>NC_140079.1:94822817-99622817 GCF_964194135.1 Talpa europaea | reverse complement strand
TGGTGTGATGAAAAGAAGGTTATGAAACAGACCTATCTCTTGAGCAATAGTCTGGGGGAGCAATCACACATGGAAGTAAAAACAAGAGGGTGATCATACAGCAAGCAGTTGGGGTTCAGTCCTTCCCAAGGTTGCTTTATTGGGGCAATGCCAGGAAGCATCACCCACACTGGTCAGCAGCTGTGGCCTGCATTGGAAATGACAACCACAAATTCAGGGAGAATGAGACAGGTGGGCTGCAGGGTTGGGGTGTCCCCAAAGTATGTCTCCACACCTGCCCAGGACCTTGACCCAGGGTGGCTGTCACGCCCTCTCAAAGCTCTTCAATTGCCCTGTTTTTTTGTTTTGTTTTGGTTTGGTTTTTGACATGAGGGCATTTGGAGCAGGCTGCTACAAACACGAGGCATTCTCAACTGGAGGAAATTGCTTTTCATAACTGTGCACTTTTTAAAAAAAAATCAGTATTTAATTACCTGCTGCCTCTGTTGCTTAGGTTTCCGTCAGGACGCAGGGGGAGGGTTGGGACAGAGATTTCCTTTGAGGTTTAATATAATTATTCATGATGACTACATATGGTCATTTTATAAGTTCCTAATTATTTTAAGTGATTGGTGCACGGTCATTTGCATAGGCTGTTTAGCAGAACTCTCATTTCGTGCAGTGACCTACATATAAATCACTGAATATTCTGTAGGCATCTAAAACAGGTGGGAAAAAGCACCCCTCGGTCCCCCTGACATCAGTCATGGTTCCAATGTCGGTGGTGTTCTGGAATATTTAATGTAAATCATAATAGCGGTTTGGATTCGTGGCTCTTGAAATGGATGTGTGGCTGGTGTAGGAAACCTGTTTTAATTTCGTCTTTCAGTAGCAGATGGTGTGCGGATTTTATTTGGTGCAGGCGCTGCTGTCCAAGGTAATTGTCAAGGACTTTTCTCCCCCCACCATTATATAAAAAAGAAAAGAGGAGCCTGAAGCTTCCAGAACAACCCATTCATTTTACAGATGAGCAAACTGAGACCGCCAATGCTGAGAGATTTCCCCTAAATCACAAGGTTTTAGACATAGCGAGGCGAGAATTCATACCTCCCGACACCCAGTCTGATTCCCTTTCTTCAACTGCACGTTTTCCCCTGGTAGCTCATTTGATATACGTCACTTTGTAAAAAAATGGGATTCTGTTTCTTGTTCTATTTTGTCCCCCTCCCTCTTCTGAAGTCAGGTTTCTATGACTCGTGGGGAGGACCAGGCCCTTCCCGGCGCTTGGTCTGGATGGTGCAGCCTATGGACCCACCTGTTTGTGGAGCCTTCACTGTCACATCTGAGACAGGCCTGAGGTCACTTCACTGACTCGAGGGCCAGCCAGGCACTGTCCTCTGCCCCCGTCCACAGCAAGGGGAAAGAGATGGACTGGGGAATTCTGTCCTTACTGGGACAAGGAGGCTGTGTGATCCAGTGTCCCCACCGCCTACTCCTGTCTCCCCACCCCCACTAGGACCCTGCGGTGAGTTCAGAGGTAGTTAATGTGTTTGTTGTCAGTCCAGAATCTTGGGCTAAGAGTTTATTTTCCAGGAAAACATGAATTTAAAATATCCCTATTACCAGAGTCTTTCCCTTGCTAAAACCAAAGTGGGAAATTTGAGCTGAATTGTTTAAAACAAATCAAATTCTCCCCACCTGCACACACACATATGCACTCGCCTCTAGACACACACGGACACACACAGAGACACAGACACACACGCAGACACACAGATACATGCACACACATACACATGGACACACATACACATGGGCATACACAGACACACATACACATGCCCACACAGACACACTCACGTACACACAGGCACACACATACACACGGGCACACAGGCTCCCACACTGCCCAGTCAACTGTCACTGTCCCTCTGAGTCACCCCCACTCTTGAGAACAACCCCTTCACTGCAGATAACAGAATAGTCATCTTCTGTGATAACTGGATAAAAAAAAACAAAACTGTGGAACATGCCCTCAAGGGAATACTACTCAGCTCTTAAAAAAGACGGAACCATGCCTTATGGGGCAGAATGGATGATGTTGAGGTAAGTCAAGGTGAATGGGTGTAGAAGCAAGTCAGGTGGAAAAGGCCAGTCACCAGACGATCACACTCATATACAGAACATGAATAACCAAGAAAACAACTGGTGAAACCACAGGAACCATTCTCAGACTCTGCAAATGCACTGACTACTGGAGGGGATGGCGGGAGGGGGCGGGGGGGGGCCGGCAGGGCTGTGGCCCTGGAGAGCTGCAGGGCCTGAGCCACGGGTGCAGCCCCAGGTGTGACGCGCTCCCCACGCTACAGTTATGTAAACAAGTGGAAAATCACTAAAGCCTGAACATAAAGATGCCCTGGTGAGTTCATGATCTGATTGTTCGTCGGATCACTTCACTCTCTCCACGTCCACATAAACACCCTCCAAAGCGCGTCCACTCTCTGCCTCTTTCTTTCTCTTAAAATTTATTTATTGTAATTGCCGAGTGTATACAGTTGTGAGTGAAGGGAGAGAGAGTGATGGACTCTCTCACCTGGGGGTGTGTTTATGCGCCTACACGCAGCGTGGAGAAGCACCTTATCGGCTCCCAGGCTCCCACCTTCTATACCCGTAGCCAAAAATATCAACATTCTTCCGTTGATCATCTAGGGGGATAATGGGTAACAGTAACGAGCTGTGCAGTGGCCCTCGGTGGCGCTGTTTGGGCTGACCTTCCCCACCCAGCCCTTCCATGCCCATCTCAGCGGGGAGAGCTCGGTGGGGTAGGGGGGCCAGGAGACAGGTGTCATGCAGCAGGCGAGTCTAGTGGCCCTGCACAGCATGGCATCGGGATGCACATGGCTCTTCTGAGAGGCTTCCGTCCTGGGGTGCTCCAGGGGACCCCATGCACAGGGAGCACGTCCCCCGCCGTGTCACCGCTCTGCAGATGAGCGGCGACATGGGCCGCCTTGGGTGACAGTGAGGAACTGGAAACACTTCAGTTTGCTAAGGACTGTCTGGGATGCTTTGTGGTGCTTTGGATGGATATGGCTATGAGATCAGACACCTGCCCTTGGATTGCGGGAAATCACAGAAAACTCTCTAAGTAAGAGGTTAGAGCAAAAGAACCGTGAATGTGGGCAAAGGTGGAAAACATTCCGGGATGGGGAGTGGAGGTTTCATGAGGGGGGAGGTGGGGAGCTACTTACGTAGCAATTTAAGTAGCACATACCATCTCCCCCAGCATGTGCTTAATGTGTTCCTGATTTCATGTTCCTCTGGCTTAGATACAGCTGCTGTACACATTCTTGGGTTAAAAGAGGCATTTCTGGAACAACAGCTATGGCAGCAAAAACAACCACAAACTCATCACTGTAACCCTTATCTGTAGTCCTGGGCGAGACCTGGAGATTTATAAATAAATTGGATGGTTCCATCTATACACACTGCAGCTCCGGCATTTCTGGACCACGCTGGCACTTGGCTCCATCATGCCTGGCTTCGTGCGGTTTGAATATGCAAAATTGTTTGTTGAGAAGTGACAAGTTTAGTGCCTGCAACCATCAGCCCTGAGAGCTTCTTTGCTTGAGTTTCCATCCCATTGCTACCAACAGGTAGTTGTTGATGTTGAGTAAGGCTTCCTCCTCAATACAGTAGATATGATGATGGTCATGGTGGTGTTGGTAGTGATGGTGATGATAATGGCATTGTTGTTGTTGGTGGTGGTGGTGATGTTGTTGATGGTGGTGATGTGTATGATGGTGGTAGTGATGGTAGCGATGATGGTGAGGATGATGATGATGGTGGTGGTGATGGTGATGATAGTGTAGTAGTGGTGGTGGTGATGAAGACCCTAAAAATGTGCCACATCCTTAAACAGTGCCTGACACAGTGAACACTTAATAAACATTATTTCCTATTGTGATCAGCAACATCAGTCAAAACTGAACTCCTCTAAGTGTCCATCTGGCCGTGTGCCTTAGAAACCATCGGGTTGCTTGTTCCAGAGATAACTTCCCGGGTCCTAATCCACTCTTCCTGAATCTCTGTGAATTGTTCCTAGGAATTTGCACTGTTGATAAACTTTGGGAAAGGTTAATGCTGGAGGGTCGATGAACTTGGGAAGAGGTGAAAAACATTCTAAGGCAAAAGGAGTAGAGACTGTCACCAGGTGGTCCTGTTTAATAGACAGGGAGAGACAGAGAGCAGCTCTCTTCCTTAATTCAGAATGGCAGGGAGCTGAAACATTGCCTAATTCTGAAGCAGCACCAACTCCAGACCCCTGATGTTTAAATAGGAAGCCCAGATAACAACCCTAGTTCTAACTGCAGCCAAGTTCACCAAGATAACAGCTGTCTCCACTCAAAGACACATATATCTGTTCATGGTTGATGAGTGCCTTTTGTTTCTGTGGCCGGAACCAATGCTATTGTGGCTTTAATTTTGCACATTTAACTAATTAAATTGTATATGTGAACTAAAATATTTATATGCCCAAGCTAATAAAAATAACCCATGATAAATAGAACAAATGGAGTAAAAGGAAAGTAGCTTTAGCGGCACATATTTTATTGAGCATCTGTGATTAGATTGTGCTTCCTAGGATGCTTTGGGGACTGTAATTCAATCTGCAGTTTGAACAGATGACTCCTCTTGTCTGTAGAGGTTTAGGGAAAAAGAGGAATTCTTGTACTTAGTATCTCAAGTTTCTCTTTTAATGGCCATCTCTCTCTGCATCTTGGGGTGGGAGGGGAATTTTTAATTCTGAAAGGAAGAATGAGCTCACCGGGAAGCCATCCTCCTGGAAGGGGGCAGAGAATGGGGCGGGTAGCCTCGGAGAGCACAGTTCTTGCACAGGAGCATGCGATGCTGTGGGCGGCTCACCATCTCAGCTTGATGGGAATCATCCCCAGTTGCCTGGAGTTGTCCCAGATTTAGCCCCCAGCACTGAAAACTCAGCATCCTAGAAACACTTCTGAGCTGGGGAAATCGAAATGGTTGGTCGCCCCAAAAGTGCGGGTGGAACATTTTGTTCTTTGTGCAAGAACTTAAGTCATTCTTACACTCTTGCTTATCACTTTCGATGCCCAGGTGTCACCTGAAAATTTGTTAAATGCAGATTCTGATTCAGCAGGTCAGGGTGGCACCCAGGATTATCTTGCCATGAAACTGTAAGTCGGATTCTGCATTTGTCACAAGCTACCAGGTGATCAAGAGCTGCCCAGCCATGTGCTACATGCCAAAGAACAAGATTCTAGAAGGCACAGTAATAACTTGGCAGGTTTGTTAAGGAGAAAATATGTGATACCCACTCATTCTAATTCTTCCCAAATCATTTCCTTTCCTCTGCCTAGACCTTTACCTTTTAAACAAGCACCTCGTTGGCCCACAGAGCATTCGGTTTTAGCCAAAAGAGTTCTCTTTATCTTTTGAATAAAATCCTAACTAAGGGTCTCCAGAAACCAGTGGATGATAAAGTAGCTTTTAAAACTAAAATCTCATGTGAGTGATTCTGTATAAATGGAATACCAAACGGAGGGATTTTTCATTTTCTTCTGGTTATTTTGCCATGAAGTTGGAAGTTATTTCACTTCTTCAAGTGGAAATCTTGAAAATAGTTCACTATCAGTCTTACCCCTGTTTGAGTCTCTCTCAACGCTCTCTGACAACAGCATGGGCAATCAATAAATGTTTGCTGAATAAATGAAAAAGTGAGAGGTTCGTCCAGAGCTGTGCTCTCAAATTCTAACCTGCAGAGGAATCACATGGAGATCTTGTTAAAAGTGCCGATTCTGATCAGTCGGTCTGGGGATTGAGCTGATATTAAATATTTCTAGCATGCTCCAAAGTGATGCCCTGCTTGCGGACTGCCCTTTGAGTAGCAAGACACTGGGTCAACCCTGAAAGAAAAATTTAAAGCTGCATCTTCATAGCTTGTTCACTCTATGATTAAATGACGAGGATGCCTGATAGCCACTGGGACCTCAGACACGAGAATGGGTCTTGCGTGATGATAAGACCATGCGGGTCTCCTGGTCACTGTCAAAGCTGGGTATTGGAAATGCAATCGCATTTAGTTTCTGCCTGCTCCTTCCCACTGGAGATCTTCCAATTTGAGATAAATCTGCAAACCAGGCACACACCTATAACCTACTAGCCAGCAAGTATAAAGATGATGGAGCCAGTTCACAATGTCCAATAAAATCCTGCTCATCATCTACAAGTGAAAGTCAGTGCCCTTTAAGATTAGGATGCAGCAAAGGTAAACCAATAATTGGGGTGAAGGTTGGCAGGAGGGTCCCGGCACTCTTGTCTCCCCACTGCATCAGCAAATTGACCTGCCAGAGTTCTGTTGTGCTTCTCAGGGGAATTACATTGCATGGATGTTATTTGATGCTTATTTTTAACACTCAATTTTAAAAGAACCACGCTATTCCATGGTTTTTATTTTTCTTCATTAATTTATGTAAAACCCTTCCTCTTGTTGCAAGGGTCTGTTCAGTTAATTTAAATCAGGTTATTTTTTAAAGATTTATTTATTTATGCATACAAGAACTGGGGTGTAAACCAGAGTTGTGGGGGGTGGTGAAAGAATTCCCCAGAGAGAGTGGGCAGCAGAACAGGCAGATCTATTGAAATCCAGTGCTGAGGGAGCAGCAGGCAAGACAGGAGAGGTCTGCTGTGCCATGTGGGTCAGCTTCCTGGCCGGGGATCAAACTCCCCGGTGGCGCTGAGGTTGAGTGCTGGGTTGCGAAGCTGCCTGCAGCCTCTGCAGCGCCTCCCTCCGATCCCCGGCCTCCGGGCGAGGGTCCCACATGGCGCATAGACCTCTCCTGCCACCTGCTGCTCCCCTCAGCAGTGAACGTCGTCGCTCTGCCTGTTCTACTCTCCACTCTGGCTCTGGTGAATTCTCTCACCCTCCCATGCCTCTGACTGTACCCAGTGCTTGTATAAATAAATAAATAAATCTTTTAAAAGGAAAAAAAAAAAGAAAAACTCCTGCTGCAGCAGCAAGCAATAGCTTGATAGTGCTGTCTTAACCCTTTAGCCACCAGGGAGGCCCTATATCAGGTTATTGAAGAAGGTTGACTTGAGAGGTTTCAGAGACTTGGCGATAAAGAATTTTATCAACTATCTTATTTGCCTTTCTTTTAAGGAATTTAAAACATGGAATTAATCTTCCCTTAGTGTTAAATAGGAAGTAGGAAGATGACTCTGTCAATGGAACATGTTCTTTTTTTCCATTTCTAAACAATTCTAAATGTGTTTTATTTGATTTACTATAAAGAAAAGGGATTTTCTAAATTCTGCTGTATTAAAAAGAGATTTGGTGTATGTATGTGAGTGTATGTGTGTACGTGTGTACCGTGGGTGTGGTATCTGTATGTTCCTTCCTCCTGGAGGTAAAATTCTAGTTGGAGTCTTAGTCTTTCATCTATCCCTGACACGTTGCAGGTAAACAACAGCCATTTGCTGATTGAAGATTGTCTGGATGTTCCATGTGCCCCAATGGAACTAACAAGTCAAGAGCTCTAGACACAGAAACCATCTTCCTGCCACAAAGAATTCCATATTGAGCTCCAGATGTAGCAATTGGCTTTATCAATTGGATGAAAAGTTTTCATCCACAAAGTTTTCTTTCATGAGAGTGTCAATGAGGACATCTAGGTCTGTGTTAAAAAAGCCAATTTCCCAAAGAGTCAGAACACTGACAGCTGGAAGGAGCAGAACCCAGTGGCGTGGACTGAAGAAGAGCTCCGGACAGTGGGTGGGGTGTGTGCTTGTCCCTGGACTTCCCGCAGCTGTGGGAACTCAAATTATGTCCTTCATAGTTCATTTCACCTCCCTCCCTCCACCAAGGGCATCTACCTCAAGCAGTGAGGTTTTGTTTTAACTGGAAAAACAAAAAACAAACAAACAAACAGACAAAAAAAAACAACTAAATTGAATCATCTGTTGCTTGAGTTCTGGTCACATTCAAAGAAGTCAAGACAATCCGACATTGAAAACCACTCAAATGGTTCTCGGTATCTCTTGAAGGATGTATACAAAGGGGAAGTCAATAATTCAGATCTGCTATAGTCATCTTTAAAATTGCCTTTGTCCATCCTGTGAGCTTTGCATCCTTTATGCAATATGCTCTGTTCTCTGAAACATCCCCAGGTCTGTAAAAATCAAGTCGTGGAAAACTTCCTCACATCCCTCTTCTCTCCACTGTCCTCATCTGCCCTTTCTCCTGAGAGTAAAACTTGGCTTTTTCCAACATCGATCCCAAACCTTTTCTTCTCCAATTGTAGTTTTTTCACCCATTGCATGGAGCAGTAAAAATCCAGAAGCCAAACTGGGCAAGAAGGCGTGATCAGCAGTGAGTTGGGCAGGGAAGAAGCTGTGAATATACACATAGTAATAATATTCCCTCCCCACAACTATATAAGATATCATCCAGCACCTTGGAGAAGTGTTTGGTTCATAAAGATGACCCATCCAAGAACCTGTTAGAATATTTAGATGATTTAGAATAGAATTAATTAGAATAGAAATTGCAATAGAATTGTCACAGGTCACAATATAAGAGAATTATTAGTGAATTAATTGGATGCTGTTCTATAGCTAGTATTTGTTTTAAGGGTTTCTTATGAAGCACTTTTCTTTCTGGCAGTCATTATAAAGCTTTATATTAGTCTGGTGATGTTGCATACTTAATTTTGCATCATCCAGAAACCCACTGTTTTGAAAGGTAGAATGGGAAGCTGTCCGAAGAGAATCCAGAATGATTTTTAAGTTCTAAAAAAAATGTATTTGTATACTTTTCAAATCATATATTCACTTGAATTGATACATTTTCCAATTATTTCAAAAATAAGCTCTGCTGGGCCTATTCTGATGAGTAATTAACCCATTCATCTGCATTTGTCTCCTGGGGTGGCAAGAGTCTTTGGGGAAAAAAAAAATTGTTCCTAGGAATGTTATTGTGTTGTTGGTTTTTTGGACATACCTTTCCTCATAGAAGTACTGGATTTGGATACTGAGCTGTGCTAATAAGGCAAAATGTATGTCGATGTTATAATGTTTTATTTGTATATTACCAGAGGAGCATCGTTGTAAATGGATGATGTTTTCTTTCCTTTTTTAAATGAAACTCTGGCTACAATGTGAGAAAGAGATTGAGAGCGGACAGGAAGGCCAGCGAGAGTCAGCCTGCCAGACTCAAGTGATGTGTTGCGGGAGATGGAGGGGTAGTGGGTGAGTAGATTTGATGGGTGTAAAGCATAACATCCAGAGAATTTGGGAGTAGATTTGTGTGGGGACTTGGAGAGATGGATGAGTCCAGGGTGGCTTCTGCCTGTCTGGTTGGTTCATTGGCTGGCGGTGCCATCACTGAGAGAGCACATAGGGGGAGAACATGGGCGTTAAGTTAAGAATTGGATTAGGAGTTCATTAGTTGCGAACTTGTTGGTGCACAATATTGAGAGACACATCATATATGACATCTACCTAATTCTTCCATGGTATCTAGTCGCTTCCAGTAAATAGTCTCGACCCTGATGGCTCACACCCTCAGGATGGCCTCATGTCTTTTTCTCTCCCTCCTTGCTACTATCACCCAATTGCCTTCTGATTATGCCTACAATATTAATTTCCTCCAGAAGGATTGCTTTCCTAAAACCCATGAAAATAGAATTCCTTGGCTTTCAGTGAATAAGCCCCATCCTGATGAGTTTGGGGTAAGCATGAATGGAAAGGACAGCAGCATTATTTTTCTCTGAGATTCTTGAGAGTGACTTGTGGATGCTCAATAAATATTGCCTGTGGGGTATTAGAGCCAAATTCATCATCCCGTTCTGGGCTTGTGGTGGTGGTTGTAAATTTAACTTAAATTTTAATAGATGGCACATTCAAATGGATCTAATTTCATAAGGGATAAAACGGTCTACAGTGAGGAACAATTCTGCCTCCAACCGCTGCCCCATGGATTCCCTGTTTCTCCTCCTGGAAACAGACACCGTTGGTTCTGTGTATGTATCTTCTTCAAAACCTAAGATAGAAAATTTCCAAGATATAGAAAATCACCCTCCCTTGTAATATGTAATCAGTCAGGTAGATACTGTGGTACCTCAGTAGCAACAATGGCAGATAATCCTAAACCAAGGAAAGAAGAAAATGAATGTGTCTTTCCCTAAGCACCAGGAATGTGCAAGATGCTTAGTTTAATTGGCAAGATAGATATTTTTTTATAAAGGAGGAAGCTATGACTCAGAGGTTGAGGGCGCAGCAGAACAAGAAGAGAAAGTAATACTTTTGCCCAGGTCTATCTCAGTCCAAAATCCATTTTCTTTCCCCTACATTGGAGAGCTGTGATTCATTCCAGGAGGCAGAGGCTGTAAGTTTCTGGGCCTCCAAGACTTTATCAAAAGCCTTAAACCAAAGTGGCATGTGTCCTGGTACAGAATTGCCCCCCACCCAAAAGGCGCCCTTAGGAACACAGTACAGAACAAACTGGAATCTGAGAGGTCTGATGAGATCCATGGGCTCTACAAAGGGAGTTTTGCATTGTCTCTGAATTGGTCATTCCCAGCGACAGAGTCATTTGTGAGATGGGGGCAATCATAGAAAGCAGTGGCTTTTAAAAAACACTTTAGCTGCCAAAAATCTCATTCCAATTCTCTGGAAGAGTGCTGTCGTACCAAGTGTAATTCACCAGCCCAGTGCCTTTCTGGAAGTTGTGAAATTGGAGAGAGTTGCTTTTGTCCAAATGAATAAACACCACCAAGATGAGCTGGCTGTCTTGCACTGCCTTGAGCTTGATATGACCAGACATCTAGACTGTCTCCTGGTTCTCTCTCTTCTCTCATTTCTCTCTCTCTCCTTTTCCCTTCCTCCTTCTCTTTCCTCCTGCCCATTCTCTTCTCTCCCCTTTTATTTTAGGTAAATAAGGTCAACTCTAAAATAAGCTGAATAAGGTCAGCTCTGAGGAAGTCCCAGGAAATAAATAGGTATCTACCTTTTCTGCCTTAGCAGCATTAATTACCAGTGATGGCAATTAACAGCACATGTGCCTTTTACGTACATAATTAGAGATTATTGGAGTCTTAGACCCTTCTTGGCTTTTATGTGTTTATCTTTGTGACTTGGAGTAGATTTGGATTTGATTTGGTTTCTAGCAATTTAGAAAATAGCCATCCCTTGTTTTCTTTCCTTTATTTTTATTTGGGAGCAATTGCCTCTGCACCACCCAGTGTGATCCAAATGGACCTGTCAGGAAAAAAATGAACAAGGGCCCTGAAGGCTATGCAGACAACTTCTGTGGGTTTGAACCTCCCCGCCCCCTTGTCTAAAGGGAGCGGTAAGGTGAGCACATAGGTGAGGCACCCTCTCTCTCCTGGGACCATGGCATCTTTAGAAGAATGGCCCCCATCCTGATGAAGCCATGGAATCTGTTCTTGCATGAATGCTTCCCTCCTAGGAGTCTTGATCCTGGGACTATCCCCTCAACCTTCCTACAAGTCACTCTTCAGGGTTAGCCAGCTTCATTTTCTGTTGCTTGCAACCAGTGGACTACCAGATAATTCACTCAGTCTCATCCCAAATGGATTTAAAGAATTTCTGGAAATAATTATAAAACACATGCATAAAAATGAAGATAACACACAAAAATCTACCTGGGTAGTCCTGCCTGGGGTGTTGTGACTGAGATGCTTTGGTAGGTACAGGGTTTTCCAAGACCTTCCAATTATAAAACAAATTAGTTATACTAATTATACAGACCTGCCTTTGTGGAAACTGACTTTGGAGCTTAAAAGCCTGAGATACTGCAAAAAAATGAGCAAAAGAAAAAGAGATGGGGAGTAAAATTATTTACTCCTAATAACAGAATTGGGCCCAATGATATTGGACAAGGTAATAAATGGTACCGGATAAAATGGCTTCTTTTAATATGATTAGGACTTAACCAGATCCTTCAATATTTTCATCTTTCATGGCATGAGATAGAATATATTTTCTCTCCATAAATATGAGCACATTCCTGCTTGTTCAGTTTAGGAAAAAGGAGTTAAGTGGTTATGTTGCTACTCCTCAGACAACTACAAAACTGGTGGGTTTTTTTTTTTTTTTTGGATTGGGGAAGATTAAAATCCCAGATGCTACATGTCCAAGACATAGGGAAAGATACTGAAACAGGTGCAGGCTGGACTTACACGTGTTGGTCCTTCCCAGCCTGAGTGGAGGCAGCCAGTTCATTTCCCAGGGCAATGCAAGTTCACTGGACACACACAGGCCAACACAGTTTCGCTGGACACACGCAGGGCACCGCACGTTGGCTGATGTGGTTTTATTGTGTCAACACAGAAGGGTGGTTTCATCCATATGATGTAGCTTTTCAGAAACCTGCTGTCAAAGCAAAGTCATTTCAAATTAATTAATGAATGACTTTTAAAAGTAAGGCCCCCAGGGATAAATTATTTTCCCTCCTGTTACAGTGAATGTCTGTGAATATTAAGAAGCATCTCTCTGTTGTTGCTTTGCTTGGGATCCATTCAGAATGGAAGGTTGTCCTTGCCGAGCCAGGAAGGCTCTTCTGCTTAGATAGGGTAAGAAAATGCTGGCCAGCCTGCAGAGTCAGGGTCAAGTTTTTGAGACCTAAGTCACCTACTTAATTTGGAATGCTGCATTTAATGCCTGTGTGTGGTTGAAAAGCTGTGGCTCTGGGCAGCCTGGAGATTTGGTGACTGGTCCCTCATTTGGGCATAGAGTTGGCACTTTCCTGTGGGCTTTGCTTTGCCATCTACAGCTTCCCGCTCAGTGTCATGAAGACAGAGGATGGTGACATGGCTCAGAGCCCTGAATCCTTTGCCAGTCATGTTGGGGTTCAGATGTTTCTAGAAGCCATTGCTCTCTTTTCTCCCTTCCTTCCTTCCTTTCTTTGAGACTAGAAAGGTAGGGAAGGAAAGGAGAAATTTAAAGAGTTGCTCCCTCTGTTTTCTTTTTGGTTTGATTTTTTTTTATAAAATTATATTTCAAAAAAATTATGTGCTTCCCCAGAAGCCAAACAGTGCTGAAATATAAGACATGAACTTTTTTTACACCCATTTCAAAAACAGAAATCAACATATCTATCCAGACCTCCCCATTTGGTGGTTGAAAATCAGGTCACAGTGACTTTATATACAAAATTGTGACCGTAGGAAAATCACCAGCTTATAGCCAAACCTCAGGCTTTCGCTGTGCCTGGGAAGAGGCATAAATTCTGGTCATCTTTGGGGGTGTCTCTGGTGTGCTCCTGTTCTGTGTCTTCGCCCTTTCCTTCCCCACACCTGTGCCTGTTGACCATAACTGTAGTAGCTTCCAGAAGTTCACTGCTGCTGCTTCTCATCTCAAGAATTCTGATGTCCACCCCCAAAGGCATGTCTGAATATGACCAGGGCTCTTCGTCCAGCATCCTAGACCATCCTTGGGTTTGTTTGTGACACATGACCCCTCCCAGCTCTATGCTGGGATTTGTCACCTCATTTCCAGGTGGCTTCACTTAGGCTGACACTGTCTTCCCTTCATCTAGTTCATTGAAACCCATCTGTGCACTGGTCGCTCAAAGTCAACCAAGGAACCCGGGCAGAGGCAGATGCAAACCCATCCATCTCCAGAACCCCATCACCTCCAAGTTCCCACTGATCACCCCAATCTTCTGTCTCCTCCTCTTGACGTGAAATAACCCCTCGGGCCTGTGACTGCAGCTGCACACACAGAATCTAGGAAGGATCCTAGATGATGGCAGAGATGTTGCTCGGCCACCAGCCCCGGTCATGTGAAGTGACACCGACGTGGCCCAGACTGGTTACCTTGCTCCCTGGTCACCCAGAAAACCACCCAGCAGCCCCATGATGAACCCTCATCCTGGTACTGCCATTGCCGAAGCTCAGTTCAGTGATTGAAACAAAAGAAATTAAATTCAAACACACATAACAACTTGTCCTGGAGTGAAAAGCAGATGCATAATTTCTCTCATTCGTCCCTATTCTCTTTAATAGCCCACCTAGAGAGCTTGCTTAAAACCACAACAACAGCACACCCAGCCAGACATTAGGAGATCCCATTGAATCATCAACACTGTAATACTTATTATTATCTTCTCCTCTGATATAATCACACGGAGGGGTCTAAAAGCAAGTGGGAACTGTCCTTTTGTGTTCCTTTAACCAAAGCAGGGACGCGGATGAAGACGGCCCTCAGGAACCAGCAAGTGTTTTCACTTTCTCAGTTTTCCACCCCATCAGGGGCTAACAGCTGAATACCTACTATGTGCCAGGCTCGATGCCGGTGCTTGGAGAAGTCTAGAGAATGAGCTTGACGTGGTCTCTAGCTTCAGGAAGCCTGTAGTCTAAGGTGGGATAGACAGACATTAATCGCATAAGCTGATCATTAATGACAGCCTTTATACAGAGAACAGAGCACGTGATGGGGAGGGGGTGAAGTGGATGAAGGGGTCAAAAGGTACAAACTGCCAGTGGGAAATGCTCTGGTTCTGAGGATGGCGTGCACAGCTTGGGCTATTCTTGTGATTCAGAGAGAGAGAATCTTAAAAGTTCTCATCACAAGAAAAAACGTTGATAACTATTGTATGTCTGGGGGTGGATAAAGCGGATTTATTGTGCTGGTCAGCTCGCAACGTCACACACCTGGAACTGACACAGCATTGCATGTCTTCTTATACTGCAATGCAGTTTTTAATTGCAATCTTTATTATGTGCAGTAAAGAGAAACCACCTTGGGGCCAAGAGAGTAGAGAACAGAGGTGACGGCTGCAAATCCCGGAGAGGTCCTAGAGGAAGTGACATTTGGGGCGATATCTGGAGATGACCAGGCTACACAGGGAGGAGGCTTCCAAGCAGAAAAAGCAGATCTGCAAAGGCCTTAGATGGTGTTAGAAACCCAAAAGGCAAAGTCAAATGTCTTTCCGGCTGCAACAGGGCAGAGAGGTTGGTCAGGTTGGATGTGAGATTCAGAGGTGGGAAGAGACCTCCCCCTGCCGGGGTTGTTTCCCATGACGGATGACATTGCTGGGCCATGCCCAGGGGATGCAGACCTCGATCATGTCAATTTTTTACACCATCCCTCCAGCATCCCAGGCCCTGTCCCAGACATTCTGCAGTCTCTATCAGTAAATTGAATCTGCCCGCAATGAGACAATGAGAAAGGCGGGGTAGGTGACTCGCCCCAGGCTGCCCACTTCTGACTTGCCAGAGCTTAACTCAGCTCCTTCAGATCCACTCTTGACCATTAGACTCTGTCGCCTCCAGGAGGAAGCAGAATCTCTCCCACTGTTAGCAGCCAAACCTCATTCTAATTCCAATTACCTAACATCCCACTCTTAATAATTACTTTAGGAGAAAAATAATTCAATTCTCACCAAATTTGTCAACACTGTGTCTATGCCAATGGGTATGATTAGAAAAATCATTTCACTCCATTGATGCAAGGGCAATGTTGAGCCTGAAGAATTAAAATGCTTGAAGACCTAGAGATCTAGAATCTAAACAATGTTAAGACTAGCAAATTCTTCAGGAAAAAGAGGTCCTTTCTGGAGTCCATAGCATTTTAAAAGAATTGTGCATCTCTGCCTGCTGCCTTCCAGGGGGAAGTCAGCCTTGGGTTTTAGTCCGGCAAGATGGGCCCCGTTTTCCTTCCCACAATTTTTGCACATCCATGCACTGGACTCCCAGTCCAGGAGTCTGGGCTTTGGGATGGAAGTCCCAGCCCCCAGGAAGAAAACTTGGTCTTGACAGTGAGCTTATTGCTGAGATGGGGTTCTGAGCCAGTAGTAACCCCTCAACTGACTCTGTAATGCATCAAACTATCCACATGATCAGATGCAAGGAACTTTGTTCCTGGAGATTTTAAAGCGAAAGCAGACACCTGAATAGCATAGCTCTGGCTGCCTTAATCCATCATGACTTCAGACGCGCTTAACCTGAACACCTCTCTCATGTGGGACTGCCTAGCTGTCACTGGCAGGTGTCAATTTCCCTTAGTGTCTCATGCTGGGAACATCTCATCTGAAAAGCCTTCCTCAGTACAGACGCCACTTGAAGCTGGGTGTGCTGAGCACATTTGTGTCCTATGAGGTCTTTTCTTTCTTAAGTCCATTTTTGACAACAGAAACCCTGTGACTGACAAAACTTAGACATGCTTAGATTCCTCTTTGAATGTGATTCATACCAGACTCAATGAAGACGAGCCTCGGATTCCACTCTTGCTCCACTGCCCAAGGCTCTCACTGAATCCATTTAGGGCACTAAAGAAAGAGATGACCGGGTTTTGAAACTAGTTCTGCCAGGCTCAAGCGAACTGACCTTTGGAGAGCTGCAAAACCTGAGGTGCTTCAGCAGAAGATGGGAAGTAAAGGCAGAGCTGGACAAACATCAGCCCCACATCACAGTTGCCCAGGAACACACCATCACTGAGGTCACAGAGAGCAGCGCCCCAAAGTCAGGACAGGGGGCTAGAATGCCAGTCTTAGAACAACATGTGTTTTTGCTGCATTAATACATATGCCACATCGAAAAACTCACAATGGCAGCCAAGAGTCAGCATTTCTTGGTCACCCACTTGATCCTCTGTGAGTCAGCAGTGGCTTGGCTGACCTAGACTGGGCTTGGCTCCAGTGGTGACCTGAGCTGAGGTCAGATCCAAGTGTGGCTTCCTGAGGCCATGGGCCAGCCAGAGACCATTATTCCCAAGGTGGCCATGAGCACAGATCCAAAGCACAAGCACTTCCAGAGCCTCTGCTCACACTTCACTGGTCACATGAAGTCACATGACCAAGACTGGGGTTAATGAGACTGGAAATACGTGTCTGCTACTCTGGTAAGGGGAAGGACACACACACACACACACACACACACAGAGAGAGAGAGAGAGAGAGAGAGAGAGAGAGAGAGAGAGAGAGAGAGAGACCATCTGAAATGGTAACACAAATATACCAGGGCAGCTGGATCTGATTCCAAGCATCCAGAAACTTCTAGTTCCATAATCCAACAAATCCTGAGCTGGATAGGATTTGACCCTTGCATACTTAAGAGTCCTGCCTTTCTGTTTATTTCACTGTAGGAAATTATCTTCCCTCTTGCAGTTGACAATCCTCTCTCCTTTAGCTCTGCGGTTCCCAGTGGAAATGGTACAGGTCCTTTGGTTTGATTATTGGTTACGTGGATAGAGATATACCCACATGTGCATGCATACTTTAACGTGGTTTAAGGTGTAAAAGATAGTTTTTCCCCCATAAAACCAGAGGTGTAGAATACAATAGAGAAGAAAAATTATTTCAAAAAAGTGGGCTTAATTTACTTGAAAATACACTGATACTTTATAAAAGAGGCAGAATTTCAACCCATCCCTTTGATTCTCTTCTAACCTTGCTGCTGCAAGGCAGATCTTAAGGAATAGACTTTATCAGGGAGGATGTTCTTATAGCTATGATCCTACCTGCTGGTGTTTCTGCTCAACTTCGTCATCATCAAATCTCCGCTTTGGCCACATACTCCATGCATAATGAGCGAATGATAACTAGAGCTACCATTTATTGAACACTTATTATGTGTTACGTGCAATGACATATAAGACAGTTTTATGATCATTGCAATTTTATTTTTGAGACAATCCAACAAAGAAGATTCATATCTAGTTCCAAAATGCACAACGAAGCTCAGAAATATTAAATGTCTAGCACTACCCAGATCTAAAATAATAGCCTGAGACTCAGTGCTGAGTCCACGCCTGTGTGGATAACCCTGTTATCCAAGTCCGCCTACAGACACTCTGCTCTTGCACCTGCTTTAGACTTGATGGCTCCAAGCAGATCCATGGTCCTGATCTTGGTCTCTCTTCTTTCCCTCTTCTTCCTATTACTGGGTTTTGGTGCATGACCCAATTTGTCCCCAGAATTGGAAAAACTAATCCAATCTTTGTTCTTGGTTATTTGTTTCCATCTTTTGGCAAGTGTGGATTAGTGCTTCTGTGAACACCTGTGAATGTGGACTTATTTGGGCACCTGTTTTGGATAATTGGGGAATATTCCTATGATTGGAATTGCTGAGTCATATGGTAACATTATGTTTAACTCCCAGAGAAACCACTAGACTGTTTTATCCACAGCTCTCGTCTTGATCTAGATGTCTCTGCTCTGGGGGTTGATGTGTCCTGGCTTATTTTCCTTTTATGTAGCCAAACAGGACAACAAGGATGTGAAGAATTGAGGAGCAGCCTTCAAACTGAGTACATAGCTAGCTAAACAGTTCCATGTGGTTTTTCTGCAGTCGCTGGAGGAGGTGGAAGTACAAAGGGGTTCTTGTGATGCCCAGAGTCCCCGCTGATGTCGAAGGGGTGAAGACGCAGTGGTAGGATGACAGTCAGATGGAAATGCAGGGGTAGTAAGTTTATCACGCAGGTCCACAGTGCGTTGTTGCACTTCCTGCCTCTCCCATTCCATCACCATTTTCTTTCTTGGATGCTCGCAATGTTTGTTGATGCTGAGCCATTCCCTGGTCTGTTCATGTCATTTGCAAAAATTGGGCTGTCAGGGAGGATGCCAGCAGGTCTTTTAAAAGCCACTGCAAACTTTCATTGCTAACTTGGAACTTGGAGGAACTTGGAGAGAAAGGGTTATAAATAAAATGCATGCATCAATCTGGGTTTCGCAACAGGAATGCAATTCGGCTTCGTGGCTAGAGATAAAACATGTCTTGCCGTGCACAGCGAGCGCTTCCCCGTGCTTGCATTTTATTTCCCATCACAATCTAAGTTATGGCAGATGAAGCTGCTCATAAGGTAGGAGGTTAGACAACCCCATGCTAATTCACACTTACGCGTTATGTTGTGTTTTTAAAAGTCCAAGCACTGCTTCCTTTGGCAACTCAGATGTGGAAGAAGGGAGAGCGAAAGACCGTAGGAGGCAGAGGTGAGGGTGGCCCGACTCTGCAACTGGAGTAAGCCTTTCGAGAGCGGTGTTTGAGTCATAGATGTCTTTGTGCCTTAGAGTGTCTGGCAGCCAACTGCAGAAAGGGCAGAAAGGGTATTAGAATAAATAAGCATCAGTGGCTGCTGCTGGAAGCAGCTCTGATAACCACCAGAACTCATAGCCAAGATGCCATGACCCCTGCCACCTCCTCAATGCATGGACACTTCGGTGCGTGCATTGTACACGGCATCCTGACTTCGTGTTCAGACATCAGATGAATTTGCTACAGCTGTTTCCATGGTTCAGAATTGCTGGGAAACTGAGCATCAGAGGGTTGTGGCCATTTGATCAGGCTCTTAGTTGGGAAAAGATAGGACCAGCATGACCAGCCCCAGGATGGCAGGGGCCTGCTCTTCCTTAGCTCCCCTGCCTACTGCCCTTGCTGCCCACCTCAACCTATGCATGAGGAACATGGATCTATCATTACTGCCACCTTGTTTTGAGTTATCTGATTTTTGCCTTTTTTTAATATATATATTTAAACAGCAGGTTTTTTAGAAAAAGGGACAGAAGAGTAAAAGACACTTGCGTAGACACAAACGGGCAGAAAGAGCTGCCCCAGATTCTTGGTTTCTTATGGTTAGCAAAGTCATTTCATTCTTTTTTTGTTTTTCACTCACTTTCCCATTTATTCCTTGTTTACCATTCAAGTGATGTTTGAATAACTATTAAGCACCAAGTACTGTTTTAGTTGCTGCAGATGCAAAGATACATATAACACGAGACCCTAGTTTTTAAGGGAAGGTTCTCAAAGAGATGTTGGGTACTGTGCTGTGGGGTGGAGTTGGGGGAATCACAGAATACTGGAGGAAGAATACATTGAAGGCACACCTGACAAATCAGGGTGGGCTTCCTGGAGGGGGTGGCATCCGATTGGCCTCTCGAAGTATAAGGAGCAGGATGTGCAGATGAAAATATACAGCATGCACAGTTCTCTTCCATCCATATTTCCAAATCTTTGTCTACATTTTGCATTTTAAAAGTAGTAGGATGGTTAAGAGAAAGTTCAAGAACGGTAACATGGCAACAACCCAAGATGACACTTTGCTTTCAGCACCAAGTGGTGATTTTTAGTAGAGTCTGGATTTCATTTTTTAGATTAAAATGCTGAGCATGTCTCCTCAGTTTTTCTTAATGATCCTCCTAATAAATAATAATAAAAATCTACAAGTGCAAGTGGCCCTGTTTGAGAAGAAAACTACTGCTCTGCTCCCTATCGAGGGAAGTTCTTTTTTGAATCCCTCACCCACTGCCTCACACATGTGCTTTTCTTATATGACTCTGTTTTACCTTCCTTTAAAAAGGTCACTTAAGCATTTTTTTTAACATTTCCAAAAGACTCAAAATCAATTCAAATACTTTTTAAATTTCATAATATCATTTCAAAATTAATTCGGGTGGGTTGTAAAGAAGACATGTAAATCTTGAAAGAATTAAAAAGAGATCTTGTCTTCTGAGCCCTGTCTCCTCTAAAGGCAACCAGATGCCACGAGCAGAAAGTTTATCCTTGATCAGAGGCCCAAGGCCTCATTCTGCACCATGGGGCTCTTGGGTCGGATGATTCTCTGCGGTGGGGTGTCCTCCCGGACGGTGCCCTCCGCCCCCGACAACCCTAAGTGCCTCCCTCGATTTAAAAATGCCCCGAGACAGCACAATCACCCCTGAAAACCATTGTTCTAGATGTTTCCAAATACACATGTAAAATGCAAGAATCAGTGGGGAAGTGGGAGATAATAAGGCATTTGGGGGTGATGTGGAAAGAGGAGGGAAAGCAGGTGCTAGAGAAGACAGACGGACAGGTTGAGAACGTGGAGGGGCCTCATTGCTTGACCAGTCTATTTTGAAAAAGAAAAACAAAGGCCCCACGACCTGCACAGATGGAGCATTTTTTATTTCCATTTCATCTTCCTCTTTAAAAGTGCTTTCGCATCTCCCAGAGAGTGGGCATCCACTGTCTCGCGGCGAGAAGCATGAGGCCCCAATTGATACAGGAAAGAAACTCGCAGAGATGGAGAAGGGAGGGTCAGGGAGGGATGGATGCTGGGGGGCCACAGAGGGTCCCGAAGCCCTGGCAGCTCACGAAAGGTGGGTTGTAGGTGTCCCAGGCGGTGGAGGCAGTGACGGGTCCCGCTCAGGGACCAAGATCGTGGATCCAGATGTGTCACGAAGATCCCAGGGGAGCTCTGATGGAAGCGAGGCCTCCAGAATTCAAATCCTGGCTGTCCCCAGGTGCTGATGTGGGGCTGTGGAGGGCTGCAGGGTTGCGGTCTCTCCTTGCTGTGCATGGGCCTGCAGGCCGCGCCGGAGCCAGTGTGAGAGCCTGGAACCTCACTGCCCACGACCCGCACTTGGTATTCAGTTCAGCTTGATCTTGTCAGTGAACTTCTTCCTATCTCGTTTCCCTCACCTGGGGAGGACAGGAGCCACCTCACCACATCAGATCCTATGGAGCCCGTGCGTGCCTGGCAAACAGCACACACTCCCTGATTGTGAGCTCATGTTGTTGCCACTTGAGTAGCTCCCAGGGGTGATGAGGTTTGGGGACGTGGGAAGAGCCTAGGCCAGCGCCTGGAAAGCTGCGAATGCTTGATAAAAGGTTTCTGGGGAAGCAGCTTTGCGCTTCTCTCAGCCCCTCCTTCCTTGTTCCTCTCCCTCTTGATATTTCTCCCTGTGTGTTTCTCTCCCTCTCCGCTGCAAGCCTCAGAAATCAGGCAAGAGTGACTCACCCTAAGACCACGCGATTTATTTTTCTCACGCTCATTTCTGTTTTAATAATTATCATATTGCCTCTGAATTTATTACACTACAAGAATGACTTTGCTCAGAATCTCATGAATTTAAACATTAATGTAAGATAAATTAGTTTTAAATTGAATTCCTCGAATGCGATTGAATGTGTTTCCGTATGATGAATAAGGAATTTTCCAAATAAAATCTAAATCTCTGATGTTCCATTTTTGAGTGAGTGGAAGAAATATGTGGGGATATTTGATAAGGTTAAAAGATGATTGCGCTGCAACAGATTAGCCGGGCTGTAAACTGACTTGCTAGTTTGGGGAGAAAGCAGGGTGGGGCAGAGGAAGTCGATCAATGTGAGGGTTTCTGAGCAAGTTTGTTAAAGTCTCTCTCTCCCTCAATTTAACACCAATTGTGGAAAGATTTGAAACCCTTCTAAAGAGAGCACACTGTTTTTTGTATTTTAAATGAATCAACACCCTTGTCAGAGGTTAAAATAAACCTAGTTTCTCATCACATTTTCTCTGGAAGTGCTCCCCTGGGTCTGCTCTCCAGGGTCTGGCATGCCCTCCTCCAACACTGGCCCAAAGCAAATGGTCGCAGAGGAAGGGAGCAGACCCACTAGAGAAGAAATGGGAAGATCTGTTCTGCCCTATTAGACCCTGAAGGGTCACTGCCAGGACGTGCTTATAGGGAGGGAGGCGTTTAGCTCAACCTTGGGGGGGCCCTGCCTCTGCATGAGGCCGATTGGGACTTCGGAATGTCCTTTGCACACTTTGCCAGGTCTTCCCTGACCACGCCACCCCAGCTCTCCGGCTCTTTCAAGATGTAGACTGACCTGCCTCAGGCTGCAAGTTCCAGAGCATCCCACACCAGCCTCTTCTGGCGCCCTGTGTACCTCCCTCCTCATCCTCTCACTCCAGGAGACCCCTTCCCACCTCATTGCCTTCCCCCCCTCCCCGATCTGCACCTCCTCTGTCCTCCTCCTCCCATTGAACCTTCCTTGAATCACCCCCACCCTACTCACCCCCCTAAACTTGGGGTCCAGATAAACTTCCACTTGAGGGACATGTACCTGAAACCTCAGGTTGGGTCAGGCCCTGCAGTGACCCTGGGGCCATCGCAGGCTCCTCCCTGGGTGGTCATGCCTCCAGGTGTGGGTTTGCCTGTACTCCCAGGATCTTTGGGGAGGGCCTCTGTATCTCTACACTCTGAACTCTGTTGGGGACAAATCTTGTCTGTTTTTCACTCATCAGCTCCTCCCAAAACTTAGCTCCATACTAGTACCCTGTAGACCCTGGAGAAAATGAATCAAAGGCTCTAAGCCACGCAGATCTAAAGACTACAGAGAAGTGAGAAGGTGCAGGAGGCGTGAGGAGCCAGGAAGCGCTGGCTTAAGGAGGGAAGTCTGTGACTCAGATGGGACCCAGCTCTGTCCCTTACTCACATAGTCCTTCTATGCTATTATCTAACCGACATCAGGTGAGTCTCAAGAAGCCGAAGAAGTGCCAGATGTGCCACTGGACCCAGGAGGAGAAAGCCTTCGAAAGGGAGTTAATGAAACATCAGGAAAAAAGAGTAGCATTAAAGAAAGAGAAACCTGAGCAGTCCCGCCTCTAGGCAGTTAATCTACATAAATGCATATGCAACGCAGCAAGCATATATGAATTTGTAAATTCCATGTATATAGGTAGTGAGCCAGGAGTCTACTCAATAGATTGCTTGGTACAGTGAGGTCCATTTATACAGTGAAATATTACACAACCATTAAATAGTATAAGGATCGTTGGGCACTGGAATGGAAAGGTATTAGTTCTGTTGCTGGTGCTGTTGCTCGTGCTGTATGTTGGTACCGCTTGTAAAATTAAATCATACTTGCATCATCATGCACATCACATCCCCATATCTTCTTGAAGCCTGTAGAGACCTGGTGTCTCAGAAGACAGTGAGTGTGCATCCTCGTGTGTACAGCTGGGAAAGTCTAATATGGCACCCAGCTGCTCAGTCCCAGAATTTAGGTTGAGGAGGGAAACATGCACTCTTTGTTCCTGTTGCTGCATGACTTTTACTAACTAACAAAGAAGAAGTAATAGTTGGGTGAAAACAGAGGTCCCAGAGGAAGACCTTAGATAGATAAGCTGCACATTTCCTGTGTCAACGGTTGTCAACCAGACAACAGGCATGTCCATGTCTGGGGCCATTGGGTTGTTGCACGGTGGGACAGGAGGGACACTAATACCATCTACTGGGTGGAGGCCAGTGATGCTACTAAACAGCCTGTAGTGGCCAGGACCTGCCAACAGCAAAGATTTACCATCCAAAATGTTAACTAGGCTGAGACCAGCTGGCTTGCTGTCCTTCCTATGTTGGCAGTTTGGGGAGGTGTCTCTGTTGTGACGGTCAGGGGTCTCAAGAGCTACTGAGGTGAAACCGCCAGGCCCACAGAATAAGCAGGCTGCTCCCAAAAGCCGCCAGAGGATTGCAGCCCAGAAGAACTGCTGAGGCAGGAGTGGATCTGTGGGTATTTTGTTTAATTGCAGAATGAAGTGTGGGAGCCCTGTGATTTACTGGTGCCTCTCCCCAGTCCAGCTCATGCTTTCTCAGTCTGTGGGCAGAACAGGACAGCCCATAATAAGGCTCCACTCCAGTTAAGATCCACTTCATTTGCATGGAGTCTAGCTCAGCAACATTTCAGCAACACCCTGGGGTGGTGGATAAGGGTGGAGCTGGCACAGTTTAGTCTGACCCTAAACCTCAGGTGGGTTTCAACAGAGGTTAAATGTATTGTCAGCTCATCCAGGTCTTGTGATCTAAGAGGTAAACATTCGGAAGCTTCTTAGTCTTCAGAGCATCTCCCAGTGTCTTGCTGGAGGATATGTGTTCTCTATATTTTACTGAGTCAACATAATTCAGTTCTATATCCTAAGCGTAAAATAGAAATACCCCAAAACTTACTTAACCACTTAAATTATCTCTCTGCAGCCCTCTAACCCACTGCATGTTATAGACTTTTTACTTAGCCAAATACATTCCTCTTAGCAATTACGGCAGATTTTTGATCATTACATCCAGATTGGGGTGAGTGTTTAATACAATTCCATGAGTAACTCAAGGGAATTGCATTTTAGCAGGACGTGTCCTCTGATGAAGAAAGCTGAGCATTTTTTTAATACAAAGATGATAACTAGCCTCTCAGTTCCGTTTTCACAACTTGGATTTCTTTTGTTCATCTCCGGGATTTGAAAGGAGCTGCTTCTTTCCAGCTCACATCTATGGGAAGAAGGGACAGAGAGACAAAGATGACCCAGAACTTGGGGGATTTTTGTAATCATCCCAGCTGTGAGTGCCAAGGAGCATCATTATGCAGTGAAGGGAATAGGAAAAGCAAAGTCTTCCTTAAAAAGAGAACACACCGTTCTCCGAAAGGGGATGGGATACGATGTCTGTTGTCAAAACAGGAAGATATTGCTAATGGGAATATGCTGAATGGTGTCGCTAATTAAATAAGGCACTTTGGAATTAATTGACAGCCTGCACTTAAGAATATAATTGCATAGTAATCAACCATTTGTACACAAAACTTAATGCTATTTATTATGTGAGGATAAAACTTTTTCCTGATATTTCCAAAGCTGGGGGGATTCGACTTAGGTCCCAAATTCATCTCCAGAAATGAATATACTGTATTTGTGCATGAGGATCCCGAGTGAATAAATAAGTAGCAGTTTCTGAGGGGAACAACACAGTGGGATTTATCTTGAAAAGAGCGATTGCAGACATATGTCATATGTCATTACCAGCGCGTTGGCGACAGTATTATTCATTATGTGGTCTCAGAGTTCTAAATTAGAGAAATGGATTATTGGAAGTGGATGATTTCCCCAGATTGCTACTTAATAGTGACAAAAGGGGTCTGCATTACTCATATTTGCAATGAAAATAGTGCCAAAACCCAGCAGTGGTTGACTGAAATGAAATGGAAGGTCTACTGGGGATTATCTGGAGACGCTGCCTAATTTTACGCCTCTTGCTTAGTATAAATGTCCCGGGGTCTCAGAGGTTGGGGTGCTCACAGTGACAGCAGATGGAGGTGAAGGTTTCCAAGTTATTTACCTCTTTGTTCTTCTTGCTGCCATACACACCCACTGCAGTATTTACTTGATCAACGAAAAATGCCTTTCTGCACCAGTCTTCCCCATTAGTGGAAGGGCCTACCTTTAAAGCTTTCTGTAAGTGTTCTTACCTGTCTTAAACTGTCAAGCTTCCTGCCTGAAGTGAGCATCCCCCATCACTGTGCACATTCATATATTCATTAAATAACTGGGGTACCAGTTAGGTGGCAAGTCCTGTACTAAACCCTGATTATGGAATAAGGAGCAAATGTGTGTCTCTGCATCCTGGTCTTTCACTCTCCTGGGGAGATGGATGTTAAGCACAGAGTCACATACCTCTGTGTTTGATTCCTTCTCACCTCTTTGCATCATCCCTCACCTCCTGCTCACTGCATTCTGCCCACACTGGCCTCCATTTCTTACTTGATAGTCTAAAGCATTTTATGCCCCAGAGCCTTTACACTCATTTCCCTTTTCTTGGAAGGCTCTTCTCAGGAATGTCTCTACTCATCCTTTAAGACTTATTTTAACTGCCACCTGCCTTGACTACCCTGCTCAGTTACCCACCCACCCCCACTGGTCATCCTGATTATTTCCTTCATGCTAGTTATAAATCTGTCAGTATACTGCATATTTTCTGCATGGTGTTAGTGTTCTAATTGTATTGACTTGTATGTGACTGTCTGGTTTTCCCAGCATTATTTCTTGAAGAGTTTTTCCTTACTCCATTTTATGCTTTCAGATCTTTTGTCATAAATTAGTTGTTTACATATTAATAGGTTTATTTCTAGGTTCTCAACTCTTCCCTGTTGATCTATGTGTCTGTTTTTATTCCAATGCTATGCAGTTTTGATTACCACTGCTTTGTACTATAATTTGAAGTCAGAGATCATGATGCTTATAATCATCTTTTTTTCTTGGGGTTCTTTTGTCTGTTCAGGATCTTTTGTATTTTCAGATACATTTTTTGATTTCTAACTCTAATTCTGTAAAGAACGTGGTTGGGATTCCAATAGGGATATTGTCTTGTTTGTTTTTCACGTGTGTTGCCTGTCCACCCCTCTATAAGTCATATATCATAAAATCGGGGATTTGTTTTCCTCATGTTTTACCATCGGCACCTAGAATGGAGTGGTACCCTGATAAGCATTTATTGATGGGGGATACAGCTGTAAGCCATGCAAGTGTGATGGTAGGAACCAGTAGATCAGAGACCTGATTTAGATGAAGGGTGCAGGGGAGACCACAGGGAAAGATTGACTAAGTTGATGGGTGCATAAGACTTGTAGGACCCTAGAGCAAGGAGAATTGGTAATGACTGTTTGGACATAACCAGAGAAGGGTGGGCTTGGAAAAGTCAATGAACTGGCAGATGAGGGTGTCTGAGTCCCCAAGGAATGAGGGGCTATGGTGTGAGAAGAAGGAGGAAGAAAGAAGAATCAGCTCTAGAGGCTTCAAGAGCTATTAGGAAGCCATTGGAGGGATTTAAATGATTGCAGTGACATGAACCTATGAATATCTTAACTAAGATTCCTTTGTCTACTGTGAGCAGGCTTGGGTTGCGAGGGTGGGGGAGTTAAAGGGTGTCTAGAGTTTGCTGGGCACAGGCAAACACTTAGTCACTAGCTGATAAATGAATGAATGAATGAATGAATGAGCAGGGGAGATCAGTAGGAGCCAATCTGTTCTTAAATGAAATCATGTTTTGTTTTGTTCTGGTCCCCAAGGCTTTGTCCAACTGGGAGTCAGAGTTCTTGGTGATCAGCTCACTTTAAAAGCCCAGCCCAGCCTTTTATCTAAAGACAGCTCTGCCAGCAAGCACTGTGGACCTCCACAGACACAGCCAACAGTGATCAATTCTTTTCTTTACCTCTGAGTATCCAATTCCAATATCCCTGATGCAGGCATACCTGCATACTTGGACAGGAAGAGGCAGGACTTGTGCTTATTAAAGTATCACATTAGTCAGTAAAAAACAAAACAAAACAAAACAAAACAAAACACTTGTCCCTTATACCTGGAGCTTAACCAAATGAAAGTTTATGTCTTCTTACCCGGAGCTCAAATGGGCAGCTCCACTCCAGGAAGTAATGCAGGGCCCCAGGCTGTTTCCATCTCTGGCTTCACCGTCTTGGGTGCCAAGGATGGGGAGCATCACCCAGGCCAGGCTGGGATGATAAAGAGCAGCACCTCCACTCATGTTCCTTTGGCCAATAAGCAGTCACTAGATCACACCTACCTGTGAAGGAATCTCTGCCCCTGGAGAAAAAGAAACCTGTTGGTGAACAGCTCGCCAATCTCTACCACCAAACACACCTCATACAAGAGTGAGATAAACCTCAGTTTCCTTTCCCACAATTTCCAATATTTAATGATTAAACTCCTTTCATGGGTGAAACATGATGGATGAGTGTGTTAGGCACTTTTTTTCCTCATTAATTTTGGAAAACAAGACATTGTCCCATAGTTCTACCTTCCCATCTGCTCTCTAGAATCTGTTTCACAAACAATGGCATCATTAAGGATTTCATCTCTGCCATTGAATGAAGCTACAAGAAACAAACAGACTTTGAAGTCAGAGAGAAAAACACAGAAACAGAGGCAAGCAGGAGGCCCATGAGGAGTTTAGCCTTGCTTTGTTACATCTCCCAAAAAAAGCCTGATTTTTCTTTTTGAGGAGTCTGCTTAGCTGATTTCAGAGATACCTTGACTTTTGTGTCTCGTCCAGACTTCCTTCTGTGTCGCAGCCTTGGGGTGTGACCAGGCTGGCATTGCAAATTGGGAGCCCAGTGCCTGGGGGATCAGATCATCCTTCAAGGCTTGGCTTTAGGGACTTCTCTCCCACATCACTCTTTTGGGATTTCTCTCACCCTCTTCCAGACAGCAACTGAGTCTTTCTTTCTTGTGTCCCCAGTGCATCCTCTGTCACTTCTGTGTGGCTGATTCTACTGCTAGAATGCAATCTTGTGTGTTTGTTTTCTTATTAGAGCTATCACCCAAGTTCATGGCAGAACACTGAGAAATCACAGATTAAGAAAACAAAGGCACCCGTGAAAACCCTGCATGATTCTATCAGGCAGATCCATTGCAACCAATTCTCTGAGGGAGACTGAGAGCATGTGGAAGGCAGGGGTTGTGTCCCCCTGGCCTGGGAGAGGGCTAGAGCCTCCTGACTGAGCGGAAAGCCAGACACAGGTGAGACCCTTGTGACTGGGAGGATGGAGAGATGGCAACAGACAGTACGGTTCCTGGGTGAGCACGCCTCCCGACCATATGCTGCTCAGAGCACTCCCAGAACAAGGTGGGGTGAGAGGCAAATGAAACATAGCTTGGTCCCTACCCAAGCAGTGCTGAGATTAGAGTCCTCTAGATAGCAAACAATTTAACTGCAAGTTCTTCAGGAAAGTTGGTTTTCTGAGTAAAAATAACTGTAGAATCGGATTAGGTTGCACTAGGGAACCTATCAGTGGTTTAACATTTGCATGAGTATCTATGACCCATATGCATGTACGGAGCTCTTGCCACCCCGCATCTCAGTCTTGCAGCTTCCATCTTGTGTCTGCACAACCCTGGCTGAATGTGCAGGGGACGGTGAGACAAGCTGTGTTTTGCCCCAGAACTGCCTTCCACCCGCGCGGAGTCTCTGTGTCAACCACTCAACTGCCCTCACCCACGTGCAAGAGTCTTTGGAGCCACCAGAAACGATGGAGAAGTACGCCTGGGCGAACACTGGGATGTCTATGAAAATGGCCATGTCTTCGGTGGAGTGAGCTCATGCAGAGACTACTGAGAAGTGGCTGGTCTGGCCCTGAGCCTTGATGGGGGATGATGTGTCGAACCTTGGCCCAGACACTCCACCTCTCTAAGCCTCATGACTATTGGGAAGAATCATCGTTTTAATTAAATAATAGCAGATCATTGAACCTGGCCACTGGGCCAGCTCACTAAACGTTTGCTATCTGCAAACGTTCATTAATATTTGAAATGATTGTCATTATGACAATGCAGTTCTCGTTGTCATTATGAGCAGTCATCATCCGTTGGCACCGCGCCCTCGGCTGCCCCATTAGAGATGCACGCATGTCACCCCTGCAAGGGTAACCCAAAGGCCACTTCCATTTGCCCAGGTGCTGGCATCGACTCGGAAAACTGCACCATGAGTTCATCGTCCATTAAGTGCTCATTACGGAATACCCTGGGAGAGAGCGCACCCTATACTTTTAAGGGAAAACAGAGGGAGGAGCGTGTGCATCTCTCGCAACCCAGCTGCCTGCGTCTGGAAATGATGGCAGCACATGCCGCCATTAACCCCACTGACTCTGTCCCCGCAGAAGGGCTGATGAGGCGAGCTCAGCTGCGCTCCAGCGAAACGTCCACAGACTCAATAAACGCCCTGGAATTTAACATGCGTCTGCTGTCTGCTGAACAGCTCTGGGCACAAATAGGTTTCTTTTATTATGGACAGAAAGGCCAAGTGAAATTTTAATCAGACAGACAAGGAGGGTGTCTGAGAACGCTGAAATGCCAGCCCTGCTGGTATTTCCACGATATTGGACTTGTCTTTTGGGGGCCTCTGTAGCTATTTCAATTAGCTGGGAGACATGAGCCTGTGTTTCTGCAAACTCGCCTCTTTTTAATTAAGCTGCTGTTCGCCAAGATATTAGAAGGCACACAATTCTTCTTGTAATATGCAAACTATCGAAGAGAAAATTAAGCAGTTGAAACATTTAGATGCAAAAAGTGCCTGAGTATCCCAACCCCTCTAGTCATAACACAATTCTTATTGAAAACTGGGGGCCTCTCTGCCTCCCTCCCCTCCCAGTCTTGGGCTGTCCCACCTTCAAATTGCATTACTAAATGCATTGACTTTCACATATGGTGAGCCTGCTCTCTTTCTTTTTTTTTCTTTTTAAAATTATATATTATTTGGTTTCAACAAAAGAATGTCTATAACAAATATGGATGTAGGGAAACTAGTAACAGACATCTGTGAATCTACCATGTACTTGAAAATTAAAACATGTATCAGAACCATTGAAATGGTCTGCTTGCTCCTCGGTGAATTTATTTTTCAGGAAAAGCATCAAGCACTGCTTCGTGAGCTAAGTGCATAAAAGTATCACCCATCATTGGAAGTGAGAGAATAGAAGAGGCATTTCTTTATTATTCTTTCTTTAAAAGAAAGCATTGTCAGTCCATTAGTCATATGGAGTGTGTTGGAAGTTAACCCTAAAAATCAAAAGGCAACTGTGGGGTGTGAAGGGTCAGAGGGTCATCTCTAGCATCCATTCACTCATTCATTCATGCACTCATTGCTTCCTGCATGTGTGGATTCCTGCATTCCCCCCACCATTAAATATTGAAGATAATCACAGCCTTCTTTAAAGCATGATTAATATGATCATTATTATAATGGTTAGTTATAACATTATAATTATACTGTCCTGACCGTAATAAGGGAGTTCTGCTGAGAAGTCCTTGGGAGATAAAGGAGGACACTGGATTTCGTTGACATGCTAATGTTTGCAGAAAGCAAAAATTCATTTCCTTCAAGAGTCTTAAGCAGACTTCCGCTTGAAATCGCCTTCTTCACGCTGAAGGGCACTGGGCGACCACGAGGCATTTTAATTGACATCCTACTTTCCGGGGTTTCTTCCCCTTTTGTTGGCTTGAAGGTAAAACCCTCGTGGAGTTTGTGCAGAATTGTAGAGTCAGTGATTCTGTAGTTCTTGATGATTTCTGAGCTGTCTAACCTGGGACTAATGAGGCAAGTCTTACCCGGGGCCTCTGATCCTCGAACTGTCCACCCACAGCTCCAGAGCTAATTTTACTCTCAAAACTCTCACAAATGTTTCCACTTACTGCCGACTCCTGAGCAGTGAGACCGTCATCGTCCTTGGGGGGGAACTGATGGGGAGCCCCCAAATTTTCCAGGCGGTGGATGGCCTCCCACCTACACCTCCCTGGGGGAGGCAGCTCCAGTGTTCTCAATCCCATCAGCCTCATTTGAATGTCCTTCAGGAAAACTTTTTCCGAAGCAAAAACAGGATCTGAATGCTCATTATTTGAACTGTCTCTGGAAATATCTAAGGCAGGTAGAGTTTCGGTAGCTCAACTTCTTCTGTAAGTAAATAAAAGCATCTATCATATATTTTTTTTTTCTGTCTGACCAGCAAAGCAACACAGACCCATCTTTACAAAGACAAGAATTTCCACATATTGGAGTAAAACCATTTCTTCCTCACTTAATCCCCCTCCCACCCCACCGAAGCATCTTCAATGCTCAGGGTAGCTTTGTTGACCTTGTCCTGTTGTATACAAATGTGTGTAGGATTAGGGAAAAAATACGGATCACACATTTCTGCCCTGCGCTTTACACCTTGTTACCAACCCTTGCTGCTGACCATTTATGTTTCTGGTTTTTTTGGAATCACATTCTAAGCAATGGTTTTCTAAGTGAAATGTTCTGAGAGTGTTTACTCGTGGATATGAATAAAAGTTGAGCAAATCCTTCTCCTTCCGCTTGTCACAGGTCGACAGAAGAATCTGGTTTGCCAAGGAAGGGGTCACCCAGAGTGGTTATGGTTGGTCTAGTGGAGGGAGATTGTTTAGGAAAACATGTCTCAGAAAGAAAAAAAAAAAAAAAAAAAAAGGATTCAATGACTTGAGATTGACCAACTCTTGTTTTCAAGTAGTCAAGCTTGCTCGGCAGCCCCTCCTCAGCAGAGATCTATTGAATCAGTGGATTTGGGAATGCGTCCTCCACCTTCTGGGGCATGTCCTGTAAGGAACAGGCAGGATTTGAGCCCCTGGTAAAAGGCCCTGTGCATGCTGCTGCCTGATCCCTCAAAACCTTCACAAATCCCAGTTCTGTCTTCAGTGTCTAAGGATAAGGAAAGTGAGTCACCAAGTCCTTGTGAGTTTTGGCAAATCACCGGGCTCGCCTGGGCCACTCACGGAGGGATGCCATTTATTCTGTCCCAAGTGATCCACCAGCTTCTGAGCCACCGTTCCTCATACTCGAGGTGCCTGTAGGGGCCTCTTAACTGCTGTCCCTTCTCTCCCTCCTCTGCGGCCGCCCTCCCTGGCTTCTAAGCATCTTCCTCAGTCATTCTATGCACCAGATCAGGTGTCCCACAGTCCTGCACTGGCTTCTCTGCCTTTGGGAGCCCTTCAGAGACCTCGCCTGAGCTTTCGAGGCCCTGCCCTGATACACGGCCCCAGCATATCCTACCCGCCCCAGCCCTGCTCACTGGGCGGTCTGCTCTCAGCCCAGCCTTACAGGAGTGCTCCTCGCACCCTTTGTATCTCACCTTACACGTCACCTTCCCAGAGACTCACCTGATCGCTCCCGTGCTGGAGCTGGTCCCCAGGGGGCTGGCTGATGTGTGTGCCCTGCCTTACCCCTGGGGGCCATCTCTGCTGCTCTATATTTCCACTCTGTTCCTCCCACTAAAAGACCAGTTCCATCGGGGCAAAGCCCATATTTTTCACATTTATCTCATACTCATGGCCACCCCGGTGCCTCCAATAGGATGGACCCAAATAAATATCTGTGCTAGTGAAAGAAGGGGAGATGGGATGGGGTGTGTTTTCTGTTTGTTTCTGAGCCTTCTATTTTTTATTTATTTATTTTTTTAAATAGAGGCATGCTTTATTTATTTATTTATTTGTTTGTTTGTTTGTTTTGTTTATATAAGCACTGGGTACAGTCAGAAGCACGGGAGGGTGAGAGAACCCAATAGAGCCAGAGCGGGGAGCAGAGCAGGCAGAAGGACCGAGGTACACTGCTGAGGGGAGCAGCGGGCGGCAGGAGAGGTCTGCGCGCCATGTGGGACCCTCCTCCAGTGGCCGGGGAGCAGCCAGGGATCGAACCAGCGCCGCAGAGGCCGCGGGCAGCTTCGCAACCCAAAGCTCAACTGCTGCGCCACTGGGGAGGCCCCGTTTCTGAGCCTTCTAGTAGATGAACAGGCCTGATGGTCCCCAACTCTGTTGTCAGAAAAGGTGGGTACCTCCCAGGTCTTGGCTTTCATAGCCAGTAAAGGGTGGCCCCAAAACAGCCAGCAGGGGATCTTGAACCCAGGCCTTCTCTGATCACACCTGTGGACGGTGGGGACCAAGGGACTGCATTGTGTCCCAGGGACTGGCAACGGGTCACAATCAGGGAGAGAAAAATCAGCCCCCAGCTGATGGCATATAAAGCGTGTGACACACAGGTGGAGGGGGACCAAGAGAGCTGTTCCCAGAGCCGCCGAGATGGGAGAGGGGAGCTGTGATGTGGAAATGCTCGGCGACCTTTGCCCCTATGAATCATGTATTGGGGAAAGAGTGGAGCAGCTACTGATGTCAAATAACCAATAAAATTTCATGAATGGTAATGCTGGCCAGCGTCCGGGAGAATATGGCTGACCTTACAACACGATCCTCTAACAAAATTAGGCCATTCGTCTTTGATAGGAGATGGCCACTTCCTTATTTTTTATTTATTCGTTTGTAAGAGGCTGCTTTAATAAGCCTGCACGATCTTGACCAGCACGCTTATAAGTTCTAGCAAAGCACAGAGGAATATTGCAGAAGGAAAGGCTGCCTCCAAATTCCCCCCAGAATAAAAGGCAGTGGCTAACTCTTCCCAGAGATGCCATTTTACCTCATCTCAGGAGTAAGGCAATTTCCCTTCCTCTGTGGACTCGCAGGGGGAAAGACGGCCTCAATTCCCTCAGCTGCAGAACAGGCCCATTCCGGCCTCTCTTCCCGAGTGCAGCGTCTCCCTCTGTCTCCATCAGCCCTTCTTACAATGCTTCACCCACACCTGTCTTGCATTTTAGAGACATGGCACCTCAGATGTCCCCTTCCAGGCCACAGTATCTGTCACTTGTTATTGCATAATGACAATAGCATCTGACAACACGCAGTGAGCATATATCTCTCACCCCACTCTGGATCATTGTGGGGGGAGTGGGCTGGGCTGGCCTGTCCCAGCTGAACCCCCACTCTGCTTGGGGTTGCTGGTCCAGCCTGTGTCCTCACATGGCCTCATAAACATAGATCCTCTAGCATTCAGCTCCTGGGAGTGTACAGTGAAATTCTGAGTCCCCCCACCTGGGGTATATTTGCCCTCATCATCCAATCATTCATTCAACAGCTATTCTTCAAGGACTTGTTAGGTACCAAGGACTATTTGGAGCCTGATGATAGTTTGTGAATGAAACCTAGCTAGCTCCTGTTGGGGAGTTTAAAGTCGCTGTCTGAAGATTCTGAAATTAAACAAATTATTAGATGGTGACAAGTATGATAAAGAATAAAATAGGGTGCTCCCCAAAAGAAAATAAAGACAGGTGGGCCTCCCCTGGTGGCGCAGGTGGTTGAGATCAGCACTATCAAGATCAGCACTATCAAGATCAGCACTATCTGCAGCCTCTGTAGCACCGGTTCGATCCTGGCCGGCCATCGAGGGTCCCACATGGTGCGGCAGACCTCTCCTGTCACACCCGCTGCTCCCCTCAGCAGTGTGTTTCGTCAGTCTGCCTGTTCTGTTCCCCGATCTGCCTCTGGTGAATCCTCTCACCCTCCTGAGCCTCTGGCCTGTACCCCGGTTCTTGTATAAATAAAAAAAATAAAGAAAATAAAGACAGGGACCCATGGGAGAGAAATCTACCCTACATAAATAGGGTAGTCCTGGAGATTTCTCTAATGAGGTGACAGGTAAGCTAAGAGATAAGGGAGCTAGACCATGAAGAATGGAGTAGGAGGGCTACAAACAAGGGAACTATATCTGGAAATTCCCTAAGGAAAAGACCTGAGTGAGAAAAGACCAGGCAAGAGTGAGAAAGAAGAGGTGAGTGAGGAGTTTGAGGGATAAGCAGGGCAGGCTCTGTCTCACCCCGCAGAAATACCTCTTTGTTGAAGCATCCCTTCTGGTCTCACAAACCCAAACTCTTCTTCCCATGATTTTCATGAGGTCATTCCTGATGTCTCTATTTTCCATGATGGCTGCCTTCCCTCATTCTGATTGGCATTACGTTCAGCTATGCAAGATAAAAATCCATCTGCAGGCTAAAATAAAAAATAGCAATGCCACCAAATGCTGGCAAGGATCACTCCTACATTGCAGGTGGGAATTTAAAATGGAACAGCCAATTCTGGAAAATAGTTTGTCATTTTCTTGCTCAATGTCGATTCTTGCTAAAACTAAACACGCAACTGCCATGCAACTTAGCCATTACGATCTTGGGCAGTTATCCCAGAAAAATGAAGACATGTCCACACAAAAATCTGCATGCAAGTGGTCAAAACAGCCTTGTTTGTAATGAACAAAAACTAAAACCAACCCAGACATCTTTCAGTGGGCGAGCGGTACATCCATACTATGAAATTCTACTCAACAATAAAAAGGAACAGGCTGTCGACTCACACAACAAGAACTTGGGTGAAACTCCAAGGAATGATGCTGAATGAAGAAAGCTAATCCCAGAAGGTTACATACTATATGATTCCATTTCTACTGTGAATTAAAACGATGGCTATGGGGAGCAGACGAGTGGTCACGGGGAGTCAGAAAAGAGGGGTGTTGAGTGAGGGTGTGATTATAGAAAGACAACACAAGGGGTCCTTGAGTCAGCAGACTGTGCCTCAATTGTGCCAAGGTCACCATCCTGGCTGTGATATTGTCTAACAATTTTGCAGGATGTTACCATTGGGGCCATTTGATTTGGGCTCCATGGTTTTCTCTGCATCCTCTCTGAGAATCCTGCGTGGATCTATTGTTAACTCAAAATAAAAGTTTAGTTTTTAAAACCTTTTCTACAACAGATTCATTTTTAGAGATTCTTAAAAATATATTAGCATGGTAAGTTTTTCACTTGAAATGTCTGCCCCTGTGCCTGGTTATGAGAACTTCACTCCAGAGCGCCTGGCTAGCTTTGCACACCTCCTCTCCACGGGCCTCTTGTTGTCCTGGCAAGAAGACATGGATCAGAGCCCAGGTTCTTGTCCAGCAAAGAGCTGGGTGAACCAGATTGTGATTTTGTAATGATTGGCACTCAGGGCCAATGAGTCTTCATGTTACACCCATCCCAGACCCCACTCCTGTCCTCTGGGCATTCCGTGAAGAAGCGCTATGGACCAGACACAGATGAGCTGTGTGTTTGAGCTCCAGGAGAGGGACCTCATTTCCCTTTTATTCACCACTGTTTTTGTGGGTTTTTTGGTCATTGTGGTGACGAGAGGCTCAAGGATATTAAGCTCTGACAGCTGCTGTCATGAATTATCACAAAGTTGGTGACTTAACAGTTACCATCTCTCTCAGTTCTGTTGGCCCACTGTTGAAATCCGTGGCGCTGGCTGGGCCCCATGTGGGCAAACAGCGCCCTTTCCCCAGGTGCTAAGGGAGGGTGCCTTCCCAGGTTCCAGTGGCCGCCCCCATGCTGGACTGGCAGCCACATGGCTCCAATGTGTCTCTGGTCACACTGTCTTCAGTCTTCGTCTCTCTTAAAAAGAATTTTGAGTTTGGATGCAAATAATCCAAATAATCTGAACAATCTGGGTGATCTGCCATCTGAAGGTCCTAGTCAATTATGGCAGCAAAGAACCATTTTCCTCATATCATTTACAGGCTCCAGGAATTAAGACTTGGTATCCTTAGGTGGCCATTATGTAGCCTACTACAGTTATAAGGGAGAGTCTTAAAAGTAGGGAATAAATCCTTATATCTAGGGAACTGGCCATGAAGGTGAGGTGTATCCTTGGAACGGGCCTTGTGGGTGAGGTGCATCCTGGGAACTGGCTGGCAGGGCAAAGTTCTTACTGGGTACTGGCTGTCTGGGCGAGGTGCTTGCTGGGAACTAGCTGCCTGGGCAAGAAACTGGCTCTCCACGAGAAATGCATGCTGGGAACTGGCTGGCTGAGCAAGGTGCTTGCTGGAAACTGAGTGTCTGCAAGAGATGCATACTAGAAACTGGCTGTCTGCAAGAGGTGCATGCTGGGAACAGTATGGCTGGATGGCCTCAGGAGTCAGTTTGAGGAGATGACATCCTATGTAGGCTTTTGCACTGGAGGAAGCTGTCCCAACTGGCTTGTTGCCAGGCAACCCAGCAAAAGCTTCAGAGCCATCCATCAGACAACCCTGTCCCTCTCCCACACCCATCAGTTAGTGATGGTGAACCTAGCAATTTGCTTAACTTATTTGAGCTTCAGTTTCCTCTTTTTGCAAAAGGGAAATAATACTGGTATCCCCACCCTTAGGGCGTTTGTGAGCATTAGGGATGGATATCTAATCTAGCACTGCCATGCAAAGACCAATCACAGCAACTGGCAGATGGTACATGCCAAATAAATGTTGGCCATAACTGTCATATTATTTGATGTTGTGATGATGGTGGAGTTGGACCTGATACTGGTGCTGACATGTAACCAGGCACAGAGTAAACATTCCTTAAGCTTGGGCTGCATCGAACGGAATCTTAGTGCAGAGGGAAGTGGCTTTACAAGGGCGTCGTCCTGGTGGAAGATGGTACCTACAGTCTGGTGCTTGAGGTCAGTCCCAACCTGCCAGAGAGTCCAGTGTGCCGGATGCTCCAAGGATTTGGGTTAAGCGGGGTTGAGAGCAAATGGGTCCCTACCTCCTATCACTATTCCAAGCAGTTTGATGAGATTAATTTGCATGGCCAGTCACGCATGCTCTCAGTCTGCGGGGAGGCTAATTTGTGAAGCTGGGCAATTCATCGCGCTGGGTGGGTTTGTTTACCAGGAGACACGCCATTGGGACAGTGCGTCTGGCTGTGCGCAGAGAAGAATGCACCCTCACCTCGCTTGGAGAAACACCAAGGGGTAATTTTCTCCCCAACGATGACTGTCATTACAATCAGGTGACAAATTATCAGAGCAGGAAATGGTTAATATAGCAGGACCAGGAGCCATATGATTTATGCAAATAATTAGCTCTTCCTGGGTAGTGGCCTGCATGTCTAGGTAACTTTTATTTTTCCAGACAGTCATCTCTGTAATGAGCTATTAGTCTGCAGGCCAGAAAGAAAGAAAGGGAAAAAGGAGGACCTCGGGCGGTTAAGTCTTTGTTCCTTCCAGAAATCCTCATTTATTTAAGGCCAGATGTGATAATGTTTCCTTTTACAAAACTCCATTGCTCTATACTGTAAAAGCAACTGAAAATATGAGGGTCTGACTTTTATTTGTTTCAATAATGGTGTCTGGGGTTTAGACTGAGCTTGCATTTCATCTCACTTATGTTATTCATCTTCGCCGGGTTCCATTAACAGGAGGACATATACCATTAACACCATCTTCTAGTTAGAGGATGTAAGGAGAGATGGAGGATCAATACGTCTGTGTCAGACAGAGTCGTTGGGTCCAAATGATGGAATCTCTGTAGAGGAAAGGTTCATTACTGAAAGTCTTACATAAGTGAGGGATGTCTTATGTAAGATGGGATGATCTGGGAAACCAAATCGTTGGAAATCCAAAACCTCGGAGACCCTGTCGAGAAATTAAAAATGTAGTGAAGTTAAAATTCCTCTCACCTTTTTCCGACTTACCTTACCTGCTTTGCCTGGCCACCAACATCCCTGACCCTAACATCTTGCCTCCCTGCCACCAGGAAGAACCTACTTTTCTTTGTCCTGGCTCAGGAGGAACTCTGAAATTAGAATGTGGTATCAGTGCCTGGACTCACCCATGTTGGCCAAGGGTCAGGGTTACCTAAGAGCAGGGTTACAACTCATTGCGGGGACAGGAGGACAAGCTCTTGAGTAGAGAAGGTCGAACCCAAAGGAAGAAAGATTCCTAAGGAGCAAAGAAAGTGAGGCCACTGCATTGCTTTAAGCTCCCTGAGGGAGGTAACTAAGCCTGTGTTGGTTGACACATGGCCCCTGGCCCCAAACATGGAGCCTAAGACCTTGACCACTCCCCAGTGAATAAATGCAGAAGGGAGAGAGAACAGGGGTGGGCGGTAGCAATTCCAGTATACAGGTCTGCAAGCAATATTCAGCAGGTGATCACACAACATAAGAAATCTTTAAATCTGGAGAGCTATCTCAGTGATTGAGTGTGCGTGCCCTGTATTGCTGGAGTCCTCCACTTAGCTTGCTCCAGGGAATTCTGGCTAACCCCTTTAGAGGATATGGAGTCATCAGTGAATTCCCCCCTGTCCCTGTCTTACCTTGTCTTCTTCTTCCCTCTCGCCACTGCTTCTCCCTTCCCTCCTCACCTATGCTCTGGGAGGCAGCTGCACTATCATCCACAAGAAGCATCTGAACAATCATGACAGCCCCTCCTGCTCAGATCTTCTTATTAGCTGTTTTATTGTTGAGTGTGATGATATGGGAGTTTTATTCCCAATTAATATTATTTTGAAATCATCTCCGAATTCTAAGTAACCCTGGTGATTATGGACTATGTCCCTTTGGGCCCCTGCTTGAAGTTAGGATCTGGGTGAAAAATCCTCATCCTGCCCAGGAAACCACAGTGTCTTCTCAGGAGCTATTACCATTTGTAATCAGGATACAAAGGCCATGATTGTTGCCTAAAAGAGACAAATGGGTAAGAGACAACAATGGCCTCTTGTGGGTGCTCTACACAGGGTTTCAGGTAGCATAGGAGTATTTGTCCATTCCTCATTCTTCAAGAGGCTGGGCATGATCACATGATCCTCTGAAGAAGCAAAGCAATTATCTCGATAACTTGCTACTACCAGGCAATTACAATCATCCATTTGTCCACAAATACCACTCACAGCATTAGGGCGATGCGTAGAACACTTTGCATCTTAAGCACTTTGGGTCTCAATCCATTAATTGGCAGACACCTAAATCTGCCCATTTGGATAACATTAATTCAGCTGAAAAATGACCCTCAAAAAAGAAATAAAAGGAGGGAGGGAGGTGATCAGATAGACATCAGCAGCCCCTGCAGTCAGCAGTTGAACATATCACTGCCAGCCATGGTCTGCCACATTCCTTTGCTGCTTTGTTGGCTGGTTGCTTTATTTATTATGTTTGTGAGAGATGTTTTGATGTGGTCAAGAATTGTGTGATTTTAAGGAGATTTTCCACTTCTTGCTGCTTGGGCCTCTGGGCTTCTGTGTGGGGTTATCTAGTGACATGGGCCACCATATTGGGGGCCCCATAACTGAATATAATTGAATCTCATTAGGAAGAGACCAAGAGAAGAAGCCAACACCTTTGTGGAATCACTCCTTAGGAAGAGGTACTGGGAGCATCTACATAATTACATTATTTTTATTGACTCCGAGAACTCACTCCCTGAAAACATGAGAGAAAGCAAATGCCATGTGTGTGGACTGAAAGAGTTAAGCCATTTTTCTATTTACATGGTTTATTTCACAAGTGTCTGACTCATTGGGCATAACCAGCACAGTTAAATTACAAAATTACTATTTGGTCCCTTTTTTATTGACTACAATTCAAGGCTGCTTCAAGCCTCCCAAATTTAATCCCCCTAGCTCTTTGCCAAGAACATTACCTTTTATTTTCAGTGTTAAACTGTGTAAGATACCCCTAAGGCTACATGGAAAGTTACTCTCTGTGATAGCAGCTAACGGAGTGTATCAATTGTTCATGATTTCCCATTCTCCTGTAAATTGGGAGAGGCAGGGAGAGCAGTGGAATGCGAATTGTGTTCCGTCAGCACTTTCTTGCCCCAGCTTTAGCCCAAGCAGTGCCTGTTTTGGTAATTAATTATAGTGTGTTTGTAGCTCTTCACTCTGAGTTACCATTTAGCAACCTGTCAAGTCCCCAGCTAATGAGCCTATCCCATAGAATTCCATGCATTTATTTTATTTTATTTTTAAGCATCCAGACAATACTGTTTTTTCTTAGGTCGGATGGAGTTAAGAGGGGGATTCTAAACCATTTTATGGGAAAGAAAAGGCTCTTCTCCTCTTTTCACACATGTTCATGCCAAGAACGAGTCTGCTTAGAGCTATTCATGGGCTTTTGTCTAACAAAGCAGAAACAGGAACGTCCTAATTATTATGACAGCGGTGACTTAATATTTGAAGGATGAGTTGGATCACTTCTAAGTGTTCTTCTCAAAGTGGGGGTGAATTGCATCTGAATTGGGACTTAGGTTAGATCCAGGATGGTTCATTTCTGCTGTTGCTTTTGTTGTTCTTTCTCTCTTGAAAGGTGGGCTTGCAGAAGCTCTGTCATTTCTAGAGAGGAAGAAGGTAGGCAGAGTAATTTGGTTTCCTGGTGGAGGTAGAAGAACGTTCCTTGATGCAGCTTTTGTATCACATACATGTTTGCTCATTTATACATGTAAAAGCTACAGCTCAAAGGTTCCCAAGCTCATCAAATTATGAGACATTTGTTGTTAGAGCAACTCGGTTGATCTATTGAAGAAGACGAGCAGTGACTGCAGGGAACGGCATCAGCAGGAGGGTGTTCAGCTTCTTTATGGAACCATGTGTATTAAAAACACATCGTCTATTCTCTTTGGCTAAAAGATTTCTGCTACTCTCAGTTGAAAGGCTGCAGGAATCCAGAAGTGAGAGCTCTGGTGGTTAGAAGCCAAATCCTCAATTCAGTGTGCACACTTCAGATTTCTCGCTATTTCTGAAGCATAGATGTAACTGCAGTGCCTGTGTCAGTAAGTCTTGCAGCTCCAAAGGGAAGAGTTTGTTTCTGATCTATCAGAAGTAGGAAGAAGCACACTCACAATTTGCTGTTTACCAAGCAAGTCACAATGAGTGTGTTCTTTATGGAGATGGGTCAGCAGTGAGGTTGGAGGACAAATAAGCTTTTATTTCCTTAATGCCATCAATTCAGGTGGTCCACTCTAAAAATATCAATAGTATAGTAGTGGAAATACAAATTAATTCCTCTGTCTGATGAGACCATGGCACATCTTGATAAAGATGCCATCTTTTGGGTATAGTCTGTTTTCATCTCCCCGTTATTGATCTTTGTGATCTTTTTATGATAAAGTGTCAAAGATCCCATGCACTATTCTCCATTTCTCTCCTCAAACAAATAAAGACACCTATTTTATAATATTTTTATCCCATACTCGAAGAATTTCCATCGATCCTCAGATCATAATTTCTTTTACTTTTTGACCACCAATTCTTCAGAAGTCTTGATGGTTCTAAGAATGACTGCTCGGTCTTATTTGGGGGTTCAGGTCTAGAGCTAGTCGACTGGAAAATTTCCCAAATGGAAATCTTTCTTGAGCTGCTTGTAAAAGTCTGAATTGAGATGAGCCTTATTTTGCTGGGTACATCTCAGGCATCTTGAAGTGTGGGGAAAAAACTGCCTGTGTTGATACGTAACCTCTGTAGAATTGTCATTTGCTAGTCACTAAATGTTGTAACCTTTCCATTCAATTTTTTTTTCAGTGACTACAATATCAGCAAAATGAGAAAGTGTCTTCCAGCCTTGACCTCTGATAATAGCAGACATGTTAATATGAAGTTATTTTAATCCCCCCAAAGGCATTATACAAGTATTTTTTTCTATCCTTCTTGTTTCTTTATAGATTCACACTTTTGAGTATTCAGAGCTTGCTTTTTCTTTCCGTTAGAGGAATGCATTGGAGAGAAGTGTTATTGATGAGGGCTGATTAAGCAAATTAATGAATTGAGACAGCTGAATAGTAAGTGAGAAGAATTTGAGAAGTGGAATTGGTTTTTGCTCATTGACTGTAAAGTGTATGAGTTAAAACCACAAGGGTACCTGATGGAACACATTATATTGCTGAGGTAAGTGAAGAAAGAATATTTGGAATTGCATATTTTTATTCTTTTCTAAAGAATAGTCATGTGTGGGCTATTCACTGCTTTCCTTGAATATATTTTCTTTGGCTCCTTTTTTTTCCCCCCTGAGTCATCTGCAATAACTCAAATGAATTCCTTTTGCCAGTATATATTCAGTGTCCATCACGTTCCAGACACAATGTTAGGCACTTATTACTACCAAAAGAGATATGCTAATTAACACATCTGATCAGTGAATCATTTCAATTCTAATGCAGCCACCTGTCCTTTGTTGAGGGTGCTAAATATTCCTTGATGGAAAGCATTTATTCCTCCTCTTCAACTTGGCAAACATTAAAAGACAACACCAGGTATGGGTGAGGATTCAGGGCCAGCGAGTGCTCTAACCTGCTTCTGAGGACCCGTGTTTTTAGGTAAGTGCTTCAGAGATCACCTTAGCAACTTTACAGAAAGTTCAAGCTGTATATACCTTTGGCTCAGCCTTTTCATCTCTAAGAGACATGTATGTTGATTTTACCATTGTGGAAACAAAAAAAAGTTTGGAAAAGAGCGCTCAACCCCACAGACATCAATTGCCCGTCAATAAAAATAGAAAATAAATTAAAATAAAATGAATATCTGGAATAGCATGCTATAGTTAAAATTAATAAATTAGATCCCTGGGTATCAGCCTGGATAAACAGCAAAACTGTCATATTGAACAACATATAAAGTCACCTGCACAGGGAGCCATATGTTATGACATTGATGCATAGCTTGTGAACATGGAAAAATACTATATATTCTCTCGGGGTGTGTTCATATAGGGTAAAGCAAGAGCAACATTAGTGAAAATAGTAAATACTGGGTTCTTCAGGCAGTTTCCTTTTGTGGGGATTAGGGAAAGAATTGCAATCAGGGAGAGTAACTGAGAGATACTCAATTATATTTACTATATTAGTGTTGCAGCATAGACAAATGGCAGAGACTGTAGCATTATCGTTATCATTTTTTATCTGTGTGTGCACATTCTCTGTAGTTGAGCCTCCGATTCCTCTCTTCAAATGATCACATCCACTCATTGTGAGGTCTGTGAAAGGGTTTTGTGCAAGAGTGATGCCCATTTCAAGTGCAATATCTCTATGAAATTGTTTGGGGCAAATGAGTAAAGGGACCCGGTCCACTTGTTCTACAAGACAAAAGCTGAATAAGGGAAGTGGTTCCCTAATGCCTTTGATCAATGCAAACTGCTAATTGAAAGGCATGTCTCTCTTTTCCATAAGGAATGATTTTCTCCCCCACTCAATGACTGGGATAATTGCTTCAACTCTCAATATTCCTTTAACTGGGCAGCTTCAATGTTAGCAATGAAGTCTCTCCTTTCATATTAAACTACAAAGTTGTTCCAGTTAACAGCCCCTCAGTTGCAGTGTTACCAGATTGGCCTGCAGGCTTCTCCATGATTCACTGTGTGAGATGGGGTCCAATGTGTTCTGGAAGGTCCTGGTGTCTTCCAGAGTCACAACTATTGGAAAAAGTCATTGATAGTAAATATTTGGGGAAATCTCTCTCGCCTTCATATTCTCTCCCTCTCTACTAGCCAGCCTTCCCTTTTGTGTTTTGCCTGCCCCCAGAATGCCATTAACATTAACAGATGTTTTCAGTGGCACCAGCAGGGCGTCTGCAGAGGGGACAGTTTGGCAAGTGCCATTGGGAGACTTGCATGAGACAAGAGCTTGGGTGTAGATTGTGGAGGGTGGTGGGCAAACACAACAAGCTCTGATCAGTACTGGGTCAGAAAAAGCAGGGCAAAACTACCTTTAATGAGACATCACTGGATTGCAGAGGAGGCTTGGAATGGATGCTCTGGATGGGAAAGAATGTGGTTTTTAATTTAATTTTATCAAGGGCTTGCTGTGTGTGCTCGTGCTTAGGGACATAAAGTTAAAAATGGGCACTGGTTCTCATACTCCCCATCTGTTGGACATAAGAATGCCCTGGGAATGTTATGAAGACAGATTCCTGGGCCTCCCCCAGAGATGGTAATTCAGTAGATCTAGAATGGAACCACTTCCAGTTTCCTTTATAGTTCACTCACAGGTAATGCTGATTCTGCTGATCCATGGAAGCACATTTTTTTAATAAATTTTATTTTTATATTCCCCATACAATTGCAACCCCCTTATTTTGACCCCAACCCCTACCCTCCCCACCCACCACCCCCAATAGAGTGTCTCTGGTTCATAGTTTTTTGTTGATTTTGATTTTCACTTTCTTATAGTTATTCATTTTCCTGGTCACTTATTTAAGTTTTCTAGATTCCTGCTATGAGTGAGACCATCCTGTATTTTTCTTTTTCTTTCTGGCTTATTTCGCTGAGCAGGATCCCTTCCAGCGCCATCCATGTTGCTGCAAATGGCATGTGTTTATCTTTTTTGAATGCTGAGTAATATTCCATGGTGTATATGGACCACATCTTCTTGATCCAGTCATCTATTTTTGGGCATTTGGGTTGTTTCCATAGCTTAGCTATTGTAAACAGTGCTGCTGTAAACATAGGGGTGCAGGTGCTCTTTGGAATGGATGTTTCTGTGTCCTTTGGGTAAATACCTAGGAGTGGAATTGCTGGATCCTATGGAAGCTCTATGTTTAGTAGGTCCAGAAATCTCCACACAGGTCTCCATAGTGCTGGAAGCACATTTTTAAACAGCAATACCCTAGAGTAGGTTTTGATGAAATGAAGAAAGAGACCTGGGAAAGTGCCTCTCATTCAGCACCATGGAGAGAGGCAATGGGAGTGGCATTAGCTCCACTGTAGAAACCGAAGAGGGGACAAGCAGGAAACCTGTAGAAGGAAGGTGATATTTCACCTGCCTTAAAGAATGAAGAGATTCCCAGACACACAAGTGAGTTAATATTCCAGAGGATGACATTCACCAAGTGCAGAATGCATCATAGAATTAGAGAGTAGATCAGTAGGAATAGAACAAGAGGAGGAAGAGGAATGGTCACAGACGGTGTTAAAAATATTAGCTGCACACCTCTGAAGGGGTCTGGTGCATTCATCTGTTTGTGGGAGCAATAGAATATTTTTAAACATTATTTATGGGAGAGTAGATAAAGGGAGACCCATGAGCAGGGGTAGTGAATTCCCGAGGAGAAAAATGCTGGGCTGAATTTGTTCTTGGAGTACAGGGCATGGCACAAAACCTTCCAACCTGAAAGCAACAACCTCAAAGTTGGAGACAAAATATGTCCTGAGTGCAGATTAGAGAAAATAGTTGAGAGCAAATGGCCACGATGAACGGAAGAACTTGCTACCTGTGAAGAATATAGGAATAAAACTGCTCCATTCATTACTAAAATGTAGAAGAAAAACCCACACAGGAAGCGCCTAAGTTAGATTTGCCTTCTATCACCTCCTAATTCATGGTGTTGCCTGCAGATGTGGGACACACAGGGATTGTGGTTAAATGCCTTTGACTATTGTTTATTGACTTGTAGATAAATATAAAGGTACTAAAGATGTATAGCCTGTTTCTGGAAGTTCCTTTAACTTCTTTGTCAGATGAAAATGTAAGAAGGCAGAGGGAAAGGTATCAACATACCAAGGTTTTTGGTTTTACAAGTGACCCAAAACACAGATTGAAGGCTAACAAATCTTAATCAAAGTCTGGCATAAGCATAGTGAAGTGCCAGGCTTGTGGAGCAGTCTCAGGAGGGTAGTGAAGAAAGAAACCAAACCTTGTAACCAACATGAAATGCCATGTATTTTTTTACTGGTATTTTTACTGTTTGTTTCCTTCACAACCTCTGCTTCTTCATTCTTCTCTTTCTTGCAATACTCTTACAAATTCTCTTTCTGTCACTCCTTATTTTGTTCCAACTTACTTGCAAAACCTTGAATTAATCTTACCAGCAGGGCTGGACCTGTCTTGGAGTGCAGGAGGGCATGAGTGGTCGTGGAAAAAAAAAAACAAAAGACAACTGACAGGCAGAGGAGGAGTCATTTCAGGGAAATTATTTTAATAATTCTTGTCCCATTGCATAAATAATTCATCACTTTTCTTCTCAAATCACTTGAGCCCTAGACTATTCCCCATAATTCTTCTGCTTTGAGACAGGTTCAAAAATAAAACAGTAGATATAACACTTCATTCTTTAGCCATTTGTGCCAATGACTTCAAGTCAAGGCACCATTTCAATAATAATAAATTAATAAGCTAGATATAACCATTTGTTTCACTTTAGGAGGTTCAAATATCTTATAAAATCACCAACATTTCAGAAAAAGCACAACATCATCATGTTCAAAAGAGTAGGAAAGATAAAATCTGAATTAAGACATTAGCTTTTGGTTTTAAATTGCTTATTTTCCTCTTTTCATCAGACACCAGAATATACATTAGCACAGACTGGATGGAACAAAGAGAGGCATTTGGAAATCAATGGTAGAATTCATGTGTTTATTTTCTTCTTGATGGAAAATCCCAAATTGTCTTTTAAAACCTTTAGCTATTTAACATGAGGTCCTTAAGGAAAAAAAAAAAAACTCCATAAAAAATTACCATGTTCAATTTATCTTCTTAAATTTATATTTTCAGGTAAGCTGGTTTGAAATTAGAGTGACTAGTTAATCATCATTTGTTACTCAAAGGAGCCAATTCCTTTTTTCTGATGTTATGTAAATCAATACTCATCAAAACAAGAGAGGTATTTGGGGTTTTTGCTTTGTTTTCGGTAATAAATTCAGTACATTAGAGTCCAAGGTTAATCTTCATCCTCAATCCCCAGATCAGTGTCAGAGATAAGTCTTACAAATACTTTTTAATAATTACTTTAAGTAATGTGTGTTCATTGTAAATAACACGACAAATAAAAAAAAACACAAAGAAGAAAAGCCACTTCTAATGTTCTCACTATTAATATTGTGTGTGCCATCTTAATCATTTATTATATCTATGCAACACAGATGTGTTTTTAACATTCATTCAACATAATCTTTCCCAACCCGCTACTACATTTCAGGAATGGTATGTACTAGAGACACAATTTATGTTATTCTGAAGATAAAATTATGTGTTCTGGATGGGAGTGGGAGGAGAAATTCTGAATTACCATATACCCTGCACCTTGCATGGGGTTTGGGATGTGTGAGTGAGTTGATGAGATAGACCCTCTGTCTGTCAGCTTGTGCCCTTGGGTGGCCACAGAGCAGACACTCCAGCCAACCTGTGATGGGTACATGGTGTGAGTGAGACATACACTGTTGTTGTTGTGAACTACTAAACACCCCTATGCTTGGGGGTGTTTATTACAGCAGCATAACCCAGCCTGTGCTGACTGATGCTTTCTGTCTCCCGACTGCCCTGCCCGTCATCTCTTCTTTATCCCTGGACTCCTGCCATTTGTCACCATGACAACATTCTCTGAGTACCTGCTATGTGCAAAGTAGGTACACAAACAATCTTTATATTTCTCATTTGTCAAATGAAGAAATGAATTCTGTGGATCTCTGGTTAAAAATCCCACAGCTAATAATAGGCAGAAAAAAAAAAGAGGCAAACAAGAATTGTACTAATTTCAGATCCCATGTTATTAGATGCTGCTATTTTTTCTTCTTGTGTTAAGGAGGAGTTTATTTTAGACCTTTTGAGTGAACTTTTACTTATATGTATTTATGTGATTTTTTTTTGTAAACCTTTTCCTAGAGACATTTATTTTTCTTCTTTTTAAAGATTTTATTTATATTTGCATACCAGAACTGGGGTATAGGCCAGGGGTTGTGGGGGTGGGAGGATTCACCAGAGACAGAGTGGGAAACAGGACAGGTGGATTGACTGAAGTACACTGCTGATGGGAGCAGCAGGTGAGTCAGGAGAGGTCCGCTACTCCATGTGTGTAGCTCCCTGACCAGGGATCTACCTTGTGCTGCAGTGGCTGCAGATAGCTTCATAGGTTGCATCTTCATAGGTTGCATCTAACCACTTGCGCCTCCAGGGAGGCCCACCTAGAGATATTTCTTAATGTCTGTTGGGCCACACAAGAAAAAGAGAGTTAAATGGTTTTGTGCACAGGAGGACTGACTAATAGAGAAAAGACAAAGAGGATGATAAAGTCAGAATCTTTCTCTTAATTCTGATTTCTTCAGATTAGGTTTTCACCTTTCAAAATAAATTCTAGAATGCACATTCAGAAAATTTCAAAGCCATTTGAATCTTCAAATGTCCATTTGAGTGATTAGGGATGGATCCAATTCTAAATAGCACCAGTTGTGTGTTGAATTTCCAACTATTTAATTCTGGTCTATTTTGAAATCCTATATCAGTTGGGAATCTGACCCAGGAATCTGAGAAATAGGAGGTAAATCTTTTAAGAATGTGGTTGGTTCTCCATCCACCGAAAACAAGCCAGATTACACAGTCAGCACAGGAGTTATTTATACCACCTCAATATCTGGGGACCTGCTCACTAATATCAATATCTTCAAAATAAGGGACAAAGTGAAACATTTGAGACTGTGAGATTTATGTTTAATGTTGGCTGAGTTCACACTTCAAGTTGAAAATGATTGCATCGATAATTTACCGATCTCCTTTGTGTTTGGTTCATGACAGCCACGAGAAGGTGATAGTAATGGTGATGATGGTGATAATGGTGATGATCAAGGTGATCATAAGTTCTCTGTAGGATTCTTAGACCACCCACTTCTTTGCTTTAATAGGAAGCTGTGAAATGAGTTCAGTGTTGTTCTGTCCATAATTTTATAGACAAAGCAAAGAGAGTTAGCTGTCTGGTTGGGCAGTGAAGGAGAGAATATGACATCCGCTTGAGTTACTTGAAAAGATCAGCACCTTCTCCCTGGTCTGCACTGCAAAGATTTAGCAATGTAAGGAAATAGACATCTGATATTCCAAGATGCTCTCTTGGACTTTGAGATTTCTCCTTTGCATTTTGATTGTTTCAGCCAGTCCTACCTCATTTCTGATAGCTATATATATCTAAGGTTTTACTTGATGCACGTCCAGCTAGCTTTACAACAAGGATTTAAGAGCTTCGTGATATGATTTGCCATGAATAATTGCTAGTGGAGCATATTGGATCACCTTGTATAACTTTTGCAGGCTGGTTTTAATTCCAAGTCTGACTGTTATATTGGAGCTTTGCAAAGCAGTAACAAAAAAAAAAATCATAATTTAAATTAGGAGAAACAAAACAAATGATGATGGGAATATTACCATAACCATAATTTTACAGCACAGTTTAATTATTTGGTTCAGTAATGTTCAATAATTATTTCAACACCAAAATCCCTCCCCACACTGGCCCCTCAACAAACTAAACAACTGTTTCACTACCAGCAACTAATTTATAAGGCAATTTCAGAATCTCATGACTTCTCTCTCTGAGATTTACAGTCTCTAATAAAAGGACTTAACTTCAAGAGGCATGAATTAAAACTCATTTATAAGGAGAGTAAAGAGTCAGAATTTCCCCCACCCCCCACTACTTCTACTTCAATCCAGAGGGTCTGTATTCTGGCAGACTTGGAGGTGAGTGAGTGAGTGAAGCCCTGCGTCAAGTGTTGTTAGGTATCCATTATGCTGTAAAAATGAAGAAAAGACGTCACACCTGCGTATGACATCATATGCCTACTGAGGCAGTCTTACGGGTGGACCAATTGACTTCTGGGTTTTTCCCCTTCCCTTCTTTACACCGAGTCTTGAGGAAGCTATTTTTATTTTTCATGTCTGTTTTATGAGCCACAATTTACTCCACGTGTTTCAAGGGTGGCATCCTCAGTGCCCACATCTAGTCATCTTGTCTGATAGGCTGCCCCCCCTCCAAGCATACTTGAATCTTCTTATTCATTCCCATGCTCCTTCTGCTCTTCTCACCTCCTCCCTGGACATCTGTGATCACCTCCTAGAAGGTTTTTCTTCCTCTAGGCTTGCCCTCTTCCATCATTTTCCACAAACCAGCCAGAGTAACATTTTCTTTTCTTTTCTTTTTTTTATTTTATTTTTTAATAAGTTTTATTTTTATATTCCCCATACAGTTGCAATCCCCTTATTTTGACCCCAATCTCTCCCCTCCCCACCCCCCATAGAGTGTCTCTGGTTCATAGTTGTTTGTTGATTTTGATATTTTCTTTCTTATAGTTATTCTTTTTCCTGGTCCCTTATTTAAGTTTTCTAGATTCCTGCTATGAGTGAGACCATCCAGTATTTTTCTTTTTCTTTCTGGCTTATTTTGCTGAGCAGGATCCCTTCCAGCGCCATCCATGTTGCTGCAAATTGCATGTGTTTATCTTTTTTGAATGCTGAGTAATATTCCATGGTGTATATGGACCACATCTTCTTGATCCAGTCATCTATTTTTGGGCATCTGGGCTGTTTCCAAAGCTTAGCTATTGTAAACAGTGCTGCTATAAACATAGGGGTGCAGGTGCTCTTTGGAATTGATGTTTCTGTGTCCTTTGGGTAAATACCTAGGAGTGGAATTGCTGGATCCTATGGAAGCTCCATCTTTGGCAGGTTGAGGAATCTCCACACAGCTCTCCATCGTGGTTGGACCAGTTTTCACTCCCACCAGCAGTGCAGGAGAGTTCCTTTTTCTCCACATCCTCGCCAACATTTGTTGTTGCTAGTTTTTTTTTTTTAATATGTGCCATTCTCACTGGTGTAAGATGGTATCTTATGGTAGTTTTGATTTGCATTTCCCTGATTACAAGTGATGTTGAACATATGAAAAAATGTTCAACATCACTTGTAATCAGAGTAACATTTTCTAAAACATGAAGCTGATCCCTGTCACTCTTGCTGAAATTGCTACTGTAGTTTCCATTGTTCCACTGAGGAAGGATCAAGTCTAAAGCATCTATCATTGGTTTGAGGGCACAAATTCTACTTAGTCTCCCCTGCTCTACATATCCTCTTCATGTGACTGTGTGTGTGTGTGAGAGAGAGAGAGAGTAAGAGAGAGAGAGATGCTTTCTGCCCATAGGAGTTTCTAAAACCACTTTGTAAAATGAAGCCCATTTTTCCATAAGTTTGTGGGGTCACTTCTGAGATGCCTTCTCAGTAAATCCCTTCCCTGTACTTTCATGCCCCAATTGGATGGCCCCATCAAAGCATCTGTTTCATCTTAGTATGAGCCCCTAACCCCTAACTCCCCCACCAAATGGGCAGACTCTATTCAAGTAGGACTGCACCTATCAGGGTCACCATAGCCAGCACTAGCACAGAGACTAGCACAGTGTAGAAACTTGATAATTGTTGGGTAAATGAATAAACTCATCTATTCAGATGAATAGTTTGGCATGATTTTGCTTCTCTGCAGTCTCTCTCCCCTTTAATCCCCTCACCATAATACCTTAACCTGCGACCCCAGCTTCTTTGCCTGTTAGTTTTTTAAATTTTCTTTTGTATTAGTTAAATCTTTGTTTGTATTGAGGTTGCAAACCAAAGGTTTACAATACTGCATAAAGGCAGGAGTACATCTTCACCCCTCCACAAGTGCACATACCATACCATGCCCACCTCCAAAGGTCCACCTACCATTCACCACCGCCCCAGTGACCCCTGCACCTGTTCCTCCCACCCCACCCCATGCCACCCCTTCCTCCCCTTATCTACTAACTTTTAATATTTTAGGAACTACAGTGGCCTCCACTTCTTTGTGATTTGTTTCCATGGTTTTAGTCACCCCCCTGCTATCAACCACAGTACAATCCATAATTTGAAAGAGAAGGCAGAGAGGAAGCCATTCTTGGATAACTTTATCACAGTATGTGGTTATAATTGTTCTGTTATTATTATGTATTGTTGCAAATGTCTTACTGTGCCTAATTCACATACTACATTTTTCATAGTGTGCATGGATAGGAAAAAAAAAATTGATCTGAAGGTTTTGTCCTTTCCATGGTTTCAGGTATCACCTGGGTTTTTGGGTGGGTTCCCCTGTAGATAAGGGAAGACTATTGTTTTCCCTAAAATGACTGGAGTAGACAATTCATTCAGAATTCTAGATTTCCTGTATCCCCCATCATGGTTGTGTTTGGAAAGCTTGCTCTTGGTCATATCCATGCCGTGCTTTCAGAGAAGAACCACTTGTTAGAACGAAACACCCCATTAGTAATGGCACCCCCTGACTCTACCTGAGCAGCCATGATTACAGCAGGATGATTGCACAGCCCAGCAAAAGCAGGGTCCTCAGGAAGCTAGGTCTAGACTTGCATCTCAAAACCAGAGATTTGGACCTTTAAGGAGTCAAAAGCACCACCCCCCTCCCACCATGTTGAGAGAGAGTTGAATGACTTCTTTAACCCAAATGGTTAAATTCTGTTTGGCTCCTTAATAGTGTTAACAATATGATGATTCCAAGACTCCCTGTTCCATAGAAATAGTGCTATTAAGAAGAAAGCCATACTTCTCCATAACCTCAGTGACACTCTGCTCTGTCTGACTTCCCCAGCTGCAGCTGGTTTGGAATCTAATGCCATTGATTTTGAGAGATTTCATAAAGATAATTAGATATACTGGAGTGTGTTCTATATTCTCAGCATTTTAGAGGCTATGCAAAGCCACCCAAACTTTTGAAATATGTACCTGGCATTACTTCCTTGAGAAACTTTCAGCTTCTATGCTCTGGAAAAAATCTATAGCAAGCCTTCTTCCTGAAGCATGAAGAAGGAATAAACTACTAGGAGTGGGAATTTCTGCTTCTTTTTCATTTATGTAAATAAGTGTATGAAATGTATGTTTAATTTATACATTAGTTATCTTGGTCCCAAAGCATAAGTATTTTAACACCTTGAGCTCCCTTATGTTGGGTGGGGGAAGGAGTAAAAAATCGTTAGAAACATGGTTATGCTTTAATTTAGGTCTTTTAGTTATGTAAGCAGAATGCAATTAAACAAGAAGTGCTCACTATGACTACATATTTCAAATAGGCTTTCAATTTATCACAGTTTTATGTGTATCTTCTTCGATTGCATGAGGCTTCCTCAAGGCTATGACAGTGAATTATAGCTATGTTCTTGTAATTATTTTCAGTTTACAAAAAAAGAGAAAAAAAAACTATTTCCTGTAAAAACTATTGAGTTAAACACATTGAACATCTAGTTTTATTGGAATTCATGAGATTTTATACCAACTCTAAGAATCTCTCCATTCTTAGGTTCAAATAGAAAAACATCTTGGATAATTGTCCCATCATCGCTGTCTTTGTCATCATCCTCGTGGTCTTTGCACCTTAAAAATGGGATGTGAGCATGATTTTATTTCACCTTTATGATCACTCTGTGATATTTATTGTTCCCATTTTCTAGATGAGGAAACTGAGACTTTGGAAAGTTAAATGGTTAACATAAAGACACTTGGCCATGACGTGTAGTATCTGGATACAAACCATGACACAAAACATCTTAGACATCACAGCCAACTTTGGTTTCTGATGGAAACCAAGAAACCTGACTTCATAGCTCTTGCTGTCAGTCCTAAGGAGGATTCCAGAAAATGGGGATGGGCGGTGAATGGAACAAGACACGTCAATGAATAGAAAGAACATAAGCATTTAAAATCTCGTTGGTGATATCATCCATCCAGAGTGTGGTTCTGGGCAAGTTCCATGCCATCACTGAGTTCTATATTGCCCCTAACATCTGACTACACAATGGGCGGTCATTATTCATGCATTACTGTGCATGATGATGACCCCATGAATGCTGTGCGGGAACTTGCTATCTCTGACCATTTTTCAGTTGTCTAAGTGATGAGGCTCACCGTGGGGTGAGAAGTTCCCTAAGGAATTTTATTTTATTTATTTACTTATTTATTTGTATTATGATCCGCCCTTTATAACCAGAACATTGATGTCCAGTTAGACTCATGTCCAGTTAGACTCATGTCTCTCAAGATGGTCTGAGTTCCAGCTGTGTGTGTGGTCACTCCATCTGACCCATCAGAAGGCTGAGAGTCCCGGATCCTTTGAGTCACCACTAACTGCTGCATCAGTCAACTCAGTTCTCTGGCAAGGACTGAATTATGATCACGGCCAAAGCGTGGCTGTGGTTTAGGACGGTGGTAGTCTTGATAACAGTTTGTTGCTTATGAGAAGAGAAAGTTGAAATCTGTCCACTTCTGGTTGAAAATAATTTAAACATAGAAGTTTTAATGTCTTGAATCCCATCACTGCCCTTCATTGATTTCCTAAAAGAACACAAAGCATCTGAGACATCACAGTCAACCTTTCTCTTTCCAAGGGAATGCCCTTGAAATTATCCAATGGCTCCCTGGTTACCATAGTCAATGAACAATGACTACATTTGTTGGTTCTTTCACCTCCAAGGAAATAGCATTAATACCATTCAATCCCCTAAATGAGTCTGTTCTTTATGTAAAATTAATTAACTGTAGAAAAGTTTCTCTTTATACATGCAGTGATGTCGCTAGTCACCTTATTCTTATCTCTTCAGCATATAGTATGAAGCTTAGCACACAGTAGGCACTTAACAAATGTTTGTTGACTACAAGATAAATTGCTCTTATCAAAATCGATAGACTGAGGAGACTTGGGTTTTCTGATGCATTATGCTAGGATAAAAAAGGACTGCTTGCATTTTTTTTTCCTTTCTCAGACTATCTTTCACAGTAAGAGTTCTGTTCCTTAATCTTGGCTGGTCCCAGGAAAATCGTTGGCCTGCCATATGATCAAGAAAGAACCCATAGTCCCTGCATGCTAATCGGTGCTTTCTTTCTTATTTATGTGTGCATTGTGACAGCAACATGAAATAACTCCATCTCCTAAAACCAACCAAAAGATGGATCTCAAACCTCAGCAATGAAAACAGGACTGGAATTCATCACAGTGTGGTTGCAAAAATGCTTTCAACCACCAAGTACTGGGTACACTTTTCTATCCTTTTTTTTTTCAAGTTTCTGAAATATTTATGGGAGAATAATTTGTAGAATAATGAATATAGCTTTCCAGTGGAGCAACAAATGCTCACTATTATTTCTGCTATCATTACTTATTAAATATTTATATGTATATTTTGTGTTTGTTTCATAACTGGCCATTTACCGATGCTTAACAAGCACAGACAGTCCAGTTGAGGAAAAATAATACCAAAGAACAAGAAGCAAAAACAAACAAATGAACAAAAGGGAGCTTTTTCTGTACTGGTTACATTTAAAAAGTACATTTAGCATTTTTAATACAGTCCATATTTCACAAAGCCCACATGTTGACGTGTCCTAGAGAAAGATGGATGGGTTGACTTGGAGGTATGCTTCTATCTAGTTTTATGTGTGCATCTGGCAGAGCTAATCTTTACTTCCCTTTAGCAGAACACAAAAATGTAATTCTCTAATAACTGACATAACTGCATCATCCTCCAATATGGACAGCATTATTAAATCATGCAGACAGACAAAACCAGAGTAGTGGGGAAGCTTGACTTCCACTTGCTATCAGGGCATAAAATGCCTACTTACTGTAACCGGGACACAATGAGAATCACTGCTCTCAGTGCCCGGGATTTGGGTCAACTTCTGAATTTGCTGTAACAGAGTCTTGCTTGTCTTCAATTACATTCATGCCTCGTTCTTGCATTCTGCTTTGGAGATTACAACACATTTTCTTGGTCTAGACTACTGTAAGTAATCAGAATGGAGATGTTATTCCCTTTCTAATGAGAGAGTAGAGGTTCGAAGAAGTTACCCAAAGGGTAAGAATTATGTCCATGGGATATTAAACCGGATAAATAGCTTTCATGTAGACAATCACTTTTGCTTGTGTAACTGTGAGCAGAAGTCACCAATAAGGTCTTCTTACAGTTCCCAAAATACCCACTCAGAGAGCAGATATCGGGGTTTGGCTCCAGACAAGACACTCGAATAGGTTTTTACAAATGGTGACTTCAAAACTTAACAGTGCCTTGGCTTAGCAAAGAGCAGCCTGGAGCTGAGTTGGAGGATAAGGGCTGCAGAGAGCTGGGTTGTGCTGCACAATAATGGAAAAGGAATTGGAAGATGCTTTTGCTCCTAAGAGGCAAGGGTTACAAGTCACATGCAAGTGGGATGGAGAGGAGAGAGAATGCAGATGAACAACATGGCCAGACGTGTGCACATACTTCTGATAGTGGCGATGTCTGAGGTTGAAGAGGCTGCCCAGCTGCAGTGTCTATGCCCCAGCTTTCCCATAGAAGGTATGCAGGGTCCCCTTTAAGGATCATCACCAAACATTCTGCTTTGCCTCCTATGAACTTCTTGTAGTTTAACGGGAGCCACAGGGTTACCTCTGTCCTCAGCTCTATGACAGCAAGTGTGGGACATTGCTTTGCTGATGTAGGACTTTGTAGGCATCTTTTCCTCTTGGGCATGCTGTCCAGATGCACCTGAGATGATTATCTCCTGAGACCAAAGAGTCTGGGGAGACCTGGAAGAACAAGCCCCTTTCCCTCCTGGCTCCTCCTGTCCGTTCTATATGGGCATATTATTGGAATTAGAAGCAAGCTTGTGCCATTTCTAAGCCTTTTGTTACTGCAGCATTACTTGACTTATCCGGACAGATATGGTTGTCTGCGTACACAATGTCTCTATGTGGCTATTTTGCTTGTGTGCCTGTTGTTGGAGAAAATAGCTGCAGTTCATGTTAGGGTCAATTTTAATTTGAAAGCTACTGAACAACTCTAAGGGCAAAGAAATGAATAAAAATGCAGTGAGGGCAAGAAACAAAAACCCAATGTGCCCATGAGGGTGGAAGGTCCTAGCAGTCAGCAAATATCTTAAGAAAAGAATTGGACTTTTACAAACTGTCAAATGAGTATCTGACAGATGTATTCTGGGCTCAAGGGGCAGAGAGACGTCAGCATCTATTTCTGATCATTCCCCCATTGCATTTCTCAAGTTGGAGAAAAAGGTGGATTTTTTTTTGTCTTGTATGAGAGTGGAGGATATTGAAAAATTCAATGAATAAAATAACTTGGATGAGGTCATTCCAATTCTCTGAAGTAGATCCTAAGGCCCTACATCCTTTGATAACAGCTTACCTATGCTTTCAGCTTACCCTTTGAAGAAGTTCTCAGAAAATCAATAAACGAATAGCCTGCTACACATGTCGGACACACCTATCCTCATGATTTCACATATAAATCATCAAGGATGTTGAAATTCTAAGTGTCTGAACTTTGATTGTCCCATAAGTTGTGCCTGAGTGGCAATAGAAAGTTATTGGCAAAAGAGTTGGAAGGATAACAACACTTTTAGTATTTTTCCACTAATATATTATTTTTATTATTCAGTGAGTTGATTTTGTTGAATTGGCTCCTTTTTTTTTGATGAGAGATACTTTTATTTTCGAGTATTTTAAGGCATTGTTGGTATGTCTATAAATACACATATAGCATAACTTAGAATTTCTTATTGCTTATAGGAAAGAAAAGAAACATCTTAAATCGTTTAGCCAACCCCACTCATTTATTTTTTTTCTAATTTAATTCTGTTTTATATATTTTTACATCATTTTTCATGATGTGGCACATATACGTGATGGAATATTACTCAGCAATCAAAAAAGATAACCTCATGCAATTTGCAGCAACATGGATGGTGCTGGAAGGGATCATGCTCAGCAAAATTAGCCAGAAAGAAAAGAAAAATACCGGATGGTCTCACTCAAAGCAGGAATTTATAAGACCTAAATTAGGGACCTGAAAAATGACTAATTATGATAAAGTAAAAATCAAAATCAACAAGCAACTATAAACCAGAGACACACTTGGGGGGGAGGAAGGATTAAGGTCAAAATAAAGGGGGTGGAAATTGTATGGGGAATATAACCAAGATGAAAATGCATACATTGTGAATTGGCTTCTTGTGCATTTCTATATCACCATAACAGCCTAGATCCTAAAGGGCAATCCTTCAAACACCATGGGCCCTAAATTTTACCTGCCAGGACTCACTTTAGACACTGCCTTCCTCCAGCCCCTCCTGCCTGCTTCTCTCTTAATGCTCTATTTCTCCAGAAGCAAAAGCATACTCAAATTCCTCTCTCTAGCCTGTTGATATTCTCTGGATGCTATGGTACTTAATCACTGGAGATGTCCCTTTACTCATGAAAACAATTTTTCTATCTCTGTGCAAATATCATTTATAGATAGGCCCCATCACTACCTTAATTACAATGTGTGTACTCACATACTGCAAAGTCAGGGTTAGGTTAATTAGATTATTCGTGTTACAGGTGGATTTATCATACGTTTCCACGGTCAATTTTTAGGTGGATATTATGTACAAGACAATGATTTGTCAACAAATGTCTCAGGAGCATAAAGTAGGGCCCAGCTATATTATTCCACTTACCCATCCTGATGTCATTATGTACTCATTACATTCCTTTCCTGTGCAAGCCAATGTGACCTCTGAATCCTTCTTAACGCAGTGTACCTGGCAACCACCATCAGATTCTCAGAGTGTACTGTGGAATGGAAACTCCTGCTCTATTCAGTATCAAATTCACAAAGGGGATTGAGATATTTTGTATTATCCAGTGTAATTGTGCAGACTTGCCTCACCCTTAGACCTTTAGTGTTTAATGTTTCATTGAGTTGGGTCCATTGATCTCTCAGTCCCACCTGTAGTTCTTTTCACCTGCTTATTGTCAATCTTGTAAAATGGTCTCTACCATTCACTCACTTAACTTTCCTCCTATGTCAGTCTCTTCCATCAGAAGCAATTTTCATGGTAACCCTTAATTATCAAGGAATTTCCTGGCAGTGACTGGTGGTAGATCCCCAGCTCTCTGGTCATGGAAGGTTTTACTTCAGTCTGTATGGCCCTTCAGGGGATAAGGGAGCAAATTTTCTGATGAGAGGACACAGTTTAGGGAACTGATGATAAATGGGAAGCAGTGTTGGTTGGGCAGCTGGGAAGGCAGAGAGAAACACTATTGTTGACCCGCAGTAAGGATCCTCCCCATCTCTAATCTCTGTGGTCCACTGATCCAGCAGCTGGGATGAACCTGTGACTCAGGCCAGCCAATCAGCACTGGCCTTTCTCCCGCCCTGATGACTAGCCCAGGATGGGCCAGAGACCCAGCTGGTCAGGTAGAGAGCATTCCTGTACAGGTAAACATGACCTCCTCCAAGCAATTATGGGATGGTGAAGGGTATGGGGCTTTGCTAGTTAGGTTTGAAAGCTTCAGGCATGTCAACTAGACAATGCTTGAAGCTGTGGCATCTTCCAGTTAGCATTTCTTCATTTTCTTTCTTGTTTTAAGATTTATTTATTTGTGTATATAAGAGCTGGGATAAAGGGCCTCCCCAGTGGCGCAGCGGTTGAGCGCTGGGTTGCAAAGCGGCCCGCAGCCTCTGCAGCACCGGTTCGATCCCCAGCTGCTCCCTGGCCACCGAAAGAGGGTCCCATATGGCGCGCAGACCTCTCCTGCCGCCCGCTGCTCCCCTCAGCAGTGTACTTTGGTCCTTCTGCCTGCTCTGCTCCCTGCTCTGGCTCTGGTGAATTCTCTCACCCTCCCACACTTCTAACTGTACCTAGTGCTTGTATAAACAAAAAAAAAAAAATAAATCTTAAAAAAAAAAAAAAAAAGAGCTGGGATAAAGACCAGAGGTGTGTGTGGGGGGGGAGGGGGTGAGAGGATTCACCAGAGACAGAATAGGGAGCAGAACAGGTAGATATACTGAAATCTACTACTGTGGGGAACAGTGGGGAGAGAGGAGAGGTCTGTTGTGCCATGTGGGTAGCTCCCTGGCCAGGGATCGAACTTGTGCTGCAGTGGCTGCGGACAGCTTCCTAAGTGGCATCTTAACCCCGCCACCAGGGAGGCACTTCTTTTTCTTTCTTTAGTGTCTGTATTGTGAAATGAAAGAGGCAGGTTGGCGGAAGCAATGAACTAAAGTAAGGCTCGTGGGGAAGACAGCTCGGTGAAAAGAGGGGGTGCTGGGTGATACAGTGTCTCAGGACCTCAATTGTTATAATTTCTTATAATGAATGAATGAGTCATTGCCTAAATATTCTTGGAGTTGCTGCAGACCAAAGTGTTTACATTTTATGTGGTTGGCAGAAATAAGCAACTCTAAGCTCTTGAGCAATCAAAAGACTAAGTGTAGCAGTAGGAGGCTTGATCTGCTATATATATTTTTCCCAGATGAATATGTGAGCCTAGGTCAGAGTCAGAAAATCCATAGCACATTCCATCCCCCCTTCCTGTCCAATGCCTCTGGCAGGTATTGCTAATCAACCAGGGCACTTCTACCCACTGAATCTGGATTTGCTTCACCATCGTTCTTTTCAGTTGCTGCAGCCCATGACTGGATGAGCATAGCTGCCTTGACAGATGAAACCCCTCTGCTGTCCTGAGCTCAGAGGCAGGGAGGGCTGCAGGATCCCAAGCATTCCCCAGACATAAAATTCTCAAGACTGGACCTAGAAAGGGTGAGGACAATGGAAGGAACAAATAAATACCCAACGCTTGCTTTATTCATGTGCTAGGGCTGCCTTCACACAGTGCCACAACTGGGCAGCTGAAACAACAGAAATTTATTTCCTCACCGTTCTGGAGGCTCGAAGTCTGAAATCAATGTGTCAGCACTACCGGTTCCTTCTGGGGGCCAAGGGTAAAGAATCTGCTCTGAGCTTCTCTCCTCACCTTGTAAATGACCCTCGTCTCCATGTGCTTTTTCAAATCATATTCCCTCTGTGTACACCTGCATCCAAATATCTCTTATTTCTAGGGACCTCAGTCATATTAGATTAGAGCCCACTTTAATGGCCTCTTTTAAGACGGTTCTCTCCATAGAGTCCCTGTCTCCAAATAAAGTGATATTCTGAGATCTTGGGAGTTAGGGGCCCAACGTATGACTTTGGGGGACACAATTAAGCCCATAACTCTTATTGGTGCTTACCATGGTCCATGCATGAACTTTCATACTATCTAATCCACTTGACCCCGACAGTCTCTTATACGTCAAGTGTTTTATCATATCCATTTTACAGAACAGGAAACTGAGGTTCAAAAAAATGTGCACTTACACAGCCAGGGGCCAGGACTCAGACCCAGGCTCCTGACAGGGCCCTTGACATAGCATAACAAGAAGGAAACTTGGATTTATAGGAAGGAAAGAGATAGCATCACCCACATCTCTGGACTTGGTTGCTGGAAAAATGGTGATGTCAGTCCTCCTGCTTAATATTTCAGTGACTCCCTATTCCCTGCAGGTTGAGACCTAAATTATTTAGCAGGAAAATCAAAGCTGCTCGTGATCCTGGATGCTTCATTAATTCTGGCTCTAGCTGGAACTCTCTTCGTGGCCTCTTTGGTCCAGCAAAACCAAACAGTTTACAGTCTCTGCGGTAGATGAGGAGGAGGTGGGGCTTGGAGGGGATGGATAACCTGGAGGAAGAGCAGCCTGGCATCAGATCTCACCCTTGTGTTTTGTCCCTGGGTCCCCTCTCCAACCGTGTGGCTGAAGTAAAGTTACTTCACCTCTCTGAGCCCCCATCTCCCCAAATTGCAGGATCAAATATAATATGTCCTCACTTAGTATTGTCCATGGATTCTTGGAAATTATGGTTTTAGTGAAATGCCATATAATGAAATCAATTTGAACATAGGTTGATTGACATAAGTAAGAAATAAGTCTCTATAGCATATTTCTGGTGACAAAAACATCACCAAAGTTCTTAATAAAGACGTCAAACACTTAATATTCACCAATCATTTGCATTCACTCACTCATTCATTCATTCATTCATTCATTCATTTTCCAACTTGCTATTCCAGTTCAGAGTATGCCTAGTCTGGGTGTCTCCCAGCAGCTCTGGGCACAAGAGGGGCCCCCACCCTGGGCAGGATGCACACACTCACTCTGACACCCATTGACCCACATCTTTGGAACCTGGAGAAAACCCTCAAGGACATGAACAACCCTGGCTGGGCATCATTGTTTGTTTTTGTTTTTGTTTTTTTCCCTCATCAACATTTAAAAACAATGTGATCCAGGGGCCTGCATTCACACATGAGAGGAACACAGCAAAGATTTTTCAGGGGCCTGTCCAGAAACGGGGCTGTGTCCATGGTGACCATTTGGCTTGGGGTATTTGGAGCCCAATGGAACCAAGGAAAACCGCGTAGAAGAAAGAGTCCACCCAACAAGTGGAGCCACCAGAGCTGGTGCAGGTGGCGATCTTGGGGGTACTCATTCTCATTCTCCATGTCATTGCTTCTTCAGATTTTGTAGCCACCCCAAGTGTGAACAAGCACCCTCCCTCCCTCCCTGCCCCATCCGGAGCTATGCACTGAACTTGGAAGCCTTAAACAGATTTGCTTCTGTGGTAGCCATCAACAAGGGACCCTTTCTGAAGCTGGAGATCTGGTGCCTTAAGTCAGGTACCCGGGAGGACCTATCTCTCTCCTGACATGGCTGTATTCACAGAGGCGCCTCCAAGCAACCATTATTAATGATGTAATTAATATGAACGGCCACAGTATATCTCAAGCAGGTCGTTAAGACAGAGGTGGGGATGTGGCCATTTATATTAAAGATACATTTTATGGCCTGGACCCAAGCAGTAGAAAGTGCTTAGCTTAGAAATCACCCTTTGCTTTAAAATCACATTTTAACTTTTTTTTTTTAGTTACAGTTTAGCATTGTGCAAGAAAGAAGAGAGTATGACTTGCTTAATACTCTGCTGTAAGAGACCCTGGGAATCTGAATGAGCTAATAAGTTAGATTTTTAATAGAAGAATACACGCAAGTAAATCACAGCCTCTGAAGTCCCAAGTTTCCAAGAACAACCGATTTAATGAATGCATTGGCTCACGGATGTTGAAAAAGTTTTATTTGATTTCAATCTCTCATAGACACTCATCTGCAAGAATATATACTTACAATTTGTTGTGCAAAAAGGATCTTCCTCAGGCAGATGCCATATGTAACTACTCAGCTTACCTTGAAGGGAAAATATTGAAATAACACCCTCAAGCTGTTCTGTTCTGTGTTGAGAACGCAGAGCTAGATTTCTATCTTTGTAGTAAGTATTGAAACCTTACCTCCCACATCCAGGCTGTTCAAATAGGAGATAAAAGAGTTTCTTAGAATGATAGAGTCCTAAAGTTTGCTATCATCCCTCACACAAGCGGGGAGCTAAAAACACGCTTTGAGAGGGAGAGCATTCTTTTCTCTTCCCTTCCATGCTCTGCTCCCCACCCCTTCTTTTTCGAAGTAAGTGTTGTTCTTGGTAGTAGCCACAATGTTAAATGTTTTTAATAAAGGCTTCGACTTCAGTGAGCAGGGACCATCTTTACCCTAGGTATAAATGATCTTGCTGCTTGCTAGGTTACAAAGCACCGAGCAGGTGTGGGGAGAGTAAAAACCGGGGAGTCATGTACAGAATGGGGTTATTTTTCAGGCCTGAGAGAAACAGATTCTTTGGCACGTTCCCTGCAGGGCGCTCGGCTCCTGGTATGTTCTTGGGACAAGGAGGCAGGGCAGCTGGTCTAACCCAGAGCAGTCGCGGAGCTCAGAGTGGGTCTGGAGGCCCCTCTGGCCAGGCTGCTTGTGGGCTATTGGCCATCAGCGCTACAGCCGCTGGGGCCTGGGGCAGGGAGGCAATTCCACTGTATCCAGCTTCACACAATGCAGGCGCCTTGACCCCGCCGTGGCTCAGAGCCTCGATTCACCAGCACTGGTGAGGCTGTTGGCCGCTCCAAATTCAGGTGACAATAGATTTTCTCTCGCTCACTGCAAGTAGACACCCATTTCCAAAAGGGGTGATGCCAGCTGGGGATCAGGACCCCATTCTTTTTATCAGTGGCTACAGAGTGTTAAGTACTTACAACAGTCAGGCCGCTGTCTCCTCAGTGTGAGAGTTAGCGCACCTCAATTATGTCTTACTGTTCCCATTTGGAGATATTTTTTAAAAGCTGAAGTGCAGGGGGCCTCCCTGGTGGCGCAGGGGGTTGAGCACCGCACTGTGAGGCAATCTGCAGCCTCTGCAGCACAAGTTTGATCCCAGCTGGCCAGGGAGCAACCCACATGGCGAGGCAGCCCTCTCCTGTCTTGCCCGCTGCTCCCCTCAGCAGTGTACTTCGTCAGTCTGCCTGTTCTGTTCCCCACTTTGTCTCTGGTGAATCCTCTCACCCACCCTGCCCCCCAGCATCCCTGGCCTGTACCCCAGCTCTTGTATGTATAAATAAATAAATCTTAAAAAAAAGCTTAAGTACAGGGATTTTTCAGTCCTCTATGGTGAGGCTGGGATTACAGCCCAGACAAGCCTGATCCTCACACTTTGGTTCTGTCAACTTCAATAATAATGTTCATTTATTTTCTCATTTAAGCAGCAAAACTTTTCCTAGGGAATCTGATGCAGCCTCTGAGATAAAAGCAGACGAGGCCAGCGCTGCTCTCTCTGACACAGGGAGAGGCCAGGCAGAGCCAGTGTTCAGAATTCCCTTGCAACACCCAGACTGGAGAATTGGGTCAGTTTTGCAATGCTAATATTTTTTCTTTTTTTTTTTTTAATGTAGGTAACATTGGTTTCCATCCTTGCATATGATTTAGAGGTAACCAAGTGTATGTTACCACACCACATCCACTTCCAAGGATGGTCCCTTTTGGCACAACACCTCAACACAACTTTGGAGAACAACTGTTGACATTATTCATCCCATGATAACATTTTTTTTTTTAAATATTGCTCTTAATCACTTGTGTTTCAGAATAGCAAACCGCATGTGTTGAGCAAAGTGGAAGTTATTAGCTGGAATAAAAACTAGTTACTAGTTTAATGGTTAAAGATGCCTTAAGGTGTCAGCCGAACATCATGTCTGTGTGTGTGTGTGTGTGTGTGTGCGCGCATGCGCGTGCGCACATGAATGTGCATGCATGTGTTTGTGTCTGTCCATTGCAAAAATGCTGCAAAGTAATGTCCCACACTAATTGTTAAAAATAAATCCCAATTCTTAAGATGCTAAAATGCAAAACAAGTGAAGACCTCAGCATCAGTGATACTGGTGGGTAGGAAGTGACAGTTAAACTTCGAGAAATCTGCGTGGGTCTGCTATCCAGTGTGGTCACGAGCTAGCTATCCAAACAAGACTGTTGTGTTCTAGTCCATTTGAAACAAAACAAAAAAGTTTTTCTGTATATGACCATTTCATCCACTCCCATAGGTCTGACGTGGCGATGGTCCTCCTCCTCTTGTTCTTGGGTTTTTCTTTCAAAACCCTCATGTAGTTGACAAAACAAAGCCAAAATAAATCTTAGAAATATGAGAGCATGGGCCTCCCCTGGTGGTGCAGGCAGTTGAGTGCCGCACTGTAAAGCTGTTCACAGCCTCTGCAGCATGGGTTCGATCCCATCCGGCCAGCGAGGGTCCCACATGGTGTGCAGACCTCTCCTGTTGCACCCACTGCTCCCCTCAGCAGTGTGTTTCGTCAGTCTGCCTGTTCTGTTCCCTGCTCTGTCCTGGTGAATCCCCTCACCCTCCTGCAAATCTGGCCTGTACTCTGGTTCTTGTATAAATAAATAAATAGATAAATCTTTAAAAAAAAAAAGAAATATGAGAGCAGAGTTGAGGCTGCTAGAGGTGAAGGGAGAGTGGGGTATGGACACAGGAGGGAGTGCCCCGGTGGCCTCGGGTGAAGGGCTGTGGGTGCTGGGATCGGGGTAACATTCCTCTGAGAGGCTTGAATCTTGTGCCCTAAACCATATACAGTGTTGTAACCCAACGTCCCTTTGACCAGTAAAGAAAAATTACCCACTCCCCCTCAAACTCAGGGTCTTCCCTTATATTGCTTACTTGTTCTTATTCTTTGCAACCTGCTGCTTTCTCCTCCTCCCCCACCTGCAGTGCTGTTTATTGAGAGGAGATAATAGAACAGTTAGCAACTGTGGTTTGAAACCCATGTTATCAATGAAAATATTTCAAAGTGAGATGGATGGTAAAAGGGACTCTGATGCTGAAAAAAGAAGGGTTCTAGGTAACTTAAATGAAGAAGGTGACCCCGGTTTTAAGATTTAGCATGATGTTGAGAAGCGCAAAGGTTAAGGCAATATCAACAGATGCTTTCCTGCAATGAATGAGCGTGCTCGAAATTTTGACCCTCTTCTGTGGCCTGTTCTCTTTCCAGAACCATTGATCATATGTGGTACATGTTTATCCATCCATCTGTCCATCCATCCATCCATCCATCCATCCATCCATCCATTCACCCATCCACCCACTCACCCACCCACCCACCCATCCATCCATCTCACCTATCTGTCTTTTATCTATCTATTCATTTACTCTTCCGTCTGTCTGTCTATCTATCTACCTGCATCTCTTTATCCATACATTTACTGTCTTGGTCTCTGTCTCTGTCAGTCTCTGTCTCTTTCTGTCTCTGTCTCTGTCTCTGTCTCTCTCTCTCTCTCTCTCTCTCTCTCTCTCTCTCACACACACACACACACACACACACACATTTCTCTTTTAGGTCTGTCGAATCACAATACAAGGTATCCCTAATGAAATAAGTAAATCCAGTTTTTAAAGAATGTTTTCTCTGTTCTTTCCCCAGAATCATCACGTACATTGCCAGTTCTATTTGGTGTGGGGCATTTGCTCATTTGCTTGTGTATTGATTCGGGGTAGACGCTCCCCAGGAATGATAACATTTTCAATGAGCTTCCTGAGATTGACAATCATTATTCCTGGAGAACAGGTTTGATTTAGATTCCAAGGACCCTGAGCAGTAGATGTTGACATTTTGAACATTTTATTTATTTACCCCAAATAATTGACTTTTATAAAAACAATAAAAAGAAATCAAAAGACAATTAGGGGTGAGTACTTTATAGATTTGTGTTTCTGACAGCTCCGTCCCTCTCTCTCAGTATCTTTCACCTGACAGGCATTATGAACCAAAGGGACCGAAGCTGTTTAAAAACTTTTTCATTTTTCTGTAAAAATCCAAACTTGGAGTGGAAAGAGCTCACTGATGTCAACATTTAGAAAGCAATGTTCTCTTTATATAGTCACTTATTGTCTTGGGTTTCATTTTTGGTTCAGGGGGAAATTAAATTCCCCTGCAATTGCACTATCTGTCTACCCAAGAAATTTTATCTCCACATAGTTTTTATTTGCTATTTGTCCTCAGGGTAAAATACCACAGATCCACAGGGTTGGGAGTGCATTTAAAGGTCTTTCGGTTCAGCCTGTTCTTCTTGCAGGTCAGTAGTTGAATTATTCCTGACCTAGGAGCCCCTGTATTCTCATTTCTAAGAATTCTTAGGAAAAGCAAAGGATGAGAGGAAGTTTATGGGAATGCAGGAGGCATTATTCTGCACTTATTCTTTGGCTAAAAGAATCATATTAGTGTCTCAATACCTTCCCTGCCAAGCATGGAGATCCCCTTAAAAACTGACACTTGGTGTTGTGAGAATTTCCAACTTTGTTCACTTACATAGCTTGTCATTCTCTAGAGAAGTGTGTTGTGTGTGTGCATGTGTGTGTGTGCACGTGTGTGCATGTGTGTTTAAATTCGGTTGTAGTTTTCTTCTTATAGGAGCAGATTGGTCATGGTGACATCACAATGACTCAAAATCCCAGGTTCAAATCTCAATCCTATTACTGTAATATCAGTAGGTTATATTATTACTCAGGGATATAATTTATTCCTGTTCCCATCTGCCCAGCCCTGTCTGCCTTTTCTTGCAGGAGGTTCTCTTCACCCACCCCATCCCTCTGACCTTGGCCACATGACTTGCTTTGTCAATGAATTGAGAGAAAATGATATACATCATTTCCAAGTGGAAAATTTAAGAATTATCCTGCACCTGACTGTGACCTCTTTTCCCTCTGCAGTAAGATCAGGGATGTCTTAGACAGAGGATGTTCTATCTATTTGGGCTCTCAGAGAGAAGAAGGCATAGTGTAGCCTGGTAGATGACCCAAGGTGGACATTTAGCAAGGTGGAAAATAGCCTTGGTTGCAGGCCACATGGTGGTGGCATTTGTTAGTGTAGCATAAATTAACCCGTCTTGAATAATGTTTATTATTTGCTACATATGCTTGTCCAGCTCCCAGATGATCTCTGAGTCTCTGGAAGACAGGAGAAGTGCTGATTCACATCTTTAAGTCCACCCTTATCCTACCAGCTCCTCCTATATTGCCTTGAGCCTGTGGTTGCTTAATAAATGCTTGATGATCTGTATTGACACGGTTTTATGTAGTCTTTAGCCAGCCATTTCAATTCTCTCACCCAGCATTTCCCCAACGTTGGTTGAGGTTTTAGGAGCTTTGTAAGTTTATTTTAGGTGGTCCACGGACACAGTGGTAAATAACACTGGATTGAATCTGGGAAAGTCATTCCCTTCTCCATTCTCTCTTAATGCATCTTATGGCATTTCAAATAGTCCTTATCCACAGACATTAGGGGTAAGAGTAATAGCTAGACTATAATAAGATTGATCTGTTTGTATTTGTACAGTAGCTTCCCATTGATGTCTACAGTTGTTTTTAGAGATTTTTTAAAAATGTGTTTATTAGAAAAAGAAAAAGAAAATTATAAAGGAAATAATAATATATAGGTAGGTAGTAAGGTGATATGGCAAAATCTAAAAGTATGGCAAATAAATGAATTTTGGAAAATCCCAGGTGTGAGCATTTTGTAGCCTATAAAGTTGATATGAAAGCCAAAATCGATAAAGTGTGATTGGGCTTTTTGGAAGATTAAGTGTTAGATAGAAAAACACATAGATACAGAGATGATAAATAGACACAGAGAGAGATGGAGACAAGGATGGATGGGTGAATGGGTAGGTGGATGGATGGATGGATGGATGGATGGATGCATGGATGGATGGATGTATTGACAGACGAACGGACACATGGATGGACACATAGATATATAAGTGTAAGAAATCATCCTTGTGGTGGTGTTGATGTTACTGGTGATTATAAGAAAGTTTTTCTTTCCATCTAAAGGACTTTTTCCTCTGTTCAGTCCCTGGTCCAAGTCACTGAGGTAGTTTTCCATTTTATTAGCTGTTCCAAGAAGGGAACAAAACCTGCATATGTTCACTGTCACCCTCTGATTTAAATTTGTTTAACCATATACTGCCCCCCCCTCCCCGACTCCTGTCCTCTTTGTAAAGTTACTGGAGTGAACATTTGGTGTGAGTGAAAAAACAATTAGTGTACTCAGTGGAATTCTAAATAGGAAGTATGAAGTCGAAAACCTTGAGCAGGTTCTGGTTGGCCAGGGTCTGGGTTGAAATGTTGCTTGGAATTCATCTGACTGTCCTGGTTATTTGCAAACCTGGTCCTTCGAGACAGGGAGATTTTGAGAACAGCAACGGTGTCTGCTCCACCATTATGTCCCCCTGTTACTTAATAATGTTTTTGTCTGTTGAAGCCAAGAGCTGTTCCAACAGCCATTCATTCATTAGTGACTTTCAATTAAAGCATGCCGAAGCAGGGTGTTACCAGTGCCAATAATCCATTTTCATTATTAATAATAATGGCTATCACAAAATTCATAGCAGCTACAAATCATAGAACATGACCCAGGAGCTCTGCTAGGTGCTTGATGAAAACTGCAACTAACAGCAACCTAGAAAAATGGGTGCTCTCTGTTGTGCAGGGATGGAAACTTAGGGCTGTTAATTAACATGCTAATTGATTGATACAAGATGTAGGAAGCATGCAAGTCTACCTGAATTTGAAAAGCCAATGTCACATAGGACTTTCATAGGACTTTTCCACCCCTGCTGCCCTGTTAGGGGAGAGGGAGAGAGAGAGAGAGAGAGAGAGAGAGAGAGAGAGAGAGAGAGAGAGAGAGAGAGAGAGAGAGAGAGAGAGAGAGGCCTGTGCACATGAATTAATCTGGTACAACCTTCCAAATCCAGCCTTATTCAGAGCTCCCTTCCCTCTGATGGTTTATGTTCTCAGTGCTTCCAGCCTCACATTCCTCAACACCGTTGTTCCGAATCGCCAGGCTGACAGCATTTGTTGCCTTGCTTAATCTCCATGAGTTTTAACGAATTGTTAATGCCATGTTTTCCCTGAGCATGCTTAAAATTTACTTCACTCATCTGAGCGTGTGAGCTGGCATGGAAGTGCAGACTGTCCTCAATCTCAGCAAGTTCCCGCTGTCCCCCCCAGAGAGAAGGCTGAGCCCCTTGGGTGGTGTGGGACACAGCAGAGCCACCCCATACATGGCCTGTGTGGGACCACAGTGGAGAGTCTCAGCCCCCTGGCTATAGGAGTCCCCATTTGCGTTTTGATCCTGCTTTCCTGACACACTGGGGAAAAAAAAAAAAAGAAAGAAAGAATATTCTGTGTTACCTACCTATGATTTTCTATTGTATCCATCTGAATTTTGCAGATGGATGGGTGAGATCCTGTTTCCTTATTTCCTTCAAATAAAATAAAATCTTACCCACATCCTGCAGGCTTTCAGTAGGTGATTAGGGTGTCTCCTTGACAACTTTGCAATTTCGTACAAAATCAGTGACCTTTGGCCAAGGAAACACTCACAGCTCCTGTGAGTCTTCACATTTTTGACACTAAAATTTTGTAACTCGACGTATTTTAGACAAGACTCACTGATGATGCTGAAGACTCTCCCTCCCTGTAGCTCAATTAAGAGAAACAGGGACAATCTCTTGAATATTTGAAGACTGAAAGAAAAGTCCAGTGAGCTGTGTTGGGTTTGGTACAGAGTGGGAATGTCAGGGATGTGTTTTCTTAACCCCCAGGGCAGACAGAGTTTCTTCTGCTACTCTGAGAACAATTTCTGAATCTATCTCTGTGCCATCTTCTTTATTTACTTGGAAAGATGTTCTTTTTTTTTTTTTTTTCATTGAGGTAACACTGATATACAACATTTAGAGTTACAGGATTACACTCTTCAGGGACCTCCTCCCCATTCTGTTCTCCACCCTCCCCCTTTGGTAGCCTCAAGTCTACAGTCAGATTTCTAGGGTTTATTATTCTTTTGGCTTTATCTGACCCTTTTTTTTTTTTTTTTTCTTTATATCTCACACATAAATGACACCATCCAGTGTTTATCTTTTCCCTTATGACTAATTTCACTATCACCCCCTCCAGTCCCCTCCATGTTGTCATAGGAGCCAAGAGTCCACCTCATTCTTGTCATCGCTGAGTAGTATTCCATTGAGTATATGCACCGCCTCTTCCTGATCTGCCATTGGCCCTTAGCGTGTTTCCATACCTTGGCTATTGTAAACAGAGTTGCAATGAACAGAGTGGTGCATCTCTCCCTTCAAATTAGTGTTTCTGCACTCCTTGGGTAGATGCCTAGGAGTAGAATTGCTGATCCTATGGTTGACCTATTTTTAAGATTTTGAGAAGTCACCACACTGTTTTCCACTGGGTCTGGACAGTCTACAGTGCCACCAGCAGTGTAAGAGGGTTTCTTTCCAACCACACCCCACTAACACTTATTATTTCTACTCTCCTTGATATGGGACATTCTCATAGGTGGGAGAAGGTATCTCATGTGTGGCTTGACCTAACTTTTTTTTAAAAAAAGATATATTTATTTATTTATACAAGCACTGGGTACAGTCAGAAGCGTGGGAGGGTGAGAGAATTCACCAGAGCCAGAGCGGGGAACAGAACAGGCAGACTGACGAATTACACTGCTGAGGGGAGCAGCGGGTGGCAGGAGAGGTCTGCACACCATGTGGGACCCTTGCAGGCGGCTGGAGATTGTACTGGCGCTGCAGACGTTGTGAGCAGCTTCGCAGCCCAGCACTCAACCGCTGTGCCACCAGGGGAGGCCCTAACTTTATTATATATGAAAGTTCTCACTGATTATGGCACCTTTTTCCTTATTAATCTGTCAGTCATGTACATGTCTCTATGACTATGGGGGCACATTTTCGCTCTTCCTACATGCACAGACTTCACTACCCTCCACCGAGCCTCCCATGCCGATGTCCTGACCCCTTCCTTCCTCCATCCTTAACTCCCTCCCCCTTCCCTCTAAAACCCAGGACATTGTGAACTGAGTCTAAGACTTGTTTCTGATGTTTTTGCCAGTGTGTTTTTAGTTATTTGTATTTCACGGGTAAGTGACACCATCCGATATCTGTCTTTCACTCTCTGACATATTTCACTAGCAGAATCACCTCAAGTTCCATCCATTTGTCCCCAGAGGCAGTATTTCACCTCTTTAATTTGCTGAGTCATGTTCTGTTGAGTATCTATTGCACAATTTCTTTACCCAGTTGTCTGGCGATGGGCACTTAGGCTGGTTCCATGATGAGGCTATTGTGGACAGCGTGCTGGGAACATATGAGGGAAGGAGTCTTTCATACTAGAGTGTTCATAATCCTTGAGTAAATACCTCTCAGAGGCATCCAATACCTTGCAGAGGAATTGCTGGATCACATGGGATTTCCATTTTTATTTACTCAAGAAACGTTTATACCATTTTTGGTAGAGGCTGCACCAAGTCACATCCCCAGTAGCAGGGATGAGGGTTCCTTTTTCTCCACGTCCTCAGCAACAATTTGCTGCTTCCTTTCATTCCTGATATGGGTCATTCTCACAGGGCGAGGTGATAACTCATTGTGGTTTTGATTTGCTTTTCCCTTATAATAAGTGATGGTGAACATTTCTCCTAAGCCTGTAGGCCACCTGCATATCTTCTTTTTGTTTTAAGATTTATTTATTTATACAAGAACTGGGTACAGGCCAGAGGCACCGGAGGGTGAGAGGACTAACCAGAGACAGATCGGGAGCAGAACAAGCAGATGACTGAAAGTACTGCTGAGGGGAGCAGTGGGCGAGACAGGAGAGGTCTGTGGGAATCTCCCTGGCTGGCCAGAAATCGAACCTTAGCTGCAGAGGCTGTGGACAGCTTCACAGCACTGCACTCAACCTGCTGCGCCACTGGGGAGGCCCTACCTGTATGTCTTCTTTCGAAAAGCGTCACTCTTGCCTGCACCACCTCTTATCTCAAGGCCTGCAGCTCTAGCTCCCAAATCTGTTTACAGTCCTCTGCCCATCCCCTCTGGAGGAGTTCCCAAAGCTGCCCCCAAGTCAAAAAGCATATCTGGAATCCAATTCCAAAGGCTGACCCTATTTGGGGTTCTGAATGCAATTTCATGAAACTTTAAACTGACACCCTAGATCCCACTAAAATATTTATGAATTAACTAAAGATTTTTGTTAAAAAAATAAGTTACAACCAGTTGAGATGCAGCTTCCCTTACTTTGTTTTTTCTAGTATCCTTAGAAGCCATTTTCCCTGTGTGTTTGTAATTTTATTTTGTTTATCAGGGAAGGTAGTAGACCAGAATAAGAAGTGTCAGGTTTAATTCTCTGCTGCAGTTCTCAAAATAGATGTTTCATAAGTAACATGTGGCTCACTCAGCTAAAATTAAATGTCTCAGTGTTTCCAAATGTTTCCATCTAGAATTTGCAACATATACCCTTCCAGAACTAACAAAGACTCGGAAAATTACCACTTAAAAATGTCAGTCTATTTCAGACTTTTCACCAGCTTTAAATGCTGGTTGTGGATAAAATTAAAAGAGAAAACCTAAAATAATCTTCCAGTAAAAAGAGAAAAGAAAAAAAAAATAAAAGCTGGGCCTCTCATCCATGAAAGTTCAGTTCAGAGAAACACCATATCAAAGAATATTATATATAAATATAATATCATATATTGTATATATAATCATTTACTTGTATGGCATTCTAGGAATCAATGCATCTAAACCTCTGAGGCTATCTATTGCAGTGGTTCCTAATTTCCAGAAGCCCTGTGGAGCTTTAGTCAAGAAGAGGGATAGTATCATCTCTGCTGAATATCTTGATTTACAAACGTGTAATGAATCAGGGAGGGGAAAACCAACTGGTCTACCCTGTTCCTCTGCCTCCACCATCACTTGTCCTAAAAGTCTGGCTAGACGAGGCTGCCCATTCCCCCCCTAAGTCTTTGCCAGTGGTGATGTTCTGTGGGAAGGATGGGGGTGCAGGAACCCATAGCAGAAATGAAAGATGCTATAGGAGACCTGTGAGGAGACACTTGGGTAGACTGAGCTCCCAGAAAGTGGTGATGGTCTCTGACGAGATGCCCCAGTAGAGTTTTGACTGTGAACCACCTGGAGTGTAGGGCAGGTCGTGATCCCAGCTCTGCCACTCCCCAGATGCTTGATTTGGGGCCGTTTGTTTAAACTCACTAAGATCAGCATTCCCATGTGCAGAAGAAGGTGATCATAGTCCTTACCTTCCTGTGTGATTGTGAATGGAACAGCTAAAGTGCTGAGGACCTGGTGTGGACATACTTGACACCGAGTAAGAGCTCTGGTGGTGATTCTATGAGAAAAGAAGGGTAGTAGGTGCCATATCAACACCAGGGCCTTGGCTTGCTCCTAAGAGAGTGAATACCCCCCAGTGTCCACATGATGTGGGGGCACTGGAGAGCAAATGTTCAGATGAGCTAATGAGCTAAGAAGCAGGTTGCAAGTCACAGAGAAATCAGATAATGAGAGTTGAGAAATGGACAGCGAATGTAGATTGTATTTCCAGATATGCCTTCAGAGAAAGACATGAAGAAGGGGCAGCTCACCCCCAGCCTGAAGGGAATGCCCACCATAGCAGTGGCCACAGCACCAGGGGTCTGGCATGATCCAAGGACTGAGCTCCCCACATGTGCTTGTTAAGAAATGACCATGCTGGATGCAAGAGAGATGGGAGGAGGCTGTTTTTATTGGATGAGGAAACTAATGCTGAAATAATAACTTGCCAAGGCTGATGCAGCTGTCAGGATATAGCAGAAATTCGAACCCAGGCAGGCTGTTTCCAGAAACCCAGTTCTTATCTGCTAAGCTATAGTAGAGACATCTGTATTGATCGAGTTATGTCCCAACACAGACTAAAATATGATGTGATTCCCGCTGCATTGAAGAAAATGAGCAAACCCTTAATAGGCCTTTCTGACTCCTGTGGGCTCTAAATGTATTGCCCACCTGCCGTGCTGGCACTCTGCCTCCCAGGCCCCCTGGGGTCATTTCAGACACCTCCCATCCTATGTGTCTGACCTGGTTGGATGCCATCACTGCACCAACTCACCACACTGCATCTCTCCCTTTGTAGCTTTTAACACAGTGGCAATTTCATATTTGCAGTGTGTGTGTTTCAGTGATATTTGTGACCCTGCTAGACTAACCATTTAGGTGGAGAAAGGTCCTTGGGTTTCTTTGCCCAGTGTTGTATCCCCAGTATTCGTTCATGGTGATACTTAGCAGCTGTTCAATAAAAGGGTGAATGAATCCCACTCCATGGCCATGCTCGTGACTGGTCATCTTGTGGCCAAATCATACTCTGTCATCAAGGCCGCTTAGACACTCACTGCCCACTCAGGAGGATGAGCCCATGACCGACCCTTTGGCTCTGAGCTCTGGGTCAGGCTTTCTCACTGACCATAATGTGCTTCCACCTGCCTCTCACAGTGCCCCTGTCCCTTGGGTGCAGGGGACCAGGAGAGAGGTGGGGTGAGCTTAGAGAATACGAGGGTATTGAGTGCACCCCAGCTCCCAAATGCTCAGTTTATTACATGACTGTGGTAGAAGCATTTGGAATCCATTCTATCAATTATTTAAAACTCATAATTCAGTCTGTATTAAAGATTTATTGCAACAAACTGAAAAACAAGGCACACGAAGCAAGAAGGAGAGCTGTCATCAACGCCACATGTGTGAGGGGCGCCCATCCGGGTAACACAGGGGGGCTGGGCTAAGTAAGACAGGATTCCAGAAGAGGCTGCTGGGTTGTGTGTGCTTGCACACGCACGTGCTGCTGTGTGTGTTCTTGGGTTTCCCTGAGTGCCTCTTCTACTTGGCAACAGCACTTTCTCCTGCCCCAGGCATCACTCCCTCTTGATTCAGAATCCCCAAAGCTGGGTGCAGGGCAGCTTCCAACACGCACTCAGCAGACCAGGACCCTCGGGGGGCTGCAGGGACGGCATCCAATGTGGGTGCACCATTTGACTGCAGGGTTTGAGGCAAAGGAACACCCCAGATGAAGAGCTCAAAAGCCAACAGAGGAAACAGGGGTGTCTCTAGGATAGCTGGAGGGGATGGTACTAGAAGATGGAGCTCGGGGCTGACCCCGACCTGGGCTGCAGCGAGCTCACCTCTATTTAAGCAGATCCAGATGGGGCTCTTGTTTATGTAACAGAGCTCCCGACGCCTCGATTATGCTGTGGAGGCTGAGGGGGAAAAATAGACATTTTTGCAAATTCTGTTTCTGGCAATCTTCAATAAACTGAAACAGTTGAGCATACAGAATTTTCTGTTGTTTCTGCAAAGATATAATTTGTTACATGGAGGCTCATTTGCTTATTTGGAGTAAACACAGCTTCAGACCCAGTAGAGATTAACACTCGAGCTTGAGATGGATTGAGAAGGACGAGACATAATACTTCACTGTTCTATTTACTGTGTTAAATATAGAGTGGGGATTGATGACAAATGTGCCGGAGTTCCCCGAGTGAGCCTAAGTGATGAACTGGGATCCATTTGCCAACTGGCTCTTAAGCAGGGATTTTTTTTTTTCACGTCAGAAAAATGACACCTTCAGAGCTATGGCATTACCGACATCTGTTTATCAGACCTTTGCCTGGATGAATTATTCAGAACGTGCTTAAGGTTGTACTTTACCTGACATATGGAAATAGAGAGTTGCTGCTCCTGGCCGGCATCTATCTGTCTACAGAAAACCAAGCACCACACTCCACGCCGGGGCCGGGACCTGACGGCTCGGGGTTCTGGAAATCAATCCCTGGCATTTCACGCGACTCTGGGTTTGCCAGTGGATGCCCCTTCTTGTCTCCATCCAAATGACACCGTGGAAACCGTTCTTGGTCAAGACAGTGTTGCCCTCCAACCTCAGGCTCCGTCTCTGTTTGGCAAGTGAAGCCCCAGCTGTCCCGGGATGTAGCGAGAAGTCGGAGAGGCCTGAGGACCAGTTGGGCGTGGGGCCTCTGGGCTGTCCTTGGGGCGCACCAGCCTGCCCAGGCTCGCCCTCCCGGGGACCCCGCTCCCTGCTTCTCCACTCCTTCCTTCCTCGCACGTGGACAGGAGCACCCACTATGGCCACGGTTTGTGCAACCACGTGGGTGGAGCTGGAGGGCGTGGTGCTGAGGGCAATGCGCCAGAAGGGGAAAGACAAAACGGACAGTGTCCCTGTGTGCGGAGTGTGGAGACACCAAACAAAGGGTCAACACAGCCAAACCCAGAAATCTGGCTGGAGACCTGAGGGTCCCAGGGGGGGAGGGGAGGGGGTAACACTGGGTGGGGAGGGCGCAGTGGACTATGAGGGTGGATTGTGGTGACCTCGGTGGTGGGCGTGGTGTGTACAGCACCTGGGGGGGGGTTCCTGTACCTCTCAATCATACACACGGTTACAAACCAGAGCAGAGCTGGAGTGTTCTTTGCCTGCCCCTCCCTCCAGGCACAACTTCATTTAATTGCTCTACAAAACCGCACGTATTTGCTGGTGACCTTGGACACTAGTTGTAGCCACGGCACCATCCCATCATCGAGGTAACAGAATGTCCCTCAGCTCTAGATGTGTCCTTGTGTCTCTGTTTCAGTTTTTGCTTTTGCTTTTGTTAAGAACATGACAGGAGGGCCTCCCCAGTGGTGCAGCGGTTGAGCGCTGGGTTGTGAAGCTGCCCGCAGCCTCTGCAGCGCCGGTTCGATCCCCGGCTGCTCCCCGGCCACCGGAGGAGGGTCCCACATGGCGCGCAGACCTCTCCTGCCGCCCGCTGCTCCCCTCAGCAGTGTCCTTCGGTCCTTCTGCCTGCTCTGCTCCCCGCTCTGGCTCTGGTGAATTCTCTCACCCTCCCGCGCTTCTGACTGTACCCAGTGCTTGTATAAATAAATAAATAAATCCTTAAAATAATAATAATAAATAAAATTCACATTAAAAAAAAAAAAGAACATGACAGGAGCTCAAGGCTCTCTCCATGACACAGGTTCTTCTGTCTTGTCAGGAAGGGCAGGATTTCATTCTTTTTAGGGCTGAGTGATGACCCGCCTCCTAATGCACCCCATTTCTTTATCCATTCATTACTTAAACAATCTTAAAAATGGAAATGAAAGCTGCTCCTGTGTGTGTGTATGTGTGTGTGAGCGAGAACCTTCCCCATGCATTCTGCACTTGTGTGTGCTCTGGACTATTCCATCCAGAGGTTTAGGCTGCGGAGCCCTGTTCCTAGGGGGCTTCAGTGCTGAGCATAGGCGTCCCATCCACCTTGCATCGCCACTGTTCGGAGAAGCCTCTCTTTCCCGGGGGTCTTCTCTGCTTGCAGGAGCCCCCCGTAGGCGTGCACATGTGGGGAGCCAGCCCCTGCTGGAGAACCCTCTTCCTGCAGGAAGCTTAAAGGGAATGAAGTCCTAATGGTTTTGTTAGAGAAGAATTGTTTTGTCCTGTGTTGGGTGAAATTTCTCTCTATTACACTTTTCTACAAATTCCCCAGTTCCCAATTCCCCCAGACAACAAAACTACAATTTGCTGGATAAACAAAACCAGTGGGGATGAAAGCTCAAGGCAGCCGGCCTGTCAGGGCGCTGTGCTTGTTAGCTTGGTAAAAGAGTTAGAGGATCGCTTCGAGCTGTACAAAATTGAATTACTTGATAAACGTGGTGCACCTTTCTTCCTGGGAGTCACCTCTGGTTAAAAAATAATCCAATAAGGAGATTTTGCAACATTAGCATTTTTGCATTTGAGCAAGATGTGCCAACCCAGTTTCTTCATCCCCCACCCCCTTCTTGGTACTAAATAGCAAGTATCTCTTAGCCAGAGCTTCCTCGCTCAGACGAGACTGTCATTAAAAAAAAAACAAAGTTAATGGGTTCCCCTTCCCAGCCCCTTTGCTGGGCATTGCCCCCCGCCCCACCCAAGCTCACCACACCAAAGCAAAGAAGACAGACGGCAGGTGAACCACCCACATTAGAAAAAAATCCATAAATGCCCAAGCCTGGTTTGCTTAGCAGGTGTGGACATGGTGCCATCCCCAGAGGAGCCGGCCCCGTGGAAGAAACAGGGTTTCCACACGTGTTTTCCAGTTGTGTGCTGCCTGCTCCTTCCCCAAACCCGGGCTGTTGCCAAATAGAAAGTCCACACTCTTTTTTCTGAAATGACACCCAGGCTCCCGAGAGGAGCCTTGTCAGCAGCCAAGCAGCAGAGCCCCCCGAACATGCTGGAGAAAGCCTGTACCTTCTATTTGCGGGACAAACCACCTAGTAGAGTCGGGAGCAGAGAACAAAGCTCCACCTGCGACTTTATCTCAGATGCGAGACTGTCATTTTTTTTAAATGCCCTACTTAGTGCTGCGAGCCGCGGGGATGTGCTTCCGAGCACACGGAAGGAAATGTGACGCGGAAGGAAGCCACAGCCCCATCCTGTGGGCAACCCCCAAAATCAATTCATTAGCCCCCCGAAACATCCACTGGCGTGTGCGGCAGAGAATTAAATATTTATATATGTCCGCTGGGGTAATAAAACTGTATTCAATTATATGGCAGGCACAACATAATGATTGTTGAAAACTTGGTAATAAACCCCAAACTCATGAAAAATACAGGATAAACAATGCGACGAGGAAATTATGGGAAAATAGCCTCTGGCTTATGGAAATGTGGCTTTATTTTGAAATAATGTGAAGTAACAGTGTATGCATTAGAAATCGAGTGAGCTTACATAAGCACGCTCTCATCTGCGGGAACTTCTCCGGATGTCGTCGTCAGTGGTGTCTGCGGCACCCCACCAGCCGCCCCGGCGGATCTGGGGCTCTGTGAGGATCTGGGGCGGCCCTGGCACGTTGGACAGGAGTGCAGATCGGGGTTTGTGCTCCATGAAAATTGTATGTTTTGTACCTTCACCTCATGTCTCCAGCCCAGCGATTCTCAACCAAGGGTGATTTGGGGTATTTGGTGACATCTGGAGATATTTTGGGTTCATTACACATTGTGGGAGTGAGTCCTGGAATCTGGTGGGTAGAAGCCAGGGATGCTGCTCAAGACCCTTCGGGGCACAGGGCAGCCCCCTCTGCCCACCACCCCCAGATGGGTAGTGCTGAGCTTGGGAACACTCTTGTCCAATTTATCCCACACTGTTCCCGGCACCCAGGGGACTCGGCTTTGAGAACTCGGTGCTGAACTGTTCTCCAGACGACTGCTGGGTCCCTGTATCAGGGTGCTGGGGCCGCCCTGACAAAGTGCCACAAACGGGGTGACTTCAACAACACACACATTGTCCCCAGTTCTGGAAGCTGAAGTCTGAGTTTGAGGTGTCCGCAGGGCTGGTTCCCAGCTTCGCCCAGCTTCTCCTTGTGCCGGCCATCTTTGGGGTTCATTGGCTTGTAGGTGGGTCACCCCATCTCTGCTTTCATCTTCACATGCCATTTTCCCTGTGTGCCCCTGTCTCTATGTCCAAGGGTCCCCTTTTTCTAAAGACACAGTTATATTGGATTAGGGGGTCCCTGACCTGTCTCAACTTGATGATCTGAGAAGATGCTATTTCCATAGAGGGTCACGTTCGTAGGTCCCGGGGTCAGGACTTTTGGGGGAAGAAGACCATTCAAACCATAACAATTCACTGCTCCCAGCCTGCTGCTCATGCCTGTCAATCCTCCTACCTGCTGCACTAAGATCTGATGTCTCAGCTTCCCCCACCCTGCACCCTGGTCTCCTGGGTTCCCTCCAGCGTGCCAGGCCAAGGTCCACTAGACCAACTGCCACAGGCAGCCTCTGACCATTCCTAGAACGTGCCTGGCTCTTCCACATCTTTGCCTCTCACCCGTCCATCCCTCTGCAAGAGGCTTCACCCCTCCTCTTGTCCCAGGGTCCACGTCCTCCTGCCCCTCCATCTGGTGCACCATCTCTCCCCTCACACTCTCCCCTGCCCTGCCCAGTCCTCTATGATGATCCTTCCAGGCTGGGGTCTGCAGCCACTTCCCCATGGTCTTCTGCCTCTCCCAGGCCACATTCTAGAACGCACCACATATCTTATCCACGGGCCTGGTGCAGAGCAGACCTGGATCAATTACTATTGGAATTTCACAGCGAATCCCACCCATGCCCCCCAGGAAGCGGTCCCTCCAGGTGTCTCTGTAGGTCTTGGGGGCTGAAGAGGCCAAGTTCTGAGCCTGGATGTCCACCTCGTTGGCTCACCATGTAGTCTTGTGCTGTTCACTTTCCCTGCGAGCTCACCTGTGAGAGGATATGGTTGCAGAGCCCAGCTCCTGGGCGTGGTGAGGACGGAGGTGAGCCTGGTGGTTCCCGGCACATGCCCAGTATCATCGGCTCCCCCCCCCCCTTTTCTCTCATAGCTGCATTTTCTGCTCTTAGCACGCTCGCGCCTTTCTGAGCTCCTTTGTGCTTTCCCGCTGCTGTCACAATCACCGCAGCTTCAGCGGTCATTTCAAACAGCCCAGCTGTGTGTCCTGCAGTTCTGGAGATGAGACGCCCACGCTGGGCTCACAGGGGTGCCTTCACGGTGTCTCAGGGCTATGCCTACGAGATCCTAGAAGGTGTCAATTCCCCGTCTACCCAGCTTCCAGGAGCCTGGCTTGGCCGTGGCCCTTGCGCCGTCTGGAAATCCAGCAGCATCTTGGAGTTTCCAGCCCGACCCTCTGGCCCTCGGCCGGCCTCACGTTGCAAGGCCGCTTGTGACAACTCAGGGCCCACCTGGACACACCTCCCTCTCCAGCCCCTCCACTGTCACCTCTGCAAGTGTCTTCTGCCCTATGCAGTGACTTTCATCTTCCAGGGATTAGGCTGTGGACTTGTTTTCCCAGGCTTGGGGGACGTGATTCAGCCCTCCACACTCAGACCCCGTAACACTGTGCCATGGTTGGATGGGTTTGGAACCAGCAACATGAGTTTGTATTCAGGGTCTGCCTCCGTGGAGCTGGTGTGGCCTTGCGTGGAACAGGCGACCATCCAAGTTCATTCTCTTCTGCAAAACGGGGACGAGAAGTCTGGGGTGAGGAGGTGGCGCAGGGGACATCCAGGGCTGGTTGTGACAGGACTGTGGTTGTGTCGTGACTCTGATCTGTGACACCTGCCCTGAGGCTCCTCCTCCCCTTGTTACCTGCAGCCGCAGCCCCCGGGCCCCCTGGCCTGACCACAGGCTGCTATCTGCTTTGGCTAATTGCGTTGGGGCAGGATTTGCATCTTGTTTGCTTAGCGAAGTTCAGCTCGCTCTTCCAAGCAAAGGCCTTGTTAGTTTGCTTTGTTTACCTTCTGTTCATTAGTCTTACCTCTGGCGGCCTGTAGTGGTGAGTCTGCACCTGCAAAGTAACAAGAAAGTTGGCGCTCTCTCTCGGGAAGTCTGTAGCCAGGTTCAGCACTCATTCCCAAAGATGGTGAAGTGTCCTGGGAAGGGGACCGAGGAGCCAAGAGGCCCCCAGACCCGGGCCGGAAACAGTCTCAAAACGAGGAGACAGTCACCTCTCCAGTTGTCCTTTCTGTACCCAAGTTTACACGAGGCTCCTGGTGTGAGTCTTGACGCCTTTGTGATACCTGCTGATCTGTGTGTTAACTATGAAAAAGAAGCTGGAGGCTCAGGAGCTCGGAAGCGCTCACTACTGTTAAAAAAGTGCCAGGAATGGAAACCCCACACAGACTCCATTGTTCTTAGAGCCCAGAGCCTGAGATCAAGGAGTCGGCTGCACAGGGACCTTCTGGAAAGAGGGACAGTCTTCTCTATGCCTCTCTCCTGGCTTCTGGCAGATGGTGACTGCTGAGTGCTCTGTGTGGCGTGGACACATCCCCTATCTCTGCATCCATCCACACAGAACAGGCTACCTGTGTGACTGCCCAGACTCCAACTCTTAATGAGGACACTGGTCATACCCGATTAGGACCCACCCTCGTGGCCTCATTTTAACTGATTTCGTCTGTCCATAGCCCAAGCTGATGGCCACATTCAACACCCGGTGGCCACTGTGTCCTCCCTCCCACCTGCTCACAGAGCTGTGCAGGAATGTCTTCTCTCTGAGCACACCCCTCCCCAACACACATGCACTGGGCATGGGCATATCACATCCTTGCTGGCCCACTGACCTCCTGCTCTTTGCATGCCCAGCAGCTGTCCCCAGGGTCTGCACCTGGCCCATCCTGTGGCCAGCAGCATGACCAGAGCTGCCCAAAGCTGCTTAAACCCAGGATCCCTGGTAATTCAGGGAATTCAGAGGCCCCTGGGTGTCCTGTGGCCAGCAGGCCTTTTCCTGGGAGGCCTGTGTTGGCTCGGTGCCCTACTGGCCCTGCATGCTGTCCTCTGGCTTCCGGGCAGCCAGTGGTTAAGTCCATGGTGGAACCACCGTGCATGGCAGACAGGGCAGCGGGCATGCGAGCTGCTCCCTGGCCCTGCATGGGGCATAATTGTATTTGCAGGGAGGACCGATCTATTAACCAGGTGCAGGTCTCAACTGTGTGATTTTTATAAAGGAAACACAAAAGGCCTCTTGGGGTGAAGGATATTATAATTAGGGATGATTTATGCTCCCCTGCTAATGTATACATTGCACTTTATGAGAATGTTCTACTTGATGTGGCCAGAAACATTAAGCAAAAATAGTGTTGTGGCCTGGGTTAGAGACCAGCTTCTGTGTGCGGCTTCATCTACCCAGCGCTAAAATATTTGGAATGAGGTGTCTGCACGCCGCTGTGAAGGAAATATGAGCATAATAAGTGCATTTCTGATTTCAGACCCGAGCGTAATTTCCTTCCAAAATACCTCACTGAGTTTAGCATATTTATTCCTCAGTGGAATGTTCTCTGCATAGCACAGTGCACCAGCAAAAGGCTATCACTGATTCTGGTTCCAGGGCTAAGAAGGAACTTGGGGGTTACCAGCCCAGGGTGTCCCAGATCAGATCACAGCGTTGACCCGTCAATGATTTGACTTTCATGACCTGAGGCCCAGAAGTCACGAGGAGGACGAGGAAGAAGAGCTGGAAGACGCAAAAGGGGGCGGAGAGCCATAGTTAACAGCAGGGAGACCTGGGCGTGCATCCCCCCACCAGCCACCCCCTGAGCGGCCTTACATTTGTCATGGACTCTCTCCGGACCTCAGTTTCCGGCTGAGGGTCAAGGGGTTAGGGATGCCCACCCAGTTTCCATTGGGGGTGGGGGGGCTTCCACATGGGCTGTCCTTGCACATCAGCTGGGTGACCTACAGTTCAACTCATTTGGGACTCCCTCTGCCTGGGGGTGGCGTCAGATCCCACAGGCCCTCCCCCACACACACTTCAGATGACCATGAAGGCCCAGGTCATCCCCTGTGCTCCTCACCAGCCAGCCATGGGTGAGGGATTCCCAGGACTGACCCATCCTCCCGGTTGGAAGGATTGGCTGGAGTGGCTCTTGTCTCTCAGGAAACACGTTCTTGGCTACACGACTGGTTTATCATAAAAGGATGGGACATGGGGTCAGATGGAAGAGATGCTTAAGGCAAGGTGTGGAGAGGGGCGTGGAGCTTCCCTGACCTTTCCACGCACCCAGGCTGCCCAGACCCCAAAGCTCTCTGAACCCCATCCATTTTTTTTTTAATGGAAGCTTCATGAAAGAGGCACGGTTGATTAATCATGAGTGGTGACTGAGCCCCGCGTCCTGCCTCTCTCCCAGGAGGTCAGGGATGGGATGAAAATTCCAAGTCCAGTCACATGGTTGATTTCCCGGGCCACGAGGCAACTACCCCAGGCGCCTCCCAAAGTCACCCCATTCACGTAAAAGACACCTTGAGCTCTCATCCCTGGAAATCCCAAAGGTTTTAGGAGCTCTGTGCCAGGATTGGGGACAAAGATCAAGTATATATATTTCTAGTTGGAAATCACAGTATCACAGGGATCAAGGCAGCCTTTTCTCATGCGACTGCTAGAGCAATAAATGGGATAATAAATGCAGGCTATCAGGGGACAGGGGTCTCGCCCAGGTGGGGGGAAGTTGCCCCCGCATCCACGGGGGTGATCTGGTGATCTCTGAGATTCATCAGCTTCTCAGACGCCTGAGGTCAGGGCTGCCTCTGTGAGAACTTGTCCAAGGTCATGCAGCTAATTAGCATCACAGCCCTGCTCACCCCTCTCAGGGTCAAAGTGCTGCCTCAGCCTGAGCTTTCGGCAGGAGCCCTGGGACTGCTCCCTTGTTCTCTCCTGCCAGCTGATAAGGCCCCTGGTCCTCCAGGCTCACAATGAAGAGCCTTTAATTACTTCCCCTCACTGTGTTAGAGATGTGGGCAGTACTGTGGGGGGTGCAGTTCATATTGGGGAGTCAATCAATTTTTGTTTTCTAAAAACGCCTCAGTGAAGCACCCTCTGTACACTTTCTATATTTTTCCTTAAATTGACTTATTAAAAATAATTATCAGATGTAACCTCAATTGAAACAATAACTTTTTCTTACATACTTTTATTGAGTGGAGATTCACATAATATGCAATTAACCTTTTGAAAGTGGTGTTTGTTACCTTCACCGTGTTGTACAACTGCATCTCTCTAGTTTCAAAATATCCCCAACACCCCAAAGAACTACCCTCTCTGCCCCTCGCCCCATTACCTGGATTACCACTAGTTCACTTTCTGTGGCTGTGACTTCACCAATTGTAGATTTTCATTTAAAAAGAATCGTATAGTATTTGCCCTTTTGTAGCTGGCTTCTCTCATAGAGGTAATGTTTTTGAGGTTCATTTATGCTGTAGCATGGATCAGTATCCCTTTTCACTGCTGTATAATATTCCATGATATGTCTAGACCACAGTTTGTTTAACCCTTAATCAGTTGGTGGACATTGGGCTGTTTCTATTTTTTGGTTATTGTGAATCATGTTACTTTGAATATTCAGGTTCAAATGTGGACATAATGTTTCATGTCTCTTGGATCTATGTATACCTAGGAGTACTCACACCATGCTTCCTTCCAGTTTCTTTTCTGTCCATTCAAATCTTACCCATCCTTGAAGGTCAACTTTAGATCTGTGTCTGGACCATGACATCTGTGTCTTTGCCCTCTGGCTTCCCAGACCTTTGACTTTACAAGTCAGTTTAAAAAATGGAAAAAATAAAGCATGTGTCCGTTGCTATGTTGAGGATACATTTCATATTGTTTCTAAGTCTACATGTTTTACATTTATACTGGTGCAGCGGAGCACTATAAATAAAAATATAGACACCACTACAATGCATTGCAGTTAAAAATTAAACATATGCAGGGGGCCTCCCCGGTGGTGCAGTGGGTTGAACGCAGCTCTGTGAAGCTGTCTGCAGCCTCTGCAATGTGGGTTCTATTCCTGGCTGGCCAGGGAGATTCCCGCATGGCACGGCAGACCTCCCCTGTTGTGTCCACTGCTCCCCTCAGCAGTGTATGTCGATCCTTCTGCCTGTTCTGCTCTCCACTCTGTCTCTGGTGAATCCTCTCACCCTTCCGTGCCTATAAATCTTTCAAAAAAATAAACATATGCAATTTCATAGACATTCATGATATTGCTCTGTGACAAAAATTTTGGCTTAGATGGCCAAATGTTTCATCAAGCCCATACTGATACAACTCTTTGCAGAAAGCTCTGTCGCTCCTCATTTTTGCTGCATACCACTAGTTCCATTAACCTGAATAATGTAAATTAATAATAACAACAACTCTTTATCAGGCACTTACTACACCAACAGAAGTGTCTTTCATGCCCATTTTGTTTAAATATTCACCACAATGCAGTCAATCTGTAGTGTCCCATTCAGGAGCCACTGGAACTGGTAGGAAGCTTGAAATGCCCTGGTCCATATTGAGATGGGCTGTTGGTGTCAACTATACACTCAATGTCAGAAATCTAATATGAAAAAATGAGAAAAATATTTATTAACAGTTTTTTATGTTCATTCGATGTTGAGATGATGCTGTTGTGTGGTCATTAAGATTAATTTCACCTATTCCTTATTTGCTTTTTCCGATGGGGCTGCTAGGAGGAGTAAAAGTAGTGGTTCATGTGCTGTTTCTGGTGGACAGCACCACTCTAGACTATGTATTTTCTCTGTGTAACAGATCAAGAATTGAGGTTTAGTTACCCAATGTCAGCACAGAGAGTAGACTGGGGATTCAGAGTTGGATTGGGCGGTTGGACAACTTTTATTCAGACCTTATTAAAGATATCCTTTATAACTGTGGATTGTCAGTAAGCACCACAGATAAAATGAAGGGGTGCTTATGTAAATCTCATGATTTATAGGTTAGTAATCACTAATTGTCCCTTCCCAGGAGCTCCATGAGTCCTTCAGACAATGACCCCAAGATTCTGAGTAGGCTTTGTGCTGATTCTGGACATCATTATCCCATGATGGGGGAAAGGCTTCTGTGTCTAGTCTGTTCTACTTCATCTCATGTTTTACCCACCATCAGCTTCCAGAGAGGAGTCTCTTACTACCTTTCCAATGATTCATTTTTGCAAATGAATTTCTTTGTGTTTCTTGGTGTTTAATGTCCCAAGCTAAGGCTGGTCTGAGTGTTTGCTCCTGGTTTGTATTTACTTAGAAAGTAGGGCCTGGTGCTCTCTGATGAACAGGCTCTCTTCTTTGCTTCCACTGGGACCTCAACTGAGGTCCCAGGCCCAAGAAGGTGTTGCGCTTAGCAGCTAGGCCAGGCTGCAGAAGCCAGTACATGTGACCACTTGCGGAGTGGGCTTTTGAAATGTGAGTGTACTCACCACTGTATATAAAAAAAAAAAAAATTAAAAATGTGTGTATGCTTGATGTGTTCCATTTGTGGAAAGAATCCATTTCTATTTCCTTTAAATCTGAACGGAAGGGAGCCGGCAGAAATATTCCACCCACAAAGGAGGATAAGTGTTAACATGTTGAATTCCTAAGTGAAGCCTCTCCTGATACGACAGTTAGAGCCATATAGCACAGGCTGCCCCGTGGCTTCTGCACCCATATGCAGAGGGGGAAGATACTCGGTAGGATTTACTCTTCAAGGAGGGCTGATGCCCAATGATGGACTGACTCTCCACTGCTTTGGCAGGGACCTCAGCACCCTGTTCCCGGCAGCAGGATGAGTGTCCCAGGGTTGCTTCGTCCTTTGCCAGGAACCCTGAAAGCAATCCAGAGAAGACAAAAGGCAGATGCATGTCTGCAGAGGGACACAGGAGTCCTGGGTACTCTCTCAGAGGTTGCTCAAGTCGGAAATCAAGGCAGTCTGCAGGAGGCCCCCTCCCTGCCCCCACACATACTGAATCAGACCTCTGCACTTGGAGCCGGTGCCTCTGAATTTTTATGAGCAGCCCAGCATCCCAGGTGATTCTGGTGCTGCTAGCATTGATGAACTATGGTTGTAGAAGGACATCATAAATGCCCCGTAAAACCATCTCAAATCCAATCAAATTAATTGTTCATTAACTTAATGTCTGCCTGGACCCCAATTCATAACTTTCCTGCTGCAATTCCCTCCCCATAGCCAGAGGCACCGTGTAATGAATGAGCAAGCAGGGATGTCAAAATGAATCCCTTCTTTATTTTCCCAAACCCTCTTACCCTTCTCAGTGAAAATGTGGCTGCATATGACTGAGAATCCCACCTGGTGGGAGAGATATGTGGTCCTTCCAGAGAAAGAAATTACTCCCTGCCTTCCCAATGCAGAGATGAAGCTGCAATTTCCCATGTATATTATGCTTAATAATTAATCATGGGCATAGAAATATGCATGAGCATTGACTACAGGCATTCTCAGTCAAGAAGCAAGTATTTTCAGTGCAACAAATGCATACTTAGCCCTTACCTTGAGTAAAAGATGGAGGGGGGGGAGGGGAGAGTGGCGAGAGAGGAAAACATTCTAATTGGCTATAAGGTATCCTACTTTAAACATCACTTCTCTAATTGATAACATCGGCTAATGGTTATTGAGCAATGCCTGTTTATCAGGTAGTTCTCATATTAATATTAAAATTAATTCCTCAAATCAGCCTCTAGGGTAGGCACTATGATTAGCTGCATTTTGTAAACAAAAACAAAACAAAACTAAACAAAACAAATGGAAACACAAAGTTGTACAGAACCTTCAGCATCACACAGCTTGCAATTGGTGGACTTAGGATCTGAACCTTTGAGTTATTGTCCAGAACCCACTGTCTTAAATACTTCTCTATGACTCTTCTGCCATAAAGATTGCTTTAAGGGAAGCACTGGGATCTTTCAATAAATGACTGAGAAGCCTGTTATACAATTGACACTGGAAGATAGAAATTTGTATTGGCTATTATATAAGTCAGGGTCTCCAGAGAAGCAGAACCAGCAGGATTTATGTAGATTGGTACAAAGAGCTCTGTTATGAAGGCTGGTCTCATGCAGTTATGGGAATTTGGAGGTGCCATCACCTGCCTCCTCTACACCAGCAGTCCAGAAGAGCTGGTGATATTCCAGCCCAAACCCAGAGGTCTGAGAACAGGATGAGCAATGGTGTAAGCATCAATCACATCCTCGGGTTCAAAAACCTCAGAGCCTGGACCACCAACGTCCCAGGGCAGGAGAAGGTGGATGCCTCAGCTCAACAGCAGAGACCTAATTCACCCTTCTTCTGCCTTTTCATCCTACTGGGGTCTTCACAATATTCAATGGGGCGCACCCTCATCACCAAGGGTGCATCTCTTTACAAAATCTGCAGATTTGAACACTAATCTCTTTTGGGAGCAGCCTCACAGGCACACCCACACCTGGGAATCCCTTAGCCTGGTCAAGTTGACACGTGGTAGACTCATGACATTGTGATTGGGGGCGAGGACAGGTAAGGAGGAAGTTCCCAAGAGGTTGAGGAACATGGCCGAGATCATCCCTGATAAAGCTGTGAGGATATCTTCTCTCTTTTGTCTGAAACCAGAGCCTCCCTGCTGCCCCTCTTGCTTCCTTGGGGTATTAATGACTAGAGTTGATCTTGAGGGAGCACAATGAATCCTTACAGTTAATAAAGTGCCGAGAACAGCAGTGGCTCTTATACTATTTCCTAGGGCTGCCCATTATAAATTACCAACTGGGTGGCTTGAAACAATAGTAATGTGTTCTCTTCTCTCCCATGTTGAGGGGCCATGTCCAAGGTCAAGGTGTTGATTCCTTCTGGAACAACATCCTTCTACAGCATCCATTTGTTCCACCCCTCTTGCCTTGTTTATAGCAGTTCCAGGCATTTACATCCCTAGGCTTGTGGCCACATCACTCCAATTACCACCTCCCACTTCCTTTCCTTCTATGTCTGTGTTTGTCCTCTCCTTCTCTAAACTAAGGACTCTAGTCATTGGCTTCAGAGTCCACCCTAAGTCCAGATGGACCTCATTTCAAGACCTTTGATTTTGTTACATCTTCAAAGAACTTATTTCCAAATAAGGCCACGTATGTAGGTATCCAGGATTGGGACTTGGAAATTATCTTTTCTGGAAGATGTTACTCAGCCCTCTACAATGATTCCCAGAGAATAGGTTCCGGGGTGGTGGGGGAGTTCGCCCTTCAGTGAATGGAGCACAGCATCTCGGCTCTTTGAGTGAAGCTGCAGACCTCAGAGCCTGGCTCACATGCCGGCATCTTTCACTATCTGTATGACCTTGAGTAAGTTTCTCCAGTTCCCCAAAGAACTGTTTCTTCTTTTGGGAAATAGTGATATTATCTTGGTTTTCCTAAGTGCCTGCATCTTCTATCCTGTGCTATAAATCACCACATGTATTTATCATCTCACAGTTGCCAAGGGTCAGGAGTCCCTCTGAGTTTAGCCAGGTCCCCTGCTTGGGGGCTCATGTAGGTTTAACAGAGATCTCAGGTGGGCTGAATTCTCATCCGGGGGCTTGACTGGGGATAGATCTGCTTCCAACCTCACTCTGGTTATTGATACATTTCATTTTCCATTAATCTAATTCTTGGCCAGAGGCCACTTTCAGGTCCTCAAGGCTGCTGCCAGGTTGTAGGGCTACCCACAGACTGCAGTTCCTTCCCACTATCTTCTCCACAGGTGATATAGCTACTGTATATAGCTACACATTACATAATAATGCATGTGTCTGTATCGCCCTATATTCCCAATATAGTTTTCCCATCACTAGGCTGCATTCTATTGATTTGTCACAAATCAAAAGTCACACCCATACTCATTAGGAGGAGATTATACAAAGACATGAATACAAGAGGTCAATTATCATTGAATAGTGCTTGATGCACAATAATGATTCATGATACATAATCCTGAATTAGAATTAGCACACAACCCTAGCACAGTGCCTAACTCCTAGAGACACTGAATATGGTAACTGTTGTCACCTGGTAATTGTGATGATTGTCTCATTCACCACTGTTCTGATTTCAGTGTCCACACATATCCCCCACAGGCTGTGCACCTCACAGCTCCAGGGGTGCTGAACACAGACAGTAGGAGTTGAGAGGAGCCCCCAGGAGATATCAAAGTCAGTGGTTCTTACCCTCCCCGGGGATTTAAGTTCCTGGAATGAACTCTGAAAGGCCTGAGTACCCTACCTTTATGAAAGATGACAGATTTGGAAATCAACAAGCACTGGCTTTTAGTTCTGACTTTTGAGTGGTAATGACTTAGCTCCTTTGGTGCTGCCCATCCCAGGCTGACCTTCAGAACCTGGTCAGTGCCGAGTGAATGGATGGCTGACTCTGCTCTAGCCGACAGGAGAACCTCTTCCTGAACATCAGCATGTTTGCCAATCTTTTTGCTTGTTTCCCTTGCAGTGTTTTTCCACAATTATCATCCTTTATTTTTCTGTCTGCATTTTGATTCTCAGCAAACACTTGGCTTGCTTTTCAAAGGATAAATGAATTTGCTGTTCTTTTACTTGCTGACCATTGAGTGTGCATTTTATAACCCTTCTTAGCCAGGAGAAAGTTGAGTGGACTTAGAACAGGTTTTAACCTCACAGAATCCATCACTCCCCAAAATTTGTAAGTCCCCTGACAAGGCAGAACCATCTCCCAGTGGTGGCCTGATTGTGTGGTGGTGGCAGGTGCAACATCAGGAAACCAGCACTTGTCTCGACAGGGATCATGTCAGAAAGGTGCACAACTGCCCCACGTGGTTCACATCCCCATTTCTAGGCGTGTCGCTGTGACATTAAACAAGGGCAGGGCGTCTGTTTGTCTTTCCTTTGGGTCATTGTGGGTGTTGACAAACAGAACACACCCAAATCAGCCCATTTAGAGAGAGTCTAATAAACAGGTTGCCTGGGCATCTGTGGATGGGGGAAGCAGAGACAATGCAGTTCCCAGGACTATTAATACAGGAGATGGCATCATTCTGAAACCAGAGTGCAAGCAGAGAGAGGGGGTCCAGAACTCAGGGCGAGAGAGGCTACAGCTGGCCCAGGATGAGCCAGGAATAAAAACCCTGGTCTCCTTTTCCGTCTTCTCCCCAGTTACTTGCCTCAACTCTATTGGTACAATGCAACAACCCAACCCGTCAGTAGGGCGCTGCCCTGTCGAGGTGGGTGGACGGAAGGCCTGTGTCCTGTGATGGGTCTGAAAGCCCCTCTTCCAGGCAAGGAGCAGTGTGCAGAGAGATGAAGGAGGATGTGCAGGGGCTCTGGGGGCTCACTGTCCCCCCACCACGCCGTCCCTCACCACTCCCTCCAGTCTTTACAGCAGTGAGGGGCCTGGAAGTTGTCAGTATCGCAGACATCAAAGCCTAATGATTAAGAATCATGCTTAGGATTTAGATAAAGGATCTGTCCCCTACTAGCCATGACTTTAATCAAGACACTTGATCTCTTTGATTCCTGTTACCTCACCTACAAGTGACATAATAGGGACACTTAGCACTTGGCCTCAATATGGTGCATGTTCCATCTCCCTCCCCTTTCTTCTTTTGCTCCCTATCACGTGCATATAGTATCCTCTATACTTATTGCCTCAACCCTCCACCCTCCCCCTGGAAAGTAAGATTCCTGAAGACAGGCTTTTGGGTGTTTCCACTCACTGACACATCTCTGAGGAAAGAGCCTTCCTTGGCACAGCAAGCGACTGACAAATATTCGAGGCATCAAAAAGTGAGCTTTGTACAGGGCCTAGAATGTATTAAAGGCCTGTATTTGGTCAACTACTTGTTAATAAATACAGCAAAGTTGATTTTAGTTAGGCGTGATAAGTTGCAAAGGTGAATGAAATGAGGCTGGTGAGAGGGTCCGCAATGAGCCGAGTCCTGTGCAGTGCTTTTCTCAAATGCATTTTGCTTTGTCATTCTGAAGCATGGGGACCTGAGATAAGCAGCCTGGAGTCTTAGTAATAACCTTTTGCTCAGTTCCTGGGATGCAACTTAGTTCCTGTTAAGAATCTTGCTTCGTGTTAGACCATGTACTGCCATGAGGCAGAATGGACCTGGGTCCCATGACTGCTGACCCTTTCCTCACTCCTTGGTGTGCAACTATATGACTCGCCTCTTGGTATGTAGCCGTGTCGTATCTGACTATCTTCAGCTGCCAGTGCAAACCCACCCAGAATCTTGTAGAAACTGAAAATGGACGTAAGCCCCTGACTTACTGCACACAGGACTCAGCCTGGGGATGCAAATCCACTGAGCTGGCACCGGTGCATGAAACCTGCTTCTTGTTAGCCCTGGTGTCCAAGCTTCCTCTGTGCCATACAATTCCTTCCTTCCTTCCTTTGTTCCTTCATTCTCCAGTGAATAACTAAATAATTCTTTTAGCTCATTACCCTGGAGATGGGAGCTCTCCACCTTGTCTTTATACCGGAACCTAAGTGGTCTCCACACCTTCCTGGTCACCGATGGGGCCTTGGAGATCACCTGGAGGGGTCCTGTTTGCCCACCACCAGCAGGAGTCAAATCCCCACACTGAAATTGGAGGTAGCCATTAGGTGTAGCAAGTGAATGACTTCCCTTCCAGTCTCCTAAGGGGCTCAGGACCAGAGAAGCTGTTGGAAAACAGGAGGCCCTGGTGGGGGGGGGGCTCTGCCTTTGAAAGCCGGTGCGTGCACACAGTGCAGGCGGGAGCACATTCTTTTCTGGGGGGTCGGGCTCCCTTTGTCTTGAAGGTGTGGCAGATCCAGCTTGGTACCTGCTGGAACATCTATCCCTATTTCAGGTAAAGATGCCATTTCGCCCTCCCTGCCTTTAAGAGTTGGTCAAATAAGCAAATGAAAGAACTGGTGAAAGAGAATACACATCTCAGGGACTCAATGCTTAAACGCTTCCTCTGGGTCCCTTGAGTTCTTAAAAGTAGCATTTCAATCTGGAGTGCTCCATCCCATGCCAATACAAGAAAATAAACAGATAAATAAATAACAACCCACGTGGCTCTTTTTCATTTTTATTTTTCATTTGGATGTCCTGCCTCCTCTGTGAGCAGGTACTCCCCCAGGACCTGCTAATCTGTGTTTTTGTTGCTGCTGGAATGTGATTGCTCCCTCCTTCCCTCCCCCAAGCCTCTGGCTGCTTCTTAGCCAGCTTTCCAGCAGCTGCTAATCCACCACCCATTGCTATTAACCCCCAGTACCTCATTCAGGAAGGCTTTTTTCTCTTCCTAGGCCACGGGGTCTCAACCCCTGAGCACCTTCTGGAAGGCTGCAGGGGATTTCTGGATCCCTGGGTCTGGGGCAGGCATCATGAATTTGCATTTTAACAGGGTCCCAAATCCACTAGGCAAAGCCAATTCTTTTTAACAGCCCATTGTTTAACCAGCTGGTCACTCTTTTAAAAATGTTTTTCCTCTTTTATTCCTTCTGTACTGAAGGCAAGGACAGCTTTCTTTTTTTCTACCCTTCCTGTTCACACTGAGCCCTCGCAGCCAGCCTGCACCTGACACACAGCAGGGGCTTCACAAACTTGGCCTGCAGGCACAGGGAGAATGCTGATGCAGTTTCCTCACCTGGCTGCCCTACACCTGGAGAGGGAGTTTTAGGGCACTGTAGGGAGCTCATTCTTCTTTGTACCCAGAGCCCTCAAAAATACAGGGAATTTGCAATCAATTTGAATTGAGCCAGTTTGGAGAATCCAAACTCTAATTCTAAAGAAAAGGGAACTGGGGACTCCCTGGTGGTGCAGGGGGTTAAGTCTCAGCACTATGAAGCTATCTGCAGCCACCTTAGCATGAGTTCGATCCCCGGCCAGGGAGATACCCACATAGCCCAGCAGACCTCTCCCTCCTCCCCGCTGCTCCCCTAAGCGGTGGATTTCAGAAGATCCACCTGTTCTCCTCCCCACTCTGTCTCTGGTGAATCCTCTCACCTCCTGCACCTCTGGCCTGCACCCCAGCTCTTGTTTGCATACACAAATAAAATAAATCTTTAAATAAGACAAGGGAACTATGTGGCTCCTACTGATTTTGTAACAGGGTGGTCCCAAGGAAAGGGGGAAGTTCCAGGTTCCCTGCCCCACCCAAGGGAGGGTGGAGCTGAGCAGGGAGAGAAGAAGCTGCAGAGGAGACTGAGGAAGGAAGGAAGCAGGTTGGAGCCAGAAGGAGACCTGGAGGAGGCACATGGAGCCGAGAGACCCGTGAAGAGACTGCGCTTGCCTTTTGGTCGTGGACGGGGTGACACAGATGTGGGGGAGACCCGTGGGGAGGAGACCGTGGCAGCTTTTATCTTGGTTTTGATTTTGCTCTTTTCCTTCCGGGCTTGTCTGGTTGTTTCTGACCCTTTTCTGTGGGTCCCCACTGGAAGCTGCTTTAGACTTGGGGCAGGCTCTGGGGCCTTGCTCTGGGCCAATCCTGCTTGGGTGGACCTTTACCCACAGGGGACGGGTCACTTTGGTGCTTGATTTAGAAACTAGATTCTCTGCCTTTCCTGTGTTGTTTCCTAGTTGTATTAAAGTTCCTTCCCAGTAAAGTCTCATGTGTTTTGTGTTGATGCGGCGGATGGCAGAACCCATTTAGAATAGGCAGGTTTGCGGGGTTTGGGCTGCCCCTCTCCCTGCCCTATAACAGATTTGGCGCCCAGTGTGTAAAATACCAATCAAATGCTTTTGGTGATACTAGTAACTAGTAACTGCACCTCAGCTCCTCTCCCTCCCCCTGAATTCTTAATGAGTTTGTTGTGGTTTTGGAGTCTGTGGGTTTGGAGTGCGGGGTCCTGGGGTTCACTCTGGGAAAGGTGTCACCAGAGCTCCCTTTTCAGCGACACGTGGAGAGTTTCCTGGCGAGTTTCTCCACAAGACAGAGACATTAGTTATAGTTAAAGGGCAGGTTTATTAGGGAAGGGATAAAAGAGTAAAAGACACTTGCATAGACACAGCAGGCAGAAGAGCTGCCCCAGAAGGGACAGGTGAGCTCAGAGAGGCCTGCATGGTTGCAGGGGGGCAGCCATGGTAGGTCACGGGCAGGCAGGAGGCTGCTGCCCTGCAGAGGGAGAGAGTGGTGAAAAGAGGCACCTGCATAGGCACAGGTGGGCAGTGGGAGTGCTGCCCGGAGCCAGTGCAGAGACTGTAGTGACACACTCTCCTGTCTGGAAGGGGCCGCTCCTTGTGAGCCTCCGTTGGTTGCTAATACTGGATAACTGCAGAATCTGAAAGGGAAGGAGATTCCACAATGGGCTCAATCTCCCCGTATCTGTACCTTTGGGGTCTGTTGGGCTCAATCTCCCTATCTTTACCTTTGGATGCGCCCTAGGCTACCTGCTTGGATGTTGTGCTTTATAATCTAGGCCTTAGGATACTTCTCTGCACCCAAGGATACTAGTTTCTGCAACTGTGTTGTCTGCGCCTAAGGATCTTGGTTTCCACAGCTGTGTCAATGGCGAGGCACATCCATCTCTTCTGCCCCCACCTCCTTGCGAGCTGGCTTTCTGGTCTTGCAGCGCCTTATTTCCAGCTTTTTTTTTTTTTTTCTCTATTCTTGTCCTCCATCAGTAACTGCCGCCTCAGGTCCTCTCCCCCACCCCGAATTCTTAATGAGTTCCCCAACCTGGGTTGCACTCCCAGCTGATGGGGAGCCATGGCTTCACCCCGGGTCACTTTCAGTCCCTTAGCAGATGGCGTCGTTCTTAGTGTGTGTGATCAGGGCTCTGCACACTGGCGTCGCGTGGGGACCCCTGGGCATCGGGACTTTTAAAACCTCACACCAAGGTTGTAAACCACTGGGTGTGGAGTAGGGGGATCTGGCAGATGAGAGAGCGGAGAATGGGGGTGAGGAGAGTCTTCTAGAGCCAGCAAGAGGCGCTTCAGAGCAAAGAGGTAGAGGACAAAAGCAGAGCTGCAGGTGAGGTCAGGGAGAGAAACTTGAACTCAGCCACAGGCCTCCTTGCGTTACGGGACAGCCCCGGTGTGAAATGGGTTTCCTGACTGTGGGTCCTCGCCCGTGCGCTTAAAAGGGACTTACAATGAGACTCAACTGCAGGCACACACACACACACACAAAGGTAATAAAGGGTTTATTTAAAAACAAACAAACAAACAAAAAACCCCAGAGCAGTGAAGAAATGAATAACTCAGGGAGAAAGAGAGAGAAATAAACTGGTGAAGGTGTCCTGCCTGTTCCTCTGAGCTGGAACCCCAATAGCACACTGAGAGCCGGTGAAAAACCAAGGTCCCCCAAGGCCCACGTGTCTGGTTATACACCAAGCCTGGCTGCTTAACTCCACCCTCATTCCCAGCATCCTCCTGTCAGTGGTGATGACATTATGGGATTTGTGGTCTTGGTGTCTTGTATCTCTTTGGTCTGGGTGGGGGTGGGGCCCATAAAACCTATTTGTGGAATTTGATCAGGACATCTTTTCCCCCCAAAATATTGAATGTGCTAATAGGCACATCCTTGCTTCCCTAGTCGGTTGGCCTGGGGCAGCCCTGTTGGCCCAAGGAGACCATGGCGCCCCCTTGGGCTGGATGACCTGGGACAGCCATAGCTGCTAAGGCCTCGTGGCCCATGGCAGAGAGTGGGCACCTTCCGAAAGGAGACTTCCAATGACTGAAGCACAAGGTCACAGTGGGAAGCTGACAGTTGTAAAGGATGCTAGAGTTTGTGTGTCTTCTTTCCAAATTATTTCCCACTATGCACATGCACAATGCAGGGGAGAAAAAGATTCCTTTCCCCTCCTAGATTATATGACTGGTCTAATCATGAAAATGACCTAATGTTATGGGGCACCCCAGAACCCCAAACTTGTGTACTCTTAAAAGGCTCTGCCATCCGCCACATCAAGACAAATCATATAAGACCTTTAATGGAAAGGAACTTTAATAAATTAGTGGCAGTACAGAAAATACAAAGAATTTAGTTTCCAAATAAAGCACCTGAAGTGACCCGTCCCCTCGTGAGTGAATGTCCAGCCAGGCAGGGTTGGCCCAAAGCAAGGCCCGAGAGCCAGCCACAGCCTAAGGCACCTTCCGGCGGGGACCCATAGAAAAGGGTCAGAAACAGGCAGGCAAGTCTGGGAGGAAAAGAGCAAAATCAAAATCAAGACAAAAGCTGCCAATGTCACCTCGCTGCGGGTCTCTCCCCCACGCCTGTGTCACCCCGTCCAGGACCGAGAAGCCAGCGCAGCTTCTTCATGTGTCGCTGCTCCTTGCGCCTCCTGCAGGCTCCTTCTTGTTCCCCACCCTGCTTCCTGCCTTCCCCGTCCCCTCTCCAGCTTCTTCTCCTCCCTGCTCAGCTCCACCCTCCCTTAGGTGGGGTAGGGAACCTGGAACCTCCCCTTTTCCTGGGGGCCCCCCAGTGACACTAAGACAGATGAACTGGAGAAAAGCAGATACAAGTGTGTGTGTATGCACAGGAGGGCCCCACAGATACGGGACACAAGGGCAGAGACGCCCTCTCTAGACTTCTACGCCGTCTTGAACTGGAATGGGCTGAGCGGCTGGGGCTGCCAAGGGAGGCGGTAACCCCAAGAGAGGGGGCAGCTGTGGAGAACACAGAGCCTGGCAGGTGGTAGGTGTTGGTAAAAGATCATCATCTTTGTAGCTCCCCACCCCCAGAGGCTCCCTTCCAAGGTAAATTTCCTTTATAGTTGCAGAGTCCCCCACAATAAGGAAATTTATTTCTTTTAGGCAGTTTAGCAGGAGGGTGAGAACTTCTCTTGTGTCTGCTGGGTCTTGATGCCGTCAGCTCAAAATAATTCTCAAGCCACAGTGGCATATTTTAGGGAGGCTTGTTCAGCTCTTTTAGCAACGATCCAAAAATCGGCCACTGGCCTCCCTGGTGTTGCGAGGGGTTAAGACACAACCTATGAAGCTATCCGCAGCCACTGCAGCACAAGTTCCATCCCAGCCAGGGAGGAGACCCACATGGTGCAGCAGACCTCTCCTGACTCCTCGCTGCTCCCCTCAGCAGTGGATTTCAGTCAATCTGCCTGTTTTGCTCCCCACTCTGTCCCTGGTGAGTCCTCTCACCCTCCAACCCTCTGGCCTGTACCCCAGTTCTTGTAGGTATAAATAAATAAATATTTTTAAAAAATCGGAGGCTAACCAGCGTGACCATCATCACAACAGAAACTCAGAACTGTGGCCCATGGGGCATCCCGCACAGAGAGCAGGACGCCAAGTCCCCAAAGCAGGTGTCACTGGTGTCGTGGAGCCAAGATGTACCCAGTGCAGTGGGGCTGCATGCACAACTGCACTCACAGCCCTGTGTGCATATGCATGCACATGTATGTACACACATGCACATACTGTGCACATAAACATACACACATGTGGATATACATTCTCACATGAGTTTACATACACTCACACATACATGCATACACTTACCCATGACACTCACACCCATCCACACATACTTGCACCCATGCACATGTGCACACTCACACATACACAAGGTGCTCACACATGCACACTCACATAAATGCACACACATGCCTCCACACATTCATAAGTACTCACAGACATACATGCATTCATGCACTTACCCACACACACTCACACATACACACACTCACACACATACACACTCCAATCACACTCGTGCACATTCACACTCAGAACATGCACTCATACTCACACACTTACACACGTGCAGACAAACACGCACACTCCTACACGTGCCCGCATTCCAAATGAGTAGATACGAGTGAGAGAGTGGAGCCCTGGAGGAGGTGGGCTACCTGGCCCCCAGTCCAGTGCTTAATTTAGGGACCCACATTCCCAACTCCATACTCCATGAACCCCTTCTCTGCTCCTGGACACCCCGCTCCCTTTGCAACAGCAGGGAACATGCCGGAAGCCGCTGTCCCTGTCGGGGCTTGGCTGCTAACCTTCCTGATGGAAAACAAGACCGAGCTTCCAGTGGGGTTTGGGAAAAAAGCCGGGGGTGGTACCGCCTGTCACTTGAAAGGGGGTCTCGCTGGCATCGAGCAGCACGGCCAGAGCGGGAATAACACGCTGTAGCCGAGCCTCCACCAGGTAGACAGCAGCCCTCGGTGTAGACCGGTCAGGAGCGGGCTTTTCTGTATTCTAAGCAGTTTCTGACATGGTGCTTTGCTTTATTGCAAACCACAATGTTTTCAGAGAGCTTAAAAATCCAGTTATGACTATAGCTGTGAGGGAAAAGGTCTGCATGGTGCGGGAAAATTTAATTCTTAGCTTAAAAAAAGTCCCACCAAATTCAATTTTTCTCACATTTAGGGATTCTTAGAGTTATACCCAGCTTGCATAACTAGTATATTAGAGAATGTGTTACTACGGGATATTTTTTTAACGCATTTATTATTTATGAAATGCAGAGGAAAATAGTTAGAAATGATTGTTTCAGGGAATATCCTGTAGCTTTTTTTTTATTGTATTCAAAGAATTTGCTCATGCTGTTTTAATTCAAACATTAAAAGTTAAATCTCTTTTCATCCTGACCTACATTTTTAAAACACTACTTTAGCTCCAGTTATGGGGAATAGAAAATTCCTTGGGAGGAAAAGGTCCGCCATGCATTTATTACCCCTTGGTTTGTAGGGAAGAGGATCCGGGAGGTTGCGGGGTGAGGTCTCCCCTGTTCTAGCATGTTCCTCGGTCACTTGCTTCTCCCAAAGCAAACATCCTCCAGCCAGGAGAGCTGGGTCTCAGCCTGCTTCGGTGATGAAGACTCATCATCTGCCTCTCACTCTGTGTTAGGGGCATAAAGAAGACAAAAAAGGCTGTTACCTTATATCTGGCCAGGGATTAATATCCTGATGGTCCATAGAGAAGTCCTAAACTCACCAAACAGCCTGATTTAAAAGTGGACAAAGGACTGGAATGGACATTTCTCCAAAGAAGATATGAAAGCAGGCTCAGTCGTTTAAAACCCAGTGTTGTAAGTAACTCAATGAATATAAAGCATCTGCTTTTCTAAGTACTTGGGAAAATGGAGACACCACTCAAGGCCACGGCTACTCTAAAAATAAAGACAAGCTGAAGTAAGAGGTGGTGAGGAGAGGGAGAAGCTGGGACCCTTATGTGCTGATGGTGGGGATGGACACAACAGAGAGATTCCTTTAAAAAAATAAAAGCATGACGTGATGCACCAATTCTGCTATTGGGAATTTACCCCAAATGATTGCAGGCAAGATTTTCAGGAGGTGTTTATAGCCCATGTGTGCAGGGGACTCACTCACCTTAGCCCAGAGTCCATGCCGTCCTGGGGTCACCCATGAATGAGTGAATGTTACATTCATACAGTGGACTATTACTTGGCCATGAAAAAGGAAGTAATGTGCCTGATAAGGATAGAGGACCTTGAAGACATAGTTTTGGGGGAGATGACTGGCCCTTAGGGGCACAGGTGGGAGCATGATAGTTTGCAAGAGGCAGGCTGGTAGGGAGCCAAGTGCATCATCCTTGGTTACTGATGGTCCCTGGGATCTATGATGTTTGGATTCCTTTTGGAACTGTCTTTAGGGAGACATGGGGTGTTCAGAGAAAGTCTATCCCTGCATTTGTTGGTTTTCAAGAAACTACAGCTCAAAATAATCTACCAAGGAGGCATATTTTGGAGTGGCACATTCTGCTGCCCCTCACCTCACTGACCCAGCAATTCTACTCCCAGGGGTGTGCCCTGGAGAGGCCCTGCCCTTGTCAACAGCAACTTTTATATGCAGGTATCAGTTGATGCAATTGCTTTTGTACCATCAGAGAGTGAAAAAGCCTAGGTGCGCGTCCATAGGAGACAGGTTTACAGATATGACGTATTTATACAGCAGAATGCAAGTAAAGGAAGGTCAGTGTGAACTGGAGTCATTTAAAAGCCACTGTTGTAAGTAACTCAATGAATATAAAGTATCTGCTGTTCTAAGTACTGGCTTTTACCAGTGGAATAAAATTAATTTGCTCATTATATCAAAGACATTTAAAGAGTTTATAATGAGAGAGAGAGAGAGAGAGAGAGAGAGAGAGAGAGAGAGAGAGAGAGAGAGAGAGAGAGAGAATGAGAGAAACAACTCACCCCACTTCTGGAGCAAACCAAGGTGCTGGTAGAAGCAGGGTCCAGTGGAGCCTACTTCCAGGCTGCAGGTGGCTGTCCGCTTTCTGTGTTCTCCTGGCAAGAGAGGGAGAGAGGATGAAAGCTGTTCCTCTTCTTATCAGCATCTGTCTGTCCGTCCAACCAGCCACTCACCAACCCACCCTCCTACCTACTTACCTATGTGTCCTGGGGGAGGAAAAATCACTTCTCCTGCACCCTTCTAGATTCTTGACTGAGGCCTGTTGCAAAAAGGCAGGTTAGCAGGGGGGGGAAAAATGCTTTCACCTACAGGAGCCCCACACTTTTCAAATGAGTGTTTATTTTCTAGATCCAAAATGTTTGCACAATATTCACCTCTGTCTTAGGTGGTAAATATGATTCTAATTGTTTTTTACTAAAATGAACATGTTGCACCAACAAAAACACTAGTGTTTGAGCACCTAAAAAATAACCTGGTACTGCAAAGACACATGAGCAATGAGGGCTGATGCCCTTGCTGCCCAAGTTCTGGAGAGCAGGAGGGACAAGGCTGGCACATGGGCTGACCTGCTCTGTGGGAACCTGACACTGTGTGAACTTGCTCGGCAGCCCCTAGAGAGCCTCCCAGGACACCTCCCATTAAAGACAACCCCAAACAACCTCCCTGGTGGCACAAGGGGTGAAGCACCGCACTATGAAGCAATTCACAGCCTCTGCAGCACAAGTTCGATCCCCAGCCAGGGAGCAACCCACATGGCGCAGCAGACCTCTCCTGTCTCGCCCACTGCTCCCCTCAGCAGTGTGTTTCAGTCAGTCTGCCTGTTCTGTTCCCTGCTCTGTCTCTGGTGAATCCTCTCACCCCTGCCCGTGCATCTCTGGCCTGTCCCCTAGCTCTTGTATGCATAAATAAATAAATCTTAAAAAAAAAAATGATAGCCCCAACCAGCCCTCTGTGTGAGTGATGCCCCAAAGCCACTCCTCTAGGCCCCACCAACCCCCAGGTCATTCCAGCCCCCACTCCCCAGTCTTCCATCTGCAGCCCCCACCATGGTGGAGCGATGACCACCTGCTGTGTCCAGTCTGATGTCCTGACCCACAGAAATCACGAAGCAGTAAATGATTGCTGTTCCCAAACACCGCTTTAGGGGAATTTGTCTCCCAGCAATAGAGAACTCGGAGGATGTTCAAAGAAAATTTGCAAATAGTATCATCATCACTTTCTTTGAATATTTAGAAATGCATCCCTCATGCCCAGCACACAGACACACGTGAGTGTATACACACACACACACACACACACACACACTCTCAACTTGCCCAACACCCCGTATTCACATGATGGCCCGTGGCTCAGCAGTGGCAGCTGGGTGACAGCTCCTCCCACTTTGGCCAGAAGCAAGGCTGTGCCCTGTGGAGGCAGTAAGGCGGGTGGGCAAGTGGACAGTGGGTGTGTCCCTGAGGAGTCTCTGGGCACTTGTCCCAGGTCCCGGTTCTGATCGGAGGGATGCTCCCTGCTCATGAGCTGCTGTCAGAACCCTTGGGGTTGGTGTGACTGGGCCCAGGGCGTGGATGTGTAAATAGTCTGCTCTGCTTACACGCGGCGGTGCTGACGGCATATTGGGGTTAATGAGCTAAGTTTGGATAAAGGCAAGAGGGTGTCTCTCCATGCACAGGGGTGTTTGGCTGGCACCAGGCTGGCCCCAGGCACTTCCTGAGATCTGAGTCTTGCTTTCTGCTCTGGGGGTTCGGCTCCCCTGCACTTGATGGATGCTGGCCTTAATTTAGTGTGTTGCCGTTGTAGCGAGCTGTGGAAGGATATTACCTTAAGGATATTCTTTTGAATATTAAATTAGAATAAATTAAGGCATGCTGCATATTAAGCCTAAATCAGAGTTGAGTAATTGCCTTCCATTTTATGCCACTAAGTTTGTTGGAAACGCAAGATATTTGTTTTAATTACCAACTTGCTGAACTGACTTCCAATGAGCAGATACACTAAGACAAGCACACTTCTTTGTGACTTTGTGAATCTGGGGTAACATCTCATTGGACACAACTGATTTGTGTCACCCCCCCTGTTATAATATTCTTCCCCACGCAGCTCTGATGGGTTCACACCCTGATCTGTAACTGGTAGTGTAAAACGATCCAGGGCAACTCAGAGATACATATTTTTATACTTAATCATCTCCTCATCTCTGGTGCAAGTACTTGACACACTTATAAAATAGACAGAGCACCGCAGAGAGCCACATCGGATGCTCACACCCATTTTACAGACTCGAAGTCACAGGGGGGGCTTGGCTTATCCTTGATTTTGTGACTCCATGGCATGCTGATAGTGCAAAGCTTATGCCAACATCTCCTCTTTAGAGCACAGCATGGCAAGAAGATGACATTTTGAGTTGATTTTAAGCTCATCTATGAGATCTTCAAGACCCACTGGTCAATAATGTCACTTTTTAATGTTACCTAAAATGCTGATATTGTCCTGATCTTTTATTCTGGAAAATTCCAAATATATCTACACCAAAATTAGAGAGTCTAGTGTTACGAATCTGCACTCAACTGTCACTCAGTCTCAACAGTAACCAACTCATGGTCTTGCTTCCTTGACCTCATTCCCCGCCCACCGCACAACCACCACATATATCTGGGGTTCATGAGAAATGGATCTTTCCCTTTGTAGGTTTTTCTGAAAGAGGAGTTTGTGTTTCTAAAAGACAAGCATGGTCACATGGAGATTTCTGAATGAAGTATCTTGCCAACCCACTTGGCTAGTGGAAGCCATGTGAGGCAGAGAGGCATATTGGGGTTCTACAGGAGCCCCTAACTATGTGGGTTTACTATGAAGAGCTTGGGAAATGCTGACCTTTCACCTCTGCATGGGAGCAGGAATTGATGGCAAAGCTGAGATCCATAGTGACATGGGAGGCAGCTTTTCCTGGCTTGTTGAGGAAATATCTCAAGCATGGAGAGCCATTCTGAGGAACCAACATGTAGGCACCTTGAACTACTCGAGTTAATTGCAAAAGAGAATTTTCTAGATTCACTTCCCTTGTGTAGAATATAATTGAATACCCAGGTTAGCTCATTGTCCTATGCACCCCAGGTAGGTGGCCAATAATCAATAGTTGTGTTAACCACATCTGCAGGGATATATAGACCTGGTGATGAGTCCATTGTGAAAATACAAGTGTGTCCTCTCAAAATTGTGGCAGGAAACAAGCTTGTTCAAAGCTGTTAGGAATTTTTTTTAAAGACTTATTTATTCATTTACACAAGAACCGGGGTACAGGCCAGATGTGTGGGAAGGTGAGAGGATTCACTGGAGACAGAGCGGAGAGCAGAACAGGTAGATTGACTGAAATACACTGCTGAGGGGAGCAGCGGGCATGCCAGGAGAGGTCTGCTGTGCCATGTGGGACCCTCACCGGCTGGCCGGGATCGAACCGGCACTGCAGAGGCTGTGGACAGCTTGACAGTGTGACGCTCAACTGCCTGCGCCACCAGGGGAGGCCTTTTTTTTTTTTTTTTCCCCCAGCTAGTTGCCTGGTATTAAAATGTTTGAATGTGTCTCTCCTCCGAAGTATCAAATTACGGGAAATAATCCCAAACAGGCCTGTCTCTTATAGAGTTGTCATGTCACGTGTCATATGTCATGTTCTGAGCTTCTTTCTGCATTATTGGCCTTTGTGCTAACTCTTCTGCTTGCCTCCTTCTAAGTCAGCTTCACAGGCAGGGGCGGGCCAGTCAACTGCTAAACACCCAGGCTGAGTACCTCGAAGACTGAAAATTCATAGACAGTTTAACTCTCTGCCATATAACTTGGTCCTCTGTGTGTGTTTGTGTGTGTGTGTGTGTGTGTGTGTGTAAAGCTAGAGTAAAACTTTGAACCAAGTTGCACATTATTTGTGACTCTCAGTGATTTATTTACTTGTCACTTCAAGCAAAATTGGCCCAAAATAATGACTCAGGTCACATTTGAGACTGGGAAAGATGGCTTGTGTAGTGAGGGCAGAGCAATGTTTTCCATATATCAAATTTCAAAACTTAGCAGTTAAGGGCCTCCCTGGTGGAGTAAGGGGTTAAGACACAGCATTATGAAGCTATTGCCAGCCGCTGCAGCATGAGTTCGATCCCCAGCCAGGGAAATGACCGCCATAGCGCAGCAGGCCTATTCTGTTCCACACTCTGTCTCCGGTGAATCCTTTCAGCCCCTGCATCTCTGGCCTGTACCCCAGTTCTTGTATGTGTAAATAAATAAATCTTAAAAAAAAAAAAAAAAACTTAGCAGTTAAGACTGAATTCTCCTCCATGCAAAGTGCATGAGCATTGGAGGAGGCACATACATAAAAACTCTACCTAGATCTCAAGTTATTTACAGATCACATGGAACTTTCTCCCATAATTCTGGAGTCACAAGGCCATGGAGAGGATAGGTGGTCAGTAACTTGAGGGCCTGTACTTCTCAGAAAGTTCCTCCACCGGCGGTGGGTTCAACAGCGCATCTCTGAGTCATTATTTGGGGCCAATTTTGTTTGACCTGACAAGTAAATAAATCACCCAGAGTCACAAATAATGGACAACTTGTTCCAAAGTGTTAGTTTCATCTAGTTTCCAATATATACATATATAATAGATGTTTAATATGTGTATGTATATAATATCTATCATCATCGAGGTTAACGAATGTGCACTTCTCTGCATGGAATTTAAACCAAGTTTCGGAGCTTTTCATTAAGGTGATTTTGTGTTCGTGGTGGAAGATAAACGTCAAGGCTCCTGATAATTTACTGTCTATTCCTGAATTCCACTCCATAAATCTATTATTTAATCAAAACTCCTGTTTAAATGAGACAGTAAAAATGGCATGGGTAATATTTAAGATTTGCATAATTTATACCAAGCCTAGCGTTTTTTAGAAGGTGGATGCAGTGAGGGAAAGATGGAGCCTGGGGTCCAAGTCACAGCCCCGCGCAAGGTACTGTGACCGAGTGGAATTCTGTGAGGTCTTGAAAGGCAAAGGTTCAGACATGAAACCCATTTCTCCTTAGACAATTCAGGAAATTAACAATTCGGGACCAACTAAATCTCCTCTAATCTCCTCTCTGTCCACACAGCAAAAACTGATGAGCGAGCGATGATAATGATGATTCAGGTAAATATTGATGAGGGGAGAATAATTCTTTGAACTTTTAATGAAATTCCCCTAAATCTAATCCATCCTCTTGGATAGAACCGAAGAATTGGAGATTTGGGGAACTCGTGTGTGTGTGTGTGTGTGTGTTTGTGTATGCGTGTGCAAGCTTAAAACAAGCATTACGTGTGTGTATGTGCATATATAGATATGTGCGTATCTATATATTTCACTCAATAATAGAATCCTCTTTGAAATATCCCCTCATTGGTTGTGTCCCTCTTATAATATATTGTTCTCTCATTTGGGGAACAGCTTCAGCTGTGTCTCATCATTGGCGCCACCATCATTTGGGGGCCTGCATAGTGTATATAGTTCTCTGTTTATGGAGCAAGACAAGAATTGGATTCAAATGTGCTTATTTATTTATTTATTTCAAGGCCGTGTGGCTTCCAGCAGGAAACTCAGCCTTGAAGAACCCCAGTTTTCTCATTGGCAAAATTAGGAACCCCCTAAATTAAGTGTGCATGAAAATCTTCTGACTTATAATACAAGCATCACCAATTTTAGATATCTTCTCCCTTCCCACGATGGGACTGAGCTCCTGACTTTCTTGAAGATGTCCGCCCTGTCCCCTGGTGTACAGGAAATTCCAGTCTGGACTCTCCTGCCTGTGCAATCCCCCCTCCATACCTGCCATGTCTTATAAAAATGGGTTTTGTCCATGAAGTTGATCTAGTCTGGGGATAGAGCTGATGGGGAGAAAAGATAGCTGGACGTGGAGATGGGGCTTTGGTCTGGCAGAGCTGAGAAAAATGGTGATGATCTGGTAAGCCCAGACTTAACGATGCGGAGCAGGGTCTCAGGATCTGGATGGGCTTTCATTGTGCTGAAAACATCCCCATCTGCGGGGAGATGAGGCTTCTCAGTGAAATGTGAGTTACACAGTGTTGAAACTGAAGCACCAAGAAGCTAATAACAGATGAAGACGGGGGGGTTGGTGGTCAATGTAGTGGACACAGAGGGTGGGGGAAGAGGCTTGGGTGGCGTTAAAGGCTGGCTGGGATGAAGAGACAGCTGCGATGGTGTGTGAGTGTGCAAGCTGAGACTGGGAGCCTCTAAGTACTGGTGACCAACGTGGGATTCTCTTGAGAAGCAAAGACTTTCTAACAAATGAAAAATCTAAAAAACAGTCACTACATATTGTCTCTAAGTCATTATCAGGGAAGATGGATGGCTTAGGGTGGGTTTGAGAAGAATAGTTCTTCTGGGTGGGCAGAGGATGGACCCAAGAGGCACAGTTCTGGGTCAATGTCAAGTTCAACATCACCAGGCACCTCTGTGAGATGTTCTGGCTGAACAAAGCCAACAGGATTCCCCAAAGTTCTTCTTACCAGGAACCCAACTTAGGAGGCTGGATGATTCCTAAATGCCTTTACACCAGATGCTGCTGTTACTCAGACCAGCGCCCCTTCACTGAGGCTGTGCATTCACCTCCAGATGCTATTTTGTTTGGTCCTGATGTTTTCCAGACGCCCCCTCTTTGTCAAGTGCAGACGCAGACCTGCACTTGACAAAGGTTTTCACCTGCTTTGTCCATGAAGAAATACAGCACCCCAGGAGCCTCCAGCAGCCGAGGACTGAGTGAGGTACAAAAAAAGACTGCTTCCTTTTGCCTTGTGGTGGGACAGCTCCGCTCAGCATTTAACGCTAAGAAACCCTGCACCTGTAGCTGGGGCCAAGGCTAGCTCAGCTGAGGCTCGGCTCCTGCCTTTTCTCACCTCCTCTGAGTGGGGGGTCAGATTGGCAGCAAAGACATTAACAGACACTGAGGTCCTGATGGGTTGTGATTGCTCTTGGAAATGTGTGCATCAGAGAAAGTGGCTCCCATATGTCAGGTCAAATCTGCCCAGTTTTCCTGGAGAATCTGGCTGTGTACCCCAGTCTCAGAATGCAAGAACTCAGACTTTTTTTCTAGCTTAGTAAGTGATATAAGAAGTTGAGAAAATCAGCCCATAAGCCTGTTCACCCTTTCTGCCCTTTTGGATACATGGTTAAACCCCAGTGCCCACAGCTCCCGTGTAGGGGGGTATTCATCCATGCAAACTGGAAAACTCCCGAGGAGTTAGAAGGCTTTGGACATGTCTTGTCAGAATCCAATTAGTGGCCTCGATTGACTGCTGGTAGCTGATTCCTGGATGGGTGCAAATTTGCAGCTCTCAGTGCCTCTGTCCAGGGAAGTGAAGGCCACCCAGGCAGTGACTGGCTGCTGCCTCCTGGACTCTCCGCAACTCCCAGGTGTGAGGGGTCATGGCTTATAGCAGCATTTATTTTTATCTTAACATCTGGCATCCTGTGTCCTAATGCATTATTCAGGCTCTGCGAAGCCAGAGCAGAGGTCAGCTCTGCACCCAAAGATCTTTTGCTGGGTCCTGCGGAGAAGGGGTGTCGTTGACAGGTATCAGAGTGTGGGCAGTGGCAGCTGTGACCTCAGACAACACAAAGTTCCAGCCCAGTCATTTAGATGTCACATGTTCTTGGGCAAGTCACATGACCTCTTTCAGCCTGTTTTGATGGGGATAATGAGTATACCAGGGGTCTCCAGCTCAGATGCTTCCCTCAGGCCAGGGAGTTAATATAATCATGTAAAACTGACCAGTTAATGATCTGAACATTTCTAAATGGCCATACAGGAATGCAGACCCAGTGGTGCCAGATTTCCTGGCTGTTAGGGACTATTTGGATTTTTAAAATGGGAAACCCAATAATTCATATTTTTGCAAGACACCATGTGGCCAGAAAAGGCAAATCTGTGGTCCTTTTCAGCAAAGGACCAAATTGTTGCTAATTCTCAGGTTCCCAGGTTACTCTTGTAATAGAGGCAGCTGATGCCCACCCACCCTGGGCGCTCTTAACACTTCAGAGCACTCTGTCTTGGGTTCTACATGTTTCTTTTGGTTGAAGTCTTTCTGAAGCCTCTGAAGCCAGCTGTGCCCACACAGAGGCACTTCCCGGCAGAATCCTTGGACATAAGAGCACCCTTCCCAGCAGAAACCTCAGATGGGAGGCTCAGAGTTGGTGTATATATAGCCCAGCTTTCTTGTCTCTTGGATGGGATTGCTTGAGATGAGGGGTTGGCAAGTACTTTCTTTTCAGCAAAGGACCAAATAGAGTGAGTATGTTAGGACTTTGTGGCCATATGGTCTGTTACACTCAACCCTGCTGTTGTCACAGGAAAGCAACCACGGATAATACTGTGGGCATAACTGTTCCAATAAAACTTTATTTACAAAACCAAGTAGTAGACTGGATTTGTCTGGTTGGCCACATGCTGGCCCTACTTGTTCATCAGCACTGTAAAGCATCCCTTCTACGCTTGTTCCTGGGTGGAAATAAACCCACTCATAGTGTCAAATGGATTGATAATGGACTGTGTAGGGTCTCCCTGCCCTCCCAACAGATTTCCCCCATCCCAACCCACTGGTGCTTCCTGAGAAGCTTCTTCCTATAAGCTCCTGGCATTTGAAACTTGGTCTCCCAAAACCTTCAAAGTTACATTTTTTTATCTTGTTTGTTTGCTTGATTTCTTTATCTTTCACATATGTGTGGAATCATTTGGCATTTATTTTTCTCCTTCCAAATTATATCACTGAGCATCATCCTCTCCGGTCCCATCCATGTTGTTAGAAATGGCAAGATATCATCTTTTTCATGGGTCAGTAGTATTCCATCATGTAGAAAGACCACATCTTTTTTATCCATTCATCCATCATTGGACAAATGGTTTGTTTCCATGATGTAGTGTTTACAGATGTTGAATTACAGCGCTATTCACCTGAAACTTATGTTATCAACCAGTGTTAGCACAGTAAAATTTTATTTCAATAATGTAAGTTGGCTTGGTTTTTGGAGCTATGGGAGTTATGTTTGAATTCCAGTTCTAGCACTTCTAGTTGTGTTGCCTGGAACAAGTGATTTCAATTCTTTTGCCTCGGGTTCCTCATCTGAGGCAAACATTTAGTGCCTGTTTGGAGGATTTAATGGGATAATGTCTGTTAAACTCTTAGCATGTTGTCTGGCATGTAGTAAAAATCTTAATTCCCGCTGCTGGGTTGAAATTCTTAGCATGGAAGAGAGAGGTTAAGGCTCTACACCAGCTCTTGGGCTGCCCTTTGCAAATCTGCCAAATTGTTGAGTCAAGGCTCTTCTTTTTATTTACTTTTCTATTTTTTGCCTTTATTTTGAAATAGAGTCACTCTGCCCACTGACAGGAGGTGATTTGACTGTCTTTAAAGACACTGGGTGTGGGTTTTTGCAACCCGAACCTTTGAGTCCTAATCCCTCCCCCTGGTTGCCTAAGAGAAAGAACAGATGGGAGACCCGGATGGGTCTTCAGCTGGCCTTATTTCTGCTGGCAGGGCACATATGCTCCCTGCATCCTTGCAGGGACACACGTAAATGAAGCCAGCGGAGAGGGATGGAGAGGGATTCTCGGCAGGTGCCTGGGCCCTAAGCGCCATCGCCTTTCCTGGGAGCTAGCGGTCCCCTGCCTTTTGTGGAAGGAAAACTGTCCTTGGAACCTGAAACAGAGCTGGATTTGAATTCCTCTGTCCCTGTCACCCCGGGCAAGCCATGTTACCACACTGAGCAGCCATTTCCCGGGACTTCTTCACACGTATTCAGTGAAGTATTGCCTCTCTTCAGTCTTTGCCTTACCACATTTTCTCTTTCTTTCTTGCAGGGGTTTCCGAGGGAGTGGATAACAAACCAATAAAAAAAGAAATTCTTTCCCCTAGTGAAGCCAAGTAATAGAAACAAACTAAGTTCCATCTGCTGCTGCTTCTCCTTCAGTTGCTCGTTTTCATTGGGGTGCCGCTGGCGTACACTGTCTGTGATTTAGAGGTGCAGGTTCCCACCTCTTCAGATGTGCCGCCACACCACGCTCCCACCGGAGCCCCAATAATCCTGCACCTTCTCCATGGGGCCCCTCCCCCTGGGTAACCTGCCCCTTCCCTATAGTAGCCTCAGTTCTGCAGTGGGCTTTCAAGGGTTTGTTTTGGTTTAGTGCTGGCTGCTCCTTTGTTTCGTTTCTTTATATTCTTACATATGAGTGAAACCGTGTGGTATTTGTCTCTCTCCTTTTCCTTTAGGGGAGTCGCCCATTTACTCCAGCCACTGCTTTGCTTGACTCTCAGGGCGGGAGCCTGGACAGATAAGAATAAGGTGGGCTCAGAGGGGTTCTTCGGGAGGACCGGGTTTGAGTACCAGAGGCTGCCTGGAGCACCATGTTGAGAGAAAGGACAGAAAAGCTTAGGGGCAGCTGGTGGGCTGGCACCTGCCATTTGCGTGTAAACCTATCAGGAGAGGGCCTCCCTGGTGGCGCAGGGGTTAAAGTCAGCGCTTTCAAGGTATCACCAGCCTCTGCAGCATGAGTTCCATCCCCGGCCAGCCAGAGAGCTACCCACATGGCACAGCAGACCTCTCCTGTCTCTCCGCTGCTCCCCTCAGCAGTGTATTTCAGTGGATCTGCCTGTTCTGCTCCCCTCTGTCTCTAGGGAGTCCTCTCCCCCCATGCCTCCGGCCTACACCCCAGTTCTTGTATGCATAAATAAATAAGTCTTTTAAAAAAAAACTATCAGGAGAGAAACCTGTTGTGAGAAAAGAAAGGAAATCTCACAGTGCTGTTTATGGTTCTGAGACGGACCTGCCTTAACAAGTAGCAAACACATGCGTGCTCTACAGCAAAACCACTCTTTCACGTATAAATGCACGGAAATGGACGGACAGACCGATGGATGGAGGGTAGGTGGACGGGTATAGATGGACTATGTCCTTCTCCATCATCTGACCTGTCGTTTTTCTGTTGTCTTCTCCATATATCAGAAAACGCCTCTCTAGTCCAGAAGGGGGATATCTTTTCTGATAAGTCTGGCATAAATCCAACCACGAACCAATCGCCGTGACCAGGGAGAAAATGTGCTGTGATGGCCGTGCAGGAGGGAAGGGGACAGTGATTTATTGCACTTTAAGGCACAAGGAGTGAGCAGGTTTGCTATGGACTGGCAGAGTTTGGGATCATTTCCCAAAGGAAAGGATTCTGGGTGGAAAAGAGACTCGACCTTATGATGTGCGACCCATAACGTGGAGAGTGAGGACTAAGATCGGTCGTCAAGGCCCCTTTTTTGCTGAAATTTAATTACTGCTGCATTTCAGTATACATGGTGTTGTGCATTGCTTTTGCCTTTCACATCTGAAAAGTGCAACTTCCAGGACAGAAATGTCCAGATCAATTCCAGGACCTGTGACACAGGCAGTGAGGTGAATGCCACAGACTGGGTGACTTAAACAGTGGACACTTTCCAAGATGGAGGTGTTGACAGGGTTGCATTCTCCTGGGGCCTCTCTCTGTGTCTTGCAGAATCAGCCCCTTCATGCTGATTCCTCTGCCCACTCTCCCCTGTGTCTCTTCTTCTTCAAGGATACCTGTCCTGTTACATTAGGGCTCTACCTATAAGACCTCACTTAATATTAATTACCTCTGTCTTGAAATAGAGTCAGGCAGGTGGTGTGAACATAGTGTATGGGGCTTAGGAGAGCAACCCCCCTGTGCTGGCACAGGAGAGACGGCATCTGTGAGTCTGAAATGACCAGCGTAGCCTGCTGCCTGCCTGGGAAGCCAGCCGATGACCAAGGAGGCAGGCAAGGAAGGTTCGACACTTGGAACCCAGCCTTTGCATCCCTGCAGTTCATCCTCTAGAAAGGTTGAGACTAAGTCCTGGGACAGGATGAAATTCTCGGGATGACATAGGAACAGAAGCCCCCTGTCAAGGATAATTACATTTTTAACATCAGTGGCTCACTTTTCCGACTCAAATGAACTAAATTCAGTCTTGTGCTTCTTGGAACGGTTCTCACTGTAACTCAGTGAAATCTGCGATCGCCTCTTAGGTTGGAATCCTCACTGGATGATGACAAACTCTTTGTCTAACTCTCATTGAGACTTGATTTCCAGTGGGCCCCGACGAGGGCTTCAGCATATGCAGGGATAAGTCTCTGCTCTGAGATTTTTCCTCCTGCTTCTTCTGCTGTCCTCACACCTGCTGTCTGCTGGACTATTTTTCCTTCTGCTCTCTCCTTCCATAGAGTTTTCCCTGAGGGTCCATCTCTCTGCACCCCAAAGCACCCTGCACACCCACTATTATTCCACTGAATCACAGAGGCTGATTCAGATGTCTGCCCCCAGCCCACCACCCGCACACACACCAAGGACAAGAATCTGGTATCCCCAGTGCCTGGCATGGAGCAGTCAATAAATGTTTGACAGTTTGAATTGGATCAAAACTGAACAAACAGAAAATGCATCTGGCAACTTTCCCCCGGCCTTGGAAGTTATATGTGAGTCAGGGGATTTGCATGCGTGACATTAAGATAATGCAGTATCGTACAGGGCTGTGCGTCTTGTGCCAGAGCTCTGAGACTCTCAATGAGGCAGAAAGAAGCAAGGGGCGGGCTGAGTGGAGAGATGAAGAAGCGGATGGCAGGTCCCGGGAAGCTGCTGTTGTGCAGGAAACACAAGAGGCTCGCCAGCCGGGAGCTCAGGTAGATGGCATTAATGCCAGGACAGAGAGGCGCTGCCGCTACAGACGCTAGCAGGTCTATTATCTACCTCAGCTTTTTCTTTTGAACCAGTTGACAACAGTCATGGAATAAATGAACCATGGTGGAGTCGTTTGTCTTTCTCAGGGATCTGGCCCAGCCACATGCACGCTGGGAACTGGGGTGAGATTTCATTATTATTCCAGAGTGTTCCAGCTAACGACCGCTACCCAGCACATCACCCTAAAAGAGTGGCCTGAAGTAATAACATTCACTCATTTTGCCCAAGAATACGGTGACAGAATCAACACAAGCTGCTGCTGTGACTCCGGGCCCTCGTGCTTCCACAGGGTTCCAGGCTGAGTAGCAGCTGGCTCTGGGGTCTCTGGAGAACTTCCTCACTCACATCCCTGGCCTGGGAAGACCCCCAAAAGTAGGGGTTTGTTAAGGCCCATTCAGACGGTTTTAACAAAAATACCATAGACTGGGGCGGAGGGGCTTATAAAGAACAGAACTTTATTTCCCACGGTTCTGGAGCTTAGAAGTCCGAGATCAAGGCAGTGGGAGGTTGGGGTTTGGTAAGAGCCTGCCCTTTGGGCCACAGCTGTCCATCTCCCCACTGTGGCCCCACTTGGCGAGGGGTGAGCCCAGGGGACCCTCTGTAGCCCTTTCGTAAGGGCGCTGATCTCTTGGGACAACTCACCTCTCAAAGTCCCCAGCTCCGGATACCATCACTTTGGGGATTAGGTGTCAATGCACACCTCTTTTGGGGGTTCCACGTTCAGTCTGCAGCAGGCTGACACCGCTGAGGCCACTCAGGTCTCTCCACTCCCTTCCCTCTCTCGCCTCCCTGCTGACTTGTCTTCAGTCTCCATGCTTTCTATTAGGGTGAAGCCATCCAAGAGAGGGTGGCCAGACCCCCACACACTGTCCTTCCCACTGCCGGGTCTCAGGGATGCAGACACATGGGTCCAGGTTGAGGGGAGGCGCCACGGACCCAACTTGACAAGGAAGGGTCTGGGCATGGGGGAGCACATCAGAGGGGTGTGCTGTCCTCACGTGGCCCCACGGTGGGCACCTCTTCCTTTCTGGAGGCCGTTTAACGCATCTTGCACCCATACTTTCCTGGTGCGCAGGAGCCGTGGGCTCCTGGTAGAGAAGCCTGTTGCAACAGGAACTGTGTTGCCACTTTGTGGCAGGAATGCAGTGAAGGACACACCTTGATGGAGCAGGTTTGCAGGCTAGACTCTGCTACCTGAGCACAAGTTCTTGTGACATTTATTGAAATCCTACAGGATAGTAAAAGCGGGTCATGCGGCAATGGTATGAGGAATAAAGTCTGGTGGGTGGGATAGGAATCGGGGGCAAAGTTTTACAAGGAACAGAGAAGGGGACATTGTGATCATACATCAAGAGACATTTGCCTCAGAAAGTATGATGTTATCACAGGCAGAGTTATCCCGAGACCGCCATGGAGATAGTCATGTGATCATGTCAATGGCGGCCTAGGTATCCACAGGCCAGCCTTGTGATACGGGCTATGCTCTGTAGGTAGTCAAGGATGCTTTGCTGGGATTTGTAGATAGCCAGTGGGTCACAGTTGCCCATGAGTGGCCAGCTAGTGGCCCGCTCATAGGAACCCACAAAACCCTGCCTCCTGTCTCACAAGGAGGACAGAGACCACTGTTTGCACCTCTGTAGATTTCTGAATCTAAAAGAGAACATAAGTTAAAGCTCTCTGGATCCTTGAAGCCGGTTCAAGAAAATTATCTTAATGCAAACAAGTGATGTCCCTCTTCAGGCCTTTTAGAAACTAGACTTCCAATGAATAGTGTTGGTGGAACTACCTATCCTCACCGAGCGTGGTGATGCCTATCGAGCTTTGTTATTTCCAATGTGTAGGTGGTGAAACCAAGCACAGAGATTAAAATGTTTGGCGAAGGCCTTCCAATGTGTAAACTCTGGGGGGTATGCTGCTCTGAATTGGGTGGGGGAAGCTCTTTGCTAAGCTTGGTATGTGCATTCAGGCTTTGCTATTCAGGAGACTCTTCTTTTTTTTCCAAATAAAATCTTATTAAACTTAAGTAGGGAAAAAATAAAGCAGAGCTACTGGAGGACAGGAGGTCCAAGGAGGCTCTATTGTGATAACTGAACAGCCTTTAATGTAGAATCATGCTGTTGAAAATGCATGTGCCACACACACTGATCTGTACCTGTATATTTATATACTAAAGAGTGATGGTGAATTTTATTACAAGTTTCAGACATCAAGATTTCAAACCTCGTTGCAGAAGAGACACTTCTACATGGATCGAGTGACTGTCTTTGTATGTTGGGGACCAAAACCAGTTGCTTATGGAAAGTTGTTTTTTTTACAGCCCCGTCCCCTCCATGACAGAATAGTAACCTGTAACTTATAAAACTGTTTACATTTGTACAAATCGGACAGGTCTTACTCAGATGTCAAGACAAAATATTGAGTCAAGTCCACACATCACTCAAATGCCAAGGGAGAGATAAAACTTGTGTCGACAAGGCTCTAATACAGAATAGCAGAGGACACCTAAGGTGTCAATCACCTTTGCAGGCATTTTTGAAGTTAGATTTTGGGTCAAGTAGCTATGATTTATTTTGATGTCAAGAAGTGATTCACATATTTATGTAAAAAGAAAGTGGCTGATCAGCGGGTGTTGATTAGGAAGGTGCTGTGTAATAAATCAGTGCAGCAACCCTGGTCACCTCACCAGTTTTGACACAGAGATGTCTTATTTATGGCATTTTAAGGGCTGGGAGTTGATTTATATTTCCCATAATGCATCCCATCCATTAGTAGTTCCGCCATGTTTTGCTTGTCTCTCCATCCCCTTTCATGATTGGCATTTTTAAAAGTGCGTGACTATAAATTGTCAGGCAGGAACAAACTTCCATTTAAGACATAATTTTGTTGAACCATTTATTTGTTTTAATAAAAATGTGATCGTTAAGCTGGTGTCTTTGCTCTGTGTGCCCTCGCCCGCCTCTTGCAATACTAATTATCATCCTGGTTTGCTGCAGCTACCAAGAGCCTTAGACTCAGCCTTGCGCAACCTTTTGAGGATGGAGATACTGAGGCCCAGAAAGGAAGGCTGCTGGTTGTCCACACGGTCCCGGCTTATCTGGGTATTTGGCTACAAGTAGATTCCCATTTCTGCCCTTAGAGGGGGTCTGAGCATCAGACCCTGGATTCTGCAGAGAAAGCATGACCTGACTTGGGAACCAAATTTGCGGTAAATGGAGTGAGTCCAACCCCATATCTACCAGTTACCAGCTGTATAGACTGAAGTAAGTCACGTCTTCTCTCTGAATCCTGGTGCCCTCGTCATTGAAGATTAATTATCGTGACTTACCAGGCTGTTAGGAAGAAGAAGTTTAACACAGGGAAGCTCCTGGCAAGTCATAGAATATTTTTGATAAATTATTCTTTTCTTCCTTCACCTTCAAAATCTCTGAGTGCACCCACATTTACACACACCTACACACACACACACGCACAGACCACCCTCTGTATTCTGAACTAATCAATTCCATTTTTGAGATTTCTATTGAAAATTCCACTGGTTAGAGGTCTGTAAAGTGATCAAACACAAGCAGAAGGTAAATCTTGTGGCATTAACGCATGTCAAAGGGAAGTTCTTGCTCTTTTGTGTCTTGGTAGATGTTGGTTCCATTGGCTGGTGCGTTCTGTTTGTCCTGTGATAGAAATAAGAAAGAATAATAGTATTTTCCTGAAATACAACCCTAACCCCCTTTGTAGTGAGGGTAGGCATATGTTTTTGATTGAGAGTTAGCTTTGTCTTGCAAATCTGCGTAAGGGCTGCAGGGATGGGGCTCTAAGTGGGAGCTGGCCAAGTTGCTAAATTGGGGAATGGGTGGAGAAAAAAAAGGACGGGGCTGGAAAGACCCAGGAGAACCTGCAAAGTGGCAGGACCTGCAGAGTTTGGGAGAGAGGGGGAGGAGATGGGCCTTGCTGTGAATAGTGGAATCTAAGGAAGGGGGTAAAGAGTATTTCAAAAGCCCCACGAGTGTCCTTTCCTACATTCATTATTCCCCGAGCCCTTTGGCATGAATTTCTCCTGGTCAAGTCTGGCCTCAAGTCAGGGTGAACAGGCTGAATTTGTTAAGAGAAAACCATGCACTGAGCTTTCTCACAGCATCCTCTGAGAGAGCTTTGGAAACTTTAAATGCGGAGTGGGGAAGGAGAATTGAGCTCCAAGGACAAATAGGAGCAATTTTGGCTCCTGAGCTTGCTCAGGTGGGGGAGGTAAAGAAGTGGGTGGCTCAGATCCATAGCCTCTTGCCCGATCCATAGCCTCTTTGTAAAATGATGTTGTCCCCAGTTACCTGCTACATCGTATCAAAGCACTGCTGAACGTAATGGCCATCCTTCTGTCACGGTTGGGAGCTGGGCTGGGCTCAGCTGGGTGGTTCTTCCGTGACTGCAGTCAGGAGATGGTGTCTGGTGTCATCAGATGGCTTGAAATGGGCTGATATCCATAGTGGCTTCTTGTCTCACCTGCCTGGCATCCAGGATGGGGTTAGCTGGGCCATAGAGGACCGGGTGTCTCTGTTTTCACACGGCCCCTCCCAGCAGATAGCTTGGGCTTCCTCACAGCATGGCCGGTTCTTGTAAATGGCTCCAGCTTCCCCCAGCGCATGGACTCAGGCAGAAGCTGGAGGACTGCCAATGACCTATGGCCATGGCTGCATGTCCAGCATGTCCTGTTGGTTACGCCGGACCAGCCGTGACTCAGTAAGTGAGGGAACAATGCAGGAATGAAGACGCAGGTAGAGGCCGCTCATCCAGGAACCACCTTACATTTGAGCTCACCCACCTTGCAGGCAGCAGCTCCTTTGCACCACAGAACCGACTGGCGCGATTTTATACCTTTTTTGAAAAGCAAGGGGAGGGGAAAGTTAACTTAATATGGAGGGCTACAAAAGTTGAGGCACAGCATTTTTTCCAGTAAGCTTGGCGGTCTTTGCTGAGGCCTGCACTATGCAGCCATTAGCAGGCGGGCAATGCTTTGCTTTATGAGGCAATTATTCCAACACACTCTATTCAAAATACACATTAGAACTTAACCTTCTGAATCCTGAAGTAGCATTTTTATCACCCAACATTAGAAAAGAGATGGAGTCAGCATATTCCACCCCCCTCCCCTTTTATGATCTGGTATCATTAATAAAGCATCGGGCACGGACCTTCTCACAATTCTTCCGGATAATTGGTGACACATAAGGCGTCTGTGCTACTATTGTCTCTTGACTTCTTCAATACGGGAGGAAACCCATGGATCGTTTTGCAAACAAAGCCAAAGAATGAAACCAGCAAAAGGAATATTTCCTCCCAACAAAGCAGAGAGACAGCACGCCATTGGGTATGCATAAGTGGAAATGGGAAGTTAATATGGAATTTCTAATTAGGGTCACATGCTAATGAACTCCTTCTTCATGTTAGTTTTATGCTGCTTCAGAAATTTTTTATCATATGCTTAAAAATTTATGGCCAGAAACATTAATGAAAATGAGGCGTGAATTGGAAATTGTGTCATTATGGAGATGAGGGTGGCCTGCCATTGCTGATTTTCAAGGAGGTATCTTTTATTGCCTTTTTTGAGAACTGAGAAATGATACAGGTAAAATTAATGGCCAGGCAGAGTCTCCAACCCCACGGAGCCGGCCTGGTTCTATGTAAAGTTATAAAAGTTTGATTTTAATAAGATTTTGAATTAATTATAAGGAGAATATTAATCATAATTGACAGTCATTTTTCAGAATAAAACTTCACCATCTAAGTAATATTATACTTCTTAAGTGCATGGAGATAGGCATTTTCTTTTTCTCTCGGCTTTGTCTTTTCGGAAATTAAAATCCACCTTTGCAGAAGACGGTGGGTTGAGAAGCACGTGCCTTTTGATCTGTGAAATAGTCCCTGGCTTCAGATGGTATTTTAAAGGCGCCTCTGCGGACTCCGCTCGGGCCTGGCAGCTGCTGCGAAGCTGTGTTATGAGAAGGGGCCAGGCCGGCAGATTCAAGTCCTCTGTTTTTAATCTCTCAATAACTCTAGTTTTCAATACATCTGATAACTGTCAAATTTAGAAGGGAGTTTCAGAAAGGCGCTTTTCCAGTTTCTAAGAACTGCATTTTCAGCTTATCACAGCAGAGACGAGGCAGGTGTCAGGACGAATCCCATCTCGGGCCTGGTCTCCCGGGAGCATCTCACCTCCCGGGAGCATCTCATCTCCTGCTCAGAGAGGCCTCGCGCCCTTGGGCTGGACTTCAGAGGCTCAGCAGCCCTGGCTGCTTCCGACATCGCTTCTTTTGGCCCTTCCGACCTCCATCCAGGCTTCCCAAGACGTGTTCTTCTTTTTTTTAATTAATTAATTTATACAAGCACTGGGTACAGCCCTGGAACAACTCCAGGACCGATTCCAGCCTGTGGGTTTTCTCCACACCAAACCTTCTCTGACACCAGCTGTTGTCCTGCAATTCAACTCAACTCTGACCACACCTGGAGAGGACGTCAGATCCCGCCGGGCGAAAGTATCCATTCTGCATGACCCTCCGACTTTAGTCACCACTCACAAGTCCCGGTGTCACCTGTGCCTCGGAGCAACGGGCTCTCACTTGTGTGCACAGTGAACGACACCCACACCTGCTGTGTGGCTCTTACAGAAACCAGGGAGCTATTTTACCTACTAGATGCCAAGTTATTAGAAAAGGATCTAGCGCAAGCCAGAGGCAAGGACTGCAGAGGACACAGGGCAAGGTATGGGGAGGGGCAGGAAGTGTCCCTGCCCTCGCCAGGTGCAACCCTCTCCCCAAACTCCCACTTGTTCACCAACCTGGAAGCTCTCAGTCCTGCCCTTTCTGGTTTGTGTAGTGCATTGTACAGAGCCTTGATTGATTAACTCATTGGGTATTGATCGATTCAGTATCTGGCCTGCAGCCTCCGTGGAAGTCAGGGATTGGGCTGAAAGTTCAGGTTCCCTTCTCAGGACTTTGCCCAACAGCCTCCTTGTTCACATCACAAAAGACACCTCATCCTGGAAAGTCTAAGGGGTTTGAATGCTGGTCCTGAAATGGAGACAAAAAGCAAATTCTGTCTGTCTGTCTATCTATCTATCTATCTATCTATCTATCTATCTATCTATCTATCTATCTATCTATCATTATAAATCACAGTGTTTCACCCCCACCCCTGCCTTGGGGAAGGACTGACACCCTGACTGGTCAGACAAGGGGAGGCACAGACCCCAGACATGGACCTCGTCACCAGCACACCTTCTCCTGAGCACAGGCTCAGGAATAATTGCGTGACCCCAGCCAGGACAGGAAGACCCCAGGGTGCAAAGCTGGTGGGATGCAGACATTGAGCCACTGCTGGGGGGAATTTCCATCCCAACTTGAGGACAACCTGCCAGAGACGAGGGTACTGAGGGCAGCATTGCTGAGCAAAGCAGCCAGTGGCAACCCCTGAGGAGTGGGGTCCGGGAGCCATGCGGGCTGTGCCAATTCTCCCTCTACACCCTGGTCTAAGGTTGCTACCACAACTTACCTTGACCTTGGTGACTTGAAACAGCACAAATCCACCCTGTCAGGGCTCTGAAGGGCACCTGAGTTTCAGGGGTCAGCAGAGCCGTGCTCCCTCTGAAGGGATGGATCCTTCTGCCCTTCCAGCTTCTGGGCCCCAGATGCTCCTAGGCCTGTGGGGGAGCCCAGCCTCTCTCTCTCTATGCTCACAAGGTTTCCTCTCCTGTGTGTGGCGTCTCCCCTCCTTTGCCTGTGAGACCAGCCTCATGGGTTTCAGACTACCTGAGTCCTGGCTGGTCTCATCTGGGAAGCTGGGGCTCAGCTGCACCTATTTCCTGCATAGTCGCAATTACTTTCACAGACCCCGGTGTTGGGCATTGGGCATACTTTTCTGGGGCATGCAATTCAATTCCGTATTACTAGCATGACTTTCCCTGCCATGTATCCTAACTATTGATCCATTCTCCCCCATAAAACAGCCCTGGGTAATAGCATTTCTATGTCTGTGGCCTCCTTTTCCCATTCCAGAAATTCAGAGGTCAAGATAATCCAGGTGGAAGCCTTCAAATTAGACTTGAGCCAGGAGGGAGGTTGGGACCTTCCCCAGATTCCTCAGCACCCGTGTGTTTAGGGGAGAAAGCAACATGACTCCGGCCAGCACCTTAGTGCTGTCAACCTGGCCTTGAAGCATGACCATTGTAGGAAGTTCCCAGACCAACTGACTCAGGCACAGGCCCTCCCTGCTTCATTGGAAACATGCAGGACCCCAATCCACTGCCAGGAAAGCTGGTTCTGGGCCCTGGTGGGTGGTCTCCAGGGCACGCCTGCCTACCCTTTTTCAACATTCACTTACTGTGGGCCTCCCTGGGGGCTCCCATGTTGGGCTCATCTGTGTTGTAACCTGTGTTAGCATGTCCTTCCTTTTCAAGCCTGAATAATATTCCATGTTATGGGTGGAGGACCATTTCTTTATTCTTTCACCCGTTCATGGGCCTTGGCTTTCACTCCTGGCTGTTGTGTATCGAGCGGCTGTGAATACAGATGGGCAGACAGATTATTGTTCAGCCTGAGTGCATGATCCTGGAGGAAGAGGGGTGTTGATTACACAGAACAAGCAGAAAATGGCAAGAGCAAGGCCATGGAGTGTGTGATTTTGAGTGGAGCAAAAACCCTGATAGGAAAAGGGGCGGCCTCTTCCCCCACCCCACCCCAAGAACAGGTGAGAGCCAGGGGGCAGGCTCAGGGAGGCTGGTGGGTCTAGTGGCAGGTGGTAAGAAAATACTTTGATTGAACACATGCTTCTATTTTTTCGATGAATTTAGAGATAAAAGATAAAAGTGTGTGTGCCTGTGCGTATTGTGTGTCTGTGTGTCTGTGTGTGTTGGTGCAGTGGGGTGGGGTATCAGAGGTGCCTCCCCACTAATGGAATGAATGATTAACAGGACGTACTTGAAATCAAGTCGATGCATTCACTTATGTGCCGTGCAGACAAAATAAAGCTCAGCTTTGTTGTCAGACAAAAGCAGCACTTCATAATGGTTGGCGTTTCAGAGATAATTCAACTAGAAGAGATAATAACACATCAATCAGTCAGGAAGCCTCTCCCTCAGTAATACCCATAGTATAATATGCAAGTAATAGGCTGTTCTGGACACAACCAGGAATTTTCTTTTGCCGGAGCACTCCTATTTCTAGCAGCAGCTTAACGTTGGTTTTTTCCCAGCTCTGTTTGGAGAGTCTGTTTATTTCTTTCTTCCCGAGGGGATAGTGAGAGAGATATTGTAAGTGGTGAGGACTTTTTATTGTTTTTGACAGTTATCAAAGAAACACTTTTTTTTTTAAAGCTGGGCCATCGACTGAAAAATAAACCCTTTTGGGGTTTTTGAGTAAAGTGTGTTGAATTATGTGTATGACAGTCCCTTTCCTATCCCAGGCAGGCTGACCCCACTGAAGAATGGGGGATTATTGTAACCCGCATGCAAGCAGAGACCCACATGGTCCACTTTTTGGCTGCCACTTCAGAAGCAATAGTCCCGTTTCTGGTGGTATAAACCACCCCTTTATTTGCCTTTCTTGGAGACACATGAGGAGGTCGCCCCTAAATGAGTTCCCTCTGTACTCCTGTCTGTATCCTAACTCTGAACCCCCCGAGGCTGCCACCTCACAGCTCTCACACGACATCTCTTCCGCTGGCCCCTTTCCATTTTTTCACTCCCTTCCCTTCCTACCCATTCCCCCTCTCTGTGCCATCTGAATCTTCAACGCTGCCCAAAGGCGCTGCCTCCTGGGCACAGCTGCTGGAGAAATGCAGCTCTTTTCTGTCCTTGTTTTATTCTTTTATAAAGAATCATTGCAAAAGAATCTTGTTCTGCCCTTAATTCTGGCAGGAGGGGTGGAGCCAGGGCAGGAGCGGAGAGAGAGAATAAGGAGGCTATTTACCATCCTCCCCAGAAACAAAAACCAAAGCAAACTTTCCCTCCCGGTGTAGCTGAGTGTTTTACTGCGAGGCTCTCAGCCATGTCTTAGTATCTTTGTTTCCTGGCTCCTCCAAATCCTTCCTCCCTTAACCTTCCCTGCTCCCCCTGCGTCTGGGTGTCAATTACAGCTGACTTTGCAGGCTCCAGCCCCCAACACAACAGCCGGGCGTGATGCCTTGGGCCCCTGGCATAAGGCAGTGGAGCTAATTAGCCAGGCTTGGCTGTGCCCTCTGCTTCAGTTTGAAAAGCGTCTTGAAAAACAAGTTTCTGGCATTGGAGTGCATTGCTTTCTACTTTCTAGAGGCTCTAAATGTCTCCATTTTGGTACTAGCAGCCCCTTTTTATGCAAAAGCTTAGGATTTTTTTTTTTCCTGCTGCTCTATTTTCAGCTAGTCTTGGAATTAGATGTGGCTGTTCATATGGATGCCACGTTGGTGGCGATGATGCCATGTAACATTTCCCGAGTGAGCGGTGTCTGCCCAGGATAGTCACCAGCCCTGGAAGCATATTCACCCAGTAGGTTCCCCACGGCCAGGTTGTACTATGGCCCCAGGATCCTGCTGGGGAAGTCAAGGCTCACAGAGGCCCAGAACCAGCTCTCGATGAGCCAGCCCCTTCCTCGCCACTGTAACTTCATGCATTTCCCATGTGTGAGCTCTAATTCTCAGTAACCTCACGAGGTCATAGATTCTGTTTTGTAGGTTTGGAAGCTAAGGCTTGTGAATGCCAGTGGGATGTCATAAATCACAGACTAATTCTGCAAGCATTTGAACCCCAGGGGCCTGCCTGGTGGTGCAGGGGTTAAAGACAAGTTGTCGCCAGTCACTGCAGCATGAGTTTGATCCCAGGCCAGGGAGCTGACCCACATGGTGCAGCGGACCTCTCCTGTTTCTCCACTGCTACTCACAGCAGTATATTTCAGTTGATCCGCCTGTTCTGTCCCCCACTGTCTCTGGTGAGTCCTCTTGCCCCCCCATACCTCTGGCCTGTACCCCAGTTCTTGTATGCGTAAATAAATAAATCTTTAAAAAAATGACTTGAGGGCCTCCCCGTGGTGCAGCGGTTGAGCGCTGGGCTGCAAAGCTGCCCGCAGCCTCTGCAGCACCATTTCGGCCCCTGGCTGCCAGCGATGGTGCACAGACCTCTCCTGCCATGCCCACTACTCCCCTCAGCAGTGTGCTTCATCAGTCTGCCTGTTCTGCTCCCCACTCTGGCTCTGGTGAATTCTCTCACCCTCCCTCACTTCTGACTGTACCCTGGTTTTTGTATAAATAAATAAATAAATCTTTTTAAATATATATATATATATATATATATATATATATATTAAAAAAAAAAGATTTGAACCCCAATGGCCAGGCACTGGACCTGATACTTGCTGTGACTCCTGTCAGACGTGGCTTCTGCACAGTTCATGGGTGATGTCCTGATGATGGTGAAGATGCTACCAGCTGCCCCAGGGGCAGCCAAGACTCAGGCACCCCAGACATCTACCTTCATGGGGAGGGTGAGCCCCCAGTTGGAGTGAGCCCAGGAAGATCCTCACTTGCCCTGACATTCCCATGCAGCTTCTGAGAAAGGAGCATGTACCACGGCGACTGTGCGTGTCAGAGGAAGCTGCACCCCACAGTGCCCTGACCAGCGCCTGCCCTTGGGGGCACTTAACAAGGGACCCGGATTCAAGTTGGCTGAGGGGTGAGCCCCTTTGGAATGTTGAAAGGTGGTTTAAATTCCCGAGTCTCAGTCTTCTCCTCTTTAAAATATGAATAATAGTAATATGCAGTAATACAAAGACTGTGGTGTCCTAGGAGGCTCTGTATGGTCAAACAGTGGGATGTACTAGCCCCTGGGTCAAGACCGGCTGTTGCTGCCATGGTAGATGCAATCATTGAATCTGAACAGCTGAATCCATGCACAATAGACACGCTGGATTCAAGTTGAAGGAAACTCCTCTAAAGAGAAGAAATAGTGGTGATTTACAGCTTCTGTTCTTCCCTCTATTCCTTTCTATTGATTGAGGGGGCTGTTTGTTGTGATTAATTAAAATCAATGCCTCCCAGTGGACACAGCAGTGCTTCTTAGGAAACGAGAGACAGCAGGACTGCGCCCATAGGAAGAGGTGTCTCTCTGTTGCAGTTGGGGAGCCCACCTCTTTCCCTCAGGTTGAGGGAAAGGTTAACCCCGTCTCAACAGCACTCACAGGGATGAACACTGGAGGTGTTGCCTGTCTGTGGAGTATCGAGGGCCTGACCCCCAATCCTTACAGTGGCCAGGCACTTTCTAGAAATGCAAAACGGTCTTGTCATTTCATCATTCTCTCATGTGCACAGAAAACCCAGGTGTGTTGGGGCTGGATGTGTGCTAGAGACCAGGCCACCCGTTCTGGTTCCAGGGCTGTGACTGCTTTGGGGGTGTGGGAAACACTGGCTGTTTCCTGGGAGGAGTCCCCTCCCGGCTGTTTGTTCCCACCCTTTCTCCTCATCTCCCATGGTGTCCGGTGGTGGGGCGGCAGCGCCTACCTCACAAGGGTGGGGACACTGTCTCCGACATCACACACCAGCTGAACCCATGACACACCAGGCTGCCTCTGACCTCACATCATGTGAGAAAGTGAACCCCTCATTCATGTAGGCGTCTGTGGTCAGGTCTATCACATGCAGCCAAAAGCATCTCTAACAGAAATAGTTATTGCAAAATTTTATTTTATCTATAAACATGGAGTGTTTGTGTGTGACATGAGACATTAGTTTTTCTATATATACAACTTCTCATTTCTTCATTCATTCATTAGCTACAAGGACCTGCTTTTTTAATAATTAATTTTTTTAAATTTTATTTTTTACATCATTGTTGATTTTTAAATGATATTTGCTTCCTCCCAACCCCTCAAGTGTAGTCCCCATAGAGTTTCCTTCCCCAAGGCACCCGTGCACCATCACCTCAGTCCCCTGTGCTCCTCCCTCCATCTCTCTGATCCTTCTCCCTCCTCTTTAGTAGCCATTTGTCTTATCTTTTATAAAAAATATTTTATTTATTTTATGCATTCAAGACCTGGGGTACAGGCCAGAGGTGCAGAGGGTGAGAGGACTCACTCACCAGAGACAGAGTGGGGAACAGAACAGCCAGACTGACTGAAACACACTGCTGAGGGGAGCAGCGGGCGAGTCACGAGAGGTCTGCTGCGCCACGTGGGTTGCTCCCTGGAAGGCTAGAGGATTCAACTCGTGCTGCAGAGGCTGCAGACAGCTTCATAGGTTGCATCTTAACCCCTTGCGCCACCAGGGAGGCCCTTTACATCTTATCTTTATTCAAACTTTTCTCTTGTCTCCAAAAGCTCATTTGCCATTTGTACGCAGAGGATGGTGTAGTGGGAAAAGCACAAAGGTGATATCTCACTTTTAAGATCCTCGATCCTTGTTTGTGTTTCTTGGCCCATCGGGTCCACAAGCTCAGAACAATGTTTCACAACCTGACGATCGACATGGCAATCAAAACAGAGTTTGGAGCAGTTTTAATACTTTTGAGTTGGCAACTTGTTGCCGAGAAATACTAATTATCAAAAGATGCTGGTATTTCTCAAAAAAGAAAAGCACCAAGGCCGAGGCTCCATCTCTCCTGTCGAGACTTGGAGGGGCAGTGAAATCAGAGCCGGCAGGGAGGAGAACGCAACAGTGTCAGCAGTGAGGTCACCTGGCAGCCCCACTTATGTAGCCCTTCCCTGGTGGGGAGGAAATTCAACCCCTCTGAAGGGCGTGTGGCATCATTTCTTTGACGTCTCCCGCTTGACCTCACAAGCCCATGTCAATGTTCCATCATTCCCCATCCACACCGTGGGCTGTGGAACAACTGCAGTGGCCCTGCCCATCACTGGATCCAGTGAATGATCCGTGTGGATCTCATCGGTCAGGGAACACCTGGCATCTGGTTTGGCAAGCCGGGAGGCCCCTCTGCGGCTGAGGTCAGTGCCCAGGGGCCAGGTGAGGTGCGTTCCAGTTGAAAAGCCCTTGTCAGGTAACCAAGGTCCCTGGCCGGCGTATCCCCTTTTGATCTTTACAGAAACCTGCTCCACCCGCACCCAGTTTTGCTTTGGTCTGCTCCATCAGTGACAGGCCCAGATCCTCCTCCTCATTCCTGATCCGGATTCTGGATCATCACTGCCCAGCCTGAGACCTGTCACAGCCGTGGGTGCCTCTGTGGTGTGAGGGCTGTCTTGGGTCCCAGCTGGTGGGTCACCCCCTATCCTATCCCTCTTCTGCAGCCCAGGCTCCACGCCAGTAATTCCAGTGAGCTGAGCCCCTGCTTCATGCTAGCAGCAGAGCTATGTCCCTTTCACGCCACTGTCACCCTTGCGCTTCTTGGGGATGGGGCGTGGAGCCTTGCTGCGTCCCATTGCAAAGACATGCCAACCGAAGCTTCGAGAGTTTCTGGAACTTGCCTAGTTTCACCCAGGCTGGTGGGGAGCTGCCCGGCTGGAGCATGGACCGTGGACCGTGGTTTTCCTGTCTCCAAACTCGCACTTTCCTAGCGGTCGGGCAGGGAAACCCCGCGTCCGGCCTGCACCTGCTTTGTCTTGAGGGCGACTGGAATCGCTAGTAACTTAATTATCGTGAAGTGCAGTGGCCTGTCCATTGAGTTTAGTTCATCACTTCTTTACCTGTAAATAAATTATGAGGAAAGTGGAGAATGATGAGGGGGATTCCTCGAAAAAGCCAGGGGGAGAAATATCCGGAGTGATATAATTATCTATTTGCTACTTCTGGTCCACAGGCTTGCTGGCTTTTTTTTTTTTTTTTAATAGGATTATGGAAGATGAAAAGGAAACGCTTACTTCAGCTTTTAAGAGCGATGTAAGCAATTTTGCATTGCACTTACTCCCCAGGGGTGGTGTGAAATGTTTCTAGTAAATTAAAGTATAATAAAAGCATTGGCAACACGGCAACTTTTATATTAATTTCTTAATTTTTTGCAGGCTTAATTATAAATCTCTGGGGGGAAGAGGTGAGGACTGTGGAGTCCTTGAATCGGGGCTGCTCTCCTAGGTGTGGGGGCCTCTGTGGGGAAGTGTGTGTCCTGGGCCGTGGCTGGGTGGGCTCTGCAGGACACACCTGCTGCTCTTGACCTAACAGTAGTGAGTGCACAGCCACCGGGTGTGGGAGGACATCAGCCACCACGAAGGGTGGCTACCAGGCTGGGGGACCACCATTCTGAGTGGCCACTAGGCTGGGCAGCCACCAGGCTGGGCGGCCACCAGGCCAGAGGACCACCAGGCTGTGTGGCCATCAGGCTGGACAGCCAGGCTGTGTAACTCAGTGGGAAGCCCAGCTGTGGGCATCCTTCACAACTGGGTCCGTGGCAAAGGCATCCCATCAGTCTGCGGTCGGACTGACTGCCTGGGCTTAAGGGCCTGGTTCCTCTTGCTCCTGAGAAGGTGGCACTTCTTCCCCTGCAAACTGGAGCTCTACACAGGTGGGAGCAGGCTGAGAAAGCCCAGGTCTGGGTGGCATTGCTGAATCGCCGAAGCAGCTAGGACCATCGGTGGCTAGATTTCTAATCCATGGAGAAATATCCTTCGGGACAGCCCACTGTCCGGCTTCCTTGGTCCTGAAGATCTCGCCCCCTGTAGTGGTGAAGCTGGAGCGAGCCAGCCCTTCAAGGAGCCCCAGGTCCCTCGAATCATGGGATATTCAGAAAAGCAGAACCGTGGGCATCTCTAGCGAATTGTCTAGTTACTGCTGCGTTAGCTATACATACATTTGGAGGAAATTGGCAATTGGAAGGGTGTGGGAGCCTCAAAAATCCCAGGGGAAATAGTCAGAGGGAGAGGATTATCTATTTTCTGGGCAAAACTGGGCGGCTCCCAATGAGTTTTTTTTCTCAGATCTCTCTTCTCCAGACCAGGGATGTCCAGGCTGCACCTGAGGGCGGGTCATTACCAGCCGACCTGCTTGCACAGGCCCGGGTTCCGCTGCTCTCGCTGCACTTCTGTCCCACACAATCCTTCCTATTTTAATCATATTTTCTTCTCTTCTGGGTGGGCTGCTTCCCCTGAATAAGGAATGTATCTCATTATGTTTTTGTTTGCCTGGCATATGGTTAAAAACTCATTTTGGAATGAATGAAGTGAAATATGAACCATGATGTGTTCCTGAAGCACTAATTCCATGGTAGGTTAGTAGACATTACACACATGCACACACACATACACACATACACACGTAGCCCCCTGTATTTTTATTTATGCATATAAGAACTGGGGTGCAGACCAGAGGTGCAGGGGTGAGAGGACTTACCAGAGACAGAGCGGGAAGCAGAACAGGTGGATCTACTAAAATACACTGCTGAGGGGAGCAGCAGGCGAGACAGGAGAGGTCTGCTGCACCGTTTGTCAGCTCTCTGGCTGGGGATCGAACTTGTGCTGCAGTGGCTGGGGATTGCTTCATGGTGCTGAAGCTTAAGCCCTTGTGCCACCAGGGAGGCCCATTTTTTGTGTATTTTTAAAACGCTTAACACTGTTTTCCTAACATTTTATTCTCAAAAGTTATAACTCTCTGGAAAATTCTAAACCCACATCAAGGCCAGTACAACAATGCCTACTAGAATTCTACTTTTTTTTAGTATTTTGCCACGTTTGCTTTTTTTGTTCCTCCCATCGTTTCTCCCTCCTCCCTGCCTTCCTCAGTTTCTTTCAGAGCATCTTTGACAACACAGAGGTCCATCTTCTGGATGCCACTGGGATGTGCTTCTCTGCTTGCCTTTAAAATGGCTAAGCGTGTTGTGGGGCACATACTTTGCTGAAGGTTCATTAAATCCCTTCCTTGCTGAACCCCAAATCTCAAGATGCAGATGGACCCAAAATGATGCCTAGTCCTGCGCTCACCTGCCCCCCCCCCGGCCGCCGTCCCCACAGCCCATGCCTGTCCGATGCCCTTATGGTTCTCTCAGGGCTGGTGAGTCAGTCCTGAGCATGAAACTTGCCCAGGAAGCCTTTTGGAGAGTTTGCCTCTCCCTGGGCATGGTCCAAGTGGCCTGTCTGCCGCTTCCATTGCTTAAGGTCTCGTGCAGGTGTCGTACGTCTAATAATAAGAGCTCGGGAGACCACACCGTTAGAGCGAGGTCTGAAATGTTTTGCCAGCTCCTGATTACCCACAGTAACAAGAAGTGAGAGCCTTGGCGCTGGTGATTCACGGGTTCCTTGGATCATGGGATATTCTTCCTACAACGAATCTGGGCAACCATCTGGTTCAGCCCCCACATTTTTCAGATGAGGAAGCGGAGAGTAAGAGTGACAAATTTGTCGAAAGGCTGGTTTCTGATTTAGAGCCAGGTTATTTCCCAAGCCACTGAGCTGACCTCAGAACAGTAACAGAAAGCTTCCAAGACACACGCGGGAGTCACACACACACACACACACACACACACACACACGCACCCTTTACGTGCATGCACTGGCAAAGCCCTGCAGGCAACCTCATTCACAGGTGCAGTTCTGTTTCATGCAGATATCACTCATGATCAGGGCCCATATCAGCTTCCTCTTTGCAATACAGAAGCATGAAGTAGTAATAGAAACTCGTCCAAGTCCAGAAACAGCCTCTGCTGAAGTGCTTAGGTCCTCTGGCTGCTAGCAGAGGCAGGGAGGATGAGGGCAGACATCCTAAGGCTGCCAGGAGGCCTCCTTGCTCACAGGAGGCACAGAAGTAGAGAAATGCAAGTGGACTGAGAGTCAGTCAACAACCGTGCTTGATCCTTGCCGAGGTCAGAGCTGAGATGTGTACGATATCTCGAAAGATCGCTTGAAGGAAGCTTCCTGAGAGCCAGCTGCACTCTTGCCTGCCCTACCTTATTCAATATTGGCCATACTTCTGGAAATGACCAGGTGTGGAGAGGCAGCGGCTGACCCCATCATACAACCAGTTAACGGCAAGACCAAGGGTTGTGCGTGGGTCCAGAGGTCTTTCTCTTTGGGTTTCAGTCCCCAAGTTGTTAGAGCAAAGAGAACATAGCATCCAGCAAAGAAACCAGATTTCAAACAAAAACTCCCCCAGGAGTTCATGTGATCCGAACAGTAAATCTCTCCCTCTGTTGTGGGAAATACACTTAACGTTTTGCTGCTTGTTACTTTGGTGAGAGGAGGGTCTTCTCACCACAGCCCTGTGGACCCGAGCTGTGCAGTAGAATTTCTGGGATGATGGTGAGATCCTGTCATCTTGGCAGCTGTTAGCCTCCTGCAGTCACTGAGCGAGTGTGAGATACACACCTGATTGAAAGGCTTCCTACAAGAAGAGGGTGAAATACCTCATTGACACTTCTTAAAATCTGGTGGCATGTTGGAACGATGCTACATCAGGCTGAATTTCCTCTGTCGTTCACATTGGTTTTGCCTATTTTGTTTTTCTTGTGATTTCTTAAATGTTTGACTTCTAGAAAATTTTGGATTCCCATGTCACTTGCAGTGTATTTCCAGTGGGCGCTGTAGATCTGCAAAGTCTGCCCCTGAACGTGCTGGTGTGCCTGCAGTGACGTGTGTCTGTGCCTATGTGTGAGCATCACTTACCAACGCCAGTTTTTTTTTTTAATAAAAACAGCATCATATAGTAGATACTATCATTCTTAGTGAATAGTGTGATTAGGACTTTACCCACCATAATGGTACCTATAAGCCAACCTCATCCTCTGTGACTCCCACATGGCCATGGGTGTGCTGGCTGGGGAGAGCCTGGCACTGCCGTCCGTACGAGCCAGGTGGAAATACAGTACAAGAAGGGAGGTGGCCCCGTCACAGGGCTGACACTGATGCTGGCAGAACTGTCCCCGCAGGTTGGCTGAGCATAAAGAGACAGTGACACAGTTGTGGATGGAAACCAAGAGAAAGAATCCTCAAGAGGGGCAACTGGGACGAGATACTGAGGGGTCAAGGAATGACCTTCTGGAAGCTTGCCTCTCGATTTGGTGACTAAAGCGATGACCTCCCACCCAGGAGATGAGCAGAGGGTACCTGAACTGACGTGGGCTGAGGATTAAATGGGAGGTGAGGCCATAGAGGCTCTGAGAGTAGACTTAATGTTCTTTCTGGAATCCTATAGAATCTTTATATAACTGTATGTTATTGAGAATCTTTCAGAAAATGAAACTTAAGCCAGAAAGGATACTTTAAAAAAAAGATAAAATGGATTCTAAAAATGTTTTCAAATTTAAAAATGTACTTTAAGCAAAACCAAGTGATAATCTATGTGGAATTGCAGTGGCTTAATTCTCCTACATGAGAAGATGGATGTCAAGAAGGCAGAGACCCGTGATTTTGACTCAAGATGTGTCCCCAACAACTAGCAGACTTTGGTTAAATAAATGAATGGGACTGAAACTCTAAATTTTAGATTCCTTGGCCTTTCCTTTTTTTTTTTAAATTCTGATAATAATTATGAAGAAAGGCTGCACTCTGTCCTATGAAAGTTTGTTCACTTGTGAAGATCCAGGAAAAGCACCGAAGAACAGTGCAAAGGGAAAGCCATGGTGTCCCTACTCAGAATGATTTCTTTTTTTTTTTTTAAGATTTATTTATTTATTAATACAAGAACTGGGTACAGTCAGAAGCACGGGAGGATGAGAGGATTCACCAGAGCCAGAGCAGGGAACAGAACAAGCAGACTGATGAAATACACTGCTGAGGGGAGCAGCGGGCGCAACAGGAGAGGTGTGTCATGCCATGTGGGACCCTCGCTTGAGGCTGGGGATCAAACCGGCTCTGCAGAGGCTGTGGGAAGCTTCGCAGCCCAGAGCTCAACCACTGTGCCACCAGAGGAGGCCCTCAGAATGATTTTTGATAACATCAGGCTCTCATTATCTCTGGTATACATGGTGGGGATGAGAAAAGTGGTCTTCAGAATGGGCTGTAACTGATAATCACCAAGACGCCTCTTGATTGCACGGCCCACACCTCTGGGCCTGGATATCCTCACTCATTAGCTCAAGGCTGGGTTTTGGGCTCTATGTTTCTTAAATTTAATCCAGCTGACATTTACAGAGGCCCATTGTCCTGCATTGCATGTGCAGGACAGCGACAGCGATGGGTAAGCTGGTGTCTGCACCCTCAGAAAGCTTTTCATCCCCTTGGGGGACTGGCACTATAGCCAGCAAAAATCCATGGGCATCAGTAATTGCAAAGTTCACCCCCAGGGAGTCCTGATCTGCCCATTTCTCAAACATGAATGTGCTAATAACCACGTGGGGATTTCTCTCCAAACGTGGTCTCAGGGTCCATTCACAGAATTCCTGATTCAGTCCGTAGGGTGTGGGTCCCAGATGCTGTGCTGCAAGAGAATTCTCAGTGTTGCAAACACTGGCCTTCCAGCCTCCACCCCTCGGTCACCACTGGCAGCCTTGTGACACCTCTAGACTTCAGCGTGTCTTTGCTGTTGAGAATCCCCTCGTTCCACAGAGGCACGGGGTGTGGGGTTCTTCTCTCCCGCTCTGTAGGATGCTGGTGGACCCAGGCTCGTGGGTAGCAGCCTTTCCCTCCGTATCGCGGTGTTGCCCTGTGTGCTAACTGCAGAGACTGGGGTCGTGGTCAAGACCCAGCTGAGCGGGCACTTAGGGGCAAAAGCGCATATTGTGAGCCACGCGCCATTAGGGCCGCCGAGGACTTCAGAAACCAGCTCAGAGTTTCTGCCGTCCAGCCAGGTCCCTGAGCCACTCAGTTCACCGCGAGGCCCGGCCCAAGGCTGGGGTCTGACTCTGTGTGTCTGCGCTCCCTGCGCTCTGCCCTGGCTCACGGCCCTTGACCAGGGAGCCTCTCCCGGACCCTCCGTCCCTTTCAAAGAGTAGAGAAAAACATCTGACAGTCAAGGCCATGGCCAGGCGGGCGAAACCAACACCTCCAGGCTCTCTTCTTGTCTCTGCCGCCTGCCTCCCTGTGGCTTCTTTGCTTTCAGCAGAATCCAGGAAGCTGGTGCTGGAAAAGCTTCTTTTCTGAATGTGCTTTGTTTTCCACTGTGGTCTGGAGATTTTGAGAACTTGCATCATGTCACCTTGCACCAGGGTGTACACTTCAGGTGTGTGTCTGATCATCAGCACGTGTGTCTCCCGAGCCCTGAGTCTGTGGGGTGGCTGTGGTCCCTCTGGGTTGCCTGCAGGGTCCCTGGATGCCCTAAAGCACCAGCCTCCTCTGTCTCTGTCTCTTCACTGGTTGAGTACAGTGGTTTGAGGCTGAGTGGGCTGATGGCTGAAGGATGACCAGGGGCCCTGGAATTGTGTACCTCCCTGGCACCCACCTTCCCGGTTGTTCAAAGCAACCTCCTGAGAATCCGATGCTTGCTACTTGACAAAGATAAGAAATGGACTCTCTCAAGAAAGAGTGGCTTGGGCAGAGCTTCTGGCTGTCTCTCCCTGTAGGAATTCCAGGAGGCCTCTCTGCTGGAGGCACTCTCCCCCTACCCTGGGGTGCAGGAGGGGTGGGGGAAGCAATAGCGGGCTGAGGAGTCCATAAAGGGCCTTTCCTCCTGGCCATTCTCTCCTGCCCAGCATGGCACGGGGGATGCCAGAACATATGGAAAGACTTGAGTTTAATTGTTAAAATGCTGCTCAGCCAGGCCACTTCCTCACTGAGATCTGCACTATTTAGCATTTGTGTCCATTAGGTAATATAGCTGAGGTTTCTCGTGCCAACCAATTTGCGTGAGCTTGGCCTGGGCCCAGCTCCCTGGGCATGGGGGCAGGGAGACCAGCTCTGCCAGGGTTGACAGCGGGGGCCGGCCTGGGCTTGACAGTCCGCCCGCCGGGGCACTCCGAAATGCTGCCGAAGCAGCCCCACCTCTTCCCCGAAAGCCTCCCAGGGACAAAATTAATGTATCTCATATTGTATTGATTATAGTCAGTAAGTGCCTGGATGATCCGATGTGAGACAGAGAGATTATACAGGAAGAGGGGGTAGAGGCAGTTTTAGAAGAAGAATGTGGTTTAATTACTGGCTGGATTTCGCCAAACCACCTCCCCCCTGAGGAATTTAACAAATAGGCCTAAGTGCACTTTCGCTGTTCTTGACATCTGTTGAAATGATATCTGCCGGGGAGAAGAGGAGTCTGGGGATACGGCTTGGGGCTTTGGCAGGAGGTGGGGAGGTCTCAGGAAGCTCCCTCCCAGCCTGCAACATTAGGAGGAGGAAAATACCGCATTAGCACTTTAAGGTTAAGCCACGGAGAGCAGAGCTTTAATAGAATTCCACCCCCGGTGTAATGAAGCCATCTCCACCTTGCACGCGGGGTGGATGTGTGTCTATAATTGCACACCCCTCGGAAGCCCCGCTGCTGACCCAGACACACCGTTGAGCTTAAGAGCCGGACAGTGACACACACTTTATGCACTTGGTTGTGAAAACCCCTCACTGCGGCTCCTTTTAATGGTTGTTATGAATTGTTAGGAAATTCCAATCTTTTGGGTAAACAACAGAAGGTTGCCTTTTCGCTCCCTCGCCCCCTCTCTTTAATGGAAAAAAATAAGAAGAGAAGCCAAAACCCAAGTAAAATTCAGCCTCGACCCAGCACAGTGAAGACGGATGGCGTGGATCTGCTGGTGTTTTGATTACATCAATAATTCAGAGGCAGCTCCGTCCACTTAATCTCCTTTATGCTGCTCCACCGGAGAGGGTCCTGCTTTTATTCGGAAAGTCCTACAGCGATCATTTCCCTCCACTCTTTCTGAAATATGTATTTTGTTATGCTTGAAACGTTTATATATGTTACTGACCAAATTACATGGAAGCCATTTGCTTTTAGAGACTGATGAAAAACCACCCTAGATGGTCGGCACAAGGCAAGATGCTGTCCACACAAAATTCCAGATTCAGCTCACATTTCCCCCTGACTGGGCATTTCATTCTTGGTTGTTTGGGGGTTTGTTTTTTTTTTTTGGGGGGGGGATTTTTTTGTATATTCACCACTCTTTAAAAAAATAAGGATAGACTAATACAAATATAGATGTATATGCATGTATATATATGCATATCTATGGTTCTATATTTATGTGTGTGTGTTATCAGGTAATGGTGACTAAACTCTTACTTGTCTAAGTGGAAAATTAACAGTCCAGCACAGCCACACTCAGTTATGTGACACCTATGATTTAGGCTAATACCTCAGCTCACCTGTGTGGACATTTTACCTCCAGTATCTTTTTATAATAGGAATTCGGTAGAAAGTGATCAATTAATTAGATGTTATGATTTCCAGTACTCAGACTGTACTGATTACAACATGATATGACTTCCCAGTAGCCACATGTGGGGTATGTGTTGGAGGGGGTGGTTCAGTGCTCAGGACGGCCGGCTTTTCCAGGGGCCCTGTGCCTTGTTATCAGGATGTGTGGCAGACCACATGTGCATGTTCTGAAATTCCCAAGCTAACACTCCTGCTGGTGGAGGCTGACCTGGAAGGTCTGAACAGGAAAGCTGGACATGCTCACACTGCAGCTGGGTTCTAGTTTTACCCTTAACAGGTAACTACCTGTGTCTCCCACCCCCCTGAGCAGGAACCATCAAGTTACTGGAACATTTATATGGTGAAATTACCAGTTCCTGTGGGTCTGAAAATTTCTAGCCTCGACCCATTGGAACTATATTTATAGCATATAAACCTGAACTTCCAGACTTACTGGTAATTGGTCCTGATGTTGATGACCCTGGGTATGTTGAAGGACCCTCAATAAATGATCCAAGTGTGTTCGATCAATGCCAAGGCGATTTTATTGCATCCGAATTCCCTCAAGCTTGCTGGAGTATAATTGGCGGCCTCCACTGAACCAGTGTTCTGGCTCCCTGCATCAGAAGGGTAGAATGTTTGCTGTGACCTCCTGCTTTTATTTTTCATTTTACTTTACTTTTTTAATGCATATTTTTTTTCCATTCTCTTACTTTGGGGGAAGATTTAACAAATACATCTTACTATTTTTACCATATGTATTTGAACATAACTTTTTTTAAAGTGTTTTTTATGCTTGGAATAGCAGTGCACAAGTCACTGTCAATACCTTTAAATGATGACCCCTTCAAATTCTTGTTCAAATTATTATTGAGGTGACATCGATACTGCTTGGGGTTCACGGAAACAGGTGTTGCATGCACACAATGGAATACTACTCAGATATAAAAATAGACGAACTCTGCCATTCGTGACAACCTGGATGGATCTGGAGAGGGTTCAGCTGAGTGAAGTAAGTCAGAAGGAAAATGACAAATACCAGATGATTTTACTCCTATGTGGAATATAGAGAAATAAGACAAGAAACTGAAAAAAAAAAAAAAAAGCCAAAACATCCTCCTCATTTTAAATAAACATAGGCACAGGTGAATACACACACACATACACACACACATGCAGAGTGATAGTACTTCTAGTTTAGAACAACATTGTTATCTATCAGACTTTTTTTTCTAATTTGAGAGGCAGCTCTCTATGTGTGAGTATATAGAGATATAGATTCAATATCGCCATCCACACATATACATTTGTAATTTAAGAACTGTTCATGTGGGGCTTATCCCAGGTACTATTGTAAGTGTTTTACAAAATGTGTTTGATCACCTAACATCCCTATGATGAAGCACTGCACCCCCACTTTGTACATGAAACCAGGGAAGTATAATGAAGCTAGTTACGTTGTCCAAAGTGGCAGGGTAGGGGTCAATCACAGCACCCCATATCTTAGTACTTAGCAAAGATAATGACTGTGTGATTATTGAACCCTCTACATGTCAAATAAGGGATTTAATTTTTTGTTCATTCAATTTTTGCAACAAACTTGTGATCTTATTTTTTCATCCCCATTTTGCAGACTGGAACACAGAGCCTGGAAGACCAGCATGCCTTCCATCATAGAGCTAATGGGGAAGGACCTGAGCTTTCTATTCAGACAATTTGATTGAATAGTTCTCAGTATGTTATAATGGAAAATTCTAAATGATGCTGAGGATTTCCCCATCACTTTTACACATTATGCATATATGTTTTCATATGTACATGCATTTATGACAACCAAAATATAGATACATATGAGAAGCCCCTTTTGCTGTTTTATCTCATTTTGCTGTCAAACTCATGAAAAGAGGTGTGTTTTCTTGCTCTTCACTTTGATTTAACACAGAATTATCTTAGCATTTTCCCCAAAATCATTTGAAGGGGTTGGAAGAGAAGAAAAGTCCTTTGCACATCAGAGATATTGTCCAACTTCTTTCTCTAGTGAAAAAAAATTGATGTGTAGCCTTTACATGTCCATATTTATTAAAAGAGTATTTTTATGGCTCCTCAGTGGCAAAGGTAAAACCAACGACTTAAAGACACTCTTGGACCCCAAAGTTGAGGATCTGTGGAACTTCTAAGGGAGAAATGGCTGCTTGATCAGAGTTCATTTATATCCAAGAGCATTGCACCAGCAATAAACTTTAAGTTAATGCTAACAATTTTAATTTGTATCTTTTAATTGTTGAATTCTGAATTGCTTTCCAATTTCCCACAGAGTTTAATGTGTATGCAAATTACACAGCCAAGAATTTCAAGATACAAAAGATAGACTGCATTTTGCAAACATACCATAATTATTGCTTAATTTTTAAAGGGTCTTTCTCTTCGTCAGGGTATTGTTCAATTTCCTGAAACTGAACAGAAGACAACTTTTGGTTAATGATTAGTATAAATCTTGTGATGGAACTTAATTGAATGCTAACTTTGTTGTTCTCACAACTGCAAACTACTCCATTCCTATTTCTCTGAGGTAGGGTTTCTTGCTCTCTTAGCACAAATAACTTGTCTTCTAATAATAGCAGGAAGGAGATATCAGAGCATCTTTTAATTGTCTGAAGGTAGAACACCCTCATGCAAGCTGTTAGAGAAGTAAAACAGCTCTCACATCTATGTTAATAGTAGGTTTTTTATTAGTTCCAATTAGACTTATCAAATATCAGCCCTAGCAAAATAAAGGAAATGATGATCACTGAAGAAGATATATATGTACATATGCTTTCCATAGCCACTGCCACTTTATACTATACATGATAAATATTCAATGAATTATACCATAACTAGTATGTACTCAGTATATAGTTATGTATACCTCATAACTAATTGAATATATACCATATGTAGATATAAATAATATATATATATCATTATATAATGTTGAGTATAAAATGGCAGCACCTTAGCCAATAGATTTGGTGGGCTAGTAGTGATTTAATTTTAAGCCTTCAATTTTCAACTATGCCTCAATTACCTACCAGGTTCCAGAACTGCATTAGTTATAGTGATTCAATGTCAAATAAAACCCTTGCTTTATGAAATCACAAGGTGTTCCCAGATCAATTCCTGCATTTCCTGCCCCTGGATTTAGCCATTTACTTTATGGAAGCTCTTTGAAAATAGTAGGTAGCTCAGTTTGGGAGACTTAATGGAATTTTAAATTCTTTATTTAACTCTACCAAGCACTCCTCACTCCTTCTGAAGGGAGGGCCTCTCTTTTCTAAGAAGAGCAATTCCATTTGGCACTTGCCCATAAGGCAGAGTATGTGGAAGACCCAGACATTCAGAGTGGATGGTAGCCACTTTGAGTTACCTGTAGGACTTGACTATTCAACAATATGGGGAAATCATCCTTTCCTCTTGGGGTTTTCCTCTTGGGGCCAGGGGTGAGTGTAGAGGCAGGATGCTCATCCTGCCCTCAATATCAGAGACCCAATCTAAGAAATTGAGGAAGGAAGACATTGATGGCATACCAGGCAGCTCTGGGCACAGCTATGTTGGAGTCAAATCTATGTACTATGGAACGATGCAATCACACCAACCAATGCCATTCTTTTAACTTCTCAAGTCATTTTCAGGGTGTGATATGTGTGTTTACACATGAAAGTAGCCCTACTGAAAAAAGATTTTAAATTATTTTAAAACAGCATTAGGTAGTTTAAAATACATTTCTTATGTATCTACTGTATGTGAGGAAGTTTTATGCTTTTTTTAAAAGCTTCATTTATTTTATTTTTATACAAGAACCAGGGTACAGGCCAGAGGTGCAGGAGGGTGAGAGGATTCACGGGAGACAGAGTGGGGAACAGAACAGGCAGACTGACGAAATACACTGCTGAGGGGAGCAGTGGGCAAGACAGGAGAGGTCTGCCGCCTCATGTGGGGGCCCTCACTGGCCGACTAGGATCAAACCAGTGCTGCAGAGGCTGCTGACAGCTTCAAAGCGCTGCGCTCAACTGTCTGGGCTCAACCACCAGGGGAGGCCCGTATGCTTGATGTGCAAACCAGCCAGACAAAACTTTCCCTTGACATCCTAACACAGCCAGTGTGTTAGGACATGTCTTGGTCATGATGACATGAGACAGAAGCTTAGAAAGTTAGCGTGAGGACCCTGGGCAAGACAATGAGGCCAATGTTTAAGGGCTTTGAATGCAAAGCAAAGGGATTCTGATTTAAGCTACTAGTTGGTCTTGAAGTGTATTTTTTTCCTGTTGTGGTTTGTTTCTCAAAGAAAGGCAAACTGTCAGCTTGTGCATTGCAAAGGTTAATCTGGAAGCAGCATTGCATAAAATAGATTTAGAGACAAGTGAAGAACACTAATCAAAACATTTAGGAAAAAGGTTTTAAGCCCCTATTCAATCTTACTCCTCAGGTCTGCTTATATATACCTATAGCCATTTTTTTTTCCATAAGACATCAAGGGTGAAATGATATTTGAAGTAAAACTAGGTACCTCCATAAACGTTTTGTGTAGATATCAACTCAAGCATTAAAACATGTACCACCAGTGGAACATGAGGAAGGGTTGGCTGATAATTTATTTTTATTTTTTTAAAGATTTATTTTTATACAAGAACTGGGGTACAGGCCAGATGCGCGGGAGGGTTAGAGGATTCACTGAAGACAGAGTGGGGAACAGAACAGGCAGATTGACTGAAACACACTGCTGACGGGAGCAGCAGGCGTGACAGGGGAGGTCTACTGCGCCATGTGGGATTCTTGCTGGCAGGCCTGGATTGAACCTGCACTGCAGAGGCTGTGGACAGCTTCACAGTGCAGCACTCAACCACCTGTGCCACCAGGGAGGTCCTTGGCTGATACTTTAATGATTAAATATAAAATATATAATCTTATGTGTATTAGAAAAAAATATGATATATACCTCAAATGCCATAATTTTATGACTTGAGCTGCTTGGAATGGGATGAGGAGACAACTCTTTTCCAGGTTCTACTCAGGAACTTCAAGGGCTCACTAATGGTTTTCAGAGGGTTGGTTATTTGCTGAATTGCTCTTGGTGGATCAATGAAATAATCATTAGAAAAACTGACTATCAGTATATTTCTCTGCTTCCCTTTAAAAATAAAAACAATTTCCCTAATGTAGAAATCATTTTTGTTTTACATTCAATAAGCATCTGTTTGAACCCTATGCATCACACACCCACACAAACACATTTGTGTACACACACACACACACACACATTTGTAGATTAAATGAAATCAAATGGACTCAATTTATAAAGCCAAGGCTATGTTATATTGAATTCAGGGGATCCAGCAAAACAACACAAGATTAAATCAGATACGAACTGGTGGAATTCATATCCCTGGTGTGGTCACCTGGCATGGTCATCTTTGTCTGGGTATGCACCAGCCTCATAGGGTTGGTAGCCTGATGTGTCAGTGCTGCAAGACAAAGACCATCTCCTTGTGATGGACATGGTCTGGAAACATTTCTGAGATATAGTGATGTAAGGAATCTCCATTTAATGATTTGAGTTACAATGTGTTCTCTTAGGGAGTTCAAATATTTGTATTCCACTGTCTGAGCATTATTCCTACATAGAGAAACTACACAAGAAGTCACATCATAATTGGAAAAATGTATGATGAGGCTGGCATACAAGAAAGGGGAAGTAACTCTGTGCCACAAAAGCTTGGTGGAACCAAATTAAGACAACCCAGCCCATCAGTCCCGACAAGCACACAGGCAGCTCCTGGAACCTGTGGAGCGGGGACGGTCGAATCCTTAAACAAAAGCTTATCGTCTTTTTCATGCATAGGACATGAGTTATTAATATGTGAGTGCTAATAGCTTCCCCTTTCTTTATGAGAAAATTTAATGATTTCTTGCTTATATTCTAGCCCACTTCTTCACTTGCAGTAAGAGAATGTTCTTGCTGGCTTTTAAAGATAAGGGCCGTGTTGACCTACATAGTGGAGGGATGGAGGAAGAAGGAAGGAAAAAGAGATAAAAGCTAGTTGACAGGGATGGTTATGGGGAGCCCAGGAGCAGCAAGTCAGTAAGAGACTGGAGAGGCGCAGGGAAGTGACAGTTTTGATGAATTATATATGGGATGCCACTTGGTAATTGACAATAAGGTCTTCTGATTTCCTATGGATTATCCTGGAATAGTAATCTAAAATAATTCACCAATATTTGTGAGTGTTTATTCTAGGCACTGTGGTGAGTGCTTCATATTCATTGTCTTAATAAAAGGAAGAGTAGCTACTGGCAGATCCAATCAGCTAAGCCTGACTGATACTCACAGATGCTCCTCTCCTCGTGCTCTGATGAATCTCTCAGAATGTCAACCGCAGCCAAGCTCGCCCTGTGACCGCAGTGGGTCAAGGCAAAACAGGATCACTCTGTGATCATGTGATGTCTGATCTCAGCTGAAAACCCACACAAATGACCAGTCAAGTCCCTATCTCAGCTCATATGACTGACCCTTCTTTACCGATCGCATCTTTACTTTTGCTATATCATTCCTTCCTCCCAGAGATTTATTAAGATACCCAATAAACCATTGTTCTACTTTCCGGTGGTAGCTAATCCAGAGGAAAGCTCTAATTCTCTGAACCCTCCCCTAAGATCACCTAACACAATCCCAAATCTTATACGAAGTCATCCTGACCCAGCTTATGAGTCACCTGCTAGATTGTCATGGTGTTTTTGTTTGTTCCTTCCTTGCAGCAGGTAATGAACCTGACTTTGCTCAAACTCAGGTGTGGTTTCTGGATCATGGACAACCTCAGGTGATTCTTTTATTAATAGTTAAAGTCTCCAGAGAAGAGGATACTTGATCTGGTTAAGTCGCTGCCTAGCAACATACAGTGATCCAGGGACCCCCACATGGAGCCCAGGGATCCTGTCTTCTGTAACTGTAAACTCCATGTCAAATTGCCTCCCTAATGGATCTTTCTGTTCACTTTCCATGGCATATTAGCTTTCTGCTGCTGCAAACTGCCACAAAGTTAGTGGCTTCAATAATATGAGCTTGTCATCTCATAGCTCTGTAGGTCAGAGACCCGTTGACTTGGCTGGTTTCTAGGCCACCCGTGGGTGTCACAGTGTGGCGTGAAGGTGTCAGCTGAATGGAGTGTTGTTTAGGAGCTTGCAGAACCTAGTTATCTGCTGCTGGAAGGCTCAGGTCTCTGTGCCATTGTTGCTGGCAGCTGGGGTTGCCTTTGGCTCCCGTTGGTCACTGCAGCGCTGGCTTGTGGCACCTTCTTTGTCAGAATCACCAACAACATCAACTGTTCTCTTGCTCAGACTCTCACTGACTTCTGTCACCTCTCCAGGTGGGTTGGAGTCCACCTCTTTCAAGCACTCATGTAATTAGATTGGCTCTTCCCCCCAATCCAGAATGTTCTTTCCATCTTTAGGTCTACAGCCATAACTACGTCTGCAGAGTCCTATTTGCCACGCAGCAGATCACATTTATAGGTCCAGATGAGGCGTTTTAGGGGGGAGGGGCTTGCTTCTCCCATCCCCCAGCTACCTTCTGAGGGATTTAGTCCTTCTTTCAATAGGTTAGTGTATATCTCTATTCTCTCTTGCTGGGAAGTTCTTCTCTTGAATGTGTGTTTGTATAATTGCTGCTCTCACCCCCTTGGAAATACAGAGTAAACTCTCAAGATAGTCTCATTTCCCTGCACACAGGACTGAGGAGCTGTGAAGCTGGGGTGAGCCTGCTGCCACAGAATCCTCGTATTCTGCCAATAGCTCCTGTGAATTTTGAAACCCATCAAGAGAAACATGGGCGTTAGGAAGTATGAGCGTCTGAGGGGGGCCCTCCTGTGATCCCAGGGACACTCATTGGGGATATCTACTGCCACAGGGGCCTGGAGAGGCTCCGCTGATGGCAGCAAAGGAACCCACAGCCACCCTGGTCCTGAGCCCCTCACTTACACTACTTAGCACCAGCTGCGCTCAGCAGATCTGGAACTGCGCTCAGCAGTTCGGCCTCACCCTTGGCTCCCTTATTTTCTTGTCTCTCCTGGAAGTTATCCTTGAAAACAATCCACCCATGACCTCATGGGAAGAGCCTCCAAACTCTATCATCTTTGCCTCCAGAATGATATTTTTGTCCAGTCGGTTTTGCAGGGCTTGAAAGGGTTTTGATTCTTCTAGAACTTTCTAGAACTTTCTAGAACTTTCTCTCCCTCTAGAAAGTCAATTTCAGTTAACAAAATCATAATTCAAGAGATAGGTGCCAGCAACAACGAAGTGCTCTACCAGCTATTTTTTTTTTCTTTTGTAAATCCATACATGTGTAATTTGAAGACACCTCATCAGGCAGCCTGACAGGTTCAGGAGCCTCTTAAAATGAGAAAATCTCTCCGCACAGTGAGACACATCCACAGGCCTCGCGAGAACCCCGTGGATCAGTAACACGCCCTAAGAAAGTATTGACTGCGGTCCAAGCTCATGAGAAGATTGATCAATCCCGCCGACTTGCATTAATTGTGAAATAGAAGGGACGACTAGATCAATGATTGGAATGAACGCGCGGTAGCGATGCCACATCCAGCTAATCCAATAATGGAGAAGCTGATGGATAGCATATTGGAATTCTACCGTCTGTGCACTTGTCACCATAAAGAATATCCCGCAATTATGGGGGAAAATGGAGCAGGCAGCAGTGGAGGCAGCCTATCAGCCCGATGCCACAGTAGTTCTCCTGATTAAACACTAGATTAAGTGGCGCTCAGCTCGGTAACCTGTCTGCATTATGAAAAATAATCCTCGCGCTAACGTGAAAAGTTTGTATTTTAATCAAAGCAAACTCTGAATATTAAAACATTCCTGGGCTATTTTGGTGCCGTTTAGCTGGGAACATGTTTAACAATTTATAAATGGATCTCTTGCCATTGGCGGCGAGGAGAGAGGACCCAGTGCTGGATGGGGAGGTGAGACTTCCTGTGCTAAAAATCAATTAGACTTGATACAAGCTCAGAGAACTCTTAAGGAAAAAAAAAGCAAGCACTCAAGTGGCCCCGGTGGAATTCAAATTTAGTTAACTTCTATGACGGTTCGCCTGAGGGCATCAACTCCATTCTTTGCTGAAAGCACGTGATTATTCCAGGAGGGCTGAGGCTTAATAAGCTGTGGGTACTACAAAGACCCTCACATGCCTGTCTCATTGCAAAACCCCGCCGGTGGGGAGCTGGATGGCAGATTCTGCAGAGCGGAGAGAAAACTGCTTCTCAAGGGCGCTCAGAGAAGGCAAAGATGGGTCTTGCGTTACGAATGGAGCATGTGGTCGGGTCACACTTCCTACCTAGGCCCTTACTCCGGGACACCGCTGAGACGTGGTGATGGCTCCAAGCCTGTGCAGAAGAGGGAGGCCCAGCAAGAGCCTATTTTTCTCACATTTGATTTGACTTGCCAGCTGCTTAAATGATTGTAATTTGGGGAGCACGGCTTCACACCTGCATGTGTGCACATACTTCACTCACCCTCCACCCAAGCTCCAGTGCTCACACCCTCTCACACCAGCCCTCAATCTCCTCCTGACTCCCCCTCTGGTAACAATGAAATTGTCAGAGTCTAGGAATGCCTTCTGTTGTGTTTTTGCCAGGTTGTTTTCTTTGGCTATTGACAGTCAACAAATGCGTGAAACCATCTGGTCACTGCCTTTTATTTTCTGACTTATTTCACACGTGTCACCACGTCAATATCCATCCACGTCCTGAAAGGCACTGTTCATCTTTTTAATAGCAGCGTAGTATTCCATCGAATCTGTGTCTGGTCATCTGTCGATGGGTGTTAAGTTGGTTTGTGACTTGGCTGTTTTGAGTTGATAGGGTTATTTCACATCCCGGTAGTCTCTGGCTGGACACCAGGTGTTCCAAGGGACATGTGGGTTGTATGGGGCGGGGAGCAGATGCTCTCTTTGGAGTCTCCTTTCTCCATCAGAGGACCGTGAGCTGGTGGGTCCTCCCACGAAACTGAGTCAGAGCTGAGCCATGTGAAAAAGGGGAAGTCAACTTCCTTTAGTTTTTCTGTTCTCCTGTATCGGGTTGTGTGTTTGTGTGTCTTTATCTCAAGTGGATTTATGACTTGCCTTTAATTCAAAGCCTTTATGTTATGGGTGGGAAAGAGTTAAAGAAAAACAGAAGACTGTTTATATAGTCAACAAGTCCAAAACTGTGCAATACTTTGCATTTATTTTATTGTCATTGACATCTGTCCACACTAGACCTGATTTTTTTTAAGATTTATTTATTTATTTATACAAGCACTGGGTACAGTCAGAAGCGCAGGAGGGTGAGAGAATTCACCAGAGCCAGAGCGGGGAACAGAACAGGCAGGCTGACGAAATACACTGCTGAGGGGAGCAGCGGGCGAGACAGGCGAGGTCTGCGCGCCATGTGGGACCCTCGCCAGCCAGCCGGGATCAAACTGGCACTGCCGAGGCTGCAGACAGCTTCACAGCACGGCTCTCAACCACCTGCGCCACCAGGGGAGGCCCCCAACACTAGACCTGATTTTAGGGCCATTTACAATGTTAATTCATTTAATTCTTCTAATGATCCTATGCGGCTGAGAGATGCTGTCATTATTTTGACTCTGCAGAGGAAGAAACTGGAGCCCAAAGAGCTTCAGCGATGTGCCAAGTTCTCATGGATTGTAAGTGGCAGGTGAGGATTTGAGCCCAGACAGACTCGCCAGCTGTGTCTTGTAATAGGCTGATCTGTCGAGGACTCTGGTCAGTGATATCAGTTGTGGGAAATGGGAAGAATTGGGGTACAATTGGATGGTATTAGCTCCAGCTATGCTCTACAGCAGGCCTTCAAATAACATTGTTTCATTATAACATTGATGAGAAAAAAATCAATTCCTGGCCGGGACCACTCTGTGTGGGGACTTGGCACGTTCTCCCCGTCTGTGTGTTTTCTCTGGGGACTCCCGTGTTCCAGAGACGTGCCCGTGAGACAGTAAGAAGGGAGGCGTCTGAAACTCCATGTCTCTGGCCTCCTGCCTTTCTAACAATGTGATTTGTAAATGCCCACACGGTGCCCTGGGGCCACGCTCCAGCCTTTCCTCATCATGGGACAATTAAATTTAAGCTGGCTCATCACAAAGGAAGGGCAGGGTGGTTTGCTTTTTATAGTCACTGGAAAGCTCTGCACATGGTCATAGCAGAAATTCCAGGTTTTCTTTCAAAGTTTGATTAATCTTTGTAGACTATGTTGTCATAAACAGTCCTGAAAGCCTATAAGAAAGGGTATGCATCTTCCTTGCCCTCCCACCCCACATGCAGAGTATACTATTGATTGAGGCAGAAATGCAAAACAACTCACTGCAAGAACACTGTGGAAAGGCAGCTTTCCCTGTTAAGTAGCTGAAGCAGTAATGTGCATCCATCCACAGGGAGCTGAAATGGATGCTTTACTGGGTGTCCCTGATCAGCCCTCTTGCACCCCATCCCCCCACCCATGCTGTGCTTCTGAGCAAGCATGCCTGTGCTCACCATCTGCTCCCCACTTCCAACTTGAGGACTTTATGAGTCACAGAAACCACACGCAAACTAGCACAAGCACCAAGAGAAATTTAGTATAAACTAAGGATAAGAAGGTGGCTCTTTCGAAGCTAGCTCCAGTGCCTCCCTGGACATGCTTTCTCTCTGCTCCTCAGCATTCTGCTCTATGCCTTTGCTTTCATCTCCCTTTCTTATTCAATAGCATCCCCAATCTACATGGTAACAAATGGCTGAAAATATCTCCCAAGTCGCATTCTCATGCAAGAGAATGACTTGCCATTCTAGCACTTCTCAATCAAATGAATAATTTCCAGTGGAACCATCCCGTTACATTAGTCCAGCACAAATCACTAGTCCAGCAAGTTCTGGCCAGATATACCTTGTAGAAGCAGGGTGGTTCCCAAGCATGTGGGCCAATTACCTGACAAGGTGTTCTCAGCATCTACCACCAGACACAGCTCATGGGGTCCAGACTTATTTCCCCAAAGGAATAGTTGATGGAAATTGGCCAGTTGCTGAAATAATGTGTCACTGTAATGAAAAGAGAGAAGCTGTTGTTCTTCCAGCTTCAGCTACAGACAAAACTCCATCCATACTGAACACCTGTGTATCCATTTTGCCTTTCTTGGGGACCCATGATAAGATGGGGTTTGCATAGGATCTGGAAAATGTATAATGTCTTGGGGAATTAGTGGAATTGCTGAGATATCAATGTATTTTACAGTTCATTTCCACAGCTGTTGTTTTGTTTAAAACTGGATGAACTGAAAGTAGAAGAACTGATTTTGTAAACTCCAGAAGGAGAGGCCCGGGCATGGATTTTGGGATTCCATCTCTGACACTGGCTTTAGCAACAAGGATACATCCCTAAGTTCTCCAGGTATCAGTTTTTTATTCTAAAAATGATCATAAAATAATTTCTACTCAAATCGAGCAATTGGGAGAATTAAATGAAGGAAGATACCTTAAGAACTTAGCTAGGATTTTTTGCTCACATATATGCGCAATAAACAAAAGTCAGCCTTCATCAACCACGCTGATTTTATCCCACCCATGGTCATTTGGCAAAACGTGGAGTGGAGACAGTTGGGGTTGCTACAACTGGGCAAGGAGTGTAACTGGTGTCTAATGGGTTGAGTCAAGTGATGTCACATAATTCCACTTCTGTGAGATTATCTTGAATAGCTGAATTCATAGAATCAGTCTTTTCAAACATCCTGGAATTAGGAACAGTCCCCCCAGAAAGAACTGTCTGGTTCAAAATGTCAGTAATGCCAAGGTTGAAAAGCTCTGGTGTCATCTATTATGTCAACATCACTATTAAAGTTCTATTTCTTGGAATTAGAGAGGAAAAAACTCAGTTCTTAACAAAATCCTATATTTTCTATGCCCCATATTAAGGATCTCTGCAAAAGAGGGACTTTCAGGGGATGGTGGAGTGACTTAGGTAGCAGTTTTCACTCTGCAGAGTATACAGACACATCATGTGAGCAGAGGGTAGATTTGTTAGGATTGACACCTTCGGGTACAGGAGATATGAAAAAGAACTGGCCAGGTGCTGAAACTTTGACTATCTCAGCAAAAATTCATCAGAAGACTCTGAGGCATATATACTATGTCTATTCCCAGTCTTTCAAGGTGATGGAAATAGCATTTTTGTGGGGGACAGTGGATTATATAAAGACTAATTTCCTTACTGGCTCAAAGCTCATGACAGCAGGAATTATTTTCTTGCAAACCCCATTTTTTTTTGAGAGGAGCGGGCTATTAAAATCGTTATTTCACTGTGATAACCATGTAACATAAGATCCACTCCACTAGCGAATTATTAAGTCCACAATGTGTTACTGTTTACTCTGTAAGATCTAGAGCCGTGATTCAACTCTCTGATTCTGTGAGTCTGATAATTTTGGATACCTCGTACAAGTGGAGTCCTATAGGATTTTTCATTTTCTGTGACTGCCTTGTTTCACTTAGCACGACGTCCTTGTCCTGAAGGTTCATCTGTGTTGTCCATATTGCAAAACATACTTTTTTTTTTAAGATTTATTTTTATTTATTTATACAAGCACTGGGTACAGTCAGTAGCACGGGAGGGTGAGAGAATTCACCAGAGCCAGAACGGGGAGCAGAGCAGGCAGAAGGACCGAAGGACACTGCTGAGGGGAGCAGCGGGCGGCAGGAGAGGTCTGCGCGCCATGTGGGACCCTCGCCCGGTGGCCGGGGAGCAGCTGGGGATCGAACTGGAGCTGCAGAGGCCACAGGCAGCTTCGCAACCCAGTGCTCAACCGCTGCGCCACCGGGGAGGCCCAACTTCTTTTATAAGGCTGGAGAGCACTCCATTGTATGGATACACTGCACTCTGTTCATCACGGCTCTGTCTCCTCTGGAGAGCACGGACTGGGGTCTGGGCTAAAAAGTCAATGTTCTTGCCTCCTCTCCCCTAACCCACCATTAGTGGCCTGGATTTGTCATGGTGACAGTAAGAAGGGCATCATGCCACAGTGACTGAAAGGTTTTCATATCCATTTTATCATGTGATCATCACAATCAGATTGTTTTGGGTAGATATTATATCATTACAGAAAAGGGCGTGGAGGCTGTTTCCTTACATCCCTGAGATAGTCTCCTGGACTATGGGATGGATCTGGAATATGGGCATCAGCGTTACCCAAAGGGGCTGGTGAAAACCCAGAGACCTGACTCCTGTGCTAGATCTATGAGATCAGAATCTCCTGCCGTGTAGGACACTGAACAGCAGGTTTTAGACAGAGACTGGGAAGAGGGAGAAATATTCCGTTCCCACATCAAGTATATGAACTTTCAGGATTGCTTTGGATGGAAGCTCTTCCCATTGGCAAAATGTAAAGTTTCTGAATTTCCAGCTAACTTATGAGCCAATCAAACACCCAGTTTTGATTCATCTCCTCTTTTAAAGAAAAACCTTTTTAAACAATAAGAAAGAGGGATCGTATTTGAAGCTATTTTTTGATGATCGGGGGTCTAGTGGACCTTTCATATTTCCATCCCATCCCATTTCCAGTAATTCCTTTCAATGCTATTTTTTATTTAGGAAGAGAAACAGGTTTTATTCCATAGTGATGACTTGTGGAATACCAAATTTGCTTCGCTTTAACAGTATCTATAAAAGTAAAACTGTTTCAGACAAAGAACTCTCTATAGGGAGGGGAAGACCCAGTTGAACCATTAGCCCCTTCATCAAGCTTATCCGTGTGTGGTTACAAGGTTACAAGGCTTCCCCCTGATTACAGAGCGGTGTGGCCATGAGACAGGTTCTGGCCAGTGGCTTGTAGGCAGCACTCATGTGTGGCACTCCTGACACCAAGCATAGAGGAAGGGGTGTCAGGCATGCACTTCTCCTGCTATAGTGAACCTGAAGTCTTGTGTTGAGGTGCTGGATCTCCACTGGCTTATGCCCTTGCATGGAACAGGAGCTACCTCCCCCCAGGTCTATCCCAGACATGCAGCATGTGTGGGAAAAGACCCTGATGGTGTATTCACATGGAAGTGGGTGCTGGGGTAGTGTCTGATATAAACTAGCCTAAATACTTTGGTTTTATTGGCCTCCCCGGTGGCGCAGCGGTTGAGTGCTGGGTTGCGAAGCTGCCCGCAGCCTCTGCAGCACTGGTTCGATCCCCGGCTGCTCCCCGGCCACCAGAGGAGGGTCCCACATGGCGCGCAGACCTCTCCTGCCGCCCGCTGCTCCCCTCAGCAGTGTCCTTCGGTCCTTCTGCCTGCTCTGCTCCCCGCTCTGGCTCTGGTGAGTTCTCTCACCCTCCCGCGCTTCTGACTGCACCCAGTGCTTGCATAAATAAATAAATAAATAAATAAATAAATCTTTTAAAAATAATAATAATAATAAATAAATAAATACTTGGGTTTTAGAAAATGGCTATAAGATAGATATTTTAAGTGGTGAACTTGAATTCTGCAGACTGGATTTAAGTCAGGGTTCACATTTCACACAGTTTGGAACCACACTTCTATTGCCTAATGCTTTGATAATATCTGTGCACCCAGCCCGGTGCACCAGCTTTGTGGCATCACCCCTTCAGTCTTTCCAGATGCTCTTGCACGGGGTAGATGGGGGTCATGGAGTGGATGCAGAAGCAGAACATGGACACGCTACACATGACCAAGTCTGTGTGTTTTGTGTCCTGAGGCTGTATTTTGCTTACCTGCAAAGTGCAATTGATTAAAATATCCCCTGTGCTGGGCAGTGTTAGGACCCTCTGAGTAGCTTCAGCAACCGAAGCTCTGGGTGCTGGCAGGTTATTTGTTATTTGGGCCCTGCTGGCACTCACTGAGAACTTCAGAGCATGTCCCCCTGGTTGTCGCTGAGCCTCCATTCCCAACCTTGAAGCCCTGACTTGTTTTATTTTTTTCTCCAGTTGGTAAATGCTTCATCATTATTTCTGTCTCCTGTTGGGGTTCACCCTCTCTCTAGCATGACATTTGGCTTCATCCTTCAGCCTCTCTCTCTCTTTTTTATGGTTCCATGTTGCTGTGAGCAGAACTCATTTTTCAAAAGACAGATGGTGGCAACCCTGTTCTCTCTAAATAAAAAAGCAAAACAGCTGTTAAGGTGCAAACAGAGTCGAGGCCAGCAAATCCTATCTGCTTCAAGGGTTGGCAAAGTTTCCCTTCAGGGAAGAGGAGCTATCTAAACAAAATGTGCAGTCCTGGCTGGCCTCTGCCCGGCCCAAGTAGAGAACGAGGCCAAATAACGGCAATTTATAGCGTGTCGTGGGTCCAGCGCCCTGCTCTCTTGGCGGTGCATATTTAAATGCGGTGCTCACGGAGCCGGGATTTACTGCTCTCTAATAACGATAAAATGCCATCAGAGAATGAGATAAATCTTGGCCCCAAATCTTAGAATGCAATGCACACCCTCACGCGCACACACGCGCCTGTAAAATACAGCCAGATACTGCCAAGTCAGGAGTCTGAGTTGGGAAGACGCGAACAGAACAGAGAAAGTAAAGCCAGTGTTTTATAGACCACTGCAAATTGTTGTTTTCATGAGGCTGGGGTCAAGGTGCATCGTGGCCTCAGGTTGAAATGAGTGTTGCTTTGTCTCAGGGCTGATATATACTTGACCTTGGTGAGGAAAGCTTTTCCTTTTCGGGATGCTCAATAGCTTTTCTCTTTGCTTTTCACAGCCCTGCGACAGGCAGGCTCGCAAACAAATACTGATGAATTATCACCCTCTGGGAGAGGAGCGGCCCCCATCTTTTTTTAAGACATGTTTTCTTGTATTTATTTATTTATTTATTTAGAATTTAGAGCTTCATAGGCTCTGTGAGGACAGAGTGAGGCAGGAAATAAATCTTCCACTGAGCCATGTTTGCAAATTGCCGGCAACGTGTGCATTAGGAACCCCCTCCTCTGCGGGCAGGCGGGTGACTCCGATAATAAACCTGACCAAATGCAAGGGGGAGGTTGTCACTCACCTTTGAAGTAGCCCTTGGGCTCCTCCAGTGTCTGCTCTCCTGAGCTCCCACCCATTTCTGACGTTGGAGCCCCAGGATTCTTGAAGAGAGGCCCGCTTGGTGCTGGGAGGTTATTCTGAACCAGCAGCTGCCTCCAGGAGTGACTCTTTCCACCAGACCTCAGTCTAGATGTTTCCTTGGCTACAAGGGGATTATAACATTTCTGCCCAGATCCCAAACTCCAGAGAATGCTTTGGGTTAACCCCATTGAAGGCTAGAGTCTTCTGTCTGGATGGTTCTTTGAACAGAGCTCTGTGTGTGTGTGTGTGTGTGTGTGTGTGTGTGTGCTTGAATATTGGGCCTGTATGTGTGGTTGTGTGTTGTTGGGGTGTGTGCATATGGATGGCTGTGAAGACTAAGAGGTGATATTTGTTGAGCTTGAAATCCACACCCATTCTCTTACGATAAAGTATCCCTGGAGTCCTTAGTACATGAGGTTTTATTTTATATAAAACTGTTCTAACCCCGTCCTCTTTCCTTATATGCCTTTCATTTTCTATACTGAAGGGAGCTAGGAAATAATATGACTTGTGTGTTTACCTCATTTAGGTCTTGTCCTGTTGTTGCTTCAGTAAAATAACATAGATTTGGGATGAAAGGGGACCTAAGTTTTCATACAAAATGAATTCTTTGGAGAAGGAAATTTATCTGAGTTTCATGGACTTCATAGATGTGTGTGGGAGTGTATGAGAGAGACCAGGAGGGAGAGAGGGAGGGAGGGAGAGAGGGAGTGGGGAAAGGAGAGAGAGAGAGAGAGAGAGAGAGAGAGAGAGAGAGAGAGAGAGAGAGAGAGAGAGAAAGATTGAGCAAACTCATTTTCTCTCTCAGAGATGTCATGTCTTCCAACAGGTTATCAGAAGCCCATGTGCAGGCCCCTCTGGCCCCCAGCCTTCTGGTTCCCCTGATTTATCCAGTGGACACTCAGTCACTCTGGAGGTGGAATCACATGGTCAGTGCTGTGCTCCAGAATATCTCACTACTGGGAAGAACACAGGCATGCCTTTGACAGGAAGTGAAGGGCCTTTGACTGGAAGGGGCTGGGCAGGTCTTTGGCATGGGGCAAGAGTCCTTCCCAAACATCAACTTGAGCTTTGCCCACCCACTTCAGCTCACAAAAGAAAATTCCCACTCCTACTCCCCATTAATTCTGAACCACTTGGGTGGATTCAGCCATTACATCCACCTGCCACTCTGTGGTCCAGCAAATCTGACCTGTCTGCTGTTCCACATATCACCTGTTCGCTTGCCTCCCCTCCGAGTATGATTATTCTCTGCCCTTGGAACAGCCTGCCTTTTCTCTGACCAATAACTTCTCATCTTTCTAGTATCTGATGAAATGCTGCTTCCTCCAAGAAGTCCCCTATGATACTCTGTAGGCTTGGTTAGATGAACTTTCAGTGTCTTCCTGGAGCACCTCAACTTCTCCTGCTAGAGTATTTATCACACGTTGTCCTTTCTGAGGCCCAGTGCAGGGTACTTAAGAACTTGCTGTGCTAGTTTTGCAACTTTCTGTAAATCTAAACTTATTTCAAATAATATATGTACATATAAAAGGGAAGGAATAAAGGATAATCTGGGAGAATTTATCTGTGTTTTATGAAAGCAAACAGAAGATCAGAGTTAGACCAGGCCATGAAATGGAATACTGCCTATGTGGTTATATTACAAAAGGAAGAAGCAGAGGTGGAGACTGCTTCCAATACACCCACGAGGCTGAAGGGCAGAGCAGGGGCTGCAAATAAGGCACAAGTGGCTCCCAAGTTCACCTGGCTGGGCAGTTGCAGAACTGGGGCTGGAACCCCACAATCTGAATCTTGAATCCTCCAGAGGTCAGGGGGCCACAAAATGCTTGTGCAGGAGGTGCAGCAAATCTGAGCTGTGAAGAATGCTACCCCAGGACACCAGTCCATGCAATGGAAATGGGGTGGTGGAGGAGATCGCGGTCAGTTCAAAAAAAGAAATTGTGTGATGGGGAGCTTCCGTAGGAAGGGGTGACTGACCTTCCAGAGGGGAAGGAGAGGCGATTGGGCCACTGAAGGAGGAAAGACCTCTGGGTGCAGAAGGGCTGGAGAGCCATTCTGTCCATCTTCCCTTATTTATTCTTAGGAATAAGCTTCCTTTCGTGTGTGTGTGTGTGTGTGTGTGTGTGTGTGTGGATACAAGACGACCAAAATGGAAACCAAATGGTGAGCTCCAGAAGATTTATCCCGGCACATCTCAGTGCTCTCTGGCTAAGTACCTGCCCGTCTTCAGATGGGAGTCGCCACAATGGACAGTGACAGGTCCCCACAGGGCACCCAGGAGCCACCACTTAGGAATCACCACATTCTTTCCCACTTAGCTCGAAGAAAGCCTCAGCATCCTCCCAACACAATGTCGAATCTGCCATTTTTAATCATCCAGAGACGGAAGTTTGCTATCCTTGCAGGTGTCCCCACTAGATCAAAGCCAGAGAGGAGACGTGGGGGAGTTGATGACAAGGGCCACCTGCTGTCCCCGAGGCCCATGGGGCGACATCACCCAAGCTCCCAGGGGATTATTTGATCAGCAGCCACTTAAGTTTCTATAACCTCATGATAATCATATCTTGGAGAAGGATTTAGGAAGAATCATAAAATCAGGCATTTCCTAACAGCAGGCTCTGGCATGGCTTGCTAAGATTGTGCTCCTAATGCATTTTAATGACATGCTTTATAATATCTTATTAAAGATTGTAAGAGCATCTAATAATCATTTAATAAATATTAATGAAGCATTTACAAATTGCACCTTAATTTACAATATGGGTACCGGTATCCTGCCCCGGACCTTAACACGCAGGGACACGGCGACTCTGACAGTCTGCCACAGAGAGCCTCTGTCTGTGACATTGTGACATCCTGGAACCAGAAGTGATTTTTAAAAATAATAATTCTTGAAGTGCAGTTCGGTGCAATGAAGCTTGATACCCAAAGCAGTTTTAGCAATTATTATTCTGTTTGGGGAACATTAAAACATAATCTACCATGAATTTATAATCCATAGCTTCTCTCTCATGCACTTTTTTTTTTAATAATAGGCAATAATTATACGCCCTTGTGCAAAAACTCCCGTGCATGTTGGAAAGTGCCTCCTCACCCTGTAAAGACCTGGGCAGGCAGGGGGTTGATTTCTGGGGGAGCGGGGGGTGTCCACGGGATTGCCACCGTCTTTGCACAATGTTCAGGGGACCCGCCTGCTTCTTCCAGCACCTCCTTGTGGGGGAAGCGCCCTGGGCACAAAGGCCACTTTGCCCGGCCCTCCTGATGTTCAGCCTTTAGCTGGCAGCTTTAAGGTTGAGTTCAAAGCTGCCCTTCTGTCCTCCTGGCACTGCGCCGGTGTGCAGCCAGGATGGCTCACACGCAGGCCTCATGTCACACCTCACAGAGAGCCCAAGTTGGAAGCAGCCTTAGAAACTGCCCTGTCCACCTCCTGACTTTATAGGGGAGGAGTCTGAGGCCCAGAGAGGCAGCTGGGCATCGGGAGGCCACACAGACAGCGGGAAGCGGAGAGGGACAGGGGCTGGGGGCGAGGGATCTGCAGTGGTGTCTCAGGCTCACGCCCCATGGGAGGCAGCGCGCCCCGGGAGATCTCTGGCAGAGGGGTCACCTCCTCCTCAGAGGCCCTGGAGCAGGAGGGGCTGCAGGGCCCCTGGGCTGTCCAGCAGGGCTGAGCAACCAGCATCGGGAGCGCGGCAGTGAGGGCCGGTGGCCAGCAGATGGCGCTGCGGGGATTCAAACTGGAGCCGCCGCTGCCAGCAGGCGGGCTGCTCGGCCTCCCTGAGCCCCAGAGCAGAGGCTTGCAAGGCCGCTCTGGACGCCCTGAGCCACAGGGACCTGAATGCTGTGGGGATCCCCCGCCAGGTTGAGGAGGACGGGCAGGACCAGCTGAGCGCAGACCGAGTGGCTCCCTGCAGCCTCAGCCAAGGCTAGGGTGCAAGTGTCAGCACCGTGTGCTCCCTCTGTGCATGGCCCCCCTAAAACCCAGCTTTGGGGATCATTGTAAGGGCTCTCAAGAACCCCTCCTTGCTGCTGAGGCAATGACCCCCACTGTGAGGCGCCACTTCTACTCCCCCTGCTGCTCCAGGCCTGGGGCTCGCTGCCAAGCCATGTTCCGTGTGCTTTCGTGAATAATGGAAGGCGTGTGCCCTGACAAGACGGCTTTGCAAAGGAGTTTGATTTACTTTGCAAAATTGTAGAATTAAGTGAATAAAGGACAGTTTAGGGCAACACGTATTTCTGAGTATTTAGATGCTTCCTGATCTCTCTCTCTCTGTGTCTCTCTCTCACACACACACACCCTCACTGCTGTACTTACATTGCATCACTCCTCTCCCTCTGCTTAGGGGAGGTGTTCCTGCAAAGAGGTGCCTGCAGGGAAGCAAGGCCTGCACCCCCGATAGCAGCAGACGGACCCACCAAACAGAAATGCTCTGGCCTCACCCCTCAGCTGGAGGGCCCAGCATGTCTGCCACCCTGCCTCCATCCTCAGACCCCGCGCTGCCTTTAAGGCAGAGCTGGAGAGCGTGTGCATGAGGCGCCGCTGCCTGGACAAGCGCCTGCTGCCACGTCTTCTACCAGCAGGATGATGTGAAGAGCAGCTGGGCCTTTGGATGGTGGTCTGGGGCCGCCAGGCAGCTGCAGGGCCTGCTCAGGGGCAGCGCAGCATCACCCCTGGTCAGGGCAGATGCCCCCCAGAGGGAGGGGGCCAGAGGCCCAGCTGTCCAGCAGGCCAGGCCCAGCCGGCCAGGCATGGGCTGAGGCCCCGGTGGGGTCTCACGCTGCCTCCCCAGCTCTTTGCTGGAAGCCTCCACCTGCTAAGAGACTGGGTGTGTCCTGCAGGCAGGAGCTGTGTCTCCTCTAACTCGCTGGCACACGGCACGCACCGACACATATTTGTTCAATTAATAAACGAGGAAATTAATAGGGAAGATGAATCATCTCTCTGGATGAGTTAATTGCATCTGCTTTATTTAACAAGCGTTATATAATCCCGCCTCTGTGCCGGAATCGCTCCCAGGGCTTCAGTGCCATTGGCTCATCTGGCCCCACACGAACCTCAGTCAGGCACTGTCCATGCCCCCTCTTTTCAGATGGGGTCTCGAGGGGGCAGAGCGGTTAAGTAACTTGCCCAAGGTCAGCAACTAGCAGTGCCAGAGCCAGGACCAAATCCGAGCATGTGGCTCTAGAGATTTTGCTCCAAATCTCCCCACTGCCCTTCCTCCCGTGCTCCAGCTAAGTCTCCTCTGCCCCCTAATCGTGTGTTTCAGTAACCCCAACCTGGAGATGAGCATGCATGGAGTGGATTCCCCAAAGCCCACTTTCAAGAAGTGCGTGTGCAGGAGACGTGATCACAAAGCTGTCCAGATGGAAGAAGAATAGTTGGATGATTTGATTTCACCAGGAAAATGAATAGATGTTTCTCCCTTCACTTTTGTAACGCAGACTGTACTTCTTGGTGTTGAAGAGGCAAACAGGGAAGAAAGGGAAAAGATATAAAGGGAAGAGGGAGGGAGGGAGACACGGAGGGAGGGAGAAGCAAGCTTTATTTAATCTCAGCACAGAAACAGTGTTCGCAGCTCCGAGAAACATGGTTCCTCATTCTCCTATTGCTTGGCACAAATTCACTGCCTAGAAGCCTGCAGAAATATTGGAAGTCAAGATCCGATATAATAATTGGCTTACAGATTTGAAGAAGGATAGACAGACTTTTCCATTTCCAAGATTCATTAGTCCGGCTCTCCCTCTAATAGACAGGGCCATTTTCTAATCAAATTGGCACACAGTTCATGCTCTGGCTGGGCGTAAATGGGCTGCTCTGAAATTGCTCCACCTCGGCGCAGGGCGAGGGTTGGATGGGATGGATTTTTTCTCCCCTGTGCTTGATCATCATAAGCTCTTCGTTCAATCACAAGGAGTCCACACCTTTAAAAACCACCCGACCAAGCAGCATGGTGCCTTCCATTTGTGAAGTACTCCCAAAGGCCATCTCTATGTTCTTGACTCCCCTTGAATTATCAGAACACGCGATATCCTGAGAAAATTGGGCAGGAGTGTGGGGTTCGGCCACGGCCCTGTGGAAGGGTAGGTGCGCAGACGTGTGATTGATGCAGAACACAGCGTGGCAAAGGCTTATGAGAGAAGGTTCTGGCATCGGTCAGATCTGATTAGGTCCCTGCTCCATCCCCCAGTTCTGAGTTCCTGGGAAGGTCTGTGATCTAAGCTCCAGGCTCCTCTACCACAACATGGTGAGGGTTTAAATGACTGTGTTCTTCTCCAGCTGAGCTTCACGGAGGGAGGCTAAGGTAATCCCTAAAAATCCGAAATCAAAATTAGATTCTAAAAAGCATTAGGAAGAACTGGTGGGCTGCTGGGCTGAGCAGAGAGGGAGGAGATCCGTCATCTGGAGGGCCTGGAGTGCTTGGCTGGGGCTTTTACCCTTGTCTCTGAATCAGCCAACGTGATCGCCTTGGATGGAGAAGAGTGGACTCCCACTCAGCTGGCTGTAGGGGGCAGGAATGGACACTGAGCAGCTTTACTATGACCCGAGCAGACGGGGTAAAGGGGAGAGTCCTGGAGCCCTCAGTGGCTTTTGCAGGTCTTTTATTGGGATTTACCAGGCACACGGCAGGCAGGGGTGCTGGGGGGCCGGGAGGCTGGCAGACCTCCCAGCCCCCAGCAAGTCTTCACTCTTTCTGGGCTCTCCGGCCTTCTCTCTGCTCCCCTCATGGGTCTTCCATTCGCTCTTTCTCTGCGTCTCTGCTTCTCCTGGCGTCCCCGTGACGCTGCCCCTAAAAGCCCAGTCTCAGCCCAGGTGAATCCCATCTCCCTAGGCCCACCCCCCACTCCAGGTGCCCGCCATCAGGCCTGCATTCGGGACCGCAAGGATCCATCATCTCTCCTGATGGCGGGAGAGCAGAAAAGCCTGATGCTGTCACCTTACCCTACACTGTCCAGCGGTGAAGCCCGTCCCTTTGTAACAACACGGTGGACCTAGAGGGTGTAGTGAAATAAGTCAGATGGAGAAAGACAAGCAGCAGATGATTTCACTCACATGTGGGTGTAGACAAACCAAAGCAACAGATGAACTAAATAAAAAGCAGACACACTACCAGACCCCTTCCTAGCGGGGTGGGCAAGTTGGGTGTGAGGGGCCAGCTGTAGGGGGAGAAGGGATTGGTCTGTGGACTGTCACATGTTGACTTTTAATGACACACACCTGAAATTGGTGTAACGTTTAATGTCAATAAAACAGTGGCTGGCATGTCAATAAAAAGGAAAAAAAAAAACGAGAAAAGCCATCTTCGTTCAGGATGGACTCATCTTTAGTAGGCGTGAGGGAGTCAGGTGGGCGAGACTCTCTTAGGGAGCTCTGGCTCCACGTCAGGCTAAGTAGTTGACCTTGACTCCTATCCCAAAACTAGAGAAAAACCCGCATGCAAAATCATTGAGAAATGTCGCGGAGAGTGTGTGGCAAAACACACAGGGGCGTGAGGTAGTAAAGAGAAAATATCAGGGTCTTTACCATTTTCACAGCAAATGGAAAGAAGTCAATTTTCCCTATAAAGTGCGGGCTGCCAGCACCTCATAAATCCTCTGTCAGCTTGGGCATGTCACCTCCCTGAGCCACACGCCCGGGACAGAGTATCAGCCCCCGCAGGTGTATGGCGTGACCCCTACAGGGGGATATTTGGGGCCGCCCAGCTCATGCGCTGTCCTCGGGGGTCCCGAGCGCGCCCGGTACTGCTTGCGGCCCCGAGAAGGCAGAGAGTTGTGTCCTGTCTGGCCTGTGGTCCCTGCTCACCTGCCTGACGCCCACGGAGCCACCGCCCCATCCTTGGCGGCCTCGGTCCTCTGCTCATTAGTGTCATTACGGAGGCTCCAGCCAGCGCCTGCTAGAGGGGCCGAGGGGGCTGGACCGCGTCCTCATTACCTAAAGCGCCATTACTGAGGTGGGAGCAGCCGTGGGGCTCTGGCTCATGGCTGGGGAAGGAAACACCCTCCTGCGCGCCCCAGGGTGCCAGTGGCTCCCGGCAGCTCCCGAGGACCACCTGTCCTTCCCTCAGGTGCCTGCTCAGAAGTGGATGGTTACATTCTTTTTAAAAATCAATCCTGATTTGCTTTAAAAAGTAAAGGTTAAAGCCCGTAGTTCATGAGCAAATTACAAATGTGCCTGCTCCAATGTGGGGGCCTCCCCATTCTAGAACTTTCTTGTTGTGTTCCATCTGCTCCTGGAGCATGCTCCCCTCCCCCACCCCAGCTCCTACTAAGTGCTTGATGGACTCAGAGGGGAGAGCCTCTAAGAATTCCAGAGAACAAATTGTTCAGTTTTAAGTCGTTCTGTTTTCACCATCTTTGCCTTGGGGGGGGTTTCCTCTGAGGGGCCCCAGCGGGGCTCCCCAGGAAGGGAGAAGGCTTCGGAAGCCTCCAGGCCTGCCAGCTGACCTGCTAAACCTTCCCTAACCTCTGGAGCGGATTGGCTGTGGCGGGAGCGGCTGCCCACCTCTGGGGAAGGGCCTCTCCGTGGGCAGGGCAGTGGCTGCACCTGGCGGGTCAGGTGAGTCGGCAGGACCAATGCTGAATCCCCAGAGCCTGCACAACCCCAGAGCACGACTTGCCCTGTCCTGTCCTCAGGAGGCAGAGGAGAGTCACCACCATCCTCAGGGCCGGTGAGTGGGGGCGCCTGCTCTGGGCGAGGAGTGTCCTCACTGGGGTGTGTCTGCTCTGGTTGGGGGTCATCCTAAGGGAAGGGCAGGTTCTGGCCATGTGATGTCTGCCGCCTTGAACTCAGGGGCTACAGGGCGGGGGCTGCACCCTAACTCCTCCCTGAAGACCAGAAAGTCACATGGGCTTTAATTGGGGGACGCCGCGGAGCACAGGGGTTGCTTAGCTCTGGGTAAAGACAGTTCAGCACAGGCGGCTGCACAGTTGTCGGCAAAGGCCACGGAGGCAAGGAGGCTGGGCTGGCGTGGCACGGGACAACGTGGGGGCGCTGCCCTAGATGTTGACAAAGGGGAGCCTGGGAAGTTGGGGGGCCGGGGGCACAGTAGATGAGGGCTCTCCGGGCTAAGCCTTGGCTCTGCCACTTGGTCTGTGAGCCAGTCCCTCCCAGCCTCAGTTCCCGCATCTGCAGGAAGGGGCGCTGCCATGAGCACACCCTCCGCACGGAGCAGGTGCTGGGGAGGGAAGGCAGAGCGGTGCCTGGGAAGGATCCAGCTCTGCGGAACCGGAGCCTGGGGGTATCTGAGGGCAGCACCAGAGCTCAGATTCCTCCCCTCTCCCCTTTCTTTGGATCCCAGCTGGTGCTGGACCATGACCTTAGGCCCTTCGAAAGATGGGCCGATGGGCCGGAAGCGGGGTAGGGAGGGAGGAGGAGACTTGTAGAAACACCGAAGCCAGACCTCTGGGAAGCCATGGAGACTTCCCCTGGCTGACTTTTGGGGTTCACGGCATGGAGACACAGCAGAGCGGCTACTAGAGGCCCTTCTTACAGGGGGACGGAGGAGCAGAGACGCCCGGTCTCGTGGGAGGAGGCCGGAGCTGGGAACATTTCGGGATGCAAGGGCCTTCAAGGCCTGGGGTCCGGGACGCACAGACTCTGACTCAGTTGGCCTGGCGTGGGTCTGGGGGCTGCAGTTGGAGTCCCACATCTCCCTTGGAGCCCGAGATCCGGTAGGACAATGCCGGGGAAACGGAACTTGGCGTCCTGGTCTCCTGGGCGCCTAGGTTTCCATCTGCACCCAGGACCGGGCCCGCCCATTTATCCTAGTTAAAGGGTCCTTGGCTCCTGTTCCCGGTGATTACCCCTCACGGTCCTGATTGCATTATACACTTAAATGAAATAAAATGCACCCTATCGAATGCACTGCACACAAAAAGAATATTTATTTGAATATTAAGTACAGATAAGACTTCCCCTGGGATTATTTCAGCGCACATTTGCAGAATTTAATTGCAAGGTTTTCCCACTCAGGTTCTTTCCGAACGCTCCTTGTGAAAATATTTTCTTTCCGAAGGTAAAGCTGTGCTCTGTTGGTTTATTATTATTATTATTTTAAGTCTGAAGAGCTCTCTGAGCTCAGTCATTACTTCCAGTGTCTAATTAATACCGATGGTGACAAAGCAAACAGCCAGGTGACCTACTTTCTCCTTCTAAATTGCCTGCAATTTACATGGACGCCTCCTCATTGTTTCGCAACTTTCATGAACTACTTCTGCCAGTAAAGATTCTTTAAGTTTAGGGTTTTAAGAGCTCATTTTTTCACAAAGCATATGTCTCCCAGGGCTCCTTCCGTGAAGCTTTCCAGGAAGAGTGCGAACACGTGGCGCGCACACGCAGCCACCACCGCCAGCGCCATCCAGGGCACCCTTGCCAGCAACTGAGCTGGAAAATTAGAAAATGAATACCCCGCGAGCTTCTCCAGCTATGGGACTGTTTCTGTGTCTTAAATGATGACATTTTGTAAAGTCACAGAACTCGGGAATGGAGAGACCTGTATAACTCGGTAACGATTCCCTTCCGCAGCCCCCGCGTGGGGGCCGCTCACCTGGGCTGGCTTCACCTGGAAACCATTTATGTCCTATTTTCTTGTCCAGAAAATTGATCCAGTGGGACTTAGTTCACCTCGCTGTTTTGCTTTGTATTTTTTCCGGATAGTAAGGGGTTGTTCCATGGCTTATGAACGTGTGATGCCTCAGCACAAAAGAACCCCCAGCCTGAGGCCACTTTACAGAACATGGGTCTTCACTACTGGAGTCTGCCCAACATCTGAGGACATCACAGGGCAGGCTCAGTCGATTGGCAGCTTCTACAGGAACACAAGGTGATGTCAAACAGACCTGGGGTTCACGTCTCTGCTTTCACGGCTTGTTGGGGTGATTCGAATCGCTTTGCACACGTGAGCTCATTCAGACCTGTGACCACACCCAGGCAGGCCAGGTGTGGACTCTGCACAAGGTCCCTGAGCTGAGAAAGCGTAGAGGTGTTGAGACTTGAACCTTGGACACCCAACTTTAGCCTTTGTCCTTTTAAGCGCTGTGTGAAAGATGGCTCTCGGTCTCTGCCGCTAGAGACACATGGCCCGTGTGTCTCTGCTGAATCTAATCAATTGGGATTCAGATTATAAAATGACCGACTTCTGATAAGATGATCATTGGACTTTTGCCACCTCTGAGCATAAAGGAAAAAAACAAGTCTCGTCAAAGCATCTCAATGTGAAGGCACCTCAAGAACGTAACCCCCACCTAGCAGACACGTGCCAGGCATGTCATCTGCCACCTGGGACTCGCCAGCCATCCCCATCCTGCACATGGGGAGGGGGGTGATGGTCCAGGAGCCTGGTTCAGGGAAGAGCACCAAACCCTTGTATTTCCCCTGCCTATTTGGCGAGTGTTGCTCACATTTTCTTGGACTGAACATGGGGCTTGGGGTGGGGTTGGGGACAATTATAACCCTTGGTTATGAAGGAAAGAAATGGTGATTGCTTCTGCATCTGAGACAAATAGAAATCATCTGCGTAATAACCACAATTGTTTTCTCCCTCCCTGCTCTGCCTCGGTTCACAAAATACCTTATTAAATCTGGAGAATAAAAATGTGCCTGGGGTAATGGTTTATTATTAGAATAAATAACTGGCACACGTTGTCCCCACCTTGCAAGTTATCAGATGCAAAGACACCTCGTGGCCTCGCTGGGGAAGCCGGGACCTGTCGGAGCAACAGACTCCTCCTCGTCCAGGGATCCTTCCGCAGCAACGCCAGCATCAAGCCTGGAACACACAACACTGAGAGAGGGGATGTGGGAGGCTGAGGGGTCCTGGCCAGGGCTGCCTGTTGCTGCAGCCCCTGTCTAATCTGTGTGCCTGGACAACCTCGTCCCAGAGCTGGCTCGACCTGCTCTATCGCTAATGGGGTATTTAACAAGTGGGTGCATAGCAGAGCAAGTGTAAAAAGCATTTCCTGCAAAGAAAACAGCTTCTTAAACCCTGTTATTTGAGGCTCCATCCAGTTCTGCAGGCATCCTAACCTCTGACACCCCTCTAATCAGATAACTACCACTTGAATCTCCACCGTGACTTACATCCAGAACAGAGGCTCTTGATGTAAGTGCCAATATCATCAAATGATACGGTTTTCCAAGGGGTGGCAGGAGAAGCATTACTCATGAACTGCTGTGCAGTGCCTGCACCTTCCCAACCACAGGCCACTAAGTGCTGAGCATGCTAAGTGGTGAGACTTCGAGACACATGCCATAAGTACCCCAAGTACTTATCCTGAGTATTGTCAGCTATCAATTTAATGGGCTAACACTTCAGTCTTAGGTTTTCTCTGTGCAAGTTTATATAGAACAAGGTGCCTGTTGGATTTCCCCAAGGAGCACTTAGCCTCACCTCTTCCCCCTGTCTCTCCCCTCCCTCACACCCCCACCCCCATGACCCCCTCAAAGTTGGCAGCCTTACAACATCAAGCAAGATTTTAGCAGCAGATTCTGGTTCTCCCTGAGGTGAAGGTGAACTTGACAGGGGAGAGATGAGTGGATCCCTGGTTATTCTCTCACATGCGTTTCATTTGTACCACACAACCAGAATCTAGCTAATTCATCAAGCCCCATTGCTGAGATTTGGGGTGCCCATTTTTTTCAGTGGGATATTCCTCACGTCTTTTCCTGACTCCGAGCACTTACTGCGGCCCCACCCTTTTTTTTCCCTTCTACCAAAATGAAATCTCAGCCACAACAAGGCGTAGATATAGATTTGCTTCTCTGACACAAATGCTTCCGTTTTCTTGGAATTAGAGGTCACACTTCATTGGAGAACGCATTTGGAAAAAGCATCAGGCTTAAGTACAGCTGTGTGATGGATTGCATTATATTCAGGGACTCAAGGCTTCATAACCCAGATTGATCATAAACATTTCTTAGAAGAAGCTGGAAAGAGGGTGGGCAGACCACCCTTTCTCTTGATTTTGTTTTTTACTTTCCCATGAAGAGAATTCACGCTCAAGTACATCACCTCCCTTCAAAATCGAGCTTGAACTCTTTCCAAGACAGCAACCTGGGATGCACCGTTCTGCTACTCTAGGGAGTTATAGCTTTCATTCATTGAGGACCTACTATGTGCCATTGTCTTTTAATCATTATGATCACTATGGAACTCAGCTATTTAAATTATATTCTGGTGATGGCGAGTGATTACAATGCGCAGAGGCATTGCGTGCACACTGTGTGAAGTTGAAATCATGCAGCATTTGTATTATGTATAAAACACAAAACCCAAATCAAAAATAAGAAAACATCCTTATCACTTTCTGGTCTCCATTCTCATTCCCAAGGCATATTTTTTGTGCTTTTGTGTGAAATTTATTATCTAGATGTTTTCCCTGTCAAGATGGGTATTTGTCGGTGGGTGTATGTGTACAGATTTTTAAACAACTAATTGGATCCTATTTTAAATATTGGTCCAACTTTCTTGGTTTTTCTCATTCTCTCAGGGACACCCTTTATGGGGTGTCTATCAGGGACACCCTCGTGGTCCAGAGTGTAGATAGATCAAAAGTTGGCAAATTATAGCCAATTGCCCCCAAAGTCAAAACATTTACAATTTGACTCTTACTAGAAAATGTCTTCCCACCATCGCCATAGACAGACCACTATGTATTTAACCCTTTTGCTTCTGACGATACTGGTGATACTGATAGTCCTCTGAGTTGTGGGCTGTTTGGAGGAATGCGTCGTGGACAGACAGACAGACAGATGGATCCCAAACATCATCCTGGCTGTTAGGAAAAGAAAGTTGAGGGAGACTCAGCCCTTTTCCTGGCAGGTCTAGCCAGGGGAGTGTGTATATGTTGGGGGCAGGGGATGAGAGTGGTAACAGGCTCAGCGTGGAGCAGGGAGAAAAGATAGGGCAGAATGCCAAGTCAGGAGGAGACGGGAAAGACCCTTCGGCCTGTCTGCAGAGGAGCGTGGGGGTGGGGGAAGATGAATCCCTGCCTCTACACACCCCATTCAGACAGGAGAGCAAAGGGCTTCACGCTGAAGTTTATTGCTTCAGTTTCTAACCTTTCATAAGTGCTTACTTGGCAGCCTATGGAGAGTGGTATTTGATTCTCTGGAAGCATCTTAAAGGAGCAACACCAGACCATCCACTTTCCCTTTTTTCATTTAGGCTATAAAATATATTGGTTTTGTGCATTACTGCCATGGGAGGAAAGAAAAAAAAAAAACACATCACATGTTCGTTTCCAAATGAAATGACATTTAGTGAAGTGTACATTTAAGATCTTTCTCAAGGCCGGCTTTTAGAGGGTGCACACAGAGGGTCTTTCTTCATAACAGACGAGAAGGAGTTCTAGGTAACTTCTTTTCTCTGAACCGTTCCCATAACGGTTATGTGGGGAAATGTAAGAGCCTCGTCATGTCCAGCAAGAACTTGGGGGGCTGCGGAATGCCCTTCCGCGTGCTGGGAGTGACGTGTGAGGCACGCCAGCACCCAGAAACCCAGGCCCGCGGTGGGGGCTGCCCTCTTGCATAGCTGGGGTTGCTCTTGCTCAGCAGCTGCAGAAAGGGTGGGGGAAAGCTCCCCGAGATGTTATGGATGGCATCTGAACATGGCCCCAAAGGAGAAGCAGGAGGTTATTAATAAAATGTGGGCAGGACAACAGGGGCTGCTGTGTAGGAAATCCTAACAGACACATTAAGGAAAAACAGCAACAACGGCAATGAGGCCCGCTACGGAGATGGCTCCAACGTCCTTTTTTATTATCTTCACATCTCATTTCCCTTAATCGCACTCACTTGAAGGACAACCAAACTGGTGGCCCCTGTTGAGGGTGGGATATGTGTGGGGGGGCTTGGTGATGGGGACATCTCACAGGGCTCACGCCCAGTGTCGAGCTCGGTGGTTGTGTTTGTCTTACACGTTACCTCTGTGCTTCTGTGGGTGTGAGACACTCTGGTGACTTTCTTTTTTAAGATGTTATTTTTATTTATTTATGCATACAAGAGCTGGGCCAGGGGGTGGGAAGAGGACTCACCAGAGACATTGCGGGGAGCAGAACAGGTGGATCTACTGAAATCCACTGCTGAGGGGAGCAGCGGGGAGACAGGAGAGGTCTGCTGCGCCCTGTGGGTAGCTCCCTGGCCAGGGATCGAACTCATGCCACAGTGGCTGTGGAGAGCTTCATTGTGCTGAGACTTAACGCCTTGCAAAACCCAGGAGGCCTGACCCTGGTTATTTTTGGAGACAGACGTGAAACATATGAATCTTGTTATTAGAGCACTTATTTAATTAATGAAAACGCAAGCCCTCACTATTACACCACCATCTACACCTATATCTTGGTGGGGCGCGGATATGAAACTTTCCTGATTACAAGTGCCCTACGTGGCCCAAAAGATAATTTGAAAACTACAGAAAAACATTAAGAAAAATGTATTACCAGCACCCTTTAATTGCATCCCCCATTTCATTTTATGTTTTACATTTAGATATGTGATCATTGGGAGTCATTTTTAGGTCAAGGTGTTCCTTTTTTTTCTGCAAATGGAGCTCCAGCTACTCGCTTCAGGGTGCATCACTATTTGAAGGTTTTTCTAAGCGGCTCCTCTAAGGATTGCAACACACACATAGGACTCTTGGTTTGCATGCCTCAGTCTCACCCCTTGGAAGGTGGGACTGTATTGCCACCTATGCCCTTGGCCTTATCTCACGCACTGCAGACTTACACATCCAACATCTTGTTGGTCAGTTTTGTAATTTTTATTTTATTTTTAAAATATTTATTTATGCATGCAAGAGCTGGGGTACAGGCCAGAGGTGCGGGTGGGGCGGGGGTGAGAGGATTCACCAGAGTGGGGAGCAGAACAGGCAGATCCACTGAAATCCACTGCTCAGGGGAGCAGTGGGGAGACAGGAGAGGTCCTCTGTGCTACACGGGTAGCTCCCCGGCCAGGGATCAAACTATGCTGCAGTAGCTGTCGATTGCTTCATAGCGCTGCATCTTAACCCCTTGCACCACCAGGGAGGCCCCATCAACTGTATTTTAAAGACACTCCGAGGATATGCTAGGCTCTCCGCTCCCACTCATTTATCCACAAACTTGTCATCTTTTGCTGTTCTTTAGGCTGATGTTCCAAGTTCCCTTCTCTTACTTATCATGGATCACCCTCTGTCTGGAAACTTCCATGGCAACGATTTCAGAGCAGGTCTAAAGGGTAAAACACCTGCTTAGCTTCCTTAATATCTGACTGTCATTTCTAAAAACTGTCTTCTTTGGGTTTACAATTCTGCATCAACAGTTCATTTCTTCCAGTACTTAAATAGTGTGCGCCCTACTTCTGGCTTCCTGGGTGTTGTTTGTTAAGAGGAGAGACCCACTGCTATTTGAATGTTGCTCCCTACAAGTGTTGCGTCAGTTTCCAACTCTTTTTTTAAGGTTTCAGTAGTTTGATTTTGTCTGGTATGACTTTTTTGGACCTCTTTAGAGTTCGTTGAGTTTTTTTAATGCGTGGATTTGTGTCTTTTGCCAAATGTGGGATTTTTCAGTCATTATTCCTTCAAATAAATTGTCCAAAGAGAATTTGATCGATATTAGAATCGCAGTGATGTGAATGGTATGATTCTTCTCTACTATTTACAGGCCCCCCGAGTCCCTCGCTCCTTTCTTCCTGCCTTAAGTTTGTTCTCAGTTCTTCAGATTGGATACTTTTCATTGATATGAACTGACACCTGCTGAGTTTCCTCTGCTCTCTCCATTTTGCATTTGAACTCATTTAGTGGTTTTGTTTGGTTAGATTATTATTATAGATCTAATCCTTCTGTTGGGTTCCTCTTCCTGTCTTCTGTTGCTCTGCCAACACCGTATTTTTCCATTGGTTTTAACTGTGTTTGTCCTTACTTGTCGGAGCATTTTAATAATAACTGCCCCAAATCTTTATTTGATGATTCCGGCCTCCATGCCACCTCCGTGTTGCGTCTTAATGTCTTTTCCTGTGTGAGTTTACCTTTGCCTGTTTCTTTGAATACTGAGTAACTTTAGGTTGTGTCCTTGGTGCACTGAGTATTATGTTCGACAGCAGTGGGTCTTGTTTCAATCCTGTGGAAATGGTTGACTCTCTGGTTTAGCAGGAAATCACTCTAATTGAACTCAGGCTGAAAGTTCCCACCTTCCTTCTAGGCCTGTTCTGCCGGCAGATCTGCCGTCGGAGCTTCCTCAGTAGGAGCTGACCTGGCCTGTGTGTGCCCCTGGGCCAGCCTAAGATCCAGGTCGTCTGTCCGGTTCGGTTCTCCAACCCTGTGTGTCTGTTTAAGTCACATGAACACGGGGTGGCTCAGGGCCGAGACCGGTAGGACTGGTCATCTTCGTAAACGCTTTGTCGAGATACTCAATGTATTTGTTTAGTTTCCTCAGACTCCCCATTTTTGTATCCTCAGCAAGAAAAAAGTGCTTTTAAAGCCGTTCCAGTGAGCCTGCCTTTGGGACCATGTGGCAAAAGGGCAGACAGAAAAAATGGGGTTTTGTCCTGTTTCCCGAGGCCACAGCTCTGGGATCACAGAGGAGACGCCCTGTCTCTGAGAACGGGGAAGTCTAGTCGGGGCTGGGCTGCCTCGAGTCTGCACCATGGACACTGGAGGGACAGGGGACACCCCCACTGGATGGGCGGTGCCCCGAGACTGGTCATGTCCCCCATTCCACCAGCCATGTCCGCTGGGTGACCAGAGGCCTCCTGGTCTGCGTGGGGTGTGGAGGCAGGGAGCTCCCACAGTCTCACCCAGGACCAAAGCCCTCTGCATGCGTGTTCAGAAAATAGTATTTACCTTTTTAGCCAGTTCAGAAAAGTAACAATTTAGGACATTAACTAGATTCGCGACATTGTGCCACCTTCACTAGTTTGGGAACTTGTTCATCTGCCCAAGGGAAACTGGACCTGGGAAATCTCCTCCCCTGCTCTGGTGGCCACAGGCTGCTTCCCCTCTCTGGGGTTTGCCCCCTGCAGATCGGAACACCTTCTGGAAGAAGAATTTACGTGCCCGAAAGCACCTATAGCAAGTTCCCCGTGTGTGCATTTGTGCCTTTATGGAATGCTACCCGTTTTCCCCCGAATATTTTGCATTGTTTCTCCCCAGCCCTCTCTTCTTGCTTCGCTTTTCTCTCTTCCTCCTCTTGAACAGCCTCTTTCACTGTCCTTTGAACACAAGCTATAAACCGTAACATCGGGGGGCCTTTGCAGCTTCCGTTCTTAAAAACAAACTCATGCCTGCTGAGTATCTCCCATGTCCCTGCTTCTAAGCACTGCCCGTTTCTCCGTCCTGAAGGCACACTGTGATTTAGTCTCTAATTTCCCCTTATTATACATCGCGATATTTACAGTGTTCACTTTCATAAATAACGCCGACATTACCTGCCATGCAAATGAACATTTGTGTGTATCTCTGCTTATCTTCTTAGGAGGTGTTTGAGAGTTAGGGTTCAAGGGCAGAGCAGAGCCCCAGTTTATAGACTTGGGACTCTGGCATATCCTAAGTAACATTTCTGGTTTTTGTTTTTGTTTTAGAGTAAGTTAAAAAAAAGAAACTTTCAATACAAAGTGCATAAAATATACATCAAAAGTCAGCTCCTAAACCTTCTTATCCTTTAGCAAAAGTTTCAAAAACTTGCAACAGATTCTAGGAGTCAGGGGTTGCTGCACTGGCTGCAAAATATACTTGAACTATCCGAATAAACTGCAAATGGAGGCATCAGCGATCTCTTACTGGGATGAAGTGGAGTAGCCCATGTCCACGGAGCTTGAATGCACTTTGGCCTCTCTCTTCCACCAGCATCCGCCCCAGTCATTTCTCCTGTTGGACAATACAAGCCACGGTCACTCTCGACAAGCACCTTTGACCTTCAGAAGCCCATGTTGGTGGTGTGGTGACCAGTGGCTGGCGTGTGTGTCTGGAATCTCACTTCTTGAGCTGCCCTCAGCTCACGAATCGATCAGGGGAGCTTTCCTGGTGATCTACAGGTTATGTCTCAGCGCTACCACCACCATGGCCTGAGTTTGATCCCCGGCCAGGGAGCTGACCCACATGGTGCAGCAGACTCCCTGTCTCCCCGCTGCTCCCCTCAGCAGTGGATTTCAGTAGATCCACCTATTCTGCTCCCCACTCTGTCTCTGGTGAATCCTCTCACCTCCCCCCAACTCTGGCCTATACCCCAGCTCTTCTGCACACACACACACAATTAAATAAAATAATTTTTAAATTAAAATACATTTAATAAGAAAAAATAAAACACACAAATGTGTCAGGGAAGCTCTCCCTGATGGAAGCTTTGCCCTACAAATTCCCCTGACCGTCGGATGGGAACTCACTGCCTTGTGATCAGAACTGGACCGTGAAGTGTGACCCACTGGCCAAGGGGTATGGTTGACATGGCAGCTGCCCCCACTGCAGAGGACCCATGTGAGTCGGGGGCCTGTCCTTACCCACCTGGAGGGGGTCTTCAGGGTTGATGCCTGCCCTAGCTAGACTTGAGGAGGTTCACACCTGAGGGGCACATGCCCCCACACCCTCTCCACATCCCTCCTCAAGACTTGCCTCAAAGCCATTGTGTGTGTGGATCACAAGGTCGAAACTCCAAATGCAGCTTGGGCTACTCACACCCAAAGAAAAAATAAATGCATAATTAATTAATCCTGTGTTTGCTCTGAACCAGCGATGAGCAGTAACTCTCCAGCCCCTTTCATGTTGTTTTTTTTGCAGCAGCCTCTGATTATGTCCCCCCCTTTGCTTTTCTTTGTAGGTTTCAAGACAACAGATGAATTGTGAAAGAGATCAGCTAAGGGTACGTGCGTCTGCTTGTCAATGCTTCCCGGGTCTCGTTTCTGTGTGATAAGCAAAATTTTCCTTGTCTTTCCCAAGACACAGGGTTCTAAATAGCAGGCTTCATCTTAAGACTGGTAGAGTTGGAAATATTTATCCCAGCTAATTTAGTATTGATTGAGCTGGTAAATACAGTATATCTTCCTTTGAAGTGCCATTATAGCAGGTATGGATTTTTTGATTTAGATTCAGCAATAAATACTTCTCTTCTGGAATTTGTTTGACATCATTGTACTCTCTTTATGTACAACACGAGGTCTAAGGAATAACAAAGGTCAAAAGGATGCCGGGCTGCCTTCTCTGCTGGGATGCTGGCTGTCTGCAGAGTGGCCGGGATGTGTGATTTCTCTTCTCTGGGGTGGGAGATCAGCTCCTAAGCAAGGTCATGTTCCAGGAGGATCCACACCCTCCAGAGACCTTCAGTCCCAGTGTTGTTTGTGTGTCTAGGAGAAGGGGGCAGGGTGTAAAGCCTCCTGTGCTGTTGGCCTTCTGGTAAATGAAACTCTGCAGCGTGTGCGTCCCCGAGGCACAGAGAGTGGCCCAGACAGCAGAGCATGCTTTGCTCTAGGGGGAGCTGGGCGGCCTGACTCTGCTTTCCTGGCGTCGTGTGTCTGCTAACCTTCTTGGCACGGGCATGTTCTTTGAAGAAATGTCAGGGTGACCTCTGCCCCCGGTATTTTTTTTTTAATGCATTCATGTCTTGGATGGACAGATTTGAAGTCATAATTGGCCTCTGTTTAATGTCACCGGTGGAAACTGGCAGCTTTTCCTGGACGAGGTGCTTGTGTTCGTGTTTCCACATTCCTGTAAAAACAAGAGGCACGTGCGGTGGGCTGCTTTGAAAACCCTAACCGTGACGTTCGGGGCTGGGGCATGTCGCAAATCAGAATAATTTATTAAGCCCGCCTAGTGCCATTTACCCGCTGCCTTGTCGCTTTCCAGAGCACGCCCCTAACGTTTGTGGGGGGCCTTCCATTCTGCAGCTGCTGTCGGCGGCGTCCGGTCTGTTAAATCCTTAAGTAAAACAACAACAGAATCCACTTGCGTGGCACCAAGCGAGCGAGTCGAGGTTTTCTTCTGCTCGTATGCATATTTATTTTGTGTACAATCCCAGCACGGCCTTCTCTATTAACCTCTCATCTCTACCCACGTCGCCCCTAAGTGCCTGCGCCTGCATTCGTTGTGACTCCTCCATGAACCAGCCTTCAAGATGTTTTAAGCTTGCTAGAGCTCTTATTGCTTTTCCCCTGCAGTCTGAATTACTGGTTCATCCTAGTAAATAATGTATTGCAACTTCAGATTTCTCTTCCTGTTTGGATGAGGACGATGGCCAGAACTAGGTCAGCGTGAGAGAGGAATAGGCGCTTCTGTCTCCAGGAGTCCCTGGTAGATGCTCCAAAATTAAGGCAATATTGAAAGCTGCGAGCCACAGGAGGCTCACCTGGCGAGTTAAGACACAGGAGGAATGAAAGGTTTGCTGGCAGTTGGAGGGTCTGCTATGTTGCATTGACGGGGACGTGTCGAGAGGGGGAAGTTCAGAGGTGAGAAGGTGCCTCCTTTGCCTGTTACGTGTCTCAGCCACGTTTGACACAATGGACTGTGCAGTTTAACCTAGGGTGTCTCGAGCCCCCAGCCAAGGACTCCCACAGCACCGGCTGGGGTGCTGTTGTAATCTCTGCTTTTATGCGTTAAACTGATTTGTGTGTTGGGTCGATAGATGCACATTTACGTGCCAGGTTATACCTTTATGTGTCTGACAACCGAGTACGCAAGGGGATGCGGTGAAGGTGTCTCCTCCCATCCAACCTGGCAGGACACACCTGTGCTAGACACACCTCACCTTTGACATCTGTGTCTCACCTGGAGGCATTTTCTGTCTCCTCTTCTTTTCTCTGCTGCTGCCTCTCCCACCCATTCCTCTCCCTCTGTTCCTCTCTAGTCTGTGCGTTTCCTCAGAAGAAAGTGGCCTTGATTAAAGTCATCGGTCATTGCTTTTTTTTCCCCCGTAGGAGGAAAATTATTTTTTTAGGATTTCTGTAAGAAATTTGGTGCGGATCTGACATGCCAGTACCCAGCCAGCTCAGTGAAATGCTTTTCCCCTTCATCTCATTTTTTTTTTCCTTAGAGGAGAGACAGTGGGAGAAAAATAGGTCTCTGTCTAGTGACCAACATCACTTACGGGTTCTGCCTGCCAGCCACACGTTGCAAAACATGTTTTAAACGCAACCATCAAACTGAATTTCCAGATTTGCTGTACAAGATGGTTGGACCATGGCTGGGTGTCAAGTTAGAGTCCTTCATTAGTGCATTCCGTTATGCTGTCAGAATTCAGAGACAGAGTGGGTGCTTGTAAGACCTCTCCCTTTTTCTTGGTCTCTGGGAAACAGCAGGGAATGCAGAAAGGAGCAGTATTCCTCTCTCCCCTTCCAGCAGGGGGGCAAGAGAAGGGGGCTGCATCTCTTAGACCTGCTCCTCTCCCCCCTTTTTTGTCCCCCACAAATCCTTAATTATTTTGTGCAAAATGAGTTTGCTGAAGTCCTTGTCCTATTCAATTTTACAAAATCTAAATATTCACTGATTAATTTTATGAAATACAAAGTTAATGAAAGTCAAACTATTTTTTTTTTTTTTACTTCAGGACTTTTCAGAGTCTTTTCTATATAAGAGTAAAGAACAGAGAGATGACTATTACAGGCAATTTTTTTTGCACACTCCTCTGATCACAGTGCACTTTTGGATGTGGAACACATGCTGAGAAAGACTGTAAAGTTGTACCCATTTTCAGTTGGGGTATATAATCTGCAAGTTATCAAAAAGCTAAGTGTTATTTAAAGGAAAAACAAAAACAAAAACATGGCATCCCCTCCTAGCCCCGGACTCTGTCCAGTGAATTTCTGGCATCAGGACGGTGCTTTGGTGGCGTTGGCCTCTCCCTCCTGCTCCCCAGATGTTTTCTTGTTCCCAATGGCACTTCCTCGCAGAACAACACCCTACATGGGAGGGAAGCAGAAAAGGAGCCTTTTCCTCCTAGTGTATGTTGGAGGGATCGTTCCCAGAGCCCTTCTCTGCAGAATTTCTCTTGTGTGTCATTGACCAAGCTCTACGCACTGACCCGGAAGCTCCGCGATTGTCTGTAGCGGAGAGTTTCATCCCAGGGAAGGCACGTTGGCTCCTCAACAGAACTGAAGTTCCTTGGCTGGGAGGAAAAGGATAATGTCTTCTTGAGCCTGCCTCAGAAGGGAGCCACTGGTCCTCCACATGGCCAGCGCGTGCTGTGGAGCCCAGCGTGGCCTGTGCTTGGCTGGGGGTTCAGCTCAGATGCACCCTCTGGCAGCCTCACGCCTGCAGGCCTGGCCCCCCTCCCTCTGGAGCTGGCCAGCACGGCGGTCTCTGGGTCTCTGTGTAGTTCGCCTCCTGGCCTTTGGGGCTGTCTGTGCATGTTTCCTTCAGTGGCACCCACAGCACCTCTCCCATCACCCAGCTCAGCCCCCGAGACACAAAGGCACCACCAAGCAGGAGTTCCCAGTTGCCCCCTGAGTGGCACTGATGGGGCGGTGATTGTGGCCCAGACACCCTCCTGCACCACTCCAGCTTCTGCAGTTGGTGGGGGAAAGGGGTGGACAGGAACGGCGTGTCGTGAGCAGCCCGTGGTGTCTCTCCGTGGTCTGCAGACGCCACTAATGGTCAGACCTGGGACAGGGTCCTGGGGCAGGGGTGAAACTCACACAGTGTTTGGCTACAGAGGACTCTTCTGGGCTGTGAGCATCAGATGCTGGTTTGGCTGTTGTTCTACACCCTAGGTCAGGACACCACTAAGCAGGGAAAGCCTTGGCTTCCCGGTGGGTCAATACCTGTTCTCGGTCAGAAATCCTTATTGGCGATTTTAACAGGTGTTCCCCAGGGGATGGGGGGTCAGGAGCTCTGGTTAGGCACTCAGTTTCCTGTCTCAGTTCTAAATGCTCCCAAAGTTCCAGTTTTCCTGGGTGTAAATGGGGACACTTTCCTCGCATCCTCCTGGCCCGGTGGAATGGCTTGTGTAAAGCAAAACAACTGCTCACTTAGTTAAGCAAATAGCAGGCCGGGTTCAGGCAGCCTGAGCAGAGGGGTGGGCAGCCCACCCCGCAGGATGGCCACAGAGTGGGGGTGCTGACAGGCCAGCCAGCTTTTATAGCCTCCTTTGCTTTTCCTTGTGGGTCACAGTGGATATTTCTTTTGAAAAAGGTTCCTTTTTCCCTTTTGCAGGTGTACCTGGCACCTCCCAGTCTCTAAGATTCCTGTGCACCAGCCCCAGCAGGGGCACATTCTAATGCAGATTCCTACAAGGAGGAATCCAGCTGCCCCCACTCCCTGCAGCTCCCTGCTCCCCACCACTGTGCCAGGAAGCAGAGAGTAAATAAACAGGGGAGATTCCACTGCTGGGAGGGGCCTGTTGCCAGCTGAGTAAATACCCCAAAGATGCCTGTATCCCCTCCAGATGTGGAGATCAGGGTCCAGCAGGATCCCCTGCGCCCCACCTACAGGACACCTGCCCACGGTAGCCTCATTTTCCTGGGTGGCACTTACAGCCTTCAGGAGGTGAACACCTAGTCATGGGGGGCAGCGCTGAGAGGGGCTCCCCTCCCCATTCGGTTCTGTCTCCAGCCTTTCATGCCATGAGAAACTGACACTTGAAACTAACGTATCTTTAACTAGTGTCTAACACAGCCTAAGCGCTCTTTACAGGGAGGGAGTGCGCCTCGGGCTCAGTGCCTGCAGCAGCCAAAGCATTTACCTAGACTTCAAAAATAGTGTTTGTAAAATACAGTAGTTAAGAAGAGGGGCCTGGAGCGAGGCCTTCTGAGCTGGCGTCTGGAGACTGCAATTGACTCCTTGTGTGAGTTTCTCTAGCCCCCTGTGCTCCAGTCCCTTCTGTGTAAAAAGGAGACAATAGTGGTGTTTCCTGAGTTGTGTGATGTGTGTGCAAACGAAGACTGGGAAAATTAATGTGGACGGCCCCTCGAAAGTGTCTGGGGTAGAAAAGGTCCTTAATAATTGTCAGAGTTTAATACTTTTTTGCTCATTAACTTATATAAATGGTTACTGAGATAGGTTTTCCTTTTGTAGTGACAACCCAAAGTTTCCTTGGCAAATAACATCTGTTTAGGTTAAACGTGGGTTTCTTTAAAGATAAATATTGACTCCACCACATTACAGATGCCCCCCAGTCGTGACAAGCACCGTGACACAGGGCCTGAAGCTTTAGAAACCCTGAAATGATGGTGCCAGCCCCGGGAAAGATGTTGTAGGGAAGATGTGTGTCATCAATATTTAATTTGCCAGTTAGAAGCGCGTTTGTCATTTCACAAGAGTGATGTGGATGGCAGAATGCAAATCGCTAATGATCATCTTGGCTTAAACCCATGGCCTTCATCTGGGCATCAGATAATGAAGCTTCCCGGTGGCCTTGGGAGCCAGCTGTCCCAGGCACAGACACCTTCCCTGCCTCCTCCTGCTAAAACTCACCCTTCCGCAGTGGCTCTTAGACCAGCAGGATCCTAAGCCCCCGCCCCCTCTGGGGTGCAACATCAAAAGATGGAGCGTTTTGTATCCACAGATTTAGGGTGACTCATGTAGGGTTGCCTGCTTCCATTCAGTTATTTATTCAAGAAATATTTTTTTTTTTTGGTGCTAAGCTTTTGCCAGTCACTGTCCTAGGAGGTGGACAGCGTGGTATAGCAAACCTACACAACCAGCTCACCTCCACCCCACAGATAATGGAGAAGAGACCCATTGGCCAAATAGCCATGACAGGAAAATGTGCGTGTAAGTGACACCGTGCCTTGAGAGATTCTAGGGAGGGGGACGTGGCCAGATGCCCTGAGCAATGCACACTGCCCAGTGCTTTTATGGGACACCCGGGTGGGGGCCCGTGGCATGCTGGGACGAGGTGCTTTTGTACAGCCTTACCTTTCTCTTCGCCCGTTGAGCTGTCTCCTTGCCAGGAGTCAGTTGTATTCGTTCCCAGACCTACTTCTGCCAGCTGCACTTGTTATTGTAATTACATTATTTAGCGGAATATTATGTAAACTGATGAAAAATGAGTGCAGTAAGAAAAAGAGCTGTTTCTATGAAAACTAAGTTAATGCTTTGGAAACATATTAGGAAAGCAAGTCGGGGCCGTGAGTGAGAGGACTGTAAACGTTAGGCGGAAAGGACTCTCAGGATCTGGGAAGCTTCTGCAGTAAGAATCTTTCAGATGTCTCTTGAAATTCTTAATCCACTTTAAACAGAGCCAGCCCTCATATTATCTGTCATAGGATCAGCAAATCTTTTTTTCTGTGAAGGGCCAGGTAAAGGGATTAACAGACTCCCCTGGTCATCAGGTCCCTACTGTCCCACACTCCCATTGTCACATGAAAGCCATGAACAACTGAGGCTGTGTTCCAATAAAGTTTTATTTATAACAACAGGTGGTGGGCCAGATTTGGCCCTTAGGCCATAGTTGGCTGACCTTTCCTGGAGACTATGAAATGTGAATGAGGTTTATGTGGGAAGATGAGTAGAGATTCCAATCAACAGAGATAGAGATCAGCAAATGAAGACATAAGACTGTAATTTATACATTAAAAGCAAAGGTTTATGCTATCTCTGCATCAGCGTGGTTGCTTGCTTTAAAGGCTTCCAATTTATTACCTTCTCCCATTCCCAACTGAGACAGCATCTTAGGCATAGGGAGAGCCCACACAAGGGTGTGGGATGCAGATCCAGACGGGCTGCTCTTTGTGTTCCGCCTCTAATGACTCAGGACCCTATAGTCCAGAGTGGAAGACCTTGCTTACTCTTCTCTTAGCAAGTAATTTCTGGAACTCCTGAGCCAGGTGATATTTTCTACATACACATTCTTGTTCTTGTCCTCTGAAAACTGTGGTTCAGAATACGATCTTTTCTTAAGAAATGTCTAGCCACTTACTGGCCTTGATTGTCCAGTCTCTGGAAGCAGGAACACTGTCCTCTGGGGTAGGAGCTATGCTCAGCTAATGCCGGCCTTCAGTAATGAGCAGTTTTACCAAATGTTCAGACTCAGGAAGTAACAATCCAGCGTGTCTGGGGTGGGCCTTGGATTTGCACTGTCAATGCCCCTGACTAGCTCTTATAGGTCCCACATATGCTCTTGTATATGTGTGTGTCAGGGGGTGTGTATGGTGGAATGTGAGGTGCCTGCGTACACACACGTACAGAAGAGACACAGCTGTGGATGCTTGCTGTAATCTTATATAACTAATGGTCCCAACCAAAGGGAGTTTATACCCAAGTAATTAGCTCTTCACTTCTAGAAACTGCAGAAAATCAGACCATCAGAATGCTGGGAAATCTCCCAGGGGAGCTTCCTTACTAAAATTAGAAATCCATAAATCCATAAAACATTTTAAAAAGAATATTGTCTTCACAAGTCCTGGCCTTCCACGCTCTTCCTTGTAGATCCCATTTGCACCCCAATTTTTGCAAGGCTGTTTACTGATGAACACCAAGGATCAAGAAGAAAGCAGCCTACCCATTCCAGATTTCAATTTTGCCAGCTTCGTCGTGAGTCGTGTTACCTCCGGCAAAGCTGGGCGGCCCCGCCACAGAGGCCCTGCCTGGTACTGAACCCCATCTCGCTGATGCCAGGCAGGGCTCCTCCTTGGAGAAAGCATCTCAGCGTTTGCTTGGGGAATACTCCATCGTCATCACACTCAGGACACTGAGCCTCAGAGTCCCTGGCCCTTCCTTCACTTTAATTTTAGCCCATTATCCATAGTCATCATTCCCCTTTCCAGGGCAAATCTGCTCCATTTCTTGTTTTATCTTTCAATTGGTATCAAACAGCTTCAAGCAAACCACTAATAATGCTGACATTTCAATTTGTCATAGTTGTTCCTCATTTCTATGACTGATGCTTCATCACCGTTTGTCTTCCTGCTCTGCTCTTCCAAGATCTAAATACCATTGCGGAATAAAAACAAACAGAAAAACAAACGGATAGGGAGTGTTACAAGAAGCAGATAAATTAGGCATCTGTGGTTCCTGCTACAGGGGGCAGGAGCTGTTGGGTTTCATCTTGGCGGTGTGTATTCGGGTGGAGAGCAGGTGTGGTGGACACACGTGTCTGTGTTGGTGGCGTCCAGCAAACTTCCCCACCCTGAGGTGGCCAAGGTGTTCCCTTGGCCTTCTGGGGTTACTTCAGTCCCCTCACATGTTCAGTCTTGGAAAAAATCAATCAAGGGATGTAGGTGCAGCCGAGGCAGGCCGGTTGTGTTCACCCTCCAAAAGTTGGGTGGTGTCTTAGTCCCTTTGGGCTGCTACAGCAAAAGACCCCGGTCTGGGTGGCTTAGAAGAAATGGAAACTTATTTCTCACAGTGCTGGAGTCTGGGCATCCAAAATCAGGGCGCCAGCAGGGTTGGTGAGGACCTGCTTCTAGGTCACAGAACCTGGCGCTGTGCCCGCACACGGGGAAGGGGCTACTGCGTAGGGGCTCTGCTAGGAGGACACTGAGCCCATCCAGGAGGGCTCCACCTCCAGGACCTCCCAAGGGCCCACTCCCTCAGACTCTCACATTGGTGATTAGAATCTCAATATGTGAATTCAGGGGGAGACACAGATATTTAAACCGTAGCAGAGATTAACTACAGGGATGCAGAAAAGGAGCAAAAGTGATGACAAGCTGGACTTGATTCACTTCAGGGGTGAAATTACGTCCTGGTGAGACTGCGGAGATAATTCCGAGGGCTAGACCTGCAGGTCCACCCTGAGTCCTCCTTCATATTTAAACCTGCTTATCCGTCACTCCCCTGAGCTACCCCACAGCCTTCAGTGATCTCTTTTTCTGCTGAAGTTATCAGAGCCCATTCCTTTTGCCTGTGATCAAAGACTCCTCGCGGATACACTGGGGAAATATGCTAAACTTGGAGAATTGCAGAGCCAAGAGTTTGGTTAAAGGTTTGCTAAAAGCCAGCTCTTGTATCATTTCCCGAAATGCTTCCCTGGTGCCTTTGCGGATTGGCACTGCCTTTCAGCACTGGCAGCCAAGGGGAGGGAATCGTGCGTTTATGCCACACAGGGATGATGTTTGCCTACATTTCCTTGACTCATCAAATAGGGTTGCCCCGTTGAAGGCGTTATTCTTCTTTGGTTACAAAATTAGTTTCCTGAACACCTAAAATAATGCAGAGCTCCAGCTTGCACTGACTGGAAATATTTAAAACCACTCATCGTTGGGCACATCCCTGTAATTCACAGGAAGATCCTCTTTAATCCCCCTTCATTGAGGGACAAGGAGAGATAGAATGTTAGTTTCATGAAGGGCGGCTATTGGTAGAGCTGGGACTTGAACTATTTTCTCCGATTATAATCTGTGTTGTTCATCACCTTGGTACTCTGCTTCTACTTCTACCTGGATTGTCTGAACTCAAAGTAGGCATGTCCCTGCGTGGAGGAGATGAGCTAAAATGTTGGGGCCTCCTGCCAGATAAGACGAGAGAAGGGCATAGCATTTTATCTCTTCGGAGTTTGGAAAGTTCTTCTTAGAATGGAGGCCATGTCCTGGAGATTAGCCACCTGCATTTTCAGGCTGAGCTTGCACCGCCAGAGGCTAGAGCATCCAGAGCCACCATCCAAAGATGTCCAAGATGGTCAGCGCTGGAGGTGTCACCTATGTCTGTCTTTTGAACCTATTGCAAATAAGTATGATGGTAACATCCATCATAACAGCACTGCCCCTTCCATATTGTTTTATTGTCTAATTGTTTTGTTGATTTTTACTCACAAACTGCATAAAGTAGGCAATGAACATGAAAAACTATTCCAACAAGAATCATCTAAACATACCACCTAAATGTTCAATAAAGCATACGCGTGGTTGAGTGATTGCATGACTCTCGGGAACGCCTGGGGCCTGACACGACCCTCATCGACTTCATGTGCCAAAGACAACTCACTCACAACACCAGTGGCCCTCTTTATGGGGGCTGCTATTCTGACTACTGAGTGTATTTCATTCATGCAAACAGAGCAAGCCAGGAGTTTCGGGGAATTTTATTTTATTTATTTATTTTTTTATAGAGGCATGTTTTATTTATTTATTTGTTTGTTTGTTTGGTTTGTTTGTTTATACAAGCACTGGGTACAGTCGGGAGTGTGAGAGAATTCACCAGAGCCAGAGCAGGGAGCAGAGCAGGCAGAAGGACCGAAGGACACTGCTGAGGGGAGCAGCGGGCGGCAGGAGAGGTCTGCGCGCCATGTGGGACCCTCCTCCGGTGGCCGGGGAGCAGCCGGGGATCGAACCGGCGCTGCAGAGGCCGCGGGCAGCTTCTCAACCCTGCTCAACCGCTGCGCCACTGGGGAGACCCTCGGGGAATTTTAATACCCCTGGAAGAAGTGCCCAACTCAGGGTGGACAGGGTAACGGTGGGTCAGTGTCCCCTGCTTCCTCAGCCCTTAGCGAGGTGTCTCCAGAGTCCCAACATGACTAAATGCCAGTTTCCTGGAGGTATGTCCACATATCTTTATTGGCTTCCTCCTAATCCACATCTCACTTTCTCACTTCCCTCCTGATGTTGCCTTAGACCGTCTCCAGACATTGTATTTGCATTTGATTTTTACTCAAGCTCTTCTTCTGGGGAAATCCATACTGAGCTAGCACCTTGCCTGTAATGAGAGACACCCTATCAGAACTGAACAATTCTATTAAGCAAGATTTTCTGAGTGGTAGATTTTCCGTCATGCTGGCTTTTCGGTAGTCATTTTTTTTGTCCACCCCCTCCTTTTCTTCTCTTTCATAAAACATTGAGGCTATGTCTGAGGGAAGTCCTGGGTGATTGAACAGATTCCAAAGAAGCTTCACCTTGATCTTTTACTCTCACCGCATTTCCCAACCGTTGGCAACTCGTGCTGAGCGGACAGGTAATGGGGCACATGATTTTGTCAGGACAATGTCCTGCTCACATGTGAGGAGACCAGTACGTTTGCTGCTACAAAATACACATTTATCTTCTCTCCCTTGTGATGCTTAATGTACTTTTAAGAATATGGAATCCTCTTGGATAGGAAGGGTGAGGTCTGAAATCTTATCTGCCTAAGATACAGTGAGCACACACACAGATATCCACCCTACAGAGCACATGCTGATAACTAAGAGGTTTAACTATCTTTGGTGATTTCTATGCTGTTATTTTCAATGGTTGTATACCCTTAACCTTGCTCGAATATATGATTTGACAGATCTAAGCCAAAGGCATGTTTTTATAGCTGTTTGAATTAAAATTCGAACACTTTTCAAGATACCTGAGTTAATGCGTAAGTGGTTATGATTAACCTGGTTTTGCTTATTTGCTCCTAAATATTCTAAAGCAGAGTAATATCCCTTTGCATGAAGTGATTTGGGGCTAGAATCTCAGGGAATGTAATTTTCTAAATAGCCAAGAGCATCATGCCTAGTATATTAACCACAACTTGCTTCAAACTAAAGATTGGAGATCTAGACATTTACCTGTTCAGCTTAAGATGATGCAGATTGAGAAATTGGAAAGTAATTCTACAAACACCAAAATGAATGAAGGAGACAAACCCCAGAGCTGATGAGACAGTATTGGTAGGGGGGGGAGTGGTCACGAAACAGCCACACTCAGCACAGGATTTGGAAAATCCTTAGCAAATGCAGTTTTGCCCAGAGTAGCATGTTGTCAAGTTTTCCTCTGGCTACATTTGCCATTAAGAAAAATGAACTCCTAATAAACAAAGTGACCCTTTGTAAGCACATCTTCGCCCTGAGTGAAGGGTGTGAGTCCCACTGGATTAAACTCATCATCTGCCTAAGAAATGTGGGTGCCCTAAAGTTTCCCTTCTAAGAAGTACTGGTCCTGCAGCATCCATCATTGGAGTCTAAACACTTGAGTTGGGCATCTACTATATATACTACCAGGAAAATAGACATCGGCCCTTGAAGGGCTACACTCTCTGTTAGAAGGTGGGGGATGGAGAAGTAAATAATGATAATGCAAGGCAGCAGAAAATGCCTTCAGTGGGTATGAAATCAGCTATTGTGAGAGCAAGAATTATTACTCTCCAAGCTGCAGGGACTGAGGCAGATTTTCAGACAATATTTTCTTCTCCAATGTTGAAGTCTTGCCCAAGTTCTAGCTTTTAAGGCACAAAGGCAACTTTTTGTTTCAACTTAAATACTGCTTGAACATCTTAAACTTAACATACCCAAATTCTCACTCTACCGCTCCTCTCCACCCACACCCATTAAACTGGTTTCTCTCTTCCTCTGTCTCTTTATAAGAGATGTTAAGACTAGAAATCAAAATGTCACCCATAACTCCCACATAGTCCTCTTCTCTCCTCCTTCCTTTAGATTTGAGATGCATGATCTCTCTCAAATATGGCAACTCTTCTCCAGACCTACTCTCACTTAGTTGAGACCTCCAAGGTTTCTAGTCTCCATTACCCCAACAGCTTTCAAACAATTTGGCCTTTTTTTTCCAATTCTTTCTCCCTTTTGGGGTGAACTTATATCAAGGGCTTCCTGGAACTGTCCCAGTGGTAACTGCTGTTCTGCCATCATTATGGATAGTGTGCCATCCCACAAAGAAAGTCCTGCTTTGCACAGACATTCTGCACAGGGCGAGGAGGGAATTGGATCAAAACAGGGGCAGGAAGAGCACAAGGGACTATGGTGATGGGACACAGGTGAATGGGTGGTGGGTATTCCACAGGGACTGTACCCAAGATGATAAAGCATACATTGTATAAAAATGAGGAGTGATGTAAAAAATATACAAAATAATAAAAAAAAAATCAAAAAAAGAAAGTCCTGGTTTGGATAGTAAATTATGATCACTCAATGTTCCCTTCACTCTTTTGGGCCAGAATGACCTTTCAAAAGTTTAATTTATGCCACTCTTACTCTTTATTCTGTTGCCATGCTTCTCATCTTCATTACACTTACTCATGATCTGTAGTAATCTAGATTATTGAGTTGCTTATGTGTTCTTGGCTTCCGTCTCTTACCTTCCTGATTCCTTTATATGTAACATCCCCCCACGCTGGGCTGAACCAATGCTCATTCTCTTTGTTGCTCTATTCCCTCATGCCTTTAACATAGTAGGCATTAAATAAATGTTTGATAATATTATACAAATATCACTTTTTATTGCTGACACAGTAAAAGAAAACAGTATATACACCAACAAATAATTTAACCCAGATGATTACTTCTATCCCAGAGAGTGGACCTTGAACAAGATATCAGAATGTATCTGCTTTTGGCAATGGCACAGTGATTTCTTCCATAAACAATTTTAAAACTGGAGAAAACATATGAGACCCAAGGTTTCAGTTCAGGTTGGATCCCAGGCAGCATGGAGGTGTCAATCTCCAGGAAAGAGAGACCTGTGAAAGGGAACCCACATCTGACCAGCTCCATACGTGGGCAGATGACTCATTCATAGCTGCAGGGAAGTGGCATCCAAATTGGGAATAGAGGGTTCATTGAGCCAAAGAAGAAGATGACAGAGGTTGTAGTGATAAGGTGGCTGGAATGTGTGGGGTAAGCGCAAGAGGAAGCAGACCCGTATAGAAGATAGAAGTCTCCATGATCTGGTTGTCTGACTGGGATGTTTTCAGGGATACCTCCATGTAGGATCAGGCTCTGTGGGTCAGAGCAGAGAGAAGTATCTGTGCAACCAAGGCCAGGGTAGAGATACTGGATATTTAGCTGAGACTCCAGAAAAAGGGTAAGGAGAATTTCTTAGGGTGGGGATCAATGAACTATACCTCACAGGCCAATCTGGCCCATGGAACGTTTTGTATTGCCCGTAGTCTTGGAATATTTAAAAAAATGATTTTAAAGGGTTAACAGATATGTGACTGAGATTATATATTGCCTGCAAAGTTTAAATGTTTTACCTCTGATGCTTTTTTTTTTTTGAAAATGTTAGCTAAAGTCTTGCCTATATTAAGGGCCAAGCCTTAGCTCTAGGGACAAATCCCAGAGTCGATTTACCCTAAATAAGCATTAAAAATGAGCCTGACAGTGTCAAGAGTGTATACCAATTATTTAAGTGCTTCCAGAACAAACTCAGCTATTGTTTAAAGGAAGAACCCATAGTGTGTCTGTCTACTTAAATGTCCACCCTAAAATTTAAACATACCAGACGTGTAGAAGAGGAAAATTTGTACAGTGATTGAGGGCATGGATTGGCAAGCTACAGCTTGTGGTGCAGCCACCTGCTTTTGCAAATAAAGTTTCTTTGGAATGCAGCCATTCCCATTTGCTTGCATAATTCCTCTGGCTACTTTTGTGCTTTAGTGGCAGGGCCCAGTAGTTTCAACAGAGACCAGATGGTCCACAAAGCCTGAAATATTTATTTCTTGGCTCTTTACAAAAACATTTACTGGTCACTGATTAGGAGAAAAAATAGTCAATAGAAAGAGACGATAAGATGACTCCAATTTTGGGGCTAGTACTCATGGTATTATTAGTAAAAATAATTGTTTTAAGTCTTAAAAGATTTAAAGGAAAAGATGGACACTATGATTCATAGATGGGGGGGTCTCAGGAGTGAAATGAAAAGTATGAACAAACGAATTGATATTCTAAACTGAGAGTCTGAAATGTAAACAGCAAATTATAAAATGATAATGATGTCAGTCTGCTTGAGGATAGAATTGAACAGTAGAACTGAGGAACAGAGAAAAATGTTGAAAAAAGAATTGAGCAAAACCTCAGTGATTTATAGGCAATAGCAAGCATTTAAATACATATATTGAAGTTCCACATGGGGAGGAGAGACAGAAAATGGGACAGAATAATATTTGAAGAAATAATGGCAAAAAAATCCAAATATGGTGAAAATGCCAACTTATTCATCCAGAGAATATAGGAAAATAAATTAGTCTAAATATAATGAAAGGGGGAGACAAATATGAAGAAAAAAACATAATGAGAAACATATAAAGACATTTCTTAAAGCCAAAGATACACAGAGTACATCTGCTTTAGGTAAGAAGATCCATATTTGTCGATTTTATATTGTCTGTTTTACATTTGCTATACATCTCTCTCTGCAATCTGAGTTTAGGTGACTAAGATCCGTACAGTCAACCCCCATGGAACATTGTGCGAACTCCTGGGTTGCTTAGACATGGTGAGAGTAAGGAGAGGTAGAAGGAGGATTCATTGATAGATGCACCAAGGGGAAATCAGAGAGACTTAAAATAAGAGGGAGAAGAGTCGTAGGAACCCATCAAAATATGGAGGGAGCATAGTTCAAACCTAATGGCAGCAAGATGGGGTTCTAACATTGGAAGCCCCCACAAGTGGTGCTGAAGCTGTGGGGTTGATCTCACTGCCTGTTCTATTGTCCAGTGCAGACTGGCATGGTCTTGTGTACACAGGGGGTTGTTGGGGTTGACTTAATCATGGAAACAGTTGTCCCATCACCCCTCTCCTGTACATCCCGACACTAAAAGCATTTCATTGTTTCTTGACCAAAGTCTTCAAATTCTAGCATTGACTGGTTTTAGTTTGCAGGATTTGTATATATATATACATATATATATATATATATATATATAGAGAGAGAGAGAGAGAGAGAGAGAGAGAGAGAGAGAGAAAGAGAGAGAGAGAGAGTACTGGCATGTTGCCAAAGAAAACTCTGCAAGATGATTGCTGAAAACTTTTGGCTATTCTGTTTCTTTGGGACAAATTTTTAGTATATGTAATGAATGAAGAAAATATTTGTGCCCAATACTTAAAAATCCACAAGAGTCATACACCTATCCAGACCTCTGACTTCTTTTTAAAGGATCAACATGTTTTTGAATGATACATATCTGGGAAATCAGGTATGCATTCCTACATGGATATAATTTGTTGAGATTGAATCATTGTGGCTTTATCTAGAGGCTGTACACACTATACTTTGCCAGTTGCTGTTGATCGTCACACATATGCTGTCTTCTTTTCTTAGTAGTGAGATAAGTGGGAAGGGAAACTTTCTTGTCTTTGTTAAAGTAGAAAAATTAAAGCTAGACCAAAACAAGACACATGGTCCATTAAATAATAATAGGAGGGGCCTCCTGGGTGGAGGGGTGCAAAGGGTTAAGCACAGCACTATGAAGCTATTCGAGCTGTCCACAGTCACTGGGACATGAGTTCGATCCCCAGCCAGGGAGCTGACCCACATGGCATGGCAGACCTCTCCTGTTTCCCCACTGCTCCCCTCAGCAGTGGATTTCAGTACATCTGCCTGTTCTGTTCCCCACTCTGTCTCTGGTGAATCCTCTTACCCCCCCTACCCGCCACACCTCTGGCCTACTCCCCAGCTCTTGTATGCATAAATAAATAAAATAAATCTTTTAAACAAACAAACAAACAAATAGGCTATGCCAAATCTCTTTGTGGAAGTGTAGACTATTTTCAGTGATTGGTACACAAAAAACTATGCCTCGTACCCTTCTCGCTTCGCTCAAGTATGCCAAAGTATGCCAACTGTCTGAGCCCCTGAAAATATTTGAATTTTTTCCAGTGCTCCCCAAAGTCAGCAACACAGGGAAACAGGAAATGTTGCTTTCCCGTGGCCACCAAGACACTCATTGTAACCATTTACACATACTATGGACTCAACACTTTAAATCCCTGCCCCGGGTCAAAGTTGAGAAGACAATCACGAGTGAGCTTGGGGATGATGACAGTTTCTGGTGCAGCTTAAGAAACGTCAACTATCTTGGGCACAGGGGACTCGCTGTCAGTTGTCTTTGTTAAATGCTTTCTAGCAATTTTCAAACACGATCTGCACTTGTAGAACAGCATGGGGTGTGCATTGTGAGTGGGTGTGGGTGGGACAAGTGAGCTAGGGTCAAGTTGATTTAGGGGGGCGGGGTCATGGAGTGGATAACCCCAGAGCTTACCAGACTTGTCTCGATGCACCTGCAATACTCTGCCAGAAATCTCTTCAATGCCTGTGAAGTGTTTGCTCCAGGGACTCATTCCTGTGCGCTGAGGTTGCAGAGGCACCTGCAATGCCCAGTGAGGTGAGTCCTTGCTCACACGCTCCGGAAGGAGGGCGCTTGGTGTCCGGATGAGGTACCATCAGCTCAGCAGCTTCAGAAACATAGGTAACCTCCACATTGAACGACTCAAACAAATGCCGTTTTACAAACCATGGCCTGTACATGATGAATTTTCCTAAAAAAGCCAAAATGAGAATTTTAGGTTTGTGTAGGCAGCGACAAAGCCAGAGTTTTATTAGCGAGCACCAAGGTGCACAGCCCCCAAGATGAATGTGTGAACAATGGTGCCATTTGTAACATCACAAACACAGACTAAGGGGAGCGGGTGGGGTGCAGGCCAGGCTGCAGTCTGACGTTGTATTAGTACAAGGATCACATTTGCTCCGAGTTCCGCGGCAAATATTCGGTATCACGTTTGTGTCTTCGTGTTATAATTTTGTACCATATTAGCAGCCTCTTACCCTATTAGTGACATTAAGATGTTTTTAAAATGATATCTCTTGGGTAGAAATGGAATGGAATGTTCTGAGGTACAAGTATTAGTCATATTAAACTTGCCCTGTTAGCAGCTTTCCCTTGAACTGATACTTAAATGAGGTTTTAATATAAACAAAATGTACTTTTGAAATGTGCTTCCAGCTACAACCAATTTCTCCCAGTCCATTAGCCACTTTGCATCCCTTTTAAGAAACTTGAGATGGTGCTTTTATTGAGGAGCCAAAGTATTTGCTCAACTCATTAAGTCAAGTGGTGAGAAAGTGAACTTGAGGCTGGGACGTTTCCTGCGTGACTCGGCTTCCGTGATTGATGTTCCCCCCAACGCAGGCAGCGCGTCTGGGGTGCTCCTGCTCCCTGACTTGTGCCTCACCAGGCAGGCCCCACTCCTGCTGGTACCGCCTCATGGTCTTTGCATTTCAGTGGTCATAGTGTTTGTGCAGAACGATGGAGAAAGAGCAAGGAATTGTCCCAACACCCCATGTTCACCGTCCAGGGTTTTCCGTACCGTGGAAGCGAGTCTAGGAATCGGTCACCTTACGGAGCAGGAGCTGGGACTGACTGGGCTTGGTGAACTGCCTTCTTCCCTGATTACCATCAGCCACACGGACGTTCTTGTTAAGAGGAACTTCATGGGGCCTCCCTGGTGGTGCAAGGGGTTAAGTCTCAGAGCTACCAAGCAATCACCAGCCACTGCAGCCTGAGTTTGATCCCCGGCCAGGGAGCTACCCACATGGCGCAGCAGACTTCTCCTGTCTCCCCACTGCTCCCCTCAGCAGTGGATTTCGGTGGATCTGCCTGTTCTGCTCCCCACCCTGTCTCTGGGGAATCCTCTCATGCCCCACACCTCTGGCCTGTACCCCAGCTCTTGTATGCATAAATAAATTAAAAAAAAATCTTTAAAAAAAGAGAGGCGCTTCCGGACCCCTGTAGAGGGCCAGAGTGTTGGCTTCTCAGGTGGCCTCAGAGTACCGTAAATGGGTAGCTTAAGGGCACAGACATGCCCTGTCGCCCAGTTCTGGAGCCCTGAGTCTAGACACGGGTGTCAGCAGGCTGGATGTGCTCAGAGCTCTGGGGAGAGTCCTCTGGGCCTGCCCTGGCTTCTGGGCTCACCCCGAGTCCCTGGTGTTTCTTACCTTGGGGTCGCAGGACTTCAGTGGGGTCGGCTGTTCTCGTGTCTTCACCTGCTATCGCGCATGTCCGTTTCTGTGTCTGCTGTCCCGTTTCACAGGACACCTGTCGTGTTGGACGAGGCATGTCCTACCGGTGACATGTTCACCCCATGACCTCTGGAAATCTGTTTTCAATCAAGGTCATCGCCTGAGAGACTCGGCATCCATTCTCCAGCGTAGCTTTTGGGGAGCCAGCTCCACCCGACACCAGCTTCTCTCCTGTGCACGGATGCCCCTGCAGCCTCCGTCACAGCCTCGGGCCCTGCCGCGGGACCCGCTGCCGCCAGGGAGCCTGGCTGCCACTAATCCTCAGGGAGCAGGGATGCATGCCAGGCAGCCCAGTCCCTGTGCCCACTCCTGGGACAGCAGCATGGGGACAGAATCCTAGGTCACATTTCCTTCACCATAGCACACCCCGTCTCTGTTGAGCAGGGCGAGGAGAAGTGGGGGGTGGCAGCGGGAGCAGGAGCAAAACTTCGAGCACAGCGATGATATCTGTGTGACCCGTGTTCACCAGGGGGCACGGTGTGGCACACACCAGAGCACAGACACCGAGAAGGCGGCCTCCGTCTTCAAGGAGCTTGAGGCCCAGAGGGAGACCGTTTCAGTTCATGGTAGTAGAAAAGGCGCCGTAGCAATCGTTTCTGTGCTGGCCTTCGTGCCGGAGCCTGCGAGGTGTTGGGCACTGGTGCCTGGCACCCGTGCTCACCCCTTTTGTTCTTGCATCATCTCCCAACGGCCGATGATCGCTCTTGTTGCCGACGTCCAGGGGATTCTCTGAGATGCCTGAGACGGCGGGGCAGCTCAGCTGTGGAGGCAAGGGCAGATTCGTGCACGGACTCCTCCCGTCTCTGCGCCCTGAGCTCTGGCCCAAGGCTGCGCATGTTTCCTTGGTCAAGCCCCCTTTCACTTGCCCCCACCCCAGGGAGCCCTGCCTGGGCCCCGCACCCTCAGGATTGTCGGGGCAGGAATCCTAAGGCCAGCATGTGCTCCCAGAAAGCGGGAGGTAGGTGCCATTAAACCGACAGGCACCTGCTTTGCAGGGGAGGCCGGAGACTCTGTTCTGCACTTTGTAAGGCACCATCCCGGGTGCAGCAGAGACCTCGGCAGCCAAAAGTCCTTCTTCTGTCAGTTTGAGGTTGTAAATTCTTGGAGAATATAGAGGTGCTGTCACATCTGTTTCTCTTCCTCCGTATAAAGAAAAATAAAATGCCATAGTGAATAAGCACCTCATAAATGCTTTTGCATTATGATGGAGAGAGAACCTGAAAGATGAGAGCAAGAAATAACCTTCCCCAGTTTGGCAGGAGTGAGACTTTTGGGGTGCTTGATGGGTTCAGGCGCTTGATCTGGGTGGTGGCTATAGAGGCGTGAGTGTGTGTGCATGCATATGTGCAAAGTACAGGTGCTCATGTGTGTAAAGCCGTTTGCTTAACATTAGTGCATTTTTATGGGCAATGGTGGCTGCAGGAGCTGCAGGGGGAGTGGCGTGGGGAGTTGGTGCTCCAAGGGTGCAGAGTTTTAATGATGCAACATGAAAACTGCTGTGAACGGTGGTGAAGAGAGTCACACCGTGGCGTGACTGCACTTAATGCAGATGAGCTCTACATGTTAAAATGGTAATTTTGTGTCATATGTGTGTATACGCATTGCATATGTGTGTGCATGTATAATATGTATGCAGATACATGTGCTATCAGCATGTAAAAGATCGTGCAATTAATGTAGCCTTGTTATGCCTCGATCAAAAGGGAAAGCTGAGTACATAAAATAAATACAATTTCCCGTTGCAGTTCCATGTCAGGCGCCACCAGAAGGCTCCCATTGATCTCTGATCATCCCGTGCAGGTGGACAAGCAATTTTCAGAGATCCCGACTGCAAACTCAGCAGATTGCTGAACTCTGGTATAAATAGATTATTTCCCTCCAACGCCTGGCCCGTCTTCCCGGAGCTGCTTCTTTCTGCCCGAGTCCTGGTAATGAGTAACCTGTCTTTATCCTGGCAGAGCCTCCTTCACTGTGTCTTCAATGCCAAAGAAATGACTATTTGTATTGAACAAATTTAACAGAGCCCTAGTCCCCAGGAAATGTGTATTTTTCTCCTTCGTGTTTGTTATATAGTTTGCAGATCACTCTCCTCTAGTTACTTAAGCTCTGGCCGAGGCTGAGATCCAGAGTGCTTCGCTGTCCCCTGCCCTCTTCCTTCTGCTCCGTGTTCTCCTGGGGTGCACTCACGCTCGATTTGGTCCAACTGCACATCAGCAATTTGGAATTGGCTGCACCGTTCATTTTAGGAGACGCTTTGCATCACTGATGACACTGGGTAGTGCTGGGGTTGCCAGCGCCACGCCACCTGGTCCAGGCCCCCCCATTTATTGCTGGGAGCTGTGACCCAGTCCCAACCCCACTCCTCAGCTTCCTCTCCCCTCCAGCCACAGCCCAGGGGGCCTTTGGAGGAAGGTGGCATCTCATCAAGCCCTCGAAGTGCACGGGCCATGGCTAAGACTGTACTCAGCTGGCCCCGGGGCTCACTTGCTGTCCAGCCGGGGCACCACTGTCCTGCCCCCACCGTGCTGGCCTCACTGAGACACGGAACAGGATGCAGCTCTTCTTCTCTCGCTGCGACTTGGGTCCTGGTCTCTGGCCAGCTTCCTTTGACTCCCTCTCATGGGGAAACGGAAGGGCAGAGGCCCCTAGGTTCAGAGAAATTCACCTGGGGGGTGTAGAGCATGAAGAACGAACGTCCGCCCCCCCACCAATTTAGTAGCAGCAAGGAGGGCAACACACGTGTGCTCACACGTGCTTACACCAACACACGTGGAGTTCTAGACACTGTTCTACACACGTGTGCTCTAGTCCCAGCCTGGAGCCGGGTGATGAAGTGATGGTTTTATTGTTGTTCATTTAAATATTTTATAATATTTTATAACACGTAATTTTAAAATACCATACCAATGGCTTTGGCCTCATTCACATGGATGATTTGAGCAATATCCGTCTGTGGAATCCAATATTAACTCGACTGTCCTTCTTGATTAACTATGGCTCACCATTTCCCCGTCAAGGGCATCACGTTTGGTGACTTCGGTCATCCTTAGCAGGATGGGCTTGGGGCGATGTAGTTGGAGTTGCTGGAGCGTCCAGTCTAGCACAGGGGAAGGGTGTTTTTGCTCAGGGAGCCAGAGAGAATAGGCTGGGTCAGGGGCAACCGTGTGACTTCGAGGGGAAGAAGAAGGGACAGGCTTCCTCCTACATGATGTGGTTAACAGCGATGGAGGCCCCCAAGGCTGTCCTTACGGAGGTCCCTGCGGGCGCTGCAGCCCCAGGGTGGACCTCACCCACTGCTGTCCAGAAGCTCTGTGGACTCCCTCAGGGCATCTGACCTGTGGCTGGACATTGAAGGGACTGCACAATTGAAGATGGTGCCTCGAAATTAATCTACCCGTTGAGGACTCAGTTCTTGTAGAGAATAGTGCCCAGCCAGGGCGCCAAGTACATGGAATTAATAAAGGTCGGGCACTGAGTATGTTGGGTTTCATACATCATTTCTCACATTCAGTGTCGTGTTTAGTGGGATATTTAATTTTTTAACAAAGTCATTCTTTCATCAAGTAGAAAGTCCAGTGTTGATGATCCTCTATTATCTAATACATCAAAATGGTGTTCGATTTCTCTAGCAGATTAGGTCACCGATAGCTTAATCAGTGTTGATTTTAGGCCACTGCTTCTGCAATTGATAAGTTAAAGTGTTGACCTGATCATTGATAACGGGATTGATTATCTAAAAGTAATTCCTATTTGAGCATGGAGTAAAGGTCAAGGTGTGTTAAGTGTATCTCTTGTGAACGTGAACGTGGCTCCCGGACCACCAGCCAGTTTGCAAATGGGGAAGACTTGGATTTGAAAGGAATATTTGAGTCTGTTTACATTGTTACTGAAATGATTTAAAGTGGAAGTTTGGGGGTGGTGACATTTCAAACATCTTCTGCTCATAGAACAAGGTTTGAGGAACTGATTGAATAATCAGTTTGGCCACAAAAAGAATTTCAAGCCTCAAAATAATTTGCTGACACCCCCAAGGGGGCAGCCCACCGAATGCTCTGTTCTGTCTGTTTAACCTCTGGACTCCAGCATAGAGGAATCATTATTGCTCCCAAACTTGATTTATGGGGAACAGCTGTCTCCTGCTTGTGTCCCCCGGATGAAGTGTCTCACCATCTTGAGTGAACCTCACTCCTTACAGAGGGACCACGTGTTCAGAAGGGCAGACGGGGAGGGCTGGGCGCAAGCCAAGAGGAGAGAGAGGGTAAGTGGGAGACGGCCTTGTGCTAACAGAAGCTGAGAGTGGTCACTTTTGAGAACCAGAAAAGAAATAACAGGTGTCAGTTCCTGGATCTGCTGCAGGCTACCGAGTCTAGACGGCATATCCACCTCTCCATGGATCAGCTGTGCTTCTTGGAGATGATGATAGTTTAGTTACTAGAAAGATATTTCATTATTCATCACTCCCATCCCTCATGATCCTTTTTCGTGCACATGTGCAAAGGTCTAGGGGTGCATACTGCAATGCCAAGAAGGCATCGAGGGAGGGGTCATGGACCATAAGTTGGCAGTGGTTGTCATGGCAACGTTGGCTCTCTGAGACCCATGGCTTCCCTTGGCTGAGTGCTCAGCTCTCTGTCCATCATCTGCAGGAATCATGGCGGCTGAGAAGCTGGAGTCCTGGCACTTGGAATCCAGCCTGCCCAGGACACTGCAGCTATCTTCTTGGGACCAAGAGATGTCTAGCCCAGTTGGGTCTTTGGGGGTCCTTCTCCCCACCCTGTTACCTCTTCAAGGCACTCTCTCTCTGTCCATCCCCTTCTAAGGTCCCTTGTTCAAATCCCTGCCATGGAATTGTGATCCAATGGTCATGAACACAAGTACCTACAAGACTGGTCAGAGAGTGAGTGGGGCTGATTTGAGAGACTAGAATCGGGGCAGGTGGGTCTATATCAAAGACACGAGAGCAGTTTTGGACACAGGAAATAGAGCACTACACTTTCCTGGTCAAATGGTGCATTATATCTTACTTGATGTAGTTTTTTGTTAAAAGAAAGGGGAACGGTTTTAATTTTACACTATATCTTTGCATGCCTTGGCCCAGGAAATGGAGTGGGGGCATAGTAAAGGTGGAGGGAAGGAAAAATTGTGGGGAGAAAAAAACACTAGTATTGAACAAATTCTCTTGTCATGCATGCCTTAAAGAGGGAAGAGGAGCCTCCTGGTGGCCTACGGGTTAAGTCTCAGTGCTATCACCACGACAGCCCCAGCCAGGGAGCCTACCTATATGGCGCAGCAGACCTCACCTGTCTTTCCTGCTGCCACCCTAAGCAGAGTATTTCAGTAGATCTACCTGTTCTGCTCCCCACTCTGTGTCTGGAGAATCCTCTCACCCCTCCCCACACCTCTGGCCTGCACCCCATTTCTCGTATGCAAACATAAATAAAAATAAATATTAAAAAATAAAAATAAAATTAAAAATAAAATAAAAATAAAATAAATCTTAAAAATAAAAATCTTTAAAAATAAAAATAGAGAGGGAAGAACATAGTAACCTCTGAATTAGAACTGTGGTTCCCTTCAGTGACTTGTAATGGGACCACTTTGATTTTGATTTTTATTTTTTTAAAAGATTTATTTATTTATTTATACAAGCACTGGGTACAGTCAGAAGCACAGGAGGGTGAGAGAATTCACCAGAGCCAAAGGGGAGAGTAGAACAGGCAGACTGACGAAGTACACTGCTGAGGGGAGCAGCGGGCGCGGCAGGAGAGGTCTGCGCGCCATGTGGAACCCTCGCCTGGCAGCCGGGGATTGAACCGGCACTGCAGAGGCTGTGGGCAGCTTCGCAGCCCAGCGCTCAACTGCTGCACCACTGGGGAGGCCCGTAACGGGACCACTTTTAAACCACAGCTGTTTGTGGTGCTTAGTGGACTTCGGTGACCATGTGAGAGGTGATGAAACATTTCTACAAGTTGAAGTTCTAAGACCAGAATTCAGTTGTTCTCCAGTTCACTTGCCCCATGTGAAATGAAGTTGCTCTTCAATGTAGAATTGGCGCTGTCTATTAACCATCTATCATCTGTCTCTCGAGCTGTCTGTCCATTGATCCATCCATCCATCCATCCATCCATCCATCCATCCACTCATCTATCTGTGTATCGAGGTAGCTATCTATGTAGCTATCTATCTCCTATATATCTATCATGTTTTCTCACTAATGTAACATCTTAATCGATACTAGAAAATATTGAAGGAGAAAATATATATGGGATTTAATTGAAAACATTTTATGTCAACTTTCCCTCTGAAGTTGTGTATGTGTGTGTGTTCTCATAGCCTAGATCAGGTCAAAAGACATTTACAGACTTGAAAGCCTACAAGGGCCAGGCCTCTCAGGCAATAGTGGACCCATTTTGAGTAACATGTGACTTGAGGGGTATTTGGGAATAGTGGAGACTGCAGAAAGCACGTTCCCCCTAGAGAGTGGGGTGACCACTCTCCATTTGCTCGTTGGTTCATTGCCCCCACTCACCCACTCCATTTGCTGGATCATCCAATATTTCTAAAAACATTGTCCTTCCAGGTTTACATTTGAGATCTAGTTTTTAAACATTGGCAAATAACTTACATTAAAAAATACATTGGCCCAATGAAAAACATCTTTAGGTTATCTTCTGTCCAACGATTGCACCACCCACTCACCACCACTGCGATCCAAGCCCCTGGGGGAGAGAGACGCAGACCAGGTGTTGTGCAGAGTGTCCGTGGCAGCAGTGAGTGAAATACGCATTTTAATATTTAAAGAGCAGAGTGCTCAGTTATTCCCGGTGCCCCAAGTTTTCCTATCCAGAAGGGTCTGTTTTGACCTCTATGTAAATCTAGAATTAGCAGCTGGAGTCCCTTGTTTCTGTAACTGCAATGGCAAAGTATGGGTAGGGCTTCTCTCTGGCGGGGATAACCAGGCCCTCTGGGTTGTGGGGGCTGTCCTGGCTTGAACGTGCAAGTCCTGCATCCCAGGATGTCCCCATCCCTGTCAAACGAGGACGGCTGGTGACCCCACTCTGGATCCCACTGGCTCGACTTGAAGCCTCTGAATGCAGTAAGCAGGGAGGTCATTGTGCGTGCCTGATTGAGATCTTACCAGTCGGTGGCTATGTGTCTTTTCTTGCTGCCTGGAGAAAGCCAGCTGGGAAGTTCTCTCCATCACTGTTTGTTTAACGGCTTAGCCAAGGATTTGGTCTCCCCTACCTGCCTGCCCATTATGCCTGGGACTACCTATGGGCAATTTTCACAGGTGCCTTGCCACCTGCCCACTGCTGAAGATGATTCTGCAATTTAGCTAATGCATTTTAATTATTTAAATGACATTTTCCCTCGGGCAATTTTAGGTAGAAACATAAATGGACCTGGGGCTTGGTTGGGCAATTTCTCCCATGCGATGTGTAAATATATAACTCATGGTCGAACTCAGACCCAAGCAAGGGCTCACCACCCCTCACCCCAAGCAGATGATGCATGTTAATATTAATTCCTCCTTGTCCATATATCAATAATGGGGCACTGCATCAATTAATATGCTCGGCAAATCGCATCCCCCATCCTCTTTCACGATGGATTTCCACGATGGAGATAATTTTCAAGATACAGTATACAATTTAAAAATGGATTTAACAGAACAACTAATAAAGGGCAATGGATTCAAGGAAGAAAAAAAGAATATTTGGATCATTCCAGGAGGTTGTGCGTCCCAGCCTGTGGATTTTTGTGAAGAGAACCTGTCGAAATGATCAAGTTGCATGCATACTGCATCCTTCCCCAGGTCTGCAATTGCAAAGGCTGAGGGAGAAGGGAAAACACACACAAACACACACACGCACACACACACACATACACCCCGCACATCCCATCTCCAAACGAGAGCGAACGCTTCAGCTCCATCGGTGGGTTAGGGGAGGCTCAACATTTGCGCCAGCAAGTGCTTTTGAGGCTTTCCTTTTGCAGGGTTGACTTGGTGGGGTTCCTGCTGCTTTTGATTTGCTGAATGGGCACCGCAGCCCCGGCCCATCCCGGCGCCCTGGCGTTGGCGCGCGCCCCGGCCGGGGCCCCAGCTCGGCGGCTTGGGCAGCTCCGAGCCGCAGTGGCGCGGCGCAGTCGGTAGATGGCTGCAGACCAGTGCGCTGAGCCCGGGGAGGCCTGGACCGGACCGGAGGCTGCTTTTATCTGAAGTGCATTTAAAGAGATAAAGGGGAAGCCGGGTGGCTGCGCGCACAGGCATCCCTTCTCCTCTGCGGCTGGCTGGAGCTGTCCTTTGAGTTCCCCCAAATTCTCAGATGCTGGACTCGGGGCGCCCGCCCCCAGAGGATCGCCGGCCGGCTGTGGCTGTGGACTCCGCCCGCGGGGACGCCGGCGCCTCCCACCCGCCCCCCCGGACTCGGGGGGCCCCCGCGTGTTATGGTTACGCCGTCGCTATTATTGCGCACAGCGCCGGTGCCATCGGGGTGGTTCTCGCCACTGTAGCTGGGCTGCGAAAGGGCGCGCGTTTGCTCATGAAGCAGCCACCCCAAGAATTCGTTGCCTAAACAGCCTTGACAGGAGAGAAAGAAAAGGCAAGAGTTAGAGAGGAAAGCAGAGGGGGAGAGGGAGCGAGAGGCAGCGGGAAGGAAGGCACATCACACACAGTGCCACTGAAGGAATGCCATGCTCGTAAACTCATAAACAAGCACACCCAGCCTTGTGTAAGGACAGAAGAGGGACTCTGAGGACTTGACAGGAAAAGGCAAGATTTTCTACCCACTGGTTTCAGTCTTCCAGATACTCTGGGTGAAGTAAGGAGACTTCAGAGAGCCCTTTCTTCCTTGATTTCTCTTTCAAGATGATGATGTATTTGTGGGTAGGTAGACTCTTCTCTCTTCTCTTCTCTTCTCTCTCTCTCTCTCTCTCTCTCTCTCTCTCTCCTTCTGTTTCTCTCTGATTAATAAATGGACTTGGGGGGACGCGTGCAGCCCACAGGGATCGCGTTGTGTGCAAGGTGATTACACGGTGCCGGGACCACCTCGCAGTGCCGTGACCACCTCGCGCCGCCGTGTATGCGCCTGTATTTCCAGTGGGAGTTAGGCAAGACTGGATTCATTAGCATGAAGCTGCAATTTTATTTCCAGTTGCAAAAAGGAAACCAAAAAAAAAAAAAATGTGTGGGGACATGCACGGCTTTCTCCTGTCTTGAAACACTGCGGCGGTGCATTCAGAAAGGGAAAAAGCCGAGGTCTGGGGGAGCAGGTGGGGCGCGAGGGGACTCGAGGGGACTCGCATCACTTGTAGCTGAACAGGGTTTCATTGAATTACCAGGAATCAACTGTTCTCGGTCGTGGTGGCTTTTTTGTTTTGTTTTGTTTCGTGTCCTCGCACAAGTGACTACTCATTTGTCATTTCAGGGATGAGAGTTGTAGACGAGAGTGGTGGGTTTTGTTTGCCTGGACCAGGGGTGTTTCCATGTGCGTATTTTACAAGGTTGGACTTGGAAAAGGTGGATTTCCACGTACTTGCCTGCACTCATAAATAGTATACAGGTTCGTTCTTTTTTGTTCAGGAGATGCACTGAAAGACCCGCGTGGCCGTGGTCATCTGTAGTGCTGAATGACAGCTTTCTCTGTTGAACCCTTTGGGACATGACCACACAGCCTGAAAGGCTTAGAAAAATCCCTGAATCATGTTTTGGGGGACACATATTTGCCCTGGTTTCGCTTGGCCCCTGGAAGACGGGCGTGCATTTATCACCCCATCACCCAAAGTGCTGGCTCTGTGGCTCCCTGTTAGACACGGGGACCCCTGCTTTTCCCGGGGAGGGAGGCATCTGCAAGGGAAAACTCGACGGAGCTTTCACATCAGCAGCGTCCTTACTGTTGTTTTCCGCTGTTTCGCAGACTCAGAAAAGTCTCTTTTAATTCCCCTCCCTCCAGCCTCTCCTGTCGATCAGCTCAGATGCATGAACTGGCCCCTGCTCCTGGAAAGAAAGCCTCTTTGTGGATTCTTTGTTAACCACTGGGCCCCCTGACCTCCCTGCATCTCAGCCGGCAGCGCCCCTGGGGCACTTTGGGAAGGAGAGGTTTTTTTTTTTTTTTTTTTTTGCTCCTCTTCCTTTCCTCCTAGTGACCTGAGTTCCATGTCCACCTGGCTTACTTTTGCACAATCTGATGCCATGGATTCTGCCAGGAGAGGACCACCGCTTGCTGTCCCATTTTGTTTTCATTTCCTCCTCTTGAAACTTGTCTATTATCTAAGAGGTGTTTGCAAAGTGCTAGTCCCTGGTTAAAATTGCACACACCTGCCAGAGAGCGTTTTACCTGAGAACACTCCATCCTCATAGCTTATTTCTGATGGCAACGGTTGAAACAAGTAAAACGTCGAATGTTTACAGACGTTGATTTCTGAGCCCTAGCACATGAGTCGTGTGGGATGATAGTGCCATTATTAAGGACACAGGGGGCTGGCGTTTCAGGGAGAGGAATCCAGTTCGTGTTTGTGTCATGCGTGGATTCTGGTTCATTGGGAACAACTGCAATCCCCTTCGGCTGTGGCGAGTCAGGGTTTACAGGCCCTACTTTTCTCTGAGTTGCTGAGGGACACGATTGCTTTTATCATGATGCGCGCAGGGACATGCTTGCACGCCAGGCACCAGATCTCCAGTCCCAGACTATCTCCCACCTGCAGGCTCACCTGCTTCCTCACAGCTCGTCTTGACTTTCCAAAGCCAGGTCCCTCCATTCCTATTGTCCTTGTTCCTGCCGATGTCTGGCTGGCTCCGTGTCTTTATTAACTGCATTTATCAAACTGAAAAATGGTTACCACCTTCCTACCCTGTGCCCAAGTTTTCTATTTACATCCTTAATTCAGAGGTTTTGTTCTACGGTCAAGAAATGGCAGGACTTTAAACTGCAACAGCCAGGTCCCTGCCGGTTCGGGAGAAAGGAATTAGCCAGCCCGAGCGCGGTGTGGTTCCAGGGGTGTCCATCCTGTTCCTTTTTTAATGTGGAGGTTCTGCTCTTGGCTTCTGGACTGCAAATAAAGGTGTTCTCAATGTGGCCGGGATCTCTGCTGAAGAACCCCTCTAGCTTTAGGAAAAGAAGTCTTAGCTCTATCCATGTGAAAGAGCCCCTGCTGCAATCTTGTGGATATAAAAAATGATGAGGAGACGTGGGATACAGCCCAAAAGGCTCCTGATTTGGGTTATTTCCACCCTGTTTCTCAAACGTGGGCCAGAGGCTCATTCTGTGCATGTTTCTGTGAGCAGCACTTGAGTGCAGTGCGTGTATTTTTACTAAGATGGACAACTTTTGTTGGGGGGGCATGTGGGAGCAGGTGGGTGAGTTCTTTCTCCGCCTCTGGGCTCACTCAGATGTTTCAGCATCTGGGCTGTCTTCTTGGGGCTGAAAGACAGCAGCACGTTCCGCAGTAGTGCCCAATGAAGACCCAGTGGTGGCTGCGAGCCAGTCCGATGAGATGACTCCAGATGGGTGACGGAACTTCCAACCCCATCTTACAGTTGTCCATTCTTTCCCTAAGTTTCTTCCAGAAGTTTTTCTGTGTAAGATAGTGCGGGTAGTTTCCATGGCACTTTATTTCCCCTCGGTGAGGGTGCATTGGTGTGTGTGATGAGTTGAGCTCTCTGGCTGTTGGCGAACTTCTGCTCAGTTTCCATACTGTAGCCAAAGTCAGCCTGGAGAAGAGGCTTTCCCTGGGGACTTCTAGAAACAGCAGGGAAGTCACTTTGCTGAGACCCTAATCTGTAGGCTACACCTGCTGTGATAAGATCAGGGGTTCCTAGTCAGCAACCCCCAGGGCCACTGGGGTGTGACCCCACCAGCATTAGGCTTTCTTAGGGTGCAGGTGAGCTGTGTCTTCCTGGGAATGGGCGGAAGACACTGGCTTATCTAACTGCGAGAAGACACCAGTGGTCTCCTCCTGCGTGTCCTGCACCAAACGGTTCTGAGTTGCACTCCTTTGCAACAGGCTCATTTTCCTCCTTGTAACCTTTTCGTTTCTCTTCGCATCGGTCCTCTCTTCAAGTAGATAACCATTTCCATTTTATGGCGTGCTCACCTTTGCTCATTTATGTGCTCAGCGCTCGCCTCTGCTCTGCTCGGTTGATGTGCAGTTAAGATACTGCCATTTTTGTGGCTCGTCCTTGCTTGATAGCGCGCACCCCTGGCTCCTGGTCGCAGGGCTGCACACGGGCCTGCCTAGGCTGGAGGGGAGGAGCAACAAGTGGGCGTTCCTGAGTGACGTGGCTCAGCTGGGGAGAGCCCCCTTCCCCAGGCAGACAGCTGATTTATGCACTTCAAGGAGGCTTCCGTCCTTCCATGGGATCCCACAGCCCTGCACCCCTCCCCCGCTGTGTGCTGCCCTTGGCAGAAACCCCACCAGCCGGAATATTGGAATATTCTCACCTGTTCTTAGCAAACTCATGAAGGACCAAAACCTTATCTGCAGCCTGTCTGGTATTTGCATCTCATCCCGGATATTTGGGGAACTTAAAGCATTTCTGGCCTGTGCTCCCCATAGTGGCACATGGTTATAAACTGGTGATAGAGGATCTGATGTATAGATTCAGGCTGGATGAGAGATTGTGCATAAATTATGGCTATAGTGACAGGGGGTCATGGGGGGCATCATGCCAATTTAACTGAAACTCCTTTAGGGCAGAAACAGCACCCCTTCTTTTATTTCACACTTGCCTCCCCCCTTTATGTCAAACAAGCAACACACATGCCCGATGTACTCCAATGAGTGGGAGGCAAAAAAAAATGTGCTCCGACCCTTCTAGCATCTAAAATCTATACCAGTTATTTTCTCCTCTTTTTCTCACACACACATACATGCACACACCCTAATTTTCTTAATTTGCAAACAGACATTGATCATAAGGATTATAAGCCACACCAGTGATTGATTAAAAGGGTTCGTTGAGTGTTTCCTGCTCTGTGTGTATGAGTATGTAGAAGCCAAAATGCTCTCACCTGAACAGCCGTATCTATTGTGAAACACACCTAAGTTCAGAGACACGAACGTGTCAGAAAATAAAGTCTCCGAGGGAAGGCATTTGAAATGAGATCACACTGTTTCAGACCTTACTGTTTTGGAACCTGCTTTTATAACTGAACGTTTTGTGCCATTCGGTATTTTCTGCAGCAGCAAGTTGGATGCTGGCATAGACAGCATTGCAGCGCTCGGCTCGGCCGTCATTACCGGCTCTGTAATTGTCATTGCGCCTGCAGTGTAGTCTGGCCTGGTACCTAACATGCGTTCATATATTCAATCAACAAACACTTGGTCAGTTTGTGGGTTATTTATTAAGCTTTAGTGAGCACCAGCTCAATGTCAGTCATTTTGCTAGGCTTTGAAAGAGCAGAGTAGGAGATACACTAAACATTTGGAAGAACTGGGAGTAATTGCACGTCGACTGTGATTTGAAATTTTGCCCAGTGCTTGTGCCCAAGACAGGTAGCTGCTCCCCTTTGCCAAGCCCAACCCTCAGACACCCACCTTCTCCCTGTGAGTCCCTCTTCTACCCTGTGTGGTCATTTCTTCCCAGTTACTCCACCCATGCATTCAGTGGTTCCTTGGGGTGGACACCTTGGCCAGAGATGGCAGGTGGCAGTCAGAGGAAACATTTTTTTCATTGCTGTTACCGAGGAGAGAGAGATTTCAGTGCTTTATCCCAAAGCTGAGAATTTCTGTTTTCTCCAACCGGACTGCTCTGTAGCAAAATGCCGCAGGAATACAAAGACGACTCCTTTCTCCCCAAAGAATTCTGATTCAGAAATTTATTTCTATACACTTGGCAAGTTCTTTGCGCCCCTACTGTCACCATATGTCTTAGTTAGTGGCTGAGAAAAGTGGGCTCAGCCTGCTTACTAGGAGGGCGATGCTCATCCTTACTCGTCTCCTGTTTTTCTTGACTGTAATTTACACCCAACTCTCCTCTATCAGCAGAGGACAGCTCAGAGTCCCGAACAGGCTTTGTCCTCCCAAACCTCAATGGCCTTTTATTTCTTCCTCCCAACCCAGCCCACCTCCACTTCCGCCTCCAGCAGAGGAACTTCCTAACGTTACTGCAAGATGATTTTAAGCATTTGGAAAGGGCTTTTTTCCCAGCATCCTTAAGGCAGATGTCGCTGCCCGCTCAGCTGTTCTCCAGGCAGAAGGGAAGGGTTTCCATGAACATCAGCCTTCTGGTTGATGAGTGGGCCCCGGATGCCCCACAGGGAATCATGGGGGGGGCTCATTTGTGAGTTACATCTTCTCCCCTCTGGCCTAACCATTCCCGGCCTCCACTCGCTGCAGACTCTCGCTGGCAGAGGGAGTAATACGTTATTTTCCGCTTGAGCACCCAGAAGCCATTGATGTAAATTGATCGGTACTTTTTTTGTACTTTTCTGAAATTCTGTTTACATGCACATTCCTCTTTGTCTGTAAAGTGATTTCTATCATAAAGCCCCGTCCATTTTTCTTGCCAATCTAATAACAACACTAAACTCATTGAATCCTTGTGTCTAAAGATTTTGCAAAAATAACGATTTAACTGTATAGGGCAGCACTGAAGCAAAGGAAACAGAAGGCAGAATGGGTGATGCTTTCTGGGGAACTTGCAGAGGCTAAGATCTTATTCCTCCCTAATATATTTTTTTAAAGCAAAACCTGATGAGTGTTCATAAAAAGGGTTGTTATGGAGGCTATATGTCCAAGTTTTAAACATAGGCCTTGGCTGACTCCCACTCTGCAAGTTCTTTCATTCCAGAGGATCATAAAAAAACAAAAAACAAAAAACAAAAAAACAAACAAAAAAAAACTGACTTAATGTGAAGCAACTGTTCTATTCTTTATTTTACCTTTTGAGTGGTGTTTCATATACCTTTAGAAAATTTCACAAGCCTTCAGACAACTACTTGATCAAATGATGCAGGTTTGAACGACATAAGCAAATTAGTTTCTGTACAAACCTTGTGTCCCCATTCAGAGAAGAACAAATTGAAAAATTGATATTCAATACCAACAAGATAATTTCGGGAAGCAACGGCATATTGTTTTGACAACTAAGGAACAAGAAGCTTTCAGGACAACTAGAGAGAGAATTGCACATCGCGCTTGCCATTTATTATCCTAAGACATCTCAGGTGGAAATGCAAGAAAACAATTGGGAACGAGAGGCGGGTGTAGGAAGAGGAAGATTTGGACATGATTGGGAGAAATTTGACGCTGTTTCAAGTGCTGACGTGGGTGGGGGAGAGGCTACCTTGGCTGTCTCGGCCTTCTGCATCACAGCCCCCTGTGGCTTTATCACAGAGAGTCAGACTTTCAGATGTTGGATGTTGGATTGATACCCCTCGGGCCTTGATGGTGGGGGGCCTTCGGTATTCCTTTTGGAGTTTTTTATTATTGATATATTGTTCATTTCACTCCAGTGTCTCTCCAGTAGGTTGGGTGGTATGACTGAGTAGGAGATGACCTTAGACAGGAGGGGAATATAAAGGAATATGTGTGTTTGTGTAGAAAGAGAGAGAGAGTGCACACAAGAGCGAGAGCGAGCGAGAGAGTGTGAGAGCGAGCGAGCGCCAGAGAGCAAGCTCTACCTACCTTTAATTAACTTGCTATGGATAACATTTGGATTATCTGTTCTCTTTGGTAACCCAGGAGTTTTGTCCCCATCCCTTAATAACCGAATAATAGGCCTTGCTTTTCCAATACATCAAAGACAAATGTTCCTTGAAAATAATCTTTTTACTACTAAAAAAGTGACCAGCGAGTCTTTCATTTGCAAACCTGTTTCTATTTTCAACAAATTGCACGGTTTTCTCTAGTTTGAGCTCTGCCTGAATAGCGTGGAGACCAAGTGCCCTTCTGGCCTGGCCGGGTGGCATCAGCCCCGGGGGCTGCGCGCCCTCTCCTCCTGGCAGCTCTGGTCCTGTTTCTCTGGGGTGCATTGTAATCCTTCCAGATGAGGAAGCACCCCGAGTCTTCTGTACACTTGGATGTCAGGATGCACAGCTGGTGGGGACTCAAAAGATTGATAATGATCATGTTTACAAATCCTGGTGCATCACTAGACAAATAGAAATGAGAGGTTGAAATCACCTATTTGCTCAAAAATAATGACTTTCCAGTGTGCCTGATCCTGCGTGTGCTGAGAGTTGGGGACACGGGGGGCATGAGTAAGTTACCTTATGAAACTTCAGGTAATTGAGAAGGTGGCCACAAAAAATCATAACTAAACAAAGCAAAAGTGGCAACGGAGGCGCAAAACCAGTAGATTCAGTGTCTTAGGTAAGAGGTTTGTTTAGCTAAGAGCTAAGTTGAGTTCCAAAGGGAAACTGGGCTCACACAGCTGAGTCCCCCAAAGATGGACTTTCAAGGCCAGGGGGCTGCAGAAATCACGCCATGTCCTGGGGACTGTGACTCAGTTTCCCAGATGCAGTTTCCTTCATGTTCTCCCACCGGGCGGTGAGGTAGGCCCTGGGGTTCCCAGCTGACCCCACCGTGACAGCAGTGTCCCTGCACCTGTCAGCCACCCTCACGTCACATGTGCGTGGTAGGTTCTGGAAGTGTCCTGCGGCCACGTCTGGAGCCCTGGATGGAGTCACCTACTCGCCCGAGCTGATTTCTGCAGCTTCATGCCCCTGCCTGGTAAAACGCTCTCCAAGTGGAATCTGAGAGTTGGCTGTGCTCCAACAAAACCCCCAAAACAAACAAACGTGAACTGAGAGAGGTGGTTTCCCTGGAAATATGAAAGGGCCCTTACAGAGAAGAAATGAACGGTGGTTGAGTAAAAACAACAGATGCCTCCACACAAATAAATAAGCGCTGTGATTACAGCTTGCAGTGAGGTGTGAGACAGAGCAAGAAAGCTCCCGGTGGTGGTGGAATGAGGACCTCAGGCCAGACTCGCCCAGGAGGGGCCTTCTCAGCTGCAGCTGAGGGTGGGGAGGCAGTGGGCAGAGGGGGGAACCCGGAGGGGTGGAAGGAAGCTCCAGGAGGCCAGGTTGGCCAAAGCTCAGAGTGTGGCTTCTGAGGTAGCTCGGGTTGCTTTTCCCTGATGTCAGAAATCCTCGGGGATCATGCAGCAGCCTGGAATTAATGGAGAGTGGGGGCGGAGGGGGGAGCGAGGCCTTCTTTTTTTTCTGTTTTGATTGAGAAGAGAGAGAGTCGAGTGGCCCTTTTTCTCCTAGGTTTGAAGCCTCTGTCCATCTGCTACAAATAAGCAAAGTCCACCCAGTTTGACTCTTTTCCCACATGCCCACTTTTCTGCATCCAGCTCTGATGCGCATTTTCAAGAAACTCATCCTCAGTCCCTACAAGGGGCCTTCACACATGCGGGACCAGCAGGCTGCCACTGGGGATTCACAAAAAGAATTCAGAGGGGCAGGTGGGGGGATGGGCTAGGGGCTGAACTGAAAAAAAGGGAGATGGGAAAGATATTGAAGCTCAGAGGTTTCCTGCAGAGCAGGGGATAAGGCCTCCGGACCCTTGAGGAACCCCAGGGCTTCACACAATGGCCGGCTGGGCGCCTGCACCCGCTCTTCAGGGTGGACAATCAGAAATACAAAACGGCTTAATAATAGTGAGTGTGGTCAGGAATTTCAAGTCCCTTCAAGGGCATTTGACTTAAATGAGCTCAGTGATGGAGTATTCAAGTAAAGAGGGTGTTGTTAATGTGCTAAATTAAAAGGCTAATCAAAGAGGCCAGAGCTACAAATGAGAACAGGAACACAATTAGTTAATGGGGGATTGAGAGGAATACCAAAGGGAGGGCTTTTTTTTTCCCACCCCACATGCAGGAGAGTTTTCCTTGTTCCCTGAAGCTCTTAGTGTTTGAGACGACAGGGGCCAAGCGCTCTTCCTCCATCCATCAGTTATAACAGAAGCCAGAGACTGCACACTGCAGGGTAGACATAACCACAGCTAACACACTTCCGATGAGGACACCGGGCAACGAATGGTTATGACCGGGGACTTAGCAGTCAGGCAGAGGTGGATTCGAAGCCAGACCCGTCCCCCTCACCAGCACTAACCCTCAGTTTCTCCGCTGTGATGGGGCCAGATGCGGTGCAAGGGGCTGCCGTGTAGCTGACAGGGAGCTGGGCTGGGCAGCCTGGTGACAGCAGCCTCACAGTCAGTGGCTGTGTCTTAGGTTGGTCCTGAGCAAAGGATCCGGCTTGTTCAGCCTTTGCCTGGTACCTTTCTGGAAGGTGATAGTGGAGACCCAGTCAGGTGTGCAAGGCACTTAGAAGCAGCCCTGGCTGTAAGTGGGGGCTCGGTAGAAGTTCCCATTATAACACACAGCGTCTTGCAGGCTTGTCTGTGAAGCGTGAGGATGGGGGTGCACAGTCCGGACCCCCTCCCTCCTGCTGGCTCCTGTTGCAATGGTTTCGAAGAGCCTGGAGTGTGGAGCCAGCCAGGCCCGGGTCAACTCATTTCATACCAGGTTCTCGTGTGGGACCTGGGCATTTTGCGAACCCCTCTTTGAACTTGGGCTAAGACCTGAGAAGCTTGAGGGTGGAGTGTGAGGTCTGTTTCTCGTGCCCAGGGCGCTGCTTTTGCACTGAGAGAATATTTATTCTCTCTTCCCCCATTACTCAATAAGGCGCGAGTGGAGGGAAAAGCTTCAGAGGAGGATGAAAAGAAAATAAAATAGAAAATGAAAGCAGTTCTTTAAGGAAGGAAGGAGCTAATATTGAGTCCTCATAAGTGCTCTGAAAAACGGGTGGAGGAAAATGCCCCTGGAAAGTGTTCTCCTTTTGAAGATAATTATGGTTGATTTCTTTATAAAATAAAAGTAATGTCTGAATAGGGTAAAAATGGAAATATGAGTAAGAACATGAATCCCCCAACTTATCAATTAATACAGCTAATATTTGATACATTTGTCCGCCTTTTAAAATATCCAAGGATCTGAATTTTCTTGAATATCTTTTGCCTCTGAAATTGCCATCATGCTGGAAATATATTTTCATAAATATCATTTTAGAACTATCTGCTGAAGCTACTAATTTTTTTCAAAAATAAGTGTTTTTAAGCATTTGTCATTCTTTAGTATTTCGATATGCTGTAATTTACCCAGCCATTTCCTTACTCTTGAACATTAGTGTTTTTTTTTTAACATAACCGACGATAAATATTAATGAAATGAAAGATGATTTTGATAACTTATAACTTTAACTGTGCTAAGTGGATAAGCCATTCAGAGGAAAATGGCAAATGGACATAGATTATCATGTTTATCCTTCCCAATGGCCAAAAAAAAAAAAAAAAACCACACAAACGAAATCAAATATTTTGTCAAATTGAGAGTCCTTAAAAGGGAGAAAATACTGATTGCCAGAGTTTGGAAATACTCATTTTTATCCATTTTGGGGTAGACTCTAAATTGTTAAAGAGGTTAGTTTGCAAGTAGAAGGTGTAATTTTAAAAGGGATGCTTCTACTTGAGGACCTGAAAATGGATTATTTTTCAAGAAAATAATTGGAGACACAGGAAAAAAGATTCTGTGCGAGAGCACCTGGTATTAAGTTATGGAAATGGCCTCAACGTTTTCTCATGGAAAAGGATAAACACCAAGGAAATCAGGATATGGTAGTTTTCAGGAATAAACGCTGCCTTCAGCTGCACACCCACTGAGAGCTCAGAGCTGTCTTGGCCGACCCCGGGCTAAGAATCTGGTCTTCTTGTGCCACCTGTGCTGCTCTCCGTTAGCCTGGAGGAATGTCTGCTACTCCCTGGCGTGCAGTGGGGATACTCCTCACTGAATATAAGAGGGGATTCAGGAAAAAATTAGTGCTCACTCATGTCAAGAAACCTCTAGTTACGTTCCAGAATATTGATCATTGTCATCATGGAATCTAGCAGCATGTTGGAGGGTGAGAACAGAGAAAGCACCACCGTTCAGATAGGGGTTCTCCCTGTGGCCTAGGGGTTAAGTCTCAGCGCTATCCCCACGACTGCCTGAGTTTGGTCCCTGGCCAGGGAGCTGACCCACACGGTGCAGCAGACCTCTCCTGTCTCACCCGCTGCTCCCCTTGTAACAGGGGGGTCCCCAGGAAAGGGGGAGGTTCCAGGTTCCCTGCCCCACCCAAGGGATGGTGGAGCTGAGCAGGGAGAGAAGAAGCTACAGGCGAGAGGAAGGAAGCAGGATGGAGCCAGGAGGAGCCCTGGAGGAGGCGCATGGAGCCGAGAGACACTTGAAGAGACTGCGCTTGCCTTTTGGTCGTGGACGGGGTGACACAGATGTGGGTGAGACCCGTGGGGAGGTGACCGTGGCAGCTTTTATCTTGATGTTGATTTTGCTCTTTTCCTTCTGGGCTTGTCTGGTTGTTTCTGACCCTTTTCTGTGGGTCCCCACTGGAAGGTGCTTTAAACGTGAGGCAGGCTCTGGGGCCTTGCTCTGGGCCGATCCCATATGGATGGACTTTTACCCACGAGGGGACGGGTCACTTTGGGTGCTTCATTTAGAAACTAGACTCTTTGCCTTTCCTGTATTGTTTCCTAGTTGTATTAAAGTTCCTTCCCATTAAAGTCTCATATGTTGTGTGTTGATGCGGCGGATGGCAGAACCCATTTAGAATAGGCAGGTTTGGGGGGTCTGGGCTGCCCCTCTCCCTGCCCTGTAACACCCTCAGCAGTGTATTTCAGTGAGTCTGCCTGTTCTGCTCCCCACTCTGTCTCAGGTGAGACCTCTCACCACCCCACCCCCCGTACCTCTGGCCTGCATCTCAGTTCTTGTATGAAAAAAATACAAAATAAATTTGCTCTTTAAAAAAAAGGAGAGAATTTAGATGGAAAGGAGAGGCTCACAGAGAGAAATGGCGCACCAAGTTTACACCATCACACGCATGTGCAGAGGGAACATCAGGCACCTGCTGAGAAGTGACACTTCCTGAGAAGCTCATGTGACAGTAGGGAAGATTCGGATGGAAGTGTATTATAAGGTTATTAGAAGATGCTATTTGTGAAGGCAAGACACTAAGACTTTGAGGGTAGGTTTTCTTTTTCTTTTTTTCCATGTTTAGTTACATATTTTTACATTATTGCTCGTTTTTGTGCAATGTTTGATTTCCCCTGAGGTGTTGGCCCCATAAAATTACCACCACCAAGACACCAGTGGCTTGTCCCCATGGACTCTTGTGCTCTTCCCTCCCCTGATTGATTCCTCTCCCTTCCCCTCCCCTGCAGAATGTCTCTGGTTTATAGTTTGCCTGCTAGTTTTTTTTTTTTTTCCCCTGATCCCTTGATGTTTTTCCCTATGTTTCTCCTGTAAATGAAACTATCCAATATTTTTCTTTTTCCTACTGATTTATTTCACTGAGCATAATTCCTTCCAGCTTCATTCATGTTGCTGCGAATGGAATGAGTTTATCATTTTTGATGGCTGAGTAGTGTTCCATTGTGTATTTAGACGACATCTTCTTGGTCTGGTCATCTGTTTTTGGGGATGTGGGTTGTCTCCATATCCTAGCTATTGTAAACAGGGCTGCACTAAACATTGGAGTGCAGGTTTCCTTTTGAATTGGTGTTTTTGTGTCCTTTGGGTAGATTTAAGGGTAGGTTTCATTGCGGCATATTTTGGTGCTGGCTGGCCACCGCGGCAAACATCAGTTGTGAGCACAAGGCTGGCCCTGTCCCAGTTCCCCCTCAGTGTTGGAGCTTGGCTGGTGCTGGCAGTTCTGGTTTCTAAACCAGCACCAGGTACCAGTTGGCCATCATCTGAGCCCATATCCAGGGATTGCACAACTGGTGATCTGCAGCATGGTGTGGAGACTCTGGGTGGAGCCCAGCCTTTGCTCCCCTCGCGGAGCCTCACACCATCCCCTCGGGCTGCATCTGCACCCAGGCCAGGTGCCACTTCTTCACATGAAGATGACAAAAGTGGCAATTCTTGTATCCAGGCTGGGGGGGTCTGCCTAGGGGGAGGCACCTTTTTTTTCTTTAACTCACAGCAAAACAGCGCAGGTTTTGCCTAATCTACTCTTTTCCTCTGCAAAAGGAAACATTCCTTTCCCGCATGGACTTCAGGTCCAGGTGCAGCTGCCCATGGCAGGGCATTCTTCGTGGAAATGCAGATGAGACAGGCAGGGGAAATTGTCATCCCGGCTGTAACTTGGTGGAGAAGCTCATGTCTGCGTTATCTAGGGATGGTGGATCCCATCAGCCTCTAGGAGAAGGGGGCCAGAGTCTCGGAATTGGCTTTAGTGAGGTGTTACCCAGTAGCCCTCAAGCACCTACTTTTTTAGATGTCTTCACAGGATTTAAAGGAAGAATAAAACATGCCAGGATATTTATGAATCATGAGATTTAATAGAGACCAAAGTAGATCTTATTATTGATGTGCTTACTGCTTCATTAAATTCCCCTTAAGGTTTGCGGCATGGATATGGATCATTTGCAATAATAATTATGCAGTGATCGATTGATTGGGTCTGACATTGCACTTGTCACCTTGAAATGCAAAATCCATCTATTTTCAACAATGTGAACATTTCTCGCTAATCTTGCACACCAGCAGGCCATAGTTTATTTTATGGAGAAAGTACAATTTATAAAGTTTGGAGACTTAACATTAACCTTTTGCTAAAAAATGAAGTATCACTTGTCATTTTACAAAGAAATGAAAATCATCCAACCAGCAATTTTTTGAGATTAGAAAACACAGTCTAATTTCAAAAGAACTTTTCAAACCAAAAATGCCTATATTCCAAGTGAGTCCTACAAATAGATTGAGTGTGTTGGAGTTAACTAAGCTTTCTTACGGGGCATGGTGATACAAGTGTAGACTAGAGTCTAACCCTGCTTGTGAACACACACATACACGCGCACACACACCTGTCCCTCCATCCATCTGTTCATCCTATCTACCCATCCGTCCACCCACCCACCCTCCCACTCACTCATCATATACATCTACTGTCATATATCTCTACATCTATGATCTCTCCATCAATCATCTATCTACCATTTCTACATCTAACTTAATTCTCTCTGTACCTAAAAAAAATAAAGCAAAACTCCATTTCTGAAAAGTAGGGGTGCTTTCCAAGCCTTCTGCACCAGAAATTACTGTATGGCACATGGTTTGAAGACTCAAATATTTCAAAGAAGAAATGGAAAATCAGTGACCTTATTTCCCTGCATTTGTACCGGATTTGCTTTCCAGAACTTTAATTGTCTGAGATGTGCCCGGAGTCAGGCCAGGTTTGCAGTGAATCATTTATAGAGCTGCTTATGAAGGGCCAGGCACCAGACCTGATGCCGGCGATGGAGCAGGAGGTGAAACTGAGGTGGCCTTTTCCCACATGGGACTTGTGTTCTCCCAAGAAAGCAGCGGCCAGCCCCTCCACAGCCAATTGGAGGTGGAAATACCCCTAATAACTGGTCTGAAAGAGCTTTGCCACAGAGAGCTAGGTCAAGAGATGGTAGATGGAAAAAAGTGGACATGGTAAGGTCTCACTCGAGATAGAGCAAAATGCTGCATGAAGGAAGGTGTGGAGCCCCCTCTGTGCTTGCCGTGACATTGAGGAGTAGAAGGGTCAAGATCCTTGCATTTTGGAGCTGGTCACAGGAAGTCAGAATCGAATCCAGAAAGTCAGCCTCCAGAGCCTGTGTTCTGCTGGAGTTTTTTCTAGAAGCAAGTGTGTACATCAGCAAGGTCACATGGCTGGGGGCGCTGATGTTCTTTCGTCTCTGCAGCTTCTCATATTCCCTGATAATGTTTACATGATGTGATAAAAATAATTTAAAGAAATGGCAAATGAACAGGACACACAAACCAGCAGCCATAGTGGGCTCAGGGTTTGTGTAAAACCACTTCCAAGGTGTGGAGCAGCGTTTCAGGGTCTCCAGTTCTGGGACAAAGAGAAGTCCCACCCTGAATGCTGAGAAGCTGCCGGCCCCAGCGACCAGCCTTGCACGAGGTCTTCACAGCAGCCGCTGCTGTCTGCTGAGCCTGTGCCTCCTGCAAACACACATGGACGCTGACACCTGCCTGCCAGCCTGCACTTAGTGCAACTTTGCCCCACGTTATAATCCCAACAAGACACAAGAAGGAAGCACAATTTAGCCTGCATTTTGTGTTTTTCATATAAAATCTAAAATCATATGTTGGGCCACCCTGGTGGCCTGAGGGTTAGCCTCAGCACTCTCACCCCAAAGGCCTGAGTTCAATCCCGGCCAGGGAGCTACCCACATGGCACAGCAGACCTTGCCTACTCCCCGCTGCTCCCCTCAGCAGTGCATTTCAGTCAGTCTGTCTGGCCCCTCCCCACTAGGAGACTGCGCCTGTGTTTAAGAGTGAATGCCCGATCCCGAGAGAGGGAGGTGAAGTGCATTTTATTCCCAGCTTAGAAAAGCAAAGTTCAGAAAAGTGCAGTAACTTGTCCACGGTCTGGTTTGCCTGGTTCAGGATGATGGTGTCTGTGAGGGGGGCGGAGGGTGCTCCTCAAAGCCGGTGGGGCTTTTGCTCACTCTCTATGGTGGGCAGCAAACCAGGACCCCAGGCGATGTGTGTTCCTCACGCGGGTTACATCGTTGATGGAGATAAGGATGGTAGACTCAGGGAATCCGAGAACCGCTTCCGGGAGGGCCTTGTCTTCTGTGCATATTCCTTGCAGTTGTGAGTGGCAAGAACGACCAACTCAAGTAGCCTTGGACAAAAGCACTATAAATGGGAAGTTTACCAGGATGCAAAACAGAAAAGTCCAAGAGGCAGCCCCAGGACACAGCTGCACCCAGCCATTCAGAGAGCCCCAGAAATCCCTCCCTCGCCGCCTCTCTGCCTCTCTCTCTCTCCTTCTCTCAGCTCTGCTCTCTTTGGCACAGGCATCAGTCACCTTCTTGGGCACCACCAGCAGCTCCAAGCTCATGTTCTTCTAGTTAAATGGCTCCAGTTGAGAGACAGTGACTCTGCCCGGAGACTTGAAGTTTAGGCAGAGTCCCCGGCTGTCCCTCCTGGGGTCAGCTTCCCTGGCGCCTCATAGCCAATCTCGGTGGCCAGCAGTGGTGTGTGGTGATTGGCCAGGACTTGGTCACATGGCCTGTGGAGGTCAGGCCATGGTCCTGCCCCTCCAGCATTCCATCCCAGCATGGGAGAGTGAGAGTCCTCCCGCTTGGTTCGCTCCCACAGCTCTCTGAATGCAGCTGAGCAGTAGGTCTCTTACTACACAATGTCTGGCATTCATGAAAATGATGGAAAGTTCTAGAACATTTAGAACTGATAATCTCCATGTTAAATTCCTCCTTACTCCTTGAAACGCCTTTGCTGTGGGTCTGTAGCATCTTGGGGCAGGTCGTGTTATTAGCGCCAGCATGTTGTGTTTTTGACTATCAGCTGCGTGGAGCTGTGAGGGTGTGTGATCCTGTGTGTGCATGTTTGTGTGAGCCGCTGTGTGCATGCGTGCACATGTGAACCTCTCTGTGCATATGTGCATGCATTTGTGTGCATGTGTGTGCGAGTGAGCCACTGTGCACATTTCCACCTTCAGAAACAGCTGCCATCTGTGCCAGTCAGAGCACCGGCAGCTTTGGCTGATTACTTGGTCAGCTGCAATCGTATTAGAAGGCGGGTGGAGGCCTCCACTGTCCACTTTCCATCTCGGCGCTGGAGCAAAGGGGATGGGGTCTGGAGATGGGGCCCCTCGCAGAGGCAGCCACCTGTGAGCTGGTCCCAAGGGCCCGGCCCTGCGCAGGCCTCAGGCTGCCCGGGCCTGGAACTGGCTCAGAGTGGTTCGCTTGGGGGTGTCGGGGTTCACCCCACTCGAGGGTGAAACTTGTCCTTTGAACTTCTTGATTTTTGCACATTATCCTCTTGCCCAGGAGGGTTCATTTTTTAAAATATTGTATTTTACATCATTTTTCATTTTTGCACAATGTGTGCATTTTCATTTTGGTTATATTCCCCATACAATTGCACACCCCCCTTATTTTGACCCTAGTCAGGAGGGTTCATTTTTAAAACAGCTTTATTAAGGAGTAATTTGCATCCAATAAACTTCATGCATTGCCCTGGGATCTTTCCCCGTGTATGCACGCCCCCTGGAAGCCATGGCAACCATCAAGATAAGGGGCAGCTCACCCCAAAAGTTCCTTCCCCAAAGCAGTGCCTCCCCCCAACCCACCCAAGGCTAGCACCGATCTGTCTCCATCCCTATACATTAGCTGCCTTTTCTAGAATTTTCTATAAATGGAATCCTAGAGTAGGTGGGGTTATTTTTTATAGCCATTAAGCCTACACAAAATTTGAGTCTTTGAATCTTTTTTCCCATATGTCTTTTGTGTCTGAGAGGATCTTAAATGTCTTTGAACAATTGCCTTTTTTTCTATAGTTAGGAGAAGGACATGCGTTTGCTTGACTGAGAGTTGAGGGGTTTTCTGACTTTATAGCATTTACTTCCTACCCCTTCTTATCGCTGGTATTATTTTGAAATGTGCAGTTGATATAGAAAAGATTAAAAGGGAGGAAATGATGAAAGATGGGGGAGGGGCAGAGAGCTGCAGAGACAAGCCAAGGGAAGATGCGCTTTATCATTCTGGTCTCAGAAATAAGGTATACTGCTGGGGCTCCCTGGTGGCCGAGGGGTTAAGTCTCAGTGTTGTCCCTGCCTGAGTTGGATCCTGGCCAGGGAGCTACCCACATGGCGCAGCAGACCTCTCCCGTCTCCCCGCTGTGCCCCTCAGCCTGGATTTCAGTAGATCCGCCTATTCTGCTCCCCACTCTCTCTGGGGAGTCCTCTCACCCCCCACACCTCTGGCCTGCACCCCAGCTCTTCTATGCCAAAAAAAAAAAAAAAAGGATGTGGATGATCAATCAGCTAATTAGAATGAAATAAAGCACACTTCTCTAAAACTGTGCTGGACACAATTTAATCTGCTGATTCAGAACCGGTCATCACAGATTGCACTGTGGAATCAGAAGCCGGGAAGGGATTTATAGAGAACACAGGTCCCCGCAGGGCCTGCGCACAGCTGCCCCAACCGCCCTCTGCTGTAACAAGAGCTGCTGCTTTTATATCTGTCAGTGTTAGTGCACTTTGTTGTTTCCACCCTTCCCAAAGAATTGGAATGCTCGTGCCAGCAGTGTGGCTTAGGACTTTCAGATGTTAAACTCGCCAGATATAAAATGTATTCATCTCTATTTATCTGGTAAACACTTAGACATCACCTACCATCTCAGGATATTTTTCTGGGTATTGGGTATGTGTGTTGATGAGCAAGATAATTACTTCATTCTCTATATTTGCCCATATGTGTTTGTATGTTTGATTATGGTTCCCTGGGAGTCCTTAAATATATTATTAATTGATTATGAAAGATGGAAGCCAGCCCTGTGCAGAGCTATGGGATTATGAAATTCTGTGCCTTTATGATGTTGGGCAAACTCTTAGGCATGAGGCTGAGGGGAAAACGAGCAGGAAACGGCGATGTGCGTGGTAGATTTCCACCTGTGAGTGGGTGGAGAGGGGCCACATGTGCTGTGTGTCGAGAAACAAGAGCCCCAGTTGAGTTTTGAAAAGTTACTGCTGAGCAAGGCAGCGAGGATGGGCCAAGCGTGCCCTCTCTGAATTATATCACATATCTGCGGTGTGCACATGTTAGAGTTTCAACTTTATTTTAAAAGATTTATTTATTTATGCATACAAGAACTGGGGTACAGGCCAGAGGTGTGCGGTGGGGTGAGAGGATTCACCAGAGACAGAGTGAGGAGCAGAACAGTCAGATCTACTGAAATAAACTGCTGAGGGGAGCAGCGGGGAGACAGGAGAGGTCTGCCGTGCCATGTGGGTAGCTCCCGGGCCCGGGCATTGAACTCATGCTGCAGTGGCTGGGGATAGCTTTATAGGTTGCATCTTAACCTCTTGCACCACCAGGGAGGCTCCAGAGTTTCAACTTTATAAGACTAGTTTGAAGAGCTGGGAACTAGATGAAATAAGGAAAGGATGCGCTTAGATGTTGTCATGCTTGGCTGGGGTCCCTCTCCCATGCCCTGAAACAAACAGGTCTGCCTCTTCACCTAAATCCTGGCTCCAGAGTTCCCAACTGCTAGCAACATTGGTGATTCATTCTCTACATCTTAGAACCCCAAACAGTAGGGGACCCTGAAGGAAGGGGACTCCCCTGGTGGTGCATATCCCTGCAGGGCGGTGGATGTCCCCCTGGGCATCTGTGAAGCAGAAATGGGGGGTTGGCTGGCTCAGAAATGGGGGGTTGGCTGGCTCAGAAGTGGGGGCATCATGGTGGGGGATGCGGAGGGAGGACAGAACCTTGCAGAGGTTCTGATTCCAAGCAGAAGACATGATTCCAAGCAGAAGATACTGAGGTGAGCCCCTTGGACCCCTTCATGCATTCATTCAAAAATGTGAACTAGCACTTTGGGGTAGGCAGCGTGATGCATGCTGGAGTAAGGGGATCAGGATTTACTGGACCTTCAGTGTCACTACAGGGGGAGAGCCACGTGTCAAATAATCTTGTGGAACAGACATGCGATTACAAAGATGGGGTGACTGAGGAAACTTGAGGCATCAGACAGATGGCGTCACATCAAAAGAGCAGAGGAATTCGTGTCACCTGTTAATCTAAAGCCCATCAACATCAGGACCTAATATCATCCTCTCTGCAGCTGAGGACGTAGAGGGGCAGAGACATGAGGGGGTCTGCCGTCACAGTGAGCATGGCTGGGGTTCAGATTTGAACCCATTAGCACAAAACCGGGGCTTAAGAGAGATGGCTTTGCATACTTGATTATTTGAATTGTAAATTCCAAGACCTTCACGTGCTGGGTGGTTAATAACCAGCAGAGATGGCCGGCCACAAGGATTGGTCTAGTCGCTTTGGTGACATTTGGATTATTAATTTGGGACGTGAAGTCTCCTAAACCAATCCACTTCCCATAGTTAGATGTACCAGAGGTTAAACTTAGAGCCTGCATTACTGGCCTAGACCCAGGACATGTGATTTTCTGGTCATTGTGAAAATGTGAATAAATTATAGAGTCACAGGGGAATAATTAGTGACTCAAGACTGAAATGGTTGTCTGTATTTACTGTAGCCCCCCAAACAATAATGAGCAGTTAAAAAAAAAAAGGTGTTTCTTCCAGCGGACACTAGTGACATAAAATTAGGCTTCTTAACCTTTGGTCATGTCAATGTAGACCCTGGAACTGGTATCATGGAATATTTTGGGGGCAGTCTTCATTCATTTTTTATTTCCTCTAGCAGAGCATAGCACAGTACAGTGGCTAAGAGATCCACCCTTCTCCACCAGCCAGGGAACTGGGGTTCCCTATCTTGAAACATTTGGCAAATCTCATTTTCTTACAGATGTTGTTGGACATAAATTGATGATTTCAAGAAGCAAATAGAATATTCTGCAATGTTCAGTATTAAGGAATTCGATGTGATCAGATGGGGCTTTGTCAAAGTGAAGTATTTGAATTAACTTACACTGTAAAAGTGAAAGTGTAAAGCTTTGCTTTTCTTCCCAGCTAATCAATGAAGATTAATATTCTATGGGAACCTGATTTTGCAGATGGAGCTGAGCTGCTCTGTTTTCCCGACCATTTTTCCTCATAGTAAATAAATCATTTTTATTATACTGTATGAATTTACTTAGCTCTTTTAATAGCCTTTGTAAGAATAATGCTTCCTTTGATTATATTACATTTTTAAATGTGTGCCGTGTGTAATACAATTCTGTGCACAGGGGAGGGGCGGCCAGGAGCAGAACCGTCGCTGCATATCTCAGCTGCACCAGCGTATCGTCTGGGTTTTAAATCAGATGCAGAAATATCCCGGTACCCTCAGAGTTTAAGGGGGAAATTGCTAAGTATTTTGCTTGCACGAAAATGTTCCGACCCGGGTCTCATGCAGAACTCTCTCTACCGGGGAAGATTTGCTAAATCTGAAAGGACTTGGTCTGTGTAAAACTACTCTGGTGGGTAGTTTGTCCCATTTTTTAATCTTCAGGGTGTGGGGCAGTTTATTTGATTTTTTTTCCCCCAGAGGAGGAAAATGAAGTGTTATTCCAAGGCCAGCACCCACGTATATAAATTGATCAGCTGGATGGAAAAGCTGCTGACAGCAGGGCTGAGCCTGCACTGCAGCGGCTCACTCACAATTCATGCTCTGACTCCTCACCTGCACTCCTGGAGGCTTAACCCTTGGGGGAGAGGTAGAGCTTGACCCACTCACGTCGTGTTTCCCATGAGACAAGAGAAAGGGGGGGCAGAGAAAGATACACAGAGGGACTTCGTTAACGCAACAAGCACCCTCTGATCTCATACCTCAGACCAAGTCTTCAATAATCCAAGTTCTGCGGAGACGAAATCCGAGTCACCCAACTGTGCCTACATTGTGTCTGTGCTGTTTGTCTGCTACCCAGTCACAAATTATTCCTCTTGGAGCATTTCCCCCTTCTCTCATCTTCAGGACCTTGAATGGCCTCCCCCCACACAGCTTATGACTTTTAAGAACAATGCTGAGTCTGAAGGTTTAAGGTCCTCTGACAGCTAGCCTCCCTGCAAACCCCGAGTGTGCGTGTGTGTGTCTCCATTGGAGTGAGCTCGTGGGGTCTGGACACACTGTCCCAGGTGGGAGTCCATGTCTGCAGAGTCCTGGTGTGGGACAAAGAGGAGACACCTCATTTCTTCAGGGTCCCCTGTTCACTATTTTTATAACAGGGATAATTGCAATAATGGTCATAATGGTGCAGGCTGAGCCATGGTCTGTTTAGAATGAGCATCCAGAGGAGACCAGAGGTCTCACATCAGACAGGCTTGCTGTGGGTAGAGCTCTAGGGGATCAGCTTCCAACCCTTTGGGATTAGAGGACCCTCCACCTTTTTGGCCTTTGGTGGCTTATTCTCATGTCGTCAAATGGAAATGACAAGGATGCTCACAAAGCAAATGGACGACGTCCTCTACCTCCTTCCCTCTCCTGCATGCTCAGTGCGCTATGCAGATAGGTCACTGTTGTCAACTTCCATCCTGGTACCTACTAGATGGAGTCCTAGGTCATCAGCCCACACAGATGCCACTCAGACCTGTGCACACAGCACTGCATTATGCGACAACTGAATACACACCCAGCATGAATGCACAATGCTTGTCATTGTAGCCGATGGGGCTTCCTACAGTCTCATCTGATTCGCAGCCTTCCCTTCAAGGAATACACTTTGGAGATCTTTGAATGTCAGGGTGCGTAGAGTGTGAAGATGAGTCAAGATCTGGTTTGCTCTTTCTAAATCTAAATAAGCCCTTCTGTGCCCTCACATGTAGGCACATCTCTCCCCTCTGGATGGGCAGTCCGTTTCCCTGTCCCCACCATTTCTGCAGTTATTGGCAAGGTTGCGTGACCATCTCAGGACATGTGCCTCTGTGCGCCTGGGCGAAGCATGTTTATGGGAGATAGTGCCAGAAATGGACGCCCCGAGCCTTTAACAACATCTCATGCTGCAACTTTCACTGGTAAATCCTGAGTGAACTGGAAAGTCTATGACCAAAAATGAGCTCACCATGAACAAAACACTTCTCACCTCAAATCTGGCAAAGTCTCACCCCTCACTCCTACCACCTTAACAAGAAAAGCAAAAACCCTTTGAGTTTTCAATATTTTTTTCCCAGCATGGACAAAGTGTGTACATTTCCTTTAAAATTCACCCCTTGGGGTTACTGAAGAGCCAAAAACTGTAGGTCTGTGTGCTGGTGTTGTGATAACTCACTCAAGCTGATTAGCTGCTGCTTTTTCATTTGGTCAGTGCTGTCCTCTTCACTGAGTTAGTTTTCTTCTAGCAAGGCAGTCCTTGTGGCACTCAAAAATGTGTAGAATACAAAGGAATGAGCAGAGCAGCATGTGTATGGTGTGTGTATGTGATTTTGTGTGTGGTGTGTGTGTTTGGGGTGTGCTGTGTGTGTATGTGCACACGCAGGTGCACACATTTTGGACATCTTGTGTCTACATACATATAGAGACAATAGATACTTGGAGGATCTTGTTGAGAGATGGAGGTCCGAGACCGTATCTGTGACAGCTGTAAGTCTACCTCTGGGCAGGAAGTATGTGCTCATTTTACCCTTCAGTAGAGGCTTAGAAATGGGGCGAGTGGTGGGCATGAAAGCGTGAGTAAGTGTGCTCGTCAGGAGACACACTCAGCACAGTGGAAAGCCCCGTGGGGAACGGCTTCAGATGCCCTGGAAGCGCGGGTGTGTTGGGGTACGGTCCTCCGCTCCTGGCCCAGGAGCTTCTCCTCTGTTGTCCGATTGGGCTGGCTCCACCTTCTCCTGACTCAGGCTGAGATGCGGCCTCAGTGCCTTCCCCTGCCTGGCTGGAACGAGAGCCCCAAGTGTTTCCCTTCCCACTCTTGACCCCACTTGGGGTACAGCCACACGGAACACCATGATATCTGTCTGGCAAGGGATTCCTTCCTTTCTCCAAGCCCCTGTCTTTCAGAGCTCCGTGTGGTCACTGCCATAGCTTGTACACCGCAAAGCTGACTGATGGGTACATGCTGTTGGTTGAGTTGCTTTGGAGCCAACCAAAATTTGGGAAATTGTCTGGGAGGAAGGCTCGTTGGCTGTGCAGCTACTGCTGTTAGGGCTTGGAGAAGGGATTTCAGGTGGCAAATAGGGTGGGCGTTGGAAGCGTGTACCGGAGCACATGCTTACAAGCTGTGTGCTATATAATGTTCCTCAAATAAGAGTGCAGAGTTATGGCCTTTTAGCTTTTAATGCAGAACTTCCAGGAAGAAAACAAGTCTGTTTCCTCTTCATTATAGATGGTCAAGGAGAGTGTGGGGCATTCCCAGGCTAAGGAATCTTAGGAACAGCTGCTAATCCTTTATGGAAAAACATATTGTGAGTGCTTGCTGTATGCCGGGAATGTTGACAGATAGGGGATATACGGCGGGGAATGAAATGTGCAAAGGTCCTACATTCTGATGGAAATAAAAGCTAAGACTGTTGTCTTCATTATGCGGTGTAGTGCCACCAACTACACCAAAGCTTAGTGGCTGGAAGCAACACACACTTGCTATCCCATAGTTTCTGTGGGTCTGGACTCTGGAGTGTGTTTGTTGAGTGATTTTGGTGCCACTGACCAGCACATGGTGTCAAGGCTTTGCTGCAGGAAGAGCTGCCTGGGAGCTCGCTCAGCAGCTGGGGGCGGCCGGCAGTTCTGTGCTGCCCAGTTGCCCACATAGATCTCTCTGGAAGGCTGCCTCTTGCCTGGTCGCTGGTCTTCCCAGGGTGAGTCACTCCAGGGAGACTGAGGGAGGAAGTCGTTGATGGAAAATACAGTCTTACCACATTTCAGCAGTGGCTTCCCATCACTCTGGCTGTCCTTGTTAGAAATGAGCCCGTTCATCCAGCCCACCTTCAGGGGTCATGCAAGGACAGGGGTCATCGGGGATCCATGTGGAGGCCTCCTGCCCCATTTACTCTGCATCCACCCTGGGAAGCACTGGAGAGAGCATTAAAAAAAAAAAAAAGAGCTAATAATGACCAGTGATATTTATTAAGGACTTAACTATCAGCCACTTTGTGTTGAGGGTAGTGGCAAAACAAATCAGGTGCACGCAGCAGCCCGAGTGCCAGGCACTGAGCTCAGGGCTCCAAGGACACCCTTATGTCCTCACTGCAGAGATGAGGATCCTGAGATGCAGGCAGCGGCAGTGTCTGGGCACCCCTTCTCCACAGACACCCCACCACCCACCCCTATATAGGGTGGACATTCATCTCCACCAGCCTCCCGGAGGTGCACACACGAGAACAGCTCAGTCTGCCGGCCCAGTCCTTGTGTTCCTCTCGGCCCCTTTTGCCCTTGGAAGGGGTGATTGTCCCTCGCAAAGTCAGAGGGCAGGAGTATTTAGCAATGATGTACAGACAAACACCCGATCCTTGCACATGGGCACCCTGTGTTCTTCGACCAAGGACGGGAGAGCCTTTTACAGACTTCTAGATGCGCTGTAGCTGTAATTCTACCCCACCTCCTGGGTCCTCCCTTTCTTGTAGCTCTCTCACTCGTGTGGTTTTAAATGACTTCATAATGTCTTCGCCAGCTCCAAAGGATCCCAGCTTCCTTCATACCCCAGTCTACGCTGCTGACATCAAGATGTTCCAAAACCCTCCAAAGCAAACAAACTCCCCACCATGTGGACAAAAGGCAACTGACATTAATGCCAGGTTGCCAATGTGGAAGCTGCACTTGCAATAAAAATAGATAGCCAGTGGAGACACTGTCTATATCCCATTTCTACTGTATGACTCTGATTCATAAATTACTAACGTGTATGCCTGAAAAATAAATATTTCACCAGTCGGCGACAGACTTATGAGCTAATTAACATCACAGGCCTGGAAGAAGTGGTACCATTAGCTCAATTCACAGCACTGGGTAGGGTGCTGCTGCTCACTGAATCAGCAGTAGATGTCTTCAGGTGGAAGGGGGGCTGGCAGATGAGAGCAGCATTCAGTCAGGGATGAAGGGACACTGTTGAAGCTGAGATGTTTTAAGGGAATTTACAGTGACAACACAGAGGTTTTCCATTCATGGGAAGAAGGAGGCAGGATTGCCTTGTGGTTAAATTATGGGCTCGGGGGTTAGACTGCCTGAGTTCTGCTCCCGGCTCTGCCACTCACTGGAGTAGGATTTGGGGTTTGCTCAGCCTCCAGAACCTCAGCATCCTCATTCACTCCACAAGCACAGAAACGCCATCATCCTCAATACATCCTGTTAGCATGACCTGGCTTAAAAGACAAGGAGTTTTCATGAATGTAAAGATTTTATTAAGAAGCATATTAATGAGACTTTTGCTGACAGTGACAGAATAAGAGCTCAAGGGGTCTGAAACAGTACAGAGAATTTATTGACTTCTATAACTTCAAAGACCAGGAAGAGTCCAGTTCTAGGAATGCAGTTCCATGATATTCAAAGAAATCAGTATTTTTTTGTCTTTTTGTTGTTGCTGTTACTCAACTTTTCTCTGCTGACATCATCCTCTGGCAGATTTTACCTTGCTGGGGGCTCAGGAAATGCAGCAACTCTGGGGTTATTTTCCACTAAATAGGCACTGCTAGTGCAAACAAATGCTTGCTGATTTTTTTAAACATCCTCACCCCCAAAAATGAGGGTTCTCTGAGAAAGAATTCAGAGTGTGTAGTAAATGCCAGCACTTTCTAAGTATTTTATATACAGAACCCTTCTAGCATCACCTCCAGCCTTCACAAGAATCCCATAAAGCAGGCCCTGAAAATGTCACCCCGTTTTAAGGATGACATTTAGGCACGGAGTGGTTTTATCAGCTAGTTATCACTGTGTAACAAGCTAGCCCCAAACTCCATGGCTTAAAAAGGTGACCCTCTGCTGTTTCTCACAAGTCCTCATGGGCCAGCTCTGGGCTAGCCTGTGCTTGCTCGTGAGTCTGAAATTGGCAGGTCAGATGGGACCTTAATCCTCTGGTGTGAGCTTGGCTGAAGCTCAGTTCTGCTCCACTTGTCTCTCACATAAGCTCAGCAGGCTGGCCTGCTTCTCCGAGTGAGGTGGCGAAGCCATGGCAAGCCTGCATAATTGTGCTAGGAGAAAGGAAAAAAGTGCTCACTCTTCCTCTCCACTTGATTGAGATAGAATTGACACATAGCGTCATGCACATTCGAGACACACAGTGAGATGATTTGATGAATAAACATATATAGAGAGAGAGTGTGTGTGTGTGTGTGTGTGTGTGTATATATATATATATATATATATATATATATATATATATATCTTCTGGTAGGTTTTACATTGTTGGGGGCTCAAGAAATGCAGCAACTCTGGGGCTCTTTTTCCAAGTATATTACAGAGTATATATGCTTTTCAAGCTGTATGTCGGATCTCCAGAATCTAGTCATCTTATGGCTGTAAATTTATACCCTTTTACCAACATTCCCCACTTCCCACAACCCCAGCCTCTATCAACCACCATTCTGTTCTCTATTTCCATAAGTTCAAGTCTCAAAAGATTCTACATATAAATGAGATCATATAGTATTTGTGTTTTTCGGTCAGATTTAATGATTTCACTTAGTATAATGTCCTCCAGGTCCATATATGTTGTCACGAATGTCAGGATTGCCTTCTTTTTCATGCATGAATAATATCCCATGCATATGTGTGACCTTTTCTTTTATCATTCATCTGTCATTGGATTCTTGGGTTGTATCCATGTCTTAACTATTGTGAATGATGCTGCAATGGATTTTGGGGGTGCAGACATCTTTTTGAGGTAGTGACTTCATTTCCTTCAGATGCATACCTGGAAATGGGATCACTTGATCTGATAGTTCAATTTTTAAGTTTTTGAGGCATCTCCATAACATTTACCACAGTGGCTCATGTGTTTATATTCTCAACAACAATACAAAAGGGTTCCCTTTTCTCCACATCCTTGTCACCGCTAGTTTTTTATAAGAACCATTCTAACTGTTGTGAGGTGGTTTCTCATTATGGCTTTGATATGCATTTCCATGATAACGAGTGATGTTGAGCTTTTTTTTTTTTTTCCCCCGTATGCATTGCATGCCTTCTTGGCCATTTGTATGTCTTCTTTGCAAAAATGTTTTTTCAGATCCTCTGCCCAGTTCTTCACTAAATTATTAGTCTTTAGCTAGTAAGTTGTTTGAGTTCCTTATATATTTTTGATGTTAACACTTTACTTGATGTGTGGGTTGCACATCTTTTTTCCCATTCCTGTTGGCTACCTCTTCATTTTGTTGGTTGTGTTTTTTTGCTATGCAGAAGCTTTTTGCTTTGACGTGGCTCTTTTGTTTATTTTTAGTTTGTTGTGCTTGTGCTTTCGGCATCATATCTAACACGCTATTGCTGAGACCAATGCCAAGGAGCTTTTTCTTAGCTTTTCTTCTATGACTTTCACAGCTTGGGATCTTATGTTTAAAGTCTTTAATCCACTGTGAGCTAATTTTAATGAGTGTTGTAAGATAGGGCCCTAATGTTATTCTCTTGTATATTGACATACTGTTTGCTTTACACCATTTCTTTGAAAAGACCATCCTTTCCCCATTGAACAGGTTTTGGTTCCTTGTCAAATATTGGTGGACCATATATGCATAGGTTTATTTTTTGGACTTTACATTCTGGTCCATTGGTGTATGTGTCTGTTCTTAAGCTGTTTTAATTACTGTAACTTTGTAATATAATTTGGAATTAGGAGGGTGATGCCTCTAGCATCTTCTTTGCCAAGATTCCTTTTTATATTTGTTTTGTGTGTGTGTGCCTGTGTGTGTGGTTCCATACCATTCTAAGGACTTTTTTCTCTTTCTTTGGAAAAAAAATTAGAATTTTGATAAAGATTGCATTGATTCTATGGATCACTTTGGGTAGTATAGATATTTTAAAAGTATGAATTTTTTCAATCCCTCAATAAAGGTGATATTTCCATTTCTTTGTTTCTCCAACTCTTGTCATCACTGTCTTAGAGTTTTCATTGTACAGATTTTCCACTTCCTCACTTAAATTTATTCTTGAGTGTTTAATTGTTTCTAATACCAGTACAACTAGGATTTTTACCTTTCCTTTTCAGGTAGTTCATGTTTATAGAAAAATAACCATTTTTATTTGTTGTTTTTGTATCCTGCAAAGTTACTGATTTCAGTTGTTAGTTCTAAGTTTTTTGGTGGAGTCTTTAGGTTTTCCTATATAAGATCATGTCCTCTGCAAACAGAAACTATTTTACTTCTCCCTTTTTTGTGTGCATGCCTTTTATTTCTTCTTCTTGCCTGACTGCTCAAGGCCTTTTGAAACTTATACTCAGAACTGGTCCACTGCTGCTTCTGCCACCTTCTTTTTGCCAGAGCTAGCCATGAGTCCAATCCAGGTTCAGAGGGTGAGGAAGTAGATACCTCCTTTATGGGAGATATGGATTGTCGCACAGAAAGACAGCTCTGATAGATAACAAGGGGAAGAATTGGGGTCGTTTTTGCAAACATTCTGTCTTCATAATAATGAAGAGTTACACTTGTAGTGGGAATCCAGTCAAGTAAGCCTGGCCCCACAGCCCAGTCCTTAACCACCACAGTGTTTGTGACTTTTCGTCATATTGGTGGACTCAGCTTGGTGAGTGGCCCAACCAATGAACCAGTCATTTTTTGCCAGGACAGTGAAGGGTTCCCATTGGTAAGGCTTGAGTCAGGTTCTCACCCCTGTGATGAGAAGGAGAAATCAGCCCCACATGTACTGGAAATGGCATAAAGGGAGTTACACAAAGGAACATGTTTCAGAGGGAGTTATGGATAAATGCTAGGACACAAAAATATTATCTCCCAATGAGAAGGATATGAGAGGTGCAATTGGATGTAAACCATGTCTTTAGACTTTCAGATCTCCAACGGGGACATGTCGCCTGTGCTCTGTTTCCTGGCAAGGATGGAGGCATTTCCACTAACTCTAAGTTTATACATATGGTGGGTAGTTGGACAACCTAAGGCTGATATGGGAATTAGGAAGAGATGTCTTGCAGAAATGGGGCAGAAATATCAAACTTCAAGAATACAAATGGTGCTGTTTATACATTTTCAAATTATCAGGGGCTGGTACAACTTTTGACTTAAAAGAGACACTTGTCACACTTAAAAAAGGGGGTGACTATTGATTGTGACTGTGTGGATCAATGGCTAGATGGTGGATGGAGAGATGGCTGGCTGGATGGGTGGGTAGGTGGAAGGATAGATAGTTGGATTGACAGATGATGGAGAATTCAACAATAAATAATAACTTATCTAAAGAATAATTTGAGCACTGCATTTCTGTTCACTCCCTGACACAAATTGTATTTGGCAGTGATGTCAAGTTAGATGTCATTCCTCTGCTTCCATCTATGCCTCTTATACTTTTACTTGTTTTACTTGTGTGCTTCCTTCTGTGTGGAATCTGGTCGAATATTCATTTTTCTGGTCTAATATTCTTTTTTTAAAAAAGATTAATCATGTTTAAGCCAGTCAAATGGGCTGGGTGCCTTTCTGCTCTGCTCCCCTAATTAACTGAGCATATTTATATTTCACTTATTCCCCTATGATGACCACCCTACCACACATTTAGGAGCTCCTCAAAGTTTGCATCATTGCTTTAGTCATCCCCATATCCCGATGCCTAACATTAAACTTGACCCAGAGAGAGTGTATAGTAAGTGTATTTTGAATGGTCGATAGCCAATGGAGAAATAACATGCACTGCTAAGAATATGCAGGATCTAGATAGAGACACAGATTTTACAGCCAATGACATTCCCAGTGCTCATTCCTTGGTAAATATGTGATTGATTTAAACCAAAAACATGCAATGGTCTGGAAGCCCATCCTTGGCAACATTCTTCCCTTTGAATATCATGCTTGAATTTTGTCAACACAGTGTGGAAGAATAGGAGAAAGCTGGAGTGAAATCAGGACGATGCCAGTCTTCTGGCTTCGCTGATAACCAGTGCTGGGCATCATCAGCAAGAGGAGTTCAGGACAGCGCTGGGCAAGAACTGCACCCCGTTTTGAGACTGGCCCTTGGTGGAGAAGACACTGCCTGCAAATGAGAGTGACCAATTCTTTCACTTCTAATTAGATGGGCATTTTAAAGATTAGAAGCTCATGACTTTAAATTACCCTTTTTAGCATCAGAACAACAGCTTCTGCTCAAAGAGTGCTGGTTCAGTGTCTGGGGCAGTCGGCCACTGTGGCCTTCTCTCTGTCAGGTAGCCCTCATGTCCTCCATTCTCTAGTCAAGGAGACTGATGCAAAGGCAACTTGAAGGTGCTCATGAAGCAATCAGGCGGGAGGTGATTGGGCCTGAGATGTGAGCAGGCCCCTCAGACTCCGAACACACCGCACTCTGTCCTGTGGCCCTACCCATCCACTCCCGCCTGGCCTGGGAGCTGGGCATCCACCTGCAGAGTCTCCTCTTCCAGGCCGACAGCCAAGCATCCCCGCCAATGTGCCCAGCGGCTCTAGTATAAATCAGCCCCTCAGACACTTGGAAGGAGCTTCAGGGGGTCTGTTAATGGCGCTGTGAACACTGGGACACATGAAATCTAAATTTTCCCATTTTCCCAGCTTCCAAATGGCATGGCTTTCAGAGGGTCACAGCTGCCTTCTAGAGTTAATGGAAATGCTTCTGTCTTTCCCAGTGAATAGAGCACATGCAGCATCTTCCCATGTGAGACCCGGATCTGAAACCACCTGAGCAGCTTTAAAAATACCATGGCCAACTTTCTCCTTTTTATAGCAGCATCATTCACACAGCCAGGAGGCAGAAGCACCTGAGTGACCCTGGAGAACAGGTGAGCTCAGGAGGCATGTGCAAAGCCGGCTCCACCTGGCTGAGTGTGGGCATCAAGGGGGCACATGGGGGGCAGTTGTCCTGGTGGACCGAACTGTCCAGCCCCATGCAGGGTAGCCCTAGCCATGTGGGCGGGTGGACTATGCTCTGTGGCTTTGGCACTATGGCAAAACCACAGAGTGAGGCCTTTCTCTGCGTGCCCCCCGCCCTGTTTAAGTGAGGCATGAGAACACCTCCTATGGAGTATTACTCAGTCTTTAAAAAAGAAGGAAATTCAGCCACAGGCTGCAGCATGATGAAACTTGAGGACATGAGCCTAATTGAAATAAGCCCATCAAGAAAAAGACAGATGTTGCTTTCATGAAGTTCTTGAAGGAGTCAGAGTCACAGCAAGCAGGAGCAGGGCCTCCAGGCCTGGGGAGGCAGTAGGAAGAGGTGTTATTTCACAGGGACAGTTTCCAACGTGCAAACAGACTTGCCGGATCTGGGCACAGCAAGTTCCCTGTAGTCGGCATTACTGCAGCTGCACTTGAAAATGGTCAAACTGCGACATTTTATGTTATGTGGTTTTTATCACCATAAAAAAAATTACCAACACCAGGCTCCTTACCAGTGAAGACCCTGAGGGTGACCCCCTGGATTCACCCCTTGAATAAAATGTCTATTGAGAACACAAGCTCTCGGGGCTGTTGTCTAAAAGATGAACAGATCATTGGAATCTCTTTGGCTGCCTGTGAGACATCTGAACGCCAGAGCCTCACTCAAAACATTGCAGATGAGAACCTTGGGGTGAGCCCTAAAGTCTCCACTTTTTTTGTTTTGTTTTGTTTTGTTCTTGATTTTATGTTGGACTCTCCATTTTTCACAAAATACTTTTTTTGTGATTCTGATGAATTTCTAGACTAGAGTCAGAAAATAAACCCTTTAGTTCTCCTGTGCCCTGGTGTTTTCCTGACTCGCAGCAGTGACCCCAGTATTCTTAAAATTCTCTTTTGATATGATGATTTGAATGTTGGTAATGGCAGTTGCTAATTCTAGAAGACTGTCTAATATCATATTGGCAAGGTTTGGCTGCTGCAGAAGAAAGGACATCCAGCTTAAAAAAACATATTCAGTGTCATGAGAGAAATGCAATTTGGGACAAAACTATTGTTTTATCTGTAAAGCATGAAGAGTAAACTAGACACATTTCGGCCATTGGATTAGATGTTTGACTTTTTGATTGTAGTTTCAGTGAATCTGTAAATTCCAATGTGGGATGAAAAGACTGAGTTAAGATCCAAGTGGTTCTCATGTTCTTCACGAAAGAGAGGTTGTTTGGATGGTTGAGGAGCATCAGAATAAAGGCAAGGTTTTTAAAGGATTTTCAATAATTTTGAAAACTATGGTTGTGACTGCCAGAGACGTCATGACGACAGAGAGAAGGGAGAACAGAACACTTGTCTCTCTGTCTGGACTCACAGATGAACAATACCAAGGAAACCTTCCTTTTCATTCCTGGACTTAAAAAAATATTATTTTGAAGATTATTTACATTGTTGGAGGGCAAACGAAAAGAAAACAAACTGCTTCCTTTCAAAATAACATTTTTCTGAGCCATGCTTATATTTTCATTAGACCGATACCAGCACATCATTAAGAAAAGTAATCATAGTCCTGCCGTGAAAGAAAAATAATGGTCGATGCAGCTTCTTGCCCGCCAGTCCCCTCCAAAGCACGCTGTGTATCTTGAAATATCATGGCTAATACAAAAAATATACAGCTAAACAGAAAACCAACATCAGTTCCAAATATGAATACATGATCTGCTACTTAATATGTCAGTGTATTTGTCAGGTTGATAACATTAGGCTCCGCGGCGTTCAATTTGAAGCCTTGCAATATTTGAAGTCTGATATTGTGCTTCACTAAATTTAATACATGGACTTAGTAATGGAGGGAATCACGTTAGCACTTGGCAGTTTGTTATGCTGTATAAAATTGACTGCCCTGCAAATACAATAGCGATCGTAAAAACGGTGGTCAGCAGAGGGGGTGTAATGCATTTTTGAGGTTTCAGTAAAGGTCCAGATGAAATTTATTGAAATTTTTGCCATTTGGGTGATGATCAATAGCGCCAGGCTAATAATTCGTTGTGAGGATTCTCCGGAGAGATGGCATTTGGCTGGGAAACTTTGGAAATTCAGAAAGTAGACTAAAGGATGCCACTGCCCTGGTATCCATAACCACCAAAGACTCTGACATCACTCCGAGAGGATCTACAGCGCGGGTGATTACTTCTCCAGGCACCAAGGATGCTCACATTCAATCATTGATACGTTCCCTTGCGTTCCCAGCTTGCATTCACCATCGTTTTGTTGTGATGTTGGCTCAGCCCGGGCTTCTGTGGTGGCTTTGTTGTTCATTTCATTCAGTTTCCAAATGGCTGGTCCATTTCCTTAATTAAATCATTGATTCCCAACCCCCATCTGGCCTGAAAATGATCTTCTACGAAGGAAAGGAAAGGATGGCTGCCTCTGTTCACACCTGCAGAACCGACTTAGAAATCCCCACTCTTTCAAACCGCTTTCTGGTTGTGTGGTCATTACCATCTACACGGTTTGTGTGTGGTGCAAAATTTGCAAATGGGCTTCTGAGTTAAAGGAATACGTGACATGCAGATAGTGTTTGTGATCGTTACCATTTTCATGCACATATGTCAGGGGACCTGTTAAATCACCATGAAGCAGCATTCTCTTGCTTTATGGTGGCTGCTGTTGGATTTATCTTTTTTTCAATTTTGATTAGCTGCATTCCAAGGGAGATGAATTATCTGATCTTCACATAGTTGGATTTCTCTGCTACAATGCAGGGATAGCATCCTGAGGACAAAAAAAAATAAAGAGAATTTTAAGGGTTTGTGTTTGTAATATGGGATCTTCTCTGCTCATTTTAATGACCCTACAGTGTGTGAGCAAGAGAAATTTCAAGCTGAGTTTTGGTTTATTTCCCTAATTCCCACACTGTTCTGTTTCCTTATGGTACTTCATTAACCTGATCAATTAAGATTCAGCCTGTTCTACAGAATTTGGAGGTTCAAGGTATTGAAGTAACTCCCTGAAGGTTTACAGATGCTCCAATGATTTGCGGGGAGGTGGGAATTTGTCAGCAGCTCGGAGAATGAACACGGAGTCTAGGCACAACAGAACGATTTATTCTCAGCAAGCACAAAGTAAGATTTATGGCTTTGTATCTCCAGTGGCATTTCTTATATTGTTACTGTGCTCGAGCAAATTAAAGGATCTGTGAATACTGAGGGGTGTGTTTTTGTAATGAGGGAAAAGAGACAGAGCAATAAGAAGATAATTAAGGTAACAACTTGTGAAAAATTAAAGCGTTTCCCTCTTTCATTTTTGAATCTTTGAGCATAAACTTTGTAGTTGTTAATTTAATTGCTGCTGTTCACTGCATCCCTAAAGAATATTGAGGATTAATCATCTGGTTCGTTCCAACAAGAGATAAGGCCTAAGTGAATTGAAATTTTACCAATTTAACCCTGTCTTCCTCCTAATATGACATGACTAACATTTTTCAATTAACCACATGTAATTATTCTGAAGGCCTCATTCCACTTCTTTCAGTCTTTCTGACTTTAGATCGGCCGTTCCAGGTAGGTGGGATCTGGAGAGCTCCAAGCAGCTCTGTTCTGTTCTGTCTGGCACACAGGTCCATCTGCACCAGGCTTTTGGACTTGCTTTGTGATCTACAAATAAGCCTCCCTCCCACTGAACACGTTTGTGCCTATCTGTGCTTTCTGTAAGCTGTGGTGGTGCTGTTGGTTTGGAGCCCGAGGAAGTCACATGGTGTTGATGGCGTGGTGTTTGTGCCTGAGCCCAGCAGAAGACTCAGTGCTCTCAAGGTGAGCCTTTCAAAGGGAGAGGCTGCTGGAAAATGGTTTCCATGGCAAGTGGACATGGGATAGCTGGATATTCCCCAGAAGCATAATAAGGTCTTGTCCTGCCGAGCCCGTCACTGGGCTGGCCAGCAGCCATGGCCACCATTCACTTCTACATTAATTAAAATTCGACACAACTTGAGTTGTGTTTCTCGGCCACACTGCCCGTGTGACTTACGGCTGCCATATTGGGGAGGGTGGGTGAGAGCCTTTCCACACTTGCAGGATGCTCCTTCGGATGCATCGGGCAGGAGGGGCGGCAGGTGGGCCGGGGGTTAGCTTTGCTCAGGATATGCAAAATTCTGAGGTGGTCTCCTCCCCCCTGGCCTGCAGGAGCAAACACTGCAAAAGCTTAAGAGTGACGGAGCAGGAGCCTGTGAGGCCTCCATTCCTCATCTCAACTGGCTCCTCTGGAAATTCATCAGATGGTTTCTGGCTTTGGAAACCTGTTCTGAGTACCACAGAGAGCTTGAGAACCCAGACAGAGACAGGCCAGTCAGCTAAAAGTCCTGTCCCTGGCTGTGCTGTATTCACAGAGGCAAGGATGAGAAACAGGCAAGTGACAGGACAGGCGGTTCCTTGTGAGTCTTCAAGGGGAGGGGCTCTCTCATCGTCCCACCAACGGGCACAGCCTCACAAACTGTTTTGGATACACAACACTGGCTAATTTCATTGAACATCTATTACTGACCAGCTACTCCTCTACGGGTTAAGCTTTCTAAGTGTTAGCTAATTGAATACTCACAATAGCTGCAGGTGGCAGCTTCTGTTTTCAGGGTTTTAAAGATGAAGAGACAAGGGCAGGAACAGGTTAAGCAGCTTGCCCAAGGTCACCCTGCAGGAGAGCAGGGATTTTCATGAAGTTGTCTGTCGCCAAAGCCCATAGTCTTAAGAAGACTATGATGAAGGTGATGTTTGGAGAGAGGGTTGACTATGAAGAAGGTGATGTTTGGAGAGAGGGTTGACTATGAAGAAGGTGATGTTTGGAGAGAGGGTTGACTCTGGAGATTCGAAGCCCTGGCCATGAAGAAGCTCTGTTGACTCAACAGGGTGTCAGATGGTGCCAATGGAGAGATCACCATGTCAGGATGGGTGTTGGCAAGGATGGTGGAGATGCAATGCTGAGGTCAGAGAGACAGTAAGACTACTGAGAGGGAGGGGATAAAGGGAGACCCGGAGGAGGTACAGGGGGATCTGGAGCAATGGACTGTAGCAAACTAGATCAAGGGATCTGGTGTTGGACACCCCGTATGTCTTGGCTTTGCCACTTTGTGCATGGGTGAGCCAGGTGGACTTTCTGGGACAATATTCTCTAACTGGCAAGGAGGAGTCAAGGATGCTCAAAGCACATGATGCTCCAAGGATTAGAGGAGAGAATCTGCGTGTGAGCCTGTGCCTGTGAGTTTTCGTAGTGTTCATCCCTGCAGGCCAGGGAGGAGGAGACCGCTTCAGAATTTAGCATATCCTGAGTAAGGCTAACCCCTCACCCACCTGACAACCCTCCTAACCAAACTTTGTGATTCAGGGAAGCAAGGTCAACCTTCTCTCTATCCCCGATTTCCCATCACGGGCAGGAGATACCATCTCAGGATGCAGGGCCCAGAATCTCACCTGGTGCCTGGACGGGTCCAGAGCCGAGGGAGTGTCTCCCATCTACTTTGGCTGCTTTCTTCAGGCCGTAAGCTTGGAACTTGAAGACCTCGTGGAAGGTGGGACCCCACACCCATTTCCTGATGGAGTCTCTGCTGCTTGTGATCCTGCAGAACTGACCCTTACACCAGAGCCCGAGAATCTCTGCCGTAAACTGCGCGTGACCTCCTTCTGTCTCCCTCCCCACGCTACCGGTCCCTCCTTGTCTCTCCGAGTCTTGCTCTTCTCTCTGCATCTCTGTCCTCTGTCTTTCCCTCCATTTTCTCGGTCACTGAAGGACAGGGTCATTTTTACAACTTACCTTTACTGTGAGTGTTTCCTTACCTCCGAGTCATCTTTCCTGTCTCATCTCTGTGTTTCGCCATGCACCCCAACCCTGTGTGTATTAGAAGACCCTCGTCCTTTTCTTGATGATATTATACCCTCACTGCTGTACTCTCTGTCTCCCAATTAGCTGTCTTGGTGAGGAGGGGCCCTGTCTGTCTAAGTCATTGACAGACGCCCAGGCCTGGCGCATGGTGTGGGCTTAATGACTATTTTTGATGTAGGAATTGACCCAATGAGTGTATTTGGGTTTTTTTCTCTCTATTTTTTAAGAGCCAGTGAGTTGGGGGGCATCTCAGGAGGCAGTCTTTTTAAATATCTGCATCACAGTGCCTGTCCATATCCATGGGAGCACAGCTTCTGAGACAGAGAGTCCCTGCATTCATTATTGAAAGGAGGGGTGGGCGCTGGGTGCTGAGTGGGCAGATCTCGATGAGAAGGTAGCATTGACCAGTCCGACCTGTTTACCTTTATGTGAACAGAAAAGGCTTCTCAGAGCCAGGCACCCTGGAGGACTGAAAGGGCAGGGCTGAACGGGAAATGCTCTTACAAGGAACTGGCATTTCAGGGCCTCCCTGGTGGCACAGGGGTTAAGTATGTGTACGATGATGCTATCTGCAGCCACTACAGCACGAGTTCGATCCCGGGCCAGGGAGCTGACCCACACTGCGCAGCAGACTTCTCCTGTCTCCCCGCTGCTCCCCTCAGCAGTGTATTTCAGTCAGTCTGCCTGTTCTGTTCCCCACTCTGTCTCTCCACCCCCCACCGCACCTCTGGCCTGTATCCCAGCTCTTGTATGCATAAATAAATAAATGTTCTAAAAAAATAGAACTGGGGTGTTTCCAAAGCTTAGCTATTGTAAACAGTGCTGCTATAAACATAGGTGTGCAGGTGCTCTTTGGAATTGATGTTTCTGTGTCCTTTGGGTAAATACCTAGGAGTGGAAGGGATCATGCTCAGTGAAATAAGCCAAAAAGAAAAAGAAAAATACCGGATGGTCTCACTCATAGCAGGAATCTAGAAAACTTAAATAAGGGACCAGGAAAATGAATAACTATAAGAAAGTGAAAATCAAAATCAACAAACAACTATGAACCAGAGACACTTTTTGGGGGGTGAGGGGCGGGAGGGGAGGGATTGGGGTCAGAATGGGGGGGTTGCAATTGTATGGGGAATATAAAAATAAAATTTATTATAAAAAAAAATAGAACTGGGGGCCTCCCTGGTGGTGCAGGTGGTGGAGAACAGCGCTGTGAAGCTGTCTGCAGCCTCTGCAATGCCGGTTCGATTCCCACCGGCCTAAGAGCAACCCACATGGTGCAGCAGACCTCTCCTGTCTCGCCCGCTGCTCCCCTCAGCACTGTATTTCCTCAGTCTGCCTGTTCTGTTCCCCGCTCTGTCTCTGGTGAATCCTCTCACCCTCCCGCATATCTGGCCTATACCCTGGCTCTTGTATAAATAAAAATAAATCTTTAAAAAAAAAGAACTGGCATTTCAGGAAGGGCTTCAAGTCTGGTTTCTACAGGCCTCAGTGTCTCAGGCAGGAGTGGGGCAGCCAGGTGGGAGTGGGGAGACCCCTGGTTGGGAGGAAGGGGGCCCCTCCCTGCTGGGCGCACCTCTGCCGGAAGCCACCGTCAGCAAGCCTGCAGCCCGGGACACTCCCCGGTGGTTTCTGAGCCATGAGTCACTGTGCCAGGGCGGCTTTATGGGAATGGGGTGTCTAGACGTACAGCCGGCTGGTGGGGGGTGGAAGGCTCCCCGTCAGGAGACTCGGAAACAGTCAGGGGAAGGGCTGGCTCCGGCTTCTCCCGCACAGCATCATCTAGACACTGAGCTAATTTCAGGGTATCTGTTCACATCCTGTGTTTGTTCATTCCGCTGCACCCCCAGGATGCCAGGCGCATCTGGGAATGTGATGCTGACCCAGACGGAAGCGGCCCTGGCTGATGGACCTCAGGGCGCAGCTGGGGAGACAGGAGCCTCTTATCAGAGGAGTGTTTAGTGACAACTGTGAGAAATGATACAGGGGAATGCTCGCGGCTTCAATGAAAACAGAGGCATGGAGATGGAATCTGCTTAAAGTGAGTCAGGGATCACTTTTGGAGAGAGGAGAGCCATGTGACTCCCCCTGCCTTGTTGAAGGCCCACGTGCTGATGGACAGAGCCAAGCATTTGTACTTTGGGAGACTTAAACTGGTGCATCGTTAGTGCTTCCAAGTGTTGGAAGTCGTGGGCTGCTGTGTCTTCCTGGATGGCTCCTTCTGCGTTACCCAGACATCCAAGTCACTGGCGAGTCCTCAGTCAGCTCCCCGCCCCAACCTAGCTGCTCAGCCTACTCGGAGCCTGTGACCCCTCTCTTGACCCACCAGCCTCCCGTGGGCACTTCCTGTCCATGCTTGTTCTCCTTCCCACCCCTACACAAGAAGCCAGAGTGACCTTTTTTTAAAAAAAAATATATATTTATCTATTTTTGCATACAAGAGCTGGGGTGCAGGCCAGAGGTGCAGGGGGTCAGAGGATTCACCAGAGACAGAGTGGGGAGCAGAACAGGCGGATACACTGAGATACACTGCTGAGGGGAGCAGCAGGCAAGATAGGAGAGGTCTGTTGCGCCATATTAATATCTCCTTGTCTGGGGATCCAACTTGTGCTGCAGAGGCTGTGGATAGCTTCAAAGTGCTGAGACTTAACCCCTTGCACCACTAGGGAGGCCTGACAGAGTGGCGTTTTATTTTTTTAAAGATTTATTTATTTATGCATACAAGAGCTGGGGTGCAGGCCAGAGGTGTGGGGGACTGAGAGGATTCACCAGAGACAGTGGGGGACAGAACAGGCAGATTAACCAAAGTACACTGCTGAGGGGAGCAGCAGGGAGACAGGAGAGGTCTGCTGCACCATGTGGATAGCTCCCTGGCCAGGAATTGAACTCTTGCTGCAGGCCCTGGAGTTACCTTTTAAAGTCATAATCCTGTCATATCTTCCCCTCCCTGCCCTGAATTCTTCTAGTTTATGAAGGAAAGGATCCAAATGTTTCTTTACACCCACCAGGAGCTCCAAGTTCCTCTGGACCTCACTTTCTGTCACTCATCCACCAGCACCTGTGCTCCACATGAGTGTCCTAGCAGCTCCACTGCCCAGGGCTGCTCTCTGCCGCCTGGCCCTTGCGTTGTCTCTGTCCTCTGGCACCGTGGACTCTCCCCCCGCGGAGCTTTGCCTCGTCTGCTTTCCTCCTTGGCTCTCTGTCCCAACACGCTGACCCGTGACCCCTCCCCTGGCCGTCACCCCGTGCACTTGTGGCGGTGATTGTCTGTCTCCCTCCCCCCAAGAGCCACTTCTGTTTTGCACCTTTTATTGCCAACAACTCCTACCATCTTGGGCACATGGGGTTGCTCAAAATAAATGTTGAACGAATGTGTGTAAGAAAATGGTTATTTTCTTGGTAATTTTCTTTTATTTTTCTTCTCCCTTCCTTAATATTATCTGCTGACATGTTTGGAGGATATTTTTCCTGCGAGAATCCATTTCTACCTACGATCTAGCTGGTTTCTGACCCTTGAGATAAAACTCAAAAGAATTGGAGCTGGGTGGCAGAGAGTGCTTTTGGAGACGTAAAATTTGTCATTAGTATTATTGTTTATGTGTCCAGTGTCCTTCATATTTTTCCTTTTATATAGCATTTGACATTTGCAAAATGTTTTCCATTTATTTTTATGTAGGGGAAAGCAAAAAGCCTTGCGTGTTGTTTTTTAAGTGAGCACAACAGCGAGGCATCTGATTCAGGGGGGTTTTGTGTTTTGATTGAGGCGAATTAAAAGACAGAGAGGCAGAGAGAGGTAGCGATGCAGAGACAGACCCCGCAGAGACGGAGAGACAGTGACAGAGAGGGAGAGATGAGCCATCCAGTCTCTTTTCAACCCCCACCCCCACCCCACCCCAGCTTTCAGGGAGAGAGCTGATCCTCGACTGAAGGGTGGGGACATTCAACAGCCTAAGAAAATGTGACACGGTGCGGGGGGTGAGATTCCTTTATTAGTCAATTTAAAATAAAATGTGGCTCAGTCATTTAGAATGTGTCTGGAGTCAAGCAGAAAATTGGCCGTGTTCACCGAGCACCCCCATCCCTGCGGGGAGCAGAAGCACCCATAAAAATAAAAATAACAATACCTTGTATTTATGGGGTAGCTTGTCCCAGAGCCGCTTCTCACTCCCTCTTTTTATCTTTTCTGTGCCCTTGAGGCCCAGCAAGAAGCTGGAGCCTGGGAGTTCAGCTCTGCTGAATGTCATCCTCACCACTCACACGCCTTGGGAGACCTGCACTGGACCCTTCAAAGGCTCACCTGTGTGATTCAAGAGCAGTTCCTGATAGGTGTGGAGTGTCAAGTGCCGCGGGGAGCCAGGGAGGCAGCAAACCAAGAGCTGTCCCATCCGACGCCTCGAGATCTCACAGAAGGTGCTGGTCTGTTGGCTGTGGACCAGCTTGTCAGGTTTTCCTGAAAACCATGCAGGAGTTTCTTAGTTTATTATTATAATTATTATTATTAAAGATCTATTTATCTATGTATATTAGAATTGGGGTACAGGCCAGAGGTGCAGGGGGATTCACCAGAGACAGAGTGGGGAGCAGAACAGGCAGACGGACGAAATACACTGCTGAGGGGAGCAGCGGGGAGACAGGAGAGGTCGGCTGCGCCATGTGGGTAGCTCCCTGGCTGGGGGTCGAACTCGTGTTCCAGTGGCTGAGACTTAACCCCTGTGCCACCAGGGAGGTCCCAACACAGGAGATTCTTGCCTGCAGAATCCTGTGTGTGGTGGGGGGCTTGGCAGTCTGAGTTCACGCTTGATTCCTCCGTGAAGTTTCTCCTCTGGGGTCAGCGAGTGAGCCTGTAACTTGCTGAGATGGCTGTGTGCAGGAAGGGCGAGGGAGAGCCCTGTCTCCATCTTGAAGGGCTCCTCATCTTGGGGCGAGGCACAGCCTCCTTGGAGCCAGGTGTACTGAGGGAAGCTCCCCAGGGGTGCACAGCATCTGCCACCATCGCTCACGGCCCCGTACCCCAGACCAGCCCATCACATGGGTCCGCAGGGTCAAGGCTCTGATGGGCAGCATGGAGGCCCATCTACAAGCTGCATGTGCAGGTGTTTAGGGGTGCAGCGGCCCCCTTCCTCGGAGCTTAAAGGATGGTGTCTCTGCCTGGCAGCCCCCCCCACTTTCCCAGACACTCTCCCTCCCACTTACCTCAGAGAAAATAAAATGTTTTCCTGCATCACTATGAAAAAGAGCCTTAAATCAATAGCAAATCAAGTCACGGACTAGAGGCCTCTTTATGGCCTGGGAAGGTGATCGCTGAAGGTCGCCACGTCGCAGCTCCTGCTCCGCCTCTGTGCCTCCCTGGGGTCCCCACAGCAGCGCCTCTGGTCTGAGGTGCCTTTGCCGGCACAAAAGTCACCCCCTCCTGCGTCCTCTTGCGGGGGGCAGAGATGAGCATCCTGCACGGTCGGGGGCTCTTCCCTTCAGTCTTTCTTCTCGGCCAGCCAGGGCCAGAGGGCGCTGACCAGCTCGTCCCCCGTCCACCCTGGCGGAGCAGGCGGCAGTCTCTTTCCCTCGCCTGCCACTGCTGCCTTTGCTTTCTGGCCCTCGAAGGCCTTCAGACCCGTGTGCAACCCACAGGCCGAGCCCCGTCCAGTCCTGGCTTGTGCTAGTGACGCTTTTCTTCTCCGTGTCGCCGCTTAGCCGCTGGCCTGGGCCTCCTCTAGGCGCTGCTGAAGAGCTTGGCGTTAGCGAAGAAGCATGTGTCTCTGAGCCGGAGGCCCAGCGGCAGGCCCCGTGGTGGGGCGCGGCTGGGAGCACGGGGTGTCTGTCCTCAGCCTCTCTCTCCGCCCCTCTCCATCCCCGCCGTGTCTCCGCAGCCTGCCTGCGAACATGGCCCGTCCTCTTCAGCCCCGCACACTCTGTCCTGAGTCTCTCCCCTCGGATCCCAGGGCCCATGTCCCCGCCTCTTGCCATTTGACAATTGCTCCTTTGTTCTCGCCTCCTCTGTCACCCTCCACCCCACCTGCTCTGCACACTGCTAGGCCCCCCTTTTCTTCTGACCCTTCCCAAGGGGGTGCATTTCCAAATGAGATTTACCCCTTTGAGCACATCTAGAGGGGGCCTGGGGTGGTGATTGCACCCCAGAGCCAGAACCAGCGCCCCACCCAGGGCCCTTCTCCATCCTCCCGGAGCCTGCCCCGAGGCCCCACCCGGCCACTGCAAACGTCACATATTGACATTCGAAGTTCCTTTGGCACTGAGAACTACCGCTCTGCGATAACCTCGCCTTAGAACATACACCTGCAGCAATGGTCTTTCCAGGCAAGCAGAGGGGAGTCACATCCCTGGCCCAGCCAGCTCAGGCCCTCGCCAGCCCCAGCTGTCCGGTCCCAGCAGCTGCTTGTCGGGGAGTGTGAGTGAGCTGCCCTCTGCTTCCTGGGCTGGAAAGGGCTCTTCTCCCCAGGCTGCCAGGGGCTGTTTCTTCCATCGTTTTTTGAGGTGCTCGTTGAAACAGAGCAGGATCACATGCAGGTGCAAAGCAGGTTCCCATCACACTGCAGCGTAGAGAACATGTCCTCACCCCACGCGGGCTCTGGCGTGGTCTGTTCCACCTTCTTACGGGCGCTCACGCTACTGGAAAGCCTTCCTGAAGTCCCTCAACAGGGGTGTGAGCTTTATTGTGCACAACACCCTATGCATCAGTTCACTCACCATGAGCCGTGGTTTGCTGTGGAAGCTGGGGCAGCAGCTCCTGCCTCCTGGTCACTCCTGCTTCCTCTCTGGCCTCAACCTGGCTGTGGGAGCATGGATGCCGCCGCTGTGCAGTGTGCTCTTCCGCAGAAGTCTGATCCCACCCATGCTGGGTTGACAGTAAATAGGGTGCAGCTCAGGGCCTGTGATGTGGTCCCCAGAAGCAGTGACTGGGACCAGGAAGAAGGAGGGGTTGGCCGCAAGCTATGGGGGTGCTTTCTGAGCAGCTTTGGCAGGGATGACTTCCACCTGAGCGCCTGGTGGAAGTGGGAGGCCTACCAGGCACAGTGGCCATTCCGAGGTCAGAGGTCAAGTGAAATGGCTGCTCTTCAGCTGAAGGAAGCTCATCAGCCCAGCCTATGGGAACGAGGCCCCCTTGGCTAACACAGAGGCCCAGATTGTTAGACCTTGCAGTGCTTGGACCCTGGCAAGCCAACAACTTCAAAAAAAAAATATTGTATTTATTTATGCATAAAAGAGCTGGGGCGCAGGCCAAAGGTGCAGGGGGTGAGAGGATTCACCAGAGACAGAGTGGGGAGCAAAACAGGTGGGTCTGCTGAAATACACTGCTAAGGGGAGCAGCGGGCAGGAGAGGTCTGCTGTGCCATGTGGGTCAGCTCCATGCCTGGGGATCGAACTGCTGCAGTGGCTGCTGATAGCTTCACAGGGCTGAGACAAACCTCGCACCACCAGGGAGGCCCCAACAACTTTAATGAAAACAAAATGTTAATGCAAATGATTAAGACTTACGGCACTATGGATATTGTCTAAAGAGCTGTTTCTCTGTACCACTTTGACTAGGAGACCCACTGGGCCACATCTCCGCCACTAGCTGACAAGCACAGGGGTTTTTTTCGTCACCTACATTGTCTCTCTTTTTTTCCACTTTATCTCAAGCTCTTCCTTTACATATTTTAATCCCTGTTTTGCTGCATGCATCTCTACCTTGGGTCTTTTTTTATCCGCGGCCAGGATGCTGTGTATCTTTAATGTTTTAAGGCTGTGAGACCCAGTTCCCTGAGCTGAAACTCTGCCTTGTTTGATCGAGAGTGGAGATTTCCCAAGTTTGATTTTGCGACGACTCACCCTTTCCCTTGTACTTGTGATAAATTCCAGTTGTATAGTTTAAATGGTCATTGAATGGATGTGCTGCCCTGCTGGCTACAGTTTTAACATGCTTGAATGATCTCAAAATGAGGCAATCGTTTGAGCAGGGGCCCGAAGAGGCCTGGGAGGCAGAGGCGGCCAGAGACTGATGGGGAATTCAGCAGCCCCAGGCACTCGCCCGCAGACAGGCTCTGAGTTTGTAGCCGAATGACCCATGGGTCACCTTTTCCTACTCCTCCTTCTGTTCACAGTCCTCAGCCAGATGACTCTGCATGTGCCTAACATCAGCTTAGTCTGATGCCTTTTTGTGGAAGGAGGCATCAAGATGGAAATATCAGGAACTGGACTATGTTGCTACTTTTCTGGTTTATAGGTTGAGTCAAAGAATCAGGCCTTCTGGTCTACCCACTTCTTATTTGCTTAATTTAAGATTCATTTCCTTACAGTGGGAGATAGTCTTCAAAGACCCAGGTGTACAGAGATGAGAGAGAAACCCAAGTATTGGAAATCACCTCCTGTAAGCAAGTTTTCCAAAATATCCACCTTTACGCATTTTGTTCTGAGCCACAGTTGCTATCCTGGTACCATTTCAGTCTAATAGGAGTCATGTTGCGATGGGGACTTTAGCCTCCTAAGGAATCAGCAGAAGTTATGTCTCTTGAGATGCAGGGTGGAGAGTCAAGTCTCTGGGTTTCACCCCCCGATAATCACAGAAGTTAGTGCATTGATTCTCCGTGGCGTCCCCGTTGCTGGGCCTTTCGATAAGACTATGTCTCCTTGGATGGGTAGACACAGGCGTCTGAGGTCCTTTCCTTGCTCCACTCCTTTGCCAGCTGCAGCTCCAGGGAACTTTCATGAATTAAGTCTGATCCAGTCGCTCCCACTGGTCCCCAGCAGGGAGCATCTGTTCCTTAATAAAGCTCTGCTCATCTTACCACTGTCTACACCCAACCACATCAGGTGAGTTGTGGTCCCAGCAACATGTCACATTTTTCTCACATTTAGACCTTCACGTTAGTGTTCCTGTAACAGTGCAATATAGAAAGGGGACTTCCCATGTTCCCTGCCCAAGCTAATGACAGGTGAGCTGGGTGTGGAGGGAAAGCTTGGGAAAGAAGACAAGAGAGAGGACACCTGGAGGAGGCACGTGGAGCAGAGAGACGTGAAGAAGCCACAATTGCTTCTCAGCTTTGGACTTGAACCAGGGTCTTGGGGGACATGGGAAGAGACATTTGGAAGAGAAGGTGACGTGGGTGAGTTACCTGTGGGGAGACTGACAACGGCGGCCTTTAGCTTGACTTTGCTTTGATTTTGCTCCTTTCCTTCCAGACTTGTCTGGCACCTTCTGCCCCTTTCCATGGCTCCCTACCAGAAGTCACCTCAGATTTGTGCCTCAGTGGTCCTGCTTTGGGCCAACCCTATTTGGCTGGGCATTTACCCACGAGGGGATGGTAACTTTGGGTGCTTCATTGGGTGCTTCAACTACATCCTTTCTCCTCTCTCTCTCTCTCTCTCTCTTCTATGCACACTAATTCTATTAAGATTCTTTTTTCTGTTAAACATCTTTCTCACTAAGAGAATGGTTTGTCTTCATGTAGCACATGTCACACCCCATTTACAGTGTGCAAGTTTGGGGGTCTTGGGGCACTCCTCCATCTTCCCACTAACATTCCCTCAGCTGGGACCCTCCCCTAAGCTTGTGTCCCCTCATCCCTTTTTTGGCATTAATGAACCCAGCAGAAATTTGAAACCTTATAGGAAGCTCAGTGAGCCTCCCGCCCCAGGCTGATGCCTGCCCTCCTTCTGCCTCTCCCTGGTGCTTATCCCAACCACACTTTTCATGGTCTATGCATCTTTTCTATTCCTTAAGGTCCTTCTGTTACAACACACATGCCTCAAAGGCAAATGGTGCACTTTGTTTATGCAGTGGCTGGCAACAATTTCTATGCAAAGGGTAGAAGAGACCCTGTAACCTACTTGCACAAGCTTGACTGATGTTTCCCTGTGTCCAGATCTTAGTTTTGTCTTCTTTCTCAGTTACACGTTAGAACAGGCCCACCCTGTGTGAATGCTGTAGGATCTGAGGACATTATTTGTGTCCTCAACATAAACATCATAACCCTTTATGGGTCCCCAGGCTGTGTTTGAGAACTGCTGATTCACACGGCACCGTTGGAAGAAACAGCCACAAACATGTCCACCGTCACTACCACTCAGTGATAATGACCCCCCGTAAGGGATGGCGTGATGGAAGATGCCAGGGACGGAATGGGAGTGATCTCCTCACAGAGACAGTCCCTGTATTCAATTACGGTGGCCACGTCCAGCCTGTTTCCTTCTCTATCAACACTTAGTTCTTTACAACTATTTTCTCCTCCAGAGAGAATGATTAAAAAGTACAGTAGTGTTTTGAAAGTGATAAATCACAGATTGTTTGGATATCGGCTGTTAACTTTTTGCTTCTTACTTGGGGAAAAAAAAGGAGCCAGCATTGTGCACTGGAGCATGTGTGGGTTATTAATAATTTACTCAATCTATTGATGCTCGTTAATTGCAGTAGCTGAGAAAAGTTAGTTAATGATGTGCCTGCTTGCACCACATTATAATTATGATGGTAGTTCCCCTATTATTAGGGCTGAGTAGGTGTTCCCATTAGAAACCTTAATTTTCGAGCTGATTGTCTTAGCCATTTTAAATGACATTGGGCCACATCTTGGCAGACACTTTCTGAAAGCAGATGTACTTCTTTCCAAAATTATTTTTATGGCGGTAAAGGGTTCTCTCCCTCGGATGAAAGAGGCTGTAAAGTCTGTTCCATTTTCAGGAATGGTTTTGTTCAAAAGCCCCAACTGACAGGAGGGTGTTGTCAAGTAGGAAGTTGTCCAAAACAAAGAAAGAATTGTGTTTCCCCTAAGGCCACCTTGGTGAAAATCAGACCTCTCTGAGAAGATGAATTTTCAAAAGTCAGCCTAGTTTGTGTATGTGGGGAAGAGTGGCCAACATTTTCTTCCTTCTCTTTGAATTCATTAGAACCTTTTTCAGTGCTCATGATAGAAGCCGGATTCTAACACATTTAGCCTTTATTTTTAGACAATGAAGTTTTTTAGCTTATGGCATTAGGAATCCAAAGGGTATGTCGCCTTCAGGCAGGGCTGGATCTAGGTGCAAAGGATACCACTAATGTTATGTCTCTTTCATCTTTTGAGTTCAGCCTGCATGTTGGTTTCATACTTCACATGACCAGTTGTAGCCTCTGGGCTGGAATCTCAGTGGCTCATGTTTTGAAGCAAAACAAAAACGAAAACAAAACAAAACAAAAAACACATCTCCTCTCCCGTGTGGCTTCCATATGGAAAATAAGAGCAGCATCAGCACCTCTGAGTTGGGTCACAGCTCCTCCCTGAACTGGCCCTGGGCTAGCTGATTCCCATCAAGATCATGGCCAATGGCAGTGGCCCTAGGGACTGCAACAGCATTACTAAAGCTACCACAATGGAGACATCCTGTTGGTGGGAGGGGAATGTTGTTGCCAGAGGGAATGAAGAGATGATGTGTGTATGTCCAGTGCCTTGCTCCATCCCAGCTATCTGACAGTTCAGCCACGGCAGGCCCCAGCTCTGTTAACACTTGGGTTTCATCTTGATCCCTCGTGTCTAGCAGGCCGTGCAGTCTTGGCAGTGAGGCACGGGAAGGTCTTTGGGACCCATTTGCACCACTGGTGCTGGTCTGTCTCTTGTGCCGATGACATCGTGCAGGCTGAGTCCAGTGTGCGTGGATGTCAGTGTCACAGAGAAGGAATTCATCTCGCTTTGGAAACACGTGATGTGCCAAGCAGGTTGTACCCCAATTAGCTCAGCTCCTCAAAAATGTATGTAGTTTATTCTTTCGGGGATATGAGTGTGAGGCTTCATGTCTAAACATGGGGCTCATTTTCCTGGAGACAATGGGAGGTGAGCGGCAAGGGCCCCCCTGAAGGAACTCAATTTTTGAAATACTCCAGGGGGCGTGGGAGTGAAACAGAGAGAGAGGGGCTCTGGGAACAAGTGTAAGCTGAAAGGCAAGGGCTTCTATTATGCTGCCTGAGGCTTAGTCTTAGGAACCAGAGTGTGTCCATTTATGACCTAGATTTTTTTTTTTATCATTTGCTTAATTATGTAGAACCATGGCATAGTTTAATATTTTATGTAAAACCTGTCTTTTTAAAAATGTTATAAGCTGTCTGGGGGGAAATAAAAGAAGCTGAGTCCCCTCCTGTATAAATACTTGTGTCATTTGGTGAACACACACTTTTATTCTGCAATAACTCAACTTTGGGGCTGGTTAAAAATCTGTCTCAAATGCACACCTGGAAGCTTGGGTCAAAATCTTCTGCACTTTTCCATGTCTATTGATTGAAATAAATCAATAAACATGATCTGATTTAGTCTCCCTGGCCAAACTCTAAATGCAATCTTTTATGTTAGTCTTTCCTACCTATCCTACCTTCCAGGAGAATGTCGACTTAAAGAAGGAGGACATTTCTCAGATGGAAGGGAAACCTACTTTGGTGCATGTGCTTTCTGTTGAACATCATGGGGAAAGCATGGTGTGTGCATGGAGCGGGGGGTCCCCAAGGTACAGCAAATATCGGAGGTGCCTGCTCTTGATACCTCGGGGATGGAGACAGATGCAAATCATTCTGTGTAGGCATTAAAGCTGATAAAAATGTTCCTTCTCAAATAAGGGAATGGAAAACATTCAGTTGACAACTCTGTGGATTTACTTATCAATTTATACATCATTTTCATCACCATTGCTCTATTATTAATATTTTAGCAACAGCTTTGTTTAAATACTCTGTCGGAATATTTAACAGTCTAGAATTTAGATGGAATGCACTGCAGATAGAAGAGCACACCAGGTTGCCTTATGGGATCTATTTTATCATCTTTGGTTGTTTATTGAGTAACTACTATGTGCTGAGTGTGGTGAGATGAGAAATAGGTGGGATCAAGTCAAATGGAGAGAACTCTCTGGCTGTGTAAGTCGTCACCTGTTGTGTTGTCAAGGACGCAGGTGGAAGACACTGTAGATGGAGGACAGAGGACCAGTCTCCACCTAGAGTCTGAGCGACCACTAACAAGGATTTCACCATGAACGAGGGTGGGGGTCTGAGGGCCAGCCCCTTCCAGAGTCCCTGGCATCTTCCCTCCTACCAGTGCACTTGTGCTGAACACCCTCGGGGTGGGGCTGTCTCTGGAGGCAGCCAGTTGTATGTGGCTTTAGGGACTAGAAGTCCTTTCTTGTGTTAGCTCAGTGAACACCTACCCCTTGTCAGACTCGAACTATTTAGAAAACAATGACGGTAAATGGCCAAGGGGAAGACAATGGTGTTGGAGAATCACAATGCTTCATTTGGGCCATGACTGGACCCTGCCCTCAGTTTAGTGTGTGCCTGATTGTGTCTACATTTTCCACCACATACATGTTAATGGAGCGTCACTGTTGGATAGACATTTTACCAAATGCTTTAAAGGCATTATTTCATTTCATATTTTCCACAATACTCTAAGGCATGCATTGCTATCAAACTCAGAGAAAATGGAAATAGACAATTTGATATCTTGCGAGCGTTGCATCATGAGTGGCTAGGAGGGAGTTTAACTTTGTTTTAAATAACTTCACTCTCCAAGTAGCCTCTTGGTTTGAGGACGTTCAGTCCAGTCTAGTATGGATCGTAGAGTGGGGCTGCTGTGTGCCTGGGGTGTCAGTGCCAGTGCCCCAAGGCCTCCTATTTGAGAAAGACCCAGTTGTTCTCAGCACACACGGTTGTGAAGAGGCTGACTCCCTCGTGAACTGTATTTTTCAAACATTAAAGCTGGAAGAAAGTTTTAGGATTTTTTTATTCCTATAAATTCTGAAAGAGTGAATTTAAAAAAAATGTAAACAGGAGCCTCCCTAGTGGCACAGGGGTTAAAGTCTCAGCACTATCAAGCTATCCCCAACCACTGCGGCATGAGCTCAGTCCCTGGCCAGGGAGCTACCCACACAGTGCAGCAGACCTCTCCTGTCTCCCTTCTGCTCCCCTCAGCAGTGTACTTCAGTAGATCTGCCTGTTCTGCTCCCCACTCTGTCTCTGTTGAATCCTCTCACCCCCTGCACCTCTGGCCTACACCCTGGTTCTTGATGCATAAATAAATAAAATAAATCTGTAAAAAAAATGTAAACAGCCTTATTGAGGTAACATTGATATAAATAGGAATGCATGTATTTGATGATATTTAATTTGATGACTTTGGATATAAGCCTGCACTAGTGACAGCAAATACCTCTAAGCATTTCTTGGCATTCCGAGTGTGTGTGTGTGTGTGTTTGTGTGTGTGTGTGTGAAGTATCCCTAATATGAGTGCCACCCTCTTAACAAATGTTCAAGGGCACCATTCTGTAGGGTTACCTGCAAGCACGGGGTTGTAGCACAGATTGTAGAATTTATTCATTGAGAATAATTTAAATTTTGTACCCTCTGAATTATGGCTCCCTGTATTCTCCACCCCACACCCCTTTTCAACCACCTTGGAGGCGCAAATCTTGAGAAAGGAATCAAGAGTTGTGACATAAGAGGAGTAGCAGTATTCTCAGGAATCGGCCCATGAAACATCCATCAGCCACCCACACACTCAGGAAAAAAGCAAAAAAGTAAAAATTCTAGCCATCCAGCTCGTGTTCTAATATTTATAAATAAATATTTTTTATAAATAAATCTATAAATTATAAATATAATTCCTTAGAACAAGCTTATTCTTTTCAATAACTTCATAACATTCCATTTTATGAATAGAACAATATTTGTTTAATAAATTCCTTATTAATGCACATTTCACTGGTTTCCCTTGATTTTTTTTTTTTTGTTTTGTTTTGTTTTGTTTTTCCCCCCGATCTCAGGCACCGCATCTATTTATACACCCATCTCTCGGTATTTGTGCATGTATATTTATAGGATAATTTCTTACTTCTGCAAGGGTTGGATCAATTTACTTTTCATAGATATTGTTAAGATTTGCCCTCCAAAGAGGTTTTGTTCATTTACATTCCTACAATGTATGTGATAACCTGTTTTCTTCACCAAAATGGTGCCTTTTAAACAACATTTTCCTTATAATAAGCACACACCCTTGCTGTCAGACAGTGAAAGGCTGCAGGAAACTTACAAGGAGCTCTTCCATTCTGTCCCTATTATACTTGATTATGCTACTAAATATTCAGCAGCTCCCAAGCTATTGAGTGTGGGAGAAAGCAATAATCTCTCGTTGGTGCAGGTTAATGGAAGCAAACTCACCTGAGCATCTTTTCAGCTTTAGAATCGCAGGCTGAAAGCCGCTCCTGGTGTGGACACGACGCCTGGCAGTTGTGAACGCTACCCCAGCTCTTGAAATGGGAAGACGGACCATATGCTTGGTTATTAAATGAATTCACAGGACGAACTATCACAGAAAACATGTGTAGGACAAGATACCATTTCAATTTGGAAATGAATGTAGGGTAAATGGAAGGTTGCAGCTCATGCAGAATGCAGTCAGGGTGTAGGAGAGCAGAGGGATGAAACGTGCCAGCGGTCAGCAGCCGTTCTGGCTTGGGGTGCTGGTGCTGTGGGATTGGCTGGGGTCTGACAGGTGCATTTAGAATCAGAGAACAGAACCGCAGGCATCTGGGGAGCTTAGTCCCAAACTCCAGGCACATGTTACCACCAGAAGCAGATCTAGGACTCTTGAGTGTGACTATTAGTCAGCTGCTAGGAACTGGATGATGGTCATGGAGGTGATGTTATATGAACCCCCAAAACCACTTCCACAAATCACGTTCTTCTGTGCTGTGAGAATAGAAGTCCTTTTGCAAAATTCCGAAGCCTGGCAAAAGATTAGATTTAGTCTATTTTTTTTCCATTGGTCTTAAAAGCAAATACGGATTAGAAACCATTAGAAGATCCACTCCAGGGAGGAGAAATAGATTTCAACTCGTGTGTTCATACTGATCCGCAGGAGATTCTCCTGGAGCTGGTTTTATTTTCATTCAACTTTTTATTTTGAGATAATTGTATATTTGCAGGCTCACCTAAGCATATGAAGTAACACAGGGAGAGCCTGTCCTCTCTACTCAAATTTCCTCCAAGGCAAGGTCTTGAAAAATATTAGGACCATGTCACCACCAGTGATTGGGCTCTTTGATACAATAAGATCTCTATGCTATCTGTTAATCACTCTGGCTCTTGTGTGGGCCCCCAGTTTTACTTGCACTCCTGTGTGTGTGTTTTCATTTCTAGATGCTGTTGGCACCTGTGACATCTATCCGTGTGTCCACTCCACAGTCACATAACACAACAGATCCTTCATAGGGACCCCCATAGCCTAGTGCTCAGCTTCCTCTTACCCTGGTCCCATCCCTAACCCCTTGGTAACCACTCAGTATTTTCCATTTCTTAAATTTTGCCATTTAACAAATGTTATATAAACGAAATGTCCACCTTGCAACATTTTGGGGTTGGCTACTTTCATGCACAATAATGCCCCAAAGAGCCATCCAAGTTGGTGCATGCATCAATCATCAGTTCCCTTTTCTTTGCTGAGGAGTATTCCATGATGTGGATCTGCCACCCAAGGAGCTTCTTGGTGGATATGCTGAGGCTGAGCAGAAAGTACGTATTGCTTAGTCACATCCATCACAGAGATGAGGATGGAGAGTGGAGGCAAGTGTGTGACTCACTGGCCTGGCTTAGATGTGTGTGAGGATATTTGAAGGGGAATCAGGAAGGAGAGATTAGTAGAATAGAATCCAGAACCTCAAGGGGATTCTCACTGATGAGGCTGGTGAGAAGGTGGGGCTGCAGTTCTGCAGCTCTGTGCTGATGGGCAGGCTTGGAGGGTCTTCAGCCAGTGATAATGATGCTCAGAGCTCTTGACTTCATCCTACCAATGTTTGTTCTCTCTCTCTCTCTCTCTCTCTCTCTCTCTCTCTCTCTCTCGTTGGAGAGCACACATTTTGCAGGAGATGGTTTTGCTCAGATCTGCCAAGTACAGATGTGGCTGCCTTTTCTGTTGAGCAAGCTGATAACCCTCTAGAATTCCTGCCTGGTTTCCATTAAATAGCAGGAGAACTCCAATGCATATGCCCCATCTGTACCAACAGAATGGTGGAGCTTGCACACTTGGCCTGGGAAAACGATCTTTGGCCTGACTTTGATCACATGTACTAATTATTGCTAATATAGACACCAGCTGATTACATTTTATTTTATCTTTGTGTTTCACTAAATGTTTGAATTGCCTCCTTGGGGGAAGTTGTCATCCTAATTAATTGTTTTGTGTTTTTCTTGACGTATCTCAGCACTGTCTCTGCAACTGTGGCCACATATTTGTTCTAAATATTTAGGGCCTTTGTAACAGTAGCAGAACTAATTTCTCTCCACAACTGAAATAGTATAATAAGATTTTTCATTTCTGTCAAAGGAATTCTGATGCCTCTGGGTTTCCAAATCTTTGACATTTTGTCAATTTTGCTCAATCAATAAAGTAATTTCCTAAGTCTCACTTTTCTCTCTCTCTCTCTCTCTCTCTCTCTCTCTCTCTCTCTCTCTCTCTCTTTCTCTTTCTCTCTCTCTCTCTCACACACACACACACACACACACACACCATAGGTCCTGTGATCTCTCATTTGGAGTGCTATATCATCCTCATTTGATTTCCTTTTGTAGAAACTTTTTTTTTAATGACTCAGTTCAGCCTAAAGCTATTGCCGAACTGACTTCTATTTCCCACCCTCCTCTTCACTCTGATATCTAAAAATGGGCTCAAACCCAATCAAGAATCCCCAAAAGGATTGGCTTAGAGATGAGTCACAACCCACACAAGGTCCCTGGAATATCTTATTGTTTCTATGTATATTTTTTCATGGAAAAAACAGTAGTTTTCCACTTCCACATCCAGCCCATCACCACATCCTGTGGATTCTCTCCCCTTGGCCATTTACTGAATCCGCCAAAACTTCCCACCTCCACCAATCTCACCACCGTTGTCCAAATTGCCATCTTCCTTCACTGAATATAGCGCCCTCCTGGTCTTCCTGTGGCCAGCTCGTAACTTCTGCTCCCACTCCGCCTGTGACAGCCAGTGCAGCTTTGCTAGTCATCACCCCTGCCTTTCCTGTGCAGCCTGCGCTGGCTTCCTGTTGTTTCCTGGAGTTAGAACAAAATTCTGGGGCCTCTCTGGTGGCGCAAAGGGGTAAGCACAGCACTAGGAAGCAATCCGCAGCCTCTGCAGCATGAGTTCGATCCCTGGCCAGCCAGGGAGCAACACACATGGCGCAGCAGACCTCTCCTGTCTCGCCCGCTGCTCCCCTCAGCAGTATGTTTTGGTCAATCTGCTTGTTCTGTTCCCCACTCTGTCTCTGGTGAATCCTCTCACCCCCTGCTTCTCTGGCCTATACCCTAGTATGCATTAAATAAATAAATCTTTAAAAAAAAATCATAACTGACTAGGAGGTTTTGCACGCCCATAGCTCTCTCTCCATCTTCAGCTATGGCCTTGACTAAACCACCACATCTAGGATATATACTCCACTCTGATGTTCTCCACTCCCTTCCCTTTCTTCTTCTGTAACGATCATCCTTACGATCTTATACCCTTACGCCTTATCTCAGCAGAGACTGTGCTGAAATATGTCAAGAAAAACACAAAACAATTAATTAGGGTGACAACTTCCCCCAAGGAAGCAATTCAAATATTTAGGTATTACATGCCTTTAAAGTCAATCTTGTTTTCTCATGCATCTTCCTCCCCTAGAGTGGAAGCTTCACGGAGACTGGAATCCATGTGGGCTCTGCTTCCTACTCCTTCCCAGGTAGCTATCCCCTTGAGGTCATGGCCGCAGGGCATGCTTATTGAATGAGTGAATGAATTCTTGCAGTGAATAGTAGTAGACTTTGTTTGCACACAGTCTACTCTCAGTCATTGTGCATTAGAATTGCTTAGTTTTGGGGAGCTGTCAACCCATTCTTATTGTTAGTGCTTTTGTGAGCCCACCTGTTCGGGAGGAGACTGCTCACATGCAGTTCGATGAGACAGAGAGAATCCAATGACTGTGTTTTCTATCTTGTATCATGTGACACTGATGCCACAGCTGTTCTAAAGATGGGGGGCTTTTCTCAGTGGCTGGTGCTGGGTGTTGTTTCCTCGCTCCGATGGTTGCAAGCCAGTTTGCCTGTGCTGCTCTTTGGTGGAAAAAGTACACAAAGGGTTACAAATCGATGCTCAGCAGTAGCACATGGGGCTGTGGTTTCTGGCTTTGACACCTGCCAGGTCAGTTGCTTCACTCTCCTGAGCCTTAGTTGCCCAAGGGGTTAAGTAGCAATAAAAAAAAAAAAACAAAAACAAGCAAGACAGCTAGTAAACCCTTGTTTCTTCTCCTCTTTCTATCTTCTTCTAATTCCTCGTCTTCCTCATCCCATCTCCCTCCTCCTTTTTTTGTAAGATTGCATAAGAGAGAAAGTGTAGAATATGTTTGTAGTAAAATATACCACCTGTTACGTATAATCCTTTTTATAATCATCATTTACAGTTGACCCTTGAACAATGTGGTCTTGGAGTGCCAACCACCCAAACACAGTTGAAAACTGGCAAGTAGCTTTAGACCCCTTCAAAACTTAACTGCTGACAACCTGCTGGTGACTGGGAGTCTTGCCCACAACATCAACAGTCAGTGGACACCTATTTTGTATGGTGAAGGTATTGTATACCTGTCTGTATTCCTATAGAAGAGTGAGCTAGAAAAAAGGAAATGTTAGTAAGAAAATCATAAGAGGGGGCCTCCCCGGTGGTGCAGCGGTTGAGTGCTGGGCTGCGAAGCTGCCTGCAGCCTCTGCAGTGCTGGTTTGATCCCCGGCCACTGGGTTAGGTTCCCACATGGCGCGCAGACCTCTCCTGTCGCCCGCTGCTCCCCTCAGCAGTGTACTTCGTCAGTCTGCCTGCTCTGCTCTCTGCTCTGACTCTGGTGAATTCTCTCACCCTCCCGTGCTTCTGACTGTGCCCAGTGCTTGTATAAATAAATAAATCTTTAAAAAAAAGAAAAAGAAAGAAAATCATAAGAAACAGACTTGACAGTAATGTATTTAGCCAGTGCATAAATGTATGCCATCTGTTTACAAGGAAATCCGCCTTGTGAGTTGGCCTGTGTGTTCAAGCCAGCACTGTTCAAGGTCAGTTGCAATTTGTTTCAGTTGTTTTTGATTCCACGAACATCATGTTCTTATGTTAGCTAGAAAGATCCATGCAGATAGTGATCGCACCTCTTTCTTGTGAAGGACTCACTTGAACCAGCCAAACCTTTGTGAAGCATAATCCTTATCTTCATTCATCTGAGCGGACTTCTGCATTAGCAAAAACTACAAAACTACAAAACTACACTTCCAGGTAGCTCCTCAGCAGAGATCGTTCAAGCCAACCCCCTTTCTATTTTTTTTTTTTTTTCAATGAATACTGTGAGTTTCCACCTTGGAAGCAATCCTGAATTCCTCGATTCAACTCTGAACTCTTCAGCCCACCTCTTACTTCTCTGTAGCCGATATCACCTCTTTTCAGTCCCCAACCTCCCTATTCTTTACTTTCTTTTTGATATATTCTGCTCCTTTTTGCTATTCTTTTGGCTCAAGCTGTTCCCAGCTACTCAAATATCTACCTTCATCATGTTTGCAAGCCTTTATTTATGGCCTATCTCAAGAGCAGTGTCTGGGAATATATAATGGTTTTATGTCACTCTCTGTCTCTGGCTGATCGGTCGTATCTGTTGGCAGCAGGACTACGTGGGGGATTATGGGGCCATAGACAGGCTCATGGGGAAAGAGTGCTGTGATCAATTAATGATGTCTGCCATGGTCATGGAATAGCAGACATCCTACGCGTGGGGATGTTGGGCTTCAGCCATCCCAGGCTCTGTCCTGATCCTCTCCTGGCCCCTTCCTTATTTTGCATTCCCTCAGCACTTCATGGGCTCTCCAAATCCCTCCACCTTTCAAGAAAATATTTTTGTAACACATAAAAATGCCAAGCAGAATTTGGTATGCCAGGGGCATGTGGAACATACTTATGATCCCCTCACCTGTTCCTCCTGTAACTCGGAGCATAATTCTTCCCCCCAAAGTAAGGAACTTGAAGATGTAGTTTATCGGTGAAGATTAGGACTTGTATATCTACTCTAAGTCTTTGCTCTCTCATCAGAAGCTACAAATAATTAAAATACTGCATTCTCTTTCAAATGGACTTGAGTATAATTATTTTCAGTGGCTTTACATTAAAAATTTTCCTTGTGTTGCCTTAGACTGGGTAACATGACTTGTTACATATTTGTTGAAGATGCTGGTGTCTCTGAGCTCCTGCTTCTAGCAGGTGCATGTGTTGCTGAGTTTGAAGCACTTGATAAACTCTTTCAATCTTCATACTTTTTAACCCTTAGGTCATGCTGAATGTGAGAGTATATCATTACCCTACTTGTACAGACTCAGAAACTGGGGTAAACCTGCTCATCAAGGTTAGATGTCTGCTGAATATTCTATCTCATTTGAACAGTGTTTGGATGTAGGTTTGAATTGTTCTTGAAGAGGGGTGACCTTATTCCAGAGATCTCTGTACTGAGCTTCTGAAGATGATAAGGTTTACAAATGCAGGAAGAAGTCACCTTTCCCAGGTGGGATTTATTTTCTTCTTCTGAGCGCCACTCATCTTTCCAGACACTTGCAGGAAGCAAGTCAGCATTTTTAGTGATAGTGTCAGCATGCGTGCCGAGCTTTGGAGTTTTGGGTCAGTCCTTGGGGGGGAGAGAGAAGCGTTTCGTGGACTCTCATGTAGAAAGCCCAGGAGGAGAGAGACTGTGCTTGTTTGGCCCTGGAAGCAGGCCCAGAGGTTTGGGGGCTTTCAGAGTTGAGTCTTCCAGGCAGTGAACCACTAAAAACATATTTGTTCCCAGCACACAGGCAGCCAGTGCGGGGCTCCCACCGGTGCTGACATTTACTGTAACAAGAGTCTGTTTCCTTCTCTCAGAGCTGCTGCCAGCTCCTCACAAGGGAGTTGGTGTTTTTCCAGAGAAACCCCTCCAAGCTCCACAGACATGCCAGGGAAGCCAGCGCTCCACCTCCCTCAGTGCGTGCCAGGGACGGTAGAGGTCACAGCTTTCAAAGCACACGTTGAAATATTGTCCACCTGCCATCTCTGTCTGTCTCTGTCCCTGCCACCCCTGTCTCCCCATCATATATATCTTCTGTCTGTCTGTCCACCCATCGATCCATCCATCCACCCATCCATCATCTGCCTAGCCATCCATCTATCCATCTATCTCTCCGTGTATCATCTACCTTTCACCTACCTATATATTCTCTCTCCACATACATGACTAGATAATGGTAGAATGAATATGCATACGCATTTTAATTTCACAATAATTCTGTAATTGTGAGCAGGTTTCATTATGCCCCATTGTGCGGATGATAAAATTGACATAAGAATCAAGGCCAAGGTAAATTTAAAACAGAGCTCTTCTCCCTCCTGATTGTTAAAGAATCCTAATGCAGGGTATTCCACAAGGCATACGGAGTCAAGACGAAGGGTCCCATTTGGGTCACCGCCTGGCGCTGGGCCTCGGACAAGTCACCCGCATTGTCATGAGTCTGTCTCATGTGGAAATGCGGCTTTTCTTTCTCAGGCCATGGACACGGGGCAGGGATTATGTCCATCTTATTTATCTGCCAAGTGCAGTGACATCCATATAAATAATTCCTAAACTAGGGAAGAATCTGTAGCTGGAGACTGAGCTCTTCTTTCTCTCATTTTAATATCAGCCATCTGAGATTCAAAAAGGTTTTGACTTGCCTGGGTTGAAGCGTGGGGAATCTACTGGCCAATTTCCTTTGAGTATTACCTTGTTTGATTTGGATGAAGGGGCAGGGAGTTGTAATAATGTCATCGCAGAGAGCCCCTGTCCCCTGGTAATGAGTAACCTTATCAGTTCAGAGCAAAGAGACATGTTCAGAGATTTTGTTTTGGAAACTGGCGCACGGATGAGGGAATTTTATGACTATGGATGAAGAGCCCGGTCTATGATGTTTGGCTTCTGCAGGTGGGTGCGGGATTTCACAGCAAGGCTCTCCCTAGCGACCTCTGTGTTTCTCTTCCCTCTCTTACTCCCTAGAGTGTCAGTCTCCCCGCCTCCCACCTCCCCCTTAGAGTCTCAATAAGCTTCTTCCGTGTCTCGATTTGCAAACAGCAAGATAGTTTGAGGACAGTTTTTTTTCAGGTTTGATTTTTTCCATGTCAGACGTAATACACGTCTCCTGCGGAAAACCCAAAGCAGAAAAGAGGAAGAGGATGCAAAGTCTATGAAAGTCTACTTCTAACTCCTACACTCTGAAGAAAATAGATCACTGTGTTTATTTTTTTTTAAGATTTATGTATTTATACATATAAGAACTGGGGTACAGGTCAGAGTTTTGGGGGGTGAGAGGACTCACCAGAGACGCGAGGAACAGAACAGGCAGACTGACTGAAATACTCTGCTGAGGGGAGCAGCAGGTGAGACAGGAGAGGTCTGCTGCACCATGTGGGTCACCTCCCTGGCCGGGGATCGAACTTGTGCTGTAGTGGCTGAGGTGAGCTTCATAGGTTATGTCTTAACCCCTTGCACCACCAGGGAGGTCCCCAGATAACCGAGTTTAATACTTTATCATTTCTCCATGTGACAACTGGGCTTGAAACCATGGCTCCCCCAGCCAGGGAACAGCACAGCCGAGCGAGCAAAAGCAGGTTCTCCTGAGAGCATCCCCAGGACACGGGGCTCTGCTCACGCCCTCATTTTGAACCTCTACCCTCCAGAACTGGAGGAAAAATAGCCTTCCGCAAACCCCCAGTTTGTAGTCATCTGGATGGAAGTGCTACGAAACAAATTCACTGGGAGTCCACAAACTAAAATCTCAGGACCGAGTCTGGCCTGCCGGCTGCTTGGGTAGAGATTAATATTTGCAAAATATAGTCTCACTCATTCATGTGCACACCACCTAGGGCGCCATTCACCCTTCACACTGCTGTGTCAGAGTTGAGTCCTTGCTCCTGAGACCATGGGCTCACAGCCCATCGTGTCTACTCACGTCCCCTCCCCGAAACGTGGGTGATGTTCTTGTTGGGGAGCTTTTGATGTCTGTGCTGTGGAGCAAGGCCGGGCTGCAGGGGCATGTCAGAGACGGTTCTCGCCGTATGGACCACCCAGGTGAAACTTATTTTTTGACTTAGGTTTCAGTTATTCATGAAGCAGGTCTTTTCCTCCATAGAGGGAAAGCTTACATGCTCTGGCACCGTTTACAGAGTTAGCTCAATCGAAGGGATTCGATGAAGCACAATGGACTCTTTTCTGCTGAATCCATCAGCATTAACGTGCCCTTATGATGGCAGCTTCTCTGGGAGCAGAAGCTTTGTATAATGTGGCTCGCGGGGTTGTGGTCCTCCAGCCAGCGGAGGTTTGATGGAGAAGGTTTGGAGAGCATGGGTGAGCCTCTTCGCTCCAAGAAAGAGGTGGCCCATGGCCTGATTTTCAGCTGGGGAGAGTCCGGCGATGGCCTCTGTCTGGCAGGTGCGCGGGAGGAAAGCTGAGTCCACAGAGTGAGCGGGAACAGGGAACAGGGAAAGGCAAGCTATGGGACGGGAGAACGTATTAGCAAACCACGTATCTTATAAGGGGTTAATGCCCCAAATATTGAAAGAATGCCTGTAAATCAAGAACAAAAGAACACACCAGCTGATTTTCAAATGGACAGGGAAGCTGGTTGCTTTTCCCAAGAAGACATCCAGATAGGCAAAGGTGTATGTGAAGGCCTCCGCATCACTCATTAGGGAAAGCAAATCCCAACCACATGCTGTCTCCTCACACCTGTTGGCATGACTGTCCTCGAGAAGACAAGAGGGAGTGGGTGAGAGAGGGTGGAGGAGAGGGAACCCCGTTCCCTCTGTGGGAGGGAAGATAAATTGGTTCAGCCGTTATGGAAAACAGCATGGAGAGTTTTCAAAAAATTAAAAATAGACCTCCCACATGATGTGCATTGCTACTTCTGGGATCTGTCCTAAGGAAGCAAAAGCAAGATATTGAGAGCTGCCTCCCAGTGATGAACCACAACATTTATGCAGTAGCCAAGATGAAGATGATGTTCTGTGCACACACACACTTTCACACTGGACTGCTCCTTGCTCAGGAGGAACAAGGAGATCCTGCCCCGTGAGGCTATGTGGATGGAGATTCAGGGCATTTTGCAAACTGAGATCATTCGGACAGGAGACCAGTGCTGTGCGCTCACTGATGTGTGTGATCTAAAGAAGCTGAACTCATCAAAACAGAGCAGGCTTGTGGTGACCTGACTGCGGGGTGGGGAAATCGGGGACACGCAGGTTAAAGGGGACAGTATACAGGCAGAAAATGAGTATGTGTTAGAGACCTTACTCGTGTGGTTCCAGGCAATGAGACTGGATCATGGGTCTCCAAGTGCCTGAGAGAGGAGATCTTTTATGGGCATTTGGGTTGTTTCCATATCTAAGCTTTTGTAAATAGCGCTGCTATGAACATAGGGGTGCAGGTGCCCAAAAACAGATGACTGGATCAAGAAGATGGGGTACATATGCACAATGGAATATCACTCAGCAATCAAACAAGATAAACTCATGACATTTGCAGCAACATGGATGGAGCTGGAAGGATCATGCTCAGCGAAATAAGCCAGAAAGAAAAAGAAAAATACAGGATGGTGTCACTCATAGCAGGAATTTAGAAAACCTAAATAAGGGACCAGGAAAAAGACTAATTATATAAAGAAAAATCAAAATCAACAAGCAACTATAAAACAGAGTCACACTAATGGGGGGCGGGGGAAGAAGAAGAGGGATTGGGGCCAAAATAAGGGGCACAGGAATTGTACAGGGAATATAACCAAAATGAAAATCCATGCACTGTGCAAAAATGAAAAATGATGTAAGAATTATATAAAATAAAATATTAAAAAAAGAGAGAGAGAGTCGATCTTAAATGTTCTCACCACCAGCAAGAAACAGCCACTATGTGGCGTGACAGAGGTGTTAGTGGCGCTGCTGCGCTAATCAAATTGCAGGATCTATAATGCTCCCAATCACCATGTTGGCCATCGTCTAGGTCACCATATTCATTATTCCTCAGTTTTTAAAACAGGTCCGATAGGGCCTTCCTCTCCCTCATTCAGTGAACTTCACGGACCAGCTCCGAAAGATAGTCGCAGGAAACCTAATTAATTTCATTCATACTGGCACAGAAAGCATTCAATTAAAAGTTGAATAGAAACAGACACACACACACTCACTCAAGTGCAAAACAGCCAGAAGTGTTTTGCTTGTTTTCCTGCTTCCCCTCTTGATAGAGACCATTTTTTCTCTCCTCTGCATATTTTACCGAGAAACGTCTAGCCCTAACTTGCTTTCCCCCATTAGGAATTTTCTTCCTAGACTTACTCTTCAGTCCCTAAAAATATCCGCCCCACATTATTTATTCACTCCATAATGCATCCCATCCAAAGACAACAATTTTGCCAATAAACTGTTATTCTAATGAATAATTCATGCAGCCTTCATTCTCCTGACATGAACAAATATACTTTCAAATGGGAGGAGTGTGGCTCTATTTTAGTCTTGACTCCATTTTGTAGCTTAATATTTTTGATTTTCTGATGTCCTTCTTTGGGCGAACTCCATGGGGGAATCACTCTCAAACTCTAATTAAGAGAAATAAGCCACGGCCCAGAATCTTAACTACATTGATACACAGCGTTGGTTACAGACAATAAGGAGTTTGGATGTGGAGGAGAGAGGAGGCACACAGCCAGTGTTTCAGGGTAGAGAAAACACGGTTATGTCTTAATAAGACGGCCTTGCTGATCCTTGTTTGAATTCTGCCAACATCGGTGGCCCTACCCCACTTCATCCCCCGTGGACAGGGGGTGGTGATGAAAATGGCACACGTATCCTGGATAATTTTTAATACTTTATGTTTTTTATAGAGATAACTTCAAATTCCTGAAACCTCTTGATTAGGGAGCGCAGATGACACGATGATCCGGTGAATCGTGGTTATAACAAACAACAGTAGCAATAATGAGAGTTGTTCCCGTCACCCCTCTGGCCAGTGATTCACTGAGAACTCTCAAGGGGGCGGTCTCGGGACAGCCCTGGACTACCTAAGCCCGAGTCTGAGCTCTGCCTGCTCCACTAGCCTTTAACCCAAGGCAGCTCGGTGAAGCTTTGCTTTGATCCACTGTATCCCGAGCACTGAAAATAGTGCCTTGCCCAAGGTAGAGGCTGTGTGTGTGTTGTCCAGTGGATCACCTCAGGGGATATGTACTCTTAGAGGAAGCCTGCATCGCTAACGGGGTGATGGAGCTCCAGCTCAGACACAGATGTTGGGAGTCCAGAGCCCCTCTGCCACCTGCTGTGATCCTCCCCAGTGGTGGCATCTAAGCCACCTAAGCTCTGCCACCTGAGCAGAAGAGGGGGTGTCTGTCTTCTTTGCCTTGTTCTCTGTCCCCTTTCGTCTTGTGGGGGATGGCTACTAATACCCTCTGTCCCCTTGTCCCTGTCCCCTAGTGCCGTCTCTGCCTGCCACCTAGAATGTCTCCTTCTCTGCTGGTCTTGTTTTCCAAGCTTGAGCCACCCTTCTTCTGGAACATTTTGGCTACCTCTGTGAATACTGAGTCTTGCAGAAAGTTCACTACCATTGTCAGTCAACAGTTATGCAGAGCAGATCCACCCAGACTGAGTCCCAGGTCTGTGTCCATTAGGAGTAGGGTTTGGGCAAGGCACTTAAACTCTTTGGATCCCCAGTGCCTTCACCTGTGGAGCAAGAATGGTTGCCCTGTGCATGTTCTGAGATGCAATGTTCTGAGGCATCGATGAGAAAATGCTTAGCAGAGCCCTAGACCTGGTGTGCTCTTAATAAATCCTTCATCATCGATGTCTTGTTCACATGGCCTTGTATGGTGTCTCACAGATTTGCAATGTGGGCCTCATCTCCCCAACTAGATTGTTGGGGTCATAGAAAGAAATTTATGTCAGAATGGATCTTGAATGGGCTGCCAAATTCAACACATGCGCAACTGGCCAGGAGGCTGCCTCCTTGTTCAAAACATAATCTCTCTCTGCATCCTGAACTCTGGTGTCTACCAAAATCTTGTGGAAGTCATTTCCATTGGCTGTGCTGTACCACAGGAGACACTGCGGATGCATTTTTGATCAATTAGTTAATATACATTTTACATCATTGTTCATTTCTGTACAATGCTTGCTTTCTCCTCTCAGGTGTAGCCCCCATCAAATTCCCACCACCAGGTCACCCATGCACCATCACCATAGTCCCTTGCGCTCTTCCAACCCCTGTTTTGATCATACTCCCTCCTCTGCACAATGTCTCTGAATTATAGTTGCTTGTTACTTTTATTTTTTAAACTTTGTATTGTTATTTTTTCCCTGATCCCTTATTGTGTTGCCCTGTATCCCTCCTAGAAGTGATATCATCTGTTCTTTTTCTTTTTCCTTCTGGCTTATTTCACTGAGCACAATTCCTTCCAGCCCCATCCACATTGCAATGAATGGCATGAGTTTACCATTTTTGATTGCTGTATACTATTCCATCGTGTACAGAGACGACACCTTCTTGATCTGGTCATTTACTGCAGATGCGTTTTTAGAGGATCAGCCATGAGCTGGTGTTTCCCAAGCATGGAAGCATCAGAACTGTAATGAAATCATCATCATCTATCCTGACACTTCTTTGACATTCCAAAGGCCTTTGCACATTGGCTTCACCAAGGTTCCTTTTTTTGAAAATTTTACTTAACATGTGGCTTAAAGTGGAGTGGTGACTGAGATGTGTCTCCAATTACGAGTGCCATTCAGGGAGGCCAAGTCCCCAAGGAGAGTGATTTCTAAAAAGGAGATGTGGACCCAGGTCCCAGATCCTGCATGGACTCTGGGTGGGCATGAGCAGACCCTGCAGGTGCAAAGACGCTGCTTTTTGCTCCCAGTTTTCTCATGATTCACACAATCTTGGGCAATTCAGAAAAATCTCTGTATCATCATGCTGTCATCTGTAAAAGGAAGCATCCGAATCAGTTATGAATTATCTTCCGTTCTATAATTCTGCATCTGAATTGATGTTAATAGGTAGGAGCCAATGATTCCTTCTTTTCCCTAAAACCCATATTCCCCTACAGTAAAGTCACCACAATAGAACTTTCAAATCCCATAAAAACATCCACTGTTCTCACCACACCATCTCTTTATTCTCAGTGTTCCTTGCATTTTCCTAATAAAGTGTATAATAAAGTAAAATCTTCCCACTGCTGTGTTTATAACGTGCAAGACATTGTTATTCCTGCCATGGCAGTGGTGGATAAAAAATACATACTTCTTTCTCTTCCCAAACCATCTTTTGATCCTCGGTCTTTTATCAGCAAGTCAGAAGTGCTACCTTTTGCAAATTAGCACCACCTCCTGAGAAACTGTGCCAAGTTCCATTAAATGTAATTAGCATTCCTGTTGTTCCCCTCACATTGCAAATAACTTAAAAAAAAAAAAAATCTCTTTCTGAGTTCCTGTGAACACCTACCGGCCCAAGTTATTCCAACTGTGTCACCATGAGGCTGGAAGCAGGAGGCAGGGAGATTGTTAACCCCATGACAGTTCACCTTCACGGGGGTGGAGTGGCAGCATCCGAATCTCCATGGTTCCTCTTCAAAGTGAACATTCTCTCCCCCAATGTGGAGTTAAACAGCTGGTGTGTTGTCTGCTGAAGGGTTAGGGAGCACAGGAGATAATGTTCTTCCTCAATTTAAAACTGACCCTCCATGGGGTTCGGAAGCCAGCACTAAATATCCTAGAGCAATACGATTCAATACTAAATTTTGCGAAACCTCCATGATTTCCATATAAAAGAACAGCAAACAAAAATAAACCAACAAAACCTACTTTATCTGCATTTCTCCTGGAATCTCATGACCGAACAGGCATTTTTAAATCCAAGAAGAGGAAATAATAGGAGCTCAGACTGATGGATGGTACTTAACATTGGGCATATTTTAATAATGATGGCTAATATATTTTTATTTATTTCATCACGGCCGAAGTGACATCATTCTTTTATTGTTAATCCAAAATAAAAGACAAGCAATCACTACATTGCTCCCACTCTTGCATTTCCCATTTTACTGTAGGCTCTAGAAACTTGGGGAAACATAACCTGCATTTAGAAACTACTCTTGTCAGGGAGTCGCAGCTAAAGTCGGTGCCCAAAACACATGTCTCTCCAGACTCCACTCATGTTAATGCTCTAACACAGAATTCAGAAACCACCAGATTTACATGCCTATCTGTAACGAGGGCGCAGAGAGGAAGGTGCTTGCTTCCAATGTTTCCTGTGAAATTGAGTTCAGTTTGACTGGCATTTTTTTCTCTTGGAAGCCATTTTGTCTCTTCCCTTCTGCTTCTTTCCTTGTATTTCAGCATTTGTCATTTCAATTACAGTACTGCATACTATTTTTACCCTTCGAATGCAATTTTCGGAAACATTAGGGAAAGAGCAGTAAAGATATTAGGAGGTGGTAGTTAAGACTGAGAATGACTTCAAGAGGGTGGAACAGATTTAGGACGTTTTTATTTTAATCATCTATAAAGAAAATAATTCCAGAGACTCGGTTACAGTTAAATCCCACTTACAGCACAAAGCATCATAAAACTGAATAAAGTGATATTCTCTAGCACAGTGGCATGACTATTATATTGTATAAATTACTTATTATGCCCATTTTCTTCTCTGGGAGTCGAAAGTGAGGACCAAGGCTTTTCTACCCTAAGTCATGCCGAGAAATGAAACAAAAGACATGTTATTTGGTCTTATCCCCAAGAAAGATTTCAGTTAAACATAGTAAGCTGGCTGGTGGAGGTTTATTCATTCAACAAATATATATGGGGCACTGGTTTTGTTTCCTAGGAAAGGCACATGAGCAGACGTTGATCTTATTCTTACAGAACTTACTATCCCTTCCTTGTACAAAGTGAGTGTAACTCTCTTTATAATTGAATTATTCTTAAACCATTCTATTATTCATGGTAGGAATTCCATTTGAACTGAGTTAAAAATGGGGTGGGGGATTTCTTAGGTCCTATGATTGAAATGGGCAGGAGGTCATTGAAACCACATAATGACTTTGCAACTGTCTACGGCTGTCTGCCTGCCATGGCCACCATGTTGGTTCCATTACCTTCCAGTGACAATGGGTTTTTCTGACAACAAACAGTGTAGTCAGGTAGTAAAATATAGCAGCTCTAGGATTTTGATCTCAGAATCTTATTGTGAATCCAATTGGTTATTCACCTTGATTCCATAAATCTCTTCCCTATTCTAGCAGGGAACTGATTTTTCTTGTGGACCCACCTGGATACTCACATGCCCATCCCTCTCCATCAAATCTGTATGACTCTGGAGAATCTGATCACATTCCCACCTGCAACAGAAGTGGGACACAGACTTAATTGGCATAAACCAGTTACAATAACCCTAGTCTCTTAGAACATTTCATTCTGGAAACTATACTTCAGGTTACCATTGGACAAAGTCCCAACTAGTCAGTAGTTGGGCATTTGACCTAAAAAGACTCTATTAGAGTGAAAATATATTTTCTCTTGAGTTATTGTGGTGTGGAATACTTAATTCCTTTGTTGTTTAAGCTAGCTTAAGTCTGTAATTTTGTCATTTTTTAGCCAAAAGCATTCTAACTAATAAATACCTCAAGCCAACAGAGGAAATAGAACACTTCTTGGCTAGTTCAACTTAGAAAAACCCTGAAGAATATTGTTTGGATGTGCTTGCATCTGTGCAAAAAAACAAAGTAGCCGGGTGTGCATCCTATTATCCCATCCCTATGTTGATGGTTTGTATCTTTCACCAAAACCCAGATGTGAAGTGGACCTTGGCACCAGACTTAATGTCCCATCTGATAGATGGAGAAGTTGAACAGTCATCATGTGCATGAAATTCTTATTTGTTTATGCTTATCAAGGTATAATTTCTTATCACAAAATTCACTCAATATAATGACAATTTCAAATACACTTACAGACATGCAAGAACCACCACCACTCTGATGCAAAGTTCCCTCTCTGCACCGGGTTACCTGATGCCTATTTGCAATCAATCCTACTCCTACCTTCAGTGCCAGGCAAACACTCAACTGCTTTCTGCCTCCATAGAGTTGCTTTTTCTGGATACTTCATATAAATATGAAATATGCTTTACTTCATTTTTGGGGTGGTTTTGAGGCTATCCACCTCTGACAAATATGTCAGCATTTTTATTCTTTTTATTGTTGAGGAACAGTTCACTGTGTGAATATACCACATTTTGCTTATCTGTTCACCAGCTGATGAATACTTGGATTACCGCAGATTCAGATGTTATTTATAACGGGCATTTGTTTCCAGGTTTTTGAGTAGATGTTTTGACTTCCCTAGAGTGGATACACAGGAGTGGACTTACAGGGCTGTATGGACTTAAATTGCCAAACTCTCCCAGGATGCCAGCACCATTTAACATCCCTACTAGCAACATACAAGGGTCCTGGTTATCCAATTCCTTGTCAGCTCTTGATATTATCTGTCTTTTGAATTATAGCCATTTTAGCCGACACATAGTGACATCTTCTTATGACTTTCATTTCCCTGATGTTTAATGATGTTGAGAATCTCCTGATTGCCTGACCTTTATGTGAGATAGCCTTGTTAACCTGTGAAATGAAATTTAGTGATCTTGAGGAGTCTATATCTCTATCAATAATTCCCTTCCCCTGGTGAACACGTCAACAAAAGAATGGGTAGAGTGGCTGAAGTAGGGGAAATGCAGAAATGCAGGACAGCGAACAGAACCTTTCTCTGCTTTCTTCTATCCATGGTTTGCAGGCTACTGTGGCAACCTGGCAGAGGAAGGGCACCAGCCTCACTGGTCAATGGCCCTCTTTATGCACAAGGCACCCTCAGTCTGAGGAGTCTGCTTTGGAGAAGATTAGCTCTGGGTCCTCACTCTGTGCCTGCTGCTGTGCACCATGGAGCTAGAAAGGAGCTCAGGAGCCTGTCAGTACATACCTTCTCAGGTCATCTCTTCCAGCTGCAGAGTATTTGGTACCATTTGTTTTACCTTTTGTTGAAATGACTTGCTCCCTTGCAGGTAAAGAGTGTCTTTGCACCTGTTTCTCAGTTGCATTGTGGTGACCTGCGCTTTCCTTAGAGGGGTTGAAAGGACTCCACGTGCCTACTCTGACCCACTGAGCAAAACCCAAAGAAACCCAAACCAGTTCCTCTGTTACACAGATTTTCCAGCCTTAAGAGCTCTGAAAACAGAAAACTCAGTCCCTGAGAGGTAGGTGCATAGCAACCAGCCATTGCGAGGGTCAGTCCATTCTGACCCTCAGGATCCGACCACGGCTGTGGTGACGAGTATGGTGTTTACATCAGGTTTCTGCGAGTGTAATCCTGGCACGGCATGCTGTGTGTGTGATCTTGGACAAGCTACTTAACCATGTTAAGCTTAGGTTAACTCAACTGTAAAATGGGATTAATAATAACACTGGGTTCTTAAAACCATTGATAGGATTAAATGAGATAATGCATGTAAAGTGCTTAGCGTAATTCTGCATTTATTTAGCCTTTATAATTTTTATGTCATATTTGATTTTATATCATTGGCACTTGGGGGAACGTCTGGCATATAGTGTGTTTTTAGTGACTATTAGTAATCACACACAGTTGCTATCTCCCCAGCAAAGATCTGGGAGGATGTCGCTGCTTCCCCCGAAAGAGGAATAGCAATTGCAGCATCTTCCTGCCGAGACTCTGTGGACAAGACTCAGTTGAAAAGCATCCATTCTACAAAAAAAAAAGAAGCCCCCCCCCCACCAAGGGCCTCAAGAGCTGATAAGAGGAAGGAGCAGGTCAGCAAGGGGGTGGGAGGTTTACAACCCTATCCGATTTCAGTGAGGTTTGTAGGACAGCTTGCTTGTTAGTGCCTGCTGTCTTCCAAGTAAGTTGCATTATTAACAAGCAGGAAGCAGAGCACATGCACCAAGTCCTTGTGCAAGGCAGCAAAGCTTTTCTGCCAAGAGCCAGAATGTAAATACCTTATATGTTGCAGGTCTCTTATGGTCTCTATGTCAAAGATCCAAGTCTTCTGTCATAGCTCAAAAGCAGCCTTGGCAGTGCATACGTTGCCAGTGTGGCTCTATTCCAATAAAACTTTATTAACAAAAGCAGAGAGGACTTGGTCAGTGTGGCCCATGTTTTCCGGCCCCTGTTCTGGTGCAGGTTTCCTCTGCAGATGTATTAACTAGGTCAGCTCAGACAGACACAGCACAGATAACCATCTGCTCCTCCATACAGACTCAGAGACTCTGGGAGTAAAGACCAGTCACAGACACATGCACACACTCTCCCATAGGTAGTCAGGTTGTGCCAGCATCAGACAGCTCCTGGGTTCTCAGTGTTTCTTGTCTGTGCAAAGTCTACATGCATCTGGGTGATGCTCCAGGGTAGCTGTCCTCCATGAAGCGAAATTGTGACTCAAACTATGGCTTCCCTTTTGAGAATTTGTCATCGTGTTAGTGGATGTGGTTGAGAAACACCAAGCATAGAAAGTCATGCCACATCAGTTAAATGACTAAGTCACTAGCAGTCTAACCAGCTGCAAGGAGATGTACCCCAGAAGGAAAGAGGGACTTGAAAAGTTTTCATTCATTGGATCCATTGATTTGATTGATCGATCGATGAGCTGATTGGTAATCATTATTAAGCCACCTGATGTGCCCGCCAGTGGGGAACCTGTTTGTATGGTATCAATGGGGGATGTTCACCTAGCAGAATTTGGCCAGCTATCTGTTGGGAGCAGGTCTATGACAAAAAAGCACTCTGTAGATGTAGGGTCAGATAATACTACTATCATGTATTCTTGTGTTTGATGTTAAGAGCTATGATCAGCGTTGCCTGACCTTGGACTGCCTTTCTGTTTTGTAAAAGTCAGTTCATGCTGAGCAGTTGACATTCAGTGCACATTCTCACTGACCAAATGTCCCTGACGTGGATCTCACCTGTTACTCCCTATGCTGTGCGTAATGAACCCTCGTCTTCATTTCCTATGCTGATCCAGTTGGGTCGACTTCACTAATATGGTTAACAAGACCATAAATAATAATCCTGTCTCTCTTTGTTTATAGTGAGCAATACTGGCCCATTATAATTTTCTATGGCAGGACATATGGTGGATCATAAACTAACTAATAAAGCTGCCTCATGGAAGATAGGTCTGCTTTTATTTTTATGGCTGTTTCTTTAATCTGATACATAATTAATGTGCAAGGTTCAACTATTTTTTTTGGTCAGATCAGAGTTTATTTGATGCATTCTGGGGTGTTAATTTTCTTGATGCATTTGTGGGTAGGAGAGTGGGATAAAACAACATGGCATTTTATCTATAGAAAGAAGCTTACCCAGGATATTTTTTTGATAAGGAAGACACTGAAATTACCTTTGCTTTCAGAGTTCATTTCCATTGAAAATGCAAAGTGATTCTAGGTTGAGGCTTTCTCTAAGCAGAATTCTGCACCCCCCCCTTCTCCTTGGAGAATAATTTTCTCTGCCTTCCCCTCGCTCAATGATTTGCTCGGTCTCCACAATTTGTCTGGCTCCTTCTTGAACTGATTTATGATTCACCAAAATCTGTGGGAGAATTTGCCAAGCTGCTGATCAATTAATTATGCTTGCCACTGGACCTATCTGTCAGGTGCTGGCATTTCCATTTTGTCAGACGTTTTAGATTTAATCTGCACACATGTTCCACTTTGACTTTTCCTAGCTGGGAAGCTCACCTCACTGGGGTGATTCTAACCATGACAGCAACAACACAAAATATCTGAAGGCTCATGGTCCATTTTTTTAGATACAGAATTTTCAAAAAAAAAAATCACAATTTGCCCTGAAATTTTCCACTGGGCTGGCTTCTCTAAAAGAAAAATTTCTGTGTTTTATCCACAACAGCCAGTCTCCACAGTGAAAACTGTGTTTTCCACTTGCAACTTTACAGCTCTCTTACTATCCTCCAGTGGTAATAGTAGCAGCTACAATGTTCAAGCAGGATTCTCAGTGGAGCATGTCACACTCGGTGTGTTCCACACGGATGTACTTGATATGTACTAATGCTTCATGTTCTTAAGTCATCCCCCCTAAGGAGAGAGGGTGCTGTTATCATCCCTGTTAGTTCTAGTAGAATACAGAGACTGAGAGAAGTTAAGAAACCAAAACCACAGAGCCAGAAGAGAACAGGTCTTTTGGAAGCCAGCGTCCTGGTGGGATATTCTTCTGCAGTGCTCCACATTGGAAAGTCATGTTTCCAGAAACATGACTAGACCTCGTGCACCATGTTGATTTCCTTTCCTCTCCTTTCACTGGCTGTGACTTTGCAGAGCTGATGGGTAAGACGTCATGCCATAGAGTGGCACTGTTTTCTTCCCTTTCCTGCAAAAGGTGAGATGTTCCCCTGGGGTGCTAGAAAGGATTGCAAGAGATTTGCTTGGGGAAAATGATCCTCTACACTCCCCCGCTCCATTCCTACTGTGAGTTATTATGATTTAAAAAAAAAAAAGTCAGAACACTTGCTTCAAGGTGAAAATATTTAGGCAAAATATAACCACAGGGAATATTTATATTAAGCATTCTGGTTTAAAAAGAAGCCTATGTGAGGGTTAAGATTTTAGACTAAAAGCTTATCACCTTGTCATCAAATATTGGTTGGCAAACTTTTGCTGGAAAGGACAAGATAGTAAATATTTAGGTTGGTTGACTCTTTGGTGTCTGTCACAACCACTCAGCCTCGCAGCTTCAGAGGCAGTGTAAAAACAGATGATTAGGGCCTTGTTACAATAAATTTTTATTTTCATCCACAGCTGTGACACAGATTTGGCCACTGAGCCACAGTTTACTGGTCCCCTGAAGTAAGGAAATGCCCAAGGGGTTGGGAGATAGGGTTTTTATCCTGCCATGTCATGTGCCACCTGGATGGTCTTGGACAGTCACTGAGCCTCTCCCCAGCTGCTAGATCTGGAAGAGGCTTCTTATTAGCTTGGTTGTGAGGCTTCTATTAGCTGAATGAGTGGAGGAGAAGATTCAATGAAATAAATTCCATTCATCCTTGTCACCTCTCCAAACTCCCTTTTTTTCTACCACCCCTGCACAAAGGTTCATGAATGATAGTACTTGGTCATGGCTGCTTAAGAAATTTAGGGCTTTTTTTGGGAGTTTGATTTTATACCCAGTATTAGAAAAATCACCCCCCCCCCAGAAGATAGTTTTCTAAATAACTGGACTTTGAAGTATTTGCTAGGAAAAGAAAGATTTCAGCCATCACAAGAGGGAGGCAAAGTGTTATCTAATTTCTTCAGAGCTGAGGGAGTGAGTGGAATACATCCCCATTCAGTCCCACCTCCATGGAACACAGATGTGTAAACAGTCAACTTCTTCATTTTTGATAAGCCATATAAAGCTTCAAAAATGTGTTCCTGTCTTTTCTTTAGTCACTGACAATGGTTTGTAGTTGTCTCTTAAGATGAAAATTATTATTGTCTTTGACCTCTGTAATTAGCTCTGAGGGCCAGGGAGCTTGAAACTTTCCTCAAATCATAAGATCTGTGTAGCTTTCCAGGGGTTGACATTTTATCCCTGCTTTGTAAGCAATTATGCTTTTCTGTAGGGACCTCACTTGAATTTCGAGGTCACAAATAAAAAAAGCAAAAAATATCTTCCTTCCTCTTTCAAGACCACATTCTTCATAATATAATCTCCCATTGAAACTTGGTGAGATGCTTCATTTTCTTAGTTCCAAAAGGTTTAGCAGCACCTGAATGTCTGCTATCTTTCTTTCTTCTGCATATTTTTGCCCTTTACTTGATATTCTATGGTGGACCATTGCTCTGGAAATCTGGGGATAAGAGGTAGTCCTAATTTTTCTTGGTACAATAGAACGGAAACTCACTTCAGACTCACCTAAGTGAAAAAAGAGAGTATAACTTAAAAAAAAAAAAAATCACACGGATGCCAAGAAGAGGGAGAGCAGCTGGACACTTAATAGGAAGAATCAAGGACCCTGAAAGGCATTAGCACCATGGACAGCGACACATCCTTCTGTCTGTAGGTCATTGCCAGCTCATCAGATTTGCCTTTCTCTCCATTTTGCAGGTTGCTTGTGATCCTTCTGGAATGTTCTCCCCTGATACTCACATTGCTGGTAATTCTATGCTAGTTCCTTTCTGTTAAAATTGCCTTTCAGTGCACAAAGACCATGCCAATCATTATGTTACAATTGTGATTTATCTTTTTATTTACTCTTTTACCATATGATTCTTACATTAAAGTCTAGGTTTCCAAGAGTGAAGATTTATTTAGAATAACGGTTTACATATAGTAGGCATACACAAAAAGTTAAAAACATATAAATGTATAGATACCCTTAATTACAAATTTCTCCAGGAAAGAGAATTAAACTGGTCCAGCTAGGGTTGGGATTTAACCCAGTCTTATTGAGTCACAAAAGGTTGACTTTTGTGCAAGGTTGAGCAAACACTCCTCATGGGTACAAGAGTGGGCTTGTCTTTGGAAATCGTCATGAGCTAGAAAGAAATATCCCCAAGTATCTATGTTGTGCTTGTGAGTACACGGAGGAGAGTGAAGGTAGAGTTGACTTCCTTTAATTTGGAAGAAGAAAGAGGGATAATTTTTCTGCTTGAAGTTTTGTACCAGCAGCTGAGGCCCACTGGGCACCATGGAAGTGTCCTCAGCCAAAAGCTTTATTTATTTATTGTGGTTAAGTAATTAAACTTTCATAGTTTAATCCAAACTGTAGCTCTAACAGATGTTTTGTGTTTTCCCACTTTACTTCATCAGTACTTCTGAATAAAGTATGTGCATGTGTGTGTGTGCACATATATGTATTTTGTTTACAGATTCCCATGGCTTATGTTAATGATCACATAGGGTCCTGAAGCAGGAACATGTACTAGATGGTAATCTCCAAGCAGGAATAAGGGACTCACACAGAAAGCAAACTAGGCCTTAGCATTACTGTCAGAAGAAAATTGATAAGGCTTTTGGGGGACTGTTCATCTCCTTTAAATTTTGTTCAGCCAAGAGCTTAGCCCCACAAATGGGCCAGTTTGTTTTTAGGTATGAAGGATATCAGATGGGATTGCCATAGGTTAAAAGAGATAGAACATATATAAACCAATAAAAAAATATGAAACTTCAGACTGTGAGGAGATCATTAAGATATGAGATGGTGGGCCTCCCTAGTGACCTAGGGGTTGAGTCTCAGCACTATCACTGCTGTGTCCTGAGTTCAGTCCCCAGCCAGGGAGCTGACCCACATGGCACAGACCTCTCTGGTTTCCCCACTGTTCCCCTTAGCAGTGTTTTTCAGTAGATCTGCCTGTTTTGCTCCCCACTCTGTCTCTGGTGAATGTTCTCACCCTCTGCACCTCTGTCTTACACCCAGTTCTTCTATATAAAAATTAAGAAAATAAAAAATGATTAAGATGGGATGATGTTAACTGGAATGAGAGGGGGACCGGCTGTCTGAGAGGAGGGAGGTGGAATCTGCGAGCAAAGTATAAGCAGGTGAAGGCACGTGTATGGGTCTTGGTGGGGAACGTGTGGTGTTGGAAGGAGAATGGGCAGCACACAGCTGGGATGAGCCCCAGGAGCAAGGGGGAGGGAGAAAGTGGAGAGGATGGAGAAGCAGAACACTTCCTGGCTCATGGTGAGCTTGAGTTTTGTTGCTCATAGCAACAGAAAGCTATTGGAGTGATCTGATAGGGGCATCATTCCAAATTACAACCAACAGGAACTTCATGGAGGGTGGAGCAGAGAGGGGATGGATGGTAGCAGAGGGGTGATCCAGGAGATCTTAGCAGGAGCCTAGGGGGAGATGTGATGGTTGTGACATAACCACAAACTCCACAGCACACGGGGTGTGCACTCATCTGCATTTGCCGTGGGTTATTTCCTCCCCACAGCTACTTACAACTCCCAAATCACAGTCAAAATGCAACTACATCATTGTAGAGTGGCCCACCAGTCCTTGCTGTGTCAGCAAACAGCATGAGGACAGAATTCTACAGGGATCGGAATACACATGTCTTGATCACACTGGTTGGCCTAAGGGGTTCTGAATTCCCACACGTTTGCAAACTCTTGTGAAACTTTCTTTTTAAAGAATTTGAGCAGCGATGAAGCTTAGAAATGAAGCTTAAACTTTCAGTCAGAACAGATTTTTTTTTATATATATTTTTTTTTATTCTTACTGAAGTACCATTATTTTACACCCTTGCTAGTATTTTCATAGTATCACATCCCAGGCCCCAGGTGTAGTCATGTCCCATGAGCAAAGTACCCATAATCCTCCACTATAGTCTACTGTGCTCTGCCTAACCCCATTTTCATCCCTTTACCTCCTCTCTGAAAGCCAAAGATCAATCCTCAGTTTTCCAGGATTGGCTTTAAAGACTGTCTTTGTCTGACCCTTTGTTTGGTTTTTCTACATGTCACACGTAAGTGACACTATCTGACATTTATCTTTCTCCTTCTGGCTTATTTTGCTTGGTATAAACCCTCTGGCTCCATCCATGTTGCTGCAAATGGTATGAATTTATCATTTTTGATCCTTGAATATGATTCCATTGTGTATATGGACCACATCTTCTTGATTCACTCATTTGTATTTGGGTATTTAGGTTGTTTCCATATCTTGTCTGCTGTTAGTAGTGCTGCTAGAAACTTGGGGGTGCAGATTTCCTTTCAAATTAGTGTTTCTGGGCTCTTTGGGTAGATATTAAAAAGTGGAAGTGCTGAGTCATATGGTAAATCCATTTTTTAGTCTTTTGAGGAATCTCCACACAGCTTTCCATCACATCTGGACCAATCTACCTTCCCACCAACTGTCGTTTCTTTTCCTCCACACCCTTGCCAGCACTTTATGATTCTGATCTTCTGCATATGGACCATTCTGCGAGGTGTCAGATAATATCTCACTGTTGTTTTAATTCGTACTTCGCTCTTGATAAGTGATGATGAACATTTTTTCATGTCCCTGTTGGCCACCTATATGTCATCTTTGGAGAAATGCCTATTTACTGTCTCTGCCCGTTTTTTGATTGGGTTATTTCTTTTTTGTTGAGTCATATGAGATCTTTGTAGATATTTGATGTGTGGTGTGCAAATATCATCTCCCATGTAGTGGGGTATACACTCATTTTAGTGACAATCTCTTTTGTTGTGCAAAAGCTTTTTAGTTTGATGTAGTCCCAATTGTTTATATTCTCTTTTGCTTTCCTTGCTGTTGGGTACAGCATTTCTGTAAAGATATCGCTGAGGTTTATGTCTTGGGGTGCTTTGCCTATGTTTTCTTCTAGTCAGAACAGCTTTTGGTTCTAAATGTCTGTGTCTACTTAACAACTCAGATCCCTAACCTCTAAGTGCATTTGAGTTTAAAGGGGAAAGTAATTGACATCAGTAATAATACTCACAACGGTGACTTAGTAATCACTAGAAGAACTTGTACCTGCCACCAAATGTGTGTTTAAGGCTTTATATATGTTATCTCTCTGAAGTAGCACAATGGCCACATGATATACCTATGAATGCCCTACAGGCAGGGAAGGAAATTGAGCCTTAGATTAAGTAACACCTCTGAGACTGTGCAGTAAGTAAATAGAGGAGCGTCCCTATCGTTTACCTCATTTTAGCCACCTAATGATGGAAACGCAAGGCATAGTTTCAGCCGGAGTGTGTGTCTGGTAAATTTCAGGTTATGTATTTCTCTGCAGGTTTCAAATATTTATGACCACGGAATTAATTCTAAGGCAAGTAAATTGAAGGCGGTGTTTGTGTATAATTTCCCCCCTAATGATTCCACCGTACCCTTGAGCGTTACCACATTCGTGTTTAATCACAGAATCTCAGCCATGATGCTTCTGACAGGTAATTTCCTTAATGCATTTGACAGAGATGGATTGCGTGGAAGTCCATTGGATTCCGTGCTTTTGTCTGCAAGTGATAAGACTAGATTAGAGCTCTCTGGGTCTAGCGCTCCAATGCTATTGCATCCTAATAATTCCCAAGATGCGATGGATCATCTTTGTGGACACACATTCTGGGCCAGATGGGGTACACCGGTTTGCAAGAAACTCTGCCACTTTTATTACACCTTGAGAAACATCTGGGCTGATACTTGTGTGTCAGGATCATAAATCAATTTAGTCCTCGGAGATAGGCCTAGTTATGTGGTTTATCTCCAAATACTCTGTTTTTTTTTTTTAAATATTTTTCTTTTCCCTGCAACAAGCATTAAGTGTTCAGTGATGAACGCAAATATGAGAGAGCAGGTTCCTTGCTAGACTGGAACGTGACATGAGGAGATTCAAGCATGGGGAGACTCACGGGCATTCGGGGAACAGCTGGGATTTGGGCTTTGTGGCATTTCATCCTTCAATTCCGACAAATCTGATCCAGAGACGCTGGTACCTAGTGGTGACTCACCTCCTGCCCCCTCTCCCTCCTGATTTAAGTTGATGATCAGCCTTTGACCCTAAGCCATGCACTGTGCACTAGCAGAGGGTCAGGGTCAGGGAGCCCCGGAGACCCAGGGCATCACATCTGTCCTCGAGGCTCCACACCTCAGTGCCTGCATCCTGCTGCAAGCGCCCACTGCCCTGAGAACATGCTGGTTCCTTTATGGTGTTGATTTTGCTGATGTTGGTTTGCAACACTGTCTGTGTTTTAGGGGTACATGTTCACACCTCCACAAATGTGTGTTGTCTCATTAAACCACCACCAAAGCCCTAATAATCCTCCACCATAATCCACTGGACCCCTCTTCTAGTTCCTTTTTAAAAGCTATTTTTATTGGACCTCCCTGGTGGCCTAGGGGTTGAGTCTCAGGCTGTCACCCCTGAGGCCTGAGTTTGATCCCCACCCAGGGAGCTGATCCCCATGACACAGCAGACCTCTCCTGTCTCCCCACTGCTCCCCTCAGTAGTGTATTTTAGTAGATCTGCCTGTTCTGCTCCTCACTCTGTCTCTGGTGAGTCCTCTCAACCCCACACCTCTGGCCTACACCCCATTTATTATATGCATAAATAAATAATTTTTAAAATACCCTATTTTTATTACGGGAACTGCCATATGTATTAAAAAAGGGAATGAGTCTGGCTCTGAGCACCACATACTCACCACTGGGATTCAATCATTGAACAGTTTTGCTCAACCACTTTGAAGAAGAGCTTCCAGACATCATGAGCTTACCTCTAAATACTTAGGATTTTCTAAAAAAGGAATAGTGTCCTGTATAAACCACAATATCCTTATTGCAACTAACAGCATTGCCTTAAATCCATCTTATGTCAAATCTCCAGGCTCTCTTCAGATGTACTCAATAGTCCCCAAAATTTCCTGCATCATTTATTTTTTAAAGCAGCCTTCTAGTCACCTGGACCTACTGAAATTGTACATAAGAACAGAAGGAGCATGTGGCCTATGATGGGGTATAAATATTTAAAGTATTTTTTTTTTCCTTTTGAACCCATTGGTCCTGCTGAGAGATGATCAGTCCCTTAAAAAAGTCATGTGAAGTCTCACAAAGGAGGATATATGGAAGTTGACATCGGCAGAAAGGCCTTTTAAAATTATAGGAACAAATATGGTTTCCTCTAAAATAGTATCTCTCCACGTTTTTCCTAATGGTGAAAAATTGGGAACAACTGAAGTTTCTGCCCTAGGGAATGGGCAGCCCTGCTGGGGCTCCACGCTGGCAGGCGAAGTCTGGCGCTTTAGGAGCGGCTGACACGCGGAACCACAACCTTAAGCACGGGTGTGTGTTCAGTGTTCGTCACAACTATCTCTAAGTAGTAGGTGGCAGGTCCTTTTATTTCCTTTTATTCTTTTCTTTCACAGTTCACATTGTCCATATGACATGGAATATTTTGGCAATGGAGGTAAAGAATTTTCTCAAAGCCACCGATTCTGCAAGCAGTGTAGGGTGCCCCTGGAAGGGCGCCAGAAGCACACGCGATGAGGGTGTCCTCGGAGCCCTGTGTTGGGGGAGGGCTCCTGGAAATGCGTGGTCTAGGCTAAAATGGAGAGGGCATGATGCGTCTGCCTGACTGGCTGGTGGCTTCGTGGCTGTGGCTTCTTGCATTACAATCCTCTCCTGTTGTCTGAGTAGGGTTTTATTAAAAACCCTAAAGTTAAAATTTGCATTGCAAATAGTTTCAAAATACCATTTGGAGGAAGCTTTTAACTGCATGTTAGACATCTAGTATGGAGCCGGATGGTTTTGGGGCAGGCGGGCAGCCAGTGACTGGAGGTGGTTCTCTGACCCTGCGAGGGCCTCAGCTGCCTCTGGCAGTCAGGATGGACCTCCAGGGAGGCTGGCTAAGGATGTTTGGCCAGGGCCAGGTCAGGACTTGAGGGCATTTGACAAGATGGTTGATTTCCAGTGAGGAAATCTAGCAGGACAGAATCCTCAGAGGGCCCCAGTGTGAAGACTCAGGAGTTTAGTTCATCTCTCAGCACCAGGGGGCATTACCCTACTCCAAAAACAACTCCCCTCAGGGCCTCCTCAGTGGTGCAGCGGTTGAGTGCTGGGCTGTGAAGCTGCCCGCAGCCTCTGCAGCGCCGGTTTGATCCCCGGCCACTGGAGGAGGGTCCCACATGGCACGCAGACCTCTTCTGCCGCCCGCTGCTCCTCTCAGCAGTGTACTTCGTCAGTCTGCCTGTTCTGTTCTCCGCTCTGTCTCTGGTGAATCCTCTTACCCTCCCATGCTTCTGACTGTACCCAGTGCTTGTATAAATAAATAAAATAAATCTTAAAAAAAAAACTCCCCTCACACGTGCACTCACATGTGTGCACTCACATGTGCTCCCCCGCCCCCTCTCTCCAGGCCACCTGGTTCCAGGGGTGGAGCAGGCCGTGCCCTGGCCATGTGGAGTCCTCACCGTCACCACACCAGCCATCTGCTTAGGCTACAGGGACTTGTCTACACACACACATCCACAAATGCACATGCACACACACACACACACACGCTAAACAAGAACTGGCTATGCCTTGAAGGGTGTTAACTGTTCAAGAAGCTACAGAAGCTGGGCCTCCCTGGTGGCGCAGCGGTTGAGCGCTGGGTTGCGAAGCTGCCCGCAGACTCTGCGGTGCTGGTTCGATCCCCGGCTGCTCCCCGGCCACCTGAGGAGGGTCCCACGTGTCGCGCAGACCTCTCCTGCCGCCCGCTGCTCCCCTCAGCAGTGTACTTCGGTCCTTCTGCCTGCTCTGCTCCCCGCTCTGGCTCTGGTGAATTCTCTCACCCTCCCGCGCTTCTGACTGTACCCAGTGCTTGTATAAACAAAACAAACAAATAAACAAATAAATAAATAAATAACATGCCTCTATAAAAAAAAAAATCTTTATTAAAAAAAAAAAAAGAAGCTACAGAAGCTTTCTGGAGGGCAACATTTGGAGGGTCTCTTCCATATTCTGGACCCTAACCCCGAGAAAGGCATGTACCACATGCCCCCTCCTGCCCATAGGATGCTGATGGCCAGCCCAGCTTAGGGACCCTGGAGTGTGAAGGAGATAGATCAGCCAGCTGTCCTTTTACTTCTTTCGAAAAAGAACTAGAATCCATTGCTGACAAAAAAAAAATCTCTCCAGCATTTCCTGGGTGCTTTGGAATATGCTGTGACAAATGGCACTTGTGTGGTACAATCGTCCTCATGGCTTGTAATACATCCTTTAATGAATTGATCACAGCGGAATGTAAAGATGAAGCAGCATTTATTTTGTATGTTATACTGCATATAATTTTTAGAGTTGACATTTATAACCATGGAGGCTGTTATTTTACATATCATCTTCAAACCATATCAGCCTTAAACACATTTAAATTTAATAAGCAAGTAGATTAGATTTGCTTTTAAGCTAGGCATATCATTACAGTGTGTGTTTCCGGCGGGAGGGCATGCGCGCGATTAAAGACTGTCTTTAGTTGTCTTAAAGAAACAAGAATTATAAAGAAGGGGGTCAGAGCAGACGCCCAAATTATTAGGTACGAGGCCCAAAGAATGCTCTTTGATGGACCCTCTCGGCCTAGCCCTCCAACCATCGAGGGGAGAGAGTCCGTTTGGTTTTATTAACCATCATCTGGCTACGTCGAGGCTGAATGCAAGCCCTGGGAATGAAATGCAAATTCTATAATAGGAACATCGTTGTGATAATAATTTATTAAATTTCCCGAGCTGTCTCCCTCCGAGGAGGGCAGCACAAACGGCTCTGGTGATTAATTTTCAACACCGTTTAACATTTTATTAGAGGGAAACAGTTTTAATCTATTGATGCCCTTTCTGTACAATTCCACGAGCTGTTTTCAAAAGCAGAAGGAAATGGTGAAAGGGAGACAGGAGGGGACATGGGTGTCGGCAGGGCCTCCCCGGTGCCCGAAACCGCCGGCCCCTGTGCTTTAATGGGGTTTGATTGTCTTTAGCTCCTAGTCCCTCCTTGGAGTTTTTGCAAAAGGAGAGCATTTGCTCATGAATCTTAAGTTGGGGGAAACATGAGGTTGGGGAGAGAGTTAATATCAGGGCGTCGGGGGGCTTCTTAGATTCACTGTCGGGCTTCCTGAGCCAGGGGCGGCAGACTCGGTGCCCACAGAGTTCAGGGAGGTGCCCTAAGTGGGGCTCGCCACACAGGACAGGTGGAAGGAATTGGGCCCTCGGCAGTCTAAGCAAACTTGGACCCGCTCGAATGCCATCTGCGGGGAGACCAAAGAGAAAAGGAGTGAAAAGCAAGGTGAGACCCTGGAGGGGCTCCAGGCACTGAAAAGGGAGTTCTGTAGAAAAGGGGGTTCCATGAAAAAGAAGTACCTGTGAGCCCGACGTGGTCTGCGTGGTCTGCAGGTCAGCTGGCTTCGCTGCACGGTGTCAGTTCCCGGCCCCGGTCATTGCACTGCGGTTAAGTCAGATGCCCGTGCTTGGGAAGCCGGTGACAGACACGCAGCCTTTGCAGCCTTTCTGTAGAGCTGAAGTTGTTTCAAAACAAAAATAATTTGATGAGCAATAAAAGCAAAGGGTGGGACATATAGAACTTGCCAGAAGGAGAGATGAAGTTCAAGAGGCACCTGCCGGGTGGCCCGTTTGCACTGTTCTCACACCCTGAGAACAACGTGAGTGCAGGGAGCAAGTCCACCTTGCTGCTTCCCCCAAATAAGGCACGTCTGACTCCCCAGAACACCGCACATGCAGGACATGCAGCCAAGGGGAACTAAGGTTGCAAATAGAATGAATCCCAGCTGCCTCGAGATGGGGGGATTATCCCAGATGACCTCTGTGGACATGGTCTGCTTACAGGGGTCTTTAGAGGTGGCAAAGGGGAGCAGGATGTCAGGGGGAGTCTTCCCGAGGCCACCTCTAAGGATTATGGCTGCCTTGAAAACAGAAGGAACCCCTAGAAGCAGGAGAGGCAGGAACACAGGCTCCCCCTCTGGCTCAGCCTGGCCGGTGCCTTCATTTCAGCTCGTGAGCCCTGCATCGGGCTGGTGAGCTGCTCAGCTGTGAGGTGCTGCGTTTGATTGTTAAAGCCAAGACATTGGTCGTAATTTGTTACAGCAGCGTCGGGAAACAGAATGAGAATAAACACGCACAGTGGCCCCGATCGGGACCAGTGCTGGCGTCAGCATCTCCTGCCATGACCCCCTGCGTCCACTGAGGAAGGCGCTACATGGTCACCTGCGTTAGAGCCGGGGAACCTGGGGTGACAGGTGACTGTGCCGCTGCCGCAGCTGCTAGGCAAGAGAGCAGCCACCCAGCCTTGCAGGGCCTGCGCTCGACCAGCCCCCCCCCCAGGGCAGCGTTTAGGGGAGCTCCATACTCTCGCCTAGCAGGTCTTAACAGAGATTATGGGGGTACGTGTAGGTAGCTCAACACTGCAAGAAAGGTTGCCCTGAAAAAGAATGAGAGATTGACATTTTCCTGGCGAGCTCACTGGAAAGATAAGACATTCTAAGCAGTTGAAAACACAGTAGTAGCTACCTTTTCCAGAAAAACATCGGAGGGTGTGAGGTGAGAACACGCATCTGAGGGATCCTGTGCCTCTGAGTCCCATAAAATGTTGTAAACCAATATCACCTTAACAAAAATATAAATAAAGTGAAGTTTTAAAAAATGAATAAAAATGGCCATCAAAAAATAAAGAAGCATTGGCTAGAAAATGTCTTTCCCAAAGTCTAAGTCCCATCTGATTATGGACTGAAGTGGCACATGAAGATGCTATTCGATAATACTAAGCCCGTCATGTGGAAAGGAGTCATTCCCGTCTCAGACCTGTTCCCTGTTTGTGTCAAAAGCCTTTGTTTGGTGCCAGGGTGTCTTACCCATCGAATCCTGGGCGATCTCCATTTTTAATAAGAAAGTGGAGGCCTCAGGCTCAGTGTCTGCAAGTAATGGTGCTAAGATTTTAATAACTTGTGATTGCATTGTAGTTATGTTACGGTTGTCCTCTAGTTGGAATAAATCATTTTTTTTTTCTTTTCCACTTATTTTATCGACATAAAGTTGCCTCTTAAAAGGAATGTGTCTTGGTGGAAGCAAAGTATGTCAGTGTAAAGATATGTCAAGCAGCCGATGGTTTATCATCATGATACTTGGTGGCCAGTTTGTGGCAGGGCCAGAGGATGCCCATGGGCCGGGGACATCCGGTGCTTGGGGCAGATTTCCGGGGCCCCAGGATGTCGCTTGTCATCCCTAAGGGATGTGGGTTGTCATGCCGCGAGGCCCACCTCTGCCTTTATATCTGCTTTGTTTTCCCTCTTCCGCAGAAATAGGTCTTTTCCGTTGCGTTGAGAAATTGGCGGCTTCAGAGACAAATGAACCAGGGCTTCTCAACAGTGAAGTCCAGTTGGGCTTAACTCAGTCCCTGAGTCCTGGAATTGCTGGTGATTGTTCTGCTAATCCTGGCCGCCAAGTTCTTAATCCCTGTTTTCTGAGCTCAGCGAAGAAGCCCCCCTGTCTGGGCCCCTCTCTGTGCTTTATGCTTCAACTGAGTCTGATGCTGGGCTGGTCTTGGCGGCAGCTAAGCCCCTGCCTTCAGCAGCCCCGAGCTCAGTGGTGGGAGAGGTCGTCTTCCTGAACCTCGCCTCTCTCAGGGATAGGGGAGGCCGCCTGTCTTAACCAATTCTGCTGGTGGGTGGTTGTGCAAACTTCCTGGCCACCAGGTAAGTGGCAGGTGAGCAGAGACGGCAGGCGGGCCGGAGGGGCAGCTGGCGTCTGGGAGGACAGCTGGGTTCGCGTCCTGCGAGCTGGCTGGTTCACGAACTGGCTTGGACAGCGAGTGAGCACCTAACACGCCCCCGTTTCAAGAAAGGGGTCCGGCCTCCGTCTCTTACAGACGCAAGCTGCGTGTCGCCCAGCACCCGTGGCATGTGTGCCCTTTCATTCTCGATTTTGTTGCTGCTTGTGGCAGGATCTAAGGGCTTTCTCCTGGGCTGTGAGCGTGTAGCGCGTGCGGGCCTGTCTCAGCCTCCCCGAGGGAGTCGTGAGGCTTCGTCGATGGCTGGTCATGTTCGATTCGGTTTTGGTCTCCCCACCCCATCCACGGCTTCCCCCCGCCCCTTCCTGTTCTTCCTCCTTCTCTCCCTGCACCTCCTCCTTCCTTTAAATTATCCAAAGAAAGCAAAGACGCAGGCCTGGGCCGGCTGCTCTGAAGTCTGCATCAGGAGGCCCACGGTCAGTGATGGCAGCGGGAGCAGCCTTCCCGGCTCCCTGCAGGGAATGCGGGCGTGTGTGTGGATCCACCCCTCAAGGGGCCGGCTCTGCTCCACTCAGTCTTACCTCCCGAAGCCCTCTCAGCCTCTCCTCCCCACCTGCCCTGTGTCTCTCCTCTCCGACACTCTCTCTGGACATGTGGAACAGCGCAAAACCAAGTCTCTTTGGTGGAGACCACTGCCAGCACTGGGGGGTGGCACAAGCCTCTGAAGGTGCACACGCTCCACGGCACTCACTGGGCACCTACAGTGTGCAAGGCAGTGCCCCTAATGGGCGGGCTCACTTCACCCTGACAACAACCCTAAGAAGCGAATTGTTTCATTCCCGTCTTAAGAGGAAGCCAGGAGCCCTGCCTGCGGCAGGGGAGGAGAGAGGGGCAGGCGGAACTTCAAATAAAATGAGATGACCCGAGTGGGTACAGGGCGGGAGTCATGCTGAGAGGGGGCCGTGGAAGCTTGGTAGAGATGAGGACGCCTGGGCGAGGGTTTGAGGTTGGCTGGACAGACCATCACGGAAGGATGTTTCAGAACAGCATTTGCAAGACAAAGGGAAGTGGGATTCTGAGCCACAGATACTCTGTGCTGCTAAATATAGTTCGAGTGGTGTGCAGGGGAGAAGCTGGGTTGTCTGCAATGTCCAAATCCAGTGGTTGCATCTTTGTGTATGAGTCCGGGCAACTATTTTTTAATATCCTTTTTTTTTGATTTAGTTATTTTTATACAAGAACGGGGTATAGGCCAGATGTGCAGGAGGGTGAGAGGATTCACCAGAGACTGAGCAGGGAACAGGACAGGCAGATTGACTGAAACACACTGCTGAGTGGAGCAGCGGGTGCGACAGGAGAGGTCTGCGGCACCATGTGGGACCCTCACTGGCTGGCCGGGATCGAACTCACACTGCAGAGGTAGCAGACAGTGTCACAGTGTGGCGCTCAACCACCTGCACCACCAGGGAGGCCCCATCTGGGCAATTTTAAGAGAAGTGTAAAAGACGCCTTTTCTAGGTCCATGCCACAGTCAGTCTGAGGTTCAGGCAATGCATCCCTTTCCACTCACACCGGGCCACATCTGCCCAGTGTATCCTACTCCCTCCAGCCCCCTCCATCATGCCCTCCACCCAGCAGCCACTGGTTTTGCCAGGCTATTGAAACCAAATATGGGTGTGAGTCCTCGAAGTTGCCTGCAGTTGAGTTCTCCCTTGGGATAAGGGCTAGGAAAGAGGGAAATCTTGGGTCTGACTATCCTGACATTTGTATTTGAAGCAGGAAGAGGTGGACTTGCTACTGGTGGCACCTTGGCCTTTGGGAGGTCCAGAGCTGCCTTGTGTTTCTAAAGACACACTGGAAGAAAGCCTGAAATCCCATGAATGGAAAGTACCATCAAGACTCTGGAAAGCAGTTTGTAGTTTCTCAAAAAGTTAAATAGAGAATTACTCCCATATGACCCAGTAAATCTACTGCTAGTCATATGCCCATCAGAACTGAAAACGGGTATTCAGACAGACACATGTACACATGTACATTTGGTTCATACATTTTTCATAGTAGACAAAAGTTGGAAGCAACACTGATGCCCATTGGTGGAAGAGTGGATCAACAAAAACATGGTCCATCCATGTTTTGATGGAATATTATGCAGCCATAAAAATAATGAAATACCAACACATGCTCTTGCAAGGTTTACACTTTGAGACAGCATGTTCAGTGCAACAGGTGAGGTGTGGAAGATCGCCCAGTGCATGATTGTACTTAAATGAGGGGTCTCGAATAGGGAAACCATAGAAACAGAAGGCAGAAGGCTGGTTTCTAGGGGAGAGGGAATAGACAGTGAACTGGAGCTAGAGTTTTCTTTTTGGGAGGATGGAATGTTTTGAAATAAATAAAGGCAGTGGTGGCACAATGTGAATTTACCAAAATGCTCTGAAATATGCCATGTAAAATGGTTAATTTTATGTCATGGGAATGTTACCTCCATTAAGAAAACTCACATACACAAACACATCCCATCAGAAATACCCTATAAGTAAAACCTGCATAGGTTCTAAGGAAATGAGTTGCACTATCTGCATGGTATGACCGTGCTTGCAAGCTGCCCCCAGAAGTTGATCTGCCCCCCGAGAAACAGTGGAAAGGAGGTGTTCTGAGCAGGGCCAGTGAAGTATGACCACCCCATCACATGACCACCTCTCCCCGGAGGAAGTGGCAGCCTGGGAAGGTGACAGCTCAGAATGTCAGAAACCCATGATGAGAAAATTGGAAAGGGATGGAGCTTTATGGCAATGCATTTTTAACTCTGCTTCCGCGTAAAGGGGACATTTTAAGGAGCTAAGAGCTTAAACCCGACAAGATTTCTTTCAGTGTGATAATAAATACACCAAAGTGCCCTTTTATGTTTAATAATTCAGGATCCACTGAGTGTTTAAAGGGTTTCCTGTTTTATCATTTGAAACCTTCACATGGTAATCGGTTAAAAAGTAATAGATGGGAAATGCTGGTGAGATGGGCCCGCTTCGTGCCCTTGAACACATCCTGGGGAATGGATGTCTGAGTGTTTTGGTGCAGATGCCCCAAGGTTTAGAGGTTTAATCCCAGCTTAACAACCGCCAGGTGCTGAAGTGTTCAAGGTCGGTGCCCCTTCTGCACATGCCTGGTGTCACCAGGGATCTGAGTGGGCCTGGGTCACTGTGGGGACCGCTGTTGAGATCACCCCTCCTAGACGGTGCTCAAAACTATAGACAAAGGCAATCCTACAGCCGGGCTCCTGGAAATTCTAGAAAAAAGATCTATAAGTCACTTTGCTACCACTTACTGTCAGGGACCTAAGCGTGGAGTGCCGATGCAAAGGATTCACAGATTGTTCTCCCCAGAAGCTGGGCTCCGCCTGGACTCAAGGCAACAATGACTTTTAGGAGAAAATGAAGCCTCCCCCCTTCCTTGGAAAGAGCAAGCAAGCAGGACCCCGTCATTCTCAGACTGCAGGCAGATGGTTTTTCTCAGGGAGAGGAGTGGGGGAGTGGCGAGGTTGATGGTGACACTGAATGGTCCTGTCTTTGGTAGAACGTGCGCTTGGCAGAAAGGGTCCATGTGTGTCCTTCAGCATCACATTGGAAAATCAGAACCACAGCCGTGCTTCCTCCCCGTGCAGCAAATGTGTGCTGCTCCTGTGCAGATGACGCGCCCACAGGCATTGCAGCAGGCAGCGGGGGGCTGTGTCACACCCGGGGACAAGCGCACCCCACGCACACAGCTCGTGCTTCCAAGAAGCAACTGTGACAGGCCCGGCAGCTTCCCAGCCAACAGCCATATGTCCCTTCCTCCTCAGCAGAGACCTTTGGGAACAGGCCCCTTAGTCATACACAATACCCCAAATTAAAGGAAAGCCATAGGAAGTTCTCCAGTTTTCCTGGCAGAGGGATCACCAGCAAGACGCAATGAAAACAATTAGACGTGGTTACTGGGAGGCCCTCGAGCAGGGCTGACTCACCGGCGGTGCAGGCTGCCGAGGGCTCTTGCTGCCTTTTTCTCTCTGCTGTTTGAAACTCTAGGCTGTTGCAGTGACTTGGTGGATGGAATCTGGTCTTAAGGATGGTGGAGCAGCAAAGTGAAAGGATCATCAAGATTTATGACAGATTACCCAACCCTGGACTTCCTTTATGGGAGAGAAAAATAAACCTATATTTTGTTGAAGCCACAGTTATTTTGAGACTCTGTAAATATCAACCAAACCCAATTTTATGAGATGCAGGCAGAAAATACAAATATAAAATAATTTCAGAAAGCGAAACCTGCTCTGCAGGCAATAAAACAGAGAGATGTGAGAGCGAGGGACTGGGATGTGGAGTGAGGTTACCCTGGAAGGGAGGGGGGGTCTCCCTGAGGTCTGAATGGAAAAAATGGGTCACAGCTGGGGGAGGAGCATTTCCATCCTCAGGAAAACCAGGAACCAGTGATGGATTGACATGGGCAGCTGAGCCCCAAAAGAATGGTGAGACCATGCAGGAGAGGTATCAATGGCACCAGATGAGTTGACACAGGAAAGAACAAGTCCTATAGATTGTTTTGGGCCATTCTAGGAAGTAGGGTTTCCATTCTGAGTGAAGCAGGCATCCTTAGTTTGATGTAGGCAGGAGAATGATGGTCTGGTATTTATTTCCAAAGCTCACCCCAGCTGCCATGTAGAATGTGGGGCTGGCAAGTGTAGAGTCAGGGACTGTGAGAGGTATTTGTACACCTGTATGTATAGCAGCATCATTCGCAATAACTAAAATGAGGGAGCACCCCCAGTGTGCATCCATGGAAGGATGGAACAGCACAATGTGGTATATCCACACAGTGGAGTACTACTCAGCCTTAAAAAAGGAAGGCAATTCTGGCACAGGCTATAGCATGAATGAACATGAAGGACAGGGTACCAAGTGAAAGAAGCCAGTCACAAGATGGCAAATGCTTTGTGTTCCTCTAATAGGAGGAGAGTTTCCATGCCCCTCTGCAAATATCAACATATCAGTGATGCCTTGTGAGGAGCCCATCGAAGCCCAGCAAAGGCTTCCACCCTGGTGAGGGAGAGTGACTCCCTCCTACTGATTTCACTAGAACCCCAAGAATGACCAGCCCTCACTCAGAGGGGCCTGAAGTCAGAGCTTGTCAAGGAGGACACATGCATATTTACACATGATTTGCATCTGCTTTGCATAGGGCTGCACAAGCTGTGCTGTGTTCACAAGCATCACTCAGTTATATTTTAAGATCGTCGCAATCCTTGACTAACATTTAGATTGGCAGCCTGGTGCCTCCAATTTCTCTAGTCTTCTCGACTGAAATTGGCTGGGACGCTTAACCCCGGGGGCTGGAGAGCCAGCGACTCTCCTGGGTAGCTATGCCCCACCCCCCCCGGGGAATTCATTACTGCCTCTCCCCTCTGTGGACAGTGTCCACCCTTATCATCCAACAAACATGCACATGGTGCTAATGAGCTAGTAAACAAGGCACAGAAGTCCCCGACCCCCTAAAATTTACAGTGTGATGCTGAGAGGGAGACCCCCCAAAGAGATAAAATCAGTAACCAGATTGTCCTTGCCACGAGGTGGGATGGTGGCACATGGTCCAGGAACTATGAAGGCTCGCGGTTGAAATGGAAAGGCAACATGTGAGGGCCAGAGTGAGGGGAGCATTGGGGGAAGGGCAGAGACCAAGCCCTTGGTTCAAAGCTCAGAGGCAGAGCAGCCACGCGGTGGCTGTGTGTGGTGGGTGACTGGCAAGGGGGAGTCGGGAATGCGAGGGAGAGGCAGCAGGGTGCAGCCAGGACAGGTCCTGGCTCCCTGTTGGGTGTGGCTCTTTCTGTGGTCTCAGTCTTGTTCATGGCGGAGCTAACATGTCCTGCGAGGAAAGCCTGCCATTTTGGTGGCTGGGGGATGACACCGCTACCCTTGGCATATGGGACCTAATTCATCCATTTCCTGAGCCCCCACTCTCTCCCGGGCTGCCCACCAGCACCCCAAGCTCCTCCTGTCACTTCTGAAGAATACTGCAACTTTCCATTCATGCTATTTGTGTGTGTGTGTGTGTGTATGTGTGTGTGTGTGTGTGTGTGTGTGTGTGAGAGAGAGAGAGAGAGAGAGAGAGAGAGAGAGAGAGAGGGAGAGAGAGAGAGAGAGAGGCACGGAAACTCTATGTGGAGTATTTACTTCCACTCCTGCCTGCCCCACCCCTGCTGATATTAAGCCAGAGGCGAGGGGCGGAGGGAACTCTGAGAGACGAGTCTGGGCCGCTTGTCTAATTCAGAAAACCCCAAGTGAGTGACAATGAAGAAACGCACGTCTCCCTGTAGTGTAGTTTTGCGTGATGCGTAGATTTCCACGTCTGTATTTATGCCCCGGGGACCATCTTGAAAACTGGTCACTGATGGTGTTGGCAGAAGCCTGGCCACCTCCTACAGCCTTGGTGGCTGGAAGTAAAGGGAGGAGACCTGAGTCTCTGCGAAGGGCCAAGGTGAGCACAGAGGTCATGGCGATGATGGATGTGAGGCGAGTGGACGCCTCCCACAGAAGGGACTGAGCAGGACCCGCCCTCCCCTCACGCCCACAGGCATGGGGGACCAGCGGCCACCCCAGGCCTGGAGGTGGGCTGTGGCTTCGCTTCAGTGCCGGCAGTGGCATGAGGAGCCAGCAGTGGGGGTCGCTCTGCGACACAGGTGTGTCTGGGCCACCTGATGATGCCAGAATGTTGAGCTTTGGTTGACCTGACATTGGGAAGTCAATAACGGGAGCAGATTTAGGTGCATGCTTCCTTATGGTCTGATTTAGAAAATAATCCCTGATGTATTGTGATATTTATTGCTGGAACAAGTCGGTGGATAGACTGATTATCTTTCTAGGGAGACTTAGTACATAAAATAAATTTACTAGGGAATAAATGTCCTAGCATTTGATGTTTTCACTGCAAGGATCTAAGTTCAGGTTGTAGAATGAGAAGCCTTGAGGTTGCTTATACTCCTGGTGACCCTCTTCACGGTGTAGGTCAACCGAACACCCTCCTTGTGGCTACATGACATGCATTTTTAGCCATTAGGGCATTTACCTACCCGTATTTTTTATAAGAAAAACTCACAAGTTTTCAAAAATGAGTTGCCTACCATCCTGTAACCCTCTGCCAATCATATGGGTTAAGGCAGATTTTATTGCCAGTCATATTGTACTCGAGTTGAAGTGCTAAGAATGCTGTCTTATCCCTCAGCTGGATTAGCTTTAAAAGGTGATCTTAGAGTCCTGTCAAGCACAGAGTGAGGATTTACGAAGTGACAAACACAGCCCACGACATTTACTGTGAGATTCTCCATAACTGAATTCCCAGCTCCTGGCCAAGAAGAAATATACCGTGGAAGATCGGAAGCGGGGGGGTGGGGCACATCTCAGCGCAGACACATTTTAGGACACAGGCAGTTTTAGGTCAGGATTTGTAAACAAACAATACCCTTATCTGAAAAAATTGGAGAAGTTGGAGAACTCACCTGGACTTAAGAGACGAGTTTATCCTTTTCCTCCCAGTGGCCACGGTCAGCCCCACTCTGTGCTTTGGCCCTGCTCACGTGGGGCTTCATGGCCTTTTGCAACCGATCTAGTCCTTTGCCCACTGTCATGATCTCATTCCTCATCCCAGCGACTTCTGGGGCTTTATGGAAATACCATACAGATGTGGAGGTGCTGTTGTAGAGGCTTCAAATAACCCCATCCATCTTAATGGCGTTTCTCTCCTGATCCACCAGAGGTTTACATTGTGTTTGCTTTTATAGCGTCTTCATTACCTTGGCGTCTTACCGAGCTGCCATTTCCATGTATATTGCATCATCAAGCAGGCTTTACGAGGCTCCCCTGGTCACAGGCTGGCCCTTCATTCTGCAAGCTTAGGTTGACCAGCCATGCGTACGCTGGCCACACAGACTCTGCTCCCCATCATTTCTCCACTGTCCCTTCTAGGAATCCTTACCCCCTCCTTCCAGTGGATCCCTGAGAACAGCAGAGAGTAGAAAACCACAGCAGAAAGGGTCAGAACGAAAACCTCATTAAGATGAATCTAACACACCCGAACCGCCCCCAAACAGTGCCTGCCCAGGACACGTCCTCCAGCAGGTGTGGCTTGAAGGATGAAATCTTGCTGCAGAGTCATTGAATAGAAATTCAGCCACTTGGGTTGGGGGCCAGATGGGTTATCAATGATTTTTTGAGATGGTATAAAACTCTCTATGGAAAGTCTTGGGCGAAGCAGGGGTGACTGTTTTTGTAACTGAAGATGTTTAGGAACAAAGAAAGTCTTTTCTTCCTTATCAGAATCCACCATTGGTTAGAGACCTGGGTGTGTCTGTTTGGTGATTGCCTCTGACCCATCCAGGGCTAGTGCCCCTGTCTGACCCACTTCAAGTGGTTTTGTTCTGAAACCTGGACTACTGGAGGGCAGCCAGCCATACCCTCTGCCAGGGATCATCTTCCTCCGCCCAGGGACAGAGCTAGAGAGAAAACACCTGGACCTCCCACTTCACAGTCGTGGCCAAAGGCACTTGTGTTGTTTAGGCCACAGATCTGAGGTGCTTTGTCAGGGTCATGCCCTAAATATGTTCCCCTGGGAAATGTGGAAGGACTAGCCCCACAGAGCCAGATGTATCCGCACGTAGGGGACCACGTGCGCCTCTTCGGATGGGCTGCTCATTCACCGTCCCGTGCATCATGACTGTCCACACCTGCTGGGTTTATTTTCTTTATCACTTAAATCAGTTTGAAATTCTTTTAATTGCTTTTGGGTTTGCTGAGCCATTTTCCCTTTCCCCCTACCCATCCCCCCAACCTTCTGCCCCAGTGTAAACTCTGTGAAGGCTGGAATCAGTTCTGAGTTTTATTACCCAGAAGTAGTGTGTCCTTCTTTGAAAGATGATCAAATAGGTCCATGGCTGATGTTCAACAAATACTCCTGGATGGATGGATGTGGATTGATGGATCGATGGATGGTAGGTGGATGGATGGATGGATGGATGGATGGATGGATGGATGGATGGTTGTATGTATGGATGGATAGATGGGTGGGTGGGTGGATGGATGGAGATGCATGGAGGTGGATGGGTGGGTGGATGGGTAGGTGGGTGGATGGATGGGGGAGGTGGCTGGCTGGCTGGTTGGCTGGCTGGCTGGATGGATGGATGATGGATGGGTGGATGGATGGTGAATGGATGGATGGATGAAGGAGATTCTCAACAGAGCAGAAATGGCAGGCACACCCTGGGGGTCATAAAAATGCCTGACCAGTTTTACAGGAAGATTCATAGGCTATCATTGCTTTGGTGTTGTCTGTCCCTTAGTTTTGTTTCTCCATCTTTCACACATAAGTGAGACTATCCAGTTTTCCTCCAGCTCATTTCACTCAGCATCATCCTCTCCAGTCTCACCTATGTCATCACAAGTGGCAAGAGTTTATGCATCTTAGAGTTTATACATTTGAAGATACCCAGATGTAGACCAACTTTACCTCAATCAACACAATTGTGGGAAAATGAAATAAAATCACCTCCTCTTAGAGAAAGTATGAGAAAGCAAGCCTGACCACAAAGTGAGTGCAAAGCCTGACCCTCCAAGTGGGTGGAAGACAGGAAAGTGAAAAGGTCTTCATAAGTCCCGTGGATCAACAGATGCTGCCCAGCGCTTAGTCTCTAGAAGGTCATTCTGCATTTCAAGCAGCAATGGCTCAGTTGTGGGCAGGTTCCCAAGGGGAAGAAAATGCAAAGAAGCGAACCTTGGAAGGGCATATATTGCTTTACTCACCATGCAAGTTGTTCATTAACAGTGATGACGATGATGATGCTGTGTCAATCAAGCTCCCTCCGGAGAAGCTGAGCTAATGAGATGTACTCACATGCATATAAGTGCACATGAGTCCACAGCACACCTCATGTATAAATGCACATGCATGAACACATACACATGTGTGTATACAACATATATACACCCATGTGCATACATGCAAACGTGCACACACAGACATACACACATACACTTGACCTTTGAACAACACAGAGTTGAACTGTCTGGGTCCACTTATATGTGGACTTTCTCAAGAAATGTGTTAGAAATGCTCTGCAGAGTTTTTCTGATGCCTTGATAACATTTTCTTTTCTCTAGCTTGCTTTATGGTAAGAATACAGAGTACATATAGCAAAGAAAATGTTAATTGACTATATTATTGCTAAGGCTTCTGGTCAGTATCAGCTGCTTGCTATTTAGTTGGGGGGGAGTCAAAAGTTCTCTATGAATTTTCAACTGCACAGAGGTTGGTGCCCCCCACCCCCAACCTGGTTTTGATCAAGGATCAACTCTGTGTGTGTGTTGTGTGTGTTTCACTTATTGCAAGGAATTGCTTGTATGTTGTTTGGGCTGGTCTGGAAGTCTGGAGTGCAGAGCAGTGGCTGTCCTCAGAGCCAGCAGTGGCTCCTGGCAGAAGCAGAGACCGTGGTCCACAGATGATGGAGCTTCTCCTCGAAGAAGCTCCAAGTCTGCCCTTCAGGCTTGTGCAGACTGCACCATGCCACTGGAGCCCCCAGTGGCCTTTATTTAAAGAAAGAGCATAGATGTTAATCCGTCTACGAAGTGCCTTCAACAACACTGAAATGAGCATTTGGTCAAACAACTGGGCACCTCCCCAGGTGGACACATAAATGACCATCCCAGTGATGACATGACAGTGGCACCTCACAGTGCTCCTAGAAGGGGCCAGTTTAGCAGGTGCCAGGCCTGAGCAGAGACACTTGCATGTGTTCTGCACAGCATGATCCCCCCGATGACTGCCCTCCTAATATTTAAGGAGCTAAAGTGACGCGCCCATGGGCTGGTAGCCATCAGAGGCACAGAAATTCTGGGCTCTAGGGCTCCATCCTTAATAAATAGAGGAAAGTGGAAAAGCTGCAGGGAGCACCTCCATGTCAGAGCACCCCATGAATCTGAAATGAGAGAAGTGGACAGGAACATAAGTTGCTGTGATTCCTGCGGGGGGCTGGCGGTGGGTTCCCCCTTCAGCGCCCACGCGGGTGGGCAGGAGGCTGAACAAGGAAGCCTCTGAGGGAGTCCCGGCCGCCCCCCCCCAGCTCTAAGCTGCTGTGGAGCCTTCACATCTTCCTCCAGCCCCACCCCCGCCCCAGCACGAGCTGGTGGCAGCTTTTCCTAATATAAACGCAGGCGAAATAAAATTAGAACTGCACTGGTGGGGGAAGCCAGCTACCCACAGGCGCCTTAAATTGCCTTTCCCTCTTACCCTTCCTCCCTCTGCCCACCCCTCTCACCCCCACCGAGCCACCCCAAATAACCTGCCTTGTCTGGCTGAGTCACTGTTTCTAGAAAAGTGCGCCCAGAGAAGTCAAGGGGACGCTGATGAGCTGGCGAGGGAATGGCCAGAAGAGAGTGTACAGGCAGGTGGGCCAGATGGTCACCTGTGGGGGCGGATCCAGAGGGCGTGGGCAGCAGCCCCACGGGGTGGAGGTGGCAGGGGTGGTTTAGGGTCCAGGAAGGAAAGCAGGGACCGACAGGTGCACACGCTGCCGATGTTGCCGCCAGCTTTTATTGGCGCCTTTCTCTTCTGCTTTCCAGATGTGGCACCTCCTCTGTCCCCAGGGACAGCGATACCTTGTTTGAAGCAGCCACAGTGCTCGTGTTGACGGCTGAGGAACACCTGTTAGCCGCGCTCCCCAACCCGCACTCAGTATTTTAAACGCGCGGGGATGCTCGGCTCTAGGTGAGCCTGCTTGAGGATTTAGGAAATAAAATCAGGGCACACCGCAGAGGGGTACACCCCAGGCTTGCTGGGGTCCCTTAGAGTAGAGGTTATCAGGCTTCCCCCTGGTCCCACTGGACCGTGATTACTAGGGCAAGATCTGGGCTCTGGCGTGTCCCAAACAGAGGCACCGCCAACCCCCGGGAGACCAGCAACTGCAGTGTCCACGTTTGAGGGTCAGCTCCTAAGGATGAAGGAAAGGACCCCAAGATGAGGATGGGAGAGGCGTCCTCACTAGCAGTGACAGGCACAGGGGATCCGTGACTACGTGGAGAACTGCTCTGTGAAATGCATTATTTGATCCCTCCCCACCAAATCTTGGAAGAGAAGTAGGACCACCCGCCTCTATCTTTATAGAAATAAATAAATGAGAACCAGCGAGCTGAAGAGCTTGCCGAGGCTATGCCACAAGCAGGGCCGAGAGTTCATGGCTGGGGGGCATCCAGAGGGTCAGCTCCCAGCCCCGCCGACACCCTGTCCGGCCCCAGCCCTGTGACATGGTCTGGGGAGAGGGCTTGATGGCCAGTGTTCCTCTCAGCTCTCCCGGGAATCCTGATGGCACCGGAGCTGAGGACCAGGGCCCGAGGTCACAATCTTTCAAATTTTGTGCATGGGCCCGACTCCAGTGGCTCTGTTGAGGGGCAGCATTTGTAGAGAGTGAGGGGCACGGCCTCCCTAGTTCTCAGAGGGGCTCCCTCACACCGACAAGCAAACCATCGAAGACAGACCATCCTTCCCGCGAGGAGGGAGGCCCGTCACCACCTTTCATGGGGAGCCGGGCACGCGAGCGCGCCCTTTAAAAGGCTGTGCCCCCAAATGGTCCTCAGAGCCCCGTGAGGTCCCATTTTATACTTGAGGGCGCCACGCCCCAGGAGGCCAGGGACACACCCGAGGACATCACCACGGATGAGGGAAAGAGCCGTCAAGCAACTCTGGTCTATCATCCAGGACTCACGGCCTTGGTCTTCGGACTTACCCAAGCCTCAGTTTTCTCGTCTGCAACAGGCGTGTAGACCAGGGGTCACTGTGCTCTCTGTGGGGAAGCGAAACCCTGTAGGTCCATGGGGGTGCAGTCTGGGGTGTCGTCAGCAGCCATCAGCCAGGGGCGGAATCCTCAGGGTGGTCAGTGAATGTTTCCTCTCACTCTGTGCAGGCATGTGCCTCGTGTCACGCGTAGACTGAGGTGGAAAGAGATGGGGTGGAGCAAGTGGGAGAGTGCGAGGGAGCAAGAGGTAGGGGCGAGACTAAACCTGCCCTTTACCTGGTCAGAGCCCAAAGAGGAGGCCGCGTGTGAGCAAGGAACAGGGACTAGGGGCCACTCTTTCACCAAACTACAGTAGCCGAGTGGAGAAGTAGGCGCAAACGAACAAGATTTGGTTAACTAGGAGACGTGATCTGGCTTAAAATGTTGGGAGTTGTGCAGTATGTGACTGTGTGTGGGCCTGTGTGCATGCATGCATGTGTATTCAGTGTGTACATGCAGGGTGCACCTGCAGTGTGAGCATGTGCATGCAGTGTGATTGTATGCACAAGTGTATGCAGTGTGCATGTCTATGTGAAGTGTGTAGAGTGTGTGTATGCAATGTGTACATCCTGCGTGCAGTGTGTGTGCATGTTTGTGCAGTGAGTGTGTGTATGCATGTGTGTAGGAAGTGTGTACAGTGTGAGTGTGTGTACATGTGCACAGTGCAATGTCGTGTGTACACATACGTATATATGCATGGATATGGTGTATTAATTGTGTGTGTGCAGTGTACATATGTATTGCAGTGTTTGAGTGTGTGCCTGGGTACAGTGTGTGCAGATGTGTGCGCGCATGTGTGTTTGTGCAGCGTGTGTGCATGTGTGTGGGTATACAGTGTGCATGTGAGCCTCTTTTGCTTCCCCCGAGCTGTGAGACTTCTGCAAGTCATCTCGCTCGGAGTGATAAAAAAGGAGTTTTCAGCAGGGATTGCCTTTTATTTCCTCGCTTCTCCTGCAGTGAGGTAATCAGCAACCTGTCTGCAAGCCTCAGAAGCCAGTGCTGCATTTGGTGGGCTTGAGCTGGCCCACCCCTCCCGCTGCCAGCCCCACGCGGCGCGTGTGTTCCGCGCAGTCTCGTCTCTGGGGCTGGGCTGGCGGCAGATCGGCCCCCACAGCACCCCTACTCTGGCTGCACGCGAGGGCCTGTTTCCTGCTGGTGGTCACGGGAGAAGCAGGGAGAGGGTTGCTGGGGGGCAGACAAAGCCGGCCTTTGCAAGGGGACACGCCGTGGACCACCGGCGGTCTTCATTATCTCCGTCGTCACAGGCGGCCGTGCTGGCTTTTTGTCAGCCCTGTTCAGAGAAGCCTTGTTAATTCACCCCCATGAAAATGGAAGTTTCATACCATTGACATAATTAATGAAGAGGCAGGCAGCATGGTCTACCAATTAACACCACAGGGAAAAGTAAAATGGGCTTTCTTTTGGCGTGTTGTGCCGAAGTTAAGGACTGTAACACACAGCAAATAAATAGAGATGCTTTTAATGAGCCGCAAGATCGAGCTGAATAACTCAGAAAGGATGGTGGGTAAACACTGCCAACTCTTTGCACCGTTAAGAGTAATTGATGAGCATAGTTAAAAGTTGGGGAGGAATCGGGGCTGTCGGGCCTTGCCACCGTGCTCATTTATTAATGTGTTTCCCCCCGAAAGTAACTGTGAGGTGTGTTAAAGACGTAATGTGAAGTGGGAAACAAATATGATAGACGAGACATCTTGAGACTTTGCTGTTCCAGAGCGAATGCTGCGGTGGATTTTCACACTCCACGGGACTGTCTTTATCAAAATTCAAAGCAAAGTGGACTTGCCGGTCAATCCCTGCTCCGTGCAAAGCCTACACAGGGGGGGCAGGACAGTGTTTTTGTCAAAGTGGTATTGGAGCCGCTCCATCCCTTCCAGAAATCCAGATGGATAACTTAATTATTTTCTTCTATGTTCATAAGATTAAAACATGAGCTTCCTCCGAAGGGTTTCTCATTGTTTCTGAGAGAGCGAGTACATTTGTACAAAGAGGTTTTCTGACCAGAAAGAAATCCATTTGATTTAAAAAAAATAGAAATGCAATAGGTCTTAGGAGCTATTTTAGGATTTTTTTTTTAAAAAAAATCTGAGTTCCATTGGGTTTTGTTCATGTGGTATATCTGGTCCAATTAAGCTTCACTTAGAAATTAAAGTCTCTACAGCAGAGCTGTGCTGTTCACAAGCTCAGCCTCAGGGAGCTCCCGACTGTCTGCCAAGAAGGCAGTGCCCAGCAGCCTGCTCCTTTGCTTCCTCTGCCTTCTCGTGCAGGGCTACACCTACACTCTCCAGGTCTGTTTTACAAACAATCTGTGGCAGGACTTTTCAGATTGCGGTCCCTGGTCCTGCCTCAGGATGATCTCAGATGCTGGTTTTCAGTGGATCCCCCCAGGCTTCTTCTGATGAGTGGCCCCAGAACGAGGAGTTGTAACAGAGATCCCCACGATTCATTGATGGCTCGTTCATTGGCATCTCATTCTACTTTCTGTCACTGACCCAGCACACTTCTGGGACTGTTTTACCGGATATAAGCTTAGGAAATCTAAGTGAATTTGCCAGGGGTGCAGAACCCTGCTTGTCGGGTGTGTTGCCCAACTTTCAGGTATGCGCTCACTCTTTCTGCAGATGAGGCCAGAATAGATGTGACCATTCTAGTTTGGGTTTTATTGCTCTGATTTTCATTGTAGCGATCATTTAGACGTCTCAGAAAGAGCTACCTGTACCTTTTAGAGAATGAGACTCAAAGAAGCTGCTTTGCACATGGTATAGTTTCAAGAAGTACTTTGGAAAGTGTCAGCTATGGGAATTTTGCCCACACAGCCACCAAGCAGGTCTCAGACGGCGTGGCCACCGAATTACAGAAGGGAAGCCCTAACTTCTCTTTTCTTTCTCAATTATCCTCCACCCCACATCCATACTGTCAAAAAGCTTTTTAATATTCCAGTGCAGTTACTCTATGTCCATTGATGTTTGTTTTATGACCCAAATGGTCACATCTTTTAGAAGTGTGATCTGAGGAAACAAAGATGCAGAGAACTGAAAAAATTGATTTCTCCACTCAAAACTGTTGTTGGCTTACTTTAATTGCCCACAAGAACTGATGTCTCAGCATATCCAACTGCAAAATGGGTAGAGAACAGTGAGCTGCAGAAGAGGTGTCTAAGTCTTGGCTGACCTCTGTGATGGAAAAGTTGAGAGGTGGCATCTTGTTTTTTTTACCATTGTTAGCCAAAGTGTCGGTCATTTAAAACCTCCTCAAGGAGACACAAAGCCAAGTTTCAAGGCTGCATGTCCCTCCTTCCAGTTAAGATTATGAAAGATGGTGGTGCATAATACAGCTGGAAGCAAAATGATCACAGAAATGACCACAGCAGAGGGGAGGAAGTCACCAAGGACAACGCAGTCCACTGGGCTCGTGTTTATGTGAGTGCCATGCATCCAGGCTACACTGATAGATGTGAGAAGAGAAACCCAATCAAAATGTCTTCATTCAATGGTGATAATTTCGTATTAGTAGTTAATGATAAAATATGACAGATCATGCTTACATCCTTTACCTGTCACAGGAAGTTGGCATGCCTCACTGCACAGGAGCATGCATTCAGCCAAGAATTGTGCAAGAGATTAAGTTTCCATCCAGATCAGGCTTATCCCCCAATTATCTTCTTCCACATCAGGATATTCATGTTAGTTTCTCAAACTTAAAAGTTAAAGAAATGTGGAATCGATTTCTCACCATGTGCAAACATTGCTGGCTGTTTTGGTAGAGGTACAAGTGCTGAATATATGATTTCTGTCCTCGATGGAGACTTCAGTGTGGAAGGAATGAGCAAGGGGAATAGGAGAAAACTTATCCCTGGTTATATTTTATTTGCAAGAGGGACACCTCCTAACAACAACAACAAAAAAAAAAAACATTATTTTTTCTAGAGAGAGCAGTTTCTTTAATAAAATGCATATATCTCTTTTGGACAGTTATTCCAACATCTTGTGGTTTAATTGTACTAAGCTGAAAGTGAACATATATGCTAATAGGAACTGTGATTATCTTTCATATGCCTTATATAATTTCTGAGATAGGAACTTTTAGTATATAATGCCTATTAATATAGGCATATATATTAAGACTGTTGGCATGGGCACGAATCAGTGATTTCTTAAGCTGACTGTTCTAGGTTTTGCAAAACCTAGATTTTCAAGTACCATTTTCTATTCTGACTTCTCCCTTTTCTAAAAAAATTCTCAGTAGAAGAACCAGCTTAATGAAATAATTTAATAGGATGATGTTCACAATACTAATATTACAATTACAAATGGTTTATTTTAGTCTCAGTACAAGAAAAAAATATGGAACATGATGATCTAAATGTTAGTGGAAAAGTTTTATGTCAATATAGTCAAACTACTAAAAGTCATTATCAGTGCCAGAGATATTTGTGTTCTGCCCACAAGCTTCAGTGGGATCTGTCATCATCACCCTTGACCTCTGAGCCTCCTTCTGGGGTGGGGGAGGGAGTCTCTCGTCTAGAGGTTCTCAATCTTCTCTGCAATTTCTGGAGTTGTAAAATATTTAAGTCTGGGTTCCTTAAGAGTTTTGGGATTCATTATCATAGGAGAAGTTTGGGCATCAAGATTTTTAAAATTGTTGATTTTCTTTGTTTTTTTTTTTTTGCTCATAAGAGTTTATGAATTTCAATTGATCCACCTTTTTGTTGTCCATTGAATGTCACAAAGAGGTGGTTTGAGAAAAAGTAGAGTACCAAATAGTTGTGATTGGGTATTGCAAAATACAGTCAAAGAAGAATAAAATGTTGTCCTCCATGGCTGTGATACTTGGCTAAGTCCTACAGAACTGTCCATCCTCTAATTTTTCTTGTGTTCACTCTTTTTTTTTTAATCTTTTTTTTTTAATTAATAAATTTTATTTTTATATTCCCCATTTTCAGTTGAATGTGTGTTGCGGTTTAGGGGGAACGCATGTCTTCAATTGGAAATGTTTATTTGGAAGAGCAATACATTTCATAAAATCAGTTAGGATTTTCATTTGAGGGCAATCCTGACTGGGGGCATCCTAGGTGCCAAAGACCAGTACCATCGGCATCACTTCAGAACTAGCTAGAGAGGCAGGTCCTCTCCCACATATATTGAATCAGAATCTCAACTTGAACATGATACTGTGTACTTTGAGTTAAAGAAGATAGATATCAGTGTTGAATAGGGTGATGATGATGACAGAATCTATTTTATTGAGTATCTGTTATGTCAGGCACTATGCTAAGATACTTTGGTGATATCCTTTTCTTTAAGTTGTTAAAGGAATTAAATGATGTATACAAAGCAGTAAACTCAGTGTCTGACACTCAGGCAGAGTTGCAAAGATAAGTTATTGTTGTGATTGTTAGTATTTTGTTTAACCCTTGCAATGACTCTATATAGAAGGTGATCTCATCCCTCTTGTGTGGGTAAAATTATTGTACATAATTAGCTCAAAGTCCCTGGATAGTAAAAGGAAGAACCAAATTGTCAACTAAGATCTTTCCCCCAAGCCATGCACTTGGACAATTTGCCATATTATAAAATGACAGGAGGAGTAAGTTTAGATGCAAGTTTGCAGATGGCCTTCCTTCAGTGGGCCATGTGAGACTGTGGGATTGCATTAAAAATAACTAAACTAGGATGGGGTGAATGATTTGTACTTTTAAACTCTGTGGTTTGCAACTAACAGAAATTCAAATAATGAAATATATTGCGCTTTTAAGACTGTGAAGTTCATGGCCCTAATATGAGCTTCAGGCATGGCTGGATCAAGGTGACCAAATGATGCCTTCCTCTGCAATGATATGTTTTGCTGTATCTTTAAGCCTTGTTTTCCTTTATATTAGCTTTAGTCTATGGTACATTCTCCCTAAATGGTAGGAAATTTCCAGATAATGCAACAATATCCCTCAGATAACTTTTGTGTATCCTGTGTCCATTCCTGAACCAGTTACTGGTTAGAAGCATAATGTATTCTGATGGACAGATTTGAACACCAGGATGAAAAAGGCCCCATAGGAACTGCAAGTTCTGTACTTTAGTCTTTAAGACTAGAACTGGAGAAAGAGATTTTCTTTAGGGAAATGCAGGATGTTATTCTTATCAGTAGGAAGGAGGAATTATTGGCAAATTAAGGGGTTAATGTCCACATAGGGTCTCAGTTAAGAATCTCAGTTAAGGTAGAAAGAAGTGTGTGTGTGTTTGTGTGTGTGTGTGTGTGTGTGTTGTTTTGGGGGGGAAATCTACATTGACTCTCCACCTGCCTGCATGTGTATTCTGAGGACATAGCTCTGCATTCTCCATGCGAGTCATGACAACTTCTCTCAATGATGCTTCCCTAGGGAGGAACAAGCCAACATCTGGAAGCTCTGTGTGGTATTGAAACAGTGGTGAATGTGCACACAGTTAACTCATTTTCTGCTCACAGCAATGCTATAAAGTAGAGCTTCCTGACTCAATCTCCCCAACCAGAAATGTCAGAGCAGAGAAATTCGTGATGGATTTGAGGTCACAGCTAATGGGAGACTAACACCCATGCTACTGTAAATTTCTCTCTGCAAATAAACAAGTAAACGAATAATGCCATTAAAATAAAGCCCAAGTCAAAGACTGCACACTTGAGGCTCACAAAGCAAATGGCATTTATGTCTTGTAGATAGTCTTTTCACTAAATCACCTGGTGTACGTGTGTGTGTTTAGAAAATAACATTTTTTTAAAGATTTATTTATTTATTTATGCAAGCACTGGGTGCAGTCGGAAGTGCGGGAGGGTGAGAGAATTCACCAGAGCCAGAGCGGGGAGCAGAGCAGGCAGAAGGACCGAAGCACACTGCTGAGGGGAGCAGCGGGCGTGGCAGGAGAGGTCTGCGTGCCATGTGGGACCCTCGCCGGTGGCCGGGGATCAAACCGACACTGCAGAGGCTGTGGGCAGTTTCACAGCCCAACGCTCAAATGCTGTGCCACCAGGGAGGCCCTAGAAAATAACATGTTATGTAAAATCATGAATTTCTAACTTCTTCCCATCCCTCCAAGACAAAAAAATGACTGGAGTTGAGATATGGTTGATCTTCTGACAACCTGTGATTACTACATACCTGCCACGCTCCCCCCCTGGCCAGCTGCAGACATTTGTGGGACCCAGGTGACACTGGAGACATTTAAGTTTGCAAATTCTGGTGTCATAGCATCATGTCATTTCACTCTTGTACATGGTAACCAATGCAATAGGTCAGCCCATTCCCCCCTGAACTGCTCCCCCAAACAGCATCAGCTTGATGCCCATCTATATCTATGGAAAGGAGATATATCTATGTATTCTCTCAATGTGTGTGTCACAAAGACACACACATCAAGAGAGGAATTTGCCTTTGCTTATTCTTTTCTTTCCCTGCCCCCTCTCATTTAGCTCTCTGCATAACCCTCCTCTTATAACCTTCATCTCCACAATGCAGAAATTTAGCATGCTCTCTAACCAACCGTATTAATAAAGCACTTAAAAATATGCAATTTTATTCAGGATTATTTATCTAGCTATCTTTACTGAAGTGCTCCTTCTGCAGCTCTTCATATGCAGTGGTTTCCCTGGGGGCGGCTTGCAGAGTTTGAACGCACTGACTGAAATGCAAAGTTGAGGATGCTGGCTGCGCACCCAGGCATGCCGAGCCCAGTTATTGCAGTGGGCAGCAAAGTCAGGGCACTAACTAGGCATTTTGTCCCTCTTCCTGCCTCCGGGTTGAGCTGCACCAACTAGTCTGGACTCCCAGGCATCCTTTCCTCCCAAAGGTAATCCTCAGAAACTCTAATCTCATAACTGCAGCGGGGGGCCCAGTAGAGCCCAAGGCGATGCTGAGCTTTGTCTTGGCTGTTCCTGCCCCTTGCCTTAATGATGCATCATCTTACATCCTTATCCCTCTCCCTACAATTGGGCTTCTCCACAATCAGAAGCTCTTAGTTGTAGGGCTCTCCTGGATGGATGGATGGATGGATGGATGGATGGATGGATGGATGGATGGATGGATGGAGCAGTAGCTTTGGCCTCAACCCACTAGATACAGGAGCACACAGTTGTGACAACCAACGTTTCCCTGAAACTGCCCAGTGTTCCCTGGGGGCAGAATTGCCTGGCGAAGAACCACTGCCTTGTGGGAACTTAGCACAGGTGAGCTCCTGTGCTCGTGAGCTGATTTTGCTCATGGTGGTTTGTCAACACACCGTGTTCCCGATAAGTATTTGTTCAATAGATCCATCAACTTTTCACTGGCCAGAACTGAAGCTTATATTCATCCCCAAAGAAAATGGAAAAGCTATAATGATTGTAGCTCACATGTCAGAGGGGGAAATCGAGGGCTCTGTTCCCTCCTCTCACCATCATCATCAAGCAAGTTCAATAAATGTTTGCTGAGTGAAAGTCTTGGTCATTATTATAATTCACTTAACTTGCATTCCCACCATATGGTAGTTCTAACTAGGCGCTGTCATTTAATTTCATATCCTCAGTGACTCACCAAGATAGGTGATATCAGCCAAAGGTTACATAATTGGGAACTTGGAACCAGAGAGTTTAAATTCTGTGTCCTAAGTCACATAGCTCTGAAGCAGTAGCGATCGGTCTTAGATTTTGGTCTGGAAAGATTCTCAGGCATTTCTTTTATCTCTGCTCCTTGTCGGCTCACTCTGTTATTCCAGAGTTCAGAGCAGGAAAACACTGAGACCATTAATCCCATAGTGAAATGTGCAGGAGGTTAAGTGAATTTGGCCAAGTGCCCCGTTGCATTCATTTTTGGGGGGAAAACGAATAGGTTAAAAGCAGAACCCCTTGGTCATAACTTCATGTTCACTTGAAAATGAGAAGTGAGTGTTTTATAGATCCATAGCTTTCCATTATCTGCTGCTTTGTAAGAGAAAGAATAAGATGGATGGCCTGGGGCAAAGAGTATGATCATACTGCAAGACTATAGGGAAGGGTCAAGTGAGGAGATGGGCCAAACCGATGGAGACCATAAGGCTAGGAAGAACTCATAAGAGATGTATCTAAAGTATTTTCAAAAATGGTTAAGGAACTCAAGGAGAAATATAAAGAAGGAAGCACTCTCAAAGGTCAGAAAAAGTAGTCAAGTAAGAAGCAAAGTAATTTAAACATAAAAAGGAAGAGCTGCAGATACTTCTTTCATGCTTCAGAAAGCATCAGTCTTAAACTCTGCAATGTCCCAATAATTCATTGCAATCTTCTGCAAGACACTGAAGTATTTCACAAAGACATACCCCCCCATGCTGATGAGTCCTTGAGATGATCCAAATTTCCTTAAAAAACAAAATGAAACTACCGAATTTTCTTAACATTAACATTCAATAAAAGGTTGTGTTGCGCCTTGCTTTGTAAAGGGCATATGTAGACGACCTGGTTCCATTTTCCTCTCTAGATAACACTAGAATTTAGTTACTGATATATGCAAATATTAGTGTCATGGAATGGGAAGGAAAGCAGGAAGGCAGGAAGCGAGGAAAGAAAGGAGGGAGCGAGGGAACCAGGGAGGGAGGAAGAAAATCCCTTCCTCAATATCCTTTTCTTCGCCGTTGGTTTGCTTACCTGTCCTGCTGTTCCTTTTTATTGGCCATCTACTATGCATCAGCCGCTATGGGAGCCCCTTGGGAAATAACGCTAAACAAAACAAAGGCACTACCTGCTTTCATTGGGCTCTTGGTCTAGTGGAGAAGGCAAAGCAGAATCCAATAATCTCTCTTGTATGTGTCGGGGCCTGTTTTCTGGCATGCAGAGCCCATGTCTGGCCCAGCATGTCGACTGCAGCAGCAGCTAAGCCAGCAGCCCACAGGTCGGGAGCCCTGGGTCAGCATGTGAAAAGCTAACCCAAGAGGCCATCATGAAGCACTGCTTGGCAGAGTCAGACCCCCAATCCATGCAGGAGAAAGGGACACAGTCTTGGTTTTATTTCTCAAACCAAGTGCTGAAGTTAACTACCACTGACTTCATTTTTGTAAATTTATTTTTTTGTGCATATACGAACTGGGGTGCAGGCCAGAGGTGTAGGAGGGTGAGAGGATTCACCAGAGACACTGTGGGGAGAAGAACAGGTGGATCCACTGAAATACACTGCTGAGGGGAGCAATGAGGAGACAGGAGAGGTCTGCAGCGCCGTGTGGGTCAGCTCTCTGGCTGGGCATCAAACTCGTGCTGCAGTGGCTGCTAATAGCTTCATAGTGTGAGAATTTACCCCTTGTGCCACCAGGGAGGCCCAACTACTACTGACTTCTGAGGTGTTCCTTCTGGAACTTGTTTGTAAAAAATTGGTCCAGGCACTAACTATAGATGGGTGAGCCACTTGGAATGAACGTGCTCCAAGTCACCAGCATGAATCGACTTTGCTACATTTCTGCTCTCTGGACTTCAGCTTCCTTCACACTGTTTGAACAGTTTGTTTTTACCCATCAGAACAGCTTCTACAGAGGGCGGACAACTGACAGATCCTCATTTACAGAAACATGTTTTTTTTTCTACCCTAAGTTCCTGGCTGTACTTCCACCCTCTGATACCAGACAGGCAGTCAGTGGACTTTGGAGTTTACCAGCCATGGAACCTGAGCTTACCTGACTCCCTGAGTGCCTGGGGTCCTTTCCAGTAAGTGGAGGACAGTCTGCGGACCCACCTCTCCAGAGGACGGTGTAGACTTATGTGTGGGTTCTGCGTTCCTATGGGTTTTCTCTACACGGTAGCAAAGAGATTGCTCTTGCTCCAGATGTCCATCCGGACAATAGAACTATGCAGAAAGTAAGAACGTATTTGTCTGTTTCTTTGTTTACTGGTAGACAAGAGAGAAAGGAGAGCGTAGATGGGTGTGATTGGCCTTATATATCCATCCTTAACCTAATCATGAGTCAGAATGGTCTACTGTGGCTATTGCCAGTGAATGTGTCTATTAAAGAATGGGGAGGGGTAGGATAATAATTGGGGGGATATCTATGTTTACTATAAACTGGTTTATTCATCCTCAGTAGGGAAAAGCCAAGGAAAAGCTCCTCTAAATATTAAGTATAGAATTGTAGAATTATCCTATGACTCAGCAATTCTACACCAAGGTAGATATTCAAAAGAACTGAAAACAGTAGCTCCAGCAAACACTTGTGCAGGAATGTTCTAGAAGTGCTGTTCACAATAGCCAAAGGACAAAATGACCATCAGTGGGTGGATGGATAAACAAAATGTGATATATCCATGTAATGGGGGTGATACTTGCCATTAAAAAAAAATGATATAATGATTTTTGCTGCAACATGGATGAATGCCAAAAAATTCTCAGTCAGCAAAGCCAGACACACCATCTCCTGTTGTATGATCCTGATTGCATGAAAGGTATAGAATGGATGACTCCATAGAAACAGAAAGCAAACTGGAGGTTGCAGGGGCTGGGGAAGGAGTGAGGAGTAACTGCTCGGCAGGTATGGAGCTCCCTTTGGAATGATGAAATGTTTTGGAACTAGACAGGGTGCTGGTTGTACAGCTTTCCAGATGCATGAGATGCCATTGATTTCACTTTGAAATAGTCAATTAGAAAACAAAGCCAAACAGGCAGACCAGAGCACCGTGGGTGAGCCATGTCACCTGTTTGAGCCACACGTCCCTGTTGTAAAGTGGACAAGAGTGGCCTGTGCTAAAGGTGGAGTGAGCTCAGGTATATAAGGCGACCACTCACTTCTCAAGGAATCCCACCCGTGCACCCTGCTCTAAGATGCACCTCTGCATGTCGGCACCCAGGAGAGTCCCACTCAGTGGGGTTGCTTTGGAGATTGAGAAAACACGTGTGAAGAGCACGCCTACCCTGTGTGGTTGGCAGATCCCGTCTAATCCCCGTATTTCTCAAAAATTGTTCTTTGCTCCACCTCCCTCCCCATCAAGGCTGTCATCACCTCCCTCCCGCACTGCTCAGAGGAAGGAGCCCGTCCCCCGCCCTGGCCATTTGCCCCCCTGGCTCCTCCCAGCTGTCAGAGAGCCCAACTCCAGATGTGCTTGAGATGGTTTCCCTCCCAGGGAAAGCCCACGGTCTTAGCCTCAGTCCCAAGTCATGGAAACCCCCCAAGTCCAGGCGCTGCAGCCTCACCAGACTCTTCCGCGTTAATAGTTTTCTGTGCGGTGGCCCCAACTTGGCTCTGCCAAAGTGGCTCCAGCCCAGCTGAAAAGCAACCTCTTCAAAGACCTCCAACCACTGGTTTATTTTTATTTATTTTAAAATATAGTAGCATTGTTTTATGCCTTGTTCATATTTTGACCTGTAGGATTTCTCCCTGTCACTCTCCCACACTAGAGCGCCCACAGTCCCCTGGATCCGCTGTGCCCCCCTCTGTTCTTACCCCTTCCTCTCTCCCTCCCTCCAACAACTGCTTTAAAACTAGTCCCTGGTTCTTCCTTATTCTTGGGGTGGCTCTATTTCCCCTGGCTTCAAGCACCTATCACTGTTTGTAATTTTTTTAAAGATTTATTTATTTATGTATACAAGAACTGGGATGTAGATCAGAGGTGTGGGGGACGGTGAGAGGATTCACCAGAAACAGAGTGGGGAGCAGAACAGGTGAATCTACTGAAATCCAGGGGAGCAGCAGGGAGACAGGAGAGGTCTGCTGCGCCCTGTGGATCAGCTCCCTGGCTGGGGATCTAACTCATTCTGCAGTGGCTGGCTATAGCTTGATAGTGCTGTGTCTTTAACCCCTGCGCCACCAGGGAGCCCCCCCACATTTGCATTTTTTAAGTGATTACTTCTTCTTTGTCCATCTAGTTCTTGAAGCTTCTGAGTCTGACACAGTGCTGGCATCTATGGCAGGCCTCCACCGATATTCAGTAAGCGAGATCAATGCGTGGAAAATATCGTGTCCAAAATATGCCGAAAAGGCTGCTCTGCCCTGAGAGTACAAGCTGGGGCTGCGTGGGTGCACTTGGGGCTGCCCCTCAAGCCCCGTGGAGCCTCACCCCACTATATCGACGGGGCCTGTGACTCTAGCACAGGGCCTGTCCTTGAACTTTGAACCCTTCTTATTTATGATGTATGTCTTAGGGAAACATGTCAACATCTGGGAATTCATTTAATGACAGTTTTCCCTTCTATTTCAGTCTATAGTTTATTTTGCCCAACACAATCCTATTAAGGGAAAAGCTAATTGACCACAAGCTTCATTTCTGCTGAGCTTAGCCAAAAAGTCAATCACGGCTCCACGCGAGCTGCTCCGACTGGTTGGTCAGTGGACACATTTCCATCTTGACTGGCTTTGCTGGTCCTGAGGGAATAGATGGGAAAGCGCTTAATTCTATTTTGATACTTTTCATTTTCAGCAAAACTGAGACAACCCCAAAGAGAATATTATCATGAAAAGAGAGGGGTAGCGTGGAGGTTATTTCATGAGGCTGTTGCTCTAGTCCCCATTGCAAACGGCTCCCTTCGCACGTAAATTTCACTGAGGGACCCCCCCACCTTTTCATGCATGGTGTTGACAGCAGCAAGTTGTGGCACCTACAAAGGGAGGGTGAGTTCTCAGATGCTGAAGACAAAGTCTCCTAATTCTAATAAATGAAGACAGTTCTAGAGTCAAAAAAATAAAGGACTAGCTCCCTGTGGTTTAGCTTGCAGCAAGATCAGGTTGCATGCAGTTTGGAGGTGTGAGAGGAAGCAAGGACAAGAAAGCCAGCTGGTTTAGGTTCCATCTGTTTGCCAGCAAAACTGAAAGGTAAGAAGATTATCCTTGGTTGGGGAAGGGGAAGAGAGAATTATGCCCTTCCCCAAGAAAATGGGGGAGACTACCCCAAGCTTTTGCCTTCTGCCTGGATCTTATCAAACATGTGAAAAGATTTTCTCTATGAAAGTAAAAAAAAATGTGAACTTCCTTTTTCACTGAACCCCTCCAAACAACTTCTTGTGAGTGGAGGAATCAGAAAGCAGTGAGAGACTACATTCCAAGGCATTTTCAGATTCCAAAAAGGCGAGGCATCCTATTTTTGGTACATTGCTGTTTTTAACATCTAATGGATAGACATTTGTTAGACCCTATAAGAATTATTCACAAACTTCTCCCATTTCGTTTTCAGAGTTCTATTGTACACTTGCTTTACAGCTATAGCTCAGACCCGAGAAATATATTTCTACTGCCGCAGCCCAAGGAAGGACTTAACTTGTGAACTTTTGCTAGGTTAAGTCAGTGCCTCGTGGTGCAATTCTTTTTTGCAAGACATGCTTCACTGGAAGGGAGAATGTATAGCAGCAAGGGTTCTTTAAGAGGCATGCAAACTCGCCCATCAGCCATGGAGTAATAGTCAGGATTCTTGTGGCACCATATATTTTCAACATGATTTACATGGTGGCCATTCCTGACAGAGGAGAGGAGAGTTCTGGGAAATGAATTTCCATGTCCTATTTCAAGGACTTGTCACACAGAAAGTGGGCAAAGTGGAGGAACATGTGCTACCCTCTCCCCTGGGAGTCCTGGCTCTCAGCTTCAAGTTAGGTGTGTACCACCCAGGATCAGCACCTGGCTGACTGAATGGGAAAGAACAGGCAGTGACATCCTTCACCAAACCATTTTGGTGGAAGGATCTTTATTTCTAAAATGTAGACTTCATCAACTAACAGGCAGAAATGCCTCATCTGCAGCTGTGTGTGCCCTGGTAACTTTATCACTTATGCCCCTTCGGTGAAAGCATGTGTCATGGAGGGGGACTTTGAACTGAGCTGATGGGCAGCTGTGCTGAGGGAGTGAGTCTTTTCTGAGATGACTATGATGCTGCCATCTTGCGTGGCACTGAGAATATTCTGCTGAGCCATGGAGAGCAGCTTCCCCTTTTCCTTCCTGGCCATCTATTTATTAAGACCTGCTCAAAAACTTAAAAAAAAAAAAATGTTTAAATCTAAGTCACATCCTGTGCCAGCCTGCACTAAAAATAATGCTTTATTATCGCCACTCCAGTTTTTACAGTTGAAGACTATTAATCAGTGAGGCGGCCTGGATCCATATGAATATCGATCGGTATCTTGTTACCCTCCTGTGAGTGTTCTCTCTCAATGACAGCCAATTTCAATATTCATTAGGAAAGGTGTGTTTTCTGGGTTACACAGCAAATGATCAGTGACTCAAGGGATTTAGCTAGAATGTGGGCTTCTTGTGTAAGTAACCCCTTACATCTCAAAGAACCTGGCTTCAGTCTATGGGGATTTAGCTCAAATCTTCTGCATCTCAGAAATTAGAACACTTTCTTGGTTGAGTTTAATATTGGCCACCTGAACTCTATGGCCATCCAGCATGATTTTTTTTTTTCAATTTCATATCTCAAAAATCCAAGAAAATATTCCAGTGGTTAATTGTAGATCTCTCGATGTTCAAGGTGAGTCAGGGTTAGCAGGGTCAACTCAGCACCATATCGCAGTAACTCAAGTGAGGGAGAGAACAATGTCGCATCAGCAAAGTGGATAGCATTCTCCCCTTCCTATTTCTCTAGAACTCCACGCCATACCCTCCTTTTAGGGGGTTCCGAGATTGAAGTGCACATGGGTGCCAGTTCTCTCTCAGCTGCTGGACAATCTGACAGAATCACTTTCTGCCCCACGGCTCCCAGATGCATCCATCCCACTGCCATTAGGTCCCTACCTTCGGCTCTTTGGCCCTCCGTTTGGGTAATTACCAGCACCTGAACTGCTCTCTCTAAACTGGGGACAGCCTGCCCTTCCTAAGGTGGCATGTTCTACTCACTCTCCCCCACTGTGATGGAACTACATACCCGTGGGCAGTTGTTTTTAGAGGGAATTTATCAACCTTGCATTTTTTGAATCCCTCAGCCACGACGCACACGCACAGTTTCGGTGGTCTAAATTATTCATTGGTAGTGGAAAATGCAGTCACTGCTAAGGAAGATTCTGGCCCTCATGCCTGAGTTTGTCAATATGTCTGGTTCTCACAAGCAGTGAAACAGTACCGTCACTGGAAGCACACCAGGGAGTGCATGGAGAGAGACGTCTAGTTCCCTTTCTCTAGAATGCCAGTTGTTGGAAGACTCTTAGCAACTCAGAGGCAAGAGAAGGCCCCCTCTGTGCTGTGGTTTTGGTGCTAAGTGTGCATGGGGTCACAATGGGAGAGATGGCTGCATCACCCAGCAGCCGGCTCAGGAGGAGGGGAGAGCAGTGTGGGATTTGGGGGCAGCAGCTGCTCCCCAAACTTGCCAGGGACAGCAGCCAACACAAATGTCAGTAGGGTAGGTGAGCAAGCCTGATGCCATCACAGGAATGATGTCCCCTGCCTGGCATCAGCTGCTGTCCTTGTCACCCAGAAGATGGCACACGGTCCAGGTGGTGTAGAAGGGCTCTGAAGGCCTTGGTCCTTTCCTGCTTCATGTCTAGCATGTGTTTAGGTCATCTCAATGGGCAGGATGGACTTGGCCGTGCCCTTCCCTGGTGTTCCGTACCCAACATGATATGAATAATGATGCTATAAATGGATCTTTTCATACCTCTGTCTATGGACCAGCTGCTCTGGGTTACACAGGCAATAACTCACTAACGTATCCCTTCTCTCTCTGCATGTCTTGTGGGCCTGGAGCAGAACGGGATGAGCAAAGTGAAAGGCAAGTACTCAGACTCCAGAGCTGGAGTGACCAGTTTCATATCCCAACTCTGCCTCTTGGCATCCACATGCCTTTGGGAAATAAATTTCCTCTCTCTGCCCTGGTGCCATCTGTCCTTCACTTGAAACATCCTATTTCTTGCCTCAAAGGCCTTTCCACATGCTGTTTTCTCTGCTCAGAGCATTTACCTATATCTTTTTCCAAGGTAAACCCTTCTCATCCTCCAGACCTTGTCTTCTCTCTGCCCGCTGCATCTTCCAAATTCTAAATCTCTGCTAAGATCGATCATGTCTTTCTTCCATTATTCTTTTTCATCCTCTCCATTCCTAGAGCATACTGTTTATTACCAGGTGGGGCTACTCCCACCATTTACGTAGGAAGTGTGGGTGCTGGGATACTCTCAAAAAAATGTAGAATCAGCTGGGTAGAATCAGAAGTGCATAAGTAGCCTGTCAATCCCTCTGTGTGGGGTGGGTATGTATGTGTGTGAAAATAAGAAGGGATCAGAAAACACTGGGATTCTGAGGCCCTGTCGCTCCCTTTGAAGATGGCACCAACACATTTGTCTTATAGTTGAGTATTATATTGCCCTTCTGGGCCCTTGATATAGATAGTTAACTTATTAGGATTTGCTGAGGTTTTATGTATATTCCTTTGAATCAGCAATAACTCATTTGAAAATGAAAATGGGGCAGGTGGCTTGTAGGAAGAAAATAAAAATCATTTATATTCATCCGACTTCTTGAAACTACTCTTTGAACAGAACCCCTAGAGCTCAATGTGCGAAAAGAGAAAATTTATCAATGTTGATTAATATTTCAATTGTAATAGAATTCCAAAATACGCACTACTTATGAACTCCAAGAACTAAAAATAATGACAGTAACAGTAAGCATTTATAGGAAAACATATACCAGACACCATTCTCGGTACTTTACAAGTATCAATTCATTGTTCTTCATAAAATATTTGTTATTTACCTATCATCCTCCACATTTTGCAAAGGAGGAAACTAACAGTTTAATGAATATCCTCAGTTGGCACCTGTGTTAAAAATACATGTTAGAGAAGAAAGACAAGTATGTTATTTTATTTTATTAATATCTCTGCATGGGTAAAATCTCTTAACATTGTTGCAGTGGTGCCATTACTTCAGATTTTCGAAACAACAAAAAGAATTTCTTACTTTGCTGTGACAAGTTCCTTTGTTCACACTGTTCTGGGCAGTTAGTTGCCTTAACAGGCAGCAGCATTAGTCTGAAAGATAAAAATCAAGCCATGGGCTTTGGGTTGTGGTAGAAATTATGTGTTTATATCACGAAGTGGACTTTTTCGTGTTTATATCAGTGGCCATTTCTGGCCAGAGAGGCCAAGAAAGAAGCATCTTTTGCATCTGGAAATGAGTAGCTTGCTGGAGAGAGGACTGATTGTTACGAATCCTGAAACAGATCTCCCCATGGCTAACGCAGGTTGCCACCAAGTTCATGCTCATCAGCCGGGTTCTGGCATCTTCCTTTCAGTGCTGGTGTTTTAATTCCTCTCAGCTTGAGTAATGGTGTGGCCCAAGTGGGGAGCATCACCTCCTGGCCCCTTGAACTGTCTTGGAACAGGTATGGGATTGCCTGTGGTATTAGGGGATTTGCAGCTCACTGGGCAAATTATGCATTCCAGTGTGTGGTTGTTTAATTAAACCCTTTGGTTCATTCAGATGACTAATGTGTTTCTAGGCAGGGCATTTTGAAAGTTATTAAAATTTCACAGCAAAATCTTGTATGGCAGTGTTGGGGTTTGGTTTGGGTTGTGGTACTAGGAGAGGGCTATTTCAAAGGTTTTGTTGTTTCTGGAAATTATAGTAAAGAAAAAAAATGTCTATTATTCACCCCCATCCTACTTTCAGTAAAAGTGCATTGTGAAAAATCTATACCTGCAAGACAGATATGTTACCAATGGACGGATGCTTTTGTATATATGTACATACACAGGTATGCACACACACCTATGTCCATCTCTGCATTTCCCTCTTTTTTCTTCTCTTGATCCTAGATAATAGATGGATAGATAGATACAGATATATATGTACACATAGATATAGTGATGGATGTGTATGCATGTATACATGTATATGTGTACAATACACACAGAGAGGTGTTATATATATATAGTGCAGACATATATGTGATATGTGCACATGTGTGTGTGTTGTGTGTGTATTAGGATTCCTTAGAAGTGTGGATACAAAGACTGAGAACTCTTTGCTGCGGGTGGTCTGACTTGACCACTATAGCATGTTCAGCAACATCCTTGGCTTCCACTCACTAGATGCCATCAGCGTACACATCTCAGTCATAGCAGTAAACAATTTCTCCAGGATTGCCTCTGCCCCATCCCACTGGAACACTATCGTACACACATACTTGACCCCACAAAGGTGAAATCCTGCCATGAGTCTTCAAAGGTCAGCTGGCCAGGAGAGACTCTAGAATCCACTGTCCCTGAAAGGAGAGGCTGTCCCTATAGGTTGAACATCTAGGTTAGCTCTTTGCCTTACCCCACTGAACTCATGGAGAGAGTGGCCTGGCCTCCATCTGCTGCCACCACACGCTACAGAAATAGGATACTTTGGGTTGCATCACAGCTGGACACCCAGAGAGCTCTTGACTGCCAGGAATGAGCTGGACAAGCCTTCAGAAGTGACATCCGCAGGGCTCAGCCCTCATTCTGTTCATTCCATCATGAACACCTCTTGCTTTACATCTGTCAGACAGTTGGACTGGGTTTCTGATCGAGGCTTTGGCCACATGCATGACTGATAATAGCTGGACTGATTAGATGTCTGATAGAACTGATCAAACAGCTTGGCCAAATCTGTTGATTCACACCTGATGGGGCTGTGCCCTGGGGTATCTGCGATCAGGTCAAGGGACACTCTCCACATTCTCACCCAGCATGTGATGCCATCCTGCCTGCATCTGCCACCTTCATCCTATTCCTTTTGTTCTCTCTTCCTCTTCTTGTGTTTTGTTTTTCCGATACTTGATTTTCAGAATGTTAAGCTCTGACCTTTTCTTAATATAAATATAGATAGTATAATAATATATTCTCTTTATTCTCTTTGTCATTAACTTAAAATGTTAGGTATGCCAATAAAAATATATTTGAAGGTTTTCATTAAAATTGTAATGCAGCCAGTATTAAATCAGAAAGTGAATGTTCAGCAAGCATTTATTGATCCCTTCTCATGTGCCAGCAACTATTCTTGCACTTGGTATGAATTCAGCTCACTTATCCTCCAAACAAGTCCAGGAGTTATGGGTTGACATTATCCTTTTTATAGATGGAGAAAATTGAGGTTCAAAACATCACTCGGGGTGGGGGCCTGAACCAGAGGCCACCTTTGGAAGTGGCGCCCAGCCTTCTGATTCTTAACATTTATCATGAAATTTTAGATTGCACATGGTCAAAAATCTTTATTATGTATGCTGGATTCAGGACATTCATTAACCTCTGAAGTCACATAGAAAGTTCTATGTGTCTGAGATGCTTTTTTTTTTTTTTCCCCTATAGGGACTATCCATAGCTTTTATTTTTTAAGATTTATTTATTTATGCATACCATAACTGGGGTATAGTCCAGAGGTGTGGGTGGGGGTGAGAGGATTCAGAGAGACAGAGTGGGGAGCAGAACAGGCAGACTGACTGAAATGCACTGCTGAGGGGAACAGCAGGGAGACAGGAGAGGTCTGCTGTGCTGTGTGGGTAGCTCCCTGGCTGGGGATAGAACTCGTCCTGCAGTGGCTGGAGACACCTTAATAGTGTTGAGACTATTAACCCCTGCACCACCCGGGAGGCCCTCCATAGCTTTTAAATAAAGTACTGAAGTAGTCTTTCTGTTCTTAAGATTAAAAAAATCATTATATAATGAACATTTTCCCCCATTTCTTATGTCATTCCTAACCCAGTTTTAAATGGCTACGTTGCCATCAAGAAAGTGTCTCCCTAGAAAAAAGATGCAGAAGTAAATAAACATTCATGGGGATATATTCATCTCTTTTTCAAAATAGGTTCTTGTAAAAGGTCAGAATATCCAACAAGAGAGGGAAAGCCTAGTGCCTCCTGCTAACTACACTCTGGGCTTTAAGATTGTCTGGATTCTGAAACTTTCCGCAGCTTGAGCAACTCCTCAAACTCTGGAGCTAGCTATGGTAGACCACGCTGCACTTTTCCCTGGCCAAGTGTTTCAGCAAGCATATCTTTGTTATCCCCTGTCATGTTGAGATCAAGTTTGGCCTCCCCTTTGCAAAATTGTATTCAATTTTCTTAAGTGGGAGTGTGTTTCTGGCAGGCCGCCACGAGCATCAGAGCCAGCAATCACTTTGGGCTGGGCTACTTCCTGAGGCTATTCAATCTGGACACAGTGGGGATGATCTAGAGCTCAAGTTATAGTGAATATTCAGTCAGTCATTTCCCGAACCTGTCAACCTCTGGCTTGTTATTAGTGGGTTCCTACCAATACTCACTCGCCATCTCTAAAATTTTGCAATGTGCGAACATCACAGGAGGGATTCAACCCAAGAGCCAGGGAGCAATCCTGCCTGGATGAGGTGACTGGGACCTCAAGCATATGGCAGCATTTGACCTGGTTTTGCTGCCTACATTTCTGATGATGATGGTATACAAAGAGACATTTTCATTCTCTGTGAAAAACATCCTATCACTCATGAAATTAATTGGTAACTGAGTATTCATGTTAGGGGCACAATAGGCAGTGGTGGGGAGAGTGTCAGAGAGGGGAGCTCAGCTGTGGTTTGGAACCAGGACTTTTGTTGAACAAATTTCTTAAGAAAATATAAAAATCTACTTTTTGGATGAAATCTGTCCTTCTAAAAAATGTGACTTCTAATATAAGTCTTTAGATGTTACCTGGACCAAGAAAAACTTATCTGTCACATCCATCTGTAGTTTGGGACACTGGTTTGAGACCAGCAGGGAACATTATGCTTGTGAAACATGTTTTCATACTCAAGGGAAGAGAGAGAGAGAGAGCATCAGAGAACGGCAGTCTTTTGGGGAGCTTGAGTAAGGCTGCAGCTGTTCGACAAGAACACATCGTCTTATGTTTTTTCTGTTGTTGTTTGCTGGCTCAAGGATACTCAGGATCAAAGTTGGGTTTTTTTGTTTGTTTTTGTTTTTGTTTTTTTCCTCTAAACCTCAAGTTGACTGTCCATTAATCTTTCATAGTGCCTCAGACAATACTTCATGCACTCATACAATCTTTCCCAGTTTGCCAATTATGGTCCCTTTGGGTTTATTTAATTTAATCCCTGTAGCCTTGCAAATAGTCACACAGTTCTCCCAGCCCACAGCAACTTGAAACTATTCAACAAACACAAGGAACCCATCCCTGAAAATAAAAACGTATATATTTCAGTGTAAATGTAAATTTCTCCCTTGACTACAATTGTGGCATAAATTATCACCCACCTTAGACGAATGACTAATTCACAGCGGCTAAGTGTGTTTTTACTTTTTTACTCTAAGCAAATATTTTGAGAGATGTTTCACAACTTAGTTTTGTCCTTAAACTGGTAAATGTTTTGTTCAGGCTTGCAGGAGCCAAGTCTATTTTAGAATCAGGGAAGTTGGGACTGCTTTAGGACTTGAGAAGTGATTTGGAAACAATTCTCAGCTTCTCCACAGTGACTCCCTAATCCAATCCAACCATCTCCCACCTGGATGGCTCCAACAGTGCCCTCCCCAATCTCCCTGAGCCCAGCCTTCCTCACGAGAGTCTGCCCTCAGCCAAGCAGCTACAGAGATTGTTCAGGGGTGATAACCAGAATATATATTTTTCTCTTGTACTTACAATTTTCCAGTGACTTCCCATTGTAACCAGAATTGAATTGACTCCTTGTCATTGCACACAGGCGCTGTTATCTATCCTTGATCTTGTCTCTCTACACTGCCCACCCCCTCTCCCCGCTCTTGTAACTGCACCGACCACTGTGGGCTCTTTTCTCTTCCACACACATCCCAATCTCATTCCCATGTAAAGGTTTTGCTCTTGCTCCTCTATTTACAGTAAAGTTTGTAGGGTCACCTGATTCTCTGCACTCAGGTTAATGTAATGACCCTTTTCCTGCCCTCCCTGGTAAAACAGAACCCAGGAAATTCATGGGATGTTGGGTGTGGATGCCTGTGCTCTCAGCACCATGGACAGTGACTAGCACATGTCTTATGCTTATTAACTACCATCCAAAGACTTGTTGATAATCAAAGTGAGTTTCAGCATACAGGCTCCATACAGTCTGCCTGGAACCCCAGTTTTACCATCTACTATATGTGCAAGTTACATAACCTCCTCAAACTTCAGTTTCTTCTTCCTAATCAGTCACAGATTTGCCCAGAACCAAGGAGTGGGGAGATGGGGAGAGAGTAAATATTTCTACCATACACTGTGTGGTTCAAAGATCTACCACACACTGAGGAGTGAGTAACTGATAGTTGAAATCATTGTTAATAACAATTTTTCTGTAGGAGAAAATGCACGGCACTTTCAATAATATGAGCCTACTGAATAGTTTTATGTGAAAAACAACTAAAAGCTCACAAGCTATATTTCAATTAATTTATATCCCACTGCAGGAATTATGTGATTTAAAAGAACACATTAGTAAATGTTTATCATTACAAGTCTTTCAATTTGGTGGTCATGGGATATGGTAAACATGATCACTTTAAATTTAGGTTATTGAACATTTTCAACAGGGGCAGACAGCCTCAGGTGTCTGTCTAGGTATTTTAAAAAGTAGTTCTATTTTTTTTTTTTGGATGGCAACTGTGCTTATATTTTATTAGTATGCAAATTTATTTCTTTTCTATGCAAATTTAAATTTTTCAAATATTATGTCCAAAAATTACCAATATTATGTTCAGTAATAATAACACAACAACAACAAAAGAAGTAGTTCTAGAAGGAAGAACAACTACTGATTTGGGAAAGAGGGCTGGGAAAAGGTGAACACATCAGAATGAGATGAGCTCTTGGCTGGCTTTGAATCTTGGTTTCTTCATCCCTCATTGGGAAGTAGTAGTAGCTCTGGCATAGGATTCTTGTCAGGATCAAAGACAGACAGGGTGTTGACATCCTGTCCAGCATCTGGATGACTCCCAAAGTCCCTGCTCCCTTCCCTACCCAACACCACCCCCCTTCCCTGTCATAAATGACACCACTGCTGACTCTTCTCAGTCGAGGGTGCTTCCCGGTGGGATGTCCCTTTGGGGTACCCATTTAATCAGCATCTTCAGCTGAACCTCTTCACATCTTCTCAGTTTTAGGGATTGCAGGGAAGGTGGTCGGGTTCAAAAGGGACTTTCTACTTTACAAAAGCTTGCTTAGTTAACTGAGTTACTTTATTTCAGCTCTCATTGGTATACCATCTGTCATGTCAGTCATGGGCCAACCTTCCCTTCAGAACCAGGCAAGTCTTCTTTAAGAGTTAACTTGTTTTTAATCCTCCTTATTACAAAAGCAATGCTAGTGTATTGTAGAAAATTCGGGCACTGCAGATAAGCACAAAGAAAGAAATTAGAATCTCTTGTTATTCATCATTCAGAGATCATGTGAGTTAACATTATAGTTCATTTATTCTTCTATATAGCTAGATATAGATGTACCAGGAGAAATGCTATTTATGACAATGGTCTTTGTGAGTAACAGCTCGGTTATCATCTATTCATAATATGTATGTCTCATCTACCTATATGTAACAGGCTGGTGTTTCTATATATAGCATCTCCAGAAGAAGAGGGAGTTCCCCATCTTGGCCAATGAAAGGCCCTTTGTCTGTGGCATCCTGGATAGGTTTGATTTTTGCAGGTTCGGGTGAGGGAATCAGGGAGTCAGAGGTCTGCGTGATATTGGAGGGACTTGTAGACTTCCAGACACAGGGCTGAATGAGACAGACCTGGAGGGCAAGAGAGAAGAGGAGGGGACTGAAGCTGGAGAGGGCACAACTCAACGCTGAGGGTCTCACCATGTAGCTCCTGTCCTGTGACTCCAAACCTTTGGGAACGTTTACTCTTAAATGTTTGATGGGGGGGGGGGGCGGGGGAAATGCATTTTCCTTCCTTTATTTCCTTCCTTCCCTTTCTTTTTTCTTTTTTTTTTTTTTTAAATAGAGGCATGTTTTATTTATTTATTTGTTTGTTTGTTTTGTTTATACATGCACTGGGTACAGTCAGAAGCACGGGAGGGTGAGAGAATTCACCAGAGCCAGAGCAGGGAGCAGAGCAGGCAGAAGGACCGAAGCACACTGCTGAGGGGAGCAGCGGGCGGCAGGAGAGGTCTGCGCGCCATGTGGGACCCTCCTCTGGTGGCCGGGGAGCAGCCGGGGATCGAACCGGCGCCGCAGAGGCCGCAGGCAGCTTCGCAACCCAGCGCTCAACCGCTGCGCCACCGGGGAGGCCCCCTTCCCTTTATTTTTTCTTATTCCCTCTCTTTCTTTTGGATGCCCCTGAAAATATTGCAGTTGAGATAACTCATATATGACAGGAGGAACCTGGAGGGCAGAGAAGACAATGGGGAAAGAAGCCACCTGGGAATTGGCAGAAACCTGGGGAGTGGGGTGTCTTTAAATCCTCAAGGCCCCGGAAATAGCAGCTGTGTCAGTTTTACCTGATCTCCAAGGAGAAGGGATTTCTCCAACTGACATCCGAGTCTCCCTCTGGCTCAGTATATAGTACATGAGCTATACATACAGTTGCAAAATTTTGGTATATTAAAATTGTGAAAAAGTGTCTTCACAAAGCTTCTGTGGGAAAAAAAAAATAGGGTAGCAAGAGCAACATAAAGGCTGACGAGCAATGCATTGAATGGGTCCATACACCAGGTATCTAAGACATGGACAGAGAGATATGCATGTATAGATATTGCACAGTTCCCAGTTGTCCCACTCTTGATTATCTCTGATTTTCTACCCCAGCAAATGAACAATGATGGGCAACATTGTATCTATATCTTAAGCACACCCAGGAAATTCCCCTGGAATCTGTTGGCAGTAATTTGGGGATAAAGGTTATGCAAATGTTTAAGCCTTTTGATACACACTGTTAAATTGTCTTTTCAGAAAGGTTAAACCAATTTGCACTTTCAACAGTAGTGTTTTAAAAGAGACTCTTTCCCCAAATCTCCTTTAATAATGAAGAGTAGCATTATAAAATTCCTTTCCAATTACCAGTTTGGCAAAAAAATAGATACTATTTATTTTACATTTATTTGGTAACTACTAAAGTTGACCCTGCCCCTCCAAATGTTTCCAGACCAGTTGTGTTTCTTCTACTAGGAAAACCCTCTTCAAGGCTTTACAGTTTTTGGAGTGTCGTGTCTTTATGTTTTTTATTTAAAAAATTCAAACACGATTTTCTGCAATGGGAAGCAAATGCTTGATCTCACTTAGGAGATGTTTGTAGATTGACTAATAGAGTGCAGCATCCCCTTGTAGAGTAAAAAGAATAACCATCGGCCTCTCCAAGGAGAATAGGGTCCCGCAATGGACTGTATACCAGTGGCCTAAATATCAGCATGGAGAGCAATAGTTCTGGAGCCAATTTGATGACATAAAACTATGTCATCCTGTGCATCTTCATGCAAATCTTCCGAACTTCATGCAAATCTACAGTTAGCTTCTCACTTGCTAAACTTCCATCCCAATCACTATGATGATACTTAACATAGTCTTCCTTTTTTCTTATTTATTTATGTATTTGTTTGTTTATTTATTTATTTGCGTAGAAGAACTGGGGTGTAGAACAGATGTGTGGAGGGTGAGTGGCTTCACCAGAGACAGAGTGGGGAGAAGAACAGGTGGATCTACTGAAATACACTGCTGAGGGGAGTGGCGGGGAGAAAGGAGAGGTCGGCCGTGCCATGTGGTCATCTCCCTGGCCGGTGATTGAACCCATACCTTAATGGCTGGCAGTAGCTTAATAGTGCTGAGACTTTAACCCCTGCACCACCAGGGAGACCCAATTGCTTGGAATTTTTATGCAGCAGGACATCTGTACGTGAAAGCAGCAATCAAGGACAGCCACACTTGGCCGAACTTTTGTGTCATCCTGCCAAGAATCGGGTTTCCATCCACCAGCTACTCCTTCCTTTGGGGAACTGAGGGCATTGAGGGGTACTTGAAGAAAGGACTGTCTAATACATTTACAATCATTGGTGGTGAGACTGAAGGTGAGAACAACAGAGTGTTCTAGAATACTGCAGACATGGCTTCTGAATTTGGAACTCAGAACAGGAAGAGAAATGATTTATTTTCCAGTTCAAAATGCAGGCAAAGGGCCTCCCTGGTGGCACAGGGGTTAAGTCTTGCACTATCAAGCTACTGCCAGCCACTGCAGCATGAGTTCGATCCCTGGCCAGGGAGCTGACCCACATGACACAGCAGACCTCTCCTGACTCCCCACTGCTCCCCTCAGCAGTGGATTTCAGTAAATTCTTCTGTTCTGCATTCCACTTTGTCTCTGGTGACTCCTCTAATCCCACCCCCAACCCTGGCAACTCTGGCCTATACCCCAGTTCTTGTATGCATAAATTAATAAAATAAATCTTTAAAAAATGCAGGCAAAGTCCAGATATGGAAAGTTCCTTTTCTTAACTAAACAAAAACAGACAAGGAGTTGGTTCTCCTTTGCAAGCCTTGTTTTTCATTGCTGCATCCATTTGAAATTTGAATTTCAAGTCTTCCCTCTATGGACTTGGGAGTAAGTGGAAGTGTAACTCATGAGCGAGCTGGCACACTTGCTTCACTCACCAGCCACGCTTGCTAATTGCAAGCAAAGGTTGCACATTTGGCCAGAGCGAAGGTCTCAGACTGACAGCCTAGAGCCCCCTGTGCTTTGTTGCCTTCCTGCTGCTTCCAATTTTTCAGTTGCCAACACTGAAAAAATCAGGAGTTTTTATATAGACATTTAGGTTTCTGGTCTCTTATTAAAAATCAAAAGATGTGGCAAAACTGGGCAACGTTCCCACACCATCAGGATATGCTGTTAGATGCTCTGTGTGTGGCACTAACTCATTTGGTATTTAATAAAGAACTAGTTATTTACTTACCTAAGTATTTATTTACTCACCAATATTACCAGTTTTCCCCAGAGCTACTCTTTTACCCTTCAAATCCTTTCTCACATTTGGATTACACAGCAAACCCAAGAGGTATTCAGGTTAGCTATTGCATTTCCCTCTTAGGTGAAATTAGATCATTTGCTGCTAGTTACAGAGCAGAAGTGCCAGGCCTGGGGCTTGAACCCAGGTCTCTGACTTCAGTCCAGGTCTTACTTCCACTGCTTTCATACCTGGCAGAGCAGGTATTAGCAGAGCCCTAATCTTAGAGTCTCCACAAGTGTGTGTGTGTGCATGTGCAAATGCAGACATTTATACATTTTGTAAATATGCGCACACTCATTTTACAGGAAGTTCAAGTTCAGCAGCTTAACCTCTGGCAATAAGCCCATCTGAGTAAATAAATATTCCTAGTCTTTCCTTCCTCTTTGTTTACTGTCTTATAATTGCTTCTCAGACACAGTGTCGCTGGACTCAGTAAACATATTCAACTCAGTCTGTTCACGTGGTGACCACCTGTCGACCACAATCCATTCTCCACCTCTTCTGGAGGAAGGACCAAGACCACAAAGGGTGTGGCCCCCCAGACACACCTCCATCACGTTTCTCTTCCTGGGGGTGACATGGATAAATCATTCCATCGGTTCAGTTATGTCGCTCTGTCTAGACATTCGCGTTGATGTTAGTGGCATTAAGACTGAAAGTAGAAAATGCCAGACTCTGGTTTCTGTTCTACTCTTTTCTTCTGACCTTTGCTTAAACTCCCAAGGAGGGTAAATCCAAGCTCCCTATGCAAGATTAGAACCAGACTTCTGTTACCTCCATGACCCACCCAACCCCCAGCATCCCACAGTATCCCCTGTGTACACCCCCTGTGTATACCACTCAAAGTTAAGCAAGAAGGAGAGGGATGAGAGTCAGGGGTGACTGATTTTGGTCTGAAACAGGTGATCATCTCTCAACAAGAATGTGGTCCCTGCTAATATAACACTCTCTCTAGACATTTCAAATTTTGACTCAGATACCCAACCGTGGGTCAGTCTTCCTAAGAAGACATTTTCTATAATTTCTATGGTTTTTGACTCTTGTGGTGTGAGTGTCCGGAGCTAGAAAGTCCTGGGACTTTCTAACAATAACATCTTAGTATATATTTTTTTTTTTACACAGTGTTAAACATGTTACCTTTCACTGACTAGGTGCGTCACGTATGCCAAAGATAATGCCATCTCTGATCCTTCCTACAAGGCTGAAAAGTAGAGACACAGCTTCCATTCTGGACAATGAGCCCCAGGGTGGAAATGCAGCTTACCTAATGCTAAAGAGCTAGTGAAAGTCTGAGGTTTGATGGGAGCCAAGAATTGTGACCTGTGCTCATTCTACTCCGTGGTGCTGCCGTGGAAAGTCTGTGTGCAAAGACCTCATGTAAAGGCTGTTCATTGCAGAGCTGTGAGCATTGTGAATAAGTTGGAACAACTAAGTATCCATTGATAGGGGATCTGTCTGATTTAGCACTTGCACATTCACCCTAAACACACATTGCTGTGGCAGGATCCCAGGGGTCCTGGGAGTGAAGAGAAGCTTGTGGTAGTGTCTGCACATGCCATCTGCTCTTGGAGGTGTGTCTGTGCACGCACACCCATGCACTTTCAGAGGCCAGACCCGGACCCAAAACAGCACTGTCTAGTGGCAATACACCCCAAGCCATGTGCGTAAATTTACTTTTCTTTTAAGAACACAGTAATGAGAAAAGGGTGAGCTTATTTAAACCATACATTTCACTTAAAGAACATGTTCAATGCATTATCATTTTAACAAGCGATCAGTATAAAAATATGAACTCTGTATGTTCCAGTTGTTTCAAAATTTCATGTGGATTTTATGCAGACAGCACCTCTCATTGAGGACCCCCTAGCTTTTAGGTGTTCGGGGGTCACCTATGCTTTGCCATGACCCTGTGGGTCTAGTGGAAAAGTGAGAAGACCCTGAAACGTTTACTTCAGGAGGGCGGGACTGTGCATTGGTGCGAGCTTATTGTCACCTTTGTCTTATCTGCATTTTCCAAATTCCCATAATGAATACATATGGCCTTTGTAATTTGGAATTAAAATAAACTATTAAAGACATCATTCATTTTTAATAGGGAGTGGTGAGCTTCTAAAATACACTTTTAAAAATAAATACCCGGAATGTAAATGGGTGACCTATTTTCCACGCAGGAGAGGAGCTGGGTGGGGGTGGTTTCGAGTCCTCTCCACTCTGGCGCCGTCCATCACCCCTGCTCCTGGACACGCATCCTCAGAGGTGGGGCTGGGGCCACCCTGTCTTCGCAGTCAGCAACAGGCCTCTGGAGAAGATAAGATTTGGCCCCAAATTCATCTTCCGTCTCCTGGAGGCAAAGGCTCTGCCCGTGTGTGTCTCTCTGTTCCTCCTGTCACTGCCGCGCTTCCTCGCGGTGATGGAGACTCAGTCCCCGGGACTCTCCCCGGTCATTGTCCCTCTCCCCGCTGCATTAGTGCCACAGACAGACTCGACCCGCTGAAGTGCTGTGGCCTCTGGAGGGTCACAGTCCACTGTGAGTCCCAAGTGTCCTGCCCCCTGTCCAACTGAGGACTGAATTCCACCCCCTGGAGGGACAACATCAAGCCTCTTCTCCCCAGGAGGAGCAGCTGGCTCTTGGCATCCATGGAAAATGTCCCTGTCAGGTGTGAGTCTGTGATGTAGTTCAATGTGGCACCTTCAGTCCCTGTCACCCAAGTCACCCATCCTGTAAACCTCCTAACCCAGGTTCCCAATAGAGCCAGTGGGTCCATCTGAAAAGTCACACCCCCTGGGAAATCTGCCTTGGTATCCCCTCCTCCCTGACCACCTGTCTGGTCTCCCCTCCTCCCTGACCACCTGTCTGGTCTCCCCTCCTCCCTGATCACCTGTCTGGTCTCCCCTCCTCCCTGACCACCTGTCTGGTCTCCCCTCCTCCCTGATCACCTGTCAGGTCTCCCTTCCTCCCTGACCACCTGCCAGGTCTCCCCTCCTCCCTGACCACCTGGGACACAGCCTGCTCCCCCAGTGATCCTGCCCTGTTACTCCCTCCAGCCCTGCTGCTCTCCCCTAGGAGCTGACCCTCCATGAGGACAGGACACCTCTCACTTGTGTTCTGTGCAGAGTCTAGAGCCGAGCTTTGCACCCCAGAGTCCCTCAGTAAACGGCCGTGAAACAGAAGGAAATTGCCTCCAGAAAACCCTTTCCAGTCCAACTGTTTCTCTATCAGAAAATCCCATTAAACCTTAATGAGTAACAGTTCCCCGTCCCAGGGGTCATGCCGCGGCCTGCTGGGGAGAGGGGGAGCATCTCACATCCGGGGGCCTATGGTTCCGGTGTTTCCCACCACCCGAGGGTCACCCCCTGAAGCTCGCCACCCCTCCACCTCTCCCAAAATAAATTTCTGAGATGATTGGACTGAGATTTACTGATTGGAAAATGAAATTGCAGCCAGAGGGAGCGGAGTTGGTGCGACACTGTCGGAACGCCATGGCCTTCCGCTTTCATCTGCGTGATCAGACAGTCGCCCCGTGGAGTCTGCTGGAAACCTGTCCATCCCCCCAGCCCCCCAGCCCTGTCCACCCTGGTCCTCCATGCTCACGAGAGGCCCCTCTGAGAGGTGCCCAGCTTCCAGAGCGAGCCCTCACTCCATCTCCGTACCTGGCCTTTGCTGACCTGGGAGGCGGGTTCATGTCCTCAGTCACACCCCTGTGCCCTGTATTCTGCATAGAGGTCGCCTCTGTTGGGATGTCAGCCCACCTGCAAATGTGGATGGAAGATGGCAGGAGGTATGGGCTCTCGTGGCCTAGAGCAAGCGGTTAGCTAAGGAGATGAAATGCCTTCTGCCTGGCTTCTGATACTCTTTGAGCTGGAATGATTTGGCTCAAGGACATTTCATGTCGGTATCTCCCATTTTCAAGGTCGCTGAGGGAGGCAAGGGAATGGTTGCTACCCGGGAATCCTCCGTCGGCAAACCCTGATGTTTGGCGTGTTCCTTGCCATCTGCAGAAGTGGTCGTTTTAGGCAAAGATCACTACAATGTACGGTTCCGTGGATCATATTCTGTTCATGAAAATGTCTCTTCTAATCCGCAGCTTTCATCGGCAGCAGCCCTCACTTCTTGCCTCTCTTCTTCCGGAGGGCTTCATCCAGGGTACGACCAACAGGGATGAGTGCAGACCCCCAATAATGCCGTAATTGCATTTTCAATTGCGTAGACTTCTTATTAATTATTCTAGTCACTTTAATTTATAGAGCCTCCATATTCTGCATATTAAAATGACCAAAAATGATAGGAAGAAATGTTAATGGGTCTTGTGATTGACTGGAAGTTTGAGATTCATGTCCAAATGTGCTCAACTTGGGGAGGTTTGACATGCTATTTCATTTGTGTACATGATTTGCCTTATTCATCCCCCACTCTCTCTCTGTCAAGGGGTAGAAATTACTGTAAGCAGATTATGAAATATTGTAGTACATGTACGTAAAAATATATCAGAGCTGGCGTCTTTGTGATTTACTTGTAAGTATGAGGTTCCGATCCGAGACCTATATATCATATTAGCAACCTAGTATCCATCCCGGACTGTATTATTTTTACCGGCACGATGGCTAAATTTCAAATGCAATGCCAAGGTCACGGTGGCTCTTCTCGAGGGCCATTTACTCTCCTTCACCTCCCCATTACTGACCTCCACTCTATTAGTTGCTGCACCTACTGCCGATTTTGAACTAAGGGAGCAAGAGCTCTTCCAACAGATGTTAGTCCAGCCTTCACTTAAGGGCCTCTGATTCCAAGATCACAGTCCCCGAGAAAGGAGAATTTTACAAGTTTGCGATGAGAGGCTCCTTTCCCCAAGGTGAAGCTTTTAGGGGGAAGAAAATGGGTCCTGTTTCCCCTGGGACATATCACACGCTCTTGTCGCCCCACCGCTGCCCCTGGTCAAACTAGCGATCACCTCCACCTTTGAGAAACTAGCAGCAAAAATGAGGCAGTCTACCTTAGTGAAAGTCCCTGAGAAGCAGTTTAACCCGGTTGACCATCTCCATCAATCTGTCCACCTGGAGAGAAGCTGTTGACAGCCGCTGACCTGTCTCCCACCGCGGAGATATCAGTGGCGAGAGTTCTCTCTTTGATGCTGCACAATTATACAGAAGGTGGAAAGCTTTCCAGAAAGAAATCAACTGCAAAGAGAAAAGAAACCCAGGGAAATGCTCCAGCTCCAGGCGTGCACATGCAAAGTGCCTTAATCAAGAGAGCAACAAAGCTAACATAAATATAACAGACTGGAGGGGTGCATGTGTCACCCCGGCCAGACCCCTCGAAAGGGGGTGCCCTACAATGCACACACCTTGGATCCGGGGGGGGGTGATTTACTGAGAGAAACGTGTACAGTCACAATAGGGAAAACATGAAGATGAAAGCAGTTTAATTCCAATGACTTCTCTCTTTTCTAATAAAGCAGTGCATGGCTTCAGAAATTGTATCATCTTCTGAGAGGTGACCATTTTCTGAAGTTTGCAAATCACTGGCGATGCAGTGGGGCCAGCTGGTAGCAACGCTGCCTCCAGGAACTTCATCCACAGCCTTGTAGTGAGTGGCGAGGGAGGGAGACGTCTTCTAAAAAACAGCATTTTCTCGGGAAGGATGGTTGTAGATGCATGTAAAGTGAGTGTGCGTGTCTCACATACACTAGAGTGTGAATGTGTAATGTACACTGGGCCCTTGTAAATACCTCCAGGTAAATGACTGCCTGCGATTCACACTGGCGCTCGCCATTCCTCTCTCGTTCATTTATTTCCGGCTCTTACTAAATTGTCTCCAATACTTTGGTGTAGTGAGTTGCTTATATTATCTTCCTTTAAATTTATCTTATTTTAAGAAAATTTAATATTTGGACCTCCCTGGTGGTGCAGGGGTTAAGTCTCAGCGCTAGATTCCCAGCCAGGAAGCTGACCCACATGGCACAGCAGACCTCTCCTATCTCCCCGCTGCTCCCCTCAGCAGTGGATTTCATTGGATGCACCTGTTCTGCTCCCCACTTTGTCTCTGGTGAATCCTCTCATGCCACCCCCTCCCATACATCTGGCCTATGCTCCAGTTCTTGTATGCATAAATAAATAAAAATAAATCTTAAAAAAAGAAAATGTATTATTAATATTTGCAGGGAACATAGAAGTGATCAATTTGTTGCCTGGTGTGTAGGACCTTAGGAAATTTGCCTGGATAGTGTTTCAACTGCTTCTATAGATACGCATATATATATGTTTACTATTATATGAAAACATCTGTATAGAGCTGCCTTAACTACACCCTGTGTGATGTAAGAGAGAATTAAATATGAGCAGCCTTACTCCTTCCTAGGGATTATTTCCCATCTAGGGCACTGGTTCCTAAACATTTCTGGGTGGTGGAGGGTCAGATGAAATTTCTCCCCAGGACAACGCAAATGCAGTTTTGCGTGTAAAGTTCTGCGATCAATTTAAGGGAGTTGATGGACAGTTCCACCCCATGCACGGCCCTGAAGTCCATGTTTAGAAATTACTCTAGTGAGATGCAGTAGACCTCGAGCAAACAACATGTATTTTCTGCATAAATAAGGTAGGCCCTGATGCTGTGGAGGGTCCCTGATTTCCTGGGGCTGGGAAAAATGAGTATAAACTTCCAGAAATGGAAATACTAGGTGAATCATGAGACATGAGCTGCTCTCATCCTAGCAAACGATGGTGACTTAGCCCTGATGTATAAACTCAGTAAGAACAGGGGCTGGGTAGCCCCTGCTTTGTCTCTGTAAGCACCTGACTGTACATACATTGTGCATTTAGACATTATGGTCTGAAGGAGCTAATGAATAATAACCTTACCCCCAAATCCAACCTATACTCTCTGGGGATCCACATGGAATGACCTGCTGTTAGCCTGATTCAAGCTCTTGTTTGTAGGAGAAACACAATTGCCCTTCAGCTGTGGGTTCAGACTCCCCAGCCACCCAGCCACATTCCACTCTCAGCCTGAATTAACAGTTAAAACAACACAGTGGGTATGTGATGAAAATTCCATTCACCTTTCCTCTAGCAAAATAACAACAAAACAAACTTGATTGCCCCCAAATTGTCCCTCAAGCTCCTAAATAGTTTTGTCTTGGGGGATCAGGTCATCTTTGCAATTTTTTGAAGATTTATTTATTTATGTATACAAGACATGGGGTATAGGCCTGACGTGTGGGGGGGTGAGAAGATTCACCAGGGACAGAGTGGGGAGCAGAACATGCAGATTGACTGAAATCCACTGCTGAGGGGAGCAGTGGAGAGACAGGAGAGGTCTGCTGCGCCCTGTGGGTCGGCTCCTGGCTAGAACTCGAACTCGTGCTGCGGTGGCTGTGGATAGTGTCATAGTGCTGAGACTTAACCCCTTGCACCACCAGGGAGGCCCAGATTTTCTGTTTCTCGAGGGTCTTCAGAGCCTTGATATGGTCTTGGGTGATGCGACCTCAGCTTGCCTGGCTCTCTGAGGCTCAGGGTAAGCAGTCTGCCCAAACCCACAGATGGTTCTGTGACTAGGCTAACATCTTTGTAAAGGCCCAATGTGTAAATGCCCCGTGACACTGGATTCACACCTCCCTCTCCTCACCCAAGTGACCACGGACAATACACCAACAATCTCATCAGCTGTGAACCCACGGCAAGGGCTTCCTGAGCACCAAAATGGGAATCTCATAGAATTCCCATGTGGCGTGAAGTGTTATTTCCCTCGTGATTTTTCTCAGCTCTTTAAAAATGTGGATGTCATGCTTTTCTCCTCGATTGTACCAAAAAACCTGACAGCACGGGGGACAGGACCTGTGGGCTGCAAATTGCCAAGCCAGGTCCAAACTCGAAAGGAGTGTGAGCCAGAGTGGCAGAGGGAAGCCAGTGCGCCTGCAAAGGACTGAGCAGAGTGGAGACCATGTGGCTGGCACTCAGGAGCTTGGATCTTGGCCAGATGCAGGGGGAGAACTCGGGCCAGTCTTAAGAATGCACCTTTTCTTTTTTAAGTTTTTGGTAAAATGAATATAAGAAAGTGAAAATCAAAATCAACAAAAAACTATGAACCAGAGACACTTTTAGGGGGGCGGGGGCGGGAGGGGAGGGATTGGGGTCAGAATGGGGGGGCTGCAATTGTATGGGGAATATAACAATAAAATTTATAAAAAAAAAAAAAAGAATGCACCTTTTCAAAATATTTTGAGTGCTATGCGGGGAATGGACAGTAGGGGTCACCGTCTTTCTCTGGAGCTCTCTTGTCTCAGAACCATCAGTGCTGGGAGGAGCTACCTGCAGAGAGAGGATATTACACCCCTTCCTCAAAATCCTCAGAAAGACTATAGTGTAGTGAGGAGTCCGAATTGCCAGTTGCAACTCTTTGTAGCTAATAAAGACGAGATTGTGCTCTCAAAGGTTGGGACTTAATCTTGTGACTGTAGTAGCTGTTTTCCCTGAGTTCCTATACGTAGGCTTTGGCCTTGTCCATGCAGCCCCTGAAAATGAACGCCCCCCAGAGAGTCTAGCCTTTTTCTTACCCAAAGCTCCAGAATGCATAGTGTTTTGCTCCTTCAACCACGTTTCCTTCTATGGCTCGTAGCTTCCTGCGCTGCACGGCACACCCTTTATATCCATTGCCATCAGCCCTGTTTAGGAAAGCAGCGTCTGATCTTTTGAAAAACATTTACAAACACACGCAAAAGCAAAAATCACTCTTCGGCTGCTTATCGCCCCAAAATAATCATTCTTAACATTTTTTTTTTAAATTAAGATTTAATTTTCTTAGAGCAGCCTCAGGTTTACAACACAGTCGAGAGGAAGGTATAGAGATTTCCCACAGGCTCCCTGTCTCCCCACATGCTCTCCGCCTCCCCCCAGCAACGGGCCCACCAGGTGCTCCATTTGTTATAATCGATGGACTCGCATCGACTTCATAACTGGCTGAGGTTCCTTGTTTACATTAGGAGTCACTCTTGCTGATGTACATTCCATGAGGCTGGCAAATATCTAATGATATTTTCTTTTTTTTTTTTTTAAAGATTTATTTATTTATTTATACAAGCACTGGGTACAGTCAGAGGCGCGGGAGGGTGAGAGAATTCACCAGAGCCAGAGCGGGGAGCAGAGCAGGCAGAAGGACCGAAGTACACTGCTGAGGGGAGCAGCGGGCGGCAGGAGAGGTCTGTGCTCCATGTGGGACCCTCACCCCGAGGCCGGGGATCGAACCAGTGCTGCAGAGGCCACGGGCAGCTTCGCAACCCAGCGTTCAACCGCTGCGCACCGGGGAGGCCCTAATGATATTTTCTTTACCATTATTTTCTTTACCATTTCGTAGGAGTGTTTCTTTGCCCTCAAAATACGTGCCCTATTCAAGCCCACCGCCCCAGCCAAAATGCCTGGCAACTGCTGAACCTTTTATAGTTTCCATATAGCTTTGCCTTTTTCCAGAATGTCATGTCTTTGAAATCCCACTTTCTAGGTCTGTGCTCGTGTGTGTTTGTGTGTTTACATTTACACTGTTAGACCCATCGTGTGTTTTCAGAATTTTTCCTACATTTCAACTTAGTTTTAAAACATAAGCATTTGCTAAGCCATTAATCATCTTTCAAAATTATATTTAATGATTCCATAACTTTCTACTGTGCCAGAATTTGTCACTGTTGTTGACATTTAAGATTTTTCGTTCACTCTTTTCCTGTTATTATGAATAATGTCACAGAAAACATTCTTACATGCAAGGCTTTGTTTACATTCTTGAATGCCTCCTTGGACTAAATTCTAAAATGTGTTATTTTGGGGTCAAAAGATATGAATAGATTTTATCCAGTTGCTTGTTAAACTGTACCTGTGCAAACCCCATCACGACCATCTACTAGAACAGCATCTCATCATTCCCAGCATTATTCAGTATTATATAATTTTATCAATTTGATACATAACAATTGTTATCTCGTTGGTTAAAGCTCCCCCTTTTAAACTTATCTATCTAGTTGTAGAAGCAATAAGCATTGATGGAGCCTTCCTACCAGATATGGGAGGAGGTAGGTACTATCCTCATTATTATCCTCATTTTACAAAATGAGAAAAGAATGCTACCTGGTCAGAGGGGACCTATGGATGGGCTCTAACCCAGGGAATATGAGTCTGGGCGTTAGTTCCAGCTCTATTTTGCCTCTGGGCAGGAACAGGAAAGCTCCACTGGGTGTGAGTGCAGAAAGCAATGGGATCAAAATAATTCTCACTAATATGTGAATGACCAACAGAAGCAACTATCTGGTTTTTAACTAAAAAAGCTAGTAGCTATTTTCAATCACTTCCTTGTGGAGGGAATTTTCAGAAGTTTACAAGATGGACAGCCCCTAGGACTGTCCTCCTGAGGACCGCTGTGGCCACAGTGAGGTCTTCCTTCAATTCAGTGGTTGCTCATTGCTGAACCACGGACCAGTCTTGGCTCAAAGACGCAGCTTAGTGCGTGCATAGTGTTTGAGATGCCGAGCTCACCGCCATCACACGCAAACCGAAGTTCCGCCTCTCTTTACAAATGGAAGCTCAAAACCTTTGCATGTCAGCAATCTCTAAGGACTGGGATACCCAGGGATGCTGGGGTTTCCTCGCACCCACCTTCCTCTGTGTCAGTTTCCCCACGTTCTTCCTCTCTGCACCAACTCTCTAATGCCTTCCTTTCAAGCGATCGTTATTATTTTTGGCTAGAGCCTCTCCCACAACAGGGAACCCCCCTCCTGTCTCTGTTACAAGCATCTTGAGGGTCACAGAAGGCTCTGCCCTGAGCCCCGTGGAAGACGCAGATGTTTGCAAACCTGACCGTGTCTTCATTAGAGTGGTGAGTTAAGCTTCCCTTATTTGCTGCATTGCATCATAACTCCAGAGGAGACTTGAAATAGAGCACATCACATTGTGCACATTTTTGAAGGATCATAAGAAGAAGCTAAATATAAGATTCAAGTCCGTGTTCTGCGCATGCTTTTCCAGAGTGGAGATGGTGCACTTGGACGCTCTGTCCCTTTCCTGCTGTTCTTATCAGCACGTGTCTCCGAACGTGTGGTCTCCATCCCTTTTGTGGGACTATTCATGGGTATCTTCTCGGTTTTGGTGACGAGGGTTGAGTTGGAACCACGGGAGCCTCCCTGTTCGGCAGGTGGAGCCGCACAACCTCCCCCCTCACACACACGGCGTCTTTCATTCCCTTTAAAAATAACTCTTGAAAGCAGGCCCCTGATCCTCCAGTCTGCCACAGGGCACTAGTATAATTTTACCTTTCTTTAAATGGAGGTAGCATCAGTTTACAACACTCTGTAGCTTCTGAGATCACATTTTTCATCACACTGTCACCAAATGTTCAGTCACCACCCACCACCAACCAGCTGACCCCTTTCCCCAGCCCGCCTCCCTGTGTAACCACCATTCTGTTATCAGGGTCTAAGGGCTTGTTTTTAAGTTTGTTTGTTTTTTTCCCTCTATTTCACAAATGAGTGAAGTCATCAGTGTTTGCTTTACTCCGTCCAACTTATTTTTTAGCATAATCTGCACAAGGCCCATCCATGTTGCCATCCAAGTGGCAAAATTTTGTCTTTTCTTTTATAGGGCTGAGTAATCTTCCACTGTGTCTACAGACTGATTCTTCTTTATCTGCTGATCTATCATTGGGCATTTAGGTTGTTTCCAAAACCCGGCTGTTGTAAGTAGCGCTGCAGTGAACATAGAAGTGCATATATCATTTTGAATTTTGCGTTCTTTGGGTAAATATCTAGGAGTGGAATTGTTGGATCATATGATCAATTTACTTTTAATATTCTGAGAAGCCCCCATACACTTTTCCTTAGGGCCTAGGCCCATCTGCATCCCACCAGCAGTGTACAAGTGTTTCTTTTTCTCCACATCTTCGTCAACACTTGTTTCTGATATTTTTGATGGGGCATTCTCACAGATGTGAGGAGGTGCCTTATAGTGATTTTGACTTGCTGGAAATAAGTAATGATGAACATTTTTCATAGGCCTGTTGGTCATCCGTATGTCTTCTTTTGAGAATGTCTGTTTAGATGATCTGAACATTTTTTTTTATTAGGTTGTTTTCTTGTTGAATTGTATGAAATCTTCATAGGTCTTGTATACTACCCCCTTATTGGTCGTAAGATGCACAAATATCTTCTCCCATTTGATAAGGTATTGTTTTACTTTATTGTTAGTTCCTTTCACTGTTCAGGAGCTTTTGTGCCCACCTTCTACTGAATGCCATTTGTTTAATTATTTACTAAATGTTTAATTCATTTGCTTATTTGAATGTGTATGTGCCAACAATAAATACAAACTTGATATCATAAGTTGAAACATACCTACATGAGTAACTTAATATTGAAAATAATTCTGTGGCTAGCAACTCAGACAGTGGTGTGCCACCCATGGCCCCAGGGCCAGATGATGGGATATACTTATTTTATTTTATTTTTTCCCAAAGATTTATTTATTTATACAAGAACCAGGGTACGGGCCAGATGTGCAGGAGGGTGAGAGGATTCACCAGAGACAGAGTGGGGAACAGAACAGGCAGACTGACTGAATTACATTGCTGAGGGGAGCAGTGGGCACGACAGGAGAGGTCTGCAGCACCATGTGGGATTTCTCCCCAGCCGGCTGGGACTGAACCCACACTGCTGCAGACAGCTTCACAGTGCAGCGCTCACCCACCTGCGCCACCAGGGAGGCCCAATATATACTTTTTTAAAGAACATGTTTCAGAAGGATAGAGGTATTCTCAAGGAACAAAGCTATCCATCTCCTAGGATCTAATCATACATATCCTGGTAGTTTCATTCAGGAAGAATCTCAGCATTCCTCCTGAGAGCTCTTAGTCTCCCCTGTGCCCTGTGAATATGCACCTTCTTGAGATCGCAGGGCCCCAACCTCCGGGAACCTGTGCTCCTCTCTTCTAACACGTCAGCTGCTTTGCAGAGAGAGTGATGGGGTAGTGGTCACAGCCTGTGCACCCCCACCCATGGGACTGTAAGCTCCCCATGTTCCCTGAAACCCCTCAAGAGCTTCTTCTTGTTTTGTATTCCTCTTACAGAAGTGTGACTCTTGTTTTTTTCCTTCCCTCTTGTGTCCCTCTCTCTCTCTCTCTCCCTTCCTTGGTCTTAATCCTTCACCTTCCTCAGTGACCCTGGCTATTGTTCTGCTTGGAAACACCCCTTTTTGCTTATGTTTGTATCACACACCACCAGACTGGGGTGGGCTGCTGTTCTGGGTGACGGTTTGGTGGTTTCTAACATCTGAGCATTCTACTCTCACAAATTCTAAACAAGATCAGTCTGTTGGGGTGTCCCTGGGCTTTGACCTTGATGGAATCACTAGTCTGAGCTCTGTCACATTGAGGTGACTGACCTGAAGCAAATGGCCTCACCTCCTTCTTCCTTGGCTTCTTAAACTGAAAAGCTGATAAGGAAGCATTTGCCTTCCAGGATTTTCATGAGGATCAAGGATAAAATATAAGAGACCCTGCTTTTCCAAGTGTGAACTTGGTCCTGATGAAAGATGGGCATTATGTTTGAGTGTGGGGTGTTCAGGAACTTTCTCCAGCCCCCATCACAGAAATCTTTACACATCCATTTCATTTGTTGCTTATAAAACTGTTTATTTTCCCAGTGTTGCTTCTGTTTTCTCTTTCTCTCCTCCTCTCTGCTGCTGCATAATTTCATTATCTGCTATACATAAATGTATTATGTAATTCCCTCAATATGTCATCGATTGTTTCTGCTTTTCTGTAGTATTACTTAAGTCCATAATACTTTTTATTAAATCTCCAAGGACTGCTGCTGAACAGTAGTTGAAGGATACTCCCCTCCACTAACTGAAACTCAGCACTTACATATTTGAAGTGACACAAAGCACTACAAAAAAAAAAAAAAAAAAACACAAAAGTGGAATTTTCCCACTAGCTTTATGAAGTCAGGAAACCAATTGAGGTCTTGGTTTATAACCCAGTTGTCTATCCAAGAGATGGATGCTGTCTTTCAGAAAATAATAACAAGCATTAATAAATAATATAAAATTAGCTAATGCTTAGTGAGTACTTACTATGTTCCAGTTACTATTATAAGCTCTACTTGTATTAAGTCATTTAATCTTCATAATCGCTCCAGAAAGAAAGTATTTTTTTATCCCCATTTTATGGAAAACTTAGCTGCCTTTCCCAGAGATACACAATGAAGATGCAATCCAACTGTATCTCTCTCTCTCTCTCTGTGTGTGTGTGTGTGTGTGTGAGTGTGTGTGTGTGTGTGTGTCTCTCTCTCTCACTCTCTCCTCCATGAGCTTAGGAAGCCAGTGACCTCCTAAGCTTAGCTGATAAATACTCAGATTGAATGCATGAGAATTTGAGACTCTATTCTGAACTTGTTTCTGACACTAAGATGAAGCCAATCACATCTTCTCCATGGGACTAGGTGTCCTTATGGACCAGATTTGGTAGATTGGATGAGACCATTGTTTTTAATCTATTTCATAAAGTTCCAGAATCTGAGTGACTGTTGAGGGGGCTTAGGATGGCCAGGGAAGGCGTCATGGAACAGGCTGGACCCTGGACCCCTTTCTTGCATTAAGCAGTGCACTTGTGCTGGCCTGGGACGACCAGGTGGGAAGAGCAGGGAGGGAAGGAGACATGGAGGAAGAGGAAATAAGGGAAATCATACAATCCATTGTTCCAAAATAGCATTCTACCATGACTGTTTCCCAAGTATGCCATTAAGTGTTCCTTAAATACTTGATTTCAGAAGGCTATCTAATATTCAAATGTATGAACAGATTACCCTTTACTTATTCACTTATTTTAGGCCTTTATGTTTTTTTTTCTGATTCTTCATCATCCACTGATTCATCATACATTTATTGGGAACTATTATTTGCCAGATAATAATATAAGTCAGTACAGCAGACATGTTCTCATGCATACATTTTTGACTTACCTTTTTTTGCCTTCATACTTATAGGACCATTGTTATCTTTGGGTTTATTTTAACTGCTGCCTTTTTGTCTTAGTGAAGGGAACCTTTTCTGGAAAGCCTATGAGTCTGGACAAACTGTTGAGATCTGTGTGAATGACAAAGGAACACAACGGCGTTCTGGACACCCTGTTTCCCAAGATCGTAGTTATAAAATTAATAGACACTCTCTCGATTGTGTATGCCAACAGCTTCCGCCTCCCCTTGTGAGCTGCAGCCTCAAAGGGACCATCTTGAAGCTGTAGCTTCCCTTGTCTCCCTGGCTGAGAGCTGGCTGAGACCTTGGAGAATACCTAGCCCAAAGTATGCTCAAATCAAGTCTGAGCAGAAGCCCCAGGGATTGCTGTGAGGTTTGCCTTGGTGATTCCCTTGTAAATCATCTGCAAAAAAAATAAACACACTGTGTCATAATATAAACTGGATGTAGCTGAGATGATGAGCTGCTTGAATTTCATGCATACAGCATAATACAGACCCTCTCTGGCTGACAAGGCAATAGAGAGAAACCCAAACATAATTCCTTATCCACGTGGACACCCGACCAGTCAGCTGTGGGGGCTGAAGTGGGACCACGCCTGGTGGCAACGTTGCAATGTCCCCAGAGGCACGGTGCCAAGTCTGAAGTGAAGCTGCAGAGTGATTGGGTGTCCAGAGACCCAGCTATTTCTGGCTGCAGACTCTGTGTCGTGAAATGGTGACACTTCTCTCCACCTCCCTCAATGTCCTTCTCTGCCCTGGTGACTCTATGGTTGAATGATGGTCAGCCTACTCGGAGACAGCTGCTGGTTTCCCTCCCAAGGATTTGCTTGTGTCTTAGGACAGAAGATGTCCAGAAAAGACAAGTCTGGACCCCAGAGAGCACAGGCGTCCTGAGGAGGAGGAGAGGCCCCTTGCATAGACATGCCAGTAGTTTTTCTTCCCTTCTCCACATTCTGTCTTCTCATCTCCTTCCCTGATAGCGAGCAGAGGCTACGGGAATCTAAGTTGGAGCTCTCTCTCCTTGGCTGATTTCATTTTTTATTTCCCGATTCCTAAGGGATCACTTAATTCATTTTATGCTTCTGGAAAAGACTAGAATTTCCTAATTCCTCCAAATACCTGGGCAGGTTACCTCTTCCAACCTTAGCTCATCATTATTCCGCACTGAGTTATGTAATGATTTGATCGTGTTGAGGAGTAATTCACCTTTGTTCCCACCTACGTTAAGACTGATTACAAATCCTCATAAAATACTCATTATGCTACCAAAAATGTTCTTAAGAATAGTCTGTTAGAGAGGAGGTAATGCTTTGCTCGGAAGTGTGGGCTTCTGTCTAATTATGTGTAAATTATCTGAGTGGAATCTCAAATGTTTAGTGATAAACAGTTTTATGCTTCCCAGCAAAGTATCTAGTTTGTGAGGCAATATAATCAAAAGCAGCTTGTGTGCAGTGAATTGTAGATTGTATGACTTTGCATCCTTTTCAAGTCGTTCTTATGGAAAGGAGCGGGGATGTGTCTGCAGCCCTTTAAGAAAACCCAATGTTGTGTTCGGCCATTTTTTTTTTGAAAGGGAAAAAGAAGATAATTGATCCTTTGACTTTCCTGTTGTTCTGTTCTCAGAAGAGACATCAAAAAGTTGGATTTCTTAAGAAATGCAATTAACTGACTTTTATTTAATGATTTTTTTTTTCCTTGAGTTATTCATCCAGGAGAAAAGTATCTTTTGGTTATTAACAATGATGAGTTTGGATTATTAAGACACAAAAAATTATGATTTCAACTGCAATGTATAGAGAGTCACTCAGAGAAAACCTCTTGCTGTGTCTTCATTTCCCCTAGGTAAAGACACCTTCCCTGAAATCCTCTGCCCTCCTATATCCCCTATCCCCAGGTGGGATGGTTAAACCCCTTTTGAGCTTCCAGGAGAATGCTGTTCTGTTCATGAAGCCCTGTGGACACCAGGTAGTTTGGACGAGGTCATGCTAGTCAACGTGCTAGTGGTAATTTTAACTCGTGTAATCCAGATGGTCATAGACATTCCAGTGTTGAAATCTGGAAGGTCGTTTGTCCTCGGCCTCATGGGCAGGCTTCCAAGAAGCTTCATGGGGGTCTGTCAGAGTAGACACCATCTAAAACTCCTAATCCTGCAATTTCCTTAGGCAAATCTAGTCAATGTGGTGAATTAAAATAACATAAGGAAACTGAGTTCCCTGTAGAAGACCGGGGGACACCAGCTGAGAAAGTCTGAGAATCCATTGCAGCTATTCTTCTAGAATTACTCCTGTTACAAAAGAAGATGATAACCATGGAGGGAAAGGCTATGAAATACTAGGGGGAGAAAATAATAGCAAAAACCCAAAAGGAAGACCAAGATTAAAATGAGGATTTCAGTGGGGTCAAGAATCCACATGGGATAATGTTAGGGCTATCATCATGGAAGTCATCCCAGCCAGAAGCATGGCTTAACATAGCATATGCTGTCTGATTCTGCTTAGGTTTAAAGACCCTAAGGCGAATTTCAGGGACTTGGTTTTAAAGTTGGAAACGGTTGATGAGACTATATTTGGTATATTGATGAACCCATCATCCACTTGACATATGTGCCCATTCAGACACCTTTTGGATGAATTTGCAAATACACCAGCTAAATAGATGAGTGTTCCATAATTAATACCTAGAGACTGTACATGTGTCAATGCCTCTAAAGGCTAAGCCTTAAATGTGCCCAAGATCAAAATACCCACATAAAGACTCCTATATATATATTTGACATTTACAAACCAGGAGTTGTTGGACATTTTGAAGGCAAACCATTTTGATGATTGACTAAAATATATTCCTTTGCATCATGTCAATGTGTTCTGTATAATTAGCATATCCTTTAAAGGAAGTTCAGCCATACTCTTAGAGTTCATTAGAAGTTTATCGGGACTGTCGATGGAATATATTTGCTTGCTGTTCCCACCTGTCTCTCCCCTCCCTATCCCATAGCCTCTGTTCTCAAGTCTGCCGTTCACATCTGAGGTCTAAAGGTGTTTTATTTGGATATCCTTTTTTTAGTGAAAGTATATACAAATTGCCGACTCATGATCTATTCCCTTTGAACTTACATATCATTGGTTTAAAAATGCAATAAAATCTGAAATGTACACTAATATTCATTCTGAAGATTAAAACTGCCGATGAATTATGCAGCTGGGCCAAGGCTGTCTTGTTCTCAGACTAAATTTATCTCATCGAAAGGGAATTATTCTGACCGAGGTTAGAGAGCAGAGATAGTTAAAATTTGATTGTTCGGTTGTTTCTTTGAGGTTTTTTTTTTTTTTTTTTCGTTTGTGACTTTAAAAAAAAAAATTGGGTATTGGTTCTCATGGGACCTGGATTTTAAAATGTAGATACTGATGAACAACTAATAAAAAGTCCTTTTTTCTCTGACGACAAATGTGACACAGCCTTCTGGAGACTCTCTTTTTTAAGATGCTTTTTTCTTTTCTTTCCTTCTCTCGCTTTCTTTTTTTAACCATGAATCTGTGGCCACGGGACCCGGTGCCAGGCAGCTAACCTCTCTGACTTACACAGCGTCAGCCTCAGCGTAATAGAAATAAATGCTGCATTTTCTCTGTATAGAACATGTCACTTGGGCGAAGTGCTACAACGTCTCTTTGGTAGAGCTAAAATGCGGATTTCTCAAAATGTCTTGTTTTCAGTTAATGATATTTTCTGCTTTTCACTGGGGGTCTCTTTGGGGCTTTGTTCTTGAATTCATTTCTGTGGGGCACCAGCTTCCTATTATTCCTCTCTGCAGACTTCTTGTCCCACCGAGCACCTAGCTTGGGAAATTGTTCAGGTCCAATGCCTGTAAGTCCAGCCCTGCCCGCCATGTTCGCCCTTTTGGGGGTAAACCGACACCTAAGAAACTTGTCGGAAAGGCGTGATGATGATGTATGGGAATGAGGGAAGCTCTAGAATATACTAAGAAACAGACTACAGACACCGAGCGTGATGAGCAGAGAGCGGCGGTGGGCTGAGCTGGACGGGATGAGCCTCTGGCGGACTCCACAGGACCCTGGGTTTGCCTGGCAGGCCGGGTGATGTCAGGTGCCAGCTCCTGCTCCACTGCCTGAGCGGAGCCAGCGCTGCCCCCAGACAGACAGCTGAGTTCATCTTTCTCGAATGCACCGCCCACGAGGAGAGGCAACTTCCAGAAATGGCCAGGCCTTCTGTCCTGCAGCGAAGCAGCCCCTGGTGACTCACAGCCACTGCAAGGGAAATTCATCCAGGCTAGTTACGGGCCCCGGGTTGGAACTTGAAGACAGACGCCCAGGGCTTGGTGGGAGCTGATGTGGGGTCTTGAACCAGGCGCAACAACAGAGGGGGTACGTTTGCTGGCCTCGTGATAGCTGCCCTATCAGCGGGGTGTGGGCATCTGGTTCCCTCCAAGCTGGACCTCCCTGCAGAGCAGGACATATCCAAGGCAGGGAAAGACCCGACCTTGGCCTCCCAGCCCCGAGCTGTGACCATGGCAAAGCCGCCGTCATCCACAGGGACCAGTAGGAGAGCTGTGCTCCCAGCCGCACAGCCTGCTTTCCTGGTGAAGTGGGCAAGCCTGTTTGTTTCAGAGAACTGAGATCACATCGCATAGGGTGAAACAGGTTGCTACAGGCTGGTGTCCTGCCTTCCAGAGGCAAGTCCTGCTCGTGGGTCTGACAGCGGGTCTGCCCCATCCACAGATGCTGTATCCTCATTGTCCGGTCACTGCATCTTCTGAAGTAGGACTCTGAACAATGATGCTGCCTCCCAGACCACCCAGACCTCTCCAGAGTGAGACTTTACTCTGTGTCTTTTTAATTATTTATTTATGCATCAAGAACTGGTGTGTAGGCTAAAGGTGTGAGGGGTTGAGGGGATTCACCAGAGATAGCGGGGAGCAGAACAGGTGGGTCTACTGAAATACACTGTTGATGGGAGCAGCAGGGAGACAGGAGAGGTCTGCTGCGCCCTGTGGGTAGCTCTCTGGCGGGGGATTGAACTCGGGCTGCAGTGACTGCCAATAGCTTCATAGTGCTGAGACTTAACCCCTTGTGCCACCAGGGAGGCCCCTACTCTGTGTCTTCTTATCCCATGAAATCATTTTATCCCAGTCAGATTAATTAGGGCATCTGCCTGGTCCTCACATTCTGACAGATGCCTCTAAACTGTGGGTCAAGTTCATCATTCAAAGACCAGTCTGTTCCCAGACCAGGCCACTGGCATCACCATCCCCAACTCTGTTGTTCTAGTTTTGCCTTTCCAGACTATCACAGGCCTTGAGTCAGGTCCTTCCGCTCAGTATGATGTGCCTGAGACTCCACCACCAATCGCCTCTCTGTGGTTCATCCATCCATGTCGTGGATGACGAGCCTTCTGTGCCTTGAAGATGGCACTGTGCTTTCTTTATCCAACAGTTGAAGGATCCTGAGGTTGTTTCTGAGTTTTGTTGATTAGGAAAACGCACTATAAATGTGTGTGCAGCTATTTCTGGGTCTACACTGTCTTAGTTTTGTGGGTAAATACTTAGGAATGGAATTGCTATGTCAGTTAACTTTATGGAGAAGTTTTTCGGGAAAAAAGTGGCCTCTGGTGAAGCTTTGATGTGGAATCCTGGTCTAGGTTTGTGACTTGCACATGGTCTTGAGCCTCACTCTCTGGCTAGATCCCAAACGAGTCAGTCCTTGTAGTCCCTCACCCTCTGGCCCCTTGGCCAGCCCTGGTCTCCCCTCCCCACACTGCCCTCTGCTCTCACCCCAGCTCACACGCCCTTTTCCACGTCCCCACCACACGGCTTCTTCTCTGGGAACACTCTGCCACCCACCTCTCTCCTCACCAACTCCTCCTCCTTCAGCTCTACCCAATGAAATGCCACCCCTTCAGAGAAAGTCTTCCAGCCCCCTGCTATATATAGTTTCCTTTAAAAAAAATTAAAACCCTGTTCTTTTCCTTTACAGCATTTACCACAACTGGCCTTATAAAATTAACTGTGTAATTTGTTTTCTGATGGAAATTTTTATTGAGATCATTGTACAGGCACATACAGTTGTAAGAAGTAATAGAGAGAGAGCCCAGGTCACTTTTACTCAGTTCTGTACCCAGTTTTTTTTTTTTTTCCTTTTTTTTTTTGCAAAGGGGAAACTGAATAATTTTGCTTTATTATTTTTTTTTTATTTTAGACATCTTTTACATCATTTTTTTTTCATTTTTGCACAATGTATGCATTTTCATCTCGGTTATATTCCCCATACAATTCCCACACCCTTGTTTTGATCCTACTCCCTGCTCTCCCCACCTGTAGTGTATCTCTGGTGCAATTTGCAGCAACATGGATGGTGCTGGAAGGGATCATGCTCAGCAAAATAAGCCAGAAAGAAAAAGAAAAATACTGAATGGTCTCACTCATAGCAGGAATTTAGAAATCCTAAATAAGGGACCAGGAAAAAACCTAATTATAATAAAGTAAAAATCAAAATCAACAAGCAACTGTACCCAGTTTTGACGGTTGGCAAAATTGCGATCCTCTATCACATCCAGGATTTTAACATTGATAGTATGCATTAATCTTATGCATAGTTTCCTGGTTTTACTTGTGGTCATGTGCGTATGTGAGTGTTATCATACATGTGGAAGTGTGGCCCACCAGCAAGTCAAAATCCACAATGGATCCATCAAACCAGGTTTCTTCCAGCTGTCCTTCACGGCAGTTCCTACTTGTCCCAGTTCCTAAGACTGACAAACACTAATCTCTTCTCCATTTTAAAAGTTTAGACATTTCAAAAATGAATCCAGATGCTACATAACCCTTGGAGGGTGCATTTTTTTCCCCCAGCACAATTCCCTATAGAGTCATGAAACTGTGTATTCAGTAACTGTTCCTTTTCATTGCCAAGTAGTATTCCACATTGCGGCTATACTACAGTTTAACTAGTCACCTGTTGTTGGACAGTTCATTATAAATGAAAACATAAAGATTTTTGTGTGAACTTAACTTTCCATGTCTCTGGGATAAATGCTCAAGAATGACATTGCCAAGATGTTAGTTTTATAAGAAACTGATTGAAGATTAATATCTGCCTCTAACAATAGACTTTAAGTTCCAACAGTGCAAGCAGGCTGAGTTTCTTTGTTTGTTTGTCCATTTGCTTGTGTGTATGTGTAATCACTGTACGTTGGGAGCATTCCACACTCCTTAGAACCTCATTTACCACTCTATAAATATTTATATAGGAATTAAATGAGAAATGAATGAGTGAATGCATGAATAAAAATTTTGGCATGGGGATTAAATAAAATAATGTATGTAAATCATTTTTAGAATGCTTAGCATGAAGTAACCTCTAATATTTAGTAAATATTTTATCACCATCAATATTATCAGATAGGATTTAGGTAAAGAGTGATCTGGCTCAATGTTCCCATCCTTCTGCCTTCACCATTACAAAGACATCACGGGGATTTATAGGCTTGGAAACCTGAGTTCTTGCTCCACCTCGTTCCCTTAAAGGAGAGTCCCTATCAGGAACGTGTTCCAAATTGACAGAGTTCTGGGAATCTGGGCTTCATATTCAACTCCCATCCCGCTTCTGTTGGTCAGGATGAAGCTGTTGACTCTTTCTGCCAAAAATGAATCCAGGCACCTTGGCAGAAGCCCCTGAAGGTGGAGGGTGAAAATATGTGGCACTGAGCAGGTGACCCCTGACCTGGGATCCTTGCGGCTTTAGTGCATGATCTATACAGGTAAAGCCGATGCAGATAGCACAGCGCTTAATAGAGAGAGAAAATTAGTAATTCCTATTTGCCTGAGGAAAGATCAGGTCTTCATAATGGCTTGATCCATGTACAAAGAGCTAGTAAAGACAAGCGGTCCTCATAATAAAAATAGAAATGAGGTTTTTCCCAACAAAAAATGCCACTGGAATGACGAGCTGTCACAGAGGACCTGGAGAGATGAGGAAGGAGCTTCTTTGGGGACTATAATTAGGCTTGCATGGCTGGTGAGCGGCACGGCACTGCTCAGGAGCTGTGCGGGGGTGCTCCCTGCCTCTTTCTAGAATCACCGTCAAGCTCCCTCTTAAGGGCGGGGTCTGGGAGGCAGTCAAAGCCCATTCCTAGTAGACGATGTCCTCATTCTCCTCACGCCACAAGGCGCAGACCTGGCAGGACTTGGGGGACAGGAACAAAGCAGATGAGGATGCCTCTGGTTCCTTATAGGAGAGCCCCCCATGTCCTTATAGAAAACTTGGCTAATGCAGATTAATATCAAACACTGAAAGTCGCCCGTATTCTCACTGCTAATATGAGCTGGCGTTCCCCTGAAGCTTAGGTGTGTCCATGTGGATACCTGGGTTTAGATCTAGAAGGAGATAGACTCAGAAGTGGGGAGGGCCGGTGATGGGTGTAGACTGATTTTATTTGCACAGCCATATAAATACAGAGTTCAATCTTACTCCATTTTCCCATTTTCTACGCTCGTGTCTGCTTGTGAGTCTTTCTTCCTGAGGTTACCAGAGGCAAGAGGGCTGGGAGCAGAGGGACATTTTCCAGTGGAATGGGTGGTGAACTAGTTGTGTGTACATGTGTCCGCGTGTGTGCAGGTAGTTGTGTGCACATGCATCCGTGTGTATGTGCAGGCTGAGCGCCGTTCCGCTGCTACTCTGTGTGTTTCTTGCGGGGAGCCACAGGCAGGGAGGCCTCCTCCACATATTGGGTCAAGTCCTGAGCTCTGTCTAGCCTAGTCCAGGTTGCCATGGCAACAGGGAGACCCTGAGGGGGTTGTAAATATCAGCAGGGATCTGGGGGAGGCAGCATCCACCTCAACCATAGTTTGCAATTTTGTAATCCCACTTAATTTCTCAGAAAACTCATATCAATTGTTCAACTTTCAGACATTCTGATTTAAAATCCATTTTCAGGAATGCATTATCCAATCAAGTAGAAGATTAGCATTAAGAGATCACACAGACCCGAGTGTGTGCTTTTCAATGCTAAGTCTCTCCTCCCACCTCAGTTCCTCCTCTGTAAAATGGGAACAGTCAGATTACCTTCCTTGCTGGATGTCTGGGAAGATGACCTGTGATAAGAATGTGAAATACTGGGCATGGTACCCTGCATGTAGTGAAAACTCAGTATTTCCCAATTTGCTATTATTTTTATGCCATTTCTTAGAATTGCGTGGCTCTGGGTGGGACAATGATTAGTTGGGGAGGTGCACTGGCGTGGCCTGGCTGGGCTGGAGGAAAGGAGCAGGAGGTCTGCTGTGGATCTGAGTGATATTAGAGGAAGTAGCGGCACCCTGGAGTTTGGTGTTTTCACTAAAGAGCTCATAAAATATTAACATCCCCTGAGTTACCCAGAGCTGTGGTGTCAGCTCTGCTTGCTGCACGAGAGGCTCTTTAGAGATGTCTGTGGCCCAGTTAGGAGGAGGGAGAGCTGGGGGTCAAGATGGCGACAGGCATCCTAATTACTTCCTTAGCTGGGAACACTGGGCTTAAGGGAGAAGGACAGGATAGTCAGCCAGCAATGGACGCTCCTGAAAAAAATGAAAAGGACCTTCCTCTCCACCAAGAGACAATGGGGCTGTCTTCCCACAGAGGCCAGTTTATATTGCCTTGCATTTGCGTTTGTTCACAATCAACAACCACCAGAGCACTGTCATCAAAATTGCCACTGCCACCACCATTGTTATCATCTTCCCTACTGGCATCAACACCATCACCACCACCACCTCGTCATCATCAACAACCATCCCACCATCATCTCCATTGTCACCACCATCTCCATCCATCACCACCACCATCACCATCATCTCCATCAACACCACATCATCATCACCATCTCCATCACTACCATCATCATCATCATCTTCATCATCACCACCACCACCTCATCATCATTGACAACCATCCCACCACCATCAAAACCACCACCACCATCTCCATCACTACCATCATCATCATCATCTTCATCATCACCACCACCACCTCATCGTCATTGACAACCATCCCACCACCATCAAAACCACTACCATCATCTCCATCAATACCACATCATCATCACCATCTCCATCACCACCATCATCACCACCACCACCACCACCATTATCATCAAGGCATCATCGGCATCTTTTTCATGAAGCTCATCTCATGATGCATTTGTTAGGCACCATGGGTTGCATTAGGCAATTAACATGTATTATTCCATGTTATCCAAATTCTGAATAAAGATACTCATTCATTTTCCTGTTGTAAATGAAGAATCCATGACCCATGAAGTTTAAGTGAGTTACCTAATGTCACCCAGTTGATACAAGACAAGTCCAAGTTTCAGAACCAGGTGATCTGCCTCCCCAGTTTTTATTATCATCCACTTCACTATCAAGAAGGCAGGATAAGATTAAACTCTGTGCCCCCCAAAACACCATTTTAATTCTTTTATCCCCTTTGGGAGGGAAAACCTATAACCTGAGCCTCCTAGTTTGGCACAGATGGTCAACTACTGGTCTCCAAATTTATGTATTTAAGCCAGTAGAAGTCCTTCTACAGATAAATTTCACATGAACCTTCATTTATGAAGAGATGAAAGGGGCAGGAGTAGAGACAAATTTTATAAATTCAAATGTGAAACATTTATTATAAAGCCAATCAGTGAGAAAATGAGGCTATTTTGATGAACACCAATATTTGAAATTGGGAGCATGGTTAACTAATATTGTTTTCAATTAGCCTCATAATCTAATTCACTTCACTCTTTTAATTTGTTGCATAATATCAAGAAAATGCTGATTCATAAGCTGATACAGAGTTGCAAATGGTAATTTTTTAAACCAGATGACCTGAAAATATCAGGAGGATCTAACATGTCACTCCCTCTCCTGCTCTGGGGTGGTACTAGCACCAGGCTCAGCCCAGAGAATACTTCTGAGATGCAGCTGATGTGTGAATCAATGAGTGAGAGTGAAATAAACCTCAGAAGCAGAGGAGGCCTTTTATCATCATGTCCACGTATTCTCCCTCACTGGACCGACGTTTAACTAGCATCTTCTCTGATAAGCCAGGGGCTGATCTGGGCTGATGAGGCCACCACAGTGCGAGGGGAATATAAGGTGCTCATGGAATGAGTGCATGTCAGGGTGAGCAGGATGGGTTGGCGATAGACAGTAAACAGTCTCCCCATTTATATGCAGGCTGCTTACATAACCCCTCTGAGCTTCTACATCTCCACGGGTAACCCGGTGCTATCAGGATGTACCCAGCCCTGCTCTGTGAAGAGTAAAGGTTATCAGCGCCTCTCTATCTTGCCATTGCAAAATATACAAACATGTGTGTTTCATTCTGGGATTTTATTTAATTATACACTGGGTATTCTGGGACTTGCACTCTCAGATCATTAGCGCAGCTTCAGGCTAAGAACCTGGCTTTGGAGATGTAAACATGAGCTGGGCGTAAACGAGTGCAAGGCTACATGCATGGTGGCCGGAATGTGGACAGAGGGAGGGACATTAAAGTTAGTGCCAGTATTGTCACAAGAGAAGAGGGCACGACCCAGGCTCAAGCATTGACTGTCACGCCCTTGTCAGTAGGAGGGTCAGTGATGTCTCTTGAGCAGAAGATGCACAAGTTTGGCTTAATCTATTTAAGATTTCCCTCTGGAATCCATGTAGGGCACGAGGATGGGAGAAACTGAGACTGAGGGCAAAAAAACCAGTGAGGAAGTAGCTTTTTTTTAATCCAGGTTAGAGAGACTAATGTGGTGTATTGGGACGACAACAATGGAAAATCAAGCAAGGCTTCCTGCTTGGGAGATTGGCAAGTTCAACATGTCATGATTTGGGAGTCAGTTGACTATTTAGAGCAGCAAAAGGTGTGGAGGGTGAATATTAAGGTTGCAGTTTAAGTAGGTGAAGGGCAGTGCTACCATTAGCAAGTAGACAAAACCATAGAAAAAGAGACGCTTGTGCAAATGTTTTGTTTGGCAGATAACGAAACAGCAGCACACATAAGACCTTCACACTGAGCCAGACAGGAGGCTGGGTAAGATACAAGATCACTCCTGGGAGGTGCCTGGGAGGAGAGATCAGGATACAGATGTGAGGGAGATTCTGTAGTATCTCTTGCTCTTCCAAGCATGGCTGTCAGTCCTTGACGGGTGCGTGAAGAGGGCCACAACTGTGGCAGAAAGGAGGCCTGGAAGGTGATGACAATTGGGATACAAGAGTGAAGGGACCTAACGAAGCACAAGTAATCCCAACCAAGATCTTCCTTATCTTCACGGCACATGCAAGAATTCCGCCATGGGAGGGCTCAGACGGGGCCAGCCAGGAAAATAGTTTCCGTTCTCCCATGACTCCAGGCTATACGAGTGCTGACTTCTCTCTGGAATGGGGTGAAGGAAATGCTGTTCTCACTGTGGGAACACTAATTCATCTTTGGTTTGGGAAGATGCCTTGTTTGGGATGTGATCCCCTGGAGGCCAGAGGGAGAGCTCATCTTTGCTTCCAAGGGTTAGGGAGCTTGGGACAAAGGAGTGAGGATTAGAATGCGCTCCTTGCTTCCCTGTGGGGAGGGGGAAGAGGAAAAAGCAGCATGGCAGACAAAGTCTGCAACCAGGAGAGTCTAAGCAAAGCCAATGGTGGTAGAAAAAACAAACGTCATTTGCAGGAATATGATTGATCCACACGGATGCTCCTGAAACCATGTTTCTGAGATGAGCTTCACTGTTCCCAGCATCTCTCTTCCTCATCCTTCGACGGTCCTTACGTCCACTAATACTTATATGAACGGATGTCTTGTGGACCATGAAGAAGATCTGAGCCTCATGTGTGGGTTCTTTTGCCAGAGCCCCAAAGATAGGGGACATGAAATCTGAGCTAGCAGACCAGACAAGCTTCTGATGGTATGAGGCGTCTGCAATTGGGAACGGCAATTTAGGCAGTAAGGCTTGGGTTCCAGAGACTGTGATTGTCAAGGTGAGATCATGACAGGCAGGATGACTTTGTGCCCAGTATCTGATGCACTGGCAATGCTCCTTTCTGATTTCTGCAGACTCACCTCATTTTGTTTCGACTCCTCACATCTTTCCTAGCTTACCTCATAGCTTCCCGAGCCTACCACCAACAATCACAGCCTTGAGAGATGCCCTGGGAATGCCTGAGACTGAGAACCCCCATAGTGGCTCTTGCCTGTTTCCAGTGCAGGATCCTGGACAGGTTAAGGTCCAAAGAGATTCTTCCAGAACTTGAGATTTAACTTGAGATTTTAGAGGGAGAGTCACTTCTAGCCAGAGAAGCTTGAGAGTGACTCACATTGTGCAGAGATAAAGATTTCTGAGATTTATGGAGTCAAAGAGCACGGCAACCAAACTTCTGACAGAGGAAAAGTAGAGTCTTTTGCAGGCTGTGTTTGCTTTCAGATGTGCTCGGTTCCATCCAGAAAGTCGCAACACAGAGAGTGGGTGGGGTGTGGAGGCTTCCCAAAGTAGACCTCCCCGCCCACTTGTTCATTAGGAGAAATCACCACTGAGCTGTTTTTGTCTCTGCCGCCTACCAGCCCTTGTCCCACGCGCTCACATTTTGTCCTGTGCACTGGCAACGGACTCCCGCCCTTTCAGGTGGCAAACGCCTTCCCTGCACATCGCCCCTGCGGTGCATTGTTTCAGGAAAGCTCCCTTGGCAGGTGAAGTTATTTTCTGGCTTGAAATGCGGGGCTCTGCCTGCTGTCTTGGGTCTCTCTGGCAGGTGTCACTTGGGGTTCTGATAGAACACTGTCGCTCTAACTCATCTGTTTTGCCAGGGGCGGGGACAGGAAGGTGTCCACAAGGAAAATGGAGGCAGGGGCTTTTTAAGAAAAATCTGAAAAGACTAAGGTAGGTTGGAGATGTTCTGGGACTCACTTCTGTCAATCAGGTAGGGACTAGAAGCTAGGACTTCTCACACTATAAAAATAGGTGGCCAGACTTAGTGATAGGTTTCTTTTTTTTTAAATTTTTATAAATTTTACTTTTATATTCCCCATACAATTGCAACCCCCTTATTTTGACCCCAATCCCTCCCCTCCCCGACCCCCACCCCTCACAAAGTGTCTCTGGTTCATAGCTTTTGTTGTTTTTGATTTTCACTTTCTTATAGTTATTCATTTTCCTGGTCCCTCATTTAAGTTTTCTAGATTCCTGCTATGAGGAATAGACCATCCGGTATTTTCCTTTTTCTTTCTGGCTCATTTCGCTGAGCATGATCCCTTCCAGCGCCATCCATGTTGCTGCAAATGGCATGTGTTTATCTTTTTTGAACGCTGAGTAATATTCCATGGTGTCTATGGACCACATCTTCTTGATCTAGTCATCTGTGATAGGTTTCTTAAAGAGGGAAGCTTGCAGCTCAGTGGACATAAAATAATGCTTCTGAGAAGTGCTTGATAGATTTAGAGATTCAAAACGATGATGAATGAAGTGATGATGATGATGATGATGATGATGATGATGATGGTGGTGGTGGTGATGATGGTGGTGGTGGGGATCTTGTAAGCAAAATTTCCACTTCTGTTGGTACAGCATGAAGATGCCTAGAAGACTTCTATATTGTTCAACACACTCGATTGCAGACATTGATCCCATCCTGTATTAGCAGGACAGGTGTCTACTTCCTGTAGCTTCGGTGTCTGCTTCTATAAATTGGGGCTATAAACCCCCCCCCTTTGAGGATTTAGTGAAGACCAGAACAAAAGGTACTAGCCTGCTGGCCAGAAGCAATCTCCTTACATGTCTTACCCTCCAAAATTGTATCAGGTTCCGAACAGGGGTAAAAAGATTTGACCTGACATTTGGTGAGATGCAGCTGGTGAGGATTTAGTTGACAAGGACTCACGTGAAAGTTCAAATTCATTTGATTCATTAGCAAAAAAGATTAAGTAAATTGTGTGTACCCAGAAGACCAGGGCAGGGAGGTGATGTCGACACATTTTCATACAAATGCCATGTCATTAAAAACAAAATCCTCAACAGAAAATAACATCTGGTGTTCGTTGTTCCACTTTGTTAGATCTGTTTGTGAAATTTTTATCAAAAAATAGGACTGTCAGGTCAGGATCAAGCCTAAAAAATAATTCCTAATGATAGCTGCTAATGTCATGAGTGGTTGCTGGCAGATGAGCACCCATCGTAGAATTTATGTGTTACATTATTTTATCTTTTACCAACTTCATTAGGAAGACAAAATTATCATCATTGCTTCTTATGAGGGAAAATGAAGCTGAGGTTTTTAAAGGTTTCTAACTCCCTGGAAGTTTAATAGCAGTTGTAGAAGTCTCAGGCAGAGCTGGGGCTTCAGACCCCAGCAGTGCCATTCCAAAAACCGTGTGCCCTGCATACAGACCCCCCACCCCCCTCAATCCCAACCCTGCATTGCGGCGCTCATCTTGCAGACAGCCTTGAAGGGGCAAACCTAAGACTAGTGCCATTGAGGAAAGTGAATAAACTGTGGTGATCCAACAAATTCAATTCATCTGACCTTTATTAAGCCTCTCTGATGTGAGAGGCTGCTGCTCCGTGGTTGAGGGAACTCAGAAATGAGAAAGGTGTGGGGCTTGCTTTGGCCCGTGAGCAGCCGGGGTGTTTGTGAGCGTGGCCGTCCATTATCTGCACCCCCCACGGTCCATGAGGCAGACGGTGGGCACGGGCTGCGTCTGTGCGGGGAAGCGCCTGCCGTCCATTGTCTCGTGGTTCCCAAATGCTGATCCACAGATTCATCTGATGCCGTAATGACATTTCCAACAGACTGCAGCTAAATGAGAAAATTAAGGGCAATTTAGTGAAAATTTTAATAGACCTAAATTTAATCAATTTGAAGGACTGTCCTTTATTTTGAGATTATGTCCTTCTTACTTTTGGGTATAAAATGCCCTTTCCTTTATGCAGTGATGATGATAGCAGATGGGGTGTGTGTGTGTATGTGTGTGTGTGTGAGAGAGAGAGAGTCTTCAAACTTTTATTGTACTAATCCACCAATAAGAAAGGACAAAAGTTCCCAGTGTGGTGGCGAGTCTGTGAAGGAACATGATCCGGCCCTGTTTCCAGAAGCAGATGCTAAGGCTCAGGAGGTGAGCCCCGGGCCATGCTCACGTCTGCCAGTCTTGGGTCCAAACCTGGGTGTGTTTCTGCAGATGTGGGAGGCCCCTCCATGCACAGACAGGGCCACAGCAGCCATGGGCTCCAGCTTTCCCTGGCCAGGGGTGGGGGGCAGACCCCGTGTCCATGTTCAGAGTCCTGGACCCCTGGGCCCTCCTCTGGGGTGCAGGCTGGCATCCAGTGCAGCCTGGGAAGCTGGTGGAGGCAGCCCTGGCCTTTTGCAGGAATACAGGTGCTAGATTCCCGCTGCATCCCTTCCTGGACACCATGTCTTGTTTCCCCAACGTGAACACCTCCGTAGGTGTGCATGGAGGTGAACACAGACGCCCTCTCGTGGGCACGCAGCAGGGAGCTGGCCCCTGGCTCTCTCCCCAGCCTGCTCTTTTTGGGCCACTGCTGTGGGCAGTGAGAGAAGTGGGCAGCCATGGTGGGAGAAGTGAGAGGAAGGGAGAGGGCCCCACTTTCTGTGCCCCCACAAGGCCCGTCCTCAGGGGTTGCAGGGGAAATGGGCTGAGCCATAGCTGACTTGCAGGGACAAAGCTCTGAGACTCTGTCCTCCTCAATAGGTCAGGTCAGCTGCAAACCAAACCTGCTCACCTGTGAGGTGGCGTCATTGAGAGTCTGACACTCGAGGATTGCAAACTAATGCTGCCCTTTATTTTCCAAGGAAAGACCCCCAAGGTTCCTGCCTCTTTCCCAACAGTGGGCACTGCCTCCGGGAGGGACGGGGGCGGGGTGGACAAGGAAGGGAAGCTGAAACCCGGCCTCTGAGTCACGCCGTCCACAGCGGTGAGGGCCGAAGCTCCCTCTAGTCCCTATGGCCGCCGAGCTACCCGGGCTTCTCAGTTTCCTCTTGGATATTAAATATCTAGAATATTCCAACTCAAGAGTTGGGTTAGGCAGATTTTCACGGACCAGCCAGGGAAATTTACCACCATTTATGAAGGATTCCTGAGGAGCACCCAGCTAGAGTCCTTCACAGCAGCAGAGGTGTTTCGTCTTATTATAAAAGCGACCACAAACACGTTCTGGTTGGAAAATCCCAACAACATAAATCTGTGCAGAGTAAAAACTGAGTACAGCCTCCCTAGATTTAAGCAAATGTTGGACTCGCATCCTTCCAGACCCTTCCATGGGCGTGTGCCGTGTGTGATGTGTGTTTCTGCATGTGGCTGTGTGTGTGGCGTGTGGTGTCTGCCTGTGTTGTGTGTGTGTTGTGCATGTCTCTGTGTGCATCTGTGTCTGTGTGCCTGTGGTGTGTGTGGTATCTGTGTGTGGTATCTGTGTGTGGTGCGTGTGTGCGGTGTGTGTGTGTGTGGGGTATGGTGTCTGTGTGTGTGTCTGTGTGTGTGGTGTGTGTATGGCATGTGCGTGAGCATCCCCAAGCATAGCACACACCGTTGGTTTTGCCACTTTTCACCTAGGAAATCTACACTGAGTGCTCTGAAGCTTCTCAAACACCTTTCTGCGTGGTTGTCCCCAGAAAGCAGCCCAGATGCATGTGGTTGTCCGTCCTCGGCTGCTGGTCGCGCGAAACACTGCTTACAGGCGAGGCTGGAGCGAGTGCCCTGGCGCCTGCGTCTCGGTGCCCACTTGGAGCACATCTGTGGGACCCCATTCTGAGGCTCACAATGAGGCTCAAAGATCCGTATTTTAATTTTGATCCCCTCTCAACAGTGACGGGGAGTCCCAAATGGCCATCGCCGACCTGTACCAGTTTTGAGGCTCACTCTCTGTTGGACCCACTTCCACATTGCTGTAGCCATTGTAGCTGGTAGGGGCAAGTGTTTTCTTTATTTAGTTAATAGTTGATGTCAGCCTTGCGGACAATAGGCTGTGGTTAACGGCTCTAAACAACTGATGCAACTTTGAAAAGCGCTTTTGTGGTAGGCGTGAGCTGAGACCGGCTCTCACGGGCACTGCATTCCTGTCCTTTTTGTCTTGGGCTCCCTGACACCCCCTCACTGACACCCTAAAGCTGTGGAGCTTCAGGACCCAAGACTCAGAAGCAGACTCTACGGTCTGGCTCTCCGAGGGTTTATCTCCCAGGGCTTGGGGTTTCCTGCCTGAGATGCAGCTCTCCCCTCCCTGAGCACAGCTGAACCCCTGACCCTGAGGCTCCATGCCCGGAGTGGGCTTGCCTTCTCCAGGGGGCCTGTGTCTGAGAGATGGGGCTTCTGTGAGGAAGCTCTAGGGCCCATCAGGGCGGTGACCTGATTCTCAGTCCGGGGGTAAGATTGATGTGCAGCGAGCTAAAAAGCAAGAACAAGTAAAACTCAGAATTCTCAGATTCCTTGAGCAGAAAGAGACAAGAGGTGTTTTGGTCTAAATTCAAGATTTATCCATTCATCCATTCACCTACCCAACAATCCATCCATCTACTCATTCACTTACCAAGAATCCACCCATCCACCCACCCACCCACCTGTAACATGCCAGCCCCCAGGAAAAGGGGAGATTCCAGGTTCCCTACACCCCTCTCCCTGCCCTAAAACACATCCCCCACCCACCCATTCACTTCTCCATCCATCCATCCATCCATACATCCAGTCAATTCAGAATTTTCTGGAGGCTAATGTATGCCCGATGCTGTATAAACCCTGCCCTTCAAGTGGCCAGAGCTGTTGGTGTGAATCTCTCCAAGTTTTAGCCATTGCAACGCCCACCTCCCACCACCACTTAGACGGTCCCAAGAGAGCTCCAGAATGAATCAATCAGACAAATGTGGGACTTGGCAATCAGACCATGAGGGGTGAGGGTGAAGGTTTTTCCTGAAGCTGAAGATTTGTTGGCAGAACAAACCGGCAACCTTTCTGCCTCTACTGCAGCCTGCCCGGCCCATCCCCTGCCCCTGTCCTGCTTTTTGTCTTCCCATAACACTCCTCACTTTCCACACTCTACAGTTTATTTATTTATTGTCTGTGTTGATTGTGTTCTGAGTCCCCACCCCTGATATGTCCCAGGGGCCAGAACAGGGCCTGAAAAGCCATCAACCCTCAGGAGCCTTCAGGGGGTTTGAGCAAGTGGGAGTCACCTAGTGCTTGTGATGGAGACACAAAGTGAGCTTTTCTACAAATGCTTTCATTTCCTGAAGACCGAGGCCATGCAGGTGCCTATAGCGAAACCAAAACCGGAAAGTGGAAGTAAAGGGCTTTCCAGCCCCTGCCTGGAGCTGACAGTCCCACCAGGGCAGAGTCCTCTCTTCTGTCTGCCCAGCATCCCTTCCCAGGCATGAAGCTCTGCCCAGCATCACCTGGGTGAGGAGTCTGCCCATGGCCAGCTGTAACAAGTGATGGGAAGGAACTAGGAAAGCAAAAACAAATGAACAACAACAACAAAAACCATTTCCTTTATTATTTTACACAGCTGGCAAACTGGAGACAGGGAAGAGGTGACAAATCTGGCTTCATGGATCAAATTAAAAGATGAGCAGTTACCTTCTGCCTAAGGGAGCTTCCCAGGAAGATGGCACTCTCCGGGCTTCGCTGCCTCCTTGGGGCCGCAGGTAGTCACCGAGGGGAGCTGTATCACACCCCAGTGACACTGCGCACCCCAAGAGGAGAGAGTAGAGGAGTTCCTTTCCCCAGGCCTCCCATGAATGGAAGTCAAGAATCGTTTGGGGGCTAGTAGCACCCACATGGCTCTTTCCCAGGCTCTGTTGAGTTGGAATGTAAACTCTTCACCCCTAGATGCTGCTCACACGCCAGCAGAGTTGTCTCAGAAGGCGCTAGTCAAAGAAGGCACGGTGCTTGCAGAGATGATTTACACCCGGGGTCAAGCCCTGTGTCCTTCCCAGAGGAGGCAGCCTGAGTAAGCGCCTCCCTGCCCCACCCTTTCTCAGTGCCCGGAGGGGAGGCTGTGAGCCCTGCCTCTGGGGGGTCGGCTCTGCCTTCTCTGGTGCAGGGTGTCCAGAAAATGGAGCCTGACGCCAACCGCCTCTGAGATGCAGCCAGCAGGTCTGGATGCTGGTGTTCACTTTGCAGCCTGCCCTGGACTGTGGACACCTGCGTTTCAGGGCACGTGTGTATGGGGGGGGGGAGGGCAGTTGGGGTGTAGGAATCCAGTTCCCATGGCGGGTTTTCAACTTTGGGGAGAAAACGGTCCTGCACACCCGTGCTGGCTCAGTGCGGCCGAGAGCAGTTATTGGTTCCTTACATAATGTATTTGTTTTTCATTAAACCATTCAGATAAGGTCTTATTAAAGTGCCATGTATTATTTATCGTGTTTCTTATGAAAATGAAGTGAAGGGAAGAGTCTGCCCTCTTCTTGGGGCCTTTGCAGGCCTCCCCAGTGCCAGTCAGGGGAAAAAAAAAATGCAGGCAGCAGGCGAGTTCCTGTCAGCCCAGCAAATTGCTTAAGGCAAAAGAAGGCAGGGCATGGGGACCAAGCCTGGGACAGTCAGACTCTCTGACCTTTTATTCCATGTATGTTCTGTGGTGTGACTTTTCACCTTGATTTTGTGAATTGCAACATTAAAAAAAATAATGAATGAATGAAAGATAGGGAGAAAGTAAGAAGAGGGAGAGAGAAAAGGCAGAGTTTATTCATAAAGCAGGTCTGGTCTGATAAATGGGGTTTCAGGGAAAATATATAGCAAGGATTTTTCCAACTCATCAGTGCTGCCTGCTGCTCTGACACTAGACACATCAAATACCAGCCCTTCGGCCCCTGGTGCTTCAGAGCAACTTCTGCTGCTTCACAGGCTCCGGGGCCCCTCCTGGATTCCAGCACTTGTGAGTCCCGGCTCCTAGGAGTCTGGTTTTGCAAGGTGAGGAGGAGAAACAGCTTGGTGGCAGCCCTGGCTGGTCCTAGGGAAGACTTGAGAGTCACGGATGGCGTTTCGCAGCAGAACAACACATAATGGAGCTGTGGAGTAATTAATTTCCTTCTCTCCAGAAAGCAGTTTGATGAGTGATGTCCCCGCCGGGCGATGGCCCTTGTCCTCTGGCGAAGTGTCACCACGAGTCTCACCAGGGCTCAAGAGGGGGGTCCTGGGGACCACTCTGGAGTCCTGCCCTAGGGTCCCCTGAGTCCCTGGGGCGCGCTCCGGCCCAGGACAGGACAGTGACAATCTGCAGCAAGGGTTCTTGCCGGGATCTCAGCAATCAAAGAAGATGCTGTTCACACAGCCTCTTGCTCTGAAAATAATTAAAAAATAATAATAAAACCCAATCACTGGGTCCCAATCTATATATATATAAAAAAAAAAATATGGCTACTACCCTGATCAGCACTTCGCTGCAGCCAAGGATGGGCTTTTTTTTTTTTTTTTTCAGGGACCAAGGATTTGATAGTCTTAATATTTTCTTTTGATTTGCAGATCACATCCTATTTTATTGCATAAAGACTAACGAAATCTACTAATGAATAATTATTACTTCATAAAATAAAGGGGAGGGGGCACCGAGCTGCAAGGGCAGAATGCTAATTTGGCCAAGGAGGACAGGACAGGCAAGGGGGAAAAAATAAAATGCAATTTGTGGCTGCAGCCCTGAGAGTCATCTCCTCTCAGACGTGGACTCCCCCACTCCGGGCACCGCTGATCTGAGAAATGCGGGGGCCCCAGGCGAGGAGAAGCCCCTCGTTGCCTGCAGCAGGGCTGGCGTGTCAGTGCAACCCGCTCGCCTTCCCCATCAGCCAGGGCGGTTTCCCCATTCAGCGGCTCCAAGCGGCTTGGCGTGCTCCGGGGGCTGCGGGTCCAGCCCCTGCGCCGCGAGCTGCGCCCCAAAATCCTGGGGGTGCACAGCCGCCTCCCCCGCGGGAGGGGGTGGGAGACTCGCGCGCAGGAAGCCTCCGAGAGCCTCCTGCGCCCACCGCGCCCGCGCCGGGCCCCTGGCGCGGCGGGTCCCCGCGCCTCCTCCTCGGAGGGGATCCCCCCGCTGCTTATTTGCCCACGAGTCGGGCAAACCCACCGCCACCCCAAGCTCAGGCTGGGTCCCAGCTGGGCGAGCAGCGATTGTCCGGCTCGCCTCGGGCTGGCGGTGCGGGGCGCTCGCTCGCTGCCTCGCCCGCCCCGCCGAGATTTTTAGCAGACACAATTTGAATTTTGGTGAGTCGTTTAAAAAAAAAAAAAAAAAAAAGCCAAGGGGAGGGGAAAAAAGCCCAACCCTGCCCCTGGACCCATTTGACAAATGAGGAGGCAGGCAGCATCAGCACCAGCGGAGAGAGCCTCGGTGTGAGTCCAATTCTCTCTCTCTCTCTCTCTCTCTCTCTCTCTCTCTCTCTCTCTCTCTCTCTCTCTCTCGCTCTCTCTCGCCCGCCCCCCCTCGCCCGCCCCCCCTGCTCCCCCTCCCTCTCTGGAGTCTCAGCTTCACCCCCTCCAGCATCTTTACCCCCCTCCAGCATCTCCAGGAGGGCACCCCTCTACCTCCCATAGAAGTTGCCTTTGCTGGTTCTTGCCATTTCCCGGGGCGCAGGGGCGGGGGCCTCTCCACTTTGCGGGGGGCTGGAGAGCAGGCCCCCCACACCCGGGGGGAGACAGCCAGGAAAGAAACACAGAGTTTCCCGACCGACCCTTTCTCCCTCTCGCGCTCTCTCTCTCGCTCTCTCTCTCTCTCTCTCTCTCTAGGGTTTTAGTTGGAAGCACATGAACGCGGGGATCTAGTAACCCCAAAGGGGAGGCAGCAAGGGCGGGGGACCTGCGGGGCGCAGCGGGGGGAGGGGGGAGAGAAAGAGAGAGGAGAGAGACAGCCGCCGCCGCCGGGTTTGGACTTAGATAATCAGCAAAATTTAAAAAGAAAAAAAAAAATTGTAGCGCCAGGCAGAGCTGCGCGGTTGCATGCGCGCGTCTCCAGTCCTGCTCGGCGGGCGCCAGAGAGACACGATGCAGCATCCTCTGACGGGGGCCACCTGCGTGGCGCTCCCCAACGTGGGCATGTGTCCCCAGCTCTCGTGTGCCTTGACTTTTATGTACTTACAGCAGGTAAGGCGCGCGGCCGCCCTGGGGACGCCGCCCGGGGCGCCCGGACCCGGTCCCCGCGCGCGGGGGGCTGCGCTCTGGTCCCTGGAGCGGCGCGGGGAGGGCCCCCCTGCGCTCGGCCGCCCAGCGAGCGAGCCTCCCAGACCCCGGGGCTGCTCCGTGCCACCCCACGTTCCGCGCCGAGCTGCTTTTGCACCCCTCTGAATACTTTGCACGCCTGATTCCCAGCTCGGGTTGTGGGAGTTTAAAATTGCAAACTGCATTCGCCTTCCTTGGGTGTCTGTCCTGTCAGGGCATCTGCTGGCGAGTCCCCTTCCATGCTGGGAGTTTGCATCTTGGTGGAGGCAGAGCGCCTGGAGTTTTAATTCAGCTGTTTTAATAGGGAGTACAAAGGCATATGCGTGTGCTCAGTATTTTGGTTTCCTTAAGTTTGTCTGGCTTGTGCTATATTCGGTCGGAGCCTTTGGATTTCTGGAGCGTGTCAGCCCCAGAATCTGCCTCCAAACTCTGGCAGCGCCGGTGCAGGCAGGCAGGCTGTGGAGGATGCTGTCTTTGTTGGCCTGTGCAGAGGCTCTTTCTCTCTGCCTCACTCCTCTTGCTGGTCTTGCTCAGGGATTCCGTGTTTATCCCCGGTTCCGTGCGCCTTTCAGGGTCTTGCATTGTGCTGCTTTCCGGCTTTCTCTGGGTGTCTCCCTCGGACCCGCTGCTGGGTCTCTGTCCCTCCTCACCGATGCCTGAGTTGGCTCCTGGGCTTGGGGAGCAACTCGGCACCCCTATGGAAGGACAAGCCCAGCGTTCTGTCACCAGGCAGGGGCTGTGGTGTCCGCTGGCGGGGCTGGGGGGATTTTGGTCCTGCAGGCACCAGTCCTTGTCCCTTCCCAGGTGGCTTCCCACCCTGCTCCGTGAACGGGCAACAGCCATTCGACGTGGCTCTCCTGGACTCCCTGCAAGAGTAGCATTTGTGAACGTGTGTTTGCCTTTGCCTGAACTTCTGCTTCCCAAGTGTTCAGAAGGGGCCTCCTCCGAAGACCCTCATTCCAATCTGCGTGGTAGGAATCTAGCTGTTCCCAAAATGTCAGGATTCTGTTTGGAACATTTGGGTCATTTGTTATCAAGTTGGTTGCCTCCAGAAAATATTTCTTTGGCATTTTTTTTTTTTTTTTTTTGGTGCAAGTCTTTTGGAGAACAGGCTTTTTTGTTGTTGTTGCTTTAATATCTTGGGAACAAATCGGTCTATCCTTTTAAATATTATTTTATTCCATTTCTCATTAAGTAAATTGTGCCAGGAAACATTTCCCCAGAGCCTATTGGTAACATATTGTACGAGCTGCTTGCGCCATTTGTGAACCTTTGCTGGGAGTGTGAGCCAGTGTGTGTGTGTTTGTGTCTGTGTGTGTGTGCGTGTGTGCTGTGAGCACCTATGTGTGTTACCCCAGTTACCCACCAGCAGCCTGAGCCTTTCTAGAGATGCCAAAGCGCAAATGCATTGAATCAAATGACTAAAGTGAGTTGATCTTTTCCGTCTTCACTTCTGTCACGTTATGTGCTAGTGAATCTGAGCAGCATCACCTCACCAGCCGGGCGCCATAGGTAGTCAGCATTCTACAATTTCTTTGTGCATCCTTCTTTTGGAATACACTGAGGTTTCTGCTTTCTAGATCGTTCAATTGGTTTGGGCAAACTTAGGAGACAGTGACTTTGAGCGAGGGGTTATTCCTACCATAGAAAGGGCAAAGCTCGAGGAGAAATGCAGAGGACCCCAGCTTCTCCAGGCACCCTCTTCCAGGAGGGGGGACTCCTGCTCCCGAAAGGGGAGTCCAGGAGGAAAGCCTGGCAGCCATAACAAACACTCCAAAGTGACTAAGTCAGCATCGGGGTTCATGGGAAGTAGAGGAGGGGGCTGATGGGCTGCCAAAGGCACCCCCTCCTGAAAGGGTCTGTGCTTTCAGCGCAAGTGTTCACAGGTGACGCTGTGAGCTGTGTTGGAAGGCCCTGCGTGTGTGTGCGAGTGTGCATGTGTGTATTTTTTTCTGAGTCTCACTCAATGCCTGAACCGTAGTACAGGCAGACATTTATTTTTGCCCGTCATGTCCAGAATCGGGTTACCTCACCATCTTCCCAGCATCCCTAAAGTTTCCTTCCCAGTTGGGGGGAGGAGAGGTCCTTGGGGTCTCTCTCCCGGCAAGCACCGTCGAGAGAGTTCGTGCAGTCGCTGATCTTATTCAGCAGCCCAGACAACTGGCTGATGAGGGCCGGGGGGCATTCGCTTCCCTTTCCACACGATCCTCGCTGCCCCTGTCTCTAGGCTTCCAGCCACACAGCGCCGGGTACTTTCTCTCCACCGTTCGCCTGTAGCCATTTGTATCTCTGTTTGATTTTGACGACTGGGGAGGGTCACCCGGGCTCCCAAACTAAGCTGATCGGCGGGTGAACCAGGCAGCCTCCATGATAAATGACACCTTTATTGGAAATGTTTTATTTTATTTATTATTGAGACAAAAACACATCAGGAGTCGTTGCCATTCCCATCACCCATTATATAAGAAATACTCCAAAGGCAACTGTTTTATTTCGGAGCCTTTATCGTCCTGTTCTGCACACGCACGGTCTGGAGGGGCCAGAGCAGCCCTCACTGGGACGCGTTCCTGGGAATGGAGTTTCATATGGCACTTACTTCTCACCCAGTGTCTTTGGAAAACTACATCATTGGCTTTCTTCGCCTCAGCCTGACAGCCAACCTTTCTCCCTGAACTCTCCCGGATTTGTTCCTAAAACAACTCATGAAAACAAAAATCAATCGGGCTGCCTCAGCCTCCGAGTCTGATCTGAATGGCCGAGTGGAAAAGACACAACCCTTTTGCCACAAACCACACACTTGTTCGCGGCAGAGGAGAGGCGACTTGGGGGTTCACATTATCTGATTCCATTTCATTCACTCATATTTCCCAGTCACTCTACCTTAGATGGAGAGTTTCCTACAGTTTTTCCTCTTTCTCCTCTCGTAACCTCGGGTGTTTCTGCATCTTGGACCTGCAGGTTCCATCGTGTTGAATAGCCCTTCTGCAGATGCCAGGTCCCAGATGCACACGCGTGTGTCTGCCTCACAGTCCCCTCCTGCAGCACAGGCTTCAGGCTTCGTGGCTGTGACCTCTCTCTCCGGAAGCCCCGGCTGGGCCCGGAGCAGCTGGCACCCGTCTCGCTGCCCAGGGAGATCCCCCGTCCCAGGCTGTGTTCCCTGCACACCGCAGGGGCTTTGCTTCTTGTCTTCCTTGATGGCAAAACTTCTCCCAGGGGAACCGCAAATGCACCTATCCCCAAGGCAGGTCTGCCCAGAGTTCTTGAGCGGGTACCTGTTTAAACATTCTTGCTTTGAGGGAAATTCTGATTCCAGATAAATCCCAGTGGGGTTAGGGTGAGGGGGTTCTCAGAAAGTAAAGCCACACACACAGACATGGAGAGCTTGGGTCATCCTAAGACCCAGGGAGCCACTGACGAGCCCCATGTCCTGGGAAGGCCAGGTAAGGCTTGGGTCGGGGCCCAGGTCTGTTTCTGAGGCACCGTCTGCCTCAGAGGCTCCCCAGAACTATGCCTTCCTCTGAGACCTCGCTCCCTCAGAGAGGACACGCAAGTAGCATAGTCACAGAGTTTTCCCTGTCCCTGAGCCGCCGCCCTGAACATCCCCCTGGACCATGAACGGAAACTTCTCATCTCATCTGTCGGAGGTGGGTTCGTCAGAACCTTTCTCAACCTAAATTTGAAAACAAGGCAAATGCTTAAAATCCACTTTCCGGGGTGCGGTGGGGGTGATGGAGGGGTCTAACTTGGGCCACACACTGTCAATATCCGAAGATGGGTCATTTTTCCCCTTAATGATGATCCATGCGGTTTGTTTTAAATAGTGAAGTGGTTTGTACAAAGGGTAATTCCTGGTAAATGAAGCCATTGCTCACGCGGACATGTTCAGATCGAAAGCAATTGAACTGAAACCTGCAGATCACCCCTTCCTGTCTTTAATTAGAAACTGGCTCAGGGAGCCGCTTCCCGGAGAAGACAGACTCCCGCCTGGGGCCTCAGGAGGGGCACTGCCCGGCCCGGCCGCCGCTCGCAACTCGCAGACGCCCGTTAGGCCGCGCCAGCGCCAGTGATGGCTGCGTGGAAAAGTTCAATTCTCATTCCGGTTACCTTGTGCTCTCAGCCCGATGATTTATAGGGGCCCAAATGGCATTTTATCACCTTCTTTCTTCTTGACTTAATCCCATGTTGATTTATTAGATGGTGCTGTGGATTGGGGGGAGTCGATAGTGCCAATAACGCAGAAAAGAATTAGGATAGATTATCTCCGGGTCTGATGGTTGTAGGGATGGAAGTGTCTGCTCTGAGCACTTGCCCAGACCTGGCGATCGTCCTCGGGAGTGGAGATTCCTCGTCTCTTTCCAGAGAGATCTGGTGTCCTAAATGGCTTCAGGAGTCCATCTTCCCTGATGTTTTCCGCACAGAAGGGAAGGATGCGTGGACTGTTGGGGGGCTCTGCTGCGCAGAGGCCCAGGGTCAGGCGGGCTGGGGTTTGGCTTGAGCCTCTCTCGTGTCAGGAAGCTTGGGGGGGGGTATTGATTTCAGGGTTCCTTGGGTAGCTTCTGCCTGCAGATTATTTAACGTGACATTCACAGGTGAGGATGGCGAGCATCTGGTAGTGGTAGATGCTCACGGGCACCTGGGAGCGCGCCTGCCATTCCAGGCCGGTGTCAGAACACACGGCGGCGGCCGCGCTGCCTGGGCCGATGGAGAGAACGTGCCATTGTGCTCACGCGCCATCTGCTTTCCTCACAGCTGGCCCTGGAGTAATTGTCCAGTAGCTGATGGGCTGGGGGCAGACCATCTTTTTTTTTAGGGTTTTCTGATTCATTTAACCAGCCTCTCGGGCCCCAAGAGGAAACATAATGCCTGTTTATTCATATTGGCCGGTTAAGAACAGTGTAGTTTGTCAGGCAAATAATAGTCTTCTGGAAGAGAAAGAAATTGCAGCATTGTAAACAAAATCAGGTTGGTGCACGCGCCGCGGGGGCCGTGGTGGAGGTGGCCTCCCGCGCCGTAGCAGTGCTGAGCGTGTGGGCGTAATGGCCCCATCTGCACAGACCTTTTTAATGGACCAGGAGAGGTGTCCCAGCGCGCTGTTTAATTCAATTAAGAAGAGCAGAGAAAGTTCCATTCATCAATAAAGTTTCCTATTTCCGGGAGCTGCCCCAGAGAACTCTGCAGGGCGGCGGGAGGCCTGTGACTGTCCTGCGCCACCGAGGGCTCCAGCAGCACACTCAGCAGCTGGGGCTCTGGCCTGACAGTGCGCAAGGCGGGGTGCAGGCACCCGGGAATGAATAGCGAGCCCCCAGGTCATCCCTGCAGGAGGAGGGTCTTCCCATCAGACCCCACAATCAATTCCATTCAATTCCCAAGGCACCAGAGACCTCCCGGGGCTGGTACCTGGGGGCTCCGGAAAGTGTAGGGGAGAAGGAATCGGACGCTGTTTCCAACTCCGAGCTCTCCTGATTCACTAGTCCTGGCTGCAAAGGAGCAGGAGATGACCACTTTGATGCCTGCGATTCCTCTTCTGATCCCCGTGATTCCTCTTCTGATCCCCCTCTGTTCATTCGCTTTCCTTATCGCTGTTCAGTGCCAGTGTGTTTAGATCTCTGTTCGACTGGCAGCAGCAGGCTGGCAGGACCTGTCCACTCTGTGGGTTACTCTACCCACAATGCCTAGAAAAAAAGCTAATGTGTAGTAGTTGTTCAATTCAAAAAAAGAGCAATGAATGAATACATGGCCTTGCTGCAATTTTTCCTGGCACTGGGGATATTGTGGCCAGTCAGTGAAGAGAGGACTCTGGTGCCCTGGGGCTGGCATTCCAGGAGAGAATAGAGGAGGCAAAGGACATGAGGATTTCAGGTTGTGGAGAATGCTCTGCAGGACCCAGCCAAGGTGGTGATGCAGCCTAAGTGGGCTGGCTGAGGGGCGTTCTCAGGTTTCATCTGATGGGTGGGTGGGGGGCATCTCCCCAGGAGGTAATGACATCCTGACCTGCACACAAGGGAGCAGTATGCACTGGACCAGTGAGAGAGGGTTCCAAAAGGGGGGAGGGGTTCACACCACCTCTGCATAAGATCCTGTCGCAGGCCTAGAGCCAGGGGGAGGTGGTCTGCCATGGGTGAAGCCAGTCTCCAAGGCCTGAACTCTGGGGCTGTGTTGAAATGAGGCAGGTGGGAAGGCAGAAGGCGGGAGCTGGATGTCCCTCAACAAGTGAGAGGAAACCACTGCATCATGGGCCAAACCCCGGGACATTTGCAAACAGGCTTCACGGTGGAGGTGAGAGCATTTTGTTGGTCTCTTTTGTGGAAGCCTCCCCCAGGTGAATGTCTGGCAATAAGGAGTGTGGTCCAGGGCTTTCCAAACTTGGGGTGCCCTGGCCTCCCCTTTCTGATGTTCCCCAACCCACCCACCATCCCAGTTGATAGCTACTAGATATTTTTAAAAATTAGCTCACATTTTCAACTTTAAAGTACTGAAAAATTCACCCACAACAAATATAAATACCTGCCCCGGAATCAGCTGTGAAGTTTTTCCAACATATATCAAAAGAAATATTTACCCACTCACGTGTTTACTCATCCCATGTTTGTTGAACTCCTGTCGGGTGCCAGCTGCCCTTCCAGACCGTCTCTGGAAGCAGGCACGGCCTCCCGGAGGACGTCATGCCCATCACGATTATCCTAGTCCCACTCCTGAATCATCCAGGCAGATGTCGCTCTGGAGAATCTTGCTCAATCCACTGGGTTTCCTGGGCGTGCCCTGATCCCCCTCCCCTGACCTGCAAAGTGCAAGACACTGGTTACCTGCTTGCTTGGCCTCTCACCTCGTCCCTGCTGCCAGGGCACAGTGAGGGGACACAGGTGTTTTGAGGCAGGGGCCTGGGACGGTGCTGCGATCTCCAGCTCCCCGCCAGGCTCTGGCCGAGGGGCAGATCTTACTCTTTTTGTTGTGTTTAAACACACACAGAATCAGAATTAGTGGGAGGCAGAGCAGGAAGCAGAGGTGAGTGCCCGCCCAGGGAAGGGATGGCTTGTCTTCTTCCTTTGCGGCCCTGGAACAAAGTAGAGGCCGCTGTAGGAATTAAGTGCCTCGGATTTCCCGTGCTGATGTGAGTGAGGATGCGCTGAAGGTTTAGTCTTAATGAGCCTTTTCTTTTTAGGCGTTTGATGTTTGCCCGGCACTCACCTCTAGGACTGGATTCTTCTTATCCAAAACAGCAGCAAGAGCCTCTGCTCTTCCTATCTCTGCTTCCCGAGCTCTGCCTGGATCTAGGCATGGGGGAGCTCTGCTCTTAGGAAGGGTGAGGGCTGAGAACCCTCCTCCCAAGTCTTTTATTTACATTGAATACCCCAAAACAGAAGGAACGGTGAGGTCCACGTCCTGCAGTATTCTGGAGCATTCTGGAGCATCTTGCAACATGCAGATATGAAACTTAACTCATTGGGAACCACTCAGCAGCCCCCAAAGCTCAGTGTATAAATAAGGGTGTGTCTAGAGATGTTTACAGGACAGAAATCGGGAGTTGAAGGCTGAACTCCGGTTCGGTTGTTCAGCCTGCTGATCCAGCTGGGTCCAGCAAGTCGTTTTACTGGATTTGGTGCTTTAATTACTTCTTGAGCAAAGTAGGGGCAGGAATAATTGTGAAGAGCAAGTCTGATGCAGATGAAAACACTTAGCACAGTGCCTGGGACAGAGTGAACCGCAAGAGTCGTTCCTTCAGAGGATGAATGAATGAACGGATGGGGGAATGAGGGTGTTCAAGAAAAGTAGCATCTCTTTATTGGAACTGAGCGTGTGTTTAATCCCCCATTTCTCCCCAGCTAATACGATCCATGCTTGTGGAGGACACAGACACAAAGAATCGGGGGTCTTGCTTTGCGGGGCCCTCCTGCTGGATCCCGGACCCCGCCCCACCCCCTCCTGTCAACTGTCAGTTCTGCTGGTGGTGTGGGATTGTAATGTGCCTGCACAGCTCAATTAATGCTCTGTGACAGGAGGAGGGAAAATAAAAATTGTCTTGCTCTTGTCAGTAGCAAAGTTATTTACTTTCAAAAGCTGACAGAATCACACTGCAGGGGCTTCATTTATTTCCATTCAGAATGTCATTATTCTGTGATGTAGGGACGTGGGCACACACGCTGAAGTTTATTCCCACCAGCTCAAAGGTGGCGGGTGCTTCTAAAGTGTGGATAGTCATCGGGGAATCTGGGGGAGTCCTTCTAGGGCTCAGGAGCCCCCAGCCTGGCAGCATGTGCACCCCGCGGGGGAGCCACTCCAGGGCCCGGTGAACTGTCTAGAGGACACCTGCAGTGTCAGCCCCGGGACCAGTCCCAGGAGGGGCGGCCTGCATCCGCCACCCCCTGATCGCCCGTCCTCTTGGTCCTCTTGATTCTGAAGCCTAAGAACCAAGAGTGGGGCTCTTAGCTCCACGTCACCCTTTATCTGAGCCTCTTCTGGAATTTCTGCAAACACAGAGCGCCCGCTGGAAATCACTTTGCTTCGGGTCGATCTGTTGTTACCACTTAAACTCTCTGACAGGTGCTCTCATCCAAATAATCAGGATAAAACTGTGCAATTTTTTTTGGCGTCCTTTCTTTCTACTCCCCCCCACCCCCACGTGTTCCCAGGGAACACTTAGAATGGCACCCGTGGAGTGGAGAAATTCTTTCTTCACGGTGCAATGGCAGAGGCTTCCACTGGGGGTCTCCGTGTCGAGCACGTTGCCGGGGCTGCTTGAGGACACTCCTTTCTTTTCCTTGCGCCTCCTTTGGTCTCATTCAAAAAGTGAGGTTCCCCGAGGAAAGAGCAGGAGAGGCGGCTTCGAGGACCATTTAGGTGACCGGAGGATGCAGAGTCCTCTGCAATGATAATAATACTAAAATAATGCCAGTAATGAAAGAATCAATAACTTTTATGGAGTGCTCCGTGGCGGGCACACGACTAAGCACTTTTCCATGGATCACCTCATTTAATCCCCCGCAAAAGGCCTCCGGGGAGTGGATATTAATCGTTTCGAGCCTGAGATGCAGATGTGTGCGTAGGTGGCAAGGTCTGTATCCGGGGCCGGCCTGTGTCCCTCCCGGGCTGGCACTGGGCAAGTCCTTCTGCACCGTGCCCTGGCCTGGCAGGTCGGGCCTGCAGGATCCCCAGCCTGAGCTGGCCGCTGGCTCGGGGACACTCTCCCCTAAGCTGAGTCCGTGTCTAAAGGAGAACAGGCAAAACTTGTCCAAAGGGAAACATCGGGAGAGCTTTCCGCCCTGGACCTTGAGGTGATCTCCCGGGGAGGGCGTTGTAATTACTGCTGAGCAGATTACAGGCCATGAGGCTGTCGGACTTGGGAGGATGAGGGCAAGGAGAGTGGCTGATGGGAAGCTGATGGGAAGCGTCGGTTCCCAGAATGATGGAGTGCATTTCTCTGCAGCCAATTCCAATCCCCAGGTCCCCGTTGTGCTGAGGAGGTCTCCCGCCACACAGGAAATGCAGTCACTGCCCAGCTCTGTGTTAATGATTTATACACCCGCACCTCTGCTTCCGTTCACTGGCGGGGCCTGGGCGTGTTAATAAAGGAATTTCAGGGATGGGGTCCCAGCTTGCCGCGCTGTTCTGCTCGGTGCGGTGCAGACTGCTTCATAAATCAAAAGAATTTAGTGCTTTACAGCCTTCCTGAGCTCCTGAGATTGCGCGTGTGTGCGCGCGTGTGCACACAAGTGAGAGTGGGGAGGGTTGTGTGTTTAATGAGATTCACCTAGGGAATAGTCATCGCCTTCCTGTAAAGAGGGAGTGATGGGGGTGCCTCTGGCTTAGGTGTTTCAGGGGTGATGGGTGTGTTTTTAGAGGCGTCCTGGCCCTGTTTGTTTCCCTTTTGGAGTCCTGCGTTACCCGTGTCGTCTGGGAAAATGGGCTGGCACCATTTTATTAGCATAAAGACACGGCGGCCACGCAGCGGCCCCTTCCTTCTGCATGATCACAAGCCGCAGGCGGGGAGCAGGCGGGCCGGTGGGGCAGGAGCCCACGCACAAGGCAACACGCATACTGCAAACGCCCCCTTCAACCACGGGGCTTCGGAGGCTTTGGAGAAATTCAAGGGTTCAAGGCGGAAGAACACTGCTTTGTTTTAAAAATGAGTGAGGGCGTTTCACTGCTGAGTTGAGAATTCTGGATCTAGGAAACTTGTTTCTGTCTAGGAAGCCAGAGAAAGCTGATTCTAACCTCAGCTTTTGTTTGCAAATTGGAAGGAAAAGCCTAGGATGATGAAGTAGTATGTTTAGAGCCCTCTGTTCCTCTGTCCAGATATCTGCAGGAAAGCCCTGGGTTGGGGCTGTTGCTGTCTTGGGTTATGCGTGTGGTCTCTTAATTATGTCACGTGACGCTTGCTGTGTGGCTCTATGTCTTCCTCTATAGAGCCGAGAACTGAAAAGTAAAAGAAATCTGGGTGGGATAACAGAGGGATAACAGAATATTTAGAAAGCAAGGGACTCTTTACATATTCTATCCAACAGCATTATTTTTGTATTAGGGGGAGTCTTGATTTTAGGGAATGTGCCTGAGTGAAATAAAATAAGGCAGACCTTAAGGAAATGACCATGTTATTTTAGCAGAATTGCCGAGTAACGCGGGCAGGAATGAATGAATGAATGATTGGATGGACGGATGGATGGATGGATGGATGGATGGATGGATGCAGAGACAAATAAATAAGGCCTCAGGCAGCCCCCACCTTAGCAGGGACTTGCATTCCTTTTGCAAATGTGAAGTTTTTGGTGACTGGTTCTTATCAACATTTATTCTGATGAGAAAAAATGAAAAGTATTTTCTGAAACTGACAATTTCCACAAATAGTCACTTGCAAAGACTATCTTTTCCCGTTTTTCTCTCCCTGAAAAGTGGGGACTGAACTTGCATATTTACATAAGTAAATAAAGGAGGGGATACGCGTTTTTCATCTCAGGAAATACGACACAGCATCTTGGGCTGGGGAGGCAGGTGTCCACCAGCGCCGTTTACATTTATATTGTACTGATTCTGTGTTTGCATTTGTCCCCCTATTATATGAAGCCATGAGTGTCTCATTGTCTTTAATTGTGTCTACGAGGCACAAGACAGCAGTCAACATCTGCTGCATTGTTTACTTGGTTTACACATAGCTTTGATGGGTTATTAAACAATCTATTTTTCAAACCGAAAACAGAGAAACCAGCCGAACCCATATTACGGCATTTTGTAAAGACCCATTATGCAATTAGCACTTGGGATTTGTGCAAAGCTGGTGATTCACCCAAATAAACATCCCTTTATTCTGATAGCTCTTAGCTTTGTGGGAAAATATCAATTTCCCAAAAAAATAAAATCGCATTTCCTCCCGAGTCACGTGGCCTGCCATGAAGATGATGGGATGATGATGTGTTAATGTGAGGGATGGATGCTTCACTTTTTTAGATCAGAAAAAGAGCAATTTTCCAAAATAATGGTGTCTTTAATTCAAGCCAGCAATTATTCTATTACATAAGAAACTCTTGGCTTACATATCAGACAGACTTTTAAGAGTTGATCTCGTACTATGGGAAAAGAGACATGAAATGTTTTTAACCATTTGTTGGCTGTGCGGAGTCGCCCTGATCTATCGATGAAAGACGCTGAATGGTCTAGAGGGACGCCTGTAACATCCGCAATGATTACCTCAGACCCCCGCCTTTGGCTGAAGTAATTGGTTAATAATTAATTCACTTGCTCATTCCTTCAACAAATATTTCTTTAGCCTCTGCTATGCCTCAGAAGTCGGGGTAGTCACTGAGGATCCAGAGCTGAGAAAATGCTCTTTATTTTCCTTCATGGAGGCTTCACCCTTGTGGGGAGATGGTGCTAGACAAGTCATCACCATGGAAATGGGGGCCACGGTGGTGACCCAGGCTCTGAGGGAGAAGGGTTGGGCTCGGGATGAGGCCTCTTCTCCGAGGTGGTGGTCCTGATGCTGACATGGATCGGGGAGGACTCAGAGGGGGTGGACATGGGGAGGAGACCGGAGCCGCTGAGGAAGGTGGGCCCTGCCTGGTGTTCCTCAGGGGGTGAGAGAAGGGGAGCGGGGCAGAGAGAGTGCAAGACCCTCGGGACGGTGGGGGCAGTGATATGGGGGAAGATGCTCTCCCCAGGGGAATAAGATAGCAGAATGAAAACAAAGCACAGGGTTTTCAGTAGAGGGCGGTTGTGCTTGAATTTAGCCTTTAAAGAGACCCGGTGGTCCAGACTGGAGGCTGGACCAGGTTGGGGGCTGTGCAAAGCACAGGTGGAGCCAACGGTCACCTGGAGCAGCAGTGACAGGAGACACAGGCAGGTGTGCAGTTTGAAAACAAGCCTCATGTGACCCCACAGCCCCCAGCTAAGAAAGCAGCAGCTGTGATCTAGAAGGGGTGGCCTGGGCTGGCGAGGATGGTGGGTCCCGGATGAACTGATGGGGGGGCTGGAGCTTTACAAGGCACGACGGCCGGCCAGCCAGTTTCAAAGTGTCTCAGGCCCAGGCTCTCTGGACAGTCCCTGGCTGGGATCAGGCTCTTGATGACTGGTCTTGCACGCTGTTCAGAAGTACGGCTTCCCATGCAGAGCTACCCCCCCCCCAGCACAAGGGTGACCCTCACAGTCTATGCTTGACTGGATGGCCACTCCCATCTTGTCAGCAGATACCCAACATGGCAGTGAGGAGTATGGGGGGCACAGCTGCCACCCCACCTCTGATCAGGGGATTATAGGAGTTCAGTGCACACCTTGTCAGGCAAAACTGGCTTTGACTCTTGAAAACATTACAAATCCTATGGACCTATACCAGCTCCAGAGACTTGAGTCTTACCCCTCTGATATAGGAGGGGAGAGGATACAGGTATAAAGCAATGGTCATAGAGGGTCAGTAACCTATGGTTGTTATGAGTATGGCTTGAGATAGAGTCCCCAGCGTAGCTCCCAGCAAATGGGAAGAGATCAGTGTAAGTACTTCTCTTCTTGGTGGTGGTAGAGGCAGTGGATGTGCTAGTGCTGGTATTGACGGTGGCAGTGGTGGTGCTGAACTGAGCTAGTGATGGTGGTGGTGCTGGCGGTGGTGGTGATGGTGATAGTGTTGATGGTGATGATGGTGGTGGTGCTGGTGGTAGTGATGATGATGATTCTGATGGTGATGATGATGGTGGCAGTGCTGTTGTTTACTGAGCTAGTGGTGGTGCTGATGGTGGTCGTGATGGAATTAGTGATGGTGGTGGTGATGATGGTGCTGGTGGTGATTATGATGGTGGTGGTGATGGTGATGATGATGGTGGTGGTGCTGATGGCAGTAATGATGGAGTTAAGTTAAATGGTGATGATGATGACAGGAGTGGAAGTGCCATTGGGGGGATGATTGAGTTAGTGATGGTGGTGGTGATGGGGATGATTATGGTGGTGGTGGTGGATGATGATGATGGTGGTGGTGATGATGATGATGGTGGTGGTGATGATGATGATGCAGTGGTGGAAGTGGTGTTGGGGGGGTGATTGAGTTAGTGATGGTGGTGGTGATGGGCATGATGATGGTGGTGGTGATGATGATGATGGTGGTGATGATGGTAGTGGTGGTGGATGATGATGATGGTTATGGTGGTGGTGATGGTGATGGTGGTGTTGACGGTGATGATGATGGCAGTGGTGGAAGTGGTGCTGGGGAGTGATTGAGCTAGTGATGGTGGTGGTGATGGGGATGATGTTGGTGGTGATAGTGCTGTAGTGGTGCTGTTTACTGAGCTCGTGTGGGTGCTGATGGTGGTAGTGATGGCGTTAATGATGATGATGCTGTTGGCAGTGGTGGAGGGGGTGTGGAGGTGTTGGCGTGACTGAGCCGGTGAAGGTGATGTTGATAGTGGTGGGGATGGGCCTGCTGATGGTGGTGTAGAGGTGGAACTGGGCAGTGCTGGTGGGTGTGATACTTGCACCGGTAGGTAGTGGTGCTGGTAGTGACAGAGGAGGTGATGAAGGATGATTACTGGTGAGGGTGCAGCATGACCTGGTAGTTTCCCTTCCAAATACCTGGGTTTCCACTTGGCTCCACTCTGCCACTTGCCATCCTGTGTGCCTGTTGACAAATGAGCCAACCTTTCTTTGTCTCGGTTTTCTCATCATAAAGTGGGCACACTCAAGTTGTCAGGCATTATGAAGACTAAGTAAATTATTATTTATAAAAAAAAAATACAGCACAGCTTTGTTCTAACAAGCAAACTCTCACATGTCCATAGAACCTGCTTGTTAAATAAAGTACCTGGTGCCGAGTGACGTCTTTGGGAAGGTGCCCATGGCTTCTGGGCTGCTGCTTTCTTCTTCTTGATTCCCCTTTTCATGGTGGCAAGGAAGGCCATCCTCCCGTGCCCGCACGGCCAGGCCCACCCCCGGCCCTCCATGTGTTCTGAGTATAACAGGTGTGTGGTGAGCCAGAGTTCTGGCAGAGAGCAACATGAAAAAGACTCCCAGTAATTACAAAAATAACAAGGAGGGCTGCTTAGCGAGGTAGGCAGATGAGCACACCACTGCCAGAATGATAAATGGCGCCTGCAAATGTTAGGTCCCAGTGGGAGGATTGGAACATATGGGAGAAGCCGTGCTGGAAGCTGGGCACCATCGGTGAGTTTCTGAGCGGTTAAGGAAGGCCACTGGGTGCCAAGGTTTTTCTTCTCTCCTTTTTCCCCTCCTACTTCTAAACTCTTCAGTTCCCTTTTGTCCCTTTTGTTCTATTTTGGTCCTAAAAGCAGCCTTCATCTCTGAGGCCAGCCACGGAGTGTCCAAGGAAGTGAGGTCTGGGTGGTAATCCTAAAACAAACGGCCTCCCCGGTCTGTGAATTTCCCCTTTGAGCTCAATGCAGCATCCTTGGGAAAGAGGCAAATGAAGACAGTAAATCTCGCAAGGAATGTGGACTTGTTGAGTTCAGATCTGTGATGGGTGGGAGTGCAAAAAAATGAGCACCCAAAAGCCAACCAGCCAACCAGTGTGTGCGTGTTGGCACGGGAGCCAGCGGCTCTCCCTGCCAAACGCTATTTAGAAGGAGGACGTGGCCTGTGGTAGGTTGATTGCAGGTCGCTGTTTCTGTGTCTGGGTCTGAATAGAGTTTGGAGACTGCGCCACCGTTGCTGGCGTGGCTCCGCCGCCCTGGGATTTCTCTGCAAGGATATTTTGGAATTCTTGTTCACCGCCCACACGGCTTTTCCTAGGACTCCCTTAGAAGAGGCTTCAGCATAAGGCGAGGTTTGTAATGTGGGGAATCTACAAGGTGCCCACTCCTTCGTAAACTTCCAGGATTCCTGGCTGAGCAAATGCATCGACTTCTCTAGAAATGCAAAGCGAGCCAAGGATAGGATGTGGAAGCAGACAGGCATGGCTTTGGCTGCTGGACTTCCCACCCCACTAGCCATAGATGGTGAGAATTCTGAGTTACACTCCTTGGTCTGCAGAATGGGACTGTTAGGAGCAGCGATACCGGAGTATTGGTAAAAGATCAAATGAGCTCAAGACTTGATGATGCTAAGACGGTGTGGAGGACTTAGGGTTTATTTAAGGAAAGACACAAAAGCTCTCTTTGATGACTTTCTTGTCTGCACATGTGTACATGAACCCTTGATGCTTACCCTCACTATTGAATTAGTCCAGAATCTATTAGTGGCCAGGGACAGAAACCCAAAGCAACTTAGCTGCAAAAAAAAAAAAAAAAAAGTATATATATATATATATGGGGATTTATTGATTTGTGAATCTGGATGTTTGGGGCCAGCCCACTGGGAGTAGTCACTTAAATGCCTGGCATCCTATAAATGGACATGGCCAGGCTTAGATGGACCCACTATGAATAAAGTCACACGCATGAAAGTGGACTGAAGCCCAGGGGATATTTTAAGTGCATTACTACATTGTTTAGCCTACTCCCCACCATCCTGTGAAGACGACTTTGAGCTCTGGCTTTGTAAGTGAATTAATTGAGATTCAGAGAGGTTAAGTATCTTGTCCAGGACCACAGAGCCAAGAATTGTCAGAGTCAGAATTCAAAGCTCAACTTAGTACGGGAACATTATCTGAGTTCCTTACCAATACGATACACTGCTATTATTTTTTTAACCCTTTATTTTTTTGAAGATTTCTTTATTTATGCATACAAGAACTGGGATACATGACTCAGTCGGAGACTAGTTGTCTTTCCTTGAGAGGCAATGTAGCATGGACTAGGAAGCTGCCCTGGGCCAGACCCACCGCTCATGAGCTCTGTGGTCTTGGGCGAGGTAACCTCTCTGTGCCTCAGCCTCTGGGCCAGTTATAGGGCAATATCAGGGCTCACCTTGGAGGGTTGTTACAAAGATTAAACGAGCGAGTACACAAAGCATAGAAGGTGTCTGCAAATAGTAAATGGTGTATATTGATGGTGGAAAAATACCTAATAATAGATCGGAAAGGAAGACTCAGAAAGGAAATGAGGTCACTCAATGTGGTTCCTCTTTTGATGTCCCCAGAGCGCCCCAGAAGGGCACAGCTAATCTGGGAAGTTGGAAAGTCCACCTGTCAGAGGCTCGTTGGCCACCAGCTGCCTGGCCGTGACATTGGGGAGAAGCCATTTGCAGCGGTCAGCCCCTGGCTCGCCCCCTCAGTCGGTCAGCTGTAGGGTTTGGCTCTGGGGGCCTCATGCCTGTCCTCTCAGCAAGACCAGGCAGGCACGGTCTCTGACCAGGCACGCAGCACTTTGCTTCATCCTGCTCGCTTCCCTGGCCTGGCTGGTGCTACACTGCTGAGCCCCACGCTTGCGCCCACACGCACCCTCTCAGCACTCCAAAGGTGTCAGTTTCCTGGTCTGGAACTGGCAGGAAAACCCTCCAATCCTCTGTGACTGCTCCTTGTAAGTGTGCAAGAGGGTGGCCTGTGACCCGGCTTTCCAATACCCAATGCCTTAGCTCCACCCCGGATTGTTGGGCCTTCTTGCCTTCATGAAAACCTCACCTCTGCCAGGCTGCAAGAGAGTGTTTTGAGGGTCAGGTGCACATTCTCCAAAGCCCTGGGCTGGAGTGCACATCAGCGTGACCCCCTGAACGTTGGCCCTAATGGTTGAAGATGCCACACGAGGGATTCCGGACTCTGCCCACTTCTGTCCTTGAGAAAGCACAGCGCGTTTTGACTTCCTGCTTCAAAATCTGCTAGAGAGTCACAGGCCCCTTGGGGATCCACTGATGAATTCCAGAGGGGGCATCAATATCATCCTATAATGATAAGGGGAATCTTGTGGGTTATGTGCAATTTTCTGGGATAACAGGAAAGTGTTCTGAGTGGTTCATGCATTAAAAATATAGGGGAAGAACCATCACCCACAGAAGAGCTTTGCTATGAAAAAGAGCCACAGGTGGTCAGCCCAGGGGGCTGAGATGAGGTGTCCCCATCACAGAGAAAGGCCAAATGGTGACCTCTTCAGGACTATCTCTCTTGGATGGCCCCTTTCCTCCTCCAGGGGGGACCCTCCCCCGTGTCCCAGTGACCAGCCACCTGGGGTCTGCTTTTGCTGTGGAGGCGCCTCCGCAGTGCCTGAAGGTTCAGTGCAAGGTATAGGGGCCAGACCTTCTCCAGACCTTGGGGTATGGCCTTTGGCTGGCTTTGTCTTGTCTTCCTTTGCCTCTCATGGTGTTTAAACGCTTGAGGGGGAGTGACAGGTGGAGGCTGAAGAAGAGGAGGTGACTCACATGGAGTTCAGTCTGCTCAGAGCACTTGGATGAGCACAGTAGATCCAAAGCAGGCTTCCCTGGTCCTTAGCAACGGGACTCTGCCGCTCCTCTTCGTGGTACAGCTCTGCCATTCTAGATACAGGGCCCTCGACTCCAGTGGACCCACTCACCTCTCCTCTCCATGCCTCAGTTTTTATTGTCTTTAATGCAATACATTTAACAGCATGTTCTTTAGAGATGTAGAGAGGATAAACTGAGATAACACTTGTGATGAGATTATTGTCTGGTATGCCGTCAGCATCAAATTATAGCAACTATGGTGATGATGATGACAATGACGATAAAGATGCTGATGAAGAAATAGGATGTGGGAAACAAAGAGAGAGGGAGTAAAGAACTTGGCACAGGGATGGACACATTGATGCTCAGTAGCCAGATATTCCAATAATGGCAGGATGGATGGATGGATGGATGGATGGATGGATGGATGGATGGGTGTGTGTGTAGAGGGAGGGAAGGAGAGAAGGAGGGATGGAGGGGGCTAGATGGATGGGTGGTTGGGTGGATGGGCGGAGAATGGTACATAATTGGCCAATTGGTCATGATGTGTCTGGATCAAAAAAGGACAAATTGGTTTTCCTCACTGGACTTCTCAGGCACAGCTCTACTCTATGATGCTAATAGGCATCATGTCACCCCAAGAGAGACCGAGAGCAATTTGAGCTCCCCCCATGGAATTTTTTTTTTTTTTTTTTACCATGAGTCATTGCATGGTGCTTCTGCACTGTGCAAAGCATGTTGCGGGAGCTGCCAATCCAGACCTTTAGTCCTTGAAGGGAAAAGTTATGTGTGGAGCTCAGGCAGCTTAGTCAGTTCCCAGGAAGAGGAGGGTGAGCATGGGGTGTGGATGAAAGACCCAGTTACTAGCCCTGGGCGCTATTTGTAGTGGTGTCTATCCACGGATCCTGACGGGACCTGCAGCATGGAAGGCAGAAGATATAGAGAGGGCAGAAAGTTAAAACCAGGGAGCAGGCGATCCCCCCTCCCCATTCTGAGAGCCCCCAGGGAATACTCATGTGCCTCCAGCAAGGTCAACAGATTCTCAAACTCAGTTGCCATTCATCCCCAGACAGGTCAGGGGTCAGTTCCTGAAGCACCGTTGATCTCGGCAGAGATGATGTGCGGGGCTGATATTCTTAGATTTGCTCATTCAGCCAGTCAGTCTGGCTTTCAGAGGAGAATCAGGTCAAGAAGCGCTTAATGAACCAAGAGGAGCTCCGTGCTGCTTGCACCACTGGGGCTTCAAGTTTCCAATGATAATCAGCAGCCTTCTCACTCCATATAACTCGAATTTTCTTTGTGCATCTTCAAAACCATTTTTCGAGGTGGTGGTGTGACCCGGGGTCTTGGATTGTTTGGGTCACTCCCGATTCCAAATCACTGTCCCATAAGCCTTTGGTTGAATTAGAAATCCTCTTATTTTGCTGCTGAAACTATGGTCTGCCATGTAGGGAAGCCATCCCTATCCTTGCTCGCCCCTGCATCTGCATTTTGGCTTTGGAGCATGCAAGGAGGTACACGCTGGCAAGAGAAGGCTCATCACTGTGGCATTCACTTGCATGTTGTCACATTTATTTGACTTAACCAATTAGCTTAGTGGTTGAGGGAAGGAAGAGTATGGATACCCCTGGATACCAGCTGATCTGAGCTGGCCCTGTCCTCCAACTTGTCACTCAGGTGTCTGCATTTATGTCACTTCAGTCTCTAGATGACCTTCCAAGGCATGGTTACTGCTCATTTTCTTACTGTACAGATGACACATCTGAGGCACAGAGAGGGTAAGTCATTTGCACAAGAAGTCTCAACCAGCCATGGTGGATGTGGGGCTGTTCGTGTGGGCAGCATGGCTCTGTGTGGCTCTTGACGGCTCTGCTGGTGCTTGTGCAAGGAGGGAAACAGGGGTGGGAGAAGAAGTGTGGAGTGGCGAGGGCAGAGTAACCACACAGCAACGAAGTCCTGCCATCTTATAAGGGCATCAGAGCCTCTGCTCCCTGAAACCATCCATGAGAGTGTGGGGTGGCATCTCTCCCCAGGATGGGTGTTTCCTGGCTGGATTGGTCCTCCACTGAGGATGCAGATGAGGTGGCTGTAGCCTGGGCACCTAGTGGTGGATGGTCAGTTTATCCGTCCCACCACGGTACAAGCTTTTCCTATGGAAGACCATGCTTGCCGCCACTGATGGGGTTATCCAGACTTCCCTCTTGTGGAAACTTGACTGTCCTCAGCACCAGGGCCACACGCAGCCCGGCATCCTGTGGGGTCTCACTTTGCGGCCAGTGATGCACTGGGCAGGGTGGAGGGCTTGTCTGCTGCTGAGTGGAGTGACCCATTTTGGTTCAACTTGTTGCTCTAGAGTGTTGTTCCTGGAGACCTAGCAGAGGTCAGAGCAAAGAACACACGCTTTGCTGCCCACCCTCGGACACGTCACTTCTCTCTGAGTCTCGTTTTTATCCTGCACACACCACAGGTGACTGTCAGGTACTCATTGAGCATCTTGTCTATGTCCAGCTTTTTGAGAATAAGGGAAAACAAAATGATGGTGCAGGAGGGGGAGGAGAGACTCTGGATGCATCCCTGACTGTGACTCCCAGGCAGAGCTGTACCACTGGGGACAAATTCCTGCTGGTCTTTCAGGGGCTCTGACAAGTGGGTCCTGAGCACCGGCGTGGCAGGGAGCTGCCGGGAGGCCCCAGGGTGGGGCTGCAGGCTGAAGGATGGGTGGTCCACCAGCACTGGGGTGAGGGAGCAGGAAGCGTGGAGGCTTCCACAGAGACATGTGTGGGGTGCAGGTGCAACATTGAGGGGGCAGCTCTGGCATGGAGACAAGAAGGAGTGGAGAGCAATTTTCCATGGGCACAGAGAGACAGCTGGAGAAGATCATAAATTGACCAGCACCTTCTGAGCGCCCCCAAAATGCCAGGATACCCACATATAACCTGTCATTCTGCAGCAACACTGTACCCCGGTGAGATGGAAAAAGTGCTGTCCATTTGGACAGAAGAGACAGGGCCCAGGACGGATACCCCTTCCCAGGTCAAACGTTTAACAGGGGGGCAGCCTGGATGCCATCCTAGCTTCTGCAACGCTGACACGCAAACTTTTTGTTCTATGCCCAGAGGTCCCAGGACACTCCATGTGACCTTGGGGAGTCACATCGCTCTCAATGATCTGGGGGCCCCGGCAGCCTCTAGGTGTTTTTGAACTTCTTCGAGCATTTGCCCAGGCACTAATTCTCTCAGTTCATTTTGGGAGAACCTCACGTGCCATGCAGCCATTCCGCCGTCTGCTCGAATGAGTCCAGATCACAGGGGAAGGTGCCCTGAGTTCTGCCTGGGGTGACAGAGGAGGCTTTGTAGAAAATGTGACGGTTGACTTAGTCCAGCAAGATGGAACTAGAATGGAAGGGAGGGAGGAAGGAAAGGGCAGAGGAAAGGAAGAAATACGACAGGAAGGGAGGAAGAAAGAGAGGGAGGGAAGCAGAGCAAAGGGGCGGGGTAGGGAAGGGCAGCTCTGTCTTGCAAGCCTTGTGTGTGGAGACTTGGATTCATAAAGGAACGTGGCAAAGACGACTTGTGAGTGTGGTTTGCTCAACGGAGTGATTTGTAAAAGGAAGCATGGTGTTATTAAGATCTGCAAAGGTAGAGCAATATGGTGAGGAATGTTGTGTAATATCCTGAAATCTGTGGGGAATTCTCTGCCCCCCAATCTAGCCAGGAAATGGGGTGGTATAAACAGTTAAATGTTACATACAAATCTGCAGTATGAGATAACCCCTGTGAATTCAATGAGATAGAGTATCATGAATATTGTCAGTGAAATACTTCGTTTTATGCTTTTTTGTTTTGTTTCAGTGGTTGATGAATGGGCAACAATGTTTGGCTACTTTTCAGGTAACAGGGAACAAATCGTGGAGACAGTCTCAGGAGACAGGCCCATTCTCCTGATCTTGGGAGGAGACAGCTCCTTCCCCAGACTTCATGGACGGTTAGTAGAGGGAAATGTGCCCCAGAGATTCCAGATCAAGAGATATTTAGTTCTAAATTTTATGTGAGATGCTGCCATTTAAAATGTGCTGTTTTCACCCAATTTGGACATATCGCCACTATCATCATCATCACCGTTAACATCACTATAACCAGCTCCCCCACTATTACCACCATCACCCTCTTCAGCAGCAGCAGCTCTCAACTGGATTTGGTCCATGAGGCTGCAGTTGGTTCTGCTGGCCAATAGAATCCATCAGGTGGTAACTGGTCTCTAACTATTCCTTTCTCCCAACCACCACCCAAGACTTGTGTTTAAGTCCCCCTTTTTTCTCTTACATGGCTTTATTTATTTTTTTTAAAGATTTATTTATTTATTTATTTATTTATTTATTTATTTGTTTGTTTGTTTATTTATACAAGCACTGGGTACAGTCAGAAGCGCGGGAGGGTGAGAGAATTCACCAGAGCCAGAGCGGGGAGCAGAGCAGGCAGAAGGACCGAAGTACACTGCTGAGGGGAGCGGCGGGCGGCAGGAGAGGTCTGCGCGCCATGGCGGACCCTCCATGCGGGACCCTCCTCCAGTGGCCGGGGAGCAACTGGGGATCAAACCAGCGCTGCAGAGGCCGCGGGCAGCTTTGCAACCCAGTGCTCAACCCCTGCGCCACCGGGGAGGCCCTACATGGCTTTAAACTATGGGGGGATGCCATTCAAAATTCTAGTGGTGGACAGAATCGTCCTCAGGTGAGCTCTGATGATCTGGGGAAGATACTACTATATCTGACAGCAGGAGCAGAAACACTTTAATCTAGAAAAGGAGAAGAGAAGCTTATAACTAAGAAGGGGGTATCAGCAGGGAAGGTGGAGGAAGATGGGGGAGAGATGAGGTTGAATAATCAAAAGCTGGCTAAGAAAACAGGCACCCCTTGATGGAAATCCCTAACATAGGGAGGATCCACAGATGTCACCAGGCAGTGGAGGGAAGGGCACGAAGCAAGTGGCAATGCACAATGGGACAAGAAAGGGGGGCATATTTGCCATTGGACTGTAGTCTGACTTCCAGAGGTTTGGATAAGAGAGGTTCTAAATGAGGGGTCAACCAGCCTTTTAGCCACACTGGCCCATTGATCCTTGAACTAAGAATGAGTTTTACACTTTCAAATGATTGGGAAAAAACAACAACAACAACAACAACAACAACAAAAACTCAGAAGATTAGGTGGCAGGTGAAAATTACAGGAAATTCAGGTTTCAGTGTTGCCTGCTGTAAATGCTTTCATGTGGCAGCATCGGAGTTCTGAGTAGTTGCAACTGGAAGCCTAAAGCCCACAGCACCTAAAATATTCATCACCTGCCTGTTGACAGAAAAAGTTTGCCACCCCCTGTGTCTCCCAGCCAATTCATACTGATGTGGTTGTCTTTGCAGGCCTATCTATGTATTTCTGCCTTTGCCAGAACTTTCTCCACTGTTCCTTTACCTTAATCTTTTATTCTACATTTATGCTACATACCCTGCATTTTCTAAGTTCTCGCAATATACCATGAACTGAATTCTGTGCACTGGACATTGGGTAGCCAACCAGATACCATGAGCCATGTACACCTGGAGCTGGGTGCAGAGAGGCACAGTATGGCCCCAAGGAGAGAAGGAACATAACGCCAGGCACTTCCCATTTGAGAAAACAGGACCCATGTTAGGTTTTGCTATTTTGATAGTTATTTCCTCTTATTTTGTATTAGCTCATAAAGTAATTGGAGCTGGATTTGGAATTAGGATGCTTTCAATTCATATAATTTCACACACTTAATTACTATAATCATAAGTGTCAATATTATATCATCTAACAGAAAACTCAGAAACAATGTGAGTAGCAATAGTTAGAATTAGAGGTGGTGAGGGTAGGAAGAAAAACACACATATATGCAAACCTTGGAAATCAACTGACTAGGTGAACAAAGCTGGTACTGAGCTTCCTGGTAGTCAAAGCGAAAAGGGTAACAAGACAGCTTTTATTTTCAGAGAGGGGGAGAAAAGATATTCATTCAGGAGCAACCAAAATTGTGTATAACAGAGTTCTTAAGAAGAAAAGAGGAAACAGCTTCTTTCAGAGGATATAACTAAATCTCCACATACCTCAGATGCAATAAATTTCTCCTTTCTCTCTGAATGAAATCATCAGATTCTTTCATAAAAATGATGTGCATTTATATATTCATAAATATATAATGTCATGACTATGTATATGTATTCATAAATGTACTATATATACTATCATGAATATGTATATGTATCCATAAATATAATGATCCTTTGTATTGACGTAACTCAGCGGTTTCCAGAATACTCCCACGGTTTCACTCATGGGGAAGGTTTTGGTGGAGAGTGAGTTAGATGTTGTTACCTCTGTACTGTTTTCAGGAGCTAAGACTCCGAGATGTGTGGATTTCTGACCTTCTTGTTACGGAGTTAAATTTCCTGCCTCCTGGTGCAAGAGTCTTTCTCTGAAGGGAATTTGCTCTGACCCAGGCCTCACCAAGTAAGGGCTCGCTCTCACCCAAGGAAGCTGTCTCATGGCGAGGCTGCTGTTCTCACTGGTTACTTCTCAGAAGCCAGCGTTGGAAATCATAGCCCAAAGCTAAAGTTAGAAACATATCATGCTGGTAAGTAGCAGGGGTCAGCTCGCAGCTGTTCCTGGAGCTTTCTGGTTGGAACGACAGGCCACTTTGATATGTGAGAATCAATTACCGAGAAACCTTGTCAAGATGGCCAAAATTCAGCCTTAAATAATTGAATTCTCTGCCAAACGCTGTCCGCTATCGTTATCTAGAAATGTAATTATGCAGCTAAATCAAGCAACTAAAATTAGTGTAGTGTAAAAACACCTTGGCCATCTGAAAGTGGAGGGATCGACATTTGGATTTAGAAAAAGCCAATAGTTGAATATGTTTTGCGGCGTCAGAAACTCTCCTGGTTTCGACAGAATCTTTACCCTGGTCCTGCTAAGAGGAGGAGGTGGGGCCTGGACCCAGGGGCTTGGCGTGAGGGTGTCAGATGAGGGACTCTGCCTCATCACTCTCAGAATCCTGCACCTCTGGGCACTGCCAAGCCCCTGCTCTCCTGGGGTGCAGGGTGGAAGGGGTCATTTGAATGTTATCTGCGCCTCCCTTCGAAAGCCAGAGTGTCTGCTCCACCACCGGGAGAACAGCACCCGCGTGATAAGAAGAGTGAAGTGTCTCTTGTGTCTGACACATCATGTTTGTCGCCAAGGATGTCCGTTGTCACACATCCCAAGAGGCAGGATCTCTTATTCTCTCAGATCATGAAGAAACTGAGGTTCAGAGACACTAAGTAGCTTGTTCAAACTCGCAGTTAGGACATGGGGCACCTGAGTCAGTGTAATTCCTATTCACGTGACCCCAGGGAACCTGACCTATTACCAGTCACATACCAGTCACTGGGGATTTTTAAATGCCAGAAAGATTTCAAACACTGACTCAAATGCATCCCTCATCTACACCTTCCGGGCAGTTTAGCTATGTCTTTAAACTCCGGGCTGGGGGAGGCACCCCTTATTAATATATACCCTATTAACACGGAGCAATGACGAGCTCAAAGACAAGAATGCCTTTTAGAAACACCCAAAATGACACACGTGAAGTTCTGCTCCGGAAGAAACACAGCAAGGCTGGGTGCGGGCAGCCTGCTTAGGACGTGTCTGCAGCCTGCACGGCCTATTACAAGCCTAGGACTCCCTAGGACTCCCAGCCAGCTTACAACTAGCCGAACCTCACTCCCCATGTGTTCCAGAAAGCTGATATTATTTCCTTCTCGGGAGAGTGCGGAGAATGTAATGACGTAAGGTGTAAATAATTTAGCTCTGCCTTCTCTGCGCATAGCTCACAGTGCAAATATTAACTGGTAGTATCACTCTATTCTTTGCCCAGATTGCCCCATTGTAATGAAAAAGAGAGAGAGAGAGAGAGAGAGAGAGAGAGAGAGAGAGAGAGAGAGAGAGAGAGAGAGAGAGAGAGAAAGAGAGAGAGAGAGAGATTAGATTATCTTTAGTTTCGTTTTGAGCACCACAAAAGACGGCCCACATTAACCTACCTGAGCTTTAAGTGGCAACTAATCATCTTATCAATTGCTATTTCTCAGCTTTTTCTCTCAGAATTCCAGGCCAACTTTGTTCCTGCCTTTTACCCAGATCCTTTAAGAGCTCAAATTTCATAGCCTCTCTCCCTCTGTCTCCCTCCACCCCCCCTACTGCCCCCCTCCTCCTCCCTCTGTCACCTCTCCTCTCTCCTAGTGCTTTTTTTTCTCTCTCTCTTCACCCCCTTTTCATCCACCCCTTCCCCCCTCCCTCGCCCCACCCCTACCCCCCAGAACTAAATTAATGAAGAGTATTTGGTCAGTCGTGTTAGGCAAGCAGTTCCCGAAATAGCACCTTCCATTTTGGTAGCTCCAACTTTGCAGCTGCTCTGTCTCTTTCGTCTGGGAAGAAAACTTTCACATTAAGAGTTGCTGATACGCATTTTCTTCCTTTTCCCACTTGGAGCTGATGAGCGCTGGGCTCCTGACAGCAGCGATTTGGCTCTCAGCTTCAGAGTTGGGAAGAAGTTGGGTCTGTGGGTTTGCCCCTAATTCACCGTTGATGTGCTGAGCTGCAGGGGAAGCCCGCCTCCACCCAGAGCATGCTGTCTTCTCAAGGGGTCCTCCTGCATTCCTACGGCGTGCCCATGATCCTGCCCGCAGCCCCCTACTTCCCCGGACTGATCCAGGTAACTCAAGTCTCTGCCAGCCAGCAACTTAACTCCACAGCGCTCAGAGTAATAATTGGAATTTTTATGGTTGAGAAAGCAAACACTTTTAATACAGGAAAAAGCCCTCGTGCCGTTCGTGGGAAGACAGTAGGAAATCAAAAAGATGGAGCACCCTATCTGGCTATTGACATCTCTCATGGCTGAATAAATGGTGTAGTTGAGTTATATTTGCTTGTATTGATCGGAACGCTGTTTAACATTCATGCCGTTGCTTCAGGAGGTTGACCACGGGCAAAGGATTTGCTCTCCTTCCCAGCTTTCTGAGGGACTCGGTCTCCCGGAGCAGATCATGAGGCGAAGTAACTTATCACGAGGTGATGTGGTTAAGAGCTTTAACCCAGGAAATAGAAGGAGCATGAAATGAGCATTAATGCTCACGTTCTCCTTTACCTGGGTTGTCTGTTTTCATAGAAGGTCCCCCCTCCACCTGGTCGAGTGTTGCCACCCAGCAAGCAGGAGCCTGCTGTGGATGGTTCATTGGTGAAGTTCAGAGATCGTTCTGGAAGCCCCCACCAGCGGTTTACATCTTGACGATGGCCAGAAAGGGGAGGGTTGGAAGTGACTTGGTTTCACTTCTCAGGCTATTCGTTCTGGGCAGGGAAGATCATCCTTGAATAAGGTGATCAGGACCTTTGACCCCTTATTCAGTTGGTCTTTTTATTTACTTGGCTTCTGGATGTCTCTGTGGAAAGCTGACATCCACTAGTGATAGGATTGCAATGTCATGGGAAACCCAGATATTTTGTCACTTGTTGTTTGCTTTTAGTTTGTTTGTTGGGGAATCACCATCCCAGTGGGGATAAATTCCGTATCTGGTTTCTCCAAGAAAGGAAAGACTAAATGCACCTTCCAGCCTCTCCTCACTTCTGCATTCTTGTGCCCCCTCCCCTATAGGTTAACGTTCTATAAGCCCAGAGCTTATGCATGAAAACATCTGGGGAGGGCCAAACACCTTCCTCCTCTTCTGAATGCTATGGCTACTTTTTGTCAACTGTGAGAAGCTGGGCCATAGGGGCCATTCGGGGGCGATTCCAAATAATAATAAAACATTCTGTCATCCTGGATTTATGGCCACCTCTCAGGCTGCAGGCTTCTTCTGTACTATACGTGAGAAGTAAATGGACTGGTGGGGGAACAGCCCCTGACAACATGGAAATTGTCCTGGCGTTCCTGGCGTCAGCAGGCCATATGGTGCGCGTGGAATTGCAGTAGGACTTGATGGCAAATGGGGAGGTGACAGGCCTTTTGCTTCTGTTGGAAACTTGGGGTGAAGGTCAGCCGATGGAGTTTTGTCAGACCCTCTGCCGCCCCATCCGATAAATAATTACAAGCAAATCGTGCCCTTCACTCCATGCTGATTGATGCTGAAATTGCTTTTGAAAGTTCTCATAAGTTCCTGTTATAGATTAAGTGCCGGTCTAGGAAAAATAACGGCCCCCACTGAATGGGTGAATGTAATCAGGCTTAATGGACTCGAGAGCTTGTTGGGAATTAAATAACTATCGATTTGCTGGAATGTTGCTGTCATTACGAAATGCCACTCTGGACGTATTACCCCAGTGATAGATGAGAAGACACACTGGCCAGCTGAGAAATTGGGGAGGCCCTATTTCTTCCTCCTTTCGCTGAGCATTCGAGAAATACATCCAGTTATTTTCGGAAGGAATGAGTGATTTTACTTGCAAATGTTAGCCTGATCATACTTTGTTTTCCCAAGTGACACCTCTGGTAACTAGTTACCCATCAGTTAGGAAATCAGTGCAGCGGGAGCCGTAGACCAGCTGCTGTGACAGACTTCATCTTCTCCCCCACCCCCATGGAACACACTGGAATGCTGTGGACAGGGAGAGCTGGGCTTTATTTCTGGTTTGCTGAGACATGTTATTTATCCTTTAGCATCAAGAAACTCAAATCACCCCATTGCAGCAATATTTGCAAGGAGAGGAAAGGTAACTCACACACACACACACACACACACACACACACAACCCCCTTTCAGCTGGCGCTGACACCAGCCACTCTTCACCCCAACAGACTACATCAGCTGACTTACCAGGCCCTTGACCTTGTGGGTTTCTTTCCAGCTCTTCAAGATGCAGGATCTTTCCTGTAGCAAATGAAGGTGCCAGCACCACCTTAATAATGTCATCAGAAAGACATTAAAGTGATCCAAGGTAGAGTCTGTGCTCCATCCTCAGTGGCAAGCTCCCTGGCACTGGAGACTCCCAGCCAGAACTATGGTGGCCAGTTGGCAGGATTATTTTGCCAGAGTTTGAGATTCTTCTCAAGGTCTGTCAACCCTAAGAGATAGCTAGAAGTGGGAGAAGAACCCCCTTGCCCTAATTCTTTCCTGTGCCACTTTTTCATTCAGGCCAGCCTGGCTCTGTTTCGGCTGCTCAATTAAAAAAAATAAATAAATAACTGATTGGACCTAACAGGAGGCTTCAGAAGAGCATCACCTCATTTTATATAGACAGTGAAGGGTGGAACTTCCTAAGAGACCGAGGGGAGTAACTGACCAGGCCTTTTGCTCAGAGTAGATTCAGTAGCTGTCACCCCTACCTCCACCCGTTCAGCAAAGTGAGAATTTCCCCCGAATTGGATTCCCGGAGTCCCTTATCTGATGTTTATACTTGTTGAATAGCAAGGTGGGTAGTTTTTCCTTCCAGTCATGTAAAGATCCAGAATGGCTATCGCGGGTTGAAAAGAGCCAGTTCGGGCTGTTTGATGGGTCCTGAGAAGCAAGAGAGGGGAAGAAAACAGCAACAGTACCCAGTGCATTACCTCTAGGCTGTTGGAGTTGACCTCCATCTTGATATGTTTGAATCAGAGGAATCACTGCATCTTCCTATTGAAACTTTTCATGTACTTTTACATTTTCAGTGATACCTGAGAGATTCAATGACTTGTCTGGCTTGAGATCAGAGCAGGCTGGTCTGACAAGTCACTTGTCTGAGTCAGTCTTGAGTTCATTTGCTGCCTGAGATCGTCCCCTGACCATGGGCCATGGCTCACGATGGCCAATGGCGTAAATCAATGTCTTTGCCACTGATTAGTCTGTTGGGTAAGTGTTGGGACTGATGGGTTGTACCCCTCACTCTGGATATCTGCCGGATAGACATACCCTTTGGCTGTTCTTTGCATCAGGACTAATGATCCCCAGCTCATCTAGGCATCAAAGGTAACAGGCCAGGAGACCATATTCCTGGAGGATGGTGTCAGCAGAGCCACACCCACCTCACCTCCCATGCATGTGTTAGTTGTGCACTTACTGCACATGTATTCTCAATGAGACCCAGGCTAGACACCCAGAAAACAAAAGTGCCCTGTGGGTCCACAGCCTGGCAGTAGGAGCAGCAGAGAGACACAGAATTGTGTAAGACTGCAGTGGAGGCAGCAGGCACGAGGGGCAGCGGGCACTGTCGAGAGCTTGCAATGCGCCGTCCCGAAGCCTCAGCATCTCACGTTATTCTCCCGATAACCTAAACCTGGGAACCATAAGTTCACCATCCCTCATCTATAATTTTGAGTTCCAAAAAGCCCTGAAAGTCCATTTTGGGAATAAGTTTAACAAAATAAATTTGGAAAGAAAGTTTGACCTAAAATGTGGTGTGGCTATTTATGGACTTTCTTTATCCCACTTGGTATGAATATTCATATATTTTGCTGTGGGAATATTTATGTGTTTGATTTTAGAGTGTTGTCCCAGACCCCGCTGAGGGTGTTACATAAACTGGAGCTTCTACTGGACGGCCTTTTCGGAAAAAGAATATATGAAAAAAATAACCCTCAGCATCACAATGCAGGTGACCCCTGGGGTCTCAGACGAGGAATCACACTCATGCTTTATGATAACACTTGGCACAGGGAGCGACTGCATTTAACTCAGGGAAAGGTGACTTGCCCAAGGTCATGAGGAATGTCGGTGACAGAGTTGAGGCCTGAACCATGTCTGTTGCCCAGATGCTTCCCTCTTAACCTCCCATCTACTGATATGATGAGCCCCTGCAGAGTGTCCCAAGAAGCAAGGGACATTGGAGCTGAGCTGGAAGGGTCAGCAGGCACCGCTGGGCCAGCAGAGGAGATGCCTTCCTTGCACAGCACAGAATCCAGGCGACCTCATGTGCTGGATGGACACACCAAGCTGGAGCTCCCTCAACCCACTGGCACTGCTGCTCACACCAGATCTCAGAAGCCCAAGCCCATACGGCAGTGGGGCTGGGAGGCATCTCAGAAATGGAACCCCTGTACCCTATGTGTCCTGGAAAGGCACAGGCTGCTGGTAGCCTTGTGTGACCCCCGCAGGCATGGAGTGGAATTCTGCTCCCCTTTGCCACACTTTCTCCCCGAGTCACTAAGCGATCCAAAGGCTGTTTCCCAACTTAAATTTCACAGAGGAGCTAGTGGGGGATGCTGGCCAGTACCCTCTGATGTGAGAGCGACTATGCAAGCCACCCCCACTCTGCAAATTTTGAGGCTGAAATCGGCATTACTGAATTTGGGGATATATTTTGTGCGAGCTGTTCACACACATGGGGTGACTGGGTACGGCTAATGTGTTGGTATTAACAGTGGGCCGGGAGTAACTATCCCTATGGAAAGGTAGAGAAACAGAACGAGCACTCGCGGGTCATTTGGGTCTGTTTCTGGATGAACAGGAAAGAAATAGACTTGCTTTGCCCCGTGGAGGGTGGATTTGCTTCCACACCCTCACCTGGCTGCCTGCAGCGTGTCTGATGTGTGGGGGACCCGCTGATGGGGAGAGCAGTCAGAGCGTACACCTGCTCTAGATGCCGGTAGTGTCATTTACTCCGGGGCTGCTCCATCTTAGTCACTAAGTGACTTTTCTGTGCTGCCAAAGAGGCCATGTCAACAGCCGACTAAATTAAAGAGTCAGGGAGGTGGCAAAGAGAATTTGGAGTCAAACAAGGCCAGGTTGATATATTGGCTGTGGCATTTACTAAGCGTGTGGCCTTGGGCTTGTCAATTAACCTCTCCAAGGCTGTTTTCTCAGCGCAAATGAAAGCAGGAATACCTATCTCGCAAGATGCTTGGGAGCTTTCAGTGTGATTCATCTCTCCCCTTAGCTGTGATTTCTTAAGCACCTACTGTATGCCATGCTGTGAACCTGGGGCGGGTGATATTGCACACGAGATCCTTTCCACGTGAGCCTTCCCGCCTCATAGATGGGAGAAGTCTGTTTTTTTCTGTGTATACCAACCAGATGTTTATTTGGTGGCATGCTGGAGGGAGAGGACTCCTATCTGCTAGTGGCAAACTCTAACCTGGGCTGGTTTGAGAGGATAAAAAGGAAAACGTGGTGCTTTAGATGCAGTTGAATTCAGAGGTTTCAACGACCAGGTCCTGTCTCCCCACCTCTCTTGAATGCCCTCTTCCCTTGATCTTCACTCGCCATGTCCACATGGTGGCCAAGGAGGTCCTTAGAAGTTCCAGATTCACCTCCCAGCTTGACTTAGCAAATGTCTTTCCCAACCGCTCCTGCAGAAATTCCAGAGAGCAGTCTCCCGGGCTCATCTTGTGGACCATGTCCCTCCCCAAGCCAATCGCTGGACTCTGGTGCCCACAGCAGACCTGGAGGTGGGTCAGCCCCTACGGGACTCTGTGGGCTGTGAGTGGAGGGGCTCAGTCCTGGGCTCACAACAGGGTTCTGGACAGGCCAAGACCATGGGCTCATTATCCACAATAGTCGAAGCTACTACATAGTCGAAGCTGCTACAAGCATCCAAGGGTTTTTCTCTCCCAAACTTCACACACACCTTTCCCAGGGAAGAAAGTGATGGGTTTATGGATTTAATCATCCTGACTGCTGATGGCCACGGCGTGTTCACCAGCCGGTGAGCGGGCATCTCCTGCATCTTACTTCTTTATCCGTGATCACACACGACGATCAGTTTCTTTCCACCTACGTGAATTTCAGGTGTCTCCCATGGAAGCATGTCTGCAGCATCCCTGCTCTTTTTACAGGGGAGAAAACCACTCTCAAGGCAGTAAAGACAGTTGCCCCTCAGCAACACCATCGCTGAAGCAAGAGGGCAATTTCTGCAGGAGCAGATGGGAAAGAGACTTTTTAAGTCAATTTGGGAGATGAACCTGGAATTTCTAGGGTCCCCCTCAGCCACCATGTAGACATGGTGAGTGAAGATCAAGGAGAAAAGACACTCAAGAGTAATGGGGAGGCAGGACCTGGTCAGTGGGGCCTCTGAATTCAACCGCACTGACCACTTGAGTAGTCATGTTTGCCTTTTTATCCTCTCTAGCCAGACTGGCTTAATTTGTCACTAGCAAATCACTTCTCCTCAGAGTAGGAATGCATGCACCTGCCCTCATGCGTGCACAGGTGTATACACACATGCATGCCTACACACACCTGCACAACTACATGCATGCACTCACATCCACAGAGGCATGCACACACATGTGTGCACACACAGCCACACATACATACAGAGAAACCAAAACCCTCCATGTATGAAGTTTGGAATAACATGGACCTGCGTGCCAGGCTCTTAGAGGTGCTAGCAACTTGCCCTGTTCTGTTTTATAGAAATGCACTTTTTTTAATTAAAGCATTAAAAGGACACTGTCAATCTCTTCTGATTAATATCAGCCCTATAAAAAGGATGAGTTTCTGCAGCAGCCATCTGTCATTTTGATCATTTTAAAGGCATGCTATATCAGCAAGTGTGCTTTTTATACTACGCTGGCATGGGGCAGGCCGGGCGGGAGAAGCCTGTGGGCTTCACACTCCACGTTGCTGCTCTGGCGGGCAGCAATCTGAGCCGTCCACGGAGCAGCAGAGCCCCTGCTCTGGCTTTGAAAGGTTGTTTTGGGATAGTACCGTCCTGGGGAGATTTATGGTGGAGATACTCACCCCTATTTATGTTTCTCTCCCGTCTAAAGATAGACCTATCACACATGAGCCCCACCAGCATCCAAGGAGTGAGTGCGGCCCTTGGGTTAACCGTGAGCCCGAGTGCCCAGCAGCACCAGACTCCAAGCTCGCACCCTTTCCTCGGGGCAGCCAGGCTGCTGTCTGCAGTGTCCCCTGCTACCTCGAGCTCTCCGGGCTGGTCAAAGCAGGAGGTAGAGGCATCGTGAAATCCGTTCACTCATTGTAATAATTACTTATTGATTGTGGATTCCATGTGGACTTTCTCTAAGCTCTGGAGGCCTGAGGTGACTCAGGCCGGTCGCTGTCCTAGAGATGGCTCAGGTGTCACAGCTCAGGTGTGTGAGCGGACTTGAAGTCCGGGACGGTCAGGCTGCTGAGTGTCCCCACCCGCCCCACCCATGCGAGGGTTTTCTGTGTCAATGATTTGAGTGGTCAGGGGTCTTGTACCATCCCACGAGGATGGCTGCCTGTGACTAGGTTCTCCATCCTCCAGGGCCACAGAGGGTGGTTCAGGGCCACAGAGGGTGGTTCGGTTGTGTTTCTGAAGCAGTGGCCAGCTCTGCCCTGCGGCCAGCCTGTGGTCAGAAGACTGCATCTCTGCTGTGGGGAAAGCGGCCTCCTTCCGCGGGGCTTGTATTTCACTGGATCCTCCGCATGGGGTCCCGGAGTGAGAGGATTTAGGGAGCACAGGGGCTTTAGGGGCAGTGGTGGGGGGCTGGGCGTTGTGCAATGTTCTCATGGCTCTATTGGGAGGAGCTAGTTTTTCCATGTCATGGGACACTCCAGGGAAGGATGGACCAGGGGAAGCCGCGTTTGGTCTGACTCACCCGCCAACCTGGGAGAGGTGCCCCCCTCCCGAGCCCTGCTCCCCGCGCCAGTGGGGAGCCACGACGACGCTTTGCTTTGACTCCCAAAGCCAGTGACGGGCCAGGCCAGGAAGCGAGCAGCCTGGGCCCTGAAGCAGAGGTGTCAGGACCGAACCGGCTCCCAGACCCATTGAGTGGGCCCCCTGGTCGTCAGGGAATCTGGGCTTTGCCTCCCTGAGCTCCCTTATCTCCCCGTCCTAAGGGCGTGGACGTGAAAGCACCTGTGGGGGGCGCAGCAGGTGCTGCCCTGCTCCCTGGAGGACTCGCCGGGGTCAGTAACTGGGGCCAGCGTGGCTGCTGTGTCCACGGTGCCCAGTCGCAGGCATCTCTCATCTCTGCAGCGCTCAGGCTTGGGTGCGGTGGGCACGTTGGCACCCCTCTGTTGCCCCCGACATGGACCGAGTGCTGTGGGGGAGGGGAGAGGTGATGATTATACACCACGGGGGGCGACACCCGCAGCCCATGCCCTTGGGTGACCCGAGCCCCAGGGTTCCCTCCCGCCCCCTAGGCTACACCCAGGGCCTGGCACTGTGCCTTTGTGAAGAGGGCCACGGCCGTGGCTGCGTGGTCCCTGCTCCAGCTGGACGGGCTGGGCTGGCCAGCAGCTGGGTGGGCTTTGAAGGAGAAAAGAGAGGCCCATCCGCTCCCCTCCATGTGGCCTTCTGGGGACAGACTCTGTGGGACCACCCACACCCCTGTTCCATGCAGCTCCTGGCACACTGTGGGCGCTTAATAAATGTTAAATAATAAGAATAGCTCCCATCTGTCGAGCCCGGTGGCAGGGAGGATGTGCGAGCACAGGATACCGACTGCCTCTGGGCAGCTGGCGGCCGTCGGGACAGCATCTTCCAGGCCCTCCCGCAGGTGCTTCCCCTTCCTCCTCCGGGTCAGAGTCTGGCAGGTTCATCTGCAATGCAGGTGTCCGCCCTGGACCCCAGGCCACCTGCTCCAGGAAGGCAGGGAGGAGGCCAGGGACCAGCCTGCTGCGCCAGCCACCCGCTTTCCACGAACAGCTGGGCTGGGAGCTGGTGTAGACCCTGGGGCAGGGCCCTGTGGCCGCTTCAAAGGGGCAGTGGGCCTTATGTCCATCACTTCCTTGGCCGAAATGCCTGCTGGGCTTCAGTTATGAGGAGCTAGTAATAATCCGCCTCACTTATAATAGGACAGCGGCAGGGCTGGCTCTCAGCCTTGCTGCATGCCTGCTGTGTGTAAGGCGTCTCACCTCAGGGCCCAGTGGCTTGTGGTGTCTCAGAGGAGAAAGAGGCCCCAGCAGCAGGGCTGAGAGCGAGGGTGCTCGCCCAACTGCTGGTTCGAATCTCAGCCTGGCTTCCTTTGGACAGTCCTAAAGCAGCCTGTGCTGCCATTTAATCATCTGTAAGATGCACCCACCACAACCTAGACCCAGGCTCTTGTGTCGACCTCCACGGGGTGGGGACAATACCGTGTTGCTTCTGAGGGTCATAAGAGTTAATTCTTGTGAAGCACCTTTCATGGCACCTGGCATACAGTATAAGCTCACTAAAGGATAGAAATAATAGTAAATAATGGGAATATAGCATTACCATTGCATATTGTTTATTATGCATGTGTAATAATATGTAATACATATGACCATAAATAGATAATATAAATCTTTATAGCTATATAAATACACTTTACAAGTATAAAATATATATACAATTATATATGTAAAATATGTATTGCAGCATATATAAATAACATTTATAAAATATATACAATGCAATACATAAAATAAAGATCATGTCTAATGTAATAATTTTTATCATAATATACTTTTATATATAATGATGCTATTGATTATATTAGATTAAAACTGAAGCATAATGTATAATAACCATGTATACTACACAAACTATATAATAACCATATGTACTACATATAAATACTACATAAAATAACTATATGTAGTATTATATAACACCACATTATGTATTCTGTAATAATTACATGTGTCATTATATTATGGTTATGACATACAACATTGTGATACATAATGATACATAATGTTACACATCATTATATAATAAGTAAATATTATGTCATAGGGTTATGATTACATACAAACTATAAAGTAAGTATAATTTTGCATTTATAAAGATAATACTTTAATATTATCATTTCTATCACCGCCACTGCTGCGGGTCCCTCCGTTGGGTACTTCCTGGAGGGCGTTTCTGCTGCTCTGAGCCATCCAGGAGAAACTGCTTTTAAAAGGAAGGGGAGTCCGGGCAGGTGACCAGGCCTGGTGAGCGGGCAGGTGGAGCTGGGGGAGGTGTTGGGGGGGCAGCCTCCTGTGTGGGCGGAGCCTGCCCCAGCCCAGCCTCCTGTTTGCAGCAGAACCCCGAGGGGGGTCACTTGTGCTCATGCCCGCCCGCAGCCCGGCGGCAATGTCCAGTGTCCGGAGGGCTTGTCCCTGAAGCCTTCTCCTCAGGAGAAGATGAAGGCCGAGGCGGGGCCCTGACTCAGGAAGGGGCTTGGTGCTGGTGGCTGTGTGGCCTTCTTTCTGGTGATCAGCGCCCAAACCTCCTGGAAGTGCACTTTCCCCTTTGCTTTAGACTCAAACCAAGCGGCACACACCAGCGCGTGCCACTCCTGGCCAGGACAGCTCCCCAGTGTCCACTTTCGCGTGGAGTGGAGCTGCCCTTTCTCCCTCCTGCTTGGTGTCGCTCCGGCGGGTTTAAGGCTGAGGCACCTGGATCCAGGAGGTGTGGACAGAGAGGATGTGGGGTGGGCTGGGTCACCACTGACCACCTCACCAAGGCACCACGGCCCACAGGGCGCAGCTGTGGGCTTCCTGTTTTTGCCAGGAGCCTTTTCCAGAACTCGGGTGGGCCCTCGGGGCGCCAGTGACGGGGGCTTTTCCCACACCTGGTGTTTAGGCAGGTGGCGCCTGCTGAGGCTGAACCGTGCTGTGGGTGGCCTGCGGGACGGCCGAGCAGATGTGGGGCTCCATGCCCAAGGTCAGCCGCCACCGCGTCCCTGCATCCCCGGGAGGGTCCAGGTGGGCTCCATGTGAGTGAGTGGCTGATGGATAAAAACGGACCCCCCAGGGCTGAGGGCGATGCAGCGCATGTGGGGTTCTCCAACCAGAAGCTGTGGGGTTGAGGTGCAGGAAGCCTGTGTGAGCATTTGCTTTCCTGTCTGTGCCTGGAAGCCAGGGCCTCGGAGGACACTTTGTGGAGAATGGGTGGACACTTCCCGCCTGGGCGGAGAACATTTTGTGGCATCTGGGTGCACTCTTGGGGCCTGGGTGCTGCCGCGGGGTGCTGTATCCAGGCCGGGACGCGAGCCCCGGCTTCTCATTGCTGTGCTCAGCACGCCGCAGCAGAGGCGAGGGCAATGCAGACTGTGGTGAAAGATGGCAGGGGACAGTGATCTGAGGGCCGAGAAACCCAAGGTGATTCCCAGGTGCGGGTGTTTTGTCAAGATCCCTTTGGTGGCAGGAACAGAGCCCAGTCCTGGGGTGCTTGAGTTAGAGCAGCTGCATCTCCTTTCACTCTTTTTGAAGTGCAACAGCAAACACCCCAATGCACACAAGCTCTTGGGCCCAGAAGCAGAAAAGAAGGGAAATGAAGGAGGGGCATGCCAGGCCAGCGGTGACTTTGCCCCAGAGGGCACGGGCCAGGCCAAGGGACACTTCCCGTTCACCACCAGGGGTGCATTGCTACCGGCACGTATAGGGTGGGCGCGAGGGTCACTCAGAATGGTCCAGACCACCCGTGTGGCTCAGCAGACTGGTGACAGCCTCAAAGATCTCTGTCCTCGGTGGTGCCCAGGTTCCGATGGGTGCAGCCTGGGTACTTCATCTCTGAATCAATGAACAAGTGATGCCAGACCCCATGCAGGGGGAGGGTCCTCAGAGCCTGGTGAGCAGTTCTGGGCAGGTGAGAGCAGGAGGTGGTGGAGGTTGTTGTGAGCCAGGACCCACCCCAGGAGCTCATTTTCAGGGTCTGCTGGGACCACCTGTGACTGGTGACCTCCCCCAGGCCAAGGTCTGGCCCCGCCGCTGCTTACCACCCGGTCATTGCCTGTGGGAACAGTCACAGCCAAATGATTTGGTCTTTGATTTAAACTATGGACTCCATCTTGGATTCATTTCCAACAGAAAATTTCATTAAAAATAATTGTTGCTTATTTTTCCAATTATAAAATGAATGCGGGATAAATGCAAAATAGGTCTTGGAAATCAGAAAAGCACCAACACACACACACACACACACACACACAGAGTTGTCATTCACCACCCAGAAGGAGCCACTTCAAGCCACTGTATACATCTCAGGCCTTTATCCTGCACAGGTATTCTCTTTCTTAATTTTTTTTTTTAAGATTTATTTTATTTCTTTATGCATGCAAGAACTGTGGTGTAGGCCAGAGACAGAGTGGGGAGCAGAACAGGTGGATCTACTGAAATACACTGCTGAGGGGAGCAGCGGGCAAGACAGGAGAGGTCTGCCACGCCATGTGGGTCAGCTCCCTGGCCAGGGATAGAACTCATGCCACAGTAGCTGCTGATAGCTTGATAGTCCTGAGACTTAACCCCTGTGCCACCAGGGAGGCCCCTGAACAGGCATTTTCTTCCAAGAAAAAGTTCTTATCCTGTACATAAGGATTTGTGTCACTTGCAGCTATATATTTTTAAAGATTTATTTATTTAATTATTTATTTATGTATTTATTTATACAAGTACTGGGTATACTCAGAAGCGCTGGAGGGTGAGAGAATTCACCAGAGCCAGAGCGGGGAACAGAACAGGCAGACTGACGAAATACACTGCTGAAGGGAGCAGTGGGCGCAACAGGAGAGGTCTGTCACACCATGTGGGACCCTCGCCAGTGGCCGGGGATCGAACTGGCGCTGCAGAGGCTGCGGGCAGCTTCGCAGCCCAGCGCTCAACCGCTGCGCCACCAGGGGAGGCCCTGCAGCTATATTTTTTAAAACAGCTTTTAAAAGTAAAACGAGTTACCTTTTAGTTTAAGAATCTCCTCTTGGTTCGGCTCATAAAGACGAGGGAGGTGTGTGCAAACAATGCCTGCACCGCGTCCTTTCTATCCGTCCTGTCGTTCACCCCCTCTTCAGCCATGACAAGTTGTGGCTGCCTAAGTAAATCCATTTGTGAAACAAGAGAGCTTAAGTGAGACGGGAAGAGGAAGGTGGGGACAATGTGGGGGGACCAAGGATTCACCCCAGGGATCGGAGAATCCCAGGAGGGAGAGAGCTTGGTGGGCTCCAGCCAGGTGGGTGGCTTCTGTTTCCTCAGCCCCATGGGTTGGGGAGCTGAAGATGTGCTTCCCTCGGAGGAGAAGGAAGGGCCCCTCGCCTCCATGCATGCAGGAGTGCACTTGGGATCGATGCAGCCTGGAACTCGGTTCCAAAGACTCTGCTGCTGTTCACGCGCATTTTGGGCTGCAACTTGGGTTAAAGACCGAGCTGCTAGGGCGAGCCAGGTCTCTCCCTGCACCTGCGTTGAGCTGGGGAGCTGGGGCTGGGAGGCCGCGCAGACCAGCCTTGTCAGTCCTCATCACTCCTGCCTGCGTATTTCTCTTGCAAGCCAAACGCATGTCCAAGGCGCAAGATCCGTTTTCAATTTAAATGACTTCACTTTCTCTCTTAAAATCTAAATCCTTCTCCTAATTCCCTTAAGTCCTAAAAGTATAACATGTTCTCTTTATAGATTGGGGAAAGAAGTCACGGGCTGGGCTCTGCCGATGGCATTAGGATGCAGGGAGCCCGCCAGCCCTCGCTGGAATGTGCGTGGAAAATCCTCAAGCCCTTTTCTCAATCAGTGGCTTACCCGCTAATGTTCTTCCCTTTCCACCTTCATACCTGCTCCTCAAAATCAGAGCGAGGGGGATGAATTACCACGTGCATTTCAGGGCCCCGGGAAGGCTGGCTTGGGGAGTGCAGCTGCCTCCAGCTTGGTTTTCATGCATTCCTTCCTTTAGTAGATATTTATGGAATGTTCAGGGTGTGCCCCACAGACAGTAGGCTGCAGGGGTGAGTGGGACCACTTACATGTCCTGGGGAAGGGACAGTGAGCAGGAGAACACGAGACGGCATGAAAGGCTGTGAAAAAAATAGTTACATGCTAGTGTCGGGAGGGTTATTTTGGATGGCTGAAGGGGGAAGGTGTGAAATAGGAGCTCAGGTCTGACTGACAAGTCGGGGCCAGCTGGGTGATGTGCTGGTGTGGGAGGAGGTGGGCCAATGGGCGCACTTGGTGAGTGACAAGAAGAGTCAGCAGGACTGGGGCTCAGGGGCAGAAGAGGGAGGAGCTGGACATGAAGTCATACATGAGGTCAGCAGCCAGGTCACCTCCCGCTTTTGAGGACGTTGCAGGGAGTTGACATTTTGATCTAAAAGGGCTGGCAAGCCTCTGGGAGCGTTCAAGTAGGGGGTACCATGATTTGATTTTACATTTCTAAAGTATTCTCTGGAAGCCAGGTGAAGGGCCCAGCAAGGTCTTCAGCGGGAGGAGATGGGACCAAGGAGGCGGTGTGGGTTCAGGTGTGCTTTCAAGTAGGGATTGCCGGCCAGGTAGCCATGGAGGCGAATGAACACCCACCCCTCCATGGCTACCGTCCCATGACCTCCACCGACTGCCCTGGAAGGCAGGGCAGGGTAGAGCAGAAGATCACAGAGATTATAGAAAGAGCGGGAGAGGGCATCATAGTAGAGCCTGTGTGTGTGTGCGTGTGTGTGTGTGTGTATGTCTCGGGGAGTGCAGTGTGTATGTGTGTTTAACTGTTAACGACCCAGAAAGACATCGGAGGGTTACACACAACTGCTGAGCATGTGGCCCGTCCTGGGCTCTTGATGGTGCCCCCTGCAGCAAGGCCCCAGCATCTGCTGAGCCGTGTGCTCACGAACTGGCATTTCCATCACAGGACAGTGGTGTTGCAGGGCCGGCTGGTTTCCCTGGTGTTTTCTTTTACCTCAAGCAGGGAAGGCCCCCTGGGGTACATGTCTCACTTTTGTCATTTGGAATGACAGGCATGTCTTGGGAGTTTGCATTCAGATGGACCTGGGTGCCAAAACCAGCTCACCCGCGGTAGATTGAACTCAAGTGGGTTATTTTAACTCTCAGAGCCTCTGTTGACTCATGAATAAAGCAGAGGGAAATATGTGCACGTCAAAGAACAGCAGAAGAGATGACTCTGGGTCTGGCTCCTCTAGGCCTTCTATGACTCTTCAGACATCTTCAGACCCCGCTCCATGTGGGGGGTGCTTGGTCTTGGAGACTGGCACTCAGGAAGCCAGGAGGGCCCCACATGGTGCAATCTGGGATCTCACGGGGGAGAGACAGACACAGAACATAACAGCAAGACCAACATGTGAACTGATGGATTACAGTTGGAGTGAGCAGGTGAAGACAGTTACGTCGGAAGGAAGACTTAGATTGGGTGATCGTGAGATCAGGACACTGTCCCCTTGAACTCACGTCCCAGTGAGTTGAGATCCTCCTTCAAGGCCCTCTCCCCCACTTTCCTGAGCTTCCTGGCTTTGTGTCGGACACTCGATCTGTTCTCTTCCACACCCAAAATACACCTGTCTGCGGGGAACAGCTGAGGGGCTGTGAGGCAGGGGAATGTGCTTCTCCAGAGTTGGGGAGCCACCTGTTTCTGGGAGTATGGACATGCATGTTCTCTCCCTCGAGCTGGATGCCTGGGCAGGGAATTTTCAGCTGTCAGCAGCTGTCTTTTCTGATCCACTGCCGAGGAGCTTCCAACCCCAGGATAACCCATCTCGACCCTCACCAGTGACTTTGAGGCAACTGTGTGGAGCAGAGCAGCAAAGGGGGGGCTCCTGCAGTGTGATTTGTGGCCATGGATTCTTCCCCGGTGGCTGGAAATTTGCCCTCAAAGTCTATGTCAAACTGTGAGCATATGGCCGTGCAATGGAGGGGCTTTAATTTCTAGTTGATTGTCAATGGCCCCCCATGGCAGAAGCATAGTTAAGAATCTCTACTCCAGAAACAGCAGTGGTTGGTGGCGTTGTGGCTTCTGGGTGGGCAAATCTTCAGCTTTCAGAGGAAGTCAACTGGACTCTGAGGGACAGTGGCACCGAACTGGGCAGAAAGGACCGGCCCTGTCCTCCCTGTAGAACAGATGACCAAATAGGAGGAGACTGGGGGTGGCAGCCTGTCCTAGAAGTTAGACACCCATCCTGGATTGAGCGGTGTGCCATCCAAGAGCCATAGAGCCCTTCCCTCCTCAAGTGAAGCTCAGCAGGGGAATGGGAGAGCTGACACCACCATGTGCTCGCTTTAGGCCCCTCTGCTATTTTGGTCAGTGCTGTGGTTCTAGAATACTCTGTGTCCAATCCCAAAGAGAAGTAGGGTGGGGCCAGAATGATCAAGCCAGAGGTGTGTCCCCTTCTCTAGGAAAAGCTTGACAGCACCCCCACCTGCAAAAATGGGCAGAGCAATACTTCTACATGGTCCATGCAGTTCTGGAAGGTGTCCCTCTTATTCCACATCCAACCCCAAACGATCAAACCTTCTGGCTTCTACTCATTTATGGCATAGGGTGAAGGCTAGAACACAAGAGATGTTTCCAAACACAGCCACCCGCACGCATACATCAGACACTTTTGCAGAGAGGTTTCAGTCTGTGCACAGACCCCGTAAGGGGATCCAAAGTCCCCTTATTTGGTTTTGACCACAGTTTCCTAATCTTCAGACATGCAAATGCTTTCTGGCACCAGCACTACTGTACAGCGAATACTTCCATTTAGATTCAGTTTTATGAGTAATATGAACTCACAAAAGGAAGCTTTCCATCTCTACCTCAACTGGACAGCTACCATCCCTAGGCATAAATAAATGGAATTGACTAGAAATACATGATTGCACCATCTAGAATGGCTGTAATACAAAGATGGACAATAATGAGTGTTGGCAGGGGTGTGGAAAAATTGGAACCTGCATGCATTGCAGATGGAATGCAAAATCTTGAATTACTTTGGGAAATAGATAGGTAGTTCCTCAAAAAATAATGCAGAAAGTTGCCACATGACCTAGCATTTCCACTGCCAGGTGTATACCCAAGAAAATCGAAAATAACACATGCCACCCACACAAAAACATGCACAGGCATTCATAACAGCATCATTCTTAGTAGCCAGATGCCGAAACAGCCTCGGTGGCCATCCACTCATAGATGGATAACCGGGAAGTGATCATCCATGTGCCGGGAGTTCTTGAGCCATCGGGAAAAAATAAGTGCTGAACCTGCTTCAGCAAGGATGTGCTTTGACAACAGAATCTCTGTGGAACCAGCCAGGACAGAAGGTCATGTCACAGGAACCAGGTCTATGAGATCTTCAGAACCAGCAAATCCATAGAAACAGGAAGAGGAGTAAGGGTTCCTTGGGGCTGGAGGAGGAGATGGGTAGGGGCCTTCTTTACAGACGATGAAAAATTTCCGGAATTGGATAGAGGTGATATTTTCAAAATGCTGTGACTTGATCAAACCAACACATTAAAAGGGTCCATTTTATGGTATGTGAATGATATCTCAACTTTTAGATGCATTGAAGACACCCAAATATTACCTCAATGAAAAAGAAATAGAAATAATTAAGTAAAGAAAAAAGAAATTAAAAAAAGCATTGAAAACCCAGCAGTGTGATGGGATTCTCCATGTCTTGGTTTTGCTTGGTCTGAGACCGGTGCTCCCTCAGGCAGAGGGGAGATTTGGAGGTGTCCCTGCTGGGATAGCAGGAGCTGAGGTTCCGTGGTCAAGAAAGCAGAAGAAGGAAGACCGAAAAGGGAGCAGCCCCCGAGAACTTCCACTGCAAGGCGATGGCGGAGTTAGGATTTCATAAGAGCTTAAGTCCTATGACTTCCTGGAGCCTATTTGCTATTGATGACAATCGGAAGTGGATGAGGATATTTTAGCTGGGGTAAATGGAATGTTCTCGAAATGTGCTGTGCCATATGGGACTCGCTAGCCACATGGAAGGATTTAAATGGAAGTTAATTAAGGTCACACTGTTGACACTTCCTGTGCCCCACAGGCACATGGGGGCTGCCCTTACTGCCTCGGATGGCATCATATACAGCATTCCTTTCTCTGCTCAGAGTTCTAGGGGATCCACTCGAGGAGACTGAGTTAATCCTATGGCTACACCGAGGCCTCTTCTCTCCTGCCCCCTTCCCCATTTAAGCAGATCTGAACACTCACATGATGACTATTGTCATCATCGTAAAAGGAACAGTCAGTATTGGTATGTGCTCTGTGCCCGGCAGTGTGAGAATCTTTTAGCACATGTCACCTCACTACATCCCCCCAACATTCTCAGGGGCAGGTACTGTTATTACCCAGCCTGAGAGGGGAGGAAATGGAGCATCAGAGAAGTTAAGATATTCAAGTTCACAGAGCGGGTGAATGCAGAGCCTGGATGTGGATCTGAGTCAGTGTCCTCATCTCCCACACCCCATCTTCAGGCTTCTGACCCCAGCTAGGGCTCCTGCAGGATCTACCTGCTCTTTCTTTTTCACCTTGAAGAGTAATGACTGTGAGCTTCTAACCAGTTTTAATAAATAAGAAAGCAGAGTAAAACCTGTGGGTCGGCTTATCACACCCCAACCCCACGCCCCGCCCCTCAGGCCGGGTGTGCTAATGGGGAGTGTTGGCCTGAAACCCTCTCCGTGCCCATCCATGCCACCCCGGGCATGCCCGTCTCGGGCACGCTGCCTGTGATTTAAGTCAATGGGATCACCATATTGTTCTGCTGCTCTCTTTGGCCATCTTCCACGTCAGTACCTGTAGGTTGGCCCTATTATTTGTAACAGACCATTTGAAACCCCACGTGTGGCCGCGCCACGGTCTGTCAGCCAGCGTCCCTTTTGTACACATTTAAGGAGCTTTCTCTCATCTCATCCCCTTTCGACGGTGCAGCTGCATGAGTGCCGGGCTCACCCCTGTTTCTGCACACGCGTGAAATATGTTTAGGGTGGACTCCCAGACTCGGGCTTGATGTTTCCAAGGGTTTGCACATTTTGTATCCTGACAGAGACTGCCAAATGCCCTCCAGAAAATGGCTGTGCAGACTCTCCCTCCCTCACAAGCGGCGCGATGGACCAGCTTCCTTGCATCCCTGCCAAAACTGGACATCATCAATCTTTTACATCGTAGCCAATCTGCTGGGTGATAATTTCTTTTCCTTTCAACCTTCAGGGTCATTTACACCTCTCTCCACCTGCTCTGCTCAGGCTTCTAGCTGCTGATGGCCAAAGGCATTCTGCTGGAGGCAAAATGAGGTCAAGGCCAAAAACCATATTTCCTTTCATGGGAGGGGAGTGTGTTTGGGTAAATACAGCAGGCGCCAAGCACCTCCTCGGACTGAAAGGTGGAACAGCAAAGTCCCAGAAACCCCTTCCAGGTGGTGTGTCTGAACTCCCAGCTCGGTCGCCCTGCTGGATGCAGTATAACCAGTTCTAGCAGGGGATGTGTCCATCCAGTCCTTTTTTCAGCAAATAGCGACCAGGTGTTGACAGAATGCCAAGCGTAGTTTCCAGCACATGTAGTGCTGAGGGGCGGCCAGGCCCCCTGCTTGTGGACTCGGGTCCCTACGTGGAAAGATGGAGGCAGGAAGCAGGTGTGTCTTCAGAGAAAGAAGAAATAACAGACTGAAGTGGGAGGGCTGCTCTGGCCGGGCTGGGTGAGGGACTCTCCGTGAGCAGTGGTTCTGAAGAAAAGGTCCAGAAGGACAGCCCCTGGGAGGCGTGGAGAGGAAGCCACTCATTTGGGGCCTGGAGATGAGAGGCCAGGGGGTAAGAAACCCTCCTGGAGAGGCAGGAGGGCCAGGTGAGGAGTTTGGAGCAGCAGCCTCTGGGAAGCCGGGTGACAGCACAGTGTGGCTCGTGCAGAGACCTAGCCAAGCTCACGCCACTGGACATCCTGCATCTATGAATGTGCTGATTTTTAAATAATGCAAATATGTTCATGAAAAGTGCAAGGCTCTCTAACAGCAGGGCCCTTCTCAACATGCTCAGCAGCAGCTTCTTGGGGCTGGAGGGGAGGGCTGGACCAGTGGGGGGGGGAGGGCTGGGAGTCACCCAAGGCCTTCGCCGCGGTATCTGAGTCAAGGCTCCTCACAGACACCCGCAGGGGCCTGCAGCAAGGCCTGGGTGGGGAGGGCACCACGCTGGCCTCCTCCTGCTTTCTCCTGCCCACGCAGATGCCGGGTCTCCCCTGGGCGCCTCCGTGGGCCCACAGAGCGCTTCTAAGGCTCAGCCCCACCGGGCTGCACCGCACCTGCTCGTGAATAGGTTGCTCTGAGCGGGGCTGTGGCCTGGACGGGGAAGGAGCCCCAGCGCCAGCCTGGCAGGGCAGCGCTCAGGAGCACACGCCGTTTTTGAGTCCACTGGCATCGTGTGGCCTGAAACGCCTGGCCGGAGAAGGCAAGAGGAACGCACACATCCCACTGGCGGACACCGTCCTCTGGGGATAAATCACACTTGCTTATTGTCATTGCACTCGCAGGGCTTGTTGCAAATAATATTTTAAATAGATGTTGCAAAACATTTTCAGTGAGTCAGCAACAGCAGCTGAGTCTGACAGCAGAAGGGTGGTGAGCAGAGATGGTGGACAAAGGCTTGGGTGGAGCTGCGGTGGTGTGTGCCGCTAAGGTGGCCTGCGGAGCTGTGGGTGAAGGTGAAGCGTGGGCAGAGCCATGGGTATAGGGCAGGGCTATGGTGGAGGCGGGGCTAGGGTGGTCAGCCAGAGCTTTGGTGGTGTGTGCTTCTGAGACGGTGGGCAGGGCTGTGGGCGGAACTGTGGTTGTAGGTGGAGCTGTGGATATGGGGCAGGGCTATGTTGGAGGCCGAGCTATGGTGGGCAGAGCTAAGGCCATGGGTTGGGGCTATGGTGGTGACCAGAACTATGGCAGAGGGTGGAGCTATGCTTTTAGGTTGAGGCTATGGTGGATGTGGGGCTTGGGTGGTCAGCCAGAGCTTTGGTGGTGTGTGCTTCTAAGACGGTGGGCAGTGCTGTAGGTGGGGCTGTGGTTATAGGTGGAGCTGTGGTCGTAGGTGGAGCTGTGGACATGGGGTGGGGCTATGTTGGAGGCCGAGCTATGGTGGCAGAGCTAAGGCCATGGGTTGGGGCTATGGTGGTGACCACAACTGTGGCAGAGGGTGGAGCTATGCTTAGAGGTTTAGGCTATGGTGGAGGTGTGGCTAGGGTGGTCAGCCAGAGCTTTGGTGGTGGGTGCTTCTAAGATGGTGGACAGGGCTGTAGGTGGGGCTGTGGTTTTCGGTGGAGCTGTGATATGGGGCAGGCCTATGTTGGAGGTGGAGCTATGGTGGGCAGAGCTAAGGCCATGGGTTTGGGCTATGGTGGTGACCAGAACTATGGCTGTGAGTGGAGCTATGGTTGTAGGTGGAGCTGTGGATATGCTGCGGCTATGGTGGTGGGCGGAGCTGCGGGTGGAGCTTTGTGGTGGTGGGGCCATCTTGATTTTTCTCACTCTTTGGCCACAGTTTTTCCCTTGAGCCTCTCCTGATTCTTATTAAGTGAAGGAAAGAAACTCACCTCCCTCTCTCTCTTTTCTCACTGACCTTGTTCTGCCCCATAACCTTTGCCTTTGTCCAACGAACGTCCCTGTGTTCTGATCCCAAGTACCCTGTTGATGAGCCTTTTCACGTCCTGTGCACAGAACTTTTAAGCAGCGCTGGGATGCAAAAGTCCCTCTTCTTGCCCGGAACAGGTGCCTTGGAGGAGCACAGGCAACTGGAGATGCTTCCCATAGCAAAGCGGTGCTTTAACCACTATATTTTGAGATGAATTCAGGAGCGCCTGCCAATGCAGTTTCTGCCTCTGCTTCGCTCCCGGCTCTGGTCTAAACCTTCTGCTCTATTCATGGAGAGGTATTTTCTCAGCCTCCTTTTGATCCTCGTTTATTTATTTATTTTCCTGGCAATCATGGGAGCAGGATTTGCTGTTGTAGCAAAACACATTTCATTTTTATTTTTACTGTCTCTGTCTTAATAGCAAGGCCTGCCTTCATCCGCTCGAGAATTACATTATCTTGCATGTGGGCTAATAAATAGTGCAGTCTGAGACCTCAACTCCAACCAGCCTTGTAGGAGTGGAACATTTAATAGGCTGATCTTCGATAGATAATTTACAAGACTTCCACTTCTTATTGATTGACTTTCATAACTCACTCCCGAAAAATAAATTATGTATCTGTTGTCATCGCATTGCATATGCAGAAACTGTCCTGAGAGGGTTGATAAACCTTTGGAAGAATTCATCGTCAAGTCAGCTTCTTCTACAAATAAATGGGGAGAGAAGAGGGGTGGTCCCACTACCAGAGGAGTCGTAACTGCTGCCTGATGGCAAAGGATTGGCAGATTATTTGGTAAATAGCACCAAATAATTCTTCAATTAGGAACTGCTCTTTTTCCAGGGAAAAGCTAAGATGACCTTTCTGTGTTTTTAGGTAGGAAGAATCTAGCCAAGAGGGGCAGGTGGGATAACATGGGAACGTGGCAAACCCAAGAGAAGCAGAGTCAAGGAGCTTCTGGGCGCGAGTCACTCAGTCTGTGTGGCCAGAGAGGGCTGGATTCTAAGGACGGGGCATGAGATTTTCTGCTTTATTCCTATTGATTAGAACTTCAGATCCACAAAGCAAAACTTTTTTTTAAGAGAAAATTGTTTTGGGGCTAGAAAGTATGGCTTTGGTTGAGCTCTTTGCTGGCTCCACATTTTTGGTGACCCGTTGTTCCCATGGAATTGCCAGCCACAGGAGGTACAGACAAGTGTGTGCTCGTTAAGCTCGTGGGTCAGGGACTTTGGATCCAACCCCACATCACCTGTGTGTGCGCTGCGTGACCACGGTGAGTCTCAGTCTCTGAGTCTCCGAGCCGTGACTAGTCTTGACCTAGTGCGTTGTGGTAAGAATTAAATGAGTTTGCATCTGTAAGATACTTACTGACATACTAAGTGCTGCTGGATGCCAGCTTGTGTGTGTGTGTGTGTGTGTGGTGTGCAGTGTGTGGTGTGTTTCTGGCGTGTGTGTGAGTGGCGGTGTGTATGTGCCGTTGTATATGGTGTGGCCCTGGCATGTGTGGCCTGCACGCTTGCTGCCAGGACTATGGGCAGCCCCTTCCAGTTCTTAGATGCTCACTCAGCCATCCCAGCCCCCCATCCCTGGAATCAGAACTGGGAGGCAGATGCACCACAGGCCCAAGCAAGAGCAAGAGGGCTCTGAAGGCCTTCAGGTGCGAGGCCAATGGCTCGGGCCTCCCTGGAGGCAGGTGCCCCTGGGAGACCTGGAAGCCATGTCCTAGGACTTGCTGGGGGCTCTTCTGGAGGATGGTGTGGACGCCCCGCCAGCACCCCACACTGGGCTCCCTTCCCCGCCCAGCCTGGCTCAGCGCCTTCCTTGCACATTCCCTCTTGTCCGAAGATGCCATTAATTAGGCTTCCCCATTCTAGCCTCGCCTTCCAGAGATTTCCTGCAGGTCACCTTGACGTCTTGAGGATGTATTTACAGCCCCTTAATTTATCTCCCTTCATGGAGAGGCACATCCACAGGGTGTGAACTTCTCTCCCTTTCAAGGGCAACCTGGCCCCCATCTCTGCGAGCCATCAATTGAAGGAATGAACCGAAACCACCCAGACGAAGGCACTGCTATGTGTCTGGACGGACATTTTACTTTCTCCTGCTGGAGTTTCTGGATCACGGGGGGAGGCCACATGCACCCGGGTGGCCGCAAAAGCACCCCCGGCCTGCCTGGGAGTCCCGCTCCAGGCTGCACCCCTGCTCGGCTTGCGCCTGGGCAGGGAGGCCAGCTCAATCTTGGGCAGGTTCTGGGCTGGCAACACCCATTTGTGTCACTGCAAATTTTATAGCAGTTCCATCTCACAGGGCCTGCCCTTAACAGCCACCAGCTTCCAGGCAGCACTTACAGGAGGACTAAATTGACTTAGAAAGCTTTGCATTAAGCAGATGTTTACTCTTGGGGAAGATTAAAACCATTTTGCATCGAAGAACGAGGCAATGGCACTTCCCAAAGCGTGAAAGAACTGTTTCTTTTGCTTAAGCGAGGCCCACTCCATCCTCCGCCCCACAGCACCTTGGTCCAGGGCTGGGCGTTCAGTCTAAGCCAGACCCACGAGGTCCAGGGAGGCCGGTTACAAAGGGCACTGTCTCCTCTGCAGCCGGCCCCTGCCTGGTTTCGACTGATCAGGAGAACTAAAGCGACCACATATGTGGAGTCACTTGCACCCCAACAGAGGATGTGGGGACAGGTGGGAGGAGACTGATCTGAGGTGCCCCTGCTCTCCCTGCTACAATGGGGATCAGCAAAAGGTGAGAGGAGCTTCTACAAGTTGCAAGAACATCTTCAGAGTCTAGAGGCGTCATGAAGTCAAATTGTGTGTGTGTGCGGGTGTGTGTGTGCAAGCATTTTGAATGCTGACTGTCATGTAATATGACTCAGCGTTAAGGCACAAAAAAATAGTGTGCATGTGTGTTTATAATATGCAAGTGAAAAGCACAGATAGGGGAGTCGGATGCTGTTGCATTGATATCTAATTCAACAATATGCCAGCTGTGTGACCTTGGGCAAGACACTCAGCCTCTCTGAACCTTAGTTTCCTTCCTGATCCGTTTCCCCCAAAAATAAACAAATAAATAAATAAAGTAAGACTCATTTTGAGTGTTTCTCCAGGGTTAAAAGGCTTTGTAAATCACCCAGCCTGGGGCCTGATAGGGGGGTAACCGATTGGTTATCCTAGGGGCTGATGAGCTATTTATTGCTGACGCAGCTTCTGTTATTACTCTTAGAACATTAATAGGGATAGAGCCACAGAGAGATTGCAGGAAGCCTGAGGTCTGATTTTGTGGGGTCTGGATCTCTTACCTGCTGTGAGGTGGGGGAACAGCCTTGCAGTGAACCCGTGAAGCAGCTGTGGCCTCCCTCCTCCATGAGGGCCCTGTGTGCTGCTTCCCGAGGGAGGGACAGCTGCTTCCAGGAAAGGGTCAGACAACCCGGTCTGTACTGAGCACAGTCTGTCCACGGGCTGAGCTTAGCACAGCGTCTGGACGCAGTCCCTAAGAAGAGGTCACCCCTGGAGCCAGTAAAAATAAATAAATAAAGACATAAACACGGGGCTCTTTTCGGCTCTGATCAGGCCAAGTGCCCAGCACAAAATGGGTGGCCCGTGAGGCCAGCGTGTGAGCAGGAGGGCGAGGTCAGCCTTGAAACACTCGGGGCTTCAGGCCGGGGGTCCCTCTGGCTAGTGCCTTTTAGGTTGTATTGGGGGACGAAACCTTTTTGCTTCAGGCTAAGTACATTTTATGTAGCGTTCGGTGACTGTGGAAGTTGGAGTAGCCGTGTTGGGTTTCGGGCCAGGTCCTGTTTGGAGGATCCTTTGTCCTTCTGGCAATGTATTATCTGGACGGGAGGGGACAGGAGGACGGGCCAGGAGCACATGTTGGCTTCTGGGTTTCGTTCTTGACACTTCAGCGGCTGTGGGAGGAGGCATATGGCTTTCCTGCTATCTCGCGGGGAAGAAATGAGGACATGGAGGGGAAATATGTTTGAGCAGTAAGACAGGGCAAGATCCTATTTGTGGGTATGATGGAAAAGTGGAGCAGCCAGCTCTGGAGAGCCCCGATCATGGGTCAACCCACATCTTTACAAAGAACTTTAAAGATTAGGGTTCTGTTTTTCACTGTCTGCTGACAATCGTGGTGCTCAGTCAGAACGGCTGCTTACGTTTGATGAGCTGTTTTCTGTTCTATCACTGCCGAGGGCTGAGCCAAGCCAGCACCTTCCCCATTTTCCAAGAATCTGGTTCCCAGGACAGACAGTGACCTTTAAAGTGTGAGATCTGTTTATCTTTTTATTACTATGGAGAAGGGGCCTTGGGATTAAATATAGGGTATTGAACTGGACATTTTTAATAGATAACAAATGGGACATTCTCAGGTCTCGAGGCGCCTGTGGTTTTTGCATTGAACATTCCAAGTGGCTTTTGTTGATGGGCTCGGCTTGGGCTTCTCGGTTTCAAGTACTGGAAATCAACTCTGATTATCTTAGGCAAGAGAGGGCATGTATTGTGTATCCTACTTTTTTATCTCAATGACCCTCCATCATGTCTCTAGTTAAAATTCCAAGTGTTGGGAAAGGGAGTACTTACTGGTTCTTTTCTTGGCCTGAGAGAATCTGCTGGAAGAAATCTGAAGAAACCTCTGGGGTTCCATTGGTGATGGTGCCATATTTGTTTTCTTGCATGCAAATAGGGTGGAGGTGATTTATACTGATTCATATCATTTTGGATGGTACTGAACATACTCATCAGAGGCCAAGCCATCTGATGGTTAATACATAAGGACAAGCCTATACTGATCAGTGGACTCTCTGTGGCCCTCTACCCAGCCCAATGCAATGAATTATGGATAGTCTCATGGTGGACCATGTTTCAACACCATGTCATGAGTACAGGGGGCCTTTTTCCTCATTGTAACAATAAACATCTTTGTGAGATATAAATGTCACCAGAAAACAGAGAAACAGATGAAGCACTCCACAGGGTAATAAATATATGAAGGACCTTGCCAGATATGTTGTAACAAGGGAGAATTTAGAGTATATCCAAGACAGAGAGTCTAAATTGGGACTCACCTTTTTTATAATCTCAATTCATGCCTGAAACCTCAGTTGCCATGGATAGGCAGGACCAGAGAACCTTGCTGGTTATTATTGTTGGGTGACTGCGTGACAATTATTTTAGTGCCATGATTTTTCTATATTTGAGTCTTTGCTGGTTGCTGTGACTAGACAGGGTGGGGTGCTTCTGGCATCTAGTTGGTGGAAACCAACGATGCCCTTAAATATTTTGCAGTATACTAGCTAACCTCCCACAACAGAGAATAATAGCAACACAGATATCAAGAGTGCAGAGGCTGAGGAACTCTGTTTTAATGTAAAAGATGTAGACACTGTGAAATCTACCTATGCAAAACTATGATTCTAATAGGAGGACACGGATAGATCTCAGATGGTCACAAACAACTGCAGCTAGGACTCAGGGAAATCTTAGACTCTGCTCCCACATCTCCTTTCTTTGTGTCCATTTCACTAGTAGCCATTGAGCCTCTGGGATGTGACATCAGAGGATGGTGAAGTGTTTTCCCTGGCTCCAAGTTAGAAACTCTCAGGGAAGATTTTTGTTTGGTCCAGCATAGGTCAGGTGCTGATTGGTTCATTTTACACCAGACTTTAACAACGCATCCACCTGACGAAAGTACAATTGAACATTGTACTCATGAGCACTCATGAACCAATCAGCAATGGCCTGGATGCAGGGCTGGGTCATGTGACACTATCATGGTCACAGACTCTCCATTCAGGTGTGTTGAGGCCTTTCCCCAAGAAACTGGGATTGTTCTGAGCCTGGCGGCCACCCCACTGAAGTCTGCTTCCATCCCACGTGCCTCAGTGCCAGGGCATTTGTAAGCCCGGTGGGGTTTCCAGCAAAGCCGTGTCAGAGAATGTCGCTTAGACACGGCCAGGCTGCTGAGCACCTTGGCGGGAAATCACAAAGGCACGGCCCTGGAGAGGCAAGGAAGGCGGTGTGCTTCCAGAGCAGCTGGGCCCTGACATTTATTGTGCGATTGCTGAACCATGTTGGGCCTTGAAAAATCATCTGGCCCAGCTGTCTGCCTCCAGACTCGTGAATTTGTAAGACTCCTGGACAGACAGACTGCAGTAACTCAAGCTCGGATGGCTTCTGTTGTCTCCTCCCAAGCCAGCCGCAGATCCCATCTTTGTGAACCCAACTGTGTCCTATTTGATATGTTTGTTGCAGCATATTTGAAACTCTGGCCAGTTTTTCCGATGATATTGATAGTTTGTTTTTTTTTTTCCACTTAGATGAAATTTGTCAAGCCTGCATTGTGCTAAGCCCTATTAAAATGGTGCCAGAGACCCAATTATGGCAGCTACAAAGGCATTCAAGAGTAAGCACAGAAATACACATAAAGGGATTAAAGATCAAAAATCGGATTCTAGTGAAAGTACATTAGGAGACATCAGGCAGAGAAACATGAGAGAATTAGAATACGAAGAACAAAGCCACGCAGAGTTTTGGGGATGTCCTTCAAAACCCCCCAACATCACTTAATTTCTACCATGTTTACGCTTTTAAGAATGAAAAGAAATGTTCAATTGTGCTTTTGTCAGGTGGATGCGTTGTTAAAGTCTGGTGTAAAATGAATTGCAGATGGGCTTTCTGGCTGCCTCCTTTTTCCCTCCTCTTGGTCTTAGACAATCTCGTGATGGTGAATCATGAAGCTGTTGCTGATGAGCAGAGCCCCTGAGTTTACAGAGATGCTCCTGGGCTGGATGGTGTTGCCGGCCATCCCCTGAGCCAGGGTTGAGGCCTTCGGCCCCCGTTTTACTGTTTGCAGAGAGGGAGCCACGTGGGTGCACATGTGAAATAGGCTGTTTGGACCCTGAGAAAGTCTTGTCAGGACAAGCTGGGCATCAGTCCCCACCTGAGCTTTTCCTTGAGCCTCTCCCTTCCGTGGCTTCCCTGCCAAATCCTTCTCTGCATGTTTGACTCACGCTTGGTTGCTGGACAAGAGAATACACACCTGACCTCCTGCGAGGGAAAGTGAGTCCTCCACCTCTGTCCTCAAGAGTTAATAGGAGAATGGAAATCGACTCAGACTGGACTATTAAGACTCAGCTCCCACGTAAGCACAGAAGCATGACGGTCAGTGTGATGGGGACTGTGGAGAACTCGGGAAGCAACTCCTAAGTAGCCAGTCACTTGCTCTTGTGGGCTCTGTTACCTGGTTTTCTGATATATTTCAAAAGACATCCCCAAATCCAATTGTTTATGGGACTAGTCATTATGATTCTTAAATAATTGTCATGAATTTAAACACATATTTGCGCTTACATGTGTATGTGTGTATACACTAATGCACACGTCTTTATATATTGCTTGTGACTAAATACCCATCTACATATTACACAACAGTAAACACAGCAGCAGCCAAGGGACACCAGTTTGCAATCTCTAAAGAGAGAAGAGGACCGGCTGGCACTACCTCTGCTGCTCCAAGGCTTTGTGCCTGCCCTTCTTATTCCATAAAGGATGGGTGAGATTTTCTCAGTTGTCAGGATGCCCTTTCTTGGTTTAATCTTAGGATAATAGGAGGTAATGTCTCATATATCAAGGGGTCAGTAGCCACATGTAGCTCACGGCTACCATATTGCCCAATATAGGTAAAGAACATTGCCATCATTCCAGAAGTTTCTATTGGAAGCCCTGATCTACTGGCAGTTGGGTGTGCTGATAATTTGGGGGTGGGGGGCAGAATCAGCAAGGGATTAACCTCAGAGTGGTAAGTTGCTCTTGAGTGCCACATACACCCGGGCTGGAATCCAGAAGGCCCACTTGACATCAGGCAGGTGAGAAACCTCTCCATCCTGGTCTCCTCACCAGCACACAGAGACAGCTCGACACCTCACCTGCTTCTTGGGGATTCCAACAGGACTGGGGAGTTGTAGGGTCAGATCTAGATTCACTTCTAATTTGCCTTCTGACTTTGTCACATCGTTTCAAATAGAGCCAATAAACTACATTATGAAAATTTGACGGGAAGTGATGAAAGGAGTCTGTATTAGCAGTACCCGTGTCCTTAACACCCATTTGATGTGCAAATGACAGACGTTCCTGTGAGGCTGTGTGCCTGCCCGGGTCTGACTGCAGGATGGGCTTCTCCTGGCACCTTCTATGCACCTATAGACTGAGGTAGACACAGCGACTTGGGGAACTGGGCATAAGAGTGCGCCATTCTCTCCAGGGCAGCAATCTTGGCACAGCCCTGCTCTGCTAGTTGCGCATTTTTCAGCTTTTGACAAATGATTTTGCCTCCTTAAGACACGGGGTGTGCTGCAGAGCAAATGAGAGAAGAACTTAACATGTTGATAATGTAACATCATCATCAATTATTAATACTAGTAACAACGCCAGACCAGGAAGCTCTGGATGACGGAGGGAGCAGCCTGGTGGTGGTGAGGGTGGAAGCTATAACGAGGAGGGGACATCCCAGAGGGAGAGAGGAAGGCGGTTGTCACAACTCAAGAATGAACTGGGCCACCCTGTCCCTCCACACCACACTTGGTTGATGGTGGGGAGTGGCTCAGACGTGCCCCACCTACTCCTGGTTCTGGCCTTAAAAAGCAACAACCAAATAACCAGGAGCCACGCTGCTCCCTGGGTGCGGGGAGGCGACTAGACTGCCCATCTGGAGGAAGCCTGCACCCTGCCTCTTGCAGCTTCTCTGCTCGGGGAGTCCTGCGAGTGGCGAAGGCAGACAGATGGAGTCCCACACTCTCCCTGCAGGACTTTCATCTCCCCTCTCACCATTAATTCATCTGTTTGGATGGATATGTTCACGCATGCAACCAAGATGAATAATAATGAGGTTTTTAATAACTCCCTGCATTTGCATTCCTAGTTACTCTTTACATGGTTCTAGCTGATTAAAATGAATCATTTACATAATTAACATATGGTTATAGTGTTGGCTTTAATATGCTGATTATCTCAATACTTTTGTCTGGAGTCAATTGGATTCAAACTGTAACAATTGTTTGAAGTGGGGCCGGTTTATTCCTGGGAGGATGGGGGATGTTTGCCAGGGCGCCCCATTAGCCACAGCAGCACTCTCCAAGAAGTTAGTTTTGTTTCTCTTTGGTGCCATGGTTGGAAAACACGTGAATAATAATAATCAACATCACTCCTGTTTATTCTGTGACAGGTGCTTTCACTTCTGTTGCAATCTCAAATTCTCGCAGCCCTCCTCAAAGTGAAAGGAGCACCCCACTTTACAGAGGCAGACACTGAGGCTCAGAGAGAGGTGAAAGGGCTTGTTAGTTGGGGTGCTCCTTGCTCTCCGAGCCATAAAATACTCCATTTTTTAACCACCCCCACCGCCAGCTTCCCCACCTTGGAACTATTGATGTTTGGGCCTGAAAATTCTTTTTTTTTTGAGAAGAGCAGGTCCTGCTCTTCTTTTTTTTTTTTTTTTTTTTTTTTTTTAAGATGTATTTATTTATTTATACAAGCACTGGGTACAGTCAGAGCACGGGAGGGTGAGAGAATTCACCAGAGCCAGAGTGGGGAGCAGAACAGGCAGACTGACGAAGTACACTGCTGAGGGGAGCAGCGGGCGGCAGGAGAGGTCTGTGCGCCATGTGGGACACTCGCCCAGCAGCTGGGGATCCAACCTGCGCTGCAGAGGCTGCGGGCAGCTTTGCAACCCAGCGCTCAACCGCTGCGCCACCGGGGAGGCCCAAGGGCCTGAAAATTCTTTGTGGCTGGAGGCGGAGGTTTCTTTTCTGGTGGATGAAAATGTTCTAGAGTTGGGCAGTGGTGAGATTTACAAAACTGTGACCATATTAACTAACCCTGAGTCGTACACTTGAAAAGAGTGAGTTTTATGGCACGTGAATGACATCTCAATTTAAAAAGGCCTCGAAACAAAGCAAGGGCATCAGATCCTCCACAGGGGCCGCCTGTGATTTAGAGGGCTTGGAGCAGCCTCTCTGGTCTCCCCCACCAGATACCAGCAGGAACCCAATCCCTGTTTGTGACATAGAATATCTCCAGGCAGATTGCCCTGGGCTGAGAACTGCTGTGCTGTCTCCTTCTCGGCGCTCAGGAAGGCGAAGTACCAATGAGAAGACCTGTGTATTGTCTGGGGTGGTTGGTGACGAGTAACTAACTGGCGGTGGCTGGTGAGGATGCTCAGCCCTGCCTGCTTGCTTGGCGGCTCAGGGTGCGACGTGGGACTCACGCAGAGTCCTGCCGTTCCAGAAGCTGCCATCTTCATCCCCTCCTCTGTCTGCCTCCTCTCTCTCTCATTTCTCGCGGGCATGCCCGATGACTTCAGACACGCGCTTTTCTTGATCACTGCCTGCATTCTGGGGTGCCATTTTCTCCTTAGCAGACCCTCGGTGTGGGTGCCACCAGCTATGATCTGATGATCCCGCTAGCTCACGCTGGACTTGCAGGGCCTTGGGTAAGAGTGGCCAATTTTCCTGTTTAGGCACCGGAGTTCCGGGGCCCTGAGTGCTTTCTGAACATTCATGCATATTTGAAACACATTTCGGCTAATTGCATGACTGTTGTCCACGATTAGTCTGTGGTAGGCATGATTAATTGCAAAGAACACTGACATTTATGAATAAAATGCTTGAGGTCAAAAAGAAATGGAGAGAAATGGTGACTGTGGCCACGGCGAGTGGAATACTAATGCCAGGGATACTAACACTAATTCCCCGAGTGGGAATTTCTGCTTCAGCAGAGTAAGTGTTATTTGGAGACAGATGTCTCTACAGTTTGACTTACCTATATTTTGTCCCCTCCTCCTCCAAAAACCTTTTTGGAGGTTTGGTTTCATGCGGGTTTTCTGATGGTTTAATAAACGCTCATCTCCCTCTGCCTGGAAGACCGTAATGTGTTGTCCATGAAAAAAACAAGAAGCAAATAAAAATGGTCCACAATCCCACCATCCAGATCAATCAGTGAACATGTTTTTTTTTTTTTTTGTCTAAAGTGATATGTGACCATGATTAATAATTTAAGTGGCACCAAGACTAGCCAAGGAAAAGGAAAAATAGAGCCCATTTCTGAATCTCAGTGCTAACTAATGCTAATCACTGCCAGCACCAGGGACGGAGGAGGGTGTGACATGCACATGTGTACATACACAGGTGTGATGTGTGTGTTCAAATGGATTTTATTTTCACAAAATCATCAGACTATTTGTTTTCCTTTCCTCTTGCTTTAACTTACTTAAAAATGCACCAGGGAGAGTTTCCGTAGCATACCCTGGTCCCCACCAGCCCTCCCATGTCCTGGATTCCAGGCTGTCACATGCCTTATTTACTCAGGCCCCTTCATGGACTCTTCAAATAGCTCTCTCGGAGCTATCTGTGCAGAGCCATACATCTGTGCACATCAAACAGCTACATGGGCCTTGGTTAATATTTACAGAATGTCCTGTCTTAGCCAAGTGAGCACTAGGTCAAGAGCTAGTGTCCCATACCTTACTTTTACCCATAGAATTCCAGACTAATCTCTTGCTATGTAACCTGCACGCTTCACTTCTGCATCATCAATACAGACACCCCATGAACAGAGCAGTTACATTTATTGAACGCCTACTGTCCAGAGCTATGCTTGTCCTGACCTTGGCCTCTGACTGTGTGCTAGGCTTGTGACAGGGTGTTGACACATGCCTGGGAGCTGGAGACCCCCTGCATGCTAAGCCCTACAATGGAGGCATCATCCAGGCGCAAGCTGACTCAAAAGGAGGCAGTGACCCCCTCCTTGAGGAGTCAAACAACTATTGCATCTGTGTTGGGCATGTAGTTAGGGCCTTTGTAATACTACTTTGCTTGAAATCTGTCTCTTTGTCTTGCTGCTCAAGTTGGTGAGTGTGAAGTTCTATGAGGGCAGGGACCCTGCATGGAAAGACAATCCTAACCCTGATTGATTAGTCATGGCTGCTTGGAACTTGGAAGAGAGTCCTGTCTGACTCCGAAAAGGGGAAATCCTGGATGGATTGGCAATGTCTGCTGTGGGCCCTGAACAGAGCAGGGAGGGTCTGCAAAAAAAGTATTAGGTATTCTTTTCCCACTCTCTGCAATCAGTTAGGGTTTTTTATGGTTAGTTAGGGTTTTTTATGGTTATTTGGGGTTTACAGAAAAGATAAAAATCAATGTCTAAAGCAACCTTTCGGGGAAAGGAGAGGAGAAAGTGGAAGGAAGAAGGAGAAAGAAGAGAGAGAAGATAGGTAAGTAGGTAGGTAGATAGAATAGAAAGATCTGCTTAAAACTATCAAGAGTTTCCTGCTTCTAGATAAAGATCTTCCATGACCACTATTATAGGTTTTCTTTACATTTTTCTTTTTAAATTTACTACAGGGAACACATGTTCCATTTGAAATTAGAAAAAGTAAAAGAGCACAGAAAGTGTGATGATACAATAAGGTAAGGTGACCCTAGAGCAATGCTACCACGTAGAACTAAGAGGCACGCAGCTCCTGGGGGGAGACGGAAGACTCTCCTGCTTTGTTCTACATTTTCTTGGTCTTGTGGAACTTCCAATAATGTGCTTACTCCCCAGGCAGGATGAGGGCATTAATCTCCTGCTGCTGCGTAATAACACCGGACTGGGGACAGGTAGCAGGGAAGCCAGCTCATGTTGGATAAGGCGCCGAGCTAGTCCATGACTGTCCTGCATGCCAGAGCAGCAGAGCCGTCTGCTTCTCTGCTCAGCATGGAAAATGGGGTCTACCTGCTTGCGCTGCAAGGCCCCAGCTCTCTGCTCTGTCTTGGGTGAAAGCTGCAGGGCCCCATGTGGGGACCTTGACCCCTTCACAGAGCAGCTTCTGTCGAGACAATGGACATTTGAAAGAGGCTCTGCTTTCTAGGAGATGAAGTTCAGGTGCATCCTCACCCCACTCAACTCTTGGCTTGCAGCTCAGACCCCAGAAGCAGCCCTTTGCAATGAAACTCTATCACTTTTGAAGCTCAGCAGATGGGAATTGTCATAAATGATATTTTAGTCACAGATATGAACCATAAAACTTGAAAGATAAAGTGTCTTTCTGAGACACACATGGAGAGGCAGATACAGCCCGAGACACGGCAGGAGCTCTCCTGCAGCACTGCTGGGTGGAAAGGACCAGACTTGGCTTTTAATGGGGGGCAGGGGATCTTCAGGCGAGGAGGGCAGGGAGCACACACTGGGCATCCACGTGGGCTTGGACCTGGACGTCCCTGAGGGCTGAGTGTCTCCTTCCCAGAACCCAGCCTTTCCCTGGAAGCGAGGTGTCCATGTCCTGCAGCAGGTGTGCTGGGCATTCACTCAGCTGGGTCCTGGCGGTCACTAGCAATGTCCCCTCCACGGCCCGCCTCTCGCACCACATCCCCTCAGATGGGGACACTGCTTACTCCTGGTTACATTGGATTATTCCACTGAGCTGAATAATTCATTAGGGCTTGGATTCCGAGTTGTGGCACAACTGTCTCCAGCAGACTCTAGCCTTAAGCCAATATGTATATTAATGCTTTTTACTCAAGGAAAATACCTGCCTCTGCCCACCCCGAACTCCTCCCCGGAGGGTCTGCTATGACAGGAAGACTAGTTTGCAAGGGACAAGGGCAGAAATTGTCATGTCCAAACGGAAATAAAAATAAATAATAATGATTATTAGAACCTACGAGCTTCCCCCACACCCACTTTTGCACTCAGTCAGGCTCTTTCATCCCCAGCATTTTTTTTAAAAGATTTATTTATTTATTTATTTATTTATACAAGCACTGGGTACAGTCAGAAGTGCGGGAGGGTGAGAGAATTCACCAGAGCCAGAGAGGGGAGCAGAGCAGGCAGAAGGACCGAAGTACACTGCTGAGGGGAGAAGCGGGCGCGGCAGGAGAGGTCTGCACGCCATGTGGGCCCCTCACCAGCGACCGGGATGGAACCAGCGCTGCAGAGGCTGAGGGCTGCTTTGCAGCCCAGCGCTCAACCGCTGCACCACCAGGGGAGGTCCCCCAGCAATTTTTTAATGGCTTTTTTGGCCCAATGTCAAACTTTCAGCATCTGTGCTGTAGCTGCTAGAAGCTTTGGCCCCTTGGATCTCAAGGGGTATTTGGGTTTCTGGGGTGTTTTTTGAATACCTTTGTTTATTTTTTCATTGTATTATTTTAAGGCAGTAACAGTGGTTTACACCATTGCCTGCAAGTTGCATGACTGTGTTCTTCCCTTCATTCCGTCCAAACCTGCCTGGACTAGCACTTGGAGCTCAGCATTCATGAACCTACCTGGGGGGAGCTGACTCCAGTGACTGCACAGGTGTGCACGAGTGGAGGCCAGGGGCTGTCCTGGAGTTCCTGTTTGTGGCGCCATGTCAGACAGGGGTGCAAAGCGTGTGGTCCAGAAGAAGAAAGAACATTTTCAGTTCTTACCATGTTTTTGGCAGCAGGCCCAACACTTTGCATGTATTATCCTATTTAATCTTTCCAATAACCTTGGGAGATTAATATCATTATCCATACCCTGAGATAAAGACGCCAAAGCTCAGAGAAATAAAATTGCTTCTCTGTCCAAATTGCTAAGTACTAAATGACTGAGTCAATATTCAAGCCAGTGCTTCTACAACTTTCTACTACCCTGTCTTATCCTAGTCTCAGGATACTAGGAGTCTAATATATTTTTAGCTCTGATAATTAAAGTAATGTCTGCTTAGGGTCAATTAAAATGGAATATCCTGGAATCATTTCTCTGGTTAGCACATGGAGAGGTCTTCAGTGGCCATTGAATTGTATGCCATAAAAATCCTACCCCATAAAAATGAGGCTGGGGTGCCCTGTTCTGGTCGGAGGGCCTTCACTGCAGCTGGGTGTTTTGAGTCTGCTCATCTGTTCGTCTCTGCACACACCCCCTTGCGCCAAGGCCTTCATGCCCCTCTGCACTCTCCAGCTTCTTGCAGTGGCAGCAAGATGCGTGGTTAAAACAGTAGCTGAAAATCACTCTGGGTGAAAATTCTGTCTTCCTCATTGTTCTGGTCAGTTTGTTCTGTGAGTTTCTTGCCTACAAATACATGAAGTGACAAATAAAATGAATGTTCCTCTCCCCCCACCCATTACTCTATCTCCCATACTTTTATGGATTATTTTAATCCACTTTTGCATTATGATGCCAGCGATATTTTAATTATAATTTATCATCGTTTTGGATAAATGTTTTCTGACGCAGGTGGCTTTGCAGAAAGAAAGTCTTGTCTATGGGTCCTGGTTTAAATGTAGAGCAAGGAGGGAGAACGAGGGGAGACCCAGTCACCCACCCACAGGCCAGGGGTCCTGTGCCCTTGACTCACACATAAACTTGGGTTGTCTTTAGTATTGTTGTAAAAAAACACATTACAAAAAAAATGGACTTGCGTTTGTTGGAGGGCACTTTTGTAAAACAATATGAGATAGTGCAAATATCCAACAAGCAAGCATGATTGTATTTCTGGAATGTATTTATCTCATGGCATCTCTAGGTTGCAGAGAAATGCACCCAGTCAGTGCAGTGAAGCACGGCCATTTCCGATGACATTCTGCGAAGCGGGGAATGGTCTCGGCCCTTCCGGACTGGCTCCCCACGTTGTTACATTAACCATTCAGTGTCATTAACATTCCTGGAACGTGCATTGTGTGAAATCACTTTATTTCCAGCATTCATGTGTGTGCCATACAGCCTCCCCTTCGAGGCGATCCAGGCCTTCCATCCCATTTCACAGATGAGCATGAGAGATTAGAACAGGTTAAGTGATTTTTGCCTGAGGTCCCATATGCAGGGGGAAGGATTAACAATTGGTGAGTGTTCACCAAGTCACGGTGTCTGCAATAAGTCCCTAAATTCCAATTTTCCAACCTCGGAATTTTCTGGGTTAGACCTCTAGCTGAGTGCCACGGGACCGGTTGTTATGTAATTAATTACAACTATAATTATCTTGGTTTCTGGGTCATTTAAAGATCATCAGTGCATTTTGCTTTCATGGCTCTTGCAGCGAAGGATTTCTTTTTTTCTGAAGTCCAAGTATAATTAATTGAGTTTTTAGACTCTTAAATAACAAGAAAGTCAAAACAGCAGGGCAGACCAAGTTCATCTTGGCTGATGTACCCGCAGAGGGGCGTGTAGACTTCAGCACCATGGAAAGCAGCCATCACCTGGGTAAGATAAGAAGATGAAACTTCCAGACCCCTGGTGCTTGGGATCCCTGGGAGAGACCCCAGCATGTGCACGTGTGCTGCGTGGAGACTGGCGTCGTTCATGAAATAGAAAATGTTGTATTCCTATGTGTCCCTGGGGATGTGTCCAGCTTAGCACCATAGAGATAGCCATAGGTTCCTATGGCAGTTTCTGTTTTTATTCCAAATTATGCTTATTGAGATACAGTCTGTTTACATCTTTGTATCGGCCTTGGGGCCATAAGTTTAAACCTCGACACATGTAGACTTTCATCCCCTGCCCGCCACCCGCACCACAATAATCTTCCACCATGTTCCACTGGACCCCTCCCCATCCCTTCCCAATCCCTCTCCACCTGCACCCCCTCTAGTTGCCTCAGTTTATTTTCCTTTCCTATTCCTTCTTTTATCATGAAGGTAATTTAATATTCATGGATTCACCTTTTTATATCTGCTAAAATGTTAAAAAAAAATCTTGACTTGGTTTTGCTTTGCCCTTGGAGGATTCTTCTACCTGAAATGCTCTGTGTACCTCCATGGCCTCCAGTTACTCTTGGCAAAGAGCATGGGGCACAGGAGCCACTCACCATGAGGGAGGCGGTGGCCTGAGTGTCTGGGCTGAGCCAGTCACCAGGCAATGCATTCACAGGCCAGGCCTGTTTACATTCCTTGCATGTCACTACGTGACACATAGGGAGAGCTTCTGAGGAATCATTTCATCATTAAGATATATTGACTATGACAGCTGGGCTTGCAAATCAATCATTTGGGGAAAAACACTAGAGAAACCAGCCTAAGGAGGATCTAAACTCCTTTGCTCCAGAAGTCATCTTTGCAGGGTGAGAAAGATGTTTTGGGATTGTCTGTGACATTATTCTTTATCCGCAGAGCTTTGTACACTGAAATATATGAAAGGCAAAGCATTGAGTTATTTGTGTATTTATTAATTCCCTCTACCCAGACTTATAAGGAGTTTGCTCTAGGAACTATTTCAGACACAATGGTGAATAACAAATACAGATTCCTGCTCTCCTGAAATTAATTTTTGGAGAGAGACTGAGAAGAGAACAGAGAAATACTGCCAAGTAATAAAAGACCAATTAGGGACTGGTTGTCCTTTAGTTTGGAGATTCAGGGCAGACTAAGAAGGTGACTTTGAGCTGGTATGTGAATATCAAGGAACTGGCCAGGTGAACATGTAGTGGAAGGACATTGTAGGTAGAGGGAACAGAATGTGCAAAGGTCGCAAAGTTGGAACCAGCTTATATGTCTGAAGGAAGGGAATAAGACTCCAGTGGCCAGGAGGAGACAGAAGAGAAAGGCTGAGAAGTAGATAGGCCAGGTCGAGAAAGTCTTTGTTGTACAAGATAAGAAGATGGAACTTTAATGCTGAGTGAATGGGAACTTGTTATGTCAGGAGATGGGTTTGAGGAATGCCCACAAACCATCTCCGCGGGGAAAAGGTGATGCAAGACTCCATCTTTCAAGTCCAATGGACTTGTTTGCAGAATGGGAACCCATGCCAGCTGGGCCTTGTAGAGCCACATTCACTGGAGGGTGTTGGCAAGTAGCTGTGATGGCTGAGGCTGACCACAGTCATGTCAGGACCGCTGCTATTCAAGCCTCTGAGCTGGCCGGTGCTTATGTAGAACCTCTCTTGTGGGTGATCTTCCAGCTGGACAGGGCACTTGTACCAAGCTGTGGTAGTCCCCCAGGGGATCACTTCAATCTGGGTGGCAGGGGAAGCTCTGGGCCCCTCGTCTATCTCCTCTTCATGGGGGAATACTCTGTAGAAGCTCAGTTTTGACCATCTTGCCATAGCAGACATTTCTTCAGGCATTTCCTCAGACATTGCTTATTCTTATTCTTCAGACATTTCCTCTCTGACCAGTGTCCATTTCCTGATGAGCCCTGCGCTGCCTCTCTCAATGGCCAGTTTTCATAGGATGGCCGGGCACTGGTGTGATCATGGTGATGGTTCATACTCATCCCTGCCCCCAATTCTTGCTGGGCAAGAAGGGCCTCCCAAAGTGAGCAGAGGGCTGTTGCACAGCAGTAGCAGTAGATGCCGCGGGTTGGCACGACATCTTGCAAACACAAGAAGGGGGCAGACAGACATTAGAAAAATCCTGCCCCCAACATTCAGGGTCTGGTAGACTGTGAGCTAGGTATTTACTATGTGTGCAGTGGCCTCATCTATGAAATGGAAATTGTAGTTGCATACTTACATGGGCGTGGACCCTGAGCGTGTGCCTGACATTCAGTCAAGGGTGGCCGATGCTGCGATTGACAGAGTAGCAGTGACGCATTCCTTGGGGTTCAGGGGAGTGTCTCGTGGATGTGGAATCCGACGTTGTTTCCGTGATAAAACTAAAGAGCTTCCGTGATAACTATATCCAAGATTTTGAAATAATAATAAAAGCAGTATTTCATTGAACAAAAAGTAAAACTCAGAAATGGCCTAACTGAAGAGGGTAAGAAAATAGAATCGATGCCTACAGTGGGATCCTCTAGATCAGTGGACATGAACCGGAACTACAGAGGCAGGAAGGATGCTTCTCACCAGCGTCCCGTGGATGCACAACCCCAGATGGACACAAGGTTTACTCGAAATTACTCCATGGTGTTAAGGGCGCATGTGAATATGGCAAATGGATGTGGACAGAACAGAAAACACCAAGCCAGGGATATCGATGACTCGTAGAGATGATGGAGAGAGACTGGGGGAAGGTTTCAGAGGGAAACTCAACGACACCAAGATGCTTTACTATTGGAGCTGGGTACGTGGATGTTTAGTGATTTTTTTTCCTATCTTGTTGTGTCTGATGTGTATCCTGGCATATTTTTAAAAGTGACTCTGAGTTAAACACGCACACACACTAGCTGTCTCCACCACGTAGCAGTCTACAAAGTAAAAATTAATCTTCTTCTTTCCTCTCATCCTCCTCCATCCCTCTGTCATGAAACACTCATTGGTACATCTTTCCAGATATTTTCTGTGTACATTGAAAACACACATTTAGAGCGTGCACAGTCACTTAATGTAATAATGCATGGCTTGCTGTCACCACTTAATAACAGTGTAAACTTTGCCACGTCATTCCTTATAAATTACCCACCTCAAGCTAGTAACACCTGCCTGGTGATTCCATTCCGAGGTCCCGCCATTTGTTTAACCAGCTCCCCAGCGATAGACGCTCCACAAATAGCACTGTTGACCCTCCGGGCTGTTTTGGAGCCCTGCGCATGTCCCCAGCTCCACCACCGGCCACGCACTCCCTTGCTCTTCTCAGCTCAGACCCCCAACATCCCACCCCGCTGTTCTGGGTCTCACGAGTGTTCAGTCACTGTGTGGCTGCAGCTAGAAATCCATCCTCCTGAGTAGGGAAAGGAGAGAAAGGAAAAGAAAATGTTCAATCTCTGACAAGAAATTTGGATTTAACAGAAGCACCTCCCCGTCCCCGCCAGCCCCCTCTTCCAAGATGTTGGTGATTTTCGAGAATCACAAGCTTTATGAATAGCATGACTGAAGTGTGAAGGAAAAAGCAGAGGAAGGGTAAGATCTGGAATGTGGGGTTCGGGTTTCCATACTTGCTGGTGGAAGACGGGGTCAGGGAGAGTCGATCTTCCTGATGTGAAGCTTCTCCAGGTGTTTTCTCTAATTCACTGTTACTGGTCTGGGTTGTAGTTCGTGGGGATTTCCAGGATGTCAACCTCATCAAACAAGGCATCGCGTCTGTCCCTTTGTGGGAGTGAGTGGACTCAGAGCATGCTGTTCTCCCACGTTAAACTGACACACAAGTCCAGCCGGCATCTCCTTCCAAGGGTTTCCATCCCTCGAGTACAAAGGCCAGAGGACAGGAGGCTTTACCCTGCTTTTTCTTTCCAGTTTGTGTCATTGCTTTATTTTATTTTTTTTTTTTAAAGATTTATTTATACATACAAGAGCTGGGGCACAGGCCAGAGATGCAGGGGGTGAGAGGACTCACCAGCGACAGAGCGGGGAGCAGAACAGGCAGACTGATGGAATATACTGCTGAGGGGAGCAGCAGGTGAGACAGGAGAGGTCTGCCACGCCATGTGGGTTGCTCCCTGGTCAGAGATCGAACCCGTGCTTGCAGAGGCTGAGGATTGCTTCGTAGTGTGGTTCTTAACCCCTTGCGCCATCAGGGAGGCCCTGTGTCGTTGCTTTATTACACAACCAACACATGTATCTTCTGGAAGGAATTATAAAATACAAGAAGCAATTAGGAAAAAAATCAGTATTTCAAACAAAAAATTCTTTGAAGTCACATAAAAGTAACTTCCACCCTCATTTCTGAAAAACTGACTTTTTCTTTCAGTGGGTATAACTTGTGCAATATGCAGCTACAAAAATGTGTCCACACTCTACGCTTTGTTTTGCAACTTTTGATGTTGTCCTGAAATGAGATATAAAAAGCCTTTCATTACCTTAAACTTAGCATTTGTTTAAACAACTTCACTCTATTCTGTGACAAGAACACACCACAGCAGACGTGGAAGGTGTGGCTTTGGATAGCAACTCTTTTTCTTTCTCTCTGTTGTAAGATTCATCATTTCGGAGGCTTGCTTTTATTATTATTATTTTTATTTTTAATTTATTTACTTCATTGAGGCAACATTGGCTTACATTATTGTCAGTAGTTTGGAAGTATAGGATCTCCCTGCCTCCTCCATACCCCCCCCCCAGGAGAAATGCAGTGTTGTGCCATGTAGATTTGGGATTTGCAAGCTCTGGAGAGTGGGCACATGTTCCCACCGTGACTGGTATGGCAGTCAGATGCCAAACTGACTGATGACAGCAGGATTTCTCAACCTGGGGTGGGGGGTAGGGGACGCTTTGCAGGGTGAGCCTGCTGTGAGGGTTGTCCCAGGCGCTGATGGGTGTTAGAGACTTCTGTGGTCCCTACCTGCCAGAATCCAGCTGCACCCCTGCTCCTGGTGACACCCCAACATGTCTCCATACATCGCTGAATGTCCCCTGGGGGCAGAACCCCCCCACCACCTTGAGAATCCGAGCTTTCAAATGATTGGATTCTTGAGTTGTCTAAAGGATGATTTTATCTTGGAACATTTAGAATTAATTGGAAGTTGGTCCTGGATTAGTGCCTAAAATAAAATTCAACCTATTCTGAGAAAACAATATATTTGAGCAGGGACTAATTACCTCTTTTTTATTTCAAGTGACAAAAGCCAATATTTCACATTTAGCCATGATGAAGACTCCATTTCAGTAAACTAATTAAACTAATCCTATCTCAAGTCATTATTCTCAGTTCCACTAAATATTTTAACACTCGAGATTTATTTCATTACATAAATTATATCATACTTAAAGCTAGGCACCGTCCTCGAGAGTTTATTTTGGACTTTCATAATGTGACTTTAAGCTTTATCTACACTGTGTATTTTTCATATCTTTCCTAGCTCATCATTCACCTTAATTATGACTAATTATTAAAAATGATATATTACTTTAATTAAATGAAAGTGCTTGGCTTCTTGTTAGCACTTATTAAACACTGACAATGTTACAAAGATAATGCAGCTCGGGAAATGGTGTAACTCACCAAATTGATGCCATTTTCTGGCTGGAGCTGACAGGGACCCACCTTTCAAGAGCCTGATGGATGTACAAGATGGCCAGAAAAGTGTTTTTCATAGTTAAAAGGAATTGGAGTCTGTGTCCATCCCAGATTCATTTTCTGATGCAGGATGGCCACATAATTAAAACGGTAATACAGACCCCACTATTTGTACTTATGTTCCAAAGCCAGCATACATTAAATAGAAATTTAGCCCAAGTGCTTCCTGGAGAAGCCAAGAGGAATAATGCGTAAGTACCACTTGAGAGTAAATTGCTCCCTACTTATAGACGCGTAATGCAATTAAATCGAGAAGCTGTAAGCTGCCTAAATCGAGTAAGTTTAGTTTAGATATTTGTCTTTAGACATCTCCCCGTAAAGGGCTTCTCACCGAAGAGAAAAGAGCGGACATCTAGACAATGAACTGTTCATTAGAGTTGACATATGGTAAGCATGGCCAGAAAATGCCGAAGGAATAGAGCATTTTCCTTGGCGTCTAAAGAAAAAGAAATGCAACATTCAAGTCTGTCTTAAGATAACCACCAGTTAAGATAACTACGCCCCTGATTCTCCGCTTCCAGCAGGTGTTCGTGGTCCAGTTTCTTATGCTGTGCTAAGTTCAAGAACTAAAACTTGTTATGAAAATACCCCAACAACACCAACATGATTTCACAAGCTAGTATATCTTCTCTGCCCACTACAGAATCAGATCCCTGGGGGGGAGAAAAAAATGCTGATGTGAATAAGTAAGTGGCAGCATTTCAAGCATTTGGGGTCACAGACCCTTGACATTGAAATCATTTCTGGAATGATCTGAGATTTATGCTGGCCAAGGCCAAGGTGCCAACTGATTCTTCCTATTTTGAATTTCCAATGAGCACCATAAATACTTCTCCTGACATATTGGTCTTGCTCCTCTCTGCTTCCCGTTCCCCATGCTGAAGCCATCTTGGATGTGAGAGCTGAGGATGTGACACCTGCATGACAGAGAAGCAAAGCACAGTGTCCTGCTCTCGGTTCCCTTTCTTTAAAAACAACCAATAAGGGTCCTCCCTGTTGGGCTACCAGTTAAGTCTCAGCGCTATTACCACTATGGCATGAGTTTGACTCCTGCCCAGGGAGCTACCCACATGGCGCAGACCTCTCCTGTCTCGCCGCTGCTCCCCTCAGCAGTGGATTTCAGTAGATCCATCTGTTCTGCCCCCAACGCTGTCTCTTATCCCCCATATCACTCGCCTATACTCCAGTTCTTCTACACACACACACACACACACACACACACACACACACAACAAAAAATAAGTCATTCTCGTTGCCTTCTCTCAAGACTAAGTAAGCAAGATCATCATTTACCTTATGAGAAGGAAGAGATTTTAAGATGGTAGAGCAGGCACCAGGTTGTCTGGACCTTGGAGATGAGCCCCTCTGTCCATGATCTGGCAAGTTTCTGTGGAGCACACAGGCTGGAACAGACCTCCATGGGTACCCCAGATGTCTTTGGGGTCATCTTCACATGGAGGTTTTGGCTCTTTCTGGAGGGACTCACACACTTGACAGATTCTGATGCAAACAGAAATGAGAGGACATGTGTGGTAGTGTTTTCAAACTGACATTGTGTTGACCTTATTATTGCTGGGATGTATAATGCAAAACTGCAGAGGAAAGTGTGTCAACTGTGAGCTTTGGGATCTAACATTTTGTGTTGAAATTCTAAGTCTGCTTGTTATCATCTACCTGGGATGTACCACCTCCCCAAGCTCCAGGCCCCTTAACTGTAAAAGAAAGATAATAATAGTCCCCACCTTGTGTGGTTCCAGCATAAAAAGGAACCATCCATACATAGAGTTTAGTTCCATGCCTGACAGAGCAAGTCCTTCACACAATACCTTCCATCTTTGTTGTCAGTTCTTTGCGAACACTGACCAATCTGAACCAGTGGTGATACTTAATATTCCCATGACAGCACCATTCTTTGATAAATTAAAAGTTGATTTAATATTTAATGAAAAGTTGGTTAGGGTGTAACTGTCCCCCTAAAGGTTGGTTCTGGATCTTCATCCTGGACTCCCAGGGCTAAGACATCTTTGCTTAATCTTGTAAACAACTTTGGAAGATCCCTGGACAATGGCTTGTGTTGGCCAAATCCAGGAGTAAGGCAAATCAGCACCCAACATAGAAAATGGGCAGGACAAGGGGCCTCTCCAGTGGTGCAGCGGGTTGAGCACAGCACTGTGAAGCTGGCTGCAGCCTCTGTAGTGTGGGTTCGAATGCCGGTCTGCCAGGGAGAAACCCACATGGTGTGGCAGACCTCTCCTGTCTCACCCATTGCTCCTCTCAGCAGTGTGTTTTGGTCTGTCTGCCTGTTCTGCTCCCCACTCTGTCTCTGGTGTATCCTCTCACCCTCCCATACCTCTGGCCTATACCCCAGTTCTTGTATAAAAATAAATAAATCTTTAAAAAAAATAAATTGGGCAGGGCTGACATTCAAGTAAGTTCAAACTCTAGAGAGAAATATAGAGGGTGACCTGGCCAGAGTTTCCACCATGCAGAAGAGCAGTTTTGCTGAGTCCACGGTACTTAAAATTCAACAACAATCAAACTCATAGTAATAGTGATGGTCACAATTTCGTGAGTATCTAGGATGTTCCTGATACTGGGATGGAGATTTTATATGCATGCACTCTTTGTCCCTCCTCTTAGATACATGCTAACACCGCCATTTTCATATAAGAAAACTGGGGCTCAGAACCATTAAGTAATTCTTCCATAGTCCAGAAACAACAAATTCCTAGGATCAAGACTTGAATGATGTCAGCCTGCACCCCAACTCATTCTCTTAACAAGATGAGAGATTGGGAATGGAGTCAAAAGACTTGGAGTCAAACTTCAGCTTGTGGGGACCCACTCACATCTGCTAACATCTCAGCCTTGCTTCTCTCATCTGTAAACTAAGACCCATAATGCCTTCTTCACAGGTTGTAATGAGAAAGTGCATCGAAACATCTCATCTCAAAGATGATGGAGGGCAAGGCGCCGCGTTTTGCATTATCACCCAACGATCGATCACCTTTGGATGATGTTCAGGACTGTGAATTTACAAGTTTGGCAACTTTTGATGAAAAGAATCGATATGCTGTCTCCTTAAAGAGGAATTAGTGGTTAAAAGAACTGACAATCCATTTAGAGATTTGTGTTTCTCAATGGCATGCCATAAGTCCATTTTCTTCCCATTTGGAAGAATATGCATGTGCTGAAGGCTGGGCAGATTTTTGGTGATGATTTGTGTGCCTTGGGGACAGAGAGAGTCAGGGATGTAAGAAAACTGCAAATATGGCATCAAGGTCCTGGGAGAAGGTTTTCTTTTTTATGTTACGCTTTAGTTGTATGACTTGGCACAGCGCCCGTCCCAGAGTTTCTTGGGTCTTGCCAACCTGTTTCATTGCAGGCTCCTTGGTTATTCTAAACACGGCTGCCTCTTTTGCTCCAGTCCTTGCCAGCTTAACTCCTATCTGCACTGGACCTTTGGAACAATGAGGTTTGTCCCTTCAGCCACATGGCTGCCTGCCCTCACCTCGTAGTGCCACTAGCCTGTTGGTCTGGTCTATGAATTGCCTAGATAGACCAGACACTGACTGATGTGTCTCTTAGGGAGCCCATCAGCTCATGTACCTCGGTTTTTAAAAGAGGGCCCCTCCTGGAACTGGAGAAAAGGACTCTGGGTCCCAGAGCTCCAGGGGCACCAGGTGTGGGGCCAGGCATCCCCTCGTACCTCCCAGTCTCAATGCAGGAATCTGCAGCGTTTTCTTCTTCCCATTTCCCTTCATTGCCCAGGCCACACTTGTGTTTGCTTTGGAGCCTTGTGTCTTTACCCCTTCTGCAAGGTGCATTTCCTTGGTCTTGTGACCAGGCCCAGTCCCCCTGCTGTAGTACGGGTCTTCATTCATAGCTTGTAATGTTTCAGACTTATATCTTTTGCTATGATGCATGACGATCTTCCCTGCTACTGCAAATGCTTTGGGGATAAGGACCGTGTGCAGTTCTCTCTGCATGACATATGCTGTGGGCTTTTGATAATGACCGGGTTAGTGAATAGATGATTGAATGAATGAGCTATAGGCCAGTCCAAAAAGATACCTATTCACCTATTGTTTCAGGTTGGTCAAGAACAGTGATAGACGAAACAAGGGCATGGCTTGTGTTAGCTTACTCGTTGCACCCCCACCCAAGCTTAAAGCTCTCGATCCACCCCTGAGCCCCTTAGACCTTAGAATACCAGGTGTTGTTTATGGACGTTGTGGTCAGTGATGGGTGCATTTATGACGCTGGCCCCAAGCTGGTTCCCTCTAGTCTAGGTGTTAGTAGACTGGGCCATGTGAGTGTGTGATTACACTCTAGCACATTCTCATAACGAAGTCATCCAGTAAGGCATTTCTCAGAAGGTATCCCCACCATTGAGTGAGACCTGACTGGAGCTGTGACTCCCCCAGCCCCCACTCACCTGCCATTGGCAACCCCATTTTACACCTGGCTCATTTTCTCCCTCAATACTTCAACCAGGCTGGATTTGTCTCTGGGTTTGGAAACTGGCCTGCCTTCTTCCTGGCAGACTTCTGAGCTGACTGCCCCTCTGTCAAAAATGTTGACTGCTGCCTTTGCATGTCCCCTTCTCATCATCATTCTTTAGCCCTCTGCCACTTCTGCTGAGGGTTTCCACTGTAGGCTAGACCAGTGGACTCTGGGGCTTTCCTTCCAAGTTCTCCAAGGAGTGATGATGTTTGTATTGGGACAATGGCTGATTTCCTTCACTCAGGAGCAAACTACCTCAGGAAATACATCAGGTCAGTCTTGGTCACCCTTTGGTGCTACTAGACTTCCCTAGAAGTGACCATGAGGTAAACTGTAAAGCGCAGCACCACACCCGTTCTGCTCGCTGCCAGTGACTTTGATGGGAAATATTTAGGGTCAAGGAAGAAAGGGGCCCTGCATGTCCCTATTCTTCTACTCCCATGAATATGTGAAGCCTCCACCTCTGTCCAGGCTCGAACTGGGGTCTCTTACTCATAGAGCACCATTGGTTAAGCTGAGCAGGATATAAAGCTCAACACCCGCTGAATGAGTCCAAGGAATATTGACTGTCTCAAGAAACCAACTGGCCTTTGCCAGTCATGGGTGAATATAATGGTTTGAGCCCTAGATCCAGGGACCGCTCCTCTCCATTGCTTAGCCCAGTGGTGTCTTGGTTTTTCATTAGATGCAGCTTCTTGACTAGAGTCTGTGGCCCTTATAACTTCAGATCCATCAGAACACACTGGGGTGGACTGGGGGAGGAGCTACAGCCAGGATGGTCCCTGTGTCCATTGATCAACTTTAATACTCTGGAAGTCCTTTATGGCCATCGGGTGTATAAACTAGGAGCTGGGGCAAGAACATGGGGTCTTTGAAGAGCGAGACCAGCATGGTTTCTACCCACCTCTGGACAATGACCGGGCGGTTTCCATGCCGTTGCCACTGCATCCAAGACCCGACTCTCATACTCAAGGGGACCATGTATTGATGTGGATTTGTAGGTACCGTTTCTCTAGCCCCATCTGTCTTAGGTTGGATTCACTAGGGATAATGTGTGAGATGGGGATTTGTGTGCAGATGGTCCCTCAAAGGCATAATCTCAGGGGACTCCTAGGGGGTGAAGGAGGGCGGGACAGGGAAAGGGGTACCTGAACCCATGCTGGGCTCTCCCCTGCACCCAAACTCTTCTCTTGCCCCTGACATCAATCTGCCCTTGGCCACAGACTCCCAGGAAGGGAGGTCACCCTCCTACCTCTGGGCTTCCCCGGTCCAGGCATCTCAGGCTTTGTTGGCTCCTGTCAGTCAGGATTAACCCATTAGAGCAAGATTCAGACTGTGAGCAGTGAACAGGCGATCCCCACACACCAGGGGACGTGTTTCCCCAAACTGGAGAGGGCTCATGGGACTGCAGCTACAAATAAGCATGGGATAAGAAAGACTTCTCTAAGAGAGGAACTGATAAATAATATCTATACATCGGTTTTCATTTTCTGATTATTCCAGTTCTATACAATCCCTTCCATCTCCTGGCCTCCTGCCCGAACTCCCCTTTGTACACCCTGATGGTCACAAGGGACTTCTACGTTTAAGGAAGATTTTCTATTAAAGAGGCTGACACAGGGGTGAGCCCTTAGATGCAAGAGGGGGGTGCCAGCTGCCTGACCCACCCCCTTGCACTCCCATGTAGCCGTCTCTTACTGGATCCAGGGCTGTGGTCTCTGTTCTCCTGCAAAAGGGGGCCCCTGCAGCCGAGACTGGTGACTGCCCCCTTTTCAGTTAACTTATTGGACAGCTCAGGGCCAAAACCAGGTTGTCCTGTGCCAAGGTGGTGACATGAGCGATGGCAAATTGAATGTCCCCTTGTGATCTCAGCAAGGCAAGTCGCCCTCCCCTCCTCCTGCTGTAATGAAGTGGGTCCCTCTGCAGAGGCACACGTGACTCCTCCGCCGTCACTGGTCTCCCCGCTCCATCTCGGCAGCCTTCATGTCTGCGCACACATAAATAAAGCTGTGTGCACGCGTGTGAGAATATATAGCCATCACGGTACTGTGTGGGGAACGTGCTGGGGAAGTGTAATAGGCTGGGGTTGTGTGTTTGTAGGTGTATAATAAGTTTGCCGCAGACTAGGGGGGAAAATGGAGCCATGCGTTGATCCAAACCAATTTTTTTGTTCCCTTGAGTTAGTGCCCAATCTGTAGCTGAGAACTGCTGACCACAGCATATTTCCGAGGGTAGATTTTTTTTTTTTTTTCCCTGACAGCTAAGACCTAACTCCTGCCTGATCTATGTAGCTGCATTGTTCAAATTACAAAGCTTAGGTGACAGTACTGCTCTATTTTCTAGGAACCCCCAACACACCTGTCATCAGATAGAAGCGAGAATGCAGAAGTCATCACTTTACTTAGAAACTCAGCCGATGATTGAAATTATTTCTTACTACTAATTCCCCTTTTAGTGGAGATAAGCCGCTTTGTTCAGCTGTAAATGAAACATTAGGGTATTAACTGTGGAGCCACAAGTATTGGGGAAGCTAAGATTTTATCTGCAGTAGGAACATTTTGGGCAATAAATTGTTTTGTTGGACAGAATACTAAATCTCTTGAGTTACAAAGAAGCAGAGCTCATTAAGGGGGATGTTTAAAGCAGGGGAAAAAAAGGCGAGACAAAAGCTTATTACCTTTGTCGTGGGGACTTGGGGGGGGTGTTTGCAGGTTTTCATGTATATGTAGCATGAAGAATTATGCGGCGCAGTTATTAAAGAGATGTGTCTGTAGACTTGCAAATGCTCTATGAATATGTCCAAGGGACAAATACATTTCAGAAATATCAATAGCAATCTGTAATAAGTTATGAATCTTGAAGTACATATTTATCCTCAAAGACTAGGTTTTTCTTTCCTGTGGGTGAAATTTCCCCATCTCTTTGCCACATCCTGCAGATTAATCGGCTGGCATGGTTACATAAATGTTTGTCAGAGGGAAGAGTGAGTGCCGGGGTTTATCCAAAATAGGGGGGCAAAATACACACCTAAATTCAGATAATTATGCGATGGGCACCTCTGTCTCGGGGCTCTGGAGGGGGTCATCCCCGCGAGGAATGGGAGGCTTTTCCAGGAGTGCTGGGGCTGGGAGGGGTGGGTCATGTGCTGTGGGTTGCCCCAGCTTGTGAGCGTCAGGGAGGGACACCCGGGCTGTTCCTTGGCCAGGGACAAGGGCACACAGAGGGAGTGGAGGAAACAGCAGTGTCTCGCCGCTGTAGTGGGTGACCCACCGTTGGGGCTCCAGGGGCAAGGCTGTGCCATCCAAATGTTGCTCATCCTGGCCTTGTAGAGGAGGTGGTCCTGAGAGCAGGGCAGCTGAGAAAGGCAGGGGAATGGCACAGACAGGCGTCGCTGCAGAACATGCGGGTGGGATTTCTTTGAGAGCAGCATCGGGGCTTTCTTCCTTTTTCCTGAGTGATTCTGGGTGTTCCTCTGTCGTCGACCCCACCCTGGATGCTCTCACTGCCCTGTTCCCTGTACCTCCTGGGCCACGAGTGGATGCCCAGGACCGTGTGGCAGGGAGCGGCTCGTGTGCTCTGAGTTCCTGCTCCAGCTCTGTCCTCCCTGTCTTGGTTCTGCCTCTAGAAATAAGGGCCGCTCTTCTCAGAGGAGCAAAGGACACTGGTGGGAGACACATTAAGTGCAGGAAACACAATCCACAGACTCACGTGAGATTTGGGGAAACACAAGGTCTGGCTGGGCCAGGTACTCCCACCTTAGGGTTAGACTCCTTGGGGAAGAAAATTCTGAGATGCCCTTTTCTGAATACAATCCTTGGCCTAACGTGGAGCTCAAGGGTTTGCTGTCCATGCCTAGGGCTTCTGTGACAAATCAAGGCACATGGAGTGGCTTGGAATAACAGAAACTCTGCAGGCTGAAGTCTGAAACCAAGATGTGAGTGGAGCTGCTCCCTGGAGACTAGCCAGGCAACGCCTCGGCCCCACCTGCCACGGGGGCCTGTGGCCATCCTTGGAATTCCTGGACCTGTAGCTGTGTCTCTTTCATTTCTGCCTCCATCTTGATCATCCCTTTCCTCCCGTGCCTTTTCATCTGTCTCTTATGAGGATTTGTCTTTGGATTTAGGACTATCCCTGAGATGGGATGATTTCCTCTTGGAATCCTTCACTGAATTAGATTGTCAAAGACCCTCTTCCAAATAGCTCCATTTTCACAGGTATTGGGCTTGAGACTGGGCAGAACTTGCAGGGCCAGAATTCAAATCACCACCTTTTGGAGAAGCATCCTTTGTTGGAGAAATGGTTTAATTTAACTTTCACATAATAAAATTACATAATGCAAAGAACAGATATCCTCTGGGCACGTACTTTGTGCCAGTCATTGTGCTAGTTGATTACATACATTATCTCTTTTAGTCATCTCACCAGTCCTATGAGCTCCAGTCGAATGCTCCTTTCAGAGAGAGAAAACTGTGGGCCTCTCTGGTGGCACAAGGGGTTAAGATGCAATCTATGATGCTGTTGGCAGCCACTGTAGCATAAGTCGGATCCCCAGCCAGGGAGCTACCCACATGGCGCAGCAGACCTCTCCTGACTCCCCGATGATCCCTTCATCAGTGTATTTCAGTAGATCTGCCTGTTCTGCTCCCCACTCTGTCTCTGGTAGGTCCTCTCACCCCCCACACCTCTGGCCTATGCCCCTGCTCTTGCATGCAGAAATAAATAAATCTTTAAAATAAATATATAGAGAAAATTGAGTCTTAGGAGGGAAGGTTCTGTTTTCCAGTCACCCCACCTAGAAAGTGCTCATTTGGTCTCCTGATCCAGACTGAGCTAATTCTAAAGCCCACAGAAACTCTGCTGAAGTTCCCCAACTTTGTCAAGCTGAGGAACCTCCTGGGGATAGTTAGAATGGTACCTTCCTCCAAGCTCCATCTCCAGAGATTCAGATTCTCTAGTTATGGGGGCAGGGTAATGAGCTGCATTTAAAATAACTGCATTATGTAATCCTGCCCCCTCTCTCCTCACTGAACCCATCTCTCAAGCAGATGCAAGCTCAGCACAAGGTCTAGCAGGCATCCAGTTTATCCCCGAAGACAGAAATCCTCAAAAGTGAAAAACCACTTACAAGAGTCTTCACTGCTCTGTTGTTGTTGTTGCTATTGTTACCTAAAGCTTCCTTGGTCTTCAGCTCTTTTCTCCAAACACACCCTTTCCTGTATATTCAGGCACATGTCTTCTAGGATTGGATATAGGAATCCACTGCGTCGCCCTGGCCCCTTCCTCAATGCAAGTGTACTTACTTTTCAAACATTTGAAATTTTCGGCTTGGCGATGCCCAAGGAGCTGGGGGAAGAAGTTCTTCAGCAAAGCCCAGCAGAGGCGGAGCCCTGGTCCTGCACTGATCCAGTCAATTAAAAATTGATTTCAGTTCCCAGCAGCTTGGGGGATGCGGTAGGCGCTGGCGTCCAGGCTGCCGGGAGCACGGGGCTGCTAAGTGATATTTAAGGGCTCTTCTGTCACAGCAGAGAGCAATGTGGTTGATGGTCTTTCCTGCTGAAGAAGCAAAACTGAAGTGTCACATACCACGATTGCATTTTATTTCTGATATGTTGCCCTGCCAGCCTTGGAGCCTTGCATGAATCTCGGGAATGAAAAGGGACAAAAGTATGAAATCTGGCCAGATGCGGCTGATTGGAGAGGGTTTATCTGAAATATAGCCCCGAGACAGCCCAGGAGAACTTACCAGAAGAGAGGCAACAAGGAATGGTAATAGAAAATCAAGAAGAGTTTAGTTAGCTGCCTGGTAAGGTTATTTTTAAACATTTTATCTTCAGTGCCTTTATTTTTAACCACACAGTAGTTGGCACAAGTCCATTCTCTTGGCAAAAAAGCTCAAACAAGACATAAATATGCAGGAGTGGAGAGCAGAAGGTGAAGGTTTCCACCTTTCCAGGGGCTCCCGATCGCATCAGTCTCCTCAGTGAAGTGGCATCTGTAAGAGGTGAACTGTCATTGCAGACTTTTCTCAGATAAACTCTCAAAGTCAGCTTCAAATCATGGCGGTGCTTTGGTGAAACCATAGACATAGATCGATGACTCGGTAGCCAAGGGATGATACCTAAGAAGCCAGATTAGACAGACTGGAAAAAAAAAAAAAAAAGCTCAGGAAATTAGTTAGAAAACTGGTTTGGAATCTGCAGAGACAAAAGTTTGGGCTTTGCCGTTGAGTCACCATGGATTCTGGGAACTGGCAGGTCCCTCGGTTGCTGTCTTTGGCCCTGGCTTCCATTTCTATCAGATGAGGAGAGCAGAGTCTGTGTCACCACCTCAGAGTCCAGGATAAGAGTGAGCCTTCATGATAAGGTGGATTTGAAAGTGTCACAGGCTCCCCACACTCGTTGGCATCGGGGGAGAGGTGCCACAGCCGGGGCCCGTCACATGTCATAATCTAGCACGGCCAAAAGGGGTTGCAAGAAAGTTTCCCAAAGGAAACTGGATGGTCCTGCAAAAATGGCCCTCATCACATTCATGTCATGGCTCAAAGAGGCTGAGCCTCAAGAGAAGGACGATGAGCGTGAGCAGTCCATCAGCTTGGGCAGGTGCTCCCCTTTACAATCCATTCATTCATTCCCTCATTCATTCATTCATTCATTCATGTATATATGGCTTTAAAGATGCAGATTCCACATAGTCACACTGTATTCTAAAGGTTTAATTAAAACCTAGACTATCTCTACACATAACATCTGTGATGAGCAACCCTTTGAACATAGCTTAAATATTCACCGAGTCTCGTCTGAAGACTCAGCTGGGAGGAAGGGTGAACTCACTGGCTCAGCTCTGGACACAGTAAAGCGCCCTGGAAGTGGTGGCTCATCATTCCCTTTTGAAGTGGAAACTAGTAAGAATGTTCTGGGCACCACCATCAATCTTTAATGACTTCAGATGAAGGCATCGTCTTTTGATACCCATGACTACCGGTGTTTTCAATGTGCACTTAAATAAAATTTGAAAGTGAATGTCCTCTCACCCCTTCCCCTGAGGATTCCTACCAGGGCGAGGACTACTCTAGACCCTGCCTGCCCTGGAGGTCGTGTGGGGCGCGGTTCCTGGAGTGCAGTTGTAATGAGATGTTGCTCTTTCTGGCTGCTGGGTCCTGACACACAATTCGAATGTGACTGGCTTCCCATGCTAAGTATATGAGGCTCTCCTCTTAATTATAGTATTTCAGATGAGCCTGATTTGACAGCCACTGGCACACAGTATGCTAAATATTTCATAAATGTGATTTTGAGGAGAAGGTAGCCTCCGCCTTGGGCATCCCACTGGATAGGACCCTGAACTTAGGGTCTCAACATCAACAGCAAGGACAGCTTGACTGCAAAAAAAGTCTTTCCTTGATGTGAGGCTAGCAAAGGATGCACCGGGGCCAGAGGAGGGAGAGGGGGTGCAGGTAACTGCAGAAATGTTGCCAGTGGTTTGAACATCTGACCGTGAAAGAAACAGCCATCCTGGAGCCATTCACTGAGCCATTTTGCCATGAAATGGGGATTGATTTTCTATGGCTCATCCCACCACTTCTTACCCCCAATTTCCCACTTGATGGAGCAGACCCACCTTCCAGAAGAGACCTTCTCAGTCAATTCCTAATAATTCTAATTGTCCTTTAAAAGATGCCCAGTGGAGCGCCTCGTTGGTGGCCTAGGGGTTAGACTCAGTGCTCTCCCCGCTACAGCCTGAGTTTGATCCCGGGCCAGGGAGCTGACCCACATGGCACAGCAGACCTCTCCTGTCTCCCTGCTGCTCCCCTCAGCAGTGGATTTCAGTAGATCCACCTGTTCTGCTCCCCACTCTGTCGCTGGCGAGTCCTCTCACCCCCCCATATCCCTGGCCTACACCCCAGTTCTTGTATGCATAAATAAGTAAAAATAAATCTTAAAAAAAAATCACAAGATGTCCAATGAATGGCGTTGGTGGCTACCTTTGAGTGGATTGGAGCAACAGCTGTGTAACAGCCACACGTCTGTGTTCTGCTGGATTTTGTGAGAGGTCTTGGCATGCCTTATCTCAGGCGATTCTGACAATCACGCCTTGAGTGGAATATCTCAAAAAGGCAAGGGGTATTCTCTCCATTTTGGCAGAAAGGAAATACCAATGCGAAGAGATGGGGACTTAGCGTAGGTTGTTTTGCAAATCACCGACCTACCAGGGACGTGTCCTCAAACTCCTGACGTCTGGAGATGGACTGATGGACTCTTTGGGGTGGGTGCCCTGTGCAATGTGGGGACGCATGCCCTCCGGGGAGTCAGCACCGCTGTGGCCCACTAGCTTCCCTGTTTTACAGTTGAGGGGAAAGGATTGTAGAGGGAGAAGAACTTGCCCCACATCGTACACCTCAAACCTGCATGAACAGGACCCAAGCCTCTGCACCGGCTGTCTTCCAGCCACGCTGCCTGACTCCCATGGAAGCAGGAGGGGATCTGTGCAGCCACTATGGAAGACAGTGTGGAGACACCTTGAAGAATTAAAAATAGCACCGCTCTGTGTCCAGCACATATATTTGGATATATTCTGTGCTTACATCCAAAGGGAACGAAATCAGTCTTGCAAAGCGATAGCTGTATTCCCGCGTTCACTGCCACATTGCTCACAATTGCTGAGACATGAAAACAACTTGACTATCTGTCAGCAGATGGAAGGATAAAGGAATTGTGGTGTAGACAGTCACATGGACTTAACCAAAGGATGTGATGTAAGGAAGGTGTCACTGTGAACTCAGAGTAGACGACACAGGTGGGCTATGTGGTTTGACCCAATGTCTCCCCTTGTGTATGCGATGATGAAATTGGTTGTTGATTGAAATGTCAAGAGACACGTGACTCTGTATTCACAATGGAATATTATTCACCCGTGACAAAGGAAGGCAATCCTGAATGAGCCTTTTAATTCTCTCATTCTCTCCTGCCAGCCCTTTTTCAGGAAGAATGAAATTTTAGCCTTTTCTTCGCAGAGATGAGAAAATGCATATGAGCTCTCTTGGGGTGCTGATGGGGTGGGTAAGGGTGGGGGCAGCCGGGATGGAGTCCTGAGTCCATGCAGTGTCTTTGCAGTGGCTGGATATTTGGTTCTGTGTCCCCCATCTCATCCCTACTCCTTCCAGTAGTGCTGACTCGACTCTACTACTGGACAGGCTCCTGGTGACCTGTGAGGGTGTCACTGAGACTGGCACAGACCCAGAACCCTGGATTGTTAACGCTGGGCAGTGCACTCTGGCTGGGAAGTGACCTCCCAGTGCTTGTCCTGCTTGTCCTGAGGCATTTTCTGGGTGAAATGAGCAGTTCAGTCACATTGCTTTTCATCACCCTAGAAAGAATGGTCTTGATGACACAGCCCTGTTTGTTTTCTGCTTGGTAGGGTAGAAAAGAAATCGGCAGAAATTAGCAGGACATGATGCTGATAGTGCCTGGGGGTGGGGGCTCTTCCCGGCCCCCTGTGCCGCCTCCCGACTTTGCTGCTGGAAGCCTCGGCTGCGGTGCGATCAGCAGATGCAGCAGCTCACGCCAACACGCTGTGTAGTTTTTTCCCTGTTCCACCAGGTGTTGCCAAAGAACATTGAGCAGCCGGCTCCGGGAGCAGCGTGTTCGCAGCTGCTCTGGAACACGCTGGCTGCTCAGCAGGCCGGGGCGCCGGTTGTGCTGACGCCAGTGGCCTCTCCCCTCACGTTTAAAGCTGCCTCCTCACGCGTCGCACTTCAGATCAAAGCAGTAGCCCCGTGTGTGTCTGTCCCACACTCTCGTGCGAGAAAGGGGTGCCAGTCCAGGATGCCCGCTGGATCTGTGGCACCTGTGGTCAGCCCGCTTTCAGCAGGAAGTGAATGTCAGCTTGGACGCCCACGGGGTGTCCTCTCTATGGCATCGCTGCCATTATATGCAGGTAACCACGTCTCAGCACCTATTTCCTTTCACACCTGGGGCCCTGAGGCCACAGAGCTGCAGGAGGAGCCCCGGGCCCACTTGATTGTGCCCAAAGACCCCCTCCGCTGTCATGGCCAGGAGGGAGGGAGGGAGGTTCCGCTGCCCCTGTTACGACCATGGACACCCCACTTGAGAATGGCGCAAACCGTTGTGGTGCTGGGGCCAGGAACCCTGTTCTAGAGGTGGAGGTATTTTTTAAAAGGTTTATTTATTGTGCATACAAGAGCTGGGGTGCAGGCCAGAGGTAAGGGGTGAGAAGATTCACCAGAGACAGAGTGGGGAGCAGAACAGGGGGATCTACTGAAATACACTCAGGGACACAGGAGAGGTCTGCTGCGCCCTGTGGGTAGCTCCCTGGCCAGGGATTAAGCTTGTGCTGCAGAAGCTGAGGAAAAACAGCCTCATAGTGCTGTGCTTATCCCCTTGTGCCTGCAGGGAGGCCCCAAAGATGGAGTAGTAGGAGGAATGTGTGTCATCAAGACCATTCTTTCTAGGGTGACAAAAAGCAATGTGACTGTACTGCTCATTTCACCCAGAAATCCAGCATCCTGAGATTGTCCCAAAAAGCTCCTTTTTCTCACTACAATTACATTTTGTGTTGCCAAGGTTACACCCTTCCCACCCAAAGGAGAGGAATAGAGATGCCGTTGGAGGCAGGCCCACTGTGTGCCGAATGCCTCGCTCATTCGTGTCCGACCTCATTAGACTTTTGCTGTGAGCTCAGAAGGGGGGGTGAGGAGGAGGGAGCTGGTGGGTGTCTCTCTCTCAGTGTCACCCATCTACCAAGAGGGAACCCCAACTGGAGCCCTGATCCAGCGCCTCCAGGGCCACTGACTCCCTCCCTGCAACTTGCTGCCCTCCCTGGGCTGCAGAGGGTGGACTTCAGTGGATTCTGCAGGCAGAGAATCAAGGAGTCACTTATCTTCTGTTATCTGGACCCGTCTGCTCTCAGGAGCAAGAGGATTGGGGCCCCACAGTGTCTTCCTGTCATTCCCCCGAGGTCTTTCAGCCCCTGCTGCTCCTGCTGAGGGGATTTAAGGTATAGTGACTGCACCAGCAGCTCGAGCTCTGGGCCCTGCTTGGACACATGGTGAGATGCACGTTTCTAGAATCTCCTTCTGCTTTCCCCTGGGGAGTGTCAGCTCCTGTGGATTAAACAGGCAGGCAGGTGGGAGGTTTGTTCTGATAACAAGGCCTATGCCCTAGAGGGAACCTTCTTTAGCATCTTGTTTTTAAGTGACCAGTAGAGAGTGATGGAAACATACTTGGTAGGAAAAAAATGAAATGAGAACTTTCTAGACTCCAGAGCTGCCCCACAACTTGCTGTGTCCACAGTGACCATCCAGTCACGGGGTGGCGTGGGCTGTGGGCTCAGCGTGCAGAACAGCACAGTATGCTGCCTCACTGCTCTAGAGGCCACATCCTGAAATGGCCTCTTGAGCTCAAATCAAGTGTCTGCAGGGCTGTGCCTTCCGGGGCCGGAGAGGGCGTGTCTTGGGCCCACTCCAGCTCCTGGAGGCCTCTCGTGCTTCTTGGCTCACAACCTCTTCCTCCAGCTTCAGAGTCAGCATCTTCAGTCCCCCTGTAACTCCTCTGCTGTGGGCCTGTCTCCTTTTCTGCTCTTTGAAAGACTCTGGTGAAGCATTGGGTCTCCTGGCTAAGCCAGGATCCCCTCCCCCTTAATCATATCCGTGATGTCCCTCTTGCCACAGAAGGTGACATGACACATTGGTTGGTTCTAGGATGGCCTGTGCAAATTTGGGGCGTGGGGGCTGGCCTCCCCATCACACCTGCTGTCTGAGCCTCTGCTGGAGGTGCTGGAGGGGACGTGATGAACGGGCATAGTGTTGCCCTAGGTGACTTGCACGGTGCAGGTGAGCATGTGTGTGTGTGCACGTGTGTGTGCACGTGTGTGCATCTGCCCACACACTCCCTACAGAGAAGGGGGCACAGACACTAAGTCATCGCTCTAGGGATATCTGCTTGTTACGATCATCACTCAGCTCTGTATCCGCCAGGCTACTATGGTGCCTGGTGAAAGGTCTGATAGGACCCCAACTTGTGTCTCATGCTTTAGACTTTCTAAGAAATGCAAGAGCGTGGTTCAAGAGCAATATAGAAAAAACCCGCATATTCCAACCAGACCCATGGAAGAGTGTATCTGCCCTGTCTGTTGCGGCCCAGAGACTCCCTAGTGCCAGGGCAGTTGCCATGCACGAGTTTCCAGTGTCTTCTGCATCTTCACAAATCCAGAGCCTTCGCCAAGCCCAGGGCTGCCCACGGGGCTTCATTTCACCATGGGTGGGCAAACGCTGGCCCCTGGCCTGCAAACTTTTAGTCAAGAAGTTTTATTGGATTGTGACCGTGTGTAAGTGGCTACTTTGGTGCTGTGGTGGCAGAGCTGGGCAGTCACAGCAGGTTTGGCCCACACTCCAAAATGTTGACTCTGACCTGGTCCAGAAACAAGCATGGGTTAACTGGGTGTTGGTAACCCCCTTAGCCAGAGCACAGGGAGTCTGGCACCCATAGCATCCCCCACCCTGGAGACCTGGGTGTCTGGCCATTGGCATCGCTGGGGTGACAGTATCCATAGCATCATCCCAGGAAGGACACAGGGTGCAGGTGTGCACCAGGTCTCCAGTCAACGGCGACAGGATCTCAAACTAATTTGACTTTTTTTTTTTTTTAATGCTCACATCTCTTTTTTTTTTTGTCCTTTAATATTTATTTATTTATTTATACAAGCACCGGGTACAGTCAGAAGCGCGGGAGGGTGAGAGAATTCACCAGAGCCAGAGCGGGGAGCAGAGCAGGCAGAAGGACCGAAGTACACTGCTGAGGGGAGCAGCGGGCGGCAGGAGAGGTCTGCGCGCCATGTGGGACCCTCCTCCGGTGGCCGGGGAGCAGCCGGGGATCGAACCGGCGCTGCAGAGGCTGCGGGCAGCTTCGCAACCCAGCGCTCAACCGCTGTGCCACCGGGGAGGCCCCAGGATCTCAAACTAATTTGGTTCCCCCGGTTTTGTTTAGTGAGATAAATTATACTTCACGGTGGTGACTTGTACATGATAGTAAAGCAGAGGAAATTTTAGTACAGTGACTATATTCATTTTGAAATTAAAAAAAAAAAAGTTAAAATGCGTCTTCTGCGGGACGTGGAACGCAGCCGTCACTGGTTGGCAGCCGTCACTGCGTGGCGATGATTGGGAGTGGACAGTGCATCTCCAAAACGACCCATAAATATACTTAAATCACAACCATCTGCTTGTTGGATCTGCTGAGAAGATGTAAGGGATTCCCGGTGCTCCCTCTCCAGGCTGCCCTTCTACCGCACCGGGTGCTGAGATCCAGGTCGCTGATAACTAACCCGATGGTCTTGTTTAATCAGGCCTGCTCTGCAGCGAGGCGCAGCATCAAGGTTGCTATCTCCCTGGAGCAGGTTTCTGCTCCGGAACCACTGATTCCCAAGGGGATCTGACCTCCCTTCCTCAGGACTTCGGATGACATGTGTAGAGGTTTTTAAGTTGTCCCCATGGGAAGGGGCCTCCTGTGGCATCTGGTTGGCGGAGGCCAGGAAGGTGGCTAAACCCCACATCGTGCCTCTGCTTGATCCTCTGTTGCGGATCTGGGGTTTCCGGAGGGACTGGGGAAGTATCAGCATCGTGCCATTAAATCACCGCCCGTCCTCTCCGATGAACTTTTTATTCTTTTCCTTCTGCACCCCCCACCCCAGTTCTGCCCCTCCTCCCTCCTGGGCTGGGCTCTCATTAACGTCTAAATGCCCTGCCAAGGCAAGGTGGCCCTGAGCCCCTCCAGCCCCGCCTGATAAGGCTGCACCTCGCTGCGGCTGGTGCGGATCAGCAGAACCAGGGCTGTGATCAGGATCCCGGCCTCGGAGAGCCTCTCGGTCGCCGCCGCCGTGATCACAGGGCCTGGAGACACGCGTCTCTCTGATGTGGTCTTATCAGCCTGAGCCTAATGTCAGCCCTGTTAGAAGAGCTTTGTCCAATCTGCCTGTAGCTTTGTTCTGAACCGTTCAGTAACAGTTCACTGGAGCAGAAAGAGCCCTGCGAATTGATATTATAAACCCGCCTGCCTGTTTTATTCATTGCGAAGGCAACAGAATACAACGCAAGTATTTATTTTTAGTGCTGGGAGAAGGGCATTGCTTCCTCGTTCCCCCTTGTCACAGAATGCAGGGAACAGAGGGAGCAACACACGGTGCTTTCTGCACACAGCCCCCTTGAAGAGACATCACCTATGGTTTCCTGTTTCCATCACTTCACACCGTCCCAAGCAGGATGCGTGTGTGTGCTGAATACGCTCATGTGTGTCATCCACGCGTTACCTCCGTCTGGGTGGTCTTGGTGATGAGCCACGGGCCAGCGAATGTAGCCCAGTCACAGCGGGCCTGGTCTTCCAGCTCTGGCTGCTTCCCTGACCTCCTCTTCCCCAATTCATTGAAAGTTCTATTTTCTAGAAAAAGTCATGCAACTTCTTGTTTCATTCATTCTTTGCTCCTGGGTGTTCCTGGCTGAGGGTCAGGCGCTGGGAAATCTCTCTCTTTAGTCCCGTGGCTTTGGTAGAGCATGGGCCAAGCAACAGGAGTGGAAATGGGGAGATGTTGTCACAACGTTGAGGTCTATTCCCGGAGGTCGGCATTGAGGAGAGGCGAGCGCTACCCCCTCCCAGTCGAGGGGCCTGGGAGAGGGCCGGGGTACAGGTGACAGCTCTGATCCCAGGCTCTGCTGTGAGTGTTAAAGCTCCATCTTCAACTGAGTCTTTGATGATGGTGAGAGCAATCGAAGGAGTGACAGGAAGTGGCCGGTCCGTGTAATCACTTACCTACTTAACCATCACTTTCATGTGGCTCAACCTTATAGTTGCACAAATAACTGATCTGCATGGAGTGGCTTCCAGGGAAGATGCTGTAAGTGCAGTGTAGACTTTAGCCTGTTGGGCCACACAACTGTCCTTTGGAGGGACTGTCCTGACCCCACTAGAGAAATGAGAACCCAGAGCCTGCGGGCATGACTGTCTGAGGCCACTCAGTAGCAAAGCTGGGATTTAAACCCAGAAGATTAATTCTCCAGGGTAGGCTGCCAGCCCCATGCCATGCTGGATAACAGCTTCAGCTTCAGACAGATGCCTCTCCTTTCCACAGAGGGTCCTGCATCCTCTCAGTGTTGGGGGGGAAAGGGCTTAATTTGTATGCAAGTGTCCCTTATTATGGGGGGAAGCCCCAGGGAGCCTCTCACCACCTAGTCTCCGGCTAGTTGCCATTCAGTTGCCATTTGCCCTCCACACTGCTTTGCCCTGAGGGGATGCGTGAGGCAGCACCCTCATCAGTGTGTCACACTCCACATTAGTCCTTCTGATAATTTATGGGATTTCCATGTGAATCCTGCCTTCTAGAAATGTCATCCCATTTTTAAAAGAGAAAATAAAACCCCAGTGATATTAGCAAGAGGCTGAACCTGGGAAGACAGTAAGTCTAAGAATGTTGTCACAGTGGTTTTCCTGCCCAGAAGCTTCATCTCACTCTTATAATCAGAAAGAAACAAAAGCAGCCCAGCCCAGGTGAGGGACGTCCCACACAATGTCTGCCCAGTGCACCCCAGATGATCAACATCAAGGACTCTAGAGGTTGTCACCTTCCAGAGGAGCCTCAGGCTGATAGCAAAGGGGAGGTGGAGTTCTGAACCCCACAGGGACATCCATGAAAACTGGGGACCCTTCGTGAATCACGCTCGCGCTCACTCATTAGCTGTGCGAGGCTCATCCTGGGAGCTTGGTGTGAGCGGTGAAGCTCTCAAAAACCTAGAACCTTCCTAAAATGAAAAGGGGATCTTCAAAAGGGGAAAACCAGAAGCACACGGCCAAAACAGAGAGTAACCGATGTTTTTTTCTCAGTTTCCTGTGAAGAAGTGTCTCTCCTATAGTAATGCACAACATTCTATTTTAGATTTGTACAGTGTGTATCAGGCAGTGAAAGGGTCGGGAAAATCCACAGCAAATATCAACAGATTTGTGTGATTGGTTTTCACTGTGGTTTTCCTTATCTTATTTAGTCTTGGAATCCTTTTCTTTGAAAAATAGCTATAGAAAAAAACCAACACTTAGTTCATCAGCCTCCTTAATTACAAAGCCCTGCTTTGGTGCCAGTTTTTCCAGGAAGCACTGTTGGACCACTTTCCATCACTGCTTTGCTCAAAAGCCTGCAGTCGTTTCTTATTGCTCAACACAAACCCTTACCCTCAAATCATTCCTTCAATATAACACTCCCACCCCATCTGGATCCCCTCCCAGACCTGGCACTCCTCGCCCTCCACCCGGCACCCCACCCCACCCCCTGCCAGAACTCTCACCTGCCTGCAATGTCCTCACCCTTCCCTTCAGGGCTTGCTCAAACCCAGGTGACCGGACCCACCCCAGCACCCTGGACTCAGTGAGTATGTGTGGGGCAAGCGGAATTAGCTTTTCTCGTGAGATCCCAGGTGATGTCCATGCTATTAGCCAGGAGGCCACACATGCAGACCCCTATGGTCCCTCTGCCATCTTATGTGCCTCCATAGGTCCTCTGGCACCCTCACATTTGCACTTGTGACCCCCCACGCCCTGGTTACCTAATATCTCAAGCAAATATTAATGAAGTAGATGTGGAATTCACAAGCAGAGAGGATTTAATAGAAAACAGGGAACATTTGGCTTGAGAAGGACACCACTTAACGAAAGTATATTTCTTTCTAACTGTAGATCTGGGATTCCAGGGTCAGCACCATTATTTATTAGATGGGTGGCCTCAGGCATATCTTGTGAGCCCTTGAGCTTGGCTGCTGTGCTATAAAGTGGGGGAGTGGCCACCTCTTCAGCGTGGCGGTGATGAATTGTGCACGGAGCCTGGTGCATTGCAGCAAATGCACCAGACTGATGCTGGCGTCCATCAGAATCACCTGCAGAGCTCGTGGAAATGCTGAACCCCAGGCCATGCCCCTGCAGAGCCTGGTCATCATGTCTGGGGAAGAGGGGAAGAGGCTCCACATTTAATAAGCCAATGAGGTCACCCCAATTTAGGAAGCTTACAGGTGATCCTCCATCTGTGACCATCTTGTTCCATAAGTGTTTCAGGTGGACTTCCCTGTGCCTGGTGGGGTTGCAGAACAAAGCAGAGACCCCAACCCCCCAGAACTGATGTGCGGAACACACGGAAGGACATGAATGACCTGGTCCCTGAGGGATGGCAAGGGGGAGGAAGAGCAATGTAAGAAGGTAGCGATGAGGTGGTCAGAGGTCTTTCTGAGATGATACTAGAGAAAAGACTGAATGAAGGGAGAAAACACAGAACCCTGATTGAAACCTGGTTCTCTGCACTGGTCGTAGTTATCTTTAATGCCTGCAGTTTTTTTTTTTTTTTTTTTTTATAGAAAACTTTGATTTCCCAACCAAATCCACAAATTTTGTTGAGGTTCCGCCGTCCTGAGCACACTGTTGCATACTCCATGACTCTTGTTTCTGCTCTCACGGGCCCCTCTGCAGGGAGCCTGACCAGCCCACGTTGCAGACAGCAGGCACATGGGCAGGTAACCAGTGGACATGGATTATTCTTCCCGGGACACCCTATAGCTTCACCCACATGGAAAGTCAAATTTTATTCATTTCTACTGCCCATCTTGGTACCAACTAGATAGTCCTAATCTGCGTACAGAAACAGCTTGTCACTCTTTTTCAAATTTATTATATTGCTGTGCCCAGTGGTTCACTATCCCGGCCACACGTGTGGATCCCCTGGGAGTGGGTCTGGCTGTTCTGGATTTGAAAGTCTTCTCAGATGAATCTCTTGGGGGGCCTATGTCGAGTCCTGCTGACTGGTGTATGGTGTCCGGTTTATATAAAATGGACAGTTATAGAAACTTTCCGGGAGGAATAGGTATTTTTTCACTGTGTAACCATTGGGGGTTCTGGGTCAGAATGCAGACACAGGCAGTGCTCAGAGCCAGTACGTTTGAGGATCGTGATGACCAAGGTGATGAATTTCTCATAAATAAGATGTGACCTTGACAGGCAGCCAGGATCGTGCTGTGGGCCTCCCACAGGCCTTGGCGTCCACACTGGGCTTAGACCCAACCCTGATCTGAGTCTGTGTCTTGGGTGATCTGCTAACCTGACCACACCTAGCTGAGCATCTCTAACAGTGCCACGAATACAAGGCCCTCCTAGTGCTGCATTCCCTGGTTTCTCTCTTTAATGCCCCACCCGGCCAGGGAGTACCAGATGGATCCCAAGAAGGTGAGTCAAGCCCATGATTCCCCCTCCCCAGCACCTGGCGATGACCATGTCACATTTTCAGGAACCGAAAGTGAAGAAAATAAGAAAAGAAGAAAAGTGCATTAAAGAAATTCTTCCCAGGCCCTTCTTTCCATGGTTATTCAATTCCAAACTCAGCATCCTCCCCATGGGGAAAAGACAACTGACCATTTTGTGGATTTGCCATGATAACGCGCGTTGACCCTCCCGTGCTCGCTGTGAACCTCGGGCCAGCAGTGGCATCAGCGAGAAAAAAACACAAAACAAAAATCAGCCTTTCTTCGCTCTCCCTTCCTGAGCTTTGTCCCTGCAGAGCGCGCCTGCCGTCCGGCCTGCGGGGTCTCCAGCTTCTCCCTGTCTCGCGGCCCCTCTTCCTTGTTAAACCCCCAATCGGAAACATGCGCTCCCACTTTGTATTCCACAGAGCTGTAATATTTGCCCAACGATGAGCTCCAGTCAACAGTTTGTTAACTGAAATGGGAAGTGACAGACTCAATAAAAGGAAATCTCTGTGCCAAGGAAACAGATATTGTTTCTCCCCCCAGCTCTCTTCCCTCGCCCGCAGGTTAGGCCGTGCCGGGAATCTGTCGCCCCCGAGCTTACGGACACTCCAGAGCTCCCTATTGATCCGTGTCCCACTGATTTGATCAGAGTAGAGACTTTGATTCCCTGGTGTTGCCCTTGGTGCCTCTTAGCAGATGTGACTGAATGCCTGGGAGTCAGGGAGGACGGGGTGCAGGGAGCCTGGGGTCTACACCGTGGTCCTGCAGACCAGGTTGGGGGATCATAAGCCGACGAAGCTTGCGGGTTGGGGAAGACACAGGTGATCCTCGGGACCACCTTCTTGTCCCTTTATGCCAAAGGCCCACCATACTGTGTGTCCTGCCCCCTGTCCCCCCCACGCTGAAAATCACAGATGCACTTTCATCTCTGAGTAGAGGCAGCTCAGGCTGGAGACGCGTTTTTATTTATCTGCACGTATGTGGACACAGGGCGTGATGGAGCGAGGCTGACATTCAAAGGAAGAGCTAACACCTGTCAACCCCGAGAGCCGGGGGTGCTCCAAGCTCGTGGTGCTGACCGTCTCAGTTCCCCCCACTCCAGCCCTCAGAAGGATGGCAGAAAAATGGGCCTGACCAAAGGATCCTGTCCCGGACTTGTGCTGGGCAGGTCGGGGCCGCGAGAGTCCGGTGCCTGGCTCCAAAGCATGCACTTTCCCTATGGCTTATTCTTATATATTTTTTTAAAATTTTGGAGCTAATTGCCCCTTCCCATGGACTTGTAAGAAGCCCCGTGAAGAGATGATGTCAGAACCATTCATGGTAATGTGGCTACAAGACAGTGTCACCCTCAGGCAACTGGCATGACGCTCCCCACCCACCTTCTTGGGGTTCTCCAGCTGTGCCCCTGCGCTCCCCTCTCTGGGACTGCCCATTGTAGGCAGCCTACGGAGTCACCATGGCATTGCCAGGACGGTTCTGCCCTGGGGTCCCTGGCTCTGTCCTGGCAGCCCCCACTATCCTGGCCCCAGCTCTGCAGTTCTATCATTTGGAGAATGCTGTATGCAAACACGGGGGGCCACTTGCATGTGAACCCCGTCTCTGCAGGTGCCTGGCTACGCAGTCTAGGGATGGGAATTGGAGTCCACTTGGCTGCTTGGCCCCTTTCAGTCCCTCTGTCATGTCCCAACCCCGCCACGTGCAGATGTGCTGGAACTGGCTACCCAAGGGACCCAGCACATAGCTGCCCCCCCCGACTCTCCTCACACGAGGACGGGCTCCGGGTCCTGGCACAGGGGTTCTGTGCGGCTCTCAGCTCACGTCTCATCCTCCCACTGCCCTTGTATCCTTCCCCCTGCACCCACTCCCCTCCCCCAAGTCCACCTGGGGGACGGGACCTCAGCCACCTTGGGCCGGGAGGGACCGGCTACCGCGGTCATCTGTGATGTCCACATCAGAGGCCTCCATGCCCCATGCTGGTTAAAAAGTTTCAGCAGGAGCAGAGGCTGCCTCAGCTGTTCTAGAGTATTCCAGAAGGATGACGTGGCGTCTGGGGACGGGGCTTCATGCATGGCTGGCTCAGGGGGCTTGTCTTGGCCCCCCCAAAGCTTGCACAGTGACCGTCTTGACTCGCCGTGTCCTGGAGTATCCCCAAGCCCTTCATCGGCGGAGGTGATCGCTGCGGGTCTGGATGTGAGCCAGTGTCCACGTCCCTGATTCTGCGCCTGACGCCGAGAAGGCCTTCGCCCGGCCGAGATCACGGGCGTCCAGGGTGAGGTCGATCCTGTGAGTCTGAGCCCAGATCTGGGGGAGGTTCCCCCCCTTCCTCTTGGACTCCAGAAGCGGTGATGAGGACCTCAGCTGCTCCCTGCAGAGCTCTTTCCTTCTCTCCTCTCCCCGTGAGTGGGGCTGTGGAGACTTCCCGAGCCCCCAGCAGACCCGCTCGGTGTCATGGATCCTGCATCCAAGCCTAACCGGGAGCCGCCCGCCCCGTACTAGCAAACACCCTGCCCCCCAGCTGCCCTTCCATGGTCCAAACCTTGACTTGAGGGGGTGAATTTCTAGAGTCACCCCACCCACCCCCCATTTTCCCAGGTGAATTTAAGGAAACCTCCCTGTTTGCCCAAGTCAGGGGAGCAGAATCGGGGGGATCCTTGGCTCCGTGCACGGGGCACCTCGGAGTGGGCCGACTTCACTGTCAGGCCCGCACGGCCTTTGTTTCCCTGCGCATTTGAATAATATATCTGATTACCGTGGCGAGTGCCGCCGTGTGCAGGCTGGACCTCCTGCCTAATTAACTGGTGATAACAGGCCCAGTGCCCTCTCCCCTCTCCCCGGCCGTCCCCTGCATGACAGTTCTTTTATCTTTCTTCAAAATTGACTTGCTCTCCCGACCTGCCAGCAGCTCCTGTTTTGTCTGTTTACCTCTCGCTCCTCTGCGAGACTGTTAATTTTCTGTGGCACCTTCTATCTGGTTGTAATTAACACATCGAACAGAAGACATAGTTCTGCCTTTTGCAGATGTCTAATGGAGGTGTTTTCTTCCTCCACTAATTATACCGCTGGATTTGAGCAATCTGCATTGACCTAAAAGGGTCTGTTTTTTGGGTTTTTTTTTTTTATTGTTTTGATTGGAAGAACAAGTACAGTTTTGGAACCCAGTTTGGGCAGAACAAAATCATCGCCGATATTTGTTGTCAGTGTGTCTTTTTTCACAGCCTAGGAAGTTAACAAATGAGGGTTCGTTTGTTGTCAGCCTTTCTGTTCAACGTTTGGCAACTCTTTGTTAGATGTGGGTAATATTTGCTTTGGATATAGGCTCTCCCTGGAATCTAAATATCCTGCCTGGGTAATCATGCAGATGGGCACCGACCTAGTCCATGCCGCGCGGAAATCCTCAGCCAATTGTGAACACACTCCCTTCCCGGTAGATTGTAAGGAAGTGAGGCCTTTTCCCCGCCAAGCATGAGACCTGGAATCTGTTTACCATCTGATGGATGGGCTTAGGATTTAAGCTGTCATGAATACCGGTACAAAGAGATCGAGGTATAAGGAGGAGGTTGGTAGTTACAGCAATAAAAACAGGAGCAAAAAGAGCAGCTTTTGTGAAGGGTTCCGGTTGAAATAATGATGATAGAATTGTCTAAATCGATACATCTCTTGTCAGACCCATGTCTGATGTTTGAATCAACCAGGCCGTTTCTCCAAGAGCTTTCCTTGAGAATATTGAATTATTTATTATTTGTATCTTTTTTCCTCTTCTCTTTCTGATGATTTTTTTTTTCTCTCTGACTTAGTAAAATTTGTTTTTCATGCTGCCCGGTTCAATGTTGTCTATTCTTTGATAAATAGCAGTAATTGGACGGATAGCAGAAGTCATGTACGAATGTATGACTTCAATTATATCTTGGCCATTTCTTTCTTTATATTGATCATTTTTTTTCTTTCCTTCTTCTAAGATCTGTTCTCTATAGCCCATAGTGCAGAGTATTTTAAAGAATTAGTCTTTGTCTCGGTGCCAGCGTGCACCCTTGTAGCTCTGGGTCTCATTTTTAAATATGGGCTGGTCCTTCGTCTGTGTGGACGCATGTGGAAGGGGAGGGCTTGAGGCCTCCTGGAGCACACAGGCCCTTCTAGCCTGGCCTTTCCCTCTCTCCAGTCTCGAGCTTCTGTAGCCTGGTTTTCATTAGGGGTTGAGAGCCAAGGTAGGGAACGTGATTCTTTAGACCAGGAAATAAATGCGTGTAGTGAAAATGGGGGGATGGTGGTTCCTGTACTCCAAAAAGAAGCAGAGAAAATGAAAGGGAAAGGAGAGGTAAGATAGATGATAGATAGATAGATAGATAGATAGATAGATAGATAGATAGATAGATAATTGACAGATAGCTGATAGATAAGTAGAGAGATGATAGAAGATAGATACATAGATAATTGACAGATGATAGATAGATGATAGATAGATAGATAGATAGATAGATAGATAGATAGATAGATAGATAGACAGGCAGACAGAGAGTAGATAGAATCTGTGTTGTAACTGAAGCTTCAGCAAATATTGCTCTTGGATGCTAAGTGTTCCTGTCTTATCTAAGTGTTCCCTGCAGAGGATTCTTGAACTAGAGGCATCTGTAACATACCCCTTCGCCAGCTGAATGCCTGCTTTGGCATTCGTGGCTGTCCATACTCACAAGTCCATCAATACACACATTCCCAAGGTTACCCAGGCCCAAGTGTTTAGCGATGGGTGCGTGGCCACAGCAGCACCTCCGAGGCACGGCCAGGTTCTCTTCGGCAGGTGTCTGATGACTGACGATCCCAAAGGCACAGCTCTGAGTGAACCGAACCTAGAAGTTGGCGAAATAAAAGGTCAGGCTGGACCTTTCCCTGCTGCCTGGAGATGCCTGCCCCGGCGGTCAGTCCTGCAGACACCCAGGAGCAGCGGAGGGCTCCTTCTGGCTCTGAGTCTGGACCAGTGAATTGTGCTGCTCTCAGCATTTTTCCGAGAAGCCAAACATGGCGGAAGCTGAATTGCACTTTTTAAGGACATGCAAATAGTGTTGATTTTTCAGAGCTTTAGGAAAGGGAAAACGAGCCCTTAGAAGGCATTCCAGGCGACTCGTGTGCACACGTTATTTTATCTCCAGTCCAGTCCCTACAGCCATATCTGTCCCATTTTATTCCGAGGAAGAAAACAGAATAAAAACCTTCAGAGCATCTGAGTGATAAAGGAACCCACTCTCGCTTATTATGCTGCAGGTGATAAAGCTGGGACTTAAATAGACAAAGAAAAATGGAGTTGCTTTAGCTGAGTCTGGGACTCTGGACCCCGCCAGGTTGCTGCGTGTGTGCGCTTGGACACGTGCATGGGCACGAGTGTGCAAGAGAGAGAGAGAGAGAGGGAGAGAGAGAGACTTTGATAAAACCGCCTCTCCCACCAGCAGGCTGTTAGGCACGGCGCTCAGAAACAGCCTATTGTTTTAGATTTCCTTTCATATCATGTAGGTGTCTGCGCCGTGCCACCCACACAGGCGAGCAAGTGAGCTGTGAAATATATTCATTGTTAGAGGAGCGGGGAATGGCGGCGAGCAATCGGAGGTAATAATGTCCGACAGGCAAGGGAGGCCGCCAACATTACCTGCATTATTTCGGTTGCCTTTTTCATTATAGGTTCGGGAAATAGGCAGCAATTCGATTATGGCATGATTTGGGGTGGAATTGCTTGCGCACCCTGACCTCGTCACTGGGGGATCAAATGAGAAGTCAGCTCAAATAAAGTTTATAGTGCATTAACCGGACGGAGCAGTGCCTCACCCACAGAGCACGATTTTTCATCTTCCAGGGGTTTGTAGCTGCAGCTGGCTCCGGTGCCCCTCCAGGCGCAGGGCCGATTGGCTGCGGCGCGCCCGGGTGCAGAGAGGCGGCCAATGGCACCCGGGCCCTCCCCTTGCATGTGCGGCGCCAGCCTCTGCAGCTCCGCGAGGCTGTGTGATTAATAACACGCAGGGAACCTGCCTGTTGGATTATTAATTTTCTGTCCCCTTTGCCTTATTTTTTTTTTCCCCTGTGCACATATTCCTGATGCTTTTACTTCTGCCTTTTTTCTTTTTGCTTTTTGCCAAGCGTCTCCATCCCTCCTTTTCTCTCCTCTGGCCCACATTTCCACCCATGGAGCTAACCACTAGCACTTCACACTGACATCTGGCCACCCAACCTCGTGCCGGCCACTCCTGGGGTGAGTTTACCTCTTCCCATTGGGTTTGTGTGAGAGAGAGCGAGAGAAAGAGAGAGAGAGAGAGAATATGGGAATATAGACCCCAGGGAGTTTGAGTCCTTGCATCCTGCTGTGTTGTAAGTCCAGCCTTGGTCTTCCGATAGAAGTGACCCCCAAAGCAGGACCCGATCCCAAAGTAACTGCACCCCCCACCCCAGCTACCGCTGCATGGAGAAACGTGGTTTCTCTTTAGTTCACTAATTACATCTCTTCTCACCAGTTCTAGACACAAAGAATGCACATTGCAAAAGAGGAAAAAAAAGGGGCAAAATAATGACAGGTAATTGCACAGCTGTCGTAGTAAAAGATATTTGGGGTGCCGGCGTTTCAACTGACAGCAGAATTGTGCAACGGAGTAATGGGGGGAGATTGGGGAAGTGAGTTGGGGATACCTTGCACCCAAGCTCCTGTGCCCCCCGATTTGCCAGCCTTACCTTTGCACTGTTGGAAGGGGGTGTTCCCTGCTCACTGGCCTGGGCTGTCCGTGATGTGTGTGGTTGGGGACTTGCGGGTTGTGATTGGCTGACCTGCTCATGTGTCCAGCTGCTGGTATAAGAGGCCGCCTCACGCTCCAAGTTCCATCTTGCACAGCCCTGCGGATCTTGCCTCGCCTGAGCTGCACGGTTGCCTTCCTCTACTCTGAACCTCTCCCGTCCTGGAAATCAGCCAGATTCAGTAGCAGAAAGATGGGGGAAGGGATATGTGCGTTTTTACACGAGCAGTCTCCATCCGGCGTGTCCATTTTTCTAAAGAGAACCTTGTGTTTTAATCTCAGGAAGCCCTCCCTTTGTGGAGATTACCTGAAGCCTCTGAGCAGTAATAGGATGGAGAACTCCAGGCAGCTGACATTAATGCATTAATGGGGTCTCTTTACTTATATAACTTCAGCATGAAGTGGGAGAAAAAATCTTCCATGCTGATTATTCCTTTGCTTTATTCTGATCTTGTGTGTGTGTGTGTGAGAGAGAGAGAGAGAGTGTGTGAAAGCATTTGGAGCTTCTTAAGTAGTGAATTTCAAGGGAAAAGAGTGATACAACTCTAGCTGTGCAGCCGGCTTTGGTCATGATGTTTGCATGACCAGAGAGTCTGCATGAGAGAGAGTCTGTGAATGACATGGGGGGCCTGATGGCCTCGCTCTTGTTTTATCACTTGTCAGATGCCTGGAAAGACAGTCAGTTGCCCCCACCCCCATTTCATTTGCCAGCCCCCAGGGTAAATCTAACCTTGTGTTTATTTCACCTATTACTCAGCACCTGCTTAGGAAAGAAGAGAAAAGCACAACGGCCAGCCAGGGGCTTTTCAACTTTGACAGCTTAGGCCACAATATCACCCTAAAACAGAAAAACAAACTAAAAAGCACACCCACCCCCAAAACAGCACCAGTTGGGGCAACTTGATTACCACCTTGCGCTTCCAATTAATTGTTCTTCAATTGTGGCCTCCCCCCAAAAATGAATAGATAATATCTTGGCAGATGATACATTAGACAGGTAAAAACTGGAAAGGAATCAGGACAGCTCAAGCCCCAGACTTAAAGGCAGGCTTAGAGGTTTGGGCACCAAGAATATTTGACCTGCAGGTGGTACTTTTTAAAATACAAACCTTCCATTATAATATTTTGAAAGATAAAAAGGGAGATTTTTAAAGAAGCAAATCTCATGTGCTGTCTCTGGCAAGTGCTGATTTATATTATTATTATTATTATTATTATTATTATTGTTATTTTATTATTATTATTTTAGGGAAAGACTTGTACTGGTGGGAAATGATTATTTGGACATGTAGAGAAAAATTTGTAAGTTGATTTTGAAGTGCATTTTTGCTGTAGCATGAGGAAATTCCAGCGTGGCTTAATGCTTCATTTAGAACATGCAGATTCAAAGCGTAGCTTTAATGAGAGGGGGTAAGTTTTGTTTGTTTTTTCACTCTGCCTTTTTGTAAACAGGCAAGGGGGAGGTAAGATTTGCTGAGTGGATCTGAGCTGGCTGTTCACCTACCCCTCGCCTACCCCTGACTGTCCTTCCATAGCCTCAGGACAGCCTTCCAGTGAATCACGTGGTGGAAAACTTCCTCCAGACCTCTTTCCAGTTGGGGAATTTCAGAAAAGGGAACCCTTTTTTGAAGGGCTTAAAATAACCTTTCTATCGGAAGGAATCAAACTGCACTTGAAAGATCAGCTCATTCCTGGCGCTTTCTTTGTTTCCAAGTTCCAGAGAAGAGTCTTCGGGGACTCACAGCTTCCTCCCCCTTGTTCTGCCCCCAAACTTCGCTAGACAAATGTGTGAAGACAGTGACTCAATCAGCCCTGGGAAGAAGCTCTCCCTTACCTGGGCTAGCGCGCCACGTGTTTGGAAATACAGAGGCCCCACCTTTTAAGAAACACCCCCTGGAACTGGGGAATACTTGGTGCGTTCAGCAGTGGTTTCTTCCACTGTTGTGTAACAGTTCTTAAAATACCGCCTTGCTAATTGGTTTCCATTTTACACGGACATTATGCAAACAGTGATAAACGAAATGCATCTTTCTTCCCCCTATGAAGCTTGCTCCCAGATTCTCCTTTCTGTTTCCAGAAACTCACCCTGCTGGGTTGCTGGGCTCACAGGTTCAAGCAAGTTCATTTGTTGCACGGAGACCTGGTCCTAGGGGGTCGGCGAGACCCATCCAAGTATTACTAATAGTGAGACATCCCCAGTGAGGGGCTCGTCCCTTCAGGAAGCTGGAGAGAAAGCCAGTGTGGGGCTCTCAGCTCTCAGCCCACGGTCACAGGCAGGGGCCACACCTTCCAGAGGCTAACACAGCCGCAGTGCTCTCTGAAGGAAGTGATTACAGGGCGGTGATTGCTCTACAAATTGAGTCTTTTTTCTGCTTGACAGTGATCCTGGCATAGTCTCTCCACTTAATCCGTGCTAGCAATTTGCCTATAGTTGCAGCTAACGAGAGGTGATTAGAGGGGAGTTACCAGTCGCCACTTAACACGGCGCCCTAGGTCATGCCGGCACAGGCTACCGAATCTGGCCGTTTTCCCATTAACTCACCACCTCTGGATGCATTAGCCGGCACTTAGCTAATGATAGTTTTCTGGGCCCAGCAGCTCAGTTATCAGGTATGCTGCTCCCCGGGCAGCTGGGGAAACCAAGAAAGGGAGGACTGAGTTGGTCTACAAACCCAAAGCAGAGACCAGCAGAGAGAAAAAGAGTGGACACTGGGCTGGACAGCACTGGGGCTTGACACCCAGAAGGTGACAGTACAGTCCTCAGGACCCTAGCTCGGGCTGGGAGCTACTATGGAGCAGGGACTGCAAGCGACGCTGCAGAGGGGAGCAGGGTGAGGCCAGTGAGGCCAGTGGGGGTTAGTTCCACGGTGAGGCCCTAGGGGATATGGACGGCTCCATGCTGGAGTGTGTATTGGCCTCCCCTGGGGACTCGCTGAAACCTCTGAGTTCTGATTCAATGGCTCTGGGGTGGACCCAGAGAATCTGCTTTCTGACAAGGTCCTCCAAGAGGCTGATGCTGCTGGTCCAAGAACCGCACCCTGGGATCCTAAGGGAAGTGGGATGATGTGGCTTCTAAGTACGCAATGTACCTCCGACCTCCCTGCTTCACACCATGGATGGCTCCCCATTACCTTCAGGAGAAAGTTCCAGATCCTTAACTGACTTCCAGACCCTTTATCATCTGGCCACGCCTGCTCCTCTAGTCTGACCACCCCGCCCCATCCAAGCTGTTTAACTGTGTCCATACCAGGGACACCCACCCCCATCAAAAGTGTCTTTACATTCCAGAATGTTCCTCCATCCAGTTTTTCTCACCTGGAAACTTCTTACCCTTCTGTTAAGTCGATGCTAAACAGTTGCCCCTCCCGGGAGGTCCCGGCGGAGTTTCTTGCACCCTGTGGGTTTGAGTAGCCGAGCTCCTTGTAAAGACCTGTGTGCTGAGCGCGTCATGCTGGGTGCTGAGTGTCTGTGTCTTTCTCCTTGAAGTCAGGGATTCCTTTAACTCTTTCTGGTTCTCCAGAAACAGCACATGGTTATTACACTGTAACAGTCTTGTAGAATAAATAGGAATGTTACCTAGTGATCAAGGTAAGCACTTGAGTCAGGTGACCAATATCTGACATTTCGTGCAACCATAGATGAGGTTTTTTGGACCGGGAGTGATTCACCTTCTCTGAGACTCAGCCTCACGTACCTTTCTAATGGACATCGGGGTCATAATAGTGGCAACAATAACAATAATGACAGCGGCTGTAGCAGCAGCGATAACCAGACACTGCCTCCGTCACACGCAGGTGACAGCTCAGCGTGGTGGCTGACACAGCCTAACTTCAGTCCGGAGGGAGGAAGGTTTATCTCACCCTCTTACCCCGCGGGGCTTCCACACTGCCGGGGGAGGATCAGGAGTGGGTGAAAGTGGGGAGCAAACCAGGAGGGGGCTGGAGGACGGCGGGGTGAGTGATGCGTCGCTGGCATCCCCTGTTCAATATTCTGAACACAGCCCTTTGGATTGGGGTAACTAGAGGGCAGGAGAGAACGTCCTGAGAACTGCACCCCCACACATTCGTCCTGGCAGAAATTCGTGTCTTTTTCCCCATTTCAATGTTAGTGAAACAAAACAATGTTGTTCCAGGACTGCTCACCTAAAACTCTTGGGGGCCTGGGCCCTGGTTACACTCACCTGGTTGCTTTGTTATCGTGGTTTTGTCCCAGCTGCTGCTGTGATTCTTTACAAGGGTAGGTGCTCCATAGAAATTGGCTGGATGATGGATGCTTTAACTGTTGTGTTTTTTTTTTTTTAGATTTATTTTATTTATTTATGCATATAAGAACTGGGGTGTAGGCCAGAGGTGCAGGGGTGAGAGGATTCACCAGAGACAGAGTGGGGAGCAGAACAAGCAGATCTACTGAAATCCACTGCTGAGGGGAGCAGTGGGAGACAGGAGAGGTCTGCTGTGCCATGTGGGTAGCTCCCTGGCCAGGGATTGAACTCAGGCCACAGTGGCTGGGATAGCTTGATAGCGATGAGACTAAACCCCTGCACCACCAGGGAGGACCCCCATGCGGAACTCTTCATTGATAAGTGAGTGAGCAGCCATTGGAGAGGCCTTTCCAGCACCAACCAGTTCACACTCTACACAGTTTGTTCCCAGTGGACAAAGTTCCCAGGTCTTCTCTGAGACCTCACCAGTGGATCCCACCTACAGAAAGCCTGTGCCCCCTGGAGTCCTCGCCTGCCTTCCTGCACCAGCCAGGAGCAGAAGACATGAAGGGAACAGCTGGACGGGTACACAGAAGCCTCAGGCCCAGCTGCAAGGACTCCTGGATGTGGGGCTTCAGGGAAATTTCCACTGAAAAGCGATGCTGAGAGCAGGCTGTGGCCTTCCTGGGGCACACGAGTGGCCCTCAGCGAGCTTGTCCATGTCTCTGGATCTGGGTCCTTTTTGGGGTGTGACTCAGGGTGGGCTGGCTTCCCGGAAGTGGAGAACATGGGATTCTGCTTAAAATGTCTGCATAGAGGACAAATGGATGACAGCAAGTGACCCATTAGGCTCACCCCATTTGCCTTTACTCCAGAAACATTTACGGTCTCTGGCCCAGAGGAAAACACTTTCTGTGAATCCACCTAGTGACTCCAGATGCTCACTGGGGCCGTCAGAGGACAGGACACTCGGGCATGTTGCTTCCCAAGGAGAAAGATTCCTTGTCTCAGCCCAGGGTCTATATCCAGTTTTCATTCAAGACCAGATTGTCGCTTTCCTGGGGCTTCGGGGCTGTCTGGTCTCTGCCACCACTACACAGCAGTTTTAGTGTGAAAGCACCAAGGAAATCAACAGACAAGTGCATGTCATTATGTTCCAGTCAAAATTTGTTTATAAAATAGATAGTGGGTGGAATTTGCTCAGGGACTGTCCACCACCCCACATACACCCCGTCTGCAGTATGGACTGACCGTGGGACTTCTGCTCTTCTGTCCTCTCTGCGCAGCCCAGCCCCTGAATTGCTCAACCTCACATCAAGCTTTGTGAACCCCTGGAGAATCCACTCTTTCAAATAGCCTGCTTGGCCAGCTGGAGAAGGTGTCTCTGCAACTTCTGGGGTGGGTAATTGGGGTCTTCTGTCCCCCAGCAATTCCTTTGTTCCCCAAATTCTTCCACAAGTGGTGTGGGATTGAGGATGAGGGCTAGTGGAGGTGGCGGTGCCTCTGATATTCCCAAAGGAGACCTTTGCTGCTTCCTCTCTGTCCTCCTGTGACTTCATTAGGAGTCTCACATTCCTGTCCTGGCAGTGTCCAGCGCTTGCGTCCTCCAGGCTGAGCACAGACCAGCGCTGAGGACTTGGAATGGAGGGAGCAGAGGTGGGTAGGGATCCACTCCTACCCAGCTTTCAGCCAACACTCCCCACAATCCAGGCAGGATTCTCCCTAAAAGGAATTCTGGCTAATATTTTTCTCCCTCCATCTCATGGTACAAAGATGGCACAGCCTTTGTCCTTAGGAACTTGAGCTCTGGTAGAAAGGTCGGTTATAAGGCAGCAGAATGAGTGACAGTGGACACACAGGCAGTGAGAGATGCGATGTCACAAAAAGATTGCATGAAGGAGGCAGCATCGGTGTTGGGACTAAGGGGATCATGTGATGTGAGTGAAGTCTGTCCAACTCAAGATGTTTGGTGAGTTGTCTGGAGCCCATCAATTTCATTTCCGTAAGAGCAGAGATAGAGTCAGCCAGCCTTGCAGAGTACTTATCTAACTCATCCTGTGTACCATGAGCCAAGTGGCAGACAATACAAGGTAATGGAGGCCAGTTCTGAAGGGGTTCAGAGAATGTGGGAGACAGGCATGTTAGATGGTTAATTGTAAATGGAAAAGGCAGGTCACAGAAGTCCTGAAGGTGAACAGTGAATACTCTTGGAAGCTGTTTTTGTAGAGGTCAAGGTCAAATGACCTTAGAGATACTAAAAGGCACATGAGACCCTGCCACTTGGTGTTGTAGGAGATAAGGGTAATAAGGGGCCAAAATGCAAGGCAAGTATGTCTTCCTGGACCACATCTTTCAGAGGAGCTCAGGAGCCTCTGAAGTTTAGTATTTTTAATAAGTGCTTTATCTTAGAGCAGTTTGGATTTACAGAAAGATTGCAAAGATAGTATGGAGAGGTCCCGTGTACCTGCTCCCAAATTCTCCTCTTGTTAACATCTTACACAGCGATGGTACATTTGTTCCAACTAATGAACCAATAGTGATCCAATAGTGATGCATCATTATTAACTAAAGTCGTATTTTATTCAAATTTCCTCACTTTTTATCTAATGCCTTTTTTTTTTGTTGGTTCCTGGACCCCATCCAGGATCTCATATTACATTAATTGCCTCGTCTTGTTCTGGTCTGTGACCCTTTCTTGGATTCCCTTTCTTTTTGATGACCATGATGACTTTCAGAAGTACCAATAAGGTATTTTTGAGAGTGCCCTTCAATTTAGGCTTGTTGGATGTTTTTTTTTTTTTTTTTTTCTAAAGGTTAGATGGAGATTGTGGGTTGGGAGAGACCACAAAGGCGACATGTCATTGTCATCATATCTTCTAAGGCACATATATGAGATACGTCAGCCTTGATGTTGGCCTTGGTCATCCCTCCATTGTGAAGCTGTCCCTTTCCCCTTTGATGCTGTGCTCTTCAGAAGGAAGTCATTACGTGCAGACCACACAGGAGGAGGGCTGGGCGAACTGGCTCCACCTCTACCAGAGGGCAACATCTATATGCAGGGGTATCATTAAGCAGAGGAGGGTCCTGGCTTAAGGGTGATGGGCATAAAATGTATGGAGAAATGCAGTCAACTTGAAGGAGATTTTCTCCACTACCAGGAGAAGTGCCTTCCCTTATAGCTGTTTTGTTGTGAGTTTTAGCATTTTGTGGGTCCAATGCAAGGAAGGATAAGTAAAATTCCTTAAAGGTCTCCATCATCCAGGCAAGACTCATAGCTACACTTCAGCTCTTGTCTGAAGGGAAGTGAGTTTCATTTTTCTGCACCGTTGGTTGCACTTGAAATTCGAATCTCAAGAGTTGGTCTGCCTGTATGTGTGTGTGTGTATGTGTGTGTATTTATCATAGAAATGACCAAGACGGCAACACTTGCTGGAGTCCTTCAGTGTCACTGCGGCAAATGATCTCTTCTATCGCACAACAACCTCTGTTCTTCGCTCTGCCCTATGATCTTAAGTCCCACCACATCATGGAACCTAATCTCCACACATCCAAATCTTCATCATGACAGCCTTGGGGAGGGCAGATTATCAGTACCTTTCCAACGTAAAATATAGATATTTGAATATAGAAATATATTCATAATATCTAGAATATAGAATCTATCCATCTATAGTTCCATGGAATGATTGTATTCTTCCTTTTCTTTTCACATAGTTTTCCTACTGGAGGATAGTTATGTTATTTTCAGTTTGTTTTTTTCCATTTAAATCATGTGTACCCCAAAATAGTCTAGAAGACAAAGTTGAATGAAGGTGTTTGAATGTATGTGTGCGGCTTCGTGTCAGTGTGAAGGTTAGGGGGTGTTTGAAATTCATCCTTGGTTCATCAGACCACACTTCAAAATAGCCAATCAGTGCACAGTCACAACACAGAGCAAGAGCACCGGGTCATGCCTCATCCTCACTCTGACCCAACTGGCACATATGCTCACCCCCACTTGAAAGATGAGGACACCGAGCGAGGGCAAGTTCTGGCCCGGGGTTACCTCCAGTCTACATGAGCTATCTAGACGATTGGTTGACACCCTTGCTGACTTCCTCCCACTAAATAAAACTGCATGAGACCAAAAGGGAAGGAACAGGTGCATCCTTCTGATTTGCTCTCAGACCCATGTAAGCTGCTTTATGACACTGGGCTTGGGTTTCCCAAGTTCACAGCCATGAAGGAAAGGCATTATCCTAAACTGCAGTAGGATTTAATTATCTCTTTTTCTCCTCACTTTTCTGTTATATTAAATTAGATCCTTCTCCAAATAGGAAGTTCCCACTTTAGGGGGTGAGGGAGGAGATCTTTCCTGTGGAACCTGGAGAACCAAGTCTTAACCTCTGTAACAAGGTGTACCTGGGCTCGCTGGTGTCAGCCTTGAGAGACAAAAGGACATCGTCGGTGTGTTATTAATGTTCAAAATTGTTGACACTCCATGCAGTGTGTTTTTCTAATTAGAGGCGAGCTGCAGAGGACCATTTCCATAATCAACATGGGAACGGAAACTCAGCAAAATTTCATGTATTTGCAATGAAACTGCTCCCCGGCAACATAAAAATGGCTTTTATAACATAAAGGCTGTAATTAGAATAAGTCAAATCAGTTGGAAACGATTAAGGCCAGAGTAGGCAAAGCTGCCTTCTAAATATTTGTCTGGAGATTAGCCTACCCCTGCAGCCCGAGAAGCATCTTTGATTTACTTATACTGCTCAACGTGGCAAAGATAATCCTGCAGAAGGCAAATGAACACAGATTTAGATGTGCTGGTTGGCGCTTTCTGCAATTTGACAGGAGGCAGTCCATTGGAAGCGAAGTCAGAAAAAAATGAATATAGGGTCACATTAGACAAATTGCTTAAAAAAAGAGGCACACCATGATCATCAATTTAAATTCTTTTAAAATGTGCTCGGTCTTTGAAGCTTTTAGGATGCACTTTAGAAGTCCACGTGGAATAATTCTCTGCATGTCAATGCGACAGTTGATGCGCGTCTCATTGTATTTAAAATTATAGTTCTGAGATGGGACTTGCTCCACGCTGCTTGTCTGACATCAGCTATTAAAATACAAGTAAATCTTGGCAGGTGGAAATTTAAAGAAGAAAAGAGATTATATAAGAAAAATCAGAATTGTTAATATTAATTTGCGAAGCAGGGGACACCGGCGACCGACAGTTTTCCGTGGTGTCCGATACCGGCGGAGCCAGGGCTGCCGTCCTGCCGGCCGGGGCCGAGGGTGGAATCGGATTGCACGGGGCAAGAATTGCAACCTGCATGGCAGGCCATGCTTTGGGGCCTTGGCGGCCAGGCTGCGTGGGATGGCACTGTCGACTCCTCCTTTGACAGCTGCACCAGCAGTTCAGCGCGATGCCGGGAAGGCTGAAGAAGCACATTGAGGAGAGGGGGCAGGAAAATCACTGCTCTGGAGACCAGCAGGAACATGCACGGCCCTTGCTCTCCCTTAGAAGGGCATAATTCGTCTTGACAGTCTCCCCGCTCATTTGTAAGCTCTTCAGAATCCCCAAACTTGCGTGCGTGCCTGCATTTATCCATTGAAAATATAATCAGCCTAATGCATTCTCTTACTGAATTTTAAACCAGCCCATTAAAACTCCTTTAACGTGCTAAAGTCGGCTTCAGAGAGGGTTTCCATTTCATCTTTATTGAGCTGCGGCTGTGGCCTGCTCTCCCCTCGCACCGCGGTGAGCGCCTGTCAATAATTCAATAGCGCAGCCTTGACGGCCCAGGCCCAGCCTAGACTTTCAACCCAGCCCAGTGCTTGTCAAAGCCTGATGCGCTGTCAATGGCCGACTGATCTATACTGCATGAATCCCCCCTCAGCTCTTGATGTGTCCCTGGGAATAAAAAGAAAGCCATTTCAGAAGTCAGCCCAGTGAGAAGCACCTGTTTGTAGAGAATCTTTAATGAGGGAAGGTCGCGCGGCGGTGGAGTGGAGTTCGGGGAAGCCACTGCACTTTGTCTTGTTGAGTCAATGTGGGGTCTCTCCACGGGCGCCGCGCTGGGGTGCATTGGAGCCGGGGCGCAGGGGCGCGGATGTCCTTGCGCTGGACTGAGGCTCCTTGAGGCAGGCCTTATGTCTCGCACTGGTCTCCACTGCCTCGGAGACCTTGAACCTGCAGATCCAGATCTGGGGAAAAAATGACCCGGATCACATGATCGCCCATGGCTTGCCCTGCCGGGCATCTCCAGGGCTGGCATGTGAAACTTGCCCTTCCCTGCCTCCTCATGGACATCCTGAGCTGGCTGGTGAGGGATTAGGACAAGGGCAGACAGGAGCAGCCGCCTCGCCTTTCTTTTCGGAGCGAGAGGGACACACACCCACTCGTTCTAAACAGACAACAGATTCTGTCTTGCCAGTCTGGGCATGATGTTTAACCCAGAATTATCCACCTATTCCCTGCCACCTCCAAGCCTTGAAAGTCGGCAAGTAGGTGATTTGCAAATATCTCCCCAGAAAAAGACAACCAGGAGAGCACTTAATCCATATTTTAAATGCAAAATGTCTGGAGTCCCAGTGCTGTTCTGTTTCTCCTGGAGATACATTTTAGCGGGATTAAATAACTGTTTTAAAGGCCCTGTTCAGGCAAGTGCTGTCTCATTTGTGTCTGTATTTGCATTGCTAATCGACGTGTCTTTTCCTCATGCCTAGTCCTCCCTGAGCATCCACCCCCAAATTTACAGATTTCTTACTTGTCAAATTGGGGTTTGTGGAAGAGGAGGCAATAATGCAGATGGAAAAGCGAAGCGGCGATGTGTTAAAAGCTAATAGAAAACTGTTGCGCTGGAACAGATTCGTGGCGTGGACCCCCGCCTTCTTTCCCTGCAAAACAAGCGGATCCCTTCTGATAACGGGGCCCCCGCCCCGCTCTGGCGGCCCCCAGATAAACAGCAGCTTGTTCGACCCCGTCATGGGCTTTTGGGAAGGGTGGGCGGGGGTCGGTGTGTGCTGGGAGAACTCACAGTGGGCACAAGCAAGATGGTTTTTGCAATCAACTTTTGAGGTCGGGGGGGCAAAGGATGGCAGGATGGGTTTAGGGATGGAAATGCCTCTCAGGTGTGTTTCTCCTTGGAAGGCCCCAGCCCTACACGTGATGGGGGAGAGGTGCAGGCAGAGAGGCAGCGTGTGCTGAGCAGTCAGTGGCTGAGAGGGGGCTATGATTCCTTGGGCTTCTAGAAGATAAGGGCTTTGAGGTCCTGCCGTGATAGACGCACTTTTAATTGGAGGGTTGTTTAACTATGTCGCATGTTTGTTTATGTTTTGGCTTCATGCGTTTGTTCCAAGTCTCAGTGAACACACCTGATCCAGCAGCAGGTGCCCCTGGGGAGGATGTGGGTAGGGGAGGAAGAGGCGCGATGAAGAGGTGGGCTTTGCCTCCTCAGTCCCACTCGTGTCTGGTCCTCACCTGCCACAGACCCCAGGAGGTACCAAGGAGCCCTCAGGCCCCACCTGATGCTGGTGCAGCAGCTGCATCCTGTATGGCTGGACGAGGTGGGAGAGTGGCCAGCTCCATGCCTGGCTCGCATGGAAACCAGCCCCTCCCGTTCAGCCCGGCTCGGCTAGGGAACCCATGCTGCTTGCACAAGCCTTGGCAGTTCCGGAAGCCCCATTAGGCTAATAATCTGTTTTAAGAACAATCAGCATCAGTGGCGTTGGCAGTGGTGAGCTATTAGCCTATTAGTTCCATCTGAGATGGTTAAATGCTTGGAAAGGGAAGGTCTACCTAAGAAAGTTTATTTTAACAAAGTCATGGATTGGGCCTGGGAGGTTCCATGGACTAGACTCTCACTTTCCAGAAGGGCAGCTCGAACCCCTAGGGGTCCGCTGGTATGTGGATGTCACCAGGTGGTGACCAAACCAAGGCTGGTAGCTAAGTGCCTCCAAATTCTGGGTCTTCCCAGTTCAGACGCTGTAATCCTGACTTCCCTACCTTTGCCCATAGACTTGTTCTTGCTTTCTCTCTGTTGTTGGCAGCCAACATTTACACACCTTAAGAGTACCCTCAAGACCCGGGCTTGGGGCTTCTTGTGAAAAACCAGACTACTGGCACATTGGCAGCCTCTCCACATTTCGGTCGTTAGCTGGGATCCCGCGGTATCTGCCCACTTAAGTGGGGCCGAGCTTTCCAGTTCAGCGCAGACCCTGTTCTCACTGTTGACCTTGACTCAGCCCGCTGGACTGTCCTCTGGCCACTGTGAGCCTTTGCGTCTGCAGCACTCTCCTCCTGTCCCTGGGAAAATAAACTTGCCTGGAGAAATTGGCACCGGGAAAGCTTCACATCTGCATGGGGGCTGCCTGTTCTTTGCAGCCGTGCCTGGAGAATCCAACAGCTCTTTCTCAGCACAAATAAGCTTCTTCCATAGTTCATGTAGAGAGTGGCATCCCTGGCATACAACAGAAAACATCTGGTAATGAATCCATTAGCCAGGCTGTTGTTCAGGCTCCAGGTGCCCCAGGGCCTGAGCGCTGGGCTGAATAGGAGGCGTGGATGAGACCCGAAAGATTTTACCTTTTGGCCCTCGGTCCACCAGAGCGCGGGTTCGGTCCTCAGGGCTCCGGTGGCCGCTCACATGCCAGGTGTTGTCCCCGGCCAGCCCCAGGTGAGAAGCTGGCCAGCCTGCAGGACTCCCTCCCACGCCTCTGCCGCACCTCCTTCCAGCACAGCCCCCCGGTGCACAAAGGGGAGGGCAGAGATGATCCCTGACAGACGGGAGGGGCCGCTTCTGCCGAACCCAACCCGGCCATGGAGAGCAGCCCCGTGCACTGTACAGAGTCATTAGAGCCCATGTCTGTGGCTCTTGGAGGTTGGGCAGGGAGGTGAGAGTGAATAAAAATGAGGAGGCCCCGCAAACTGCTTTTGCCCAAGGGCTGCTTTTAATGAGCCCGTCCCTAATGAGTTGTCCCTGCAACTAGCTTCAGGCCTAAACAGATGAGGCAGGGATTCTGCTAAATTTTTGATAGGATTTGCACTGGTTTTATGAGAAAGCAAGCAGTAGAGAGTGCAAAGTTGGGTCATGAATCTTTTACGAGGGTGGATGGGTGTCCATCTTGTCGGCTAGAAAGGGAAGGACCTGGTTGCTAATAGAAACCCTGGCCTCAGCCCTCCGTTGTCACCCCCCCAGATCAGCTAATTTGGTGCAGGTGGCTGGGGGATTTGTTTTTTCTGATTCAGGACCTGGCCCGTGGCCTCCGAGACGAATTCATCTTAAAACTCCATCAAGGAGATGACTGGTGTCATTGGGTGCTCCTGACTGATGATTTCTGGGGGAGCTCACGGTGGCCTGGACCCGTGTACATTTCTCCCATGGTGCACCGGGAAGCAGAGGCACCCCATGCTCTAATTAGTGTGCCTTTTTTCAGAATGGGGCAGCCCCATTCTGAGGCAGATCCCAAAACCTCACCCTTCTGGTGCACAAGAAAACTCCCAGCAAGGATAAAATGTCAGTCTTGATTCAAATGGAGATGTTTCTAATATTGTCAATCCTGAGATTGAGTGGTACAGATTTCATGTACTACCACCGTCTTTTTTTTTTTTTTTTAATATGAAAAGCTGCCAACAAATATATTTCTCCAGTTGATTCATCCACCAAGAGGCAATTTTCTTGGTGGCTAAGAAGGTTACAAAAAGTGCTTGATCAGCAGCCTGGACGGTGCTCAGGGACCCAGCCCCTCCTCCTTGGAGCTCACACACTCTCTTTCACATTAATCATGTAATTGATTTAATAAGCTCTGACTTCTAGGGCTTTCTTCTTCCTCTCCTCCCCATAAGGGTTCAGCTCCACATTGGACGGGTGGCAAAGACACTGAAGTGTGCCAGGCACAAAACCGACAACCTGATTTGTGCGGCCTACACCCGCCTCTTAAATTCTGAGACTCTTTTAAACTTATTTTTCTGAGCCTGTTCATTAATAAGGTTTTAGTGGAATAAAGTGTTTGGTCTCTTTCTGCTGACGTCTATCTTTGAGCGGAAGCACTTTACAGACCTGAAAGAATCTCACAAGCAGCATCTTACTCCAACCTCTCCAAAATGGACCCCCGGGGAATTTGCCGGGAGAGCTCTCTTGCCCCTGCTTTATAAACATGGAAATGGAAGGCAGTGGGGAACCCCTTATTTAAGCCCTCAGAATTAGCTAGTGATGTGCAGGGGGTGAACATTTTGACTTCCAAACGCCCTGCGTTAGGAAGCTGTGGTTTTCGTATCATTTTGTTGCCTAAGGCATCTTCTCTGAGTTGAAACAAGAACTATACATGTATGTCTTCTAGAGAATACTTCCAGTTTGTCTGTTGGGGAATCATTGGAGTTGTTTTCTGTGGTTGCCTTAAGTTAGATGTGTTGATATATATTTAAGTCAAACGACATCACGCATGTGCAAATGCGGGATGGGTCCCCTAATACCGGACGACATTGGCTGGGGTCACTTCTTGATTGTCGTTATACAAGCCGTCTGTGTTAGGTGTCAGAGAAATGTCCTCCCAGGAGCTGACACACAGAGTTCCCCAAATCCTGACCTTCCTTGTAAAGAGTAATTGGGAAAAATGTGTGTTCTCTGGCTGGTAGAGTCCATGGGGTGGGGGCAGACCCGCTGCCTTAAGAAGGTGCATGTTTTCTGCAGCTAGTTATGAGCTGCTGGAGTCTGGAGAAAGTGCTCCGGTGGTTGTCGGTGGCGACAGTGAGAGCAGAAAATGTCCTCAGCCACCCATCCATAATGACCTGAGGGGGGTGTGTGATTGTGAAATACAGTCTGCATCTAGAAATAATGAAGATATTCTGCAAAAATACCTATGGAGGGCAAACAGTCCCACAATCTTCAAGCTGAAGAACCAGGAGCAGGGAAATCAATGGTGTGAATCTCAGTGCAGATGATGAGAGATGTTCCAGCTCAGGCAGGCAGGTAGGCAGGCAGGTAGTAGGCAGGTAGGCATATAGGCAGGTAGGTAGGCAGGTACGTAGGTAGGCAGGCAAGCAGGTAGGCAGGTAGGCAGGTAGGAAACAATTCCTCCTTCCCACCACCTTCTCTTTTATTCAATGCCTTCCTGGATCATGATGCCACCCACGTTGGGGAAGGTATTCTGCTTTTCCGAGTCCACCAGTTCTAGTGCTCATTTCATTTTGGCAACAGCCTGACAGACACACCCAGAAATCATGTTTAGCCTGGGCTCCCTGTGGTCAGGAAAGTTGACAGGTCAACCTCATACTGCCCTTAAACAATTGCCATGAATCCCAAGTCTCGATAAATCCATAATCATGGTGTGCCATAGGAAGAACTTTTTCCAACTCACTGCTTAGTCTGACTTTGAAGGTTTTCTTTTAGAACTAGCACAGTTCTTTGCTGCCTGTGGAGACAGTGCCAGCCAGGACTGCTGCTGCTGGACTCGATGATTGCAGTGGAGAAGAGGATTGTGCCTTGCAAAGGGTCAATTAAGAACAGTGCCTGATGGTTACAGTATTCAACAAAGGAAATATAATAGTGTCAGTGTTCATAGGAGTACTCGAAACAATGGGAGAAAAATGGTTGGGGTTGAGGGGGAGTAACAGCCTCCACTTGTGTATGGATTGGGCCTCTGGAACCTTACCCTGTTAGCAAAAAAATCCCCACTCCTCTGCTCTCACTAATCTGGAGCCCACAGGTCCCTGAGCTCCCCATGTACCAGCTCCATTAGAGGAAATGAAAGCAAAAATCACAATATTTGCCCCAAATCTGCATAATTAGGACAGGCTTTTGAGAGTTGAAGAGGCTCATCAAATGAACTTCTCAAAATGCATTTGATACAGCATCAAATAGTAGTGACAGGTCCATAAATCTAATGAGAGAGTGGCCATCTGATTCGGAATGTAAAACATCTTCTCCCCAGCAAGCGCATCCCCATGAAGCCCTTCCTCGCTTACAGAGGAAGTTTTCTCCTGGTTCCTTAGAAAATCAGAACACAGGGAAATCCCCTCCGTGGCTCTTTTCATGGGGTGACTTGAAGATGCCCAGAGCTGCCACTCCTGATGTACTCAGCCCGCAGCTACAAATGTGCACTGAGTATTTTATCAGACCTGACTTGTAAAAGTGAATAAACATTTTTTTGAATGAACACCCTCAACGGTATGTATCATGGATGGCCCCCACTGAATGCACCGCGTCACTGAGCTGTCAAGCTGTTTTCTGCCTACATCTTTCCTAAACGAGTCCATCTCAGAAATCAGGAATCTTCTGGTTCTAATCTCTGTCTGGCCAATCATTTTTAGTCCTCTTTCTAAAATCACTTTCCTCTGCTACTCCATCTTGTCTGAAATCTGGGTTAACTGGGACTTAACTCCTTGTCAAAGTTGCTGTGTGAAATGACTAATTAACAGCAGAGGAGGAGACAGGATTGTCATTGACAAATAGGGCTTTTAGTAACTAGCAGTTCTCTTGGAAATGCTTGGCCAGCACTTGAGCCACCCAAGGCCCATGAGAATTGAGAGGAAGGAGCACCTTCGTCACCCCTCTGTGATCGAGCTGCTTGTCACTTGAGTTTGTAAACTTGGGAGTCTCTTGTCTGTACTGTCCTATGACAGACAACTGCATGATCCTCGTTTTAGAAGGACAAGAAGAATAGAACAGATGAGCCCTTCTTTCTTCTAGTAGAACCAGATGCAGGTTTTCTGTTATTCTCTGCATTTTGGAGGTTGACATCTGCCTGCCGTTGAGTTATAGTTGACTTGGGGAGAGAGGAATGACATTGGTTGTGTATCAACTGTGCACTAAGCTACACTAAACAGTGTGTAGACATAGTCTGAACAGCATTGCAGATGGGTCCTGTTCCAGTCTGCTCAGCGCTGCTCCATTGCATCAGACCATGTCTCCTGACATGCCTTCCCTTGACACAGAGATCTCAGAAGCTACCTATCAGGAAATTCCACAAAAGAAAATCCAGACTCTTAGTCTGAGTAATAAAGACTCTTCCCCTTTCCACCTAAAATCACATGTTCATATTTCCCAAATGGAAGAGGGTCTAGGTTTTAGGGAATGTGAGACTGATTCCCATCAGGAACCCTCTTTCAGATAAAGTTGCAAAATCACTGGTACAAAGCAAGGGGTGGCCATGGAAACTCCAGCTTAAGCTCCATCACCTTCAAATTGCCCACTTCTGTTCCCCAAGAGACGTTTGCAGAAATGAAGCTAATTTTATGAAATGCTCATGAGCTGCTCCAAACTCTACCTTGAATCTCCTGCTGTTCCCTCTGACTCAGTCAGACTAATCTTCTCTCGATTAACTGCGAAGTCTAATTAGAGCTAAACACACGGGGTCAGGGTCATAGCACTTCTGGCAGGAAGCAAGAGTAGAATGTGGTCGAACTGACCTACTCGACAGCAGATTTCTCAAGGTGTGTTCTGGGGGTTACCTGTATTATCATCACCTGAGAAGAGTCTGCAGGCAGCTTCTTAGACACGTTGGTCCCTGAGCCTCTTCAGAACTACTGAGTCAGGGTCTCTGGGGTTAGGATGTGGGGGTTCCACTGTGAAGAACCATCCATCTCTCACGATTCTAAAAGTTTGAAAACTACGGCTGTCAAGGCCACTGAAGGCGGCACCTAAGATGAAACATTTTCCTGAACATGGAAAAGGATGAGGGAGAGAGCCGGTACGCGTGTTTCCTGGCCTGCCAGAACAAGTCACTACAGGTGGGGTCGTTGAGAAGAGTGGGGTTCTCTCTGTTCTAGAGGCACATCTGAAAGCAAGGTGTCAACAGGCGGCTCCTCTTGGGGGATCTGTGGGAGTCTGTTAGTGCCTCTCTTCTCATGGTGGCTGGCTGCTGCCTCCACCCTGCCCTTTGCTGCCTGTGGCTGCCTCCCGCCCCTGCCGCCTTCCTCCTCTGGGTGCGTGAGTCCGCACCTGGCCCCAGGTGAGGATGCAAGGATGCTACTCATTGATTCAGCACCCATCCAACCCCAGTGGCACCTCATCTTAATCCCCTCTGCACAGACCTGATTTTCAAATGAGGTCACTCCAAGGTGCTGGGTGGATGAAAATTGGGGGGGGGGGTATTCTTCAACCCAGAACACCAGGTGAAAACAGTGGCTGGGGAGACGGGTGGTGGACAGAGGTGGATGAACTTAGAACCAGGTAAGAGCTCAGAGTGATCTACAAGGGCAGACGGATTGTTTTTCCAGCCTTTCTCGCTCCAGCACGGTCTCCCGTACAATTCCTGGGCGCAGAGAGGGACCTGACGGTGTGTGGGAAGATTGTTTCCCCGCCCGCCGGCCGGCTGTCGCGTGCAGTGAGCCCAGCGAGCTCGGGAGGGCGCAGGAGACACGGATCCACGGACAAACGGAGGCTGTAGCCGTGACGGCAGCTGCGCGGGCCAGTCCCCGGGATTTCCATAACATTCTGGAGATCGCCCTGGCTGGCGAGGCCTGAGCCAACCATTGGGGAAGATAATCTAAAATGAAACTGGAGGGGAGGAGATTTGCAAATTTCAAAATAGGAAAGTAATCCTGAGATTGGAGAGGTCCTCAGGCGCCGCCAGCTGCCTCGCTGTGCCTACTCAGCGCACAGAAAGAGCTGACTGTGTTCTGGAGGAAGGGAGTTCTGTAGTGTGGGGAGACAATTTCAGTAACTCCGTTTCTCGGGAGTGGCTTGTCCCCCTCGCATGTGCCCTGGGGCGAAGCCTTGGCCCACCCCGGGCTTCCATTCTGGCCCCCACCGCCGCCTTGGGCTTGAGGGTTTGGCTCCTGCTGTCCCCCACTTGGACGGCTCTTCACTCGCTCTTGTGAGAAGCGGGTTCTTCTCAAGTGCATTTTCACTAAACCATCAGGTTTCACGAACATGCCCCCCCTGCCAAGAGGACACGGCTCCCCGAGTCAGTACTGCTCCGTGGCCTTATGTCGCCGCTTCTGCTGTTCCCCAACTCTCTGCTTCTTTATTTACTTGTTTGTCCTCATCTCTTCACTTCGCCCTCGGTGGACTGTAAATCTCTGCAAAACTCGGGCCAGGCACCCCCGCGACACCCCCGCTGGGCAGAGGATGAGGGTGGAGCGTGGCGGGTTCCGGGCGATGACTTGCTGAATGGCCACTTTGAGCTGGGGAGAAAAAGTGTCTGTTCTTTTGTTTCCATCAGCAAGTGGCAACTCTGTGGACCATAAAGAGAAATGCTTCCCGGGGCTGGCCTGATGGCGGTCTGAGAGGGAAGCATTTGGGGAGGAAAACTTAAAATATGAGAGCAGGGAGAAGAGCAGAATTGCCTCTCTGGGTCCAGCACAAGGGGCGCAAGAGTGAGAGAAAGACAGTGCAGGAGGTGCCCAGAAGAGTCTCGTCAGCTCTGGAGGGGGTCAGACCTTCCTGTCCTGGTCACTGACCTGGTCGGGCTGGCGGGGGTGGAGGAGATGGAAGAGGAAGCATTGACAGCAGAGATGATTGTGCTTGGAGAACCCTGGGGGAGCTGCCGATGATGGAGTGGGGAGAAGGCATGGGGTCGGGAGGAGGGAGAGAGGGAGGAGCCAGACACCCAGGCTTGGGCGCTATACAAGGAGATCATTGCAGAGCAGGGTCAAAGAGAAGGGACCGCGGAGAATAAATCCCGCCCCGCTGAGGTCAGCTCTGCAGGACTGGAAATAACCCCCTGAGGTTTCAGGTGAAGGAACTTTGGCCCGGGGAGCCTGTCTTATCCCTCAGGGCGCCTGTCTTATCCCTCAGGGCTGTGCCAGCATGACCCAAATTCAAGACAACAGATCCTGCGGCCCACAGTTCAGAGACTGGAGGTCCAGGTCAAGCAGCAGACCAGCAGGGGCCCACTTCCTGACCCCCACATTCCTAGACAACCTTTGCTGTGTCCTCACTGGGCTTAGAAGGGGGCAAGGATGCTCTCTGGGGCAGGATCTCTCTTAGAAGGACTCTATCCCATTCATGGGGACTCTAATCGCCTCCCCAAAGCCTCACTCCTCATGTACTGAGAGGTAGGTTCAACATATGAGTTTGGGTGCAGTGGGGGCGGGTGGGGATCTAGAGTAGGGTCTGGGCAATTCTTGAGGTGAACAAAGGGACTGTCCTGCCACACTGGAGATAGGAAAGACACCCAGCTCCTCCCTGATTCACTTCTGGTGTGTTGGACGTGAGGACGAGTGTGTTGGCATCTGTCAGTCAGGCCCAGGCATGGAGGGTCATAATTTGGTCTTCAAGCTCATTCCATCTACTCTTTTTGATACCAGCCATTCTTTGCCATGCATGTGGGCCAGCTGAATGCCTTCTTTGGAGCAGTATCTATTTCGATCTTTTGTCCACTTTTTGATGGAGTGTTTGTTGTTGTACGAGTTCTTTATATATTTTGGGAATTAACCCCCTTGTCAGACATGAGATGTGCAAATACCTGCTCCCAGGTCCTGGGTTGCTTTTCTTGTTTTCTGGTGGTTTCTCTTGAGATACAAAGTCTTTTCGTTGGATGCATCTCATTGGTTCATTTTTGCTTTCTTGCCCCTGGCTGTTGGGGTTATGTCCCCAAATGCATATGGAGGTGTGACATTGCACACCCCCCCCAACAATGAGATCATTGTGGAGATGTCAGTCTTTACAAATTAATCAAATTTGAGAGCAAATAATTAGGTCTTCAGCAGCAGGACTCGGGGATCTGGTCGGGGGCGACCGATGGGGTGCTGTGTCAGCAAGGGGGTGCAAGCATGGGTGGGTTTCAGGGCAGAAATCTGCATTGTGTTTGGAAGCCCAAGGGCCAGCCAGTGAAGAGGCCTTGGCCTTGCGGGTACTGCCTGTGCCAGTTATCACCCCAAGGAGGTGAGAGCTGGGCCTTGGGGGCTGTTGAGAGTCCCTGTGGACAGGGAGGTGAGCTGCTGGAAGGACAGTCACTGATCTGCTGGAAGGACAGGCAGGGTGAAGCTTCTGGATGGGGTGGGCAGCCAGTGGGGTGAGATGTAACCCTGAGTGAGGCACACATGATTCCTGGGATGTCTAGGGAGGCTTTTCGACTGGACGTAGATACTCACATTAGACTGAATTCCACTCATTGCGACAAGCTCCTGCTTTGCACTTTTTCTGTCGACTGAGGTCGGTCAGAGGAGGGGTCCTCCCTCCTCTCTCAGCCTGGCCGCTGAGGCCATGGAGAAGGTAGCCATGGCCAGCTCTCTGCCTCTTAGGCTGAGACCATAGTGCTGGGTTAGCAGGACCACGTAGCCCAGCTTTGCGAATTCTCTTACGGGCGACGTTGGAGGAGGGCCCTAACTCATCCTTCCCTCCTGCTCTGGAAATCCAACTTCTAAATTCCTAGGAGGGTGCAAATATTCTCTTACAACAGACAAGGCTAACATTTTGAAATTAAACCTACCTGCCTTTAATTGAGTTGTTGTCTTCCTGCCTGTGCTTTCTCTAAGGTCAGCGCTCCCGGCCCCATACTGGGGAAGGAAACATTTATTTCCCATCTCACAGAAGCAGGACCAAATAGGCATGGGCTTCAGCTGAGACCACTGGCCAGCCGTCCTGCTCACCTCCCAATTCCCTAATCTAATCTAACTCAGTGGGGTTTGTGGGGCTTCATTTAAGTAGCAGAAGCTGTGCTATAATTGTTACATGTGCCAGCAACGGTCTGCACCATCTGGGTATGGGGTGGGTGGGGAGGAGAGAGAGAGAGAGAGAGAGAGAGACTAGTACCATCACAGAGAAAGATATTTATTCTATTACAAAGGCAATATAACTCAAGAGTGGCTGCACAGCAATTGGAAACCAAGGAACGGGAAGCAAGGCAGTTATAGTAAAATGTCAAAGTATAATGAAACAGGAGAACAGCACTGCTTTATGATATGGCCAAGTTACAGGCAGGTGGCAGCTGTAAATATGTATATAAATAACAATATGGATGAAATGTCAGGCCTTCCAGCTGGCTTGGTTAACACACTTTAGTAATGTTCTATTTAGGGTAACAATGTAGCTTGACAATTTCCACGAAAAATGCATCATTGGAGAATGAATCGGTCCACATTAGTAGGTAGGCGATCGGAATTACACTAAGATCTTCGAACAACACAGTGTGTCCCCATTCTGTCTGGAATGGCCGATTGCTTCCTATTCCATGAGGCTAACTTGGTTCTTAGTCACCGGGATGCAAATATTTGCTCTTCCTGTTACTCTGTTATCAATAACACGCACACAGAAAAGTAATGTGCAGACCTGGGGTCTTACTGGGGAAAAGATATGGGTCAATTTCTTTCTTTTGTCACTCAATGAAATGCATTGAGCACTTTTTATGTGGCTGAGGAAAGTGAGCAAAAATAAGTATCACCTTGACTACATGATCCCATAGTCCAGTCCCCATAGAATGTTCCCAAAATGACTTGAATGAAATAATCAGAAAAATAAACATAAAACTTCAATAGCGATACATGTTACTATTTTAGTTTCAGTTGGGTTGGTTGGGAGGCTTTCTAAAGAAACTGCTGCTCGAGTTGATATCAAAGGATAGAAATAGATTAAACAGTTAAAGAGGGGTGTGAATGACATTCAGGGCATTCAGACTGTCATGTGCAAAGGGCCTATGGTAGAGAGCATGAAAGATGGAAAGAGATTTTTGTCCCCATAGTGGAGCTGCTGATCTGGTGCTTGGCCCAAATCTAGTTCGGAGAGTCAGTGAGGACAGGCCCATATGGACACGTGGGGCATGGTCAGGAATTATAACTTTATCCTAAGAATATGACCCACTGAAGAATAGGGACCCATTTAAGCCAAATAGCCTTAGAACTGGGCTAGTCCCCTAGAAGCTGTTGTGTTTATATTGCTATCGCCCTGGAGCTCCAGGAAGACAAAAGCTGCTTTGCTCAACAGGTGCTGCATCTGGCTTCATTAGCATGTTACAAGCACCCTCTTCATGCCAAGCTCTCATCCTGAGGGTTCTTACGTGTAAGACCATCTTTGCCTTCCAGAACTTCAGAGTCAGATGAGTTGCAGTCTTATTGCCCAATGATTTAAATGTCAAGCACTTTGATAAAATGGAGCAGCAGAGAGGAGCACCTTTAAACTCATGGTTGCTTCCTAGACAGATGCCCTCTAATCAGAGTCTTCAAAGAAGGATAGAGGTGGTCCTGTCAAAGGAGGAGGGAAGGAAGGGATGATCTCTTGGCTAGGAGAACCATGACAGGGACCACAGCCAATGGCAAGTGAGGACAACCCTCAGGGTTGATGGACAGGATGCTGGTGATGGCAATGGGGAGACTCGCTGTCCCCGATGGACCAACCCCCTTGACTAAGGTCTAGCCATTCCTGAAATTAATCACATCACCCGAAGATAGTCTCACAAGATTTGAGACTTGCTCCGTTTCCAGTCATATGTGATCAAATTGGACTTGTACAATACAGGGTTCTGGTGCATGTGAGAACATGTGAGGTGACGCCATCCCATGGATGAAACCTTCTGCATTGGTGCATGCTTGCAAGCTGCATGGACACGTATGAAATGAAATGGTCAAATCAAGAAAGGTAAAGACAAGATGCCCTCCCATCCTGTCTGCGCAGGCATTTGAATAGCACTTGAGAAAGGACATGGTAGAGGGATGGGGATAGTCTCAGCTCAGACCCAGCCATCCTTGGACCTACACTGTCTACTAGGAGCGCATGTCATGGTCCATCTGTTTTCTCTCCTTTACGGCCTTCTGATCTTTGGGTCCTTCGGACAAGGGTGGACCCAGAGCAGTCTCCCCAGCCCTCTGGCTGTCCTTGGTCAACACCCTTGCCCACATGGAAGCCACACCTCCATCCTTTGCTCCTTGTCTGGTCCGTTCATCCCACCTCTATTGATGAGGCCTGAGTAAGTGACAGGTGTGGGATTGGATGATGGCAGCAAGACGGTTGCAGTTACCATCCACCCTGCCATCTTGGAGCCAAAGATCTAAAGGGCACGGACATTTTAATGTGTAATTGAAAGAAGGAGGTGTTTTCCAAATAAGCACATGGAATGGAACATTATGAGGAGCAGTTATATTTTGATTGGAAATTCTGTCTTCTGAGCCCCTTAACCTACCAGTTTAGGTCTTAGTGGAAAAAAAAAAAAATATATATATATACATAAAACACCCAAAAATGCTTTCCTCAGATCTGTCGCCTCTTCATATTCAGATACAATATACCTCAACAGCTTTAACTTTATTCTTCTCAGCTCTTTGGAATGTGTTTGTCTTCTATGCAATAATTTAACAGACCTCAGAGCTGTTGGCAAGGAATTATTAAATATTTACACAGGTATGGGCATTTTGTGGGGATGATATGAGAAATCGTATTCACACTTTAGCCAATGATAATAACTAACATTATAGATACCACAGGGCAGCGTGGAGACCAAGATTCATTCTCTCCTTTGATCTTTCAATAACCCTTTCAAGTCCTACCACTAGCATCTCTATTTTGGAAACGTCAAATGGAATCCCTTTTATTACGGGCAGGACAGTTTCTTGGGGACCCACCCTTTGAAGGCCTCTACATGTAGTTTGGAATGTGTAATGCTTTTTCAATGATTCTTAATAATTCAAAGAATTTGAATATTCTTAATATATATATAATTTTTTTTGGTACTGACCCGGAAAATACTGTAGCTAGTTCTGAACAAGGGGCAGAAGCGAGACTCTATGGCAGGCTCATCTTACCACATGATCCGTTCCTTCCACAGCTCCCCTGCATTACCGGCCCCTGATATTTTGTGCCAAGGAAGGCGCTGTCTTAGGGAAACATAGGAGACGCCTGCTCAGTCTCCGGCCGTGGGCGGCTTCTCCTTGTGAAGCGAATCACCTTTTAATGTACAAGTACGTCTGCTGTGTTGATACATCCCTTGTTTTATGGGTCTGGATTAATTCCAAAGTAAACACAAAGCACTCGGCTGAAAGCTGTAAACACAAGACTTGACATGCGCCTCGGCTCCCGGCGTCGTCTACAAAGGGCCCGAGTCCCTCTACACTTGATTCTGTTTGTGTAACAGCCTCTTAGTGTCCTCTCCCCTGAGCAGCTTCTCCAGATTGACTTTAAGGTTTGTAGGCAAGGAGGTGTCCCCTTGGGAAAAGCCCCCTTGACTTGCACCTGGCCTGCTTCCCTGCCTTGAGCTCATCGGACAGGCATCCTGGGGTGCTCACCTGCCTGTGCCTACCGGTGTCCCTGGGGTGTCCGAGGACAGCGTTCTGCTCGGAGGGGCCCTGGAGCTGACACTTAGGGCTGAAAGTCAACTCCGGTCTTGTGGCCAAGCCCAGGCCCCAGTGCAGGACTGCTCCCCCAAGAGGGAGGGGTGCCTTTTGGTGTTTCATCCTAAGGGAGAGTTTGCTTCTTATCACTAATAGATAGTGTCGCCGCACATATAAGCACAAGTCCCTGCCCTGCGGAGGCCAAGCAACGGAGTCTGGGGCCGCCCAGGCACAAATGCTATCCTTGGGTCCTGGGCCCTGGACCTCCTGACAGTGCCGACCAGTTTCTCAGTTCCAAAGTGACAGTTTCGAAGTAGTTTATCTCATTTTGGGGGCATTAGCATTGCATCAGCGGGAAACACCATACATCTACTTACACGTAAATTTGCCTCACTTATATTCTGTTTTCCTTTTTTAATTAAACAAAAAGAAGCCTGGGTTTCTGAGACTATAGAGAGAACTCCAGAGCTCTCTGGGTCTCTGTTTCTTCATTTTCACCCCGTTTTGATTGTGAACACTTCTTCTCAAGGTGCACTCAAGGACAGGGGTCAGATCGTCTTCCCCGGCTGGAGGGCCTTCTCTGTTGCCCTCACTTCATCCTCACAGGGTCTTCCCTGGGCCCCCAGGGACACTGAAAACGAACCCCTGTACCCCTCTCTCCTTGGCTGCTGTCCAGGTGGTTCTCCTTAGAACACGTGCTGCCCCACCCAGCAGTCAAAGGAGTTGATCTTCAAAAAGAAAGCAGGAAACCTTCAGTGGTTGAGAGCAACATCTTCGCTCTCACCTGGCAGATTTCATCATCTTTCTTGTCAAGCCCAGCCAGGGAGATAATCCTCAGCCCCTCCGGTAATCACGATTGTTCTGCCTCAGGACCTTTGTGCAGCCTGTTCTCTCTACCTGGCATGCTGTTCTCCCCAGCTCTACTGTCCCCGACTGGCTCTACCTTCCTCATCAGACATCGCTGCTCTAGGGACATACTCCAGGCTGGCCTTCTAAATCAGAACAAACCTCTCCGTTCCAGGTGCTGACTTTGTGTACCTCTCTTCGAGGCATGTCCTGTGTGTCTTGCACCAGGTCATGGGTATTATAAAGGCTGGAGCTTACGTTATCAGAACCCTAGAGCAACTCAGGACCTGCCTCTAGCAGGACTTGTCTGGTTCCGTGGCCCTCTGCCTTCCCCCGGGGCTGGCTGCCAGCCATCCTGCACCCAGCTGCTCCCTTCCAGGGGTCCTGGAAGAGCCATTCTTCAAATACTCCCCCCAGCCCTTGTCCATCTTCTGAGAAAGAGAGAGAGTGTTTTGCATTCAGGTACCTAAGTAGACTGAATATGCTTCATGTCTCATCTGCTATTTTTTAAATTTTATTTTATGATTGTTTTTTTTTTTTTTGACATTATTAAGGGGAGAGATGTTGGACCTTCCTGGCCTGCTTCCCTGCTATTCTTCCACCGAACACTGGCCCTTTGCTATTCTTTGTGTGTAACAGAAATGCAATCTCCTAAGGTCTTTTCATCCACTTTATCTTCTGCCCAGAATGCAGCTTCTCCACCTTCTTACCCAGTTAATGCCCAGTCTGTGCTCAACTTTGCTTATATCTTGCTTTTTCAGATAGGTTATCCCTGGTTTTCCCATTAGCATTGGACACCTCCTCATCCCCATGCATCCTCTTCCTCTTCTTATCTAATGTTGATAGCAATGCTCATCCTCTACCATGTGCTTTATTTCTTTTCAGTTTCTTGTGTCTGTCTCTCCCCATGAGACTGTAGGTTCCACTGGGGTAGATCTTTAGTCTGTTTTATTTGTTGCTGTGTCCTTGGCCACAGCAAGGACGCCTGTCACAGAGTAGGCATTTATTATTCACTGAAGATTGAGACAATAGATAGGTAGATGAATAGAGGGACGGATGATAGGTGGATGGGTGGATGTATGGATGGATACATGGGTGGGTGGGTGAATGGTTAGATAAGTAGGTGAATGGGTGCATCTGACTTTAGTTTAATATCAATAGTAATCTCAGCTTTCACCAATAATTATTGTACTTTGAGACAAACTCTATTGGGCAAGCCTAAAGATTCTTTTGTTCCACTTGGTCTGGGCAATTATCTTGTACTTACTATTTTGTGCAAAAAATATTTACTTCAGCTTTTCTTTCCTTCTTGGCAAATTGAATAGTGCAGTTGAAATAAGACTTTCTAAAGACCTGTTGGAATTGAAGAACATAAAAAGCAGCCCACAGATAAAAATGTTGCATTTAACTTGTGGAATCATTTAAATTTTCAGTAGCTAATTGGAAAAGTCATTGGTATGGCAGCCATTCTGCTTGGATTTGGTGGGACAGTTGTAGTTTCACATATTTTGCTGTGTTGTGCTGTATAAATCATGGAACTGACCCAGAAATTTCAATCTCTTGGCATTCCAAATTATTGCCTGCACCTGGAAATAGCACCAAAAAAAAGTCTTTCCTAAATGTAATTTGAGGAAATTTAGTTTAGAAAATATAATCAGTGGTTTTAGAACTTTGCTTATATTCTAGCCCATCTTTTTAAAAATTATTACAGGTCATGATGTATATGCATTTGTTTTTATTTTTATCAACAAAGTGCAAGATTTTTGTAGCCTACCAGCAAATCATTAAAGTAGGGAATCATGCTATATTGGTGGATCCTTTTAACAGCAAGTAGTTGAATACTGAACTAAAATTAGCTCAAACAGGAAAGACATGTATGATCTCACTTAATAAGAACTTAGAGGAAGAAGTAGTTCTAGAACTAGCTGAATCAGAAAATTTAGCATTCAAGAGTCAGTGAGGTTTCAGGTCTTTGCTGTATATTTGTCCTGCCACTCTGCCAGTCTTACTGTTTTTGCACTGACTTTAGGCTGGCATCCCTCTTAGTCCCAAGATGGCTGCCATTGCTCCAGGCATCACAGAGATGACACTCTTCAGAAAAAGACAGGAGATGCCCTTTTGCATTTTGCTTCTTAATAAAATCTCCCCAGAATTCCATTCACCTTTCAGAGTCTTTTACTAACATCTCATTGGCCACATTATACCATTTTCCTTATTCACACAGCAAAAAAAAAAAAAAAAAGAGAGAGATGAAATCCCCATGATTGACTTAGAGCAGTGACTCACATATATGAATGTGCTTCAGAATCCCTTGAAGAGCTTGTCAAAACACAGAATGCTGGGCCCTACTCGTGAAGTTTCTGATTCCATAGGTCTGCATGTCCCCAGGTGATTATGAGACCCACAGATGTGGAACAAGCCAGGTATATGCCCTTGGCATCTGGGAGAAGCTCAGCCTCCCTCAAGGGCATGGTGGCCAGGAGGTGGGTGAAATATCTAAAAGCCTATGAGCCAGAAAATCTCGAGCTGTTTAGTTAGCCAACAATGACTGAATCTTAGGGCAAGAACCTGATCTTTCATATGTTAATGAGCCATCAGAGACTGAACTTGAACTTGGAGCCTGCACCATGTTTAAATGTGGATCAGCCACATTCAAAGACTTAGAACTTATATTCAACTCATACAGTTTTTCCATTTGATGTGTGTGTCTGTCTTTATGCTTCTGTGAACCCTACATTTCATTGGAACCCACAACCACCGTATTCATGGGCTGAGCAGATATTTTTGAGGAAGTTGTGATAACCCGCAAGGATGCAGCAGAAGGTCATCCAGGCCTCACAGACTGTAGAGCTGCCCGAGTCGTGGGGTGGGAGTATCGGCCTGAGGACTGTCTGTGCCTCTGAGCTTCCCAGACCCAGAAAACACCACCAGCTGGCAGCTGTGACGAGGCCTGTCAGCACCACGTCACTGTCACCCCGCGCCCTGCTCCAGAGCTCCCTGCCCCCTTTTCATTACCTTCTCAGTCACCTGTCAGGTGGGCGGATGTCAAGGAGGAAGAGAGAAGAGAACAGGATCATTTTCCCCTTACCTGCATGACACAGACCATGAGCTGTGGGCAAAACAGAGCCGTGGATGACTTCTCTTGGGATCTGCCCCAGGGTTTAGCCTCACATGCCCCGGGAGCAGCCATAGCCATGGGGTCTAGCCAGCCCCCCAACCTGAGGGAGCCAGCCGGCCCCAATGTGGGTTTCCATGTCTGTGTGACTGTCTCTGCTGCCACTGCCCCCATCACAGCCCATGTGGCAGGACCCAGGGTGCCCTGCTGGCCCCGGTTCTGTTCCTTACAGGTGCAGGGGCTGGGCACACTGATGAGGGTGTCACAAGGCTGGACCTATGTTCTGGAAAGGCTGTGTTATTTGCTGGAGGCTCTGAAAATGAGCCCAGTTGTATAGTTGAGTTCCTGGCAGTGCTGAGAGGGATGGGGGCCCCGTTCCTGGCTGGCTGCCCACTGCTTCTGGGCCCACCTGCTTCCCTTCTCGTGCTTTCCACATGCCTGCCTGCTCCAGCTGCAGCCCCAAGTCCCAGTCAGATTTTCAATCCCCCCAGATTTCCCTTTTGCTGTGTTTCCCTGGTTTCGGCAGGAGGCAGCTCTCTGCTCTTGACAATTCCTGCCATTGGCACCTCCCCACAACCCCCCTCTGCTTCCCAGCGCCTCACTGTGCAGAGATGTATCAAGCAGGGGATGCAAAACTATTATTACACATCGTTGAGGTGCTGTCTGTAATGTCTTCTTCCTTCTGTGCATCTGGCCCCAAAGCATTTGAATCTTCCCTCTTCCATCCCTTTGGGTGGCCTTAGACTAGTGTTACCTCTTCCAAGGCATGATCGGGCCCCTGTCCACCTTTTCCCCCCAGCATCTACTAAGCTACAGCCACGGTGCTTTCCTATCTGTTTCTTAAGACTTTCAAACACTTTCCTACCTCAGGGCCTTTGCACGGTTAGTTCTTTCCATCTACAGTCCTTCTTGTGACTATCTCCACACCACACACTCAGTCTTTTTAACTAGCTCTTCGCTGACATAGCAACCTCAGCCCTCCTTTGGCAACCCGCCTTGAAGTCCAAACTCATCAGGGCTCCTGGCTGTTTGTTTCTGCACCTGTTTCTCGTGTTCTTTCTGTGTTTTGGTGCCTCCCCTGGAGGCAGGCTCGCCCAGAGCAAGCAGAGTGGATGTTTGTGGGGTGACTCATAAAGAACAGATGGAAACAACCTAAATGCCCAAAAATAGATGACTGGATCAAGAAAATGTGGCACATACACACCATGGAATATTACTCAGCAATCAAAAAAGATAAACTCATGCCATTTGCAGCAACATGGATGGAGCTGGAAGGGATCCTGCTCAGCTAAATAAGCCAGAAAGAAAAAGAAAAATACCAGATGGTCTCACTCATAGCAGGAATCTAGAAAACCTAAATAAGGGACCAGGAAAAAGACTAATTATAATAAAGTAAAAATCAAAATCAACAAGCAACTATAAACCAGAGACACACTACTGGGGTGGGGAGAGGAGGGATTAGCATCAAAATAAGAGGGATGGGAATTGTATGGAGACTATAACCAAGATTAAAAACCATACATTGTGCAAATATGAAAAAAAAAAAAACAGCCTCTTCACTACTCTCCTACCAGTGGTGGCTTGGGACACATTCTGTGCCCAGCACCATGGCAAGCTCAGGCTATTTGTGTCAGCTCAGGAAAATAAGACAATACGAACATGATGATGATACTTAGCCATTGCGAAGATTTTTCCAGAATATTATATCTTTATCCAGCACTAGAGATCCCCTGTCGCCCTGTCACTTGGAGCATTTATTAAATGCAGAGTCTGGGGTTCCCCTTCAGCCTGTAAGTCAGGTTCATGCTTGTACTGAGTTGAAAGAATGAGCACTGGCAACAGGTAACCCCGCTACTTCTTATCAAAATGGAGGTGATAGAATCGCCCATGTTGCATGTCCGAAGAAACTCATTATCTCTCTGTAAATACATCCTCTGCCCAATAGGAGCAGCTCCTGGTTTTCATCTCAGCAGCTTTGTCACTTAAAAGAATGACAGACAGGACAGCAGGGAGCAGCCAGCTCTGCAACAAATCTCCTTCCACTTTTTAAGCAGAGGAGGCACCCACTCTGTTTGCTCACCAGCCTCGGTAGCAACGCGCCTGCTCAGGGAGCTCCTCCGGGCGAAGTGGGCCCTGGGGCTGATCGCAGTGCAAGGTTTGAGTCAACAGTGAAGGCCCTCTGGGTCGGGGAGAGAATGAAAATGCCAGAACTCACCTGGTCATGGAATGAAAGGAGTTTCTAGAACAAAATCCCTGCTAGCGCCCCTGGGCTGTTCTGTACTAGATGTGCTATTGCTTCTTTTACCTGCCTTAGGCTGTCTATGATGATAATGAAGCTTCAATTAAGCAAGAGCTGATCTTATGCCAGGCAAACCCTGCTACATCATTTCATTTAATTCCTGAGCAACCCTCAGAGGCAGGTACTAATGGAACAGGTAGGAAAAGAGGGGCTTAGTTGAAGGACCATCACCCCAGTCCTTACAATGGTAGGGGAGCTTGAATGTCCAGTTTGTTTTACTCATTGGGCCTTCATCTGAGTCTCACCAAGGAGACAGGGCTGTGATGACTGTGGGGGGATCATTGCATTGGATCCCCCTCTGCATTCATAGCCTGACATCTTGACCAAGACACATTATTACCTCCTGAATCTGCTTCCACTTCTGTGAAATGGCAACAGGGAGGCTTGACTGTGTAAGTTCTTTGAGTCTCGAGCTACCGTGTGAGCAGAGTTGTCCAGTCAAGGGAGCTGTGTTCATATCCCAAGCTGGCCTGGTTGTCCATGAAGTGTTCAGTGGGGGACCCCAAGCTTCCTAAGGAAAGAGGAGGGTTCAGAGCACAGAAAGACCACATGGCAGAGGGTGAGAATGCGTGCCCGACGAGACAGGAAGTGCAGAAGAAACGCATCCAGCGAACACGTATTTACAGAGCAGCCTCATGCCCAGGGGCAGTATTAGGCACTTGGAAAACAGAGGTGAACAAGATAGATATGGTTTCTGTGCAGCTTCAGCAAATGAGCAAACAACACTTATAACTATAGATAAATTAAAACTGTGATCTGAAGGATAAATGGCATGCTTGTAGAACAGAGGCAACTGTGGGGTGATTCTGGACTTCAAGCCCCTATTGCTAGAGTAAAAATAGTAATTTGGTCTGATGGCCCGAGACCTTTCTCTGCTCCTGGGTGACCTGCTTGGCTTCCTCAAGGCCTCCAAGGAGGGAGTCAAGTCTCAAGCCAGGAGACTGTGGGGTTGGACTGCTGCAGAGACCCCCACACAACCCGAGTCTCATAGGGTGAAAGAGCTCTTCTTTCTTGAAGTCACATGCTTTGCATGGAGAGGATGAAGGAACGAAACAGCCGTCATGGTTGAAATGCCCCAAATTCCCACCAAGGACACTCAGCCCCCTGATTGTTAGAGAAGGCAGCAGAACATCGTGGGTGGGAACGTGTGCCTTTTGGAGTGGAATGGCACCAACAGCTCTGAAATTTACTAGCTGCAGGACCTCGGGGAAGATAATTCAACCGTAGAAACAAGGCATGATAAGAAGAGTGACCTTGCCAGGGTCAAAGGAGATGGCGCACCTGTAGAAAGGGCTGCTGTGGACTTGACTCTTTCTTCGCCGAAACTGCCTCTTTCCTACAACACACACTGCCCCTCTCCACTCCATGACATCCTTTGAAAACCACTGTTGTCCTGCCCGACTTCAATCTCTAAAGAGTCCTCCTTTGTTTTCTGAGAGCTCAATCTATAGCCAAAGTAATGAGCCTGATCTGATTCAGTCCAAGAACTCCGGTCATTGAACTTGACTTGGTATGTCCATAATTTGTACATTTTGGATAACAGGTTATTGCTAAGAGGGGAAACCTTTAGCTGAATCCAATACATTCACAGCAAGCGAAGCAGGAGGAAAATGCCTAATTCCGGCTTGTTAGCCGCTGAGCTTCTGAGAACAGAATCAGCTTAGCTCGCTTGCAAATAAGCGAGCATCACAGAAACTTGGTTGAGCTGGCAAGAAGGTAACAAGCTGTGTATGAAAACCCTGGGATTAAATCTCCGCAGTAAAATTGCTTGGTGCACGAGATCAAAAGAGCAGCAAGGGGAGAGAGACAATGAGCAAGCTCCTTCTGCACACCCCCCACCTTTACCATTAGGATCACCCCAAAGAGTGTGTGTGCTGGCACCCTATCAAAAATAAGGCTGCACTTTAGATTATAATTAAAACAATCAATTCTTCTCCCCTGCGCATATCCCAATTAGATTGTTGACACTGTGGCAAGCTGTTAGGAGATAAACTCACACTGCTAGTGGCTCTCACCACTCTGCTTATTTCTGAGTCCCCCGGATGGGACTTTTTACATGACAACTTGCAAATAGCACATTGGAGTTCCTTTCCTTCTACCTCTCTGTCGAGTTATTAACATCGATACTCAGGGAAATTTCAGGGTGCGAGTGCTTCATCTCGATGTGTGATGTTGGTCCCAGCATGAAGTGCGTAAGACGGCAAGGAACATTGGTAGTAAAATGTCACGGGACACTGGGACATGTGTGTGTTCGGGAGGCTTTAAAGACTCTAGAGATGGATCGCTGGAAACGCTGGCCAGTGTGGCGAGGCCAGCCCCTGAGCAGGGACTGAAGAGGTTCTGTGGACACCACCTCTTGCTTCTCCAAGCATCAGGAGTAAACTCTGCCTCTGGGTGGGTCCTACTGGTGCTCAAGACACCCTCCAGGTTGGCAATGTCACCAGGACTATAGGATCCCAAAACAGTGACTTGATTCAAAAATCTGGAGCTTTGGGGGCATGGTTCCCCAACTGAATAACCCCCATTTCTTTGTTCCCCACCTTCATCCCTCAACCCCTCCTCATTTTTCAGTTCTTGTGAGGGCAAGCTATGTTTGTCTCACTTTGGAGTTTGTCTACAAGGTTGACAATGATAGCACCTGAAATTATTGAGCCTGAATATTCACCCAGAAATAATAGCACCTGAAATGATAGCACCACTTGCTTTTTTCTTGGGCACCTCCATTGTGTCCTTCATCCTCAGCTTGGATGTCACTTTCCCCCAAAGCCTTTCTTGGTTTAGTAAACATTTTCTTTTGTAATAGATTTAGATGTACAGAAAAGTTGCAAACATAACACAGAGTTCCCTGAAACCTCAAACCCATTCCCTTCTGTGGTTAATGGCTTACATAACCATGGTGTATTTCCCACAACTAATGAACCACTAGTGAATAGAAAATTTACCCTTTTAACTATGTCTAAATGTACTGTTCAGTAGTACTGAGTATTTTCACATTGTGGTAGAACTATCACCACCAAGCATGTCCAGAAATGTTTCATCTTGCAAAACTGAAATTCTATATCCATCAAACAAAACTCCCCATTCTGGTTCCCCAACCTGGTACCCGTACGCTTTCTGTGTCTATGAATTTGATTATTCTAATCCTCTCCTATCAGTGTGATCCTACATGGCTTGCCCTTGTGTGGCTGGCTTTTTTCATTTAGTATAATATCTGCAAGGTTCATCCATGTTGTAGCATGTATTAGAATTTCTTTCCTTTTGAAGGCTGAATAATTTCCATTACATATATATTATACACACATAATATACTTATATCGCATTTTGTTTCTCCATTTTTTTCCGCTGATGGACACCTGGATGATTTACACCTTTTGGCTCAACTTTTTTGACCCAGCGAGGTACATTCTGGGGTCACCTCTGTCGAGGTGCTTATATCATGGATGTATCAGAGTTATTTCCCTGTCTGCTTTTCACACTAGACTCCCAGATACTCATGTATAGGTGCCATGTCAGTAAGTTCTTCATCATTGTTTCTTCATGATCTAGAAGCATGTGTGGTTCACACGAGTTACTCAACAAATATTTGAAATGAGTGCCTCATTGGATGGATGGGTAGATGGATTTATGGATGGATGGATGGATGAATGGATGGAAGCAAGGAAGGAAGGAAGGATAGTTGGGTGAGTGGATGGGTAGATGGGTGAATAGATGGTTGGGGGGTAAATTGGAGGATGAGTAAGTGGATGGATGGATAAAATGATGAGGATATCCAGAGGACGGATCTAAGCAGATTTCTCAAGGATCCCTACTATCAAACCCAATGGAGAAACATGATTGTAAATAAGAGTTCAGGGAAAATAAAACCATGTTAAATTTTCCTTTTTGTGCACGGAAGAAAAGAGGGGTTGTGAGCTGGGGAAATATATTTTGCTTTATGTTTTCTATTTAAAAATAGTTTTTCTCAAAAAAAATAGTTTTTCTCAGCATTTAAATCATTGAAAAACATACCTGCAGTCTAACTGCCAGAATAGATCCTATTAGCCTTTTAAGTATAAAAAATACCACATAAACAGATAGTTCATAGGGAAAATGAAAGAATAAAATGGAAATTAAAAATTTCCTTACCAACAATTCTCTCTACAGAGGTAATAAGTCTGTGGCTTGCATATTTACAGCCATTCTTTCTTTTTTTAAGGATTGATTTATTTATGCATACAAGAACTGGGGTGTAGGCCAGAAGTGCAGGGTGTGAGGGGATTAACCAGCCAGAGTGGGGAGCAGAACGGGAGGATCTACTGAAATCCATAGCTGAGGGGAGCAGTAGGTGAGACAGGAGATGTCTGCTGCCCCCTGGCCAGGAATTGAACTCATGCTGCAGTGGCTGGTGATATCTTCATAGGGCTGTATCTTTAACCCCTGCACCACCGGGGAGGCCCCTTGTATGTGGGAGGCATTTCCCTTAACTGGTGAGAGTGCCTCACCTGCTCTCCTAAAGGGTGTCTACCTGTCGGTCCATCACATGGAAATGGCTTAACAAACTGCTCCTCTCTGGGGAAGGACATTTAATTCTCTTAAGGTACCTAAGGGCACCTTTGTGAGTATATCCAGAAACTACATTTTTGAAGGACAACTCTAAATTTTTAAACCTACAATTTGGGTTGAGGATCCCTCAACCCAAAAGTTGGAAGCAACTTCTACTGTGCCTTACTTTTACAGTCTGTTGCAGAAAGCTGAGAGAACCATGCTGGTTAAAAGATCTCAGGTTGCAGCATATAGTTCAGTTTACTTCTAAATGATACTCGTAGTACACAAGGGATGTGTCATGATGTACCCTAATTGGTAATGATTTGTGAAAGGGTCATTTTTCTGATAAAAGGGAGAATCCAGGGCCTGCATGGTGGCACAGCGGGTTGAGCACAGTGAAGATGTCCACAGCCTCTGCAGTGTGGGTTTGATTCCCAGCTGGCCAGAGAGATACCCACATGGCACAGCAGATCTCTCCTGTCTCGCCTGCTGCTCTCCTCAGCAGTGCTTTTGGTCCTCTGCCTGTTCTGCTCCCTGCTCTGTCTCTGGTGAATTCTCTCACCCTCCCATGCCTCTGGCCTGTACCCCAGTTCTTGTATAAAATAAAATAAATCTTTTTCTTTTTTTTTTTTAAATGGGAGAATCCAGAGATGTTGAACTCAAACACAATTTGAAGTTGTATCATTTTCCTGCTCTCGTGGATGTACTTAAAGTGGAAGAGACAGGAGAGGCTAAGACCTCCGTCTCTTCCCGTAAGAGTGATATGTGTTTCTCTTCTGTCTGGAGCTCCAGGATCTGACTCACAGCCTGGCTGTCACTGCTGCTTGGAAGAGGGGTCACTGGTGTGGCATGTCCTAATTCTATACATCCCCTGTGCCCACAGGTCAAATGTCAGTCTTGTTCAGCACAGGCTGAGAAGGAGTTTGGGACTGCATTACCCCCAGAGTACAAATAGTTGCAAACATGGTGAAAATAATTTAGCGTATGTTTAACACAACTTAACTGCTGTGCCTGGCATCTTGCCTTCATCACATCCTGCCTGATATCTGTCATTAAAAAAATCCAAAAAGTGTATATCCTATTTGAGATATTGTCCCTGTAATGCAATGGGAGAAAGTAGCTTCTCTTTGAAATCAAGAAAGAAGCTAGAGACATAGACCCAGATCCAAGCTATTGTTCTCCTCTAGGATAAGAATCTCTAGCACTCTACAAAGTTTCAGCTTGAAGGCACATTCCTATGGATGCAGGGAGGGCTTGGATAAGCAACATTAGCTTCCGTTGACATCCACCTTCTTCCAACTCTTGCACCTGGTTCTCTGTGGCCTAACTCATTTGAAAGTCAATTTTCTCCACCATTGCTGCCTTAGAAGTCTGGAAACCAGTGTTATGAAACTTACCAAGAAAACATTACATTATGTTGCCCAAAATACTTTATTTTTAGAATATTGCTGTTACACAGAATACAATACAAACACACAATTTAGGGTTTCTGTGAAATGCTTCTTTTTCCCTAGCAGCCCAGTCCCACTCCCTAGATGTCCCACTATCACCATTTGCTTGCATCATTCCAGAGATGGGGAACTAATGGAGGGGCAGATTCACATCCACAGAGCATGTGCTCTCGTGACATCCAAACCCAGTCCAGGTGATGGCAAAATTATTTCATTAAAAAAGAAAGGTACCAAAAGAGATACTTACTTTGCTGAGTTCATTAGCTATAAATATCACTAGATAAAAATATTTAAAGGACAGGGAGCATCTGAGAACACTCTAGTACTTCTCTTGAGTATATATTGCTTTATTTGCAGCAGGTGCAACATTAAGGTCAGGAGCCTCGCAGGTGTGTGTTCACGGCACCTTTCACTGGCGGTGAGCATTTGGCAAGTTCTGAAAATATTTCTGAACCCCCCATGCCTTCTGATGGGCTGATGGAATGCAAAAGGTGAAAAGATTAAGAGATAAAGGGCCTGGAATATAGTAAATTAGCAATGAAAGTAATTTGCTTATTTTCCTCTTTGCTTTCCTACATTAAAACCTACTAGGAAAACTCAAACAAAATCATTATGTTCAGCTTGTGTGAACGGAATGATTTCAGAGAGGAAGGGAGGAGAGACTCCGAGGGTGGGAGGGAGACAGAGAGAAAGAGAGGAGAGGTAATTTCTTTCAATCCATCAGTCTCCCTCACCCCAGTTTGGGTTTTGTTTTTTTTTAAAGATTTATTTATTTATTTATACAAGCACTGGGTACAGTCAGAAGTGCAGGAGGGTGAGAGAATTCACCAGAGCCAGAGCAGGGAGCAGAACAGGCAGACTGACGAAGTACACTGCTGAGGGGAGCAGCGGGTGGCAGGAGAGGTCTGCTTGTGGGACCCTCGCCGGGGTGGCCAGGGATTGAACCAGCGCTGCAGAGGCTGCGGGCAGCTTAACAACCCAGCGCTCAACCGCTGTGCGACCTGTAGGGCCCACCCTTACCCCAGTTTTTTGCCGCCTTTATATACAAAAGGGATAAGAGGGCATTTGCCCTTGTGTTAGAAAGGCTTTCTTCATAGGCAACTCCAGTGATTAAGAGACAGGGAGACAGTGATTGTAGGGGATAAGTCAAACCCCAAGCACCCTCTGGCTTTCAAACTTTTTCTAAGCCCCCTCAAACACCTTTTGAGCCATCCATCAAGTGGCAAACAATTGAGATGTTAATTAGAAATCAATGGTATCTTTTCATTAAAACCATCCACCCTCCCTCTCTCCCAGCAATTCCACTGCAAAACAAATGGGCTTTGCTCACCTCTTTGGCTTTCAAATTCACTGTGAAGCTAATAATGTATTCATGTCTCCAGTGCTTTACAGTTAGGGGGGGTTTCTCCCTCCAGGCTACTTGAATGCTGGTGGCAAAGCCCCCAGCTAGCTGGTCAAGAGCTAAGGAGCCAGAAAGTGGGTCAGACTGGCTGCACTCTTTACTTGTGAGATTTTGGACAACTTGTAATGCTTGACTTTTCCCATCCTTAATTTTCACTCCTACAAAATGGGCATGCTAGGAGATCTTAGCTCCGAGGGCTTCTGGGGAGTACTAGATGAGAGGATGTGTCGGAAACCTCTGGCGAGGGGCTTCTCATCCACAAGCAGAGGGAGCAGCCTGGTTGCGTGGCTCTGAATGCAGTTTCGTCGACTGAATCCATCCTTTCCTGTCCTCTCCTGCATTCATCCATTATTTATGGAGCGTCTGTGCCGTTCTGGGCACGGCTGCTGAGCCACCATCTTCTCCGCGAGGTTTGCATGTCCTTGAATTGTGCTCCAATTGATTTCCACACCATCCAGGGGTTTGCAGCTGGGAGAGATTGTTCACTAAGCCAGGAAGTCCTTTGAGAGGTTAGAAGAGCTTAGAAAAGACAGATGGGGTCTCCTTAACCAGGGTGGGCTCCCGCAGAGGTTGTGTTCCACACCAAGACCCAGGAGGGGTATTTCTGCCATCTCTGTTGATTCACAAGAACCTGGGTGGGGGGGATTATTCAATAGAAAAAAAGGAAAACCTGTGATCCTGCTTTCTATGCTGGGTGGGACTGCTGATTCCTGGACTCAGAGAATGTCTTACAAAGGAGCATCTAAAGAAACATAACGAGACCTCCTCTCTGGTGTCTGATTCCTGGGTTGTAATCCTGGTTCAGCTGCTTGTCCCTCCAGTGACCTTGGAAAAATTTTGAAACCAATTCAGGTCTCGGTTTCTCCATAGGAAAATGAGAAAAGAATTGCTCCAGGTATTAAGTCGGTGGATATGGCACAAGAAACACAGTGATGGCTGTAAATTCTGGTGGTTACTTACAGAGTTAGGAGGTAGCGTGTTTAATGCTACATGCACTAAGGAGGACGCCTAGTGTATGCCTGGAACCAAGTGGAGACTTCTTGTCCAAGAGGTGATCGCAGTGTAGTAACTCACGAGAGAGGCCCTGGAGTCAGAACATTTGAGTTTGGTTCCTCTCCCCAGCAATTGCAAGCTGGGATTTTAATCAATCTCTGTAACCCTTTTGTTTAGATCCTTCCCCCACAACAAGTGAGAATTCAACAGCATTTTGTTTTTTGTAAAAACTTTAAAAAATGTCTGACCTAGGTGGAACACTTGTTAACACTTCTGGTTCCCATAGCTAATGCCCCTAAGTGAGAGATGATGTGAACCTCATCAAAGAAGTCACCCGCCAGGCTCGCTTGGCTCATGGGGTGCAAGGAATCAGTTGGAGCTGGTTTTGTCAGGTCCTCCACACAAGTAGGAGTGCAATGGGCAATATTCTGAAAAGGAGGTCTTCCGCCTTTCTGAGGGCTAACGACACCTGGTTTCCCCTGGAAATATCGCCTTTGGGGCACTTTCTATAAACTGTACAAAATTAAATCCCTCACTTCATTTCCCCAGAAAGACCCCTCTGAAGCATCCCTCTGCACCCCTGCAAATCTGCACCCCAGAGGCGAGAGGATGTCGGTAGAATTTGGTCTCCCTACAAACTCCCTGCAAAGATGTATGAGGCTGCATATAAATTGCATTGAATTTGGCCAGCCATGGGCTAGCACTGCTTTTATGCTGAATATCAGTGAAAAGTATGAAATGGAGATTACATTTTCAATTCTGGCTTTTTTCCCAAAGCTCTGCAGAGACAGCCTCATTCCCATCCATCAGAGCGGAATTGCATTGGTGCGGAGTCCCAGACTCTTCCTTCCCTCGCTGGGCTGGGGACCCAGCACTTGCTGTCAGGCTGGAGCAGTGGCTAACACTCTCGCTAACAGCTGCTTCCTTTATTCCCCTTTCTCCAAATCTCTGCCTTTTCTCACTACTTTTTGTTCCTAAGATCTATCACACGCGCGGATCACAAAACCAACCACAAAAAATGACTTTCTTGTGGATGCTAAAATTGGTGTATCTGTCTCTGGGGTTGTTCAGGGCAGAAATAAGACACTGATGCAAATGTGTTTCATCCACCGACAGTGAGAAACATGCTTATTACTTCTTCCTGAAATACATATATTCATACCAGCTATTTCATGCCTTTCCCCAAACAGCCCTGAATCATTGTCAGTGCCTGGGCTCCAGAGCGGGTCTCTAAGAAGAGCACACCAGTGGGGGGCAGGAGGGCTGCTTTGCACGTGACTTTATATCAGCATTAACTTCAATATTTCAACAGCTCTTCCCTCCCCATGCTCTTTGCCTCTCTCTCCTGCCCCCTGAACATGATTGCCTGGCTGACTCCCCAAAGAGAAAATGTGCTAAGTGAACTTGACAGATTCCAGGCTGGCTCCATATGGCAAGGCCTGAGTTCCATGTTCCTGGGATCCCCAAGCTGCTCTCACCTTATTAAGATAGCAGTAACTACACGCAAGTCAAGTTCACTGCTTCAATTTTAATTCGTTGGGCCCCAGAGACTCATACTTCAAGGTGGAATTAGATGCATCATCCACTGCAAATTTCACCTTTCTCTTTCCTTCCCAAAGCTGTGGCAGGGAGGAAATCTGGTGAAAAACAAACCCAGACCTCAGAAAACTCTTAGGATCTGTGGAGGTGAGAGGTGTGGGCTTTCTAGGGCAGCCAACAGAGGGTAACAAGGACATCTAAGGGTTGTGTCCTTGTTGGTTGCTTCGTCTGCCTTGTCTGAACCTTTGGACTCCCACATCATTGAGACTTCCTTCAACTTTGATTCATAAGGATTTAATTTGTGCTCCTCTCTCTCCTCGCATGGTTTTAAAGACTTGGAGAAAATGAACTCTGACTAAATAAGTTGCATTTCAAACAGACGAGCACTTGCAACTCAATAATTAAGGGCTGGGGTTGAATCCTACATTTTTTTTTCTTTAATAATAGGACTTTTTTAGATTGTGTCTGTAAAAGAATTCGTTGATGGCTTTTCAATTTACTCAGGCTCTATAGGATGATTATTATACAGACTGGAGGGGAGAATGCTAAGAGGGCAGAGAACACCTTCTTCAGTAACGAAAATGGGAAAATGGGTAACTATAGGGAGAGAGATCGGATGCATTTCCAGTGGTTCAAGAGAAGAGACAGAAATGATGAATAATGGAGCTGTCCAATAAGGAGAGTTCTGAAGTGTTCGTGATAGAGGTGGTGCTTGCTGTGACCGGGAGGGGAGGTCCCTCGCATGACCTCCAAAGTCCTTCCAGACCTGAGGTTCCCAGATTCTGGGCCTCGGCACCCCCTCACTGAGATGATTTTCCATGCATGTGAACTGAATTGATCATAATAATAATTTATTCGGGTGATTTTGAAAATCTTTTTTTTTTTTTTTTTTTTTGCCAGTTTTACACTAGATGGAACAAAAACCTCAGACACTAAATTTGGGGAAATGAATTCCATTTATTTTAACCAAAAGTGACCAAAAAGTGATTGTTAGCAGGTTATTTAAATAAAAAGGACATTGTTTTTTATTTAACGAGAAGCCTTAGAGTGAGTGTTCTTAGAGTCGGAGGATTGGCTTAGTGTCATCATTCAAACACAGGTTCTTGATATTCTGGTACTTTGTTACTCATGTGTGTTCTTGATCACTTGCTGTTATTCCTATAATTCTCCCTCTTTTTAAAAAGATTTATTTATTTATGATTACAAGAACTGGGGTACAGGCCAGAGGTGTGGGAGGTGAGAGGATTCACCAGAGACAGAGTGGGGAGCAGAACAGGCAGACAGACTGAAAACACTGCTGAGGGGAGCAGTGGGTGAGTCAGGAGAGGTCTGCTCGCCGTGTGGGTATCTTCCCAGCCAGGGATCGAACTTGCATTGCAGAGGCTGCGGACAGCTTCACAGCACTGTGCTCAACCCCTTGTGCCACCAGGGAGACCCCGCCCCCCATAATTCTCTTGACTGCAATCTGAGTGCTAAAGCTGCAGGCATCACATCCTCACACCAGAGTCTCAAGCATAGAAAGATGAGGAAAAAGAACTTAGGTTTTGCAAGCTTTTAACTTTTTTTTTTTTAAGATTTATTTATTTATTTATACAAGCACTGGGTACAGTCAGAAGCGCAGGAGGGTGAGAGAATTCACCAGAGCCAGAGCGGGGAGCAGAGCAGGCAGAAGGACCGAAGGACACTGCTGAGGGGAGCAGCGGGCGGCAGGAGAGGTCTGCGCGCCATGCGGGACCCTCCTCCGGTGGCTGGGGAGCAGCCGGGGATCGAACCGGCGCTGCAGAGGCTGCGGGCAGCTTCACAACCCAGCGTTCAAAAGCTGCGCCACCAGGGAGGCCCACAAGCTTTTAACTTTTTATCTGAGAAGAAAAATTGTCAAGGAGACATCAAGTCACATCATATTTGCCAAAAGCAGATGACATACATGCAAAAGGTAATTAGATAACCGATCAATTTAGATCAATCATCATTTTCTCCCCCTAGATCAAATAGTATCCCCCCTATTTACTTGAATTAACTAGACTTCGAGTCATAACTTAACAATGGGTTGGATGGTGGGTATAGAAAATAGTATCCGCCATAGAGATCCATCCAATTTGAGTGATAATGGATCTCTTAAACTTCAGCAGGATGACTTTTTAAATTTCAGTTTGTGCTTCCTTGGATTCATATGCTGAGACCTTAATATTTTTGTCCACCGGACAAGGTTTGGCTTCTTCCTTCATGTGAATGTAAAAGAAACAACACATATAACTCAAGTGTGTTTAATCTTGGGATTTTCTTCATTCAAAATGGCGATAATTTTCCCTCAGGGCTTTGAGTTGTGGATGGATTGAGGTCATCGGGATAGTGAAGCTATCATTTTAATTTGGGGATGCTTGTTACAAACCAAACAGTGTGTGAAGTATTTTACGTATAGTTATTGTTCATCAATCCACTGCAGCAATATTATTTCTTGTGGGGCGAGAGGTGAATTCAGAATTACTGTTATCCTGGTGTCTCAGAAAACTCAAACCCAAACCGAGTTGGTGGACTTAAGCCCCTGGCATCCTTGCTGTGTGAATACTACCCTCGTGATTAGCTTCTTGCTAATATAGACATTTGGGAATGTCCATTAGGAAGATGCCTGGCCCTCTTGGATACAAGCAGACCTGCTGATGACTTCCTGCTGGTGGGAAGCAGAAGAGCTCTCTGAGTCTCAGCTTCCAAATCTGGAGGTGATCTCTTTGCCCATCTATACGTTTCTCCCAGGCTTACCTGTGAGGACAGATGCCACCAAATATTTCTCATAGGACTTGACAACCTCAGTTCCAAGCACCTGTTCAAATAATGTCTCACTTCAATCCCCTTGTGTTTTTTGAGTATCTTGTCTTCTCAATCCCCTTGGGCACGTCCCCTTGTGGAGATCTTACTTTTATGAATTTGGGGACCGCTGATGGATGCTTTGGTGATCATGTGGGCTGGAGCCCACCAGTGAAGTGAGTGGGGAGAAATGTCTATCCAAAAAAAGCTTAGTATGTTCAGGGTTTTCTTTTTTCAGGGAAGATCATGCTCACTGTTTATCCATTTGTGGATTTGTCCATGTGCTTAACAATGGACCCAGCATCAATTTTGTACCCTCTTTGTCGTATTTTGTGTTAAAAACAACATCCCTGGCCACGGCGACACACGTTCCACCACCAGCAATCTCTCCAGTCAAGGGTGAGAGACAGGGAGCAATTAAGTGCAACATAGAATTGCAAGTGCCAGGAATGTGTGGAAGGTTTGGACCTGAGGGGCGGTGAGAACCAGGAATGATTCTTAGAGAATGTCCCACTCACTTTAGCCTTAATGTGTGAAAAGATGACGGCTTGTTTGGCATTGGGAGCAGAGAAGGACACCGTGTTTCCATGCAGAGGGGCAGTGCAGGGCATGGCTGGAATGGGGAAAAGGGGGCATGTGGAAGAAGGAGCCAGACGGCAGGACATGGGCCAACGATGGCATCTTGAGGCATCTTCAGAGTTAATCAGTCTGGGAGCTAATACCAGCGTTAAGGATAAGCAAGTAAGATTGTGAATTTGCCCGACATGCAGATTGCTCGATTATAACTGGACTAACCTTTAAAACTGACCATATCCGTGAATGAAGGTGGCCCAGCGTCTCTCTCTCTCTATGTTGGGGATGTCAAAAAGGGTTCTTGCTCAGTTCTTGCTATATTTATTTGCACCCTGCTTGCACCATAAATGGATCCCATATAAATACTAAAGACACCCTAGGGATTTTGAAAGTGTGCTTTGAATGGTTCCCCTCCCTGGAACCAGCACTTTGAAATAGGTCAGCACTGCCTTTCTCTGTGGTCTCATTTGTTAATTGAGTAAAAACAGATAATATCTTCATCTTCTTGGTCTCTATGATGTGCCAAGCACCACATTAGCCCCCTCGCACGTGCTGTCCCTTACACCTCACATTCCATGGAAAAGTGGAAGGAGATGCTGCTGTGGGCCCTGTTTCTGAGGCTGGAGAGTGATGCCTGGTGCATAGCCTGGCTCAGGACCTGGTGGAGACTGAACCAGCTATTGGACACCAGCGTCTGCCCTTCTTCAGCCTCACCCTGCCCCAGCCTGCAGTCACTGCCTCCTGCCACTGTCTCTGCAAAGGAGTCAGATGCCTTCTCCTGGTGGAGGCTTTTCAAGTAGAAAAGCCAGCTTGGGCTCTGCTCATCCTCTTGGGGTGTCCCCACCCTTGACTGATGAGAGACCGTGGCTCTGCTTTTCCACCTGAGGTCTGGCTCATGTGAGCAACTGCAACTGGAGTTTCACTCCTGTGTTTTAATGATGCCAACTCCACTGTGTCCCCAGCAGGTTTTTTTTTTTAGCAGCGCTGTCTTTGAAAAGCATTGAGCAGAACAGCCCTCAATCATTCCTTTTCCAGATTCAATTTGGGCTTTTATCTGAGATTGTGCCCGTCCCAGTGTGTGCGGCCGGGGCGATTAAATCACTATGGAAAGTGCAGACACTGGGGGTGGCCGAAAGTGAGGCCCACTATAAGGGACCCCTTACAGCCTTTGATGGAGAGTGTCTGCTGAGAAAACACACGCCTTTGCTTGAACTGTCTGCTAAAGCTTCTTGTTACCGTCTTCTTGAGGAGTGGCCAACCATCTTGGGACTTTGACCAAAGCGGTGGGTCCTGGGAGAGCTGCCCTGATTCAGTTTTCTGAGCTGTAAGTGGGACCTTCATCCCCCTTTGTTTACCAAGCTGGGTCTTTGTGAAGCAAGCGTGGGTGTAGGGCAGGAGCAAGACATTGGGGGTGAGACCCTTCCAGAATCCATGGTCATTCCCGTGGACCTCAGATCCTTAGCCACACACAGGGCTAGTCAGCCTGGATGCACTGTTCAGGGGGTTAAGGGACAAAAGGGCTGGAACCTAGTAGGTGTGTCAAGCCTAGTAGGTGTGCAGCAGCCATTCATGCTGGTCCCCCGAGTGAGAAAGTGGAAATGAATGTGCTTGCAAACATCACTTCTTTGTTCCAGTGATCGTCAGCTCCTTTCGTATTTTTTTTTTTTAACTCCTATGCTATTTACTTCTTGAAAACTGCAAGCTCTATTTCCGTCCCCTCCTGGCTTCCAGCATGGCTCATTGTCAGGCGGCTCCCTCTTGCCTGAAGGTCTGGGTGCCGCTTGAGCAGATTCAGCCTGTGAGCTGCGCGCGGAGCCGGAAGCTTGCAGGCCACTTCTGCTGCTGAGAAATCCCTTTCCCTCTGAGGCACACGCGTGCCTGCAAGGGAGTGTGGGAAACCATTTGTGAGCAGTCGTAATTAATGATCTGCTGGGTCTTGGCACTTAGGAAAAGGCAGAAAGCCGCCGGGAATTGGAGCAGCCTCTCGGATAAAAGCTGTCCTCCTGGGGCTGCGTCTCTCCATGGGGAAGCCGGGTGCTGGGAGGGGCGGGAGGGGACCCAGGGGGTTCTCATCCTCCCTGGGGCTCTCGGGTTGCCGCCCGCTGCTAACTGTGCATGATGGCAGAGAGATACAGGCAGAGGACCTGGCTCTGGGCGGAAACTCCTTCCCTGGGCATGAACCCCGTTCTGCCTCTCGGGCCTCATTGCCTCTGTGTCTGCTCCTTCACTCTCAGAGCCTCAGTTTTGCCCATGTGTGAAATGGGAATTGTGCCAATATTCTGCAAGGCTGTTTGCGGTAAAGTAGAGTCATCTAAATGGAATGAAGCACTCAAAGTGCCCGGGACAGGATATTAAACCAGCCCCCACCTCCCCATGCTCGGGGTGCTTCTAGGTTAGTGGATCGGGGTGTTGTGTCGGCCATGAAAACACTGGATATTTCTGTAGCATCAGTGCACTGATTTCTAGTGCTATTACCTCTACAGTGCTTCTGAGTTATCACACAGATATATTTTATCCCATTAATGCTGCTTTGCTGAGCCCGAAATGGTCAGTCCTACCTTCATTTGATCTTGCTCATTGCTGGATGGTTTTGGAAGTGAACTTACCCTCTCAAATGACTGGGAGCCATTAAATCCCTGAATGGAACCCTCCAATGCAGCATGACAGCAAATCTCTCCACTGAACGCGACTGGGTATCCCTGGGGCCAACTCCCGAGACGGCTTTGAATGTGACATGAGCTCTTCCTCGTGGATCGGTGACTCAGCACTCACACTCCGCAGGCCCGGCGAGGGGCAAGCTGGCAAGAGGCCCTCCCGCTTTTGGGTGATAACAACAACATTCTGTAGCATCTACACCCCCCACCCGCCCCAGGGTTGCAGAGAGAATGACATGATCTAATTCTTGCAGAATGCTTGGGAGGGCGCGGGTGCTGAAGAGGTGTCAGTCATGAGCACGACCATGAATTCCATCTTCAGAACCACCTTCGGGGTGCATGAGTAGGTCTTCCAGGTCAGAAGTGGGGGTTCAAAGAGGCGTGTCTGGTCCACACAGCTAATAGTGGTGTTGCTTGTCCTTGGACATCCTTCCATTTCCCGTCCTCCTTCCATTTCCTCTTTTTTCAGATCAAGAGGCAGCTACAACATCGCTTGCCTCTCCCCTCTGGTGCCTGGGGTTTTTTTGGGGGAGCAGTTGCTAGTGACACATTCTGGATCTTCCCTGGAGAAGCCAGGACAGAGAAGAGGCCGGGACAAGCACCCTTGTCAAGGAGAGACTCTCCTGCCAGGGGTTAGACCTACAGTGAGGAAGGAATTTTCCTTCCTGGTTGTATTTGCTTATGTTCTTGGATGTGCTGGTAAGCCCCTGCCTACCCACCTCTATGCAAATGAGTCCTCCCACATGCTGGGGATGTTCTGTCCCCAAATCCTGAACACCATGTACAGGAGATGGGCTTGACTGTTGCAGAAATAAGATCTGGGGGGGAGGGGGCAGCCTTTGCCTGCAGTTATGCCTTGTAGACTTTATCTGGCTTGGGAAAGGCCTTCACCTGTTCTGAGAGCTGTCAGCAGGCTTCCTCCTATAGGTTGGCTCTCCCAGGTTAAGAACTGGGGCCCTCCACTTGGAACATGATGGGAGGAGAGGGCAGCCCCCATGCTTAAGGGTGCCTTGTTCAGTCCCCCTGAGTCAGAGAAACTGAGTCCAGTAGCAGCACAGTGCTGAGTCCAGAAGCAGAGCGTGGCATCGTTGGTCACCTACTATGTATCTGTGGGCAGAGACTTGTCGGCATGGCCAGGTGCCTGCCTGGCTCGGCCAGAGACCTGGCATCAGACAGGGGAGTGTTTCTGTGACCCAGCGCCCGCTTCAGGGTCTGGCAGACCAGCTCCCAGACCATATGACCTTGGTCAAGGCGTTTGTCCTTTGTGATTTTCACTTCCCTCATGTATGAAGAAGGGAAGTAATGTGTATCTCAGAGAATGCTTGTGAAAAGAAAGGTGTGTTGCACTAGATAAGCTCTGAGCCCATGACCACACAGTAGAAGGTGGTGTCCTGACTCACATACCCAGCTCCTGCCTACCAGGCTGACTTTGTCACCTACTTATGTACCTCCTGGGGTGCAAATTTGGCATCGGGGATGGAGAGAGAGCAGTGGACTTATCGGGATGACTGGTGCTAGAGTGTTTGTTTATGGTCTCACAGATATGGAGAGTATTCATATTTTAAAGATGGAATTTTCTGGAGTTGGGTGTGAGTCCAGTTGCCCAGTGTTGTGCTGCTAGGACTGAGAACCAGTCATGGGGATACTTAAGATGATGGCTTTCCCTCCTGATAACCGCTTAGTGTGAGAGGCTGTGTATCAGCCACTAATTCAGTATTTACATACAATAGGATGTGTCCATTTAAAGTCGACTGCTTGGGGCCTCCCTGGTGGTGCAGCGGTTGAGCGCTGGGTTGCAAAGCGGATCGCAGCCTCTGCAGCGCCGGTTCGATCCCCGGCTGCTCCCCGGCCACCGGAGGAGGGTCCCACATGGCGCGCAGACCTCTCCTGCCGCCCGCTGCTCCCCTCAGCAGTGTCCTTCGGTCCTTCTGCCTGCTTTGCTCCCCGCTCTGGCTCTGGTGGATCCTCTCACCCTCCCGCGCTTCTGACTCTACCCAGTGCTTGTATAAATAAATAAATAGATATTTAAAAAAATAAAATAAAATAAAGTTGATTGCTTGATCCATTTTGGTAATTATACACAATAATATAGCCTCCACTATAATAAAGATATCGAGCAATCCCTCCATCTCCAAAGTGTGCGTCTGCCCATTTTCATACCACCTTCTCTTCCCAACCCCAGCAACCGCCAATGTGCTGTAGCTTTAAATCATGTAGATGGAATCATCCCGAGCGCGGTCTTTTCTGTCTGACTCTCTTTACTTAGCGTGCTGTTTTCGAGAGTCATCTGAGATGTTGTGTCAGTTAACACCCATTGGGGTTTATTTATTGCTGAGTAGTATTCCGTGGTGAGACCATCCCACGATCTGTTTATTCACCAGCTAAAGGCCATTTGTTTCCAAGTCGTATCACTGATGAGTTGAAATTTGTGTCTTTGGTGGACACAAAGGATCCGGGGAGGCAGATTCTGTCTGTATTTCCACAGTGAGTTATGGTTTTATAGGTCTCGCATTTCAAATCTGTGTGCAGCTGTAAGTCCCTTAATAGTAATCGATCACTTCTTTTTTTATTTTTTTAAAGATTGATTTATTTATGCATACAAGAGCTGGGGTGCAGGCCAGAGATGCGGGGGTGAGAGGATTCACCAGAGACAGAGTGGGGAGCAAAAGAGGCAGATGTACTGAAATCCACTGCTGAGGGGAGCAGCGGGGAGACAGGAGAGGTCTGCTGCGCCATGTGGGTCACCTCCCTGGCTGGGGATCGAACTCATGCTGCAGTGTCTGGCAATGGCTTAATAGTGCTGAGACTTAACCCCTGCGCCACCAGGGAGGCCCAGTGGAGCATTCACCCTACAGATCGAATGAGAATTCCTACTTGCTGGTGTAGGAAAGTGTCCCCACCCCCCACCTTACAGCCTGAGCTGCTGGACACGGCACACGTATGTTCGCTGAGATACACTTGATGCTTTACAGCTGTGATGACTGATTCAGCACCTCACCTGGTCACACACACTCACACGCAAGGGCAAGCATGCACATGCACACACTCGCACACTCCTGTGTTGTTCCCCTCACCCTTTTTCAAGGCTGACCACAGTGAGTCTAAAGTTCTGCCTCGCTAAGCACTGGGGCTTGCACGTTTCTGGAAGACATTTCAGCGCCTTCTGCAACTGCCTGGTACTTTCATCTTCTCCTTGTTGAATTACAAATGGGTTAACACGCTTAATAGGTTTTCCTCGAATCCAACTGGAGCTTCCACCTCCCACGTGTGCTTTTTATAGTCTTGAAACTTGACAGAGAATGAGGTGAATGAGCTGAGGAATTGGCCTTTGTCTTGGGGTGAAGCAGCACTCAGCCCCCAAGTGGGGTGCCCTAACTCCCCCAGGCAGGGGGGTATAAGGAGCAGTTTAAAGTAGCTGGAAGCCGGTTCCGCGTTTGCACGCGTGTCACTGATGTCTACTTTTCATTATGGGAATAAAATCCCTGATGATCATCTGTGGCTCCTCAGATGAGTGTGGTTCTCCACTCCCTGGCAAATGCCAACAAACTACGGCCACCTACTTTTGTGAATAAAGTTTTATGGGTGCCTATTCATTTCTAGATGGTCTGTGGTTGCTTTCTGGCTGCAGTGGCCAAGTTGAGCCTTGCATCAGGCATGATGCGAGCCTGGCACAGCTGCCAGCGTCTCCTATCCTGCTCTTGGCAGATAGAGGCTTCCAGCCTCCACCCTGGGGGACCACTGGGTGAGTGCACCCCTCACACCGCCTAGGGGGCTCATGTCCCTCACCGCAAGGGCAGGCATGGTTGTCTGCTTTACCTCTGGGTCAGTCACCTGAGTTAGCTGAGTTGCATGTCCAACGTGCATGAGGGGACACAGGGCGGCATCTGCTCCACAGAGCTGGTGCAGATTCGGAGGCCAGCCAGGTGTGGGGGTGGCACCCAAGGTGTCCGGGTCACCGTCTTGCTTGTTCTGTGCACTCCTGGCCCATGTGAGTGGGGAAGGCATCCAAATGCCCTGGGTGGTTTCCCCTCTACTCGTGGGAAGAGGCGAGGGAACCATGAGGCTGCGACCTGGGGCTGGACAGACGCCATGTCCGGCCAGTGTCAAGAGCCCAGTGCAGGCCCGTGGCTCCTCCGTCGGCTTTCTCTGGCCTCCTTGCTGCTGCGGCGAAAGCATCCCAAACACACTCACCACATCCAGGCATCGAACTTGCAGATCTCGATACCCACACAATGCAAGACATGTGCAGGCAGTATCCCCTGCCCTGCCCGCTTTGTCTCAGGTGGCTGGCAGCCTCCCGCGGCCCCTTGGTGCTGCGCCCTGGCCCGCACCGCAGGCCCCACCCATGCACCCCCAGCCATGCATTTACGCGTCTCTTTCCTCTCTCCAGCCTCAGAGGCAATGCTGAGCAGTTAAGGATTTACCTGGTTATATTCTCAGCACAGACACCTTTTCCCAGAAAGAAATAGGACATCGATAAATATTGGCTGAATAGCGAAATGAATAGAACCTTCCCCAAGTAAGGATGGCCTCGGTGTTGCGGTATCCTCAGCCACCTGCTCTTCCTTCCGTGAACAAAGACAGTGTGCAAAAACCCACTCTACACCCCCCCACACTCACACCCGATGCCCCACATAAACCCTCATGTTCACCTGCGCTCAACCACGATAGACAGAGGGATGGACGGACAGACAGACAGATGCCCCCTTAACATTCCCCTAAGCAGTCAGACAGGCACAGCCTCTCCAAGTACCCCTGCATTCCCCACTCGGGAAGACCCCCGGTAGCTGTATTGGAGAGGTCCTGGGCAGAAAAAAAGCCGCCGCTTAATGAAGGCCATTTAACAGTCAATCTCAATTCCAAGGAAAAGCAAATCTTTATTACCAGCACCCGATAATTTCTGCTCGGGGATTCCCACCCTTTGGAATGGATATATTTTTTCAGAGCCTCTTTTCTAATTAACTCTGAAGCCCAGATTACAGAAGACCAGCGTGGGAGGGGAGGGGCCGCCGGCCGGAAGGAAGCACTGGAGGTGATGTGTAATTAGGGCCAAGCTGAGAGAGGAAGACCCCCGCGCAGGCTGAGTGCTAATCCTCTTGCCTTGCGCCCGTGTCCCTGCGTGACTGTGATTGATGAGCTGCCCCCCTTATGTCTTTATCTGCGGCGCTAATACCCGCAGGCAGGAGAGGGGCTCCTGGCTCTCGCGCGCTCGGGCTGCTGCTCTGGGCTGGAGGAAGGTGCAGAGCCATGTCTCCTCTGCTTTTTTTTTCTTCCAGTCCTTTCCACCCTTTGTTTTACAGATCATTGGCAGGTAGACAGATGACAGATAGATAGACGGACAGACAGACAGAGAGATCAATAGATAGATGATAGACAAGTAGATGACAGGTAGGTAAATTAATATAGAGTCATAACCCTACGCATATACAGACATAGATATGTGTGTATGTCTCCAGTAGTTCTGTCTGTCTACCTACTATCTCTGTCTGTCTGTCTATGTGTCTGTCTTTCTATGGATCTATCTATCCATCCATCCATCCACCCACCCAACCATCTGCCCATCTACATACCTCTCTATCAGTTATCTATCTGTCTGTCTGTCTGTCTGTCTGCCTATCTATCTAAAATACTGTACAAATCCCACTTTCTCCTGCTCAATGTGTGTCTTTGTCCAAATCTCTGTTGATCTGCCTCTGTCTGTCTCTGTCTTAAATCGTTTACCTTTTTTTTGCTCCTAAGATTATCTCCTCTGAGATACTGTGGAATCCTCTCTCTGACATCTTTATTATGCAGCAGTATTCATGTTAGAGTGATTTAGAAGCTACCTTTGGTTAAGCATCTACTAAATGCCAGGGACTGCCGGATGCCTGAGGTACCTTTGGACAATTATTTAATAATTGTTCTTACAGTAGCCACAATGATTAATCTCTTCATATGTGCCAGACCCTACTGCTAAGCACTCTTTTTACCTAATCCTGTTTAATCTTCAGAACAATTCTTTGTAATAGCTACTTTCATTCCCATTTTGGAGATGAAAACACTGAAGCTTAGGGAGAGAAAGATGCATTTATCTTTCTTCCACACCTCAGTGTGTGAAGACAAGACTTCACTTCCACCTTTGCGTGACGCACAGATAGTGGTTTAAAAAGGTAAAATGAATTGGCCAAGGTCAGAAAGCTTGACAAGGGAAATTCTTGGGATCTATTCCAGATGTGCTTCTCTCCAACACACCCCTCTGAATGGATCAGAAGGTGAGTTTGTGTCTCCCAGAGTCTCTCATTTTCTCTTACCTTGGCAGTCTGTGTCCAGGTGGCGCTTCCGGCTGTCGCTGCCATGTGGCCAAGGGGCCAGCTCAAGCACACAGAGGCCGTAGAACTTCTGTCAGTCCTCTGAGCAGGAATAAATTGGCAGAAATACCTGATTTGACTTTTTCTCCTTCTTCAAGGCAGATGCTTTCTCATTACTGAGAAAAGAATGACACTTTGTCTCTCCAAGAGCTCAGATGTTCTTGGTAACAGCTGTGGAGTTTCTGATCTCAGAGTCACTAGCTCCACAGGGCCGAGGGGCGGTAGAGCTCTGCCTGGCTCCATCCCTGTAGCCGCTACTCAGAGCGGACTGGCCTATGATTCCAGCTTCACTGTGTACAATTCAAATTCTTTTATTTTTTATTAGATTTATTTAATTATGCATACAAGAGCTGGGTGCAGGCCAGAGGTGCAGGGGGTGAGAGGACTCGCCAGAGACAGAGTGGGGAGCAGAACAGGCAGACTGACTGAAATACACTGCTGAGGGGAGCAGCGGGGAGGCAGGAGAGGTCTGCTGTGCCATGTGGGTAGCTCCCTGGCCTGGGATCGAACTCATTCTGCAGTGCCTGCTGATAGCTTCACAGTGCTGAGACATAATCCCTGCACCTCCAGGGAGGCCCTTGGCTTTAACCTTTAGATTCAGTTTCCTTGTGGGTCATGCTTCCATCATAAGTAAATATAGACCTTGAGGGCTGAATCAGACACACAGATCATCAGACAGGCCAGAGGTGTGGTAACTCTCATTTTCATGATTCGTTTCAGAGATCACATAGCCTTCCTTCTTGCTTCATGGGTTGGAGTCAAGGTAACCATTTGGAATGTTCTGTCTCTCTGTCTCTGTCACTCTCTCTGTTTTTGCCTTATGTAATATCAACATGCTTTTCTTGAACTTTCTTTTTAATAGGCCATTTCATTACTGTTATAAATGGGTCTGTGGTTCACTTGGCCTTGCATTTTTTTTTTTTGAACTGGTGACACCTCTCTTAAGGCGATAGTGTTTATTCTCATTAAAATTTGAATAATAAACTAAATCTTCTTGTTTACTAGTTAACAGAAAATTCCAGGAAATATTCAAACTTCAGGAATTCAAATCCAGTATTTTTTTCCATGTCTATTTAATTTCTACTTCATTGCTCTTCTATATCTCTCCTTCCTCATCCTGAATATCAATACAGTGTATGTTACTAATCTCTAAGGTAGGAAACTCTACCCCTTATACATACTTAACCTTCCCTAGCTTTAGGACTCTGTTCCATGCTTCTATATCATGGAACCAGCTCAATTTTCAGCATTAAATTACCATGCCAAACGGTGGATAGATTCTACAATAAACTGAACTACTTAGCATGATTTTGTCAGCCTTTGCAATTGACACTGATTCCTAACATAATCTAAAAAGGCATAAAATTCAGTTTTTTGAGAATCATTCACCAATCAGAATGCTGTAAAAGTCTTCTGTAAAACTTCTAGTTAAAGGAATGCAGGTTAACAAACAGAAAGTCAAAAAAAAAAAATCTTTGTGTTTCTGTCTGTGGTGCTAAAAATGGGGGCCCCTCCTTGAGCCAGCTTCCCTGACTTAGTAAATGTAATGATGTGACTGTCCATAAGTCTGTCCAATTGTAATGTGACTGTCCATAATTGATTGTGGATACAAGATCAGACATTTCTCTCCAATCATCCTTTCATTCTATTTTCCTGGGACTATAGATGCTATTGATAACCTCGAGGGAGCTGATTGGTGCCTACCACACAACTGCCTCTTCCATATTATAGTCATTAGCTGCATGTGCCCATTTAAATCGATTAAAACTAAATAAAAATAAAATTAAGTTTCTTATTCACATTACCCACCTCTTAGTCGCTCAGTAGTCACAGGTTGGTGGTGTTCATGTATTAGCAGCCCAGAAAAAAAAATTTCATTATCTTTTTGTGTTTTTAGACAGTGTTCCCCTGGAATATCATCTTTGTGGTGGGTTCAATAATGCCCACCCCAATACATACAGTCCTATGCATCTGCAACATTTGAGTGATGTGAGTTACTTGGTCAGGTATTGGGGCTTCACAGATGTGATTAGATGATAGATGGTGACATGGAGAGGTTACCCTGCATCAGCCGGGCACAAAAACCACAAGGGTCCTTATCAAAATAGGGGGGCAGAGGAGTCGGAGTCAGCGTTAGAGAAGAAGGCAATGTGGTGGCAGAAGCTGAAGGTAGAGGAAGGGGTCACAAGGCAAGGGATTCAGGCGGCCACTGGAAATTGAAAAGAGCAAGGAAACAGATCTTTCCCCGAGGTCTTCGGAGAGAGCCAGCCGAAGCTGACAGCCCGGCTTTATGCCAGCAAAGCTGATTTCAGACTTCTGACTCCCAGAGCTGTTGGAGAATGCATTCATATCATGTTAAGTCACCACGTTTGTGGAAATTTATTACAACAACAATAAGAAACAGATACAGTCATCATCATGCTTTCATTAGATTCTTGCATTTACTCTGGACTTTGGTAAATTTGCCTTCTCAGATAGCAAGTTAGAAACAATACCTTGGGGCCCCCCCACCCGTGGTGCAGTGGTTGAGCGCTGGGCTGCAAAGCTGCCCGAGCCTCTGCAGCGCTGGTTTGATTCCCGGCCATGGCGAGCGTCCCACATGGCACGCAGACCTCTCCTGCCGCCCGCTGCTCCCCTCAGCAGTGTACTTCGTCAGTCTGTCTGTTCTGCTCCCTGCTCTGGCTCTGGTGAATTCTCTCACCCTCCCACGTTTCTGACTGTACCCAGGGCTTGTATAAATAAACAAATAAATCTTAAAAAAAAAGAAACAATACCTTGGGTATTTGAATAACCAAGTTCGTAAGCAATGATTCCATTTCCATTTGCGATATTGATACTGGCCGATGAATTAGTTCTTCTCTGAGAGTGGGTAATGGAGGTGTAAACAGTACATCGCAAGTTAGCAATGTCAGCAAGGGGTCGAGGGCTGTGACAGGGAAGGTGAGAAGAGGAAATCTATGTAGCTTGCTTTCTGAGTGTTTGGGGCTCACAATTCCAGTTCTGGTTGTGCACAGTGTCCAGTAGGATTGGTGAGGTGAAAACACAGGGGAACGTCTGACCAAATCAGTGAATCAGAGACAAGGCTCAGTCCTAGGTGTGGAAACACAGTTCAGGGAGAAATCATCTCTGCCCTTCCTACTCTTGGGGGCTAGTGTGATATTTTTCAAGCCCACTGTGTGATCGTGGGTGTGATGACTCAGGCTTATTCTCTGCTCCCTCAACCTGCTCCTTTCCTCCCAGGCTGGGTTTTGATGGATTATTTTTTTCTGGAAAATTTTCCTTCACCCACTGTGTAGTGACATCTAAGTTACTTACTTCTCTTTTAAATAACAATAACAACAATAATAACACTGATACCATAACTATTACAACAGGTAAATATGGAACACTTAATCGGTGAGAGGACATTTCTATGCACTGCCTGGTTTACTCCAAACATAACCCTGTAAGGGTGAGCTCTTCGTGTCCCCATTATAATAGAGAAAATCAGAGCACAAAGAGGTTATTCTGCTCACTCAAGGATGCCCACCTGTTAGGACGGAAGGCAGAACTAGTACAACAGGATTTCTTGACTCTGGAGATGGCTTGCATTCTAGAACTCCTCAATCTCTGAACTCCTAATGTTAGGAGTCATTCTGTCTTCTTTTGCTTTTTTACCCTGTCTCCTCAAAGAGTCTAGATCATTTTTTTATTAATTGGATTACATTGTGTTATAACATTATATAAGTTTCAGGTGTTCATAGTTGAGAATCAACATGTATATATAAATACTGTAGTAAGTTCACTGCCAAAAATCCACATGTACCTTTCACCATACATTGGCAGCAGAAGCTAACTGAAATTACTCATTTAAATGTATGTTTGAATTGTATAAGGACTCTTACACAGAGGGGAGGTCAATATAGAGGACATTCCAGAGGAATCCTATAGAATATGGTATAATGGAATGACAACAAGCTGGATCCATATTCCAGCTCTCGTTCTTACTAGCAATGGACAGTGAACAAGCCAGTCGTGACTTCAGCCTTGCCCTTGTCATCTATCAAATGGGGACAGTAGTATCTAGTTCACAGTCCTCATGAGGATCTATAATAATTATAATTGGTATAAGTCACTAAAGGTACATAAAAGGCATTATACATGGCCTCTTCTACCAGCTCCGCCATCATAGTCTCCATCTTCATCATGCTTATTATCATTATCATCATCATCACCATCATCACCACCACCATCACCAGCATCATCACCATCAGCATCATCACCATCATCATTATCACCATCTCTATTGCCATAACATACATCCAAGTGCTTGCTAAATTTTCATGTAGTCCTTGCTTTGCTTAAGTGTATTTATATTCCAATAGTGCAATCTTATATTTTCCTATTATTTTTTAGTGAAATACTATTGCATTGTACACTTATATGCTTCAGGTGTGCATTATTAAAAACCAGCATGTGTCTACACTACATTAAGTTCACCATTAAAAGTCTGGTTCCATCCTTCACTATACGGTTGACCCATTTCGCTTACCCATTTGCCCATTCTCCCACCCCTTCCCTCTGGTAAACACTAATTGACGTTATAATCAATTTAAAAATTTATTTTTGTTTTATTTACTTCATTGATCTGTTAGTTTTCTCTACATACCACATGAGTGAAATCACACAGTGTTTGTCTTGTTCCATCTGACTTACTTTATATTCTATTAAGCATAATACCTTTTTAAGTCTATTCGTGTTGTTGCATATAGTAGGATTTCATCTTTTAATAGCTAAATAATAGTCTATCTAACTGTGCCATCCTTAATAGAGATTTTTTGTTTTAATTGGACTATTTCAGTGTTCTCATAGAAAAGACTAAAGAACACAAACAGCATTTTCTTATTTCATGTTGTTGCTTCAAATATCTTCAAGGGTGAGGTAGACAGTTCATTGGACTCCCATTAAAATTAAAAAAAATAATAATAAAATCAGTTATTTTGCACTGGGAATAGGAAGCACTATAAAGGTTAAGGTTAAATCTGTTGGCATCCTTGAGAGTAGTCTCCTGGTTCTTTTTGCCCCCCACCTCAGCCTCTCCCCCACATCGCCATGCTTGGCCACCACCATTTTTGTCCTGCCCTCCTTATTCAGACCATTTTCTCTCTCCAATGCATTGTCTGTTCAGTGGCCAGGGTGACCTTTCTGTAACACAAATCTAATCTTGCTATTCTCATTCCTGGAACTCTACAGTGGCTTCCCATTACTTAAAGGGTCCGATCCAAACTAATTGGCATGGTAATCCCTATTCTTCCTATGCCGTTGACCTCATTTTCTATTGCCTATTCCTGCCCGTTCTCCAGCACACATGCACTCAAGCCATATAACCATATTCTCTGTGTTCTTTTGTGCCCTGAAGCTGCTGCCCATGGCTGTTCCCTCCCTGGAGTTCTACCTCCCTCCCCCAGGGTCACCTTTCAGACTCATGTCATCTATTGTATCCTTCAAGAAGCATTTGCTGTGCCTCCCACCTCTGAACAGGGATGCTTCCTTTGTGGCGCCCATGATAACTCGTACTTAGACTTGTAAAATCCATGACACCTGTTTTGATTATTGATTTTTCCTGTATCTCCTCCTATCCATATTTTAATCTGCTTTCTCATGTCAGAGTGGATTGTATATCTATGCTAAAACAAATGCTGATTCTGAGCCTACTAGTCACAGTATGTATGTTTCCCTAGTACACCTCTCAGTGCCTAAAATGAGTCAAAAATACATATCATGTGAGTGATGAATGAATAAAAGCAAGACATCCTTGTATCTTTGGGGTTTAAAGAGAACTAGATTCTTTCTGATCAATTCCGATGGATAACCTTGCAGAATAAGATCTAACTCAGAATATCTGCTGATGCCTTAAGCATCCTGGATACTGGAGTGTGTTCAAGGGCCCCTCCCTGACCTCACACACAGAGAATGTCTGAGTTCTGTAGGCTATTTGTAGAGAGTTTATTTCATCTTTGCAGAAAGCTGCCCAGTATAAATATTAGTCAGTTGATTTCACACAGAGTTAAAACAAGCTTTTAAAAGCCTTTTACCTCTCCTGTCCCCAAATAGGTACTTTAGACAGATTCTCAGAGCCTTGGGAGCTTTGTCATTTTTGGTAAAGTGAAAGTTATGTTCTGTTCAAAAGCGGCCTTCTGTGAAGGCTGTCTTGGGGTTGATGCTGAAATTGTGCAGAAAGCGTCAGGTAAAGTGAAGAATTTTAAGATCACTAAGACTGGGTGAGGGGTGGTATGGGACTGAAGCTTCCCATTTCTGGATGATTCTCTCGATGAGGTCATTTCTAAAGATGTTCACCTCTGGTGCCAAGTGGGTGGCTTGGATTTGTGAAGGAGCAGAGGCTTCAGATTTGAATGGTCTGGGTTCAGTGCCAGCTCTGCCCTTCGGCTAGTCAGTGTTAAGCATGGATCCAACCCAGCTGGATGACCTCAAACCAACGGGCACCACCAGCAAAAATATAACCCCATACACACACACTTACTCACACGGTATATATGTATAAATACACATATGTGCATGGTGTAGATACGTGTGTGTATGTGTGTGTATATATATATATATGTATATATATATAACCATACGTATATGGTTCCACATGTGAGTTGCATATGCAGGTTTAAGAAAAAACCCTGGTAGCTACATTAAACAAGTAAAAATAGATAAGTGAATTTCATTTCAATATTTTACTATATTCAATATGTCTCTATTCATAGCCAAGAATGTTTTATTTAATCCAACATGTCCATACTATTTTCACTGCAGTGTGTAATTAAAATACATCTATTAGGGAGATTTTGCATTCTTTTCCTTGAAGTCTGGTGTCATGTTACAATCAGAGCACCCCTCAGTTCTAACCAGCACGTGTTAGCAGCTCATCACCATGCATATGAATGAGGACAACATTTGGACAGCCCAGAGTGACACCCCCATATCTGGGCATATCTCTCAAGTTCTTGAACTTTCCCTAACTGGGATGGACAAGATCTGTTTCCCAGAGGTCCAGTGAGATCACACGTATGTTAGTAGGTGCCCCGACTTCCTCCTCTTCAGTGTAAAGGAGAGGGCAGCGTGTTGTATATTCTCAGTTGGTTTACCCAGTTGTTGCATTTCTGTGTGACCTCGAACTCTATGAGGTAGGAGTGACTTCACTGAGCACTATGTCCCTAATGACTAGCACATAGTAGGTGCATTATTTTTCCAGGGCTGCCATGACCAAGTAGCACAAACCTAAAGATTTCAGTAGCAGAAAAAGATTTTCTCAGTGAGCTGAAGGTTAGAAGTGCAATGTCAAGGGGTCAACAGAGTGATTCCTCCTGCAGACTTAGAAGAAGAGTCTCTTCCAAGCCTCCTTCTTGGCTCCTGGGGCCTTGCAGGCCATATTTAGTTTCCCTTGGTCTGTAGCAGTATCATGCTCATCTCTGCCTCAACTTCTCATGGTCTTCTCCTTGTTCACACATCTTTGTCCTAATGTCTCCTTCTTCCAAGAACAGTTCTAGTGGATTAGGGACACAATTTACTGCACTCTGTCCTAACTTTAACTTAACTTGTTTAATTTGCAATTACCCTGTTCTTCGGTTAGGTCCTAAGCCTTCTGAGATTCTAGAAGCTGGAACTTCAACATTTCAATGCAAACTACCCTTATTAGAGGTTTCAATAAACTTAAGTCAGATGTATGAGTCAGTCATACTTGAGTATAAAGACTCCTTTGGCTTCTTTGGGTGGGTTCCAAGAATATTCCATTCAGAAGAAGGCAGCCACATTAACAATCAAGTCAGGGAAACTGGTTAATGCAGAGATGAGTGTTGTTCCTGGACATATTCTCCATAAAAACACACGGTACCCAATCACATGTGAACGTATTTTAACACTATTCCTTAAAGGCCTTTTGAATTGAACTTATTTAATCCCACCATCCTCAGGTGCCTTAGCTGTGGCCGACTAAAGAGTTGTTTGGATACATTCACTTGAATGTCTCGAGTTGCCACATACACCGATCACATAGTTTCTTAGGCCAGACTTTCACCCATTGGTGTCTGATCACGGTGACTCACCTCTATTTCCATCCTCTTTCTATACAAATGAAGCCAACTTCTTCCCTATTTCTGAAAATATTTCCACCTTTCTGAAAATCCGTCTACCTCAACTCCACCTTGATATTTTATAAGGCCTCTTCTAAGGCACACTTTCCTCTGAACTGTGGCACTTTCTCAGCTCAGCATTCAGCAGACATCCCTAAAACACTGCACATCTTCTGCTGCAGAAAAAATAATACGAATGCACTGATCAAACCTATGTGAAGACTTCTAGGGTCTGCAGTATCAACTGCAGTTGAGAGCCATGAGCTCAGAGACCCCGGCTGGGGTAGGCCCACTCACTGACTTGGCTCTTTTGCTGAGTATGGTGGAGCCACTTGTTTTCAATCCCCCTGAAATTAAAAAAAAAAAAAAATAGCTTCCATGATGGCTAAGCTGTTTTGTAGTGAATTTGTAAGGCCAATAAAGTCTCATTTTCCCTTTGTTCTGAGAATTTTATAACATCCATGTTCAGTTTTCTCATTCTTCGTGTAAAAGTTTATGAGCTAGGGATGAAGGAAGTCCAGAAGTGCATCACGCAGTTAAACTTTTTGATGCAACTAGAGTTGTCGGCTCACATGAACGGAAAGCTTAGGGAATTGGAAATATGTCTAGAGAGGTCACCCCAGCTCGAACGTTTACTAACTCTCTGAAACTATATATGCTGCTGACTCACTGGGCCTCAGCTTCTCTTTTGTCAAATGGGTGTGAATGGTCCTCACCCTACCTGCTTTCTGGTGTGGTATGTGAGGGACAAATGGATGAGGTGTAAACGCTCCAGGCTGCCCTATACCCCATTCCTGGCTATGCTATTGTGATGGTGACGATAAAGATGAGGAACTTCCATCCTATTTACTTACTTGCACTGACCACTGGCTTCCTTTACCTACTTAGTCTATTTCAGACATGGAAGTGGTTTCAAGTGGAATGGTGACGTCAAGGCAGTAGTTTAAATGTCAGAACCCTCTCTTTTCTTGCTGTCCCTCTTTCTCCCCTTGACTGCTTCATCCTGGCCTGGGTCTTCATCGCGTTTACCCTGTGATTTAAAACCAAAAGCTTTGGCGCCTCTCCTCTGTGTTTGCCATTTGGACAAGATGGTGGTTGGAAAGACACACCTGGGTCTCTGCCCCCAAAGACCTTACCACCCGCAGCCTCCAGCCTCTCACCTTCCTCTTACAGGAGGTTCTGCAAAGAACCTCATCACTCTGTTTCTTTTCACTGACTTCTGCCATGGAGGGTGAGGGAGAGATCCTCCTAATGCAGCATCACAGCCAGCTGGTGCTGTTTGGTTCCACATCACCTGGCCATTTTCCCACCCACCCTCCTAGTTTCAGTTTAGACATGGATTCTTCTGGAATGCCCCCCTCAGGGGCCAGCTGAGCCCCTTTAGCTTCTTACAGTCCCTTTCTCTTGGTGCATTTCCTCTTGTACTGCCCATCCCTGGTCTTTCCCGTGACCCCTTCCCACCGTACCCACAGAGGCACCTGGGCTGCCTCCATCCCCCTCACCACAAAGCCCCCTAGCTCTCCCTGTGCCTGCCATCCAGAAGATGCCCAACCATTAGCTGCCAAAACAGTCACAGGGTACCAAGTTCTTGCCTATTTGGATGGTTCGCTGTCCTTGCTTTCTGGCAATGTCTCCTGATTTCCTTTCTTCCAAGTCCAAGTATAATTCACTCCATGACAGCCTCTTTTTTCAAGGTGGCAAACTATTAGAGGCTAAAACTTATGCAACACACCAGGAAAGACAAGGTCATATTTGATCATGTTTTCCTGTTGCAGTAACCAGATTAGACATCTTTCTACAAGTGAGGCGAATGCAAGCCAGCAGATACTTAGCATGTCAGACACCTGATTGCAAAGTGCAGAAGCAGAGGGAAATGTTAATGAGGAATAACCCTACCCTTAAGGAGTTCACAATCTTAGCAGAAGTCTGGGAGGTTCGTGTGGGAAAAGTGGGTCATTAAAAACACACTCTGGTGCTTGCTTCCGTGAAGTCAGAATAAACAAGTGGGAGGCAGGTAGTAGCTGTGTCTCCACAAGCCCATGGGGTCCTGTCAGCTAGGTCTAGACATCCGGCCTGGAGAAGGGACCAAAGGAGGAGGAAACATCAATGAGTGGCGTGGAGACATCAGCTGTTCAGTTTGTGTAATGTGTTAGGAAAGGAACCTATTCTGACTCCCTCCTGGTGTCCGGCTGTGGCATCTGCTTCTTGCTTTAGTTTCTGTCTGGAATATTTACTGCTCCCTTCACTAGAAATTTCCATTTTCCGTCACCGCATCCCACTGGAGACAGTGTCTGCTCTCTTTCTACCATGATGGCCTAATGGCTCAATTTTCTAAATCTAATAGCAGACCCCCATGATGGTGTTGGGAGGGGTGTTTCCTCGGTACGGTCCACAGTGGGGCTGGTGTCTCTCGAGGCCCCCTTGCGCTGTCTGTATAGAGAGTCACCTCCTCTCTTACAAAGAAAGTTGCCTCGCACCAAATCTATCAATTTCCCATTTTAGAAGCAAGCAGAGAATCCTCTGGATAGCTGTGATGGAACAGGTAACTGGTGATATTATCCCAAATCATATCTGCAGGGTAACTGTTCACAATCTATTTAAGGGAACAAAATCCATCCTTTTCCTTCTGTGGGTTTGGCTAAGTGTCGTTGTATTCGCAATGGTGCAAGTCATTGAAATTCACCTTGAATATGAATTTGACACTGATGTTACCCTGGTTGGTGGTGGCGTGACAACTTTTTTCCCTTCTTTAGAAAAGAGCTGGCTGTGAAAGGCAAGAGACTGTGAAAAATAGAAACCAGCTCAGGCCTGGAAGTCCCCTCCATACCCAGAAGGCGAAGAATCCTTAGTGAATCATAATTTTAAATGCATTGTCTATCCCTTCCCTTATGAAAACAGCTTTTGTTTATAGTTATTTCCATGGTTCAATTTCCTACTTGTTCATCTGCCCATTTGTGATGGTGGTGGGCAGTGCCATCCTCAGGGGTAGCAATGGGGACAATGTGACGGTATCGACAGCTGATGACTCATAGCAGCTAAACTCTCTCTTTCCTAACTACTGGCCAGTGATGCCAGTTTCCTGGATATGACAGTGGACTGTGGTTGTATATGAAGTAGGTTTGGGCACAGGTCCTATGTAAGGGTACATAGGAACTTGCTCTAATTATTTTTCAACTTCAGGGTTTGAGTCAGAATTGGATTGGCACAAATATGAGTGTTACCAAGCACTATCGGGGTCACCTTGGATTATTTGCTGAGCCCCACATAGCCACCCATCTCTGAAATGAAGACAATGATTGCGTCTATATCGTGGGGTTGCTGGGTGCACTGAGCAAGTTACATTTATAGAGCATTTAAGACAGTGGCAATTATGAACTGAAAGTCCTTCTAATTATACTGTCATCAATAATGTTTTAATCACCATAATCATCCTCATTGGCATTATTAGCCCACTTGGGGTCTGGATATTGGCATGGAAGGAACTAGAGCTCATGATGTGGTCACCTCCAACTTTGGCTAAGAGACATAGGGTATTTATCAGAACATCTCAGAAAATGTTTTGTGATTGAACTGCTGTACTTTGCAAATATCCTCCCTTCTCTTAGCCAACAAGGAGGTCACTCATAGCCTCCTTGAAAGAATCTCAGCTTTGGAGAATGACCTGGATTTGGGGTCTGCATCTGCCACTAACTAGCTTCAAGATCTTTTTCTTCCTTAGCTGTGAGAGGGGCATGATAAAAATGCGGTTCCTGCAGAGATCAACTTAGATGACACATATAAAGTGACTGGCATTACTTGGTGCTGAGTGAGCTCAGTAAATACCAGCTACTTTTTATTAATAATAAGCGATACTAAGACATTCACATCTATTTCACATACAGACGGCAAAGCCCTATGTTGCGTGACTTTTCATCAAGAAATCATTCTGTGCGGTTGGTATATTCCAACAGGGAGATGCTTTTCAACAGTCGGAGCAGCATTTGATGGTTTGACCTTGTTTCTCAGCAGGCAGAGCTGCTGGGTGAATCAAAGCCTGCCTCAGTGCTGGTGGAATAAAAGGACTAGCTTGGGAACTCACTTTTCATTCAACAAACATTTTGAGTGTGTGTGTGTGTGCATGTGTGTATACCATTGTTTGAAATACTTGAGGCACAACAACAGAGAAAAAAAAAAAAACAAGCAAGGCCCCTGTCCTCATGGAGTTAACCATCTAGCTGGGGACAGACATCAAAATACACGGAATGGAAATACACATATAAGGGCAAATGGAAATGGATCCAACATCAGACATTGACGAGGGTTTTTAAAGACAAGTCTGGGCCCTCGGAGAGCACAGGGCAGAGGTGAGGAGCACCAGAAAACCCATTTTCTTAAGTGCCTGCTCTTGTTAGTTGGGAACTTCACTGGCTCTAGAGGCTGCTAAATTTTTAAGAGACAAGCACATTTCCCTTTGGAAATACCACCCTGTAAGCAACCATATCAATGCTCTCACTTGCACAAAGTGCCATAAATATTTGATTGTCACTAACTTTTAAGGAGTTGAGAAAAACAACCTCTCCATTGCCTTCTGTGACTCCAAATGGAAAATCAGGATGGAACATTTTGCAAACATGACACCTCGTCACCGCGAGCCCGCCGCCCACTCGGCCTGTTTGTATTTCTGGGGCTGGTGTCTGTCAGCAGCAGCGAGGTGGCTTCTGGCCTCCCTCTCTGCTTCCCTGTGGAGGCCAGAGAGTGAGATGAGACAAGTGACTTTCATTTGATTCTGTGACACGGATTCTTCTTAGCTTTGTTGGTTGCTTAGTTGTTTGTTTTGTGAGTTATGGCCTCAGAGTTCTTTGTTCAAGAGATGCTTTTCTGGAAGTGTATGCAGTCAGGGAGCCAAGGTTTGTATGTTTACCTAGTTGAGGTCAGATTTGAACCCATCTCCAGATGTTTAAGACTATAGAGCTTTGGCTTTTGACAGGTTAGGGTAATGAGCACTCACTAATTGTGTGACCCTAAGAAAGTAACTTCTCCTTCCTTGGAAAGGGAATAATAGTTGGTACCACATGGAATGCCGATTCATTGAAGAAACAGGCAAAGCTGCTTTGTTGAATGTTTTGTCCTCAGTAGTTAGAGCAATGACAGTTACAAAGCGTTCAAGAAGAGGTTTTTCTAATCACGATCACCATCATCATCTTCATCTTCATCCTCATCCCCATCACCACCACCACCACCTTCACCCTCACCCCCACCATGTCATCCCCATCATTAGCACCACCACCATCTTCATCATCATCACCACCATGTTCACCTCATCCCCATCATATCACCCCCATCATCACCACCACCACCATCTTCACCCGTAGCCCCATCAGGCCATCCCTATCACCACCACCACCACCATAATAGTCACCCTCAACACTATCATGAGCCCCATCATTATCTCCGTCTAAATGTTCATCATAATCATCATTTGCGCCTTCTTCATCTTAGTCTGAAGATTCAATGATAGGAACTCAACGAGACCAGATTGCACTCAAGTTCTGGTTCTGCCCCTTAACAAGTGTACTATCCCGTAGTGGGAAATATTTTCTCTCTCCTTTGGCATCTCAGTTATCGTAGCTTTAGAAGGAACCATAATGCCTTCCTTGTGGGCACTGGTATGAGGATTAACGTCCCTAGCAAAATAGGTGAGGCTCCAACACACCTGCCTAGCATTTCACTGGGCTAGAAAGGAGACTCATTTCTTCCCCACAAGAGGAAAATTATGCTCATGGGACTTTCTAGATTATAAAACACATTTCTATAGATTTTTTTTTCCTGAAGCATTGGAACAGATTCATTGGAAAGAGGAGTATGAGTTATGAATATTTATAAATATGGAATCTGAGGCACAAAGAGGTTGAGTAATTGCCTATAGTTCCACCTTTATGCTTCTGACTTCTCAATAGTTGACTTTGTTTTTTTTTTGTTTTTTTTTTTTTTATAGAGGCATGCTTTATTTATTTGTTTGCTGGTTTGTTTGTTTTGTTTATACATGCACTGGGTACAGTCAGAAGCGCGGGAGGGTGAGAGAATTCACCAGAGCCAGAGCGGGGAGCAGAGCAGGCAGAAGGACCGAGGTACACTGCTGAGGGCAGCAGCGGGCGGCAGGAGAGGTCTGCACGCCATGTGGGACCCTCCTCTGGTGGCCGGGGAGCAGCCGGGGATCGAACCGGCGCCGCAGAGGCCGTGCGCAGTTTCGCAACCCAGCGCTCAACCGCTGCGCCACCGGGGAGGCCCTCAATAGTTGACTTTGATCCTTTAGTCACAACACTAACAAAAAGTTTGGGTGATAACACTGGAAATTACCTCGCACACTATTTTATTTATTTTACTGCAATCCATAAAAGATTTTACATTGCAACCCAATTAACTCACATATAAGTTTCATGAATCAACACTAATTTTCATTATCCTTTTTTTAAAGATTTATTTATTTAGGCAGACAAGACCTGGGGTACAGGCCAGAGGTGTGAGGGTAAAAGGATTCACCAGAGACAGAGTGGGGAGCAGAACAGGCGCATCTACTGAAATACACTGCTGAGGGGATCAGTGGGGAGACAAGAGAGGTCTGCTGTGCCATGTGGGTAGCTCCCTGGCTGGGGATCAAACTCGTGCTGCAGTGGCGGGGGATAGCTTGATATCACTGTCTTTAACTCCTGCGCCACCAGGGAGACCCCAGTTCTCACTGTTATCTTCCAGTGTCATATGGTTTAGTTTATGTAAAGTTGCGGGGATAACCTCTACATGGATTTTACCACCCAAGGCATCACATCTATACTTCATAAAACACAGGGCATTTTCCCCCAGAACTGTGTATCAGAATGACCTGGACACTTTTCCCAGAACCCCTGTCTGGATCCTGCCCTGGGAAACTATTGGCCAGTAGATCTGGGTGTAGTCCTAGTGTCCTGTTTTGTTTTGTTTTGTTTTTCTTAAGAAAATACCCCAAAAGACTAACAGTCCACTGGTTAAGGACCACAGTCCTGTCGTATCCCTCTGATTGTTTCCACCTGAAAGCTCTTCCTAGTGAGTGTTTTTTTTTTTTTTTATGAGTATGTTTTCAATCTCTAGAACGTGTTTCCTGGGGAATTTGCCTTAGTCTCAACCCTCTCTCCCGCGTTGAAGGAATGAATTTCCAGTTGTCAGTGGGAACAGAGACTTGTGGCTCATGATAGTGGTTTGAGCCCAGGTGGGGCAGGACCGCTGGGGCCAGCAGTGCTGGGGGCACAGACTCATGCTTCCCCCCAGGACATTACGAAATGGCTTATTCTATCCTGGTCTTGGGGAGGGAAGCCTGGTGCAAATACTGCTTATCCAGGATTTTCTTTCCAACCCCGGGAGTTGGGAATTAAGAGAAATTCTCCCAGGGGCTCCCCTAGCTAATACCAAGGACAGTCTAGCAGGAAGGTTGAATTCTTCCAGCCTGCCTCTCCTGCCCTCATCTCCTCTGCTGTTACACAATTTAATTACCAGTTTAATCACTCCCGAAACCCCATCCATTCCCTGAAGGTCCCCCCTTTCATAGCAAGGCATCTGGGCGATAAACAGCTGTCCACCGGCAGGGCGATGGGACTCTGGAAATCCTCCCTTGACACACAAGAAAGACAGGACCCAATAAAAATGGGAAGTGTTTTGACATTTCACTCTGGGTGTTTGTTGTACTTTTAATAATAAAGGAAGAGCAAAGTATTTGTAGCTGTAACCAAAGAGGCAGCATTTGGCATGGAAATCACTGGGGATTTTTTCTACCAGGTTTTATTTTTGCTTGGAGGGAGAGGAGAAAAAGAAACAACAAAGAATGAGGAAGAAACAGAAGTTCAAGAACAGGGGAAAGCAAGACTCTGCTCTTTCCCTCTATAGCACTGACACCCCCGGGACTTGGGGGTCATCTGTAGTGTCCTTTCTGGGAGGCCTGTCCCCACACTTAACTGCTGGTCCACAAAGATGGCTCTGGGTCTCGCTCCCCTGTCACCAGACGTGATGAGTGAGCAGGTCAGATGGTGCCTCCTGTGAGCCGGGTCCTACATGTGCTAGTTTTGCAGGGATTTAATGTTTCTTTTTGATTTGCACGATTATTCCATGAAGAAACTCAGAACCCCCATTCAACAGAAGCAAAAAATGGAGCCCAGCGTGGTCAACACTTGCCCAAGGCCACAAGGCCGGTCTGCAAAGAGGCAGCCTTCCAAATCTTCAAACCACCGCCCAAGAGCCGGGCACTTTAGAAAATGATTCCCTGTGGAGTCCTCAAGGTGTTGTGTTAATTCACCTCTATGCACCCCTTTATCTCTTTGAACTCTGGCTCCAACCCTCCCCTCCTACCACCACTGCCCCCCCCCCCCGCTGCCCTGCTTAAAAATATAAAATAAAGCAGGGTAGTAGCCAGCTCCTGGGTGCATTCCATAACTTTGTTGCATACCGCATATTTAGTTTTGTAATGAAAAATCCCAGCTCCAGGCGATGCATAGGATAGCATTTCTAATGTTTTTTAAACAGCTATTAATGTAGCTGAGCACTGTGTGAGTGCGTGTGTGTGTGTGTGTGTGTGTGCGTGTGTTCTCCCTTCTCTGTATAATCATCTGCTGAGTGTGATTTCTGAGATGAGAAGCCAGAGGAGGGGCGAGTGTGATTGACGGGCCAGGCCCCGCTCCAGGAAAGTCCCATCTGGGGTTGGTTTGGGGAGCAGTCAGATGTTGAGGGGGAGGTCAGCCAGGCGTCCTCAGCTCCCCCGCCTTCAACACCCCAGCCATCCACACGCTGCACACACCCGCGCTCGTAATTGAGGCTTGCTTTGGGCAGATGCTTTGTGGAGTGGGGCTAGAACAGCTGCTAAGTTTATGGAGGAGAAAGAAAGCAGGATGGTGCAGCAGGTATTTCTCCCCGTTTTATTTTTCATTGGGAATTGTGATTTGAATGGTACTCAAACCCATCCTTGCGTTAAGTCGGTGCTGTCTGCTGTGCTACTGTGCCCCCTGCATCCCTGCATCCTGCATCCCTGCATCCCTGCATCCTGCAGGCAGAGGCGAGGATTTCAGCCTCCTCTGTGTGTGTGTGTGTGTGTGTGTGTGCGTGCGTGCACACACGCGCTAGCCTTCTGCTTGATGTGTTGAACTGAGCTGTTCTCAGAACCAGCAGGTTAATGGTGTGATTCTGCATTTCTTGACTTTGTTTCCATGCCCCGGGGCACGATGCTGTTTAGCTCCTTGCTCTGCACTGGAGGCTTTTTCTGAGTATGTGCCATTTCTTGCCAGAGAAGTAGAACTGTGCACACCACTAAACTAAAGTAAAGCAGAGTGTCAGCAAGACTGCACACTGCGGGCAGCGCCGGGAGGCTGGTTCTCCCCAGTGAGAGTGGGGTCAGGGGGCAGGATGCTGGGGGAGGGCCGTGGGCAGGCCTCGCTGCTCTCCTTGCTGTGTGGACAGACACAATCAGCTGGACTGTGAGGGCTGGACACTCCCTGTGTGATTTTTCAATATCGGGGCTGGGTTTATGCACAAGAGGATTTTGAAGGGGCAAGAAATGGACAGGGGAGAAATAAATTCCTGACGCAAAGGGAAAATAGGTCCTCAAGAAGTTTGACAATGAGAAATGGAGAAAACAAACGAACTACAGAAAAGAAAAATATACTTTTAAATGAAAAGACCAATCGATGGTCACCAGAAGGGACGGGAATCAGGGCTGCAGAGAAGGGGGCCCACGGTGGAGAATGGCGCCAGCCTTTATGTGTCCGTTTACGCGTGGATTCTGGATGATGCACCCTGAAAATTAATGATGTCATCTTGCAACTAAAGTAGAAAATAAAAGTAAAGAATGCATTGGGGAAACACACACAGGGAAATGCTTGACGGGTGTCCAGCCCACCTTGGCAGTGAGGGCAGCCAAGCTTTCCCTCCTCTGTGTGTGAATCGGGCATTTTGACTGAAAAGCATGTACCCGGTGTGTGTCCTCCACATGGAGACTATTTTGCCATTGAGATGTCATTTATGTTAGGTTTTTTTAAAAGATTTATTTATGCATACAAGAACTGGGGTACAGGCCAGAGGTGCGAATGGAGGGGTGAGAAGGCTCCCCAGAGACAGAGTGGGGAGCAGAACAGGTGGATCTACTAAAATCCACTGCTGAGGGGAGCAGCGGGGAGACAGGAGAGGTCTGCTGCGCCCTGTGGGTCACCTCTCTGGCTGGGGAATCGATCTCATGCTGCAAAGGCTGGGGACAGCTTCATGGGTTGCGTCTTAACCCCTTGCGCCACCAGGGAGGCCCTGGGTTACATTTGGAGCCAGAATGTTTTGCAAAGTCGAATGGGTCCTTTGTTCTTTTATGAGTTTCTCACAACTACTTTATTAAACCACTCAGGGCAATGAGAAGAGAAATGAATAGAGAAATTAAAAAAAAAATAAGAGGATCCTCTTCTTTGCTTTCTGGCTAGGTCTCCTGAGCCCACCGCAGAGAGGAAAGTGGGGGTGTGGGATGTTTCAGGAACGAAAGGACCGCACCTCGCGTCTGAGGGTGGATTTCTGGGGTCCACTCTGCTCTAGTCGTCAGCTTACGGTGTTTATCTTAAAATAGCAATGATATCCTGACTATTTCATGCTTCGGTAAAATATTTAAATTGAAATGGCTTTTTTTTTTTTTTTTTTTTTTTGCTTTGGTGACTCAGACTTGGCTGCATCCTAACAATCCTTGTGGTCCTGGTCCCTGGCACACAAGCTGAGGGTCGGGGTCTCGGGTCACGAGGGGCCCCTGCCATCCTCCTGGATTGAGTTGCTCTAATGGACTGAGCTTTGGTGGATGAGGACAAGGGAGTTTCCTCCATGTGGATCCTAAGGGCTGCTCTTTATTTCAAGCTTCTACCCAGTGCTGTACAATAGTGGGTTTCAAATCATGAGGTCTTGGTGGTTTTATTTTTTTCCCATTTGTGCAGCAACCCAAGAAAATCCACACACTGAAAATTAGATGTTAGGTTTCCAAAGTCTTGAGGCGCTGGCTGGGTGATGTGGGGGATGTGTGCAAAGCACAGTCACCCTCCCCTCTCACTCAGAGCCCCCCTAGCACCCTGCCTCTGTAAATACCAGTATTTCTGGGATCATCCCACTTATTTAGGGAAAGGTGGGGGTTCGGCCTTGGGTAGAAGGCGGCTTCTGCCAATAAGGGAATGTCTAGCCAGAAGGCTCCAAATAACTCTTGCCTGTCACCATCACCTCCGTGACGTTGACTGCAGTTCTCAACCCAGAGCCCGTTCACATGACCAAGCTCCTTGACCTGGAGCAGAAAAGGTGCCCTTAACGTGAAGGTATTTTTCCAGAAAATACATTTCAGCCAAGCTGAGAATCCAGGAACATCACTAGGGAGGAAACAAGACATCTCTGAAGCCATTTGAAGGTGAAAAAAAAAAAAAATTCCATAGGAAGTGCAATGATCTTAATTAAATATTAGCTGTAATTAGCCCAAAGTGCAAATGTTGGGAATATTAATTAGGGTTTCTCTAGGAGGACTGTCAGTGTTAATCAGTAACAGTGGGGGGTCCCGCCAACATCTGTTGGCGAACTCAGGGATCAGGAATGTGATCTAGAAGCCCCGGACCTGGATGCACCTGGAGGCACCTGGGCTTCCCCCGCTACAGGTGGCATCCTGGCTGTGCCAGGTGCTGGTGAGGTTGGTGGTCTGTCCTGGCCCAGCCGGCCCTTGCCTTTCCTAAGGTGGCCCAGACCCTTCTAGAGCCCGGCTTCAGCCTGGAGAGGGCAGGGCTTTCCTGTGTCCTGCTCTGCCCCTGCCCCAGACGCCCCCTGGCCTGGCGAATCTGCGCCTCCTGCAGCCCAGCACGCACCCTCCCCCACGTGGGATGTCCCACCGGGTCTGGAGGCCTGGGTGCATGTGACAGACAGAGGTGTCATCTCTTTTGTGAATTGGAAACGAACCTCCCCAGCAGGTGATCATCTTGCCAGATGAGAGACACCTGGGCACGCGACGGACACCATTTATTTTAGCTCCCGGCTTCCTTAAGAGGTACCTAAGGCTGCATCCTTGCAAGATTATTGGCCAGTTTGGGACTGTACCATCCTTCACCACAAAATTAAGTGGGATTCGAAATGCAATGCACGGAATGCAGGATTCTAGATGTCAACACTCTTAACACGAGGGCTGCAAAGCATCCTTTGCGGGGCGGGGGCTGCTGTGTATCGTAGTGTGATTAGTGCGTCCCTGACCTCCAGCCCCAGGTGCCAGAAGCACCCCTTCCTCCCATCGTGACAACCAGAGTGGCTCTGGTCAGCCACTAATGGCCCCTGAGCAGCCACCCTGTGTGAGCGCTACTGATACAAAGCGCCCGGCACATGGCCGGCACCCAGCGGCCTGTCCCAGAGCACCAAGGAGACCAGGGCGCCACCCGAGGAAGCACCGAGGCTGCCCTAACCCTCCTGCACCTGCCCACCTGCGGAGTGTGCCACCCAGTGTGGTGTGTTTATGGCTCAGCATCCAGTGATGCAAGTGGATCCCGAAGGAGAAGCAGATGTTCCATACCAGGCCACCTCGACACTGCCACGTCCAGTCTGCTGAGCGGTTCTCTCTCCCGCCTTGCTGCTGGCTTAATTCCTGCCCTGACTATCTGCATGAGAAGGACTCCTTATCTGTGTCCCCTGGTCAGTTAGAAGACTTTTTCTGCCTAGGACCATCCAGTCTCTGGCACAACTACAGGACTCTGCATCAAAGCACAGGCTGCATGGCGATGTCCCAATAAAACTTTATTTATAAGGTTAAACCATGCCCAGATTTGTCCCTGGGTCATTTGCCAATCCCTCCTTTTCTTTTCCCACACTCTCTCCTGTTGCCTAAGACAAGAACCCAGGGGTCGTTATTCCGACACGCATTCACTTAGCAAACACACAGGCCCAGTGGGGCTCTGGAGATGAAAGGGAGGGTGTGACGTGGCTTCCGCTCACAGGGAATGCCAACAAACAAACAGCACTTGGAGTGATGTCAGATGTGGTCCCAGGCTGCAGCGGACAACAGGGAAGAAACAGCTGCACGTGCGTACCAAGGAAGGCTTTCAGGAGGAGGCGGCTCTCGATCTGGTCCCTGGAGACAGGAAGAGGCCAGCCAGGCCAGGGAGTAGGGGACACTTTCCCAGCAGGGAGGAGACTTGATGTGGGCCAGAGCTTGGGGCCCTGCTTCTACCTCAGGATCCCCGGCTTCCAGGGCACAGGGCCCTTCTGTTTCCAGCGAAGAGGGAGCTAACACCGCGTCCAGTACTTCCAGGATGGCCCTGCTGACATTTCACTGTCGGCTCCATCCCCCTGGCTGACTTCTGCTTTGGGCAGACCCTCTTCAAGAGCTGTCTTGGTTGCTGCAGGCTGACATTTTTATAGCCACCCCTCGCCGTGGGAAGAGACCTCCACCCCCAGCTCCAGCAAAATCCCAGGATCAAACCTCCCTGGCATTTCCTGGACCGCACTCGGTTAGATGGATGCGAGGCCGTATCCAGAGACCCAAGAGTGGAAGGCTATGCGAGCCAGGCCAGGGCGCGTGACAGTACCAGCCAGGCGCCTCCACACACACACACACACACACACACACACACACACACACACACACACACACAGCCTGAGAGTGGAAGTCCCTGCAGAGAGACGGACATGATCCTTGAAGAAAGAGACATGAGCTCCCAGCCCCCAGCCGTCTTGACAACCAACATCCTGGTGGTCCCCAGGCGTGGCCAGATGCCCACGCCCGGCGCAGACAGACCCCACCAGCCCCAAATGCTTCACAAAGAGGTTGCAAGGAAGGGCCTGCATTTCTGTTTCCACTGGCTCGGATATTTGGAGAAACCAGTCTGGGGGTGGAAAGGGATGTCTTCACTTGTAAAATGTTTTTAACTTATCCCCGGCTTCGTTCTCCTCAAAGTGTCATCGTTAACATTCTAATTAAGGTCCCCTCTAAACACACGCGCCTGCTCGGTGCCTGCATCTGAGAATAAACTCATCCTGCCCCGGCCCGGCTCTTTGCTGCTTTAGCCCAGCGGCTCTTGAGCCTCTTTGGCCCGGACCAAGGCGGCGGGAGCCACCCTGACGTCTGTGTCCTGCTGTCGTCCTCGGAGGGCCCAGGTCACGTCCAGTCGACCGCAGCCGAGGGAGGGGAGCCTCGGGGGTGCTTCATTGCCGAGTCTCCCTCCCTCCCTCTCTCGCTCCTGTTTTTCTCTCTCTGTGTGGTCTGAGACCGTGGAAAATTTGCACCTCCGGGTTACGGTTTCTGATGCCATGGTGCGTGTGCGCGTGTGCGCGTGTGCCAGTGTGTGTGGTAGTGAGGCGTGGAGGTGGGCGTGGAGGTGGGAAAAGATAGATGTTTCCTGAAATGGAAGCGTTTGAATTCAGGTTTTTTTTTTAATTCTTTTGATTAGACTGTAACGATCACACTGCATGTTTTGCCTAGATCTGAAGGGCGGGTTGTTATGTAATACTCTGTGCTGGTAAAAAAAAAAAAAAAAAAAAATCAGGCGGGGGTTGGGGGGGGCCCTGACTAATGAGACTGAGAGTTAAGTCCAGGATTTTGCAGAAATTCTTAGGGTGGGGGTATTGGGGGCACCATCTTTATCCAGATTGCCCTGGAATTTTCTTTTTTTCTTTAGTTGTTTCACATTAGCACTGAGAACATTTTCTCTCTCTCTCTCTCTCTCTCTCTCTCTCTCTCTCTTGCTCGCTTGCTCTCACACACACACTCACACACACACACACACACACTCTCACACACACACAAGCGCCCGTGCACACCATTGTGGGCATTCAAAGGCGCCCCATCCCCTTCTATGAGCCAAGTCACATCAAACTTGGATTCAATTCACTGCTTAGATGAGTTCTCTCCTCTCAGGAGCACACGCCATTCCATCTCTCTTGGCATTTGGAGGATCAGGTCGAGGTTGTGCTGTCACGGTAGACTGCAACCGTGCTCCCGGCGGGAATGAAATCAGGGGGCCCTGGTGGAGCCCTGCCCGGGGGCGCAGACCCCTCTCTGATGCTGGCAGGGGGTTGGGGAAAGGTGTCGCCTTGCAGGGCCTCAGTTTCCACTCTGGTGCAACAGGGTGTCCGAGGTGGTCCTGGCAGGCATGTCTGGTCTGGTGGAGGAGCAGGAACTGCGCCCTCAGGCTCTGGACACGGCGCAGCCTCCAGTGCCAGAGCAGGGGCCCTGGGTGGGGAGGCTCTCTGGGTGCCAGCTCACCTTTTCTTTCTCCCCCTTTTGGCTTTTGCAGGGTAATCAGGAAGCAGCCGCCGCCCCGGACACCATGGCTCAGCCTTACGCTTCGGCCCAGTTCGCCCCCCCTCAGAACGGCATCCCCGCGGAATACACGGCCCCTCACCCCCACCCCGCGCCAGAGTACACGGGCCAGACCCCCGTCCCCGAGCACACGCTAACCCTGTACCCTCCCGCCCAGTCGCTGTCGGAGCAGAGCGCCGCGGACACCAGCGCGCAGACGGTCTCCGGCACCGCCACAGTAAGTGGTGCGCTCGGGGCGCGCGCCAAAGGTGGGGGGCTGCACCTGCCTGGGGGCGCCCCACCTGCCGGGGCTCCCGCTCAACACCAGCTCTGTGCCCATCTGGCCCCCCGGGCTCCTGTCTGCACGTGTCCTCCCCTGTGCCGTCTGCAAATCAGCCACATCCTTCACTCCCAGGCCACCTGCACCTGTCGTGTCCCCTTTCCAGGACTGTGCCACCTCCAGGGACTCAAGCACGAGGCTCCTCAAACTGGTTACATAGAGATAGAAAGTACAGCCCATAAAATTCACACCTTTCTTAGGTGTACAATTCCCTGGTCTGTAGTAGATTCATGGAATGAGGCAGCCATCACACCATGTAATTTTGGAGATTTCCATCACCCCAAAACAAAACTTGTGTGCTTGGACCAAGGCTCCCACTTCCTCCCCAGAACCCTTAACTTAGCCTAAGGCACCTGCTGTTCAGCTACATTTGTAGGACAGTCCCTGGTTCTTCCTTTTTTACTGCTGATCGTTGGGGTAGCAGACCCGGCCTGCAAAGGGGCAGCAGGAGGGAATTGGGCAGCTGGTAGGTCTCGTCTGTATTTTGATGGTGGTGGTTACAGAAGTCTAGGCACCAAAAAGAGTACATTTTATTGCATGGAAATTGATTTACTATATTAAAAAAAAACAGAAAATAAGTCAAAAGAACAATATTTTATTGCCATCATCAATGAAAACTGGCATAATTGGCTATGGATCAAAAATAACCCTAAGCAAAAATGACTTTAAAATTAGTGCTGATGTGTTGTACCATCTCACTGAGTCATCAAGATGCATATGAACATCTGGGACCCTTGTTGTGCTGAATTCTTAGGAAGCTCGGGCACAGCAGGCTCAGGTCCAGAACCTGTCGTAGGGAGGAGGTAATTATGCCTCCTTCTCCTGTCCCCAGACCTCTGGAAAACCAGTATTTGTGAAAAAGTTTGTTGGTTTGAAGTGTGGCTTATTTCTTGTAACTAACAGTAACCATTGACTAACTTTTCAACCTGGTACTTTATTTGGAGGTTTGGGTAAAAATTTAAAAAAATATATACTAGTCTAAAATTTTTTCAGCCCCCTTTTTATTGTGGTAAAATAGATCCATAACATAGCATTTGTCATTTTAGCCATTTTAGCACATACAATTCAGTGGCATAAATGTATTCACAATTGAGTGCAAACATCGTCATTATCTAGTTCTATATTTTCATCACCACCCCCAAAGTACCACACCACTATGCAGTACTCTCCATTTCTCCCTTCCCCCTGTCCCTGGAAACCATCATTTGGTCCTCTGTCTGAATGGATTTGGGCATTCTGGATAGAAAAATATAATATATGACCTTTGTGCTGGGCTTATTTCACTTAAAATAATGTTTTCAAGGTTTATCCATATTGTAGTATGTATTAATACCTCATTCTTTTTCATGGCTGAATACTATTCCACTTTGTTGCTTATATTTCCTTTAAAACATTCTTTCATTTATTCATAGACCTCTGCAAATTTTTGCAGTTGCGAATCGTGTTGCTATTGCCTCTTTGCTCTGACTGCTGTGTTTTAGGGATGGATGCATCACATGGCCTGGCTCTCTTAGAGTATGTTTATTGTTGTGTTGATTGCCAGGTGGAGTGATAGAGTTGTTCATTTTTTTATTCATTATTTTATGATGATGGCTATTTTAAGATTTTAAAAAAGTTCAGTCAGACATTATTAAGCCTCAGCCTGTGCCAACTACACTAACTGTTGTGGGAGAGCCATCCACTCACTCACAATAGTTATTGAGCTTCTGCTGGGGCTGGGACTCAAACTAGGCGGTGTGGTTGAACCAAGTGGAAGTAGTCCTTTCCCTCTTGTAGATAGTGTGAGAGGAAGAGCAAGAAGATGGGCTGCTCAGATAGCTGTATCAACATACACTGTGACACTAGCTATATCAACCCACATTGTGATGTATGCTCTTAAGGAAACAAGAACTATGGGAGGTTAAACAATAGCAGAAGTGCTTCCTGCAAATGGGTAGTCTGGGAACATTTCTTCCAGAAGAGGATTTTTAAGGTGAGAAGACAAAGTTTTCTAGGCAGAAGGAGTACAGCGCCGAAGGTCCTAAGGATGGAAGAACTTTGCTCTGCAAAGAACTAGAAAAAGACCAATAAACCCAGGGCCTATGAAGGGATTCATCTGTCCAGTGTGTGGAGAGGAGCTCTGCGGGGGCCACCCCAAAGGTCTAGCGGGTTCTGTAGTGACTTGGGATTCTACCTTAGGAGCAATGGGGAGTCATTAAAAAGAGTTTAAGTGAGAAGAGTTATAAAATGACAATTTCAAAATTTCAAAGAATGGATTAGTTATGCGTATCTTAAAAGAAATCAATCCAGTTGGGGAGGTGAGATGCTTGACATCCTCTCATACATACGCACAAAACTCATTAGCAAGCAACACAACGGAACTTAAAAACCCTGTTGGTTGTGGCTCTGCCCTGTGCAGGACAGTGAGCTGAAGGAACAGACATGCACCTTTCCTCAGGGAGCTTTGCATCTGCTAGTGAGCGCAGGATATGCGTTCTGGAAATTATTGTCACGTGGTGAGTTCTATAGCCCGAGTCTTCAAGGCTTTGTGTATCATGGTGGCAGAAGAAAATGCTTTCTAAGGAGGCTGTCTCAACCAACACCATGGTTGAGTAAGAAATAAATGTTTGAGGGTCTTCTGGTTGCTAGTGACAGAAAACTCAGGAAGGAATGTGTTGGCTCATACACAAAACCCAGGAGGAAGACTGACTTTAGACAAAGCTGGGTTTGGGCATAGACCCACTGGGCTCCAACAGGATCCATCCCTGGTCTTCTTCCTCTTGCTTAGCTCCTTCCTCCAATTCTGTGTGATGGTCATGGCAAGAGCAGGCTCTTGCCATTATACCAGATTCAGAATGGATGACTCTTGGGCCAATCCCAGCACACCCTGGGAAACAGTCTTTCCCTGTTTTCTATGGAATCTCTTAGTTCAGGGCTAGAGCTAAACTTGAGTGCCTCGGCCCTGGAGCTCTTGATTCTCATACCCAGATTCATGAGCCAAGGATGGTTCCACCAGAGCCAATGATAAGGCACCTTCAGAATGCATCATAGAAGATATTGATCAATAGAAACTGGTCGGAGCTCAAGGGAGCAGGGCGAGCCATGGATGGAGGGGTTGAATCTATACATTTGCCAAGTGTGGGTAACAAGAGAGGGACAGATCCTTGGAGAACTCGTAGGTGGTGGTGTGTAGAAGGAAAGGTGCTCCTAAGTGAGACACAAGTGTGGTCTGTAGACTGGGGTTGAGCCAGACAATGAAGTCAGGGACGCCTGGCTGATGTGAACTGACGGTGGCAGTTGGGACATCCCTGATGACCAGGGAGCAACTGGGTCGAGGACTCTGTGAGAAATATGCAGGGAGTGTGCGCTACCTGTGGTGAGCATTTGGAGTGAAGGAGAGAAAGGAAAAACAGCAATGGAGGGCCTCCCCGGTGGGGCAGTGGGCTGAGCGCAGTGCTGTGAAGCTGTCCACAGCCTCTGCAGTGCGAGTTCGATTCCAGGCCAGCCAGGGAGCTGACCCACATGGTGCAGCAGACCTCTCCTGTCTCCCCGCTGATCCCCTCAGCGTGTATTTCAGTAGATCCTCCTGTTCTGCTCCCCACTCTGTCTCTGGTAAATTCTGTCACCCTCTCATGCCTCTGGCCTGTACCCCAGCTCTTATATAAATAAATAGTTTTTTTTTTTTTTTAAAAGCAGCAATGGAGGAACAAAGACGTCAGAGAAAGCAGTTTGTAGGATAGTTGGCTTAATTTCACCCCTATGGGTGGGAAGAGGACAGAAAGGAGAGCAGGGAGTGAGAGCTAGAGGATGATGACTCAGGAGAGAAAAGGACAGCATTTTAGGAAGAATAGGAAGGACTGTGATCAATGGTGTATAGATGCAATGGGCAGTAATTTAAAAAGAAATACTTAATGCAGCTTTACTGACGTGTCGTTGACCTGCTATAAATGGTGCTTACTTAATGTGTGCAATTATGAAGTGCTGACGTGTGTACATACATGTGGGGCCATACTCACAGGTGTCAAGATAACACACATATCCAGTCCCCTCAATATTTTCTTGTATCTCTTTGCCACCGTCCTCCGCCTCACCCTGTTCTCAGACAACCAACCGATCTCCTTTTATGAAACCTCCGTGTCATTTCCAGAGTTTTATCTCAGTGAGATCAACTGTTAAGTGCTCCATTGTGTGGCTTTTCTCACCCCATCTTCATGCTAAGATCCACCTAGAGTGTCGCAAGCTTCCGTGGTGGCTCGCACTGTCGAGTGTCATCCGCTGGTGTGGACATGCCACCTCTTGTGGATCCGCTTACTGCGATGGGCTTGGGTGGTTTTCAGTGTAGCCCTCTATGGATAAGGCTCCTGTGGACATTTGGAAACACCAGGTTTGATGCGGAAGGGAAGTGTCTCGGTCCATTCGAACTGCGACAAGGAACTGCGCAGACCGGCTGAGCGGAAGCAGAAACCTCATGTTCACAGATCTGGAAGCTGCAAGACCAAGGTCAGGGCGCCAGCTTGTCGGGGCCAGGGGTCCATTTTCTGGTTCATCGCTGGTTCCTTTTCAGTGTCCTCACGTGGGAGAAGAGCCAGGGGACCTGCTTTTGTGTGAGGACACTAATCCCATTCATGAGGGCTCTTCCCCATCACCTCCCAAAGGCCCTGCATCCTGACCCACTCACCTGGGGCTTTCGGATCCCAATGTGCAAACACTCAGACCACAGCAAGGCGCAGGCGTACACCTGTGAAGGCACAGAAATCTGGATCATGAGGAGACATGAGAAGCTCACCCCGTGCCGTCTTAGGTTCCTGGTGTGAAGGCACCGTCATCGCTGACAGAGTGAGAACCCAGGAGTGTGGACGCAACGGCAGGACTCCTGAAGTCAGGCAAAGGGCAAGAGTGTGGGTCAGATGCCTCTGGGGGTGCCTGAGTGGCCATCGGTTCCTCTGAGGTTGCAGAGCGTGAACTTGCGGTTGGCGGGTTTCTTGCCTTCTCCGTCCACCTTTGCGAAGTCCTGAATGTGTCTGGAAGCTTCAAAGGAGAGAGAACCGTCATAGCTGGAGCAGGCGGGCTTTGTGGCTGACCTGGAGGCAGTGCGAGGCCCCTCATCCTTCACTGGTTTGGGGAAGTGGGGGACGTCCTCACGGGGCCATCTTGGTTTTGCTACAAACCACTCCACACACGGGCATTTCTCTCGCTGACCCGTCGGGAAGCGGCTTTGCTGTCTGTGACCTACTTCTGAGTTGTACTTCCCGGCATGACCGAGCAGAACATGGTCTTTGACAAGTTGGCTGAAGTTGTCTCTGCATCCTGGCACGTTTGCTGAGCACACTTTCTCTTCACACAGAGTCTGCATTTCCCGGGACACTCAACCTCAAAGTGGGTCAGACCCTGGATTGCCCCAGCCCCAGAAGCATGGCCCTGTGCACCTGCTCTATGACTCTCCAGGGGTGTGTGTCCAGGCACGAGCTCTGGGCGTGCAGGATGCTGAATAGCGGTCTGAGGCCACCGCAGAGGCCGTGGTTTCTTCGAGTCATTTTGGGTAAAAGAAAACTTCCCTCCATCTGGCAGGCTCCAGGAACGTCTAATGTATGCGCATGATTTCACGCAAAGTGCAGAATCTGTAAAAGGGAAGCAGGAGGCACCAGGCCTTCCACCCGGAGCTGCCCAGAAATGTCTGAAAGTACAGCCGGCAAAGACTTACCAGGTCCTCTCGCCAGTCCCCGAGGGCTAGGGTGAGGCCCTGGACGTTTGCTGCTCAGTGTCTATTTAGCACAGGCCCCCCAACATCACAGATCACTGTGCTGGCGTAGCTGATGCCACAGTAGACTCGATACTGCTCCTGACAAGGTATTTTACTCTTGACATATTATAATTAGAGATTTGCAAGTGGTGAATTTTCCATGTATCTCCAATAGCAACTTCTATTTTTAACATCTCTGCAGTCTGTCTAAAAGGTTCCCACCAACTCTAGGCCCCGCAAGGAGAGAGAATGTGGGCCCTAGAGCCTGGCCCCCAATTTCTGGGGAGAAGCTTGGTAGAGAAAAGAGCCGTTGGAGGAGGAGGCCGGCTCTCCCTGGTCTTTAGCTGCCTCCTCTGGGGGGTGTGTCCCCAGATTTCATCCAGACCCTTAAGAAGTAAGTCACGGGCTGGTGATAACTTCCTGGATTCTGCTTTCGAGGCCAATCAGGTAGCTAAGATGGGGAAAAAACACATCTCAATACATTCCTTTTTGTTAACTAGCTGTAATAATAATTGTAATTAGCATTACCAGCACTGCTTGTACAGCTGCTATTATTGTTATAATTACAGCAAAGCAGGTTATAAAAGTCACACGTTAGCAAAGAGGATGTGATGAAAACTCAGATTTCCTACAGCCTAGAAATGTGTGCGAATGCAAGCAGATGCCCGTCACAGTCCGTGCGGGCCGCTGTAACAAACACGCTATCAAGTGAGTGGCTTATAAACAGCAAACGTTATTTCTTACAGTTTGGGGGCAACAAAGTCCAAGAGAGTGGCACCCCCAGATTCAGTATCTGGGGAGAGGCCCTTCCTGCTTCCCGGATGGAGGGGAGACAGCCATGGTCTGGGGGCTCCATAGAAGGATGAGCCCCCTGATAAGAACTCCATCCTCTGCTATTTTCGGGGCTCCGGAGCATCCCAACCCCCGCTCCTATCCTGCATGCCGAAGGACCCCGCCGGCCTCTGGCCTCTGCTCTCAGCATTCCTCTGCCCGCACCCCACCGTGGCCCTGCCATCTGCAGCCTCCTCCTGTTCCCTCCTGAGCAGCCATCACAGCGGATGTTCTCCCTGGTGGGAGACTGTCCTCCTGTGCTCGTCTTAAACTCGGAGAAATCCTGGAGGGGAGAGTCTCACCCTAAGCCAAGTCACTGAGTCCAAACAGCAAGTGGGAAACAGTCGCCTCGAAGTGATAGATTTTGCCCGTGAGGGTTCAGCTGTGTTCTCGGCACTTCCCGTGTACAATTTCAAGTAACCTTGACTCCCCTTCACCTCCCACCCCACACACACACAAAAAGGAGGTGTGACCATCCCCCTGTTATCATTGAAATACCAAGGCGGGGGCTTCCGGAAGCCGGGGGCTCGGAGCTGGCGCTCATACCCTAGGGTGTGAGACCTAACCAGGCACCGGGCAGCTTCTCCCCTGGCAGGCGGGCTCAGCCGTGGGCTGCTCTGCAGAGATGGCCCTGGAGGCGGGGGCCACCCTGGGGCTGCTCACCCACCCCAGGCCGCAGACCCGAGCGTGTGCAATATCACAGGCTTCCAGCGAGCCCTGATTTGAGACCTAGGCCTTGAGCAAAGTCCAATAACACATTTGGTGGCTTCAAAATTGTCTTTTCAGATGGCAGCATGGCTGAGCTGTTCTGTCAACACCCGTTCCACTTTCCCGAAAGTTCACATTTACCTTGAGGAAGCTGGCACTGCCACGTGTTCCCGCATGAGGTCAAATGTTCTGTTTCTGCCTCCTTTTTGTGCTTGGGGACAAGTGTACAGCACCCAGGGCATCTTAGGGCATCCATCCCCCATGCCAGGGCTGCCATGTTGCCTGGAAGGCCTGATAACCCATGCCAGTCTGGTGGCCTGGGGCCAGGATGGGGCCCAGTGTAGTGTACCTCTAAGAGGAGCAGGTATGGCCATGGGTATCTGAGACCCAGGTGTCAGGCACCTCTGCATTTGTCCAAGACAGCGGCCTTGGGTTCTGGTAGGACTGCAGGCTCTCAGAACAAGCGAGGAAATACCAGCATGGGGTGAATAGGTCACGTGCTACCAGGGGCCAGTGAGGTGTGGACGGAAAGGACTTAGCAGTTCCACCCAGGGTGGTACCCTGGGCATGGAATGTGACCTTTCTGCGCCCCACTTTCTCCTTCCGGATTTGTGAGGTTGAGATTGTCTGTGAAGTCCACACAGGGTCATTCATGTGAAGGGCTGGGCACAGTGTTGGGCACACAGTGGACACTGCCATATTACCCATTAGAACAAGGAGATGACCGTGTCAACCATGATGCAATCACATGGCCTTCCCTCTGCTCTGAATCCATCCTCAGTATTTTCAGGTAACTAAATCCATCCTAATCATTACAAAATTTTATGTATTAAGAGTAAAATGCAGAGGAGGAGCCCCGTGGCCCCTAGTGGAGGATTATTAGGGCTTTGGTGCTAAGTGTGCTGTGGCCGTATCCATGGGTGGAGGTGTGACCCTGTACCCCTAAAACATTTGTAATGTTGCAAAGCAATGTTACCTCAGTAAACATACTTAAAGATAAATAGAAATGGAGGTCAAACTAAGGCTTAATTCTCAGATTTATCTTTAAAGTAATTCTTATGTTTGATGATTTCCATGTACATAGTTTCAGTCACTCAGACCTGAGTACGACTGATTGGTACAAGCTGTGCACTGACCGAAGCCTACGTCTAAATCCAGCAAGGTCAAGATTGACTAGAGAAACACATGACTGAAGTTCTGTTTGTGAGACCCGAGACATCTTGCTTTTCCTAAATGAGGGAAGATGCGACATACTCTGAATCTGAGTTAGTGTTTCCTTGGGGGATTCGTTGTCACATTTCAATTGCAAATCTTGCAGCCATCTAAAAAGTTCCATCTTGACTTTCTCTTTATTTACTGTTTTGTGCTTATTCGCACGTGTATCCTTTGTCACCAGCCTACTCCCTCAGCAGGACTCAGCAGTCTCTATCCATGATTAGGAACTTAGTCTTAGAGCAGGTCTTAGCACACTCAGCAGCTTTAAGGTGTTGGGGTAACTGGGTCATTTGAAGATGAAGTGGACAGTCTATGAGCTCTGTAATGAGTAGTCTAGGTCTCTGAAGAGCTTCATCTCTGTGGCGTTGTTCACCGTGGCTTTCTTTGTCCTTAAGTGAACTTAGAAGCAGGCATTGATCTGTTTTGTGGGCAGTCTTTGAATCACTTATTAACCGATCATCCGCTAACACTCTTAATTTGTGGCCACATGTTCTGATGGTTTGTAGTGAGTGATATGAATTCTGTGCTCTGCTTACATTCTAGGCTGGCAAAGAAGCTGGTCATGCTCTGTTAGTTGAGGGTTCCTGGATGGTTCCCCCAGGCCCTTGAGTGTTAGACTTGAAAGGTTTGGAAGAATCCCCCCAGCTCATCCTTCTCATTGTGTAGGAGTAACATACAAGTTTGAATGAGGATGGTTTATGGAGACACAGGTTAAAAAAAAAAAAAAACACTAACTTTCCACATACTTATTGGAATGATAAAACTTTAGGCATGATGCTGTACGATCCCTGGTGGGGACCCTGTGGTAGTCTAGGAGACACGTGATCACCCACAGGAGCACCCCTTACTGTTTATCTACCCACCGCCATATTGGATTGCTGTGCCAGCCCTATGAAATCTTTTCACATTTTATTTTTTAAAAAAGATTTATTTATTTGTGCATACAAGAACTGGGGTGCAGGCCAGAGGTATGAGGGTGAGAGGATTCACCAGAGACAGGGTGGGGAGCAGAACAGGTGGATCTACTGAAACACACTGCAGAGGGGAGCAGCAGGGAGACAGGAGAGGTCTGCTGCGCCATGTGGGTCAACTCCCTGTCTGGGGATTGGACTCATGCCCCAGTGGCTGCAGATTGCTTCATAGTGCTGAGACATAACCCCTGCGCCCCAAAGGCCCACTTTTGACATTTTAAAAGCAAGTAGCAATTTGGATTTTGTATGCACTCCTGCTCACTCCTATTTTATTCATTTTTCATTTTCTTCCCAACCTCTGAGTGTATAATCCCTGGATTAATCTCGGGATATTATTTTTTAACTAGAAATAAAGTTAGGAAATAGAGCCCTTGGAGTGAGGCTGCATTTCTGATGTCTAAGAGACTGCACGTAGCAGGGGGAGAGTGCAGATGTGTTACAAGCTAGAGTCTGACACGACCACCTTGTCTGCCTGCTCCCCTTACCTGCAGTGTGGAAGGGAAGGTGCCTGCCTGAGTCACACAGTGACGGTCGCACCAGGAACCAGGCCCTGGCAGCATCCTAAAAGAATGTTCTTTGGTGGTTTTCAGAATCTGCCTACTCAAGCTTATCTTCACGGGGAAATAGACAGAGCCAGTGGCCCTGCCTCCAGAGGAGGTCGGGCTGTATGACTTGAGGCTCCCTCTCTCTCAGATATCCTGTTTTGGCTTAGTCTGAGGCTTCACCCGTCAGTGGGCCTTCCTCTCACCAAGGCACCCAGCCCTCACAACAGTGTCTGTGTCTTCCAGTTCTCCTGCTGGTGTGGGTGGCTGCGCTGCTTGCACAGGGGTATGTGCTGTGTGTTGCACTTTGCTCCAGATCCGATCACTCCTGGATCAAAACTCTGCTTTGGGGGCCTTGGTGTGGGGTGTGGTCTGTGTCGCCTTATTTGCATCCCTGAAGATCTCATCTCGAAGGCTTTGGGATTGCCCTCAAGTGAAGGGACCCTGAGGAGCAGAAGCTCAAAGACTGGGTTCTGCACCCCAGGGAAGAGTAACCCGCCCTGGAAGCAGGTGATCCATGCTGCGTGGAGACCCACCCGGCTCTCCTGGGCTCGCCGACCTCCGGGCTTGGGCAGGAGCCGCTCCCCTGACGTCAGGAACAGTGCATATGTGGCTCCAGGACAGGACCCCATGTGACCTTGGTGTCCTTGGGACAGTGCTAAGTGCCACAGGCTTCCTTCAGTAGCCCCGGGGCTGCGTCCCGTCGGGTCCCGGCAAGCCCAACCTGCCTTGGAAGTAAAAAAGGGCAGTTTTCCTCTCTATCAACGTGTGTGTGGCTACAGATGACACAGTTCAGAGTTTGGGCCACTAGGTGCTTTGAAGAGGGGGATGTCAATGTGCCTCCCGATTGGTAGATGGGGAAAAACAAACGGAAGTTTCTTGGGCTGGAAGAGAGAGGATCAAGGGCGAGACAACTGCCGTCCATTGCTAACACGCAGATGGTGCGACCCGAGCTCAGGAGTGCGTGCCACATGCCCGGGCCCTGCACAGCTCTGCCTGCCTGGCAGCACCCACAGGAGGCCAGCACCTCTGGGGAGGAGTCCAGAGCACAGAGGAACCACGGTCATCCAGCTCCGGAGCAGTGAGGGCAGAGCAGGGCGGCCCCTCGTCCTCCCGACTCTGCCACCAGCCACGCCTCTAGGGGGTCTTATCCACGGCCGTTACCCACCGAGGGACAGACACGATGCCAACGTCCCAGATGAGGAGGCAGCAACCCGGAGGCTAAGCAGCTCCCCGCAATACAGTGCAACTGGTGAAGGGAGGAGAGCAAGTGCAAGGAGAGGTCTGCCTGGCAAGTCCCTGCACCCACGGAGCTGATGACCCCACAGAAGTATTGACTTGGCCAGAGTGACGTCCCTGCTGTTTCAGTCATGATCGTGTAGCTCTAACCTGCCTCAGTTTACACACATACACACAACACACACACACACACATTCCTCCTGATCCCCAGACACCCCTCCCCGGGGTGCCCAGCGGCCCCCAGGGGTGAACGGAGCCTGCAGCCCATTTGGCAAGCTGACTGGAGGAAGCGTGGATTTCCCAGAGAAACTTGCTACAAGGAAATCGCTAATTATAACCCAAATTGTATTTGACGTCTGCATCTTTGCTTCACATTCTAACACTGTAATTTAAAGAGATTGTTCCCTGGCCTTTTTTAGGGGGAGAAATTAACTACCATTTTTTTTCACTAAGAAAAGCGGTGGTAGCAGCAGTTCTCAAGTGACAGGAGGTGGGGCCCCTCCCCGCTTTTCCCTCTAATTGGCTTGCAAGTGGGAGTCAGGTTAGCAATTATGCGAGGAGTTGCCTGGGGTTCCAGGCAGTGTCTCTGGGTGACATTCCTCTAGTGGAGACACAAAAGGGACAGAGATGGGGCTGCTGGGGTGGGGAGTCAAGGCCGCAGACGGTCTCCTGGACCCCAGGAGGTGGCAAGGAGAGAGACAAGGCACATGGGTCCCTTGGGGACCTTCTTCTGTGTTTGGATCACAGAGCCTGTTGGCAGTGTAGACAGAGGACACAGGGTTGGAGGTCAGAAAGAAGAGTTGGAAATGGTACCAGCACCTGAACCTGTGCTGTCTCTTGCCCTGGTCTGGCTGTCTGCTGGACTCAGAGCTGCTCCCAGCCCTGTCTTCCCCCTTCTCTTCCCGGCCTCCCACAGGCCTCTAGAAGCAGTCAAGTAGCTAGACCGAGACTGGAAATGAGGACCAGTGGGTCTATTCTGGCCCACTGTTTGTTTTGTTAATAAAGTTTTATTTGAACACAGCCACAGTAACACTGCATGTGTTCTCTGCGGTTGCTTTTGCATGGAGGCATGATTGAGTCATTGTGACAGATCTGTGGCCCACAAAGCTGAAGGTACTATCTAGCCCTCTCCAGAAAAAGTTTGTTGACCCCTGATCTAGGCCAGAGTTTACATATTGTTGAGTGGCTGACTTCATTCAAAACTTACTCATGTGTTGGGTTCACAAATAGAATTATCTACATTTTAAAATGAGAGACTTTACAATGTGATCTCACTTTGATTAAAAAATGGAAAGCTAGCTGACCCTGATAATGTTGCTCTGTTTTGAGGATGTGCTGTCTCCCAAGACTGCTTGCCACAGTCTCCACCACTCTCTATAGTGTCCCACCAAGCTTTCTTGCCCCATTGACATAGAGACTGTGAGACATTTGAGTCTGAGCATGCCATTGGGATCTTTGAGTTACCTCTTCATAAAATATTTCCAGTTTCTCCCTTGAATGATAGATTCCATTTCTTGTATTATTTTCCCTCCATCCAACTGGACTTCCCTTTGGGACTCTGACAAGAAAATAAATATGTAATGCCAGAAGTTAGTGAATGCCAGAGCTGTTATATGAGAAATAAAACATCGCCTTCTACTTTCAAATACACCCACACATGCGCTTGCACAAGCACACACACGTATACGCACAGTGCTTTCCCCCTACCCCCACAAAATCCTTTGGAATCAACATCTGTGTCACTGTTGACTTTGATTTGAATCAAAGCAGGATTAATAAATATTACATTCTTCTGAGGTTATGGAACATCACAGTTGTTACTATGAATAGATTAAGTTCAGGGGTTAAGTCCTTTATTTCTAACCCTGATGCTAGATCGTGTTGCCCCATTTCACAGACAAGGAAAACAGACTCCCCCGTTTATGTCAGCTACCCTGGGCAGTGCATCCAGGAAGTGATGGTCCCAGGACCCAAATCCAGCTCTTGACTAAAATAGGCCACAGATGCCCACGGCTGAGCTGACATGTGGCCCCAGAATCTCTCCTCCCTTTGCTAGAACAGCCCATCTTGGTGCTTTAAAGTTCTGGGGAGAACCACTGAAGGTCAGCTTGTACAAAGCAGCGCTTGATGCATCTTCCGTTGCTCTCAGCAAGCATGCAGAGTGTCACCCCTCCTGCCTTAGCAAGCTCAGCAGAGGGAGAATTTGGGGTGAGTGGGTGGAGGAAATCACATGTCTCCTTCTTAGAAGAAGGGTGTTCAGGGAGTACCCATGGCAGGAGGGAGCCTCGTCAACAGACTCAGCTCCATCCCGCAGGCTGAGATTTTGTGGCGCAGAAGCCCAGGCTGCACAGGTGTTGCCATGCACCTTGGTGTGCGCATGTGTGGCTTGAGGAGATCTTGTGATTTTCCCTCCACGGCCTGGATACTGAGTTCTGCGGGCTTTCTGAGGAGTCAGAGTGGCCTGACATTGGGGCTGAGCCCTTGATAATGACACTGTAGACATGAGGTATTTACAGCTCTGCTCCTTCCCAGGCAAGCTAAGTGGACCTCGGATTATTATTCTGAGTATAATAGGAGCATAACTAACACTGAAGGAAAATTGTCCTTCTCTATTTTATTAACCGCTTTTATATTCCCTTGTGCATGACTATGATGCTATGAAATCTCCTTAAATGTGATATTACTCAATATAATACAATAATAATGCACACACCGTAATGTATTGGATTACTTTGCAAACAGCCCTTCTGAAATTGAATTTCCCATCATTTCCCTGGGCCAGCTCAGGGTGGCTGGCCTCACAGGGGCTGGCAACCTGGGGTCCACCTTCACAGTCACTTAGGTTTTCAGAGATGGAAGCATTGGGCTGCATCGTTTTTATTCATGTGTGGGTGTTGCGGCCACATTGCTAAACATCTTGCCCTTTGTTGAAGCTCAGGAATGACAGTTGAAACTCACAGTTCTGGACACCTCAGTGTCCTTTGGAAATGAACTGAGTTAGACAGCATCAGGAAGGAACTCACTAGATAGAATCAAATTCTGCAGTGTTGGGAATTGCCTTTTCTGGACACCCAATCAGATCGTTACTCTCCTGCACAGCCTGTGTTCCTCTTAAACCCTTGCAGGACACCTTCTCCATGCCCTGTTGGCCCTCCCTTATATGCTGTAGGTGCCTTGGAAATTCATGCCTTTGGCATCAAAAACAGGTGTTTATTGAACTCTACAGGATGTCACCACAGACACAAAGTATGGATACATGACCATTAACTTTATCATAATTTTGAACTTGACTTTTGCATTCATCTGTAAAGTTCTTGAGCAGGCCACTGTGCCTTCTTCAACTTTGTTCATCCTGCCAAGCACAGCACCTGGCATAGGGCAGATGCTCAGCAGGTGTGCATCATTTCCTTATCCATGACTATTTCTTGAGTCTCTGCTGTTTGGGAGGTGTAGTCCTGGGCCTGGGATGACAGACCCAAGGTTTCCTTCAAGGAAAGTACAGTCTGGTACAAAACATAGAAACAAAAATCACTTGTATAATTAAGCAATAGCATAATTAGTAATCATGGGCCGTGTTATCAAGGAAAGGTGTAGGTGCCTTTTAAAAGCAAATGCTTCTTCCCACCATGATGGGATGCCATGTTAATAGCTTCAAGTCACCATGGTGAGAATATTTGCACCATATAAATTGGCAATGACACAAATCAGGGCTTTGGGGGGTTTTGTTTATTGGAGACTGGCCAGCAACCAGTTACCACCATGTCCCTGTTGACAAGAAAAAATGTGTCACATCAGTGTGGCTGGTTGAGGGGCAGGGAGGATCTGGCACAAGGGGAGGTTAAGGAAGTGGGTCCTTCCTGCAGGACTCAGTGGTAACTGTGTGAGGAGGGGGGAGTGCGTCTTCATGCTTTGCACCTGAGAGTGGGGCACTGGTGGATTTTAAGTAAGAGAATGGCAAGGTTAGATTTTGATTCTAGGAATGATCTGACTGTGGAAAATAGATTGGGGAGACACAGCAACAGGTTGGGGGGACCGGTTGCAGAAAGAACAGTCTGTGAGATATTTTGATGGCCCAGATCAGCAGCCAACGCGAGCTGGGAATCTGGGCAACGAGTTGTCTAGAGGGTGTGTGAAGGAGAATGGGGTCCACCGTGGCTCCGAGTTTGGGCATGAGTAAAGGCAAGTCTCATAAAGTCAAATCTTGGTGGAAATGAGTGTCATTTTCCAAGGAGTAGGAGCTGAGATAAAATTTTAATATGTGTGTGTGTGTGTGTGTGTGAACTTTGAAATTTTGTGAGCTACCCAGGTATACAAGGAAGCAAACCTCCACGTCTTTACACTGAAAATGGGCAAAATAATGCCTGTCTCAGCTGGTGGCTGTGATTTCAGAATGGGTTGATACAGAGGGAAGCACTTCACAATAGAAAACAAGCAGTAAAATTTAGTGGAACCTGAATTTCTAGACATGTTTAATCCGTGCCCTTTAAATATGTGGACAGCCAGACAAGAATGAATGGATAATGTTTCAGGTTTGGTCTGAGATAGAGGATTCTATTATTGGGTCTCAGTGTATGAGGGGGCGGCTGTAGCTAGAAGCCCCAGTTCTGGTGATAGCTGGGGCATTCCCTTAAACAAACCACTCATTGCAAGGTGTAAGTCACCATGTGGTTTCAGACCATCTTGGTTCAGACCCTGCTTCTACCACCTCTTAACAAGTTAAGCAAGGTGCTTAATCCCTGATGCTCAGTTTACAGACTACGGTTGTCTAAGTTAGGGCTCGTATGAACACAAAGGAGATCTTGAAGGCAAAAAAAAAAAAAAAAAAACAACTATTAAGACTATGCTTGGTATAAGCCTGTACTCAGTCATGGGGCTATGACTAGGATTCACTTTAAATCTTGATTTTTCCATCCTCACATGGGCACAGTTTTAATCTACATTCTGCCTAACTCACAGGGTAGGAGTGTCCATCAATGACCAATGCCCCATGAATTAGCCCCCTTTGTAATGAGCAATGTACACACATGTGAGCCTTGTTACTAGCTTAGTGTCTAAAGTAATTTGTGATTTAAATTCAGGATGACCTTCAAGAATAGGTTCAATGAAACCTATACAGGGGAGGACATTGAGGCTTGGGGAGCTGACATGACTTGGTGACTTTCCCAAGGTGACATGGGTATGTGAGTGGTATGTCTGAATCCACAACCTGTGCCGATAACTCCAACACTATCCTACTTCTGCAGCCTCCTGAGGGGCTGGAAGAATGGAGAAGCCACTGGGCTTGGGGTGCGGGATCTACTGAAATATGTACCTAGTTCTTCGAGACCCACCCTTCCTGTCTTTTTCACAGGAAGTAGGAATCAGTGTCCATTCCCTCTGACCTGCCTCTACCTGAGCAGACCCTCATGCTCGCATCCATCTCAGGAGTGGTGTTTGGGATTAACAAAGAGCCCAGTGCAGATTTCCAGTTGGCTGCAGACCAGAGCGTTTGGAAACTATGCATTGGAAAACAGTTCCGGATAAATTAATTTCTGCGATACATAATGCATGAGGGGAAATCCGTGGTATTTTTAAACAATGGAAATGAGAGAATCTGCCTTTTGGGCATTGATCCCAATTACATTTAGTTCAGAAAACATTTATCAACACCTACTGTGTGCCAGGCCCTTGCTGGGAAACAGATGAGTCAGACATTGTCTGTGCCCAAGAAGAGTGAGAAATCAATGGAGGCTCCAGCTGAGTGATCGGCGTTGGGTTAGACCTTGAGATCAGGGAAAAGGGGAGCCAGGGGCAGAAGCCCACCTCCTAGTGGGGAGAGTGAGCCTGAGGATGAGGGGTGACTGAGGAAGGGTGACTCTTCTTTGTGAGATCAATTGTTCGGTTGGATGGTTTTCCTCCACTGTCCTCGTTCTCCCCCCATTAATACAATTCTTGTTTAAAACTTTCTACCTCTCAGTCCCTCTGAAACTAAGATCAGCTAATGAGGATTCAGACACCCCCCACCATTTAGAAACTTCTCCAGTCTTTGAGCACCTTGGATCAGGGACTAGCTGCTTGAGTGATGGGATGAGGGTGCTACCTGCACTACAGGCCAGGTTATTGTGAGGGAAGATTAGCAATGGCCTGTGCCGCCTCTGTCCTTATCTTGTATGTTACACTAATGCATTGATGGGGGGTTGGGGTGATGATAATACCAAAAGCAATAACCTTGATCATGGTGATGTTAATAATTGGAAGCCATGTGTTTCCCACACTGGCCCATTTGCTCAACCTGGTAGCCGTCACTGCTACTCTCATTATAAGTGATTATATTATATTTGATTACCACTATGATTAATACTACAACTACTCCTACTCTGTTGTTACTGCTATCGCTATCCTATTGTTGTTGTTATTAGCTTAATGATAGATCATCCATTCAAAATTATTTGTTGAGTACTCACTGCGTAACAGGCACGGGGGATCCGGGAACAGGCAAAGACAGACAAGATTTCTGTTCCCTGAGTGATTATGTTCCTGTGGGAGAGACAAATCAAAACAAGCAAACAACATAGCTAAATAATTACAGATTATGTTTGCTTCAGCTGTGCATTGCTGTCTAACCAGCTGCCCCCCAAAATAGGGACTTAAAAAACCAGCATTTCATTTCGTCATGATTCTGTGTTTCAGGAGCTTGGGTGGGACTCAGCCCAGCAGATCAGTGGGTGCTCACTCACTATGCTGCTTCACTGGTGCTGGGGACCTTGGGGCTGTCTGTGTGGCCCTTTGCTCTCTCTACTTGACTAGCTTGGGCTCCCTCCCAGCATGGCCGTCTCTGGCTATCGGGGTGTTTTCCATGGCATCTATAGACTGGCCACATGGAGGCTGCATCCAGAAGGGAGAACCTCAAGGCTCAAAGTGGAAGCCACATCCCTCACAGATCAACCCTGACATTTTCACTGGGCACTTCTGCCTCTGTCTACTGGCTGAAGCAGCTGAGAGTCAAGGATTGCCATCTGGCCAGGGGGGTGGAGAAGAATGGACTACCATCTTCAACCCCTCTGATGTCTTTGGGAATAAGCACACGTTAGGTCGATAAAGAGAACAGTGATGAGCAGACACTGGACCATGGGAGCTTCTCCAAGGAGGGCATAGTAATGGAGCTGTATTCTGAAGGATGGGAGAGGTTCCTGCAAAGACACTGGGAACAGCGTTCCCGCAAGAAGGAGGGTCATGTGCAGAGTCACGTTCCCTCTCGCTGCATCACCAGAGCAGCCCCACCCCCCACCAAGCAGGAGCCTCCTCTCAGGGTGGGCAGTAGGATGGGGTGAAAAGAGTAGCTTCTAGGTGGTTGAAACCCTGTCCCTGCTTGCTTTTCAGCAGCAGGAACCGAGACAGGGGGTAATGTGTGTAAATACACTGACCTTCGTAGATGTGCCGCAAAAGGTAGTGACTGTTTTTCCCACCTATGATTGAACTGGAATTGCCTAGAGAGCCATCAGGTATGAGTTGGTGCCACCAGCATTGGTGGGAAAGGTGAGGTGAGATCCTAGGGAACCAGGGTACAGAGACTGCCCAGCAGAAAAGAATGGGCAGAGTTGCCTGTTGCCTGTGGCCAGTGGCTATGACAGTCCTTGGCTTGTTGCTTCTGCCTCCCCAGCACAGCTGCAGGTGGAGGCTGGGGCCTGGATGGCGGCGGGGGACTCCTCAGAGCAGTAAGTCTAGTTCAGGTAGATAAGAAGAGATAAGATGGCTGCCCCTTCCCCACCCCGGCTGATTCCTTCTCTGTAGACAAGGTAACCCTTTGGAATTAAACACACCTGGTTCGAACCCCAGTATTGCCAGTTGTTCACTGCTGACTCGGGGAAAGCCCTGCAATCTTACTAAGTCCCAAAGTGTGGAAGGTGCTCCATAAATTGTAACTGAGGGTTCCTGCTCCATGGATTTATTATTCAGCTAAAGCTCAGAGAGCGGGAACCTCCTGGAGGTGGGATTCTTCAAGCCTCTGTTTCTTGCTTTCAAAGGCTCCTTCTGCCAAGCTAGAGTTGCCTTTCGTATGGCACCCCAGCCGCGCACCTCATGTCCTGTACCTTTGGTTTTCTCCAGAGCTCACATCGCCTTCGCAAGGGACCCATGGACTTGGGGTCATTATTTTGAGGCACCATGGTGCCGTGGGGGTGACATGGCCAAGAGACTGACTCCCCAGAAGGCTGCAGATTCCCCACACCCCAACACCCCAGACTTGGCAAGTATTATTTGCCAAGTTTTTATCATAAACTATAAGGTCAGATAATGAAAATACTTAGAGGGTATTTGTGAAGATGGCACTGTCAGCAATTGCCAAGTTCCCGCCAGGTGAACGGGGGATGTTCAGGAACCCTGTTTGCTTTCACCTCTGTTGTCTGTGATCTCCACGGGTAACACAAGACACAGACAGGAACCTGCTCTGCAGAGACCAGCTGTCCGAACCCAGATGTGTCTTTTCGTGAAAGAGTAACAGGGAGATCAGTGGTTAGGCACCTGTGAGATACTGTACAGAGAGGCTCTCCCTGCACCTGGGTTAGGCTGCTGTGAAGGCTTCCCTCTTGGCTGCCCCAAAGCGGCCCTCTAACTCACCCCAAACCCAGGCCCGTGCATCATCAGGGTCGGTTCCTGTCCAGTGCTTGACTGGATGAGTCCCCTGGAGGGTCAGCTGGGATGTCTCACCAGGCCCAGAGTGTTTCCATCTGGAGGCCCCCATGCACACTGGAAACCCAGGCCCCACCCCATGCCTGTGCACACCCTGAGCAGAAAGATAATTATTCACCTAATCACCCAGAATCCTTACTAAGTTCAAATACAAAGAACTCTGAGATTCAAAAATAAATGATTCTGCAAAACCGGCAAAAAGGTCTTTGTTGGCTGTTCTGCCAGGGGGCACCCCACCTCTGCAGGCTGCAAAGTGCTGAGAGCCACGTTCTCCACTGGCCCTGCAGCTTCATCAGAGCCCCTGCCGCCCCCTCACACCACCTCCATCCAGCACTGCCAGGGTTGTCTGCTGCCCGCTCGTCGTCACTTTTCCTGACTTCCATCTGACCTAAAATTCATCGCTCTTGTTCATCTGGGCACACGCAATGCGCACTGCCAAGGACCCATCTGAGGCAATACACTGCCATGTAATCCCCCGAGGACCCCGATAAAGCTAGCTTCCCCCTTTGGGGTGAGACAACTGAATCTCGGAGGAGTGAAAGGTCTGTGCGTCACCACATAACCCAGCCTTGTGCACGGTGACGTTGAGACTCGTTCTGCGGGGTCTGGGTCTTCTTTTCCCAACCACCAGCCCCTGTATCCCCTTAACCCTGTCCCTCCCTTCATCCTCTCACCTCAGACGCCTCTCTTTAAAAGTCATTTGCATCCCACTTGCTTTTATAAGTGTCTTGCTTTGTTGAATGGTCCACTATGTCCATCTCCCTCATCACTCTCCTGACTCGCTTTAGGAGGCCTCATTCCCTGCAGCTCCTTCCACATCGCTCTACATGGCAACATCTCGTCTTTCCTTGCAGCTGCAAAATAGTGCGGTGTGGACAGACCACATCTTCTTGACCCCGTCCTCTCTCAGCAGCTATTTAAAAGATGCTGCAATAAACATTGCAGAACGTATATTTTTTTGAGTTGGTGGATTCACATTCTTTGGATAGATGCCCCCGAGTAGGATTGCTGGGTCATAGGTATTTCAACTTTGTTTTTTTTTTTTTAAGTTTTATTTATTTATGCATGCAAAACTGGGGTGTAAGTCAGAGGTGGTGGGGGAGAGGACTCACCAGAGAGAGTGGGGAGCAAAACAGGTGGATCTACTGATATGCACTGCTGAGGGGAGCAGCAGGGAGACAGGAGAGGTCTGCTGCGCCATGTGGGTCAGCTTCCCAGTTGGCCTGGGATCAAACTCATGCTGTAGTGGCTGCGAATAGCTTGATAGTGCTGACTTTAACCCCTGCACCACCAGGGAAGCCCCTCAACTTTGTTTTTTTAAGGTAAACTCAGATCGCTCCCCAACAAGGCACACCAGGGAGCACCCCCACCAACAGTGCAACAGGGTCCCTTTGTCCACACCTTCTCCAGCACTTGCTGTTGGGGAGTCTTTTAAATACGTGCCCTTCTTACAGGTGTAAGAAGGTATCTCATTGTGATTTTGACATGCATTTTCTGGAGGATTTCTTAACAGCCAAAATTTAAGGAGTATCTTGGTGTCTTTGTGTTATAATTTTCATTCTTTGCATTTATTTTCTCAATGATTCCATGAGGCAGAAGCAGCCCCCTTGGTCTATGCACGAGGAAAAGGAGACCAGGAAAGCTTGAACTGAACCACGGGGACTCCTCTGACCAAGCTCTGAGTCACTTGGTTCTGTCGCCTCTGTCCTTTGGGGTCAACATTGGTTGAGTGTGATTGCTGCGGGGAACGATGACTCAGGGAAGCAAGTGTTGGAACAGGACCGGCACGTGTCCAAACACTTACTGGCTGGGCTGCCCATTTGTCAAATGCACTTGATTCCGTGTCCTGGGTTGAAAAGCATCCTGCCCAATGTGCAACGTGACCTTACTTGCAAACAGAGTCTTTGCAGACCTAATTAGTTAAGTGAGATCACACTGTTTTTGAGTAGACCTCAGTCCAAAGGCCAGTGTCCTTATGAGAGAAGATGCCCATGGGTCCCTAGAAGCAGAGGTGGGAGTGAGGCAGCCACCAGCCAAGGGACGCCTGCAGGTAGCAGAAACCAGGTGTGTTCCAGGGAGGATTTGCCTCTGAAGTCTTTGGGGGAGTCCAGCTCAGCCAACACCTTGATTTCTGGCCTCTGGCCCCCACAACTGTGAGAGACTACCTTCCTGTTATCTCAGCCACTCGGTTTGTGGTGATTTGCTGTGGCGGCCCCGAGAAACTCACAGATAGGAGATATTTGTTTCTTGAGTGTGTGTGCTTTCCTGCATTTATGACAACTTGCAGTGATTTGAGTTGACTGATGCTGGCCCACTGAAATACGCTGCTGAGGGGAGCAGCGGGAGAGACAGGAGAGGTCTGCTGCACCATGTGGGTTGCTCCCTGGCCAGCTGGGGACTGAACTCGTGCTGCAGAGATTGTGGACTGCTTCATAGTATGGTGCTTAACCCCTTGCGCCACCAGGGAGCCCAGGAATTATATTTTTCCTGGGCCCCTCTGCCTTGCCGAGGCCCCGGGAACTTGAGTAGTTCTGTGGAGGGAAGTCACAGTCAGAGAAATGGTAGTTTCTGCAGAGATTGACAGGGCAGCGCCCTGCCCTCCCTCTCCTGAACAGTGGTTTCCCTTTGAGAAAGGAACCCCCACCAGTGAGCCAGAGGGGATGCAGGAAGCGGGGGGTACGGGAGCTGTGCTGTCTGCAGCCCCCGAACCCCCGTGCTCCGAGCCAGAGCTCCACCTGCCATCTGCGGTCGGCTTTGATCGCTCCAGGTCCAACAGACACACATTAGTCGATAATTCTGGGAGACATCAAACCCGGCCCCTGCCCTCTGCTCCCGGCAGCCTTCTGATGCCTCTGGACGGGCCTCCATCCCGAGACTCTGGAGGCCACGACTGCCTGTGTGCTGAGCCTGAGGCCAGCCCCTCTGACCCAGTTATTCAGAATGAAGACAGTATCCCCGGTGGACACGTTGGCCCCGAGGTGACTGATTTGGCTGCGGCTGCTGCGTTCCCCTGGCCTTCTTGCCTCACAGAGGCAGACAGCACGGGGAAGGTAATGGGTCCAGGGGCTGGGAACTTGGCAAAGGTCTCACGAGGCCGCGTGGCACCAGCCAGCCGGGTGCCCTTCCTGGGGAAGACTGAGCATCTGGGAGCAGGACCCGAAATATCCATCCTGCCTCGCGACAGGTCTGCGTTGAGACTCAGGAGAAATCAGATGTGACTATGCTTGAGAAATCGAAAGTGTGATAAAAATAGAAACAATTATTGTCATTATCCTGTGATGCTGAGCTCATTAAAAAAATAATAAGTTCATGACTGACCCCGGTTATGCATTGCAGATTGAGAGACGGCAAGACCAGGTCCCTGATGACTTTTTTTAAAGTATGCAAATAACTCCTATTCATTATGGAAAAGATAGAAAACCCCAAATAAGCAAATAATAATGATGATGATTAATAATAATAATAATAGTAGATGCAACCAGTCCTGCTCTCTTGGACCACCTGGCTGTTTATCCCGTGAGAGCTTCGTGGCGTGTTACCAAACAAGTTGAAAATAGATAAAAATGCAAAGATGAAACCTGTGCTCATCCATTGTGATGCTTTCACATTAAAATACCGGATGCACCTTCCCAGTCATTTAATGCATTTTAACGTTCCTGGCTTTCCTGAAAGCCCCTGGGTGTTTTATTGCCCAGCGTGGCTCCAAGTGGACATGGTTTATTTAGCTAATCCCTTGGAGTTGGGCACTTAGGTTGTTTCCCATTTTTCACGGTGGCAAATATCACCATGATGAATTTCCTTTCGCCCAAATCCGTGCACACTTTCCTGATTGTTTCTTGTTTCTGTAGAATAAATTCCCAGAAGTAGAACTGCTGGGTCAAAAAATAAAAATGCACATTTTTTTCAGGCTTTTGATAGTCAAATAAAACTAAAAAAAAAAAAAAATCACCCTGCAGAAAGAGGATACCTATTTAAACTCCAACCAAGTTGGAACAGGGGCACCCTGTTTCTCGAGCTCTCCCGAACCCCAGAGCCCAGCATTATCTCAAAGTGATTTAAAATACCCAGGGAGGAGTGATAACGGTTTCTAAACAGCACTGGTGGCTAAAACAGGCGTGCTGCATACTAGCTTTCAGCTTGATAAATACTTTCTTATAAGGTCATAAATATCGGCGGTACCAAAGGTTAATGTAGTGTGCATGGCTGTAAAATTCAGCAGGCAACCTGCTAGATCATAATGATGCATTAGCACCTTTCAGGATGAAGTGCAGTGACTTACAAAGTCTGTTTATAAGTGGCCACTAACTCAACAAGTGCATAATTGTGTCAGTTGGCCCCACTGTCTCTGCAGACATAATTTATTAAGTGAGCACCCTGCCTTCCATTAGGTGCCAAAAATGAGGCGAGGAGAGGAGAGAAGAGAAGAAATGATTAGTGGATCTGACCATGCATTTAATCCCTTTTGCAAGCTAGAGATACTTAAAAGACCAATGTAATTTATTGAGGAAAAAACAAAGCACATCGTCTTTTTCATAGAAAAACAGTGAGCTTCCCACATGGCTGCAGTGTTCGGATCAGAATCGAGGCGGGCATGACAAATAGCTGTACCTTCGCAAGCGTGTGCTGTCAGAAATTAGACTTTTAAATGATTTAGTTCATGTTCTGGAGTTTGCGATTCAGATACCTTGCATGTTCCATTCTTTCTGCAGGTAGAAAGAGGTTTCACGGTCCTTTGCTGCTGTTCTTGTTTTGGCCAGGATGAGCGGAAGCCATGTGTGATTAATGAACGCAAAGGCCTTGGGCCTCTTACAGCTGAAGAGTGGTCTGGCCTGGTGGAAGGCAAAACGCAGAGAGATGGGCTGGCGGGGTCGGGATTTGGGGTCCTCTGGGGTAGAGAGGGGGTTAAGCATGATTGACGGGCTTAACTCAGCCTGTCTTAGCGTTTGCTTGTGTGAGATGATGCCTTTACTGTTTGGGGTCTTTGCAGAACACACTCTGTGCAGTGGAAATAGGCTGAATGTTTGCGTTCTGAGCAATTTATTCCATTCATTTTCAGTGACTATTCACCATGTAAAATATTCTGAAACAAATCAAGGAGTTCTCTCTCTCCATGCCTCTGAGGAGCTTCTGCCCGTTGGCGGTATAGACCCAAGCAGAGGAAATGTCTTTGCAGGAACAGCGGGCAAGAGGCAGTGGGTGAACACAGCTCAGTAGCTGGTTTCTTCTCTCCTGCTCAAGTCTCTGCTCTGTTCACCCCCATCCCCTGCCTGACCCATCACAGGAGGGGAGACTGTCTCCCTCAATGGGTTCCTCTCCCCTCCATGTTGTCAGGTTCTATCTTCTGCCTATGTGCAGACTGGCAGAAGGCAGAGAGGAAATTTCAGGCATGGTGGCACTTTCATGCCACAATTACTAACTGGGGGCTCCACAAATTATGCATTGGTTATTAATGAAGAATTTACTGTTAAGACTGTACCCACCTGATGGCCTCCCTGGAGGCGCAAGGGGTTAAGGGTCAGCACTATGAAGCAGTCCACATCTACTGCAGCACAAGCTCGATCCCCAGCCAAGGAGGTGACCCACATGGCACAACAGACCTCTCCTGTCTCGTCCGCTGCTCCCCTCAACAGTGTATTTTGTCAGTCTGCCTGTTCTGTTCCCCACTCTGTCTCTGGTGAATCCTCTCACCCCTATGACTCTGGCCCATCCCCCAGTTCTTGTATGCATAAATAAATAAATGTTTTTAAAAAATAATGTACCCATCAGGGTTCTCTAGAAGTACGTGGAATGTGACTGAGAACAATGCTGCTGTCCAAAGCTCACATTCCAGGAGGCCAGACACCTCCCCAGAGCACCGCTGGTAACAGGAGATAATGCCAGGCTACTGCAGGGGCACAGGGTGGAGTCTCCAGAGAAGAGGAGCTTACACGGATGCCTTTGGAGATGAGGGATCCAATTTGGCAAACTAGGGAAGGGAGAAGACCCTTCACCGTGCAAGGCCTCTGCAGGGGAGGCATCGATGGTGTTGGAGACTGCAGAGAGGGCCTCGAGTCATTGAGTGAGGCTTTGCTACTTGACAGTAAGCAAACTAGTGCTTGCGATGAAGTTGTGAATGGTAGGGCCTCCTTGCCCAGCCGGGAACATAGATTCAATTCCAACGGATAGGAGGAGCTACCAGAGGGTCTGGAAGCAGAACGGGCACCTTCTCCTGGTTGGACGCCTCCAGTCTTACTCATTTATTTTTGACCACACTGGAAATACACTTAAGTGCCAGGGTGGCCGAGTGGTCTAGGGACTTCTGTTCATGAAGGTTAATTTGGTGACACAAATATCTGCTCCCAGGCGAGGGAGATGCCTCTGATGATGCCCAGAGGGTGGACTTTATGATCTGGGAGCACTTGGAATGTTGCAGCAAAGCTGCATCGTCCATGGACTGTCTCTTCCATTTTTAATGAGGAGCCGGAGGCACTATATAAATAAAACGGCCGAATTATTAAATTATCACTCTACTGGGCATCTTATATTAGTCCTAATTAAATGATTCATCTCATATTAACAAACAGAGCTCAGAAAGGGATTCCAATTTTTAATCCCAACCAAACAGATAGAGGAAGCCTCTGAAATTTCTAGAAATGTCTAGAATGTTGCCCTCACTGGAGGGAAAAGAGGGTGAGTTTTCTGTTAATATTCTCAGTAAATGCAGTTCTCAGAACCTCGTTCACCCAAACCCAGATGATCTCATTCATCCAAACAAGAAATACTTATGGGGCTTTAGCTTTAGTGATGATGGAGTAACAGGGATGAGGTTTGCATCACACTTTAAACAATGGGGAAAATTGTCGACATGGAGGAACCAGTGGTTTCAGATGCTGCTCTAGAAGCAGCACCAGGAGAAGAAAAAGAAACAAGATGAACCCTAGAGTGACCCCAGCTCACTGCATGGGAGCATTTCCAAGCCATGGGACAAGAAGGAGTGACATAAGGGACATTTAGGGTGTATTTGCTGGGTACCAGCTCCTAGATTCTTGGGGTGCAGTAGTAACTAAGATGGACAATAAGTAAACAGGGGGGAGAGCAGAAAGCAACAAAATAATGGTGTCATCTCAATGAGGTTAGAGGAGGTGGAACAGGCTGGTGAGAGCCTGTTGTGTGTGTTTCTTCCCGAATCTGTGATCTCTGTCCAGCTGCATTTGGGTCGGTAGATTGAATTCTGCTAGGGCTTGTTTTCATTTTATTTACTTATTTTTGAGCATTTGCTTACCGAGAGACTTTGAGGCAGTGTGGTTAGGAAAGCTTTGTAAGAGAGTGTCGTGTCTGTTGAGACATGAGGATGAAGAACCCAGTGTTCCCAGGGCAAACTGAAGGGGGAATATTTCAGCAGTGAAAACGGTGTGTGCAAAGGTCCTGTGTCCACCTCCTCGCCTCCATCCTCTCTGAGGCTCAGAGCACATTTATCTTATTCTTTCCTATCTGCCTTCCTTAATGAGACCTTCAATGTTGTATGTCAGCTGTGTCATCACTCCCACCTTTGCTACATCTCAGTGAGCACAGCAGACAATGTCTGTACGTCATGATCAGATCTCGATCCTTGTATCTTGTTTTCAGACTGTCTTCTGAGTCTGTGTCTTTACATTTTCCATAGCGGAATTTCACTACTTATTCCCAGGAATGCTTCACTGCCAACCACTGGAGCTTTGGTCAGTAGTTCTCTTTTGTGTTGTCTGTGACATTCTTGCACAGCTAGAGGAGAGTTACAAACAAAAGCAGGAACATTCCCTTGGCCTCTCGAGGGGTAGGACTTCAGCATCAGAAGGTGAAATTACCTTGGATGGTATTTTCCAGGAGCATTTTCTTGAACACCAGGGTGTTCTCAGAGACAATGCAGGGCTGAGCCGGTGAAATGACCAAGGGGTCAGCGCCCTGAGTGGCTGCTGGGTCAATGTTAATTGATAATGATGCTTTTTATGGTAAAATCCAAACTGAACCTCAACACTGTTCTTAAAATTCACTGCAGAAGCAGAGAGAAGAAATCTATAGTTCATGACCCTGTAAGATTTATGTCTCAAGCATTTCCAAGGCCCGTATTTTTTTTTTTTTTTATTTTGTTTTTGCATGGCCTATTTACCACTCCCGGACATTCTCTGGCCTACCTTCTGTTCTCTTAGGAAGCAGGAAGATATTCTAGGAGGAATGAGCTGCTCTTCCTTTCTTTTCTTCCTTTCTGTCTTTTGTTTGAATTTTCCCATATCTGTAATTTTTAAATAATAGCTCAGGATCTTGGGTAATGACTGTAAATGAACATCAGACATACAGAAGTGAGCATTGCTGAGTGCTGCTGAGGAGAGGCACATGGCTGAAGTCACCAGTCAGTGGAAGTCTCGGGGGCTGGTGCTTTAGGCTGAGGATGGGAGCTTACCTCTCAGGGATGGGTGGGTGTCACCCAGATGGAGCTGTGTCATCAACCCCTGCTGCAGGAATTCTTGTTGCAGGATGGAGCTGACTGACTCAGTCCACATGTCTGGGCAATCCCAACCCAATCTCAAATCCATGAACCAAGGAATCTGGTTCTGGAGACCAAGAGACCCAATCCCAGTGGATGGCGACACCAGCGTCTGCTGTCATCTGTGCTCTCGACTTTTGGAACAAGACCCCAGTTTGCTCCATTCACAGTCCATAGTGTGTGCCTGGCTCCGCGCTGGGCCTTGAGGCTAAAGAAAAGGAGATTCACCTCCTGTTCTGTCAGAGCTCACGGTTTCATTGGGATAGTGGGTCCACTCATGGATTATACCATGAATAGGCCTTGGGACATCACAGCATCCATGGTAAGTTGGACTAAATGAATCGATTCATTTTTACACAGTGCACTCCAGGGACAGGCCAGGAAAATCAAAGACACCAGTGAAAGGAACTCACCAGAATCTGAGCATTCCCAGAATAGCCAATCACCATCTGTTCTCTTCCAGGCACAACGCTAAATGCTTTCCATGCATTATTTTATTTTCAAAGCAATTCTGTATTTTATATGCTCTGCGATAAAGTCCATTTGATTGATTAGCACCCTGAGCCCAGAGAGGTTAGCTAACACACTCAGGGTTGCACAGCACATGGTAGAGAAAAGGACTCCACTAAGAAAATCAGACTCTTGAGCTCAGGTTTCATCATTAGCTATTCTACCATGGAGCTGGAATAATGCAGAGTTGGCCTCTTGGGAGCTCAGTTTCCTCATCAGAAAGGTGGAAAGTTCACAATGCAGCAGCTCGAAGGTGAGCCGCTGACCTCAGATGCCAGGGAGTCCAGATGAGGACTTCACGCATCTTTGCCTCCACCCCGTTGAAGCACCCAGCACCACTAACTTAACCAGCCCCAAGTTTTATGAGCACTAAGTGTTCTGATTTCCTAATGCAATAAACCAAATACAGGACGCCCGACCTGTAATATTGGCCGCATTATCACCATGTTCTAACCAAGCAAGCTTATTACTTCAGACAATTAAGAAAATACAAGTTGCAAATACTTGGTTATTAGAGAAAAAGGAGTAACATAAATCCACAATGTTGGGACAATTAGCATTTGCAGTAATAAAAATCAAGTAAAACAACCTAAGGAAATGAATATTAAGTTGATTAGTTAGCATTTACTTAGCACTTCATATTTATAAAATGCCCGATAATTGTTCTGGGCCATTTCTTTTGGTATAACTGATAAAGGACATTGGCTGTTCTTGTGGGTAGCGCAAAGGAGGTTTTAAGTAAGAGCCCATTAAATTACCATTCAAGTAATCCTCTAGTCTCTTGTTCTGAACTCAGATTTAAGCAGAGAAAGAAAACATCCAGAAATCCTGCTAAAATGTAAGTCATTTCATCTCCCTCCTTTGTTAAAAGCCCTCCAGCAGCTTCTTCATTTCTCTCCGAGTAAAAGCCCAAATCCCATAAATGCAACTTGTTATCCTGGTGGAATCCTGCAACAGCAAAAGGACAGAAGTGAGAAAACAGGGGAAATGTGAATAAAGTCTGTAGCTGAGTTGATAACAATGTGCCCATGTTAACTTCTAAGCTTGAAAAAAAATGCACCGGATTAGGCAAGTTGTTGACTTTAGGGGAAAATGTGTGAAGGGTGTGTGAGAGCTATCTGTGCAACACTTGGGTAAATCTAAAAATCTAGAATTGTTACGAAATTAAAAATGACTTAAACACAGCAGAGTTCCTACCACAGCCTACTAGGCCTCCCTTGACCCCTCTCTACCCCTCATTACATCTCTGACATCTTCCCTTGGTCTCTACCCTTTGACTCCTAGGTACTCACCCCAAGGCCTTTGTACCAGCCATGCCATGCTGGTGTCCAGACCATTTTTGCCTGAGCAATCAATCCCCATGGCTTAATCCTCTTTGTTGAATTCAACTCGAATGTCATCTTCCCCAAAACTCTTGAGAGCACGTTTCAGACCCGCCCTGGTAGCCTCAGTCTCGTCATGGCCAGTGCTTTGTCCCCTGGAGCTGACTTTTCTGACATACTCTCCAGTGTTTTTACTCATATGCCCATGTTTATCATTTTCCTCCTCTTCTGGCTGAGAAGTTCCTTAAGAAGGGGGTTTATCTACTTTCTTCGCTATGCACATCCAGCACAGAGAATTGTGCCCAGCACATGCCTAGTGCTTGAAGGATATTTGGTTTTTGTTTATTTATTTGCTTGTTGCATACAAGAACTGGGGTGCAGGCCAGAGGTGCAGGGGGTGAGAGGATTCACCAGAGACAGCGTGGGGAACAGATTGACTGAAATATACTGCTGAGGGGAGCAGCAGGCAAGCCAGGAAAGGTCTGCTACACCATATGGGTCAGCTCCCTGCCTGGGTATCAAACTCATACTGCAGTGGCTGCAGATAGCTTCATACTTATGAGACTTAACCCCTTGCACCACCAGGGAGGTTCCTGTAATTTAATTTTGATTAAAGATGGTGTTTAACCAGAGGGCATATGCTCCTGGCATGTGAGCAGGTGGCTGTCATGAGCAGGTGGCTGTCACTTGACTGGATCTACTCAGGTGGACAAAATCAACACAGAAAAGGTTGGGACTCTGGAATCTGCATTTCTAGAAGGTTCTCCAGGTCATCCTGGTGCACATGCAAATTATCGAGCCAATATACCATAAACATTTTGTTGGAATTGTTGCATACATTTGAAGTAAACACATGAAAATAACATATAATATGACAAACATCTAAAAAATGGAAGTACTGGGCCTCCCTGGTGGCGCAAAGGGTTGAGACACAGCCTGTGGGGCTGTCCACATGGTGCAGCAGACCTCTCCTGGCTCGCCCTCTGCTCCCCTCAGCAGTGTGTTTCAGTCAATCTGCCTGTTCTGTTCCCCACTCTGTCTCTGGTGAATCCTTTCACCCCCCACACCTCTGGCCTACACCCCAGTTCTTGTATGCATGAATGAATAAATCTTAAAAAAAATAAAAAATGGAAGTAGGACTCGTATTTTTAGCAAATGCTCCTGGGTAGTTACAGTGCATGGACTGTGCTGTTACTTGTCTTATAAGAGGTATTTAAAAAAAAAAAATGAATAAGCATATTCCAAAGTTTTATTTTTCCCTTGCCCTTCAATGAGGTGTAGCTGTTATGCATTAAAGAATAAGTCAGTAATCCTATTTCCAGAGCAGCCTGCATCAGCGGATGGTTCGAGGTCCTTCCTGAAAGGTTTGGGCAAAGATAACAAAATGTCGGGAAAGCTGCAGGGCAGGGCTGAATGGAAAAGTAGGCTTGTAATCTCAAATTCAATACAAAGGATCGAAAGCATCAAATAATCAGTCGCTGGTGAGCCTCCCATCAGAATGTTCCATCTGCCCTGGAATTCAGCTTTGTGAGGGTTTTAGGATGTATACTTCATACCCTGTCTGTCTCCCACTCTCCAAATATATAACCTCATAGAAAACGCTGGGCACTTCTGAGATCCGCAAGGAAGTCTTTCTTGACTTCCGCAGAGAAACCCCCAGAAGCATCGCCTACCTCCATTCCCACCCCATCCTCCTGAAAAACATAAACATCTCTTTTCCAGACAGAGTTTTTAGTTCAGGAGAAAGTCTTCCCCTGCCCCCAGGCCAAGGGCAGTCCACTAGTTGTGCAAACCCTGGTCTTCGGCGGTTCAATCCAAGGCTTGGGCTTTGCCCTCTAAGCAGTGGATTTGTCCTTAGAAGGTGGATGGTGGTTAAAAATGACTTTCTGTGACTGATGTTTACCAAGGGGTCACCAAGTGCTGGAAGCCAGGACAAGCACTTTGCACTCGTTACAATGTTAACATCCCCCTCACCCCCCATCTCTTGCTTCCTGCCCAGTCACATTGAAGATAGTCAGTTAATATTGCTTGAATGAAGGAACATACTCACCACCCCCCTTTTTAAAGCCTTGGTAGGGGAGGTGCAGAAGGAGAAGTATGTCCAAGGTCAAATAATCCCCTTTGCTCTCTCAGTCCAGACACATGAGCTCCCGGGAGCTCCTAGCCAGGCAATGAACAGTGGCTGCTGAGATGTCAGAGCACATCAGTCACAGATGATTATTTGAAATGACTCACTTTGGGCTCAGAGTTATGAACGTTTGGGGATGACTCCCCAGGTAACTCAGGGAGGTGGTCAGAAGGCTGTACCTGGAGGCAGACCACGCCCCTACACACCTGTCACTACAAACCTGTCTACCTGCCAGGTGGCAGCTTCCAAATTTGGCGAAGGGTCTGGCTCCTTGGCCCACCTACTTCAACCACCCTCTCAGAGTCTCAGAGCCTGGGATGGTTAGATAGAAGCACCTCTAGGCCCCCAAATTCAGTGCATTTCTTTCTCTGCTCGGGTACAGTGAATATCATCCTAGAAACACGAGACAGTGAGAGACTGACCCAAGATGGGCTTGACACCAAGTCTCCTGAACCGACAGACCTCCGCCGCCTTCTAGTGCCACAATGGTTTCTATATTTTTGTCTGCTGTGTGAGCAAACCTTGCTCTGTAAGTGGAATAACCCAGGGAAATGGAAATCATTGACTACAGGTGCACACCACCTTGAATAATCATAGTGTTTGTGTCTCCAAGAGGCAGCTGATGTTGTCAGTCCTTGAACACAAAGGAAGAAATGAAGACTCAGAGAAGGCAAGTCACCTGTCTGACATCACACAGCAGCCCAACTACCTCTCAGATCTTTGTCAAGTCTCACGTTTTTTTTTCTCTATAGCCGTGGATGATATATTTAGATGGCAGATGACCCCAGGAGAAATTGCTGTGTCTTCATTTGAAGATTTAACTTTCAGGTCGCCAAAGGTCTGCTTGCGAACTCTGCGAAGGTACTGCCAAGTTTCTAGATGGAGACTTTCCCCGAGAAGTTCTTCATCATCCCCTCCTGAAGAATTGTGTATCCAAAGGTCCTTCAATCAGAAAACTCACCCACTGTCTTGTGATTGTGCTTTAGCCTCTCCCCCTGACAGTGCAGGGAGACCCCAGAGGCCTGGGACCACTCATATTCCTCCTCCAGTCCTCGCATCTGGCAAATATTCTTTATAAAGTGGGATTTCATTAAACAGTAGCCACATAGACCAGCCTAGAACCAGAGTGTTGATTCCACTCTGAAACAGATATGACCAACTCTGATCCCATTTTTGTACATAAAGTTTTATTGAAACACAGCCACACTTGTTTGACTGGAACATTGTTTTCATAGAAGCAGCAAAGTCAGATATTTACTCTATGGCCCTTTGAGAAAAGAAAAACAAAAACAAACTTGCAGTCCATCTGGGTGTGGAGCAAACTGGAAAGAAGATGCAGACATTTCTATTTTCAAAGTGTATTTTTTGCATTTCCTTTGCGTAGCATATATTTACACCCACCCCCATCCACGGGTGCAGGGGAAATAAGCCTGCTGGTGGGTGGGGTCTGGACTCAGAAGTCCCCTGAATCTTGCTCGCTCACAGAAGCCATGTCCTCGATGTGACAGGCCCAAGTATGTGAGCAGGCTGCTCGCGAAGAATGGTGTCCCCACATGTGCCGGGGCGTGTAGTAAGTTCTCGTTTAACCGATAGGTTCTTGGGAACTGTGGCTTTAAGCAAAATGATATACAATGAAAGCAGGTCTTGTTCATCATCAGCAGGGCTTGTTTTTTCCCTCACTGATGTTATAAGGAAATGACATTGACCTAAAGAGATTAAATGAGGACCCACAGGACCAGCAGGACACCAGTCGTCCCAGGACAAAACCCTTGCATTGCTTGTCTCTTTGTTGGAGCATTTATGCAGAGAAAGAAGACATTAGCAGGGAAAGCCCAGGGCTTTTTTTTTTTTTAGCTGAGATCAGTCCCATCTTAAATACATCACCAATTTTCTGCAACCAAATTATGCTTTCAGCAGATTCCTTAGGCCTGGAAAATTAGCATAATGTATAGATTTGCCATTTGGTTAAATTAAATTTTGCATAATATGTTGGGGGGACATCTTTGAGCTGAGTGGATTTGCGGATTCACTGCAAACTATCAACCTATTTTCATTTCAAATTGATGTTTAAGTTGGCCTTGATTTCTGAGTGTTTAAGGAAATTAAAGAAAAGCAGAAAGCTAGGAGGGAGTGAGGAGAAAGCTGCAGGTGTCACCCCTGGAGAGGGAGAGCAGGTACTGGCCAGAGGGCATTCAGTGCATGGGGCGGGATGCTCGCTGAGCTGGAGAACTAGAAGACTCAGCTAATAGAGTCTTCAAGGCCTGAGATGAGGCAGCTGTGAGTTTGGGGGGAACTTGACACGGAGGCTTGTGCTGCTTCTCACCTGGGGTGGTTGAAGGAGGGGACCGGCTGGCACAGTGACACTCAGCAGGAAGGCGAGGCGCTGCCACTGAGGCGCTGCCTGGATGCCAGCCCTGGGGGCATCCCACTCAGCAAGGAGATTCCATTTGGAGGGCAGGGCGGGAGTTCTGAGGTTGTCCAGGAAGCCCAGTATGGAAGGAGGGCGCCCCCTTTAAAAGGAGAGCTGGGGCAACTGAGACAGCCCTTGGCCCTTGGATAGCAGAGATGGCTGAGCTCTGCCCCGAGTGACCCCAGCGTGCTGAGGCTCCTCATACCTGCCAGGGGTACGGCAACTGGGAAAAACAGAGACAAGAACTTGCTTCTCATCACCAGGAAACATCTCATTTAATGGGAGGCCCCTTCTCCCGGGTCCCAACCTAGAAGGGCCATGACAGGCGACAAGAGTCCAGCGATGGCCCTCCTCATACGGATACTGCTGCGCAAAGCAAATCACGCCTCACCCCCTCTGGGTTCTTCTAGGCTGGACCATAAACAAGCATCAGACATATTGATAAGTGAAAAAGCCATAGAGAAGTTTAATAACAGCTTGTCCGCCTCCTATCTCGATGGGAGAAGCCCAGAGTGAGGAAAGAACTTGCCCTCGTGGCTTCAGTTACCATCACAAAGAGCTGAGCTAAGACAGGACTTTGGGGGGCAAAGGGAGGTCAGTTAAGGAGGTGGGGAGAAGGCACAGTGGGCAAAGGTGTGCAGACTAGTTCTGCCTCTTCCTCAAGAAGAGACAGAAGGTGAGGTCTTCCTGGTGCACGCCCTACGGGAGCTAACATGCAAATATCCTTTTCAAAGGCAACCTCCACCCGCCTTCAGGACCCTCCCACAGCATCAGACTTTTGCCAAAAAGGGCATATTTGGGGTGCCCAGTTTCTACTCCCTATACAGCAAAGTGCTCAAATGATAGCACTGAGAGGCAGGAAATGTCCCCTGAGGCAGGCCCAGCAGGACATGGGCTGCAACAGGAAGGGTGTTTGGGTCTCCTTGATTTTGAAATACATACAGTGGAGCTGCCAGAGTGGCCAGAAGGACATTGTCTCCTCTTTAGAGGTCATCCTGGGCTTTGACTCAGGATGGTGGAGGCCTCAACTCCCAGCCATTCCTCCCGCCCTGTCTGCCATAGACCCACTGAGCATCTAAGAGGGGCACTTAACCCTTCTTAACCTCTGGTACTTTATCTGAAAATGGAGACAAAGAATAGATTCTTTCCCTCCAAGTCATCCGGTGGTGCAGCAAAAGGCACACACTGTTGATCAGTCTACCCACCTGTACTAGAGGGCTGCTGGGCATCGGGTACTGTCCAAGATCCTGATGACTATGGGCCACTCTAGGGCACTCAACGTGCCTTGACTCATTTGGGGTGGGTGCTGATATTATTCCAGTTTCCAGTTGAAGGAAATGAGGCCCAGAGTGGTTAAGCAACTTGCTGAAGGTCACACAACTAGAATGTAACCAAGCTGAAATTCAAATGCATAGTTGGTTTTCAGCATCTGTTAATGATTATTGTTAATAGTAGTACACAGAATCCTTGCACCCCATCATTTTGTTCACTATCACCTTGTTATGACATTGATGAGGAAAAAAATCCTGGCTGACACTGAATTGCATAATTTGAGGACCTGCTTTCATAACTCCTTATTTTGCTTGGTCAAGGTTTCCAAGGACCTATCAGTGGTTTTAAGGAGGGTGAGGACTTATTGTAGATAAGTTTTAACTCCTCATTCCTGAACTAAAAATCAAAACTTTGAACGTGGAGTAGAGAAGTCTTATTGTCTAGTCTCTGATAAGCAGGCACCAGCTCCCAGCCCTACCTGCTATTTCCACAGAACTGGTGTTCAATAAATATATTTTTAATGATCAATGAGAGAGAGAGAGCACTCTCTCCCTCTTACGTGATGTAAGGAGGCAGGAGCTGGTAGCAAACCAGGAAGAGAGCTTTTACCAGGAACTGACTTAGCCTTGATCTTGAACTTCCCAGCCTTCAGAACTATAAGAAGTAAATGTCTGTGGGTTGAGCTTCCCAGTGGATGGTATTCTGTTGCAGCAGCCCTGAGTGGACCAATACAGACATGGTGGCAGCCCATCTCCTTAATGGATGTGTTAAACATGAAACATGTGATCCCTTGTGTGCTCAGCCTGCATTTTCAAAGACAAAAATATAGCCAGCGAATTTGGAGTCAACCCTTCTCTGCCCCCCAGCCATGCTCCTTTCCAAGGAATTTCATCATTTCAGCAGAGCATTGAATTTATTGGAGCCGAGAGAGATGTGATGCATTTCCCAAATCTGTGTCACCTCACTGTGGAATCAGCCCCGCTGAGCTAGAAGGAGGCATTAACTACATCCAAGCTGTGTGATTAACTTATTTGTTTGCCTACAGAGCTGAAATGAAAAAGCAGGAAGCTGAGTGTATCTTCACGAGCCCCGTTTTGAAGTGGGACTGTGTGAAAACCCGAGACTTGGGTTTTAATTCACATTTCCAGGGCTTGCCATTATTATTATGTTTAATGGAAAATAACTTTGTGCAATCTTGGCTCCATTTTAAATGGAGAATATGCAATATTGTCTAACGCAGAGTATGAAGTTGATTTAGTATGCATGGTTTTCTCCCCACCCGCTCCCTGCTTCTTTGTACACATTCAATATAGTTACATTTTTGCTTAGAACATATATATTTTCCCCCTGAACTTTTCTCGATTGCTTTTTTATCAGGTTTACAAATCAAATCAAATAGGTATATTGCAGAGCTCTGTGATATTATTTTCTGAGCTTATAGTACAATGTATTGAATTATGCCAGTCCCTGCTCCCTTCCCGCCTTTCGCTCCAGATTGAGAGAGAGAGACTATGGACCCTGTAAATTCACTTGGCGCCCGGCATTACTGGCTAAATCAAGACCGCTATTCAGGCTGCAAGAAGAGACAGAGCTAGTGTTCGTTACACAAATCAATTTGGTCCAAAGTACATCGCAGTGGGTACTCAACCATCGCTCACATAATATTGTCAACTTAATCAAATAATGCCTCGAAGACACTCACCAGCTTTTCTCTCTGAGAAATAACTTGATTGGTGGAGGAGGGAAAGCAGCTGGCTATTCAAAAGTACACTTTTTATTTATCACTGTTAAGGGCTTTGTGCATAGAAGGGAGGGCGCCTGTAGCAGAGGGAAGACACTGAATATTCAATGGACTGACTGGAGAAATGAGGCCGCATTAGCCGCCTGTTTTGGGTGTTGGGTTCAACACCACGATGGCAGGTTGGGGATGGTCAGGGGATGAAGAAGCTGGATGCAGAGAGGCCTCTTGGCATGATGGTATAAAGATTTGCTGAGGGCCTACTATGTGCCATAGTAAAGAGCTCTGAAATGCATTTGATAGAGTGTTTGTCTATAGGATGCTCATATTCTGGTAGATCAGACATGCAAATAAAAAAGATAGCAGCTAATACGTGCTCAACAGAGTAACAGGAGGATGAAGGCATCCAGAGGAGGCATCTGAAGCAGACTGATTTGGTCAGCTTGCTTGTTTGGTTGGCTGGTTGCTTGGTTAGTTTGGTGGGTGGATCGTTGGGTGAGTGGGTGGTTGAGGGGTTGAGTGGGAAGATGGGTGGGTGGTTGGATGGGTGGTTGAGTGTGTGGTGGATGGATGGGTGGGTGGTTGTGAAAGGGCCATGTTCATAGAGCTCATCGCTCTGGTTTCAACATGGGCGAGGCATAGGCAGCTAAAACTTGAGTGAAGCTCTGTTTCACTGACAAGAGCTTTGTGGTTTCCCTCTAGCACTTGCTGTCCTTAGACCACCCAGAGCATCTTCCGCCTTGACCTCAGAGGTCTGAAGAGTCCAGGAATTGCCGTTAGTCTAGCTCCAATCCTGGCTGTGCCATCACCTGGCTGTGTGAACTTGGTCAGGTCACTGAACTCTCTGAGCCTCATCTTCCAAGTAATTGTTATAATTTAGTGAGAAAACACCTAGCAAGATGCCAAGCTCACAGCAGGACCTCAGGAAGGTTGTATTTCCAACCCCTATCCCAGACTCTTTAGCCACTTCCACACTTGCCAGGGATCAGGTGGTCTTCAGCATCCCATGTCTGCATTCAGGGTAACTTCCACAGCAGAGGTCCTCGGCCAAGGTCCTTGCATGTCAAGGTGTCCTTCAGGGACTCTCTTTCTGAGATTGTACACAGGATTAATTAAGGTGTATGTGTGTTTTCCCCCAGGGAACAGGTTTGTCACCCTCATAAAAACGTTTGTGTCCATGCACAAAGAAAAAGAGTAAGGAACCTTTAACAAGGTAGGGAAAATTCTGCTTTAACACTAGTAATATTGAAAATAGCAGCAAAGATTAGAGCTGCCACTGGTAGAACCATCTGCAGTCGCTGCTCATCCTATACCCATGATGCATATTATCTTCAGTTCTCACAGTACCATGCAAGGAAGTCACTATTATTCCAAACTGATTTTATTTATTTTTAAAATTTTCATTTAAACCTTTGGTTCAGTGTGTTCCAAGTACCCCATTCTCGCTGGTCTAGAGAAGATGTTTTCTTTCTCCATTTCTCTTTCTTCTCTTTGAATCCCATTCTGCAACCCCTCCCCCCATGACACCATCTGTATACAATCCTGGGGACATTCTGTGCCTATGCCAGTAATGAGGGTGCCTTAGCCATGGCAATCATCATGGCGGTCCCCTGGACACAGAGGCATCACCTTACAGTTCTGATGCAGAGACATCAGAAGTCTCGCCAGCCCAATCAAATGTCTTCAGATAGGCTTTCTCTCCGAAGCTCTGGATAGGATCCCTTCCCTTGCCTTTTCTGCCTCCTAGAAGGTTCCCTCATCCTTCCCATTGAGATCTGATTCCTCCAACGTCACACCTGCAGTGGTGTGCTGAGTCTTCTCACTCTGTCACACTGGCTGTTCTTCTGTCTCCCTATTCCCCCTTTGGGGAGCCTATGACTCCCCTGGGTCCCACAGGTAATCAGCATCATCTCCCTATTGTAAGGTCAGCTGATTAGCAACTGTAATTCCACCTGTACTCTTAGTCCTCCTTGTGTGTAAAGTATCAATTCACAGATTCTGGGCATGAGACATAAACATTGTTAAGGGGTCATTCCAGTCACAGTTACCTGTTGAGCCCTTGAGATGTGGCTGGTGTGAATAGGGAATCAAAGTCTTAATTTGATTTAACTCAACTCAAACACTGATACTTGATTATTTAGTTTTAGATGTGTTTTGAAATTCTTGGATGTTCAACTGTCAATTTTTCACAGCCTAAATGCCAATCAAATATTTCCAACAAAGATCTGGTATCCCTACTGAGAGATGGAGCCAGAAGTGCAAATTATACACAGGATTTCAAAGCTTTTGTTAAGAAAAGAAGGAAAAAGATCATTTACAGTGATTACATATTGAAATAATATTTTTGATGGTTGGGTTAAAATAAATACATTCTTAAAATTAATTCCTTATATTGCTTTTTACTTTTTTGGAATGAGTCTTCTAGAAATTTACAGATGACTTGTGAGCCTTCTATTTTTTTTTTTTTTTCCCCGTGGGGCAGGACTGCTGTCCAGTGCTCAAACACCACCCTTGAACTAGTGCTGTGTTGTGAGGACTTGCATTTTAATTTTCATCATGTGGGGTGAGGGAAAATACTTTTCCTTCTGAGCTTCTAGGGTCTTGGCTGAGTCTTCCTCCCCAACTATAATAAAAGACAGATTAGCAGGAGAAAAATGGATAGAAGTTTAATGACATGCATATCTTCTCTATACTTGGGAGAGACCTAAGAAAACTGAATAACTCTCCAAAATGGCCCAAGTCACCGTCCTAAACACCATCTTCAACTCAAGGCAGCTTTCTCCTTTGGAAAGTGTCTACACCCTTACAGCTGTGCCTCCAGTGACCCAGAAGCCCAGACAAGTTGGTGGTGGGAATCCATCACCATTGTTTGCCAAAGAAGACAGTGATGTTCAGGTGGGTTAAGGAGCTGGATGGGACTGGGTTTTTAATTTGGAGATCCCGGCCTGCACTCCTGCTGGATCCCTGGTCCTCCCCAGAAGAGGCCAAGTGAACTCAGCAAGGCAGGCAGAGCTCCGAGTGGGAGCCGAGGCTCAGGAAGAGGCCAGGGCCCAGGGCCCCTACCTCTAGGTAAAGGCACATTCCCTCTGAGTCTTACCCGGATTGGTCGATATCAAAATCTAATTTCACCAGGATTAGTCGTCAGTTGCTCAGAGCTATTCATTGAATTAGGGATGATTATAGCAGAGGGAGCCCCCACGGTTCTTTATTAAGTTCTTTGCGGGAACACTAAGCGATCTTCAAGAGATTAGAGTACTGGTGGGGTTTTCTTAGCATTTTTAACCCACACCAATATCTGGGGACTTTGTTTATTGGAAAAATTTGGTGGCCCGCATCCTGCGTCCTAATGGGGCCTTCAGACAGGGCCCAGGCAGAGCCGGTTTTGCCACCCTCAGAGATTCTTTGGGGGCCTGTGGCCAGGGCTGCCTGGAAACTCACCTCTTGAGGTGAATGGGCTTCCCATCCCCTTGGGGAGCTGCCTCCTTTCCTGCATGACCCACTGTATCATTGGCCTGAGAAATAAAGGACAGAGCCGATGGCCATGAACAGCAGCGATAAGAACAGGAACTAGAATGACTTCAGTTTCTCCATTTCCCGAGTGAGTTCAGTATTATTTTGCTGGTTTGTTGGGTTCCACCATCTGATCTCCCAAACATGCTTCCGAGGGGCATTGCCCATCCAGCTGGGGCTCACGTTAGGGGTCAAACGACTTGAAAAAGGATCAACCAAGAGTCTTCCAGCTGGTAATCCCCACATAGCCTGGACATGCAGGGGCCTCAAGTCAGGTGACCCCTGCCTCTAGCCTGCGCACATTCTAGATGTGTAGTTCCATCCTTCTGTCACCCTGTTTTATTTTTATCTTAGAACTTTCACTCTGTGCCTCTGCCATAAGCTTCAAAGCACATCTCAGGATTAGTTTATCCATCTGTGCAGAGTACAGGGCTGGGCTCTGGCAGCCCATAGAGAAAGTGGTGGCCGCGGGGGGCTGGTGGATGCCTCTCCGCCCAGCTGCATCCAGAGTCAGGTGCAGAGATGGGTCTGCTCGCTTGGGCTGGCAGAGGGAAGACTCAAGTCTTCTTTCTTTTGGGGGAACCCAATGGGCTTCCTGGCAAAATCCTTCTTGCTGCTTCTGTCCTGCTTGAGATCCACCCTTTGGGGAACTCCCTGCTGTCTGAGGTAGTAGGAAACTCATCCCCCGCCGTGCTAGCAGCTCATCATTCTCATGCCCGGTGGCTGCATTGTTTAGCCGGGGACCACAGAAGTCGAAGAGTAGACTCCAAAAATTATGCCCATGCCCTGACCTTGTCAAACCGACAAATGTGACATTATTTGGAAAAAGGGTTTTTGCAGATCTCATCAGGGATCACCCTGGATGTCAGTGAGCGCTAAAGCCAGTAGTATCACCCACAGACGACACAGGCAGCGGGAGGTTTGCGTGGCGACTCCGGGAGGGGAGAAAGCGAAATGAAGATGGAGGCAGAGGAAGGAGCCACACAGCCCCACGCCCAGGGACCAGCGGGGGCTGGAGAGGCAGGTGGACTCTCCGGCACCTCCAGGGGGAGCTCAGACCTGAACTGAGGCCTCCCTCCCCATGGACACCGGACAGAAAACACGGCTGTTGCCTTAAGTCACCAAGTGAGTGGTAAACGTTAGGAGACTGAGACAGCGACATGAGATATGGGCATTTTCTGAATATATTTTCCCTGCAACTTCTCAGAAAAGTCGAGTGAGGCAGGGCCGAGCCTTGGTGGCCTGGGCGTGGGCGGGGCTGGCGTGACCACTGCAGAGGCTCTGTGTTTGCCGCAGCCGCTGGAATTCTGTCTTCATCCCCATCTCTTCCATGTGTTCTCGCTCACCCTCTAAGTGGGTATCCTCAGTCCATTTTATTTGCTTTTTCTTTTTCAGCTTCTTGGATCGTCACCTTCATCTTCCTGTTCCTCCGCATTCTCCCACGATGTCCGTAATGTTTCTGTTTTTTACAGTGTGTGTTATCGCTAAATAATGTTGTTAACACACAGGTACTCCGACCTCGCAGTTGGTGGGCATCGGGACATCCGCGTGGTCTATGGAATGATTAATTGAGCATTGTGTGTTTTTATCAAAGGAAACAATGCAGAGATTTCTCCAAAGTCCTGTTTGACTAAAGATGATTAATTTTAATTTTCACGCGAGCGGCATAATGCTATTAATCATTTAATATGTTTAATCATAATCTCTGTAATTCCTGTAATAGGTTTATTAAATGGAAACATCCAGCAGTTCTGCGCAAATCCAACTCTAAGTCTCCTTCTTGGGATGAGAAGGGGTTGGCTTTAATTTGCAGTTGAGAAGCAACTTCTAACAAGAGGGGAAAACCTGGGCTGGAAACTTGAGGTGTAAATTGCTGCTTCTGCCGACTTAGCACCTATGTGAGCAGGCTGGGACCCCAACCCCTCTGAAGAGCAACCATCCCGGGATTCAAGGTCATCTCACCTCATGGACATGGAAGCAAACCTCTTGTTAACAGCAGAGGAAACACAGTTCCCACTCCAGTGGGGTCTCAGTGTTAGGTTCTCATTGTTCGACTATCACTTGAAGGTGGCACATTATTCATGCCCTCCTTCCTGACTTCATTCCTTCATGATCCACTGCCCAGATCTTCACCTGGCAAGTGTCATTTGTCCTCAGGGCTCAGCCTCTGCGTCACCCCTGGCTCTGACCCTCAGTGGCTCCTCTGAGCTGTCAGGATGGAATGACCACTCCTGCTTTGCCCACATGGCCCTTCTTGAGCCACCCCTGACCCTGCCCTCCTCTCAGGGGGTGCCAGACCCTCCTCCCAGGGGAACTAAGGTCCATGCTTAGTGGACCTCAGAATCCAGAACGTTCTGTCTCCTCTGTGTCTTGCTTTCCACTCTTCTGCACTGGCCCTGTCCTGCTCTTAACTTAGACAGCTCCCACTTAAAATGTAACCGCAGGCCGGGCCGGGCCCACAGAACGTCCTGCTGCCCCATCCCTGATTGCACCTCACTCGGCCTCTGACTCACTCTGGTCCCAGCACCAGACAGTCCGTGCCATTGTCTGATTCCTCCTTCTCTCCCGCTAGACCAGGAACGGCGTGCATTTGGAGGCTGACATGTCCAGTGTAGGGTAGCTGCTTATAAACTTGTTTAATAAGCAGGTGAGGAGCTTTACTTTGTTTCCCAGGAGAGGGTTTTGCGCCTCGCTTTTAACTTTATGAAGAAAAAGAAAAAAAAATACCCTCTAAAAAAATCCCTTGCCTTCCTTTCTCTGCCAAGTTAGCCTATAGGGCTGTGTCTGCTCTGCACCCACTATTATCACTGCTTATTTTCAGATTAGAAAACCACCACCACTCTCTGTCCAGCCCAGCAGCACAGACGAAATCACCAAGCAGCAGGTTTTGTCGTGATGACCTCACATTTGAAAGTCTAAGAGGTCAGCAGGAAGGATTCTTGATACCAAGCCAGCTTGGAAGAGCAGCGTGCCAGGCACGGGCAGGTGTGGCTTCTAAGTGCAATTCAGGGTGTGTTAGGAAGAAGAATGCCAGCAGAATCTGACAATAACTACCAGGGCTGATGAGAAAGTCGCTAATTATATATATTTCACTTTGTAAGATTGTCTGTTTCTCTGTCTTTATTATTTTACACCCGGCTGCCTGGCTTGATAGCTTTGTCCCAGTTATATGTTTCTGAATTGCTTACAAATGGGTGAAAACAATTCCTTGCTGGTACACGGGACCCCTTGCGTGGTGGCTGGGGAGCAGCAGCTAGCTGGTGTGAGCGCCACCTGCAGGCACTGTGTGCTAATTGCAGAGAAAGTATTTGGAAATGAGAATCCTGAAATGTTGGACTGTAGAACTGGGAGTGTGGGCATGGGGAAGGGTGATAGGGATACCAAATGTTGCTGTGACTTTTCTTCTAGTTCCTTCTTATATATATGGGTTTCAACACGTTCTCCAGACTTTTATGGGAGGGGGGTGGGGGCTGGTTGTAGGCCAACACCATCCAATAGAAATTGACTTTGATAGAGACAGAGATGTTTCTGCATTGTCCCATATGGAAGCCACTGAGCCACACGGGGCTGCTGAGCCCTTGAACTGTGGCTAGTGTGAACAAAGAACTGAATTTTACATTTATTGCATTTCAATTTCAATGTGTTCAGCTGTGTTGAACAGCACAGGTCTGTACAATCAAAAAAACAGTTAAGATCTTGAAAAAAAAAAGTTCAGTCAATCAGATGGTGACTTGCACTGCAGAACACCAGATAACTGTTCCGAATATTTTAATACATGTACTAAGGCTTTACCTACAAAGCCGCAACAATAATGTAGGGGTGCATTAAGATTTTGAACAACCTTGATTAAGGGATCCACTGTCTCACCCATTTCAAGAGTATTACCCCTTCTCAGTGAGACTTCTTAGGACTACCTGTTAAAACTCCCCACCCCTCCTGTCAGCTCTGTATTTGTTATTGGGTTTTTTGCCTGCGTTGCTCACTACTAAATCCCAGATCCATGATGGGTGAATGAATGAACAGCTGACCCAGCAGGTTGCGTCGGACAACACCACACTGACAAACGGGAGTCGTGGAGCAGGCTACATAATGCAGGATGCTGCTGAAGAGCAAGATCCTGGCCCTTTTATTCATACACGTAATTGGTTGTAAGGAGATTAAGGAGATTAAAGAAAGGGGAAGGGCGTAGAAAATTAGGGATTGTGAGTCTGCCCTCCAGGCACTTCTCATCTGCTTGATGACTTGGTATTGTGATTGAGATCAAGCCCTAGTTCCCCAGCCATGGTTTCAGTTATCAATAAGCCTTTCCACTGATCAGCGTCTAGGGTCCCTTGTCATACATCGGTCCTCAGACCACACACCCCCACCCCCGGGCATTCCAGGTCATACCTTGTGATGTATAAGGTGGGAGTATGTGTTATGCATCGTTCCACAGCCCCCATCCCACCCCTGGGCATTCTGGACATACCTAACCTTCCCAGTGTGATCCAGCTTTGTGCTCTTGTTTGATTTGAAGGGTTTAAGGGTTGGGCTCCTGTTCCTAACTGGCCGGACCACTTTGACCTTGTTTAGGTGACAAAATGGCGGCCGAATAGGCTGCTTAGGAGTAGCCGACCCACACCAGCAGGCCCCTCCTGTTCCTTCTTCCTTTGTTCTGGATTCTCCTACCACTTGGGGAAACAAATGCATGTTGTAAAGAGCCTTGGCGTCCACTCAGAGTCTCTTTGCTTTGCTCTTGTTTTTTTAGCAGACAGATGACGCAGCACCGACGGATGGCCAGCCCCAGACACAACCTTCTGAAAACACGGAAAATAAGTCCCAGCCCAAACGGCTGCATGTCTCCAATATCCCATTCAGGTTCCGGGATCCGGACCTTCGACAAATGTTTGGCGTAAGTACAGCCTCTGTCCTCTGCAGTGCCCACTCTGGGGTCCCCAGAACCCTTCCTTGTCTCCGCCTGTAAGTTCTTAGTACTAAGAATACTAAGGTGAGATGTTTGCTTAAGGGGAAGAGGCATTTTAGATCCTAGCCTGTGGGCTTGTTCTGGCGTAGGGTCCCTTTATGATTTAGTATAAATTTCCATGCATGTTTCCACCTTGCCAAATGGTCTTCTAGTTAGAAATTTGAATGTGAAATGGAAAAGAAACTGCCAGGTTGAATCAAGCTCATGGGTGATCCCAGATGGAGTGGCCCCAGATGCTCTGTCCCTGCTGAAGTAGACATTATGAATTGACTCCACCCTTTCCTCCACTGTGATCACCCAGTCATCGGGTGGAGTGACTCTTGCCAAATCTTTCAGATCTTATGCTTTCCCAGGCACTCTGCATTGAGGTTCCAGAGGCAGTTGTAGAGAATAGCTAGTTCTGCTGGCAACTTCATTACAAAACAAAACAGATTTCTAAGTCTGCCTTGCATCCTGCCCTAGACACTATCCCAAAATCAGTGATGAAGGCTCAGGGCGCCTGTGGGATGTTGATGCCACAGTGACGGCCATGCCCACCCACCACAGTTAAATGCAAATGGTGTCCAGTCCAGAGAGATAAATGACTGGGGTGCTGGTTTCATAGGTGTCAGGGCCCTCATTCTCCTTCTGGATGTTCCTGGCACTGTTCACCTTGGAAAGGGATGAGTTTTTCATTCTTTGGGCTCTGTTCCACCATAGGACAGAGCTGGATGGAGTTGGATATCCTTCATTGTTGCAAATGCATTCAGCCCATTTGCCCGTGACCTCCCAGCGTTGACGGGAAGTATCTGTGGACACAATGAAAAGAACTACATCCTTAACATTTGACATAGAGTAAAGGTTGGCTGCCAGCAGGGTCTTCTTCCCAGAGTTTGTCGACAGATGCAAATATTACAAAAGGAACCAGAAGAGACCCAACTTTAATGTCTAGTTCTGGGCAAAGTTGATCTCCCCCCGCCACCCCGATGAACGGGGGGGGGGGTGGTGGTGAGGGCACTGGGTCATCATTCCGTGATGGTGAGATGAGCCGGCACCTTTTATTTCTTTAACATGCATGATGTTTATCAAGTATGCAGCTGACATGAAGGCAGAACAAAGCATCCTAATATTTAAGATACCCACACTTGAACGCTGACATTTCAGAGGAAAAGGTCAGCATCTGCACTTTTATCTCTCTCATTTGGTAATAACCTTGAGCTGAGCCCTCTCACTCTTGCAGAGCAGAGATACCCTCGGGCACTTTTAGGTCAGAGATGCCTTTGAAAAGTGCAGAGCATTCAAAGTTAGAGTGGAGGTTAAGTGTGTGGAAAACAGTGAGACCAGGTTTGAGTGATGGGTAACCAGAGGGATTAGATTCCTTCGGCCACTGCAGGTTACAAAGATGTCTTGCTCTTCGGTCATCAAGTGTCACTGGGAGCTTGGCTTTGAACTTGGTCCTCTTAATGGTCAGAGTGTCCCTCATTACATCGTACCCGACTCCCTCCTGGGAGGGTGCTCTTCCCTCCCAGTTGTCTTGGTTACCTGAAAGGGAGGGAGGTCTCTTCTGCTAAGTCAGGCAGGTATTCCACATGCGCACAGCTAATGCTGCAAGAGCATCCTGTTTGCACTACTCCCTGAACCTCATGATTCTTTTAGAGGGGGCCCAGAGAAAACTCTGGGTGCCAAAGATCACACCACCAGTTGTCAGAACTTAATCAAAATCTACTGGTTTCAGAGCCACTTCCTGTAAAAGTCAAAAATTCCCAAGCAGCTGACAAGATGTCGATTTGACAAGATGATGGATGCACTTAGTACCTCTCAATTAGAAAAATGCAGCAGGCACTCAGCACAAACAGCAGCTGTGCCCATTCTCAAAAGTATGCAAGATTTTTTCATGGGTTTTGCCTTTAAAGGGACTCGCACATGTGAATTCCTGGACCCTGCAATAACTCGGAGGCCTCCTGGGTTTCCCAGCACCATTGTGAAGAAACAGAATGTGAACCCAAAGAAGCTGTCTTTCCTGGCCCCGCATGGCAGCCGCAACCCTTTCTGGTTACTCGGAGCTTTCAGTGGCCAAATCCCATCGGAGGTGTTGGGTCAGTAAATGATTGACCCCCAAGCTCCAGCAAAGGGGATTAAGTATGGTTTCCCCTTTGAGGTCATAGCTTCTGTGAGGAATGATAGTTGAATGCCAGTGGGGTATTTCTTGCATCGCTTACGCAGGAGAGGCCTCTCTCCTCTTGTGCAATATGTTGCCTTTGTCCCTTCAACAAGGGCGGATGCAGAGAAGACCCTCCGAGACCTGTCTGCCTTTCTCCTTCATAAACCACGGCCAGGGATTTTCCACCCCTGACAAAATAAGGCAAACAGCCTCCTTCCTCAAACCGCCTAATGCCCAGCAGTGTTCACACCGAGCCTGTGACCTTCAAGCATCCAGCCGTGAAGTCTGCACCTCCGGCAGCCTCATCCCTGCCCCACACTCTGCTTTTACCTTGTGTCTTCAGCACCTCCCCACACCAGCCTGTTCTCCTCTCTCTTCCATGACCGTCTGTCTTTCCCTCCTCCCAATTTCAAGTATTAATTTCAGTATTTGTCATGAATTCTTCTAGGTCATCTTGGATTTCCTTTCTTTCTTTGTTTTTCTTTTAAAATGAACATCCCTTGCTCAAAAGTTATGAGGCCTCCATGTCCAAGCAGAAGCTGGAGTCTTTTTAAAACCCCAGTGGGGTGTGGGAGGGTGGGGCTATTCTACTGTGAGGGGCATTGCTTCTGGAGGTTTCGGTGGGGGGGGAGTGGTTCTGGGCCTGGTGACCTTCTCCTCAAGCCTGGATGTGTTAGGACTGGCACATCTGCTTCCTTTACCTTTGCAATCTCCATGGGCCCACAGAGGCACAGCGGGCTTCCCACCAAGTGCGTGCACTTGAATAAGCGGCCTCCCTTAGTTTGATGTCTAAAGCTGGGGGACACATCCAGACCACAGAGGCAACACACTGTATCGTAGAATCATCTCCAGAAAAAACTATTCCAGGAACACAGTTACAGATTTGACCCACCCTTGTTGCTGGCACAGCCTCACTTTGGTCATCAAAACACACACCCTCTGGTCATGAAGAGGACCCTCTACCAAGTCTACTCTTAAAAGCAAATTCAGATCGTGGAGAAGCAGACTTCGTGATCAACTTTTTGGCAATAAATTTGAGTAAGATCATAGACGTTGTCAATGTCAAGGCCAAAATCCCATGGATGATGATATCATGAGGCGGGGACATGGTGAGAGGCCTCCCCTTTCTGCACCCAGAAAACTGAGCCCACGCTGGTCATCTCTCCCATGCGCTCCTTGAACTAACCTCACTTCCGTGCCTTATGCTGGATCCACTGAACAACTTTCCCGGTTTTTCAGAGAACTATTATTTGATCTGAAGATGTTGGAAAACACCTGGTACATATTTGCCCAAGCGCATGCCCCGAAGCTCCCAGACTCTTCCTGACACACGACGGAGACATCTCGCACGAGGCTGAGACACTGAACGTCGGTGTTGAGCAAACAAACGCAGGATGTCTGCGAATGAGTCGTGTCTATTTAAATTGAAAATGTGCCAGCTGTGTTTACATCATTAGTACCCAACTTCCCAATTAAACTGTTGATACTATAAATATAGTACACAACTGTCTCCGAAAGGGGGCTTACATCAGCATTCTTCTGGTGGCTGGGAGATGTCAACCTCATGGCAGCCGCCAGAAAGGCCAACATTTGGGACCGTTTCAGGGCATATGGCGACAGCTTTCCTTTTAGGGAAGGACGCAAGCGAAGATGGCTTTTTGGTTGGTTCTCTCTCCGGCAGATCTTATGTTTGTACTGACGCTGTAGACAGGGCTCTGCTCTGTCGGGGACATTGTCTTTGTGGCTTTGGAAGAAGTCCTTTGTGAGCTTCTCTCTCCATGAACATGTGCTTCCAGGCCCTCATGCCTGGAATTAATAGGGTGGCCTCTGCGTCAGCTGAATATTCTAAGGAAGCCACGTCACGGTGACTGCTTCTGAGGGGCTCACAAAGCTGGAGGGTTTTTTTTTCCCTCCTGCTATGAAATTCAGTTCACCTTGAATGGCAAATCCTTCTTTTCCCAAATCTGTATATTTTCTTCTTCTATTTTTAATGATTTTTCTCTGCCCAAATCTAGGGCCCTTGAGACAATCTGTAGAAAAATATTCTCTTGACCCAGAGAGTGCATGAGAGTCTTGGTTGCAGGGCGAGCTGGCGCAAGGTCCCTGCTGCATCCATGGCCTTGGAAACCTGTAGGCTTTATGTCTCGTCTCCTGGCTGAGCTATCCCTTCCTGATTTCTTTCAACCCTTCTGTTTCTCTGCAAAGGAGACACTTGGGCTCAATGGGAAAAATGAAGCCCGCCACCCTTTGGCTGAGGACGTTCCCGAGAGAGTCCCAGCATGGAGTGATGGAAGCTTTAGATTTTTCTCAGTCAGAACCCCCCTCACCCCAGAGTTTCCAGCTCTGAGATTTGACTGCAGAAGGCAGGCCGTCACCCATCTTCCTCCCATCTAGACTCGCTGTGTGTTCCAGAAGATGGCCTGTGGTTCCAGATACTTCTTGTTCTTAGATCTTAGGAGGACCCTCCCAGCATGGTCTGTTTGAGGCACCGAGGTCAGGCGAGTGCTCCTGATTCTCTGTGTTCTACCTGCTCCTTCTCTGTTGAGCCCCCTCCCAATCTCTATCCTCTGCTGCAGTCTGCTTAATGCTTCCCACCCAGGGGAGAGAGAGAGCACAGAATCTCCTAGGGTAATAAAGGATGCAATAAAAATGCAGCCTGCAAAAGCTCAAAATAAAGAAAAAAGGGATGGAAATATGACTTTATGTTCAGTTTATTTTTTTAATCGCTCAAATGAGCACTGGCTCTATTCCACATCAGGGTGCAGTTTCCATCTGATGTCTCCCTGGGCCACGTCACTTGCTTCTCCGACCCCCTCACTCACGTGCACTTAGGTAGAACAGACCACATTCAAACCTTGCCCTCTGCTTCTTGTGATCTAAGAAAATGGACCGATTCCAACACCAGAGAAAAGGATTTGGGATGATCAGATGTTCCTGCTTTCGGGGTTCATGTCCCCACTTTTTTTAAAGTATGAATCAAGAATTACTTGAGGTTCATTTCTCATCCAAACTAGATTTCTCACTAGTTTAGCAAATTAAAAAGAAAAGAAAACACACAGTAGCTGGATTTGAATTGTAGACAGCAAATCCTTTATTAAGTAAAGAATGTCTCAAGTACTACAAGGGTCAGAGGAATCCTGAAACATCTGGAATTTCTCCTTCATAAGGCACCTGTATTTTCCTGGCAGTCCAATGTATTTGCAATCTGAGACCTCCTTTCTAGAGTGTACAGAGCCGCCTTGCCTTCACTTCCCTTCCTAGTCTGTTCATGCTAATTGTTGGAAATCTTTGTGTTTGTTTAACAATATGGAGACCCATCCAGAGAAGCACATTTCAGCCTGAGGACTAAGCCCAGCTGTGCTGCTGTCTTGAGAGTGATGGGTGCTCGGTGGGGGACCTCGCTTTTATCCCTTTTTGCTTTATTCTCCTCCGTGGCCTGGCTGCTCCAGGCTTTTATGGGATGGGACCCAAAATCCTCAACCTCATACTCTAGTTGAACATTTTACCATCAAAATCCCACTTCATCCCAGTGGCCAGTGTGGTAGCCAGTGAGGGTCAGTAGCCAGTGAGGTCAGTAGCCAGTGAGGGTGGGTAGCCAGTGATGTCAGTAGCCACTGAGGGTCAGTAGCCAGTAGCCAGTGAGGGTCAGGGCATACACCAGTGAGGTCAGTGCATACACCAGTGAGGTCAGTGCATTTATAATCTTTGCTGCTCAGTGCCTGGGAAAGCAAATCACAACCACATAAGGAAAGGAAAACAGAATCAACCTCTCAGTGCCATACTCTGCACCAGACCCTACAATGATTTCCTCTCACCCTGTAATACAGAGATGATCGCAGCGCCTTGTCATGATAGAACCCCTCAGAATGCACATCCTTGATATTAGAAAAGAAACAAAACTTTTACGTGGGGAACAATGTCCCAAGTGCAGGATGTGGTTTGCCCCGTTTTCTCTGCCTGCTTAAACAATCTTTCTATTTCTTTGCAGCAATTTGGTAAAATCTTAGATGTTGAAATTATTTTTAATGAGCGAGGCTCAAAGGTAAGCAACTTATTTCACTCTAACATGGTTTAGCTTATGGTAAAGCTCTTGTTTTATGGATAATGGGAAACAACTGCACTGTTGGGTCAGCTCCTGGGGACAAGGCAGCTCATGCTTTGTTCCTCCTCAGTGTCCCACGCGCTGGGAAGTCGGATGGGTTCCTTTGAAAATGTAGAAGGGGGTCATTTAAAACTGCTGTTTTCTATCTATATCTTAGATCAAGTTTCCCGAAGAAAATTGCCCATGCTTAAAAAATAATGTTGTTGCTACATTTTTGTTTTTCAGTGATAATTATGTTCTTTATATTAAAAAGTGAGTTGATAGTCTCACGAGCAGGTAAATATGTGATCATTCTGTGTTAATAAAGTGCAGTTATTTTCCTGGGTTGTAGGGGAGACGCGGCATATACACCAACCTTTTGAGTATCATTTCCTTTATTAGTGTGTTAACCAACACACTTTTTTTTTTTTGGCAATTTGCCATGACTTTGAGGTGGTTGTGTTTCTTTCCCTCCCTAAAACCCACTTAGAAGTAGCGTTTGCTGGAGCCAACGATGCTAGTAGAAGTCAGGGCTGGTAGGGAGAGTCTCCAGCACCTTCAAAATGGAAATAGGTTGGGAGGGGAAAAAAAAATCTGCTCTCCTGGGAACCCGGATGTGCAACTTGCAGGTCCAGCCCAGTCCTGCAGGCTCAGAGTGTCTGAAAATGGATCTCAGTGTCTGTGTTTTAAGGAAACTTCCAGGCTTGTCCTCAAAGCCACAAACACTGCACCCTCCCGGTTTAGACAAAGGCGATGCTGCCTCTGAATGCAAAATAACCCCCTGGTGGGCCCCTCCCATGTGGGGCTACTTGTGCCCCTTCTGCCTGCACCCACAGAAAGCTGAGCACCCCCACCCCAGAATCCTCCTGGAGGAAAATGTGAGACGTAGATGCAGATACCCAGTGGGGACCAGTGACGAGTGAAGAATGGGGGTTTGGGGCTCCACGACCGGGAAAGAGAGGCTTCTGAGAATCCAGCCCAGTTCCCTGAGTGCAGGCCCCAGGTCCGCCCCACTCCAGGCCTCCTCACACTGTGACCACATCCAGGGAAGTTGCTGACCAGGTGCCGGCCCCTGTGTAGCCATCACCATCCTCCCCAGGCTATGCCGGAGAAGGCGGGACTCAGCAGAGCTTCTGGGGCTGGTTTCTCTAAGGTGGTCAGTGTCTCTTTTGGGGACAGCAGCCCCGGGCACACATGAGGGGTCATAGTCCTGGGCAGCCTCCTCCCTGCTGAGTAGGCGTCATAGGAATGGACAGGACGAGGCATATTGAGCTCAGGAAAGAACGTTCTAGGACTCTGGTTTCTTGGGCCCACACGAGCTTGCGCTCTGCTAGATGAGGTTCAGAACCAATCCTTTCTGCTCTGGTCCTGCCATTTGCTGGACCGTGTCACTGGGCCACAACATGAGAGGTCTGACAGCCACAGGGGGCCAGAGGTTCACCCCTAGGCCCGAGGAAAACACACACTCTCGGCTTCTTGTATGGAAATCCGTATGGGGACTGTCCTTCCACCCACAAAGCAAAGTGTACTCAGAGCAAAGGCACCACCGTGTCCCCCCCAAGCCCCCCAACCCCCTGGCCCTGGTGGGTTCCTGGCCTCGCACAGAAGCTGGCCCAGCATGTTGGCCACGTTCTCCTAAGCCGGCGCCTGTAGCACAACTGCCTATAAAGGCTTTATGTTTTTATTTTTTTTTAATTTATCTTTTATTTGTATTTTGTTTGGGAACTTTTGCCACGCGAGCACGTTATCCCTTCCGTCGGGAGCCGCGTGGGGACTCTAGAAGAAGATCACTTGCTATTCAGGCGGTATAATGGCGGAGCTATTTTTAAGCCTCCTTCCGTCATTCCCGTGATTAGCCTGTCTCGGGGGCCTCGGGAACAGGACCGTTTAGGTTTGCTGCATCCAGAGATTGACTTTGTGGAGCCGCTTTTAAAAAAAAAAAAATTTTTGATTAGGAAACATCAAAAATAGCTTCTCTCGCTGGGTGTGCTCCCTGGGAAGAGCGAGTCCTGCAGGTGTGGCCCCCAGGAGCGTCCAGCGGCAGCTGATGGGCAGCCTCACCCTGCGCAGCTTCACTGGGGGAGGCTTTCCCTGGAGAGGCCTTATTTAAGGAAACATTCCCACCTTAAAGGCTGAGCACCCTGAATGTTGGCGATGGTCTCCTTCATCCTTTGGGGCTGCAGAAGCAGCCGGGAAGGGGGTGGCCTTCAGAGCCAGGAGCTCCTCCAGGGCGCTGTGGCCTGGGGGCTGTTGGGGCCGGTCACTTAGCGCTGGGTGGTGAGTTTGGCTGCGTGCTCCGTGGGTGCTGGGGGCACCCATATACCCATCTAGGCAGCGTCTGTCTCATCCTGACTATGTGCAGCATCAATAACCCACAGAGATGCAGCAGAGCGAGACCACAGGGAAACCACATTCTCCAAAACGATCTCCCAGCCTTTGAAAATGGGAATTAGCCAGCATTTAGAGGTGAGAGATCCTGAGCTTCATTTTCCTTTTAGAAGATTGAAAAGCATTTTGTTTAGCTCTGGAGAGTTTTATTTGTGGGACGCAGCCAGACAGAGCTACTGTTCAATACAGTAGGAAATCTACAGCCTGATCTTGGATTCCATCGAGGTCCATAGCACTGGTCTCATGCCAAGCACCGGCCCGGTGAGTAACCACGAGAGAGATGGAAGCGTGTCCTGTCCTCATAGATTTTCCTGAGGAGCAGGAGAGGCAGATCATCAAGACAAACAGCTGCAGCAAAGTGGTTGCGTTCAAAGCCAGGGAAGAGGCTGTCCAAGGGGCAGATCGATATTGTTCGAAGGCAGGAAGGCTTCTGGGAAGAAGGAGCATTTAAGCTGAGAGGAGAGATGAGTAAGAATTTTCCAGGGTGCAGAGGGGAGGAACATGTTCTCCCTGGGAGAAGGAGCTGCTCCTGAGGTGCCGGGGCGAGGAGGGAGATGCCCGCTCCTTGGCCCACAGCACAGCAGACCTCAGCCCCCTCCTTCAGACAGCAGGTCTCTTCATGGGAACTGGAGCAGCTGGATTTTCATAGAACATGGAAATTCAGGGCACACATCCATCCCAGGGGCTCTGGAGTCTTATGATATAAAATGTTGTATTTACATTAGTACAAAGCAGAAAAGATCACTTAAAAATATAACACAGGACCAAAACAAAAAAACAAAACACGCACACACAAAAAAACTAGGGTACAGGAAAGTCAGAATTTATGGTTCACAAAGACTTTCAACAAGCAGTGCTGGTCTGGCGCCATGTTGGTCTCCGGCTGGGCTGACGAAAGTGTGTCCAACGCTGTGGTCCCAGCATGCCCTTCCCCCTGCTCTGTCCAGCTCGGCTACACCCTGGGCACAAACTCCGAGGGGCTGCCCCTCACCCCAGCAGCCTCTTTGTTCTCCATCAAGTAGGTGCCCCGGCTCGTGCTCTCTGGACTGGTCCAGAAGGTGCCGGCTCCATCCCTCCCTCTCTCTAAGGCTGTGTGCACAACAGAATGTGTTTAAGATCAGCAATTTTCTTGAGATAGAATTCTTTCAGCCCAGGAGGCAGCTCTGAATCAGCTCCTGCTCGCGGTCGCCCAGACTCTGCTTGTTAGAAAGGACACAGCTCGGGGAGGGCTGCGCAGCATGTTCTGCCTGGGTGGGGGCACAGCTGCCCAGCAGAGCAGGCAGGAGAGGCCCTGTGGATTTGGGGGGTGTAGGGGGGACATGCTTTTGGGAAGTCTTTTTCAAATTTTTCATCCCAGCAGCTCAAAAATAAAAATAAAAAAAGAGGAAAGAAAAGAAAGAAAAAGTGTCAAAATGTAAAGAGTAAGAATTGTGAGGAAAAGAAACAATACATTATCTTTGCTTCAAAACAAACTGAGAACAGAAGAATTTCCCTTATAGTTTAGAGCGTTTCCTTGGCTTTTGGTCTCCACCGTGGCCTCTCCCTGCCCCACACAGCTGCTTCTAGGCGGGTGTGTCTTGGCCTGATCCTGCTGAGGCCCAGGAGGGTGAACACTAGACTCTCTGGGGTGATGTTAGGAGGTGCTGTATTCCCCGGCTCCATCCTCCTGCCCGGTGGGAGGGGCTGCTGGCCCCACACACAGCCACAGGGGCCTCCAGATGCTGCTGTATTGGGGATTTTCCCTCCCAGTGAGAGAATTGCCCGACACGGCCCCGTTTTCCCACACTACATTGCATATTAAATGCATGACATGCTTACAGCTCGGAGGGTAGGAGGACAACATGGCTGTGTGATTTGGCCTGTACCCCTCACATAAGGTCCAGAGAACTCTGCCAGACACACCCACGCCACAGGCTGCTCGGTGGAAGCTGACAGTCTAATATTCCACTTCATGCACAGACCTACAACCTTCCCACGGTGCCCAGCAACAGGAGGGGCCATGGAAACCCACCGCCAGGTCACATGGGTAGCTTCTTGGGCAAGCAGATTTCTGGGCTGGACTCGGGGCTCCTGAGATGGCAATTGGCGGCAGAAGGGAGGAGTCTAAAAGTATAGGGCATGCTCCCCAGCTCCTTCTGAACTTCAACTTATTCTGGGCCCCACTGTCCATCAACTAGACCTGCCCAAACACTGTCCCCAAACACTGTCTTCTGCATACTGGAGAGCTCATATTTCAAACCTCTGCTGTTAGCAAGTATATTTGAGTACCTGACATGGTCATATCACATAAGCAGGGCCGTTCTGGTGTGGAGGGTATAATCATAATCATATTTAATCAAATGATTCAGACCTTTCCTCATCACAGATCCTCATGAAGAGATGTGCTGCAAATAAAGATTAATTCAGCCCAATTTCCCTAAGGCAAGAAGTTCATTTCTGTTCTCTAGAATCCTGTCAAGTAATCATCTCATCTAGCTTGAAGACCTCCCCAGCTGCTGTCCTCTGTGGGTGGACCCTTTTTAGTATTGGAACGGCCTCTCTTAGGCAGTCACTGGTGACATCTAAATTCCCAGCAAGGCAGAGATCAGCTGAGCGATGGTGACAAAGTGGGAGTTAACACTCACTGAGGATAAACTACTGTGCTTAGAGTTTATCCCTGACCAGGCTGCCTTCCTGCCTTGGCCAGTTTACCCGAGGTGGACGGGAGCCCCAACACTCCGCTTCATTTCCCCCTGTGAAATCCCGGAAAAGCTGGGCAAATTGACACTGGAATTGTTTCAAAAGGTTGGTGTATATTTCTGAACAAGATGTACAAATATTCTTAGGGGGTTCAAAAATATTGTGTTCTATTTTCTGAGCTCTTCTTAGGAACAGTGTCAGTGGAGAGAAAAGTGGATTTTGACCATGTGATGTTTAGTGGGGTTGTGTTTTCCGATTGAAATATTAAAGCAAAATACACCAGTGGTGCATAAAGGGCCTATTTTCTATGATCAGTGAACGAGGAAGTGGTCAGCGTTACTGTAAATAACACGTTTTGTCAACCAAGCTGCTGTATTTCCCACCTGTTGATGTGGCAGATGACCACCAGGCTTAGAAGTTTTTTCCATGTCTGCACATTTCCCTTTTTGGCTAATACGGTAGCCTGGGAAATTGACACATTCAGAAGCATGGATGTTATGGGGGTGTTGGGCGGGAAGGAGTTTCGAAGCCATAACCAAACTGTGTGCATTCTCAATCAATGGATGTTTATTTCTCTTCATTTCATGTGATTCTTTTGTTTCTTAGATCAAAGAGTTTAAGATGTGTGATGAAAAAAGGTCTTTCCTTTATTTTTAGGCTTCTAATTTTTATTTTCGAGAAGTTAAGGCTGTAGAATTGACAAACTCAAATAGCCCTACAGTTGCATGGAGGAGAGATGTCCTAAAACCACGTGGCATGTCTCTGTAGGCAGCACCAGGAGATTTTGGCATTCATTGTTGGATTTTGTGCACACATTGTATTTTATTTTTTTTTCTTAATTTGCATGTCAAGAAAGTGGTTCCCTTTTCTTTCCTCGTTATTTCATTTTCTTCTCTGTGAAGACACTGTAAATTTATTTTGATCTCATTTTCTTTCCGTTAGATTTATTTTCTTCTGTAGTGACATTTAGAAAGGTATTTTGGGTATCATTCTTTGAATTCTTCAAGGGTTACAGCTAACGGGTGACAGAAAAAAAATCTCGTTCACATTTGTCGCTTACTTATTGCACATTTTAGTACTCTTATAATTTCTCTAATTTGCATGTTACAGAACTGGAGCCAGGACAAGACTTAGACATTAAAGCGAGAACGTTTCACGGGGTCGTTGACTGAAATAATAATCTGCATGTTGTTCTCCCTTCTCCCTCCTGCATGCAGGGATTTGGTTTCGTAACTTTCGAAAATAGTGCCGATGCGGACAGGGCGAGGGAGAAATTACACGGCACCGTGGTAGAGGGCCGTAAAATCGAGGTGCATGTTCAAAATATTTTCCTTTTCATCTTTTTTATAAATGTGTGCTTCGCCCTCATTTGTTGTTTCAGACGCTTCATCCTGTCTTGTATACGTCCCTGCTCCCTTCTCATTGTTTATATATTTATATATAAAAAGGAAAACTGGCCTTACTTTTATTTTACTTTTACTTGGTTACGTTACTCTTATGACTGCTGAAAGGTGAATGGCAGAAGTGAGATGCAGGAAACGTTCACCTGAAGGTCTTTCTTTTGTTTTGTTTTGTTTTGTTTTTATTTTCCATTGTTTTAGAAGCCATGGGTGCAGTAGGCTCCAAACAGCAGAGATAGGGTTGAGGAACAAAAAAAAAAAAAAAAAAAGCAAAACAGAAGAGTTTCTTTTTTTTTCTTTTCTTTTTCTTTCCACCTCAGGGTTGATGAGAGATCCACAGTGGTGTGCAAATTAAACCAAATTGTGAAAGCAATCGCATTCGAGAGAACAAAAAAAAAATGAGAGATCTTTATGCTTAAGCCTCTCATTTTTTTGCTGAAGAAGCCAGCTTGGTCTGGAGTTCTTTTGCTCAGTGAACAACCGAACAGGATTTCCTGTTCACTATCTGGCCCCTTTCATGGAAAACATAGACGCTCAGATTCCGATCCGCCCCATTTTGTACCACTGGATCTCCCTCAACGTGGCCCCAGGGTCATAATTTGTTAAAACTTAAAAAAAAAAAAAAAACCAGTTAAAAATGCTTTAGTCTTTGGAGTAAGATGTTGCATATTTTGCCTTTCATTTTCCCCCTTCGACGATAACGCTTAGGCCCCTCACCAAACTCTCAGTAACCATGGTAACTGTATACAAACCTTGCTGGCGGTGGTGGTGAATGGTAAGTGGCAAAGTCCATCTGCCGTTTCCCGTATTTAGTGCTGATATATCTATATACATATATATACCACGTGAATTTTTTTGACTTGTCGTATTAAGTTTTCTTGATGCTCTATTTTTTTGGATATTGGTACGCCTGTAATTGAGTGTACGTTCTAAGCTAGCCTGGGAGGCACTGACTGGATTGAGATATGACCCGTGCACATCTTACTCAGATTGTTAACTCCATATCGTGTTCGACAATGCACCCCTCCCCCTCTTTCGTTAGCTGTGACTCTAAAGCTTGAATGATTTTGTTAATTCTTGCGATGTCAAAGGTCTTGTTCCAAGTGTTGAATGCTAGATGTTGCTCTCCCGATGGTTCTTCCCCCCAAAGTGTTGCTCATGTGGTTCCTTGTCTGTCCCTTCCTTTGACATTCATGTTCCCTGTACTCTCTCCGCTCTTCTTCGCCACTGCATGCCCCTTCATATGAACTTTATTTTACGTTGAAAAAATATTTATCGTTTCTGTGTTACCATGGAGTACATGCATGCTTTTAAATCTTCAATTATGCGGTTCCTTTTCATTTGCTTTTACTGTCTCCTTATTAAACTTTTCAATGATATGACATTGCTTTATTGAAATGATTTGTAAGTTAAAATGGTGATGAAGTAAATGTAATTATCAAAATGTATGATTTCTGTTATGCACCTACTGCCTTTTATAAATTAAAACGCATTTTAGTTTTTTTTCGTTCTTGTTGTTAATAAGTAATCACAGTCATAATGCATGCGACTAATAGAATGTCCGGCTCGCCCTGGAATCTGTGCTCACTCGAGTTTTCTATGTACGTAGGTAAATAACGCCACAGCACGCGTAATGACAAATAAAAAGACCGTCAACCCTTACACAAACGGTGAGTAGATTGGCGATGAAATCGTCTCTGCCTCTGAGTCCATTAAGCGATTTGATCAGGGACTGTGTTCTCACGAGCCACACTGGCCTCGGCCTGGCCACCGGGTCCCCGCTGCTGACCGGCCTCAAGGAACCATCTGAGTCAATACGATCCTTTTCACAACAAGAGGCACATTTCAGGCTAAGTGGGGTGCCCTTTTACTAGTCTCTCTAGAATAACTCCCCGTTGGGCCTGAGATGCAGCCATCATTTGAGCATTTGTTGGATAATTCCATGCACTGTGATAGTAGCAAGGGGAGGGAGGTTGGAGGCCCATTTCCTCCTCCTCACTGTCCCCTTACCCACCACGTCCTCCCCGGGAGTGGCACCGTAGGGCTGGTTCTGGCTTGGGGGCTCCAAAGCTTTGAGCGGCAGGTGTGAGGGCAGGCAAGGTCCTCTCTGAGAGCCCACGGGTGGGCGCTGAGCTACGCCCCCCAGGTTGCCCAGGTGGGGGATGGAGGGTATGTGGCATCTCCCCCAGGACAGTGCCCACCATCCCAGACCCATCCAGGAGTCCTGCAGGCTCTCCTAGAAACAATTCAGAATATATGAAGAGTCATTAAAGATGTTCAAACACGTTGATTCTCTCACCCTCCTCAGGCTAAAGTTCTCTTAATATAGAAAAGGGGGAACCTGCTGATAGGCTGGGCAGGTGCTCAACTGGACCAAAAACTAGGTAGAAAGTAGCACAGTAATTGAAGGTCAGTGCTTTGTGGCCAGTCGGGCCCACACAAATGAGCAGGATAAAGACTGTGAGGGACCCTCGTGGGAGAAAAGTTATAGAGAACATGCTCACAACTACATGAGGGTGGGCGTTTATGCTTGTGGTTGACTTGTATTGCAGGGGGCAAGATATTTTTTTCTTTGTTTTGTAGGTTTTAAAAAGAATATAATTTTAGTACTGGCATCAGGGATGTATGGGATTTTTACTTTAGCATTTTAATGACACACACTATGTAAAAATGCAGACTTCCTGAAAAATAGGAGGGGAGGGAGAGGGACAGGGAGAGAAGGAGGAAGGTTGGTTTAAGAAAGGGCCAATGTGTATTTTGAATAGTTCAACTGCCAGCTTGCCTTGCTCCCCACTCAGAGGAAGTCCCTGATAGAAATTATCATCTGTATTTTTACTTTTGTAGTGTCATGCATATATATGTAGTAAGAGTATTTTGACAGGATTCACAGTATTATGTACCTGCTTTTATATAAAGGGGATCATGTTGTACATTTGTTTTTAATCAGATTTTATGGATCAATATGGAGTTCTTTGGATAGTGATACATACAGACCAAACTCGTTCACTTACATGGTTATATAATATTCCATCAAATGGGTAGATGGTTTTATTGAGGACTTCCACACTGATTGACATTTAAGTTATTTTTTTTTCTGTTATAAACCATAGCATTAGTGTTTGCTAGCTGGTTTTTGGTATTCTTTCTTGTGCCAAAGACTACCAATTTGACTGAGCCCATATGTTTTTCTTCTAACATGGGGTGCTATTAAACAAAAGGACACCCTCAACATAATAACACTCTAAACTGAAATCCCAAAAGAATGATTAATTCTGCTGCTCCTTTTTTCCTAGTTCCTACAACCCAAGACATGTCCTTAAATTAAATAGAAATTTCCCACAATATGCTTTGAATGTCCAGTGCTGGAATGAAGCAAATCTCTGGTCCTTGTGGCAGGAAAATTTTCCACTTGGGTGAAAATGTTAGTTTTGCAACTTTCCCAATGCCTGAAGAGGTGAACCTGACAATGGGTATTTCCTCTAACCAAGAAGTAGAACCATGCATGTGTGCACATGTGCATGTGAGTGTTTCCACATGCACACATATGTGCTCATGTGTATTTGTGTGAGAAGATAAAGCAAGGAAAGCTGAATCTCATTGCATCAGCCATATGTGTGCATATTTACTTTAAAGAATCAGTTACTGATCAATGCCTTGCCAGGGCCTGAAAACTAGACCTGTGGGATTTTGGACACAACTCAAAATCCACACATGAATAGCCAGCATCTCTGGAATGTGGACTTTGCCCAAGATGTTAAGCATTTCAATGCTCTGGGCTCACATGAAGCCCTAAGAACAGTGTTCCTTGTTTAAAAGATGCAAAAGCTGAGGCTAGTGAAATGAAGTCATTGGTGAAGTCTTTTCCTTCTTGTAAAGGAGCACAATGATGGTGTCTGTCTGGGGATGGCACATTCCTTGCTCCTTCATCTTGCTGCCCTGCACTCAAAGGGAAGCCAGGGTCAACTAGCCAGCTGCAAAGTTCAAGAATGCGATGAGATGTGCAGCTTCATATCCCACCAGATGGCATATGCTCCCCATGGCCTAGTCCAGGTAGCCATACATTCTTAGTAGACAGGAATAATGTCCCTCACCCATGTACCTGCTTGGGATATGGGGATTCTTCTTTCACAAGGACTGGGTATGAGGCTATGGGCAGAACAGTCACCATAGAACTGAACTGACATAAAACACAAATCTGAATCCAGATGGCATAAGACAGTTAACTTCTCTAGAGGAGATCATGCAGATTTTTGGCTTCAAAGACAAGTAAGTAGTACTCCAAGCTTTTGTGCCCTTGATTCTTGAGGAACACCACTGCAAATACATGGTCCCATAGATTTCATGGAGCACACCTGATAATAGATGGGGAATTCTCAGATACTCAATAAGAGTGACTATTTAAAGAGGAGAAAATCAGAAAATGAAAATGGTAACTATGTAAGGTGGTGGAAATGTTAACTATCTTGACATATTTCAAATCATCAGGTTGGTCACCTTGAATATATGCAAATTTTACTTGTCAATGATACCTCAATAACACTTTAAAAAAGAGTCAGAATCAATAAATTTATGTTGAAGTGAGAAAATTAAGTGATCAGTGAGATTTATTCATTAGCTACCTAATTCATCCTCAGAAGATGTCAAAGTTTTGCTTCAGCAAAATTTCAAATTACTAGAGTCATCCAATTTTTAGTTCATCTTCAAATAGTAAAATACAACTCTCGACACCCGCACTGCATCTGTGCATGCCTTCAATCATGTATCCAAGAAAAGTTTAGCAGCTGCCAAGTTTCCAGTGATGAATAATAAGACTGGGTCCTAAGTGTGATGGGAAGCTTGACTAGGAGGCTCTGCTAAGTGTGTTAATTCTGTTGTGGGGGATACAGATTATAACTCCAGGGACATCTGAACTTGGGTTTAAGACTAGCATGGCAGATGGAGGTCTACAAGCCACCCATCAGAACGCTCCTCAAAAAGATGATCTGGCAGCTTCTCTATTACTCATTCTTCCTGAGGATACATGCTCTCAGTGAGGAACTGGGATCTTTGGGAATTTTCTATTTCTGTAAAACAAGTTGAATTTTCTCAGAGATTTCCTGGGTGTTGGAGAAGCATGGGTATTGGAAGTAGCTCTTATTTTCTTAGATATCTTGGGAAAGATAAAAATGGACAAAAAGATGGAAAACTCTGTAAGAGGTAAACAGTATCAACTCGGCCTCCCACTGGCTATGAAACTGTAGGCAAGTTGTTTCAATTCTGAAGCTGAAACTATACATACAATAAAACCAACTGTGCAGGCGATTCTAATTATTATGGAAGAAAGCAGCCAACACAGTGCCAGGGATACAAAGTGCCCTAAATTTTTAATTACACAATAATCTCAATAGCAAGTAGTTATCTTTTTCCTTTTTTTTTTTTTTTTTTTTTTTTTGCTCTAGATAGTCAGGTGAATTTCCTGATTGACATTTTAATTTAAGGATTAAATATTCAGATACAAACAGCAGCTGGGCAGGTAAAATAAATGAGCAAGTGAGAAGGTCTGGGGATCTCACAATCTTTATGGTCTATCTTTCATTTTCATACAGCATAAAACAAAATATTTCTCACACGTGGTAATAATAAAAGTTTGCTAACATATGGCCTCCAAGCCAGGCAGACAATAGAGAGCAGTGGTGACTGTGGATAATTGGAAAGTTAAATAGATGTGGGGGGTGGGGGTGGACACCTCCAGTAAACTGGTCCCTGAGGAATTCTTAACCTAAAGTTGACATCTCTATTGATGTTTCAAGAGAACAAGAGATTGTATATTTTAGGTGAAATCTAAAGGTTGCCATGAACATATGTTGCAAAAAATATATATTGATTGACAAACAAAAACACATCTCTGCATAATGTGCAGCTAACTTTGCATCTGGGGCCTTGCCTCCTGCACCATTTCAGCTTCCAGGTTGCAGACATCTTTAAGAGATGTCTTTCAAAAGCATTCTCATGCAGTTGGCAGAACCCCTGTAGTGTCATTAAGGGCACTTTCTTGAATGTGTTTCTTTGATACCCAACCCAGCAAAGCCCTAGAGAAGGCATGTGCAGATTTTTGGTCTGCACATTCAGACTTGTCTTTTAACACCCAATACAACAATAGTGAACGCCAGGGATCTTGGCCAGCATTTTTACTAAAGAAACCTGGCAGATGACCTTTTAGAAGCTGTCTGATTTGGGTGCAGCACCTCCCAGTCCAGCCTCAGAGGGGTCTCTAAATTGCTCGTGTGTCTGGTCTCCGCTCTGTTGCCTCGCCGTATGGGGGCCCTGGGAGGCTGGGAGCACGGGCTTTCTCAGCTGCTCTCCTTTTGTTATAAGCCTCATTGTTCAGTTTAATGTCCTTGATCAAAATCTCTGAATTTGCAAGGCCTGGGGACGTACACAATCTGCCTGAGAAACTAAAAGTGGGATCATTTTGTCGTCTTCCTGACAGTGCAGACTCAGACCCGTGTCTCCAGCAGGCTTGTCCCAAGGGTCTCTTCCAGGTACTAGAAGGAGTGGCAGGGACCAGGAGTCCATTTGCATGTTATTTGCATACATTTACATAATCCTGCAGGAGCTCTGTAGGTCTGAGAGGAGGTGATTTGCAAGGGCTAGAATCTTATTGCCTTCCCCTTAGAGGCAGTCACCCTAACAGGGCCCCTCTTCATTAGACATACAACCAAAAGCAGGTCACTGGAGGTTGAAGGCAGACAGAATGTTAGCCAAAAGGGAGCAAGCCTGTTAGAAAATTACTCTGTATCATTTTACTTTCTTTAGAGCAAAATTACATAAACTTTTAGAGAGCACAGACTGTTAACCAAACACAATTTTTGATCCTGGGGATTCACATCGGACACCAGTCCCACTCACCCTGCCATTAATTGTAATGGTGGAGAATCTTTGAAAAAACAGCTAAGAAAAAACAGAGAAAGAAAACCCCATAAGCCCAGCAGTGTCAACAGCGATGCAGAAAACCAAGCTGGGACTGAACCAGAGGGGCATCCTAAGAGGAAAGACACATGTGCCTGAGCAGCCCTGGGGAGACACGGAGTCCTCATGACGTCGGGTCCACTTTGCCTGGAGCTGGGGAGAACTCTCCAGGCAGAGGGAGAAGTGGGTACAATCTAGGATCATCAAATCCAAACTGATCTGGAATGAGCTCAGATAGTTCTCTGAAGATAAAACAGACCGGTGTCACTAGCTTGAAGAGCAGAGCACAGTGGTACAAAGAAATGCCTGATTTACTTCCTCAATATTGCTTTGGCCACTATTACAGAGGGGAATGGTGATGGCAGAGGGACGCAAGCAGGAGTAAGAGGAGACAGGGAGAGTTAGGACGTTACTGCCGAGGGGCTTGTCTAGGAGACACACGTGTCTTGGCCCAGGCTGGTGGCAAGAGGGGAGAGTGGAAACCTCTTTTCAAAGTCTAAGAAATAGTTTTTCCCTAAGGGATTTTTCATGAGATACGAGGGGAAGGGAAGAATCAAGGAATTAAAGATCAAGAATTTTGTTTTAAGGAAACCAAGTGAATGGGGGTGCCCTTTGCTGGAGGGGTGAGACTTGCCAAGGAAGGAAGGAAGCAGGAAGGTAAGGAGGGAGGGAGACTAGACCTTACAAATACACATACCGACAGGCATATGTTTCCTCCCCCAAGGAAATGAGTAAAATAAAGGCAGATAAGAGAAATGTGATTTCTAGGCAGCCTTATACAGCGCTGAGAAATCCATTTCTATGAAAAAATGAAAGCTCGTTGGCATAACTTGCAATCTTTGGGAGTCACATCAAAATGAAACCATATTCAGTAGTTCCAGACATATAATCAAAAAGAAGTATTTAAGGGAGGTAAGGTTTACACAAGAAATTAAATCTTAGCTTAGTTAACGAGTGTCAAAAAGATCCCTTCTCCCTGACCAGTATAAGGTGGGGCCATAAGCAGAGTGTAAGATGAAAAACAGAGGGAAGAAATAGATGAGCACTAAATTAATGACTTAATTATTCAGTTAGCAGGGCCCCTTACAGATTTCTTTTACACACTCTACCTGTCTGTGAAGGACTAAAAAGAAAACATTAAATACATCCAGATAACCCTGAAGCTTTATTTTCTACTAGCTTGGGTTATTTTCTCTTAGGCTTGAAATATGAACATTAGTTCCCATATCCTTAGGAACTGGATATTTTCTTTTTGGAGAATCCGTGGGAGATCAGTTGGTCAAATTTAAGTCATTTTCCACATTCATATTCCCCATGTTCTGAAATGGCCAGGGTAATTTTCATTTATATATTGCTATACAAATTCCTTTAGTATGAGATGTGGTTAATAATAAAAGGTGAAGGTGGCAGTGTGGGATTTCAGAAACCTTTGAGATAATGGGTCTCAGAATTTCACATCTCTTTTTGCAGATCTAGAATGGCCTCAGGAATTGTCCATTAATAAACTTCCCAAGTAATCCAAGGACAAGACTTTGAATCAGAGATCAGCCTGGGGCTGTAAACCAGCTGGCTTATTCAAGTTGGAATTGAAAGTTCTTAGACACAAAACATCCTTTAAAAGTTCTAGAAAATTCTTAGGTCCATCCAGAGACCTATTTATGAAATATTGAGCCTTTGTCTTCCTTAGTGGGTCAGGAGATGGTATTCACCTCTCAGGTCAGATTAATGGGATGCCACATCTTTCCCTTCTGGATAGGGCTCAGAATACCTTCCTTCACACCCCAAATTTCACATTGTCTTTTTCCAGAAGTGTTTATTAAAGGACATCTGGTGTTTGAAGTTGGCAAGGTTTTCCACAAAAGACAACACACCTGTCTTCTGTCTTTCAGCAATTCTAAACTGAATGTGTTTATAAAGACCAATAGAAGCTGAAAGTGGTCACCCTGAGCCTAAAATGTAATCATTCTTTGGAAGTTGTTCCCTGAATAACTCCAACCAGTGGTTTGCATTGTGGGCTGTGCTCAGTCAGCAAAGGGAGCAGCAGGATCCAGAAAATTCTCCATCCAGAACATTTGGAAAATTGCAAGATCCTATTAATCCCATGTAGAAATCATTTGAAAGTTACCTTAGATATCATGCATTGATTAAGGATAATCATGATCTCTGAATTCACTGAAATGCATTGCACACTTAGTCCTTAGTGCATAAATGCCCTTTTCTTTGGGACTTAAAAAAACACTTTGGAATCCTACAGTCTCTGGGCCATAATTAGGAATGATATTAGTGAGACTATGTTGCTGCAAAATATTTATGTGAACTTTCAGATTTTTGTAAACTTAGTGCAAAGGGACATGTGATATATTTATCTAGCAATGATACATGAAAGAGAATTAAAAAAACACATTGAATATTACAGTGGCTCTGGAATTGTGGATATGGGAGAAAATTAATTATGATGTCATTTTTAAAGGTTCCCCTGTAGCTGGTCAGTGGCTTCCATATTACTTGTATTGGCAGAAAGTAAATACATACATAAATAAAAAAACAAACAAATAAATAAATAAAAGCATAGAGCTGTTTTTCTCTGTGTAATTTTCAGATAATTTTTTTAACATATGCCCAACCTATGTACCCTCAAATTTTAGGGGAAAAAATTAAAAAAAAAATATATCCATCCATTTAGTTGCAGTTAATTTGCAATGATGTTAAGTTGTTGAATCAAATGTGATAATGAAGTTTTTGTATATTTGTTTTAAGGCTGGAAATTGAATCCAGTTGTGGGTGCGGTCTACAGTCCCGAATTCTATGCAGGTAAAGAGTTTCTCTTTGCATGATGTCTCCTTGGTCTTTCTAAATGTGCTTTGCCTGCCAATAAAACGAGTTTCATCAAATAATCTGAACCAAGTAAATCCTTCTCCTAACAATTTCTGAATGATTTTTTTTTTTTTTTTTGGCAAAACCAGAAGTGTTCGAAACCCTTTAAAATATAAAAGGAGGAGTCATGTGAGTTATCTTGTGGATGAAGACTGGAGTCACAGCTTTGATGACTTTCAAGTTGATTTTGCCTTAAAAAAAAAAAAAAGCATTGAGACTTTGTTCAAGAGCATATTGAGCGAACATAGAGCTATTCATGCCCATTTTATTTCAATATGCCTGAATGTTTCCTTTAGCCATACATTTCCATTTGGGGTTACATTTATTTTCCTGGCAAAGCAGAGAGTTGGCTTGCTTATTCCAATTACGTGGATGTGAGTCGGAATTGCCAAGAGAACTATTGCAAAAAAACCAGCAATAAAAGCTACGTTGTCCTTTCTCTGTGGATTGATTTCCCTTAGCAATTCCATTTCTGTCTGCTTTGCCTTCAAGGATGTGTCTCCTTCCTCACCCCTTCCCTGCCTAGCCACCAACTACCACTCAACTGGGAAATCCACTCTTACAGAGAACCCGGCCTTCAAATTTGGGGAGAGTAACCAGGAGCCCCAGGGGCGAGGTCTCATTCTGACTTACTGGTCTTGGCTGGTCACTGCTGCCTGTTGTCTTCTTGCTCATTAACAAGGCTGCACTTAACACCTTAGACCCTTAGTCCATCTGCCTCTTGGATATTGAAGGGTTTCTTTGATGTGGCCTTTGATTCTTAATAAGGAGGAATAAATGGCCACTGGTCTAGATCCAATTACTTAGTGATCTCTTGATGGTAAGTCCTGCTCTTTGCCTTGTCTGTACCGGGATGCCTTAGTTCTGTTGTTTTCCTTGTACAAAGCATCAGCACTAGTGGATGACAAAGGAACATAGGAAACTAAGCTGTTCAAGTGCCAACTTGATTTAAAAAAAAAAGTAAATAAATCTAGGAAAGGTCCAAGGTGATAGCTGAGTCCTGGATTTTAGGTAGGCAGTGTTTGCAGTTGCCACCAGCCTGGTTAATTGCAGGACTCCATGACTGTGAAGTGGTTGTGTTGACTCTTATGAGGGAGGAGAGACTTAGCTATAAAGCCTTCCATAGTTCTGAGGTGGACCCAACTCCTGAGAGGACACAGTGGACAGAGGAACATGGACACTGCACTCATACAGCCCAGGTTCCAGACTTGGCTCCTCTCCTTGCCGGCTGTGTGACTCGAAGCCAGTTACTTAACCTCTCTGTGCCTCAGTGTCTTCATCTGCCAAATGGGAGATGATAATAGGAACAAACTCGCAGGTGTTTGAAAAGAGTTAAATAGATCAGTATGTGAAGACCTTTTGGCATATAGTCAGCCCCATGGAAATGTTGGGTAAAATAATAAATAAATAGGTCAATGTTCACCTCTTTGTCATAAAGGAAAAGTTAACCAAGAACTGATTCTTCTGAATTCTGTGTGTGCCACTAAACTTAAAAGACTCTACCTAGTTCATGAGAAAATGTGTCCTTCAACCTCAGCATGTCCACTTACAATTTCTGGGATCAGGGGCAATGCAATCTATTGAGAGACATGTGCTATGTTCATCCTGGCACAAAGTTGCAAAGAAATGAAATTCCACAAAGGAGCAAGTCAGGCAGCGCTTCGGTGCATGCAGGTTCCATCCCGTGTCATGGAGGGGCCACAGCACAGGGAAGGCAGGGTGACTGCAAGTCTGTGGGAGCACAGCTGCATGCATGTTCTCCCCCTGTGACGAGGAGGGTGGTCAGAGAGGTGTGAGTTGTGATAGAGAGAGGAAAAGGAATATCTCTGGAGTTGCGCCAGGTAGTTGCTGCCACCTTGGTTCAAGCAACCAGGAAAACACCAAGTAACTCCTGGACTTGTGATTTCAAACCAATGTGCATACCTGTGGGGTTTTAAGAGGACATTAAGACAGAAGAAACAATTCAGAATGACTTGCACATAAAGAATAAATTTATGAGCCCTGCCTCAGCCACCAAAGTTAGATCATTGGATTATAGGGAAAGAATAAGTCATACTAAGGGTTAGCATTCACCAATTACTTTTTATGGTCAGGCACTGTTCTAAGCATTTTACTTAGGTTAATGTATTTCTCTCCTCAAGGCAATTTTCCAAATAAGGAAACTGCCAGGACAAAGTGTTTTCATCTTGGGCCTAAGATTTCATAGCTGGGAAGAAGTGGCTAGAATTTGGAATCAAGAGTTTGTGTTCATTCCAACCAGGTTACACTGCTCTTTATTGCTTGTGAAAATTTAAAATCATAATTCTTATTAACTGTGCCCTTTGATAATAGATCATGCTATTGTTCTATGTTCAAACTAGTCAAATTAAAGAATAATAGTAAGCTAATCAATCTGGATTATTCCAACTACCACCATCAACATCACCTCTACCAGCCCCTTCAGCATCACCATCATCACCACCTTCAACACCAGCATCACCATCACTGTCACCACCACCACCATCACTACCACCACCTTCATCATCACCATTATCACCATCATCACCACCACCATCACCACTGTCATCACTACCACCACCACCAGCATCACCATCATCACCATCATCCCCACCAACTCCACCATAGCTGCCTTATTTAAAAATGTTAATTGGTTGGGTCTGTGGAAGCTTTAAGGAGTCTGGAGAACTATGTGTTTCTCTGACCTGCTCCAAGAAACTTAAAAAAAAAAAAAAAAACATGACATTGGGGAGTGCCTCTTGAGAAATCTGAGTATTTGTGTTTTGTGTTGCCAATAACTGAGTTATCCTGAATAATCAGGTATTTTCTGGGTTTTGCCTCTTTGTCTGTGCATGTGGGTAGATGGAGTTCATAATGTTCAGAAATGAGGGAAAATGAGGGTTGCTACAAATTCAGCATTCCAGAATAATTCCCTTGCAGTCCGTGAAGACCCACACACACTGAGAACCCAGCTAGCTTCAATCTAAAGTTTCATACACTTGTATTTATGAAGTGGGCCTATGCATAAATATAGATGCAGACTGTATTTATTTCCATATTCACTTAAATACCCATGTCTAAGAATGTAGGGGGCATGTAAAATGTCCCCAACTATAAAAATAGTCTGATTTTTCTTGCAATTCTGAACATGCCTCAAAACTGAGATGAAGACCTTGTCATCGATTCGCTTTGGGTAGTTAGCAGGTCAGCCTGCATCTGCCTGAGATGGAACGCCAGAATTATTAGTCACCTCTCTCTATAAAATTGTGTGTTAATGACAAATATCATAATATTCTCATGGAATAATTATTGATTTTCCTGAAGCTTATGCAGAGTTAATAACCCAGCCTCCAATTGTCTCTCAGAATGGGGCATGAAAAGTCCACATATTTTGTAAATTAAAATCAATATTTCCAATCTCTCCTAAAGGTAATTTTCCTAATTTAGTGGACTTTTCCCTAACATTTATTTTCTCTTTTAATTATAAAATGGCAGGTTATTGATTTTCGTATATAACCTCCTGACGCCCTGAGTGCATTTATATTGCTAACGCAGGTGGGGGTGGGGAAAGCGGTGGCCTCTTTTAATAAGGATCTTTAATTACTAGCTGAACAGTATTAATTTGCTTTGATAAATTATGACATGCACTCTCCCCGCACACAATCCAGAGGAAGCCGTTAGATGTTGTGGGAAGGCCTTTCATGTCTGTGGGTTTCTACGTGCTCAGCCAGTCAGTCCTACAAGAACTCTTGGCAAGTTTGTGCAACACCAGCCTCCAGAAGCAGGTGCACAAACATCAGTCTCTCCCTCAAACATATACAAGTCTTCTGCAAAGACATATCCAAAGCTCAACAGCATGGGTTATTTTTCCTAAGTCTGATCACCTTCACACTCCTGGAGGCTTATGTTCAAGAAAATGATCGTAAGTCAATTAAAAAAAAAAAGTACAGGTGGACCTCAAGGCTTTTAGCCAGGTCCGTGCCCCATTTTAGAGTTTAAAGGAAACTTGAGGGCACTAAATGGAAGTAGAATTTCTGCCTCTGTTCACAGTCACAAACCTCAAGTTACTTAGTGTTACTGCGAATCGTGCCTCTTCAAACCCTGACACAGAAGAGGCCTTGGTGGCATTTCTAGTTCCCCATCAATATGAGATGCTCCCTTAACCTCCTAATAAAAAGATTAAAAAGTGATGTCTTTTAGAGATAACATCATATCCAACCAATGAAACCGTTGATTGAAAGCACCTTAATTTTCATAAATAAGGGAAACAGAGTAGAAATAAATAACAGAAGGTTATACAAAGTTGTCAACAGGCTATTGACAAATGGCAAATGCATCTGTTTCCCAATTGCCAGTAACACGGCCGCAGAGCTCACCCACGCTGTAGATCATATCTGCCAACTCATTTCTGTGATTAAATATTCCATCAGTGAGGCTGTAAGGTGGCAGGGTTTAACAAGATTCATAAGATGCACCACTTGAACACACATAACTCACTTCCATGGATGGAGAACACCCCGCCTGCAAAAGAAAATTGGAATTGAGTTAAATTACTCCATAGGTCTCGATCAATAGGAATAGGAAAGGCTTTCCCAGTGCAATGCAAATCTAAGCTAGAGTTAGGTCCTGATGACAAGAAACACAATTAAAGTCAAAAGTAGAGAGATGCAGAGTGAATCAACTTGCAAAGCTTGATGGGGACAATGAATGGTAGTCTTGGTGACCCTATTATTATTAGCAGGTTTTGGATCCTGCATGGATATTCTTCCAGAAAATAAAAAGTTCTGGTTTGGAGAAGGCGGGTGGGGAATGACAGGTACTAAAAGGAGGGCTTTTACCCTAATGCAGAGTGGCATTAGGAAGGTAGCTAGTTCTTGAAACTGGGTTATCCTGGGCTCGTGGGGGGACTCGGATAGCAGGTGCACAAGAATTTTGTAGACTGTAGAGAAAAATCAAAATATAAGAGATAAGTGACCTCTGAAATCACCTCAACTGAGTGTGTCCACATCGGTAAGAACCTGGCCAGGAACCGCGTGACTTGGGAAGAGGCTGGGTGATGGGAAAGTGTAGTGGGATTTCAATATAAAATTTAAAATGGCTCTAGCACGCTGTGATTGCTTTTTTCCAAAAGGGCAACTGTACTTGACCTTGGACTACCCTACAAAGTAATGAATTTCTATGGACTTTTGTCCACCGTGAAGCATGATTCATCTCAGAATTGGGCAAAAAGAAGGTAGATGTAGGTCTCCCCCCAAACAGCTCCCCCCACTTCCACTTCATGGAGTCCATTATGGCCAGGAGATGACCTTTAGCCACAGGCTGAATGGACTTCTTTCCAACCCCCTTCCTGCAATTTGGATCCTACAGCATCTGAGAAAGTAAGATCAAAGTGATGAAGGAGGTCCTTGGCACAAATTGGTCATGGTCCTAGACAGTGAATTGGGTGATTTGTCTAAATGATGGGCCCCAAAGCATTCCCTGTTTGGGGTGACTGCCTTAGCATCCTGGAAGAGTGGGTTTGAAAGGCCCCTGCTACCACCCATGCCCCTCACAGCAGCAAATCTCCTTGCCCCTCAGGGCTCTGGGATTTCCCTCATGCCCCTGGAGAGCTGGGCTCCCCTGGCCTCCACGCAGGGTGGAGGAGCCCTTCTTAGGGAGGCTGCCCTTTGCCTCTGCGCTCTTCTGTGTGATTCATACGTCCTCCGGACTCCAGTGCACTTCAGTGAGCTGGAACGCAGGCGCCCACGTGCCAGTCCCCAAGCAAAGGATTTTCAGCCAGGAGATGTTCCACTTCAGAGAGTTTATCTCGTACATCTGTTTACCTTTGCCTCCCCTCTTGGTTGCAACTCACTTTGCTTCTCTCCTCTCCTCCCCCCATCTGTCTTATCAGATTTTATCCCACTGCTGCCCACATTTGGCCTTAATTTTTATCTGTGTCCTTCCTCCTCCCGCAGAGGGAACACAGCTTGCAGCTGGTCTTTGATGGAGCCTGTGGGGTTTTGATCTTCAAATAGGATCAGAGCTTGCTTATATACTGAAAACTGCATTTCCTAATTGGTTTTTATTCTACTGCATGGAAACTCTCTCATGGCGAGCCTTCTCCCCGCAACCCCCCCAAAATGAAAAAGCAGAGTAGCAGGATAGTTCTTGTTCATGAAGCCCCACCTCCAGGCAATGGGAGGAAGATGAGGTTTGAATTTCTGACTCTGAATTTCACAGGGAAAGTTCTAGGCTTCCATCATCAATATACAGAGCATTTCAGAACATCAGCAGCAATACACCAGCTCTGGGCACTCATTCTGTGCCAGGCACCATGGGAAACATCTCCTCACAGCCTCATAAAAATGTTATGGCATCATCTTCATTACAGAAATTATGAAACGAGGGCTTCATGGAGAGTCTGTCTCACCCCTAACTCACAGAGCTAGTATGTGTGTGTGAGAAGTCTGCTTATTATGCAAAGGTCTCTAGCCTACCTCAGAGTCCATGTTTTCTGTCACCTGCTTCCTAAGTAGGATTGGCCGAGGCCAGGCCCTCTGTGTCCTCTATCATCAGGCTGTAGAATGTCATCATGAAAACATGCTTGCATTTAACTACCAGCTGCTTACCTAGTTCTGTGTTGAGATCTCCACATATGTTTACTGAGATTGCAACACTGCACGTGAAGTGTGGTTATCTTCATTTTGCAGTAAGGTAGTAGAATTCAGTGAAGTGAGGTTGATCATGGTTGCTGTCTTCAAAAGTTAAAGATCTGGGTGCAAACCCACATCTTTGTGATTCCAAAGCCCATTCCTCTTTATTACAGGTTACCTCTATAGGACAGGTTACCTCCCACACATGCTTTAGTTAATACAATATCCTGGGTGACCAGTTTTGTGATTTTTGTCCCTCCTGGAGATACTTTTCATTGTCCCATCTACGAGGAGGGTTTACTACTGCCATCTAGTTGGTGGAGGCCAGAGATGCCGCTGAGTAGCCTACTGTGCCCAGGAGGCAGACAAAAGTGAACTCAGTGTGTACGAAAGGATGTTGCCTGCCAGGGCACTGAAAAATTCCAACTCTATCGCCTTAGTGATGGCATCAATAGGGCATTGAAAAAGAGTAAGAGTTCACCTTATAAGAAAATAGATAAGGTCAATAAATGAGGAGGAACCTGGTAGAGTGAGGGGTGAGTAAGGAAGAGTTTTGGTGGAATCTGGAGGAGCAACTCAAACTTTATTTTGAGAATTCATTGAGAAATATTAAAAAAAATAAGACAGACAAAAACAAATGCAGGGTCTGGATCTTCACCTGAGATGGAGATTTGGGAGGCAAAATCAGTCTGAGGAGTATTGATGTGATGAGATCAGAGGGTATCCATTAAATACAAGATGCAAAAGACCCACTAACACCACTCCAAGGAATATGGGTTCCGGAAAAGGAAACCTTTGAGTGGAAAGCAGCCATCAGGAGCTATCACAAAAGTAAATAAAATAAATCAAACAAGCAAAAACATTAGGTGATATGTTAGCATCCACAACTGCACTTGAAACAGTGAGTTCTACCACTGTGTTGTGGGTTAAACCCCAAAGACCTGCAGGGGGCCTGACGCAGGATCACTGAGCTCCCAAGGCTGTTACAAAACCTGTTTTTCCTGATCTTGTCCAAATATTTTCCTAGGAAAGCAAATTACCAGAGATTTCAAAACAGGGGCATTTTTTTTTCTTCTGTTTCAACTTGCCTTGCCTTCTATTATAAACCACTTAGTTTTGAAGATGTTTTGCTTTCCACTTCCAGCGTTCTTTTCAAAATTTATAGTTCACTGTTATTAGTTCAACCAATTAAGTGGTTGCACAAATAGAGACAAATTGGCCAAATACTGTTTAATACCCTTTATGTTAATTATACATAGATACTCATTCTCCAAGTGTAAAGCAAAGCTGTCCTGTTGTCTTTTAAAAATGTCGTGTTGAAGAACCAACACACAAATGGCAAAATCCTATTTCGATTAACTACATTGATGGCAGTTAATGCATTTCGAGAACTTCCGTGGAACTGTTACAACCCATTACAGTCGAAATAATGGTTTATGAAAAATTAATAAAGGCGATGGAAAACGGAATTCAGCATCTGCATTAGCTACTTACACCAAAAGAATCAGCCAGAATTAATTATGCTGCATGCCACATTCTAATGAGTTTTTCATTAAACTGTATACCATTATGGAAACTAAACAAGGATTATTCAAAGAATAATGCCAATGGCTGTTATTTTTTTGGAGAGATTAAATTAGTTAATGGGTTATACATTTAAATCTGATGCAAAGGTTAATGGATAGACTCTTATCTTTGCATTAAACCCAGTATCATTTCAAAAACATGAACACCCCAAAATCACTGATCTTTTGTTTGGGGGGATATGGGAATCCATTTGTATGTTTCTGGGGTTTGTTTCATTATAAAAATTGAAACCCTCTATATTAGCTCTCTGTAGGTTTTGAAAACAATTTTCACCAGGTGAAATATTCTCTTTGCTTTCAGTCCATAGAGTGTATGTGGCGGAGGCGGGAGCATATTTATAGATATCAGATTATCTGATTACTCCTTGAAGTATATTTTCTACTCTCACCAAAATAATGGGGTCAGGATTTAAACCTAATCTGTGATAGGATGAAAACTCAAGAAGAACCTCTACCCCTCACTCCATAAATATTTCCTGCAATTCCTAAGATATAGCTCTCACTTAAAGAGGACTCTAAGAGAGGGCCTGGGGAAGACTCTCTAGAAGATTCTCTAGATTCTGGTAGCATGTTTGAGATCTTTATCCCTAAAAAAATGAGAGACAATGAGGGAAAGCTGGGTTCTTTGCAGAGACTTGCAAATTCCACTGACTTGAGTTCAAGTGTCATTTCCAGTCTTTTTTTTTTTCCTTCTGAGCAGAGGCTACAAATTCAGATAGCTCCAGGAGCAGAATGTGAGATAAATCAGTGAAATGTGCAATTTTGGGGGCACATCTCACTACAGGAAGAGTGATGCCCCCTACCCCCAGCCCTGAGTGCCCCTGCCATGTTGGAGCCTGACCCAAACCCACAGGGCCGCGTCATGAGAAGCCAGACACTAAACCTCTCAAGTTTAAATGTCTGCTATTAATCCTCAATCTTAAAGTGGCTTCCATCAACTCTGTTATCTAAGCATTGCCTTCGTGGGAAAACAAATCAGTTTAGTCGCTACCAAGTTGTTTCTTGATAGGGATGGTGATCCCAGGTGCCACATCTTGAGATTCCTGTTAGTGGGGATGGAATAGTAATGAGATGACTAATTGAGGATCATTATTGCTGTTAAGATCACTTGTTCATTGTCTATTTGCAAAGGCTTTCATGTAATAGTTCTAACCCTTCAAACATTACTTGAGAAAGTAGATTTTTGTCCTGATTTTACACATGTAAAAACTGAGGTCTGGGTGTTGTTAAATGACCTGCCCAAATATGAAGAAACACAGATGACAGAAAACATAACTAAGTTTCAAAGATTCTGAGGCCCAGGCTCTGAGACCCTAAGAGCTCAGGATTCTCTATTTCCTTCCTCCACATCTTTCTCCATCTTGATGATGGGATTTTCTTATCTACAGAAGATTCTTTCTGCCCAAAGACTTCCTTGGTTGGATTTACAGTCCTATCGAAGGTTCTTAAACCCATCAGGAGCTGCTAGCCCACATGTTTGCCCTGGGAGAATCAGGTGTTGCTGCCAGAGTCAACCACAGACTCCTTGGATTTGGCTTAGCTGAACAGATACTTATCATTCCAAGCACTTGTAATCAACTCACACGCAGGCATCACCCTTGACAAGAGCCCAAGTTTGGGCATGATGCAAAGAGGCCGAGGTTCGTTTCTAAGGCAGGAGAGCAGAGCAGTTCGATAGATGCTGCGGGGATCTCAGTGGCTGTGAAGCCCCCAGTATTTACCGTTGTTAGCAGTAAAAGCGTCCCCTGGAGTTTATCACAAATGTAGGCTCAGGCCCTGAACCAGACCCACTAGATAAGAATCTGCATTTTAAAGGGTCCCCAGATTCACTGTGCCTTTGAATTTGGGGTGACCCCGACCTGCACACTGACACCCTATCTTCTCGTTGTTTTTGTTGTGGCTGAACTGTTGACCTTCCACCAATACCCTCTAGATAATGTTTCTTGTTTCATTGTCCTGAACAACAATGACTGAAAAAGAAAGCATTGACTGCCATTGCAAAGGCCGCATCTTTAAGATATTCTGGTGGCTGGTTTTGAACAAAATGAAATAAAACTTTGACCGATAAAATGATACCTTCTGAAGTATTTACCCACAGCTTCGTGAGGATGGGCTAGCACTATTCTGTCAGTAGTTACAAAGGGTCCCTGTGCCCAGTTCTGATACCACCCACCCAGAGAACTGTGCCCAGTTCAGTTCTTCAATAACTGCCCCGCCCCCAGTCTCCGCCCACTTCAGACACCAGTTACAGGCCAGGTTGTTCCTCCTGCCCTGGTAGACTGTCAATCATGGGTTCCCAGGTCTCCTTTCCTGGGTTTGGTTCCCTTGCTGGAACATCTCAGAACTCAGAGGACTCTTTCACTGACCAGCGTGCTGGTTTATTAGGAAAGGATGCCCAGGAGATGCCCAGGACAGGTATGTGGGATGAGGTGGGAGCTCCACCACCCTCTGCAGGTGCTCGCTCTTCCTGCACCTGCAGGGGTCTAACCACCCCAGCTCTCCCAACACTGTCACCTTGATGGAAGCTTCATTACAAAGGCGTGACTGATGAACCCAGCCCCAGGTGGTGAGTGATTCAACCTCCCACCTCTCTCTCCTCCCACGTGGCCTGAGGGGAGACTGGAAGTTCCAACTCTTTTATCCTAAGGTTGGTTCTCCTGGCAACCAGCCCCCATCCCTGTGGGGTCCAGAAGTCACCTCATTTACATAACGAAAGACACCTTTATGGCTCTAAGACTCAGAAAGTCCCAAAGGCCTCAGGAGCTCTGATCAGAAATGGGATGAAGTCTGAATACATGTTGTTTGTTATAAATCACAATATCCCAGTATTGTTCCAAACACAAAGGGAGCATCCGAACAGGGCTCAAAAAGCGTTTTCTGCTTAGGTCCACATGATGAATATATTAGTATTTTCAGGCCATAACCACTCACCTCTGTTGCTCCAGCACAAAAGCAACTGTGAGGAATCTTCCCCCAGTCAGTGGCCCTCTTCCAGTACAGCTTTATTTATCCATTATGAATGCTGAATTTTATGCCATTTTCACTTGCCACCAAATCTTCTTCGATTGATTTTCTCAACCAAGCAAACATGTTAAAACCCTTCTTAGCTCACAGATGATAGAAGGAAAAGGTGTGGACTACATTTAGCCAAGAGCCTGTAGTTGGCCTGGCCTGACTCAATTTCCTTAAAACCATGGGTCCAGGAGTCCAGGTGGGGGTGGGGAGGGCTGGGGGTTTGATTGTGGTCAGCCCCATGAGATTTCTATCATTGTGACATTGGTCAAGATTCTGAGACCCTCTGGGTGTCAGTGCCCCGTCTTTTACATCAGCATGAAACAGCCTGTCTTCAGAGCCCCTCAGCATAAGGAGGGTCCACATTAAATGCTGGGCACACTTGCCGGCACTCGGCAGGTATTCAGCAAGCATTTTTGTGATTGTGACTGCTGACATGTTTATTATTATATTGAGTCCCATGGATATTTTCTGTAAAAGTCACTAGTGGCCTACATTTTGGAGGCAAGAGAGGAAGAGAAGAATTCAAATGAATCATTCATTATTTTCCACCACAAATATTCAGGGAGAAAGCCATACAGTCTTTGCGGCATTCTCCCGACTTTTTCGTGCAACCTGAAATAATGTTGAAATAAAAAAAAAAAAAGAAAAGAAAAGAAAAAAAAAAAAACAAGAGATGATGCATTTCTTTTAAAATATTATGGAAATCAAAACTTACAAAATAAATTGGAGTGAAGGATTATTTACACTCTGGACAGATTCACTTCAGGGCTCCTTTAAATATGGAAATCCCCTGGTACAATTAAAACAGGATTTGATTTATGAGAATTAAATATACATACAACATTTCCCTGCAACATCTGTGCCTACATGGAAATACTTCTGTACTTAAAACTCTACCATAACTCTTCAGAGAAGCTCGCCCTTCAGGCATGTATACAAGCATTAGGTATTAGCTGTGAAAATATCTCTACATGGATTAGCTCAGTGCCTGTATCTGTTAAAAAAGGTGTAGCTGCAAAAATGTCCACAGCCTGTTGGGGTCTGAGCAGATGTGTCCATTGGAAGCAGGAATCTCCATTGACTTGGACCACAGGCAACCTCCCAGCCTGTACAGTTAACAGTTTGATGTGTGTGCTGTATAGTAGGGGATCCTCAGGTATAGAGTCTCACGGGCCAGGTGCATTGCAAGGTAGGTAGGTAGATAGACTAGTCTGCTAGGGCTTCCTTAGCAAAGCAGCACAGACTGGGGGACTTAAGCCCCAGGGACTTACTGTCTCACCGTTCAGGATGCTGCAAGTCTGACATTAAGGTGTTGGCAGGCTTTCTTCTGAGGGCTCTGTCCTTGACTTGATGGCTGTCTTCTCCTTGGTCCACACACAGTTTTCTCTCTTTGTCTGTGTGTGTCCTCATCTCTTAACTTGACATCAGCCGCATGGCATTAAGATCCACCCTAATGGCCTCATTTGGACTTCATGACCTCTTTAAAGGTCCTGTCTCCAGCTAGTCACATTCCAAAGTGCTTGGAACTTCAGTGTATATGAATTTGGAGGGGGCGCAATTTAGACTGGAGCTGTAGGCAAGGTCACCTTTTGGCTGGGAAACCCAGAGTGACCACCTAGGATCATGCAGTTGGTGACCTGCTGCACCTCACTCATCAGCCTCCCTCCGGGAGTTGGACAGAATAGCTAGGAAGCGAGGCGAATTATTCTTTGGGTTGGAAAAACGACAAAGCAAAGGCAAAACCTGTCAGTGTACAAAATGGTAGGAATAAAATTAAGCGATTTCTACTTCTTTGCCCACAGAGGTCCTCCAACCAGATACATTGAGCCAGTTTGACTTTTCTCCTGAATATCTGGGGTTGACCTTGGGCTGGATGACCCATGCATGTCCTGGGGGCCACAGAATCAACCTCCTGGGGTGCTAGTTAGTAACGCAGATTTCTGGCCTACACTGCGCAGGGACAGGGTATGGGAAGAAGCACCATTGAACATTCTTCCCAGGAGACTCAGGGTGCCGGGTACCTGGAAAACCTTGAGTTTAATGAGGGGAGACCCCAAGGCATTGAGATTTGGAGAATAGGAAGATAAGGTGAAAATGCAAGTTCTCAGGCTCCACCTTGACATACTGAGTCAGAAACACAGAGAGTGGGGCCCATGCATCGTGTTCATCGCGTCAGCTGGGTGATTCTGGTGATGCCAGTGGGTATGAGGCCCGGGGCATTGCAAGTCTGGGGCTCTCTTTTCTGTGACTGTCCATGCCTCACTGGCTCAGCGTGTGTTCTTTTCATTATAACCAACATTTTAAAAAAATGTCATTAAAAGCTTTAAAAAAAGATCGCTCTACAATTGTGGAAGCAGGGCGGTCATTGATAGGTGAATGAGGACTTGGATCCAGGTAACTGGACTCTCACTGGACTTAGCCTCTGATGGATGATAAGATTTTGCATAAATGATGTAGCATTTCTGTGCCTTTTTTTTAAATTTATGAAATAGTACTAAGACTATCTGACCTTCTGGGGGAGGGCCATTATAAGCATTCTTTGTTAAATATTGCCAAACATTTCCTTCTTTTTTTTTTTTTTTTTATAAAATCAAAGTGTTATGTCCAGTGTTGGTCACTCTTATGAGTGTGTGTTTCCCGCATGACTGTAATATGTAGCAGACACATGGGATGAACATTGTGCTGAAGTCATAATGTGCATAGTGGTTAAAAGCTGTTCCAAAATTACTTTTAAATTATATTGGTCTCAGCAAGCAAAGTAACTAGCCATGGAGTCTGAGGCTTAGGGAGGATGTCCAGAACGCTGCCTTTCTTCCTTGGGTTCGTGTGTCCTTGATGATGAGTGTGTGAGCACCAGAGTCACAGCCTTTTGGCTTTCAGAGAGGTTGGGCAGGTGCTCCCAGCACCCACACTGCACCTGGCACGTGGGAGATGCCAAAGAATGCCCACGCTGGTTGATAACAGTTGCAGCCCTTGCTCTTCCCTGCTCTGCTCTAGCCTCAGAGGGAGGGAGCCCCACCCGGGAGGTATCCCCACCCTGCTGCCTGGGCTGGCTCCCCTTTGCCTGCTCAGCTTCTTTCCAGGCTCTGGGTGAAGTGACAGCAGGAAAGCAGCACCCCCAGCAAAGGGATCTGTTTTCAAGTGCCGCAAGGGATCTCACACAGTTTTGTGGAGGGGGTGGGGGGACAGACAGCACTGGACACACACCACCCGCACACAGTACATGCTCCTCCTTCCCACTGACTTAAATATCATGGAAGGTCTCCTTGTGGTTATTCTTTGTGTCCTTGTATTTTTGCATTTCAACACTCAGGAGCATTCCTCAAATTCCTTAGCAACTCTTAATTTTGGAGCTAATGAAGTGAGCTGCCTGGAGTTGGATGTCTCTTTGACATATATATTTTTCATTATAAAGTCATTTAATGACAGCCTAGTCACTCAGCACTGGACGGGCTTGGAGCCGCACCTGTTTGAGTCTAGACTAGAAAGGGATATGGTGAGACAGCCTTGCTCTTCTCCAGTCCCCTGTCTCCATGCTAATTTTATTTCTTGAATGTGGAAGGTGGCTGCTAATCAGAGAGCTCCCCTACCCTCTTCAGTTGCTTCCTGCCTCTTAGCCAAGGTCTCTGGACCCACAGGTGCAAGGAAGTAAGACATGACTACAAATGGGAGCACCTTGGGGCAGACGCATCACAGCCCAGTCTAGAAGAGCAGAGGCAGCTGACAATGGCCGGGGGAGGCAAAACAGACTCTAGGTGGGAAGCCAGAGTGCAGTCCAGAACCATCTCGGGGAAGGTGGCACCTCCTAGGACAAGAGACACCCTGTGCGTGGTGGGGAGCAGAGAAACTGCATCTGGCTCTGGCATGGGTTCAGCTTCCTCACTATGGTTGACTGCAGACTAAAATGTTGAGGTGCTTTCTCCTTCCTGTCTAGGGTAGGAATATCCCCTTCTAGGCATCTGCTGTCCCCTCGAGGGTACAGGAATGATCCCCCAGACTGTGGGGTGTCTCCAGGTGAGCAGAAAGTTTTGGGAGGCCAAGCCTGAGACACTGGCCCTGCCTTGCCCTCTCCCTGCTGGAGTACCCCAAGTCTTGCTGGAGACTGGCCATGTGGACATCTCACCAGCTTTGGGGAAACAGCCTTTGGGCAGACCCCCTAGAGAGGGGGCCTGACAGGCCAGCTGCTGATACACCATCGGCACCCTAGGAAATGGATGACTGTTAAACAAACCACAGGGTCCATCTTCAACAAATCAGAAAAGACCAGGACATAGATGAATCACAGAACTCTCGCTGGTAGCTAGACGTGAACTTTAGGCATGCAAATTCCAGCTACAAACCAGGGACAGGGAGAACCTTCAAGAAGGTTGGTTAGATGCAACCTTTTTAGCAAAGAAAATAGAAATGGAGAAGTCTATAAATCATGTAATAATTCAAGCCTATGCCTCATCCCTCTGAAGGCCTGGTGTTTTGCTAGGGGGCTGGGGATAAAAAGATGAGTGTGATTTGACTCTGACCCAGTGGGATTCTCTGTACTAAGAAGACCAATATGTAAATAAAAATTGTAATACAGCATGACAAAAGATCCGCTAGGGAGATTTTTTTCAAGTGAGATAGGAGCATAGAAGAGGCAGTAATTAACTCCTGAGGGCTAGCGAAAGAGGAGGTGACTTGTAGATGACACAGAAGGGAGGTGGGGGGCATTTAAGAAGTCGACCCGCATGAATTGCTTCCTCCCACTCTGTCTGACATGAAAAGGTTCCATTTCATATGTTTTAGCCTAATGGACAGAGCAGGGCAGCAGAGACCCCTCCTGTCCTCCACCTCTGCCTGGACACTGTGGAATGACTCTGAGGACTGCAGGCTAATAGGACAGGATGATATTGAAATTGATAAGTGATATGTCCTGGGGAAGGAATGGGGGGGGGTGGATCAGCTGGAGGCAGTTGGCATCTGGAGTCCTAAGGAGCTGAGTGCTGGGAAGGCGCCTGGCTGGTGGGCGGCAGGTGATGGGCAGGTAGGAGATGCGGGCAGGTGACTCATCCAGAAGCAAGGTGGGCACTGTCTGGAAAAGCGCCTTGGGGGAACCTCGGTCTCTGTTTAATTTACTGTTTTAAGCAATCACCGTTCTCACCCCATCCAAAAAGGGGGGTGCAGGCCGTGGTGTTCTCTTCTGCCACTTTGTTTTGTTTAATTCAAAGCCTCCCTTAAAGAACAGGCCGCAAAGTGCTGAGAGAACATCCAATAAGTACTTTGCACATGAAGTTGGAGGATGTTTTTAGGTAAAATAAAACTGAGTCCTGTCTTGAGGATGGTGCTTGATAAAGGTCAATTTTGGTTTTGCTTTTGCTCCTAAGAGGGCATTCGAAGAAGTGATTTCAGTCTAGTTTCTCAGAATCTGCAGCATTAGAAAATGCGGAGAGCTTTGTTGTACCCCGCCAGGCCTTCGCTTTCTAGAGGGAGTCTGTTCTGTGGCTCGTAGAATTCTGCAAATTACATGGAGGTTGTTGAAAATTAGCCAGAAGGTTCTAGCTGCACAAAGCTGAGATGTCCTTTTGGATATGCTTTTGCAATAATTATACTATCTTTCTATTGAAGCCTAGACGCCCCGAGGTCCTTCACATCTCATTTCAAAAGTGCTGTTAAACCAGTAGGGCAATTTGCCATTCACGTGCCTGGGTCCTTTTCTGGAACATTCTGATTCAGTCACTCTCCATGTCTCTAGTAGAAACGCTAGTTTCTCGCTAAGATTTCCAGCAATGAGCCAAAGCAGATGGATGTCCACGGCAAAGGCCCAATGGGTGTCCTTGACAAAGCCAGGCAGGGAGGTCCTGCCTGCTGGGGTGATGTCAGACACCACCCCATAATCTGGACTGGCTGTGTTTGCTGTTAATCCCCATACGATGCCTGTTATCTGCCAAAGTGGAAACATCTCCCGAGGAGAAACCAGCCCCTGTGAAGTCTCATATGTTGTGATAAATTATTTTTAAGTGAAGTAGAAAGAAGGATCTGCTTGGCAAAGGTTGATTGTGGTTCAGTTCTGTTCAGACTCTTAATATATTCATTTCCAAGGGCAGGGCAATTAATTGCACCCTTGTCTTGGCTTTTGTGGGAGGAAGTGGGGAAGGGGCTCTTCTGTGGCGATAAGCATGGGATATGGGGTAACTGTGACAAGGACAGGGAGTAACAAGGGAACATCCCTTCAGACCACACTTCTGTCCACGGTCAGAGGCTGGTAGAGCTGGGACACCAGGAGCTGGGGAAGTCTAAGCTGGCTTAGGGATCATCAGGGAATCCTTTTTAAAAAAATATTTATTTTTATTTATTTATGTATACAAGAATTGGGGTGTAGACCAGAGGTGCAGTGGGTGAGAGGATTCACCAGAAAGAGCAGGGAGCAGACTAGGCAGATCTACTGAAATCAGCTACTGAGGGGAGCAGTGGGGAGACAGGTCTGCTGTGCCATGTGGGTAGCTCCCTAGCCAGGTACTGAACTCAGGCTGCAGTGGCTGCCAATAGCTTCATAGTGCTGAGAATTTAACCCCTGCCCCACTAGGGAGGCCTGGAGCCCTTATTTTGCCTGGACATCATGTAGGGAATCTGGAGAAGCACGAGGAGCAGAGGGCAGAGTGGAATTTGTCCATGTCTTGTGAGCCATCTCTCTGGACTCGGTACCTGAATGGTGGTGGAGAGGAGGTGACACAGAACTGGTGGACGGACGCTTGTCTGGTTTTCTAGTGCAGGAGAGATAATTGTCACTTAACAACATCATGTGTTGTGAACCCCCTGCTCGTTCTGGGGGCTCTGACTGCACTTGAGTTGGTCCTGGAGAGACAGGAAAGGCCAGGGGGAGGCTGAGAGCCTCTGCCTAGGCGGGTCTCAGGTATGAGGGGAGGTCTCTGCTCCCAGCATGAACCAGTGAGTGATGCAAGCAGGGACCCCAGGACCCCTTTCCATCATCAGTCATGGGCTTCAACCTCCTCCCGAGTCTTTGCACACTCTTGGACTTTGAGCTTCACAGCTGCAGGAGAGCAGAGTGGATGCCTGAAGGTCCCTGACCTTGGCCATCCTGCAGCACGTGTCGTTGGTGGAGGGGCTGGCTCAGGACTCCACCCTCTTCCCCCTGCAAAACTCCATTTTGCTGGGATAAGCGCCCTTTGCTCTCATCGGGGGGACGGTGGCCCCTGCGGTGCACGGCCGCCTCTCCAGCTGGCGAGCTGAGAGCCTCAGGGAAGAGAGCAGGAGAAGCTCAGGAGTCCCAGGCGGTCTCTCCGAGTCCAGGGCCCGTCCAGGCCAGGTCCCCGCAGCTAAGGCCGCACCTCCTCTTCCCTGCCTTGCTCCTGTTCTTCCTCTCAACTGACTCAGAAAGACTCGAGTTGGGGGGAAGGACAAGTGTGCTCCACACACACCGGTGCACCTGCTCACCATGACTCCCACTCACATTGCCCGCCCTGCCGGCAGGTAGGTATGCGCAGCCCCCCTTCCAGATGGGCACCCAAGGCACAGAGAGGCACAGTGACCAGGAGCTCACACGGCCAGCAGTGCCAGGGAGGCAGGCGTCTCGTGCTCGCTGCTCGTGCATCCCGCGCGTGTGCCCGGCTGCTGCCCCCGCTGACCAGGGCCCCAGACCACCAGACACCCCTCCCCAGGGCGCGCACCCCGCGGAAGCCACGAGGAGCCCTGGGAGGGCTGGGGTGGGCTTCCCGGGGTCGCGGCTCCCCTTGGCTGAGGCAGGGGGTGCTCGGGGGTCCCGGCACGGCTTTGGGGTGTGGCTGTATTTTCTTTTCTCTCGCTCGGTGGCTGTTCCCAGACCAGACACCATCTGTCTCTCTCTCTTTCGTAGGCACGGTGCTGTTATGTCAGGCAAACCAGGAGGGATCCTCCGTGTACACTGCCCCCAGTTCTCTTGTATATACTTCCGCAAGTAAGCCGCTGCCGTGGCCTCTTTTTGTTTTGTGACATAAATCTGAGTCCCATCACCTTCCCTGCCATGTGAGTCCTCCCCGCCCCCTCGTGGCTCTGCGGTGACGTCGGCCCCCACGTGCATGTCTGTCCCCCCGTTGCCTTAGCACCCACCCCCTCGGCTCATCACGTGCGAATGCTCCCAGGTGTCCCCGCCATTGTTCGTCACTCGTGTCAGGACGGGCGTGCACGGGACCTGGGCGGGAGGGGGGGGCAGAGACACCGGGGCGCGGCCTGCCTCCGCCTCGGCCCCAGCGTGGGGGGCCAGGGCGGAAATCACCCCGTGTCCCCCGCAGGCCCTCTGGCGCACACTCTTCTCCCTGCTCCGGAGCGGCCAGCCGGGTGGGTGGTTTGTCCGCCCGGCTGTGCTGCTGGGCAGGAGGAGAATGGGGCTGCCACTTCCCCGGGCGGTGGGCATCACGCAGAGGCGCTTCAGCAGATATGAAGAGAGCAGCTGGTGCCGGGGCATCAGGCCCGCATCTGGGACAGGCCACAAGAGCTGGGGTGGACAGTCCAGGGCGCTGGGGGTGGAGGGATAGGGTGGACGGCCGAGAACTGGCTGTCCGCCCCTCCTCACCCCAACCCTTGCCTCCTGTGCCACACCAGGTCTGTCCACCCTGTGACCCCTCTGTAGCTCCACATGGGCCCCTATTGGGATCAGAGTTCAGAAGTGAGTCTGGGGGGTCTGGGGGCAAGTGGACAGCTTCTGGACTGGCTGGAGAAGGGTTGGAGCCCAGGCTGCCGGCTCCTGGTGATTGAGAGGGTGAGAAGCAGAGGCGGGTCCTCCCCACGTGCAGAGCAGGCATCTGGCTCCCCAGAGCCTACGGCTGGAATGAGCCTAACTCATCGCTGTGGGCTCAGGGGGGCCAGAGCCCCAGTGATGGGAGATGAAGGGAAATCTGCAGGGCCCTGGAGGCTGCAGCTGTGGGGCAGCCTGTTGCACTGCCCAAGAGCATCCTCTCAGCGCAGTGCGGACATGGGTGGATGCAGGGCGCTCTCTGTGACCCCGAGCAGCCCACCCCTGTCCGCTCGGGCAAGCTGTGGTGCCTTCTAGCGTCATGAAGACCATGCCGTTTGGGTCATGGTCGGGGCCTTCCAGTAGGATTCATGACCCAAGTTCACATGCTTGACCCTGCTCAATCCTCTCAAATTCTGCACCAGGTAGGTACGACGCTATTTGCTTTGCAGCTGAGCAAGTGGCTGGGGGGCTGCGAGGGGGGATTCTCCCAGGACCACGCTCCCATCTTTGGTGGGCTCGCCTCTGGACCTGGGGTGTCCTCTGACTGCCCTTCCGGCTCCGCTGGACTATGAATCTCATCTCCTTCCACGTGCCCATCCTTGCTTCTTTTCTGGAAATACTGTTTCCCAAAGGGGTGCTGATACACTCACACCCCTTAGTGTCGAGATCCAGAGAATCTTTTTGCTATTTTCTCTAACTGCCCCCCTCCCCGAGGCCAATCTGGATGAAATGTCTTGTGTCCATGCTGTCCAGCGCACGTGCCCCCACGAGGGAGACACCACAGCTTTAAAGATCTTATTTGATTTTAGTAACTTGTTACTGAGATCGGTCATGTGGGGCTAGCGGCTACCATCTTGGGCTGGGAGTCTCTGCCATCGGGTCTCCGAGCTCTACTTCAGATTTCGTTGTAGAAGGGAACAAAGCAAATTAATCCCATAGAAAGAGCTAGCGTGGGTTGGTGTGGCTCTTGTGATGCTACCAAGGTCAGCGAGGGTCGCAGACACCAGCCCTGGGAGTTGCGAGCCTTCATATGGATTGGCCAGCAACGGCAGCCTGTTTTTTTTTTGTTTTTGTTTTTTTGTTTTTTTTAAGATTGATTTATTTATACAAGAACTGGGGTGCAGTCAGAGGCGCGGGAGGGTGAGGGAATTCACCAGAGACAAAGCGGGGAGCAGAACAGGCAGACGGACCGAAGACACTGCTGAGGGGAGCAGCGGGTGCGACAGGAGAGGTCTGCCACGCCATGTGGGAATCTCCCTGGCTGGCCGGGAATCGAACCCACGCTGCAGAAGCTGCGGACAGCCTCACAATGTGGCTCTCAGCCCACTGCGCCACCAGGGAGGCCCAGCAGCCTGTTTTTTGTTTTTTTTTGTTTTTTTTTGTTTTTTTTTGTTTTTTTTTTTGACTTGTGAGCTAACAATGTGCCTAAGATTTTCACAGGATTAAAAAAACAAAACAACGCTGATAAGTGCTAAGGACCTAGGTGACTTGCTAAGCCTGAGATATCGATGATTTGGCTGGTACAGAAAAAAGGATGCTGGTCTCTCATCTAAACTCTCCATTTTATTATTGAAAATACAAAACAGAACTATCCCTTCACTGTTAGCGTTGTCCGTTTGTTTCAATGTTGAGGAGTAAAAATTTATAATAATTATAGTCACTGTATAACGTGTATCCAACACCTTTCATTTTTAAATTGCATCATCAGTCATATTACCTACACATTTGTCATTCTATTATTTTCACTTATGATCATGTCACGTGTGCCTTATAAAAATATGTTAATGGACTCCTAATAGTATGTGGTTTAACGATGTTTTATTTTACACTCTCCCCCCACTGTTGGGCACTTAGTTGATAGCAATTTTCCAGAAAGTATTAAAAATAAATAAATGTCCTTGTATAAAGTAGTTTTAAACAAGACCACTAATTGCTAATCCTACTACCCCATAATAATTAAAAAAAAAACAAACAAACAACCCAAACGAGTTTCTTAACAATAAGCATCTTCACGTGTCGACCCCTTCGGCGGTGGGTATTCAGACAGGCACGCTCCATCTGTATTTTGTAACCACCTCTTCTCCACTCGGGTGGCCGGACTGGGATGGTGCAGGGGCACCAAGGGGAAAAGCTCCCCGCTGCTCCCTGACACACATCGCTGAGACTTCCTTTCTCCTTTAGTTCCCGAAGTCAGCAATGCCCTTGTGGACCAGGCTGTTCCCAGTTAGCTGGCTTCTTTGGAACATTCTCTTCCCGATGAAGGCGTCTATTCCAGTAAAAGTCACAGTCCATTTTGTAGAAACGATTTGGCCAGCACATAGAGAGTCATTTGGGCACACACATGCACGCACACACAGCCACACAGATGCACGCATAAATGCGTATGTGTGCATGTGTGTGCATATTCTCACCTGTGTGTGCATGGGTGTGTGTGCCTTCACGTCTGCAAATACTCACATATGCATGCCACCTTGGACACACACACCTAAGTGCACGCGTATGCACATGCATGTGCATGATCCTGCACACACATGCATGCACACACAGCCATGCACACAACCGTGCACACATGCACACACACACATGCTAGCAACATATGAGCAGTGACCTGAGTTCTTTTTGTCCCACCAGGTCTGACGTATGAGGCCGAGAGCCACGTGTCTTGTCCTGGAGGTCAGTGGTGCAGCCGCTTTCTTCTAAGAATCCGGCTTTCCACCTAAAAGCTGAGGCTCCCTGGCTTCTCAGCAAGCCGTTAGGGCACATCTGCTTATTTAACTTGAAAATGTGTGCATTTGTCATTTTTATCTAGCAGTTATGCTCCTGAAGAAAGGTGTGTAAAAACTGCACTTTTGGAAATAGGAGCCTGTGTGTTTACTGACTTCCATAATTATTCCTGAGCTTCTCTTTCTTTTTTTTTTTTTTTTTTCACGGATCTTTAACTGGCCTTGGATGTTTGAGACTTAAATTGCCCCTCCGCCTAGCCAAATAGCTAATCATCTGTAAATAACACCCTTAAATGCAGTAGGGGAGATGGTTTTGAAAGGAACCCTGCTGAATTAGTCTGTAATGAAAATAATTCCTACTGAAGTTATCTGTTTTTTAAGATGCATTTTTGCATAATGGTTTTCTTCCTGCCCCTCGTGTGCACCATCCTAATAACGTAACCAGGACGTGAAAGCCTGCAGAAAAGGGATTTCTCTCAGGACCTCACAGCCCAAACCCAGAGACTCCATCTGACACCCACTGACGGTTCTTCCTCCTCATCTCCTGACTCTACCCTGGTGTGAACCCTCGTTCATGTCGGAACCCAGCACCTCACCCCACCCGCTCACAGGTCCTCCTCAACCGCTCTTTCTATGAACGTAAATGAAGTCATGACAGAACCCCAGAGATTTAGATAAGATGCCCTTGTACCAGATGCAAAGTATTTAACATTGATATTTTTTGTCTTACAATGTTAGTTTTTAATCAACCGAATTAAGCGAAGTCCGATGATTCTATTCATCGAAAAATAATTTTAATTAATTAGTTGACATTGTGTTTGAGTAGCAGGGAGGCTTGATGGAAGTGGGCATTGAGGGTGTTGCTCTCTGCCCTCCACCTTGGTCAGGGCTGCAGGCTCCTCGTGGGGGGAGAGGCACCAGCTGTATTATTGTCAGCACTGTTTGCACACAGCAAATGTTCAATATCCAAACAGCTCCGGGCAGAAATAGGAAGATAAAGAACATATCACTTCTCTTCCAAATTAAAACATGACTTCCATTTTTATTAGCTCAAATATCAAGAGGTAAACATCGGTTCCATGTTTGAGCTTAGATTAACCAAAGTAACTATCGCTGATCCTTCCTTCCATATGGAGTCGATGTTTCCAGAAGCAGGTAAATGTTGCCAGCTTTGTTTCATTTTCTTTAAAATTTGACTGATAGATTTTAAATTTACAAGAGTAACATGTGCTTGCTATAATCAGGCAACCTGCACACACACACACACACACACAAACACACACATAGAAGAACGTGGTAACAATATCCCAGCTTTATCCCTAAACTCAGACCCTCAACCTATAATGACACTTGGTGTGCGTCCATCTTTCTCCCATAATACGCCAAGAAGGCCAGACCCACGCACCGTGGGGGTCGCCCATAGTTTGATGCTATAACGGGAAGCACACGTATGTGTCATGTGCACACTACACATATGAATCCCATTTTGCTTCACTTAATCCCACATTTTGACTTGTGCCCATTAAACCTCATGGATCCTTTCATGCCGCCTGTGGCCTGCAGCTCACGGGGCCATTCTCTTTCCACAGCTGCCCAGCCCTGCCCAGAGCTGGGTGCACATCCTGGCCGGCCCTGGCACACCCGTGCTTCATGCATCAGGCCCCCAGATGCGGGATTGGTGTTTGCATCCCTGCATTCTCACCAGCACCTGCGTGTTTTGCTCTTTTTAATTTTGCAAGGTGGGTGAGTGGGAGACAGCAGCCCCCTGCTGCAGCTTTCATTCTCCTTCCTCCAGGGGAGACACCACCTTTCACATGTCTATTGCCATTGTCCTGGGGATGTCGCCTCTGGTGAATTTCTGGTCCACACACCCCCATTTTTCTTCTGCATCTTTCTCATTTTATTTTTAATTCACATTGAGAAAAAACACTCATTAGGAAGCACAACCTGTGGAACCCCTCGATGTTGCAAACACGTTTCCTATCTTGTCATTTGGCTCTGCTCATGTGCCATGCCACATTTGTAATTAGGGATGCAAACGTCATGCCTTCTCTTTTGTTACCAGCGTTATCACTTTAGATTGCACAGTCCCTGTCGGGGGCAAGTTTTGCTCAGCACTGTATTGTTGGGTCTTCTTGTGCCAAGAAAACAGAATGCCATTGACTGGAGGCTGACCCAGGAGAAATGGATTTTCTTAGAGTTCTTGAGGCTGGAATTTGAGGTTCAGGTGCAGGTAGGGAGGTTCTGGCTAAGGTCCCTCCCAGCTCATAGGTGGTCGCCTTCTCCCTGTGTCTCAGGTGGAAGGGACAGCTGGTGTGCAGGCATCTCCTCTTAGAAGGTCACTAATCCCTTCATGAGGGCCCCACCTTACCTGAACCCCATTACCTCCCCAAAGGCCCCACCTCCAAATTCCCTCACAATGAAAGGGGCCAGGACATCAACATGAATTTTGGGGGGTGCATGCAAGCACCAGTATTTTCTGGAGGGGGGGCTTAAAAGAATATTATTTGTTGTCTCTGGTGAATCCCCTCACTCTCCCGCGCATCTGGCCTGTACCCCAGCTCTTGTACACATAAAATAAATCTTATTTATAAAAAATAGTATTTATCAGGGACTAGAAAAGCAAGTCCAGCAGCCATTTCTACCTGGTTCCAACTGCTTCTTCTGTCCTCATCCACGCAGACAGTGCTCCCTGGAAGCCCCCGTCCAACCTCAGATCCATGTCAGCACAAGTTCTAAGTAAAAGGCATCAGCTGTTTCTTCCACTTGAAATTGTCATCCCTGACAACAGAAAAAAAAAAAAAAAGTGATATCCCAGGCAGAAGATTGGGAACCTAAACGTGATCGAAATGCAAAATCATCACCTCATTTATTCACTTTTATGAAACTCAAGGGCAAGTGGTCGTGGCACTGTTTTAATTGATATATTGATTGCAGATTTTATGGAAGTAATTGTGTGCAATTCATAAAACAGTGATTTAAGTGGCAGAAAAATGCATAAATCAGGCCTGCACTGTTCTACTCTTAGACAATTGATAGAACTTCCCTTGGTGTCTGTAATTAAAATAACGACCTAAATTAATTTATGGCTTCCTCTTTCTGTGGCCCAATGCAGAAGATGTCAGTAGCCTGAGTTCACTTCATAGAAAGTGTGAGCACAGGCCTGTGAGCCCCTGGTGGCTTTGTCTTCTGTCTCCCTGTCTTTCCTATAGCTCAGAACTTTCTGGTTACCCTGAAAAGGCTTTTTCTAATATTTTCTGGAAGAAGTTTAGAAGAATAATAATCAATGCTGGGAGGAAATAGGGGAAGGTAGTGAGATACTAGCCTCAAATTTAAAGAGCCCCTCCCCCAACTCAACACAAATAAAAATTTAATATATTTTTTTTAAGTCTAAATGGGAAAAATACATGATGAACAAAATATCAAAATTCTCCATAAAGACGGAATGAATATTGTTTTTTTTTTTCTTTTGCCTTAGAGTCCACCTTTTTTGTTTAGGTATAGAGTGTCCTTCATGGATTTTTCTAATAGCAATTTTAATATTTTCTTTAATTGCAGTAAAATAGGACTTTTCCTGATTACTGGTCTTTGTTTTGTTTTTGGTGTCTCCTCCCCTTAAATGTTTTACCCAAGGTAAGTGTCTAGCTGGCCTTAACCTAGTTCTAACTATGAGATTAAAAATAGCACCAGACTGATAATAATAGCTAATAATGAGCACTTGCTCTTTGTCAGGAATTCTGCTAAGCCCATCACATGAACTTTCTTACTTACTCTTCACAAGATGACTATGAAATAGGTGTGATTATTATGAACCCCTTTCAAATGAGGAAATTTAATGTAGAGAAATTAAGGAATTTGTCCAAGGTCACCCAGCTAGATCAACTTTGACCTGTGCCTAAGTGAAACCCAAGCCCACTGCTCAGCCCCTGGCAATGTCTGGGTGGAGAGGATTCAAGTACATCCTCTCGGTCAATGTCCAGTCCTTACCTTCAGGCCATCTCCTTCCCATCCTACCATCTCTGGAGATGCAGTTTTTCCCTGTCTGATCTGTCTGATCAAGGGTTGACAAAATTATTCCTTAAAAAGGCCAGGCAATAAATATTTCCAATTCTAAGAGCCAACTGATCTCCTTGCAATTACTCTGCTCTATCCTTATAACTTGAAAGAGGCCATAGACAATACATCAATGAATGGGCCTGTTTCCAATAAAACTTTATTGAAAAAAAAAATCTTGGGGGCCAGATAGTTTACCAGGGCAGCTGGCTACCTGGGATGCAGGTTAAAAGGATAATAATTTTCTTTTTTTTTTTTAAAGATTTATTTATTTTTATATAAGAACCGGGGTAAAGGCCAGATATGTGGGAGGGTGAGAAGATTCACCAGAGACAGAGTGGGGAACAGAACAGGCAGACTGACTAAATGTACTGCTGAGGGGAGCAGCGGGCAAGACAGGAGAGGTCTGCTGCACCATGTGGGTTGCTCCCTGGCCGGCCGGGGATAAAACTCGTGCTGCAGAGTTTGTGGACAACCTCACAGTGCGGCGCTCAACTGCCTGTGCCACCAGGGAGGCCCAAAAGGAGAATTCTTTTCATTGTGTACCTTCAGGTACCTTTTTCATTTTGTACCATTTTACCATAGTTTAAAACAAGTAATGTAAGTAGGCGTGTGAAGAGATGCCTTTCTCCTGGTAAGTATTAAAGTAGGACAGAGACATAATTTGGAGATGTACCTAAATTGGGACTAGATTCAATGGATTCACTGTTAGTTAGTTCCACTCTCACAATAAAGAGCAAATAGATGGGGATGTGGAGGCCTTGCTTTGGTGCCATTAGCCAGGGCTGACTCAGGCCTACCCTAGTTCCCTGAGCTAAAAGTGAGACTAGATGGTGAGAGCTGCCCAGGAGCTCTCAGCTGGGGCTGCCTCTGTTCCCCCTCTCCCATGTCCAGCTCTTAAAGATACTCAGGCTCTCAAGGATCCCCAAACTGGGTCCCCTAATGGGAATCAACATCGAGCCGTTCTTCTTTCTCCATAGCTCAGCCTTATGGTGACAGCGTTCTGCATCCCCTCTGTCATCAGCTCTGAACAATCCCTGCCTTCCTCCACTCACTTCATCCATCCTCTGCTGGGGGAGGAGATTGAAATTAAGTAGCTTCCTGTGACCCATCTCTCGTTTCCTTCCACACACTCGGCTCCATTCCATGTACTGCAGGTGCTCGTGGCTGGGCCGTCACAAATCAGCCTCCTGCAAGCTTTTGCTCCTAGGGGCCAGACAGATAACAGGCAGATGCCTCCTGAGAATTGTGCACACATTGTGCACAGGGACACTTGAGAACCAGTTCCTGCCAGGGCACTGACCCTGGTGAGCGCCGCCTCTTAGCAGGTGCAGTGAATTTCCCTGCTCTCTGGGCTCTAGCTACACCTGACGGTGCAGGTGTGGGTCCCTCCCCATGCCCTGGGAGGAGGGCTGTTGCCATGGGCTGCTCTCCAGAGCCTCTATCATCATCGGCTCATGCGCCGCGCGGTGATGGACACCATGGGACACGCTGTCCAGCTGCCACCGCTGACGGTCAGCTCCAGGGACTCTGCCTCCCCATCTCTCTGCTTTTCTTCATCTGCTGTTTTCTCAGAGTCCAGCCCATCTCCATCCTGTTAGCAGGTGATTTTTAAGACATTTTCACTGACTCTTCTTAGTTATTCTACCTGGACCCCAGTTTTCAGAGCAGCTTCCTTTATATTTTTAATCCCCGCCACCCTCACCCGGCTGGGTGACTCCATGGCCATCTGGAGTATCACTGAATTGGCATCGCAGAGAACCTCATAGTTTCTGTTCTTTCTAGTCTTCTTCTTCTTCTTCTTTCTTTTTTTTTTTTTTACCAATTTCAGGAAGATTAAAAAAAAAAAAAAGCACTAGTTGAACACCCTCTGTTGTCTAAAGGGGAGACTCTGCAGGGAAGCAGCCCATGTCAGGCGCTGCGCCCCGGCTCTCCCAGCGCCTTGGTTATTAATCTCAATGCAGACCGGTGGCTTCTGTCTTTTTCAGTCGGGGGTCTCGCTGATGCAAAAGGCTGCCAATTGCAAAAACTACCATCCCGTGTGTGCCCCCAAACATCTTATTTGTCTTGATATTTCTTCCACAGAAATACATATGACAGATAAGGAGTCACTTGAGGATGGTTTGCTTTGTGTCAGACAGATATTAAAACAATAAACTACGTAGCCCTGGGACCTCAGTGCACGCACAGGCGGAGAACAAGGCCGAGATGAGACGTTTCTGAAAGGCAGCGAGGCAGTTGTTCTGGGAGAATTCCCTGGAAACCTCGAGTCCTGTGATAGCATTGACAGAAAGGATTTTTTCATGCTTACGTTTCCTTAAGAGGATCCACAAACCACTGGGTGCAGCCCCCCCCACCCCCCCATAACACTCTCCCTGCTGCAGCCCTGGGAAGAGGCAAGAGGGAGGGCTGATAGGGTGGACAAGCTTATTTTTGGAAGCACTCATCTGCTTTCTCAAACTAATGCAGATTTAAAATGAGGAGAAGTTACGATTTTGAGTTCAGGGCTCTGAACATAAAATTTACAGGGGCTGAAGATCAAAGCTCCTGTGTGTTGCCCGGGATATAAATCCGGGGGCAGCTTGGTACAGCAGGGCCAGGGGTGTGTTCCTAGGGGACCCGGGCGGATACATTGAGCCGAGACCTCTGTAAGTCTTCCCAGCTGGGAGTGAGCAGCTTAGGAGAGTGGGGAACATCTGGAGGTGGCGATCCGGCACCTGGATTGTGCCCTTGCCTAGGATGAGTCTAACCCCACAGGGGCACCCCACTTACAAGCGCAGTCTCTGTGCACAGTGTTACCCCCTGGACGTAAGCTGAGCACACCCCCCATTGATGGAAAAGAGCCTGGCATGGTTTGTGGGGCACCTCCAGTGGACACTCACTTCACTAAGCCCCCCCCAGACATCTTGTCTTCGGTCCTGTCTTATATAAAAGCACTGCTGCTGGCGAGCTGGGGAAGCAAGTGTGAGCAAAATGCAGCTTGCAGGCTCAGACAACTCGCCTCTATTTTAGATCGTCTATTTTAGATCTAGATTTGTATGCAGCCTGGCTCCCAAATCGCTCTACGTGTGAAAACAAGCGAGTGTACAAGACCCACGTCTCTGGGACCCCTGCCTGAGTGTCCACACCATCCCGCCCTAGTGATTGCTCCAGGTGGCTAAGAAGCATTTCTAAAGGTCACTTTTTGCTGGCAAATTCTGGCCCCCGGCCTTGATATTACAAAGTTCTCCTTGAGCGCACCGTGCTATGGTGAGAAGAGCTGGCCTGGGGGACTGGGTCTCGGGTGCGTGGCACCTGGAGCTGTGGCCTACCTACCTGAATGGGCATCAAACATGCCCCTGAATGGGGAGCCCCTTGGAAGCTGGAGCCTCAGGAACAACTTGTGCCAGGGAGCCTTTCTGGTTTAGGAGCCTCGTTCTCTGGCAGCTTTGAAAGCTCGGCAGAGAAGCTGGCCATCCAGTAACTGGACAGCTGGATCCTTTCTGGAAGGTTCTTCCAGGTGGGATATCAGGCAGGTGGTCGCTACATCCATCTTGTCCCCACCCCCCAAGTTTTTTCAGGATCTCCCACCCAATCTGCCCCTGCTGATTTTGAGTAATCAACATCAGGTTGTCTGAGCTCGAATCAGCCCCTGCTCGCCCCCCGAGCCAGCTGGGTGTGAGTGCTCAGCCACCCTCCCGTGGGCTCAGCAACCCCTCTGGGGGCCTGGTGAGGGGCTGCGGCAGCCCCAGAGCACCATGGGGAGGCAGCCCTGCCCGGGGGAAGCCTGTTTATCTCACAGGCCCCGAGTCCTACCTGGAGAGGTAATTCACCGAACTTGCTGCTTCAGCCAGCTGTGAGCCAGATCATGAATGATTTAACAATTGAAGCTTGACCGTGCATATGCACTCGATAAAGTAATTATTTATATACATTATTTGCCTTTTTTCCATCGTGGCCCCCAAAGAGCTAAATGGGTACCGGGACCGGTTTTGTCAAATGAATAGATGATGGCAAATCCCCTTCGTCCAAATGAAAACAGATCTCAGCATCACGGCCCTTTGTTTGTCTTCCAGCCACAGAAAGCACCTTTGTAAATGCCTTCCGTGGGCCTGCCAAGTTAAACACTAGGAGATTGAGATTCATTCTCGTTTGGCTGAATGAAATGTTACAAAAATTCTGCCCGGGGGGGTATTGTCAATACCTGTGAGAAGACAGATCACAAATATGTCTTCTGCACGGTCAAAGCCTTTCCCTGCACGCTCAGCAGCCATACCATTCACCACATGTCTGTCGGATTAGTCCGACCGTTTGTTACCTGGGAGCAAAGAGACGAGGAGATGACTTTGGGAGGTAAGCAGGAATAATGTGCCATCAGTTAGGAATGAGGCTGCGTGCTCGTTCCAAGTCCAAAAGACCTAAATGATGAAGGGGTGTTTCTGTGCGTGAGCTTTCATGTGGGTTTTTTTTTTCAGCTTTTGAAATTTGTTTTTAGGCTACAAAACATTTCTGCTTTGGGGAAACAGCCTCACTGCTCAGAGCAAATCATTGTGTTTTGATTGCATTAGTTTTCTTGATTTTTTTTTTTCCTAGATGAGTCATTTCTTTTCTTTCTAAGGAAGAGATTTATTTCTAACCAAATTGTGAGTCAAGTGATATTGAATAACAATATTAATAGATGATATGCAGGTAAAAGCACAGAGATCCAGTTATTATGGGTCTATTTAAATCTTCAGAGTCTTGGAGAAAATTTCTAGTTGAATTTGATCATAAGCTGCTCATTATCTTGACAGTAATCAGGTCTGTGTGCATAATGCCAGGTCCCCATTACTGGAAGCATCCATTTCCCCATTTCTGGATTGTATGTGACCCCCCAGCTCTCATCCAGATGTGGAAATAACCCCCAGTGGAGAAGGGAAACAGCTTGCCTTGGACTCTTATCGGGAACATAAATCTGCCGTGATCCCGGTGGCCTGTATCCAATTAGCAGAAAAGGAGCAAAAGCCTTCCAGGTGTCTTGAAATCTCAGATCATAAATACAGAACAGAAGAAATGGTGCTCCCCCCAACTTCCACCCCCTGCCCCCCAACAAGGAGCATATTGAGGTCTCAGGGAGGCTTGTCAACAGATTCCCCTGCAAATTAGCGCAATCCATGATGGATTGGGCTGGGTTTCTCGTCTCTTGTATGGCTACAGGGAGGGATGAAGCACCCTTAACAGGCAGTAGGAGCGAAGTGCAAACTGAGCTTCTCTGGACGTGAAGACATCAGAGTAGACAGCGTCTCCCCAAAACTGACTTGGGAAGCCTTTGTCCTACTCATCTTGTGGACAATAGACAAGATCAGGGGCCCAGGGGGTGGCAGGCTACTTGGGCTCAGATCACTTGGTGACTCTCTTGAGCTGCTCTCTATAGCATCTCCCCTCCCTGGGAAAGCAAAGGGAACAACGCCGCCTGGATCACAAGGCTTTGTGAAGAGCGAGTGAGCTCATCCGTGGGTCTGCCACGAGCAAGTGTCGGTAACCATGGCTGCTACATCACAGCTGCATCTTCCCTCTCTCTCAGTGAGGTGCTGGGGGTTGGAATCTAGCCAATTGCTTGGATTATTTGAGTCCCTCACGAATATCCTCAGGAAACCAGTTTCCCTTGGATCATGCGTCCTTGTTAAGCAACCTCTTAGCAGCTCCTACCCTGTCTAGGTGCATGACACACCATCCCTGGGTCACTGACCATCCCTGGCATTCTGACTTTACTGACAATAAAACCAGTAAACAATTCAGCAACTGCCTTACGCCAGGTGAGGTGCTGGAGGTACAGTATTGACACATTAAAGTTCTTCTCAAGATATCTCAACAGAGAGATAGACGATGCATTTGCAACCATCTCTTAAACCAGATTTAGGAGATGGAGAAACCATCTCTTAAACCAGATTTAAGAGATGGAGAATTGGAGGGGGAAAAAAATGGTGATGGGGAAATGTGGAGTAAGATCAAAAGGAAAATACCCCGGGAAGGAGACGATGTTGGAACCAAAACAGGGAATCAACTCACACTCAGAGACCAGACAAAGCTGAGGACAACGGCAAAGGCAGTGGTCCCAGGAGGCTGGAGAGAAATGAAGCATTTCAGCCTCACTGAGGGAAGATGCTGGTCAGCTTAGGCCGGGAGCCCGGCACCGTGTCTCCGCCTTCCCCTCCACCGTGTCCGTTTTCTCGCCAACTTAGACTTCTTGCCAATTCCTCCGACACATCCTAATCAGCCCCGCAACAGCCTAGAAACTTCTGGCTAATTTGGATTTGACTAAAACTTTTGTACCATGACGTTATGTAAAGAGATTCAATTATGGTGCACAATGTTTTGTGAGTAACTACCGCCCATAAAAAGTTAATTAATCAGGGCTGTGTCAATTTCCTCGTGCCATGTCAATTTGCTGCCAGGTAATTAATCACTAATCACCCACCAAGCAGCAGGCCGGGGGACAATCCATGAGCCATTTATTGTCTCTCCCCAAATAAATGGCACGCACAGCCAGCAAGAAACACATCTTGCCTTTCATAATATTTTTATCGACACTTTTGCAAGTTGTAATAGACGGCAGCAACAAGCAGCTGCAGCTCAATGGAATATGAATATTAAAGAAACAAATGAGGGGAGATTTATAGGACATTGCGTTTCTGTTATGTCAGTTTTGAGATTAAACCAAGCAAATGAACAGTGAAAAATTACTCTTCCATGTGGAGAATGGTGATTAGACTTGTACATTAATTAGAAATTTTTGTTTTCCTATTCAATGCATTTCAAATGAGGAGGTCCTATAAGGAACTGTTTGTCCAAAATGTAGATTTATTCACTTCTAAACAGCAGTATTTAATATCAACATGCAGTTTTTCAATGAGACAAGAGCCGATCCCAAACGTGTATTTCAGGATAAATAGATGTGAATAGGAGGGCCAGAGACTCCAAAAATTTCAGTGGCCATTTTGGTCTTCCTGACGGATGGAGCTTCCTTCCCTTTCCTCGGAAGCCTTGAAATGACTGATTGTTTTAAAAATCGAAAGCCATTTTTGTTTTGACCTGGCACTAAATAGGCCCCGTCGTATTCAATTCTCCATTTAGTGTCGTTCAGAGACAGTGACCTAGTTGTGCATTCAATGCGGTGTTGTAAACCAACGTGCTGCACCTTGATTTGAGATTCATTTGGAAAAGATAAGCTAAGGTTTTTGCCATTTGGGGAAAAAAAAATAGGCTGTTTGGCTGTTGCTTGTGATGTGTGACACGCCAACCTGCCTGTGACACTGAGCTACGCTGGGTGTTTATTTCCCCTGGCTGTGTTACCTATTAAGCCACTTCTTAATTTATGGTTCTGCGCGTGGAACGGGTGTTCCCCCAAGGGGAACCCTGCAGATCTGTGAGCCTAATGCTGAAGGCATGCCCGCACCCCCAGAACTGTGAGCGGCTATTTCCTGCCATAAATTACCCGCAGAACAATTCCACCCCAAACAAACAGGGCCTCTCTCAGCCTTAAGACATTCAGAGGCGGGGAGGGGCTGCACGGTGGAGAAGCAGGGAGGACAGGAGGACAGACGGCCCCTCCTGCCTCTGATGGCGCACCTTTCCCCGGGCATCTGGCAACCTCATGCGAATGCAACCCGGGCACAAAGGCAAAGAATAGTTGCCCATTAAAGCGGTCGTATATTTTTATGGCTTTGATGTGAATCTGCCCCCCTGTCGGGTTTTGCATCTGCCGCTCGTCCATCTCTCCCAGAGCGCCAAGGCTTTAATATGCACTTTATAACCCTCAAGTATTTGCCACTGGTTTTGTGTGTCTGCTCTCGGGATTTCCAGGCTGGTGGGGTGATCTTATTTGTGTTTATTTTGGAAGGTGAGCTCGAGAGCCATGAAAGAGAAGGGAGGGTGTGTGTCCCTCGCTGTAAATACACTGAATGTGGGGGTCCCCTGAAGGTGGGGCAGGGCTCAGCCTCGGGGTAGAGGGAGCTGGTGGCTGGTAGCCCCTTTGGCTGGCTGGTGTGTGTCCTGCTCACATACTGGTGATGGACACTTGATCGCCTGAACCCATCCCAGGCTGTCTGGGGCTGCATCCCCGAAGTACTTCCCCCTTCACTGTGCTCCGAAGTATGGAGGGTTTTATTTCCAACAACCTAGAAGGTCCCCCCGGCCCCTGGTACGCTCTGGGCATAAATCTCGGTGAAGGTGGGAGCGGTGGGCTGGGAATGGCGGCCGTCAACCAGATACTCCTGAGCATTTGCTCCAGCGCTCTGCCCTGTTTTCTTTGAGAGAAACTCATTTTTAGCTTATGAGCTAAATCCAATTTTCGTTGCAGTGATACCAGATTTTTCACTTTGATTCATGCTGGATAAGGTTTTAAAGGGAGCCTTTCCAGGATAATGAACCTCCCTTTGGATTTTTGCCTTCCTCACCTCCCTCATGCCTGGCACTGAGGCTTTGTCCTGCATCCATGCCACCACCTGCACGCTGTCCGTGGGCCCCTGGTGATGGTCTGTTTACGTATTTACTAGCTTGGAGTTCAGCTAAAAAAAAAAATATCCAGCTCCTAAGTTGGGGCTCACGAATGCCTGTGCCTTGGAGTCTTTCCTCTCTAACACTGTTCTTTAATTAACAAAGAGGCATTTACAAATATTGGGCGGGGTGACAGGTTTATGACTTTCATTAACGTCTTGACGTCGATTCCTCCATTCCAAGAATGGGGAGGACTCTGTGCATTTCCACTGGCACCTTGCATGGGGTTTATTGCCATTCATCGCCTGCTAACTGCATCCAAACTCCTGAACTGGGGCCTTGATAGATGACATGGTAACTGAAGTCAACAAAAGATAAGAGTCAGTGGCACGAAGTGAGCACGGAATTGAGATGTCTGCTCTCTGCATGGTTCAAGGATAAGCCTTTCTGGTTTTGTTTCATCTGTATCTGAGTCATCTATCTGGGTAATTGCTTTACGGACGCATTTAACCATGTCATGGTATCTGCAAGCCAGCCTGGTAGGCAGGGGAAAAAAATCAGGGCCTCCCACCTTTAATCTAAAGGCAGCCTGACAAACAGGCTCTTTTGCATTTGAAATTGACCATTTGTCTGAGTGGCAGAAGGGAGCCAAGCTGCCCTAACCCAGCCATGGGGGCCAGGAGGTCCTCTAATGGGGGGTGGGGGGGCATGAGGACAGCTACATAGCTACAGAGCAGACAAGTTAGGGATTATAAAGATCGTAGATGATATTTTCCCTTGTTCCTTGTTGCATGCATGTACTGCGTTCAGAAGTGGTGCTGTCAGGGTTGCGAGAGTGCTGTCTGCGCGACATGAACGGAGTGACATGGCTCAGTGGCTTTTCATAGCCGTCACCTGTCTGGGGGACAGTGTGAGCCCTGCTTTACTCCAGAACAAGAAACTGATCTTCAAATCCTGTCACTCGGCAGCAATAAAAGCGAATTTAAGTGAACGGAGGGCTCGAAAGCATTCCAAGTGCAGTGGTTTATCCAAGTCCTCTCCCTTTTCATCAGACCCACACATGTCCCAAGTCCTGCCGCTGATGGCTCTGTGGCTCCTGTGAGTATGGACATAGTAATTATTTTTCTAGGGGTCACAAATGAGATCCAGCTGTGCTGTTTGTAGCCTGTTTCTCTGCCAGTCCTGGGCAGGACACTTTAGACAGTGGGCAGTGAGGACAGTGCTATGGAAAGCAAAGAGGAAGGGCCTCTCCTCTTTCAGAAAGGAGACAAATGAAGGGTGTCCAGGCTCTGTTTTTGATCGCCGATGCCTGCTTTGTGCCAGGACACCTTCGAAATCAATGAGCAGAGCAATGGAGGGAGGAAGCAAAGAGAGCAGAAAGGCAGCAGAGAGGTAGGAAATGCTCCTCAGTCATGAAGAACAACTAGGGCATCATCCAGCACCCCCTCAGCCAGCTCTAAGGCAGCAGCAGGGAGGAGACAGCTGAGAACCCCAACATCTGGAAGACTCACTGCTTCTCCACGAAGCTTCTGCTCCCAGGTGTCAGCCATGGAACCTCCCTATTTAGCCTGCAGATAGGAGCCTCTCAGGAGGGAGGAGATGGAAGCCAGGACTTTACCGGGACACCCTCTAATGCTCCCCCGTGGAGGATCCCAGAGCCTTGTCCTGTGACTTGACAGGGACACTTCTTCCTCTAACAACGGGGTGGAAAAGGGGACCTGGCCCTGCACTTGGAGCAGCTCGTGCTCATCTCGCGCCGCTGCCAGGCTTCTGCTTCATGTTCTCTATCTCAACATCTAAATCCTCCAAGAATTATTGTAAAACCTGCTTGTCGCTGAGAGGGATCTTGTCTGGCCGGCCCTGCCCTGAAGCAAGCAATAACGAATGGGGCAGTATAATTACCGTGTTTGCTCACACAGGCAGCCAGCTGCTCGGCCAGATTGTGAATTTTTCATTCTCCTTATTTCAAAAGGCAGGGTGTTCCTATGAAAACTTAATATTGGAACCGTGGCAAGATGGCCTCCAAGCCAAAGCCCTCGCATCCCCCAGCCCTGGAGCCAAGGTCTCCCGTCTCCCTGCTTCCAGGCCTGCCGGGGTCAGGATTTGCCCCCCATCCACTCGGACACCTCTCTGCATCTCAGCCCCATCAGCTGAAACCCCTTCCCGGCAACGTGGGGGTCGGGGGCTGGCCGGGAGGGCGCGTTTCCCATGCACGGCTGGTCTTTAGGAACAGACACACAGATTAAAAATAACATCACTGTCTCCTCGGACTCAGAGATAAAGTCTTTCTGGGCTGGTTCTGCAAGCCTAGCATTTACCCCTGGCCTGAGGGGAAGGTGGGGTTGACTTAAGGAGCCACCTGGCCTCTGGACCTTCAAGAAGGGGGAGCATCCTGGGCCCAGTGGCAGGCTGGCCTTCGTTTGACGGGTCAGACTCCAGTCTGGGCTGGGAACTGGACGTGGTCCCTGTGGGAAACCCCTTCCCAGCCCTGCCCCTGCAACATATGCTACAGGGGTTCAAGGTGTGGTTCTCAGGCCTCCAAGCTCACTGCCCCATCTCCTGGGGAGCAGGCAGACTCCCCTGGGACCTCTCTCCCAATGTCCTTTCTAAAATTTAGCAAAATCACCTTCTACAGCCCTCACCTGGTGCAGATAGACAGAACTGAGCTGGGGGAGGAGCTGAGGGGGGCTTCGGCTCCCCAAGGTGCCAGGAGGAAGGGGGAACCCCTCTTGGCAGTTTGGCTACAGAGTGGAGAGACAACTCTAGCACGATCTGAGAAACAACACCTGCAGAGGTTAGGTGTCCCTAAAAGGGAGTCCAGGGAAAGTGAGGGTGGCGTGTCCTGCTGAGCTCAGTTAAAGAGGCTTTAAGTCTCCGAGCTGGCCAGGAAACCCGCCCCCTCCGCTGCAGGAAGTCCCAGGTGAGGGCAGGATCGGGGAGGCCCCTCTCTCTGGATGCTCATAAGGCTCCTGTTCAAGACGGGGAGGCGAGAGGAGAAAACGGGGCAAGGAGAGGTTTGCTGGGTTAAGTATCTATCCTCCGCTGCCTGACCTCGTTCGCCTCCCGCGCTTACATTGAAACCATCCACTCCCATGTCCACTGACTATGACCTGGGGATGAAATCGGGGGCCTTTGCTGACTTGGGGAGTCATGGGGGTGGAGGGAAGGGAGGCAGGACATTCACAGCATAGAGCTCCTGGGGAAAGGCAGCCTGGTGAGCTGGCCAGCTGCTCTGGAGCACCGCCGGCCCCCTGGGCCTCTTGAGCCTGGAATATCCATGCCTTGGACAACAGTGGTTTCTGGGTGTATCCCCAGCAAAGCACCCCCTCCTGGGCACGATTGGATGATGCTGCCTGGGGCACAGGGGAGAGGACAAGCTGGTGGTGTCCCCAGAGATGTGGGTTTCAAAGGTGGCTGGTGCCTGCAGGGGCGACTCCTGGAGACTCCCTGGCTCAGCATCTGCGTGGGTAGGAGGAAGGGCACCCAAAACTCCTTATCAGGGGGTTCAGCCTCAGACTTCATCTCCCTCATGACACTGACAGTCACTCTGCGGAGGGACCTCCCCCCAGTGAAGAATATCCCACCACACTCTCCTCTCCGTGCTAGGAGTGTCCAGGCTGCACAGCCATAATAGTGTTTTATTTCATTTTTAAAAAGATTTATTTATTTATGCATACAAGAGCTGGGGTACAGGCCAGATGTGTGGGAGGGTGAGTCACCAGAGACAGTGGGGAGTAGAGCAGGCAGATCTACCAAGGTACACTGCTGAGGGGAGCAGCGGGCGAGACTGGAAAGGCAGATCTACCAAGGTACACTGCTGAGGGGAGCAGCGGGCGAGACAGGAAAGGTCCGCTCACCATGTGGGTTGCTCCCTGACCGGGGATCGAACTCGTGCTGCAGTGGCTGAAGATTGCTTCACAGTGCTGTGCTCAACCCCTTGCGCCACGAGGGAAGCCCCATTATAGTGTTTTTTAAAGCCTTACGGATGGTTGGGGGCAGAGGGAGCTTGGTGAAGGGTTATTTCTCCAGCACCAGGACACTTGACCCGGGACCACTTCAATTAGAAACTCTGAACAAGCAATATATGCGCACGAGGGGGAAAAAGGTGGAAATAAATAAGCGTGAGATGAGAAAGCTATGAATGGACAATCACACTTTTGCAGTCTAGCCCCAGAGATAACCACTGACACACCGGAACGTGTGTATGTCTAAACAATCACATCCAGGTGAATGCACATTAAGTATGCGCCTCCTGTATACATGTGTGAACACATGCATGCCTGTGCACAGATAGGTGCATGCATGTGTCCAGGCATGCATGTGAATGCAGCCCACATGCGATGCACCTGTGTGTATGTGTGTGCCTGGAAAGGCCAAGTGTCCAGTCTCGGTCTGCAGGAGCAGGGTCCCTGGGGACGGGCACCCTCCGGGGCCAGCGTTTGTCTGACACCTTTGCTCTCTCTCCTCTCGCCCACAGTGCCCGGCTTCCCGTATCCAGCAGCCACCGCCGCGGCCGCCTACCGAGGGGCGCACCTGCGCGGCCGTGGCCGTGCCGTGTACAACACCTTCCGGGCCGCAGCGCCCCCACCCCCGATCCCAGCCTATGGCGGGTAAGTAGGGGTGGCTCCCGTGGGGTGCCGCCCCGCGCCTACCCCTCCTGCTGCGAGCATGCTGGTCTTGACGCCCCCAGAGCCACCCCGCATGCAGCCCGCGCCTGCGTTAGCCACCTTGCAGAGTATTGAAAAATGAGTGTAATTTGTGCTGTCTGGTCGGTGCCTTCAAGCATCCTACATGTCACATGTGGTTATGGAAATTCTCCTGGAGACTGAATGCCGGAGAACAGAGAGGTGGTGACAGACAGAGCTGTCTTTCTGACGATGGCAAACATCTGGTCACTAAGGAGGTTGGGTCACTTCTGCACCCCGAATCTGGCCCTCTGTGGACTGAGGGTTTTCAAAATTCCCCCTGGGGTGGTCTTGCGCCCCAGCCCCCAAACCATCTCACTCTTCAATGTTTCTGAACCTTTGGGGGAGAAGAGAAAATTAGGCGGGAGTCACCTGCAAACATTCGTGAATTCAGTGCAATTGAAATCAACACTTGTTTTGGTCCGATTATCCAAAATGGCATGTGCCTTCCTTAACCCCCTTTTGGGAACTTGCAAGTTGGCCAGTTGGCCTGTCTGCACGTGGACTTTGGTATTGCCAACAGAATACCAAGGAATGGTGGTGAATGCTCCAAAACAAAACAAACAAACAAACAAAAAAAACAGGCCCAGTTGGAGGGGCTGCGATCCTGAAGGGTGTCCCCTTCTGCCTTCCTGTTACGGAAACTCCCAGAACATCCAGCACCCCAAGTCAGGGAGCGTGGGACCTCAACAAGGGAATTGTAGCCTGAGGGGACTTTTGGAAGATCTGGAGACGTGGTGGGTTGTCACAGTGCAGTGGGACTCAGTGGCATCTAAGCGGTAGAAGGTGGGGTGCTGCCAAGGGCCCTCCGTGCACAGGACAGCCCCCCCACAGAGTTAGCAGGTGCCACGGCGCTGCTCTGAGGAGTCAGCTGTGCCCTGGCCAGTGTGGCTTGGCTGCCCTGGCCAGTGTCTGGCTGTAGAGTCTGTCGAGAGAATGTGACTTCATTGGGGACCACTGGGAAGGGCTGAGTGCATTTTTCATAGCTCTGTGGCTTATAAATCTCTTTTAGCAAAACTGAATTAGCCTAGATCACCACAATACTGATTATAAAGGAAAACACTTGTCACTTCCTACTCATCTCACCCCTACCAGGGTAGCACATTCCAAGTCTATGAAAGCAAATGCAATGAGGTAAAATAAAGGATGAAAGAATCGAAACTAGGGGAAATGATCAGGAAGGGGAAATCAAGAAATAAGACTCATCATTTCTTGTTTCGGGTTGAGGTCAGTGCTGAGCTTTTTAGTGGACAAGAGCAAGAAAAAGGTTTAGTTATTTTTAAACTTAAAGATGGTAAATATTAACAAACCAAGGATGAATTTGCCCCAAATTCTCCCCACCCTCCAAAAAAATGCATCTGCCTATCCTCAGCCCTATGTGTGTGACCTTGTGACATAAAGAATCATCGCTTGGTATATTTAATCGTTATCTCTAGCACTGTCCGGCCCCATGTTGAGCCCTTTTTATCATTCCAGAAATGCAGAAGTGAAGATCTTTTATTCCTAAGGCCACACAAAGAGTTATGAAGGGGTTAAAAAAACCAGGTTACCCTGTAGGCGCATGTAATTCCTAAAGCAAAACTCATAAGCCACAAATGCAAAATTGAGTTTGTCTGAACATCATTATCTTATCTTAGTAGATAGTACTTGTAGCTTTTTGGTATCTATACCTGCAGTATCTCACTGCTATCCTGAACAGAACAATAAAATAAAATTATGTGGCTTATTCTCACATGAACAATTTATAAGTCTCAGAATAACACACCTACTGTAAAATTGAAATTTGCCAACTTATAATGAACTTGCTCTTTACCGGAAACAACCACGCACAACTAATTAATGCCACGCTTGCCAGGGGAGAGGCTCCGGCATTTCCAAATGGCGAAGCAATGTGTTTGTGACTACTTCGAAGGGGATTTAATTTTAATATTTTCAGCGATGCTCCTAATCATTTTGGTTAAAATGGTCAATGGTGCCTCTTTGCGGACAATGTTATGACTGGAGCTCTGAAATCTTAGTACAGTCATGAGCCACCTGGTATTTCATCAACAATGGGCCACACAGACAACAGAGGTTCCCATCCATTGTACCCTAAGCCTCAGCGTGTGCTGGATCCTACCCTCTGGACTTGCGGGATTATGCTCTGTGAGCTCCCACCAAGACAAAATTGTCCTTTTGTTAAGCAGACCCTTGACTGTAGTAAGACCAAGCTCTCAAGAGGGAGGATGAGGAAGAATAGAAGGGCCAGGGGCATGTGTCCATGTCTGTCAGTTCTAGGTGAGCAAGGGGCTGGTTGAAAACAAGGGGGTTCAGCGAGAGGCTGGGGGCTCTACTGGGTTAGGAACTGCCTGGTGTACACTGCCACCAATGAAAGCACATGAAGCCAGCCTCTCAAATGAACATTTCCATTTGCTCCACCACCAGGCCGGGGCTGCAGGAGGCAACAGGGTGCCAGTTCCTCCTGGAACAGGTACGAGTGGAGATTGGTTGGAGCCAAAAAGACCCTGAGCTTGTGTTGAGTGAAGCGAGGAGCAAAGAAGTTGGGAACCTAACCATTTCCAGGAGGGAGCATTCTCAGGATTCAGCTGGCCCAGGACTGCAGTTGCTTGTCTCCAAAGTCATTTCTAGATTTGATGAATGTCTTTGCTCCAGAGGGTTGAGCTTCCACCCTTGACTCAGCCCCTGCCATGGTCCAACGCTGACATGCATGCAGGACACAAGCAAGTGGCACCCGTGGGAGGGGTTTCTCCCAGTTGGGGAGAAGGGCTCCCCATAGCTAGCAATGTGAATCAATGTGATAGTAATAGGTAGGGTGTTGAGTCAGTGCCAAGGAAGAGCCCTGAGCCCAGGTGGGGTGTTCACAGAAAGCTTCTCAAAAGAGAAGAAATAGCAGTCCAATCACTTCCTAAATCGCCCTCTGAAGATCTCTCTGCAGTCCCCCCACACCCAGCAATCCTCATCTTTTCTAAGCTGTCACTTAGCAAACTGCATTTATTAAGGAAAAATTTATTTTTTCTCATTGGCGCCAATTGGAGACATCTAACTGCCAACCTAAATCTCTGTTTTTCATGACAAATTCCCATGTGGATCTATTTTGTTTCTAAAATGCCAACCCAAAATGTGGCCCTTACCTCACATTCCTGGGTAGCCTCCATACTTTTCCCCAAGCCCTGGGTCATCCTTGGAAGGACCCAGCATCAGTTCCCTTACAAGGGGATTTGCCAAGGGCACCTTCCCTTCATCTCTCCTTTTATTGATTTGGTTTTTCTCCACCTTCTGATATTTTCTGAAGTCCCTCTCAGCAACTAAAGCACCTGGTTTGGGGCAGTCTCTAGTTTCTTCTTTCTCAAATAGCTAAAGAGGACACTGACATCTGATTGCTCCTCTTGAGGCTGAGGGGTCTCTGCTGTGGGGAGATCACAGGAACACGTTGAAAGTCCTAACCTGAGCCCACCAGCTCTCCATGAGATGCTGACATTGATGAGAATGAGTCACTGAAGTGAGTCACTAGGCTAATGTCTACACCATCAATGGGATTGTTCCAGTCCTATGAACACATGGATTATGGACCAATGGGATTGGCCCCCACTTTCTCCAAGGTAACTGACTTAATCTCTATAGTTACAGTTGCCTTAAGTGGATAGTGAAGACAATCCCTGTCTCTGGAGGGCTGATAGGGGATGGTATACAGGAAACCCACGGAAGGTCACACCCTAGCAAGGCCATCGTACGACTGAGCACAGAGGATGGCAGCTAGTGGTGTTGAGGCTATACAGTTACTGACAGTTTCATCAGCCACCCACACTTTTCTTCAAGGCCCTCTTTGTCTTGTGATGACTACATGGGCGATGCCCATATCTCTCCCTCTGTACCGCTTACCCCCTCTGCTGGGAGGCATCTATAGTTAATGGCCCTGCCTTCCCCAAAAGCCACATAGAGGGTTTTGGATAGAGGGACTTCATAATTTATGGAATGCATAGATGGCAAATAAAATATCAACTAGTGAATAGTCTCCAAGGGAGCTGAGTAGACCAGATGTCCCACATCTCCTTGCAGACTGATTCCTTGGAGTTAGTTCTGATGGTGCAGCCAATGTCCAATCTGTCTGTGACTCAAAGGGAGACATCAGATTCTTGTCACCCAAGGGAGCTTGCAGGCTGCTGAGCTGTGCACGGAGACTTCAGAGACATCCGCACCAGGGTCAGCGCAGCACGGGATGTCAGAAGATGACAGCTAAGCCCTCGCCAAGTTCTTTCATAATTCAGCAGCGACTTACCTAACGCCAGTATGCACCCAGGCACCGTGTGTGGGGACATAATGGGTTCCTCTACTGGGCACCCCAGGAGATTTAAAACATGATGGTTTTTCTAAGCGAGGCATCATCCTGTCTCAGCCAGAAGGTTTTGGTCTTGGTTGTCGGGGTCTCTGAGCCAGATGTCTCCATTTTGCCAGGTCATTAGTTATGACACCGTATGCACAACTCCTCAGATTACCTGGAGATTATTAAGAGGAGACTTGGTGCTACTCTGGGTTGATAAGTGAGATGGCAGGAAACTCTTCAAGTCAGCCAGTGCGAGGAGGAACCACACGGAGTTTCCTTGAGGAGGCTGTCGTCGGGTCTGTGACCGCCTCTGACCCGGCTCCGAGGCTGTGTATCTTTCTATCTACTGATCATGCCTTTTGGCTTTGATTTGTCAATGTCTGGTCCTCGACCTGTACCATCTGATGCTGAGGGCCTTTCCTGTTCTGCAGCAGTGCTGGGAACTGATGCCATCATCACCCCTTCCCAGAACACTTTCCAGACATCTGACTTTTTTTATTTTTTGCTTTTGTTTTAGGTGTGAGTTCTTGTTCAATTACTCAGTCAGTTTTCAGATGTGACCTTTTATATTTAAAAACACTGCTTCACTGAGTGCACTTATACACAAACACCATAAATCAGTGGGTCTTAAATTTGGAGGGGATTGAGATGTCATTCTTAGATTGGACTTTTAATAAGCTAGTTAGTCTATTAAAACCGTATTTTCTCCCAGGAAAATGTCTGTATATCTGCACACACACGGCTCTATACAAATGCCAGAGAGTTCATGGACCCTCTTGCTACCTGTTGAAAACAGCGAGATTTAAACACATAGAAATTTTCATTTATTTTCCCATTGCAAGGAGTGGTAAGGGAGAGGAGTTCTAAGTAAATATCCTTTCCTTCAAAAATATAATTGTGGTTGGGAAACAATATGTTACACAACCAGATTGGACATCCAATACTTTCTTTCCTTTTTTTTAAAAAAAAAAAAATGGTAAACTAATTTGCTATAGTGCAGTCATTCCTATTTGATTCCTCCAGATCTTTAGCTACTGTTATTACCTTTCTAAGAAAATGAGATGTGCATTTGCATTATGTCTCTGCAAAAGCACGCTGCAGCCCCAAAGTGATTGACAAGCAATGCAGTTACGTTTTCGTAGCTGGACAGATGCCTTTGCTTTGAGATCGGGCTGCGCCCGGCCAGTGCACAGGACAGCAACACCCTCCTCTTTGATCGGCCCGTGGGTCAATGAGCCACAGCTGCATTAGATATGGGCCCCCACATTCCCTGTATTTTAAGTTCACCCCTTCATCAGGCTTTGAAAAGTGTTTGGATCCATTCCTGGAACTGACATACAAAGCTTTCCTGTCCTCGGCTCCCATTTAGAACAGGACCTAAGAGGCTGACCATCACTTGTCTCAAAGCAGACTAGTAGACGAGTGTGTGGGGGAGGCTGTGCCCTCGGGCCCCGGGTTCCTTAGCCCTAGACCAGTGGTGTTGGCATTGCTCTTATCTGGTTACAGCCTCCAGGCTGGCATGACACAAGCCCTCCAGGTGATGCTGCTGCCGTAGCTGGAGCCATGAGCCAGACTCCCTAAGCTAGAACCCCAACTCGGTGGCTTCCAAGCTCTCTTGGTTTCTTTATATCTAAAGAGGCATGAACAACAGCACTCATGCCCTGGGGGCATCATGAGGTCCAGCTGAGATATGAGAACATCCAATTTGGGGCTGGCCCTTCCTGGTTGCTGCAGAGATACCAGCAGTAGTGGTCGTGTGATCACGCTGTTGCTTAGCAGGAACATGCCTAGCACTTTGCTGAAACCACCCCACCATGACCCGGCACCCCCACATTGTCCAAGAGCCGCCGCGTGGGTCCTCGGCTTTTCGGGTTTTTATGAAGTGAGTCACACCCCGTCTAGTTCATTTCTTTTCAAAATGCTCAGACCCCTCCATGGGGTGGAATAGCCACGCAGTTCTCGTGATGCCACCCCCTCTGCTGGGCCTCTGAAACCGCAAGTCACCCCGACGCCCTTCCTGCGGGCATGAAGGGCTCTGCCGAGGCTGTCCCCTTCGCCAGTGCTTCCAAACCTACCAGTAAAGTGGGGAGATTCCTGGGGCCTGCCCAGCCTCCCTTACCTCTCCCGCCAGCCTCCCTCCTCCCAAACGCGCTCCGGGCCCCTGTTCCTCTCCCTGCAGCCCCGGCGCTGCCCCAGAAACTCCGGGAGGCAGGCTGACGTGCTGTCCGGCTCCGCCCGGCGTCAGGGTTGGGGTGACGGGTCAGCAGCCGGGGACAGCACCGCGCCCGCGCCACCCACAGCTCGTGCAGCCGCACGACAGAGCAGGTCCCCTTCCGTGTCTCCCAGACGTGGGGTGTGGAGACCCAAAGGGGGTTCCACGGCCCACAGCGGAAGGAGGAACAGGGAGCAGGCCCCCCGACGGAGCAAAGACAGACATGGCAGGGCTCCTGGAGCCTGGCCCAGCGGGGCGTTGGGGGGACGCCTCCCCAGCCTGAGCTCATGCTGCGGCCCTGGGAACGGCCCGGGCCAGGGGACCTCCTCTCTGTCACTCCCTGGAGAGCAGACTGGACCCCCGCGGCAGCTATTTAGGAGAAGGCATCCTTTCCCCTGTGCCACCCTATTCTTGTACTTGGTCCCACTGCTGCTCTTCTGCCCCCGCCTGGCTCGCGCCCTGATGCGGCGCCGCTGCACATCTTCTCCGTGAAAAGCGGCTGCAACTTCTGAGGTGACATGAGCCTCAGACACAGATACCTCCCCTGGGAGGGGGAGGTGGGCGCGTAGCCAGGTGAGGGGCAGAGAACGCCAGGCGGGGCTCACAGCAGAGAGGAAGCATCTCCCTTCGGGGCCACTGGGCAGGTCCGCGATCCAGCCAGGCCTGACTCGAGCCGGGATGGCGCTGCCAGCCCAGCTGCCGTCACTTTGCACACATCCGCAGGCTCCGTCCTCCCTGAGGTGGCCGCTGCAGCCTCTTTTCCACATTTTACAGGTGAGGAAGCAGAGCTCAGAGCTGAAGCGGTGAGAACAAGGGCACAAGCCGCTGATGGGGAGGGGGACACAGATGCCCGCGTGTCCCTCTCACTGGGCTCTGGAGGGGCGACCTTCTGGGTGGGGCTATGGGGGAGGAAGCCTTCCCTGCAGGGGGCAGCCTGAAGGGCAGGGAGCTGTCTGGTCTGGCTCCACACTCAGCTCTCTGGGGCTGAGTCCAGACGGAACGCTGGCCGCTCTCCCCTGTCCATCAGGCCTGTTCCCAGCCCTGGTGGCAAAGGCTGGCCCTGTCTCCTGACCCTGGCAGATGCCACCCGTCGTGGTGAGGTGCCAGAGAGAACCCAAGCCCAGCCAGGGTGCTGCGTGCCTCCTGCCCGGTGAGGGCTTCCCTGCCTGGCAAGTGGAGTTCCGAACTGTGGCCCCTTTGCATCCAAATGAAAACATCCCTGGCCCACCTCCTTCGGGGGGAGCCCCCTGCCATGTTTTTAAGGACAGTGGTGCTTGGGTTTAGTGGATCCACCCTGACGAGCTCTGAGAAGCCACGACCGTGTTCTCCAGCAAATCAGTGTCACTGCTGTGCGCGCGTGCGGGTGGCGTGTGCTGTGTGCCCCTCGCTCAGCATGCTTGGCTTACGTGTCAGTGCTCCCCGACCCTGCTGGCATCCTTTGGCATCAAGCCCTGCTTCTGTTGGCTCTCCAGTGCCCTTCCCCGGGGGGCTCCCTTCCTTGGTGCTTTTCCAGAATCATAAATCACCCCTAAATTCCGGGGGGGTATCAGGAAGGTTGGTGATAACAACTACCACCCCTAGCACAGCGCCATTGTTATAGTCGAGGTACCCTGTGGTCCCGTGGGGTGCAGGGCCACACGCCCCTCCTGCAATCTATTTTAATGCTCCGGAAGTTTGTCAGTTTCCCGTGGTCATAGAGCTGTGAACGTCTTTTCCTAACGGTTTTGCTCAAGGTGTACCCAGAGACTTCTGGGGAAGTCCAGGACCATTTTTCTCCCTTCTGTGAAACCCCTTGTCCCTGGGATGATGACAATGGGCGGTGATCAGAGCATCCATGGGAGACCAGGCTGATTCAGCCCCAACGAGTGGCCTGCTGAGTCTGGAAAGGATGCATGGGATGCACAGAGGTGTGAGCACAGACTTGCACATGCACACACGATGCACACAGGTGTGTACACAAGATGCACACACATGTACGCACACAGACCTGCAAATGCACACACAATGCACACAGGTATATACATACGATACACACACAGGTGTGCACACAGACTTGCACATGCATGCACGATGCACACAGGTATGCACACGCACGGCTCAAAATGTGGGTACTTACAGGCACACGATGCATATGCATGCACACAGACATGCACACACTGCACAGATGCACATGTACACAGAAATATCCCATATGTTTACATGTGTGTGGTGTGTGCCTGTACACACATGTGTGTTCGCATGAACACAGTAGCATGTGTACATGTGTGTATGTATCCTCATGCACACAAAGCAACACACATGTACAAATACCCACCTATATGCATGCACACACTAAAGTACACACACTCACTCACCCATGTGATTAGAGACATTGTCCTGCATTTGCCAAAAAAGAGTGGCTCACAAAATCACCAAACATGCTACTATTGAAGGCGTAAAGAAAAACACTCCTGAAATCATCCGGGTTGTCCAACTCCCCTAGGGTGGTTCAGCTCTCACCCCAATTGAAAATGCACCATCTGTTGTCCCCACCTTACCCACCGTACCTCTGAAGCAGGTGATCTCTTGGGGGCCCTGGGGGAGCTGTGTGGTTTGGCCGAGTGCAGTCTGACCCCATGTCTGTGTGGGCCACTGAGAATGAGCCTCAGCCCTCGCTGCATGTCTGCGCCTCCCTCGCCCGAGGAGAGGGGCGCCTGGCACCGAGCGAGCGCACCACCACATCCTGGTTCTGGGCCAACACCGCCCCGTCTAATTTTCTCAGTCTGCTCCACTGCTGTGCTCTCCAACCTCCTTAACCAGTGTGGAAACTCCTCGGTTCCTGTGTTTGGATCTCGTGACCAGACTAACTCCACCAGTGCAGGGCCGGTGTGTGTGCATGGGGAAATGCACTAATATGGATGTTTTTCTCTGTGTGTGCACCCTTGCAGTGTTGTTTACCAGGATGGATTTTATGGTGCAGACATCTATGTAAGTATCATTAACGTGCATGCCGTCCTTGTTCCCTCCCCGAGCCATTCCGTTTACAAGTTTGCTGCAAAGCTCTCGACTCTACCCTCTCCCTGGGCTGTGGGGTGACTCCCTGATCGACTTCAGAAGAAATGCAAACACCCTCCCCGATGAAAAAATAATAATAATGGCCTTTCTCTGATGTTAAACTAAAGACTTCCCCGAAAAGAGACATTCTCTCTGGAGTTCTCAGTATGGGCTGTGTTTTCAATGTTCTGTTTAAGGTAACACCTATAGGTGTCAGCTGCAGAGGTAAAGGATATTTTCATGGCTTATATTTTCTTATAAAATACATTTAATGGTTTATCACAACCTTAGAAAGTCTCTCTGTCTCTCTCTCTCTGTCTCTCTGTGATTTTAGCAACAACCATCTCTTAACGTGCATCAGCTGGAGCCTTCAACCCTCATTTCTTTCAACCTCCTAATTCTGTCCATTCCCTAAAACCAGCTGCCTGCCTAAGAATAGTTTGTTAAATGGTAGCACTGTATTAAACTTCTTGTTTTTAGCAAAGAGTGAGATGTCTGTCATCACCAGGACCTGATTACAGTCACCTAAGCTGAGCTTGAGGTAGTTACTCTCCCACGTTATCTTAGCAGCAAAGTTATGAAAGTAGCTCAGAGTAAACACAATTTAAAATAAATGAGCAGGATTGGGGGGGATTTCCGAAATCATATATTTTTTTTATTACAAGTGGCCTCAAATAAGTTCAGTGGAATCATATTTGTCATTTTATAGACTGGATAACAAAGAAAAATGAAACCATATTTCTGATGAAATTGATGTCATTTACTAGAAAATGGGAGAGACACTGGTTATTTAACTTTCCTCCTTTTGAATTTCAAATAATTACAATTTTGAGACATAGTATTAATCTCCATCAATGATGAACCTAGCTGGGTTCCATTATTCTGGCAACAAGTACATTTATTATAATCTACAGGGATTTTTCCATAATAAAATGAATGAAAGACTTAGGCGTCCTTGATTCACCCAGTGAGCAGCCAATTTCCTTACTTGGGTGACATAAGCTGCTCCTCTTCTGTCCTCTTTTTGGAACTTCACTTCACATCGTTTTAAATATTGAAGCACCTGGAGCTCATCCACATCCTCAGAAAACCAGTGATCTAGACGTCAGTCCACCTGAGTGCAGCTCCTGACTAGCGTTTGCCCTGGCAGGGGATAGGCCCATAGCTATCAAAGTAAGCTTAGGGCTTTTAAAAAGGGGGTGCAGAGAAACAATTGAGAAAAAAGAAAATCTAGCAAAAAGGAAACACTCTCCAGCAACCCCCACAAAACAATGAGGTGTCTCCAAGGCTGACTGCAGAGAAACACGCATAATGCCAGCTACTGCGTGTGGAGCAGCCTTCTCTCTGCGACTCCATTTCTTGGTTGGCGCAGTGACAGGGGTGATGGAATGATTAACGTGTGCTGCCCTGTGGGTATGTCAGATGGTTTGCGTTTCCTTGCCTCGTAGGTGTTTGAAGCGCAGGCAGTAGAATCTATCCACAGGTGGAGGATGTCAGGGGCCAAAAGGAGCCCAAGGGTGGATTAGTTAGAACAATTGATCGTGTGTCTGCGTGGGTTGGGGTAGAGGCCGCAGCAAGGGACGGAGCAGGCAGCAGCTATGCCAGCATGAGGCTAAGGTCAGGAGAGGGCCCCCCCAGGGAAGACTCTGCAGAAAGCCCCCTTGTGCTCTTGGTTCCTTCCAAGTTTCTGGCTCCTATACATTCGTCACATTGAGGTGAAGACCGGGTGCTTGGGGCTCAGCTCTGGGGGTGACCTGGGGAGGGCACCCCGGGTCAGTGCCTCTGCAAGTCCCTGCTACTCTCCATATTAGAACAGTAGGATTTTGCAGGAGGCAGCTCCAAATACTCAGACGCCAGTTTTGAGTTTTGTTCACCCAGCACGTGCTTCTGTCTTCTTGCCAAGAAGGTAGCCGGGACCTTGCAGACCTTCCAGAATATTTTGCTGTGTGGAAGATGGCAACTTTGGACCCTGGCTGCCAGAAGGGTGTGTCTGTGGAGACGGCAGGAGCTAGACCTTCTCACTGCAGCAAATCAGAGCTCATCAATAGCGCAGCTGGGTGAGGGACAGAAAGGACGAGAATATTTGCTGAGAGCGAGAGCTCCCCAGCCTGGAAGATTGTTAGGATCCTAAATGCACTTTTACCGCTGCTCCTACCGCCTTGGGAATCTGCTATGTTCTGATGCGTAGAAAGATCCCTGGTGCTTCATTTTTTAAAGAAATGAGTGATTACAGGGGTTTATAGCAAAGCATGCAGGCTGGATTTCACTGCGAGGAAGTTTCTGACTTGCTTCTTCCATCTCATTAAAATAGTGCATAGGAGCCAGGGCTAGGGTCTGTGTTAGGTGCTCGGTCACCTCTCAGAGGTTTATCTCAGTGATGATGATGGTGGTGATGATGATGGTGATGATGGTGATGATGATATTTTTATTTTATTGGGCAGAATAGTGAGTGTCTCTTTGGAGTGCTTCTCCAGTTCCCACTGGCAGTGGGAAACACACATAATATCAGCTACTGAGCAGAGCCACTCAACAACAGCTATCACAGCCCTCAGCAGTGACTCCCCTAGGACACCCCTCTCTCCCCCACCCTTAGTAGCCTCTGTGGGATCCCAGGTCTTTCCACCCCTCCCACTGCTTGGAGCCCTTGGGCATTTCTCCATACCCTGAGGGCGCAGGATTTCAAAGACCTGCAGGATCCCCCCCACCTGGGGAAGCAGGACCCCCCACCTGGACCAGCTCCTTCAACTTTTCAGAGACTCACAGAGGAAGGGCAGGATGAGCAGCACGGTCCTGGCATTGCTGGAGGGGTCAACCTGTTGGGAACTGCTGTGAGCTGGAAAGTGAAACCAGGGGTGCTGGTGTGAGCTGAGCACAAAGAAGGCGCCTTGTGGAGGAGAAGAGCCCTGAGGGGGACTATGCCCCCCATCACCTGGCCCTGGCTCGCCCAGTGGGGCTGTCTCTCAGCACAGATGATGAAATGGGGTGTCCTGAGTGAGGAAGCAGAGTAGGAAGGGTCATTCCCTGGATCCCTTTTATCCAAGGACATCACACACACACACACACACACACACACACAAACACACACACACGCACACGCACGCACACACTGCAACAGCTAGGATTTCATTCACATAACCAGCATATCAAATGTACAAGTCCACTATTACCGCTTAGTGGAGCACTTTTTTTTAAAAACTCATTTTAATTCCAAAGGGGGTCAAGTTTAAAAAAAAAAAAAAGTAGCAGGGGCGACCCGTGGTGATGATGAATGAAGTGAAAACTCCAGCAGAAACACTAAGTTCCCTGGACCTACAAAGCAACCTGTTCTGTTCAGGGGTGAAGCTCCACATCTCATGAGGCCAGAATGGGCCGAGCAGTTGAAAATAGATGTTGTGTACCTGAGCTTCACCGAGATGTTTGTCTCCACCCTCCAGGCAGAAATCAAAGAATATGGCATTTGATCAAAAGATGTTTCTGAATGTGGAAAGAAGAAAATTACAGTGAAGTTATAAAAAAGAAAGTAGAGTGAGATAGTGAGTTCTGGGCGCGAGGAAGAAGGCAGAGAGGGAGAATGGTGCTGATGTGCTGATGGGAACTGCTCTCCCTTTTATTAGGAAAGTCCTAAGCTCCCCAGCATGAGCGCATCTCCGAGAGGCTCCTAGCAAATAGGTCTTGATAGGCCTCTCGTGCATTTTTACATCTTTCTATCACTCCACTCGTTATAACTCTGTTATAGCAAGTTTCTGGCTGACACCATGGCTAAGCACAATTATTTCTGAATTCTTGTCTCGCTGCCATCGGTGGATCTTAGAACAGAGAGTTGTCCTCATTTCACCGATGTCTGAGCTCAGGAAGAGGTGTCAGGAGCTTTGGCAACACGGGAAGCCGGCAAGTGGAAATTCTCCAAATAAAACCCCTTATCCTGAGACCCTGCTCTCAGCGTGGCCCCTCTGTGAATCAGCCTAGGAATGGTCGGGCACCCCAGGGCAGGCACGTGAGAAGATATGCACCTACTGTGTGAGAGACAAGACCCTCAGCCTACAGCTTTGTGGTCTCCTCGCCCCCTCACTGCAGCCTGACCTTTAAGAGGAATCATTACTTTTTTCCAGACTGTTCTTTCAGACAAGGACACTTCTTTTCAGAAAAGAGATGAAATAATTTGTCCAGAAGTCTCCACTGACACTGGGGGTTTGCACCTAGGAGATCTAGCTACGGAGCTCAAGGCTGAAGCCCTGAGCCCACAGAATAGCGTTGCTGCCCTGGTGGAGCTTTGAGAAGTGCAGGGAAGGAGGAGGGTGGGGGACAGTGGTGAGCAGGGTGGCTGACGTGGGCAGGCCCCGGGGAATGATGTCCACATGGAAATGAGTAAGCAAAGGGATCTGGGGGAGCAGGGAGAGTGAGAAAGAAGGGAGAGAGACTTAAGTAGAACTCTGATAGGTCTATGTGCACACATTTAAAATTTTTCTTAAAGAGTGAGGTTAAGGTTAAATAAAACTAACCTAAATTGGAAAGAAAAGCCATACCAATGGATGGATGGATGGTCTTTGTATCACACATATGTATTAAAAGCCTTATATATGTGTGTATGTATCTAATCTTGTTAAGGTAGGTCCTGAAATCTCTTAAAATGTTCAGTTGCCTCGATGTCTACCTTGGAACTGGAAGATTTAACTTCAGACTAGACCCTCTCATGTTGAAGATTAGCCTATGTGTGAACGACTCTCATTTTCAAAACTTGCTCCCATCTGTCCCGGGTTCTACTGGGACCCTGTCCTTGTGATGGCAGGTGACTACATACAGACCAGCTGTAGCTTCTCTCGACACCTGCACACACACGCGCACACACACACATAATCTTTCAGGTCATTTGTGTTCAAAATAGCTTTGGTAGCTTCCATGTGATACATTATTCAGAAAATACAATTGTGCTCTCAGTTGTTCATTGAAATTAAATTTTAAAAAATGAAAGCGTTGATACAGTTATGGTTATAACTCCACCGTCATTTCAACTATTTCAATAATTAGTATGAAAATGAAATCCTCAGGGATGCCAGAGGGTGAGTCATGGGCTCTAGACACTTGAAATAGTTTGCTTGACCTGTTGGGATAGACTTAGAGATAGAAGAAGCCATGAAAATATCCTTTGCTTTAAAAACACAGGTTATAGTCCAGCCCTCCTGGTTGTGCACTCATCTCACCTCTGCTGCCCTTGCAGAGATTTGCAGCTAGAACAATTTGCTGGTGTCTCATCCTCTTCTGGCCAGCCTGGACTCTCTCACGTCTTTGGGAAATAAAGAGAAGCAAACTTGTAAATGAATCGCTCGGGAATTTCTGTCTGACTTATGCATTTTCTTTTATTTATTTCATTTGTACATTGAAAACATTACATTTCTGTTTCCTTATAGAGTAGTGTATCAAGAGCCTGTGTATGGCAATAAATTGCTGCAGGTATGAAATCCCGACTGGGGAAAGTTCATCACTGCGATTGTGGGTTGCGGTGAAATCCTACTAACAAGACACTGTCGGGGCGGGGAGATATTCTCTAACCGAGAAAGAGGGAAGACTTAACTGAATTTTCCAGTTTTGATGAGAATTCTACCAGAATAGACATGGCCTCCCTTAAATGTCCCCTTACTCTTCGGAGATGTCCACCTGTTGGGTTGAGGGCAGTTCCTTTGCTCACCATCAACAGCCTAACCGTGCTGTCATCACCATCAAACAGAGACCTGGCTGTCTGTTCATTTTTTTGACTTAAAAGGAACTCAATTAATATAAGTTCATGAACAGAATGGCAGGGCCCCATCGTACCAGTTGTCTGGGGGATGTTTTAGTAGGTTTCTGGAATCAACAGGAATGGTTAAAATCAAGCGCCCTGTCCATCAGGGGGTGTCTCATAGCTTCCCTGACATCTTGGTTTCATGGTAACTTTTGTACTTTCATCTCACACCTATTGCTGTAGCTTTCAAGCCTGTTTCTCTCTGCTGAAGCAACCTCCAAATGCACGAATTCGTAGGAAGACAAAAGAGCCAGCACTGGCCAGTAACCGGGCCAGTCTCCAAATTTGGTCTATAACGTACATTGAAACTGTCAAATAAAACAAAAGGCGAGTGTAGGACTAAACATGATCACTGGGGCAGGGGAGGGGGGTTGGTTATTACAAGTGTTTTCCTATAAACTGCAATTCTCATGTCTCTTCAGTATTAGGTCCATTAAGAAGTACACTTAAAAAAAAAAAAACTGTGAGGATTCACAAAGTTCTAAAGAAGAAACCTCATACCAAAGTGGAGGATTTGGACCTAGGAAGGGACAAAATAGTTAAAATTCCTGAGAACAACTTTTATTTTCACATTTCCAGAAAACTGGACTTCTATGGCTACACTTCAAAACCAGTCACAGGTAGAATACAGATGAAATAGGGAGTAATGATTTCTATGTATATTTCAGTTTCTCCTTTTGCAAATATTCTTGTACATGATATTGTGGGAAAACACCTACACACAGACACCCAACTCCCAGTTTCACACCTGCTAAGACCTCAGCAGTTCTCAAAAAAGAGGAGGCCCATGGTGCAGGAAGTCCCCCACCGTGTCATTTACACACTACTCACGCTGAAGGGAGACGCACGCACATACATCAGGTCCTCCCCAAGACCTCATAGAATATAGTATAGCCCAGTCCACCTCTCTTCCTGAATAACTCACATCTGCATATTGAAACTTTGTTTTCCAAAAGTATGCTCTAAAGTTAAGGATGTGATGACCCTGTGCCTCGGCTGGGGTGCCGGGGAGGCGCACCGAGCTCTTCCACGTGGTTTTAGGGAGCACCACAGATGGAGATGCCATTGTCCTGTCGTTTAAATCAGCATTCCCCAGCCGAGTTGGTCTTTGAAACTTCCCTTTCCTTTCCCATCACTGTAGAATTCCCCTAAGCACACCCTTGGAAATGTTGCCGGGGCCCTATCCTAGCTTCCTTCCCCAGGCACCTCCTAGTCTGGTTCACAGAGGAAATGCTTCAGACCCCTGAGCTGTATCTTAGATGGCCACATCTGACATGAGGGCTGTCATTCATGGCCATTTAAAATTGATCTATTTTATATAGAGTGGCATTTCTATTTTGCCAACCAATATATGAAAAATGAATGTGATCTATGAATAGGGGTATAGAACTACATTGTGCTGCCCCCCCCCCTTTTGTGATTGTCAAACCCTTTGGTTTGGTGGTGAGAGACACCTGTCTGTCAAAGCTGTGTTTCTGTCCTAAGGTCTGAGAACCAGTGGCACCCTGAACACTCCTTGGTGACAGCAAATGGAAGTATGTAGTCCTTTTTCAGCCATCACCACAGAACCTTGCAGAAGCTCTGGCTATGCTCAGTGAGCTGCAAAATATGGAGCAATAAAATTGATTAGAGTCACCTGTTAGAAAGGCAAATTAAAGCAATTTGTATTTTTTGATCATTTTACAGTGTGTGCACACATACACCAGTTAATACACAACTCTGTTATTCCCCTCATATGGGTTTCATGCAGAAGCACAATAACAAAGGAAGACAATGCAATGTGCAGAGATGTGAAGGTACCCAGCCACCTGATCCTTTCCCCCCAATTATCACATGTATCAGGGGCCACTTAGAGGTGCATGTTCCAAAACAATAGCCCACAGTCCCTTGTGGCTATTTACACTTAAATTCAAATAAGCTCAGATTTATTAAATTAAAAATTCAGTCTATCATAAGACCACACTTCAAGCGTCCCACTGACACTTAGTGGCTGCTGCGTGGGCAGTGCAGTGTGGGTTGAGAACGTTTCCATTATCATCAAATGATGTCCAGAAAGGAGATCTCTGAGCAAGGTCAAAATCTCCCCGCTCACTCCATAGACCAGCAAACTATGACATTGAATCTTGAATTCTTGAAACAGAGATGCTTGTAAACAGAGTGCTACATAGCAAAGACAAATGTCAGGGCAGAGGCCGATGGCACCTGTCTCACCCAGAAACGCACACTCGCGATAGAGGCTGGGTCTTCCCCCAAAACTTCGGCGATACAGACATCTGTTGTACAGAAAGATCCCAGGTGTACGCACATCCATTTTATGTTCACACGATAAATATCAACTAGTCGTCCGTGAGGTTAGTTTTCGTTATCTTCTGTTTGCCCGAGATCATTTCTTGCCACTTATCAAGCTGACTACCTGCTTTCATTGTTGGAAACTGTTGCAGAACTGGGGGGAGATGCACAGAGTTCGAATGAAAGGGGTTCGCAAGTGGGGCATTGTTAGAAATCTTTGCTGGGGCCAAATTCAGAGTCACAGAATCATGATTGATTTACATGGCACAGGAGGCAAATATCTTTGCACTAACTGGTTGCAGCTAGAGCCTCCCACCCATCTACTCAGAATCAGCCCTCCCCACCTCATGAAGGTGGCCGTACGTGCCTGCACACCTGTGCCTTTCTGGGTGCCTCGTAAAGCCCAGGGGACGGGAGAGCAGGGAAAAAGGAAACCAGGATTCCGGAAACCTGGTGACCTAGTTTCCCCTCGCCCGACGCTCTGCATCCCAGGCCGGGTGCGGGGCTGACACCTGCTCAGCTTTGCAAGTGCTCAGCTCCTGGAAGGAGCCTGTTCCTAATTAGACAACACAGAGTTTGCTACACCAGGTGGTGGCTCATTAGAACGCTAAGACCTCTTTTTTCAAATTGCACATTGTTTTTCAAGGGAAGCTTTTTAAAAAATATATATATACCCTGGCTCCAAGTTACTGGTGATTATCTGTCAGGCAGTCTTGGATGTGTCTTCTCTGGGACTGATGCAAGGAACAAAATCCTTTAAGATAAACTAGATGGTTCCCGTTGCTTTGTGAACAGAAGCAGATTTATTCTAGAAGCTGACTGTGACTAGAAGGTAGAAATACATCATGGAGGACAACTTGCCTACATTTCAAAAGATGCTTCAGCAGTCTCCCTGTTTCTAACACTCTTCTATCCTATCACCTGCTTTTCTCTGCAGCTGAGGACAGGCCATGTCCCAGACTTGTGATCTTACCATCACGACTTTCCCGACGCTACGGCAGCTTTGTCCTAAGTGCCCTCTGACACGCTCTGTTCTAAGAGACACCCCTTCTGGTGAGGGTGACGGCTCAGCCCTCGGAGGATTGTGGGACTGTGCTTTCTAATTGAACCTGAATGGTCCCTGTGTTATCAGTGGAGAGTGGATCCTGTTTGTTAATTGTGCTGCGATCGCTCCACGGTGCTTGGTGTTTCGCTGTGGTCGACTGAGCAGGAAGCTCTGTTATTTTCACAGTTTGATAATCAATGCTTCACTAAACACAATTCCTTTTGAATATGCCCATTTGCTTGTCCTCTGCTTAATTGAACAATTGCAATTACTGGTACATACAACTAAATGTTAATTATTTTTTTCAGATTTTTTTCTCTCTTAATGATCTTATTTACAAATTAGAAGACTTTATCATATTTTCCACACCAAATTCCCCATCTGAACCAGTGTGATAGCTTTAGTCAATAACAGGATTTTTAGAAAGCTTTCTCCACTCTGTTTTTAAATAATTATGCAACATTTAGAAAGCCAAAGCTGTCTTCTTTAATTGTGTTAGAGGTTAAACTCCATATGCGAGGGATTACTAATGTGATGTTTCCTTTTTTAACAATAAAAAGGGAAGACAGGAGGGCTTTAACTTGACCTATAGTTGGAAGTGATCACTGGTTGTGTCAATAAACTGTAAATTAATAACTAATAAGTGAAAATGAAACATAAGCATGTCTAAAAATCTGGAAATTTCAGCAAAGTATAAGAAGTGTTTAAATAATCTGCCTAATCCTCCGGGCCCCAAGATAATCACTGTTAATATTTAGGTCGATGTCTTTCAAAGGGTCTCGGGGATCTCCCTTTGGGACGAGCTTAAGGCTGCTAACCTTTAACATCGACTGGGGGCGAAGTCAACTCCTTGCCTTTCTAGTCTGTCGTCTAATTCCCCTTTCACACTAAGCTTTCATTAACCTCCACTTTAGACTGGTAGATGTGGGTCACTGCTGCCCTGTGGCTGCACAGCTGGGGAGGCCTGAGCTGGTGGCTCTGCACTCCGCACCCCTAAATGCGGCTCTCCTTGTGTTGCAGGGTGGTTATGCTGCATACCGCTACGCCCAGCCTACCCCTGCCACTGCCGCTGCCTACAGTGACAGGTAAGCTCCTGCTCGTGCCTGACAACTACTTGGAAATTAACTTAGCTGGTGGGAGAAGAGATTCGCGTCTGGCCTTGGTGCAAATGCATGACAGCCGGGGAGGCAGCACCCAAACATTCAGGTCCCATGGTGAAGGTCAACCCAGGACCACGCAGAGAAAGAGATAGGATGGAGGCCGTGGCCCTTGCGTGTTATCCGCACCCTGAGCCCTGCCCCGCTCAGCTGCATGCAAGCGCGCTCGCCCGCACCACCTGTCGCACTCTCTGGGTGAGGCGGTGTGCACCGAACTCGCAGGGAGAAAACCAGAAGATAATCCCGCAGGTTTTCCTCCACTCCAAGCACCCCCATATCCCTCTTTGACACTGTTTTACATGCCCCACCCCCCCAAGCATTCCCTCCATTGCATTTTGAAAATTCAAAACCAAGGGCTACTGAGGTGCATCTGGCCTTTATAAGGAGATTCGTTCGTTTTGGCAATGCCCGGGGTCCGATCTAGAGCACCAGCCGGCTGCGATGGGCAGTGCCCTCCACACGTTGAGGCTGGCCACGGAGGGCGCAGAGTGAGCCTAAGACATGCAGGATAGAAGGCTAGTGCTGGGGGCTCTGGGGGTGGGGTGGAGGAGCTTTACCACCCATCACCCCCACTAAACAGATGACTGGGTTCCTGAGGTGGCAAGCCACAGCTATTTTCGTCTAGGTGCTTGAAAAAGAAAGCGTGTGTTTCCATATGAATGCGACTCGTTGGCTCTGTTTTCTGGGGACACGAATGTGAATGTTTGGAGGCCCTGCATGCACAAATGTCACTGAGGATGCTTATTTTTGGTGATGACTCCTTTGATTTAAAAATATGTTCCATGAATAAAACAGTACTGGGAACAATTTGCATGTGTGGCTGAGGCATGCTGGGCCAGACAGGTAAGCCGGCGATGTGTCTGACTCCTGAATAGGGTGTGTCAGCAACCACGGGGCTCCTCCCTGGCCTGTTGTGATTCAGTCCTATCTTGGTTTGCTGTGGTGTGCTTTCTTTGCGATTCCATCCCATTCCTCACAAGATGTGTTGTTAGCTCGTTATAGCTGCAGAATTCTTCTGAGGTATAATCAAGCAAAATAAATCCCTGAGCCCTAAAAGCTGTACTTTGCAAACCCCATGCATCCACTTGTAATAAATGACTCTTTGGGAGGAGAATTGAGGTCTGAGGTCTGGTTGGGCACAGGTATTATGACTATTTTCCTGTAAACAGCCACAACAAATCCTCAAGCTGGAAGAAGCCTCCAGAGAAATTTCAACAATTGCTAAGATGAGGTTCTAAATGCATCAATTATCCAGGGAACCCATCATCCATTGCCAAAATGTGTTTGATGTAAGATGCTGTCTTCAGTAAACTTTGACACTAGATTAAGGAATCAGCGAGGGTCAATAAAGCTAATAAAAATGATGCCAATCTCGAATCTTCCCGCAAATGAAAAGACTTAATGCGATTGAATCCTGCACACAGCAGATTCTCAAAGTATCAATTGTAATGCAGTTCATCTGCAACCCTTAATTATTTTTATGAAAATATCTCTAGATGCTAAATTCTCCAACACCCACTTTGTGTATAATTATAATCATAGTAACTTTAGCCTGCTGTATAATTACGAGAATCTTAAACGGATTTATTTCTTTGGATTTTTATCTTCCTTCTCAGTATAAGTACATCTATCTTCAAGTTGCAAAAAGGTTAATTACAAAGATATAATTTAAATTGCTTTCTTCAATAAGACTAATCTACACATTTCAAAAAAATAAACAATGTTTAATACTATTCTTAGATACAATTACTTGAGAATCTGGCCATCTCTGTTTGCATTCATCTAAAAATGAAGTTAAAATTCTGCTGCATTTTGGGGCACTGCACATGCAAATATATGTATAAAATCTGTTATTTTAATATTATTATGATTTCTCATTGGCAACATGCCCTGCTGAAAAATTACTCTCGTTCTTGGATTGCTAAATCTTGAGCAACTCTGCAATTCCCACATCAGTGTAATAGTTTCAGTTGAAGAAACCAACTAAATATACATGTGTCCATGTAATTGGCCTCTTGCTGTTCATTAAAGAAATTTGCACTTTTGGTCTTCTTGGTTGCCGTGGAAATTGATGACTAGATCACCTTAGTTTTATTATAAGCAAGTTACATGCCACCTCTGGAATTATTGCATTGAGATAAATGTAGTAATAGCTAAATTACCAGAAAGCAATCTTTAAAATGACACTTCTGGTTTGATTTGTAAAGTCGATTTATGAAATGGCGGCACTTCCTTTTATTTTTGGTAAACAGCGAAAGAAAAGGAAGACCTTTTTATGGAAGACACATATTGTGGTGGGGGGATGTGAAATGACTGGAAGAGTTTTTCAATCTAGATTCGAGATGCCAAGTATCTAGAATTTATCTGTGTTATTACACTAGCACAATGTAATAACAGCAGTCTGAAGTGTTAGTTGCTGTTCTCTAGAAGACAGGCAGGATAACAAGGAGAAGGGCTTCCTGACCCAAAGAAACTCCTTCAAAATAGGAAGCAAAATGAGCAGGAGAGAGATTGGGTGAATCTGGACATCATCAGCTCCATCAGAAGAGAAACTGCAACAAACTCTCCCTGTGATTGTGAGCGTCACTCTTCAGATGTCTTGAAAGTGAGAGGAATTTGATGTCCCTAGTTGGTAGAATTTTACCTTTTATCAGCACAAATTAAGCCCTCATCAAATTAACAATTCAGGGACCTTTGGAAAACACTGAACTCCAGTAATCTCAGGACTGTCCAGAAGGTCCTTGATGGGCACCCACCTCTCCCTGCCCGTCATCTCGGTTAAATGATCACACGCTGATTATCTCGGCGCATCCTGAGACTTTCTGAACCTCGACCTCCAGAATGAAGACCATCTGGTGTGGGCAGAGAGTCCCCACCCCCCCCCCAAGAAAAAGACCTGACCGGACTAGGTAATTCTGTAGCCCTACCGAAGAACGTAATGGGACTAGGCAAACATCCTTCCTTGGCTCATAGAAAACTTTGGTAAGCACTTGAGCTCACCCAAACTTTATTTTTGATCTCACTTTGATTTCTGGAAAGCCAACCGTCCAAACTCTCAGAGGAGATTGTTTTCCGAGCTTGAACCAACCAAAGCATGGCGGGGGGACGGTCATCTGGTCATTGCATGCTCCTTGGCGTGGCTGATGTGTCCGTGATACGTTCTGGTTTCGACAGGTCATCCTCACATTAGCTGGGTGAATGGCTTGCTTGAACTAAGCCTGGGGGCAGGCTTCTCTTTCTTGACTGGCTCTTGGTTTCTCTGTGTATTATGACTTGGTCCTTGTTGCATCTTTGAGTAGCCACCCTGGGGGGCGGGGAGGGAGACGATCCCCTGTCTGATGGATTGTGCCGCAGATTTGGGGAGACATATGTGTGATGTGTACATAGCTTTGAGAAGAACGTTATTTCGCCAGAAAGGCAGACATTTGTCATGCTCGTCCTGCTCGCTGAACATCCCAACACCTGATAACCGTGCATGAGAATGTCCTCCCACCTCAGGGCAGAGGAGAACGAGACCAGCTGGGGGAGAAAGGGATGCAAAGGGGTCACTTGGAAACTTCCTAACAGCTGGGTGCACGTTGGTTACCAGGGGCCATTTCTTCTTTCATGTAAGATGTGCATTTCCCTGTAAGTCAAGCAGCAGGGGCTCAGTGGCAGCCCCAACCACCCAGAGCCCCCAGATGACAGAGAGAGGCAAGCAGCAGGGCTGTGTTTGCTTTATTTTCTCTACCTGCTTGGCTTTTTGAGACCTTAAAGCTTTATTGACTGGGTAGTATTAGACTGTGCCATATGAAATTGCTATTTTTTGTGAGACAAAAATGGTAGCATATTGGCAGCTTCACAAGGCCCAACTTAAGATGCCATAATATTAATTATCTTGCTCTCTGCATTTGAAATACACAAATATATGCCTACAGATATGTGTCGCGTGTACATATATTTATTTATATATATATGTGAAGATATATGTATACACCACACACATGCACTCACATACACACACCTGTGCCTTAGGATCTCACAAAGGACTGATGAGCATATCTAGGAAAGGCTTCATTCATAGAGACACGCTTGTAGAGTATAAGCAGTCACAGCCACATGCCAGGACAGCTCTTAAATCAAAAACTCATCACCTATGAATAAAACATTCTATTTCAAAGAAAAACAGATGAGTAGCTCCTTCTTAAAACTCCATAGGAATAAGCAGGCATGTCTTTGGAAGTTGGTCTACTCTTAATTTAAAATTACATAGAGATAGATCAGCTAGCTGGATGGATGGATAGATAGAGAGCTAGATATGGATGGACCAATAGCAACACAGATAGATGATCAATAAATACATACATAGATACACAGATTATTATAGATGAATGGAAAGAAAGAAGAAAGAGAAAGAAGGGAAAAGAGGAAGGAGAGAGGGAGAGAAGGAGAAAGAGGGGCGAACAGACCATCTTCTCCAGCCTTTCATCCTAAGTCTAACTGCAGGAAATAGAACTAAATCCCTAGACACAACCTTAGTTGTCTGTTCATTGGAAAAGTAAAGGGATTTGAGTTGATTTCCATCAGTGAAGTTTCTCCCCATGTATTTTAGGACTTTTACTTTGTGGACAGAGATTAAATATACAGAAATGCTGTTGTTAAAATAAGGTTAAGATTTGCATTTCAAATGGTAGACCATGTTATCAAGAGTCCTTCACAAATGGTATAGAGTGAAAACGAAGGCCTTGCCAACCTCTCTGGCATAGGCATGTCCCCAGTAGAAATCAATTCACCATTTAAGGTTTTTTTCCCCCCTTTTTGTTTTTAGAGAAAGAATTTTAATTTAAAAAATACTGTTGGATTGTAGGGACTTACCAATTTTACTTTTTCTGGCTGTGAGAGAGAATACAGAAGCAGACAAAGGAGAGAAATCTCTTTGTTTTTCCTGGGTCCTCTTATCTCTGTAAGGGCTGAAACTGCTTCTGGTTACAAAAGCAGAAGGAAGTCCCTGAGCCTGTTCATGGCAATTGTGCAAGGAGAGATGCTAGGCTCTTGCCCAAGTGCTGTGTTAACACCCTGTCCCGGGTCAAGACCCAGAGCTGCTGCTGGTGACCTTCTTACTGGAGTGTTATGACCATCCACTCCATTTTCCAAGAACAGTTAGACTTTTCCAGGTTTATTTTCATGTCCTGTTTAAAGTAGCCTTTGTTTTATGAAATGATAGCCATAGCATTTTTTAAATCTTTTTAAATACAATTTTGGATTTGGCAAAATAAAAGTGGGCAAGTCTTTTGGGGGGGCATAGAAGAACTGGGGTGTAGGAAAGAGGTGTGGGGGGGTAAGAGGATTCATGAGAGACAGCATAGGGAGCAAAACAGGTGGATTTACTGAAATCCACTGCTGAGGGGTGCAGCGGGGAGACAGGAGAGGTCTGTTGTGCCATGTGGCTCAGCTCCCTAGCCAGGGATTGAACTCAGGCCCTAGGGGTGATAGCACTGAGACTAACCCCTAGGTCACCGAGGAGAAAAGAGGGCAACTCTTGTGCTAGATGCCCTATTGTGTTCTGTTTACATTTTCCATCTCTTTGGAGAACTCCACTGTGGGAAAGCAGAACAAGAGCATCTCCGAACTCGGTGATGCGTAGGACGGTGTTCTGGAGGAGCAGGGAGCTGAAGGGTCAGTCCCGAGGAGGCTGAAGCCCTGTGTCATCTTCCCCATCGAGATGAGGACATGAGGCAGTCACTTTAGATTCCTGGGATAACCACTTGGTTTAAAACAAGGCAAGGAACAGTAATTATAACTCTGTGCCTTTTTTGATAGTGACTTGAAGTTTTTGTTTATCTTTTCTGTCATTTTGCCTCATTCCGATGAGCTCAGCAGGGTTCCACAATTTTAACAGTGATGCTCTGTCAACTTGTAATAAAATGTAGCAGAAATGCCTTATTTATATCCTTCTGCACCCCTGTGCCTAGAAAAGTATGACCTGTTCTTCATTAGAACCCCAGGTTGAAAGGATGATAGATAGATAGATAGATGATAGATAGATAGATAGATAGACAGAGAGATAATGCAAATAGATGACAGAAGGATGGATGGATGAATATATGAATGGATAGAGATATACAAGTATATAATATTCTTATTTTGTACTTATATTTATAGTCTTACTGTTTTTAGTTTAAAGTTCACTTTCTTAACTGATTAATTTTTTTTCCATGACTCAGTGTCCCTTCAGGAAGAGACAGCAGAGCTAACGATGCTAAGCAGCATTAGGATAGCTAGACAGAAACACTTATTACCCTTGAGTTTCCTATTAGGAGGCCCTTGTACCAGATGAAAATAAATTTCTTTAATAAAACTTGCACTATGCATGACAGGGCTCCTGTTAAAATGTTCATTAGATGGAAGTGGAGGACTTTATTGCTTACCCTGTTGACTAAATCTTGGAGTACCAACCCAGGAGGGGGAGTTTGACGTAGTGGGTCAACCAGTGTTGGATTCAGATCATCTCTCCGTGATCATTATGATCATAATGTTAATAATTGTGGCTATTTATTGAGTCCTTGCTATGTGATGGACTCCAAGGACTTTACAAATATCCTGTCGTCATCACTCTCACCAACTCTGTAAGACAGATGTTGCCACCTCCATTTTACAGATGGAGCAGCTGGCTTTGAAAAGCTGAACAACTTGCTCACGTTAGCTCAAGAGCGAAGTCTGTGGCCTTAGTCACAGGACCTTTGCTTTGTGTTCCGCAGGCCTGGGAAGTCATTTCTCTACAGTGGGCTCATCACCCCATCTGTGGGGATCAATGGATCCCACCTTGTAAGTGTCTTGGGAGTTTAGCAACAATGTCTGTGAAATATTCAGACATAAGGGGCACTCCATAAAATATTCTTGGTTTTATTTTCAAATATTCCCATAAGATAACCAACTAAGAGCTTTAAATCTGAATAGCAAGAATGAATTTTGAGGAAGCCAGAAATATCTAAGTTGTTTAAGTTCCACCCGAATCTTAACATTCTGGGTGGTTTTTTTTTTTTTTTTGACAGATTTTGGAATCTTCAAAGCATTAGGAAGACCACTCACTGGACTGAGTGTGGGGTAGACAAACCTCTAAAAAATGTAATACATAAGGTTATATGCAAATTGAATCCTTTTAAATCCACTAAGTTCCAGGAATATGGAACTTTTGCCTCATACTGATGAGCTCAGCAGGGTTCCACAATTTTAACAGTGATGCTCTGTCAACTTGTAATAAAACGTAGCAGAAATGCCTTATTTATATCCTTCTGCACCCCTGTGCCTAGAAAAGTTTTGATTTGCTTTTTTTTAATGGAAAAACTTTATTTTGGGTTCCATAAATCCTGTAATGTACCTGTTCTCCAAAGTCTGAATATTGCTATGTCAGATTTTCTTAAAGGCAGCAATTGTGTGTGTGTGTTTTTTCCTTTTCACCATGTAGATCCCTATTTTGACAGTAATTTTTTGGTAGTGTCTCTTGTGTGTCAGGTACCATGTCAAAAATTGGAACAAACAACCCAGTGAGGTCAATAGTATAGTTAGGGTGACCCTAAAAATGACCAAAATGGTTCCACTTGAGGCAGGGAAGGGAGCCACTGTTAGTAGTGATAACAATGACTAGTGTGTTAATAATGATTCCACCACGACTGCCCCAGGACGACCAGAACACACGTGCTGTCCTGAGTGGAAGCCAGTCCATGCCGGGTGACATGGGTTCTGGGCAGTCCGCCATATTGAATTTCCAGTCTCCACTCTGTGTTCCAAGTCCTGGGCTATTTCCCCATCCTTACTGTCACAAAGACAGGTCAAAGGTATGTCTGCAACTTCAGAAAGTCATGCTAAGATGACTAAAAAGAGAGTGAAATCCCATGCTTTCTAAACTACCAATAATTTATTGATTTTTCTCTGTGGATCAGATAGTTCTGGTGGGGCATTCAGCAAAAAATCAGGATAACAAAGATAATTATATTTTCTGTCAACCTGCTCTGTACATCAACACTGATTTCATTTGTCAACAAATGAAGTCGTTTTTAAATAGTGGACGAGGGAACACATAGCCCTTGATGGTGGCCTGGATGTGATTTTGACTTGTGTTTATGGACACAAGACTATTGGGATGCAAAGGAATATGGCTGTAACCAATAGATGTATTTCCTGACTTTCTCTTTTTTCAAATTCAAAGACACGCTTCCCTAAACACATATTACAAGAAAATGTGCTCCAGTTTTTGTTTCAAGGACTAATTGCCTTTGCCTTTTAGTCCATAATCTATAATGGCTTCTCAACAACTGTTATACCCTATTGGATGAATATATAATTGAAGCAGTTATAAAAAAAAAAAAAGGAACCAAACCTGTAATAGTCAACAGACTGGACCAACAAGGAGTCGGGGAGATATTAAAGGAAATTCTGAACCCAACAGACCATAGCTGTCACAGGCATGTGGCTCGACTCTTGCCAGTGACAAGGCGCAATGTAACAGCTCTGCTGGTCATGTCGTGGCCTAATTACACACTCCTCAGGTTGCAGATCATTGACTTGATCGGCCACAAAAAAGCAAGTAAAACCTATCTTTTAAGTGGTGCCATCAGGACCCTTCAGCTGTGAAGGGTTTAGAGGCAGGTGAGACACCTCTGGTAGAACAGGCTCAGAGCTCTCTGGATGAGACACTTCCATGGAAAATAAAGAACTTTCTGCATAGAAGACAGTTCTCCAGTCAAGTGCAGAAGACGTGCACCTGGTAGAATGTCAGCTCAGAGGGCATTTATGAACCCCCTTTTGGGGGGTGTGGGAGGGTCACTATGTAATCTATCGTGGACTATTTTGTGAGTGAAGAGGGAACTTTTACTAAAATTTCTAGTCTTTTCCTTAAAGTTACCAAAGCAATTCTGACTCCATACCTACAAAGAGAAATTTAAATTCATTTCCAGAAGAACTGATTTCTCTTCTGATGTGGCCTCTCCATCATTCACAGCTTTGGGTGTACCACATGCATGTGAATGGTCATTAGACATGAATAAATGACCTATCATGATTCCCTGGTGAGAATCACAGTGATAGTTTCCTCTGGAATCAGTCTCTTCTCAAAACCATAGTGCATTTCACATTTAACTAACATAGAAATCCATTTTCAGGGTCCCTGAGGAATAACTAGTCCATCCTGTCATTGTTTCTGGCCTTACACTTGCTGCCTGATTATGTTTGTGTGGATATTCCAAGAGATCAATAGTTGGTGGGAAGGTGAAACATAATCAAAGCCAGACACCACTTTCCCTTAATTATCTTAATCATTTAGAAGGAGATGCTTTGGCCCAAGGTTATAGAAACACCCCACCCATCTGATGACCTCATTTCCAGGCACTCACTGCTTCTGCTGCTGTGGCCTTCCTTTACAAAGAAAACGATTCATTTTGGATGCTCCTAAGGTCCTCTCCTGCCCTGTCTCCTTCCATGGTCTAATTTGGACTTTAGATTGCGTAAAAAGAGGAGAGACTTATTTTCTCCACTATTCAGCACCATCCAAATCTTGGTGGACCACATTCAGCCCATAGGCTCTGAGCGAGGCACCTCAAACATGTGCTCTGAGCAATATTATCTCCACAGCTTCCCCACAATGATAGTTTGTCTGCTATTTGTTGTCTTTTGTCTTCAACGTTTTGATCTCAACATTAAAGCCAAATGAACCACAAGGAAGAAGAAATCATCTTACTCTGTTCTGAAATCTTAAGATTGGAATGGGTCCTTTTGAGGAAACACTGCTTTGCAAAGTAAGGGATTGGCCTCAAAAGGAGCTCGTGAGAAATGCAGAAGCCCTGCTGCAGCTCCACTGAGTGTTCAAGATCCAGGGTGACCTGCATGAGGTTTGAGAAGCACCCCCAAGGGGAAAGCTTCAATTCTCCCCCAAGATGCAATAAATGATGTGGACCCTGGTTTGGAGAAACCTCATAGTATGTAAAATAATTTGACTTTGTGAACCGTTGGTTTGTCACCATCTCCTCTCTCCCCCCGTTTCTCTCAATGAGAAAGTCAGAGCTCCCCATGGCTGGGCTGTCCCTCCCACTTGTGTCTGTTGAGACTTCCTCCTTCAACTGAACTAAGACTATCAATTACTTGCTTTATCCCAAAGATCCAGCAAATATTGCTCATTGATCATGTGATAGCCTCATGCTAACATAAAACAAATCCTGGAAGAGTCCCATCTGACTTCTCTTACCTTTACGCCACCCAAGTTTTCTCATCTGCTAAACGGAGAACATGATACCAATTGGAGTCAGAAAGAGATGAAGGCAAACATTATAAACTAAAAGAGGAGACAAAAATGCATGGGGCTATCAATGATTCAATCGTCAATGGTCAGAGATTTTTGAGTAGGTCTTAACACTTGAATATAGATAGCTCAGAGCACACACATTAAATCAAATCCACTTAAACGCACAATCCCTTTCCCAGACTGGACGTTCTAGGACCCAACATCACACTATTTCCTGGGAAGCTGTGCTTTGTCAATGGCCCACAGCCCACAGTTGGTCAGGATCTTCTATACTCACAGGCCAAGCTTTCTGATGGATGCATTATCAAAGTTGTCCTTTCCTCTCCAGAGTGATTGGAAATTGAGTGAAAGACCAGGGTCTGGAGCCCAACACAGGAGGTGATGGGGCAAGCTAGCTGAACGCTTCATCTCCAAAGTCTCCTTCTTAGAAATGGGCCTAATGAGTGATGCCTGCCTCATAGGTTGTTGTGAGAAGTGACTGTGGGCTTCCCAGAAGCTCCCAAGACAGCGAGTGCCATTAAGCGGCACTCAGGATGCTGTTATTGCTTTTACATCATCATCATCGCTGTTGCGTGTGTTAGCACCACTGGCTATGGGGCTATTTTTGTTGTGCTCTTGAGTCAGGAAAAAAATGAGCTTTTCTGGGGAAGCAGGTTATCTGAGCTAGAATAGTTTATTGACATGAGTGTTTTTTTTTTTTTTTTTTTTTGGTCTGCGTTGTGTTTTGAATCTTGACTCCCACCCTAGAAATTAAAAAAAAAAAAAAAGGTATACTTGAAATTTGCTAAGAGTAGAACTTAGATGGTCTCACCACACACCTATAAATGTAACTATGTGAGATGTTGGGTGTGTTTGTTAACTTACTGTGGTGATCATTTCACAATGTGTGTGTACAGTAAATCATCGCTTTGGACACCTTTATAAAAAGTACGTTGTACAGCCTAGTTACATACAATTTTTGTCAATCAAACTCAGGAAAGCTGGCGGAAAATAGGTGGGTGAAAAATCCTGAAGGGAGAAACAACTGGAAACCAAGAGATGAAACAGCCTGTCCTTCCTGATCCTCTTTCTCCTGGAAGTTGATTTTCTCTGTCCACAAACAGCTTGGCTCCCAGGGATAGATCAGCTTTGCAGGGGAAATGACCCCTGCCAGTGTAGAGAGAGCCTCCCATTGACACTTTTCAATTTCTATAAAACTAGCTACTTTTCAAAAAGTCAAACCAGATATGACCATGTTGCTTCTTTCCCATTGGGACTGGTAAGATCATGGGTTATTGGAACCCTCTGTGATTAGTAAGGTTCTAGAACTCTCCATTCTTACTTCAATTTGCATGTAATAACTTACAGGTGATCTCAGACCTTCTCTGTGTAGCTCCTTTACACCCCTAGAGCCTCATCCTGGGGACCCAAGCTCCTCTAAAGCTCCTCCCCCGCCTTGTGAGTGCAGCGCCCTGTGTAGGGGAATCACACACCTGTCTTCCAGAGAACCCGCCAGCCCTGCTCCCGTCCCTGCCAATGGTCCACATTCTCACCCCTTTCCTTAGCAAAGCTGGAGCTGAACTGAGCTTTTGTCTTCCTGGACATCCTGGCCACCTTCAAAATGACCTGTAATTTATTTCAAAAGGTTTTTTTTTTTATCACTTTCCTCTTTCCCTAAAATTGAGATGGAAAGGAAAACTGTGCCCTTCATGAGTTCACATAGTCAAAAAATATAGCAGCGTTTCCCCCAAATAAAGTGTTGTCACATTCATTTTATTTATTTTCATTGACCACACACACACACACAAACACACACACACATAATGAGGATCATGTGCTATTTTTGTTTCCACTTTCCAAATGAGGGAGCTGAGACCCAGACAGAGGCAGTGAATTTTCTGGTGCAACTCAGCACATATGTGACAAGGGAAGTTTCTAGATGCACTGCTGTTTCCCTTTCATGTTTCAGAGAAAATAAAGGAGCAGGAACCAGGGACATGATGCCGTGTGGGAGAAGCTGAAGTGACAGAAGTGGGGCTTTCCCACAGTCTCTGGGAGATGGAGCTGCAGTTAGATTTTAATTTCCAAACGCAAAGGTGTTTGGCGGAATATTCAAATCAGCGACTTCATGTCTGTCCTCTTCCAGTTATGACATTTTTCCTGTGCATTGTTAGTGATAGGAGCTGTGGCTAAAGGAAAAGCTTTAAAAGGCGTATGTGTGGGCTCCCTTTTAAAATAAGCAGCATCAGCATAGACCCTGGCAGCGAGCGCTTGGGTCCGTTTCTCCTTGCTTGCTTGTTTCATCGCCTCTCATTCTACAATTTGCCACAGCCTCTTGAAGTACATATTCTGCATCACTAAAATATTAATAAAAATAGCAACAGGACGGGGCAGTGGATCTGAATGGGAGTCAGACAATTCCAGGGCAGAGTTTTAGAAATGAGTGGGGCTGGGGCAGGAGGGGATATGCTGGTAGTAAGCAAATAAACCCCTTTCTAGGTGCTAAAACTGAAATATAAATTGGATTATGAGCTCCCAGACAGCTAAGCCCATCAGAGATTTGGATAATTTAAAGGGCAGGAGCAGCCTGTCCTTTGGGCTCAGTCTGGCCTAAAGCAAGCACTTATTAACCATCTGAGGACTCAATGAATCTGTGAGTCAACTATTTGGCAAAGCCAGCAGTAAGAATTTCTGTGGACCTCAGTTCTGCATGCTTTGCTTTACTGTTCGGAAAACACCAGGGCTGGATTCCATGGCCTTCCAGCAACTTTTTAAGATCAAGCAAGAATCCACGATTACCCTCCATGCCTTAAGATTAGCCTCCTAGTAGGCATACTCATGAAGGATTAATAATTATAGGTATATAGGGAATAATTATTACAATGTATTATAATCAGCAACAATTAAAATATCAATATCATAACTGTTGAGATCAACACCAGTGCAATTTCATCCAACCCCAGAAGACACAAGTCCTACAAAGGCACATGGATTCAAAAATACCCACCTAGTGAGGTGTGAGCCCTCAGTGCTACTGACACACAAGGATCCCCTGAGTGATTTGGGGGGTTCCTGTACCTTGAAACCACTTGCAAAGATTCTGACTTATATGATAGGAGAATGGGTCATTGATAATTTATTTTTTAAAAATCTCGGTTGATGGTAATTGACAGTGAGGCTTGGGACCATCTGCCTTATAACCAATGGATGTGCCAGAGCCTCCAAATAGAATTACTTTGTCTTTGCCCTCCTGGGGCATCCTGGCTGCCATCTGCCAGACCAGAAGACCAACTTCTCAGCCTGTCAGGGTTTTCCAGAAAGTGGCCTTGCAGGGCTTCAATCATCTGTCTGTGTGTGTGCACATGTGCACGCGTGTGCATGAGATTCAATATTCATAACATTAGCTACAAGCAGAAACTTGCTATAAGCGAAATCAACCTTAACTCTTATGTAACAAGAACTAAGAGGCCAAAGAGTGAAAGGGACCAGGATCTCAAATGATAAGACATGACACCAGGACTGCTGGAGAGAATAGCATTTCCCATCTGGCCCCCCTCCACCCCTGCCTGCACCAGAAGCTTACCCTGTGTCTTGAAGTCTAGCTTCTCACATGCCCTCCAGCAATTCTGGCTGGCTACTATTTTAATTTGACTCCTAGAATTCTGCTGTGGGTGATTTTTAGAAGAAAGAAAATTGCAAAGAGATGAGATTTAGCCTGAGAAAAAAAGTGGGATAGAAGGATAATATGGCAAGTCACAGGGCTCATTTACATGCACCCCCTGCTGAGTCGAGGTGGTTGGTCTATGAAGCCATCATAAAACATCATGAGGCCTGGAAATAGGACAGAAAGAACGAGGCGGCCCCTGCCATTCTGCCTGTCCCGCTGCTGTTGGAGCAGAATCTCACAACTCCTGTCTGGCCTCCATCACATCCTACCGAAAGGGAAATCCAGATACTCTACTGTTTTGCATTGGGGAAACCAAAGGTTCAGAACCAGATCAGGAAGTTGTTCTGGGGTCCCCTAGCAGAACCTGAGAGGGTGAATAAGCGTGGGGTCCTGGGCCGCCTCATCCGTGTTCAGATTTCCCCTCCACCTGTTGCCAGCTTATGCCCACTACATCTTTCCACACCTGGGCATCCTCACCTATAAAGTTGGGGCTAGTAAGAGGGGTTGAAAGGAATAAAATGGAATGAATGGACACAGATCCAGCCAGCCGTCAGGGATCAGTGACTCCGTGTTTGGTAGCCACTGTCAGGTGTCAGCACTCCAAAGAGGCAACACACATGTAGCCTTCTCCCATCTGCTCAGCGCCTCTCATTCTGTTCTTTTTCTTAAATGAGCAATCTTCCCTTCTCTCACAAAGCCTTCCATGTCTACGGTCTGCCTGGGTGTGATGGTCTTTGAAATGGAAATGGGAATGAGCTTGGAGGAGATTTGTCAGCAACTTTCCTAGATTTCTCCAAGGTGACAGGTGCATGGGGACCGGCCACTTAGAACCGAGAATGAGTGGCATCCCCTGAGGCTGAAGGTCACCAGCCAACCTGCGTTCTTGCTGAACGGGTGGGTTAGCAGACGCCTCTCCAGGAAATGTGGCTCAGGTGTCAGGGCTGAGACCCCGGCTTCTCTAGCTTTAACAAGTGTCTCAGGTGAGCCTTGTCTTCAGGGAGATTTAACACAGTCTCAGATAGAGGAAGTGGTAGGAAGCAGAAAGTCATGCTAGCTTAGGAAACTGGTACAGAGAATCCGATGTGGACCCAGAAGGAAAAGCTGAAAGACCCAACAGAGATGATACTGAGCACGTCCATGGAAGATGGTGAGGTAAGAGGAAGGGCGAGGAAGCAAATCCAGAGAGCATGACATTATGGCCATTGCAAGACAGCTTCTCCTAGAGAGGAGGCTGAAAGCCCCTTCCCTTAGGAGCTAGAAGTCACCACCCCAGGCAATGCGCAGACCTTCGGTGGCCATGTCCCGGCACCCTCCGTGGCTACATTACCCTAGAGGCTAACGTGATGGTGAAATGGGAGTTGCTAGAAAGGTGAAAACTGCCAGAGATTTGGTGATTCAACTCCCTTTCCACCCTACATTGATCCGCTGCTTCTCAGCTGTTAGAGTCACCTGCCCCGTATGTTCTCAAGTCCTTCTGTGCAGACCCTGCCCATGCCACAAAGCCAGAGCATCAGGGCTAGGGCCCCACCACTAACTCATATTGAACCTCTCCCTAGGAATCTAAGGAACAGACAAGGTGAGGCCCATTCAATTGGACACGTCATTTCTCAACCTTGGCTGCCTCCGAAGACGGCAACTGAAGTCTGAGATCCACTGCCAGAGATTCCGTTTAAGTGGCCCTGGGGGTAGCCTGGTGACTAGGAACTTGAGTGGCACACCAGGGACAGTCTAGGTTAAGAAATGCCCAACCAGACTTCCCTGGCCATCTGTAACCACTGAGCACACCAGATTGCTGAAAATCAGGTGTAATTAATTCTGAAGTTGCAATCCTTAGGCAGTGTTGAGAGTGAAGAGCAGGCTGGGATTTTCCAGGCCCTGGTCCAGCCTTCTTTTTCCTCTTGAGGGCGACCCCCCCTGTCCAGACCACACCTGTGCTGCTCTCCTCATTTACTTTTTCCTTGTTTAGGGGAGCAGGCTTCTTGGCAACATCATTGATTTCTTTGGTCATTTGGGGTAAATGATTTCACAGAGAGGGTCATGATGATCCATTTATGGGCTGCCTAGGGTAGGTCACTGGTCTTCAAGGTCAAGTGGGGACAAACAGAATTAAATATAAAAACAGTACAGTGGAGGCAGACACCACCGTGAGGTGCATCCCGTACAACTCTACCGGGAGCCCCCTGTTGGCCTGGCATGTGGGTTTCCCCGCCCCCGGCTATTACTTGGTTGGCATTTCCTATTAATTGGCTTTTAATGAGTTGATAAAAGGGTAGTTTAGAGGGAAGAATGCTCACATGGTGGGGTCCATGGGATTAATAAACTCTATAGAAAGGCACTTAGTTCTGAGACATTAGGGTAACCCCCCTGGGATGTAGTGGGGTGGCTCGAGTAGGTTGAAAATAATTCAGTCCCATCGATACATCCAAGTGGCTGCCATTTTTTCTTTTTACAAATATTTCTATAATTCCTTTTTGGCGTGACTGTAGAGTCCACAGCATGGTCTTTAAGGTCTCACTGGGGGTCTCTATGCTCTGGTGTAGATTTGATTTGGTGTTCAGAGCCGTCTGAGCCACCTCTTTTAAAGATGGTAAGTCAACAAAGGGGGCTCACCTTTGCTCAGAAGTTTGCTCAGAATCATAAAGATGCTCTGACAAAAAAAATCCAAAATACATAGGTTACCAAGAATAAGAAGGAAGGAAGGAGATGGAGATCAGGTAGCATTTTATCCAGAGTGAGGAGAGTGCCCAAAAGAAGAATGTTGTGAAGGGCCACCTTGTATTTTCTAAGATTCTGGAACAATGAAAGGAAAAGGTCTGATTTCTTTACAATTATCTGGGAGTTGCATTTTCATCATTGCCCCTGTTCATTCAGCCACCTCTGCACACGCACGCTGCTGCCTCCAGCGCTTGCCTCATGCCTAGCAGACTGGACGCTCCTGGGGGAAGTGCCCCGGTGGGATGAAAGAACACTGGCTTCTAGGATTAGGATAAAGACCCTATCAAATTGGATAGAGACCCTGACCTGATGAGCCCCCCTCCTAGGTAAGTGAGAGCCCCTGGGTAGTCCAGCTGGCCATGCTCACTTACACCATTGTTCCTCTGCACACACCTCCTGCCAGTGCTGGCTTGGTTCACCTGGCACCATCACCCCAGTAATCTGAGGTGTCTGTCTTTCTGTCCCTTCAGTAAGTCAGAAGTGAGCAGGCCAAAACAAATACCGCCCCCCATAACATCTTTGTTTTCAAGAATATCACTTTTACTGCTCCTCAAACCTTGGAAATTTGAAGTCAGATTTTGAAGGGGCTCAAAAAGTCTGTGGCAGAGCAAAAAGAGAGCAAAGCTCCAATGAAGCTAACTTTCATGGCATTGAGAGAGGTAATAGATAAATTTCATGGTGACTTTTGTTAAGTGGAAGAGACACATGGCAGATGCTATTCTCAGGGCATGGATAATTTTGTTTACATTTCATTGGTGTGGAAATGACTAGAATTTTAATTTTCAACTGTTAATGTTAAATTCCAGTGAAGTTTCAAACTATAGCTCAATTTATATTCCAAGGTGTTCCTCTTGCAACAGTAGAACTCTCTTAAGATGTGTTAAGAAATGCTCAATCACTAGGTAGTTTTGGAAGCGTCGAAACATTTGAACAAGACCAATCAAACGAACACCCAAAAATGCATGTATCTTGATTCTCGACGATTCACGGGTACAGTTAAACCTAACAAATGAGACCGGGCAGCCTCTGTGTGGCAGCTCCTGAGGCATTTAAAAGCCTTGCCCATCTCACTGGGGCATCTTTATAATCTGCCTGACACAGATGTTTGAATTTCTAAAGAAATAAACAGTAGCTCTGAGTTAGAAGACATTGCACTGTGGAAATGCCTTGGTTGAAACATCTTAAGAGAGTTTTATCTTTCTGGATTGAATAAATCAAAGTACGATAGCACTTTCCATTTTTTTATGTCTTAACACTGAATCATTAAAAGTAATTTTCAGGGTAAGACAGGGTTGATTCCAATGGATGAGTTATCTTACCTTCTTTCTGCAGCAAGTCTAGTTGGGTGAGGGAATTATTACCCATAACAGCACACTATTCAGCAAATTCTCTGAATGACAGCATTACTTTTCTGTTCCTTACAAAAAAAAGTTTTACTGTGATACCATTGTACGATGATGCAATCTGAGATGTTAGGGTATTCCTCGCTAACTGCGGTGCCCTCTCTGTCCTGAGAGATAGTCTATTTTTTTAAGTGTAATCTCCTTTTAGCATAGAAATCCACCTAAACGCACTTGGAAATACCTTAGTCTTAGAAGCATATCCTGGCATGACATTTTGGTAACACATAGTATTAATATCCCAGTGCAACAGCTTGTACATGGTCCATATTCCCACATCACTGTGAGTTCGTCGAAGAAGTCCCGCATGCCTGCTCCATGGTCTCTCTAAACCTTCTAAGGCCGAGCTATCCAACACCTTTCCTTGCAACATCCATCCAAGCAAACGCCCTTCCCTCCCCTCATCTGAATACATCAACCCAATTGGCAGAGAGCACGTGTCCCCCTGAGCGAGCAGTATTGTGAATTTTATCTTCTCTTCCAGAAATCAGTTCGTCTTCGTTGCAGCAGATGAAATTTCTTGTAACACCTCCGCAGGTAACCAACATTGCTACTTCTTGATGCACCCACCCAAGTCTCAGTATCCTTTTTTTTTTTTTCTTCACATCCTGCAGCTGGTCACTGTAGAAAAGTTTAGTTAAAGAAAACCAAAGTCCATATATCTTTGGAGCATAGCTGAAGACTACCCTATCGCCTAAAAAGACATTAGGCATTTTGCTAACTTTGATAGCTGATTTCTGCCTTTAATAAGATGTGATCCAGAAAAGTAAGACTGTGTTGAATGAAACCATAGTAAAAGCTTAAAGATGTAATCAGTGCTCTTATGTTAAAATACTGAACAGGGGATATTAGGGGCACAGACGTGTGACGCCTCTGTTTTTTGACATATTATGTCTGGGTTCACACAGATTGATATGTGAATTATTTGGGATCTTTGTGGAATGACTGGTATATATTATAGGCCCTGAAATGACTGAATCTATAAAGCGAGAGGCACTAGGGAATACAATTACCTTTGCCCCTAAAGGGGATCTTTATTCTCTTAGCAAAAGATCCCTATTTCCTTTTTTAAAAAAATATGACAAATAGCAGGACTTGGCGAGACGAAGTCTTCTGTTTCTAAAATTAGGGCACTGGCGAGTGGAAACTGCATAGATGCATGATGTGTCCATCAAAATAACGCCTGTCTTTTTGCTTTGCTGTGGTTCAGAACAGTTATATGTGGACTTTCACTAGCATGGAATTACTTGATTAATGTCAAGATAAGTGAGTGTCTTAACTAACAACAGATCTCTCTCTCTTTTCTTTTGTTGTTGTTGTTTTTTTCCCATTTGTTTTTAAGCCTAAACTATGAACAAAGCATTTACTAAGAGAGCTTACCAAGGTTGCTCTTAGCCACCCAGGGAGGCGTCACAGCTCATCCACATGTAGTTGGGTCTGCCATGACCACAAGCAGACGTTAACCTGAGCCTTACAGATAGACATCCATCTGTCCGCAGTCACATTTATCCATAGAACAGTACACGAAGGTGTCTTTGCTAACGTGTCACCCCTACTTACAGTCTCTCCAGAAAAGGAAGTAAAGGAAGGACAAGAAGGGTAGCCAGGTCCCACCCCAATCCATTCTGAAAGGCAGGGCCCCAGAAATTCTGCTCAGATTCATGGATATGGTCAGCCTCAACATTTTTAATGTTTACTGTCTTACCCTGGGAGTTCAGAGGTACGCATGCTCCTACTGTGTAGTGGCAGCAGATTTCATCTCTCTAAATCCCCTTCGATGATGTGTCTTCACCCCTAGTCTCTCAGATCTCTGTTTCTTACACTGAGAGTTGGTGTTGGCCACAGTGCTTGCATCACTAATGCCTATTGGTAGAAGGCTGGTAGTTGTTTTGCTGGGGTGGCCAGGGAATGTTCCTAGGAGACAAGAGTCACTTCACCTTTGCAGACCTCACATGACTAGAGCATGCAACTAAAGGGAAAACTGCTTGAGGGTGGAGGGAGCGTTAGTTGCAAATATAGTGGCCAGCGCTGTGGATTGGCTGGCCTTGCAGGGCCTCCCCTGTCAAGTCACTTGCATGTCTATGTCTTAGGTTCTGTTTTAGGTTTTATTTTGATATCATAGATCAAGCATTGCAAACATTTGACATCATAGGTCAAATGACCCAAGTTGTGGATTTTTGTCTCACGATTGAACAGTCCCTGTCTGGAAAGTAAAAGGGGCCACACAATACCCCTAAAAGAAGGGGTATTGGGTCACAAAAATGTACCTGGGGCCAACCAGGTTATGTCCTGACCTTATCTAATCTGGATGGCTGCTCAGTACATTCTTAATGAAGTGCTATTGATCAAATTTCAAATTGAGAGAGATATCCCTATTGCTTCGATGGTCATATTAATAATGGGTTGTATGCTTCATAAGGTTCTATTTGAACTCTGAATTTTGAATCAAGCATGAAAAAAGAGATACCAGTATCAATCAAATGTCAAATTATCTCCCAGCCAGTCCACCCTCCTCATAGACTAAAAATGAAAAATCAGAGCTGCTCATGGTTCTAGAAGTCCCACTGGACCTTCTTTCCCACATTCTAGAAAGTTCTTCTTTCCCACATTCTAAACAGCAAACTTCTGGAGAATCCCCTCCTAAGAAACCATATTCCTTTCTTAGGGCAAGGCCCTTGAATCCTGATTCTCCTGGATGGTAGTGTTTGAGAAAAGACAATTTCTCTCTTATTAAATAAAGAGAGAAATCAACAAGATGCTTAAAATCTCATTTTGCAGACTTGATGGATTTTAGAAACTGAAGTTCTCATAAAGGTGTATTATTCTCACACAGGCTGCCTATGGGGCAGAGCTGATGACATGGAAATCAACCAAGAGTAACAAAAGCCACAGTGCTGAAGGATTTTTCTTTCAGTTCCCAAAGGAAAGGTCACCATTTCCACCTTCCATGGAGGATACCCAAATGTTGACTCTTCTGCGTAGAAGATCAGTTGCTCATGAGTATTTGTGGTTTAGGAGATGGAACCTGAAGGGCGTTTTCTGGTCTTACTCTGAGGCTCTAACAGTGGTGTTAGGTGCTTTGTTGTGGTGGCTCTGGAGAGACACGTGCTTATGGAGGTTTCCCTGGAGATCAACCTTCCACCATCAAGATGGCACCGTCATCTCCTGTATCCACCTCCATACTCAGGCAGCTTCTCTTTGTCTCAGGACCTTTGGGCAGTTGGATTCTGCAAAAGCTGGCAGAGGGGCAGGATGCTTCCCTGCTCTCTGTTTGCTATGAGGCTCCCTAAGCTTGGCCTGCACTAGCTGGGGCCTGTCTAGACTGTGGAACCTCCTTGTGTACAAGAAGAGGTTGAAAAGCAAGTGATCTTATGGAGTGGCTGGAAAGTCACTCCAGCTAACTGGCCTGTACTGAGTCATTGCTGTGCACCTAACGTGCTCTAGGCCCCTAGACACAGCATTCAACCAGTCAGCAGAGGCCCTTCCTTTAAAGAACTTCCATTCTGGTGGAGACCAGATGCCATGCAGGTAGCTGGATAAGCTTATATATGCACAGAAAGTTATACAGTAACTAGAAGGACTCAAACAGCAAACGAGGAGTTAGAAGAAAGAGACATGAGTGATTGATACTTTAGATGCAGTGATCAGATGAGGCTTCTCTGAAAGGTGGCATTTAACAGGGACCTTAATCCAGGGTGGGTATGAGCCAGGTAAGTAATCGTGGAAAGCGTTTCCCACTGAATAAGCATCACGTGCAAATGCCCTGTGGTTGAGGCATGCTCAAAGTGTCTGGGCACAGGGAGAATCCAGTGTATCCAGAACACCCAGACACAAGTGAGGACTTTACAGAGAGAATATCAGGAAGACACCCTGATGTCGGAATATATTAGGATTTTAAGTCTGTAGAAACCATTTGTGATTTTATCACGTGATGGAAGGCATTGGAGAGTGGGCTGTGACTGGATTATTTTTTTAAGTGGTGAGTCAGACTGTTTTGTGGAGAATGGGCTGCAATTGGCAAGAGCAGAAGAAACAACATGAGTTGGTGCAGTCTGGGGCAGGATGGCCTGACGACACAGCAGTGGGACAGCAGAGAAGTAGTGGACTCGGGTTGTATTTTGATGGAAGAACAAGCAGGGATGCTGGCAGACTTGAGATTTGCTAGGTCTGTTTTGTGTTCCTCCTGCTCTTCCTCCAAGGATGTGTTTATTTTTGTCACTCTGGAAAGAAAGGCCGTCATCCCTGCTATAATTGCCCTTTGTATAGACTTTGCTGAAATCTCCAGGGTGCAGCCATAACCTGCTGCAGATTATGGCGCCAATTCTGTGTTTCAGCAACTATGATAAATGATACATTGAATCTGTGTAACACACATGTATGTACCCATGTTTGTGCATGTGTGTACATACGTGACTCATTATAACCGCTTAGTGAAGCAGATGCTACCGTCATGCCTGTCTTGCAGGTTTTAACCAGCAAATTAAACCTCTCAGGCCCAGAGAACCTGAGCAACTTGCCCACCGTCGCCCAGAGCCCATCCCATGCCCAAGTGCTGCCCACTGGACCCCACGGCTCCACGGGCTCCTTTGATCTTAACGTTTGAAAGTGGCCTCACGTCCTGGTGGAATTCTTCTTTCTCCATCTGCTCTATCTTGCTCCTAGAAACTCTGTATTTGAGAGTTGGGGGGATAGTTGTTGCAATTTTGAGAGGACCCATGGGCTAGAGGGTTCCATCTGACGTCCCTCTGACTCGATCCCCGGTCACGCAGCTGGTGTGTGTGGGGTCCTGGGAGGTGCCACGTGCAGTGGCCCCAGGCTCAGGATGGCATGAGGGAGGGCGCATTCTGTGTGTGGAGGGAGGCAGATAAACAGGTAGGATGTGTTTGAGGTCACTTCTCCAAAAGTCTTTCTTTCACTGAGAATCAGCCAGCAGGATAACCCCATTCTCTGGAGAAACTGCCAGTGGTTTTAATGAGTTGTTTTAGGCTGTAGATTCTAGGCTCCCAGATACCCCTGCAGCAGTGAGTGTGTGTGTGTGGGGGGGTGTGGGTGTGTGCACACATGCATGTATATGTATTGATGGGAGCAGGTGGAGGCTGGGTCTTGGCTGGGCAGCAAGTCTTGTTTCCACCATGCCAGGCGCCATCCCAGGACGCATGAAGGTCAACCTAGGCACATCGCCCAGTCCCTTATGAGTGTTACCTGTGGACTCTGGTGTAAGGGTGGAGTCTGCAAAACTGAACACATCTGCCCGAGCTGTTGGAACCTTCCCCGTGGGGCAGGTTGCTCTGTGCCTGACCAAGTAATTATTAGAAGCAATATTGGTCAAGAGCAGAAGCAGCCCCTCCTACCCTTCCAACCCCCAACTGCACACACATGTGCACACATGCATATGCTCCTGCACACACGTGCACCTCCCTGCAACTGCACTATATATTATTCAGAGAATATTTCAGAGAATTTTTTAAACTGGCTGTTCCTCTAAATGCTCCTGTAGCAAATTGCATCTAATTGTCTTCCTTACATTTTAGTGATTTGATTATTCAACCAAGTTGTCATGCAGTGAATTGATTTGTAGTTAATTGGTCTGTTTCCAATAAAATGTGATGTGTATTATATAGATGAAGTGGAGGATACTCAGAGCATATGAAAAAAGAAGTTAATAAAGTAATAAGAGCATTTATTGAGAGTGTACTGTGGACTAGGAGAGTTCAATGCGTGTTCCATGCAGAAACAATATGCCATAAAAGTAAAGTGTCTTGATCAGTTTACTTATGAAAATTAAAGATATCTAAATAGCTGCAAATTAGCTAGAGTAAGTGTACTCTCTTACTCCATTACAGTGCAGAATTAAAAAGATAGAACAGTGGTGATCAGCTTTTAGAATGCATGAAAATTACCTGCAGGACTTATTACAAATGTAAATGCCACTTCATCCCCCTGCTCCCCTACACCAGAGATTCTGGTTCTTGGGACTGGAGTGGGAAGCTGAAAATCTATAATCTTCTACATTCCCCCCAAATAATCCTGATAGAGGAGTCCACAGCTCACTGGGGAGCACTGAGCTGATCTGTTAGGAATGGTAGAGAGGATGTCCAATAGGATTTTCGAGGATTGTGCTCCACAGTGCTGAGTTCACCGAGCGCACGTGACATTTAAACATGACTGGTGCAAACCAGAGGAGCTGTAAGTGTGAAATACAGACACGATGTCAAAAACCAAATGCCAAAGTTGGTAGAATATTTAATTAGTAATCTTTGTGGCTCATGCACTGAGATGATGTTATTTTTTATAGGTTGGGTTTGATAAAAATATAAAAATGAACCCCACTTCCATGGGGTATGAGAGAAGCCAAGAAGTACCAGTGGGCAACCCATGTCAGAGGCAGCTCTAACACTCTACTCCAGAAGCTTCATTCTAGAAACCCCACATGAAGAAGAGAGGGCAGGGACTCCATCTTGGTAGCATCAATAACTGACACTCACTTGGTTACTGACTGGTAATCAGTGATCTTCTTCACAGCCTCACCACAGCCTCATAATCTGTATGCGCTGGTATTTTCTCCATGTATGGATGGATAAACACACCCAGACAGGAAATAAGCTTTCTGAGTTTATGTAGCAAGGAAGTAGCAAAGGCAGGATTTGACTCTAGGAATTCTGACCCTGAGGAATCCTTAGCTACTGTTCAATCTTGTTTCCCTGCATGGGGATTGAGATCCCATGAGGAACGAACTTTGTGCCCCCAGAGGATTAAACCGAAGTTGGGTACCATGTTGATTGCAAAGCATGATGGGAAATTCTTAGTGATTTTGATGGAACAATAGTCAGAACAAAAAAAAGTTGAAACAGAATTCCTAAGAGGAGGAGGCTCTCATGTCCCCACATATCATCCACCAGAAATTCCAGATGAAATCATAAATCTGTCCACTCTACTCCAGCCACACTATTACCACCCGAACATAAGCACCAGTATTTCATCAGAACCAAATCAACATTCTAAACCTTGCCTCCTTGGTTCCATTCTGACCTCTTCAAACTACCACCATTTAGACAGATTAGATATATATCTAATTGATAGTTTAGCTACCTCCCTCCCTGTATATCTGTCTATCATCTATCAATCCATCATCTATCTACCCACCTATCTATTTACCTACCTACCTACCTACCTACCTACCTACCTACCTATCTAAATACACATCTGTATACATCTAATCCTATCAGTTCCCTGATTCAACCCCTTCAGTGGTCTTCCTTAACCCTAGAGTGCAATCCAAACAGGCATGAGTTGGCCCTGTCCTCACTCTGTCCTCTTTTTTCCCTCGCCCCCTGGGTCACCATGTCCCAGGCACACTGGCCTCAGGCCGTTTATCTCAAAGAGTGTCCTCCATTTTGTCTTGTGTATTTCTTGGGTGACTTTGTGGCATTTTGGAACAGTTTGCTAGCTGTTTGGAGTTACAGGTCTGGTTTAGTTGTTCTAACTATGCATCTTAAAAAGCTTTTGGATAAAGTGTGGTCACTGCTATGGTGTATGAATGTGTAAGTCATTTCCTAGATTTAAGCTTTGGGAAGGCTAAGCAGTCATGGACATTATTTCCTTAGTGGGTACATTTGCTGAGGCCAAAGGAGCAACTGACACCCAAGACCTCAGAAAAGTGAACAGGGTTCCCCCCCACTGCTAGCTGAACCATTCCCCCTTCCTGTTCCCCAGAACCTTCAAGTTGGTCCCACTTAATAGTTTCAGGAGGATTTTTTTCTCATATGGAAATGCGGGAGGTGTTCCAAGATCCTGGGAATTTTCTCATTCCTTCCTGTGGAAACAAAGCAGACTCAGAACCAGTTGTCACCTGCTGCCCCACCCGGTGGGTGTAGATGAGCTCCCTGCCCTTGCCATGAATGACTCCTGGAAGATGTACCCTGAATCTTGGCCACTGTGACCATTACTATCCCAGCATCTTCTCAAACTGGTCCACACCATTAGTCAAGACCACAAAGCCTAGAAGTGGTGGGGCTGGGGCTGTGGTTTGAAAGGAACATTTGCATTCTGAACCCCTGGGTCATCTGGCAGGTTGATGTGAGTGGAGGTGAGACTCTAATCATCTCAAAGATGTCCCAAGAGATCCCACTTAATAGTTGGGAACTTCACCAACATTGGGAAGAATTCTGTGGGGCCCCATCTCCTGGGCTGTCTCCCTTCGTTCTGTGAAGGGAAGGAATTTTATCTCCATCCTGAGCTAACAGAAACCCCATAAGCCACAGGGACCTGACAGCTTCTGCAGCTGCAGGATCAGCAAGATTTGTCGGAAGCCTCTTGCCTCTTTCAGTACAACCAGGCAGTCTATTTTGTTTTGCTTCATTTTTATTCAGTGATGAGCATGGAATGGATGATCTGGAAAGTATAATTGGCCATGATCCTCTTTGTGAAAAAGGTTAGTTTGCAGGTGGATCAGGGAAAGAGCTAATGCAGTAGGTGGCACGGAGCTGAGGGACCAGGCTATCAATGCCCTTCCTCAGGTCTTCCTGTCTTGGTGACACTGGTGATGCTCCTGGGCAGCCCCTGAGGCCTCAGAGAGTAGAGCGTCTTCCCATACACCAAGGGAACAGTGCATTCCAGATGTGTTCTGTCTTGATGGGGGGTGTAATAGTTTCCCAGTGAATGGTACCAGCAGCAAATGAAAACTGAAGAGTTTTCTTCCAAAAGAGACCTGGTTTTCATTTGGGCAAGGCTGAAGAAGGAGAGAAATGAGAGGATAACATCTGGGTGAGATGAGAACTTCTTCCTATGTCCCCTCCTGCCTGGGTGCTGCAGCCCGCCCCCACCAGCGTGGGCCCTGCTAAGAGCCGGGCCTCAGTGGACCCTCTGCAGGGAAGTGAGAAGGAACATCCCCTCACTGGACCGTTGTCCACTCCAGAGCAGGCTGGCAGGAGCGCGGAACCAGGCATGGGGCCAGGCATGGGGCCCTGCTTGCGTACAAGGTTGTAGGTGTGTGACGTGCAGGGATTCCTCTCCCCACACCCCTTACAGAATGTATCTTAGATATGACTAGGGCCCAAAGTCTGCGCATCCTGAGCCCTAGTTAGGAATCTTATTTTGGATGTACCTCTCTTGGCGAGCGCACAGCCTTTGCACCTTCCTGCTACAGTGGGGCTGGCGAGTTCTCCACCCTACGGTGAACTTCATCTGAGAAGTGAACCTATTTTATCCCTCTTTCAGCCCCACAGGGATTTCTCTGGACAGGGGCAGGAGGGGTGATGGTGAAGGAAGCATGAGCAGCCCCAGGGGCCATAAAGAGTCTTCATTGAATATATGGAGTGAAATTAATTACAGTGTTCTTGCTCTGTCCCTGTAAGAAAACCACTTGACTGTTAAACCTGGTTAGGGGCACCACCATGGACATATTATATCTCATTAGCATCTAGGTGGTTTCAACTAGATTTAGAAGAGGTTAATAATTAGTAATATGTGCATTTCTCGGTAGAGTTGACAAAGCATGTGGGATCCCAGTTCCTACTTGCATACTTACTCCTTGTACTCCAAGTTACCCTTCAGCTCAAATCTATCCACTTAAACTACACCTGTAGGTCAAAGTCAGATGCTTTTGACTAGGAAGCATCTGTGAGTTGGTTACCAGAGCTGCATGCGGCCATATTACAAGAGGGCTTTTCCCTTGCCTCTGTGGACTAAATGTTTGTGCAGTACTGAGCCTGGCTGGTGGAATTCTGTATGAGAACCCTGGCGCCATAATCTCTTTAAAATGGTTTCTCTCCATGCACTTTGTCTGTGAACTAGGCAGGGCTCAGATAGAACAAGAAGAAGTGCATGTTTCAGAATCCCCAAAAACATGTCTTCTGAGTGTCTTGAAGGGCTTGAGTGTATGTGGGAGCAGCTGACCTAGAACCTAGTTCTTCTGAAACAATCCTTGCTGTAGACAATGGTAACGAGGGCACAGCATCTTCCCAGACCCGCCTCCCTCCTCTCTGTTCTCCCTCTTGCCGCTTTCACTTGTGCAGGGGTGCTGACTTGGCCCATTGTTCACTTGCACCCTTTACTAGGCCCCAGAAGCAAGTGGGAGATATAGTAGACTCAGCCCCAGGGGCTGACATTCCAGGAGGGGGTAGGTAAATAGTCAGGCAGAGAGGTAAGTAAAGGAATGGCAGGTGGTTTACTCTGTTACTTGAAGAGTAGAGATGGGGTGGAAAGGTATCCTGCAGAAAGGGGTTTCCCTGAGGAACTGACACTTGATCTGAGTCATAGGGATGGGGGAAGCAGTGCAGGCATAGGAGCAGGTGCCGAGACCCTCATGTGAGGATAGATTTGCAGATGCCCATGGGTTGCTGGTGAGGCCAGTGTGCCTGGAACTTGGTGGGCCAGGGGACAAGGAGTTAGAGGACAGAATGAGGATGGGGCCGACTCAGGCAAGTTTGGACTGCATTCTAGGGTCAATGAAGACCATTGAAGAGTTTGAAGCAGGGAGGCGATAGGATTAGATTTATGCAGATGTATATTCAGGTGTAGATAGATGATGGATAGACAGGTAGATAGGTAGGGAGGTAGGTAAACCATCTGTTAGATATCTATCTAATCTACCTAAATGGCTGGTGGTTCAAAGAGGCCAGAATAGAACGTAGGGGACAAGATTTAGACATTGTTGATTTGGTTCTGATGAAATTCCGGTGCTTATGTTCAGGTGGTCATGGTGTGAATGGCGTGAAATGGACATATGTACAGATTCCATCTGTACCCTCTGGTGGATGGTTGGCAGGGCACAAGTGCATCAGATTGGTTTGCGCTATTGTCATGCGTCATTTAACTGTTCAGGTCAATTATGGGCCACATGGACGACCGTGGTCCCAGCGGGCTCCATCCCAGAGGCTCGGCGTGTCCTAGGCTCTGCCAGCTGGGTTTGTGTCATTACACCCTGTGATGTTGCCAAGACAACCAAATCACCTAAGGATGCATTTCTCGAACATACCCCGTCATTAAGTGACATGACCATGTTGTCCACTTGGGCCAGGATGGGGAATGTGGAGGGTGACCTTAGATGAAGGTCAGGAACATGGTGGCCACATATGGCATCACTTCTGCTCAGGCCCCTGGACTTTCATCCTTCCTTTGGGCTGTGCTGAGCCGGCTCTGGGGACATCAGGTGGCAACGTGCCTGGCATATCTGCTGTAAGACTAACGCGCAAGTCCACATCCTCCCTAATAACCCGGTGTCTAGATTGTGGTGTCACACAAGGGCGTGTTTCGAAATTAGCATTTGAAAAGAAGCCTCCTTGCTTTCAGTTTGAGCTGACATGGTCCCTTTTCCTCTGTGGAAATGAAATTTATTAATCATAATAAAACCCTCGGATTCTGAAGGTAAAGGTCACTCTGAGGAGAAAAGGAGGCAGCTCATTTACGAGGAATAGTTCAGCACTGCTGTATTTTCCTTCCGCCTTGAAGAGAATACTGCCAAATTGCTACCTTGGGTTTTCCACAGAGGGGGAAGCTGTGCCCAGTGTTCTAGACAAACAAGAATTTACCATTCATGGAGGCAGGAAAAAAAGGCAGGAGCTGTGTTTTCATTGACTACGTTCAGATTATCAACACGGTGTCTCCAAAAAAGGGGAAATTCTTGCACAGTGAAACCATTTCCCAAATTAAACAAAATAATGGTTGCTCTGGATTGGCATTGTCACACTCATTTTGAAGGAGTGACTCTGCATTTGAATCCACCACGCTGTGGATCGCTTAGTAAATCTCCTAGGACCTTATGGCCTATTCACGCCATCAGCTCTGCCAGGTGAAATTGCATTAAAAATAGTCTCACTAATAGTCTTCTTTTCCTCTCGGCCAATGACAGACTATTTTCTCATGAAATGATAATCTTTCCTGTCCTTTTGTAAGTCCTAATATCTTACTGTGTGTCCTGGGTGGAGGCCCAGTTTTCTCAAGTGACTTCCGTTTCTTCCAAAGCATCATCATTCTTATTTTCATACGCCTTTCAGCATGGCCTGATATCTGTTTTTCCTCCAGAGAGAGGGAATATCTTTGATTGAAGGCCATTTTTGATGAGCCAGAGATTGACAGATGTCTTAAGGAATCACTTTGTTAGTTTCACTGAGATCTTCATCCTAGAAAAAGAAACTTCCATTGATGCCACTTCTTTTGGGGATCAGGAGACCACTGTATGTGGAAGCTGAAAACCTCATCGAGGTCATGGGGACTCAGCCCCCTTGGAAACAGGCAGGAGGAGCTTGGGGGTCTAGTATGTCCCGGGAGAGTGTGGCTCCACCTGGAGATCTAACTTTGAGGCTGAGTTAGAAGGTCCTTGACCCAGCCTCTTTTCACCTTCCCAGGCCCCGTGATGTGAGCGGGCAAGCCAGACCTTCCCTGTACACTTTTATTCACCAACTATGAGCAAGAAGATTGGAAGGAAAATGAAGGAAAGATAGGGGAGGAGAAAAATAAAATGCATGCAAATTAGACGCCAAGAGCTGGGAGGTGGGCTGATGATGGATTGTACAGAGTAGTCATTTTTCCCTGCCTGTCCCTTTATCCTTTAAAGTCAAGTACACCAGCCAGAGCTCTGCTAATCGACATGCCCGCCATTGTGTGGCTGGAGTAGGAAGTCCCCCCTTAATGTCCATAGTTCTTGGAAAGCGCAGCTTGAAGTGCAACCAATAGACTACTCAGTATCAATGAGAGTTAAGTTTCTACTGCATATTTGTGGTCACAAACACATCACCAGACTTCTAAATAAAGACCCCAAGCTAATATGAAATAATTAATATGAATCAAGTATTTATATTCATTTATTTCCAACCCTCTTATTCCAATTCAGAGTCACAGGTGGCCAGAACCTCTCCTGGCAGCTCAGGGTGCAAAGCAGGACCCACCTTCCATCACAGACCTCTGCCATCTCACACACACGCACACACACACACACACACACGCTGATGAGCCATTGGGACTCTTCATGAATGTCCTTGGCATGTGGAAGGAAGTGAGAGTCCCTGGAGAAAACCCAGACATGGGGAGACCATGCCCACCCCATATGGTAGCCTGGCAGAGCCAGTGATGGCTCCCTTCACTGTTGTGAGGAGGGCTGCTGTTACAGGGAAGACCGGCTGGTCTGCGTGCGTGCTGGTCGCTAATGGCACACAGCTGCTCTCTTCTTCCTTGCCAGAGAGACTCACTTCAACTCAGAAGTTGCCCCCCACCCTTCAGGGGACCCCAGTATCTGCTGAACTTACAGGGTCATTAAAACTAAAAACCCACTTGCTTCCAGCAGGACAATTGACTCGGCTCTCAGAATCAGGCGGACACTAGTCTCCAGCCCAGCCCACGTGCTCGCTTTTCTTTGGTCCCATGCTCCTGCCGAGTGCCCTGCCCCTTCACTCTCCCTCCCCACCCTAACCACTCATATGCTGCAGAATCTCTGTTTCAGGCTCTTTCCAGAGAACCTTACTTTGCTCATTGCCAAAATAGCAATGTTCAAGCGAGCTCCAGAATGGTATCTGGCAGGTCACTCAAGTAGGGCACATAACCCCATGGAAGGGCATTTGAGCAGCCCCATGAGGCCCAAGGGTCAGTACTGATTCTCTGTAGCTCTGTGACCTGGAACAGGTGACTTAACCTCTCTGAACCTTACTTTCTGATGTGTTGCTGATGTGTAGATAATTAGTCAGCATCTGATGCATGAAATATCCATCTTCTCTTCATTTTCATTCTGCACAGGGCATCAGGACCCTGGAGGAAGGAGAGATAGAAAACCCAAAGTCCTCAAAAAATATTGTTTGCAACGTATTCCTTCCCTGAACCTGGCCATAGTTTGATGACATAGACGCTCTGGGGTGAAAGGATCAAAATCAAATCAGCCTCCAATTCTTGAGAGCAGAGAAGGGTCCCATAAATCCTTAAAGGAGGCTTCTATCTGAATACATTTGTTCTTTTTTATTTTAAGATTTGGGACACTAGCTGCCCAAACCGTCATCCTTTCTGGTCTGCCCCACCTCCTTTGGCGGGTGACAACTAAATCAGGAGAGAAAGACACTCTCTCGAGTATCCTCATGGCTTCTGGGGTCATTGGGCTTCTTCAGACCACTCTTTCAAGTCACCTCCTCTGTGGTCATCAGTGTGCGAGGTGTCTGTGTGTGCAGTGTGGTCATGTGTCATGACCAAGAAGGAAACATACATGTCAAATGCCTCACTCTGTGACCGGCTGTGTTAAGTGGAGAAAGGAATCTGTTGGTACAGGTGGACTTCTCCCACCTTACCTGGCAGCTTGGAATCTGTTTCTTGAAGATGCGTAGGGTCCCTCCACACTGTCTTGGTATTTTGTGTTCTGTGGTTGTTATTATCACTTTGTGACTGCATATTATGGATTAATCTTAACCTCTATTTCCCTTTCAGTTACGGACGAGTTTATGCTGCCGACCCCTACCACCACACACTTGCTCCAGCCCCCACCTACGGCGTTGGTGCCATGGTAAGTACCCAGTCCTCTTGTCCTCTCTTCCTCCTGCCTCCCTCCCTGCCCCCAGCTGGGACCTCAGTACGGTTGACGGTTGATGTCCTCTCACTTTCCCTTAATTGAATTTGTCTCTTGTGCTAACAGCAGCTAAAATGCCACATTAATCCTCCCAGTAAACTTGATAAATGTCTTAATTTCTTGGCAATGTAGTGCATGTAAGTTATTATATTTCTAATTTTGCAAGTCTCACCTAGCAGAGCACTTACCTTAATGGAATAATTAGTCATTTTGATAATTAAATCCATCACTAACAGAATGCAGTGTCAATGCAGAACTTTTTTTTTTCTTTTTTTTTCCCTCCCTGGCTGCTCATTCACATAGCCCCAAGGTTCCAGCCCCAGCACAGACTTCAGAGGAGCTAAGCCGCACACTTCCAGGCCTCTGCTGTCAGGCAGCTGAGAATCTGACTGCCTCTCCTCCCCTATTACAATTCATGTTCAAAGTCATAGTCGCCCAGGAAAGAAAATAGACAGAGGGGCACACTTTGTGTGTGCCTAGTACATAAAGAATTAGAAGGAATCAGCTGGGTTTGGGGGTTGTCTTTTGGTTTTTTTTTTGGGGGGGTGGTCTGGGTTTTTGTTTGGGGAGGGGTGGGGGGGAGGGCCAAATGGGAGGTGAGGGTGGGGTGAATTTGCCTGTACTTGTTCAAACTTCTATGCACTAAATCTCTTGAGTACAGTAAGACGTGCCCATCACATGAGAGCGTATGCAATCATTACAAAGCTTTTGGCATGCAGTTTTCTGCTTGGGATCAAGAATATCAGCCCTTATCCTAAAAAAAAAAATAAACAAATAAATAAATAAATAACTCCCCCTAGGCATTCATTTGAATCGCCAATACTTTTAGGCAAAGGAAATAGTTAAGTGCCACCTGCTAGCCATCTGAAGTCATGGCCAGGCCATTCGCTGGAGCTTGGTCATAGAAATTCAGCCATGATCTGGAAACATATTATTTTGCACAAGTTCAATTACATCAAGCAATTCATCTGTACAACTCCCCTCTCCAGAACAAACTCCATGCAGATTGTCGAGCCACGTCTAGTAGACGTTGATTTAAATTCTCATCCTGAGTTTTTACGCAACGGCTCTTCTTCAACACCTAACCCACCGGAGGAAGGTGGGGGATAGGAGAGTTGAATTACTACCTTCACCAAGTTGTCCGAATCCCACCTTTTGAGCATTAGGCTTTCCCAACAGAACAGAATAGTCCTGAGTCACACAAGCAAATAAAGGGAGAGAATGCAAATCCTTCAACTGCCCCATCTCATGAGGGGCCTTGCAGCCAGTGGGACTGGCGACAGGATTTGGCTGGCAGGGATTTTCCCTAGGAGAACTCTTGGGGGAGGGCGGGATCCGCCCTATCGTGCATTCTCCAAGAATGGCCTGGGATGGGAAGGGAGTGCCTCCATTTTGTTTGTTTTCGAGTGTCTATTTTTCACATTAGTCTTTTTTGATGATCCACGTGTTGCAAAAGGAAAATGTAAAAAACACACCCCTCAAATTGCTTTGTTTCAGAATGCTTTTGCACCCTTGACTGATGCCAAGACTAGGAGCCATGCTGATGATGTGGGTCTCGTTCTTTCTTCATTGCAGGCTAGTATATACCGAGGGGGATACAACCGTTTCGCTCCATACTAAATGACAAACCATAAAAACCTTCCAATGTGGGGAGAGAGGAAGCTTTCCGAGGCCTGGGTATTGCAATACATGCAGTAGTGCATCATTTTAGCAACTCTAAAAAATTAAAAAAAGTCAAAAGAGGAAAAAAATTACATTTTTTATCTTATACCTCAGATATTTTGTTCTGTGTATTTTAATATTGTGGGTCTTTAATTTCTGAAGGTTCCGTAGTTTGGTCGCTGGCTGTAGGAGTTTCTGTGATTGACCTAGAGAGATGCTAGATATGAATAAAAACTGGTTTAGGGCCATATCCAGAGTGCTATATCCTGTAAATGAATTATATATGCTGAATATTAAGCTACTGGGGTTATCAGCTGTTGGGGAAGAGTGTAAGTGACTGCAGTAGTCATTTCTTTCTGCATCTGCATTATTTTATTTTATGAAAGGGGAAGGGCGGGAGGGACCTAAAGGATTGGGACTGGGGTTTGGCTGAAAGCAAAGCAAATTAGTCACTGAAGAATGTAAACGACCCACTGCACCAACGATCCCTATCACCGGTTCTGAGTTACTCATTGTCAGTTCAAGCCAAAGGTGACGTGGGCCGGGGGGGAGCCTCGAGCAGGCAGGGAGATCTGAGCTGAAGGAAGCTGTGCAAACCCACCCTCGTCGCCGTCCCGCCGGCACTGCTCAGCTTCTCAACCAGCCGGTAGTTATTCAGGCCAAACCCGCTAGTTAGACCATCAACAAGCATTCTTTTTATATTTCTTCCAGTCTAACAAATTATTGATATCATTGCTGACTTTTATATTACGGGAGGGAAAAAATAACCTTAATAAAAAGGTGATAAAAAGCACTGTTTCTATTTTTTTCTTTTTTTCCAAAAAAAGAAAGTAATAAAAACTTAAATTCTTTGTACCAGTTAAAAAAAAAAAATGTATAAAATTTACATCTGTGCAGTGGAGTTGTTAAGTTCTAGAAACAGTCTAGGAAGCTTTAGTTTTAGCCTAGTTACAACAATTGTTAGAGACAGACGTATAATTTTTATGGAATTACATGATAATCATATTCGGATTTCTAGAAGCATTTTACAAGTATTCCGATCGTTGATAGAGATAATCGTGGTGTTTTCATCAGCTTGGTACTTTTTGACACCTGACTGTGTTGTGTGAGCAACCTGCAATTTTTCAGTCCGTGAGAACTGCCCTCCACTCTTCCCCAAGCCCCCCCAGTATCTTTAGTTCTGTCTCCAAGGCCCAGGACACTTATCCAAAGGAAGCAAAAAAAACATAGGTCCACCTCGTCACCCCAAGAGCAAAGCCCCCCACCTCCACAGCAGGGCCAGAGTGACACAGCCGAAAAATTGCAGTTTGTCTTTTTCTTCTGTTTGAGCTGTTTCCATGTTGTTCTGTTTACAAGTTCACCTAAGTTGGGGTATCTGTCACGGGTCTTCCTGTTTTTGTATTTAAACCAACAGCAGCAAGCTGTCCCCCGAGTAGTTTTGCTGCCCTAGTTAACCCCTCATGTGGAGGCGCGGCCCGCCGCCCTCCAGCGAGTCATGGACTCACCGCCGCTGTGACCCTGCGATCCGCTGTAACAACTCTGCTTTCAAACAAAACCCGACAAAACTTAAAAAAAAAAAAAAAGTGTTTGTGATCCAGCTTTCTCTTTTCATCCTATGTGCATGCAGTAACACCGGTTGGATATTAAACCATCAATAAAGTCTCACAAGATTTGAAAACAAAGTTTCTGTAGCTTCGCTATCCAAGACAGGTGGTTGTTACCTTGCAAAGACAGAAAGGGGGGGAAACGGATTAGCAGCCCAGGGTGAAATCTCGCCGAGTGTCCTGTTCACCGATGAGTGTGGGTAGGGACGGGAGGGCTGGGGGGTGCGGGCTGGTGGCTTGGCTAGGACGTCCGGGCCCCCCACCCGGCGGACGTCTGGTGTCTGGGTGATTACAATGCTGTGGCGTCCTACCCGGGAGGGGAGGGAGCAGCAGGGGGCCAGGGAGAACCCACGGGGGTCTCCCCCTGGCCCTCGATTTCAAAATCCAGAATTTGCATTGTCTTTGGAATCACAAACATAGAATTCTTACTGTGTTGGTTAAAGTAAAATTAATTTGCAGTTTTGATTTTCATTGATGAGCTGTATTTCCCCCATGATTGTATGTAGTTTTAATAAAATCATTTAGAGCAAGTGGGTGCCAACTGATGTTGCAGAATCTTTCGTCCTGGCTGTTCTCCGAGATGCCAATAAGTCATTTTAAAATGTATGTCAGAGATGTAAACAAACATTTTGGATTTTTTTAAACAGTATTTATTTGGAATGTTTTCATTTATCTAATAACTATTGCTATTATGAATTATGGAAAAAAGATTACTATCACGTGTGGCATATAGTGACTTCTTAACACACACATCACGCAATCTGCAAACCCAGAACATGTGTATATCTGTCTTTAGAAATTAGTGTTTATATCACTTACAGTGGTTTGTGAATAAAGAAAACTGGTTTGTAATATCAAAAAATAAAAGCTTAGTCTGAAAACGTACACTGAGTCGGTGGTCTGAGTCCTTCTGCTTCTGTGCAGATCCGGGGAGGGTGGGTTTCTTCCTCACACGTGGCCGCGCTTGGGGCCGCCAGAGGGCGTGGGTGAGGCCACCCAGGTGAGCAGAGGCTGCCTCCCCCACCCCCACCGGTCTGGTCTCTGCAGGTGCCGCAGGTGTGCCTGCTGTCCTGTCCGCTGCAGAGATTCCCTTCCTCGTCCATCTTTCCAAAGAGGTTGGTGGAAGGAACCCTGGGTATTTCAGAAAGACACACAACGAAGCTTAGCTGTTCCCCAGCTTGGAAATGGAAACGCTGGGTTGAAAACAAAGCGAACTGTGTGTCTTACGTGAAACATGTTCAAGTTATTCATGCAACTTTGGTGGGGTGGGGGGCGGCCTTGGATGCAGAAGCTGATAAAAGGACACTCGGGGTGCGGGAGTTTGCATTTATTGCTTCCTGTCTCAAGCCATGAGTCCTGGCCAGGCTCTTGTGTTCCTTATTTCATTTAATTATTTAGCGCTCCCATCTGGGTTGAATTATCTACCCCATTTAGCTATCTTAATGCTATCCTAACCCTATCTCATTTAATTATCTTGATGCTCCTATCAACTTGGTAACACATTAAAGGTGAAAAATGTGAGGTCAGAAAGCGTGTATTCCGACTTGGGCTCTTGCTTCGGTCCCTCGCTAGCTCCAAGCCTGGCCAAGTGAAACCAAAAGTCCTGAGCCTGTGTCTCCTCGCCTGTATTCATGGTGATGATGACACCGTCTTGATATGAGAGGAAATCAAACTGCCCCATGATGAATTTAGCGCAGTCACTCATACTGTAAACTATCATCATTTCCACACAAAGCAGCTGCGTTTATCTCAGGTCACACATCCAACGAGTGGCCAGGCCAGCGTGGGCATCCCTAGGCCATGGGGAACTCTCCCTCCCTGGCCACTTACAGCTCTCCATTTTAGAAACAATAGTTTGTTTCGCTGGTGGCCGGGGAACGAACTGGCGCTGCAGAGGCTGCAGGCAGCCTCGCAGCCCAGTGCTCAACCGCTGCACCACCAGGGGAGGCCCTAGAAACAATAGGTGTTCTCCTAAGGACAGCAGGCTGTTCCACAGCCCGGGTTGCCTTAATGGCGTCCACCTGCGAGTTCAACCACATCATTCAGTGGCCCCTTCTCTGAACACCACACGCAGAGGATGGAGCAGGTTAACAGTCCACTGCCGTTGTCCTTAGAGACAGCAGCTCTCGTTTTGTGAATGGGGGCGATCAGAAACGAGGGGTCATGCAATTTGCCTGAAGTGATGCTCAGTGATCGTTGGGGTGAGATTCCCCAGGAAGGTCTGTGAGGCCTTCCCTCTGGGAATCTGCTCCAAGATGGCGGTGGGGGCAGTTAAACACGGACTGCTGGGGCTCTGAGGCAACTGAGAAGCGAAAGGGTTTCTCAAAAGTCTTGCCGGCCTCTCTCCTCCAGGAGTGTGGGCAGGGGTGAGCGAATATGCCCCCAGGAAGCCCATATGGGGCGCACACGCTTTGTGTATAAATAAAGGCTGTTATTTATTTCTCCGTGGACAATGCCTGGGAGGTAGACTCTTAGCCCACCTGTTATTTTTTTCTTAAAACAATCTCTTAATTAAACAGTGAAATGCTTTCCATGTTAAAAAATAAGAACAAACCTGGCAGATTCTGTTCATTTAGCTGAAAGCACAGTTGCCCACTCAAGCCCCTGACAACCTTGATTATTTATGATGCTCTCAGGAGGCTGACTCCATCTCCTGGAAAACGGCCATTTTGAACTAAACTAGGGCTGGTGAGCCCTTCACTCTCCCACGTGAACATGCAAGTCCACACATGCACTCGTGTACACACACTTAAGTGCACACACTTTCAGAGCCCTTTGCTGCTGGCTGTGCTCCTGTGCATGCTCCAGAGCCTTTCTCTCTCAGAGGAGCTGATAAACTTGTAGAAAATGCAGATTCCTGGGCCTCCCTGGTGGTGGAAGGGATTCAGCACGGCACTATGAAGCTTTCTGCAGCCTCTGCAGCACGAGTTCAATCCCCAGCACACCAGGGAGCAACCCACATGGCGCAGCAGACCTCTCCTGCCTCCCTGGCTGCTCCCCTCAGCAGTGGATTTCAGTAGACCCACTTGTTCTGTTCCCTACTCTGTCTCTGGTGAATCCTCTCACCCCCACACCTCTGGCCTGTACTTCAGTTCTTTTAAATAAATCTTAAAAAAAAAAAAAAGAAAGAAAATGCAGACTCCCAGGCCTGCCCACCTTTAGCACTCCCACGGTGGAGGAGCTTCCTCCGGCTGTCACGTGCTGAGTCTCCCTGCAGAACCGCGCCTCCTGGTGGCGAGAGAGTGATGGGTGTATCTGTGTGCTAACACTGCTCTCCGTCCTTCTCATAACCTGTGGGGTTTTCAACCCATAAAGTCAAGAATTAGGACTGAAAGGAAATATTCTCACCGGGAAGAGGTAAGTCATGCATGTTGGACAAATATAGAGGCTGACTGGTACCTTTTGTCTTGTGTTCATCGGGCAGCCCACATGTGCCAGCAGATGCACTCACCAATATACAGTTGGGAGATTTGTATGTAAATTCACACAGTGTAGTATTATCTGGAAGATATAAAATCTCCTTGTGCATTTGCTCAGGATTCAGCCTGATGCTTGATACTGGCCCCAAGTCTGTTCATCCCCCACGGGGCAAAGTCTCTCAATTCCTGGAAAAGCCAGGGTTTGTCATTTCTGTTATCTGCAGCCTGAGGGGTGGAGATTTGGAAGGTTAAGGGCTGAACAGGAACAGCTGGCCTCTTGGGGCTGGAAGAGTCTCCCGTGAGAAGCCAGCCTTACCTCGTAGTACTCTTCCAATCACCCTTAGGGAGACCCGGGACATCACCAAATGTGTATCTCCATGGCCTAGATAACAGGGCAGCCTTCAGCACAGAAACCTGACCTGGAGAATAGAATTCACCAACATCTCAAGGGGAAATCTTTCCTGGATGGCCAGGTGTGTGGTGATGGAAACACCAAGGATTCCTTCAAAACTAACAGCGGCATTCCCCAGAGAGCACACGTAGCTTGCATAGAGAACAGAACTGAAAATGAAGGTAAACGAGGCTAGCTAACACCTTGGAATGACCCTGCCAGGCACGCCCCAGACACACATGTTCCGTCTGCATCCTTATGTGCACACAACTGCCTCAAGACAGACTCAGGAAGAGAGGCCTTTAGAGAGAGAAACTCTCATGTTTCAGTTTCTTCTGCAAATGCAGGTCGTCCCGAGCACACACCTCATCACCTTTTTTCGAGAAAGAAATGTGTTAAAACATGTGATGCTCTGAGTCTGGCATATAACATTTTTTAAATAGTAAAGCTTTTCTCTATCTGTAATGTACCTGTATCCACATATACTAGAGTCAAATACGTGTCTTACCTATATTCATAGTACCTATTATATATATCAATGCAATGTATAGAATATGTATATTTCTTACCTATATAATATACATTAAATACAATCGCACACATACAATCGCACACATCTAAAATCAATATCTGTACTCACACAGATACCAAATACTTTTGAATAGATAATGTTTTGCTGTATTAGCATAACTACAGTACATTCACTGGAAGACCATAAAAATAGATGCCAAGTTTTGTAAAACACTTGGCAGATGCTGCCAGCATAAGCCATCAGCAAGTGGGACCCGTCACTACTCCCCTCACCATCATTATCATTTTATTTCATCCCCACCAAGGCACCGGCAGGTGCCAGTGCCACAGTTTCCTCCTGTGAGGAAACAGGAGCCGGGGGGAGCTTGGAGAGCCCCCGGGTATGTGATTGAGAGCAGGGGCTGAGCTGAGGGCTGGGCTGTCTGCAGATTCTTGCTGCTCCTGCTGAACAGAAGTTTCCAGACACCAGGCACCTGGCCTTCAGGGCAGCCCAGGTGAGTCACCTGTCCCACATCACAAAGGTGCCAGTGTCAGAGCTAAGAGTGAGTTTACCCAAAGACCCGGCTTTCACAACTGCCAGGCTGGCTCTAGTTCCAGGGTATGTATTAGGTACCAGCTACCTGGGAACCTGGGAGTCCACACTCACTAGGGAGCTGGGACTGACGCCAGGCCTCTGCCCAGCCAGACAGTGGTGCAATGCCAGAATGAGGCAAAAAGTCCTTGAGAGCAGAATTCCCCAGGCTCTGGAAGGGGAGGCAAAAAAGCTCTGCAGGTAGAAAACAGAAGAGCAGAGACCCCAGAAGCAGGGTAATGGCAGAGCTGGGAGTCAGGTGTGTCTGGGAAGGCCCAGCCTGCAAATGGCCTCTCATCAGCACGCAGACTCCCGCGAAGTTCCCTTTGGGAAGTTGAAGAGACAAAGGGAACCTTCCTGAAAGCAGACAGCAGTAACCGCAGGCCAGAAAACCAAACCTTCATGCTCACATCGGGCAAGTCAGACTTCCGGCACCCACCGGGAAGTTGTCGAGCGCTGAAAAGCAGATCAGAGGCTCTGCAACTTTTATCTCCCCAAACACGTGTGGGCTGGCAGTGCACAGACTTCCATTCCTGGGCAGGGTTTCCGCAGGACACTGCCGGCGAGGACGGCTGTCAGGGGCTGTCTGGCTGCTACCGCTTTCTTTTTTGTTTTCCTAAACTGCACAACCAGGTGATGTATCTCCTCTCACCTTTGTTAAAGCACGGCTCGTCCCCTCTTAAAGACTGGGTGCCTGTGTGTGCCAGGGAGCACACATCTTGCGAGAGAAGGAGGGAAGAAGGAAACGCAAACCCATAAAATTTTCAACATCATTTGCAAAGTCCTGATGGGGAAATTCAAAATGGTTAATGCCCCACAAGATAGAAGAGAAACCTAAATCCTCCCTCCCTGTTATCATTTTTCCACCACTTAAAAAAAAAAAAAGAAGCAGAAGGACTCCTCTAGGCTGATACAGTGACAATAGATTACTGTTATTTCCATTAAGCCATCAAAGAGTAAGAATGGAGAAGCAGCTCAGCTGGGAGTCTTTCCTGTTGGTTACACAGAGTCTAGATGAACCTGCATCTGGCCCTGCCTCTGCCAGCTCCTGTCTCCGCCCAGCTGGGCCAGTTCAGGCAACTTAACTGGCCTCTGCGGCTAATTAAGCCCAAACTAGGGCTCAGTTTCAAGAGGGTGAAAGGTGTCATCAGGTTTTGGTGACCATTAAATGAGAGGCTTAGTTTGGAAAAATCACCTTTCCACGTGGAGACAGTAATGAAACCCTATGTTGAGAAATGATACTTGGATTTTTTAATAATGGGAAGGAGTTTCAAATAAGGTTGAATTTGGAAAATCAAGGAGAGGCTCAGCTCGTGAAACCTGCCTGGTTCTTTGCCGTCTATATACAGCCGACTGCAGCCTACCCCCTGAAAAACAACCTGGATGTTGCTCTGGGCTCACAGATGTGCTCTGGGTTGTAGATCCTCTCCAGTGGGTTTTCAGGTCCTCAAGTGCATATCCCCAAGGCTCAGACAGCAGGGAATCCCAACTCTGCCAGTGGGCCTGGAACACGGCATCTCACCTGAAAACTCTAATCCTTGTTAATAAAATAGGAGGAAATAGAATTACCTTGAAAGGTGATTGTGAGAAAGTGGCAGAAAAGCACTCTTAGATGCTCCACACACAGAAGATGGACAGTGAAGCCATCACCTCCCAGTCCGGGCATTAACCTCAAGATATTTTTCTTTTTTTCTTTAAAGATTTATTTATTTATGCATACAAGCACTGGGGTACAGGCCAGAGGTGTGGGGGGTGAGAGGACTCACCAGAGACAGAGCGGGGAGCAGAACAGGCGGATTGACTGAAATCCACTGCTGAGGAGAGCAGCGGGGAGACAGGAGAGGTCTGCTCGCCACGTGGGTTGCTCCGAGGCTGGCGGGGATCGAATCCGTGCTGCAGAGGCTGCGGACAGCTTCATAGGTTGCATCTTAACCCCTTGTATCACCAGGGAGGCCCCTAAGCCCCTGTATTTATCTGTTGCTACATAACTAGTCATCCCCAAATTGAGTAGCTGCAAATAACCACACTTACCACTGCAAGTGTCTGAGGATCAGGAATCCAGGGCAGTTGTGGGAGGCCCTTGAGACTCATTTGGGCCTCTGGCCACAAGCCCAGGGATTGGGGTCTCACTAGGACATGAACCCCTCCCCAGCTCATGCCTAAGGCTGTTGGCAGCACTTGCAGACCGTTGGACTGAGGGCCTGAGATCTTGCTGTAGCATAAAAGTCGTCCTCATTCTCAGCCCAGTTTATCCAGAGGGAAGCTCACAACATGGCAGCTCTTCACAGAAACAGTGAAGAGTGAGACAGAAGCCGTGACGTTTACAGCCTCTTCTGTTCCTAGAAGAAAGTCACGAGGTCTAACCCACACTCAAGGGGAGGGAGTGACGCTAATGTGTGGAAACCAGAAGGTGGGGTCAAGGGGCTGTTTCAGAAGCCGCCCACCCCCGTCCTCAGCAGCTGGAGGGTCTCAACCAATGCAGGGCCAGCAATGTGTAAGCATCTCCCAGAATCCTGTTCTTCCTTCATCTCAAGAGATGAAGCTGTTTCATTATTAAAACCAGTCTCGACGCACAGGGATAAAATTAAGTGAAGCAACGAAGAAAGCATTTCCATTTCAAGATGGAGATGCAGAAGAGTTGCAGAGAGTCTTGGCTCCCACTTCTACAGTCAGGCTCAGCTCAGGATAACAATCTCAGGTGAGAGGAGCCAGGGAAGCAAGTGGCCCCAGCTCCCATGGTCCCCGCCAACCTGCACGACCCAGCAGAAGGAGGCACCCCCCCTTCCAGGTAGCGGTGTTGATGTTCCGCCAGGTGACACTTGGAATGTTCACTTACTTTGCAACGACCTCTGCCAGGGTGAAAATAAAGGTAGACGCTTCACTTATAAATTGACATTTTTTTTCCCAAGAACTTGTGCTTCTGGTGTCTTTCCAAAGCACCTCCCACACCTCCCCAGAGCATTCCTCAGGGTGCTCACCCATTTCTAGTGAGTTTTTGTTTCACTGTCATAAAATTCTCCTTTTGGGATGTTCATGAGGAGAGGTCAAGCCTGCGATGGAAATATGAGGGCAACACAAGCCGCTCAGATGCCCTTGGGATCCACATAAGCCATCGGATTCTTCGCCCCTGCCTATGATCTGAGCTTGAGGCTCACACCCGTGGTCTCCGACACCGCACCATCAACTCCTCTTCCTGTTCATTGGGACAACATCCTGCTGACCAAAAACTCTCCCCTGAAATTCTACCATTTAATTTCACTATTTCTGAAAACTAAACCTTGGACTTTTGGCTGTCGAGATGAAGATTCCTATCCTGATCAATACCACCCACTCGGTACCTTACCCAGCAGATGCTTAGCACGCCACAGATGAAAGGAAGCTTACGGTATTGTTATTTTTTCCCAGTGTGTGGTCCATGCACTGTCTGCATTAGAATCACCTGGAAAGCCTGTTAATAAGGCAGATCTTTGAGTCTCTCCGCAGACCTTAGGAGTTTGGGTCGTAGCACCTTTGAATCCAGGTGATAAGCCTGCAGCTTAAACTTTGAGAGCTCCTCCTTAGATCTCATCAGCACAAGAGGATCTCAGTGTTGTCAGAACTCTCTTTCTTGATCTGTCAGCTGTTTTGCTTTTTGTTCAGCCCGCATATATTTTTCTATACTCGAAATTGACGCTTTCCATTTGCTGGGGTAGCTGCCATCTGTCAGCCTCCAGCCGATTTTGCTTCAACTTAGAAAACACAGCAAAGAAAAGACACTTCTCACAGGACCCGAGGAGCAAAGTCCTGGAGAAAGGGAAGGAAGGAGTTTGACTGGTCTTCCCTGGGCCAATCGCTGTGGCCCGAGGGACGGGCGGGCTGATGGCCAGGTGTCGTCCGTGTCCTTGTAGAGATTTCCATCCAAGTCACGTGGGGCAAAAGGTGTTCTTCCAGAGGCACATCAGGTGTGAGCATGTGGGAGTCTATGACCTCGAATCCCAGCCCTGGATGACGTTGGCCAGATGAAAATTTCACCCCAGGTGTGAGCTGAGAACACAGGCCTACGTGGTGCCCTCTCCAAATTTTGCTCCTCCAGTGCTCAGCGGCATGTGATCAGCCGGTAAAATGGGGAAAGAAATACTACAAGTAGGGCTCCAAAGCATAGTTGAAATTTAATTTTCTCGACATAACCATGACCGTAGCCGTTAAGAGTAAGTGTTCTCTCCATCTGGAAAACTGCTAAGCTAATTTTTGAAACCTTGAAGAAATGAAGACCACAGACATGGCCCGTTCTGAAATCCCTCTTTCAGCCTGGCTGCCTGCTGAGCTAATGACCCACTGACTGGTTTTAGGCTTTTGAAAGCCGAGTTCTAACATCAGACTTTCATCTCAGAGATAGCAGCCTGTCTCTAATGAATTTTTTATTTGTTTACTCATTGCTTCTCTGGGATATAAAAGTAACGCTCATCTATTCAATATTAAAAATAAGACTCTAAATCAGGGCCTAATCCAAAGCCAAACTGTTCCAATCGTGACACCCAAGGCCGCTCCACTTGTAGAGAAATCACACTCTGAAATCAAGGAAGACGGGGCTGTGGGGAGAGAGTGACACGCCATATGCATGCGCCTCTCCTTTTTTTTAAATCTTTTTTTGCGAGCAGAGAAGTAAATTATTCATGTCAAACTGTGTACTGTACATCACATGCGTTCCAGGAGCTCATCCACCCAGCAGCTGTGCTCCCTTCCTCGGAGGGCAGCCCAGAGTCTCCACTTCTCCCCCTCTGCCCTCGAGCCCCAGCTGCACCCACCGGAGACCTGGGAAGCATCCACAGGAGGAAGGACCAAGCTTGGGGGGTTCGCGTCCAGATGCCACTCCAGGGACGGTGGCACCGGGGCTGTTCTGAGGGCGGTGATTTCAACTCAGCATCTGGCTGTTGTGAGCTCCTCTTCCACACACGCATGGGGGGATCACAAGGAAACAAGGAAAATACGGGGAGCAGGTAGACCCTCCGGGAGATGGTGCTGGCTGTAGGGACGGAAAGCAGATGAGTGATTGGCCGGGAAGAGGAGGGATCAGGGGCACCACAGGGATGCCAGGAAACCCTTGAGGAGGTTGGGTGGGCATGCATTCCCAACTTAGATGATAGTTTCAGTGGTTTTTCCAGAGAGTGAGGGCTGGTGTGGTTAAGTCTGTAACCCGTACTGGTCGGTGGTGAAATGGTTTTACTGTCTTAGCATTTGATTTCAACCACAACTTGACAAATTCTATTGTCCTCACTTTATCATGTGAGCAAGCTTAGGTGTGTGAATATTCAGCAGCTTCCCCTGGTCACCCGGGGAGTGAGTGGGAGAGGCAGCTTTCACTACCCAATATCTCAGGAACCCAAATGTTGGCCTTGAACCTGTCTGTACATCTGCTGGATCCAAGTTCAAGTTGCCATATGTTATTCTAGCAGATCGAGGCCAGGTGAACACATTATAACTTACTCATAAACCAATACCTCAAACAGGGTGACCGATCTTATTCCAAGATGCCATTCTTAGTGAGCCATGTGTGAGATTATGTATATTTGTGTCTATTTGTGTGTGAACATGTGTGACCAGATCCTGTGTTGACTCTGTCCATGGCACCTCCAGGAAACCCACCCTGTTCTTGTACAGACATCGATGTCTTGGCTTTGGTCAGAATAGGGACCCCTTTTTAATACCACACTGTAGACATTTGTAAAAAAAAAGAAGATGAAACTAATCAGAGATGTCTATGAAGGCGGGAACATTCATAATCAATTGTGATGATTAGGGTGAACATTTAGACTACAATAAATTGCCTCATTGCTACATCCTTTACTTTCTGGGACTGCAGTGATATGACATAAACTATCCCCCACAGAAATGTGGGAGAAGTAGATCAAAGTTGTGGTTGGGGAAGGGGGGGAATAAAGAGAGAGAAAGAAAGAAAGAAAGAAAGAAAAAGGCATAGAGAGAGAAAGACAGAGAGAGAGAGAGGCATATTAAATTATCCAAGGATTTATATGGCTTATTGAATGCTATCTGTGTGAACACTATGGCTTTTGTTATCTCATTGATTTTTCACAACTCCATGAAGTAGTTATTATCCCCATTTTCTGATAAGGAAACTGAAGTTCAAAGATAAAGTCCCGCAAGCACGTTCTTCCAATGACCTGCATCCAAGCTTTGGAAGCTCGTGGAGTAGTCAGGTTTTACCCCTTTGCCAAGCCATCATAGAGAAGAACCACAAACTTAAAAAAAAAAAAAACCCATAACAGGCTGGGGGTGAGGAGTATAGAGGGTAGATGATTGAGAACTCCAGACACCCCCCAAGATGACTTATGTTACTCTGAGCATGCGCCATGAAAAAAACAGAGTGCTATTTCCCTACATTAGTTGTAAAACAAACTTGCCCAAAATGACGCAGCCCATTAAGTAAGGATATTTCTCAGTAGATTTGTTATATTAAAAAGGCACCGTTCTTCTATGCTAATCAACTCTGTTGTACTAAGAGTCCATGTAGATTAATTAGGTGCATTACTTGCCAAAAAGAATGTGATGCATATAAAACACACACACACATACACACACACACACACAGAGAGAGAGAGCTTCATAATAATGGAGTGGTATAAATTACTGGAAGTCCTCTCTCTCAGAGCCAACTGTTTTTTTAGTTCCTGGCTACATGATTTTAAACAGAACTGAATGAAATGATCCCTTCACAGCTGGGCCAACGCTTCTGCAAATAATCCGCAATGACACGCTTGTGTCCCTGGGTCTAGCAGCCCTTTAGGTGTCTGGCACCAGGGTGAACATTTGCTTTAGATCTTAGTTTTAGCCTGGGATTGTAGAAATGAGTCTGTCACCTGCCCTCACGATCTCTCAAAGAAAAATAGAAAATGAATGTCCTAAATGAAATCTTTGTGTGCGCCAGCCCCCCAGTGTATCTGGGGCAAATAGTCAAGATAGGAGTTTAAAAACCTGCAAGAGCAAGAGCAAAGGTCACTAATCACGTCCTACTCCTTCCTCCTCCTAAAAATAATGATCAGGTAGCTGGATGCCAAGAGCCTTTGTTAGCAGTAAAACCGCCCCCCTTGCTCGAGGCAAGGACAGAACAGCTTGGCCCACGGTGTTATAAAGTCGGGCGCTTCTGGGGTGCGCTGTGCCTTAGCACCCCAGCTTCTCAATCACCTGGATGGCCTCCAGACCTCCCAGGGCTGGCATTCCAGAACCATCTGACACTCACTGCACCCACTCCCATTCCTGCCCTAAATTTCACAGCATGTTCACAGGGGTCTGCTTCTCGGAGTGAAGCATCATTCTGGCCACTTCCAGATGCAGCTGGCACTGCTGGCTTGTTGCAAAGAACAATATGTTTCTGCATTTAAGAGCACGTGCTTTGGAGCAAGGCAGAAGAACAGCCATTATGAGCAGCATCACCTATGGTGGGGGGCAGAGGGAGCTCTCGGGGCCTCTGGTCCTCTTTAGCAGAAAGGAGATGATGTTGGGTGTGGCGTCAGCGGTTTCGGGAAGGACGGCTCTTTATACGTGTGAATGTGTAAAATGTTTGGTGAAGTGCCTGTTAAGCATTCCATAAGGATTAAGAAATAAATAATAATACTGGCAGTAGTAGTATGGCCAAAAAACCTAAGTATCCAGGCATGCCAGACAGAAGAAAAATAGAAACTGCAGAAATCATCAATACTGGTGCTTAAAGGGATGTCGGGGTGTGATTAAGTCAGGCCAAATGGAACCCACTTCTGTGCCTTTCCAGCTAGGTGATCCGGGCCAAGTTGCTTCTGAGCCTCAGTTTCCCTGTTTGCGAGACTGGCACAAGCTGGCATGCCTTAGGCAGCGGGTGGGCATCAGGTGCTCATCAGAGAGAAAAAATGGACCGTGTGGAAGCACCACCGCTCGCCTCCAGGAAGTGCCTGAGAGCTTTGTCAGCCCCTCGGCCACATCAGCTTCAGCACGAGCGTGGCGGAGCGTCTCCTGGACAGGCTTGGCTGAAGGAACCATCAGCATCGACGGAGGGCGGGAGCAGGACACAGCGTGAGAGAGGAACATTGCTGGGGCTGGGCAGAGAGAGGGGTCACGCGCACGTGAGTCTTGGTGTTCGTGACCACGGTGGAAGGGTCTGAAGTCCAATCTGCTGCTAACAGCACACATCCCTGAAAGCCAAATAAGCACCCACCAGCCTGTGCGCACATACGTGCAAATGCCGTGAGTGGCGATCCAGGAAACAGCCAAGTTTGGAAGCAAAATAAGTCCTTAAAGAGTCCATGTCAGCAGGCAGTTCAGGGCGGAGCCTGCTCGCAGGAGACACAGGCACATCATTCACACAGCGCCATTGACGTCCACGCGTGTGCTCCAGGGCTCAGATGTGCATTAGACGGCAGCCGCCTGGGGACAGAATATGGGGGGGAGGGAAAGAAGGGGGCGAAATGGAGGGAAGGAAGGAGGGAGGGACTTACCAGAGGGCTCCTGTCTCCAGGACTGGGAGCTGCCCCGCCCTGCACAGCCACCTACTAGTGTCCCTTCTGCACAGGTTGGTCTGTCGACGGGAACCCGCAGCTCTCAGTGTGATGGGAGAGTCAGGGGTTAAGCAAACACAGGTAAGAACAGGCCATCATGGGACGGAATGCTGCAGTGGTAACTGTGATAACATCCCAGCCACTGGGCATGTCCCGTCTGTCTGTCTCCCCCTCTTCTTTGAGGGAAGGCTCTGGCGGAGATGGAGTCAGAGCTGCAGGTTCCCCAGCCCCCCTGCAGGCGCAGGCACCTGACCTGACCCGGACTGGCCAATCAGAACGCTACCTGCCTGGCTTCAGTGACCATGGAGAGGCGGACCTGCCGCCAAAGCAGCCACTCTCCCTTATCTCTGGGGTTTTGTGATCTGGATCTGGGAAAAGATTATGAGAGAACCCGGCGCTGTCGCGATGAGGGCTCCAGATCAAGGAGAGAGCCCCAGAGGTCAGGAGCTCACAGAGAGAGAGGAGGGAAGGAAAGGAAGCCAGAATATTGACGCTGAATTATTCCGTGCCCTAGCCTCCCGCCCCGATGGCACAAGCACTGCAGTCTGCCTTCTACTTGACTGTAGATATGTACCAGGGCAGGGCGAGGGGCACCCTTGAACCCCGAAAGATGCACACTCTAAATAGGCTCTGCCATCTGCCACAGCAGGACAAAACATGTAAGACCTTTAATGGAAAGGAACTTCAATCCAATTGTATGTATGTAGAAAAGACAAAGAATATAGTTTTCTTCAAGTCCAGCGCCTGAAGTGACCCGTCCCCTCGTGGGAAAATGCCCAGCCAGCCAGGGTTGGCCCGAAGCGGGGCCACTGAGGCCCGAGAACCCGCCACAGCCTGAAGCACCTTCCAGCGGGGACCCATAGAAAAGGGTCAGAAGCAGGCAGGCAAGTCTGGGAGGAAAAGAGCGTCCCCGCGGGTCTCTCCCCCATGCCCGTGTCACCCCGTCCAGGACAGAGAAGCCAGCGCAGCTTCTTCACGTGTCTCTGCTCCTCGTGCCTCCTGCAGGCTCCTTCTGGTCTCCATCCTGCTTCCTGCCTTCCCCGGTCCCCTCTCCAGCTTCATCTCTCCCTGCTCAGCTCTACCCTCCCTTGGGTGGGGCAGGGAACCTGGAATCTCCCCTTTTCCTGGGGGCCCCCCTGTTACAGATAGAGTCAGGTTAGTCTTTGTAAGTAGGATAGTCTTTGCTAAGAGTGACTGGTGATTCCTGAGGGGCCTCAGGGTGGTGGGGGGACTCTGGGACTCTGGGGCTCTCCATCTGCAGGGAGAAGATCCAGCTGCCCACTTCCGGTGGTGAGTGCTCCCCTGCACTAAGCCCGGGTGCTGGAAGAGTCCCCATTGGGGGAACTTCCCTCTTTTAATTCCTCAGCCCAACCCCCCCCACACACACTAGTGCGGGGAAGATAAAACCATCACTTCACTCAGCTCTTGCCTAGTTAGCACTTAGGGGCCTTCGAGGGAAGTTTCTGGGCCTTGCAGGATGCCCACCTGCATCCCAGTGAGAGTAAAAGTGGGGTGATGTTAAACAGCACCCCAGTGCAGCAGGGAGGGCCCGAGGGGCACACAGGGTCAGACTCCGAGGCAGAGATGAACCCAGGGCTCCCAGAGCCCACACTCCCTCGCCCTGAAGGCTGTCTGCTCGGTCCCGTATCCACTTAGCCTGAGAGCTGCTTTCAAGGTGGCCATTTAGGGGCGAGCTGGGCGAGCGCAGGCCACTTCTCTGCACCAGCAGCCGCCCCAACAGGCTGCTGGGCCTCATGGTGGCCCAGCTTCGTGGGAAGCACAGCCATCTGTGAGTGTTCCTTCTAGTTCATTTGCTTCATTGGCAAGTATTAAACGGCCCCATAAAGATCCAGAGAAATTATGGAAATGGGTATTAACATTAAAATCAGAGTACAATTAGAACATTTCACTGCATAATTGTTTGGCAGGGCCTGCGAGCGAGCGGCGCACTTCCAGCTGTGATGTATGGGTCACAGGTTGCCTGACACTTCAGGATCTCCCGGGCCAGGCACACATTGGGGAGGGGGGTGCCCCTGAGATGACAATGCAGTTGGACTACGGTGAGAAGCCGCCACCGTCTTTGTCTGATCCCTGGCAATGCCACTTTGGAGCTGCTGCACCAGCTTTGCACAGCCAAGCGGAGCTCGTCCAGACCAGGGGAGCACGCGGGCCGGGAGAAGCCATGGTGCCACACTCCCGGGTCTCTGTAATTAGCACTCCGACAGGCGTCAGAGAAAATGGCTAATGGCTGACATGGCCCACAGTGCTTTGTAAGTAAACACCATATTGCAATAGACATGCAATTAATTACACAACACTCCAATTAAACATGTTCAAAATGAAAACCGGGGTGGGGTGAGGTAGCAGAGAAACGCTGCCAAAATCCTCCCTATATTTTTTTCTAAGAAATAATAAATGACTCCACTCTCCAATGTCACCAAGCTGTGTTCAAGCATCTCTTGGCACCTGACCTGTGGCTACTACTGTTTCTCAAGAGGATTTTTTTTTCAATTACTTATTTCCTTTATTTTTTTATTTTATATTTTATTTTATATAATTCTTACATCATTTTTCATTTTTGCACAATGTATACATTTTCATTTTGGTTATATTCCCCATACAATTCCCACCCCCCCCCTTATTTTGACCCTAATCCCTCCTCTCCTCCCCCCGCACCCCCCCACCCCACAGTGTGTCTCTGGTTTATAGTTGCTTGTTGATTTTGATTTTTTTCTTTATTATAATTAGTCTTTTTCCTGATCCTTTATTTAGGTTTTCTAAATTCGCTTCTGTGCACCCCAGAGGCATTGCTGTCCTTGATACTGGAACTCATTTTATCACCAGTCCTGCTCTGATCAGGACGGGTCAGCGCTCCCAGCCCCAGAAATTACAGCTTTTGGCTGCTGCATCTTTACCCTTCCCTGATATATGACCTGAACTGGCAGAACCCACCCCTTTAGAGATACCCAGGGGGCAATGCACAACTCTCCAGGGGGTGATGCCCATGAATGCCTGGGCATCTACCAGCCAGTCACTTTCCTAGGGTTGGAAAGGCTGGATAGCACAATGGCAGTCCTGAAATGCCCACGGAATCAGCTGTAACTAGACTACCTAGTCTTTGACCTCCTCCATTTAATCTTTCCTCCATCTTGCACAGGTTTCTCCTCAGTTCCTTCACTTAAGAAATCCTTTGCACAGGAGAGGTGTGAATCCAGAAGATAAGCTAAATCTCCTATCTGAGAACATTGAGGTTGGAGCCAAGTGCGACATTTCAGAATGGTGGATTTTCCTTTTGTTTTGATTTTTACTGCAATTCACAAGACAAAATGAACTAAAAGGTGTCTTTCATTTGCAAATTGCTTTCTCTGATTCTGGATGGAAAGGGTGTTTGAAGGAAAGGATATTTGTACTCAACCTTGAAAGGATAAAAGGAGTTTCAGAAGGAAAAAAAGTCAACTAGGGTGATGATAGGAACTCAACATTTGGGGACCCAGCAATCACTTGACTAAGCAAGTGTTTATTCAGTGCTTAGAATATGTCAAATTAGGCACTCATGAAACAGATATCTGAGATGAAACCCTCCCCCAAGGCTGCAGACCTACGTGGTTGATGGAACCACAAAGAATAAGAGGGCAACATTTATTGAGCACCTATTACCTGCCAAATAGTTCACATTTGTAAAATGTAACCATATCTAACCTAATAGCATGAAAATAGAATGTTTTACATTATCACCACTTTGAAAATGAAAAAAAAATGGGCTTAGGGTGGTTAGGGCACTTTGCCAATGTCACTCAACTAGCAGTTGCTGGAGACATGGCCATCAGGAACCCAGGCAGGTTTACTAATAATGGGATGGCAAGATCAGATGAGGCACAGAGAGGTTACATGGGAGAAAAGATAGTCTCACAGTTCTGAGTCCTGTGAGCAACAGAGTGGACCCAGAAGAGGCCAGCAGCATTTCACTGTGTAACATCCAAACTGGCATGCATCGCTGATAAGCCAAAGACATTGGCAAAGCTTGTCTGCTTTGCTTTCAGTGTTAAAGTCTCGTTGCTTCTACTGGGAAAACTAATAACATAACAAATGAAACTATTGTTCAGTTTCATTAAAAATAAATCTGATAAGATGGGCAGAATTGAATTAACTAATCTCAATAGAGTTCTCATTATTGGAGCAAACGGAATATTCTCCCTAATAGAATAAGTCCTGGTTCATTTTGGCTGGTCTGAGCAGCTCCTTGCTATGGATTTGGTTTCCAGCCTTTGGCTCCAGACAGGCTCATTCTAATGTTAGTATTAGCAGGTCAGCATAATGGATCAGCATACTAGATCTGGCAAGAGTTCTGGATGGATCAGCATGACAGATGCAAGGGCCTCAGTTACCATTGGCAGACAAAAACTGTCCTCCCCTCCAAGGAAGTCAGATTTAGGGCCCTAGAGCTTGCAAGAGAGAAATGGTCCTTGTTCCAGAGAGGGTGAGCTTGGGCGAGAATCTGATAATGGGCTGTTCCTGGAGTCAGGGATGGGGAAAACAGACATTCAGCATGCCTGCTTGTTTTGGCTGGCTCTGATTGAAGTTAGTGCCAGCAATATTTCTATTCCTTTGCACTGGCTGAAGTTCAAAGGCTCAAGATTGAATAGCAAAGAGAATCATGCAGGTATTTTTGTGGATGCACACATACAAAAAGACACTTACACATTTGCATCATTTTCACTAAAATAGAGGTCATAAATATACACAGAAACACAAGAGGTGAAAATGGAGATCAAACGTCGATGAAATAGAAGAATTATACTGACTGATTAATAAAACATTTATCTCCAACTATGTAGCAGAGTCGCTTTTCAGAAATGGACTGTAAAATTTTGTCCTGAACTCACTAGAGAACATAAAGACATCAACACACACACACACACACACACACACACACACACACAGAGTCAGCTCATGATTTAAGCCAGCCACTGGATAAAAGCAATTCAGCTGTTTAGGAGAAACCCAATTTCTCCTGGTCCTAATGTCTGAGATCATTGTTAATTGTGGATGCTTAGCAAGAGGAAACTTAAAGATATATGTATGTATGTATGTATGAGTGAATGAATGAATGAATGAATGAGCAATTGATGTGTTATAGATGGAAGAGATATCAAAACACCTCCTGTCCACACTTCTGCCAACTCCAATGCCTGAAAGCCCCCTTTCAACACCCCCTCTGTAGCACAGAACCCATGATATGGCCATCCTTCTTTTCTCAGTCTCTGAGTTCTTCTTTCTGTTCTGTTCTGCTCTGAAGTTCTTTCTACTGAGTTGAATTTCTGTCACTATAGCAATATAGTTCTGTCACTATAGTGTCTATAAAGAAATAGAGACTTTGCCCTGATGTCTGCCTTCTAATTGCTCATATATTACTTTCCAGCTGCGTTATCATGGGAGAGTGATGCTACTGCTCTGAGGCTCAGTTTCCCCATCTGCAAAATGAAGATCCTCTCATCATTTGATCACAAGGGCTAGATGCAAGCCTGTGTGCCCAATGTCTAGTTATGTGTGGATGAAAAAGCAGGTTTATTTATTTGGTTCGCTCAGCATATTAATTGAGCGTGGATATGTCATTCTAGGTGTGAAAGATGTGGCAATTAGCAAGACAGGTCATGTCTCTTCCATATTAAGAGTTTATTAGACCCTCTGCTGCCTGCTGGTTCCATTCACATCACCCATATCCAGAAACTTCACACAACTGTGTTAACAAGCTTACCTCTGTAATGAAAGTAGTGAGGTGTCACCTTTCTGTTCTGATTCTCTGGTCAAAATCTAACAAATCTTCCAACTTTGTCACAAAGCTAACCCAGGGCAATGGTGAACAAATGGTTAAATTGGCTGGGTGTCTCACTGTCTGAAGATTTGGTCTCAAATGATATCTTCATCACTTCACCATGGTTTAGATAGTCCCCACTGGGATTTCCTTCCTCAACTGCACTCCTGGCAATTTGAGTAAAATAAGTGTTTTAATTTTTATAATTCAGTCTGTGGAATCCAAGAGAGTAGCTTCTCCACTGAAATTTCCTCTAATAATTAAAAGGGGGTGGGGGGAACCTGGGCCAATAGGATAAAAAGTGTTGCTTCCCTGAATTTTAAAAGACATGAACCAAATGCTTGTCATGAAAAACTCTGTCTAGTTATTAAAGGATTACCCTTAAGTTCTGCCTGCATAATGCCTAAATAAAGAAATAAAGAAGTAAATATGTTGACTATATTTTGATGTAGTGGAGACAACTGATTCAGTTTTCAATCTATTTCCTGGTTAGGGTTCCCCTGTGCTTCAGACGTCAGAGATGATATGTTGACAGTCAGGGCAACACTAAATATGGGATTTCACATAAATAAAATCAGGGTGATGATGGAAATGAAGACAACGAATAAACAAAATCTGTTTATCAAGTTTGTTATATGTGCAAAAGACCACAAGGAGAACTTTACAGCGTAAGTCCACCAACTCTGTGTGGTAGGCACTGCCATGACTGCCTTCATTTTACAGATGAGACTGGTTCATAAAGAGGTTAGTAAGTTGTTCAAGAAAGTGATGCTAATCAGTGAAAAGCAGGGACTTTAACCTCTATCTCAATTTCCTATGTAAGAGTACTACTGGTTCATTTCAGATCCTCCGACAGGTCACTACACAGTGACACTGGTTCCTGAAGGTAAGAGTTTGGACTACTGGATAGTTAATGTCCCCTCCACCTATGCTAACTAATAATTTAAAGTTTCTTTCAGCTTATGTGATACATCGGCTTATAATTTTTTCAGATGCAAAGTGATCATTCAGTTGTAGGAAATAATCCATTATTAAAATGATTGTATTTGGGCCTCCCCGGTGGCACAGCAGTTGAGTGCCATGCTGTGAAGCTGTCCGCAGCCTCTGCAGCTCTGGTTCGATTCCCCGCCAGCCAGGGAGAACCCCACATGGGATAGCAGACCTCTCCTGCCTCGCCTGCTGCTCCCCTCAGCAGTGTATTTCAGTCAGTCTGCCTGTTCTGCTCCCCGCTCTGGCTCTGGTGAATCCTCTCACCCTCCCGCGCTTCTAACCTGTACCCCAGTTCTTGTATAAAATAAATAAATAAATCTAAAAAAATAAATAAAATAAAATAATTGTATTCCTTCATCATATAGAGAAGTGTGTGGATTGTGGTGCTATATTCCAGTAGAAGAAATCTATCTTTCAAAGCAAAAAAGCCCAGGTATTTGCAAGACCAAGACTTGGTGAATACAATAGGATCATCAAGACACCAGAATTTCACTTCCGAAGACCCAATCTTAAACTACACTTGAAATAGTTCCTTTACTAACTCATATCCACATTGGTTTGGGTGAATTTGCAGGCTTTATTTCTGAGCTTGAAGTAAATTGTAAATGGGTCAGTGACTTCTAGAAACAAATCATTGACTCTCTCTTGCTCTTGTTTTTTCCTTAAATGCACCTGTGTTCTTTCTCACTTGTATTTCTCTGCTTTTTAGAATATGACTTCAAAGTTGCTGGAAGTAATCACTGCATTCCTCTCACAGAGAGAAATCAAAAGCAAATATAAACTGCTCTCTCAGCTCACTTCTAAATCTAAGCAGACCCAACCGCTGTTAAATATTGCTTTGTATGCTAAGATGCACCATCTCTTTGAATGGAATAAACAAGCTAAAACTTCAAGTGGTAGGCTATGGCTAAAACATTACTGAGCTGGCAAAATTCATAAGCTAATATTGCAAAGTAGCCCTTGGCACATGCTATTTTCAGCAGTTTGTATTCTCTGACACTACTTTCTTTTTCATGCCATCTGTAAAGTATACCCTGGCTTTCTTCTCAACGAGAAATTTCTTTTCTGGAACGTTGATCAGAAAAAATAGAAAGCACTGATGTATCGGTTAATTACTACCGAGAAAGTGCAACTTTAGCAACCCAGAATGTGCAGTTTTGGGTTATACAGGGCAGATGTGGGAGGATGATATAAAAAGTAAGAAAAAAGTAGAAGTTACCAACATGCCAACTGGGAGATACTAAGGATTTTCCATCTTCATAAGAAAGATACTTCAACAGAAGTATCACTGTCATTAAGTGAAAATGTCCCTCCTTAACTGTAGGACAAATTTAAGACACACATGCAGGATGACTGCAGGGAAGATCTGGGTGGGGAGTGAGGAGATCTGAGTCCATGCACGCACTAGATCTATAATCATGGGCAACTAGATCTATAATCATGGTCATCAAACCAGATCAACAGGAAGGGTCTTTCAGCTCCAAAGTGCTTTGGTCTTCCAACAGGAGTATTCATAGTTCATTTGTTTGATGTATTGAGCTACAATTACCTGCTGAACAATGGACAAGACAGATGAAATCCCCAGTATGCTAGAGCTCATGTTCAAGTACAGAAAAGAACCAGTAAATGGGTCAACCAATGACTGAGCAAGGTAGCTTCAGTAGGAGTGTCATAAAGGGTCAAAACAATATGAGCCGATAGAAAATTTCTTAGATGAGTAAGGCTCAAAATTAGTTGTACATTAAGTATACAGCATTTATGTAGTAAGAGAAGTGATTTTTAATGGGGTGGTACTTTGGAATGTTGCTATTCTGTATTACAGTTGTGACAGATAATTGACCATTGAAATAAAATTTTCCATTATAGATTTATTCTATTTTATATCTTGAGCATTTATCGTTCCCAACTTGTGCAGATACAGATGTGTGTATAAACAGATATGCACACATACGCATATATTTATGCATGTACATATCTAACATATATAATATAGAGAGACATATATGGTATGCATATATAATGAATTTCAATTCAGGATTGTAAAAGGGAAGTTAGACATTTTTGGAAAGAGGAAGTGTTAAGTCTGATTGGATTAAAAAAGCGATCAAGGACCCTTGTTACCAGAATCATAAGGTAGTTGGCATTCCTGTGCAACCATCTATTTTTAGGTAAAAGTGACCAGACATTGGGAAACAGAGAATAATGGGCTCAAATTAGAAAATAGTAGCAACTTTCAGATGATTATCTTCTAGGTAGGTACAACCCTCAACCCTCCCTCCGTCTCCTACATCATCTTTGTAGAGGGCAGGGACTAACTGCTTATCTGAAGATAATCCTTTTTGCATTGAGTGCTTATAGCATTTGTGAGGCTACTTTTATTCTGACTTTAATCAGGTTGGTGAACTATCATAAATAATCACTCTTTCTTAGACAGTTGGTTAGTCCACAGGCCTGCGCCAATTAAGACTGATCAGAATCTTTCTCCAAGGATTTTCAAAGGCAAATGAGAAAGGAATTAAGCATCTTTCCAGTTGTATTGGAAGTGGGGTGGTAATAAGCTTCAGGAATGGTTGACAGACATAGAGAAGAAGCCTTCTGGAAGGGAAATATTGAAAGTGATTTCCAGAGATATTTCTCACACTGCGGTATCCTTGACATGATGATGACATGGAGGTAAATGATGCCTATGGGAGACTAGCTGACACCTCTGTTCCTCCTTCCCTTGTCCCAAAGATGTCTGCACCAAAATCACTGGATTCCTCTGAACAGACCCTATTGAGGGCAAAAGGAACTTTGCAGATATGATTCCACTAAAAATATCTCGCAGTGGAAGATGAGCCTGGATTATCCAGATGAGCCCAGTGTCACCCAATGTCCTTTTTTTTTTTTTCAAAGATTTATTTTATTTATACCAGAGCCAGGGTACAGGCCAGATGTGCAGGAGGATGAGAGGATTCATCAGAGACAGAGTGGGGAACAGAATAGGCAGATGGATGGAAACACACTGCTGAGGGAAGCAGCGGGCAAGACAGGAGAGGTCTGCTTCGCCACGTGGGTTGCTCTGAGGCAAGCGGGGATCGAACTAGCACTGCAGACAGCTTCACAGCACTACGCTCAACCACCGGCGCCGCTAGGGAGGCCCCACCCAATGTTCTTTTAAGAGTCAGAGGGAGAGATGTGAAGAGACTCACTACATAGCTGCTAATTTTGAAGAGGGCAAAAGACCACAAGCCAAGGAATGTCAGTGATCTCTAGATGCTGAAGGAGCAGGGAGATGGACTCAAAGACTGCAGAGGGAGCTAGCCCTCAGTGTTTTCATTGCACTCCTACAGCCATGGTGACCTACTTTAGACTTTGGACTTCTAAAACTGGAAGAGAATAAACTCGTGTTCTTCTAAGTCTCCAAGTTTGTGGTCCTATGTTACCATGACAATAAGAAACTAATAAAACTCTATACCTTAGAACCACTTATTCTAATAGGGCAGACAGCCTGTAAACAAATACAACAAAATAGTGGAATTCCAGAGTATGGTAATCTGAATTAAGAGATAGAACAGTAAAAGCTCCAGTAAAAGATCCTCAGCTTCAGATATTCAACAATATCCCAGTATCCTTTCACATAGCTCATTTAATCAAAGCTTTCTTTTTCCAGTTGAGTTTTTTTTATGCCTGTCCAACATCATTATTTATGATCCTGTAAGGGCCCTGATGTTGATATTTAAGTGGTTCCTCAAGAAGCTTAAATATACTTAACCTAACTAGACCACTCTTACAGGCAAATGTGTTTATGTAGTGTAGAAATACAGAATTCTCAATGTTATTCTTATTAGGTAATTCTAATAAGGAAATATGTTAAGTGCTGTGCTAGCCACTAAGTGAAAATTCTAACTCATTCACTCTTTGTGGTTTATTTTTTCTGGTGTTCATTGAGCATCTACTAGATGCCAGACCCTGAAAAGACAACACTAAATAAGTTGAACTCCCTGCCAGGTCTTAGTAAGGGAGATTTCACATAAAAAACAGATTCTAATTCAGCGTGTTAGTAACACTAATCATCAATTCTGGCAGCCATTGTCTACATGCTAGCCAATGTTCTGAGCAATAAAATGCCTCTTGTCTTGTGACCTTCACAAATACACCATTTGTGCAGGGGGCACCACTGCAACAATTTTACAAATGAGGAAACTGAGGCCAAGCTGAGAACTATGCCCAGATGGTGTCACACTAGGCATCTGGGCTCAGAAACCTACTTTAATTTCAGAGTCTGCTACCTTTGGGGAAAAAAAAATAGGGAGCCACAGAGGCATTAAGAAAAGGAGCAGCTTGGGAGGCAAAATTACTGGAAGAGGACACAACTGGTTTGAGTTTTTCTGGATGATTAAGAATTAATCAGTTGGGTACAGGCTGGAGTTTTAGGTGGAGGAAAGCTACAAGGAATGACTCCTGGGCTGAACTGAACGGGATCCTACTATAAAGCAATGAGCTGGAGGACTAGGCAAGATCCCTCTATCAAGGGTTTTGTGTTCCATGTTAATGGATGCCCCTCTGTCCGTTCCCCTACTGCCCTTGTCCCTGTCCTGGAAATACGTTTCACTGTTGTTGATCATTTTCTCAGCACGCTTGTCCCAGCAGGTGTCTGATGATGCTCCCACCACAGTGGACTTCTCTGTGTACCTCTGTGTCCTCTGCCTGGCTGAGGGCCTGCAATGAAAGCACTATACCTTCCCACAATTTATAAAAACCGAACTGAAAAAAAGGCCCAATCCAAGATATCAAAGAGTGTTGCCGTGGATCTCATTTGCCAATTTCATCTTGGCTTCATTTCAATGCTTCCCTTTCAAGTTCTGATCAGGGCCACTCTCTTGGCTTCCCTGTTTTCTTGCTTACTCTGGCCATTCATTCATTCATGCAGTCATTCAACAAACGCCTAGTGAATAACTATTATGATACAGATGCTGGAATATATGAGGACACAGAGATAAAAGACAACCTTGCTCTTAAGCAACTCATTGTTTAAAGATAAAGAAATATAAAGATTATTAGCAGAAAGCAGGGCGTGGAGCTGCAGCAACAGGGAAGAGAGATTTATGTAATGAAAAGATACTGGGGGAGGGGATTTCTGTGTCAGTTAATATGCTACACCCGCTTAGTACCTGTTTGTATTCTGCTTTGTGATGTTGAGGCTGAGAAAAGCACATTTCTACTTTGCCAAGTGCCTCTTGTTAGACTTTGCAAATGGAAATCCCAGAGGGAGTTGGCTGAGCTGGAGGAGGAAGCAAGGGACTGGCCTGGCCTGCAGGTTACTCCTGGCTTCTCAGCCCTTTCTGTTTGCATCTGCATCACCCTGGCAGGGCTCCTCTGCTGCTGGGGATGCAGCCATTTGATTGGGTGGCAACAATGATTGCAGTTTTTGGTTTCTCCCAGACCCACAGAAGCAGCCTCAATTTACCCCCTCAGAGACAGGACCCAGCTAACAGCCCCGCCCCCTCTCCTGAGTCCAGAGACCCCACCTGTGGTAAAACAGCCCCTTCAGAGACCTAAGACCCAGCTCCAGGGGCTCCTCCTCTAAATCTTTAAATTTTAATAATTCCAGCCTCTTCCCTTTGTTCCTGTAGCCTTAGGGGGCAGCTGCTTCCCACCTGTGATATTTGAGTGTTCTCTTTGCCTTGTTAGTTCAATATCTAGTTAATAATTCTTTATATTAAATTCTATCTGTTAAGATAACTGATGTGACCTCTGTCTCCTGACTGACCTTATGGAAACAGCTCTGGCTCACTCCAAACTAGGGGAGCAGTTCAAACTACTCCTTACAGAGAGAGGGAGGGAACACACACAACTGGGGATTCAGCTTGGGTCCAAAGGATTTTCTTTTGATTTGATCATGAGACTTCCAATAGCAAGCACTTCTCGGTCTTATAAAAGGCACAGAGGAAAACATGATAATATTTATACAGCACACTGGGATAAATGAAGTCATGCCAGGGAATCAGTCTGAGGGTCAGAATGCCTCAGTTAGCACCCTCTGTCCTGAAGGGGTTACTATTCCAGTAGCCCAGGTGGGAAATCCCACAATAGACAATCTTGACTCCAAGTGAAAATCTGGCCACAAACTTGTGTGTTTGTGTGTGTGTGCACTCATTCAAGTAACATCTGTGTAACTTCAAGGACAGGATAATGTTGTGGGCTTTGGATTGTAGACTTGAGTCCCCAGAAGAGCCTTCAAGATTATCCTAACTGTAGTCCCCCTTTTGCCCCGTCTAGGGTGCAGGTTTATACAAGGAAAGGGACCAATCCAAAGTCATAACTATGGATTATGATACTTGTTTGGTCAACCCCAAGGAACTAATGTAGCTCTAATTTAAAGAACAAAACAAACAGACAAAAATGGAAAGTAACAAGTGTTGATGAGGGGAGGTGGAGACACTGGAACCTTTGTACGTTGCTAGTGGGAACTAGACCATGCAGCAGCAGTGGAAGCATTCTGGCAGTTTCTCATTTGTAACATGGAATTATCATGTGACCCAGCAACTGCACTGCATTGTTTACAGTCAAAAGGATTGAAAATAGGTACTCAAACAAAAACCTGTACGTGAATGTCCATAGCTGTACTCTTTTAAATTATCACATTTGGGCAGAAACAACCCAAACGGTCCCCAAGTAGATGAACAGACAAACAAATGTGGCCTTTGCACACAATGGGGTATGATGTGGTCACAAAAATTAATGAGGTACTGATACATGCTACACATAGAGAAGCCTTGAAAATCTTGAAGCCAGGAGCCAGAGGTCACAAGTGACATGATTCAATGACAGGAAATACCAGAATAGGACCCTAGAGACAGAAGCCGAGAGGGTGAAAGGGAGAGAAAGTGCCTAGTGGGTGTGGAGTTTCTTTTGGGGGTTTTGGCTGGAGATAGAGGTGCTAGCTGCACAAGTGTGGTTGTACTAAGGACTACGGGTTGTGCTCTTTTAGATGGTTCATTTTCTCTTCTCCAAGTCTTATCTCCATCCTCAAAAGGAAAATACAAATAATGGTGTAGGTTTGGGAAAGCAGAGGGGAAGTGTAGGATGAGATCTTCACTTGAGGAAAATAGATTCGAGGAAGATGTGTGAGATTCAGAATTGAGAATAAAGACACTTTTCCCACTTGAAATGAAGGTCCTGGAATAAAGCTATGGCAGTGACACAGAGTGGAAATTGATTGAAAAGTGCATAAGAGAGAATTCCTAGGACAAGCTGTCCTGAGCTAGTCCCTTTGATTTGTTTCCACAGCTTCATTAACACTGTGCTATAACTTCGTTAATACCGTCGACCTAGGGCTCAGTGCCACATGTATGTGAACATCATCTCTGCCACATCTCCTAGGGGGAAAAAACTGGGATGATTGCTATGGAGGTGACTTCCTGTAGATTCCAAACAATCCTAGAAGTCAAGACACGCCATTGAGACTAGTGCTATGTCTCAAAGGAGTTCATCTTGATCCATGTTCTTAATGATGACCCACATCATCCCATCTCGTTTTCTGGCATCTGAAACTGAAAGACCCTCCAGAAATGCCTACAGTGGGCCGGATCCTTTCATTTTACTCTTAAAGATGCCAAGTTGTCTGCCCTTTGTCCACTGGAGGGTAAATAAATCTGTAAGTGATACAGCTTCTATAGAGAGAAGGGAATGAGCAGGGATGGCCTAATCCACTAACCACATGAGGAGAAGGAACAATGAAAGTTCATTCAGATGTGGGAGATCCAGACAACTTCGCCCCAACATCGCTGTCAATTTTTTTTAAAAAAAGGCATTTTGTGTTTTCTTAAAGGGGAGACATAAACGGAAAGAAAAATGTCCTCTTAGCCTCCCGCAGAGCCTGACTTCCAGTCCTGTTTTTTTGGGTTTTGTTTTGTTTTTTTTTTTTTTTTTTTTTTTTCAGTAAAGAAACCAGGGAAATTGGATTTTGAGAGTTGAAGACACAGTTCAAAAGTCTCCAAACCTGGCGTGGCCACATTTCTGGGGAAGAATAATAGGGTTGGCTCGCCCATACTGTTCCAGAAGCCTTACTCTATTGAATTGAATCACTTTAGACAACGGGATTTGAACTGTGACTTACGCAGGAAGAGCAGCCCGGAGTGGCCGGCCAGGGGGAGCCTTTCAGCTTCTCCCCACATTCCTGGTAAAGTCTTTCAGCTGAAAGGCCCAGGCCTCAGAGGCCTTCTTCCCAAGGAGAACGCATTTTAATAACGGTGCAAGCTCGGGGGCCTGTTTCTGCACCCAGAGCTCTCTGGCTCCCTTGCTGACCTGCCTTCTTAAAAGCAAAAAATAGAAGTCAAAATAAAAAAAGCACATGAGCAGCCTGCACGTGCACCGCCTTGGAGCAGGTGTGTTCAATCCCATGCCTTCGGGAGCGTGGGCTTGAGGCCACGCGTTGGGGGTCTGGAGGCTTATAAACAGGGGAAATTGGTTCTGGGGAAAAGGAGCAGAGCATCCTTGAGCCACAACAGACAGTGTTGGGTTTTTGCTGTTGCTATTATTCATTTGTTTTGTTTATTTAGTAATAAAGTGAAAAAGAATTTATTTGGATTCCCTACCCTTGACTATTTTCAGGAACCACCTGCAGAAACATTGATTTATATGCTCTTTAGGGTTGAAAACAAAACAAACCAAATATCTAGGGAGGGTATCAGTTGTGGCCCCTTTGGAGATTATTTATTTGGGAATTAGTTGGCTATGAGTGGAGGGAAGGGTCGGGTGAGCGGTGGAAACTGCGCCTCTGAACTTGGAAAATGTTTTTACTTAGACCTTGGTAATGAAGTCAGTCTCTCTCTCTCTCTCTCTCTCTCTCTCTCTCTCTCTCTCTCATTCTTTCTCATAAAACATGAGTTCAAGGTTAAATGCCACTGTTTCCAAAATATTTTTTCACCTCTCCCGCCTAACCCCCCCGGCACTTTCCCCTCACAGCATTACTGCTGTCCACAACCAGATGTTTGGGATGACTAGTTTACCTGTATCTGAAAGCTCCCCGAGGGCAGTGGCTACACTTGTTCTGAGCACCGGGGTTCCCAGCCACCCCCAGGCCCAGACGGAGATCCGGTGCCTGCTCCCTCATTACCTGTAGTGTCAAGGCTGAGTCTGTGAGGTGTGCATGATGCCTGTGGTTGCAGTGGGTTTGAGGAAGGCTTCAGCTGCCCGTCTCTAAAAAGACGTCCCCACGCTTTTTTACACTATTTCTTACTTTGCATTATCCTCACTTACAAAAGAACACCTGTTTATCATTGTGGAAAACACAAAATACAGCAAGGAGGAAAAAAAAGTCACATCATCATTTCTCCTGCTTCAGAAATAATCAGAGATTTCTTCAAGTCACTAAGTTTGTGATCATTTCTTACAACGTCAACAGGAAACTAATACAGGTCTCTCTGATGGATGAGTTTCCTGGTTATAAATTATGGAAAGGATGAATGAAGGACATGTCATTTACATAATTTCTTAAAGGGTTGGTAAAATGACTTAAGTTCAGATTCGATGCCTTCCTTCCTTTGTTACTACATTGGTATAAATGGGAAAAGGTGAAGTTGTTATTTCTTCACATCAAAGTACTCCGTTTCTGGAGGAGCATTCAGCAAGAGCCAGGGCATGTAATTAGAGGTGACAGGCATTTTTCCTCCTCAGAGAACTCCTATCTTATCTGCTGTCAGTGCTCCCAGGCCCAACCCCACTCCCACCTTACCTTCATCAAAGTTCCGGGCTCAACAGACATATAAAAAAATTAAGAATCCTTTTGATCTCTCTCTCCTTTAAAAAAAAAAAAAAACTTTTCTTTGTTCCTAGAACAGAGAGAGGTTGAGATGGTGAGAGAGAGAGAGAAGGAGACAGGCAATCGACTTTTCAGCAATATTTTGCAGTTCAAGGTGTCGGGCACCATTACCCTGAAGTGCAAAGATTCCTCCTTGCTAGAATATGTCACCTCTCTTTGAAAGACTGTGTTCCAAGATAAGTGGCCTCTTGCCTCTGATTTCCTTCGTAGTTGGAGTCACTCACCTAGGCCCAAGCAAGGGGCCCGGGCTGTGGGCTCTCTGCAGGAAGAGGCAGAAGCAGCTCAGGTCTGGCAAAGCACAGGAGAATTTAGGGTAGAAGAGGAAAATGAGCAACGAAGCACAGAAAATATAGGAATAAGCAGAATTAAACAGACCACCAAGTCAAATTCATCTTTAGAAATAATTGTAAAACTCACTAAATTGCTCTCCTATTCACCAAAGGGGAATAGGATGGCCTGGGTGTGAGTCCTCACCTTCACTTAAAAAAACACAGAACAAGACCCAAGGGCAGACACTTGTAGAAAGGTTAATAAAAGGTTGTTTTTTTGTTTGTTTGTTTTTTATAACAAGGGAAATGAAAATAGGGGGAGCACAGATTGAGAGAGGGATTAATTGATCAATATGTCCTACCAGAAACGCTGTCTGAGCTGGGACCCCAGGTACACGCTGAAGGCAGGTAAAAACAAGCCCCTCAAGGCCCACAGGTGTTTGGTTTTATACCAAGCATGGCTGCTCATCTCCACCCTTAGTTCCCAGTAACATCCCCTTTAGGACATCAAGAGTCATGGCAGATCCATGGCATGATGGGGGTTGTAGTCCTCGGCACCTGGGCATGGAGGTAAATGTGTAACAGGGTGGTCCCCTGGCAGAACCTATTTAGAGCAGGCAGGTTTGCGGGGCCTGGAGTGCCCCTCTTCCTGTCCTGTAACAAAAGTGGAGCAGGTAAAACATCAGTGGGTGGAGTTCATTCAGGACCTAATCTTCCCCAACACTTACACCTCCTCCTCAGGATCAACCATCTCAGGCTCCAGCTGCATTCATGGGCACCCAGCTGGGCAACACAAACAGCTGCACTCCAGTCTCTCTTGTGCATGCTACTTTTCTATTGCATTAAGGTTCTTTTCTATGGGAAGTCTTATGCACTAAGTATGTTTGTGTTGACATGGCCGATGGCAGAACCTTGCAGGTTTGGGGTGTCTCAGGGTGCCTCTCGGTCAGCCTGCAAACAAAAGCTTCTAACTCACCTACACTGACTGCCACATGGATTTTTTTCCTGTGAAGAAGTCAAGAATCTCGAGCTCTGTCAGCACCTGGGGCCCCATCACAAGGCTTTGGTGTTCATCATGGCCAACTTCAGGGGCCGTCTTGGTCATAATCATAAAGATTATGGAATCATAAAGATAAAGGAAGAGTTTGCTTTTCTTCTCTTTGTTTTTTGTCTTATAATGGAGCATGGGGAACCAGAACAGAAGGGCATTCCAGCTAGGGGAAAAGAACCGAGCTAAAGGTGTGGGTGCTGACCGGCCCAGTGCTGGGCCAGGCTTTGGTGAACCCTGAGTTCTGCTGTGAAATCCACACGTGAGTAGAATTAAACATCTATAACCCCCATGAACTAATTCACCATCTTTTTTTTTTAAGATTTTTTTATACAAGAATACTTTATACAAGAACCAGGGTACAGGCCAGATGCACAGGTGAGAGGATTCACCAGAGACAGAGCAGGGAACAGAACAGGCAGACTGACTGAAATACACTGCTGAGGGGAGCAGCAGGCGAGACAGGAGAGGTCTGCTAGCCATGTGGGTTGCTCCGAGGCCGGCGGGGATCGAACCGGCACTGCAGAGGCTGCGGACAGTTTCACAGCGCTGCGCTCAACTACCTGCACCACCAGGGAGGCCCCTAATTCATCTTCTTGCACAGGAAAAATAGAAACTCTTTACTATAAGAAGTTAAACAAGTCAAATAAATAAAAATAGCAATAAATGCACAAATAGTTTCTGAGTCCAAGCATCCCTTCATGGATCCAAAAGAGGAATCACGCCTGGCGGGGGCTCTGATCTCTTGTTCTCTGCACCAAGGGGGCTCACCTTTGCCCCCATGCTTTCAGGTGAGATGTAGTTTCCCCACACCTCAGGGTACCTCCAGACTCTGCTGCTGTGAAGCACGGTGACCTGGGATAAGCAGCCTGGGGACCTTAGTCACAACCTTTTGCGCAGTTCCTGGGATGCAACTTAGTTCCTGGTATGAATCTTACAGCATGTAGCACCAGGAGGCAGGATGGACCTAGGGGGTCCCATGACTGCTGACCATTTACTCGCCCTTTGCTCACTATACAACTCACCTCTCGGTGTGTAACCACGTCATATCTGACCATGTTCAGCTGCCAGTGCAAACCCACCTGGACCCTTATAGAAAATGAAAGTGTATCTAAGCCCCTGACTTCCTACAAAGGCGCTCAGCCTTGGGATGCGGATCCGCTGAGTCAGCAGCAGTGCATTCAGCCTAATCCTTGTGAGCCCAGGTGTCTGAGCTTCCTTTGCGCCGCACAACAGCTGGGACCCTGGGACAACAAGATGAAGGAGTTACTGGGGTGCTGGCTGGTCTTGGTTCCCGTGGCCAATAAAAGGAAGCAGAGAGTTCCAGGAGAAGGAAGTAATTTAATCTGTGGACACATTGAGAGGGCAGCAGACTGGAATCTGCCCTTTGGCAGCGGGGGCTACCCAGAGTTGCAGGGGAGCAGAGGTGGAGCCGGCAGGGTCGGCACTCACGATAACCGCACACACCAGCATCACTGGCCACACTGGGGCTGGAGGTTCTGCTCAGCCCAGCTTGCTCTCCCATCACCCGGTGGTCAGGTGTTTTCCTCCTAGAGTGCTCTTTTTCTTTGGAAAGTAAGGAAGTTTGCTAAGCCTCAAGGATAAATAAAGGAAATGGGCCTGCTTCTCTTGTGGGACAAAGGCAGATATTTTGTTGCTGCAGCAAAGAAATCAACTTTCTCCCAGAAAACCCCACCTGAAGCCCTGCAGTGAGGAGCCTTTGAAGACTGTGGAATGTTGAATTTGCAAAACTCTTGAGTAGCCTCCATCCATTCCATGCCAGCCCCTCCCCCAACATAACTAGATGCTCTTAGGGCAGAGAGAGGCAGAAAGGTCTAGAAAAGGCAGGATTGAGGTGAACACTAAACTCTTTCTCTGAAAAGATTCACTACTGAAACGCTATTACTGCCTCCTTAATGTCCAGTTGTGAACTATAAAAAGCAGAGCAAAATAGAAACCCAAAAATCTAAGCCTAGCTTCTGGAAACCCTCTCCACCTCGGCTCACCTCTACCCTTATTTACAGGGGAGTATAAAATGGCCCAAGCCTGAAGCTACTCTTTTTTTTTTTTTCTTTAGCCACCCTAATTCAATCAGCAGCTGGCAATAAAAAGAACAAAGGAAAGCCATTATGCAAATATATGGCCATTCAAAGTCAGAAATTGGGGTCAGAAGGTGGAGGGTAGAAAGAATAAAAATTTGGAGAATTTTTTCCTCATCCGAGTTCATCTCGGGTTTTACTGTAATATTAATTTTCTGTGTCACTATTGATATTCAGACTCCACGTACTGGGTGGCCCATCTCATCTCCCCAGTTCCAGCTGTCCTGAGCCCTATGTTTCCTTAAAGGACGCCCCTGCTGTTTTGCTTCCAGATCTAGACCAGGGATGGGCAAACCTTTTCTGTAAAGGATCTGGTAGTGAATATTTTTGGCCTCTGGGTGTGTCTCTCCAACCATGGGGCCAAGCTGGGGTGGCTGCAAAGGCTCACCGGTGAATGAATGAGCTGCCTGGTCCCAGGGAAACTTCATTCCTGCACACTGATGAGACCTAGGGCAAGTTAGGGATAATTAGGCAGCTTCAAGGGCAGTGCAGGTGTTACAGGGCAGGGAGAGGTGCACCCCAGATACCCCAAACCTGCCTATTCTAAATGGGTTCTGCCATCCGCCGCATCAACACAAAACATATGAAACTTTAATGGGAAGGAACTTTAATAAAACTAGAAAATAATAAAGGTAAGCAAAGAGTCTAGTTTCTAAATGAAGCACCCAAAATTACCCGTCCCCTCGTGGGTAAAACTCCATCCAAATGGGATCAGCCCAGAGCAAGGCCCCAGAGCCTGCCCCAAGTCTAAAGCACCTTCCAGTGGGGACCCACAGTAAAGGGTCAGAAACAACCAAACAAGCCTGGAAGGAAAAGAGCAAAATCAACATCAAGATAAAAGCTGCCATGGTCACCTCCTCACGGGTCTCACCACATCTGTGTCACCCCGTCCCCGACCAAAAGGCATGAGCAGTCTCTTCACGTGTCTCTCGGCTCCATGTGCCTCCTGCAGGTCTCCTCCTGGCTCCATCCTGCTTCCTTCCTTCCTCAGTCTCCTCTGCAGCTTCTTCTCTCCCTGCTCAGCTCCACCCTCCCTTGGGTGGGGCAGGGAACCTGGAGCCTCCCCCTTTCCTGGGGACCCCCCTGTTACACAGGGACTTCAGGAGAGTGAAGGAAGGCTCCAGAGATAAGGGCAACCAATTCCAAAGGGGAAATTTCGGTGTCACTGACATGACATTTCATTAACTCTCCCTGCGTAATGAAATACTATTCTTTTTGTTTTTTCAAATCAGGCAGTACAGACCCAGAAGGGGGTGGACTTGCTGACCCTCCTGTATTTGGGGGGCTCGGGGATCAGCAGCACCTGTCTCACCTCCACCCCTGTCCGGATTTACACCACTAGGATCCTCATCCAGGCAAGGCCCCAGCTCACACCTCCATTTGGAAGGCTGAGTGAGCTAAGTCGCACCCATCCAGGCTTCCCCCTGGCTCCTACCAGGTCCTCTGCAGCCTTGGGGAATGGCAGCTGTGGAAACCTTCCCCCTGGAAACTTCCGATTCCATGTGTTTGGAAGGAAAACTCTAGCGTGCCTGTTACAAGCACTTCGGCTGGTGCCTATAAATACCAAAGTTGCCACACTGCATTTGGACAAAGCTCCCTGGAGAAGCCAGTGCTGTGCCTGTCTTCCTCTGCGATCTGCAGAGACCCAGCCAAGCAAAGGGTCTTGCACAAACAGGTCCTTTCCTGAGAGGGCACAAGGCAGGCGCCATTTCCCGGATCCTGAACCTGGGCCAGCTTTCCAGAGACCGCCAGGGCACGCCCATCTGTCCTTCATGGCCAGGTGGCCTCCAAGCTCCTCCAGACGGTGCCCTGCCCTCCTGTCTCCACTGCAGGGAATTCAGCACAGCTTACCCAGAGATGTGGTAAAAATGGGCCAGCGTCCCTGGACTCCAAATAAATGTAACAGAGACCCCAGGAGGACAAAATATTGTGGGAAACAGAGAGAGAATGAGAAGGGAGGGTTTCTAGGCAGAGGGAGATGGCTGCACCCTCACTTTAAAATAGCATCTCCCAGTGAAGCACATCTGGTTTTCATCAGCACGGATGCCAGGTGTAAGGCGTTCTGCGAACAATCACCTCTGGCTGGTGGAGTGGAATATGGCACGTTATCAAGAATAAATGAGACAAAATATTCCAATTACAGTCTCATCCTACTTCTCCCCATCTCACGCCAAGTGTTTGTCTCAATTGTTCAAGCTACAAATTACCCCCATGCTGGAGCAGACTTGCCAAGTGAGTCAACACCGGGGCTTCAGCCTCGAAAAAAGAATGGCTCGTTTTATTTCCGTTGGAGACCTGGCATCTAGGGAACAGATGGGGCTGGTTTGGGTTGTTATTCCCGATGGGGTGGAGCTACCCCAGACGCGGCCAATCACCGGGAGGCAGAGGCATTGACAGCTACATAAAGCTGTCTTCCCAGAGCATTGGAAATTGCAGCATTATTTATTGGGGATCGGAAGTTACCCACAGTCTAATTAGGAAACTGGCTGAATAAAGGATGGTATGTCAATAAGAGAGACAGAGCAACCAAAGTCAAGTCATGTTTTTAAAGTATATCAAATGACACAGGGAGGGGTTTAACAAATAAGCATAGTAGCTCTATCCTTAAACATAGCACTACCAGAGCTTGAATCCTTACCCAGCACCAGACACTGGGTTAATCACTGTAGTGGCTTATGTCTAGCTTGCCCTGGGAGGTAGGTACAATTTCTGGTACTTTCAGGTTGGGTAACTGGCCCAAGGTGAAAGAGACAGCAGGTGTTGGATGGGAAATCAAACTGAGGCCTTTTGTTCCAATTTCACTTTCAGTGAATTTAAAACAAACAGAGAAGGACTGGAGCAGTGTTTATGTGGGGTGATAGGCTTAAAGATAGTATTTCTCCCCCTTGGTTTTTCCAAATTCTCCACATTTTCTATGTGCATATTCTATGATGAACATGCAAATCTTTCCTCCTCTGAAAGATATGAAAGAGAATCGGAAACAATATAAGGTTGGTTTTAATGTTGTTTAATTTCCTCTATTTGATATTTTCGATCTTGGATTGCAAAGCAGCAATTTGTGATTTTAGTCACATCCATCTGATAAATTGAAAAATAGTGGATGCAGTTTAAAGTTGGAACAATTCTCCTAGCTGTGACTGTTGTCATTATGGCTAAAGCAAAAGGGCCATATTGAAGATGATGACCCAGTAAACGGGGCAGATTTGGGGACCCACCTGACCTTGAGACATGCATGGAACAACCCTCTAATTCAGTTCACTGTTGTAGTTACAGTTTCAGTCTGAGGTTATTAAGGGGCATGTGGCAAGGTGGTGAAGCTGTGGGCTCTCAAACCCGGACAGCTTTGTTAACCCATTGGTTGGGTGACTTTAAACAGGTAGTTTATAATGTCTGCGTGTCCTAATTGGTAAAAAGGAAAATTAATACCTAGTAAGATTTTGAAGTTTAAACAGGTTAAAACGGTGATGATGATGATGATGGTGATGACAATGGTAGTGATAATGATGGTGGTACTGATGATGGTGGTGATGATGATGGTGATAATGATGGTGCTGACGATGATGGTGGTGCTGATGATGATGGTGATGATGATGGTAGTGGTGATGATGATGATGGTGATGATGATGGTGATGACAATGGTAGTGATGATGATGGTGGTGCTGACGATGATGGTGATGACAATGGTGGTGCTGGCGATGGTGGTGCTGATGATGATGGTAGTGGTGATGATGATGGTGATGATGATGGTGATAATGATGGTGGTGCTGACAATGAGGGTGATGACAGTGGTGGTGCTGATGATGATGGTAGTGGTGATGATGATGGTGATGATGGTGGTACTGACGATGATGGTGATGATGATGGTAGTGATGACGATGGTGGTGCTGACGATGATGGTGATGACAATGGTAGTGATGATGATGGTGGTGCTGATGATGATGGTAGTGGTGATGATGATGGTGATGATGGTGATGGTGATGATGGTGATGATGATGGTGATGGTGATGATGATGGTACATCAGTGATGATGATTGCTATAAACTAGGAGAGAGTAAAGGGGCCATTCCATTTGGGCTCTACATACAAACACTGGCCTTGTGATCAGCAGACAACATGCCTCCCTTCTTTCAAGAATGGGTTCTCACTCGCACTGTATATGCCCTTGTCATCACTCTGGCATATACGAGAAGCATCCAATGAAGAAGACCACAATGGAACACACTCCAATGAGTCTATCCTTTTAATCCTGTAATTCCTGAGGGCCTTCCAGATGCTGGGGTAAAGATATCTTTTCTCTAATCTGTCATCAACAAGCATAGTTTCGCAAGCACCCACATGGGCCATGGAGAGTGAGATTAAATTGTGCTTTAAATTAACTCAACAAGGGCCTCCCTGGTGGCGCAGGCGGTTGAGCGCAGTGCCGTGAAGCTGTCCGCAGCCTCTGTAGTGGCAGTTCAATCCCCGCCAGCTGTGGAGATGCCCACATGGCACAGCAGACCTTTCCTGTTTTGCCCGCTGCTCCCCCCAGTAGTGTATCCCATCAGTCTGCCTGTTCTGTTCCTGACTCCACCTCTGGTGAATACTCTACCCTCCCGTACATCTGGCCTGTACCCTGGTTTTTGTATAAATAAATAAATATTTAAAAAAAATTTAAAAAAGTAACTCAATAAAGTGTCTACCCCATGTGCATACTCAAATGAAATAAAAGCATGTGCCAATGGAAAACTTATGGACAAATGATCACATCAACATTATTCAAAACAGTGGAAAAAAGGAAACAGACCCAAATACCCATCAACTTACAATGCAGAAACAAAATGTACATTATTCAGCCTTTGAAGGAATGAAGAGACGAAGATATACAAAGGGTGATGGTGGGAAATAAGAGGCTGTGCGGGGCATTGGCTGACCCTCGCAGTCTCCGCCAGCACTGCCCTCCTGCTGCTGCAGCTGAAACAGTGAATACTTATCGACCGTCACTAGGTGCCAGGCACTCTGTGTCACGTGCTATTTAATTTAATCTTCCCCAAAGACACTGACAGCTAAGCAACTCTTCCTAATTAGCTGGCGCCTAGAGTTAAAGAACATGCCAGCAAAGAAATGACTAAGCTGGGATTTGGTCCCTTGGTGTCTGGTTCCCAAGCCAATGCTCGCCGGCTCTGCATCCCTACCCACCTCCCTGCAGATGGGACAGAAACTAGCTAAGGGTCTTGTACAAGACCTGGGCCAGGTCTATGTCCCCCACCATTCCCGACCCTCTCTTGGGAAGGAGAGAACCCACTGGGGGTCTCCCTGCATCTTCTCTCTCACCTGGACATCCAGGCTTTCTTTGAGAAGATGGTACTTTGCTGCTTTATTTTTTCACTTGAGCAACATGCATTATTTAGTAGCAGAGTTTCAAAAACATTGAAATGACCCTTGTAAACACGGTTAAAACGTTTTCCTTTCAAAAGGCTGTGTTGCTCTTTGTAGCAGTGGGATTTCGGCATACAGAGTAGCTTTCTCTTTTTTTCCTTTGGTGCCAGATAAATCTTAATTTTGTTTGGCATGTAGTAAATATTTAGTTTTATTCTCCCAGTGCTAAAAGACATTTATACAAGCTTTTGGGTTATTTGGAAATTGTTTTGATAATTGACTGTTTTCACTGAGATCAAGAGGGCTTCAGGTCTCTCCTTCAATTAAGGTTTCTTTCTTTTTTTTTTTATAAGTGAGCATTTTTAAATGATCAAAAGTGGGACGCTTTTCTTACTCGAATGCTTTGGGTGTCTGGAATGAAGCAAAAATTTCATCTAAAGGGGAGAGAAGCTGACTAGGTGGTAACTTTCTTCAAATGCCATCATTTCCCTCTTTTTATTTATTGTCCACATTAAAAGTAACAACATACATTTATGAAGCAAATACAGAAGCAGTCGCGGGGTGCAGAGTGAGAACCTGAATGGGGCAGGGAGAGGGTTGTTCTTCTGTTCTGTTCTGTACATTGCAAACACTTTCAGAAAGCTTCTGTGTGAGCACCAGCCAGTTTCAAGTGGCTACAACAGAGAACATTTCTTTTAAAAGAGAGTAGAAGCCAGAGAAAGGTAGTAAGTCTGTCTATTATTTCAAGAAGCCATTGGATATGTGAGCAGGATAACCCTAAAGGCAGCGGGAGGTCAGAGGAAAATGTACAGGTTGTTGACTCAAGTAGATGTGAATTTAAGCCTTAAGTCTCCTACTCCTACTTGCTGTGTGACTCTGGGCAAGTCAGATAACCTCTCTGTGCTTCGATGGCCTTCTCTGCCCACTGAGGAGTCATGGATGCTGAAGCTCCTCTCCTTCCTCCTTCCTGTTCCTCCTGCCTCCTTTTTCTTTTTCCCTCTTTCTTCCTTCCCTCAGCATATGTCAAGCATTGTTCTAGGAACCCGCAATGACCACGGACAGCAATTACAGAGGTTACACGGAGAGGAGTAAGCCAGAGGACAAATTAGCAGGAGAATAAAGTGGATAATTTCAGGTAATGACTAGTGCTATGAAAATCATAAAGTAAGTTAATGGGATGCTGCGTGGGGAGGGGGCGCCCCTGTGGATCAGATGTCTTGGGAAGGCCTCTAGGAAGATGTGATGTCTCAGCCAAGTCCTGGGGGATGGGAAGGGTCAGCAATGCCAAGATCGGGGACAAGAGCAGGCACCAGTGAGAGCAGAGAGATGGGACCCGGCTGGTGCAGCTCAGCGGGGACAACCTCTGGTCGAGGCACAGACCAGGACTCGGAGTCCAGGCTTCCTGCCCTGTGTTCTTTCTGCTGCCTATCCCAGCAGCATCTCATTTAAAAGTCTGATGGCTTAGGCGTTGAGTCTCAGGTTATCACTGTTTTAGCCTGAGTTCGATCCCCAGCCAGGAAGCTACCCACATGGCGTGGCAGACCTCTCCTGTCTCCCTGCTGCTCCCCTCAGCAGTGTATTTCAGTAGATCCACCTGTTCTGCTCCCCACTCTGTCTCTGGTGAATCCTCTCACCCCCACACCTTCGGCCTACACCCCAGTCTTGTATGCAAAAATAAAACAAAAACAAAAACAAAACAAAAAAAAAAGAAACTTAAAAAAATAAATAAGTCTCTGAAGTCACGTCTTACCCCATGGTACTCCACAGCACTGGCTGTACTCCTGGCTCTGTCTGCTGCTGGAGCCTCCAGGCAATCTGTGAAGGATGCACATGATCTTCCTCAGGGCCCTACACCTCCCAGGTTAAGGCAGGGTGAGGATCCTCTGACCATTTACTGCATCTCCCTTCCATGCATGATGATGACATGAGCAACAATAACCAAAATGGGGATGCGGAATAAACCCTGATTAGGTGCCATCATTGCTGTTCTAAAGTCATCACCCCCAAAAGATATTGGAGGTTGCTACCCCCACTTGAGGTAATCAATTAATTTTATTTTGGTCATTTGCCATTATGAAATATTTCCAGCTTAGCAAAGAGCTCAGAACCATGTATGGCAAACACCATGTACGCAATTCAGCTTTCACGTGTAGGCAATGAAGCTGAGAAATGAAAGCAGAGCTATGATGAACTGCCTCTGGGGGTCCCTGAGTAGTGGGACAGGGACCCACTGTGCAGATCTTTACCCAGGGGGGTCTCTGCTTCAGCATGGCACACTTAAGCTGGACTGGACTGAAGTAGAACTGGAAAAGGCCATCAGAATTCAGTACCCTCATCTGTGAGATGGGGTTGTGTCTCCTTATCTATGAATCACATGTAGTAGTTGGGGTGTGTGGGGATGGGGCAGGGAGGAGAGAAGATGAACAAGATCTTGAGAGACTCCCCTGGATGGAAATCAAACTGCTCTGCTGGTGTTTACAAGCTACGATGCTGCCCTTCTGCCATCGGGAAGCAAATGATATCACCCATTTTGTCCAGCATGTGGGCAGAAGAGTGTCTGTTAAGTTCTGTAACGGTGATGATGGTCATTTGCTATGTAGAGACTCAGCTGGGCCCTTCCCAGTGCAATCCCAATGTGAGCAGTGGGAACCAATGGGACCCTAGTCCCACCCCCGAGTTTCTTGGAGCATTGAAATGGATGGCGGCGTGGCTCCCCGATTCCACAGCCAGGTCTCGGCCGGTCCTGTGATGATGCTTCCATCCACTAATGCTCTGTGCCCCCGTGGTTGCCTCCATTGCCCAAAAATATGCAATCACTTAATTGCCATAGCAATCCTATTATATCGCCATTATACCACGTCTAGTGGGGAAAGCTCAGAACATGTTATTAGTGCTGAAAGGGACAATTTACTGGATTTTGCTAAATGCCATCACTTCCCAAAAAATGAATCAAAATTACTTGATTATGCACGTTTCGCTTTAATGTGTCTCTACGAGAAGGATGGGAGGCTCATGGCCAGGGCTGCTGGCAATACCCAGTTTTGTGACAACGGTGGGGACGGCATGTCTCATCCTTCTGCTCCCACTGAGGTTCTCCCCTCAGATGCTGGGAGGGTCCGTGTCCTGTCCCGGTCCTGTGCCCGTGAGAAGGCCATCTGGGGTATGGCTTTCATCGGAAACTTCCAACCACACTGAATTCTACGGTGGCATCTGAGGGGCAGAGGCCACGTCAGGAAAACACAGGCATATCCACAACTCTGAAAATGAAACCATAAAGCCAAAACAAAGACAAACCAGGAGCCTTTGACTGAAGAGGGTGGAGACCAGTAAAAATGGAGCAGCTCAAATGCTGGGAACAAGCTGTCCGGGGGAGCCACAGCTCAGCTCTCTCTGCAGACCAGGGCTTCCTCTACACCCCTCGACAACTGCTCCGTCTGTTCCCTGTTTTCCCAACACTATAAATCAGAGCAGTCATGGTAATGAACTGCTTTTGAAAAGCTACACTGAGTCAAAAAAAGAAAAAAAAAAAAAAAAGGAGACGTGATGTGATTTTCTCCCCACTCCTTCCTTTTCCAGTACAAGCTGTGTCGTTTAGATTTTGGTGGCCAGGCCTGTCTTAAAATGTCATAAAGCAGAATTAAAAGTCACCTGGGGTCACTTGTGATGAACCCTCTGGATGCAGGAAACCGCAAGGAATCAACGAGGAATGAGAGGAGCATCAGGACCCAGGATGCAGACACTCCCAGGCAAGGACGTCTCCAAGCAGAGTAAGAAGAATTTGTACAAGCCTTTGATTCTCTCTGATTTTTCTGAAAGCACAAAGAGGCTTCATATTTAATTTATGGCATTATATATGCTGCTCTGCGTGTGTGTGAATTTCCCAGCATAATCCTGACTCTGGTAGTTTGGATTCTGCATTATGGAGGTAACAACTATTCCAGGATCTGAATACTCATACTAGAGAGCTAAATCCAGGAGACTGAATGTGTAGCAGCAATTTTGCAGTGCTGGTGGCATTTCCCTTGCCTATAAAACCAATTTTAACTGCACAAAACCCTCAGCACATTGCATTTGGGAAATGCAGTGGCTGCACATTAAGCTGTTATGAATCACGGCTGTTGGGATGGAATGAAATGGAAACAAATCTGCATTTTATTTGCACTCGCTCTGCAATCCCATGCCATCCAGGCTGCAGTTACGGTTTCTGCAACACCGCTGAAAGAGGCGAGTTTTGCCAGGAAGCATTTTCATACTTGGATTTTCAGCCATGCGATCATTTGAAACTGCGGCTGTTCTTCCCTGACACTGGTCACTGAACATTATAATATAGATGGTTTGCTTCTATGGAAGAAAATATAATCCAAGTCAGGTCTGATTTGACTCAAGCACATATCTAACTCTCCCCTTCTAATTCAGAGGCAATGAACCTTAGGAAAGAGCTGTCAGGCTGCCTCTGCGACTGTGAATATTCCTTTGCTTAAGGAGCCATGAGCGTTCCATTGGCTGAGTCCAGCAGTCGCTGTAACTGGCCAGCGAGGCACCTAAGTTGGAGTAGGAGCTTGGACAATAGCAGGACAGGGCTGGTCGTATGAAGCTGCGACATCCTGGGGAAGAGGAGAATGAGTATAAATATGTGCCCCGTGATAGGGGGATGATTAAGGAAACTATAACACAGCCGAGGCTATTGATGCAGAGTTCAAGCCTTGGCTTGGAAGCAGGGGTCCCCACAGGACTGCACAGAAGAGAACTGCTCCTGGAAGAGAAGGAAGGTTGTATAAAGCTGCTGAGGTTTGGGATGGGGGAGCTTAAGTAGTCTGTGCTCACCTACTTTGAATCGTTGATTCACAGGTTACGTCTTTTCAATGTCATGGACAAATGCTGTGTCTTGTGCAATGATGAATGTGACGTTTAAAGTAATCATACTAGGAAAGTTGTATTGTGACATGAACTCCCCAGTTTCAGACCTTGGTGATGGCTGATAAGAATAAAAGCAGATGCTTCCAAAGGGTGAATGGCTCAGGGGGCCTCCTTGGTGGCGCAAGGGGTTAAGACGCAGCACTGTGAAATTATCAACAGCCACTGCAGCACGAGTTAGATCCCCAGCCGGGGAACTGACCCCTTTGGAGCAGCAGACCTCTCCTGTCTTGCCTGCAGCTCCCTTCAGCAGCGTGTTTCAGTAGATCTCCCAGTTCTGCTCCCCACTCTGTCTCTGGTGGGTCCCCTCATCCCCCACACCTCTGGCATGTACCCCAGTTCTTATATGCATAAATAAAAAAATCTTTGAATTAAAAACAATTCTCTCTCTCCCTCTCTCACTCTCTCTGTCTCACTCTCTCTTTCTTCAACTGTCATGCTGTGAGCTACCTTATAAGGAGAGCCTATGCATCAAGAAACTGAAGTGACCTGCAGCCCACAGCCACAGGGATCTGAATCCTGCAATCATGGCAGGCAGGAGAACTGGGAGGAGGCTCCTTCCCCAGTCAAACCTGCAGATAAGACTCCAGCCCCTGGCCAATGCCCAGGCTGTAATTCACAAGAACTGAATCAGAGGGATCAGCTCAGCTGAGAGTCCTGACTCACAGAAACTGTAGGTAATAAGAATTTGTTTTTTAAGCATCTGAAATTTGGAATAACTTATTAAGCAGCAATCCATGATGGATACGCCCTTCTCTAATCATGAGACAATACTCCCGAGGTTTCAGAGATGTTAAGAGCTAACAATCAAAGTCAATAGATAAACGGAAAAATGTTCATCATTGTTTTTAATAAAAGAGAAGAGTTCACATCCACAAGGAGATCCATCTCACACCAGTGAGAATGGTGCACACTTTGTTTTTAAAGATTTATCCAGGGCCTTCCTGGTGGTGCAACGGTTGAGTGCTGGGCTGCGAAGCTGCCTGCGGCCTCTGCGGCACCGGTTCGATCCCCGGCCGCTGGCGAGGGTCCCACATGGTACGACAGACCTCTCCTGTCTCACCCGCTGCTCCCCTCAGCAGTGTACTTCGTCAGTCTGCCTGTTCTGTTCCCTACTCTGGTGAATTCTCTCACACTCCCACACTTCTGACTGTACCTAGTGCTTGTATAAATAAACAAATAAATATTTTTTTTTAAAAAAAGATTAATCCAGGGCCTCCCCTGGTGGCGCAGTGGTTGAGCACTGGGTTGTGAGGCTGCCCGCAGCCTCTGCAGCACCAGTTTTATCCCTGGCCACTGGCAAGGGTCCCACAAAAAAACAAAACAAAACAAAACAAACAAACAAACAAAAAAAATAAGATTTATCCATTCATGCATAGAGGAACCAGAGTACAGGCCAGAGGTGTAGGGGATGAGAGGATCCACCAGAGACAAAGTAGGGAACTGAATGGGCAAAACAGAAGTACACTGCTGAGGGGAGCAGAGGGGAGACAGGAGAGGTCTGCTGCATGATGTGGGCAGCTCCCTGGCTAGAGATCGAACCTGTACTGCAGTGGCTGTGGACAGCTCTATAGGCTGCATCTTAACCCCTTGCACCACCAGGGAGGTCCAGAATGGTGCATATTAAATATATATATATATTTTATATATATATATATATATATATATATATATATAACAAGAACAGGGAAGGATGCAGAGAAAGAGGAAACTTACCTAGTCATCGTGGGGGGGCGGGGGGTGGTAAACCAGCTTCGTCATTTTGGAAAGTGATCAGGATTTACCTCAACAAACTAAAAATTGAAATACCACATGAACCAGGCTTCCACTCTTGGGTAACTGTCCAAAGAACATGAAACTATCCACTCAAAAAAAATTTACAGTGTTTATGGCAGTGCTGTTTACAACAGCTAGGACATGGAGGCAACCTAAGTGTCCACTGGCAGAGGACTAGACCAAGAAGATGTGGACATGGTCCAGCCACACCATGGAATACCACTCAGCCAGAAGGAAAGATGAAATGTTGCCATTTACAGCAAAACATAAAGAGCCAGAGGGAACCGTGTGTAGTCAAACTAGTCAGGATGACAGAAACATTGCATGTTTGCATAGCGGATGTTTCAATAAAACAAAACACTCAAAAAGAAACTGACAGTAAAAAATGGAACTGAGGTTTCTGAGATTAAAATGCACGGGTGGGAGGAAAACAGTGGGTCAAAGGGAATGTTAGGGACCGTGGTGGAAAAGACTAATTGCCACGGCAGTGAGGAGTGAGTCCTAAGTTCCTGGCATAATATCTCGATAGCACCTGAATCTCAGAGGTAGTAATTGCAACTGCTCTTGATATAATTAAATTCATATGAACACAGAAGGTGTCCTTTGTCCTCAACTATTAAGAGGACAGGAACAGGTGGATGCAAAAATTACTTAAATCTAACCTAAATCAAGTGCAATGCACATGAAGATATTTCCTTCACATTTCATCTTTTTTTTAACTTTTAAATTTTATATGTTTTACATCCTTTTTCATTTTTGCACAGTGTATGCATTTTCATCTTGGTTATAGTCCCCGTACAATTCCCACCCCCCTTGTTTTAATCCTACTCCCTCCCCCACCCCCATAGTTTGTGTCTCTGGTAAATCAACAAGCAACTATAAGCCATTTTGTCAATTTTTTTTAAACCTTTTCTTCCATGAAGTCAGTTACCTTTTTTCTGAGTTCTTATGCTGCAACTTTATCTGTTTTAATTTTAGCAAAACCCAGTGGGCTATTATTATTATTTTCATTTTAGAGATGGGCTGTTGGAGTGGGGTGGGGGTGGGCAGGTCCCTTGCTGCTCCACCAGTAACCAAAGGCACTTGGCCTAGACCCTAGGACTGTGGGCTTTCAAAGTCTGCCCCCTTTTCTCTACTCCAAGCCACCCCCAGGGCAGAAAGCATGTCTTCATTCATCTTTGCTGTCCCAGCCACATAGTGTCCATTTCCTGACACAGTTGGTATGACCATTAATAAAATATTTAACAAAAGTTAACAAGAAAGGAATTTGAAAATTTAGTGCTGCATTTCTGTATCTAGGCCAATCTGCTTCTGTGTGAACTCAGTGACGTGTTCACTTCTTACCCAAGGTTTTGAGGTTAAGTTCACATCTCTGGTCCTCTCTCAAAATTGCATTCATTTTGGAGCAGCACATAATGGGGTCCTCTTGGCCCGATGGTTCAGTATCTAAATCTCAGTAAGGGTAGTTAGATTCTGAAGAGACTTCTTTACAGGGAAAACAAAAGGTAAAGCCCTATTCCGGCCTTCTTCCTAATAGCTATACACTGAATTCCAATGCCTGGAATTCATATATTGATCCATCATTCATGTACTCATTCATTCATTCATCCATTCATTCATTCATACCCCAGAGGGTATAACACAATTGAACTCATCCCAGTGCTTAGATTCTACAAAGAAACATAACATGGTCTTTGACGATGACACGCTCGGTCGCCACAACACATTGTGTTCTTTGATATGATTTGCCCGCAATACAAAATATTGTAATTATAAAACTGATTCTAAAATACAGCATCAAAACATTTTAAAGAGAATCCCCTGTAATCCCTCCCTTAAAGATCCATAATAACTAATTGATATCGGTCACATTCCCTCCTAGACTTTCCTATGCATGTTTGATAAATACGGTAGACTCGACACACTGATTTATCAAATTTTCTCTCCTTAACATGCACTGTTTACATTTTCCCATTTTATTAAGCATTCTTCTGCAGTGCTTCTCTTTGTCTGGAAAGCTCCATGCCTTTGCTGTGCAGTGCCTTGTTTAACCATGTCACAGAGGCTGCATTCTTAATGGTACTTTTGTTCTTACAAGAAAATACAGCATTGTGAAACTGATGCTAGCACAAGTGTGGGGAAACAAACTACCCCCAAAGTTTCACCTGGGTTATTTCTTTTGCATTAGTTTGTCAAATTACTTTTGGGTAGCTTGACACATCTTTAATTTAAGTCCTAATTATTGTACATAATGCAGCTCACACCTGTGGTGATAATGCTTTTATTAGCATTAAAACTAAAGACATCAAAGAATCATATCAGGATAAAATGTCTATTTCTAATTTAATAGAATTGCAATTAAAGCAAATTTGATCTGAATGAAATCCCATCATAACTAGGTTTTATTTTTTCTGCACAGTGAGTGAAAATTATTCTCCCCTAAATTGAAGATTAATAACATGCTTTTAATGTTAAATGTAGCAATTCAAGCATTAGGTTGCAATTCAAGTTCAACATCACTGAACATTTTATAAACTTCACGTTTTAACATTTCTGGGAAGCGCTCGGAGGTAAATGCATTAGCGTTAAATGCATTAATGTTATTTTTCTTTATAAATGAGCTTATAACAGTGTTGTTACCTTCATTTGAATATTTTAATGAAGGGATAATATAGGAGAGTGCTCCATTTTCACAAGGTAATTGTTTCCTCCCTGAGTGGCTAAACTTGGACAGAAAGTGGACTTTATCTCATTGAAATTCTATTATGGCTGCATTGCTGCTGCAGCTTGTCGGGGATCTCTCATTACCTGGTAACTGGGGCTTTTTGTTAATGCTGTCCTAGCCCCTGGCATCCAGTCTTCTGCCTTCCTAGGGTGTAATCCTGTCCTCTGGCACGTCACAGCAGCAAACCCGGGGTCTCTTGCTCCAAGTGTGCGTTGGCCCAGCACATGGAATGAGCCCAATGGAGAACTCTGATTTAGTTGAGTTCAGGCCAGGGGAGCCATATGTCATCCAAATTGGCCGTAGGACCTAAAATGCGAACAGGGCACCCAACTGTGCAAAGCACACTTGTCTATGAGAAGTCACCCTCTTTCTGCCACTGAGTCCCTGCGCCCACACATCATTCATTCATGCTTCCATCCACGCCTCATCTTCAAGGTTTGTCTTAGCCTCTTCCCACAGCCCAGTGCCTGGTCTCCCAAACATGTTTAATGAAAGGGACACTACACCTCACCTCCGCGACTCTCATACACAGACGATTCTATTGTAGCCTCGTAGGTTAGAACTCAGAAGGAGAAACTTCTGTGCCGGTGAGATGTGCTCCCTAATGAGGGGCTGAGACAGAATTTCAAGAGGATTCAATGGATGAGGGAAGTTGATGAGTGTAAGTTGGCATCTGTCAAATCATATTACAAAACAGGGGCCTCCCTGGTGGTGCAAGGGGTTAAGTCTCAGCACTAGGAAGCAATCTGCAGCTTCTGCAACATGAGTTGGATCCCCAGCCAGGGAGCTGCCCCACAGGGTGCAGCAGACCTCTCCTGTCTCCCCGCTGCTCCCCTCAGCAGTGTATTTCAGTAGATCCACCTGTTCTGCTCCCCACTTTGTCTCTGGTAAATCCTCTCACACTCCCTAAGCCCACATCTCTGGCCTGCACCCCAGCTCTTGTATACACAAATAAATAAATCTTTAAAACAAAACAAAACAAATCATATTACAAAACAGATCACACAATAAGCAGGACACTCAGGTTCACAGGTCGCCTTACCAGTAGATGCTATTTTTCAAGCTACTGTTTAATGTCGTACTTACTACGATGAGAACAATAGCCTGAGTCTCTGCTTTTGACAAGCGTTTAAAATGACATTCATTCAAGTCATCCCATAAGGCAGCTAATACTTGTTCCATTTTACAGATGAAAGTACATTTTACAGATGAAGAATTTGCCTGAAATTTAGATCAGTCTCCGAACTTGACCTCCAAAGTTCATCTTCCCCACAATAGCAACTTTGCTTATAGATCTGAGTTGCGCCTGAACGCCACCCCCCACCTCAGCATTTAAGCCTAGGTTTGCGACCCCAAAGCAGGTGAGAACCTCCCGAGAATTGGCTGCATTTGGGCAGTCGGTTGGCAGCGGGTAACTGAAAACACAAGTGTGTGGCCGGCAGGACATTCATTACAGCATATTTATGCAAAAGGATTGCTCTTAATTAAATATCTTGCCCATGTTTTGATTTTTAATTTTCTCCTCTAACAACACAAAGTGCCATTTAGGGCAAGGTTCGAATCAATAGCACATCTCCGTTCCCGTTAACTGTCTTGGTGACTAGACTTCATTGTTATCAAATCACTTGTCATTAAATAAACATGTTTCCACCTGGAACCAGGGAGCAGCCGAGGGGCGAGCTCCAGCACCACATCCCTCCCCTCTCTGGATGACAATGAACACAGTGAACACAGTGGCCGAGGAGGCTGAGCAAGGCCCTGGGGTCCAGGATTGCGAATTCAGGTCAAAGCAGTTGGGATTCCATGGACAGAAGGGCCCCTGATTTCTCCAAAAGCTGAGAGATCCTGCAGCAGATGTTGTCCCAAGATGCTAAAATTGTAGCAACAATAGCTACAGCTTATTAGCGACTATATCCATCGGTGTATCACTTTACACCTCCATAATCAGTGTTCTCACGTACCAACTCGGAGTAATGACCGTACCTAACACATAGGGCTATAATGAGGATTAACCATTGATTTGTGTTATATATTTTTATCTATGATCACTCTTGTTCGATAAGTATTTCAGATGAGAAACATGAGTAACCCCAAAACTCTATTCATCTTACCTCACTGCAGCGCAGGTCCCCGATGGAGGCAGAAGGTTCCTTCTGACCTTATTCTTTCCCATTGAGGTTGCTCTGAACTGAGGAATGTGAATGCTAATGGCTGAATTCATCCTCCAAATTGATAACAGCTGGATGGTCACAGAGCTCCACAGCAGCTATGGGAATTTCAGTACTCAGCTAACCCCCAATCTCCCTTACTCAGATTTATTGATCATTAGTTTTAAGATGTTTAGGTATCGATGAGTAGTAACTGTTTTATTCTATTCTGTTGACAGCTAAAAACCTCTGTCCCAGGCACTAGGAAAAAGATTGGCATATCTGAGAAGCAGGTCCAGCACATGCAATTCCAGAAGTCCCTTCCCCTGCAGCCCCAGACAGTTCTCAACGTGAATCAAATATGAAAATAGATCAGTGATTTCTGTATGTAAAGAAATTCAGTAAAGGGGGATTTTAGAACCATTCTAATATAAGCCATCTTGTTATCTGCTAGGTCAACTGAAGCTTCAATCTCTCTCTTTTTTCATAAATCAATGTTTTTCTTTTCAAGGAAAAAATGAAAGTATCTGGCATCGGCCACTGTCCTTTATTTCCCCAAACACAGACTGAGTTCATGTTCTATGTCTATGATAACACAGTGATACAGATCCTCTGACTTCAAAACACACACCTTCTAATAGAGAAGAAGCAAAAGTAATCAATCTGGCAAACGAACACGTGCAGCAGGACCAAAGCAAACGTTTAGGGAGCACCTGCTTTTCACCCATCTTTGTGTTGACTCATTTCACATCTAAGATATATTAAGTGTAGCTTTGTCGCCATTCCAAGATGAAGGTCTGGGCCTCAAGTGGAAACCAGATAGTGCTCGAAGCAGACCAACTAGAGTTGCAGCCTCCATTCTTGTGTTGCAGGAGCTGAGAAATTTGTCCCACGTGTCTAAAGGATTTTGAAACCTCAACAACAAAAAGAATATGCAGCTCACTAAAGTGACCGCCCAGCACAGGAGACACATGCTATGTGGCCCCTGAACTGAAAGGTTACTGACCCGACTCGGACTCTCTAAGGGAACCCGTTCCCCTGTGGTTCTTGCACTTCATCAGTCGCCAACTCCATCAATTATTCCACGCCGGTTTCATGAGTAAATAAATGCCCCAGCATGGTGTTGGCGAGGAAGGTGCTTTCCGAGTTGATATCCTCCCCGAGGAGAGGCCAGCTGATCAGAGGTCAGTGGATGAAGAGGGAAGCCATGCTGTTTGTTTAAAGCACCCTCACCAGCTAATGGAATTTCTCCTTCCCAGTTATTGAAATCTGTGTGGGAGAGGGATGGTTTGATGGAATCAGCACTTTCAGAGACATTGACAGCCACTAAATTGGAAAAACGCAACAAACCCTGGGTTTCAGCGGGCTATTGACTTAATATGGATTGAGCCGGGGAGAAAAATATTGCACAGTGCGCAGTCCACACATCCGATCATCTCATTAAAGACTTTCCCCCGGATGACACAGTGGGCCTGCTTCTCCCAGCTCCTAGCTGAGTGAATCAGTCATGCACGGGCTAATGATATAGCATTTCATGGCACTTGGAAGGAACTGCCATCATTCAGCATGAAAACCCACTTTGATTACTATTTACAAAAGTAAAGCCTTCCCATGCCCATCAGCACTTGACTTTGCCATAGCTCACCACGCCCATCTGTCTCCCGAGGGATGCCTTGCTGGAGGTGATAACAAACAGCAGCCTCCCAGCCTCTCCCAGCCTGCCAGTCGCCCGATTATTTAATTACAGTTTTCTGTAGCTTCGGCACTTCGCCCTTACCTGGGAATGTAAGTGAAATGTGTCAGAAATAAAGAAATAAATTACCAGCTAAATCAATAGGAAAGAACAGCACAAATTGGCATAGCAGCGGATATCTGTTTATCCAAAGGCTTTCAAAGTCATTTAGACCTTGATGGGAAAAAAAAAAAAGACAAGAACAGGGTAAGTTGGAAAGGAAGTAGAAGCATGAGGGAGAGATGTCTGTCTGAAGGCAGCCCCGCTTGTGGTGTTTATCTGGACCTTGGGGGTGCCCCTGGCTTAGCCTTCTTGTTACCAACCCAAGCACCAAGACGTGGCTCCCTATGTGGAAAATTTAAAGGTGATTTTTCACCTTGAGAGAGTTTCCTTCTGTTTCATGCTTACTCAGGCAAAACGATAAATCTCAAAAACAAACAAGTTGGAGAGACTCCTGCCAAAACTCCACTCAGAGAGAAAGGGAGACCACAGAGAAGAGCCCTTCTCTGTGGGAGAGGCAGAAGACTGGTGAGGCTGGGAAGCCAGGCCATTTTCTGTGCTCCTGTCATGTATTGACAGCTGCTCCCAGCATCCCTAAGTCATTTTGATTCTTAATTCCATAGATTAAGTCAATGTGGATGGGTTAAGAGGTTGTGAACACGTGTGCCTGAGAGTGTGTCCGCCATCTTTAAGTTGTACTTATGAGACATGAGCGATTGGGGATATAGATGGCTGAAGCTTCCCACTCAAGAGTGCGTTGGTCAGGAAATAGTGTCTTTAAGAGAAAAATAATGTCCACTCCATTTAGCTGCAAGCAATGACCTCAACCAGAGGGACAAGTTGGAATTGCAGGGATATTACTAACTCTATGGAGTTGAGAGACCTTTCATCAATTTCTCTTCTCCTCTTCCCTCTCCCCCATCCCCCATCCTCTGTCCAGACTTTCTCCTTTTGTATTTTAAATGGGCTTCCATCAAGAGCTGAAGTCAGCCTCAAAGAGCATCGGGCTGATGTCAAAACTTGGAGCCCCAAAGGACAGAGTGAATTTCTTTTTCCAAAGGTAGTAGTTAAATTCCCAGGGAGGTTGGGAACTCACCCAGCTTGGATCAATGTCTGGGTTTTCATTTCAGGGCAGGGAATGAATACGCACCCAGAGGGTAGAATCATAATGTCCACATCATAAGCGACTGTGATTAAATGAGACCAAACCATGGGCACAAAGAGTGATTCTACTGTGTAGAAATGCTGATCTTAAAGACATTCATTTGAAGTTCTCTAGACCTCATTTTCTCAAAGGACAGAGTGACCACCTGTCCTCACTTGCCAGTGATTGAGGGGTTTTCTGGAATATGCACAATTGGTAAAAAAAATTGCCTCATTTGGCCAGGTCTAGGAGATACCCCCGAATGTGTGATGTTCGGTGCTAAAATTGGGTCAGTCTTGAACAAACTCGGTAGTTTGGTCAGTCTTCTGCTAATTTTTATCTCCTGGATTTTTTTTTCTTCTAGCATAGACCGTATATTATCATAACATTTTAAAACAAAACCTCTACCCTTTTCTCTTGATATGAGAATAATGGTAGCATTCCCATTTAGGGGAGCCATGCTTCAGAATAAAATATGTCTTATAAAATCATTAGCTCCCTAGGGGATCCTTTTCATACATGCCTTTAAAGAACACCTAGGAGTCCTATACACACACGCTTCTCTCCTGAAGTGATATATCAATAATGCTGTCATCTATTTCGATTTTGACATTACATAGATCAATACCAAATTACAATCACATGGTAGTCATAATAGCTGCATTCTTAGGAGTTTTTTGAACCAAAAAAAAAAAAAATTTACCCAAGTGTCTAGAATATACATTTTAAAAGGTAAAATTTCAGAAAGGAGATTTTAGAATATATTTCAGGCACCCTGTTTAGAATATATTTTAGTGCCTTAAAATTTTCATGGGACTCAAAATCATAATGTAAACAAAACTTTAAATATTAAAAAATATACCTATTGCTTGATTTCCAGCCAGCCGGAAGAACAGGAACAATCTAGACCTCATTTGTAATGTCCAAGGAGGAGGTCATGGGCATCTCCTGCCTGTAGCTGGTTAGTTAGAAAGACAGGTCTAAAGGATTCCAAGGAATCAGGATAACCTAAACAATTTAAGAAAGAACAGAGTTAGAGGGCTTACACTATATAGACTTCTCATTAAACTATAAAAATTGAGGCAGTGAACGGAAATAAAAATAGGATAGAAGCTTGCATAAAATAAGTATGTAGGTCAATGGAACCAGAAGAAAGCCCATAAATATAGTGTGAATCAATTGATTTTCAACAAATATGCAAAGGTAATTCAGTGTGAAAAAAGGATAATACTTTCCATAAATGTTACTAGATCAACCAGATATCCATTAAAAAAAAGTGAACTTCATGTGATACAAATATAAAATAAAAATGGATCATATAGCAACATCTAAAGGGTAACACTATAAACTTTCTTTTATTTATTTATTTATTTTTATTTTATATATTTTTACATCATTTTCCATTTTTGTACAATGTATGCCTTTTCATCTTGGTTATCATCCCTGTACAATTCCCACCTCCCTTTTTTTGATCCTACTCCCTTCTCCCCCTCTGTAGTGTGTCTCTGGTTTATAGTTGCTTTTTGCTTTTGATTTTTACTTTGTTATAATTAGTCTTTTTCCTGATCCCTTATTTACGTTTTCTATAAACTTTCTAAAAGAAAAGATAGGGCAGTTTTCTTATGGCTTTAGGGTAGAGAAAATTTCTTAGGACATGAAAAGCTTGAACCATTGGTGAAAAACAAAGATAAATTAGAGTTCATCAAAGTTAAAACTTTCTCTTTAATAGACACTGCTAAGAGAATGAAAAGGTTAACTACTAACTGAGGGAATATATTTCAATACATTTGAAATATTATGTTTGTTTATTGGCTAGTAAGACTGATACATACGCCTCATACTTTTGTGTTTTATATATACTACATACGCACACATGTGTATATCAGCTCTACTAGTCACTAAAAGATTAGAAACCCTATAAAACATTATCAAAGTTTTGAAAAGTCACTTCACCTACAAAGATCTAAAAATGACCAATAAATGCCAGAAAAATGGTCACCAGTATGAGCTAACAAGAAAATGTAATATCAAACCACAGTAAGATACCATTCATAGCAATTAGAATGACAAAAATTGAAAAAAAAAAAAGCCTAATGATACCAACTATGGGCAAAGATATGGAGCAATTGGACTCCCAGAGGATGTACAGTGGTTCAATATTCAAAAAAAAAAAAAAACATTTTTGAGGCTTCTTATGTGATTAAACATAAAGTTACCATATGATCCAACAATTCTACTCCTAGAAATTCATCCATAAGAAATGAAAATGTGTTCACCATATACTTTAGGTGTGCTCATTTGCAAAACCTTAAAGCTAGGAATAACTCAAGGGCCCATAAATAACTAAATAGGTAAAAAATTGCATATCCAAGCAATGGAATACTATACAGCCATAATAATGGAATGGACTGCTGACAAACACAGAAATATCAAAATTTTGTGCTGAGTGAAAAAAGCAAGACACAAAAGACAAAGGAAAGACATTTATATGAAACTCTAAAAAAGACATAGTATCTATTGACAGAAAGCAGATCACCTAATGCCTAAAGTGAGGATGGGAATGGAGGTGTTACTGAGAAGATCTTAATATTTGTTTTTTTTTTTATAGAGGCATGTTTTATTTGTTTGTTTATTTGTTTGTTTTGTTTATACATGCACTGGGTACAGTCAGAAGCGCGGGAGGGTGAGAGAATTCACCAGAGCCAGAGCGGGGAGCAGAGCAGGCAGAAGGACCGAAGTACACTGCTGAGGGGAGCAGCGGGCGGCAGGAGAGGTCTGCGCGCCATGTGGGACCCTCCTCCGGTGGCCGGGGAGCAGCCGGGGATCGAACTGGCACTGCAGAGGCTGCCGGCAGCTTCGCAACCCAGCGCTCAACCGCTGCGCCATCAGGGAGGCCCAGATCTTAATATTTGTGTTATGAAAACACCTAGATACTGATAGTGATGTGACTATAAGCATGTATATATTTGTCAAACTCATGAATGTTTGTATTTTGTATATAAATCCCTTTTCAAAGTTGTCTTTAAATGATTTGAAGAATGATGAGCCAGCAGAAACGTGTAAGGCAGAGTAGGAAACAAATTACTATTTGATCTCATCATTTATAGTAAACCCACATATAGAATTAGAGTTAAAACTGACAGGAGAGAAACCAAAGCAAAGTATTTTAAATCACTTAGCAGGATTTAGACATTATTTCCTTTTGAATTTTTTGTTCATTTTTATGTTTTTTTGTTTGTTTTTTTACAATACATGGTATTAGTTTCATAATTTGAAATCACACTAGAATTGCTTTATTTTCCTAACACAATCATGACATACAAGATTTCATGGTTGGTATGTACCTTGATGCTCCTGGTGATACCAGGAACTTGGGTAGACCCAAGTTGGAGCTTGGGTGACAGCCCTTTCCTGTTATTTGTGGCACTCCTTTCTCCTCCAGCTCAACAATCAATACTTCCCAGTATCAGTTCCCCAGAAGTGTGCCTCTATATCACCAGGGAGATTTGAAAATCACAGAGAGTAGGTTTCTGATCCAGTAGATTCTGATCCAGTAGCTGTAGTTCAAGGAAAGTTCAAGTTCAGATCCCCAGAGGCAGCAGGAGTTACAGCCACATGAAAATGAACAGCAGGTACCAAGTTCCTACTATGTTTCAAGTCATGAACTTGGATTTTGCCTAATTTCTTCCCCTTAATACACAAAAAGAGTCTGAATTCAAGAAGTATTACTAACTTATCATTATCTTCAAAGCAAGCCAGAAAACCAACACAAAAAGCAAGCACGCATACATGTGTAGTGCAGTGCTTGAAAAAGTAGACTTAATTCATAATCTATAGGAATTACATAACCAATTTAAAATCATTGAGTAAACAATTGACTCCTTTTGGAGGAATGTTCTGAGCTCATTATCTTTTTAGTATTTATTATTCTCATTACACAGGAGTCACTTCATCAATAGCACTTTAGGCTAAGCTTTAAATACCAGAATAGTAAATAAAACTCCATTATCCCCAGTGTCTTAATAATGTTTTCTCCTTCTTGAGTTTTCTCATACCCAACGCAACGCTCGGCACTGACTTATCGTGACGATAGATGGCGTGCATTAAATTCTTGCTATGCTCAGGAACTGTTCTAAACACTTCGCATTTATTGATTCATTTAATCATAACCATTTAATCCTGTAGATTTAATCCTATAGATTATGAATTAAGTCTACTTTTTCAAGCACTGTGCTACACATGTATATGTGCTTGCTTTTTGTGTTAGTTTTCTGGCTATAGGGGAGGTGCAATTGTACCATCATTGTACCCATATTACATTCCATTTCTTGACATCTTGCTCTGTTTGGTGAGCTGAACTGTCGCCTAGTGTCTGGCCAGGGATTCCATATGTTGACCTCAAAACTCATTCTCTCTCCCTCCCATTTCCTAGCAAACACTGATGTTAGGAGAATTTACAGCAGCCCTACTTCATAGATAATGGAAAACATTGGGCTTAAATTAGAAACTTTTAAGAGTAATTTTTTTAAAGCACGACATTCTATCTCTGAATTCTTTAAAATATTGAGAAGAGACAGAAGATGGTTTCTTAACTTGTGTTGGATGGGAGTTGGATATGATTTTATTTCAATATTAAAAGACACAAAGGCAGAGCCCCATTTAACTCAGGGGCTAAGGGCACGTCACTCCTTTTGCTAAGACAGGTGAAGGCACCTAGAGCTCTGAGCTCCCTGACTTCTGGAATGTTGGACTTGCTGTCAGAATTAAACAGTTTGGTTTGGAATCAGTTTCGTTTTTTTTTTTTTTTGGTTTATTTAAATTTTTTTCCAGATGGTCTCACTTGTGTGTGGAATATAGAGCAACATAACAAAGGGACAGGCAAAACCAAACCAATAATAAACTCTTAACATCTGACTACAAAACTGAGGCCACCAGATGGGGTGGGTGTTGGGGTGAGAGTGGGCAGGAGAGAGGGACCCAGTGGAACATGGTAGAGGATTCTTGGGGCACCGGTGGTAGGCAGGGGGTGAAAATCCACAAGTGTTGAGGTTTGAATCTATGACTGCCAGAGCAGATCCAGAGATATAAACCTATATTACATCAGTAAACATAAAATTTTGAAAAAAAATCCAGCTTTATTGATATGATTGACACATGAAAATGGTTTATATTTCAAGCATACAATGTGATGATTTCTTGTATGTATATTGCGAAAGGATCCCCACCAGCCATTTAACACATGAAGTTATAATGTGTGTGTGCATGTGTGTGAGCACTCACACATGTGTGTGTGTTCAGAGCACTTCAGAGCCACTCTCAGTAAATTCCAAGCCTCTGGCACCTTATTATCAACTATAAACACCATGCTGTATGCTAGGAATCCAGGGCTTATTTTTTCAACACCAAAATGTTTGTCTCCTTTGACCAACATCTCCCCATTCCCCCACCCTCACCCCCTAGAGACCATTATAATCTCAATCAACTTCATTTTCTGCTGAGGTGCTTCTGTCTTGGGTAAGTATGAGGTTGTACTTTAAGGTAAAACTTCTTTCCCCACCTTCTCTTAGTTTACATAGATTGCTTCTGATCTATGTAGGGAGAGATAAAGATAAATTTATAAAGATAAATATATAAACATATATTTGGGTGTGTTTAAGGAAATTTACATATATATATCTTTCTAAGATAAATAATGTGATTATAATGTAATATAAAGTATTTGTGAGCAGAAAACTCACAGCAGTTGAGGGGACCACTTTGGAGAGCATCCAAAGATGATGTCGCTCTGGCTGAGTGTCTGGAGGATGACTCCTCCTGGAGAACGCATCTGCAATGAGTCTTGAAGTGCAGGAACAAATCACAAGAGGAGGCGAGTGGAGCACCAGGAAGAGAGAGAAAAGCAGCCACAGGCTGTTTGGGGATCTCAAATTCCATTAGCCTGCCTGGTACTGTGTGTGGCAAGAGATGAGGCGGAAGAGGGAGTGAGAGCCAGCTCAGGAGGAGCCTGGTGTCCTTTCATCCCGAGTACCCAGCTGTGGTGAGGACAGGAGCGCCATCTTCCAAGCAGGCCTTCCAGACCGTCTCTGGGGAGGTGCCTCTAACACAGCGGTCTGTGTATGCAGCCAGTATTTGAAAAGCTTTTCCTTCATGTTTCTTGATAAAGAAGGTCTTGCAACATCACTCACTACATTAAAATGCTTTCTTAGCTTCAGGGGACTGAAAACATTTTTATTATGTTCCAACATTATTTATCCTTCCTGTACACCAGAGTGAAAAGCAGAAAGCCAGAGAGGAAAAAAAAATCCTTCTGATGACTAAAACACAGCCCTGGTCCATTTGTCTGCCACTGCAGAGGTGGAAATATGACAAAACATGTAGGAGAGCGCTGGTGCCTGCCCCCCACCTTCCTAGGATGTATGGGTGGAGAGAGAAAGCTTTGATGGGAGATGCCAACAGCTCAGAACTGAACCTTCATCCTCTCCCAGGTCCTGAAACCCTATTTCAATAGGGCTCATTTCTGAGCTGCATCCTCTAAGAAACCGCATCTGGTAGATCATCCTGGGACAGCCTATTTCTGGAAAGAAAATGATGCCGCAGTTACCATCATTAAATAGTGTCAGTGGACACTAATCCATTGGCAGGATGTGAGTAAATTCTAATTTTTTTAATAATGAAAATTAATTTGTATCAAAAGACTAAAGTATCTTGCAAGAGAAACCATCCAAATCAAGCTAAGGCAACCTGAGTCAGAGCAGCATCTTTCAGACAACTATGGGGTCAGCCTCTAGGTCGTTTCTAAAAGGCTACCTACCCACAGCAGAGAGTGCTTTTAATACCACTCGGGTGCAGGAGACCTGCTGCTTGCTCATCATTGTCCATTCACCCTGGAATCTGCTGGAATGCACCGTACCGTGACAGGGACTCGCTGTTAATGTAACTATCCAGCCAGAAATGGTTTCTTGGTAAATATCTTCTGCTGGCTCCCAGGTTGCAGGTCACTTCGTGTCTCATCTGTCCTAAAGTTGATGCCTCAGTGGGTCAGCAGATGCCTGTGGCATTTCTGCTCACCTCTCGGGGACCTTGGCAGCTCAGTGGCCTTCTCTTGGAGCTTTCTGCCTGCACATCCCAGTGTTTTTTCCACTCTACTGATGACAAATGAAGCCACCACAGCCACCTCCGTGTGAGTCCTAATGCCTCTTGAATTTTACTGAGAAAATAGTGTACAGGTTCCCTATGACTTTAGATCTCTTCCTCTGTCTGAGACTTTTCCTTCCACAAGTGGGAGTATGACCTAAGGAAGTGGACGGAGGGCAGAGTCCCACCTGTTAAACTCATGGCAGCCTCTAATTGTAATTTGCTTTGTATCCTCCTCTTTAAGAAATCTTAGCTGCTGAGCATGGAAATAATATTTCTTCTTAGTTCCTAGCACATTTATTTATCCATCCATCCATCCATCCATCCATCCATCCATCCATCCATCCATACATACATCCATACATCCATACATCCATCCACCTACCCCCCACCCATCCATCCACCCACCCATCCATCCACCCACCCATCCATCCATCCATCCATCCATCCATCCATCCATCCACCCACCTATCTATCCATCCATACATTCACCCACCCACCTGTCCATTCATCCATCCTCCAACCCTATTCCTCTTCTCATGAGCTAACCAACAATGTGATTATCACATGCCTTTTGACTTAAATGTTTTCTTGGAAAATATATGCAATGGTTTTGTATATACACATTTTAATTTATATAAATACAGAATATCCCATGATGATTTTTTAATTGAGCGGAAATCCTTTGTTTTCCTTTCCATGTTCCCTTTTGTTAATCTTGTGAAATCTAATTTAGTTTCAGCAGAAGAAAGTACACTGGGCAAGTCTAGAATTAAACCCCAATATTTTCTCTCTCTGATGATCCTTCCTTTGGGCAGTGGAGACCTGGTATACTTCAAATGAGAGGGATGGAAGCAAGGGACCAAATGAATTAATTAATTGGGATACAAAATCCCAGAAGTCAAAACTCTAAAGAACCATGTTACGATATGAACACTTTACAGTCACATGCACACATATGATCCAGTCCCCTTTAGGTCCATTTAAAACCAGAATATCAGCTCCACTAGCACACATTCTCCCTTATTTGCCTTGGACACTGTGATATAGCACTTTCCACCAGAGAACCTTGACCTAATCCACATCCCAGTGGATTAGGTCTGTCAGCCACAAGTCTGCAATCTCTGAGTCACTTCCTGAAAGAAATTTCAGTGAACATTTGTGTGTTAATTTTCACTAATCTTGCTCCCCTCTGATGTCTAAGTTGGGTGAGTTCCTGCCTATGAGCCCAGTGCAAACAATAATGGCACTTTTGTCTTGACAACAACAAAGCAGACTTGGGACTAAATCAGATCTACATGCTAACCTAGGCTCTTCAACCTTGCTAATGGAGTCAGTTCTTCCCCCAAGCCCATGTCCTCCAAGTGCATTATAGGTAATAAAACAGCGCTGTAGTGAGAGTTAAATGAAATACTGTGTATAAACTGTTTAGCATAGTATCTGGCATACACTAAGAGCTCGGTGTAATGCATGTGATTTTGTTGACTAAGCTATTCAATGTCCTATGTTTTACCAACCTCATTGACATTGACTCCTCTCTCTAAGAAATGTAATAGGGTGAGAACCCACTGTATTGGGTGACCTTATTTTTCCCATGCAGGTAGAAAAAAAATGCCCTCCTTATTAGGAAGGACCTGCACCTACAGAACAGCTATAAAATATCATGCAGACACTGCAGACCATGTTAACACAGGGAGTCTGAGATGTCGAGAAAACCTCAGCAGAGTTATTTCTCTGAGACTCTAGAGGATTCTGGCAGGTGCGGTCTTGACCTTACATGGCCCCTGCACCATTTTCTCTAACAGGAAGCTTGACGGCTTACTTCGTGTCAGACCTGGAGACCATGGCCCCAGGAAATTGGAAGCTTGGAAAATAAGCATTTGAAAGGTGAAAATACTTCATCTGGTTATTAGTAGAGGAGAAAAATGTTTGCTGTAGTAGAATGTCCAACATCTGCGTGGGCATGAATAGTCCCCACAGCAGGGTGGGCTTGGCTTCTTGATACATTCTAGCACCTTCTGGGAATCGAGCAGAGGGTAGGAGATTAACATCTGCAATGGACATCTAATGATTCCAACAGGGGGTTGTGTGGGGTCTAGTGTTGTTAGTTTTCCCCTGATTATTAAAAAATGTATATTCAAATAAAAACAAGGAAAACATGAATGTGAAGAAGAAAATAACCTTCCCGAAGGCTACCACCATAAAGAGTGACCGATACTATTGCATTGTGAACTTCCAATCTTCCTCCTTCCATTTTCATCATTTTAAACAACTTTATTTAAATGTGCACCATTCAATAATTCTTAGTAAATGACTGGGTTGTTCAACTATACCATAATCTAGCTGCAGAGCATTTTTCTCAGCCCAGTAAGATACTTTGTGCTCATTGATAATTAATCTCTATACCTTTCTGACCTCGGGTAACCATTTGCTCTCTACATCTATACGCATGATTCTTTTATGAGTTTCATGTAAATGAATGATGTGATACATGTGGTCTTTTGTGTCTGGCATATTTCACGTTGCATGATGTCATGAAAGTCCATGTATGCCACAAATTAGCCTCTCAGGTCTTTGAATATCATCTTCTCATTTGCTGTCGCTAGAATCCCTTCTGGGGTTACTGTCTGTGGGGAGATTGAACATAATCCCATGTCTGTGTGGGTTTTCCCTGGGGACTCTGGTAGTTTCTACCCATATGCCAAAGACATGCAAGTCAAAGACATGTCGCACTTGTCCTAGTTGGAGTGTGTGTGTGTGTTTGTGTGTGTGTGTGTGTGTGTGTGTGTGTGTCAGGATGCACCCTGTGATGGAAGGGCTTCCGGTGCATTCTCCCTGAGCTGTCCATGACCTGAACTGGAATAAGCACATTGGAAAATGAATGAATGAATGAATGAATGAATGAATACAAATGATCGCTGAATATTAGAAGTGTTTGGATATTTATTTAGAAATTTGGTGATGTTTTTGGGATTAGGACTATCCTGGAAGAATTTGACTCTTGTTTTTATCAATTAGCCTATGATACAATTAGTTTTGTTGTACATAATTTTGCTTAAAGTCACAGTTTCCAAGAACCTAGTGGTGATGCTAAGTAAGAGGACTTACTCTACTTCATTCCTTTTTATGGCTGAATAATATTCCTCTGTATGGGGATGTCATGCTTCCAACTTGGGGTTACCATAAATTAGGCTGTTAAGAACATTTATGTGCTAGTCACATTTTCATTTCCCTATAGTAAATACCAAAGCATGGAATGGCTGGGTCATCTGGTTATATTTATACTTAACTCTTAATAATTGCCAAACTGATTTTGCAATATCACTTTACATTCTCACCAACAACATATGATGATTTCCATTTCTCTGTGTCCTCAACAAATTTGCCATTGTCTGTTTCTTTGGTGATAGCCATTCCAGGGGGCATATAATCTATTTGTATCTCCACATACCTTTATTTAATCCCTGCGATAATTAAGACGGAAGCCTCAGAAATCCTTTCCCATCTTATCACACAAGTCGACAAGTCATGCTTTTCTGCTTATCAACAGTTTTGCTTTGGTTTTGCTGAGCCTTTTCCCTCCCTCCTTCATTAACATATGCATGTGTATGAATACATATTGAATGCATCATAGTTAAATTATTTTGAATAAAATTGGCATGACAAATCACTGGCACAGGTGGGATATTCTCTCTTCTTAAGCCCACGCAGACATTGCTAATCATTCTGGCTGGATGTGGACAAGCTTCAGAATCTTTTCCAATCTGAAGCTCAAGCCAGTTTCCATCATGAAAGATGAAATTGATTTACTATGCTTCATATATAAAGTTCTGTACATTGCTTTTTTCACCATTTTTCCACCAATTTAAAATATAAGTATTATGTATTTTCATAAAATAATCTTAATGACCTGTAATATCCCATCACAGGAATATATTATAATTTATTTAACCATTCACCTATTTTGAAAATGTCACTTCCCTTGGTTTAGTTCTATCATAAATATTGCTACAGTGAATATGACATATTTATGGATCCTAGAAGTAGCATCACTGGATTAAAGAGTAAGAGATGTTTGAGTCAATGCCTCACTAGGGTGTTCTCAGAGGATAACTGTTGTTTGCTTTAACCCCACTTTTCTGATGAACAACTGTCCAGCTCAGCATTTTCTTGAGATTCCAAAAAGACTATCAAGTTTTCTCCAGTTTCTACTGCACGCTTGTAACCTCCTAGGAAGTTCTTTTTTTGGTTTTCTACACAAAATGGCAAGGATACTATTTCTCTTTTGTTACATTGCTCTTTGCTAAGCTTCTAACCTTAGAAATAACCCTGAAAAGTTGGGAAATAGTTCAAATCCAAGAATGAGGCATGAGCCCTTAGGGGGATGTAGACAAGGAACTAGTTACAGCCGATAATCTTCACATAATTACCATCCCAGGAGCTCTTGCCTCTTTAGGGGGCTTCATTACCTAAGCAGGACAGGTTAACCCATTGGTCCTTGTGATTGACTCAACTTCTAGCCCTTCTCTCTTTAGAGGTCAAAGCCCTTAGAATTGCAAACCCAGCAATCAGGCCCCATCCTTGGGCAACTCCCCAAAAATCACAGAATAAGAGACACCTTTATCATTGGCAATGTGTCTGAAATTCTAGGCTTTTGGAAGTTGTGAGTCAAAAACTGTGGTTGAAGACCATGTATGTATGAGAAACATTTTCCTATAAATCCTGATAGCATTAGTAGGTATTCTAGGAATGTTGTGGAGTAAACGGGGCAATATATGCGAAGGTTCCCAGAAACTTTAACTCAAGTGAAAGCATACACATGACAATTCCCTCCAGGGTGCACACTCAACAGAAACAAGCTTGGAAAACTGCACTGGGAAGTTCAGCTACGATTTTTTGACATCATCCCTTTCCAGAATGTTCTTTGTCACCTTCCCCAAGACTGTATTAATGTCATGTGCTTCCTTTTATTTATTTATTTATTCTTGCTTTCCCAGCATGGAATATTAATCTTAGCATGTGCTCAAGACTCTCTCCCTCTAGGTTCCTAGGTCACCAAGAACTGAGATCCATCCTGGTTCTTGCTGAGTCCCAGCACACGGTACCCTGCAGGGGTACAATCGATGATGCTTGGATTGAATTGTGACCGTCTCCTCTCCAAAGCCAAGATGTAGCACCGGCAATCTGGATTTTCTTCTCCCAGGAGTGCTGGTGTTTATAGGGCTTTTGCTAATGCCACAGTGACATGTTCTTTGCACAGGGCCTGTTGGAAAATTAGATCAGGTGGCTTCCCCACTGTAACATATGACACTTTTCTAATTAGGGCAATGTTTAATTTACTGTCTCATGGCTTTTTGAATAAATATAAATTGTCATACTAAAGTGACAGGTGTAAAGCCCAGGATGGCTGTGTTAGAGAGGTTAATCTGCTGTTAATCAAATCAGTTCTGCTTGACTTTCTCCCAGGGAGTGAGAGATAATGGCCCTGTTTAACTGGAGATTAGCCAGCTTTGGACTGGAAATCCCTCAGGGCTCACCTGATCCTCTTTGTGTCTTGCACAGAATGAAGATATTCAAATGTGTCGATAATTAAAGTTGGGACCTTTTCCCTCCTTCAGTCTCCCTTGAAGTGAGGATACTTCATTGGACCTTTCCATTTACTGAAACATCTTTTTCTTATTTATGTTAGCTCAGGGATATTACTGTAAAGCTCCCACAAAATTCTAAGTTCCCACCAGCACTGAGGTGGCTCTCTCAACTCCCACTGCTGCTGACCATGGCAAAGTTGTCTCAAGTCCCAAGATGGGACACAATGGGGAACTGGTCTTGTCCTTGACATGACCTTATGAATATGTCTCTGGCTAGGATGAGAGAGGTTTTGTGCAGAAGCCAATGAAACTGTTGGCACAAGGAATTGTGATATTGGGACAAAAAAGCAGCATTAATTTAGGATCTAGGAAACCAAGCAGGGATTCGCCTTAACCTTTGTCAGGACCACAGCATGGCTTTGGGACTGTGAGGAGAACAGCCTTGATTTCTAACCTCAGGGGTCTGCAGCCTCAGGCACCCTGGAGTTCTTACAGTCTTCAGAAAAAATATCAATATCATTATGGATGTCAGCTCTAGGATGAGATGCCAGGATCAGTGACTTTGTAGGTAACAAGGCAAAACAAATACATAGAAGAAGAAATACCCTGTTCTGGGACTTCTACAAATATCTTAAGATTTAGGGAGGTTGAAACTTTATCATGGAGATAGTGAAGAGCCAACAAGTTCTGAATATTGACTATTCTTTTGAATCATCCTCTAAAAGTAGGTGATTTAATAACATGATTAAGACTGAACTGCTGAATAATAGGGTTGGTTTCAGAACCTAGTTTATGGCACAAATTATGTAATTCTGAGTATCATTATTATTATTATTATTATGTATAAAATAGGACATAAAGTCGCTAAATCATTATCATCATTGTAATCCCTACTGTCATCATTACATCATCACCATCACTCCTACCATTATCATCATCATCACAGTTATCACTATCATTGTCATTAGCCTCATCATCATGATCATCACCATCAGCATCATCATTGTTGTCTTCATTATCATCATTATCAAATCATCATCACAATTGTTACCATTATCACATCACCACCACCACCACCACCATCATCTTCATCATCACCATCTTCACAATCATCATCACCATCATCACCACCATCATCATCATCTTCACAATCATCATCACCATTGTCATTACCATCATCACCACCATCATCACCGTCACCATCTTCACCATCATCATCACCACCACCATCATCATATTAGAAGAATGATAAGGGCTGAGGAAATTTACATTTAAATGACATCACATTATCACCTCCACTTTATAGGTGAGGAAAGCATTGATCAGATTTCTGAAACTTGCCTGGGATGACACAGCTCATCAGGACTGCAGCTCCCAATTGAGCCCAGCTCTTTCCTGTGCTAACCGCAGTGCTCTTTCCAAAAAAAAGGGTTGATACAGAGCCAGGAGCACATGAAACAGGGGACTGAATGACAGTAAATACTGTGGGACTGCATATCCCATTAATTTAAGTTATGACGTTATGACGTGGCTGGTTGATTTCAAAAGAAAAAGCATATCTCTAATTACTTGATTTTTGAAATTTGCTTTTGTATTTCCCACCTACAGATTAATGATGTAATAAGAACAGACGTATTCTCTTGTAGCTCTCCAGCCAACATCACATTGTTAATCTCCCCTGTGACCCTGAATTGTCTCTGGATTTTAGAGAGGGAAGACAATGTATCCACTTATTTTCCTGTAACTCACCCGGCATGTAAAACAAATAACTAGGCTGACATGTCTGAAGTGCTGTGTCTTGGGCAAAACAAGGAGGCAAGACAGTCTTGCTCTCCTATTTATGGACTATAAACCCTTTACGGTGGCATTGATGAAGGGTTTATAGTCAGTACACAAGCTGGTTACACCATAAATTGTAATGTTATATGATAAACTGGGACTTTATAGCAGTAGTAGATATCAAAGAAAAAAATGAGTTGGAGTCTGAAAGGATCTATCATTGAGGATACTCACTGCAAGTTTAAATATTCAAGCTTGTTTTTGTCTTCATTTCATTCAAGCATCACATAATTCATGTTCTTCTGAGTAGAAATTTATAGATTTACCTACAGATCAACTGTTAAAAAAAAAAACCCATAAAAAAAAAAAAAAAAAAAAACAGAAGGCATCCTGAATGGTAGATGGCACAGCCATGATGTGGGTAAGAACTAGAAGAAGAGAAACACTGAATTATTCATGCATTTAGGGCTTTCTATTTTTACACTGGCAGATGACAGGTAAGGCTTCCCCCCAGTTTGGGGCCTGCTAATATGCCACTGTTGCAAGACATCTTGGTTACTATATCGAGAAACAGAAAATATTTACAAGGGAAATGTGTTGAACATAACTTAATTGCCTCTAGTTTGCATTAAAGCTAAAAGCAGTAAAATGTCAACAAATGTTAATTTCCCAGCCTCTCTAATAGGCACACACTCTTTCAGCTCCCAATTCTGTCCGTATTCATTATGGAGCTGAAATTGCTAATATTTACTTATTACTTATTTATATTTTCATTTGAAAGTAAAAATAAGCTCATTTGCCATAATAACAGCTTAATATTTCCAGTGCTAAGAAACTGTCTTTTTAAAGATTTCTATTAATGGCCTCTCAGAAGAAGAAATCAGAGAGGTTTTACTTTTTGCATATGGAATACAAGAAAGTATCATTAACTTAGAAGATGATCATCATTCACTTTGGTGCTTACATGTGCTCTGGAAAGAAAGGTGCCTTGAATTCATAGAAGAGAGGAATGGCTGAGGGCTAAGACCCACCATTAAAGAACGAGAGGATCCATCCCAGGGTCTAGAACTTCAGCCTCATCCCACATTTGCAAGTCTGGGATCATCTGGAGTGCCCTGTTGAAACATCGCAAGTTACTTGGCGGAGGATTTGTTGTTCTCAGCCAAGAGGCCAAGTTCCTCCAGTGAAATCAGTACCTGCTCTTGGAAGAGGTCACAGCCTGAATAACGGCCAGAGACAGCTTGTACCTGGGTTCCTGGATGCCCTGGGGTGCTACTCAGACTCTCGATGTTCTCAGACTAGAAGCTGGAGATGTTCCTCTTGACCTTGGGCCAGTTACCTGACTTGCCTTCCTGCAAGTAGCTTTGGCCTGTTCTCATCCACATGACTCATACTAAGAACCAGAGCGACCAAAGATCTCAGTTTCCCTGGGACTGTGTAACTTCCTAGGACATGAGGTTTTCAATTTGAAATCCAGGGAATGTCCAACAAGCCAGATGGGTTGGTCACCATCCTAGTGACCCTTAAGGGACCAGAAATATAATTAGCAGTTGGGCAAATCTAATGATCTCTCAGAGCAGAGAATGAGGCAGAGAGACAAATATAGAGCCATCTGTATTCGGGTGAGGGGTAAATATCCAACGAAGGGGTCTAGAGCAGGGAAGAAAAATCAATATCACCTTGTATGACAATTATGATTGATTGGAAATGGCTGCCTGGGGTTATGTGTTGAGAAGTATTCTCAGGCTATTTAACAAAAGAAACATGAATTATAACCTTCACAGAGTGAAGGAAAATGATAGCAGTAAGTTCATTACTCAACAGGCAGACCTTGGCGAAGAGGGGAGAGCGAGAGAGAGAATTAAGTAAGAAATAGATGCGATGGCCATGTAAAAGTTCATTTTAAATTAATTCTTTAAAATGTTATTAAAAATGTTATTAAATCAACTATAAGCGATCACAACCACGGGGTGAAAGAACACATAAAAACCTTGATAGAACTGTACTTTCAATGCATAAATATATTTTCAGCAAGTCATACTGTTTAGACTGTTTTCCAACCTATTTCCAGTATTGTCTTACCTTGTTCACAGGACTATATTTTGAACATTAATTTATAAGAAAAATAAAATCCGCTGCACATGGTCTGTTTATCACACAACGTGCGCTACAGGCGTTCAGGACTGAATTGTCCTGACAGTCATTATGTAAGAGTCTGCACCACTTTGGAAAAGCTTGTCCCGCTCAAGGGGAAGGTGTTATTAATTGCTGTGTCTTGCTTGGCTCTGCTTCTCTCGCCTTTGCAGAGAACTCACACACTGGGTACTGCCTTTCATACTGAGGAAGTGCAGAACCAGCTGGCCAGGCTGCTGGCCTGCGGGAGTTGGCTGCAAGCTGGCTGGCAAGGGCTGGCTACGAGATAGCAGACTGAGGCTGGGTGCTTGAGGGAGCAGAAAGCTGGACAGGCAAAGGCTGCTGGCCACAGAGTTCGCAGGCAGAGGCCGGTACCCACGAGAGGCATAGAGAGGCACCTAGTAGCTCGTGGTAGCTTCACACCTCTAGGTGGCAAAGTGGGGCAATGAGGCAAAGGGGGGTAGTGGAGAATTACCAGAGCAGGGGAAAGGCTGCATGAGCAAGTATAAAAGTAAACCTACCCCCAGCAGTAACAGGCTTGTCCCACGGGCCCCCTCCTGCTGGCAGGAGTCTCTCTTGCGATAAACCTGAGCTTCAGTCCTGTGTGTCTGTGATTATTCTTCCATCGCTAGAACACAAGAACCACCGATTGGCTCCACCACCCTTGCAGGTAGAGGGTCAGTTTCATCATACAGATGAGAACGCTAAGACCCAGGTCCTTTAACAGCTTGTGCACATGGACCCAGGAAGCTTGTCATGGGGCCAAGATGGTGCGTGATGTCACACAAGAGCAGTGGTTCATATGCGAAGACTCAGATGGTTTACAAGCCAGGCAGGTCTTCACTCTCGTCTTGCAAATGGGAATGTCTTTTATCTGCCTCTGCCTCTCTTTCAGTTGGCATCACCCAGATGACACTTGGCTGACGTGTCCTGCTGAGCCTTTTCTTTTTAAGCCAGTGGTTCTGAATGTGTGTTAGAATCACCTGGGGTGCTTTTAAAATATACTGAATCCTGAGCATACCCCCAGAAATACTAGGTTAATTGCTAGGATGGTGCCTCAAACTGGGGTTTAGAAACACGGGCACCCCGGGTGATGCTGCAGTACATCCTTGTTTGGCAAGCATTGTTTTAGCAGCCTTGCTGTTACTTGGGAGCTTGTAAAAGTTCAGCACCCCAAGCGCTGCCCACCTTTTACAACCACAGCCTGCATGGAACAAAGCCTTCTTGTTATTTGCTGGTGCTTTGAAGCGCAAGGAGCACCGCGCCGTATGGGAACACTCCAGCTTGTGCATTCTCACTGGTGATGCAGTCTTCTATTTGAGTTTGAAAACTCAATGATGCTGGAAGAAAAACAAAAGATGAACCTTACCATTTAGGTCTAAAGAAGCATCTAGAACCTTCCTTGAGGCATCTGAAGGATGTCAGTATCACGGAGCATTCCAAAACACAGCCCACGGTTTTGAGTAAGTTGGAGTCACCATCGATGGTTTCTTCAGCCCCAGCCTTAACTGGGGCCCTCGCTGGTGTATCTTTGCAACTGTGGCCACATGACAGAGCAATGCCCAGAGGAAGGGAGGCTCCAGCCCCCCGCCCCACCCTAAGGAGCGGTGCAGATGGGCAGGGAGGAGAGCCAGGAAAGGCTGGAGGAAAGGAAGGAACAGAGACATGGGGGAAAGAGACCTGTCAGGAGGCCGACGACAGCACCTGTTACCTTGACTTGCCGTTTGTTTTGCTATTTTTCTTCCAGACTTGCTGGCCTTTCTTTCCCTTTCCTCTGGTTCCCCAAAATCAGGTGCCATAGACTGGGGCAGGCATCGGGCCTCAGTGGCTCTGCTTCGGGCCAACCCTGTCTGGCTGGGCATTTACCCATGAGGGGATGGCTCACTCTGGGTGTTTCACTGGAAAGTATTTTAAAACTCTATTCTTTCTTCTCTCTACTGCACACTAATTGTACTAAAGTTCCTTTTTTATTTTAAAGATTTATTAATTAATTTATTTTTAAATATTTTATTTATTTATACAAGCACTGGGTACAGTCAGAAGCGCAGGAGGGTGAGAGAATTCACCAGAGCCAGAGCGGGGAGCAGAGCAGGCAGAAGGACCGAAGTACACTGCTGAGGGGCGCAGCGGGCGGCAGGAGAGGTCTGCGTGCCATGTGGGACCCTCCGGTGGCCGGGGAGCAGCCGGGGATCGAACCGGCGCCGCAGAGGCTGTGGGCAGCTTCCCAACCCAGGGCTCAACTGCTGCGCCACCGGGGAGGTCCCTAAAGTTACTTTTTATTGAAGGTCTTACACAGTAGAGTATGTTTGTCTTGATACAGCGGATGGCAGAACCCATGTAGAGCAGGCAGGTTTGAGGGTGCTGGGGTGCCCTCACTCTGCTCAGCCGGCTGCATGATCTTGGGTAAGTGACTTAACTTCAGGAACGTCACACTGTTCCTCTGAGAATGAGATAAAGTATGGCTGCAAATTGACCGATAGACACGGGACTCAGCAACTCCCAAGATGTTCAGATGCTCCCAAGTTGTGTGGTCTTGGGAAAACACGTTTAAAAGCAGTGTCGGGCCTCCCGGGTGGCGCAGCCGGCTGAGCGCAGAGCTGTGAAGCTGTCTGCAGCCTCTGTGCACAGCCTCTGCTGCGCCAGTTCGATTCCCAGCTGGCCAGGGAGATCCCCACGTGGCCACATGGTGCGGCAGACCCCTCCTGTCTCCCCGCTGCTCCCCTCAGCAGTGGATTTTGGTCCTTCTGCCTGTTCTGCTCCCTGCTCTGTCTGGTGAATTCTCTCACCCCCACTCTCTGGCGTACACCTCTGTGCTTGCATAAATAAATAAATCTTAAAAAAATATATTAAAAAAAAATAAAAGCAGTGGAAATCTTTCCCTTATCCCAAACATATAAAAAGAGGCAATAGACACAGCTCGGTGTTCAATGAGGAAACACACGTGACTGGTGTCAGCACGGGGACGCCTGGCATTTGGAAAATGCTCGATAAATGTCTGTGGTCGTCGTCACGATCACCATCTTCCCTCTCTCCCTTCCCAGCGCATGCATTTGGCTTGGTCTTGATACAGTTAATTTTGCCTGGGAAGAAAAAATACAGAGAAAATGGAAACCTCTATTGCTTTTGTCTTGTTTGCTTTTCCTGCTCATTTTCCCCAATTGGCAAAGTTTTATTTTCTTTGTTTCCTTCCTTCCTCTGATGTACCTACAGAACATCACCCGCATTTCATTGGGGTAGCACGTCATTATTGTGTTCTAAATGATCATCTCCCCCAATTCCTGGCATCGGGAGCGATGAGGGATTTGGCTGGGGGAATGATCTTGGTGTTATGCCAGGATTTTAATCACCAGGAAGAAAACGACTGTGATCAGGGTCCCTGGGAAAGCAGGTGAAATGGCATGATTCCACCTGGTAGCAAAAACTGAGATGGGCACAGGGCCAAAGTGTGCAAGGCAGGTTTAGAGGTGGACCTGGGCAGACGACCCTCACCTCCCAGGTGGCACTTCCAGGCAGCAAGACCCGGCTTGAGGCAGCTGCAGAAACGCATCTCCATCCCATTTCTTAGCCTGCATTCATCCTGGACGGATATTCCTCTGCTTTGGATCTATGGCTTTTTAAAAATAATAATAATAAATGTCCCCAAAGAACAAATGAGTGAGCTGCTTCTCCCCCCTACCTCCCCCCACCCAAAGTTGGAGAATCGCTCCGCAGCCTCTCTCCTGAACAGAATTACCCAATTATCTTCTGAATTATAAAAGGGAAATCTTACCCACCAACTGTTCATGGCAGCCTAGGATGTGCAGTGTTGCAAAACTGTAGCAAAAAAATGTAAACAAAAGAATCCCACAGAACAGGGGGCAAGCTGTCCACATATGCCAGTCCCAGCGGCTTCAATCAAAGGCAGAATTGCTTCCCCAATAAATGAAGCCAGTGCAACTAATAAACTCAGGCGCTAATTGCTGGCTGCAGATGTATTAACTGAAGCAAATGCTATGCCGGCAACCATTAATTATCTAATGAGGCCAGCAGTGTTCTGATGAGGTGGGGGCTGATTAAATATTAAAGAGTGGCATATGGAAAGTGCCAGGAACAAAAGATTTCCATCTGAAAAAAAAAAAAAAAAGAATGAAGGAAGGAAGGAGGAAAAAAAAAAGAATTCTTTCTTTCTTTTAAAGACAAGAGCCATCTCTGTGTCTGCGAAAGGTAATTAAAGCCCCATTGCTAGCAAGTCTCAAAGTGAGTTGGTGAAATGTGACTTCTGAAGCTTTAGCGTAGATGAAAAGGTTTCACATTAAAAAGGGGTGACAAAAACATTCCGATGTAAAAGCAGTTGCCTCTTTGTTTAACCCTTGGCGCGAGGGTGAATGCCTGCTATTGAGTCATCCTGAATCACACCCCCAGGCCTGTGGATGCGGAGGGTGTCTGGGTCTCTGCGGAGGCTCTTCCAGCCTGGTTTTCAAGTTTCACTTGCAAGGGTTTGCATAATAAGCCACCAAAGGAGCTCCTCGGCAAGGGATGCTAGTAATGTGCCCAGCACCTTGCTAAATGTTTGACACATGATCTCATTTCATGCACAGAATAACTTGCAAGAGAGGTAGTTACTCCTCCTTTCTTAAGGCCAGACATTTGACATTTAAAAGTGCAAAGGACTGGCTCAAAGTTGTGCAGCCAGGAAGAAGACATGGAGTTTAAATACAGGGTGTTGGTTCCATTGTCTTAGCTGGTACCAGATGACCCCAGGTAAGGGCAGTTTGACTGTCAAGGGACTCCTGAAGCTTTTCTTGTGTGGCACCTGCTTCCAGGGGAAAGTAGGGACTAGGTTTAAAGGGATTGCTGGTTGTCCCTGGAGAAGGTGGTGGTTTGACTTTCAGAATGGTTGACATGTGAACATCCTCATGTCTTCTTATGGAGCTTCTCTGACACCAGGGGAAAGTTGGGGTGACCTGGTGTCTCTTGGCTCAGGAGCGTTTCCTGGTGCAGGTGGGAGTGTCAGCACTCAAGCCAGGACCCTCGTAGGTAAACCAGGAGGTCTAGATAGACTTTTATCCAGGACCTCTTAATTTAAAACCCAAGTTACATCCCCAGTCAGGGAGCTACCCACATGGCGCAGCAGACCTCTCCTGCCTCGCCTGCTGCTCTGCTTCCCTCAGCAGTGTATTTCTGTCGATCTGCCTGTTCTAGGGTGACTGCTCCCCACTCTGTCTCTGGTGAATTCTCTCACCCCCCACACCTCTGGCCTGTACCCAGATCTTATATGCATAAATAAATAAATCTTAAAAAAAATAAAAAAACCCAAGTTACAGATGTGTGTGTTTTTACTGGATTGAAATCAATGTTGTATTAATGAGGAATAAAAATGTGGGGGGAATAGCCTTTGGAGTGACTTGGGAGCCAAATCTGCATCTACGGGTGGTTGGTCATTTCCTCCTCTATGTCTCATTATCTTATCCAGAAATTGAAGTGACTGAAGCCTGCTTTTTCTTGCATCTTTAAACTTACCAATCCAGAGTGGGGAAAAGAAGAACATTCAGATCAGCCATTAGCAACAGGCACCAGCTTTCACAGAGCACTTCTCAGTTGGGTGAGAACTTTGCCTCGATGTCTCATTGGATTCTTCTACAACCTTGAGATACAGGCAAGCTTTTGAGTGTTCTGTTGAGAAAAGTAACCCTTATTAAAGTGGAGCTGTTGTAGAAAAGTTATTAAAGCAACGTGCATTAAAAATAAATCAAGGTCATAAGATAAAACCACAGACATTTCTCTCCTGTCCATGCTAGCTATTAAGCATCGCATACCTTGTGCATTTTAATGGAAGTAAGACTTTTAAAGGAAAAAAAAAACAAACTAAAATATGAGAAGCTGTGAGAAGACTCACAGCATCTTTGTACTGGAATAAAGGTCCCTTATTTTCTTCAGATCAGTCTCTTCTCTTCCTCCAATCTGCAGCCCAATATCCCCTGACATGTATTCCATGCATCCTGCTTCAGTGAGAGGCTGCAGGAAGAAAGGATAAAGATTTTATACAAGTTCGAGAGTCATGCAACACGATGGAAACAGCATAAATTAAAGATCTAAACAACAATGTGGAGAAATCTCCAAGCATCCTGGTGAGTGGAAGTCACTCTCTCGTATCAGCTTTGGAACAGACAAAATTAATCTTGGTGGGAAAAAATTCAATGGTGATTGTTGAGGGGATAGAGGTAAAGACATTGAAATAATTTCCTCTGGGGGTCTGGGTAGGGTCAGGACTGACTGGGAAGGGGCATTGGGAAGCTTCCAGGATGGTGAGCGTGAGTTATACAGAACTTTGCATTTGTCAAAATAGTGTTAATTTAATTAAAAATATTTTAAAGGTGGCGATTCTTTAAAATCTTTCAAATTTGTACATTTTACTTTATATAACTTTTACCTTAACAAAAAAATGAATCAAAATATATTTTGGTGGAGAAAAATGCCAATGTTAATGCTGAGGTGTTTCTATTTGAAGAGTACCAGTGCCCTCCAGCTTGCTCGGGGAAGTCTCCAAATATAAGATGGTTTGATAAGTGGAGAAGGGGATAAATGGATGGGTAGATGGATAGATAAATATGTAGGTAGTTTGGGGGAGAGAGAGAGCATGGGAGAGAGAGAAAGAGAGAAAGAGAAACTGATGATAAAACAAATACATAAAAGTTAATTCTGGAATTTGGGTGGACAGCACATAGGTATTCACTGTACTATTGTTTCAAGTTTTCCATTTGTTTACAAATATTCATTATAAAATGTTGGTTAAAGAAACAGGCTCTAGGGCCTCCCCTGGTGGCGCAGCTGTTGAGCGCTGGGCTGCGAAGCTGCCCGCAGCCTCTGCAGCACCTGTTCGATCCCTGGCCACTGGCGAGGGTCCCACATGGCACGCAGACCTCTCCTGCCGCCCGCTGCTCCCCTCAGCAGTGTCCTTCGGTCCTTCTGCCTGCTCAGCTCCCCGCTCTGGCTCTGGTGAATTCTCTCACCCTCCCACGCTTCTGACTGTACCCAGTGCTTGTATAAATAAATAAATAAATCTTAAAAAAAAAAAACAGGCTCTATATTTAGGATATATCACATTTATTCTTCACATCTTCCACTTGGGGCTATTTAAGCTCAGAAATATATTAAAACCTTTAAGTCTTGGGGCCTCCCTGGTGGCACAAGGGATTAAGCATCAGCACTATGAAGCAATCCACAGCTACTGTATCACAAGTTCTATATCTGACCGACCAGCCAGGGAGCTACCTACATGGCGCAGCAGACCTCTTCTGTCTCCCTGCTGCTTCCCTCAGCAGTGTATTTCGATCAATCCACCTATTCTGCTCCCCACTTTGTCTCTGGTGAATCTTCTCACCCCCACACCTCTGGCCTGTACCCCAGTTCTTGTATGCATAAATAAAGAAGTTCAAAAAAAATTCAGGTTGCTTTGAGTACCGGGACATTCTGGTTCTGGATTTGAACTTCGTAGTCATAAAGTGCAACTTCATGAAGTGCAACTTCATAGCGCACTTACTTAGCTACCTGGTTTTAAAATTCCTGTATACACTACAGAGACCTGGAGACAGATCCCAAAGTCTTCGAGAGATACATTTTGGAATTCTTAAAAGATAAAAAGACTCTGGCTGAGGAGAAAAGAATGACAGAAATAAAAGAAGAAAATTAACAGAACTTAAAAAAAAAACATGAATTGTCAGCTTAAAAGAAATCAAAGAACACAAAGATTTACAGACTTCATCAATCCTAGTGAAATACCTAAATCTCAAAGATGAAAATATGCTTTGCACACTTTGTGATTAAAGGAACAGACTACAAACATAGGGCAGAGAATCAGGCAGGTTTCTGATGTCTTGTCTCCCACACTTAATAGCCCAGGAGGGGAAAAAGACAATGATTAAAGTATTCCACCTTTCACCAAAACAAAACTCTTGTTCAAGACTAGAGGAAAACCTATTCAAAGAGAGTGGTTGAGGAAATACATGAAACAGAAGCCAGTGAGACAAAACCAAGCATCTCCAGATAGGAAAGAGAAATATCTAACCCATAGAAGGGGGTAACAGATTTTTTAAAAAAAGATTTATTTATTTATACAAGCACTGGGTACAGTCAGAAGCGCGGGAGGGTGAGAGAATTCACCAGAGCCAGAGCGGGGAGCAGAGCAGGCAGAAGGACCGAAGACACTGCTGAGGGGAGCAGCGGGCGGCAGGAGAGGTCTGTGTACCATGTGGGACCCTCGCTGGCAGCTGGGGATCGAACCGGTGCTGCAGGGGCTGCGGGAAGCTTCGCAACACAGCGCTCAACCACTGCATCACAGGGGAGGCCCAGGGGGGCAACAGATTTTGTACTATTATAACTGGTCTAATGGGTGGGTGATCCGGTGACCAGGAATTCTAGTTTGTGCTTAGACAACAATTCTCAAAACAGAAGGGGTTATGCTAAGGGGTTATGCTAAGCAAAATTAATCCAAAGAAAGATAAATACCAATGGCATCACTTATATATGGAATATGTAGAGAAACAAAGGGTCAAAGACCCAAGATTAAAACCAACCCTAGAGGGCCTCCCTGGTGGCGCAAGGGGTTAAGCACCACACTATGAGGCAATCCAAGGCCTCTGCAGCACGAGTTCAAGCCCTGGCCTGCCAGGGAGCTACCCACATGGCACGGCAGACCACTCCTGGCTCACCCACGGCTCCCCTCAGCAGTCAGTCTGCCTGTTCTGCTCCCCACTCTGTCTATGGTGAATCCTCTCACCCCCCACAACTCTGGCCTGTACCCTGGGTCTTGTATGCATAAATAAATCTTAAAAATAAATAAATAAAATAAAACCAACCCTTGGAGACTGACCATAGATCTGAAGCATCCCGAGGGTGAGAACAGAGGGAAGTGGAGGATGAGGCCGAGGCCACGGGTTCTTTGGTGGCAGGAGAGCTATGGTGACCATACCTGAGGGGAGAAATCCTTTATATCAAAAAGTGAACAAGGATGTAAACCAAAGATCCTTCATTAAATTTAAAAAAATTGAATGACACTCTGGAATGAACTTTTTAAATGATCTGGATGAAAAGGAGTTGAGAGACAGGGGTGGGCAGGAGGAAGCACTTCCCAGGTGCTGGAAGGGGGTAAGTTAGTGGACAAGCAGGGGAAGACGTGGCTGCTGTTGGCATTGGCTGATTCCTAAGAGCAAAGCTTAGTTTTGCTTGTTTTATGTAAATAAAACAATCCACTATTCTGTGGCTGTCCCCGAGGTGTGGTGTGGTAACATAGAGGTTTTTGTGTGGCTGTTAAGAAAAGAAAATCTAGTGGAATGGAGTTTCGGTGCAGCCGTTCCAAGTATTAAGGGGGCTACTTGGGTGAATGTTGATTGCAAAATTTTGGATCAAGGCTGGCTGTTGCCCACACCTCTGCATGTGCTGCGGTTGGCAGGAATGCCATGTCCAGCAGGCACATTGCCAAGCCCGGCCATGGGGATCTCTCATTCTCGCTGGAGAAGGAGGCATCGGAGGAAAACAGACACTAGAGGAAGGGTAGGCTCTTGTGTGGAGAGCTCTGGAGAGGAAACTTAGAACGCAGATTACGTTTTTAGAGAGGCAAGTTGCAAACACAACCCCTGGGCAGACGGAGAGAAGCTGCTGAAACATAAAACCCAACAACCCACTGCTGAGAAGCCCTTGGTGCGAGCAAGGTGTCAAGGGGTTTTACTGCCCAGCGAGGGAAGTGGCACATTCTGGAAAGGACGTCGCCCCCAAAACTGATTTGCCTTAAGTGTAAGAACGATCTATCCCCCACCTCCATTTTCTTTTTTGATAATCCCCCTCTTTATTATAATCTTCTTAATATCCATCCGTTACCCTTTAGGCAGAGAGGCTTCTTAAATTCAAATATCAGGCTATTTTTATCATAGAAGAATATGTAAAGCAATAGAAGACAGTTTAATGGGTTTTGGAGCCCGTGGCCCTCTTTAGCATCATTTCCATAATGAAATCCGGTGACAGACGGCCATGTTGCCACAGCTGACTGTTCACAAAAATGAAGGTGAGCATCAAGTTGCGTAAGAGAGCCAGCAGAGCAGGATGCCTGATGCCCACCTTGGAGGGACGCCTGGCATTTCCCCACTTGTAACAGGCACCTGATATCTCCCTACTGGTGATGGGCCCCTGGCAGGTACCCTCCTGGGGGTACGAGAGGGGTGCCCCCTCCTGCCCTCCACCAAGGATTACACCTGCTTGATTCCATGAAGCTCAGTGGTGTTCAGGACACGTGTTGCCTGCATCCTGTGAGATGGAAGATGAAAGGTGGTCTTCGTGGAACAAGGTCTCAGGAGGAGAGGCCTTTGCCCTGGGAAATGTCATGATGAGAATCTTGAGGCTTAAGATTTCATGGGGTAGCACGGGGGGAGGGCAGCAAAGGGGCTGAAGACCTTGAGTCTTGACGGTCATGTGAGATAAGCTTTTGGTCTGGAAGGGGATGTGTTGGTTTAAGCCAACAAGCCTTGATAGAAAGCGTAAAGCTACAGAAGAGAGTCCAGGGTGAGTGGGCTGGGGACCAAATAAACAACTGCTAACAAGGTGGATAACTAAATTTCCCCTGCCTTTTGAAATCTGTCTTCTCCGAGTTGTACACGGAGGATGCTGGTTTGGAAGAGGGAAAGAACTTGAATTTGGGTGCACATGTGATGTTTGGATCTCGGGAGTTTCCTGAGTGTTTGCGCAGCTTTGGAAATATATTCAGTGGCTTAGGGAGAGGCAGTCTGTCCCCCAGGGTCTGTCTGTCCTAATGTTCACGGCGGTGCCCCTTTGGCCGATCAATGAAGATCTTTGGCCCAGCTCCAGAATGACCTGACCCAACAGGGAAGTTAATCTGCTGGCAGAATTACTGTCCTTCTAGAGCAGGGAGAATTATCAGAACAGGTTGAATTAGCCTTCTTCCTGTCAGGGCAAGAGTTTTTGATGGCGACCTCTCTGGTCTTTAAATCACGTCTATGGTCATTTCTATTACTACCCCCCTTTTAAAGATGGCAAACAGAGGTGCAGAAGGGCTGATTGATATCACCTGTACTGTTTATCAAGTGCTGGCACTTAACTAGAGTCTTCTCTACCTGCCTGCAAATTCCAGCTCTTTTAAAGATCCACATTTTACTGCTCTTCTAGTGATGAGCCACAGGCGACCCCTTGTTTTGATGGCGGGACTGAAATTCAATGTGAGATGGCAGGACTTGCTGAAGGACAGGCTGACTTATTGGCAGTTGAGATTGAAGCTTGGCTCTCTTGGTGAGAATTACTCTCAGTGCATTGAGAAGCATACAGATCGGGTCAACTATTCACCCGGCGCTGAGCTCTTCTAACTTCAGTAGTAAAGTTGGCTGCATTTCTCTCAAAGCCTGTGGTATTGTTGAGCCTCTGTGCAGCTTGGTTCTCAAAAAAAGAATGTGCACAAAGCAACAGTGGGGTTTACACTGACCTCTTGAATCTGACCACGGCAACTTTGTTCTCATTAAAATAGGCTCTAGTGGATGCAAAGGAAGCAGATGTCCAAATGGCATGGCCGGAGGGGCACCAGAAACGACCTCGCCCTCATCAAATTCTTCTGTCACTCAGCCAGGGGCTGTAGGGAATGTGGCGAGTGAGTGAATGGTTATTCATTCAGCAGTAACTATTTCACTTAAAATATTTTTAATTGTGAAAAAATACACAAGACATGAAATCGACCACCTTGACCGTGTGGGTGTGTCCTGTTCTGCAGGACAAAGCACATTTAATATTGTGCAAACGCCACCATCCATTTCCAGAACTCTCTGCCTCGGGCAAAACTGAAGCTCTGTCCCCATTAAGTCCCAACTCCCATTTCTCACTCCTCCAAGTCCCTGGTAACCATTTTGCTTTCTGTCTCTGTGCATTTCACTACCCTCGTGGAATATTCACAGAGTTACGGTGTTTGTTTTTTAGGTGATTGGTTCACCTTACTTAGCATCACGTCCTCAGGATTCCTCCACATTATTGCCTGTGACAGAATTTCCTTCCTTTCTGAGGCTGAGTAATGGTCCGTTGTGCGCCGACACCACGTTTTGTGTATCCATTCATTTGCCAATTCAAAATGTGGGTTGCTTTCCCTTTGGCTGTGGTGAGAGTAACGATGTATGACCATGGATATGCAGATGTCTCTTGTGAACTAGCTTCGAATTCCCTTGGGTGTGTACCCAGGAATGGAGCACATGGCAATTCTATCTCTAAGTTTTTGAGGACCCACCCAACAGGTTCCCAGCTGTAATTACGTACCACCAGGAGGCAGGGATGTATGAGCCAGAAGCATCCAGGTACCGGTTCATTGGGGAGGTAAATGAATATAAACAGGCAATGACAGCACATGGAGATGAGACGGGAAGGACTAAACTTGCAAGAGCTGAAGAGCTTGTTCTTGCCTCTTCTAAGAGAGCCAGGGGTTTGCAAAAGGGGGATCTCGAGTGTGTGTTCACTGCCAATGGAGGCTTTTTATGCCAGAACAGAGATGCCTCGGGACTGGTGACTGTTGCCTTCAATTCTCTCAAGAATTATCATGTAGCAAAAGTCTTCTGTGTGACCCGATATGGAAGGGAGACAGACTTTAGATCAACAGAAGAAAGAGCGAGCCAAAAATTAGAGCCGTCCAGCACTGGCACAGGCTGTCAGAGGTGAGAGCTCCACATCACATTCCCAATGACAGCCTGTCAGCGGGTGGCAGGGAAGATCCATGCAGCAGTTAGGGTGGAATTGATGAGTTCTAAGACCTCTTCCAACTTGTAGATTCTATTTTTGTAACGCCGGTTCCATTAACAGGTCTCTTAAGATTCAAATTTAGTCTCGTAATGCTTTCATTAAATCGGTGGTTAAATTAGCTCCTGTATATTAAACACTACTATCAAATATAACTATCGATCTACCTACCTACAAGTCCAGATGGCTTTTCTCTCTGACCTACAATGAAGAGCAGGGATCATTTATTAAGCAACCTACTTTTTGTGCCTAGTGCTGTTCTAAGAGTATTATAAATTTTCATTTAATCTTCATATGAATCTTACACCTTGCTTACTATGACTGAAACCACTTGATGGACCCAAAGCCTGTGTCAGAGAAGCTGAGTCATTTGTCCAAGTTCACAGCATTGATTGTGTTGACAGTGAACTTGGACCCCAGGTGGTGGACTCTCTGCTGAGCCCTGCATAGTCTCTCTTGACAGAGCTGTCTTCATATGGTCACCATCAACTATTATTTCACCAACTGTCTCTACTGTCCTATGAAACATCACTTACAGCATCCTATTGGAACCCATGAAAAAATGGGAACTTCCTGCAGCCTGCATGTGAAGCCAGGAACTTAGGCAAAATTGCCTCCTAAAACCAGGGACGGATTTTATCCCTCGTGCTACTGCCCTATCAAGGCACTGGAGCATCCTAAGAATAGGAGGGGAGGTTTGCTTTCCATGATCTCACAAGACCAGATTATAAAGGAGAAAATGGCATACAATAACTTTGGACAGATGTTTAGTTCTAACTCACCCTACCCCACTACCCCACCCTGTCAAGAGAAACATGTTCTTTGGAAGTTTTGTGTACAGATGAATTGTCATTTAACTGCCTCTCCTCCTCCTAATGCATCACACATAAGGCATTATAGAGGGCTTGGTCATAAAATGGAATTGTTTTATTTTTAATGTTTATTGCTGGAGAGGACCAAGTTGAAAATCAAACACACGGGTCTCCTGACTTTAATCAGGAGGAAACTTGCTAATAGATTTTTTTAACTTTAAATTTAACAACTTAACAACTTGGCAATTTAATTAACTTTTTAAACACAACATAAACCAGCCCGTGGGACTCTGCTGCCGTGCTTAATTGTGGCAAATAGCCTAAGAAGTGGAAAGAAAAACAGATGAGACACCTTTATGGTGGAAGAGGCACCATCTGTAGTTACCAGCTAGGATATTTTGTCACAATTCATCCCCAGGAAGTGTAGCTCAAGACTTTCAAATGACTCTCGACTCTCGGTTGACTTTTCCCGACAACCACAAGGAGAAATGATGCTACACTCTATAGCAGGAGAATTTGCTCCTGGCGAGTTCTAGGGAGGACCTGCATATTCTTTTGGTTAATTAATGACTCCAACAAACATGTCAAGTACTTCATACTGGGATAATTTTAAGGGAGAACCAAATAACCAATAGTCATGCTTCTGAAATGCTTCAAGTCAAGAGACACTTGCATCCAAGAATTTGAATCCAGTAAACACAACTCAACCCTCCCCCTCACTGCACACCATTATCACCATGTTCCGTACCAGGAGATTCACACATGTTATTATCATGCTGCCTTTGTGGGTAGATTTTATTATCAGTGCATCATCTAGAAGGAAAGAAGACAGTGTGGGATTATAGAAAGTGCTTGAGGTCCCAGAGATAAGTTACCTGGCTGGGATTCAAACCCAAGCAAGGGTCACTCATTCCAAGTCACGAAAGCAATGCTTGCCAAATATGAGTTGCTTCCTGCCATGGTTACTTACTTCTACTGCTGTGTCAGTGTGTTTCCCAAACTAGAATTTAATTTTTTAATGAAATGTAGCCCTACTTTTAGCAGTAAGTTATTTCAGATCGACCAGCATTATTTCATCAAGGTCACAAGGCTAGCTGTCCCAGTATTAAAGTGGCTGCACCTGGGACTCATTTCTTCACTGTTTTCCACTTTCCAACTCAAAGAGGATCAGAAATTTTAGAACAAGAATTGTTACTCCAAAACCTTATAGTTTTATGATTTTTTATGTCTACTTTTTCCTATTTTCTCCTAGATATTCTAAGAAAAGCAAAATAAAACTACTTATTGGGGGGAATCTAGCAAACTCAGAGTCTTATTAATCACCAGAGATATAAAATTAGGAGTAGAGAAGCTTAAACAAAATTCTGCAGTATTCTGCAGATAAAATACTTTTTTGACGGACTTTAGAACCCATGGCCTCTGGCTCTGTGATGACACTTCTTTTTATAATCTCACCATCTCACTTGCCACGGCTCCACCTCAACTTCCTTCCATTGTAGGGTGCAGGCTCAACACGCCAAGCTGGATTATTCTTCTCTGATTGCCATCTCCCTAGGCAACATTGATGAATTTTATTAAACAGATAAGTTGGCCCGCTTGCCTTGAGCTACCGGAGAATCATTTTATTGGGGATGGCTTGTTTCTACTTTATGCCAAAACTTGTGCTGGGTCAAGATTCTCTAACTTACGCTTTCATCCAGAAACAACCTGGGCCTGCCACGGATCCGTGTTTCTTATTGTTTTTCTTATGATAATTAGGTACTTAAAATGTTCAGGTTTCCCCAGAAGTCATTCGGAAAGTCAATGTTACCAGGACAACTTGGCTGAAAATGGCAGGGGCAAGAGATATGGGGTCAGCATCGCTGCCCAGGACTCAGCCCAGAGTTTTCCCCTTTCCTTGGCTTTAGGCGTTTGGTTCCTAAGTAAATTCATTGCGCTTTTATTGTTAGTTAAGTATTGCATGTCTTAAACAATTCAACTGAATGAGTATGTACCCAAAATGATTCTTTAATTTCCGAAGTGGAAACTGATGACCCAAAAGAAAAGCAGGATCACCTTGATGATCTGCAAAGCGTTGTTTCAAAAAACCAGGACCCAGACTGAGCTTTTCTCAGCTCCAATCCTTGTGCTTCCACAACACCCTAACTGCTGTGGGGTCCACTTCAGAACAGGGAGGAAACAGGCACTTTCTTCTGCATGGCCTATTTTTCTTTGACAGTGAGTCGATTTTGTGGGCAAAATAGGAGGTTGTTCTTGATAGTTTCCCAGCTCCCGCACAGCTCTTATTTTCCGTGATTCTCTCTCTCTCTCTGAACTTTTATTTTATTCCCTTGGGGTAGGGATGTAGTGCGATGTGCTACAGTATGAGGAAAAACTTTCAAAGTCTTCGTGGATCCTAAATAGACTTGTTTAATCTACACGGGGATTTGAATCCTCACATAAGACATTTTGCTTAATTAAGCCACATTCAAACATGAAAAAGTCATGTTCATACAAACGCAAGGATCAGATTTACAACTGCTGAGCACCTCGATGGCTGGATTAGTCTCAATTAGCCACATCCTGTTCTTGCTGAGAAAAGGTCACCAGAGTTTTCAGTCCTTCAGTTACTTAAAATTCAAGGCAACCGGCTCAACCATGGTCAAATGTTTAAAAGAGACTTGGTTTATCATGAAGGCTTCATGGAGGAAGTAGGATTCAGTCGCTCATTTAGCACACAGGTATGAAGGGCACCGGGACATCTCATAGGGTGAAGACAAAGGACCTATACATCATGAATGAAGACCAGTCGGATCCCTACCTCTGGGATGTTGGAGTTCAATGAGGCTTCAGGAGACAGGGTGTCAAGAGAAGGGATGAAGTGTGATCACTGGAAACTTAAGAGAAGGTTTAGAGTCGGTTCCAGAAAAGGAAGCAGCACACAGTAGCAGAAATAGGATATTTCCCCCTGCCTCTCCCTTAAGGTTATTTATCACTTTATTATTTTCATAAAAGAAGTACATGTTCATTATAAATATGCTGAGTAATATCAACCAAAAGAAGACTGGTGAAGGGGGCCTCCCTGGTGGCGCAAGGGTTGACACACAACCCATGAAGCTGTCCACAGCCTCTGTAGCATGAGTTCCATCCCCACCAGCCAGGGAGCTACCCACATGGCGCAGCAGACCTCTCCTGTCTCGCCCGCTGCTCCCCTCAGCAGTGTATTTCAGTCAGTCTGCCTGTTCTGCTGCCCACTCTGTCTCTGGTGAATCCTTTCACCACCCCCCACACCTCTGGCCTGTACCCCAGCTCTTGTATGCATAAATAAATAAAAAGAAGACTGGTGCAATTCACCCATATATTACCATCCTAAAGAACCATCATTAATATTAAGTCACTATCACACTACATGTTGTTTTGTGCCTAAGAACAAACTCAAGAAAAGATAAATACTTTTACCTAACAGGCAACTTTTTTTTTTATCCCTAGCATCACATTTAATAGTACTTGGAGTTAAAAATAGAAAAGTAAGCTTACAGTGAATTTGATGGCATAGTTGAGATTCAAATAATGTTTTTCCTTTGCAGATGATATAATTTCCTAAAAGGTTCTAATGCAAAGAAAAAAGATGTTACAAAACATTAAGAAATTGGATTCATTATTGTGTTTTAAGCTACTTTAACTTTTCAGATGATATCATTTGGTTCTCTGCTAAGAAAGATGAAGTTCTTAACACAAATTTCTCCCAAACTCATTTCTCAACAACTTCAAAATTTTTGTGAAATTATTATTAATTTGGGCATCGCTAAGGATGATGACATTTGCATTTGTTCTGTAATCATGATTTCCATAATTGCCAACTATTAGAACTATATTGAACTAGAGATAATGTTCGACTCTTTGGACCAGTTTCTTTATTCCTGAATTCTTTGACATCTCCCATAAGTGATATCAAACACTTATATGTGAGTGAATCATTTGGGGAGCTTGTTAAAATGCAGATTATGATTCAAGAGCTTTACAGGGAGGGATGCAATACTCAGCCTTTGTTTCTAGGTGATGTTGATGAACCCCAGTTTTTATAATGAGGCCTAATTTTCCAAAGAGCTGGGTTCCTTGAGGTTTTTATGGCGATTCACTGCGTGTTGTCTTTAGAACAAACTAATTCCTTGGCTGGGATTATAACTGAATCACATTTATCTCTCTATTATTCTATTTTCTTATAGCATTAAATATGGTTTGGAAAAACCTAAGACCAGTTAGAATTTCACTCTTTTTTGATGATTTTCTTCTTAAAGAATAGGGAAAACATCATTTCCCAAATCTTTAATGTTCAGTGATATAAACAAAGTAGACATTTTGCCTCTAGGTATTTATCCGAAGAATATGAAAACATTATTACAATGAGATTTAGACATTCCTATGTTTACAGAGGCATGATTCTTAATAGCCAGGTCACAGTAAAAGTATGTGCCCATCAGTAGATGACTGGATAAAGAAATTATGAAATATGCACTCAATGGAATACTACACAGCCGTTAAAATATGAAACAGTAACTTGGACAAAATGGCTAGATCTTAAAATGATTTTGTCAAGTGAACTAAGATAAAGCACAGGATGGTATCACTCACTTACAGAACAAAAAATAAATAAAAAAGACTGTCAAAACAATAATTCTTAGACTGTGAAAATATACTGATGACTGGAGGCGAAGGAGGCCGAGAAGAGATGGGTAGGGAGAGAAGAGGTTAAGGTATTGGCCCTGCAGCTTTGGTGGAGAGGGAGGCATCTCACAATTTGGAAGTACAAAGTGCACTCCCTAAATTACATAGCTTTGTAAACTAGAGGCAAATCAAAAGCATTCGAGAGGAAAAACCCGTCTCAAAGAGATCGTTCTGCATCACGTTCTCATGAGAGATGTTTTGTCCCTTAATAGTATGGATTCAGATTTGTTTTGTTTTTTCATTTCAGAGTTTTTCTTTTATGATATCTTTAAAGACTTTTCCTTCTTTTCCATCCATTGAGTTCTCTCCTTCACAGACAGTCCTCCTTACATTATTTTTTTATTGTGCAGATCATATGATCACTTAGGTCACATGATAAATTCTCTCTGTATAGGACAGTTCACATGTTCAGAAAAGAAAGCACATCCAAAATTACAGTGTGGGCACAGATCAGGCCAAACAGAACCAGGTGTTTCTAGTAACTGTATGTTAACACAGTGTTGGAGGCGGCCACCCTGCGTAGTGAGCAAAAGGGCCCTGACCCGAGTTTCTAAGGCATGTGAAAACACGTGTCTCGGAGAAAAACCTCTGAGTGACAGGACATGGTGTTGAGAGCCTGGAAAGTGACCTGCATGGAGTCGGGCTTTTACATCTCCACAGTCTGAGAATAACAAAATGGAGAGACCCTGCGCAGTGAGCAGAAGGGCCTTGACCTGAGTCCCTAAGGCATGTGAAAACACATGCGTCTCGGAGGAAAACCTCTGGGTGACAGGACTTGGTGTTGAGAGGCTGGAAGTGAACTACATACATCTCCACAGTTTGACAACAACAAAATAATGAGCGAACTTTCCAGGCTCTGGCTAGGAGGCGATAAGATTATGTGTGTGAGAACTAACCACCTGGTACCCTACTGTCTGAAGTAAATAAATAATAGTAAGAAAATAGACTAATCACTCATACATGTTATTATTATGTGGTATGCTTTGATGTTACACCTGCTACAATTAAAATAGTATATAATGAGCACTAAGACAATAAAGATTTGCTGCATGCTGGACATGACAGTCCCCCATATCTGATTTCCTTCACCGTCGCGTTTGAGGTTCGGACTCACTAGAAGTCCACAAGACAGGTATGGGATCTTGAGCAGTTTATAATTAAAGGTTTCTAGAGAGCTGGTCTGCATAAATACCAAGACTGTAAGTATTCTCTTTACATAAGTGTTTTTTTGAATAGCATTCTTCTTATTTTAAATCATTTTTATTTGTTTCTCACAATGAATATCTTCTCTGACCTCAATTTTTTTTTAGAATTTTTACCTGCCTCTACCCCGTTTGTACCAAACTTTTCTTTTAGATCAAGTATTTCTCTCTCAGCAATATCATTCCCAACGTTCACTGTCCCTCATGTTTTCCCTTGCACATGCTGTCTCTTATATTTTCTTCAGTGATTTCATCTTCTCCTTGGTTACTATTATTTAAAATGGGGCTTAAATAAAATTTAAATAAATAAATAAATAAAATGGGGCTTAAGTTGAGCCAGTGCTTGATCATGTCTGTATTTCTCCCCCTTTCTGCAGTATTTTACATGTGCTGTCAGGTGAGCTCATTCCTGCCCATCATGTATATTTACTCCTTCTTCAGTCTCTCTCTCTTGCTCCTCTTCTCCTGGCTTCATACTGCAGCTCTTTCTTCACCTCCCCATGGCTGACCAGACTACGCATATCTCTTTTCTTCTGTGACACACAGGTGGTTCTGGGTTCCTTCCACCATGGAGACGGCTGAGTATTGATATTACACCTGCTTGCTCCTTCCGTCTGAGGTTGTAGATGGGGAGATATGTTCCCCAAAAGGGGGAAGTGCTTTCCCAGTTGGGGCCATGCTCTGTATAGACCCCAGGCTCTGCACACGCCCGGCTCCTCCCCGCGAGATGGATCACCTGCCCCCCGAGATGGCACCTCCAGCCTTGCATTCATCTTTCAACTTACCTTGCTCATTAGAGGCCACAAACATGTTCTGCTTCTTTTGTTTCACTTTCTTCCTCCCAGAAACTCTTACTGCACTTCTCCATCAAAACAGCAGAAAGGGAAGTGCAGCCGCAGGTGCTGAGAGAATTGTGACAGCTTCTCAGAGGCCACGGCCCGGTCAAGAGGTCACCAGACCAGGAGGAGGGTAAGGTGTCTCTTAGGCATGGGTCATGGTTTGACCTTGCTTGGATGCCAGAAGATGGTCCCTTTTGCTTCTGATTGTATTTCATTTTTGCATCAAATTTTAGGAGAGGAACATTCTTCCCAGAAATTTCTATCCACTTTTTAAGATGAAAGATCCCACAGCATTGTTTCATAATGGTGTCAACTTGCTCCACCTCCTGTCTTTTCTCACTGGATGTCCACAAAAGATACCAGGTTAAACATCTGTAGCCTTGTTTTAAAAACTGAGCTCCGTTCACGGCTGAGTCAGCAAAGCTTGGTGAATTAGTGTGGGAGCAGGCGAGGCAGCGGTGAGCGGACATGCCCTACTTCATCTGCTTCCCCAGGATCCATGACAAGCAGGCGTTGCTGTTCCTGTCTCTCAGATGAGGGTACTGACTCACATAAATACCTTGTGACCTGGTCAATTAATAGTGTGGTAGATACAGGTGCTGGGGGGGGTCATTGTGAAGTCATCACTTTCCCCTTCTCCTGTGACTCAGTCCCAGCCTTGCAGGGAAGGGAGGACCCCTCTGTGCAAGGGTGATTCTAGAGGACCCGCCCTGGCAGAGCACCACCCACTGATGCTTTATGTACTTTATACTATAAAAAACAAAAATTGCCAATGGTAAAATACTGACACACAAATCTGATTTGCAGCCTGTCTTAAGAAATCTGAAGCTCTAGCCCCCGGGGATTTTAGTCCTCATGGGACAGTGGTCACCTGGACAGTGCTCATCCCGGTAGGACATGCGCAGCCATTGCCTTCCAGCTCACTGGTCTCCGTGCCTGAGCTCTGCAGAAATTTGTGTTTGCAGCCAGACCCAGAGGAAGCTGGGCCCGTACCCTCTGCCCTTCCAGACAGCCGGATGCAAGTGCCTCCCACCAGAGCAACATCCAAGGCCACAGAGGGTTCAGTCCCACTGGGCAGGTCACAAAAGACATGTATCCCTCTGGCTCTGGCAGGACCACTTTATCCAGCCAGGACGTGCTGCGGCCTCAGCAGGAGCTGCACAGACAGTGATCTGCCAGGGTGTTTTGCAAATCCTTCAGGAGCTGCTGAGTAGAGGCTCTGGTCTCTGGGTGTCGCCCAGGGAGAGTCAGTCTTGTGCGCGGCAGGGCTGCGGCCTCTCCGGGGAGAAAGAATTAATGAGAGCTGCGAAAGGTCTGTCCTCAGAGCCCCAGGGAGGCTCCCGACGAAGGAGCTGCCAGGCTGAGGGATAAGGGACGTGTTCCAGGAGAGCAGTGACTGCGACCGTCATCTAGATCAGCTCTCCGGGGAACCCAGCACCCCCCTTTCTGGTCAGCCCTGTGAGCTGTGAGCTGCCATCTGACTCAGCACTGCCAGGGCCAACCTGGCCACCCTGGAATTTGCAGGTGGGGGTCCTCGCTTGTTCCAGGAAGGCCCTGTGTAGCCTATTCATGCAGAGATGCCCTAGGCCTAAGGTTTGTGAGGTGAGCCTGGGAATTTGCGTGTCAAACAAACAGGTCAGGTGCTTGATCTGGATGGACCAGGGATGGAGGGAAACATGGATCAATATAGAAATTTCTAGAAGAACAAAATGGTGGAAACAGAAAGCAGGCTAGTGGTCGCCCAGGGCTGGGAGTAGACTGGGGGATTGACAAGGGAGCTTGTATGGGGGATGGAATGTTCTAACCCTGGATTAGAGCTAATCTAGATGGCGGTGGTGATAGCAGCACCACTGTGAACATTTACCAAAACACACACACACACACACACACACATCCCTCTCAAAGTAACAATGATAAGCTGTAATGAGGGAGCAACAGAGGAAAATAATGCACAATGTGGGAGTGGTAGCGAGTACCAGGATGGTGCCGACAGCTATGTGTGGTGCCCCTGAGCAGACGCCGGGTCACGCGTGAAACACACACATTGTTATTTCTCTCCTACCCCATGAGACCCTCCTGTTCCCCATCCTCACCTTGCAGATTGGAAACTGAGGCTTGAGGGGTTAAATAATTTCCACACCCTGCCCGGCGACAATGGGAGGGACTGAGACTCTATTTGAACATGATGGTGTCCCCGGGGAGGCCGCCCTTACTAGTGCGCTCACGTGTCCTGACTCTCCCAGGAGGCTCAGTCTCCAGCCCGCATAGGTGTGTCATCTGACTCCACAGCTCCCGGCACCTGCACCCGGGCAGCGCCTCCACCCTTAAGCCTTAGTTTTCACATCTGCAGACTAGAGATGATAAACGTATCTACCACGTGAGTTTCTTGGAAGAAATGACCTGAGGCTGGAGTGACCTGGTCCATGCATAAAGCTCCAGCCAACGCACACCTAGTAAAGTGAGGACAGGTCAGTTTCAGCAGAGTTGTTGGTGCAGCCCATGAGCTTAATAAATAGAGAGCCCTCGATTTATTTAAATCTTTGAAGCTTCTGCTCATCAGCAATCACCTGGGCATCCATACCTGCCCAATCCCTGTGGCGTCACCGACCCAGGTCTTGCAGAGACAAAGGGACACTCTGTGGGGGAACAGCCCTGAGCGCTGGGGACTGGAATAGAGCACTTGGGTGTGCCGCGGGCCAGAGCTGCGGAACCAGCTGACCCCTCCACGGGCAGCTCAGGACAGACGGTTGATGACAGAGCGCCTTGGCGAGCCTCGCAAAGGGGCCGACTGCCGAGCTGTAAAGAATGGGCCTATTCCTTGCTGATGTCTATTGTTTTTATGTTTCCAGCATCTGTTCAAGCCACAGGCAGCACCACAGAAACATTTTTTCCCCAAATTTGCAGATCTGTAGAAATCCTGGTTTTCCCTTTTTCTGAGAGGCAGCTTTATTTGTTTGGGGATCTTGGTGCTCCCCTTACCTCATCTCTTTCTCCCTGTAAATCCCGACAGCGCCATTCTCCGGGCGGGATGCCCCGGGTGTGCACCGAGCCCGCCTTTCTGGATATTGCTGGGACCATTTACCCCCTCCACGTGAAATCCCCTAAGCTACTGGGCGAAATACGGCTTCTTGGGGACCCTGGGATCCGGCAAAGCAATGCAGCGACATCCTCCACATGTCCCCCGTTGTGACAAAGCAGCCATTTGTGAAAAGCTGTTCTCCCACCTGGAGGGCGATTTCACTCCTAGCACAACTAACAAAGTCAGGTGTTTCAAAATGACGTGCCATTTTTGGTGTGTGGGGGTTGCTTCCAACTCCTCCCCTTTTATTTAGCTTTTCAACTCCCAGACCGGCACGGCTGCTTGCTAAAACAGACGTCCCTGACTTCTCTCCCTGCATTTTTCAATTCAGGGGAAAATCAGCCAAAGGTGAAGCTGACTCTGCAAGCATCATTAGGGGATAGCAGGAGACCGAGCCACTCAGGGGGGCTGCCTTCCTTCGGTTTCAAACTGCAGAAGTTAAGGCAGCAACTTAGAAAATGGTTCTCCTGACGCGTAATGATGGCCTCCGTCTTCCTCAATCTGATTGAAAATAGATCAGGAGAAAAAAACACCCGAAGCCAGGACCCAGAATCTGTTCATTCTCTGAAGTATCAGCTTCAGAAGGTGGGGGGGTGGGTGAGAAATCCTGTGTTCAGGGTCATTAGCGACCCCCCCACCCTGTGCCTAATACACAGACTTCCCTCAAGTCCTGTCTCACATTTTACTAGATGAGAAGGGGACTTTTCTTTTTATGCAGGCGAGCAGTAATTTACAGGACATGTACATCCATTACCTGATTCTTCATTCCACTGATATTCTTCCGATGGTCTTAATAGACCATAAAAATGGTAATGCCGGGGCACACTGTTAAATGCTCAGCTATTTAGCGCAGCAAGCCCTCCTTGTTTAATAGTCTTGCTCATTTAACACGTACCATTTGTAACCGAGTAAATCTAATTTCGAAGTAGGTTGGGGAAAGTTAAGCCACCTCTGGGAGTCCTGCGCTGGCTCCTTCCTGGAGGGAACACCACTAATAACTCACTTCCCAGCCTCTAAGCGCTGCTGATGCAGCCAGGTTCTCAGAACGGCTAATGAGCTTGGCTCTTCTTATATAACTTAAAATGTGAGGTTCCTTTTCTTTCCATGTCAGAGTCCTTTGGACCATCCAGGGGTGCTCAATATGCCGACATGGTAGACAATTCATGCCGATGGGTCGATACCTAAATGTTGAAGTGATACTCGAATATATTCTGGCAGCCCCTCCCTCTTGGAATTCAGCTATATCTTGAATCAAGTACAAAGTCTAAACTGACACCGAGAGGGTCAAGTCTGTTCAATATTTTCTATCCAAAACAACAAACCCACAATGATATAAACGGTAAAAATAACCAGTAGAAGCAAGGGGGAGGCAGTTTGGCAGGGTGGGGAGTGTGGCGAGGTGGTGAGTGTCCTGAGTGATGGGGCTCCACTGATGGAGGCCGAGCTGGAAAGATGGACCTGGTGGCACCAGGCAGGTCTTGTGATGAGGGAGGTCTTGGAAGGTCTCACAGAGTATGTTCAGATAAGGGTTTTAGCTGGAGTGGGTTGGGTGAACAGAGGGAAGAAGCAGGTACTAGCAGCATTAAGTTGTAGGGTACAGAATTCGAAAATGACCCCCTCAAGCCCCACCCTTCAAAGTCCAGCACCCTTGTAATGTTCTGCTCACCCTGAGTGTGGGCAAGATCTGTGACTCTACTGAGTTAGCAGCTCTGTAACTGGCTTGTGACTCTGTTGACTGAGGTCATAATGAGGGAGATTTTACTGGGTGGGTCTGGCTTAATCAGTTGAGCCCTTCAAAGAAATTGTAGCATCAGAAAGATGTCCTCTGTAGTTGTTCAGGAAGAAGCAAACAGCTCTGCTGTGAGCTGCCAGTGGAGCAGGAGGGGGAGGGTCCTATGGTCACAGGGAAGGGACACTGGCAGAGAACTAGGAGGGGACCAGAGATAGACCAGGGGCTGGAGAGCCCAGGTGAGCAGCACCTGGTCCGAGCTGAACTGTGAGATGTGAGATGAGGGTTCTTTTTAGCTGGTAAGTTTTTGGGTCTTTGTTATGCAACAGTAGAAATCCAATACAAGTTTAGACAATGAGACTAAACCTAAATCATAAAATCGCACTCTACAAGATGGAGGTTTATTTCAAACATGGGGTGTGCATCCCTTGAGTTGTTGGCAAGGTGTTCCCATGCCAGGGGGCTCTCAAGCTTTCTTTACTTGACTGTAGATGTTTCTACGATCACTTAATTATCTTGCATCCATGACCATAGTCAAGTGCTTAGGTCAATACCCGTTAGATTAAGGAGATCACCCTTCTCCCTGCCTGAACAGGCTCTGCCCATGAGAAATTTGCTTTGGTGGAATTTGCTCTGGCCACAGTCCAGGGAGGGAGTTTCCAGCCCCAAAACTCTGAAGTTCTTTATTGTTAGAGCTCGAGGAAGGTTCATTCAGACACAGGTCTAGATTCAGGCTGAATTCAAATTCTCATTCTAACTCTCTGCAGCTCAATTTCCAGATTGTCAAAATGTTTGGAGGGATGACATGATGAAATGAAGCAATTCCATGTAAGCTACTTAGAATTAATACTGAACCTTGGAAGATGTTCATTTTATAGATCAGTGATGATTCATCAAAATAGCACACACATAGTAGGGCCTTCTCTGTTGAAGGAGTGAGCAAATTCACCAATAAGTGAAGTGTGTTGGTGGTAACGCCAGAGGCCAGTCTATGAATTGAACAGAAGGACTGTGACTGCCAAGTATTTGGGATAATTATCTCAGCCTGACCAAGGCAGCCATAGGGGAGGTCAAGCACTTCCCAAAAGTTGCTTGGCAAATGACCAGGGCAAGTGGAGATTTTCTTTTCTTTTGTTTTCATACAAGACTTGCTCATTGTCACCGTTCTGTGATCTCCAGGTACATCTGTCATCAGACTGATGGTCATACTGAGGTTAAATGTGTCCGGATGGGCAGGACCTGAGGTTGCCTTGCTAGCATCTGGGCACAGGGCCTGGCTGGACACTAACACTTGCATCTGTCACCCTTATCGCCAACCTCTCTTAACACATAGACTTCATCCTCATTTATTCCAGCCCAGCCTTGCAGCCACACCGCCATTCCATTTCATTCCATCAACATTACATTCCACGCTCTAATTTTTTATGTACTGATGTCATATTGCAACCCCCAGAGGGCGATCTTATTTCCAGTTCCTTCAGGGAGGGGGCAACTCAGACTTGCCATTCTGTCTCATCGATGGAATAAATCACACACACTGAATAGACCCAGGGAGATGACAAAGCCAAAGTCAAAATGTATTTTGCCCAAAGTCATTCTAGACCAAAGACAATTCACAGACAGTGAAATGAATATTTTTCCTTTAGTTTTATGATCTGAAAGATTTATGGACCATGACTTTAAAAGCCTATTTAAGTTATGTACAAGAATGTCCTGATTTTTAGATGTATGCTGAAGAATTTAGAAACCAAGTGTTACGATGTCTGCAACGCAGTTTCAACTGTGTCAGCAAAGAACATTCATGGCGTCCGTGGGGGTTGGGGCTGCAGGAAGCACCTTGGGACAACCATCAACCACTGTGGATTTGGGGAGAGGCAAGTGCATCTCCCCATCTTTCAGCCTTCCTGTGCATTTGCAAATTTTCATAACTTAACATTGAAAAGCGACGTCAGCTGGGTTTCCATTCCATTTCATACATCCAAAGGAGTAGACGTGCTCCTTTCTGTCTCAAGCCCACCCATTCTGCTGTATGGGGCACTTTCCTAGTGCCTCCTCCCACCATCAGCTATATTTTGTATTTTTACTCTTTTCTCCTCTTATCACTGTGTCGTCCAACTCTCTTCTTAGAACATGGATTTACTTCCTGCTTTTTATGTAAGTTTACATTGAATAATAGGGTAGACTTTCTTTGTCTGTTTCTTTTCACTGATGTCTCATTTAATAAATCAAAAACTCCCTAGTCTCTGAGATTAAGTCCACCCAACACTCCGTTTCTCATGAGGATGGGAAAGGCTCTCATTTTCCCCCTACTCGGCTGCCACCAGACAACTTTGCATTTAGCAATGGGGCCCAGAAGTTACATGGAATTAGCTCCAACTCAATTTGGCTCACTTTGAGCTGAGCCTCTTAACATAATTTTCAAGTGTTTGACCCAATCAAGATCATCAAGTGGGAAATTTGAGAAAATCTGATTACTGAAGTTTTTTTTTTTTCCCCTTTAAAAAAAAAAATCAAAAGAACTATGGGGAGATGTTTAAAGAAATGGCGCTGCCTGGGGGACATGGCCATGAGTAAGACAAGACATGTCAGAGTCAACTGACTGGAAAGGCACCCTGGGGTCACCATAGAGAGGACACAGCTGAGCGCACCGAAGGACACTGATCCCGCAGCGAGACTCCAAAGGGGCAAATTGTCCTGCTAGAGGCTCACTCCTCAGGAAAGCGACATCTCTGAGGTGTCTGCATTAATTGATGATGGTGGCATTGGTCCCCTGGGATTACTGAGATCTTATCAGTGGGGGAGTCTTTGACCAGAGGAAGTTCCACTGAAGATTTATTAGTTCTGTGACCTTGGGCAAGTGATTTACTTATCTGTTTTTGTCTGTTAGTAAAATAACATGGAATACTTTTATTGTGGAACCATAAGGATTGTGAGTTAAGTATGTTAATCCTCTTGCTCATTATGTGGCATGGACGGAGCATTTGGCTCAAAGGCGTTGCTGTTGCAATTAGTACTTAGTTCCCAGAACATAGACATTTGGCTTGGGAATTGCTATATAGAACAGATACTGACTCAAACATCACTTATCTAAAGAAAGTTTACATGGCACACCCCCAACCCCACATCTAGAGGAACCTCAGCTCCATATTAGTGGATTTCCCATTCCATATTCTCAGAAAACATGCACTTTCATTCTATTACTTCCCAATGTCTGATCACATGCACACACACAATATCCCTCGTATACAAGCAGAATCTACTCTTTTTTATATTGAAACATAAATTGCATATAATAGAAATCATTATGGAATATAGTTCTATAGTTTGAGAAACAAAGCCCAGTGGCCACCACTAAAATCAAGACATAGAACAGATTCCTCACCCCCAAATTTCTTCATGTCCCTTTGTAACCAACCCTTTCCCCACCCCCAGTTTTTGCCAAACGTTGTTTGGTTTTCTGACTGTAACAGGCATAATGTCATAAAGATGGAACCATGCAGTACATGGGTTTTTGAATATGGTTTTCCTCACTAAATAATTCATTTGAGATTCACTTGTGTTATTGAGTGTATGTGTAGTTTATTGATATTCCTTGCTAAATAGTATTCCATTGAATGGATATGCCACAGTTTGCTATCCATTCATTCATTGTAAAGTATCTGGATTCTTTCCAGATTTGGGTGATTGTAAATAAAATCCTAAATATTCATGTGATGGTATTTGTGAGACTATAACTTCCTTTTCACTTGGGGGAATATATAGGAACGGAAGGCAGGTGGAGGGCCTAGGTGCAGTATTTTATTTCTTAAAGAAAAGAAGGAATAACTAAGGCAAATATAGTAATAACTTGACAAATGTGGGTAGTAAGAATATAGAAGCTCTTTACCATATTCTATAGACTTTACTTATGTTGAAGACATTTTATTAAAAAATAAAACTTGGTATTTTTCTTTTTTTTCTTTTTCTTTCTGACTTATTTCACTGAGCATGATTCCCTTCTAGCTCCGTCCATGTTGCTGCAAACTGCATGTGTTTATCTTTCTTGATTGCTGAGTAATATTCCATTGTGTATATGTACAAAGTGAAAATCAAAATCAACAAGCAACTATAAACTAGAGACACACTATGGGGGGTGAGGAGCAGGGAGAGGAAGGATTAGGGTCAAAATAAGGGGGGTGCAATTTTATGGGGAATAGAACCAAAATAAAAATGCATACATTGTGCAAAAATGAAAAATGATATAAGAATTACATAAAACAAAATATTTAAAAAATTAAAAATTAAAACTTGGATAGTTAGGCAGTATGAGTCAATTCAACAATTCAGATGATATAGGTTCTGTTGATTATCTTCATTTATACATGTAGGCTTTGTCACTGTGATAAAATTCTTTCCTACCTAAGGATACTAAAAAATGTAGCCATTCCACTGAAATCTCTTAATGATTCTATAAATAGAAATGAATCAACCTCATCTGACAAGAAGGCTGCTCGGGATGATGCAAGTCTGTTTATGGCCCACTGTCCGGCCTCTCCTGAGCCCCACACAGATGCCCACAAGTTCCCTCCTCCTCCTGCCCCTTCTTTTGCTCTCTCTCTCCTGTCGCCACTGCACTAAGGGGCATTTTCACTCACTCACTCACTCTGCCCTTCCACCTGTGCTTCTGAAAGGAGCTTTCCAGGGAGGGCAGAGAACTTCCAAGACACTAGTTTCTCATGAACACAGATCATGGCAGAATTCCCTGAGCCCCATCCCTACTGGGGAGAGGAGGCAGATTCCAAGAGAGGAGGAAGGAGACAGGGAGACTTGGCAAAGGGGTGGAGGAGGAGATGCCCATCCCGCCACATAGTCATCAGGCAGCGAAGAGCCAGGCTGTCCCCACCAGCCGTCTCGAAGATGATGGTGAGGACACTTCCAGGCAGAAAGTACTTTTCATAAAGTGCCTTTGGATTAGGTTTCAGAAAATGGCATTAGCTGTGGTGGTGATGAATGGTCTTTTAAGCCTACAAAACATTCATCAGCTCAGCACTCAGGCCCTTCAGGTAAAGCAAAGAGAGAACATTGACTGGGAACGTGAAATATGGGGCAGTTCACCATCCACTAACTAAAATGTTTCATCTGGTAATCACTCTGGAGCAAGATTTATTTTTGGTTTCACAAACATCTTTTTAATTTAAATTAGATTTAAGGGATCCTCTCCCTCCATCCTCTGACTTCTCAGAATTTAGCATGGGCTGACTTCTATTTTTCCATTAACCCTCTCCTAATCATCTCCAGTCAAGTGTTTCCAAAGAGACATTTAAAGGGGGAGATGCATAATTATCATTAGCTCCACTGGAAGTTTGGGGTGAGGATGTTTTGTGGGAAGTGGTCCGGGAATTCTTTTCATGAAAGGGATTATGGCAATTATATGCGATTGGAATCTGTCTTTCCAAACTTGTTCAGCAATCCTTGACCCCTGCTGGGAGCTTGGCTGGGACAGTCTCTACTCTGTGGTGTCATTTTTTGTTCTTGTCTACTCCACCCAGAGTCAGTCATATAATCCCCACTCTTTACCCCACAGCACTCTCTGGTTCCTTCTCGAAGGTGTCTATCATTTTTTCCCCACATGCCCACCACTAGCCGCATCACCTGTGAGTTCCCTGTACCCCGGAGGCCCTCTCACTTAAGAGAGAGTCTCCGTACCTGGCACATAGCAGACACTTGGTGAGCAAACACTCGGTGAGCGAAGGAAGCCATCTTCCTAGTGTAGAATATCTGTTTGATTCCTGACAGAGTGAGAAAGAAAGGTAGCCAGGAGGCAAGCAAAGATGCCACAAGGAAGGAAAGAGGAAAATAAAGAAAATTGTATCCCGTGACAAAACTAATTGAACACCACTTTCTAGCTAGTAAGACATGACTTGAAGACGAAATCTTGAAAAGGGTAGAGAATCTTGAAGACAGAAAACACCCTGACCCATGGCGTGCTGACGAGTCTCAGAAATAGATTAATTTCTTAAGATTTACTTACTATGTACCCTGTACAATTACCTTTCATTTCTGAATGCAGTCTTTTCAATTTCCTTAGAACAACTTCAATATAACAATACCTTAAATTGAACTCCCAGTTAAGTTTGAATTTCTTTCTCTCTCTCTTTCCACTATTCTCTGTCTGCTTAAACATTAAGAATGTCTTTGTTCTTCATCAAATTTACTCAAGTATCCCATTTCTTGGAGATGTCAGTTTGGAAACCCACAAAGGATGGCTTTTGTTTGTATGTATTAGATAAAAATTATCTGATGTTGAGATGGAATTTGTAGCAAAATCCCCATGCTTCTCTTTTCCTTGCAGGGATTTACTGAAAGGGGTGTATTTATAGACATGCAACATCCTCTGTGATCGCCATCAATACCCATGGGAACTGCTTCTATTTGCTTGTGGATTGTCTGCATCGTTCTATCATCAGCATCAGATGTGTACGTAAAATCAAATAGAATTTTGATTTGTGAGGATTCAGAGAAGAACTTGTTCACCTATGTGAATTTCTTTTTATCTCTCCTTCTAGGTTAATCCTCATTACTGATATTTTTGTCACTGCGCTAGCTCTATGCTAGGCAATGTGCTAAGTGTCACGTGCCCACAGAGTTTTAGTGCCAAAATTGGCTCTGCAGGGACCTGGGTTTAGATCTCTTTACCCCACCTAAATCTCATCAGCTCTCTGCGCAAAATCATCCTCAATGAAATACTATCTAATATTTAAAAAGAACACAAGACACTTGCCATGGAAACACACCCTTAAGATAATTCCCCACCTGCTCTTCCTTTACAACAGGTTGTCTTGCAAATTCAGGAACCACCTCTGAGCACATTTATTGACAAGCTACAATACCTGACCCCAACGCGCCAAGCAGGCTGTTCTAGGGACGGCAGGAACAGACGCAACAAGGGCTCTGTGAGCAGAGAGAGATGCTCAGTGTTCCACTAGTCAGATAAGAAAGAAGACGCCTTGGAAAAACGCTGTGATTTCAATAGCAACTCTGTATACACATGTAAACCACTGCGTACCTCCACTTTCACTCCAAAACGGAGGGCACTGTCTTACCCCATCCAGGCTGTGATAACAAAACACCCCAGACTCAGTAGCTTATAAACAACAGCCACGTTTTACTCACAGTTCTGGAGGCTGGAAATCACAGATCAAGGCACCCGCACGGTTTGGTCCTGGTGAACAATCTCTTCCACTGCAGAGTGTCAACTTCTCCCTGTGGGGGTGGGGTCGAGGAAGCTCTCTGGGGTCTCAAGGGCACTAACCCTTTCATGGGACCTCCACCCTCATGACCCAATCACCTCTTAAAGGACCCACCTCCTAACATCGTCATAGTGGGCTTAGAAGCTCAACCTATGAATTTTGGGGTGGGACACAAGACTTCAGAACATAGGAGTGTTTAATATGACTCCACAAATGGCAGCAGTGCCATCTTGGACACAAATGCCTGTGCTCACTGCAGCACAGAGATGTTTTCAGGCTTCCTCCTTAGGACTACTCTACACTGCGCCCCAAAGTCCCCTCTTGGTGATACTTCTTTCCTGCCACCTTCTGCTCCCATAGATACAAGTGTCACCTCTCAAGTAGCGCATCACCTCCCCGGTCCAGTCCTGCTCCCACCAGCCCCCACCTGGTATTTGCTTTCTTCATCTTTTTTTACATTGGGCAAGAGAACTAAATACAGAACTTTTGTAAATTCTGCATAAATATAGCCAAAATGACACTAACAAAGCATATGGTCATCACACTAACAAAGCAATGTAATAGGCATTTTGTTCTCTCTCTCTGTCTCTATCTCTCGCTTACTTCTTCAGGGTGGAAACCAAGGTAGGAAAGTCCTAATTCGCAGCTTCGGATGTCAGCCAGTCTCTTTCCTGTCTGCTGATTGGACATGGGTAAGTGATTTACACTCTCTAGACCAGTGCTGTCCAGTGAGCTCCCGGGATGGCGGTCACGTCCGGTCTAGAGTCACCAGCCACATGTGGCTACTGAGCACATGAAATATGGTTGGAGAACTGAATTGTCGATTTTATTTATTTTGATGAACATAGATTCAAACTTAAACAGCCACATGTGGCTGGTGGTTATCATAACGGCATGAGGGATGATGGCTCCAGGGATGCCAAGCACCCAAGAGCTTGTTTCTGGAGGGGAATAGATGATGCAGAAGGGACTCCCTCTCCCTGCTTCCCTCTCCAGTTCCTCTTCTTTCTCGCCCTCCTCCTCCTCCTTCCCCTTTCTCTCTGACACATTCCATCACCTTCAGGGACCAAAGGGTTAATTCCCAAATAGCCCCAGCAAGGCCACCTGAGATCTTTGTCTTGCCAAAAAAACGCCTCCATGCTGAATTTGCAGAAAGGTTTTCTTTCTCCTCCAGAGCGCTGAACAAGGTTATTAACAGGCCCTTTCAAGTTTTCCCTTTGGGAAGCTGTACAAACAGCTGCACTAAAAGGAAGAGGAAGAAGTGCTAATGCATCTGGAACTCGTCCGCACACCTTCTAGCGCCCCAGGCTGTACCCGGGCAACCTTGAGGTGGAAGCAGCGCCAGGCAGCACAGTTTGGAGGCCTGAAGAGTTTCAGCAAAGCTCACTGCTGATGAGAGAGCCGCCAGGGCCTGCCCTATTCAGCCATATCAGGGAGAACAGTCTGTTCCCCAAGATAAAGATGGGTTTAGTTTTACCATGATTGGGAGATGGGGTGCTGATTTCTCCACTTGAAGACCTTGCTGACTGTGAGAACTTCCTGCTGGACTTGAAGGTGCCCGAGCTCCCATGGGCTCACAGCGCTGCATCTATCTGTGTGTTGTGCTGGGGATGCAGAAATCCTGTAGGAGCTGTAACAAGGAGAGGAGGCAGTGAACAGGCAACCTGGTGTAAAGACAGTCAGCTGGTGAAGGTCTCAGCTTGCACAGTTCACTGTGTCGCCTGGGAAACCCCCTGCTCCCCTCTGGACTTCACTTTCTTCATCTCACAGGTGAGAAAGCTGGACCAGGTCCGGATGGAAAACGTGCTCATCTCACAGGTCAATCCGTGATGGTGTTGACTCTGTGTGGAGAGGGATTCAGAGGTCACGCCCTCGCTCTTCAACAAAGGGTCAGGCAGCCAAACTGCATCCGTTAGCCACAGCCAGGGGAAAGAAAGACTGATGACACATCTCTCTTATTTATTGTCCTGGGAGAAGATGATCTGTGAATCCCTCCTAGATGAGAAAATTCTGTTACTTCGACACTAATATTTCCCTTGATGCTTAAATCCAGATCATTATTGTTATCCCCTCCCAATCAAACCTTAGCTCATCTCCGCCTTCTGAAAAAATAGAGCATTATAGACTGCTTGTAGATATCAAAACTGAAAACATATAAAGCACAGAACTTAGTCTCTCCATTTGCCAGTTTGCAGCTCCTCTCTGCCCTGAGCTCTGCTGACATTCAAAGACAGAGTGTGCAGCCCCGCCTTGGCCTTGCTGGTATTTTTCCTTCTCCCTCAGCCCTGGTCACGTCGTGCCTACCTGAGCGTCCATCGCTCCCCCCAGATGCCGGGAGCCACATCTGAGCAGCTGGAGAGCTCCTGGGCAGGGTTTTGATCAAAGCTGGGCTTTTCAGTCCATTGTGTTCTCCTCAGATAAGCTGTCACTGTTCTTTTTCTTTTCCGTCGTTTAGAGGAAGTGCTCCTTTGCACAGCAAAATTCCATTCAACAAACACTTTCCAGTGTCAATTGTGGGCCGCTCTGGTGCTAAGTGCAAGAGAAAAATAAAGATGAATAAGACAGCGCCTGTGTCCTTGAAAGGGTCACACGCTGGTGAAGGAGAGAGACTTGGATACAACCAGAGGTAATAAAAATCAGCCTGTGATAAATACTTTAAAAGGGGCATTCAAACACAGAACACTCAAAGGGTGGGATAGAGAAAAACACATTCTGCATGAGCGGGCTTTGGGTGGGCTTCCAGAGGAGCTATTTGAGCTTGGCAGGGCAGGTCTAGGCTTGGGGGGTGGGTGGGGGAGTGAGGAATGGGTGTTTTCCAGTGAAAGTAGCCAATATGTGCAGAGTATGGGGGCCAGAGGGGCTTGGTGTGCCTCAGGAAGAGGGATGAGTGGTCCAGGCTGGAAGGATGGGACGTTTTGTATAACAGCAGTGGAAGGGGCGTGAAGACACTGGGGTCAGAATTTAAGGGCCTCAAACATTCCATTTTACAAAAATGATATTGAACAGTTTTTAAAGGTAACCATCAGCCTGGGGAGGACATCACAGGCCCTGCCCTCCGGACGCTGCAATGAAGTCGCTCACACACAAAGGACCTTTGCAATACGATGTACGATTGCTTCTCAAAGGCAGAAATAAGGAGAAGTGTCGGGGTGGGCGTCTAATGTCCAATCAGGATTCTAGAAAAGGGACTGATGAGCAACTGGGAGACAGGATGCAAGATTTTTCTTGGCACTGAGAGCAGTGTAAGCAAAGCCTGGAATCATATTCTTTCACATTTGGGAAATTGCAATGAATTAGGAAGGGACAGCACGGAGAGCCAGTGGGGGAAATTGATGGAAGCTGAGGCCAGAGAGCTGGAGGCTTAGTGTGAAGGATGAAGGACACACTTACCTTCTTAGAAAGCGAATTATAAATTTTAAAAAATTTCAATGGAGGATTTGATCCCACTAATAGTGCCCATTTTAAATGACCCATGATGTGTGGCATGTAATCATCACCCCACACTTATCAGTCCTTATCATTTGAAGGTCAGTTAATTTTCTACTTTGTGCTGTGGTGCCATATGCTCGGACCTATATGTTACAAGATGACATTTTATTCTGATATGGAGATCCTCTGTCATCCTGCCTGACGCTGAGCAGTGGATGGAAACTTGATGACTTGAATGTTCAGTGTCACAAACCACATCACCGCTGGGCATATGCGGTGATGGAGAACTTGCATGTGGTCAGAGCGACTTAGGAAATGAAATATGCTTAATTTATATTTAAACTTAAATAGCCAGATATGGCTACTGGCTGCCATATTGAATACTGCAGGTCTAGCCCTCAAAAACATGAGCATCTGAGACATGAAACATGACAGGAACAGATGACATACAGTTTTTGCCATTTTGTGCGGTGCCCCAAAATGTTGGTTTATGGTGGATGCAAGTGCAGGGGTTACTGCCTGGTTGTGCTTGAATCAGAAGCCGCCTTTGTGTTGGGGGTCAGTGGAGGCCGCCTTTAGGGGTGAGTCTGGAGATGCCCTGGTGCTGTGCCTCAGCTGTAGGGATGCCCCCTGGTGTAGGCCAGTGTTGCATCAGGCAACGCCACACTGATAAAGAAACGGGAGCTGTGCAGCAGACTATATAAAGCAGGATGCTGCTGAAGAGCAAGATCCTGGCCTTTTTATTGATAGAATAATCAGACAACATCAGTTGTGAGGAGAAGGAGGGAAAAAGGAAAAGGGAAAGAAGGTCTCTAGAAACTGTGTTGACATCTGTATTATCAGGCATTGGGGGTCTGCTCTCCAGGCACTTCTCATCTGCTTGATGACCTGGTATTGTAATTGAGATCAAGCCCTAGTTCCCCAGCCATGGTTTCAATCTTATCAACAAGGTGGTCCACTGATCAGCTTCTGGGGTCCCTTGTTATACATGAGTATTCAGCCCCCCTGTGTGTTTCCAGTCATACCTCATGATGCATACCCTTCCCTGGGTGATCAAGCTTTAAGCTCTTGGTTGATTTGAAAAGCACCTTGTAAGGTTTGGCTCTGACTGATTGATCAGGCAGTTCTGACCTTGTATAGGAATGCAGACCTGCAGGTAACAAAAATGGTGGCCGAATAGGCCATTAAGGATTAGCAGATCCACAGGCCAGGGGGAGTGAGGAAGCACAAGCGTGTTGACCATCACCAGGGTCAAGACTAAAGCACTTCTGACAAGTGGTTTCCAGGCAATTGAGCCAGTCCATTCAGTGGCTGCTGGGAGTGGGTGGTTTGTGGCAGGACGGATGCTAGATGGTCCTGTGGGGTACTTTTGATTAAAGGAAAAAAGCAGATTATTAATGAATGGAAATATGTGTGTTTGGAAATATGTATACGTGTAATATCTGTATATTTTCTGTTTTCCAAGAAGACCTAAAAAGAGATGGAATCAATATTGGGAAATGTAACTGTTTTGTTACCAAGCTGTAATGAGAGAGAGAGAGAGAGAGAGAGAGAGAGAGAGAGAGAGAGAGAGAGAGAGAGAGTTAAATAAAATTGCCTGCAAAAGAGCTGGGCGAGAGAAGCACATCTCAGAGATTCCTACCCTAGTCAGACTCACTTAGCCCCTTAATCCCTTACATTGGCAGCTGAATCCCAAGGACGAGTTCTGGTGCACAGAGAAGCAATAAACAAACACAGCGCAGGGCTCCAGGCACCATGGGAAAAAAGTCGCCCATTGCTTGTAAATAGATTGCAATAAAACAATAGCGACGGAACATTTAGTGGAAGAGAGAGTCAAGCGAGAGGAGCTCTGGTGTGGTGGCCTTTAAGCTGCAGGAACAAAGAACATTGAAATGGACTCAGATGAATCCTTTAAAGACAACCAGCTTTTGAAGGCTTATTAATCAACCTCTTGGGCAGAATACCAGACAATTTTTACTGGAGTGAAGGCAAAAACAAATAATAAAAATATAGTCAATCAATCGTCTAGAAGATGTGTGTTCCGATGTCAACAGGCCCTTCTCCCTGCTTTATTTTCATGTATCTGCAGTGATAGGACTTAACATCTGCCTTTCAAAAACTACAAAAGGGCCTCCCCAGTGGCGCAGAGGTTGAGCGCTGGGTTGCGAAGCTGCCCGCGGCCTCTGCGGTGCCAGTTCGATCCCCGGCTGCTCCCCGGCCCCCGGAGGAGGGTCCCACATGGCGCGCAGACCTCTCCTGCCGCCCGCTGCTCCCCTCAGCAGTGTACTTCAGTCCTTCTGCCTGCTCTGCTCCCAGCTCTGGCTCTGGTGAATTCTCTCACCCTCCCGTGCTTCTGACTGTACCCAGTGCTTGTATAAACAAAAACTAACAAAGAAACAAATAAATAAACATGCCTCTATTAAAAAAAAAAAAACGGGAAATTTAGATTTAATAAAAAAAAAAAAAAAACTACAAAAGAGTGGAAAGCAGTTTATCACGGACATCTGTGGGAGTCTCCCCAGAATTTGCTTTTCCTTTCCGTTGTCCAAACACCTGGTTCCTAATTGGGGTTCATGGGATTCTGACTTACCCCACCCCCGCAAGCTGGCAGGGTGTAGGGTGGGGAGCAGGACTTATGCTGAGCCCACAGGGTCATCTCAACCTTGCTGGTCATTGGTAAGTCGGTTCTAATAAGTTCTCAATTATTTATACCCAAAGAATCTGGACTAATGTAGTGTTCCCACGTCGGCGTTCAGGTCCTCAAGTGCACCTACTATTTGTTTCCTGTTTCTGCTATAACTAATGACCGCAAACTCAGTGACTTAAAACACACAAGTCTATTATCCTACCTGCCGTAACTCAGGAATTTGACACTGTCTCACTGGACAGACATTCTTTCTAGAAGTTCTGGGGGACAATCCCTTTCCTTGATTTTCCATCTTCTGGCAGCACCCACACTTGTGGGCTGTTCCTGCATCTTCAAAAGCAGCAACAAGGTATCTCCATAACCCGCTTCCCTAGCCACAGCTCTCTGACTCACAGCTACCTCCCTCTTTTAAGGACACTCTGCTGGGCCCACCTGTTTTTATTGGGCCCACCTGGAAAATCCCCAGGATAATCTCCACATCACAAGGTCAGTTGCCTAGCAACCTTAATGACTGCAGATGGCTGTAATTTTAATTCTCCTTGGCCAAGAAGGTAATATATCCACAGGTTCTGGGGATCAGCACATGGGCGTTTGGAGGAGAGCAACCTGCCCACCATATTTAAATCATCTGGGCCTTTCTTCCACATCACACCTCCACATCACACTAGCTGCCTCCGTGTTGACTGGAAGGCAGCTGGGCCTTAGAGATTTGGGGTCAGATGAAGTTCACTTTAGGTCTGTTTCTTATGCAGCTTGGTGACTTAATTTTGCCCTTTTGACATGTCGACACTGTGGCATTATGTCAATATTATTTTAGAAAACTTTAAAAATGATTGCACATTAGGAATTAAGACATCTCTGCCTCCACCCCATCTCTTACCTCTGGGAATAAATAAATCTTTAAAAAAGTAAAAAAGATCTTTTCTTTCTTTTTTTAGAGTATTATCTAATATGGAGGTCACATTGGTTTACAGCACTGTGTACGGTGCAGGGACCTAGGTCCACCCCTCTTCAGATGGATGTCACCACACCACACCCACCGCCAAAGCCCCCAGAACCCTCTATCACCATCCCTTGGGCTCCTCCAATCTGCTCCTTACCCTCCTCTGTACCGCATGTGGCCTCAATTCTACAGAGTTCTAGACTTTGTTTTGATTTATTTTGTTCCTTTGTTCTGTTTCTCTGTATTCCACGTGTGAGTGAAATCATCCAGCATCTTTCTCCTCCTGACTTATTTCTCCAAGCCCCATCCCCTCCAGCTCATTCTTGCTTCCCTGTTCCTCCACAGCATCTAATCTCTCTTCAGATGCTCACATAATAAAAATGGTGTCGCTGATTGTGTGCACGCTGATAAATGAGAATTTATCACTGAGCCAAGCATGTCTTTTAGGATGCACTTTCTCCCAAGATCTGGGTGGGATTTCTTACCCTACTAGGGGTGACCACACTCACTCTCCAAGGAGACCTGCATGGGTTAAAATCAAGAATCCCCTACTAGATACAAAATATATTATCTTTCATTAAATACAACCACAAAACTGTCCTTTACCTAATACATTTCTCCAGAGTCCCTACTACGTTGTGAAGTCAGTGAGAAATAGTGGGAAGGTGACAAAGAGCAAAATAAAAAACTGGGAAAAGCCTTGGCTTGAACCAAAAAGATGTGTAGGTGTCCTGTCTGGCTGTCTCCCCTGAATTATCTCCATTTTTTTCTGTCTTTGAGCTATTTTACAGCTCTGTAAATTGTGGAAAACTGATAGCAATGCAAATGATTCTTGTTCATAGAAATGCAAATTCCACCCCATGGAATGCAATTGATTCTTGCCCTGTGGATATTGGCCGGGGTTGCCAGTTGTGTTTGTACATTTTTTCAACATTTCTGCTGCCTACATGTTTGCCTGCTCTATGGGTTCTCCTTTGAACCATTTGTCAACATCTTACCGGTTTCCTCATTAATGAAAGAGCTAAGTAAAAATTGTTGAGATGCATTCATCTTATATTTGCAAGAGCCACAATTTTACTGGTTTTCTATGTTTGCCCCATAGCAGCACCATGTGGGCCTGCTGGAGGTTATGACCTGAATAGACACGAGCCATGGCATCGCAGACAACTGCCCATCAGTAGGCTCTTAAGGGACCCCAAAAGTCCAGAACAGGGGATCTGATAGTGTCTTCTTGATCAGAGTTTCCCATGAAAGTGACACTTGAGCTGATCTAGGAGTTTACAAAGTATGTATAGGAGGAGAGAGAAATTCAGGAACAAGCTAGCCTGCCATGCCAGAGGCTCAAGATTATTTTCCCCAGAAGGAGATTTGTAGTCCTAGGGGAGAGTAGGCTTTGGACAATAATTCAGAGAAGCTGGAAGTTTTGGCAGCTGCCATTGTCTGTGCTTCATGATAAGAGAGTCTGCCAGTGAGCAATCTTCAATGGGCTGGGGCCAGGGGTTTGGAGAGATGGGAGCCCAGAACCTGGGGGTTGGTTACCTCTTTCCTGGGATGAATGTTCTAACCACTCACTTTGAAGATCAAACATTCTCCTTTGAAACACAGTCACTCCAGGCCCTACTTGCGATGCCTCATTTTTGAAAAGTAGGACCATTAAAAGAGCAGGAATCTGCCTTTTCTCTGTGACCAGTGTGGCCTTTAAACCTATTTTTCATCAAAACTGTGGGCTTTTAATTAGCATCATTTCACAGTTCCCTGACTTTGTATTCTGCTCCCTGGTTTCAGGTTCGTTCCTGTGCAGACACGGTTAAGGGAATGTCACCCTCGGGTGCCTGTCCGTCCCTGTGCTGCATTGTGTCTATACCACAGGTCATCTCAGTGTCTTTTCCAGATGACCCCATCTGGAACAGCAGCCCTGCCTCCCTCTCTACATTCTTACCCTGAAGGACTAGCAGTGGCCAGCTCTTGCCCAGTTCCAAGAAAATTTTATCTGAGATCAAGGAGAGGGCAGAAAGGAGGGCGAAATACCAATTACGATGTCTCTTCTTGATCCTTAAGAACTAAAACAAAACCTCTCAATTGATTCCTGTCTGTATTTGGTGGAAAGTACTTCTAGCTGAGGAAGCCACTCAGCTGATCGTACTTACTCAAAAGGAACACAACTCCAATGAAGAAATTCAAGTGAAGGTTTGACCGTTGGCACATATTGGCATGGAGTTGGCCTTAGGGGATGGGGGAGGGATCTCACAGCCCTAAAGAATCTCCTTCATAGATCACTTATGATGTTGCAAATTCTCTCTGTCAATTTCATTGGCCTATTGTTAAGTGGAGTTGCTTCTACATAACGTGGGTGTATGTGAGTTCAAAGGTTCGTTTGCCCAACTCAATATCTGCCTTCAAAATGTTCACCATTTGGTCTCTGCAGGTATTAACATCTACGTGTGCAGGAGACCAGCAGATCATTTATACCCTGGAAGATCCCCACTGATAGGAGACTATGTTGGTTTTATATTTGGCAATCACAATAATAACAGTATCCTACCTTTATGAAGCCCATGTGACAACCATCACACCAAATATTCACATGGATTAGTTCACTTATTCTACCCCAATGCCCTGTGAGATTCCTTTTATAGACAGAAGTAGCACCAGAGAGGTTAGATGGTTTGTGCACAGCCACACCAAGACTGGTGTCCAGGATTCTGACCAAAGATGTCTGACTCCAGCATCCACTCTCTTAGGATGCAAGTTTTTTTTCCTATGCACTCTCTTTGTAACTTATGTGGTCAGTGCTATAGGGAGTGGCGATCTCTCACGTTGTTTTAAGCTCTGAAAACTGCTTCTCAACCCATGAAGCAATTAACCTAAGGCTTTGGTTTCAACCCTGTCTGCAGAGTAGAATTACTCAGAGCTTAGAAAAATCCCTGCCTGGGCTTATCCCCCACGAGAAGACTCTCATTTACTTGCTCCAGGGTTGGGACCATGCTTCACCTCACTAAACAAAGATGGAAATGTTGGCTCCAAATCTTTGCATCAAAATTCTTGAACACCATTCCAGGGGCAGAGATGCATACTCCAGCTGGGATTTGGTGGTCGCACTGTGCGAGTTCACACACCTGGCACAGGGACCCCCTCCAGGCTCCCCTGTCACCGTTGTCTCTGTGTCTTCAGTGTTCTAGACACAGAAATGCTTATGGTGTCTGTCACGAGGGCACCGTGTTTCTGGTCTGTGTGTAGAACATACCCTCCTCCCATTCAGTGGATTCTGGCTCATCTGTTTCATCTGTAAAAGTCTTTGTAAGATAAAAAAAAGAGAAGGCCATGTGAGGTCAGAAGCTCAGGGAGGAGTTCTGTGACATGAGCTGAGGACAAATGGACAAGGGGAGGAAACAGATCCTCCTCTAGAGTTTCCAAAAGGAAGTAGCCCCATCCACACCTTGATCTTAGCTCTGATTTCAGACTCTGATCTCTGGAACTAGCAGATAAGAAACTTGTGTCATGTTAAGCTGCTAACTCTGTGGCAATCTACTGTAACAATAATAAGGAACTAATGCCACAGAGCACCATGCACCATGAGGAAGAGCTTAGGTCAAGAAGAACAGAACTCATTGTAGCACTGTAAGCTAGGGGGTGACCACAGGTTAAGGAAACTTGACTATGGCAGCAGAAGAGCAGGATCAGATCCTCTCACAGAAGCTGAGAGGAGAGGTGGTTATGGATGTGGATGTGGAAGGGGTGGTATCAAGTAGTGTGATCCACTATTTCCTTTGGCTAAGGGTTAAGGGGGTTCCCAAGATGAATGATTTTCTATTTTTAGATAGACATGGTCCAGGCAAACCATCCAGGAAACTCCTGGGTTATGGGACTTACATTACTAAAATTGGGAACTTCCCAGGCAACCCTAGATGAATTGATCACCCTGATGAGAGGGGACCAAATTGGAGTTAGATGTGAGGAAAGAGCCAACAGAACTTGCTGACTAATTTCGGGTGAGAGATGGAGGATCTGGATGGCCCTAGATTTGGGCATGGTGTTATGGATGGTGGTTCCATTTGGATCCTGAGGGAGATGAAGTGAAAAGCAAGCTGGTGGGAGTTAGAGGCCAACTGGGACTGGAACACCTTTGGGGAGCAAGACATCAACAAAACAGCAATCGGTGCCACTAAAATCAACTTATTCTACTTCACCATTTTGCTAAGCACCAGCCCTGCAGTTATTGTGTCCAGAGGCTATTTTTTCTTCATTTGAAAGAATCACAACAACAGTTACATCCTTACAAATTGAGTTTGTCTTCTAAGGTGTTTGCTAGAGCTTTACAAGAGGCTTAATCAGTTTCACATGAATTAATGATGGCTATCAAATGGGGGGGGAAGCATGAATTCCAAATAAATACTTATTGCATAATTGAAGTTGCAAGAATCCACTATGAATAAAATATATTTGTATTTACAATGCATAAATATAATGGTGACTCTGTGGGGCGACACACGGCTTTTTGATAAGAACCCTGAACAGTGTTAAATTAGTAATAGGCTGAATACATTTCTTAATTATGTCACTGGCGTCCTCAGGAACACCATTTGCAATAAATTGAGTCGCATTTGTATGCATGCAGTTCAAGGAGAAAGTGCTGTATTTTGAAAATCCTAATGTACTCATGGGAGCTCAGGTTAATGTCATCGACTGCTGAAAATTAGTCCTTGGTTTCAGAGCTTGCAATTGTATTAAGACTTATCATGTACTCTTTTCATCAAGGTAATAATTACTATAGATTTACATATCCCGCCACAAGCAGAAACAAGGATCCTTCAGGGCTTTTTGAAATGGCAATCAGTTACAGGAGAGGAGCAAGCAGGAGATACATGTTTCTGTGTCTATAGATACAGACACATACACACATATTCCTATGTTGTTCTGCTTTGAAAAGTAATTTTTGTTTATCAAAAAAGATCCTTAACAAGTGAAGATGAAAATCACAAAAAAAAAGAAATATATTCATGCGGTGGGTTAAATAACGGTGGCCCCCTACCCCAGATATACTCAAGTCCTGACCCTCAAAACCATTGAATTTGGCCTTTTTTGGAGTCTTTGCAGGTGTCATTGGGTCCAGGATCTTGAGGAGCAGCGAAGAAGTCAATGACAGGTTCCCTGAGAGGAGAAAGTTTTGAGATTTGAGACACAGGTGAAGACTAGAGGTTCGACCCACTGACTCTGCGGAAACACTGCCCAATAGAACACAAATGTGAGACACAGAAGGTGACGTGAAGATGGGCAGAGGCTGGAGTGTGGGTTTACCAACCAAGGAACACCCCCAAGGACCACAGAAACTCCCAAAAGTCCGGAGAAAGGTACAGAGCAGATTCTTTCCTAAGCTTCCAAAAGGAGCTGGAGGAAATAACCCTTGTCCTCTACATGAGACAGAGATGAAACACATGACGTAGAACTGTTACGAGTTATGTGTTGTGAATAAAGAAATAAGGCACAGAGATATCGAGTTTTCAAAATGTAATCATAGAGTCTGTTTAGTTATTGACCCTCGGTATAAAAGTGAATTCTGTGCAATGATTGACTCTTATGTAATAATTGACTCTTGTGTAATAATCAATTCTGTGCATTAACTATTTCTGTAATAATTGGCTGCAATAAGTGACTCGACTGCAATAATCCCCTCACTGTGTGACAAGTGGGTTTCAGTACAGCAATGAGCTCCCTCAGTCTCCACTGACTCCCCAACCACAGCCTCATCTCTGAAGACACTTGGACTAGCGTGACTTAGAGTAATAGTCGAGCCATGTTCCACTGCAGACAGAAAACCATCTCATGCAAGCCGCAGATGGGGAGAGGAAATGGAGGAGGAAGCCATTAGCTACCCGCTGGGAATGCAGAGGCTAACTGTCCTCCGGCCTGACCGCCCATCTCTGGGGTCACCTAAGATCCCAGAGCTCTGAGTCCATAGATTTGGTGGAGGCCCCACCTTCCCACATACCACAGGATACATGAGCTGGTTCATTCTGAGAAGCACACGTTACCTGATCTGAGTCTCCTGAAGTCTTCTCTGCCAAAGCTGAGAAGGCAGTCGCTCTCAGTGGATGGACGTGGCTTTGGGGAAGCTAGCAGGTATCACACCTGCCCCTTGGGTGGACACGCCTGGGAAATGAAGACATGTGTTTGCCTGATTGCGTTCTCTGCACCTCTGCCCCTGCACCAGTGATACCAAGGGACTTCTTTGTTATTTGAACCCATCGATGCCTTTGTTCTTCCTGCTCTGCTTGAGTTGAGTCTCTACTACTTGCAACTGTTAAAACATGTGTGGTTTATTTCATGTTAGTTTAGATTGAAAACATTTCTTGCCCTGGAAAAGAACATTTTACAATTGCTTAGGCCACTAGAACAGCTTTGTGGGGCTACCAAGCCAGATCTAAAACAGACTAATACATACTTTCTCCCACACTTAGATTTTCATCAGATTCTGCTACAGTTGTTGAATGACCCATAAAATAGTAAACCAGACAATGCCTTCAAAATGCATGCTGAAAGCATGATTTTTTTAAAAGCTTAGGAAGAAAGTGGGACATTTTTCATGTCTCTGGCAGCTCCATTATGATGCATTTGGACATTTTTGATAAAATTATGAGGCATAAAAAGTTTGAAGCATTGAAGATTAATTTTCCTCCATAAATATATAGATCATAGTCAAATTCTATATGACTAGTTTTGCCCAGAGCAAAAAATATTTTCAGTGTAATTTCATAGCAATAAGGAAGCAGATGATGGGACAGCGGCATTGAAAAAGACTTTGGTGGATTGCAAGTGTCAGGTGAACATTTGCAACCTGATGAATCGAGCAGAAAGTGCTGTTAAAATGTAGGGCTTTGTTGTTTTAAAGTTAAAAAAAAAGTTCAGAGCCAGTACAGAAGTAAAATTAAAGTAAAAGAAAATAAATAACCCATATCTCTTGTGTTCTGTTTAAATATTAAAGTGTCGGCTGCAATTTTGAAATGACACAAAGAGGCTTGCAGGGTGAAAAAGTGCTTCATGGGCTGGGTTTCCAATGCTGTCTGAATCGTAATTTCATCTGTGGTTCGAGGTGCCTCGAGTCCTTCGGTCTCTCCTGGGTGGAGATCAAGCACATCACACCTGGAGGCGTTTGCCTTTATTCTTCCAACTCCCTCCAGACTTGGTGGTCTTTCCTGGATCCCCATCTTAGGTGCCCAGTGGAGTGAAGTCACTCGTTCTAGCTGAAATTGTGTTTCCTTCATGAGGCCCCAGGCTGCACTATTTGATGAAGTGTCTCACTCCGCATGGAATTCCCAAGGCCACATCACACACCTTCCCAGCCAAAACCATTCAATCTCTTGAGACTTCAAGACATGAACAAATGGTTGGCTATGGATGTGGGATTGTGAGTCTGTTGCAATCAACTCAGGAAGTTTCATGGACATGCCACCCCAGGTCCCCTGCCGGCTGCTCTCTGGCAGCCCTGTAGGGAGCTGATGAGGGAGGGGTCAAGGTGAGGGCAGATGGGAACTTGGCTCTTCTTGGAAGGTGGACCCAGTATAGGATTTCAAGAGCAGGACTTTGATAGACAAGCAGGAAAGGGGGAACTGACATGATAATAATGAAGTATGGAGCTAGAATCGAGAAGCCAACTTCCACTGGGTCTGAAGGCAGATGTATAGAGCAGAGGCAGGACGAGGAGCACAGAGAAGGGCTGAGATGAGGCCAGGAGCAAGTAGGTGTCAGAAATAAATGAGGGGGCATCCAGGAGATGAGCACAAAATGGCCCGTGGCCTTTATTTACATGGAACTTATTTTTTGATATTGGCTCTCTCTTCCTTTCTTTAAGGAATTTTCCACCTTCATTTTGCAAAGTTCTCTGTGGGCAGAAGAGGGTTCCTTGATGTCAGCACTACAGACATTGAACCCAGATCATCTTTTATAGTGGGGTGGGGTCTGGGTTAAAGGCTGCCTCTTGTCCATTCTGGATGGTTAGTAGCCTCTGTGGCTCCAGACATCTGGAGGCAAACTCATCCCACTGAGAACTGAGAGCCATTGTCTAGAGTGTTGTCCAAGATCTAGACTCAGCCAGTGAAATACGTGCTCTCCAGGAAAAGAATCAAGGCAGTCTAGGAAGAGACATGGAGAAGTTTACGTCCCAACCCACAGTGACCCCAGCAGGGTCCACATCCAGCTATAGATCTCGGGGCTTTGCAGGGGATCTGGCTGTGTCAGGAAGAGTAGAGCTGGTGAGAAGTTAGTGTCAATGATGTCACCCAATGACTTCTGGGACTGGTCTTGGTGGCAACATAGGCCATCCAGCTTATTAAGTTGGTGATCTTTTAAGCCAAGTGACTGCATCTTTCTGGCAACCTTGCCATCCAGCCAAAGAGTCTCTCAATGAATCCCTTTTGTGCTTAAATGAATCATATCCCATTTCTGTTGCTTAAAGTAATGACCATTCTGTTATGCCAGTTCTATTCTTTTCTAAAAAATAGGAGACCTAGGGATATTGAGAGAGGTTGATTAGAAGGACATGTTAGAAGGAGATTCTACTAACTGGATTCAGACCTAGGGACCCACAGATTTAGAATGAAATAAATAATGTCCCCAGCAAATTTCTCCCATGCCCCCTCAGAAAGCACACAAGAAAATGGTGCGCTGGCTGTCCCTACACCTCTTGCATATGTCATTTGGAGGCTGAAGTCTGGGTTTGCAGCCAAGCATGCGTTGGCCGGGCAGTTTGGACACTCCAATCGCCTCATCTACAAGATGCCACAGGCTTCTGTAGTCAAGATAATGTGTAGGGAAGCAGTGCAATGGCTCTATTGTTGTTGCCAGCTCACCATCCATTTCTCCTTTGTTTTTGTTAGATCATTCCATCCTACTCCTCCACCCCTTTAGGGGAATCACCTCCCTGTATGTGGTTTCATTGGGATGAGCCAACATCCTGACTTCAAGTGTAGGCAATCGGCCACAGCCTGCCAGTCAGCATCTTCTATCTCCTAGATCACAGCTCTGGCCTTGGATGTGGTCTCAGGGCTCAAGTTTGCCCAAGGAGCCAGTTTATGGATGCTTACTGGAGCAAGCAGGAAGAGGGGATGAGTATTTCCAGGACAGCTCCTGAGACTGTAATGCAAGCCGGGGTGTTTCATCCATCTTGCTGCTGGGAGGCAGGATCCACCCTGGGATGGGAAGTTAAAGAGGAATGTGCATCTGAGAGAAGAAGGGAGTGGAATTCTGCCTTGATGTCAGGCATTTAGGCTTTGGATCCAGTTTACACTTCAGAAGGGCCCAGCTTGGAATTTCCAATGCATTCCCTTCTAGCTTAGGTTGGTGTGAGCTGAGCTTCTGTCTCTTGCAACAGAGGCTAAATGACATTACTCTGAGCACATGATGAGTGCAATAGAAACATGGGTACCAGCAATAGAACCATGATAAATGTTTGAAGAGCCAATCGTGACGATTGTTCTTTATTTTTTGTACTCAGCCTCTAGTGCAGAAGACATCAATAGGCACGCGTCGTGTTGGAATTCAATTGTACACAGCACAGTCTCAGGATACAAGATGGATTTCCATTTGTCATGGCTGCAGATTTGGAGCAGTTAAAATTTTGGGGGAAGCGAGCCTCTTGGACGTTTACAGAGCACCCTTGAGCTTCTCAAACACTTGATAGCTCTCCAGGTCTGCAGGGATTAAGCTTTGCATGTCTGGGAAGGTTGTGATGCTTTTAGGAATGGAATGAGATGCAACAAAGGATACTGACCTGGTGGTGGACCCTGGAGCTCCATCAGAACTCCCTCCCCTCAGCCTCGGCCACCAGGAACTCCCACATTATGTGTGGCACAGTGACTTTAAAAGTCACTGCTACGGGGTCTTCAGATCAATATTGTCCCCCCTGTAGCATTTCCTCACATATGACATTAAAAAGACTAATCCCTTGGAGGGTTGTAAAGATTCTTCAGTGCAGAGCATATATTGTGAATGTTTCATCATTATTCCTCAGGATTTATTTAACATTTTATTCTATCGTCCCTTTAGATTTTTGATTGATTACTAGGCAAATTAGATAAGAAAACTCTTTCAGTAAGAGAATCCCACGCAGCTTCCTAGCAGTGATGGTAGGAGTGAGGGAAGCCAGTGTTTATCCATCGCTTCTTGTGTCTGCAGCCACGGTAAGCTGCTGGCAGGCGGCTCTCCCCCGTGGGATAAGGCGTTGTTATCTCCATTTTACAGATGAGGGACTGAGGTTCAGAGAGTCCCTAAGTCGAGATCTGAGCCTCAGCCAGGGTCTGTTTCACTTCAAAGGCTGTTCTTCTCACACGCCACCTTCCCATCCTCTTAATCCCCGTAACATCATGGGGAGGTAGGGGTATGTTTATCACCATGTTGCACCAAGAGGCGAAGACATTTTCTGGCATGCAGCTAGGAAGAAAAGAGATCATCTAGATCACAGATGGCCAGGTCCACTGTCAAAGGAAAACCGTCCAGGACTGGATGGTAGTTAAAGCGGTAAAAACCAATTTTACTCAAGACTATTGCAATAGGGGAAAGACTATCTCAGTATAGAGGCTGCCTGAATATCATCCCGCATGGAGGCCAGCAGGGACATAGAGCCGTGGAGAAGGGTGGTGGTACCTGGATGCAAAGGTACTAAGAGGAGACCTAGGGTGAAGGGTAGCTTGGTGAAACCCACTCAAAGGGATTCTTGCAGAAGGCAGGCTGGTATAATCAGGAATCGTTTGGAGGATGGTTAGTGAGGGGATAAGGATCCAGGTCATAAACTGAGGGTGACCAGGTATCAAATATGGGATGTGCCAGATACATTGAGTGAGCCAAATTCTTGCTAAAACTGCCTTTGATAAGGAAGTACATTGGGTCTAGGAGAAGATTCAAGAGAGAAACTGTTGTGCCTCATCCCTTCTTGAGAGCATCATGCTCCTTGTGATGTGACCATGAAATGGAACCTTCGGAATCAAGTCAGTTGGGGAAGCATTGTTTACTCCGTAGCTTCTCTTTGGGATTCATACACATACAACCCCATTGAAGGCTCTGAGACATCCCGCAGGGAAGAATCCAGTTTTCCGTTTATTTTATGAGCAGTTACAAAACAATTTCATTCTGGAGTAACCTTTGGGTTGATTGTCTGCTGGACGTGTCTTTTTTTCCTCATTATAATAACAGCCATGAAATATCTGGACTTTGGTGCCTCCCCCTTCAGCCAATGATAGGGGTGGAGGTGTTGTCCTGATAAAGACTCAGGAGACCCAGGTGGAGCAGGAGATGGTGCTTACCTTGAAAATCAAATAATAATTACTAGATTGGGCTCATTTTTCTTCTCTCCTGAAGGAATCATGGTTGTCTTATGGCTGATTTCATCAAACGCTAGACATACGAGCTGCAGCCACAGGTTCTAAGCCTGGGCCTGTCGGTAATTCCATGAACTTGCCCAGTGCTGGGGCACTGGCTGGTGAGGTCAGGCCAGGGACTTTCAGTGGGAGCCCAGGAGACGGTGAGTGTTGTCTGGAGACAGCTGTGGCTGTCACCGCTGGGGGCACTCCACCAGGGTCTGAAGGGTCCGGCTAAGCATCCTACAGCACCCAGCACAGCCAGCAGTGATCCCGCCCAAACCATCCATGGTGCCCAGGTGAGAACCCTAGAAACAATGTGAAGATAACACAAAACCCACACTCTCAGGCAGTTGTTACTGTCTTCTCCTTCAGGCGAGATCTAATGCTCATGTTCACAGTCGGTGGCCCTTTGGAGACAGGTTTCCCCGATGGTAACTCCAGGAAGCTTCCAGACTGTTACTGTCACATGGCTTCACTGTTCAGACACCACTGTTCCCAGCCACCTGGACAGGCGAGAGGGAGAACAGACGATGACACAGATGTTTTGGGGACAAGATCCAGAAGGACTGTCCACCCTTTGCCCCTACCTTCTCATGGCCAGAAATTGGGAATGGGACCAGCTTCAAAGGGAGATGGGAAATTAGCCCCTCCTGCATTCCCACGAGGAAAATGAAATGTTTTCATGAAAACATTGTATTGTCTCTGACACACACGAAAACTTCACTTTGAAAAAATGCTGAAAAAATAAGTCATGACAGCCGACATGTTTATGCAGCAGCTAAACAGCAACAAAACATGATTTTAATTTGAGGCTTGCCTTGTGGCTGGAAAAATCATTCTCAGATCCATGCATCAGGATGTAGGCCATGGAATTAATATTTATTAAGTGTCCACTATCATAGACAGTGTTCTAAAGCAATGTCGTATTAAAAAATTAAGTTACATTTAAAAATTTAAAAGCTAAAGACATCCACTCTGGCCAGTCACTTGGAGAGTCCGAGGGTCTTGGAACTGGGCGGTGACATCACCAAGAATCAGAGACTAAGGCACTAACATGAGAACACACAGCAAAACCTGTGTTCCTTCTCTTTCATCAGCATTTTTCAAATCATTGGCCACGTGGCCCCAACCAGAATAACCTCACGTGGGAAAGCATTTGAGAAATTCTGAGTCTGGACTTTTCCTCTTGAAAGTCACAATGCGGGTGGGAATATTGAAAGCCTAGAAGAAGACTTGGTTCAAAGAGACCAAGTAGATGAGGAAAGTCTGTGTTTTCACTGCCAGATGAACATGCCACACAATTAGCTAAAACAAACCTTTGGAAATGTTGCTTTCTCCCGACATTTCTCTTTTGCATTTGGAATGTCGTTTCACACCATCCAGGCAGGTAATATGTACTGTTCTGTCTAAAGTGCTGCTTGGGGGAGCAGCAAGGTATACCCAGGGTTTTCAAGGTGGGGGATTTGGAGACGGGCATTAGTTCTTGGCCATGGTCAGGACTCTTCAATAAGTTGGGTCTTGGTTCCATCATAACTAATGGGGTTCTGAATTAATCCAGGGAGGCATATGGGTCTTATCTTCCATGTCAAATCCACCATGTTGACTGTGGCTGCCTGGAGCAGCTTGTGGGGAAGGGTTGTGAAGCCTGGACCCACAGAGTAGAGGGTGCTCTGGGTGAGGCTGGGTCACCGGGAGCACCGAAGAAGAGGCAGTGCTCCCTGTGCTGCGCATCTGCCACTGCTGAACCAAAGGACGCCAGAGGTCATTTTCAGCTCTGATGTCTCTTGTTCCACGTGATGTGAGCAACAAGATGAATTATTCGAATTATATAAAATAAAATATTTAAATAAAAAAAGATGAATGATTCGCTAATCCCTACCTACTAGTAAAGTGCAGCAGGGAAGAGGGGGGCTAGGACCCGAGCATGATTTCCTACGTCCATGGTGTGTCCAAAATCCACCCCAGTACAAGAAAGGGGGTTCTCCTAAAATAGAGCAGAAGCACGGCCAACGGGGGCTGCAGGCATTTTGGAAGAAGTACTATTTACACTGGGTTTTGAAGACTCTACAGTCTCTTGCTAGGTAGAGGCTGAGAAGAGGTTGTCCAGGCACCCTCAGGATTTGACAGAATGAAGGTCTGGTGATGAAGAGCGTTCAGACAGCAGGAGCATCTGGGAACACTGGGCATGAAACGGGGACAACAGAGAGGAAGAAGGAGGCAGAAACCAGGGAGAGGGAATTAGCCCAACCTGTGCCTTCAGTGCCAAACTCAAAGTTCCACAGCAAAGAGACCCCGTAGGGACCAGGAGGAGGTAACCCCCGGGGCAGAAGTGGGAGACCTGCTCTTGCCGATGGCCTCTCCACTGCCCCACTGACCGGGTGGCTGGGGGTGTCTGTCCCTTGCTTCCCCCCACACCCTGGGGCTCCCTTCCTGGGACTGGGCCTAATGAAATGTTTCCCGTTTTAATTTCAGCTCTGCTGGGAGGAGCTCTTTCATCTCAGCTGCTCCTCTGCCATCAAAGCCCACTCAACGTTGAGTAGCTGCCCGCCTCTCACCGGTCCTGCCCTCCCCAGAATCCTGCCTGGAGGTTTTAATTCAGAGTCTCAGAAGACAAGCCGGACTGCTTTTGATTGATCAGTCAAACACAATCCCTTTGCAATTGTCTGTGGAGACTCAGACTCCAGACATGAAAGACAAAACAAGAGATACCAGCTTGGTTTAAGATGGAAGTGTGTGCTGGGTCTTTCTGTTCTTCCTCCAACTCAGGAAAAAAAAAATACAATAAAACACAAGCTTTCTCTCAGCTCAATCAGTGTGTTGTTTTCTTGTCCATCCATCTTGTTCCAGGTCCCAAGCGAGTTTTTACTTATTTCGGAAGTAATAAAAACCATCCAACACGTGAGCTTCCTCTGATCATGTCCTGGGTATCCCGGGCACCCTAAGTACATTAACTCACTTCATCTCTTAACCACTGTCTTAGGGAGTGGGAACCACCACACAGGTGGGGAAACTGAGTCACAGAGTGTTGCATCAGCCTAGGTCACACAGCCGTTGCGTGATGGGGCTGGGCTTCTCCATGGGGAGATGTGGCCCCAGAGTCCATGCACTTTGTCAGCACGTGAACTGTTTCCCCAGCACCCATCCTGGGGTGACACTGGATATGTTGATTTTTTCACTTGCGGGAACATTGGTTTACAGATTGTATATGATTTAGGTGTGGAGAGTCACTACCTCCGGTACTGTCACCTCACCACACCCCCACCAGGACACCTGGCGAGGGAAATCATCCCAGGATTGAACTGTGTTCAGTAAGGGGAGGTGTGTGGCTACTGGGATAAGGGGTGTGTGTGTGTGTGTGTGTGTGTGTGTGTGTGTGTGTGTGTGTGAATGATCCGTTGATTAAATGAAACCAAAATACGTGTTGTCAAAGAGAGAGATCAACTTTGAGGCAGATGCAAGGCCTGCCTGGCTTCCAATTATAACCTAGAAAATGATTAGGCAGGAAGAGGGGAGCACTACCAAGCAGAAGGGAGAGCATCGCCAGGCAGGAAGGGGGCTGGACTGACCAAATTCACGTTCTCCAACTCCAGAACTCCAGCCAGGCTTGGAGGCTGAGGAAACATCAAGAGGTTGGATCTAATATGCTGGATGAGACTCTGGAGAAGGTTTACTGCACCCCAAGCCCGGCCTGCCTCTCCTTGAGTGATGAGCCGGGAGTCAGCTGGAGAAAGTGGGGTGGAAACTGAACAGCTGTGAACCCGCAGCGCGCCCCGGGTGGGCTGGGGTCTGGTGGGCGCAACCAGGGCCCTTGTGTTTACCTGTCTCCTCTCCCAGGAGAAGCCCATCGACACCCCCTCCGCCCACGGCAGCTTCCGGTGTGACCCACGCGGATTTGGTTTGACCCACACTGATTTGGCTCTAATGGCAACAACTGGAAACATTCCAAATTTGGAATCATTTATATCTTGTGGGTAAAACAGAAAATTTAGAAAACTGACTTTCAAAAACACCTCTGAGACGAAAGCCCCAATATCACCATTTTCAAAACCTCATAGGGAAACTCAGCAGGAGCTGAGCAGAGCAGCGGCCTGTTGGAGAGGACGGGGCGCCTCCCCCCAAGGCCCCAGAGGTGGGTTTTCCCACTGACAGACTCCCTCACCCATGTCCTCTGCTGAGTCCTTCGAGACTCCCGCAGGGTCAGCTCCAGGGCAGGGCTGAGCCTCTCTGCTTCGTGCTGGGGAGCTGGCCGTGGTCCGGAAGCACCACGCTTTTGAGGGCCAGCCGTGGGTCCAGGAACATGAGCACCCTGAGGAGGAATTTGGACTGAGCCTTCTCTGAGCCCACTGCGGCCCCCGGGGGGCGCCCCCCATCCAGCTGCCCCTGCCTGTCTCCTTCCATCCACTTCCCTCCATCCCTCCCTTCCCAAAGCTGGGAATCTGTGGGCGCATCCACTACTTCCCGGTGTTCACAGTCAGTAGCTAATTCCGCTTCTCTTATTTTCTAAACAGGGCGTGAGTCCAGCCACCACGTTGGGGTTTCGGCTCTGAAGAACCCAAGGGCAGGCGCAGCTGGAGGTGACAGGGCCCGCGGTGAGAAAGAGAAGAACAGGCAGAGGCAAGATCAAGGAGGCCGCTGCGGGATGGCGCCTCCTTCTCACTAACGGCCCAAGACTTGGGGGTCTCCCCTGGAGGAGGGGACCGGGTGGCACTGGAGACCCCAGAAGCTGGTGGATGGAGGCTAACCCTGGATCTATCCTGCCCACTTTTCACTTGGTAGATTCTGTTGTTGGGGAGAACCGGAGAGAAAAAGGAAAATACCGGATGGTCTCACTCATAGCAGGAATTTAGAAAACCTAAACAAGGGACCAGGAAAAAGACTAATTATAAGAAAGAAAAAATCAAAATCAAGAAGCAATTATAAACCAGAGACACACTGGGGCGGGGGAGAGGAGGGATTAGGGTCAAAATAAGGGGGGTGGGAATTGTATGGGGACTATAACCAAGACGGAAATGCATACAGTGCGCAAAAATGAAAAATGATGTAAGAATTATATAAAATAAAATATATTAAAGAAAAAAGTCGTCCAAAGAGAAATCTCAGTCCCTGGCAGGACCCAGCCCCCGCGTTTGTTCCAGCTCCATTCTCATGGCTCTTCTCCTCCCTTTTGACTCTGGGCCCGGAGGGACGGAGCCCCAACTGGCAGTGAGTGATCGCCTTCCCCGATCGGGGTGATTATGCTGGTTAATAATGATTACCGCTCCTATGTGATATTTGCATGATGAACTATAGACATCTGGTGCGGTGGGGTGTTTGTTAGGAAACAGAAGCAAGCGAAACGCTGATGAAATGTGAAATCTAAACGTTCAGACTAAAAATAAAGTCTGCAGGCTGGAGGATTTCTGCGCTCAGTGGCGCGGCCTGGGCTGGGGGAGACACGTGGGGCGCGCGAGTGGGGCACCCCGTGCACTTGGCGGCCCGGCCCCCTGGGGGGCCCATTACAGAATTTCGTATGTTTAGAAATATTTGGTGGTAATAAGGCCCCTGGTGTCAGTTATTAGCGATAAAATGTGCAACCGCTTTTGTTTTTTATTGCAATGAATCAGCACCCTTCCTTCAGGTGAGAGACTCTGTGCGTGCAATTTAAATGCATGTATTTAATATTTATAATGAACATCCTATAACATAGATAACATACATTATCCATGATAATAACACACGTGCGTCTGTATATAGGGTCACAGCATCTTACATTCCTCAAGCTGCTATGCTACGGTTTGGTATTTTTCCCCCAGAAAATTCTGCACTTTTCTCCCTTAAATCTGCAGACTTACTGCAATTTCTAAAGGAAGCACGAAGCCCGTGGGTTTCCAGATGAAGCACAGGTTTGGGGGAGCGCAGGGGTTCCGCGTGGCCACTAGCACCATAAACCCCAGGCGCCCTGGTGGGAAGACCTTTATCCAGATGAAGGGGTGTGTCACTAGGTGACCACTCTCTCGTGGTGGGTTTGCTTTTACCTGCTCGGAGTCGCCTGGCTGGGTGGCCTGTGAGGACGGGTGCTTCTTGGGCCCCTTCCCCGGCCTTCATCCAAATCCCTCTGGGTGCAGGGACTGGAGTGCACTCCTGCTAGGGTGTTCAGTCCGTCTCAGGAAGACCTGCAGGTTAATGTTCCCGGGTGTATTCTAGAGAGTCAGGGAAAGTCTGGCATTTTCTATGCAGCAAATGACAATCTGGGGGCATCTGAGCCCCGCGGACCCACTGGTTCAGAACAGCCCCTGCGCCCTGGAACGGCCGTGGCGAAATCTCCGGCTCCGCAGCTCGTCTCACCTGGGGTGGGAAACAGCCTTGCAACCTCTTAATTGCTCTAAATCGTTTCCTCATCTGAAAAGCAAAGAGCTAATCCCTATTTCATCAGGACTTGGAAAAGATTCAAGGGAAGGGAGCTGTAGAAAGCCTGCGAAGTACAGCTCATCTAAAAATAGAATCATAACAATACTAATAACAATTACAAGTTCAATTAAGCACTTTCTGTGTTGAGCAATTTGATAGGCGTTTTCCTGCTTTGCCCTCACCATCGTCCTTTGAGGTGAGGAACATAATAATTAGCACTTTATGGCTGAAAGAAAAATAGAGGTTCAGGAAAGTAAATACTTTGCCTTAGGTTTAGAAAACCAGTTGAGCCAGGACTCAAACGTAGAGCTGATTAAATCCAGGGCATTGTCTACACCTGTAAATAAAAGCCAAGCACTAGTTATTAATAAGTTATTAATAAGAGAAATGATGCTAATAATTGGAAAATTCACTTCTGCAATTTTTGAGGTGGTGAAGGGTGGAATGAGAGCCTGAAAGCCAGGCACCCCAATGAGGTTCCCCACCGGGAACCCTGGGGCTGGTAGGTTGTGCCCCAGAGACAGGATCCCATCTGCAAGCCACAGGGTGAAGACACAAAACACATTGTAAGTTGGTGACTTAACCATCAATTCAGAACCAAACACATCTTATGACTGAGGACCGAGGTGTCCACTGCTTTCCTCATGGTGTCCACGGTGGGAAGGAGGGTGTGCCTCTGGGGATTCAGGAATCAGCGCTGTCCTCTCTCCCTGGCTTTGGGATGAAGGTCAAGCTCAGCCATCATGCAAGAGGCACAAACACTGAAGTAAGAGTTGCCTTGCTGGGGACAGGCAGACCCAACACCGGAGTCACTCATTTGCTCAAAAGAAATAGGGTTCATGCTATAATGATGTGTAAGAAGGTCTAATCAGTTGCAGCAGCGATCTGGTCCTCTATGGCTGGTTTCCTGAGTTTCATGTAGTTGCTGGGGATTCCTAGGTGGAGACCAATCTGCTCTCACCACACTCTGGGACAGCACTGCCAACACTAGTACCTCGGTGACCCCCAAGATAATTTCCATCTGCCTTACCACTGCAGTGCTCCAGATCTTGACATGGGGCTGGTGGAACTGATGAGCTGAATGTCTCATTTCATTTCTTAAAGCCTAAGTCCCACTAGACATCTATGGCCAGTGGTGATGATACTGGACATTGCAGATACGTGCCGCAAGGAAGGGACATGAATCAGTGACAGTGATGAAGGCTGTGAACAGAGTTCATAGGAAGCACTGGAGTCTGCCACCTCAACCGCAGCTGAGTGTGCTCTGCAAGATGGGTGTGGGGCCTGCCATGGGCACACAATAGTCTTCAAATTCTGAACAAAGAGCCTCCCCTGGTGGCGCAGGTGGTTGAGCACAGTGTTCTGAAGCTGTCCGCAGCCTCTGCAGCACCTGTTCGAACCTGGCCAACCAGCGAGGGTCCCACATGGCACAGCAGACCTCTCCTGTCGCACCCGCTGCTCCCCTCAGCAGTGTATTTTGTCAGTCTGCCTGTTCTGTTCCCCCCTCTATCTCTGGTGAATCCTCTCACTCTCCCGCGCATCTGGCCTGTACCCCAGAGCTTGTGTAAATAAATAATCTTTAAAAAAAAAAAAAAAAACAACCCTGAACAGAGTTTAAAAGAGGTTTGGTGAAATACTAGCAGTGCTGTTGGCTGTGATGGTAAAGTACTGTCACTGTCATTAGTTTGCCATCAGAGAGCTCACAGGAGCTGCAGAGTCCTGGCCTGTAGAACAGTCACCCAGGCAGATGGGTGGGAGATGGCCATGTAGAAGGAGACATCAGAACATAATTCATCCAAGGGAAGCATTTGAGCGTCACTATCCACTATCAACAAATCAAAAAAATGTTTAACACAAAAGGGAAGGTGATTCGCACGGAGGGTGGTGAGCATGGCTGAAGCATTGGGTGTCAGATGAGCCTGGTTTGCTTGGGAAAGTGAGAAACCACAAGTAAAGAATCTGCAGGGTTAGGTAAGAACAAGGTCCCAGAGTCCAGCCACCTCTGTGGTATTTGGGGGAATCTAGTAGATTCCAGAGATCTATCTCATGGATGTATGGGGATAAGTGGAATCAGGGTCTTCGTGCCAAAAACGAATATGGCTGACTTGGGGCTGAGGGAGGCTGTTGGTAGGTGAGCCAGCTGGAAGATGTGGTGGGAGATGGAAAAGACTTGATTAGGTTTGTGGTTGTGGTGATGGGGAGGGGCTGAAATTGAGAGGCAGGACAGAGAACAATGGGCAGGACTTTCAAGGAAAGATAACTTAGGGCTTTTATACTCAGGAGCCAGGGTTAGGTCCACACAAACAGCAGTGACCATGGCATCAGTTAATATGTCCATTGTGCTATTCAGTTTACAGAGTTTATCTCTCCCTCCTCCCAATAACCCAACTGCTGCCCCAGAGGTAAACAGCGCTGTGTGGAGTGAGCTGGTGTGAGCTACTGAGCACTCAAAGATGGCGGCCCTGCCTGGATGCTGCTTGTTAATGGAGAGAAATTGGGTTTTCTCCACTGAGAGAGGGAAGCCCAGCCCAGAGGAAAGCCCTGATCATCCACAGCACAACGGAAAGGAACAACATACCAAGAAACCTTCCCAAGGGCTGACGACGGCTGAGGACCTGGGCTGTGGGGCTCTGTGGGGACCTCGCTGCTCATGGAGATGCTACTGGGAATTCACGAAGGATCCCTGAAGACATGACTGATAATCTGCCTGGCCTCTCATGCCTTTCTTTACGGCTTTTGGACTGTCTCTTTAGCTGGGCTTATTCTTAAAGTGCACCATGTAGAGAGACGATCACTGGTCAGGGTTAGCCATGGCAGGTCTGCCTGTCATTTCATTCACTAGCTGTTGTCTCTTGCTTGTTTGTTTGATGTCAGGGGCAGGTAAGGAGAAGCCAGGAAGCCTTTTGGGTTTTCCTTCTTCTCATTTTTCAAAGTCAGGATAGTATTATCTACCTCACAACGCTCATGTCATGCTGGTGATATCCTAACGCTTTGGGTAAGAGAGAGAGTTGAGGACAGGGACGGAGACACAGATGGAGACAGAGACACAGAGAGAGAAAGCGACAGAAGAGCAGAGACCCAGAAAGAGATTCATTTTGCCCTTTCTTTTTCAGTGTGTCTGTATTTGTGTGGGCCTAGGACTTTGCCCTGCAAATTGAAGCAAGGATGGAAGGAGCTGGTCTCCAATGATACCTACTCAACACTAAAAGAGCCAGCAAGGCAGCTTACCCCTAGATCTCACTAGCTAGATATGACTAAAAGGAGGCCTGACAAATTCCACTGAGCCCAGAGCTGAAATGTGTCCCTCCAGCCCTGTCCCTGGCCACCAGGTCCCTGTGGCCATTGTGCCGGGATGGGCAGGGCTGGCGGATCTCCCCTTCCGTGTGCTCAGAGTCCTGGGCCAGAAGAAATAACATAGTCACATCAGCCACGGCAGCTGTGCCCTGCTGGGCAGCTGATGCCATTTTGGTCCTTTTTTCTTTCAACTTCAATTTCAGAAGCTTTAGTTTTAAAGGTGAGGAGGTCTCCAAGGCGGGAGAAGACTTGCAGTTTTGTCTTAAAATCCTCAGCTCCTCTCTGCTTCATTCTGTGAAAGCACCAGCCACTCATGGTCCTCCCGGCGCATTTATCAGGCAGTGTGAGGAAGGAGCCGTTCCACACAAATGAACTTCTGAGTAACTCCAGCCTGCTCCCACAAGTCCCCAAGTTCTTTGTTTTTATTTTAGCTTTTTTCTTGCAGAATCGTTTCAACAAACATTGTATTTTCCCCTCTGCTTCCCTCAGCAAAGTTCATCCAACACAATATAACTTCTGTCTGATCATGCAAGACCAAATATTTGGGGTATTCTTTGCTGGAGTGTGACCTAGCAGAGGATGCTCTGGGCTTTTCTCAGCTGGAGACCCAGGCCCGTCCCTTCGCCACATGCTGCTGAGGTGTCCTCAGCTTTGCCAATGACCATTTGCTTCTTAAATTATTTCTAAGTTGCTCTCTTTCCTCTTCCGAAGGCTGGCATCTGATTTCACTTCTCATTGTCATCAACTTCTAGCAAATTCTTGTTCTTTTTCCAGTGGGTGACTTTTATCCTGCTCCCCAGTGTTGATCAGATTATAAAGGCTGATGATGACTGGCAGATGCAAAGGCAACTAGACCATGAGGGAAAGTTCTGGAACAACCTCATAGGTCAAAGAGCTTGGATTCCAGTGGATCATCCTTGTGAACTAACCTCTGGCCACTCAGAAGCTTGCACTCAGGATTTGTTCATCGTGAGGGCTGAGGACCGGAGGTTCATTATTCAGAGCGGCCAAATAAACATTGCAAGAATTATAATAGGCACAGCACTTGTTTGTTTGTTTATAGTCCTGTAAGTATCAAACTCTGACTCCCAAAGGGTGGAAAGGCAGGAGTAGAAACTGTTGTCAGAGAGAGAAAACATGTAAAAGTGTGGTTAGTCATCAACTTATAAGGAGAACACCAGTAAATGCAGGATCTGGGGAGACAACATGGTCCTAAAAGGTGTGGGAATGTTCTTGCATTGGGATGGTCCTGCCAGGGCTGTCCTGGGTCTACGATCCTGGTAGAAATGGGTCTAAGATCCTGTTAACGAGGTCTCTTCTTCCAAGACCAGTGTCCTGCAGGTCCTCTAGGTCAATGGGCCCTTGAAGCACATGCTGTGGTTCTGCTTCAATTTTCCACAGCAGTGCAGAGTCCCTGTAGGCTATAGTTCACGTGGAGAAGCTACTGGTGAGCACGCCTACATTTTAACAGCAGGAAGAAAAGACTACCTTAGTGAGCAAATATCAGGAGAAGAAAAACATAGAAAAGGGAAGCCAGAGAGAACAGGAATTGATTTTGCCACTTTTTGTAATTTTGCACAAAGGTGGCCTTGGTTTTGTGGCATATTCTTTGCCACTTACTAGAAGGCTGGTTGGCTCAGGACACCATGTAATCAAAGTTATGGCATTAAATCCTGCTCAGGTCAGCTCCTGATCTAGTTGGCACTTTTCTAAGTCATCCAGTAAATGAAACCCTTGAAACTTATATAGGAAAAGCTACTTTTAGTTAATAAGGTTATCAGCTTCTCTTAGTTAATAAACCGGTGTTGATTACTTCTTAAGATCTACTTCCCACCTCCCCCTATACAGAAACATCATGTTGCTTTTTCCTGAATATTCTATTAGAAGTCTGTATTAACATGACAGCTAAAGGCAGTGTGTGGCTCTGGATTGCATCTTGGATTAAAATATTTTGCCAAGTATGTTATTAGGATAATTTTCTATATTTCCATATGGACTGTGGATAGCGATATCTTAATAACATTTAAAGTTCTTGAATTTGGTGATTCTCTCATAGTTATGAAGATAACTTTGATGTGGATTATTTTGAGCTGAGGTCAGTCGAGGCCCTGCAGTCTCACAGAAAAGCTTTTACCATTCCCTTAACTACCCAGAAGAAGCATTGAGGGTCTGGCCCAGAATTGGTGTCATTCCCATAAATAACTTTTCTATCTGAAAAAATCAGGTCAGACATCTAACGGCAGAGCATCTGCTCTCCCTCTCGTGAGTCACCCCCTGTTTACCCCATGACTCCAGCTGTCCTCTCCTTGAAGCCCCATCCCATTCCTTAGCTCAGGTTATAGACTCCCATTTTGCCACATTGTCTTTGGAATCCACACACCTATGTGCTCCCCCTTTATCTGCATAAATAAATTGGGCTTTTTTCTCCTACTGAAGAATGTTGATCATTCAACCTTCAACCAGCCTGAAAAGAGCCCAGAAAGGGGGAGGAAATTGCCTTTCTTCCCAAGAGCTACATAGTGGAAAGTCCTTGTCCTCAGAGGGTGGGTGCTGAAGAGGTCAGTAGTTAAGGTAGATGTAACTCATTCTTTAATGATACAGAGAAAGGTGTACATACATGAACATACCTGCACACACCTGCGGGCGTGCATACACCCACATTAAGCCATTGAGAAAAAGAATATCACTACAGTGTTAAACTATCAACAGTTTTGAACACAGTGAAGGGGCTCTAAATTATCCTTCTTTTCTTACCACTTGCAACTTTTCTCTGATTTATTTTTCAGGTGTTTTAAAATAGAATGAAATAGAATGTCCACCCTCCCCCACCAAAAAAGCAACCATAGAGAAGATGGAAAATGCACCAGGATCCAATCACACCAACGTGGCTGTGTTAGCTTCTTTGTTTATGCTTGAACAAGGGGTGCAGTTCCTCACTGGGTGGGTGAGTCTGAGTCCCGTGGTATAGTTTCAACACCCCCAAACAAGGAAGAAGAGGTTTCCTAGAGGAATATTGAGTTTTCATCACTAGAATAAGAAGAGGAGGTTACCTGGCAAGATAGAAGGTATCAGGCTCACTCAGATCTTCTTTTCATTGTAGAACAAAACCTCAACATTCTGAAGCTTTATCTGCACTGTTTGCTCAATCCAGCATTGACGTTTGAGCAACCCTCTGTGAGCGCACAGCAACCTTCACTGCCGAGTCGACAAAGTCACCCTAACTTCTGTTTCCTGTTCAGATGAAAGCGGGGAACGCACTGGCTGATCTTAACACACACATCAATTAATTTAATTGACTCAAGTGTTGCTCTTGCATAAAATGTGACTGTTTTGATTGTTTTAAAAGACATCACTTTGTCATAAAAAAATACCGTATGGTAGCTTTAATTTTTTCCTCCAATTCCTTTAATGTCTCTTTTGTTAAATGCTTAACCACAAAAGGCTGACTTGAGTAAGAGCTTCTTTGCCAAGATAAAAATAATCTAAAATTTAGATGTGTCTGCAGTGATCATGGCAGTGTAAATTAATTAGCCACGCTGAGCCTGAATCAGCGGCTCTAAATTGATCTTGTTTTTATGCTGCTCTATTCGAAAATGTGTTCACCCTTGAAAGTAGCCATTCTTGTTATTACTTCCTTTCCCCAATCAGAAATCACAGTTGGCAAGAAAATCTTTTTTTTTTTTTTTAGGGTTGAATAATCCATCCATGAATATTGGAATTTGGATTTTGAAGGCTAGCTGCCAATGATGATGATATTAACATAAATAAGAGGTAACCTCTTCCCTTGGGGGAAATTCACATCTTTTTTCTTGGAGTATTGAAAGACATAGGCTAAAAATTAAATTACGGAATATCAGAAACAAGCCACGTCATGGGACAAGATGGCTGGCTTTCATTGCCAAGAGAAAACTGTAACAGAATTACATACAAGCAGCAGCCCACGTTGGATGAAGGAAATAGGTAGACAAGAGTCTTTGAAAGGGAAGAGCAGGATAACAGTTCTGTATGTGTCTGCAGGAGCAATTTCAGGGCTAAAACTGTGCGTGTCTTCTAATAGCTTCACTGACGTACATTAACACAACCTAAAATTCACTTATTTTTTGATCAATTTCACAATTTTTAGAGACTTTACAGAGTTGTGCAACCATCACCACAGCGTAGTTCTATAACATTTCTAAATTTCAAAAATAATTCCCTCCAGTTAATGTCTGTCCCCACCCTGGCCCCAGGCTACCAGTCATCAATTTGCCTCTCTTCTTGCTTTGTATTTAAATGAAATCACAGACTATGTAATATGTTATATCTAGCTTTCTTTTTCATTAACAGGATTTCAATTCAATTATGTTGTGTTATGTATTTTGTCCTTTTATTTCTGAATAATATCTGTTCAGAAATAATAAGATCACGTGTTATTTATCCAGTCATCAGTTGACGGGCACTTGGTCATTATGACTAGATCATTCACATACTTGATTTTGTGTAGATTCACATGCCCATTTCTCTTGAGTAGAAAGGCAAGGACACATGTTATATTTATGATTATCTTTTAAAGAACAGTTAAAACTTTTTCTTGCCTGTCTTCCAAAGTGACGGCATCATTTTAGATCTCCACCAGTGGGGTTGGAGGTAGAATTTTTACCTATCTTATTTCATTTATTTATCACATGAGTTCTGCCAGAGAGGGACCAGATGAGGAAAGAGATGGATCATCTTGCCCAAGGTTATGCATCCCATAATTACAGAGACTGAATTTTAGCCCAGATTTGAGTGATTCCAAAGCATTTTTTTTCTCCCTCTTGCTGTGGCTCTAGGCTCACTTTTGAGGGGCTTTCCTTAATTGATTAATTAAGGATTGCTTGGTAATGTCTGCCATGTTCCAGGCAGGAAGACCTTCGGCAACCAGGCGGCCATTTGCCTTCCCCACTCCACGTTTGCTCCTACAGTGCAATTCTATGGCACTCCTCCTTGGCTCCTCATCACTATGGTTTAGACTGATCTAATATTATCTGATTATAATTGTCTTCTATACTCCTCTGCCTTGAGGTGCAATCCCCCCAAATGCACTGCATTTTATTGCCATTTGCTGTTCAAGTCCTATGTCTCTACTAGTTGAGAATACCTGCTAGAAAGATGCTCTTTCCTGGGTCTCCCCAGTGGTGCAGCGGTTGAGCACTGGGTTGCAAGGCTGCCCACAGCCTCTGCAGCACCGGTTCGATTCCCGGCCACCAGCGAGGGTCCCACATGGCTTGCAGACCTCTCCTGCCGCCCGCTGCTCCCCTCAACAGTGTACTTCATCAGTCTGCCTGTTCTGCTCCCTGCTCTGGCTCTGGTGAATTCTCTCACCCTCCTGCGCTTCTGACTGTACCCAGTGCTTGTATAAATAAATAAATAAATCTTAAAAAATAAAGAAGGAAAGATGCTCTTTCCTGCCTCTGCATCTCTGCACAAACACAGAGCACCAGCACCGGCTTGGGGAAGGTGCCACAAATATCACCTGGTCAAAACACTGTGAGAGTAAAGAATGAGCATAAAGTTGGATCTCTCCTTTCCATTTTAAACATGGCAAAGCAAAGAGTTGGAGAGTTGAATAATGTAGCACCATCAGGGCCAGTCAAAGATGGAGAGGAGCCTGGAGTCCCTAATTCTTAATCAATGGGCTCCAGCTCACTTCTTGAGAGAAATTGGCCTCTGCCTGTGAGTAGTAAACAGTGGGTGTGAGCCGTTAGATTCCACTGGTGTTTGTGTAGCTGGGACAGGTGTCCAGGTTCACCACTCCCTCTTGGTTTATGACAAACAGAATATTGTCTGTGTGGTGTACAGAGAGGAGTATGCACCACGGCATTTTTCTAGCAACAGTTAAACAAAAAAAAATTAAAAGATAATGTCTTACCCCAGTTGGTTGGCAGGGTGACCTGGGAATATTATATAATTATTTGATCACAAAAGAAGGAAACAGGAGCCTCCCTGGTGGCTCAGGAGTTAAAATCTCAGCATGATCAAGCTACTGCCAGCCACCACAGCATGAGTTTGATCCCAGGCCAGGGAGCTGAATCACATGGCGCAGCAGACCTCTCCTGTGATGCCTGCTGCTCCCCTCAGCAGTGTATTTCAGTGAATCCACCTGTTGTGCTCCCCACTCTGTCTCTGGTGAATCCTCTCACCCCCTTCACCTCTGGCCTAGACCCCAGTTCTTGTATGTATAAATAAATAAAATAAATCTTTAAAAAAATAAGGCAGCAACCTGATGACACTCATGCAGCTGGGCCCACTGTCCCCCTCTCTCAGCTTCTCTCTTTCTCTGCAAAAAAAGAAATAAAAAACATGTTAACAGTGGTCAGTGCTAAATGACAGAGCTGTGGTTTATCTTCTCTTTTTCTCCAGTATTTTCAGGTGCTTCGTGAAGAATAAACATTAACTATGGCAAAGATGAATATTATTTTTAAAGCTTTGATAATCCTTTAAGCAGAGCATTTTTATCTGCAGAAATATATCAAGAGACAAGATGATATCAGGCTGCAGGACTGGCTGAATACAGACAACTCTTTCGAACCAGTGATGACAGCGCTAAGCCGGGTTCTCTAATCCCCTGAGAGCCTCGTGGTCAAGATCATAACCAGCAGAGGCAAGGGTGGAAGGGGGTGAACAGAGTATTATGGGAACAGAAACACCTGGAGGCAGGACCTGGTGTGGGAATTCCAGCGACTAAAAGGTGGGATGTTTGGATCTCAGGGTAAGGATCCTTCTATGCATGGTGGGGGTGAAGAAGCAGGTGTGCCTGATGCTTTGGGGTCCTCACGTGGATGATTTTGGATAGTGTGTCAATTTTTACTATTATGTCAAACTTATGGGAAAGTTATAAGAAAGTAAAACACACCGTACCCAACTAGATATATTCTGTACAAGCAGGACCTTTGGGGATCAACAATAATTGTCCAATTTGCTTTATCATTTTTTTGTGTGTGTGTGTGTCCTTACATGTATAAGTGTTTATCCATACAACTGCATGCCTATCTGAAAACACACATAATATACAAATAAGTATTGGATGATAGTATTTATTTATTTTAGAACTTATGTATTTTCCCAACATCATCTGCAATAAGTTGAAGAATTAGTGTGTTTCTCTACCCTGTATTCTTCCATCTTGAATTTTCTGAAAGCAATGATGTGCTCTGATATAAGCACGGCGCTATGACCTAAAGCAATAAATTAACTTTGACAGGATACTGTCCATGTTCATACCTTGAGAATTACCCCAACACTGTCCATTATTGAGCTCAATCTTCCTTGGTGTACAATTGAGAATCATGCTGAAGGGCACTGGCAGATTCTTTTATGAATTGTCCCTCAATTTCCTTTGCTCTGATATTTTTTCATTAGCAACTTGAAGGCAAGCATTTAAATTTTTTTTCTGGCATTGGCACTCCAGAAGTGATGGTGGGTCCTTCCCAGGATAATATATCAGGAGGCACAGGGCACATTGTCCTGGTATTAGTGACATTGACTTTGCCTAGTTAAGGATTCCTTCACTGTAAGGGGCTATTTTTCCCTTTACAATTAATAAATGATTTTAGAGGACATTCCTTGAAACCGTAAATATCCTGATTTCTGTAAAAGACTTCCACCCACCACTTTAGCACCTGCTGGTGATTTCCTAAGTCTATTACTCTTTCCATATTTGATATTTGTCAATCTGAAGTAAGGAAGAGCTTCTCATTGCCCCTATTAATTAAATATAGTGATCTTATGAACTCTTGAATTTCTCTTTAATGTCTTAGAATCCATTTCTATCATTATTTATGTCAAAGCTCAGTTGTCCCAGGTTTGGCCAGTGGGAAGTTTAAAGGGCTCTGACCTTTACCCTAAGGGCAATGGAAGTATATTGTAAGGTTTTAGGCAAATGAGTGGAATAATCAGATTTGCTTTCTTAACAAATTGCTCCCACTGAGACAGAAAAATGGGTTGGAAGTGATTGCCTTTATGGAGGGTTGATGGAGTGAGTTATAAATGGTGATGGGGTCACATGGAGATTCTCTATTTCTTGATCATTCTACCCTTTATGTACTTGCTTTTCTCTTTGCATGTTTCTGCCTTCTCCTCCCTCTTCTCTCCCTCCCTCTCCCATACCCCTACTCCTTCCCCCACCCGCCTCTCTGCAGGTCTCAGTGTCTCTATCTGGAAACAGTTTCCTTAACAATATGCACTTTCTCACCAACAATGGTGCCCTGATGCCTTTGGAAATTCTCTGAAATACTTTTCCTTTTACTATGGTAATAAGCCTTCAAAAACATAATTGAATTCAGATATTAAATACTGTAAGCACTATCATTTAGCTTCTGATGAAAATGTGCATTATTGTGTTTGAAACGACAAAAAAAAACAGCACTGAATCAAAACAACATTTTTTTCCTTCCTCCTGTGAAGTCTTTGTGTGGAATAACTCAATCTCTGTTAGGCTGCGTTCTCTGTGATGTGAGAAATAGAACCAGGGTCATTATGCAGCAATAAGATGTGGTCCCCAATTCCACGGCACTGCAGGAAACTGCTCCACAGAGGCCTTTTTCGCCTTTCTATTTGCCAAGTGTCTCTAGCAGGCAGAACCCAGCCCTCATCGTGGAGGAAGGCCAGAAAAGGAGAGGACATGAGATTCGAAGCCATGTACTCACTCTCTCTCTTTCTCAATCAGTCAGACAGTATTTATTGATCATCTATGCTGGCCACCCAGTTGGTGCTGGGGGTGCAATGCCAGTAAGAGTGGCAGTCTAACTTCACACGTTGGCTGACACTGCTTCTCTCTCTTGGTGGGTTTGCATTTTGATAAAGTTGCTCAACTTTCCTGACTCCTCATCTGTGTGGCTCTGAAGAATCTATTAGCATGATTTTAAACAAAGTTGGAGACATAGTAAGAGCTTCCTGCCCAAGCCATATGAGTCAACATGTTCTTCTCTTCTTTCCCAGGTGGTTACTTCTGTTTCTTCATCTTGGGTTGCTTCTCAGCTTTGCTCTTGGTTGAAGCAAGAAGTCTGTACTACCTTGAAAGTAAGCTGGACCTTCTAGAACCATGTGTTCAGGTGGCTGGGAGATGCTGAATTCTTTTGTTTTATTCACAGACTGTTGGTCATAAGATGCTAGAGGCTTTCCAAAAAGAAAGTACAAGATCTTAGAGGGAAGAGACATTCTGAAGCAAGCCAGTTTATCCTTTTCTCTTGATTATGTCTCCATCCCACTTCCTTTTCATAAGATGTGGTGGCTCTGTAGAGGGGTAGACTTGGAGGGAAGCAGTTGCGGAAAGCTGTGAAGGCTCTGTGAGTAGAAGCCTCCTTGGGAGTCTCTCAGTCTTATTCAAAAATGTGTACTCAGAAAGACTTGAGGAGTTGTACCAACCATCCCTCTTGCAATTCTGCACTGGGATGAACATAATAAAAGATTCACTTTACTCTCAGGAATACAAGAGTTCTCCTTTTCCTAATTCCTCTGCAGCCAGCATGACCTATGACTCAACTCTAGCCCTGACAGTCTTCTGGAAAGTTTCCTTAAAACTGAGGGAATCATCCTTCCTCTGCCTTTGCCTCCTTCTTGTTGGCTGGAACATGGCCATGATGGCAGGAGCTAAGGAAGATCTCTGTTGACCATGAGGTGTATTTGTCAAAGATAGCAGAGCAGTAAAGTAGAAAGAGCCCAGGTCTCTGAAACCAAAGAACTGCTATATAAGTCTCACCTCTGTGCTATGCTAACATGGAACAGAAATGCTGACATGTAACAGATGGGTGTTTCTTTCCTTCTGTTTTATTATATACAACTGAGCCTCTCAATACATTCTTATTTTAAACTAGAGGAAACAAGCCCAGAAAGGGCTGTAGCTAGAATTTAGCTCCCCCACCTTGAATTAAAAACCTTATCCAGTAATCTCAAGCTGCCTCCTATTAACTCTGGGTCAGGTGTAAAATAGGAAATATTGGACAAATAAGATATATATCATGAGACTGGTGGTGGAAATATTACAGAAGCATATCCAAGACCTATGTGCATCTCGAGCAAATTCATAGATTTCTTTCTTTTTCCTTTTCAATAAAGAAGTAACACAAATTGAGAGGTTAATCCATCAGTCAATATCTATTCCCTTCAAAATGGCTGGCCATGAACAATTATACCTACTGACTGGTTGATATAACAAGTTGTTAGTTGAAATGAAGTGGAATAACTTGGTTTGTTGGAGTCCCAGGGGACCTGTTTTTGTAAAGTTAAGTTGAGTTCATGATGATGCATTTATCAAGAGTCCATTAGAAGCTTGGTCTAGAAGGAGTAGGATCAGAATAACCCTCTTGGGGTTATTCTATGAATCTATGAAAATATGGGACTTGGTGTTGACTGACTTGATGTGAAACAATAAAATTAATTGTTCCTGATTGCTGGCTCCTTTCTAGAGTCAGGTCACTGTTGGAACTGTCCTCTGGGGACAACTGATGCAGAATCTGGAGACCTACAACTTGAGTCCCCAAAGTCCCGTAAAACATGGTGAGGGATGAGCGTTGATCGAACCCATTCTGACAAGATGCGACCATGCAAGTCTGGGTAGATCTTGTTGATCTGACCTTCCCAGGCACCTGGGAGGATGGTGCTGCAACAAGCATGGTGGTGTGTTTTGGGACTTGTCATAAGGAGCCCTACTTAATACTCATCAGGACCATTCCGTGTGCCAGAAAAGTTACAGACATGAGGGGAAGTTCAGAGGGCTGAAGACAGATACAGAGCAGGTAGTTTGGCAATGTGTGTCAAAAGCTTAAATGCACAGAACTTTAAGAGAATAGATTGTGAATGTTCACACCACAGAGAAAGAAGATAACACTGTGAGGTGATGAATATGTTAGTTAATTGTGGAAGTCTTTTATAATGTGTACATATGTGCATAGATATGCATGGAAAAACCTGTACAGATGTGTAAACATCGTGGGGTTATGCATGATTATTATTTGTTAATTGCACCTCAAAGAGCTGAAATGTGACTCAGAGTATCGAGCACCCATTTCAGAAGGTTTTGAGGCTAATAGTTTCTCCTGTCTCCTACTACTTGCCAGAAAAGCTATCTTCCATGTGCAGAAGCTCCCAGAATGCCGACTGATACCTGCCAGCCTCTAGCAGTGCTCACAACAGTCTTTCCAACACAAATAAAAGAAACCATATCCTCATCCTTTGTACTGCTCTCATATAATGGCTATTACTTTAAAAAATGTGCATAACCTGTGAGACTGATCATTTCTACTCCTAGAAACTTATCCTAAGAAATCACTGGGAATGGTTGAATCATTTTTAAGGTAGGAAATAAAGTATCTATAATATTTTACAGAAATAAAAGCAAGATTTTATTTTTTGACAAATAATAGGATGTTTTTATTTATTTTTTCTTTTCTTTTTTTTTTAAAATATTTTTTTTTAATTTTTTTTTTTTTATAGAGGCATGCTTTATTTATTTGTTTGCTGGTTTGTTTGTTTGTTTTGTTTATACATGCACTGGGTACAGTCAGAAGCGCGGAAGGGTGAGAGAATTCACCAGAGCCAGAGCGGGGAGCAGAGCAGGCAGAAGGACCGAAGTACACTGCGGGCGGCAGGAGAGGTCTGCGCACCATGTGGGACCCTCCTCCGGTGGCCGGGGAGCAGCCGGGGATCGAACCGGCCACGGGCAGCTTCGCAACCCAGCGCTCAACCGCTGCGCCACCGGGGAGGCCCCTCTTTTCTTTTTTAATAAATTTTATTTTTATATTCCCCATACAATTGCAACCCCCTTATTTTGACCCCAATCCCTCCCCTCCCCGCCCCCACCCCCTATAGAGTGTCTCTGGTTCATAGTTTTTTGTTGATTTTGATTTTTACTTTCTTATAGTTATTCATTTTCCTGGTCCCTTATTTAAGTTTTCTAGATCCCTGCTATGAGTGAGACCATCCGGTATTTTTCTTTTTCTTTCTGGCTTATTTCGCTGAGCAGGATCCCTTCCAGCGCCATCCATGTTGCTGCAAATTGCATGTGTTTATCTTTTTTGAATGCTGAGTAATATTCCACGGTGTATATGTACCACATCTTCTTGATCCAGTCATCTATTTTTGGACTTTTGGGCTGTTTCCAAAGCTTAGCTATTGTAAATAGTGCTGCTATAAACATAGGGTTGCAGGTGCTCTTTGGAACTGATGTTTCTGTGTCCTTTGGGTAAATACCTAGGAGTGGAATTGCTGGATCATATGGAAGCTCTATGTTTAGTAGGTCCAGAAATCTCCACACAGCTCTCCATAGTGGTTGGACCAGTTTGCACTCCCACCAGCCGTGCAGGAGAGTTCCGTGGTGTCTATTGTGCATTTGGTCATTGCCATCATTTTTAGTCCTAAGGAGCAGCTGAGAGTCACACTTACCCCTAGAAAGGGGACCGCAAGAGGAAATGCAGTAATTGAAGGGTTAGCCAGGCAACTGAACCCTGTGTTTCCTCACCATGGATGTTCTTTAAAAGTCTTTTAATGCCTGTAATACAATATGAATAGTAACTTCTCCTGGCCGTTTTGCTTCTGTGCCCACAAAAAGAGCAGGGGCTCCCAGTGCATTAATGTTCTCCTGTCGATTTCCAGTACCCCAGTGACCTTGAGCAACTGCTCTTTGCCTCCCAGGGGGTCTTCGCCTTCATCGTCACCTCCCTGACATGCGTTTCTTTTCTCTTCACATTTTGTCTCCCCTCAAAATCCAGTAATGAGGAATCCAGTGTAAAGTAATTAGACTGTATATGCAATCGAGGTGGCTGCCAATTATGCTGATGGAACTGAAGTCTTATTAGACTAATAAGGTTTTCTAAATTGGACCATGGGTGCTTGTTCTTGGGGGTGTGAATATTCCGGAGCGAAGTTGCCCAAGTATTGAAAATGAGTTCACCTAAGGATCCACATTCACCCCAGAGGAACCAGGGTGAGCTTTGGAGTTGGAGATAAGGGGGTTCAGGCTGCAGTTCTACCACCTACCCTCCATCTGACCTCAGTTTAATTTCTGAATCTTCTTCCCTGTCTGTAAGGTCTTAGTATGAATCGCCATCCACCTGAAAAGATGATGATGGTGACTAAATGCTTTAAAAACTGTACACTTGATATTGTAAGTGCATTATCTTATCCTTCTACGTAAGTTGTCTTAGCATTCTCAACTTTAGACATGATTACTACCTAAATCATACTACATAAAAACATACCATTATATGATTATTTTTAGAGATAGCTCATAATCTTGGAGCGCTTTGGGACAGATAGGGCTACATTTGGATCTCAGCCCCAGAACTGACATGTGCTGATTATTCACTACTCTTAAGCTTGGTTTCTCTCTCTTTACATTAGAAAAAAATTCGTAAAAAGAATAATCATATCTTGCAACATAGTTACTAAGAAGACAAAAGGAACAATACATAAAAAGTGAAAAGTGTTTACCACACTTGGAGAAAGATCTTCCTCTTAGTGATAGTACCAAGGTTGGAATTTGAACTTAGAATGTATTGGTGGTGCAAATTTTCCAATTGAAATTTATCCAAATATACAAAACATGTCTACATTGAGACAGCGGAACTATTTAGGTTCTGTGTATCTCCGTAGATTAGGAAATCTACTAGTAGATGATTTAGAAATCATTTACTCAAATTAGTTTTAATGATAGACTTAACACTCATATAATGGTTAAGTCTAGAGTTGAAGTTTCTTTCTTACACATCTAGATCTAGGAGCTCAGTCTCATCAACAACTCCCATGTCTTCACCTCTCTTCATCTTTGTACATCTCCAAGAGACCTGGCACTCTAGGTACAAAGTTCCCTTTTCCAATGATTAGGAGAGGCCGATGCAGGGTGTACAGGGGGTCACCTTTAGAGGGCGCTGCAGCTGCTCTCCCCTCTAGTGGTCCGTACCCTGTCTTCCTGCCTCTCAGCTATCACACTTGTGCCTCTGCTAATCTTACCAGGAATCTGCTCCCCTAGCCTATGATTAGCAAACTCCTGTTTCAGAAATGTTCCCTAATTACACATTTTCTGAAATTAGGAGTCAGGAAGGCAATTGAATAGAACTCTGAAATTTAATCTAGAGTATTTGCCTCACTCCCAGGAAAGACAGAGCAATTGTGGCACCACCTGGAGAATGTCCTTTTGTTCTGCAAACACATCATAACCATTTCCAGTGGCTGGGCAATGTTCTCAATTTGGGATTGAGGAGTCAAGGTAAAGGGCTGTGCTGGTGGGATGCCCAGGTCTACCAAAGACATGGCCTGTATTAGGGCAATCATCAACAGAGAGACTGCAAGCAGCTGGAGTGTCTGCAGAGTCAGAGAAGTCCTTATGGCAGATCTGACCCATGATCTGGGTCCTACAGGATGAGCAGAACCATCCCATCTCTCAATGAAGAGCAGAACCTTTGCATCTACTGAGTTCTTCTCCAATCTGTGGCTTGGGGGCAGGTCTGAGGGTCTCCTTCTTCAGAGATGCCCAGGTCCCTTGGGTCAAAGTCAACTCCTGCTCCACCAGGGTGAGCCCATCTGAAGGAGAAAACAAAAGAAAATTGAAGCAAAAAGAGAGAGTAAAGAAAGAGGAACAGAAACTTGTTTACCCCATGACTGTCTCCCAATGAGGAGAGATTGAGCTGCCAATAATTGAGCCAAGCTCTCTGATGATATAGATTAAACCAGAAGGGCCAAGAGTAAACAAGATGAACTTCAAAAGACCAGCATCTCCGCTCTCTGGGGACCTCCATTAGCGAGTCACCAGATAGGCAATTACTGTATCGTTCTTGTAATGACCGGGATCAAACACAGGCATCCTGCACAGTAGGCAGTCAGAAAGCAGGCAGACAAAAAACTGTGAAAATATGCCATTAAATCTTAATTATTCTTCAAAGGAAAACAAGCATGACTAGGGGGCAGAGAAGGAAGGGATATTCGAGCCTTACTAATGCCTGGGGCTCAGGGCCAGAGCAAAGCCCGGCTGCAAGGCTCATATTTACTTAAAACTTAGTGTCTCATTCTGACTTGAGTTGAGCGAGGGAATTCAGTTTATATAAGCTCCCCAGTTCCTCTGACCCTCCCTGTTTGCATCTGGAGAATAAAAAGGCTGTGGTCACAGACCAAGTTTTGGGCACTAGGTAGGAGTGAAATGGATGGACTTTTTTATTATTAAAAATTAAACACCCCGCCAGCCAGAGTTGTTGCTAAGAGCTGTCTCTTGGCGCTTTCAGGAGTCGGAGCTTCTGTCTGTGACCTACACATTCCCCTGGGCAGGTGTCACTTCTGAGATGGCCTTGATGGGTCCAGGAAACCACTGACGCCCAAGCTCAGTATGTGGTACTGGTTAAATGAAAGATGTAAGGCATTCAAGAGGTGTTGGCTGTGAACACTGTGATTGTGTAAGAGAAATTGGGATCGTACAGAATATATAAAGTGAAGCCCCTAGTGCAGGCTTTGGGTAGTTACATAAGAGGTCAGTCTAGTGCCATCTGATGGAAAAGCAGCCCGAAGCCTCCGTGTGATCTTAAATGTTTGAGTACCCACATTAAAAAAAGAAAGGAAAAGGAAACAGGTCAATTAATTCTGATAAATTTTATTAGACAAAATATTTGCATTTCAGTATAAAAATGATCAATGGCACAGTTTACATGTGTATGTTTATGCTTCTTGGGATCCAGCTGGCATTGACATTTGCGTCAAAATTCAGTTTAAACTAGCCCCACTGCAGGTGCAGGTGGGACATGCTGGGCATCACAGGCTGGGGGCTAGACTATGTCCCCAGTTCCGTTCCCTCTTATTTCCCCTGCAGACACTTCTTTAAGAATATTGCTGTTGGGACTCCCTGGTGGCACAAGGGCTTAAGACGCAATGCAACCTATGAAGCAATCCACAGCCACTGCAGCACGAGTTCGATCTCCGGCCAGGGAGCTACCCACATGGCACAGCAGACCTCTCCTGTCTCGCCCACAGCTCCCCTCAGCAGTGGATTCCAGTAGATCTGCCTGTTCTGCTCCCCACTCTGTCTCTGGGGAATCCTCTCACCCCCGTATCTCTAGCCTACACCCCAGTTCTTGTATGCATAAATAAATAGATCTTAAAAAAAAAGAATACTGCTGCTTCCACATAGGTTCCAATGTGGGCACTATATGGTCATCACCCGCCTAGCAAAATAGATCTGGTATCTCGTGATAGAAGGTGGTAAAATGCTACCCACAGAAGCCGTGTAGCGCTCAGCCAAGAAGACGCCATCCAACAATGATGAATGTGGTCAACGTGATTTCTCCCCACTGGGGGATATAAACTTGAGACAACAAGAAACCAACTAAGTGCCTTTCAGCTCCCTCCATGTTCCAAAAGGAGGCCCTCTTGGGGAGAAAGGGGGAGGGTAGAGCTCCTAGGACATTTATGCACATTCGAATCACCAAGGTGTTATGAAAATGCCAATTGCCAAGCCCCACAGCCTCCCCAAGTTGTGGTTTCATTTGGGGGTGTCTGTCTCTGTAACAAGACACATTTCTAATTTTGAAGATGTCATAGAAGTAGTCAGTTGAACTCTGAGATATCGGTTAAGGAAATGCACAACCCATCCATCACCTGATCCTCTGATACCCACCAGCTTTACCCTGCGATTTTTCATGTTTGGGGTGGGGTGGGGGTGAGAAGATGAAAAACATGAGCAATATCTCATCCGCCTCTCTGACAGGAACACGCAAGTCCCCTCCCAACCATCACTCGACCTTCACAGCACTGAGTGTTTTTTGTTATAAGGTGGAAACAATTGAGGAATTTGGGGTTTCCATATTTTACCCCACACGTGTTTTTCACATTCCTTGGGGTGTCCTCTGTCTGTCTCACAAGCCTTAGTTGTGATCCAAGGGCAAAGTCACTGCTCCCAAGCCTTCTCTAGAAGACAGAACAGGCCCCTTAGGAGAACATGGTGCTCTAAGACTGAGGTCCATGCCTCTGTGTTCATGTGCAGACTGAGGGGTACTCCTGGGCTCCCAAAAATGCACACTCTCAGTGGGTTCTGCCAACCACCACATAGACAAAGCATCCTCTCAGTATGAAAGAACTGCAATGGCGTCGTGTGCACAGAGAGAGAAGCTTGATGATCTCAGAGTTCACACTTCACCACTCAGGAATTATTCCCACATCCATCTCTCTTCTCCCCAGACACTGCCGAGGCTGGAAAAAAGGGAGAGTAGAACCATTTCACAGGGGAGGACATGGGGCTCTGGCTGCTAGATGTGAAGATCAGAGACCTGTTTGGTGTTCCAGCCCAGGCAAGGGTGCTGGTCGGTGGCCCCATGCCTTGTTCTCTCTCTCTGCTGCCTCATGCCCTCACTCTCTCAGAGAAGAGCCCCCCACGCGCTTGGCATCTGTGTTCTTTCTTAGATGTCTGAGCTTCATCTACAATGACGTCTTCCAGAAGCTCTGCTGGCCTGACCCCAGGGCTCCTGGAAGGAGCCACAGTGGAAACAGCTCCTGCAGGCCTTATGCCGCCGATCTGTCAACAGAAGAGCATCACCAGGAACCGCTTACCTTCTCCGGACCCAGCTGGCCCACCGGACAGGAAGGAAGGATGCTTTCAATCGTGCTGCAGCCACACAGCATTTTCCAAAGGAAAATAGCCTCTTCCTTCCCCTTTCCTCCCAGCCACACACCATCAAACTCTGCTGAGTCTGCAGAGGTGGGGGGGCTTGTGCAGGAGGCTGTCCTGATGAGAAGGGTGTGTCCTGGGTGGGGATCTTCCTCAAAGGAGCAGGAGGAATATTCCATCAAAAGCAGCAAGTTGATTGGTGGCACCGAGACATTATTACCTGGCCTGGCAGCTCCTGTGTTACTCAGGTGTCAGGTTGAGGGGCTGAGCATGCGGGAGGGTCCAGCTCTGCTTTTCATGACAAGTCCAAAGTCCTCTGCTCTCTGGGGGAGGTGGCTGAGCTGCACTGGCTCCACATTAGACTAATTAAGCAAAGCCTAAGTGTCGGAGCTTATATGAATGTTCAGTCCTGTGGGCTCCATCCCTCCGGGCTGATGCTTCAAGATGGATGCGTCTCACACTTCAGCCAGTTTTGGTGAATATGGACACTGAGAACTGCGAGGGCTGGAACATCCCCAAAGCCCTCCGGAGGGGAGGGAGAGCTGCTTCTGCTGTCTTCTGGTCATATGGGGCTGGGTCTCTCTTCTGGGTCCAGACTGCACATGCCCCGTCAATGCTAATGAATAACACTCCAGTTCCTGGCCTAGACTCTGCTTGTCATCCACCTCTGAGAAAGTTCACCCTCAGCTTTATGTTCTGTGTCTTCTAATCACTTCTCTGTCTACATCCTGAGCCATGGTAGCCTGTTTTACTCATAGGACACATCACTGCATCCTCAGAACTTTTCCCTGTGGTTCTGTCTGCAATGCCCAACTGTTGGCTCGTCTATAACTGAGTCCAGCCCACCCTTCAGGCCTCAGCTCATAGGTCACCTTCTAAAGGGCTTTCCCTGGTGGCTATATCCAAAGGGACATAGCCAGACACTCCTGACGTACTGTTCTCTTCATTCTGAGCTGAGTCTGAAAGGCGTCTCCGATGGGAGAAGCTAAGTAATCTAAGTTGAGCAAATTGATCAATAAGATGCACTTTTATTTGCAAGTGAGTATTTTTTGGGAATCATGGACCTCTCAAACATGACACCAGGCAGTTCAGGATGCTATGGTAAGATATCATGGACTGGGGGGCTTAAGGGACAGAAATTTATTTCTCACTGGACAGAGGCTGGGAAGTCTGAGATCAAGGTGTAAGCATAGGGGGTTCTAGGGAGCACCCCTGACTTGCAGATGGCTGCAAGTCTCTACTCCTTCTCTACTCCTCCTCTCTCTCCTTTTTCTACCACAAAGCTCTACTCTCTAGACCTTATCTAAACTCATCAGCTCCCAAAGATCCCCATTTCCAAATGGCTTGGTGTTGGGTTTTGATACATGAATTCTAGAAGACCACTGATAGACATTCTAGAACATCCACTATTTAAGTGGCAATGTTACCATGATTATACCTATAACTACGTCCAAATACTTCTCCAGATATATATGGAGTTTCCCTCTTTGCAACAATCTTATACACTATTCAGACATCTTTGGCCTTCTGGACATTGTTAAATCAGCCTTGACTGACGCCACTGCTCTATCAATGCCAGCACAGAACCTCTGAGTTGGTTTTCAAACAAAACTAACATCCTATCTTTTTATGATTTCCATTTTGGAACTTTCTGTGAATTCAGTGGCAAATATGGAAAAGTTAGAGTTTTCTGATAATGTTATTAAATCAAAATTAGAATCACTAGAATAGGTAAATCTCTGTTTTTTTGTGAAAAACTGTGAAAGCATCCACTATTTTTCTTTTTCTTTCTGGCTTATTTCGCTGAGCATGATCCCTTCCAGCTCCATCCATGTTGCTGCAAATTGTATGAGTTTATCTTTTTTGATGGCTGAGTAATATTCCATTGGGTGTATGTACAACATCTTCTTGATCCAGTTATCTATTTTGGGACATTTGGGTTGTTTCCAAAGCTTAGCTATTGTAAATAGTGCTCCTATAGACATAGGGGTGCAGGTGCCCTTTTGAATTAATGTTTCTGTGTCCTTTGGGTAAATACCTAGGAGTGGAATTGCTAGATCCTATGGAAGCTCTATCTTTAGCAGGTTGAGGAATCTCCACACAGCTCTCCAAAGTGGTTGGACTAGTTTGCACTCCCACCAGCAGTGCAGGGGAGTCTCACTCATAGCAGGAATTTAGAAAACCTAAATAAGGGACCAGGTAAAAGACTAATTATAATAAAGTAAAAATCAAAATCAACAAGTAACTATAAATCAGAGACACACTATAGTGGGTGGGGAGAGGAGGAGGGATTAGGGTCTAAACAAGGGGGGTGGGAATTGCATGGGGAATATAACCAAGATGAAAATGCATACATTGTGCAAAAATGAAAAATGATGTAAAATATATATATATTTAAAATAAAAAAATTAAAAGAAAAAAAAAGCTGTAAAAGCAGATGGTTTGGTCCCCATGATGATTGTAGGGGAAGTGATTGTTACCGGGTTAAAGAAATCTGCTTCTCAAGCTTTCCTGCTTCTCCCCTTCCTTCCCTCTGCATCTCTTTCTCTCCCCCGATTTTCTTCTACTTTCTTGTCTCTTTTTTCTTCTCTTCCCTATTCCCTTTCTTTCTTCCCAGATGGCCTTTCTGAAACAGTAAAACCACCGTCTAAATGAATGCACACTCACATTCCTCCATGCGTAAGTGATTCTCAGAAAGCTCACTCTTGAAGGCAATTTTTAAAAGGAATCCTCACTTTCTCAACACAAAAATCACTCTCGCCAGGCGGTTTCAGAGATAAAGAAGTGATCGCCACGCTCCCAATTAAACAAGATACTGTATTTTTACAAAGGAGGTTACCTTGGAGAATAGAGTTGTTCGTTTTTCCCCTGAGTTAAATGTTGTTTTTACAGAATTGCTATATTCTTTACACGGGGTACATCGAGTTTCCTATGATGACCCCAGTAAATAAATACAGCTCCCTCAGGAAGGAGGCAAAGCCTGTGCAGCTTAGCACTATTCAACTGACAGAGCAGCCAGATCACAAAGACAAGGCGAATGAAACAAATGAGAAATAGAAGAGACAGCAAACCGCACCACCTAGTTGTTGTTCTGTACACCGACGGACACCCACACTCAGGGAGCCTATTCAGGTGTGCCCCGCAATTGGAAATGGTGAAGGCCACTTATGGATATTCTTGGGAAAGCAAAGAAAAACTCGTTCCAGTCCTGCTCCATGCGGACATGTTCCCTTTGCCTCCAAACCTGCAAATGTCTCCTCGTGTCATTTGGTAATGAATGCTCAGCTTCGTGACAAGAAGGCCAAGGAGCTTTGTCTTATACCCATGGAGTTTGAAAAGAGATTAACAGGGTCTCAAGGAATCAAGGACATCTGGAAACAGGGGCTTTGCATTTTTCTTTCACCCCAGTTGTGTCTGAAAGATGAGCTGTGGGAAGAGGACAGCTGAATACAGCAGGACCCCCAATAGTGTGCTGTCACTCAATGTCATTTCATTAAGATGGAGATGAGGAAAATTCTACTCTGGCAGCTGTGTGGACCTTGCACATTCTCCCCATGTCTTCATGGGTTTTCTGAGGGCAATCTAGTTTCCTCCCACACCCCAAAGATGTGCACATGAGGTTCCTTGGTGTGTCTCAATAGCCCCAGTCGCAGAGTGTGTGGATGTGGGTGTGATGGAAGAGTGTCCTATCCAGGTTGGGTCTCTACCTTGCACCCCATCATGCTGGAAGAGGGTGAAGCCTGTCAAGACCCTGAACTGGAGTAACTGTGATGGAAAATGAATGAGTGGGTGAATACAAGTGATTGTTGCATAGAAGTACTTTGGGTCTTTTGGGTGTTTATTGAGAAGTTTGGTGACATTTCTAGGACCAGATAAACACTGCAGAAATTTAACTCTTGCTTATATCAATTAGTCTATACTAAAATTGCTTCCATTATTATGTCTTTTTATTTAAAGTTAGATTCCAAGAATACCTCTGTGATGATGAGGGTATGCTTTCTCCTTAAAATGTCCAGTATCCCTGTGATCCAAATGGGCAAAGATCATAGGACGGGTTGAATCTCTGCTGGCAGATACTGTGGCCTAAACTCCCTTTCAGATTTTTTCAATCTGAGTAATATGAGAACTGGATGTACATTAATCAATATTCTACGCATTCCAGGGAACGAAATTAAATATGTCTACTCTTGCCCTGAAGTACATTAAAATTATAGAGGGAGAGAGAGTTTCACACACATCTTCATAAATAAATATGCATTTGCATTGTTCTTATTTGACTATTTCTCCCACCAGAACGTAAATCCCTTGAGGGCAGGGATTTTGGGGAGAAGGGTTTAATTTGTTCACTGTTGTGTCCCATTCACTAGACCATTGTAAGTACTTTATAAATGATTGTTGTATCCAAAATATATTTTAAGCATCTCATGAAGCTTAATAAGAAGAAAACAAACAACTAAAAAACCAGGTCAAACTTATGACTTACCAAAGAAGATATAAAAATGGTAGGTGAGCCTATGAGAACATACTCCATATCATAGGTGATCAGGGAAAGCAAATTAAAACAACAATGAGATACCAATTCACACCTGTTAGAATGGCCAAAATTTGGGACATTGACAACTACAAATGCTAGCAAAGATGTGGAGCAATAGTCAATGCATGGCTGTTGAGGATGTTAAATGACACAGCCCCTTTGGAAGACAGCTTCTAGGGCCTGTATTACTCTTATATTAAAGTAAGAGCTGCATTAAGTAATGGTAACAAATTTCCCCAAATGACCATAATTCCCCAAACCCAGGTGGCATTTATTGGAAGAAACCTACTGTGGATATATTGAAAAAAATCTCTCTAACTCTCTTGAGGAGACCACACTCACAGAATGAACCAGTGAAGGAACTATAAAAGCTAATGTGGAAATCCAAGAAGACTGGATTATTTCAATAGGAAGGGCCTGGAAGAAATGCTTAACTTCTTTTTTAATTACAAAATTGAGACTATAGTATGGATCAACTTTTGGAAAGGAAAGATCTAGTGAATGTGGTTACATGTCAGTGAAATCACAGGTATGACGGATGTGCATTCTCTTTTACTTTTGCTAACACACCTCCCTGGGCTAATCACACAAAACCTCACTTTTTCAAGAGCCAGGATGTCCATGTTGCTCTACAATCCTTCATAGGTTTTATTTTCAGGAGAAGTGTTGGATCCGCCACCAGCTGAGCCAAACCATGATTTACTCAAGTATTCAAAGACAGATGAGTATGAGCAAAAACAGCACAGATCAGCAAAGACCCAGAGGGAGGAAGGTGGCTCTCCTGGACAGTAGAAGCACAACTTGATGGATGGGTATGGACTTGGGTGGCAAAGATGTTCAAAAAGAAGGTTGAAATATTTTAGCAATGGGAGATGTGTGAATTGGCTCTCAGAGATGTAGGTTTTGAATAAAAGAGGCTAAGAATACAGGCAAAACTCAGTCAATGAGATCACTGCAGATATCTTACTAGGAGCCATGTGCTACCAGGAAAAACATGCTTTGGTCTATAATTTGGAGCCCTGAGGCCATTTAGCTCATGACCAAGTTTTCCTGCAGCACAGCTCCAGATATGCTTAATTAGGTGCACGGTGGAGACTTGCTGTCCCCACAGCGAGGGATGACCTTAGGTCTAACTGGGTGTTTGTGGGGAATCATGAGGTTTTGCCTCTTCATGAAGGCCTGATGGAGACATTTCACCCCAGCTATCTGGTCTTCCATGGAGGGACTGAGATTCCTCCAAGCCCCTCTTCTTAGAAGAACAATACATATGTAAAGTGGTATGTTTGGGGGTCAGGTACTTGGCTCTGCTCCCCCTCACAATCTAGTGTGTCTGCTGGGTTCTATCTGCTTTTCACTATCTTTGTCCTGATTCACAATTCTTTCAGTTGTAGAAAGCCAATATTCACACAAATGATTCTTATCCATAAAAAAGAAACAGACTGTGTCCAGTGGAGGCAATCGATTTTTGCCCTGGGGATACTGACTAGTTTTCTATGCAGGTCTGAGTCTATTTGCAAATTTATTTCAACATTCTTGGTTACTTATAAAAGTACGACATTTTGAATTTTCCTTTGAACCAGTCATAACATCTTACCGGTTCCCCTTTAATTAACAAGACAAATTTAAAATCCTTGACACATATTCATTTTGCACTTACATGTGATTCATCATTTTATCTTTATAAAAAATGTGTTCTTGAGAACTTGCATGTTATACACACACACAACTAAAACCAATGTTGAATCAGGAAACTGAGAGCTAGCATTGTGAGGTAACCACACTTAATTAGGTGTTTGAAGTCGGGCAAATCACTTGTCATCTTAGGGTCTCCATTTTCCCCTCTGTGACAAGCTTAATAGAATAATTCCTATATCATATGGTTGTGTGTAGATTAAATGACTTAATGCCCGTACAACATCTAGCATTCAGTAAACAATCTAGCAATGTTAGTTGTTGTAATTTTCACCGTAAATTGCATTTTCATTCATTAGCTGGATGAAATTTTTAGCTTCCAGATGATGATGCCTTCTGCCAGCTGCTGGCATACAGCCCCACTGGCCTTGGGGTTCTTCTAAAGGCAGAATCTGTGACAAGACCTGGAGCAGGTAGTTGTTGTAAAGATCCTTGAAAGCAAGAATGAAGAGGTAGACATGGAGAGAGGGAAAGGAAACTATCTTTTTCTTGCATCTGGTGCCATTGAGAAGTCTGGGAAGCTGGAACTCAGTCCTGTTGGGACCCTCTAAGCAACATGCCTTAGAGTTGTCTCTTCTAAAGACCAGAGTCTGAGACATTAGCCAGCAGCACCTACCGTTCATTGGTTAAAGGTATATCCAGGGAGGTCAGCTCCTCTGTAACTCCAGTCACCCAGACTGAGGACTTAGCAAGTTCCTATGACTTAAAAACAAGTCTTGAGGAAAATTCAGGATGTTGAGGAGGGATGCTGTTGCGTGCATGGGGACTGGCCATCCCAGTGAACATGCTGGGATATCAGCAGTAGGTCAGGAGTTATGATGGGATCACCAGTGTCTCCTACGCCCACCACTGAAAGCAGATGCCCATGTTCTCTGGCCAATCCCCTCTCACACCCTATTCATATTCTCTGGGTCCCTGCACCCTCCTTAAGGGTACAGGAAGGATGAAGGTTGTGAGCACAAGAGCCCTGGCAGGAATCACCAGAGCCTACAGAGGGTGAGGAAGTCAGTCCTTGCCTGGGTGGTAAGGCAGAACTCCTCTCCATCCCTGCTCCAGAAACCTCTCCTGCCCCAGACAGAGGTCAGCAGAAAAAGGAGGTGAAAGTTCTGATTCTTTCCCCATGGAAGGATTCAAGGTTAGTGGGTAGAAGGGAGCTCGGACCTCTTCCCCAGTGGCCAGAGCTGGAGGAGTTGAGCTGGCTGGGCCCTCCACCCCTTTCAGCCACTTGCATCTGATGAAACCATCCTTGGAGGCCCTTATACTGTAGCTACTCCTCTTACAACTTCTCAGGTTATCAGTATGACATTTGCATTTTAAATGTGTGACATTTGCAATTCAGCTGTTAATCATGGACACTGCTGCTGGGCGGCAGCTGTTGTTCAGCCTTCTACAGAGTCCTCCACACATCCTTCACTTGCACATTCTCAAAACCTTAAAACAAAGGCAAAGCTAGAGCCAAGAGAAAGATCAGTGCTTGCCGTGGACCTGGAGGACAGAGTGGGAATGTGCAGCTGGAGCATGAGGATTCTTAGGCAAACGAAATTATTCTGTAGTGGCAGATACATGGTGTGGATTTGTCAAATTCATAAATCTACAACATCAAGAATGACCCCTAATTGAACGATGAGCTTGGTGAGTGAAAACACTCAAGACTGGTTCATCAGGCTGAACAGAGACCACTCTTGTGTGACAAGATGTTAGTATCAGGAGCAACTGTCCACTGAGCAGAGGGATATATGGGAATTCTGTACTTCCCTCTCAACTTTGCTGGAAACCTAAAATGACTCTTAAAAAGTGCATTAATTAAAAGAAAAACTATGTAATGAGTATTTTACAGGCATTGTTGTTGCCTCCTTGTTACAGAGGCGGGTAGGACTGGGAGGTCACTCAGTTTCTACTGGCGTGGCAGGGAAGGGATCACGGTGCACTTGGCTCTGAAACTCAGTTACTGTTAGCAAATGCCTCCCTTTCTTCTTTCCTGCTCCTGCCTCCCGGCTCAGTGCTCTGTCCTCACGTGGGATTCCGGGGCTCTTGGTCCACTCTACCACGTCCACACAGCTTGCCCCTCCTTCGCCTAGCCAGCACCTCCACGGTTCAGCTTTCACTGCAAACCTGCTCAATAACCCAGAGCCTCCTGAAGGAGCCTGTCAAGTGTCCTCCATCCCTGTGGGCGGAAGCATCTCAGAGCTGTGATATACTGATCAAGCTGAGTGTCTCTGAGCTTTGCAAAGCCTGGTCCGGCGGCAGCCCTGGGAATCGGCTTCTTCAGTTACCCTTTTGCTAATTTATAATTTAGCTGACACAACTCCACTGCTGTTATATTTGTCTCAAATGAATGTCAATTGGTACAGAGGACAAGGCGTTTGGGAGCTAAATTAACTAAATCATCACATGAATTAGTTAGATGCACTGACATACAAAACCCACTCAATTTTCTTTTCATTTTTTTTAACATTTCACAAAGAGCACGCCCCACCCCCACCCCGATACTCTTGTCTTACACTCTCTCTCAATCCTGTACCTCAAAATAATTTACTTGGCATGGAGGTACAAAGCTAGCAGTATAATCCTCCAAATATATAAATAATAATGAGAACCTTTAATAAAATCAGACGTAAGTTATGCAGCAGACATCAATTACAATGGATTTTAAAGGTTTTGATCTAGAACCCGGGTGGTGCTACATTTAGACTAATAACTGTAACCATGATTTATGTGTTTGCAACCAAAATGGTTTCAGTGCCTCGATATATGTCCAAAGTAAAATTTATAGTCTGCTACAGAATGTATAAATAATGAACAGCCATATGTCATCACACATTTAAAAATGTGACTCCTTCTGCAGTGGCAATCGGGTAAAATGAATTAAAATCTTAAGTTCATTGGGAATCCACGTATTTGGGAGCACTTTAAGGAATCTGTACAAATGCAAACACTGGTTTAATTTTTTTCCCTAGCCAAAGAAAAATGGCTGCTGTAAAAATGACAAACACTCTCAGGAAACCTCAAGAGTCATCAAGTTGAACAATGGCTGGAGAGAGACAAGGAGATTGGCTGAGATGTCAAGGAAAGATCCTGGGAAGGAAACTCTCTGACTCTACCATGACCTCGAATTATTAGGAAGGTCTTGAAAATGGGCAAAATAAGTAAAATAAGGGGATGATGCCAATCTTCCTTACAGTTACCCAGAAAATTCATGTAAGATTTCGGAAGGTGGAGAGTTGCTATGATGAGGACTGAGAGACCAGTCACTTAGCCTGAGTCCTCTGACGAGTAGTCCAGTCACCTGGGATCTAAAAATGGGATGGATACGTCAGAGATGCTGGGAGGAATTAAAAATAATAAAGTGGGGAAAGCAACTAGTACCGTGCCTGGCACTGATTGGGGTTTCAGTAAATCTTTATTCTGGTCTCATTATAGTTCCCCCAGTGGACGGTGAGTTGCTGGAGGTATGAACCTGCCATAGTGCAGAGGAAATCACCTGTGCCTCTCTGAGGTTTTCTAGGCTGGAAAATCATCACGTAAGCATCAGTCAGGTTGATAAGAGAACAAGTCAAAAAGAAGGTTAATAATAACATGGAAGCCTCCTGTGTGTGTGGGAGAGACTTGGCATGATGGGGGAATTTACCAATGTGGCTTCAGACACCATCTTAAATAGCTTAGCTAAGACACAAGGATCTGGCTGGGTGGTGGGGGGAGAGGGAAGGTCAGCTATGGAGGTTGCCAGAGAAGGCAAAGGTATGTAGATTAAGTTCTGCCTTCTCCACTGAAAAGGGATAAGGATGTTAGTCTTCCTAGTACCCACCTTTATAGAAGTTCATATTTATCTTTTTCAAAAGTAACCTCCACCCGGATTTCAGAGCCCCTCCCATGAAATTAATATTTTGTCAAAAAGGCGTGTCTTGGGGTAGAAGATTTTTGCTCACCTACAAATCTCATCTTTTTCTTCTTTCTATGCATGATGCTTAGAAAAGGGTTAGTGGGGAGCATATATTAATGCACTCTTGCAGAATCAGTCAATGAATCAATGAATGTGTCTCCATGGTTCTCACTGCCACTGTGGAAGTTCAGATGTCAGAAAGAGTTATGAGGTAAGAATATGTTGAATATTTGTATTGTTGGGAGAAATTAAGTGGACCTCATTAATAAATTATAGAAAATCAAAGCTTTCCTCCTAAAACTCCAAAACAATGTCAGTTTAATCTTTGGCAATCTAAACCTTTTAAAAAAATCTATTCCTCCCCTCTATGCATTCTCAAACATGCTGATACGAATGTAATCTTTCTAATACCAGGTTATCACGCATACACGAGGCTGAAATGAATCTGTTTTAGCAATGATGGTTGTGAGGCATCCGGGCTGGGGTTGGCTGTGTTACCCCCTCTTCCCAGTAAATTGTCTCCAACTCCTGTGTTTTGATTTGTTCTCTCGATTCTAACAGTTTCTGTTGCTCCCCCTAGAATTTAACTTCCCATTCCTGCTGGTCTTACCTTTACGAGTGTTCTAATTGCTATTGTGTACCTGGAAACCTGGTAGCCCAGTATTTCAGGTAGGTCTCTCTGCGCAACTATTCAGTGGTTTGGACAATTCATCAATTTCTCTCATGGGCCTGGCTGTTGACTGGGGAGTATGACTGTCATATAGGGTGTCTCCTGGGGTTCTAATCAGGTGGCAGCTGAGGCTGAATTTACCTAAAAATTCAACTTGGGCTAGATATCCAAAATCATTCACCACATGGCTGATGATGGAGCAGCTCATCTGGATCTATGGATGGGAACAGCAACATGTGGCTTCTCCTGGTGGATTAAACTTCTCATGACTGGCTTTTAGAAAGAACAGCTCAAGATCAAACACTCCAAAAGATTTAGGCGGAAGCTGTGAGACTCCTTGTGGCCTACCCAGCATCCCTCCAGCCTCATGCTATAGCTCAGAGAGGCAAGGACACAGCCCAGTGTTCACTATCAGAAACATGGTTCACTGGGGGCCATGTTTGGAGACTGACATCCATCCTGTGAAAATTGAGTCTAGAACATTGAGTGGGTTTTTTTTCCACAAGATCTTCTGGAAGAAAAGTTCTTATTTTCAATGCATAGAATCATGATTTCCTTTTGACTTCACAAAGACTTTCTTCCTCCACACTTACCTCCTGTTTATTTACTATCAAGGTTTCTACTTAGGTAAAATCTGGTTAAGAGGCACTTGGCAGTATTCTGAAGTGAATGGACTTTTAGACAAAAGTGGTAGCTTATGAATTCCCTGTTGAAGGAAATGTTTACTACACCCGCTTGATTCTTTCAGCTTGTGTTCATTTCCTTCTGTTTCTTTCCATGATAGGAACTCATTTTCATGGACTCAGTCACATTTCCCTGTAAGTTAGGACATGGAATAGACAATATGCCCGCTTGGTGCCTGAGGATCGAGAGTAGATAAAAGAGTCCTTCATTTAGGTATTAAAAAAAAAAAAAAAACTCTATCCCCACAGGATCAAATAAATCTTCAATATAGTGAAAGGGAAAAATGTGCCCCCTGCAGACTGTTTCGTGTTCTGTAGATCACAGAAGAATAGAAAGTTACCAGGAATGAGGGCATCTGTGTTCCATAAAATAGATGTATGCACCGTAGTTCATCTATTTATGTTTTTAAAAAGATTTATTTATTTATACAAGTACTGGGTACAGTCAGAAGCGCGGGAGGATGGGAGAATTCACCTGAGCCAGAGCGGGGAACAGAACAGGCAGACCAACGAAATACACTGCTGAGGGGAGCAGCGGGCGGCAGGAGAGGTCTGCGCGCCATGTGGGGCCCTCACCCGCGGTCGGGGATCCAACTGGCGCTGCAGAGGCTGCGGGCAGCTTTGCAGCCCAGAGCTCAAACGCTGCGCCACCAGGGGAGGCCCAGCGTAGTTCATTTACACAACACTCTTACTTTAAAAATCATATGGTTATGTCCTTCTCTTCTATTGATAAATCCTTGTGCCCATCCCTGATCATTTCCTTGGATAAATTTCCCTTAGCCACCTTTGTGGTTCATCCTCTTGAATTTAGTCCAAATCACATGACCAGAGATTGTAGGGATGAAGGTTTCGCAGTGAAGGGAAGTGAGTGAGTGTTCCTGTCTTGAACAGTGGCAGAGGAAGGCTGATTGCAGATGCCTTGTGCCGGATTTCAAGATCAGCATCTCACAAGAATGGGTATGACTCATGGACAGCAGCTTCACACTAAGTTCATGTAGCTTGCAAGCAATGCATTTAGAAGAAGCTGTCATCTCCTGACTCCTGCAATAATAGGGTTTCACGTCCATTTCATTTAGGTTTAAACCACCCCACCTCACCCCACCCCCGCCAATGCTAACCTCATTTTCAAGTGACTGAGTCAGTTAGGGGAAATCGAGTAGCTTCTCCCAGTTGGTCTCACTCAACAGTGGAGTTTTGTTTACAGGTGAAGATCTTAGAACCTAACTTTCTCAACTAGGAGGTAAATACTGGGGAGATAGTGACACCTCTCTCTTGGGCAGTAGGAATGTTCTATATTACCAGCACCGAGGTGAACATACTGACAGAACTTATATGTAGAATCGTGCCAGAAGCTGTGGCTTTCAATTATTAACTGCCAAAATGGTGATTTATTTTTAAATATCCCTCCCTTTAAATGATGGTCCTGCTTTCAATTTATAATATTATTTTGATCTTTATAGCTATAAACCTGAGAATGGATGCCTAAATGAGTGGTCAGACATCTTTAACTGATTATCAAAATAGCGAGCCAACATTGAAGGCATTCATTGCTCTTCCTCTTTAAACGTTATGTGAACAAAACCAATGTCAGAGAGACTGCTGTCAATTCATCCTTTTTCTTTGGGGCAAGTTTTGGCAACAATCTTCAAAAGTAATATTGCATTATCAGATTCCTGCAGCCAGGAAGGCAGAATCAGTCACAGACAGCCCCTAGACACAAACAAAACGACAGCCTAGCTCTGCTGCCCCTGATCCCAGCTCCAGTGTCCCATCATGGTGGAGGAGGCTCACTTTCATCCTTGAGGAAGGTGACAGCCTGCACTGCTTCCCACCTGGGGAGATGTGAAAATAAAGCAAGCTCAACTTGTTCTAGAGAGAGGCTGTCAGCCCTAGGAACCCCTTCTCCTTCTCCTTCTGCAAGCTGCCCAGGATCATTGGGAAGTTATCTAAAGTGTCAGAGAAAACATTATTGATTTTTTAGTCTGTTTTGTCAACTAGTCAATAAACTTTGCTTTTTCCTAGATTTCCTTTCTTCTACAGCCCTGACTCTCAACTCTTGTGCCTTCCCCCTCCCTCCCACCCTCCCTCCCTGCCTCTCTCTCTTTCTCTCTCTCTCATCTTTGCCCATATCTCTTTATTTCTTCACTGCTTTCCTTGCAGTTACAAAAATTTATTGCTTCTGCAAGAGCTGTTCAATCTCACCACTGCTTGTGGTGCCTGTGTGTTTCCCAAGAGGGCAGAACTTCCCTGCTCCTTACCATTCTCCCTTGTTCCAATGATTGCAAAAGGAAGCCATCCACAGATTTTTGTTGCCATATTTAAAACCCAAACAGGTTCTAAGATCACACTTAACTAGAACTTGCTACTTGCCAGACTCTCTTCTAGTCTTCAAGGTGCTTTACATTTGGTAACACATTTGATTTTGCACAAACTCTAAGAGGTAGATTCTATGATGAACCTCATTTACATATGAGGAAAGAGAGGTCCTGAGAAGATATTTCTTCAATTTCTTGTGGAGGAAGTTTTGATGCTGAATTATCACAGACACACATTGACCATCCGCTGGTTAGCTTTCTCCAGATGTGATCCCATTGGCAGAAAGTGTCTGTAACAATGACTGCCTGACACGAGGGTCGTATTAGATGAGCTGACTTCAGACCCCGTGTGCCTGGTCCGCAATGTGTGTGCCAGCACCTGCAGGGTGACACAGCCCCTGACCTCTCCAGAATCATGGACAACCAGTGACATCCTCTTATAGCTTCCGCTTCTCTCTTTCCCAACCACTCCCCCCTTAATCTTGCAAACATGTTCAAACCTCTGATTACACTTTCTCTCTTCTCTCCCTACTCACTCTCACCAAGACACTTCCATCTCTTAGTCAGGATTAGTGAGGCTTTGCTGCAGAAACAACAAAAACAATTCTGTGACTTATAACAACAATGGCTGCTCTCACTTATGCTAGATGTGTCCAGGATCACTGGGGGCTCTTTTTGTCCCAACTGCTCAGGGTTGAGGGTTGATGGCCATGAAGTCTCCATCCCAGCAAACTCTCCAGTGATCACTGACAGGAGCAGTGGCTATGGAATTGTCCAACCCCCTTTTTTCTTTTATTTGCCCCTCTTCACCACTTTTAAGTCTACATTTCACTAGAGTCAAGTATATTCACATTGTTGTTCAACTATCCATGTGATTCTGAAAGAGGGAAAATGCTGGCAGTAATTTCTTGCTTGCTCATGTTTCAGGTTCAAAGAAAGCAATATGTGTTCAAAATTTATAATTTTCTCACATCAAGGATTCAGAAAAATGTTCAGGTCATAGTATTTCTGTGCATTTCCTCTTTAATCATTCAATGGCGCTTACTATCAGTGATGTGTGAACAAAGGAAAGTTTAGTGTGAATCATTATATTCACATTTTAGTTTTTACTACATATTTATGTTGATTTACAGTACGTATATAATAGGAAAATTGCTTTTTAGAATCTCAGCTGTCTTCTAAAGAGAGAAGATGGTGGGAGATGAAAGAGTCTTTATTTTCCGGGGTATCTTAATGGGTGTTAGAATTGAGGTTTTCAGCTGAAAGATGGTGTGTTGAGTTTCTCTTCTCCTTTCTCCTGCCTCTCTCCCTATTTTCCTTATTTATCATTTCACCACATAATGCATACATTGTGCAAACATGAAAAACGATGTAAGAATTATATAAAATAAAATATTAATAAAAATAATAAAAAGAAAAAATATGTATTGAGCTTTTAGCATGTTAAAATATGAGTTTAGATTTTTTGAAAATAAAAAGGTAAGTTAGGCAAAGTGGCACCTCAGAAAGTCTACATTCCTAACTGGGGAAGGAAAATGTAGTAGTCAATTTAAAAAGAAAAAGTGTATCTGATAGAAAAGAGCAGCAAGATAAAGTAATGGGACAGAATGGCTGGGTCAGAACAAGTGACCAAGGACAGTCTCTCCCAGCAGCTGCTACTTGAGCTGAGACCTTAATGAAAAATGGATCCAAGAAGAACACATTTTAAGCAGTGTGTGTCCCAGAAGAGATGGTGGGTGACTCTGATGCATTTGGTGAACAAAGAGAAGTCCAGAGTTGTGGCAAAGTGAGCAGGGGGGGTGTGGGCAGACCTGGAAACCCTTGCTCCCAGGTCTTAAAGATGCTGATTGTGCAAAGAGTTAAAGTTGAACACGCTGCTACTCCTCCCTCGGATCCCCGGAGACCAACAAGTCATCCCTGAAAAGGAGAAAGCAATGAAGAGACTGGCTCTTTTCTTTAAGAGGCTTCCCCGCAAACATTTTACACTGACTGTATGCTGAGATGAAGAGGTTTTCATTTGGTTTGCCCTTATGGAATACAGACATGAGATTTTATAGTGGGGAGGCTCTTGGGGGGTTATTTTTACTGTGATAATCATCATAAGCATCATTTTATACTCTAAACCAGGAGCCTAATCCAGCAAGTATGAGTGTATTGGAAAGAGCCATGCTACCAGAATCTACGCCATCTTGGTAGATCCAGGATAATGGCCAATATTTGCAAATGGGCACTTGTTGAAATACCCTTTATTTGATTAGCCAAAAAGATACTTTTTAGTTTCTTTTTAAAATTGTATCTTTTTTATGGAGGTAACATTGGTCTACAAAATGATTTAGGGGTACAGGTTGACCCCTCTTCAGATGGATATCACCACACCACACTCACCACCAAGGCCCCCAAAGTACTCCACTACTTCCCATTGGGCCCATCCCTCTTTGTCCCCCATCTCCTACCCTCCACTTCCGGTATCCCCAACAATTCTACGGTCATATTTCTGGGGTAATTTTTGGTAATTTTTCTTATTACCAAAAAGCATGTTTGTTGCAGCCTAAAGCAAAAAATGATAAAAATTTCCCTCCCATCTGGAGCTAACCAGCGTCATCTTCCTTGTGTATCTCCTCCCCAGTGTGTTCTACGTTATCTTCCTTTCAAAATGAGATGATACGTTATTTATTAATTCATTTTTGCATTCAATTAACAAATATTTACTCAGTTCCTATTGTGAGTCAGATGCTGAGGATACCGGCTTGAGTAAGACAGATATTATCATTGAGCTCACGGGGACTCAGCAAGGGAGGGAGACAGAGTCATAAAAATTCAGACTTACGGTCTTACAGTGTCAAAGTAAACATGTGCCACCTCATTCTCCCCTCAGACATCACCCCAAAAGGAGAGAGAAAAGAGAAACTGAACGCTGCACTTGTTAAGTATTTGAAGAAAGCTTCTTGCTGATAGTACAGACAGACAGACAGACAAAAGGAGCAAGGGAGGAAGAGGACTGTGAGGAGGGAGTGGCTTCCCCTGTTGTGACCTGATGCCAGGTGAGGCAGGAAAGAAATGAACTAACAGCTGTGACCTTTGGTTCACATAGGAAATGGGTGTGTCTCAGGTGCCTGAAGTACAAAGGGCTGTCCCCATTTGGAATCCCTCAGATGCAGAGCCTAAGAAAAAACATTCAAGTGGAAGTAGTTCATTGAGAGAAGAAGAAAATACCATCCATGCCTGCATGGAACAAAGACAGGCAGGAGTCCGACAACGATAAAGGTGCATCATCAGGCCAGGGGTCACTGTATGTGACCAGATATTCATCTGCTGGAGACTACGTGTCACCCCATCTGGGAGGGGAAGGAGCTGTGTTATCTACACACCAACTCCCTCCCACCTCAGGCTGAGGCATACTTGGGGACCATGTCCAGTCCCCAGGTCTTCAGCCTGCTACTGGGCAGGCAGAGTGGACAGTGGTGGGGAATGAAGCCCTCAGACAAGCAGGTGCAGGTGCATGTGGCTGAAAGTGTGGCCAGTTTTCACTGAGGAGCTAAGGATGGGGCACGGTTAACATTTGTATTTCCTTGAGAAAGACCTTAATTTGCCTTTAGATGTTAAACTCGTCCCTTGTCTTGAGGTTTCCACTTGCTTGTCTTCAGTGGGAATGGACTGCTGGGCGAGCAGGCGTTGGTGGGTCATCACGGGGGTCTGAGGCCAGTGCACATCTACCGTCCTCTGGCTCTGAAGCCTGGGTGTGCTCATGTCTCATCCGCCCAACAGTTACCATAGAAACTCACTTTTTCTGCTAATGGATAATGTTGAAGATCTTTCTTCAAATTCTTGATGGGGATCTGAGACTCTTCTATCTCCCTGTCTGAATGAAGCATTTTTTAAAATTTTTTTTATGATTTATTTATTTATTTTATATAAGAACTGGGCTACAGGCCAGATGTGCAGGAGGGTGAGAGCATTCACCAGAGACAGAGCGGGGAACAGAACAGGCAGACTGATGAATACACTGATGAGGGGAGCAGCGGGTGAGACAGGAGAGGTCTGCCTTGCCTGGATAAAACCTTTTGATGCATTCTCCAACCTCATGAAATTGCTACTGCAAGTACCAAGATGAGCGCCAAACTATTTCGCCAAAAAGCACAATTTCTTGTTCAGATGCAATCAGCAGTTTAATCACACTTGCGTTGGGGAAGGGAGAGCTTTGGGTGGCTAATGCACTATAAGAAATTTGGGGTTGGGCCTCCCTGGTGGCGCAGCGGTTGAGCGCTGGGTTGCGAAGCTGCCCGCAGCCTCTGCAGCGCCGGTTCGATCCCCGGCTGCTCCCCGGCCACCGGAGGAGGGTCCCACATGGCGCGCAGACCTCTCCTGCCGCCCGCTGCTCCCCTCAGCAGTGTACTTCGGTCCTTCTGCCTGCTCTGCTCCCGGCTCTGCCTCTGGTGAATTCTCTCACCCTCCCGCGCTTCTGACTGTACCCAGTGCTTGTATGTATAAATAAAATAAATAAATCTTAAAAAAAATTGTAATGATATACTAGTTTGTGTTAAAAAAAAAAAAAGAAAGAAATTTGGGGAAAGATAAACTCAAATGGAAATATATTATCTCAGCCCTCAGCCATGTTACACTTCATTATAGGTTCTGTACCATTTGCTGGATGGTTTTCTTCATTCTAACTCATCCATGAAAGTGGGGAAAACAAAGTTCAAAATCAGAATAAGAAAAAGGTTGGGCTGACAAAGCTGCTGTGGATTCAGATACCCCTGCCATGGGTGAGCCAAAGACTTGAGTCTTGCCAGCATTTCAACTACTACCTGCATCGAATGAGACCCACACATTCAATGAGAGCCTGGCTATGACCAGCCTACATGCCAATCTTGTTCTTTAATTAAATACTTACTCTTAGAGTTCACCTTCCCTATTATAAGCTATAACTTGTCTTAAAAATAAGGATATGAGTTATGGTATGCATTATCCTTATCTAAATGGCTATCTCTTCAGTGGGATATAATTTATCCACCCCCAGAGATGGACCTCATCTTTAATGAGCTTGACATGATCAGCCACTGCTTTGTCTCCTTCTGCATTTGTCCATGGTTGGTCTTGAGGCCAGTGTCCTTCTTCCTGGCATGTGGCTAAGAGAGGGCATGTGGAGACTGATGGTTTGGTAGTGAGCTGATGCCTATAATCCCAGAAACTGACATAGTGACTCAGATGGAGCAATTCACGACATTTCCTGAGCTGGAAGACTATCCCTTAAAGTGGTTTCTGGCCCCTGGTTGGTCCAGGCACATGACAGAACTGTGGCTGGAAAGAGGAGGAGTGGTAGGTTGGAATTGAGGAGGAAGGAGAAATTTGGGACTAGGTGCCCACATTAACCTGCCTTGAAACCACAAAAGAACGGTGGGGACAAGAGGTTGATATGATCCAGGAGGGTGTATATTTGGGGAAACTTCCTTTCTCTTTTTCTCCAATGCCATTCCTCAATGCCTCTTTCTCTGCACATTAGGTCTACATCCTTGATTACCAAGATAGGGTGAAAGCCCCATCCTAGTTATCAAGAATGACAAATAAATGCTTTGTGTATGGGTCTTGTGAAATACATCTTGGAAACAGGTCTTGTGAAGTTTGGCTGCTTGGGAACCAGGAAAGAAACAAAGTTAAGGTGAGAGAGCCCCTGGAGACTGCGGGAAGAGAACAGTCCCAGGCAGAGGTTTTCCCCGTAATGTATTTAATGTTCCAAATCTGTTTGACTTTTCTGTCACTGTCAACTGAAAATAAACAAAGATGCAAAGAGAGGTGATGAATTTTCACCCTTAAATGCACCAAAGGGGCCATAACCCTCTCCTGTGAGTCCAGAAGTTGCGAGACAATCTGAGGAAGGGAGGATCTTCTCAGTTACACTGTGGAGAATGGGAGAGAGAGCTGAGAAGGCAGCAGGATCTGGGCACAGCTGGGAGAGCTTGGTAAGTAGGGGTGCTGAATGCCCTGTGCTTAGCAGCCCAGCACACAGTGATGCCAGACATGGTTCCTGACCTCCAAGAGCTTGATGTGCAATGTAGGGCAGAAAGTGGGATCTGTGTGAACTTTAACTTCTGTTGAGAAGGAGCAAACAATCTCAGCATCAGCTAATAAGTCCCAGGGCAGGACAACAGTCAATGTATGTCAGCAATGGCTTCAGGAGCTGAAACAAACAGCTGAAGAGAGCTGGTGGGGAAACTATACAGGCAGAGGGCACATGGGAGTGAAATCCCAGAGACAAGATATTAAGATTTTTCAGGGAAAGGCTAGCTCTTTGCTACCTCAGCTGGGAGAGGCCTCCTGAGGAGGGTGGAGAGGCTGGGGTGTGGGGTGCAGACAGCTAAAACACTGCCCCTCATCTAAAGCTAGGAAATTCAAGTGACTGCCAAGGTCACAGGGCTAAGGATGCACAAAGACCTGGACTTTGAACTCTTGCCCCAGTGATATTTCCATGACACCCCCACCTCCCAATGCTGCTGAGTCACCATAAGACAAGGCTCTGCATCGCTGACTCTCCTTCAGTGATTATTCCTGTCTCACTCCCAGGTTACATCGGGTGACTGTGAAGTTGGAAGAGAAACAACTCTCCCAACTCAGGGCAAAGTCACCATTTGTCTTCTAGCTCCTGAGCACAATGGGGAGTTTCTTCAAGGACTTTCCTAATTCTAACCCTCCCCCACCCTTGCATGCCAGTGCTGGCTGCTCATATGGTGTCTCCCCCTCCCTGAGGAATTGCTTTTACTGATATCATTTCCTGTCACAACCTTAAAATTCTTTTAATGATCTGTTGCTGCTTGCTGTGGAGCTAATCTCTTACCCCTTATTATGAAGACCTCATTCCAAATGCCAGAGCAGAGAATTGTGTTTCTGTGCAGAGGGCAGCACTTTCTGAGAGCATCTGTTAGTATCACACTTTGACTTTCAAAGGGTAGACGCAATTTTCTGGGTTATAAAATTTGGAGTTTTCAAAGTCTAGTGACAGTATGAGTAAATTTGGATTTTTTGCCCCTGATAGTTATAATAGCAACAAACATGTACATTGTTTAAAAAAATTTTCTGCATAACTGAAAAATAGCCAGACATAGATTAGACTTCAGGTAAAGCTGGATCAGGCAGATAATCAGTACTGCCAAGGGCAGAGATTTTTTCCTATCTCTCTACTCTGCCTTCTTCAGTTTTTATTCTATCCTGACCTCAGGCATGATGTTGGTTACAAAATGTTTGCCAACAGTAACTGCGTTTATAATTCCCCTGAATATAACAAGCAAAACTGGAAATTTCTCCATCTAAAGATCCAGGTTAGTGTCTTAGCCTCTTGTCCTGAAATGCATCATGTGTCCATCTACATGATGTGAACAGGGGCAGGAGATGTGCTGATTGTCTTAAGACCAACCCATCAAAACTTCTGGTTCAGAGCTGCAGAGATCATAATAAGGCAGGAGAAATGGATGCTGAGAGGCCACCCATGAGTCATCATGGGCTTGGAGGAGTCTTTACAGAGATAAGAATATAGAACCCAAATGCCTACATTCAAATATCAGCTCCATACCCACTATCTGAGTGATTTTAAGTAAGTTACTTAATCTCTCTAGGCAGAATTTTCCACACTTTAAGGATGGAATTTGAGCAAGGACAACCTAGTTAATTAATTTTTAAAAGGGAATTTATTAGTATAGCCTCCAAAGACTAGAAATAAAGACTAGAGGAGGGAATTCAATTTTGTTGAACGTGTCTCTAAACTTTGCAGTTGTATGAAGCACTGTATTCAGCTGAACACTTTGGTGAGCCAACACTTTGGTGAGCCAACAGCATTCAGTCACATGCTAACAGAGGCGGTTGTGCCTACGTGACAGAGGACAAAAGCTAGATTCAAAAGCATCCAATAACTTATCTGGGTTGAACATTCCAATCAATGGACAAAGTTGGTCTGGGTGCAGAACCCTCACCAAGATGGCGAGCAGGCATTTGCTTTCTTAACTTCTTCTTTCAAGGTTCTAAACCCACTCTGCCCAACAGAGTTCACGGGGCACCTGGAGCTACGTGAATCTGCAGTCCTTCAAATTTAATAAACTTCAGACTCCAGTGCCTCAGTCATGCTAGCTACCTTTCCAGGACTCGGAAGCCACGTGTAGTTGGGGGGTCACCCTATTGATCAGAACAGATGCAAAAACATCCTCACCATCACCAGAGTTCTATGGTGGGTCTAAGTCTATAGACATGTGAAATGCTAATGTCATGTAACCTTTCACAGGTCAGTCATGGGAGTAGCAGGGCTCGAGGACTTGGCCGAGACCCCTCCGTTGCCCTGATTAAGGTAACATGCAAACAGAGGAAGACAGTAGTCAGATTCCATGAAATGAAGAGAATCAACAAAAGAGGGAGCTGCTCCCCACCCAACATCCCTTGTGCCTGCATCTTATAGGGGAGCTCTTATTAAATATTAAAATAAAATAATATACCTAAACCAGGACACCTGTTTGTGTCCCTCAAGAACAATTAACACTTTAGAAAAGTTTCAAAACCTCTCTCTACCCTCCAGGTCTCTTCTTTCTATTCTCCAGAAATCACTCTTCTGTGCGGCACGGAAGGTCCAGAGCTGAGCAACGGTAGGCAGAGGGGGCTTGGCGATATCAATGTCCATGTTGTGAGCTCCTAGGAACCTGGCCTCCTCCTGTGAAATGACTGGAACCATCTCCCACTTGCATGCCAGGCCATGTTTAGATAATTAGCTTCTCTAAAATGGACTCCAACCTCCCAGCCTGTTGTGACTTGGGGACGTCGCACACAAAAAGCTTCTGTGGCAAAGAAAATGTAATGAGGCCACAGCTGTCTCCCTTCCCTCCTCCTTGGCTTATCTTTTCCTGATGGCCTTAAATGTGCTGGTGTGTGTGTGTGTGTGTATGTTAAAATCGGTGAATCACGAGGGTGCATGGATGGCAGAAGCACTTCCTCTTGTTACTACCTCGACAGCCAAGGTCCTCCCTGCATGCCTGGCCCTGAGCCTCAGTATCCCCAGCGCAGCCCCTGGCCCTGCCCATCCATGTGGAGGGCCCCGGGACGTCTCTGGCTCAGGACCAGCTCCAAGCTGCGCCCTCTCCCCAGGAGCCACTTTCCTCAGCAACTCTTTGCCCTGGTCTCTGGAAGGTTTTTCTCCACTTGGAGGCTATTTTCTAAATTTATTTCTCGTGAAGACTTTATGTGTCTCTGATCACTCTTTAAAAAAAAAGGAACAAATAGGAAGAGCAAGGGATTCTTCATGAGCGCCCTCTGCTGTGTGCTTTAGAGCTTCTGGTGGGGGAACTATTTGAGCACCCTCGGCCTCTGAGGGGGCTGGGAGGGCGTGTTGATCTGAAGGAAGTGTTACACCAACAGTTTTCTCCTGAGTGTTTACAAAGAGAACTGCTCTGGAAACAACCCGGGATAAAAATGTGAAGTCTTTTGGGACAGACAAAACAAAAGCAAGACCAACCCCATAAACAAAAATAGCGCTTTATATATGGCCTATGGCTGAGGTGACTTAATCTGCCTCTTCAGTTTGTGTTAAGAAAACTTCTGCAGAGTCGGGTCCTAAGCGTAAGTGTGAGGTCACTTATCCCCACAGCAGAGCTACCGCGGGGCCAGGCAAGAGGACCCAGGGACCTCTCCCACCGGGCTGCTGGGAGGTCAGTTGCAGGATTCAGGCTGACAAAGCAGACACCTGCTCAGGCTTTAATTATGGGCCTCGTCCACACCCATCTCCCCGCTTCTGCTGTCGGACCTGCCACCAGCACCTGTCTCCCCGCGGCTCCCCTCAGCAGTGGATTTCAGTAGATCCGCCTGTTCCGCTCCCTACTCTGTCTCTGGTGAGTCCTCTCACCTCCCTGCACCTCTGGCCTGTAACCCAACTCTTGTATGCATAAATAATCTTAAAAAAAAAAAACAAAGGCACAGGCCCCCACTCAACCTCAGATCTCCATGGGCAGGAGGAAACAGCTGGAGGTGACAGGTGTATTTCTAGCACAGACTGTGATGCACCCACTCATCAAGCGTAAACAACAAACAAGTATAAGTTTGCCTGCCAGTCACACCTCAGTAAAGATGCTGACCACCCCCGAAACACTACACAGATGACAAAGAGGCATTGTTTAAAACTCGGGTAGTGGTTCTCTGGTATTGAACCCGGGCTTGAATGGAGGTTGGAGTGACATGTTGAGAAGTCCCTCTTCTCGAGGGGAGGTAACACACTCATGAGCTTATCCTTGCCAGGGAGTTAATGAGGCCGATGGGGAAAGAAAAGTAACACCAGAGGGGTGAATAACCCCCAAAGAGCCCCTAGAATTGTCCTCCACTCCCTCTCCAAGCCTGAGCCCTACAGACCGTGAATATATTCACACAAATGTGAGCTCTGAGGGCCAGCTGGTGCTGGTGTAACAATATTGTCCTTTCTGTTGACAGAGACAAAGAATTCAGCACATACAATTACTTCACACTAGTGGTAGCAAGAACCTTGGTGGTCACATGACCCAGCCATTATAGGAAAGGGATTCACTTGTTCTTGGACACGCAGCAACTTAGAGACAAAGATCCTGGTTCATGGACACTCAGGCTACGACCAGGTGAAGGCAGCTCTTGCCCGGCATGGACGGGTCTGTGCATTAACAGACACTTACTGAGGCTCAGACCCTGACCTGGCCATTGATGTTCCCTACAGAAGTGAACACACCCTCTGTCCTCAAGCATGAAGAGGAAGAAGCACAGGACAGCAACTGCTCAGGATGGATCAAATTCTAGCAGAAGTTTGGATAAAGTGCTGTAAGGTCACAAGGCGCTGCAGATCAGCAGAGAAATCTTCAAACACAGCCGCAGCCATCGTGCTCTCTCCCAGGCCCTGCCTGGGCTGAAACAGTCACTTCCCTGTCCTTGAGGTACTCACAGGCCAGCAGGAAAGATGAGTCACCAACAGGAACAGATCTATTGCAAGGGAGAAAACACCAGGTGTCACAAGAAAGGTCCCAAAAGAGAGCTGAGGCTACTGGGGAGCAGACATGCACCCCACTGAGAGGATCAGAAGGCCTTCCTGGAGGAGGTGATATTTGATCTGGTTCTGAAACAGATCTCTAGAGCTTCTGCATGTATACCAAGCCCCTGGGTGGCAGGCCTGGGAAGATCTCACAGCAAATGAACAGTAGCACATTCGGTTTGATTTTGTCCCTGGCTTCTTGGTGCATTATTAAGTTCCTAAATATAAACATATTCCTTTTAAATCCATCTTCAAAGTAGACTAGAGTTCCAGGCCTATGGAGACTTGACATATCAAAAGAAACTTGCTGACATAAACTGGAGAGCGGGGCTTGATCTATTCTAATATACGATTTTAATGTTTCTCATTTTGCAGCCTTGCCAGCTACCATCTATCATGCACTGTCACATTTAAGCTTCCTAAATTACTGCTTTTTAACTTTTGTCACTTATTCAGCAAAGAGATAAATTCTAAAGCCCGGTCTTCCTCACACACACCCCCAAGCCCACCCCTGTGATTGTATCTTAATATCAATAGTAAGAGAAAGAGAAATAGCAATCTCGACTCTGTTGGGAATAAGTCAGGTTTTTTCCTTCCCTAATTTCAAAGTCAGGCATTGATTTAATTATATCACCTCTCAATGATTTAGGGTGAAACGCATGAGAATTAGAAGAACAGAAAGTATGGAGAGTTGTAATTATGGAAGTAAGAGAGTAAACTCTTTGAAACATTTCTGGATAAGGGATCAAGGAAGCGTGTCCCTCCTCTTCAAGACCTGGATGAGGAGGGACTACAGAGACCTAGGCCTGGATGCTAAGAAGGAAATAAGGATGCCGTTAGCTGGGCTTTAACTTCACTGTCTTCTGTTCTTCATTTGACCTCCTGCTTCTCCCGACCAAGGTCAGAGCAGCTGTGTGTAGGAGCGACTGGCCATTGTGATCAAGACTTTGTGTCTGTCAGCTGGTGACGTCATGCTGTACCTGCAGGATGGTGGGGAAAGCATCTGCTGTGCTTTTCCCAACACTGGTTTCTTCACCTGTTTCCCACTGTTTCACATGGTCACATCATCCTTTACCCTCCGCGTGTCCTGGTCTGTTGCTCGTTCCTCCACATCCACACCAACACTTGTTTCTGGTCTTTTTGATGTGGCAGGAGATGGCATCTCATCGTGGTGTGGATTTGCACATCCCTGATAAGTGATAATGAACGCTTCTTCCTGTGCCTGTTGGCCTTCTGTGGGTCTTCTTCAGATTCAGCTCTTCTGCCCATTTTTTTGATTGGGTTCTTTGTTTCTTGCAGTTGAGTTACATGTGTTCTTTGTAGATCGTGGATATTAGTCCCTTGCTTGATGGATGATGTGCAAATATAGTCTCTTCTCTTATTCAGAGGGGTGTAGTTTTGTATTAACAATGATCTCTTCTGCTGTGCAGAAGCTTTTAAATTTGATACAGTTCCATTTGTTTAGTTTTGCTTTTGTTTCCCTGCTGTTGGAATGGAGACCCCAAAGACATCCCTGAAGCCAGTGTTGCAGAGGGTTTTGCTGTGTTTTCCTCTGTCCATTTTATGATTTCAGCTCTTACTTCCAAGTCATTAACCTATTTTGAGTTAATTTATTGTGTATGGTGTGAGATAGTGGTCTAGTTTCAGGATATGTGGAATATGGAGACACAAAACAAAGGCACAGACAAAAAATTAAGACAAAATTAAACCAAAACAAACCCTAAAAACCTGCAGATTGAGGAGGTGGGGAGGAGGGGCCAACAAAGCAGGAGAGCAGCCCAATGGACTATGGCAGAGGGTGGTGAGCGCCTTGGAGGTGGGTGTGATCTGGTAACGCACATTTGAAGAAGTGTGAATCTGTACCTCTGAATCACATGCAGTGTAAAATAACATGACCTCCATAATTTTTTAAGTGATCTGTTTGCCCTTAGTAAACAGACGACAACAGCCCAGCAGCGAGAGCGCTGAGAAATGTGCTGGGTCTGCAAAGCCTGCTGGGGAGGGCCAGTCTCTCCACCTCCCTAAGCACAAGCGGGCAACTGGATTCCTAATGCTCTAAACCACCCTCCCTGCCAACTAATTTGGCATTGTTAAACCTGAGAAGCAGCTTGATAAAGCAAACATTTCTGTAACACAGTTGTAAGCTATTCCTTTGTTTCTTGTGGACAACAGCACTCATTCAACAGTACAAAAAAGTGAAATGCTCAACCCCCTTCTCCTGTTCATCTCATCTCCATGAGCGGCACTGCTAGCTCTCTATGTGTTTAAAAAGGAGTGACGACTTCTGGATATCTGAAAGATGGGGTAGGTGCACACCACTCTATCTCCCCTGATGATTATACTAAAAACTCCAATTAGAATATAATAGAAACAGCCTTGTGACTCTAGAAAGTGAATTACAGAAAAATTATTTATTAAAAAGAAAAGATTCTTCTATATTTCCTCTTCACACACACATAGTTTAACTCTGTTTCTTAACATACTCTTTAAAAGCTGGTGTCAAACTAATCTTACTTCAGGGGTTTACCCCTTAAAATTATGCTCCTAAGTCAAATTGATTGTGATTTGTTTAACAGTCATTTTCACTGCAATATGGCACTATTCCATTTCAATATAACAAATTATTTGTTTCCTTTTTCTAGTATTTAGATGGCTTCCAGGTCTGCGTGCTTGTCCCTTTGTCTTCATAGTGGACAACGCTGCTGTAGACATTCTTGTGCAGGCTTCTGAGGGAGATAGGACATAGCATTTCCCTGGAGTAAAATTGTTAGGGGTAAAATTGCTTCATTGCATGCCATGCAAATGTTACAATATAATTGCAACCTGTTTTCCAAAGTGCTTAGACTATGTCTTACTCTGATCAGAAGAATATGAATTCCTTCTTATCTGTACCCTTTTTTTATACTTTCTGCTTATCTGTTGGGTATAAATGTTATTTTTATTGATTTTCACTTATCTGCTTTCTACTTTTTTCACATATTGGAACCCATGAAAATTAAGATATTTTGGCCTTATCCTGTAGTAAGTTATAGTAAGTCTTCTCTAGTCTGGAAGCCTTGGACCTCGGGGATCTGAGCATCACAGGCCCTCTGTAGATATATTGAGGGCTGAGGGGATCGATGTTTAATTCCACTAATAAACCAGATGCATTTGGGGAGATCTGAATAGAGTGAAGTGAAGAGTGAGTATAGAGACCCAGAGAACTGTCTAAAGGTCTCAGTAATTACCAACTGGAGAGTGGCTGCCTCTGCATGCAGATTCTTTCAGATATTACAGGTATCCAGAGGATGGAAGCTTCTTCAAAGGAAGCCATCTACTTATTCCCCACTAAGAGTGTGGGAATGAAGAGCTGTAAAAGCTTTGGGTTCTTAGCATCATTGAGGCAGTATTTCAGTCCTGGATTTCGCAACTCTGGAATTGTTTCACAGGAGAAATAAATCTATATTTCTCAAAGCTAGTGTTAGTTGGGTCTTTTGTTGCATCTTGCCAAACATATTGCTAATTGATAAATGGCTCAATACGTGTTGGGTATTACTATTGTCCATGCACTAGACATCTTAATTTATATCAATGAAGAGGGGAAAATATACCTCCAGTCACTGTGGCTTAGAAAGGATGTGTATGAAGGGGGAAAACTGATGGTAATAATAATATCCATCATTATGGAGAGCTTTTAGAGTACAAGGTGCTTTGTACCTGACATCATTACTATTCCATTCAGGTAAATGGGATCACGAAGACAATCTAGACACGTGACTTGAGGTTGAGCCAAGCTCTGTCTCACTAAGATCACCCAATAAGTTACTGTTTGAGTTGGTGCTTGAGACATGTTTGCCAGGCTCCAAACCATATTCTTCCTCCTAAGACTGCCCTATCCATTTCTACCATTTACCTGTCCCCTACCTTACCTTTGCAATGACATAACACCTACTCTGATGAAAAAAATTATTGTGAGAGGATGAGATGGATCTTCTCAGATGATGTGTAGGAGGAGTCACGTATAAAAGATTCTGATGCTGATAATTCAAGACAAAAGCACAGATCACAGAAGGTACCCGTATTCATAGTGGGTGTTCACACATTCTGGTTTCTCTGGAATCCTCCTGTTTTATACCTATTTTCCCATCCAATCAGTGATTGATTCAAAAGTTCCCCAGTTTGTCATGCAAAGTTTTCTTTTCTAGTATTCAAGAAACATTAGGATGGTATTTTCTCTGCATTCTAATCTATGAAAGTCATAGTTTGTACTGAGAATGAATCTGATATAGGTTAATGTTTCCACTCAGCTGCCATCATTGTCATCAACACATTTCTCTGATGTCTAGTATGAAGATAAAAGTATCAGCATGGAAGTTTGCACATTCCTCTGGTTTTTTTGTGTGTGTTTTTTTTTTTTCTTCAGCTGAAATTGTCAGGGAGAAATCAGGGTGTTTGGAGTTTTGCTTCAGCTGGAAATTATTTGAAGTTGTAAGAAACTCCTCTAAGAATTAATCTAACACTCTAATCACAAGCAAAGATTTCCCACTTTGCAATCAGCTTCACAGAGTTTTGAAGAGATGGCACTTAAGGAATTGGAGATTTCTCAGGCCCACAGCCTTTAGAGGTGCTGCTGGCATATTGTTATCTTTGATTCAAAAGACAGAGAATATGTGGATAATTGAAAAATATAGAAAAGTCCCAGTCCAGATTTCTGTCTCACCTGGAGCCACACAACATCACAGGTGTTAATTGGATGTGAGACTAGAGAGAGAGGAACGTGTTACTACTCAGGATTCAGAGGGGAGTCTCTACAGTCAGATTGCCTGGGTTTGAATTTAGATTTCCCCACTCATCAACCACATGACCTCATCCAAGTCACTTATCTGTGAAATGGAAATTGTAAAAAGATACAAAGATGTAATGAAAATTATATGACGCAAAGCGCTCTGACAGTACTTAATTATAGAGCAAACACGTAACTTACCGTTCACGTAAAGACAGACGAAGCCAGAAATAAACAAGCTGACTCTAAATGCCCTGTCTTTATAGGTAATTAATTAGAAATTTATGTCAGGGCCGCTCTGATGGCTCAAGTGGTTAAGTCTCAGCACTATGAAGCGATCAGCAGCTATTGCAGCATGAGTTCGATCCCCAGCCAGGGAGCTACCCACATGGTGCAGCAGACCTCTCCTGTCTACCCGCTGCTCCCCTCAGCAGTGTATTTCAGTAGATCCACCTGTTCTGCTCCCCACTCTGTCTCTGGTAAGTCCTCTCACATCTCTACCCTGCACCTCTGGCCCACACCCCAGCTCTTATATGCATAATACAAATAAATCTTTAAAAAAAAAAGAAACTTATGTCAATGAAGCATCAAAATGCATCTTTCAGTCTCACCCAAGTTTCTCCATTAACTCTGTGGCCGTCCTTGTCTGAGCCACGCTCACTTCCACCCCAGGCTTCTCAGTCACCCAGCATCAGCTCTTAGGTGATTCCAGAGTGCTGTGGACCCAGTAGCCACAGTGGTCTTTGGGAAAGTGAATATGACCATGAGACTTCAATGTGAGAAGGCTTTCAGACCACGGCAAGCCACTTCTTCCTGCCCTCCCTGTTTGCCAAGATAACTCTGACAGGAGGTGATGCTGGAAAAGACCCACAGCCAGGGCCTCTCCATACTGGCTGAAACAAAATGTGCAGAAACTTGGAAGATGACCTTCTTGATGAAGACATGGATAGACTGGTAGCAAAGCTTTACTCAAGTGCCTTTCAACTCTGTAGCTGTTTTCAATCTAGTTAAATCTTCCCTGCCCCACCCTGACCCCCAGCAAGAGGGAAAGAAGCAAGTTTGACCTATCTTGAGCCAAAGTCATGCTGCTCTGGCTGTTAAGAGTATGATTAGCTTCTGAAAGTGACTGATGCCCTGCATTTTCAATCATGTTAGAATTCGGGAATAATGGAATTTCTTATGAGGTCTACAAAAAGGTCTGATAGACTTTCTACAGCAACTTCCTCCTCCTCCCTGGGAAGGGAATTTACTTCTGCCAATCAGCTCTGTTTACTGCTCTGTGGATGTTCAGGTTTATGATTTACTTCATGTCAAAAGATGTGAAACTTTGTGCTGTCTTCTGTAACTCTCCTGGGTTCAAATGTTACTTGGCTTTTCTTTGACAGAAGAATGCTCCTTTAGCACTTAAAATTTAGACAAATATCACTTTTAAGTGAGAACCCATATCAGTCTAGATTATAACCAAAAACAGGCTCACATTCTCCATATAGGAACAGAGATTTGAATCCAGGATCCACCTCTGACAAGCTGGGTGGATTTTGGCAAAGCTTCACCCCCAAGAGCTTTGAATTCCTTATCTTCAAGATGGAAATTAAAAAAAATATATGTCTTCTGTGGCAGAATTCCTGGCAAGCACATAGTAGCTCAGTACAGGAATAGCCATGCTCTGCTTGCCACTACTGTCATGGTTGCTGAGGTTTTGGAATAAAACATAAGCTTTAAGAACATCTCCAAGTGAAGAAGCTGCTTTGGGTGAATATTCCAGAGAACTTGGAAAAAGTGAGATGGTGAAATATGAGTTTTTCTCCCTTGAAGTTAGAGGCATTTTGTTGATTGAGATTGAGAAACACTGTCATATGTTTTCCAAATTGCATGTGTGACAAAATTAAATGCCACACTTTAATTTGATGCATGCTCTCTGGGGTGGGCTGATCACATGAAGTTGTCATTTTTGGTTGGCCTGTTTGTTGACTCCATTACTCTGTTAGGGTACCCATTACTCCAAACACAGGTTCAGGTTAAATTTTTTTTAATTTTAAGGTAGATATATAGACAATGCTGACTTAAGATGGTTCAACTTACAATTTTTTTTTTGTTACTTTACAGTGGTATGAAAGCAATGCCTATTCCATAGAAGCCATGCTTCTAGTTCTAGATTTTAATCATTTCCCAGGCTAGCGATATTCAATTATAATACACTCTCCTGGTGCTGGGCGGTGTCTGTGAGCACAGCTCCCGACAGCCCAGGGACCACAAGGGCAAACAGCCTTCTACCAGCTATTCTTGAACCTTATCAGAAGTGAGAGAAATTGATGACCCTATTTCTGTCATTCCCATGAGCCTGCATCAATTTTAGTTCAATACTTCAAACCTTCCTTGGGACCTATGTGCTTTCAGCTGTGCACATTATGGGTGACAACTCATACAACATCCTGTGCTCCGCTTGTGGGGTAGTGTTCTGAACAATAAATTGCAAGTGACATTTAACACTTTGTTATCAACAGGACTTTGTGTTAGATTTTGCTAGGGGTAGGCTAATGTAAGTCTTCTGAGCGTGCTTAAGGTCGGCCAGCCTAAGCTATGGCGTTTAATACACTAGGTGTTTAAAATGCATTTGCAACGTATGATATTTTCAACTTCAGATGAGTTTATTTGGATGTATCCCCTTTGCAAGTCAAGGAAGATCAGTACTTCCATTGGGCTTCCACGATGACTTATAAAGCTTCTTCCATACAAAACTTCCCACAATAATAATTATAAACGCTTGACAAAATTAACATGACTACATCAAGTCACTTGGGAGCATAAAGGAGGGTGGTTTCTTGAAAGAAATATTCACTTAAAAGAAGAGAATGACGTTGAGGGGGTTTCTTATTTCCACACCTTCTGTAGGTGCCAGAATCCCTTCATGTCCTGCTGGCTGGCTAACCCGCAGTGTGTTGGAGGTTATAGTTTGGAGCAAATGCAGATACCGAAAAATGAGGGGGGAATCCCTCATAAAGAGAAAACAGGAGGAGGGGGCATTAGGTCTTGTGTATCAATTTTGTCTCAATATCTGACTATTGAATCACCCAGGCACAGGATGGCAAGCAACAACAAAACTCAAGATAAAATAAGTGGATTGAGATTTGAGTGGTCTCTCCAAAGGTAACCCTTATAGTTTAAATCCAACCAAGTTAATTTTCTGTGAAAACAAAAATAAATCAACATACTTTAGGGGTTACATAACAGAATTTAGTCCCCATGACACAACATGCACAGAACCTAGACTACAAAGGAAACCATGAGTGATTCTCAAAGAAAGAAAAAGGCAATCGATATAGATGCAAACGAGGTGATTGATAGATTGATTATAGCAGAAAATTATTGCAAAATACCTGTTAAATATTGCCCCCCCTGGTGACCTAGGGGTTGAGTATGAACAGTATCACTGCTATCGCCTGAGTTCAAGCCCTGGCCAGGGAGCTGACCCACATGGTGCAGCAGACCTTTCCTGTCTTGCCTGAAGCTCCCCTTAGCATCATATTTCAGTAGATCCACTCATTCTGCTCCCCACTCTGCCTCTGGGGCTGCACTCACCCCCCACCTGTGGCCTGTACCCCAGTTTTTCTACACAAAAATAAAAAATATCTATTATAATTATATTCAAAAATGTAAAGGAAATTATGTTAAAATAGATAGAAAATGTCAGCAAATATTTATAAAATATGACCGACAAATTTAATGTAAAAAGCAATTTTTAAAGAAGCAGATAGATATTTTAAAACTGAAAAAAATAAACACTTGAAATTAAAATTCACTGGAAGGACTGAACAGTTATATTGGAGATGACAGAGGAAAGTCAATAAGCTTGACCATGGATCAATGAGAAGGATCCAATCTGGACAAAAAAGACAGATGAAAGATTTTTTTAAAAGAACAGCTTCTGCGGGACATTGGAAAATCTAATATATGGGCAGTTGGAGAGCCAGAAAGAAAGCGAAGAAGGAATAGGGCATAGTTTTTTTTTTTTTTTTGAAGTAATGTCTATAAACTTCCTAAATTTGGAGAAAGACATAAATGTGCAGATTAAAGAAGTTTTGTCAAACTCATCCAAAGTCAATATAGAAAACACCACATAGGTGCCTCCTGACACATCATAATCAAACCACGAACAGAAAAGATAAAGAGGGAATCTTGAAAGCCACCAGAGGACGCAATATGTCATGTGGGGGATGTATTGCTGGTGTCTCACCAGAAGAGCAGAGTCCAGAAGATGGTGGAGCAATACCTTGAAAGTGCTGAAAGATCAAAAACCAGAGCTGTCAATCCAGAACCCCTTCAAAACATGCTTAAAAATCAAGGTGAAATAAGTATATTCTTCAATAACAGTAAACTAAGAGCCTTAATCCATTAACAGCTGATGTGCATGGTAAGAAATGATAAAGGAAGTTGATCAGGTACCAGTTGGTAGCTCTGTTCTCTAGGAAGAAAGAATACCGGAAATGGTAACTATTGGGATAGATACAAAGTGCGATTTTACTTTCATTTCTTAAAACAATTAGTTTCACCATGTTATGTAGTTGTTGGTTGACAGATAACAGGTACTTAATAAATTGGGGTTGAATAAAAAAATAAGGGAGGGTGAAGAGAGAACTGCATCAAAGAGAAAAGTATATGGCCATGCTCACTTTGATGGACGATCAGCATGGTGTCATGGTCATTCATCAAATGCCAAAGGGTCATTTTGAAAGTAGGTGATGAATGGCTACTAAATACAATGGGCTTTGCAGTTGTTAAATTAATTGTGGTATTGAATGACACCTTGGCATAAAAACAGAGGGCATTCAAAAGGATGACTTAAAAGAGTTTAATGAATGAATTCCTTGTAAGGTGCAGGAATCAGCAAGAGATAGAGAAGCACCCTGAAGTAGCAACAAAGGGAAAGCCATTGTTTCCTGTAGGTTACCCTCAGGGCAAGTGAAGAAGGTCATTCCCACAGGCTAGTGAGGGTGATATCTGATAATAAGCCTGCCTTGTGCAATACCGTTATTAGGTATATATCCAAATAATATGAAAAGATGTATCTATGCCTAGTTACACAGCAGCACTATGCAAAATCAGCAAGTTATTGAACCAACTCAAGTGCCCTTCAAAAGATGAATGGATAAAGAAATTGTAGAATATATACTCAGTGGAGTACTACACAGCTGTGAAAAAGGTAGTGACATTTGGACAGCATGGATGGACTTCAATGTGATCATGTTAAATGAAATAAGTCAAAAACTGAAGGTGGTTTGATGGAGAGTGAATGGAACATATGCATATATGGGAAACAAATAAAAAGGTCATAAGTAAACAAACAAACAAAAAAATAAGGCCTGCCATGGAAGACCTGACCTGGGAGGAAAGAATTCCACCCCCTGCCCTGAATGCCATACTCCAGAAGTCTAACAGGCAGCATGCCTGGGCGTCTCCTCCATTTGTTCAGCTGAACTAGAGGCTGGAAGGAAGGACACCTTAGGGCAGCTTTTCAGTGCACATGATCTTAGGCTTCAATGCACGAAACAACGCGAAGAACGCTGGGAAGTTCTTGTGACAAGTAGAGGATAATCAGAACAGAACTTCATCCCTTGCTTTTGATTTTGCAGCCTAGTTATTAAATAGCAGCACAGGTCAGGTCTTTATCCACAACCACTGAAATCACCCCACATGGAAGGAACTCTCTTGAGCGCTTCTATAAAACCAACACTGATTCCCTAAATATAAGCTTTTTCAACGCATTGTCGAGCAGGGTTTGACCTTAACATCTACTCCAACCTAGATATACTTCATTGCCAAGGAAATAGACTGAGAGTCAAAATGAAAATTATTTGCCTTAGGCAGTAGAGCTAGTGATGGTGAGGACCCTGATGACAGCCAGCATCTCTGAAGCTCACCCAACCAGGTTTCTACTGCTACAACTGTAAACAGGTAAACATGGGCATTTTATACACCTTAATCCTGGTTTAAGGTTGATCTGCCATTTCTAGAATGTTTCTTCACGTGCCAAGGGGGACTGCAGTGCATATTAATTTCCCGGGTATAGACCACACATGCAATTTGAATCTCAAATCTCCAACACTAGCCTAGCAGCCACAATGCACTGAGTCCTTTTACATACCAGACACCATGAAAAACACTCCACCATGACCGCGTGAGATGGGTAACATGCTTCCCATTTTGCAGATGGGAAAATCGAAGGGCCGAGAGATAAAGTAACTTACCACCTGCCAGCGTTCTGAAGACGGGCGCACAAGCAGAACTTGAAACTCTTCAGTGAGAACGCAGTGCTGCTCACCAGTCTGTCACCCTGGGGGTGAGCTGAGCTGAGCCTGACCTTGATGGCTGGTGACATATCACTGGGGTTGATGGAATGAGAGCTGGTTCATAATTTATCTCAGAAAAAAACTAACGCTCCTTCTATCTTGCCGCTGACAACTGAACCCTTTAGCAGCACCAGGGGGAATTACATTGGAAGAAAAATGGCATGTCCGTGAATACTACATTATCTCCAGGTCCACTAAATTGATTTTTATTTTCAGAAATAAAATATTTCCAGGAGTTCTGTCTGGATTGGCAGGAAGCCAGGGACCATTGAACTTTTTATTTTTTAAAAAACCAACCTTTTTGGTTTAGTCCAAGCCTTCTGGTTTCAGAGTCTCCTCAGGAAACGTGTTGATGTGGAAAGAACATAGAACTGCTGGAACTCAAATATGAATCTGAAGACTGTGTCTTACCCTTCGCTACTTATGAGAGGCCCCAGCATAGCAGAACTGAGTCAGGAGAGCAGTTTGCTTGCATCCTGAGGGACCAGGGGTTGGGCTCTAGCTGATTCCAGAGACTCTCTATTCTCTGTCCCTCTGGAGCAAATATCATTAAAAAATATAAGTATGCTCATGCTAGCCATCATTTATTGAACAGTTTTTATGTCCCAAGCATGGTCCTAAGTGAATCACAGGAATTATCCCGTTTAATCTTGGCAAGAAGCTGATGAGACTGATGCCATTACTAGTCACTCTTTCCAGATAAAGAACTAGCCGTTTCAAAAAGTCCAATCATAAAATCAAGCAGCTAATTGCTAAAGCTGAGATTCATATTCTGATCCAGTTTGACATAAAAGGCTGATTTCAACTGTGACTGACAATTTCAATCACCTAGAGAAAATTGGAAACTCACAGACACCTAAACGTCACTCTCAGGAATCCAATACAGCTGATCTGGGAAGAGGTCTGGGCATCATTTTTTTTTTTTTTTAATTCCCTCAGTGATGCTGATGTGTCTACCGAGGAACCTGAGCAGGGAGCCATGTGGGTAGCTTCAACCAGCAAAGCTCCCTCAAACAGTGAGGCAGCCTAATCCTGGTGTTTATCTTCATAATACTCTACACACCACAAAACCCTCTTATGTGAATAGTCTAAATCCCCCCAAAGACAAAGACTTGCTGAATTGTACTTTTCAGCCGGATCTAAGGTTTATTTCTAGTCTTCAATTTATGTAGGAAGTAGTAATATTTTATCTTGGTGGCTCCATAACATTTCAGAACCATCCAACCGTCCTCCAGGCAATGTTCAGAAAGATGAACCCAAGTAGCCAAGAGGGAGATGTTCTGTGGCTGATAAAATACAACACACCCACCCCCGCTCGAGCCTGAGAACGTCTTCTCTGTTAGAACAAGCCAAGCGCACCAGCAATCCACCCGCTGGCACAGCCAAATAACTCACCCAACATTTAAAGGGACTCATGAGGATATCAGAGCAATTTTCCTATGAACCAGGACACCTTAGAAGAGGTGTCCATTTCTATAAGAAAGCAGGCATCATGGCTGCAAGTTATTCAAGCACTTGGCTTTAATCAGGTGAGTGGGAGAGGACAGTGGAGGAAGTGATAGTTGCAGATCATTTTGAATGATACAGTGTTCATAGGGACTATTCGCAGCCCCATCTTGACAACCCGCATGACTTTCAAAGGATTTCAATTCACATACAGCATGTCCTGATTAAAGCAGATTTAAATCTCAATAAGATACCTAAGTGACAAGATACGTGGGTGGATTCTCCATTCAGGAAGCAGCTACTGTCTCAGGGAGGAAGAATAGGGAAAACTGACGTGGTTTCAGAGTTCTAATATTTGCCAAGAATGTAACTGATTGGAAAACAAATACTATGAAAGGGCCACCGAGTTTTCTGACTAGTCCTTCCGTCTTCAAAAGCAACGTAACATTTCATGAATAGACAAGAGTATACATGGATTTATAAATCATCGGGCAGTGATGGAATGTAAAACAGTGCACTGACCCATCAACAGAAGGAAAGAATAGCTCCAAGACTGAGGGGCTCTTCGTGTGCACACACTTTGAATGTCTCTTTCCTCCTTGATGTCCTTATTCAAGGTCTCATTTAGTTTTCCACACTGGAAGCCTTGTATTAATGAAGTCATACTGCACATCTTCTTTGAATGTTTTTTTTATTATTTTTTTAAAGATTGATTTATTTATGCATACAAGAGCTGGAGTACAGGCCAGAGGTGCGGGGGATGAAAGGATTTGCCAGAGACAGAGTGGGGAGCAGAACAGCAGGTCGACTAAGGTACACTGCTGAGGGGACCAGCGGGTGAGTCAGGAGAGGTCTACTGAGCCATGTGGGTTGCTCCCTGGTGGGGTATTGAACTCATGCTGCAGAGGCTGAGGATAGCTTCACAGGCTGCATCTTAACCCCTTGTGCTACCAGGGAGGCCCCCTTCTTGGGATGTTTTTGCTTCACTTTTTGCTCAACATAGGCTGTCAGATCTATCTATGACGCATATGGCTAGGGTCTATTTCCTTCATTTCCTCACAGTCTTCCACTGTATGAATACACCACAATTTATTTAACCTGTTCACCTCTTGTTGAATTTGTTGGATGTCTCCAGATTTTTTTTTTTTTTAATGCCCTCTGGAAACGATGGTGCAAAGAATGCTGGAGAGGATGCTTGGGACAGAAATTTTTAGAAGAATATTGAAATAACAACTATTGGATTCTAAAGTGGCTCCAAATATTTCTGATGCCCATGTGGGTGGGCATCAGCTTATGTGAGTGCCCATTCCCCATAAATATATTTTAGAACTTTGAAATTTTGTCAAGCTGATCTATATAGATATTTTATAGGGTTCAATGTGCTTTTTTCTAATTACCAAGAAGATGAACATCTTTTTCTATTTTACTGGCCATTTGCCCTTTCTCTTCTGGGAATACCAGTTCAAAGATTTTGTGCATTTTATTATAGATTGTTTGGTATTTCATAGTGAGTTTGGGGGAATGTTTAATGTATACTATTACTAGCACTTTGTTGGCTTTATGTGTTGCTGATAATCTCCTGGTTTGTGGTTTCCTTTTGGTTTTTGTATCAACTTTGTGTTCTAATGAACAAAAACTCTATATTTGGGCACAAATTTACAAATCTTTCCCTTGGTGCTATTGCTTTTGTCTTAAGAAATTCTACTTAGGGTAAATACCTAGGAGTGGAATTGCTGGATCCTATGGAATCTCCATCTTTGGCAGGTTGAGGAATCTCCACACAGCTCTCCATAGTGGCTGGATCAGTTTGCACTCCCACCAGCAGTGCAGGAGAGTTCCTTTCTCTCCACATCCTCACCAACATTTGTTGTTGCTAGTTTTTTTGATATGTGCCATTCTCACTGGTGTAAGATGGTATCTCATGGTAGTTTTGATTTGCATTTCCCTGATTACAAGTGATGCTGAACATTTTTTCATATGCCTGTTGGCCATTTGCATTTCGTCTTTGGAGAAGTTCCTTTTTAGCTCTTCTGCCCATTTTTTGACTGGGTTATTTTCTTTGTTGTTGTTGAGTCTCATCAGCTCTTTGCAGATTTTTGTGATCAGTCCTTTATCATTAGTGTTGTGTGCAAAAATGTTCTCCCAGTCGGTGGGGTTTCTCTTTGTTTTTGTTATTGTCTCTTTTGCTGTGCAGAAGCTCTTTAATTTGATGTAGTCCCAGCTGTTTATCTTTGCTTTCACTATCACCGCTTTGGGTGATGGGTCTTTAAAGATGTTTTTGAGGTGTATGTCATGTAGTGTTTCGCCTATATTTCCTTCTATATATTTTATGGTTTCAGGTCTTATGTCTAGTTCTTTAATCCATTTTGAGTTGTTTTTTGTGCATGGTGTGTGGTAGTACTCAAGCTTCATTCTTTTACATGTAGTGACCCAGTTTTCCCAAAGGACACAGAAACATTAATTCAAAAGGGCACCTGCACCCCTATGTTTATAGCAGCACTATTTACAATAGCTAAGCTATGGAAACAACCCAAATGCCCAAAAATAGATGACTGGATCAAGAAGATGTGGTCCATATACACAACGGAATATTATACAGCAATCAAAAAAGACAAACTCATGCAATTTGCCGCAACATCGATGGAGCTGGAAGGGATCATGCTCAGCGAAATAAGGCAGAAAGAAAAAGAAAAATACCGATGGTCTCACTCATAGCAGGAATTTAGAAAACCTAAATAAGGAACCAGGAAAAAGACTAATTATAATAAAGTAAAAATCAAAATCAAGCAACTATAACCCAGAGACACACTACAGGTGGGGCGGTGGGAATTGTATGGGAACTATAACCAAGATGAAAATGCATACATTGTGCAAAAATAACAAATGATGTAAAAAATATATAAAATTACCATGGAATATTACTCAGCATTCAAAAAAGATAAACACATGCAATTTGCAGCAACATGGATGGCGCTGGAAGGGATCCTGCTCAGCGAAATAAGCCAAAAAGAAAAAGAAAAATACCGGATGGTCTCACTCATAGCAGGAATCTAGAAAACTTAAATAAGGGACCAGGAAAATGAATAACTATAAGAAAGTGAAAATCAAAATCAACAAAAAACTATGAACCAGAGACACTTTTAGGGGGGCGGGGGCGGGAGGGGAGGGATTGGGGTCAGAATGGGGGGGCTGCAATTGTATGGGGAATATAACAATAAAATTTATATAAAAAAATAAAATATATATATATAATTAAAATATAATAATAAAGAAAAAAAAAGAAGAAGAAGAATCTATCTGGAGCCTTGCTGACATTAAGAGGATAGAGAAGAAATTCTACTTAGATCTTACACATGCACTTGTCTTTATTTTTCACACCTAAAATTTTAAATTTTAGTCTTTCAGATTTATATATTTAATTCTCCCCCCCCAAAAAAAAAATGAAAGGTGAAGATTCACCCTCTCCCAACTTTTCTCTACCCCTCCCCCCTCCCAACACCCTCTCTCTCCTCCTCACCCTCTCCCCTCTTCCTCAAGGGTATAATTTGCTGTACTGGAGCAGCTTATCAAACAGGTTCGCCTTTTCTCACTGATCCATAATTGTTCTTCTCCGTCCGGATGAAGCTCTCATATCTATGTTGCTCTGTGTCTAGGACACCTGTTGTCTTTATTCTGTGTATCCCTAGACACATCCACATGGTCTTAAACATTATACTTTCATATTAGCTCTAATAGGGTTTGGTTGCTACCCCACCTATCTCTTTTCTTTGGGAATGTCTTGCTATTTTTGGTTCCTCATCCATATAAATTTTTAGTATTATATGTTAAATTTCCCAAAAGATACTACAGGGACTCTCCTGGCTATTGAATTGGACCTTTTGACCAATTTGGGGGACAATTGGCATTTGTTGGCATTATTAAGTCTCTGTGGAAGAAGGGTGGTCTATCCAATTCTGGAAGTCTCTTTAAGGTCTTGCCATACAGTTCAAACTTTCCTCAAAAAGATCCTGCCCATATTTTATGAGATGACTTCTTCAGAATTTGCATGTTTATTTCTTATCTCTTCCCCTTGTTTTTAAGCAAAATTGACCCAGCCAGGAATCCTCATCTTCATATGCCTTTCTGCTAAAGGGTTCTCATGCCTGAAATCTCTTTCTCCCTGTGTCTCTGCTACTATGTCCCTCAGCTCATTTGCCTTCCCCAGTAAGTCAATTCTGATCACAGGAGATGGCATCATAACACTCTCCTATCCAATCAGAACTAAGAGGCAAATAGCCCCCATCCCTCAGCAGTCAGTGTTTCCAGCAGAGGGAAAATGAATACACTGGTAAAGCAGCCAATGAAAACCACAAAATGATGCAGCTTACTAAGCTACAAGACATCTTAAAAAGAATATGAAAACTCAAAAGCTTATGATTTATAGTTTCTGCCATTACTATATATGCTGTCTCGAATCAGGTAACCATTATTTTTTTTCACTTCTGCATCTGCAAGATGAACATTATTTTTTAATGCATCAATGTTCACTTCATTACAAAATTAGTGTCATCATCATACAAAACATCAAAAGATAAAAATTGGAAAAAATTACTTTCATGGAGCACAAGTTCTATTAACAGTTCAATGTCTTTCCCTATTGTTAATCTTCTGAGTATTGCAATCATCTATTGTGGATAATTTTGACTTCTAGTTTTGTTTTACCCGACATTATAAAACAAGCACAATAGGTAAGTGTGCAATAAGCATGATTACATGATATCACATGTGCACCACCAAGCTGGTGACCAGCAGCATTCGTCACAGAAAGTGGGGCATCTAGGCACTTCCCAAAGTTCTGTTCTAATGAACAAGGCTGATTGACGCTCTTGCACATTAAACTCCTCTTATGTCCATTCACTCATCCCTTCAATAAATGTAACCAAGCGTCGGATGCCAGGCTGTGTGTTTATTATTGAGCACACAATGGGGACAACAGAAACAGCCCCCACCCTCAGGAAGCTTGCAGTCTACTGGAAGACAGATGGTAGACAGTGATAACTATCATAACATAATTGATTACTGAGGATTTAATTGTAGTGATGAAAGATATGGCTGCAGAGAAAATGATAGGTGGGTTATGCACATGTGATGGAGATCACCTCAATGCAGACAGTCAGGAAATACACTATTATTGCTATAGGACAGTTGAGTTTTTGGGTCAAAGGATAAAAAACGTTTAGGTTTTCCATCCTTCTTTGAAAAACTGTCATCCAAAGATTCTGTACCAATGGAGCACCAAACAATATGGGAGCGCATGGGTGTCTATTTTACAGCAAACTTCTCACCATGTCAGAGTATTACCTTTGAAATAAATGTGGTTGTTCAGCAACTTAAGTAAATGAGTTGAATAAGGAAAGCATATCTCTGCTGCTTTATAATTAACATTTCTTATTTTGGATTACTGGTAAAGTTAATTTTTTTTAGTAATTTTCTTGAATAGCTGTCTTTTTTTGGATTTATCAACATTTCTTCTATTCCTATATCTTTTCTATATACTTTGATTGATTGGGGGAAGCTATCTATATATTAAGGACATTAGACTTTTACCACATTGCTGAATGACTTTTAGTTTATTTTCCAGTTTATTTTCTGCCTTTGATTTTGTTTTCCTATTTAACCTTATTGTTTGTATTCTTATTCTTCACCTCATCCTTATTATTTATTAATAAAAGTTTTTTTGAGTTGGTTTTATTCTCTTGCTTTTATTATATGAGACCATTTCCAAGGTTGCTTTTCTGTCTGACAAAATAAATAAATGACAAGAAGACATGGCATGTGGTCATGATGTGGAAACGTCAGGACAGTCCCTAAAGTGGAACTGTCCCTCGAGACCTGGTCACCTATATCGAGTCCTCACACAGATGTGGGACTCAGCTTAGCTTCAGGTAAGAAAAAATGCTGCTTGATTGGTGCTGGCCATTCTGAATATGTGGCTGGACTCTACAGCAGGTCAATCAACTCTTCCTTTATCAAACTCATTTCCACACTAGGGCTGATAATAAAGAAACTATGCTTATTAAAGTCTCACTCTGCCAAACCAGCTCTTTATGTGTTTTTAAAAGCTTATTTGCTCAATTAAAATGACTTTATCAGGAGTATATTATTAATCAGGGCTCTCCTATACAGAGAGAGAGAAAGAGAGAGACAGAGACAGAGGTTTGCTTTGAAAAACTGGGTCCTTTCATTATGGAATCTGGCACTAAAATCTTTAGGGGGCAGCAGGCCAGAGACCCAGGAAAGAGCCGATGCTACAGTCCAGGTATGAGGTCACCTCATGTGCTGCAGAATTCCCTCTGGTGGGGAGATTGGTATTTATTCCATTCAGGCCTTTGACTGATTAGACAAGACCCACCCATGTTATGGAGAGCATAATGTACTTTTCTCCTAGTCTACCCATTGACATTTTAATCTCAACCAAAACCACACTCACAGACACATCCAGAATATGTTTGACCACATACCTGGGCACCATGGCCCAGCAAGTAGACACTAAAATCAGCCACCACAAGGAGATCCTTTTGATTTCTGTTTTATAGATTGCACAGCTAAAGCACTAAAAGGTTAAGTGACAGGTCCAGTATTAGAGCCAGGTCTCACACCTGGGCAACCTGGCTGTTCATCTCAGAATTGGGACCAGCCCTGCCTCGCACAGGGATAGCCTTGGGTCAAACGATGTGTGTAAAATATGTGGCTTCATGTCTGACAAAAAGCAGCTGCTTGACACACATTTGCAATGTGGACTTACCCAAGTCTAATAAATATATTTGTGTAGACTCTAGAAAAGTCTTTAGAAGAACTGTGGTATAGGTCAGAGGTACGGGAGGGTGAAAGGACTCACCAGGGACAGAGTGGGGAGCAGAACAGGCAAATCTACTGAAATATACCACTGAAGGCAGCAGCAGGGAGACAGGAGAGGTCGCTGTGCCATGTGGGTCAGCTCCCTGGCTGGGGATTGAATTCAGGCTGTAGTAGTGATAGCACTGAGACGAACCCCTACACCACTAGGAAAGCCCTAGAAAAGTCATCTTTTCCTCAAAAGAGACAAACTTCTAGCAGCTCTGCCTTTCACCCTAGGAAAAAGTAGTTATGACTGATTTACTTGGTTAGAGTTTATGTGAATAACTTTATATCCTGGTTAAATTGAAAATACCAAGGTCAGAGAAAATAGGTGTATGATGCTAAATTTTAAGATTTAAGTTCATGTTAAGGTTTCCATTTCATGATGTGGTTATGATCTTCATAATTTGAAAATCTTTCTCTGATCACACCAAATTCCTCCTTAACATTCAGTAGCGACATAGGCATGTCCACCACTGCCCTGAGGAGAGCGGCCATCATGGCAGGGACTGCTGGCTAAATCACCGGGGACTGAGGAAGTCCTTTTTTATGGATGGGTGTGAATGTTCACAAAAGCTATATTAATGATTTTATCCCAAAAACACATCATCCTCATGCCAATGGGACTGTGTTCAACATTAGAGAAGGAATTTCAAGTACAAAAAGTTAATTCTGTTCTGAATAGGTGCTATATTAATAATAATAAATGATAATTCTAGATTGCCAGATTTGGGGTAATTATTTTAATTATATGTTTTACCATCTGGATGACAGTCCTGGGTGTTTAAACAAGTTTTCAATTAGTATTTTGAGGATGTGCCAAGAAAATGTTTCTCTGAGCATTAAATTTCTTTCTCTTCTTTCATAATAATTTCTGTTTGTTTTCCCTTTTAATTTTAGGGTTTAAAAGACCTGTATCTCTGGCAGGGTGATTCAGTGACAACGACAAGAAAGGGAGAGAGACCTGTCTCTTTCGCTACGGGGGTGTGAGTTTGGCTGCCGAGTACCTCAGTTTCTTTATGCATCAAACTGGAAAGGACGCATGTTACCTAGGATTGTGTAAAGATTCCATCTGACAAAGTACATCGAGCCCTGGCATTGTGCCTGGCACACAGAAGCTTTATAATATATTTCACGCCTTATTAACAATGCCAAGAGCCATGTCTTGAAGGCTGGAAGCTATTCTGAGCAGCACGTGGAGTTGTATCCTTACACAAACTCTACAAGTTACAGATGATCCGCCCACTCTCACAGAGGTAGAAACCACAGCTCTGAGAAGCTGAGTTAGGCACCAGATCCCTCAATATCAGGAGCTCTGAGCTCCCTCCTGCTATCCTGGTGCCAAATGTCACTTGCCCCCTTCCAGGACGACGAGGTTTTCAGTGCCAGTTTCCTGAATTGTTTGGATTTGGTTCTATAGCAAACATCTCAAAATACATTAGAAATGTAATGATGTACCCCAAAAGAAAACAACTCAGGGACAAGTTGGGTGAAGGATGATGAGAAACAGATCAAAAAGCCCACAGGTGCTGACATTCACACGTGGCATGGGAAAAGGTGTCCCTTCACGGGCTCTTCCCAAGCACCATCTGTTGTAGGTTTTACCCTTCCCGTTTGCAAATGGTGAGAGTAAGTCTCCGTCACTGCCACACACAGAAAGGGTTTAACATCCAGAACCATCTGACTCCAAGCTGGTTCCCTACAAGTGCTTAAAGGAAATTAAGGATGAGGGTATAAAGAGTGGGGCTGAAATTCACCTACCTCTTAACCTCACCTGCCTTGGGCCGTGAGCAGAGGTGTTCGCTGGCCGCATGTGGCAGAAAGCAACGATCAACCTGTGAGATATGGGCAATAAAGATGTTTTAAGGTGCTTGCAGGAGCTTTTCTGTAAGCATAGACCTGAGTTGGAAATGCAGAGCTGAATCCCCACACACACCAGGGAGGAAGAGATGGCCTCGGTGGATCATCGCCTCTCTCTTGATATTGAGTGATTTGCAATCTGAAAGTGAAGTTGGACTGCAAAGGGAGAGAGAGATAACAAGGAAAAAATATTCAATTTGAAGTTGCCTTCAAGGAAAAATGTCACCCGGAAAATGATTTTATCAGGTTTGAAATGCAAATGCAATAAAATCTCTGACATATTTGGATTGGTAAAATAATATATTTCAGGATTGTGTGAAGAGAGGATTTTAGTGCAGGGGAAGTTGTGGGCAGATATGACTGGCTACAGTTAGAATATAAAAATCACCATCTCAGAAAACAAATAAAATCCCTGACACAGGGTCAGGACTGAGAAGATTTAAGATAATCAGCCTTAGTCAAACCTCTTCCCATGAGCAAATCCCCACCTCTCTTCATGAGATCCTATAAACAGGGAGGCTCCGCGCCGCCCAGGCTGCACTCTCTGCGTGTCCCTGTAGGGGACGGTGTGGTGTCCGGTCAGCCCACGGTGCCTCCTTCCCAGAGACCTCCTGCCACCCTCAGGGCTGGCCTTTGGCTTCACACTGATGGCCGTGTGCTGTGTATACACCCCAGAGCTGGTGTATCAGGAGCAAACCCTCACCCGACAGAAGCCACTAAGATGATCAACCCTTGCTATTTCCAGTGGGGAGTCAACTGGGACTCAGAAACTATGGTGGTAAGTAGGACCTGTAACCAAGCAAAAGGAAACAGGTCGATGGAGATATCCTAGAAACGCCTTTCCAGTCCCTGCTCGGCCCTTCCCCACACTGTCTTAGTATCTCCAAAGGTCTCCTCATCTTTGCCCAAGCCAGCTGGGCCAGGAAAGGTCTTGACAGGTGCAAAGCCACCGCATCTTGTGTGGAGTGACCTCCACTCATTTCTGTGGATAAGCGCAATGATAGTGTTGTGGTGTTTATTGCTAATCTTGAATACAAATGTTATTTTTGATCTTAGTGTATTGCTGGGTCTCTGTGAGACACAACAGCTCCTACCCTCTGCCTTCCTGCTATGTAACAAGAATGTTGATGGGTTTTTGAAACAGAGGTCCCTGAGTGGCTCTGCACGACCCAAGGACAAATACATCCGTGTCCATCTGTGGAAACAGTAGGTGGGGCCACTCCGGGCTTGGAAACCACCAGCCAGCAGTCAAATTTCATGGGCAAGTTTCATGACCCAAGATCTAGAGCTGGCAAGGGCCAGAGTCAGCTCTCAACCTTTCTCCTCTGACCCTGAAGCTCAGGCATGTGCTGCTGTGTTGAGCAGAATGGCCAAGAAGCTCTTGGATACATATGAAAGGACAAGGCAGGCATCTGGGAACTTGCATAGAGTCTGATTGGGTGGGAGACCCGTGGAGCTCGCGGTGACAAGTAACACAACCTAAAGAGCCTCAGCAGACCAGGGGGGCATCTGAACTAGAGAAATGACTAGAAGGAATGGGGTGCACGAATGACACATTAGCTTCTGCACAGAGGAGGTGAAAACCTGGAGGGGAAAAACTGGGGAGCACATTGGGAGCACATCATGAAAAGGAAATAGTGAAAGGGAGTGAAGCTCCCGGGGAGAGAAGCTCTCAGGAATATAGTTAAGAGTGCCGGCCGTACCTTCATCTCCTGGAAGAGGATACAAGCCCTGAGGCCCTGGCCTTGCTGCTGGAGACCACACGCAGAGCGTCCAGGGGGCCATGGCAGAGCAGGGCTGAGCCGATTTCCCAGATCGCAGTTGCTTTTGCGCCACCTTCACCGTAGCTGCAGAAAACCTGTGCTGTAGTTCTGGTCCATGTTCTTCAAGCTGAAGCTCTTGTTAAATATAAACGAATGCACTTTTAAAGATCCCTTCTAGCATCACCAACAGATATAAGTACCATTTGCCATAAATAAGAATAAAAATAAAGATAAATAAGATGGAAAGAAAAGGCTATGTTGGGCCTCCCTGGTGGCCTAGGGGTTAAGCCTCAGCGCTATCGCTGCTGTAGCCTGAGTTTGATCCCATCCCAGCCAGGGAGCTGACCCACATGGCGCGGCAGACCTGTCCTGTCTCCCGCTGCTCCCCTCAGCAGTGGATTTCAGTAGCTCTGCCTGTTCTGCTCCCCACTCTGTCTCTGGGGAATCCTCTCACCCCTGCATCTCTGGCCTGCACCCCAGTTCTTCCATGCAAAAAATGAAAGAAAAGGCTGTTGAATCCCTGCTGGTCTGCGAGTTGCTACCTCCTCGCTGAAGGGGAGACTAGAACATGGTCTCGAGGTGTCAAAGACTCTCTTTATTGCTGAGCTTTCCTCCTTGAGGTCTGGAGAAATGCATGGGCACGCAAGAGGAGGGCACTGTCACTCTGAGAATTCATGTCATTGAATGCTGCGTCCTTGCCACCTAAAAGCCTGTTGGAAGGGCATCCCCTGGGGAAACACCAGAGGGTCCAGGGGCGGCTCCCTTAGCAAATGGAACACAGAGTCAAACAAGTATTCTGCAGGGTCCAGGGTGAGAAGACCCCTTGCCAGGGAGGCAGAACCTCTGGCACGGGCAGTGACGGCCACATGGAGCACAGGGCAGAGCTTGCCATCGAGAGTCAGGACCCGATTCTGCCGGTCCTGGGACGGGGGCTCCCGGCGCGCTGCCCAGGCTGCTGTTCGGCTTCATGTGTCCATGGCACACCACGATGAAAGCTCCCCGTTTTCCAAGACAGATGCACAGGGGGCCATCTGTGAAGCGGCTGCCGGCGCTCGGATCTGCCTGCAGCCCCCGCTTTCTCTGTGTCAGCGTAGATCTGTGTAACTCACACAGTTGCATTTCCCTAGCGATGCTGTGATGATTTCCCATTGATTGAGGACAACGGTGCCAGCTGTAAGGAGCCCCGAGCGAGTGCCAGTTCCCAGGAAAGACGCTGACCTTCCCACGTCCACATAAATCAACAGACTAGAGGGGGACAAGGAGCTGCCCTGGAAGCAGATGCTAATGTCCCCACCTATTGCAACAGAAAACAGTGTGGCCAGAGCAGCCAACCCCAGCTGTGCTCCCAGGCCAGCCCTGGTGTGTCCGTAAGTGTCTCTTTGCTTTCCCAGGGTTAAAATGTTCCTTCTTGCATGACATTATGATATTCAGTAGTTGGATGACTAAATGCCTAAATCCACTTAAGCCCCCATTTTTTCGTGAATAAAGTAAGATTGATAAGATCACAGCGCACAAGACCCTCGGGAGAAATGGCCGAGATCAAGTAAGTGCACGTGAGATTTTGTTCCGTTGGTGCCACAAGGGGGAAGGACGGGCAGGAAGAGCCAGGAGTTTGCCTTGTCACCAGGTCACCCCTATATTGTCATCCCTGCGAAGAGCAGCTCAGTCCCTACACCAGGCTTGGCGCTGGGGTCTGTGGATTCAGTGATGGAAAAGCTGAGCCCCATTCCTGTGCTCACGGAGCTTATACTCCATTGAGATGGAGGAGACACCTGGATTTCGTAAAATCAGGGGTGATCCACAGTCTAAAAGTTGCCAAACACAACGAGGGTCTATTGAGATCAGTTCTATTCTGCAGGGTCAGGAAATATTTCTAGGACGGGGCAATTTGTTAATAATTCCTTTAATTTCACTAATTAAGTACATCTTTTACAGCAACTACTTCGTATCATAATTTCAACACCAGGAAAATAAGGAGGCACTATCAGATTAATGTCAGTCCTTCGCATGAACTAAATCCAGTGTTCAAAATATTTAATTCATTTTGCTTACTTTTACTTAAAAATATGTGTGTGGCCACGATGGGTTTCCAGGAGAGGTAGAGAAAGGGGAAAGTCTTTCTTACTAAGTAGAGTTTTTAGCCCCAAACTGATTGATCACTTTGTTTTCTCCCATCGAGGTGGCCCAGGATATGGATGAATATCAAATACTTGCATTTATTCTCATTGTCTCTCCCCGCCAATACAGCATACTCCATAAAGCTGAGCTCCACATTCTGCCTTCCTTACCACATTTTCTACATCTCCTCCTGAGATAATAATGAATTTTTTCTATATATGGCCCATATAGTACCTATTTTTGACTCTCCATAAAAGTATAGATTTATAAAGTGCTGTTAATTTAGATAAATTGACTTTGTTCACCCAAGATTCTATTTTTGACCTCTACCCATGCTGATTCAAACAGGTCTAGTTCTTTGGTTTCCCCTCCTGTTCACTATTTTATTCTATAACTATGTGCGTCCATATATTTTGTTACCCTCCTGGTAGACCCAGGAATTGTTCTTTTCCAAGCACTGAGGATATAAACATATAAAAGGGAGAAAGTGAAGTTAGGTAATTTGAGCACTTATTTTGCAAGAGACATTATTCTGGGGCCCTGGACGTAAGAAAAGATATAATGCATTGACAGTCTACTGGGAGAGACCGGGAGGTGAGTAATAATTGAATTTGCATTTCAGGAAGATTAATCTTGCAGTATGTAGGGCATATGGGAAGGAGTGCAAACAAGGGAAAAAATAGAAATGGTCTGTAATGATCTGCAGAGGTCCAGATGAGGTGCTGAAGAAGGCCAAATTAAAGCAAAGGGAGTGAATGATGAGCAACTTATAGACAGGGGACCATCATGGCTGGTACCACGGGGGTGGGCCATGAGCCCGTACTTGTCTCTCCCCAAAGCCTCCGCCTGCCCATCAGGCCAAACCACATGCCATCTGGAGAGACAAAGGGTCACTGTCACTTAGAAGGGAGAAGGTTTAGAAAGCAAACATGCACCATCGGAACAAACCCTCAAAGCTATTTAGCTGGGGGGTAATACCTGATGCCAGCCCCGACTAGTTCAATCAACCTACACGGCAGAACAGACCCTCAAGGACCTAACTTCACTATGGGTTCATTATATAAGAAAAGGCCACGTGAGAGGGTGGTTGGCCACCATTTTCTGAACATGTGCCCCGTGCAGAGGCACAAGCTGGTTGTGAAGCTGCACCGCACATGCGCAACCAAGACTCCCACCTATCCCTTGCCTCTGTCCTCCAACAACAAATAACCATACAAAACCCCAACTCGCTCAGGAAAGCCAGACAGTACTTTGGGAGTGAGCCCTCTGCCTACCTCCATACTTGATTCAAGTAATTAAAACACTTTGCCCCTGATAAACTTGATCTCATCATTAGCTGACATATGCAATGACCGCTTGCACTGGGTAGCGACTTTATGGGGAGACCAGATGTTTGGGGTAAAACAGTGTGTAATTCCCAGTTATGCTCTCCAGAACTCCGGTGGATTTAAGAACTCCAGTAAGGGAGATACACGGGCTGACTTTATAATAGAGAGCAAAACTGGCCTGTCTGTTGCCAGGCCAGAACCCCCACACTGGGTGGGACAGAGGAGGAGCAGCTGAGCTGGGGGATGAAAGTAAAGGGATATTTCCAAGAGAGGAGAACATTTCCAGTAAGAAAAAGGACAAGGAGGTTGTAGCCAGGAAAAGCTGTGGCCTCAATCACATTCTCAGTAGGACAATTTACAGGATCACCTGACCAGGGCCCAGTAATGCCTGATTGCTTTGTGCCAGGCACAGTTCTAGGCTCATTTCATCCTCCCAACAAGCCCCCGGCTGAGGTGGCAGGGTTGCACTGCGTGTGGTGTCCCTCTGGTGTCCGTCCTCACATTCCACTTTCGTGTGGGGGCCTCCCATCCTGATCAACGCTCCCCTTTCCTTGTGTTCCTATACCGCTGTTCTCTGAACACGTTCCATCTAGGAAGTTTCCAGGAAACCCTGTTTTACAGGCATACCCTAAAGGCCAAGTTCCTCCCATCCCTGTTCACCACAGGATGAGCTTCCTTCTTACAAGGCCCTGGAACTTGTTCCACTGGAGCAGGCTTGAGGTGAGGGGTTGGTGGTTGCAAATTTGGAACACTTATGAAATCCCTCCGCAAAGAACGTGAGACCCATTTAAAAAATAATAATTTGCCGGTAGCCATTTGTTTCCCACATTGGTGATCTGAGGTGAAGTGCGACACCAGGAGGCTGGGCCAGGGAACATCTTTTCTCTTCATACAATGCTCCGATTGGAACAAAACTCACAAATAATGTCATCTTTTAGTTTCTATCTTTGTGTTTCAGAACCCTGTGTTCTCTCCAGAGTTTCCAACTCTATATATTTTTGTCTGAAAAATCAGACAAGATTTTTAATCTTAATTTTTAATATTATCTCTGATAATATTAAAATAATTACTATTGCTATGATTAATGAAATGTAAGTTAATACTTTAATGCTTATCTACAATTTATTATTCTCCAGCAGTGTTTCTAAGTGCTTTCCAAATAAACACTCATGGGGTCTTGACGACCATCTTATGAGGGAGGGATAATTATTTGCCTACTCTCTGGATGAAGGAATCTAGACAGAGAGGCTGTGCAGTTGCTCCAAAGTCACAGAGCTCGTGAGCAGCAGACACAGTTTCTTCACCAAAGGGTGAGGCTCTGCAGGCTTGCTTGGAACCACTCGGAAGTATTTCCCCTTCTGTGTAAATAAATCAAACAGCTGAATACTAAGAAGTTCAATTAATTTTCTCAGTGGCTATTTTTTTAATTACCTGAGTGCCTGAAAAAATATTTTGGCTTAAAAAAACTGTCACACTCAAAAAGATTGCTTTCTACAGACTTAGCTCAATCTAATTTTATCGATGAATAAATTTAAGAGGTGACTTTCCCAGGATCTCAAGGTAAGAGACACAGAACCTGGATTAAATGGACTCAGTGTCTCCCTAGCACCATATCGGCTCCATGAAAGAGAAGCGTGGTTTTGCTCTGTCAATAATCAAGGGGAGAAGTCGGGTTCGCAGAGCAACCCGACTGGAGAAGGATGGGATTGGACTTAGGGGTGATCTTCATGCAGTGTATACAGACGTTGGTTTGCAAGGATGCACACCTGAAACCTAAATAACGTGTTAATGCTGTTATTTCGATAAAAATTATTTTTTAAAAAGACCAAAAAAAAAAAAAAACGAATCAAGGACTCATGTTTTCAGTTGTCAAGTCCTTCCGAAGTTTCCAGCTTTCCTGCTGATGTGTTATGTTTTGTTTTTCACTTATTCTTTTATTTCCCTGATAGTTGGCAGAAGTCATCTAAAATAAAATGCCAACATGCAGGTTATAAAAGGAGAATTTAGATGTCAGCTAAAGATGTTCTTCACATTCACATGCCCAGATGCAAAAAAAAAAAAAGGGGGGGGGGTGGCAGGTGGTGGGGCAAAGAGAGGACACAAGTAGGCACTTGGTCTGTGTTATGGCTAAGAGAGAAGTGATGAGTTCCCTCTGCCAGTAGGAAGGAAACTTAGCTTGGGATCATCTCAGGATGAGCCCATCCCACCTTGGAGTCTGCAGTGTAGACAGGCACTCCCTGTTCATCTGATAATATTAAAATAATTATCACTATGATTAATGAAATATAACAACAGCTAATGCTATGTAAGCAATGCTACATAATGTGGGCAAAGGGAGTTCAATACTCTCCATGGATGGCTGACTCCTTAAAACAATTTCCTACCTGCTTCAGCATTTGTCACATTTTCTCCTTGGTTTCTCTCTGTCATTTTTGCTGCCTTCTTTCCTTCTCAGACTTCTGTGGACATCCATCCTGCTCAGGAAGACCATCAATAAAAGTCACCTCACCTGATGCCGTGATTAGCCAAGAACAATGTTCTGTCTTGCCCAGGTTTTTGCCAAGTCCACATCAAGCTGTATTCTCACCTTCCTCCGCCACTTCAGGTGTCAGGAAGCCATTTTCAAATGATAGATGATCAAATCTTCCTGTGATGAGTGAATTCTGGGAGAAACATTTGCAGACTTTTTCCAGCAAATACCCATGTCACACGGAGTGGGTCAAAGCCTTGATTCTTCATCATCCACTTGGGTGGGACATTAGGATTTTAATGAGACATTTCTGGACATGGACAAGCTTGGGTGTAGGTCAGTCATGAGCCTCTGGTGTCATCCAGGACCTCTTCACTCTCTTCTGCTACAGAATAGGCTACAGAATATCTTTATTCCTTTGCAAAAGTCTCTAACTTAACACCTCTCTCTTTTTAACCAAGGAAATGGCCGTTTGGACATGGCAAATTGATCAGACCATACTATTCTCCTGGATCCAACAATTGATCCAGGAGTGTGGAAGCAACCCAAGAAGAGCTGATCAAAGACTGTTAAGGCAACTAAGAAAGAGATGATTTCCCTACTAAGACCAGGGCAGGCCTCGTCTCTGTAGGTCTACGGAAGCCTGGCCTGGTGCCTTCACTGGGGACAGGGTCTGGTTGAGAAATCAGCTGACAAAGAGAAAACAATTTCTACAAAGTAGCGGGTGACATCACTTGAACCCTTGCAGTTAAGTTATAGCAGAATCCATTTCCACACAAGGAACTTCCAGTTGCAGCAAGCCACAAAATACCCTCATCCCCATGCCACTCCCTCACCTATTGTTGCTGCGTTGATGTGATGTCACACTCAGAGCTGGTGAAATGTCCTCTCTTCCAAAGCATGTCTCTTCCCCAGCAGAACTCGCCATCCATTTGTGCTGTGTGCCCTCACCTGCCTCCCCAAATCTCACTGCCAGCCAGAGGGAAGTGGAAATTTGCCCTAATCTCAGGTGTTCACGGTGGTTAAGGGTCCGAGGCACAGCAGGAAGGCCACAGCCAGGAGTGGAGAATGTGAGACTCACCCTTGCTCTGCTCCTGATTTGTGGGGTGTTGTTGGGGGGCCCCTGCTACAGCAAAATCAACCTCCAAGTCACTCTAGGTCCTTTGTATGTAGATTCAGGGATTGGGGCCACCGTAGCCAGCCAGTATTATTTCAAAACTCTTCTATGTAAGAGTTGAGAGACAATGAACCAAAACAAGTCCACATTTCAGATTATTCAGCTGTAGAAATAGGGATGAAAATAGTAACTATCTGCAAAGACTGAAAGAATTTGTGTGACGTGTTTAGTGACATGTAGCGTCCGATGAATCTCTGTATGTGTAAGTTAATGTGGTCAGGTTACTGAGACTGGGGATCAATAAAGAAGCAAGGCTTTACAGATGTTATATATATATTCCTAATGGGTGTGTGTGTGTGTATGTGTGAGAGAGAGAGAGAGAGAGAGAGAGAGATGGGGGAGTCACATTGCCAGATTCACAGTTTACAGATTAAACATTGAACCCCTCTCTGACACTATCATAAAATGATCTTTTGGTTCATCAGATCATTCTATTTCTTCCCCTTTTCCTTGCCCCCTCCTTTCATTCAAAAACTGTGTTGCACACGTCGTAGACCAAGGGTTTGGCTGGGAATGAGCTACAAAACAGCACAAATCACACTTCTCTTTCCTTCTTGGACCTTAATATTTAATGCGGCGCTCCTGCGGGCTGCCCGAACCACCGCGCGCAGCCTTTGTCAGAGGCGTGCAGACGGAGCTGGTCTGTGCCATCAAAGCTCCCCTGGCCCCCGCCAGCATTTTCTAAGAAAAAAGTGGTGGCGGCAGGCTTAACTGGGCGAGTGGAGCTCGGACACGAGGCATTTTCTAAGCTCCAGCCACTGGGTGGGTTGAGGCGATCGGTGGTGGCCCCCCCACTCTGCTTACCTGGGAAAGCTAAAACAGATATAACAAAAGGGCTTCACTGGATGTGCTGCAGAGCTCGCCTCCCAGCCAGATCAGCTGTGTGGCTGTGTGTGTGACAAGCTGAATTATAAAGCAAGGGCCGCATTTGCTCCCCATCCTGCTCCCCTTCCTGCCTCACCACGCTCCCAGGTGCCCGTGATGGAGATGTGATTGCAGTTGCACAGAAGGAAATATTTTAAGACCTGCCAAAAGCCGTGGCTCAGAACTCGCTTTTCCGAGCAACCTGTCTGAGCGTGGTGGCTGCGGTGAATTATGGAGACCTTAGCGGGTTCACCAAGGGGAGCATGTCGCTGGGAGGTGGGGCGGGGGCTGCAGCTGGAAGTGGATTCCCTCCTCCCTTCAGACACCAGCTGGGCCACAGATTTAGTATCTCCTCCGGGGCTGCGAGGGAAGGGCAGGGTGGCACCGAGCAGGGCCAGTGGAGGGTGGGGGTCACCTCATTCATCTTGGACTGTGAGAAGCAAGACATCAATGGATTACCATCCGGACCCATCTGGCTTCAAGGCTCAGGAGCAGGCTCTCCGAATTAAACACGGGAGGTCCGTCTTAACTAACAGGTGCAGAGACACTGTCCTCCCCATGTGAAAATAAAGGCAGCTACCTTTGCCTTAAGCACTAGCCAAGGAGGCCTGCCGTCGGAATCCCTGAAACAATCTACGGGGTGGATGTTGTACCCCCAGAGGCAGTTGGGGAAACTGAGGGATGGAGCTGGAAATTTGTCTAATGGCACCTGTCTCGAAAGAGTGAGCCAGGAATAAACCTCAGCGGCCTGCTCTCTCCCCCACAGCCCCTGGCTGATGACGGATGATGACAGCAGTGAGGAAGGTGGCCGGGAACATGGCTGCTGGTGCAATGTGCTGTGATGGCCTCGTTTCACTTACTCTGCCTCAGCACCAGCACACCGGCTTCGTTCCCGTTTCAGTGATGCACAAAGAGGATAAGACAGCTAAGCCATTGGCCTGAGGTCACAGTTTTTAAAAAAAAACTCAGAAAATCAACAGGGACTCAAACTAAACCTGGCTGTTCCAACATCCCGCTTTCTAACATGAAGGTGAGTGCTCTGACCAGACGGGGTAGGCCCTCCCCCTTCACCAACCTCGAGTGCCAGGAGCAGCCTTCAGGATTCCTCGGGAATGCGGGAAAGCAGGACCCAAGAAAAGCCAAGGGCCCCTGCAAAAAAAAAAAAACAAAACAGAACGAGTGTGTAAATCAAGCCTGCATTTCTTCACGGAGCTCATGTCTAAGAATTGCCACGCTCTCAAACCCCTGCCATGCCTCACCCTCCATTGGCACAGAGGCCAACGCTCCTGCTAGGCTCTTTCTTCCCCTCGTAACCAGGTCTGGTTGCTTCCCAAGAGCTGAGGTATGTGGTGACAGGTGTGGGCAGTGGCGAGATGGATGTCGGGGTCCTTGTCTCTGCTCCCTGTTGTACCAGTAAGCACAGGGCAGGTTCTCTATCGATTCAGGCAGACGGATGAAAGAGAGTTCTGGAACCCTCAGTGGCTTTTTCAGGTTTTAATGTTCTTTCAATGCCAATTGTTGTGGGGTAAGCCCGCAGGCTGGCAAGGCTGGCAAGGCAGGAAGGCCGGAGCCTGGCAGGCCTCCCAGCCCCCAGTGAATCCTTTCTCTTTCTCTCTGGGCTCTCTCTGGCATGCTCTTGTGGACTCTTCCTCTCGAAGCTGCAGCCATCTCTGTCTCTGAGTGACACCGCCCTTATAGCCTCCGCCTTTAGGCTCAGGTGTGCACGCTTAGGCGTGCCCACACGGTACTCCAGGTGTCCACCTTCAGGCATGTGTGCCCCGCAGCCATGCACCCTCTATGTTAACAAGATCAAGGCTGCAGGTGATTAGCCACAGAAGCCAATGGCATAAAAGCCTGATCATTCACTTACCCCACACTCCCCACTCTGGGCACCCAACCCTGTGAAACGTATTCAGAGGGAGAGGTTAGGACATGCCACCTGCCTACAGAGAGTCACACATTTGGAAGCTGTGAATCGTGATAATGATGACATTCACTCTAATTTAGCAGAACACTAGAGCCAGGCCTGTGTAATAGCTGCCTATAGATAATAACGACCTGTAGAGATGGTTGGCTAAACTATGGAACAGCCACGTAGCAGAGTACTATGCAGCGGTTAAAAGGAACACATGATATCTCCACAATTGGCTATGGTGAGCTAGCTGGGGTACATTCCAAAAGTTAACATTTACGACAGAGAAAAGAGTTTATGGTGTGTTGCTACCATTCAGGAGAGAAAGGAGAATTGACCTGTAGTAGCTTATGTTAGAGACAATGAAAGACTTTTGAAAACGTTACATAAAGGGAGGAAATAGAAAGAACAAGCAAAGGAGAGCAGGAGAGCTCTGAATTCTCTGAAAATATGTTTTATAGATTTGACTTTGAAACCATGTAAATATTTTCTCTGATCACAAAACAAAGGTACATTTTCAAAAACAATCCCTAAAACATAAAAAATGAACCTAATTTTATATCAGCTTCAAGCCTGCCCACAGAGAGGGAAACTACAGGGTGATGGTAAAGAAAGTCCCTTCATTCTGCATGTCCATTCCTGGGGGTTCCAGAAATCCCTGATCATCTGGAAGAAGTGGAGGAGCTTTTATGAAATTGTGGTGGTGGTCTTGGTGCTGTAGAGCTGCTGCGGGTCTGTGAGTGTGCGGCGTGAGATAAAAGCAAATGCATAGTAGTGCCAGTGTTCCTGGAAACGAGGATTTTAGCTGAGAAGGAAGGAAATGCAGGTTATTAAAGTTAGTTCTGAGTTTCATTTTTTGGTCTCTTCTCCCCCATCTGGTCCCTCTTGAGGAGACACATAGTCTAAATATCCGGCTGCAAGTTTGTTCCCACAAATGATCCAGGCCTCTGACCCTGAGCTCAGGCTGATAATGGCTCACATTCTAAGACCTGATCTCGAAGTGTTAAGTGAAACTGTCTTCTAAAAAAGAAACAGGTGATTTTGTTGCTCACACCCCTATTAGCTTTGCCGGGATGTACTCCCCACATGGGCAGGGTGGGGAGATAGTTTACTTATATTCGTTTGCAAGCAACTCTGATTTCTTTGGTCCTCCCATCCAATGACAAGTTCTCATCCATCTCAGTCAACTGGTTAAAATTATTATTACAGTTGAATTCACAAAATGATAACTTATCCAAAGAGAAAAATCCTGACTGGTTAGAGCATATTTGGTTACTTTTCTGAATTGACCAAACCTTAAATATCAACATGAAGACTATGTTAAACCCAAAGTTTTGGTATCAAGTGGACCTGACCTAATACCACACATTGAAGAGGGGTAGGGCTTTGTGTAAGTTGCCTGATAGTCTGCAGTATTTATTTTTATGGTGCTAAAGAGTGGACAATTGTACCTTTTCTTGGAGTTGTTGTGAAAAGCAAATAAAATAATGAGGCAAAATCCAGATTTTTGCAACCCAGCTCCCTCACCTAGAACAATTTTGCAGGGCAAATCACAGGGACGAGAGGGAAAAGAAAACCTTTGAACTGATGGCGAATTTAATTTCTAACTAAGTGATTCACTGTGTCCATTGAATTGTCAGCAAAGTGATGTTCATCAGTGTCACATCCACAATGGAGATTTTAATTGCTGGTGAAAGACTGCCTACTTTCACCAACCAGAAAAGTTCTAGATGGTACTGCTTCATCACTCTAAATCCCCAACTAATCGGATTAAGCAATCATGCTGACATGTGATATAGTTTGAGAGTAAGAAATAAAACTTTTTTTCTTAAGCTACTGATATGTGGGGATGCTTGTTGCTACAGCACATTCTAGTCCATCCTGACTGATACCAAAAAAAAATTGTGATTTTAGCCAATGCATTTTCTATAATTCAATTAAATTAAACTCCATTTTGTCTTGGGAAACTTTTTTATAGTTATTCTCAAAAAATTCTCAGATCCAATCATTAGAGTTTTATATATGAATTTGATCATCTGATTCCAGAATATTTTATACTATAGCAAGGATAAGTAGATACTAGGCAGCCAAGTACCTATCTCCTGAAGGGTTATCTTCACTGTCTACTGCTCTTCTTAAACAACTCAGTCACTTTGGACTTCTTCCCACCTCTTTGACAAACCAGGGTCCTCCTCCAGGATTTTGCAACTGCTGATCCCCCTACTGAAGCATCCTGTCTTCACATATTAAAATGGGCAGGTCCTTCTCATTATTAACCTCTGTTCTCTTCTCATGCTCTTTCCTCAGTAGCCCTCCTGTCATCTCACCCTCTTCTAGCTCTTTGTGGAATTTAATACTAACTTCTTCTATATTATCTATCTACATTTGCTTCCTAATGATCTCTTTTCCCTCCTGAACAAGGACAATTCTTTTGCCTATCTTGTTCACTGCTAGAAAAATACAATGCCCAGAACTGGCAGATAAAAGATGTGCAATAAACATTTATTTAATAAATAAAAATGAGCCCATGAGAAACATAGATTCTGTCCTATTGTTGCTGAAGGGTATGTCCACCGTTGACAGAGGACTTTGGGAATGTTCTACTGAGATTATCTAACCATGTGTGAGATGAGTGTTTTACTAAATTTAACATTCAACTTCCTACCTCTCCCCATCATGTGAGACAGCAGTAGTGGCTATATTTTCTGACAAAGTTATCCTTCCCCTCTTCTCTCTCCTGATGGTTCTGAAATTTCCTCTTCAACTGGAAACATATGCTCTCCTCTCTGCTGATTTCGACTTGACTTCATCGGTCACAAAAACTCTCATAGGAGTTCCTTAGTTTGGATAATTTAAACTTTGAATTTCTTTGGAACTTTGCTTAAGTTAATCCTCTAACATGTGCTGCTCTAAACCCTTACCACTTGGTTCTTAGAATATCAGGCTGCTTCTTATTCTCGTTTGAATGGCAACTTGCCAGGGCTTGCTAATTGCCCAGGCCAAGTCTCTGTGGAGGAAAGTAGACAGAAATAGCTCATGCCAAAATATTATTTTTTGAATGATGAAGCACATTTGTGTGATGGAAAACTTAACATTCAAAGAATATATTTAATACCCCCTTCTTTGGGTTTCACTGCTTAATTAAATGACAGCAAGGTAATTCCATTTGGTTGATCTGAACCCCTAGAAATGGATGGAGGCCAGCACTGGAGGGTCTCAGTGGCACAGGTGAAAACATGCAAGACGGTGAACTGGCCCACCAGGCATCTGTGTCCTGGTGACTTTTGCAACATTCAGTGGACAGTTTCCTCTCACAGAGACATCAAGATAAACATTAGAACTCAGTCTGGACATTATATGAAAAGGCAGTGATTTTCTATGTAGAAAATATTCCATGCTATGGACAGCCAGAATGTGCAGATGAGACATTTACAACACCACACATGCTTGTGGAGCAGTCTCCAATCTGATTCACAGTGATGGACATATAGTTTCTCACTGAAAGATTTGAAATCCCTGTTTGCCAAGGTTCCATCACTTTCAAAATCAATTCTACTCTCCCTCTCAGGGATCAATTTTATAAAATGATGAGAACAAATTACAGAGTAATTTTTTAATCCAAAAGAAAAATTTTTAAGAAATGTTTTTGGTATTTAAATAATGATCTGGGCATCATCTTTTGTGATTTTTCAAGCCAGTAGGCTCCATGCCAGGGCAAGCCCATTCATGATCTGGGAACCTGTGTGGTACGTGACTAGGACTGCTGCAGCCAACAGAGACTGGCCAGACCTTAGGACTTTTGCCTAGAAGAATTTATTTCAAAGAATAGAGAGGAATTTTTGAAATAAATACAATATTAAAATAAATACAATATATAATAATAATAATATAATAATGGAATTTTTGAAATAAATAAAATATAATAATAATAATATAATAAGACAAAGAAAGGAGAGGATGATGTTTATTGAGGGTTTATCTTGATGCAGACATTATGCTCAGCACTTTATAATTACTTTGATCACCAATTCTCACATCACCTATGCAGAAAGTACCGTTTTAGAGTGAAAGAAGCTGAGCCAGCAAGAGATTCAGCGGCTTCTTCGTGGTCACACCAGGGACGGACCTGGGTAGTCTTGCTAGAACCAGACTCTTAATCAAGGTTTTCTACCAAGTGAAGAAGATAAGTAGGTAGAATGGTTTTATCTCCTTTAACTTCATCACTAAGTGGTTCACCTTACTGTTACTATCAACATTAATTTTCAAAAACTGGGAAACTTTCCGCCGAGAAGATGTGTCACAGTTTCCTGAATCATCTTCCCTTGTTGAATGTGATAATTTTGAATCTGCCTCAAGGAAGACCAGGACCCTCACACAGTGCGTGCATGTGTGTGCGTGTGTGTGTGAGAGCGTGAGTTTTCCAGAGTGAGATTATAACTTCCATAAACTTCTCCAATAATTCCATGACCTACTCTGCATTTCTCATTTATTCTTTAAGGCTAATTTTTGTTTATTCAACAGCTATTTCTTGGTAGTGCAGGGCAGAGGGATCAATGAGACGTGGCCTCCCTCCCCAGGGAACACTAGGGTAGGCCACACAGCTCACAATGCCAGCTCCTAGAGGCTGAGCCTCCAGGCTGCTCTGGCTACATGTGTCTGTGGTTACCCGCCCTTTGTACTGACCCGGGACCATGGACACCCAGTTCTGCCTTAGTCCCTACGCAGAAATCCTTCTCTTCCCCTCAGTATCATGGATTCCTTAAAGGCAAGGATGGTGCTTCCTGCATTTCTGGCATCTTCACCACCCAGGCCCTGGTTCAGGGTGGGCACTTAGGATGCTCTGGGGCCTGTCTCCAATAAGCTTGGAGCAGAGGAGCAAACCTACCTCCCCACTGACGGGACAAAATAAGTCCCCTTGCCTGGGAAGATTTTTGTTTTTCTCACCTGGAACAAAGGAAAGCCCAACTCCATTTCTGAAGATTGTGTGATGATCAGAGATCACGTATGTGTCTGTCCCAGGAGGTCCTTGGTGAATATCTGTGCCTTTCCTCTCTCAGTGGTCTCACCGCCATTGGTTGGACCAAGTCAGGAGGCCCCAGGGAGGATGTGTTTCTCTGCCTGCAGCCCCGACGGCTCCTTTCCTCAGCTGAGCTGGAGGAAGAGCGGCTCTCCCCCAAGTCTTCCATCTCCACCATCTGCACAGCCAACTGTTCTCTGACTGCGGGCTCCCTGCTCGCGTCCCCGCTAAGCAGGTGTGGCGGATGCCTGCCTCCTCTCTGCTTTGCATGCGGAATCTGATTGTGTTTGACAAGCTGCTCACGACAGAGGGAAAAAAAAAAAACACCACGAATTGGATTAAATGCTCTTTGTTTAGACTTTATTAGCCAAGGAGGCTGCTGCATAATTAATTGGAGAATAAACTATAATCTCACAATGAAGCAGAAACTCAGCCCCCCTGAACCGCAGTCCTGCTTGCCTGTAGGGCGTTAGGGATGGGTGGGGGTTTCCTAAGTGACTGGTGGTCTTTGGGGAAGAAATGGCTTAGAGGAGCTTATCCCAGCGATTTGCATGGGTGTGAGCACTCAGTTCTGGTGAGCTAATGTGCCTAAACAACTGTTTATTATTAATATTATTATTATTATTATTATTATTATAGTTTAGAATGTACGGAGAAGTTCTCAATATCCAAACCCTTTTCAGGTTGGGCTCCCAAGGCAGCCCCTCCTCTCTGCTAAAATAATTGACTCCCAGAAATTTCTGGAAAATTCTACTCTTTGTATTTCACCTTGTCCAGAGAAAAACAAAACTTCATCAGCAGCAGAGAAAGGTGCTCTCCACTTTATTTACCAAGTGTTCTGAGAACACACATCCCCCTTCTTTTCAATATTCTTCTATTAAAAACACATGTAATTTTTTCACCTGTCTTCCTCAGTTATTAATCTAAACCTTCTTAGTTTAAACAAAGAACTTTAAGAACAAACATCTGCACTGAAAAGAAATCCAACTGGCCTCATCTGGCTGAGGCCTTCCCTAAGTCAGTGTCTCCCATCTCCTGCTCCGGGTCCCCAGGTTCCTGCTGCTAACAGTGATCCTTTCCGTGCCACATAGGTATGTGGCAACCAGATGTTGAATAATCCCATGTTCTCCCCAAGCTGTGCCTCGCATAGTTTTCAGCTACTATCTCCCTTGGGTCTGCATGGACAGTAGCTTCAATCTGTCTGCTTTCTTCTGCATAGTGTTTGCATAACTCATCTTGTCAGTGCCTTGCTTTCAACATTGCTTTACCCTCACATCTAATGAGTATTTTTGTAAGCAAAAAAAAATCTATACCTGTCTATCTATCTATCTATTTATCATCTATCTTCCAATTATGAAGATCTCTATCTTTTAACTGGATTTATTCACCTACTTATATTTAATAGAATGAATGACATATTTAGGCACAACTTGACCACTTTACTATCTTCTCTATTTGTCCCATTTATTCTGTGTCCCTGTGATCTCCTTTACTTGAATTCTACTGAGATATTTTTGTAATGCCATGTTGCCTTCTACTGAAATCATCATTATGCATACTTTCATTATTCTTTCAAGAGTTACTCTAGAGACTGACTAGAGCAGTTAACCTAATCTAGCCTGCAATCTTGACCTTACTTAAAAATGAGAAACTTTAGTATACATTACTCCATTTACCCCTTCTTGCCTTTTGTTACAGTGCTGTCATATATTTCTGCATCTATTTTAATTCACATAAGACAATATTGTCTTTCTGTATATTTCTATAAATATAATCAACTCAAATTCTACTGCTTTTCACTATTTCCTGCCTTCTCATGCTTCCATCAAGAGTAATTTTTCCTGAACCTGAAGGACTCTAATTTTTCAGTATTTCTTATATTGTAGGTCTGCTGTACATTAGCTCAGACTTTGTTTTCTTGGGAATAACCCTAATTTGCCTTCACATTACTTCTCTAATAATAATGTTTTTCTCTTTCTAAGATCTTCTGTCTTTGATTTTCAACAGCTTTACTACAATGTAATCAGATGTAGTTTTCTTTGCATGTAGTGTTTCCTGAATCTGTGGACTGATGTCTTTCATTGGTTTTAGAATTTTTTTTTAGTCATTGTTTCTTCAGATATTGTTTTTGTCCCTTTCTGTCTGCCCTTCAATTCTGATATCCCAGATACATGTGCTATAAATTATCACAAACTTTGTTTTCTTGGGGATATCCTTATTTTTGCCTTCACTTTTAAAATACACTTTTGCTATATAAACTTTTAGGTTGGCAGTTTATCCCAAAATACTGCACCCCATAGGCTGTTGTTCTATCTTCAACTCATCCTCTGTCTCATTGAGCTTTTGTTTGGATGCTTCTTACTATTTATCTTCCAGTTCCTGAATGTTCTTTCATATATGACTGCCTTGTGAATTACGTATTATTGGAATGTCAACTTCATTTCTTTTCTAGTTTAGGGTTTTTCTTAGATTGCTTTCTCTATATTTCAGTTATTTTTCTAAAGTTTCTATCTTGTCTTTCAGTTTCTGAACATATTAGTCACAATGCTTTGCATCCCATGTTGGAGGTACTGTCCAGTACTGAAATCCCTCCTAGTTCTATCCATTTTTATTGCCTGCTTTGTCTGCTGACTCATCCCATGGTATGCATGGCCATGTACGGATGTATGCCACATGAATATATGTGAAAAAATTATACAGGCTCTGGATGCTGTTGTCTGTCCTGGGCACATTTGAGCCTGAGTGGAAAGTACAGGTCAAAGCAGATCATCAAAATGTAATCAAGAATCAAGCTGGCTCAGAGTGTTTAACCTAGTAAGGACATTTCTATTTCATGTCAGCTCCCCTCCTGGCTCGTAGTCCTTTCTGCCCCAATGGAATGAATGCCTGCCTTTTATTAGAGCTTCTGTACACTGATGCAACCTGACCCCAATCCTCACCTCCTCTGCACTTTAGCTACTTTCTCAGTCTCCTGACAGCAACTTTCTGCCAGGTGTACCTGCCCTCCACCTACAAATCAACCAATATCTCCAGGGGAGAACCAGCTTAGACTACCAGGCTCCATCACTCTGCTTCTCTTCTTTCTGAGATCGTGGCCATGTGGGTCCTGGCTATCTGAATAATTCTGAACTTTATATCTGTTTTTCTGTTAGGTCTCCACAACTCTGTGGGGCTGATGAAAGTTCCAGAAAATTTCTCTGACTCTGAGTAGATGCTTCCTGTTAAGATTCTCAAACTGATTGGGTTCAGCTCAGGGTATCTTCCTCCTCTGCAGGACATTGCATCCCACTCCAGTCCTAGCTGTTCTGATAACTATCAAAGGTTTTGTATTACAACACCGTTTCAGTGATCCCGTGGGAGTGATGACCTAATATAAACAGACAGAACCTGAGATGGATATTTGCATCTACCTTTCAAGCTGTGGAGCGCTGGAATCTCAAATCTCATTGCCTGCATCTCCAACCTGAATCCCAGGAACCTGAAGGTCATGTCCTTGCACGTCTTGCGGTGTCACTTGAGAGTCCCTGGGATGAAGCCCCTTGTTGCTGCAGCGATGGTAACACAGAAGAAGCCTCTGATTTTCAAGAATCCCGTCTGGTCCCCTGGCAGCTCTGCCCCACACTCTTTCCTCTTCGGAGAGAACGTCTTGCTCCATATGTTCCCCCAGACAGAAGCTCTGCCCAGGGCCTCATTCCAAAAGCAAGTGCGATTCCCACATTGATTGTTTGGGAAGCTCCGTTCCTTCAGGCTCTGCTGTGAGTCATTTAAGGTGATGGCTCCTTGCCATTCTGAAGACTGTGCCTTTGGGGCACATGTGCTAGTTTCTGGGAGTGGGGGGGGGCCCCTCTTCCAAGACCTCACTTTCCTCTTCCTTCAGATCTAGGCACTGTTTCCATGGCTTTAAGAGAATGTCTTTGACAACTTCCATCCCCTGTTTGGCCAAGTCCCTGCCTGATTCCCAACCCAGCCCTCCCCCTGATGGCACCTCCCTCCCTCCATCACACAAACTGCTCCTCTCTCGTCCTCAAAGCCACCCCTCCAAGCCAAACGGCTGCTCCCCAGTAATTCCAAAATGCACACTGGGTCACACCTCACCTCGATTCAAATGGTTTCGCATAATGTTTAGACTTTACTCACAGACATGGAGGCCTGTTGCAGCCCCTCTGAAGAACAATTTGCAAGCAAGTTAGACTTAAAAACCAAGCAGGCCCTTTACCTGGAAACTGGCTCCACGAATTCACTTTCAGATCCGCTAGTCACTACAGTCATCACACATTGTCCACAAAAAAAAAAAAAAAAGCCTGGAGCAAAACCTAAGTGATCATTAATTGATGCCGTGGAAACACATTGTGCTGATTCTGGCAGGAATGGCCGTGGCTTGAAGGAAAAGGATCAGCTGGACACCTCGGGCTTTATGGGCCAATTTGCCAAGATGTCATTTTAAGCAAGAATAAAATATATGTATTGTATTTTGTAAACATCCCTGTTTATTTTTTCGCAATATAGGATTTCTCTTGCCAGCTGTGTGTCACCAGTTTTCCCAAAGTGCCCACAGTCCTGCTCCACCCTGTACCCCATTCTCCTCTCCCCTCCCCCCTCCCCCCCAGTGTCTTAGCTCTAAGGTCTGCTTTCAAGGGTGGGTCTTCAGATTTGTCTTTGTCTGATCCTTTGTTTGGTTTCTCTGGATTCCACGCATAACTAAAGCAAGTTGTAGAACAGTGTAAATGGGATAATCCTTTGTGTTAAAAAAGAAAAGTGACAGGAAAATACACTAAACATTTCTTCATTTATCTGTCATCTGCTTTTCTACACTAAAATAGGGCTTTCAGGCCATCAGACGCTGTTTCCCCCTCTCTTCCCTGGCACCCAGACAGGGTAAGTGCTCAGTAAATATTTGTTGTTTCATATATCAGAGAAAAGGGATGGGATGAGAGAGCGACTTGCTTTTCACAGTTCCGCTCACATATCGTGGGGTGTGGAAGCTCATTCCCCATCTCCCCACCATGCACTCCAGCACCACTGGCCACCCAGGCTCTCAGTCACCCTGAACACACAGCTGACACCTCTCAGCCCTTCTACTAAATCCTTGCTCAGCCAGCTAACCTGACTCCTCCCCCTTCATTGCAAAAGGACTGGCTCCTGGCCCCAGATTCCTTCAGTCTTTTTCTTTGTCCCCTCCAAGAATATTCCCCCTAAGGAGGACCCACTCCCCAAAGGTGGCAGTGAGCTACCTGGACAGAGACCGTGGACAGAGACCGACACTTCTTATCTTTACATAAGGATCCCAGAACAGGGGGCACCAATCAACATCTAAGAATGAACGAATTTCATAAAAGCTCAAAAACGGAAACAGCAAAAGAAACAAACAAGATGAACTCTTGCCATTTGCAACAACGTGGATGGAGCTGGAGGGGAGGAAGCTAAGCGAAATAAGTCAGAAGGAGAAAGACAAATACGGGATAATTTTACTCACATGTGGAATATAGAGAAACAAAGAAAAGGAACTGGTCGCGCCAGGCCAAAGCAAACCTAGAAACCTGCAGAACTGGGGCTTGCAGAGGAGGAGGAGAGGGTGGGGAGAGAGTGGGGGACAGGGCCCAAGAAACTGGGGTGGAGGATCACAGGTGCCTTTGTGCTTAGGGTGTGGTGAGCACCTCCTGAAGACTGTGGATCCATGCCCTTCAGTCATAGACAGCGTTGTACACCAACGCCGCCTCGATAAAAATGACCATTAGAAATAAATAAATAAAACTGGGGGAAAATGGAAATAGCCACCAGCTGAGAAATGGATAGATAAGATGTGGTCTCTGCGCCCAATGGGACGTCACGCTGCAGGATCAATATGCACTGCACGGTGGAGACTATTTGAAACCACTCTAAGAAAGAGCCAATTACGCAAAATCTCCAGAATAGGGAAATCCAGGGAGGTGTGAAGCAGACTGCTGGGTTTCTGGGTAGGGGTGGGGGTTGGAGCTCAGGGGTTGACCACTAAGGGGTGTGGTATTTCTTTTCAGGAAATCCAAGTGTTCTAAAGCTGGATGGATGCCCCCGTCTGTAAATACACTAAAAGTCATTAAATCGTACATTTTTAGAGGGTGGAATGTCTGATATGTGAATTATATCTGAATGAAGCTGTTAAAAATGGAAAGGATGTGTGAGAGCAGGACTGAATGGTGAACCAGGTTAATATAGGTTAATGGGGCATCTCAATAGGCAAAGCTTCTCCCCCTGACTCCCTAGACCTGCAGGGGGTCCCTCCTAAATCACTGAATTATTCATACAACAAAGGATCATCAGGTATGTTAGATGGCTTCACCGTTGGACGCTGGGGAGACAGAAGTGAATGAAACAGGAATATTCTCCACCATCCTAGAGCTAATTGCTTGGTGACAGCCTGATACTTAGCAAATACAGTTGTTTATTACCACTACTACTACTACTACTACTACTACTACTACTACTACTATTACTATTACTACTACTACTACTACTACTACCCTGTACTTCTAAATCATACAGTGTCCTTGGCCAACATTGTATTTTAACAAACACTAAGAAGGAAACAGATCTGAAGGCCAGTAGAGAGCTGCTTGTCCAGTCTGAACTGGGACCCTGGCTTGGAAACTCCCAAGCCTAATTCCACCCCTGCATATGGGCAATCTCTGCTGACCTGGCCACCTCCAAGCTAGCCAGAGATTTTAGTAACAGAAGGAAGAGCCGGTGCAAGCTTGCAGGGACCTGTCGGGCCGGGATGGGCAGCTATCCCGGCAGCAGGAGGAAGCGGGCCCTGGCCCTGACTCTGCTCCCCACGCGGCCCCTCGCCTCCCCGGCCAGCAGCGGGATAGATAGCTTTAATTACACCAGTCCTCAGGACACTGCCAGGTCTTCGCTGATGCATTTCATTTCCTTCTGCTGCGGGCTCGGAAGCTGGGTGATATAACTCAGCAGAAGATTTCTCCGGGAGGAATTTCGAAAACGAACCCTCCGAGCTGCTGACGCTGCAGATATGGACTGTGCTGGGCCGCCCTGGCCTCCTGTCCTAGAGCCAGTAAAACCCTCGGCCCATCTTGGACCCAGAGTCAGGCCTCCCATTGTCTCTGGGATGGATTCCAAATGATGGTGGAGTGCACGTGACCTTTGGGTCCTCACTGTCTGCTCCCTGTGCCCACTGGGCTGTGCACCATCCTCATCTCCCCACGCGCCTCCTAGGCCCTTACCAGTGGCACGCAAGGTGGCACCTCTCCCCGAGCGCGCACAACTTCGTCTCAGCCTCCCTACTGCCCTCCTAGGCTGGGAATGTGCTTAACTCCATTCTATAGGTGGAAAAACCAGGCTGAAATCACTTCCCCCAGTCTTACAGCCAATAAGCGTCCACACCGGGTTCAACCCTGCGCCTCAGTGAGCTTCATCTCTCATGCGGACGAGACCAGATGACCTGCAGCTCCCCCACCCCACTCTCACCCCACCCCACCCCCAAGATGGGTTCTTTGTGCCTCTCAGTGGGAAGGGATCTGGTGTCTGTAGGACTGAAGCTGACACCATTTTGGAGGCCCTGTTTCAGATAAACAAACAAAAATAGGTATTCATGTGCATCTTTATCTCAAATACTAAAAAAACTGTCAAATGACAATTTTTTAAAGGCTGAAAAACACCACAAAGTTTGGGGAAATCCAGGAAAATATAAAACTACTTTATAATTTTCTTTCCAAACTGGATCACATGATTGCCCCACATTTTTGCTGTTTGGATTTCCCAGCCTCTCCTAAGTCCAGCACCTGGTGATGTCATTTTCTGCAGGAGAAAGGGAGGAGGACTCAGCCTTCCCTCAAGGGCAGGGCTTGGTAAACTGAGGCCTGAGGTCAGTTGCTCTTCCTGTCAGTGCGGTTTTGCTGGGATGTGGCCGTAGTGATTTGTCAGACACAGATCAGGACTTGCCATGGACAAGGAACATATGGCCCAGCGTCGAAAATACTCACTGTCTGGCCCCTTCATGCGAAGCTTGGCCAGTCGTGCTCTGGCACACTGGTCGGGCAGAGCAAATCTAAGACAGGGGCTCTGAACTCAGTTGCATTATTTCCCTTGTCACTGGGCCAAAAGTGCCTGCTGCTCTGTATCTTCTATGAAGACTTACTCGGACATGTCCTCCCGAGACATGCCCAAGGTAGAATGAAGGATCATTAGTGCATATTTTAATATTAATATGTGTTTGTATTTAATATTTTAATATTATGTGCAATATTGAATTCCACATATTCTTCCAGACCTTTCTTTCTCCTTTCATTTGTATATTTGGAGATATGACCTTATAGATGAATGTAGTGCCAGTTCCTTTGTTTCAGTGCTGTATAGTAGTCCATTTCAGGATTTACCACCCTCTCGATTTATCTACTTTGTCATTTGGACATTTAAGCTGATTCCAAATATTCACCTTACAATGTTGCAGGGGATACATCAAGCACATTCCCTCCTGCATGTCCATGCTAGTCTCTCTAGTTTATATTCCAGGGAGTGGAACTATTGGGTCACAGGAAATGGACCATCCCTGTTTTTATTTGAAACTGCTCAGTTGATTTAGTGGGTAGGAAAATTAAAGTGCTCCTGCTTCTGTGCCAATACCAGTGATGGAGCCGGCACGTCTCACTCTCCAATGAACGGACGGATTCCCCGGAGAGCTTGTTAAGATGCAGATACCAATTCAACAAATCCAGAATGGGGTATCAGACTCTGAATTTCTAATGGTTTCCAGGTGATGTTGATATTGATGTTCCATGGAGCACACCATGGTGATGAAGTTCCAGCTGGACAAAAATAAAAGCTCATTCTTTCCACCAAGTCTAATCGGTACTTGCTCTGGGTGAAGGGCAGAAGGACGGAGAAGGATGGGCTCACAGATCTTTTGTCCTGGCTGGTCCCAGTTTTTTTTCCTGGTATACCTTTGCCTCTGTTCAGGTGAAAATTGGCCTGGTTGTTCCTAACGAGGTACAGTCTCTGTATCTTAAGCTCAAAGTAGGGGTCAGCACCTTTCTGAAAGGAGAAACTCTCCCCCCCCCGAAGGAAGCTTGGACATCAGAACTAAGTTCAGCTCCAGTATCTTTTCCAGCATGAGATTAGAAGCCTCAGATGTAATGATTCTCACTCCTGGCTGTCCGGGCCAGCCGGGCAGATCAACGTGGTACCCAGGGGAGGAAGCAGGGGCTAGGTAGGACAGGGGTACGCAAGGAGTGGAGACAAAGCCAGGATCATTGCTAGTCTCATTTATTCAGGAATGTGTACAGGGTTATATAGGTTCAGAAGAGGAGGTCTCTCGTTATCTCGAACAAGGAGAGACCACCAATACAAACGAGCCACAAGGAGCAAGCAGGGGGCAGGGTTTAATTGTCACAATAGGAAACTTGAAACTTTACTCAGGCTACCTTTCAGTATCTGCTTCAGGCAAGAACCTGGATGTTCAGGTTTGGGCCCCTACACCTGGCAACTCCATACAGTGAAAGGCAGGAAGGGGATCTGGAAATTTTCCTCCTTTACGATTCTCAGATATTATTGAACACACGGGGATAGAGACACTAAACCCCAAAAGGCGACGACTATAGGGCATGGAATAAGGACCCTGCAGTTTGGATCTTGATTAGAACAGTTATCAGTTTAAACGGTGCCGAGGGGCCTCCCTGGTGGCACAAGGGGTTAAGATGCAGCACTATGAAGCTACCCGCAGCCTCTGCAGCACGAGTTCAATCCCTGGCCAGGGAGTTGACCCACACGGCGCAGCAGACCTCTCCTGTCTCCCCGCTGCTCCCCTCAGCAGTGTATTTCAGTAGATCCACCTGTTCTGCTCCCCACTCTGTCTCTTGTGAGTCCTGTCACCCCCCCCGCACCTCTGGCCTACACCCCAGTTCTTGTATGCATAAATAAATAAACCTTTAAGAAAATGAAAAAATAAACGGTGCTGAAAAGTCTGTAGACACATCTCTGCTGAGCCTGGCCCTGCTGTGGCTGCTTCCCTTGCACACCCAGGATGCAGGGCCATCGTCCCCTGGAAACCAGCTCTTGTTTAATTCAAAAGGCACTTCTTTAAGGCAGATGGCGAGGGAAGAAGAAGGAAATGTCTGCGAGGCTCTGCGAGCCCTCACTTGAGTCCTCATCTGTGGGAAGTGAGGCGATAGCTTCTCACACTTGGAGGGTGATGCATGTTTGCGTCCTGGAGGGGAGGACATGCCCGTGACCTGAGACCCTGAGTCAGGTGACCTTGGGAGATGCCAACTGCTTTAGCCAGCTCCCAACGTGGTGGTCCCTAGAATAGAAAATCATTTTTCTGGAAAGGACCCCAGAGAAACCAGGTGACAGATGATTTGTGCAGACAGAAGCACACGTGAATTTCTCAATACCATGCAGCCAGCGTGGGTTTATAGAGCTTGGCCCAAAAAGAAGTGTGCCCGTGAGCTGTGACATGCCTCGTTATAAAGACGGAACTTGTCATAAATGCCCCTTAGCTTTATGAGCTTGGAAAAATGTGGGACATTGTCACTGGATAAGATTACCCCTGTGCTCTAGATATCTGGTAAGTATTAATCACTTTATTGTTTCACGTAGGCTGGCCACGAACGCCAGATTTCTATGAGGACCTCGCCTCCCCAGTCCTTTTTGTAATAATTATTGACTTCGTGCTTATAAGCAGGCCTGAAAGTAATGTCTCTTTTTAATTAGTTTCCTGATGACTTTCTTTTTCTTTTTTAATTAAACAATGCCACAGACAAACTTTTGAAGCTAAAGACACTTTAATGGATATTATCTGTCTGCCTTTCTTTCCCTGACTGTATTCATTATAGGCAAATCAATGAAAATTGATAAACCCTTGATGGGAAAAAGGAATGTATTTGTATTCATTACAGTGGATTGGAGAGAATAATAAAATGAAATGTTGTTACAGTGAGATATAAACCCAACCTACAGAATTGTTCAATATGAAAACGCAAGATACTTTTCATTACCGTGATAGGGAGCAGCTCAGAAGCGGAAGCCAATAATTTTAAAAGTCTTGAGCAGGGGGTTATGCTGACTCTACAGTTCAATACGTTAATTGACAATAAATCCTGCTTGCGTCTAAAAGGCACTTGACTAGTCATTTTCAAGATGGTCATGATTTTTTATGATGCGGAACTTTTAATTTACAGGGATGATAAAAATAGATTTACTTTCAGCCACTTGTATTTGATTTAATTACCTAATCAACTATAAATCATCTACTATTGAAAAAGCAATTTAACAGAGATGATATTTGGCTGTCATATTTGGGGCCACTGCTGGGGAGAGTTTGGTGAGTGCAGAGGCCAGGCGTGCCGGCAGAGTGAATCCTGTGTACTTTTCTCCCACGTCTAAAAAAAGCCGTCAGAGTTGAAATGAGAGCTTCGGCTCCAGCTTTAAAAACACTCAACTGGCATATTGCCTACTTATTTCCTAACCAGATATACCTGAAATGGTGTGATAGTGTCATGCTAGTGAGAAAAATTGGGACTTGATCATTTTCTAGCATCTTCCCAGCTCTGATATGCTGTCATAGTGCCAAGAGTGACAAGTTAGATGTGAACCTCAATTGGTGGTTCAGATTGACTCTGGAAAAAAGAGGCTCAGCCCAGCAGAACCTGCTAGATTAAATGCCTGAGTGATAGAGGATGGTTATTTATGATTAAAGAAGAAAGGCGTGGCTTCCTGGAATAATTGGAGGTTCTGAAGTCAGGAAACCTGCAAGAACATCTCTCCAGGCTTGATCAGATATCTCGACACTCCCCTTTTCTATTTGCCTCTCCGCGTCCAGGGCTATTTTGTGACCATATGCTAATGACTAGAGGCTTGCTTCTAAAAAGGCAAACCTTTTCTTGACATGTGACTGCTCAGAGTTCTTTAATGGTTTCCCGTCATGCTCAGGATGAAGTCTAAACTTTTAGACACAGCATCTCCTTAACACTCAGATACCTGGGCAATGCTCCTCCATACTATCTGTTTCAAATGTTCTGAAGGTCTTTAAATTCCTGAAAAATTATGGTTTACTGATTGGCTGGATGGCTGCCCACAAGGATGGATGGATGGATGGATGGATGGATGGATGGATGGATGGATGGATGGATGGGTAGATGAGTAAGTGCATAGGTGGGTAGATGGATGTATAGTAAATAGATGGATAGATGCAAGAATGAATGGATGAAAGAGTATGTGGAAAGACTGATTTATAGATAAAATAATGAATCGACATCCCTTCTTGTCCCTAAAGATCTTTAGCCCTTGTCCCCCAAAACAGCTTCCCTTGCTCTAACTCATTCTTCTCCACTCTGCATCTCAGACCTCTGAATGTGTCTGAATCAGATTTGTTTGCTGAGAACAGAGGTTTCTACCCTTTGGCGAAGTTCAGCCTTCTAACCTGTCATGTTAGTTTAGCCTCTGGGGGAACTTGAGGTCTTGGTGGTGGACACCACTTTCCCCGATTCATGTTCTACTTAATTATCTCTTTCTGTCAGCCAGGCACAAGAGTCTTAACTGCTTTCTATTCCCACACTTATTTTTTTCTTAGGAGTCAGCCTTAATACTAGTCTTTTAATTAGAGGTGGCTACAGTTCTTGGCTCATATGTAGGACTGAGTTGAGTGATCATTCTGAACTGAGTCAGTCGATAGATTTTCAACTCCTAATGTGAGATTTTTCCCCCAGGTTTGGTGATGATCTCTGAGGTTAATTTCTCCCAAACCTCAAATTAGTTTTTTGTAATAATATAAATGCATTATGCCAAAAACTCAATAATTTTCAAAGCTGTGTAATGGATTCAATGGGTTCATTATTCTATTCTATTTGCCTGGACGTATTTATTCTTTTAACTGGTTGAGGTCTCTGGATTAAAATGTGCAAAGATGTGAAACTCACTTAAAATGCATCTGTGTGTTCATATCTATTATTAAAAAGGAGATGTAGGGGCCTCCCTGGTGCCTGTTCTGTTCCCCACTGTCTCTGGTGAATCCTCTCACCCCCCACACCTCTGGCCTGTACCCCAGCTCTTGCATGCATAAATAAATAAATCTTTTTTAAAAAAAGAGATGTAATAGCTCAATTATATTATAACAAAAAATATTGTCCAAAGCACAGTTTTTTCGTTTCTATATGCCCTACCCCAGTCCAATAACAGAGACCCACATTCTTACAGAAGGGCATTGATATCTCCCATTTGTGTTATACTTTGTTCATTTTATAGCTGATCAAAAACATTTTCCACACATCCACACAGTTTTCACAATGACAGTTCAATATCTGCTGCCTATCCGATTGTGTCGATGGAACCCATTTAGTTCATCGTTCCCTGATGGATGGACATTTTTATTATTTGTATGTTTTGGGGCCATTGTTGTCATTGGAGAGAATGCTGCAAAGACAGTAAAAGATGTAGAATATAGAAAATCTGATTAAAATTTTGATCAAATTTTCCCTTCTCCAAAGAGTAACTAATTATCTCAGAGCTCATTATATCCCTAATTTCTATCAGTTGCCTCTCTAGCTTTAACCTTAAGAAACTTTAAATATTACTTGCACAATAACACAGATTTGGAGTCAAGCCAAACTGAATTCAAATGTTCCAGCCACTGCTCAGCAGCTCAAGGATTCAGAAAGGTGGTTAAAAATTTTAGCTTCACGTGTTCTTATTCTACAAAGTGAGAACAAGATCTTTACCTGGGATATCATAGAACAAACTTTAAGGGAATATTTGCTGTAACTTTTGATATTTTTTTTATCATTTTGTTTGAATTGCTTTAAAATGTTGGGCTCAGTCTGTGCAGCATCAAATCTGAAAATTGTAATGGAGAATTTTATTGGTTTTGGTTTATTTTCTTGTCTTCTCCCCACTTTGCATTTAAAGAAGCAGAGAGAACATCATACTGACAAAAGACCAATTTTAGGGTGTCTGTACCCTACTAGCCAAGTTTATCTTTCTCTGAGGCTTCTTCTCATGCAACTGCATAATATAAAAAATGAATTTTTAAACACAATGACAAAAGTTTACCCCATGAGTGGGTGTTTTCCCTTTTTGGTAACCATCATGATTCATTGAGATGGTTTTGAAGGTTTCACGCCTGTAAATAACATTGTAATCAATAACTTGGAGTATAAAACATTTTCTTCAAATCAGTATTATTTCCTAAGCATGAATTACTGCAGTTAGAATTACTGTGTCAGGCAATATCAATGTGTTCAACTTGAATCACTTTGAAATTATTATTTTTTCTGAAGTATTATACCAATTTTCTCTACCTGCTAAACCCTCTCAGGTTCAGTAATAGGACATTCATGGAGTAGGGATAGAAAGCTACGAGGAAATGAACTCAATTAATTCAATGGTACCAGATTCACGTTCTGGAAAATGTCATAGATTTTCCTCTCGCATTTTGTTGTTTCAGACTGTGTCTGTATTTGAAATAACCACATAGATGTGGTTTCTGTAGTAAAAATACAGTCGCTTATACTTAGCAACATGCACACAAAGCCTCATATTAACCTGGTAATTAATGTTATGACAGAGAAAAAATGAAAAGGACATTTACTTTAATAAGGACTCTGTAGTCTGGACGGGAACATGAATCTCCATTGGGTTCAGTATAATTATGTCTCCTTTGTGCATCTCTCAAATATCAGCCAAAGAGTTGAGTGCTCAAAATGAGATTCTGTGTTTAAACCTTTTGGTTCATGAAAATGTTTGCCTGGGGTGGTTGTTAAAAATGAACAGTTTTCCTTTTCCTAAAGGAAAGAAGTTTTTCTAGATGAGGTTGTTCAAGTGTGGGTTCGTCTAAGCTTAGAGGTCACCCCAGCCCCCATCCAATTTTCTCCCCATCTCTGTGTCTGCCTCCTGTCCAGGCAGCAGATCATTCTGGTCTGTGGAAGGCTCACCTCTGTGAATGAGCAGCGATGGGTTTTGGCATCATCAGACACCCAAGCACAAAGAGGGCGCTGGACCGGGGACAGCCTGCTGGACAGCAACTGTGCCCCTGGGATCCTCCTATCCAGCCCCTGAGTCACTCCCCAGCTTCCGCCCTGGCTCCTGGGGCATAGCGTGTTGAGAAATACAGCTCTATTTGGAAGCCTCGGTTCACCACTTTATCTGGCAGCGCCCCCTCCACTTGGAATTGATCACTCTGAGTCATAACGGTGACTTCCTCGTGAACAGCTGATGTTGGGAAATTAACAAAGACGAGAACTCCCCAACAGTTGAAGCCAGGAAATGAATTATAAAAATGTTCTTCAGTCCAATACCAGAGAGAACCCGGTTATGAATTAGGAACAGATGGGAAATACGATCCACTTCCAGCTTTACATAAATGTCTATAATGCTTGTTCTGATCATAAGTTTTTATTTCTTCCAGAGCTTCATTATGGTTGTAGCAAGATTCACCATTAAAAACTAATAATAAAAAAAAAAGTGTGGATTGGATAGATGCTATTTCTCTCTCTATTCTCTCTGCTTAGACAGTAAAAAGAGTAAATAATAAAGCGGGTGAAAGACACATATTGTCTCACTGTTCATTTTTTGTTTTGTCAGACAAACTATACATCCTCCTAAACCACTTACTAAAGTATTTATTACTGTTTTTTTTATTTTTTAAAGTTTTATTTTTATTTATTTATGCATACAAGACCTGGGGTGTAGGCCAGAGGTGTGGGGGTGAGAGGACTCACCAGAGACAGAGTGGGGAGTAGAACAGGTGGATCCACTGAAATCCACTGCTGAGGGGAGCAGCGGGGAGACAGGAGAGGTCTGCTGCCCCATGGGGGTCAGCTTCCTCACCGGGGATCGAACTCATACTGCAGTGGCTGCTGATAACTTACTAGTGCTGAGTCTTTAACCCCAGGGAGGCCCTTCTTATTTGTTTCAGATTGACATCTATCCTCTGAAAGGGATCTGCTCATGGAATGTGTCCATGTTTCTTATCTACCAGCTATCTTTGCCACGGCTCTCCTGCAAATCCTCATGTTGGAACCGTGCCCATCAATAATCTGCTTCCACCAGCATCAGGCACAAGTATCTGCCCTCTTAGATTCCCTCAACTGCCTCCCTCTCCAGGAGCCACCTGGCCACTGCAGGCTGCTGTCTTTGCGGTGGCCCTTGTCGAGCTCCGTGAGTTGGCTGGGGTCAAGTTTGACACCCTGGACCTGAACGATCCTCATTGCAAATAGGCTAAGCCCCGTCCACCCCAGGTCAGCCTTGCTCTTCCACCCTCGGCTAGAAAGAGATGCCCCAGAGCCTGGGGTCCTGCTTCGGGAGGGAGGGGATGCAATTCCACATGTGGAGGTCAGTTCCCTGGAAGGTGACACTTGGCCAAAGGAAGCAGGTGACGGGACGCACTGAGCAAGGAAGTGCGTCCTCCCCTCTCACCATGGAGTCTCCTCCCCAGTGAAGCTGCTCTTGCGACCCTTCCTGAGGACACTCCCTCGGCGGAGCTGCCAGGCGCGCAGACCTCAGGCGTCTCTGTGGCCTGTGGTGAGGGTGGCCGTCACCAAGCGGCCGTGCATAGTGTCACTCCCCCTTTCCCACGTCTCACTGCCACTTTCCCCCCTCGAAGTACCCGCACGTCAATCTTTGTCTCACACTCTGCTTCTGGAGAGACCCCGTCAGCATCCTCTGCACTCCTGGAGGGTGTCCTTCTCTTTACAAGGGAATATTCCAGGAGAAAAATGGAATTCAACAGAGCAGGTTGGATAAAGGCCTCCAAACATGTCCAAATGCTGACATCCGGGGCCTGTGGGCTTGTGTGGAAACAGGGTCTTTGCAGACAGAATGAAGTGAAAGGTCCCGAGATTAGATGACCCTAGACTGAGGTGGCTCCAGAATGCAAGGGGAGCGACGCCCAGGCATCAAAAGGCAAGACAGAAGGAACGAAGCGCACTCACCTGCATCTGGGGTGCTGGCCTCTGGCGCTGTGGGAGACCAGCCTGCTGCCCTAAGTCACCACACTGTGGTTCTTCATTAGAACAGTCCTCGAAAATTAATACAGAAAGAGCAAAACATTTTAGTTGGCTTTTTGGGGTGTGTTTTGTTTGCCTGAGGGGAAGACGGCTGGGCTTGGCTTGACTCTTGTTTCCCCTAGATTTGGGGAAATACCCACCACTAAACACTCCTGATATCTCATTTCAGATACGCATTTCTCAGAAGCACCATGGGTGAATTCACAGGCCAAGGAAGAAGATGACGGCCCTTTGATCTGCAGTGTGCACCGTTTAAACTGATAACTGTTCTAATCAAGATCCAAACTGCGGGGTCCTTATTCCATGCCCTATAGTCATTGCCTTTTGGGGTTTAGTGTCTCTATCCCCGTGTGTTCAATAGTATCTGAGAATCGTAAAGGAGGAAAATTTCCAGGTCCCCTTCCTGCCTTTCGCTATTTGGAGTTGCCAGGAGTGAGAATCATGACATCTGAGGCTTCTAATCTCAAGCTGGAAAAGATACTGGAGCTGAACTTAGTTCTGATGTCCACACCCTGGGATGTCCCCCGCAGTGAGCTAGACCTGTGCTTCCCAGCAGAGGGCATTCTCCACCACGAAGAGCTCCTATTGATCCTCCAAGAGCTAGCTCAAATGCTGCCTCCTCCATGATGCCCTCCTAGATTCCCCCAACCACCAAGCGCTCCTTCCTCTGTGCTCTTGATGCCCCACTTCACTCGTCACATCTGTCAACTGAATCCTCCATCTCTTCCACTAAACCCGTCTGCATTTTTGTGTCCAGGGATGCGTGTGCGGTCAGAGGCCCACACATACCCCGATGAAATGAAAAGCAAATCTTGTTGGCAAGGCAGGATTCTTGATACAGTCCCTAAGAACAATTTTAAGTTCAGAAATTACGTTTCTCTCGTATCTTCTTCTTTCTAACTAAGCTGCTTACTCCCCCAGCCAATCTTCCTTCCTAAAGGCAACACTTTATGTGCCAAAACGCTTGTATAAAATGGAGGGGGGGAGGGGTAAGAGGAGAGGAGCGAGTAGCATTATTTTAGAGAGGTTTTCTAAAGAACCATAACAAGTCTATTTGAATCTTTTATTTGGTATTAACTAGATGTTTTATCGTAAGTGAGCAGGGAGTTTCTGGTTCACTAGCCTTTATTGCTCTCTTGAATGCCTTTCCACCTTTTCCATAGTTCAAGTCCATATAATCCCCAATCCTTTTTGCCTTGAATTTTTAACTCATTCCCTGTGTTTCTCTACCGTCTCTGCGAATGCTCTGTTGCGTTGTATTCTCGATTATGGCAATGCTCTGAGCTCAGGGTGAATTTGCCTTTTAGTCAGGACTGTATGAATGTGAATATTTCAGCTTGTTCTAACCTTGGTCAAAAAAAAAAAAAAAGACACCTACTTTCTCCACCACCCCCCTCGAGTCTGAGTGACAGGGAGAGCCCCGCTCCCCAGCAGTGGGGTCTGATGGAGGCATCCCCATCTCTGAGCCTAGCATCGTTAAACAAATGTCCTTGACGTCCCTTTGAATTCCCACAGAAGGACACAGGAAATGTTACCCCCACTTCCTGACCTGCTTCTCCTCCCTCCTGCCGCCCCCTGGCTTCCCCTGCTCACATGGGCACAGCTCTTTCCTGCCTCCTTCCCAGTCCACATTCTGTGCTTCAACCACAAGACTCTTTGGATGTGTGTATGCCCCCCCCCCTTGCTGAACAGAGTGAAGAGTGACCTTTCTTCCCGCTGTGCCTCCCCGGGGAAACTTCACTTTGCCCCGAAGCCTGAACCCTCCAGCACTTTTTCCAGGGCTGAGATAATCTGTTGAGATGTGAGCTGGTCTTCGCTCTGTCTGCTCTAGAAAGCTCCCACGATGAGCTCCACCTTTTTCCTTCCCCATCACCAGACAGCAGCTGAGATTTTCTATTCTGAATTCTGGCTCCTCGCCTGCGTGGAGGTGGAATCGGGGAGGACAGATATGCTTGATGTTGTACCAAAAGCCTTTTGCACACGCTGGCTCCAATCTTTGCGAGCAGAGCAGACACGCAGCGTGTAGAAGTGGTCCAAGGAGCCATCATGAGAGCAGAGCTGGGAAGGGAGTATGCGCGTCACAGTCATACCTGCCCGGGCATTTAGGAAAAAGCAAGGCCTCGTTTGGGAATGTCAGCGTGGAGAAGAAGCTGACATCATCACCAGGAGATGAGTGGACTTTTAGTTGGAACGCAAGAGAGGGGAAGGCAGGTGGAAAGGCAGCAAAAATGACTTGAAAATGAAAGAGGCGGTGAGGCCCAGGCCCATCTGTGAAGTTTCAAAGGTCTGAGCCAAAATATACGTCTGTTCTGTGACATAGTTTCTCTAGATCTGCAAAGAGATGTTTCAGGAAATTACCACTTGCTGAGCACTCCCCGGACTACACACAGCGCTGGGCGAGCTCGCCACGTTGTCTCGCTGAGTCAGCAAGCCATCCCGGGAAGGATGTGTGCTCCTCGCCCACCACTCAGAGAGCTACCAAGACTCCGCGGTAGCGTTCAAACTGGAATCCCCTGCCCTTGTCCGTCTGTAAAGACATCGTTTCTAGTCTACCAGTTCATCTCTCCTTTGAAAAGCCAGCCCCTGCTCTACCCCTGGTCTCAAGTGTGGGTCCCCTAACATACCCCCAGAGGAAAATAATCCAGGACAACTTTAGTACCTCCAAATGCAGTTCGACAAGGCCTGGTCCAGTCCCAAGTCCTAGTGAGATTGTCTCATTTCCAAGGAAGGCAGAGGAGGAGCTAGAAGCGCAGCTGGCACCCTGGGAGCACCTAAGCCTGTCTGTCTCTTAGTCGCTTCCTTCTCCCTACAGCAGGTCATCGAGGTCCATTGGCACTCATGGACAGCACAACCTCCTTTGTGAGGTTCAACCTTGGGCTAACCTTGTCAGACCTCTTCTGTCATTATGGGTCTCGTTCATCACCCCGCTGGAGCTGAAGACTCATTGTAACAGTCAGCCTGGCTGCAGGGTTTCAGAGGGACCATTGGACTTTGATAGAAACTTGCCCATCTGCTAAATAACCTTGAGGAGAGAGTTTAGTTATTGACTTCCTGACTCATCACTCCGCCTCCCCAGCCATCTGGGGTGGGAGTTTATGTTCGCAGACATCAACCATCTCCCGAGGCTCTAGCTCCATTCTAGACATAAAGCATTCATTTGGTGATGGAATAGATCGACTTGGAGTTTCTGATTGACTTTGCTGTGTCATTGCTATTAAAATAGGTCCAAGTTTTGATTGTCCACCCCCAACTCCACCTACAAGATGCCCACACCCCTCTGCTCTTACATGTGCACACACAGGTGACTTCCACGTTTGCCCTCTTAGATTTTGATAAATAGACACGAGGTTCCAAGGTCTAGCCTTAAATCCCTCATCATCCATTAAACTCGTCTTGATTACTCTGTGAATCACTATAGTTTAAGGACACTATGCCTTAAAAATAGGTTGGTGAAAGTGTGGATTTAAAGACTTTCCCAAGATTTGTGTTATTTGAGAGGTAATACTGGAGGGGAAATTATAGCTATAAATCTTCACCCTTTTAGGGCTCACTTTGGAACCCGTGGGTGTAAATACAGTTGGCCATAAACCAGGAGTGTCAGAAATGTGAGACATCAGAGTTTGTGAGGGGTGGTTGCAAGCAACCGCAGTAGTAGTTACTTCTAGCAGGACAAAAGTCATGTGCCATTCAGCAAGACTGTGCTGGCATGGAGCAGAATGCGTGTGGCAAATACCCAAAATGTGGCACCATTTCTGAAATAGGCACCGTGACAGGGGCTCACATATATTTTTCCATTTATTTCCTGCAACATTTCCTTGAATGCGTGTCCATGCCCATTTTGCAGATGCTAAAACAACTCTACATAGTTTCATTTGCCTTTGACTTTTTCGATTCTGCATGTGAAGCTTGACTTTGTACTTTTCGGTGCTGGGAGGTTAACTTGAGTTCAACCCTTACATACTGATTTGGGTTTAAGCTTATCAAGACTGATCCAAGTGGCGATTGTGCTCACAAGGCTGATGATCTTGATATTAGCCCAGCAAGTACCAAGAAACGAAGTCAAAGGCTTTGGGTTTGAATCCTAGTGATTTCTTTTTGAATGTGACTTTACTCTTAGTCTAGTAAATGAGAAGTATTTTCTTCCGAAATTTCATGGGGAATTAAAAAGTGTTTTTACTGCAAAATAGATGCTTAATGTCAAATGCCCACTGCCTCTCGTCTTGCAACAGTCCCGTCTATCACCCTTGGACTCCCACAGACATTTTATCACCGGACCTTAGAGAACAGAGCAATTTCTTCCTCTCTGTGATGCATGGAACTAGGCCACACACATAGTAGGAACTCACACCGAATGTACTAGTAAATTTCTCCGGAGAAACAGAACTAATATTAGAGGCTCACATTCTAGGTGGGGGTAGTGGTAGGGGGGGAACACTCAGAGGGAGACTTATTATAAGGAACTGACCTGGATGACTATGGAGCCTCACAAGTCTCAGAATCTTCTGGGTGAGTCAGCAAGCTGGAGACTCAGAGGAGCCAATGGTACTGGGTCAGGTTAAAGAGTCAGTAGGCTCAAGACACGCCCCCCATCTGAAAGCTGTTAAAGACTAAGGCCCCAGCTGAAGCAGCAGGCAGGCAGGAGTTTCCCTACTCACGTAGAAGCAGCCCTTCACGCGTTCAACTGATTAGATGAGTCCCACCCACATTAGAAAGGGTAAGCTACTTTACTCACCGAAAAACACCCTCACAGGAACACCCAGAATAATTTTAGCCCAAATTCTCGGGTACCTCGTTATCCAAGTCAAGTTAGCATAAAATTAACCGTCACACTAAATAGGTGAACTTCTCCAACTGGACCCCAACCTGTCCTCTAAGATTAGGCCTATCTTTCTGCTACTTGTGTGCTTCCCAGACCACATTGGTTGCTCTTGGCTGTCTGCAGCAGAGTTTCCTCAGCTGGTATTCAGCATACAGACTGTTGAAGATCTTATTAGCACCTTGAGCTACCAGCACAGAAGCCCCCCCATTCTCTCTGGTTCCCCAATCAGTCTCGCCACACCTGCTGCAGGCTCCTGCTGCATCTAATTCTAAGCCTGGGCATCTGGTCTCTGCTTCTTTTTCTTTTCCTTTTTTCTAGGGAGCCTCCAAGTCCCACAGATTGGCTGCTTAATGTTTTCTTCAAAGTTAATTAAGGTTTTAAAGATGCAGCTTAGTGTGAGGATGGGCGAATGTTCAAGCTGCAACATTCTGAAGACCTTGTATTCCTCCATTCCACCCTCCCCCCTCACTATTCCTCAGCCATCCAGGCACTAGAATTCTCCATCTGAGGTCAGTACACAGCGTCAGCAGACCACCTCTCCCTCCGACAAAACATCTTTTGTTTTGTTGCTCTTGATGTTTATAAAGCCGAAAGACAATGCGAGTGTGGTGATAGGAAAAGCAAACAAAAAAATAGCATGCTGTAGGTCAAGGCTTCCCAACCTGAGCACAGTTGACATTTGGGGCTGGATAAACCTCTGTTGTGGGGCACCATGCTGTGCCTTACAGGAGGTCTAGTGACATCTCTTCTCTGCCCGCCAGACGCCAGGAAGATGATCAGAAGCATTTTCAGACACTGTCCAAAGTCCTCTGGCAGACGTGCTTGCTGCGGCTGAGATCTGCTTTGTGACACAGAGGATTAGTGGAGTACAGACTTGAGCTCCGTTCTTCAATTCCAGAGTCTAGATGGTGCATCCTCGTGCCACTGATTACTGCTTCTGGATCCTTATATATCAAAACCCTGTCTACCTTCAACTTCAACCCACTCATGACAAACAAACATATCTCCATCGCCAGGTGTTTCCCCTGGCTAGGAATCCCTGCCTCCTCGTTCCTGGGTCCTTGTTGTAGGAACACACATTGGGCAGGCCGGGTCACCTGCTCCTTAGGAGATAGCATGGTGTCACCTGAAACCTGCACCCTTTTATCCTCAAGATGCAAAAAGGAGACAGATTCAAAGGGGGATGTGTGGCCGACATCCTCCCACCACCACCCCCGGCTAAGAAACAGCAGATCCAGAATTCACACTCTGCCTTTTCTTTTACTCTGCCGGACTTACCTCCTCAATTCTGGGGAAACCAGTATTAGAAAGTGAAGTGATACTCCAAAGAAAGCAAGCTAGGAAGCAACCAGTGCAGGTAGGGTTTGGAATGAAACAAAGGCTTCCCTTACCCAAGATAGCTCTTGGAGGAAGAAAGAAGCCCTGGTTCTGTTCAGTCCCCACCTCCACTGGTCTCATCGCTCCATAAACCCGGCCCTGGGTTCTCCCAGGATTGCCACGTCCCAGGCAGCCGAGGCTGCCCCCCTGACTGCCCTCATCACTGGCTTTATGGAATCAACCACAGTGACGAATGGTCCTGCATTTGGACGGCAGTCCCAGCTCTGGTCACAGCTGAAACTCCCTGTCACCGCTGACATATGTGCACGCTGAGAGCGCTAGTGCAACCGGCCATCTGTCCGGGAGGCCAGCGCCATCATCGGCATGGAAATTAGCAAACGCAGGAGCCAACTTCCCCCAACAGACACCTGGAGTCAGGGCTCACGGCGCAGCCCTGCCAGCTACCGAACAGCCCCCAGGAAGGCCCCGGTTCCACCGCAGGTGGAGGGAGGGAGGCGTGGATGGCAGCTGGGAGCTCACAGCCACCCCCTCTGAAAGAGGAGGAAGAAACAACTGCCCTGAAGGGGAGGAGGGCCAGGAGGAAAGGGTGTGTTCCATGACTCTCCGGCCAGGGCTTGACTCCTTGCTGGACCCTTGCAGGATGCAGGGTTTGAACAGCCCCTTTTCTTTCCTTTTTTTTTTTTTTTTAAAGATTTATTTATTTATTTATACAAGCACTGGGTACAGTCAGAAGTGTGGGAGGGTGAGAGGATTCACCAGAGCCAGAGTGGGGAACAGAACAGGCAGACTGATGAAGAAATACACTGCTGAGGGGAGCAGCGGGCGCAACAGGAGAGGTCTGTGCACCATGTGGGACCCTCGCCCAGCGCCGGCGGCCAGGGATCGAACCGGCGCTGCAGAAGCTACAGGCAGCTTGGCAACCCAGTGCTCAACCGCTGCACCACCAGGGGAGGCCCCAAACAGCCCCTTTTCTTTAAAAAAAAAATATATATTTATTTATTTTTAATTTTATTTTTATATTCCCCATACAATTGCAACCCCCTTATTTTGACCCCAATCCCTCCCCTCCCCGCGCCCCACCCCCCATAGAGTGTCTCTAGTTCATAGTTGTTTGTTGATTTTGATATTTTCTTTCTTATAGTTATTCTTTTTCCTGGTCGCTTATTTAGGTTTTCTAGACTCCTGCTATGAGTGAGACCATCCGGTATTTTTCTTTTTCTTTCTGGCTTATTTCGCTGCACATGATCCCTTCCAGCGCCATCCATGTTGCTGCAAATTGCATGTGTTTATCTTTAAACACAGCCCCTTTTCTTAACACTCAGGTTGCTGCAGCTGGAAACTAACGACGGGCTCTGACCTTCCTCCTCCTCGGACCGTTACGGCGAGAAGTGGCTTGGAAACTGGCTGAGAGCCTGTCAGAAGGTGATCTGCCGGGATGGGGGCCCAGGTGCAGTCCGCTGTGGCCTCTGCACAACATGGAGGAGATGGAGGGAGAGCCAGATGGGGCGAAGAAAAAGGCATGAAGGAGGCGTCTCAGAAATGCTCGTAGTAACAAATGTGAAGGTGTCCCGGGAAGACCCTTAACGGGAAATATAACACGTTATTGGGGAAAACTTAAACAGGAGGGAAAAAATGCATAACAATGAACAGCCGTGTCCTGTGTGACTATGTTCTGATCAATGACAGGCCGTGTACAGGACAGCTGTCCCTAAACTCCAGTCACCCAGGGGCCCTGCAGCCACCGTCCTGTCCCAACCTGTCACACCATCCTTGGCCATCTCGGGCCGACCGTCTCTTGACCATCAGTTTCCCTTGAGCTTGATTTAATCTCCTGGTGATTTGGACCCCAAACTAACATGACGATACAAAATCCACCACTAACACTGCAGCTCACAACAAAAACACCTAAGGACGCATTTCCCAGAAAGCATCCCCGTCGCTAAGGGACGCAAGACTGTGGAGCTTCCCTGCTCTCCTTAACGAACACATCTCGCCCTCACAAGACATCACACCACTGCTTCCTCACAGCCCTTTCAGGCCACAATCCACACATGGACAAGAGGCGCCTTCTACAAAAACAATGAGCTTTTGCTTCTCATCACCACCTCTAGCTTGCTCCCTAGCAGAACATATGCATTTGCCTCTTTTGCCTGGCTGTGCAGTATTTCATCATGTACCATCATTTGCTTGACTGGTTTTCCTCTTGGTGACAATGTGTGTGTTGCTAAGTACGTCTTTGACACTCCTGGTTTATTACAAATAGCGGCACAAAGCCGACATGTGACGAAAGCCATTTCCTTGCTCTGCAGGTAAATCAGTATCTACAGGTTTCTGAGTCATGGTGTGGACTTTTACTCTCAATTTACTAAGTCAGCCAGGCAGCCGCTCCACCAGCCAGGCCCACACCTCATCTGTCTGCACACAGCAGCACCCGCACAGCTGACTGAACAACCTCACTTTCCCCTCTGAGTCTGCCTGTGCTTTTATTTATTTACTTATTTTTTAAAGATTTGTTTATTTATACAAGAACTGGGGTACAGGCCAGATGTGCAGGAGGGTGAGAAGATTCACCAGAGACAGAGCGGGGAACAGAACAGGCAGACTGATGAAATACACTGCTGAGGGTAGCAGCGGGCGGCAGGAGAGGTCTGCCGCGCCATGTGGGTATCTGCACTGCCCGCAGGGATCAAACCTGTGCTGCAGAGTCTGCAGACAGCTTCCCTGCACTGCGCTCCATTGCTTGCGCCACCAGGGAGGCCCTATTTACTTATTTTTTTGAGGGGGCATGATGTGGAGAGAAATGAACCATGTCACCCAATTTATGAGAGAACTGTTCTGCATCGTGGCATGGAAAGGGCTGCAGGGATGCTGCTCAGGCCCCAAGCCACGACCTGGCCACCAAGTCCACCAGCCTAGGAGCCTCCCCCTGCAGATGCTCCTGCATTTTCAGCTTCTTGGAGGGAGGGGCCGCCGCTGCCCTCCCCCTGGAGAAAGGAGCACATAGCAGAGAGCAGGGCCCCAACCCAGCGCTCCCTCCTGTCCCTCCTGAAGCCGCTGTGCCCTAAAGTTGTCCCAGGAAGAGCGCAAAGGTCTGTTGCCCACCGCAGGCGCACGCCGCCCAGAAAGCCCCCTGGAGCGAGAGGTGAGGCTGTGCACTGCAGATGCTTGCACGAGAAGGAGATAAACAGTGAACTCGCCCAAGGTAATTTATCCAGCCCTGGTACCTGCTTCCTGTGCACAGGCAGTCCCGCCTCTGCTGCGCGCAGAGAAGGCGAGACAGGTAGCAATCCCTTAGTGGCTGCTCCGGGTCAACTTTATCAAAATGATAAAATGTTCTGGGTCCGGCCGCCCCCTGGGCCGGGCTTCCTGCGGCATTAGGGGGTGCGGGAGGTGAGCGCCAGGCCTGTCCTGCGCATCCCCGTGGCACTGCCTGTGTCGCTGCTGATAGCAGTTTTATCAAGATAAATCTCGCGCTGCTCGGGAAGGATATTAATAAATTATCTGGTAATGAAAAATGCGAGAGCAACCATACTCTTACATCAGCTCGTGATGACTACTTTGATAGATGCGCGGGCAAGATTTCCTCGACAAGGCAGAAATGAGAAACATGACACGCGGGCCTTCAAGGGTGACCTCCGAGGAAAACAGAAGTTGCTGAACGATACAGAAGCAGAGCCGGGAGCGCCGGGCCGGGGCGCCGCGCCAGCGCAGGATGGATGGCTCCGAGGACCCCTGATCATTGGCTTGGGTGTCGGGGAGACAGGGGAGGCGCAGGTGAGAGGCGCCAGGCAGGTGGAGCAGGTGCACGAGCCCTGTGAGAGCGCAAGGGCTGGGGGTGCTCAGAAGGGGGCTGGCATCTGGCTCTTTCTGGCGAGGGACTGGCACAGTCTCTGTCTCAGCTGCGCACCCCTGGGGGAGGAGCAGGGTCCACTGGCACCAGCAGGTTCCACTGGCAGGGTCCACTGCTGGGGGCTGCCGGGATTCACCGGCCGGTCCTTGGCACCAGAACACGCGCAGGGCAGGGCAGGGCGGCCGTGGGCGCAGGGGCCACTGCAAAGGGGCTGTGGTCCTGCGTCCAGTGAGGAAGGTGGAGCTAGGATGAGGGGCTGGAAAGCTCCATGTCCCTGTTCCTCGACATAATTGTTGCGTCTGCGGTCCTGTTATGTTCTGGGGGTGCTTGCTGAAATCAGGCGTGGCTGCACCCCCTCATAGGACACATAGTCCAGCATGGAGGACAAGCCTCCAGGGGTCATCAAGACTCAGCGCCTCTTGGGAGTGGGGCTGGGGGGTCCTTAGGGTGGTCCTTGAGAGCCTTGCTCAGATGCTGGGCTGGAGGCACAATCTTGCAGGATGGAGTGGAATGGAAGGCGTGGTCAAAGGAAGTGCCTGGAGGAGCTTCTCTGAGAGCAGGTGGACAAGCCCCAGGTGTGGGTGTGAGTCAACAGGCCTGGAAAGCCAAGGGAGACTGAGACTAGCCAAGACAGCCAGGGCTGCTGGGTCCAAGCCACCTCTGCCCAGCCGTGTGCAGTGCTGTGCTAACGCAGTGGGAAATCACTGGCTTTGCAGCGTCTGTTTCTTCCCCGTTTGAGCAACTGCTTCTTGGTTCACTCTTAGACTTGCCACTCCAGCTTTCCCAGGATTTGTGAGCTGCCGACTTGCACAGGGGCTTGGGGGCAGGCGGGAGAGGCACCACAGGGGCACCCTCACCTGCTCAGCCTGCCCGCCTGGGCCTTCCTGCTGCAGCTCAGGGAAGGCTGGAGGCACCAGGATGACTAGGTGGCTTCAGAGATGGAAGGGGTGCCGTGGCCTGGGGGCAGAGTGCTCCAAAGCCGTGCATGGCCAAAGGGAGAGGTAAGAAGTCTGCTCGCTGCTCAGCTCCCCAGCCCTGCAGAGGGAAGCGTCGTGCTCTCACCAGTAAAACATTTAAAATCAAAGGTGAACCCAAGCAAGCCCAAGCTGCAGCTCAGCCAGACCCAGGAACACTGGGGCGAGAAGGAACTCACCCCGGTGGGCTGAGAGAGGAGGGAGAAGACTTCTCCAGGGTAGACGTGGTTTAATTCAGGCTTTGCTCTGCTTTCATACGTAATTACTATACACATATATATAATTATGTATTTATGTGTGCTTATATATAATATTTTATATATTATGTATTTTTCAATATTTTTTATATAAAACAGGAAAAAGTAATCTACAAATTTGAGGGTATTTGTGGTGAGGAAGCTCACAGATGACCCAAATATCAGCGTGCACATGAAAGGAATACTATTGATATGCTAGAAAAAAATGCACTGATTTTGTCACCGTTAAAATAATATGCTAAACCAACAGTGAGGCGTACTGATAAAGCATCTAATGAAAGTTCAAGGTTATAGACTGCACTGTTGAATGACCTTGGAGGTGCTGAGCACCTTGCTCAAGGTCACATGGTCACAAGCAATGGAACTTGTAAAGCGACTGGGCACCAGAACCCATAGCTCGTGGGGTTTCATCTCATTGGGGCCCTGTTTGGGCTGAGCTCCTCAGGCCTGCCTGCAGATCCTCTTGAGCAGAATGGGAGGGAAGCGCTGGGCTTTGGGCCAGACAGATGTTCTCAGCGGGATGTGGGGGCGGCACCCAGGGACACTTGTGCTTGGTGATATCTTGGGACATTTTTGGTTGTCACAATGGAGGGGGGTGGATGCCACCAGTATCTAGTGGGAGAGACCGGGGGGGCTGCTAACTTTCTATAATGCAAAGAACAACCCCCACAATAAAACCCCTTAACCCCAAACATCAGCTGTGCCAGACTGACACACCCATGTCTGCAGCCATCATGCTTTTCTCTTTCCAGAAATGATCTCCCTGGAGAAGAGGAAGTTGAACCCTGAGACCTCAACTGACAGCGCTGATACTTCAGGCACCCACTGGGGAGAGGTTCTGGGATCTCAGAACCCCACTCTCGTCCTCCTGCAAAGCTTCCAAACTGGCTTCCAGATCTGTTTTCTGCAGCCACCTACCATCCTTCTCTTCCCTGTTGCTAGCTGAAAATTCTCACAAATCTTAGATTTCATCAAAAATACTCTATGTAGAATTAGCTATATACTATATGCAGCTAATACTATATGTAGTCACCAGCAACTCGTTGCTGTTGAAAATGCCAGGATTTAGGCTTGTGTGCTTATGTTAAGAGTTAACACAAAGCTGCACAGAAGACAAAAAGAAAAATCTTTAATGTCCTTATTACCAAAGCAATATGTATTCATTGCTGAAATGTAGAAAATAGAAGCAAACAGAAGCAAATAAAATTCCACAGCAAACTCATCACTCAGAAATAATTGCTTATAATATTTTGGAAAATGGACTTCTAGTCTTTTTTCTTTCTATAAATATATATGCTAATGAAATTATTCAAATTGGCTCTGCAATAATCAAGAGGTAAGTATATTCTGGCAAATAATAATAATAAAGGCAATAAATAACAGCAGCAACAGTAACAGGGAAAGAAGCTTACACTTCAACAGCCAGATTTGATGCAAGAGGCTGTTCTGAGGCCTTTACATTTATGGTCTCATTTAATCCTCTCAACAATCCTAGTTGGTGGGAGCTGTTAGTATTTCCATCTTAAACTGTTTTGACTTCTGCCCTCCTCATTCTGATGTGGAGTGGAGGTTTCCAAACCACCAATAAGCAATTCTAGACCACCAGGTTGTAATCCTGGGTGTTCTATGACTCAACTCAGTTCTGACTCCGCCTAGAGGTGACCTCAGATCCCACAGTTAGGGGCTCAGTCTCACAAGACTTCCTCCACCACCACCACCCCAACACTTTAAATGCCAATCACAAGTCCAGGCTTTAAATCAGAAGTTCCCAGCACCTCCCCCTGGGGGTCAATTAATTTGCTAGGGTAGCTCACAGAACTCGTTTTATTTGCTAGGTTATGGGTTTATTATCAAAGGGTGTGTCTCAGGTAAGTCAGAAGAGGAAGGAAGACATGAAGAAGGCAAGGTCTGGGGGCAAGGGACAGAGTTCCTCACCCTCTCCTCACACCCACCCTGCCCACAGCACCCAATGTCCTTCAACCCAGACACTCTCTGAATCTGCTCCTGTGGGGGGTTTCATGGAGGCTTCACTGCATGAATATGATTGATTAAATCATGGGCCATTGGTGATTGAGCTCAACCCCAGACATCCAGGGGAGGGACTGAAATTTCCAACCCTCCAGTCACATGGTTGATCCCTGGCAACCAGCTTCCAACCAAGGTGATTCCAACCAAGGTGATTAGAATCACCTAATTCACATAGAATCACCTAATTCACACAGGAAAAGACCTATCATCTCTCATCTCAACACTTAGGACTTTCCACGGGTTTAAGAGTTGTGAGCAGAACTGCAGGTGAAGATGTGTGCGTGTGTGTGTGTGTGTGTGTATAAATAGATGATGAATGGATGAATAGATAGATGGATGATAGATAGATAGATAGATAGATAGATAGATAGATAGATAGATAGATAGATAGATCCTATAAATCATGATATTACAACAACATAGACCATCTTCAGGAAGGACCAAGTTCACCTGTAGCTGCTCAGGAATGCACCTGAGGTCAGAAGTTGATGCAAGCACTCTTTCCCATCCTGCATTACCTTCCTGTCACTTCCCATTCCCCTGTTCCAAAAGCTGTCTCCTGTGACTGCTGTAAAAAATCACCACAAGCCAGATGGCTTCAAACAATAGAAACATATTCTCTCAAGTTCTGTAGACCTGGAGCCAATGTCAAGGTGTCGTTGGGACACCTTTGGAGGCTGGAGGGGATTCCTTCCTTTCTCTTTCAGCTTCTGGAAGAGTCAGCATTCCCTTGCTTGTGGCCACACCCCTGTCTCCACATTCTCACATTGCCTTCTTCTCTGCAGACTCCTCCAAGACATCTGTCAATCCCTGTTCCTTCTTGCACTTCTTGTCCTCTCCTTCAGCTTCTTGGCTTCATGCTGCCCAGGTCCTTGAGGTTGCACACCCCACTTTATGTGCTCACTCTGCAGTCCACATTATCTCTACTGTCTGGTCTTAATCTCTGAAGAGTGGCTTCTGGGAGCAGCTCACATTTCTTTTGCAATCGTTGGTTGTGCCTCCTGATATAACTAAGCATTCACTTTCCAGAATGAAGATGGGGAACGATGAATGGGGTGTGCAAAGGGAAGCAGAGCAATCTGACAAAAGGAAAAAGAGAACAGTTGTCCATTTCTAACCAATGAACCCAATTGGCCAAGAGAAAATGCATTAAACCAACTTAGCCCCACTGTTAGGGATCTTGCTATCCCAGACGTCCCTTTAACACCACTGGAGGGGGAGACATAATTCTCTGGAAGGAGAGATTACATACTGAAAGATTCTTTTAAGAAACGCTTCTTCCTGGGGCTTCCTCATCTCTCTTCCTCAAATTTTAGAGATGGATACAAGGAAATGCCTGGTTTTTCGAGTCATTGGGGTGTGTCCTTTAATTTGGAGGAGCCAGAGCAGGTCTGCAAAGGAGCCCTGCATGGAATGGCATTGCTGTTCTTCTTTTGGGGTCTGGGTGTCCTCAGTGACATAACATGGCAGAGAAGGTATTTAAATAACAAAACAGAAGTCGTTCAGATGACGGGTGTGGGGAGCAACATGGGTGAGAGCTCCAGATGCAGCCGATGAGGACATCTTTTTGCTCCAACTGACACACACTTCTGACTTGCACTGTGTTGCAAAACAGGCTTCATCTCCAACCTCAATCAAATATTTTATACGTTCACATATATCTTTGTGCTTTTGAAAATGAGAACATATTCATATCTTAACTGGTATTAAGTTTACAGTGTCGGAGGTTTCATTTGCATAATAAAATGCTATGCAAGAGGAGATGAGGGTTAATCGAAGAGTTTTATCACTCTTTTTAATTATCTTCATTATGCCAGAACAAGATGTAAATTTTAATTCTACCTAACAAGCTAGCAGATTCCACCAAACTTCGGATATCCTAATCATCTGTCACTTTTAATAGGCACAGATGCCAGTGATTTTAGCAAACTGAATGTCCTAAATGTTGTAAGCTTTATTAATCTGATTGATGTATCATATAATATAATTTAGCCATAATTAATGTTAAACATAAGATCAGTGTGAACACCCCAGGCAGAGGCTCCCATGAACCTCAACTGTGCCCCCTGTATTTCCTTCCCTATCCTGTTCCCTTTGCAATTCTTCCCTGTTCATACCTCTCTTCTTGTTCTCCTCCAAATCTGTACCATAACTTGCCATTCACACACAGTTTTTTTGAGTGACCTACAAACTCTCTTGGTTTCTTAAAGGCTACAGTGATATGTTATCAGCCCTCAGACACAAGAAGGATTTTCAGGGGAGGGGCAGTAGGGGTTGTCTATTCGGTCATAGTGTTTATCTGCAAAACTCATCGTAGAGAAGCCAAATGGTGCCTCATCCCAGCCTGAGTGATCAGAGGCAGAGCATGCAGGGAACAAGTACATGACTACCTTGCTGAGGAAAGCCCAAGGGCTCTCCCTGGGATACAGGAGATAAGCAGTAATGCAGAATGTGGTGGCTGCTCCTGTCTGCAGCAACTGAGCCATGAGTTGGTGGCTGATAGGGGCAAAACCAGGATCTGGAGTGACTTCCAGCGTGGCATCATGCAGCCTAGGGAAGGGAACATTACTCTTAAATTTATCATGCCCTGAATCTAAAGATACCACACTCTGTATACTTTGTCAAGGCATCCATTTGCCATGTCAAGACATACCTGCAAGTCTCTCCACGGTCTATCCCCCAGCCTCTTTGTCCACCCTCACTCTCAAGTCTACTCTATTTTCCATCAAGGGATCTATTTGTCATTCTCCAAACATCTGTAGGTCCTTGTCTTTACCAGTCCTCCTGAAAAAGTCTTCCTGCTTCTCTGCATCCTGTTTTATTCACTCACTCCACATTCAGTACCTGGGGTGTGCACATCTGAGATCACACCCAAAGGACCCCCGCCTCTCACTATTCAGAGTCTTGTGCAATCCGAGCCCACCACACACAGAGAAATTTGCTTTTATCTGACAGAATGTGGCAGCATTGCAGGATTGTCAAAGCTGTGATCTGGCTGCAAACATTTGTGACTTCCATCTTGCTAGCTAACTTCATATTGCCTACTCAGCTTGCATGTATTCACACTTTGGATTTAGAGACCCATATGCAACAAATTGAGAGTGATCTCTGAACCAGAAGCCAGGTGGGAAGGAACTGAAACTCTCAATCAACAGCCTATGAAAGACTTAATAATCCTGACAACAGCTATAGGAAATCTAGAAGGAGCAGACTTGTCCCCAATTGAGCCTTGAGATGAGACCACAGTCCCAGCAGACAATGTAGCCTGGTGAGAAACTCTAGGATAGAGGACTAAGTGGAGCCATGGCCAGATTGCTGACCCACAACCTCTGAGCTAATAGGTGCATTTTGTTCTAAGATACTCAGTTTGGAGATAATTTGTTATGAAACAATAAACAACTGATACAGTAGCCAATGCAGGTCTCATTTTCTCTAGGAAAACTGAGTCCACAAGCCTGGATTACATGGTTCTTCCCACAACCCTGGCGTCTATCCCTGTGACCCAGGTTTGTAATGACTGCCTTTCATTAAACCTCAGATGCCACCAATTATAAAATGAGCCACTACTACATGTACCACTAAGTAGAAACTCATCCTGTTTAAATTAAACTATGACACAGCAACAGTTGAAAATGCATTCCAATTTAAGAGATATGAAGGTCTAAGAAAAATTAAGTGCTGTTGTTACAATAGAGTTTATGTGTCTGTCTCCTTCCACTAAATTTGGACAATGATTAGGTTTATATTTCCTTCATCTGCTCAGTGTCTACTGTCACCTCTAACACTGTGTGTAACTTCACTTAGAAGGTACTTATTTTTAATAGCTTTATTAAGATATAATTCATGTATATGCTTTCTCCATTTAAAGCATATAATGTGTATAATTCATCAGTTTTTTTTTTCATATTCATAGAGTTGTTCAACCATCACCACTATCAATTTTTGAATTTTTCTATCACTCCAAAAAAGAACTTTAGATCTCTTACCAATTACCCCCCTGAGGACCCCCACCGTACTCCAAAACTAGGAAAGTCATAGTCTACTTTCTTTTTGTAATTTTACTTTCTGTTCTTACAGATTGCTTATCCTAAATAATACATGTAAATGGAATCACATAATATGTAATTTTTTTATGTATGGCTTCTTTCATTTTGTATAATGTTTCAGGGTTTATAGGACCTAGCAACTCCACAGCTAGGTAAGTACCCAAGAGAAATTAAGACTCTGTTCACACACACAAAAAAACTGTGCACATGAATGATCATAATGGCGTTATTCACAATAATCAAAAGTAGAAATAACTCAAATATCCATCAACAGATGAACTGATAAGTGACAGGTAACATACTTATATAATGGAATAATACTCAGTCATAAAAATGCATTTATTTCTCCTCCTCAATAATAAGTTCTTCCTATTGGTTATTGTGCTGATTACATAAATAATGAAGAGTGTGACTACTTGACTAAAACCTCTTCACCATATCATGTTCTGTCTTACTCAGACAAACCTCACTGCCCTTTGCAAGCATTCCCATCTGAGAGCCACCTGCCTTTGCAGCTGCAGTGGAAAAAATATATTTTATCTCCCTCATGTTTTCTGTATCTACCTACAAACCCATCACCTTACTAGTCTTGGGGAAGCTCTTTCTCATCTTCCTCAGACATCAATGTTAACATGTGGTTAGGGATGATAATATGTACATTTATCAGCAGGCCCTTAAATACTGAGGGTTGGTCAAAGAGATGGGGGCACTAAATGCTCAAACCAATAACTTTTTTCCTAAGTAATTCATCCATTTTATTACAAAATATTCAGGACACACATAAGTAATAGAGATCTACTGTGGACATAAAGCCCATAGTTAGCAGTATTATATTGTGTACATAAACATTTGCTAAGAAGGAGTAGCTCTTGTTGTTCTTATCACAAAATGTAGTTAAAATAATGAACAAGAATAATAATAAATAATTATATCAAATGAGAGAGCAAGAAGAAACCCTGGAAGGTGACGAGTAGGTTTAAGACATAGATTGTGGTGATGGCTTCACAGGTGTATACCCATCTCTAAACTTACCGAGTCATAAATATGAATTATGTACAACTTTTTGTAGGTTAAATATAAGTTTTTAATATTGCAGAAATGGTAAGTAGTTCTATATAGCAGGTTGGCAAATACCTTCAGGAGTGGAAAAAGTTAAGGGCACAAAAGAGGGTTTCAGGTCAAAGAGAACTTTAAATGCTATGCTAGAAGCTTAGAATAGTGGGTCCTGAGATTGATGGCATAATGGGTATTTTCTGGCTTTTTATTAGTATGTTCAGCTGCCTGCACTTGAATCTTCTGCATGTTGAAAAGTTTCACCCCTGAGTTTAAGAGTAAGCTGTGGTGGCCACCACAGTCTCTTGCTACCAAATAAACTAAAAGGAGCGTGTTATGGTCTAAATTCTGCCTCCTGAGATACATAGAAACCCAAACCCCATGACCTCAGAATCTGACCTTATTTAAAAATCAGGTCTTTGGAGACGTAGTCAAGATGAGGTCCCCGGGTACTCTCTAGTCCAACATGACTGGTGTCCTTATAAGGGGGAAATTTGGAACTAGAAACAGACTTGCAGAGAGAGATGACATGAAGAGACATAGGAAGAAGGTAGCTCTCTGCCAGCCAAGGAACACCTGACCCCTGGAATAGATCCTCCTGTGGCAACTTCCTTCAGAAGGGGAAAGGCCTCCAGAGCTTTGAGACAATAAATTCCTGTTCTTTGAAGCCATGGCTTATGGTATGTTGTTATAGTAACCATAGGACATACACACAGTCATTAGTCACTTTCTCAGCCTCCCTTGCAGCTCTATTAGAGCACATGATTGGGGTTCAGCCAATGGGGATCACCCAGAGGCAAAGGGGCACAGTAACATCCTTCTTCACGGTGAGACTGGAGCCCTTCTGGGCAACTAGTGGCCTCACTGCACTGTCTTTATTGTCCCAACCGTGTTGCTTTCCTTCCTTCCTGGATGTTTTTTGAAGCTCTCCATTCTGTGTGTGGAGGGTGTTCCAGTGAACTCCGTCCATGAAAACAGCACACAACAGTTCATTTGCTTGCAACTGATAACATAGCTGGCACACAGGGGGTACCAGACAAGGGTTGCACTGGACAAGGCGAAGATCTGGTGTGAAAGGGGGTGTCAAGTGGCTCCATGGAACAGGGGCAAGGATTAGGCTGGGAATTGGGATGTGTGCGAGTGTGTGTGTAAACGCAGTGGATGTGCATGCACACCTGCACCTTCACAACCACAGAGCTTCCAATAGGAGAGCGGCCGAACGTGTCGGTGGGGTGAACTGCGGTCGCCTGCCGACGCTCACTAAACAGTGTGTTCAGGCTTCAGCGGCGCCGAGCAGGGCAAGCGACAGTTTCCCAGTTTGAAAAATGAGCTGCTTCACTCGCCTGGTGCTAATGCCTTTCTCGAAGAAACTTACATCTTGGAAATGTCATGACACATTGCAATCACGGAGAACACAGCCGCTGTAATTGGGAGTGTTTCTTCAAGAGCAGAGCATGTCGGAGAAGATCCATGGCTTGCGGCATAATTTCCCGCAACGATGCAGGTGGGGGTGTGGGTTGCAGGAAAGCGGACTTGGAAATCAACCCTGGCAGGAGGAAGTGCATTGCCTGGGACTTCTCCTGGGGAATGGAGCTGCCTTGGGGCTCCGAAGGGCTTCGGGAGACAGCGCCAGCCCTGACTGGGGCAAATTAGCCATGTGAATTTGGCCGTGCCAATAAATTGCTCTATCGCTCAATCCTTTCCACCTTTCAGATGAGAGTAATGGCAAGTGGCTTCCAGTGCTCACAACATTGCATCACATGAATCATGCCAATGAACTAAAACTTGTGACTTATTGAGCATGTGCTATCTGCCCAGCAAGTACCTCGCTCTTGTCATGTATCAGCTGACTTAAAACACACAAGAAAGCACAAAATGGGACCATAATGACCACTATTTAAAAAGGAGGAATTAGGGCAGAGGCTAGATATCTCGCTCTGGGTTGCAGAGCTAGAATGCGACAATGCCGAGATTTGAACTCAGCCAGTACAGTGCTGACGTCAGAATCCATGAGCGCCTGTGATTGGCCTCTCACAATGGATACCATTGTGCTGTGGAAAGTATCCCATGCTGGGGACTATGTAGTTGTAAGATAGCATTGTTGATATATAGCATTGCTGATAGTGTCAGGGGGCAGACTCAGGGGGCCCAGGATGGCCTAGTTAGTGAATCCTCACCTGCACACTTCAGAAATCAAAAAAACAGTCAGAGAGAAACAAAAAGAGTTAATTCACACAGGGAGTGAAGAAAATAGAGGAGGGAAAGACAAAGAAAGAAGAATACTCACCGGCCAGCATGAGGTCAGACACCGTCTATCCTACCCAAGAGAGCATCCACTCAGCAGAGACCAGTGTCCAAGCCCAAGACACATGTGGCAAGATGGCGGCTGCTCAAGACCTGAGTTTGAGCAGGAGGCCGGCTGCATGGAGGGGGCTGTCCACCAAGCAGAGCCCAGCAGGTGAGAGGGAGCTGGCCTCACGGGGAAGAGGGACACCCTGCCCAGGAGAGAAGAGGGGGCAGGGACTAGAACTGCACAGAGTGAAGAAGGGAGAAGCTGTTCACTGGTGGAGATTTTAACATTCCCAAAGCAGCCCCATCTGCCCCTAGTTCCTCGCATCCCCACTCAGGACACAGGGGAGTAGAGCTGAAGCTCAGAGTCCCTCCACCTGAAGCTGCAGATTCTCACAACTCCCTGCTCTATGGCAGCATGTTCAGGGGTCTGACTCCCAGGGGCTTCAGCGACCATCCCTCTCAGCCCCACCTGGATATTACTGTAACAGCATAATAATCTTGGGGCTTCTTTAAAAGAGTGACCATTAATGAAGCCATGATGCCTGCAGACAATGGAATATTATGTAGCAGTAGAAAAAGATGAAGCATGAGGGGCTCATAGGGAAAGGTCTCCAGGAAGTACTACTAAGTGCATGACTCATGGGTGAAGCAGGTAAACAACATGGCACCTTTTACACAAGACATGAAAGCGGCTATTCTGCACAAGTGGTTGTGAGGGAGGTGGAGTGGAGAGCCAGGGAGACAATGGCAAGGTGGGAACAAGGCTTCTTGTACATTTTGTTAAGCTTTCCTTCTTTATTATTAGTTATTTGAATGCATTACATATTAAAAAATTATAAGAGAGTGGACTTACTTCTACTAGAGAAAAGTTTGAATGAGCTGAAAGAACAACAACTCTAAGAGTCACACACTGCTGGGTACCCACCAAGCCAGGCGGAGAGTGTCGGGATCCACCGTCCCAGGAACTGAGTGCTTAGGGCATGTGTTTCTGATCCCACAGGTGGGCGGCTTTAGGCCCCAAGTACCTGAAATTTGCAAGAGTACCTGGAAATAAATGGCCACATGGGGTTCAGATTCAGATGGTCAGATAGCCGTTTCCTCTATAAAATGCTGTGAAAGGAACATCCATTTAAAATAGCTGAACCTTCGGGCTCCTATCTCAGATGGAGAAAAGAGCACCAAGATGTTAACAAGATAATGTAAATATTAACATTCACTTTAAGAGGTTCAATTACCTGGAAGCCCTCATTTCTAAAGGCCAGCCTGTTCTGGTCTGCATTCTCCAAAAGCGCAGTAACCTTTTCCATGAGGAAATTATGCAACTGAACCTTGCTTTGCACTGACCCTGGCTTTCTGGGCTGTCATCTGGCGAATGAGGGGGAAGGTGAAAACTCGCTGCTCATCACCAGCCCAGGGCCACCAGGTTCTTTGAAGGCAGACCCTGGGGTAACTGGTCACTGGTGTCTCTACTGCCCTTGGCACCCACATAACAAGGGGCTCAGAATAGGTGGATTTGGAATCTGGCTCTTCTGTAGAAGCAGAGATTTTTCCAGAAAGTGATACAATGTCTGACTTAATCCTGCCCTTTACATACCCTGCTTTAAATCGTTGCCAAGACTGATTGGCCACAAAATGATGAGTGTTTGTTCGTAAATACTAGAAATTGCAAGCACACTCCGCAACAACTGGCTTTGTTGTCTTTGGAATTTATCTGTAACTTTGGCAACATTCTCTCCTCCTTCTTTTCAGAGGGAAGGGTTGATAGATACAGGACAGAAGATTTGAAAAAAATAAATAAAAGATTGGATCAAGAAGATGTGGTCCCTCTGTACTATGGAATACTACTCAGCCATAAAGAAAGACAAAATGTTGCCTTTACAGCAAAATGGAGGAGTTTGAGAAAATTGTGCAGTAAAGCAAGTCAAAATGACAGAGACAGATAGTAGGCATTTACGTGGCAGACTACCCAACAAAGCAAATGATCTATAAAACTATTCGACACAAATAAACAGAATGAGGCGTCTGAGTTTAAGAGGGCGAGTGAGGAGGGTGGGTCAAGGGACTGTAAAGATGGTGATGGGAAAATAAACAAATAAGAATAATGTGACTGTGATTGCCAAGTCTGGCATTTCTGTGCCACATGATCCTAGGACCAGACTTCACATCTAGAATCTCCTATTAAGTGGTTGTGGGAATTCCTACCCAGAGCTCCTCTAAGACACCCATTGTACCTGATTGATCTCACTAAACCCAGTGCCTCCACATAGTAGGTGCTCAATTCATGAAAAGTAAGTAATCAGAGTTGTGGTGTTGATTATATGAAATAATTTATTTTGCAAAAGGCCTCATTGAATATTTTTGGCACATAGTAGATGCTTAATAAACAGCTGTTTCCTCTCCTTGCATATCTCGTAAAACACCACGGTACATGCTGCCTTTCATGGTGAAGTCGTTATTGCACACATTTTTGGAGTTTTCACAGACACCTCAAATGCAGCGAGTCTCCAATAAACCCCTGCCGGCCCCTCCCAACCGGCTCTTGCTGTAACTCTCCCCACTTCAAGTTGGGGGGCGGGGGTGGTGAGTGCCATCCCAAGCCACAAAACGAATTTTCAAATCCTTTGACAGTCTTATATACGCAACGGTGTTACGTGGGATGGCAAATAACAGACCCTCACGCTTCTGTTGCAAACGGCATGTTTTCTTGACACAAGGTGGTCCTTGTCACTGTTCATGGATTTCATTTTGTTTCTTATTTTATGTAAACGTGGCATCCCCAGCTCTTTTGGTTTGCTTTCCAGATAAAGCTTTTTATGCCGTTTTCCTTCACACTGAGTTGGATTGGATGTCTTTATTTTTTTTTTTCTAGTCTGAGAAGTTTTCCTCTGCTTTTTTAATCAGAGAGCTTAAGCCATAGACACTTATTAGCTTAACTGATATATTTACTCTTACATGTGTCTCTTTATCTCATTCTTTCTGTCTGCTTTTTGTTGTTTTGTTTGGTGTTGGGTGATTCCTTGATATTTCTTTTGTTATTTTGATCTAACCCATGTGAATTACATTTGGTTATTATGTAAATTTTCCGGTGATGTGCAATGCATACATCTCATTTTATTCTTTCGTTGGCTAATACTAATTTTCTCAAGAGCATCGTTTAAATTCTATTACGATGCATGATTCATCTCCACAGCTGTGTGGAGTGTAAGTTCCTTGCTGGGTCTGACCCGGAGGGTCTGCAGCCTCAGAGGTCCGGGTCTTTGATGCGTCCCCAATGTAGCACCAGCGCCGGCCTACGCAGATCATGCTCAGTAACTTTTGCACAAAAGAAACTTCATCTCAGCTTTTGCAAAGATGAGCTGAGGGTGACACCCAGGTGGGTTCTGTTACTATTTCCATGAGATAGAGCTTTTCTTTTGCTTTGTTTTTGGCCATTTTGTACAATTTTATAACCATCCTTAGAATTATCGTCCTCCCACTTGCCAAACGCTGCCTGAAATTTCGCTACCTCTAGTTCTACTTTTAGACAAGAACAGGTGTTCTTTCTGCAGGAAAAAGCCTCGTCTTAGAAAGCAGAGCCGTCTCAGTCTCCGTAAGATCTATGGGAAAAGAAGGATGAGGAAGTTTCCTTGAGGTCACTCTGTGCCGCGGGGGTCTGTGGCTGAGCGTCTCCACAGCAGGTACTAATCTCGCACCTATTTTGTGCTGGCTGTGTTCCGAGTGTCGTTTCACAGAGATGAATAAAACATTCCTTCAACAAATGCCAGTCATGTGCCTACTGTGTGCCAGGCTCTGTGCTGGGCACTGGGGAACGTAACGGGAAAAGACACTTAATGCCACAGGCTGCTTAGCCACCCCTCACACCCCAATCCAATTGCCACAAAACAAAAAACTGATGTTGACTTTTTTTAAGCAGCTTTGGGAGCACATGAAACAAAACCATCATCCCCCAAAAAAACAGGTCCAGAAATTCCAGAAAGTACCAAATACCTTTCACTTAAAAACTGGGAAAAGGATAGTCTGAGCCAAGGGCTCAGGTACATCATTTTGAAAGACAAATTACCAGTAATCCAGTTAAATTTTAAATAGCATTATCTAAATGAAAAATATCAAAGTGTGAGATATCCCAGCAAGAATAGCTCCAATTTCCTGCCTGGATGCTAAGTAAGGAATAGACTGTTTAATATCATCTTGATAACATTTTTATAGGCTCATGTTGGCCCATCAGATTGCAATTTGTCACCTACTATCTAACAATTTTCTAATTCCTCATCACTTTACAGTATAAAATAATAGGCACAGAATTGCAAGGCTTTTTTTTTTTTTAATAAGAAAAAGGTAGAGTAGGAGTAAGGGGCTTTATTTCTACCAAGTGATGTTTTTGCCTGGTTAGAATAAGAATGGTTGTCAATAATTCAAACACAATATGGCATTGAGCTCATTTCACTTTTCCCACTGAATTAATTGGTGAAAGATAACACAAAATGAATAAGAAAGCCCCTAAAGCTCCCTTTCCCATCTCTCCCACACTCCCCAAAGTCTGGTGGGGGAGCATAGAGGTGAGCAAACACAGAAACGGCAGGGCGGGGGCTAGGACATTGGCATGATTGGGTCCTGGATTTTAATCCAAGCTCAGGCATGAAAGCAACATGACCTTGGGCATCTATCCAATGTCACTTAGGTCTTCATCAGTAAAATCAGGGCCATGATTCTTACAAAGTTCTCTTTCTTTATGTTTATGGAGGCAACATCGACTTATAACCCTCTAGGCTTTAGGTGTGTGCGTTCACACTTCTACAAATGCAGTTGCACAGCACACCATTCCTCCATCATTCCTTTCATCGTCTAAGGATAGTGGCCCCAACTAACAAATGATCATTTACTAGGAAAGAGAGCGGGAGAGAGGTGTCCTTTTGTATACTCCAAAGCTAAGTGTGGGTGTTGTGTGTATGTGTGCGAAGCCTTTGAAAACAACCTTCCAATTACAATATCCACTGACTTTTACAAACTAATTTGAAAGACTCTCACCTACACATTTCATTTCATTCTCGGAGCAATCTCAAGATAAAGGTAGAGAAGTTATTATTGATTCCACCTCACCCTATTCTCTTTACTTTGTTTTTTATTCCTTGTAGCATATATCACTTCAAACATAACATGAGTTTACTTGCTTACTGCATGCCTTACCTAATTTCCCTCTTCTGCTACATTAAGAGTAGGAATCTCTATTTATTTCACTTCTTCATCTCAACTACCTAGAACACTCCCTAGTACATAGAAGGCACTCAATAAAAACTTGCTGAATATAGGAATGTGTCTATCAAGTTCATATCAACTTGCATGTCATTATCACCAGCTATTTCCTCCGCTCTCTCTTCTGCTCTCCTCTGCATGGTGTTCTTTTTTTTTTTAAGATTTATTTTATTCATTTATGCATACAAGAACTGGGGTACAGGCCAGAGGTACAGGAGGTGAGAGGATTCACCAGAGACAGAGAGGGGAACAGAACAGGCAGATTGACTAAAGTACACTGCTGAGGGCAGCAGCGGGCGAGTCAGGACAGGTCTGCTGCGCCATGTGGGTAGCTTCCTGGCTGGGGATTGAACATGTTCAGCAGTGGCTGACGATAGCTTCATAGTGCTGAGACTTAACCCCTGCGCCACCGGGGCGGGGGGGCTGCATGGTCTTCTTTTCAGGACACGCCTGGTTCCAGCAACCTACAGACCTCAGGTCAGAGGTATGATGTTCCTGAAAACTACTGCTGGAGTCAGTTTTTAATCAGACAATGCTAGTTTTGTCTTTTGGAGCTAATATTAACTTACAAAGCTGTACAGGCTCAGGTGTAGTTCCTCGTCTCAGCAAAAGTATATGTCACACCATGTCCACCACCAAATGTCCAGTCACTATCACTGCCCACCAATTGCCTTGCCCCACCATCATTTTGTTGTCAGTGCCTAGGGGTTGGTTTTGTTTCATTCCACTGCCTCCAGGTGCCTATGTGCTTTCATAACAAACTCATTTTTTTTTTGGGTAGATGTGGATATTAATGAGGTAATCACACTTTAAATACAGAGTAAGAGATTCACAAAGCAGTCCTCTTTCTACCAAATGGTGATGTTCACATCTTAATCCCAAAACATTTTTCAAACATCAAAAAACTGTTTAATAACTTAAAAATTTATTGAATGTTAGTACGTATCCAACATACCCCATCTCTCTGCTTTATCACAATGACCCACTCCTACCATTGATGGGATCTCCCTGACTCTTGCCGGTTATTGGGGTTTGAAGTTCTTGGTGTAGATGTCAGTTAGCATTGAAGACTTGATTTCATTGACTGGAAAGACTGTGGGATCCATGGCTTCAAGAGGACATGTGTAGCACAAAGGACTTGCGCTCTGGAAAATGTAGGTGGTCCCTGAGACCCAAAAGCATTGAATCCACTCCCCCACAACCCCACACGGGTGTACTCCTGGCCAGAGGGTTTTTATCCTCCCTGAGTCACCTTATCCTGCCTGCCCAGAGCAGGCACTTCCCTTCAAGTGGGGCAGCTTATTGTATTGTAGCTTCCCGTAAGACCCGGCGCTTGTCGGAAAGCTCAGATCCAGCAATGGCTGATGTGATGCCTGCTTTCCCCCAGCCTTTGTTATGTAGATGAGTTTCCATTTTATTTTTGGTGTATCAGTTGAATCCAGAGTATTTTAATAGTTGTGAAGCTTCACTGAACTCAAGAAGAGCTAAAGATTCAAGATGTTAAATCGGCTCGGCAATAATATCGAGCAGAAAATGAGGGTCTCGTTCTTGGTTGTCCTTTTCCTCCTTAATAATGAAGAACTAATTTTGACTATTAACATGGCTCTTACATGAGGAGCTCTGCAGTGGTCCAGGGTAATTCGTCCTTAATTAATGTGCCATCTTTTCAACTTATTCCCACTTAATTATAAAGAGCTGGTGAATATTGGACTTTTCAAGAGGATGGTAGTTGGAATAACAGGAGGAAAATAGCAGCCACTGATGATTTTCATGGTGGGATTATTTTTCCCCTGGAGAATCATAAGATGTCAAGAGTTGTTTGCAAATACTGGGAGTCTCATGGGAAACCTACTCCCCGCTACTCTGATCTGGCTCCTTAGAATTGCTTAGATTTTTCTATGAAGAATGCTCAAGATCCATAATTTTGTTTCTTTTCCATGGGTCCCTCTACGAATTGGTTTTGAAACTTACATGCTATTTTACTCATTTTAGGGGATTTTTAAATTGTAATAATATATAACATAAAATTCACCATTTTAACCATTTTGAAGTGCACTTCTCTCCATTAAGTCCAATCATATTGTTGCTGATAGTGTCCTTGGAAGCATAAAATTTCCAAAATTGATAAAATCCAATTTATCTATTTTTTGTAGCTTATTAGCCTCGCATCATACCTGAGAAATTATTGCCAAATCCAGTATCAGGAAGCTTTCCTCTCTCTTTTCCTCTAAGATATCCATAATTTTAAGACTTTTATCCACTTATGACTTTAATCCATTTTGAGATCATTTTTAAGTATGATAAAAGGTAAGGGTCCTGCTTCATTCCTGTGCATGCAGATATCCAGTTTTCCCTATACCATCTGTTGAAAAAACTGTACTTTTCTCCATTGAATGGTCTTGATACCCTTTAAGAGCTTTAATATACTTTCGGTAGCACACTGCCTTGGAAAAACACAGGGGTGGGTATTCATTTTTCTCAGCTATAAATGGGAGTGATAATAATACCTGCCTCTTAGAATGATTGTAAAAATTATTTGACTTAAAGAATTTGCTACTTGTTAAGTGTTCATTAAAGGATTGCTACATTTAAAGCCTCCCTAAACTCTTGTTGCTTGCTTGAATAATATGTAAACAAACATTTGTCATATAAAACCTAGTCACTGATTAATAAACACGACAAAAGAAGAAAAGAAAAATATCTGTGAAAATGCCAAGCAGGAGGTTATGCCATACTGACTCAAATTAGAATATTTCTATATAAAAGACAAGGCAGCTTTTAAGATGATTTGCTTTTTTTTATTAATAAGCATCATGTATAGCTAACAATTGCATTTCATCCCTGAAATTTACCCCATGCTTGGTCCAACCTGACACTTTCCAGACACGAGCAGCAATGGTTAAAACTCAAGGATGTTTTGCTCATACCATATGATAATAAAATATTTTTTCCGTTTTGATGTAAGTGCATAAAATAGTGTCATATTGGCATAAAAAGAAACTCTCTTTATAATTTAAAAATAAATAGTAATTCCATGTACTAATGACATAGACCAACCATCACTTGCACATTGTTAGTGGGGATCTAAGTAGTGCTGCCCTGGTAGAAATCAGTTTGATGTTTTCTTATAAAATTAAACATATATTTATCACATCAAAGTAGCCCCATTTCCAGGTATCTACCTTGTAAAAATGAAAATTTATGTTCACACAAAAGCTGTAATGAAATGTTAATAGCAGTTTCATTCAAAATTGCCAGAAATTTAAAAACAACTAAAATGAACACACAAACTGTGGTCTGTCCACCTGGTGGAATATTACTTAGCAATGAAAAGGAATGAACAACTGCTACATGCAATTTTTCAACTGTGTTATGCTGAGGGAAATAAGCCAGATAACTGGATTCTAGGCACTGGGCTGGGATGAGAGATTGACCTCAAGAGGCATGGAGAGTTGGGGGTCAGGGTGAGTTGATTTTGGTAACAGTTATATGAATATGGGAATTCTTTCCTGATCATTGAACTGGACACAAAGGATGAATCTTACCATATGTAAATGATGCCTCAATTTTATTTAGAGAAAAAAATCCTGTTGACTTTCAAAAAATACGTTGGCAAATATAGAACTTATCTGAGATGCTCAATCCGGCTACCCCATGGGTCTTGTGCCCATCTAGGCAGAGTCTTTTTTGCATCAAATGGTTGGCCCTTGCTTCCACTTCTGCTCCACGTCCTATTAAACCTGTGGAGATTCTGAGAAGACTCTATGCTCTCGGGTTACCATTCACACAGAAGAATCCATAAAAAAACCTACCAGATGACAAGATCCCAGGACTGTTTTCCGGGAGGCACAATTTATTAAATGGTTGCCAGTCTCTCATCTGTGCATTGCTAAGTATGACTGGTGACTCTGACGGTTACAATTTGTCAGTGGATTCCACCGTCTTAACTTCATCGTGACTGTTGCACGTTTCATTATGAATGGCAGGCTACATATATCTATAACTTTGATAACTCCATTCACTTTGTTGGTAATGGCTTCCCCAGCAGTTAGAATATAACAATAACCGTGCTGAGGATGAATATTTCATAAGGAATCCATTGTTATTTATTTATCACTTATAACATGTGTTCCAAAAGCATTACAGAATATTTATTAAACATTTATAGATAATTTTACGCTACTACTAGCATGTGATATAAATACATTATTAATTCTCCTGAATTGTTGATGGATGGAGCTCAGAACAAAGCAACGCCAACTGGGGTGCTTGCCGATAAAGTGCGAGGGAAAGGGAGCCGTCTGCTCTTTGAAACTTCCAGAACACAATTTTGTTCCCACGGAAGGTTTATTTGTTCGTCATGGTGGTGGCTTCCAGAAATCCCTTAGTCACCCAGAACACATACACGTGGGTGAGCAGATGAAGGAAATTTCAGCCCTGGAAGCAGCTGCGTCTCTCTAGCTACTGCGGGATTGCTAGATCTCAGAATGGCTCTATATTTAATTTTTGGTGGACCCGCCATACTGTCTTCCATAGTGGCGGCACCAACTTGCGTTGTTCCCCGATCCCGCCTGCACTCGCTGGACTTGTCTTTTTGACAGCAGCATTCTACCAGCTGTGAGAGGATGGTGCGATTTTGATTTGCATTTCCTTGATGATTAGTGATGTTGAACACCTTCTCGGGCATCTGTTGGCCATTTGTATGTCTTCTTTGGGGATGTTTTTAAAATCGATCCTGCATTTCTGTTGGAGGAATTGTGCCTGAGGTCGGTTCTACATATACTGGAAATAAAATTATTATTCATTTTTGCTCAGGCCTCTTTATCTGCTGTTGTGTTGGGGAGGCTTCCTTCCTCTCTCTCCTCTGCCTCTTCTTCTTCTCCCCCCACCACTTTTGGATTTATGTTCATAAAAAAGAGAGTTTGCTGGTGGCACAAGGGGGTAAGTCTCAGCACTATGAAGCTATCAGCGGTCACTATAGCCTGCGTTCAATCCCCGGCCCGGGAGCTGACCAGCATGGTACAAGAGAAATCTCCTGCCTCCCCACTGCTCCCTGCAGCAGTGTATTTCAGTAGATTCACCTGTTTTGCTCCCCACTCGGTCTCTGGTGAATCCTCTCACCCATGCACCTCTGGCTTGCACCCCAGCTCTTATATACACAAATAAAATAAATCTTTAAAAAGGAGAGAGCAAGAAAGAGAATGGGGCCTTCGTAATGTTTCCAAGGCCTTAAGTTAGCACAAAACCACCATGTTTCTACTGAAAGCAAGTGAGCACAGAGGAAAGAGCTGTTGTTCTGCCCCAAATGAATGAGGAGTAAGTACCTCAGGCCCTGCTCCGTAGCACATGAGTGAGCTGGCTAGACCTGCTCTGTGGGTTTGTTCTGGTTAATTTCTGACACTGGCTAATATTGACATGAGCCAGGTAATTTTGAAAAATAAGAATCAATATGCCCAACAAAGACTTAAGTGGACAGACACACGTTGATAATGTTCACAGCCAAATAGCGGACAGAGGTCGCGTGCCCGGCAGATGGGAATCTGACTATTTGCGCTCTAGATTACTTCGCCACTTTAAAGACTTTCAGTGCAATGGAGGGAAGAGTAACATCAATGTGATTTTTTCAGAGTAATGCATGGAGCTGTAGAGAGAGCTTCCAACAATTCAAAAAAAAAGACAGTATATTTGGGGTGTAGCAACCTCCAAACCAACAGGTCCCCAAGCCTAATATGCACCAACTAGACTGAAATCACCAGTGTCTAGATTCTCAGGGCACTGAGGGACACTGTCAGTCAAGAAGATTGACACTGATCGTGCTCGTTTAACCAGATTTGGTAAATACCTACTATGTGCTAGATGTTGCAAATACAAAGGTAAATAAGAAAGTCCTTTTCTCCGAAGGTATTGCTCGCCAATAGATTTGTTTCATCCCAGATGTTTTATGGTGGATTCTGGGAACTCACAGCTAAGATTTCAGACTTGAACACCAGTGTTCTCTGCCGGAAAGCCCAGACTCAGAAGAGAGACTTGTCACTGAACAGCCATCACGGAGCTCACCAAGGCTAATCCTTGGGTGACTGTCTGCTTTGTGGATTAGTGATTTTTATACGGATTGCTTATATGGCATTTTATTTCAGGGCCTGCATCACAGAACCTCGAATTAATTAAGACTTGGTCCAGGAGCCGCTTAATTGCTTGGACTTAGAATGTGAGAATTCAAGGGAGAGATGGAAATGACGAGAAAAGCCATGCATAATACATCCTCCGTACCCCCTGCCGAGCGGCCATTACACTGATGGGTGTTATTTAGGTCCTTTTTTTTTTTTTTCCTTCAAAAATCAGAACACGGTGCCAAGAACCTGGCATTTTCAAATACTCATTAGTGCTACCCTCTGGGGCTTAAGATGGCAGTTATTAAAGAATGACGTCTCCAGAGACAGAGTGAAACCACGGTGGCTAACAATGACAAGTTCAGGTGTATCAACCCTCATCACTTACGGAGGGATCGCCTGGCTAAATTAGCTTTCAAAGTCTTAAAGCGAACATGGAAGGACCCAAATGTCATGTGGTAGATTCTCAGGAGGTTAAATTTAGGTTTTCCCTCGCTCCCGCTGCCAATTTGAAAGAAAGGAAAATGTCAGCGGGCGTGGAATTGAAGTGGAGGGTAGGAGGCTGCCAACGTGGGAACCACCAACGCTGACATTCAACTCTTGCTGGAAACTCGAGCCTCGGAGGGGCGTCAGCTGTCCCCAGACTCACCCAGATGGCGCGTGAGGTCTCCACTTTGCTCTAGCGCTGTGTTGATTTGCTCCAGTTGACTTGCCTGGACTGGGGTTCTAGCCACCCCTCGCCTTATTGATAATGAAGGGTGTTTAGAGGTGGACGGCAATCTGCTGGGCTGAAATGGAAGAACAAGGTAAGAGGGAAACGGTGCTTCTTCTCCAAACATCAGCCCTGCACTCGAGAAAATGTGCTCAGAGACCCCAAAGCACCCACCGTTGGCAGGGAAGACCGCAGATTGAGATGCTCACCTTCAAGTCCTGCCATCCTGGGAAATTATCTCTATCAAAAACTGGATTCAGATTGGGATACAAATGGAAGTATCTGGTGGGCAAGAACCCCCCCATATCACGGAGTTGGGGAATCTTGGCTCTAGATCCCATAGAAAGACATGTTAAGTTATATTCTTGGATCAATGATTGGCTACACTTAAAAGATAAGAGGGTGAGGGGTTAAATGAGGTACATCTTTTCTTTTCTCATGTGAAAAATATTTAGCGCACAGATGCAGAGTGGGGAGACTAAGGACGGGGGTGTGGGGAGATGTTGGTCAAAAGGCACAAAGTTTTGGTTAGCAACTGAAAAATTGTGGCAGTCTAACGAGCAGTGTGACTATCATTAACAAGAAGCAATTGAGTTCTTGAACTTGGCTGATAGGGTGGATGTTATAGAGGCTCAACACACACACATACACACTCACACAAAATGGTAGTGTTGTGAGCTGGTGGATATGTTAGCTAGCTTCACTATGGAGAATTTTTCACAATGTATATGTACATCAAAACATTGTTCATTATACATTTTATATATATAAAACCTGTAACAGCCACCTCCTTCACATCACAAAAGACTCCTTTATCACCTGAATTGCCTCAACAAAACTGAAGATAAATAAAATTTAGGGGAAGGTAGCCTGGGGCTGATAGGCTGGTGCAAAAAAAATCAGGTCTCATCCTCAAGGTCACTTCATGATCCAAGATGGCGGCTGGGACTGCAGCCATCACCCCACTCCAGTGGGAAGGAGGAGAAAATAGCCGAAAAAGACCCACTTCTCAAAGAAGTTAGTGCCTCATTAAGAAATTCCCCATAACCTCCTACATTTCCACTTATATGCAATTGAAGAGAACTTAGTTTCATGTTACACTTGGCCAGAGGAAGGTTGGGAGAGTCCTGTGACAGCTAAGCCCTTTGCCACCCCAAATAAAATCAGAGTTTTGCTACTAAGTAACTAGGGAAGGCTCTGACTAGCAGGTGAGATCTAGAGAGCCAAGTCTTCAAATATTTTTTGACAGAACATGCAGTGTAGAAGGAAGGATCTTGGATTAGGAGCCAGAACCACATCCCTTTCTTATTAGCTAGGCAAATGTGAGAACTATATTTAGGAGCTCTGTCTCTCTATTTCCTCATCCACACAGTGATTCTCTCAGCTTGTTGTCTATAAGGGAAGTATCTGCTCAGATAAGAAACGCAGAAGCCAGTATGTCAAACAGCAAAGTGGCAGAGATGCTAGGAACTGACTTTATTGTGATGGATCCAGGCATTGGCGGTCTTATTAAAAAAAAAAAAAAAAAAAACTAGGCCCAAAGCCCCTTTGTTTTTCATAAACTTATTATTTGTTATTATGTCATAGTGAAAGCACCTTCTGTATACACCGTCCTTCACAAGACATAAATCACTTTTATACACTGATTTCATTTCACCCCCACAAACTCCCCTGGAGAGTGACACGGGAAAGGGGTCACCATTTCCCCAAATTTGCTGGTGATAAATATCCAAATTCAGAGAACAACGTGGCCTGGCCACGCTGAAGCAAACGGGTGTGGGGGTGACGGCAGCTTTGAAAATGAGGACTCACGAGCCATGACTTTTTTAAATGTGAAGAGTGCTCGGACTAAGGGTGAGGCTGTCCTTGGTGGGGGCCTGGTCTGGTTGACGTAGATGTCACTGAGGTCTGAAAACCCATGCAGTGGAGCAAACAGATGTTCCCTCAATGAGCAAACCAGAAGGGGTAGCTGACCATGGTCTTGCAGGGTTGGTACCAGGACCTGGGGATCCTTGGACACCTGAGTCTCAATCTGCCCAAATTGCAAACCATTTTCATCGCTTCTCCTGCACTGTGCTCCTCCTGGGCCTGCATCACTACAGAAGAGGCCGCCATTCCCGTTCAGCCAAAGCAGAACTCAGACACCAATGTGGGGTCACTGACCTTCACGCTCACCCCCTGCTCCCCACCTGACCGATGTCCTTCTACTTGCTACCTCTGGAACTGCAGCCTCACTTCCAACTGTGAGCTTTCAAGTAGGAGATAACAAGACAAGAGGTCAAGTAGGTAACGGAGAAGAACCAGTCCTGGGAGAGCAGCTGGACGACTCTGACCCTGCCTGGGGTAGCAGGGAGGTCTCCCTGGTGGAGATGAAACCCTGGATAAGCTTAAAGATCAAGACATCAAGCGAAGAAGATTTTAGCAATTCAGTGGGTGGTAACAGAGCATCCAAGATTCTGGACTGAGGCAAAGAAGCTGGACCACGGGAAAGAGAAAAATGGGAGATGAGAAAGGAGTGACTGCTGAGAAGGGGGAGCAAGCAGGTGCTAAACCACAAAGATCCTTACACAATTTTTGTTTTGAAGACCTGGAGTTTATTTTGGAGGACAATAGGGATCCATCGATGGGGTTTTAGTGAAGAATAATATTACACTTGCATTTTATAAAGCTCCTTATCATCACAGGGTGGAGAATGCTTTAGAAGGTGCAAAGAAAAAGTCTATATTCTACTCCTCCAGGCCAGCCATTTATTGAGCTCTGGCTGTGTGCCTGGGACTGTCATAGCCACTGCACCTGTGGCCTGCAACTGACACCCCCTTTCATTCCTTACGGAGATCAGGATGCCTACGCTCCTAAAAGTTAGCAAGGTCTTGAGCAAGGTCTTGAGCCAGTGTCAGAGCTGAGAGATGAGCATAGAAGCAATTGGCCCCAAAGAAGTATGGGTCATCCTGTGGGAATTTTTTTCCCTTGAGATATAATTAAAATACCTTAAAATTCACTCTTTTAAAGAAGTGTACAAATCAGTTTTCAGCACAATCACAAGGTTGTACAAACATCACTGCCATCTAATTCCAGATTATTTCCAACATCCTCAAGAGCCACGCTCCATACCTCACCCCCCAGCCACCGGCAGCAACTCACCTACTTTCTGCCTCTGAGGATGCACCTTTTCTGGACACCTGGCGTGGAATCACATAACATGTGGGCTTTTATGTCTGACTCCTTCTATTGAGCGTGTTTTCAAGGCTCATCCACGCTGTAGCAAGTATCCATACTCCATTTCTGTTTATGCCCGAATAATATTCCATCGTATATGGATATTTTGCTTTTATTCATTCAACAGTTGGTGGATAACTGAGTTGTTTCTATTTTTAGACTACTGTAAATAATGCAACTGTGAACATTCTGGTACTAGTTTCTGTGTGTGGATGTGGGTTGTCAATTCTCTTGGGTGTAAATAATCAAGAGTGAAATTGCTTGTTCATACGATAATTCCCGGCTTATCTTTCTGAGAAATTGCCAGTATATAAAAGTTCCAATTTCCCCTACCTTTGTTACTATCTCACTTTTTAATAGATAGTAATCCTATTGAGGCATGAAGTGATATTTCATTGTAGTTTTGAATTGCATTTGCCTAATGGCTGGTTATATCAAACTTTTTTCATGTGCTTATTGGCTGTTTGTATCTTTCTGGGGAAATATCTATTCCAATCTTTGCCCCTATTTTAATTGGGCGATTTATTCTTTATTGCTGAATTGCAAGAGTTATTTATATATTCTGAATACTAGATTCTTACCACATACATGACCTCAAGTATTTTTTCCTGTTTTGTGAGTCATCTTTTTTATTTTCCCAATAGTGTCTTTGCAGAACAAAAGTTTATAGTTGTGATAAAATCCAGTTTTTCTCCTTTTTTAATCACTATGCCCACGTGTCTTATTTTGGAAATCAATTTAAATTGACAATTACTTATACCTATATTTCTTCTAAGTGTTTCATAGTTTCAGCTCTTCATTTAGGCCTTTGGCCCACTGTGAGTTAATTTTTGCTTTTGGTGTGAAACAGGAGTCCAAATTCCTTCTTTTACATGTGGATATTCAGTTGGTTGAAAGATTTTTCTTCCTCGATTAAATAGTTTTGGCACCATTGTCTAAAACAATGGATCCTATGGGCAAGGGTTTATGTCTGGGTTCTCCGTTCTACTTTCATGGGTCTGTATGTCTCTCCAATGCTAGTAACTTCTAGAGCCTTGTATTAAGTCTGGGACTAGGAAATGTTACTTCATCCACTTTGTTCTTTTTCAAGATGGCTTGGCTCCCCCAGGAATTTTGCAGTTTCATGGTAATTTTAAGATCAGCTTGCTGACTTCTGCAGAAAGAGGAACCTGAAACTTTGATAGTAATTGCATTGGATATGTCAATCAATTTAGGAAGCATTTTTGTCTAAACAAGTCTTCCAATCATGAACATGGGATGTCTTATTTATCTGCCCATGAACACTGTATGTCTTTAATTGATGAGTGGCCTTTTATTTCTGTCAATGATTTGTAATTTTTGGTGTACAAAATTTCACTTCTTTTTTCTTTATTCCTAAGTATTTTATTCTTTTTGATGCTATTGTAAATGAAATTGTTTCCTTAACTTCATTTTCAGAATGCGCATTGCTGGTGCATGGAAATGCAACTGATTTTACAGGTAGACATTGTATCCTGCAAACTTGACAAACTCATTTATTAGCTCTGATATGTGTGTGTGTGTGTGTGTGTGTGTTTGTAAGGGTGGATTACTCAGTATTGTTTTCTGCAGAATAGATTATGTCATCTGAAAATGGAGACTGTTTTACACCTTTTTTTTTTTACATTCTAGATGACTTTCTATTTCTTTTCCTTGACTAATTGCCATATTATATTTTCCTAATAATAATTGCCAGCATCTTTAGTGTTTCTTATGTGCCAGGTATTTTTTTTTTAATTAACTTGTGTCTTCATTGAAAGTCTGCAGTGTTTTATGTATATTAAATATTCACAAACTTCCTAAAAAGATGGGATTGCTTTCAAGGATGAAAAACATTAAGTGTAAAACCTATTGAGAGTAATTCTGCTACTGGGGGAGGCTCTGTGAAGGAAACAGAATGTGATCTCTGCAAGCTAACAGGCTACACCAAATCTCTGGGACTTGTTAGGAAAAGGGAGGAAATTACTGAAGACCAGTGTTTAAATAAATCCCCAATAGTAGGTTATTCTGTGTTTCACCTTGCTGAAACACTAAGACAAAAATTGTTTTGATTCTTCTGACATCGCAGTTTCCTCTCCATGTGCTTTAGAAGTTGTTTCAACACTCTGGGCCTCCTGTGCAATGGGATGGCTGTGGTTGCTGTGAAAATTACAATGGATGATGCATATTAAGTATTTTCTGAGTGCTTGGAGCTACACAGGACTTCAGGAGACCAATTAATGTGTGGGTATGTAAGGAGACTTCCCCACACCAAGTAATTCTTGGGTATAAGCAGGACATGCGAGAACTCAACTTCTGACACCGCCTACCCAGAGACAGCATCTGATTCTACACCTAAAGAGTTCATAAGACCACCTCCACTTCAGACGCCAACCCTGAGCCCAGAGAGCTACCTGGGTTCCTAGCTAATTGGTTGGAAACTCATTTACTCACTAGATGACCAACTTTCTACAAGGATATTAGGTCAGTCAGTTGGAAGAGGTGCATAGGGCAGGGTAAGGGAACAGACAGAGTCATTCTCCCCATATCTCCACATATTTTCCAAAGTGCCTTCTTTTGGGTTTCTGTGGGGCTTCATTACTTAGGCAAGATTGATGAACTCATTGGCCAGTGGCGATTGAACTCAATCCCCACCCCCTCTCCCCTCTCAGAGGCCTGGAGGTAGGACTTGAAGTTCCAATTGCATGGTTGGTCCTCCTTGCACCCATCCTCAGGTGCCTCCCAAAGTCACCTCATTCACATAACAAAAGACATCTTTATCACTCTCAGCACTTAGGAAGTTCCAAGGCTTTGGGGAGCTGTGAGCCAGAAACTGTGATGAAGACCAAATAGATATGAGAAATATATTTTGATCATCTGAGTGACCAAATGTATCTTCTTAGCTACACTATCATAAGAACCTAGTTTATCCTCAGTAGATAGTACTAATGCAGATGTAGTCCAGCTCTGTGATTATTGGTGCCCAGACATCAGAGTCGGTGCTTTGAATTTCTCTTTTTCATTCAAATTTTAGGCAGTCCTGTGGGGGTAAGTTCTAAGGACCAGAGCATCAATGTAATATTGTATTCGAGGTCCTACCACTTGTGAGCACTACTGTTGGGGACTCTGCCCGAGGGACGATGGCACCAAATCCACGCGTTTAAGTATTATTGATCTTTCTTTTCATGTGCCTTTACTGATGCCTCATCCATTTCATACCGGTCTTGGAAATAGCACACATAATTCACAGAATAAAAACTGAGTCTATTTATTCATTCAATCAACCAACAAGAAATAATGAGCTCCTGTTACATAACAGACTCTAGAGAAGTCTCTCAGAATAAAGTTATGAAGAAGACACATTTCCTGCTCTACATAATCTTAAGATTCACAGAGGAGAGGAAAAAAGCATAGTGCAAAAATAACAGCATGCCACAATGCATCCTTGATGAGTCTGGACCTTGTCCCACAGCACCGTGCATCTCTCCTTTATGGAATTTATCACAGTTGCTGTTTTATAGATGTCTGTGTTGTTGGCCAAGTTTTGTAATTCTCTCTGGACTATAAACCCCATAAAAAATAGTGAAGGTTCTATGTAGGCCACTACCATCACCCTAAAGCCTACTAAGTGCTAGCACATAGTAATACTTCATAAATCACTTCTGAATGGGTGAAAGTATGAAGGGTTTTGATTCCAAAAGAAGCATGGCTAGATTTTCATTTTGGGAAGTCTATCATTCTGACCAGAGGCAGATATACCTGTTAAGAGGCTGGTAGGGCCATCTGGGTGGATGAGATGTGGTGAGGAGACAAATTAGGGCAGGCTACAGAGAGAAGGCAGGGAAATAAGAGCTATTTCAGAGTGTGGTGTCTGAGAAGATCAAAGAGGTTATGGAGAAATGGGAAATAGTGTGTCTTCCAGGTATCCAACTGGTGTGATCTTAATGTCATTCACAAAGAAGGAAACCCAGGGTTGGACAGAAGGAAAATGAGGTGTCCAGGATGCTGTACTACTCTCACATGGAGAAAGAGATCTCCAGAGTCCGTTCATCCTGACAGACAGATTTGCACACAAGAAAGACTCAATTTGCCCAGCATTTGTTCTCATCTGTAACCAAGCAACTTCTCAAAACATAACCTTGAAGACATTCCTGAAGCTCAGGAGTTATTAACACAGTGGAAATTAAGTGCCTCTTCTGTCATTCCCCAGCTGCTGCTCTGAATGTCCAGTGGGCCCAAGAGTTCTCATGACAGTTGTTGGCTTTGTCTTTCATGAGGACCTGGCTTTGGCATGCCAACACTCTGCAAACTCCAACCTATCTCTGTCTCTCTGGATCATGTAGAACATGGGGTGACCTCACTGAGTGGGTAGGCTTTGGGGCTCTGGCAAATATATCTGCTCTCCCCTCTCTTTCTCTCTCAGAACACAAGATAGGATGAGCATTGAGTCATGGTGATGTGAATCAATTGCCCAAACGACACATCTCACTTCTGGACAGAAGCTTCAAAAAGTGACACGTGACCCCATACCCCCCTTTCCTGTCTGCCAATTTTGAACATGGACATGTATTCTTGATCAATGGGGACACCTCATGGCCCATGATGAGTTAAGCCTTCCCCACACCCTCTATCAACAAATTTGGACACTTAATGATGTCTAGAAATGACTCACTTTCTGTTTCAGGCCACTAAGATATTGGGCTGTTTGTTACTGCAGCAGCATCTAGACTGTTCTGATTAATACAAGGACCTTGAGGTTTAGACCATCAGGAAGAAGCACTCTTCAACTGAATTTGAATGTCTATCCATTGAACAGAATTGGACAGGCAAAATCCTGAAATGGTCAACATCTTTCCCTAGAAAAGCTTTGATGGCAGAACGATATTAACTTGAATCTCAAAATGTGTCATTCATTCTATTTTCTCGTGTATGAAGCAGAGGGAACAATACAACTGACACAGCAGTGAGGCTTAAAGGAATACTGTGTATCCTGCACTTGCCCAGCACCTGGCATCGCTGAAGCACAGATGGCAGTTCCCATGCCTTTGGCTCCCTCACTCAAGGCCCGTTCTTCTCTGCACTCACTCTCTTTCCAACTGCATTGAGATCACGAGGGCTTAAGAAGTTGGTGAGTAGAAAGAAACTCAGGCATAATCCCTTTGTAGGAAGGGCTGTTGAAATGCAGTCAAGTGACATGTCCATGGTCACATAGTTGCCATGACCTCATGGGTCCCCACCTCAGGTAACCTTGAGCAAACTATCCTTTGTATTTGAGACTCTACCCCCTCCTCTATGAAACCATAGTAATAACAGGGTCCATCTGTGATAAACCACATTGCTGTTCACCCAAATCTGACACTCCTCCCTGCAGTGCCCCTTGCCTTCTGTAGCCCAGGTTTGGTTTTGTGACTTGCTCTGGCCAATCAAATATGAACAGATATCTGATGATTATGGGTAGGAACTTCAATAGTCCCTGTGTGGTTCACCAAGCAACCTGCTCCCTCAGCCACAGTAACCAGTGGTTCTCCAGCTGTCTAGGTCCCTAAGTGAAGATGTCATGGGGCAGACAGACATTCAATCACCAGGAGCAAGTGGTATGACCAGGAGATAGGCTTCTGCTATTAGAAACTACCGAGATGTTGACGTCACTTGTTAGAGCTGCAGTACTTAGTCTATCCTTTAGTAAAAGGAGTCAGGAAACAATATAGCTAGAACTATCTAGCAGATAGTAGATTTCCATAAATACTGATCATCCCCTCTAGGTCAACGTTCTGAGTGTTTCTTTTATTGTATGAAAAAACTTTTATGTATTGTCTTAATCTGGGCTACTATAGTCGAAGACCACACGCTGGGTGACTTAGGAACAATGGGAATTTATTTTTTCACAATCCCGGGGAGTTCCAAGAAATGGCAAGTAGATCTGGCATCTGTGAGAACCAGCTGCCTGATGATTGAGGACCCTCTTGTCACTCTGTCCACACATGATAGAAGAAACGAGGGAACTTCTGGGTCAATTTTATCAGGGCACTAAAGCTATTTAGGGGGGACTCCACCCTCATGATCTAATCACCTCCTAAAGGTACCACCTCCTAATGCCATCCCCTCAGGATCAGGCTTCAGCTATGGATTGGAGGGAGACACATTCTGTGCATAGGGGGCTGACACAAAGTAGGTACACGTTAAGCATTAGATCCCTACTTTTCCTGCATTCTGCTGCCTCCCCAAACTCTTTTCCTATAAATTACATCTTCCAAGAAAGCTCCTCCATCTCCTTATTCCTTCTTTTCAGCTGGGACTCACACCATGTTCCTCGGCATGTTTTATCTCCTGTTTGCCGCGTAAATAATCAGTCCTATCCAAGGGGCAACGCGTATGCCATGGTCCCAGGGCTGGCACAGCACTTAGCTGAGCTCTTAACGTGCGGTGTGGAGAAAAGGAACAGCAGGTTGGGAGAGAGGCCTCATGTAACATAGTTCTGGCCACTTACATTCATCTGAGGAGAGAGAAGGGATGCATTTGGGCTGCAATTCTGCACCTTATAAATAGACATATATAGCTTTGCATACATTATTAATATGGGCTTTATTGCCAGCTTTATTGAATCCACGATAGTGCTTCTCTTGGGAAGCCATACAACACAGAAAGATTGCACAGACGCCTACATTAAGCAGGACCACGGTATACCGAGCAAATAGGGCTGTGCAAACAGCACTGTTCACGCTGGCTGCTTCCTACAATCCAAATAACATAATAACAAATAATGTGCTCAAGCAAGCCCAGAGTCGCTATTTGAAGTGTTTTGTGTATTCCTTGTCTGTGTGGCTTCTGCTAGCACAGGAGGAGGCAGGGCAAATGCACTTTTAAGAATTTCCTTAGCAGGACCTACTGAGCCCCTGCTTCCGGCGTGACTTCACCTGGTCGCGGGGTTCTCTCCCTGGCTCGCCCTGAAGATGCCTTCACCAAGCAGTAGCATCTCCTGCTTATAGGTCTTCACTCTCCAAGTGCCCTTGCCTCAGAGTGCGCAGACACACACGTGGACACACATGTGCACACACACACACCCCCTTTAGGTAACTGGATATTTATACTCACCCGCTCCCTGTTTATTACTGGCAGTAATTGCTAGAGGTCTTTTCTTTCTTTTTGTCTTTCCATCTTTATCATCAATCACCCCAACTAGGGCACAAACTTCAAGAGAGCTGCAACCCTATGGGGCTTGCTCATTGTTGGATGACCAACATAGACAACAGTGATTGGCATGATTGGGAGCAGTCCTGGCAAGAGGTAAGATACTCTCTCTGCTCTTAGAGGCAGAGAAGTGCTGCTCTCAAACACATCAGCCTGGGCTCTGACACCTCCAATCAGAGCCTTGATCCCTAGGCGAGAGGGACGTCCCCTAGGAGGATGCTCAGACACAGAAATGCTGCATGAAGACAGAAAGCCCACACTCTGGAAAGGCTGTGCTGAGACCAGGGTGGAAGGAGGTGCAGGGCGGGAACTGACTTGCCCGGGAAAACCCTTCTGATGCCATGTGAAGGAATTTGTTTTTATTTTTTCTAATGTAACATGCAAGTTGTATTTTAAAAAAGTAGCAGGGAAAGTCAGACAGACACTAATATGACGAGAAAAAGTGACTACAAGAAATTTTGTCTTAAACACCTGCCAGTAACCTTCTTGCAGTTGCATGTAGCCGAGCTCGGTGGCTGTGAAGAATCCAGCGCACGCACAGGCAGGCATGAACGATTTGCCCGTCGTCCAAGCACTCACTGCACACTCCCTTGTGTACACACTGACATTGAAAAAGATTTACTGATGACCCCCAGAGGGACATCATTTGTGTTGATTTTTGGAGGAGGTCTTGTCAAGAGGGGAATGTGTGGTTCTGGCTCGGGAATCGTGCCGTGACCCAGACTCAACTCTGCTGGACTCCAAGCCCGCTCTTCTCAGACAAGATTGGGGTACGTGTCCGGAAGCTTCCTGAGTTATGTGATGGGCCGGTACCCATAGTGTTCATGGGAGCTGATATCTGAGTAACAGATATGCCCATGGGCCATCCCACAGCAGCAGGTGAGGGTGCAACAGGCACAAAGAATGGACAAGGCAGCCACGTGAACACATCGGGACTGATACCTGCCATCCAGCAGCCCTGTTCTCACATGTTTAGGAATTTGGGTGTGACCACGAGACCTCAGGATCCAGGAAGGGATCCAGCCAGTAGGAAGAGTCAGACCGAGCTCTCATCCTAGGCCAGAGACAAAAGAGCAGGTCCACCAGGCCCATTGGCAAGCAAAGCAGGTGTGGCCCAGCTCTCCCAAGTCGACTTTTCCTCTTCTGGACCGAATGTTGCCTCAGCTCTCAGGTGGTTCTGTGTTCTGTGGACTTTAAGGCCAAAGCTCCACAAAGATGGAACCTTACAAATAAGAACTATGGGCCTCTCTGGTGGCGCAGGGATTAAAGACAGTGCTATCGGGCTGTCACCGGCCACTGCAGTGTGAGCTCAATTCCTAGCTGGCCAGGGAGCAACCCACGTGGTACAGTGGGTTTTCCCACTGTGTTTTCCCACTGCTCCCCTCAGCAGTGGATTTCAGTAAATCAGCCTGTTTTGCTTCCCACTCTGTCTCTGGCAAATCACCTCACCATCCCACACCTCTGGCTTACACCCCAGTTCTTGTATGCATAAACAAATAAATCTTAAAAAAAAAAAAAAAGACTGTGATAATTAGGGAGAGCCCGGGACAGGGAAACAGTCAGATAGGAAACATTTTCCTATAAACAGTCAGATAGGAAACATTTTCTACTTTGTCACCATCAGGTCTCCATGACAACAGCTCACCTCAGCCACAGACGTCTGTATGTGAATGGGTATGGCTGCCTTCCAATAAAACTTTATTTACAAAACCAGATGGAGGGCCTTATTTGGCCTACAGAGTAGAGTTTGCAGACCTGGCTTTAGTACCACATGTCAGCCTGGCTTCCACCTCCACTAGCTGTATGCCCTCGAAGAATGAGCTGCCTCCCTCAGCTTCTGCTTTCTCTTCTGCAAATGGCATATAATCCCCACCATGGAGCTCTGTGAAGAGGAATGAGAAACATCTGTGAGATTGTCAGTGCCCCTGCTGCATGCAGAGCAAATTGGTGGCTTTGCTCTGGCTGCTGTTGTGTGTGTTTTTGGCTTTTGGTTGCTGGTACCTCCATCAGGTGCAATTAAAAATGCAGCCCAATCTAGGAGCCAGTAGCCCTGGAGAAAAACAAAATGTTCACCAGGGCTGAGTCAGGAAAGGAGATGTTCCCTTTCCAACTGCGCTTTTCGTTAGCTCTGTCTGAAACTGTCTCTAATTCCTAAAGGACTCGGGCCATTTAAGTGGGTTTGATTGGTATTAATTATTAAAAACAATTATTTATTAATAAATAAGAATTCTAAGAATGCCTTGCACGACGTGTTCCATGCTTTCTATTTTCTTTTATTTTTGCTTTATTCTTTTCAAAAGGCTTTTAAACTGGGGCACAACGTGTACCAGGAGGCACATGAAGATTCAGGGGGGTGGTGGGAAGGCATCTTCCTAGAGTGTCAACTGTGCCTGATTTGGGGGGAAAACAACATTATTTTTTATTAAAACCAGCTTGAATATATTATGGAGCAGAATATAGAATGTGTGTGGGTTTTTTTTTTTTTTTTTGTCAAGATAAAGTATGAGACTTCAAAGATATTTCAAGTTTGAGATCCACCACTTTGGGCTGTGCCCCAGATGGCTGCGATGTAGGAGAATGATTCTGTCTTTCTGCACAGCCCCTGCAAAGTGTGCAGAGAAGGATTCTTGCAAATTCTGCAGATGAAGAAACTGTACGGGGAAGTTGGATGCCTTGCTCAAAGTCGCCCCAGAACTCAGCTGCAGAAGGAGTCATTAAATCTATGACTGCCGGCTCCCAGACCCCTGATCACGTGTGTATGCTGAGTGATGTGCCCAGTGATGAGGCCGGGATGAGGCACAGACAAGGCAGGGACGAGGCAGGTGCCAAGAGCAGGCGGTAGGGGTCGAGGGAGGAAATCCAGTGGAGGTTAAATTAAGGAAGGTCCAGATACACATAAAACTCTCAACTTCTACGTGCTATGGGCCAGGTAAGTTTGAGTCACACCTAACCCCCACTGCACCCCCATAATGATCAGGTCCTTTCACCTTAGTCTTTACCTCAGTTTCTCCCATGGCTCTCCCCCTAGACTGTAAACTCTGCAGCTCACTGGCTCTTAGTGCAAGCAGGACGCATCTCCCAAAGTATAGATTCTGCATTCCCACCAGAAAAGGCCCTGCCTGCAAACCTTCCTGGCCCCCATCCACAGGGCACAGGGTCCATCTCTGTGCCTCTCCCGGCCCATCAGGAGGATCTGACTCCCAACCTTTGCCTTTTCACCCCATGGAGTATCCTATATTTTCCCACAAAGGCCATGCTGGCCCCCTTTGGCACACCAGGTGTCTTTACTAAGTCAATCCAGAGTGTCCTGAGTCCAAAGCCTGTCCACCATTTGGGCTTGTATGAGCTCAGGAACATCCCTGGCCTCTCCCCTGACAGCCACCACCCCCCAACCTGCAACGCAGAGCAGGACGCCTCACAGACTGCAGGGGAGGGTGGCAGCCCCTGTGGAGAGCTGCCCAGAGTGGATCCTGCAGAGGGGTCTGAAGTTTTGGCTCCCCCTCCACACCCACCGACTCTGGATGAGCCCAGGCCCCAACAGACCTTCACCTATAACTGATTGGAACACTGGAAAGAGCTGCAACGGGGTGTCTCAGGGACGGGGGGGTGGGGGGATAGAGAGCCCCTGGTCAGTGTGCTTTGGTTGCTCAGGCTGGGTGGGTTTTAACACGGGCCTCCAAATAAAACACATATCGGGACCCTGACCCAATTTCTGGCTCCATGCCCTCCGCTGCCGGCTCTTAGCAGCACCCCTGATATCCTGCCCGGCGTCGGAGGGGATCTATTTATAGCAGGCATCATTAACTCTCCACCGGCAGTCCCCGGAGCCTCACCTGATCCCCGCTCCTCCCGCAGAAGTTGACTTCAGAGGGTTTTCTGAGAGTTCTTTGTAATATTAGTTAACATGTACAGGAAAGCCCCAAGGTCATGTTCCGCGCTTGGCACCCTTCACTTCAGATTTGAGAAATCCCCTAAAACTCTCATTAGCGAAGGCTGCCTCACACCCATGAAACTTTAAAAATATCTGGCTAATCAGCCACTTTGCACACCTCCACGCGGGCAGAGCGCGCCTCGGCTTTCCTCCGCACCCCTTCTCCTGGCATCGCATTCCTGCAGACGAGAGCTGTCAAAATCTGACTTCCTCTGGTATTTAAAATAAAATGAAGGGCGCTTCTCATCTGAAACCAGCATTACCACTTAAAGAGAAACTGGGCGAGAAGCAGACCGTAGAGCGGGGAGGTGGCATTCCGGAAGACCCTCCTTGTTCTGGTTCCTTTGGGGCGCCAGAAGGAATGGCTGGGATTTAAAGCAATATGAACCAGAATAACATGAAGACGAAATCGCCACTGATGAAGTGGCTGCCACATGCCATGCTCCATGAAAACTGCCCAATCACATTATCCCCGAGTTCAGGAAGAACCTGGAAGGTAAAGCCCAGCTGACCTCAGGAGACTGAGGCCGAAGGCTGCACGGGCATTTTCAGACCAAAGAGGCAGCAGTGGCCCAGCCTGGATTCTCCCCTGGCTCTAAAAATCCCTGCTCCTGCGGATTTTTCGAGTCCATTTAAGCACCAAAGCTGTCTGGGGACAGGTGCTGTTACCCAGCCTCCACCTCAGGGAGTGCGCAGAGATCTCCACACAATACCACCCCATCCGCAGGTGAAAACAAGGTTCCAGCTTCTGAGCAGGGAGAACAGAGAGAGGCAGGTCATGGATAGGAGGAAGCTTGCTGGGTTGGGCCAAAGAAGGGACTTGAGGAAATCATCAGGTATGGAACTGAGCCAGGAGAAAGAAGTACGTGCTGTCACGCAGCCAAGGAACAAAGCAGCAGCAGTTGATCCATTCTGGATTTCCTGCCAAGAGGCACGTGACCGGGAAGGAGACATGACCCAGAAAGATGGCTGTAGGATGGAGATGACTGGCCATTTAGTGTAGAAATACAAGGAACCTCCATCTAAAGAGCCCATCATCACAATGAAGTAGACATGGTGCTAGGGTTGCAGAGGACGTAAGACACTGTCTTGCTCCTTAAAGAGCACATAGTGGGTCAAAGGATGGACTTGTAGGCAGACGGCATGGCTGGGGTAGTGAGCACTGTGCTCCACATATGTGCAAGAGGACAATGAGTGTACAGAGGAGGTGCCTCTAACCCAGTAAAGGCAAGTCAAGAAAGGCTTCCTGGAGGCGGTGATGTCTGAGCTGCTGCTTGTTCCAGTTAGGCTGTGAGAACAAAGAGGGACAGACACCAAGTCCTCCCCACAAGATGGCTGAAATGAGACTTTTACAAATTTCTAACCTCATTCAAAATTAACTTGGGTACTGAGATAAGAGGAACAAACACTGTGTTTGGGGAAGAGAAGGTAGCAGAAGTGACTCAGTGGATCCATGGGGGAGGAAAGTGAGATAAAGTCGAGTAATTCACATACTGCAATTGTAATAATGACCCAACCACATGGATGCCAGGACTCAGAAGAGGGTAAAGGCTGGAAAGAGCAGTCAGCAAAGTGGAGGAGGTGCAAAGTGGGGGCAGACTAGATTTTATGTCGGTAGATATGTGTAGAGCAGCACACAGTGTAGTCACTGAGATGTGGGTGAGCGTAACTGAGCCAATCCTGCTCCTTGTCTATGGAGCCCCCTAGGCAGGGCTGGTTGATGAAGGGTCAGTGCAATGAGGCACAATCAGTCCGTGCATCCCAAGTTGTCCTTCTTGAGTAGTGATGCAGGGGTCAGGGATTCCTTGAGCACAGAAGATGCTACAGATAGTCTACACACTAATCTACATGTGCATGATCTAAATCATCTAAATCTAGGCAAGCATGCTTGCATTTGATCAAAACCATCTTCCTCTTCCTATTTGGTTGTTTAAGCTTCCAGTGTGTCTGTTTATTCCACCACGACCTTTGGGGGTGAACTCCCATCAACTGTATTTACTCTAAATGGCAGCAGTGTGATGAAGGAACTCCAGTCTACCATACTGAGTGAGAACAGAAGACGTGTATTTAGATGACTATCACCTTCCTTTTAATAGATTTCTCAGCGTGCTCTGAGCCACATGTAGAAAATGCAGAGCAGGATCTTAACCAGAGGCACCTAGAACCCTTGGAACCCTCTGAAAATTTTTATTGTATTTTGGGTACATGTAGATGTGTGCATTTCCCCCATGGCGAATGAATCCATTGCTATAAACACCTGTGTGTGCACACATGCACACACACACACACTCACACACACACGGATTTAGGTAGTTGAGACTGAGTAAAGCTTTTGATGTTGGAAGCCTGACATCTGTACATTAGCTCCTGTCCAAAATAAATTATTTTCTCTACCTTCATGTCTTTATGGCCTCTTGGCTAAACCAGGTTTATTCTTCCAATTCCTTTCAGATAAGCAGGATCTGATAAGTGATGGTGAAGGTGAGCCAGCGTCACCATTGTGCCACGTGAGGCCATCCCCCAACGGATGCGTTGGATAACGGCCCTAGAAAAGATATGCACGGAGAGGCCTGTTTAGCCAGAGTTTGGCAGGGTGACCTGAGGGAGCTGTTTCAGTGGAGCAAACCGGATGAAGTGGACATGAATTAAAATGCAAAAGGTTTGATTTGCATTGGCTTGAACAGACAGGGGCTTTTATGTGCGTCTGGTACCGTGTCCATGCGGATGTCGATGGCAACCACACCGCATTTGCCATTTGCCCACTGGGTGTTTGTAAAAAATGGAGTCATTCCCATCCTGCAAACAGCCCACAGATATATTAAATACCCCATTTCGTGATGGACATCTGGACTCCGAACCTGCCAGGAGCGCCTGGGCGCACAGCTTTGTGATGGAGAAAGGCCCCGTCAAACGTGGAAGTCGGCACGTGCGCCTACGTGGCAGGTGCGGCCTCATCTGCCGAGCAGGGCACACACATTCGCTGTGATTTCAGCTGTGCCCGAGCTGCTGTCCACATTCACCACACTCAGATGTGGGCAGAAGCCACCAGGTTCACACCAGTGGCATCTGCCAACGTCCTGATTCCCTGATTCTCCCACTCTGGCCAGTTGATGGTGGCACCTACGAGGTGAGACTCCTGGGCGGGTAGGAATAGCTGGCAGGCTCCTGTAAGTTAGGATTCTGTGGGGAGGAAAAGAAAACACGGGGTTGGCTAAACATGCTGAAACAGCGTGGGGTGAAGGAAGAAACACTCTGTTATGGGGTGAGAGCGAGCGTCATCTCCCCACCAAGTAGATGATGAAGTCCGGGGTCAGGTGTGCTCAGGATGATTCACACCAACTCACCCAGGTCTGGAATTTGCTTCTTGTCCTTCACCTTTTGTGCTGAGCAGCTCCTGGAAGCGTCTGCCGGGGAAGGCTGCGAGCGTTTCAGTGTGCCACCTCGTGGCCAGAGAGATGACAGCGCACACTCCTGATTGTCCAAGCTGGGGTCTCTAAGTAGGCTGTTCACGACTCGGTGTACTCCTGCGCTCCCACACCAGCATTGGCTTCCAAAGTTTCCATTCAAATAGAAATGTTTACCAAAGGAAAAAGAAAGGCAGCAAGCAGGGAGGCCTGTAAGACCCGATGACTTGATCGCATGCTATTTCCCAAAGCGGAAAAGGAAAAGGAGGCATGGTGTTTTGAGGGCACATGCAAAGATCGTATCTGGGTATGCACGTGTGTGTGCACACTGAGTCTCTGCAAAAAACGGAGTCATTCAAAGACAGCTCTCTGGCCAGCATGCATCAAAATCTCCAGAGGCAAAGACCTTGCAATTGCAAGTAAGTTTCTGTCTTTCCTTCCATGTCAATACATTTTACTTGTCCTGCACCAATGACCCAGCAGGCTAAGCTCAGGAGAAGAAAGATTGTGAGTACCTACTGTGTGCCTGGAACTGTGCTAGCAAGGTGCATATACATCACTCATTTATACACTTGTAACCCCGATTACTAGGGACTCTACTACGTCAGAGCCCAAGGTGGACCCAAGAGCAGAAATCTCTCTGTAACTGACATTTCTCAAACTCTCTCTGCAGAAGGGCTTGCATTCGAGAACATTTTATGCACCCACAGTGCAAGGCTTTTATTTTTAAAAAATAGTTCTAGGAAAATAAAATAAACTGTACAATATGCCAGTCCAAACTTACCGAATTATTTTGTCATTAGATTTAATAACATGTTTCTATGTTAGCGTTAACATATAGAATCACTACACCCAATTCCTCTCAGTGTTCTAAGTGCTTACTCTCACTCTCCACGTTAGCTACAGAGAAGCCACAGGCAGAGACTGGATTCGGTCTGCAGATCGCACACTGAATAGAGCTGATCCACACAGTCCTCACCAAGCAACAACCCGTTTCTGAACATCTTCCATGATGGGAACTAACTACCTTGCAGGCAGCTGAACCCACTGTTGAGCTCTAATGAGCAGAGACCACAATCTGTGGCTCTGGATGGTCCCCCACACTCAAGTGTGCACTGTCCACCAGAAGGCCAGTTTTCAGGAGAAACTGCAGAGCGGCAATAATGGAAGGCTTCACTCCATTGATGGGCTTCTCTGCCCCCAAATCCCTGAGTCTTCCAGAGGAGGAGGAAAGAGAAAGCCAATAGTTCAGGATGCTAATATGGCTTAGCTCTGTCTGCAGTGCACAAGGACATCTTGGAATTCAAAGGCACGCAGCTGGGAGTTCCCCCCTCTCTGGCTTAATCCCCGTCCTCTTGGTGGAAAGGGACAGGCGGGTGGCTGCTGATGGCACACGGGCATGCAGAAGGGTTCTCTCATTTTCTTGCATAAACTTGAAGGCCATCACTCTAAGTTCCTGCTCCCTGTGGCTGAGCAGTTATGGGAAGACCCATGGATTCAAGTTCAAGTTTAAAGAAGGAGGTGGACCTAGGTATTTACCCAAAGGACACAGAAACATCAATTCCAAAGAACACCTGCACCCCTATGTTTATAGCAGCACTATTTACAATAGCTAAGCTTTGGAAACAGCCCAAATGCCCAAAAATAGATGACTGGATCAAGAAGATGTGGTCCATATACACCATGGAATATTACTCAGCAATCAAAAAAGATAAACACATGCAATTTGCAATTTGCAGCAACATGGATGGCGCTGGAAGGGATCATGCTCAGCGAAATAAGCCAGAAAGAAAAAGAAAAATACCGGATGGTCTCACTCATAGCAGGAATCTAGAAAACTTAAATAAGGGACCAGGAAAATGAATAACTACAAGAAAGTGAAATCAAAATCAACAAACAACTATGAACCAGAGACACTTTTTTGGGGGTGAGAGGTGGGAGGGGAGGGATTGGGGTCAAAATGGGGGGTTGCAATTGTATGGGGAATATAAAAATAAAATTTATTATTTAAAAAAAAAAAAGGCTTTGCTTCAGACTTGCCCTAATTTGCCTTAAAAAAATAAATAAATAAATAAAATAAAGAAGGAGGTGGAGGGCCTGCCTAGGATTCAGGCTGAAGCCAGAAGCTCCAAGACAGCTCTCTGGCAAGGCTCCACGGAGGTTCTCAGCCCTCAACAACGCTAGTAGCAAAGTCTTACCTGGATCCTCAGGCGCTCTGCCTCTTGCCTACAGCGCAACGCTCTTTCCTCAACAAACATCCTGGGCCTTAGTTCCTTCCTTGAGGTGTTGGGGGAGGAATTAAAACAATTTACTTCACAGAGTGGCCATGAAAATTAAGTGAGTTGCTCTTAACCTTGATTTTGATAGATTTCCACTGGCTCATAACTTCCCAGGGACTTGGAGAAGGTGTGTGATTGGGAAAGGCCTGGATGTTTCTGGAAATCCTCATCAATACCACAAAATACACTTATCCCCCCTGAGAGAATTTAAAAGGTTGGAGTCTGGTGTGAACAGCGAGAAGCAGAAAGGGAGGCCGACCTTCCCGGCCCCACAGGTGTGCCTCCTGTCTGTCTCCCTGCTGACTGACACTGTCGTGGCTGATGGTCGCTTGGCCTTCTGGTGTCAAAAGTAAAGACAAAGCTCCACCCAGCTGTCTATGTGACGTTTCCACCAGCCAAGACACCCAAGGAGCGTCCACTTGTGATTTCCTAAGCATGACCCCTCTTTCTGCAGTTGATGCTGTTCTTTGGGGAATTCAGTCTGGAATCTTCAGTCTTCCTGTTCAATTTGATCTTGATTTGGCCCACTGCTTCCAAATATAATTAGTATTGAATAGAGATGTCATCTATTGCAGTGTTTTACACACATCATGTTTTTGTTTTGTTTTGTTTTGTTACCATAAAACTCTTTCTTATGTTAAATCCAAGATGTTATAGAGGTGACGGGGGAAGAATAGGAAAGGGCAGGATCTGGTCCACTTGCCTTGTGCAGAACCACTGAAAGTATTTGATAAAATCCCTAGAAGAAAAATTGTGATGGTGCTTCTTTGAGTCTGTAATTTACCAGTGGAGAAACTGAGGCCAAGGGAGCGGAGGAGAGTTGTCCAGAATGATGCAGCTAATTAATAGAATGCCTGGGTCTCTTTCCTCCCCGCTAGGAAAATGGAAATGGGAATTTCATCTTTCCCTGGGCCAGACTCTTAAATGTCAGGATCTATCAGCTTTGGAGATTTTTCTATGAACTTGGGGTCAGAACCAGACTCTGAAAGGTTGAGCCTTTAATCAAATAATAGAGTTGATCCCTTGCAGGTCAAGTGGATCCCATAAAATGTGCTCACACATCATTAACCACCTGCCCAATCTTGGGTGTGCGCGCTGCTGCTCATCTCAGTGGGATGTGGCTGGAGAGAAAGGGCTTGGGTTGGGAAGTCAGTGCAGGGTGCAGAGCGTATCTTCTTGGGTATTTCTTATTTGTTAAGGTCTTCTGACTCTAGAAACACCCCCACATTGCCGAACCCCAAACTGAGACTCCGAGCTGAGTTCCCAGGCCCCTGTGGAAATCTTGCTCCTCGTGTTTCCTGGAACACAGCAGAAAGGTTGTCTGGAGACAGGAGTAACCTTGCCAGCCACAGCTAGGGACCCCCAGAGGCCACCGGGTCATGGGAACTCAGGGCAAGGAAGCAGACACCCCTGCTGCCAACCTGTCCAAAGTGTGGAAGGACAGGAAGGAAGACGCAAGCTGGAGGGTTTGTCCTTCGCAGAGAGCTGGAGCTACCAAGCATTACCCATCATCGGGGTCTTTGTTTTTCTCAAAAAAAATAATGGTTCTCTGCCCACGCTCCACCCAGCTGTCTACAATGATAAATGATGGGCCTTTCTTTACATTTCCTTTCTGCTCAGCATGAGGACCGGCCAGTGTGGATATGTGCTCGACGCGGATAAATGGCTCTGGCAAGCCCTCCAGATTGTCCACGTGGCAACAGATGGCCCAGCTCAGAGCTTTTGTTGTGCTAATGTGGGAACTTGCTGCTACCTGAAGCAGTTATCATTTCACAAACAATGATGCTGCCATCGTGCTGTGGATAAATTGTCCTTTATACTTTGCAGGGCCCACCGTGGGTGTTGACAGCTTCATGATGGTAAGAAGTGAACCCCCAGTCACTCAGCTGCGGTGGCAGCCAGAGAGGAAAACTTGGTGGGATGGAGAGAGCACGTGTGGAGGCGGGAGCTGGCAGATGTCTGCATGCCACCTGGGTGCCTGGGCACCTACCCTGAGCCAGGGCCCATGAGGACAGACATTGCCACTTCACCAAAGGGTCAAAAGTAAAGGCAAAGTGTCCCCTTGGGATCTTCACTTGTACATTTTATTCCCTTGGCAGAAACTATAACAACGATAGACGGGGAGAGAGGAAGACTTTTGCAGGTACCTACTATGTCCAAAGTGCTGTAATAACATTCTTATTTAATTAATGTTGCTGCTACCTGTCACAGGAGGAGGAGCTAACTTAGTGACGGGCTTCTTAAATGCCAGGCACTCTGCTAAACCCTTTACGTGAGTGACCTGGTTACAGGAAACTTTGGGAGGAACTGGGCAGGGGTGTGCTCATAAACCAGGCTCCGAAGCCTTGGTAGTGTTTGCCCATTTCTATGGTTTAAATCTTTGCATGGTTATCAATTTCAGACTACCAACAACTGAACAACCTGCTCGTATAAATCCTGAATATTTAACAATCAGCCTCCATGAGCCAGGGCAAGCCAATTCTAGCACATTGCTGGAACAGAGGTACAAAAATCCTCTTTGCCCAAGATCATACCATGATGAAGGAACAGAGCAGGGATGTCCACCCAAGGACACCTCTGTCCCTGGAAAGACAAGAACCACCAAGCATCACCAAATCTGTAAGTCCACTGGCCCCTTCAATCCACACACCTCTGAGAAGCAGACACTGCAGGAGACCTGGGTCTTTCAGGAGAGCCAGGAACCTGCCCTTGCCATGCACTCCTGGGTGGTGAGACAGTTCACACCCGGCTAGTGTGGTTCCACAGCCAGGGTTCTGGCCCACAGCCCTTTGCTTCTGGCGCCAGCCAATAACAAAGCTCAAAGCTGGAATGAACATTTTTCACATCTTAGTTTTTCCTTGGGTGGAGAATCCTCAGAAACCAAGATGACAAGTACACCGAAGAAATCCACATCTACGGGTGGAATCTCAGACACAGGTAATCACAGGTGACATTGGGAGAGCAGCTTACTGGGTTCCTCAAATCATAACTCAGGAGTCATATAGAGGGACAGCAGCCCACTTGGTTAGAAATTACTTGAGGTGGAGCTGTTGATGTTACTCAGATTCTTGAAAGGGCTTCAGCGGAAGGCAAAGAACATTTCCAATAGATAGTCTCAATAAAATATCTGTCTCCTCCCTAAAAAATTCCAGAAACTCCTATGAAGTCACTAGTACCAGAAGATGAGCTGCTAGGGTCCACCCACAGCCCCTCCGAATGTGGGGCCTCCTCTGTGAGCAGGGATCAGGACATCCAAATCCATGCAGGTGAGTCCAGGCCCATTAAACACCATTGCAAATGACCTGTCTCTGTCGCTGAATCAGAATGAGATCCTGTGGCCTACCTGGTAAATGCCAAATGAGTGAGTGAATGAATGAATGAATGAATGAATAAAGAGTATATCATTAACAGAAGTCAAAAAGTAGACCAGAAACTGAACTACTGGATGCATCGGTATAGAAACGCATCTTCTAATTTTATAAGGACCTTTTGGGGAGAAGGAAGAGTGATTTTCAATTGAGTTTATAATGAAAACATTATTTTGCTTATGCTAATGCAATTATGTTTATACTGAAATGACACAAATTGCTTTCCACCATGTAAAACCAAACCGCTATTTAATATATGTTTGATTCTCTATAATCCGTCTCTACCAAGGGCATTTTGAACGGAGAGTCCTCTTTAGATACGCCTTTAAATGCATCAAAAATGCCTGTCGATAGAGCGTTAGATCTGGAAGGGCTACTCCAATCCCCAAATTCTGATTATCTGAATCTTGTTTAATTCTCTGAGGGGAGGAAAAGATCTCCCCAAATATCAGGCTCACGGTTTGGGTTGGTTTCATTCGTTTGGCTTTTTCTCTCCATCCCATTCTCTATCGCACAGGGTGCATTCTCCAAACATCAACTCTGCAACAGAAATACTGACCATCCCCCAGCCTCCGTGTGCTGAATTCCTGTTACAGTGACTCTGCAGTGAGGGGAAGGGTCAGGGGAGGGATGGAGCCCCACGCAGACAGTTCCAGATGATGGGGACACACACATCAGCCACTATCAGAGAGCAGCAGGCTGAATGGCTGGCTGGTGAGTGATTGCAGTGGTCACCAGGCCTTCTTTCTGTAACATCCTTCCCGAGTAGGTGATAAATCTCAGGAACCAGAGGGAACACAATCAGGCTTCTCTCCTCTGGCCCATTATGTCCCCCTACATCATTTAGAAAAGTACAGGTCGGAATCTATCTGTTTGTTTGCTTGGTCGTCTGGGTCGTGGATGTTTCCTTCAATGCCATGCCACATTTTCTGCTGCGTGTTCCGTCTTCACGCTGAGCATATGCTCAAAAGAAGATGGAAACCATGAGACATGTCCTACATTTGTTCTCTCGGCCAGTGACTATGTGGACATCCAGTAGGTCGTGTATAGTTCTTGCTGGCAACGGAAGCATGAGGGAATGGGACCAACATCTGTTAGGAACTTACTGTGTGCCCAAATCTGTACATTGTTCTTCAAAAACTAGAGCATGGCATGGGGGTGGGGCACATCTACAGGGCTTGGCACAGTGCCTGGTCCAGATCCCAGCTCCTCGCCTTGCAGTTGGGACCTTGGGAAAATGATTTGATATTTTCACCTATAAATGGCCATCATACTCATCTCTACCTCATAGGATATTTTTCAGTGGGATGAAATTCACACAACATGCAATCAACCACTTTTAAGTAAAATCAAGTGGTAGTTACTACATTCAGAATGGTGCACATCCAGCACCTCTATCTAATTCCAAAACATGTAGTCACTCCCAATAAAAACCCTGAACCCATTAAACAATCGTTCCCTATTTTCCCTGCCCTAGCCCCTGGTAATCACCAGTTGACTTCCTCCCTCTATGGATTTACCAAGGCTGGACAATTTTCCTATAAATGGAATAGCACAATAGATGACTTTTAGGTTTTAGCTCCTTTCACTTAGCTACAAAATGTTTTTGAGAGTCACACACAATGCAGCACACATCAGTAATCTGTTCCCTTTTTATGGCTGAGTAATATTCCATTAGATGGATAAACTACATTTTGTTAAACTCTTCACCCATTAATGGATATTTGAGCTTTTCCATCTTTCATTTGTGTGCATTTGAATACTTTTTAATTATCTTGGCTATATACAATCAATTCTCATTATTTCTCACTCATTATATAGTCTATAAGGCCACAGCAAATACTGAATTGGCAAAACTAAACCCCCATCCTAGGGGAAATATATATATATATATATATATAAAACAGATCATAATCTAAGATCCTATGATCAATCTCTCCTGGAAGATTCTATTTTCTTTATTTTATAAAAGGGAAAACAAGGTTCAGAAGTGCTAAGTGATGTGGTCAAGGCAACCCACTAGCACCACAGAGCTGGCCCTAGAACTGGAGCTTCTTGCTCAGCACATGCTATCCCCAAGTTTCCATCCTCCCACCCACCCGATGGGAAAAACCAAACAAGACTCTGGTGGGCCTCAGGCTAGAGCTGGGACTATTCCCACAGGAAGCTCAAAAGCTCTGCCACTATGCATGTCTGCACAAATCACCCCCAAACTGGAGTTAGAAAAAAAAAATTGACAAATAGGCAAATTTGTCAATACAGAATCCATGCATAAGACAAATTAGCTGTACCTCAGAGTGGAATTCTGGGTCAGGTGGTAGAATCCACTGCTCTCCATGACAACTGTACCCATTAACAACCCCCTAGGATGTTTGTGACAGGTAAATGCACTAGTATTTGTAGGGCATGCAGGAGAAATAGGACTATCTGTTGTTAATTAAATAGGCGACACCTCCCAGGGCTGGCGGCCATCCTGGTAGAAAAGTTCAGAGACAAGGGAAAGTGAGGGCCACAGGGACCTAACACAAAAGGGAAGATGGGAAACCCTCTCCCAGTGCAAAAACTACACCCGCCAGAGGGGCCTCTTCATCTGTTTTCCCATTTCTACCCACCCACTCGACATCTACGCAAGAATGGAACCTACCGTCTGTGTAAAAACTCATCATTTGCTCTGCGGTGCGCCAACGCCAGTTCACGGGAACTCAGAGAAGAAACACAAAGGTACTATGAGTCACCTGGAATCCCACACTAGACTTTCTGTGGCCCTTCCCTTCTCTGTTTTATGCAATTAAAATCATCCTAGGTGTGCAATTGTATAGCCTGTCGTTTCCACTTAAGATTCTATTTGCATATAATTCCGTGTCACTTGAAGTCTCCCAAGTCCCGACTTCTAAATGCCGGCTGGCGTCTCCCCGTTCTTTGAGGATTCTGGATCTCACTTCCAAATTTCAGTGATTGTAGACAGCGCGATCAGAGAAATCTTTGCACACGAAGACGCACATAAACCAATGATTATTCCCAACAGCCTGATCGAAAAGGCATTGCTGAATCAAAGGTATATTTTTGATACATTTATGTAACATGTCTTCCTCAGGAGATTTTTTTTCTTCTGAATTTTTTGTAAAGTTTTTCATTTTACCTCATTTCATCGAGACCCGGCTTTTTCCCACCAGCTTTATTTTGGTTTGCCATCCCACATCCACCAGCGACATTATTTGATGAATGCCTCCCTTCCTGACTGGAATATCAACTCCACAGGGGTAAGAACTGAGCCCACTCATTTTTATGGTTTTATGATTTATCAGTTTATGACTTCCTCAGCGCTACATCCTATAGAGTCTGGCACTCTGCTAGTGCTCCGGGAAATCAAAAGGGGTGAGTGGATAAATGTCCCCATGGATTTTGATCCACTTCCACTCCCACGATGGGTGTATGGAAGTATATGTTGATAAGCCACAGTCTCGCCAACATGGCTTCCAAACAGCAGGAATTGTGATTAGGAAAGTAAAGTTTTCATTTTAATAGATGAAAAGTACAATCCTGTTCCTTTATTTGGTGTTTTTTTAATTGCTAGGAACATTAAAATTTTTCCTAGTCTTGTTTATTGTTTTACTTCGTGTTCTTTGTCTAATTTACTGACATAAAATCAGTCCACTTTTTCTGAGTGTCTCTATATTGAGCCCACGCTCCTGCTTATGCCTGTATCTGCCTTTAATAAAGTTCTCTTTTTAGGCTCCCCTGAGAGTATAAACTACAAGCACACGCTGCCAGCACAGGGGAACAGACCAACCTCTTTTCAGTTCTCAGATACCCGTCATGTGCTTCAGCTCAAAGGGCACATCTGGGGTGTCCAATAATCCCCAAGTGTAGACTCTTGGGGGATCACGGGCAAAGAAAGTTGGAGAAGCAAGCAACAGGGTGCTTCCTGCTGTTCAATTTGAACTGAGTTCAAGTCCAGCTGCCCTATGGCATGTCCTGTGCCTTAGACCTTTCTTCATTTGTAAAATGCAGAATGGGGCCTCCCTGGTGGCGCGAGGGGTTAAGACACAACCTATGAGGCTGTCCGCAACTTCTGCAGCACGAGTTCGATTCCCGGCCAGGGGGATACCCACATGGCACAGCAGACCTCTCCTGTCTCCCTGCTGCTCCCCTCAGCAGTGTATTTCAGTAAATCTACCTGTTTTGCTCCCCACTCTGTCTCTGGTGAGTCCTCTCACCCCCTCACACACACACACCCCTCTGGCCTGTACCCCAGTTCGTGTATTCATAAATAAATCTTTAAAAAATGCAGAGTGATAATAACCTCATAGATTATTCTGAGGATGAAATAAGATAGGAAAAGGAAGAGGGGGTGAGAGAAGGGAGGGCGGGCGGGAGGGGAGGGGGAGAGAAGGGGGAAGCAGGGCGCAGGCAGGGGCTGGGGGTGCCCCCTCCCCTTGCTGGCGGGCGCACATCCGTGCGGGCTGGGGTGGTTTGCTCACACCCAGGACGGCCTATAATCCATCACTCGTGTCTTCCTTCCCAAGTTGTTACGAGGAGTTTCCACAGCCTCCGCTCGCTGCTGGAAGCTGATGGAAGAACTCTCCTTATCACCAATATTAGAACTTGTAGAAAATCGATAAGAGGGCATAACATCCTTCACCATCATACTTGGAAATACGGCCTAACTAGAAGCTGCGGGAACCTCCTGTGCCGGCGGCTGCGCCCACGCGAGGACCAGCCGGGCCGTCCAGGGCGAGCTCATGGGGACCTGGCGCTTCCTCACTGATCCCAAGGGGAACCCATGTCTGCCCCCCGCCGCCCCAGCTGGAAGCTGACCGTGCTGGGGGAGAAGGACCCCATATGCCTGCAACAACGTGTTTTGCTTTTCCTTTCTTCTTAAGTAACCCGCCGTGAGGACAGTCCTCTTAATGGCAGCAGAAGGCCTGGCAGTGCCGAGACTTTTATAAATGACATTTGTCCAATAGTCTGATTTACTGAGCATGATTGAAAACAACAATCAGCCACAAGTGATACCCAAGAAGAAGGAAAAAAACGCAACAACAAAAGCATTAAGAAACGAGACAGCTTTCCAAGGCCATGAAAACTTATCCAAAAGGAAATATATCACTCAAATATTTACAAAATTGCCAGTGCAATTCAGCCTCCTCAGTAGCAACGATTTTTATGTCCTAAAGAGAGTTTGTATCTAGAGGTAATTGTGTTCTGCAGCAGTTCGCAAGCCCGGGCATTTACGCTGGCAATTCCAGATTTATAGGAATAGAAAAAATTTCCGTGCATGATATACTGTACAAATTGTATGTAATAACCACAATAAAAAATTTCATTAGGCCTGCTATCACCAACCACCAATTCCCTGGGGAGAATTTATGTGCAAACTTCAGTTCCTTTTACCATCTGGGATGTTCTTGGAAGATGGTAGCCCCGGGTTCCTCGGGAGAGACAAGGGGGCAGAGATAGCTTCTCTTCCTCTTGCCTTTGGGACAAACACTCTGGGAAAAGAAGGCTTTTGCATCTGGGGCCACAGAAATCCGCAGGAGGCGGGCAGTGGATCTGTAAAGAGCCCCCACCCACCCCAAGATCGCTTCAGCAGCTGTCCTTAAATTTTTAGGCTCTCCAATCTGCACATCGAGTCCTGTTGCATATTTTATGCAGCCCATCACGGAGACACGGATGCAGATTTCCATAGTTATAGGAGAGGAGGCAGAAATGGAAAAGACAAATTGGGTCATCTTAGAGTTTGCAGCTGTGAAATCCATTTCCAAATTGCAGCCTTGCAGGCCCGGGAGGCTTCCCCGGGCCTGCAGGGATGGAATCGCGGTGTCGCCCGGGAGTGGCGCGGCCTGGCAGCACTGCTGGGCGGGGGCACACGCCTCATCCAAAGTCTGCTTTATGGCCGGAACTTCTGTGCACGCAGTATAAGCAGCGATGACCTGGATCCCGCCTGGGTGAGGGGCTCGGAAATGCCCCCCTTCCATCACTCTGCAGAAGGCGAGTCCCTCTCCAAGGAGAAAGCCCCCTCCCGCGCCCTCTGCAGGGGCAGGGGCGCCCTGTGGGTTTGCACACACTTGGGGGCGACGCGGACCTGTGCTCTGCCTACCTAATGGGACGGCGGGGCTCTGCGTGCATCTCAGAGCTCTCCTTGGGGGCCCCAAGAGCAGGGAGAAGACAGGAAGGAGGGTGGTGAGAACTGGGGGCTTTGGAAAGCATTTGGGTTACCAGATAGTTGCCTTAATCCAATTTGCTCAGGTCCACTCCTGGTACCAGTTCCTAGCTCCCCACTTTTTAGCACAGGACCTCATTTTGCCCCAAGGACCCTATGTGGTAGAGAAAATGGATCCACTTCAAAAATCAGGGGCTTTGGGGCCTCCCTGGTGGTGCAAGGGTTAAGAGGCAACCTATGAAGCAATCCGCAGCCAGTGCAGCACGAGTTCAATTCCTGGCCAGCCAGGGAGCAACACACATGGCACAGCAGACCTCTCCTGGCACGCCCGCTGCTCCTGTCAGCAGCGGATTTCAGTCAATCTGCCTGTTCTGTTCCCCACTCTGTCTCTGGTGAATCCTCTCACCCCCCACACCTCTGGCCTGTACCCCAGCTCTTGTATGCATAAATAAATAAATCTTTAAAAAAAAAAATCCAGGGCTAAAAGACCTGCGTGGAAGGTGAGTGTCTACACTGCACACCAAGCTGGAGGGTAGGAGAGAGACCGGGCAGCAACTCCAAAGCCTAATGGTTAAGATGCTTCCAGACATATGCCAACTAAAATTAGAAATCGCGGGTGATTATTTATAGTTTCTATTTACACAGCACGACTCTGAGCCAGGGACTATCTCGGGAACATTGCATCCATTTTCAGTCTTAATCCTCACGCCTCCATGGTGTGGTTCTTATCTCCATTTTACAAATGACTAAACTAAGACTGGGCACACTTATCAAAGGTCATGGAGCCAGAAAGGCAGGGACAGAGGCTGGTTGAAGGATCCGCTCCTGTCCCAACACCTCCGGGCTGTTACATGCCAGCTGTACAAAGTGTTCCCATTTTGATTGATCAAAGAGATTTCCAACCAGGATCTCCTTTTAAGGAGAGCTGAGATGGGAGACACAAATTCCTCAGTGTTGGATCGAGGAACACAGGGGAAGAGAAGTTAGCGAAGGTGGAAGGCGCTGGCATCCTGTCTGAGCACTGCTGTGTGACATTATGCAAGTCACTTAACTTCTCTGTTTTTGACTTTGTCTGTCAGAGGGAAACAGCAAAAGTTTCCACCTGGGACTGTAACCTGATGTTATTGTACTTTTTTTTTTTTATCATGGCACAAGGAGAACAAATTGTCTTTTCTTCAGAAAGCTACTAATTATGATGAATCAAGAGCCTCCTGGCTTCTGGAAAGGAGACTAGTATCTATAGATGCAGCCTGAGCAGAAAATTGCATTTCCACAAGAACCCAGGAATGGGACAACTGGGTGCAGAGAAGCAGAGGCCAATGTGGTTTTGTCAAAAGCTCAACCAAATAGGAGGTTTATGGCCCAGGGTCTGGGTACACTCAGTGTGTAATGAGAAGACTTTCTGCCATGCCAAACTGGGTTCACTTCTGCAACCAGTAACTTAGCACCTAGTGCCTGCAAGAGTCAGGGTTTGACACTATAAGGAAAAGAAAAGCAAATGAGACACTGCCTCCCCAATGGAATGGGGCCCCGATGCTGGCGAGGGGGACAAACATATGCAGGATCCTCAAAGCCCAAGGCAGCCTGAACCTGATCCAGGGAAGTCTAGGAGATGGCCGGTGTGCAATCCAGGGGCTCTGGGGCACAGACAAGGGTAAGTGGACTAGAGAGCATGACTCAGACATAAAGATGGAAATGTGTCTTGGCCCAAGCCCTGAAAGACTCGCAGGCCAAGCTGAGAAAATGTGACTTTGTTCTGTAGATGAATATGGTTGAAGAGCTGAGGTGTTTCATCCAGTGTGTTTAGAAAGAATGTTAGTTCAGAATTTCCAATTGCAAATGACAAGAAATTTAACAAAAATGTTTTCAAAGGCAAGTCACCAGAAAGCACTGATGTTCTGAATCTGAACACTTAAATAATGTCATCAGGAATCTGTGCCTCTCCATATTTCAGCTCCTGCTTCTTTGGAGAGGCTTTCATCTCAGAGGGCAGCTTCCCAAGTGCTGATAAATGCAGCCATTGATACCTCCGGACTATGTCTTACCTGCCAAATGAATTTCTCAGTGTAAAGAGAGGGCTTCTTCCTTAACAGAGAATTGATTCTCATTTCCCTGGCTTGGATCATTTGACTGTTTTTAAACTAGTAATTGAAGAGGAGCAAAGAAGGTTTTGTTTGGCCAAGGCGGGGCTAAGTAATTACCTCTAAATGGAGAGGGATAGGTAGTCAGTGGAGCAGGGCTTGCTTCTATTAAAGGAGAATAAATAAAAGGAAGTGTATTAGTTAGGCTGGATGGGTTATGCTGCTGTAACAAATAATCCCCAAACCTCAGAAGCTTAACAGAGCAAAAGTTTATCTCTCATCACACATGTTCATGCTGTGGGTAGGGTTAGATGACCCTGCTCTGCACCACTCAAGCTGAATGAGAAAAGCACCTTCAAAGACTGCTGAACGAGAATTTCACACATGCTGCTAACAACTCTTACTTGGAACCCTCACATATCAGTTCCACTTAATTTCTCCCACAGCAAATCATATGGCTAGATCTAACTCCATGCTGAGAAAAGTGTACCCTCCATGTCCCTGGAATGGAGAAATACTGGAAATATCTGGATGAAAATCACTCAAATACCTAACACGGGCAAATGAAGACAGCACAAGTCCACTGCAAGAAGATAACAGGTTTCTTATGTTCACGGCAGCATCATTCACAGTAATCAGGACACAGAATCGACCCGAATGCCCATCTGTGGGTGACTGGAGGAAGAAGGTGTGGCATATACACTCAGTGGAATACTATTCAGCTATTTAAAATGATGAAATTGCACCTTTTGTGACATAGATGGTATGTAAAGTGATTGTGCTAGGTGAAATAAGTCAGGGAGTGAACGAAAATCATGGATGGTTTCATTCATATATGGATAATAAATAACCAAAGAAAACAAACTGGCAAAACACAACATAAATAGCTCTTAGAATCTGAAACAAGATGGTGGTTCCTGGGGGGGAAGAGGCAGAGGATGGTCCAAGAGTGAGAGCTCGTGTGACAGTGCCAAAGCACCGGAACCTTGGTGGTGGGTGAGTGACATGGGATACACACTGAGAGAGAAGCCATAGTCCCCAAATTATGCAGAGAGAGGGAGGGAGGGAGGGAGAGAGAAAAAGGGATTGTATTGATTTAAATCATTCTTCATTGAGCTAATACTGCCTTTGATTGTATGAGATTATTTATAATGTAGGAATTCATCAGGTTATTAGAATTTTTGGCAACCTTTATTTCAGGGACATAAGAATGCTATGGCAGTAATTCATTGTTCAAGAATCAATTAACTAGGAAAATAATAATAATAATAGCAAGAGTGATGGCTTATTTCTCTTTCTTAAAAATAAAAATGAGAAATCATTCGATTTGTTTTGAAAAGTTTCTGCTCTCCCCTCCAACCAAGACTTCTCTAAGTAAAGCAGTTTCTGCCACTCTTTACCCAACCAACTGTAGTCCAAGGGGAAAAGCTGACCTTGAAGATTATGAAATTCAACCACGTAACACACTGTAATAGACAATGCGACTGTCTTGCCCTAACCTGCTCATGAGCCTATTATCGTGGAATGCATACACAGTATGGTAACTTCAGAAACAATGCTCATCTCGGCTCAATTTCTTGTGGGGAATTAATACTTGTCCAATCACCCTTTTGTAGTTCAACTGTCCTGGGGTCTTCTCCACTTCCTATCAGCCCAGTTTCACTTGTCATTAGTCTTGCTACTTCTCGTCAGGGTGCATGTTGCTGCCCATCAAGGCAGACAGTTTCCTGCAAGATTCCCGCTGCTTCCTCCATATTGCACACCAAGTTTTAACAAGACCCATTGAAAAATTACAAAATGGCACCCCATCCTTATCACGCTTCATTGCCATCTGTTGGAAATTTCTGTACTAACTATACAATTCTATGATGACCTTGGGGTGAATTGGGACCCCAGAGTCGAGTTACACTTCACTGTTCACCCACAAGCATGTAAGCCTGAGGCTACCTGGACCTACCTCTGGCGGAAGGGGAAGGTGGTCCCACCAGGAGGATGCTGTACTCACCACCATGACCCCATCAGGTACCCTAACTCCGACATCCAATTTACCTTCCAGGATGGAACTTGGACTTCAAATCCAGTTGACCTACGGTGTTTCTTCTGAGAGATCAGCCCCCGCTCAGATGGCAGTTCCCCTGTCCTGTGACAGTTCCCGCTGTGAATGAATGAATGATTTAGTGAATGAATGCCAGAATAAGTGCGTCCCGCTGAGCTGGTATGTAGTGTGTGTGCATCTGAGAGCTGATTAGGCAGAACTGGGGCACACCAGGTTCAAAACTCCACAAACATTTCAGCTTCATTTCTTGGTGGGCCAACATTCTGCTCTTTTCAATCTCCACTTCCATTTTACCTTTGATTTCTTAACTTGTTTTCTTAAGGTTCCAGCCTTTCTACTGAACTCCTGAGCCCACTAAAGACAGCCTGGGTCATTACTGGCTGGACCTGAGCTGGTGGCTGAATGCTGCCCCTCCCTGGCACCAGTCAGTACTGCAGTTCCCCCAACATGCTGATGTTGCCTTAACCCTATAAGTGATAACATTTTACCCTTGGGAGAAAAGAGAGCCCAGGGGAACCTAGTGTGAGCACCAGTAAATTCAAGATGAGGATTTGAGCACCATAGTTGGAAGGACAGGTCAGTTCTCTCCACCCCACGGCCTGGATTGTGCAGAAGAAATAAAACCAATTAAACTAACACCATTGAGGGCTTTCTCTTTCTTTAACTGACATATACCATGAGGTTAATTCCAGGAGTACAGCATAGCAATTAGATATTCATATATATTGCAAAATGATCACATGGTAAGTCTACTATCCATCACTATAAAAAGTCACAAAATACGTTTTCTCTTGTGATGAGAACTTTGAAGAGCTATTCTCTTAGAAACTTTCAAATATGCAATACGGTGTTATCAACTATAGTCTCCATGCTGTAGATGACATCGCCAGGACATCATTTTATAACCGAAGCTTGTGTCTTTTGACCCCCTTGTGTTCTGCAGCAGTTCGCCTTTGCCCATTTTGCCCATTTTGACCCCACTCCATCTGCCTTCCTCTGGCAACCACCATTCTGTTCTCTGGACCCACTGAGTCCTGATTCTTTGTAAATTACTTCAGCTCTCAACAAGCCTGTGAGGTACAGTCGCTGCTCCCATTTTACAGAGAAGAAAATGGCCAAAGAGGTTGAATAAGTTACTGGAGTTTGTAAATGGGCAGTGCCAAGTCTTAAACCTAGAATGTTCTGACCCAAATCCTCGTCTGTTAACCTGTAGTGATATAAGGCTTGAGGACTAACTTAAACAGGATCTGAAATCCCGTAGCACCTCCAGCATACTCATTTCTCCCTTTTTGCTGCAAACAGGATAAAACTGGAAAAGGTCTATTGTTCTAATACAGAGTTGCTAAAATGTTGCATCCTCTTTGCAAAGATAAGCTGTACATTTGCACATAAAGATATCATATGAAAAAGAAAGTTAAGGGAATCCCTGTAAATCCTGATGAAGGACGCAGTGTTTGGAAATCTTGCTTCCTTCTTTGCAGTCTTTTTAAAGGCTGAATAATGTTCCATTATATAGACACCACATTTCCATTATATAGACACCATCCATTTATCATTAATGGACATTTAGCTTGTTTCCATATCTTGGCTGTTGTGAATAGTGCTGCAATGAATGTGGGAGTGCAGATATCTCTTCACTATTCTGATTTTAATTCCTTTGAATATTCAGAATGGGAGTGCTGGGCCTGGAAGACATTATACTAAGTGAAATAAGCCAGATACAGAAGGGCAATATGGCATGCTCTCATATACAAGTAGAATCTAAAATAGTCCATTTCCTAGAAGCAGAGAGTGCAGGGGAAGACGTTGGTCAAAGGGTCCAAGGTTTCAGTTATGCAAATTGCAGAAGTTCTGGAAATCTGATGTATAGAATGGTGAATCGGGGTCACGATGATACTGTTCTGTACACTTGAAATCTGCTAAGAGGGCAGACTGTGAGTGTACGCATGTATGCAACACACACACAGTTTTGTGAGGTGATGGATGTTAATGACCCTGATTTTGTGATTGTTGTACAGTGTGTACACATATCAAGGCATCGAGCTGTACACCTGAAATATACACAATCGGAAAAAAAGAAAGCCAGGCTACTTGTTTATTCTTTTATATTTAACTTTCTATTTCTTTCTTTTAGAGAAGGAAAGGACTCACCCTTTGCTTCCTAAATAAGGTGGAGAAAAGTTGCGATTGAGTGTTAGCATGAGGTGGCACTTTCTGCCCCAAAAAAGATAATCAGTGGGATAAAAACACCCTCACTCTGACTAAAGAGATTCTAGGTTGTTCCAACAGGGCTTTCACTCTGGATAAATTCCGTGCTATACATCCAACACCAAGTAAGCCATGCCAGATCCAAGATAGGGACTGCTTAGACTCTCACGGACTATTCTTTCCCCCAGAGAGGCAAAATCAATCATCAGTGCTCAGGCATGTTTCTGGTGGGGAATGAGGAAAGTTAGACCCACCTTGTGCTGAATAAATCTACATATAATCAAGTCCCCAAATTGGCAAGCATCCCTAATGACAATAGACCCTTAAACAGCTAGACTCTTTAAGCTAAAAGTGCTATCTATGTTCAAGGTATTTAGCAAATAACTCTTTCTAAGAAACGTGGAGTCTTTGGCCATTTTATTCTAAGCTCTTAGGAGTTGGCTCTGGAACAGAAAGGGAAAATGAAGTAGAAAAACTTGCAAAACTCACCGTCTGAAAACCTGCGTTTGATTTCTGTCTTTGGCATTTGCTAAATGAATGTCCCTGGGACAGTGATTTGGCCAGTCCCTGTTGAAGATTTGGCATTGGAGGGCATGTTACTGGGCATCTCAGCATCCTTGAGCCAGCTGATTGCTGGTTCTGGTTGAGACAGTCCAACTCCAGCCTTTAATATCCAGAAACTTTGCCTTGAACTTTCCTGTCTCTATCTTTTAACAGGAGCTGTGAGGAATGATTGGTAGATGATTCATAGCCTGTACGCACCAGGGGGAGCCTTCCTGGCCCTTGCTCACTCAGGGTCCACTTCTCATCATAAACAGTCTAATATAAAAATGCAGCTAGAAAATTAAAGAGAAAATCACAGTCCTTTGGTCTTTTGTTTTCAGTTCCTCTCAAATATGGAACCAGATTTTCATGCACAAAGCAAGATTCGGACATTCTAACAAAGTCCTAACATTTCAAAGAAGATGTCAAAGGGATGTCTGGTCTGATAGGGCTGGCGTTTATATTTTATTGCTTGCTTATTGTTTGTTTATAGAAAGACACTCTTTTTTTTTTTTTTTTTTAAATAGAGGCATGTTTTATTTATTTATTTGTTTGTTTGTTTATACATGCACTGGGTACAGTCAGAAGCGCGGGAGGGTGAGAGAATTCACCAGAGCCAGAGCGGGGAGCAGAGCAGGCAGAAGGACCGAAGGACACTGCTGAGGGGAGCAGCGGGCAGCAGGAGAGGTCTGCGTGCCATGTGGGACCCTCCTCTGGTGGCCAGGGAGCAGCCGGGGATCGAACCAGCGCCGCAGAGGCCGCGGGCAGCTTCGCAACCCAGCGCTCAACCGCTGCGCCACCGGGGAGGCCCTAGAAAGACACTCTTAAAACTATCCTATCTCTGAGCTGCTTGAGTCACTTCCAGCCTTTTCCTGTTTGTCAGGAGAGGCAAAGTCTTGATTCTTCTCTACCTATCAAAACCAAAAGTTGGAGGCCTTCTACCATTCGATTTCTATAAATAACTCTGCTATAACTCTTTAAAAATCCCCCCTTCTATGTTGTACTAGCAAGGAGAAGGAGGAGAGAAAGGAAAGGTTGAGGAAAAATATCCCTAGCGTTTACCACTTGTTTCCAAAGGGACCCTGTAGGATAAATGAATTAACCACGCTAATTACTCCACTAGCCTCTGTGGCTATCACCTGAGGCCTTGATCATGATAAGGCAGAAGGCGCTTGGGAGTGTGGACACCTGAAGCAGGGGTGGGCATATGTAAGTGTGCACACCTGAGCCTAGAGGCCAGCGCTGTAACAACGGCCACCAGAAGACAAGCGGAGTGACTACAGAGGAGGTGAGGCCGGGAGATGCCGTGACAGAGAGACTGTCAGAGAGATCCCAGAGAAAGAGCACAGAGATCCACAGGGGACTGGCATGCCGGTTGCCTCCCAAGCCTCCCGGCTCCCCCGCCTCTCCAGCCTGCGGGTTTGCCACACACACCCCATGGGACCACTGCACCCCAGTTACTCTATTTGGACATAATCCTCTTTCAAGCAACTGTCTTAACACAACAGCTTAATGTTTCCTTACATCACATTTCAGCAGTTTCTGAAGGGTCCTCTCTCAGGTGACTCTCCTCCACGTGGTAACTCGGGGAGCCAGGATCTCTCCACATTTGGTTCTCAGCCCTCTAGGTCCTTAGTGGTCTAAATAAAATGGAGGCACATGGAATGGAAGAAGCATCACTTCTGCCCTCCTTTCATTGGTCATAATTCAGTCACATGATCCCACCTGGCTGCAAAGGACACTGGGAAATGTAGTCCTGCTGTGTGTCCAAGAGGAAACATGAAATGGTGGGTGGACAATAGCTAGACTCTGCCACCTTCCTTTTGGACTAGGGCATGGAGCTTCCTCGTTGAGGCCATTCCCGTCATTCCGTACCAGTTTGTCTCTGACTATATGAACACAAGAGAAGCTCACTCTATGACTTATACAGTCAAGATGGTCCTGGAGCAATTTCCACATCAGAACACACTTAGCCTATAGTGCTGCTCTTCTTTCAGTTCTTCCGCCACACTAGACTCAGAGCTTTTGTATCTGTCATTCTTTCAATGTCCTCTCCCTCCTGGCTCCACATCCTTCAGGTCCCAGCTACTGCACCACCTTCTCGGAGCAGCCAAGCATGGCCATGACATCTAGTGAGGTCCATCTGCCACCAGTTTTGCTTTGGGCAGCAATCACATGAGCTCTGAGCTCCCTTTGATCAAACCAGCCCATTTATTTCTGAATTATATAGTGATGTTTTATTTCAGATTTTACTTTTAAAAAATTGTGTGTGATTGGGTAGAGGGAGAGGGAAAAAACAGGTTCAGGTAAACACTTCTTGATTATCATCAGAATCAGCTGGGGAACCCTTTAAAACTCTACATCTCCAGCAGCATCCCAAACCTCTGGGATGAGAATGCCAGAGCCCTCCCAGGGAAGGTTTATTTTTTTGTAAATCCCTCTAGGTTGTTACCAGATTGCCCCCGCCCCCAGGGCTTGAGTTTGGGAAACATCCTACTGAGATAACCACTAAGACATTATCTCCCATAACTAGAGTTATCTCTGAAGTCCCTTCTCAGGCAGAGGCTCCAGCATTCAAAACTACCCACACGGAAGAGTACCCCGGTACTGCAGGGAGGCCACCTCCATTCTGATGATCTGGAAAATGAATTTATCTTTGGGATTTCTCCCTGGATTTCTCGGGGCTCTTTAATATAGGGACACTTCCAGCTAACAATATTAGAAACTCGGATGAAACTGACATAAACAACACAGAAATATGTTGCTTCCCGTGATGGGAAGTGCCGAGGTTGAAGAGGGTGGCAGGTCAGCAGTCAGCTGGGCCCTACACCCGGATCCTTTCTGTGTCTCTGCTTCCCCCTCATCAGTGTCCCCCTCAGCACAGGCTGGCGGAAGAATGGCTGAGCCAGCCCAGCATCCCACTCTGATGGGGCCACTCCCTGTGCTTCTCTCTTAGGGGACAGGAAGACTTAGGTCCCCCCAGCAAGCATACTTCCCAACATCTGGCTTTCCCTAGAGCGACCATTCAGAAAGGGGCAGAGATACCCTAAACCACTCAGATCCACCCCAGAGCAAAAGGGGGGTTATTCCGCATGTGCAGAGGGGAGGGTCGGTGCCCAGACAAAACTGGGTCCTGGAAGGAATAGAGAAAGGGGTTGGATGTTGTCCACCAGACTGAGCTAAAAGAGAGCACAGTCATAACTATCCTGCAGTCGTCCAAGGGAAGAAGAGTGTGAGGAGACAGTTATACTTAAAACAAAATAAAAGCTGGCAATAATTTCTCGGGCTCCAGATGCTCTTTATTACATAATGGGGATCATAAAAGGCCTTAATGGGTACGATTCTCACAGAATTTCCACTCCCTCTCAGGAACAGGGCTGGGGGGTTCCTTGCATGCCGATGAGCAGATTAGAGACACCAAGGAAGGAGGTGGTGCAGTGACCTCCTGGTCCAGCTTTTAGAGGGGAGATAATCCCAAGGAAGTTTCAGGAATGCCCAGTCCCTCTGGCTAAAAGCATCCACGTTGAATGAGGAGCCAAGCCTGCCAGGGGTTGAGGTCACTGTGGCTCATTTCTTTATCTCCATCCACCCATCCACCTACTCTTCCATTTACTTATGTAATCATTGATTCACTGGCTTTCACGGGCTCCACTTAGCTAATGGTTGTTCAAGGTCCTGGGAACATCCAGATAAATAAGTAAGACTGTGTTGCTCGCTCTCTCTCTCCCACCACCACCCCCTCTCTATTTTATCTCTTCTTGCCCTTCTTTTCACACCTGAAATGGTAACAGTTACAATGATGCCAACCCCACCAGGTTGTTAAGAGGATCGAATGAGACTGAATACAGACAGTAGCTTCAGAACAAGTTTGCTGGTTGAGAAGTGTTATGATGATGATCATATACATGTATTTTATATTATATATTTCATTCTATTATATTATGTGATTATTATACTCATTATTATAATAATGATTATTAAGTCATATTCTTGGACCTCAGGGAGCTCACAATCTAAACCAAATAATACAATCTGAATCAAATATTGCCATCTAAATCTATTATATAAATTGAATGTTACAGGAAAACTTGCACGGCTAGACTATTTGAAATCACAGTTGACAGCACAGCTCTTTTGGAGGATGAATTCTCTATTATTTAAGACTTAAGTAAAAGCTGCCATTTATTGAGCAACTATTATTTCACAGAGCTTATCTCTGTGAAAGGGATTCACAGTGATACGGCATTTACTCCTCAGGCCACCCAGTGGGCTGGGGCTGATCATAGCCCTTAGAGAAGGTTCTGGGTGTCTGCTTACTGCCTAGCTCACCACCAAGTCTTGAGTGCCTTGCTGGTAGGAGCCGTGTCCAGTGTCATCTGCAGCAGTAGCCCCCAGCAGCTTCTAGCAATTAGTAGGAGCTTTAGTTTCCCAGAGCTGCCATCACATATTACCGAACACTGGCAGGGCCTTGCAAACAGCTGAAATTTACTCTCTCCCAGTTCTGTGGGACAGTTGCCCACAAGCAAGAAGGGCACACACACCCCACACACCCCAGGCTTCAGGGCAGGCTCCTTCTTGCCTCTTCTGACTTTGCTGGCTCTGAGCACCCTTGGCCTGTGCCCCCGACCCCCCACCCCCTCTCCAGCCTCTGCTTCTGTCTTCACAGGGGCTTCTTCCCTCGATCTCCACACATGTCTCTGCATCCTTCTCTCTTCTTATAAGGATGCCAGTCACTGCCAATGCTGCATTTAGGCCACATCCTAAATCCAATACTTAACCATCTCAAAATCCTTAGCTAATTGCAGCTGCAAAGACCCTATTTCAAACAAGGTCATATTTTGAGGCCCTGCATGGGCATGGGTTTGGGGGATCATCAGCTCACTACAATAGGTGTGAACAAATAGCAATGGGGCTGCTTGGTCCCTGGTCCCCGGTCCCTGGCCCCTTGGCTGAGTCAGATCCCCGCAGGGCATCTTCTTGGAGCACCAGTGTCTTTCCTTTAGAGCATTCGTTTCTGCTTGTGATTCAGATGGATCACTTTGCTGGTACCTGTGTTGCTTGCTCAGCTACAAGCTTATGGTCGTTGTGGCAACTGTGTGTCTCACTCATCGGTTTGTCCCCAGAACTCACTACAATACCCCTCACACTACTGCTTGAATGAATGAATGAATGAATGAGTAGCTGCTGAAAGAAACACACTATAGGTGGCTCCTACCCTGAGGTAGATGGTCCCCGCCAGGACCACAGGCCCTTGCTGCACAGCGAGCCTGTGTCCACGGTTCAGCTGCACTCTCTGGAAATGGTTGAGTTTGTTTAATCATATTATACAGTGTGCGTGTTTTACATGATCAATATATGTCACCCTAAGTGAACATGTCACCCAGCCTAATGGCTTCTGCAGGAACAGTTTATTGGGGTTGGCATTCTCCTTTTACATGCCTGCTCCAGTGAGGGCAGTGACAATGGACCCAGGACCCTCAATGCCACCTGCCTCTCTTATCCGAAATGAAATATGACATGAGAGTGGCTTCCAGTAATTGCGATCATTGACTGGAGAGAGTCTATGATTACGTCATTAGCTCCTCTCTAGGCAACAGCTCAAGATCGTGGCCCTACCTCACACTCTGGAGACCACCGGCTTCGGGTGAAGGGACAGCCAGGATGGTTCCCTACCTTCCCCCATGCCCAGCTTTCCCATCTTAATGACTGGAAAAGTCAGCAGTGGTAAGAAGACGTGGGTACCAGCACCAGCCTGCCCATCTGCTATGATGAGATCACTGGTAAATCTCTTGAACACAGCATCGCTGATCTCCAGCCCCCAGGGTCGGGTGTTGGGGGTGGGAAATACCCGTCTCTACTGCAATGGTTCATTCTGTGTTGACTTCACTGGGCCATGGGGTTTCCATAGTAGACATTACTTCTGGGTACACGTGTGAGGGTATTACTGGGTAAGATCAGCCCTCGAATTGGTGCACTCGGTCAAGTGGGTAGGCATCTTCCAATCTCTTGAGGAGGGAAGAAGTCACACCTTCTTTTTGCTTTATTGATTGAGCTGAAACATCTCATTTCCTCTTCTCCTACCATCAGATGGGGCTTTACCTCATTGGCTCCCCTGGTTTCCAGAATATTGTATTCAGACTGAGTTTCAGAATTGTCTTCCCTGGGTCTCCAACTTGCAAATGGCAAGAGAGTATATATATCCTATCAGTTCTATTTGTTTGAAATGCCCTGAAAAATACACCTACTTGTCTTGCATGGTGCTTAAGAAGATTCAGGTGTATGATTGTGCATATCCTGAGGAAGCCTGCTGCCATGCACTCAGAGACTCTAGTGAAGGGTCCACAGATGAGGAACCAGCGGTTTTTGAGGGACAGAGAGCTTCATCCAACTGACTATAGGAAACTGAAATATCAGTAACTCATCCGTGAGCTTGGGAGGAGACCCTCTTCAATCCAATATTTACCTGAGACTGTGGCCTCTGCCATCCCAGATACACACTTGAGAGACCCTAAGGCGAGGAGACCATGTAACAGAGGCCTAGGTTCATGACCCAACAAATAATTAATGCTGCTGGTCTGAGCTGCTGCACAGAGGGCCACTGGTTAGTGATACACAATACACCTCTCACACAATCCACCACTTCATCTACGGGAGTCATTCAAATAAGATGACCTGGGAAATCAAATGACTTGACCACCTTAAACCTCCATCTTTTCTTCTTATTGGGAAATAAGATGAAAGAAATAGAAAGGAAGTCCTCAGTACAGGAAACAAAAGCATTAAAAATATGACTGGGACCCACTACTCTCCAGCTCCCTCAAATTTCTGTCCCACTGTAGTGTTTAAACAGAGTAAGAGAAAGATGGACATGAGCAAGAGGAATCAAGAGGGATTTCTTTGTTTTGTGAGCAGGACAGGAATGAGTGACTTAAGGCAGAGGGCCAGAGTCACCCCTACGCTCGGCTAAGTCACTTAGAGGACAGCGGAATATATTAATACAACAACATCCATAACATAGTCAAGGACACGTCTACTTATTCTTCCTAAAATTCTCAGCATGGTTATACTTTTCCCTAGAAAAAAAATTAAAATTAACTGGTAAATACATATAATTACACATACCATGTAACCACAGGATATAATTATTGACCGTGTTCAGCCACGCATCACAGTGGAAATGGAAATTGCTCAGGCACAAAGCTCACAGCCCATGGAGTTTGTAGTGGACTTGGTGTGTTTCTTCTGACACCATTGGCTAGCAGCTTATTCATGTCTCTCCTGGAACTGTTGAGATTCCTTGGTCAATATGTCTCAGCTGAAATAAAGGTCTATAATCACAAATTTTTTTAAATAGGATTTGTGGATTTTTTCAGGTTTGCTAGGGGCTGGGGGATTCTACACAGCTGGCAGCTAAAAATAACAGACCTTTTTCTTTCTGGCTTATTTCGTTGAGCATGATCCCTTCCAGCGCCATCCATGTTCCTGCAAATTGCATGTGTTTATCTTTTTTGAATGCTGAGTAATATTCCATTGTGTATATGTACCACATCTTGATCCAGTCATCTATTTTGGGGCATTTGGGTTGTTTCCAAAGCTTAGCTATTGCAAATTGTGCTGCTATAAACATAGGGGTGCAGGTGCTCTTTGGAATTTATGTTTCTGTGTCCTTTGGGTAAATACCTAGGAGTGGAAGGAAAAATACTGGATGGTCTCACTCATAGCAGGAATCTAGAAAACTTAAATAAGGGACCAGGAAAATGAATAACTATAAGAAAGTGAAAATCAAAATCAACAAAAAAACTATGAACCAGAGACACTCTATGGGGGGTAGGGAGCAGGAGGGGAGGGATTGGGGTCAAAATAAGGGGGTTGCAATTTTATGGGGAATATAAAAATAAAATTTATTATAGAAAAAAAAAAAACGACCTAAGAGTAGACCCCTGGGTTTGGACACAGCCAGTCCATTGTTACTATGAACTTGAACAAGTAACTCAACCTCTCTGTTGCCTCTCTGTGCCTGTTGCCTCATCTGAAAAACTGGTGGCATTCCCCCCAACACGGTGGTTTTGAGAATAAACTGCATCCATTATACAAAAAGTGCTTAGTAAAATGACAGACGTATGGGAGGATGAATAATCATTCTGCTTCATTTTGTTTATATTATTTAACCATGAACTCAAAATGGAGAACATTTTGCAAATGTTCTCAAGGTCAATATTTCACAAATTGTGATTTGCAGAAATACTGTCATCAAACAAGATTAGGAGAGAAGAGAGAGAAGGACAGAGGAAGAATGGAGGAAGAAAAGGAGGGAGCAATTTAGCCCCTCGGTGAAATAAGTTTAGAAAGAGAAAATTTTAGATGAAATTTCTTTAAGGTCTCGTTTCTCTTTGCAGGACTTTTCAGTGCCTTGAATGTGCAAATGTCTATAACTCTCCAAGAGAAGGATAATGAAAGCAATGTTTTCATAATTCATTTCTACCCTGAACTCTTTTTTTTTCCCTCCTTGGAATTTTTGTTAATATCTTACAGGAAGCTGCTTTCAGGAACATAATTTAGAAAATCATTTCTGTAGGATTATCAGAGCTCAATCAAACTTTCTCCACTAGAATTTCTGATCATACAACCAAAACTGTGAGCAGAATCTATCTGTGATTTGATTTCTTCTCTTTCCCTACTCTTACCAGGCCCCTGAAAACCACCTAAATATGGGGGCCACCAGAAAATCTATTTTTGTTTTACATTCTCCCTGGCACTGCTGCACAAATGCTGAGTTTTCACTTCAATGTTTGCGTTCTCTGTGTCTAATCTCATTCCCCACACCAGGGGCTTTGCCCAGGATTGTGAGAGGCTCACAGGAGACATCCACCTTCCTGGTCTCTGTCCCTCTGCAGTGCCATAAAACATGAAGCAGCTGAGTCCCCAGGGCTCTGGTGCTTCTGGGTATCTAGTACCCTGGATAGCACACACCGACCCAGCAGCTTGGTCACCAAGGTCCACCACATGCGTCCATCCGTTGCCCAAGAGGCAGTAATGCCAGTGACTCAAAATGAAATTCACTCATGCAGGAAGATGGACATTGCTCCTCCATCCAGGCCTCTCATCCCCACAATAAATCTGGAAACCTTAACCTGTCAGCTGGTTGCTGCAATCATCATTGCCAACAAGAGTCAAAATGGTCCCCCATGTAGAAGAGGCTATGACTGAACCCAAGAAATTTCCCTTTGCATTCTCAGCTTCCTCTTTTCCCTGCAGCTTTCATCTCCTCCTATTCTGATCTACCCTGTGTTTTTTTCCCACTCCTCTCTCAGCTGACTGTCAGCTAATCCTGTAAAGTGTTAAGTTGCTCACTTGAGTGTAAAGTGATAAAAAGATGCTAACTAAACAGACTAAGCATTATCAGGGAATTGTGCATTTTAGATAGGTTTCTCCAAAAACAGATAAGCCCTAAATCTCCAATAAAGCCTTGATGTGGCAAGGGAGACTAAGAGAAAAGAGGGAAGAGTAGAAATTCTGGTTCTGCCCATTTTCTCATCTTTGTATCAATTTATCCAGCAATTATGTATGGAGAGCATGCTCTGACCAGGCACTGTGTAAGGTGCTAAGAGTAGAGTGGTGAATAAAACATCCTGCCACCAATCCTATCATCACAGAATTTATTAAGCTAAATCAAACCATTATATGATTATAAATTGTAAGAAAGGCTGTGATGGAAAGGAACAGGGTACTTTAATAGAGAATATGCAGCCTGACCTAATTCAGATGGGAGGTCCAGGTGAGTCTCTAAGGAGCTAACATTCAAGCCAAGACACAAAGTGTGAGAAATGAAGACTTCCACAGAAGCAGTGAGGACAGGTGCATCCAAACAATGCAATACTCTTTTCACAGCCACAGGAGAGAAAGCACTTGGCTTGCTTGAGGGTAAACCAGTGCAGATGGAGTGCAATGCAGAGATGGCCAAGGTGAGGCCAATGTATCAGCTATCTTTGATACAACAATGCTGAGTAACAAACAACCACCAACTTTGGTGATATGCAACAACATCTATTGCTCAGGGGCTAGATAGGGTCAGCACCAAGTTCTGGTCTGCGTACCTCTCCACTCCAGCAGCCCAGCCCAGACATGTACTCACAGCAACAGCCGAAGCATGAGTCTGCATGAAAACACGTAATACCCCTTAAGGCAAGAACTCAGAACTGCCACCTCAGCCTTTACTAGCCAAACAAATTATGTGGCTGAGCTTGGAGTCAGCATGCAGATGGCTGCTGTAACCTGGCTAAGGGTCTGAATACCAGGTAGGAATGGAAAATGGGGCCATCTTTGTAAAATCTTCCACCATCAGAGAAACAGAAACCAGTTCAATTAGGTCCCTGAAGGTCATATATGTGGTTTTGATTTAATCCTAAATACTGTGGGAAGCTACTACCCTGACCGTTTATTGATCCTATGATTGTAGGAAAATCACGTGCCCTCTTGAATATTTGTTTCTTCATCTGCAAAATGTGTTTGCAAAATGTGGGAGTGAGGGAGCACTTGATTCTGGAGTAAGGTACTCAAACCCCCCACCCTTATAATATTTATGTGCATAAGTGAGCTTATGTTTGATACCTCAGAGGATGATTGTGGGAATTAAATGAGAAAATGAATGTGAAAGTGCTTGGTAAACTATGAAGTCCTCTGCATTGATCATTTCGGTACTATGTATGTTAGTGCTGCAAATTCAGTAACAGGATTATTATTTCATAGGCAAGGAAGCTGAAGCTTGGGAATGTTCTGTGACTCCCATCTGTTACACAGCTAGGAAGGAGTGGAGCCAGTAGTGGAATGCTCATCCATCTGATTCCAAAGCCCCAGCCTCCAATTAGCTATAAATTAAATAAGTTGCTTCCCCAGTATGAGGAATTGGCTGTGGTAGCACCTTTAACGGAGATTACTGGCTTTGCAGGAAGGGATGGTCATGATTTAGACCTTTCCCAGTGGCCGCTGAGCTCAGCAATAGTTCCTTATCCCAGGCAGGCCAGTGGCCAGCAGCTAATACACCAGGGGCCATCCCAGTTGATTGGTTCATCAATAACCCATTATCTCTGCCACTGTAAATATCTCTGAAGGAATGTGACTTTTGGGGCATTATGCCCAGACACACCCAGGCTGCAGCCAGTCTGGATTCGTAGGAAGGAATGAAACATCTCCTTTTCTGACTTTTCCTGGGAAAATGTTACCAAATCCCCCCACAGTCCCTGACAAGGGAGAACACACTGAAACAGACTGGAGACCGGAGCCTTCCTTGAGGAAGATGCCTCATGTGCCACTCAGAACTACAGGATAAAAACCAAAGTGTGTATAAAATGATGGTTTCAGCCTCCTAGACCAGAGCTAGAAAGGAGGGGGGATGTAGAACACACAGCAGTCAGCTTGTCTAAGCAGCTGGCTCTCAGGACTGGTCCCCTGGAGGTTCTGGTTTGGATCTAGAGGAAAGTGCAGAAATGTAAGCTTTGTTTGAACCCAGGGATGCCAAGCTGTGATGCAGAGCGAGGGTTGGGAGATGTGGTGCTCATTTAACAAATGCAGCTTCAGCTCCCCTGAGCCAGACCTCCTGTAAGTGCTGAGAAAGATACAATAAAACACAGCCCCTGACCTCAAGGATCTCACAGATCAGTCAGAAAGACAAACATGCTGATGTATAGCTATGGTGATACGTGAGGAGTGATCCAAGCTTACCCAGCTATTTGACACCCCCAAGGCACCCTGGTTGTGCAAGAAAGATCACCCATGGGTACTCTCTCTCATCTACTACTCCCCAAACCACTCAGCTTCCACTTTCCTTCACAACTTTCCTCTCACCAGCTTTTCTCTCCCTCGCCCCTGTTTCTGTGGTTCTGACCTGTGGTCTCACCTTCATAGGAACTTGGGAATTTCCACCCCAGAGTCTCCCTTTGACTGATAGGCATAGTCTTATGCCCAGTCATCCCACCCGCATAGTCCCAATTGGAACAGAAAATTAAAATGGAAGGTAATTATCCAAAAATAACCATAAATACACTTCTAGAAGTGAAAGATGTGTGCTTTCACAATGAGTGTGCCCATCCCAAACTAAGGACAAAAAGAAGAAGAGAAGGGAGGGCAAACTAAGGACATCCCAATCTAAGGACAAAAAGAAGAAGAGAAGATTCATGGGATTAGATGACCCAACAGAAAGATCAAATGAAGAGGACCATGCATCCATGTCACCAGACTTTTGAATAAAAATTATTTTCAACTTAACTTTCAATACCTAGCCAAACTATCCATCAAGTGAAAAGACAAAAAGTTTTTTCAGATGTGCAAGTATGAAAAACAAAACCTACTCATATATCCTTACTCAAGAAACTACCCAAAGATGACTTTAATGAAATTGGATCGTAAAGACAAAAGCATACGATGAATTAACAAGAGATTTAGCACAGGATTGAGGAAGAAAAAAAACAATGATAGCTGTGTCTCAAGCTTAGAGACCTAAAAAGAAGGAAAGTAGTACCAACGGATATTTTGTGTGATTATGTTTTTGTGTTTGGTAGAACTGTTTATTGTTGGTATATTGGTTGAAAGTGTATCTCAAGAATTTCATGAATCACTGAAATCACCTATCTCAATTATTATCTTAGAAAATGTGAGTATTATACTTTCAAAAGTAGTATTATCTATGTAATGTTTAACTTAATTATTAGAAGATATTAATTTCTAATTATAATTTTATGATTATTATAAATTATATTTTACAATTTGAAAGTATTGTAATTTCTATAAATCAATTCTATGTTTATAATTATTCTAAACTAAGGATTCCTCAATGATGAAAGCATCTGAATGGATTCCTACAAACTTTTAAAGATATTGAGTAAAAAATACAAGCAATTAGGTTAACATGACTTTTACCTTGAAGGGCAAGAGAGAGGCATCCAGTGAAACTGATGAGCAATGAGAAATGCATGCAACTCACATGAGAGAGACACACACCATGAAGGAAAAGACAGAATAAAATAACTGGGCTTCTTATATGAGTCCAAATCACAAACACCGGGAAAGATGACTCAGACCATGGAACTGACTTCTGCTTGTGCACTGCACACAGGGCCCGCGCCAGCCCGCCCAGAGAATAACAGCAGAGACTCACACAGAGCGAAGGTGGATGGTTCTTACCAGCAAATTCAGAATTTCTGTCTACAAGGAATCTCTTGGTAGGGGAAGGTCCATGGACAGAAGTGCACATACAGACATAGAAACACAGAGAACTTCACCCAAGAGAAGGGCTGACTCACTCCCCTGAAATCCTGACTCTGGCTACTGAAGGAGTCTTGTGGGGAAAGAAAGATGGCCAGATGGCAAGACCTGGAATGTTATTTTTGGCAGATGGAAGTACAGATTCAAATAAGTTTGCTCAGAGAACAGTAGACAGACAGGATACAGCTGACAAGCTTTAGACAGAACAAAAAAGATCTCCATTTTCCATCTTCCCTAATGGTAAGTGTTAAAGTGGATGCCAATCTTGCGGTGTTAGGAGTCATGCTCGGCACTCACATTATTTTATGTAATAGTCACCTCTGTGTTAATTACTTGTGACCACTTACAGGTGGAGAAAATGTGATGCAGAGGCAGCAAATCTATCTTCTGTACCGGGAAGGAAAGGCAAAGCAGGATGAGTTATTCAGGAGAGCAGGGATTTGAACACAGGATTTCAGGAAGGACAATTGTGCCCCTGACACCACTCTCAGGAGCAGAGTCTAGGCATGTGTGGTCCTGTGTGGCATTTTGTCATCTTGATATTTGTTAATTAGTGTGCAAGTTAATGTCATTGTATTCCCTGACACAGGGAAAAGACAGGGAAGGGGCGGGGTGGACGCGGCTGTGGGTTTCACAAATGCAGCCTGGATCGGAGCTTCCAGACAGATCTGGCATGGTGAGAAGTAAAGCGGATAGATTGACTTTCTGAGCCGTTGAAGCTGGAGAAAGTTCAATAAGTCAGCTGTCAGCGCAGGGTCCCTTGCAGGCTCAGGAATTTCAATTTCAAAGTACAAGAGATTGAAGTCTTGAAACAGGAGATCATCAAACACTAATGACTCCTGAGTTCTGCTGGGGGCGTGGAAGCAGGTGAGAAACTGGCTTTCGAAAAAGTGCGCGGGGCGGAGAGCACTCCACATGCTGGATTAATTCAGTCCGAGTTGAGAGGAGCAGAGGGGGCCGCGTGGACGCCTGGGCCACCTGGGAGCAGCACAGAGAGATTTCAAAGGCACTAGAAGGGCCTCTTGCTCACTCCAGCTCTCATCTCCCCCACTCGCTGGCCCAACAGGTGAATCTGCAGAGTGAAGGCAGGATGACGGAAAAGCAGGTGACCTGCCTGGGAACAGAGGTCAAGCTGGCTGGGAAAGAACAAAGCTTGATTTCGTGAGATGGGGTCTGCAGACGCTGCACCCTGCTCTACCCGGTGCAGGCTTGAGGTCTCGGCATTCTGAAGATCTGGGGAGCGGTCTTTCTGATCCCTTTCATGCCCACCCTCCCCACGCAGGTTAATAGCAAGCCTTTCCCTTTCAAACAGACCCCAGTTCATTCCATTCGCTGTGATGTTCCTGAGATGCTCTTGTGGTTGCCAGGGATTCATTCTTTGTCACTGTAGAGTGGGCATAAAAGAGGACATGGTGCCTGATTTTATTGAGATGGTTTCCGTGCACGGGCAAGAGGAAGTTACATGGGTAGAACTCACAAAAGCAGTTCCCCTGCTGGGAAGAAGCGAGAAGGGAGATGATGGGGCTTTGTGGGCTGAGGACAGTCTTCCTGTATGGATCCAGGTGGCGGTGCCGTAGGTGACACACACGCAAAAAGGCATCTCGATGCACAATTTCCACTTGTGCATTTATTTACTCCATAGAAATTTTCACTTAACGAAAGTGTCCTGCTTTGAGCTATCAGTTATATGGCTGCTTTATTCAAAAGAGACAGTTTTCAACCAGGAAGCTGAGCAGACCTCATGCTTTCTAGCTGTTTGATCAGCTCCAAAGTTAGATTTCCCCCCCCCTTCTCTATCTTATGGGCTGTGCAGAGCCCCAGGGCCCATAGGCTGGGTCCCCATTCCAACTGCCAGTCCTGGATCTTACCTTCAAGTTGTTTGAATGAGCAGGTATAAATTATGGTGTGTAAAGCTTTCTAGCTTGACCCAAAACTCACAGAGAGGAGTTTTACGTTTCCTCCCTTAGGGCAAAGCACCTGATGACATAACCTCTCTCCTTACTGTGTCCTCCTAATCTTATTTTCTTAAATGCTGAGAAGCTGTAGGAGTGCAATCAGCCTCAGGCTCCTTGTCTGTGAGTGACGTGCTGTCAGGCCCTGTATGTGGACCGGCTGTATATGAAATGTCATCTAACACTCAAAGGATGAGCTGAGAGCTCCCCAGATCTCAACCACATGTGACTGTGGAAACATGAGTAATAATATGATTTTATGGAAGCTGAGGACTGTTGAGGCTAAAGAGAACACTGGCCCCGCCATTCTACATCTCCTCCCTACTTTCTTGTCTGTGAGGAAGGTGGTGCATCATCCCTGAAAGTTCAGGGGGAGCCAGGAACTGGGGTGAAACAGACTCTACTGCCAATAAGAGAAAAGAAACTGACAGGGTGGAGAGCGTGGACAGAAACGAGGCCCATCCAAGAGGCTGAAAGGAGGAAGAGGACAGAAGATTGAAAGCAAACCCAAATGCCTCCATTTCAGGTGGGGAGTCTGCCAAGCCAACTCAAGAAAGCCATCCTTAGGCGCTGGGAAATTTCAATTTTCATCGCAGGTTCTGATGACATTTCCTTTAACCACCACATTCCCTAGGGAGACGATACACCTGCAGGGGATATGGTCTCTCCAGTAAGAAGCCCAGATAAGTTGCTGAGGCAAAGGCTGCAAGGCTTTTTCCTGCCATGCAAATATTCCCCAGTAGCACTGACAAGAGAAATACATTTCAGTGAGATACCAAGTTTTCTCAGGTACAGGTTTATTGGGGAAGGTGTCTAGTCACTCTTTGCCTCTCAACTGAACACGTTGTGGCTGATATTTTAAAGCCATTTTTTTTTCCAGTGGAAAAGCCAATGTTTGATGTGCAAAATCCAAGGGAGGCAGAGAGGTGGTGATTCAGTGCCTCGTCTGTGTCCACAAATCAGAAGAAATGGCAGGATCGCGTCAATGTCTCATGGAGATTAATGAATGAGGAGACGTTACTTTGTGTCCACCCCCTACCCAGGTAACTAGAGAGACAGAGGCCAGTGAAGGTCACCAATGGAGGAAACTACCTGATTAGGCTGCCTCACGTGGCCCAATACTCAACAGCACAGGAAGTTCCTGCTTCCTCTTTTCAGGACCATGGTGATGACACTGGATTGGCCCCCTGGTAAATGCAAAATCATCTTCCATCTCAAGATCCTTAACTTAATCACGTCTGCAAAGCCCCTTCCAGGGATTAGGATGTGAACACATTTGATAGGTGCTATTAATATTTTCTTTGGGATGTTGACTATCCAAGCAACATTCCTCAAGAATGTGGGTTCAATATCCAAGGATTATTTTTTCAAATTCCTGTTGTTTTTAAATTGTATTTCTATCTGTCCACCCCCTACCCAGGTAACTAGAGAGGCGGAGGCCAGTGAAGGTCACCAATGGAGGAAACTACCTGATTAGGCTGCCTCACGTGGCCCAATACTCAACAGCACAGAAACCAAAACTGATGTCACCAGCTTTTGAGAAAAGAACCATTTAATGCAAGGCCGCGTGGCAGGAGAGTAGAGACAAGGTTCTCAAATAGTGTCCGCAAGGATGGGGCTGTGGGTGCTATTTATGGGGTTTAAGAACAACTGGAGAAAATGCAAATTGGTAGTTTGATTGGTTCTTGCTGCTAAATCACAATGTCTCTCCATTTGGGATACAGAGAGCCTTTGCTTTGATTAGTGTCCATCTAACCATGAGTCAGGCTTCTCAGTTCTGTCTTCCAGGATGATTTTTTGGACCAGGCTAGGAGAGGTCATCTCGAGGACAGCAAACACTCTAGCTCGGGAATAAGGACACGCACTTTGCATGAGTCACAAACCTGGTGACTCATGGCTTTGTAACTTCCCTCTCTTGGCCTCAGCATCCCCATCCATTGGGTGGAAATAATCTTGCTCACCCGTCAGGAGATTGAAAATGTAAAGCAGCCACCACTCATAGCACAGCCAGGATCGTGGCAACTGCGTGTTCCCTAATCCAGGGTGGACTGGTTTCTTCTAACTGCTGCTACAATTGGCCACAAATGTCATGGCTTAACACAGCACAAATTCATCATCTGGGATCTGGAAGCCAGAAGTCTGCAATGCATTTTACTTGCCTGCAATCAAAGTGTGGGCAGGGCTGTTTTTCTGCTGCAAGCTCCAGGGGGAAATCCATTTATTTGTCTTTTCTATTCTAGCTATTAGACACCACCTGCATTCTTTGGCTCATGATTCCTTTCATCTTCAAAGTCAACAGTAGGGTGACATCTTCAAATCCCTCCTTTTCTCTCTCCCCTCCACTTGTACCTTCACATTTCCTGCCCTCAAACTTGGAGTTCCTGCTTCCTCTTTTCAGGACCATGGTGATGACACTGGATTGGCCCCCTGGTAAATCCAAAATCATCTTCCATCTCAAGATCCTTAACTTAATCACGTCTGCAAAGCCCCTTCCAGGGATTAGGATGTGAACACATTTGATAGGTGCTATTAATATTTTCTTTGGGATGTTAACAATCCAAGCAACATTCCTCAAGAATGTGGGTTCAATATCCAAGGATTATTTTTTCACATTCCTGTTGTTTTTAAATTGTATTTCTATCTTTAAATTATTTACATTATTTATTGTTTTTAGTCTATTCATGTGCCACTCCAAATAGATCCATGTCCTGTTCTTGGTCTATGTGCAACACTTGGGGGAATATCGGTCTTCACTGTGGCTCTTTGTGATGGAGAGTGGTGTTCCTGGCCCACAGCCCTTGAAGCTCAGACCTCTCTCCCTTAATTTGATGATGCTATAGAAAAGGGTGGTTGTGAAGATGTGGAAATAAAGGGACTGAGTCAGGAAAGGCTGCAGAGAGAGGCAGCCAGAAATATCAGATCCAAGAGAGAGTTCTTGTCAAAAACCAATAATTTGGTCACAAACAATTTGAAGAGCCACATTTCACCTGATCGCTTAGTTGGCCTAAAGGAGTTTCTAATAAAGGGCTGTAATAACACTTCACAGCCGCCCTCTCCACGTAGAGCATGGGGAAGAGAAAATGAGCTCTGCCAGAAAGTTCCCCTGAAATACTCTCTCCCCTTCCTATTTCCAGCCTTTGCTCTGGTTCCCTCTTCTGAAGACAATTTCCCAAGGACATTCTGAAACCAGACGAAAGCAATTGCATCTTGCTGGGTCCATTTTTTCCTTTGTGGGTTTACATGCCCCCCTTATTTTCATATTTCTGTTCAGAGCTGTAAGTGGGTCAACTAACCTTTTTCGGAGAAAAGGGTTATATGCCACGGACTGGAACAGAACATAAAGGCAACCAGAGGTTTTGAATATGGGGGACAAATAGATGTGTCAAAGGACTGTCTTCTAATGAAGACTTGGTCATTCCTTTTCCCATAAAGGGTCAGGTAGTAAATAATTTAGATTTTACTGTCCTAGGGTCTCTGTCATGACTTCCGCACCCCAGGCTTATAGCATTGAATCAGGCACAGCTGACATGCCAACAGATGGGTGCGGTCGTGTTAATATATGAGTTTATTTACAAAACCAGGAAGACTGTGGGTGAGCCCTGCACCCCACAGTTTGCCACCTCTACTTGAAACTTTTTCCAGGCTTGCTCCAGAAGAGCAGAGCAGATGAGACCCGGGCTGGAGAGAAACCAGGGCATCATTGACTTCCCCCAGAGCCACAAGAACAGAACAAAAAAAGTGGCCAATTTCATCCTTTCCTTTCTCTCTCAGGGCTGGCTCCAGGCAAAATTACAAAGCTGGAGCTTCTCCCTGCTTCCTCGTATTGCAGCTTGCCAAATCACACAGTGCTGCCCGATGCTCTTGGGGTTTTCCACCCGGAGCCTGGGAGTGTGTGTCTGCCCTATATAGTGAACACCCTCCATGAGCTGGCCACTTCGCCATGGTGTGGGGGCCACCTGTCTCCTAGGGACCAGGTCTCGTTGTTCTGGATGATGGCTTTTCCTGCAAATCAGTTATACCATTATGGAAAGAACTAGGACTTTGGGCAAGTGGGGGACAGGAGAACAGGAGGACACCATCTAGGTCTTCCATTTGACCAGCTACTTAACCTAGGAACCTCAATCTGCTCACCAATTTAAGCTCCCATTGTCTTAAAACTGAGATCATCTCTTTTGACAAAAACTAGTCTATTGTCACCATTATCAAGTTAACTAGGGTAATCAATGTTACCTTCCATTATCTTAACATGATTATTCCTTCCCTCCCCCAAAAAACTCTATAGTCAATATAACTCTAAAAAACAAATGAATCATTCTCATATTAGAACCACAAAGTGGTTCTAAAACTTCTATGAAATATTAATAGACCAATATTTGCCAGAATAAGGGAAACATACTAGTTATTAAGAACTGAGATAAACTTTGAATATTTGTACCTTTCATTGAATCTAAGATGCCACTGCTTGCAAGACACAAAACCATTTTACATACCATAAAGAGAAAAGGTGAAGCTATCACCTTGATAGCAATATGTATTGCAATTTTAGAGCTGGCAATATGTGGGGGTAGGAATTATATCTCTGAATCAATGACATATAATAAAAGCCGTGTGGAAGACAAATAAAATTAGATCCTGCATTCCCACTCTATAAAGAGCTATATTCTGAATGGATTAAAGGAATATAAGCAAAAAGAAAATCTTTAAAATATTTTGTATGACAAAAAAATAAAATACCAAAAGAAAAGTTAAAAGACAAGCCACAGCTGGGAGATGATATTTGCAACACATAAAACTGAGAGTGTATCTGTCTCCAGAATATAAAGAAGTCCTACAGATCAATAAGAAAAGATGAACAACTCAACATGAGAAGCAGCAATTCACAGAGGAGGAATCCTGAGTGGCCAGTAAATTTGTGGAAAGCAGCTCATCCTGCTAGATAAGCAGAAAAATGCAGATGAAAACAAGATACCCACCCATCAGAGCGCCAAGATAATACCAAGGGTCAGAAAGGATGTGTAGAAACACAGTCCCTATAGCTTGTGGGAATATAAACTATCCTCCGCTTTGCAGACAAATCTGGCAAGACCCAGCAGATTTGAAGATGTTCATTTTTCTTACATGCCAGCATCTAGTGCTCTTGAACACTCACATTTGGAATCAGATAAAACGATGTTTGATTTTAGGATTGTCTAAAATGGTGACAAGTCAGAATCAACCTAGCTGCTCACCAATAGACAAATGAAAAAATGTGTTCCATTCTAATAATGACATACTATACAGCTGTCAAAAAGGAATGGACAGAACTGGTACAGTGTTGAATGGTTGTGCAACCATGTGAATATAATTATTAACACTGAACTGTACACTTAAAAATGGCTATGATGGAAATTTTATGTTGTGTATATTTTACTACAACAGAGAAATTTAAAAACACTAAATGATTCTAGGAGAAATGGCTGGAAAAGGAAACAAGAGATGTGAAAACAAGGAAATGTCCAAAAATATAAAAGGATGGAACCACGTCCAAGGGACATAGACGTCAAATGAAAATAGCTCCCCAGAGTAGACAATTTGGGCAACAAAACAAACAACATAGTATTGGAATGTACTTCAAAGTATAAAATAAATAGCCGAGACTATAATGATGTACAGTCATGTGTCAATTCATAACGGGGATATGTTCACAGAGCTGTTAGGTGAGTTTAATTACTAATAATGGTTAATTATTAGTAATTAATTGATTTCATTTTTCATTTGAAGCACGTGCCATGGTGATGTAGCTGTTTAAAATGGAATAACTCTGCTGAAGGTTGTATAGCAGTCTTGGTACTATCTGTTCCACTTTTTTATAAATCTAAGATCACTCCAAAATAAAAATAATAATTTTAAAATAGCGTAAATAAGCTGAAAGAGAATGAACCCATTATAATTCCATTAACATGAAATATCTAAACACACAAAATGTCTTCAGTCATGAATGGTGTCACCCTGCAGCAGGTGAGAACCTCTTTCACCGGCTCTGGCAACCTCAAATGGCAACAAATAGGCTTTGGTGCAGAAAAAAAATAAAATGATTTATCTTAAATAGGGGAGAGGGTGAACATGGAGGAGAGAGGGAGAAGGTCCAGTCACTGCAACAGTGCAAAGTGGAGCTGCTGTTACAAGAGACAGTAAGATGCAGAAAGACCCACCCCATTTGGAGCCACAGTCTGCAGAACCCCAGGGCGGTCTTCCCAAGTCCTGCCACCACCAGGTGGGCTGTGCATGGTGACGGCCTGTGCCTGCTGGTGCTGCTGCCAGAGGCTGCCGCTGGAGGGGGTTATGGGGTTATGAAGGCTGGTGGCCCTGCCCGTGCAGCAACTGCTGTCAACAGCAGCTCCAATGACAAAAAGAGAACAAACCCACCTGTGGAACCAGGCATAAGTATTCTTAGCCATTGCTTTGTCATTTTGTGTGTAACTGCCATTTTAGAATTTTAGGTTTTGCTGTCCCGGGAATGACGACTACATTCCAGAGACAGTTTTGACAGTTTCGACCCTCAGTCCACCCACGCCCTCCAGTCACCAATGAGGGCGAATTTGCCATAATTGGAGCTGCATCTCGGCCGGACCAATCAGCTTAGAATTATAGCCGTGCAAAGTTGAAGAACGCGTCCTTGTAGCCAATGAGTAACTGCCAGCAGGATTTAATTTTCTAAATCTGCTTGTAACCCTATAAAAAAAAAAAAACCCTGCTTCCTTTGTTCAGGGCTCTCTCAATATCTGCCGCTGTGTCGGTAGGTGCCGTGAGCCCGGACTCGAGTCTGTAATAAACTCCCTTTTGTGTTTGCATCCGCTGTCTTTGGGTTCTTGGAGGCTATGCTCGCTGAGTCTGCCAATCTTGGGCACAACACCACCTACCTCCCGGCCTTTTAAAGGCTCAGAAAATGGCCGCTCAGCCTCACCGCCTTCCCAGCAGGCCCTCTCCCGGGACTCAGCCGTGGTCTGCACCGGCGTTGCTGATTCCAGCTTGGGTGGATTCTGGACATGGTGGGGTCCGGCTAGAATGATAGAAAACAGCCCCCTCATCCTGGCTGGAAAAGGACCTGGTTTGCGTCCTTCCTGGGAAGCCATGCCGGTCACTTGGCAGTCTGGGGGGTGCAGGGCTTAGCCTCCCCAACACCCACATACACACTCAAGAAGTGAAAATACAAAAACTAAATAACATGAAAAGGGAGGCTACAAATCAACTTTAGGATGTGACTGCCTATGGGGGAGAAGAGGGAATTGAAATGAGGTATAAACGTACCTTTTTAAAAATGTGTTAATGGCTGTCAAAATGTGTTTAATAGGTGTAGGAGTGTTTATTGTTTTATTCTCTGCACTTTTCTGAATTCATGTGAATTTTAAAAGCCGAAAGGATAAAGAAAGAACAAACTCCAAGATCTAGAGGTCTGAATCATCAACCTGCTGGAGTCACGTAGTCACCCTTCAGTATTCAGTATCCTCATTAGTTAAACAGGGAATAATGGAGCCCTGTGGCAGTGTCACTATGTGGACTTGATGAGATGGCACCGGAAAAGTGATGAGATGGCACTGGCAATGGCCGGTGTGCACTGTATAGACTAGCTAGCATTGCTGTTTTTGATCCTCATCAACCTTGAAGTAGTTTGATTCCTGGGGTGAGCTTTTTCTCTGTCTTCCTTCCCCATCCCCTGCCCTCTCTTGCCTCCCCCAGGAAACATCAGTCTCAAACACAATTTTTAGAGGGCGCTTATCTCTGTCTTCATTTCACAACTACGTGTTGAACTATGTGCAAAGCAACACGCTGGGTTTGGAGCAGACATGATAACAGAGCAAGGGTGATAAGCCTGCAGGGCCTAAAAGAAACATGGGAGGGAGCAGAAGCACAGACGAGGGCCCTGCACCCACCTTCTGAAGAAAGGGGTGATTTCTCATGGGCTGAGTTTGAGGCATGAGCAGAGGAAACGTCCAGAACTTTGGGGTCGCTGGGATGTGGTGTGTCCATCAGGGATGGGTGGCAGGCAAGAGGCAGATGGTGAAGGATCTCTCCTGGCCAGGCTAAAATATTCTTACATTTTTCTCTGCCTGATCTCCCTTCACCAGGAGGCTGAAGGCAGAATGCACTCAGCTTCACAGACGCCCTAAGGATGGTGGGTGCTCAGATCTCAGTGGCCAGACCAGATGGAGGTCAGGTCTGGCTCCAGCCGTGATTAGTGCCCATCCTCCCCAGCCCTGTAGATTCTGGAAGAAGGAAGCTTCATGAAGAAGGACAATCCATTCCAAGGGGCCAGACCTTGACAGGTTACAGGCTGAAGAGGATACAGCCTGGAATCATGGGCATGAGCAACAGGCCCTCATGGAGTGAGGGCCACCATCCCGCCTGGCCCCAACCAATGGGCAGGAGAGAAGCAGAGGCTTGGGATGAGGAGAAGAAGCTCTTCTTCCCCTATGGAATGAAGTCAACTATGAAGTGTCAGACTTGAGGAGTGTCAGGACAAGTCCTTACAGAACTCCCCCGGAACCCCTTCCAGCTTCCTCTATGCCCTCCTGCATGATCCCCACACCCCAGGGACGGGAAACATCCAGCTTCCATGAGCAATGCAGAACTAGTCTGTTGCATTTCAGCCAAAGGAGGATGAATCTCCAAGCAGAACGCCCTGGGGTGAGGGTGGGGGACTCCAAATCAAGATGTCTGCCCCTTCCCCACCCGAGACTCCTCTGCCATGTGTGCGGTCTAAACAGCAGTCACCTGCCTTAGAGACCTCACCCCCTGCTGTCCTCTCCAATCAGCACCAGACCCAAGCTTTTCTCCAGAGCTCGCTCCCACCTTTGTTTTTTATATCTCTTTTTTAAAAACTACTCTTTGATTATGGTTATTTTATCTGGGGTCACTGCTCAGTCAACTGTTAAATAAATTGCAAATTCTACAAAACACAGCCAGCAGAGCCATTTCTAACTGTAATGCTACAACTTGGAGCAAAATTACATCTGGCTACAATACAATTCATATGCATAAATTATACTGCCTCTGATTATCTTAAAGAAAATTCAGCCATTAAATTTATTTTATAGGCACAGAACCAGGGGGAGTGCCGGAAAGAATCTGTATATCCTAAAAGTCACAAGGAAAGCAGAAAGAAACAAAACATAATCGGCAAACCTCATCTGCCTGCACTTCCACCTAATGGGTCTGTCTCTCCTGATCCTCCATCACCACCCACCACTGGCACAGGCACCACAGCAGGGGCAGGGAGGGATGTGGTGGCATCAGACCGCTTGGGGTTGGGGCAGATGGCAGATGCTTCCCTGCTCCACACGTGCCCCCAGAGGGGAAACGCACTCCGGTGTACATCCACGGGAAACTCAGACTAACACAGACATAAATCCAAACCCTGCCCAGGAGGATGGACAAGATGACTTCTGGAGCTGATGTACAGCGTCTTTGCAATAAGACTCCTAAGCGGGATGTTACGGCTTCTTCTGCAGAGTTGCCTTTTCCAGTGACATTGTTTGCACAGGAACAAGAAAAATCAGATTAAATAGTTAGGCGCTTATTGCTGAGTGAGTGCTTCTTATGTGCCGAGTAGGCACCATTCAACCAGAAGAACTCACGGGGGTAGGAATTTCTATCATCTGCCTCTTACATCAGCCAACTGAGGCACAGAGAAATTAAGTTGCTTTCTCAAGGAAGTACCTTTAGGGAGTGGCGGGACTGGGACTCGAACCCAGGGAGTCTGATTCTGCCTGTGCCTGTAACCACCACACTGCTCTACTTCTGTCATGAGGGTGTTGAGGATACTGAGCTGCTGCCAGAGCTCTGCGTTTACACTTTGCTAACCCTCCATCCTGGGTATTTTTTTCCTGGGATTTGAGGTTGGGTCAGGGGTGGGCATTTAGCTCCAACTGAGCCCTTCAGATTATGTCTTCAGGAAACTCAGGTGACACTCACGCCCTAGTCAGTTGGCAGGATGGCCACCTGGAGGCCATCCTGATGGGCCACTGAGTGGTCCAGAAACGGTCCAACCTTTGTGTCCTGTCATTGTTCCTGTCCCGGGATGAGGCTGTTTGGAGAGATGAGCTCACCTAGATTCACACAATGGCAGAGCCTGAACTTGCGCCCAGGCAGGGAGACACAAAGGCTTCACTCTCAATCCCTCTGCTTTCGTCCTGCCACCCCCCACCCCTCCCTGACCCCCTGGTCTGGGCTTTGCAGAAGGAACGACTGTCCTTGTTTTATACTGTCTGCTGCCCGCCCTACCCTCTGTCTCCATCTCTCTCCCTCTCTTCCAGGATATTAAAGATGATAAATCTAAGTTGAAATCATGCATTTTGGGTGAGACAGTAGACTTTCTGCCTTTTTGTACAGACAGACATGACAATTCATAAACTCTGACACTGCTCTGATGGGCTAAAATCGGGCCTTCGCAAACCACCTCGTGGCAGACAGCTTATCACCCCTCTCTCTGACCTCTAGTATGTGATTTAGGAGGAAATTGGGTCGGGAGGGGGAACCCTCTAGTGGGTGATTAGAAAAACTCTCTCTCAAATTCTGTAAGCAGAGGATTAGATCTGATCAGCCCTCATCCACCTCCTTCTCCTCCTGCACTCCAGGGAGTGCGTCCTGGGTGAGGGAAGGCTAAGACTGTCAATTTGTTAGTTGAAAACAGTTTTAAAATCCATTTCTCCCTGTGAAATGTGTCAACCACAGAGAAGTTTCTCTCTGCTTTGACGTTGCTTTCTGTCTGTCATTTAAGCTACAGTGGAAGGTGCTTGGGTGGGGGTGGGCGTCTTCCGAGGGGTGCGTGTGAGAGGGGATAGCCTGTGGGTCCCAGCCTTCCAATGCATGTCCCTCTCTTGGCCCCATCCAGCCTGCTACGAAATCTGCTTTGCGAAACATGCCTGAGTGGGTTGATGTCCGGTGTCGACTTCACTGGGTTGAGGGGCACCCAGAGGACAGTCAAATGTCATTGCAGGGGTGTCTTGAGGGACATTAACAGCAGGGATTAGGGTCTCAATCAGCAGACCGAGGAAAGGTCATCTTCATGAAAAGATGATGCTCCACCGGTGCACTGAGGACCTGAGGAAGACAGCGGTTGGTTGGGGGTGGGGGGGTGCAGGTTTGCACGCTGCCTGAGCTGAGACATCACCTGCTCCTGCCCTGGACTTCTGTGCCTGGTCTTCAGACTCAGACTTCAGTGCCAGGCTGGCTTTCCTGGTCTCCAGTCTGCAGGCTATGGGACTTCTCAGCCTCCAGACTCATCTGAGCCATTTCCTAGAATGAATCTCCTGTCCATGAACCCACCTACCTTCCATCCATCCACCCACCCATGCATGTACCCCACCATCCATCCATCCATCCATCCATCCATCCGTGTGTCCATATTTCCATCCACCCACCCATGTAGCCATCCATCCTCCCATCCCCCACTGGTTCTGTTTCTCTGGGGGACATTGACCAAAAGTATATTTTTGAAAATACTTAACGTCATCCATTTTCACACCAGCAATCCGAAAGGTATTCCATAGACAGGCTTGGGAGTCCCAAGAAGGGAGCAGGGGTCATGGAGGGTCTCTGCTTGTTTGCATTATGGGGCTCACTGAGAGCCACAGTGTAACGTAACAGGGAGGAAGAGCGGTGTGTCCAGGCGCAGTCTCAGCTGCCTCGCCCAGGTAAACCCCCAGTGGCTGCCGAAACAGGGTGCGCATGTGGTCTCCATCCACCGTGTCTTCTCACCAACAGCAGACCATCCGGGCATGGGGAAAGCTGCCCAGTACCTGCTTCTCTCCCACAGCGCCTTTGAGTCCATGCAGAAGCAATTCTGAAGGGCGTCCCATCTGCCTCTCCCTCTCCCCCTGTTTCCCATGATCACCAAAGCCCCCAGGATCTTTCCCCCAGGAAGGGCCTTGCCAAGGATGCGGTCCTCATGTCCCGGAGGATACGCTTCAGCCCGGCAGCTGCTTGGCTGTAGAGCATCTACTTACAGGCCAAGTCTCGCCTCTGCACCCTTGACCAGCCCCACGGCGTGACCTGCTGCCGTCTAATGCCCATATGCCGCCTCCTCCCAGCAGTTGGGCAGAAGCTCGGCGGCTCTGTGTGTGCATGAGTAGAAACTGTGCTCATCCCCCTTTGTCCAAGATGAAGAAACAGAGGCTCAGAGAGGTTGGAGACATTGTCCAAAATCTCTCAGTCCAGCTGCTGGGCCCCAGGGAGCAAAACCCGCACCATACATTTATTCCCCACCACAAACAGGTGTCCAAGACGCCGTGAGAGCACCGGGGAAGGAGCACGGCCCTGGCCACACAAGTGTCACTTCCTCCCCCCACAGAACAGATGAGGCAGGACCGACTCCTCAAGGTCACAGGTGTCTGCCTGGTGGTTTCCATCGATCGCCCAGGGCTTTTTCCTGCCTCTACCATTTTGTCTCCTCAGTATGGAAAAAGCCTTGTACCTTTGGCTTCCAGGCTGATAATGGGGCCAAGGCTCATCCCCGGGAACAATCGCTCTAGATGGTTTGCCTTCGAACATGCAGGGCCGCCTAGCGCAGGAAAGACCATGCGTAAGGAAAGGGTGAGACAGCCACACTGATGGGGGGGAGTGCAGCTCTGCATGGGCCAGGGGCTGTGGAAAAGGCGCAGGGGGTCTTGCAGGCCTGAACCCAGCAGGGGCCTCGAGCTGGGTGGAACCCACCTGCCTTCCCTGGGGCTCCTACCCACTGCTGGAAGAGAGGGACCAGGCATTCGAGTGTCAAATGTGCTCCCACCTCACATCAGCCCCATCTGCTCCTCTCCTCAAGATCTGGCAAACTTTAAATATAGCAAATGAGCACCAAAGTCTTGGTATTTATTTTCCTCAGTCTCCTCTCTTTATGCCCATATCCAAAGACACAGAGATCCTTCTAGACCATGTCAGCAGCATCCAGAGCATCCGTGGTCTACTTCCATGTCCCTCTCCCCTGGAGAATTTCGTACACAGAAACCAGGGGGGGTGTCTTTCTACAACCTTCCCTATTTAGAATCTGTCCATGGCTCCCTGCAAACCTCAGAATAGAGCCCTGGTCCTTTAAGATGGTCCCGCCTTCATTTTCACCCTACCCACTTCTCCAGATCCCTCTCTCCTTTCTCTACCCAACTTGGACAGTAAACCCCAGGCCCAGCTGAACTAAATTGAGTTCCCCTTCTGTCTGGAACAATCAACCAAACTTTCTGCCCACACTCACATACTTCCTTTCCCTGTCTACCCTGATGTATCCCTATGGTGTCAGCAACTATAGGTCACCTCCTCCAGGAAGGACTCCTGGAATTCCCACCCATCCCCACAAGTGGATTGGTTGCACCTCTCAGGGAACCAAAAACACTGCATTTTCTTCTATTAAAGAAGCCAGCAGTGTGCAGGACCATAAACATTTGACTTACCCCTCTCTGCCAACAAAAGGCAGGAACTGAGTAGATGTCAGTAAAATGGTGAGTGCACCATTTTATCTTACTACTGCCCTTAGTCACTTGATAATAATTTAGTGCTTACTGTGCATCAGCAACTGCCATAGGTAGAAAGGCTATAGGGGTGAGGGAGACAGATGTGGTTCCAGTAGGCAGTCAACAAATATCTGTCGAATGAATACACCCAAGTCTCACTAAATATGCAATTTTTCCACGGTCACATGGCCTGTCTATGTAGAATCACAATAAAGATCCAAATCTGCTGCTTTTTAATACCTGCTCTGCTCTAGTTTCTGTAATTCAGAAACACATCAAATTTATTTGAACTCTAACTAAGAGATCAATCTGAACGGAGATGATACTTGTAGGGAAGGAGCCATCAGAGCAATAAAGCTGAAAGCAATGCGCTGCGGCGACTGTGAGAGTCGGGCGCCGGGTCTGAGTTTGCCCTACCTGTAGTTGGGAAGCACTGAAGGATTTTGCAAATGAATTTCCAAAAGCCCCATTCACGTCACAGAGCTGCCCTGATGATTGAGCCCTAGAACTTAGCAGTATCCCCCAAAGAAATGTGAAAACAGTCAAATAAGGAACAGAACATCTGGCTGGTCATCAGCACTCTGTGGAACATGTCGTTTTTCATCTTTAACGTAGGATGCTGGACCCAGCCATCTGCCCTAGGTAAGCACCTCCTTCTGGGCAGAGAGCTTTGCCCAGAAGGTCTCAATACCTGCAGACTAGCCAAATTCTGGGCTCTGCATTCTCCTCAGCCAGTTACATGTCACAAGGTGGACATGAGGCTTGCCCACCACCCTGAAGGCTGAAACCGCAGGTCAAAAATGCATTAGCAACACAGATGTGAGCTGTAATTAGCTGAAGGTAGTACACGTGTGTGTGTGCGCGTGCGTGTGTGTGTGTGCGTGTGCATGTGTGTGCCTGTGTAATGTGCTGGGGTAGGATTTATGGTCAGAATTCCAGGCTGAGGAACCGTGTGAATTCCTGTACATAAATCAATTAGATGTTTCACAAGATCTGTTTCCAGTGGAACCAACAAGTGATTTTATTATGTTTGTCTTCAGAAAAGTCCTAATCTTTGGCCAAAAGTTAGTGCCCCAGAAAGGATGGAGGTCGGGGGATGTGGAGTGAGTTCGGGTTTAGCAAAGGCAGTGCTGGGTCCCTCACGTTCTTCCTTCCCCTCAGCAAGGGACTGGTGATGTGGGTGTTTGTTCCCAAGCAAAGGCTCCTTCTGAGATCTTTAGAAAGAAAAAGTCAGCTCTTTTCCATCTGAATCTGAGCAAGGGCAGGCTGCCCCTGGGCCTGCTGACAGCTGAGAATCAGCCTACATTAGAATGGAGACGAGGAGAGGATCGGTTGCAGGTGCCACAGGTCAGAGTCTAAATCACCCAGCCCTGTAGCTTGACCTTCCCCTCGACTTTCAGTTAAGCAAGATGATAAATGGCTGTGATGCTTAAGCCGGTTGGAGGACTCTGTCATTTGCAACCCAAAGCATCCTTCCATGCAAGAGAGCAGCAGCATGAAATGACCAAATTGTCTGACCTTGACCCAGATCAGGGTTTCCGAGCCTTGGCAGCATTGGGATTACAGGTTGGGTGTTTCTTTGCTGTGGGGCTTGATGTGCACTGTAGGATATTTAACAGCATCCCTGGCCTCTACCCACTAGATGCCAGTAGAACGCCCTCCCCTGTTTGGGACAATCCAGTATGTCTCCATCTATTGCCAAATGCCCTTGGGGGTAAAAATCATCCCCCATGAAGAACCACTGGTCAAGACCCAACTTGTCAACCTTCATTAATTCTATCACTTTAGAGCAATAATATTCTTAATCCATCAGGCGACAACAAGCATATAGATAGGCCACTGGGTCTGTCTGTGTTCAGTAAGGCAAGTTCACAATTATGACTCTTATGCCCAGCATGAGCTTATCATCATCAAAGAAAGATGCAATTATGTCACTTGAGTCTGCAGAAACCGAATGTGGTTATGGGCTTGGAATCATTTTACAAATTGCAAGACATTTGGTGAGCTACAAAGTGCTTTGTAATGATAAGAGGGCTTTATAAAGTGCCAAATACTTTTGAAATGATAAAGTGACTTATACAAAGGAATGTGTAAACCAGAAGGGCTTTGCAAACTGTAAGGTAGCTTGGAAGGGGCAGAGCGCCTTAGAAACGATGAAATCTATAGTCAACTCTGCTTGTAAACCAAAAAATGTTTTGCGAAATGGGTAGTACTCTGTAAACTACAAAAACAATTTAGGATGGAAGCACTTTCAATTGATGTTACACAGATGGAAAATTAATCCAGACATTTTTAGAAAGATTTTCATTTTCAAAATAAAAAGCCCTTTTTTTAGCATCAAGAAAGACCAAAAAAACAAAACAAAGCCCAAAAAACCTCCTTCCCCAAAGCATGCATTTAGTTCTTTCATTTATTTCTGAATGAACAGCAGATGAGTCATAATCCAGCTACTGGAAGATTCAAGAGTTAGGTACTTGCAGTTTCATTTGGAAAAGTGCTTGCTGTAGAACTTACTGGAATGTGGGGTTGATAAACACTAATCAATCGGCCTTCAGCAAGAGCGGCATGCTCCAAATTTCTGAAGATAAATATTTGGATGATAATTCTTGTTTGGATTTTGGAAACAGCTCCTAAGTCTCCACAGCCTCTTCCAGTCTCAGTGTGCCTTTGGTGGGGGAAAAAGAGGGGTGCTCCATGGTGAGCTGCAGAAACTATGCCTTCAAGACCTGGCATTGTTGAGAAGAAACACACACACACACACACACACCTCGACACATCACCATCACTGAAGACAAAAACACCAGGCAAGCCTGGCTGAGCATTTGCACAGCCTCGTTAATTATTGAAGGAGCAAATGAGAACCATGGAGAGCACAGCCAGAAGGCTCGCCCAGACACACCCAGCTCAGTGGCTTTCTAAGTATATTCCCTGAAGCCCTGGGGTGCTATGGAGTGACCTGGGGACCCCGGGAGAGTGAAGAAAGAGAAGCTTCTGCTGTTCCTGGAGCATCTCCCTTTAACCTGCTCCACAGGGACAAGATTCACACAAAAGTGTGTCAGAAACCAAGTATTTTGCAGAAATACTTGCAAAGAAAAAGTTGCTTGTCCCAACCAGCCATTTGACAGATGGGATATTGAAGAGGCCCAGAGCTGCCACCTGGAAGTCAAAGGTGCCGGGGGTGGTGTGGGAGGCACAGCGGGGGTCGGGCCCCTGCCTCTCAGGGTGGCTGCCACGGCTGGGTGGGCCAGGCTTGGGTGGATACCAAGGAGCCGCCTCACCTCGTCCCCGCCTGCTGGGGGCTTTGTACCAGCCAGGGTGCTCTTTCCTTCTCCTGGCCCCTGCTGTGTTGGGAGCCAGTTTGTCTAGGACATGTGCAAGAGCCCACAGAAACATCCACAGTGGGGGTGCTTTTGGAAAGACGCAGTACAAAGACCGCAGGAACTTTGTAGTCCTGGGAGAGAAATAAAAGCAACCTGGTGTGTGCAGCTTCGTGGGGTCTGCGCCCAACCTCTCCCCGCCACCCCTACCCTGACCAGCTCATGCGTCCTGAACCCCCACCCCTGGTCCCCTGCCAGCTCGCGGAGTCTGGCCCTCCACCCAGCCAGCCGTTTTCATCTTGCCTCTGTCAAGCAGGCCAGAGGACATTTTGAATGGGACTACTGTCTTCTCAACCAACCCAGTGACAGATATGAAGGAATAATATAAATTCTCTAGCCATTTCTTGGCATTTATTTCAGTGTAAGTGTATTTTTTCCCAAGTCTAAAGCCCAACAGTAATTTATCAAGAGGCAAATCATTTTTTCTTGGCAGTGAAGTCTGCAAAATTCCCATTTTTAAAGCCTTAAATCTCCCTATTTTGACAGGAGTAAGAAAGCATTAGAAGCTTTGATTTAGCTGGATCATACAAAATAGTTTCTCATAATTATCCTTTTGGATGATATATGCATGTCTTTCTCCCCTTCTTATTAAACCCGAGGTCTCCATTTTTCACCCAGCTGTATTACTAAATTAAATTGCCTTTTGTTGTATTCAAGTTAAGCACTTTGCTGAAAGCTTTTCTTGTTCAGGAAAATAACATTTACCCAATATGTGCCCATGTTTTACTGTTTGAATTTACTGTTCACAATTGTTTAGTTTGTGGGGTAATTTGAGGATATTGTTGGTTTTAATAGGAATAATGAATCACTGTAATTTAGTATAGTATCTTGGAGTACAGTATGACGAGGTGGAAAGAGGGTACTGAAGACCCATCACCCCGAGAAAATGATTTTTCCCACTGCAAAAGCAGATGGGAAAAAGGTTAGCAAAAGTTACTGGGAGACATCAACAGCTGTGAAGATGTTCTATCGTCTCGCCTGCCTTTTCTCAACTGAAAAACAAGCCTCAAACAGGATGGATTCGGGTTGAACTTGCCTGAACAGCTCCGATCCAGCGCTCCGTGTCATCCTTAACAGAGCTTCTCCTTCCTGCCTCCAGGCAACAAATCTTGTTCTGGGCTCAAGTCTGGAGAAGGTGAATTTAAAAGTCCTGAGTTCAGGTGCGGACACGGCTACTTGAACTACTCAGGCCTCAGGCCCTCAGCGCCGGCCGGCCCACCACTCACTGGGCAGGGAAGGCCTGCCCAGCCCCAGCCCCGGATAAGCCCACCTGCCCACAGAGCCCAAGAGGCTCTGCTTGAAGCCTCAGTTTGAGTTTGCTTGAACAGCTATAAGCAGCTAAACGAGATGGTTTCGCTTGTCTTCCCGAGCAGACTTGCTCGGATGGAGCGTCTACGCTGATTCCTCCAGGAATCGATTCTGGTGATCTGACATCCTTGCCCTTCCTCGCCCTTCCTCGGCCCTGAGAATGTGGATTGGATCCTGTTAGAACAGTGAACATGGGTCACCAGTCTCCTGCAGGAAGGCAGCAAGCGCACCTGGCTGTTCTTGAGCATTTGCTTTTCTGTTTGTGTTGAAATCAGCTCCACCCAGGTTCAAATCCTGGCTCTCTCTCTTACCACCTGGTAAAACTGGGTTACTTAAGCCTGCTGAGGTTGAGCATGTTCTCTCTTAAAGGAACTTTGTAAGATTCCCCCACACACACCATGAGAGATTTAAGTTTAAACTATTAACCCATTTAAAGTACAAGATCTTTACCCCGCAAGAGGTCGAGCCCCCTCCCCGGTACCCGCAGCCTCTGCAGCGCCGGTTCGATCCCTGGCCACCAGGCGAGGGTCCCACATGGTACGCAGACCTCTCCTGCCGCCCGCTGCTCCCCTCAGCAGTGTACTTCATCAGTCTGCCTGTTCTGCTCCCCTCTCGGGCTCTGGTGAATTCTCTCCCCCTCCCGTGCTTCTGACTGTACCCAGTGCTTGTATAAATAAATAAATAAATCTTTAAAAAAAAAAAAAAAAGAGGTCGAGCCCCTTTTTTTGTGACTGCCTGTAGCAAGGCTTCAGTGCCAGAGGTGGGGTGGGAGTGGGGCTGGGGGGTGGTCTCAGAAGTCTTCTCCCAAATGCATCCCTACCCATTGCTGTGCCTGGAAAGTAGTCCTCCCTTCCCAAGGAAAGGGGGTGCTCTGGACCCCAAACACTGTCACTTTCTTTTTTTTTAATTTCTTTTTTTTTATTTTTAAATAATATTTGCTTCCCCCCACCCCCTCAGATTGAGTCCCCATAGAGTTTCCTTCCCCAAGGCACCCGTGCACCATCACCTCAGTCCCCTGTGCTCCTCCCTCCCTCCCTCTGATCCCTCTCCCGCCTCCTCCCCTGCAGGATGGCTCTGGTTTATAATTGTCAGTTTTTGCTTTGTTGTGTTTTGTACTGTTATTACTTTTTTACGCTGATGTCTTATTGGGTTCCCCTATAGTCCTGCTATAAGTGAAACCATCCGATATTTCTCTTTTTCCTTCTGGCTTATTTCACTGAGCATAATCCCTTCTAGCTCCATCCACATTGCTGCGAATGGCATGAGTTTATCTTTTTTGATTTCTGAATAATATTCCATCATGTATATGGACCACATCTTCTTGATCCAGTCTTCAATGAAAACAAAGGAGAAAGGAGGCATCACACTTCCAACCTTATATATGCTACAAAGTCATAATAATTAAAACAGTTTGGTATTGGAACAAAAACAGACACACAGACCAATGGATCTGAACAGAGAGCCCAGAAATAAAGCCACACTTACATGGACAACTGATCTTTGACAAAGGAGCAAAGAATATGCAATGGAACCTGGACAGTTTGCTCAATACATGGTGCTGGGAAAACTGGACCACCATGTGCAAAAAAGTGAAACTAGACCACTACCTCTCACAGTGCACAAAAATCAACCCAAACACTGTCACTTCCATGAGGGTTTCCCAAACCTCCTCTTCATGGCTCATCTTGATGTAGCTTACACTGTCCTGTGGAATCCCCCAATAAAACAAACATATCAGGGTTGTATGTGCTCCACGTATAAGCAAGACCTCTCCACTGCAGTGGGGCCTGCTTTCTCCTGAGGTGGAGGCCAAAAGAATGGGATTTAGAAGTTAAAATAGAGCTATCAACCTAGGTTAACAGCATTCAGCATGGCCAAGACAACTCCAATTCCTGACTCCACTGAAAATGGCGCCTGCCTCCGACCCACGTGAGGACTGAATGACGCAGTGGCTGCAGTTCACTTACTTGGCAGAGCACCTGGGAGGGTCCCAGTGGACGATCACTGTTAACATGGGGAGCAGAGGTGTGTGGCAAATCCCACTGGACGTTGGCACCCCAAAGTCTGAATCTGGAGCTCAATGATGTCACAAGGCTTAAACTAGTAACTTAGTGTGTTATTTTTAAAAATCTATAAAGGTGAGGATAGTCTGTCTGCTTTCCGGGGGATTTGCAGACTAAATATGGCAAGACAAAACAAATGTTTACTGCGGGGCCATCTGATACTTTCCTCCTTCCCAGAAGGAAAGTGGGTTTAGATGGCCAAGGCAGGCCAGACCAGGGCTGAGTGACCTGGCAACAGGAGGCTCTCAGCACAAAGGAAATCAGAAAATCAGTGATCCATACTTCCCTATAAAGAACTTAGAAAATGAAGAAATTAAATGCAAAATAACTAGAAGATAGGAAAACTGAACATCATCCATAAAACAAAAACATGAAGAAAATGAACAGAGATCCAGCTTGATCTTTTGCTGTTATTTAAATTTTTTATTGCGATAACTTTGGTTTATATCATTGTTAGCATCTTGGAAGTTTAGGGTATACCCCCCCAGGTGTAGTTACCTACCACACCCACCACCACAGCACCCAGGGGCCACCACCATAGTCCCTTGGGCTCCCTCCCCTCTGGATGCCCCAGTTCTGTGGTCAGCTTCTAAGGTTAGTTTTTGGCGTGTCTTTATCTGACCCTTTGGTTTCTCTAAGTTTCAAATATAAGTGACACTATCTGGTATTTGTCTTTTTGAATTATTGTGCCCAGCGCCATCCCTTCTTTTAAAAAGATTAATAAACATTGATAAACCCCTCAGGAGACTGATCAAGATTATAGAAAGAAAACACAAATGATCAATATCAGGAATGAAAGAGAAAATGGGGCCCGGCTCCTGTATGTTAAAAGTGGGGTAAAGGAATGTCTTTTTTTTTCCAGGAATGTCTTTGTGTCTATAAGTTTGACATTTTAGATATGAACACATTTCTCAAAAGATACAAATAACCAAAATGGTCTTAAGGAGAATTTTTTAACATTGCATAATACTTTGTTGCAAACATTGAATCTATAATTTAAATAGTCTTCACACAGTGAAACTCTAGGCCCAGATGATTTCACTGGTGAATTATTTCAAATATTTAAGGAAAAAATAATAGTAGTTCTACAAAAAAAATATTCAGAACATAAAGGATGGAATATTTGTCTTCTTTTATGAGGTAAACATAATTCTAGTACCAACGTTTCCTTAAAATGTTTACCAAAACAGAGGGGGAAGGAAAAAATATAAATCATATTTTTCACAAACATAAAGGTAAAAATTTCTAACTCAATGTTAAATCCAGCAAAATTTAAAGGTATAACTATCTTGATCAGGTGAGGTTAATTCCAGGAATCCAATGTTTATTTAACTAATGAAAAATAATTAATGTAAGTATATAAACTTCCTAAAAGATTGAAGCAAGCATGTAACAAAAATCACCATCCATTTAAGGGGAAAAAATTCTCAGCAAACTGGAACTAAAAGGGAATTTCTTCTGTTTGTTAAAAGGAATCTATAAAAACAAATAGTAGCCACAAAAGATTTCCTTAGCAACAACACCATTATTAATGTTGAAATATTGAAGTGTTTTTCCTATTCATTTCACAAGATATTTCTATCCAGTGCAATAATACATGGAAGAAATAAAAACATAAAGATTGGAAAGAACAGAATAAAAGCATTTTTACTTTCAATGATATGATTATTGTAAGGAAATCCTAAGGAATTTACCAAAAACTAAAAGAAATAGTAAGTAAACTCTATGATCTCACAAAATTCTAGACCAATATGCAAGGTTATATTTCACAGGGAGCCAAAAAATATTTGGAAAATATTTTTAAATTCTATGTTTTAGTAACATCACAAACTGAACCTCAACTTTTATCTTAGTCCATGCATAAGAATTAATTTGAAATGAATCATAAACAGAAGCATAAAAGCTAAAACTATAAAATTTCTGGAAGAAAATGAAGGAAAATAACTTTAGAACCTAAGGAGAGATAAAGACTTCTTAGAGACGACATGAAAAGTACAAATCAGAAAAGAAAAAAAAAAAACAGTTGGGCATCATCAAAATTTAATACTTGCATTCATCCAAAAGCACCATAAAAATATAAAGCAGCAAGCCAACAACTTGGAGAAGATATTTGCAACACTACATCTGAAAAAGAGCTTGCATCCATCCTATGTAAAGAATCCCAAAAACTTCATAATAAAAAGGCAAATAACAGAATTTCCTAGTAAACACAAAATTTGAACGGACATGTCACAAAGCAGGACATATGAAATATATGGAAAGCTGAGTGCTTTAGTCATCAGGAAAAAAACAAATCAATATACTGAAATATCATCTCTTAGTTACACAGTCACAAGAGAAAGATTATATTAAGTGTGGGCAAAGATACGTATTCTTCATAGAGAATTCTCATACATTACTGGTTGAAATGACCACATTGTAAAAATGTCCATTTTTTACAGTTAAATATAAATATACCCTATGACTCAATAATTTTAGAGTCCTTGGTATTTATCCAAGAAAAATGAAAACATGTCTTCAAAAAATAACTTGTACTGAAGTTCTTCATATCAGCTTTTTTCACAATGGTCAAAACTTGAAAACAATCCAAATACCCATCAGTCAGTGAATGGACAGACATGTTGTGGGATAAGGATTTTTGAGACTTAAGACAACATAGGTTTATGTAATACAAATGAGTACACTACTAATACATATAATAACTTTGATCTCAAAAACATCATGTTGAGTGGAAGTACAGATACTATATAACTTTATTATCCGAATTCTAGAACAAAGTAAACTGTGCTGATTGAAGTCTCTCAGTGGTTTTCGGAAGGAGGTGCAATTATTGCAAAGAGGCATGAGGGAATTTTATCAAGTGATGGGACTGTTCTCTACCCTCACGGGGGTAGTGGATACACAGGTGTACACATTAATCAAAAATTACTGGACAGTAAACTTACATGCATTTTATTGCATATAATGTATGCCTTAATTTTTTTAAAGATTTGTTTATTTATTCATACAAGAAATGTGGTATAAGCCAGAGGTGGGGGGGGGGGTTGAGAGGATTCACCAGAGACAGAGTGGGGAACAGAACAGGCAGACTGAGTGAAATGCACTGCTGAGGGGAGCAGCGGGGAGAAAGGCTAAGTCTGCTGCACCATGTGGGTTGCTCCCTGGCTGGCCAGGAATTGAAGTCATGCTGCAGAGGCTGCAGATTGCTTCATAGTGCAGTGCTTAACCCCTTGCACCACCAGGGAGGCCCTGTATGCCTTATTTTTAAAAAAGGGAAAAAAAGCAATAGGAAATCTAACTAACAAGTGCAATCAACATCTCTTCATCTGTACTTTCACTCAATGTGATGTTTTTGAGATTCATGGAAGTTGTTAGATACATTAGTAGTCTACTTATTTATATTATTATATAAGCCTGTGTATATTTATGTATCTTAACTCTCAAAAATATTTATCCCACAACATGTCTGTCCATTCACGATTAATAAGCATTTGGATTGTTATCAATTTTTGAAGCCAAACTCATTGCATGAAACAGAGATATTTTATGTCTACCAAAATCATATAATCATGAACCTCTATGCACCTAGCAATATGATTGTAAAATCATAAAGTCAAAATGAAGATTAAAACAAGGTGAATGGGGCAAATCCACAAATTATGGAGGAAGATCCTAACTTGCTTCCCTCATACATTTTCAACTCAAATAGACAAAAAGTAAAGTTATAAATGGTTTGAATAACATAAACTCTGTCAGCATCAGGAAACAGGAGGGCATAGCACATAAGATGCCTGGGAGATAGAAAGTGATGAGGGGAAGGCAGGCACCCCAGGGATGGATCACCCAGCAGCCTCTAGCATAAGACGGCATCTGCTTCTGTGATCCTGAGCATCCATTACAAGCATATACGTGTGTGCACACAACATACCTACAAACACGGCATGCACCCATGTACGCAAACCACACACACACTATACTATATGCTATATAATAGGGTATTACATTTGAAATATAAAGCATTTTGCTCAACAAATATAACAAATTTCCCATAAAAGAGGTAGAAAGAGTAAAATAAAGTGGTACAAAGACCCACTCATGTTAAAAAACACCAGATCCTGTGGATGTTGAGATCATTATAGTGTCCCCCTTAGAGATGCTTGTGAATTTCACTTTTGCTGCATGATATGCAGAGCTGATTAAGCAATTTCTGTAAAATGATGTTCTAAAATGTTTCGTCCCTTCTCTAACTACTCGTGCTTTGGGAAGATGTGTGTACTTATCCTGGAGACTTGCATGATCTCGGTTAATCCACCAGCTGGCCTCCGTGGACAGCCAGTACAAGCGGGATCAGGACGAAATGCAGAGAGAACTTCAGCCAGTCCAGCCCTGCTCAGTCCCGGCCAAGGTCCCCAGGCGGGCCTGCTGTCTGCACACCACCAAATACGTGAGTTCGCTGGTGCACAATCTGGCTTACAGTGAAATAGCAGCCTTTCTCATCTGAAAAGGGTGTCCAAGAAGTGATTTGTGGGTGTGCACAACAGAGTAATTTTTTTTCAAGGAAACATGCTTCAGAACTCTAGGGAAACCAGCCCTGGCCCGCCCCAGCCCTGGGCCCTGGTTGGGTAATTCCAGTCTCCCCATTTCACAGCAGCCTGAACCCAGAGCTGGGAGGGGTATGTGACCTGTCTCAGCTTCATCTGTGAAAGCAGTTGTGTACAGACATGTGAGTTCATTTGCTGGGAATATAGGAGTGTGTGAGCGTGCGTGAGGTGTGAGAGCATGTGTACTGTGTATATGCACGTGTTTGCACATGAGTGTAGTAGTTTTTGTATGTGTGTAGGCAGTCTGTGTGCATTGTGGTGTGCATCCGTATCCATGTGGTTAGTGTATATGTGCATGTGTGTGCTCGGTGGTATGTGCCGTGCACATGTGTGTGGTTTGGGTGTGCAGCATGATGTCTTGTGTGCATGGTCCATGATTGTGATGTGTGTGCACATGCATGTGTGTGGCTTATTTGTATTGTGTGTGGGAATGGGTGTGCATGTGTGTGCGTTGTTTGTATATACATGTATGTATGCGGTGCATGTGGTGTGAGCAATGCAGTGTGTGTGCTTTGTGTACCTGGGTGCATGCGGTGCTTGTGGGTATGTCGTGTGCACACACACATGTGTTTGCAATGGATGCTCAGGATTCACAGAAGCAGATGCTGTCTTATGCTAGAGGCTGCTGGGTGTTCCATCCCTGATGGGGTACCTGCCTTCCCCCCATCACTATCTATCTCCCAGTGATCTTGCGTGCTGTGCCCTCCCGTTTCCTGATGCTGACAGATAAGTCCCCCAGGAGCATCTTTTACAGCCTCCGGAACAGCAGCAGAGGAATCTGCACCAAACTGCAGGAAAAATGGACTCCTCTCAACACGCCGGAGGTTTCCGTGAGCTGATAAGCTGACACTCAGGGGTGTTGACTTAAAAATCAGCAGATTTTTCTATTTCCCGATGTGTTTGGGCTTTATCAATGTCTCCTCGCCCCTTTGTTCTTGATGTTTCATTACGCTGGCGATCAGTTCTGACAGCCTAAACAGAACTTGATCCGGACAGTTTATTCTTTAAATGAATGATCCTTACATCTTCTGACATCCTTCCAGCTCTCCCTGAAATGTGCTCTTCAGCATCTGGCAGAGCCAGTTGTAGCTGCCAGGACTTCCTTAATTCAATAATCAAAACAGGTGCCAAAGAAGTCAATCCAGGACTGCTAATTTTTCAGGTCCTGCTCTTCCCTTCCGCCTACCTAAACTGTTTGGAAATGAATGTCATCTCTGCTCGGCCGATTAAAGGCTACAGACCTGTGTGCGGGAGAGGGAAGGAAGGAAAAAAAAAAACCACAGTTGGATGCTTGGAAGGAATATTTTAAGAACCTTTCTTGAAATGAAGCTTGGCTTTATTCTATCCTCTGTTTAGAATGAACAAATGTCGGCAGGACTCAGAGGGAGAGTCCGCGATGATCAGAGAACGCTGACACAATCACGTGCATTCGAATTACCGGAAAACATTTTAAGTTATATAAATCCAGGTCCCAACACGAGCATGCTGATTCAAAACTTGGGATGAGAGAGCAAAATCGTGCATATTTAACCAGCCCCCTGGGTGAGTCTGTGCCCAGTAAAATTTGAGGTCAACTGATCTAAAGATTTTTACCCCAAAGAAACAAACAAACAAAATAAACATCAAGCCAGGGTCACTTGCAAAAGGCAATTCAATTTAGTCTCTCCCTTCTCTCCCCTTTGAGGAATGTAAAACAGTCAAGTGAGTTGCTTTAAAATTAGAATTGGGGGTCATAAAACTTTATTCAGTAAGGACAATAAATCCTGAAAAAATAAATTCCGGTTTTATTTTATGTCCAGTTAGGGAGTGAGTGAAAAAACTGGAAGGAAAACAGCAAAGAAGGAGAGAAAAGAAAGATCATGGAGGAATGAGTTTTCTAAAGTAATTTCCATATGACAGTCACCGCTCTACACATTTTACGTGAGTTTTGTGCAAGGAAGACAGAGAATGGTGGGGAGAGGAGAGGGGTAGAGAGAACTAGAAAGAAAAGATACGATATAGACACAGAAAAAGACAGTAATACAGAAATACAAACACAGGAGAGAAAAATACAGCAATACCCCCCCAACCCCCTCCCCAGAGACAGAGAAATGAAGAACCACAGAGATCAGAGAGAAGGGCAGTGCAGAGAAATACTGCCCCAGCCAGCCAGGGCTGCCATCACAGCTAACAAAGACTGGGTGGCTGACCCCATGGCCCTGGAGACTACAAGTCCAAGACCAAGGCATCCACGGGGCTGGTTTCCTCCTTCCCCTAGTCCATTTCCTGCCCATCATCTCCCTGCATCTTCTCACCGTCTCTCCTCTGTACTGATGCCCAAATTTCTCTCTGTATATGACCACCAGCCATGTTGGATTAGAACCAGCATCAATGACCTCATGCCAACTTAGTTGCCTCTACTAGGATGTGAGCGCTAATGTTGAAGCAGCCTGGGGTAGCTGAGCTTTGCCCCCTGGGATTCTTGGGATGACTGACAGCACTCAGGCTGGAGGGGGTGACCCTGGGCAGGGGTGGCCTCGATTCCACCCCTGACATCCTGGGTGAGGGGCTTCTGAGAAGGAGGCAGAGCTGAGCGGTCATCTTCTGGGAGACTTTTAAAAGGAGTGATGGATACGGGCTTGCTCCTTTTGGTCAGACCTGCTGTGGAAGGCGGCCACCCCACTAAGTGGTGGACTTCACCTCTCCTGGCAGATCTCTGCCACAACTGGGGACCCTTGCAGCTGAAACCCTACCTTGTACCATCAATTAGTACTTAGACCTTCTTCCTCTTCCCTGTTGGCTAGAATAAATAGCTTATTTTTCTCTTGTGCTGCACGAAAGGCCCTTTTCTTTGCATTTGTGGTGGTAGGTGGCGAGAGCCAGAGAGAGAGGCTCTGCCCTAGTGATGGTTTTTCAATCTTTTGCTGTTAACATACAGTCATAATCTGAGATGTGGTGGCGTTGTGACTCCAGCACATGAGCTGGGACAGATGCAGTTTAGTTCACAAATGTACTAAGAGACAGAGGAAAGCAAGAGCAAAGGAAGAGCTACTGCTCAGAGAGGGTAGGGTGAAAAGGGAGGCAGTCTAAAAGGAGACTTCTTTAATTTTGAAGTCACTTTTATTTGGGATTCCATTCTTTTGTTTGGGTAGGCAACAAATTTCAGAGTTTTATGTGAAACTTATAAAATGTATTCAGCTAATTAATCATTTGTTGTTCATCCCATCAACTCACAAAATTGATTGTTTGACCCCATCAGGTTCTGACCATCCACATCTCTATTATTCCAATCTATGCTTCCCAGTTTAACTCACCAGGGGGAGATTATATCTGACCTATATTATGTATAAGGAAGACATCCACGACCCCTAGTGGCAACTCACTTGAATTGCAAGCATAATATTTCAAGGGCATCATCTAACTTTGTAAACTCCAAAATTTAGTAACCAATTGATTTAGAAATTCATCTGCAAGTCTTTAAGTCTAGTCTTAAAGAACCCCCCCCCAACTACTTTGGAAATTCCTCCAACTTGTAATATGTTCAATGATTTATAGGTGATATTCTGTAGTGCCTATATTATGAATATTTAGAATACTCTTTGCCATTGACATCATATTGTTCATTCTCCAGGGTAGAGAAAAATTAAAGCTGTACTATTTTCCCATTTTCTGAAGTTAGAGGAAATTAGCAGTAACTGAAAATCTAAGGAACTCTGCCAATTCCTACATGCCTAAGTTCAGTTAGAATGCAGGATGGAAGACATCCTAACTATATCTGTTAAGAAAGTACAGTACAGTAACTCTCAAATGTTATCGTGCACAAAGAATCTCCTAGAAATGCAGATCCTCATTCAATTAAACATTTCATTTATTCATAAAATATAAATTAGCATCACATGATGACCTTAATGCTGGACAGACTCAAAAATCTCATGCAGGCAATTTTCCAAGAGCGGAGTCTAGGTTTAAGTTCTCAGTCTCTCTCTCTCTCTCTCTCTCCCTCTCTCTCTCTCTCTCACACACACACACACACACACACAGACACACACACACACTCTGCAGTCACTGCTGGGATCTCTCAGGCTGGATGCCTCCTCACTTATTTATCACTATTGCCCATGATTTATTTTCTTTGTATCCGTTGGAGGCCAACAGGCAGCCTTTGGGATCCCCCACGATCTTAATGTTGGACTATAAAGTAATAAATTCATTTTGCTTAGAATTCATGTGCTTCTATTTTTCTTCTCTTCAAGCAGTACTGCACAAGTGGACTTGTGCTCAACAGTGCTCCCCCCAATCATGGGTTTCAGAATGATGGGTAAGAGCTTTCAAAGAAATCTCATGACCCTAGGGGTTCGAGTTCAGGTGTTTAAAGAAAACAGGTTTTAGAAAAGCTACGGTAGATTGGTGGTATTGTCAAGAAAATTCACCTGTGACACACAGCCCTTCTTTTACCTGGAGTAGCTCTTGATCCTGCCGGCATTATTACTATTGCTACTACTATTGCTGCTACTATAGGAATAGCTCTTAATGGTAATAACCATCATCATCTCAAAAATAATAGTATTAACACATGCTTCCTATATGCCAGGCACTGTGTAATTGCTCTCTCTATATTCTATAATTTGATTCCATAACTAAAGGGAGGCTTAGTGGCCTGGCCATAGGGCATAGAACCAAGGCAGGGTGCACCAGGCTCCCAGTCCAGGTTTACCTAAGTCCAGGAGTAGTGCCCAGGCCTGCCCCTCACTGCCTGGAATTCCCAGCTCTGGGTGTCAGGAGCCTTCTTTCACATTACAAATTGAACAGAACCTCAGTAGTCGTTGCATTTTTAGAGTCTATTGATTGAAAAGAATATATAGTCACAGAAAGCTACCGTGAATTCTGCAAATGTTTAAATGACTTTGCATTTTGCTAATCATAGCAGCATCTGCTTATGGATCCACGTGGCATATTTTGCTGGAGCTCAACCAACACTGAATAATGTGCGGTGGCAGATGAATTCCAGGAAATGTTTTTATCATGCCAGTGACCCCTGAGCCCTAGTGCTCTCACTTCGAAATGGGCTAAAGGGTACCATAGCCAGAGATGGACTTCACCATTCAAGTAATCCGAACCCCAGCTAATCCGGTGCCCATGGAGAACACTGGACCAGCACCGGTCCCACCTGGATCAGTGACAGGCTGCTCTCCGGAAGCTGGTCTCCTAATACTTCACTTGGCAGTGCCAAGTGGGGGGGTAGTCTCCCCTCTGGGATCTTCTTGGGCTGGATGAGTAATCAAAACAGCGTCAGACAGGCCAGCAAAGGAAAAATCAATTTAATAACATATGGATGGGGACTTCACAAAGAAAATGGAGTGGCCATTTTCCTGTGTTTGAGGACCAGGCGCATCAAGGATAGAGAAATGGGGACTTCATGTGACAAGGAGGAGTTTCTCAGGAAGGGAGGACAAGGTCACTAATAAACCTTCCCCTGGGTGACACCCCCTCAACCACATTCTTCTGGGTCATAAAGAAAAGGGGAGCAGTGACTGCTTCTTCCATTAATAAAAAGGGCAAAGGACAAAAACTCTTTCTGTCTCCAGAGCCATCACTGTTCTGAAGTTAAATAATCTACATTTTTTCAGTAAAGGGAGGTAATAGACATCCTAAGGCTCATAGGGGCTCACTGACCTTCGGTTCCCAGATCCAGGTGACACTTCTGGAAGAACTTACTGGAAAAAGCCTGGTCTGGGCATATTGAGAGAAGTCTGACCCTTCTGGGGGGACGGACCTCCAGAACTCACTTTCCAGTAAATCATACTTTATGCAATCAGTAGCTCATGCTGTGGAGTCTTACCTCTCTGATTCCCAGTCATTCCCACCCCCTGGAGTTGTTGTATTGCTTAGACCAGAGGTCTAATAACTGCAGCCCTCGGGCCAATTCCAGCCCAGTCACCACCCATTTTATTGGACCACCACCACGCCCATTGATTTGCAAATTGCCTTGGTCCCTTCTCATTGCAAGGGCAGAGCTGAGCAGCTAAGACTAAGACCCCAGTGGCTTGCAAGGATGAAAATAGTTCCTGTCTTGGCCTTTACATCAAGTTTGCTGACCAAGAACGTAAGGTGCTTTGGGAAACTCGCCTTTGGTTTGTTCCCTCTGGCATGCTCTAGGCTTGTGTTGCATTGGCTACCTTCAGCAGACAGGAACCTGGATATTCCAGAAAAGTTAGGTAGAAAAGGACAGGATAAAAGTCAGCTTTCTGAGAGGAATGGGGGGGGGGGTTTTCTTCTGCTACCAGGATCCCCTGCAGGGAACGTTGAGGGTCTTAAGTCCCTCTGGGAGAGAGCTGTTGTCTCCTGTGTCCTCAAGTCTGCGGTTTCCTGCATGTGCCATTAAAGACATTTTACAGACTCCGTCAGTTGCACCACCCAAATGACAATCCCTGACGTTTAGGTAAGGAAAGTACTCTTCAAGAGGAAGCACCGGCCCAAAATGGATTCATTGATGCCAAGACCCTCCAAGACTTAAGGCCTAACCTAATTGCGGTTTCAGCTTCTCCCCAAAGTGGAATTCCCCCCAGTCAGCGCGGATTCCTGGTCTGCACCAGTCAGGTCATCTGCAAGACAAGACCCCCAGAACTCTGGCTTTCCCGGAGGGAAGGTGACTTTGCCTGAAACACCCTTTCATTTTACTAATAACCTTGTCCTACCCTCTTGCTGCTTCTGAAAACCTTCTATTTCGTCCAGCTCCTACTAGCTAGACGGGAGGCTGCCTGATTCATGAATCATTTAATCAAGCCAATTAGATCTCCAAATGTACTCCACTGAATTTTGTTTTTTCACAGAACCTTCTGTAGGAGAGGAAAAATAGGCCATCTGCCTGGTGGCATTACAACTGGATGAGACCCCTCAAACGATATTCTTCTAGGTCATAAAAAGGAGAGCAGTGATTGTTTCTTCAATTAGGAAAAAGACAGAAACTTAGGACTTGATGATTTCTTCTCCTAGGGAAGAAATTCTATTAGGGAAGGATTTAGGCAGGAGCAGAAGCTTCTCCTAGCTTCCAGGGTCCTCACTGCTCTTAACTCAAGACAATCTGTCTTCTCTAATAATGACAATGGAGCTCCCCAGGCTCACAGGCCTCCAGTGACCTCTGGCTCCCACCCTGAGGTGCCAGGAGGGATTCTCTAGGTCCTGAGAAAGGCCTCTGTGACCCAGTTAGGGTAACCAGTGCCACACCTTGCTTCTCCCATGGGAAGGGACTTTGCTTCCCCACCCCAGCACAAGGAAGAAGGATCCTTTCTTCCCCAGCAACAGTCTGCTTAAATCATCTACCTTCCCCCATCTAGATTTTTAGCACCCCAAAGAAAGGGCCTTTTCTCTTTTAACACTCTGAGCTCAGAACTTAAAAACAAACCTGGCATACAGCAGGTGCTCAAAATACACTGTTAAGTGAGTATGTGAAGTATAGGGCAAGCATTAATGAATTACCTCCCTCATGGGACTGTCAAGAGCATCTTACAGGATAATGCTTTGTGAACTGTTATGTAGATAAAACAGATAAATTATGATTTTATCCCAGTGCCCATCTGAGAATTGACTATTCCTACCAAACAAAAAAAAAAATCGGAACCAAAATATTTGCTGGTTCTTAAATGTGACAACACAAATACTGCTCATCTGCTATTTGTTTCCTTCCAATGCTGCAGAGAATTCTGGAAATACAAGTCCTGGATATATATTCACAGAGTTGTCATTACTTAAACACACACACACACACAGTATTCAGGCTTTAGCCCACACAATTATACTAAATTACCTGCTTGTTATCCCTAAGTGTGGAGGAGCTAATTGATGGCAGAGACCTCCCCCAACTTGAACACAAATGCACTGTCCTCACATATAACCTGATTTGTAGACTGGGAGGAGATGCATGTGGGATGAAGGGCAAGTTTTCTGCATAAGGATGAGGTTCCTGTGTTTATTTTCAGAAGCTTCTAGAATAGATGGTGCTCTTCCTCCTCCCACCAGGCTTTGCATGTGAAGATAGCCAGAACAGGCCGCCCCAAGATGTGTTACTTTGACACATGAATCACTTTGAGCTGAGGTCAGTCGAAACCCTGTAGATTCCCTTAATTATACAAAAGAAAGTAAATTGGGCTCTTCCCTAGAATTAGGGTTTTTACCAGAAATTGCCTTTCCGCCTGGGAGACTGAGCTATACAGCAAGGCAAACATCTAACTGCAGAAACATGTGCTCTTTCTCACGCCTTTTCCTCAGGCTTCCCATCCCTTAGGTCAGGGCATCTATACCCCTATTTTGCCTCGTTGTCTTTGGAATCCTTGTGTCTATGTATATTCCACATATATATTTAATTCAATTTGGTTTATTCCTTTTACTCATCTGTCCGATGTTACTTGGACTGCTCAACCAGCCTGAAAAGAACCCAGAGAGAGAGGGGGAACTACCCCTTCCCCCCCCACACCTCCTGTTTGCCTCACCCGTCCTCATTCCTGGTCCACTTCATCTAACTCTTGCTCATTTGTCGCAGTTCAGCTAAAGCTTCAGTCATCAGAAACTTCATCATTAGTCTGATTTGGGAGCCCCTTACATCACTTACCTGCCACCATGCTCCAAAGCAGGAATGAATTTAATAATCCACATATCCCTAACGCAGGTGGAGTCTCCCTGCCACCGCAGGGATTTACTCACATTTGCATGGATGACTAAAACCATGATGTACGAGAGCTTAAAATTCCCCCCCTCCTTGCTTATTGAGGGTTCCAGAGCTTATTGGTGTTTCTATCTGTTTCTCCCAGGCATCACCTGGAAGGCAGACACTGTTCTGTCCTGCATCCTTCCTACACAAATCAGCGCCCCCTCCTCAGGTGACGCGCTACTGTGTCTCATGCCAGCTGCTGCTGTGAGCTGTGGGCCAGGTGCGTCTGCACAGGAAGCCTGTTCACCACCACCTCTGCTCATGCGGAGAAGTGAACTCATCTCACTGTCCCGCCCTCTCCTCAGCCCACTTCTGTCATTTATGGGCATTCTTCCCTTAAGGGAGGGCAAACCTTTCTACCCCAAACATGAGTCACCAGGGAAATTTTCCCAGTAAACATAGAGCTCATTAATTTTTTAAGTCAAAAAATCCCTTTCAGAGCTAGCTCTGCCCTGAGGTCTTGCTGGTGTTGCCATCTTGATGGTCTACCCATGCAAGAGGGAATTGTCTCTCTAGGGTTGTTGGGAAGAGTGCACCTTGCCTTGCCTCCCCAAACCTCGTGTCTATACTAAATGTCTGAGTTACCAGCCCCCTGGCCTGTCAACACCTCACATCCGCATGGGGTGAGCTGACTAACCTCACTTAGCCTATAAGATTCCGACACTGACTTCACTTCTGATCATCACCTAAGACTCTGGGACCAATTACAATGTGTACGTGATGGGGGCCAAAGGGGCCTCCACGCCACCAAGCAATTCTTAGAGCCCACTTGGGTGTCCTAGAATTCAACTCAACTCTGACACTATCTACCTGGAGAGGACGTCAGCTCTCACGGGTTAAGGACCCAGCCCTACCGGCCTGCCCAAACTTGAGACGCCAACCTCAAGCCCAGGTCGTGACCTGGGATTCTGACTGCTGGCTAAGAGCAGCAGGTCCCAGGACCTCCTCCTGGGGTTGGGTTAATTGGCTAGAGCAGCTCCTAGAAGTCAGGAAACACTCACTGGCCAGATGACAGGTTTATCATAAAAGAATCTGACTCAGGAACCACAGACGGGTGCTGTGTAGGACATAGAACAAGGAATGGGGACAGAGGGGAGCTGCGTGTCCTCTCCAGATTTGTCCCTGTCCCCAAATATCCACCTGTTTACCTACTCGGAAGCTTTCCCAAACTCCCAGGGGTTACTGACTGATCTGCCCTTCATCTTTCTCCCCTCCCTGGAGGTTGGGGAGTGGGTTGAGAGTCCCAGTCCCTGAGCACATCTTTCCCTGACAACACGTCTTCACCCTTAGGTGCTTCTAAACATCACCTCAACAGGTGCTTCCTTATCACTCTATCACTAAGGAAATTTCAAGGGTTTCAGGAGTTTTGTGCCACAAAAGGCGGGGGAAAAAAATACAGTTCTTATCCTAAGCCATGCTATTACAGCCTGTTTCTTCATTGGCCAAATGTCAACTTTGTGAGGACTCTGCTCCATTTCCTCCTCCCGGAGCATATATTATGTTCTTCTCCACAAAAGATGCTTGTAGAGGGGCAACCCGGGACAGGGCGGGCAGGTTGGGGGTTCAGGGACCAGAGGGCAGCAGGGACTGGCCTCCCAGGCCCCAGCGAGTCTCTACGCTCTTCCTCTGGGCTCTCCAGCTTCTCTCGTGGTCTGACCTCTTTTGTAGTCACACCACATGTCTCCCTGCAGCCGTCTCTCTGAGTGATGCCGCCCTTATATCCCTGACCTCCAGGCTCAAGTGTGCACATCTACACATGCCCATACCCCTCTCCAAGCGTCCACAATCAGGCACACACGCCCCGCACCCACGTTCCCAAGTGCCTTCTACATTAGCACAATCAAGGCCACGGGAGATGCCACAGAGGTCAGCGGCGTAAAGGCCTAATTAGCTCACTTACCCTACAAAGCTAAAAGCATGGAGCTGGAAAGAGCAGGCAGAACCATGAAAGGTTGTGCACCAAATCGGACCTGGTTGTTTTCCTTGCACATGCTTCGACTTGGGGGAACAGGGAGCATGAACTCAGCACCAGAAACCCAGAGGATATTTGAAAAGACAAGAACCCCAGGGGTGACAGCCTTCAGGAGACCAGGAGATCATTGCAGACAGTGAAGTGTCCACCCCTCCTCTCCCTGGCATGTGCTTTGAGCAGCCGGCTGCAGTATTTCCCCCCCACCCCACCTCCCACCCCCCACCCAGAGTCCACTCACCCATCGCTGAGTCTGAGGACACCTTTAACCTCCAGTTTGGGGCCACAGCTTTCTCCTTCCACACTGTTCACGGGCCACAGGGTTCTGTGTGCAGGAAGGGCATGGAGGCCACGCTAACCAGGGTTGTCTCTCCTCCCGCCCGCTGGAGAGGCGGGAAAGGTATGTTTCCTGCCCGAATTCCAGCACCTTCCCCATCCCCAGCGTCGATGGGATTGGAGCGCTGCTCCTGTCCCTCAGGAAACAGTCTTTCAGCCTCAAGCATGATTTATTAATTTCACTGCTTTGGCGGGGTCATTTATCAAAATTCCCTCAACAGTTCAATTAGGAACGGCCTGCCTCCCCAATCGGGGTTGGTTTTCTCATCTCCCCCAGCCAGCTTGTGGTCTGCCTCGCTGCCCTGACCACCCCTGGCGTGGGGAGCACCAGATGAGATCAATCACACTTCCCACGCGTCGCCTTCGCAATGCTGCCTGCATAAGAGCACTAAGGAGAGGCTGCAGATCAGTGTTTTCCTTTCCCTCAGCATCAAATGGTTCCTGTGGCACCGAAGGGTGGGATTTTATCTTTGTGCTCACAGTTTCCCCAGCAGTCCTGGAGGGGTCCACACCCACTGGTGCTGGGGAGGGTGCTGGGGAGACCTCGCTGGCTCAAGCCCTCCTCACCTCACTTGCTGGTAACTTGTCACTATGCCTCCCACCTCCACCTGCCCCCCTTAAACCCAGTTTCCTTACAGCAGCCAGAGAGATGAGTATGAAATGCAGATATGATCTCTCTGCTCTCCTGCTTAAATCATTGAGTGAACACACCTTCTATTAGTGAAATCTGTCTGCATCACAGAGCACCTGCTCTTCATCGTGGGGTCACTCTCCTTATCCTGGGCCTCCTTCTCTCTCCCGGAAGTCCCAGGCCTTGACCCCACTCTTTAGCTCAGGGTATAGCCCCCTCATGGCTTTGGAATCCATGTGGGTATGGATTCCCCGTGGGCAGGTAATTAAACTTGTTTCCTCTACTAATCTGATGTTAATTTGCTGGTTCGAGCAGCCTGAGGACAGGAGTCAAGGACAGTTGGCCCATCCCCAACACCAGCAATGGCTCCCCAGTTCCCACATGGGGATTCTGCCCTTTGAGTCCTGAGCGCCACAGTCGCCCCAGATCCTGCCCCCGTGCCTGTGCAAAGGGACGTTTGCAAACTGAGCAAACCTGGCCTTGTTCTCTGCCCAGCTCATCCCCTCTCTCCGTGGCTCACTTTATTCTTAGCAACACCCACTGCTGACAGCTTCTCTCACAAACCCTACTGGCCCCCGCCTGCTCACCCTTTATGAAAATACAGTCTTCTTGCCTGAATTGTTGTAGTCCCTGCCCCGGCCAGCATCTGCTCACCCCACTGCAGGGGAAATGGAAGTGTTGGGGTTTTCTCTGCCCTCCCACCATCAGCATCAACCATCTACACCTGTGGCTTGACGTTGGCGCCTGAGTGTGGTGTGGGCGTGTGTGGGTGGGCGCCCTCCACTGAGAGACAGAGCATATAAGGGGGCAGCAGAGGCCGGGAGGAGGTGGAGGATCACAAAAGACACCAAAGAACCCAGAAAGAATGAAGATTCATGGGGGGCTGGGAGGCTCCCACTGCATGGATCCGCACCCCAACCCCAGAGCTGAGGCCTTTGGTTCTCTTCACAAGTGGACAATTAACTGCCTTTAGGAAATCTGAGTGTCAGCTCCAAAGCCTCCTGCACCCCTTCCCAGAAGGCCTAGTGGGGGTTCTTACATCAATAGCCTCTGGTGATGTGTCCCAGTGCCCCACCACACAGATTAAGCCCCGACTGCAACTCTCCTCACAGTCACCATAATACTCAGCACCCCCATGGTATTGTTTTTTTAGCTCATTCAGTCTTTCTGTAATTGTTATTGAATACCCCCCAAGCGCAACATTGGCCTGGGTGGTGGAAGATGAGCGATTAAAAATAAAAACAAACAAAATAGGAGTGTGGACTCAAGAGCTCCCCTGCTGCTCTGCGCTGGCTTGAAGTCCTTGGTCTGGAAGCAGCTCTTCACAAGCCCCGTCCTGCCCCTTCCGCCCGTGGACCACTCCAGGTCCTTCCACCCGCCGCCTGCAGCTCTGCACCGCGGCGTTGCCTGCCTGGAGCTCCACCTCCGTCCACTCTGCTCCCTTCTCCCTCCCGCGCCAGCTGGACTGGGCCCCAGAACCCCGCCTCACCACTGACACTGACCATGTAGTGAGAAAAGACAACTCTTCCAGGAATTGCCACATGAATTCATGTAATTAAGTCATGAGTTGTGCATTTTATTCTCAAATCCCTGTGTTCTCTGCGTGAGGGCAGAGGTCAACACATCTGTCGTATCCACCGCCCGGGGCCTAGGACCATGAGGCCTTCAGCAGAGAAGGATTAAGTTAATAAATAAGCCAAAGAGCGGGTCCTTCCATGCCGGTCCCTCAGCCCTGGCTTGTCTCTGGCACATCCTCCTCAGCGGGAGTTTATTCTGTTTTGACCCTGGCAGCAAAGATGCCCAGAATTTTATTCATTACAGAGCAAGCAATAGGGCTGGTGGAGCAGCGGCGGCAGCGTTGGCAATGCCATTGAGCTTGATGGACTTCCATAGTAATTCAGCATTATTATGTGTCAAATATAATTTATGGTCTAATACAATGCCAGCTTTATAACCGCATTATTGCTATATATTTACATCTAGAAAAAAATAAATCACAGGGAAATTTTCCACTTTGAAGGACTTCATCTGGGATTCAATGTTGAGTCAACCAAGACGACGTTTGCTCAAGCTGAAATCAGAGACAGCTCTGGGCCTCACACACAACCCCAAACCATTTGTTGTTTTCTGGTTGTAGACACACCTGCCACCTCCCTGCGATCCTTGTACCTGAAGTGTCCTGAATGTGCACTGGGCACTGTCCTCTGCGTTAGGAATCCAAACCCCTCCCTCCCAAAAAGCAACTAACCAGGCAGAGAGAGCCGCCGCCTCCCCAGACAGCACCCCACCAAGCGCTCAAATAAAGCGTCCCAGAGACACGTGGCCGAAATGGCACCAAATGGCCTGACCACTCCCCGCTGCCAGCTGCGTCTTCATGGTGCTCTCATCGCGGCTTAGTGGCATCTCAGCCCCCAATTGATCAGGTCAGTTTTCTACTGCAATTACTACAGACCTATATCATTTCAGCACAGGTATTTGACGTGAACTGCAACAGCGCGATCCCCACCTCCTCCAGGATGGGCTCGGCAGTTAAACTTTGAGGGTCCTTTCTCCCTCTGACTTCCCGCCCCCCACCCAGCCCATTAGCACCGCCCACAATCTCAACTTCAGGGGCTCGCACCGCCCGCCCCTTCAAGGCCAGGCCTCCCTCCAGCCCAAGCTGCTGTTTCCTGACCTCCAGTGGGGTCTTCATTGGTCTCCCCAGCTCCCAGCTCCCCCACCCCCACCCCCGCCTCTGTTATTTCTCACAATAGAATCAGAATAAACTTGATGAGCACGAGGAGGAGAGGAGAGGAGAGAGGGAGAAAAAACTGAGGTTTTGAAAGAATTTTAAAATGTAGCTGTGAGCTTGCGTTTTTGCTCTTACTCTCCATTTGTTGGGGGGAAAAGATGTCCTGAACAAACCCCACTCCTACCCCCACCCCAGACCAAAGCCATCCAAGACACCAAGGCCCACAAATCCCGTAATGTCATCACCACCGAAGGGAGGATGCTGGGAACTGAGGTGGCTTTAAGCAGCCACATTTGGTTATAACCTGACATGGGGGCCTGGGCAGGGGAGGGGTCCCTTGGTTATTTGCCAGCTCTCAGCATGCTCTTGGGGTTCCAGCTCAGTGGACTGAGGACACATTCACCAATTTATCTCTCTTTCTCCCTGAGTAACTCATTTCTTCACGTCCCCTTTTTGTAAATAAACCCTCTATTGCCCCTTTTTGTATGTGCCTGCAGCTGAGTCTCATTGCAAGTCCCTTCAAAGCACTCAGTCAGGCAACCCACTCCACATCGGGGTTGCCTGTAACACATTCATGCTGCTGAACGCGATGCGTGTGCTCCGCAGAGCAGTGTTGGGAGGTTGAGGTCCCTGCTTCTCTCTCAACGATTCACGATTGTAACAATTTTAGATACTTTTGCTTACTAAAATATCCAGCTTTAGAACTGTCTGGCTTTCCAGAATAGGTGTGTTCCCAGGAGACTCGCTGCAGGTGGAGCTCATTTGCCCACAGACTGCCATGAATGCAAGAGGAATTCCCAAATGGGGGTGAAGACATCTTCAAAATATAGAGATGGAGACATTTATGAAGGTGGGGTTTATAATAAGGCACACATATGTGGCACGGAGAGACTTCCTCTAGGTCCAGGAAGGCAAATATGGGCTCTTGGCTTTTCCCTGCACCCCCATACCGGTAGTAATGGGGCCTAGGAAACCCTGACTGACCGAGTTAGAGGACGGAACTTTTTTGGAATTCTTTGGATGGGCTCTGGGGTTTCTGGAATTGGTTCTTTGATCTGATCAACTTTAAAGCCTCTCCTAAATGTGTTTCCAGTAGTAGAAGGAGTGGGGGTGGCATGAACTGTCTATAGAAAGCAAAAGGTCTGCACTGGACACTCCTGATCAACCACTTAGAAGAAACAAGCCACCAGGAGACTCAGTGGAAGATGCTTCTGAAGCACTTTGCAGAGCTAGCAAATATAATGGCTCAGGTTGGTAGCTCCAAACGGGGCTGGACAAAGTGGTAACAGAAGATGAGCTTGGGGGTTTGAATTCCCAGCTTCAGCACAGAAATGACCCGAGAGCTCCCGGGTGTCCTGAGGGAGAGTCCGCGCTCCTGCAGTCTCCAGCTGGAATGGCTGGAAATCAAGGGCGGTGTCACCTCCCCAGGAACTGGCTGGATGAGGGAGCAGGTTGGCCACCTGGCCTTGGGGGTGCTGACAGTTGAAGTCAGGCAGTGATGGGGAGAGAAAGTTGAGATGGCACTCATAGGAAGACCTGAAGTTGGGGATCTTGAGCCCCTAAATTCTCAAGAGTCTATAAGTGGGAGAAGTCTCCCCATTTCCAGGGCCTTCCTCACCCCAGTAGGATTGGCCTGTCCTTCTCCCTTTGAGGGGATTCACCTGCCTTGTCTGAGGGAAAGGTAATGGCCTCCCCGAGGCAAACGCCATGAAGACAACACAGGTCCCCTCCAGACTCACCCAACCAGCCCTCTGTGCTCTCAGCACAATACATATATAGACTCAAGTCCCAATGGGCCCCTGAAGGAGAACTGCTGTGCCTGCCCTTTGAAAAGATGCACTATGCTCCAGAAGAACTACTGGCGCTAATTTATACAGACAGAACCCAGGGAGCACGGGTGAGGATGAATTTCAGGGTGTGGGATGAAGGCGGAAGGAAGGCTGGATCAGGCTGGATGCACTGACCTGGGCCACTCAGCAGAGATTCTGCACACAATCTGGCAGCTCAGAGTGAGAAAGGACTCTGGTTGGCTAAAACAAGAACCAAAGGTGATCCACCTTGAGCAAAGTGAAAATATAGGACACACCTTTGTTAAAGAGGGGGTTCAGGGCCTCCCTGGTGGCGCCAGGGGTTAAGTCTCAGCATATGAAGGTATCTGCAGCCACTGCAGCACAAGTTCGATCCCCAGCCAGGGAGCTACCCACATGGCGCAGCAGACCTCTCCTGCCTCGCCCACTGCTCCCCTCAGCCGTGTATTGCAATAGATCTGCCCGTTCTGCTCCCCACTCTGTCTTTGGTAAACATCCCCTCCCACATCTCTGGCCTACGCCCAACTCTTGCACGCATAAATAAATAAAATAAATCTTGAAAGAAAGAAGGGATTCAAAGGCCATCAGAGGCTGGAGCAAGAAGTGGAGGGGACCTGCTATTTAGGACCCACTCACTACCTATACCAGGAGCATCCAGACCACATCCCCTTCCCCGTTTCTCAGGGGAGTCCCGTGTTTTGGAAGAACTCTGTAGTCCTGTGTGGCGATGGGCCAGGTCTCACCGCAGGAATTGCAGCACAGAATTGAGGAACAGAAATGCGAGGGGTCACAGACTCCCGGGAGCAGAGCCGGGAGCAGCAAGCACACGCCAGGGCAGATGTGACCACCATGTGGGCAGCAAAGCCAAAGCAGCAGTCAGCCCTGGCTGGGTCGACCTGGACAGTCTGCTCCAGGCCTCAGTAGAGACCGAACACCTGTCTGTCGGTCCCACAAACCACGGCACAACTGAGGCTCCATCCAAGACTCCCAAACAGCAGGCGCTGCTTCTCCCTATTTGTCTCAGCTCTTTGATAGAAGTATAATTGCCATGACTAATTGGAAGAGGCATCAGTCTCATTTTATGATGAAAAAGGACAGAAAGGAGACTCGTTGTCACTGCACAATTGATAAGGCCGTTGTTAGATTCATTACTTGAAGATCAGTGGGTATAATTAGTGACCGAAATCCAAGTAGATAAAACAGTTTGGCCCTTGTTTAAAATCTTGTCTTAAAATTGAGCAATTTCCCCTACTCCAGACACAGTGCCTCTGAGGGTCATATTTAATGATCAGATATCCCAGTGTGAAGTGACCCCAGGAGAATAAGAGAAGACTTTGTAAATTGCACTCGAACTAATTCCCCCATTAGTTGGTATTTCCTCACCCACCTTGCACATTATTTTATGAACTGTTAATAGTGATTCCTGCAATTATGCAATGTTTTTGTATTATCCAACTTTTCAATATGCAACTCAGGCCTAGGACATAGGATTCAATCAATAAGGTTTTGTGAAACTAGGTGACTGGAAGAATATGAGCAAAGCTCAGCTAATATTAAGAGCAACTTTGAGGGGTAGAAAATAGACCAAGCGTCAGATTCTCTAGTTTGCATGAAAACATGGACTGAAGTGTCCTTGAATTCTTAAACCTTGATTCTCAGATTTTTGTTCTGGGGTCTTGTCTCTTTTCCTTGTTCTCTCTTGGGTGGTGAGGTTGAGTCCGGGCTATTGAATTTCAGAAAAATAAATGTGAGGCAATACTTTCTCCAAAGAAAGAACTTATAACCCTTGCATCAAATGTCCTTCTGCATGATGGAAAACTTTTCAAAATAATTTTGAGGGTCAAGTCATCTATAAGGGAAGTGCCTGACATGATCTCTCCCGAAAACAATCTATAAGCAAGACTGAAAACAGATTTCTGAGAGATGATGAGGAGACCCTGGGGGCAGTCACACATTTATAACAGTTTAGAACTGAGAGAGAATCGACGATCTAGAAATAGCTCCCATCTTCTGAGGTGATGGGTGTGAACCCTGAGGTCCAGAAGAGTTTAGTAACTTATAGTCACACAGTGACAGAGTGGCAGAGTCGGCTGGAACCCAGCCCCAGGACATCCCTTCGTCCTCACACATATGCCTAGACGGGTGTCTCTCAGCCTCAGGACTGTGGACAATAGGAAGGAGCTGTCCTGCACGTAGTAGGAAGTTTAGCAGCATTTCCGGCCTCGACCTAGTAGATGCCAGTAGCACACTTGCCCACAGCTGTCACAACAAAAAATGTCTCCAAACATAAAGAGATGTGCCTGGGGGCAGCAAAATCACCCCCAGTTGAAAACCACCGAGACACATCTGGATGGAGCTCTCCCTGAGGTTCAGCCCCTGACTCAGCACAGGAGACACCGTGATTATCAGCTCCCCTTGGACAATGTGGAATATCCAAAGTGTAGTTCCTGAAGGCAGAGGTGGGTTCTGTTTCCAAAAGGACAAAGCGATATGGGCTGATGAGAACATTGGCTACACTCAGTCAAAACAAAACACCCTGCATTGGGCAAAGTGGTTGTAAGGATAGCTTTGAGAATATGGGGACCCTTACCATTCAGTTGTGAGAAAGTTAATACACACTCCTCATTCTGCATTTCAATTCTCAAGTATCTAAATTACTGAGGTTGGGGGTAGGTATTCAACTGATGGCATTGAACGAACAAATGATGCCCTTCCCAGGACTAATTATTTCTGAAACTTTGAAGGGGAGTTCATTGCTGAGATTTAGATTCGTTAACCTTATTTTAGCCTGGGGAACTTTCTCCATGGTATTCTAGATTTTTAAATGAGCTTAACTCCAGGCGAGCCACATTAGCACACATTCTCCCTGCTATGGTGGCCTAACCCCAAGGAGCTAATACAACTTAATAGTATGGCTTGGGAAAGGTGGAAGATATCCTTAGGATGGGACTAACCTTTATTTTATGAGCATTTCAATCAAGTAACGGAGGAATCCATTGAAGAGGACTGGTGGCAGGGTCAGGTACTAAATCCTCTCTTCCCCAGGAGAGAGTTCCCTCTGGAAATCATCCACCCCTAATTTCTGAGAAGGATCTCATTTCCGTCTGTGTGTTTGTCTCTGTGTGTGTCTTTATTTTCACCTTATATTTTATCACTTTGCTCTCAAAAGCTTTTAACCTCATTTCAGTCCCTTTTAAGAACTTGCATTTGGGGATCTCTCTAGAGAGGGGATTCAGGCGCCTCCAAAATCTTGTCTGAAAATGAGTCGACAGTTGTGACCAGTCAGAGATCTTTCTATCACTCCCTTTCATAGGGAGAGGGGAGTGGAACCATGGCCAACTTTCTATGAAATTAAATTTTCCGAAGTGGTGACTCCATCTTGCAGTTATGCATAGAGAAAATACACAATGTGAAATGCTGAGGTTTTATAAGGACAGTGAAGGGCTTGCCTCTCCCTTGTTAATCATCCAAAGCTCATTTCCCTCCTTAATTTCCAACTGTGCAATTCTCCCAATCTTACTTCAACCACCCCACCCTAGAGCCAGAGGAAGTGAGTGTGGCTGGGAAAAGATCAAATAAGTAGTTAAAAATGGGGAGACATAGAAGAATGAGCGGCTTCCAGCTAACAGGTTAAGCCAGTGGATTTGAAAGACAAAAGAAGGAATTTTCAAATTCCCTGGTCTGTGGGTGAAAGAGTTTAAGTTGTCCCCAGTGATCTCCACCTCCTGGTATTTGTGTTCTTATGTAATTTCCTCCCTTTCGGTGTGGACTTGATCTAGTGACTCACTTCTAACCAGTAGAACCAGGCAGAAATGATGGGAGGGCGCCTCTAGCAATAAGCTGCACACGGTCTGTGGTTTCCATCTTGTGTACTGTTTCAGAGTCTCTCATTTGTCCATGGTGAGGGGAGCAACTTTCCCGACTTGAACTGACCTGTGGAGAGTCCCACATGGCTAGGAGCAGAGGGTGCTCAGGCCAGCCAAGGGGAGGCTGATGACCCCAGTCCAACAACTGAGGCTGAATTCTGGCAACAGCCATGTTAGAGCGTTTGGAAGTGGATCTTCCCTCAGCTGAGCCTTCAGATGAGGCTGCAGCCCAAGTCACCACAGAGATTGAAGACACTGAGAGATCTTGTGACAGAGGCGCAGCTAACCTGAACTCAGATTCCAAACTGACAGTGACAGAGAAAACAAATGATCATTGTTTTAGGCCACTGAGTTCTGGGGAAATCTGCTATCAGACATCTAGATAACTATCAGACTATCTGTCCATGTAGCTACGTCTCTGTCAACCTACCAACCTACCTATCACCTATTTAGTCCTCTCCATCTTCTCTTCTCTTCTCTCTCTCTCTTCCCAACCCCCATCATCTATCAGTTTATCCCTTTAACAGCCGTAGATGCTTCCTCTTTTACAAAGAGTGAGATTGAAAGAACTGGGTGACTTTCTCCCTACCACACAGCAGGGCTATTCTTGTTTGACATGTTACTATGCACCTGACTCTTTTCTCTGTCTCCATTATGTACCCTGCCTTCTCCTCTTCTCATCCCTGTAAAGTTGGTAATTTTTTTTTCCTCTGTTTAAAAGTGAGAAACATGGAGATGAGAGGTACAGCATCCTTACTACTTACAATTAGTACATGGAGAAGCTAGGGTTCACCATCTTTATTTTTTCGAGTGGGGAGAGGGCTATGCCAATTGTAATGCTTTCTGTGTGAAGAGACTGACTCATGAACCACGTATTTGGGGTGTTTTCTCCCCCTGCACTTCATGCTGTAAGTCAGAACTGGCAAACGCAAATCTCTCATTTCAGAAAATGCTCAGTGGAGACTCGGTGTCTTCAATCACAGCCCAAGGCCTTTCTTCTAATGAAAAATGACCTAACATTTGAGCACTTGCTATGTGCTGGGTACTATTGTTATCCCCAATTTATATATTAGAAAACTGAGGCTTAGAACTTCCTGTTTCACACTATATAGGGAGTTAGTGGCAGGTGTCAGTTCAAGCTAGAACTACCGTGCTGTGCAACCCTCCTCTTCCCTTTCTTGAACATCCTCTTCCATGTCCAAAAATTGGAAGTGTGTGACTCTTAAGGAGGGTGCTCCATGACACCCCTCATGATTACCGCCATTCCCTCAATATGGATGAAACGTTCAGTATCTGTCAGATATCCATGTTTAGGCAAGGATTAGCAGGCATAGTCTGAGAATTCCTATGAAGATCCATTGCCTGATTCAGGTGACCCCTTATGAAGTCTATCATTCTATGAAAAGGAACTTGCAAGAGGAATTTCAGGCTCATATTTCACAGACAGAAACAAAATAATAACTACAATAAATACAAAGTCCCTGCAGGCAAGCCCAGACCCAATTACAGCTGCCTAGACATTTGTGAACATGGCATCTGTAATGAATTTATTTCCGAATCTCAATACACATTGGGCACTGGGTACCTATTATGTATACAGCATGGAGGTGCATGCGAACATGCCGAGTGGATGGTGAGTTCAGCTCCTGGGAAGTCAGAGGATACTGGGCAGCCAGCACAGGCATATATCTGCAATTTAATGCAATCACTTAGGAACATATACACATACATATTGAAATGTATATGTATAAACCCATATATAGATATAGATATAGATATACCAGAGCTATAAAGTTATGTACAGTCTAATTTCCCCTCCAAATCTTCTCTTCCTTTTGTTCCTCTTCTCTTCTTTCCCCACCTACATCCCCCCTTCCTGCTCCTCCTCCTCCTAGTTTTCCCCATCTAGGTAATTGGGACATCGCCTACTCTACTGCTCTAAATAGGAGCCCATGAGACTCTAGTTTCAGTGCTTGTCCCCACTCATGAACTTGAGTTGATTTCTGTTTTCCTGGCTTTAGGCTTTCTAGCTTTCCAGGCTGCGACCAGAGCTTGCAGGATCTTGGTCTCATCAAAGGTATGGCCAATTCCCTGGGCGTGCTAGTAAGTCTTACTGGTTCTGCCACATCATCTCTGGCAAGAACCTCATCATCGTAGGATCCTCTAATAGAGAACAACATCTTGGACTTCATAAGAAGAAACAGAAGGGTGGGTGTGGAAACTTTAAAAATAAATCCGTATTTCCCAGGCTTTATTTTCAATGACCGGCTCAGGACTCCTTACCAAAGATTCTCTATATAACTGCTTTCTTGGCAAGAACCATTCATTGGGTTTGGAGAATGAATGTCGATGTGACATATTATCCTAGAGAAAAGTCCAACGTGCTGTATTTAGAAAGACACAATAGGGACACACAAGCCTGAGGGGTTAGAAAAACTGCGAGGGAGCAAGTGATACAGAATCAGTCTCGAAGACCAGAAGTTTCTGAGTTATAGAGAGCAGCAAATGGTCTCTGAGGAAGATGGAGAAGTATGTGCAAAAACCTGGGAGTCTGGTTTTGAGAAAATATTAGATGACTTGTTATGATCAAATTTCACACTGCAGCAAAGTCAGTGGGTTGTTTAGAAACTGGCTTGGGGGAAGACTGGCAAGGAAGAGGAGGCTAGAGAGACATCTCTTACAGGTAAAAGATGATATGGATAAGGGCTAGACAGTGACGATGGGGAAGATGGGAGGATTTCAGTGATTTTTGCTGATAAAATTGACTGAACTTGAGTAACATGAGAAGGGTAGAGACCTTGGCTATCTTGTTGGTTATCCTCTCCTGCATTCCAGTAAGAGTTCAACACATGTGTAGTAAAAAAGTAAAAGAATAAATGCTGGAGTGATGAATTGGTAGATTTTTAGACTGGAGATAGAGATACAAACCTATTGTAGTTCAGTTTACATGAGCAATAAGATCACAAAAAATTATCAGTCCTGCTTGGATCCCATGCGTATTGAATAACTTTTCTGATTTATAATTTTCCTTATCGATTAGCATTCAGTGATGAGGTATGGAAAGTTTTATTTCTCGTTATACAAGATTACATTGACATCTGGTGTCTATATAAAATCCTTAAGTGTCTGGCCATGGGGCAACTGGGCATCTTTAGGTGGCCCCACAGGTCAGGTTTTGGCCTAAAATTATAATTCTCTGTCTAGATAACTAGTTAGGCTGTCTCTCCATTGTCACCTTGCTCTGTTATTTCCATGATATTCCAAAAGAATCAACCACAAGAGACTGTCTTTGCAACTGTGAAGCCATGATGACAATCTCAAAGATGAGCCATTGCTGGGAACTTCTTGGGAGATGGCGTTCAGACATGGACATGGAAGGAGACACAGATGGATTACATTGCAACTGCACATGCGGGCTCCTCCCCCTTCAGTAAGCTGTGAGACAATCGCTAGTCAGGATCTAACAACCTTTGTCCAGCAGGGCAATGGCTCATCAGTCTGGTAGGCCAAACTGTTTAGATAAGATGTTGGGATAAAGTCCACCAGTCCATCATTTAGTCTATCTGTTCAAACAGGTAGTGAGTTGGGCAACTCAGCCTAGCTCAGCCCTCCATTCAATTCCCTTGTTCAATGGCAACTCTCATCCTACCGATTTGCAGTTTCTTTTACCCTCTGTCTCAAGTTGTCCAAGAGAGAGAGTGTGACCCAGAGGGAAGCTGCAATGTCTTCTATCACCCGATCTTGGAAATGACATTTGATCACGTCTGCATGTTGGGTGCTCCATAGTGTGTGAATAGCAGGGGGTAAGCTCTGGGGACTGTCTTGGAGGTGGCTACACTGTTCTCTGTATTGCCTCAGTAGCCACATATCTGACAATCTGAAATGGAGGCTTGCCAACAAGAAGATAGGATGACTTTGTCCCAGCCCTTGTGGTTAATCGAAATAGGAAGACCGTGACTGTGGTATCCCTGCCAAATAGCAAATGAAAATGGCATTCGAAAACTGCAATTAGTACTCCTTTCACTGCGAAGGTCTGTTCTGCTTAATGATCTACATATCTGTGCATTCCAAGTAGGGGTATTAAATACCTTAGATAATGCAGACACTCTGCAACATTATAGCATCTTCAAATATTATCAGCGAAATGTTCCCTACTTGATTGGCTCTAAGTAATGCTTCAGAAGGTCCAGGTGGCATTGAAATGCAGCGGCAAGAGCTATGGTTTCTAGAAGTCTACATGCTTCATTATTAATAAACTCTGAAACATCCATCCCAACCTACCCTTCGGTCTCAGCACCCACCAGCATCCTCAGCAGCCACCTGTCCCCTGTGGAACCCTGTGCCAGCACAACTGAAAAACAATTTCCCAAGAACAGCATCAGCACTAGTGATATGGATTCACAATGAATGGGCAGCTTTGCCTCAATCTGGCGACCTCAGGCAGAGACATTTACTCAGATCCCTGGCTTGTGGGTGAGGTTGGTCAAAAAGAGAGGTAAAGTGAGAGTCTGTGTTAGACCAAAATTGATGGAGCACTGCAGGAACCTGCTGTCTAGTCGACTTGGATTTATTATTGCCTTTTGTCTGCTCTCAAAACTGTGGCTGGATAAATTGTTTTGAAACCTAAATCTACTCATTTCACTCTCCTGCTTTAAAACACATGAAAGATGTAAAAGAATTAAGCTAGATCACTCTCCAACTCCATACACAAAAATAAATTTGAAATGGAGCTATGATTTGGATATAGATCTAAAATCATAAAATATCTCGAAGAAAATGTAGGTGATACCTTCTACGGCATCAATGAGAGGGATGTGTTTGGGGATTCTACCTCAATGGCAAGGGAAATGAAATCAAAAATTAATAATTGAGACTACCTCAAATTAAATTTTCATTTCTTAGATGAAAAGTGAAAATTACATTTAATCTGGGCCCCCACCCTGAGCAGTGAGTGTCCCCGCCAAGCTGCTTCCCTGGGAAACACTTAACGTAGGTTGGATAGTTATCAGGTCGCCCCTGCTTTTACAACACATTAGTGTGCTTTTGGATTTTTACATGTTATTTCATATGATTTGGTAGATTATTTTTTGGGTGTGGAAATGCTCAAAACTTTTTCCATAGAAATCATTGATAATTGCTTCTTTGCCCTATGCCATCTTGGCTTATGAAAGGCTTCAAGATTGGTGCAATAATCAAAGTCATCCTTTTGATTGAACCCAGCACATTGCCAGGCCCGTTCATCCAAACACAAGATGGTTTCTCAAGTGAAATCCATCAGAAAATCTGCATCCTCAGTGTGACTTAATCCTTCAAAGTTTCACTTTACTTTCTGATACAGGAAACCTGCATTATTTCTGTATTATCTGTTCCCCGCTATTCAACTATAAGCTCCAGGAGAGCAGGGACTGCCGTGGTCTTGCCCCAGTGCTGCATTCCCAGTGCCCAGCACAGCACCTGGCACATGGGATGCTCAATAAATGGGTACAGATAAAACAAAATGGGCACTACAAAGCCTGTGGACCAAATCCTATGCAACACTTATTTTTGTAAATGAAGTTTTGCTAGGATATAGCCACCCCCCCCCCTTTTATTTACCTACTATCTATGTCTGCTTTCACCCCACCATGGCAGAGCTGAGAATTGCCACCAAAGTCATCAGCCCATGAAGTCTAAAATGTCTACAATGTGGCCCTTTACAGAAAAGTTTGCTGATCCCTAGTCTAGAACTCAGCGTTTCTCAACAGGAAAGTCTTACGCACGACAAATGTCTTTTCTCCCCATACTCATCCTGGGTTCAGCAGGACAGTGTTGATGGGAAAGGTTTGTTTTGGAAACTTCAAGAACAAGAGGTGGGGGGGGTCCCTTTAGGAGAGCTATTGGGCAGGCCTGGGGAGGTACTGCTGGCCAAGCCGCTGTCAGCCCAGAATGTAATGAGCCAATACATTGATTGAAGCGTCAGTGACTAGAAAGGAGAAGGTCGCCAACAAGCGTGACAGCATTCAGGGTCAAAGTCGGAGCCTGAACTGGGACCTCGTCACAGGGCCACAGACAGGCAGGGCCTCGGCTTCTTGTCATTCCTGGTCTCAACTGGCCGTAATAGATCTGTCACCTTCCAAGACGAGGTGGACCACAGAGCGCTGTGATTGATCGTCTGTGTCATCTCAGGATTTCTTAGCAACATCAGCCCATTTGTTTTGCACTAAATGGACAAGAGCTCATTGACTTCCATGAATGAATTCATTGACGCACGGAGCCAAGTGTCAACCCAATGGGGCAAGGTAGACCAAGAGGTGGTTGGGATCAAGGGCCCAGCTAAGTGACACGGTTCGGGAGCAGAAAGCGCCGAGTGTCCAGCCTGAGCTGGAAAGAGCTGGTGGGACTGTAATGCACCAGGGCAACAGCCCAGAGTACACAGCAGCGAGAACGGCGCTGGTGAACAGTTCGTCTCTGAACTGAAGGCAAAATGTCTCTAAAAATAAGGTCAGACGATTGCCAACTTAGTTCACAGAGCTTATAAAAAACTCTGACTGGGCCTCCCTGGTGGTGCCAGGGGTTAAGCACAGGGCTGTGAAGTTGTCTGCAGACTCTGCAGCATGAGTTTGATCCCTGGCTGGCCAGGGAACTGACCCACATGGCGCAGCAGACCTCTCCTGTCTTGCCTGTTGCTCCCCTCAGCAGTGTACTTTGGTCAATCCACCTGTTCTGTTCCCTACTCTGTCTCTGGGGAATCCTCTCCCCGCCCCCCCCCCCACATCTCTGGCCTGCACCCCAGCTCTTGTATGCATAAATAAATAAATTTAAAAAAAAAACTGTAACTTCTGGGGCCATTCTATATCCACTGAGCCAGAATCTCTTGGGGGAGCCTGGAAGTTTCTGTCTTTAACAAAGACCTCCAAGTCATTTGTGTGCTTCTGAGAATTTGGAATCTGCTGAGCTAAGCCCATTCTATTTATCTCTATTTCTGTGTTAGGATCAAGACCCATAGGCAACAGCTGAGGAAGGATGAAGATGAAGGAGAACACTTCTCTTGGCATGGGGTGGGGAATGCTGGGATCATCTCTCTAAGGAAGACAAATTTTCTTACAGGCTTCCCTTGGAAAACGGTGTTATGTTTGAATGAGCCCGTATGACTGTGTGCTGGGTCCACTCAGAAGTATGACCTCAATTATTGCACCAACCTGGAGTCAGTGACAAACTTAACAGGAGGAAGTTGAGACTCAAGTCTAAGGTTAAACATCTGGAAAGTGGCAGAACTGGAATTCAAAATGCCAGGTTGCTGTTCAACCAAAAATCAAGGATTCTCCCCAAATATAGTTATCTATCTCTAAAGAAAGTATGGTGCTTCCATATGAACCAGCAATTCCACTCCTAGGTATTTACCCCAATGACACAGAAACATTAATTCCAAAGGGCACCTGCACCCCTATGTTTATAGCAGCACTGTTTACAATAGCTAAGCTTTGGAAACAACCCAAATGCCCAAAATTAGATGACTGGATCAAGAAGATGTGGTACATATATACCATGGAATATTACTCAGCAATCAAAAAAGATAAACTCATGCAATTTGCAGCAACATGGATGGCGCTGGAAGGGATCATGCTCAGCGAAATAAGCCAGAAAGAAAAAGAAAAATACCGGATGGTCTCACTCATAGCAGGAATTTAGAAAACCTAAATAAGGGACCAGGAAAAAGACTAATTATAATAAAGTAAAAATCAAAATCAACAAGCAACTATAAACCAGAGACACACTGGGGGTTGGGGGAGGGAGTAGGATCAAAACAAGGGGGGGTGGGAATTGTACGGGGACTATAATCAAGATGAAAATGCACCCATTGTGCAAAAATGAAAAATGATGTAAAAAATATATAAAATAAAAAAAATTTTTAATTTAAAAAAATTTTTAAAAGAAAGTATTTACCCATTCCTCTCTCTCCTACCTCGATTCTTCCTGTCCGTCCTTCCTCTTCTTCCTTCCTTCATTAGGGTGGTTCAGTAGGCTATGTCTAGTCACTCAGAAACAGACCCTGAACAAGGGTTTGTGTGCAAGTTCGTTAAGCAAAGGCCCAGACGATCTGATAAAAGGTGGCGAAGTGAGGACAGACAGAGGAGGAACCAACCAACAGGCAGTTGCAGGGGAAGTTGCAAATTTACCCAGATCCCATGGCCACTCTAGACAACAATCAGCCCCAGCCTGCTGGGCTTGTAGGCGGAGGCACCAACTTTGACGCTTTCCCACCAGTCTTGGCCGTGGCAGCTGGAGTGACGAGACTTGTGAACGAAATCTTGGGAAGCTCCAAGGACATTCCTCTGAAGGGTCAAGATTTGGATATATTCTGCAATTTCCAGTCTGACACACTTGTCCCAACCTTTGTATGTTTTTTGTTGGTGTCCAGAGCCCCCAAAATGTTGACATATATAAACATATGGTTCTAGTAAAATAGTAACAACTTTTGGGCCAGCAAGGGCATCTTTCATTACCTCCTATTTTTCCTCTTCCCTTTGCCAAGGATGTGATGTTCGCCTTAAAGCAGAAAGGTTTGAATGCCCATCCATTTGCATACAAATTGCCCTTTTGTTCCTTCCTCAGTCTAGCTCCAGCTCATTGTTTTTAGGACTTTCCTGCTGATTCCCCATAACCTTATTGTTTCTAGTCTTTTATGGCCTTGTTGGGGACCTGAATTTCCCCCGGTCTGGAAAAATAGTCAACTTTGGATTGTCAAAGACAAAAGGCACCTGACAATTAAGGAGGTGATTGTGTTCAGGCTCTTGTGTAGGAAGAACATTCATTAATGAGAATGTCTCAACAGAAAGAAGGGGGCCCGGGGCTTTACAGAGGCAGGGAAGCAAGGAAATCATTCACGAGTCTTATGGGGATCATGAAGAAGGTCGGAGACCAACCTATTTGAGTCATTGAGGAGGCGGGAAGGTGGGTCTTCTCTTGGAATATGCAAGAGCTGCGTAGGGGGTCCCTTTGTGTTTAGTTATTTCCCTGGAAAACAAAAGAGTAAGAGCTTTTCTTAAGTAACATTGATTTCCAGGGAGCACAGGGCTCAAGTAAACTTGAACTCGGTCAGCATTTTCATTAATGCAACCCAGCAACGAGCTTCAGAAATTTGCAAATGGTTACAAAAACCTGGAGGGGACTTTGGCCAGTATAGTCAGTACAGAAACTATCACCACCTACGCCTCCAAAGCAGAGGACTTCCTGAGACCCACCCAGACCTGAGCCAAGGCCTCTCTTTTGAGAAGAGTTTGGGTCTCCCTATGATAACTCCCTGGGCAGGCTTGTCTCTGTAAGGAAGACCTCCCCAAATTCCAGTCCCTTGAGGGTTGACTTTCAGGGGGCTTCCCTGGAGGCCTGGCTCCAGGAGACGCCCAGGCAGCAAGCAAGAGAGAAAGCAGGCAGGGAAGGCCAAGAGCGATAAAAATGCAGAACATCCTCTGAACTGAATCCACCCCTGCCTGGCCTGCAGCGTTACCTAAGAGGAAGCCTTAGCAGGCCTGGAACTTTCTCTAAGTCTCCAGCAACCTAGACAGAGAGGGCAGCACCTGAGCTACGGGCAGAGTAAAATCCAAAGCAAGAAGCTAAATCTAAAGCCAGGTGTCCCTCAGCTTCCCGGAAAGGCCCGGCATCAACCTGCACCTCCAGGCCGGCCGCCCCCAGAGCCGGACACCCCTCCCTCTGCAGGCGACCCTTGCTCTTCCTCCTTCAGGGCCACGAACTCCGCTTCCAAATGACAGCAGGAGACATGCGGGCGGCCGCGATGGCTCCCCATCAGGCCGTCCCTCTGGATCCTCCCTGCCAGGGAGGAGCGCCACTCCACCGTCACACTCACGCAGTAGCCAGGAATGCGGAGTCACTAGCCCCACGTGTCACACGAAGGTAAGTGAGGGATGAGGCAGGAAAGCTAGAAAAACTCAGGTCTCGGGCGACATTCCTGAGCTCTTTGCCACAGTCCTGAGTTATCTACATAAATGAGCAGGGCTGGGAGGCGGCAGCCTCCTTCTCCCGTGGGGGACATGTCCACACCCCTCCCGGGATGCCACCTCCAAGAAGCCCCGGCTGGGATTTCCTCCCCAAAGGGTAAAGACGGGGCAGCGGGGAGCCCTGTTAATTCTGCTTTCACTTAAACAGCCAGGCGGGCTTGGAGCTCAAGGTGGCCAATCCGTTATTTGCTGGTGGAGTTTTCCTGTAAGGAGAAAGAGCTCTTAGACCCAAAATGTGTACATTTCTCCCAAGATGTCATTCAACAGCTTTCTCTTTTCCTGATAGTGACAAACGCTTTATGTCCCTGTCAAAATGCCAGCTTCAGCACCAGCCTTAATAATAAAAGCCAGATCCAAACTCCAGCGGAGAAATTGCAACTTTGCCAGCAAAGCGTTTTATCATCCCATTTTATTTTAAGGTGTCAGGTTTACTTTTTGAAAAATGTCTTTACTCTTTTCTCTTAATTAAAAAAAAAAAAGCATCAGTTTATTCCTTTCTGTTGCGATTGCTTCCTGAGAATGTTTCACACATGCACATTTTTTTCATTCCCTAAAATATGATTGTTTGGATGTTTCAAAAAATAATTTGATAAAAAGACCACCCACATGCATATCACTTGCGATTCTAATTTGGCTGAAGCTATTAGCAAGTGTGTGGCACCAAATAATAAACAGTATATAACAACAGAGAAGTACAATGACTTTTTTTTTAAATAGAGGATCTTTTTTTTTTCATTATTTTCCTGATTTTTCTTTTCTTTGCCTTGCCCCCCAATAACACAACCAGGTTAGTCTACAAGCAGGCACCACTATCAGTAAGATAAAGATATTTTCACTTCAACCTGCACCTCTCTGAAGAAACTCTGCATGCCCATGGTAACCAGACTCACGGGCTTAAACCCCAAAATACTGGGAGGTCCCCAGAGATTGGGGGGAAGGATTTATTGGGAGGTCCCCACAGACCATTCCCTGGCCTAAGTGTTTCACAAAAACACTGTCTAATGGCTATCAATATCATCCCATTTTACAGATGGGGAAGCAGAGGCTGCAGTTGAGTGACCCCCCCCCCAAATTTACCCATCAATGACAAAGCCAGGATAGTAGTCGAGTAAACCTGCCCCAGAGAGCAAGTGCCGAAGGGTGCGGGATGCCCTGGAACATTCTGTGCCACTGTCACTCAGAGTCCTCTGCTCCCCCTAAGGCCGGGGGAACCCCTCTGAGCCCACCCCGGTTAAGAAACTCACATGCTCTGGGGAGATGGTGGCTCCTGGCAGGGGCGGGGAAGGTTGGGAGGGCCATGCCCCTCAGCCTTCCCACTGGACTGAAGCGGGTGCTCCTGGGGCATGCAGACGGCGGCTCCTCCTGGGCCCTGCTCACAGCAACCCACTGTCCTGCTTCTAGGCCATTCTAGGCCATTCTGCCAAGTCCTGGCATCTAAGTGTCCCTCGCTTCCCACCAGCAAGTGTGCAGCTGCTGCCCCCAGGCCTCCTCAGCCCCTCCCACCCTCATCCCAGACCCACACAGCAACTCCCGCCTCTGGAAGTTTCCCCCCAGGCTGGGGTGGGCCCCTTTAGCCCAGCCCCAAACTCACTCTTGGGTGTCCAGCCAAACACAGCCCTCCCAGGTGGCAACCACGCACAGCCTGAGCTGCCGTCCAGCCAGGAACCCGCTCTGCAGTGGCAGGCACCGGCTTCTGTCCCCAGCCTCCCTGTCAGGTGATGACACCAGGATCTGCCTTCACAGACCCGAGCGCAAGTGACAGAGCCAGGAGCTGACCCCGGGGTGAGAGCCTGCCCGGCAGAGCTCTTCCCGCTGTGCTAAATGATCGCAGGCTGTTTCTGACATTCACGGGAACAAAACACGCTTGCGGTGGTCTTCGGGGAAACAACCAAAGTTGACAAAATGAATGGAACTCGCTGGAAGGTGAGTTCCAGGAGGGCAGGGGACACATCTCAGGTGCCCGGAACAGGAGTCAGCATCAGCAGATGCTCCATCAAGAGCTTTGAGGATGGATAGGTTAGAGGCTCGCCTGGGTCATTTATTCTGTCAACAAACATACACTATGTGTCAGGCCCTGGGCTAGAAGCTGGAGTGACAGAGACAAACAAGGATGAACTCCAGCCCACGAGGGGTTCAGGGTCCGACGTCGGAGACAGATGAGAGATACAGGGCTGTAGGCTCGCAGGGAGCCCCGAGAGGGGGGCATGTCGTATGTGCCAGGACAGCAGGCTCCTTGCAATAACAATAGACGGGTCTCTAACATGGGCTCCGACCTGCAGGGCTCCCCAGCCCCTGAGCACGTGCATCCTCCCTTTCATCAGGGGTGAGGGCTGCAGAGGGACGCCAGGAATCCCGACTGTGTAGAATCCCGCGTCCCAGGATGCGGTGCCAAGTTCATCGGTACGGCGAATGGCTGTACCCGTCAGATTTAATGCATCTGGTAGGCTGCTGCTTACAGGCGGCCAAGAATTATTCAATGGCTGCAGCAGGCAGCGGCTGATAAACAGTCCTGGCTCCCCAGACCGCGACAGTATGTCAGGGCTTTGCCACCTTACAAATTACGGAAGAACGGGCAAATTAGCATAGATGAGGAACAGATACTCACAGACCCTGGATCTTTCTTTAAGTACCTGCCCGGAAGGTCTTAGGATAGCACCAAGTCATCAGTTGCCAGAAAGGGAATAAATGAAGCTGGGAGAGAGGGCACCCCACTGTACAAATTACCAGAATGGGGAAAGTGGGGGTGTGTGCGAAAGACGTACTGGATGGTGTGCTGGGTCCCCACATGGCCTTTCCTGCTGGGCCTTGGACTCTGGCAGCCTTGGATACCGACGCCCATGCTCTCCCAGTTCCACGCGTCACCGGGTGCTCTGGGCACCCCTGTGTCCCACCCAGCCCCTGTGTCCCGTGTGCCAGGGACCTACATTCTGCTTGGGGAGCCAGACACTAAAAGCAAAAATAAACAGACTCCAATAGTGAAACCAGCAGATGGTGATACGCCATGGAGGCGAACAGGATGGTGTGATGGGGGGTCACAGAGAGGAGTGGGGTGCCTTTCTGGTTAGGGGGACGCCAGGGTATGAGGTCCCCGTCCAGACCTGCACATCCATCTGAAGCTGCCATCCGTGCTGAATCCACACTGGACTTTGAAGATCTAGCACAGAGGAAAGTATAAAATATCTCATTAATAATTTTGTAATATTGATCAGATGTTGAGATGATAACAGGTTGAATAATCGGGGTGCAGTAAATTATACAGCTGATTTCCTGTGGGTTGTTCTTCTCTTTCACGTGAGCACCACCCAATTTACAGTGCCATGTGATGTCACAGAGCCGGACCCAAAGAGCGTGTTCTCCTTGCCCCGGGGAAGGGTGCGGGAAGCAGCAAAGCCTCCTGAAAAGCGCCCTCTGAGCCAGCTCAAGGGGAGCCCCCCGGGCCCTGGGGATGCGGCTCCACGGGCAGGCGGGGGTGGGACAGCGGCTTCTGATTGGACCCAGAATCCACTCCCCTGGCCCCCCTTTTTTTCTATGAGAATCTTTGGGGCTTGTGGCCTTTGGGAAATGTGGGCAAGGAAAGGTTGTGGGGTTTGAATAAGAGGATCGAAGGGACTTAATCCCTTCTGGGGAGAGCCCCGGCTTCTGCCCCAGAGTCCTCATCACAGCTCTCCCCGCCGCGTGGGCTCTCAGCGAGCCCCCATTCCTCGCCGACTCCGATGGCCTTGCCAAGGGGAGACGCCGAGCCTGAGTTCTGCAGACGTCGGCTTTCCATTTCTCCATTTGACAGGAGGGGAAACGAAGCCTCGGAGACCGCGAGGCTTAATGAGGTCCCCCGAAGAGCCAACTGGCAGGCCCAGGACTCCACAGCAAGCCTCGAAACTTTCCATTCCTGCCCTCAGTGTCACCCCAGAGACTCAAGTGACACCTGCTTAAAGCCCCCAGGGGTGGCCACTCACGACGTCACAGGACACCAGCCAATCAGCTGCACGTGCTCTGAGGCCCCCCCACTGACTCAGCCGTCCCGACACCCTCCCGGGACACAGGAAGAGAGGCTGTCATTAGCCCATTTTCCAGGAGAGGTGCTGGGGGCTCAGTCCACTACCCCGGCCCCAAACTAGCCCATGACGGACCAGGATAGCAGGATCTCATACCACCAGTGCCGAAGCCCAGACCCACGACCATGACACCCTCTCGCCACCAATGAAAGACACGGCCTGGTGCACCCCCGCAGGGATCCATGCGTGTCCGCTGGCCACCCCAGTCCACTGGCCATGCGGTCAGGCTGCCCCCTCACTATCCACTCAGCAGATGCCACCTCCAAGGCCTGAGGCTGGGCTTCCGAAGACCCTCATCCTCCAGTCGCCTCAGACCCCCCTCATCAGACAAACCCCAGCCTAGAACAAATGATCACAGCACCCTCCAGGCGGGCCACGCAGCTCCATTCACGAGGCCGCCGCCGTCGGTGATACGCTGTGACGTTGAGGGCCCGTTCCCTCCTGCCTCCCGCAGAAATATGGCGGCACAATCAATTCCCCTGTTTGTTCCCTGACCCACTGTTCCCGGGTTAAGCAGCCTGCTTTGTCTACATTTGTCAGTTGATACAAGCTTCTCCCTGCCACGGGCACCACAATTGATGAACGTCATCAGAATCCGGAGCCTTGAATAATGTATAAGGGATTCAACATGCAAAGTCTCCCCGGAGAGGGAGGGGCGGCGGGGGAGGGGCGGAGGAGCCTTCTGTGTTTTCTCTGTTGGAGCGCCTTCATTTACAAAGCATATTTGTCAAGTCTTTTGCTAAGAGTAATGCCACGGAGCAGCCTCCCATCATTCTTGTTAATGGGACTGTCTGTGTGTTACAGTAAACAGCTATAACTCTTCCGCTGCAGCCATTGTGCAGCAGGCCCGGCTTGTTCAGCATCCAATTAAGGGTGTCTCCAATTTGCCAGCCAGGATCCTGAGAGCCGTGACTCAGCCATCAGGCAACCTGGGCCCTGTGGAGGCATCTAGCAGGGGAGCGTAAGCGGCAGGACGGAGCTACCCTTCCTCCGCTCGGACAGCTGTGGGCCTGGACCACCTCCGCTGTCCTTTAAAGGCCGCCAAGTCACATCAACGGATCGTCCCAAGATGTTAACCTCGTACCCAAGGCCTTTCACAAGCTCCCACGGGTGCTGGGACAGGTCTATATGGGTCTCCATCTCAGCTCAGCCTGGCTGTGTGACCTTGGCTGTATGACCTTGGGCAAGTGACCTGACTTCTCCAGGCCTTGGCATCTAATTGGTAAAACGAGGACAAATCATAGCCCTTGCTTTAGAGAGTTGTTTTGTGATCGAAATGAGACTGTTGAGCAATATCCATCCTTTTGCTCTCATCTCAAGTGCCACTGCCTGACAAGAGTCGCCAGCGGGGACTCTTCTCTCCAAGAACAATCACTCTCATAACCACCCGACGGAGTGTGTTCTGTCTCCCCATTTTACAGATGAAAACACTGAGGCTTGGAGAATTTCATTACCTCGGTGAAGAGTCCTGACTTGCAAGTGACCGGGTGGAGACAAGACGCCAGGTCTGTCTGGATGCGGGGTCTTTGGCTCCCCATTTCTCCCAGGTCCAGGCAGCGACCCGCCTTTCTGGTGCGGATTGCAATTAATCATGATCCTTTCACATCTCTCTGTCCTCAGGCAGATTCTGGAGTCCTTGAAGGCACAAAATGTCTCATTTTTATTCTCCCGCTTATTTACTTGTAAGATGTCTGAAATGCTAAAAACCTTAGCTACTGTTCCACCCCTCCTGCATGTTTCCGGACTGGGAAGCTAAAACCTTGCCACTGGAGTTTACCCAAGGACGCTTGCAGTCAATTGCAAAAGAAGTCTTAGAATCCGGATCCTCTGATTTTTAGTCTGCTCCAAGCCAGCAGAGAGGATGTTTACAAAGGTAATTATTTGCACTGGTCTCTGTCGTTGGGTGGATGAGAACTGAACTCGTTTGAATCACTGAATCATTTCTGTCCAGCTTCTATCCTCTGAGGCCTTGTTGCTTTTTCCAGGAGATGGAGCGGATGCCTTCCTCCAAGAAGGTAACTCCACGTTCACTCACTCAGTCCCCAGCCATCTGAACACCAAACTGGGGCCCCATCTTGGAGCTGGTGATGGACGAGACATGGTCCTTACGTGCGGGAGCCCATAGTGCATTAGGGAAGAAAGAACACAGCCAGACGTGCGTGACGTGGGGAGCTGTGTGCCGCTGCAGCCAACCCCATGCCACCTTCCTTTCTCTCCTCCCCCCACGCTCCCCCCACCATGCATGGAATGCTTGATCTTGTGTTCTGTGTTACAACTGTCACAACTGCTCTACCCCGTTCACTCCTCAAAACCTTAGCAGTGGTTTTCCTTATATCAGATTCTCATCTGAACCAGTGCACAGTAAGACTTCAAACCTTGTCCTTCATTAATGGAAGTGCACGCAGAGTGCAACAGGGCCACCACCGAAAATGGGTCCCGATTTAGGAGGGGGTTCCAGAAAAGGCTGGTCTTGCAGGAGCCAATTCTTTTTATTTTTTTTTATTATGTCTATCAACATAATAAAAGTGTTACCGTTGAGTAACGCTGGCTTACAATGCTGCCTGCATCTTAGGGGTGCAGTGTCTGAGTCTTAGGGGTGCAGGTCCACACCTCTTGGAGTGCGCGTTACCATACCCACCATCATGGCCCCAATAATCTCCCACACTGAGCACCCCGCCTTTGGGAGCCTCAGTTCTGCTGCCGATTTCAGGGGTTTGTTTTGGCTTGTTTTTGTCTGGTCCTTTGCTCTTTTTTCTTCTCCACATGAGTGAAATCATCCAGTATTTGTCCTTCTTCCAACTTACTTTGCTGAGCTTCATCCCTTCCAGTTCCAACCACGTGGTCACAATTGACATGAGCCCCACCTTTTCTATAGCTGTGTATACGCCGCCATGTGTCCGGGCCATGTCTCCCCATCGCTCCTCTGTTCTGGGGCTTAGGTTGTCTTCATCGCTTGGCTCTTGCAACCAGCGCTGCAGTGAACACTGAGATTTGTGACTTTGCATTCTCCGGGGGGGGCACCAGGTGTGGAGGTGCTGCCACATAGCAGCGCTGTCTGCAATGTTTTCAGAGACCTGCGCAGTTTCCCGTATGGGCTGGCCCGTCTGCATCCCCACCACAGCACGAGGCCCCCTTCCCTCCACACCTTCATGAACACCATTGCTTCCAGTCTTTTCCACACGGGCCATGCTCGTGGGGTGTGAGCTGGCATCTCGTGGTGGATTTGATTTGCATTTTCCTGCTAATAAGTGATGACAAACATTTTTAGGAGATGGTTCTTTTTAAAGAGGGAAGAAGTTTGCCAAGGAAATGGCTGAGCAGAAGCCTCGAGAAGGCTGTGCAGGTGGCTGGTGCAGAAATGTTCTAAGACACTTGGGCCTGGAGAGCTTGGCCTGTTTGGGGAACTGAACGTGGCCTCTGTTGCTGTTGCCTAATGCTCGAGTCAGGGGGGCGGTGTTGCACGGCAGGGACCAGCCAAGGGCATCATCTCACAAGCTCTCTGTCCCCCACCTCCGCCTTGGAGCCACTGGTCCCATAAGCACTTCTCTGTGCCAGCCTCTGTGGTGACAGAGTGACACGACCCGGCCATTGCCTGCGAGAACTCGGTCTGGGTGGACAAGCTGCTGCTTACAAGGATGACATTGGAGATGGGGCGCGTGCCTGCGCCCAGGGCTCTGTGGAATTGCAAGAGAGAAGCCACAAAACCAGGCCCGCCCAGAGAGGTGGAAGCCGGACTAGGCGCCGCCGGCACTCGAGGTCAAGGGTGGTAGAAGAAGAGGCAGCAGCAAGGCCCACCACGAGCAACGAGCAAAGGCAGAGGCGGGAGAGGCTCTGCGTGAGCAGCAGCCCCTGCTGGAGGGGCGACCATCCCCCCCGCTCAGGCTCACAGATCTGTCTGTCCACAGCTGCTCAGGAAGGCAGGCAATGAATTAGGATTTGTCCAGTCAAGGTCACCTCATACCATGGCTGGTTTAGGCAAGGGGTCCAGGTGGAGCAAACGGGGAGCGTCTGAGGGAAACATGCTGGCCATGAAAAGAAACCACTGAGGAGCAACGTCCTCCCTGTGAATGCAGCCGTGGGTCCTCCCAGCCTTCCTGAAGAACAAAGGGACGGGCAGGGCCCCGTGCTAAGAAGAGCCCAGCAGAAAGGGGAGAAGCGTCGGCGTCTTGCCCGGGGCCACGCCGCCTCCAGAGCGAGCAGCTGAGCCTGGTCCTGCGCGGCCCGTGATGGACGTCACTGCAGGGACGCGGGGATTGAGTTGCGGCTCCTCCTGCAGCCCCCAGTGCCCCGGTGTCTCTGCGAAAGTCAGCAAGCTGGGGTGCAGCCTAAGGCGCGGTGGGCAGCGGGGTGGGAAGGTAGACCTGGCCTAGGAAAGTGCTGCCATGAAAGAGAAGCTCATCACAAGGGGGAGAGAGAGAGAGAGAGGAGTGTGGGCTGCAGGAAATGGAGGTTTAATGTTTGTGTAAATTGAAAGAAGGAATCTACTTGGAAATGAGAAAACGCAAGATTAAAATGGAAAACACAGCCCAAAGCTATTAATACCCAACAGATCCAAATTGAAAAATAAAAGCGATGGGTGAAGCATATAGTTCTCAAAATGAATTCGTGTCATAAACCATTAACATCAGCTCTACCTTATTACCTGTAATTCCGGGGAGAGGGGAGGCAGCCAGCGTGGCGGGGGCCTGGCCGGAGATCCACCGAGCTCCGCTCACAGCCAGCCGCGTGCTCCTCCGAGACCGCCCGGCCCTCAGCATCCTGCTCGCGCCTTCTTCTGGGGCTCAGTGAAACCCCAACTGCCCTTGTCCCAGGGAAGGCTTCGAGCAAACCTTCAGCAAATGCTTTTGCCAAGAGATTCTGAAATCAAGGGAACTCCTGATAAAATCATTCTTTCTTTCCTCCTTTGTGTATCCAAGAGACTCCCCAACTCCCTGTCCATATTAATGCACATTAACGTTGATGGGGAAAGTGCTGGTTCTGACCCACTGTTGGGTCTCTTCAGTAAATGCAGCCTGAGCCTGAGTTGGGACCCGGTTGGGGGGGGCTGATATGGGGTCTAGTGTCCTGAATGTCCCCAAGACATCCCACCATCTGCACCCACACACTTCCCCATTTCAGAACTCCTGGCCTCCAGCATATCATAGTATGTCGGGATAGTAGCTACTTGTGGTTTGGATGCGTACAGGTCTTAACTCTGCACTTACCGGCATAACGTGTAAAGGCAAAGTCTTGACATCACTGAGCTTCGGCTTGTTGGGCCCCCGAATCAGAGCAGGCTCCAAAGATGAAGTCACACGTTGCCCGTGAGTATCTAGATAAGCATGTTGACCTGCAGTTGAGTCTTCCTGGATGGGCCTCCCCAGTTGTCATGGCTTCTTCTGAACATGTTCTTCCTGTTCTAGAAAGGACTTGGGGTCTGTAGGCCACTGGAGAAGAAACGGGACATTTGCATGTGGTCAATCTCCTACCGTCGCTCTTGGCTGGGAGAAACCCTAGCAGAGAAGCACCTCCTGGGATGGGGAAGTCCCTGTGCTGCTCACCCAGGAGACTCAAGCAGAAATCCACTCTGACTGTGCAACCACCAGAGGCTGACTTTTCTCAGGGTCCTCGCTGACCACTTAATGCCTCCGGTGTTGGCACAATGGAGCCCTCTTTGGTTGTTAAGAATATTCCATAAGTTCCATAAGGAAGAATATCCCCTTCACTGCAATTGTGCTAATCCAAACTACTCTCTTGCACCGTGTGGAATAAGAAGTAGCTCTTTCACTGTCTCTGGTTTCACGCCTTCCCCAGCCCATGTCATGGCCACTTGGAAGGCAGAGCCATCCTCTGTCAACCCCTTGCTCAAGATTCATCAATAGCTCCCAGTTGCATTGCACAGGAAATTCAAACCCTCTAATTGGCCCTAGAATTCCTATAGAATTGCACCCAATCTTCTTGTAGTCTTCTCTATGAGTGTATTTCTTGGTCTACACTCACTCATCAAATAAAGATGATTCTGGCAAAACCTGGAAGGTCAGATGGGACCAAACACAGAAGGCAAACTGCACCAGAGTAGATAGCCCCATGGTGTTATGGGACTTTTGAGAAGTTGTTCTTTACCCAGCAGCTGGGTTAAGAACTCCCTCCCTTCCTCAAGTAGGGCTCTCTTGTCACCCCATTTTCTTGTCTCTGTCAACCATGCAAATCAACACACACAAACACCTCTAATAGACTGCCAGACATGCTAGATTAGCTCCCAGAGAGTTAAGAGGAGCTTAAGCAACACACCATTAGCAGCAAATGAGTCCTCCATCGCAGAGCTGCGGGGCATATTAAGAGACTACCACAAGTCACAAAGTTCCCAGGTCTCCCAAGCAAGCCTTGCAGCCTGGGTATGACTGCTTTCTTCCGCAAGCCCACCCCAGAAGCTCAAGACCATGTTCCGCTCAACAGATGGATCCACCTTATCCTCCAGGACACAGAATCCTGAATGCCTCGGCGCCCTGGAGTGACCACCAAGAAGTCCATGCAACGTTCTGCCTTCTCTTCAGGCTTAATGCCTAATATTTTGGTCTAGAGTCAAACAAACCACAATTAATTTATCATCAACTTTCAGGGTGGAAGAGCTCTCACATGCTTTCTACAACTTTCCCACCTAATGTCTATTCTTGTAAGGGAACACTTCACTTTAATGTGTCCATCCCCGCTTAGGGACTTCTAGTAGGCAAGTCTTCCCAAGCATCCAAGATACAGTTCTCACTTAGAAAGCAAAACAAATCCAAGTCTGGGATAGAATGCCTCTCAACTCAGGCTCTCTGATCACTTGATGTAGACCTCAAGTGATCTGGGGGCTTTGTGTTGACTCGTGTTATGTGACCTGGTTTGTGCTGACATGCTTGTTTCTTCTACGAAACTTTGAGTTCCTTGAATACACAGACCGTGTCTTCTCAGTCGGTATTCCACTGAATGGCAAATTAAAAAAAATAGAAAGAAATTGAGCTCAAATTCTGGATCTTCTACACAAGATAGAAGATGCAACCCAGACAAGAGGCTTAATTTCTTTAAGTCTCCTCTTATCTATAGAATGGAGACAATACCCTCTACTATATAACATTGTGCCTAACACATATATCCATAAATGGGAGGGGGGTGAGAAACTAGCAATTGTCGAGTATCTACTGTTGCTCCAGACACAAGCAGATGCTCTGCCGATGGCCATTCTCTCCTGTCTTTTCTCCGACAGCTGCTCAGCCCTGCACAGGGGTGTGCTCTGAGCTCCATTCACTCCACACTTGACACTCGGTTCTAGGGATGCAGCGATGAACTAAGAACTCCCCACCTTCACAGGTTTTGCAATGTCATGTACCATAAAGTAAAGGAAGCAAAGAAGTTGTACTTTGTGTTGAAGACCAGCCTAGCGTGCTGAGGGGGACAGAAGGGGGCCCCACCCACATTAGAGGAGTTAATAGCAAGGAGAGAACTGAAGGTTGAGTTGGACTTTGTCAGATCAAGGATAGCACTGGGCCACGTTCAGGGACCACAGAAAGTGGAGGCTGTGGGAACGCAGAGATTAGCAGAGTTTGTCACCCCCGCCCGATCAGCCAGGATGCTTACCATGAGCCTTGTGGTGGCAAATGACAAAAATTCTAGTTAACCTAGAGAAGAAATGGGTTTGCCCGGCCTGAAAAGACACTGGGGTCACCGTACGACATGAGGAATCGCTTCTGGATGCCAGGCTCCAGCGACCAGAATGGCAACTCAAGCCACCAGGGCATTTTCTTCCAATCTTTCATCTTGCCTCAGCTCATTCTTCAGCAAAGTGGTGCCACGTGCTGGGGAGTTCACACCAGAATCCCCAGATCCATAGTCCCCCAGGTTATCAATCCCAGCACACACACACACACACACACACACACACACACACAAAGAGAGAGAGAGAGAGAGAGAGGGAGAGAGCGAGAGAACATGCTATTATTCACTGTCCACATATCTTGTCTGGGACAAGATTCCATTGACCTAATGACAGTGTCCCCTCATTTGTCCATTTATTGTGGCCTGGGGTGGGGTGCTCTGATTGGCCAGGGGGCTGAGGCTCTCTCCCCCCACACCAGGGGCCTGGGGTTGGGATGCTGTCATTGACCTGGGGTGGGGACACTCTGACCTAGGGTTGGAGCCCTGGGGTTGGTCATTCTGGCTCATGTGCTCCAAGCGGGTCACATAAAACCAGACTTGGTCACAGAGCTACCAAACAATGGTAAGCAGTGTGGTTAATACTTGGTGGCTGCATAAAACATTTAAACTTTTCGGGAGCTTAAGATACCAAGGTGGCATGATGCTGCTTGGAGAGAGAAGGCGAATCGGGCAGTCCAGGGTCTTCCTGGGATCTAAAAATACACGCCCAAAGTGGGATTCTCATTTTTTCTTCTGAAGACCCTTCCTTGGGGGATTTGGGGTTGCCTCTGTCCTTGAAAAATAAAGCTTCTAGAGCTTTCTGTGGCTATCAGTCAGAAAAATGTGGGGAGTGGGGGGTGAAAGTGCCCTGCTCTCAGAACCCAGAAACCAGGATCCTGGGTGGGGAATGGCAGGACATTGCTGGGGAAGGAGCAGTCACCTCCCCGCGTCCTGCCCCGAGCAGCAAGGGCATCTGTGCCTGACCTTCCATGCAGCCATGTTCCAAGCGCTACTTGTGCTTTTCTCAGTGTTCCCTATTTTCTCCTTCAAGCCGTCTGGGGTGCTGAAAAGCAGTCTCTCTCACGTTCAAGTGCTTTTCCTGAAGGTGGATGCGGGCCTTGGAGAAGCACCTGGGCTGGCTTCTCCTACTCACTGCTGTGGGGAGTGCAGGTTCCTGTGGGCTCATTAATATGGACAGAATGGATTAAATCTGGTGCCTGCCAAGGGAGTGTATGGAGAACCCCATCCCCCAAGTCCTCAGCAACACCCCAACCTCCTTCCCCCAACTCTTTTTTGGACCAGATCTTGTGGACTGAAAGTCCAGGCCACACCTTCCAGCTGTAAGATGGGGCAGGATCAATTCCTCTTATGACCTCCGATGAGCCATCCCGAGTCTCTGTCCATGGCTGTAAGATGAAGAGAAGGCCATGCGGAGTTTCCGTGGGCATCCTCTACCAGCAAACCCACATCGGCTTCATTCGGTCCCGGTTTCTGAACGCCGTCATTGTGGCAGAAATGGCAGCCAGCAGTGGCGCCAACGAGTGTTGAGTTGTATTACTTTGTGGGCCTCTGGTTCTAAATGCCAGACACAGTAGGACTCAGCAAACTCTCATCAACGGCCCAGTGATGGCCATCCCGTCATTGTCTTTTAGGGGCCAGGAAACTGAAGCACGGAGCGATGAAACCAGGGGCCCCAGGAACACAACTGTGAAGTGGAGGGTAAGGGTTCAAACACAGACCACTGAGTCCAGAGCTCGCAGTCATAAACCATCACAAACACCAAAGGCCCCTTGATCTGGCTCACAGAGAAGAAACCACAGCCTCTGCCCTCGGCCCTGCCCTGTCGGCAGCAGGAAGGCGGCACTTTTATTGATTTTTCCATCTGCAAAGCCACATTGCTGTAGACACTTTGGAGGCGAATCTCCAAGCCTAGGGTTCAAGAAACATTAATTGGATTGAGCACAGTGGCAGGAGCAAGGGTTTCTGAGACTGGGGGCGCTGATTTTCTTCCTTTGGGGTACATGTGTTTTTGACAGGGGAGCGTGGGTCCAGGTGGAGATGTGGGGAGCCAACAGTCCTGGGGGGCGTGGTGCGGGGCACTGTGTCTATCTGTCCCTTTGTTTTTCCTGAAAAAATGATTTCCTTGTCATCCTTCAGGGTTCAGCTAAAATTTTATCTGTACTGAAAACATTTTGTCAAACCCCAACTCACCCCCAAATAAACCACCCCTGTTTAGATGCCAGGTGTTCAACTTCCTCCGTCTCCACACTGTTGCACCCACACTCATGTGAGCTGTGAGGTCCTGGGTGCAGAGCTCAGTGTCTGAAACGTAATAGGGATTTAACAAATGCTCGTCAAATAAATGAGGCCAACAAAAACAAATAAGAAATTACTCACTTGTGGGCCTCTCTGGTGGCACAAGGGGTTAAACTCTCAGCACTATGAAACTATCAGCAGCCACTGCAGCACCAGTTCGATCCCCGGCCAGGGAGCTACCCACATGGCGCAGCAGACCTCTCCCGTCTCACCCACTGCTCCCCTCAGCAGTGTATTTCAGTTGATCTGCCTGTTCTGCTCCCCAGTCTGTCGCTGGTGAATCCTCTCACTGCACCCCCCCCATGCCTCTGGCCTGCACTCCTGTTCTTATACGCATAAATAAACAAAATAAATCTTTAAAAAAGAAAGAAATTACTCAGTTTCATTCAAATCTCATAACCTACAATTTTAGGAGATCGATAAAAGAAAGTTCAAATCTTAAAAGAATTTAAAATTTCGTACCTTTAGCTCTTAGACGTATGCTTAGCATCTCCTAGAACTCACATTTCTATTTTTGATCCTTATGGTAGACAAAATAATGCCTCCCAAACAAGCCCCCATGTCCAAAGCCCCTCCTCCCCTTGGGTTAGCCCATGACTACGTCATCTTCCATGGCAAAGGTGATTAAGTTCAAGACCTTGAGATGGGAGATGTTCCTGATTATCCAGATGGACCCAATGTCATCAAGGGACCTTATAAATGAAAGAGGGAGGCAGGAGAGTCGGACAGAGAAGAAAAGACGGTGCACTACTGGATTTTTTTTTAATTAACAGCTTTGTGGAAGCATAATTGATATATAAAGAATTGCACATAGTTAATGTTTAGACTTGGATGATCTTGGATGTACGCACACACCATGAAGTCATCACCACAATTAAGGCTAAGAACAAAGAGGGGAGAGACAAGGAAGCTCGTGGAGGTGATCTTTGCTCTGCAGCTGGCTCCAAAGACAGAGGTGGGTCCCGAGCCAAGGAAGGCAGGAGCCACTGGGAGCTAGAAAAACACAGGAACACAGATTCTACCTTGGGACTCCAGAAAGAATGTCCCCCTACCCGCCGCAGCTTTGCAGATTATGGCAAGATAAACAAAGTGTGTTGTTTGAAGCCACTTAGCCCATGCTCCTTGTTGCAGCAGCCCTCCTAGACCCATCGGATCAGTCTCTAAACTCTAAGCGCGGTTCTAACTCTTGCCCCCAAATCAGCCTGCCCACGCGACATGCTCTTTTCCCTTTCCCTTTCGACTGATTCCCAGTTGTCAAGGCTCAACCCCTGTGTGGTCCTAACGTAAACTACAGCACATTTTAGGCCAGACACTGCATGTTCTGTGAATTACCCACCTGACTGCTGACACGCATACCCCAGGGTACCCATTCACGTCCCATCTCACAGGTGGATAAATTGTGGTCTCCACTACCCAAGCCGTATGTGGTTAGAGGTTTGGTCTATCGACTCCAAGTCTTAGGTTGCGTGCTCTAGCCTTGTCCCCATTTTCAGGGACCCCTGCCTGTCTCCAGGGCTGCTCACCTCTCCACACAGCAGATCTGAATCTACATCTGTTACTTGGAGACCTTAGTGCTTTTTCATGCTGGTTCAGATCCTGCAGATGGTGGGCTGACAGGGGGAATAACTTTCCAGAGTCTCCGTTTGCAGTAGGGATACCATGGAAACAGGAGAGAACTGCCTGGTTTGTTCTGTTTTGACTCTATTTTAATTTGAAGGCTGAAAATAAATCAGCGCTTCACATCTGGCATCAACCACAACTATTCGGGACAATCGCTTCAGATTTGGAGATGTGTCGGGATTTGCCCAGGATCACCAAATGGGCAGAGGCTGACCGGGGAACTTAACTCAGGTGTTCCTGCCTGCAAAGCTTCCAGCTTCACATGGGTTATTTAATGTGCTGTAACTGACATTGGGCTTTCTGGGGTCAGGAGACCTATTTCATTTGCAAACCAGCTGCATCAGAATCACATGGGAAGCTTTTAACAGTCGAGATCCCTTTGACCCATCTCTGAGGTTCTGAGTCTATGTGCCTGGATCAGGATCTGGGAATATGAGCGGGGTTATTACCTGTTTCTATTTTAAACTTCTCTGATGATTACAAAAACCAGTAAGTTCGGGAAACATGAGCATAGGTAGCAACACAGATATTCTCGCCAAGGTGCAATAAACAGACACCTTCTCTTGACCTCCGTATCGAACAAAATCAGCAAGGTCTGGGAGGACAAACTAAGTGTGAAGAGAGCTCATCCTGACACCCATGACGCCAGTATCCCGCCTTGTTTGGGGAAAGGATGTCCTGAACAAACTCCACAAATGGTTTTATGGACCCCACCCCCACCCCAGGCCAAAAAATTCCAAAACACCAAAGACTACAAATTCCATAATGCCCTCACCACCAAAAAAAAAAATTACTGAACACTAAGGATATAGCTAAACAGCAAGACTTGGTATGTAACCAGACAGGTGGGCCTTGGAGGCCCTCGGTTTTTCACCGACTCTCAACTTGCTGTTGGGGTTCCAGCTCAACAAAACTGGTAAAACACATTCACCACATTATTCATTTCTCCATTTCCCCTTTTTAGAAATAAATGCTTTATTAAATTTTTTGTGTGTACCTACAATTAAGTCTCATTTTAAGTCCCTTTCAAACACACAGGTGAGGACCCACAGTCAGGCCAACCCATTTCATGTTGGGGCTGCTCTGCAACAGCATGATGGTGTTGGAGCCGGACCTGGTCGTGGTGGGGTGATGGTCTGGACACGCCCACATTTCGGGAAGCTCCTATCCAGAGCAGCCTTTGGACAGCGCTCAGGTGTTAGTTATTTCAGGTCTTTGACAATATCAAGTGTTGGTGAGTTGGGGGAAAAGTGTGTTCTCAGACACTAGTGGGAGGAGGAGGTGTAAATAGTCCATTTGGGGGGATATTTCAAATTATGTACAAACACTTTAGTACATACATATTTGTGACCCAGAAAATCAGCTTGTACGTTTCACCTTAGAAAGAAACTCAGTAAGTGTAAATCCAGGCGCATGTACAAATGCGGTCAACTCCAAAAATTGAAAGCAACGTAAATATCCATCAGAAGAGGCTGGTTAAATAAAATCAGCCTTCATGCTCTACGGCCATGTAACAGAATGTGACAAAGCTGGCGCCAATGACAGGCAAAGATGCCTCCGATATATTTTGGGAATGGAAAAGCAAGTTGTAAACTATTCCAATCACTGTGCTTTGGACTGTACATATAAAGCAAGCTGTATACATATGAAATACACAACTCTATATGTGCATGTTCCAATTTAAGTGAAAACACAAATTCTGAAATGGTACTTTTGAATCTGATCACTCTTTACCTCTAGGAAGCAGACTGGACCTACAGCAAGGCTGATCCTGGCAACTTTATCCACGGGGCCTGAATTTTTCACAGCAATGATAGAGTAACATTTGTGGGTCCACTAATCCTAAGCAGCTGGTTCAGCCACCATTTTTGTTACCTACAGTTCTACATTCCTATACAAGATCAGAGCTGCCCTATCAGTTATAGGAGCCCAACCCTACAAGGTGCCTTTCAAATCAACCAGAGCAGAAAGTTTGATCACTCTGGGAAGGGCGTGCATCATGTGCATTGCGAGGTATGACCGGGAATGCCTGGGGGGCGGGGGGCCATTGACTGATGTATAACAGGGACCCGGAAGCTGATCGGTGGACCGCCTTGTTGATAAGACTGAAACCATGGCTGGGGAACTAGGGCTTGATCTCAATCCCAATACCGAGTTATCAAGCAGATGAGAAGTGCCTGGGGGGCAGACTCAAGACCCCTGAAACTATCCATGACAGAGTACTTTTTCTAGGCTCACCACCCCCTTTCCTTGTTGTTCTCCTTCCCCACACAACTGACGCAGTGTGATTATTCTAATAATAAAAAGGCTCTTCAGCAGCATCCTGCATTGTGCAGCCTGCTCCACGACTCCCGTTTCTTTACCAGTGTGGTGTTGTCGACACAACACCCATAGCTGCAAGCTGCCACCTGGTCATCATGGGGGCCCTTCATCTCTTGGAAGAGTCAGGTGGCTGGAGGATATTTTGTCAATAGCTGGAGACTGAGCTAAGGGAGGAAATTTTTTGTTGGCTCAAGTATTCCAACATCAACTGAGCATACCTCAGGGACCACACACCATAGTCGGTACCAAGAGATTAATGACAGGCAATCTCTGTCTTTGAAGGGCTCACCGTTTTGGATGGTGGAAGGTAAGACATTGATGTAATTAGATAATTACATCTTTAGGAGGAATGCTGTTATTTTTAAAAAAGAAATAATAGGGCCTCCCCTGGTGGTGAAGGCAGTTGAGCACCCCGCTGTGAAGCTGTCTGCAGCCTCTGCAGCACCGGTTCAATCCCAGCCAGCCAGTGAGAATCCCACATGGAGAAGCAGACCTCTCCTGTCGTGCCCACTGCTCCCCTCAGCAGTGTATTTCGTCAGTCTGCCTGTTCTGTTCCCCGCTCTGTCTCTGGTGAATCCTCTCATACTCCTGCACATCTGGCCTATACCCCGGTTCTTGTGTAAAATAAATAAATAAATAAATCTTAAAAAAAAAAAAAAAAGAAATAATAGTCCTTCATCCCAGAAACATTTCCTGACCATGGGTAGTGCCCAGCATAGGGCTAAGCACGAAGATGTGGAGGTGGCTGGATACTTCTCTGCCCTTTAGAAACTCACTACTGCTGCTTGTCTGGTGCATGGTCCAGAGCAAGAACCTCGTCTTGTTCATCTCCCTGCACCCCAGAGCATCCGACGGTCATATCAAAAGCTGAATTGCCATGGTGCGGGACCAAGTGAATCGAGGGGTGAGCCAGAAGACACAGACACAAGAAGACACACTGCTAATGCTAGCAGTCAAAGGAAAAATAAGTCACTCCATTTGTTTTTCCAATTTGAGAGAAACACAGGTAAGGGTGACAAGAAAGCACTTCAACTATAGGTTTGGGGCTCAGCTTAGGGATCTGGGTTGGGAGTCAGCTATGGGAGTCACAGCACAGCACTGTAACCACCGTTGTGGATGTACTTTCTCAGGCACGAGGGAGGGAAAGAGCAATGCATGAGGGTTGTGAGAAATGGGGTTGAATTAAATGGGAAAGTGGAAGAAGTGGCTGGCTCGGCAGAACAAGCCAAGGAGAAGGGAAAAGTGACTTTATCAAGCCAAGGAAAGAAAGCTTTAAGAAAAATCAAATATTGCATGGAAGTCAAGTATATATTAAAAGGTCAATTGGGAAGAACAGAATGAGGTGAGCACAAAATAATGGTTTAACTATGTTCTGTGAAATCAGATTGTCTGGGCTTGGTGACTGGGTCCTTCAGTCTCAGATACCCACCTGTCCAATGGTTGGGATTGCGGGGGGAGAATGGGTAACAAATATTTATCTTAGGTGTTTCCATAGGTTAAAGATCCTAATGTGTACAAAGTGCTTGGCACTTAGTAGGTCTTCAATAAATGAGAGAAAAAGAAATCTCATCCTCAATTGGGAAGGGGTTGGTGACTTTAACACGAACTGGTTTAATGGAGTGAGGATGTATGACACCCTTTGGCCCTCACTCATCATGCCTTTGTACGACTCTCACCTCTGCCTCTCGAGTGCAGATGTGACTTACTTCTAGAATAGAGAATGGCTGAATTAGGTTATCTTGCCTGGCAAAGAAGACAGGCTGTCACTTCTAGAGTGTGGTTTTCATTTCAGACTTGAATTACTAGATGACAGAGAGATAAGAGATACTGTCTTGCTGGCCTTGAAGAAGCATCCAGCATATAGTTAAACACCTACGGAGGTCACACAGTAGAGATTTGCTTCACATCTTCTAAGACTTGAGAGAGGTTGTCCAGTCAACAAGTAAGAAGCCAGGGGCCTCAAGCATACAGCTTCAAAAGAATGGATTCTGCCAGCAGGGAATAAACAGAGGAGCAGGCCTTCCCCATTCCAGCCCCCAGATGAGAACACAGCCCGGCAGACCCCCTGGATTGCAACCTGGAGAAACCATGAGCAGAAGAGGGCCCATCTGAGTTGGGTCCAGACTCCTGAACCACAGAAACTGAGTGTGTGTTGTTTAAAATCACTCAGATGGTTACTTATTGAGGCCAAGGACACAATGGTGAAAAGGTGAGGAAGCAAGTGTTAGGGAGTAGAATATACTATTGTGGTAAAAAGAGGTAGGGCAGTCGTTGGAGAAATGAGGGAATTGAAAACAGAAGATTTTTAGGATATACCTGAACGTTGGTTTCTGTTAGAACACAGAGCACAGTGGCTGACTGGCTCAGAGTCTGCGGGTGAAGCACTTTCATTCAGCAGTTGGCTGTGGCCTCCTGGTAATGGGACCCAAGAGAAAAGACAATGGGGCAGGCAGCACTGAGGAGCCGCCCGCTGTCTTGGTTCCACCGCCCTGCTGGTGCCCTCAACTTCATGAGACACGGGAGCTGAGGGTGGAGGATTTACAGCATGCTGAGAGAGTGAGGAAGGATGTCGCATCCCGGACACCTCCTCCTCTGCCTTGCCCAGCTCGCTGCCATCCTCCCTGGAACTGGCTGTAAGAACGTGAATTGGTTCCGACCATCTAGCCACGGACCAGGGCATGGGGGTTCTCTGGAGGCGCCTGGGATTTCTGCCTTGCAGAACCCTCAATTTCTATTGTAATAGGTTCCTGGGCATTGGGCAGTTTCACCATTTACCAACATTTTGATCTTGCCGGAGTCTCATAAGCTCCTTAAACTAATCTCCTCACCTTCAGAAAACATGTGCCGTTGTCCCTGATCCACTCACCCGGCGATTATGAAAAGTAGGGGCTCGTGGATGTGGTTGTCAGGGCTGTCATCAGAGCCTCTCTGGTGTCTTCGCCCTAGGAGGAAGGTGTAGCCACCGCTCTGCCCACGAACAGTCTCATCTCTACTGTCGACTTGCTCTCCGCCTCCAGCCCACGCTTCCCCATCCAGGGGCTTCAGAAGCCAGTGGTAGAATTAGAAAGACTTGAGTTGACTCCCAGATAGGACCCAAGTCTGAGCCTCGTTTCCCTCAAAGAGAAAAGCTTGGAACAACTGACCTGTGCTCATCATTCCAGGGATCTGAGGCGAGGCCGTGTGTGCAAGGAATCCATTTTCTTTCCAACCTCAATGGCTGCGATAATCCAAATTTGTCAGGGGCGGGCCTCCCCGGTGGCGCAGCGGTTGAGCGCTGGGTTGCGAAGCTGCCCGCAGCCTCTGCAGCGCAGGTTGGATCCCCAGCCGCTGGGCGAGCATCCCACATGGCGCGCAGACCTCTCCTGCCGCCCGCTGCTCCCCTCAGCAGTGTCCTTCGGTCCTTCTGCCTGCTCTGCTCCCCGCTCTGGCTCTGGTGAATTCTCTCACCCTCCCGCGCTTCTGACTGTACCCAGTGCTTGTATAAATAAATAAATAAATCTTAAAAAAAAAAATTGTCAGGAGCCTCAAACTAACCCCCTACCCAGAATCTGGCTTCCAACTCAGAGGCTTCCCAGCTTGGGGCACCCTTCCTACCTCCCCACTTCCATTCCAGAAAGTCAGACTTGTTGCATTGGGGAACCAGCGCCCCGAGCCTGCAGCACGCACGCCCGGTTCTGCTGGCCACACGCCGGCCTGGGCCCAGCCACGTCCCTCGGCTGTCGGGGCAACTCTCACTGTCAAGACATTCTGAGAAGAGTCATTAGTTTCTGGGAGACGGGAGAGGAAGGATGTTTTGCCCGAGGCATCTCTTTGAAAAGTCTAACTTTCCAAAATGGTAAATAAGCCAGACTTCTTTCTGGGGTTGCAGGGAAGGCAGCAGGAGCCTCTGGGGTCTGACCTCTGGGAGTCAGCGGCTGCCGGAGACATCATTACTTCCCGAAGTTTGATCCCCTCCTCCGCCAGGCTTCCGAGGCACAGCCTGGGCGAGAGCCTGGGATCCGGCTGCCGGGCTCCAATTACACAGCAGGCTCCTTGCTGAGGATTTTATTAGGTGGGGAGAGCGGGCACCACAGCCGGGGTGCCGGCGGGGGAGAGGAGCCCTCTCCCTTTACATAAGGGCGACAGCGGTCGTCTGAGCATCTGGAGCAGCAGAACCCACGAGGCGGGTGTGCTTTGGGGGCACCGCTAACCTCCAGCCCGCAGCCCCCACATGTCTGAGTCAGCGGGAGACGCCAGCGAGATGAGGGAGAGCGAGATCAGGCCGGACGAGAGACAGGGACAGCCGAGCAGGCGCCCGCCTCTGCGCTGAGGGCTGAACTCCGCGCCCACATTCATCTTTCATGCTCCTGTTCTCCCAGAATCAGGTTCTCCGCAGCCCAGCAGCTTGGCCCTTTGTGGCTTGCGATGAACTCGCAGCGAGTAATAGTCTCCCGCTGGAAGCGGGGGACGCTGATGGCGGGGGGCGAAGGAGAGGCGCGAGGCGGGCACTGTCACAGCCAGAGCACAGCCTCGCTGGGGAGTCCAGGGCAGGCCATGCCTCGCCAAACGGCCGTGGGTGCAGCGGCCCGAGGGGATCACACGGAGCCATTAAACCTGTCAATTCCACATCCCCACTTCCCCAACCCTCGCCATCCAATCTCTCAGTTCTGTTTACGCTGCCCCCAGCCCCAAACCACACTCCTCTGCTCCTGCCCCTGCTGCGGCAGTTCTCTCGGGAGCCGCCACCCACGCTCCCTGCAGCTGCGCCCTCCCCAGGATACCCCAAGGCCAATTCCCCAGAGCTTCTCTGCCTTCCCAGTACGGACTGAGCACCTACCATGTGCCAGGCACAAGGCTTGGCCCTGGGACGAAAGTCGCTGAAGAAAAGGCAGACACCCTGTGACAGCCGAATCACAATAGTCTACGCGCAAGTCCTAACCCTGTCCCTCAAACGTGACTATTTGGAGACAGTCTTTACAGAAGTGATTAAGCTGCAAAAGGCCGAAAGTGTGGGATCAAGCCCTCTGTGGCTGGTATCCTCATAAAAGGGGGAGATTTGGATGCAGACAGGAGCAAAGGGAGGCCTCGGGAGAAGCCAGCCAGCCCACGCCTTGATTTCTAGTTTCCAGCCTCTAGACCTTAAGAACCAAGTTTCTGCCGCTTCAGCGCCTGGTCTGTGACAGCAGCCTGAGCAAACTCCTACGCGATCTCGCCGAGCTCGTGACTTAGCGTGGGGGAAGCAAACAGCCAAATGGTTCTATATCTAAAGGTACACGCACAAGAGTGATGTGTGAGGACGGTATGTGCTGACAGATGTGAGCGCAGGTAGAGGCAGCGCCGTAGGTGGAGGTGTGAATCCACGCCTGCAGGGAGACACACGTGCAGAAGCCTACTCAGTGAGCACCTGTGCTGCAGGTCACACCCTCACCCGCCTCATTTAATCCCCACCACATGCCAAAGACGGTGTTGTTAACCCCAAGGCTATGAAGAGGCGGAGGACGTGGGTGGAGGTATGGGTACAGGGGACGGTGCACTAGATGCCATGTGTCCAGGTGCATCAGGGAGGACTCTGAATGGAAAGCACTGGCACCCTCCTTCCTTAGAACTGCACCCTTTTATGGAAGGTCATGTAGGAAACGCCGGTAAGCCTGGAGAGCAGAGGTGAAATCGTCACTGTCAACCACAGCTGCCTAAGAATGCGAAAGTCATCCCTGGTCCACAGGCCGTAAGTCGTCAACCCCTCTTCAGAGCCCGCCAGCCCCCGGTGTCTCTCAATCAGCGGGTCGATGTTTCTGGAAGGTGTGATCGGAGGAAGACGCGGCCTGGCCGACTGCTCAGCCCTCTGCACCTGGCCTTCCTGGCTGCTGACTCATGATCCTGTTTCTCCCTATGAGCCGGGCTGGCCGGTTGCCGTGGCCGGCTCTGTTGCTTCCAGGTGGGAGGCTTTGTGCCTGCATCTGCCCATCAGTAAAATGGAGAGCACGAAGGTTCATTTCCCCAGGGCCGTCATCACAAATTAGCACAGAGGGACTTAGAACCACGCGATTCTCTCCCAGGTCTAGGGGCCAGAAGGGCAACCGCAGGGCCAGGCCTCCCAAAGCCGCCTCCAGCTCTGGCGGCTGCCGGCGCTCTGTGGCTGGGACTCGCCTCCCGCCTCCGCTCCTTCTTCCTACGGTGCCTCCTCCCGTCTTCTCTCTTCCGTCTGCACCTTTTCCTCTTATGAAGACCCTGTCTGGGAGTTAGGACGGACCCATCCAGGAAATCCAGAGTGAGCTCCTCTCAAGAACTTTAACTGAATGACTTGGCAAGATCCCCCTTCTCGATGGCCACGCTCGCGGGCGCGGAGGGGCTCTGTCTCTGGGGAGCCAGTCACGTGCCATGTTCTACACCTAGCACCAGGGGCGACAGGAGGCCTCAATGAGTACGCTGGGTGCAGCGATGACCAGCGCCGGGCGTCTCCCAGAAACCTTCACTGAGCATCGATCTGCGCCGGCCAATGCGGGCGTCTCCCACGCAGTCCCTGCCAGTGTCACCCAGGCCCCTCGGGGGCACCGGCGGGAGGCGAGTGGGGCGGGGAGGTGGCCTCCGGGCAGTCCTGTCGCATCCTGGGTCCTCCCATGCCGCAGCTGAGGTCCCTTCGCCCTCAGGCATCGTCCCTCCTGGAAGGGAGCCTGGGCTGCTCCGTGCTGCTGGGCCCACAGGGCACACCCCGGGGGACCCGCCTCTACAAAACCCTGCTTCCTACACGCGGCTGGAGAGGGGAGAGAAGCAAAGCGTTGAGGGTCCAGGCAGTGCATGGCTGCACCCACTTCTGGGCGCCCTGTCCATGTGGCTGGAGGGGGACACAGAACTTTCTCTTCCCTGGAAGCAACGACCTCACGGAGCCCTTGACACAGAATGTCGGTTTATCCGGCTCGCGAGGGCAGAGCTGGCAGCGCTGCAGGACTTCGTGGGCGTCCTCTGAGCCCGCCAAGGGAAAACAGCTTGGCCTCCGGCACCTGCAAATTCTAGCAGGCGACGCAAGGCAGAGGCCTGCGAGAGACCCCCACGGGAGGGGACATGTGTGCCAGTGCTCGAGATGGAGGGAAGGAAGCGTGGAGACCCGTGTGCAGGTCCTACCCAGGCTGCGCGTTTCCAGTCAGTTGCTTGGCTTCTCCGAGCCTCGCCATTTCACCAGCGCAAAGGGACGGCCAGCACCACCTCGTGCCACATGATGGGCATTACGTGAGGCGTAAGCCTCAGAGCAGAACCCGCCACACCGATGTTCACTAATTTGCATGGGTTCTCATAGACCACATTTCCTCCCTCTTTGCCAATTTTCTCATTAAAAAAATGAGGGTGTGGAATTCTGTACGACCTCTGAGGCTCAGTCCAGATTTTACTGATCTGGAAAGCGTAAGCGCATCCTCGCCTTCAGCTGACTGTTCTCCCAGCAAGGGGAGCCCAGCACAAATGGGGGGAGGCACCTGCCCCCACCCGCTCCCTCCCTGGAGGCTCCGTTTCCTCGTCTCCACCCCAAACAGCTATTTCTCTTCGTCCATCAGGCATCTCCACGCTCACCTCCCACACAGAGAAGGCCATCTGGATCATCCCTTTGAAGAAACTAAAAGGTAAACTCAACTGTGAACACCAGTCATTCTAAAAGCAGAAAATCTGGACGTAAGGAAGAAGAAACGGCTCCAGAGACACTAGAGCTCCCCGGAGGAAGGAGGCCAGGGGTGTGTAGAAGGGTCTGCGAGAGGCTAAGTGCCGGGGCCACCTGCGCTCAGTAGGCTGCCGGGCTCCTGGCCGAGGCCACGCACAAGGCAGAGTCCCTGGTCTGTGCAGCTCACATTCTGGGGGAGCTAGGAGCAAACACACACACCAGAACAGGCTGAGATCATTTCACAGGGGATAAGAAAATAAACAGATCAAGAAGATGTGGTCCATAGACACCATGGAATATTACTCAGCATTCCAAAAAGATAAACACATGCAGTTTGCAGCAACATGGATGGCGCTGGAAGGGATCCTGCTCAGCGAAATAAGCCAGAAAGAAAAAGGAAAATACCGGATGGTCTCACTCATAGCAGGAATCTAGAAAACCTAAATAAGGGACCAGGAAAAAGAATAACTATAAGAAAGTGAAAATCAAAATCAACAAACAACTATGAACCAGAGACACAGTTTGGGGGGCGGGGAAAGGAGGGATTGGGGTCAAAATAAGGGGGTTGCAATTGTATGGGGAATATAAAAATAAAATTTATTAAAAATAAATAAATAAAACATACTGTCTATGAAGAGTTAATAAGATAATAAACATTTAAGAAAAACTGTAAAAAAAAAAAAAAAGAAAAGAAAAGAAACAGGATGAGGCACGGTCTGAGAGCTGCGGGCTGGGGCGAGGGCAGTGACAGTGGCTAGGGAAGGTTTTTTTCATGAAACCAGAAGGACCAGCCATGCCAAAGCCCGCAGGAGAGGCTCCCAGCAGAGAGAGAGCGTGTTCAAAGGCCCTGAGGCACGAAGTAACAAGGCACGGTCAAAACACGGGCAGTGTGGCCGGAGCAGGGAGCCACAGAGGAGAGGTGTCCTCGGCCGCCAGAGCCCGGATCCGGGGAGAAGGAGGAGACGTGGGAAGACCCTTCCCCTGAGCTCCCTGCTCCTGGACGAGGCCTTCAGTGAGCTGGGTCCAAAGCACACAGGAAGGTCCTGGTCCTCTGTGGTGTCCCCTGGAGCCAGCCCGGCACACAGCCCCTCCCGGGCCACGGCCGCGCCCTGGCAGTGCCCCCTCCCGCCTCACGCTCAGCCCCACATTGAGGTTAGAGAAAGAAGGGGGCGGTCAGCCTCGTGGGGGTCCGGATGCCAAGCAAGTCCCTTTAAGGCTCCGCCAGGCGGCCAGTACATATGGGAGACCCCCGCGAGCCCAAAAGGCGGGAAGGAGGCCATTATTGAGCACCTACTGTTTGCCAGCCACCGTGCTGCCACCCTGGCTCGTTGGGGACTGACTCTCCCTGCAGTTCCGGGGGCAGCGTCGTCACCCCCAAGTGAGAGAGACCAGGAATCCTCACCTGGTCCCGGAGAAGCACAGCCGCCTCAGCCCTGCCCTAGCACCCCTCCCTCGTCTCACAGCTTTTACGAGAATAAGAAATGGCTTCCTCCGAGAACACGCAGATGGCTCCCTGAGGCGGGTGCAGGGGGAAGCCTGGCTGTCGCCTCCTGCTGGGTCTCAAGCACAGATCCATGGAGGGGCTGCCCCAGGGTGTCTGAGACCCCACGAAGGCAGGTGGCGCGAAGGCAGCGCCCCCACTTTCCTGTGCTGAAGGGAGGAGAGGGGCCTCTGCCCACGGTGTCCCACAGAAAACCAACACCGCCTCGTCAGAGGGAAAGACGGAAGACAGGCCGTGGCCCGCGCCGCCGTCTGCCGGCTGCTTTGCCGGAAAGGAAAACAGCTGCTCAGGAATGACAGGGCTTATTGAAATAAATTCCAACATTTATAATCAATTACACGGCCCTGTCTGGAAACCGCTGCTTGATTTAAGAACAATTTCAACAGGAGCTGAAGAGGCAGGTTTTCATCTCCCTTTAATTCCATCCTTCCAGAACCTTCTCCCAGCCTTCTGGTCTCCTCCTGCCTCTTCCCATCCCTCTCTCTTTCCTCCTCCTCCTCCTTTGTGAGATGTTTCCCCAAATCCAGCAGATCATGTAGCTGCTGTTCGACCTTCAGGAACCCAGGCGAGCAGCTGAATTCACTCCAAAGGCCTTCTCTGACAGAAGGTCTTAAAATAAAGCCTTTTCTCAGCACAGACCCCCTGTCCCGAGCCTGAGGTTCAGCGCAGGCCTGAGGACGTGCACACGGAGGCAGCCCCGGCGGGCGGCAGAGCTCCTGCCCTCAGCCCCTCCCTGCAGGCCTGAAGAGCCCGTTCCCTTTTGTGTTTTATTTTGTTTTGTTCAGTTCAAAAGAGCACTTGGTCTGAGCTCCGCCCTCGCCACACACTGCAGGGCACCGTGCGTGATGTCGGCCCGGGCACCGCGCTGCGCAGCAGAGCTCTAGAACTTTCTCCTCTTGCTGGGCTGAAGCCCGATGGCGCTGATGGGCTGTCTCCAGAACCCCAGAAGCGCAAACTCTTTTTATTTTTAAAGGGGAAAGTTTAAAAGAAAAATCTTCCTCTTTAGCCTTTCGATAATCTACGAGGAATCCAAGACAGTGGAACACGGTGTGGAAGGATGTCATGATCACATAAATGAATATTAATTGGGTGCTTGTGAAGTCCCAGGCACTGTCATATGCAAATGACAGAGCTGGTCTCATTTCATCCCCCTCCAAGGTGAGACAAAGGCCTCGCCAGTTTCTAAATCCTCCCTCGCTCCACAGGATTTTCATTCAGCCCCAAAACATCAAGCTTATTCCCACCTCAGACTCTTTACCTGCTTCGTACCCCCCTTTCTGGAATCCCACAACCCCCACCACTGACACCCCCCGCCCCCATAGCCCATCTCATTCTCTTCTCACCCCTTGGGTTTCACTCCAGGCCTCCTAGGTCCCTGGACCTCTTTACGTGAGCCATCCCGGGGCTCCCGCCCCCCTGCCTCTCCGGGAGAGATCAACAGCGAATCCCGCAGTTTGACTTTGTTTACTTGCAACACGCTACACGGCACCGGCAACAAGAAGGCCAAGTTGCCCCTTGCCGTGGGCCTTGCCTCCTTTGACCGGCCTGCTTTGGGGTGGGTGTGTTTGTTGACTGCCCCACTAAGTGAGCACCTGGCTCCCCAGCAGGGACTGTGGGTGGCTTCGCCACAATGCCTGAGTTCGAATCCTACCTCTTTCCTCTCCTGAAGGCATGACTTTGGGGCACATTTTCCTCTTTCCCCCACACACACACTAATAAGCAATGGCCACAGCGCCTGCCTGGGGGCCTGTGGAGAGGCAATGAATCCCTAGACCAGAAGGTGGCGCAGAGTAGGGGCTCAGAAGCGCGTGTCCTGCTTGTCCCTGCTAATGGCTGGTCTCCTGGGCTCAGCCCCGGGCCTCATGTCTGGCAGATAATAGTCACTCCACAATGTTTGTTGCAGGAATTCCACTCTTTTGTTGGGCTTATCTATACTGGAAACGGCTGTAAAGTGAAGCTTTCTTAATTGGCATCAGTGGGGGCTGCGATTGCAAATGGAATAATTGCCTGTTAGGGAGTCAGCGCCTGGAATAGATAAGAATGACCCCTGCAATCTCCCAGCTTTTCCCTTTTGTGCAGGGAAGGCGTGAATCCCAGGTGCTTCGGAAGAATTTGTTCTCTTAAATAGAGTAAACATCACGGCCCAGGTGCATTATTGATTTTCCCATTCAGCCCATTCTTTTTAGACGGTGCAAAGGAGCCAGGAGCCCCAAGTCCCCAACTCCCCAAGTAAAGGACACTAAGTGAGCTCTGCCTTTGGAGACCCTCTCTGGCCTACCTTAGCCAGCCCCGGGGATGCCTCCCGAAGGTGGCTTTGGGGGTTATCAGAAGGCAGGTGCTTTCCTCACTGGCCTGGTATTGCCAAGAGGTGATGGCTCCACAGGGTGTGGCTCTGACCTCTCTCATGGGGGCACAAACCCAGCCCCCCACCACCCTCAAAAGAGGAATGACCCCAGGTATGAGCTCAGACACAGGACGTGCTGGCACGAGGCCCGACCTGTGACAAGTGTTCAGTAGGTGAGCCATCGTGACTGCTAAAACCAATTGATAAATTTAGCAACGCACAACCTCACAGATAACAACTGAAGGCTTTGAGAGAGGGCCCGACCAGGCCCTGACACACACTTACAGGTCAGTGTCCGGGCGAGTCAGTCAACACTGCTGGCCCCTGACTGTAGGGTAAGGTGAAAGTATCAGGCTTTTCTGCCCTCCCTCCATTAGGATGGATGACGGAACCCTGTGGTCCCTAATGCATGCCTGAGGGGGGGCACCTGGAGCAGGGTGTGGGCCTAGGGAGATGGGATTCACCTGAGCTGAGACTGGGCTTTTAAGGGCGGCGTCACGGGGACGCCAGCAGAAGCCGAGAGAGAAGCAGAGGCATGAGAAGAGCAGAGAGAATGTGAGAGAACACCGGAGAGCAGAGAGTGAAGACTTGCTGGGAGCTGGGAGGCCTGCTAGCCTCCCGGCCCCCCAGCGCCCCTGCCTGCCGTGTACCTGGTAATCCCAATAAAAGCCTGAAAACCCGCCGAGGTCTCCAGGACTCTCTCCTACTTTACTGTCTGCATGGGATCATAGAAAGCCTGCTCTGTGGCCATTCCTGACCTTACACTGACCCTCTTGTGCACGCTCCTGGGGAGGGGGGATCAGAGCGTGGGTACAAACGCTCGGGAAGACACAGGCTAGGACGGGCTGGTCGGGAGCTGCCAGCATCCTGGCATCCATTGGACCTCTGTGACGCCCAGAGGCCACATTAAGGCCGAGAGTTTCATCATTTGGCAATGAACCCCCCAAAATCACTGACATCAACACTCAGGAACAGGGCAGCATGTGACAGTAATTGGGGTCATCCGAGCTGAGTGAGGGTGTGACTGTGACACCAAGCTTTGGTCCCTGGACCTCGTCTCTCCCTCTGCCCTGAGAGGCAGTCAGCCTTTCTGGGGTCAGTGGGGATGGGGCCCAGCACCAAAGTTATAAGCCATGGGGTGTAGCTGAAGCCCCAAGTCTGGGTTGGTGGGAGAAGGCCAGGGGGTTCCTGCAGGAACCTGTTGGAGAGCCTCTCGATGTTTATGAATAACTTCACAAATTTTATCCTTGTTTTCCAGTTGGGGAAATGGAGGCGCAAACATCTTAAGGGCCCTCGGGGTGACCCAGATCAATCTGCTTCCCTTCTGGCTCCACCCATTCAGCCTTTCATGGCCCCTGGGATCCTCGCCTTTATTTCCACCACAGGACATTTGCCCGTGCTGCCTCCGCATCTGCCAGCATCCTGCACGCCAATGTTTTCAGCTCTGGTGCCACCTCCCCAAGGATCTGAGTCCCCAGTCAAGTCAAAGTCCCTATTACGTGTCCTCAGAACCACCCTCCTCTTAGGAGCGGCTCCTCACAGTTGCAGTTTTACCCGTGCCTGTGTGAGTATCTGGCAAATGTGTGTCCGCTTACCAGGCAGTCAGCTGGCTCTTGAAGACTGGGTCCCTGCTCGTTTTCAGCCAGACCTGGCCCGCAAATACTTCAGTAAATATGCATGGACTGAACAAACACCTGGAAAAACAGGAATGCATGAATGAGTGATTACAGTCCCAGTGCGCTTAATTCCGAAAAAGATGCCAGAAACCAGGACGCTGCCCCCTCGGGTGTCCCCGCTTTGCTGGAGCTCAGCTATGTGCTGGGGTGCTTCGGCCGCTTCCTGGAACACTGGGGGTGCATGCGGGGTCACTCAGGGGGCTGGCAGGAAACGTGTCTGACAGCTTCCTCCACTGTGAAGAAAGAGCTGCTGGGGTGGGGGTGGAGGGTGAGGGGAGTCACAAACAATTTCTGCTTTAATTAGAGCTCCGTCGGCCTCAGTTAGCCTGGGTGTTTGTTCCCCTGTGTGTGTCAGGGAATTTGGAACTGACCCCAAGCTTGTGAAATAATTAGTACAATAGTGCCGATCTAGCCATTTCTGAAAAGAGTAATTTACTCCCAGCGTAGCCTCCCGGCAGAGCCGCTCATTAATCAAACCAGGCCGCGAACATCAGAGCCGTCCCCTTTCCAGCACCGCATCCATCATGGGCCTTAGGAGCTGCGGCAGCCAGAGCCAGGCTCCGCCTCTGTCGGCTGCCTTCCCGGGTCTGCTGGGTCTGGCCTGGCGGCGTGGAGCTGGGGGTGGGCAGCAGCCAGGCCCGGGTGGGAGGACAGGCCCCAGGCTGGGCGCTGGACACCACGCCGGCTGCACTGTACCGCCTCCGTGGAGAGATGTCCTCCTTGACTGCACACAGGAGCCTCTGGCCCTTGCTGCCCCTCCTTGGCCCATTCACCCCGCTCCTGTGTCTACCAGCAAGCACCTCGTTGCTCCGCTTATTTACTCTCCTGTTCCTGCCTGTGACTGGAGGCCAAACAGCAAGAAACAAAGGGCTTTGACATTCACTCTTGTTGAGCCCCTGAGCCGAGCACGGTGCCTGGCACACAAGAAAAGGGTCTTAAAAATAGGTTCTGAATCAATGAAGGAAAAGTAGCAGCCCAGTGCAGTCGGAGCGCCATGCCCAGGTTTCCCAGGTTGCTCAGCTAGCTCAGCTAAAGGCGCCTTTAACTGAGAATCCCAAGGATCCAGCCAGGAGTCCCCGCAGCCCTGACCCTGAAGCCCCCCGGCCCTCATCACACTCGGCCGGCCCGTCAACAGACGGATGCGGTCCGATTTCCCTGTTTCTCTACTGAATTATTAGCTACCTGCATCCTCTCTCTGTTGCTATGCAGCATGTTACATAGAAACAGGAGGGCTTTAACACACAGGCATTCATTATCTGGAAGCTTCTGTGGGTCAGGAGTGTGGGTGTGACTTTCCTGGGTGCCTTGTCCACCAATTGTTGAGAAGCAGTAACCAAATGTGGGCTGGGCTGGGGGCTCATCAGAGGGCTCGGGCGTGTAAGGATCTTCTGCCCAACTCACTCAGGGCTGCCGTCGGGGCTCGGATTCCCAAGACTGTGGGCCTGGGGGACTCAGTGCCGGACCCCCCAACAGCACCGTGCTTCAGCACAGCATGCAAGCATGGGAAGTTTTCTAGCCTGACAAGGCAGGGTCCTCTGTGGCCTAGTAAGGGAAGCGACACCCCTCAACTTTACCACATTCCGTTGCTTAGAAGCCATAGGGGAGGGGACTCCCCCCAGGGTGATTACCAGGAGGTGAGGACCTCTGGAGATTGTCCTGCGATTTGCCTGTGAAAAAATCACATAGAGCCACACCCACGAAGGTGCCTTCCTTGCTGTTGATCATAGTCCCAGATTGGAAATAATCCAAGTTGCTCGCAAGAAGGGAATAGTAAATCATAACTTCCATTATCATAGAATGCTGTGCACTGAAGTGACAAGGAGCCAATAAATAGAAAGTGCACGTTGGTCCAAATTAGGGAACCATTTAAACATAGAAAAATACAAACAAATGCAGTCATGAGGTGTTTCCAATCCTGGCAGAAATTTTTTTTTTAAGATTTCTTAGCGTGTTCATCGGGAGTGAGAAATGGCCCCATGCGGGGGGTTCCAGTGCCCATAGGAAACACCTCACCCCAAAGTTTCTTGGATTCCTCTGCTTTTGATCACATTCTCAGCCCAACTGGGGCTTCCAACTCACCCAGGGTGGTCTGGGGTTGCTGTTGTTTAACCAGGAAAAATCAAAAAGAAAGGGGGCCTCCTTGGTGGTTTAGGGGCTAAGGCTCAGCACTACCACCATGAGAAACTGAGTTCAATCCTTGGCCAGGGGGCATCCCACAGGGCACAGCAGACTTCCCACTGTCCACCCTCTCCCCCACCAGCTGTGGAGTTCAGTAAATCCACCTGTTCTGCTCCTCACTCTGTCTCTGGTAAATCTTCTCACCACCACCACCACCCCCCCTCCTGCCCCGCACCTCTGGCCTGCACGCCAGTTCTTCTATGCAAAAATAAATAAAATATTTTTTTAAAAAAGATTCATCAATTATATAAACTCAGAGTGGAGCAACTCTGTTTGGGGGGTGCTGTGGTGTCCCTTGCTGGAGGCTAGCTCATCCCAGAACCCATTTAACTTTGTCCTCCTGTGCCCTCTCCTTCAGATTGCCAGGCCCATCCGTCCCCAGGTATCTGCTGACCATAACCGTGACTTATTTCTCCCTCTTATCTCCCCGCGGGCAGGGGCAGAACTTGGCACAAAGTGACGAGTGGAGCTGGAACCGGCCAGATTGGGTGGTGCTGTTCTCACCACCGAGTTAGAGCTGCCGTTGACTGTTTGATTTGACTCAAACACTGAGAGGTGCTTCCCTGTGTTGGCGATGATTTTTTTTTTCCTTTTTTTAATTAAACAAGGATGGTTTGTTCTCTGTCTCACAGAGGAAAGGGAGGAAAGTATAATATTATTTTTAATGTATTAATCACCCACCGTATACTGTGCCTTGCACGAAGTGTTTATGCTCTTCCTTTCATTCAGTCCTCCCATGACATACTATTGAAATATTCCACTTTACAAATAATAAACAGTGAAGTGCAGAGTGATTAAGCAATTTGCCCAAGGATACTCTGTTGCTAAGGGCAGAACAAGAGCTATTTGCAGGCCCTATGGCCCAAGTCATCTTGTTAGCATCATTTTATATTTTAATGGTGAGAGAAACGAATCTATTTCATGAAAAGAAAACTCTGTACTGGGACTGAGATGTTATGTTCAATATGAAATTCACTTTAGATGAGTTTAAACCAGGATTTCACATCCTTGGTGCTGGTGACATTCAGAGCTGGATCATCCTGTGTGTGCGTGTTGGGGGGCGGAGGGGGGTCCTGTGCACTGTAGGATTTGAGCACCATCCCTGGCCTCAGCCACTAGATGCCAGTAGCATCCACCCCAGAATCTGGGGAATAAGACCCCAAGCATATCCTGCAAACCTCAGGGCTCCTCCCATTGCCTACCATGGTCAAATCCACTCAGAAGCTACAGGGTAAAGAGGATCAAATTAATGTCATCTCTGGACTCAGCCCCTGAGTCCCAGAGTGGTGTGCAGAACTGGATGGGTGGGCGGAGAGCAGGAATGGAGCAGAATCACGTAGCAGCACAGAGACCCATGTGCGCTCAAACTACATGAAATACTTTGCTCGGAAAGATGTGGCAGACCAAGCGCTTTCTCTATCATTTTCTTATTCTTGAAACACTATATAGCGAGACAGGAAAGACATCATGCCCCATCTTGCAGACAACAAAATCGAGGTCCCTGCAGTTGAATGAACTGCCGATGTCACAGTGAGGAAGTGGCAGGATCTGCATCCAACTCCTGCGAAGTTCTTTGTGTTACCAGTGACCTCATCCAAGCAAAAGATCATCCAAGTTTCTTAAACAGCAACTCTCCCCAGGAGAGCCAGTATGATGCAGGAGACCAAAAACCCAGAGGCATGACTTGGGTTATCAAGTAGCTCCATGACATTGGCAAGGTCATTTAACTTTTTCAGACTTTAAGTTTCCCCAATATTCAGTGATCTTATAGCATTTGGGTATTTAATGCCAAAATGCTGTCATGAGGTCCTAAAAGGGAAATTGAGACTGGCCATCACTGGTCTCTTCCACTCAATAAAAACCTTCATTGGATGCTATGACAGAGTCACCTCTTCCTACTGCATGGATAAAGTCTGGGGTTTACTGTGTCCCAAGCAAGTTAACATTTTGTTTGTCAGTATAGCCTCCCCAATAAAAAGTGGTCCTTCCTTGTGTTAAGATCCACATAAATGGATATGAGACTTCAGAAATTTAACCTTTCTCCAAAGGCAAATCACAGTTAGGGTGGTAGAGGTCATTCTCCAGCCTTCCCTGGCCTCACTAAACTTCTCGATGTCCAGATAACTGGAACTTGTGCTTTTGGTGGTTGTGGATAACTAGACTAAATTCCAGTCTCCTCTCTGGGAAATTAAAATATATATATAGCATCTAGCTTATAGTGTTATGAAAGTTAAATAAGATAGAATATGAAGTCATTAACACAGTATTCAGTAAGCGCTCAAGAAAAGCTAGCTCTGATGATTGTTGCCACCACCACCATCATCATTATCACCATCCTCATCATTGCCTTCATGTCCATCATCCTCATCCTCATCATCAACATCATTACTACCACCGCCACCATCATCATCTACACCACCATCACTACCGCCACCATTATCATCGATACCTCCATCATCATTGCCTTCATCCTCATCATCCTCATCCTCATCACCACTGTCACCACCACCACCATCCTCATCATCACCACCATCATCACCATCACCACCATCACCATCCTCATCATCACCACCATCATCACCATCACCACCATCATCACCATCCTCACCACCATCATCATTGCCTTCATCCCTATCATCATCATCCCCATCATCATCATCACCACCACCACCCTCATCCTCATCCTCATCCTCATCACCACCATCACCATCACCACCATCGTCATCGCCATCACCATTTCTGCTACATTATAGATCCTCTAGGAGTTGAGTTTTTTAAAAGGTAACCAGAGCTTAAGCCGCAAGAGCCATATTTGCTGGAACTATTGCTGTTGTTGTTATTGTTACTATTATTACTATTTATTTCTTCGTATTCCTAAGGCTTTAGTAGGATTTCACTGGACGCCCTGACTGGTCCCCAGCACAGGAGAAGTCCTAATAGAAAGATGTCTTTTTCCACTGCTGAGTCACTGTTCTGTATGAAAAGAGAAGAGTTGTGCCACCCCTTCTTTCTGAAACCCAAGAGTGTGATACCAGCAGCATTAAACGCACTGCTGAGTGTTTATTGTTTGTGTGGGAATAAGTGCCTTGCATCATTTGTTCACTTGATCATCGCAACAGCCCAGTGAGGAAGGTATGATGTTGCCCATCGTATGAATTAGGACACCAGGCTTAGAGGGATTAAACGACTTACTCAGGTTCATAATGCTGGCAAGGGCAGTACCTGGTGCACAGAAGGCACTCAAAATACTGGCAGAGCAGGGCAGAGAATTGAACCCCAGCCCTTTCAGCTTCAATCCCAAGCTCATAACCACCCCCTGCTTAGAAAGAAAAGCCCCAGGGGAGATGTTATGTTGTCATCCTTTGATTGTCTGGGTATTATTTTTATTAAAGCAGCTATTGCTTTATGGCCCCAGAAGTCCCTCCTGGCCGTGCCCTCGCCCTCTCTCCATCAGCGTTGGGCAGCGATGGCCATCACGTCAATGACAAATCCTTCCTGGTTATCCGGGACCCACTGACAATAGCCCAGGTGTTCCCTGACTGACTCTCCTGCCTGCCTTCCTTTTCACTGCCCGCACTGCACAAACTAATTGCCTGATTCCCAAAGCAAGCTCGTCTTTCTCAAAAGCACTATCAGACACTGTCAACCAACAGGAAGCACAATAGAGCTTTAAAGATGGCTGGAGAGGCTCCACGGCTGCCTCATTCCAGGTCGGAGGGAAGACACACCTGTGCTGTCCCTCCGTCTCTCCTTTGCTCTCCTCCCTGTTTCCGAGCTGCCCAACTAGCATCTGCACATTACCAGGTAAATTAAACTTTGAGGGGAGCAGAGCTACCCAATTAAGGGCTCCAGGTGAAAAGAAGGTGATAAAACGCTTCATTTCAGCAGGAGTATCTTTATGGAAACACCAGAATTTGTTCACTAGTTGCATGTAAATGAGACATGCGGGCGCCATAATTACCTCACCTGGCCGCCGTGCTCCGGTGCAGAAGCTGATGGCTCTCTGGTCTGGGGGCACTTTGAGGAAGGGGCACCTTCCATTCCCCCAAACCAACAGGGTGTGATCCCACCAAGGTAAGCTCAGCTCAGCCTCCGAGCCTGCCAAGGGTTCATTATAAGCCCCAAACTGTCACGTCGCTCCCCTAATGAGGGCGTACATCTTTGGCAGCCTCGGGACAGTAGTGACTTATTTCATGACACATTCTGGGAGTTTTATGTGTCTGCTCCATAAAAAAAAAAAAAAAAAAGAAAGAAATGCGCTGTTTCCATAGCAATGCGGGGTCTTTCGGGCAGCCCCGTCGTGACAGCGAGAGCCCCTGCGTCCTTCTGGGAACAGTTCTTTTTGTTTTTCTGGAAGCTCTTAATGGTCCCCCAAACACTCTCCTCCACCCTCATTTCAGAGAGCACCAAATGGCACACCCCAGTTTTGCAAGCCTGACGATTCGCCCTGTGATGCTCCAAAGTGTGCAGAGCATCTTTTAAGACCCCAGCGAACCCAAGGAAGAAGAGGAGGGTCTTGGCTCGGAAGAGAGACAACGCCTTCCAAGGAGCAGCATCACAGCAGCTGGCAACAGCAGATCGCATCCGTTTCTGGCTGACAGAGCTGTGATGGAAATGGGTCGGGGCTCAAAAGAACCCAGTTCTAGTGCCCAGCTCTGGACCAACTCTGCTTCAATAGTAAATGCACGCAAGTCTTGTCTGGGTCATCACCCGACTTGGGGTCAACAGCCCCCCCCCCCAGCTCATCGCATTCAGCTGTTGAAATGACTAGAAGGGATAAGATACATAAAGAATGGAACCAGGTCCTTTTGGAGCAACCCACCATGTTAGCTCCTGTTCCCCCATCACCTGGAACGGGCCCAGCAGGGCCGTCCTCTCTCCAGCCATCGCTCTGTAGCATTCGCTTCCCAACCTTTATCAGTGGATTTGTGTGCTGTGCAGAGGAATGTAGGCTGGGGCATCTTTGGGGTGGGTCTGGATGCTGCGAGCAAGGAGCCACTGGTTCCGTGTACTTCACCCTGCCAGTCTGCACGCCCCAGGCCATGCCCAACCCTGGGCCCAGCAAAACAGCGCGGTCAGTTCCTAGATGGGAACATTGCCCGAAAGCTCCAGGGCAGGGGACCTTCTGTCCCCTTGGGGCCACAGGGGTGGGGAGCACTGTTTAATTCCCTTCTGCCGTTGTCTGCCCTTCTAGACCTAGGGATATTCCTCCCCTTGAACTTGTTGCTTACAGTCTACTCTCCCTCCCCCTGCCTCCTGTCCAGACTCTTACCTGACCTGCAACATTTGGATGGTTTTTTCAGTGGGACCCTCTCCCTCCCTCCCCCTCTCTTCCCATGCATCCTAGATAGTGAGCCCCAATGTTCTACTGTGCAGATCTAGACGTGTTCGACCCCTGTAAAACCCTCCCATGTTTCCCTCACCGACTTCTAGAAGAGAGTCCAAGTTCTTACCCTGCAGCCCATCTGGCTGCTGCTCATCTCTCAGCCTCACCCTCCCGTCCCCCTCCTCTCCCCTGGCTGAATCTCTTGCACCCCTGGGTTGACCTTGACCCAGGGCTCTTAGCCTAGCAGTCTCACTACCTGCACCATGCGGCCACCTAGGAAACATCTAAAGAAGGCAGAAGGCAGTGTCAGAGCTCACCAACTGGAGAGTCTTGATCCAAGGTCTGGGAAATCCAGGGAAGATAATTAGCAGCCACAGTGGCCCCTCGAACCCACTTCCAGATTGCAATCACCCTTTCATACACTGTGAAAGGAACCTCTTCGTTTCTGTCTGGCTTCTTTTACTAAGCATCATGTTCTCAAGTTGTGGCAGGGAATAGTACTTCCTTTTTCTAAAAATAAATGAATTTATGTTAGTTCAAAAATATTCCTCTTATCCCATCTTTCTTGGGATCAAAGATTCAAATTTATAAACTGGTAACCAGTACACAATCTGTGGCCGTCAGCCAAAGCAAAATCAGTGCATTTGTGATAATGTGGTTATATTTCTTTTTTTTTTTATAAATTTTATTGTTATATTCCCCATACAATTGCAGCCCCCCATTCTGACCCCAATCCCTCCCCTCCCGCCCCCCTAAAAGTGTCTCTGGTTCATAGTTTTTTGTTGATTTTGATTTTCACTTTCTTATAGTTATTCATTTTCCTGGTCCCTTATTTAAGTTTTCTAGATTCCTGCTATGAGTGAGACCATCCGGTATTTTTCTTTTTCTTTTTGGCTTATTTCGCTGAGCATGATCCCTTCCAGCGCCATCCATGTTGCAGCAAATTGCATGTGTTTATCTTTTTTGAATGCTGAGTAATATTCCATGGTGTATATGTATAATGTGGTTATATTTCATAATGCACTGCACCATGGTTTCACCAGCTGAGACTGTCTGTTCAGTGTATCATGGAAAGTTAATGAAGAAATCCTTGAAATTAAAGGCATTCTAGATTACAGGTGCAACCCTCCTTTTCATGGCTGAGTGATATTCCATTTTATGCACGTACCACAGTTTGCTTATTCATTCATCTGCAGATGGACATTTAAGTTGTTTCTACAGTTTGGCCATTATGAATAGCACTTTGGAAAACTTTCATTGACCAGTGTGGAATATTCTGCATTTTCTAGAACGGGGATTGTTGGTCCTATAGTAAGCCTATGCCGAACTTTTGAAGACACACTGCTCCGTTGGGGCAATGAAGTGGCTTCTCACTGTGATTTTGATCTGCAGCTCCTCCTTTTCCCTAGTTTTATTGAGAAATAGTTGACTGACACACATCAGTGCATATGTTTCAGGCGAGCATATGACTCGATTGACATCTCTCCTGAAATGATGCCCACGATCGGTTCAGCTAACAGCACTCTTCTCTTGGCAATACAATAAAAGAGGAGAAAATAAAGGGAGGAAAGACATTTTCTCCTTGTGATGAGAATGCTTAGCTTTACTCTCTTAGCAAGTCTCTTCTGCGTCACACACCGTGCCAGCTGAGTCACTGTGCTGTAGGTTACATCCCCAGTACTTATTTACATTATAACTGTATATCTTTTGCATATCTTCTTTGTTTATCTTCTTTGAAAAATTACTGGAGTCCTGAAATGGACATTATGATAGCCTCATTTATAAATTAAGGAACTGAGGCCAAAATTGGGATCAGAGCCTCGGCCACTATTTCATCCCTCCAGCAACCCGTGAAGTTGCTGTTATAGTTCCAGGGTACGGGCATGTCCCTTTGCATGTTTTGGGGGAGGGGGTTAATGGTCACCCCCACCCAAGAATCCCTGGACCTCAGGTTTAGAATTCTGCACTGGATGGTGAGTTTAGTAGAAGACAAGGCATGTGCTTGTCTCAGTATGTGTTTGAATAAGTGAGTCAAGTGACTACAAATTCCGTCTGAGCTTCCTTTGCCTCAAAAAATACCATTTCTCATACAATGATTCCAGGACTCCCAGCTGAGCCCTGGATGATATGTGCACCCCAAGACAGCTCCAGATCATCTCCCCAAACCCCAGCAAGCAGAGACTGCCTGCACAATGCCTCGTGGCACTGACTAGACACCTGAGCTGGAAGCCTGGATGTCTAGTCTGGGCTGTTATTACATCTGGATCAATTCTTAATCTTTCAGTTTAACTCTGAGCTGCTTGGTGACCTCCGACAGATCAGATATAAATCATTCCACCCTGCCCAGGTAAGAGACATCGCGCCAGCTGTGGCCCCGTGACATTTGAGACTTTCTTGGAGGCCAGCCCCCCTCAAAAGGCAGAGTGTGGTTCTCAGCTGTGACTGGTTCAAAGGCAAGCAGACTCAGGGGCTTTAGCAAAAGGTGAAATAAACAATGGTGTGTCAACTCTGTCTCCGCTCCAGGTAGAAAGAGGCCGTGCGTATCATCCCCCTGCAAAATGCCTCTGGGCCGAGAGCGACTTTCTGGGATGCTATAAGGTTGATCTCCATTGTTGACTTGTTCAGAATTTGATCTTTTAGAATTCAGAGGGGCAGTCAGTTAAAAAGCAAAAGGGAAAACTAATATTTAGTGATTGCTTCCTGCGAGGCATTGGCATCAACACCATCACGAATTAAACCATTTAATCTCTGCAGCCATCCCAGAAGGCTGTTATTATGGGCCTCATTTTACAAGGGAGGAATTATAGTTTGGGGAGTTCCATTGCCCCCCCAAGGCCCAGTGGCTGATAGGAGCTGAAACTAAGACCCAAGAACTCCATCCATGTGACTCTCGTTCCTGTGCCCTTTCTCACTCAAAATCTCCACAAGTCTTTATTTTCTGCACCCCCCCTTCTCAGAAGTTCTCCCTCCAGATCCATGCAGAGGAATGGTAGAGGCTCCAGAACTGAAGAGACCCAAGTTCAAGTATGACCCAGGCTAATACTTAGGTATAAGCAGCCTCACCCCCCTGAATCTGTCTTCTTGTCTGCAAAATGGGATTGTTGTGAAAATGGACTGAGTTAAGAGAAATGAGAGCCGTTTGAAAATGAGTGTCTTATTGTCAAAAGCCCTCCAATTAAGCATTCAAGCTTTAAAGTAGGTTCTTAAGGATGATACAACTTTATGCCTAAATTTTACAAACTGGGACAGCTCCTTAAAGATATCATAAGAAAGCACCGTGAGTTATGTAGCATGGGTGACCTCCCATAACACATGGGTGGACGCCACGTGATCAAGTTGACAATCATCAAAGAAAAAAGATCTGTGTTTTGTCTCTTAGGTAATCTGGCATCTCAGGGGGAAAAGTAACTACAGACTCAACATTCTATCTGCCAGGACATGTTACCAAAGGAAAAGAGAGTCTAATTTCTACCTGATTTATTAAATTTAGTTATTTGATCATTCAGCCTACCAGGCAAAGACATGTCTCTCAGTTTGGCCAGCTAAGGCTAGGGAAAAGCAGTCAGTGGGAAATAGATCGGGCTTTTCCAGGTGCTGTGTAGATGTTCAGAACACGGAGGGCAATGAGGCCTCGTGATCCCTGGATCTGTTGGCCATACATAGCGCCATGACACGAGCAAAACCACGGGAGCTCAGTAACCACAAAACTGAATCTCCATGTTCTCAGTCACAATCCAAATGCATCCAGGGGGTTCTCCCATTTGCTCCAGCACAAACACCCCACTGCTTGGCTTCCCCTGGCGAGAGACAATGCAGTCAATTCTTGACCCCTCCCTGGTTACCAGTCCCTTCACTTGCATATGGCTTCTTATTACAGTATTATCTAACGAGGAGGCAATACTACGGCTGGGCCAGATGTGCTGTGTTCCCGGCTTACCCTGCTCTTGAGACTGCAGCTAACTGAAAACGGAGATGTCTATACCCTCTGGTTTTTATTGATGAGGACAAATCTCCCCCATATTTCTCTGCCCACTCATCTTTTTCATTAATGTATTATAACCCTAAACAATACAACTGGCCCTCATCGTCTTGCTGCTGCGCCACCTGCACAGACCATTTAAGACATAATCCTTGTGGTTAAATGTCTTAATTATGTCTGGAACTATATGATTTGAAATAGTGTTGTGTTTAGAGAAGAGCCTAGGAGCCGTGCAGGGAGCACCTCACAAAACCAGACACTGATCTGTACAACGTACCATCAAATAAACCACAGGCACTTCTGGGTTCTGCCGTTTGTTCCCCAGAAGCTTTTTTTTCTTTCGGTGCCAGGATCCAGGCCTAGATTCCACCTGACACTTAATTGTCCTGCTTCCTCTGTCTCCTCCAACCGGGGACAGTTTCTCAGACTTGGCTCGACTTTCATGACCTTGATACTTTTGAAGGGCACTGGTCAGAGCTGTGGTACAGTGTCTCCAAACCGGGTTCATCAATATTTTCTCATAATTGGATGGATTTGGAAGGAGAATCCCATAGATGGGAAGGGCCCTTCTCATCACTACCCTTCAAGAGGCCCATGATATCAGCCTCACCTGTTCCTGGTGACACTAACACAACTCGGGCAAGGTGGTGTCCCCTGTGAAATCACTAGTTTTTCCTCTCTCTTCTCTCTCTATTTATGAGAAGCTTCTCCCTTAGTCCACACTCAAAGGGAGGGAAGTTGAACTCCACCTCCTGGAGAGACGGGTGTCAAAGAATTTGCAGGTATATTTTAGCCACCATGGCAATTAATAAATATTTGGGGGGAGGCACTTTGGGACCATGCGATTATTCTGTTTCTCTACATAAAGCTTCACCTACTAACTTTAGCATTCACGTGGACCTTGCAAGAAACCTTTATTACATTGTTGTTCGAATGATGATTTTCTATTTCCCTTGTTTCTTCTATATTAATTGCTTGAATTATTCTCTAAGGAAGACTGGTCTCTTCTCCCCACTCATTTATTTATTCATATCAGTATGGGGATAATAGATTTGTTTTGTTCTTTGGGTTATAATTCAACAGCATTACTATGTATCTTGTGGCTTAAAATTTTCAACTTAGCAACTAGCAACTCTATCAGATCAGCTCTCAGCTTCCTTTGACACAGTCTCGTCCTTTAATTTTCTAATTTTCTAATCACTTCCTCACTTTCTAGCACTACTAATCGTTCCAGGTTCAACTTCTAATATCCCTTCCCCAGCCTACTTTCACACATTTCTCCAAGGAAACTTGGCTCCCTTATTCAGAGAATGGAATTTATAAACCAAGATCTGGGTGTTAATTATATTTTAATGAGTCTATTTTAATAACAATTCCTGATATATTTCCCTCTTTCAATAAAATGGCTGCCTGAAACAATACCCAACACCAGACAACTCTTAACAAAATCTGTAAGATAGATCCTAGTCCCTAAGGTCCCCATTTATCAATGGAGACAAGAAAAGCCCCAGAGAGGTTCATTACTTTGTCCACTGCTGCACAGCAAGTAAGGGGTGGGGCAGGGTTTGAACCCAGGTCTAAATCTAGACCCTTCCCTCTTGCCCACCCACTTCTGCCTTGGATAAAAGGTGAGTGGATTTGCAGTCAGACCAATCCGAGCTCAATCCTTGGTGATACCATTTCCTAGCAGAGGGACCCTTCTGAGTATCCCCAGCTGCAAATGGCATTAATAAAGCTACCTCTGCAGGTTGCTGCTGGCAGGACAGAGTGGGGCTCCTCTGCAGACCGGTGCCTCCTCTTAGGCAGGGCTGGCCCAGCGGTTGGGGGAATAGACCCTGAGGTCCAACGACTGATCTGCCCTCTCCAGCCACATAGCATCTCTGTGCCTCAGTTTTCTCTTCTAAAAGTGGAACGAATCTATGAGCAGAATCTAAGGGCACCCGACGCGATAACACCTAGAAAGCATTTGCTGCATTGAATGCTACTTAGGAAGAGCTCAAGTCACAGAGACTGTTGTCAATATTGTTATTTAAATCCCAACAACTAGAAGATCCAACCGGATCTATGTGGCTGGATGCATCGGAACGAATGCAAAGATCCACAAGGGTTGCGGAGGGCACTTTCCCCGGAGGGGATTAACAGGGGCACCTGCTCACCTCTCCAGCGCTCACCTGGTTGCTCACCTACCCCTAACCCCACTCCTCATTTCCCTGGGAAGGTGTCTCCATGCAGTGCCCCCCATGAAGAGGACGCTGTGACAGATGGTTCTGTGGAACTGCGGGGCATTGACAGACGCCAGCTTCATTCATCACCAGGCCATGGGACTGGCACTCTGATAATGCATTATGTGAGGACATCATCAGCACACTGTCACCCCGGTGATGGATCCATCAGCAGATGGGGCTGTTGTAAAAGGGAAGGAGAGGAGGGTCTAAGAGGAGGGGAAAGCCTCTCCCAGCTGAGGAGGAGGCCCTCATAGCAGGATGGAGTGTGTCCCAGCCTGCCAGCACCCGACGTGATTCATGCTCACGGTGGCCTGGGGCAGGCAAGACGGCAGAGGATAGCAGTGGGGAGAGGATAATCCTGGAGATCTGGAGACTTCGTGACTCCTGCTAAGCCCTGTTGACCTTTCTCCTTGTCTATGAAGTGAGGATGTTTGCCCCATGCAGTTTATCGCAATGATTGCTCCATAGAATGCTAGTCCAATCAGATACACTACGGAAATTCCAAGGTGGGCACAGGTTTACTCGCTCTGAAACCTCAGATAGACAGAAGGACACTAAGGGTGACGCTGGCTCTGTGGTAGGATGTTTGGTGGGCCCTCCTTGTCCAACTCAATCCACTATGAAATATTTATTTTTGATCTGGTGCCTATAAACCCATGATCCCGTGGTCATGCTGGGTTCAATGGTCTCCAAGATCCCTTTCAGTCTGGAGAATACAGTGAGGTGAGCGCAGGCCTTGAACCTGACAGACTTGGAGTCAAAACCTGTAACTTTCAGATACCACATTGATACGCTTCAGCAGGTTGTTTCTGCCTGGTGAGCCGTGGTGCAGATCCTCAGCTCAAGGTTGCTGTGAGGACTGGAGAAAGGGGGCCGAACCTGCCCAGCCCCCCGCCCAATGCAGCAGTCACTGCCCCCTGGCTGCTGGTATTGAAGGGAAAGCATCCACATCTACTGGATATGCTCCAACGCCAGAGCTGAGCTAATGGGCCTCCCATCAATGATCTCATTTACTTCCCCAAATGGCCGTGTGATAAGGCATTCCTGACGCAGGCACAGAAAATCGAAGCCTAGAGAGGTGACAAGACTCATCCAAGAACAACAGTGTTCTTCACTTTGAAGTCCAAAGGCTGAATCGCTGTTATTATCACCCCCCTCAGATGAGTGAGGCGGCCCCAGGGAGGCGTGAGCTCACCATGCACAGCACAGACACCCTTGCCAGGAGCTAACCACTGACCTACAAAGGCCACTGTGCCAAACCTCTGCTTCCTAAAGGTGGGCAGACTTGAGACCTGATTAGGGGGAAGGTTAGCTCTGCAAGTGGAAGGTACTGGTACGTCAGCACACTACAGGGGGGTTAGCCCAATGTCTTAGAGCATCCTCTTTGGCCAAGTCTCCACAGCTCTCATGTCTGGCATAGGATACTGGTGGCAAGGAGGCAGCACCTACTATAGTGCTGGGGGGGAGACATTTTTTACAGTGTTCAAACTCTTTGCCTCTCTTAGAACTTTCACAGCCAAGCTATTTGCTCCTTCCTGGAACAAGGCTTACCCAAGTGTAATGGCGGCCGGACAATGAAGGAATTAAACCTTCACCTGTGGCTACTGACCACCGAGGGGTCGGCATGGCAGAGGACTCTGTGCCCTCCAGGGAGATGGTTGACCTGAGAGGCTCAACACCTGACTTGGTCTTTGTCCCTCAGGATATCAGGCTTTAAAGAGGGACTATCCAAGCTGAATGGCCTCTGGGGGTTCCTCCAATTCTGCATTCTCTTAATGTCTGAACTTGAAACTGTGCACTCACCTCATTTGCAAAGTTCCAGGCTAGAACAAAGGATTCCAAAACACTCGTGGAATGAAGGATCACACCCAGCCTCAGCCACTGGCATTCACAACGTAGAAATGCTAACGCCACAGATTTGGGTATTCACCCTGTAATGTTGAGATTTAATTTCAGCAGAGAGCTTCCATAGCACATAATGGTATGTCATTGTACTACGGTTTACTTCCCCTAGCAAATAAAGTATACAGGGAAAAAAATTGAAAAGAACATACATTGTTTTATTGTCTTGTGAAATTGCTGGGTTTCAAGCCAATAGAATGCTTTAATGCTCAAGTTCTCAAGGGTGATACAAAGTGCAGAGCTTCTCTGTTTGTGAAGCTAAATTTAATAAACAGAGTAATCCCCTGGCAGGCCCTGGGATTTTTCTAATATCTTGATGGTGTCCAGGGAGAGGGGCTTGATATGTGAAAAATAGCATAAGACCTTACAACCAAGACTTACTGAAAACAATTGCCCTTTAATTGAGGCATCTGCTTTTCACATGTTGTGGTGCTGAATTGGAAATCACTTTAATTGTGCGTGCTTGGTCCACACGCCGTCGGATGCCCTCCACAGTCCTGGAGCTGAGCCGGAGGTCATGACATCCAGTTTTGTCCAGCCCAGTCTGAGGACACAAAGACCACAGTCCTTTCTCAGCTACAAAGACATCCTCATCCTCATCCTCATCCTCCCCCCTTCGGGGTGTTTGAAGGACACACTGATAAAAGTTAAGCTGAGATATCAGATTACACCATCTTCCCCACCACCACAGCGTCCGTCTTGCATTATATTGCATGCAAAACATTCAACTGCATCGTAGGTTACCTCTGCGGTGATGCCTGGGTGGAAAATGCTGTCTGTCCCGGGGGAAATTCCCTAGAGCAGGTCCTGTGTTGAGGGGTCTCGCGCAAGTGCTTTATTAGTAGAGAACCCTCAGGGGAGAAGCAGTGAGGGGAGAAAGGTGAAGAACCTAACCAAGGGCCAGGAGACCAGATGCCACGTGATCCCCTGAGCTGAGCTGGCTCCACCTTAAGGAGGGGGTGGGCACTTGAACCCCGTGTCAGTTGGTCATGGCACTGGGCTTCCCAGTGGAACTCTCCTAAAGAGAGCGACACCCTCCACCTTAAACTCTGGGGTACCGGTACACCACAGGCAGAGATCAGAACATGGCACCACCCCATCGACGATGCTGTTAGTGCTTCACCCCAATTTTCAGATTCCTTTCACTATTTCCTTGTACCATGTTCCAGTTAGCATCATACAAGTCACCCCCAAAACCTAGTGGTTTAAAACAGTGATTGGCTTATGCTATGATTCTGAGGGCTGGACAGCACCCAGCCAGGGGCTCACCTTGGGACCCTGCAGCATCAGGCAGTGACTCAACAGCAAGGTCTACTTCCAAAATGGTGGGCTGGCAGGCATGGGCTGGTGGTCAGGGGGAGCTTGACTGGCACTGAGGGTCGGAGTTCTTGGTCCCTCCCTGCATGGGCACCCAAGGGCATGGTGGCTGTGTCCCAAGAGCAATGTTCCAAGAGAGAGATCTGTGTGGAAGGGAGACATCCTTCTGCTGCATCTAGTCATCAGGGCAGTCACCAACATCAGCATATATGGATATGGATGTGGATACGTGTCCATATGTGTGTACAGTTTTCAGAATTGGCTGGGGAGATGAACGCAAAAGGTTAACAGTGGTGAGGCTCCACCATAATCATTCTCTTCCCATGTATATATCTACCTACCTACCTACCTACCTACCTACCTATATCCGTCCATTCCCATCTATGCACCCATCCATCCGTCCATCCACCCACCCACCCATATGTCCCTCTCTCTATCCATGCATCCATCCTCCATCCTTCATGCAAAAAGGGGGTAATAAATAGTCCCCAAAGAGCTTATGGAATGGGAAATAACTATGGCTTTCAGAAATATGACTTGGGAACAGACGTCTCTTCGCCAGCTTCTGTGCGAAGCGGCTGACCCCACGACTCTGCTTGGAGAACTACAGAGACGCCAGGTGCCCACGGCAGGAGCCACCCAGGCAGCCTGGGTGATGCCTCACTGGGCAGCAGCACGAAAGCTCCTGTCACTCGAACTCCAGGGGCTAATTCACTTTCCCGCGCTTGTCTGCAGATCAGAGCCAGGCCGGGTCCTGGCTGGAATCACGCCCTCGCTGGACACCCCACGCCTGCAGTCCCTCCTCGGAGCCCGTCCTTAATCACCCATGAATCCTCATCTCGACATCTGCTCCTGAGGAAGCTCACCTAAGACAACCTCCCTCTTAGGAAGTCATAATACTTATTCACTATGTCACTTATCTAATATTTAGACAAGTATCACTTTGTAATCTCCTGTTTTATATTGTTTCACAAACTTTGATATCATCATTTATCTTTATGCTTGATTTCCCAAGCACTAGACTATGCGGTATCTTATTTATCTCCATTTCCTCCAATTGCTGAAAAATAACGTGGGAAGAGAATGAACACAGTGGAACACGTACGACGGTGCCAGCCACTGTTAACCTCTTTGCATTCATTATCCCACCTAATTCTGAAAACAGCCCTTATGAAGAAGACATTATTTTATCATCCTCATTTTATAAATGAAGACTGTGATGTTCAGAGACAGGGAAATTATGCCACACGCTCCAGGAAGAGCCAGGAATAAAATCTGCCGTGTGACAGCACTCCCGGGAATCCGGCACACGTGGCGCCACCTGGAGTTGTGCGATCGCTCCGTCCGGCTCAGAGGCACAAGGACACTTCCCTGAGCTTGCCCAGCAGCGGGAGAGCAGAGCGTGGATTTGACTGTCTGCTCCCTTCCGTGCCCTCTGAACGAAGCCAAGATGCCTTCTGGCAATTAAGATTTGTAGATTAATTTGAATCTCTCTTTTCCCCCCAGTGGGTTTTTTTTTAATTGTGCGATGATGAAAATATTTTTCTAGTGGTTAAAAAAAAGTCTCGACCACGTGAAAAGAGGCTGTCTAGTCTGCGGCCGGTGGCCTGAGAAGGTGGTCATCTTGCGAGGCGTGTGGAGCGGGAAGTTACCGGGTAAGGGATCGGCCTCGGTGAACCGCAGAAACACGGATTGTCTGCCGAGTGAAGCCGCGTTTTTCTTTTCTGATTTTCTAGCTGGCTGCTTCACCCACTGCTTCCCTTGCACCCGGCACCTCACGGCTGTGACGGGGCTGACAGGACGCCTCATCTCAAGTGTCAGCCTTCCAATCTGAAAAATTGAAGTTTCAGTTCCAGAAATTGCTGTTTTCAGAAGTGACATGGTTGGGCAGTGTACCCGTGACAGAGAAAAGCACCCCAGTGACTCTCCCAGGGCTGCTGACGGGCCCTGCCGAGGCACCAAGGGCCTGGTTCTTGGGGCGGACGGGCTTGGGTTCGGTTCCGGATCCCCACATCCTACCAGCTGTGCCACACGGACCTGGACAGCCTCAGTTTCCTCGTCTGTAAGACGGGGGTTCGTGTGATGGTTGCAAAGATATATGGAGGAATATGCACTAACTAATTAAGTCCCGGAATGTCGCTGTCACTGCGGCTGTTGTGACTGCTCATTATCACTAGTCATAATGCACCGGAGAGTGGCAAGCATCAGCTGTTCTTTTACTTAAATGAAAAGTCCATTTAATTTGATCATCCCTTAAAACCATGGGTTCAGCTGGAATTGTTCTTTTCCCTGGTAATCTCCCATCTTAACATGCTCCCCCTCTCCACAGTCAACACACACGCCACGTATACAGACACACCCGCATGCTACATTGCAGACATCATTATCTTGTCCAGGGAGTGGTCAGAATCCCCCGTATGTCCCAGGAAAGTATTCTGACTGCTGGCAAGAGGCAGAGTTGAAATTGAAATTGCAAGGAAATTGTCACCTGAAAGGCAGCAGGTGTCTGTTTTTTAAGGACTGCAACGCCTCACATCCCTGAGATGTGTTACCATCACATTCTGTTGGCATTCATTATACCCATGACCCTCTCAGCCATCCTGCGCGGTGGGTCTATTTACTAAGCAAAATGACTTGCCCAAGGTCACACAGCCAGCCCGAGCCCAATTGCGTCTCCCTCCAAGCCTGGTGCCCTTTCCATTTTGCCTTTTTGCCTCCCAGCATTGTTTGAGCATGTAATAGCAGACGCAGCTCCCTTAGCTGGTTTATTCTAGGGCAAATAAGAAATAACCCAGCAGGTCCCATAGGCCTTGCTGAGTTTAAGATGTCAAAGCAGAAAGTTTGAAGGAGCGAGGCAAGAACTGGCCCCACCCCCCTCCGGGAGCCTGCCACACTCCCCTGTGCTCACAGATGTCCCCGCTAATGTCCTGTCCCCCGGAAGATCCAGGCAGGGCATCTGGGCAGATTCATCATGGCCCAGAACATAATGTTGATGAATGTTCTCATTAACCTGGCAGCCAGCGCCATGTCAACAGCACCCCAACCTGGCTCAGCATTCTCATGCTCCCTCCCCACCCCACAGACACCCCTCCCCAGCCTCCCAGTCCCACAGCACACCAGGGGCCCCGTGTCAGCGCTACCCCACCCCCGAGCAGACCTGGAAGGGGTTAGGACCAACTTCAGTGGCACCAGCAATGACACTGAGACTGAGAAGAACTAGATGGTTTACCCAAATTCAACTCCCATCTGACTGGCACCAAAGCCCTGATCTTAGCTCAACACAGCACTAACTTTCTCAGACTTTTTAACAGTTTGCAAAGCCCTTTTTATCCATTATTGCATGCAGTTGCCTAACCAGCCCTGTGGAATAGACTTTATCACAGCAAGACTTTATAAGAAACTTGACAACGTGCTTTAAAAACGTGTATCTAAGAATAAAATCCCGAAAGGAACTTTAAGCTTTGGCTTAAAAAGAAGAGGAGAAAGCGTAGACTCAGCCAACCAGATATGGTCACATCTTACAAAACCATGGTCATAAAAATGACATGATACAAAAGCAAATGTACCAATGGAGCAGGATAGTTAGCATGGGACAGACAGAGAAGGGACAGACAAAGAGAAAGATATATTCAAAGCTGATATATGTTAGAAGTGGAAGCATAAATCTCTGGGGGAAATGATGGATTATTATATACTTAGAATATTTGACAATTATTACATGCCTAATAATTATTTATAGATAAGATTGAATCTTTATACAAAAGCATATTCTAAATACAATAATGGTAAACCTTTCATAGACAACCAAAGTTTAAATAGCTTTGTGACTTCAGGGTGTGGAGTGATTTCTCCAAGATAACCCAAAAGCAACAGCTTTGAGGGGTGGGGACTCATGGATTTGTCTAATTTATGACAACTTTGAGAAGTGTTTTAGGAAACTTTGAGAAATGTTGAAGGATACCATTTGCAGGTGACGGACCAAAAGAAGTTATCCACAAAATGAGAGAAAGAGGAAGCAGATTGGCTAGAAAGTAGCTGATGAGAGCCTCCCACCTCCAGGATTTCGAGAAATAAAAGTGGAACCAACAATGAAATGTTATTTCATACCTTCAGCTGGGGAAATATGCTGTCGGCGGTGGGGCTGAGAGGGGAGATGGGGGGAGACGTAATTCTGTTGCCAGTGACCATAGGGAGTGTGAAGCCCTACAGCTCTTCAAAGTGACAGCACTCGAGAAGTTACACAGCTTTCACAGCTACAATCCAACAACTAAATCTTGCATATGGTCTCAAGGGAATTCTCACCCAAGGCCGCAAGAAAACACCTATGAGGAGGATCAACCCAGCCTTGCCTGCAGGAGCAAAAACGTGGAGGAACCCTCCATTGTTCAAGAAACAGGTCAGCGTGGATGAGAGGCTGAAAGACCATTAGGTGTTCAGAGCACAGCACACCTATGGTAACAAGGGTGGATTTCAATCACACACACTGAGCGAAACAGAGAGGGAGGACTGGAACACAATACGAATTATGCAAAATTCTGATGCAAAATTATGCAAGGCCCAGTGAGGAACATGTGTCGAAACGGCATGCAGGCTGCAGAGTGGGGAGATGCATTAACACAGGACCGAGCCGGGGTGGGTGGAGAGGGGGAGTGGAAGATAAGGAGGAGAATAATAAGAAATGTTAAACAAAATAGGAGTCGTGCACCCTCTGGGCAGATTCATCATGGCCCAGAACATAATGTTGATGAATGTTCTCATTAACCTGGCAGCCAGCGCCATGTCAACAGCACCCCAACCTGGCTCAGCATTCTCACGCTCCCTCCCCACCCCACACACACCCCTCCCCAGCCTCCCAGTCCCATAGCACACCAGGGGCCCCGTGTCAGCGCTACCCCACCCCCGAGCAGACCTGGAAGGGGTTAGGACCAACTTCAGCAGCACCAGCAATGACACTGAGACTGAGAAGAACTGGATGGTTTACCCAAGTTCAACTCCCATCTGACTGGCACCAAAGCCCTGGTCTTAGCTCAACACAGCACTAACTTTCTCATGCACCCAGTCCTAGATTAAGAAGTGAGATCAGGGCCTCCCCGGTGGCGCAGCGGTTGAGCGCTGGGTTGCGAAGCTGCCCGCGGCCTCTGCGGCGCCGGTTCGATCCCCGGCTGCTCCCCGGCCACCAGAGGAGGATCCCACATGGTGCGCAGACCTCTCCTGCCGCCCGCTGCTCCCCTCAGCAGTGTACTTCGGTCCTTCTGCCTGCTCTGCTCCCCGCTCTGGCTCTGGTGAATTCTCTCACCCTCCCGCGCTTCTGACTGTACCCAGTGCTTGTATAAACAAAAAAAACAAACAAATAAAGAAAGAAAACATGCCTCTATATATAAAAAAAAATTATAAAAAAAAAAAAAAAAGAAGTGAGATCAAGCTCATTGTGTGCACATGAGCAAGAAGAGGAAGAGACACAGGCAGGGAGAGATGTGGGGAGGGAATTTTAGATCCTCAGACACCCTTGAAAAGAAAAGAAAGTAAAAATGAAGCACTCCAGTGTTGAATTAAAAGAACTCAAGTGTTGAGCTAAAAAAGGAAACACAGAGAAGAAGCGCTTTCACTGCAGCATTAGAAGAACATCAGCGCCACGCCAGCGCCCGGGAGCGCAGAGCTGAGCTGAACGAGGTAAGAAAGAGGAGCATGACCAAGGGCCAGGTCAGCACAAGGGACCTGCAGGTGTCTGGCTGGATTTATCCTGAGCAAATGACAGACAGACCCGTGTGCCAGGAAGGAGATTCCAGAAGGCCGCTGGCACCCACAGAGCTTTCTCCTTCGATTAAGTCACGTCCCTCCATCCCCAAAAGCGAATGTCACTGAAGCTTCTCCTACGAGATGGACTTGGAACATAAATGCCTTGAGCCAACCACCTTCTAGCTGCCTTATCTTGCCCCAATTCTCAGCTTCTCTGAGCTGAGCCCGAATTTCTCGGCAGTGGCAGATGATTGTCACCCCTCCTGCCAAGAGCTGATCTGGTGAGATAACACACGTGGGCACAGAACAGAGCTTGCAGGTGGGATGTTCACAAAAGTGGGCGGACGGGCTAGGATGCAACTGTTATTTTTGTTATTATAACGTAGGCCATTGTTCAGAGCTCCTGGACCCCCTGCAGACGAGGGGATCCAATCCCAGCTTTCCCACGAATTTTCCCGCAGGTCTCAGGCAATCCCCCTTAACTTCTTGGGCTCCAGCCTCCCTGGTCAAATGGAGCAGCTGGTCTTCTCCGGCAGGCTTGCTGGAGCGTGCCTGGAGTCCAGGCCCGGGCCTGCCGGAGGAAGGGGACCAGAGCATGTTTTAAGGGTAAAGGTCGTCACATTGCTACGTCCGCCACTGAGTCAAGAGATTGTGCCCAAAAAACCATTTGCTCGGGCCTCCCTGGTGGCACAAGGGTTTAAGCACCACACTATGAAGCAATCTGCAGCCTCTGCAGCACGAGTTCAATCCCCAGCTGGCCAGGGAGCTACCCACATGGCGCAGCAGACCTCTCCTGTCTCCCCGCTGCTCCCCTCAGCAGTGTACTTCGGTCAGTCTGCCTGTTCTGCTCCCCACTCTGTCTCCGGTGGATCCTCTCACCCCCCACCTCTCTGGCCTGTACCCCAGCTCTTGTATGCATAAATAAATAAATCTTAAAAAAAAAATTAGCTCGTGGCGACCGTTTTACACTTAGAAGAACCCCACATGGGCTGACATCATCGCTGCTGCACCCATTTTACAGACAGATGAGTAGGGTCAGGAGGCCAATGGGCATTGGTACAGCGTCACAACTGGACAGCACAGGAGCTGTGATTTGCAGACGTGGGCAGGCATGGGCGGCTCTGTTCCTCTGAAAGCTGAGTCTGAGGGCCCAGGGGAGCAGGGACAGGTGTTTGAGAGGCCAGGATTTGAAGTGTGGCAGCTGCTGCAACGCCCAGCCCCGTGACCACTGTGGAAACCTTGGGAGAGAGGCGCTGCCTCAGCCTGTCCCCTGGGCTCTGAAAATAAAACAGGGCCAGTAAGAGAACACGCTCTGACAGGCCAGCCGGGACACGCAGCTGCCTCCGTGGATCTGCTGTGTGTCCTCAGAGGGGAGGGCAAAGTGGAGAGGAAGGTGCCAGCAGATCAGGCTGCCCCAGGCTCACCCAAGGGTGAGACTCAGCCCAGAGAGCAGAGAAGGCGGCAGCGGGGTGGTAGAAACCACCCCGCATGCCAACAACCTTGTGTTTTGCCCTTGTCTCTGGTCCATCAGTCCCTTCGACCACCAGCCCCCATGGCTGCAGAGAACCAGGGAGCTTTACCCTCAGCCTTAGCTGCCCGGCCCCTCCCACCAAGAAGACCAGCCCTCCCAGAGTAGCCACAGGGCTCACTGTGCGATCCCCAGAACCAGGCAGCGATGGAGAAATGGAGGCGCCCTAATCATCACTGGTGGAGGAAGGCAGGTAAGTTTAAGCATAATTACCCCAAAGGCACAGGTTGCCTGGTAACAGGGTGCTCAGAGGGTTCCCTGTCCCAGAGGAGGGGACGCACCGGGACTAGCCCCCCAGGATCCGACTGGCCCCCCTGCCACAGGAAAACTATTCATGACACTTGTTCTAGAACTGGGGCAGCTTCCTTCAGGGGGTGATGGTGACAGGTGTAGGGGCACCTGGGCACAAGACCAGGGGAGCATGAGCTCCACTCCAGATACAAGGACAAGGGGCTCGACAGCCAAGGAAGGGGTGGGGGTTGGTGATGGAAAAACACTAAGGGACACCTCAGGGGTGAAGGGGAGTCTGGCTCAACCCACCTAACTGACAGACCAGGTGATCAGATATCACCTGGGGGCTGATGGGGGTGAGGCATTTGGTCAGACACGGAGGGTGATCAGATACCAAAGGTGGGGGGTCCTGGCTAGACTGACTCAGAGGATTCTTGCTAAAAACAGATAACACGGGCATGAATGTGGAGGCCCAGGCCGTGGTCAAGCCTAGAGTCCAGAAGAGCCTGGGTACAGTTTGGCCTGGGAGAGAATATTTGCTATTCCCACCAAAAACGCCTGTGACAAAAAGCCTGAATCCCAAACTCAACCTCACCTGCGGCCACGAGGTACACACCTGGTGACCCCGCCCATGCTGCAGAAACCAGAGTCCTCCCAGCCGGACATCTTGGCTAAGACGCAGCCCCCTGCCCACGGGACACCTCCGTGCAGGGCACAGGGCCTGCAACACGAGACAGGCCTGAATGGGACATAAGGCCTCTCTGGGGGCCCCACCCCAGGCCTGCCCCCCACCTGGGTGTTCGCAGAAACAGTGCGAACACTAGGCATGGCTTGCTGACCCCAGGGCACCGTCACTTGGCATCCTGGAGCTGAGCAAGGACTTCACCCCACTTGCTTGGTCTTCGAGCCTGAGAGGCATATGTCCATGGTCGCCTGTTCTACAGATTAGCAACCTGAGGCTCGGAGGGGGGCAACTGACCCAGGGCAGGCATCTAAAGAGGGTGAGCCCAGTGGGCTGAGCAGACAAGGCCCCCAACAGCGGACGGAGGAGGAGCCCAGCACAGTTGGGGAAGCCCACTCGGCCACGAGGCATATCCACCAACAAGAAGGATTTGGGGGCCGGGAGAGAAGTTCTGTCATGTGAGATTTTTATTGCAGCCAAGATTCTATGCACTGCTCCTTCTGGATGAGGTGTGACTTTGTGTGGAGGGTGGTGAGGCTGTCGGGACGAGTGTGAGGGTGAGTGGGTGTGTGAGGGAGAGTCTGGGGCAAGAAAGGAGAAACAAAGGACAGTGTGAGGAGGCTGCGAGAGCTGTGAGTGTTCAAGGTAAGCGCTGGTGTCTACTGAGGGGATGGTGAGCATGCATGTGTGCACCAGTGTGTGTGCAACTGTGCATGTGTGGCCATGTGCATGTGTATGTGTGTGTGCACCTTGCATGCATGTGTCCCTGTGCATGTGTGTATGTGTGCACCTATGTGTGTATGTGTGCACCTATGTGTGTGCACCTGTGCATGTGCATGCATGTGCTCCTTGCAGGTGTGTACCTTGCATGTGTGCACTTTTGTGCGTGCACCTGTGCATGTGTGTGTACCTGTGCATGTGTGCATGTGTGTGCTAAAGTGTGTTGCGTTCACATGCATGTGCTTGTGCACGTGTGCATGTGTATGCATATGTGTGTGTTTGTGTGCACATGTGTGCATTGTGCCTGTGTGTGTGCCTGTGTGCATGCATGGTAGGATCTGGGCATAAGCACATGAGCAGGAGTCCGTACACGGAGCAGCGTGAAAAGTGTGATAAGTGTGCTGGGGCTAGAGTTGTGGAAACAGGCGCAGTGAGGGGGGAATGTTGTTGGTGTGTGGTGAGAACATGACCTTAGCGATGGCAATGGTGTGAGGCGTGGGCTGGGCAGAGCATGTGTGTGCACGGTTGTAGGAGGGTGGGAAGCAGGTGTGCGCACATGTGTGCTCACAGACGTGTGCAGCACCAGCACCCAGATTCCTTGGTCAACCTGGTGACACCACCAACCTTGAAAACAAGCAAGGATTCTCCAGAGGCCCACCCAGGTTCACGAGCAGCAGTGTCTGAGGGGCTCGGAGGGTGGAGGCCGCTGCTCTAAGCGGCTATCACAGAGGAAACTGTTACCGCGCGGGTGTAAGCAGCATGCGCGGCTTAAGGAAGGCTTTGTTTGACCAGCAATTCTTCCTGCTTTTGAAAATGCTTTCACTAGTATTTGATTAGGACTTAAAAGCGTAGCTTAAGTCTTTCTTCCCGGACCTGTGATGGCCCCTTCCTTCCAGCGCGCCCCAGTAAATTCAAGCAAAACCCCTGGCCTTGCACTCTTCTCCTTTGGGAGGACTTGGGCTGGTCTGGCAAGTTAACAGGCCTCTGCAGGTGGATCTTGAGAAGGAGAGCCCTCTAGATTCAATTCTCCAGGAAGGCCGGTGCACTGAGCACCCACCGCCGGCTGGGGGCAGGTGCGCTGTCACCTGCTGGGTCACATGCGCCTTGGAGACCCTGGTGGAAGCCACAGTCCTGCCCCAGACACGTGCACACACATGAGGATGCAAGCAAGACTCTAACACAGTCCCTAGGGCTCCCTAAAAGCACAATCTGCAGCAGGCATCCGGGAGTGAGGTGTCTTCTCCTGGGGGTCTCTTGGGACAAAGATGAAAGGAAAAGGAGGAGGCAGGATGGGGCAGAGAAAGAACCCAAGCAAAGAAATGGGTTCAGCCGCCATCCCAGCTCAGTCTGATTTGACGGGGGGACTCTGGAGGGTGTTTGTGCCTGGAGAAGGGTCCTGCTATGAGCAAAGAGGCTGAGGTCTGCACCCCTCTATGTTGTCACTGGTGACGGGCTGTCCCTTGGGGGAGGTCTCTTTCCAGGCGTGCTTAGTCCAGGCAACAACCACTGGCCAAGGGCTAGTCCCCTCTTCTCTGTGCTGGGCATGTGAGGCCCATGCCTCGCCGGTAGGTAGCTCCCCAGCTGTGCTCTCGCGACCCGCGAGCCAGCACCTGCCTCAGCCCCCGCCTCTGTAGCACAGACTGCTTTCTTCATTTGCACGTCTACAAAGCCTGGCACAGGACCTGGCACCCAGAGGTACCCAGAGGTTGTTTTCATTTTTTTAAAGATTTATTTATTTATGCACACAGAGCTGGGGAACAGGCCAGAGGCGCAGGGGGTGAGAGGATTCACCAGAGACAGAGTGGGGAGCAGAACAGGAAGACTGACTGAAATACACTGCTGAGGGGAGCAGGGGGGAGACAGGAGAGGTCTGCTGCGCCATGTGGGTCAGTTCCCTGGCCAGGGATGGAACTCAGGCTGCAGAGTGCTGTGACTTAACCCCTTACAGCACCAGGGAGGTACCCAGAAGGCTGGTTTTAGATGCAAAGCAAAGTCACTTTCGTGAGCTCCTTAAATTCTAGTTGGAGACACAGAGACAGGCCCTAATCCTGGGGTGTGTGCACAACAGAATGGCAGGAAGAGAAGGCGCCATGTGATTGGGGTACAGGAGAATTCTGAGGTTTCCCCCTTCCCAAATCCCCCAGGCCGGTAGCAGAGCTTCCCAAAGCCGAGGGATCAGCCCCGCAGCTGACCCAGCATGGCCAAACTACTCTCCTTTGAAGAGGAAGCACAGCATTTATTTTCTCCTCCAAAGACCTACTTGTAAAGTAGACACGGTTTATAGAAAATCTTCCCCTGCCCGCCTCAGGCTGCGGTGAGTCTGTATTCAATAATGGAGGGGTGAGTCTTAGTGACCCCCAGCTGCCAGCCGCCGTGCCCCCCGCTCTGCTAGGTGGTGAGCTTTATGAACATAACATGTTCTTCGAGATCCTTTATAGGTTCTAGGTCACGACCAGAATCTACGCAAGCAGCCTGAGACGATTTCGACGACATGTCAGGAGAAGCGCTTCGCTGTTTATCGGTTTTCTTTAAAGGTGTGCTTCTTGGTGGTTCAGCGTGACGGCTGTTACCATGTGGAAAAAGTGTCGTGGGGGAGCCGCGGGGACAAAAGACCAGGCACTGGGCTGTCTCCGCGTCCCCAGCCTGCCCTCCTCACCGGGAGGCACGGCCCCCTCTGCGGGACCTCTGCCTTCTGTGAGCCCCCCCATGGGGGATCCCCCATCTCTCTCCATAGACATTCACATTGGGCCACCTCTGTCCAGGACCAAAAGTCACGATTCTGCTGAAAACAGCTCTAAGGTCATTTTCAGGGTTCAGTGACCTCCCGTCCCTTGCCCTCGGGGTTAGGAGCGGCGAGCACACCCCACCCCGACAAGCCCTGGGCTCCACTCACCCCTGGTGCTCCCTAAACCTCATCCCACTTATAGGAGTGGCCCCTTCGTCAAAGCTCCCAGGGCGCCCCCAGCTGGGCCGGGCACGTGTGTTAACTCAGGACCTGCCCGATAGCGTGTGATGGCAAATGCCAGGGAGGCCCTGACTCTTGGCGCCCCCACTGCCATAGGATTCGGGGTGAGGCGCCTCCCGCCTTTATATCTCAGAGTCCTCAGTGGTGAAGCCGGAATGAAACAATTAGGGCCATGAAGCCACCTGAGCCAGGGCTACGACAGGGCCCAGAGAGCTCCTGGGTCCAGGAAAAGTGAGTTCGCTCCCCTGGGCCGTGCACCTGCTCCCCACTGGCAGCCACGGGGGGGCTGGGTGACTACAACGCCCTTGTCCCCAGCGTGAGTCAGAAACAAGTAACGACGCCAAGTGATAAATTTACCGGGGCCGCAGACAGAAGCCTTTTTGTGCCTGTCAATAAAATGTTTAAAATAGGACTTGATTTGCTTTCCCTTTAAAGAAGGTTATTAACTTGCTTGGATCTACGCGAGGCATCGCGGCAGGTGCTGTTCCCCATTACTCACCAGGTTTTTAATCAGCATCCAGGGCTCCGGGAGCCGCCGTGGGGGGGACGGAGTGGCTCTGGGAGCTGCCTGGGTAACGGGGCGGGGGGGACACCAGAGCTCCTTGGCGAAGACGTTGATAAATGGGAGCGCTCGGCCCAGCCCCAGCACTGCCGCCCAGGGTTTGCTTGTTTTAATTGTCAGCGGCCCCCAAGCCTCCCTGGGTTCCAATATTGCAGGCCTCAGCCTGCAGCGGGGACGAAGCACCCCAGAGGATGGCTGTGTCGGGGCAGCCAGCGACCTCAAGAACCGCGTTCTGCCCTTAAACCAGCAAAAATGAATTCTCTGCCAGCAGCCGGGCAATGCCACGTGGAATTCGCTCTCCTCTCTGCGCTGCCCAGAAACAAATTTTGAAATGAAATATTGAAATCTTCCTCCTGCGAGTTCAAAGAAGCAGCCAGGCCAGGGAGAGGGAAGGCCAGGGCTCAATCTTTTCATAGCAAAAAGAGAGACCCATCAGGGGGTGCCTCGTGCAGCCCGCCCCCCCGAATGCTGGGGTCCTGCAAACATGCCCCACCCCTGTCCTCCGGGCCCGCAAGGAAGGAGCACCCCGCTGCCAGCCCTTCCGAGACTTTCACGGGGGTGTCCTCTGCCCTCCGGGAGTTCTGAGGTTAAGACACGTTTTGATTAAATAAGACGGTAATGACGCTCTAGCTGATTCGCTCACTTTATGAGGTGACACCCCCCTATTCTGTTCAGAACCACCCTGGTTTCACGGAGTCCCCAGTGGGACTGCTCAGGGAGCAGAGACATTGCTTTAAAATCTGCCTCTTGGAGGGGGTGTGTGGAGAGGTCACATCACAGAGGCCACTTTCCAGGAACGTCTGGGGTGCTCTGCCCTCGCCCCTCACCCCTCACGGGCCCTCCCTGCGTTGCCTCCTCCCCAAGCCTGTAGGGGCCCAGCCCAGAGTGTGGCCAAGAAGCAGCCTGAGCCTATTCCTGACCATCCCAGGGGCCTCCCGGCTGAACCACGGGGAGGAAAGACGGCGGAGGTCAGTTCCCTCACCTGGGTGATGAAGCATCTGGCCCAGTTCCCGGACCTGCCGCCGCCACCCGAGGCGCGTGCAGTGCCCTGCGGCCGCGTGAGCAAGTGCAGGCCCTCTGGGCGCTGCCTGAACATCCTGTGCCGTGGTCACCAGCGCCATCACCTTCATTCCTGTTGTTGTGGCTCCTTCACGAGTTCCAGTCTCCAGAATCAACCCATGAATAGGAAAATGCTCCATAAATGCCCTGGGATTCTCAGCAAGATGTCAGAGAGCTCAGCAAATCCGCAGAATACTGTTTAATTCCTTCCTAATCACACTCAAGAAAAGGGCGAGAACTGCTGCTGGGGAAAATTAACCCAGAGACACCAGCCGATGACCAAGACGCGGAAGGGGGACAAGGCGGAGATGAGCCGAGGCAGGTGCGAGCCTTGGGGGTGGGCACAGTCATCAACCTCCCCGGATCCAGACCCTCACTTAAGCCCATGGCCTCCCAGAGGAGCTGTGAACCTGCCATCTCGCGGAGCCGCCATCTCTGCAGGACGCCCTGGAACCGCGCAGCCCCTCGCAGCTGCCCCCTGGCCTGCCCCTCCCTATCGTCAGCACAGCCAGACACCCACGGGCACTGGGGCCCCTGGGCGCCCTCCTCCAGGACCTGCCCACATCCCCCATCCAGCTTCTTACCCCACACCCCGGGCAGCACTGGGTGCTTACCCAGCTCCCCAACAAGTGGTGCTTTCTTGCCCGCTCAGCTGCTGCTCCCGGCACAGACTCCACTTTCTCACTCAAGTCCTTGGGAGGGAAAGACGGTGTCGGGCCGGAACCCGCGCGCCTTGGCTGGGTCCTCCCGGAAGCAGACCCCTGAGACAATGATCTCAGAGCAGCTTGTTTTTCCGAAAGCTCACAGGAGGCTGGGAGGGACGTGGGGAAGCAATTCGGGGGCAGGAGGCAGCCAATGAAAGACACGTTGTAGGGTAAGGAAAAATGTCAGGCTTTTCTGCCCTCCCGCCATCGGGAGAGATGACGGATCCTTGTGGTCCCTAATGCATGCCTGATGGCGGGCACCTGGAGCGGGGTATGGGCCTAGGTAGATGGGATTCACCTGGGCTGAGACTGGGCTTTTAAGGGGCGGCGTCACGGGGACGCCAGCAGAAGCCAAAGGAGAAGCCAAGAGAGAAGCAAAGAAGCAGAAGCCAAGAAGCAACAGAACGAACTAAGAGCAGAGAAGCAGAGAGAACCCCAGAGAGCCCGATAGGGTGAGGATTTGCTGGGGGCTGGGAGGACTGCCAGCCTCCCGGCCCCCCAGCACCCCTGCCTGCCATATACATGATGAACCCCAATAAAAGCCTGAAAACCCGCCGAGGTCTCCAGGACTCTCTCCTCCTTTACCCCGTCTACATGGGATCATAGAAAACCTGCTCCGTGGTCCAGTCCTGCCTTTACACACATGAACAAGCCTATTTCCACAGCGGGTGGCTGAACCCCACGAGGAAAGCTGGGGGATGGTGTAGGGCACATGGCTCCATCTGGGAAGCTCAGTTGTAGAAACGCCCTCTCCCGCAGACCTCAGTGAGGGCTGCTCTGGGGGCCAGCTCTCTGCACCCCAGCCTGCCTTGCACGGGAGCAGAACGGCTTTCAGAAAACACCAAGAGGTGGAGCTGCAGATGATGGCAGCCAGGGACGCCGCACACACAGGGATACAAGCCAGGTCTGCCCCAGAGCACCTGACCCGGCCGCCCTCGGCTGGGACACCGGAGCGTGCGTGGGCCGACCCCGAGAACATCTCGCCCAATTTCCCCCTGAGCTTTCCTCTTGCACAGCCTCCTTCACGCTGAGAGGAGCCGTGGGCGTGAGAGCAGGGCCGCTTAGCAGCTGGGTAAGCTCAAGACTCAGAGTCTCCGAGTTCAAATCCTGGCTCTGCTCCCAACTGGCTGTGTATAAATTATTTAACATCTTCATTTCCTCAGCCCCTTCATTCAAAGTAAACTTTGCAATTTTAATGCAATGTAAACTTTGCATTCAAAGTAAACAATTGCAATATGTCCCGGGCTGGTGTGAGTGCTGCGAGGGTTAACAGCTGCCATGTGTCTGGTAAAGGTGATAAATAAGCATTAAATAAAATCAAAGCACCTGGAGAGAAGACTGGAAGTTTGAGCGCCACAACGAGCCGTTCATGAGGCTGGTGGCAGCGCCCGGCCCCTCACACACTCTCAGGGATGAGCTTTGACTAAGGAGACTGAGTCTTAAAAGCCACACGCTCTGCCTTCTTCAAGCCACTGGGTCCCCAGCACCAAACGTAGCACTCACTTGAGCAAGCAATCGATTTTATAAGAGACGGATCAAATATGACTTCCCATCTTCCTGCCCCTTGTAACTTCAGCAGTAATTGCTCAGCCAACCAGAATAACAGCATAAAGATGTTTCCCTGGATGATGAATTGGCTTGATAATAATTTCTAAAGGAGCCGTTCTGAGGCCTGTTGAGGGGTCGGGGCTTCCTCAAAGAGCTGGCCCAGCCTTGAGCCGCTCTGGCGCCTGTTATGAAGAAATGGGGAAAGCTCTGAGGACAGGAATGGGTTTGAGGAACCGTGGAGGCTGCACACCGCAAAGGCTCTGGCTGGCCCAGGTCTGCATTCTCCGCCCACCGTGCAAGGCCCAGCTTGGCCTGGGATGTAAGGCCTCCCTTCCAGCCCCAGCACCCACCCCCTTCCTTCCCGGATGCAAAGTGAGTTGACAGAACATCTCTCTCTCTCCTCTGGTGCTCTGCCATCCTCAGAATTCAATGTGCCTTTTGAGGCTTCCTGTCACGGTGAGTGGGCCAGGCACCCACCACGCTCCCCAGTCCTCGGGCACTGTGCCCTCCCACGCCAGAGCCCCATCACCCCAGAGTCACTCCAGTGCCCTGTAATTAGATCCCTATCAGGCGTTTCCTGCGTGCCCCTGGGGCCCAGCTACCTGGAGGCCCTCGCCTCCCCCAGCAGCTCAGGGAAGATAAATTACTTTCTTTTTTTTTTTCCTTGCAAGACACACTCCGCAGTCCAGGACACACATCCAGGTCCACCCAGACTTAGGCCCCAAAATGTCTGACTCCCAACTTGGTCAAGTTGTTTAACTTCTCTGGGTGTCCAACTCCTCCCCCAATGACGTGAAAAGAAAACCCCAACTGGTGAGTGTAAAGCCTTGTCTTTCCACAGAGGCGCACCATCCACTCCAGGTTGTGACAACCGGCTCCCCGCACCCCAGGCAATGTCCATCCCAGGGTAACCACTGGGAGCCCTTCACATGGGGAGGAACCAGTTTTCAAGATGGCCCCAAATCTCGCAGTTTCTCATGGGTCCGTCTGCAGGCCTCCTGGCACAGCACCACCTTCCCGAGACTCGCAGGCACCTTTCTAAGCCAGCGAGGCCCCAGCAAGCCTCCACCCAGACATCCTGAGGTGAGGGCGACTTTGAAACGGGGATCAAAGTCTTGGGTAGTCACTTTTGGGCATGTCTTCCCCTCCCCAAGGATCCCATTAACTTGGGGAGCAGGACTCCTGGTGACCACGTTTGGGCTGGACCTCAGCCGTCACCCCTCAGGCAGTAGAACAGACCAGAGATGAACATCCCAGAAAACTGGGTTTTCTGGGAAGTTGGTGAAGTTCCTTAACCAACACTGGAGCTCAACTCTGGAGCTCATCCTTTGCTCTCAGAATGGGCAAAGAAACCAACAAAACATTTGCAAAAAATAATAAAATGTATCGCCTGCAGAGGGAGAAAAATTAATCTGCTCTACAGAGAATCACAAATGCGAAATCACCCTTCCATCTCCCAGTTCCTGGCTCTGAAATGTGGTCCTCCGGGTCCCCAGGAGATGCTCTGTCAATAATCGCCACTCTCTTATCTTTTATTTTCTTATTTTGGTGCCACTGAGATTGTGCCAGCAGCTGCAGTGACTCCTTGAATAACATGGCCCTAAGACCAACTCACATATTCAGCAAACGCTCTGTTCCAGTCACATCACTGCTTTGACCCTCCTTGTCAGTTATTCATTCAACAAAAACTTGTCCAACACCTTCTCTGGGCCCAATTCTAAATGAGGCTCAAGGAATGCAGAGATAAATAAAATGCATGATCCGACTAGAAGCTGCCCTCTGGAGGGCTTAAGGTGAGAGCAGCTTTGACTCTCTGGAATCATGTGAAGTAGCAGTTTCAGTCTCTGGAGCAAGGTTACTGCCTGCATGCCGGGCCTAACTCCATGGCTTCCTAGCTTTGCAAGTTACCCTCTAACCATCAACTTCCTCTTCTTTAAAATGGGCATGTCGTGAATAGATCACCGGGAAGATTCAATAAGAGAACCAGTGGAACATGCCAGAACAGCGTTTGACACACAACAAATGATTAGGCAATGCTAGCTTGGAAAAAAAAAAAATGCCCGTAAGCTCTTTGGTCCTACCTCTTGAAAGAAAGGTGCCTGCCTTTTTCCTGACCAATGTTTATCACATATCAGACACTATCACCACAGGAAGAAAATTGAAAATGATAACCCCAAGTTCTCCAACTGCATGGGAAACTGTGTTGTGGATAACAGGACTGAAAGCTGGTGACACGGGAAGGCTTTTAGGGCTCAGCTCAAAAGATCTCCTGCTGATTCTCATTCTCACATTGGCCTTAGGTTTGGGGGAGAAATATTGGGCCAGCCACAGCCAGGCAATAATCAAAGCCTCTCTGTACTAAGGAAGAAGCCAGTGAAGGACTTAGAGTTGCAAAGATGACTAAAACCTCCACCAGGGACAGATGCCCAAAACCACGGTGTGATGTGAACTTGGAAGGTTCCAGACTGTGAAATGGGACCCCACAGTACCACTGGCCCCCCAGTGGACAGCTGCCCTGGATGGGCAAAGATCCCAAATCCCCATGCTGAGGCTGAGAAGTGCATGAAAAGACTTGATCAGGAGTCAAGGGATGAAGAACTTAAGTTCAGGGAGGTTGAGTGACTAATTCAGGGCCACACAGCATGGACACTTATTTGAAAAAAAAACAAACGTGCCTCCTTGTTTTCAAAGCTCCCCTTCCAGTTTGGGTATTGCTTTGCCATTGAGCAGTCTCCATAAGAATTTCAGTAATATCGTTCTTCTTCCTCTATCATTCTTTTTGTTTCTCTTCTGCTTGAACAACCATATGACAAGCTGCGTATCTCATCAGGGCCGGTGAGATGAAGAGGTACATGGAGACCTCCGCTGCGGTGCGGGAGGTCAGGCAGACGAGGTGGCGCGACCACTAATCAAGTCGATGAGGTCAGCCGTGCAGGTTCTCTTCATTCTTCTCATTCTTATTAGGATAATTTTACACTTCCTGTGCTCGGCAATTGAACAATGATTACTTTGCTAAATACTACATGAGTTTTGACAAAACAAACCCCCGAGGAATCAAAATAAGTCATTTCTATTCAGCAGAAATCATTCTCAGATTAGTCCGTGTGCCATATTCTACAACCCAATTATCTCAATAGGCAGACATGTATCATAAATAAAGAACACACCACCTCACATGAGCTAGGGGGAGGCACAGGCTGGTGGGGGGGGGACAGTGTTTTGAATAATTAGCTATTGATTTTTAGCCTGATGCCTCCAAGAAATGGGGTGTAAGGAGGACTCAAACCTCCATCCTGGCAATGTGGACATTCTTTTGGAGGCAAATTTCCAACTCCGTACATATAATGAAGATGTGTTTGCTCCTTTATCTGATGTCTGAGATCACACAGCGTGCACTGGGCCTTGCATCTGTGCATCAGCACGGTTCTGAGGAGCTGAGATGAAGACCAGCCAGTCCATGTCTCACGAGGTTGTGCCGAGCTGTGGATGTGTGGGCCTCAGCAAAGCAAGTGGCGCCATGCTTGGTGTGCCCCAAATTAGCATCTTTCTCTCTTCTTCTGCACTGATGGACACCATCAACCTGCCATCTTCATTCATCTGTTCACCAGTCACTCTAATATGTCCATCCCAGAGGCAAGTGCCAGGGAAGTACAGTGGCAAACAAAAGCAAGCTCAGTGCCTGCCTCCAGGGAACGCAGAGTCTTCTGGAGACATGGGAACTAAATGGGATGGCCATCACAGGATGGCCAGGGTCTGGAGGAGGGAGATGCCAGTATGATGTGGCTGTATAATAAGGGGATACCGCCCAGGCAGGAAGAGGAGGAAAGCCTTCCCCCGAGGAAGCATCTCCCACACACAAAGTTCAAGGGCAACCAGAAAGAGGTTATCGAGGTAAATGGAGGTGGGAGAAGAAGACTGAATCTCAGTGAACTCCACGACTCCATCAGGAAAGTGCTTTAAAGATGAAGCTGCTGAGACTTGGAAACAGAAGGTAGTTCCGGTCAAGATCACAGCTCTTAACGAGGATGGTAAGATTCAAACCCAGGTCTACAGTCAGCACAGGACCAGTTTCATATTCTGGCCGCTCCCTGATGGATAGGTGTCATTCTCTCAGGCCTCTGTCATCACTGTCACCTGAAGTTCTAAGTAGACAAAGAGAAAAACAGGGGCATGAAGGAATCAAGACTTCCCAGATGGCTACATTGACAGAACCCAGCCCTGTTTTTGTCGCCAGCTGAACTATTGTGTCCACACCGAGGAGCAGAAAAAAAAATGAGTCACTAAGCACTCCCCACACTGGAAGATTTCTCCAATGTTGTTCATGCCAGGATAGGAGGGAGTGCTGAAGGCCCCATAGAAAAAAAAAATTGTCCAATAAATGTGCGGGAAACGGAGCAGTATACAGCCTTCCTGAAGCACCGAGAAATGCCCGACCTTCCAACGGCCTTGGCTGAGTCTGCTTCAGAGCTTTGCCAGTTCCATTTTCTAAATAAAGGCGAAGGCCAAGTTTGAGCCCCTGGGTTATTTATTAGGCAAAGCAAGGCATTCAAGGTTCCAGTCAGTGAACAAAGAGACTGCAGTGAGGAGCTGTTCCTGATTAGATGTGCTCAAAGGAAGCCTTGTAAAACAGGAGCTTGGCGCTGTAATTGAACAAGTGGCTCCAAGCAGAGCCAAGACATAAGCAATGAAGGAGAAAGGGCATTAGCACAGCCAACATTATCTTTGCAGAAAAAGGCCTCTGAGAACCCACCTGCATTCTGTCTGTCTGTCTATCTACCTACCTACCTATCCATCCATCCATCCATCCATCCATTTATCCATCTATCTATCCACCTGTAAAACCCCATCAACCCCACACATATCTGCGTTACTTACAGAAATTAAACAAGATGAATATAACTAATTTTTAAAAATTGGACTCAATGGGATATGCTCCATTTACTATAAGGAAAAGGAGATAAGGAATAGGAATGAAGAGATGATCAGGGAGAGAGTTATACACAAAATGCATGACAAAGGTTCTGTCCACTTACTAGGAGTGGGGCCCTCATTTGAGTTTCCAGGCAGCCAAGGCAAAGAGGGAAACAGTTTTCACAAAATATTTCCACAAAATAAAAGATTAGACAGAAACTTGGGTGAGGTGCATGGTTCCCTGATACTGAGGCCTCAGTTTGTCCACTGTTTTATGGACCTCAAGCACATCCCGCGGTAAAAGCATTACCGATTTTAATTCTAGGCCTCATGTCATCTCACAGTGAAATGTATCAAAGAGAAATTCGGGACCAATGGTTAGGAGGGTCCAAAGCAAGCCACTCCAGGCACACAGCTCCTGGTCTGCCTTTTGTCGGAATTTAGAGTTTAGCATCTGCAAGGCATGCCTCTAAAACTGGGTCATGTGGATCGCTGCCTTGCTCAAAGCATCCAAGACCAAAAATCATCCAGGTTAAAACTGGTTTGGGAAATTCATGCTACAGATTCTTATTAATCCTCCACCTAGGAAACCTGTTCATTTTGCACACATACATGAGCCCTGGACCTTGCTCTTCATCCCCCATGCTTCATGCTCTGGGGAGGACTCTCCACAAAATGGTGCCTATGAAGTGTCTGGTGTTTACCACTAAGTAGCCATCCCCCCACCCATGTAGTTATTGTCTGTGTCAGGACTGCGTTTCCTCCTGCAGGGTCCCTGGGAGATAACTGGTCTACCACCCCTTCCACAGGAGTAGAAACAGAAAAGCGGGGACGTTGTGGCCACTGCCCAGCCAGGCTGCCAGGAAGTAAACAAGCCCTCGTTTCTCTACTTCTCTCCTCCTGGCAGGACTGTCAGTCACTCTCCCTGGGTGTGAGAGAGGGACTGCGGATTCCTTGTCCCTCCCACAGCTATTGTGGTTGACTCAGTTGGGCACGTGATCCCAGGGAGGGCCAATCATTAGCGCTGGCAGTAGCATCAAGAGAAGGACTCTTTCTACTCCAGGCCTACTGGCGGCCATCTTGCCGATCACAGAGCAAGCACCTTGTGAGAGACTGCGAGGTCAGGCAGGGAGCTGGGGAATTCAGAGCCAGAGGTCTGGCAGCACATGAGGCTGTGCTCAGACCGGCCAAAACCACATTCACCCTTGGACTTCTTTACACAAGCTTCACCCATTGGCTTCTGGCCAGTGTGACTTGGATTCCTGTCACAACTAAACCTGCCTTGTGTGAATGGAATGGTTGTGTCTGTTTTTTTGACTGTGTGTGTGTGTGTGTGTGTGTGTGTGTGTGTGTGTGTGTGAGGGGCAATCTCACCTGAGCTATACATAGGAGTGGTAATAAAGTCCATTTCTATAAACATCAGATCTTGTAATGGAACTAGATTCAGAACCAGTGAGAACAGTAATGAGGGTGAAAAAAAAGACATTTAAAGCAGATTTTGAAATCCCCAAAGAACTCAGTTTAGCCTGGAAACGCTGACATAAGCCGAACCACAAAAGCACAAACGGCCCCACTATAATTAGTTTACCTTTCAATTCTATCTGAATTCAACTCCCGAGGACTGAGGCGGAGAACTCCGAGAGGAACAGTCTCAGCCACGGGTGTCACTGCCAGAAGTCCCCGCAGACGTCCTATTGACTTTGCGAAGTTCATTCCGCATAAACTCAGAGCGGCCTAGGAGGCTGCTAACAGCCACGTGGGGTCCCTTAAGGCCCAGACTCTGGATGGCAGTCTTGGGGAGACCATGTCAGCAGGCGCTGAAACATTCCAGGTGCAGGGATGTTTAACGAATGCACAGCACAGAACTAGAGAGACATTTGGAACAGAGCAAGGGGGAAGATGTGTGTGAAGAGCAAGCCTGAATACAATGTGTTGTTTCTGCTTAATTATATGCAACTCCTGAATCCTTTGCTGGTAGAAAAGCACCGAAGTTGTATGTGCATGCCTGCACGCACGGGCACACACACACACTCCCCACGCACACACCACGACGAATGAAAAGGAAAAAGAAAATCCATGCCAGGCATTCATAATGCAGCTCCTGATTGATTAACTAGCAACCTCCAAAGTCAGTGATGCCAGCAACACAAGTCTCTGCAAGCTCTCAGCTTCTCTTTCAGCAAACAAAAAAAAAAGAGGTCTACTAGCGCTCTTCTCTCTGGTTATAAAATATAATTATAAGAAGAAAATGGCCTAGTTCTACATACAATGTAGGGGGACTGAATGGAGGGAGGGGCAGAGCAGCACCACACCATCAAGGTAAATGGCGTCCGATGGGGTTGTGCAGTGCACAACATTGCTGACCGTGCATGGAGGATCTGGATAAGAGGAGCCGAGTCAGGATTTCCTGGCTGCCTGCTCCCCTGATGCTCCCGGTGTTATCCCCAAGGCCCTAGTCTTCAAATGTGTTTACAGGAAAATTCCTTTCTTGCTGCCCCAGTTTCTTCATCTGTAATGTAGGGTAGGGAACCAGGAACTCCCAAAGGGATTGTCCAAGTGTAGGGATTTTTCAATTATAACTTTGAGATGGGAAAATGTTCATAAAGGTTTTCTGGCCTAGTCCTATGTATCTCAACTCATGAGGTTGATGTCGTTTATAGGTTAAGGATATAGTCTTCAGAGTGAGACAGAACTGAAAGAGTCCCATTGCTTTTGATTCCTGGCTGAAATTATTGATAAGTAAATCATCCCTTGACCCTATAAAATCTCTACTTATTTGTCTGTAAAATGGGGTGATACCATAATCCCAGATCATAATGAGCGTTCAATAAAATAAAACCTGCAGAGCTATGAGCGTGTGCTTGGTTCATGGTTCTCATCTAATAAATGTGGCTCTTGCTGCTGTCAGTAAGGCCAAGCTCATTTTTTCACGTGAAGTGAGTGTGATCCCAGCTGGTCAGGAGACAGAAGAAACAGAATGTCCCCCTCACGGGTGTTCTTACCCTCATCGTTGACACAATGCAATGACAACAAGGAGGGGAGAGAAAATGTCCTCCATGAAGAGGTAAAATGCCCATCCCATGTCCACCCTCTCCCCCACATTTCCACAGTGCTGATTCCACAGAATCTAAAAGAATAAAAACTGCCAAAGTAGCCGAGTTTTCAGGACACTGACAAGTCCCTGAGTCCTCAAAAACTTTGTCCATTTAATGGGAAGATCTGAAATGTCCCTGTGAAGGTTTTCACCATTTTAGTGAAGAGACTCTGGTCTCCATTAAAAGCCAAATATCCATGGGGAGAGAGTTAAGTGAATGAGAATGCAAACTAACCTAAAAACAGTTATTTTTTTTAATTTACTGCTCTTTTTTTTTTAAGATTTTATTCACTTACACAAGAGCTGGGGTACAGGCCAGAGGCATGGGAGGGTGAGAGGATTCACCAGAGACAGAGCGGGGAACAGAACAGGCAGACTGACTGAAGTACACTGCTGAGGGGAGCAGCGGGTGAGACAGGAGAGGTCTGCTGCACCATCGGAGTATCTCCCTGGCTGGCTGGAATCAAACCTATGCTGCAGAGGCTGCGGACAGCTTCACAGAGCCGTGCTCAACCACCTGCGCCACCAGGGAGACCCCAAACAGTTTTTGATTGAAAGAGAAAAACTGAAATAACTGGGAGTGGAAACAAGCAATGCATCAACAAAAGGCGGGAATAAGAGATGGGAATTCCAACTTTGTTCAATTTCCCCCTTGCTGAGGGGTGCGGGGTGGGGAGGGTGTCTCAAGAGAAAAACATACTAGTAGTCATGTCTTTTAGTCTTGGGCATAGATTTGCAGGGAATTTGGCAACAAGGAGGTAAGAGAAAATTTGTAGGGAATTTATGCCCAGGTAGGTAGTAGGTGATAGGGAGGAGGGAATTTTGTAGGTAGGTAGTAAATTTGTAGAGAATTTAGAGAAACCTAATCCTAATCCCTTGCATAAACCACGACCCAGAAAAGGTAAAGGAAACTGCTAGGCTCACATAGCGAGTTGTATAAAACTCACCCTTCCAGATGCCCAGTCCTGGGTTCTTTGCATTAAATCATGGCCCTGCCTCGGGTTTTTCTTCTCATAAAGAAGTAAAGGGACAAGTTAGACCAGTTCAAGTTTTATGGCGCAGCAGTGAATTAGGGCTTCAGCATCATCCCCTCAAGAGCCACCAGCCCCATAAAAGCAGTTCCAAGGACATGAGCGGCGCTTCTGCTGGAGGACTCTAAGACACGGAGGTGGAGGTTGCAGGGGTAAGTCCTCATGGCCTGATGACCCTGGCCAAGCCACAAAACTTTATTGCCCCAGCTGCAAACACCTGTAATGATCCTCCCTAGTTGGTCAAGTTGCTGGGAGATTAATGAGGTGAGGCAGAAGAAAGATTCTGTCCGCCTCTAATGTGCTGGGTCCATGTTTCTGCTTTTTGTTCTTTTCCAAAATCCTTTTCTACCTCACTGATTCTTGACCTTATATTTAGAGTAAGTCCCACTTTTAATACCCCCACCCCTCCTTACCCTTTTTCAATTTTCCCAGATGTCTAGTGCTCTAAGTTCTGATGAAATGAGAAGGCCCACACCTAAGTGTATTTGACAAATGAATCTATTTATTTTCATTTCCATGCCTTACCACGCATACCAGTCTGCAACTATCTTCACAATCATATCTTGCGAAGAATACCTGAAGGTACCTTTCTGATTGACTTCCTCCATCTATATGCAGATTTGTGCTAAGCCAGTAAATAATTTGTAACAATTTGCATTGAGTTTATGGTTTCTCTAATCCAACCCTGATCATTTGTAAATTGTTTCTATTCATGTGCAGATCAACTGTAATAAGATTGCTAATAAAAGAGTGGTTAATAAAATTTATAATGGGAAGACAAAGCATAATTTAGAGACAGGTATTTTTGACATAAGGGCTTTTCCAGGCTGTAGGCAAAAATAGATTAATAAAATTCTATTTGCTTTTATTTTACATTCTAAAGAATACTTCGTGGTGAAATATGGGCTTGAATCCTATTTCTTCCTTTTAGGGTTTCACTGCTGGTGTTGAGTGACAGGGTTTTCTCATGTCTTGAGAACCTTTTCCAGTGATAACTCAACCTCTTCCCAGTTCAGCGCTACTGGTTAGATGACAGTAATGGTAACAGATATGAGTGGTTGGTGCTTGCATCCATTTACTTATCCAGGAAACATTAATTGAGCACCCACTGTGTTCTAGACACCATGGCAGGTCATGGAAACACCATAGGAGTAAAGCAGGGCTGTTTCCATCAATGAACTGACAAACTGGATGGTTGTTGACCATTAGGTCCTCAAAGCCTAGAACAGCACCTAATACATCGTGTGTGATTAATAATATGGTTTGTGGGATAAATCAATCTACTGGAACAGCTAAGCAATAAATTGTGCCACAGCTATCAAACCCCCTCCTACTCACCCATGACCCTGGGACTTTAGAACAAAGGCAAAGTCCATTTGGCTGAAAGAACCATAAAATATTACATTCGTCATATGAGGCCTGTCGAGCCGTGGGGATCAGGTGGCGTCCCAGAACAAATCTGACTCCACAGAGAAGTTCAGAGTTATGAGCTCTTGTCCGGTTGCAACCTCAGGAACCGGTCAGGTCAGATCTAAAAGCAGTCCCTGTACACTTTTAGGGCAGGGAGAGACAGAGGAAGGCAGACCCGTGCAGAGTCACAGGTGGCACTTTTAGTAATGAAGGGAAGTGACTCATGAGACTTCGCCATGGTGGCCCCGAGAGTTTCCTGCATCAGCCCCCCTGCACCTCCAGAGTTTTAGTGAGGCTCTGACTGTATTCAGTCACACCTGCAGTCCAGATACTCCCAACGACACTTTCTACACTGCACATTTTCTCAAGGCTGTGTCCTTGGAGTAGCTTCTGGGAAGGCATGTTCCAAGGACCAAGGCTGTGATGAACAGCCCCAGGGCAGGTGGGTGGGGGTCACTGCTGGCCACCAGCTCAACCTCTCCCCACCCAGGGCCAGTTCTTAAAGTCAACAGGCGGGCACATCCTCCTGCTTGACTTCCTCCATGACTGTTCACTAGGACGGTAAAAGGCTCCAGACTCTAAGCTTTTCCTTCGTTGTAGCTTCCCTGCAAGATTGGAACTGTTGTTTTTATTTTGCAAATGAGAAAGCCATCGTTCATACAGGTGTAGAGTCCATGTCTAGAGTGAAAGTCACTCTTGGCGAGACAAGGGAGAGAGCCAAGGCCCAGGGTGTTTTGCAAACAGAAACTCTCCCACATGGATGTAAACTTCTGAGGCAGGAAGTGCTCACTCTTCAATCATGGTTTGAGGAAAAAAAAAGTCCCTTCTGCCATCCCTTGAGCCTCTTCAGAGAATCTTTGATTCCTCTTCCTTGAGCCCTTTCACGTGGCCCAATACTTGACCACCCCCAGCCTCCACCCCAAGAAAGGCAGCCCTTCTTCGGCCTCTGGCTATGGTCCTAGTTTCCTCCGCTTACAAACCAGCCAGTTCTTCCTTTTGAACCATCCTGCACCCAGTTCCCAAAGGAAGGGTGGACGCCCCAGGGAGGGGAGCCTTTCGATTCTTTCTGCTCTTGGAACCGAAAGCCCGTTGCCATCGAGGACATGACACATCCAGGATTCACAGGACAAGCAGCAGGGCCAAAGGCGGTGAGGTGCTCCCAAGTGGCAGCTGCCAAGACCCTTGTAGGACGATGACCTCAATTTCCCCTTCTGTCGGGCAGGCCATCTTCCCAGGCCCCGTATCCAATTGGGAAGGCTTCTGTGCACTTCAAGCTCACCCTGCTTTGCCCCTGGGGCTCGAGGACTTGAGCCAATGGCTCCTCAGCTGCCTTTCTTTCCATGTTTTTGATCGAATAAGGAGTGAGTGAGAGTGGGAATTGCAGATCAAAAGGAGACAGTGAAATGTCATCAGCATTACATAATTTGTACTATCACTTGTCAGCATTGATCCCCTTAATACTATCCTTTTGACAGATGAATGAGGTGGGATTGGAGAATACTAAGAAGGAAAAGAGTGGGATAAAAAGACAACTGCATTTGATTACCCTCTGCAGTCCCCAGGATTTGAAAGTCATGACACTGGTTATTACTACGGTCTTTGGAGAGATGAACAGAAACTTAATCTATCTAATAAAATTGCCTCGAGAGATAAACTTAATCTAAACTTTCTTCCAGCTATCTCTCAGTATAATCTAATGGATTTTTCTTGGTCTCCATTGCGGCACAAGACAGCTGGGTGGAAGATAGACCCACCACGTTAATTAATCCACTTCACTCTTGTCAAATGGACATGGTGTGTGAACAGAAGTTGGTGCCTCTGAATGTACTGGGGTCCCCTATTACATAGAACTCATCTCATGGGACCATCGCAGCCTTTTGGACTTTGGGGTGGGGGGGTTGCCAGCATGTTAGTGGATGTGGCTTGCGGAACTTTTGGAGGAAGACGGGAACCTGGGGGCTGAAGGGCAGAGCCAGGGATAGTCAACTGCATCCTTTGAAGAGTTTCTGAGCTGTCGCTACAGAGAAGCAGCCGGGAGTGGGGCGAACTGAGTGGTCACTCTGGTTACTCTGTGCCAGGGCCAGAGCAGAACCGGAGACGCACGATGAGTAGGACAGAGAGCCTGCCCTAGAGACACAGGCCAGCCCAGAGGTGGTGATTTTGAAGCACGTTTCCTGGAACACAGTCCATGCTGGTTGGCTGGAAGAGCGGGTGGGGAAAGGATGCTAAGTCAGACACCTGTACCCCAGTCCCAAGAGCACAAACACTTTTCAGGAAGAGCTGGTCATCCCAGGTTTTCCAAGCTATGCGCATGGCTTCTTCCCTCTCCATGTAACCAAGCCAGAAATAAAATCAACCAGCTTGCACTTGGACCGAGAGTGTCCACTAGAGGACAAGCGAGTTCACGTGGCGGGCTCTCTGCCCTGGAGGGCGAGTGATTTCCACCAGCCTTTCTCCTCCAGAGCCATTGCCTCCCCCCAGAAAGACTGAAGAGAGGTGCTTGAAATGGAACCAAATCTTATTTCCAAGCCGTGGCCCCGTGATAGGAATCGTGTGGAGTGAGCAGCAATCACCCGCGCACAAAGCAAGCAATTTCCTTCTCCATCCCGGGGGGGAGGGGCCCTGTCTTCTGCCCCCTTGTCTGGATCTGGTTTTAATTTTTTTTTTCTTTCTAGCGTGCGCCTTCACATGCGAGATCAGGGGATTGACATTTACACATACTTAATTTGAGCCGGACACTCGCTAGGTGATTTGAGTAATTATGTGAGGATTTTTTTTTTTCTTGCAGAAGGAATGGAGATTCATCTTCGAGAGAGAGTGGCCGTCATCGCCATGATTGATATGATTGATGATATCACTGACATGACTGATGGTATCGCTGATTTGATAAGCCTGCTCCAGCTTCCGTGCAGGGACCCATGTCCTGCTCCCCGTCTAGAAGGGGCAAGAGGAGAGACTGCGTTCCACGGCGGCGGGAAGACTCGGAGTTCAGGGGCGCAGGAATGAGCACGCCACATCGCTCCACAGGGGTGGAGTGAAGACGAGGGCCTATCCCCACGACCCCTGTGAGGAGGCCCTGAGGGGCGAAGGGAAGATCAAACAGGAACTAAAGTGTGTGCCGTGAGCTATGCAATGTCAACACCTCGTCAGGCCCCCAGAAAAATATTCAAAAAAGGCCAGGTCACTCGAGGTAAGGACGCCCATTCATTCATGTATTACCTCATCAATCATTGATTCAGGAAATCTTATTGTGTGACTCCTGGATACCAAGGGATGCACTGGGGCTGGGGTTCCGTCTACAAGCAAGCCAAGTACCCTCCCTCCCCTCATGGACCTTAACATTTACTGAAAGGGAGCAAACAAATCAAATAATCACACCAGCTAATAATTAACTAACTCCTTTCAATTAACTCTACAATTGTGATAAGACCCAAGAAGGAAACGTGTAGGCTACAACGCTGTGCTGGTCTAAGGAGATGCAGACACGTCTGAGAGATTCGTGAAGGAAAAGTTTCCAAAGGAAGCAACATTTAGTGGGAGTGGGAGTTACGACAGGTAAACGACAGGTGGAAGGGTGTGCCTAGCAGAGGGAACAGCATGTGCAAAGCTCCTGAGGTAGGACGATAAGAAGCTGGACAAGCTCAGGGACTGAAAAGCTCCAGAACTACTTTGTGTGAAAGGGAGTATGACCCAAGATCAGACGCCACGATCCCAGATAAGGCAGCTCGTGCTCAGTCCTGTAAACCACAGGAAAAGCTGTAGGCATCATCTAAGCTGCAGGAAGTTATAGAAAGGTTTTAAGCGGGGTCCCGACATGATCACACTTGCCAGACTCAAAGAAGCTTAACACCTCCACGAGCTCACCCATGGAGTGGGGCTCAGGGTCCTGTCACTTCCTGAGCCATCTGTCGTCGATTTTAGGAGCGAGTCTAAAGGTGGGAGGCACACGGTCCAGGTGGCCAGGACCTCAGAGACCTGCTTTGAAGCCACTGTCACCACTGCAGTGAGCCATCCTGCCTCTGTTTTGATGGAAGTTACATGCGCTCCTGATTCTGGATTATTCCTCCGTAAACTGGAGAAGCAATGGAGTAAGAGCGTCTCGCCCAGTGCCTGCTCCATAGTCAGAACTCAGGACGTGATGGCTACGTAGGCGTGGGCTGGGCTGAGCCCCATTCACTGTGATCACTGGTCACTGTTCTGCTCCTTCCTGACGGATGCCCGTCCTAGGAACACCTTCTGAGCCCGCTAGCAAGTGAGTCACCAGTCACCTGGGTGGCATTTCCACAGCCGCTTGCCAGAAGTCTTCTCTCAGGAGGTGATGAGAGCAGGCTCATCTTGGAAGAAAACCTTCTGACTCAGATGAAGGCAAATCCCTAAGCAAATATTCCTGCTGGTGCTAACAGAGCTCTAGAATCTTCACACAAAACAGGGTGGCCCCTGCCTAGCCTTGCCTCGGAAAGAACAGGTTGGTTTTTATCTAACTCTTCCAAACTCTCCAATTTCACCACGACCTAGTCTACGAGCTCCTTTTTCAAATGCCCACTTCCTGAGATTTTTCTACTTCAACATCCATAAGCGAACACGCTCCGAGTATCTCAGAGATGAAGAAACTCATCAAAGAGAAATATCAAGACTCACTTTTTCCTTGGAAGGCAGGTAACTGAATGAATTCACTGGACTCCCAAGATCCGGTTTTCTCAAAGGTTTGACAGAGAAATCAGATTGACACAAGGACAAAGTTGGCATCAGGTGTGAAGACAACTTGGGCTCAGTGTCCTGAGGACCACAGGGTGGGGGTGACAGCTCAGGAAGGGGGGTTCAGAGAGTCACCCCAGTGGAAGAAGACCTCGGACCGATTCTAGGCAAACAGACCTGTGTGTGCAGGGCTGGCTGATTCATTTATTTATTTAATTGTGCTTTTTCCCCTTAAAAAATATTTCTCATCAGCGTTATCAGCTTGGCCTCAAAATGACTTTCCTATTATTGCTTATAAACAGACCTTTATCACAGATAGCTTGCCTGCTGAATTAAGACACTGTGTTAAGCAGTATATTGCTTCTGTCTGGCAGATCAGCTGTTTGTAGGGAGATAATAATACCAAAAGCAACCACAACAATCAGCTACTGTAAATTAACTTAACTGTGTGAAATAATGCCTCCTCTATCAGATTAGCTTTCTGAATGACTTTATCCTTAAATTAAAGCTTGCTGGGGCTGAAGAGTAAATCATTTCAATGGTGCTGGGTTTTTCAGGTAATGTCTTCATATATTACTGTAATTTCAATCCACCAAGGCATGCAGATGGCTTTGGTCTCTAGCTGCTTGTCTCCAAAACCCTCTCCTGCTCTGCCATTTTGTAATTACAGTGCGCCTGAGCGCCTGCCGCGGCTAGATTTCCCAGGGTGCCCTCACAGCCAAGGCAATGTATCTTAAAATTATTATTCTTGTGTGGCCCTCGTAGCATAAATGTAAATCTTTTATGCTAACGCTGTCAGAGGGTTAGCTCTGGGGCTCCAAGGTGTGCTGATGTAGAAATCACCCGCCATCCATCAACTGTGGACCATTTGGGATCCAGCAAATGATTCGCTTTGGGGGAAGGGAGAGCAAGGAAGCTCGATATTACTTCGAGTCTGAGAGGTACCAAGCAAGTCACTGGATGGGTCTTTTTATTCTGGGCGGGGGGGGGGTGTTTGTTTTGGGAAGTGGCAGGCAAGAGTCTTCTTTTGGGGTGTGTCATTGTTCAGCAGGCCTCTGGCAGGGAAGCAGGAGCGGCTGCTACAGCAGAGGTCACCTGACTCCCGGGTGCTGTCCTCTGCAGGTCACGGTTCAGACAGCAGGTGATGAAGTCCCTTCTTCAGAAAGCTCCCTGGAAATTAACCTCCTCTGTGAGCGCCTGCCTTGGAGAAGGTGAAGCTGAGAAACACCTGTCCCCAACAAGCAAAGCACGTTTACAGGAATCTGAGCTGCTCACCCAAGGATCCAAATCCCTACCTCCCATGCCTCTGGGAGGCGCCGAGCATGCACCAGGGACGGAGATGGGGGTCCATTCTGCCAGGCTGGGCAGGGGAACAGTGAGAAATCAGGCAACATGGAGACCGCAGAGACAAAGAAAGACAAGAGCTCAAATGCAAGCTCAAATGCTTGGATGTCTATAAAAAAGTGATCAGAACGTGCCCATGGAGCAGAAATGCTTTTTTTTTTTTCAATGTTTTCTTTCCTTTTTTTTTTTTTTTTAAAGATCCATCCATTCATGCATACAAGAACTGGGGCACAGGCCAGATGCGCGGGAGGGTGAGAGAATTCACCAGAGACAGAGCGGGGAACAGAACAGGCAGACTGACGAAGTACACTGCTGAGGGGAGCAGCGGGCGAGACAGGAGAGGTCTGTCGCGCCATGTGGGGTTCTCTCTCGAACCTGCACAGCAGAGGCTGCAGACAGCTCCACAGCGCTGCGCTCAACAGCCTGCACCACCAGGGAGGCCCCAGAAATGCTTTTAAACCAGGGAAAACACAGATCATAAGACCTCAGGCGTCCATAGCAGCAGTGCTAGTGATAGGAGCAGCAAGAGAGTAAGAATAGCCTTGTGGTGGTAATACAGATAATAGTAACAATAGCAGTAGCAACAGTAGTAGTAACAATCCTAGCAGTTACCGTGTCAGACACTGCTCTACAAGACTAGATCCCGTGTACTCTCTTTACCAACCACTCTTGGAGATTTCTCCTTGGACACTAGTGGGAATGGTCGCTGAGGCGCTCTGACTGGGTTAGGGGAGGCAGGGGTGAGTCCTTGGCTGTCACTGCCCGTTTCCGGGCAAGCATTAAAATCAGACCACAGGAGCCAAGCCGAGCCCACTCTCTAGCACATGACGGGCAGTAATTAAATGAGTGTTGGACTGTTATATCTTTGTTAACGGGTGTGTAGCTTGCCCAAGACTCTTTCAGCAAACGTGACCCTAGTGGATTAGGTGGACCATGGCTGCCATGGGCAAACTTCATCATGTGAATTCTTTACCCAAGAATCTTTTTTCCTGCTTCCTAAGTTTATTGGTGATAATGAAAACCAGGATTCAACAGGAGAGGGCTTTATTTGTGTCTGGAACCAGGAAAGCATATTATATAAATTGTCTCCTTTTTTTTTTTTTCTCCCAAAAAGTCTATTGTAGCGAGAACTGTTGTATCTTTGTTTTGCAAGTGAGAAGACTCTAGCACAAAGGGGTTAAGGTCCCTGATCAGGGAGTAAGAAATGGAACCAGAATCTGGGTCCTAGCAGGTCAATGCTCCATCCTTTAAACTGCTCGTGGATATGACCTTGGATGAGAACTACACCAGTGTGAGTCTAACACAGAGACAGAGGGTGTTAAAATTTGCAGAGTGCCTCCTAAGCCAGTGCTCATTAAAATTCTATTCATCATTTTAATTCAACTATATAAGGCTCCATGAGGAAATGGTAGGTAAGCGTCTACACTGAAACATGCTTGAGTGTACCCGGCCAACCTTGGGCCCTTCAGTGCGCTCCCATCACAGCCTTTGGGGCTTACAGGATGCCTCTGTGTTAGTCAGCTTTACCTAGAATCTGCCGTGGTAACAAAACAGCCATCTGCAACAGGAGACGTACAGAACTGGAGGGGAAGATGCAAAAGCCAAACAAGTCAGAAGGAGAAACGCACCTATTGGGTGCTTATCCTCACCTTTGGAATATGACAAGACCAAGCCAAGACAAAACCTAGAATTCTGACTATAAAGCTGAGGCAGCCAAGGCGGGGGGAGGGTGGAGAGCAAAAGGCAGAGGGGAGCCAATGGACCATGGTAGGTGATTGTGGGTGCCTTGGTGGTTGGAGTGGTGTGTAGCTGAAGGTGTGAGAGCCTGTACTGTGCCGCCGAGTCACATCCAGTGTTGTGAACCAATGTTACCTCGATAAAAAAAATAATTCTGGGGCCTCCCTAGTTGCACAAGGGGTTATGTCTCAGCCTAGGAAGCTCTCAGCAGCCACTGCAGCAAGAGTTCGATCCCTAGCCAGAGAGCTACCCACATGGCACAGCAGACCTCTCCTGACTCACCCGCTGCTCCCCTCAGCAGTGTATTTCAGTGGATCTGCCTTTTCTGCTCCCCTCTGTCTCTGGTGAATCCTCTCACCCCCCCACACCTCTGGCCAAACCCCAGCTCTTGCATGCATAAATAAATAAATCTTTAAAAAATGTGATCTTCCAATTCCTACCAAGTCCTTAGAGCCCATCAGAGTTGGTTTCTATTTCTTACAAGCTGACACCTCCGAGAGGCCAAGTCACCTGTCTGCAGTCACACAGCCCTAAAGGGGAGATGCAGATTTCAGATCTACACCTCTGAAAGTGCCTTGTTTGTTACCTTTATCATAAGAAAATGCCTCCCAAAAGCATAATGAATAATAAAATAAATATTCATGCATCTACGACCCAGACCATGAAATAAAATTTCACAGATGTGACTGAAGGCCCTGAATGTCCCTCCTGGACCCCATACCTCTTCTCAACTACCTCCCCTGCTCAAGAGACACGATTTTTTCTGAATTAATGTTTACCATTCCCGTGCATTTATTTATACATTTTCAAATAGTGTACATAGGCTTCTGTGTGTTTTTAAATATGATATAAAAACAGTGTCCTCCTGTACGTCTTTTCCTAAAGCTCTTTCCATCCTTCTAAATGTTTCTGAAGCTTCTTTCTCAAAGGCACTGGTGCAAAAAGGTCTGTCTTAGGCTGGCGGAGATTCCCAGGCATGGTGAGATTTCCAGGCAGGAGGCTTATGGGACGGCCTGCAGCATCAGCACGTGTGGAGGGGAGAAGAAAGCACAGCACCGGCAGCCCCTGGGGAGGCCCGGGGCTGGCATGGCCTCCCTGGAGATGCCCCTAATGGAGGCAAGGTCAGACTTTAACCCCTTCATTGTCTAGTTCATTCACAGCATGTTGCTCCTGAGGATCAGCATGCCCTTGGGCGGTGATGCTGTCTCTGTCAGCCCGGGACAAAGCAGGCCGAAGAGGGCCTCCTTCCCTAAAGGTACCTGGGCCAGAGCCACCCACTGGCCACCCCAGGTCCTGCTTCTTTCCAGGCCAACGTCCGAGCAAGTGGCCTTCCAAGAAGGTGCTCATTTGAGATGCATCGAGTGACTGCCAGTTGTTAATCCCACGTCTCAATTATAACGTGCACTCCAGAGAGGGACTGCCTTAAGATTTTTAGAGTAATAGGCTATTATTTCCGAAGAGGAAAAAATCATCCCCAGGGGCCACTGACCTGGAGAGCTTCTCCATTTTTCTCTTCCTTTTTAAAGCTTTCGTGACCTGAGGTCTGAGAGCTGTGGCGCTAGGGAAGAAACTGCAAGTTGAAGAGACTTGAACTTGACTTGAAGTCTTTCTTTAATATTCAATAAAATTTTGGAGATTTATTGGCCTATGACAGAGACCAATTTCCTGTTACATGGACCAGAGAGGAGATTAAAAAAAGATTTTTAGAGCAGCGCCCATATTTCTTAAGAGAGCAAAGAACGGAGCTCACCTAATTTTGCAGATGGGGCTGCTAGTGCCGTTCTTTTCTCTGGCCCGATCTGAAATGAGAAGCTGGAGCTAAACCCTGCAGTCTCCCCACAGGGACCATTTCAATTTTCCTCTGAGTAACAGCCCCATAAGGATCGTCTTCACGGCTGTAAGGTCAAGGTTGGAAGTGGCTGAGTGTGGAAAGATTGAAGACCATGCCACCGGCTTTCAGTGATGTACACTGGCATGCTCTCAGCAGCCAGGGGAAGGAGGAGTAATTCCAGCAGCTTCGGAATTTAAAAGCTCTGCTGCAAAGATCTGGGACGGGGCTGCGGGAAATATGGCTGAAGCCCGACAATAGGTTAGTGAGATTTATCTTTCCCCAACGTGTCCCTGCCTCCGGGTCAGCGTCTGAGTGTGAATACTGTCTCTGTGACCTTGGGCAAGTTACTTAACCTTTCTGCAGCTCACCTGTAAAATATCGATCCCTATATTCCCACCACATCGGGTAGGCGGGAGATAACCCGCGTCGAGCTTTAAAACAAGGCAGCGTGTGTGTTACTTCCCGACTCCCTCATTCAGTTTTCTCCCCCTCAGTCAGTTCTGGCTTGTCGATTACACCTGTCCTCTTACCACAAGCTTTTAGTATCATCTGATCTCACGATACAGACAGGGTGGGCAACCGCAGCAACAGAAGGGAGAAGGTCCGGGTATGTTTAAATAAAAGAGGGGGTTACAGGGAAGACGTGACATTGGCATGGGCCCTGAGCACCATCAGATGGAGAAAATGGAGATATTCAAGACCTAGGAGAGGAATTTTTTTAACTGCAGGAGGCATGAGAAGATTCAGGAAGGCTGACATGATTGAATGTGGGTGTCACTAATTTGGGACATCTCCCCCAGAGTTCCCCACTTCCTGTGAGATAACACGGGTCAGAACTGGGTCACCTGTTCATCCTTAAACCAATCGTTGGCAAAGAGTAATGAGGGTCATCCACTCTCCCTGAACACATACCTGCCTAGCCTTAGGCCAAATGGAACTTTGCCATCAGAACTTTGCCTACTGGCCATAGGCAGCCAGGGGTCTCCACCACAGGGGATGGGGACACCTATTCAGGGGTCCAGACAAAGCTGAGAAGAGGATCCAGGCTTGATGCCTGAAGCGTACCAATATTTTGCAGTGGAGGAGTGGACACATCAGCAAGACTGAGCAGCCAATGGAGTAGAAAGCAAGCAAGTGTGTTGGGGTGTCATGGAGACCCAAAACAGAGACCAGAGAAGCGTGAAGAAGAAGGGATATAGGAAGATCAGCCAGAGGTTAAAAAAAAAAAAAAATTTAAAAATCAGTGTCAATAACTATAAATGGCACCGAGTTTAGGGCATTTCTGTGTCACAGGAGGGAACAAGGACAGCTGAGGGCCCAAGAGATCACTTTGAACCAGCAGAATTCCCAGGACAGAGGCACCTGCTGAGAACCCACAGTCACACACAGCAGCAGTGACCTCCCTATAAGCCTGGCACCAGCTGGAGCTGAGTCCAAGAAATTTCTGTCCCAGAAAGTCTAGCAGTGACTGGCTTGGGGAAAATGCTTCTCTGGGAGGTGGGGAGTTCTTTATCTTTCCAGAGCAGAGAGAAGGCACTCTCTCCCGGCAGAGAGGTGACAGGGGCCGATGGATAATCCGCTCCCAAATCAGAATGAAACGAGAGCCTGTCAGCCAGCGGGCTGAGCACTCCATCTTCCTTCTTTATGGGTCTAGCAGTGACGAGGAGGCTTCCAGAGGGTCAGCCCGGAAGGATGTTTGCGCTAGCGTCTGTGTTCTTTCTTGAGGCTCAGAACCTGCATCTGGGCTTGGGAAGTGGCACCTGGGACAGGCAGACAGACAGACAAGGAGATGGGCAGCACTCACCATCAATCCTGGCCAAGAGGAATGCCAGCTGCATCCTCATCTGTAAGAGCCGCTACATTTTCTCGCAGCCCTGTATTAGTTGGAACTGTTTTTTGTCTCGCATTTCAAAACCAGTCCTGTCTACAACCCATCCCTGGCCGACTCTGAGCGTTGGTTATTTTCATTGGCAAAATGGAAACAAATAGCATCAGTCCTGCCTAGCTCATAAAGCTGACATGAAATCGTTTTTGCAAAATGTCAAGTGTCACAAGGATATAAGTCATTCCTGGATACACGGCCCTAGTTATGTTGAGGGCTTCGGAGCTCTTGACCCAGCAAAGTCTGCTCTACCCTCAGTGTCCTCATTTCCGCAGATGTCAGCACCCAGTTGTTGGGTCTGAAATTCATGGAGGATGCTTCTTGTTCTCCCAATCTCTACATGCAATCCCTCAGCAAATTCGATTTACACTAACTTCAAAATACTTCCCCAAATAGCACACATGTCAGCTCTTCCACAATGACCTTGGTCATTGCACAACCACGGCAGCCCCATAGCCAGCCTCCCATGTCTGCCTCTGCCAACCTACGCCCGCCACCCCACCGAGCGCCAAGGCAGGCGGTCCTTCGGCAATGACAGTCAGATGGTGACACTCCTGTAAACTCAAAACTCCAGTCCCATCCATCGACCTTCATAAAATCAGTCTCTTCCCTGGATCTGCTCCCTGGCACCTTCATAAGCCCAGTGTCTCCTCACACTCAGCCCATGCCTGGTCCACAGGTCTCTCTGCTGCTCTCCGAGCATAGCAAGTAGCTTCCTACCCCAAGGCCATCGCGGCTGCTTCCCTCCAGTTGGAGAGAATCTTCCTCCACATCAGCAGGCCCAACCATCTCCTATCAGACTTCTGTCTAGTGACGCCTCTTTGATGTCCCATCTGGAGAGGCTCAGACACTTGGTCTTCACACAGGCATGCAGGACCCCTCGTGGTGGAAACCCACTGCCTCCTTCACTTTACACCTTTTGAATTCCCTGTAATTCCTCGCTAAAGTTATCATAACCTAAATTATATTACATCTTTATTGTTCATCTGTTGATGCCCTGTCTCCCCCTCCAGAAAGCAGAAATTCATCTCATGTACCACTCTTTCTCCAAATCCTGCAATAGTGGCCAGGACGAGAGTGAGAACTCAAGTATGTGTCAAATGAAGGAAGGAAGGAGTGGTGCTAGTCCCCAAAACTGACTAGCTTTAGGAAGTTAAAGCCAATATTGATGTGTGAGCATGAAGGCAGCTCCCTCCCTAATTCTCAGATCGTCTCTGATTGCTTGGTTTAACTTAGATCCCACTAAACCCACTCTATCCATCAGAGAGAGGCCCTGACCTTCCCAGCGTAAGCAAGCAGCGCTCCAGATGGGTCGTTCTCTATTTTTCTCCCTAAACTGTTGAGGAATAAGACGCATCGACCCTCTCTGCCACCTGACTCCAGCACATGGATGCATCCCCCAAGCTTTGGAATTCTCAGGCAAATTCTACCAGAATTCAAATTATTCAGAAATCTGCTCTAGGTTAATGGCATTGTGGTCCCACTTGAACACAGAAGCGGCTGGTGGAGTATGGATATATAGGTTTGCAACATGTGTGTTTTAATAACGCCAGCTCTGGGTCAGGAGGAAACAAACAAACTGTATACTGTCAAGTAGTTTTGCTGGAATGACCATGTAGCCAGAGTTAGGTAAGATAAATCATTAATGAGCATTCCACTGGTTTCCATGGTCCCCCAGGGCTGTAAGAGAAAGAATAGTTGCTACAGACTTTCATGAAACCTTATTCCGTGCCAGGCACAGTGCTAAGCACCTTACTTACCTTGTCATCTGACTTAGACAAGATTCGCCCTCTCCAACCACGGGGGGAATACGAGAAGACTGCATTCTCGGTTTCTTGCACCATCTTGTGATTATTCAGACCTACTTCCCCAGCAGACTAACGAAGCAGCCTCATCTCGTGGCCCACACACACCCCATACCCCCTTGCCCTGGATGCACTCATCATCTTGTTTCCAGCCTCTTCTCTTGGGTTGTCCATCTCAATGAAGTTTATCACCGTGCTCCAAAACATCACAGATAGAAAGCAGCCTGTCCCCTAGACGCTGCCATCTCCCTGCTCTTTCTGGCATTCTCTCTCTGAAATGGTGAGAGGACTGGTGACCCCATCTGTTAAGTGTGTCCATCACTATGGAAGGATTAGCCATCCTGGTCATATGGACCCAGAAGTGTAACAGGATGGTCCCCAGGAAAGGGGGAGGTTCCCTGCCCCACCCAAGGGAGGGTGGAGCTGAGCAGGAAGAGGAGAAGCAGCAGAAGAGACTGAGGAAGGAAGCAGGATGGAGCCAGGAGACCTGGAGGAGGCGCATGGAGCCTAGAGACACGTGAAGAAACTGCTCTTGTCTTTTGGTCGTGGACTGGGTGACACAGATGTGGGTGAGACCCGTGGGGAGGTGACCATGGCAGCTTTTATCTTGATGTTGATTTTGCTCTTTTCCTTCCGGGCTTGTTTGGTTGTTTCTGACTCTTTTTTGTGGGTCCCCACTGGAAGATGCTTTAGACTTGGGGCAGGCTTTGGGGCCTTGCTCTGGGCCATTCCCATATGGATGGACTTTTACCCACGAGGGGACAGGTCACTTTGGGTGCTTGATTTAGAAACTAGACTCTTTGCCTTACCTGTATTGTTTCCTAGTTTTATTAAAGTTCCTTCCCATTAAAGTCTCATATGTTTTGTGTTGATGCGGCGGATGGCAGAACCCATTTAGAACAGGCAGGTTTGCGGGGTTTTGGGCTGCCCCTCTCCCTGTCCTATAACAGAAGGAGTAACACCTGCCTTGAAAAATATGATCTGAGTAAAAGCCTGTGGATGTGTGATGTTATGTGTGTGTGTGTGTCTGTCTGTCTCAGGCAAGACCTTTGAGAGTCAATCTGTCAGGCACTGTACTTTTCCTGTGGCCACCACAGCCAACATGTCCCGGCTGTGTCTTCTCTCTCAGCCTGGATCCTGGAGTGTGGGTGGGACAAAGATGAACCCCAGCCAACCTTTGAGGGACATGTACATCAAATGAGAAACTAGCCTTGAAACTCCCTGAGATTTGAGGGCTCGCTTGTTGCTGCAGTGCAGCTTAGCCTATCCTGACTTAGATAAATCTCCCTAATAAGTATCTCGCTTGGATAACAATTCTTTCTACCTGGATCTAAACTTCCAGGCATTCGTTCAAATCTGGAAGGTGCAATCACGGTTTCTGCAGTGTGACGGCATCACTAGTCTCTAACTTGGCATCAGCAGACCTTTTCCGAGGAAGAGTCAGATAGTAAATATTTCAGGCTCTGTGCACCGTATGGTCCCTGTCACAACCACTCAATTCTGCTGTTGTGTCGGGACAGCCACCACAGATGATAAATAAACAAGGGAGTGTGGCCCTGTGCCAGGAAACTTTATTTATGGGCGCTGAAATCTGAATTGCATATCATCTTCATGTGTCACGAAATATTATCCTTCCCGGGATTGTTTTTCAACACTTAAACATGTGGAATATACCATGACTAATGAGTCGCTCTCAACCAGCCCTCAGGCTGGATTTGGCCTTCAGGCTGCTGTTTGCTGACCCCCGACCTATACGAAGAGTCTGGAGCCCCGAGTCTGGCATTGCAAGTGCTCATGGCTTTGTCACACTCTTGCCCACCCCCCAACAACACACACTAAGCTTCAGTCTTTTTGATGTCTACCATCAAGTCTATCTTCAGTCTGTCGTCATTCCTTCACCCCACCTTGCCCTTGTCTGCCTCGAGGCCTTCGTACACTCTGGTCTTCTTCCTCCACACCAAGCAAGCTTTCAGTCACCTACTAAGGCTAAATTCAAATGTCACTTCCCTCATAAAATCTTTCCCAGCGCCAAGGCTGGCTTAGCGGCTCTTTCTGTGCTCCTGTAGAACTTGCATGTGTTTATGTCAGCATTCCTCACTCCCATTCCGCAGGATGGCCTCTCAACCTTGGCACTACTGGAACTGGGAGCCAAGGAAGTCTTTGCTGCAAGGAGCTCTCCAGCACACTGTGCAACACTGAGCAGCACCTGAAGCCTCTCCCTACTAGAGGCCAGTAACACCCTCTCCCCAGCTGTGACAACAAAAACTGTCTTCAGAGATGGTCGAGCCCCTTTCTCCCACCCCCATCCCAGGCAGCACCACTGCCCTGAACAATGACTTGGCGTTTAAGCATGTAGCCCCGTGAAGACAAGAGCAAGACAACCTTCTTCTATTATCGTAAGTGCAAGGACGAGCAGAGCTCCAGCAAATGTTGATTGAATGGAAAAGTGACTAAGAGGCTGAACATCATTGACTCTATTAGCATCGATCTGAATAATTTTTAAAAGATGTAAGTCTGGCAATTCTGCTATTATTATTTTTTTTCTTTACCTTTGCAGAAAAGCCAGTTTTGTAAAATCTGAGCATACTGCGAGGAGTTTCTAGCGCATGTATTGTTTTATTTATGCCGCTCTCACAAGTGCAATTAACACTGCATCTGTTTTACTAACAATTTCCTTTGTTTTATGTAGTGCTTTACATTTTTCTGAATGTGCACAGGCCTGGGTTTCCCACACTCTGCGAGTGGATAAATCGCTGTATATGGATGGGGGGGGGCAATACAACCAAAAGTCTTCTGGAGTCATTTCCCTATTCTTGGGCATATCCTGGGCTACATGTGCTAATTATTTTATACATCCCCTCCTACTTCTCCTAGATCAGAGAAAAGATAATGCTGTCCAGTGAAAGCATTGTATCTGGGGGCCTGTTAATCTTCCCTTGAATAGGTGATCGGTCAACTCCTACTGGAGAACATTTTCCTCTTCACAGTCAAATGTGCTGTGAAGTAACATCCACACTGGAACTATCACAAAGACACAGCCACTGCTCGTGGGCTCTGAAGCCCATCAGATCAAGGGGTGTCGGACTCTGAGTCGTGACCCTCTTCCTATCCACTGTCCCAGATTGGCCAAGTGGATGCCCAGACAGGCCCCATTCCTGGTCCCGATATCAAAGGTGATGGTTGAGTTTCCCCTTTAGGAGAATTAGGACACTAAGATTTTAGAAGGATGAAAAAAATGTGCAATGGTATGGAGCACAGCTGCCTGGGCTCCTAGCTGACCTTGCCATTTCCTGAATGACCTTGGGCCTCTTAATCTCTGGGAACATGGTTTACCCTCTGGCAAAACAGCAACTCTTAATACCTACGTCCTAGGATTGTATGCGAATTAAGATGAAAGTACTTTAGGGCCTCCCTGGTGGCACAAGGGTTAAGTCTCAGCACTATGAAGCTATCCGCAGCCTCTGCAGCACGAGTTCAATCCCCAGTCGGCCAGGGACCTATCCACATACCGCAGCAGACCTCTCCTGTCTCGCCTGCTGCTCCCCTCAGCAGCGGGTTTCAGTCGATCTGCCTGTTCTGCTCCCCACTCTGTCTCTGGTGAATCCTCTCACCCCTCCCCATACCTCCGGCCTGTACCCCAGATCTTGGTATGCATAAATAAATAAATATTTAGGGAAAAAAAGGATGAAAGTACTTGACCTACTGGCAGTAACATCCCAGGTGCTTGCACAGAGAGACACCACTGAGGACACCAAGTGGCTCACACCTCTAAGGGATATGAGCCCATAATGTATGTGCGCTCCCGCTCTCTCTCTCTCTCTCTCTCTCTCTCTCTCTCTCTCTCTCACACACACACACACACACACACACACACACACACACAGAGCAAGAGGGAAAAGCTATGACAACCATCAGCTAAATGAAGGAACTAGAAATAAACTCAAACTTCCAAGCTCTGAGCCCCTCCTACGCCCACAATGGTTCATTGCTTCACCTGACAACATAAGCGCCACGAAAGCAGGGCCCTTGCCGAATGGGGACAGTCAGGTATGACTCCACGATGACCGAGGACATCACAGCATATTTGATGACAATAAAAACTGGGGTCCCAGGGATGACGCCCTGACAGGACAGCCGAGTTGAGTCTTCCAGAAAAGTAAGCCAGGGAGGAAATCAATGAGTGTGGTCCCGGCTCTAATTGGCTGCTTTTCTTATTAAGCCCAAACCCTCCCTTCCCCGACACCCTAGGGGGGAGAGGAGCCTTACACAAACATTAACACTGGGGCCGTTTTTTATTGGTATGTCTTCACCTCTGCACCGAGGGGGAAATATATTTCCTCAAAGCCTTAACGAAAGCTTGCTCTAAGCCTTGATGAACCGTTCCTCATTCCTCCGAGAGCAACCTGCTCGGAGCCTCCTCCCCAAGGGCGCGAGCCACGGCTGAGAACAATGATCACCACATTCTAAATTTAACTGACCACGCAGATGCTTTACTTGCAAGCAGGAGAGGGCCGCCCCGTTCCGACCCAGAGAAGCAGGATGTTTAGGACCTGTTTGTGAACGTCTGCGTAAAATACAGCTTCAGACTCTCGTCTGTGAGTGGCTACCCGGAGTCAAGTGTGTCTTTTAAAACATGATGCATCACTCGCCAAAATGGTTTCCTAGTCTCTCGCCCCCTCCCCCGGCCCCTCCGATCCATTCCTCTCCCGTAAATAACCAGGTGAGGTGATGGCCTGACGACGACTTTCATTGTGCCCCACCTGCACGGGATGTCTTCCCGGGTGGATTTTGTTAAGAAACAAAATACAACTTATATTGAGATCAATAAAAGATTAAGGTGACAAAGTGATTTATTGACTATAGAGGAGGCTCATTTTTCCCTCACAGCTGCAATAGCTACCAGAAAGGATGTTTTTTTACCCTGGGTCTTCAGGAAAGTTGTGAGAAGCCAAGACTCATTTATCATATCAAAAGAGAACGATTAAAAACCATAAGGAAACAGACAAAGAACACGCATGAGCTAAGGTGGCCCATCGTGGGTTATTTCGCTGAAATACCAGGTCATGGAGGGTGACGGGACGGAGGAACTACATGGGGTGTCACATAGAATGAAGCTCAGGGGGCAATTGGGGGGCCTCTGGGCCAGAGGCCTCTGGACCCCGCTCAGGCTGAGGTCAGCGCCAGGACAGAACTGAACGCAGGGATTGAGGAGCCCAGCTTAGCCGAGGGGTCTGTCACTAACTGGTGGGCGCAGCTGGGCGACCTGGGGAGAGCATGCCATTGCTGGGGGCATTCCCCTCCAGGCGTCCTTTGGACTGGATTCCTCATTGTTGCAAACACCCTAGCAATCTCCCTCCTCCGGGAGGCCACCTCCGACGGGAAACTCCAACCCCCTTCCTGAAATCCCAGGCTCTCCTCCTGCAAGGCAAATCCCCCTCTCTGCTCCAGTTCTCCCAAACGGAACGAGTGCCTCTCTACCCTCTAATGATGGCAAAGCCCCTACTACGCGCCAGGCAGGATGCCAAAGCTTCACATGCTGATAACATGCAGGCGGCCGTCGAGGGATTCTGGGGGTTTGGCTCCAGTCTCCATTCCTTTGAGCCTCGTCCACGGCTGGCCTGTAGGCAAGCATCTTTACCAGAGGAATGCACGAGCTCAGTAAATCCTCAGATGGGTGGATCTCATTGTCCCCATTTTACAGAAAGTAAAACTACTGCCCAGGATGTCCCGAGGCGCTCGAGCAAGGCTGACACCCCAAGTCCACTCTTTGTGTCCTCTCTCTCTGGCTGCGGACAGCAGCCCTGGTCTCCCACCCCACCCCAGTCCCAGCTCCAGTTCCACAAGCAGAGGAAAAATAACCTCTGAGACAATAGGCAGAGTCCAAATTAGAGACGCTTACAGCATAGCAGAGAAGTCCTGGCCTCAGGGCTGCTTTTAAAGAAAATTAGGTCTTATGCTGCTGTGAGCGGAAAATCAGGCCCTGAAACTCTCCACCACTTACAGCCTCTGGGGTTCCTGGCGCCTTCTCCAGCGGGGGCTGGGGAGCCTGAGGTCAGGCTTCCGATCTGGCAGACATCCGTCGTGAGTCCTCCATTAACTGTATAATAGTCGGTTTTCCATCCTGACATAATGAAGCACAGAAGCACCGTTAACCACCAGGTCGGCGCGCCGTCAGGAGCCCCCCTCCAGGAAGCAGGCCTTGCCAGGCATTGATTTTTTTTTTTTTTTTTAAGTAAGCCAACACAATTTCACTTCTAGGAATCCATCCCACAGATAGACTCGCAGTTGTGAGAAATGAGGCAAGCACTGCATTATTCATGGCAGTCACGTCTGCAAGAGCCAAAGACGGGGGAACTGCCCAAAAGTGAACCCCCAGGGAGCCAGGGGGACAACGTGTGTGCACCATCGGTAGGCATTAAAGGGGCTGCGGCAATTCTCCATGTCCTGATGTGAAAGATTTGCCAAGATATTAATTGGAGAAGGAAGGGTTAGTATATGAGGCTGCCACAGCCAGATCATAAACAGAGGGAGGGCTAGAGATGGAGCTGGGGGCCAGGGGGGGATGCAGGTAGAGATATATCGAAATAAAGCAAGTGGAAGGTTAGGGAAAGGGGTGGAGATAATGGTGGAGAAAGAGATACAGATAAAGATGGAGGTAAAGGCAGGTAAATGCATACAAATGAATGCTTGTTTGTAGGAAATATTCCTGGAAAGAGACAGGATAATCAGCCCCAGCACTGCTTCCCAGGTGAAATGAGGTGATAGGAAAGAAATAGTTCCCAACTGTACCTTAGAAATTTTCCATCATCCCCATGCGTTGCCATATACACGCCATCCAGCAAATATGAACCAGATGCCTACTATGTGCCAGGTACAAAGCCGTGTCCAGCAGACGCTAACCCTAGGCCCTGCTGACAGACACAGGAAATACACAAAATCAATAAATGACACGGTTGTTGGCGCCATCCTAAGGGTTAAGGAGAAAAACGTGGAGAGAGGAAGTGGCTCTGGAGAGCGAAGAATGTTGAAATCCAGGGCAGGTTACCACTGAGTAGGGGAAAGAGAGGCAGCAAGGCGGGCACAGGGAAGGCCGTCAGGCTGAGGCAGGACGACACGTGTCCACACTCCAGATGTGCCGCGCGTGAATAACGAAATGTGACTGAGGGGACAAGGGAGAGCTCAGCAGCTGCCGGACTACAGGGCAGTGGCCCGGTCATTCGGGTCTGGCGGGAAGGTGTGCGGCTCTTCTCTGAGTGAAATGGGAGCTATGGGGGGCCTGGGAGGAGAGGCGACGTGACCGGACTTAATGCATTAGCCTCGCTGGTCTCTGTGGCTTCTGCCAGGAGAACAGAAGAAATGGAAACACCAAGACGGTCAGCTGGAGGCCAAAGGACAGACAACATCGCGCAGCAGGCGTGGAGAGCGGGTAGAGAGCAGTTGTTTGATTTCAGATCTATTTTTTTTAAAGATTTATTTATGCACACAAGAATTGGGGTACAAGGCAGAGATGGGGGTGGTGGTGAGAGGATTCACCAGAGACAGAGTGGGCAACGGAACAGGCAGACTGACGAAATACACTGCTGAGGGGAGCGGCGGGCAGACAGGAGAGGTCTGCTGTGCCATGTGGGTAGCTCCCTGGCCGGGGATCAAACTCGTGCTGCAGAGGCTGCGGACAGCTTCATAGTGCTGAGCTTAACCCCTTGCGCCACCAGGGAGGCCCCATTTTCAAATCTATTTTTAAGAGAGAAGCATGGGCCACAGCAGGTGAGAGGTGTAAGGAAAGAGTGAGAGGATGGCATTGAAAGACTTGACCTGGACATCTGGGAAATTTGTGTGTGTGTTTATGTACATGTGTATGTGTGGTGTATATGTGTACATGTCTATGCTGTGTATTATGCATTATTCTGCATTGTGTGTGCATGTGTATATTGTTCATGTATTATTTGTCTGTGTGTATGTGACTGGTGTGCATTTGCGTGTGCATTTGTGCATGTGTGTGATGTGTTGTATATAGTGCATTGTGTTTTGTGTATGTATGTGGCATGTATGTGTGCACATAGTTTTGTGTATATGTGTTATTGTGTATTGTGAATTTGTGTATGTGTACATATTGTGTGCTTTTGTGTATTTAAATTTGTGTGTTGTTTGATTGTGTATATGTGTGGGTGTGTTGCATGTGGTATGTTGTCTACGCTATGTGTGTTAGCTATGTGTGTTGTGTGTCACAAGAATGTGTACAGTGTAAGCTATTATGTCGTATGTGTTCTATGTGCATGTGTTTGTGTGCTGTTCATGTGTGCGCTTGGGTGTGTGGGTGTGCGTGTGTTGGGTATATAATAAAGTGTGTGTATGTGTGTGTCATCTCTTGTATGTGCATGTATAGATGTGTGTGTTGTGTGTATTTTGGGGGGTAAACCAAAAGTTAAGTTGATCTGCAAGCGCAGGATCCCTTGGGAGCAGAGTGACTTGCTGTGCCCGCAAAGAAGTCTGTCCAGAGCTGTAAGACAGCCCTCAGTGTCGCTGGTCCAAAGAAAGTCAAGGAGGAAGACCAGGCACAACCCAGGTGCTTGGCTCCACTCAGTGGTAGTTAAGAACATGGGCTTCACCTCCAAAATCCCTTTTTCTTTTCCTAGCTGTGTACTTACTAGCTGTGTGACCTCCGACAAATTACTTAACCTCTCCTGGTCTCCACTTTCCTGTCTATTAGATGGTGAAGGTAATCATAGCTATTTCCTGGGGCTGTAGTGCATGTGAAGTGGCTGAGCTCAGAGAAAGGGCTGAGCATCAGGTCTGACACATTGTGATTGCTCAGTCAATACCAGCTGCCTCTGGAAAAGGCAAATTATTTTACTTGTGTCATGTATTGAAGGAGGTAAAGTATGTGGAACACTAGGTCTTTGTACTCAACAAAGTGCCTTGTAAACCTAAGTGCCGATTAATGACAGAGATGAAAATGATGCTGATGCTGATGGTGTGGATGATGGTGATGGTGGTGGTGATTGTGGTGATGACGATAATAGTGGTGATGATGGTGATGGTGGTGGCGTTGGTGATGGCAATGAGCAATACTGTCACCATCTTCTTGATATTTGGCAGCAGGATAAGAGGATTGAGCCCTCCTTGGGAGCTCAGAAGAGAAAAACAGGGTAGAGCAGAGGGCAGACCGGCTGGCAAAGAGACACCAACTGGGTCAACCGAATGAAGAGAACTGCTACCCTGGAGGCAAGGAAATTTCAGGACAAGGATCCATTTGGACCTGGAGTTCCACCTCAAAGCACTTTCCCTCATGGGGATTAGTAAATGTGGTCACGGAGAGAGGCACCTGTGTGTAGCAGAAAGAAACCAGTCATTCTGCCCCAGTACAGTGTTTCCAGCACAGAGTCGAGTGTGGGAACCATCCCAGAGGGCCTGCAAGCCAAGCCTCTGATGTGCCAAGGGATAAGAGCCTCTTGCCAGCACAGTCCTCCTGGCTGCCCTCCAGCTTGAAAACGGATGGTCTGCCTCCATCCGCAAAGGAAGAGGAGTGACGTGGAAGGGAAAGGACTTGTGGGGTGGGACGCACGCCCTAAATCCACTCACTGAGACAGCCAATCACAGACGCACAGACAAGCAGGCCGACTTGTGCCAGCACAGACAGACACCAAGACACGCGGCGCCATCGCAGATGAACACAGATGGGCATCACGAGAGACACAGCACAGCCACAGAGCAACACATACACGCGGGAGAAGAGGGACGAGACAAACATGCAAATGCAAATATAGTGAGACATACAAGATGCACAGACTCACAGACACACGTGTGTGCGTGTATGCATGTTCATACACACGTGTGCACGCAGAGCGGTGATTAACCGCTGAACTCGAAGGATCGGGGGTAGAAACATAAGAAAGGCCCGCGGTGAAAATTCTACAAGTCGCCAGTGTTCAAGGAGGCCAAATCCTCTGCCCCTCCCCAAACCCGACCCTGCGTGGGCCTCTCGGGTACAGCTTGCTCCGCACGTAAGCAGTTCTGATTTAGATGATAGATAGAAACCATTTATACAGTTAAACACGGTAGGGGTCTAAACGCTGTTCCCCGCAGAACACCAGATGTGAATAGATGAACATTTGATTGTCCTCACGCCTGTTTCTGACAAGCTAACAGATAAGAAACCATCCCACTGAATTCCCAGAAAACGAGAGACCACGCGTACAGAGAGCAACGCGCTGGAAGAGTGAGGATTTATTGAGGCAGATTTCTAAATATTAAAGAGATGGCAGCTGGCCGCGCTTTCCTCAGCAGACTTTGTAGGCGGGAGATCACTTGATAACCAAGATGAATAAGCGGAGCTTATACTGGGGAGCTTTCAGAGCCTGGAGCACCAGGAAGAACCTCATGCGGGCAGCAAACAGGCATCGTGTGCACTTCTGGAAGTTGGGGTATTCAGAAATGGGGAGGCCTCCTGTCCAAAATGATCTCCTCCTACGGCTGCCTAAAATTGCACGGCAAAGTTTTGAAGCCTTCTAAAAATTGTTAAAATATAAGTAATCACATGGAAAGATGCTCAGCATCACCAGTCACTGGGGAAATGCAAATCAGAACCACAAAGGCCGAGGAGAAATTTGAACCCTAGCCCAATGCCGGGGGCACGTGAGACGGAGCATCTGCCCTGGGGAAAGCTATGGCGGGACTGCAAAAGAAATTAAACATAGCCTGACCAGGTAATCCAGCAATTACACTTCTGAATCAACCCAAAAGAAGTGAGAGCAGGCACTCGAACAAATATTTGCACGCCCCCGGTCCTGGCTGCATTGTTCGCGACTCTGGAAAGGCCCCTCGGTGGTGAACTGATACCTGGAAGGGGTGTGGACTTTCAGGGGGGATGTTGTTCAGCTTGAAAAGAAGTAGATTTCGATTCAGGCTACAACATGAGCGGCCCCTGAAAAGATGGTGCTAAGTCAAAGAAACCTGTCCCCGAAAAAGGACAGATATTGATGGTTCCACTTAGACAAATGGACTCTCACATATGCAGCCAAAGCCACAGAGACAGAACGCGCAGTGGAAGTTGCCGGGGGACGGGAGCTCGAGTGTAATGGGACAGAGTTTCGATCTCAGATAATGAAGAGTCCAGGAGAGGGAGGCTGAGGATGTTTGCACAACAGCGTGAACACACTTAATGCCCCAGATCTGTGTGTTTAAAAATTGTCAAAATAGAAAGTTTTATGTTGCATGTGTTTTATGAAAATCATGTGTAGGCGCTGCATTATGGGTTGGTGCACAAGTGTTTTCTACCAAGGGAATCATAAAGATTAGTTGGCAGCCAGTGGAAGGCAAGCTCCCCTAGGGCGGGGAGGGGAGCCGCCGGAGTGCAAGCTTAAAGAAACAGCCTGATGATCAAGGACACCAAGACGGCTCCCTGACCTGCCCACCCAACCTGCCTGCTCTCCTCGTCAGAGCTGGCCTGTCCTTCGGTTCTGTGTCCCACTGCCTCCTCATCATCTTCACCTCCGCGAGGCAGCTGGGCCACAGCTCCCCCTGTTCCACCCCAACAAGATCCCAGGTCAAGAGGAAAGGGATGGAGAATATGGCCAGCCTAAGAGGACCCTGGTGCCTGAGCACCCAAAGCCCCGGGCATAGGTCTGTGTGTCTTCACAGCAGCAAGGTGAGTTATATCCCCATTTGGCAGGCATCTACCGGCCCAGGTGAAGCAACTCAAGTCACCTGAAAAAAATCAATGCTGATGACTTTGTGCCAGAATTCTTGTCTATCAAGGCTCATCCCCTAGGAAGATGTGGCTGTCCTCCCCAGGGAACTGTTGGAAAGTTCTGGAAAGGGTTGGGGGTTTGTGCTACTGGCATCTAGTGGGGAGAGGCCAGAGCTACCGCTCAACTTTCTACCCTATCCCCCACCAAACAGTCTCTGGCCCAGCATGTCAACAGTCTGAGCCCGAGAAAGCTGAGTCCCAGCCGCTGCAGGTGAAGACGCTGGCTGTGCATGTCCCTCCATCCCGGCCTGCACCTTTGCTCCTCGCCTGCCTCCTATGCATCGCCCTCTCACTCACCCATCGGTGCTGATCCACTTCACATTTGCTTAGAAGCGTGGAGTTCTGAGTGCGCATCAGAGCTGCTGGTCAAACGTGCTGAGTGGCTGCAGACCACCATTGTCCACAAGAAAATCCCTGCTTCGTGGGCAGAACAACTTTAAAAAACAAAAAACAAAAAAAAAAAAAAAAAACACGGACGGTTAGGCCTAATTTTCCAAACCACGTACTTAATGATCATCACTCTTTTAACAGGGCACATCAGCACCCCTGACGTGCCTACTTCCATCTCCAGAATGTCCGTAGAAGCTCTACTTGCATCTATGGAATGACGAGTGAGGTGTAAGTTGTAGATTTCCAAGCCCGTCTGATAGACAGCAGTCCCCTGACCAAGGAAAGGACTTCATTTCCTCTCTGGAGAATATTCCAGAAAAGAACTGCTGCTCCTTTTTTTGGGCCCAGAACCTCATCAACTGGCCTGCCTGCCTTCTCTGCTTCCTACCTCCCCATGTCCGTTCCTTCCATCTTTCTCTTTCAGCAGTAGGGCATGCTCCGCTTGGCCAACCCGTGGAGTGGGAGAGAGGCAGGCAGGCTCCCTGCAGAGGCCCCCCATGATCTTTGCCTTCTGACACCCTCGCCCAGTGCCCCTCCATCAGGCGTACCAGACCACGACTTCCTTTAACCAGCAGAATACGGCGGTCCCCTCCACAACACTGCGTTACGTAAGACTCCATGTTGCCAAACCACTCAAGAGACACTTCCTACTGGCTTGAAGTCGGAGACTTTCATGTGGCAAGGAGATGCAGCTTCAAGAGTCGAGAGGCCTCTGGACAACAGCCACATAAACACCCAAGGGACGGAATGCTCCCCACAGCCACCCAAAGCGGGAAAGGGATCCTTCCCCGGTTGAGCCTCCAGATGGGACCCCAACTCTGGCTGGCCTCTTGATTTCGGCCTCGTGAGATTCTCAGCAAAGCACCATCTGAGTAATCCCTGCACCCGGGTCTACAAGAACCAAGAGGTCGTAAATGGGAGTTGTTTCAAGTCTCTACGCTGGTGGCAATTTGTAACGCAGCCGCAGAAAGCCAGTCCAGGAGGGCTGTGTTAGTCAAAACTTCTGCATGCCCTCAAATCCCTCCCCCACCACAGAGCCTTCCAGAAATTGGGACATTTTTCTCAGCTCCCAGCCCAATAAGACGAGGAGCTGTGGACCCACCATTCTGTCCGAGCCTAGATTTATGAGTATTCTCGACTCCATTAGGTTGTGGGAAGGTGTGAGGTGTCTCTGTTCGTGTTTAGAAGTCCATTTGTTTCCATTCCTTGTCAGCAGTTTGCATAAGTGAGTGGTTTTATTTCTTGTGAGCGAGGAGGGAAAACGCACGAGTTACCCCAGCAGTGGAAGATTTGTCAAATAAAGCTTTTAATAATGGGGCTGTTTGACAGTTTTATAGTTCTTCAACTTCCCGGCCATTTGAAGGTGGTAGGTTTTCAATAAAAATTAAGTCCTTTTCCAAGAGAAACTCGGTCCCCTGTTATTTTAAAACAACTAGTCCAGGGTGCACTGAAGCACCTTAATTCCACTACTGAAAGTAAATCTCCCTCCTTTTCCGTATTAATAACTCAGGCAATCCATCAGCCCGAGACAGACTGGGAGCTTTTTGTACTAGTATATCCAGGTGGCCTGATGAACCACATCCGTAACTAGACCTGCCGGGTGATCATTAGGCTGTTCCTGAAAATGAATGGCCTGGCCTTGCTGGCAGCTTACTTAAGTGCACTGGGGAGGGGCCGGCGGCCTGGACCTCATTCTTTAATTTCCTTGGCTTCTGCAAAAGTTCTTCTGGATCCAGGCAAGTGGCTCAGAGATTCAGTGAGGAGGAGGGAAGCGGTGTGTCGGAAGGGCCTACGATTTGGATTCTGAAGACCTTGGTTCTAGAATGAACCCCTCCTGACTCCTCAGACTTGGCTTCTCTACTCGTCGAGGGAGGTGTGGTGAAACGAACCCTACGGGTGGAAGCCTGGCCTTAGATGTCAGGATTCTGAGAGTCAAATCCCAACTCCGAAAAACCAGGAGGACCAAGGAAATGTGCTTCATCCTCTGTGCCCGCACTCTCACCCATGAAAAATGGGATCATCATTTCTGGCAGTCTTTAGACACTCACAAAGATCCCTCTCTGTAAATTATTAAGCCAGCTTCTCCTGGCCCTATTTATTATTATTATCATGAGGTGTCATAACCATCAGAGTCAAAAAATTGTCAAGTGCACAAATTAGAAATTCATATTAAAGGAGTCCTTGCTTCTCCCCAAGATGCAACCTTTCTGCAACCCCGGGAGAGCACCCAATGTCCGACAAATCCTGAGTGAGCGCAGCATTGCAACACCATCAATGTCGTTGCAGCTGGCTTCTCCGAACTTCCAGTGACACTGCAGACCCACGAGAAACAGCCAAAGGGAGGCTGGGCTCTGAAGATAAGGCTCGGGAGTGGGAAGGGTGGCGGACAGGATCGTTGCTTTTCGTTATAAACCCGGTGTCGACTTTGGGTTGTTTTGTAATGTGCCTCTACTACTTTGCACAGAAATGTGTTTTTTATTATAAATGCAAAGCCAATGAGATAAAGCCAGGAGCCTGGAGGCCCTCGCAAGATGCTCGCGGTCACTCGGGCTGACCCCGGGTATAGACATGCAGAACATCTTTCACCAAGACTGAGATTCCCCTCCTTCCCTTGGGACTGCAGAACCATGCATGAGCACACACTGGTTCTCAGACCCAGTTTTCAGGAAGCAGATGTGCTCAAGTCTCCACCCCAAAGTCCCCAAAGCTCCCCCACCACAGGCTCCAGGCTCTCTCTCAGCATCGGGTGCACCAGGACCCGTTCTGACTCGGTACCACCCATCCCTGCCAAAATGCCACCACCAGTGCTGATGGCCCAGCCCCTAGGATGTTCCTGGCACCAGGATATGCTTCCACCTACAGTCAATTGCCCCCAGAACCTCATTCCCATGACGTGAACATGGAGCTCTGTGCCCTTCAGCCTCCAGGGTTCCCAACAAAATCTTCACCTACTGCCAAGTGCACCTGAGACAGGTGCACACTGCCATCCTCACCTGACTCTTCTCCATCATCAATTTCCCTCCTTAACAAGGCAGAAGCCCCACTGCCACCACAGGTCCCTCTGTCAGTCATTAGCAACTGCTTCTTTTCTTGCTACACCAAGTTTGAACAGTTCAATACACTCCATTCTCAGTCTTGGACTTTCTAGGTTGATCGTGAAAAGTCCACAGGAGCCAGAAACCCTCCCCACCTGCAGGTGTCCTCGCCACATCACCTCTGGCCCCCACGGTCTGCCCTGGGCCTCTGCTCTGGCCGGGACCCTGCTTGGAATAATATGGCTTCGTTCTGATCCCTCTCTGTCATTCCTTCCTGGAATTTAATTGGATTTTTCTCTTCCCTTTGTTAGTGAAATCACATAATAAAAATCTCCCCGAGTGCAATCACTTTCCATCGGCGCCATCCCAATGCATGTCATGATGAGGCCTGATAGAAAAGGCCGCTCGCCGCTATTCCACCTAGGAAATAAATATTTGACTTGCACCCGAGACTTTATTTATGAAATGGATTAACTCACACAAGTCCCTGGCGGCGGAGGAGGTGGGGGTGTCTCCGAGTCCCGACTTACGGTGGAGGTCAATTCATCAGCAGCTTTCACAAAGGAATCCTGTGTGTGAAATTGTTTGGGATTCCGGCGGGGCCTGAGTTTCATCAAGTGTAGTCCACAAACTACCTAAATGAGAATTTCCCGGAGTGCCTCATACAAATTCAGATTCCTCCGCCCAACCTCGGCCCTATTGAGTCCAAATCTCTTGTGGATGGAATCTCAGGGCCTGTAATTTTACAGGAAGGCAATGTTCTCACTTTTTCATGTGCTTCAGTTAAGATGCTAAGGGATGCGGCAGGGGGAGGCCCCAGAGTAGATATTTGCTGGATGAAATAAAAAAGAGGAAACCCTCAGCCGCCCAGCCGCCATGGGTCGCGGACTATAAGCAGGCATGGAGACGTGACTGTCCTCCCACGTCGTTGGCCTCTCCATGTACTTCACCCTCTTTTCTTCCCTGTCTGCATCCCACTCCAGAGCCTATGGCTTAAGAGTAAATTTTGAAAGAACTCTTCTACTTTGTGGGGGCTTACTTGGCCTTTTTTTTTAAGATGTATTTATGCATACAAGAACTGGGGTGTAGGCCAGAGGTGCGGGAGTGAAAGTATTCACCAGAGACAGAGTGGGGAGCAGAACTGGTGGGTCTACTGAAACACACTGCTGAGGGGAGCAGCGGGGAGACAGGAGAGATCTGCTGCGCCGTGTGGGTAGCTCCCTGGCAGGGGATCAAACTTGTGGTGCAGTGGCTGCAGATAGCCCGACAGCACTGCATCACCAGGGAGGGCCAAGTTGGCCTTCTTGATGAAAGGGACTCAGGGGAAGCAAATGGAGTGGTTTGGTTTTCTTTCAAAATACATATTTACTATATATATGTACACACATGCCTATATATAAATAAAAACACTGGCTCTGAAATATTTAAGCAGTAAATATTGCAGATTGATATTGATGTGCCAAGTAATTAATTATGCATTATTTCAGTTTTATTCATGTTGACGTCAGGCCAAAAGGTACCCGCACTTTCAAACATAGGACCTATTTCAGAAGCACTCGGTTGAAGGAAAGAAACCACAGGTAGAGGTGAAATGGGGGAAGAGGATCAAATGGGACAAGTTTCCCGTGGAAAAAAAGTCAGCCCTGGAGCTGTGAAGCACAGCTTGAGGCCAGTGAATAATACTGGGCTGAATCTGTGAAGCTGCTGAGAGAGTGGACCTTAGAAGTCCCATCACAGGAAAAAAACAGGCTTTTAATTTTATAGGGGGACAGCTGGTCACTAGACTGATCTTGGAGATCATTTTTCATAGACACAAATACTGAATCGTGTTGTTCACCTAAAACTAACATAATGTTATAAATGAATTATACCTCAATTTTAAAAATGACCTTTTTTTAAAAAAGCTGATGGAAATTTTTCCACATGAGTCAGAGCATCTTTAAAGTCCTAAGAGTAAAAATGTCTTTTTCGACTGCTGTGACAGTCTCCCAGATCTCGGACCTGTGTAGGTGTGTTCACGGCTGATTTGAGAATACCTGAGAACATTCTCCGCCCACAAAATTCCCCACCCTGGTGCCTCTGAAATGCTTGACAACATCAGCTTCAACTGGGCTCTTGTAATAAACAAAATTTGGCTCATGTTCTGCCCAGAGGCAGTATCAAAATAATGCGATTGCGTAATTAAAACCAAGCAGATAGCTTATGTCTTCAGGTATTTCCTTATGACCCATTTCAGGGTTAGACGTTACTTGGATACTTACTTGGGGAGTAAAAGGTTAGAATATTTTTTGGATATTCTGACGCCTGTTGTCCTGGAGCTTCCAAAAAGTGCCGTATCGATTATAAACTTCTGTTGCTCATGGATGGCGCTGGAAGGGATCATGCTCAGTGAAATAAGCCAAAAAGAAAAAGAAAATACCGGATGGTCTCACTCATAGCAGGAATCTAGAAAACTTAAATTAGGGACCAGGAAAATGAATAACTATAAGAAAGTGAACATCAGAATCAACAAAAAACTATGAACCAGAGACACTTTTTGGGGGGTGGGGGGGCGGGAGGGGAGGGATTGGGGTCAGAATGGGGGGATTGCAATTGTATGGGGAATATAAAAATAAAATTTATTAATTAAAAAAATAAATAAATAAATAAATTTCTGTTGCTGTAGCACGTTACCAGGCAGTCAGTGGCTTTAAAACAACCCAGACTTACTGCCTCACGTCTCTATGGGCTGCAAGGCCAAGAGGGCTTCAGGGAACCAAAGTCAAGGTGTGGGCAGGGCTACCTCCTCGTGCAGGTGTTGAGGGACAGTCCATCCCCCGCCTGTTTCCAGCTGCCAGGGGTCACCTGCATCCTTGGCTCGTGGCCGCCTCCTACCCAAGCCGGCATCTCTCACTCTGGCCTCTCAACGCCTCTCTCTCATTCTCCTCCTCTGCTTCTCGTACAATGCTATGGGCCCAGCCGACGAATCCAGGATTATCGCTCCATGTGATGTCTGGCTCACCCAAAACCTTAGCCCCATCTCCGACCTTGATTCCCCACTGCATGCAGAGCGACGCAGTCACAGGCAGCAGCACGTCCACCCCCCCCACCTGTTATTCCCATCTCTAAGAACACAAATGCGATACGTGCACCCAAAGCTCCCCCTCGTTGTTATCATGACCTTTCAATGAATTTAGAAATTAGGTCCTACATTAACCTTGTTACAGGTGGGGTCCCCCAGATAGCAGAGACTGAGATGGGGCTTCGTAGTCATTTATCAAGGGGACACTCCAGGGAACATTCCCCACTGAAGGTGGGGCGGGGGGGGCGGATAGGAAACTAAGGTGCAGGCCCAGCAGCAGCCTCAGGCAACAACACGCTGGAGGAGCTGGAGGTCTCAAGGCTCTGCTCCAAGTGGGAGGAGGTGGCCCAGGGTCTCTCCCAGGGACAGGGACAGGGTGAGGGTAGCCCAGGGAGAGGCTGTCATCTTGGGTGAGGCCAGCCCCACAGCAAGTCGACAGCGGAGGGTCAGGCTGGGCAACACTCTCAGAGGCCAGGGGGACAGGGCTCACATGCCAGAGGGGGTGTGTGCACTGCGCCCCCAGGTGCCTGCCCAAAATGCACCTTAATTAATGCCAAGTACACAGCACTGTGCTTAACCTCTCCTTGGAGAGTCCTGGCGCCTCTCTCCCCTCTCTGCTGCTCGTGTCTCTTCCTGGCCTTGCTATCACTGTGCTGGTTTCACTACCCAGTTCCCGGGAGCCACAGACCCGGCTCCTCACCTCAGCACCTGCGCCTCAGCCACGGACCCCACCCAGCCGCAGGCACCCACTTCCTGCCCGACCCTCCTTTTCCTGCCTGGCCTGCCTCTGCCTTTCACGGTGCAGACCTATTATCCCACTTGGTTCCTTTTGTGAAATGTATTTACTTTTTTCAAACTCACACTGAAAGCCGGGCCTGCCTCTTCTAAAGCAAAGCAGACGGCTTTGAACCACAACCGACATAGGTTAAGCTCTGCTAAACTCCATGACACGAGGATTATAAATTAAAGGTCAGCCCGTTCCCTCACACGGTTGCTACTGAAAAAAACCTGGAAAACTCCTCAACTCAGATGACTCGGCAGCTTATGTCAGTCAAGGCTACCAAGAAATGCCAGTGTGGGGCGAGGGCGTGTCTCCGGGAGCTGCAGACCCATCTGACCCTGTGACCCATCTCCGACCCAGAAGCTCCTTAATCAGACATCGGCTCACCCCCCTTCCTGCAGCACAGATGCAGAGAGGGTCCTGGGGAGCCCCACCCCACTCTTCACCCCCAGCTCAGCACTCATCCCCTAGGTAGGCAGGGTCTCGGGAATCTTGCAAAACTCCACCAAGAAGTGTGTTTCTGTCTCTGAGAGGCCACACTCCAGTGACAAAGGACTGACCCCCAGGTCACCAGCCAGAGCAGCACAGCCCTGTTAGCACTGGAAAGCACTAACAGGGCCTGGAGCTGTTGCCCCCCAACCTGCTCCCTGCTCCGTGACAGGCTGCAGGGACCCCGCCAGAAGGCAGGGCTGACAGTGGCTGCCAATCCGAATTTCACAAAGCACTGGCCTTCCTGCCATCCCATCTTGGTTCCCAGCTCCCTTCGGCAGGTTGAGCGGGGGTGGCTCTTTGTATAACAATTTTCTTCTTTGTGCAAGAACACTGGTGCATATCCAAGGATCACACGGGCAGTGGTCCTGGAAACTTCCAGACAGACCCGCAGAGTCCCAGGGTCTACTGCAGGCATGGATGTATCAGGGTGAGGACCCAGCTGCCCCTCACCCTCACCCCCGTCATCCTGGGCCAGCTGGTGAGGGTGAAATTGCTGGGAGCCCTGTCTACCTCACTGGTCTCATCAGCATGAAATGCAAATTAAATAAGCACACCCCTTCTCTCTCCTTTCACTTAAATATGTGACTTGACTAGATTTCCAATTATAAAACATTTTAACAAACATAAGTTTAATGCATTCTTTTGTTTTACTAGCGGAATACTACGTGTTGTCCTCTTACGAGTTGCTTTGTCATAAGGAGCAGGTCTTTAAGCGCACAGTCTACCCACCCTACTGGATCTATGTGGGGTCCCCTCATGGTTTTTAACTGATGGTGTTCCCCACACTGTGGATGTTCTGCTTTTGATTTAACCTTTCTCCCCTTTGTCAGTAATTTTTTTTAAGGCTGAGTGTTTGTTGCTCTATTACAAATAATTCTGTAAAAATGTGCTTGCTCCACCATGTTCTAGCTTTTGGGAATCAAGAGACAATAAGCACCAATCCTGAGTTCAAACGATTCATCCAAACTCAGAGTCTTTCTAGAAACTAGTTCTCCTACTCTTCCACCTCCTAGCCCTGTGCCAGAACCCACTCACCCACAGGAATATTCTCAGCACATCCCCCCGACACCAGGGCCATCTTCCCAGCCCCGGAGAGGAATCCCCTGCTCTCCCCCTTCAAGACCTGCTTCCCTGAACAACCCAGACTCACCTGCCCCAGGATAAGTAGCCAGAAGCACCCCCATATTCTCAGGCAGCAGCTTTGGCTCCTGTAACCAAGGCTAGGGCTGATTTCATGGCTGCCACGAGCCCTTCCTCCCCACCAGCACTTGCTGTTCCTGCTGGGAACCAGAGAGAGAGGGTCAGCAAGAGACAGCCTGACTCGCAGCCTCGTGGGGCTCACGATCAAGTCTCTCACCTCCCCAAATGCTACACGTCTCCATCATCTCATCTCCTCCCTCCACGTGCTGCGATGGAACAGGTTAGGCAGAGGGAGCTGGAAGGGGAGTCAGAGGACCAGTAAGAAGGCTATGGACCTAGCTATCTGGTTAACTGCTAAACTGAACAAGCCAAATGTACTTTAACTACATCCCTACGAGGGCATCAGCTAAGCGGGGTACGCCTGGTCCAGCTCCTTCCGTCTTTGCTCCTGTGCGACAGGTCAGGCTGGCCTCCCCACCATGGACAAGGACTTGAACAAGATCCACACATCACACTGCCCAAGACCCTAGAACAATTTCCAGACATATCTCAGTCTAGATTTAGGAGTAAAATTATCTTTAAAATGGCTCAGTTCTGCCGTGCATCCAGTTTATGTTGCTAAAGGGAAACTCAACATCTCCGTCTGAAGCATCTGTATCAAGGTTAAGTTGCTATACTCAGAGACGCCCCAAGACAGGGGGGAAGTATTTGCAGGCATCTGCAGAGCTCATGGGCTCCTCCAGAATGTTCCTTCCATAAGACAGATAAGGATTGTCTGTAAAGCAAATTTTGAATTGCTGAAGAAATTAAAATTGGCAAATCCTACCAGATTTCAGAGTGTGAGCTCTGGTCTTCGGCTGGTGTCAATATGCTGATGAGTCTGTGTTGCTAGCAGCTCAGTTGTTTTCCAGGCCCCTTTGCAGATGGCTGGTTTTCACCACATCTGGAAAACAAGCACAATCCAAGGGACTGCTTTCCCTGTTTTCCCTCTGAGGAGGGTGTGGGATTTCTAGTTCATTTCAAATACGCAAACAAGACTTCATCTCAATCAGGTATTGAAGACTGACTCATTTGAAACCAACTATGTTACTGGATGATGCTTACAGTCCTTCTTCTCTTGACAGGACATCAGCAGTCATGGCTGATGAGAGTCTATTTTGTATGTTTCCAAGCAAAACAGCAGCCGCTGCCATCTGAATCCAACACTACAGAGTCAAAGGAAAGACCAGCCTTTTATCTGGAGTCAGCCAAGCCCTAAGTCAGCGGGCTCAGCTCAGATCTTAGGAATCAGGTACAATTTGAAAATGATGCTGTCTTCTTCCTCGCTGTGCTTCCAGAAGGGTGTCTGAATAAACCAAGCCAGCAAAGAAGGGCTAAGGAGCACGGGTCCCCAGGTTTGGGGCGGGGGTTCTTGAGAGAGGTCAGTCATCAACCGGCAGCCCTGTTGGTGACGGCTGTCCTGGGATTCAGCCTGAAAGTGCCATCCATCATGGGGAAAGCCCAATAAATCCCTTCTCCTTCAGCATTTGTAACACAGCTTCTGTTTCCAAATCCATAAATCCAGGAGGCAAACAGGATAGCACTTTTCATGTCTCCTTCCTGTGCACCTCACACTAATTGGTAGCAGGGTTCACACACTGGTACCTCGCTCTTTAGTCCTCTGAAATCTCCACCACTCTACAGCCATCATTTCCAGTGTCGATAATTAGCATTCATGCCGTTCCAGGTATTTTGCATCTCTTATTTCATCTGCCCCTTGCTGTGACCTATAGGTGGGGTCATGTCAATCTCACAGGAATAACTGGAGACGCGAAAGTTAATTTGCACCCATTTATTTAATGACCAGCAGCATGAAAGAGTGTCTGTTCCTCACACCCTAGCTGGCAGAACATCTCGTAATGTTTTCATTGGGAGATCTGGTAGGTAAAATTATGCCTCATTGGGCCTTCCCTGGTGGCACAGCGGTTGAGCACTGGGCTGTGAAGCTGCCCGCAGCCTCTGCAGCGCCGGTTTGATCCCTGGCCACCGGGTGAGGGTCCCACATGGCGCACAAACCTCTCCTGCCACACCCGCTGCTCCCCTTGGCAGTGTATTTCGTCAGTCTGCCTGTTCTGTTCCCCACTCTGGCTCTGGTGAATCCTCTCACCCTCCCGCGCTTCTGACTGTCCCCAGTGCTTGTATAAATAAATAAAAAAAACTTTAAAAAAAAATTATACCTCATCTTCTCAAATTCTTTTTTTTTAAGATTTTTTTTTTTAATAGAGGCATGCTTTTTACTTATTTATTTATTTCTTTGTTTGTTTTTTTGTTTATACATGCACTGGGTACAGTCAGAAGCGCGGGAGGGTGAGAGGATTCACCAGAGCCAGAGCGGGGAGCAGAGCAGGCAGAAGGATCGAAGGACACTGCTGAGGGGAGCAGCGGGCGGCAGGAGAGGTCTGCGCGCCATGTGGGACCCTCCTCCGGTGGCCGGGGAGCAGCCGGGGGATCGAACCGGCGCCGCAGACGCTGCGGGCAGCTTCGCAACCCAGCGCTCAACCGCTGCGCCACCGGGGAGGCCCAAGATTTATTTATTTATTTATACAAGCACTGGGTACAGTCAGAAGCACAGGAGGGTGAGAGAATTCACCAAAGCCAGAGCGGGGAGCAGAACAGGCAGACTGATGAAGTACACTGCTGAGGGGAGCAGCGGGCGGCAGGAGAGGTCTGCGAGTCATGTGGGACCCTCACCCGGTAGCCAGGGATCAAACCGGCGCTGCAGGGTCTGCGGGCAGCTTCGCAACCCAGCGCTCAACTGCCGCCACCAGGGGAGGCCCTTCTCAAATTCTTGATGGCTGTTAAAGACGAACATTTTCCTCATCTACTTAAAGACCACTTCTATGTGTCACTTTGGAAATCAACTTTCCGTGCCCTTTGCACATTGTCTTTTCCATGGCAAAGCTTTCTTGGCATTGTAAGACCATTCATTGAGGATGTTACCACATTTCCCACAACGCACCCCTTCCACCACCCTGGTGTACAAAATTGTCAGGTTTCTTTTTCCTGGCTGCAGGCTAGTTCCCCTGAACTTACTCAAACTTGTCGGATTTTTTAAATTGAATGTACAAGTATTTTTCTTGTGATTCTTTCTATGAGTCTCAGGCTTGGGGAAAAAGTCCTACCTCAAACCAAGATGGAGGCCTGCATTTATTCTATTTTCAGCCTTTCCAGTCTTTTCTCCACATTGATCTCTTTGCTTCCTGTGGAATGCGTCTGGGAGTATAATATATTGGTGAAGCTCTAACTTGCTTCTCTTCCCCTAAACAACTGATTTTTCTAAGATGATTCTTGAATTGGCCTGTCTCCCATTAGCTCACAATGCATTCTCTGTCCTACTCTTACGTGATCCTATTCGTACAGGCTCACGGTTTAGTCATTAATACTGCTTATTACACTGACTGTTTCTGGTACCAAGGTCACGCTGCTTCGATGACTGTAGCCTCACAGAGCACCGTGTGATTTCGTACAGGCAGGTGCCTTTGTTTTCAAAATGTCATCGGGTCATTTTCCTTTTTTTCAAAATGTCCTTGGATAATTTCAACTATTAATCCTTGCAGATGGATTTTAGAATGAATTTGAAAGATTCTTGAGAGTCCCAAAAGGATTTTGATTTGGATATTGTGAACTTATGTATAATTTGTTGAATACTTGACATTTGGATGAAATTTAATCTTCGTTTTCAAAAAGATATTTTTCGAAAATACCCTTCAACCAAGTTGGGTCTCTCATAGTCTTGATAACTTCATGACGTGCTCAACTAAGACCAGGTAAGGTGTGCAGTTACCCACAGGAGCTGAGCAGGGAGAGGCTGGGGGGGAGGCTGGAGGAGGAGGCGAGGTAGGGAGACAGAAGGGCCCTGGATGGGAGGGCGTATGGAGCAGAGAGATGTGTGAAGAGGCTGCGCTTGCTTCTCAGTCTTGGACTGTTGAAACAGACCTAGGTGAGAAACCTGTGGGATGGTTAACAATGGCAGCCCTTGGGGCCTCCCTGGTGGCACAAGGGGTTAAGCACTGCACTGTGAAGCAATCCGCAGCCTCTGCAGCACAAGTTCAATCCCTGGCTGACCAGGGAGCAACCCTCATGGCAAAGCAGACATCTCCTGTCTCGCCCACTGCTCCCCTCAGCAGTGTCTTTCAGTCAGTCTGCCTGTTCTGCTCCCCACTCTGTCTCTGCTGACTCCTCTCACCCCCCACATCTCTGGCCTGTACCCCAGTTCTTATATGCATAAATAAATCTTTAAAAAAAAAAAGACAATGACAGCTCTTATCTTGCTGTTGCTCCTGCTGCCCTGCAACAGTATCTCCCTATAGGATAGTTTCAGTATTAAATGAGATAAAACATGTGAGGTGCCTGATAAACTGACCAACGTCAGTAAATGCTGGAGAGAGGGAGCTCCATCGCTCATCACCATCATTTCTTGGTCCTGACACCTTTTGTAAATCAGGATCCTTGAGGGTAGAGATCAAGTCTCCCCCGCCCCATATAATAACCATAGTCTTTATGATTTTGACGGAATGGGGAGGAAAACAGGTCGCCATAGAGGGGCAGTGTGCAGTGTTAAAGCAGCTCATTAGACAAGTGCGCAGAGCTGGCAGCAATCCCGGGGTGCTCTCAGATGTGGGTGGAAACCCAGGGCCAGGGGCCCTGTAATATATTCTACTGGTGCTGCTAGTAATAAAGTAGCAGATGTGGAACAAGGAGCCTGCCCCTGGCGATATCTGGTAATTGATGTGATGTGCGTTTTTATGGAAGCTTGATCAAGGTGTTTTATCTCTGGCTATAAGAGAAACCTTAAAATGGGCAGATTCAAAGTCTTCTTCTAAAAGAACTTTAATGAAAGTGATTATCAAAAATCATTGTCAAAATCTGTACACCAGCAAAGAGATAACCACTTTATTTAGACTTTTTTTAAAAAAATAAAAAGGGTGCAAAGATGTTTAAAAAAAGGAGGTGGGAGAGTTCTATTTTCCCATTTTGAATAAGAGTTTTGTTTTCACAAGTTCCTGATCCCCTTAGGGAAATGAAAAATTTCACACACAGAGACATGCACCAGGATACATGGGCACAGACTACTCAGATAATTCATGCACTTACCCGGTGGAAATGTGAGAGGAAAAGGGCTCTAGTGTCTCTGTTTATTTTTTGTCTTGTTGATCTGTCCATTGGTGAGAGTGGGGTGTTGAAGTCTCCCACTATGTATGTATTTTCTTTAATATCTGTCGAGAGGAAAAGGAAGCGAGCCATGAGGACAGAGACAGGACAAACAAATCAAGACAGACACGCACAGGACAACCAAGCTGTCCTGTGCTTCTTGGGAAATAATAGCTGAATCAGCTTAACTGGGAACAGCGGCACAATTTGGCCTTGAAAGATTCCTTGGCCGGAGGCTTAAATATATGACCAGTGCCCCAGGCAACGAGATATAAAGTCTCATGTCAGGTTCCAACTTGTGGGTCCAGTTAGTCCTCAGCTTCGGGGAAAGGCAGACAAAATCTATCTGCCTGGTCCATCCATTAATCTCCCATGCTTCATCCTGTCATCCTGGGACTGGGGGAAAATCATCCGTGGTGGCTCACCTCGGGCATCATCCTTGTGGCCTTACCTCAATGAAGATAGTGGTGAAAGAAAGGGAGACAGAAACAGAAAGACAGACAAACTCACACGAGTTCTTTCCATGTGCTGGGCGCCGTGCTAAACTTTCTATGTACATAGCCTCATTCCATGCCAACATCACAGTCACATTTTGGAGATTAGAAAACAGAACCAGAGTCAACCCAATGAACATTGTGTTCATTAGGATAAGTCAGTCACACAAAAGGTTTTTCTAAAAGGAAGTTGTGGGCCTCCTCGGTGGTGCAGCAGATTGAGCGCAGCACTATGAAGCTGTCCGCAGCCTCTGCAGCACGGTTTCGATTCCTGGCTGGCCAGGGAGATACCCACATGGCGCGGCAGAACTCTTCTGTCTCACCCGCTGCTCACCTCAGCAGTGTTTTCGGCCGTCTGCCTGTTCTGCTCCCCACTCTGTCTCTGGTGAATTCTCTCACCCTCCCGCGCCACCAACCTGTACCCCAGTTCTTGTTCAAATAAATTTTAAAAATATTAAAAAAAAAAAAAGGTGAACAGGAATAGTTCATAGTTCTCCTGCCCTTCGCAGGAAAACATTATCAGAGTTCTGCAAATAGACACGATGGAAGGTCTTAAGTCAAGTAGGAATGTGCTGTATTGTAATTACTCAGGAGTCTGGCACAGGATCCAAGAGCAGGAATGTAACAGAGTTAGAGGAAGAAGCTGGGAAAATTAAATCCATCAGTGAGTAGCTTCTTTCCACCTCTCACCTGTATCCTTCTAATACCTGTCTATTAAACCTATGAATGTTCAGAGTCATTCTCTCCCTGCAAGCCTGTACTACATGCAACAAAAATTATAATAAGATAATAACAGGTCTCAACTCCTGGGTTTCCACAGATGAGCTTCATCGAGGCCAGAGTCTTTCAGGTCTAATTCCAAATTCCATGGGAGGAGACTGATCGGCCCAGCTGGGGTCACGTGAGCACTGCTGGCCCAATCAGCTCCAGTTAGATCACACAGCATCCCTGCCATGGCCATTGAGACTTGCCTTTTGTGATTCTCTGGATCTCTACGGGTAATTTCTGGTCAATTGGTTAAGACCCACCAGAAGTTGTCTGCTGTAAACATTAAAGAGGAGGGGAGAGCAGACAAGCAGATACCTAACATTTTTGAGTGTTTCTATGCACCAGGCATTACGCCAACAAAGTACTTAAAATACATTACATCAATTCTTGCTTTTTCAACTAATGCATCTAAACTCTTCCTTCCACGGGGGTTTAAAATAACTCCAAAGTATCCCACGAGTGCATCATTCCATCCCTCTCAATTCCCCTGTTCCACACTGAGACCATGAAACCCACCAAAATCATCCTTGTTCTCCCAGTTGTAAAACAAAACTCCCACACTCATCAGTGGAGACAAATAATATATAAAGGGGATATTATTTGTGTTAGCAGCAGCCTGTCAAGAATGTTCAATTATATTTATTTTGAGCCAAATCCATCTACTTCTCATTTCCACGCATTTGCTTTCATTCTCTGGAAAATAAGTTGAATCACTCAACAAATCATCCATCCAAATCTGTGTTAGCTTGCGAGGGCTGCCATAATGAAGGTCCACAGCCTGGATGGTTTCACCAGCAGAAGAGCGTTTGCTCACAGCTCTGGAGAACAGATAGCAGCAGGTGGGTTTCTCCTGCGACCTCGTTTCTCCCTGTGTCCTCACACAGTCTTGTCTGTGTGTCTATCTGTGTCCTAATCCCCTCCCCGTACAAGGACACCAATCATGCTGGATCAGGACCCGCCCATATGGCCTCACTTTACATACTTATCGCTCCAAAACCCTATCTCCAAATACAGTCACTTTCTGGGACCCTGGGGTTTAAGACTTTGACATGTGAATGGGGGGGGGGGCCGGGGGGAGGCAAATTCAGCCCAGAGCAAACTCTTCGTCAAGAGTTACCCTCTGGGCCTCCCTGGTGGCGCAGGTGGTTGAGCTCAGCGCTGTGAAGCTGTGCGCAGCCTCTGCAGCGCGGGTTCGATCCTGGCCGGCTGGCAAGAATCTCACATGGCACAGCAGACCTCTCCTGTCCCACCCGCTGCTCCCCTCAGCAGTCAGTGTGCCTGTTCTGCTCCCTGCTCTGTCTCTGATGAATCCTCTCACCCTTCCCCATTTGCAGCCTTGATTGTGCTGACACAAGAGGCATTTGGGAGCGCGGGCTCGGGGCACGCGTGCTGATAGCAGACACCTGGAGTATGGTGTGGAGGGGCGTGTGTGAGTGTGCACACCTGAGCCTGGAGGCCGGGCTCTAAGGGAGTCACATGGGAATGTGTGGGACAGGACGGCTACGAGAGGACAAGCGAAGGTCAGGAGAGGAAAGAATGCGAGAGGGGACCCAAAGAGAAGGAGTAAAGATTCGCCGGGGGCCGGGAGGCCTGCCCGCCTGCTGCCCACCCCCCACCCGGCCCTCCTCCCTTACCAGCCTGTGGGCTTACCCCACAACAGGGAGAAAGACAAATACCAGATGACTTCATGGACGTGTAGACTATAAAGAAACAAAACAAAGGAACAGACAAAACTAAACCAAACCGGAACCTAGAAACCTGCCTGCAGAACAGAGGCTACTAGAGGGGGAGGCAGGGGTGAGGAGCTAAGGGGCAGAGGACCCCAGGGTCCAGGGTGGAGGCCGGGGGGTGTGGTGACATCCGTCTGAGGAGCTGTGAACCTGTGCCCGAGAACACACAGGGCTGTAAGCAACATCACCTCAACCAGGAGACAATGTCACGACAACAAAGAAGTCACCGTAGTTCACAACATCACATTCACAACAGCTGCCTGCCTCTGACCGTGACCTTTGTCCCGCTTCAACAAGAACATAACCAGGTTAAAATTCTCCATGATTCTCATTCTCCCTCCACCCGCTGTCAAGAGCTTCTCCTAATTTCCCTGGCACCCACGAAGGTGGTTGGGTTCCGAGTTCCAGGCTACGTTCTTCCAAGACACCTGCACAGGCCCCATCTAAGCTCCTCGGTCCACAGACAAAAGGGTGGTGGTTGTGATGAGCTCATTCAGTACCTGCTGCCAGTGGACTCGGTAGTTAAACTGATTAAATTAATTCTCCTTAGAGCAGCAGTTTTCAACCTTGGCTGCACATCGTATTCACCTTGGGAGCGCTAAAAAAAAATTCCTGATGACTGAGTCCCACCCCCAGATTCTGGTTTAATTGGTCTGGGGTGCAGCCTAGGCACGGGATATTTAAAAGCTCTCCAGCTAGTGCAGATTGCAAGCAAGTTGAGAACAGCTGCCTTAGGGCGATGGTTCTCCAAGTCGGGCCCCAGACCAGCAGCCATCTTACCTGGGTGCGCACTTAGAGGCTGTTGTCAGGTCCCTTCCCAGACCTGTGACCTCGGTGTCTGGCCGGGGGTCCGGCGATCTACACTGTCACATGCTCTCCCAGTGACTGAAACCAGACAACGCTTAAGCACTGCTGTTCTGTTGGTCTCTGGCTGTTCCACTGCGCTCTGCTGATCGACAGAGACGTGCTGGGCTTCTCCAGGCTTCCTTACACCGACGCTGCAGACGCAAGTCCTTTGTGCAGCTTTTCAGTTCAGCCTCACCTCATACCCAGACCTAGTTCTCCGCTGAAGGAGAGGGGATATCAGATCCAATAACGGTGCTGAGCACAGAGCGACTCTCCCCAGCACAGCTGTTCCTACCCTTTGACACCCACCTCTCAAGAGTGGACCTGGCCCCCCCTCCCAGACACCTCCTAATCTGGCGCACGGTTACCAGTAACCGTGTTGTCATCTTTCCCCAGGGTCTGCACCACACGTCTCATGCCCCCAGGCCCCCTGAGAGTGGGGATCCTACTTATGTATGCTGATTTCACCCTCCCAGAGGCCAGTGCCTGCCTCTGAATTTCCTCCGAAATAACTCCTCAATCCTCTCCCTGACCACCTGCCTACCTGGGCTTTTTTTTTTTTAAAAATCATGAATTATGTCAGTGTAGGTCTATTGTCTGACTTCAAAAAGTAACTCCTACTCATCAGAGAGTGTTCATGGACCAAGAAGAAGATAAAAACCACCCTCCATCGCACCTGTCTGTTTTCCTCTTCCACTTCTTAGATGTATGATCTACTTGGCTCCAAAGGTGTGTGAGGCAGGTCACGAAGGGCAAGAAATACAAGACTTGATTATTTTTAAATACCCTATTAGTTGAATTCTTGGTCTCAATGGTTCCCTCCCACATCTTTGACACATATCCCCACACACACATATCCCCACACACACATCTTACTTTGGACTAAAAGTGACTTGCTTCGGGTAATGGGTTGGGAACACACAATATACAAACAGAGGCACAAAATGAGCTCGTTCTGTTGGACTTGGTCTCTTATGCTCCAGTGATCTGTCATGGAAATAACATGACTCAAGGCCACATCACTTCCCCCCAGACCCCAAAATGATACATAGAGTCCAGACTCCCCACCACAGCAAGCCTGCAGATACATGGGCAATCAACAATTCGTTTCATTGCATGCTACGGAGCAGAGTTTTGGGGTCTTTTTTTATGTAGTTTTATTGTAGCAATAGCTGGTTTATACACACCCCATTGTACCGAAGACATACATGTTTTCGCATCATAACATCAATGTCTGGTTATGTCTTATAATAAGTGATATTTTTTGGTAAAGGTTTTTCGGTTTTCCTTTCTTTGTTTTATATAAAAAATGGTGTTTATAATAGTTGATGGTATCCTAGATTCTATGAAATACAGTAGGTGAAAACTGAGTTATAAAGTAACCTACATAATACTTTTCATTAAAATTCATACATATAAACATACATATTCTTCATATATCTTAGACATGTGTGCGTACTGAAATATATATTTCATGAGTACGTGTGTATGTATGTGTGTGTAAATATACACATATACAACTTCACAAAGTAAGATTTGGTTGTTCTAGAGGACATAAGAATATAATTAATGGAAATAATTTTTCTTTAATTTGACAGAACAACCTGATGATAATTTTTGAATTTGAAATTCAAGATCTCTATGTAAGTCTAGGTGGAATGAAGCAAAGGGAGAATTAAATCAATGAATATACTAATAGGAATTACTTAATTGAATGCTGCTTAATCAAAATAGAAATGGGGATGCTGGGAAGCTGGGCCCTACGGAGGAACACGGCAGTGAGAAACTCCCAGGGGTGGGCATACTCAATGAATTCCAAGAACAGTGATGTTGAACATTCTTTGCAATTAACCCCAGGTTATTCTGGAACTCTTTCACACCACCACCTCTTCTGAGAACATAAAAGGAAAGGGGCTAGTTGCCCTATTGGGGGGGTGATAGATCCCAAGAAGCTGAATGGGAGAAAATACAGTGAATTCGCTAAATCCACAGATAATCTTGATAAAGTAATGGACCACCCACTGATTAAGAAATAAGGCTCAGCTATGTTAATTGCCAAGGCAAAAGTGCTTCCAAAAATTCTGAAGACTCGAGAAGTCTAGGGTAACACCTGCAGGGAGGAAAAAACACTAAAAGGAAATGCACCAAAACATTGGCAGCAGCCATCACAAAGTAATGGAATTGTGATTCTTTTTGTAATGCTTTTCTGTGCTTTACCAAATTTCCACAATGCAGACATACTGCCTTCAAAAGCACAGGCACAAAACATGTTTTTATTAAGGGCAGGAAAAAGAAAATGGCAGAACCATAAAATGGAGCCAAGAATGATTACAAAGATGGTCTAATTGTGTGTCCCACTCATTTTTCATGGATCAAGAGTATTTCCCCATTTTATTGCAAATTCTTCACAGTGTCATTAGTGATGGCTATATAACAGCCTATAAATGAATGAATTGCAATTCATCTAATTCTCTATTGTTAGATAATTGAGGAATAATTGAGTTATTTCCATTTTTCATTCTGTTAGTGGTAACGGTGCTGAACATTTTTGTACATAAATCTCATCCGCCCCATCAACATTGTTACATGCCTGGTCTTCTGATTATCTAAATGTCTTGCCCTTTTCTCACTTTTCGGAACACTCAGAGCCAATAGCTAAGTATCCTCAGGGGATTTGTATACCCACCTGTTTTCCATCACTGTCTTCCCAAATGCCTGTGTTCTGAGCGCCCCCACCAGCTCCAGCCACACCACTGAGGCCAGGCCTCCCAACCTTCCACCCAAACTGCACTGTCACTGCACCTTTCACTCCTCTTAAATCATAAAAACATTCCCAGCTGCTGTGCACATTCACCACTGGAGCAATAAATGATGCTGCTGCTGCTATTCTTCAAACATTCAGAGCAATTGTGTCATTGGGTCTCCCAAGTTCCTACTGACCCCTGAGAAGTCAGCCCAATAACAGTTCTCTTCCCTCTCTCTCTCCCCTCCAGAACCTCCCCTGCCTCTGCCTAACATCCATATGAATCTGCAACATGGTATGCATGGGAAATGGACAAAACTCACTGATTTCCATTTATTTGATAGGGCCTCAGCAATTCTGGCTTTATAGGACTATGGTTACCAGCATACACACAGCATTCCTTCCATTAGGAGAATTTAGAAATCCTCTGAAGACATGACTAACCTCAAAAAAAAAAAAAAAAGAAAGAAAAGAAAGTGATTTGCTCCTCTGGCGGATTGGGCTGTGACTTTAAACCCAAGGTCAGTGGGATTTCTTTGCAGGACTTATAAGATGTACTAAGTCCTGAGAATTCTTTGGGTCTTCCTAAAGGAAAACTAAGGACACTAACACTTAGCCCAAGAACAACCTTGCCCCCCGCCCCACCAACACACACACAAACAGTAAGTAAACCTGTTCTTATAATATCTTGGCACAGAAGAAGGGGTCACTAGCTTCTGGATTGCTGTGAATGGCATTTAAGACCTAGCGAAGTGCTTCCATGGGCCCCTGGGGAGAGGGATTTCCGCAGCCTGGGGCAGGTGAGATAGAAGAAGATAGGAGCTTGCACTTTTATTGGGGCTCCCCCTTGACATCCAAGGCTCTCAAGAGATGGCTTTCAAAGTCCCACCCCTCCTAGTCCAATGTCATAGAATCCTATGGATCTATTTGCTTCTGTTGCCAATATCCCAACCCCTACTTCATTGGAAAGAAGACTCTCCTCCCGCTCTAGGACCCCTGGATCCTATGGACCTAACACCACCATCACTTTGGTTCTAGGGAAGATTAGGTGACCCAAACCCAGCTAGTAAGACCACTACATTCCCTCCTACATTGATTAGCTCAAGAGCTGACCCATGGCTCAGACCTAGTCAATCAGACTATTAGTCATGCACCAATAACCAAAACACAGGAAAACCAAAACAAGAAATGGAGGTAAATAAGGGTCCTCGTTATAGAACTTGAGCACCTAGTTTCAGAATACTCACACTAAAAATTATGTAAACCAATATAATCTCCTTTAATTTGGATCACTTGGGTCTAGGCTCTCTTTTATTTAAAGCCAATAATTCTGATTAACGTGGACTGCACTGATTTGTTTATTTCACAAATATATGTAGCACCTGCTATGAACAGGCACTCTAGAGGTTCCAGCCACTGATGCATCACTAAACTGATGGGTTTAGAGCTGATGGGTGAAATCTGGAAACATCTCTGCCAGTAAGTCTTAAAGAAGCCCAGTGACAGCATAGCAGAGAGGTTTAATGAAAAAAAAAGTCTTCTACTGAGGATCAGGAGACAGAAGTGTGTCCACGTTTTTAACAACGTGACCTTGGATGAATTACTCAGCATTTGTGAATCTTGACTACAAAATGGGTTTTTAAAAAATTAGGTCATTATAACACTGGATAAGAAAGTGTCTTTGAAGCACTGCTACAGTGCCTTGTTGCCAGGCACTAAGTGTGTACTTCATGCATTAGATGTCCCTTTATCAGTATAACATTAGGCAAACAGCTAACCTTTCTGAGCTTCTGTTTTCTCATCTGTGAAATGAGGGCTTTTTCACTACATTGGTGGTTTTCGATCCTGGCTGCAAACTAAAGTCACTAGGGGAGTTTTAAAATATACAGATGCCCAGGCTCTGTGCCCAGAGATACTGATTTAATTGGTCTGGGTGGGGGCTCTTGGCATTGCCAACTTTTAAACATTCCCAGGTGATTCTAATGTGAAGACCAAGTTGAGAACCATCACAATAGATGAGGCTCACTCTACAAGTTAGCAATCTAAGGATCTTATGAAGAAAAAGTAATTTAAATAAGCAGTAAAGCCACAGATTTCCTGCAAAAATATCCCAAGATGATATATTTGAAAGTGGGTAATTAACCCTTCAGCAGAAAATGTTTGAAATTTTCTACTCAAATTTAGCAAAGTCAGTCTCTAAGGAGAAAAATAATTTTAAAAAAGAAAAAAATTATCACGGCAAGATTGTTGAGCATACTTTTTTTGCCTTTTCCAGGCTTTTGGTAGGATTCTCATCCCTAAGTAAAAAAATAAATAAGTAAATCTCAGGGAAAAGAGATCAATTTTATTTTGTGAAAATACTTGATGGAGCTAATGAGTGTGTGTTTTTGAATAGTTCCCTTGGGGAATGCTATACAGTAGATATAATTGAAAGTGGGAGATGCAGCTGATTATTCATCAAGCATATATTTAAAGAACGCAATTATGAAAAGAATGATGCAACATGGAACATGAAATGGCTGCAAACAATTCTAAACTGTCTTAGAGAGCTCTCAAATCCCTGGGATTGATAAAATCACCACACTGATATTTGCATTGTCTCATAAAATGAGGAATAATCCTCATCTCAAAACAACATTCTTGTAGGAAAAATGAATCACAGTCTCTAAAAATCTGAACAACAACAAAAAGACGATAGTGTATTTACATTTGCAGAAATCTTAAAAAACAATGGAATGAGAACTGAAATAAAACATGGTAAACTGAGGCTGATTCTGAGTTTTAAAACAAAGTAACTGAGTAGCCCTGGAAGGTTATTTAGGCTGCAGAAGACATCAGCTTCCAGCCAAGGTGGGCAACAGGGATTTGATTTATTCTCCCACCTGAAACAACAAAAACAAAATATATGAAACAATAACTTTCAGGACACTGGACATCAGGAAGTATCCCTGAGAGACTGGAAACAAATGAAGTGAGCCATAGGACATCCCAGGAATAATGTCTCAAGTCTACCTCAGCCCTCAAAGCAGGAGGGACATCCAGGAGTCACCCTTCGGGCTTCCTGAGTTGAGGATATGAGTTCCAGGGAAACCAAGGCAGATAGGACTTGCAGGGTGGGGTACTTGAGAGTAGAGATTTGTACAGAGACAACCCTAAAGAGCTACAAAAGAACCTTGAATATGAGGTAGAGTACTGATTGGAACATATATATATATATGAAGAAACTTCCTAAAGTCAGAGAAAGAAGCATTTGACAAATTAGGAGGGATAGTAGTAAGCATACGCATAAAGCCAGGAATAATACCTATTCCAAAATATCAGGCTGAAAACATTATAACTCAAAGTTCTCAGGAGGAGCCAACCTCAGTCATGGGAAACAGCCCTAGATTAGACATTAATCTGGTCTCAACTCACAGATCTTAAAAATTAGCAAGCCCCAGAAGAACGTTTCCAAATAACAACTGCATTCAAAAATATAACTCAAGATATCTGGGAACACAAATATAACCAAGCACCAACAATGTCTGGCTTCCTGTCAAAGATTATTAGGTATGCAAAGAAGACAATCACAGCCAGGAGGAGAAAAATCAATTAGTCAAAACTGACCCAAAATGGAGGCACAGATGTTACAATAGCAGACAAGTGTATGAAAATAGTTCCAACTGTATTTCATGTGTCCAAACAGTTAAGTAAAAACATGGAAAATGTTCTTATAGACTCAAACAAAACACCTAGAGATGAAAATAATGATGTCTAAAATGAAATACATACAGGGTAAAAAGTCCAAGAAGAGTTCACCAAGACCCAAGTACAGCAAAAAAGTGAAAGAAAAAATAAACCACAACAAGATACTTCCTAATCAAATCAAAACCAGTGATAAAAAGAAAATTCTTAAAAGCAGCCAGAGCAAAATGACATGTTACATCGAAAAACAAAGATAAGAATGACAGATTTCTCCTCAGAAATGATGAAAGCGAAAAGACGATGGAGCAACTTCTTTAAAAGAAAAATGTCAAGGTAGAATTCTATACCCAGAAAAAAATATTTTTCAAAAAATATATTTCAAGGTGAAAGCAAAATAAAGATGTTTTCAGACAGTTTTAAAAGGCTGAAAGAGTTTATCTCCAGCAGAGTTGTATTCCAGAAAATGTTGAAAGAAGCCCCTTACCAAGAAGGAAAATGCCATCAACTAGAAATTTCAATCTAGTCAAAGGAATGTAGAACACTAGAAGTGACTTCGAAGATTTTCTCTTGGTATTTAAATATTTTTGAAAGAGAATTAACCTTTAACAAACCCAAAAAATGTACTTTAAAGTTTAGAACATATATGTAAATAACATGATTATAAAACATATATGCAAACTAAGTGTGATTATAGAACATCAGTGTAAATTATATAGGATTGTAGAGCATATGTATAAATTACATGTGATGATAGACCATCTGTGTAAAGTATGTGTGATTGTAGAACATGTATGTAAATAATATGGCCACAGCAGAGGTGTAATATTATATGTGAAGTGGTAGAATTCCACTTGAGCTATACTGTAATAACTTAAACATACCCTAAGATACAAACTCCAAGACAACCACTAAAAGAAGCAATCTATTGCTAATCAGTCAAGAGAGAGAAACTTAAATCATTAAAAATATATTATTTAAAGGAAGGCAGAAAAAGAGAAAAGAAAATAAAGAGAGACCCAATAAAAAACAAGTAGCATAATGAAATACTCAAAGCTAATTCCATCCAAAGTCACATCACATTTAAATCTAAATGCCCCATTAAAAGACAAAGATTATCAGAATGGATTAAAAAAAGCAAGGTCCAACTACATGCTTCCTACAAAAAAAGGCACTCCAAACATAAAGACACAATGGGTTTAAAGTCAAAGGATGAAGAAAAGACATACCATGGTCAGATTCGTCCAAAGGTAGCTGGAGTGACTAGATTAATATCAGACAAAGTAGACGTGGGGCAAAAACTACCACTTCAAATAAAAAGCCATTTCACAATGCTAAAGGAATTAGATCATCTAAAAGACATGACCATCCTAAATGAAAGTTTCAAAATACATAGGGCAAAAATAGAACTTCAAGGAGAAAAGACAAATCCACAATTAATTCAGAGACTGAAATACCCCTTTCTTGGTCATTGCCAGAACAAATCTCCCCCAAACCTCCTCTTAGAAGTATACCCGCAAATACACAAATGAACCAGAGGGTGAGGCAGCTGCTGGCTCTTCATGGGTTTCTCTGCACGCTCAGCTGTGAGTGCTCCACTTTGGCCAGGGCCAACGTGCAGTGGAAACGTGCAGACAGATCCTTCCCCCATCTTCTCTTCTCACCTACTACCAGGATCAGCTCTAGAACAGAAATAAGAGGGAGAATCTCCAAACTACCCAGGGGTTGACGAGAACAAGGAAAACGCGCTGTGGCTGTGGGTCCCCTCAGACTGTACCACGCAGGCAGATGTTTATGACTGTAAACGCACAACGTCTGCCAGGACACATCCCATTCCGAACAGCGGCGCACTGAGAAAGGAGCAGGACCAGGTCACAGCAAACCTATATTCCCTCTGTAGTCATTTCTATCACTCCCATTTATTAAGCATGTCCTAGCTGCCAGGCAGAATGCTGAATACTTATATCATCTTGTTTCCTCCTCACAGACCAATCACACCCTAGGTAGCTAGGATCTACGTCCATTTTACCAATGAAGAGAGTAAGGCTCGGAGGGAAAGTGATACCCAAGGTCTCACAGCAGGAAATGGCACAAGATCTAGGGCCGCATGATTCCGAAGGCTGGGGCTTTCAGCCAACAGGCTGAGCCTCCAATTCAAAAAGAATGAAGTGGACACTCACAGGGCACGTAGCACCTGCCAGGCACTGTGGGCTGTGCTCGTAGCAACCTGAGCTGGTCCCTTTTGGTCCTCCTTTAACAGATTTGCAGACTGAGGACAAAAAGATTCGTTAACTTGCCAATAAGTGATGTACCCTGGACACAAATCCAAGCTATCTAGTCCCCCCCAACCCCACCAGCCCCCCAATCAGTGCTCTCCCCACTAACCTACACTGTCTCTAATGTCAGAGCTGTGCCCGTGAGGTACCAGTCACTGGGCTGGGGACACACCATGTGTGAGCTTGTCCCTTCCTTCAGGCAGATCAATGTTGGGAAGTAAATACTTATGCTAACGAGATCAGTGGAACTCAGACTCAGGCCGTGACAGCATGCCCGTGCGTTCGCTGAATACACTGTGTAAAAACAAGTGTATCTAGAAGTCTGTTAAATATACCTCTGCTTCCCTGGCCAGTAATCCCTCTCGTAGCCATCTATCCTAAAGAATTCATCATAAATGTGACCAAATGAACGTGTTAAGATGCTTCTTGCAGTCAAGCATGATAGCTGAAGTTGACCCGGAGGGGATGCTGAATTGATTGCGACACAGCTATCTGAAGAAATACTGTGCAGCCATTGAAATATTATGTTGCAGTAGCTAATACTCTTTTAAATATATTTTAAATATTATTTAAAGCTTTTGATCACAAGGAGAAATAATACAGGATTAGACAAAAAAAAAAAGAAAACAAGGATCGCAGGTTTAGCATGATCTCAGTCCTGTAAAGAAAGAAACTCATACCACTGCTGAAACAATAATGATAATGTGAGAAAAGAATCTGAAGAGTTAACAGTGATTGCCTCTTGGTGGTGGAATGAGGGGTGGTTCTTATTTTTGCATTTTTGCTCCCGTACATTCAAATCTTTTGAAAGTCATCATATATTACTTTTTTTAAATTTTTTTGAAGATTTATTTATGCACACAAGAGCTGAGGTACAGGACAGAGGTGCAGGGGGTGAGAGGGCTCACAAGAGACAGAGCGGGGAACAGAACAGGTAGACTGACAGAAACACACTGCTGAGGGGAGCAGTGGGGAGACAGGAGAGGTCTGCTGCGCTGTGTGGGCTGCTCCCTGGCCGGGGATGGAACTCGTGCTGCAGTGGCTGCGGATTGCTTCATAAGTGCTGTGCTTAACCCCTTGCGCCACCAGGGAGGCCCATATATTACTACCGTAGTTAGGAAAAGGTGAACATAAAATTACGTGTGGGGGAGTAGGACTAGAGAAAATTAGCAGTGGTTAAGATGGGGGTGAGGTGCTTGGTATTTTTGTTCCTATTTCAATATTTTATTACAAGTTTTTCACTTCTGAAATGAAGAGATATATGAAATTAAAAAATTGCAGCCCCAGCATTATTTATAAGTCAAGGTGGAAAACAGCATATAGTAGTAGTAGTATAAGAAAATATTCCTAAATATCACCAGTTGTAATCTTAGATTACACATAATTTTCATTTTTTTGCTGTATACTTATTTCTCTCTTGCCATTTTAATGTAATAACGTAACAAATTAATCATTAATTATTAAAATCAATGAATCATTTAAAATAATTATTTAAATTGATTATTGAAAGCAATAATAAAAATTTGAACTCAGTTGAAGCTTTCAAACCAATCACTCTTACCCTGGTAAGTGTTGCTGTGACCTCGCTCCCCAGGAAAAGGCTTTCGCTGTGTGAGTTGGGTTGGACATGAATGTCTGGTCTGTGAATGAGACACTCCCTGAGCTCAAATACAGCTCTGTGTCTCCTCATCATGCAGCCTTGGCTCTTTTCCCAACTTCTCGGGGCCTTGATGACTCAGTCACTCATTTACGAAACGCACAGCTACTGGGCACTGTGCTCAGGATGGTCCCAATTCTTCATGCTTTCTTATAGGCACCCCTCTCTGCACAGCTCTGCAATGTCCATCTTCTCTTCCCCTGACTCTGCGCCTAGCCATGCAATTTGCCTAGGCTGGTAAGATGTTAGCCAACTTGCATGCGGGTCATGGACTGGATGTGTGCCTCCATGGTCACACGCCCAGACCAGCCTGTCAGAGGATGTGTGGCCATAGAGCACAGTCATGGTGCCAAAGCCAGCCTAGATCAGCCTGTGGCCACCCGATCCCCAGCACAGCACAGCAGCGCCACCTGGCCAACTCCTACCGATGCCCAGATGTCTGGGAACTAGTCTTGGTTTGCTTTATGTGGCAGGGTTTGTGGGTTGTGTGGTGCAGCATTATGATGTCCACGCAGCTACCCAGTGCCTGCCAGTCATTCCTCTAAACACTGACTCTGGAGTCATGAAAAGACAATAGTGCCTACCCTGAGAGGTTTATGATGATTAAATAATAGAATCCATGTAAAGTGCTCATCCATGAATAAATGTTAGCGCCTATTGTGTTTCATCACGTGGCTGTCACCAGACAAGGAAGCAGGTCTGGAGTCTCTCAGTCCAATCCCCCCCAACAGTACAGGTTATTGTTGCTGATTGTTTACGATTTCTTCTCACCGTGTGATTTTCTGTGTCTGTATCTGTCTCTCTACCAGACCACAAGCTCCTGTTTCATTCATGTCTGCGCCCCAGTGCCCAGCAACTTGCCTGGCACTTGAGAGCCTGAATCTGCTTACTGAATTTAGTTGGTGCTTGAGACGAATATTGCTCAACAGACATGGATGAAGAGGGTCCAGGCCAAGTCAGGAGCACGAGGCAAACAAGGGGTGGGGGGGGCCTATGGAGAAATAAAGGGCCCCATGTGTTAATAGGAGGAAATATCTCAATCCTGTTCTTTCAGCTCCTAGTGATAGAAGCCAAAATAAAAACCACCTTTCAAGGTAGTAAGAAAGGACTATCGTTGGCTCCGTCGATTGATATTTCTGTTTTCTCTGAATAGAAAAGGTTTGTGACCAAAGAAGAGTCTGCCTCAGACAATCACTCTCCAACCAAGCCAAGGGACACATATTCAAGTTTTTCTCTAGAAAAACCCAGAGAAACCAGCTTCAGGCACTACTGGATCCGAGAAGTCACATTCTCAGGGATGTTCTCGGGACTCCAGCTCCCTTTTCAGCAAACACAGGAAATGGGGTAAGTGTCATTCAAATTGCAGGTGAGACACACTAGTCATCCGACACTCACGCCCTGCCAGGTCAGTAAGGCCAGTGAAAGAGGCGGCCTTCTATTATGTTCCCGCAGAAATATCCCAATGGACTGCAACTGGCCTGACTAGGGTCATGCGGCACTTCCATGGGCCTGAGGGTGTGACTTATCCCATCTGATAGAACAAGTACTCTAGAAGAAAGAGAAATTCTAGTATCAAAAGCTAGGGGAAGACAGGGCCTCCCTGGTGGCACGTTAAGTCTCATCACTATGAAGCTGTCCACAGCCACTGGAGCACGAGTTCAATCCCCGGCCAGGGAGCTACCCACATGGCACAGCAGACCTCTCAGGTCTCCCTGCTGCTCCCCTCAGCAGTATATTTCAGTAGATCCACCTGTTCTGCTCCCCACGCTGTCTCTGGTGAGTACACACACACACACACACACACACACACACGCTTCACCTCTGGCCTGCACCCCAGCTCTTGTACATGTAAACAAATAAAATAAATCTTTAAAAAAAAAAAGATAGGCAGGTAAAATTACAGAGATCCACAAAGGGAAGTAATGATAATGCGGGGGACAGAGAGCTGCTCCCCCAAGTCTGTTCTCCCCTACTTTATATCCTAGGCATGAAAGCTAGACTCTGCTTCCCAGCCTGTCTTGCAGCGAGCACAGTGATTAATGATTAGGCCAAGTAATGGAAGTAGCAATACTGAATGCCCTCTGAGTCCAGGCTTTTAAGAGGTGATGCATGCCTTTTCCCTGCTCCCTTCCATCAGCCAGATGAAGATGACAATTAGGTCCTCGAGGATGGAGGAGCCGCAAGGTGGAAGCAGTCCAGCCTTCCCTTAGAGAAGTGTCTCCCCTCCAATTTGAATCCCCACAAAGAACTGTCACGGGCTTCTGTTGTGTTCATCCCTGGCATGTCAGGAGCTATTAGTTACCTCAGTCTGGTCCATCCTAACCAACACAAGTAATAATCCTGGGACTATAAATAGGGTTCAGCTCATGAAGGATCTGAAAGTCAAGCTTCGGGGAACAGAGCAAGTGCTTGTGGAAGGGTAGGTCAGTGGTTAAATGGTCAGGATGCTGGGCAGGCCAAACAAATCTAAGATGCAGGGAAACTTCCCTCACTCTACCCTCCCAAAAGATGCTGAAGAGGATACTAAGAGATGATTGTGGATTCTCTGCTCTTGCTGCCTTGTACTTGATGAAAGAAGAGCCTACCTCCAGTCGGCTCAGACGCCCATGGCAGTACCAGGGCCAGGGGATTTATTTCAGAAAAGAATTGGTGAGGACGTCCCCGCTTCATTAGGCACCCACCCATGTGGAAGATGGGCGAGAGAGAGATGTACTTCTCCGTCTCTCCAGAGAAAGAGCCCAGCGGGTTTTGATAGATACCCCCATAGGCCGTGTCGGCAACTTTTAAACACTTGACTTAACAACCGCCTTTAATTTCACTGAACATAAGTTATTGATCCTGATCTCTGTTGCCTGCAAGCCCCAATCCCAATTGTTAATTGAGCTATCGATTTTTGGCTCACATGAACTGTTCCTGAAGGGGTGAATCCTGGGTAATGTGGGCAGGTGGGCTATTGAGGTGGGGGAGGTGAGGGCTCTGCAGGGAAGTGATTTTAATTAGTAATAATAGCTTCATACTTAGCCGACTGGTTTGTAATGCGCCTGGTGACATACCTATAGATCAAGCAGACAAACCAGTGCTCGCCTTTCTATAGGAAAATTAAATTGGGTCAATTATCTAACTGTTGGGTGATTTCAGATAGTTACTTAACTCAAAATGAACCTCTTGCCATATGCACCGGATCCATAGCTCAGCCCCCAAAGCTTACTCAAGTTTGGAAGTATAATTAATCAGGTTGGCCTTTCTCCGGCCTCCCCGGTGTAACATTTTAATGCTCAGAAATTTCCAGCCAACAAAGAAAATGGCCGCTAATGGGGGAATGGTGATAGGAAAGGACTTAGGTCTCTGCTGTGGAATTATGTTGTCCTCTGTGGATACCAATTAACTGGGCGAAGCAGATTCCACAATCTAGGTTTTGTCAGTTAAAAGTCATGTGCCACAGAGGTGTTTAGAATGTGACCACATTTTTATAAAACAAGTAGGTACTGATAACCAGTTTATGTGGGCCACGATAAAGGCATGGAAGGATCCACAACACATCCTACTAGCGGTTAACAGTCGGTTGGATGTTGAGAACACAAATGGATTTTTTTTGCCATGTGTGGATGTAGTACATATTCACATAATGTTGATTATGTGACAGGCATTATTTTAGGTGTTTTATAAACATTAACTCATCTAATTCCCTAACAACCACCTGTTTTGGGTGCTATTATGATTCCCACTCTACAGACAGGGAAACTGAGGAATAGAGAATGAAGTGGTCTCTATGATTTAGGGGTACAGGTTCATACCTCTTCACATGGCTGTTCCGTCACACCCACCATCAAAGCACCAGTAATCCTCTATCATAGTCCACTGGGGCCTCTCTCCCCGTTACTCCCCTAAAATCTCTGTTGCACTAACTCTTCAAAACGCAGTTTATATTTTGCACTTACAGAACTTCTCCATTCATACACTAGTTTTCATAGGAAATACTTGATCTATAGTTAAAATTTCAGGGTGAAAAGACAGATTCACAAGATGTAAGTGTACTGAAAAGTCTTTCAATAACTGAACCAGGGCCTCCCTGGTGGCACAAGGGGTTAAAACACAACCTATGAAGCTCTCTGCAGCCACTGCAGCACGAGTTCCATCCCCCACCAGGGAGCTACCCACATGGTGCAGCAGACCTCTCCTGACTAGCCCACTGCTCCCCTCAGCAGTGTATTACAGTCAATCCGCTTGTTTTGTTCCCTATTCTGTCACTGGTAAATCTTCTCACCACCCCACCACACCTCTGGCCTATACCCCAGTTCTTGTATGCATAAATAAATGAATCTTTTTAAAAAAAAAAAAAACTGAACCAGGCACCCATTTTTAAATTTAAATTAAGTAAAATTGAAGATTCAATTTTTTAGTCAAACAAGCCACATTTTAAGCACTCGAGCGGCATAGTCGGCTGCCATATTGGACAGATGCAGATTGTAAGCATCACAAGGACACTTAATCATCCAGCAGAGAACATAAAATATCATAGCTGCTCAATGAATATTTTAAGGGAATAAAGGATGGAGGGAAGAAGGAGACATTCTAAACCAATCTATTGTCATTTTGCTTGTTCTTCTTTTAATTAAACCAAACTCAGTTTGGTCTACTGAAAAAGAGAAAACCCAAGAATAATCTACATGCAATTATGGAGTTCGTATTCAAAGCAAGGGACTCTCCTAGACTTCTCAGTTAGGCAGTTCTCTTTATAAATCCAAATCCCATCCCCACCAGTTGCAAGATGCAAACCTTTATCTCTCATAGGATGGAGAAAGTGACAACTCCTTCCTTGCAGTTTTAATTTGGGGACTCTTGCAAAGATTCCCGCATAGATGTGGTCGCATCTACCTGAAGTCCTGCGAAATCTGTGCCTCTGAGATGGTTTCAATCCTACATTGTGATTAGGTACAATGTAGGATTAAAACCACACAGTTGTGTATACCAATGTCACCGCAATAAAAAAAAATACAGTTTTTAAAAATTAAATTTTTAAAAGTTCCACAATAATGCCTGGCTCATTGCAGGCATCCTGCTAGTTATTTCTCCTTCCCACTGACCGAAGGTGATGCTAGAGATCACCAAGTTGGACCTAAAATGAGGTGCAATCCAACCAATAAAAGACCTAGTGCAGCAGAAGACTTGCTTGTGGACACTATTATTCCTTCAGTTTCTGATAATGATATTTGGGGTAAACGTCAATTCATTTCATGAGTTCAAAACTGAACTGGGAGAATTCCTGTGGTGAAGGCAGCTCCCTAGAGAGTGGGAAAATAAACCTGCAATATCTTCAATTTGTATCTCTTTAGATGGTGTTTCCCGTCTTTTTCTTCCATTATCACTCCCCTAAAGAGTGTGTTTTAAACTTTTTCCCCCTACTTACCACCCTCCATGAAAATTTCACACTGCAGATAAACTGTAGAGCTGTTTCTCCACCTTATGTGTATCTATGCTTTATGCATAAAAAGAACAAGATTTTTTTTTTGCCACCCAAAGAACACATTCTGCCCCGCTGGGTTCCAGATCACCCACCACCATAATGTATGGTTAAAACCAGCTGTTCCCAACCAGGGTAGATTCCATTCCTCTCAGGCAATGGTCTGGAGATATTTTTTGGTAATCACAACTGAAACAGGAGGGTGGTTCTGGCATCTGGGAATAGAGGCCGGAGATGTGGTCAAACATCCCACAGTAAACATGACAACTGCCTCCACCACTTCCACCACCACCAATGACCGGACCCCAGGGCCTCCCTGGTGGCGCAAGGGGTTAAGCACAGCACTGAGAAGCTATCCACAGTCTCTGCAGCACCAGTTCAATCCCGCACAGGCCAGGGAGCTACCCACATGGCGCAGCAGACCTCTCCCTGCTGCTCCCCTCGGCAGTGTGTTTCAGTCAGTCTGCCTGTTCTGCTCCCCACTCTGTCTCTGGTGAATCCTCTCACACACACACCCCAACTCTGGTCTGTACCCCAGTTCTTGTATGCATAAATAAATAAATATTTTTTTAAAAAATGAAATAAAAAACAAATACCGGTAGTGTTGAGGCTGAGAAGGCCGACAGGCTGTAGACTAATTCAACAACTGTTGTTGTTGAACATTAAATTAAAATGATCCACTGAACAACCTGAGTCCTCCAGTCACAAACTCACATCACAAAGACGGCAGCCGTCCAGAGGCTAGAGCACCCCGTGGCCGCCTGAGGTTCCCGCGGGAATCACACAACTGAGGGAAAGACCGGCCGGCCGGCAGCCTGGACGCATCAGGGCCGCGCCCACGATGGCCTCCCTCCCAGAATCCTTCACTGACGCAAAATGGCGGATGACGCAAAATGGCGGACGACGCAAAATGGCGGACACCGCAAGCGGCCCGATCCCTGCACCCAAGGCCTCAGCTGCAGCTCAGCAGGGAACTGAGTGTGTTAGACACGTGGGAGCCTCCCCTCGGCGATGTTAAAGGTTTCAAAACCTCTCCGAGGTGGAGGCGCTGTCTGTGGAAGGCACGGCCTGGCGAATGGCCTGGCCAGCGTGACTCACACAGTCACCGGCCTCCCCCTAGGGCAAGCCTGACCTTGCAGGAGGGGCAGCTTCTGGGATGGGTCATGGAGTGGATTTCTGAATACTGTCAAGTGAGCGCTACTTTGGACTGAGTTGTAGGGACCGGGAGATCTATAAACCTTTTTTTTTTTCTGCCATCCAAAATATTTCTAGATAATAAACAAGTTGGTCAACTAATACTGTTATAGGGCAGCCCCAATACAAGACGGGGTGCCTGACTGTGGGTCCTCACCTGCGTGCTTAAAAGGACTTATCAATGCTCTACTGCAGGCACACACAAAAGGTTAATAAAAGGTTTATTTACAAGGGAAGGGGAAATGAGGAAACATACAACTCAGGGAGAAAAGTGGGAGACAAAGTTTTAAATGCGTCCTACCCGATCCGCCGATCTGGAATCCCAAATGGCACTCAGAGCTGGCTGCGAGCCAGGAGCCGTGAAGCCAGGAGGCGAGCGAGAGAGCAAGAGCCCCCCAAGGCCCACGTGTCTGGTTTTTATACCAACCCTGGCTGCTTAACTCCACCCTCAGGTCCCAGCCACCTTCTCTTTGGTGGTGACGGGATTTGTCTTTCCCGATGTCTTGATGGCTTTGGTCTGGAGTCCACAAAGCCTGCATGGAATTAGCTCAGGACATCCTTTCCCCCTGACTCTACCATGTGTCTTACTGCTTATTTTCTCAGTCACAAGGCTTTGGTGACAATGTGTTATGAACAATGTTTAGTTTCCAATTCCATGACATTTCCCTGCAATATGAGATCTATAAACCTTTTTATGGGGTGGGGGGGGAGCAGGGGCCCAATTGTTTCTAGCGATTTCCCCAGGTGAGAGGAGACAACAGAGGCTGAGGGATGGTCGGCCAAGGAGAGAGTTTTCCTTTTATTAACACGCTCATAAAGCTACTTTAAAAAATAAATTAAAGCCAGGAAAGTATCCTTGGATTTACTGCCAGGTTGAAGGGCAATGGGCCCGTGCTGACAGCGCGGCTGTGACGGCCGGGGCCGAGCTCTTGCCGGGTCAGCTGCAGGTCCATGGCTGCAAAGCACACCCCGGGGCTAGCTGCCCTTGGGCTTTGACTCCCTAATTGACACGGGCCTCCGGCAGCCTCAGGTGCGCCCAAACCGGGGAGCCCATCCGGAGGCCCAGGCTGCATGGTCTGGAAAGGGGCCTCTGAGAGCTCATTCTTGCCGCTTCTGCCAGGCCCCAGCGACGGCTCCGTAAATCACGCTGACAACTCCCCTCCCTCCTCCTCCAGCCGACACCCACCTGGGACACCTCAGTAATCTAGGAGCAAACCCTCGAGGCTGCCTGGCACCAACCAGATGCCCAGCTGTCCTTCCTGCCTTCCCTCCCTCTGCCCTGCCCTTCCCCTGAGCTCGATTTGCTTTCTCTTCTCTTGATGAGTCTTTTCCTTCTTCCCCTCTCGTCTTCATTTCCATTTCCAAGAATTCTTGCTGCTGTGTAGGGCAAGCCACGCCCCCTCCATGTGGACAGACAAGAGCTTGCAGGGCCGCCATGTCATCCTCAGTGACCCCCCCCACTGAGGCAACCCAGGCCCCTGACTTGGAAACCATCAAAGCCTGACCCCTGCAGCTGTCCCCTCTCCCCCGGGCCCCGACACCCTGCATTCATGCACAAGCACATGCATATGCACACACACATGCACACGTGTGCTCACACGTAGGCACAGCACTCCTTTACATGTATACACCTACACGCATACACTCACACATGTGTGCATAATACACACCTTCACTCACACACGTTTGTACATTCATCCACATATGACACATGTATTCGTGTGTGTACACACATACACCGTAGCACTCACACCTGTACTCACAAATATGTGTGTATGGATTCACAAGTGTGTGTATGGATTCGTGTGTGTACTCGCGTACAAACAAGGATTTGCACATCTGTGTTCCTACACACATACACTCACACATACATGTGTGCTCTTGTGCATGCATTTGTTCATAAACATATGTGCTGGCATACACTCCAGCACTCACACACACTCGCTTATCACACACATACACATGTCCTCACACACATACACACACGCACTCACACAACACCACTTTCTGGCCACCAAAGCATACAGTGTCCTCTTAAGCCTCTGCTCATAATTATGAAAAGCTACATATAATGAATTAAACCCTCTATGCTGGAAGCCTTGGGTTGATTAGCTCACTGAATTCTCACACAAATCCAAAGAGGTTAATACTGTCATCATCCCCATTTTCCAAATGCAGAAACAGATGTTAAGAGGGTAAAATGACTGTCAAAGACGACACTGTGCTAGAGACGGGATTTGACCCAGGAGTGTCCAGCAGCACACTGCAATGCCTGCTTCCTGCACACCTGCATGCGCACAAAGTGTGCACATCTAGAGTGTTGTGAAATATGTTCCAGGTGGATGCAAACATGAGGGAGAAAGCAGAAAATGTTCTCATGACACTCAGCCCATAGGTTGATGAGCACTGAAGCTGAGGAATTTCGTGGTGTGTTAAAGAGCTTGGATTATATACAGAAGGTTTATTAATCCCATTCATGTAACTTTTTTAAAAAAACAAGTAACTGAGCAGAATGTTTCACGACGCTCAGTTTGATACTCCAGAAGAAGAACAGGACTCCCAGTCTGCCAAGTACGGAGGGGTCACGCCACGTGGCAGAAGACAAAAGTTCAAGACAGAAAACATGGAGGCGTCATAGTGGCTCTCGTGCCACATGCTTGCCCCTGTCAAAGCCCTGGGCCCCCCATTTTTTAGGCTGGCATCTTTCTAGACACAGGGAGCGTGGGTGATCACAGCTGCAGCTCACCTACCTCAGAAGTCCCTATCCATCCTCCTTCCTTACCTGACATCTTGCCATATGTCATTTTTTTTTTATTTCCTTTATTGGATTTGGGAAACTGAACTCATTCAAGCAAAAATTATCTCAAAACCAGCAAGTGGGCCTGGGGAAAGGTGGGTGATTACGAGAAGGCACACCTCTCTCATAGAGACTTGCCGCATTTTGCTCATAGGGCCATTAACACCAGAACTGCCTGGGCAAGGAAAGAGTAAAAGCAAAAAGCTGGTTATTGCTAGAGAAGCTGGCACTGTTATAGTCACTGTGTGGCTGAGCCCTCACCTTCTTTGGATTATTCTTCCCCTTCTCCCTTCCATGGCACCTTTCAGAATTCAGCACAGATATTTTCAGGAGAGATTACATTAACTGAGCACCAACTGCATGCCAAGTACTGAGAGGTCAGAGAATGGTGACACTACTCAAGTTCCAGTACCATTTGGAAAATAGGTTGAAGGCCAGTATCAGTTTGAACTCTGATACCACAACCTAAAGATGTGTTCAGTGTCCTGTGGAAACATCAGAGAAAGCTTCAATCATTCCGTCCAGGAGGACTGGACAAGGCTTCGAGGAGAAAACACTTAAGACTGGCCATAACAATAATCCCTACCACTTAATAAGCACCAATGATGAGCCTAATGTTGTAACAGAGTTGAAAACATCATCTCATTTCATCCCTAAAACAACCCTCTCAAGGTCAAACACTTGGTTTCCTTCTCCGTAAGAGAACCGCCATCTTGTTCACCATCCAGTGTTTTTTTGTTTGTTTTTTTTTTAAGATTTATTTATTTATACCAGCACTGGGTACAGTCAGAAGTGCGGGAGGGTGAGAGGATTCACCAGAGACAGAGCTGGGAACAGAACAGGCAGACTGATGAAATACACTGCTGAGGGGAGCAGCAGGCAGCAGGAGAGGTCTGCGCGCCATGTGGGACCCTTGCCAGTGGCCGGGGATCGAACCGGCGCTGCAGAGGCTGCAGGCAGCTTTGCAGCCCAGCGCTCAACCACTGCGCCACCACGGGAGGCCCCAGAGTCAGGATTTAAACTCAGGTTTCCTGGCTCCAGACCTGTGGTCCTTCCACTGAGCTCTGCAAGTGAATGAAAGTTTAGGGGGTCGGGGAGAGAAGAGAGACTATTTTCTGTATCTGATGCTATGAGAACATCCTGCCAGTTTTAAGAATAAAAAAAAAAAAGAAGAAGAAGAAACATCTTACACTTTAGAAGGACTAGGTGCAAAATGCCATTTCCATGTAAATGACCCAGATGAACAAAGTACTCACTCACCCCACGAAGCATCTACCTGGGGGAAAAAATGTTGTTTACAAGAACAATACCAGATGTTGGACTCAGAATGCCCTGCCTTGACATTCGAAGGCTACCAAGGGAGCTACAGGGACTGGAGGGCAGGCAAAGCAAAAGGAGCAGAACGGGGTTCATTTAGAAGTGACTTTACATATTAAGTTAATTCCCAGTATAATTCAAGAGTCTGATGGGGGATGGAGGAATAATGGGAAGAACAGCTGAAGAGAGAGCAAGACCCATAATTCCGTCTACAAATAATGGTAGTTGAAATTAGTTGTCCCTGATTTGAATAATCTTGATAGCATCGTTATTTTTAATTGTGATTAGTGGTCGTAATGTGCTAATAAATAAGACTAAAGACAAGGTGCAACCTTGCCTTGTCCCTCAAATGATTTGGAATCGACTGCTCTAGACCGGATAAGCCACACCTGGACAGGCAACTAAAGGATGATTTTTGTGAGCTTTGGAGACAGAAGACTTAGGAGTAAATTTCCTCTGCACTCCGAGGTCAAACAATTCACACAAAAATAAGGATGTACCTGGCTAACTCTTCCCTGAGGTTGATGAAAGTCACACATGTATTCCAAGCATCAAGAAAACCTTCTCCACAGTTTGTTGACAATATCGTCCAGCCCTAGGGCAAGGCAAGAGCACAGTGACCTGCTGGAATATTCTTCTCTGGTATTTTGAAGATCATCTCAGTGGTAGGAAGTTTTTGAGGTGGTGGTGAAGTAGCTACATAAGAGATCAACCCCAGAACCAAAATGGCCGCACATCAAGATGTCAGCAGAAACATGAAGTGGGTTCCTCATAAAACTCTGCCTGAGACAAGTGTGTGCATTTCCTCAGTGGTTTAAGACCACAGGAATTTATTCTCACATAGCTCTAGAGCTCCAGAAATCTGAAGTCAAGGTCTCAGCAGGGTCTCGCTTCTAACTGCAAGTGATTGTTGGCCATCTTTGCCTTCTCCTCATTTGCAGTCATGAAACTCCAAGCTCTACCTTGGTTGTCACAAGGTCATCCTCCCTCTGTCTGCCTATGTCTTCAGGTGACATTCTCCTCTATGTGTGTCAATCTCTGTGTCTCTTCTCCTTTTCTTATAAGGACACCAGTCATATTGGATTAAGGACCCACCGGCTCCAGTGAGACCGCAGGATGACAGCATCCTGTTACATCTTAAATAAGCAAAGACCCTATTTCCAAAGGGTCACATTCACAAGAGGCGAAAACGTCAATCCGTCTTTTTGAGGAGACACAATTGAACCCATAGGAGGCAGTGAATTGCTATGGTAAGGGCAGAAATGCTGGTTGCAAAGAAAAGAACAAGGGGAAGAGGATGGAAGGAAGAAGGAGGGGTCTGAAGGGAGGGAAGGTGGGAGGGAGAAAGGAAACATTAATTGACCCCAACTGAGGCTTGATGGGTTAAGTAGCTCACCCAAGGTCACACAGCCAGCATATAGCAGGGTCAAGACTTTGATCTAAAGGCAGGCTCTTTCCCTTATAGTGAAAAGCTTTTCTAAATGTTTGTTTCAATAAATGCATGAATAAATGCATGAGGGACTGAAGAAAGGAGATATATAGTCACACATGTAGTGGCCTGGAGAGGTTTGGGGTCTGGAAGAGCACGGAAAGACCGTTTCCCTCACCCTGAAGTTCCACAGCTTGGCAGAAGTGCCAGCACAGTGTTGTAAGCTGGGGTCCAGTCACTCCAAATGTCAAGACACCTGATTAAAAACAATCTTGTCCTGTCTTCTTCTGGGGCTCAAGCTTACTCCGTGACCCCTACAATTTGCCTCTTTCTTGTCATTCATCCATTGTGGCTGGTGCACAGAAATATTGAACTTCTAGAATCAGAAAAGCTTGGGCTGCTCTCGAGGGAAGAGACTACCAATACAGCTTGTTATGTAACCAGTCAGGGTGGTGTGTCTCCAGGAGTCCAGTCAGGGTGGTGTGTCTCCAGGAGTCCAGTCAGGGTGGTGTGTCTCCAGGAGTCCAGTCAGGGTGGTGTGTCTCCAGGAGCCGCCCTCAGTTAAATGTAATGCTATTACTAGCAACAGAAGTACTGGTAGCCATGTTAGCCACATTATTACTCTTCAGTTGACTGGCTGTATTAGTTTGCTAGAGCTGCTATAACAAAGCACCACAGACCTGGTGACTTAAACCACGGAAGTTTATTATCTCGAAGTTCTGGAGGCTGGAAGCCCAAGATCCAGTCGAGACAGGGCTGGTTCCTTCTGAAGGCCATGAAGGAGCTATTCTGGAACTCTTGTTGGCTGGTAGATGGCTGTTTTCTCCCCCAAGTCTTCCTTCTGTGTCTGGTTCTAAATTTCCTCTTCTTATGAGGACACCAGTCGTATTAAATTAGCCCCCACCAGTGCAAACTGGTCCAACCACTATGGAGAGCTGTGTGGAGATTTCTGGACCTACTAAACATAGAGCTTCCATAGGATCCAGCAGTTCCACTCCTAGGTATTTACCCAAAGGACACAGAAACATCCATTCCAAAGAGCACCTGCACCCCTATGTTTATAGCAGCACTGTTGACAATAGCTAAGCTTTGGAAACAGCCCAAATGCCCAAAAATAGATGACTGGATCAAGAAGATGTGGTACATACACACCATGGAACATTACTCAGCATTCAAAAAAGATAAACACATGCAATTTGCAGCAACATGGATGGCGCTGGAAGGGATCCTGCTCAGCGAAATAAGCCAGAAAGAAAAAGAAAAATACCGGATGGTCTCACTCATAGCAGGAATCTAGAAAACTTAAATAAGGGACCAGGAAAATGAATAACTATAAGAAAGTGAAAATCAAAATCAACAAAAAACTATGAACCAGAGACACTCTATGGGGGGTAGAGGGCGGGAGGGGAGTGATTGGGGTCAAAATAAGGGGGTTGCAATCGTATGGGGAATATAAAAATAAAATTTATTATAAAAAAATTAGCCCCCACCCTAAAACCCTCATTCTGATGGAATCCCCTCCCTAAGACCCAGGCTCCCCATAGTCACATTCTGAGCTGCTGGGGGTTAGGACTTCGAGAGATGGATTTGGGGGGACACAATTCGGTCCGCAGCACTCATGTTTCCACTTGCAATCTAGAGAGCCAAGGCGGTGACTGAATAAACTTCAGCTTAATTCATTTTGAGCCCTGGGCTTCTGTGGGCCCAGGTTTCCCTGTATGAAAATAAGGGGTTTGGGGGCCTCCCCCGTGGCGCACCAGTTGAGTGCTGGGTTGCGAAGCTGCCCGCAGCCTCTGCAGCGCATGTTGGATCCCCAGCCGCTGGGCGAGGGTCCCACATGGCGCACAGACCTCTCCTGCCGCCCGCTGCTCCCCTCAGCATTGTACTTCATCAGTCTGCCTGTTCTGCCCCCCGCTTTGGTGAATTCTCTCACCCTCCTGTGCTTCTGACTGTACCCAGTGCTTGTATAAATAAATAAATAAATCTTTTAAAAAAATAAAAATAAAATAAGGGGTTTGGGCTAGAGGATTTCTCAGGGCAGCAGAAACCGCAGACCCTTGCTGTCACGCTGTCCATCATCATGGACCAACTCCAACCTGTGTTCCCGCCTCCGAGTATGCACCCAGAGTCAGAAGAGAGAATGGAATGGAAGAATCATGGCCACATGAGAATTCGTTGGGTTTTGAAGGATGGGGAAGATTTAGGAAGAGGAAGAGTATACCTGGCAGGAGCTAGAACATCAGGGTTCCCATCTGAAAAGCCCGCGTTTCCCTCTGCTCCTGAATGGATGAGTTCTGGCCAACGCGTTCTCTTCCCCAGACTTGTCAAAGGAAAATCGCAGTTTGGGGTGTGCCATTCTGACTCTGACTTGGGATTCAGACCCAAGAGACACGAAGGTGCCATCACCTATTCTGAAACGCCCCTGCATCTTGGGAGAGCGCGTCTCCTATTCCCGTGCGTCTGTTCTTGCCAATTATCAGCTAATGGAGGGGAGTTAACAGGAAGTGTCAGAGAGTTTTATAAAATTATCATGTCAACGCTCTTCCTGTCAGTGTGCATAAGGGAAGAAGACAAGAAAATGATATTGTCGTTTAATAGTTCACTTTAGATCTTCATCTCTTATCACTCATCATTACTCCATATTAATTACCTTGTATTGGCAATCTCTGCCTGTCAGTTATTCCATAAAGGATCTTGCTGAGAACCTGGCTGGACAGTTTTTATTAGGAAGCAATCTGAACCAAATTCAACCTGAGCAGATTAACCGCGACCACTCCCCAGCCCCCAGCTCCCCCCCCCCGCCCCCACCAGCCAAGATGCAGGCAGGGAGGGACAGGTAGGGAAGCTCATGAGCTGTGAAGACCCACAGACTTGATCCTGGCACCGCCTCAACCTGTCCTTTTGCGCTGAGGACCCCGCATCAGATTTTTGAGTCTTAGCTTCTGATGTGCAAAATGGGGTCACACTATCCTCTCTAGAAGCTTTGGAAGGTATGGTTAGACATTTGACAAAGTGCTTGATACAGAGTAGATGCCAATAAATGACACCTCTCTGTACATTTCATCAGGATCAATCAAATGAAAGACAGTTCAAGGCATCTGTCGAGAGGAGACCGGCTCTCCTTACAAAATACTGCCTGGTGCTCTCATTTTTCTCATCAAGAGGGAACAGACAAGCTGGATTCCATTCCATTCAGGAAAAAGTATTAGGCACCTACCAAGTGCCAGGTGTTCCATGCGTTCTGGGCACAGACAGAAGAAGAACCTGGGACTGCCACGGAGTCTTAGGATTCGCCATCAGCCATCCCGCCGCAGAAGCACATGCTGTTCCTCTGCCTGGAATGCACTTTCCTCTCTTCACCCTTCATATTCCAGATGGGGCATCTCAGCTTGGTTCAGAGTCAACTGAGGCAGGATGGTAGGACCAATACTGCATTCGGGGTCCGAGCACTTGGGCGCTGAGCTCGACAGTACCACTGCGGTGCTGTGTGTTCTGGGGCAGGTCACTTCCCCTCTCTGAGTCTCAGGTTCCTAATCTGTAAGATGGGGACAGCAACATCTCCCTTGAAGGATGGGAATGAAATGGAATCAAGTCTATATAGAAAATCTCCACTGCCTGGACTTAGGGGGAATCTTTCTTCATCATCACTGCATCAATATGGGTGTGGTTTCAGCTCATTTTGGTCCAAAAATATATAGACACTCCTTTGCACAGTCCCAAGCACTGGCTCCGCCACACTGGCCATCAACAATAGTAAAAGCCACCTTTTATTGATCGGAAATGTTCCAGGCTCTGTGCCTTGTCTCATTTATCCTCACAACAACCTTATTAACTGTGTTCAATTATTTATTCCCCTTTTACAGATAAGAAGATTATACCCCAGAGAGTTGAAGTCGTTTCCCAGGGCCACACAGAGAAAGGGCAGAGTCAAAATGCTGATCTCATTGAATGCAGGGTCTGCAGTTTTATTCACCACCCAAAAAAAAGATAAACCACCCAATGGCAGGGGGGAGGGGAGGACCAGAGGGGGGAGTGGAATGGGTCAATGATTTTTTTTAACGTGCCACACAGAATATATTCAAATGGCCCATATGCAAAAGCAAGGCGCTCGATGTTAAATGTCGTCAGGAAATGCAAACTAACAGTAAGTGAAATACCACTTCTCACCCACCAGTCACCAGAATGACTAAATTTAAAACAAAAAACCTGACAACACCAAATTTTAGTGAAATTGTGGTACAAATAGAATTCTCATATGCAGTTTTAGAAATACAGTGTTTATGCAACTCCTGGGGGAGGGGAAAAGAAGTCTAGCACTTTCTTATAAAGCTAAACAACTGTTATGGCCCAGCAATTCCATCCCAAAGCATCACCCAGCATAATGAATACATATATCCACAAAAGGACGTGTGCAAAAAAATCTTCTTTATTCATGATGGCTGATAACTAGAAACAGCCCGGGTTTCTAGAAATTAAAAAAAAAATGTATAAACACACTGTGGTATATCCACACAATGGAATATTACGCTGCAAAAAATAAAAGGAACAACCTGCTGATGTATGCAAAAATATGCATGGATCTTAAAAAGGTCATATTGAATGAATTCAGCATAGGCAAAACAATATACTCTTCATGATTCCATTCATGGGAAATCTTACAACAGAAAGAACTACTCTACTATGGGGAAATAAGAATAGAATTTGCCTCTGGGGATTGGGGGAAACTACTGGGAAGACATCTGAGGGAATTCTCTAGGGTGCTGATGACATTCTATAGTATGATAAGGGTTTGGGTGACACATAGGTGTGTGCAGTGATCGAAATTTGGCTGACCTGTATTTGAGATCTATGCATTTCATTGTTTGCAAGTTTCACATCAAAAGGAAAATCTGTAAGCAAAGCATCAGGGAGATAATAAAACCAATAGCATTAACAACTGATTACTCGGAGAAGTGCTAATATTTTTCACTCTATCCACTGTGTGATAATAGCCATCACAAGGACTAGACCAAAATGTCTCCCTCTGCAGATCTACCAGAGTGACTACAATTTCAGCAGTGAAAACTCATCAATTTGCGATAGTAAGTCACAAAAAGAGGAATCAAACGATCTGGAGACTCAGGTGTCTCTCTGACCACGGCATCACAGTATCACAGTGGGGGGAACACACTATCCCCCAACCACCTTCTTTCTCTTCCCGAGCCCTGGGATGTCTCAAGCAACGGCCCTGGTAGAGGCAGCAACCATGGCCTCTGGGTGCCCAGCCCACACCCCCAGCACCTTCAGCATCTGGCAGGCGTCCTGGCCATAGCCCCCGCCGGCTCTCCTGACTTAAAGCCCAACTGCGGAGCAGGTTGCGTGCTGAGCTGCAGGGATCGAAGAGGTGTCATTAGAAAATGATTCAGATCCGTCGGCCTTAATGAGGACTCACACCCGAGGGCTTCCAATTACCCAATCGATGCTGTAGAGCCGCTCCCTGCCAGCGGCCTCTTGCTTTCCTTTCTCTCTTTAATGATATTTGCAAGAGAGTCGTTGGACTCTTACTCTCCTCCTCTCGGCCTCCCCAAGCCCTGGGAGGAAATCAAGCCAGGAAACCGTCTCAGAAAGTCCCCTAGTTCCGACTGCTGAATCCTACATGGCTGAGATAGAAGACAGAAACTCCCAGATGAATCCCATGTCTGGAGAGGAGCCAGCTGTGCGCGGCGATAGATGGCTGGGACTGAAGGAGAGGAAGGGCTTCGTCCTTCAAAGTCAGGAGGAAGAGTGATGCCCAAGGGTTGATGCCGGATGTGCCCAGCTCGCCGGAGAACTTGAGAGTGGACGCTGCACCAGGGGACAGTGAGCAGATAACCCCGGAGACCACGTTGGTTAGGAAAGAGCCGAGGGGGAGAAACACAAAGGCTTTGGATGCAGTCTGGACACAGATCCCTGCTCCCCCTCCCCACACTGTGCATAGTATTCATGTGGAGGAAATCGCTGGATGTACCAAGCTCCACCATCCTCTTCTGCAAAAGCAAACAGCGTTGTAGCTGAATCGGGAGAACCCGGCCCCAGACTCTCTGTAGCTTCTAATCCTTCCTGAAAAATAGGTGGAAGCATTTGCCAAAAGAATGTAAGGGGGGGTGGGAAATGAATGCAACGCAAAGTGTGCTTGTGTGTGTGCACGTGTATATGTGTGCAAGGGCATGCATATGCGTGCACATCTGTGTGTGCATGTGTATGTGTGTGTGTTTGTGTACGTGTGTGTGAGTGTGAGTGTGAGTGACTTCCAGGCAGGGCCTCACGTGAGAGCTGCAGTGTGACCTCCCTGCATGTATGAGGTGTTGCCTCCTGGGAGCGACCGTGGTGCCCCAGACAATGGCACAGCCACTAAGACTCATTACCAAATAGCACTTGAGACCAGGAATGACCCTGTGAGCTCAGCTACTTACCCGCCATTTGTTCATTTAATCAATGTTTTTGGGTGTCTCCCGCATGCACTGTGCACAGGGTGCTGGAGGAGGACCTTAGACTCCATCAGCAGAGAGGATGGCACTTCCCTGCTCTTGGCCTGAGGCTGCCGGAGGGGCTTGGGTTGGGGGTGGGGGGGCGTGCAAAGGGTGGAAAGGACCCAGTGGATTATGGTGGAGGATTGTGAGGGCTTCGGTGTGAGCCTGACATATACATTTAAAGAAGTGTGAACCTACACCCCTAAATCATACACAATGTGGGAGGCCAAAAAAAAATTAAATGAATTAAAAATAAGTAATTAACTTCTTTGCTCTTTAAGCCTCTGAGTTAGGGACTCTTGTGGTAACACCAGCTCAGCCTACCCCAAAGTGTCTGGGAAGTGGCTTAACCTCCTCCTGCTTGAGTTTCTTCACCTGCAGGAGGCAGCCCATCTTCCCTAGCCCCTGCTGAGCTGTGAGGGAGCTGGCATCTGCCCGGAGGGGCAGGTGCAGGAGGGGCCCGATTCATGTGCCCTCTGCACAGGCTGGCTCAAGCAGGCCCTGTGCTGGGCTCCTGGCTCTGACCTCCACATTTTCCTTCCCTCTCCCGCCCCAAGATCTGTTCCCAAGCTGCTCCCTCCCAGCTGACTGCGTTGGAGACAAGGCCTGTCAGCATCATAAAGCCCCGCCTCTGGGCTCCCCCCACCTCCTGCTGCCCATCGCTGCCCCCCCGGTCTCTTTGTTCTAGCACTGCTGTCCCCCAAGGCCCAGAACTCTGCTGATTTCACTGTGTCAGACTTCAAGTGGAGCTCCCCTAACTTTGCAGGAATTCTTTCCAGGTTGAGTTCACCGACAGCTCAGCTCAGTGCAGTGGAAGGAGTCGGGGTCAGGTGGAAGGAGTGGGGTAACAGGCCGACAGGCAGGGACTCTGAGAGCTCCTCCCAGACCCTGTCCTCCAGCCTTTTGCGACAGAGATGAGGAGAGTGTGCCCAGAAGCTCCATGGGGCACACGGACCCAGGAGCAGGATCAGTCAAAACCAGAGGCGGCCAACACTCACCTTTAAGGCGTTGACATGCTGACCCAGTTGGACGATCTTCCTACAAGACCAGTAAGAGCTGGGCGGATGAGAAATTAGCATACAGATATAAGTTTGTAATTATAAGTAGTGCCATGGGGAGATCTCAGGTCCTAGGAGAGTGTAACTTCATTAACTCGGTCCCATCAATTGTATTTTAACTCTACCCAACAATCTCTCATACAGTTATAGAACTGTAAAAATTTTAATTGGGTTTTACTAGCTCATATAATTCTCCCATAAACCTAGTGAGGTAGAAAAGACAAGGATCCTGATCTCCATTTCGCAGATGCGCAAACTAGGACCACAGAGGTAAACTGAGTCACCCAACACCACACAACCAATAAAAGAATGGAAGTTCCCGCCAGGACCCTTGTGCTGCCTCTAGCAGTCTTGTCAATAAAGACCTTAATTCGGGGCCTCCCTGATGATGCAGTGGTTAAAGTCTCGGCACTATCAAGCTACTGCCAGCATGAGTCTGACCGCCAGCCAGGGAGCTACCCACATGGTGCAGCAGACCTCTCCTGTCTCCCCGCTGCTCCCCTCAGCAGTGTATTTCAGTAGATCCTCCTGTTATGCACCCCATTCTGTCTCTGGTGAATCCTCTCAGCCTCTGCACCTCTGGCCTATACCCCAGTTCTTGTATGCATAAATAAATAAAATAATATTTTAAAAATATATTTAAAAAAATAAAGACCTTAATTTGAAGGCTTTCCAAGCACACTAGAATATGGGAGGGCAGCCCTTAAATGGATGAGATGGGCTAGGCCAGGTGCCAGACGCTGAGACCAGCACAGCGGAGCCCCAGCTGTGTGCCCGTGTGAGCTCCTTCCCGCGGATAGAAACAGGGAGGAGAGCTACGTGATACTTTAAAAGAGTAAACAGGAGAAAAGAGAAATGCAGCAATGTTTATGGAGGCCAAGGGTTATGCTACTGCAGTAATGTAAATCAGAGGTTACTTTTAATAATCCTACACTGTTAACAAAATTTAGAAGGGACCTGGGATTTCCTCCATATCAGTTTCAAGAATTGCAAAGAAGTTGTTTCAGTCTGAATCAGAGCTGTAAGTGCCGGATGCTCCGGGTGTCCAAACTCTCTTGTATTGTCAGGCCCTTGCAAGAGAGACACGAGTTTATGTCTCCGAGATGAAAGATGAACATCAAAAGGCCTAGGTCCCAGGAGTGTGACCTGTTCAATGTCACAGAGCTTGCAATCGTGGCTACTTCAATCATCTTTTTGACATTTCATCCAATGGATGGTCATGTGGTCCAGTCAAATCCCTTCATGGACGTCGCTCTAGATACGCAGAATACACTTGCTCTTCCCTCCTTTCTTGTTTCATCTCCCTGCCTCATCTCAGAAAAGATTCAGATGACTTAAGCTAGCTCATGAGATAGAAAGTTACAAACTCTCATTAGCAATTTACCAATTCATAAAATGGGAGATGGGAGAGACATTACAAATTTGGTTCAGAGAGGTTGAGCCACTCCCCCAGAGCTACAGAATGTCAGTGACTATTTCCTGGCTGCTCACTAGACCAGAGCATTGTGTTGCTTGATAGGCTTTTGTTTCATTTAATCTAAACTTAATTGAGCATCTACTATGGGCATCAAAATCAAGTTACCATGTTTCTGGTTCCAACTCCCAACCCTCCTCTGCTGTGGTCCTAAGTTTCCATGGATTGGGAGGCAGTGAAGTTCAGTGCCTTCCCCGACAAAATCACCAAGGCACTGCAGGCAGATCACATTCGAAGTCCAGCTGGGTGCAGAGGGGGAGGTTTGCATGAAGATTTGTCATTTCCCAAATCACAGAATTTCCTACACTAATTCAACGGCTCTGCTCCTCTCCAGTGACCGCCCACGGTCACTGGAGGGCATGGCGGGGAGAAGGCAGGCACTCAGCAGGAGAGAAGAGGGCACAGCTAACTCCTCTTCCTACTTTCCTGAGAGGTCCAACCTTATTCTTTAAACATCCAAATAAGCCCAAATCCTTCCGAAGTCGACATTTTGTACAATTGGAAAACACAGACATCCCTGCCCCACCGAGAGCCTGGCTCAAAATGGCTGTGACCAGGCGCAAGGTCTGGAGTGAAGCAAGTGCTCGACCTCAGTTCACCAGGCAGCCAGCGCACAAAGGGGGGTCGCGGAGGTAGAGACCCAGCCTCTCACACCACGGCCCCCAACACACAGGCAGCTAATGGGAAACAGAGCTGCGTGTCACAGTTGGCGTGCCAAAGCCTCAGTGATTACCGCTCATTCTCATTTAATGTCAGGGCATCGCCTGCTGCACAGCAGCTCCTGCTTGGGTCTCTCCTGCTCCTGCGGACAGGCCGAGGCCATGAGCAGCTCTGCAGCCGGCACCCGGTCCAGGGCGGGCCTGGCCTCTCCTGCTCTGAGAGCTTTCTCCAGTGGCTCAAGTGTCTGGCTAAGGCTCTGGAAAGACATTCAGGGAAGTTAAATGACCACTGTCCATGGAGCCAGAAGGCACATCAGCCAGGCGCGCTCCAGTGCCTTCCCACGACACGGCGACACCAGCCTGGCCGGCGGCTCACCCGCCACGCGGCCCTGATGGCCGTTTCAGACCCGTTTTCAGATGCTTGATCTTGGGTATCTGACTCTATTGGCTCATCTTGTTCTCTAATTAGTGCCCCTCCGGTGGTCTTGGAAAATCAATTTCCAGCTCCGGCCTGACCCCGTGGAGCTCCGCGGGCCGGGTCACACTCCCGCTTCGCGCCCGTAAAGGGGACATCCAGGCACAAGTCCGCCTCCGTGGCTAATTCACTCCTTCACCTTGGGGCAAACCCTGCACTTGGCAGAACACACGCAACAAATGAGCTTCTGAGCTCAGGGAAAAAAATAAATAAGTAAAAGTCTTGCCATTAAACCGGACAGTCTGAATTGTAATTAACAACCCCATTATGCCATTTCAACAGGAACACTCCGGCCATCGTTAAGCTGAAGCAGAATTCCTTCAGGGAGAAATTATTTCTCGTTTGATTTCTGTCAGAATGGCTTTGACTTTGAGGATGCATCTACAAAATGGTGTCTCCGGGCCCCGCCTCTGCAGCCCAGCTAGACAAAGCAGATATTGCTGCGAACAGATGAAACCTGATTAAAGATTCATTTCAAATTAACTTTCCCTGCTTATTCTCTTTTGTAATCTTTATTATTACTTTAAGGGGAGGGGGGAATAGGAAGCAAGCAAAGCTCCATGGGTCCACACATAAATCTTCAGAGTAGCCTCTCCACAATAGCATTAATCCCCCGGAATATTCCAACAAAGCAAAGCAACAGACACTTAGGCAGTGGCAATTTATTGAGAAATCAAGACAATCTATTTTTTTTTTATTTTTTTATCCAAGGGAGGGGAAGCGCTGGTGAGGCGGGTGGAGATGAGGAAGGCCATGTTCACAGCACAACGCCGAGGTCCCTGCTCAAGGTCGTGAGAGAAGCAAGGAAAGGGGGTAGGGAGCATGGACCCCGGCGCCTGCCCCGACACGGCTCTGGGATCTTAGCCTGGCAGAAACCGGCCTCAGATTGCTTCTGCTGGGTGGAGCTGAACCACCGTCTACCTGCTGGCAACTCCAAAGAGGCTGAAGAACAACCTAGAAGGGGTTTTTGGCCCACAGCTGGGCTCAGGCAGACCTCAGACACACCTGACAGGTGAGGTGGCTCCTCCCCGGTGGCATTAAGGACAGGGCAAGACTCCAGGACGCACAAGGCTAAGGGAGAGAACAGCAGCCAGCACCCAAGGCAGGTGCAGCGGCCAGGTGAAGAGTTGCATGGTTTTTACATCCTTTGGATGGGAGCCCAGGAGTGGCATGGCTGGGTCATGTGGCATTTCCATTTTTAGTTTTTTAAGGTGAATCCAGACCACTTTTCAAAATGGTTGCACTAATAGACAATCCCACTGCTGGTGAATTGAGGTCCTCTTTCTCCACATCTTCTTCAGCTCTTGCTGGGGGCCTTTTGAATAAGTGCATGTGTGAGGTGATACGTCACTGTCATTTTAACCTGCATCTCCCTCCTTAGACACATCAATGAACACATTTCCACACATGTTGGCTTTCTCGATCTCCTCGTTGGTGACTTCTCTGTTCAGATCTGTTACCTATTTATTTGTTAGGTTGTTTGCTTTTATATTGTTGAATGAAGGTCTTTGTATTTCCTGGCTCTTCACTGTTGGTTGTGTGATGTGTGTCCCACGTCACATCCCACATTCTCTACTTTCAAATGCCCACGCTGTCTCTTACAAGATCACACACTGGCAACCCCTTGGCGAGGTGCTCAGGAATGTCACAGGGGCAGATGCACCTGGGGAGTGGACGGTGGCACCCAGGGTGCCTGCGGGGTTGAGCAGCTGTAGGTGAAGATGTGAAAACCTGCTCTGGGGGAGAGCCGATGCCGCAAAGGATAGAACTGGGACTGACATTGCACTAACTGACAACGTGATGGCTCGTGTTGCCACAGCTAGTATGTGGTGGAACCAGGGCATCGATCCACACCACCCTCATCTCCAAAGCTGGTGTTCTTACTGCACTGTCTCCCAGGTGGCCACCTGAGGGTCTTTGAAGGAAGGTGTGAGGTAGGGAAGGAGGAGGGATGTCATAGGGAATGGAGGAACAAGCTTTAGGGATGGGAGGCTACTTCGCAGCAAGCCCCACCATTTTCCTCAGAGTCTCTCTGCCCCTCGTCTCTCTCCACCTCCCTCTCTGCCATAGGGACACTCATACAATGGCCCAGTGGGGGAATGGTAAACATGACCGGGGACTGCCTCGTGAGGAACCCCAAATGCCTATCTGGGACTGGTAGGTCAATGGAGCATGATCAAGGGGTTTGAATCAAAGAACATAAACCCACCCTCTAAGGCGATCCTGAAAGTCGCCAACACTTACAACCAGCCAGCACGGCCAGCTTCCTAAGGTGAGAATTAGTTGACTTAGGGGCCTCCCGTTAGAGGACGGCAGAGATGCTGTAGACAAGGGCAATCCTGGCTGTGATTCTTTATGGTTTTCCCACAGCCACTTGGTTGCTGGGACTGATTAACCCCTCGTTAACCCTCAGCACATTCTCTCTGCCCTTCTCCTCTCTTCTGGGAAGGGCAATTCTGTGATGCGAAATCCCATCAGTCGCTCCAACCTGATGCAAGAGCCCCCTTAAAGACTCTGCCTTCACCCCAGAAGCCATATCTGCATCTTAACTAGAGGAGGCTGAAGGATCTGCAGCCTGTTTGCGTGTTATCAAGATAACTGCTCTGCTGGTTCCAGAACAGCGAAGGCCCATAGAGAACCCTGGGCTTAATTTGCTCATTGTCAACACGGAGACAGCCGGGTGGATGAGGGGATCTTCCCAAAACCGTGCAGAGAAGTTTGCAGTCTCAGAGAGCAAAATCTAAACAATTTGCAGTCCCTTCTTTCTCAGTATGTTCTCTCTCCCCTGGTCTCTTTTTCTTATTTTCCAGAAAAGAAATAAAAGTAGGTCAGTATGCTGAATAACTAACTGGACTTCATCCTTGACCCCTCTCTCTCCTTCATCCTCTAGGGGTGGAGGGAACATAGAGAAATCATTGATTTATATATTGATGTTCTGACAGGAAGGAGAAACTAGACAGGATGATCAGAAAGTTAATGATGTCACCAACTGGGGAAAACGAGAAAAAGGGAAACCCAGCTTTGGAAAAGATGACTAGCGCCGGTCGGACATTTGAGGTTGACCGATCAATGGACATCCGCTGGAGATGGCCGGGAGGCAGCTGAGGACATTACATCGGAGTCATCAGGGAGAGACATAAAATGGAGACAGCATCTAAGAGTTAGAGAGAGTTGAAACTACCAGAAGGATGAAGGGTGGTGTGAGAAAGGACACTTGAGGAGAAATAGTAATAGCACACGCGGAGGCCGAAGGAAGGAAAAACCATTCCAGGAGGAGACAGGAAGGAGCCGTCCAGGGCAGGCAGAGAGCCCAGAGGATGGGATGTTTTAGAAATCAAGGTCATGATATTTCAAGGAAGATAGAAAATCAACAGTGTCAGGCATGTCTCCAAGCTCTTACCTGGCGAGTAAACTGGACCTATCTTTGCCAGGGAGAGAAGTTGACAGGAACTTGATAGGAACAGAGGGGGAGAAGCCTAATTACAGTGGATGGAGAGGGCCCCAACGTGAGAAAGGGGAGAAATAAGAATAGACGATGCTTTCAAAAATATTGGATGAACATGGTGGGGGAGCAAACATCGTTTAAAAACGAACAATGATGTAATATATAAAAAATAAAAATAATTAAAGCAAAACAAAAATACATATATTGGATGAGAAAGGAAAAGGAGAAGAAAGGATGAGAGGTCGAGGCAGGAGGAAGTCCGTGCGAGGATGCATTGACAAGACAGAAGCAGAAGGAAGCAGGAAGCTGCTGTGCAGAAGATGGCAGCTCTCGAGGAAGAGATGCCTCATGAAATCAGCCCCAAGGAAACGAGATGATGGCGGGGCAGATGCAAATACATCTCTGGGAAGCTGAGGAAGGAGGAGGCTGGTGACCTCAACTTTTTCAGTGAATTGAAGAATCAGAGTGGACTAAGTCTTGCTGCAGGAAAACAATTGCCCCAGCATTTCAGTGACTGAAGCAAACAGAACAGATCTCTCCCAACGCGAATAGAGACCAGGTCCAGAAGGGGTGCCCCCCTCCTATAGCCCCTCAAGGACCCAGGCTGACAGCTTCTCAAACCCACCATGCCTAAATGGTTGCCAATGCAATGAGAAGAAACTCTGGTGTATTCTGCACCTGTTTTTCAAGCTGCAGTTCATTCCATTGGCCAACACAGGTCACACGGGCAAGTGTAACTTCAAGGAGATTGGAGACAGGGCATCCTGGCCTCTGTCCAGAAAACGGAGCACTGGAACATTTGGTAAATGGCATAAGTGACTATTCTGATGAAGTGCCGCTTCCACAAATAGTTAGGAAGTTGAGTGGGAATCTGGACGTCTTTAAGGGAATTAGGAAAGAGAGATGATTTAGGACAAATGAAAGGATCAATAGGTGGCCTTGGAGCCCAGCGGAGTTTGACAGCCATAATTTGTAGCGGTGCCAATCTCGCTGGTAGCATGACCTTTAGAAAAACTCGTCTTCTCTCTGAAGCTTCATTTTCTGATCTGTAAAACATGAGAGTTGGGTCCAGTGACTTGGAAGTTTCCTTACAAATTCACAGATTCATTATTGGATGGTGCACAATGATAGGCACGCGCCATGCAGCGAACGCCCCCAGTGACGACCATCAGCCTGGTGGAGGGTAGAGGGTCTCAGACGCCTTCTATGGTCCCCAAGTGCCGGGTCAGCATTCGGGTCCTGCTGCATCTCCTACGGCAGGACTTGTGTTTTCCCACTTGAGCAGACACCCCGGGAGTCCAGAAGTCAATGGATTTGCTTTTCTTTTTTCTGTTGCCACCAGTAGTCCAGTGCTCTGCATCCCATTCACTGCTGGCGAGCATGTGCCATTGGGGTGGGTGGGGGGAGGGGAAGGCGGGAGGCAGAGGGAGGAAGGAGGGGTGAGGCATTAATAGAACACAGGCAGGCGATGATGAATTAAGGGAGCGGCCATTAATTTTTCATTCTGACAGATTATCGTCCGTCAGAAGGCAGAGGAGATGGCTCCTGTGCCCAGAGAGGAGACACTTGCTCTTTGTAATTCAGGCTCCTGCATTTTATTTTTTTGCTGGAATTAGGTAGTGGGCACCCAAAGAATGAAAAATTTATGACAATCTATAATTTACATGCTAGAAGATAAATAATGAACTCAATCCTGTCATTAAATTGGCCCTTCGTTTTTCTTAATCCCCTGGGTGATAAATCTGATTTTACAACAGCATTTAGTATAAATTGATCTGGTGGGGAGGGGGGAGTAGGGAAACTATTTTAAATACTTTGGATATAAACAGATCGTCCTCGGCATGGTATCACTGGGGTTGGAGAGACAATGGTCCTATTAATGCGACTTTATATATTAAGAATGGCATTAATTAAGGGAAGACATCGACAAAGCAGTTGCAAACCAACCCTCATTCTGCAAAGCTTTTGAGTTTAATGAGTGGAAACTTGACTTGCCAGCAGGGTGGTGCAGCTAGCTTCCATAGCAGGAGGACGGGAGGTTGACCTTTTTGGATACCATGAAGATGTCTTGCCTGGAGACTGATCAAGGATGGATAGTTAAATGCATCATCTTTTAATCCTTCTAGTTCATCCCTAATGAGAACTGATAAGTAGCGTGGCCACCGTTATGGAAAGCCAGCTAAGTAGCAGAAACATTCTGCAAACACTGCCTTCCTAGACCTCACCATTACTCCATGAGGGAGATAACAGTTTTCCACCCACTTTACATATCTGCAAACCTTTTGTCAGTTGAAGAAGCTTGCTTCATGTTCAGCCAACTACCAAGAAGCAAAATCAAATTTGGGAACTTAGTCTCCTACTCCAGATGACTTTTTTTTTATTGAAGTAATATTGGTTTATAACATTATATAAGTGTGTACAACCTTATAAATCAACATCTGTACATACTATATTGTGCTCACCACCAAAAATATGATGTCCATCCATCATCATACAATTGACTCCTTTTACCTGATTCCTCATTCTCCGCCCTCCTCTTCTCATAACCACTGTTTTGTTCTTTATAGTCTAAACATCTGGTTTTGATTTAGTTCATCTGTTTCTTTAGTTTCTTTATCAACCACTTATAAGAGAAATGATACAGATTTTGACTTATTTCACTTAGCATAATACCCTCCAGTCCACCCGCATTGTCACAAATATCAGGAGTTCATCTTTTTCATAGCTGAGTAGTATTCCATTATGTAAATATCCCACATCTTCTGCATCCACTAATCCCTCAATGGGCACTTAGGTTGATTCCAGCTCTTGGCTCTTATGTGTAACCCTGTGATGAAATCTAATCAGGTGCAGATAGTTCTTCAAATTAATGTTTTCATATTCTGGATGATTTTCTTGCTTTGAAGTTTGACATCATAAAGACAGTGTTCACAGGACATGGCAGGTGCTCACGAAATTTGTTGAATAATTCATCCTTTGTCCCATGACCCAGGGCAACTATGTTTAGGATTTTAATCCGTGTCCCAAGGAATCAGTCTTTTCTCAACAACCCCCACCACCACCACCAACAACCGCCAACTCTCAGAGGCCCTCATTATATTACATTGTCTGACATAAAATAGTCAGTGGAATTTACATGTTTGCTAATGCAGGATCCCATTAATGTCTGAACACAGTCCCCTCTGCTTCTCAATCATCCATGGCAAATGCATCCTAATGATCCGCCATAAAGGGTTGGTGAGTGCAGATGACAGAATTCAGTGCCTCTCTTGCCTCCTGTGTACAGAGACACAGCAGAGGGGACACTAGAAACCTCTGTAGAATTACTAACGATTGGGAACAGATGACATTTGCCATACAGTTTCAAACTTGCTAGTTTTTAACTTACTGGAACTGATAAAGAATGTCATGGAGGAAAGGGTCTAAGGAATCACCTGATGCATCTTACTATTGTATTGATGGCAAATTGAAGCTCAAAGAGACAAGTTCTAGCAGCTGTGATTGGGTGTCTATCCCAATCATGGACCCTGGGGTGGGAAAAATCACCACCGGGTGGCCTCAGGGACCACTGGGCCCATGATGAGACAAACCTGAGCTGCACCTATAATGATTGTCTCACCACCACAAGCCCTTCTCCAACTGGAAAGCCACAGTGACCTGTGATTCTCCTGGACCCATTGTCATTTCAGAGCCAGCATCCAGCATCCCCAAAGGGTCTGATTGTTTCCTTTTCCCCAATGCAATGACACGGTAGGTCCTTTGGGGGTAAGTTGGAAGATTTACATTACAATTTTTCAGGATCCGTCCTGGAAGATCCCTCCTCCAGGGGTTCCGGCCTCCCCTTCATTCAAAGGGTTCAAGCCTGCAAATTGATGGCTCCACCGCACCTCTCAGTTTTTATGATTTGAGTTAGACTCTTGTTCATTTGACCTAGAACTTTTCTGTCTATACAGATCAAGTAAAAATTTAGCAGGCTTCCTGTCTATCTTACTTCCAGGGATGCCACAATCAACTAGTCAATGTCCAGAGGTCTGTGCCAGCCGCCCCCACCCCATTGCTGTTGTGACTCTGCTGTCCATTCAGTAGCCATGCTTGCGTTGTCTTTGGCCAGGGAGTGCTTCCAATTGGACCCAGCCACCCTGGGATCCAATGACTCCCACTGCACATAGGTTTCCCATGAGATGCGCCCAGAGAACAGCAACCAGCAAACTCTTCAAGGATGCTAGAGCACCCCACTCAAGTCTACGTCTCAAAATACTGGTGAAAGGTCTGGGCCCTCACAGTGTGGGTGAGAGGGTCTCCAATGACAGGCCCTCATGAACTCGCCAATCTCCGCAGGTGTTTTTTTTTCAAGATTTATTTTATTTATAAAAGAACTGGGGTACAGGCCAGCGGCACGGGAGGGTGAGAGGATTCACCAGAGACAGAGCGGGGACCAGAACAGGCAGACTGACTGAAGTACACTGCTGAGGGGAGCAGCAGGCGAGGCAGGAGAGGTCTGCTGCACCATGTGGGTTGCTCCCTGGCTGGCCAGGAATCGAACCCTCACTGCAGAGGCTGCGGACAGCTTCACAGCACTGTGCTCAACCTGCTGCGCCACTGGGGAGTCCCATCCATAGGTTTTTGAATCCAAAAGAGATGGGCATTTCTGATTTGCTCAGGGTGGGCCATCATTTTGTTCATGTCCAGCCAACCAGCCAGACTCTTCTCCAACTCTCTGAGCACGTTACATGCAGCATCTCTGCTTCGTGGGCCCAGGTCAATATAAATTCAGCCTGATCCAGCTTTATCTTCCTTCCACTCTGAGCATCATGCCCACATGATCTCTGCTTCTAGAAACTGTCAGGGGAGAGGGCGTTGGTAAGGAAAGGATCAGGGGAGAGCACACTGGGTAGGGTGCAGGACTATGGGTGCGTTGGTTGTCATGCTGAAGTGGCTACAGCTAAAGGGAGAGAGCCCACATTCCAAAACTCTAACAAATATCTAGACCAATGGTACTTCACTTAATTAATTAGTTAATTAGCTAATTTAATAAAGTAGTTCTTTATTGTAGTTCTCTTGGAATGTAATGCACCTCTTCAGAGGTCATGCCTTGTACTTGACCTTCAGGGGCCTGTTGGAACTTGAGTCTATTTATAGGGCTGAGAGCACAGGGGGCTGGTCGGGAGAGTCCGGAGGGGACCGCGTTGTCTTCATGGCGTCTGCCTCGGGGAGGCCATTACCTTTCCCTCAGACAAGGCCTGTGAATCCCCTCAAAGGGAGAAGGACAGGCCAATCCTACTGGGGTGAGGAAGGCCCTGGGAATGGGGTGACCTCACCCACTTATACTCAAGAGAATTAAGGGCTCCAAGTCCCCAACTTCATCAGGTCTTCCCACGAGACCCATCTCAACTTTCTCTACCGATCAGTTCCTCGCTTCAACCGTCAGCACCCCCAAGGCCAGGCGGCCAACTTGCTCCCTCATCCAGCCAATTTCTGGGGCGTGATGTTACCTTTGATTTCCAGCCATTCCAGCCCGAGGCTGCAGGACCTCGGGCTCTCCCTTGGGACACTCGGGAGTTCTCGGGTCATTTCTGTGGCACCGAAGCTGGGAATTCAAATCCCTAAGCTCATCTTCTCTCACCACTTTGTCCAGCCCCGTTCGGAGCTAGCAACACAAGATATTATATTCCTTCATTAAAAAAAAATTCAAAGGTATCAGACCTACTTAGATGCTTGCCCCTTGTAAATAGTTAATTAGGAGTGTCCAGTGCAGGCATTTTGTGTAGCTCTATAAACAGTCCACACCATGGGCCATCCTGCTCTCTCTACTACTGGAAATACAGTCCTTAGTGACTCGAGGCCATCAGATCAGAGAGGCAGGCCAGATAATAACGAGAGAGAGAACAGCAATGCCAGAAACCCCACAACCAATTCAAAAAACTCATCCTTAAGACCCTGGAGTGTCTTCTGGAACCTTCTTTGGTACCAAAATCTGTATTAGGGTTAGGGTTTTCCAAAGTCAGAGGAAGAGAGGGAAGAGAAGGAGGAGGTGAGAAGGAGGAGAAGGAAATAGGAAATTTAATATGAGCAGTGGCTCACTAAGGGGCTGGGCAGTATATACCGCAACAGCCCCTGTGTGTGCTGGAGACCCGGCAAAGTCAGTGTGTGTGGGTGTATTTGGTGCAAGTCCCAAGGGTCGGGGAGCCAGAGTTATAGCTGCCAGTCCAGACCCATTGGCCAGAGAGTCTAAGGGGACAGGCACTGGGGTATGAATCCGAAGGGTCCGAAACCAAGAGCTCCGAGGTCTAAGGCAGGGAGAGATGGGTGTGCCAACTGAAGAGGAAGGAAGAGAATCGCGTCCTTACTCCCCCATTTCATTCGGGGCAGGCTGGTGGTGGACTGGATGAGGGGGAGCCTTTGCACTCACTCTGCTGAATCACATGCTAACCTCTTGCAGAAACTCCCTCCACAGACACACCCAGAATGAGTGTTTTACTTGTCTTTGGGCATCTCTTAGCCCCAGCCAAGGTGACACTTGATAAAAGTAACCATCACAGCCAGCAACAAGCCCTTGCACACCTTTTTTCTCCACAACCCCTGACATTGGCCACACTCACTCACGGGGCTCAGAAGCGCCATGGAGGTTGGGATACGAGGGCTGTTTCTCAGGCAAACCAAGAGAAGCAGGATGCTAGGGTTCTGCTCAGTTCACCTGCCAAAGGACAGAGGTGCCTACATCAACATCAGGAGAAGCGCAGCTTCCTCCCGCCATGCTCTCTCTCAGTGTGTGGCCTCTCATGCCGTCCACACGCAGGTCACGCCGAAAGGGTCCATCCAGACAAATGGTTCCTAGAGCTACAGACTCTCCCAGCCAATGCCCTCTTGATGTCACAGAGCATCTTTCAGGTACCTCAAGTTCAAGCTGCCCAAAATCAAACTCTTGGTTTATCTCCTTTTTAAAAAAAATTGCACACAAGTAAGTCTTTTCTAATTTCCCAAGAGGAAATTTATAGTTGGATTGTTCTTTATTTTTTTTAAGATTTATTTTATTTGTACAAGAACCGGGGTATAGGCCAGATGTGTGAGGGGTGAGAGGATCCACCAGAGACAGAGTGGGGAACAGAACAGGCAGACTGACTGAAATACACTGCTGAGGGGAGCAGCAGGCAAAACAGGAGAGGTCTGCCGTGCCATGTGGGTAGCTCCATGGCTGGCAGGGATCGAACCGGCACTGCAGAGGCTGTGGACAACTTCACAGAGCTGTGTTCAACCACCTGCGCCACCAGGGAGGCCCTGGTTTGTTCTCTAAATCAGCATATTTCCTGACAATCTGTCATCAGCTGTCCAGGTCACCCAGGAGGAAAACATCAGAACCTGAAAGTCTGAAAGTCGGGAGTATGACTGAAGTTTCTGGGCTCCTCCCTGGAAATGGAGCCAGAGCTTTCCTGCCCACCCATCCCTGGGGGCTTCTACCTTCCAGACAGGAATAGCTAACAGTGTCCCTGTGTGTGATCCACCCTCAGGTCTCATTCCTCAGAGGTAATCAGCCCTGAGCACTCTCTGAAGTAAAAAAGAAGCAATTTCTGTTGCAACAGTGAGAGATTTTACCTAAAAGGGCCAATTAAACCATGAGAAATCATTTGCAGATAGACTTTGGAGGAGAGCGTTAGTAGGGTTCCCTTTCTGTTGTGTTGTTTCTGTGGGGATTTTTTTTAGGCTTCATTAATCACTGGAATTTAAACTCTAATGGAAATAAAATAAATATCAAAGAGCTTTGTGGAATTACGGATGGCCTATGATTTGGCAAAAAGGTTAGAGGATTTCTCTCTAAGGCTTCAGCACCTGACCCATTACAGAAGCTTTCTCCAACAAATCTATGTAAATCTCAGGAAAGGGCTCCAGTTGGCGCTTTTTGATCAATGCCCACCTACCATTGGACCAATCATGATTGACATAGGGGGAGGCTCTTTGACTGACTGGTCACTTGAGACAATTGTAATTAGTGTCTCTTACTGGAAGAAGGATAAGATCGTTAGAGTGGTATTTAAATTCCATTTCTCTACTAATCGATTCCTGTGATGATGATGGTGATGGTTGATGATGCTTATGGTTGATGATGCTGATGATGCTGATGATGGTGATGATGATAGTCATGATGGTGAAGGAGGTGGATAATGGGTGACGATGATGGACAATGATGATGGTGGTGGTGGTGGTAGATGATGATGATGTCATCTGCCATTTTTTGCTCATGTACCAAAAGCTGTGCAAGCACTCTTTAGGGGTCATCTCTATTAGACCTCACAATTCTACAACCCTGACAAAGCCAAAGTTTCAAGAAGTGAAAAGACTTATCCAAAGACACACCACTAGAAAGAACTGTTTGATGAGCAACATCTTTAATACTCGTGTTAGTTATCTATTGCTATATCGCAGAGTACCCGAAACTTAGCAGCTGAGGACAACAAACACTTGTCATCTCGTGGTGTCTGTAGGTCAGGAACCCAGGTCTAGCTTAGCTGGGTGCCTCTGCCTTTCAATCTCTCTCAGCGTTTCTATTGTAATCAAGTTGCAAGCAAGGGCTACAATCTGAAGTGAAGGCTCAATTGAGCAAGGACCCACTTCCAAGCTCATTCATGTGGCTGTAGACAGGACTCATTCCATGGACAGGACTCAGAGCCTCCATTTCTCAGCTACTATTGGCCAGAGGTCTCACCGCCAGAGTCTCTCTATCAGAGTCTCTCAAGATCAGGTTCTCACGAGGCAGCCGACTTCATCAGAGAGCAAAGCTTGAGCAAAGAGTGTCCAAGATGGCATTTACCATCTTCTTGTCACCTGATCTCAGCAGTGAGCTCATTATGTTTTCCTTATTCTCTTGGTCAGAAGTAAGTCATGGGGGAGCACACTCCAGGGGAGTGTAGCACCAGGGGTGGGTTCATGGGGGCTGTCTCTGAGGCTGCCCACTGCAACACTTTGCTTCCGGACAGCAGCTGCATCACACTGACACCAGTTAGTACTGCAAAAGGCCGTCCACTCTCCACATTCATTTGCTGAATTTCTTCTGCCCCCATCCTCATGGGATTATCTGATATGTTTATGTCCAACTCTGGCCACTCTCCTCCCTGACTGCTCTTCTCTCCACACGTCTCTCCCCTCCTGAAACATTTGAACCTGAGGAGCCTCCTGTGCTGTAATTGCCCAGGAGCTGTTAATCCAATCCCCTCATTTTGCAAATAAGAGTGGAGGGGCACTGAGACAGGAAGGGGTCTTCCTGAGGTCCCACGGGAAGCCAGAGGCAAAGCCAGGACTTAGAACCCCCCAAGCTCCTGATATGCTGCTCATCCCAACATGCCAGGATCCTTGCTGGGAAATCAATCCAAACCAGGCACTTGAACTCTGGGGAGACTGCCGACATTTCATCAACATACAAATGAGGGAAACATTTAGGCAGCTCTTCTCCCCTATCCCCATGCCTTTCTTCACAGGGGGCTGACTTCATTCCCTCCCAGGAGCAGGGAAGGACTTACTTGTTAACTGAGCAGTGAACAAGCCTTTTTGTGCGAAAATCCAAAGAGTTCCACAGTGTCTGATGTGGTTTCTAGGTACACAATGCCCTCTAGTCCTGAGCCAGGGTAGTTCCAAGAGGAAAGATTTTTAAAACAATGGGGAGTCGCAAAATATACAAATTCCAATGCCAGTCATTATTCACAACAAAACCACTTAACTTGAGACTCCTAGGGTTCCAGGAACTCCCCAAATCCCAGGTAAATTATCGCAGTTTTCTAAGGAAAGTAGATGATGCTGATGAATTTTAAAAGCGTAGCTACAGTTATGTCACCAAACAAAATGGTGGGGATCCCTGATTAGAACTTTCAGAATATCTGGGACACCTCTACCAGATTAAAAGACATGTCCAAAATGGCGGTCAGAGCATGAGCCTTTTAAATATAAATGCAAGGACATGGAGGGTTTTCTCCTCAGGCAAATTGCAGCACATTTTATTCTTTCCTAAGGACTGTGAATTTGGAGTTTCAGGGTTTTATTTAATTCCTGGTGAATTAAATAAAATTTAATTTTATTAAATTAAAAAATTTAAGTAGATGGTGGATAAGTGCCCATCCTGTTCTAAGTCTGGTGATACGGATATGACCCACAGGAGACACTTGCTAATTTTTCCCATTCAATATCCATCTCCCATTCTTTTGGCAACACCACCCCAATATTCACCCCAAAATTTCTCTGAAACCATGGCCATCCTTCCAGCCTCTTCTAAACCTCTTCCCTCAAAATCCCCCTTTTCTTCTAGGTCGGTGTTTCTTGGCACTGCTGACAGTTGGAACCGGGTAACTCTTTGTCTTGGGGGAGTGGCCTGTGCATTGTGAAATATTTAGCCAAGTCACTGACCTCTACCCACCAGATACCAGTGACACTCACCCCCATTTGTGACAACCCTTGTCAAATTTCTCCAGGAGAGAAAAGCCACCCATGGCTGAGAATCACTGCACGAATTCATGTCAGATGGAATTTTAAGATGACCCCCAGGAGTCCAGCCCTGTGGTCAGCAGTTGTATAATCCCCTTGCCTTAAATGTGAGTGGGGCCTGTACATATGATAGGATGTCACTGTGGTCCCGTTGGGTTGCTGTAACAGATGACCATAGACTGGGTGGATAAAACAACAAATATTCATTTCTCTATAACAAGCCCAAGGTCAAGATGCTGACAGAACCGGTGTCCAGTGAGTGTCCACCTCCTGGTACGCAGATAGTCCATCTCTCATCAAATATCTTGGATGTTACCTTCAACTCCACCCTTCCTCATCCCCATACCCTAGCTCAGTTGCTCCTTTAATTTTTTTCTAACATGCCAAGTTTCCTCCTTTCCCAGGATCTACACAGGAAGGGGTTCCCTCTTCCTGTAAAGGTCTTCCCCAACTTCCTCAGCTTATGTGTTGCTCAACCCAGACTCCACACTCTCAAAGGAGCTCCCGGCACGTGGCAGGTCTCATCTCACAAAACAAGTGAGGGCCTCGCCTTTGTGGGACTTAGCACAGCCATCATCTGACATGTGTCTTGGGATCATTTGATGAATGTCTTTCCCACCACTGGATTGTAAGTACAAATGGCCACAGAAAGGGTCTTTGTATTTAGTTCCTCATTGTATCCTCAGCACCAAGCATGGATACTAGCTCCCTGTGGACATCAAGGAGTTTTGTTTTTGAAGATAGGGGGAATGAGGACTGAAATCCCCTGATTCCTGGTTTCATTAGCTGTAAAAGTAAAATAGAGATAGTAACTGATATCATGGGGGGAGGGTAGTATACGGAATAAATGAACTGGTGAAGTGAAATACACAACGTCTCCAACACAACTGCTAGTTATCAATGCCAGGTAGACCAGCTGGCCTGTTGCATTTAGGAAAAAATAAATAAAACAAGAGGAACAAGGGGGCGGAATCCATTTCCTCTTCTCCCCTCCTTTCCCTTATTCCATCATGCCTCTACCTTCCTGAAAATTCTTGCCAGGGCTTCATTCATTTGCATCCTTTTTCCAAAATCCCATCTGGAATTCCCTTGCCAATTATATCCCTGTTCAGGATAATTGGAGAGAGATAATTAGAGGTCAGAATGAGTGGGTGGGGGGAAGCAGAGGCAGAGCAGAAACCAAGGCCATTGTGCCCTTGGGGGGAGTAAAGAGAGGATGAGTCAAGTATTAGATGCTGGGGACTGAAGTTCTGACTGTACAAAGAAACCCTGAGTCCATTGAAGGAGAGGAAAGCTAAGTGGGCGATTCCTGTGTGGCTTCCCTCCTGCAGAAAAGCAGCTTCCCAACTTTGAAAATAGGTATTCTTTTGCTACAGAATTTCTCCCTGGTTGGCTGCCATCCAAAGCCAACTTTTGTCTTGCTTTGTTATAATAAACATCCTCGGTGACTACAGGAGGAGCAGAAGAGAAAATTCAAGATTTTACAATTGTCATTGTAGAAAATGAACTGATGTGACTTAAAAAAAAAATGATGAAGAGAGAGAAAATGAAGGAATTCTTAAGAGAGAGTTTTTGGTTGTGGAATTTATTAAAATCAAATCTAGAGGGCCTCCCTGGTGGCGCAAGGGGTTAAACACCACACTATGAAGCAATCCACAGCCTCTGCGGCATGAGTTCGATCCCCAGCCCGCCAGGTAGCAACCTACATGGTGCAGCAGACCTCTCCTGACTCGCCCGCTGCTCCCCTCAGCAGTGTACTTCAGTCAGTCTGCCTGTTCTGCTCCCCACTCTGTCTGTGGTGAATCCTCTCACCTCCCCACACCTCTGGCCTGTACCCCAGCTCTTGTATGCATAAATAAATAAATCTTTTAAAAAAAATCAAATCTAGAGTGCTACCCCCATCAAACTGAGGAGCCTGTTGAATCAGGAGAGGGGCTGTTCACTGAGCCATCTTCCTCTCCCTCTTTGCTAATATTGCTCAAAGGAATGCATGAAGCACTGGGTTATAGTTTTACCTCATTTAAAGAACTCAACTCAGTGACACCCAGAGTGGTGGGTCTCAGCATTTAGCATGCCACCAAGCCACCTTGACCTTTTATTTCCAAAAACAATAGGAACCATCTCCAGAGTTTCAAGTCCCTGCATCAGGTGGTCTGAGGGAAAGACTTTGGGAAGCACTGATTAGAAAGACCTCAATTCTGAATAGCAAATAAGCTTCCATTCACATGTTGACTCTATTTGATTGAGAGTGTCTGCTGGAGAGGGACACAAACTCTGAGGCTGTGCCTCTTGATTAGTGATGTCTGCCATGAGCAGGGAGGGGGAGCTGTGGCAGACTTAGCATGTGCTGCTTCTCAACTCTACTCTAGACCTTACCTCATTGAGTAAACTTGTACCAAGCACCCAGATACCAGGAAGCTAGGACATGCTTTGGATCATACTTTGGAGCTCATACCCAGCTCATACTACTATGTCTACTTTATCTTTACACCTCCTCACCATGTTGGAAATACATTATATAGGTATGTTGATCCCAGAGACGTGGACACACTCAGTGTGACAAGTCAGAGCAGGAAAGTAGAGCTGCGTGATTGGTGAAGACTTTGTAGGAATAAAGAAATTGGAGCCTGGTCTTGGAGAATAAGTAAAAGTTTTCCATGTGAAGAATGAGAAAATAGATCTAAGCTAGAAAGGATAAAACACAAGAAAGGGAAATTTTTTTCTGGAAGATGGTTAGCATTTTTTAAAGTTAATTGGCTGGAACACAAAATACATCAAGTCAAGTGACAGGAACAAAGCTACAGAGGCCACTGAGGTGCCAAGACCTACTCTTCCCATCTTGCAGCTTTATAAACCCTTAGACTCCATAAAGAGGCCATCACACAGTAGGTCCTCAAGAAATGTGGCCTGTGATGGCCTCTGTTTTCTGTACTCTCTCTCTCACTCTCACTCTGTTTCTCTCTCTCTGTCCTTGGTCAGATTCTCTATCACTATTCCATTTCATGCTCACAACAACCATCTGTATCTTTCTCATTCTATTTCATAAATGAGAAACTGAGGCACCCAGAACTTTCCCTTTCAGCACTAATGTTTCCACGCAGCCCTTTTCAACCACTACCTCCAGCATTCAGTACAAAGATGGGATTCTTGCCCTGAGAATCCAAGTCTGAGGGAAACTCAGGGACTGGGGGTACTTAAGTCCTGGGGGTGTCTCTCAGGACTACAGAAATGACATTAACAGCTGCACCTCTAGGGCTCTACTGAAGTCAAAAATGAAGCCATCTATTATTTTTAAATAAATGAAAATAGATAAGGAAGGATTGCTTGACATCGACTGGATCTGTGTTGGCAGAATGGAATGTCAGCCACTGGATGGGTTTTGATGTGGGGAAGAGTTAAGCCTTGAGTTATTATCAGAATTAGGGGGCTTTATTGGTTCACATCGTCCAATCTTCCCCAGCCATTATGGTTTTGCCGAAACATTAAACTACTTTAAACTTTCATTTTCCTCTTAAAACTAAATTAGTTTGGAGGAAATTGTATTTTCCCAGCGCTAGCGCCAGCCTCGGGCAGAGGGAGTTACAGTACAGCGCACAGATAAACAACAATCACCGCCTAATTACTAAGTGGTAAGAGCATGTTTCTTGAGTTACATTTGCTTTAGAGGTTCTGGGGTCCTGGAGGGAGGCTGCTCTGCAGTGGATTTTGCTCAGGAAGCTTTGTATTATTTATGGGGTGATCTCCCCGCATCTCTGGCTATGGGGAAAAAAAAGGAGAAAGCAATGAATAAAGCACCCACTAGGTGCCTGCACTTACAGATTTTTTTTTTTAGGATTGATTTATTTATGCATACAAGAACTGGGGTGTAGACCAAAGGTGCAAGGGAGTAAGAGGACTCACCAGAGAAAATGGGGAGCAGAACAGGCAGATCCACTGAAATCCACTGCTGAGGGGAGCACCAAGCGAGACAGGAAAGGTCTGCTGTTCCATGTGGGTAGCTCCCTGGCCGGGAATGGAACTCATGTTGCAGTAGCTGGTGATAGCTTGACAGCACTGTGTCTTCAACCCCTACGCCAGCAGGGAGGCCCCACTTACAGGTTCTGGAAGTGTTACTCGAGTCTCCCCAGTAATATTAGTAGAGCCCCATTGTAGAGCTAAAGTGCCTTGAGGTTAGGGCTGATGGATGGCGGCTATTAACTAAAGACCTGTTTCTGTGCCAGAAAATATGTTGCAATTTTTTTTTAACTATAGCAGCTAACAACTGCTTCTATCTGCAAGGTACCCCCCTTCAGGAAATATTCTTTTTTATTCCAACCTCAAAGGCCCCAAGATGTCATGTGGCTAAAATTGAGCCAATACAGGGGCTTCAAGGTCCATGTGATTAAAATGGAGCCAGGACCTCACCGGACCTCACCATCCTGGCCTCAGTGATTGGTCCAAGGGGGCGGGACTCTGATGAAAGCCAAGACTATCAGACTTCTTCCCCCGGATAGTTCTACCCAGAGCTGGAGGAAATGTGCTGTCTCCTCTGGTGGAGAAGCCGGGAAAATGTAACTCGTGCCTATGGTGTCCATGCAGGCAGTGAGAGCCTTTCTTGGGAGACCAAAAGGAAAAAAAAGGAAAGAAAAGGCTTGGCAGGCATGAGAGGGCAGGAGCGAAAGAGAGCCTCCCTCCCACCACCGCCTTTTTGCAGTAGCGGCATCTCTGTCCTCTGCAAACAACAGTCCTGGTGATAACCTGGTGGCCAGTGGAACATTCCCTGGACACAGCCCATAAGCCAGGCATTCATCTGAGTGCTTCCTGTGCTGAATCCACGCAACTCTATGAGACAGCCATCAAGCCCGCTCCCCTCTTACACGGAAGGAAACTGAGGCACAGCAAGACTCCAGTGACTTAGCCAAGTTCACACACCTAGAGCTTTTCAGCTGGCCAGTGTGGCTCACAGGGTTTCTCCTACAGCCACGCTTCCTTGTGAACTGGAGGATGGGCTGAGCGTCCCAGCTCTCAGACAGGGAAGCAGGGCCCAGATGTAAGGAACTCGTGCGGGGAAGTCAGGAATCCTGCTGACTCCAGAGCTGACACCCTCCCTCTCCGCCCTCAGTCACCCCGAGATGGAGCTGCTGTCAGATCCCCACCGAGGCCTCATCCATGCCTGGCCCCTCACTGATCTTTTTTCACTTCTGCAACTGAAAATACCTTTACTGTGCTTTCTCTCTCGGCTGAATCTCAGGCTGATCCGCGCTGCTGGTGTTACCCTCCTCGGAGTCACCCCCTCCCACAGACGCGAGCACGGAAACTTCCTGACCGACAGCTGCTCAGAACTCGCAGGGCGGATCGCCCCTGGCAGAAGCAGCCCCAGACCGACCAGAGCGTTTGATGCTGCCAGAGGTGTCAGGGCTGACGAGGCATTGCTAGTCCCTTTTCATTTCGAGAACACGCAGGAGAGAGACTGGGCGTGCAGAACAGAGAGGAAGCGAAAGATAAGGAGACACAGGGTGAGGTGAGGGAATTGTGCTTCTGCAAAGCAGCGGTGGAGAGAAAGCTGATCCCATGCTTGCTCCTGTCGCCACTGGGCTCCTGATCAGACAGGCCTTGCTCTTGGAAATGAGGATCAGACCAAGGTGACCTTGGACACGAGGGTGCATCCTCCTCTGAGAAACCCAGATTCTTCCCAACCGGGCACACAGCGGGCTTGGCCTATGAAGAGTTCCTTACCTCCCCGTCAAATCTTGTCTCTCAAGTGGACTGCGAAAACTGCCTTTCCTCATGGGTCTGCAGGGAGCCCCTTTGGGGCAGGAAGAGACAGCTTCACCAGCAAGGACCCCGTGGTCCCAGTAGGGCTGGCAGGAGGGGTTGAAATGTGTGTCCCTGGGTAGCAAATACTGACATGGCCGCCGCCGATCTGGTAGCCCTGGCAGCTCCCAGGAGGGCTCACCCTTCCCTAGCCTGTCACCCCATGGACTCCATAAAATCACCTCCAGGGACAGATTCTTCTTTGTGCTGGCCTGTGGGAGGGGGCTTGGGAGAGGGCAGGAGTCAGTCCTGTGGCAGCTGTGGCCAATGACCACAAACTTAAAACAGGACAAATGTTTTCTCTGACAGCTCTGAGTTCCCAGCTGGGCTCGTGGGGCTAAAATCAAGATGTGGCAGGATGGCAGCCACGACCCTGGCCGCTTCCTCCCTCTTCAAAGTCCACACCACCCCGCCAAGGTCTCCTCCACCACCATCTCTGAATTTCTCTCCTGTGTCTCCCGCTTCACCTTAGAAGGAGCCCCAGATTATAATGGACACCCCACATAATCTAGGACCGTCTTCACATCTCAAGGTCAGCTGAGAGAGACAGAAAGAGAGGAAGGGAGCTGACTCTCTTCTCTTTCAGGTGGCCCCATCAGCGCCCGTCACCAGGGCTGCGGGGATGTCCTTTCGCATCCCAAATCCTCGTGGGCCGTGTGTCCAGGGCTGGTCTTTGGTTGCCCTCCACCCGCCCCCAAAAAGGTGGAGCCTGCCAGCTTCTCCACATCCCTGGCGAGCGCCACAGGCCAGCTCACGCTCGGCGGCTCTGGCATTCATGTCCTCCCTGAGGGAACTACTCACTGTGGCACTGCCCGGCGAAGAGGCTGGCAGAGAAGTCCCTTGGACCCGGCGCCTGGAGGTGGCAGATGTGCGCCTCCTGTTGCATGCACCTACTCATCATTTGCACACATAAAATTTAAGCACCTATGCATCGTTAGCATTTTGCAGAGAGAAGCTTCCTAATAGAACCCACCCGTTGACTCGAAAGGACAGCAGAGTCTGTATTGAAGCAACAGGGGCTCCTAAATCTCCCGGTGAGCAGGTAGGTGGCAGAGGCCTCTGTCCCTCTAGATCCCCCCTCATCCACGTGCGGTGCGGGTTATCGCAGATGCTGCTTCCACAACAGCCCCCAGGCTCAGCCTCTCGTTAGGGAAACAGCAAGAGGATTCAGGGAAAGCCCGACCTCAAAGGCTCCCAGCTGGGATCTCGGCCTGACTTCTTCACTCTTGGTTACTGTGGGCAGGTCATTTAGACCCTCTGATTCCTTACGTGCAAGGTGCTGCTCGTGCCGGGGTAAGGCTGGTGTAGGGGCAGGAAGGGCCAGGGCAGGATCTCTATGATCCGTGCAGACGGGGTAAAGGAGGAGTAAAGGCTCCTCTCCTGGAGCCCTCGATGGCTTTTTCAGGCTTTTATTGGGATTTACCAGGTACACGGCAGGCGGGGGTGCCGGGGGGCCTCCCAGCCCCCAGCAAGTCTTCACTCTCACTGGGTTCCCCGGCATTCTCGCGTGGTCTCTGCTTCTGTGCTGTGTTGCTCTTGTGCTCTTTCATTCTGCTGTCCCTCTCTCTTCTGCCGACAACCCCATGACACCGCCCTTATAAGCCCAGTTTCTCAGCCCAGGTGTACCCACTTACGCATGCCCACACCCCACGCCAGGTGCCCGCCATCAGGCGTGCATTCAGGACCACAGGGATCCATCATCAATCCTAATAGCAGGAGGGCAGAAAAGCCTGATACTTTACCTTACCCTACAGATGGCATGAGATGTCCCCTGTACTCGCGCCCAGCACACGCACTGTGCAGGTGATACACGATTGAAGAGGCACAGGGGGCTCATATGGAGTCTGGAGAGATGGGTTCTCCCCACTTTTGGAGAGGGCTCGGGCTCAACGGACGCCTCCAAACTCAGACTTTCAACACCCTTCCCCTCTTCCTATGTCACTGATTGCTGTTGAGTATTTCCAGCATTTTAGAACTTCAGGACTTGGAGGGCAAACTGCTGGAGAGGGTCCTTATGGGCCAGGCCCCTCAGGTGACAAAAACTAGTGTCAAATTACCTTAAGAAATAAATAATAATATTGCAGTGCATACTGGTCTTCCAGGGCGCTGCCTTCAGGCATGGCTGAATCCAGGAGTCCGTGACTGTTGTCAGAACTCATTCTTTCTGACTTTTAGTTCTGCTTCCCTCTGAGTTGGTGTTAAGCTGGCTTTCTTCATAAGATGGGTCTTGTATTCCTACTTCCCAGTGGTTTTGATTTAAAACAAGTGTTGGCAATGAGCTAAATCTGGCCCCTGCCTATTTTTGTAAATAAAGTTTTATTGGAACACATAACCCACCCACTCATTTACATAGTGTCAAGAGCTGCTTTCTCATTATGACAGCAGAGAGATGATCCTGGAAGCCCAAAATACCAGCTAGGTCTTTACAGAAAACACTTGTCAACCTTTGATCTAAAAGAGAGAGGCCTCCTTTTGCTCCATGTGAGGATGACTCTGCCCTCTCAAAGGTCATGCTCACGTCACTGCTCTCTCGCTGCATCACTGTGGTCAGGGATGGGGAGAGCTCTGATGTCACACGCCTTCGTCCTGTGCTGCCTTTGTGGCTAGGGGCTGACATGGGACAGGACACCCTGTCTGAAAGCCCCACTGAGGCCTGGGGAGGGATGCTTCTCCTGGGGAAAAGCCAAACACTGTCATCAAAGGGGGAAGGCGTGTTGGACTGGCTAACCGCAGGGAGGCTCTCACAAGGATGTGAACAAGCCCCAACAGGCGCCCAGGCCCAGTGAGAGGCACAAATGGGGGACTGCCTGCCTTTCAAGAGCATCCAGTCCCTGGTGATTGACCCTGATGGGAGTTTGGGCCAAAAAGCAGATGCTTATTTTCTGGAAGAACTGTCACGGATACTCATGATCAAGAATTCCAAGGCTATCGCATTCTCGCTGCTGATGACTCAGCAGAGGAAAGAGAAAACAAAATAAAACACTATTGATTCTTCAGTTTGAGGTATTGCCAAGGACGGAGTCAGCTATTCAAGTCTCTTAAGGCAGAGTTATTATCTAAACAACCCTTCAGACACTGCCCCGGGCCCCTTCAGGTTAAAGGGCTAAAGAGGTGATCTCTTCCCCCCATGGGGGTGTGAAGCTAGCCAAACCATTCCAACCAGGAATGTGAATACCTGGCAGGTGTCACCCCTCCTTCCTGCCAAGAGCCTGGGAGACATAGTTCATCAATCACAGAGTTCCTTTGCATGGATGCAGCAGTCACACGCTCCCCACCAGTTGATAGTAGCATTAAATCCATTTCTCCTTCCTGGCTAGCCAGACCCCAGACCCCAGGGCAGTGCCTCCCTATTTTAAACTCCTGCCATCCCCTCCCCGATCCCTGACCACTTCCCTCCCTCAACACCCAGGCAGGACAGTCCCGTGTTCGAAACATTAAATGGCAAGCCAAATATCCATTGACGGCTGAGTGGATAAACAGCATGTGGTACACACATTCAGTGGAATATTATTCAGTCTTAAAAAGGAAGGAAACTCTGACACAGGCTCCAGCATGGAGGTCGTGATGCGAGTGCAAGAAGCCAGTTGCTAAAGGATAAATGCCCGATTCACTTACACGAGACCCTAGAGTCGTCAGATTCATTGAGACAGAACATAGAAGTGGGGTTAGCGGGGCCTGGGGGAGCAGGAGTGGGGAGTTACTGTTTAATGGATAGAGTTTCAGTCTGAGATGATGAAATATTCTGGAGATGGATGATGCTGATGTGGGGTGATAATGCGACAGACTTAAATGCCACTGAACTGTACACTTTCAAATGGCTTCAAAAGTAAATTTTATGTTACGCATTAAAAAAAGTAAATGGCTTTGCATTACCAGCATGATATTTAGGTTCTCTGCTGTTCCCATCCATAATTCCAGCTTTATTCCCCTTATTTTTCATATTTTTAATGCTCCAACCGCAGGTTACTTTCCCAAGACGAACTCCGTGTTTGTCTGGTTTTATCACCGCCTCTAACTCAAGCTATTTCCCCGCCTGTGGCGTGGATGGCAACAGCTATATTTCTTTTTTCCCAGGACATCTACCCCATCCACTTTTTTCACCCCCGTGGGGACCCTGATTTTATTCGGTGTGGCCCCAGCGTCCTCCAGCTCACACTCCAAGCCCACTCTTCTTACCTAAGGCTCGCGTGGTTTCTTCAAGGCTGATTCCATCTCCCTTCTGGTACCTTCTCCCCCACCTCTTTGCAGGAGCTGCTGTCCAAAGACAGGCTTTCTACCCCGACCTTTTCAGTTGCCAGCGCAGTCTCACTGAGCCCCCTGCACTGATCCTGGAGGCGCTCATCCCTGGGGTGCCCAGGGATCCAGGACATTTACTGCCAAGCTTTCCTGGGCGTAAACTGCCCCCCACCCTAGATTCTGGTTCCATTTATTTAATGCCTGTGGTTCCGTGTACCACACTTTGAGAAACACATCTCTAGGCCCTCGGTTAAGACAGGTTTTAGACTTCAGTCTGTGGTGATAGTTGGCCTGAGGTTGAGATAAGGGGAGGAGAAAGCTGCCTTATGTACCTGGGGGTGGTATGTCTTTACATTCCACTCCGTCTTTTATTTCCCATCCAGTCTATTTTTTTTTTAATTTTTTTTTAAGATTTATTTTTTATTTATACAAGATCCAGAGTACAGGCCAGATGCACAAGAGGGTGAGAGGATTCACCAGAGACAGAGGGGGAAGCAGAACAGGCAGAAGGACAACAAGCCTGAGGGGAGCAGCGGGAGAGATAGGAGAGGTCTGCTCGCCATGTGGGTATCTCCGCTGCCAGCAGGGATCGAACCCACGCTGCAGAGGCTGCAGGCAGCCTCACAGCGCTGCCCTCAACCACCTGCGCCACCAGGGAGGCCCTCAGTCTATTTCTTACCTGTTTTGTTTTTTTTTTTGACAATTATTAAATATCACTCTGATAATGTGCCTTTCTACAAAGGACGTCATTAAGACACTTGCCCTGGTGTGGCCTCATTCCACTCAGTCACAGCTGAGTTACTTTAACCTCAATTGGGTCCCGCCACCCATCTGCAGAAAGCACTCTGATTTGCGGGCACACGCACAGGAGGCAACACCCAGCATCCAGCTAGAATCTGCCATGTGGCAGCTATCCCGGTGCTGTGTCTGCAAACGTGCCCTGGAACCCAGACAAATGGAAGATGGAACGATCCATCAATTAGATGAGCTGAGCTGATCACCTGGAGGCTGAGCTAACACCAGGGGATAAAGCAACTGTCCTGGGCAAGGAAAAAATAATGAAGCTGGCAAGAGGGAAGAAACAGATAACATTCAAAGGAAAACCAATCAGGCTGACATCAGACTTCTCCGAAGAAACACTACGGGCAAGGAGAGAGTGGAGGGACATAGTCAACAGACTCCAAGAAAACAGATGCCAACCAAGAATACTCTATCCCGCAAAGCTCTCCTTCCTCTTTGAAGAAAGAATATGGACCTTTCCAGACAAACAGAAACTCCGGAATTTCATTGCAACTAAACCCCCACTCCAAAAAATACTACAAGGAGTCCTAAAGCCAGAACCTCAGAGGGACGAATAACAATGAAAGAAGGCCAAAAAAAAAAGTTATTAAAAGAATAAATAAATAAAATCAAAGGAAAGACAAACACAATGGCAAATACAGATGTTAACATATCAATAATAACTCTGAATGTAAATGGACTAAACTCTTCAATAAAAAGACACAGAGTTGCAGCCTGGATTAAGAAACAAAACCCAACCTTTTGCTGTCTCCAGGAAACACATTTAGCTACAAAAGATAAAAATAGGCTCAAAGTTAAAGGATGGAAAACAATCCTACAAGCAAATGGACCAAAAAAGAAAGCAGGAACAGCTATACTTATATCAGATAAAACAGATTTCAAACTCAAAAAGATAAAAAGAGACCCCAATGGTCACTACATTATGATCAAGGGGACAATACTTCAAGAAGAAATAACACTCATTAACATATACTCACCAAACGAAGGAGCACCAAAATATATCAGACAACTGTTGTCCTCTCTGAAAACAGACATCAGAGAAAACACATACGTAGTGGGAGACTTCAACACACCACTATCAACAATGGATAGATCAACAAGACAAAAAATAAGTAAAGAAACCAAAGCTCTAAATAAGGACCTAGAGCAATTGGGCTTAACAGACATCTATAGAACACTAAACCCCAAAAAAACGGAGTACACATTTTTCTCAAGCGCACACGGATCATTCTCCAGGATCGATCACATACTGGGGCACAAGACAAACATCAACAGATACACCAAGATTGAAATCATATCAACCATCTTTTCTGACCATGAAGGCATCAAACTAGAAATAAACCATAAAAAGAAGGCAAGGAACTTTCCTACCTCATGGAGATTAAAAACCACACTACTGGAAGACCATTGGACTAATGAGGAGATCAAAGAAGAAATTAAAAAATTTTTTGAATTGAACGACAAGGAGGACACCAATATCCTAAATGTATGGGATGCAGCAAAAGCAGTAATAAGAGGAAAATATATAGCAATAGAAGCTCACATCAAGAAACAAGAAAGAACGCAAAGAAACAACCTAATCTCGAAGCTCAAAGATCTAGAAAAAGAACAACAAGAAAACCCCAAAACCAGTAGAAGAAAAGAAATAATAAAAACCAAAGCAGAAATAAATGAAATTGAAACTAAAAAAACAATCCAAAAGATCAATGAAACCAAGAGCTGGTTCTTTGAAAAAATCAATAAAATAGACAAACCCCTAGCCAGGCTCACAAAGGAAAAAAGGGAGAAAGCACAAATAAACAGGATCATCAATGAAAGAGGAGAAATCACAACGGACACAGCAGAAATCAAAAGAATAATCAGTAACTACTATGAACAGTTATATGGAAACAAGTTTAACAATCTAGAGGAGATGGACAAATTCCTACAACTCTACAATCACCCAAAGCTAGATAAAGAAGAAATAGAACACCTAAACAGACCAATTACAATTAGCGAAATTGAAATGGTAATCAAAAACCTCCCCAAAAACAAAAGCCCAGGACCTGATGGATTTACAAATGAATTCTACCAAACATTCAGAGACGAATTAGTGCCTATCCTTCACAAACTCTTCCAAAAAATTGAGAAGGAAGGGACAATACCAAACACGTTCTATGAAGCCAACATTACACTAATACCAAAACCGAACAAGGACAACACAAAAAAGGAAAACTACAGGCCAATCTCCCTAATGAACACTGATGCAAAAATCCTCAATAAAATTTTAGCTATCAGAATCCAACAATGTATCCATAAGATAATTCACCACGACCAAGTTGGATTCATTCCAGGGGCACAAGGATGGTTTAACATCCGAAAATCAATCAACGTTATCCAACACATCAACAAAAAGAAATATAAAAACCATATGATAATATCAATAGATGCTGAGAAAGCTTTCGACAAAGTGCAACACCCATTCATGATAAAAGCCCTTGAAGTTCTTGGGATACAAGGAACATACCTCAACATCATAAAGGCCATCTATGACAAGCCAACAGCCAGTATCATTCTCAATGGTGAAAAGCTGAAAGCAATTCCATTAAGATCTGGAACAAGACAAGGATGTCCACTCTCACCATTGCTTTTCAATATAATACTGGAAGTCCTAGCCAGGGCAATAAGACAAGAGAAAGACATCCAAGGAATCCAAATAGGAAAAGAAGAAGTCAAACTATCACTATTTGCAGACGATATGATATTATACATAGAGAACCCCAAAAACTCCACAGAAAAGCTAATTCAACTCATCAATCAGTTCAGTAAAGTGGCAGGATACAAAATCAACACGCAAAAGTCAGTAGCCTTCCTATACACAAACAATAAATCTGAAGAAGAAGAAATCAAAAAGACCATCCCTTTTGTTATTGAAACAAAAAAAATCAAATATTTGGGAATAAATCTAACAAAAGAGGTAAAGGACCTATACAAAGAAAACTATAAAACACTGTTAAAAGAAATAGAAGAAGACACAAAGAAATGGAGAGACATCCCCTGCTCATGGATTGGAAGAATAAACATTATTAAAATGGCCATCCTTCCAAAAGCAATATACAGATTCAATGCTATTCCAATCAAAATTTCAATGTCATTCTTCAAAGAAATAGAACAATTATTGATGAAATTCATATGGAATCACAAAAAACCCCGAATAGCCAAAGCTCTCCTGAAAAAAAAAGAAGGGAATGGAGGCATCAGACTCCCAGACTTCAAACTATACTACAAAGCCATAATCATCAAAACTGCATGGTATTGGAACAAGAACAGACATACAGACCAATGGAATCGAATAGAAAATCCAGAAATAAACCCACAGATTTATGGTCAACTAATCTTTGACAAAGGAGCAAAGACTATGCATTGGAGCAAAGAAAGTTTGTTCAATAAATGGTGCTGGGAAAACTGGGTCGCTACATGCAAAAGAATGAAGCTTGACCACTACCTCACACCATACACAAAAATCAACTCAAAATGGATTAAAGAACTAGACATAAGACCTGAAACCATAAAATATATAGAAGGAAATATAGGCGAAACACTACGTGATTTGCACATCAAAGACATCTTTACAGACACATCACCCAAAGCAGTGATAGTGAAGGCAAAGATAAACAGCTGGGACTATATCAAATTAAAGAGCTTTTGCACAGCAAAAGAGACAATAACAAAAACAAAGAGAAACCCCACCAACTGGGAGAACATTTTTGCACCCAACACTAATGATAAAGGACTGATCACAAAAATCTGCAAAGAGCTGATGAGACTCAACAACAACAAAGAAAATAATCCAGTCAAAAAATGGGCAGAAGAGCTTAAAAGAAACTTCTCTGAAGAGGAAATGCAAATGGCCAACAGGCATATGAAAAAATGTTCAACATCACTTGTCATCAGGGAAATGCAAATCAAAACTACCATGAGATACCATCTTACACCAGTGAGAATGGCACATATTAAAAAAACTAGCAACAACAAATGTTGGCGAGGGTGTGGAGAAAAAGGAACTCTTCTGCACTGTTGGTGGGAGTGCAAACTGGTCCAACCACTGTGGAAAGCTGTGTGGAGATTTCTGGACCTACTAAACATAGAGCTTCCATATGACCCAGCAATTCCACTCCTAGGTATTTACCCAAAGGACACAGAAACATCAATTCCAAAGAACACCTGCACCCCTATGTTTATAGCAGCACTGTTTACAATAGCTAAGCTTTGGAAACAACCCAAATGCCCAAAAATAGATGACTGGATCAAGAAGATGTGGTACATATATACCATGGAATATTACTCAGCATTCAAAAAAGATAAGCACATGCAATTTGCTGCAACATGGATGGCGCTGGAAGGGATCATGCTCAGCGAAATAAGCCAAAAAGAAAAAGAAAAATACCGGATGGTCTCACTCATAGCAGGAATCTAGAAAACTTAAATAAGGGACCAGGAAAATGAATAACTATAAGAAAGTGAAAATCAAAATCAACAAAAAACTATGAACCAGAGACACTTTTACGGGAGCGGGGGCGGGAGGGGAGGTATTGGGGTCAGAATGGGGGGCTGCAATTGTATGGGGAATATAACAATAAAATTTATAAAAAAAAAAAAAAAAAAAAAAAAAAAAGTTAATAAATGGAGCCTTTGCACATAGGGCTTCTAGATGTTTCAAAATGTTTCATTATCTGTACAAGAAAAACATGTTTGGCATGCGTGTCAAGTGCTCAGATAACATGTCTTGCAGTATTATTACAAAGGCCTGGAATGAATGGTGACACGTGGAAATATTTGTTTTAGGACTTATTATTAAAATATTGCTTTTTTTTTGCTATTATTTGGTCAATACCAAGGAACAATTAGAAATCTCAACATGATTTAATGTGAGTTGTGATATAAAGAACTCTGTATCACTGTCAGACTCCTTATCCCAGTTTGCATGTTGCTGAATGGAAAATATGTTGCTCTTACTGGTATTTCAAATAATAAACCTCTTAGATTGGCCTAATTCAAAAAAAAAAAAAAAAAAAAAAAAAAAGCAACTGTCCTGGGAAGCAACAAAGAGGGAGGATCGGAATGAGCTGCCGCCTTTCTGAGCTCTCATTGGCCGCCTCCCCCAGCCCTTCACTCAACAACCCCAAGCTCCCCCCTTGGAACCATCTAGTCCACGGGGGCTGGAGCACGCTGCCTTACCAGGTCTGGATCCTGGATCTCCCTTCTTTTTAATCTAGCATTTCTTTGAATGATGTCACATGTTGTTATAGGCCCTAGTCACCACGCCGTGCGTGAGGCGTCCAGCATATACTTGCCGTGGGACAGCCATCATCCAGCCTTCGTCAAGAGCCCAGTCGTGGGCTCGCATAAACATGGATGAGCCTGGAGGAAATTAAACCAGGAGAAGTAAACCAGACTCTAGACAGATGTTGCATGATCTCACTTTCATGTGGACTCTCAGGAAGTAGACCCCACAGGAGCAGAGAGCAGCGGTGAGCTCCGGAGGCTGGGAGGGGGAAGTGGAGGGGGGGAGGCATTGACCAAAGGGCACCAAGTCTTTGTCCCCCAGCTTCAAAACAGGGGCCCCTCATCCTGACCCTGAAACTTGGCCACACGAGGCATGACAAGAGGGGGAACTGGGAGTCCAGTGATGACAGAGGCCTAACAAATTAGCACCTGCCAGAGAGACACGTAGCTGTCACCCTAAATAGCTCTCGTGGACTTTAAAAATTTCTGCTGTACCCTGGTCTGGCTCTTTTTTTTTTAAAGATTTATTTATTTATGCATACAAGAGCTGGGGTACAGGCCAGAGGTGTGGGGGTGAGAGGATTCACCAGAGCCAGAGCAGGGAACAGAACAGGCAGACTGATGAAATACACTGCTGAGGGGAGCCCCGGGAGAGCCAGGAGAGGTCTGCTGCGCCATGTGGGCTGCTCCCTGGCTGCCTGGGGATGGAACTCGTGCTGCGGAGGCTGCGGAAAGCTTGATAGGTTGCGTCTTAACCACTTGCACCACCAGGGAGGCCCACCTGGTCTGGCTCTTAATTAATATCGTTATCATTCTCTTTCATTGAGATGGGTGGGAATACAAACTGCTGCTTCCCACAGTCTCCCCATAGTCACACCTCCCTTTGGACAAATAACCTGACACGATTGACTCCATATTTAACACTCGTTCTGTGAAAGGGACAAGGAAATGGACAGCAGAGGCGGGTTCGAGGGGGAGCTGCCTGCTCCTCCATGAGTCAGGCAGGGGGTGATTCAGGAAGGGCATTCGGGCGAGGCTTCGGGAAAATTGATGCTCGGGTGGGGGTGGGGGAGGAGCAGGCTTTGTCTGAGAGGTGTTGGCGTGTGAGCAGGGGTGAGGGACTGAGCAGGGGTGAGGCAGGCGGCCTGAGCCGGGGCTGGGGGGTGAGGTGGTTACATGCATTTGCACCTGCCATCCTTTCAGCTTGAGGGGGGCGCTCAGGATGGGACCCTGTAACCCCGTCGTAAATTTACAGCAAAGGGCAGTCTTAGGCGGATTGAAACAGGCCAGTGCAGGGTCCAGAGCTAAGAAACTGTGGTCCTGGCATAGCGGGGCTGGGACTGAGGCAGCAGCAGAGATCAGGGAAAATGACCCGACCAGTGTAGATGCCGGGGGTCAGCCAGCTGGTGGCTGGAACTTGGGGAGACAAAAGAAAGGAAGGGGCGCATCTCCAGGGTGTGACACAGACACAGCCAGTCTAGTGTGGAGCCACTGGTGCTCACCAGCTGCTGGCGAGAGTGGGGGTGACGAGAGAGAAGACAAAGGTGACAGGGGAGGGGAGCCTGGGTCAACCTGTGTTGAAGCCGTGAAAACCACTTGCACCCGAGGTTCTGTATCAGCCTGGACGGGCAGCTTCCGGGCTCCCTCCGCTGAGCCTCCACTCGACCAGACTCCAGCTGCTCAGTGCAGGCAGCTGCCTGGAAAAGCCCCCCCACCCCCGTCTGCCCTCCACGGAGGGGCATGGGGAGATGTGTTTCCAAGGCCAAACTTTCCTAATTACCTGCACAGCGGCCCGCGGGCCCCTGGCTGACTCTCCTGAAAAAGAGATATGGCCTCTGCTGTGGCCCCAAGCCGGGAGCAGGCCCGCGATTGGCCGCAGGAAATTGGGCTGGCGTCGGGGGAATGGGCTGTTCAGCAACATTAGCTGAGGCCTCTGGCTCTGGCTGGGCGGGGGAGAGCGGAGAGCAGAGCCCGCCACTCAGGGGGTGTCGCGGCCATCAGGATCTCTGCAGGGACTGGGCAGCCGCGGGTCCCCTGGGGGTGGGCAGAGGGCTGGGGCGTCTAGGAGCCCCCCAAGTCCTTTCCGGTTCCTTCTCCCAAAGGCCCCCCTCCTCTCCATGGGCGCTTGTGGGGGGTGAGGGGGGACATGTAGTGGACAAAGCCTTGTGTTTCAAGAAGTCCCCGAAGTCCTGATTTTGACCCCCCTCTCTGCTGCTCATGCTGATTAGCTTTCACGAACCCCCACTTTTAATGGAGAGAACGAGGCTCCTTGGCCAGTTTTGCTCAAGGATTAAGGAAAATGATGGGTGTGAACGTGTCCACCAGAGCCCCTGGACTGTCCAGTAAATAGTGCTCCTTCCATCCCTGCTTTTTTTTTTTTAAGATTTATTTTATTTATACAAGAACCAGGGTACAGGCCACATGTGCGGGAGGGTGAGAGGATTCACCAGAGACAGATCGGGGAACAGAACAGGCAGACTGACCAAAGTGCACTGCTGAGGGGAGCAGCGGGGAGACAGGAGAGGTCTGCCGCGCCATGTGGGTTGCTCCGTGGCCGGCGGGGATCGAACCGGCGCTGCAGCGGCTGCGGACAGCTCCACAAAGTGGCGTTCAACCACCTGCGCCGCCAGGGAGGCCCCCATCCCAGCTTTTGATGGAGCCATTCTTGAAATGCCTACTTTGCCTGGAGCACAAGTTGAATCACCTTTAAAGGATTCATTCGCGTGAAATGATCTGGGCAGGGGGAGGTTTACATGGGGGGCAAAAACATCTGCCACCCCAACAGTTTTTTTTGGCAAGGTCTGATTTCATGGGCGGGGCTCTGCAGCCTGGGTGGAGGTTGCTTTTGATATTTACAGGTGAACTGGTCCGGGGAGGAGCTCCCCTAGGAAGACCTCACTCACTCCCTTCCCACCCACAATCCCTTTCCCTGGTGGCCTCCCAAAGTGACCGCCCTTCCTCCCCCCACAAAGTGCTTCTGCCTTCTCTGAGCTATTTAAGATGGTGTCTAAAGCCACATGAGTGAGGTGCTCAGCCCTGGGGTCTCTCCGTGTCTACGGGACGTACCCACATTATTATTAAACTTCTTTTTGGTTTTTTCGCTTATTGATCTGTCAGCTGCTTCTTCATTTGCCAGCCTAGAAGAGCCCAGAGGGGTGGATGCCTCTGAGCCCCCACAGCACACAGGAACCCCCTCGACCCTACATGGCAGTAGCCACGCTCCTGGGGTTCCTGGGGCCGCTGCCTGGGGGGAGGGGGCGTGGGATTCCTTTTCCTGGGAGCCCCAAAGCCATCACGCCCGCCCAGCTGCGAGAGCTCACTCCAGCTGGACACGCAGCCCGGGAGGGAAATGCAGCTGAATGTGTCTCTGGAGATTCACAGGTGCCGGAGTCAGGAAGGAAAACTCTCCAGCCTCTCCCCTGCGCCCTCTTACTTACGCTAACAGCGGTTGCTAGAGAGAGAGAATTCAGAAAGCCAAGTCATTCTAGGAGAATTTGTCAATAATTGCCCTTTCTTCCTGCAGAGGTGCAGCCATGATGTCCACCACGCTCCAGAGATAAAAAGGGGGTGTGCTCGCCGCAGGGAGGGCCTAATGGGAGATCTCGGTCTCGGGGAAAGTGGTTCTCACGCCCAGCCTTACAAACGCAGCCCGAGTGGCGGAGCTGGGATCCCTAACAGCTCCTGGCAACACACACAAAACCTTGCAAGTTCACCTAAAGCCGTCACATGCTCCTCCAGCAGTGAGTGGATTACGTAGCCTCTGGGGTGTCACATCACCGGCCCCAGGGCGTCATGTCTCCATGGGCACCCCAGGGGTGCGGGGCCGAGCTGCGCTGACGCCACCACGCCGGTGCAGGCGTTCTCATGGATCCAACCTGCCTGTCTCCCCACCAAGGCAGGGATGTGGTCCGTGCGAGGCCGGCTCACTTCTCCCCCTGGACGCCAGGTCGCACCTTCCCTACAGCCCCTGGTTTGGGCTTGTTTAGATTCTGCCAGGTGGGCAGACGTTATTGTCTTTCTCATCACCTCCTGCTTCTCCTCTGCCTTGTCGTCCAGTCTGAGCCAGCATTAGGGGAGAGGATCACGGCACCCCAAAAGGCAGGTGATCCCCCGTAGCCCTTTCCTGCAGCTCCTGCCTTCTGGCTTGCGCCGTGGGGTGTCCCCAGCAGGAGGGATGGGCGCGTGGTCTGCCCTGGGAGTGGACTCCGGGAGAGGTGGGGAGTGTGGGAGGATGACACACCCATGTTGGCATCTGAGGATGAATGAGAGAGTCCACAGAACGTGCTGTGCGTGAGCTTGGCCACATCCAGGGCTCGGCGGAGAGTCTCTGGTCTCCCTAGGGAGGGGCGGCAGCATTGAGCTACGGCAGAGAAGAGCTGGGCTAGAGAAAAAAGAAGAGGCATGATGAAGAAGTGGGAGCTGAACGGGGCACAGGGCGGCAGTTACAAGAGGGGGGACAGGTACTCCGAGGGGTGGGAGGTCTGAGCAGGAGAGGACACAGACACCCCAGAGGCAGCAGGGTGGCCGTGTTCTTCCCTCCCAGCCCTGCGTGAATGACAAGCCCAGACCCACCTCAGACCTCCGACATGGCTCCCTTCCCAGCTCTGCTGCCCCCCACGTCTGTCCTCTCCCTCTGCTGAGGCAAAGCCAGGCCCGAGGAGCTGGGGCAGGAGCGGGGAGCAGTCTTTCCTGAGTTCCCACTGTGCGAAGTGCCTTCGCCCACATGACAGGGGTGCAGCCCCCCAGATCCACCCAGAATGCAGGGCCAGACACCCCCACTCAGCAGAGGCAGAAACAGGGCTCTGGAAGATGAAGGAGCTTCCTTCGTTGGTTCCTTCGATCATCCAGCCTGTGTTGGGCACCTGCCAAACGCCAGATGACGTCTCGGGGCTGTGGATACAACAGGAAGACAGAGCAGAGCAGCTGACAGTCTCCTGGAGGAAGAGCAACAATAAGCAGAAGATAAATCACCATATTCGATGACTGAGGATTATGAGAGGCAGAAGGGGGTGCAGCGCAGGCCCAGGGACAGTGACCTCAGGACGGCGCTGGAGGATGAGGCCTCTGGAGCCAGGGGACAAGCAGGTGGTGGGGACAAGCATCCAGCAAGTGCAAAGGCCCTGGGGCAGGGCAGGCTCATCCTCCAGGTTCAGATATTAACATCCCTACCCGGAGGGTGTCGGGACACGAAGGAAATCATCTCCCACCTCCCTGGGTTCCTCCCAGACCAGACAAGTAATCAAAGCAGCTTCGGCCGGGTAAGCAAAGGCAAGGTCAGTCTAATAACACGGATGGGGAATTTACGTGGTTGTAAATTCTACAGAATAATGGGGCAGACCAGGGAAATTCATCCCGCCTTCAGGGATCGGGGATGTCAAGAAGAGGCGATAAACCTGCAGGAGGGATGACGCCCTCCTAACTGCGTTCTCCTAGGTCGTAAAACAGGAGGAACAGCGATCGCTTCTTGGAGGAGAAAAAGAGCAGGAGCTTAGGATGCCATGTGCTCTTCTTCTGCCAGGGAGGGGTGAAGAGCTGAGGCAAAGGCAGGAGCCTCTAGCTTCAGGCCCTCGCGCTCTCACCTCCAAACAAGCTGCTTCTTTAAGTCATGGCCACAGACCGCCCCAGGCCCTGGGCCCCACACCCAGGCGTCCAGAGGCCTCCACTGAGCCCATGGGGAAGAGCCTAGCTCACCCTTTGGGGAGACGGAGCCCACAGTGGAGGCTGCAGATGAGGGCGTTTTGAAGCTCACCGCATCTGCCCCTCATCTGGTAGGTGTAGGTACGAGGCTTGGGTGGGAGAGGGGTTCACACAGCAAGTCAGCCCCAGAGCGCGGTCCCCTGCATTCAGCATCTCAAGCTGCCTTTGGCCTTCTCTGCGCTGTCATCTGGTCCCGCCATGAGCCTGTGAAGGGAGGTACCGCTTCTGCCCTACTTCCCAGAACAGGAAACTGCCCAGAGAGGTCGAGTAACTTGCCTGAAGTCGCAGAGCTACAAACAACAGGTAATCGGGACCAGACTCCAGGCCCAGCCCTCGCCTGTGTCTTCCCTGGTAGCAAGGAGGGCTCTGGAGCTGCTTTTCTCCACGTGATGATGCCCCCTCCCCACACCTACCTGCCAAGTCTTTTTCCTGACCTTTTCAGGTATGAATGAGCTCACCCAACATGCATGTGGATTTGCACGTACAAGGGCACACCCACATTTGCACACTCTCCTTTGAAGGAACCCATAAATTCTCACACAGGAGGACGAAGCTACCCCTGCTGCCCCCTTCTCCACAGACACCCCCACACTGTTCCAGTTAATAAGCATCAACATCCACCCCCCTTCTGACCTGCGCCCCCACACACAGCAAGTTCTCCTGAAGCCTGCAATCAGGGGCTCCCTCACCCTCTCCCACGGGGTAGAATCCAGGGTGAGGAGGCCCCTATGGGGGGCAGGTGGGAGGGGGCCCCCGAGGGCCCCCCCCCTACTCTTCACAAACAGGGATAACCTGGTCTTTAACTGGCCGCCACAGTGGTAAATCTGCATTGTCAGCCCTCAGCGTGATTTACAAAACACTTTAAAAATGCATGAACCTTCTTTTTATAAAACACAGGACGTTAAGTTAACTTGTAAATACTTTATCACCCAAGGTGAGCCGTTGGCCTGTGGCCATTACTTATTGTGGGGCGGGGCTCCGGGATGGAGCTTTCGAGGACACCGAGGACACCGTTATTAACACCAAGTCACCCGACCGCGGGGCACCCTTGGGGGCGGCCTCCTTTGGTCTCTGCTCATTCGTCACCATCTTCCTGGAAACTGGCCGCTGCGGCCATCCCCGCTGACTCGAGGTGCCCTTTGTCCTTCGGAACCGAGCAGAAAGCCATTGGCTTCGAGCCCCTGGATGACACAGAAACTGCAAAGTATGGGGGTGGCTCTGGGTGACCCTTTGAGGACACGTGGGAGAAGCAGTCACACCCCAGCCTCTTTGCAGAGGGAATTGCAGCTGAGCAGGCTGAGAAGCAAAGACGCGGTGGCCTGGGAAGGTCAGTGTTTCTGTCGCTCCACCCACTTTCCACTCAAGGCCAGCGTCGTGCTCACAGTCCTGCAGCCAGAGGTCTGGCAGCCGCAGTCCCCAAGAGTCTCATCAGGACTCCCCGAAGCCAGCTGGGGCCGGGGACTGCAGACAGAACTCCACCCCAAGGAAGACAGCTCGTCCTGGGGCCCTGCTCCTCCGGGTCACAAAGTGAGGGGGTGGGGGGTGGGGGGAAGGGAGTCAAATATCACACACTGAGAGGTGGGCTCGGGGCAGTGCCCAGGACCCCTCCAGATGGACCGAATCAGAACCCCTGGGACCTGCACTTATAACTAACTCCCCTGGTGGGCTGCACCTCTATACTGGGGATCCTCGACCCCATTCAAACTGTGGAAATTTTAAAGGAGAACTTTTCAAAAGCGCTGATACCCCAGAACCCACCCTGGAAATCTTGGTTTCACCTGGATGGTGTGGCTGCAGCGTGGAGAGATTTAAATCCCCCCACACACACACGCCATTCTCCACAGCAGCCAAGACTGACGGCAGCTGAGCTGCAGGAAATGTGGGCTCTTTGATTTCCCTGAGTTGGTATCTGCGCCCCCGTGAACGCCTCCAAGTGACGGGGTGCTCACCACCTCACCAGGCGCTTCCTCCTCGCACTGATGGTTCTTCACTCCTCCAGCAGAACCGCCATCTGACTCCGCACCATGTCCACCTGCTGATCCAAGCGGAGACCAGGCCGTCCCAAGGCGCACACTGTAGAAAGAGCCATCTGCACTAGCTTTGTCCCGCTCCAGCCTTTCTTCTCGCCCAGCCCCTCGCCTCTTATCCTACGTGGAAGCCAGAGGCCTGATCACCCGCCCCCTGAACAGCCGCCCCCCGGAAGTTGTCGGCGTCCACTGCACGCTGCATGGACGAGCCAGCTGGGCCGTGGCTCTGGATGCCAGGGCTGTGGCTTCGTCTGGCTTTGTCCCTTGTGGGGCAGGACCTTGGAAAGGTGCTTCCAGCCCCTGGTCTCAGAATCCTCACCCACAGACCAGGGGGCTACGTTCAATGAGGTTTCAGGACCCTCCGGCTGCACAGGGTAATCTGGGAGAGGATCAGGAAGGAGAGGAAGGGCTGATGCAGGCAGCCAAGGGAGGGCGGGGAGAGAGAGCAGGAAGGAAAGAGAGACAAGACGGGAGGGAGGGAGATAGTGGGGCAAAGGAAGGCGGGAGGGAGGGAGGCGGAGCAGCCACCGGAGCCTTTTGAGAACTTTCTAATGCATCAAGCAAAATATTTTGAAAATTTAGACAACTCTACTCTTTATATAGTTACTTATTACACGGTGCTGGTGTGCTGTTTGAATCACAAATTGCATGCTAATGGCCTAATTCATAAACCATTGACATTCTTTATGAGTCCTTAGCATTCAGAAATGAAGAATTTGTGTTCAAAATATAATTTGCATTGCAAAACTCAATAATTTAGTTTCTCATATTCATTAATGCCTAAAACCACAACACATAACTTATCCCATTCGAACTCCCTCCTTAGGACACGGGGACAGAAGGGTTTCAGCTGGGAAATCAAGAGCTGCTTTTTTATGGCCATGCTTGGAGCAGCCCTGAGATTTGTGGGAGCGGGCCCCGAGGCTTCTGCCCGGGAGATAAGAGCGCCAGCAGGAGCTCGTAAGCCCAAGTTCATTTAACCTTCCCAAACCCAGGAACCCACCTGAGACTAAAATCCAGCTGAAAGAGCATCCAACTTGCAGTGAGATAGTCAGTTCAGGGAAATGATGGATGGAACCTCCTCCTAGCTGGTTGTAAGGGCAGGAATGGACACAGGCAGGTTTTCTGACCCAGCAGGCCGGGTCAAGGAGGAGTCAGGGTCCTCAGTGGCTTTTGCAGGTCTTTTATTTAGATTTACCAGGCATATGGCAGGCAGGGGTGCAGGGGGTGGGGGGCCGGGAGGCTGGCAGTCTTCTCAGCCCCCAGCAGGTCTTTACTCTATCTGGGCTCTCTGGCCTTCTCTCATGGCCTTGCTCTCTCTCTCTCTCTCTCTCTCTCTCTCTCTCTCTCCTTCCATTTGTTTTCAGCTTCTGCTGGCGTCCCCATGACACCGCCTTATAAACTTAATCTCTCAGCCCAGGTGTACCCACTTCAGGTGCCCGCCATCAGGCGTGCATTCAGGACCACAGGGTTCCCTCATCTATCCTAATGGCGGGAGGGCAGAAAAGCCTGACACTTTTTCCTTACCCTACACTGGTCCATCAGACACTCAGAAATATCGTCAACCAGGTAGTTAATGGGGAACGTTCTCTTGATAAATATCTGTGCTGTGAATGAGGGACCCTGCCTCATATATATATATATGAAGGACCCTAAAGCGTAGCTGTTTTTATTTCCTAGTAAAAGCAGGCTTTGAAAATTTGATGAAGGAAAGTAAAGATAGGTAGAGGATTTGCCAACAAGTCGATGGGAATGCTTACCTGGCTCAGCTGCCCCTTAAAAGCACGCACCTGTAATATCACCTGGGGTTCCACTCCAACACAACTCTCTTGGTTAGGCAGCTTGTACCGGAATGTGCTAGTATAAATCTTTTCTTTGGAAACACTATGTAGGCTACTGGCTCAAACCTAAACCTTTCAGAACCCAGATCTGAGCGTCAAGACAAAGAAATTGAACCAACAAGTCCTGCGGTTGATTCTTGTTCCACCTCCAGTCTGCCGTGTGAACTTGGCCAAGCCATGTCCTCTCTCTAGGATTTGCAAATTGGCACATTTGGATGGATGTCATGAGCCCTTAAAGCTCTTCCAACGCCAACATCAAGGACTTCAGGTTCTGGGTTCAGCCTTGTACACAGGGCAGGTTTTCTGATCCGGCAGACCAGGTCAAGGAGGAGTCAGGGTCCTCAGTGGCTTTTGCAGGTCTTTTATTGGGATTTACCAGGTATACAGCAGGCAGGGGTGCTGGGGGGCCGGGAGGCTGGCAGTACTCCCAGCCCCCAGCAAATCCTCACTCTATCTGGGCTCTCTCTGGCATTCTCTCTGCTTCTCTTCTCTCAGCTTCTGTTCATTCTCGGCTTCTGCTGGCATCCCCGTGACTCCACCCTTACAAACACAGTCTCTCAGCCCAGGTGTACCCACTTCAGGTGCCCGCCATCAGGCGTGCATTCAGGACCACAGGGTTCCTTCATCTATCCTAATGGCAGGAGGGCAGAAAAGCCTGACACTTTTTCCTTTCCCTACAAGACTCTTGAACAAAATTGGACAATGTTCCCCCCTGTCTGGGTGGATCTGCTGCCCACGGCTGGTTCTCCAGGCCCCCAGAAGTTTAAGAACCAACAACCTTCCATTCAAAGGTGTAAAAGGGCAGGAATGGACCACAGTGCAGGTTTTCTGATCCCATGCAGACCGGGTAAAGGAGGAGTCAGAGTCCTCAGTGGTTTTGCAGGTTTTTATTGGGGTTCAGCGGGTACGTGGCAGGCAGGGGTGCTGGGGGGCTGGGAGGCTGGCAGTCCTCCCAGCCCCCAGCAAATCTTCACTCTATCTGGGCTCTCTGGCGTTCTCTGCTTCTGCTCCGGACCTCTTCTCTTTCGGCTTCTGCTGCTGCTGGTGTCCCCGTGACGCCGCCCTTAAAAGCACAGTCTCAGCCCAGGTGAATCCCATCTACATCTGCCCACACCCTACTCCAGGTGCCCGCCATCAGGCATGCATTCAGGACAAGGATCCATCATCTATCCTGATGGCGGGAGGGCAGAAAAGCCTGACATTTTTCCTTACCCTACAAAAGGCTCCCCTTGTGTCTCAGCACACAACCTGAGCTCCGTTGGTCCTTGAGAAATATCACTTCATTAATTCAACAAATGTGTTCTGAGCATTAGCAATGCCAAAGTACTAGGCAGTAAGGACAATGATAAACAGCATAAAATGTTTATAGAGCTTATGTTAGAGGGGATGAGGCAGGTGACAAACAAGTAAAGCTCACATAAATAAACAAAACAAGTTCAAACAGTGATTACAGCTGACAAAATCAGGTAATGTAGAGAGTGGTTGAGGTGAGCTACTCTGGATTAAGTGTTCGAGCATCACATTCCATTTGGCATTTGAGGGGACACTTCAGTTGAGATATAGATGACAGAAGAAGCCAACCATGGGGCGATCCAGAGGCTCAGCACTCTGGGAAGAGAGAACCATCGGTGCAAAGGTCCTGAGGCAGAAACCCATTGTGTATATTCATGGAAGATGCGCAAAGACCATTGAGGATGGGATATCGTGAGCGAGGGACAATGAGTAGGCAAGAAGATCATAGAAATGGTGAAAATGGATCATGGAGAGCCTTCTTGGTCCCTGATCAGGAGTCAGGATTTAATTCTCAGTGAGACAGGAAATTCTGAAGTGTTCTAGCAGGTGAGTGGCATGCTCCGTGTCCGCAACTCCTAAGATCTCACTAGATGCTTCATGTATTGTTGGACTACAAAGCACCTACTCTGTGCCCCTTGGGCGAGTGACACCTGGGAAGGCAGTGCCCACTCACCAGGAGACACAACAGGGCATTTCAGAAAGCCACTGACCTCTGCTGAGGTGGCATTTCATCTCCACGCACCCAGCGCCAGCCTCTCCTGTGAAGCCTGGAGTGACTCTCACTTTGAAATTTGCTCCGTTCCTCTCCCATCTCTGCAAATTCAGCAGCCTTGTAGGGAGAACAAGTCATTCATCAGCAAATCTGAAATATTTATTGTGCATATTTTAAAGGCCAAAGTGCTACATCACCCAGGTCTGCCCAAATGAGGCCAGGGTTCGCAGTGTTGCTGACCGGGGTGAGGGTGTGGTGGACTCAATTGCAGACAATTAATCTACGGAAGTGCAACTCTTCAAAGGGGACTGAAGGACTCACTTCAGTGCCACAGCCAAACCAGCCCATAATGAGCCCATAAAAATTTAATATAATTTGCTTATTTAAAAAAAATGGAATTCTTCATGTCTTTTCTAGCTATCACTTATCCCACAAGGAAAATAGGAGAGAGGGTGGGGAGTGGAGGGTATAGAACTGGCTGGAGGTAAAATTTTTTTTTAAGATTTATTTATTTATGCATGCAAGAACTGGGGTACAGGCCAGAGGTGTGGGGGGTGATGATTCACCAGAGACAGATCGGGGAACAAAACAGGCGAATCTACTGAAATCCACTGCAGAGGAGAGCAGCAGGGAGTCAGGAGAGGTCTGCCACACCATGTGGGTAGCCTCCTGGCAGGGGATCGAACTCGTGCTAAAGAGGCTGAGGATAGCTACACAGTGCTGTGCTAACCCCTTGCACCACCAGCAAGGTACAGGAGGGTAAATTTTGAGCTGAGTTCTCTGGAGAGGTTCTCTCCAAGGCATCTACCTTTCTAGAAGGCCCTCTGTCTTGCTCTCATCACTCTTTCCTTTTGGAGGGTTAGAATAAAAACACAGGAGCTCGGTGATGGCAGAAGCACTGGTGGGTGAGGTGGACACTGAGCAAGCTCTGTAGTCTTCTCTAGGTCTTAGCATCCTCGATTACAATAGATGTGGGAGAGAAATCTCTCCCACGGCGTTGGTAAGAACTGACAAGATGGCGCATACAGCGTGCTGGGCTTGCTCGTGGTGACACTGATCACGTAACCGTTGCTGTTGTCATGGTGATGACTGTTCTTCTAGGTACAGGAGGTGGCACTTTGGGCTAAGCTCCCAACCTGCCTGCAAAATTGTCGCTTCCCCATTGGGTTCTTGGGAAGTTAAGCAAGGTGGTGGTGCCCACACTTTAGACCATGTACAAGTCCATCATCATCACCTTCTTCATTCTCAGCAAGCGACATTTCCTTAGATCGGGATTTGTCCCAGAGCTGGGGTTGGAGCCATGATATTTTTGGAGGTGGAGTTGCTGGAAGGAGGGTGCTATCTGCAGTGAAGTGTCACCATCTTGGTGGCTGCTCAGCCTAATCCTGTGTTTCACTGTGCCTTGGTGTTGCAGCTCAGACTGGACCTGCAGGCTTCACTAGCAATGTCTTTAAATAAGATGCAAGAATAGATACCACACCACTAAGCAGAGTTTACAAAGCTCTCTGAAAATATCAGGTGCTGTTTATAGTTTATTAAGTAGGGAGGAAGACGTCTTGTTATTATTTTGATTCCTCCAGCACTGAGATAGCAGATAAATCAAAGCAATGTCAAGTCAGAGTGAAACACAGGAGGCAGGTCTAGAACTTCATTGGGATTTTTTTTTCTTCTTTTTTTGCAATCTTTGCTGAAAGACATTTGAAGTGAAGTTAATAATTGAAACGTAATGAATAATTGCAGTTTGGGGTCCAGAGCACAATCATAATTGCCAGTTTATTACTTTTTTAATATATTTGCCGAGTATTAATAATATTGAAATAATGCAAGAAGATCACGGGAAATAAATGAAATATATCATTTGTCAAGGAAAGAGGATCTCCAAAGTGGAGGCTCTGCTCTGTGAGCTCGGTGATGAATGCGGCATCCAGCCGAATCCCTCATCGGGGGGACAGCACCTGCAGAAAGCTCGTCCAGTCCAACAGAAGGCGGGGCGGAAGCCTGGTGCAGACAGGCCTCCCGTCTTCTGTGTGCTTCCTGGGGTGTGGAACACAGTGCCAGAGAAAGATCCAGAGCTGGGAGTGACAATACCAGGTTGTACTCCTGGACCTCCGGTTGCACCAGAGGTTTGGCCCTGGGAGGAGTTCCTTCCTCTCAATGGTCCTCATTCCATGCGAGCAGGAGGAAAAGGTTGGAACAGACCCTGAGTCCCGACTCCCCCCTCTAATGAGCCATCTGGCTAGTCTTCTCCCCCCAGGACAGCCTGTTTCGGAACTGCTTCATATAGTAAGTTAAAGGTAACGAAACCCAGCGAGCCTTGTACTCCACCATCAACTGTCAGGCAAGAAGGTTGACTTGGGCAGGAACTTTCAACTCTGGCATCTTCCCATGGGTGAGCTGAGCCTGAAGAGGGAGAATCACCGCTGATTTATTACTAATATCAGCTAATGCAATGACGTGGGCAAGGGAGCCTCACGAGGCCATGAGAATGGACTCGAAGGTCCCTCTGAAAAAGCCATTCTTGCTGCAGGAGAGAAGCAGGAATTCCTAAGCATTGATAACAGGAGACGATCTCACGAGAGGAGTCAGAGCAGACTCAGTGATGCTGGAGCCAGGATCTGAAGGACTTGGAGGATTTAGATGACAAGGGGGAGCCGCAGGTGCAAGGGGCCTGTGGTAGGAGGGAGTGCCCCAGGCTCAAAGACATCCCAAGTTGCTAGAGAGAAGCTGTGAAGGGGATAGTAGGGGTCTTGCAGGCTGGGACTCACAGCTCCGCAGGAAACGTCCTGCAAACGAACAAGGAGGGTTGTTAATAACACCAGGACCACAGACATGACCAGGGCCGTCGCGGGCGCTGCCGAACGAGGTCACAGGTGACATGCATGCAGAGGCCAGGGACAACATGGCTGGCTGTGGGGTCCAGGAGGGGAAAGCTGTCAGCCAACAGGCAGATTGCTTTTCCAAGGTGGCTGCTCCCGCAGCTACACCAGAAAGCCCCCTCCCACCCGCCCCACAGCTCAGATATAGTTGACATTTCAAGAAATAATTAATTGTGTCGGTTTTATTAATGTTTTAAAACATAAATTAAAAATGTGACAAATGAGTGAGAAACAGCAGTCTGTTTTAATGAAAATTTCACACTCTCCATCAATAAATCACAGACCAGAGGGAGTCCAACATGGACCCCATATTTCTTGCCTGTCAGTGGAGGGGTTACTGGAGTTTGCCACAGTTAACTTGGCAGGAGGGTTGGGAAGATTCTGGAATACTGCAGGAGCCAAAAAGCCAGTCTTTGGCGGGAGAGGAATTGGGAGGGTCTGTCAAGATGTGAACTTCACCTCTAGGGGATCAGCCTCACTGGGCAGCTTCGCTCTGGCTGCTGGGAAAACTCCCAAACAGTAGATTGAAATACAGCAGGGAAAAGGCTTCCACCAAGGCCCCCAAGGTGGAGATGTGGGTGGGGTGTCCCTTGCCCCAGGAGGAAGAGCCCCACCCCCATCTCCTCCTCTAGCTGGTTTCCTCTTCTCCAGCCTCTACTGGAGTTTTGCCTTCTCCGAGCTGTCATGTCCCAGCCTCAGGGAGCCATCAGCAGGTTCCATCTTCTTCCTAGTTTTGTGTTTTTCTTTTTTTTTAATTAAATTTTCTTTATTTGGGCCTCCCTGGTGGCACAAGGGGTTAAACACCGCACTATGAAGCTATCTGCAGCCTCTGCAGCACGAGTTCCATCCCCGCCAGCCAGGGAGCTACCCACATGGCGCAGCAGACCTCTCCTGTCTCCCCGCTGCTCCCCTCAGCAGTGGATTTCAGTCAGTCTGCCTGTTCTGCTCCCCACTCTGTCTCTGGTGTATCCTCTCACCCCCAGCTCCTCTGGCCTGTGCCCCAGCTCTTGTATGCATAAATAAATAAATCTTGTAAAAATTTTTTCTAATTTTACATATTTTTTACATTGTTCTTCATTTTTGTACAATGTATGCTTTCTCATCTCGACCATAGTCCCCATGGAATTCCCACGACCCATTCACCTGTGCCCCATCACCATAGTCCTTGTGCTCTGCCCTCCCCTGTGATTTCTTTCTCACGTGGTTGTCGTCCAGAGAAGCGCTGTGTTCTGCTGGATTTTAATCTGTGTCAGCCCCTTCTTTCAACCCCATCTTGGAAAACTTCATATTCTATTTGGGGGTGAAGCCCTGAGATCTGGATCAGCTATTTCAAAACTGGTGCAAGGGAGGCGGGAATGGGTGGTTAGAATGCAGATTCCTGGGCCAGATCTTATAAATGCTGATTCTGTGTCCCCCGCCCAAGTGGCCCAGGGGATCTGTGCCAGGGGTGGCAGCCCAGACTTTCAGAAGCACGAAGCACGGAGCCCAGGAGAGCCCTTGAGACAGGGGGATGGGTTAGGGGGAGGACCTGGGTGGGAGGGTTCTTGGGGGCAACTGGGCTATTTCAAAGCTGAAGCACCTCAGTGTCACGTGTCAGCTCCCCTTCCCCCAGCCACCCACCACCTGCCTCCCCCCACCATCCTGCTTCTCCACCAGAGTTTAACCAGCCCCGTCTTCTGAGGCCAGATTGAAATGCCAGAATGTATGGAGATTAATCACAGAATAATACAAACTGCCGCTTATCATGTCCCATATATTTGACATAATTACCCTACAAGCAACATGAAAGTGTTATACTGTAATAACTCCCAGCCAGAAGAAAAAGCAGCTCTGCTGATAACATGAAAATAGAGACGGATACAGAACAGAACCCTTCGAAAACTTTTAATTAATTTTTCCCCCTTTCCGCATAATTGATGACAGTTCAAGCTCCAGTGTTGTCAAAGTGCTTAGCCTCCGAGCAAAGAAAGTTAGGGCCAGCGCAGGTCGAGGACAGGGCAAAAGTAGGCTCCAGCAGGGGCTTAGAAGGGGTAACCTAAGGGTCATTTCTGCCACTTTTAAAGGAGTGACTTGGCCCTCAGCCTCCCCCACCTAAAATACTTGCACAGCTCCCATCCCCTGCCCTGGGGCACTGAGACCTAGGACCTCGGGGTCACTCAGGACTTGCTCTAGCTTACCTGGTAATTTCAGGTCTCCAGGGCAGCGAGTGGCAGACCCCTCTCTGGATCCTTCTGGAAGCTCCTGCTCCATTAATGAGGGTTCCACTCCCATCTCTCATCACCCACCCCCTCAGGGCACCACCTCCTCACATTACCAAGTCAGGGTTAGGATTTCAACACATGAATTGGGGGAACATGAGTATTCAGCCCATTGCTCCTTCCTCCTTCCAAACCTTGCACAGGGTGGGGCTGCCGCCAGGACACCCGCCCCAGGAATGTCTCCATCTGGCAAACCCCACTCAGTCTTCAGAACTCAGCTCAGGGGCCAGCTGCTCCCAAACCCTCCTGACCGCCCCCCACACACACCTTATCACACAAAGGTGTCAGTTAACTTAGGTTCTTCCACCAAAACATGAATGTGTCTTATACATTTCTGTAACCAGCATCTCCATAGCTCCTGGAAGCACCTAGCCCTGTGTTGATGTCCCTTATATAGGATCCTAAACAGTAAATTCCTGACATGAAACCCCTCATCTCTCCTGATGAACTACATGATTCATGGATCAAATCAACTGATAAAGCCCATTATTTCTGCCTTTTGCCTAGCCTGCCAGGAAGCTCAAACACAAACGCCAAGCTTAATCATCACAACATTATTAGACTAAAATTTTGTTGATTATTTTTCTCCTCTCCGTGGTTGTATTATTATTGTTGTTTTCTGTTTCCACTTACTGGCTTATTTTCTGGCTTATTATCCATCATCACAGGATTGCAAATGACTTCATATAGGTGGGTTGTTAAGGATAAGTCAAGGATAAAACTTCTAGGCTTCCTTCCTGTCTGACTTAGATAAGTACACCTTTTAGACAAATAGCAAGCACTTTTAGCTAAGCAGTAAATAGACGCTCAGCAAACATTTGGTGAGCTCCGACTAGGAGCCAAGCGTTAAGCCAGGTCCTGTGCCCACAGAGAAGAAAAACACAAGGCCCTTCACGCTCAGAGTTCATTGTTTCTTGGGAAGTGGAGAGGGTTGCCGCCCGGTGTGGAGGTGTGTCCTGGATGCCGTGGGATCAGGGGAAGCAAATCAGGAGACTTCCCTGGGAAATGAAGGAGAGGCCTCCCAAAAGGGATTATGCTCATAATGGGCTCTTAACGTATACATAGGAGTTCGCCAGTGGAAGAAACATGGGAAGAACTTCAAGGATATCAAATGACGGGCAATAGCCACAGGATCACATGTGAACCTGGGGTGGGTGGACAGCTGACCTGTTAAGGAAACTGAGACACAAATCCACAGGGGCGGAGCTTACTGACTAGTTCAGATTTAGGCCAGGCCGTTGGCCTATGACCGTTTTGCACAAGGGGACCCCACTTCGATGTTCAGCAAGTCCAAGGCAGCCATTTCAGCGCAAATTGTCTGAGAAAACACATCACAGCAAAAAGTTATGATAAGTTCAGTGATGCGTTTAAATTAATTTGTACTTTGTTCAACCCAATCACATCTGCAGACGTTTGAAAAATAGCTGCACCCAGCAAAACATACAGCGCTCTCCTTGTAGATATAAATAAAATATGACTGTGTCTCGCCCACGTGCTCACCCCACACCCCCCCCCACCCCGCCTCTTCCACTGGGATGCTGGGATGCTGGGTGGGTTGGTGGGGGCAGCACAGCCTTCAGATTCTCATGGATTCTCTCATCGGAGACCCTCACAACAGCTCTCGAGAGCCACCCTGAGTGATGGAGGACAAGAACAAAAAACCGAGAAGGAGGCCGCATCAGACCAGAATTGTGGCTCACACAATGCCAAGAGCTGGAGGTGGGAGTAGGTGGGATTAGCAGAGCCATTGACCCAGCTATGGAAACCAAGTGCCTTCGGGCGCCAAGCCTAGATCACAAAGCATAACATCCAAGCAGGTATCCCAGGGCGCATCCAAAGGTAAGATATGGAGATTGAGCCCATTGTAGAATCTCTGGTCCCTTCAGATTCTGCAGAGTTATCCAAAATCAGCGACTCACCCAAGGCTCCAAGGAGTGGGCCCTCCCACAGGGAAGAAGACTATACCTGTGCACTGGCCGGGGGGAGCAGGCCCTCTGCCCACCTGTGCCTATGCAGGTGCTTCTTTTCACCCACTCTCTCCTCTGCAGGGCAGTGGCCTCCTGCCCGCCCATGCCCTGTACCTGCCGGGGCTTCTCCTCACTGACCTCCCCCAGCAGAGGTAGCTCCTCAAGGCCGCCCTCCTGGGACCACCTCAGCAAATTGTCCCTGTCAGGGCGGCCCCTTCTGCCCACTGGGGTCTGTGCAAGTGTCTTTTACTGTCCGGTCCCCTTTCCCTAATAAACCTGCCCTTGACACGCAACTCCCATCTCTGTCTCGTGGAGAAACTCGCCGGGAAACTTGCTGCGTGCCGCTGAAACAGGAGCTCTGGTGACACCTTTCCCAGAGTGACCCCTAGGACCCCACACCCCAAACCCACAGACTCCAGAAGCCACATCACTGCTGGTCCTGGAACCTGCCTCGAGAACCCAACTCACGTGACCTCCCTTCTTTCTTAGCACTTGTGGCTTCACACATTTCTTCAGCTTTTCAGACCCTTAATTTCATCAAGAGATGCTGGAAAGAATAAAATAATTAGATTAAGAATACAGGTCTGGACATGCATGTCATCCTTATAAACGCCTTTCAGTCTGCCTGGCGTTCAGGCGGATGCCACTCACATTAGGAATTCTGAAGTCCCTTCCAACCATCAAGCAAATAAGTGCATCCCATGTGCATTAGCCCCACCAACCTCTCAGCAAATGTAAACATTTATAAATTAAAAATCGAGACTCTCGGTGATGACTCTAGGCTTGTGTGTTCGTTATGAGGAATTGAATGAAACAGGCCCTGCCTGGACCAGAGATAAAACTTGCGGGTCAGACTCCATAGCCATCAGCCCAGGAAAACAGCCCCCGTCTACACTAACTGGGCCAGCGAGCCAGCCTGCCATCACGCGTCAGACTGTTATAGGACAGGGAGAGGGGCAGCCCAAACCCCGCAAACCTGCCTATTCTACATGGGTTCTGCCATCCGCCGCATCAACACAAAACATAGGAGACTTTAATGGGAAGGAACTTTAATAAAACTAGGAAACAATACAGGTAAGGCAGAGTGTAGTTTCTAAATTAAGCACCCAAAGTTACCCGTCCCCTCGTGGGTAAAAGTCCATCCAAATGGGACTGGCCCAGAGCAAGGCCCCAAAGCCTGCCACAAGTCTAAAGCATCTTCCAGTGGGGACCCACAGAAAAGGGCCAGAAACAACCAGACAAGCCTGGAAGGAAAAGAGCAAAGTCAACATCAAGATAAAAGCTGCCATTGTCCCCTCCCCACGGGTCTCACCCACATCTGTGTCACCCCGTCCACGACCAAAAGACAAGCGCAGCTTCTTCACGTGTCTCTAGGCTCCATGCGCCTCCTCCAGGTCTCCTGGCTCCATCCTGCTTCCTTCCTCAGTCTCTTCTTCAGCTTCTCCTCTTCCTGCTCAGCTCCACCCTCCCTTGGGTGGGGCAGGGAACCTCCCCCTTTCCTGGGGACCACCCTGTTGCAATCCCCCCTTTTAATTTTTATTCCACCATATCTATGGTGGCACAATCTCAGGGTGTAGTCTTAGGAGACAGTCTTTTTTTCAGGGTTACAATGTGTGTAAGAGAAGCAACAATTAGTCAGCAGCATTGTCCATGAATGTCCAGTATGACAGTTTCATTACTTAAAAATAGTCCATTATCCAAGCCAAAAGAAAAAAAAATCTGGAGAATTGGCTAAAAAAAGATAGCAAATATATCAAAATCACAGGGAAAAAATGTTAAAATGGTTCAACTGATGTAAAACAAATTTTCTCAACCTTGATCCCAAACTTTTAACAGCATAGCAAAAGTTTGCAAAGTAAATCTACTTTTAAACCATTTTTCCTATTTTTGCATAAAATCACAGAGCAGAAATAACTAACAGCAATTTTTAGCTGGCTTTGTTGAAATACCCCATATAGGATCAGAGAGAACCGGTGGCATCCGGTTGACGTAGGCTTCAGGTACAAAGTTGGTCTCATCAGACTCCACCTGGGCTTTCCTCTTCTCGAGGGTACCAGGGAATTTTCGTTGGCTGGGTTGCCCAGTCCTGCCAATGGAGGCAAGCTTCCTCACCTTCTTTGGAGGTCTCTGGAACCCTACAAACAAGGCAAACAGTTTCTCCTCTTCTTGGTTCAGCTCTTTTTCAACTTTTTGGAAGAACTCCACACAAAGCCACACAATCAAACTCACGTCCAATTTTTTTGTTAAAACAGGCAAAATCCCTATGTAAGTTATGCAAAAACAGACTCTAAGATAAGTAGCAAAATTACTACCACTATTTGTATGCCGTGTTGGTATCAAGGGGAGAGAAAATGTGACAAGTTAGATTTGCTGGAAAAAAATTGCAACCTTTCTGCAGATCCTGGTTACTCAAAACAAAACAAAACAAAACAAAAACTTCGTGAATTCAGGACAGAATGCATAAAAAAAAATTTCCAGTATTATGTCAAAGAAAACTTAGTAAATGTCAGGTGTATTTCCAGGTCTATTCAGTCCTTTGTAGGAAAGTTTTTTTACTCTCAACAGTTTCATCAATAGGAATCTGTTGAGACCTTTTCTCCCTATATTTCCAGAAACAATTTCTGTAGATGTGAAACAATTGAATTATACAATATTACAAGGTGACAATCACCATTGACAATTTACATACATACCAGATACTGAGAGGTTTTTTTCATACACATTTTAGAAAACCACTGTTAACATTTTGTACATACCAAAGTTTTACCATTTTCCCAAGTGACAATGCTTCCCTTCCAGTTTTACTTCATTAGGTAAAATCCAAATAGAACAAATTCATCTAATGCCTTCCCAGGAGGAAAGGGAGAAACTTCGTGGAGTGTCTCAGGAGCTCTACTGAGGTTCCACAAAATTTCCTTGCATCAGTCAAATGACAGGCTACCAAATTTGTATTTGAATTTAGATTTTTGGGAAGCTTTGCCATAAATATCAGAAAATTAACAGAAACAACAATATCCAATCTCTATGAAGGCACCGGCTTAGTTCAGTAGCACAATGTTGACAATCAAACCATAACTTTTTGTTTTTCTCATAACCGGAGACTCTTTTTTTTTTTTTCCAACGTCTATGGGCACCATGTATACCAATCTGTCAATCACTGGAGGTCAAGACAGACAGAAGGACATACAGACAGACAACATATAGACAAAGGCAGTTTTTTTAGTTATGCCACGTAGAATGTTATGTAACTGCAGTTTTACTCCATAGGCTCAGAAAAAAAATGTCAAAGTCCAAAAAAAATGTGGAGTGTTGCTGGCAGAAAAATTTCCAGTTGTCATCCTACAAACCTAAGACTTTGGAAATAGGAAGGAAAAGTTTTATTAATTACAAGGGTTACACGACCTTGTTTATCACCTTAGGGTTTTCAGTGTTGAAGACTTTTTATTAGAAGTCAATCCTGGGGTATTCTGTACAGCAACTGAAAGAATAAAAGTTAACTTTTAAGCAAAAGGAGTCATCTCTTGTTAGCCACCAAGCAGGCTCTCCTTGGGTTTCCTGGAATAGAACCTGAAAAAGCAAAATCAAAATATCAGTAATTAACTTTCAATTAAAAGGAGTCATCTCCTTACTTCTATTAGCCACTCTGGGACAGAAGCTGAAAGAGCAGATTCAACATCTAAGCACAGATTACACCTCCCCCACACTAGGGAGGGACAACAACAACACAGGTATGAAAACCTGGTACAGTTACATGATGCACCCTAAAGAGTGCTTTCCACAACAGACCTTCCTCAGTAGGAAGCAGAAACTTAGAATCTTGTCTTACACCAGCAATTGAACAAATCCAGGATTCAAAATGGCAAACATGCCCAAAACAAATTGTGTAGACAAAATTCACAGCAGCAAATCCTTTCAAAATCTTGTTAATTTTTCTGATCCAGACTTTGCAAAAATTCAAGTTATCTCCAAGAATCCATCAAGGATACCAGCGATTACCAGTTACTGCTTAAGGCTACTCTTTCCTTAACACCCAGGCATACATTTGCTAATTAAAACACCACTGCTCCACAGTTGGCTTGCAAAACCCATCAGACACAGGGCAGGAACTAGTCAAAGACAAAGCAACATATTAATGAAGAACCATTATTGCCTTTAGAAATGCTAATGAGACCACAGAGATTACAAAAAGAAAGAAAAAAAAAAGTTCCAAAGTCCTAGCAACAAGAACCTCTGAATTTTACAAGAGCACTCCAAGTGGCCTCAGACGCCATCTTTGATCTGGCCACATGGTCCAATGTACTGCCTAATTTTTTGAGTAAAACTGGCGCAGAACAATTTCCACAAATTAAAATCTCTTAGCAAGTCACTACAAACAAATTACACACAGACACACAGATCATCACAAAGCTTCACACACAGTTTTTCAACAGCAAATCGACATATGAAACAAACACACTAGAGAAACCAAAAATCACATTTGCGCTTATGGTAGCCAGTGCCATAGGGAAGCCCAATTTCCCCATGGGGCTGACTAACCACGGATGGCTCTGTCCTAAATCACGTTGGACGCCAAATCTGTTATAGGACAGGGAGAGGGGCAGCCCAAACCCCGCAAACCTGCCTATTCTACATGGGTTCTGCCATCCGCCGCATCAACACAAAACATAGGAGACTTTAATGGGAAGGAAATTTAATAAAACTAGGAAACAATACAGGAAAGGCAAAGAGTCTAGTTTCTAAATGAAGCATCCAGAGTTACCCGTCCCCTCGTGGGTAAAAGTCCATCCAAATGGGATTGGCCCAGAGCAAGGCCCCAAAGCCTGCCACAAGTCCAAAGCATCCTCCAGTGGGGACCCACAGAAAAGGGTCACAAACAACTGGATAAGCCTGGAAGGAAAAGAGCAAAATCAACATCAAGATAAAAGCTGCCATTGTCACCTCCCCACGGGTCTCACCCACATCTGTGTCACCCAGTCCACGACCAAAAGACAAGCACAGTTTCTTCACGTGTCTCTAGGCTCCATGCACCTCCTCCAGGTCTCCTTCTGGCTCCATCCTGCTTCCTTCCTCAGTCTCTTCTGCAGCTTCTCCTCTTCCTGCTCAGCTCCACCCTCCTTTAGGTGGGGCAGGGAACTTCCCCCTTTCCTGGGGACCACCCTGTTGCAAGACCTCTGGAAACTAAATGTTGTTTGTAGCAACCAGCCCAGAAAGCCAAACCTTTGTACTAATTATGCCCAAATGGCCAGGACTTGACCAGTCTAGTCGTTGACAGCCTCCCTGGCTTGTGTCTCTTCCACCAACTTGGGACCAAGCAGAGAAACACACCCCAAGCCACTCATGCAGGACGCCCTGCCGACGGTCCCCTCTTCCAGCCACCCCCAGCTTGCCGGCAGCCTCTGAGCAGGGCGTCCCAGCAGCGGCCCTTCTTCCTGCCCCAAACTCTCTCCTCTGCCTGCCTCTGAGATTCTGCCAGCAGCGAGGGAGCCAGCTTCCACCATCTGCATCTGGGCAAGCTCTGAATAAAGAACCTCAGCCCAGTCTCCTCTGCCTGGTCTTTGGGTCTGCACAGTTAGCTGGAGGCACCAGAGGGAGCCACAGCCAGCCCCCCGGGAGACATCGCAAAGCTTTTTATACAGTCTGTGCCAAGTCCCTTAGGGTATCGCCGGCCTGTATAAGGGGGGGGGGGCTGCACCTGTGCCCTGCAGGCAGCTTTTCGCAGTTATGCCAGGACCAGCTCTCTGCACTGTCACTGCTGCTGTGGGCAAGAGAGCCTCCAGGTGTTCCCAGCTGAGCTGTGTCCTGGGCTGTGCCTGAAAACATCATCTGTCCCCTGTGCCGGGCGCTGCCCCCATGTCCACACAGAAAGCTGCCCCCCCAAAATTCTATGGATGTGTTCCTGAATGGTTAATCAATAATAGTGGATTTTTTTAAAGATTATACCAGGTATAGTAATTGATATATATTTTTTAAAATAAAGGTTATGTTTTGTCTGTTTATCAAGGGAATTTTTATAGTTGACTCAGGTGAAAAATTCAAGCAGATATGTTTGCCTAATGTGCTAAGATGAATTACATCTTAAAGCTAAAGGGCAAAGCCTTAGATCTATCATCTCCTTGTGTATTTACGTGTGGAGAACTCCATCCATGGGAAGCTCTAGTAAGACGAGTAGACAGAAAGTTTATAAATCCATTTGGAAGAGAAGTTCAGCAGGAGACAGTATGATTGAGCTTTAAAAATATATTAAAAAAGATAATAACCTGGGCCTCCCCTGGTGGCGCAGTGGCTGAGTGCTGGGCTGCAAAGCTGCCCGCAGCCTCTGCAGGGCCAGTTCGATCCCCGGCCACCAGCGAGGGTCCCACATGGGGCAACAGACCTCTCCTGATGTGCCCGCTGCTCCCTTCAGCGGTGTACTTCATCAGGCTGCCTGTTCTGTTCCCCGCTCTGGCCCTGGTGAATCCTCTCACCCTCCCGCACTTCTGACTGTACCCAGTGCTGGTATAAATAAATAAATAAATAAAATAATAACCTGCATCCAGGCAGTGGTGTGGCAGATGGGGAGGGGAGAGCGAACAGAACTAGTCGATGAGGGTTTCTTTCAAGAGATGAAACCGGAATTCTGGACAAGCTCTCTCTCCATGCGCCTTTCCTCAGCCTAAACGGATGCCCCTCGATGCAGCCACAGAAGACCCGTCTCTCAGATCAGCTTTAACAAGTTTGCTGGCCCCCTGGCTCTTGCCATGCCCCCTTGTCTAACAGGTTTGTCCTCTTGCGTTCCAAGGAAAAGGGAGTTAAACGCAACTGTTGAGAAGCAAAGCTGGTGCCCACCAGGCTGCCCTCCCCTTCCCCGTTGCCTGGGCAGATGCTTGCCCACCTGCCCTATTTTCCCCTCTGTATAAATAACACTGCACCCTGCCCGAGAGCAGGCGGGGTCTTTCAGACACGAGTCTGCGCCCTCCTCATTTGCCAACAAATTAAACCACTTTCCTTTTCCTCAAACTCTGTTTCTTTTTATTGGCTGAGGGAGGCTGCGGCCCGCATTCGTACTGTTCCAGGGCAGGGAGAGGGCAGCCCAGACCCCGCAAACCTGCCTGCTCTGAATGGGTTCTGCCCTCTGCCACAGCAACACACAACATGAGACTTTAATGGGAAGGAACTTTAATGCATCTAGGAAACAACACAGGAAAGGCAAAGAGTCTAGTTTCTAAATCAAGCACCCAAAGTGACCCGTCCCCTCGTGGGTAAAACTCCATCCAAATGGGATCGGCCCAGAGCAAGGCCCCAGAGCCTGCCCCAAGTCCAAAGCATCTTCCAGTGGGGACCCACAGAAAAGGGTCAGAAACAACCAGACAAGCCCGGAAGGAAAAGAGCAAAATCAACATCAAGATAAAAGCTGCCATGGTCACCTCCCCACGGGTCTCACCCACATCTGTGTCACCCAGTCCATGACCAAAAGACAAGCGCAGTCTCTTCACGTGTCTCTCGGCTCCATGCGCCTCCTCCAGGGCTCCTTCTGGCTCCATCCTGCTTCCTTCCTCCCTCAGTCTCCTCTGCAGCTTCTTCTCTCCCTGCTCAGCTCCACCCTCCCTTGGGTGGGGCAGGGAACCTGGAACCTCCCCCTTTCCTGGGGACCCCCCTGTTACAGTATCACCATTGTCCCTGGAAAGCTGCCTTCCTCCCTGGACACCAGGTGGCTGGCATCCAGGGGGCACTGCCCCGGCCTGCAGCAGCGTGGCTGCAGGGGACACGGTTACGTCATCAGGAGGACAAGGGCGAGTCCAGAGTCCATGCCGGGCAGCCCCTCTCCTCACTGGGGGTGCGGGGGCCCCTCTGAGGATCCGGGCTGGCTCTGTTGACCTCCACCAACTGGCCACGCTGGCACCATGGACTCAATGTCCAGCCCAGTGATAAAAACCCAGAACTGAGACTCTTCCAGAATACGTGACCAGGCTGTTTTAATTTCATGAAGAAGAGGAAACGCAAGTTCTACTCCCTGGAGCTGCTGCAGCAAGAGCTCCAGAAAAACCTGATTCCAAAGGAGTCAGTTGGCTGCCCCAGGGGGGGTGCAAACCCAGCACTTAGCAATGGTGGGAGCCTGGCTGAGCACCCCTCACCTCCCTGACTGTAAGAAGGGCGCCAAGCCTCTGGGGAGCCTCATGAAACAATGATGGGCTTAGGGGAGCCTGACCTGCAGCAACCCCCACAATCACAGCAGGTTCTCCCCGGGTTCAAGTAGTGTTTGTGTTGTGTCCTGAGGTCAAGGTCACCAGCTCTCACCCCATGATGACTTGTCACTCATTATCACCCCCCCCAAAAAAAACCATCTGGATTTTGTTCTTGAATGTCCAGTCCACGCAGAGTAGCTGTGTCCATGCACCAGCCAGGAGCCCCGCTCACACCCACAGGAACCCCCATCTCTGCTCTCTGTGGCTCCGTAGTGGGGATGGAAAATGGTGACTTGATGATGAGGGGTGATTATACAAATCTCCACACGGGAGAAAACTGCCTAGAAACACACACACAGACATGGGCACGAGCACACACACCACACACACACCCCGGTGAGGTCTTCAGTCTAGTCCACAGCACTGAGCCCACGTTGATCTCCTGCCTTTGCTGTTGCGCTGCAGTGACAGAGGCTGTCACCGTCTCTGCTGGGGGCAGGTGGGGACGCTCACAGCTCTCTTCTGTACTATTCTTGCAATTTCCTATGACTCTATAATTATTTCAAAATACAAAGGCCTAAAAAAAATATGACAGTGACTGTTGTCTATGGTCCTGCCTTTCCCCAAGTTCCCATTTCCCTGCCTCAAGGAGAGAGGCCGCTGTGTCAGCCCCCACCCACCCGCAGGAGCAGCCCCCAGCCCTGGCCCAGCAGTGACTGACGCCCGCTTTGATCCCTCAGTTGGGTCTCTTACCACTTAAGCTGTCTGTGTTTAAACTCCCCCTGAGTGATCTCCCTGCTTTCATCCAGCTCCCTTTGATGACTTAGTTCTGGTCACTTGCTAAGCTGTCTGAGGTCCCTGCTTCCTGCCAGGTTTTCTTCTGACTTCTCAGAAGTTTCCTTTTGCTGCTGGTCCTTGCTCAGCGGAGGCCAGAATGGGAGGCGGCAGGAGGTCAGGAGTGAGGAGTGAGGGTCTAAGGAACCCTCAGTGATCTCGCTGTCCAAACCTACACCGTGATTCAGTTGGAGGCATTAGGGAGAAAGAATGTCCTGAGCAAACACCATACAGGTTTTGTGGACTCCACCCCCACTCCATCAAGACACTGGGAACTACAAATCCCATGATCGCCAAAGGGAGGGTTGCGACGACCTGAGGGCGGAGTTAAGAAGCCATGTTTTCTGTTTGGATATTAAACCAGCCACGTGAGCTGGGGTCACTCTCGGCCTCACAGCACTTGGCTTTTCGCCCGCTCTCAGCAGGTCATTGGGATTCCAGGTCAGTGGAATGGGTAGGATGCATTTGTGAATTTATCTCCCTCTTTATCTCCCTGAGTTATTAGTTTCCTCATTTCACCTTCCCTTATAAACAAACCTATTATTATCCTTTTGTGTGTGCCTGCAGTTCAGCATTAAAAAGTCCCCTTTAAGTGCACAGGTGAGAACCCACAGTCAGGCAACCCATTTCATATCGGGGTTGCCCTGTAACAGTGGGAATTCCAGAAAATTCCAGCAATAGGTGGTTCCTCCTGTGGAAGTCCATGGCCAGAGAACTCTTTCTGGAGAAAGAAAAGGGTCAGGGAGTTTAGAGAGTCAGGCGGTGGTGCATTGTAGTCCCGGCCATGGTGGATTTACAAGTCTCTTTCCTCTCCTGGAGCCAGAAATGCCTGCTCTTCACCTGTGGATGTGCCCAAGTATCTAATGAGAAAGCAGCAGGAGAGGGATTTGCAGATGGAACAATGTCTTGCAAATAAAATTTATACTACTATCCTTTTTTCCTCTGCCTCCTCCTCCAAGAACACCTCCTGGGTTGCCTCTTCACCATTTCACCAACCTTACCTAGGGCATGTGGAGTGCCACTGGGACAATCCCCTCGATGGCAGGGCATGGTGGTTGGTGGGAGACCCTCCAAGGACCTCCCTTCTCTGTTAAGCCAGCACCAGCCATCCAGTCTGCCTAGCAGCTTCTGGAATGTTGGGGTGGATTTCTTTGAGCTTGTTTTCAGTGAGTGTCACCAGCAGCAGATCTCTGACCCAAAGATTCAAGTGCAAGTGGTTTGTTTGGGAGACGGTTCAAGAAGGGTCTCACTGGGGAGCAGAGACAGAGAAGGGAAGGCAGTCAGAGCAGAGCACTGAGGGGGAAACTGAGGGCCAGTTCTGATGGGATGCTGTAGAGGACTTGGGAGCACTCCTAAGGTTGTTCCACCTGTAGGCAAGGAAGCCAGAGCATCTACAGTCCGCCATCATGGGTTAAGGTGCTCCTGGGAATACTAGCTCCCCTGAACTCCCAGGAGGTCCTAGCTACCCACCAAAGAATACCCAGCAGTGAGGAGCATAGATGCTTGCTGGAGGATGTATGAGCAGATTGCAAACTGTTCTGAGAACATCCCCACCCCCGTGTATAAGAACATCCCCACACCCGTGTATAAGGCAAGCGAGAAAAGCCATCTGCAGAGGCTCGAAGTGTGTGAAGCAGCAGTTCTGCAAAACCTGCTGCCTTGGGGTAAACCAGTTTTTTCAATCCCCGCTCATGAACAAGGAAATGGATAAAGATGTAAACAATGGACGTTCAGCCTTTGCTTCCCCACAGTGTATTCATCTAAATGAAAGAGATTAAGCCTCAGCCATGCCCTCCTCTGCACAGAGAGAACATGGACATATCTTCAAGTCAAAATAACTCGGAACCAGAAGCTCTGCTGTCAAGAACAGTTACATTTGCCCCCTCAAGAACTCACTGTTCCGACCTGATGTAAACTACGTTCAGAGTTGGGATTTTGGAACAGCTCTCAGAGTAAAATGTGCCCTTACCTGGAGGAAGCACCTTTTGCTAAATACGCAAAAGTAACTTCTGGGAAGACACTGTTGATATGAGCAGATACTTATGCCTGGGAAGGGAGGGGGCCATGCAGACGCTGAAAGAACTGGCAGAAAGCCTCTCCTGTTCACCTGTGTGGGTCTCTTTTTTTAAAGATTTATTTATTTATACATACAAGAATTGGGGTACGAGCCAGCATTGTGGAGGGGTAAGAGGACTCACCAGAGACAGAGTGGGGAGCAGAACAGGCAGATTGACCAAAGTACACTGCTGAGGGGAGCAGCGGATGAGTCAGGAGAGGTCTGCTGTGCCTAGTGGGTCAGCTCCCTGGCTAGGGATCGAAATCATGCTGCAGAGGCTGCGGATAACTTCATAGGTTGCGTCTTAACCTCTTGCACCACCAGGGAGGCCCTACCTGTGTGGGTCTTTATCAAGAAGAGCTGAGTGGCTATAAAGACTAGAAAGAAATGTACCCACCTATTACAAGGTCTCATCCCTGAATGATAGAATGTAGATTTCTATTCTCTTTCTATTGCATATGTACATTTTTCAAATTGTCCACATTAAACAAATATTATTGGGGAGAAAAATAGCAATTTATCTTTATCTTAGCAATGAATCAATCTGCTAAGCTGTGCCTGCTGAGCTATGGAGGGGTGACAGAGAGATGGCCCTGAATTGGAATTTGGTCCTTGTTCTGATATCATCAGCTTGATTTGTGAATCTGAGCCATAATTGCCTTCATGCCTCAGTTTCTTCATCTGTGAATGGGTCATCAGTTCCCTTGCTCTGGGATTTCTTTGGTTATCGGAAGGCCCAGAACAGATCTCAGAAATCAACTGGTTTTAGAAACCCTAAGACGTCCTGGAAATGGTACATTTTAGCCCAAACACCCTCCTCTGTGCGGGTTTGGCCACACTATTTGTCTCATCTATTTTAGAGAAGCCTCTGTCCCTGCAGCTGTCACCCAAGCACTAGACAGAGAGATCCTTCCAGACACAAGCGTGTCTGCTACCGCATTAACTTCCCATTGGGTACAGGCTTCCTTTGGGGGTGATGAATAAGTTCTGGAACTGGGTAATGGTGATGACTGTGCACAGGGGAGGTGCTAAATGCTAATGGGTCATGCACTTTAAATTGGTTACATGGTCAGCCTTATGTTGTGTGTATTTTGCCACAATTAAAAAAAAAAAAAAACCTCCCCACTGGAAGGAGCAACCTCTATGCTCCTCTGCACTTTCATGATCTGGCCCCTGTTTGCCCCTCAGCCTCTTTCTTTGCTAGTAACTCAACTAAATAGCCAGACTTTGCTGGGGTTGGGAGTAGGGGTGTTTGGGGTCCTGAGGGTCAGGCTTGAGAAAGCAGGTTACTCTTGGAGGCTAGCAAATGGCATTTTCTAAAGATGGCTCCAGCACTGTCTCCAGTCCCCTATGCCAGCACTACCTCTAGTCCCCCATGCCAGCACTGCCTTCAGTATCCCCGCTCTACTTAGAAAGTGGCTTTGATGCCTCCCCCTGGAGGTTGGGGTAGATGCTTCCTCTGGGTGAATCAGGGCAGGATGGAATTGTGGTTACAAGATACCACTGTGCCTGGGATACTTGTGCCTGGGAAGGGAGGGGGCCATGCAGACGCTGAAAGAACTGGCAGAAAGCCTCTCCTGTTTACCTGTGTGGGTCTCTTTTTTTTTTAATTAATAAATTTTATTTTTATATTCCCCATACAATTGCAATCCCCCCATTCTGACCCCAATCCATCCCCTCCCATACATACAAGAATTGGGGTACAAGCCAGCATTGTGGAGGGGTAAGAGGACTCACCAGAGACAGAGTGGGGAGCAGAACAGGCAGACTGACTGAAATCCACTGCTGAGGGGAGCAGCGGGGAGACAGGAGAGGTCTGCTGTGCCTAGTAGGTCAGCTAGGGATCGAAATCATGCTGCAAGACTCAGAAATTAGGTCCTGAGGGGCAGGAGCCCACCTTGTTCACCGCGAGGAAGCCCCAGGATGACCCTGTGGCCACTCCATTGTGGGAAGCTGGATCCAGCCCACACGGGGACACTGCAAGACGAGGCACTGAGATGACATGGAGGGTACGCCAGCCCCTCCTGCAGCTGCCTGAGAGGGAAGAAATAGAAGAAAGTATAACCCACACACACGCACAGCTGAGCCCTGGATATTTTTTTTTTTTTAAGATTTATTTATTTATTTATACAAGCACTGGGCACAGTCAGAGGCGCGGGAGGGTAAGAGAATTCACCAGAGCCAGAGCGGGGAGCAGAGCAGGCAGAAGGACCGAAGTACACTGCTGAGGGGAGCAGCGGGCGGCAGGAGAGGTCTGCACGTCATGTGGGACCCTTCTCCGGTGGCCGGGGAGCAGCCGGGGATGGAACTGGCGCTGCAGAGGCTGCGGGCAGCTTCGCAACCCAGCGCTCAACCGCTGCGCCACCGCCACCGGGGAGGCCCTGAGCCCTGGATTCTTAATCCTCTAAGACCACAGAGATAGAAATGCTGGCCGCTGGCTTCAGGCTGTGTTTGGCTAGTTAGAGTTGGTGCAGCAAACAGCAGGAGTCAGCCAGCCAAGGCCCTCCTCTTACTGGCTTGTGCTCGGGTGATGCTTTCCCCTCCCCACATGGGTCTCCTTTCCTGCCGCAGAGCAGATTAGAACAGACCCTCCTCCTGGGGATCCCCTGGAGGGAGACACCTGGGAAATCTACCCAGCAGTGAGAGTCTCTGCTGCTCTCAGTCTGGCTTTTAAAGCCGCCCTGTGTTCTAGTACCTTGTTAATCTCCCAGAGCCACCGTAAAAAAGGACACAGACTAGGTTGTTTGGAACAGACAGTTCTTCTCTCCCAGTTCGAGAGGCCAGAAGTCTGAAATTGGAGTGTCAAGAGGATGTGTCTCCCTCTGAAGGCCCCCAAGCAGTCCCTCCTGCCTCTCCTAGTTCCTGGTGCTCCCACATTCCTTGGCTCGTGGCCACATCCCTCCCATCTCTGCCTCTGTCTCTCCTGGCCCTCTCTGTGCCTGCGTCTTCACATGACCCTCTAAGATACCAGCCTTTGGGTATATGTCACCGACTCCGGTATGACCCAGGCTTCATTGAACTAGCCCCATCTGCAAAGACCCCTCATCACAGGGCACGAGAATGACCACTTCAGTATCTCCTTGGGGGTATGCACTTGAACTCACCACAGAGCCCTTGCTGGGTCGGCCTCTACAAGGCCCTGAGCTCATGATTGCTGCCCGGGGCTCAGAGGTCAAAGGGGAGGAGAGATGTGGATTTGGTCCAATCAGGTGTGGCCCTAGCTGGTTCCACGGTGCAAAATCAGGACCAAGTTCCAGGCCCAGGGACAAAGCGTGGGCTTGCTCCGGAAACTGCAGAGGCACAACCAGCTCTCCCCATTGGCCCCCCCAAGCTGCTGCTTCCAGGCAAAAACCCAACCCCCCAGGGGGTGCAGGGAGAGAGCTCCACAAAGGAACCAGGCAGGAAGGGAATCGGCTCTCTCAGCACATCAATATTTTATTAGTCATCAGGTGGTTGTTCCTCCTCCAGGCCGAGCGCTCCGTTAAATTAAGCATTGCTAATTGAGGAAATAAAATGAATATGGAACAAATGCTGATGTTCTGGCAGAATCCTCTGTCACCCCTGCACACTGTCGCTATAGTGCTGCGCTGACGGGAAGCCACAAGGGGCGAGAAACTCAGGGATCCCCCGTACAGCAGCATCAGCACTAGGTCAACAGCTGGGGATCAGGACTGATCCGCAGCCCCCCAGGATGTTGGTGGATGGGGAGGCAGAACCCTGGGCTGGGGACCTGCAGGAGGAGCCACACAAGAACACGCTGCCTGCATCCCTGCTCCAGCCTCTGGAGAGGCAGCCTCCCCCTCAGGGGTCAACCAGATTCAGAATAAAATGTGCCCCCGCGGCCCCTCAGGGCCAGGAGGTTCAGCGGTGAAGTGAAGGCCAGAGGCAGGCACCTGACACAGACACAGGACGGCTGTGGGGCCACCGGGCTGGGGTCCTGCAGCTTAGCAGAGTAGGTGGGCCTGGGCTTCTGTGTCTCCGGGAGCCTCTGGGGTGCATGCAGCTCTCACAGGCTGCTGCAGGACGGGACCCCATCCAGGACAAGAGAGCCCTGGCCCGAGGCCCAGCCTTCCCTGTCTCTCCTCCCTGCTGCTCCCTCAGCCCCCCCTTCAGACACTCCCAACACAGGCGCCCGCCCCGCAGAGACCTTCCGACCCCAAAGCACAGGGATCTGGGAGCCGCTCCACACTCCCAGGCAGGGAAGAGGAGGGACCCAGGCCACTGAGGGGGCCCAGGAGGTGCCAGTGTTGCCCCCCAGCTGGTGAATGTGCTCTCGGGGTAGGCGTGGGAGCAGGGTCTGCACTCAGGGTCACCGCCCTGCAGAGCCTGTGCCCAAGGGGAGCCCCGCAGATCTGGGAGTACCAGCTCCCTTCCCCCAGTACCTTCCCTCTGGACGTAGCCTCGCATCCCAGATCGGGAAACTGAGGCAGGTCCAGGCCCCCAGGCCACAGGAGGACCCAGAGTCACAGCTGCCTGCCAAACCTCGCCCTCCGCCCCCAGGCCGGCCTCGCCACAGGCTCCCAGAAGAAGCCCCAGGGGACCCTCCCCACCAGCCCCCCTCCTCCTTGCTCCCCCCCCACCCCAGCACCCAGGCCCTCCACAGAAGCTGCCCATTCACGCCTCCGGCCCGCCCGAATCCTCCAGGAGCCTCCGCTGTTTCTGTGGGGGTTTCTGCCTTGTTCTCGCTCGCCTTTCCCATGAGATTCTCTCCTCTTTCCTCCGTGTTCCAGGTCCCGGGGGCCCCACCCTCTGCTCTCGCTGCCTCTGCGAGCGCCGTTTCTCCTCTGTCCCCTGCACGGCCCTGACCACCAGCCCCGCCGCCCCTGGGTCTCTCTCTGTGCGTAGCCGTGTCAGCTCTTGCAGCGTCTCTCACACGTGTGTGCGTGTGTGCGCGTGTGAGCGGCTGCGTTTGTCTCCATCTCCCTCCCCCGTGTGCGGAGGGCACCTCAGCTGCAAATATGTGAGCAGCGCGGGCCTGCGGGCGGGCTGGGGGCCCAGTGCCTGAGCACTCCAGAGGCCCGGCTCCAGGTCCAGCTGGGGGGGCCATGTGCTGGGGAGGCTGAAAGGCCGTGCAGGGGCCAGGAACGAGGAGACCCCCATAGAAAACCAAGAAGGCCCCGACGCCAGGACCACTGACACCATCCAGCCGAAACCGAAGCCATAACAGGAGAAAACAACTCGGCTCCGCGAAACCAACTTTGTTCCGCCTCAACCCGTTTCCCCTCCTGCCAACCCAGTTTTCCTGCCTGACCTCTCCTCACCCCGTAAAAGGACATGTCCCCCGACAATGCGCCGACTTCAAGGTGGGGGTGGGTGAAGACGCCCGGGGGTGCAATAAATCCCCCCCCCCTTTGAGGAATTTAGCCTGGCTCTCCTTTTCTTTACCGCGCCAAACCTTTCATAGACCAGCAGGAGGAGATTCACGGTGAGGCTCAGCACAGCCCCCCACTGCACCCCTTTTACTATCGAGTAAATCCCCAGCCTGTGGGATTTGCTGTGGGAGAAGAACAGCAGGTGCTGGACCCTGGTGCCCCACTGCAGTGTCCAGGGAGCTGCCCCTCCATCTGCACCCTCAGCCCTCAGCTTACTCACCTGCAAGTGCCGCCCCCCCCCCACACACCTCAGTGGCCCCCGTCACCCCGGGGGGCAGCTCCAGGAATCAGCAAGGGGAAACAGAGGCTGGTGCCTACTCAGGTCCTGCTTGGAGTCTCAATGTAACACCACCTGCTCCAAGAAGCCCTTCCTGGCGGGCCGCCCCAGCATCCCCTCCCGCCACCCCGCCTGCCCTGCTCCCCTCGGGGCCGGCCCTCAGCGCTGCCTGCGGCCTCACGTGTGCCCTGGGCTGCGTGTTAATCACCTGTTTCCATGTAAGCTGGCAAGGGCCACCTCTTGCCACCCACCCCCACTAAGTGCCCTCAAGCCCCAGAATAGTTCTTGATACTTGGCATGAGTTTGGCCAACAGTTACCGCATGAGTGGATGAGCCTTGTCGGCGGTGTCAGCAGCTCTGGGTGCACACGGGCTGCTTCCATCATGCCCGGCGCTTCCTCCAGCAGCGCCCCTCAGCCCCGGCTCGCACAGGTGGCAGGTAATTCTGTGTTCTGTGTCCTGTAGGCCGGCATCTCTGGCCTCCACACCCCCCGCTCCCGCAAGCATGAATCAGAAATGGGTCCCCAGGGATCCCAGGTGTGGGGAGAAGGTGGCCAGGCGCCCAGGTTGAGAACCCCTGGCCTGCAGTGTTCACCCCCTGGCTGGCCTTCCCCAGGCCTGGGGCTGATTCGGGAGCTAGGCCGCCCGCCAGCGCAGTTCTGCCATATGGCCGGGAGGTGGCAGCAAAGACCACCCTCTCGCTCACAGGGCTGCCCCCCGCTTTGTGAAACCTTCAGTTCCTGTCTCCAGCCTGGTGATCACCTGCTTTGCACGCGGCTCAGGCACTCACCCCGCACGGCCTGTGAGCAATTTACCTTGATTGCACTTTTCCAGATTTCAAAGAAAGGGATGCAGCAGCAGCCACGCCCTGACCCCACCAGCGGCCGGAAGGTGCGGGTGTGGACCGGGGTGGAGAGAAAGCCATCTTGCCATCAGGCAGTTCCGAACGTCAGTGCTGGCTGCACCCCTTGTTCCCCTCGCCCTCAGGTCCATTAACTGCACCTGTCTGTGTCTGAGTTTCCTCACCGGTACCCTGCTTCATTTACGACCACAGTCCTCACCAAAGATCTGTTTCTCAAGCTGTTCTCCCAGCTCTGGCAACTCGGAGGGCAAGGCTCGCCAGGTGGGCACGGAGCCCTCATGCCCAGCTTAATTGCTTTCCAGTGGGTGTTTGTTGAATGACTGACTGACGTGAAAAATAGTGCAATGCCTGGTACTCAATGGGTGTCAGTTCTGATGATCATGCCACCGTGAGGATGAGGATGTCTTCATTTTGACAATGATTGTCATCATGGGACCCACACCAGTGGTCCCCAAACCTGCTGACCCACTAGCACTCCCCAAGGAGCTTCTTCAACTCAGGGCTCCCAGGCCTCCCCCACATCTCAGAGTCGTTCAGGAACGGTTCTCAGCCTCGGCACCGCGTTGGACTTGTCCTGGCTGGTGCTCTGCCTCATGCGCCGCCACGGGGCTGCTCACCAAAGGTCAGTTTCGCAGGCTGCTCTCCCAGCTCTGGCAGCTCAGAGGGTAAGGCTTGCCTGGTGGGGACAGGGGTGTGTGCATACGTGTGTGCATCTGTGCACGTGGGCTCTACTTTAGAAACCCGCCCTCCCCAGAGCTTATTAGAAAGGCAAGCTTGGACTTTGCCCCGGAGAATAGGGCTCCGTCAACTCTTCCCCCTCCCATCAGTCCTGGAGCTGAGGGCGCCCTGAGCTCGTGTGGACTGAGGACCAAGGGCGCTGGGGGGCTCATCCCTCTGCGGAAGAGCTTGCGAATGAGTCCCGGCTGCCGCAGGCTGGCGGAAAGCCCGGCCTGCTCATGGAGAGGACCCTTCCCCTCCGCCCTCCGGGCCCTCTGAGAGTTTTAAGTGACACACAGAGCACACTGGGCCCCTGAGTGCTCACGAGGGGCTTCCGTCTCAGCAATGGCTCTATGATGTTTTAAAATCGGGCCCCTGCTCGCTGACCAGGGCTGGTCTCGGGCTGGCCCCAGGGCCTCCAGGCCTCCGAGGACAAGGAGGCCCAGCCGCCCCCCTGCCGCCCCCTGGTCACCCCCAGGTCACCCCCAGCCTTGGCAGGTCAGGCTCTGGACCAGACATGCATGGACCGGCTGAGTTTAAGAAGCAGCATTCCCCGCCCGGCTGCTGAGGAGCCCAGATCTCTGCTGTCTCCCCCCGAAGGCCACACTGTGACCTCCGCCTCGGCTCCAGGTCCTGTGGGACCCCCCAAGTCTGGGGGGTATGAACACACAGAAATCTTATTGCAGCCAGCGGCCGTCAGCCCACTCAGCAAAGCTGTGATCAAGGAGAGAGCACTGTTTGGGGAGCAATGTGCCACTACCTGGCTGTGCACCTTTGTGCAACTCACCTGACCTCTCTGGTCCTCTACTTCCTTCACAAAGATGAGGAGCCTGGGGTGGGGGGCGGTGTCAGGGAGAATGAAATGAAGCCAGAGGACGCACAGAGATTGCAGTCTTTAAAGTTCTATTTATGATGATGACATTTTTGTTATTTGTTGGTTTCTGGCTCCCTAGGACTCCTCACGAGGGACACACACACCCCCGCGGCACAGACAGCAGCAGGCGAGTCAGGCCCTCAGCTCATCGGCCCCCCACTCTCGGGCTGGCCCCAGGGCCTCCAGGCCTCCGAGGACAAGGAGGCCCGGCCGCCTCCCGGCCGCCCCCCGGTCACCCCCCGGTCACCCCCGGCCTTGGCTACATGACCTGGTCCTGCCTCCGGCGCAAGCGCAGCACGCGGGCCGCCGACAGGAAGGCCGCCCCGGTGAGCACCTCGGTGACGAAGCTGACCCAGCCCAGGGCCAGCGACCAGCCGAAGCGGATGTCCACCTGCTCCAGGAGCACCTTCTCCTCCAGCAGACACAGCGCCTCCCTGAAGGCAGCGGCCGAGTAGGCGATGTAGACGCTGATGCCCGCCAGGGTCACCAAGGCTGGGGGGGCAGGAGGAGAGGGTCAAGACCTCCCCTCCCCCAAACCCCTCCCCCCAGCAACCTCTCCCCTCTCCGCCCCCCCACCATCAGTAACTCCCAACCCCCGCCCCCAGCATCTCCTCGTGTCCACTCCTGGGCCTCCCCGAGCACTGCGGCTCACAGCGTCCAGCCCCCCTTCTCTGGGACCTCAGCTCACTCCTGACACCCCCCTAAGTAATGTCTGTCTGCCCCAGGGCTGTGAGCTACCGGGGCCTCGTCCTGGACTCCCCAGTGCCCAGTGGGTCATCACAGACACGTCCTGAGAGCCGCACTGCCCAGCCCCACAGCCACTGGCCACAGGCGGCGACTGCACCGATCTCAGCGAGCAGCCCCTGCTCCCCTGCCAGGAGCCAAGGGCTGCCCCGCCCCACCCCCACCCCCATCCAGCGCTCAGTCCATCCCAGACAGCCCGGCTGGGCGGCGCTGGTGCCCAGACTGGGCCATGGTGAGCCTCTCGTGCCAACAGGAATGATCCCGGGGGCAGGGGACACCAGGGCCTTGGGGTGTTTCCTCCCCAGCTACTCCTCCTACCCCCGCCCCGGGCCCAGGTGTGCATCCTCACTGCCCTGGCTCCGTTAAGGAGGGAAGCTGGGCAGCAGCAGCCCGGTGTGCTGGGCCCCCCTGGAAGTCTCTGGTCTTGGTCAGCCTGTCTTTCAACCCTGAGGCCCTGCTGGTGAGAGCAGCAGGCTGGGGGAGAGAGGAGGGGCCGCCAGCCGGCAGCCCAGAGCTGAAGCCGGCTCCTCGAGGTTTCTTCGGGAAATCGTGAGAGGGGCCCTCAGAACCGGCCCCGCCCTCGGCTTCTCCTGGGACACACACCCCGGACCCCGAGCTGGAAATCTCTCTCCCCACCAGCAGGGGTGTCGCCAATGGGACGCTGAGCTGAGAGGTGATGCCCCCCCCCCCACCGTGGGACCTTGAGCTCCCAACATGGGCACCTACCTCCAAAGAGGAAGAGTGTCCCTGTGAGCAGCAGGAGGAGGGAAGCTCTCAGGAGGAAGCTCAGAAACCCCGTCATCCCCCCAAAAACCATCAGGATCAGGCTGAGCGGCAGCAAAATCACAAAGGTCCCATGCATGGCTTGGAAGAGAGGAGAGCGGGCTGAAAAGGGGCACTAACATCCATCAGTCAATCAACAAACATTCACAGAGCACCTCCCCCTGGCCAGCACCTGCATGCTGGGGAAGCGATGAACAGCGCCGCTGCTGCTCATTATCAATGATCACAATAACGCCAGCCCTTGAGGTCCTTCGGGCACCAGGCCTTTGCGATCTAAGCTTCGCCCTGCTTGTTTCCCCCGCGCCTTTGCAGGTAGGTGGCCCTCAAGCAAAATGGCAGGAAGGGAAGGGTGGCGGGCTGGGGGGGAGCCCATCCCTCTCAGACAGTGGCGGAGCCAGGATAAGACGTGGAGGCAGCGTCTGGATGGGCCACATGGCCGAGAGCCAGGGGAGGCTGGACTCTGCGTGAGATGGGGCAGAGCCGCAGGCTTCATCTTCAGGCTCCCGGGGCCTTTCTGGCTGCTGTGCTGAGAGTAGCCGGCATGGTGCACTGGAAGACAACGCCCACGTCCACGACCACGTCCACAGGGTAGCCTGGGGTGGTGGGGGGACGCTGTGACTGCACCCTCCTTTGGAACAAGAGTCTCAGATGAGGTAGGTTCGGGGACTGCAGATGAGGGCAGCCTGCGTGCGAGGGGCCCTGCCCGGTCACGGTGTTCTTGGAAGAGAGAGGCGTGGTAGCGCGGGGGTGGGCAGCAGCTGCTGCAGACCCAGGGACACGCTCTGTGGCCGCAGCCCCTGAACGAGGGAGGGGCCTGGCACGGTCTCCCTAGAGCCTGTGGGGGGCTGCACACACCTTGATTTTGCATCTGGTGGGCTGTGCCACAAGTCCGGGACGTGGTCGCTTCTCAGCCGATTAGAAAAAACTAAGGGGAGGAATCTGGCTGGGGAGGGGAGATCACGGGGGTCGGGGCACCAACGCTGGTAAGGGGAAGGGGGGTTGCCAGGTCGAGGAGGTGGGGGTGAGGCACGCTCAGGCACCAGGTGTGTGGAAGGCAGGATTGGTGAGGGCTTTGCAAGGGTGTGAGAACCAGAACAGGTGACAGTGAGATCCAGGCGTGAGACCCCAGGGAAAGAGCATGGAGAGAGCCTAGGGTTTCAAGATCTCAAGATCTAAATATGTGCCCACGCGGTGGTGTGGAGCTTCCCAGCAGCCAAAGCGAAAAGGGCAGCACTACCCTACTTCCCTCTTCTCCTTCTGAGCAGGCTCAGCATCGTTTCTTCTAGAGAGTCCTTCCTTGCCCTCATACCCACCCAGTGCCCAGCTCCAGTGTCTTCCTCTGCATCCTCTCAGGGTCACCCAATCCTGGCATGCGTGGCCTATGGTCACGGCATCCATCACTCTTCTGTGTCACCTGTTAGGACGTGGGTTCTGTGACATGGGCAACCTCGTCTCCCCTTTACAACTTGGCAGGGCTTGATGCGTGGGCAATAGGTTTTTGTCCACCTAAGAACATGGCAGTGTTGTTCTAAGACACACACACACACAGAGTGGATAAAATGCAGGCTGTAGAACCAGCTGCTCGGCATGCTCACTGGCCGCTGCTATGGGCCCGTGGCAGCTTGCTGACACCCCCAGAACCCCACTTCCACACCCGCATCGTGGAGGCAATGCTGCCGGCTCATGCTGTTACCACTAGAACAGTCTGTGCCAAGACAATGAAGCAAAGTGGGGTAGCAAGCGAGGCTGGGCACTGAATAAACAACCCTGCCCTCAACAAGGATGCGGGTTTCCAGCCCCTAAATGCCACGGACCTCGGGGAGCAGAGCGACCAGACTGGTCTTCCTCCAGGACCGTCACACAGGGTCAGGATGTGCGTCCCTCCTTGCCTCCCTTCTGCCTGCCTTTTCTAAGGAAAAAGTCTTGGGCAAGAAAGAATAAATAAGCTGGTGTGGTACCTATAAATGGTCCCCTGCACAGCATCGCCGCCAGACTATAGCTAAGAAATGAAATTATTTCTCATTAAGAAATTAATGAGGTTTCCCGGAGTTGGTTCAGCCCGGCAGCCTAGAGTGTGAGCTCCGACAAGCTGCAAGCAGACTTGATGTTCTATTAGATGTCTGGGGAAGAGCAGGCACCCAGGGGAGGGTTGTAAAACCTCCTGCTGCGATGCGGCTCAGGCACCCACACGCATGCACACACCTGAGCCTTTGTTGTTTTATTTCCAAGACCACAGTCCTGGAACCTCACAGTTGCTAGGCTGTGCTGCCTGGAAGTGTCCCCGCGCCCACCCACACCCCTGGAGGAAGCAGTGGGCCTGGACACAGCTCCCCAAGGGGGACGGGGGATGTGTTCCACAGAGTGCATTTCCAGAGGGAGGCGGGGTGGCTAGGAGGGGGCGGAAGTGCAGTGGGGAGCAAGAGGGTTTGTCTCCAAAAGACCACTTAACTGCACCCTAGCCCAGAATTCATACCCTGTGGGAAGGAAAAATCCTTCCCATTCACTTCCACATACTAAATTCAGCAGATGTGCGCATGGCGTGGCGGTCGGTCCTGTGCTGAATGCTGGTGCAGGGATAAAGATGAATAATTCACAGGCAGTTGGTCTCTGGTGGCCACGCTCACCGCCCACCAGAGCCATCATCGTCTACAATCAACCATGCATTGTTAATCAACCATCTTCATACCCTCGGCCTTCCTCAAATGTCAGTCCCATCACCTGCCAACTGAGGGGTCTTTACACCCTACTCTGTCACCCCTCAAACCTCCCATGCACACCGATAAGATACAAAGCCACCCTACAAGCCACGCCCAGGATGGAAATTCCACCAATCACTGCCTAACTTTCCACCAATCACAAGAGCACAGAAAGCCTCATTTGCATAAAGCCAATGTACCCCTCCCCTTTCGCTTATATAAGCAGGTCCTTGCAGGGCTCCTCGGAGGGTTAGCTCACTCATGAGCCTGCTGAGTTGGGGGGGTCCTCTGGCTGTAAGCCTGAAATCCCAGATATCAATAGAATAAAGGTGTGTTGTGATACGACTGTTGTAACAGGAGAATTGAGCACTGCAACACACTTGAGCTGTAACCCAGTTAGACTGCCTGTGGCTGTGGGTACAGTCATCCTACAATGCCGGGCACACAAGGGCATGCAGAGCAAGTGTCTAGGATCCCTGCCCTTGTGGAGTCCAGTACAGGACCCAGATATTGGGGAAGCAAGGAAACAGAAACAGTGATGTGTGCCGAGATCATAAGCGTGAGGTGGTAAATGGCGGGAGGGGAATTCTTTGGATAAGATGGCTGCACTCACTTTCTCGGTCACTGTAAAAAAGTCCTATCAGCTAGGTGGCTTAAGAGCAGCAGGAATGTATTCTCTCATGGTTCCGGAGCCCATAAATCAAGGTGCCAGCAGGGGTCCAAGGGAGAGTCCTTCCTGGCCTCTACTAGCACCTGGCAGTTGTCACACATCACTTGGCTTGTGGCCGCATCACTCCAGTCTCCCCCTTCATCTTCATGTGATCTTCTCTGCAATTCTCTTCTTATAAGAACAAATGTCATAGGGTTTAGGGCCCATCCAGCTTATCCAAGACGATCCCATCTACGGATCCTTAACACATCTGCAAAAATGCTTTTCGAAGTAAGGCTGAATTCACAGGCACCAGAGCCTAGGACATGGGCCCACCTTTGGCAGGTGGCACCTTCCAACCCGTTGCAGTGGATTCACAGGGGCTCAACAGATGAGTGCTGAAGTTTTTAAATTAAAGTTTTAAAGTTTTAAATTAAATGAAGTTTTAAACTAAATAAAGTTTTAAATTAAAAATCAATTATAGTGTTGGCAGATAATGGCTTCATCAAGGGCAAAGGTGTATCCAAGAGAAGAGATCTTTTTGACTCACTTTTTTGTTGCAAGAGAAGAACAAGCCAGGGAGAAGCAATGGTGTTTACACTAAGGAAACTGCTTGTGGCTCTTCCATTAGCGGAGTGTTCAAAGAACAGCACCAAGAGAAAACCAGGCCCCTGCATGCTTGTGAGGTCAGGAAGTCCCCGAGTGGCTAGCGAAGTAATAGTTCTGCTCTTAAAAAGAACAGGGACGCATCCTTCTCCAGACACTTCAAAAGCTCTGGCAAAGGAAGAAAGTCTCAGAACCAATTTCCCAAAGGGGAAAATGTCACTGCCTTTATTTTCAAACCTTGTCAATGTGACTCTGAGACTCTAAGGCAGGCTCCGAGGTACTCAGTTCTATTATGCCTGGTAAGGAAATGGATTTTTAAAAAATTTTGTCAGTGTTTGCCCTCGTGTCTGTTTTCACTGGAATATAGTCCCCTTAGTTATCATTGTAGTGACCAAGGTGTGTTGCTGTGATATAAAAAGATTAAATGTCTACAAGCTAAGACGCAAATTCATATCCCAACCTCACCTCTTATTAAGCAAACCATAGCATCCATCAAAAGCCCGTTTCCTCCCCATCAGCTGGACCACAGCTCTGACCTGGCCAAACCGCCGTGAGTGCTGAACGGAAGAACAGGCTTTGCTTTCCTGTCCCCACGCATCTGAGGCAGGTAGGAGTTGGTAATTCCCATTTTGCAGATGAGAAAACTGAGCTTCAAGCTCTTATGCTGGTTGCTCCAAATGGGCCAGAAATCGTCAGAACTGGAAAGAGGCTGACAAGGTGGAGCAGAGGCTGCAGCAGAGGGTGCTCCGCCCCTCCTGGAAGTCAGGAAGGGCTGGGGGTGAGAGGGAGCCCACTGCTGAGCCCTGAAAGTAAGGTGAGGCCAAGTTCACTGGGTTGAGAAGTGGGGGCCTTTGTTCCAGAAGAGGGGACAGAAGCAGTCAGGAGGCACGGCGACATCTCAGCCTTTGCAGCTGGAGAGGTGGCAGAGGCCACACACAGACTCAAGAGCCACACTGAAGCCCACCTCTAGGTCAGCCCTCCTGGAGTTTGTTTTATAGCAATGCACAATAATATTCTTAGAAAAAATAAATAAATCAAGACCCTTTGGACACCCACCTCTACTCTTTCTTCCATTCCTCCCAGAGTGAACCTCTCTAAATGCTTGGCTATACCTCGTCCCAGCTTTCTCACCTGTATTTATACACTTATCAACATGTCTACATATTTCTCTAATTCTGAGGTGTGTGCCGGAGACACCTGGACACATCTGAAAACAGGACACTTTGACGAGGCACAGCATCTCACCATTATAACTGCCAGTGCGACTGTCTTTCTTAACAGCATAGAAAATCAAGCTGCATCTTAAAGCCTGGCATGGAGCCATACAAAAGGTCCGATGTGGGGAGTGGAGGCAGAGATAACCCACAGCATCATACTGCCCATAACACTCTCTGACTTGCTTTTATTCATTCCCCAGCTTAAAGTTCTATCCCAGGAGGCTGTTCTTTTTACTGACCACATAATATTCCACAGACGGGCTGTATCACATGTAAAAGTTTAACCATCATTCCATCCATAGGCACTGACTGAGGGTGTATCTTGTTTTTAACTGTTTCTAAAGTGATAGGGTGAACCACTTTTAAGAAGCCTCACGTGGCATACCAAGAAATAAAATTGCTTTGAATGTGATGTTTTTTATTTAAAATGTGTGCGTGACTTTCCACGGGCACTCTGGGAGGCAGCCTGAAACCTGGGTCTTCCTGCCTGGAGGGGCCGCGAGGGCAGGAAATGCTACATCTCTGCCTACAGCAGCCGCACTCCCAGCACACTGAGCACCCCCTCTGGACCCAGGCCACCACTCGATGCATAATGTCCCCGGTCCCATATCCATTCCTGTCCCTTCCACCTCCATTCTCACAACAACCTGCACCAGCTTTTCCCTTTCCACGCTGCTCCGTGTTCCGGCCCCCAGAAAGGCAGGAAAGCCAACCTTGCGATTTTTCAACTTCACCTTCTTAGAGAAAGACCCGGCCATTACTAGCGGTGTTTCTTGGCAGGACAACCAGCCTGCCCTTCCTCCTGGGCTCTTAGACCAGCTGGCAGAAGGCATGGGGAGCAGAAGGGGTGCCTCTGAGAGGCCCTTTCTACACTGCCCTCCAGAAACATCCCTGCTTTCTCTGGAAAGCCAGCCGTGCCCCAGGCTCTGCCCTGAGTCCCTCCCCTACCTGTCTGCAGCAGGCATCGTGGGCTATGACCCAGGCCTACTGGGGGTTCTGCAGGAAGGTCGGGAAAGAGAAAGACCTTCTGCTGGAGTTGCTAAAGCTGGAGAGCATTAAATGAAGGCAGAACTCAAATAGGAGAGGCCACAGAGAAGAACAAAATCGAGCTTATTTCTCTAGATGCCAGCAGGCTTCAGCTTTCCCGGTCCATAGGCCGGTAATTGTTTGCAAAGGTGTGATTGGGTTTCTGTGACTTGCCACCAAAAGACTCCTGGCTGATCCAGCTAGCCTGGTTGGCACTAGATTGTGACTCTATCCACACTGTGCTGAATCTGATGATTCCCCATTCCCCCAAAAAAAAAAAAAAAATCCAGTCCAAACCTCCAGCATCCTCAAAACTAATCTGGAAGACCCATCATCCACAGGTTAACCGAGGCGAACAATGACTCTCTGGCTCCAACTAAGGGCTACAGCTGCCCGGTCCTCTGAGGAAACCGAGCCCAAGAAAAACATCATCTTTATGAAAAAGCAGCATTTTGGAAACTGCTTCCCCCAGACAAATCACTAGCTTCAAATAGTATCCATTCCCAGATGTGTGGCGTTGCTAAAATTCCCGGTTCCCAGAAAATCAGCCTCTAAACAGACGATGCTTAGAGTTTAACAACCCTCTTTGCCTTCCTCCACGCACAGACGATGTCAGCAGCACGGGTCCCTGCCCAGACTTTCCTTCTAGAAACCTAGAAATGTTTTGTGTCTCCCACTATGTATAATCCTCAGAATCCAGGCAGTTTCCTCAGAGCTGTCTGCAGGCTGTTTCTGGGCTCAAGTCCTCAACCCTGATCCTCTAATAAACTCACTTACTTTTGCCAACACTTACTTAAGCCAACACTGGTGCCTGCTTATTGGGCCCCACGTGGTTGACTTGCTTAGGCTTATTGGAGGAAATAATCAAGGATCTGCCCAGACAGAGGATCTGTGCAGGAGGCTGCTGGGGAGCCTGCTACCGCCCCTCTGCTCGCGCCTCGGCAGCGGGCCCTGCAAGAGTAAAAAGTCTTCACATTACGAAAGGGCTCAGACAGACGCAAATCCATTCTGGGATGAGAGATTCTGGGAAAAGCTCCTCCTGGGGATTGCAGCGAGCATGTGTTCTGAAGGGCAGCCTGCTCTCTCCCAGCCGATGGGTGGCAATCACAGCCGCTGCACCTCAGGCCAGGCTGAAGTAGCCTTGCTTTTCGTCCCGCAATAACTGCAGGAAGAGGCCACAGTTTTCCTCTTCACGCCCACAGGGCAACTGAGGCTCAGAGAGGCGGGACTTTCGCAAGGCCACAGCCTCTAGGAGGGGGTGCAGGGGAACCCACCGTGCTGGCTGGATCAGCCAGGAGTCTTTTGGTAGCAAGTCACAGAAATGCAAATCATACTTTTAAAAAGCAGGGGGTAGACCTAGGTCTGAGGCTGAACAGATGAACAGACCCTGGGGTCTGAGTTTCTCCTGATCCTCAAACTCCTGGTGCCTGGTTGCATTTTCAAGTCACACAAGGAAGCGGGGCAGACTGTGGTCATCCCATCTACCCAGAGGTGGGGTCAGTGGGCTGATGCCCGCCCCGGGCACCGGTCAGGGTCAGGGTCAGCACTCCCTAGATGGGGCTGCCTGACAGTGGCTGGAGGGAATGAGAGGACTGCGTTTACCGAGCTCTTGCTACGTGCCTAACACTTGGTATCAAAGCAAGGCAGAGAAATGATAAGCAACAGAGACACCCCCCACCACGAAACCCCATGCCCCCCCAGCCCCCACAAACCACGAGGTGCTGTGAGGTCCCAGCAAAGGTGGTTTTTCATCCAGCTAGTTCTTGGGCTCCTGGCCACGCCCCTGGGGGTTCTGCTATTTCCTCTGGAGAGCTGTGGAGACCAGGGACCAGGGAGCCTCAAATGCCTACCCCGGGCTCACAGAGGTCGGGGGAAGAGTCAGAGCTGGGGTTGGACCCCCAGTTCCCTGACCGCTAAGGCAGAAACTCCTGATTATTCTTGAAGCAACGCTCGGAGCACACCCACCTCCCTCCCGTGCGCCCTGGGGTCGGGGCCAGAGCGCAGGGTGCCTCCAGCTCCTGCATGTTCACTGCGAAACCACACAAAGTTACAGGGGGAGCGAGGGACACCCCCCTCCTGCGCCCCGCCCGGCTGTTTGGAGAAGACCCCCCCAAATCCCGCGGCGGCCCCCGAGCTCTCCCCCATCCCCACCTTGGCGGGACTCACTAAGAAGTTGCCGGCTGGAGTCGCTGACGGTGACGTTCTCCTGCCAGAAGGGGTTCATCAGCGGCGCGCACGGGCTCTGGACTGGGTGGGGCGGAGGAATCGCTGGGCGGGGGCGCGGGGTTGGGACCCCAGGGCGCGCGCCTCTGGCCCCCGAGCCCCCCCGGGAGCCCCAACCGGGAGGCGCGCGAGGAGCGGAGCAGCAGCGGACCGAGCCGGGCACCTCTCGAATACCCCGCCCTCTGGCCACCTGCCGCCCACCACCCCGCGCCCCCAGGCTGCGCGTTTGGGGTTGGGGGCTTGGGGAGGGGGCGCGCGCCAAGACGGGCCCCAGGCGAGCCCGGCACGGCGCGGGCAACGGCGCGGCCCCAGCCCCTTCCCCGCGGGCACCCTTACCCCGGCAGGTCCGCCAGAGGCCGGAGTGCGAGCTCAGGGGCTCGAGCTGGCTGAGGTTGGCGCCCCCCACTTGGTCCTGCGCCCCCGGGCCGCTGCGCTCCAGCCGCTCGGTGTCAATGATGTACCAGAAGTCGGTGCCGATGGCGGCCGCCAGGAGCACGAAGCTGAGCGCCCCGGTCAGTGCCGCCGCGCCGGCCAGGGCGCCCAGGTGCACCCGCATCGCGCAGCCCCGGGCGCCCACCCGCCCGCCCCGGCGGCCCCTCCTTGGCGCCAACCCGCGCCCCAGCCCGCCGGCCGCGCCCCGCGCCTCCTCCCAGCTTCGGAGCCGGGAGCTGGAGCCCAAGCCCCGGGCTGGATCCCTCGCTCCCGGGCTGGCTCCGCCCCTCAGACCCTCACCTGCGCCGCGGACCTGCGCGCGCTCCGCCCTCGGACCCGCGTCCCCAGCCCCCGGGCGCGGCTGCGCCTCGGGGCCCTCCCTGGAGCGCTCGGACTTCAGACCCCTGCTGAGCCTTCGCCCGCCTCCCTGACGCCCCCACCTCCCCTGGACCCCACCCCAGCCCGGGGCACCGTCTCACCCACTCCTTGCTCGCCCCCAAGCCTTGTCCCTCCGTCTCCAACGGAACCCCAGCCGCTCTCCACGCTGCCCTGCCTCTCCCTCCCCGCCCCAATGCGCCTGTCTCTCCCACACCGCACCCCAACTTCCCGCTCCAGCCTGGCGCTCCAGAAGCCGCCTGGCCGGCCCTTCCCGCATCTTCCCCTACTTGCAGGGGTGGGGGTGGAAGGACATGCCCAAGTGTCCCGACTCCTCCACGCCCAAGCCAGTCCTGAGATGTTGCCGAACCTCTGTGAGCCTCAGTTTCCCGTGTCCTAAGATGAGGATCCTGACAGCTACCAACCCTAGAAGGCAGCATGAGAGGGGCTGACATGGTAGAAGGATCTGGTGGCCTCCGAGGAGAAAGCCCAACGCTGGTCTCAAAATAGGTGGGAAATGCCTTGAAAATTGGGGTGGGGTACATTTTTTTAAAATAAATTTTATTTTTATATTCCCCATACAATTACAACCCCCTTATTTTGACCCCAATCCCTCCCCTCCCCGCCCCCTACCCCCCATAGAGTGTCTCTGGTTCGTAGTTGTTTGTTGATTTTGATTTTCACTTTCTTATAGTTATTCATTTTCCTGGTCCCTTATTTAAGTTTTCTAGATTCCTGCTATGAGTGAGACCATCCGGTATTTTTCTTTTTCTTTCTGGCTTATTTTGCTGAGCATGATCCCTTCCAGCTCCATTCATGTTGCTGCAAATTGCATGAGTTTATCTTTTTTGATTGCTGAGTAATATTCCATGGTGTATATGGACCACATCTTCTTGATCCAGTCATGTATTTTTGGGCATTTGGGTTGTTTCCAAAGCTTAGCTATTGTAAATAGTGCTGCTATAAACATAGGGGTGCAGGTGCTCTTTGGAATGGATGTTTCTGTGTCCTTTGGGTAAATACCTAGGAGTGGAATTGCTGGATCATATGGAAGCTCAAGTAGGTCCAGCAATCTCCACACAGCTCTCCATAGTGGTTGGACCAGTTTGCACTCGGGGTGGGGTACATTTTAAATATCTTCTCCTTAATGTAATTAATGACTCTTGAATGATGGAGTTATCTGCTACCTCTCTATCTGCTCCTATTCAGACAATATGCTAGAGCTCTAGGATAGTTCAGTCAACACCATTCTGATCCACCTTCACATTCTAGACGCCTTTCAGCCGGTGGTGTCCTCTTGACATAATTCTGAAGTAAAAGTAGAGTTGGTTGGGAACGGCTCCCCCAAGGAAAAGGAGAAGACCTTGGGAGGAGAAGGCTTGAGGCCCACCTGGAATATAGATGTGATGTCTGGAAGTACAGCAGCCCTCATGCCACCATGAAGACAAACCTCCTCATGAGGCTGAGTCTCTGATAACATCATTGAAAGCTGCCTCACCTTTGAAGTACCTACCTCCAGACTTGTTAGAAAATAAAGATAAACGCTTCTCTGTGTAAGCCGTTATCTTAGGGAAGCTGTGTTTAGACTGAATGCCTTAGTCCTATCCAACAGTGTATCATTGACTCTCAGGTTAGCACATGATACACAGTAGATGTGTCTTGAAGATTTGTTGATTTAATAAGTGAATTCTGCCCAAAAGTCTCTTCTGACAAGCTCAGCGCTAAATTTATGTGGCAAAATCATAAGGAACCAACTCGGGGCTTTAGATATCTAGCTAGGATATCAGTATGGCTATTAAGAGTGCCAGGCTGGGGAGAAATGGCCTCTGTTTATTAAGTCTCCTGAGGTCACGATGTTCAACTGGCCAATTGGACTCCACAGATGTGACCTGGCGTAACTGTTTCAGTGCAAAGCCTCCATCTGTCTGTGAGAGACACCCAGAGGAGCTGGCTGCCACACTCCATATCCTTTATGATGGAATTAGTTTAACATGAAAAGGCACCAGGAGCCCACTGGTCTAATGTCCCCATCACATGCCTGGCAGGATGCCAAGGCATCCTCTGTTCCAGGAGAACCTCTTCCCAAATCTGGATAAATGACCCAGAACACCTGGGTTCCTGTGCCACTAACCTGCTGAGCCTCCGCTTCCTTGTCTGTAAAAGGGATTAGCACAAATATCCCCTTCTAGAAACCTGTCACAGTGACTGCCCACCTTCTGAAGCCTTCCACTGTACCAGGAACATCAGTTGTTTCCCTTAGGAATCGTCACAACAATCCTATGAGAAAAGTATGCTTTGCCTCCCCCATTCTTAAAATTGGCAACCCCCCCCCAAAATATACACAATTAATGTATACAGTTTGGTGAGTTTGGACATATGTACACATTTGTGTGACCATCATCACAATCAAGATAATAAACACATTCACCCCCTCCCAAACTTTCCTAGTCTCTCTTTGTTGTTGCTTTGTTTTTGTCTTGTGATAAGAACATTTAACCTGAGCGCTCCCCTTGGAATGAATTTTGAAGTGCACAGGACGATACTGTTGATGGAGGCTTGGTGTTGTACGGTAGATCTCTTGCACTGACTCATTCTACATCACTGTGACTTTATGACACCAGTTCCTCAGATGACTCTCCACCACCCTCTGGAACTGCTACACGTTTGACTGGGTACCTCACACAAGAGGAATCATGACTATTTGTCCTCCTGTGACTGGCTTGTTTCACTTGGCATAATGGCTTCCAAGTCCATCATGTTGTTACAAGTGCTTCTTTTTTTTTCATTTTATATGTTTTCTACATCATTTTTCATTTTTGCACACTGTATGCATTTTCATTTTGGTTATATTCCCCATACAATTCCCACCCCCCCTTATTTTGACCCTAATCCCTCCTCCCCCCGTAGTGTGTCTCTGGTTTATAGTTGCTTGTTGATTTTGATTTTTACTTTATTATAATTAGTCTTTTTCCTGGTCCCTTATTTAGGTTTTCTAAATTCCTGCTATGAGTGAGACCCTCTGGTATTTTTCTTTTTCTTTCTGGCTTATTTCACTGAGCATGATCCCTTCCAGCTCCATCCATGCACCCCTATGTTTATAGCAGCACTATGTACAACAGCTAAGCTATGGAAACAACCCAAATGCCCAAAAATAGATGACTGGATCAAGAACATGTGGTATACGGGGACTCCCCGGTTGAGCGCTGGGTTGCGAAGCTGCCCACAGCCTCTGCAGCACTGGTTCAATCCCCGGCTGCTCCCCAGCTACTGGAGGAGGGTCCCACGTGGTGCACAGACCTCTCCTGCCGCCCACTGCTCCCCTCAGCAGTGTACTTCGGTCCTTCTGCCTGCTCTGCTCCCCACTCTGGCTCTGGTGAATTCTCTCACCCTCCCGCGCTCTGACTGTACCCAGTGCTTGTATAAATAAATAAATAAATCTTAAAAAAAAAAAAAGAAAAAGAAAAGAAGATGTGGTACATATACACAAGCAATCAAACAAGTGCTTATTTTTTTAAGACTGAATAATATTGCACTGTATGTGTATTTACTACACATACACCTCTCACCTCCCACATCTCTGGCCTGTACCCCAGCTCTTGTGTGCATAAATAAATAAATCTTTTTTTTAAAGGGAGAATCAGCGAGGTTTTACTTCCAATGCCCCCTCCACCAAGCTCTACCTGAGTGACCCTGGGTGCAACTTTTACTTCTCTGAGCTTCGTTTTTCTTCTTTGGAAATATGGGTGTGAAGCTACCAAACTCACAGTTATCTTCAAATTACATGAGGCAATGTGTTGGTCTGCTTGGACTGCTGTAACAGAACATCACAGACTCGGGGCTTGTAAACAACAGAGCCTTATTTCTCACGATTCTAGGACGGCAACATGATGGCATCATCAGATTCTGTGTCTGGTGAGGACCAGCTTCCTGGCTCTGGGGACTTGCTGCTGCGTCTTCACATGCGGGAGGGGCGGGCAAGCTCACCACCATCTCTTTATAACAGGCACTGATTTTGCTTATGAAGCTCTTGCTCATGATTTAATCACCCCCAAAGTCTCCAACCTCCAAATACCATCCCACTGAGGGTTAGGAGGAACCAGGGTGGACATAAACACTCAGTCCATAACAGACAGTATAGAAGAGAGCATTCACCCCATAACCTGGCACACAGTAGGTGCTCAACACACACGCAGTAGATGTTAGCAGCCCTCTTTCCCCCTGTGCAGCTTGCTCCTCGCCGTGACTGGGTGGCAGGCAGAAGACGCACATCCCATCTCCATCTTCCAGGTCACCAATCACAGAGTGTCAGGTATTAGCCTCTAACTGCTCCATATGCCTCCTGTGTACCCCGTAGCCATGCCACTGGGACATCAGCTGCTTGGGGGCAGAATTGGATTGCACCCCCACAGTTTCTCTAGGGGCCCCCAGCAAGTGTCTGGGCCTGGAGAACATTCCTCTAACAATCTGCCGGCGCTTACAACAGCGCCTGACCCCAGCCACCTGCTGGCATGGCCTCCCCACTCCTGACCCAGAACCAGTGCTCAGGGAGCCTGTGTTAAGAGCAGGTGCTGGTGGGGCTGTGGGGTATTGAACCCCCAGGCCCTGCTGGTGGGAGCATAAAGTGGGACAAACAGTTCCTCAAAATGTGAAACAGAAGTGACCACGTGAGCCATAATTTCATTCAAGCATGACCACAGAAGACTGGTTCGCAAAGGTTCATAGCTGTGCTACTCACAATAGCCCAGATCAGGGAAAACCACGCAAGTGCCCACCAGCCGATGAATGGACAGACAAAATGCAGCCCATCCAGATGCCAGACTATGATGCCATCCTATAGAACAGCTACAAGGAGGTGCCCAGAGACATCGAGCCAAGGGAAAACAAGTCTTCATATGCGGTTCCATTTACACCATCAGTCCAGACTGCGCAGGGAGGGTGTGCTGGTCTGGGTTCAACACACACTCCTCTCTTAGGAGGATTTGTTTGCTGCATTACAGAGGCTGAGAAGGATCACCCACCTGCCAGCGGAGGGGCCCAAGTCCTGAGAAGCAGCAGATCCTACGATGTGAATCCCAGTGCCCGGAGAAGATGAGGAGAAAGGCCATGTCCCGCCGGGCGATGGGAGGAAGCAGACCGCCGCCCTGCTCTTTCTGTTTACGGGCGCTGAGCACTCTCATCCTAGAGCGCAGCCAGCTCCTCTGAGCCCACCTGCTGATGCCAGCGGAAGCACCCCTCGAGCACCCAGAGACAGTCCATCCGGGCGCCCAAGGCCAGTAAGCCGACAGCTAATTGTCACAGGGGGAATGAGGAATGACTGTAAATGGACTGAGGTTGCTTTTGAGAGTGAAACGAACATTCTAAAATTAGATTCCGGTGATTATTGCACAACCCTGTAGATAAGCTAAAAGCCACTGGGTTTAGAGATACATTCAAAGTCTCAAAGCCTATGTCGGGGACTTACCCAGGTCACATGGAGAGGGTGGAGGTGACACCCTGATTCTCATCACAACAACCCGCTTACTAGGTGTGTCTGTCGCCATGGCAGCTTCATCTCACTTAACACAACAATCCCAGCGGCCACCCGTGGTCAGCAAAGGGCTGTGGCGGCAGCCACTCTCGTCCTGGGCTCCCTCGAGGTGCACAGCCTCCTGAGGCCTTGGTTTCTCCATCCGCAGAGAAGGTGTAAAGACAGTCCTGGTCCTGAGATCATGAGCACATGACCTGGACCCACACATGGAAAGCTCTGAGCAGAGCCTGGGTAACCCATAGAAACAGCCAGAAACATTAGTCAGCTTGTGCTATTAGTGCAGGTCCTTTCTACAGAACACGACAGGCGGCTCAGGGTGACCCACAGGGTCACGCCACTAATAGGACATTCAACCCAGGCCCGGCTCCAGAAGTGAGGCCGCTGCCACGACCCGGGGTATCCATCTGAACAAGCAGGTCTGACATCGTCTCCTCCCCCGCGTCAGACAGCAGCCGGCGCCCCTGTCCTCCCAGAGCATGTTTGTAGCTCCTGAGGAAACAGTCTCTCCAGATTATGAATGCCAGAACCGACACGTCAGTGCCGGCACCAGCCACCAGCCGGCTCCCCACAGTCCTGCCGGGCCAGGGCTTGCAAAGTCTGAGCTAGGAATGAGCTGATAGGGATTCTGAGCATCACAAGGAGGAGATTGTGACCAGCCAGTTCTCTGAGGTCATGGTCCCTTGGAAATGCCGGCTGCAGGGCGCAGTTGCTCCCTTCCCCAGCCAAGACTGCAACCAGCCTCCACGAAGGACATGTGGCCCTTCACGCTGCCTCGCTCAGCAGGGGCTGGGAGGGAACAGAGGCGCTAGAACCCTAGAGTGGGGAGACAGCTGAGCATCAGGCCATCATCTTGCAGAGGGGCCGTGAGGAGACGAGAGCTGCCTTGTTGGCAGGTGTCAGTTTATTGAGCAGCTACTGTATGCCAGGCACTAAGGATGGAACAGGAATTGGATAAGGTCCCCTGCTTCCTCCAAGGAGCTCATACAGTCCTGGGGACACAGAAAAGGAAGGAAATATGCAACAAGGTGTCACACATGCTGTCATAGAAGGAAGTCAAGTCTGTGCTATTTGGGGGTAGCTGGCACTTGTGGAGAGCTCAGACAGTGCCTCCACACCAAGGGATTCAGGTAGCCCCCTTCCAGCCTCCACCCCAATCACATTCCCTCGAAACCCCACCATTCAGTGAGATTTTATCTTCACCGCAATCCCATGTGGATTTTCTGTGGCCACTGCACCAAGTTATCACAAATTTAGTGACTTAACCCAACACACAATTGTGCTTATTCTCTTATGGTTCTGGAGGTAGGAAACCCACACTCAGAACTTTCCCTGGGCTGAAATCACAGGGCTGTGCTTGTTCTGGGGGCTCTTGGGCAGTGTCAGTTGCTGGTTTTCCCAGCACCTAGAGGCGCCTGCACTCCTTGGCTTTTAGCCCCTCCCTCTGTCTTCAGAGCCAGCCACACAGCACAGCTTCTCCCCGCTGGCCACTTCTGTCCTTGACTTGTTTCGCTGACTCCCTTCCCTCCCTCATGACATCACACCCACATAATCCAGGAAAACCTCTTCATCTTGAGAGCCTCAACTTAATCCCATCTGCAAAGCCCCCTTTTAGGTGGAAAGTAACATAGTCACAGGGTTCAGGGATTAGGACGGGATATGATTCTGCCTAGCACAAACCCTAACAAAACTAGGGCTTACTATACCCCCACACTGGAAATGAGAAAACCAAGGAGTAGAAAGGTGAAGTAACTTATCTAAAGTTGGCAAAGGAGCAGGGATTTGGACCAGGGCTTACCTGGTCCCCAAGAGCAGGGAAGAGTCTCCACTCTGCTGCAAAGGACATGGGAGAAGCCCAGGACTGGACAGCAGAAAGCAGTTTGCTGTAAGAGGAGGTCCCAAGCCAAATTGTGGGGCTGACAGCTGGCGGCACCCCCTCACTTTCAGAACCACCACTGCTCCCCACATGAGCTGAACTCCCCCAGACACACCAGACCAGCTTCTCCTGTAGTTCAAATCATCAAGACAAATACAGTGACTTAGGGGGAAGCTTCTGGAAGTCAGCCAGTTGTCTCTGCTCCCCAACTCATTTGAATGTCTGAAAACAAGGAGCACCAGTCTCCCATCTGAAAAATGGGCAAAATGGATGCCTAGTCGCATGAGCACACGACACACCCTCCCTCCTTCTGTTCTTCACCCTGACCCTGCAGTTTTGTCCAGAAACATTTTCCTGTTTTAAGAAGTATCTTGTTTCTATGACAGCCAAGGGAAATAATGCGTCTAGACTCAGGCCAGACCAGCTGGCCTCCTCCAACCTCAGCCAGTGTGCGGAGTCTGCATAGCGGCCCACAGAGAACATGCCTCAGGGACTCCTGGGGTCAGCCAGACCGGGAAGGAGTGGAAAAGTCTAATATAAAAATAGTATATAACAACAACAACAAAGAGGTAGTGCATAGCTTTTTTTTTTAATATTGGGGGAAAAGGAAGATAAGGAAAGTAGTCTTTTATCCTGTCACCAGAGAAGCCTCTGCTTGCATGCCAGACTCATTTCTAATCATTTTTCCTGTGAATAAAGTAATGAGGATAGTGTTCATTGTGCTTTCTCTGGGTGCAGGGCCCTGTTCTGAGAGTTCTATGTGCATCATGTCAGTGCTCACAGCAACGCGATGAGGGGGGTGGCATTATCATCCCCAGTTAGCAGGTGGGAATGTCGAGGCAGAGAGGTAAAAGGATGAAAGGATAGATAGATGTATAGGTGACTGAGCATGGGAGTCAGGGTGGTGGATTAGAGTAGGAGCCCTGAAAGCAGACTCCAGGAGTTCTTTTATTTTTCTCTTACATTATATGGATGATATCAACACGAGTCATAAAATACACAAGTCTTAAAATTCAAGGAATACAGAACGCCATGCAGAGAAGAGCCTCCCCTCCACTCCTGATCCCAGTCCCTAAGTTCCCTTCCCCAGGGGAAACCACACTTAGAAATTTGTGTGCATCTTTCCAGAGATACGTTGTGCAGGCCAGTATGTGGCTTAGCATACCGTGCATACATTTCTTTTTCCACAAATGGCACCTTAAACCTTGCTTTGTTCACTCAAGGAAATGTTTCATGGGTCATTACAAGTCAATTGGTGTGGGTGGGGAGGGGGTTCTAACTTAGGTGCATAGCACTGAGAAGCCATTTAACTAGGTGCTCCTTCATGCAGGTACAACCCACAGGGAGTGCTCACGACATGTGATCATTAGGATTGTAATCACACAGCACAGGGAGTCTTCGCGTTGACTAAAATGACCTCACTCAGCTGGACTTCATATGCAAAAATAAAAATAAACATTGATCCATAGCTTGCCCCACATGTCAAAGTTAACTCTAAATGGATCACAGACTTACGTGCCAAAATGGAAAAGCTATATACTAAAGGAGAATATAGGAGGATGTGGAATAACCTGGGGTTAAGCAAAGATTCCTTAGGTAGAACATAAAGAGCATAACTCATAACAGAAAAAAGTCAGTGGTCCCCAGTGATGCCTCCTCCTGGGAATCTTATCTTTGGGTGGTCCCCTTCTGTGTGAGTGGTAGATATGGCCTTGCTCCTAGTCAACAGAGCACAGCAAAGATCATGGGTGTCATTTCTGTGATGCCGTCCAATGAGCCTGCAGTTTCCATCTTGCTGGTAGACTTGCTCTGCCTGCCTTCTTGGCTTCCATGATTCATGACGGAAGATCAGCATGGCCAGAAACTGTATGATCCTCTTATCAACATCCCTGAGGATCTGAGAGCCTCAGGAGACAGTCCAGGAGGAACTTTTCTGCCAATAACATGAATGAGCCAGGACTCGGATTCTTCCCCAGTTGAGCTTTCAAATGAGACCGCTGCCCATGTGACAACCTGCTCAAAACCTTATAAGAGATAGTGAAGCAGAGACCCAGCCAAGGAACCACAGGAAGGGTGAGATAATAGGTGTGCTCTTTTAAGCCATTGTGTTTGTGGTGGTTTCTTGCACAGCCATAAAGATAACTACTACATGATTCTGGAGCGTAATTTGGGGCTGTGTGTCAAGGACTTTAACCAGTGCATATTCTTTGATTCCTCAGTTCCACTTTGGGAAACAGAGAGACATTGTTCCATAAAGCACTTCCAAAGATATCATCACAGAGATGCCTAGTTGGAGAAAACTACCTAGCATTTAGTGAGGACCTACTAGGTGCCAGGAGCTTCATATGCTTTCCTTCACTGAAGACTCACAGCCGGCTTATAATATTATGCCCATTCTACAAAGCAGCAAAGACTCTCCAAGACATGAATGATGCACTCAAGAGAAATCAGACGATGTTTATAAAATTGTTAGTACAGTGTCTGGCACACAGAAGTGCTCCATAAATCTTAAATCAATCAAACTTACTCTGTTTCCAGTTGCAGAAACCTAATCCAAATAGTCTAAACTGGAAAATTCCACAGAATCAGGGAGCTCAGAGGTGCTTCTGGCTGTATCCAGGAGCCGGGAAGAGAGCTATCACCAGGTCTCTGTCTTTGCCAACCTATTAGCTCTTCTTGCTTCTGTTTCTCAGGCTCTATCCACACGACAGGAAAAGGTCCCAGACTTCTTTCCTCCTAGTCTAGCAGCCTGGGAGAATAACAACATCCCATACCCCAAATCCATAGGCTAATCCCAGAGAAGAATCTGATTGGTCCTGTTTGGGTCACATGTCTCTTTCAGTAGTCTGGGGCCAGGAGGTTGGCCCTCGGTGACTGGCCACCCTGAATCACATGACCCTAGAAGAGGGTACGAGTGCCTTGATTCATAATCCCTCCCAGAACCACAAGGATGGAGCAGATTGGTCCCTGAGAGGAAGGAGAGCCGCAGACAGAATCAGCACACCCACCCGATTTAGCAAGGATCACTCCCACATGGATAGGAGCCGTGAAGGCCACCGTCCAACCCCGCCACCCCACCCAGCTCCAGAGTCACCTGGCTGCCATCGCACAAGCTGGTCTCCCACCTTCCTGCTCTAACCTTTTCAAGCTTCAGGACCTTTCAGTGAGAACTAAAGGCCGCTGTCAGCATCCTGGAAAACAGTTCTGCCCAACAGGGTGCGGCAAAAAGAGGCTCAAGAAAGCCTGGGGGGCGGCGAAAGCCAGCTGGATGCAAAGGGCAGAGTCAGCCAGAGCTGACAGGCCCCCAGTCCGCACCTGCGAGTTTGTCAGGGAGGCAGCCAGCCCAGGAAGGCTTCCGAAGGCCAGGCAGGGGCTGGAAGCTTCCAAATCAACTAGAAAATGGCCACTGCTTTTTGAGTACTTAGGGGCCAGACTCCATAATAGACACATTACCCACTTAATCCCTTCAACAACCCTATGAGTGATGTGCTACCAAGACTCCCATTTTAGAGAAAGGGAAACTGAGGCACACAGTGAGGTATAGTGACTTGCCCCCAAGTCATAGAATCGAATTGGAGACTCCACCCCAGACTGACTTGCTTTGCTGTTATGCTTTTCTACTAACCATTAGGCCACATGGCCCTTGCTGGGAACTGGCACAACCCAGCACTTTACAGGCCCACTGAGGACTTTGAGGTCCTCCTCTCAGTCCCCACCTGGATCCCCCCCTCTCTGAGACTGAGTGCCCTGGAGACAGAGTGCCGAAGAGAAGGAACTCACACGTTGGCACAAGCCGCCAGTCCCCTCGTCTACACAGACACACCACTGACCATCTAGAGAAGCGGGCTCTCTCTGTAAGACCTAGCTCTTACATAGCGCCTCAGCCAACTTTTTCTTAAGGGGCCAGAAAATATTTGAGTCATTCCCCAGGCATAGGATCTTGGCCACAATTATTCAGCTCTGAGGTTGCACATAGGGTAAAGCAGTAGGAACAGTTACAAGCAAGTGTTCCCATAACACTTCACTTATGGAAGTAGGCAGTACATGGGGCTCGGCCTGGGGCCAGTTTACCCACCCCAATTCTATAGGAACACTTCAGACACTGAAGAGAGGAAGGTGTGTTTATTGAGCAACTATTATATAAACCAAGTACCAAGCTAGGCTGTTCCATTCGATCCCGAAAACAACTCTGTTCAGTTGGGGCGTTCTTACCCCACGTATAGATGAAAGAAACGGACATGAACTTCACCCAAGTCAGAGGTTCATTAGCAAGAGTCAGGATGAGAATCTAAGACGTGGAAGCCCAGGGCTTTGTGCCCAGGACACACCGCCTGTCCTGGAGCGGCCACTGCATCCCAGTCCCTCAGTTCCTGTGCACCCCTGGCATTCCAGCCTTCCCCCACCCCCGCTTCCACACCAGCCCAGCCATGCACCCGCGAGAACATGACCCGCCTCTGGCTTGCCTCGGCCCCTTCCCCCATCCTCTTCCCTGCGTCTCTCCACAGGGCTCAACACCATTCTGTCTGCAACACATTTTCCAGCTGGGAAAGGAGAAATCGAAAATTCTGTTTTTGCACTAGCTGCCCTTTTCGCCTGTGGCTTAAATTCCCCCACAGAACAGGAATAACACCTAGAGTCATACAAAAGTCGATATTTATTGAGCTGGCACCAGGAGCCGGCGGCTGGCCAGAGGCTGGCTAGACTGACAGGGGCTGACTGGGATGGGAGAGCGGAGGCGGGAACTCTAGGACCACCTCAAGGGGCTGATAGACACAAGCACCAGACACCCCACGAAGACACCGAGTTCGGTAGTTCAGCTTCTAAATGAGCTTGACTTTGTCTACACCTGCAGAAAGCAATTAGTGCCTGGGAGTGTCCATCCTCCTAGGGTGAACCTCAGCCAATCACTGACTGGTGTGAGAGTGTGAACGTCAAGTTCTCTTGCTGTGGTCAGTTGAATGCTGGCCCCCAGAAGACACGTCTACTCAGAAACCATGAATGTGAACCGATTTCGGTAAAGGGTCCTTACAGACGTGACTAAGTGAAGGCTTTGAAATGAGAGCATCCTTGATTATCAGGATGGACCCTAAAATCCCATGACAGGTGTCCTATAAGGAAGACAGATATGGATGAGAAAGAAGGAGATTGGAGCAAAGGTCAGCAAGCCCAGGAACACCCAGCATTGTGGGTGGCCACTGTGGGTGGGACAGAGGCCACCTTCAGAGGGACTGAGGCCAGGCCACCCCTGGATTTCAGACTTCTCAGTTCTCACACCATCCCTGGGAGACTCCTACCCACGCTGCTAACACTCTGATGTAATGCGTGCTCAGAGCTCCCCACGGCTCAGGCTGCCCCCTCTCATGCTGGGCCTGCGGCCTCTGCAGTGTCTCCTGGAAGCCCCTCCCCATAAGTCATGCACATGCATCCCCACCTCCAGGTCTGCAGAGCCTCATACACGGGAGCCAGGCAGGCCAAGCTTGCACAGAGGCCACTGACTCGAGGAAGTTGGGGTGCATCTTAGAAGACCCACTTCCCTTTTCTAAACCATTCTTCAGGGTCAGGTCCATCTACCTCCCTAGATGCCAAGTGACTGTGGGTAAGTGGCCTGGCATGGCTGAGCCTCAGCTTGCTGAGCTGCAAAACAGGGACTTTGGGGACACCTGCCCCTCAGGTTGCTGGGAGAACGAGTTGAAGGACGTGTGAAGGCAGCGGGCCCCTGAGACTCTTCTGCGCTGCTAGGTGGGCCCAGGGCGGCATGTCCCGCTGGAGGTCAGGCCTCAGCCTCCCGCTCCCAGCCGCCAGGCAGAGCTCCTGAAGTAAACCCAGACATGTGGCCCCTCCACCAGCCCCCCCTTGCTCCGTATTGATTCGATTTGGTTGCAAAATGTTCCCAAGATGAAAGGCGCGGATGGGGGGTTGTGTAATCATGTGGATGTGCAACATCTGAAGGCTCATGAAGTGTCATCGTGTAAAAAAGAGAAAATTGAAACTTGGAGAGGGCGGCGGAAAATAGATCACAAAAGCCGAGAGCAGAATGAAAAGGGCCCGTGGCATTGAGTCTCTGGCCGGCGCGCCTGTCCTCAGGGTGGGGGACAGGTGGGGGCGCTGCAGAGGACAGGCATTGAACACGCCTGGCCCAGTCCCCCGAGAAGTGTTTGGTGGAGAGGGCCCTGCAGTCTGCCTGGTGGTGGGCCAATTCCAGGGTCAGCTCCCCTAGAGCCCCCCTAAAGCTGCCTGAGGCCTCTCCTGTCCCTGCTTGGTGGTGTTCTCCGGTCTCCAGCGTCTCCATTTCAAACCACATGTTCTTGGGGGGACTTACTTAACACAGCCAGGACCTCCAGACGACTCTCAGAGGTGTCCACGGGAGGAGCCGCGGCCACCCACCAGTCAGGACCACGTCACCTCTGCAGACACCCCTCAGCACTGCTGAGAGCAGCCACCACAGCTCAGCTACTTCTAACAGGTGAGTGCCGGCATGAGGAAGGAGAGTCTCCATCGGTCTCCCAGCCAGGCGGGCAGGGTGGGGAACCCTAACTGCATCATTTTTGCTTCGTGCGCAGTCAGCACAGGTGAGCGCAGTGGAAGGGGTGGAGTGGAGCAGCTAAAGGAGCATCAACTCCACTCGGTCAGCACAGTGGAGACAAATCAACAGCGGTAAGTGCTTCCTAATGATGTGATGGGGTCAGGAGGTGGGGCCTTCCCTGGAGTCCTGTCAGTGGGATTAGGGCCCATATCCCATTCCTAGAAGTGGGATACAAACCCTACAAAGTACCTACTCCACCCCACCCCCCACCCCCATGGGAGCATAAAGCCAGACATCAGCCGTCTGGAATCTAGATGAGGGCCTCTGCCAGAACCTGACCTGCTGGCGCCTCGATTCCAGCCTCTAGAATTGTGCGAAAGAAATTCCTGTTGTTAATAAATCATGTGCCATGTGGTATTTTGTCAGAGCAGCCCCAACAGACTGAGATGCGTTTGTCTGAGTAGCTGGGTAACAGGGTGTTTTTATTCAGTGTGTCACATTTTATTCCCACCGCCTCCTTTCAGTCCTCCTGGTGACCATGTTTGACCCAGGGAGGCCCCTGTGCACTTTCAGTGCCAAATAAATTTCTAAGTATACAAATAATGATGAGGCAGCTCTTTAAAATGAAAGCAAAGGCCTCTTGAACCTACCCCCAGCATAGACCCCTCCCAAGAAGAGGGGTGTCTTTGTGCATTTATATAACATGCATCTATACTGAGGAAACAGTATTTTGTGTTTCTTCTCTACGTACGAGAACATCTTACTCACATCCCACACAGTATCAGCCAGATATCCTTCGGATGACTTTGTCGACACCTGCAGAAAGCAATTAGTGCCTGGGAGTGTCCATCCTCCTAGGGTGAACCTCAGCCAATCACTGACTGGTGTGAGAGTGTGAATGTCAAGTTCTCTTGCTGTGGTCAGTTGAATGCTGGCCCCCAGAAGACACGTCTACTCAGAAACCATGAATGTGAACCGATTTCGGTAAAGGGTCCTTACAGACGTGACTAAGTGAAGGCTTTGAGATGAGAGCATCCTTGATTATCTGGATGGACCCTAAAATCCCATGACAGGTATCCTATAAGGAAGACAGACAGTGTGCCTAACACTAGAATTTGCCGATTTTCATCTACCAATCTGAGTTGGCAAAAGAAGTGAAATTGACGGACTCTTTGCAACATCCCAGATACTGTCAGATCATCTCTAAGAAATACCTAGAACTTTTCATGTTATTTTTTTTTCACCTGTTCTCACACCAACCCTTTCAAGTAGGTATTGTTATCAGTACCTAGGAAATGAGGAAATTGAGTTTCAGAGACGTCATCTGCCTGAGTACCCAGCAGGTGAAAAGCTCTCCACAAGGATGTATTGAACAAATGAGTATAATTAATCAGCCACGGAGCTGGTGACTGGAGTCCTGAGCCATGGCCTGGAAGGTCAGGAGGGTGCATGTCCGCACCCAGCCCAGAACGAGAGGTGGTCACTGGGGCCGCTGTGTCAGCTGGCAGGAGGAGAACACTGACCATCACCCACTTCCCACCATCCCCGGGACAGAGTTCTCTGTCCAGAAGGACAGCGTCCTCCAGGGCCAATGGGAAGCACAGGAAGCATTTGTCCACACACAACCTTTGGAAAGGGGGCTATTCTGAACCCCCGGCGATCACCTGGCAGCAATTTCCTGCAAGCCAGCTCCTTATCACACATCTGGCCATTGGTCAGCTTCCTGCGCCACATACATGATTTGTCATTAACCCAGGCTGGGGCGGGGGGGGGGGGGGGGGTGATGTCTCTGGCTTATGTGAGTTAGCGCCGAAACTCTTGCATCACCCAGGGAAGAGAGTCGGAGGCGAAAATTGCCTGGCGTGCTTGAAAGACCCAGCAGACCCACAGGGATGATTCAGAGACCCAGCCTGCCTCTCGGGAGCTGGGGGAGTGCCGCGGACCAGCCCAGCAGTGGCGGGAGATTGAGACAATCTCAGGGTTGAATGTGAATGAGCAAAAGGTGATCGAAGGAATTAGGGCGAGGGACAAGAAAGAATGACACACAGACACACTCAAGGGAGAGTGAAAATCTGAGTGCAATTTATTGAAAGCAATCTTCTCTTTTTATACATTTTTACAGTAATTACTTCATTGTGTTTTGCACAGTGTCTGGTTAATCATTTACCAAGGCATAAGTGCATATTGTGTCATATATCATTACATCTTGCTTATTATCTATCAAGAAATCAAGTGCAAATCAAGAACATTTCTTACTCTAATCTCCATACTGGAGGTTCACTCTAGCACATTTGCATTATGATTACATTGTTATTATTATTTTAGTATTATATTTTTCATATACTATTATTTATTCTTATACCTTTGTTTGGCTATATTATTTACTAAGTAATAGAATCAGTTTCCATGGCTGCATTCCTTTACTATGATCCTTGTTACTGGCAATGAGTAACAACATATTTTGGTGGTGCCTTAACAACGCCCAGGCCTAATTGTTCCAGTTATTCGTCATGGCTGAAAAGGTGGGAACCAAATTCCCCTCGGGGACTGCGTCTGTCTTAGGTTGTCAGAATTCACTTCCTGATCTTACCCGTCATTGACTGTCCAGTCCAGCGCACAGGGGCAGGGGGCTTATTATGCCACACTAGCACAGCCACCCAATTAATGCGAGATTGTGGCAATTGTCACATTGCTCTCAGGAGCCGCCACAGGGGAGGGGGGTGTGTCACCTCTCTGGGCGTCAGCAGTGGCGGTGAGACGAAGGAAGAACTTAGAGAGCCCAGCAAGTGGTTTGGAAACGGCTGGACACAGAAATAAAGGGTCCATTCCACCCCATCTGCCTTCATGGCGCTGCAAAGACGGGCTGGGTTTTCTGATAAGCTACTTGTTCTGATAAGATGCTGCTGGGTCGTAAAGGACCCCAAAATGCAGTGGCATTGACTGTTGTCTTTGGCTGTTGATGGATTCTGCAGGTCTGCATGCAGGCAGAGCCCTGTGTGGGGCTGACTTGTCTGTGCGCTGTGATGTCCCAGGGGCCCGGTGAGAACACATGGATGGGGCAGGGACTCTCACAGCTGGGGGCTAAGGAGCTGGGTCTGGAACAGCCTTCCAAGGTGGCTTCCTCTGGGGGTCAAACTGTGTCTCGCCAGAAGATACATTCAGGTCTTAACCATGTACCTGGAAAGTGACATATTCGGAAACAGAGTTCATTGCTGATGTGATGAAGTTAAGGTGAGGTCCTATCGGAGGAGTTGGGTCCTAAACCAAAGACAGATGTCCTTCTAAGGAGAGGACATTTGGACACAGACACACACAGAGAAAAGGGCATGGGAAAATGCAGGCAGATGTTGGGGTGATGCCAGGAACCCCCAGAGACTGAGAGGCAAGAAAGGTATTGTAGGGTAAAGAAAATGTCAGACTTTTCTGCCCTCCCGCCATCAGGATAGATGATGGATCCTTGTCCTGAATGCATGCCTGATGGCGGGCACCTGGAATAGGGTGTGGGCATAGGTAGATGGGATTCAGCTGAGCTAAGACTGTGCTTTTAAGGGCGGCGTCACGGGGACGCCAGTAGCAGCAATAGAAGCTGAGAAAGAAGCCAAGAAGAGAAGCCGAGATCACCAGAGAGCCCAGACAGAGTGAGGATTTGCTGGGGGCTGGGAGGCCTGCCAACCTCCCGGCCCCCCAGCACCCCTGCCTGCCACGTACCCGCTGAACCCCAATAAAAGACCTGCAAAAAGCCACTGAGGACTCTGACTTCTCCTTTACCCGGTCTGCATGGGATCAGAAAACCTGCACTGTGGCCATTCCTGACTTTACAGGTATTATGGACTGAATGTAATCTCTCCAAATTTATATATGGAAACACTTACCCGGTGCTGCTGAATTTGGAGATGGGGCCTTGTAATGGCAGGAGAGGCACAGGCCAGGTTTTCTATGACCCGAGCCGACCGGGTAAGGAGGAGAGAGTTCTTGGAGCCCTCGGTGGCTTTTGCCGGCTTTTATTGGGATTTACCAGGCACACGGCAGGCAGGGGTGCTGGGGAGCCGGGAGACTGGCAGGCCTCCCAGCCCCCAGCAAGTCTTCACTCTTTCTGGGCTCTCCGGCATTTTCTTGTGGTCTCTGCTTCTCTTTTGCTCCTTTCTTTCGCTCTCATTCTCTCTCTCATTCTCTGCTCTCTTGTGGTTCTTCTGGCATCCGGGTGATGCCGCCCTTATAAGCTCGGTCTCTCAGCCCAGGTGTACCCACTTATGCATGCCCACACCCCACTCCAGGTGCCCGCCATCAGGCATGCATTCAGGACCACAGGGATCCGTCATCTATCCTAATGGCGGGAGGGCAGAAAAGCCTGGTATCATTTTTTACCTTACCCTACAGGCCTCCAAGAATGCAATTCCCATTAAATGAGGTTATAAGGGTGGGGGAGCAGATCTAATAGGGGGAGCAGAGGTGAGGTGGAAAGGGTATGAGGGGAAAGCACACTCATGTCCCTTTCTGTCCAAGATGGGGCACCTCAAAGGATTCTAACAAAGAGACAGGATCTGACTTTTCTTTGTATAGGGCCTCTGTGCCTGCTCCTCTCCTGTTTATTCTCCCAAGTTCAAAGACAAATCCCAGGGACATGAATGGCACCTTCGCCTCTGCCCTTTCTGGGACTGGCAGCACCAGGAGCTCTCAGTCAGCAAGAGAGAACCAGGACTGCACGGGGCCTCAGGACTTCTCTCCATCCCAGGGAGTTCAGTTAACAGGATCTATTTCCTTAAAAAACACTTTTTTCTCTTTTGTTGCCAGGTCACCCTTATCAAGCCCCGTACCCCATGTTTTATCAACAGTACCCATGGAATCTTTTGTCTTGAAAAGAGAAATCCATTTTAAAATAATTAAGACAGTGGGTGCCAGCTGAGGCCGTGTGTGTGTGTGTGTGTGTGTGTGTGCATTTTACACACGTGGTCCTGGGTGCTTAGCAGTTTCCTTAGAGTGCAACACCTGCAGCAGCTCTCATTTCCCCTTAGAAGTTCAAGTAAGACCGAGTCTTCATTGCCTGATGCTGTCCACTTGTGACTGAATGAATGAAATACCCACCAGCTTTTACTACTACTGACTACTAAGAGCAAGGGTAGCAATAACAGCATCTAGGATGCTGCTTAACAGCGCAGGAGGCGCCGGAGCTCTGGTGACCCAGGTTCGAATCCAAGTCTCGCCACTTAGTAGCTGCGTGATCGAGGGCGAGTTTTCTAACAGACCCCCCGACCCGTAGTCGTGGTCCCTCCAGGACGGGCACCCCAACACACCCGGCAAATAAGAGCAGCCCCCAGCAGGTGAGGGGGACCTGCCGCAGCGGTGCCCAGAACTAGGACCACGCGCCAGGTGGGCGGTCTCAGCGCGCATGCGCAGACTGGGTGTGGGCGGGGCCACGGGGCGGGGCGCGGAGGGGCGGGGCCGCGCATGCGCAGGCCGACCACAATGGCGGCCTCCTGAGTCCCGAGGTGACAGGGTTAGGTAGGACTTCAAACTGTGGCCGACTGCGGGTAAGCGCCTAGGAGAGGCAGCGGGACGGATTAGAGCACAAAAGGTGCCCTGGCGCCGGACCTGGCAGTGAAATCCGGGCTCCCACGTACCTGGGCCCCAGGTCCCCACGCTCAGCCTCAGTTTCCCCTCTAAGTTGGTGTCGGGGTAAGGCGTCCACGTCCTCATCGGGCTCGGCCCGGGGGCTCGGTCCAGGGTCCAAGCAGCCTCCTCAGCTGCGGGGAGAGGGGAGGACAGTGATCACGTTGTGGCTGCATCCGAGGGAGCAGTCCTTAGTCTGGAAGGGTCGTGTCAAGGAGAGGCAAGGTCCAGTCTGAGGAGCCCCGGGGAGGAGTCCCTGGACCCCTGGCCCCCAGGGCCGAATTTTCTTCCCCACTCCCCGGCCCGGTGCCTCCAGCTGCCCATACCTCACAACTTGCCCTCCGTTGTGCAGCGCCTGGTTATGAACCGGCACAGAATGTGCACCCAGTTCCGAGTGGTTGAATGAGTGAGTGGAGTGGCTCCTGGCAGAAAGACTAGGAGGGGTGAGGGATTTGAACCCCCAGACTCTGAAACAGTGCTTTAGGGGGCAGTCCTCGCTGGGGGGCTTTGGGAAAGGAAAGATGAGTCAGACCCCACAGCCTTAGGAGAGTCAAGGATTCCTGTCAGCAACTGCATGGGGGTGATTTGCAACCTGAGGAAGGGGTCCCCATCTGCATCTGGGTCTCCTTCCCCTGCTCTGCCCCCTGAGGAGAGGGGCCTAAAGCTCAGTCAGCCCCGTTATAGCTAGATGGAGACTGAGGCAGCCGTTCCTAAGTAAAGAAACTCACCTTTGCCTTTCCCCATCTTCCCAGCAAGCCCTTTGTAGCAGATTATTGGTGTAACAGTAATATTTACTATTACTTATTGAGAGTTTACTTTGCCCTGAACCCTGAAAGTCACCATTATTTTATTTAATGCTCACACTGACCCTGAAATAGTTACAAGGTGCCCCCACATTCCCGGATACCTGGTTCTGAAAATACCCCTCTAAGGAAATCCGTGTCACCTGGGTCCTCATGATTTCATAACACTTCCATACCTGTGTGTCACCTGTAGTGATTCCCTCAACTGCTTTTAAATCCACTCTTTAAAAAAGAAAAAACAACAGTATGTGGGAAGCTGGGATCAACTTGTAGAATAAACAAAGACTAAAGGGCAAATCACAAATGTGAAATGTAAATCGCAGTGAATACTGGTTTAGGAAAGACTGGCTGTGGACACATTTGAATGACAAGTGGAGAAACTTGACTGGACTGGACTTTTTATCTTATGTCTACCAATGCTCTTGTGGGTTTATATGAGCACGTCTTAGGAGATGAACTTCAAGGTATTAGGGGTAACTGTTGTGATGTCAACAATATACTTTACGGTCAGGGAAGAAAAAAACACGGAGTGAACACAGCAGAAAGATCATTGAATCTAAGTACTGTATATTTATATGGTTATTTATTGTGCTATGACTTCCGTTTTCTTGTCTATCTTCATAATTAAAAAGTGGGGAGAAATTTAAAAAAGCTTTCTCAGGTCCCTTACCACAGATAAAAGACTACTATAAAAAGCACAATACAAGCAAAATAACACATTTCTAGCTGGTTTCATTTCCCTTCCCTAGGCCCTGAAACTTTCTCCTTTAGGGAAAATGAAAAGCATTGAAAGGGAAGCACTTTCTTCCGCTGTGCTGCAAAGCTCTGTACTCCTAGTTGGAATTGTTCACACTGTCCCCCTTCTGGACCTGCTGTCTGAACCTCTGTCCTGCCTCCCAGGTGCTGCTGCCCCGTGACTTACGTGGAGCCAGGCACCTGGTAGCTGGCTCCCACCCGGCCATGGATGAGGTAACCTTCAGAAGCGACACTGTGCTGTCGGATGTCCACCTCTACACCCCAAACCACAGACACTTCATGGTGCGACTAAACAGCATGGGGCAGCCCGGTAAGGACCAGGGTGTCTGCAGAGGGGTGCCCAACTCCCCATGGCCCACCCTTGTACTTTCTCTTTCTCACATCCCTTCTTTCATTGTGTAAACTGCTCTCCTGAGCTCCCCTGTGTACCCACCAGGACTTGATGCTGGGACAGCAGACAGGAGTGGGCCACCCCCGCCCTGAGGGAGACCTTCCTCTGTTAGGGGAGACAGGGCACCACGGCTCCATCTGCCCGCTGCCCTCTGTCTGCACTGTCCAGCACCTTCATCACTTGCCTGGCACATCCCACCAGGGTGCCTGCTGGCCCCCCGAGCTCCCCGGCAGCCAGGGAGGTCTTGGGAATGCAGATCACATGACCCCTCAGATTTAAATCCTCTGGTGACTGTCCCATCACTTCAGAATAAAATTACTTCAGAATAAACCCCTGACCTTGACCTTCCAGGCCAGTGCTGCCCCTCCCTTGCCTGTGTGTCCACCTGCTTTGCTGCGGCCATTTCAGCCCCTTCCTGTCCCTCACACACCTTCCTCACCTCTTGCTTCCCAGAATATTCTTCCTTTTGGCCCTGGCTCCTCAAATGTCATCCTGGCACCCATGCCAGCCTGCTCACCCTGATTAGATGGCCCTCCTGCTATGATTCACTCTCCTTTCCCTCGCACTATAATTTTGACTCCCGGATCAGGAAACTGAGGTAAAGGACAGACAGCAACGTCCATGGTCAGATACCAGGGCTCAAGGACTCCGGCCTGGGGCTGTTGTTCTAGCCCTTGCCCTGGCCCCCGCTGACATGCCGCTCTCACTGAACCTTGTCCTGGTGTCCTTCTGGCCCCCAGAGGGTGAGGGACACTTTGGATCCTGGTTCATCCTGCCGACCAGTGTGTCTTAGTAGGTCTCCAACCAACCAGTCTGGTGACAAAGGCAGTGGCCTGGGGAGTGACAGACTGGGCATGAGCCTTGCCTCAGCCTCATTCAGAGCTGTCCTTGGTCAGCTCACCTACACTCTCTCAGCCTCAGTTTCCACGTCTGTAAGATGGCCACTGCACACACCCCTCAGAGGTGCAGGTGCGGTTCCAGACCACTGTGATAAAGCCCACATGAGTCATGTGATTTATTTTGTTTCCCGGTATATATAGAAGTCATGTTCACACTGTCCTGTCGTCTGTTAAGTGTGCAGTAGCACTGGGTCTAAGATAGCTGCGCAGGCCTGAGCTAGACAAGACCCAGACGGGAAGTGAGCACTGTTGGAAAAATGGTGCTGGTAGGCTCGCTGGGCACTGGGTCCCCACAGCTCCATGTGTGCAAAAGGCAGCGTCTGTGAAGTGCAGTGAGGTGAGTGTGCCCTCACGGCGATGGTGAGGGTCAGGCTGGACACCCCAGCGTTGTGGCTGAGTCAAATGGGCCTTTTCTGCTGACCTTAGTATGTCTCCACCCAGCCTGTGAAACCCAGCCTGGAGACAGAAACAATAAAGAGCAGGCAGCTTGGAAATATTCGCGCCTTTTTTCTGTTTGCCTTTCAGTTTTCCTGACCCAGTTCAAGCTTCTGCGGAACGGAGACGCCCAGACAGACTCAGGGGCAGAGGGTGGTGGTCATGGAGGTGCTTACACCCGGGAGTCACCGCCCCAGGGGACTGGCAGCCCCGGATCCCCGCCGGGAAGCCGCTGCAGTGACGCCTGCCCAGAGGGGGTGGGAGTTCAGCTGGACGAGGATGGGGATTTGGACGTGGTGAGAAGACCCCGGGCTGCCTCTGACCCAGACGTGCCTGGACCTGCGAGAGACAAGGTCCATCCAGTGATTCTCAGGCAGGAAGAGGATGACATCCTGGATGACGCAGCCCAAGGGAGTGATCCCAACAATGTCATCAAAATAGGTAAGTAAGGGCCTGGCTCCCCGCCACTGCGGTGACTCCCCGTGTGGATCTGTGGGTCAGGGCGCACAGTGTATTTGCCCAGGCCAGGGAGAGAGAGTAAGACAGGTCATCAGGACCAGCTCAGGTGATCCAGTAATCCCCTGAGATGAGGCCTCAGCCGTGCAGCTGCTTGGCCGAGGGAGGAGGGCTCGGAGCTCAGCCACGTGGGTTGGCGCCACAGCGCCTTCTCACCCCCTGCCCCAGCACTGCTCCTCTGGGGAGGGTCTCTGGTGCATTCTGTTCTCAGGGCTCACTGGTGGCCGTCTCCTGCTCAGCCCTCCCTTACTGGCCTCCCCGAGGGGGCGCCACAGGCTTGGTCAGCCCCCGTCCAGCCTTTGGCCTCTGGAGCATGCGAGTTTCATGTGCTGGGGTTGACTGTCCCGCACTCGAGGAGCAAAGTCCCAGGAGAAAGGGTCACCGGGTGGCCAGCTTCCCTGCCTGCCCGCCCCCCTGGCCTCGCAACAGGCCTGAGTCATGGTGTCTGGAAGTCACCCTCTCCGCTCCCTGTCATCAGGCCCGCCCTGCGCAGGCACGTGGGGAGCCATCAGGAACCCGGGCTGGAGCAGCGACTCTTGCCCTTCTGCCCCCCACTTCAGTGCACAGAGTAACTTGGAGAGGGCCCCACTTGCCTGGGACAGGTTTCACCCCACCACACCACCCCACCTCAGTTTTTGCACAGAAAGCACCCAGGTCAGAGCCCAGTGGGTGGGACTTCGTGCCAGTGCCGCTCTTCCCGGCTGCCTGTCCACTCACGTGACTCTTTGCACTTGGTGGGCCCTTCTGAAAATTTGATTTGGAAAAGGAAAAGGAAAAAGAATAAGAAAAGGCTACCCTGGAGGAGAGTGTGTTTTCCACATAACTTCAGGAGTGACAGAAACCCAAAGTTTACTCGTAAACCTGCTAAGAGTCCCAGACCCAAGGGTCAAAGTAAACTGAGAAATCCAAAGTCCATCGTCCTCACTTCATAGATCAGGAAACTGGGCCAGAGAGAACTGGGGGCCGGGAGGCAGGGACTCGGGGTGTCATGGGTACATGACTGAGCCTCTTGAGCTTAGTGTCATCATCTGTCACATGGGACAACCCCCCCTCACACAGACCTGGCGACCCTGTGCGCTCTACTCTGGCCCCCCTGCCAGTGCTTTCTGAACCAGCAAGAACAGCTCCCCTCAGGGGTGGGCAGGGAAGAGGGAACAGCACATTGTCTGGGGTCCCAGCTGAGGCCCAGCAACCTGCCTCCCTGCCCAGCCTGGTTCGCCCCACAGGGCGGCACTCAGCTGCCTCTGTGGATAGCATGGAAGTTTCATGAGCTCCCCCATCAGTCACAGGGGGCCGGCAGGGAGAAGGTGTGCTGTCCCCATAACTTAGAAACGTAGTGCCAAGCCCCCATGTCTTCATCTGGGAAATGGGGTGATGAGGGCTGCGTCACAGGATTAGTGTGAGCATAGGGGAGAGCCCCACGGCCCCAGGCTGGGCTCTGGCCAGGCTTCTGGCTCTAGGCTCTGGGCTCTAGACTGTGGCAGGTGTCCATCCAGTGAGCTTCCAGTCATGGACATACTTTTGTTTTTTTCACAACCTGTGCACACAGGTTGGGCTTCAGCAATCAGAAGTTCGGAAGTGATTTCTCCCAGACCAGGAGGTGAAATCCAGCCAAGAGGCTGGTGAACAATGCACTAGTCACCTTTTCTCAGGACCCAGAGTCTAACCTGCAGGGAGGGCAGGAAGGTCTGGTCCCCCGGAGACCCCCTCAGCCACGTCCTGGGACCCCAGGACGATGGCACAGCCGATCTCTCTCCTGTCATAAGTCCAGTTGGCCTGGAGGGGCCAGAAAGCAAAGCCCACCTCGCTCGGGTGGACCTCATGGCCAGCTCCAGCTCGCTGTCCCCCTCCCGCCAGCCTGCTACCCTCGTTTGGGGAGCAGCATGTGATTTGATTTGTGTGTGTCTGGCCATGTCCAGAGCCTCCCTACTCTGCGGGGGGTGTGAGTGAATGTGCTGCTGTTACCATCTCGCTTAAAAATGCTAGAGCCGGCTCTTCATTAACAGCAAGAAGGTTTGCCTTGTCCCTTTTGCTCCTGACCTCACGCCCTGCCCCCTCCACACTCAGATTTTATCCTACAGCTTCTGGCTGGAGAATATTCTAAGCAAGGAGAGCACTTAAGACTTTGTTATGAACGTCCAGTGGGGGTGGGGTCTAAGTGTAAGGAGCACCAGGGATGCACTGTGGGGGCGGATACCCAGCCCAGTGCCTGGTCTGTGGGTGACGTGCACACACCCCCTCCCGCCTGCCAGCCCGGCCTGTCTCACTGCCCTTTGACGCCCAGCTCCAGTGCCCGCGAGCCTGCGTGCAGCATGCCGTGCCTGCCTCTGCTTTCTGGCCAGCCCCGATTCACAGTGGCCCTTTCTCTCGTGGTTCCGTCCTGTCTAGAGCACACCATGGCCACCCCCCTGGAGGATGTTGGCAAGCAGGTGGGTAGGTCCCCTCCCCCCAACTCCGCAGCCCTCAGGTGTCTCTCCAGAGCTTCAGGTCACCTGGAGGTACCTACCATCTCCCCTGCAGGTGTGGCGGGGCGCCCTGCTCCTGGCTGACTACATCCTGTCCCAGCCAGACCTCTTCCAGGGGCGCACGGTGCTAGAGCTGGGGGCCGGCATGGGGCTGGTCAGCATCATTGCAGCCACCGTGGCGAGGACCGTGTACTGCACAGGTAACCCTGCGTGGCAGGTGGGGACACAGCCCTTGCACAGCAGGGCTCCTGACTGAATGGGGGGGCCGGGGGAGAGGCTAGACAGGGAAGCAGGCCGGTGCTTGCGGCATCCAGCCCTGCTGGTTTCTCCACCCGCCATTGTCTCTCAGTTCGTCAGGTCAGCGTGACCCAGCCACACCCAGGCCCTGGCAGGGGTGGGGGCACCTCTGCTCAGCCCAGAGCCCACCAGCACCACTTTTTCTATGCTGCCAAAAACTGCTTTCTCGTCTTCCCTGATTGTGGAAGTCTTGCTGCTCTTGGCGACAAGTTTGTAGAATGGCAGACAAAGCCTACTCCCAGCCCCCAGCAGGCGGTGTCCCCAGCATTGCGGTCAGCCAGGCTCAGGCCTGGTGATGAAGTGCATCAAGTCGCTGTCTTCAGGGAGCTTTAGAATTTGCATTTTTAGTGTATATTGGCTGTTTTACAGTCTTTCTCCTTTGCGAGGCCGTCTTCCCCAACAGTAGCGGAAGCCTAATATTTCATCTTTTTTTTTCAAACCAGTCTACTTCTGGGCATTTTCATTGCCCTGTTTTTTCTTGTCTTCGCCTTGGCGAACTCCGCGTGGCCCCTGGGATGAGACGACGGCCTCCCATCCAGGCTTTGTCACTGACTAGACTCTCTGTGCCTCCCACACACGCGTTCTCCGAGCCGAGACTTAACTTTGGGCAGAGTACCGTCCCCACCTCTGCCCACCCCAGCAAGGCTGGGGCACTCGCTGCACTCAGCTCTGCCCCAGCCATTGGGAACCTGCCGCCTCTGCTGGCGAGGGCAGCTGGTGCAGGAGTGGTCACACGAGAGCAGTGAGGGCCGCCAGCCTCTGGAGTCTGCGGCGTGACCTCCCTTGGGTCGCCCGGTCTGAGCTCCCCTGGGCTCTTGGTCATCAGAGAGGACACAGCCTGGGGGACGTGCTGGGCCCCTCTATGCAGAGGGAGGTGGGAGCTCTCAGCCCTTCCCCGGAAGGTGCCTGGAGTCTATGGCCCCCGCCTGAGCCCCTCTTATTTAGGGAAAAGACCTTTCGAAAGAGCCTAAAGTGAACCTGCTTGTATGGGGGTGAGAGGCGTGGTGCCACACGCGCTCTGTCCCCCTGCTGTGGGGCTGCGGCCCCCGCTCTCTCCAGCAGACGCGCGGTGAGAGGGTGCTGTCAGCTGCACTTTAGGGCCTGCCTTTTGTTGTTGCAGATGTGGGGACAGATCTCTTGGCCATGTGCCAGCGGAACACCAGCCTCAACAGTCACCTGACTGCTGCTGCAGGTGAGCCCAGAACATCAGCTTCTGTGCCCTGAGCACAGAGCCCAGCCTGGAGGGCGGGCGGGCGGGCGGGGCCGCGCACAGGCGGCGGAAGGAGGGCGAGCTATCGTGGGTGATAAGTGTTTATCCTCTTTCCTACTCGTGTTTTGAGTTTGAGGAATTCTACCTGTTCTGTCTTTACAGGCGGCACGGTCAAGGTCAAAGAACTGGACTGGCTGAAAGTGGACCTCTGCACTGGTGTGTGTCTCCTCGCCGGGGCCTCTTCGAGCCCGTGGTCCCCTGTGACATTTCTTGACCAATCTGCCTGTGGCCTCGTCTGCCCGCAGAGCCCTGGCTGCAGCCGCCACCCTGCCAGCATGGCCTGGGGTGTCCCACTGTGACTCAGACTCCGATGCCAGTGCACTGTAGCACGGTGGTCCCTGGGTCGTGAGTCAAGACTGGGGCTCAGAGAGGTTCAGTGCTGCCCGGGGCCGCACAACAGACATGGCAGGCATCAGGATGGGGCCCGCGTCTGCCAGCTCCGGGTTTAGACCCCTCGCCGCAGACTGGGCAAGAAGACCTGCTGCGCCGCCCTCACCCACACGGGCTGGCGGTGGCCAGACGCCTCACCCCGCCTGTGTTCAGGCCAGCACGCCTGTTCCTTCTTTGTATGAAATCTGCTTTGAGGAGGTTGGAGGTCAGGGCTTGACATGTACCTGCCACCTGCCAGGTGCTCCGCATATCAGGGCCTTTGGCCTGACATTCCTATGAGGGACGTGCCTTATGCCCCTTCTAGTACAAAAATCCAGAGAGGCAGAGCCGCTTTCTCAGCGTCACACGCAAGCAGGTGGGGCAGGAGTGCCCAGCCTGCCACACAGACCCCGTCCTGCCCAGGCCACCGCCCCTCCCCTGTGCTCTCCGCCAGCGGCCATGGCCCTGAAGCTGGGGTGCCTGTGGCCCCAAGCAGCTGTTACCCCATTTTTGTTCTGAAGTTTCTCTCAGCCAGTCTCTCATGAGCTGTGGCCTCTAGAGAGGAATGAGCACAGAACGTCCTTCCTCCCCCACAGACCCCGCGGCCCCCTTCAGCTGGTCGGAGGAGGACCTCACGGACCTGTACGAGCACACCACGGTGCTGCTGGCCGCCGAAGGTGAGCGCCGAGGCCCGCAGTAAGCTCCCTCCCTTCTAGAAATGTCCTTCCAGGATACCCCCCCACCCCCGCATGTGTAACTCAGGGCTGTTGCTGCTGGGCATTTACGGGGGTCTCTCCTGCTTATGAGGTTCTCTCTGTGGTTGGGGGCTCCTCTGAGGAATCGCTTCCTCTGACACACGCAGGTCTTCCTCTGCCCTCTCTTTCCCCACAGTGTTTTATGATGACGACCTCACTGACGCACTGTTTAAGACCCTCTCTGCGCTGGCTCTCAAGCTCAAGAACGCCTGCACCGCCGTCCTGTCTGTGGAGAAGAGGTGAGAGCTGCCCCAGCCCCCGAGCCCCCAAGAGTAGGCTCCTCTCCTGCTCTGCAGCCTCCTCGGGGGGCGCTGTTTACTTTGTGCAGGTCTGCGCGGGCCCTCTGCACACATGACCCCCTGTGACCCTGCACCACCCCATGTGGGTGTGCTGCCGTCCCTATTTCCAGATGAAGAAAGGAGGCGAGACCTCAGGGTACCTGTCAGGCCAGAGCAGGTCAGACAGTCGGAGCAGGCCCGCCCCAGAACCCCTCACCCCATGGCCCCCTGGGACGCCATCTGTCTCCTCAGCACCCCAGCTTTCTGTCCTTGCCTGATGCAGACAGAGCCCCTGGTCATTGCCACGTGACTGTCTCAAGCCTTCGGGCTCCCGGACAGTGTCCATGTGCTGATGGGCGCAACACAGCTTCCCTGAAGCCAGCCTGTGGGGCCCAAGCATCGCCTGTCCGCAGCCGCCCTCCACCGCCATGCCCCCAGCCTCTGTCCACCAGCCCCGTGGTCACTGCAGCTCCACGCACCGGATGCTTTGGGCAGGGGCTGGCCGGGCAGGGACAGCAGAGTGGTGGCCAGCTGAGCAGTGCTGTGTCGCTGCTGTCCGCAGGCTCAACTTCACACTGAGACACTTGGACGTCACGTGCGAGGCCTACGACCACTTCCGCTCCTCGCTGCAGCGGCTGGAGAGGCTCACCGACGGGCCTCTGCGCTTCGTGGTAGAGCCCGTGGAGGCCTCCTTCCCGCAGCGCCTGGTCTACGAGCGCATCCGGCAGCTGGTAGGTGGCCCCGTGGGAGCAGGCCAAGGCCTCCAGATGCGGGCCCTGCACCTGGCCTGCAGGACGGGAGCCAGACTCCAGCCAGGCGAACCAGCACTCTGGATTCTCTGGCCCGTTCTTTCCCTGGAAAGAGCTTAGACTCCAGGGGAAGCAAGATCCGGGGCGGCCTGCAGGAAGCAGGATGTCAGGGGCGCTGGGTGGTGGATCTTGGGGCGGGAGCAGGGCCGATGCTCTCACCTTGGAGTTGCTGGCACGAGGGCCGCCATCACCACAGGCCTCTGTGTGGTCACCCTAAGTAGTCCAAGCTGATGCCAAGTCACCCAGCCAAGAGGTGCCGCTGGGTGGCTTCATCATAGCCCTTGGGGATATTGAAAAGTCCAGATTACCCTTGGAAACCCCCGAAACTGTCCAGGAGCGGGACCATAGCTGTCCAGAGGCGGAGGATGTCTGGCCTTCGTTCCCTTTGCCTTTGGGCCGTGGCCTCCCGTGCTCTGGGCCTGAGGAGAAGGGGATGCCAGGGGGGACCAGTGCTCGCTCTCCACCACGCACCCCGTCTGCCTCCCGCAGTGTGGCCCTTGCATGGCCTCAGTGTGCCAGCTGCCCTCTGGGCAGCGTCTCCTCTGGGCAGCCTGCCTGCCCGTCACAGCCCGGGCTGATTGCCAGTGAGGATGTGGGGATGCCCAAGATCTGGTGTGGGTGTGGCACCTGCCAGCACTAGGATAAGCACCGCGTGGCCCAGGAAGCCCGCTCCTGCGAAGTCCAGTAGCCCCAGCGTGCGGCACTGAGGCCCCAGTGGAGAGCTCGTGTCCCGGCTGCCGTGCTGCGGTGCCTCTGGAGGGTGTGGCGTCCTGACGCCCCCCGGGTCAGGGCCGGGGCGCCCCCACAGTGGAAGGAAGAAGCCCCCTGAGCAATGAGAATGCCCACAGGCGCCCCTGCCCTGCTTGCCTGCCCCCGCCGGCCTGGCTGCTGAGTCTCCTGGGCTGGTTTCCTCCCTGGGTCGCCGGCGGCCCCGTCGCATCCCGGTCTCCTTCTCTGTGCCGCAGGAGCTCTGGAAGGTGTTTGTGGAGCGAGTCACGTGACCATCCTTCAGCAAGCTGGGCTTCGTGACTGTTCTTGGGATATTTTTCTAATAAAATCAAAAGCTCACAAAGGTGCATGCTTGAGACTTCATCATTCTGAAACAAGGCAGAAGGGCCTGCCGGACCCGCCCAGTTCCTGGGGTCTGTCCCCCAGCGGCGGCCGGGGCCCGCTGCTCACCGGGGCCGCTCAAGCACCTGTGTCCTTCCTGCTGCGACGTGTGTGTGTCGAGGCACCCAGGGGCCACTCTGTCGAGTGGGGGCCAGTGTTCTCAGCACGCTCCCTTCCCCGAGTCATTCGGGCACTGCACACTCTTGGGGGGGCTGCCGTGCCCCAGCGTTAGCTGCTTACAGCTGCTGTAATAACAGCAGGCAGAAGGGGGCACAGTCGCCTTCCCCCACCTGTCCCCCCACCGCCCCCATTGGCCCCGCTTAGTGGGGCAGGTGGGGCTCCTGGACAGACCCGGCCTTTCGTGCCCCTAGCCAAGTGTGTTCAGAGCAAGCAGCACGCGCTTGGGTGTGGCTGCCCCCCAGCTGTGATGGCACACCCCTTCTGCAGCCCGGCTCCCTCCGTCTCCCCTCCGTCCCGCATCACGTCTGTCTGTCTGTCTGTCTGTCTGTCTGTCTGTCTGTCTGTCTGGTTTTTGGTCTAGTGCCTCTCTTCTCCCCTCCTCCCCCACCCTGGTGCTCCCCCTGTCTCTGCTTCCCCTCTTCCTGCTGCCCTTGCCCCACCCACCCTGCTTCTGCACTCTCGGCCCCCCCAGAGCCCTCTCCCTCTGGCTCCCCCTCTCCGGTCCATCGATCAGCCTGGGCCTGGCCATCCGCTGACCTGGGGCCCAGGGACCAGGCATGTGCGAATCTTAACTCGGTTGCTCATCGCAGCCCCTGCCGAGCCAGCCTGGTGCCCTGTCTTGGATGGCACAGCCCAAGGCTTTGGTCAAGCCCAACTCTACAAGTGGGTCACAAGGTCCAGCCCCCACCCGTGAGGTGGTGGGGACCCCAAAGGCGGGGTCATGGGGTCTGCCTCAGGCTGCCCAAGGGCAGCTGGGCGTTGGCTCACCCACAAGGCCGCGCACAGAGCGGGTCCCTCTAGCGCCGGGGCTCCCCGACATGCTCATGCTCTTCTCTCTCGGTGAGTGGACTGAGATTCACTCCTGAGTCATTTGAGGGGTCCAGGAAGAGATAGATGGGGGCCAGGGTGACTCCCAGCTGTGCTAGGTGAATGAATGGATCAGTGAGTGAGTGAGAGAGTTGAGTGAGTGTGAGAGAGTGAGAGAGAGTGAGTGAGTGAATGAATGAGTGAGTGAATGAATGGGTGGGTTGACGGTAGGGGAACCTTTCAGGGCTCCTCACTGTGGCCCGGCCGGGGGTGGAGACCGCTGCGGAGCTGGTTCGGGGCCCTGTCTCCCAGCCGGCCACGCGTGTCCTTCTCCCCCAGGTGCTGTCCCTCCCCGGCACTCACCTCCCGACGCGCTGCCCGAGGGCTCTGGCCACGCGGTGGCGCCCCAGCCTCACCAATGGGAACCGGGATGTGTGCCAAGGAATCCAAGGCAGGGTCAGTCCCCTTAGACGCGGCAGCCCCTCTGCTCTGTGGGTCCTGGGGGACTCTTGGGCCCCAACTCCCTGCTCTACCTCGTGACGCTGTCGTTCTGGAAGCTTCCAGGAAACGGCCCACCCTGCGGCCTGATTCAGCTCAAACCCACGTGCCTCCATCCCACTTACCAGCGCCCCACCCAGGCCCAGGAGGGGGAAGCGCCTGAGACTCAAGCGCCTCCACCGGGCCGCGGGCCATCCGCGCTGCAGGACGCGCTGCAGGACTCAGTGATGCAGGCGGGAGGCTGGTCCTCCCGCTCCCCTGCCCAGGGCGGCCTTGGCTCGCCTGTGGACGGGACATGGGGAGGGTGGGGCGCTCCGGGGCTGAGAGTACAATGTGCGCCGCCTGGGGCTTTAGGACAGAGTGGGGCCCTGTGGGGGTGTTTGCCCCATGGGACAGGGGCCTCTGCACCCCAGGGAGCAAGCTCAGAAGCGGGCTGGGGCGGTGGTGGGGTTTCCGGCTTCAGAGCTCACCTCCAAGGGATTGTGGGGGCCACGATCTGAAGGCCTGAGTGGGCACGAGAGGCACTAAGCCTGCTCCCCACGGCCCCGGCCCTGGACGTGCCGAGAAGCAAGAAAGCTCTGTGTTGAGGCAGCCTGGTGCCCGAGTGGGACTGAAACAGCCCAACACCCACCCTCCGGGCCCCCGCGGCCATGTCTGCAAGTGGGCACAGGGCTCACTCCCCTGCGGCCGGGGCTGGACATGCCTGGCTCGGGGAGGGCACGCGAGGGGTGACCCTCGCTCCATTGCTGTCATTAATCACCGGCCCTCGCCTTGCTCTACTGCCTTCTGGGGGTGGGGGCTCCCCAGCAGGCTCCCTGCTCGAGAGTGAATGACTGCGCCTCAGCCTCCCTGCTAACCACGGCTCCGCGCTGGCAGTGACTGACAGCATGGGTTATTTTGGGGAGAAAAGATCCGTCAAGTCCCTGAAAGGTTTCCACGACAACGCACCTAAATGTTGGGAGAAGGGGGGGCACAGCACGTGGGGAGGAGTCAAAACTCAGGAGCCGGCAGGGGTCCTCCCCCCACCCCACTGAGACTCAGCCCTCGGGGTGTCCATGGCCCCAAGCCCCCTCATCCCAGTAGGGACAAGCCAGATTTGGGGACCTGACACCGGGCAAGCAGTTCCCAAGCAGGGACTGTGTTAGTTGGTGTGTCAACACCCCCACTCCCTTGCCGCTGGGGGGCTGTGGCTCCCAGGTACCCAAGGGATGGGGCCCCAGTTGCCCCGTCCATTCCCAAAGGGAATAACCTTCCCTTTCCTCTCACCACCTCTCCCTCCCGCTGTCTCCAGGGACTTTCAGCTAATTCATGCAGAACCTTGTCCGGGGCTCTGTTCTGGATGAGCCCAAACTCGGGGAGTGAAGCTCTGGCCCGTGTGGTCCTAACTCACACCCAGGGCGCTGACTGCTCACGGGAGCCGGCGGGGCAGCGCAATCACCCTCATTCCGCGTCACGGGGGACGAAGGCGCAGAGAGGTTAGGCCATCTGCAACGTCCCCCGCCCCGGGCCGGACAGCAGAACCTGAACCCGGGTCTCTGTAACTCCAGAGGAGACGTCTGCCGAGGCCTGAAGACTCCTGGGCTGTCTTCTGGGGTCTGCCGGAGGGCGAGGGGGAGCAAGGACAGCGCATTTGCTGGCCCTGGGGACAGCTTGATCTCAATTTGGGCTTTTCCATCCTCTGGGGCCAAGCCCCGTCTCCGGGCCAGTCCCAGAGGCAAGAGGAGACGGCACCCACCTCAGGAATCTCTGGACACCACCCATGCGTAGGGTGAAACTGATCAGTGTTCACAGAGCACCTAGTGTGTGCTGGCTGCTGTTCTCCGAGAGCCCAGAAATGCCGCAGATCTCAGACATGCCCTCAAAGACCTTTGGAAAGACTTAAAAGGTTAGCCGTTTCCTCAGGCAGGTGGTGCTACTTTTCACTTCCCTCAGAAATTGGCTGCTTTTTTCCTTGTCTGCCTTTTTACACCGTCTCCCAACCCCAGAATGGAAGCCCCGTGGGGGTAGAGCTGCAAATCCCCAAAGTCTTTAACAACTCAGCACCTGGCACATAGTAGGGGTTAAATGCACGCGTGTTGAATGAATGAATGAACAGACAAATTATTAAATGACTAAATGAACACGCGCTGGCCAACCTATGGTAATGGGGAAGGAAACTTGATGAAACTTGGTAGTAACAGTTGCCGTTGTGTTAATACCCCCCAGAAATTAACTCCTCTCATTTACCCACTCCCCCGCAAAGTGACCCACTGTGGCAGAGATGTTTTCCTATCATGATAAAATACTCATTTTACATTTGCCATTTTAACTAAGTGCACAGTTCCATGGTATTAAGCACCTTGCTGCAACCATCACCTCTGTTGAGTTCCAGAACTTTTCCATTACTCCAAAGGGGAATGAGTACCCATGAAGTCATTCTACCAATCCCTCCAGCCACAGCCCCCGGCAACCACTTGTCTCCTTTCTGCCTCTGGTTCTACCTATTCTGGATAAATCATATGAACGGAATCATACAATATGTGGTCTTTTGCTTTTAAGATCCCTCCAGACTGTAGCATGGAGCAGTACGTCTTTCCTTTTGTATGACTGAGTAATACTCCATTATATGGACAGAACACATTTGTTCATCCATTCATCAGTTGATGGACACTTGGATTGTTTCCACTTTCGGACTATTGTGAACAGAGCTGCTAGGAATATTTACGAGCTTTTGTTTGAACACCTGTTTTCAATTCTTTGGGCTAGCTACCTAGGAATGCAATTGCTGGGTTGTATGGAGGCTCTCCATGCTTGACTCACTGCCCCATGGTGGCAGCACCCTTTACCACTTCTATCAGCGGAATACGAGGACTCCAGTTGCTCCACATCCTTAGCAACATTCGCTATCCTATGCTTGCTTTGTATATTTTTGCAGAAACGTCTATCAAGTCCGTTTTTGAATTGGGTTGTTTGTCTTTTTGTTGTTGAGTTATAGGAGCTCTTTATATATTCTGCATACCACATATATGAATTGCAGATATTTTCTTCCATTTGGTGAGCTGTCTTTGCAGGCTTTTTAAACCATTTTATGCCCCAATGTTTTTAATATTGATGTCTTCCAATCTATCTATTTTTTCCTTTGTTGGCCGATGCTCTTGTTGTCAAATAAGAAACCATTGCCAGGGCCTCCCCGGTGGCGCAGCGGTTGAGCGCTGGGTTGCGAAACTGCGCGCGGCCTCTGCGGCGCCGGTTCGATCCCCGGCTGCTCCCCGGCCACCGGAGGAGGGTCCCACATGGCGCGCAGACCTCTCCTGCCGCCCGCTGCTCCCCTCAGCAGTGTCCTTCGGTCCTTCTGCCTGCTCTGCTCCCCGCTCTGGCTCTGGTGAATTCTCTCACCCTCCCGCGCTTCTGACTGTACCCAGTGCATGTATAAACAAAACAAACAAACAAACCAGCAAACAAATAAATAAAGCATGCCTCTATTAAAAAAAAAAAAAAAAAAGAAACCATTGCCAAATCCTAAGTCATGAAGCTCCAACCCACTGTTTTCCTCTAAGTGTTTCATAGTTTTAATTCTCATATTTAGGGCTTTGATCTGCTATGAGTTCGTGTTTGTGTATTGTGTGAGTTAAGGGTCCAGCTTCATTTCTTTTACATTTGGATATTGTGATAACACAGAGGCTGCAGAGAGCACAGAGGCTGAGAGGAGATAAAATGACTTATCTCATGTCACCTAGCCATCAGGAGGTGAAACTAGGATTCAGTCTCATTTCAACCCAAGCTGGTGCCTTCTCCAATAATAAAGCTACCCCTTTATTATTTTGTGAGCAGGGGGTGTGGAATGCACAGGCCTAACAAGTAAGGCTTGTATCTGGCTCTAGGTAAGCTTGCCCTCCCATCTGGGCCTCCGTTTCCATTTCTGTACAATGGGCCGATGGTTACTGATCTCCTGCTCAGACTGCTGTCGTCCCAGAGCCGAAAGCTCCGTCACCTCCGCTTCACCTCTTGGGAGGAGAACCGGGACCCCTCCCAGTTAGAGCTGCTCTTCTGGAAGGGCTCCCATCCTGGGGCTCAACCAGCCTCTGAAAACATTCCCAGCCTCGCGGGAAGACACCTGCAGCCTGAGCAACCCCACACAAAAACCGTGAACTGTGGGCAATGCAAGCAGAGCTAGTGTGAGCGGGTTTCCCCACCTGCTGACAGCTTTCTTCACAAGTGGCGCAATGAAGCTATTTGAGAATCAGCTTGCAAAGCACCTGGTTGTAAGTATCCTCTCACATCCCCTCCCTTAACCAGAAACGGCGCAGCTCCCCCACGTGATGCCCAGGGCCTGCCCCTCAGCGGGACGGACCAAGCTCAATGAAGACATGAATTCTCCCATGACTTTAGTCTGGAGCTCCACAAACTTTACCTGAACAGGGCCAGATGGTAAATATTTATGGTTTTTTGTGGGCTACCTCATCTCTGCCATGCTGCTGAGCCCTGCCACTGTGGCACAAAGAGCCAATGAACAGGCAGGGCTGTGTGCCAGCAGTGCTTGGTTCAGGCATGAAAATTGTGGATTTCATATACTTTTCCTGTGCTGTGAAATATTCTCCTTTGGCTGTTTTATTTAACCATTTAAAATATAAGACTCATTTTAAACCACCATTTGTGGGTCACACACAACAGATGGGGGGCTGCTTTTGGCTTTGACTGTTCACTCGCCCTTTTGAGAATAACACCTCGGTCCCATTCGATGTTCCACACTTCTGCCTTAGTGGAGGCACCCTAGTGTAATCAATACACGTTGCATGAAACTTAGGCATTTCTGCTGTTGTACATTTCCTTGTTTGCAAGGAGGTGACAATGCACCGCTTATCGCTAAACCTTTGCACGGTTCTCTTTCAGAATAGATCCATGGAGGTCCATTTGCTAAGTCAAAGAGTGCTCACTTTTAAGATTTTATTCATAGGAATGCCCACTTTCTTCCAGAAAGGCTGTGATCATTTATATTCCCAACAGCAACTCATGAAACTGCCCATTTCTTTCAAACTGCCACAAAGATCAGTAACCATTTGGTAGATGAAAAATTTTCATCTCTTCAACCCGCCGTTCCTTGATGAATTTTATTTCCTCCTGTGTGTATTGACCATTTTATTAATTTTGGGGGGTCCTTTGCAGTAAAGGGGAGTATCCACATGACTTGAGTTTAAGGAAACATTTCTAGATTTATAACCCAGGCCTTGGCAAGCCCTGCAAGCAAGGTGATGGGGTCGGCACACCAAAGGGACTGACAAAGCTTACAGCTCCATCAGAAGAGCGGGTCAATTTTATTTCCTGCTGGTCCTTTGAATTATTCTTATTCATTCTTCCTTGGGGTCCCTAGAGTCACCAACCACACAAGAAGGAGAGGGGGGTTTTGGCATTTTTTAAACGATCTATTTGGTTTATATTTATCTTTTTTTTTTAAAAAAATTTTTTTTTTAATAGAGGCATGCTTTATTTATTTATTTATTTGTTTGTTTGTTTGTTTTGTTTATACATGCACTGGGTACGGTCAGAAGCGCGGGAGGGTGAGAGAATTCACGAGAGCCAGAGCAGGGAGCAGAGCAGGCAGAAGGACCGAAGTACACTGCTGAGGGGAGCAGCGGGCGGCAGGAGAGGTCTGCGCGCCATGTGGGACCCTCCTCCGGTGGCCGGGAAGCAGCCGGGGATCGAACCGGCGCTGCAGAGGCTGCGGGCAGCTTCGCAACCCAGAGCTCAACCGCTGCGCCACCGGGGAGGCCCTGGTTTATATTTATCTTAATCCCTAATTTTCACCCCTGCTATCTTCCTTGCCTACTCACAGACAGGGAGGCCTGGATTCAGGGGCGGCAGGGAACCTCAGTGTTCTGCAGGATTCCAGCACAAAAAGGACATAGTTACCTGATGAGGCTGAGCGGGGAAGACCAAGCCGTTTAAAGTCTGGAATCGCCACTCACCCATTTCTCACGAGGATGTGGTGATCTCGTTCTGATGGACAGTTGCTAGTGTCTTTGCTCTAACGACGGAAAGAGTGAACCCCCTTTAGAAAAAGGTGGGGCTATGAGCCATTCACGTTTTATTATTAACTAGTTTTCACACAGCATTTTAATTTTTATAAAACACCATAATCACGGGGCCTCCCTGGTGGCGCAAGGGGTTAAGCACCCACTATGAAGCAATCTGCAGCCTCTGCAGCACGAGTTCGATCCCCAGCCGGCCAGGGAGCAACCCACATGGCACAGCAGGCCTCTCCTGTCTCCCTGCTGCTCCCCTCAGCAGTGTGTTTCAGTCAGTCTGCCTGTTCTGCTCCCCACTCTGTCTCTGGTGGATCCTCTCACCACCCCCCCCCCCATCTCTGGCCTGTACTCCAGCTCTTGCATGCATAAATAAATAAATCTCTAAAAACAAAACAAAACAAAACAAAACACCATCATCACATCTAGAATTGTTAGGGGGAAAGGCTGTCCTGAGCTAATCCCATACAGGCTTCATGGACCCCACCCCCACTCCAGACTAAAGCCATCAGGACATTGGGAAAGACAAATCCCGTCACCACCAAAGGGAGGGTGGCCGGGACCTGAGGGTGGAGTTGGGCAACCAGGTTGGATGTAAAAACCAAACACGTGGGCCTTGGGGGGCTCGCGGTCGCTTGCCTCCTGGTTACACGGCTCCTGGCTGGCGGCCAGCTCTCAGAGTGCCATTTTGGGGTTCCTGATCGGCGGATAGGGTAGGACTCGTTTAAAACTTTGTCTCCCACTTTTCTCCCTGAGTTGGAAGTTTCCTCATCTCCCCTTCCCTTGTAAATAAACCTTTTATGAACCTTTTGCGTGTGCCTGCAGTAGAGCACTGATAAGTCCTTTTAAGCGCGCGGGTGAGGACCCACAGTAGGGCACCCCGTTTTGTATCGGGGTTGCTCTACTGTATCCCAGCATCCATATGTTTGATCTTCATCACCATGGAAATGGTGGCAAAAAGTGAAAGGGGGAAATTGTTCGGGGGAAAGGCTGTCCTGAGCTAATCCCATGCAGGCTTCGTGGACCCCACCCCCACTCCAGACTAAAGCCATCAGGACATTGGGAAAGACAAATCCCGTCACCACCAAAGGGAGGGTGGCTGGGACCTGAGGGTGGAGTTGGGCAGCCAGGTTGGGTATAAAAACCAAACACGTGGGCCTTGGGGGGCTCGCGGTCGCTCGCCTCCTGGCTTCACCGCTCCTGGCTGGCGGCCAGCTCTCAGAGTGCCATTTTGGGGTTCCTGATCGACGGATCGGGTAGGACTCATTTAAAACTTTGTCTCCCACTTTTCTCCCTGAGCTGTCCATTTCCTCATCTCCCCTCCCCTTGTAAATACACCTTTATGAACCTTTCGCGTGCGCCTGCAGTGGAGCCTTGATAAGTCCTTTTAAGCGCGCGGGTGAGGACCCACCGTCAGGCACCCCGTTTTGTATCGGGGCTGCTCTACAACAGAATCTCCTTTGCACCCAAGTAGGAGGACTCGTCCCCGCTCACTGCTGAGGGGGTCCGGGCCGAGGGGGTGGGGGGCACCCTAGGACGCGCAGAGGGAGCCCTGGCCCCTGGAGCGCGCGGGGGTGCGCTGCGGGGCGGCGTTGGGGGGAAGGGGCGGCGGGACAGCGGCCGCGGGGAGGATGCGCTCCCCCCTTTCACGCGGAACCTCTGCCTGTCACCCCGGGCTTGGAGGCCGGGATCGGGGCGCGGGGTGCAGGCGGGGCAGCGGGGGTCGGGAAGGGCAGCCCCGCTAAGCGCGGTCTGGGGTGAAGTCACCTGCGCCCCCCCGCAGCCCGCCCCCCAGCGCCGCGCGCCCCGTCCCGGCCCGCCGCCCCTTCCGGAGGGGGGTCCCCGCGCCCCGCCCGCGCCCCGGCCCCGGCCCCGGCCCCGCCCGGCCGGACTCTGCCCGCCCCGCCCCTCCGGGGGCGGTGGCCCGTGGCGGCCGCGCTCATTGGCTGCCGCGCGAGCGAGGCCCGCGGCCGGCGGCGCTGATTGGCCGGCGCGCCTCGGCGGAGGGGCCCGCGCGTCGCGGGGAGGCGGCGAGACCGCGCGGCGGGCGCAGAGCGCGGATCCAGCCCCGCCGCGCCGCCAGCTCGCTCGCCGGAGCCGGGCCTGCAGGTAAGGGCCGGGCGCGGGCGCCGGGCGCGGGGCGGGCCCTGCGCGCAGAGCCGAGGTGGGCTCCGTCGGCCCTGCCCCCCAGGAGCCCCAGAACGCGGCATCTCTTAGAAACGGGGACCTCATCCTGTCTAGACACGGCCCCCCCAAAATAGAGTCCCACCTCCCAGAGAGCAAAGGCGCTTCCCTTCCCTTCAAAATCAGGCCCTTCCTCCCGGTCCAGGCTCGAGATAGGTATCCCCTCCCCGTTTACCCCTGGGAATGGGATGAACCCCCAAAAGTAGGGTCCAGTCTCTGAAGGCATCGAGGGCACCTTCAGGTCTTTGGGGACCAGTGCCCCTCCCCCTCGCTGAAAAACTAAGTGTGGGTCTGTCCTCTGCACCCTCCCTTCAGAATGCTGGGGTCTCCCCAGCTCATGGATAACGTGAGCCCCCTCATGGTACCCCTCCTTAATGGAGGCCCCAGGTATCCTGGCATTGGGCCCCTCCTTCAGACCAGAAAATCCCAGCCAGCGCGGAGACTGTGCATGTCACCCTCAAACACAAGATGCACTTCTCTGCACCCGAACCTCAGAAACTGGGCTCTGGGATTTGTTTCTAGAAGAGGAAGATCCCCTCCCCCACCCCACCCCTCCCCCCATAAGACAGCCGTGGCTGTCCCCCACCCCACCATGCTAAAGGCCTTTGGGGATTCCCCTGTGCCTCCAGTCAGGTGTAAGGCAGGTTTCTCACTCAGAAACAGCTGAGGCTCAGGCCCTTCCGGACCTAGGGGCCTACCCCACTGCACCCCCTCCAGCCTTCCCCAAAATGCCACCCTGCTGAGGCCCCTCATCCAGCCACTCCCACACCTGCCCGCACCCTGTTATTACCCTCGCCTTTCCTTGCCCCCACCCTGGCCAGGATCAGAGCAGAGTGGAGAGTGAGGAGACCAAACCCTGGCACGGGCACCCCAGCCTGGGAGGTCCTCCTGGGAGCCACTGCACTCTGTACACAGAGGTGCCCTCCGAGGCAGAAGGACCAGGGGACCCCCTCCCAGAATACCCCCGAGGCTGTCCAGCCCCTCTCCCAGAGAAGGGGTGTCACTGCAGAGAGGAGGGCCCCAGTGTGCTCCCTGGGGCTGCCCCCCTCCTCTGCACCCCTGCTCCTTGGGCACTGCCAGGTGGCATTTCTGGGGCTCCCAGCCAAGGGATCCGGAGGCTGCAGGGACCCTGCATCTGGCCGGAGGCCGCCCTGGTTTTGCTGCTTTGATGAGACAGGATGTTGGTGACTGGAGGGGCTCGGCTTGGCTCTTCTCTGTTGGGTCACGTTGGGGGTGGAGGCAGGCTTGCTCACTGGAGCTGCACCCCCTGCGTGGATGTGGAGAAACATGCATCTAAAGGGGTGCTCCCCAGGAGAGACCAGTGGCCCCATCTGAGAAAGATAAACGATCTGGAGACCTAAAACCTCAAAAACACTTCCAGATGGGAGATTCTGTCCCTCCATCTGACAGCTGAGCAAACAGCCACAAAGAGAGGGCTAGACTTGCTCAAGGTCACCCACTCAGGGGGTAGCAGTGCTGGTCACAGCCTCCCCAGGGCCAGTGGGGGTGCTGGGGCCCCCAGCACTGGTTCCAATCCTCACATTTACCGTGGGGACTGCTGGGTGCTGCCATCCCCCTTGTCAGAGGAGGTGCAGAGGCCTGAGAATGTCATGCAGCTGCTGGAAGGGGCAGGGCTGGAGCTCAACATTGATCCCCCCAGCTACCCAGCTACCTGGCAGAATCCATTCCTGGGGGTTTGCACTTGGCTGTGTCACCCAGTGTGATCTTTTTATTGAGCCCACTGCCAGACCTAGGCTTGCCAAATTCAATCTGACCCAGGATAGGGAAGACGTGGGTCGCAGTGCCCGCAGCCGAGTCTGCTCAGGTGCCTGAGTGGCACAGCTGGGTTTGCTCCAGGAACTTAGGTCAGGGCCCAAGGCACCTGGGCCCTTCCCTCTCAGTCCCTGCACCTTCCCCTTGTCTCCCTCTCCCCCACTTCCGTTCCCTGCAGCAACCTCCACCCCTGCTTAGGGCCTGCCTCTTTCTGAGGCAAGAGCTGAAACTAACAGCAGGGTCCCCGGGACCTCCCAGCTGGGCAGCTGTGACCACCTCCCTACGAGTGGGAGGGTCTTAAGGAGGGGACAACCCCCACCACCACCACACCTCCAGCAGAGGGATCGGCTGTTATGCTCCAACTTAAAGCAAGGAGATAGTGCAAGGCAGCGAGGAGAAAGTTCACAATTTAAGGGAGACCATGGTGCACAGGGGTCATGATTGGCCTCTGGCTCCCCTTTATTTGGGTCTAGAACCCAAATCTGCTATGTCCTATGTGATGGAGGAGAAACTGTGGGCGCTTCTGTGACCTGGTTGCCTCTGCGTCCTTATCAGGGTGAAAATGAGTTAACCCTCCTAAAGTGCGTAGCACACAGCGCATGAATGGGAGCAAGGACTGTGGTTACAAGTGCAAGGTCATAAGCCCTCTCCGATGAGGGGGTGGGGGCGTGCTCTTGAAGGTAAGACTTGTAACCCACGCCGTCGGTGATCTCCAGAGGCCAAGGCAGTGAGTCCTCGGCCAGCACAGAGACCGAGGGGCTACCCAGAGGCCGACCCTAGACTCAGCCAGGCTGACCTTCAGCTCCTGGCTCCTGCTGCCAGAGAACTTGCACGAGTTACTGCCCTCCCAGCCTCAGTTTCCTCATCTCTGAGGGAGGTTTGGGGTGAGTAGGGGGTGGGCATCTGATAAGGGCTTAGGCAAGGGCAGGTTCCTCGCCTCGGCACTGCTGGCCTCTGGCTGGGTGGTTCTGTCGGAGGAGCTCCCCAGCTTTGCAGGTGCCTAAGGGCCTCCCTGCACCCGACCCTCTGGAGGCCAGCAGAAAACCCCTCCACTTTTGACAGCTACAGCTGTCTCCAAGCCTGGCCCGTGTCCCCGGGGACCATCGTCCCCCACGCTGAGCGCTGCTGGCCTGCACTGGGGTCTCACACGCAGCTGTGCGGACGCGAGCCGGCATCCTTGCTCAGCCTCCCGGCTCTGCCCTGTGCATGGGGGCGGGGGGTGTCCAGCTGCTGAGCCCCATCATGAGGACAGCGTCACCCCCTCCAGCGGGTGCTTGTCCAGGCTTCCCATCAGGTGCAGGTGCCAACTGATTTGTCAAAGGGCACCCCCCTCCCCTGCACGAGGGAAAACATTGGTGCCAGAAACGGTTTTAGAAATAACCTTGTTCTGGAGCCTCTTCCCAAATTTAAATGGCGTGACCTCTGGCCCCGGGAGGCCCCTGCAGACACGCTCCGGTGAGCACGGTGGGGCCGGTGGCTCAGGAGGTTTGTGATACCAACACAGGAGGGGGCAGGGAGGGGCTGTGGGATCCTACCCCGTTCACATTCTTTCTAGAAGAAGGAGGCAGATGTACACTCCTGACCCCGAGACACATTACCAGTGAGAACAATAAAGTCACGGGATCAATGTAAACAGTCTGAGAAAAGCAGCCTATGCCGGGATAGGTAGGGAAGTGAGGAGCATGAGAGGGGCCTGTCTGTGTGTCCGTGCATCATCCTGTCTATCCATCCATCTGAATCTATTCGCGGGGGCAGAAGGAGAAAAGAACCCCCCCAGCTCGCTTCTCCTGCATGAAACGTGAGCAGAGCGCTGCCCCCCAGGGTGGAGAGACAGGCTCAGGTCCCGCCAGGAGATCCCGGCAGTGGTTCTCCAGCCCAAGTTCTGAACCCCAGGGGCTCGCAGCTGCCCAGTCTACACAGGGCGCTGCATGACTGGCAAGGTCTAGGCACTGGCGGGTCCACGCAGACTGGCCCCTCTGTCCCGGGAAGAGGTCCTTTGGAAAGTCAGTCTTTGCCCTTCCTGAGAGTCTCTGCCCCGAGACAGGAATCTGGGGCCTCATCTCCCTGGCCGAGGGGGAGCCCTCCAGCAGCATTCCCTGGGGGCAGAGCTGGGGGCAGACTTGGAGCTCCACTGGCTTCTGCGGCATGATGGCCTCAGGCCACGGATGCCTCACCTCTCCAGTCTCATTTCCCCATCTTTAAAAAAGGAATAATCACATTTAAAAAGGAGGAGGGCGGAAGAAGAGGGGCTGTGGGAGCCTACCTCATTGGGGTGTTGTGAGAATAGATGGAAACCGTGTGCAAACACCTGGTACTTCAACACCTGGTACTTCCCCTGGGCTTACGTCATGTGAGTCCTGCCCCCTCCCCCCTCCCACCTCTTCTGCTTGTCTGCCCCACCTGTCAGGAGGAGGGGGCCAGGAGGAGGGATGATGGAGCCACATTTCCTGGGTTCCTCCCCACCTGTAATTCCCCGGAGGACAGTGACCGCACCAGTCTCATTCTCCCCTGGGTCCCAAAGGCTCAGCACAGTTCCTGGCTCCCAGCAGAGACTTGATGAGCATTTGATTGTCAGCAAATGTGTATTTTTTTTTCATTGTGGTGGAACACAGCAGATAGCATACAGTCTGCCATCTTGATCATTCTGAGGTGCCAGCCAGTAGCGTTCAGCACATTCACCACACGCAACCATCACCTCTGTCAAGGGCCAGAACTTCTTCATCTCCCCAGGTGGAAGCCTTGCACCATTAAGCGGTCATTCCCCTTCCCCCGGCGGCCACTAACCTGCTCTCTGACTTGACGGATTTACCTGTCCTGGATATTCACATAAGTGGAATCCACAGTAGGTGGCCACAAGAGGCAACCTAGTGTGTCTGGCTTCCTTGTGTTGTTGCAAGACCAGTACCTCGTTCCTGTTCATGGCTAAGTAATATTCTATTGTATGGATGGAGCATATTTTGTTTATCCCTTCATCATCGATGGGCATTTGGGTTGTAGCCACCTCTTGGCCTTGGGAATAATGCTGCAGTGATCATATCTGGACAAGTTTTGATTGGAAGGCCTGTTTTCATTTCCTTTGGGTCCATGCCCGGCAGTGGAGCTGCTGGTTCCTGTGGTAATTGTTTAACTTTTGAGGAATGGCCAATAGGCCACATTACAACCCCACTGATTTTTCCACATCCTTGCCAACACTTTTTATTTTCTGATGATTAGGAGGAGGAGGTTTACTACAGTCATTCGAGCAGCGAAGTGGTGTCTCTAGTGGTTTTGATTTGCATTTCCCTGATGATAGTGGTGTTGAATATCTGTTTCCTTTTTTTGCCATTTGTGGATCTTCTTTGGAAAAATGTCCATTCAAGTTCCTTGCCCATTTTTGAACCAAGTTGTTTATCTTTTTGTTGTTGCGTTGTCAAGGATCTTACATACTTAAACATATTTGTGTGGCTCCATTTCCTCCTGAAACTCTTGCTCGGCTCCAGCACACAAGGCGCCGCTGCCTTGGGACCTTGGGCTAGCCATGAGGTGTTCATGGTCTAAGCGAAATTTCTCAACCTCAACACTATTGACATTGTTGTAGGCGAGTGTTCTGTGCCCATTAGGCTCTTTAGCAGCATCCCTGGCCTCTACCTACTAGATGTCAGTAACAGTACCCCCGACCCCAACTTGTGACAACCAAAAATATCTCCACAGATGGGCAAGTGCTCCCCCCCGGTGGGGGGGGGGGCAATTTGCAATTGCCCCTGGTTGAGACTTGCTGGTTCAGAGGCTAAGTTTGGGTATGTTTATCTACATTTTAGTTTAATCTCCTGTGACTAATAGGGTACCTAGTGGGCATTCAGGACATAGCTGTTGGATGTTAGGTGGGTGGATGGATGGATGGATGGATGGACACAGCTTCTTTGTGGGTTGGATACGTTGATGGGTGATGAATCAATGAGTGGGCGTGGGACTGACTGAGTCTGGATGTATCCCTGAAATTCTACTATTGGAAAATAGAACCCTCTTCTTCTAGAATATTCTATCCTTTTCTCTCTGCCTAGCACAATGGTTCTCATAAGTTAGCATCAGAATCCATTGGAGTTAAAACACAGGTTGAATCCCACCAAGAGAATGGATGATTCGGTAGAATCACCAGCCTGACAGAATGTTTCCAACCCTGGTTCCTTGTCCTTCGGGAACCCTGGTCCAGACTTCCCTGCTTCTCCCACCTGTGCATCCTCAGGAGTCCCACAGCCTTCTCTGCTAACATACCCACTTAGGTGCTAACATCTGTTGCTTTGGACTATGGACAACTTGCTGGAAATCTGTGCCTTGGCGGCTGCAGGGCTGATCCCCTCAAAGTTGGGACCCACTGGTCTTGACACCTTGCTACTCGAAGCTTGTGGGATCCAGCCCAGCAGGACCTCATCACCTGCGAGCTGGTCAGAAATGCAGATTTCTGGGACCCACTCAGACCTATAGAAAACAAGTCTGTACTTTAGCACTGTCGGGGTGAGGAAGGATTCGTGTGCACGGTGAAGTCTGAGAGCCTTCCAAGGACATCTCTTGAAACCTCATCACTTGAGCTAAGCCCTGTTTAGCTTTGCTGGCGAGTTACACTAACAGCGCCTGTTACAATGTAGTTGGTGTCTGGGTGGGAGCCTGCGGGATGGGACTTTCATATCTTTGCCTGCTGTGCTTATCTCATGGAAGGTCCAAACTGACCTTGCCTCATCTATGGGAGCACAGAGGCCCAGGAGGAGCCTCTTACTCAGGGTCACATGATGACCGGAGAACGGACATGGCCATCCATCCCCAAAAGAGGTGCCGGAGCCCCTGTGGTTGAAAAGCCCTGGTGTAGACCTGTGGAAACATGGAACCCGAGTGACATACTGAAGCCACTAGCTTCGCTCTTCAAAAGCAGAGAAATGGGGGATGATGAGAGTGGATCAAGGAGAGCTTAAGTGCTGTTCTTCCGTTTACTCAGCAGGCTTTATTGTCCTTAGAGATGCCTGACGTAGGCATCACGTCTGTGGTGTTGGACAAGGAAGACTGTTCTCACTCTCCGCCGCTTCTGTCTAGGTGGGCAGTCTCGTCTCCCGACGGTCATTCATAAATCATAAATGAGTGTGTCCATGGGCTGCCCAGCTTCCATGTGCCCTGAATAGTATAGAGGGGTGTGTGTGTGTGTGTGTGTGTGTGTGTGTGTGAGAGAGATAGACAGGTCCATGAACAGCCACTATTCAGCAAGATGTGTGACGAGGAGGGGAGAGTGGTTGGAAATCCCAGCTCATCCCCTGCTCCTAGGGCCCTGGGGGAGAAATTGTAGGAGGAAAAGACAGGAAAGACAGTTCTTGACAGAGAGAAGATGAACAGAGGTTCAGAGACTTCATAAAAAACTGTGCAAAGAAAATCCTCAGGAAAAAAGCACCTAAAATCAGGATTCCCGCGCAGACATAAAAACAGCACTTGTAACGATTAAGCTCATTCCATGAGGGACCCGGGCAGATGTTCGAGCTAGTTCAAAGGAAAAGTCAAATAAAGAGCAAGTATGTGCAGAGTAGAGGAATGTTGCGATGAATTGCAAACGGAGGCCAGACACCATTGGACTAAACAGAATTGGCTTGTCTGTCTGCTTTCTGCAAACTTAAAAAGCATTGGAGAAAATAGCTCCCAGATAATGAAGAGGGCTGGGATCAGATAACCTGAGGGATTGTACTGTGTGTGGACAATGCATAACTTTCCACTGAGACACAGCTTTTCCCCTATAGGATCCTCTGCGGGGGGTGAGGAGGCCTTGGGTGGAGCTGCCTGGGGGTGGTGGGTGGAGCTGGGGCAGGGCAGGTGCGGGGAGAAAAGCGCAGGACAGACAGGTGATCCATGAGAATGAGTTGGGGCTTGGCCCAGAGACCAGTGGGGTCCCGTGGAAGGGTTTCCAGTAAGGAGGTGACCTCATTTGAGTAGCACTGGAGAAAGACCTTCTGGAAGCTGGGTGGAGAGTTGGCAGACTTTAGAAGGCTCTGCCAAAAGCCTGTTAAAAAATGAGATGGTGGGGCCTTCTTCGCTGGAGTAGAGCAGGACTCAAATATTTTTTGTATAGAGAGGCAGATAGCAAATATGTGGGCCTGGCTGGCCATACAGGCATGATCACAAATATTCCACCATCTATACCATAAAAGCAGCATGGATGATGTAAACACAGGCTTGTGTTCTAATAAAACTTTATTAACAAGAGCATTCTGGGGAACCAGATTCCTGCCCCTCCCCCACCACGATTTGTCAGCCCCTGACCCAGAGCAGCACCAGCGAGGCTAGAGCTGTCCATGCTTTTGACAGCCCCCCCACTGCCCTCCTCTAGATGTCCAGAAGCCCTCAGCATCCAGTGAAAGGGAGCCCAGAAGCTCCTCCCACCTGCCCTTGACCGCGGGTTCCATGAGGGAACCAGCCCAGTCTCTGAGGTGGGCTGCTGGTCGCCCAGCACAAGCTTTCAGGACCCCAGAGCTCCTTTGGATAAGGTTGGCCCAACATCCTCCTCCTGCAGCCAAAAGCGCGAGCCATCGCCTCGGCAGGGCAGCGCCTGCCCTCTCCTCACCCGGAGCCGTGAATAGCGCTCCCTGGCTCCGCGGGCTGGGCGCAGTTCTGGGGACAGGCTGGAAATGAGCACACCAAGGAGCATTTGTGCAAATGACTGCCTGGTGCCAATTTGCATGCCTGGCACCCCGCCTGCGCCTGAGGTGCACGGTGCTCCCTGGAGCAGAGCTGGCCCACAGGAGAGCCACACACAGACTAGCACTGACGTTCTGACCTGGAGACGGGGTCCCGGAGGTGTCCGGAGCTGGGCTGCTGGGGTGAGGAGCCAGAGAGGCCAGTTTCTGCTCAGATCTGTGACAGTGGGTGACAGTGACCCGGGGGTGGCTGATCTGTGCCAGCACTGGGTGGGCACCTGTACTTGTTCTTCTCGTTGCTCACAGCCATCCTAGGAGCAGAGACTGATCAGATGGCAGAGGCGGACATGGAGGCTCAGGAAAGATGAGGGATATACCGAGAGTCTGGAAGGAAAAGTCACAGGTTTCCAGAGAGGCCCAGGCACCGACTCGGGCCCTGAGCTCAGCCCTAAGGCAGGCGGAATCCTCTGCATGGGCCCAGTGCTCTCTGGCCTCAGTTTACTCATCAGTCAGTGGGAATCATGTCTCATCTCTCAGCGACCACAGAGTTTGGGAATGAGAAAGCAGGGCTAGCTGTCAAAGACGCCGAATGGCGCTGGAGGGAGGTGGAGAAGGCTGGAGGTGCCTTCCAGCAGCTCAGATTGTTCGTGCATCAGATCCGACCCTGCGGACCCCTCCAAGGCCTGCTGTGGGTGGGGCTAGGGGCTGGCGTCTGTAGACCCTCCCCATGGAGCCAGGGAAAGTCCCGTATTTGGAAAGCAGCTGTGTAGCTGCTGTGTACCTGGCTTCATGGGCCCTAGAGACTGACTCCTGGACTCCGTTTCCTCGTCTGTAAAGTGGCAACAGCAGTGCCAGGTTTGGAAACATGGGGCTGGTGCTCACTGAAGAGGATGGCAAGCATGAGCGTGGCAGCGAGCACGCTCTCTGCCAGCTCTGGCTCTCTTGGGAAGATCTCCTTGACTGCTCCCACCAACCCAGGTGGAAATGCCCTCTTTTGTGGACGAGGGCACAGAATCAGAATTTGAAGTCTCTTGGCCAAGGTCACACCAGGGTAGGAAAAGCCAGACACTGGACCTGTGAAACACATTTCAGTCCACAGCGATTCAGGCCATAAATAGTGTGGGCGGGAACATTCCAGAACTCAGGGGAGTCCACCTGGGACTGCACCAGACTGCAGTGAGGAGAGTCACCATTGCTGCGTTCTCTCTCTGCTCCACAGCCCCACTCGGCTGTGCCTTTGTCTGGTGGCTGTCATCGTTTCAAAACATTCTCTACTGGACTAGCTGAATTTGATCCTTGTTCTATGTGTTTATTGACCACTTGGAGCTCCGATTCTATCAAGCGCCTGGTCAGCTCTCCTGCCCACCTTTCTGTTGTCTCATCTACCCTTTTTTCTTACTGCTTTGCAGGAGTTTTTATCATGCTGGGTCAGGACCCCTGCCAGTTAGATGTCTTCCAAATACCTTTGTCTCTGTGGTGTAATTTTACTTTTCAGTGGTGAGGTTTGAGGATTGGAATTTTAGTTGTGATATTGTTCATGTTTTTTCTTTTATACCTTTATGTTCTGTGTCAGAAATCCAGTTTCCCAGTTTGCCACCTCTGCTATCTTCTAGGAGCTTTCATGGGTTGATTTCATTGGGTTGATTTCATGGGTTGATTTTTTGCGTCACGACTCATGTTTTCTTTCCCTGTGGATGATCCTACCGTCCTGATGTCTCTGTCCTGTGCTGGAGGTCGGCGCCCATCACACACAGGGCTGTGTCTCTGTTTCCTGTTCCATTTCTTTGCCAGGTGTGCTTGTTTGTCCTCACACCACATTGTCTCAATCACTATAGTCCTAGGGTATGAAAGAACACGCTAGTTCGGCCTCTGCAGAGACACAGTCCCAGATGGTACCGTGATGGTGATATGATTTTAAGCACAAACAGAGCTTAGGGCTTAGGGACATTTACAGCTTGTAAGACCTGGACCCAGTAGTCCTACAAACAGATGTATTGTGTATGCGGGAAAAAGAAGGAGATTTGATCTGGTGGGTGAGGGTCAGGGAACACTGCCCTGGGGAGGAGCCTCCTGAGTTAAAATCAAGGGTGAGTAGGAATGAAGGACTCAGAAGCAAGGGAAAAGCATTTTGGCAGTGGGAACAGCATCTGCAAAGCCTACACAGACAGACATGAGATCCAAGTGACAGAACCCAGAGAGAAGAGGAGGAGGTGGACACTGAGACTGAAAATGTCAGCAGGACCAGACCTCAAGGCTTTTGAATCACAGTCAAGGGCTAGATTTTATTTATTTTTTTGTTTGTTTGTTTGTTTTTATAGAGGCATGTTTTATTTATTTATTTGTTTGTTTGTTTGTTTTGTTTATACGAGCACTGGGTACAGTCAGAAGCGCGGGAGGGTGAGAGAATTCACCAGAGCCAGAGCGGGGAGCAGAACAGGCAGAAGGACCGAAGGTCACTGCTGAGGGGAGCAGCAGGCGGCAGGAGAGGTCTGCGCGCCGTGTGGGACCCTCCTCCGGTGGCCGGGGAGAAGCCGGGGATCGAACCGGCGCCTCAGAGGCCGCGGGCAGCTTCGCAACCCAGCGCTCAACCGTTGCGCCATCGGGGAGGCCCAAGGGCTAGATTTTAGACCAAGAACAACTATCCTAAGAAAAGGCAGCCATGTGTTGCTTAACCATGAGGAGGCATTGTGAGAAATGCGTCGTTAGGCGATTCTATGTTTGTGTAGATGCAACAGTAGCAGTGGATTCTGTGCATCTAGGGACCGTGCTGAGCAAAACACAAGATTAAATCAAGCACGGCGGAAAGGGTACTAACAAGAGGCCCAGTGGACGGGGCCAGATGAGGCTGCTGTACGAGGCAAGGACAGCTTGGAAGGCACTAGGGGCCTCAGGACCACCTGTGTGTATGTGGGCTGTCCGGGATCAAACTGACCATGCGCTGCACAAATGGCAAGGATCCCCTCGAATCTTCCAGATTCGGGGCGGTGCCAAGACCCTTTTCATCTTGCTGGCACTGTGGCGACCCCTGGAGCAGCACATTGGCCCGTTTAGCTTCACCTCGGGGCTGCTGGCACCGAGCACGGCAGATTCGCTAGCAGTGGGAGCAAGGCGCTCTGCCAGCCGCTGCACCTGCCGGCGCCATGTCGGTCTGGCATGCTTGCCCCTGCCTGGCGAGGAGGGCCTGCCGTGGGGCTATCCTGGGATGGGCCTGGCGCCAGGTACCGGGCTGCAAACTTAAGCCCGTCCTCCTCCGGCATCTTCTCTGCTCGTCACCCCATGCAGGGCTCGTTGTTCCCACGCCCGGATGAGAAAATGGAAGCTCAGAGAGCTTAAGTCATGGCCGAAGGTCACACAGCTCCCAGGGACACAGAAGACAGTTTCCGCCTCGCTACAAATTTTATTTTCTCCACTTGAGTGGTGCTTTTTGCCTTTGGAAAGACAGAGTCAATGATCGCACTGATGAGGAATTTCTCTGCATAGTTACAACATTTTTTTTTCTGGCAAGGATGCCAAAATGTCCCCAATTCTGTGCCCTGGGCTGAACTGATAATTACCTGAGCCGGAGCCCCTTGCGCTGTTCCAAGCACGTTTCAATTAGGCAGCCAGCGGGGGCTGGGGGCCCTTCCGCGCTGGCTAGAGCAACAGCGTTGGTTTCCACCAAGACCTACGTCTCGGGGTTTTTAGGGACGTGGGGGGGGAGAGGGAACTCTCCATACCCCAGCACTTAAACTCCCATTAAACAGGCGCCTCCCGCTCCGGGAGGGACCCCAGACAGCAGACAAGATTGATGTTCCCGGAGTCCAGCCATCTGCTGTGCTCCCGCAGGGTGCTCGAGGCAGGAATTTGTTGGACAAAACAGAAGCTGGAGCCTCAGGAGGGTTTCAGAGCCTAGAGAGGTGGTGCAGTTTTGGGGGACAGATGGGTGTCCCCCTTGGTTTGGGGTATGTGGGGGAACCCCAACTGCAGTGGTGTTGGACCCCCCTTTGCCGACTGCACCCCAGTATTAGCCATGCAGCTTTGGCTTGTTGAGCATCTGCTCTGGGAACCCCACTTGGGGTGTGGTTTCAGATGCATTTTACAGATGAGGGGCTCCCCAGGAACCCAGCAAGCATCTGGGATGTGAACCGCTCCCCAGAATGGCTTGGTTTGTGTGTCACGGTTAATCCATCACTGTGATGACCTACCTGGCCCTTTAGAGAAGGGTTTCTGCCCCCAGGTGCGTTTGGCGGTGCCTGAGCCGTTTTGGGTGGCCACACTGGTGGGGACGGAGGCAGTACTGGCCTTCAGTGCTGCTAGCACCCCACCCCACCCCAGCGCCTGAAACTGGGCATTTGCCATAATGCCCTCTTCCTGCTCCAGGAATGGAGTCAGCGCAGGCCGGGGGCTGAGCGCCGGGCACCCCAGCTCACCACCTGGGCCCCAGGGGGACCCTGTGGCTTCATGTGGGGGCAGACCTCCCCCCTTGTCTCAGGGTTTGCTGCGTGTCCAGCCACCTAAGTAAGCACTAACCCCCGCTGGGTAAGGAGAGATTCCCTTGGCCCTGGCCCTTGAAGGTGACAGGTCCCTGCTAGGAGATAGCCGATAGTGACCGAGTTTGACCAGGACTGGTGATCTCTAACCCCGAGAAGGTGATAAAATGGGGCAAGCTTCCCTCTAGGTGCGGGCTGGTTGGGAAGGTCCCTGCCCAGGCTCATATAGGGGCAGCCTGCGCCCTCTGCACCCTGTACCCCCACTTGCCCGAGGAAGGCCTGCTCCAGGGCTCGGGGATATGTGCATGCACACGCATGCACACACACACACAGCCACCACGCTCATTTGGGGTGACATGAAGGTCCCCCAGGATCTGCTTTGACAGGGACCTCTGGGACTCCTTTCTGCTCCCAGCACTTTCTACGTGTCATTGTTAACCCTCACAGCCACCCTCAAGGTCAGATCTGTTCTCCTCAGCATTTTCCATGAGGAAACTGAGGCACGGAGCGGTTCAGTAACTTTTCCAAGATTATGCTCGGCTGAAATTTTCATCTTACGTAGCTGAAAGAGTTCAGGGGTGGTCTGGCCTGGAGAAGCAGCCCCCTCTGCCTGGGGCAGGAGAGATTGGTTTTGTTTCATTTTCCCGTTTTCTCAAGTAGACTTTTGAGAGCCCTGTAGATTCAGCAGCTCTAAGAAGTAAAGCAGAGATTCCCTGTCCCCTTCTCCAGCTTGCCCCAGTGGTGACCACTTGCTGGCCTGTCCCACAATTTCACAACCAGGAAACTCATGCGGTTACCGAGGTTCATCCTGAGCAATCATATCCGCACAGTCATTGGTGTTATAGGGGCTTATTTTTGTTGATTGTAGTATTTTTTATTGAGATGATGTTGGTTTACATTGTTGTATTTTAGAGTGGAGGATCCCCCTTCGGGTGCTGTTGCCAGGGTGCAGCCAACCCCAAAGCACCATAATCCTCCACGGTGGCCTGTTGTGCTCCCTCCCACTTTATTATCACCCCTCCCGTCCTCATCTAGATGCATCAGTTCTTTGGTCAACTTCCTTTTTTAAAAAAAGATTTATTTATTTTTATACAAGAACCGGGGTACAGACCAGATGTGTGGGAGGGTGAGAGGATTCACCAGAGACAGAGTGGGGAGCAGAACAGGCAGACTGACGAAGTACACTGCTGAAGGGAGCAGCAGGCGCGGAAGGAGAGGTCTGCTGCGCCATGTGGGATTCTCACCAGCTGGCCAGGATCGAACCCACGCTGCAGAGGCTGCAGACAGCTTCACAGTGCAGCGCTCAGCCCGCTGCACCACCAGGGAGACCCCGGTCAACTTTCAAGGATTAGTTTTTTAGTCTGACTTTATCTGACCCTTTGTTTGATTTCTCTATATTCCACATCTAAGTGACACCATCTGGTATTTATCTATCTCTTTCTGACATATCTCAGTCAGCATTATCCCTTCCAGCTCCATCCATGTGGCTGCAAATGACACATTTATCATTTTTGATCACCACGTAGTATTCCATTATATACACAGACCACATCTCCCTGTTTGGGGGCGTTCAGGTTGTTTCCATAGCTTGGCAATTGTAAACAGGGAGGCAGGGAACATGGGAGTGCAAGTTTCTCTTTGAATTAGTGTGTTCGTTGAATTAGTTGTGTTCGTTGGCTAGATTCCTAGGCGTGGATTACAGGTCCTATGGCAGCTCTATTTGTAATCTTTTGAGAAACCTCCATTGTGGGTGGGTTTTGGGAAATGCACATTAAAAGAAAAAATTTACTGTGAAGATAAGTGTGTGTCCGTGTTCCACCTAACACCATCCCTGGGAAACACAGGTGAAACCTCAGCGGCTGGGTGGCTTGTGGGCGGCTTCTCCTGGCACGCTGGGAAGCTGTGTGACCCAGCCTCAGCCTCCTCACCTAGAGAAGGGACGTGACCTCACTGCACTTGAGTTTCATAGCAGACCCTCGAGACGGTAGCCCCATTCCTTACGTGCCACGCTTCAAACGGCTTGCCTCCTCAGCCTGTTTTCTTACTCTGCTCAGTGGGGGGGTTGGCCAACATGGCGACGAAGTTCTTATCCAGCTTGGAGGTTTTAAATTTGAGATTCCTTGTCACCACCACCACTTTGCTAGCGGAGGGACTTGCATCCTGGTGGAATCGACATCCCCGGAGCCCCTCCAGAGGCCCTGACCTTGGGCCAGCTGCAGGCGGGAGTTTGTGGGCAGAGAAGATGCAAAGGAAAAGGCCACTCCTGCAGCTGCGGCGTCCTGACACCCCTCGAGGGGGCGAGTTCCAGTTTGGGGCACAGCAGAGTCTTGTGCACCTTATGCTCCGCATTTCCTAACCTCCCCTGGCGGTTTCCCGAGAACACAAGGCCCAGTGGGCTGGGCTTGGCCAGAGTCACTGACCAGGCAGCCCAAAAATGGAGCTGACGCCGCAGGAACTGGGGACCTGCTCACCATCCTTTGCCCAGACCCGAGTGGCCACAAGCTCAGTTCTTCCTAGTGCCCGTGAGGCTGCTGGGGGTAGAGGTGGCTGAGACAGACAAGGGGCAGTCCCAGAAACATCTGGAAAACACCTGGACACGAGGGAGTAGTCAGTGCCGGGGTTCAGATCCAAGCTGTGGTGATGGGCTTACGAGCTTGGGCCTCCCCTTCCTGGGGTATAAATTTTGAAGTGGGGGAACTGACTGCCATCTGCAAACTGAAGACGTGAGTGGAGCGCGGGCCCTGACTGATGTGACACTGGAGACATTGACAAGAGAGCACATTCCTCTCCTGAGGCTGCAGAAACAGCACCTGCCCCCGGGCTCAGGGCAGCAGAGATGTCTTCTCACAGTGCGGAGGCCGGGGTCCCGGGGTCCCATGGCCTTGGTCCCCCAAAGCTCCCAGCCTGCAGTTTTGTGTGGGCCCTGTACTGCCGATGGGCTCCCAGCTTGCAGCAGTGGCTTTGGAAACCCGCACCCTAGCTCCTAAGGGCTACACGAAACTAAGGGAGGAGAGCTGTGGGGCGCAGGCAGATCAATGGGGGCAGCCCCAGAGGGGATCAAAATGGAGCACTCTCCCTAGAACGGTCTTCTGTCCTCAGCAGCTGATAAAGCAGGCATGACCCTCGTGAGGAAGCTGAGGCCCAGGAAGGCTGAACCTGCTGGAACAGGCGGGCGGCCAGAGAGCTGGAGTTTGACCAGAAGCCTCAGGGCGCAGCCTGAGTGCTGCCCTCCTGCCCTGCTGCCCCTACGGCTCCACATCGGTGGGATTCACCCCCAAAGCCCCAGGACATGGCAGAGCCTCTGAAACCAGTGACTTCAGCTGTTCGCAGTAGCCAGGGCTGGAAAACAACTCTTGAGCAGGCGGTGTCTGAGCTGAAACCTGAGGGAAGCCGGGAGACACCGCCCAGGTCTCTGGGGAGGGGGTTCCAGGCCTTTGAGGTCGGCTCCTCCAGTGCGTTGTAGAGCAGGAAGGGGGTGTGTGGCTGGAGGGGAGCAGACAGGAGACCAGGACGAGAGGCGGAGGGGGTGCTGGGCCTCCTGGCGCCTTTTTTCCCCAGCTTTGCTCGCCCATAGGACAGATGTGAGCTCAGGGAGGACGGAGTGACCCCACTTCACTTTGACCAGGAACCACTAGGCTCCGTGCTGAGTGCTGATGGCTGAGGGGGGCTGAGCAGGCAGGGAGAGGTCAGGGGCCACGGTGACTAGCCTGGGGGCCTGGGTGTGCGGCCATGGTGGAGTGGAAGTGGGTTTTGGGTGTGGGTCTAAGGTGGCACCCCCAGAACTTACAGATGGAGCCTGTGACGGGAGAGAGGCTGCCTGGAGGAAGAGTGGCTGGGACCTCAGTGCAGGCACCAGAATTCAGGCAGAGCTGACGGGTAAATAGCCCCTGTTGTTCTATTTATCTGGGTACCCTCTACTTACAGCAGGTGACACCACTTTTCAGACAAAATAGGGATATAAAAGTTTCCTCTTCAGTGTATCTCTGTCATGAAGCAAAATAACTTCAAGGAAAAAAAAAAGGGCTAATAAATATAAGGACAGAAAAACTAGGCAGGCTGCAGCCTGGGACTCGGAGAAGCAGGCACCCCGGAGTGTCTGCGGGTGCAGGCTGCAAACTGCTGTCTGGAAACTGAACTCCCTGAAATGGCAGCAGTGATTGCCCCTTAGTCCTCAGGAAGACAGACCCACCGCCACCTCCAGGCCTGGAGTCCCCAGATCCATGTCAAGCAGACTTTTTCTGCAAAGGGCCAGACGCCAAATATTTTTGGCACCGCGGGCCACGCGGTTCCTGCCTCAGACTCAACTCTGCTGCGGCAGCACAAAGGCAGCTGCGCACGGCCGAGCCTAAGTGTGTTCCCGCAGATCTTCACATGCAAACGCTGGAAGCCGCCGTGTCCGCAGACCCAGAGCCTGCAGTTTGAATCCCAGGGCAGCAAAGCCTCGGAAGCCTTCTCCTTCCTGGCCTTCCCGCAATTCCAGCCTTCCTAATAACTCCATCTTCCATTTCCCCAGTGAGTTGAGAAGTTCCGCGCTGCGCCGACTCTAATTGCACCAAATTCCCCAATGGGGCTGACCTACTTTCGACTTTTTAAGTCTTCCCACCTGGGGGTTGGAATCCAGTTTGACCTGGCTCACTCCAGAATATCCTGGAAGCGCATCTCTTTTCAGAAACCAAACCAAACACGGATCGATTTCCAGGTGCCTCTGGGGCTCTCTGCTAAAGCCATGTCACGTTATCCAGTGGCTGTTTTCCTGTAATTAAATGTCTAGACACCCTCGGCGGCCATCCATTGAGGTGATTGGTCTTTCCTTGTTATAATTTCTCTTGGTACGTCATATGACAGCTAGCGAGGCTTCCTTCCGCTAGACATTTGGATCAGTTAATAATACAGATCACTAAATACGAACGGGCCACTCCGTAGCCCCACATTCAAGACAGAAAACACTTTCTTTCCAGCCTCCCTGACTCACGTTTGCCTTGTGGTTTTGTCTCGGTGCCTCCATGAAATTGTAGGCAGGCTGCATATGCGATCTTTTTTCACTCTCATTGCCTCGCATCAAAAATCACTTCCCTGCCTCTTCAGTTTCCCACGACGGACTCAGGTGTGCTGGCCCTGTGTCCGGCCGTCCTCGGCCGCTGGTGACCTCGCTCTCAGCCAGACGCGCTTCTAAATTACACTGGTGAGAACATCTCCAAGCACAGAGCTGTTCCTTCAGTGAGGATTACTGGCTTCGGCTACATTCCTGGAGGTGGAATTATTTGGGGTTAAAATATCTCTTGAGTCCCAGTGATGGCATTGTTTTCCCAAAAGGTTGGACCCAAGTACTCCTAGCAGAGCCCGAGGTGCTGTCCTCGGCCTCTCAGATCTGAGACCAGAAATACAAGTAGCCTGACTCCCCGCTGGTTCTTTAGTCTGTGGGTTTTTCCTTTTGGGTCTCACCTCAAAGAAAGGAGGCTGAGTCCACAGCTAACACACACCCTGAGTTCACAAGGCAGGTGGCCTGTGGCCGCCGCAGCTGCTTCTCTAGCAAAGCTGTGTGCTGCTGGGTCCCCACTGTTTTTGCAGAGCCCTGGACCTTCAAGAACTTGACACCATAGGATCCTGGTGGCTTTTTATGTAATTGTAGGAACTCTGGGGAAGTTACTTCTCTTCCAGGTCCTCAGAGCTCCCATCTGTAAAAGGGGAAGAGGATTCACCCAACCGGTATTGAATGTGCCAGGTCCCGTGCTGCCTGCTCCCCAGGAGGGCAACTCCCCTCCTGGAAGACCAGGAGTCAGATGGAGACGTAAAGACAGGGTGCACGCACGCTGCAAACTGACAGGTGCGAAGAAGCAGTAACCCGGGAGCGAGACGTGATCACAGCAGGTGATCGCGTTGCCATGAGGTTCAGAACTTCTCAGGAGAAATCCATGCAAGACGTCATTGTCCAGACTAGTTTCCATCTGGGGAAAGAATTTCTGAAATGTCCCTAAACTATTTACTCATCAGTTGAAAGTCCTCCAGTATCAGAACAAATGGGAAGTTGAGAAGAGGTATGAAAAGGCCCCTGAGATTTTTGGAGGAAATACCTTTAAAGATGCTTAAATGGAAAAGTTTACGTGGCGCTGTTAGAAGTTAAACTTGTTGATTGTGAGATCTATATAACAGATATATCGTTGCTGTTATAGCTGAAACAGTTTTCTAGAATGTTCTGGTAGTCTTAAAAAAAAAAGCTGCTGTGAGGAGATAACATGGGATGTCAGAGACCTGGGGGGGCACAGAACTGGCCAAGGAGGAGGGAGTGGAGCCGTTTAGGCAGCAACAATGGTCAGTGCAAAGGTCCTGAGGCCACAGAGCTCTGTGCTCCCCAAGAATCAGAGGCTAGAATGGCTGGAGAGTATGAGCAAAAGGCAGATGGACCAGGAAGGTGGGGTGCTTGGCAGCACCTTGGAGTCCTCTTGAAGGGCTGGAGACCCACCCTGAGCTGAGAAGCAACAAGCAGGAGGTGAGGAAGCAGGACATCACTGCCCTGCTGTGTCCTGTGAGACCTGAGTGCTGGTCTGGAGGAGCTGATGGAAATGGGGGTTAGGGAACAGGTGGAATAGAGATCCCTCTCAGGCTGACGACCTGGTCATGTGCCAGAAATCTGGCCAAAACGTGGATGACTTTTCTGCCAGCTTGCAAGAACAAAGCCTCCATTTCTAAGGCGACAGTCGCACTGTGGAAACGAAAGCTGTTTGGACTGAACTCACTGCATCCCAGACAGGAGTTAGGGTTGTTGCTGGCTTCGGGCTTTGAGTTGGTCCATGCTCATTCCAGAACCAGTTGTAAAGTCACTGCCACTGTCCGTGTCCCCAGGAGGGCATGGCCTATACTGGCCTATACCGCGGTCACCTGGGGGAAGAGCCCGCTGCCTTCCTGCATGGATCACATGAAAGAACGAAGCCGCCTCTATATCCGACAGGGAGCTTCTTTGAGCAGGTGGAGACCTGAGCCCCATCATCCTCTGACTCACACCCCTTCAAGACCAAAGGAGACGCGCAGTGGAGTTCACGGTCTGGCTTATTATTAATCTCAAGGTTCCATGCTGGTACGAAGTTCAGAGTGAGTTGTGTACTTTGTAACTAATATTTATTTGATCTTATGTGATAATTAATCTGATTATTTAAAATTAAGTACCAAGAGTCAAACCCTTCTTCTCTGAGTTTGTCATTTTTAGACCCGTGTGACTGGCACATTGTAATAAAATATTCAGCATTAGTGGCAACAACACAAGGGGTTTCTGGATGAACTTGGGCCCCAACGCCAGCTCTATGGTCTTGAGCGGGTTGCCTGAACTGGTTGCATTTTTCTCCTCTGTGGAGAAAGAGAACCTGCTTCCTTAGGTCGTGAGGGTAGATGGGGCTGATCCTTGTGAGGCTCTTAGGACAGGGCTGGGCATACCACAGGGGCTCTGTTAATGCAGCCAACACCCTTGTCTAAGGTTGAGACTCATTCTGGGGGTATCGGGACCACCTAAGCACCTAAGCACCTTCTCGGCCAGCCCCGCGTGGCCACCAGGCTCCTGGAATGTGGCGGGTCTGAACAAATAATACTAGATTTCCAAGACATAGCGTGACAACAAAGGATATTAAAAGTCCGTTGATTCATTTTAAATTGACTGCATGTGAAACGGTGATATTTGGGGTGTATCGGACTTAATCAAAAGTACAACTCACACTCATTTCATGTTTCCTTCATCCTGGTGACGTGGCAGAATGTTTTAAATTGTCTACGTGACTCAAATTTGTATTTCTTTTCAACAGCCCTGGCTGAAGATATGATCGAGGAGTAGAAATGATGGAGGGATGGGAAAAGCGTGAATGTTTGGGCTAATGTGGGGGCACTGCCTTTCTGCAGGCCATTTAGGGGGGTCACCTGATATCTGTGTGCCTCAGCTTTCTCATCTGTAAAATGGGGTAAGACTCCCCACCCCCAAGGACTGTTTTGGGGCTAAACGGAATCACATGTGTAAAGTGGTTAGCGAGTGCTAGGCGCCCAGTAGGTGTGCTGGCCACAATGAAAACAAAGCTCGCCGCTTCGGCTGCGGGGCTGCTTGCTGTTCAGAAGGGGCAGAGTAGACCCGGAAGACACGTGAACGACACCTCTCATTGTTGAGCAAGATGACTTTTGCAGCCTGTTTTCACATCCACGCCCTATTTGACCTTCAGAATGACCCAAGAGGTCGAGTCGACCCCTTAGAGACCTAGCAAAACTGAGGCATTGAAGCCCTTCAAGGTCTAAGCAGGCATTTTCCCGTCAACCCTGATGTGCACCCCCAAACCTGCCAAACCTCAGGGTATGTTTCAGTGTTTACTTCCCCCTGCAGTTGGGTAGCTCAGGGGTGGCCCCTGCACAAAGGAGAAGACGGACACCTAGAATCACCCTAACCCAGGCAGGGCTCGGTGCAGGCGGGGCTCATCATACAGGCAGGGCTCGTGGGTCAGGCGGACTCGAGGTGCAGGCAGGGCTCGTGGTACAGGCGGGGCTCGAGGGGCAGGTGCGAAGGGGGTGTTATCTAGAAAGGCAGGAAAAGCTTCCTGGTCTCAGTTCTTTGGCTCCCCAATCTGGTGGAGAGTTAGTGTTGACACTGTGGCAGGACCGTGGGGGTGAGTGAAGGTAAGGAGAGGCAAGAATCAGGGGTGGCTCTCGGGTTTTTGACTGGAGCAAAAGGGCAGACAGTGGTTCTGTTTCCAGGGATGCTGAACACAAGAAAGGGGATGGGCATAGTGAAGGGAAAATGATCGGCATCTGCCGCACCAGGAAGAAGGTTCAGGAATGGCGAATCATGGTGGAAACCAAGAGGGTGCATGAGATCTCCCAGGGGTGCAGGGATGGAAGGGTGCTCTGGTGGGTATGGGGAGATGGAGGAAAGGATGAAGAGAGGGCTGGGAAGATGGGGCCATGAAGGGAGGGTGGGCTGGAGGGACTGACAGAAATCTGGGTTTGTTCCGTCTAAACCATTCTGTTTGGACTGAAGCCTGTGATATTGCTATTGTTAAAAAATGATCCGGCACTTCATTTTATAGAGGCTGAAGTACTTGAGGGGGCAGGTTACCGATGCCTGCAATTTACTTTGAAATGCATCAAAAAAGTCCAAAGTGAGCACGGCTGGTGGAGGTAGATGTATGATAACGTGCTCGGGGAGCAGCCACAGCAGTGGGGCTGGCCGTGGGCCTACACGTATTCGCTGCAAAATTCTCTTCACTTTGCTGGATGTTGGAAATTTCCATAACAGATTCATGGGAAACGTTTCTCAGTGGTCGCATGTTGGCAGTTTCGTGGGGTTTTGCCTAATATCTACGCGTTTGGCCGAGAGATCCTTCCAGGCCCCCCTTCTGTAGCATCAACACATCTGCCTTGCAGAGGCCCCTCTGGTCTTATTTTTCCCAGAGCTGGGGGCTGGGGTTCGGCGTTTCTCCCTCCCAGAGTTCAGGGTGAATTGGCCCAACGTGCTGATTACTGCGCCGGGTTCGCTGGTATCTGGCTCGTAATAATTATAGATTTCCTCTGTGATTGGGTCCCATTCGTTGTCACGGCAACGGCGTAATAGCTCAACTGAAGAGCTGTCACAGTGATTTAGAACCAACACGTCTCTCCTGCAGCCTCCAGTCTGGGTGCCCCCGCCCCTGTTGCTGTCGTCATGGCAACTGATGAGCAGCACATGACCAAAGACTCCTTGCCCCCTCCTCTGCCCTCCCCCGTCTTGTGACCATCCCCTCTTCCTCTCTCTCTCCCCCCCACCCTTGCTCCCCCCAGACCAGTTGACCCCAGCTTAGGCTAGAATGAGGGGGAGGGGCTGGAGGAATGCCCAAACCCAGCCCCACAGAGAGCAGATCAGGGTGACTGTAAGAGGGAGCGGCACCTCTCCCCGCCTCCCTCTGCCCTGCCCGGGGCTGTCCTCAGAGCCCCTTCCTGGCCCTAGCCAGGCTGTCCCTGAAGCGGCCGCCTCCGTCCCTGGGGAGCCATCCTGGGCTCTGAAGCCTTGGATCTGCGCTCTGTAGCTTCAGGGGTTCCGGAGCTTGTTCAAGAAAAATCTAGGAGAAAGCTGAGCGGGGAGACAAGTAGGCTCCTTGAAGGTGCCAGACCGGGGTCTGCTCTCTCCACCTTAATCAAGCCGAGCTAGTCCTAAAGCTTCTCTTTAAAATTCCATGTTGTTTTTCTGTCTTTTTTTTTTTTTTCCTGTCTCTCTTCCTCTTTGTTTCTATGTGCATCATTTCCTCTCTGTTTCTATCTGAAAATCTCGCTCTCTGAATCCATCGCTCAGTCTCGGCTGGCTCTCGGCCCTCCTCTGGCGCCTCCTCTCCCCAGCACTAGCGGGGAGCCGCTGAGCCCCCCCATCCGCTTCCAGGCAGCCCTCTGCCCCTCCTGTGCCCGAGCCCATGTTCTGGGCACTGCCCGAAGTCCAAGCACCTCCCGAGAGGGGAGCTGGTGCCCGGAGACTCCTCTTAGGATGCACGGCCGGGCTCGGCCCGGGGCTCTGCAGAGCAGCATAGAGGAGGCATTTTGAGCAGGCAGGAGCCGGGCTGCGGCAGGACCCCAACCCCAGGCGCCGTGAGTGCAGGCAGCTAGTGCGAGGTGCATGGCTTGTCTTCATGTGTGTGCGTGCACCTGCTGGCATGCGGCGGTGTGTCCCAGCGGGGGCCTGGGCTGCTGTCCGCGGCGCTGGGGTGCCGGGTGAGTGGCGCGCCTGTTTGTGCACCCGAGCGTGGCTTCCTGTCTGAAGGAGACAGACGTACATGATGGGTTTTTTAAGGATGCTCCGTGGACACAGCCGGGTGGTGCGAGAGTGAGGCAGAGGCGCCGGCTCCTGTCGACTGCTTGGTAGAAGCACTTCCTGCGTACATCTGCCTGCTGTGCCAGGAAGTGAAGCGAGGTCACCTTGAACGGGCATCTCTGCTCAAGCCCCCAAATAAATCCTCCTTTCCACATAAGGGCTAATGCGATGCACGCGTGCACACACGCACACCTTTCTCTTTGAAACTCGGGGAGGCTGAGTGGGCCGAGATGGGGGAAAGACAGAGGACGTGGCCCTGCGGCTCTCGCACTTGGCCTCCTGGGTGGCTTATGCCAAGATCAGGGTGAGGAAGCTGGTATGTGACTCCCCTGGCATCTTAGACTTCCGTGGTCACATTAGGAGTTTGTTTTGGGTTTTTTTCCAGAAGTAGCCGGTGTCCTCTGGAGGTGGCCCAGGGGCGGCAGGGTTAGAAGCAAAATGACATCTGCAGGGCGAGACGGCCGTCCTTCCTAGTCCAGCCTTGCCGGCCTAGGGTCCCGCCGTTGGTGCAGGAGGCTGGCAGCCACATCACCCAGCCTTTCTGCTTTGCCTGTCCCTGAATATTTGAGAGACTTGGCAGCTGGATGAATGGTCAGCCCCCTGCCCGGGACGCCCGAGGGGAGGGAACAGAGAAAGGACCAACTTCAGGAAGGCTCCGGCCCAAGCAAGAGCAGACCCCAGTCTTTGAGGGGTGACCTCACACTCACAGGCCTTGCTCCCACCTGCTCCCTCGTCCCCCTCATCACAGCCTTTGTCTGCCTTGGCTCAGGCACTTGGTCCAAAACCAGAGTTATCTCTTGAGTATCCGCTGCTGCCTCCAGGAGCTCTAACCCCCAAGGACAGCTGATCCTCCAAGCCCCCCCTCACCTCCCTCCACATACTTTCCCCTCCCCCTCTAGCATCCTGTCCCCCAGGGATCTCTTTCTCCACCTCTGCCCATGAACTGCCCTTGGTTTTACAAGAACATGAAGGAAAGCCTTGATTAAGATGAAATACCTGAAAAACACCTGGCCTGGGTGGTTAAAATGTCAGTCAGAAAAGGCAAAAGGACAGAGAAATGGGTCCAGGTTGAGAGAGATGAGGGGCCTTGCAAGCACGTGCAACGAATGGTACTGGGTGGAGCTGGGGCCACAGAGCAGCCACAGAAGACGCCTGGGGACGAGAAGGAGAACCTGAGGGTGGGCTGTATTTAGGAGTGAATGTCAGAGCCGCAGTCGCTTCCTGGTGGGAGAAGACCCGGGGTCTCTGACTGTTGCCACAGAGGCACATGAACATCCCCGCTCTTAAAAGCTACAGACTGAAGGATTTAGGGATGAATAGCACAAGTCTGCAACTAACTCTCAAATAATTTAGAAGATTGATGATGGATGGATGGATGGATGGATGGATGGATGGATGGATGGATGGATGGATGTAGGATTGCAAGTGTTGCTGAGCTCTGCTTGCAACTTTTCTGTGGGTCTGAAAATTTTTTGAGTGCCTACAGCGTGGCCTAGTTGTGTGCATGGATTTTCTGCTTCCATCCTCAGAGCAGCCTGGGGACGAGGTGGCCCATCACACCCATTTTCCAGCTGAGAAAACAGAGGCAGAGTCAGGTTCACACCCAAACCCCCTGGAAGGCTTGTGGTCACATGATTGACATGTGATGTGTCGCGTGGTTGACAGCCCGCTGGTCACGTGAGTGACTTGCAGTGGGCTGTGTGATCCAGTCATTGTGGCCACATCCAAGCAAGCGGCAAGCCTGCCCGTTGGGTTGAAATAACTTTTTACAGAGAGCAGCGGATCAGGGTGCCTGTCGTCACTGTGTCCGGGACTTCCCCTTCACTGACTCCCTGCACCAAAAAGCCTCACGTCGTGGCTGGCAGAATGAGAAAGCAAGAAAAGGCAGAGGAGAAGGCAGAGGGGATCCTCCTGCCCCAGTCCGTGGCTGAGCCTCTGTGGCGGCGTCTCCTCTACCCGGCCACCCCGAGCCCCACAGAGCTATAAAGGGGCTTGTTCTCCCCGCAGGAACCCTTCACTCCATTGGGTGGGGTAGGGCTCCTCATGAAATTGGGGGCAGGGGAAATGAGAGTTGGGGTGTCGAGGAAGTGCCACGTGTGGCTGAGGCTGGAATACTCGACTGGGGCAGTACTGGGCCACCCAAGAATGTGTGGCCAAAGCTGAGAGTCTGCAGGGAGGTGGCGGCGGCTGCGCCGTGGCTGGAGGGGCTGTTCCCCGGCAGAGAGCATGTGTGGGCCTGAGTTGCTGAGTTGTGCGATGATGTTTCTGGGTAGGGACCCACCGACTGGTGTGCCCAGATCTTGGTCTTCAAGCCCAGAGCACCCTAGCTCTAACCCAGCTGCACTCCCCAGCTGTGTGTCCTCAGGCAGCGGCTCTTCCTCTCTGAGCCTCGTCCTCACACCCCAAAATGGAAAGAGCACATTTGCCTCCCAGGATTAGAGAGGCCCCCAGGGGCGCACAGCAGAGCCCCGCACAGATGGAAGTGACAGTCCGTGAGTGACTGGAGCACTCCCAGGATGTGGGAGTACTCTCAGGCACACCCCGTGGCCCCACCCCCAGCACAGTGCTCCCGCCTGCCCGCCCACCTGCTCGCCCGCCGCGGGGATCTGGAAGGAGACCACTGGTTTGAGCTCAGGCGCTGGAGAGTTTGCACACTCTGCAGTCCCTGGAGACCCGAGGGCGGCCTGTTTGCACTGGGCTGGGCAGGAAACGGCTCTCCTGCGGTCACTCTGACCTCATGGGAGTCGACCTCATGGTCCCGTGGACAGAGCAGGACGCGTGTCTGCGGGCTTCCCCGGGCGCTCCAGAACCAGCTGTGGCCCAGAGCAAACTATAACAACCCGACTGCTGCTGCGTGGGGGCGGGGCGGCCCGTCAGTGCTGGCACAGCCTCCCTTCCCCACGGATGCCCAGGGATCGGGCATCCAGCTCGCCTGCTGGTCCCTCGCAGGGTGGGGATCCTCCTGCCCCCAGAACAAAGGCGCGCTCTCTCTCACATCCCCGGGGCTTGAGTTTGAGGCCTTGTCTGTTCTTTTCCCCTGCACTTTGTTCCCAGGCTGGGGGCCCCGCCTTCTAGCAGCCGCCTCTCTGTTCCCTGTGGTTTCAGTTCAGTGTGAGTTCAGCTGCTGCTTCCTGACGGGCCTGCAGGCTGGGGGCGGGGACACAGAGCCTGAGGATGCAAGAGGCTGGAGCCCACCAGCTTCTCCCTTGTGGAACTTTCAAGCACAGCCTCAAGTTCAGGCTCATTGCTGAACGGCTGTGTGCAAAATCCTCTCACCGCAGCCTATTCGGGCTGCGGAGACTGAGGAAGCCTGAGGAAATGGCCGGCCAGGAGCCACCGACTCTGTCTTGTAGGCTCTATCCACTGGGCCCTGCCCCATGGAGTCCCTCGTGACCATGGGGGAGGTTTCATCCTTTCACAGATGGGGAGTCGGGGCCCCCTGATGGGGGAACCAGGGCATCCAGCTAATACATGCACCTTGGGACCCCGCTTCTGGCTCAGGTTACTTTCTCAGCTGCAGCCTCAGTCCGCGCTTGCCCGCTTCCAAGAACAGTGTTCCTCGCCCCTATGCGAGCCACTGATGTTGGGGTGATGCTCCAAGAGGCAGTTATAGGAGATTCTGATGTGGGAGGGGGGGGTCCATGCTGCAGAAAGTCAGGAGAGGCTGCGGGATCTGGGGCCGCGGCGGAAGCCAGGAACGCCATAAAGCCCTCTGTCCCGGTGCCGCCTGTCCGTCACAGCCGTGAATGGGGCCCTGTTAGCCATCTGCAGAGGCCCCGGGCTCTGGCTTTCTTGGTTGCCATGGTGACCCCTGCACTTGGCTGAGTGTGTCATTGTGTCCACTGAGTCGGCAGAAAAGCCAGTGGGCTCGGCCGACCTCTCTAGCACTTTTCTCTTGGCCCCAAGAGCAGATCGGAGGACGGGAGCATTTGCACACCCCAGAGAAGTCTGGGGGGTCCATTTTTAGACAATGATGCATGCAGATTTCATGTTCACCTGCCGGAAGGCTGCTGAATGGAGAGGTGCTCCAGACGCCATCGGTACAGGACACTTGGCCGGCGTTTGGCTTTCTCCAGGGGTCGCTGGCAGCCTGGCTCTGCTCTGGGGCTGGCACAGTACGGGCCCACATCCCAGGTCTCAGCTTCTCCTATGCTCCCTTGAGGCAGACTCCTTTGACATCACCCGCATTTTGCAGATAAGGACTGTTGAGGCACAGAGAGGCCACTTCCATGCCCAGGGCACACAGCAGGTAAATGACGCTGACTTCACACCCAGCATCTTGCACACCGATGCCTGAATGGTCACCTCAGGCCTCTCTCCCTGGATCTCTGAGATGTTTAACTCCCTAAGTCAGACACCCTCCTTTGGCAAGGAGTTGGGGGTCATGCAGACCGGGGTTGAGCATGAGGTCGGGATTAGTTGTTCCGGGGGACCCTGTCAAGGGTCATGCTGGACAGTGGCCACTGGGAGGAATTGCCAGTCTGAGCACCAGGACCTTGAACATGCCCTTTGACCTCTGAGCCTGGCAGAATGCAATGACTGGTGGGAGGCTCCTTGCACATAGTAGGTGAGCAGGAAACCGCAGTCAGCACTTTCACCTCTGCCAGTCTCCCTGCAGAACAATTGGAAGGATTCCTCCCTTTCTTCCGATCCCTGTTCTCCCTCCCTCCCCCTGTTGATTTATTTATTTTTTAATTTTTATTTATGCATACAAGAGTCGGGGTACAGGCCAGATCGCAGGAGGGTGAGAGGATTCACCAGAGACAGTGGGGAGCAGAATAAGCAGACTGACTGAAACACACTGCTGAGGGGAGCAGCGGGGAAACAGGAGAGGTCTGCCGTACCCTGTGGGTAGCTCCCTGGCTGGGGATCAAACTCATGCTGCAGAGGCTGCAGAGCGCTTCCTAGTGCTGTGCTTAACCCCTTGTGCTGCCAGGGAGTCCCCCCTCCCTCTGTGGATTTAAAAGTTGCACTCAGGCCTCTTCCCCCATCCCATCCCACCCTCCCAAAGCAGGAGCAGATAGGAGGGAGCAGATCGCGCTAATGAGCATCTTCATTAAAGGAAAGGTGGGGGAGGTGGGTGGAAGGGCAGCTCAGGACCTGGCTAGACCAGGTCTTCCCACTTGCTTGGCTGGAGACACACAGCAAGAGGCCGCATACTCAGCGCCTGAGACTTAAGTTCCCTCGGGTGCCCCCCATCGCTTCTGTTCTGCTTGATGCATTAGTCGGTGTCAGTGTGTCTTTCCATTCTGAACGTCATGGCAGAAAGTGCCCGCTGGATGCTGGCCCGCCTGTCACACCTGTGTCATCCTGCCCGGCTGGGGCCGCCACCACCAGCCAGCCCTTAGTGGAATCACCTGCTCTGATTTTATTATAGACTTTTCCCAATCACCTTTATCTGCCACAAACGAAACTGGGGGGGTGGGGAGCAGAAAGGGCTCATGATTAGTAACTTCTAGGAAAACTACTTGCCTATAAATTGAAACTGCAGGATGGCGTCAAGACAGATGTGAAGCCAATACGGGAGGGCTGTGCCCTGAGGGTGGGGGGAGTGACTGTGGCCCTGAGAAGAAACCCACCTGGGTATTGGGCAGCGCTCTGGCCCTCACGCACGGTGCCCGCACATCCCTGCCCAGGGATACCTGCTGCGTGAAGGGGCGATGCAAATGCCTTGGCGGACAGCGAGGAGCCCCGCAGCGCCGGGGCAAGCAGGTAGCCGCCAGCCTGCCTGGTCAGTGCCATCCTCTGGACCCCTTCTGTCTCCCCCATTCTTGTTTTAAACTTGAATTCTTTCATTAAGGCCCAACGGACATGAAATCAGCCGTGAACCATTTTAAGCGGACAGTTCGGCGCCTGTTAGTACAGTCACGAGGTTGTACAGTCACCACCACTGTCGAGTCCCAGGATAGCCGTATTTACCCCATGGAAAGCCCACGCCCTCGGAGCCCCACCCGGCCACCCCTCCTCCCAGCCTCTGCGGCCGGGGAGCCGCTGGCAGCCTGGGGTTCCCCTTGCTGGCCCGTGGCCTCTACCTCGAGGTCAGGCCGCTGCACAGGGGTTGCTGGGGTTCATGGCATCATGACGCTGCAGTGTGGCAGGACCCCATGCCTTCTCGTGGTGGGGGGCACTCCTTGGTGGGGCTCAACTGCCTTTTCCTTTTACCCCAATAAGCGTGGGGTTCTCTCCACCCGGGGTGGCAGTGGACGCTGCTGCTGGGCTTGTGTGCGGGGGTGGTTGTTTGAGTTCCTGTTTTCACTTACTGTGGAGTTGCTGAGTCAGTGTTTCACTTTTTGAGCACCCCAAAAGCCTTAGTGGTCACACCAACTCTGAGACTAGGGCTTGAGGAGCTGGGCCCTGGCTGCTGCCCTGGGCCTGCCCCAGCACCTGCCTTGGGAGCCCCTCCCCGGCCAGGTAACCCCAGCATCTCACGGACACCGAGTTCTGGTTCCCCTCTCACAGAGCTTAGCTGAGCAGAACCCTCAGGACAAGCCGGCAGAGCTGGGCTCCCCCCACCCCACGAGGGGTCTCCGCAGGCCCTTCCCTCCCACTGCCCCACCCTCCCTATGCCAGGCCGCTCTCCCTGTGCCTCCGAGTCCTCTACCCTTCCCACTCCTGTGATGTTTGCTGCGGCCCTGCCCCCCACTCCATCTTCCTAAGAAGGTTGCTCCGCATTTACTATTTATCGGGGGAGTGATTGCAGCTTGCACTGCTCTGGGGCTGGGGGCAGCAGAACCCCAGTCCCAGGTCTCAGCAACCCCTCTGCTCGCCCTCCAGGTGGTCTCCTTTAGTGTCATCCCCCTTTTCAGAGAAGGAAACGGAGGCAGAGGGTTCCTTAACGAGCCCAAGGGCGCACAGGTTTCTGTGGCTGCGGGACTCTCTCCACTTTCGGGGTGAGTCCCGGAGTCCCCATGGGCAGCATGATGCTGCTCCCTGATATCCCCTGGCTCCTTGCTCAGGCCAGCAAAGCACAGTTCCCTCCTGCCTTCTCGAGAATTGGTTGTTGACAGTGAACTCAGAAGTGCTCATTTACATATCTTACCAGGTTATTTTAAGACTTTATTGACGTTGTGGGTAAAGTTACCTAGAACATTAAATGGGCCCTTCCTCTGCCCGCCCCCGCCTCTCCTCCTCCGCTAGATCATGAACTTCAGAAAGAGGCGTGTTTACCCACCTGGGTCTCTCCCCAACCTAAACAACGCCATGCCTTGCCAGGGCAGGTGCCTGCCCAGGTTTTGTAGATGGGGTGAGCGCGCGAGCGCTGGGGACCACAGCCCTCGCTCTTCCAGGGGCTGGAATATTCGTGCCACAGGTGGTAAAAGGAAACAGTGGGTGTGGTGTGCTCTGGTCTGTGATGCCAAAGTCAGCCGGCAGGGCGAGGCCCTGGGGACACAGGACAGGACTTAGGAGCACCAGTTGCCGATCCACACACCTGTGAAGCGGAAGCTGAGGGCCCTGACCCCGGGCTGTCAGGGTCACATCCAGTTCGTTTCCACGCAGCCAATCCAGTCCCACAGCCAGGGCGCCCACTCCTTCCCTAGCAAATTTGGGGTGGTTGGTTGTGCAGGAGATGTGCATCCCACAAAATGGGTCACCAGAGACACCTCTGGGTCCTCAGGATTCCCAAATGAGCTGATGACCCGTGGTCAGTGCGGGCAGAACGGTGATGACGTCCACTCTGGAGATCCCCAGCTGGGATCTGGCATGTGGCTTGGCCAGGTGATGACATGCTGACCCCATCAGCCTGCTCACAGCGGGCTGCCAGCCAACTCCATCCGCCTGCTCTGCTTTCCACCTAGAAAACGGGCTTAGTAAACCTACCTGGGTGTGACCAGGCAGAGGCATGCACACCTGCACGGGTGTCGATTGTCACTGTATGTGGAAAGCAAGGGATTTGACAGCCCACTAGCTAGGGAAGTGGTGGTGCTTGGTCGGAAGGGAAGTGGTCTTCTCGGGCTAACTTTCTGATTTCCTGGTCTCTTGCAGGGCGGGGGTCTGTTCCTGAAGGAGAGATCATGGCCTCCATGCTGCTCACCCGGCGGCTGGCCTGCAGCCTCCAGCACAAGTACTGCCCGCTCGTGCCCGGTAAGTCTAGGGGACTTGGCAGGTGCTGGTCCTCGAGGAAGACAGCCCAGACAAGCATTCCAGGCTGGACAGCCCTCGGGGGTAAAGGGACTGGCCAGCCAGTGATCACGGACCTGTCCACTATCCCTCATCTCCTGTCCCCAGCAGCAAACCCTCCCATCTCCACCATGCCTGTGGGTGGGCAGCTCTGAGGGGCAGGCACTGACACCCAGCAGCCAGGAGGACCAGGCTGTCACCTTCCCTAGGCAGGAACATAGGGGAGACGCGTGGCAGAGTTGCTGCTGATGTCCCTGCCGCGTCAACCGAAGGCCAGTCGTGCGTCAGAGCGCAGGACAGGAGGGTGTCCCAGCAGTGTCCCTGTCCCTCCCTCCACACCCCCACACCCACCACAGCTCTCTGCTGCCCCATCTCTCGCGAGGCTTCCAGCTATCTCTGCCTGCCCGCCCGCCCGGCAGCCCAGCCAGGTGAGCCTCATGATCTCATGAGACCTCCCCCCAGGGGCTCCACCAGGAAGGTGAATTCCATTTTACTGGTGAGAAATCAGGCTCAGAGAAGTAAAGTCATTCTCCCAGAGTCACGCAGCCTCTTGAATGCAAGTCAGTCTGACTCCAAATGCTTCCCTCTCTTGCCTCCAGGCTCCCTGGGAGAGAGGGGCTAGCCCTAGCCCCCCTGCAGGTGCCCTGCACCTCCAGTCTGCCCCCCGGCTCGTAAAGCCCCCTGCCACCTGAAGACAGTGGCTGGCCCAGCCCTGGGCTTGCATGTTGAATGCTGGTGTTTCCACCTGGATGGGGTCTCTCCTCTCTATTAGCAGAACTATTAGCAGGTTTATTTGGGAATGATTTTAAATGTCCAGAGAAGCTACAGAAATAGTACAGAGAGATGCCAGGCCTCCCGCCCACCTCATCGTTAACACCACCGAATGCTCTTGTCACAGCTGAGAAATGACCTTGGGACGTTAGACTGCGATTTGGATTTCACCAGCTTGTCCCTTAATGCCTCCTCCTGCTCCGGGATCCAGACCAGCTCCCACGAATTTCGGGGCCACAGCTCCATGGTCTCCTCTGGCCTGTGACAGTTGCTCTGTTTTCCCTTGTTTTTCTTGACCTTGATAGCCTCAAGGGATCATTAGGCGGTTTTGAGGTTTTGTTTTGCTTAATTATAAGAGAAGTGTACTCATGCTTGCCCAGAATCATGTTAAAAATAAACCAAAGCCAGAACGATGCAGGTAGGAGTGAGAACAGGGAAAAGATGCCTCATCCCGTAGCTCAGTATGGGCTGAGCACCTACTGGGTGGGGAGGACCCCAAGAAAAGAGAGCATGACCCCCTGGGGCTCCAGCCACCTGGCACTGGGGCTCCGCCTTTGAAGGTCATTCTCAAGGGTACCTGAATTTCCCCCCACACAACACAAGAGAGCAGTGGATGGAGACCACAGGGGCGGACTTGGGGCCTCTCCAAGGGGCAGACAGTCTTCACTTCTAGAGTGTGGAGTAGTAGGAGTTGTCCCTGCTCCCCCCTGGTATCTTGTACAAAAAGAAGAGGCGCCTGGGAAAGCACTTTGTTTCCACCTGCAATAAGAGGGGGAGCTCGTGTTCACACTTGCCAGCTTGGAAATGGCAAATGCCCGGAGGTCCCTAGCTCTGCATTTTCTAGGTGGGAACTGATTCTTTTGGCCACTTGTGCAAGAATTAGAGTGAGGTTTTTTCTTTCTTTTGGCTGATCAATTTGGCATATCTACTACAATGTATGGTTTTAAAATGCCACGACACATTGCTGGGAAGGATGCAGTGGCTCGTGGATGACAGGAGTGAGAGCTTACCTAAGCCCATTTCGACCTCAGACAAAGGAAACTGAGAAGCAGAGAAATTACACTGCCCAGGGGCTCAGAGGAGCAAATGTTGAGCCAGTCTGGCCCCGGCTGCACCCTTAGCTAGTGTACTAGTTACCTGTCACCGTGTAACAAAGATCCCCTGACGTAGCAGGTTAAAGTCATATGCATTCTTATCTCACGGACCCGTGGATAAGATGCAGAGAAGGTACCAGGTGCTGCATGAGAGTGCAGTTGAGCTGTGGCCAGGGTACAGTCTCATCTGAAGGCTGGGGTTGTTGGGGGGCCAGCTTCCAGGCAGCTGGAGTCAGTGCTGCTCCCCACGTGGCAGCTGCTTCCTGGAAGTGAAGGAAGCAGGAGGAGCAAGTCCAAGCAGAAGCCACAGTGAGCCACAACACCCATGGGGTTTGCCTGGGCCGCTGTGACACCAATGATGAGAGTGTTGGCCTGAGATGCTGTTCTCATTGCACTGTTCATGCAAAAAAAAAAAAAAAAAAAAGGTTTTATACGCTCATGTGGGTAAATGGAGGCTGGGAGAGGAGGCAGCGAACACGGCTATTGTGGGGTGAAGTCAGACACGGATGTTCCTCCCATTGATGCTTATTAATATTTTCCCCAATGAGCCTGTTATCAGACAATAAATGGGGTGGACAATAGTGGGGGAGATAAGATTTGCTTGAAAGAAGAGCCAAGCGAACAACTCCAGTTGAGCTTGACCTTGACTTTGGCCGGCTCACACATGGAGCCCTGGCTGCTTGGGGAGATGACATTCCTTTATTACTCTCGGTATAAAGATCAAGAGGATGTTGATAAGGTTTGATGGCTGTTTTTACCATTTGGGGTTAAACATTGACTGTGTTAGCTGGCGTGACCGCCAGGAGTGGTGAGCATGGTCCAGACCCAGGGGAACAGGCTGGAGTCATGCTCTGTGCCCGGTCTGGGTGTCAGGGCTCAACCCCCCTCCGGGGCCTGCTGCTCTTCATGAATGAAAACACTGCAGCACGCAACATTCAATCCAGCTTTGCTTCCTTGCGCTCCTGACAGTAATTTTCTCGTAGGGGAAGCAGGTTGTTTTGCTGCAAAGGTTTCATTTCAAAAACCCGCACTGGATGAAATGAAAGACCATCAGGTATAACCACACAATCTGAGAAAGGAGACCCACACTTTTCCGCGCGGCCACTGAGTAGCTGTGTGACCCTGCGCAAGTTGATGGACATTCCGAGTCTCTCTGTGTCTTCTGTAACTTGGGGGTGATATTCCCGCCTTGGGGCTGCGGGAATTCAGCAGGTCAGCCACGTAAAGGTCAGGTCAGCATAGCGTCCGGGCTGTTCCTCGCACAGGTTTCGTGCTCATGTGGCTTCACAGAAGGGATTCCAGAAAAAGTTGCCCTGACACCCAAGTTTGGTTCTCGTCTCTCATTGTTTATAGCGTCATGCGCTGTCAGGAAGGGGGTATTTGTTGTCTTGGAATTTGGTTATTTTCCTCTGCCAACTGAGTTAGCCTGATAGTAGGAAAAGGAGAAGTACTGGACCTATGTTCCACCTCTGACTCTGCACCTCACTAGCTGTGTGACCTTGAGAAAGTCACCTCACCTCTCTGATCCTCATCTGTGAAATGGGACTAGCAACACCGTCTCACACAGCAGGACCCCCAGCACACGACTAACGCCCCATCTTCCTTCTCCTGACAGCCCGGTTGCCCGCTCTCTCCCCAGGCCTGATTTCCAGAATCTCCGCTCAGCGGTCTTGGCCCCCTTCCATCCACACCCACAAAGGCTTGGCTGTGGTTGGAGCCCATGCAGTTCTCGAAACAGTCCCGTGTGCCTGGCCCGGGGCTCCGGGCATCCCCAGCGCTTGGGATCTCGCCCCCCTTTCCATCACGTCTCCTTTTCCTCCTAGTCTCAGCATCCTGGACCCTTTCAGCTGCCATTGCTCACCGCCTCCATTCCTGGCATCCCCCCTTGCAATTCCCAAGAACTCTGATGGCTCCAAAGTGGGGGACAGGCATTTCGGGAGGACGGAAGGGAGGACTTGTGTGTCTTTATTTGAAGACAGCTTGCTCATTTCGAATTTTTCGCGTTCCCCCTTTGCTGGAAACAAAGTGAGATCAGCACCGGTCGAGAGCTATTTTTATCCAGAAATGCATCCCCGCTTCATGCAGGTCTAGCTGGAATCAGTCTCAACCAGTAACCCTGAGCTCTGGCCGAGGAAGAGATAAACAGTTCAGTGTAACACAACGTCATCAGCATGTTCCCTGCCCTTTGACTTGCTGCTAGTGGAAATAAGCTCTTTACAAATTCCTTTTTCACTTCGAGATCAAACAGAAGACAATAAGGGCCGGTTGCTTCATGCCTTAAAACCCAGCTGGATTTTAGCGGGATATTATGTTCACAGGACTATACTTCATTGCATGATTAACTTGGAAACCTTATTTGATACCCAAAGCTGGTATGGAAAATTGAGAATGAATTGTTTTCTAGATATGATGGCTTTGGGTAATGTGGCAAGGCTGTGTGTGTGTGTGTGTGTGTGTGCACGCGTGTGCGTGCATGTGTGTGTCCTGAGAGAGAGCAAGAAAGGGAAAGGAGAGGGAAAAACCTAGCTGGTTTTTTTTTCACCTTCTGAGTTTAGTTTCCTCTCTTGGGTGATAGAAATACTAAGAGCCACCCTCAGGGCTGTAGAAAGAGGAAGGAGATTATGTATAGCATTTCTAGAAACTATCTAGTGAGTTCCCACTTCGATGCAATTATGGCCGCCCAAGGAAAAGTTGCTGCTACCGTTTTCCAGCCACCACGCATGTGCCAGAAGATGAAAGACGGGCAGGACACGAACGGTGTGGTCAGCCCCTGGCTGCAGCCTGCTCCCTCTGTCGGATTCCCTGGAGCAGGCCCACACAGGAGTCCATCAGCCCTGGGGTTGGGCCACCCTTTATGTCTCAGCGACATGCTGAGCTCCAAAGCCTCGTGGGGTGACCCTGGAAAACTCCCTCTGAGGTCAGTCCCCCACCAGAAATGTAAAATGAGTTTCCAACAAATCACTTGCAGCCAAAACTTTTTTTAAAAGATTTATTTATTCATTTACACAAGATCCGGGGTACAGGCCAGATGTGCAGGAGGGTGAGAGGATTCACCAGAGACAGAGCGGGGAACAGAACAGGCAGACTGACGAAATACACTGCTGAGCAGCGGGCGAGACAGGAGAGGTCTGCCACGCCACGTGGGCCCCTAGCAGGTCAGCTGGGATCGAACCAGTGCTGCAGAGGCTGCAGGCAGCTTCACAGCGCGATGCTCAACCGCCTGCACCACCAGGGGAGGCCCCAAAACTTTTTTTTTGACATCCACAGTGGAGATATTGATTAGCCCCTCCAGGCTAATCAAGGATGTTTTTGCATCCTTTGGGTACTGTCCTGCATGTTTTTAACCTACATCTTTGTGCTCCGTTCTCGGGATTTTCTCAGGATGAATCCTGAACAAGGGAGTGCCCGGTCAAAAGCACTGGGAAGCTCCAGAGCTTCTCCCGCTTTGCCAGCACTGGCCTTGCTGGTGTTGAAATCTGCAGTGTTCTGCGGTGCCCGGATCTGACCGGACCCCGTGTTCTGGGCAGTCTACCTGGGTAGGGCTGAGCTCAGGCGCTGCCTCAGTTAAGGACAGGGGCTTGTGTTGCCAAGGGTCTCACCATCTCTGTTTTCTGCAGGGCCCAGACACATCAGTCAAGCCGCAGCCAAGGTCGACGTGGAATTTGATTATGATGGGCCGCTGATGAAGACGGAAGTGCCGGGGCCCAGATCAAGGGTGAGTAGAGCACAGCTGCATGGGAGGCTTTGGAAAGAGCCAGTGGGGATGTCTCAGATACCACTGTAGTGCTGCCTAGTGGTCGCCAGACCCCGGTAGCGTACTATGGTTCATCTTGTAGAGTGAGCTAGGAGGGAGGGAGGGCATTTCTCCACAGGCCTGGGGAGTGAGTGGCTGTCATCTGATCTAGGCTAGGTCTGTCGTGGTCACAGTGGTGGCCTTACCCTGCCCAGGTGTCTCACATCCTCCAGCAAGCTGGACTGGGAGTTGTTCTCCTGGAAACAGCAGAGGGCACCACACTGTGGGTCTCTGGAGGCTAAGGCTCCACCCTGGCCCATCGTTACTCCCCCTCACTCTGTTGCCCAAATCAAGTCACATGGCTTCCTTTCAGTCCAAAGTCAAGGCTGGGGCAGAACATCCCACCTGTGGTGCAAGAACCGCAATACTGGATGGCACAGGGCATGGACAGCACATGCCCTTGAGCTTGACTGAGGCCAAAAAGGAGAGCTTTGACAGAGGAGTGCATCTGTCCTAGGCAGGGGAAACAGTGAATGCAGAACTGTGCAGGGTGAAGTTGGGGGACACTGAATCCTGGGGCAGATGTCAGCGTGTGAGGTGGAAGAGGCACAAACCAGTCTGATGAGGAAGGTTGGGGTGTCTCAAAAATGCTGCAGAGTGGGCCTTCCTGGTGTCACAAGGGGTTAAGTCTCAGCCCTATGAAGCTATAAGCAGCCACTGCAGCATGAGTTCAATCCCTGGCCCAGGAGCTACCCACATGGCGCAGCAGACCTCTCCTGTCTCTCCCGCTGCTCCCCTCAGCAGTACATTTCACTCAGTTTGCCTGTTCTGCTCCCCATTCTGTCTCTGGCCACCCCTTCACCCCCCACCTCTGGCCTATACCCCACCTCTTGTGTGCATTAATAAATAAATCTTTTTTTAAAATGCTGCAAAACCTGCATCTGGTGCGTCCTGGAACACTGACTGAACCTGACTCTGTGATGTGTTATCAGTACTGTTTCCCATGCATCTAAAAAATAACAGTGTGAACCTTGTTAATACAAATTCATTTTTTTCTTTGCACATTTTACCCACAGTACCATGTTCTTTGGTATCAGAGAATTCCTCCTGTCATCGCAACTATATTATAAACTCGGCAAGCTTGGCACTGACAGACGTTGATTGTAGTTCTATTGGATATAGTTTGCTCACAAAAGGGGAGGCATTTTTCATGCATATTTCTTGGGGACAGAATTTAATTTAATAGCAATATACTTGGAATAATCTTTCATATTCTTGCATTAATCTTGTTTTGTATTTTTACATGGAAATAGATAATTTTATGACACTAATGGCTAAAGTTTATTTTATGTTAAATTATTTTTAGAGATGAAATCTTTCTCATATTAAGCAACAAGTTATAATTCCCAGTTTCTACACAGAATGCACAAATGATTTATAGTGTTTGTATTAAAATTATAAATAGTTCTTGGGAAGCAAATTAACATTTTCAGCTGGTATTCTTTTCCTAATGGAATGCTAAGACTTTTTTCTGCTTTTATGGACACTAGATAATATCTTCAGCTTAAATTTTTTGTTAAATAACTTAGCTGATTTTAGTCATTTTTTGTTAAATATTTTATTTTACTATCTTCCAAGTGTCTAAATACTTATTAAATATTTTAGTTTATTTTATTATTTTCCAATCTGTTGTACTGGCAGTTTAACTGGCAGCAGTGGGTTCCTGCCTATTTAGACTAAGCAACTTAAAAATATTTATAACACTTGTTGACTCGCTAACTTTTAAGTTACCGGCATGAAGGGGAAAAACCTCAAGACTTTGGGATGACTTCAAAGAGTCCAAACCCCTCTGGCAAGAGTGTATCCTCACCAAGATGCTTTTTTTGTTCTTGCCTGCAGGAGCTGATGAAACAGCTGAATATAATTCAGGTAAGTGGGACCAGCCTGCATGCCTTCCAGCCTTCTTGTTTACCATTCAGCCTTGGGCCACAGATGCTTCATCTGCGCTTTCTCTTAAAAAAAAAAAAAAAAAAAAAAGCAGCTGACTTTTGTTCTGAACTTTTTTTTCCTAATTCCTCCTATGATCTCTCTTAATTTCAACATTTTTGTAAACCGCTGGCAAGTCTTTCTGTTATTGATTAATTTCCTTCCATTGTGGGTGGAAAACATAGCTTGTGTCATTTCCATCCTTTCAAATTTACTGAATCGTTTTTATGACCTTAGAAAATGTGCCTGTGCACTTGAGAGGAACTTGGCTCTGCCCTTGTGGGTGGTGTGTCCTGTAGATATTGGCGAGGCGCCCAGTTTAGAGAGCTCCTCAAGTCCATTTCCTTGGTAAGCTTCTGCCTAGGTTTCTGTCCATTTTGAATGCCAGGTCCAGAAGTCTCCAGCTATTCTTGTAGAACTCTTTCGCCCTGCGGTTCTGTCAGGGTTTGCTTCCTATCCTCTGGGCGCTGAGGCCGGGAGCACACGTGTTTACAGTTAAGTCTTCTTGGTGGGCTGACCCTTTAATCCTCATCTCTCGTCTCCATGCTGGTGACCTTTCTTCGGGCCTATTTTATCTGATAATAGTAGAAGCCAGCTCAGCTTTCTTACGACTGGGTGTGAGTCACATCTTTTCCCATTTGTTCACTTTCAACCTATTTCTATCCTTGAATTTGTGTGTCTCGTGTAGACAGCATCCAGATGGATCTTTTTGTCCAGCCTGACGGTTTGGAACTCTCACAGTTAAATGTTCTTATTGAAATGTTTTTATAGATAGATAGATATAGAGATGTCTTCCATTTTACGCTTTCTTCTCTATGTGCCTAGTATCATTTTAATTCTTTTGTTCCTCTTTGTATTTTGTTTGCTTTTGCATTGAGTATCTTCGTGTAACCTTTTCCTTTCTTTAATAATTATTCTATAGTTTTCCCCAGTGGCTGCTCTGACCTGTGCCATATACATCTTATCAGACTCTACTTCAGATTTGTATCCGAAGTATATGTTTATATCTCAACCACTTAATGTGACATATCAAACACATACAGGAACAGTCATAAAATACAACCTACAGAGCCTCCCTGGCGGCTCAGTGGTTGAGCGCTGGGCTGCGGAGCTGCCCACAGCCTCTGCAGTGCCGGTTCGATCCCCGGCCGGCCAGCGAGGGTCCCACATGGCGCAGCAGACCTCTGCTGTCTGGCCCGCTGCTCCCCTCAGCTGTGTATTTCGTCAGTCTGCCTGTTCTGCTCCTTACTCTGGCTCTGGTGACTTCTCTCACCCTCCCGTGCTCTGACTGTACCCAATGCTCGTATAAATAAATTAATTAATTAAAAATAAAAAAAATACAACCAACAAATTAAGAAACTGTTTCAAAGAAAACAGCCCATGTAATGGCCCCTGGGATAAAAAAGGACCATGTCGCCATCAGCCAGAGGGTTTCCAGGAGCCCAGAGAATGGGCGGGTGGTGGTCCTGACAGACAGAGACCCTGGGCACTGCAGCCAGCCTCACCCTTCTTCCCTGTTCCCCCCAGAATGCGGAGGCCGTGCATTTCTTTTGCAATTACGAAGAGAGCCGGGGCAATTACCTGGTTGATGTGGATGGCAACCGGATGCTGGACCTCTACTCTCAGATCTCCTCTGTCCCTATAGGTAAGAGCTGGAAAATGCATCCCTGAACGTGACCTTCTCTCTTAGTTGTGCCTGTCCAGACTTTGGGTGCTTCTCCTGGTGGGTGCATCCAGGGGTGTTGCCCCCTCTCCCTTGAGGGCAGAGGAAAGGAATGTCTTTCTTAGTAGGTCTGTCGCTAGGGACTTTATATGTCTGCCCTTGTTTCCTCCCCCCACACCCTGCAAGGGATGTATGAGTCAATGTCCCCATTTTGTAGATGGACAAGCAGAACTTGGAGACGTTAGCAGCTGGTAGAGGAGGCCTAGGTGGGCGTGAGCCAGGTCTGTGTGACAGTGTCCAAAGTCAGCGTCTAGGGCTGGATTTCCCGGATGAGGAGCCTGAGGCAGGGGCTCTGTGCAAGGAGGGAGATGTCTCAGAAAAGAGGCAGCAGGAGGATGAGGTCGCCACCGGAGACTAGCCACAGCCTGATCCCTCTGGGTGGGGAGGCGTGGGGGCTCTGTAATATGGATTATACCCCAGAGTTGGCTCGGGCTGAAGCAAATGGGCTGGACTTCCCCCCACCTTTTCCCCCCTCCCTACCCCCACAGCAGTTGGGATGGGGTGGCCTGTGCAGGACAGTGACCTGGTGGGGCACCAACAGCACCTGCCTCCCCTCTTAGCCACTCAGAGCAGGATGCTGCAGGAGGGCACAGTGGCAGATGGACAGACAGGGCTGGCCTGGAACACAGGCAGTGCCTCTTTGCAGCCCGGGCACCGTCTCTTTGGCTGGTGGATTCCAAGCAGAGTGTCTGGTGAGGCTTGTCCCTTCCAGGGTAACACCAGGGCATCCTGGGCCCTCCTCCTCCTCCCCCACGCCGCCCTCCTAGCAACCTGGCACTTCCCCGGAGACCCCAGGTCAGGTCTCTCTCCTCCTCTGATTTCCCCTGGAGCACTCCCTGCAAATGATTTATCTCCCACTAGATGCACCTAGATGGTAAGCGGATGATTCGTCCGTCCTGGGAAGTCCACGGGTCAGAAACGCCTTGCCCTTCCACGGCATCCCTGAGCCTATCCGCACTCTGCGTTGGATGGGAGGGTCGGATCTCCTGCGTTCGAGCCTGGCTCCACCGAGATCAGCCAGGGTCTGTGGGCCAGTGTCTCCAGGCCAACCCCTCCATCCCCCACCAGGGCTCAGCCACCTGCAGGGGTGGGAAGAGCAGGGGGCGGGGGGCAGCAGCCACTGTTAAAAGACTAGCACTTCTAAGTGTTCTCTGTCCGGCCACCCCTGCGCCTCCACCTGCAGTCTTGGCGAGGGCCTTGAAGCAAATGCTCACTGAGATGTCCCTACACGCCTGGGTGCTGCTGAAGCCCCGTGTATTATCTCAGTCAGTGCCCACAGCGTCTCTCAGCACCCAAACTGGTGGGGGGTGAGGGGCAGTTTCCACGAGGTTCAGGGTTCTCCCAGCGTGGACAGGATCCCCGGTCCTGAACCCATAAAGCTGCTTCTCAGAGAGCAGCTGCCCTACCCTGCACCATAGGGCCCCCCAGAGTGGGCTTTCCCCATCAGAGGGCCAGGCTTGGCTTCGCAGCCATGAGACCACCTCCCTCTGAGGTTTAATGCGATTTCCCCGGAACGGGCTTATCTGCTGAGGCAGAAAAGCCACAAACATCCTGGCAGTGCGATAAGGAGCCAGAGCAGAAAGTCCTCTGGCCAAAAATGTTGGAAAAACCCCACCGAGTGCTCCCTCCCAGGAATGAGTGCTCTTCCACCTCAGGGCTGCTTAGGAGTGGGCTGGGTGGGGGTGAAGGTGAGCAGCCCCCCTTGGCCTCCCTGCATCCCACCCCCAGTCCGTCCTGGCAGCAGCCCAAGGAAATCACAGGCTTTTCGAGTCTCCTCACTCTTAGTCATTGGATCAGGAGACAGTCTCGGTGATACAGAGCCTTTAATCCCTGCCCTGCTATCAGGGAGGCTGAGCACCGACCCCAGGCTCAGAGCCTTGGGCCTGAGTGATAGGAAGCCCCAGTTCTTGTGTGCATAAATAAATAAATCTTTAAAAAAAAGAAAGAAAAGAAAAGAAAAGAAAGCCTCTTTTCAAATATGTTTTTTTTTAAGATTTATTTATTTATTTATACAAGATTGATTGATTGATTGATTGATTGATTTATACAAGCACTGGGTACAGTCAGAAGCGCGGGAGGGTGAGAGGATTCACCAGAGCCAGAGCGGGGAGCAGAACAGGCAGAAGGACCGAAGTACACTGCTGAGAGGTGGCAGGAGAGGTCTGCGCGCCATGTGGGACCCTCCTCCGGTGGCCGGGGAGCAGCCGGGGATCGAACCGGCACTGCAGAGGCAGCGGGCAGCTTCGCAACCCAGCGCTCAACCGCTGCGCCACCGGGGAGGCCCTCAAATATGTTTAAATTAAAAAGTGAATTGGTTTCAAGAAAGCAGGGCCGAGGCAGACTTGAGGAAGATCAGATCCTGTCCTGGGGCGATTTCTCTGAAACCCACTCCTGCTCCCAGATCCCGCCTCATCTTTCCCCGATACAACAGGTCTGCGTCCCGGCCGTGTTGCCTGTTCATACCCTCAGCTGATACCCACTGGGCTGAACACTTGGCCACTGCCTTACACGAGGCCCCTGACCTCAGTGCCTCGCTGCCCTAGTCCTTTCCTGGGGGATGAGCAGAAGAGCAGCTTTTGAGCCCGGGGCACTCCCCACCGTCTTGTTCCTCCTTCAGAAGAGAAGCTTCTGTTTATTGAGCATCTATTAGGTGCAGGGGACTCTGTTCCTTGGTCTAATCCTACAGCAGCTGTTTGGCTGCAGATGGATGCGCGGAGGCTTCAAGCCTGCAGGTCTTGGATGTCACGGCTCAGAAATGTGTGCATTGGCTGTGGTGCACCTTTGTAGGGAAAGCTGGCAGGAGAGCATTTGCTGAAGCAAAGGGCACCCTAAGCCTGCTCTTGGCACCCCAGGCTCACCTGGACTGTCCCCGGGCTATGGGATAAGCAGAGGCTCCAAGGCAGGATCGGACCCCCGACTGCAGGCGGCGTCCCTCACTCAGTCCCTGAGTGGACACTTGTTGAGGTCCGGTCCCCCAGTGAGCCCAGGTTGGGGTGAGGGGGGCACACTTGTCTGGCTGCCCCTCCCAGCCCTGGTCTCCAGTTCCCTCTCACTTGGCCTTCGCTGCCTCTTCTGTCTAGTGTGAGGGTCTACAACCTGACCAAGCAGCAGCATCGCCTAGAATACTTGTTAAATATTTCTGGTCTGTACCTTGAGGGATCCTGAGTCAGGGAGCCTGGGGACCCCAGGAATGGGTCCTTCCTTCTGCAAAGAATAAAAAGCGCCCTCGTTGAAGAGAGTTTCCGGTGGGGAAGGAAGGGGGGCAGGGCCCGGGACCCCAGGCGGCACTGGTCTCTAACCGCACCCTCCTCTCGCCAGGTTACAGCCACCCTGCCCTCATGAAACTCGTGCAGCAGCCTCAGAACGCGGTGAGTCCTGGGGACGTGAGACCCCTGGGAGATGGCCATTTGGGGCTCCCCCACGGCCTTGGAAACAGTCCCTCACCCACCCTTCAGTCAGTCCCTCGTCCATAAATATTTCCTGAGTGCACCCCACGGCCTGGGCACGTGGGTCGCCTTGGTGAGCAAAACCACAGGTCCCCGCTCCTGGCGCCAGTCCAGCCGCATGTGCCGTGTCTGCAGAGAAGGGGGGGGCACAGCGTGATGCCAGTGACAGTGACATGGGTCACACTGAGGGCATCACAGGGACCACACACCGCACTCCACCTCAGCTAGTCTCCGGGGCAGGTGCTGCTGCCGTCCCCATCTAACAGATGAGGCACGGAGCGGTCACGAGTTTGTCCCAGGCACACAGCCAGGGAGGAGCTGGGTGAGACCCACTGGGAGCTGGCTACGGAGGGGCCTCCGGGCAGGGGAGTGACATTTGGAGAAGGTGCTGCCAGGTGACAAGTGAGGGAGGAACAGGGAACAGGGGGAGCCGGGGGCACCTTGGCATGGCAGAGGGTGGGGAGGCATCTGAGGGGAGCACAGTCTCCACTGGCACCACTGACTCTGAGCTGAGGGTTCTTGGTGGGGGTGTCTTGCAGGATGCTCAGCAGCATCTCTGCCTCGCCCAATAGATGCCAGGAGCACCTGGAGAGGGACAAGCCAGTGTCTGTGGGCACTGCCAGGGGTGGCTGGGGAAGGCACCCAGCTGGGAAGGCCAGCAGCAGAGGCCTTGGTGACACCTGTGGCCGCCCTCACACCTCCAAGGGCGACACCAGGCTCCCTGGGGACTCCTGTGCTCCTCGACTTGTTCTCATTTCCCTCCCTGGAGGGGGCTCCTGGATGTCCCTAGTCGCCCCGCCCGGGCAGGGAGAGGGGTCGCTGGCCGAGGTGTGGGCACGGGGTCGGCTTCAGCAGATCCCTGCAGGCGGCATCCACAGTGGTGGTGTCCACAGGGGCTCCTGCCTGCAAAGGTGGTGGTGGTGTCCACAGGGGCTTCAGGAGTGAAGTCATGGGGGTTTGCCCCAGACTCAGAGCGTCACACTTGTCCACATGTGACGTGGAATGTGATTCCCCCCCAAAAATGTAAGAAAGGCAGGGGTGGGGGCCGACCCCCCAGCCTTAAGCCCGGAGGTCCAAGAAGGACTCTCCCTCCTCACAGATGGGCGCCCCATCGGTTGTGGGGTTCGGGGCCCGCGGCAGGAACGAGCGCCTCCTGCGGGTGTCTGGCAGCCCGTTGGCGGCGGGTGGTGGGCAGCTCCCGGCTGTGTTTACTTTCAGAGCCGAGCTTTGTTTCAAAACGTTGTGCAGATCCCAGCTGCCTCGGCAGTTGGTGCTGAAAAAAGTGTCAACAAACATGTCACACGCGTTTGCAGTGTCAGCTGCCTGCAGAGGCAGAACGTCCCCACCGCACGTGACTCCAGGCTAAGCTCTGGTTTCTGGGGGTGCCCTGCTCCCCCACTCCCCTGCCTGGAAGAGGCCCTCTTCACACCCCCCTCCACTGGCCAGACACCTTCCCGCTTGGTGGGAACCCCTGCGTCACCCCCTCACACACACCCTGTCCGTTCTCGCCTCCTGCAAACCACCCCAAGCTGTGGTGGGGAAGCCTTTCCTCCCCGCGGCCGGGGCCGGCTCTGCTTCACCCGCAGCCCGGGGCCTGGCTCTGCCCTTTTGCCTGATGCCTGGACATCTGTTGGCTGCCTGACAGCTGACTGAGTCCCTGGCGTGTGCTGGGTCCTGATCTTGGCGCTGGGGTTGGGCAGAGAGGGCGCTGCCTTGCTGGGTTACAGTCTGGGCCGCAGTCTGAACCCCGTCAGGACCCTGGTCTGGCCCCAGGCAGGACCCCATCGGGGTGGCAGTCTGTGCTGACGTGGTTCTGCAGGACACCCAAGGCCTCAGACGGGGCCCTGGCTGACGTCATGGGCCCCAGACTCTTGGCTGGAGATGCTCTCGGGGAGGTGGTTACAGCATTTTACCTGTCCCAGGAGCCTCCTGCCAGGTCGCTGAGGTTCTGCCAAGGGGCTCCTCATTCCTCTTATACCCCAGCCACATCCCCTGAAACTCCAGTACAGTCGTCTCACAGCCGCAACAGATGGAGCCACGCCCCGGACGCACGGTTTGGGTTCCAGTCCAGTTCTCATGTCACCTCGTTGGGGCGTCCACAAGTTACACAAGGGTTAGGGGGGCACTGCGTGTGCAGGGTCACCCTGCAGCGAATGGCGCGCACAGTCTGACATCGCAGTGCCCTGGACGGACAGAGGGCAGCTGGCCTGGTCAGCGGAGACACGGCCACCCTGTGACCTCGGCCCTCCCACCGGTGTCCTTCACGGCCGTGATCCTCCCTGACCTGATGCCTGTCGTCTCAATGGCTCCGTCTCAAGCACCTGGCACGGGGTCCCCGTTTTGGTTCCCAGATGAGGCCCCTGGAGACCAGAGAGGCTCAGTGACTTGCCGCAGGTTGCACAGCCGCTTAAGCCAGAGCACATTCTCTTTGCACTGCGCTTTGGGGCTGCAGAGCCTGATTGCAAGAGTTCTGGAAACCTGTCCCCATTTGATTCAGCTACCCGCTGTCCCAGATAGCTTCTGTTCTTAATGTCACGCTTTGTCGAACAGGAACACCACCCCCACATCTTCCCCGGGCGCAGATAGGCAGCCAAGCTGCCAGCCAGCCCGCCGGCCCCTCTGTGAGCCAGCTCCCCTGACGCCCAGTGGCAGTTTGCTTCCACCCTGATCTCATGATGCGTTCAATTACTTAGGAGCCCCATGAACACTGAGAACCAAGAGGCCCCCCCACCCCCGCTTTCAGGTCAACCAAGGTCTCGGGGCTGTGCCAACAAGCTCCTACCCAGTGTTAGTGGTTTGGGGCGGAGGCTGCCTGCGGTGCCTGGCTGAGGATGTAATCTGAATTTAGCACACCTGAATCTGAGTTGTGGTTCCGCCCCCTTCCTGTCTGTGTGACTTGGGGAAAGTTGCTTGACCTCTCTGGTCCTCCGGAGAGCTAACTCCCCCCACTGCTTATCCTGGTGGTCATAAGCACAAAAATCGACAGAGTGAGTCCGTCTCACCTGCCCCAGCCACCAGAGGATACCATCCAGGCCCTCCCAATGTGGCACAGGTGCTGCTGGGTTTACACTGCGTTGATCTGATTAAGTCCGAGATAGAGGTTCCCAAAGTCCCCGAGTCCCACCCCCCCACCCCCCGCCAACCTTAGCACTTCGCGCTGGGTTTGCTCTGTTGACTTCCTTGCAGAGGGAGATACTTCTCAGCACCCACACCTTCCCAATTTGAAGGAAAAACAGATCAATGTAGAGGGTCAAGTAATTTTTCCAGCCTTGCCGTCCTCACACTCAGTTCCTCATCAGATGTCCCTGCTAAACCCTGGTTTATTTAGAACGTCCAGAGCAGCCCCTTCGTGCCTTTTCTTGCGTGTTTTTCAAGATTACAGTGTCGTTTCCAACAGAGGCATGGGTAAGCATGATGTGGAATATTACTTGGTCCTGAAGAGGAAGGAAATCTTGCCACAGGCTAGAGCATGATGTTATGCTCAGTGAAAGAAGCAGACACAAAAGGTCAAATGCTGTCAACCCATGGATCTGAGATGCCAAGCGTCACGAATCTGTACCAGAAAGTAGAAGAGTGGATCCTGGGGTTGGGGGTGGGGTCAGGGAGAGCTGCTCTTCAAAGGATGTTTGTTTCAGTTCTGCAAGATGAAGCACTTCCGGGTGTTGGTGGGGATGGCTGCACAACAGTGAGCATGGACTTGGCACAGACCTTAGAAATGGGCAGGGCCATAACCAAACATGCTGCATGTCTTACCACAGTAACAAAATATCCAGGCCCAGAACAGTCCCTGTGCCAGCCCCTGGCGACTCGAGCTGTTTTATGTCCCTGTGGTTTTGCCCCTTCCAGGGTTTGGTATAAAGAGGACCCCATGGGGTGACCCTTCCGTCCTGGCTCCTCTCACCCACTGTGTGACTCTGCTGTCCTCCCACCAAAGTTACTTCATGCGCCTGGTGGACTGGCCCTTTTTGTTGCTGCGTAGTATTCCCGGCTGGGCACGGACCGCCAAGCGTGAACCCTTCCCCGCTGCAGGGACACTGAGTTGGGCGAATAAAAAGCAAAGCCGACATAAACATTCACATCTTTATGTGGATATACGCTTCCTATTTGGCGGCCCAGGCATGCGTGTGTGCGTGTGTATGTGTGTGTAACATAAGAGTCTGCCAAACTGCTCTCCAAAGTAGCTGTACAAATTTGCGTTTCCAGCAGCTGTGAATGAGAGTTCTCGTTCTGTGTCCTCAAAAGTACTTGTGACAGTCCACGTTGGGGGTTTGAGCCATGCTGATGTTTGAGCCGTAGATCCCCAGAAAGTTGCCCACAGAAGTATAAAGTGCCCCCTCCCCAGCTTCCCTGCAGCAGCGGCCCATGTCGTCACCTCGGCGCAGTATCACAAGCCCAAACCCACACTTGTTCAAAGACCCGGAACCACCTCAGCCGATTTCTGTAGCTGCCACAGGAGGCTCTGTGTCCCCGGCACCCACAGAGCCCCCAGCTCCCCGGCCCCAGCCTCTGACACCCCCCAGGAAGCTCGCTGGCCGGTGGGGCGCCAGGTCCAGCCCTGGGTGAGCCTGTCTCCTGGCCCCTTTGCAGAGCACGTTCATCAACCGGCCGGCCCTGGGCATCCTGCCTCCAGAGAACTTTGTGGAGAAACTGCGGAAATCCTTGCTCTCGGTGAGTCTGTGGCATCTGCAGCCCTGGGGCCATGGCCCGCCGCCCACCTCCAGGGGCACCACTGTGCAAGGAAAGGGTTGCCGCCCCAACAGTCAACCTGTCTTGCCTTTGTGCTGTTGCTTTCACAAAGAGTGTTTGTCATTTTCCTTTTGAAGAAAAGAAGGAAGAGTGTTTAGGAAAAAGAGGTACTCAGGGGAGATGCATGGTGGCCCCAGAGAGGAGCTTTGCATTCAGTTTCTTCTCTCAGCCTTCCTGCATTGTTATGAGGGTTCAGGGCATTCAGGCCCCCAATTTCCAGCTGTAAATGGGGGTGTCTCTGGGCGGTGGTTGCAGCAGGAGGGACTAGCTGGGTTATCTTTGCTCTTTTTTTCTTCCCTGCCCTCCAACCTCGGGCCCTCCCAGCCTCCCAGACTTGTCCTCCAGCCCTGGTAAAGCCCACACCCCCCCACCCAGCCCCACTGCTGCTGGGGCATGCCTGCCACCACCCTCCCCAACCTCCCTCAGCCTCCCTGCCCCGCAGGACCCACAGCGCTGGCTCCACTCCGGCCAGGGGTGGCACCACGCAGCTGAGCCAGGCTCTCTCCCCGCCCTGCAGGTGGCTCCCAAGGGCATGTCCCAGCTCATCACCATGTCCTGTGGCTCCTGCTCCAACGAAAATGCCTTCAAGACCATCTTCATGTGGTACCGGGTGAGGTTCAGCACGTGAGCAGGAGCGCGTGCATGCACACACACAAACGTGCACACGCTGCCCCCGGCACTCCTTGTCCCAGCCAATCAGGGTGGTGCACGGCAGTGAGTGTAGTCAGAACCCAGGAGGCCCCGCCTGGACCTGGGCTTAGCAACATTCAGTAGGAGGGGGTGCGGACAGCCGAGGCTTTGACGCTGAAACCGGCTGATGTGATTACGCAGTTCTACCTGGCACCCCCTGGGCCCGCTCAGCAGAGCTTGGTGTTCCCAGTGGAACAGCAAGCACCTTGCATTCTGCTGCTGAGTTCACCGCCAGCACCGTTAGCAGCCTCGTGTTTCGTGCACAAACGCAGTGACCGACACCTAAGACCCGCCCCGGAGAAGGCCCTTCCTCATCATCCCGCCAGATATGGGCCTACGTGCAAAGCGGAAGTCTGTCTGCCCAGAGCATCTGACGTTTTGTTCTGTTCTCTTTTGTCAGAACAAGGAAAGGGGACAAACGGGTTTCTCAAAAGAGGAGCTGGAGACGTGCATGGTTAACCAGGTACGTGCAGCCGGGCCCTGGTCCTGGGGGGCTGCCCCCGCCCCTCGGGCTGCACTGGTGGACGGCCCCTGCCCTCATAGGAGGGTCTTAGTCTGTCTCAGATGTCGCGACAAAATGCTGTAGACTGGGGTTCTTGAATGACAGAAATGTGTGTTCTCATAGTGCCGGAGGCTGGAAGGCCAAGCTCAAGGTGCTGGCTGCTTGGTTCCGTGAGGAGGACTCTTCCTGGCGTGCTGGTGGCTGCCTGGTCACTGTGTCCTTACTTGTCAAAGGGAGGGGCGAGAGAGGGAGAGGAGCGGGTGGGCAGGAGAAGAGAGCACCCTCTGGTGTCTCTCATGAGGGCACTAATCCCGTCATGAAGGCCCCACCCTCAGGACCTCATCTCACCCTCACCACCCCCTAAAGGCCCCACCTCCAAATGCCATCACATGGGACTTAGGGCCTCAGCATGTAAACTGGAGGTGGGGGGGACACCAACATTCAGTCCATAGCAAGGGGTCCCCAAGCAGCCTCACTCCAGAGTCCTCCCCTTGGCATCAAGGCCACGTGCCCTGTGCCTGACCAGCACTTACCACCTTCCCAGGACAGCTGCCTGGATCTGACAGGTCTCAGAACACCTTCACGTAGACTCGAGAATAATCCAAGACGCCAGCAAGCGTGAATGTGCAGGGGCGTGCACCCGCGGGCGTGTATGGGAGCGATAACCAGAAAAGATTGGAAGTCACTGTATATCCAGTCATGGGGAAAGAGGACTTCAATGTCGGGGTTCCAGGTGGAAACCTGGCAGTTCACAGAGGCCACTGTTGGGGGACAGCAGTGCCGGGGCTCCAGGGAAAACCAGTGGGAAGATGCCAGGCGCCCAGCTGGCTCCCACCAGGATGGGCCTCCTCTGTCCGTGGCATTCCCACTCAGACCCAAGTGTCTGTGGCTTTAAAAAAGTAAGTCAAGGACCACTGAGCTCAGGTCCCCGCTGTGAACAGCCCGGAGAGTGACGAAGGCTTCCTCCCGGCATGCAGACATGGGAGCGACACTCTAGTGTGAACAGCGGGATGGGATTTGTATGGACACCGTGCGCTCAGCCGTGTAAACAAACACACAGGAAATCACGAGAAAAATGCTGTGACACGGTTACAGTGGGTTGCTTCTGGGTGGTGAGATTGGTCTTTTTTTTTTTAATATATCTTCTATATATTAGAAGATGCCCCCCCACCCCTCCTCACTAGCAAAGGGTCCGTCCACCCCTTTTGCCCTCGACAGCCAAACCCACATACTCTTGAGGGTTTTCCTTTTCCTTGTGACCATGGATTTCCTGCACGGGCCTGTTTTCATCTCCTCGCGGCTTCCTGGACACGCTGCCCCATCAGCGTTCACAGGCCTCCCTCCGCGTGTTCACACTGCCTCCAGACGTGCGCGAGGCTGCGTTACGTCTGTGATCCAGCGTTTCTGGGGTATGGGGGAGGAGGAAGTGGGGCTCTGCCCTGGAGTCTCAGGGACCTGGTGACCAGCCAGTCTGAGAAAATGCTGCACTGACCTCCCAGAGAGTTGGGGTGGCTTCTGGGGTGTCCCCAGCTGTCTGCCTGAGGCTGCTGGACACGGGTCTGGAAGCCAAGCTGCCGTGCCCTCACCTGAGACCCGGAGGGGGTTGGGAGTCCCTGTAACCATCCTGAACCCCAGGGGCAGCTGCCATGGGGAGAGGGAAAGGTGGGGTCCTCCCCATGCCTCCCTCCGGTTCTTACCAGCAGACACCTTCCAATGGCCTGGGGCTTTGTACCCAGCTCAGCCTCTAGCCCAGGGAGGCAGGGATGCACCGAGCTGGGAGGTGCGGAAGCCGGAAGAGTCTGGAGCAGGCCAATGAGGGGGTGGTGAAGGGGCAGGGGGCTGGGAGAGCCTGTCACAGCCAGACGGGAACTCCAGAGCCCCAGCAGCCCGTCACGGAGCAAGGCAGGTGGCGGGTCCCTGGGGCTGCGGCCTGGCCAACCCTTGGCCTCCCACACCTTGCAGAAAAGTGGCCCAAGTGATGGAGCGTGTGGGAAGCCAGAAGTGCAGATATTCCTGTGAAATCTGATTTTAAATTTGGCAAGACATTAAAATTCTTTGTATCCATGTGGGCAAAGCCAAACGTCGCTGGCTGATCGTTGCCCTCCGGGCAGCATTTGCAACCCCTGCCTGTGTGGGCTCCAGCTGCTCTGGTGGGCTTTGGTGCCCCTCGAGGTCGTCCGGGCACAGTCCCATTGACCGTGACTGACTGACCACTGTCTTGGTTCCAGGCCCCCGGCTGCCCCGACTACAGCATCCTCTCCTTCATGGGCGCCTTCCACGGGAGGACCATGGGTAAGGGCTCCGGGCTGGGCGTGGCTGCCTTGGACCTCACACTGCCTGTGTCCACCTCTTGGCTGCAAATTGACCCCACTTTGCAGAGGTGAAAATTGAGGCTGAGTTAGGGAAGGAACTTCCCCAGGCTGATCACGGTGGGGCTGGGATTTGCACCCTTATCTCCGTCCCGTCCAAGCCCACGCTTCACTCGTGAGGAGTCAGCCTGGGCATTTGAAGTCTTGGGCTGAAGTGCCAGCCACCCCCTTTGAAAGACTTCCCCCTTCCCCAGCCAGCACCACCCTTCTTTTCTGCTGGGCAGGTTGCTTAGCGACCACGCACTCCAAAGCCATCCACAAGATCGACATCCCCTCCTTCGACTGGCCCATCGCCCCGTTCCCGCGGCTCAAGTACCCCCTGGAAGAGTTTGTGAAGGAGAACCAGCAAGAGGAGGCCCGCTGTCTAGAAGAGGTAACGCCGGCCATTCCGGGCCCTCTCGGCCCCCTCTGCACCCCAGAATCAGCCCAGGAGGAGAGTCTGTCTGGGCCGTGTGGGGCTCCCTGGGAGGGACGGAGAGGCCCCGAGTCCCAAATGCCCCAGGAATGAGACCCCAGCATCCCCCCCTCCATCTTGGTTGGGGGACCATTCCAGTTTCTGTAGAGCAGCAGGGGAGGGAGTAGAGCGATTGTCACTGTAGCGGCAGGAGGGCCCAGAGCAGGATCTCTATGACCCGAGCAGATGCGTAAAGGAGAGTCCTGGAGCCCTGGGGGGTTTTTCAGGCTTTTATTGAGTTTTTACCAGGTACACGGCAGGCGGGGGTGCCGTGGGGCCAGGAGGCTGGCAGGCCTCCCAGCCCCTGGCGAGTCTCCACTCTTTCTGGGCTCTCTGGCGTTCTCCTGGTCTCTGCTTCTCCACCAGTTCTACTCTCTTCTCTCTGGGCCCCAGTGATGCTGCCTTGTAAGCCCCATCTCTGCCCATGTGTGCCCACCTACGCATGCCCACACCTACTCCAGGTGTCCGCCATCAGGCATGCGTGCGGGGCCGCAGGGATCCATCATCGACGCTAATGGCGGGAGGGCAGAAAAGCCTACAGTCACTGACTCTAAAATAAGAGGGTTTGCCGTACGAACATGGGGCGCATATAGAGAAACAGTCCCATTGGTCCCTCTAGTGCACTGTGGTGCCTCGGTCTCCAGAATCCCAGGGTTTCTTTGGGGTTGCCCTGGAGCCAGGGAGAGGGTGAGGGTATGCAGCTCCAATTCCACCACAACAGCCCCCTTTGCTCTGTCCCGTAGGGTGGGGTCCCTTGGAAGACACTGGACGGATTTTGCTGCTGGGGGTGGAGGGACTCACTCTTCAGCTTGGGGTTTGAGCCCAGTCGGGCTGGTCTGAGGCCGTTTGCCTCTTAGGCCCATCATTGTTTCCATCCACGTAACATTTCACACCTGCCAGGTGCTCGGCAGAGTGCTGGGTGCTTCGTGGTAATGAGAGGCGGGAGAATGGAGTCTGGCACGGTGCGCCCGGGGGGTGGAGGGCGTCGGTCTTCTTGGTCCTCCCATTCTAGCAAAGTCAAAAGAAATGGGTGAAGGGGATTTTCATAACATTGTATTGAATCCAACAGATCTAAAATAGTTTCACTTCAACAGGTAATTAATACTTAAATGCTATTGATATTTTTCTTTTTTGTTGCTTTCTTCATCTTCATCACCTTTGCTGTATGTTTCATTTTTTATCAAAACATCCTTCCAGTCCTTTTAAGTAAATCTAAAAATGATGAGAGGGACGCTTTTTATGCACCTAACTCAGGATTCTTTATTTTATTTAGAGATTTTATTTTTGCATAGAAGAACTGGGGTGCAAGCCAGAGGTGCGGGGGTGAGAGGATTCACCAGAGACAGGGTGGGGAGCAGAACAGACACATCTACTGAAATCCACTGCTAAGGGGAGCAGCGGGGAGACAGGCGAGGTCTGCTGCGCCATGTGGGTCATCTCCCTGGCTGGGGATCGAACTCAGGCCGTGGTGGCGATAGCACTGAGACTTAACCCCTAGGCCACCAGGGAGGCCCCCAGAACTCTTTATTTTATTTTTTGATTGAAATTTTTGTTTGAGGTAACATTGATTCATACCATTTTTCATATTTTAAAGTCCAGGCACCCCCCCGCCCCAGGTGTTGCCATAGCTCTCCCACCCCTGAGCACCCACCGTCCTGCACCATGGTCCATGGTACTCCCTCTCCAGCCTGTTCTTGTCCCTCCCTCTGCCCCGTCCCCTCTGGATGCCACAGCCCTAGGGTCAGCTTTAGGGGACTAGTTTAAAAGTTTGTCTTAAGCCCCATGCTATACCCAGTGTGGCTTGTGGCTGTCTCCCCGGAGAGACAGGGACATAGGAAACCAGCCTTACATGGATTAGAAAAGATCAGGGCCCCCCTGGTGGCGCAAGGGGTTAAGCACAGCACTGTGAGGCTGTCCGCAGCCTCTGCACGAAAGTTCAATCCCCGACTGGCCAGGGAGCTACCCACAAGGTGCGGTGCATTAAATCAGTGCATTTTAGGGCATGTCATTGTACTTCAATGAAGCACTTGGGCGCCCCAACGAGCCACGGCCCCCTCCCCTTGGCAATCCAGGTGGAGGATCTGATCGTGAAATATCGGAAAAAGAAGAAGACAGTGGCTGGCATCGTGGTGGAGCCCATCCAGTCAGAGGGCGGCGACAACCACGCGTCAGACGACTTCTTCCGGAAGCTGAGAGACATCTCCAGGAAGGTCAGTGTCTGGGCGGGGCCGCGGGACCATTTCCGGTTGCTTTCCTAAGCCAAGGGCCACTTGGCAAAGCTTACTTTGCAAACTTTCAGATGTTCAGAGGCTGCCTGTCTCAGGTGGAGGCAGGTGATGATGCCCCTAAAATCTTACTGCGCAATCAGCCATCTTGTTCAGCACTAGCCCAATCAGGAGACTCCTGGGGCCCTCAGCTGCCCCCCTTTTCTTTCTAGACACCCCCCTCTTCTTTCAACCCAGTGCAGTCCACACTGGACAGATGCAAAAACAGATAGACTCTGTGTTTATATCACGCATTTATTGTCAGGCGTCAGCTCTGTGTACCTGGCTCAGCCAGCCCGTAAGTTCACAGACGGGCTTGAGTTGATTTAAACACAAACACTAAGAAACAGCGGTCCTTGGAGCAGCAGAGCTGCAGGGCCCGGGAACGACCCTGTCCAAGCCTGCACTCGAGCAGGCAGGTTTCCTTCTGAGGAATCAGCTTGCTCTGGACCCAGGCAGAGTGAGTCTTTGTGTGCCTTGGGTCACGGAGTGTTTGCAGTTGTGTCCAGCGCATTCAGGCCAGCCCCGGAAAGACGAGCCCACTCGGTTGAGCTCTGCGCAGCCGGAGATGCCAGCCTGGGCTCGAGGTTCAGAAAGCAAAGAGGGTTGGGCGGCCCGGGGTCTGCAGCTGGCCGGCGGTGGGTGTTTACCCTTCCCTCCCCTCCGCCAGCACGGCTGTGCCTTTTTGGTCGACGAGGTCCAGACCGGAGGGGGCTGCACCGGCAAGTTTTGGGCCCACGAGCACTGGGGCCTGGATGACCCGGCCGACGTGATGACCTTCAGCAAGAAGATGATGACCGGAGGCTTCTACCACAAGGAGGAGCTCAGGCCCAACGCTGTGCGTGAGAACCCACCTGCTGTCCCTCCCCTGTAGGGAACCACTTGACACTTGACATGTCACAGAGATTTCCCAAGGCCCAGTTCCTAGCCTCTTAATGTACAGCCAGCGGTTACGCTCATCCAGCTCTCTCTGCAGGCCTGGCTTTGCAGCAGCCTGCCCTGATTTCTCTCTGTGTCCACAGGCGGTAATATTGTTAACAGCTCTGCTGCAAACTGAGCATTTGCTCTGCGCCTGGCCTGCCCTAAGCACTCTAGGTATGGTCATTCCTTAAAACCATCTACCCAAGTAGGTGTTATTTTCATCTCCCATTTTACCTTTCAGGCACAGAAAGGTTTAGTAAGTTGTTCAAGAGCACACAGCCTGCCGCGGACCAGCACAGCAGTAGACAATGAGGCCATCTCAGGGTTGAGAGACTGCGCAGGGTGGTTAGGGCGTCAGCGAAAGAAATGACAAACAGACACGCTTCAAGAGAGTGAAAATCTGAGTGTCATTTTCTTTGAGTTGGTGACCAGTATATATATGTTTTCTAAAAGCATAGGAATGGCGAACATCAGTGAAGAAATCAGCTTGCTTATAGGTTTAGCTTATCATTGACAGGGCAGTGATTTACATCTGGACCCAGGCGCATTCCTAAGTAGTCAGGCTATTAATTTTTCTTTTTGTTTTATGTGATTACTTTTTTGTTTTAACTACTCACTACCACTAAATTACTATTAATTAGCACGGGTGAGTTTTACTTTTCACAATGTAATATTTTTATCATTAAGATTAATGCTAACAAGGCTAAGCATACAACAGAGAAATTATTAAGCTAACAGTTCTATTAATACACAGAGTTTAGTAACGTTTCATTTGAATTAGCCTAGTTATTAGATTTCGTATGTTCTTTTTTAATCAGCAACCAATGACCTTTTTAGACAGAGAAAGAGAAAAGATTTTAGAAAGAGAAAAGATTTGAGAGAGACAGTTGTAGTAGAATAAAGTTTGTGGGCCTTGAGAAGGCGAGATAAGGTTCCGTGTGGTCAGCATTCCTGTAGTGGCTCCTGGGGGTCGTTATCTTTCAATAGGGGTCAGTCTTATCTATGTCTTCAGGGAGTTTTGCTGTTCTCCCCCTGCTTCAGGGAGTTTTGCTGTTCTCCCCCTGCACGCTGGTTCCTTGCCCAACAGGACCTAGGGACCTTGGCGAAAGCCATTAGCCCTAAAGGTCACTGCAGGGGGAGGTGCAGCACAGCCTGTTATATAACAAAGCCAGGATTCAAACCCAGAGCCCATGTTTTTGACTACTATACTGCACTGCCATGTGGACATATGGAATCTTTCTCTCTCAGACAAAGTCATCGGGGACCCAGAGGCCTTCTTTCCTCCCTTCCTATATGTAGTTTGCACCCTCGAGGTTGCCTCGTGGTCCAAAATGGCTGCTGGGGCTCTCGCCATCACATCTCAATTCTAGACATTAGAATTGTCTCCTCGTCTTTAGCAGTCATGCAGAAATCTCACAACACTTCTCTGTCTAACACTTTGACTAAGATTTGGTTGCCTGGCCACTCCTAACTGTGAGAGGCCAGGAAATGTGTTTTAGCTAGCTGTGCTCACACAGTGAAAATTCATGGAGGAATAAATCCAGTGGTATTTGAGGGTCACCTGCCATCAGTCCACCACCCGTGAACCGTGTTTACTATGGACAAATCACTTAACCTCTCAGAACCTTGACTTTCCCCCTCTATAAAATAAGGATTGTAATAATTAAGGACCAGTTTCTTGGTTTGGGGATTGCATGGACACCATTGCATGGACACCTTGGTCTCCCTAATAGTAGTATAGCAAGTCTTCAAAAAATGTTTCAATCAATGTGGTTTTATATTTTATACGTAAAATATAAAAGAGAAAAGAACAATCCTGGGAAACGTTGAAAGAAGTAACATTTTTCAAGATTTCATACAATGAGTCACTTAAAGTCAGTTTCCAAGAACCCCTCCATGATGGAAAGCAAAGGCTTACTGTAGCTCTGGGGTTGCTGCAATGGGAGAAATTCAGTGAGGTGACATGAGTTATCCTCTTGAACCTAGGAGTCCACAAGATCAGTTCCTTTTCTCTCGCACGGGGAACGTGTTTCTGAGAGAAGTAGGCCTCTTTGGGGTGTGAGCCCTTCCAACACCCTGTGTCTCATTCTAGCCTTACCGGATCTTCAACACTTGGCTGGGGGACCCATCCAAGAACCTGCTGCTGGCTGAAGTCATCAACGTCATCAAGCAGGAGGACCTCCTGAACAACGCAGCCCATGCCGGGAAGGCCCTGCTCACCGGGCTGCTGGACCTCCAGGTACCTCCCCCCATCTCTCCCCCACTCCCCCAGACCTCTGTCCATTGTTCCCCAGGGCTCCCAGGATATGTCTAAGGTTTTCAGCTTGTTGATGGTGTATGGTGATGATGGTGATGATGATGATGGTGATGGTGGTGGTGGTAATGATAGTGTTGGCAATGATGGTGATGGTGATGATAATGATGGTAGTGATGATGGTGACTGATGATGGTGGTGATGATGATGATGGTGATGATGATGGTGGTGATGATGGTGGTGATGATGGTGGTAGCGATGGTGGTGTTGGTGATGGTGATGATGGTGGTGTGATGAAGGGAGGCAGGATGCTTCCATTTATTAATAGCCTGCCCTGTGGCAAGTCCTGTGATGGGCTTTGGATGCAGGCACACTATCACACCTATTTTCCAGAGGGGGAAACTGAGGTGTGGAAGTGTTGAAAAATGTCCAAGCTCACGTGGCTTCCACATGGCACCCCTGGGTTTGCCCCTGATTCTGGTGGACCTCCAAGCCCATGACCTATTTACTTCTCTGCCGTGCTCAAGGGCATAATACTAAAACTACCATTAATTGACAATGTGCTGTATGTCAAGCATTGTGTTAAATGCCTTATCTAATTTAATCCTCAAGATTAGTACCCTAGGGGGAAAAAAAAATAACAAGATCCCCCAGTTAAATTTAAAATCATAAATGCGAGGCAGGGATGAGGCATGGTGTGGGGTAAAAGGCACAGAACTTGGCTCCAGACACAGGACAGAGGCAGGGGCTCCAGGAACACCCCACTTCCCTACACACATGAGGTACAGAGCCCAGATTTAGCAAATTACAATACAGGATTCCCCATTAAATTTGAACAAAAGCAGTTAATTTTTTAGCATATAACCCATGTGACTTTGGGGATATATTTATGCTAAATATATCCTAAATTGTTTATCTGAAATTCAGGCTTAACTAGCCCTCCTGAACTCGGAACAATTTGAAATTGGGAAAATGTGATTATCTCCATTTTATGAATGAAAAATGGAGACCTGGGGAGGAAGGTACTTTGCTCCTCAGGCTGCTGCCAGGTTCTGGACCCAGGTAGACTGAAGGGGTCAAGTGTGGCCGTAGAGACAGCTAAGCCCTTCCTACTCATCGACTCTTTCTTCTCTTGGGCTGGAACTGCACTGAAACAGAGGTCTAAGCCCTACTGTGTGGTGGGGGAGCACAAGGACCCCAGGGACACCCAGGTCGCAGAGCAGGCCCCATCAGTCAGCAAAGCGAGACAGAGAGGCAGCAGTGGAGAGAATTCCCGGCCTGGCCCCTCACCTAGGAGATCAAAATGGGTTCTTCTTCACTGGTGGAAGGAGTAAGGGTTCAAAGCATTCCAGAAAGTACCCAGCTCATCACCAGAATGTGACTTCCTCTCCCGTTTCCACCATGGGGCTGGAATGAACTAACCCTGCCCTGCACCCCAAATCTCATGGGGTTACCCACGCCCTCGTGTGCTGTCCTTCACATGGACAACAGGAGGGGAGCCTCTGCTGGGTGACCGTTGGCTCCCTGGGCTGCTTTAACCTATGCCCACAGGCTGGGCTGCTTAAAACAACAAGAAGTTTCTGTCCTGGACCCAGAAATCCTAAATCAAGACATGAGCATGACTGGCTCTTCCTAGAGGGGAACGAGAGGGGCAGCCCAAATCCCGCAAACCTGCCTATTCTACATGGGTTCTGCCATCCGCTGCATCAACACAAAACATAGGAGACTTTAATGGGAAGGAACTTTAATAAAAACTAGGAAACAATACAGGTAAGGCCAAGAGTCTAGTTTTTAAATGAAGCACCCAAAATTACCTGTCCCCTCATGGGTAAAAGTCCATCCATATGGGATTGGCCCAGAGTAAGGCCCCAAGGCCTGCCACAAGTCTAAAGCATCTTCCAGTGGGGACCCACAGAAAAGGATCACAAACAACCAAACAAGCCCGGAAGGAAAAGAGCAAAATCAACATCAAGATAAAAGCTGCCATGGTCACCTCTCCACGGGTCTCATCCACATCTGTGTCACCCAGTCCACGACCAAAAGACAAGCGCAGTTTTTTAGACCCCTCAGGCCACTCTGCTCGCCACTTCTGCTGTGTCCAGGCTTGCCGCATGGCTCTCGCTGGCCTCCCTTGTCAAGGGGCCTCGCCTGCTCTGTGCGCGAGTCTCTGTGTCCAGATTTCCTCTGAGGACACCAGCCGTTGGATTCAGGGCCCGTCTTTTTTTTTTTTTTTTTTTTGCTGCAAAAAGCTTTATTGTTTTCATTTGGTCCACAACTTGGAAGAGCTCTAGGGAGAGGCTTAGGCAGAAGCCCTTAACACCAAGGGTGCCATTTGGGCTAAGGGCCCCATCTCAACCTATTTCCATCTGCAAGGCACTTTCCAAACAAGGTCACATCATCTGTGGTGGACGGACATTTAGGGGACGGGCGCCACCCAACCCACCGCAACTCCCAGTCTTAGAGCCCTTCTGGAAGAATCACCACTCTTCTAGAAGAGAGGCTAACCAACAAAGTGGCTGCTTCTGTTGAGCACCTGCCACATGCCAGGCCTGGGACTTAGGACCTGATATAGGAACTCGTCTCACTGAGTTCTCCCCCTAGCCCACTGGGTTAGTAGCATTTACATCCCTCCATTTACAGAAGAGGAAACTGAGGCACAGGCCATCTAAGTGACCTGCACAAGTTGCACCAAGGAAAAGAAGCAGAGCTGGGGTTTGAACCCAGGATCCAGAGCCAGTTCTTTACCCCACAGTGGAGTCCATGCAGGGCTCAGAGGCAGGACTCTGTGGGGCATCTGAGGATCCACCACCACTGATGCCACCCTGCTCTCCCCATTGCAGGCCCGGTACCCCCAGTTCATCAGCAGAGTGAGAGGACGAGGCACCTTCTGCTCCTTCGACACTCCAGATGAATCCATCCGGAATAAACTCATTTTAATAGCCAGAAACAAAGGTAAGGCAGCCGGCATGAGGAGCAAGGCTTCCTGGTGTCCACCTTACCCAGTGGGGGGGGAGGGGGGCAGGTGGCTTAGAGGAAGAGAAAGTTGCCAGCAAGGTTTCCAAGTACATCATTTATTCATTCAACAAACATTCATCGAGAAAGCGTTGCTCTGACCCTGGAGAGAAGCTGCTGATGAGCAGACCTCCAGGGCACACCCCTCTGGAGACTGGCCTTCTAGCTGGAAGCATCCGAGACAGCTTTGCACAATCAACTAATTAGCTGTGGGAAGTGTCTGCTCCAGGAAATCAGGAAAGGCTTCCTTCAGGGAGTAGCCTTTTACCTTAAGTCCTGATGGATAGCCAGGGGTGAACAGGTGGGGAAAGTGAGGCAGAACATGCAGGCAGAGGGAGGGGCGTGGGGGATGACGTGAGGCAGGGAGAGCTGGGGGATGGGGAAGGACGAGGGCCAGACTAGCTGGAGGGGTGACACGGGAGCCCCTTCACTTTGTCCCGAGAGTCAGGTTGGAAATTCTGACGGTTTGCAAAGCGCCACCGTGAGCCATGGCAGGGTTTTGCTGGGGACGGCAGAGTGAGAGCTGAGCAGCTCCCAGGGGTCCCCCCGCCCAGGGTGGGCACAACTGAAATGAGGACAGTGAGTCCCAGTGTCTCACCACCTGGACGGGACGCGCTGTGGCCCAGGGTGAAGTCACCCTTTCAGGCCAGCCTGTCCGTCCCTCTGGAGTGGCCATCGGCCCCGCCCCACTCCCCCCGCTGGGGCCTGGCCTCCGCTCCTGTGACTGACTTGGGGGCGCGTGCCTTTCCCGCCACCCTTGAGTGCCAGGAAGGCAGGGCCATCCCCTCCGAACTCCCCCATCGCCAGACCTGGGGCAGGGCAACAGCCCGGCCTTGCCGGGAAGGAGGAGCAAGGCAGAGGGGAGGGGTGAGCTGGGGGGCGGCCACGCGGGGCGGGCGGGCGCGCGTGGGGAGCCCCGCTGTGGAGCCCGCGCTCCTCACCCTCCTGCCCTCTCTTGCAGGCGTGGTCTTGGGGGGCTGCGGCGACAAATCCATCCGTTTCCGTCCCACCCTGGTCTTCAGGGACCACCACGCACACCTGTTCCTCAACATTTTCAGCGACATCCTGGCCGACTTCAAGTAACGAAGCCATTTCCACGCCACCTGGGAAAGCCCTGATCTCAACTGTTGTCCAATCGATTAGTTTGCCTAATTCATGTTTTCACTCAAAGTGTCAGAGGTGGACGCCTAAGCTGAAGGTTATCTGTGGGGAGGGGATGTCTGGTGGCTGGGGGAGAGGAGAAGGGAGGGCCGCTGTTGCTTCCCCCCCTGCAGAGCCAATGGTGTGCATTGGTTTGAGCCCAGAATTCTGCTTGGACCCTGGACAGAGTATTAGGAGGGGCCCTGAGGGCCCTGCCCACCCTTGACCCCGACATGTCTTTGGCAGCCAGACAGGGGGTGACACCTGCTCAGGGCCCCATGGCCCTCTGGAGCGCACGTCTGCCATCAAGGATGCTGGCCCCTCACCCTGTCTCACGCTCTCCCCTGGCCCCCGGGGTGCTGCCCAGCCCTCAGGCACAGTTCAGGGCAGGATGTAACAGATCTCGGGAAGGCAGGGCAGTGGGGACAGAGGGAAGGCAGAGCCCAGGACAGTGAGGGGTCTTCTGGCCTCCTTCAGACCAGGACCGCCCCCTCCGTGCATCCAGGGCCCCTCCAAACTGTGATTCTGCCCTTGACGAGGCTTTGCCCTTGAGGCTCTCTGGCTGGCACCGTGAGAGTTCCTACTCGCCATCCTCCATTCCCCGAGCTCCCCCAGGCCCAATGTTCAATGTCAACCTAGACTCTGTGTGAGGAAACCACAGCCTGAATATCCACGGGTCCCACTGGAGCCCAAGGGTCTGACGCACCAGCCCCTGGCCAGTGGCCTGGGAGGGCGCGTCAGCCCAGGGCCTGGGGCACAGGGCTGCTTCGACCTGACCCCCCGGCACTGGGCTTGTGAGGCCTGACCTTGGGCCCCTGGCCCCGAAGTCTCTTGGTCTAGCTTTTGCTCATCCAACTCTGCGCCACCTCTGAGCAGCCCCCGCCCCCAGCTCTGCTGCTCCATCAAGGCATCCATTGCCCATTTAGATTTCTCGAGAAAAACACATGAATTAAAGGCGCTGGAGCCACCGCCTGTTGGTTCAAGGTGGTTCCCAACCCTGCCGTTCCAAATTAGCGACTTTCCTGACACGAGTGAGTGTGGCGGTCACAGCCAGGTGATACTTAAATGCACAGCAGCTCAGAGGTCGCGGCTGAAGTGGGTTCACCTCCCAACAGTGTGTCAGGCCAGCCCCCAGCAGCAGAGTGTGGTCTGCTGTGTAGACAGCCAAAGTCTGGCATGTGTTCCCTGCCCTAACGGAAGCCACTTCACCCCCTGGTGCCTGGTGAGCGTGTCGGGAGAAGGGCAGGATATCAGAGTTCTCGAGTCAGCACTTTGCTCTTTTAATAACTAATCATCCAGAGATCGTCAAGGGTTTGTTTTCTTCCCAGCTTCCACTCTTCAGCAGACGTGCTCATTGACCTATTTTGTTGGGGAACGGCAGGCGCTGGTGTATATAGAGCAGGCGCGGGCCAGCCGTGAGTCCAGACCTCGGTGTCCCGCTCACCAGTGCTGAGCCGTGGCTTTTAGGCAGAGTTCTGCTTTTGGGGGGCAGGGGGGCTTGGGTGCTGCCTCCCCCTCTCCGCAAGGCTTCCCTCCTGTGTATGTCCATTTATTTATGCAATCCCGCATTCCTGGAACTGCCTCCCATGCCAGCTCAGGCCCAAGCCCAGGGCTAAGCGTAGGAATACAATGGCGAAACTAAACCTAGTCTCTGCCCTCAAGGAACGACCCTTGTACTGTCGGTCTGTTACACCAGCAGCTAACCCAGAGTGGGAAGCGAGTGACAGGTGTGTGCAAGAGCACCAGGAAGGCAGAGCTGGTGCCCCCAGGCCCCTAAGGCTTAGCGGAGGTTTCAAGGAGAAAGGGACCTTTGAGCAGAGTTTGGCAGGACAAGCAAGAGTTCACCGGGCAGACAAGGCAAGGAAGGGTGTTGCAGAAAGGGAACAGCATATGCAAAGACACATCTGTTCATAGTCTCATACCTTTTGCTGGGGATCCAGATTCCACAGGCAATATCCCAAGATTCAAGGCCTTATTTAGCAAACAAGCAAAATGCAAACCAAACCATAATTCCTGTATTGGCGTGGCGTGCTTTCTTTTGGGAGCACTCTGGCACCAGGTGCAAACGTTCAGGAAGATTCTTGGCATCCAGAGGGTTTTGAAACCAGGGCACCACCAGAAACTTGGCTCTCCTCAGTGGAGGGAGGGGCTCCAACATTTTGCTCTCCCTCCCCCTATGGGGCATCAACAGAGAAATGAAATCATTCCACCCAAAGGGTCATTTCCAGACTCACTATCCATTCCTGAGCAAGGGAAGCTACTCCTCGTAAAAATCCTCAAGCCATTTATCAACAAGTTCTTGTTGACTCAGGGGGGAGGGAGTTCCTGAGACGTCCTCTTTGGGGGTAGGGGGATAGAAACTGGAAGAATTTCAAGGCGAAGGATTCTGGGCAGAGCTCAAGGCTGTAGAGACTTGGAGGAGGTGGGGCAAAGGCTGCCCTCTGGGGGAACAGGGAGCAGTGCTTCTGCGCCGGGGCTGGACGTGAGGCCATTCCCCACTCGTGCCATGGAGCTCTGAGTGTCTCCAGCGAGTCTCGTCCCTTTCACAGAGAGCCAGGTCCAGTCATAGCGAGTCTTAGCACATCCTCACTTTTATTATAAATGGATGTTTTTTTATAATTTTTACTGACACTCAGTAACCATGCAAAATTGTGCCCATTAATCTATTTCTCTCTACCATCTCTCTGTATCAGCTCATGGCGGGAAAACCATAGCTAGGGAACATCGCCAACTCACGCATCCCAAGTGATCTTGTTTACAGTATTCTGTGGACAGTGCCAATAAACGATAAAGAAATTCACGTGTCACGATGTAACTGACAACCATATGCACAATTCCATGGATTCCACGTTTCCTGTGTTAATCAGTATTCTTAAATTAAAAGAAAATATTTATAATGGAAACATCAGAATGAATGTAGCCTTTGTGGGCTTGGATGTGATTTTGTTAAGGAATTATTTGACAAGCAGCTACCGTAGACTTCTTAGGGGTGTGCTGGGGGGATATTCTACCTGCATACATCTGCCTTGGGAAGTACTGTGAGGCCATACAGCTCTCTGGAGCTCAGGGACATACCTGGTGATAGGTAGACAGGGCGTCCTTACCTCCAGCTCATCTCCACGGGGCAAAGGTCCCAGCCAACCTGAGGACCAGGATATAGGAATCCCGGGATGCCAGAGATGCACAGAGGACAGGCCCAAGTAAGGGTGGTGTTCGGGCCCCTGACTTTCACCTTCAAGGTTGACTGGGCCCTCAGGTGACTCAGGAGGGAGGGAAGGCCTCTCAGCTCCAGGGAGCAGCTAACTGCAGATGGAAGGGCAGGGCAGGCCGGGCATTTCTAGGAAACCAGTGGGGAATCAATTTTGTCAACATGGCCCGGTGGCCTGACCAGGGTGGAGAGGAGAAAGAAAAACACAGAATGCAAACACAGAGCAGTAGTTTTCACACTGGGTGCACTTAGAGTCTCTCTAAAGTGCTTTTAAAAAAAAAATCCTGGGGCCCCTGGTGGCCTAGAGGTTAAGTTTCAAGCTATCACCACTGTGGCCTGAATTAGATCCCCAGCCAGGGAGCTACCCACATGGCGCAGCAGACCTCTCCTGTCTCCCCGCTGCTCCCCTCAGCAGTGGATTTCAGTAGATCCACCTGTTCTGCTCCCCACTCTGTCTCTGGTCAATCCTCTCACCCGCCACACCTTGGGCCTATACACCAGTTCTATGCAAAAAAAAAAATTAATCTTAAAAAAAAAATTTTTAAATCCTGAAGCTTGGGCCCCTCCCAAACCAACTAAACTAGGTTCTCTCCATTGCTGGGGGGTGAGTTGATTGGGCTCAACCAGGAGACAGAAGGCGGGGAAGGCACAGAAGGGTTGCCTCGTGAGCACCTGGGGGGCTGGCTCTTCCGTCCCTCTGGTGTCCCAACCTGGAACCGGGGCCCCTGGGCTCTGGCTGGTTTTTCCCCCAGATGTCTTGGGGCCCTCCTGGCCTTGATTTTGCTCGTCTGTCAGCTGCATGGTTGGAGCATGTGATTTCCTAGGTCCTTCTGGCTCGGACATCCAACAAGCCTATGAAGTAAGAACTGACTCACACGGCAAAAGTTACATCACACTTTTTTCTTTTTTTAAGATTTATTTATTTTTATACAAGAACTGGGGTACAGGCCAGAGACAGAGCAGGGAGCAGAACAGGCAGGCAGACCGAAATACATTGCTGAGGGAAGCAGCTGGTGAGACAGGAGAGGTCTGCTGTGCCATGTGGGTAGCTCCCTGGCTGGCCGGGAATCAAACTTGCTCTGCAGAGGCTGCAGACAGTTTCACGGCACTGCGCCCAACCCGCTGTGCCACCGGGGAGGCCCCATCACACTTTTATTTTAATAACTACATATAAATAGTGACAATGATTACTTGTTGAGCACCTACTCCATGCCAGCATGTTCTGCTGGTGCTTTATAATTTTCACAACATGCTCACGAGCTATGTATTTGCATGCCTCTTTTTAAGATGAGGAAACGGAAGCTCAGAGAGGTTAGAGGGACCTGTCACATCACACAGCCGGGAAGCCGTGATACACACAGCTGAGCAAAAGATGAAATCTTCCCGCGTGGGATTGATCGAGGATGAGGCTGTCCTCTACCAGGCCTTCGCCTCAAAGTGGACTTGACCTGGTCAGCAAAGCACTCTAAGGCAGGGGGTAGGAGACACCAGCACCTCAAGATCAAATATTGTCACAAACAGCCACTGTTTCTAGTTTCTGTCTCCCCACTCCAAGGGATGGGGCACAGGCAGTGGAATGACCCAACTCTGCTGCTTTCTAACCGCGTGACCTTGAGCACGTCACTTCACCTCTCTGAGCCTTGTCTGCAGAATGAAGTTGATCACAGAAGCTGGCTGTGCCTTGCAAGTGCTCGCTGCTTCCCAGGTGGACCTGCGCTGCTCCAGGTAGTGAGTGTGTCCTCCCACACCCTGGGGATGCGCTTTTATATCAAAGCTTCACAAGAGACGCAGGCACCGTGACAGCGTGCATAAGGGGTGCAAGGTCACAGCTACAAAGCGGCAGGGTCGGGACTGAAGCAGCAAGATGTCTTGAGGCCTGCTGCCTCCCTGGGGTTCTCCAGCCCAAACGCTGGCCGTGAGGGTTCAATAAAGTCTCACAGTAATGGTCTGGCATAGGATGGCGGCTTCATCTCCGCGAGAGCTCGGCGTCTCCTCTATTGTTCTAAACAGTGAGGTATTTCTGCCCGGCTCGTAAAGGTTAAATCTATTCCCGGCCCAGCTGAGGCCTGAGTCCGTTTCCACGGCTGATCAGTGCAGCGGCTGCCCCGGCGCCCAAGCAGCACAAGTGTGGCCAGATGGCATGGGCACAGCCGATCACCCTCCTCGAGCACGGTTTATAGCTGGATGCCGCAGGATCAAAACAAGGTCATAAAAGTTGGACTCCGCCTGGGGTGCAAAGGGACCCTGTTGCTTTCCATTTGGGGCTCACAGATCCTGAAGTCATAAAGTGGCAGTAAAGGGCGAGCTCCCAGCCTGCTGGCGTGCACAACTACCCCAGGCTGCCCGCGCGAGCGGTTAAGCCCACCGGCTCCGTGTGGGGTGTGCATCAACAGGGTTACTGAATGGTGGGCTGGGGGCGGGGCCGCTGCTAGTGACAAGGTGTCACTGTGGCAACCAGAGCAGGGGAGGAACACAGCTCCCGACTGTGCACCAGACGAGCGTCCCCAGGTAGAGCCACCTCGCCCCGGTCTGCGCCTGGAGGACCAGTCCGCATCAGCCCAGGCTGCTGGCACCAAAGGACAGGGACAGGGCGGCTTCACCAGAAACAGCCAGTTATTTCTCGCGCTTCTGGAGACGGGAGTCCACAGTCGGGTTCTCGGGGAGGGCCTGGTCAAGGCTGGGTCTTCACACGTTTGACCTTGGCGTGGGCGCTCAGCCTCAGCCCTGCCCCGCAAGGTGGCTAACGCCATCATAGGGACCTCACGACCTCACCTGACCCTCGTCACTTTCCAAAGGCCCCCCCCAAACACTACCACATGGGGGCGCATGGTTTCTTTCTAGTTTTTTTTTTTTTTTTTAGAACCCTGCAGGTATTCAAAAAGGTCTCCTCTGTACCACCTGGATCTCCACTTTTCCCAGGCGCTTGTTATCCTGCCTCTGTCCTCACATCTTATGTCCTAAGGGCTGCTTGGCTTCCAATCCTTCTCTGTAGAGAGTCCAGTTTTTTTTTGTTTCCTTGCATAGAAGAACTGGGGTGTAAGCCAGAGGTGCATCGGGTGAGAGGATTCACCAGAGACAGAGTGGGGAGCAGAGCAAGCGAATCTATTGAAACACGCTGCTGAGGGGAGCAGCGGGTGAGACTGGAGAGGTCTGCAGCGCCATGTGGGTATCTCCCTGGCCGAAGATTGAACTCAGGCTGCTTTGCCACAGGATGGCCATCGTGGTAGTGCTGAGACTTAACCCCTAAGCCACCAAGGAGGCCCTATTTTATTTTTAATTTAAAAAATAATCACCACCATCCTGACTCTAAAGACCACTTCCACTTTCTGGGAAGCGGCTTCACCTTTTACTGCAGTTTTTGGGAAAAGCAAATCCCACATGATGATTCTCAAAACTCAGAGCGCCTTGTAATTACTTGGGAAGCATAAACATACAGAGGCCCCAGGCCTCCCGGTGGCACAGGGGTTAAAGTCTCAGCACTGTCAAGCTATCGCCAGCCATTGCAGCATGAGTTCGAGCCCCGGCCAGGGAGCTGACCCACATGGCGCAGCAGACCTCTCCTGTCCTCCGCTGCTCCCCTCAGCAGTGTATTTCAGTAGATCCACCTGTTCTGCTCCCCACTCTATCTCTGGTGAGTCCTCACACATACCCTGTACCTCTGACCTACGTCCCAGTTCTAAATAAAAATAAATCTTAAAAAAAAAAAATGGGGCCTCCCCGGTGGCGCAGCGGTTGAGCGCTGGGTTGCGAAGCTGTCGGCAGCCTCTGCAGCGCAGGTTCGCTCCCCGGCTGCTCCCCGGGCACCGGAGGAGGGTCCCACATGGCGCGCAGACCTCTCCTGCCGCCCGCTGCTCCCCTCAGCAGTGTACTTCGGTCCTTCTGCCTGCTCTGCTCCCCGCTCTGGCTCTGGTGGATTCTCTCACCCTCCCGCGCTTCTGACTGTACCCAGTGCTTGTATAAATAAATAAATCTTAAAAAAAAAAAAAAATGGAGGCCCAGCTTCTCCCAGAAACTACAGGGGTTGAGCGCAGGTGAATTTGTCATCGCTGTGGATGTGGACTTGGGGGGCGGGGACAGCTTCTAAGGCCTGCACTACTGAGTTTGTAGAAGCCCTAGCCCGGCTCCCGCTGTCACTTGGAGAGCTGGCTTGGTCCCGGGACTGCAGGGAGGGAAGTGATGCGCTTGGTCTGTGTGCCCCCTGCTGGTACCGCGTGGGCTGACCACCGTGGAAGTGGAGGCCAAGGCTGGCAAGAATCCCAGCTCTCGCCTCCCAGGCCCTGGTTTGTGATTATCAGACCAGGCTACGCTAGCAATGTCTGGTCAATGGACCTCTAGTGACTCCACACATTCACAGCCAGCCTTGAGAACATATTCTTTAGGCAAAAAATTAGCCCCGGAACTCTCCCAGGCTGCCAGCCTTTCAGAATTAGCTTCAAATTTACCAAAAAGACCGATCTGGGGACCCACCCCAGGCCAACTACATCAGAATCCCAGAGACCAGATTTGCTCAGGTAATTGCTTACCACTAGCCCAACACCAGCAGCTATTTGAGTTAATTTGGGGTTGCAATGAGGTCAAGGTCAAATGATTAATACCTTTTGAGATACCTCATAGGCACAGACCGTCTCTTTGGGGACGTCGCAGTCACTGAAGGAAGGGATAAGCAGGCGAGGGGCCAACAGCTGTATGTAACTGCTGTATGATTGACTCAAGCAATTAAAACTTCATCTTCTCCAGCTTAAATAACAACGCCCGTTAGGCAGAGGAAGAAACGAGTGGACTGCAATGCAGGTGTCTAGGGAGAAGGGCGTCCAGGCCGGGCGACCTGCCAGTGCAAAGGCCCTGGGGCTGAAGCGCCCCCTGACTGGAGCGACAGCAAGAGGAGCACAGCTGAGTGAGCAGAGTTACGGGTTAGAGAAGAAAGCTGGGGGCAGAGATGCAGGGACTTGGGCTGTTACAGCGGAGACAGGTGTAGGGTAAAAAAAAAGTATCAGGGGGCCTCCCCGGTGGCGCAGCGGTTGAGCGCTGGGTTGCGAAGCTGCCCGCGGCCTCTGTGGCGCCGGTTCCATCCCCGGCTGCTCCCCGGCCACCGGAGGAGGGTCCCACATGGCGCGCAGACCTCTCCTGCCGCCCGCTGCTCCCCTCAGCAGTGTACTTCGGTCCTTCTGCCTGCTCTGCTCCCCGCTCTGGCTCTGGTGAATTCTCTCACCCTCCCGCGCTTCTGACTGTACCCAGTGCATGTATAAACGAAACAAACAAACAAAACAAAAATAAATAAATAAAAAGCATGCCTCTAAAAAAAAAAAAAAAAAAAAGTATCAGGCTTTCCTGCCGTCCCGCCATTAGGATGGATGATGAAACCCTGCAGTCCTGAATGCGTGCCTGATGGCGGGCACCTGGAGTGGGGTGTGGGCATGCGTAAGTGGGTGCACCTGGGCTGAGACTGGGCTTATAAGGGCGACGTCACGGGGAAGCCAGCAGAACGAACGGAAAGAGCAGAGCAGCAGGGACCACCACAGAACGCCGTAGAGCCCAGAGTGAAGACTTGCCTGCCAGCCTCCTGTCCCCCCCCAGCACCCCTGCCTGCCGTGTGCCTGGTAAATCCCAATAAAAGCCTGAAAAGCCACCGAGGGCTTCAGGACGCTCTCCTCCTTTACCCCGTCTGCTCGGGTCATAGAAAACCTGCCCTGTGCCCTTTCACCGCTACAACAGGATTCTGGGTTTTAGCAGCTCACTGGCTGCGGCGAGGAGACCGCAGTGGGGGAGGGTGGAAGCAGCAGAGTGTGGCTTGGATGGGAACGGGGAGGTGGAGGGGGTGAGGAGTGGTCGGGCAGGTCAGGTTTTTTTTAAAGTAAATTCACCCTAAAACCTTAAGTCGGTGGACCACCACTTAACCTGGAGGAAGCAGTGGGACTGACCTCCAGGACGCCCTGGGCCCACAGCCAGGCCTGGGCCACACCCTAAGGTCCACTGCACGCTAGGAGCGCCCGCGCCATCCCTCGACCTAGGAAAACCACAGCCATGCCCAGACTGGCCACAGGTGCCCATCCCCAAACACCCCTCACTCCCCAGACCACCCTCTCCCGTGGCAGGAACTAACAGGCAGTGGGAACTACACAAAGGAAACAAATCCATAAGCCTGTTATTTCATTTGCATCTTTAAATATGTATACACAGAAGCCGTTTCCTCTTGTTCTTACACTCTCCACATCTTCACTGTTCTGTCCTCCCTCTGATCCGCAAAGGCTTCCCACAGTGAGCAGATCAGGTTCAGGAACCAACCCTCAGCAAAACGGGGGGGAGCCATGCTTCGTGGCTACAGAGTTTGTTTGGGGTGATGAAAAATTCTGGATATTCAAGTATAAGTGAATATACTTTACTTAACATTGCTGAACTGTACACTAAAGGATAAGTTAACTTTATGCATGTTTTACTACAATTAAAGATTGGAAAAGCAACATGACCTTCAGTTATTGGCTTCTGAGTCGCAGAATCATAAAGATCACGTCTGCCTTCCTCTTCACTCCATTACACACTGCATAACAAATATACAGTACTAGTAACACTTGTGGCACCACCCCCACCCTGGCCAGGTGACCCTAGTCCCTCCTTTGTAGGTTCCACTCAGGTGGGGGGCGGGGGAACACCGCCAGGGGCTCAGGAGCGCCTGACTGCTGGCCTGGAGGCATTCACCTGGAGGCAGGATTTCCTGTTTCCCAGATGTGAAGACCCAGGTTGCGAGAGACTCACTAGTCTGCCCAGCCAGGGAGGTGATAAGGATCCGAACCATCTCTGACTCCCCACTGTGTGCTCCCCCTGCCATCCCATCTCCCGGCCTCGCAACACTGTACTATTGAGCCTGACACAGCTTCCTCCAAGAGCTAGCCCTGAATGCAATCTTCCGGTCACCACCTGACCAAATGTCATACACAGTGCAGAGAATTTGCACGAAGGATCTCTTCTCAAAGCTGTTAGTATCTGCCTCATGAATCTCCTCATCCCAAAAGACATGTTCCCAGGGGCCCTGGCCAAGTGTGCCGACCCCAATCTTCAGCCTCCCCCAAGCCCTCCATCTTCCTGTCCGAGAGCCAGGAGCCCCAGGGCTACCGGGAGGCCTGGCGCCCAGCTGGTCCCTTGCGAGTGTCCAGCATCCCAAACACCTCAGTGAAACGCTCTCTGTCCAGGATGCGTCCGTAGCGAAGGGTGAGGTAGAAGGTCTGCTTCCCACTGTACTGCTGGATACGCATGAACAGCTCCTGGGGCCGGTCCTTGGTTTCCGTGAAGGGGATCACATCGGCCACAGGGCAGTAGGTGTCCTGCCGCCAGCCCCAGAAGGTCAGGTGGGCTACACGCAGCACTGTGCCTGCCTCATTGACGTACAGGAATCCCACCAGCCTCCGGAAGAAATAGCTCATCCAGCACAGCATGGTCAGGGCAAAGCCTGCTATTCCACCCGCAAGGCACAGGTTGTCGAGTGTCATGAGGCCCTGGGAGTACCAGTACCAGCCAGGAGGCAGGGCTACCACTGTCAGGGCCGTCTGTGCCACCTTCAGCTGGGACAAGACCCCAAAGGCCCTGATGGCATCGAACCGGTAGACCATCTGGAACTTCTCTGCCTCAGGGCCTGGCGGTTTCTCCTTTGAGGTGGATGACCCGCTCCCCAGCAACCTCCTAGGATTCGGTGCATTGCAGCACCACAGACCGCAGAGAGGCCTTGCCCACGCAGCTGGCCCTGGCCACCGTGCCACAGTTTGTAGGAGGACAGCCTGGAAAGGAGACAGGAAACCATTTCTCTCATGGAACTCAACCATGCTTATCACAACATGAGCATCTGCAAAACATCTTACACAGAGACTCCCGACAATCCTGTGCGGTGGCCACCAGCAGACACTGCAGGAAAGTGAAAACCAGGTGCTTCAGCTCATGTGAGCTTCAAGAAAGCCGTGTGAGATGGGTACCACTCCCTCCACTGTAGTAAGGTAAACTACAGTGTAGTAGTAAGGAAAGGTCAAATTTGTTTTGCATATTCCACTATATAAACTAAGGAAACTAAACCCAGAGAAGAAAAGAAATTTAGCCAAAGACACACAGCCGGTGAGTGGGGCCGTCCGACTCTCAAGCTGATCCTCTCCACTGCAGGCAGTTCAAGGAGGTACAAGGAAGGAAGTGCAGCCTTCGCCCTTGCAACAAATACCTGGGGAGACTCAACCGTATCCGTAACAAATGTCTGAACATGTACCCAAATAGAAACTAGGCCATGGATCTCTTCGTGGGGACAAATGCGTGAGATACTTATCATACTAATTCTGCAACTATGTCAACTTCTTGAAGCATATCTTGGGTGCTGACGGGAACTACTGTTTTTGTAGCCTAGTCTGGGAGAGGGGGGAGGACGGCAAAGCCGAGCGAGGCTCCCACGCACCACAAGGGTTTTCATTGGGTGCACAGTTCTGCACCTCAAGTCCTAGAATGAATGATGCTTTGGAGGCGGATGTGCGCGCCGACCCGGCTCCTCCAGCCACGAGTGTGGCTCCTGCAGTCACTAGGTGGGGACTCGGGGCAGACCTTGAGAGCATGGTTTCAAAGCCCTCAAAATGTAACAGGGTGGTCCCCAGGAAAGGGGGAGGTTCCTGGAACCCCTTTCCTGGGGACCACCCTGTTACAATAGGTCCCCGAATGTGGTTCCTGTAACAGGGTGGTCCCCGAACGTGGTTCCTGTAACAGGGTGGTCCCCAGGAAAGGGGGCGGTTCCCTTACAACAGGTCCCCGAATGTGAGCGCTCGGGCTGTTAGCGCGGCGGACACACGCGACCTGAACGCAAAGAAGCGGGGACATGGCGGGTCGCTGGGGGCCCCGTCCGCGGACTCTCCGAGTCTGACCCCCAGGCACCTGCCGGCCCACCCCGGCCCTGACCCGGAGCCTCGAGGCGCGCCCCCTCCCTGTGTTCCCAGCACTCTTCTTACCATGGCCCCGCTGGAGGCTGCCGGAAGTGACGCCCACCGGCCTCCCGGAACCTTCAAGAGCGCATGCTCAGTCGTCATAGGCTCGCGTCAGGCGCGCTGTATCCTGGGACTTGTGGTCCCACGAGAACTGCCGGCGCCGGTCCCGGGCTTTGTGGGTTCCGGCGTGCTCTGCGGCCTGGGGGCCGAACCCGGAAGTGCCCGGTGTAGTTCCGGCGCCAACGCGTCCCGTCAGTGCGGTGGGAGCGGGGAACATGGCGCCGCCCGGCCGAGCGCTCTGCCTCTTCGACGTGGACGGGACCCTGACGGCTCCGCGGCAGGTAGGCGGCGCTGGAGGGCCGGCGGGGCGGGCGCTGAGCCTTGTCGCTCCCAGGCGGAGCTGGGTGGGCGTCGAGGGGGCCCAAGGGCCGCTCGCCCCTGGTGGGACTGAACTCTCTTCTGGGTGCCCTGGCCGGGGGAGGCGGAGCCCCGAGCCTCGTCCTCAGGACCTCGGGGTGCTTGGACCCATGGGACGGCCCGAAAAACTTGCCAACAAGAAACTTGGCTTGGAAAACGCGCTTCTGGACTCCCCAAGCTCTGGGTCTGATCGCAGCTCAGCCCTCTCCGCAGCTGGGAGCCCTCCTCTACCCTGCCCCGTGGGCTGTATGACCCAGCAACCTGATAAGGGAAACAGGTTTCCAGGTGAAGCAGACCTAGTCGAGTGTCATCTTTACCTCCTGACAGCTGTGTGGCCTGGAGCAAGTCAATATCTACACTTGGAATGGGGGCATTTTTTGTTCCAGGTGGTGGTTTGTGAGGGTCGAGTGAAATTAAAAGTCCCTGGAAATGTCTTGCGTTCTGTAGGCTGTGACAGTAATAGTAAATATCTGGCCCCCCTTCTCCAGCTCCTGGGGTGGACTGGGGTGGCCAAGTAGATCCGGATTGCTACAGGATGCCTTCTGAGAAAGCCTTCCTGGATTCCTGGAAACTTGCTCCCTCCCACTTCCAGATTTGGCTACCACAGACGCAGATGGGTTTCGATTAAGATCAGACTCTGTGAGGACGCTCACTCCACCCTCGCTCCCTTGCCCAGATGGGTCACTGAACTCACTGGACAGACATTGGAGTCTGAGACCCACCAGGTCTTCCTTGCTTCAAGTTCTATCCCCACCTCCACCCCGCTGAGTATGACTGGGTGGTAGCAGAATTCCACACCAACCATGTGCAACCTTAGACACATTTTATCCTTCTGAGCCCTAGGTTTAGTATTAAGAGTATCTAGTGGTGATACGCAACCGCAAGTTCCCCAAATGCCCATTTGACTCTGAGGTTCACTGGTCAGCTCACATGTGGAGATTGTTAAAAGCCCATTGTAATCTAGAGCCAGCAAGTCACTGTTTGTAAAAGGCAGGAGAGCACAAACTTTTGCCTTCACCCACCATATGGTCTGTAGTAATTAGCAACCTTAACGCAAAGGCAACCATAAACCGTAGATTGACACAGTAACTGCGTTCCAGTAAAGCTTTATCTTATTTGTTTATTGCAAAAACAAGCAATTGCTCAAGTTGGCCCTTGGTTGTGGTGGGAAGGTTTGCAAAGTGCAAGCCTTTGTCCATGTTATCACTGGACCCCCTCACCCTCCCCTCAAACTCTTTCATCCCGAGTAGGATAGTTGTTGTTACTGGATAGTTGTTGTTTCCTTAAACATAAGGAAACACACTATAGTCTCTACCTGCTGGATTTCACATAGCAGATCTGATACACGCCTTAGGTCCACAAGGCGTGATTATCTGCCAGTGTTTCCTGCCACTGTTCTAAGGTAGAAGCTGATCTGGTTGCTGGGTGTGCCTCTCAGGAGAGCACTTCTGATTCAGGATCTATAAGCATAAAGTATGAACTAGAGAAGAAGCCAGGCACCCATAGTTGTTCCCATAAAACATTTGAAACACAAAACTCTTTACAGTGAACATAAATCATTTTAACACTAAAAAAAGAAATCTGTGCTTTAAAAGAAAATTGTTTATGTGCTCAGTGCTTTAGGTAAGACGTAAAAAGATGTTAGCAATAGAGGAACTCATTTATACAACCTTTCCTTTCCTCATTACATGTCGCCTGGCGGGGCAACAACCTTGGGAGCGGCAGGATGGAGGATAAATAACTTCAAGTCCAAGTAGTAAGAGAGAGAGACCTAGAGGGGCTGCCATCTCCGGAGATACAGTGCCAGTTTCCAGTCCAGTCTCCCATTTATTTGGTATCAGATTCAGAGGAGGTGGTGGGGATGTGGGTTGGGGATGCATAATAGTTTGGCGCGTGAGAGAGTGAATAGGGCCTCTTGCTTGGGGGCTCCATTGTTGCCGCTGATCAAAACACCCTGTCTCTAGTCCTTGTTTTACACTCAACTTCCTTTCAAGGTGGTAGAGCTGGTTCTGCTAATCTGGCCATAATGTCTGCCTGCTGTGTTCAGCAGATATCCTCATGCCAAGAGATCTGTGCTGGGAAGAGGCTTCCTGCCTGACTCTACATTTAGCTTGACCAGCAACAACTTTGGGCGCCAAGCAAAATCCCCAGAAAAAGGAATCCACAATTACATACATCCTCAGACCTTGATAAGGACAATACAGTGTGGAGGCAGGAGAACAGGTTTCTCTTATCTCTCACCTGTCAAAACAGGATTTGCCCTAAGCAGGTGACTCTAGTTGGAATTCACTAACTTCACTCTTCACAGTTTTAGTAGAATTTTGTTGTGCCAAGTGTTTTCCTAAGGAATGCCATTCCATCTAAAAACCGCCAAGATGTGAACAAAGGTCTGCCACGAGAATGGGCAGGTAGGCCTAAGTGAATTGCTTTCACCTTCTTATCACAAACACATTAAGGAATCACTGGGAAAGCAGTGCATATAACAGATCTCCACCGCCTGAACTCAAGGAAGGCTGATATTTTGCCAGATTAACTTGATCTCTGTTTTTTTTTTTTTAACCTCTGCCCCGCTGCTTCCTTGGCCTTGGGCATCGAGGTGCGCCAGCTTGAGGACAAAGTCATCCATCATGATTCCATCATGATTTGAGGATCCTGATCACGCCTGAGAAAATGGTCATGCTCCCCGACCCCCAGTAGTAGTTAGTGCCTGGTCCCGGCGTAGGCAAACATTTTTTTGCCCAAGACTGTTATAGGACAGGGAGAGGGGCAGCCCAAACCACGCAAACCTGCCTATTCTAAATGGGTTCTGCCATCCGCCGCATCAACACAAAACATAGGAGACTTTAATGGGAAGGAACTTTAATAAAACTAGGAAACAATACAGGTAAGGAAAGAGTCTAGTTTCTAAATGAAGCACCCAAAGTTACCCGTCCCCTCGTGGGTAAAACTCCATCCAAATGGGATCGGCCCAGAACAAGGCCCCAAAGCCTGCCACAAGTCTAAAGCACCTTCCAGTGGGGACCCACAGAAAAGGGTCAGAAACAACCAGACAAGCCCAGAAGGAAAAGAGCAAAATCAACATCAAGATAAAAGCTGCCACGGTCACCTCCCCACGGGTCTCACCCACATTTGTGTCACCCAGTCCACGACCAAAAGACAAGCGCAGTTTCTTCACGTGTCTCCTGGCTCCATCCTGCTTCCTTCCTTCCTCCGTCTCTTCTGCAGCTTCTCCTCTTCCTGCTCAGCTCCACCCTCCCTTGGGTGGGGCAGGGAACCTGGAACTTCCCCCTTTCCTGGGGACCACCCTGTTACAAGACCAGATAGTAGATATTGAGACTTCCCAGGCCCGGTGTCACAATTATTCAGTTGTGCTGTGGCCTCGACGCCTGTGGACGGAGGGACGGGACAGCGCAGGAATGGGGGTCGGCCCGCGCCGCCGCCACTCCTTGGTCAGTTTTCTTTTTCAGCTCAAAAACAGCCTCTTTTTTTTTTTCCAGAAGGTGAATGTTTAAGTTTTTTCCTGCCTTCAAGTTTTTGCATCTTTCTCTGTGTTTTGCTTTGTGTGTGGTGTTTTATAAAGAATTCCTGTCATTGTCAGCACGAGGGCTGGATGGGAACCCAACAGCTTTGCTATGAGGCAGTTTTGTTTGAAGATCTCTCCTGCCGTGGGGTGTAGTTTTGCTGCTCTGTTGGGATCACAAGCAGCTGGGGCTCATTTTCTGTCAAAAAAAACAAAACAAAAAAACACAAAACACTTCTGCCACTTGGAAGCAAAAGCTGCCTCTGCTTTCCGTTCACATTGCAGAACATGCCTGCTGCTTGACCACACAGCCCTGGGTCACTGCGTGCACGGGGCTTAAGAGCTCACCGCCGCCCCCTCAGGCTTCTGTGTGAAGGAGGCTCACTGTTGTTAGTGCCGCATTTTTAATGTTTTGCAAGCAGAGGACTCTGCCCACTTGCTCCTGTTCTGAGCTGCTAGTGCTAGCGCAGTTCTAGGTTTTGCCACCTAGGTGGAGATTCACTTGGGGGAGGTAGGAGAGGTTGCACTCTGTTGTAAGCAGTCTCTGTGATCTTAGTCGTGTGTGTGTGTGTGTGTGTGTGTGTTTTGAGAAAAAGAAAATTGAACTCAGGATCTTTATATACTGTTGAGTTGAATAGTTGTGTGTGGTTTTATTTTAAATTTGCAGTACCTTTATTTGCGCAGATCTGCCGTCAGTGTGTAGTTAAGATCGCTAAAAGTAATGACGGAAAAAAAATAAATAAAAAATAAATAAAAGTAATGACGGAAGACTTTAACTGTGATTCAACTTCCAATACACGGCTATCTTATCATCTTAGTTTATAGTTTCCTTTGAATTAACCCATGGTTTCGAAATTAACTGGCATAAAATTGCTCAGTCGCAACCAGTTTATAGATTGGGAAAGACTAGAAAGTCTAGTGACCTTATTCTCATGCTTTTTGATTTTGTAATCAGTTGTGAACTTCCTGTTTAATATCATTATGCTGTTTGGTTTTAAAATCAACAACTTAAATCCATAAATGGGGTACGATGTAGCATTTGAAAGGAAAGTGCTAGATCCGTGTGTAGACATGTAGAGAGCACAAGTCAGTGCTGAAAAAACAAGTCACTGCACAAGACAACCTACCTACTTATGTCCTGAAAAATAAGACCTGTTTGTGTGCATAAAGACAGGCATGTAAATACAGAGAAGAATGGCTAGGACAGTACGCAAATTTAATGAGATTTTTCCTGGTTAAAAAAAATTGGATGTCCCCCAAGGACAACTAAAACCTCAGGACTGTCTGCAGGTCTAGATGCCGGAGCGGTGTGTGTGAAGGTGAGCGCCGTGTTACCCTTGCAGTTTTAGTCTCTCGGTAACTTTGTGGCTCATGCTGATATGTTTTCCTTCTCCAAACGTAGAAAATTACCGAAGAAATGGATGGCTTTCTACAGAAACTGAGGCAGAAGATCAAAATCGGAGTCGTGGGCGGGTCAGACTTGGAAAAAGTGCAGGAGCAACTGGGACATGACGGTAAACTGTCCACTGCTGGTGGCGCTTCCGTGCAAGATGGATGTGTTAGTAGCGGGGCGCGGCCTGGAGCCTCCAAGTATCATAGGCGGCCCCAGCCCCATATGGCCAGCTTCCGCCTCCATTTTTCTTCTGTTTTCAATCCTAGAAATAAATTCTGGGGTTGCTGATGGAGCGCTTAGTACTCAGATACGTGGGTAGACTCACCTAGAAAGGTGAGTGTCTCAGTTTGCCTAGAACTCACTGGTCCCTTCATCGCCCTTTGCCCTCTGGGGCTGTGGTCTCCTCTCTGTTGCCCTAGCACAGTGTTTCCCAGAATCCCCTGATCATGACTTGCCCAGGCTGCTCCCCCACCTGCTGAGCCAGAATCTCCAGTGTAGGGCCCAAGTAAACGAGGAGCTTACTGGTCCCCTCACCAGAGACCTGTTTTGGCAGCTACCCCCACGAGCTGCTGCTGCACAGCTTTGCTAACATGGGGCTCTCTGATACTGGAGACCACCGGGGCATTTGCCTGTCATAAAGACAAGGACTATGGATCCTTCCAGACCTGGGGCCCCAGGGTGCCTGGCTTAGAGAGTGGGAGGAGAGATTGCATTAGGGTCATTCATTCTGCTCTATTACCACCATGGGCCAGATCATTTTCTGTTGCCAGGGCTTCCCCGTGCACTGTAGAGTATTGAGTAGCATCCCTGGGCTCACCCACTAGGTGCCAGTAGCACCCCTACCCCCATTGTGACAATCAGAAATGTCTCCACACATAAGAGACAAAATCACTCCCAGCTGATCAGCCCTGTACGGAATGTAGTATCTTCCAGTCCAGATCTGTGGGCTGCACTGCGGGACCCCAGGTACTGAAAGAATAGTCCATGCAGTCCCTTTCCGACCCTGTTCCACTCACACTGGCTTTTCCTCCTGCTGCGCTGCTTAGAGACACGGCAGCAGCACAGTGGGGTACAGCATGGTGGTGTGGGAGAAACTTCCCCTTCTAACTTCTTTTGGTTGGTATAATTAAATTGACATGAGACAGGTCAATGGGAGAAGAAAAACATTGCTGTTGTCATGAGACAAGAGGTCATTTCGTCTTGTGGATATGGAACCTGAGAAGCGACCTGGGCAGCCGGTTTATCCTTTCAGACAAAGAAACAGTACATTTGTGAGGAACTGACAATCAGAGACCTTGGGCTTGGGTGCTAGTTAGTAAGGAGCTAAGCAGAGTGCATTGACACAGCTTCTCCACCCTGTGTTCCCTCCCACTGGTGTTCGGGTGCCACACTGCCTCCTGCCACAGGGGGTGCCTTTCCCGTGGGAGATGCGGGCTGGGGGCGTAGGTGTGTCTTCCTTGCACTGGCTGTTTTTCAAGCAACTTTCATCAAAACAGGCTGCCATTTTCACATATTTTGGGACAAAATACGAGCCCCAACAGCAGCCGTATGTAATACTCCAGTACATACTTGAAAGTTGCTAAGAGCAATTCTTAGAAGATCTCCGCATTAGGTTACCACCTCGGGAGCTTCCATGTGAGCCCCCACCCATCCCTGCAGGGAGAGTGCGGAGAGATGGAAGAAACAGCAGGCCACTCCAGATCGGTAGGGGCAGTTTTGATGACCAAGGAAACTTCTAAGGCTGTGTCTTGGATGCCACAAGACAAAATTTTTCTGTACCCCCCATCCTGGACCCCGCCACAGCATCTGAAAGTCTTTTTTTAAGAGTTGTTTATTTATGTATACAAGAGCTGGGGTACAGGCCAGAGTTGTCAGGGTGGGAAGGTGAGAGGATTCACCAGAGACAGAGTGGGGAACAGAACAGGCCATCTGAAGGTCTTATCAAGGCTTTAGCTGTGTTCAGTCACATCTGCAGTCCAGATAGTCTCAGCCACACTTTATACATCTTCTCAAGGCTGTGTCCTTGGAGCAACTTCTGGGAACAGTACAGGGGAGGGAGGAGGCTCCCCCAATTACCAGGCCCAGCTGGGGGCAAGTTATACAGTCACATCTTGATGACTTGTCCCCAGTACTTGTCACAAGTAAAAATACTTGTATGGCTATGTGTGGTGAAGGGTGTTTAACTAATTGCAATCATTTCACAGCTTATATAAATGGGGTTTATTTGTAAACGTACACCAGAAACTTACCAAATGTTATTTTGTCAGTTATACCTTATTTAAAAAAAAAAAATAACCATGATGGGCCAGAAAACCCGGAAATCCCATTACCCGGGCCCAACTGCCCTTCTAAACCCAATCCTGTGTGGATCTGCCCCATGTTCAGGGAGATGTGCCGGTGCAGGGCGGCATTTCAGAGTATGCGTCAGGACACCAGGATTGAAACCACCACGAGCTAGAAGGAAGTTGAAAACACACCCATATTAGAATCACCCAGGGAACTTTTTTTTTTTTTTAAAGATTGATTGATTGATTTATACAAGCACTGGGTACAGTCAGAAGCGCGGGAGGGTGAGAGAATTCACCAGAGCCAGAGCGGGGAGCAGAGCAGGCAGAAGGACCAAAGTACACTGCTGAGGGGAGCAGCGGGCAGCAGGAGAGGTCTGCGCGCCATGTGGGACCCTTCCCGGTGGCCGGGGATTGCACTGGTGCTGCAGAGGCTGCGGGCAGTTTCGCAGCCCAGTGCTCAATTGCTGCGCCACTGGGGAGGTCCACACTCAGGGAACTTTTTAAAGTACAGAGGAGGGCGACTTCCCAACACACAGGGTGCCGGGGGGATATTCATTTTTACAAGCACCTGAGTTTGAGATGCCTTCAAGCTCTCTGTGAGTGTCTCCAACTCCAGCTGCATCTGAGAATCTCCTGAAGGCTTATTCGTTTGTCTCATGACTTCTAGCCTGGCCACTGAGGATGGGGAGAGCAGAGCCTGGCAATCTGCATGTTCCCGCCCACTGCCCTGGTGACAGGAATTCACGTGAGGTTGGGGAGCTGTGGTGGATCCCCGCTTTGTTCCCAGATAGGCAGGCTGCGGCAAAGACCTGAAATAACCCCCGCAAGTCTCTTGTCTGCAGCATAGTCGTCATCTTTTAAATTTGAAATTAAGAGCCTTTTAGGAAAATAATTTTAAAGGCGATTTTTTCCCACCTTCCCAGGATGAAAGAAATCTTTCATGTTCCTTACTGGAGCTTAGCAGTTGTGTTGGTGCTAAGTGCACAGCAAGAAATAGAAACACAGGTTTCAATTCTTTGCATTCTAAGTTTTCTTTTGTTTTGGTTGTAGTGGTTGAAAAATATGATTATGTGTTTCCAGAAAATGGCTTGGTAGCATACAGAGATGGCCAGTTCTTGTCTAAACAGGTAGGTTCTTGAGAAGTATCCAAGCTAGCATTTGCTGCTAGTCCAGTGTTTCCTAACATTTTGACGTTGGATAGTTGACATTGAAAATTTGACATTGAATTGAACTTGTTTCCTAAATATTTGACATTGAGTGCCTCTGCATTTGGGGCCCGCAGAACTGGGGTGGGACCGAATCATCACTCTGTCTTTTTTACAATTCAAATGTTAAACATACGACTGTTACAGATTCCAAATTATTAACTAAATTTTTATCATTGCTTTTTGGCTGTGTTTTAAGGGTAATCTGGTATTTCCATTAAGAGAGCAGAGACCAGGGCAGGCTCTCTGCAAGCGATTGTTAAAAGTACGTGCAGCTCTTATTACTCGTGAGAGCATTCTGGCCAGCCCTGAGAGAGCCAGACTGGAACGAACAGATTTCCTATCGCTGTCCGTGGATATTTCAGTGGACTCAGACCAGTAGCAGTAAACCATCGTGGGCCTCCCATAGAGCATTTAAAAGACCATGAATGCAAAAATCTTGAGTAATGAAGCAGAAAATGCTTTTAGCAAAAGCCCTTCCGGGTCTGCCTAATGTTTTCAACCAGAGGGGAGAGAGAAAAGAGGAGGGGGCAGTGGGGCCCCATCAGCCTAGCGCCCCTCCACCCCAGGTGCCCAGAGACCGGCTTCCTGTAGGGCCGTGTTGGACAGGCTTCCTGCTGAATCAAGTGACTCTGCGTTTTCTTTATCCAGAATATCCAAGGACACCTGGGTGAGGCCCTGATCCAGGATTTAATCAACTACTGCCTGAGCTACATTGCGAAAATTAAACTGCCGAAGAAGAGGTGGGTTTGTTTTTAGCCAGGGGGCCCCCTAGACCCTAGAGGAATATCATTTGAAGGGATGGTGCTAATTTCCATCCAGTGCCTAGTCCTTAGTAAGGAATAGTCAGGAACCTTCTGTGAAGCCAGCGGTAGCGGAGGCTGACATGTGGCGTGACCACGCGTTGGGAGCGAGAACAGTCTGTTCTCTGGGCCTGGGCTGCAGATATGGGTGAAGGTGGCCCTTTGCACCTAGCAGCTGAGCAGCCCCCACCTCCCAGGCCGTCACAGACCACTTCCCTCAGGTTTCTGACTTGTGGGAACCTTCCTTGTGGTCTGAGTCTTATCTCAATTCCTATTTCTCGGTAGTGAGGTTGCAGGGGATTCTTTGAAATGCTTTGCATTTTCTTCTCGGCTTACTGTACTTAATACACATCCCCTTACTGTACTTAATACACATCTGGGGGGCGCAACATTTTTGAGGTGGCAATTGAACTTCAGGCCATACTTTCTGTTGGAGGCTGTCGGAAGTCACAAAACCACCCTCCCTCCCTTCCCCACCCCTGCCACTTGTTCAGCACCTCAGTCGGGGCCCAGGGCTTCCCCTCTTGTATCTGTCCCGGGAGGGCAGACGAGCTGCTGGACCTGGCCGGGTCTTGGTGCAGTAGGGTGATGGCACGTGGGCTCATGGCTGTTCTGTTTACTCTTCATGGGTCTGAAACTCCCCGCAGAAAGCACAACTTACGTCCCAAGTCATTTCCATCTTTACTGTGACCCTCAAGCACCAAGGGAGGATAAGGCACGGACCTAACTCAGTGAGGCCACCAGCTCCTGAGGAGGTGGGCGTGGGAAGTGTAGTCAGAGTAGCGTGACTTGCTGGTGAATTCAGGAGGCCAAACTGAGTGTCCCTCAATCAGTGTTTGTCCCCTTTTTCGTAACTGCCCCGCACCGGCTGGGGCGCTGCCACCGCACTTCAGGTGGTCCAGATCTTCAGGCGGGAATGGTTGCTTGAGAAATCACCTCAGTCTGGTTTGGGACATGAGAAACCACGGCCTCCCTCTGCTGGGGGAATGGCAGTTAAAATCCATCCTTGAGTTGGGGGGACACGCATAGGCTCTAATGCTGATAGTTCGGACCCACAGCCCTAGGGTCACCCCGGAATCAACACCAGTCTCCCTGGTACCCCAGTGTACATGGAGAAGCTGTGACAACAGGGTTGGTCTGTACCAGCTCCAGGCCCGCCCTGATGGGGGTTCTTAAGGAAGCCCCAGAGCTGTCATTTGCCTTCTGTGTGAGTGCCCGCACGGGGCCTGGGGCCGGGTGAGGGCGGGCTCGCTGTCACGCTGGCTGAGTAGCCCTGGCTCCTGGCTTACCTCACACTCTTACCTCAGCCGGTATATTTGCTTCTCACAGACCCTTCAGAGGCCACCAGAGCCCTTCGCCCCTTGCTGAGCTTGGCAGCAAGGCTGGGGAGAGGCAGCGCGGGCCAGGACTCGGGTCCCTGCTCTGCACAGACGGGTGACCCCCCCCCCAGTGTTCACAGGAGGCTGGGGCCAGGGCCGTGTGACTGAAGTGGCAGAAGGGACCAGGGCTTCACAGTCACCAGCGTTCCCAACCGGGAGACTTCTGAGCAGTTTGTCACCTAATGCTTCAGTGGCATCAGTGGGGATAAATAGCTTACGTGTCATTTGCATTTTTAAGAAACTATTTTGAGGTTCAAATTAGAAACACAGTGAGGGGAAATGGTTTTTGTAACATCTTTGAAGTAACTAAAGTGTGGGGCTGGTCTCGTTTTCTGTAATCATGTCAGCCATGTAGCCACCGCCTCCCCCAGGAGCTCAGCTCCTCAGTGGCCACTGCGGCTCCTTGGGAGAGGCTCGGAAAGCTCCCCTGTGCCGCTTCGCATGTGACCGGCGTCCGGGTCGCCAGCAGTGGAGCTGGGGTCCACTGCGCGCCCTGCAGGAAACAGCGCGGAGACAGCACCTCTGCCTGTTGAAATGTTCCTCAGCCAGCGTGAAAAAGAAAGCAGAAAGGAGGGAGAGACCGTAACGCAACTTTAAAAGGGACAAAATAGAAATAAAGACAAAACCTAAAAATAAGAACAAAAGAGCAGCAGGAATAGGAAATCAATAATTATTCAACCCTGTAGATCAAAAATGTAATCATTTTGACATACAGCCAGTGTAGACTTCGTTAGTGGTGGTGCGGTCCCTTTTTCACGCTCAGCCTATGAGACCTGATCTCACCGCGGATCAGCCTTGTTCAAGGCTCCCTGGCCACACGTGGCTCGTGTCGCCCTGTGGCCCGGCGGCAAGCACTGCCGCCTCTGCTCTGTGAGGCTGCCTGGCCCTCAGCCTGCTCGTCCCCCTGTCACCCACATCGTGACGTGCCTCTGTCCTCGTTTCCCCCAGGGGTACCTTCATTGAATTCCGAAATGGAATGTTAAATGTGTCCCCAATTGGAAGAAACTGCAGCCAAGAAGAACGAATTGAGTTCCACGAACTCGATCAGGTGAGTCTTCCTGGCATGTCCCGGCCCTGTGTGGCCCTTACGGTGGGTTTTCCATGCAGCTGACAACTGCTGTCTTTTTTGTTTGTGGCAGAAAGAAAACATAAGGCAGAAATTCGTGGCAGATCTGCGAGAAGAGTTCGCAGGGAAAGGCGTCACCTTCTCCATAGGTACTGCGCGTCCCAGTGCGTTTTGAGCTGTGGGCACCGTTTGCCACGAGTTTGTTGTGGTCGGGAGCCCTTGAGATTGGCCTGTGCCTGCTTCTCAGGGGGGTGGAGGACGCAGGCACCCCTGTGCAGGCATTGCAGGGAGGGGAAGCGTCTCGTGTGTCAGCAGAGGAGCAGAGGCTGGCCTGGTGGGGGCGCCTCTGTCCAGGGCCCCCAGTGGCTCGGCCTCCTCCTCACCTTTAGCTTCTATGTGTTTCCACACACCCCCCCCCGCCCGGCAGGAGGCCAGATCAGCATCGATGTCTTTCCTGACGGATGGGACAAGAGATACTGCCTGGGCCACGTGGCCAGCGACGGCTACGAGACCATTTATTTCTTTGGCGACAAAACTATGCCAGTAAGTACGCAGGGTCTGTGCGGCACTACTGCTGTGTGGCTCGGGGCCGTGGACGAGGGGGCTGGCCCCTTGCCTGCCCTCTGCCTGCATGGTGGAGGCGGGCCTGAGGAGGGTGTGGCGCCGCTCCGGCCTTTCCACCCAGACTCCACACCTCTTGGAGGCCAGGGTCAGCCTGTCCAAAGCCTTTTGGCTGTTGACTTAAATACTTCCCGTGTGTACCTTTCAGAGCTCCTGCCTCCAGCTCTCATGGCCTCTTTGCCGTTCAGTCCCTGGCCCCCTGTGCGGTTTTCCTGCTGTATTCCCCCAGGGCCAGGTGCCTAAAGGGGAGAGGACAGTCTGAGTACGAGAGAGGTGGACTTAGGTCGTGGGCATCACAGAGGGGACTGGGCGCTGGCGGCGGTGAGGCAAGATCCCAAGTCCAAGAGCGAATATATAGAAGGCAGCAGTGCCAGCAGCTGATGCCTGAGGGGTCCGCCACCTATTGTTGGCTCCCCGGCCTCTGTACCCCGACATGCTGCAGCAGGGACCCTGTTGGTCTTCATGACCGTCCACACCCCCCAGGTGCATCCTGAATGCTGCACATACGGAGGTTCCTGTTCCTCCAAAGACACCCATTCTGCTGAGTGAGGCCCGTGGGCGGGCCTGCCTGCCAGCCAGGCCTCCACTTCATGTGGAAGGGACTCCCAGGTAGACTAGTCTTGTTAGCGCCTTTCAAAATGATAAATTGGGACCCAGAAAGCGGGATGAGTCACACAGCTGCTGACAGGTTGCCGGCACTGGCCCCAACAGCTGTTCCCGGCTGGGACGGTGCTGGAGGACAGCCTCAGGGGGTGAGTGAGCGCCACCTCGCTCCACACAAACGAGGAGCTTGATGGCCTGAGCAATGGCTTCGCACCACTTCCTTCAGTTGAGAGGTGTGGGAGACAAAACCCTTGGGGTGCAGGCGCTGGCTGGCTGGCGATAGAAAAAGTATACTGATGACATTTCACCCCAGATTTCAGGAGGGACTGGGCGCTCCTTCAGCACCCCCAACTCGGCACTATTTGGTCCAGGCCGAGAGAGCTATTAACAGGCAGGCTGGACCAGGCCTCTGAGCTGCTGTCGTCCTGTGGCCTCCGAAGCCCAGGGCAGAGCAGGACAGCCAGCCTCTGGGCGTGATGGGTAGCGCCTCCACCGGGCCTTCTCCAGGGGAGGACAGGGCTGTCTCCTCTGACCCGCTGCCTTGGTTACCTCTCCCCCACTTCACGGCAGTGCTGTGGAAAGGGGTTATTCCGTGATTCTTAATCTGCACCCATTGTAGAAAATCAGAGCGTGCATGAAGTGCGTCCCCTCTGCGGGTTGAGACACCGGAGCATATCCAGTGTCTGAGGCCACACTAGGGTGGCCTCTCACTTTCAAAGCAAGAGGCCCAGGCTTTCCGCGTGGCATCACGGTGCATTCTGGGGACGGCGCCGCTGAGGGCGTGCCTTGCAGACCTGTGTTGCAGTCACTCGCCGTTGTCTTCCTCCCGGCATCACCCCACGCTGGGCACCTGTCTCCTCAGGCTCCTCCTCAGTCTCTTCCTCTGCCTCCAGCTTGGTTGCGGCCTTACAGAGCTCCCCAGGGATACCCACCTGGTCTGAGAACTGAGCCTTGTCTCGTTGGCCTTTGTCCCCATAATCCCTGAAATCCCATATGCTTGTTAAACTGACCGGAGATAAGGTCTCCGTGCAACAGAGTCTGGAATCCAAGCTACAGTGCCTGAGAGATGGGGCGCCTGGGCCACCCCCCCCCTCAGTTCCTGTCCCTCAGGCCGCCTCCCGTTTCAACTTGTGTTCCCCTTTGGCTCCGTCCAGGGCCCACTGTGACACATCAGTGTGATGGTGCGGCCCCTGTTGGCACCTGCTAGCACTCTCCACCCGCCCTCAGGCCTCCGCCTTGTAGGGATTTAACCATAATGGACTGCTCAGGCTCCTGGGGTGCCCCCTGAGGAATACGATCTACCCGCCCCTTGGCGCCTTCCCTCCCTTTATCTTCTCTGGAAACTGGAGCTTTCCCTCTCCTCTGGGAGCTGGGGAAAGTGGAGCTGCCCCTGAGGGGATCTAGTAACTTGGCGCAAATGCAAATCCAGTGTTTGAACCCGGTGGCCTTTCAACCTTACTCTCCCAGCGGGCCCCCCCCCCTCCCCCCCCCCCCCCCCCCCCCGTGTGCAGCAGGGGTCAGATGCCCAGCTGGTGGGGGGGAGTCCAGTTCTGGGCAGAGGGTGCTGGGGGTTGTGGCTTTGCTGCCTCTGGATGCTCAGGGTTGAGAAAGGGCAGGCGAGTGGCCCCTAGGGTGGGGTGAGGGGTCCCTTCTCGGGGTGGTGTTCTCTGGACATGCCTTTGCTAAGTGAGTTAGGCAGCCTCAGATTCTGGGCAACCCCCCCCCCCCCAAGCAGGACCTGGGGAGACACTTGCCAAATCAGACATTCAGCCCTTCGCCCCAGGGAGAACCGAGCCCTTTCTGCTTCAGGGGCATCTCCCAGGTGCTGGCTCATGGCCTCCTTGGCCCCCGTCGGCTGCTTCTGCTTCTCAGTCCTTTCCTTGCTGCTGCCCCTCCCGCCAGCACCCTTTCCGCACGTTACTCACGCTTCCCCCGCTCCCTGCCCGGTGGTCTCCGCCCCGTGGGGCCTCGGAGCCGGCTGGGTCCACACAGGCCCCCCTAAGTCAGCAGGACTCCCTGGCAGGTGTGGCGGCCTGGGCCGGGCACAGGCTGGCTCCTCCCGGGCCCTGTCCTCTGCGGAGCCACTCCTAAGGGAAAGCCAACCCCGGGAGCATTGCTAGTGCTCGTTTCATCCTTACTAGTTTAGCAGCTGGTGCTCGCCGTGGGCTGGGCCAAATGAATGGTCCAGAGTCTCTTTCCATCAGCCTGTGAGGCCCTGCCAGCTCCCCAAAATTGGCCCAGGGAAAGGACGGGCCCCAGCTGGGCTTCAGGTTCCTGGCCGCCTCATATGACGCTGTGGCCCGCCCTGAGGCCTGAACTCCACTCACCTGGGGGGCCACTTGCTTGGGGTTGGGTTACAGAACGAGCATGGAGTGACTTCGGGTGTCAGCTGGCCTTTCCAGGGGGTGTCAATTTTCCCTACAAAGCTTATGTGAGGAAAACCCATTTTCTCTGCAGTTATTTTCATTGTGTGGCAGCTAAGGGGTTAGTACCCGTGGCGAGTTAGACTGCCTGCCCCATTTTATGAGGAAATCCCATGAGGCGCAGCAGGGCCTATCCTAGGACTCTGGGTCTCAGGGAGTGGCTGTGAGCAGGACTCATTAGCCTGGGAAGGGGTACAGACCGGCCAGGGGACCCTGGCCAGGACCCCCAGACACAGGCCCAGCTCCTCCCAGACAAGCGGCCTCCAGGAGGTGATGCACGCGAAGCTGGGGTCTGGGGCCCAGCAGCCCCGAATCAGCAGTGGAACCTGCTCAGACGCCGGCCACGTGGAGCTGCTGAAGTGAGCTGGAGCCAAACCACGTGAGCGCCAGGCCGGGTACCCACAGGTGGCCGGTGGCCTTGGTCGGCCAGGAGACAGCCGCGTGCGCCAGGGCTGGGACCTGCCAGGCCCCTTGTGCTTGTTAGAAGCCCGGCAGGCTCAGGCTGACGGCCGGCCCTGAGCCTCTGTCAGCCACCGTGCTGCTCGCTTTAGAGAAAAACAAGCTTCAGATCTTCACGGCGTGGCCGGCCATGTTCCTGGCCGACCTGCAGCCCAGGAGCGGGGTGAGCCCCTCAGCCCCGCCTGTGCCCCGCTCCTCCACTGATGCAGCCCTCCCGGCTCCTGGGGAGGCCCTCCATCCGCTCCCTGTCTTTGCAGGGCGGGAACGACCACGAGATCTTCACAGACCCCCGGACCGTGGGCTACACCGTGACAGCGCCCGAGCACACGCGCAAGCTCTGCGAGGAGCTCTTCCTCTAGGGGCCTGCCCCCCCCCAGACACTCCAGGCCAGCGCGGATTGGGGACAAAAGCCTTGTCGAGCCTGCTGGGGGGTCCCTCCCAAGATTTCACCCGACCCGGAGTCGCAGACGCCTGTGTGCAGTCGCCGCTGCACACTTTGCCATCGATCAGGAGCCACGCAGAGCAGGCGGTGCCAGGACCTGTCCCCGCGGGTCTCGTGATAAACACTACAGGCCTCGGCCCGCAGGGAAAGGGGCTGGGTGGTGAGGACGCCAGCCCGGTCCCAGCCCTCGGCCCAGGACCCCGCCTTAGGGCGCTTCTGAGACGAAGCTGCCCCGAGTCAGCGGGGTCACCAAGCCCCGCGGGCTGACCCCGAGACGCAGACCTGGCACTGACCTCTAAGGGTCAGCACCCCACTGGCCCGGAGGGCAGGCCAAGATGGGCGCCAGAGAAGCAACCACCCGGGTGCCAGCTCTGGGCCAGGTTTGGAGCCTAAGGGGATGGCACCCTAAACCAAAAGGCCCTCCCGTGGCACCCCGCAGCACACGCCACCTCTAGCTTCTCAGGGACCGAGTCAGTTCCTGGCCTGTTAGCGAACAGCTGCACTCGGGCCTCCCCCCAGACTTTATAAAAAAGCGTATCCTCAAGCACCCGGGCTTTGACCAGGGAGGAGCGCTGGGGTTGGGCCTGAAACTCTCCTTCCTCCCTCCCACGCCCACAAGATCTCTCTGAAGCAGGCAGCGCCAGGCCGAGTCCAGAGGGGAAGCAGCTGTCCAAGAAAACGGTTCACGGGCCACTTTTCAGAATCTGGAAACTTCAGGACCCACAGGCCTCCACAGACAGGTGCTGGGACAGCCTCTGCCCACAGCAGGGCCAGTGGACGCCCGAAGCCAGGCCAGTCTGCCCTGTTAAAGTGAATACTGTGATAACCTTCAACATGAAAAGTAGCAAATTAAAGTTACTGTTTCTGATTCCTGAAGAGGCTTCCTCTGCAGTGGCGCTGACGAGTTCACTTTCACGCCGCGGGTTCTGCCAGGAGAACCAGCCCTTTCAGGTTAGAGGCTCTGGCGCCTCCCTGAGCTGGGGTGTTGCACCCCCAGCCCTCCCTCCACACCTGTGCCCACTGGGCGAGGGTCCTCCATTCCCTACACATGAACCTTGTCCTACACATGAAGCAAGACGGCCGGTCTCACCCGACGTCCCTGATCCTTTATGTCATGTGCGGGCCCCGGCAGGCACCCTGAGACTGTCCGCCACTGCCCCTCTGCATCACCTGCACCTCCTCCCCCTCTCCTGCTGTCCCCTGGACCCCCCAGCCCGGCCCAGCACCCCCCACCACCCCCGCCCTGTGCCTCCCTAGCCAGCGGCAGGCTGGGAGCATCAAGTAACAGCTGGTAGCGCCGCCAGCACCCGGCCAGGGAGACGGCGCCTTGGGTTCCCCGCACTGGGGTTCCCCTGCCACAGAGCTGGTGCAACCAGCCGCTGGGCCTCATGTGAGCCAGACCCCACGCGGGGGCACTGCCGGTCCTCACTGCGGACCAGGAGACCGAGGCCTCCCCCACTCAGTCTTAGGACTTAGCCCAGGAAACAAACAGCGCAGCCAGGCGCGACCAGCAGGGAGGCGCGGGCTGCCCCTCCTAGGCCAAGTGCTGCCTGACCTGGGCCCTTGGCTGGGCAGGGCGGCGGGACCCCCTCTCCTCTCCTCCAGCCTTGCCTGAGGGAGCCGGGCCAGCACCCCAGCACCCGCCGCTCGGCCTCGCTCCTGCCCGCCTGTGCCTTAGCCGCTCCCTCAAGGGCCCGCTGGGCTGCCTGGCTTTCCCATCACACCTTGAGAATCTGCATTTCTTTACAACAAAAATGCTCCTCTGTATCGCCAAGTCATTGTCCCCCTCCCCAGGGAGGCCAGTGGGGGGCCGCATTCCTGCCTCTCCCCTCCTCACCCCCCACCTGGAGCCTGTTAACCAAGCACGAGGCCTTTCACAGCTGGGCTCAGCCCTGGGGGCGGGGGGCGGGGGCTCCCTCCACTCCACCAGTAAACAAGTGCCTTCTGGAACCTTCTGGGGGAGGCATCCCGCTGGGCCCTCCATGGGGACAGCCTGGTCTCCATTCCCAGCCCCAGCCTGGTGTGGGGCGCAGCTCCCCACCACCAAACGTCAGATGGGGGGCCAGCTGTGAGCTCAGCGTGGCAGTTCCCTCAGAGCCCGTGACCCTTCCCTGGGCCACTAGAGCCCGCGGGCAGGAAGGGGCACCCCTGCGCCCACAAAGGTGCCCACAAAGGGCACCCCTGCGCACACATGGCACCGGCCCCCACTGAGCAAGGAAGGAGGTTCTGTGTGGTCGCGAAGCCACGCCCCCCAGCTTTCCTACCTGACATCGATTTAGGGCAATAGGGTGATCCCATTTCACCCTCCAAAACCAAAAGGCAAAGGGGTCCTCCAGGTTTGGGGGAGACGCCCTTACCTACCAGCCCCAGGGGAAGCTCCGGAGCAGCTGCCTCCCCAGGAACAGGCCCCCAGCTTCCTCGCACAGGAGCTAAGAGGCTGGGAGGTCTGGGTTCAGCCCCCTAGACCCCCCAGCTCCGTCTCCGAGGCCAGCATCCCCCAGTCCTCCCAGAGCCCCACGTCCTGGCCCACGTTTCTCACATACTCGACTGAAAAGGCTGTGGCCGTGCGAGGACACAGCTGGAGCCACTTGCAGAGGGCGCCCCGGTCACCCGATTTCCACCTGCCCACCAGTGACGGAGGACCCGGTGGGGTCACAGGGAGCCCCACATCACGCCAAGGCCAGCACAGGCCCTCAGGGAGTTGGGGGTGAAGCCGGGTCGCCGGGCCTCCAGGGGCCACCTGGGGAGCCGCAGACTGGAGTGGAGCCCGGCTGGGCCCTGGCGGGAGGCAGAGCCCGGCGAGGGCAGGAGGGGGGTCAGCCACCCGGGGCGAGGACAGGTCCCACCGCGCCGGCGGCACCCAAGGCCTCCTTGCCGATGGTGAAACCACCCGTCACAGCCAGGCGCCTCCCGCCTGCACCCCCCTCGCTGAAGCCGAGGCTGGATGACCAGGCCACGGACCCGAGAGCCAGTCTCTCTGCCGCCGACAGCCCTCGAGCCCAAGCCAGCGCCGCCGGCGGAGCCCGGGCTCCACAGAGGCCTCGCACTTCAAAGCAAAGGGCCCAGCTACTCCCGCTGTTCCAAGCCAACCCCGGCACATCAGCTCCCGAGGGCCTGTTCACTGGAAATGGCGATGCTCCGGCCTGAGCCAAGGGCAAACAGCTGGCCCTGGGGGAGACGCGAGCGGTTTAGAAACAAAACTAAGCATGCCTTAGCCCCCGTTTTCAGGACAACCCCCTCCCCCAGAGGGGCTTCTCCCCTTCACCTTGGGACTTCAGCAGGCCGGCCCGAGCGAGCGTCCTCTCCCCGGCGGGGACCGTGGACGCCAACAGGTGTTTTTAGACAAAGCCCCTCCCGCTCCCGGCCCCGCCCCGGAGGAGGGGATGCGGCCAGCTGAGCCAGGGCCGGTGGGCTCAGGGCTCCCAACACTGTGACCTTACACCCCGCTGTGACCCCCTGCAGGGTAAGGTGACAGCATCAGGCTTTTCTGCCCTCCCGCCATCAGGAGAGATGATGGATCCTTGCGGTCCTGAATGCAGGCCTGAGGGCGGCACCTGGAGCAGGGGGTGGGCCTAGGGAGATGGGATTCACCTGGGCCGAGACTGGGCTTTTAGGGGTGACGCCAGGAGAAGCCGAGAACGAACAGAAGCAGGAGAGCAGAGCAGAGGGAACACGAGAGAAGGCCGGAGAGCCCAGAGAGATGAAGACCTGCGGGGGGCTGGGAGGCCTGCCAGCCTCCCGCCCCCCGTCCCAACCCCCCCCCCTCCCCCTGCCTGCCGTGTGCCTGGTAAATCCCAATAAAAGACCTGCAAAAGCCACTGAGGACCCTGACTCCTCCTTGACCCGGTCTGCTGGGTCAGAAAACCTGCCCTGTGTCCTCCCTGTCCTGCCCCTACACCCCCCCCCAACATCCCCGCTCCCCACCCGCTGCAGCCAGCCCCCTGGGAGCTGAAAGCGCCTCTGCCCAGCCCAGAGACACAAGAGACGGGTGGCGCCTGGTGGAAACTGATGCCAACTGATGCCAACCGATGCCGGGAACTCGCGGGGGCCACTCCCTGCCCCGGGTCAGACTGGACACTCTGCACCTCCACTCTGTGGGCTGAGCCTCAGGGCAGCGGGGAAAGCGCCACCTGCCCCCCTGGGCTGGGGTTGGCCCCTCCACTCAGCCACCAGATGGCACCTCCTTTTCAAATGCTTTTAATGTTTTCCAGATGGTGAGAGTTGTTGCAGCAGTCAGAGGCGGTCCTGGTGGCCGGGCGCGCCCGTGCCTGCCCCCCGCGCCCCTTCCTCCAGGAGCCGCTCCGAAGGGACCATGTGGTCTCCAGTCCTGGCCTGCCGCCTCCTGCCCCCGAAGTCCCCGGGTGCCAGAGGAGAGGTGCTTCCGGCGAGGCCTAGGAGCTGACGACGTGTCCAGACCAGGTCTCGTGCTTGGTGCCCGGCGCCAGGTGGGTGATGACCACCTCCACGGCCTGCAGCTTCTCATTCTTGGGCGGGATGGAGCACATCTTGTAGGTGACCTCGTCGCCTTCCACCGGCACGTACTCGCCTTCCACACTGCGGGCCAAGAGGGCACTCAGCACCCAGCGCCCAGCAGAGCCCCCGCCCACTCTGGCCCAGAACACCAGCCCCCCAGGTCAGAGGGCCTGGGGCGGCCTCCCGGCCCTGCCACCAGAGGGCGCCACGCGGCCTGACCCCATCCGGCCTTCCCTGGGACTTGGGATGCTGAGACAGGCGGGGCTCAGCCACCTGTGTGCACCCCCACTGCGCGCTCAGTGTGGGCGCCGTGGCCCTGGGATGGAGGTACAGGGTTTGCCTGACTGAGCCAGAGAGGAACGAGAATCAGAGCCAAGGTGGCCTGAGCTCCCGCAGCACGCCCGCCCGGACACCCCAGAAGCCTTCCAGAAAGTCCTTTTCCTGGTTCAAGCTAGTGCCAGGAAAGGTCCTCACCCTTGTGAACACCCCTGGGGAGGTGCCCTTACCTTCTAGAGGACCCGAGTCACCATCTCCCCCATCATGGTGAGGTGCCCATCCTGATGCCCCCTGGGCAAGACCCCAGGAAATCCCCTTCAGATCCTGAACACAGGGCAGGCCAGCTCCCCCGGAACTGGTCTGTTGACTAAAGACTCCTACAGCAGGTGGTGCTTCCCTCTTTGACTTGGCCGCCAGGAAGCTCAGGAATAAACACGCAGCCTGCTTCTGGCAGTGGAACCTGACATCGCAGCGCCTCCACCTTTCTTAACTGGCCCCCCGCTTCCACGTTTTCCTTGCTCAGCGTTCACACTGAACTGTGTATAGCCTCGTGAACCCTACAAGCCTCTTCTGGAAGGAGGCCAGCTGGACTACACGTGCACACGCTCAGGGGTGCTCTCTTACAAGGTGCGGTTCTCCAGCGTCTTTCGCACATCTCGGCAGCATGGAGAACCTGTCTAAGACCTGACATGTGAGAATGCTGGGGCAGAGGAGTGGGGCAACCCTTGTCACTGCAGGCAATTGCCACAGAATCCTGTTTCCAAAACATGGTTTCAGATCTGCTGTGTGGGATCAGGACTTTGCCTGCCGTGGACTGAAATGAAAGACGGAGAGCTGAGACCCAAGCCTGGGGCGGGGGTGGGGTGCCGGAGAAAGCCCCTCATATCTGAAGGCTTCCTGCCATGGGAAGAGAAGCACCAGCTGCAGGACACATCCAGCCCCGAGGCCTAGGATGGGTGGGTCGCACCCAGGCCCCCCTCCACCCCGCCCCGGTTTCCAGACACACGGGAAGGAAGGAAGGAAGAACGTCAGTGAGCAAGTGGCAGGAGGACAGGTCCAGCCTCAAACTTCCTTCCTGGAGCAGAAGGTCCGGCAACCCCCAGCCTCACTAGGCCGCTGCCCGGGGCACAGAGCAGGAAACCAGCCCCCAGACCAAACACAGCTCCTCCAACTCAGAGGGACGCCCCTCCCCACCCACTCACACACATGGTCGCTCAGGCCCACGCTGCCTGGACGCCGCTGCAGCCCCAGACACACTGCCCGGCCGATTCCCAGCCCCACCCGGAGTCGCTCAGCCGCAGACGCCCAGACCAGCCCTGACTCACTCAGAGATGTGCAGGAAGATGTCGGGGCCGCCATCAGCCGGGGTGATGAAGCCGTGGCCCTTGGATCGACAGAAGCATTTGCAGACTCCTTTGTAGACGGGACCCTGGGAAGCTCGCACCGTCCTGACAGAGGGGGCAGGCGTGAGAGGCCCCCAGTCTCCTGGGGCTCCCCCAGCCCACCCAGCCTCCACCCACAGCTGCGCCCCAGGGCACCCTGGCCAGGGTAGCCAGGTACAGCCGGGCAGGTTGCACACTGCACAGCTCCAGGAACCTTCACACAGACGCCAGCAAGAGCCACTCAGGGGCCGCCCTGCTGGCTGAGGGCTTGAGTCTCAGCACTGTCACCACGACGGCCTGCGTTCCAAGCCCGGCCAGGGAGCTACCCACATGGCGCAGCAGATCCCTCCTGGCTCCCCGCTGCTCCCCTCAGCAGTGGATCTGAGTACATCCGCCTGTTCTGCTCCCCACTCTGTCTCTGGTGAATCTGCTCACTCCCCTCCAACTCTTGGCCTGCACCCCGGCTCTTCTACACAAAAATAAAAATCTCAAATATAGCTATATAACTTAAAAAAAAAGTGACCTTGCACGACCCTGGCACATTTTCTCAAGAGTCAGTTCCCCATCTGGAAACTGAGGGTGCCGGACTACAAGTTCTGGGAACGCCCCTCCAAGGCTAGTGCCCGCGCAGCCTGTGCTCAGTGCGGGCTGGCTCCCCGCGGCCCCCCGGCACCCCGTGCCGCCCCTCTCATGCCTGAGGACGCCAAGGTCCAAGGAGGTGAGGTGTGGGGGGGTCTTGTGCGGGGGTCAAGCCCAGGGATCCCCAGTAACTGCTGCCAACCCCACCCCACAGCCCAACGCCTCAGAGGCTCACGTGGGCCTGGGGTGCCCTCCAGAGCTTAAGCGGTGCCGCCCCAGTTTCCCACCACCTGACGCCAACCCCAAGTCTCCCCATTTGACAGACAGGGACACTGAGGCCCCGAGGCCCCGGGGCTCAGCCAGTCTCGGGGACCCTCCCCAGAGCCCGAGACTCACGCAGAGAAGGTCCGTGTCCGGCGCGTGGGCAGCGGGCTGGGGACCACGTTGCCGCGGAGGGGGGACGGCGAGCGCTCGTGGGCCCGCTGGGTGTCCAGCAGCCCGACCGTAGGCTGCGACGGCGGAGGAGGCTCAGATGACATGGCTGACCTGGAGGGAGACGGGGGGCTCTCAGCAGCTCTCGCACCCCAGGGCCCGCGGGCCTGTGCCTGCCCCCGGTGCTCTCCTGGCGGGAGGCAGGCCCCGGGTCACTTCTCCAGAGACGCGCCTGCCTCCCCCACTGTCTCGGGGCTTCCGGGACCCCCCACAGGGGGCCGTGGGGGGACCCCCCTCTATCACAGCTCTGCTTGGAGGGCCAGACCCCCGTGACAGGGGCCATTGGACCCTCTGTGTCCCCACGCCCAGCCCCTGGTGGGGGAGGACAGGGGCCTCCGTGCCAGCTCCCCCGAGTCTGGCCACACAACACACCCCCACCAAGGGCCAGACAGAAGGGGGCGCCACCCAGCGTCCTCCGAGAGCTCAGAGCCTGGGCAGACAGGTGGGGGCGCCTCACATGCACAGGCCAGGCAGGGGGCCCAATCGAGACGGAGCAGGTGACCACCGAGGCCCCCTCCAGCCGGGCGTGGCTGCAGGTCAGGAGGAAAGAGCAAAGCCGGGAAGGGGTGAGGGGGAGCTTGGACCAGCCCTTTTCCCCCTCTAGGATCCACCCCTCTCTGCAAGGCGGGGGGCTCAGTGGGCGCCGCTCAGCACCTGCTGGGGGCTGGTGATGGGGACCTGGGGTGGGAGTGGAGGGCAAGCAACACTTGCCCGCCAGAAAACGGGGCCTCACTGAGCCTCCGGCAGGTTCACGGGGGGAGGTCAGAAGCAGCCCACCCCAAAGTGGGTTTTTGGTCTCTCCCCGGGGTTTTCAACTTGAAAACGCAAGCCCGTCTTTCCAGCATCCGGAGCCTGCCTCCTAACCCAGGTGTCCGGCTACCCTTCAAAAGACCAGCAGCTGACACCCCTGCACCCCCAGTTCACTGCCCCACTTCCCCATTTACAGAAGCTTTGTGGCCCCAGGGCACTGAGTTTTCAAGCTGCACCTCCCAGTAATGCCCAAGCCCCCCAAGAAAAGGGCGACCTCCTCCCAAGAGGACAAACCTCTCTCCCACCCCCACACCGCCCCAGTCCCCCCCAGGCCTCCACACTTCCCTGTCGAGCTTCAGTTCTGATGGGCTGGACAGGGAGGGGGCCAGCTGGCCTTCTGGAGGAAGTGACATAGCCACCTCCCGACCCTCCTCTGCTCAGGCACAGCCACGGCTGGGAGGACCGCCAGTGCGGGGCGCCCCCACCTCATAAAGGCCCTGGCCGCTGGGCTGGGGGTCAGGGCTCCAGCACAACCCGCCAGCACAGGTCATAGAGTCCTAGAATGTTCCAAAGCGCAGGGTTCTGGGCAGAGGACAGCCCAGGCCTCCCAGGACAGCAGGTGGGGCCACAGGGACCTGGCATCACCAGGCCAGGCCGGGAACTGCCCTCCCCGCTTCACCCAAAGCCTCCCTGCTTTCCTCCGGAGTCAGGTCCCTCTGACTCAAACCCCACCCCTTTCCGGCTTCCTGACCTTCCACAAGTTACTTAAGCTCTCTGGGTCTCGGTTTCTGCATCCAAGAGGGAGGCTGTACTCGTCCTGGCTGCACGGCATCGTCGTGAAGCTGATTGAATCGACGCCCGCCGAGCGCTGGGCACGGCGACGGCCCAGGCAAGTAAGCAGCGGCTGCCAGCTACCATCGCTGATATAATGTCACCATAAAGTCATTCAACAAACACGTGCCAAGTCCTGATTGTGGCACTGGGGAGGAGGGATGATCTGGAGCCAGGTGAAGGAGCACTGAGCAAGGTCATCACAGGCTCCCAAGGGTACACAGGAGATTCAAAGCCCACGGTGTGGGGGTGCCACTCGAGGGGGGGGGAAGCCGGGCCCTAAACTGTAAGAAAGAGCTCACCATCGAGAAACAGGGGCGCTCTCCTGAGTAGGGGAAACAGCCAGTGCAAAGGCCCTGACGTTGCTGAGGATGCAGGTGACTGCACTGGCCAGGAGACCTTGAGTGGGCGCTGGGGCTGGCGGGGGCGAGAGCAAGGCGGGTGGAAGGGAGAGAGGTGGGGGCAGGAGGGTGACAGGGTGGGGGCAGGAGGGGTGACAGGGTGGGGGCAGGAGGGGTGAGGGGTGGGGGTGGAGGGGCGGAGGGGTGAGAGGCAGGGTAATGACACACCATCCTCCTCCTCCTCTCCACCACGTCTTCCTTTCTGCACACCCACTCGAGTCTGTCCCAGGCCCCGTACCCTGCCTGTCTCCTGGGTTACTGAAGCCCCGCCCTCTCCTCACCCCAGCCTCAACGCCCCAGACACTCGCAATCCCTTGCAGGTGCCACAGAAACCATGAGCTCCATGGCCCCCCTGGGAGGGTAGCTCTGGTCCCTCTATGTCTCCCGGGCAGCACCGAGGCTGGCACAGAGCAGGGGTGACCCAGACTCCCCCACAGGAGCATTCCCACCCCCTTGCTGTGAGTTCAGTACCCGGCCAGTCCGGCAGGGGAGAGGAGAAACTGAGGCACAAAGCGCAAAAGCTAGGGGAGGGGGGGCTGCTCAGGAGACTCATTAACCCCCACCCTCATGGCTTCCTGCCCCACAGCTGGGCTGCAGCAGCTGGAGCAGGCCCGCCCACCCGGCCAGCTCGCCCCACCCCCGGCCCACAGAGAGGCGGAGTGAATGGCCTTTGTGTGGGGGAGCCAGGCTCAAAGTCCAGCTGTAAGGAAGAGAGTTGCTGGAGAGGCAGCCAGCACCCAGGGGCCAGCTCCGGGGGCTCCACGGCTGCCCCCCAGCACATACATACAGATGGGAGGCCCCAGCCACTGACTCCAGCAGGGCGTCCCACAAGCACCTGCTCTCCCGGCAGGACTAGGGAGGAGGCAGGGCCAGGCCTGGGGCCAAATGCCACACGCCAGGCATGTCCTGGCTGCGTGCTGTGCGTGCTGTGCGTGCAGTGTGCATGCATGCCTGGCTGTGCACATGTGCCTGGTGTGTGCACAGGGGTGTGTGTGTGAGTCTGCACCCACACACCCCCCCATGTGTGTGCACAGGCTGGGTATGCCTGGGCGCCCCCAGTAGCCCAGGTGGGCGGCACCAGGCCCCCAGCAGACAGGGAGCGCTTGCAGCCACCAGAGAACCTTAAAGAATGCCACGTCCTGAGCAAGGAGCTGCTCCTGGCCTTCCGCTAAGCGCGGGAACCCCAGACCAGCATTCCTGCCCTGGGAGTGCGTGTCCTAGAAGGGGGCGCTCGCGGGGCCTCAGGAGCAGCACCCCGGGGCTGCCGGTGTTCCCAGCACTTCACACCCCAGCTCATTTCATGCCCAGTACACACCTGCTCTTATAATGGGGTCCCACCGAGCGCCCCCCTCAAGCTGAAAGGATGGCAGGTGCAAATGCCTCACCCCCCCAGCCCCGGCTCAGGCCGCCTGCCTCACCCCTGCTCAGTGCCTCACCCCTGCTCACAGCCCTCTGTGAGGAGAGCTGCCGGCCCGTCCCTCCCTGGACGCCCGCCCCTCCCCGGACACGGCGCCGCCGGCCACAGCCTGCAGGCCTCCTGTCGCCGTGACCTCGGGCTGACCCCGCCTCGGCCCAGCTCCCCAGCGAGGACGGCGCCGCCGGGCCAGAGGGGAAGGATGAAAAGTCAAAATCCCAAGCAGGTTCCTCCTGCTGCCGTCTGAGTCACCATCGGAGCACGAGCGGGCGGGCGAGCGCGGTGGTGGGCGAGCAGGGCCTGCGGCCCGGTCACGGAGGACCTGCCCGGCCGGCCGATGCTACAGATGGGGGGCTCCGCTCTCAAGCAGGGGGTCCGCGGAGATGAGCGGCCGGCCTTGCTCCCCCGCCCCATTCCCGCCTGCCCCAGGGAGGGGTGTCGGCAGGACCTCCGTCCTGGGAGAAGGCACCCAAAGGGGCCTCAGCCCAAAATAGCCTGGGAATTTTCCACAGGCTGCGGGAGGGCCGGGAGTTCCGCTGGCGCCAGGCTCTGCACTTCCAAGCCCCCCCAAGCCGGCCCCATGTCGGGGCTGTCACTGATGCTGAGGAGCCCCTGGGGCCCTCCTCCTGCCCACTCCACGGGAAAGCCCCCCATCAAGCAGAGTGGGCGGTGCCACTGGGGGCGGGGCTGGCAGCAAGTTATCAAGAGGGTTTTGGTTCCTGCGAGCTCCCAGAGGTGCCTGAGGCCCGAGGCCGGGACGCTTCATCCTCCGCAGGCACAGCCCCACCTGTCCCCGCCGACTCCAAAACAGGCTCCTGGAGCCCGGCCAGGCGCGGGCTGGGGTGTCCCCACACCTGTGGGCCGGGCGGGGGCAGCGCCAGCGCAGGCTGTGTGGGGGCTCAGGGCATCAGGTGAACCCCACAGGGCGTGCTCCCCTCCCAGCTCCCCACAAACCCCTGGGAATGGCGACAAGCGCAGGCTCTGATGCCGCTGGGAGGTTCTAGGGCCTGAGAGTCTGGGGGCGTCTGGGGCGCAGAGTGGCTGGGCCGACCACTTGCCCACCTCCCTGCAGGGGGCGGCAGGGCTGGCTGGACCCATGTAAGAGGGTGGAGCGGAAACTGGGGGTTGAAACTCCAGATGAGTCACAGTTACCCCAAATCACCCTGCTCCTCCTCTCCCGAGGCAGAGACCCCTGCTCCCCTGCGGGAGCCCCGGGAGCGCCGAGCAGCGGGTCAGCTGACTCCAGACTTGGGGGTTGTTGCCGGGGGCTGGAGAGGCCGGGGGAGCCCGAGGCCCGGGGGCTCCGGGTCGGCCTCTCTCCATCACTGTTCCGGACAGAGCCGGCTGGGGGAGCAGCGGGAGGAGGGGCGGAGAGCCCCGGGGCCCCGAGGGGCGGGCCGCGCCCTCCCCGTGCCCCGACCGGAGCCCGCGGCGCCCACCGCGAGACAAACACGAGCCCAGCGGGCGCACGGCTGGAGCCCCAGCCCGGCCGCGAGCTGCCCTCCGTGCCGGGGACCGCCGGACCCCAGGACCCGCGAGCGTGCCGGGACCCCGAGGCGGCCGGCGACCCCGCTGGCACCCCCGACGGTGCGGCCGGCCGGGCGCCCCAGCTCCCGCCGCCCGCCCCGCGAGCCGCCCCGGGGTTCCCGCCGGGACCCGGGGGCCGGCGCTCCGGGGGTTCAGGTCAGGCGCCCGCCTCACCCCACGGCCCCAGGCGGCGCCTCAGTTCGCGCGTCTGTCCAGGGCAGCGGCGGGGGCACCCAGGCCCGGAGCGCACCCGCTGGCTGAAGCTGCGCCCTGGGGCTGCCAGGGCCGGCCCGAGGCGGCCGCGAGCGAGCCCCCCACTCCAGCCCCGCGACGGGGCACCGCCCCGCTCCCTGCTCCCCGCGCGGCGGACAAAGAGAAACCGGCCCCCGCCAGCGGGGATGCGCCGTCGCCCCCCGGGGCCCGAGCCCGGGCTGCGCGCCAGCTCCGCGCACCCCGTCCCGAGCGCTATGGGGGGGCTCGCTCCCGGGGCCGCGCGGCTGTTGGGGGGAGCGGTCGGCCTGGGGAACCCCGTCACCGAGGCCGCGGGGGAGAGAGAAGCGGGAGCCCCGGGGGTTCCCAGCCGCGCCCCCGGGAGCGAGGCCTGGCGCGGGGGCTGGCGCGGGCGGGTTGGGGGCGCCGGCAGAGGCTCCGCTGCAACGTGGGGCCCGACGGCCGCGCAGACGGGGCGCGGCCTCACGCCGCGGGGCGCTGGCGCCGACCATTTGTCACAAGCCCCCTCCGGCTTCGGGGTGGCGAGGGGGCGGCGGGGCAGGGCGGGGGGCGCAGGGGCCAGAGATAAACTTGCAAAGGCAGCAGAGCCGGAGCCGACGGCCCGGCCGGCGCGGGGTGCTCGCCTCCGCCCCCCTCGCCCGCGGCGGGGGGACGCGAGGGCCGCCCCCTGCGGGGTGCCCGCCGAGGAGAAGCGGGGCGCGCGGGGCGCACGTCTCCGCGCCCGCCCGGCACAGCCCCCGGCGCCGAGGCCGGGCCGGGCCTCCCCCGGCAGAGCCCAGGGGCCCGGGCTTCCGGCGCCGACACCCGAGCTGGCGCGGGGAAGTTCTCCGCCGGCCGCGGGCCCCCGTCCCGGCGCCCCCGGGCACGGCTCCTCCTCCCGCGCCCGCGGCCAATCGCGCGGCGCCGGGACGCTCCCCCTCCGCGGGCCGGGGTCCCCCGCCGGCGCCGGGGCCCCGGGGAGGCTCCACTCCGGGGCCGCGCCCCGAGAGCGCCCCGCGAGCGCCCCGCTCGGCTCAGCCGCGAGGGGACAGCCGGGGGGGCCCGCCCTGCACGCAGAGCTCGGGCGGGCCGGCGGGAGGGGCCGCGGGCGGCCGCCCCGAGTCCCGCCGCGGCGGCCACACCCCCGCCCCGAGGCGCAGCCCGCGCTCCCCGAGACGGGCCGCGGCGGCCCGGGCGTCCCCACAGCCGGGCGCCCCGCCCGGGGCCGGCTGCGGCGGGCGGGGCGCCCCTGCGCAGGGTGGCGGGGCAGCGGCGGAGGAGCCGGCCCAGCCCCCCGGCGGGCCCCCGGGGCCGCGGCGCCCAGAAGCCCCTACCTGGAGACCCGCTCGGCTCCGCCGGCTGCTGCGCGGGGACTGCGAGACGGGCCCGGAGGGGCGGGGCCGCGGGGCGGGCTCGCCGAGGCCACGCCCCCGGGGCTCCCAGCCAATGGGGTCGCGGGCCCGGCGGGCCGGCGGGGCGGGGCGGGGCGGGCCGGCGGGGGCCGGGCGGGGCGGGCCGGCGGGGCTGGGCGGGGCGAGTCGGCGGGGGCGGGGCGGGGCGGGGGCGAGTCGGAGGGGGCGGGGCGGGGGCGGGGCGGGCCGGCCCGACCTTTGTGTCTTGCGCGGGGCGGTGCAGCGCCCCGCCAGAAGCTCCGCGAAAAGTGGGAGCAGCGGCCCTCGCGCCCCGGCGGGTCCTCCCCCGACCGTGCGCGCGGGATCCGGCCCCGGTCGACCTTCGCTCCAGAGTCCGGGTGGACTTGGGGCGCCGTGGCTGTAACTGGGGGAGACGCAGGAATGGCCGGAGGGGAACAAACCACCGAAGAACAGAGGAGGGGAAGGAAGGAAAACAGCACAGGAGCGGGGGGCTGTGGGTTGCATTCTCTCTCCCCATCTTTGCTTTGTTCTTTTTTTAAAAAAAGGATTTATTTGTGCCTACAAGAGCTGGGGTACAGCGGGGGTGGGGTGTGAGAGGACTCACCAGAGACAGAGCGGGGAGCAGAACAGGCAGATCTACTGAAATCCACTGCTGAGGGGAGCCGCGGGGAGACAGGAGGGGTCTGCTGTGCCATGTGGGTAGCTCCCTGGCCGGCGGGGGATCGAACTCGTGCTGCAGAGGCTGTGAACAGCTTCTTAGTGCGATGCTTAACCCCTTGTGCCACCAGGGAGGCCCCTACTTTGTTCTTAATTTCCACTCCCCTTGCGTCCTCTGTGCCTGGGGGTAAATGATTATTCTCTCCGTTTATGGGAGAGGAAACTGAAGCATGGGGGGGTCCCTGCGAGTTGGGAGCGGCCGGCTGAGTTGCTATTGCGGGGCTGGGAAGCAGGAAGGCACCCTGTAAATGGCCAGGGTCGGTAGGGCCAGGAGGGGGGCGAACCCTGTCCCCCCTGGAGCCCACAGCTCTGAGTGCCTCTCTTGTCCCCTCCCGCCCGCCCTCCGTCCTCTCCCCGTGCACAAAGAAGTGACCGTTGAGGACACAGAAGACCCCCATCTACCAGCGGGAAGAGGCTCCTCCGCCTGGATCCGGACCTTGGAATCGTGGCCTCCAGAACTGCCAAATAAACATCTGTTGTTTCAGCGCCCCTGCCCCCCTCCCGCCTCGAGTTTGGAAATGGCTGCTGGAATTAGCCTCCCCTTTACTTTCTTCTCTCTCCAAAGCCCTTCTCAACCTCCTGGTTCTTTGACACCTCTCAAGATTCGCAGCCTAGTTGGAGGCATTACTGGTGTACCCACCGGGTGTGTCCTCTGAGCCTCTGCTGGGCTCTGAGCCTCCAGAAATACAAAGCGGTGGCCCCAGCAGTGTCTGAGGAGTGACTGTAGATGGGTGATAACAGGAGGTCCTGTGTGGGCCTGATAAGCCTGCTGGCTCCCTGAGCACCCCACCCTCAGGACAGGCCCTGGGAGTTCTCCCAAATTGCCACTGCTGGAGTCTCCCCCATCAGATGACTCTGGCTGGTGGCCAGACCAGCTAACAGCTGATGAGGGGCTCTGGCCTAAATTCTCTGCTCAGTAAGGATGCCTCCCAGCCAGCTAGCCACCCGTTGGACAAATATTTATTGCTGATGAGCTCCGTTTGCAGCTCTGGACTAAACAAAACCGGCATTGACAGGCTTCCTGGAGTGTTACATTGTAATGGGGGGCTCTGATCACGCCATGTCCCTCTTCTGCAGGGACATCTGGAGCCAGAGAGCCTGCTCTGGGTGGTGCTGATGGACCTGAGAGCTTCCAGAGGATCAGAAATTAAACAAAGGAAAGGATTTTTTTCCCTCTTTATTTGGAAAGGACTTTCTTGGGAGAGTCATTAGAACACAAGCAAAGGCCTTGGGGAGGGGATGAGTCTGGTGGGCCTGGGACCAAGAGGTATAAAGGGAGGGTGGGATTAGTCAGAGCAGGCTAAATGCACTGGGACTCAATTAGAAAGCTTCATCTTTGAGAAGAATGGCAGTCAGATAAAGGTTGGAAATGGGGATGAAGTGAAGGCTCCTCCCTCCAAAGTGTAAGCCTCCTCCACCCACCTGTCTCCGTGTCTTCCCACCATGACCTGGGTCTCAGCTGCCTCGCAGGAGCAGAAACCTCCTCCCTGCACCACACCCACACTCCAATTTTCTGCTCAGCAGTCATCATGCTCTTTCAGAGGCATCAAGTTCAAAAAAATTATTCAAGACACTTGTTAAAACAGTAAGGCAGGACTTTCTCAGGGGTGTAGAGACGACTGCCATTGGGTTTTGCAATGGGGGAGGAAGTTTGAACTCAATTCCAAATACATCAAGGACAAGTGGGAATTTATAGCCAAGGAGCAGGGCGGGGCAGGGCGGGGCTGCAGTGCATGGAAAATTACTGAAAGGAAACATCAGCGGGTAGGGGGATTCTGGCCAAACCGACCTAGCAGGATTCTTGTTAAAACTGGACTCACAAGGACAGACAGAAGCCCAAGGTCAGACCTCATCAAGCAGAGGGCTCACAGAAGTCTGACTAATGTTCGGTCAAGGAGAGACTCTGTTATTACTGCGTTCCTCTCCTGCTCAAAACCCTTCAGTAATTCCTACTGCTCTTTCAGTAAAATCCAAACTCCTTCCACTGTAACACTTCAGATTTAACTTAATTGCATATAAGAAAATGCCAATAAAGAACACTTGCAAGTTGGGGTACATATCAGTCTGGGCTTGATGTGGCTGGCCTGATAGCCTCAAGGACTTGGGTGTCTCCTATTTTCTTTCCCCACTACTCGTTAACCTTTGGCTTCCAGCCTCAGGGTCCAAAAAAGCTGCTGGAGCTCCAGCCATCACAGGTGCATCTAGTGGGGAGAGGCAAAAAGTGTCTTCTCAACCTTCAGGTCCTAGACAGACTTGTCTAGGGGAGCCCCATCATTCTTTGGGCTCCCCTCAATGTTCTCATTTAAACTATCATTATCTTGTCCACTAACTACTTGTCTGTGCAGCAGACCGTAACCCTAGAAACACAAATCATTGGACTCAGCTGGTGCATCCAGCGCCCGGTCCTGCAGAGAGGAAGCCCTGTAAGTCTTCATGAGTCAATGCTGAACTCCCATGGATGAGAGAACCGTGTGCATGGGCCTTTGCTGACAGGGCTCCTTGGCACCTCCAAACACACAGAAACGCCAGCCTGGGGGACTGGAGGGAGCTCCTCCTTGGTCCTGAAAGGGTGTGACTGAGGCTTAGGCAGGGAGGCCAACAGGGGCCGCCAGGAGGGGCTCCGGCAGGGTTTGCCTGAGTGAAGACTTGGCCAAGGTGGGAAGGGGGTCAGCATAAGCCAAGGCCCCCTCCCCTCCCTTCTCCCCTCCCTCGGGGAGCTCCTGGCTTGTGGAACCAGGGGCCGGGGTTATGGAGGTGTGGGGTGCCAGGCCTCTTGCTGGAGAATCACCCACATCCGCACAGCAGGTGGGAGCAGCCCCACCCACACGGGACAGTGACAGCCACCAGTGACATTTACTTGTCATCGTCACCCCGTGTCTGCGGCTGGCCCGCCAGCTTCTATGCCATGGAGTCTGTGTGGTTTCGGGGTGGGGGATTCCCCTGCTGCTAAGATCAGACAGCTTTTCTCTGTTTTCTTCTCATTCTTTCCTCATTTTGAGAATCGTCTGGAAGTGCCTTTGGCCAGGGCGAGGCCCCGTCCAGCTGTGTGCAGCTGGCCTGCAGACTCTGGGGACAGACAGCGGGTGCTCTGGGCTCCGCGGTCATGCGCCTCCACCTGGTCACTCTTCCGGGCACCTCAGTTTCTTCCGCTGTAGATCAGGGACTATGTTAGCCCTGCCCGTGAGGCTGTGGTGCTGGGCGAGTGACAGGTGCATGCAGAACGCACAGGACCTGCTGACTCAGTGAATGATGACAGTGACTCCTGTTTGCTTAAATCTGCGTCTCCAGCAGTGGCCACTTTCTCGCCCCTATGGAATGCGGGCAGGCTTCACGCCACACTCCCCCCCCGAAATGCTCATCATCACCTGGCAGGAAGGCCCCCCACCCTACAGATGGGGCCACGAGGCTCAGATCAGTGGTGCCGCTTACCCAAGGTCACACAGCAATAACCAGACAGGCCATGTGACCCCCGATGACTACACCCTTAGGGCCGAGGCCCTCCCATGAGATGCTCCCCAGGGACATGGGCCCCCCAGGAACAAGGACCCCCTCCAGGTGTGACACCCCTGGGGTCTCAGAGAGGGACCTCCCTGGACTGGAGATGGGGTCGGGAACACCTGCTCCCCTCTGCCCTGTACTCGGGTCTCCGTAGGGGCCAGCGCCTGGACGGTCACCTCCTGTCCTCAGCCAGCCTCCAGCCCCCTGCCCTGTGCACAGAGCCGGGGGCTTCCAGAAGGAATCAGATCTCGTTGGCTTTGCCTACTCCGTGTTGCCCTGTGTGCTCCCCTCTGGCCACCACAAACCTCGGGCCTTTGCACCTGCTGCTTCCTGGGCCCGGAACTCTTGCCCCAGATCTTCCAGCCTGCCTCTTTCTGGTCATTCTGGCTCAAACGAGGGGCCCTCTGCCCTCCCTGAACCAACGTGGCGTCCCATCAGCCTGTCCTGCATCCATTCCCACTCGCCCCGCTCCCCGTAGGAATGAATGCACTTGGCATCTGAATCCCCCACTAAAATGGGGAGGGCACTTTGTCTCAACCTACCTCGCTTGGGTTTTGTATGGCTGGCACACAGTAGGTGCTCAATAAATACTTGTTCAAGAATCAAGGGCAGCGGCACTGTAGCAGGATGTGGACATGTGCCTCCTACAGGGGGCGCTTGGAGTAATCAGTTTCCCCTTCTATGAAATGGCGCTGGAAGAGGTTACGGGTTCAAGGGAGCTGAAACTACCCCCTGGTCTGCGTGAGGAGGCCAGTGGGGGGCCCTGCCCTCTCCCCTCTTCCACCTGGGCTGACCCCTACTCTGGGCACTCTTGCGGCTGAGACCTGCTCAGGGTAAAGTCCGAGGGGCACTGGTGGAGGGGTAAGACAGACCCACGAACCTGCCTGTGTAAGCCACCCCCACAGACACCCCTCCGACACCCCTTCCCGTGGACATGGACACACAGATGTGGCAAATCACGGACACGCAGCCTGTCTGACACGCAGGGAGACGCGCGGCTTCAGCCCCCAGGGGAGTGCAACCACAGACACAGCCCCCCGACACCCCCTCCCCGTACAGATGGAAGCACATGACCACACCCTCTCCCATCACTCAGCTTCCTGGACTCTCCCCAAACTGCAGACCCCAAGAGCTTCCTTGTCTAGAAACCTCCTCCTCCTCCAGGGGGGCTCGGGGGTCTCAGGGCAGGGCTTGGCCTCAGGGAAGACTTGGGCCTGCCGGGCCACCTGCTGCTCTCTGGAGAGAGGATCTTCATGGGCACCAGGAGGGAGGCCCCCTTCCCTTCCCTGCTCCCAGAAAAGCATTGGGCTTGGAGTGGGGGCCCCCAACTCTTACACCTCCAGGCCCCAGTTCGCCAAAGCAGATGGGGCGGTGGGCAGAGCTGGAAATTCAACCCCAACATGACCCAGCAGACCCCGCCAGGCCCCAGGCTCCACTTGCAGACCTGCCTCTGCTGGGCAGCAGGGGAGCAGGAGGAGGGCTCTGCGGGAAGCCCAGTCCCTCCCTGGCCCCTCAGCAGCCCGACGCACGCAGTCCCAGCACAGGCCTCCGGGTTCCTGCCTCCTATCTCATGGGCCCCCTGCCTGAGCTGGGCCCCTCTGGCAAAAGAAGGTGAGCAGGAAAGAAAAGTCCCACCTCCATTTCCCCAGGAAGCTGCCCAGCCCAGTCCTTATTGCTCCAGCAGAAAGCAGGGCCCAGAGAAGGTAAGGAAGGAGCCTGGGGCCACACAGCAGAAGACCAGAGGGTCTCCCAGGATGGCCAGCTGCCCAAGTTTCTGGCTGGTTCTATTCCCAGGATGACCTGCCCCTGCCCTGGCTTGTGTGACTCTTATTCATTATTGTCGTGATTATTAACGGCACGGTTTACTGTTGTTACTATCATAGCGAATTCACTGCCAGCTCTCCGTGCACCAGGCATGGAGCGAAGCGCTTCAGACGGATCTTTCATTCTTGGCTCATGCACCAAATCTTCACTGGGCAGCTACTACGTCCCAGGCATGACTGGAAGGAGCAGGGAGGCAGCTTTGAGCAAAGCCAACGCGGTCCCTGACCTTGGGAGACTGACTTTTTAGGGGCAACAGATGGGGGTCAAGTACAGTAATTCGCGAGCTGGTGAATTCCGAGGGAGGTCACTGCTGTCAAAACTGAACGTCAGGGCTGACTGAGTGTGGCCGGCTCCTCTCACCAGGCCCACCGCAAGCCTCCTCGAGGACGTGGCTGCAGGTCTGAGGCTGGAAATGAGCTGTGACTTATCTCGGGAAGAGCTTTCCAGGGGTGGCCGGAGCAGCAGTGCAGAGACGCAGGGGCAGGAGGAAAGAGAAAGCAGGTGTGCGTGAAGGCCGGGACAGCAGAGCGGAGCTGTGCGTCCTGCCCAGTGTTGACGCCGCGTTGGGCAGGAAGCATCCGTCCGTGGTCAACCCATTTTGCAGGGCAGGAAGCTGACTCAGAGAAGGGCCGACACCTGCCTGGAGTCACACAGCAGGAGGTGCCAGAACCCAGGTTTTAACCACCTCTTCCTCTTCCTTTGGGGCTCAAAGATGAAAAGGAAACAAACAACGAAGACAGCCTGCGGGCGCCCCGAGCCTGGCAGGGACGCCCATGGGGCCAGCGTCCTGGTGCAGAGGGGGCTGGAGCCTGACCCAGCTCCACCACAGCTGGCCCCGAGGCCTCCCCAGGGCCCCTCACTCCTGCAGCCTGGCCCCTGGGAGACTGGGTGGGAAGGGCGGCCTCCGCGCAGGCAGCGTGGGGTCCCCAGGACAGCCCCAACTCTGCCCTGCACGAGACAGAGAGGGGCTGCCCGCGCGGCCTCGTGCTGCCCTCTGGTGGCGGTAGCTGGGGTGTCTGGGGTGTCTGGGGTGTCCTGGGTGGCCGGGGCGGCAGCAGAGCGTGGCCTCCCGCGCCCTTGCTCAAGCACCCTCGGAGCAGCCCGATTCCCACGCGCACCCGGGACCCCAGCCCGGGGCTCCACCATCCTTCATGATCTGACCGTCCATCCTCTTGCTTTTGGATGAAGTGAAAAGGTGCACATACCAGTCCTCTGCGCTCCGACGGCCTCCTAGCAGTTCATGCTGGTTTGCCGTCCTTTATCTTTTTTAAAGATTCGTTTATTTATGCTTACAAGAACTGGGGCGTAGGCCAGAGGTGTAGGGGGTGAGAGGACTCACCTCCACCCCAAATTATGGCGCGGCAAGCCTCCACAGGGCTAAACTGTGTGTGGACACGCAGCAGAGGCCGGGGGGCAGAGGCCTGGGGGGTGGGGGGTGCACTTCACTGCGTTCAGGCAAAGGAGACTGAGCACCTGGAGGGAACGCCGCCCTGGAGGGCGCAATGCTGCGGCCCCAGGTATGGATCCCGGGCAGAGCGAGGAGGCGGGAGGTCATCTGAGAGGTGCAGGCGCTGGCCCCGCTGGGAAAAGACATTTCTTTCCTCCAGGAGGACAACGCCTTCGTGGGAAGCAGGACAGGCCTTCCTGGAGACACTGCTCTTCCCCCTAGGGCAGAAAGGGCTGTAAAAATGCACAAGCCCGCCTGGCCCGGCTCTTGCTACGCCCACACACCTGCCTGCACCCAGAGCCTCTCCCCTGCAGGCGCCCAGAGCCTCTCCCCTGCAGGCGGCGCCTTCCCTGCCCCCCCCCCCACAGCTGGGTCACTCGAGGGCTGGGGTGACTGTGGCCAGCAAAGGGCGCTGTGGGCGGGGCCGGGTCCAGCACTGCTGCGGCCTGCACAGGTAACAGCAGTAACAAAGCAGGTGCTGCCTGTGCACTTGCTCTTCTCCCTGTCGGCTGGGTGTGTCTAGAGGGCAGTGAGGACCCCAGTTCTTCCGCCATGCCTGCTGTCATGTGACCTACACATGCCTGCCCCCCCCCCCCCCCGGGGCATGGAGTAAGAACATGGCTGCTGAGGGCCAGCCCGGAGCTCGGGAGAGCAAAAGCGTGGCCGTGGGTTAATGTGGTTTTGGCATAAATGCCGTAAGCGTCACGCCACATCCTAGTCTTCTGCCATCAAATGCACACACATTTCTCTTTGAAGATTTATTTATTTATGCATACAAGAGCTGGGGTGCAGGCCAGAGGTGTGGGGGTGAGAGGATTCACCAGAGACAGAGTGGGGAGCAGCATAGACAGACTAACTGAAATACGCTGCTGAGGGGGGCAGCGGGCGAGTCAGGAGAGGTCTGCTGCGCCATGAGGGTAGCTCCCTGCGCTGCAGCGGCTGGCGATAGCTTCACAGCGCTAAGACTTTAACCCTTACGCCACCAGGGAGGCCCCAGCGTTTTTTAATTTTTCTTTTGTTTTCTCCTTGGAAATAGATCTTCTTCCCCTTTTCCTTACACAAAAAGTGGTGCACTATCTATCACCTGTCCGTCTGTCTGTCTGCCATCACCCACCTGTCTTTGCTAGTGTTACGTCCCTCAGAGAGGCTCCAGGACTGCAATGATTTTCCTCTTTTCTCTTTCCCTCTCTCTCCTGCCCTGTATTTTTGGTGGCTGCGGAGTTGCTCCGTGGATGGACACCTGGGTTACTTCTCGTCTTTCACAGCTGCCCCCGACAGCCTTGTTCCGCGTCATCGGACACTGCTGCCGGCCGGGGTGGGTTTCTAGAGACCATATTGCCGGAGCAAAGAGCCGGCTCTGCTACTCCGCTGGGCAGCACCGGACCCTCAGCGTGGACCAGGCTGTTCCCCCCTTTGTGCCCAGATGTCCCCTTTCTGGCAACCTGGTGGGCTGGGCGGTTTTGGCTGGATCGGCCGAGCGCACGGGCCTCCCCAGGGCCGGGCAGCACCGGGAGGTCCGCCCTCAGCAGCCGGGCGCAGACGCGGGGAGCCCTCCCGCCCCGAGCGAGTCACTGATCATTTCACAATCAAGTGCTGGCTCCGCTCCAGGGCTTACATCAGCCGGTTTCACAACCACCCCGCAGTCAACCATCATCACCCCCTTGAACAGAGCAGGGAGGGGGCGCCAGAGGGTTGGGGGGTCAGGGTCAGCCTGAGCCCAGCGAGCAGGAGACGCATTTGGGAGGAGACACGCGCACATACATGTCCCCAGTGTGCCCCCCCTGCGTGCGCGGACACCCCCGGGCACAGACACCAGCCACCGGGGGCAGCGCCTCAGGCAGCATCTGGAGACCAGCTCTAGTCAGATTCATATTTCTAAAGCTCTGGGTGGATTCTCCCCTCTCCCCCCACCTCCCGCTCCCCCTGCAAGGCAGGGACGGAGCGGAGAAGGGCCAGCTGGAGCGGCTCCCCAGCCTGGGGCCCTGCGAGGGGAACCCAGGGACAGCCCAGCCCGGCAGCGGGTCACCCACATCACAATGGCCCCTGCGTGAGTGGGGTGTCCGGAGGGCTGGGGGTGGGAGGGAGCACTCCTGTCCGCTGGCTGGCAACTGGACCATGAGGCAGTGACCCCCAGACAAGCACTCGATCGCGCGGAGCCTGGAACCCCAAGCTGCCGCCTGGACACTGTTGCTGGATTACGAAGCACCTTCAGGATGTCAAGATGGACACCTCCCCAGGGTGAGGGTCCCCGCGTGCAGGGGCCTAGGCGGGGAGGTGTGGGTGGACTTCAGGGTCCTCAGGAGGCCGGAGAAGAAACTTCGGCTTCCCTTTCTGAGCTGGGGCTGGCTGATTCCAGCCGACCCCCCAAGTCCTACCGTCCCCACCAACCAGGGGGCCCTGTGACTTGAAGGGGACCAAGTAGAGCTCTGACCTCTTGTACCTTCCCTTAAAGTGTGAGAAGGAGAGTGTGGAACACGACCAGAGTTTCCCCCAAATCAGGTATGGCCAGGGGTGCTGAGACCGCGGGGCTGGGGGCCCGGCCCCACACTGGCGGGCCATGCTGCCGAGATCTGGGTATGGCCCGAGGCTCTTGGAGTCTGTTTTCTCCAAGAGCCAGTTCCCAGGTGTAAAGAGACGCCTGCGAGGGACCAGCGGGGCTCAGTGCGGGCAGCGCTCGCCGGCCAGACGCCTGGGCAGGGGAGCGGAGTCCTGAGGTCTGGGGTGAGAAGCCGCCCAGGCAGGCCAGGGTGCTCAGGTGGGCAGGACAAGGCTTCCTGACCTCTGGAGTCTAGCCTGGGCGGCCCGCTCTGAGGGGAGGCCTTGGGGGGGCATCTCCCAGACCCCCTTTCAAGCCGCAAGCCTCCCTTCCTGGGAGGGGCAGGTCCCGAGCAGATACCCCTGTGGTTCCCAGTAGAGACGCGGGGATCCCCACACCATCATTAAGAGTAGGGGGCTCTTATCCTTCCCCCTCCCAGGTCAGTACTCTGGGTATCCAGGACCCCTGGGGCACCTTTCTGTCCTGAGCAGCAGCAGGCGTGGCCTTGGCCGCATGCCCCCTGGAGCAGGCGTGCTGAGGTCCCTCCTCGCTCTGAAACTTGCCCGCTGGGTGACCTCCGACAAGTCACTTAACCTCTCTGAACTAGTCTCCGTGTCTGCAAAATAGGAATGAGGCCACCCAGTAGCTGCCTCATGGTGTCTGGCACGAGTAGGCAGGGACATATTTTCAGCCAGAGGCTGGCAGGTAATAAATGCCTGATGTGGAAAAAAAGGCTGTGGCCCCGCGCCCCGCTCCTGCACTCTCAGGCCCTCTGTGGAGTCCTCCCTCCCCGGCAGCATCAGCCTCGCCTGGCGCCCTCCACCTGGCACCCTCCGCCTCCTGCAACTCCCTGTGGCCCATCCAGTGGCCCCGTGACTCTCTGGGCCTCGGCTTCCCTCCTGCTCAGCGGGTGCCTCCTTCAGGCTGGCCGGTCGGGCACAGAGGAAGCCCTAGAACTGACAGTGTGTCCTCCTTCTCCCCCAAAGAGCAGTCTCCTTCTTGGACTCGTCCTGAGACCTACCCCCCAAATTCCCAGGTAATAAACACAGGTGAGTGCCCTGCCTCCTCTCGCCAAGACTGGCCACGCAGCACCTCCCGGGGAGCCCCTGACTCCACAGCCTGGTGACCCCACAGAGCCCATGACCATGAGTTCTCTTGCCAGAGGGCAGGGGCTGGCACAGAGCAGATGTCCTGTTCTCTGCTTGCAAAGACCTGCCCCAACCTTGCAGGAACCAATGCAGGCCTCCCCCGCCGCCGCCCCCCCACCCGGGGGTGAACTTTAGGAGCGGCTGGGCTGGCTGATTGATAACCAGTGGGCATCCTCACTGCTGGAAAGTGCCCTTCCAGCTGGGTCACCCCTCCCTTAGCTCCCTGCCAAGCTGGGGTAGTCCACACCCCCACAATCAGGCCTCAGCAGGTGAACCCCAACACCCCTCTCCCCAGGCCCCAGGGGAAGCCCAGGTCTGTCCTGGTTCCTTATCACTCGGAACAACGCATGCAGACCAGACCCTGGTTCAGGCTGCCGCAGCTGGGCTTATTTTATCTTATTTTTTTTTATAACATAAAAAGGCCAGAGGTGTGGGGGGTGAGAGGGGTCACCAGAGACAGAGTGGGGAGCAGAAGAGCAGACGGGAGCAGCAGGCGAGACAGCAAAGGCCTGCTGCGCCATGGGGGCCAGCTCCCTGGCCGGGGATGGAACTCAGGCTGTAGCAGTGAAAGCGCCGAGACTAACCCCTAGGCCACCAGGGAGGCCCCTGCAGTCCGGTTTACTTAACAAATCCCGGCACCACCAAGGCACTCCCTTCTCTGCACACACAAGGTCCTGGAAATGGCTGCAGGGTTTAAAATAGCCACGCACACTCCTTTGGCCCCACTGTGCAGAGGGAGAGAGAGGGCACAGGAAGGCTTTTGGGGTTCTGGGGCCTTCAGCCCCTGCCCACCACAGGGGGAAACAGGTTTGGGAATGGAACCCAGCCCCGGAGGGAGCTGTCTGGCTGGGCAGCCAGGCATCATCGGGTGAACTGAAGCACCCAGTTTAACCCAGAGAGGCTCCCCAAATCCCTGGGACCCTCGGCCGGGAGGACAGGGAGTCGTGACTGAGGGAGGCAGGCGGGTGGGAGGGGGGAGGCGAGCTGGGGGGAAGGAGGGCCCCCCTGGTGGGCCTGGGGGGCTGGGGGCGCACCTTCCAGGTCTCAGGAAGGCTCAGCGAGGACTCGGGGCGGGGGATGGGGAGGGGTCTGAATGTGCGCCCTTCCCCCCTCCCCCAAAGCAATGCCCCCTAGCTTCCCTAGGATGGGGTCTGCCATACCCCTGCAGTCCATGTGTCCTTACTGCGGAAACTACATCATCACGGTGCCCACGCGGGTGCCGGGGGTCCTCACCTGGCTGCTGTGCACGGGCCTGTTGCTTTTCGGGTGAGTGGCTCTCTCGCCTCCGCGCGGAAGGGCCCCGCGGGCTGGGGCGGACTGGCGGGGCGCCGACCCCAAGCCCCAGGCCCCTCGGCCCCGCCCACGAGCCTGACCCCGCCCTCATCCAAGCCCCGCCCCAGTTCCTTAACCTAGGCTCCGCCCCCAACAAAGCCCCGCCCACCCGGGCCCTCCCCTCAACCAAGCCCCGCCCCGGTTCTCTTAGCCCAGACTCCGCCCCCAACCAGGCCCCGCCCACGGGGGGGTCTCAGCCCAAGCCCCGCCCACACAGTTTTCCCCCCTCAACCAAGCCCCGCCCACACGGGGAATCGCAGCCCAAGCCCCGCCCCACAACCAAGCCCCACGCCAGTTCCCTCAACCCAGACTCCACCCCTCACTCACTCCAAGCCCCGCCCACCCAGGGAACCCCCTCGGACCAAGCCCCGCCCCGATTCCCTCAACCGAGACTCCGCCCCTCACTCACTCCAAGCCCCGCCCACCCAGGCTCCCTCAACCCAGGCCCCGCCCCACAAGGCCCCGCCCCAGCCAAGCCCCGCCCCGCCCCGCCCGCCCCGCCCCGGCTCAGCGTCCTCTGCCCTCGAGACCGCAGGTGCTTCCTGGGCTGCTGCCTCATCCCCTTCTGCGTGGACAGCCTGATGGACGTGAAGCACCTGTGCCCCGTGTGCGGCAGCGAGCTTTTCCGCTACCGCCGCCTGTGAGCCTCCGTGAAATAAAGCTCCCTAAGCCCCGGGGCTGTCGGCTGCGCTCCTCGCCGGGGGTCGCGCCGCCACGAGCAGGGCGCGGCCTGCCCAGGTGCCCAGGACCCTGCCCTCGGCGCCCCCACCCGCCCCAGCCCCCACCCGTCCCTTGCCGGGTGGCCGTGACCTCCCGCTGTGTGCAGCACCCGTGGGAGACCCCCACACCCCCAATGACGCCCCTCACACAGCGGCTCTGCGGGCCCCACCTGGGATGCCCCGGGGCCCCCTCCCGGGAAAACCCTCCGCTGGCACCACCCCGGAGCTCCTTCCTCCCCTGCACACCCAGCCTCTCCCCTGGGTGCCCCAGGGCCCCCGCAAACCCGACCGTCTCCACAGTGCCGCCCTCTCAGGCCTCCTCGCAGCCCTTCTCTTCCTCCCACTGTCCCGCCCAAGGTTCCCTGGGGAGACGGCCGCTCCCCAGGGGCCTGCCCTGTCCCCTGCCCTCTCAGTCCAGCCAGCGGCTGGCACAGACACCGCGTGACCCACGAGGCAAGGGGCCGTGGCTTCAGCCCCGGCTGGGCGAGACCCCTGCCCACAGCACGCCGCCTCAGGAGCAAGCCCAGGCTTAAAAAAATAAATCGTCGTATTGAAGTGACCATGTCCCGGGCGTCTGTCTCGGGCGCTCAGCCGTGTAGCTGGACGTGTCTGCGCGACGCGGTGCTCCCCCCCCCCCCCCAGTGTCCATCCTTCACCACCGACCCTCTGACCTGACTTCCCACGCCCGCCCCGGGGAACCACCATTTCGTGCCAGGTCTGAGGGTTCATTTTGCTCGCTCGTTCCCTTTATCCTGCGCAGGAGGGGATCCTGTTTGTCTTCCTCCATCTGATGATTCACGTAGCCTCATTCCCTCCAGCGGCCTCCACGCTGATCAAATGGCAAAGCGATTTTCCCCCGAGCTCACGCGTGTCCTGTTTTGTGTACGAGACGCGTCTCCCTCACCCACGCAGGCCCCGGGGCCCTGAAGCCGTCTGCCCACGGCGGCCGCTGGGCCTAGCGCTGCGAGGGCGCAGGGCACGAGGCTTCCAGTCAGTGTCTTCCTGTTCGGGTAGCCACCCAGGCGCGGGGAACTGGATCATGTGAAATGTGTATTCTCAATTTTTCGAGGCGCCTCCGGCTGTCTTCTACTGCACCACTTAATATTCCCACACGCACCGGGGTCCCTTTGCTCCGCATCCTCCAAATACTTGCTTCAAAGTCCAGACTTGGAGGTGGGGTGCGCTGGAGGCCACTGCTGAGCAGGCTCGGCCATGCCCTCCACTGTCCCCACCCCCCACCCCCAGCTCTGCGCTGCGCTTTGGGCCAGCGGGGAGCTGACTTCGCCCTGGGGCTGACCCTTCCCCAGCCTCTCCCTGCAATGCCCTGCCCGCACCTCCTGAGTCACATTCCCCAGGCGCTGGGGGCCCCCAGGACCTGGCTGAGACCAGTGGGTTTGTGGGAGCTGGGGGTGGGGGAGCAAATCTTCCCAAATCACTGCGCCTGCCCGATCCCTAGAAAGAGGTTTGATGCTCACAATTCCTCCCGGGACAGCACAGGGCCCCCAGCAGTTCCCCCGGCTGTTGTGCAGGAATTTAGCAAATGCTGAGGCCCTGAGCTGCCTTATGAATGGGATCCCTGCTGGCTAAATGGGGTCACCTGGAGAGGACAGCCAGCGGGGGAAGGGATGAACGAAAAAGGATCTTTATTTTGTAAAATATAAAAAAATACTACTCCGTCCATGTTTTCAATCAGAGCTTCATCGAGAAGCGGGGAGGGAGCGGCGAGCAAGAGTAGGAAGGGAGGCGTGTTTGGCCCTAAAATGTGGCAGTGGCAGGCTGCACCCCGGAAGGCAGCTCTGGGGACAGCCCCCTCAGCTCTGGGGACAGGTTTCTCCAACGTGATGTCCGCTTCCTCTCCTCCCCAGGTAACTGCCCCCTCACCCCCAGGTTCCCTGGAGGAGGGGGGCGGGGAGCGAGGACCGGCCAGGGGGCGCAGCCTCCACCTCCACAGCCAGACAGGGACCCAGCCTAAAGGGACCCAGCCTAACGAGTTCGGAGTAGAGGATGAAGCTTCTGACAAACCAGCCTCGGGCCCTGGGCGCCAACCTCCCCTCTGGAATAAAGCAGGGCAAGGTCCGGGTGAGCCAGAAAGTTCCCCATCCTGGTCCTGAGTCCGAAGGCGGGCCTGGCTGTGTCCAACAGGGTGGGTGACCGGTGGGGGCCTGGCCGAGGCCCAGCGGGAGGGTAAGTCTGGGGTGCCCCTGGCTCTGCTGGCGAGGCCAGGGGCCACCTTTGGCCCGAAGGGGCTCACGGCTCAAGGCCACACCCACTAGGCAACTTGTGGTTTTGACTCAGTTTCCCGGCAAAGCTGAGACGCCAGCAGCTGGTCTTCTGGGACGGCAACATCCCAACTCAGAGCCTGACGCCTGGTCCTCCACGGCTCTGCTGGTGGCGCGGGTCACGTCACGGCACCAGAGCCCCCGGCCCCCATCACTGGCCTGGCCTGGCCACCACTGAGGTGCCAGGGGACACCCAGCTCAGCCCCCTTCCAGGACCTACATCAGCCACCGGCCTCTCGCTGCCTGGTGAGGACAAAGAATGTGCTGTCGGCCGCTCAGAGCAGTTAAACAACCGTCCCCGACAGGACCCGACCCCGCTCATCAGGCCGGTGACTCGGTGCCCCTGGCCCAGGCCCTGCTGTGCTCCCCACTCCCTGCCGACAGGACCCGACCCCGCTCATCAGGCCGGTGACTCGGTGCCCCTGGCCCAGGCCCTGCTGTGCTCCCCACTCCCTGCCGGGGTGATCTGACTGGGGCGGGCGGGGGCAGCAGGCTCCTTCCCCGGGGTCCTTCTGACTCCGCCCCTGTGCCTCTGGCCGGCCATTAGGGGGGCCCAAGGCTCAAGGGGAGCCTGTGCCTCGCCCCAGACTCCTGCTGCTCTCCCATCAGCAAGTGGGGCAACCCCTGCCCTTCCACCCAGGGGGTGCCCTGGGCCCCGCTTCCAGAGCTGTGGTGGAGGGAATGCAGGTAGCTCTCACCTGGTGCCAGCCTGTGCCCTGAGGGTGCAGGTGAGGAAAGGGGCGAGGGGCGGAACCACCCCAGTAACAGCAAGGGGGCGGCTAACTATCTTTCCTCTCAAGGCGAAACTTTGGCACCTTCATCACCTGAGAGGCCTTGGTGGGAACCCCCAGATGCAGCCACCAGTCTCCGCCTGATGTGTGGGCCCGCGGCTGCGGGCTGCACTTGAGGGGACAGGCCCTCAGCGCCAAGGCTAGGGAATGGGGGACCCCCCCTTTCCGCGCTGCGCCCACCATGGAGAGCGCCCACGAGGGCTCCCTTCAGGGACAAGGACAGCAAACGAACCCCCAACCTAACAGCTGAGACCAAGAGCTGGCGAGAATGGCTTTATCCAGTGGGGAGATGCAGTCACGCATGGCAACTGAGCGCACCCCCGCTTTCCCTGCCCCCCATGCACGGTAGCCCGTGTGGGCAGAACAGCCACAGAACAGCCCGTGGGGCAGAGCAGGCTCAGAACTGCGACGGCCAGACTGGCAGCTAAGGTGACAGGCCCACCCCAGGGCCCCGGGGACACTGGGGGGTCAGGGGTCGGCCTGGCCACATCACTCGGACGCACCACGCACTCCACGGCTCCGGCAAACGCCACCCTTCTCCCTCCGATGCAGGGCTTGGCAAACGGGCTCTGTGAGGCCTGTTTCTAAGCGGAGTCTGCAGGCCCCGGCTCCCGCCCGCCGGCGTGTCTGCGGCTGCACGGGCAGCAGAGCCGGGGCTGGCCAGGGCAGCACAAGGCAGCAAGGTGCCGGCACGCGTGAGACCCAAGCCTGCCACCCCACGTCTCACCCCCCGAGCCTGCAGCCAGCCGCAGGCCGGTCTTGCTGAGGCCCGCGGTCGTCTCGGGACCCGCCCAGGGGCAGCCTGCTGCCGCCTGAGCCCCCTCCCCACCCCATGGAGACGGGACGCCACATTTTAAAACATAATCACGTTTATTAATATACTAGCACCTGGCCTGCGCCACTAGATGCCTTCTCACCGCGGGGGCCTCGCAGCTCCCACAGGCGGTCCCCAAATGGCACGGGCAGGGGCAGCAGGAAAGGGTACAGGGGACCGGGCAGGCAACCACTCGGCTGCCAAGAGGGGGTCCCCAGGGGCCCGTTCTGGGGGCCGAAGGGGCCTTCAGAAAGGCAGCCGTTCCTCCTCCAAGCCCCGCCACCGTCCTCCGGTCACTTCGGACCCAGAGCGACACCCTGACTGGCAGCAAGTGGCCACGTGAGGTGGCACACGCTGCCCCCGAGTGCTCACGGGCAGTCGCTGGCGAGACTCAGTCTCTGAGAGGAGAACAGAGCCTCAGCCCAGAGCCAAGACAGAAGACCAAGCCTGGACGTTCCGAGAGAAGCCAGGCCGCGGCCCCTCTGTGGGAGGAGGGGTGGGCGCGCCCGCAGGCTGGAGGCAGGACAGGAGAGTGCCTGGCAACAGGCTTCAGGGAACAGGGGCCCGGAGACCAGAGTGGCGCCAGGGAGGGGCGCCAGCCAGCACAGGACCGGGACGCAGGGGGCCTCCCCAGGCCTCCACCACCCTAGCACCTGCAGCCACAGCGCCCCTCCCGGAAAAGCCTCTCTTCAGCTTCAACGGGGGAGTCATCGGCCACAGCCAAGCCGGCCCGGGACAGTCTTGGCGATGCTGGGGGGGGGGGGGGGGGGCAGGTGGGTGATCAAGGGCAGGTTTCCCAAGCCTAGTTCCAGGGAGAGCAGAACTCTCCCTCAACTTCCACGGCACTCACTGAATTATAATTTTTATAGAAAATTTTATTCAACATACAACATTTTCCAGCAAAAAGGCAATATACAGGAAGAGTCGGTGCACACTGCAGCTACAGCAACAACAAAAGATCCGGGGAAGGATGAAAACTAAGTGTGAGCTGCTGATTCTATTTCACTGCACTCAAACTGGACACGCAGCTGGCGTCAGCGCCAAAGTAAAGGGGACGAGGCTGGACGGAAAGAAAACTGCACACGATGAAGAGCAACATCAGTGAGTCACTTGCCGGTTCACCCAACAGAAAGTCACCTCCTCCCAGTGGTAAATTGTACATGTTCATTCGTTAAATATACAATTTCATTTCTTTTTTTTTTTCCTTTTAACTTTTTTACAAAGTCAACAGCGTACTAGCCACTAGCGAGCATGCCCTCTGCTAAAGGCTCTCCTATGTGTCTGTTCCATCGCCAGGGAGTATTTATAATGCTTTCACCTGCCCTGCGTGAGCTGCGAGCCGGGGTACGCCTCCTCTGCACTGACAGTGCCCCCACTTAGCGCGCAGGCCCCGGCGGCTGTCGGGACCGTGGTCAGCACGTCCGCTCTGCAAACGGGCTGCAGGCCGTGGCGGCTGGCGGCAGGAGAGCCGGGCAGCTGAGGACCGAGGAAGGGGCGACAGGACACGCGGTGAAGAAAGAGCGCTATTTATTAGGTTGTGAGTTTCCGTTTCGCCTTTACAGATGCACAGAAGGTCATTTAAAATATAACTGAGGGAAATACGTCAGACGAGCCTAAACGTAAGACTTACTAGCTGCAGGGCTGGTGACCGGGACCCCAGGGAGCAGCCAGGCCGCTTGTGCCAACTAGAACAGACGAGACCCCTTCCGCCCACAGGTGACCCGCGTGCCACTAACCTCGGCCTCCCCCGCTTGCCGACGGTTGCCGTGCCCTGTGGTCACCATGAAATAACTCTCATTGGCATCCAAGCTTTATAAAAACACCTTCATTTTGCTCAAAAAGGACAGTCAATAGATACAGAGAAGCCAAACTGAACAGCCTCAACAAAATAAAATTAACATCAGCAGCAAATCCTCTTGCTGGAGACCGGCTAGAGCGCAGTGTCCACAGTTCTGGCTGTTAAAAGGGCCGCACCACACACTGTCCCTCGCCTCGCACACGGGGAGGAGTCAGTTATGGATTTTAATGGCCTTTTCAAGGTAAGTGTAGCGACTCCTCTTTGGGGCTTTGTTGAAGTGGTCGAGCCCCAGCCAAGGCCGAGGATGAGACATGTTACCTGGCGGGGAGAGAGAAACCTGAGACACGGCGGCCCCCAGAGCCCGGCCCACGTAGCCGCCCGCAGCCATGAGGGCCAGCGCCTGAGCCTCGCGCCCCAAGACTCAGCATCCCGGGGGCCTCTACCATCCCGGCCCCTGTAAGCCGCCACCGCAGCCGGACTGAGCGCGTCGACCCTCCCCAGAACCCATGGCGCGCTGCAGCAGGGGGACGGCCGCCAGCCCGCGGTGGGAACGGGAGCACTGGCCTCCAGCCCAGGGCCGCGGCCTCCCGCCTCTTACCATCAGCTGCTGAGAAGCGACCCCACGGTGAGGGGGACCGAGGAGGCTCTTACCAGGCTGAGGTTCAAAATCTTTCAAGTTTACTTCATACTCATCTTCGTTGATGTACTGGTGTCGGCCCATCATCACAATGGCGAACTTAAACTGAAAGACAAGATGGGAGACTCCCTCGATGCTGCCTCTCAGCAGAAGCCCGGCCTCCCAGCCAACCCCACGCAGCCCGCCGGCCGGGTCTGAGGCGCGCGTACCTTTTCAAACTCCTTTTCCTGAATGTCCAGCAGACTCTGGATCCGCTTCATCACTTCTCTGAAATGCTCGCCCTGCAACGGCAAGGACGGTGCCCGCGCTGCTCACGCTCGCCTGCCGCCTGGGCCCAGGCAGCCGCCGGGCGGGCACCCGCCCCAGCCCAGAGTGACCCGAGCCGGCGCGGCAGGGCGAATGCCGCAGAACCCACCTGGTGTATCCTCAGCAAGAAAGGAACCCCAAATGTCCCAAACACCTCCTTGTGGAAGTGCGCCACTGTGATCAGCATCTCGTTCTCCTTGTCTATGTCCACCTGGTCCAAGGGGATCTCCTGGGGACACATTTAACACCTGGGTCAGTGCTGTCGCTGCGGACAAACACCACGTCCGCTCCCGACTCGCAACTCCCACGGGCGGCCCGGTGCTCCTGCGGCTGAAGCCTGTCAGCTGGTATGTCAGCTTCTAGGCGAAGCTCGGGTTTGGGGGGCCACATGGAACGGCTCCAAAGCCAACAGGGACCACAGTTCTGACCAGTTTGCTCGGTGGCCCAGGCTCAAATTTCATTTCTAAGAACGAAAACCACAGGCTCCCCCCACGGGTCGGAGACCAACTGGGGGAGACGAAAAGGTGGCCACAGGGGCAGCGGTGGCTGCCCGGAATGTACGTAAAGACTGAGCTGCGGGCTCGAGGCCAGTCTCCTTTGTGTTTTATCACAATAAAATAATGAATTTTTCAACCTCCCTGAGAGGAAGGGTCACCCCCGGGACTCCGCCGACTGCCGGCACAAGAGCAGACAGCCTGCGGGCCGGGGCCTCTGCACCAACAGGCAGCGCCCCCCGCCGTGGCTCATTACCTCTATTCGAAACGTCCGACTCGTGGCAGGAGATAAACATTCTAATAGCTCATCTTCTTGATGCACACCAATAATTTTGTAGCTTACAATTTCTAGCAGCCTGAGGGACAAAACAAGGGGGGTGGGGGGAGAATGTGAAAAACTGACCACGGAGTCTTCTAGAAACGCGATCGAGGTGCGCAGGTGTGCGGGGCCCAGAGGCACCAGCTGGGAGGCTGGTCTGCAGGGAACGCCTGACGCTGGCCTCCGAGGGCCTGGAGTGCTTGGGGGGAGGCGGAGGCAAAGGGAGTCTGAACTGGGTTTCCGCCAAGCCAGGCGGGCCGTGTGACTGTGTCCTCAGGTTCGCTCGGACGAGAGGTCGCGTTCTTTCACCAGTATCACCCGGCAAGCACTCTGGGAAGCTGCGCCCAGGGCGGCTCTGCCCTGGCAGCCGTGTCAGGCAGCAACGGGCACCGAGTCCACACTGCCAGGCGGAGGCGGCATCCCCTCGGCCTCACGGTGCCGGCCGAGGGAGAAGAGGCCACTTCTCAAATGCAAGCAGGGCAGCCTCCCGAGCCTCAGGCCTCCTCTCTGCCCCGCTGTGTCTTGGCCGGGCGCTGCCTCCCGACTCTGATGAAGAGCCAGAGGTAAGGAGGGGACAAGGGAAACGTGGCTTGGCTGAGGAACCTAAGCGGCTGCGAGGGAGGGGCAGCAAGGAGCCTGGCGCGGCTTCCGGCTGGGAGACTGGCCCACAGGCACCGCCAAGGGGCCTGTCCAGCCCCTGTACTTGCCTAAGTTTCCCTGACGCCTTCTCCCCCAGCTCCACAGCCTTCTTGCACTCCTCCAGCAGGTCCCGGACACACCCGTGCTTGTCTGGGTATAGTGTTATTTCCTGAGGAATGACAGGAGAGAACAAACGCTCAAAAAGACACCCAGGGCTGCCATAATAAACTACTCTGCTTGCAGAGAAAAACCAACCACAGTAATTATTCCCAACCGTCCCCCCCAGCCCCACGGCCCATGGCCTGCAACCCCCAGGACCGAGCCGAGTTCAGAAATGCCACTTGGAAGCAAAAAGCCTGTGATTCGCGCAAGTGTCCCGAGGGGTCAGGCGGGGCCTTCCCCACCCCCAGCCACCTGACGGCGAGGGCTCTGTGGGGGAGGCCCAGCTCGCCCACCAGGTAGGGATATTTTTGGCCTGCGTCTCAAATTCTCCCTCCATTCTGGAAAGGTGGGAGGCTCAGCGTACAAGCAGTCAGACTTTTTCTAGAAGAACCATGCAGAAGTGCGGCTGGACCCGTGACTGGAGTGGCCGTGAGCAGTAACCTGGGAGGTGTCCGCACTATACAGACGTCTGGCCAGGGCAGTTCTGCCCCAGGCCAAGCAGCAAGGCAGGAGCTGCCAGGTCTCCCGCTGGTAAAAGCAGGGTCACTGGGGTCTTGGTTACGCAGCCCCCCGACCGCAGAGGTGGTGCAGGCAGGAAGCAGGCAGACTGCGTCGGGGCCCAGGAGCCCGCACTGGGACTCAGGGACACTAACGTGTTGTCCCCTCATCCTGCTGCTCAAGTTTTCGAGGTCTGGGAAGAGAGAAACCACCACCAAGCTCCAAAAAAATTCCTATCATTAAAAAGCACTTACCTCTTCCCTAAATTGGCTGTTTAACCATATACACTTAAAACTCCTCCTGTTTTCAAAGTCTGTGATCTTCATCTTGAGCTGTTGAGAGAAGAGACGGGCTGCACACCGGCTCCCACAGGCCCCGCGTCCTCCCGCGGCCACAGGGCCAGCAATTTGGACCCGTACCTGCTGATAGTAGAGTTTCTTGGGCTGTCTAGGCTTGAAGAATTGTAGAAGGTCTCGTAGCGTGCCTTCGTAATTATGTCTAAGAGGATTCCCTGGCCCATCCCTGTAACTATACCGGAAAGAGCACTGAAATCAACACCCTGCCCGTGTGCCTAGGACAGATGCCCGCGAGCTGCACGCGGAAGCAACCGCCAGCCTCACACCCAGCCTCGCAGTGTGACCTGGTCCAGGCCGTGCCCTAACCCGCCGAGTCCCCAGGCGGCTGCCCCAAGGGTGACCCAGCACAGACAGCCTTGCGGGGATGCCCAGCGGGTGGGCTGACGATGGAGCCAAGCCAGCCTGGTTTGGCCAGGGCTGTTGGTGACTGGGGCGCCTGGAGCAGCGTGGGAGATAACGTGACAAGTCTACATCTGAAACTAGGAGACGGCACGGCGGGTGAAGTGGCTGCGTACTGAGGACAGCCAATTCCAAACGCCTGGGCAGCCGATGGCAGAGAGCAGATGCCGGGAGCGCCTGTGAGCGGGGTGGGCTTACCCTTGAGACTTGAAAAACTGCAGCAACATGGGGTCGGTGTTCAGCCGCTGCGCAACTGTCTTTGCGACCTGGGAAGGGAGGGAGCGGAAGTCAGAAGGGAACTGAAATCTGCGTACAGCCTTTATCACTCAGCACTCCAGCCGCTCACAGAGAGGCCAGCAGGCCGCACCCGCGCCACAGGGGAATACTGCTGGACGGAGCCAGCTCCCCGGCGCCAGCAGCCTGTCTGCTGAAAGGACTTTTTAAAAGAGTTTTTTTTTTTTAAATCACTGTAAAGATGAAGTCTATAGATTTTTATATTTTCTGATTGTTTGGCAGGGGGTGAGGAGGGGGGGTGTCCCCTTCGGTATGTAATTATTGGAGCAAAGTTACTGCTGAAACCATGACCTCTTAAGCCAAATTATACCAGGAATAGAGAGGATTGTGAGAGAAGCAATTTTCAAAAGGACTCAGTCTTTCTGATGTGAGATCTGAAGAGAAAAGAGCACTTTTCAAATACCTGAAAATAATTCATTCTATTTGATAATGTAACCACAAATCCAGGATCATTAGGGATTGTTTTATCACAGAAAATGACATCCACACGGTGGTAGAGGTCTCTGAAATATTCCTTTGCGGTGGGCAGTTCACTGTTATCATTTTCGGGGTCATCCCTGGGAGGAAAAAAAAAGAATTTGCAGACTGAATCACAGGGCGGGCCGGCAACCAGGGGCAGCTGATGGCACCATCGAGGCTGATGGGCGCAGCCATGACCCCAGGCTCCCGTTCCCAGGTGCCCGCAGCCCCTCGCACCCTGTCAACCGGGACAAGAAGAGAGACAACCCTGCGCCCGGGCTGTGCCCTGGACTCCCAGTCTTCATCTCGACACAGAAACAAACAAAAGGGCTGGGCCCACGCCGGCAGGGCACCCTGTAACTGGAGCAGGAGGGGCAGACTCCAGCATCCGCGCTGAGGCAGGGGACTGAGGAGTCATTCAGCCTAGATAGTCCCTTTCCTGGGCCTCAAGAGCCTGCTCACCCCTGCCGGTGCCCCTGTACCCTGTGGGCTCTGCAACCTGTGTCCAGGTGTGCCCTGGCCAGGAGGCATCAAGAGCAAAGCCCTGGCAGGTACAACAGCAAGAGTTGAAGGCCAGACCCGCAGGGTTATGTGCAGATTTAACTTCTAAGGAATTTCATGTTTTAAGGGAAGGAAAACCCTTTTAGAATCCAGCAATGACTGCCACCGTGCCAAGAGTTCTCAACCTCACTGCAGACATTTTAAGGACACAGAAGCATGAAATGATGACAAGTTCATCGCCACTGACTCCAAAACGAGAGGCCACTTGTGCTAATACCCTAGGACGCTGCAGGAGAAACACCTAAGCACGCCTTGGGGTGTCGAGGGACAACTCTGCGTCCTCGCCTGGGGCTCCCGACACGAGGACAGAGTGAGCGCCCCGTCGGGAAGTACGTACTTCTGGAACACGATAATATCGCCATCCATTAGTTCATCCAGGGCTTTATCAAGAGACACATCATAGTCCTGAATTCTCTCTGTTAAATTCGGTTTAACTTCCTAGAGTCAAAGAAACGAAATGGTCACAATGCACCTTCGTCTGATGCCTGACAGGGCACTTCCTGCGAGTCCCAAACCAGCCCCGCTTTTCTAATAAGGTAATTACCGGCCCTAAATTGGTAAAGATCACAAATCTACAATGTGATCCTCAACCCAACATCGCCCTGAGCCCCACCTAGTTGTAGACTTTACCCAGTGACAAATTTGGGGCTAACGAAACACCTCCCCCAGGCACCGAGGACATACAGATGAAGGGAAACGAGCCACGCAAACCTCATAGAGGATAAGGCTAGTATCCTGGATAAATCCTGCTCTGTCACACATAACCGGGAGCAAGTCACCTGGTTCAAGAAAAATGAGAAACCCAAAGCTGTAACACACCGAGACTTCAGCGAAACTGATTTGAAAGCTGAGCACAGGGAGGACTTACGTATTTTGCAGGATATCGGGGTGTAGATATGCCCACAGTAATTCAAGCTCCGAGTTTTGGGATCATACATCTTCAGAAATAACATCACATCATCTGCCAAGTCGATGAACAGGTTTGGTTAGGGCCTGAACACGCCACACCATGCTTAAGAGACACGGACAGTGAGGGCGGCGGGCGCAGCAGCCCGAGTCGGGTGGGGCCCGCTCAAAAGGCTGGCGCTATGGCTGCGGCAAGATGCGGGGTGAGTCGAGGGACCCGAGGTCCTGCCCTGGTGCCAGCCTGCTGATGGTGAGTTGCCAGGGCAATGTAAGCTGCAGCTGCATCTCCGCAGCCACAACGTGCAGATGAAGCAGTGTGCAGGCCCCTGGCCTCCGCCCGCAGAGAACGTGCAGCCCCCAAAGCATGGGGTGTTTACTCTCTGACCCTTGAGAGAAAGGCCACGGCCCCTGCACCCCCAAGGAGCAAGGGGGTCAGTCACACTGTTCCTCCTCCACATGGGGCTGCCCAGGAAGGCCCAGGGCTTTCACCAACAAGCCTGAAACCCTTGGGGAGTAGCAGGACGTCCAGGCAAGGGAGGTGCCATGCCCAGGAACTCGCCCATCGCTGCCCTCAGAGGGGGCCGGGGGCTGGCACTTACGATCCTTGTCAAACTTGGGCAACGTGGCTCCGCTGGCAGCCAGCTCTGGATCAACTGTTTCCAGGAATATTGTCCAAGGGTTCTCATTATCACTGAGTTCAATCATCTGTGCCCAAAAGAGATGCTGAATTTAGAAGATTCTAATGGCTAAGCAGGCATGAAATCTATACTTGAGAACGGAGGAAAATGTCCAGCTGGGAGAAGCTGGCCCAAGGAGCTGGGCCGCAGCCGCCTGCATCGTGCCACCCACCGTCTTGTTGCCGTCAGCCTCGTTATCCAGCATCGCCGGCCGCTTGGTGCCGTTGCTCCGTGCTTGCATGGGCCACAATCGAATCTGATCTTGTGGAAACCCCTGGAAAAAAGTAAAATTAATTAAAACAACATGGGCTTGTGTTTCAGTTCTGCAGCGGCAATGAGGCTGCAGTAAGAAAACAGCACAAGCAGCCCCCTGCGGGTACGGGTGCGGCAGGAGACCCATCTGCAGGTCGCAGCCAGCTGGGGCTCAGACACGAAGGGTGTGTCAGAGAAGGGGGTCGGTCGTGTGCCTCACAGCAACGGGGGGGGGGGGGTGCGGGCGCACGAAGGCGCCCGTCCTGCATGGCCAAGCCAGTGCGGTGAACAGGCACTCACCATGGTCTGGGAGAGGTTCTGAACAAACTCAGCCAGCGAGGAGTTCTTCAGCACTTTGAACACGGTGTACTTCACCTTCTCTTCATCGTACATGTCATTCCCTTGGTGGCCACAAAACTGGTCCTCCGCCACTATCTGAAAACATTCACACCGACACACAAGTTCGCATGGTGCATGAACAAAGTCTACCCCGCTGGTCACGTCTAGGTTTAGGCACATAAAAAGCAACCAGCCAGCCACTCAGGTCAATGGCCTTTTCCTAGAAAATCCAAGAAGAGTGACCGATGACCAAGGAGACTAATCCAGGTATTTTTTCAGAAAAGACAAAACCTTTAATGGGATTGCTCTTAACTCATCCACAAGCACTGGCCGTGAGCTACAAGTGGGGTGGTCTCCAAATACCATAAAGTAGAGGTGCACAGTGGGCCTCTCTTTTCCATGCCGTCAGTTTGTTAGAACCAATGCCTCCTTTGTCTCCTAACACTGCGAGTGAATTATGAACCGCAACCTGGACAGGCACCTCCCCCGGCGCCCCCCCCCCCCCCCCACCGCTGCTGCTTCCTCCTGTCCGTGTCTGTGTCCTGCTTTCCGGGGACTCGGCCCTCCCTCCTGTGCACTCTTCTGCCGGTCCTGGGGGCCCCTGCATCTCTCCTCCCCTCTGCACTCAGAGGCACGCGCCACACACAGGCGGCAGCCGCTGCCGGATGACCTCAGCGCTTCTCCACCCAGTCTTTACCCTGAGCTGGGGCGTGTTTCCCAGATGGTCAGGGCCTGACCTGAGTGTGAGTGGAAAGCACTCAAGGAGCTGCCCAGGAACGATGGGAGCAAGCCTGAGTCAACCAACAGCGCCTCTAGAACAAGGCCAGGCCGGGCCAGGCGTGTGGAGCAGGCTCTCAGCTGACCCCGGACCCCGCCCCCAGGGCCCCGGAGGCTGACCTGCACTTGCATGTAGAGGTGGGCTTCCTGCCGCTCCTTCCGCTTCTGAGCCTCGATCCTCTTCTCCTCTTGCAATCGTTCCACCAACTGCTGAGGAATATCGTGGTCGGTGACGGCTTGTAAGACTTCACCTGCAGGACAAATGCACCTTCTTTTGCCTTTGCCCAGGGTGGACTTGCCTCCCCACCGGGGAAGGCCTCAATTGTCCATCACCACCCACAGACTCCTCTCTTACAGAAAAACCACTCGGGAGCATGAAGCTACACGAAAGCCCAAGCCCATCCTAGCCTGCTTCTGACGCTGGAAGCAGGACGGGAGACGTGTCTGGACCGGTGGCGCGCCTGGGCCCACTCCGCGGGCTGAGAGCCCAGGGCGCTGGGAGACTCGGGAGACGGGAAGAACAGAAACTGGCCACTCACTCAGCTTTGACTCCCTGATATAAACCAACATGTAGGCGTTGGTGCAGTGGCGCACGGAGAGATCGTCATCATGGCCCCCGTAGTTGTGCTCGATGGCTTCCTCCTTCGTACACCTCGATACCACGTCATCGTCAAATTTACACCACTGCAGAGGAGAGCCAGGAGACATCAGAGGCGGGGCTAAGAAGCAGCACGAGTATTCTAAAATACCTGATGTGGTAAGGCCTGGCCTTGCCTCAGAGACTCGTCAGAACTTCCCCTTTCCTCACTCAATGGTCTGGGGAAATTGCTAGCGTTCATCCATGGGCAATTTTGTGATCTACTGAAATAGCTCATCATCTTCTTCTTCTTTTTTTTTTTTTTAAAAAAGATTTATTCCTTTATGCATACAAGAGCTGGGGCATAGGCCAGAGATGCGGGGAGTGAGAGGATTCACCAGAGACACCAGAGTGGGGAACAGAACAGGCGGATTGACCCAAGTACACTGCTGAGGGGAGCAGCGGGAGAGCCAGGAGAGGTCTGCTGTGCCAGGTGGGTTGCTCCCTGGCTGAATCAAACCCGCGCTGCAGTGGCTGCGGATTGCTTCATAGATTGCGTCTTAACCCTTGCGCCAACAGGGAGGCCCTCAAATAGCTCATTTTCAACTTAGGGTCCAATCTCCTGAAACTACCAACTTTTTACAGAATTAAAGAAGCCAGTAGTATTGAGATTCCTTTTTTTAAGGATTTATTTTTATTCATTTACGCATACAAGAACTGGGGTGTAGGCCAGTGGTGCAGGGTGTGAGAGGATTCACCGGAGGCAGAGGGGGAGCAGAACAGGTGGAGCTCCTGAAACACACTGCTGAGGGGAGCAGCAGGGAGACAGGAGAGGTCTGCTGCGCCATGTGGGTCACCTCCCTGGCTGAGGATCGAACTCAGGCCACAGTGGCTGCCAAAAGCTTGATAGCACTGAGACTTTAACCCTTACCCCACACCAGGGAGGCCCAGAATTGGGATCCTATGGTGTGGTTATCAAAGTGACCAGGCCCTTTTATGCCACCCGGTGACATCATGTCCCGACAGCAGGCTCCCTGGATGAAAACCCCACACAGAGATGTAGGCGAACAGGCAGGGGAAGCATTCCACAGCTGGGGGAAGTGCAGAGTGACTTCTAGCCCGCACTGCCCCCCACCAGGCCATGGAAAACCATGCTGCTATTAGCCTTAGTGGGAGATCCGTGCCTCACACTAGCCAGAAGGGATTCTCTAAGGTCCAGCACTCAGTGCTGACAAAGAGATGCACAAGAGCAACCATGAACCCACTCTTCATCTTAAAAGAACCAGCAATGAACACACATCAAAACACCAGAGCCAGGAAAGACCCCGCAGCCAGCAAGCCCACCCAGCTGAAACGGCTGCAGTCCCCACTCAGGGTCCCCCCGCCACCTCCCACACTTACTTTGCCATCCCCTTTGGGATTTAGATAAACCACGTAGTGTCCACCATGATTATCTCCACTGTGGACCAGGACTGCATGAAGAATATAATTTGCAGGGTCCTTAGGATCTGTTTTTTGCAAAAATTCATCGAGTGGTAACTGTTCAGGGAACTCAAACCTATTTAGAAACATTAAAAAAACAAAAATCCAGGTTTTAGTCACATGTGACATGTTTCATCACTGGGTTTTATTTGTTGTTAGATCTCTAATTTATTGGCTTTTCTTGATTTGGAAAAGGAAGTCTGATGTACTACTACTACTAAGGCAGCTGCAACTTACTAGAACAAATATTTCTGCATCTACTAGTACAAGACTTAAAGCCAGATATGAGAAAACGCCTTAAACACTGAGATACCTAACAACTTCAAATTCAACGCTATGACGCGAGTCAGTGTTAGAGCCCGTGTACACTGTGGGCAGTTCCGGGTGATTCTGATGGTCCAGGGCTTAGGCCACTGCAGGTTTGAGAAACACACAAATTTGTAAAAAATCAAATTTGGGGAAGGAAGACACATGGAAAGGAAACTCCGCAGTGTGATTTCCTAAGACATCCCGAACCTGACCTGTATTTAAATTATGGGCTCCATAAATATTTCAATTACATGGTGGAAACCCATGAAGAGGAAGTAAGTCAGGGGAGGCCTGCAGTGCAGACAGAGCCAGTGCCCACGTGGCGCTCAGGAATCCTGGCCCAGCGTTGCCAAATGTTCTAAATTCCTAAAAGATGCCACAGACCGAGACTTCAACGTGAAATCTCGTGATTTCTTAAAATGTTAGGGACTAATTCCAATGAAAACAAGGTGAGGAACCACCAAAACACATCTGCAGAATGGATTTAGTCTGCAGGTTGCTGGTCGTGACTGGTAGACAGTTTCTGACATAAAAGACAAAAGACAAAGGACGAGCAGAGCCCCAACCTGCGGTGTGTCACCTGGCTGGCTGGGCCAGGCCGCGCTCTCCCTCAAGTCTGAAGGGAGACTGAGCAACCTCTATCTATCCTGTCAAAGCTGGGGCTCAAAGTAAACAGGAGAGAAAGCAAGTGGCAGACACCTGGGACGGGGCACACGAGCCCCACTGCTTCTGCATTCTTGGAAATTCTAACACCTCTAGAGTCAACATCAATAGAAACTACAAAATACCGGAGAATCCTATTTAAATAGGATCTATCATCGAATTCCATTTCGGGGGTAACGTGTACATTCCAGCCAAGACCACACTGACTGGAAATCCTGAGGACGGCTGACCCAGAGGAGCCGCAAGAGCTCCGCCTGCAGGAACCCTAACCTGCCACAGAATCCGGAACCTCTTGGGTGAAGCGACCCCTGCAGCATTACAGTGCTGACACCTGGGCAGGAGGGAAACCTCAATAAATCAGAGACGCCCTTAAACTCCAAAGACTCCACAGAGCACCGACTACCCCGCCCAGGACGACGGGGACCTGAGGTCCAGCCCACAACAGCTCACCTGTCGTTGATCTTGATGTTTTGGTCCGTCTGAGGGTCATACATAAACCTCATCAGCTGCAGATGTAACACTGGTGGCAGCGTTAGGAATTTCACTCCTTTCTCTGCTTCCTGAATGACAAGGAAGAAGCGCTGCTTTCGTCTGCCTGACACCCAGCAAGGCAGGCAATAGTTTTTCTGCTGCCCGGTAGGGACTTTGGTGGGGGAGGCAGGGGTAGAGGCTCCAGCTGGTGCCTTTCAAAGGTTCTGATTGGATCAGTATCTGGGCTGCCATTAACAGAACTGCTACAGCAGCCTGCGCGAGAAATCTCTACTCCGGACTTTATCATCCAGTCCAGCAGCAGGGCGTGGTGAGGTGGAGTAAGACTGGCCACTGGGGGCCACACCACAGTCATTAACAAGTAGGAAACACAGCTATGGCAGCAGCAGCAACACAGTCAGAGCTCTCTGAGACAGAACAGCCTGACGAGAAATAACATCCTTGTAAGTTCTCAATACCAGCAGCAGGTGAAAAAAAGGCACGCGTGGGTCTGTAACGGACAACCATGCAAAGAGAGGGCAGCGCGGCCGGGGACGGCAGCACAGGCGCCCGGTACCTGCAGGCCGTGCTCCCCGGCGTCGTACTTGTTGTCCCCGTCCAGCTGCTCGACTGCCACATAGTCCACGAAGGATTCAAAGACTTTAAAGAGAAAGAGGAAAAAAGTCAACACCAGTGGCCACTAGAGCTCTGAGCATGACGTGGCCGCCCAGCTCTGGAGCGGGACACAGGGCGGAGAGACCAGCTCTGAGCAAGGACTCAGTCTCCACCCAAACTGTCGCGTGCGCCAAGTCCCCTCCAGGGCGCCAGCAAAGAGGTGACCACTCTAAGGATACCAGGGGCCACAAATGGCCAACATGGGAGTTGACGTTTTAACGACTTTAACAGAATCAAATATCAAGTACAAGTTCTGTCCAGACGCGTGTGACAAAGCTACAGTCATGAAGACCATGTGAGAGCGGACCCACGGCTGGGGGGAGGGGGCGGCTGTGGACTCGCCAGGGCCGAGGGGCTAGCGTGTGACACGTGACAGCTGCTAACACTGACTGCACCGATGAGTGAAATTTGCCAGAAGAAGTGGTTTTCTCACACAGGCACCGAAAACAGTGTGTGTGAGAGAGAGAGAGAGAGAGATGTGAGGTGACCGATGTGTTCACGGACTGGATGAGGCGTCCTTTCCGATGCGGGTATCACTGTAAATACCACGACTTCATTGGGTGTACCTCAGTAAAGCTGGGGGGCAACAGGGTGTCAGTGGTGCACACGCAGACAAAGGAAGAGCTCTGACAGGCCGCTACACGGGCACCGGGAGTGCGCAGGAGGGTCGGGGAGCCGCATGCCCGATAACCTCAACCCCCAAACCACACAAGTATGAAGAAAAGGCGGCTCCGTAAAGAGACGAAATATTTAAAGCAATAAAAATGCTACAAAGCAACGAATCAAGCGATTGGTAGGTGCAGTATGAACGACTCCCGTGGATACAGGGTTGAGCAAAAGAAAGGCGAGACGGGCCACACCCCAGCTATTCCTCCACACGAACATTTAAAATTACAAACATTAGAAACCCCACTCGTGGTTTCCTGAGGCGGGGCTTGAGGGGCGTGGGCAACGCTTCTACTTCTTCACTGGCTGGGTTCACCCGAGGGAACTGTTCATTTGTGATCTGAGCAATGTTCTGTCTCTAGCCCAAATTTCAGTAAAGATCACCGGTGTAAATGAGACACTAACCCCAATCAGGAAGTTATCGAGGGTGTGCCAGTGTACACAGAGAACTTACTGTTTTTCTTTCCTTTTATACTTAGTTGAATGTCATAATAATCTTCTCTTCTATCAGACCGATAGTCTACTTCTTTACACTGGATGTAAGACTAAAACAAGGAAAACAAGGTGGCTGAGTATCAACAGGCAGACACCAGCACAGCCCATCTCTGTACCCCCAGCGCCGGCACATACCACCATCTTGCCCCTGAACAGCTTGGGGATGGTGCCCTCCACACACGTGCCCTTCATCTTGTTCTCCACGTTATCCAGCAACTGAAAGAGAAAATGTTGGTTTTAAGCAAACTTTAGGCTGAGCGTTTCAAGTCATTTGAAACTTGACAAGGAAATTTCAATGCTCAAAGAAATGCTAGACTATAAATATTATGACCTTTGGCATGCAATTATCAAAAACATACAAAATCTTCTTCCTTGCTTGGATATTTACAAAAATATCTACATGCAACAGTTGAGATTAACCCTTTACACAGCCTTTGGAATGAATTAGTAATCTGTAGTGCCTTTAGAAGCATTTTTTATATTCATTTTTACCTCTGTGGAAAAGCATGTAAATTGATCACTAAACTTAACTCGTATTGGTCCACACCAAGAGATTAATGAGGTTGAGCCTGTCAACAGGATTGACTGGTTTGTCCATGGATATTTAATGAACTGGATTCAATCCAGCTAGTGCTGCAAAAAAGAAAACACACCTTGCCCAGCCAATCACCTTGAATCGCCATTGTGTGTGTGTGCACGTGTGTGTGTACGTGTACGCACGTCTTTCATCACAACTGCAAGAACGGTAATTCGCTAGTAACTAAAGACAGTTCTGAGGAGAATCACCCACATACTTCTGTGTAAAGGAGGGGTCTGCCAAGCTACAGAAGTCACTGCTCTAGATGGAATGAGGAGAGCGACCTACGCCAATCTGTGGCTTTTTGACTAATAACTCGGGCAGATGTAACAAATCAACAAATTGGGCTTATATTACCTACTACTATTTAAATTCAAACTTCCTCTTCACATTACACTTTTCAAATATTTTTTTTGTCTTTCATTTCTCCCTGGCTTTTATACTACACAGATACTACATTTTATTTCTAGCCTGGTTTTGGGCATATTTGAATTAGGATGATGCGAAGTAGGGCTAAGGTTTTACTCGGTATAACAGCTTCTGAGAGTGCTTCGAAATATTAAATGTAAAGTAGTAAACAATTGTAGTTTGGAACTTACCACTCGACACAGCTCTTGAACATCATGTTGCATGAAGCTATCTAAAGTTTCCCACCTTAGAAAGATAAAATGAACATTTATATTCCAACTTTCAAATTCAAGTTAATTAAAAAGCAACTTAAAAAAAAAAAAACTATACTGTGTATCATCAGCCATTTATTTAAAATTTATTTTTGGAGATTGTAATTCCAAGATAAACGGAATTTTAATAGGACAACAAAATGGTCAGAACTTTTAATTTAAAACTTCTGAAATCTCACTGCAAGAGCAGGTGGTGTTTGCTCGAGTACACAAGAATTCATTTGACAGCTATACATGTCCTTTTTTAGAAAGTAAAACTTTCTGGTGGTAAATTATTTCCTAGGCAAAGTGCTAACACAAAGCCGCTGTTTCCAAAGAGATGGGACATGACACGGTGCCGCCAGCGGCAACACGGGGGGACCCGCGCTACGCTGCCTCCAGCTCCTCGGTGCCGCTGTCCAGCGTGGAGACACAGCAGGCAGGGCAGCAGCGGGGACGTACCCGAATGACTTTGTCAGTTTCTTCGTTCCCACCGGCTTATCGCTGTGCTGTAACTCGTAGAACACTCTTTGTAAAGCTAAAGGGACGCTTTTGGATGAATCATCGCCCTCTGTTGGCATCATGTAAACAGCCTAAAAGAATTGATTCAGAAATAAAAATAGAATCTTATGGGAAAGCTTCACTTCTAATATCCCAGTGCTACGGCAGTGGCTAGGGTTTTCACCTATCCCAGATTGTAAGTCAAAGTCTGTTTGTTTTTAAACCATGAAAGTCTTTACGGACAGTCTGGGAAATTAAGTATTTTAGAAGTTATCTGTAGTTCCCCATCCAAAGAGAACCACTTTCATTTCATACTTCTTGGAGCAACATTTTTAAATGAACATTACTTTCTAACAAAAAGTTTGTTGAAAACTTGAATGTGACTGAAGTGGCCACGTCCAGCCACCCCTCACGGCAGGCCCCTCTTGGGTGGCCAGCGCTGTCTGGCAGGGGAGCACAGCGGCACTGGGAGGCCAGCAGATCAGCCATGTCCCCCACCAGGAGGGCAGTGGCCCCTGCTTCTCCACATGTGCACGCAGTGTTCCTGGAACCCAAATGGCAGTCCACGCGGGGTCAAGGGCTCTACTGTCTGTCTCGGTATTCTGACGGGAGTAAGCAGTCTCTACAAGAAGTGAAAATGAAGACTTGACAGCCAATGCTTTTTCAACTAGTTGATTTTGATACAAAACTTTTCAAATGTTGCTGCTGAAGGCTCTCATGTATTTTTTTTAACCTTTATTATTTCTGGTGCAATTCAGGTTAAGGCTAATAGCTGCAGTCAATGTCCAGCACCAGGTCCTGACTGCCCAAGCACCAAGGAGTCCAGATGGTAAGGAGGGGCCCTTTCTGAGCAGAGCTCTGTGCCCCAGGAAGAGACATGGCAAAGCCTGGCCCTGAACACGTGAGAGAAAGGGGTGGGTGGAAGGTCGAGGGAGAGAAATACCATCCATTTACCTTTCGCAGTTGATTTGTGAAAAATAAAGTCTGCAGCAGGCTGTTCATGTAACAAGTCGCTCCCTGATTCTTTAAACCGACATAGCCCGTGTGCTTCTTTGAATCCCACCTACAAGATCAGTTCGAGGTTGAGGGAAAACTGCACAGGACAGCTCCTTGCTCCTGCAGTGTGAGTGGAGCGTGGTGGCTGACACCTGACTGCTGTGCATGGCCCCTCTCCCCACCAGCCTGACACCCCTCCAGGCTAGTGACCATCGCTGGCCTGGGGCACCGAGGAAAGCACGGCCAGGAGCGCTCATCACCAGCTCCCTGTGGCAGTCACAGCGCTGCTCGCCGAGCGCGTCCACCGGTGCACGCTCCAGAAGCAACTTAAGCCCACGTCTGCTGACATCCACTTGGCCACCACTGACTACGGCGAGCCCTCAGGTGCTGACCCTGCTGCCTCCCTTGTCACACTGCTTCACCCTGTGGGTCTGGGTATGACATGCCCTTAGGTGCCAGGTGCAGAGAGCAGGAGAAGACGGTGAAATGCATCTTCTCTGTTGAGCCACACACACAGGAAAAGGCGGGCATGTACGTGGACCTGGCAAGTTTTACTCGAGACTCTGAAGCTACAGTCTTTCCACTTGATTCTATTGTGGTTTGGTGGGTTAGGGAAAAAGGCCAGAGTTAAAAGAGTCCCCCATACTGCCCCCCCCAGATACTAACAGGAAACAAGACAGAATGCCACTGGAAAGCAGAACCCCCATCTCCCTCTGCGCTGGATTCAGAGTCGTGAACAAGAACAACCACCCTCAGCAGACAACACTGGTGGAAACACTACTGCATGTTGTGGCCACCGGGAATGTGACCTGGGACTGGCCCGTGGCCTGGCAAATATACTCAGGTGTACGCACTGGCTCTGGTTAAAATGCACCTGTGTGGATGTAAATAATTTTAAAAATTGGCAAGAATCACAAGAATCCTCAATTACAGCCAGCTATTAAAAACTATAATTGGGGCCTCCCTGGTGGTGCAAGGGGTTAAATCTCAGCACTATCAAGCAAGCTATCTGCAGCCACTACAGCACGAGTTCAATCCCCAGCCAGGGAGCTACCCACATGGTGCAGCAGACCTCTCCTGTCTCCCTACCACTGCTCCCCTTAGCAGTGTATTTCAGTAGAGTTGCCTGTTCTGCTCCCCACTCTCTGGTGAATCCTCTCACCCCCGGCACCTCTGGCCTACACCCCAGTTCTTGCATGTGTGTGTGTGTGCGTTTGTGTGTATATACACACACACACACACACATACATACATACATACATACATACATACATATATATATGAGATCTTAAAAAAACACAAAACATAGTCATAAAGATTTAGGTGCTAATGATACAACAGATTTTTGACAGGTTGAGACTGAACGAAAATATGTTTTGACCCTGAAGACTCCAAAGCCCGATACACATTTTTAGTTAAAGACATGGGATCATAAACAATAGGTTTTGAAAATGGAGTGGGGAGAGGAACTGCACAAATTTTAGAGACATAACTGTTTTTGCCCCTGATGCCCCACTACCTGGGCTACCCTAGTGTCTCTCCCCGCCCCACCCAGGTCAGCCTGGCACTTGTGCCAGAGCAGGGTGCCATGGATCCTGGTGGGCAGTAAGTGAGGCTGGGTGCCTGCTGCTTAGCGCCTCCCACCCCGAGCACAGCAGGAGACCTGCAGCCCTGCCGGAAGTCTGCTGACCCACACACCTGCTCCCTATTTCCCATCTGCCCTTCACAAGTGCCTGGTGCTCCACCCAACCCCAGACTTGCCCGCCAGTGTCTTTACTCCCTACCCCAGTTGCGTTGTCTCTCCTTGTTAACAAACGACCCCATCCCAAAATTCCTTAAGGCCAAACACATCCCATGGCGTCAGCACTCCGTGTCCAGTGGCAGAGCAGGTCCCCGCCTGAGCCCCCCATCGCCACACACTGGTGCACCTCCCAGTCGTTCAGCCTCTGCCCTCCTCAAAATCCAACCAGATGTGTCCCACTGTCACTGCTCAGCGCGGGTCCCAACAAGGCCACCCGACTAGTCGCTCCTTGCAGACAGAGCCAAGGGCAGTCCTGACCTAGCTGCACCCCAGGCACAGGGCCTTCGGGCAGACACTGCTCAGCAACGGACCGGGGGTGAGGCTGGCACGCGCCCCCTGTGCCACGTGGGCCCAGGAGCGAGCACAGAGGGTGAGGCCTGCTGGGTCCCCATCTGTCATAGGCAAGTGCATCTCGAAAGTCAGCACAGGACCTTTTGTTAATAGCGCCCAATTAAAGAAAAACTTACGCAACTCCATGGGGAGCATCTGCCTGTACAAAGACTTCAAAAGTAACTTTGTCATCATCTATAAATCCTTTCTCAGGATCAGTCACTTCCTATAAAAAAACGAGAATATTCATGTCAGTTATAGCAATTCAATTAAGAAAAGAGGGAATATTCAAGAACTGCCTAAGACACAAATGCTCACTTTATTCCAAAGAGACAGTTACTCTAGCTCCCTGTACTTCACAGACTAAACTGCCACTAAATTCTGATTTCACTGCTTGCTCCTCTGGGAGAGGCTGAGGCTCTCCCAGGCAGGCAGCAGCATGACGGGAGGAAGCTGCGCCTGCTCCTCCAGCAGGGCTGGCAGGAGCCCCCTTTCTAAAGCTTCCACTGGCGTCCCCTGTCCCAGCAGCCCAAGCGGACTTCTTGGGAATTCATTCAGTTACATGGCAACAGGCCAAGCTGGGGGAAGGCCCCAGAACCAGCATTATTTCTCTTAAGGGAAAGTCGATCTATCAGGAAAGCTATTAACTATGTCACTGTGTCTGGCAAGAGTGGAGACTGGCGTCCAGGTGCTGCTAAAACTGTGGGGAACACATTTGCACAGGCGCCCGTTCCCCTTCAGAAAACACACACTTGGATTCTAAAATGAACAGAAGGGTCTAAAGAGTAAACGAAGGAGGGGAAGAAGCAATGACGCTTAGACTAAATATAAGGTTACTTACACTCCAGGCCATAAAATTGGAAAATCCCCAATCATTTTCTTTATGGAAGAACAAATGACTAATTCGACGGCTGAATGACTTCTCGTCATCTCTGTAGTTTATTATCTTGAGCACAGCTTGCGCGTGACAAGACCACGACCTGTCAAAGACAATAATCTAAGCTTCTTTGGACATTTAACGGATGTTTACACATTTTTAAAGACACTAAAAACCAGCACACACGACGTGGCACTTGTGTTTTCTATTTCCTCTTTCTTCTCCCGGTGGCCAGGAGACAGAGGACTGCAAGGGTGTGGCGCGCCCCTTCACACGCACGGTCTAGAGCAAGAACGCGCGTTTTTTTAATTTCCAAAAGATTTTAAGTTTTTTTTTTGTTTGCAACTATAAAACAGTTTCTAAGCTCTCAGCACTGGCCATAGCTCTAAGACTAAGGCCCAGACAACAGTCTAGTATTAGCACAGCGGAATGTAGGGCCCGCACATTCCTGACAAAGAAAGGGAACACGACAACGGTGCTGTTTCTCTACAGGAACAGACTTAAATATCTGGGCTTGAAAGGTATCACCAGTAACACGGGCCTCGCAGCGCCCCTGCCGTGGCCTCTGTGCACAGGGTGGGCGTGGGCCCCAAAGCCCACATAGGGGTGATGGCAGATGCGGCCGAGTATGGGGCAGACCACAAAGGGCCTTCGGATCAGTGTTGAAATGTTTTTAAAAACCAGAAAGACATCCCACTGTACCCTACTAAGGTCCGCAGTGAAGGGGAGTTACAAGGAAACCCCACAGCTGAACCAAGGTGCTTGCAGCCCTCGGGTGCCACACCTTCTGCCTGTGCAGGAGGATGACGCCAGGCAGAGCTCAGTCTCCCCAAGGCACTGTGAAGGCTGACGCTGTCTATCAGACGCAAACACTCAGTCATCAAAGCAGATCACAGTGGGAAGGCAGGAAGAGAACCGTGGCCAAAGGTCCAGGCCTGGCCGTACTCTAAACTAACAGGGCATTTCTTGAAACTGGATGGTGGCCCCTGGTGCTGTGATAGCACAGCCAGCGCCAGTGCCCTCGGAAGCAGAAGCCACAGGCCCACGGTGGCCCGCTCGGGGGTGGCAGGCAGGCCGCGACAGATGGGCCACAAGGTGTTTCTGGGCCCTTCAAACACTCTGTCAACTGAGCTTCTGATCAATGCCAATCAGGAACAGTGACAGATTAGGAGGAAGAGCCAGAAGTTAAACTGATTTTGAGGTTAAATCAGTAAGTAGAAAATGTGAAGTCTCTAATATCTGGTTTCATCGAGAAAAAAAACTTTCCCCAATTTTAAGACATTTGTATGACTCTTTTTAGAAATTCCATGTATAAAAACTAACTGTCCTCCCCAGGAATCAGTCAACACACAGCGAGGCGGTGGCAGGGCCTGAGGAGACAGTCCCCCTGCGGTCCCTGCCACAGCCACCCCTGCCCCTCCCATGGTCAGCAAGTCCACACGGGCTCTGGTTCATGCCCCAGGGCTGCTTGCTTCTTTCACAGGGACTTCAGCTTTTCATTTCAAGAAAAATAGACAATTTTCTAGTTTGGCTAGAATTACCTACTAGTGAGTTTTATAGAGCGAAATGTATTTAATTTAAAATCAAAGAACTATGTGAAGGCAGCAAGGAAATTCAAAAAGAAATGCAAAATTCAAAGAGAGGCCGATCAAATCCGGCTTCCGATTAATGCACTGTAACTATTTGTGGGTTTGTAATTGCATCATTTAAACCGTCTTACGTGGAGTCAGATTCAGCATTGCACTGGAGAAAGAATCCTACGCTTTTTTGGTGTGGTCTGTCTGGATAAAAGCGTGGCATCACCATAATCTTCCATGGCAGATTTCGCACAAAACACGGAGGGCTAAGGACCGACTCACTCAGTCTGCTGAAGCGCTCGACAGTGAACTGGAAGGTGGCCTCGGAGCGCCAACTCGTGTCTGCAAGAAAACACCTTGTCAGTCACAAAGCCCGCTGGGAAACAGAACTAACAGACTTGGAATAAACTATTCTATAGCGCCGCAAACTAACGGCTACAACTGGAAAAGCAAACACACGTTTCCACCTTCTTAAAAACCACAGTCGGTGAGGTGATAGTTTGTGTGTGAATGAGCCCTTCCCTATGAAATCCCAATCTCAGGGCTGACAACAGTCACATGCCTTCACTCCTGGAGTCAAGAGTTTGGTGGGTGAGACTGTCTATTCTACTCTCTCTTAATTCCCAAGTAATCCTCCGTGAGTCTAGAGACTTTCGAGAGAGTAAATCAAACAGCTCATGGAACATCTTTTCAAGGGCAGGACTTCTGGAGGGGAAAAAGGCTTGAGACTCAGGCTGCATCTAAAGGAGAGAGATGGAGGGGAGTGGAGAGCGATGACTGGGGGGCGTGGGGGGGCAGCCATGCCCACGGAAGCGCAGCCACTGAGAGGCAAGAAGACCGCTAGGAAGTTAGCCTAAAAATAAATGTCATTTGGATTAGTTCAGCGTTTTGTGAATTGCCAGACTGGACTCCCTAAAGGGAATGGGTTGTTTTTGTTTTTAAAGAAGCTGGTACCCTTTTCAACATAAACAGCGTAAACTGTGTGAGTAAATTAAACAAGACTGGAGGCAAATTGGAAGGACCAGGCCCTCGACTGATCAAAAGCCAGGTGCTGACACAGTGCCTCTGAGACTCACTTAAAAAGCCACAATTTAGAGTTCCACCTTTTAATGACACTGTCAACCAGCTCTGACTAACCTCGGTGGTGTCGCTGTCCATGCTTCTCAAACACTCCCCAAGGGGACCCCTCCCACTCTGCCACTGACTCCTGCGCCTTCACAGAGCAGCAGCCCAGAACACAGCAGCAGGGCCAACAGCGACGGGTTCTCTAAACGCCCTCACTGCTCCTGTCTTCTTGCCGGCTGGAGGGGACCAAGGACACACGTGGAGGAGCCACGGCCGACAGAACAACTGGCAGTGGTGTCTGGAAGGCTCCTCTGGGTTAGAATCCGTGCTATCCTGCCCCCAGGGCTGCTGAAGCACGGATGAGATGGGCGGGGTGGGGGGGGGTGGGGGGGTGTCCACTCATAAAAACACTCCCTCTCTTCTTCCCAGGCTCCAAACTTCACAGGCACGACCCAGCGCTGAAACAGACTTTTCAGTGTCCAGAAACAGCCGGAGCGCGTGCCTCTCTGCATTTGTTCTTGAGAAAACATGTCCATCGGTCCTCATGAGAGGGGGGTGGTCTTTACCAACGAAAGAATGATCAAGGGCATGAGTGACAGCACCTCCCCTCCCGCCAGACAGTCCTCACCCCAGATGACATACGCGCAGCCCCACAAGGTCACAGCGCCCAGTGTGGATTACATGGAAGAGCACCGTGGGCTGATTGTAATCTCTTCCAGCAGGGGGTCTCTCTTCAATCCCCTCGGTGGATAACAGTCTACCAAAAAGTAAGAAACTTTTTCTAGATAATGTCTAGAATAGTTCAGGACAAACAGGAGCCATTTTCTACTCACACACAAGTGACACCTGAGAGCAGCTTTTAATGCCCACTTTGCAGGACAGGAACGCAGGCTCGCTGAGGATGTGTAGGCATTTTACAGAACGAGAGCTCACCCCAGAGGACTTCAGTACCTAAGACCTGTTGACTCTGCTGCCTCTGGTTTGCACACTGCCACCGTCTGACTTCACACACCACAGAGCCCAGGCCGGCCCCGGCTCTCTGACAACTGGCCCACTTCATTTTCAGACACAACTAAGCTCTTTGCAGGATTAGATTTCTATACATACAAAATTTATAATAAAATACTTTTTTGTTCTTCGATCCCATGCTTTAGTCAAATTCCTTAATCATTAAAAATTAAATGGAACTCAGTCAGGTACTGAAGCCAATGCTATGGGAAGCCCTTGGGAGACAGAGAAAAGGTGCCACACCTGGCGCCAGCCTGGCACACAGACGCAGCGCTCAGTTACCACACCAGGAATTACCTTCTAAAATAAGCAGATCAAAAAGTATGCGGGGCCTCCCTGGTGGCGCAGGCCGTTGAATGCAGCACTGTGAAGCTGTCCGCAGCCTCTGCAGAGCTGGTTCTATTCCCACCGGCTGCGGAGATACCCACATGGCACGGCAGACCTCTCCTGCCGCGCCCGCTGCTCCCCTCAGCAGTGTATTTCGCCAGTCTGCCTGTTCTGTTCCCCGCTCTGGCTCTGGTGAATCCTCTCACTCTCCCACACATCTGGCCTGTACCCTGGTTCTTGTATAAATAAATGAATCTTTAAAAAATAAAAAAAGTTTAGCATGAGATTTCATGTGAATAAAAACGCAGCTCTTTGAATCAAAACTCTTCTACTAACTCAATGACTGAAAAAGTTACATTAACACACCAAAACATCAGCCCTGGCACCCACCTTGGCCGACCTCTGGCCTGACTATCCTCCTATGAGGAACCGCATGAGCCTGGTCACTGTCGCTGCCCAAGAAACAGGACTCAGGGGCTTCTGTGTGATTTCTGCAACTTCTGTGTTACTTCAAGTAGGAAATTACTTTGCTAATAAGTAATACAACTGGAATTGTGAAGGTCACAACACATTGTGCAGAACTATTTTATCCAGAGACGCTACCTGCTTGGGTGGCGCTGACATTAGCCAGCATTTATTTCATTGCACCATGTATCTTTCTATTTTTTTAAAAAAAGATTTATTTATTTATTTGTTTGTTTATTTATTCATTCATTCAAGCACTGGGTACAGTCAGAAGCGCAGGAGGGTGAGAGAATTCACCAGAGCCAGAGCGGGGAACAGAACAGGCAGACTGACCAAGTACACTGCTGAAGGGAGCAGCGGGCGCAGCAGGAGGGATCTGCGCGCATTGTGGGGCCCTCGCTGGCAGCCAGAGATCGAAGCGGCGCTGCAGAGGCTGCGGGCAGCTTCGCAGCCCAGTTCTCAACCACTGCGCCACCGGGGAGGCCCGCACCATGTATCTTTCTACTTAAGGGACAGGAGGCCTAAGGCTGTGCCAAATGTAGCCACCATAACCTCTGTCAGCAGCTTCTGACATCTCCAGAGGCGCAGCGGTGCTCAGCCCGCAGCGTGCCTGTGAGCATACCAACAGAACCTGCACAGGATAGAGGCAGGTGCGCCAGCCTGGGCTTCCCTTGCATGAAAAAGTAGAAGAAATAATATTTTGGGCTTTTTAAAATCAGAACACTTCGCTGAAATTTTCTCAAAGGTATGCTTATCATTTTATCAAACTTTAATTACTCATTTTAAGAAGACTTTGCTTCTCAAATCCTAGTTAATTACCAGGAATTACTTTTGTGGCTACCAATGATCTTAATCTAGACCCATCAAAACCTGCAGAGTTTACTGCCTTTGCTCTAAAATTTCTTGGGATCATCTAAGGAAGTAAGAATTAAGAATTAAGAAACTAAGATCAAAGTAGAGCAGGTAGGTACAACTAGAAAGTGATTCTAAGACTTGCCTGCCCTTTTGTGTCAGCAGGGTTTTTGAACTTCGGCCCTGAACACTTTTTGTAATCTGGGTTGTTGACCATTTAAACTGTGGCACAAGAAATGTCCCGTATTAAGGGGCCCATTCTGCACAGCTGATCATCGACAACCCCAACCCAACCCAGTGCAATCCAGGTGTTCACCCTGCTAGAAGATGTTAAAAGCAGATTCAGTAAGGTGTGTGTGTGGGGGGGGGTGTTTAAAGTCCAGAGTCCTGGGGGCCGTGCTGCAGTAAAGTGGCTTGCTGAACCAGCACTCTTCAAACTTCCAGACTCCTGAGTACTTGCTGGACACACTGGGAAACGCTGCCCTCGTCTCAGACCTCTGTTCCTAGAACCAGAGTCCCCTCCCTCCCACCCTCGCCATCAAATGGGTAAGACTTCTCAGTGTCATGCTCCCGGGCCTTTGAAAAGGCACCCCATCTTCCAGACCAGGGAGAAAGTACTCCTGGAGACCACTCAACCTTTTCTCGTACTTGCACCACTTGCAATTCACAACAGGGGCACTGCCACAATTCTATGATTTAGCACCATTTTCTATGAATAATTTAGTGAAATTTGCCTCAAAGGGAGATGGGTTATTTTCTGTACACCACAGATCTCAAATGAGGCCACCAGGAGGCAGGTGGCAACGTCTAAAGGCATACTCAGTAGTTGGGACAAAGCGGGGGACACTGGCATCCTATAAAGCAAGGGACAGCCCCCCCTGGCAACAGAGCCAAAGTGCCTTTATCTACACCTACACCTCCTCCTGAGACCTTCGCCTAAAAGCTCCCGCGGGAAGATTAGCACAGCACTTACTCTGGGAAGAGTTGGAGCTGCTCAGGGTGGGTGGACCCAAAAGTGCATCCAAGAGGCCTCCGACTCACACCTGGCGCCTAAGACCTGCCTTGCCTCCCCAAGTGCACTGAGTCACTTTTGGCACTCGGGTGCCTAAAATCCAACCAAGAGCCCAGCAACCACAGAGACCACTCCCACACGTTGCCCTGGGTCTGCGTGGACAGTGCACTCCACAGGTAACAAAGCAGCGGGGTTCAGACCACGCCTCTTTACCTTCCTCAGATATTGCCTCAGCCAGCTGCCAGGGGGAAAGCCGCACTGTGAGACAACTCTCAGCTACGGCTGCAGTTTCTCATGGAGGCTCAACTTTTGGCAGGAGGTCTGAACAGCAGTCCTTCTGGTGGTGCAGCCCGTGGCTGATGGTCTCTTTCAACTGCCCCGTTACTCCCCTGGGAAGGACACAACCCTCATGAGGATGGATGGACATGCTTTTGACAGAACACGGTTTCATATTACACTGCAAGATTCCAGGGCTGCATAAAGCGGCTGTGGCCGCCACGCTACCATCTCACACTTCAGTTTGGACCGTGCAAAAGCACAGGTCATGCGATCTGATAAATTACTATAAAGAAGAAATAGCCCAGAAAGAAAGTGATTTCCTAGGCACAAAATGTCCATGCATACACTTTTTCACATAGAAGATACAGACTAAAAGTTAAGTGTAGGAGAATGAAGCCCAAAACTCAAATGTGATTTCATACCTGAGGGGAGAGTAAGAGGAATCACCAGCTACAGACACTGACGTGATGCCCCCACAGTGAGGACGCAATGGAAAGCCAAGCTCCAATGCCTAAGTGTCCTGCCACAAACTCACAGGAAAAGGACGGCAGACCTGTTCTGAAACTAACAGTGGCTAGAAAACTGTAGGCCTGAGTAAATACCCATTGATAACAAACTTCTGTAAACCCGTTGGTTGCAGCCGGGGAGAATCAACTGACCTTGAAGTTTGTGGGCAATCTTTGAATTCAAAACCAAAACAAATATCTACACTTTCCTCAGATACAACCTTCTGAAAAGTACCTACTCTTAAGAGACTCAGAAATGCTCAAGGCATGTGCATCGCATCTGTTCGTGTTTCTGACAGTTTCCTGCCCAACGTAAGAAAGCAACCCGTGTGTACTCACCATCCTCCATGTCTTCCTCTGTGTTGTTATGCCCATCGCTCATGGCTACATTCCCGTTGATAACAGGGTTTTGAGTAATTCTTGGTGGGTCATCTGTATCTCCAGCTTTAAAGGAAGCAAAGAAATTGCATGATTTTTACCTTTCTAGCTTGGATTAAACAGAGCACTCCCTCCCTGCCGGTCCCCTCCCAGATTCAGTTATCCTTGTTTAACTGGTCCAAAAATACTACATACACACATACAAAAAAGAAAGAGACCATATTTGCTTTTAATTATGTGAATTATGTGAATGTACATATATTGTTATTGTTCCTATTGTTAATTTCTCACTCTGCCTAATTTATAAATTAAACTGGTTCACAGGTATGCATGAACAGGAAAAAAAAATTATACAATAGGGTTCAAGCCATCCATGCTTTCAGGGACCTACTGGGGTCTTGGAACACATTCTCTAAGGATAAGGAGAGACTTATCTGTAAGCAAAAAAACATTTTTATTTTTGATAACTCCGAGACACTAATAAGTTCCAACTGTGTCAAAATAAACTCAGTCAATCCAAAAGTATTTAACAGTGAACTTCTGCTTTCAAAATGCTAAATGGAATTTGAATATATACTATACCACACAATAATCTGCTCCATTTGCATGCAATGATATTTATTTGGAAATTGGTTATCTATTCATTAACACTCAATCTTAGGGAAAACTTTGCTTTACTAAATATGTACAATTCAGTGTACACTAGAACTTTTCCTGTGGACTTTTCCTGTCAGTGCCTTAAAACAAGGTGCACAATTGCTGTACAAAGCATAAATCCACCAAAGGCAGGACTGGCGGGGCTTGGGAAAGGGAGCGCGAGCGAAACAGGGGAAGGTCCTGGGGAAGACGGGCATGTATGGAGCATCCAGAAAGACTCAAGAAACTAATAAAATGGCTTTGTCACTGTAAATGATTGTGGAAATTTGGACTGAAAAACATTTACATATAATCAGACACATGGATTCAAAATTTTAAACGCCAGAAATGGCAGATATAAGGTGTAGGCCCCAACTGTACCATTCTCATCGCTATTCCACTGACTTAAAAACAATCGTCTTATACGACAAGGTGCATGATTTGAAAGGAAATGAGTTAGGATATAAACAGCCAGAAGGCCACACTTCACATCGCAACCTCCTGCTTCCACACGTTAGAACAGCTAGCTGCAACTATCACTGGCCTCCATAGCACTGCCTTTGTAGTCGGCTTTCCCTGACACACAGACATTCCAATAGAAAGCGGGCTCAGCTACAAACCAGATGTGGTTTTTAAAATAGTTACACAGTTGGGTCCTTGACTTCCAACATTTCAGAACCTTCCCACCACGTGGGGGGGGGGGGGGGGAGTGATCTAATTCAGCACCACGGATAGCGCTCTTCCCTTTCCCTCACTAGACACTCTCCAGAACCCAAACTACCAAGGGCACTGTACACACACATTTATATACACATTATATCAACTACCCTTCACCCCAAGCATCTCTACGCATATCTCAGAAATCCTGGGAAGCCAAGAACCAGGTATTACCACCAGATTTAGACAGGCCATTTCTAATCTTGATACTCTTAAGTTGCTTATTGCTTATTAAATACCAATATACTTGCTATCAAACACAGGGCCTCCCCTGGTGGCACAGCAGTTGAGCGCTGGGCTGCGAAGCTGCCTGCAGCCTCTGTAGCACCGGTTCGATCCCAGGCCGCTGCGACAGCCGCCGGCGAGGGTCCCACATGGCGCTCAGACCTCTCCTGCCGCCCGCTGCTCCCCTCAGCAGTGTATTTCGTCAATCTGCCTGTTCTGTTCCCCACTCTGTCTCTGGTGAATCCTCTCACCCTCCCGCACTTCTGACTGCACTCAGAGCTTGTATAAATAATTAATTTAAAAAAAAAGCTATCAAAGACATGTACATTTTTTAAAGAATATACTCTTTTTAAAATTTCTTTATTTTTTAAAAGATTTATTTTCATTTACACAAGAACTGGGGTACAGTCCAGAGTGCGGGAGGGTGAGAGGATTCACCAGAGACAGAGTGGGGAAAAGAACAGGCAGACTGACTGAAATACACTGCTGAGGGGAGCAGCGGGGAGACAAGAGGTCTGCTGCGCCATGTGGGAATCCCCCTGGCCGGCAGGGATCGAACTGGTGCTGCAGAGGCTGCGGACAGCTTCACAGCGCTGTGCTCAACCCGCTGCACCACCGGGGAGGCCCCACACGTACATTTTTTTTTAAACTGGCCCCTTGATTACCACATCCTGACACAAAATTTGGGGGAGTAGAAAACAGAGATATCCTTTTTTGCCGCTGGTTAACTTTCAAACATTAAAAAAAAAAGTATTTTGAAATGTCTTTCACCAACATTTATCCTCCTTAATTAATTATATCAAATCATAAATATTTTGAAGAAAACCTCCCTGAAGATCTATGAAATAAATAAATGGTGTATTCCAACCTAGCAGTTTCTTAAAAAGGTTCTCAAGGTACTATATGCAAAGTTCTTTATGTTTTTTTAAAAATTAAGGCATCAAACAATATGATCATATAACCTTTGTTATAAAGGAAGAAGAATGGGTTGGGATAAGAAAATACACACTTCCCCCTACATAGGTCAAACACTGGGTATAAGAAGCCAGGATTTTTAGAAGCAGCAGAGTGATTTCTCCATTGATACATGCACCCACCCCCCATGAATGGACTGTTAACCTTAAATTTGCTTGATGTATGCCTGGTATTTTTCATTTAGAGTGTCAGTTCAAATCCTGAATTGATGTATGGCTTGTAGTGCACAAATGCAGAATGACACAATTCTCTGTATACGAAACAGAGCGTGGCTCCTAAAACTAGGAGGTAATGAATGTAAATGAAAGCAGGCTAAGACAGAATTACAACTGATCCATAATTCCGAAGATCCTGATACAAGTGAACTCAGATGACAGCAGAGAGAAGGCAGCTTGTTTCGCTGGCTTGCTCTAGAAGTGATGGGAATAATAAAAACCAGGGTCAACTCAAGATATCCACGGATCACCATCTACAATACCTCACAGTGTGGGGTGGGAGGATGAACAACTGTACCCCAGTTCTCCATAAGCATGACTCATTCAAGATGGTGACTGGAGATAGCCTAGTGTTTTACGAGCAAACCCACTCTAGTGTGAGGACAGGATGTCTCCCTGGCAGCTGCCCCCTGAGAGGCCAGGCAAGACCTCTCAGGTGAGAACTGGGCTCTCCTGAGCAATTCCCATCCTTTATACACGTGCCACGGCCACGTGCTGGACAGGTCCATTTGCGCTTTTCTCCCTGTCACAGGCATGGCAGTGAAATGGCGAGAAGGCACTAGTTTGTCCACCATGTACATGAGGGACCTGATCATAGACAGGCCCTGGAAAGCTCCCAGTCATCGGCCACAGGGCCTCTGCAGAAGTTGGCAGCCCAAGTCTAGTTCCCAAGGGACAGAAGATCCAGTTACAACAGGATCCTCATAAATGAGCTGGTTCAGAAGCAAGAGGATTAAAAATTTAATTAAGACTTGGTAAGTCCCTGGACCAGAATTAAATGATGAAATCACCCAATACCCACCGAAGTCTGTACTGGGCCTCCAGAAATACAAGAGACTGCCTTCGCATCAAAGGATGTGTGCAGAGTGGCGTGCGCATACACACACACATACACACACACACACACCCCACTTGGTGCTATAGGATCTGATGAACCACCTCCTTGAATCTCCCCCAGACGCATTAGTTCTCATTTGGTCAAACATGAACTACAACACTTATTTTTTAAGACATAACCACCTCAAACAAAATTGGGGATGTCTTTGGCGTAAGCACCAATGAAAAGACAGAATGCCTCAAATAAACAGACAAAAATAAGGTCCTATATGCCACATGTCTGTAGGAAAAAAATAATTATTCTCAAATACACATATGACTCCCAGAAAGACAGGCCACTTGCATTGTTCCTGATTAGCAGGCCCTTCGAGAGGTGATTTATATACATGTATGTGTATATACAGCCATACATAAAGCGCGCGCACGCGCACGCACACATACACACAGAGCACCACCTTTAAAGAGTGACTTTAGAAACACAAAAGGCCACCTGGCCAGTTATAAGGCTGTATTTCTTCCTCTCTGAGGGTGCCTATGCCTGTATTTGGTTTTTCTTCTCCTTGACTTCCATCTGTGACGTCATAGCACAGAACCCCTAGCCCAAGAGCGCTGGCAATCACTATGGAAATGATGGTCTTGAATCTCACCCCTGGATGAGATAACAGAGGAGGCAGAACAACTCCCATTTGCTGGCTTTGACATTTTCTATTACTGCACAAAGATTTCTCAAACCTCTCTGGAAAAGGCCTGGGGTTTAGGGGAGGGGATAGCACCAACTACCACAATAAACCCCACAGCCCTCCAGCCCATGCGCTGCCACCTGGCGGCACCCCAGCCACAAAGACCAGCCACGCCTCGGGTTCCTCCTCCAACTTTCCAACCAGTGACTACAACCTAGTGAGCAAAATCCACTGGGCAAAAGGGGCAAAACACGGGGAATCCCAACAAAGAACACAGGGCTAACTCAGTCCCTGGAGATTGACCTGCACATCTAGGTCTCACCCATTAGCCCCGAATTCCAAGTCAGAGCCCCTGGGAGAGTCTCTTCTCTCCCCTGGCGCTGAACCCATTTGAAAGACTACTACATTAAAGAGAGGCTACTGAGGTTAAGTTAGAACATTAGTATCTTTCTGCACATTCTTTTCTTAATCGGCAATCCCAAACATATTTCAGAACAACAGTTTAAAGTGTCGGTATTGGTTCTGGAAATCTGTCAGCAGCGCAGGGACCCCACTCTGAACTCCTGAGTCACCTTCTCGTCCAAGCCTGTGGATCCCCGCCATGTCTGCATGGCTCTGCAGCAGAATCTGCTGGGGCTGGGGGAGGGGGGTTCTCTCCACATCAGAGTGACTGCATAGAACCTCTGGGCGCCCCACCTCAGCATTCCTTTTGATTTAAAGCTCCCCACAAAATTCTTGTTTTAGGACCAGAAACTTACTCAAGCGACGTCATCAATTTACACAGTCACCTGCAAAATGTCACATGGTCCAAGAACAGAAAAGGGCCTCGACGGGAGCCTGGAGTCTGGGTACCAGCCCCTAGCTGGTGCAGAGCACACACGGCGCTGACTTCGCTGTAAGTCTAAGCCAAAGAAAAGCTTTTTAAAAAGACAAAACAGAAAACCCTCAGCTGACACAAAATCTCTAAGGAAAAATTCTGAACGTTCACATGAATGTGTCCTGGGACATGAAATGCAACCCCCGCCCCCACACAGCTCTCCAGGAGCACGAGGGGCCCGAACAGCAGCAGGACAGGAAAGCTCCTGGGTGGTCACTCACTGGACGCTGGTGACAGCCAGGCCCAGCACAGATGTTACCGCCAAAGCATCTCAAGCCCCTGGGGGAGGAGTGAGGGAGCCCTCTACCCCCTTTACAAAGGCCCCCGCAGGCTGGGAGCAGCCACCACCACACCAGGGTCCCCGCGGGGCACCCGGGCACTCCAGAGGGAGCCAGGGCTGCAGGGCACTGAAGCAACCGCTCCACTTTCTCTGCTTTTGCTCCACAGATAGTGCGTGCGCCCCTGTGGCCATCTTCTCCAGGAGGAAAGCTGCTGTGGCTGCGTAGCTGCAGGCTCCAAGCAGACCAGAGACTCTGGACAGGAAGAGAAAGAAAAAGCCCCGAAGCAGCAAGAAGGCTGAAGTTCTTTCACTACGTCTGCTTTTATAAATGCCTCCTCTCAGAACAGCCTTCACGATGCCTAATCTACACTCTGGCGCGGGATCGCTCCAATTTCATTTTTTGGATTAAACTTGAGATAATGATAGATTCATTTCTGCTTTACCCAGTTTCCCCACAATAGTACCATTCTCAAAACCAGGGAACAGCATCCAGAGCCAGGAGCCAGCCGTGGATGAAACACTAATTCTGTCCCTGACAGCAGCTCTTGTTTGTGACTCGGCCACGTCTGTGCCCCCAGCCGGGACCCTCACGGCTCCAGCACAAGCGCCTGGGCTGCCCTCACATCACCCCAAGCTCCCGCGCTGATTCTCTTGCATCAAGGCTGCCACGTGAAGGGACGTGTGATGTTTAAGCTCTGAAGTTGCCTTTTCTCCCTCAGCACAGTCCCCTTGGAGCCCACACCGGTCTCCACACATGCTCAGAGCCGGCCCTGGGGGGACAGGACCAGGCCCGCCACTCACCCACTGCCTCCGGGCTCTGTCCAGCCCTGGCGAGGCGCTACAAAAGCTGCTATCAACATTTTTGTACAGGTCCTGGCCTCTCCTTTCCACTTTTGGATTTTAAAGACTAAAAGCCCCCTGCAACAAGGCAGACACTGGGTGCAGAGATGAGTGAGGGCAAAGAATGGCCTCCCGCTGCGAGCCTAAAGCGGAGCTGCTGCTGCCGTGGCTGCCGCTCTCTGCGTGTCTCCTGAGGCGCGCACTCGCCGAGTACACGCACTTCTCACCAGCAGAGCACAGCACACTCGCCCCGGATGGCCCACGACCACAGCCATGTCATTTCACACTCCCTCACACTGTCCCGCAGAGACTGTCCCAGCCACTTTCTTTACCTTTTTTTGGAGGCCACTCTGAATAACCAACAGCAGACGTGTCTCTGCTCTCAATGATTTCTGTCTGGCTGCGTACTGTCTAAGTCTTCTCCAGTGGCTGCCACACCCTTACCCAAAAGCAGCCCCCCAGCTCTGCAGGCAGGCGCAGCCACACGACCTGCCTCTGCAAAGCTCACTTGCCCTCAGAACCCTGCCTCTCACTCACATTTACTTGTCAGGATTCAAATAAATCGATATCCTGATGTTCTGGCCCACAAAATATCCACCCACGGAGACCTAGCGCTGAGAGCGGCAGGTGCAGCAGACCCCACGGTGAGAGGCAGGATGGCTGACAGGTCCAGACTGAGCACAACTGGGCACTGGCCATCACAAAGAGAGAGGAGGGGGTGCTCTGAACAGGCACCCAGCACAGTGGCTGGCTGGTGGATACCCACAGAAACAGGCATGCTGGCAATGGGACCTGCCCCAAGAATCCAGAAACTCCTAAGAGCCAGGACACTTCTGGACATCCAGGAAACATAACAATTCTTTGGGGAAAGCTATTGTAGTAAAGTCCACTCCAGCCCCACTGAGATTCTTCTTTGGCAAAGCTGGGCCTCAGAAGGGACCACAGAGTAGAGTGCTGGACAGAACTTGGAGGCAACAGAGGGGTACAGTTCTGAAAAGGAGAGAAGGCAAGGTCTGTGCCGCCTCTGCTCTCCCCAGGTCCAGGAGCTGGACTTTCCTCCCTTCAACACTCAGCCACCCCTGCGGGGAAGGAAGAGGTGCTGTCTGACTACTGGCTCCCCTCCATCACAGACAAAGCCCCACTCGCGGCCCCCAGAAAGCCAGATGCGCCGGGCCTCACTTCAGAAGCAGGCAAGTTCTGAATGTGTTCGAAGTGGAAAACTCCAGCTCTTCTTCAAAAAGATCATTTCTAGTCTATTATCCTTACATGACCAAGGACTCCATGCACCCCGCATTGATGGTGCAGTTACAGTAACAATGCTCTAAGACATTCTGATCACCTACTGGCCTTACACATCTTCTGCAGGTAGGGACATGGGGGAAGGCCCGCTTTTGCAGCGGAGGCTGGGCAGAGCCAACCCCTCTCAGAAGTTAGTCCATCACTTACAGGCAGCTCTTCCTACCCACTTCCATCTATGCAAGTGTCTTTTACTGTCCTATCCCTTTTCTAATAAACCTGCTCTATAAATATCAAAAAAGAAGAAGAAGAAGAAGAAGTTAGTCAACCACTTATCAAGCGCCCTGCACGTGCCCAGAGGGGGAGAAGAGGCGGAGCTGGCTGCAGTGAGGGGAAACAGCAAAGCAGCACAGCCCTGCTTAGACATGCACACTCAGCCGCGGGAAGGAGGTGACACCTGGGCTGAGACCACAGAATGAAGAGTAGCCGGCGGGCGGAGATCCCGGGCAGCACATTCTAGACGGAGGAGCAAGGGCTGCGGACAGACAGCAGCTGGAGGCGAGGCAGGAGAAAGGTGGGCAGGGCCATGGCCACAGAGTACTGGAGGACTCTGAATTTCACTCTCAAAAGTTCCCACTGGGCATGGATCCCTTCCAGCGTGAAGAGGAAGTGACCCACGGCGCTGGAGGCACGGTGACATCCCACCAGCTCTCCCATCACAAGCCGAGACCCAGGTCGCACGCCTGGCCCACCCGTGCACCCACTGGCACGTCTGCTCTGACCACATCAGGCTGGAGCGGCCCAGCAGAAGCCGGTGTGTTCTGCAGAGCGGCATGGTGGAGGACGGTGTGCGGTTCATTTACTCTCTTGCCTGCAGCATCCACGAATCCTCTGCCCTTCACTAACAGCACCACACCTCCAAGGAGTTCTGCTTTGATCATTTTCACACAATTAGGCTGGGACCCCAGCGCAGGCCACAGCCCTGTCCTCCTGACCCAGCTCTTCTTCGCTCCTGCTTCTGGTGGGTCAGGGCCACCCCAGCTGCTAAGTCGTGGAGCCTAAACGTTCAAAGCAGACCCGCTGGACTGAAACCCACCAGCTAGTGCTAGAATCTGAAATATTCCGGATTTAAATTAGTTATATGAAAATAAAGGCCCCCAAAAGGCCACACATAAACGTTCGTTCCTTAAATAAAACTGTTTGGGGCTTTCACAGTTTGTAAACGTGACCTGTTCCCTAGAGGACCGCCCCTATCCCTGACGGGGCGGGGCTGGGCACGGCACCCAGAGGGGAACAGACCCAGCGAGGAGCCCAGATCACGCTGGGCGGCTTCCCTCCACATGGCCCTTCCCAGGCAGCCTCACCCTGCGTGCGTGGGAAGAGGGCCAGCAGAGACAGCTTCCCGGAGCTCCAGGAGGGCTGGCATCCCAGAGAGAGTTCCTGAAGTTCACACGGAACCAATCCGACTACAGCATGGAGAAGCTGCTAGGAAGCACGCATGGCGGGTGTACAGACATAGGCGCATTTCCCCCTAGTTAACTGGTTTTGACCAAGAAGACAAGTGAAAAAGACCTGGAAATGCCCACTGACACTGAGGGTCTGCAAAAAGGGCAGTGTCAAAAGCAGCTGGAGCGTAAATTCTGTTGGTTTTTCTCCCCAGAGGCAGTATTATCTAATACCAAAAAGTCAGATATCCTTTCACTCAAAATGACATTTCCTGGAATCCATTCCGAAGAAAACCAGCACACACGCCCAAAGACAGCCAACAACATCTCTTACGTTAAAGCATAGTTTTTTTTTACAGGAAAAAACTAAAACAACTTAAAAGGCCCAGGTTGTGCAGCTCCACTGATGGAGGCGAGACAGAGCGGGGCAGGGGCCGGAGGCCCAGCAAGATGAAGGGCCTGGATGCCGTATGGTCCTGGGGCGGTGCCCACCACAGACTCGGCGAGGGCTGGCCTGTGAAGGAGCCTGTCTGTCTTGCCTGTTTGCTTCCATGTTGTTTGAGAATCTCATGAATATGTTTATTACCTTTATACAAAAGTAAAAACACACCTACATACAAACAAAGCAAACCATGGAGCCTGACAGCACCTCAGAGTCCTGTGGCCTCAGGTGGCACACACCTGGGACAGGAGACCGCGAGACCACCTGCAGCAGGGAGGGTCTGTCCACAGCTCGGCAAGTGGCATCCACCTCTCCAAAATGCCTGGATTTTTCTTAAAAGACAAGGTTGGGTCGGGGGGAGTAGGGATGAAGTCATGAGGGCGAGGAGAGTTTTAAAACAAAAATTCTTACTATGCTAATTACAACTTAAAAAAAAATAGCCCAACACAACCACTTTTAAATGGGCTCCTTTGAATTAAACCAGATAGAACCACTCAGGTCAGAAAACCAAGTTTATGGGTTTCACAGAACACCAAAAGCAAGATCTGTAAAAAAATTCTGATAGGGCCTCCCTGGTGGTGCAAGGGGTTAAGACTCAACCTATGAAGCTGTCCGTAGCCACTCCAGCACAAGTTCGATCCCTGGCCAGGGAGCTACCCACATGGCACAGCAGACCGTCTTCTGTCTTCCTGCTGCTCCCCTCAGCAGTGTGTCTCAGTAGATCTGCCTGTTCTGTTGCCCACTGTCTCAGGTGAATCCTCTCACCCCTCACACCTCTGGCCTGTACCCCAGTTCTCGTACGCATAAACAAATAACTCTTTAAAAAAAAAAAAAAAAAGAAAATTCTAAGTGGAATTCATTAACTCAGAATTTTTTTCCTATGGAAAGACATCAGAGAATAAACAGATAAGCTACAGATTTGCAGTAAATAGTTGCAAATCATCCGATCATGGGCTGGTATCCCAATATATAAATTCTCAAAACCTGACCATAATAACCACCTCCCAATTAAATTTAGAAGACTTGAATAGATCTTTCAAGGTGGGTACAGTGGTAGCAAACAAGCCCCAGAAAAGATGCTACTAGCTTTCAGACATACACAAATGAAATCCACAGCAAGATACCCCCACGCATCTACTCGAGTGACTAAAATTTAAAATCCTGACAAAAAATCCAGTGCTCTAGCGAGGACGTGGGTTGATGGACCCTCTCCTACCTGGCTGGTGGCAATGCAAGATGGTGCAGGCACTCTTGGAAAGCGCTTGGCAATTCTTACAAAGTCAAGCATACGCTTCCAGTGGACCCTGCAATCCCAACCTTAACTCTAGAGAAACAACAACTTACATTCACAGGGATGCCTTAGGTCGTGTTACCACAAGTGCCCCAAACCCGAGACAGACCCGCAGCTTCAGCAGGCAAACGGAGAAGGATGCTGTGGAGTGTCCGCACAAGCCAGCACGACAAGGACTGAACAAGGACTCCGCCTCGGGGACGCATCCCAAAGGCGCTGCTGCGTGTGCAGGGTCGCCCGCGGGAGGGCCACTCGGGAGTGTGCACCAAGACCCCTGCGGCCCCACCGCGTTCCAGGGGGGCGCGGACCAAGCAGTAGCTTGAAAGCCAAGCTGGTATACACTTTGGTTTTTCCCTCTACGTGCTTATGAAAAAGTCTAATTTATAAATGAGATGCAGTAAATTAGCAATAATTAACCAGAACTACACTGGAGTGTAATAAGTTATATGACTGTGGCTCTCAAAAATATCTTCTGTGTCTAAAATTTTCAGAACACGGTTGACCTTGGGTCACTGAAACCTCAGAAAAGAGAAACTACATATTGGGGGGTGGGTGTGAAGACAGCGGGCGCGCAAATGGACTTGTTCTGTTCGAAGGTAGATGAGAAAAAGCCATGGATCCCGGCCAAGGCCGCTGTGCGGGTGGATCAGCGTCTTGGCGGGAGCGTGGGGTTTGCCCCAGGCACACGCGTTTTGGGCTCAGGGTGCACCTCCCTGTCCTGGCAGGGCGCGGGTGCGCTGCCTCATGCCCCAAGCTGCCGGGGAGAGGCCCCAGTCACCCACAACCCTAGACTGGCACAAACAGGCGGGCTGATGAGTGAGCACAGGTGACGGCTGGAAGCGCTGCAGTAGCGGGCAGCTGGCTGGTGGCTCTGGGACCAGGACCGCGCCGCAGGACACTGGCCTCTTTCGATCCGTCAGTCTCCCGTGAAACTGGTTGTGTCCAAGGAGATGGCGAAGCTCAGGGGCTGGCAGGGCTGGTGGCAGGAATGACCACGAAAGAAGAGGGGGAGGGAGCGGGGTGGGGGGGAGGGAGGGGGAGGAGGGAGTGGGGCGGCGAGGGGAGGTCATACACCTTTTCTGGGGCAGGGAGGAGAGATGACCTCCGACTAAAGATTTCCTTTCAGATCTTTAAATGATTTGGGGGGAAAGGACTGACTCTATGTAGGGTCTGGATCTTTTCGCCCTGACAACTCTGGGTGCTTTTGTACAAGGCCGGGCACAAACACCTGCCTGAGAACAAGTGTTTTCCTGGAGGCAGGCAGCGGGGCTGCGGATGTTAAGGAACCAGGAAAACGCAAGGTCGGAATCAAACTAAAGAAGACATGCAGCGAGGCTCTGGCTTAGTAACACACGTCTGCTCTGCACGTCAAGCACATAAACCAGGAGAGCTGCTCACAGCAATGCTCAAATCCAGACCTGTCTCCCAGAGCACCAACTGTCCCCACACACGGAAAATGGAGAAAATAGGGGTGGGGGAGAGAAACAGAATAAGTATTAATAAATGGAACATTGGCCAAGACGAAGACTTAGCCAAATAACCCAGATCACAAATTACGGTCACCAAACGATAGATTTTGAGAAGTGTCGTCAGGCGACTGGGTCCCCGTGTGGCCGTCACCCTGGCACAGACCTCAGTGGCAGAGCCTGCTCCACACACCCAGCCCAGAAAATGTCCAGGCCAGATGTGCGACGGTGCTGAGTTAAAGTAGAAGCCCTGAGCTTGCATCACTCATCCTAACAGACCGCCTTGCCGACACCTGCGCATGGGGGGTGGGCCCCACAGGCTGATACCCGACTCAATGGGTGCCACGGTTCCCGGTGCCTGCTGACACATTCCGGGACTCCAGTGGGGTGCCTGAGAGTTCTAGTCATTCCAACTGTCTCCCCGGAGTCCGTGCTTCTGACCAACTGGCTACAGTTTAGGGGTCCCTTCGGGAGGGGCTCCACCACAGGCTAAGGCTGGAAGTGGTGCGGGTCCCTGTGGTGCCATTCCAGCTCAGCCTTGCCTTCCCCACTCCCACCACCTTCCCTGCAGCCCATGGGCCTGGCAGACACCAAGCACCAGACCCAGAATGGCCAGGCTGTGTGTGAGCAGCTCCCACAGCCACAGCCCCGCCCATGCAGGTGGACCCCTCTGCGCTGTGCTGCCACTCGCTGACACACACAACCTGCCCTGGGCTGCCAGTTCATTCAATTTAGCAGCAGAGAACATTCTAGAACCATGAGAACATGCCTTGCTTGAATCCAACATAAATCGAGGCGAAGTCCCCTATGGGGTGAAGGTGTGAAGAGTGTCCCACAAAGGGACGAGCCGGAGGACATTTGCTGAGCGAAAGCAGGGGACAGAAAAAGCCACCTACTGTGGGGTCCCGCCACTTCCAGGCAGAGCAGAGACAGGGGTGGGGAGAGACCCCAGTGAATAACGAGTTCATGGAAATGCTGGAAACTTGATGCCATGAAGTCTCAACAGCTCTGACCTCACCAACCCACTGAGCTATGTGCCTTAACCTGGTGGTCGTGAAGTTTGGGAACCATGTCTCAATAAAGTTGCTAATTTGAAAATCATGGTGATTCCGAAGGCGTTTAACAGACTTACAGGAGGCTGCATGCAAATCTGACCCGGTCACCAAAGCAGGTAAAGTTAAAGCTAGTTGGCATCTAACACTGCTACGCCAGGCAGCAAGCAGGACACAGCGGTACAGTGCGTTTGGTCCGGGGGGGGGGGGGGCACAAGGCACTGTTCACAATATAGGAAGCAACACAGCAAGCCCTCCCCCTCCCCCCCCACCAGACCCTCCAAATGGTCAGATGCTGGGAGAATAGCTGGTGCTGCTACTCCCCAGCCCATCTCCTCAAATCCCCAGGGCATACCCCTAAAGGCCTCTGAGGTCCTGAACTTCCTCACCATGCCTCCCCCACAACTCTTTCAGCCTCTCCTCACTTGCGGGACCCTCCCTGCTCTCCTCCGGGGCTCTCCCTCCTCACTTTCTGCCCCGAGGTGACTGTTCGGGTGACCCGGCTGTAGCTGCAGACCTTCCTCAAGCCCTTCCAGGAGAGAAGGCTTTATTCTCCCCATTCTTGGGAACAAGACTCCCACCCATTGCCTGGAGCGGTGACTGCCAGACAGCTGAGCTGGGGGGTGGGGGGGAGCCCTACCTCCTGGGTCATCATGGAGGAAAAGCTTGGTTTTCCATTATTCTAAATGGTGAGTCAGCCAGAAAGGCAAAGCTAGACCCCAGTTCCCACAGAACTTCCTATGAGGAAGGTGTTCTCGGCTGTCTGTCCAGTACGGAAGCCAGAGCCACGTGTGCCCAGGAGCTCCTGAAATGTGGCTGGTGTGACAGGAGCTGGGTTTTTACATCTTAATTTTAATAAAATACAATTAGCCACATGTGGGTGAGAAGACGAACTGTGGCTAGTGAGAGTTAAGAACTGAGTTCTTGACTTTCCCGAATCACGCCATCCGTCAGAGCCTCAGTTCACCAGCAGAGCAGGGGCAAAGTAAACACGTTTTTGTTTTGAAATAAAATTATATAATCCGGTGCCCGTTGATATTAACGGCACAAAAACAACCTTTTAAAAATTATAAGGGCCTCCCATGGTGGCGCAGTGGTTGAGCCCTGGGCTGCGAAGCTGCCGGCAGGCTCTGCAGCGCCAGTTCGATCCCCGGCCACCGGCGAGGGTCCCGCATGGCGCGCAGACCTCTCCAGTCTCGCCCGCTGCTCCCCTCAGCAATGTGTTTCAGTCAGTCTGCCTGTTCTGTTCCCCGCTCTGGCTCTGGTGAATCATCTCACCCTCCCGCGCTTGTGACTGTACCCAGTGCTTGTATAAATCAATCAATCAATCAATCAATCAATCTTTAAAAATAAAATAAAAATTATAAGACTTAACTTTTCAACAAAAAAAAAATTTTTTTTAAATAGCCTCCAGCTCCCAAGGAAATACTGGCCACGACAGAAAAGTCCAGATTTGTAGTACTAATTCTTCCTCTCCCCATGCTCCACAGGGTGATTCATTCTCCCGACTTTAGAACAACCCCAGGGAATTTTAACAGCTCGGTGGGGACCAGGCCTTGAACACCCTGATTCCCATCGTACTGGCACCCAGCACCGTAGGAGACGACAGATCCACAGGACCCGGGCCTGGCAGCCCTGCCTCTGCACTCGACGTGCATCCTGCCCCTGCCCACCAGGAGGCCCACAGGTGACCTCGCTTATCTGTGTCTTCCCCAGACACCCCACATCAACTCGCTCGGGGACCTCCCCTTCCACCTCCCCAGCGGAGTTTGGTGTTACTGGTGTGTGGGCATTTGTTCTGCAGACATTTTTATTCCTGACCAAGCTCCTGAGGGAAAAGTTGACTCATCTTTTATTTCATCTCCTTCTCAGACACAGCCGTGACAGTAACTCTCCCAGATCCACTGGGTGCACCTGCAACCACCCATCTCATGTCCAAAAAGGCGAGCTTTTGTGAGATGACAGAAATGCAGAGCCCCCTGCTGGCACAGGGGAGAGGGGAGGGCTGGGCCTTGCACTGGGTGCACGGGAGACACTGGGAAAAGGCCATGCTCACGTATGCTTTCTTCCGTCAGCAAATGAGCAGGCGCGCACCCGAGGCAAAGCAGGCATGCGCGTCTGTACTTTCTGACTGCCACGATCACTCCACAAACTAAGTATGTTCCCCAAGGTTACCTGTGACAATAGCGTATTTTTAAATCATGCTCAGGGAAAGACCCAAAAGGAAAATATTCAAAAGATGCCACAAAAGCCAGGTGCCCTGGCCAAGTGGAATGAGGAGAGCAGCCTCGTTTCTCCCCACCTCTGCCCAGTGTAGGAATGCTGAGGCTCCAATACCTCTGACCCAGTTTTCCTTCCACGTTGTGAAAGCTGCTGTCTTAAGAAACGAGGAGACTGAGGTGACAGGGAGGAGACAGCTGGTCAGGGTGACACAGAGGAGCAACCATGCCTGGGCCTTCCAGGGGCCGGGAGAAGCTCACCTGTGCCGTGGTATGGAGGGGCCTGATCTGGGTGGGTTTAAGGTCCTCTTGGCCAGAGGTGCTGCTTGTGCCCTGAGCAGCGGGGGCCGGGGGGGTGGGGGGGGGCAAGACCTGGCCTTCTGGAACCTCTCTCCACATACCCAGAGCCTGAAGGGTTTGCTTCTGGGACGATTCCTTTTGGCTCAGGATCCTATTAAAGACCTGAATCTCAAAGGAGGGAAGCGCCAACTTTTAAGATAGAGTATTTTTGTCCTGTGTCTTCTCTGCCACCACTTACACCTGCTGAATGCACAGGTGGCCCCGCTGTTCTTGGCAGTGATCTACTTTCTATAATCAAAGCCTGTGGTGAACCACACAGAAACACCCAGACTAGGAAGCCCAACTGTAGCTCACCATGTTGGGAAGACCAGAGAAGAAACATGGGCAGGGCCTCCCTGGTGGCACAAGGGGTTAAGTCTCAGTACTATAAAGCTATCAGCAGACACTGTGGCCTGAGTTCGATCCCTGGCCAGGGAGCTGGCCCACATGGCGCAGCAGACCTCTCCTGTCTTGCCCAGAGTGTCCTCTCACCCCCACCCCCGTGCCTCTGGCCTGTACCCCAGCTCTTGTATGCATAAATAAATAAATCTTGGGGGGGGAAAAAAAAGAAACTTGGGCAAAGACAGGAGGGGTGTTTCACTTGACGGCAGAGACACTGCTCTCCCGGCCACTGGGTCCACCGGCTGTGATGTAAACTCACAGAAGACCGCCACGGAGCCTCTGCGGCTTGCCGGGCAGTGTTTCACTTGCCTGGTGCCCTGCTGGCTGTAGAAGGGCGTCAGACAGCTGCAGGGAGGCAGGCAGTGCAGGGGCAGCCCCCCTATCCCCCACCCCTCGGGCAGAGTGAGGGTCCTATGTGAGGGCGAGCGGCCACCACCCACAGCCTCGAGGCAGCCCTCTCCGGGTTCAAGGCTTTTATTGGGCGCCCACCGCTGCCTCCTGTCTGCTGTCTGGGCTATTCGTTTCCAAGTGCTGCTGGAACAAATTACCAGCAACTCAGTGACTTAAAAGGCACTTATTCTTTTCCAGTTCTGGAAGTCTGAGGTCTCACTGGGCCAAGCTCAAGGTGCCGGCAGCACATAGTCCCTCCAGAGAAGATCTGTGTCCTTGTCTTCCTCACCTCCCCAAGCTACCCTCGCAGCGTGCCCTCTGTCCTCCCTTCCTTCGTGGGCAAGGACCTGGTGATTCCACTAGGCCTGCTGGGTGCCTCTGGGGAACCAACTCGCTGTATCTGGGGATCCTTAACTTCATCACATCTGTGCTGAGTCAGGTTACAGCTGCAGGCCCAGGGCTGGGACGGACATCCCTGAGGTCATTATTCTGCCTGCTAAACCTCCAGCCCCAGAGATTAGATCCTGAGCCATTGCACCGCCCTAACTCCAGTCTTGCTCCCACCCCATTCCTCTAGGAAGCTTCGGCTGACCCATCCCCGGGGCCGCTACCTCTCTCCTTGGGCATCAGGAGCCCTGCACGAGGCTCCTTCACGCTCCAGCGGTGGTGTCCGGGGCCGCCCTCAACCTGCCCAGCCAGGAAGGTTTGAGGCTGTCTGATAAGGAACAAAAACCCTGCCCCGGGTGAGGGAGCTCTGTGGCCACCAGGGCGCAGTGGAGTCAGGAGCAGCCCGATCCCCAGCCACATGGACTTGAGACCACAGTGCCAAGGGGGCGAAGCTAAAAACAGGTGCAGACAGGTGCCCCTCTGTGCACTTCACCTGTATGAACCAGGCCTGGGAACTTACAGCAGCCCGCTTTCCTCAACATGCAAGCAGCCTGGGTGTTGTCAGACTGGTGTGGCCTGGCTGAGGGACAGGTTACATACTGTGAGAGTTCAGGGTTACTTTGTTAACTGCCACGCAGCAGCAGACAATCCGGAGTCCTGTTTCTTTCAATGCAAGACGACTTAGCCATAAGTTATTGGATATACTGTGGACGCTGTCTACAGATAATTTAGAAAAATCGCTTTCAAGGTCTTCAGCATTCTTCGCAGCAAACCTCTGTAGCACTGGATTCATAGGAGTATTAGCAAAACAAATACAGAAACGGCTTGGATAAACATCATCCTTTGTGCAACAGGAATGCCATTCACGTGCGCAAGAAGCGACATTATTTGTTACTTTAGAAACTGTGTGCCCTGTTCACAAGCACACACCTGCAGGGCTTTTTACATGGGAACTTCTATGTCACACAAATTCTGTTTAGCTGCCTCGGCAAAGGATGACGTTCCAAGGGTGACGGTCACCAGGTACGAGCGGCCACACACGGACGTGCAGCTTCTCTTCCCATCAACATCTGTTCTGAGTAGAACGAGTGACACGCACCTTTACATTTTCTGAATTTAATAATAAACTGGGATTTATCTTGTCTGTCTTTCATTTCACTTATTAAAGAATCTGTTCTCTAAATTTCTACAAAAATAATGCCCTCAGTGGGCTGGACAGGAAAGAAAACCTGGTTTTGGCCACCAGCAACTGCAGGAGCCATGCTCTGCAGCGTCTGCCTACAGACTAGCCTAAAGTTTCTAAGGCTCGTACTCATCTTAATTTTGCTTTTCCAGGACACACTGTACTTTTCCAAGGTAGCCAGAAAGAACTTTAAGTCAAGGGCCTGACCAAATGGGTCAGATCCACAGCTGGAGCGTCGCTCTCTGCCCCGTGGGCCGACGGTGCCTACACTGCCCACTGTGGCGGCACCAAGTGGACCCGCGCATGGACGCCTGCAAGTAGGCCTGTCAGCCGAGGAAGGGGATTTTGAACTTTCAACTTAAAAAACTGCTGCCAGATACAGGGTGTCCCCCATCTTCTTAGACACACATCATCATCATCTCCTGTCTGCCTTCATCCCTGAAGATGAGTGGCCTTCTGACAAAAGATGGGTCTAAAGTCGGAAGACAGGGCCTCCCTGGTGGTGCAAGGGGCTGGCTAAGCACAGCACTGTGAAGCTGTCCACAGCCACTGCAGCACGAGTTCGATCACTCGGCCAGCCAGGGAGCGACCCACATGGCGAGGCAGACCTCTCCTGTCTCACCCGCTGCTCCCCTCAGCAGTGTACTTCAGTCCGTCTGCCTGTTCTGTTCCCCACTCTGTCTCTGGTGAATCCTCTCACCGGGCCCCCCCCCACACCTCCGGTCTGTACCCCAGCTCTTGCATGCATAAATAAATAAATCTTAAAAAAAAAAATCAAGTTGGAAGACAAACTGTTTGCTCCTGTCAGTACCAGGAGGCCACACAAGTCAGGAGACACACCCCCTTGTCACGACGGCACCCACATTTTTGAAAGGGAGTAGCCCAGGGGGCCACAGGAACCCCCGCCCCTCACTCCAGTCGGTGTTCATTCTCAGTCCTCACCCGCGAGGGGGTGAGAACCTTTGGGGAGAAGGGTCAGATGGCTAGTCACGGCCCAGATTATGGCATGCAGGGTGTCCTTATGCACACAGCTCTTGTGGTCGAATAATCTGTCCTCCAAGGTGATCTTCTCCCAGCTATAAGAAAGAAGCAGGCGCTTCAAACGACCCCCTCACACGACTCAAAAAGAGGAGGGCAGGAAGGCCCACCTCATGAGGGTGCTGAGGAGCATACCTGTGGCTTGTTTTAAAACAGCAATTAAGAGCCTTGAAATATAATTTATTCCCCAAAGTCACATTGATGAAACGTGCTTGCAACTCCAGCTACATGGCCACCATCTTTTCAGGAGGGCTGCAGGGTTCGCTCGGCCTTCACAGCAGAGCTCTGCCGCACGGCCTCTCCGCAGCCGGGAAAGCACCACTGCCGGGAGGCAGAAGACTAGCCACGAGAGACTGGTCACCACCCAGACATGGTGGCTATGCCCTGGGCCGTGAGCACACTCTCCAGTCGCTTTCCACACCGGAGGTCAGTCCAGCTACTTATTGTGAGAGCTTTAGTAGCCTTTGGCCTCCCCTGAGTGAACCGGAGCTGGTACCCTGCTCAGGACTCGGCCTGCCAGTGTCAGGATGGCAGGAAGGCCCCTTTATTTAGTCACTGGCATGGACTTGAAACCAAGTTCGGCATATTCTTTGCCAGGCAGGCAAAACTTCAGCACTGTTGTGGTTGGTCACACAGGGAAGCTCCTCCTCAACCACTCTTAGATTCTCATTATCCAAAAAGCCAGGCAGGCCTCCCATCTCGCACCTCAGACACAACACCATCCCACACTTCAAACGACAGGCGAGCTTAAGCACCTTCGGTGAGGTGGCCGCCCTAGTCCCGCGCTCGGGCTGCCTTCCTTCTGGTCTGGATAATCCCACCCTGGCCCAGGCCAGAGTGTTTCCCCAGGTACAACTTGTAGTGTGCCCCTCCCCCCCGCCCCATCCCCAACTTCCAGGTTGAAATTACCAACCCTCAAGCAGGCCTGCTTCTTCTCAAGAGAATTGCAACACGTCTGACTGCTCACGAGCCAAGGCATGTATTGACTTACTCGAAAAAATGGCCTAACTGACTTTCTTGCCCACGCATGACACTGGAATCCTGCTCTTCCTCCAACTTTCCTAAGCCCAAAGTAGTTCAAAACAAGAAGCTTGTGAAGCAGGTGGCATTTAAAGTTCAGCTCTGCCACAGCGCAAGTCAAGAAATGCCTTGTTAGGGCTCTCGGTGGCCAGAGAAACACTGGCTTGCCTTGGAAATCAAGCAGGAGTACCCAGCCCACATCGCTCACCCCCGAAAACCCAGCAACTGTAACAAAAAAGAATTTTAAAAAGTCACTTATGAAGGTCTGCCCAGTCCTTGCGTGGAAAACAGGCCTTTCTCTCCAATGGGATCAAAACCCACCGTTCGAAGCAACGGACGTTACAAGCAATAAACCGAATTAGCAGCTCTCGGAGCAATGCTGGTTTATGGCTGCGGCACCTTTGCTTTCACACACCCCCTTGCACGGGCCACCTCCTGTACTGCCGTTCAGCCTTCGAATTCCTGTTTTAGACTCAGGATCCCCCGCAAATAAACTGAACAACGAAGGGGCGTAAGAGGCTCACTACCGGGGCGCGCACCCAACAGCAGGGAAGGCAGGTGCAGGGCCAAGGTTCCCTCGGCTCTCCATCCACCAGCACGGTCTGGGAGAAGGGGCGTCGGAGTGGGTCTGAACCCCTTTCCCCGGGGTTCATGAGCCGACTGCACTCTGGGAGAAACCGCCACCAGCTCTGCCAAGCGTGAGACCAAAAGCCCAGGCTGCACCCCTGCAGTGTGCGTGCGTGCTGGGCACCCACAGCACACAGGAGGCCATCGCTAGGACCCCAGGGCCCAGGCCCAGCATAGGCAGCACCACTTCCCCTCCAGTCCTGGGAGGCCCAGGCTGACCTGTCTGGCACTGCAGGGGGTCAGGGTGGGGAGAAGCAGAGACCAGTAGAAAGCGATTGCAACGTCCCCAGCATGAGGCAACAGGAGCCTCCGCGGGGTGGTGGCTAGGTAACAGGATGTGGGGACCCGGACAAGAATTCAAGACTGACTCCCAAAACCTGCAGGCTCCGTGACCTGGTTTCCCTGCTCCAACCCGCCTCACAATCTGTCAGCTCCAAGGCTAGCTGCTCCCCACCCTGGCGGTGCCCGAGCAGGAAGGAGCTGAGCAAACTTCAGCAGCTGCCTCACTAGGCACCTCCTCGATTATCCATCATCTCTGGCTGAAAGTATCAGACCCTCATCCTTCACACCTATCAGGGCACCAAGCCCAGGATTTCAGGATTACAGCTCAGACTGAAGCTGGTTGTGGGTGAGGCTGGCGAGGTCCTCTACTGAACCCAGGGTATAATTAGGCCACACTCACCACAGGGCAGTTTTGCATGCCACCCAACAGCAACTCGCCCCACCTGTGGGGCCTGCCACGCTTCAGTGCCCCAGAGGGCTATAGCCCGGCCTGGGTGCCCGGGTCTCACCACCATGACAGCAGCCCTTGCCCCCCACCCCCCGCCGGCCCTGAGCCCACATTCCCACATGCTGTGTCTTTACTTCACGACAACTTCACAGGCTATGCTTGACCTCATTTTCCAGATGCAGAAACTGAGGCACCAACAGCTTGAGCAAGGTCTGAGCAGTCACAACAATCAAAAGGCAAAGTCCAGGACCTCCCCTGCTGGCGCAGCAGTTGAGCGCTGGGCTGCAAAGCTGCCCGCAGCCTCTGCAGCGCCGGTTTGATCCCCGGCAGCTGGCAAGGGTCCCACATGGCGCGCAGACCTCTCGTGGCGCGCAGACCTCTCGTGGCGCACAGACCTCTCCTGTCGCGCCCGCTGCTCCCCTCAGCAGTGTGTTTCGTCAGTCTGCCTGTTCTGTTCCCCGCTCTGGCTCCGGTGAATCCTCTCACCCTCCCGCGCTTCTGACTGTACCCAGTGCTTGTATAAATAAATAATAAAATCTTAAAAAAAAAAAAAAAAAAGGCAAAGTCCATCTTCAAAGTCAGGCCAGGCCCTCCGCTGGCACATCCACCTGCCTCACTAACTTTACGCCATAGTTGTTCCTCCTTTCCCCAAGAGATTCCACAAAAAAGCGGGAAGCAAAGAGGAAAGCCCATGCTTCTTCCCACATTTGCTATCATTTATTTGATGACAGGTAATCAAAATCAGCAGCCTCAAAGGACCAGGCGCTGACGGTTCTGTGGGGAGTGCAGCCTGGCCCATCAGAACGTCAGGACCGCACGGCACTGGAGTGGGTTGTTTCTAGGTTTGGCCTAATTTCTTCTACACTTTTTCCAGCTCTCCCAAGTCAAGGCTCATTCTGTTGCTTCACAAAAGCAAGAGTTCTTTTACCAACTGATGCTCACGTGAGGAAAATCAATACTCTCACATCATTTCATCCTTGTCTTGTTAGCGTGCTATTTGAAAAGACTACGTGTTAGCCAGGCAAGCTCAATCTGATGGGTACATGCATGCAAGAGAACGCCCTCTGACTCCTGAGCTTGCCTCAGTGCCACAGTCACTTGAGGTTCCATCCAGCACCTCGAGATTAAAAGAAGAAACCCACCACTGCGGCCCCCCAACAATTCCCCCAAGCCCCCAACAGCTTGTGGTCCCAAGAGCAGTGGCCCAGGGATGGTAAGAGGCAAACAGAACGGTGCGTCCCGACTGTCTCAGGAGAGATCAAGCTGACAGAATGCACGCTTGGGCGGGAGAGCCGCAGAGCAGGGACCAACCTCAGCTGCTGGCGTCTTTGCCGCAAAGCCAGGCCTCAGGAAAACTTCCTGTTGGTGCGGCGGGGCCTAAAACACAGACCAGATTAGCACCTCTCCCAGGACTGAGGGCAGAGGCCTCCGCAAGGCCTGCACCGCCTGGGAGTTCACCGTGAATAAACAAAGTGCCAAGCAAATTCATTCCAGGCCAAACCCAAACACCGCCACCTCCACAGTCCTATTTGCCTCCCAACTAGAACTGGCTACTTTGGCCTTACAGGGAGCACGTGGTTCCGACCCAATGAACTGCCAACAGCTCCCCCACCCCATCTTCTCCCTGCACCCGTCATAACTTTCCTAAGTGCTCAGAACAAGGTATATTTTTAAACAACTAATCCCAGCATTGTTATTCCCCAGCACACATGCCAGGATTCTGCAGCGTCCAGGCAAAAGCAAAGGCGATCCCAGTAAGGTGGAGCAGGAGGAGAGCAAACCAGCGCTGACCTATTGATAGGAAAGAACAACCCACCAAACCAGTCTCCCAGGCTCCTCCGAAACCACCCTGCCTAGGAGGGGCGGGCGGGATGCTCCTCACTGACAAAGCCTTGCCTTCCTCAAGGTGATCTGAACCCAGACAGGTGATTCTACTGGGGTAGACGCAAGCCAACACCAAACAGGTACAAACCACTACCAAGGTCGGGCCAGGGCTGACAGTCACTAAATCCCACCCTCCCGTCTTCTCAGTGGGAAGAATTCTTTCCTTCTTCCTGATCCTAAACTACAACACAGAAACCCAGTGCCCCTGGTTAGGACAGGGAAGGCAGGAAAGGCTGAAAGAGGATGCCTAAGACACAAGCAGCTTTTTAAGCTACACATCTACGGGTGCAGATGTGGCCAACCAGGAGCCCGAGAAAGACGAGGCACTTCAGGATGCAGAATCCCTGCGACAGAGCCCCACTTGAAAAAGAGAAAACGAATTTCTGAAGTTTAAGGAATCATCATTAGTAGCAGAAACCTCTGCTATCCCGTCAGAGGCACTGGCACAATCAGCGGTTTCAGTTAGGGATCACCTCCCAACACAGACTCCACCAGACGCCACGAGTCGCGAGCACCGAAAGTCTTGAAAGCACGCGCACACTCCTGGGAAGTCTTCCACCACTTCTCGACACTCTCTGTTCTCTTAGAAAGGTCCTTGAAACTTGTGGACATGACTCTCCTCTCCCCAACGCCCCGATCCTGTCTCTCAATACGCTCAGTGATGTCCGTGTCTCTGACTTCTCCTTGGTGTTGAGAAAAGTGGTTAAGCCACACGTGGGAAGCGGGCTGGCCCTCTTGGCTGGATTTTTGTTGTCACCGGGTGATGTTCAAGAAGGAAGCTGACAAGCGAGGCTGAGTGTTGTGTGGCATGAAAGGCAGAGAAAACTCGGCAGTGCACTCCCCTGCAGCCAGCTGGTTTCATCGCACCTGCCAAGCCCTGCGAAGGGGCTGCCTCGCTGGGGCCAAGTGAAATAGATGGGCCGGCCCCCCGCGGGGCCTCGCCTGTCCCCCACTGACTGACACGCTGAGGACCACCGGCAAGGGCTTTCTGCAGGCATCTCCGCTTTGCCTTCTGCAGGCTGGCACGCCGTGCTTCTCAGTGACCATCCAATTATTGGCAGTAAGGGATGCACAGGGGAATACCAGGTAAGGCCAAGCGTTCCCTACCGGACAGACGACGCTTTACCTGAGCGTCCCCGGCATCGCTACTCCTGTCTGCACCCCCTGACCTCTCGCTAAAAGCCAAACAGGAACAAAGCACCCCCGTGCCCCATTCATTCAGGTGCCCCCGGCCACCCTGCCCGGCCGACCCTCCAGGTGGGGAGGGAAATTCTCCTTCAGGCTCCCCCGACCGCCTCCGAGGCGGCCCGCGGGAAAAGCCGGGCGCCGGGCCCTCTCCCCGCGGCCCCGACGGCGCGGGCGGGTGGCCGGGGAGGCGGCCGGCCGCGCCCCGGGCCAGAATGAAGTTCCCCCGGCCGGGGCGGGGCGCCCCCGGAGCCCCGACACCCACCCGGCGGGGGCCCCGCCGCGACGCGCCCGGGCCGCCCCTCGCAGGTGCCTCCCGACGGGGCGCGACGCCCGGCCGCGCGGTTGGGGGGCGATCGGGGGCGCCCCGGGCCCCCCGGCGGCCGAGCCCCGCGCCCCCGGCGGCCCGGCCGCGCCAGGCCCGCGCCCCGCGCCCCGCGCCCCGCTCCCGCCCGCCCGGCCGGCCCGCGGCGCTTTGTGCGGGCGGCCGGGCGCCCCCGCCGCGGGCCCCGCGGGCCGGGCCGGGCCGGGCCGGGCCGGGCGGGCCGGGCCGGGCGGCGGCCGGAGGCCCGGGCGGCCGGGCCTGCGTAAAGATGGCGAGCCCCGCGCGTGGCGCCGCGGCCCGGCCACAATGGGAGCGCCGGCGCCGGGCCTCACCTTCCATCTCCATGTCCTCGGGCTCGCTCAGCTGCTGCTCGCCCGCCTTGGGCTGCGGCTGCGGCTGCGGCTGGTGGTTCATGTCGGCCGCGGCCCGGGCCGGGGGCCGGGGCGGCGGCGGCGGCGGCGGCGGCGGCGGGGCGGCCTCCTCCTCGTCCTCCCGCGCGTCGTCGGCGGCGGCGGCCCCGGGGCGGCCCGCGGCGGGCGGCGGCGGCGGCAGGGAGACGCGCACGTACTTGCTCGCGATTCGCCCAATCTCGGCGCCGAGGCGGGCGGGCGGCCGGCGGGCCGGGCCGGGCGGCCTCGTCGCGGGCGGGGGCCGCCAACGCCGCCGCCGCGGGGCCCGCCTCCCGCCGCCGGGGCCGGGGCCGGGGCCGCGGGGCCGCGGGCCGGCCGGGGGCGGAGGGCGGCCGGGCGGGGGCCGCGGCGTCAGCCCCGCCTCGGGCCGGGCGCGGCGGCGGGCGGGCGGCCGCGGGGGCCGGGGCCGGGGCCGGGGCCGGGGCGCGGGCGGGCGGCGGGCGGCGGGCGGCGGCGGGCGGCGACGGGCCGGCCGCGCTCGGGGCGCTGCGGCCTCCGCCTCCTCAGCGGCGGCGTCGGGGCTCCGGCGGCGGACGCGGCGCCCGGCGGCTCGGCGCGGCTCGGCTCGCTCTCAAAATGGCGGCGGCGTGAAATGTCACATCCGCATGGGGGGCCCGAGAGCGAGCGAGCGAGCGAGCAGAGCGGGCGGGCGGCGGGCGGCGGCGCAGGAGCGGCGGGCGCCAGGCGGAGGGCGGAGCGGGAGGGCGGAGCGGCGGAGGCGGAGCAGCAGGGCCCGCCCGCCGCCTGGGCCCGCCCGCCAGCCCGCCAGCCCGCCCGCCGCCGCCGCGGCCCGCGCCCCCGGCCCGCGCCCGCCGCCCCGAGGCGCCCGCCCGGCCCGGCCCGGCCGGGGGCGCCCGACGGGACCCCGCCCGCCCCGGCCGAGGGGCCGCGGGCCGGTCGCCGCTCTCGCCGCGGCCGCCGTCGGGGGGACCCGCCCGGCGCGGGGTGGTCGCGGGGCCGCCGCCGCCGCGACCGCTTCTGGGCGCCCTCGGCGCCCCTGCACCCCCCGTCACTCCGCCCCCCAACCTCCCGCGGGCGGACTGGGCCCCTCCGCTGCACCCCGGCTGTGGGCTCCCGCCAGCACCCCCTCTCCGGCCCTCCCTCGGGGCGCCTCTCCCCCCTCAGCCCCGTCAGGCGGCGTCGCGGCCCAGGCCCCCGGGACCCCGCGGACCCCCGGCGCCCGGCTCGGCCCGGCCTCCTCCAGCTCTTCGTGGTAACGGGGCGGCGGGGTGGGGGGCACCGCAGGGAGGGGGTGTCCGCCGCGCCACCACTGTGCCTCCGCAGGGCCGGCGCGGGGGCAGATGCGGGCCCTGAAGGGAGGGCAGGACGCGTCTTGCTGCCCCGCCGTCCGCGTCCCCTGCGCTTCGGTCCACCTCCCCGCCGCCCTAAGCATCCTTCTCGGGGGCGCCCCAAACGTCAGGGGCAGAGCCGTACCCCCTGAAGCTGGGTGACCGAAGAAGGTACGATCTCAAGGTGGCTGGCGCCCTCCCTGACCCTGACTTTCCCGCCAGACAGAAGAGGTGCGTGGACGGGAAGGCAGGAATTCCTTCACCAGGAATCCATCCCAGCCCCAGGGTCACCCCAGAGAGGTGTTGTTATTCACACACATTCTCACAGATGCTAATGAACACTTCTCAGATGCAAAGGCTCCTTCCCTGGAGCCCGGGCGGGCGACTGGGGGAGGGCGGACCGGGCCCATTCGGGCCTGGCCAGGGTGTCAGGGAGTGATTACCTGCCTATCGGGGTCCCACCCTGGCCACCCTTATCTTGGAGGCTACGCTCTGAACCAGCCGGCAGTTAGGAGGAAACAGGATACCCCGCTGCTGGCGAGTTCAATGTCGTGGACCCACAGCCGTGAAATACTATTTGGCAATGAAAAAGGAGGCCTGGAGGTCAGCTACCACGTGGACAAGCCTTGAAAGCTTTGTGGGAAGTGAAAGAGCCAGACACAAAAGACCCTGGTGACTCCATTCACATGGCGTGTCCAGAGCAGGCAAATCAATCTACAGAGACAGAAAGTAGATTAAGGACTTGGGGTGAAGGCCTTGCCGAGTGACCGCTAGCTGGTCCAGGATTTCTTTGGGGGTGTGCTGAAAATATCCTAAAGTTTGGTTTGGCGGATGGGCCGCCGGCTCTGAATATACTAAAAGCCCTGAGTCGTACGCTTGTACCGTACATGAATGACATCTCAATAAAACTTATTTTTCGACAAAAGGGTAGCTCGCAAAGGACAAGAGTGAGGAAGACCAGAGTGGAAGGGAAGCTCTTCATGGTCTCAACCAGAGTTGGAGAGGATGGGGTGAGGGGTGTGGGCAGGTCCAAGGGGCTGGACTTGGTGGAAAGAGTGAAGCACCCCAGAATTTTGACGTAAGCAACTAACTGGATGCGGGTGGTGCTGGATCACTAACATGGAGAGGTCTGGGGGAGGCATGGGGGCGGGGAGGAGGGGCTAGACAGTTATGTGCGAGATGCTGCTCAGACATCCACATGGAGCTGGCAGGGCGTACTTGAAGAGGCTCCCCTCGGAGCCCGTGGGGTCTGGCCTACAGGTAGAGGGGTGTAGACAAGGCCTAGCGGCCACCAAGGCCAATAATAACAGAACAGATGGGGCTGTTTTGTGAGATTGATACTGGGTGCCAACAGCCCATGAGACACTCCCATAGGCCCCCAAAATCCCATACCCCAATCTTCCTACAGTGTCAGTGAGATACTCTTCCACCTTGCCTAGCACTGGGGGTGCTGGGTAGTAGGTGAGAGGTCATGTCTAGGCCTCCACAGCTACAGAATCCGTGAGGCCAACCAAGAAAGCCGGGACTCTGACTCCAGAGGGCTGAGCTGGCCTGTTTACTTCTTCCCCTACCCTGGTCGAATTATATCTGCATGAGCTGGGAAGCCCATTTGCACGGAGAAGGAAGGGGTGTGTGTGGAAGCACTCCACAGAGGCAGAGAATCAGCTGAGTAATCCCTGTTTCCTGGGAGGTTTAATGCCAAGATGCCTTCAAAGGACCAGGAGTTCCAAAGAGGGAGAGGTTTAGGCACGGTTTCTGATCATGGCCATCTTTTAAAAAAATTTCGTAACCCCTATCCTAGTTCATCAAGTGGGGACCTAGGAAGAGACAGAAAAACCGGGGAGACAGGAATGCCGGGAGAAGCTGACTTGTCATTAGGTAGAGTCAGTAAGTGCAGGGAGGAGCCACCCTATCATTACTCTGAGCAAAACATATTTTTGCTGCTGCTGGGACCGGTGCCATGACTTGGCATAAACAGTGGGGTGGTTTTTCTTCTTAAGAACCAAAATATTTACCTACCTGGGAGCTATCTTGGTTAGGGTCTAAAATAATTTCATGGAAATGTCAGAATTAATGGGAATAACAGGCTCCCCCCACCCCTTTCAGGATAATGAAATTCTTAGCCAATCCCTGCCTGGAAAGTTGACCGAGCCCCCAACTATGGGGTTAGTGAGGGGGACTGGGGCTCAGAGGACGTGGGCAGCGGCCAAGTGATGCAAGGGGAAACAGCTTGGGCAGGTCAGGGGGCTTTAGGATTCAGAATCAGATGATGGGGGGGGGGTCAGTTTGGCAAACTTGAACTTGGGAAGTTGACTTAACTCCTTCAAAATTCAAGAGTCTTATCAGAGAATGGGGAGGACCTTTTCTACCTAAAGGGGTTGATGGAAATTTTAAAAAAGTGATCGAAGTTTATTCAGACACCATCCAATGGCTGCAGCATGGTGATTAACTGAGACCCAGTTTCCAGCTGCCCACTCACCACCCTTTCACACAAAACTGTGCATGGGCCAAGTGCCTACTGCGTGCTAGGGACAGGCAACCTGAGGGTAAATGGCCAGGGGTGGCTAATTAACATGGGCAGCCCTCTTGGGCTGGTCTGTGAAAGAAAGCAGTTGGAATTCCCAGGCTCTGCTGCAAGGATGCTCACTGCTGGCCAGGTGTGTGCGTGGATGCTGGGATCTTACTAAAAAAAAAAAAAGGCTTACAAAGATGCTTTACTAGAGTCACCAATTTCAAAATTGGTTGACTCCAATTTTAAAAACAAGGCTGTGGTATGAGAGGTGGTAAGGACGCAGGCAGCCAGCAGAGCCACTATTTTTTTTCCTTTCTAGGAGAATTAGTCAAACTGTTACCCACTCCTCTTGGTTGCACCCTCTTCAAAGGGTAAGAATATAGGACAATGAGATATTTTCAACTATGTGATTTTCAAAAAAAGGATTTTTAAATGCTCCTTTAAGTAGCACTTGCTTTAAAAATCAATGGACTTTTTAAAGCATGTATTACAACCTTATGAGGCAGATCTATTATCCCCATTTTACAGGTGAGGTCACTGAGGCGCAGTCTCCAGGTCAACCGACTAGCTCCAGGTCACACAGTAGTAAAATAAAGCCCAGATTTGAACCCAGGCAGTCTGACTTCATACCTCAATGAAAAAATACTAACAAGAGGCTTACTGTGTGGCCTAAATGTGAGATGCCCCTCCCCCAGTTAAAAGCATGAACTGGAATCCCATCATTTCACAGCTGTGTTTACACTATTTTCTCATCCACCTTTGCTGGGAAACAGCCTACCAGCCACCTTTCAGCAGAACTGCTCTTTGAATCTTGCAAAGTCTTCAGGAACCATCCTTTGCCTCCGAGACTACCGGGCTGAACTTTCTTTTCCTCCAGTCAATATTAGCCTATGTACTACGTAGTGTACATACTGTGGACATCCTGGACAGCGTTTTCTGAGCACACATTATGAATCAAATTAATAAGTAACTCACAGAGCCGGGCTGTGTGCTCCTCGTGTCTTGCTGGAGCCTCATAACCAACACAGGTAAGAGTGATGGTTCATGATTCTTGGTATTTTCCCCTTGCCAGGCATTTGCAAGGTTTCCCCGTGGGCTTATTCATTCAGTCGACTCAGCTGCCCTGTGACCTGGAACTGTCAGGCACTTCTCTTTGTAGGTGAAGGAGAAGGCACAGAGAAGGCCAGTGCTCAGGGTCCCCGGTAATAACAAGAGTTTCTTACTAAATTAAAGGTAGAATTAGCATAGGTGTGACCCTGCCAATTCCACTCCCAAGTGCAGAGCCCAAGGAACTGAAATTAGGGTCTCAAGGAGAATTTGTGCACAAATGTGCCCATGTTCACAGCAGTGCTGTTCACAGGGGCAAACGACTCGCACACTCATGGGTAAGAGGAAACGAAACACATGGCCATATAGCCATAAATTGGAATATTACTTAGCCGTTAAGAAAGAATGGAGGACTGACACACTGCAAGGCAGGTGAACCTTGTCTTGGAAATATCCCGGTAAGTGAAAGAGGCCAGACAGGAAAGGTCATCTACTGCATGTGAGAGTCCATGGAAATGAAATATTTAGAGTGAACAAATCCATGGAGACAGAAAACATTTTTCTGGGCAGAGGGTTTGGGGTAGGGCCTGCCTAATGAGAACAGGGTTTCCTTTCGGGAAATGAAAATGTTGTAGAAATAGGTGGCGGTGATATTGGCATAATTTGGTAAATATCAATTTTATTTTACATGCATTTTACTACAATTTTAACAAACAAGGTGAAAAGTCAAACTGGGGTATATATATCTCAAGCTATAGCATCTCTAGCCACTGTGCCATGCTTTACGTTCTGGTGGAAAGCATTATTACTCTCATTCTATACAACAGGAAACTGAGGCACAGATCAGCAATGGTGAAAATGGGACTCAGACTTAGCTGTGCCTAAAATACCTCCAGAATTGCCACTGGGTTATTCAATGACTCAATTTCCATTTCTGTGAATAACTCTAAAAATAAACTGCTGACCTGGAAATTAAATTGTTCTCAAAGACATTTGAATATGAGGGTTGAGAATATCCATGTGTTCAAAGTAACATCCATTTAACAGTTCTGAACTACACACACACACACACACACACACACACACACACGCACGCACGCACTTCATTTATTCATTCATTCAACAAACAGAGGCCTAGCACCTCTCCCAGCCCCACTCTCAAGTATGCGCTGGAGACGGTACTATCAGGACAAAAGGAAATGTGTGCCTCCAAGGAGTGGGACAGCTCCCCTGTCCCTTGCTACAGTCCCTCTCCCTTCTTTATGGAAACACCCTTTCTGGGATCCCTTACCTATGCGGCCCAGGCACCTTCCTCAGCTCAAAGTATAGGGAGTCCCTGCCAAAGCTCTTGATTAGGAAATCTATTGACTCAACAAATACTTTGGCAACAGTTCCAGCTCTCTTGCACTGCATGAAGAAGTCTGTGATTGTTGCAAATGGCACCTGGATTTTGTTGTTTTGTTTTGACTTTTTTTTTTGGTAGCTGGATTTTGTCTGACAGAGGGAACTCTGGGAATTTAAATTAATATAAATAATGGCATTTAATATTGGGATTGATAGGAAAAGAGTCTGTCTCCCCTTCTAAGGGCAACAAACAAGTTTGATCCCTGGTGTTAAAAGCATGCATGTAAAATGGGCACATATATTGGGCGCTTACTATGTGCTAGGGATCCTGTGAGTATTTTTTCTGGCTTTTAAAAAAATAATCCCAAATCTTCAAAGACTTTATTTCCAAGTTATAATGCCCCGCATTGATAACCATCATTATTTTTTCAGAAGGTAATTTTTGTTCACAAACACTCCCTGCTCCTCCCCGCCTTGTCTACCAGAGCAGAGCCCAGGAAACTGAGGCCTGTAATAACATATCTACATTTTGAGTGAGCCTTGAGAATCTGTTAAGGATAATATTTTTAAATGACCAAGATCAGTATATTTTAGTATTTGGTGTTATTTAGATGTCTTTTCTTACAAGAAAAACTGATTTTTTTTAAACATTTATTTATTCATGCACAAAAGAACCGGGATACAGGCCAGAGGAATGGGAGGGTGAGAGGATTCACCAGAGACAGAGTGGGGAACAGAACAGGCAGACTGATGAAATACACTGCTGAGGGGAGCAGCGGGCGAGACAGGAGAGGTCTGCCGTGCCATGTGGGATTCTCGAGGGCTGGCCTGGATCAAACCTGCGCTTCAGAGGCTGTGGACAGCTTCACAGCGCTGCGCTCCACCGCCTGCGCCACCAGGGGAGGCCCTGATTATAATGTTTTAATGCAATGTTATGGTCATTAAAAATGACAATGAAAAGTAAAAATTAAACAAAAAAAAAAAATTGAAGCCTTAAAAAGACCCAATTAGCGGAGTCTTCCTTTTGCCACGTTGTGTGTTTTTCACTTATTTACTCAGGGATTAATTCTTCTGTGGAACTAATTCACAAAGAAAACGAAAGCAGGCAGGGATAAAATACAACCAAGTACAGAATTAAAATCTGAGTCAACTGTATCTAAGAGTAGAAATTCAAGAGGAGAAAGAATACAGATATGCAAGTAATAAACAGCAACTTTGTGATTACCCTGCTTCAAATTTACTAGGTCAGGTTTAAATTGAACTGCCCTAGGGCCTCCCTGGTGGCACAAGGGGTTAAGCACAGCACTGTGAAGCTAGCCACAGCTGCTGCAGCACGAGTTCGATCCCTGGCCAGGGAGCTACCAACATAGTGCAAACAGACCTTTCCTGTCTTGCCCGCTGCTTCCCTCAGCAGTGTATTTCAGTCAGCCTCAGTGTTCTGTTCCCCACTCTGTCTCTGGTCAATCCTCTCACCACCCACACCTCTGGCCTGTACCCCAGTTCTTGTAAGCATAAATGAATAAATAAATAAATAGATAGATAGATAGAACTGCCCTTGTTCCTGAGGATTATCATCCTGGAACACTTTTCATCAAATAACACACCAAACATTTTGGGAACACCTAATAAGTGGGTCATTACCCTGTACATTCCTGTGAGGCCGTCTCTACTATTTGTCAACGACAAATTTCTGTATGTTTACTCTATTCAAGGCACTAAGGGTGGGAAGTAGGTTTGGCTTTTTCTGTTTCACCATAAATTATGATAATTACCCCGAGCCAATGACTCAGACATTTTAATATTAGCACCTCACCCACAGGCACACAGGAGCCCAAATCTCATCCACTCTGACTCCCAAGAAGTGCTTTGCACAGGAACCTGTTAACAGCAGTTTCTACCGGATTGGGAACAAGTGTTTGACGGGAACACAGCATTCATTCACTTAGATTTGACTATGGCTGCTTTCAAACTACAAAGGCAGAGCCAATTACTGTTTTTCCCACTATCTGAAAGTAGAACATTCCTATAGAATATGATTTGGTAGGATCTCGGAATGCTCAAAAATTTTTCCAGAAATTAGTGGTAATAGGGTTCCCAGCCCTCCTTCCAATAACCTATCAAATCATACCATACTGTGAAAAATAATACATGCTGCGCTGGAATAGTATTCAGACATTAAAAAGAACTACACATGCTACAATGTGGACAAACCTTGAAAACATGATGCTAAGTGAAATAAATTAGACACAAAAAGTCACATATTAAGTGTGATGCCATGTATATGAGAGGTCCACAATAGGCAAATCCACGGAGATAGAAATTTGCAGTCGCCAAAGGCTACAGGGCTGCCTGCTAATAGGGCCAAGGTGGTGATGGTGAGGGCAGCAGAGGAGGATGTTTAAAACTGATTATGGTGAATTATTGCACCAACGTCTACACTACAAACCACTGAACCAATTATATGTTCAAAATAGAATTGTGTAGTATATAAATTATCTCAATAAAGCTGTTATTTCCGGTAAAACAGATTTCAACACTGCCAGCCTGAAGGCCACTCCACACAGCCCTTTCACCCAGACAGGCCTGTCGATGATATTTCCAAACCCACGTCAAGGAATTCCTCAATTAATACGGGATTACCCCCTGTAGCCGATGTTTGCCTGGCCAGTTGTCTGGCCACCCCCTTACACTAACTCCATTTTTCACGCCAGCCTGGCAGGTTGGGTTCCAAGCTCCTGTGCCTTCAGAGGGTGTGTTCCTGAAGATATGGCAACACTGAAAGCTAATTATTCAAGACTGACCTTGACATCAGAGGGTGGGTGTTTCTATTTACCAGCACAAGGGAGCAGAGGGAGGGCTACAGGCTCCTGGTCCCACCACAAAGTCACAGGGTCCTTGTGTTAAGAGGGTGTAAGGAATTTGAATTATTTCACTAAAAGGCACAAAGTGTGAGACTTGATCCCCATGTTTTTCCTGCACTGAGTCAAATTTTCATTGAAAATGACAATCCCGTGTGAGTCTGTCTTTTATGGAGAGATTCACAACCTGTCCAGAGGGGCCCAGCAGGTGATGGAGCCAGGCTGCTGATCCGTCTCTAATGCCAAAGCCACACCCTCACCCCAAGGTGTGAAAATCTCGTCCTCTCTAACCGTGAAGTGGGTACCATGGATGGGACACCACTGAGCCCGAAAACCGTTCACATAACTACTCTCAGAGGCCAGGTTATGCCTTTTTACAACTATTTGGTCTAGTTGGTATCATTAAAACCTTATATTTGTCAAAAAAAAAAAAAAGGTGGGGGGGGCCAAAACCTGCTGCCTGGTGGCACAGGGAATAAAATCTCAGCACTATCAAGCTACCATCAACGTCTGCACTATGGCCAGAGTATAATCACCAGCCAGGGAGCTGACCCACAGGGTGCAGCAGACCTCTCCTGTCTCCCCGCTGCTCCCCTCAGCAGTGGATTTCAGTAGATCTCCCTGTTCTGCTCCCCATTCTGGCTCTGGTGAATCTTCTCACCCCCACCCTGCACCTCTGGTCTACAACCCAGTCAAGTTCAGGTGGGATAAAGCAGACTGGGCAAATTCCAGCATGGGAGCCATATTTGTTTTGGCTACCTCCTGTTTTCATTTTGCCCAAGAACCAAAAACAGTTTTAAGCAAAAATCCCGCTCTAAGTGTGGAAGGACATTGTAGAATAGCTACCTTGGCTTCCAGGGCTTTCTGGAAACCTTAGCCATGGGGCTTTCTGGCCACCTGCCGGCCACTGCATGTTGTGGGCATGTTCATTGCATCCCTGAGGGTGGCAGCTATCTGTAAGTTCACTATGACTGAGCCAAGAAAGCACATGCAGACCCCTACAGAAATGAGTCTGCCCAGAGGCACATAGCAAGTAAGACACAGAACTGGGACCCCGGGTGGAACCAGTGTTTCCATGAAAGGTTTTGAGTTGATAAAGAAGGCCAGGATCACTCAGCATGCAAAGTGATCTTGAAACAAGGATTTCTTCAGCTTGACTTGCATAGAGATTGTTGTTGACCTGTGTCCCTGAGCTAGGAAACATGAATATTTAGTTCCATCTGGCTCCATTGCCTACTTGCTGTGCGACTTTGGACAAGTTGTGAACCTCTCCATAAAAGAATAACTTCCATGTGCCACATATTAATAAAGGGATCAAGGATACTCCTGGTAAAATAGCACATTTAAGTACCAGTTATTATTCACCCCTCCTTAGCATGTTCCTACGATACACAACAAGCTTGGGGCCTCTCTGGTGGTGCAAGGGGTTGAGCACCACACTATGAAGCAGTCCGCAGCCTCTGCAGCACAAGTTCGATCCCCGGCCTTCCAGGGAGCAACCCACATGGCGAAGCAGACCTCTCCTGCTCGCTTGCTGCTCCCCTCAGCAGTGTCTTTGGTCTGACTGCCTCTTCTGTTCCCCGCTCTGTCTCTGGTGATTCCTCTCAACCATCCCCAACCCACATCACTGGCCTGTGCCCCCAGCTCTTGTATGCAGAAATAAATAAAAATCTTAAAAAAAAATACACAAGCTTTTCAAAACATCCTCTATAAGATAAGCTACTAGACTTTATGTATGCCTTTTCTCCTCTATTTTTAAAACATTAACCCAACAGGTAACAAAAAAGAGAAAAAAATACCCCTAACGTAGCCAGTGGAAAGATTCATAACGTGCAGAAAATACTTTCAGATCAAGATTAACTGAGTTTATCATTGTTGATCTGGTCAGAAAGCAGGTAGTGAACAAATGAAAAGATTCTCCATCTAATAGTAACAAAGACTTTCAGATTAAATACAAGATCCTTTCTACCCAAAAGAAGGGCCAGTGGTTGAGCGCTGGGTTGCGAAGCTGCCTGCAGCCTCTGCAGCATTGGTTCAATCCCTGGCCATCAGCGAGGGTCCCACATGGTGCACAGACCTCTCCTGCCGCTCGCTGCTCCTCTCAGCAGTGTATTTCGTCGGTCTGCCTGTTCTATTCCCTGCTCTGCCTCTGGTGAATTCTCTCACCCTCCCGCGCTTCTGACTGTACCCAGTGCTTGTATAAATAAATAAATATATCTTAAAAAAAAAAAAAAAGAATTAAAGAGAGGGGCCTCCCTGGTGCCACAAAGGTTAAAGTCTTAGCACTATCAAGCTATCAGCAGCCACTACAGCGTAAGTTTGATCCCTCGCCAGGGAGCTGACCCACAAGGCACAGCAGACCTCTCCTGTCTCCCCGCTGATCCCCTCAGCAGTGTGTTTCAGTCAGTCTGCCTGTTCTGCTCCCCACTCGGTCTCTGGTGAATCCTCTCATCCCCCCGCCACTTCTGGCCTATAAGCCAGTCCTTGTTATGCATAAATAAATCTTAAAGGAATTAAAGAGAGGAATACCCTGTGATGGGGAAGATGCAAGAAAATGGATACTCCTTTGCACATGGGATATTTCCATAAATCATTTTATGTGATTTACCTTTTATACATATTAAATGCCTTTACATTTTAATCTATAGGTTTGAAACAAAAAGACATAAAAGATTTTCCATTATTTATTCAAGAAATATTTCATGAGCATCAGGTGGGCGTCAGGTTATAGCAATGAAGTTGGACTTGCTAGGACTGCGTTGGTAGGCGCGTCATGGAAGGGTTTTCAGCAGGGGATAGGGTGATCAGATTTACACTTTTGAAAATATCACCCTGGCTTCAGGGTGAAGATTGGCCCTGGAGCAGGAGGACTAGTTAATAGACTTTGACAATTATCAAGAGCGATGAGGAAGGCGTATAAAGTAAAATATAAAAGCTATGAAAGGGGGCCTCCCTAGTGGCCTGGGGCTTAAGTCCCAGTGCTACCACCATAACAACCTGAGTTCGATCCCCGGCCAGGGAGCTACCCACAAGGCACAGCAGACCTCTCCTGTCCCAGCTGTGTATTTCAGTAGCTCCGCCTGTTCTGCTCCCTACTCTACCTGCTGAATCCTCATCCTCTCTCTCTCTCTCTCACAACAGACACACATACCTCTGGCTTGCACCCCAGTTCCTCTATGCAAATGTAAAATAAAATCTTTAATTAAAAAAAATAAAAGCGACAGAAGGATTTCACCTTCACCACCCAGCACTGCCTGCCCCCCCATCACAGCCTTTAGTGCATGTTGTACCTATGCTTCACCTCCAGGCCTGAGCCCAAAGTGGACATCCTGGACCAGCTGGACAATACGAGTATGACGTGCGAACACATGACAGTAACATTTCATAGCAACGCCATTTTACAAAAGTAAAAATCAACTCTACAACCATTACCATGTGACCCAATAACCCTGCTGGACATATAGCCAAGAGAAACGAAAACTTATGACGACACAAAGACTTGTAGACAAATGTCCACGGCAGTTTTCATAACCACCCAGGGCCAAAACAACACAGCAAGACTACACAGCAGGAGGGCATCCAGCGGGAGGGCAACCACAGGCCAGACTATCATGGGCCAAAGAAGGGGTGAGGCTCATGTGCCCCTCAACCTGAATGAAGCCTGGAAACATTACATTGAGGGGAAGAAGCCAATTATAAAGGGCTGGCGGCGGGGTAGGTTTCCACTTACATAGAATGTCCAGAATAGGCAAATCTGCCCCCAGAAAGTAAGTGACTGACCAAGGCGGGGGTGGGGGGGTGGGCGTTGGGCCAAACAGGGAGTGACGAATGTTTCTTTGGAGAAAGGGAAATATTCTGGGATTGGAACTATGGTGGTGACCACACAGCTCTGAGATTCATACTCAAGTCCACTGGCCCTTGCACCGTAGGAGTGGACACTGGTGGGCGTTACAATTAAAAATATATATAATAGTTGGAAAGTGGAGATGTTCATTTTAATAATATACTTCCCTTCACCCAGTTATAATCAAGCTATTTCATCTCAACGGGTAATTGATGTAAAAATTATGAATGAGATTTTACATCTTTTTTATACTAAGCCCTTGAAATCTGGCATCTCTTTCACACTTACAGTTCATCTCCATTTAGATGTTAAAATTTCACTGGAAATACTTGATCTGCATAATTCCTAAAATTTACTTTTGAAAAGTAGAGTGGAAGTGTTACCAGGAGCCGTTTAAATGGTACTTTAATGTATTTTTTAAATTTCCTTTGAAGGTAAAATATTAATTGAAAACAAAATGGTAGGGCATGAGTGAGATCCTTTGGCCAGGGAGCTGACCCACATGGTGCAGCAGACCTCTCTTGTCTCCCCGCTGCTCCCCGCAGCAGTGGATTTCATTGGATGCACCTGTTCTGCTCCCCACTTTGTCTCTGGTGAATCCTCTCACCTGCTCCCAACACCCAGTTCTTGTATGCATAAATAAATAAAAATATATCTTAAAAAATATATATCCAAATTGTTCTCCAAACACATTTTTCCAATAACAGAATTATCGATTTTTAAACTTAAATCAACTAAAAAATAAAAACTTAAATCAACTAAAATTAAACTCGTGGAGCCGTTCACTCCTTCCTGGCACCACTGACATTTCAAAGGCTCGGCTGGCACGTGGGGGGCGGCTCCAGATATAGGCTAGCACCGTGCCAGCCCAGCACTCCAACAGCACAGGAAGTCCTCGCTAACATCCTCCGTAGTTTTTGGAAACTGCAACTTTAAGCGAAATGCCAAGTAAGAAAACCAGGTCCAATGATGTCCCAGCTCAAATAATTCGACCTGTCTCCGACCCTCTCTCTCTGCCAAGTTCAGGCCACCGTTCCTCTCTGGCCCTCCTGTGGGTGATAGTTTCCTGAAGACACTCCCTGGCATATCCAAGGTGGCTGGAGGCTATGCCATTCCTAAGCCATTCCCCTACCAAACAGCCAATATCATCCTTTCAAAACCCTCCTCAAATCCCCTTAAGATCCTTTTTGATTCCTCAGTGTACTGAAAATGGAGCTGCCATACGACCCGGCAATTTCACTCCTAGGATCTACCCAAAAGACACAAAAACACTGATTCATAAGAACCACCTGTACACCTATGTTTATTGCAGCACTATTTACAATAGGTAAAACCTAGAAACAACCCAAATGCCCAAAAACAGATGACTAGATCAAGAAGATGCAGTACATATACACAGTGGAATATTACTCAGCAATCAAAAGGATAAACTCATGCCATTCGCAGCAACGTGGATGGAGCTAGAAGGAATGATGCTCAGTGAAATAAGCCAGAAGGAAAAAGAAATATCGGATGGTTTCACTTATAACAGGACTATAGGGGAACCAAATAAGACATTTGTGTAAAAAAACAATAATAATAACAGTATAAAACACAACAAAGCAAAAACGGGCAATTATAAACCAGAGCCATCCTGCAGGGGAGGAGGCGGGAGAGTGATCAGAGGGAGGGAGGGAGGGAGGAGCACAGGGGACTGAGGTGATGGTGCACGGGTGCCTTGGGGAAGGAAATTCTATGGGGACTCAATCTGACGGGATGGGGGGAAGCAAATAGTGTTTAAAAATAAAAAATAAATAATTCCAAAAAAAAAAAAGAAGAGAAAGATCCTTTTAGATGTGGCCCTTCCCACTCTACCTTCCCATCCAACTTTGAACTTGGAAGTGCCTCTGGCTCCTGGTCCTTCCTGAGATGCCTGTGTCCTCTTCCCTCTATAGAACCTCGTCCCAGTGACTCTGGTCACTTTCTGAGGGTCCCCTGTGCCACCTGGCCCGGAAGCTTATACTTCTTCACGGCATCGTGCCTTCGGCAGCCACCTGCCAACTGTGCCTGTTGTTAGGTGTGCTCGTCTTCACTAGATGTGAGGTTCTGGAATGAGGCAGGCCCCTCCCTTCACTGCTCCCCTGACCCCAGGGCTGAGCACAGAGGTGCTCTGTGAGCTGATGAAGATAACCCTCTTTTGCTTTGGGATGCAGCCTCTGCAAGGTAGAGAATTGTTAGGGGGAAATGATGTCCTGAGTTAATCTCATACAGGCTTTGTGGACCCCACCCCCACTCCAGACTAAAGCCATCAAGACATTGGGAAAGACAAATCCCATCACCACCAAAGGGAGGGTGGCTGGGACCTGAGGGTGGAGTTGGGCAGCCAGGTAGGATATAAAAACCAAACACGTCTGCAGTAGAGCATTGATAAGTCCTTTTAAGTGCGCGGGTGAGGACCCACAGTCAGGCACCCCGTTTTGTATCGGGGTTGCTCTACAACAGAATGACCCTTCTCTCCTTCCGTGTGTTACAGGCAACCCTGATGTGAAATGGGTTGGCCTGACTGTGGGTCCTCACCTGTGTGCTTAAAGGGACTTATAATGAGACAACTGCAGGCACAACACAAAAAGTTAATGAAGGGGAAATGAAGAAATGAGTAACTCAGGGAGAAAGAGATAAACTGGTAAATGCGTCCTACCAGTTCCACTGAGCTGGAACACCAATAAGCACCCTGAAAGGCGGCAAAAAACCCAGCACCCCCAAGGTCCTCATACCTGATTATATACCAAATCTGGCTGATTAACTCCACCCTCGGTTCCCAGCAACACTCCCTTCGGTGGTGATGACATTATGGGATTTGTAGTCCTTGGTCTCTTTAGCTGGGGGTGGGGGTGGGGTCCATAAAACCAGTTTGTGGAGTTTGCTCAGGACATCCTTTCCCCAATACACGCAGAGTTGGTATGAAAGATTAGTATCCTTAAGGAAGCAGCGACCTCCTGGGACAGCTATGGGGTAGCCTGGGCTTTGTAGCACCGTGCCTGCCACGAAGCCCACACCTTCCAACACTGCCCCTCTCACCCTGCACAAAGCCTCTTCCTGCCCCTGGTTCAGAAGGATGGATTCTGTAAGTCGTCAAAATGAGTGGGGGGCTCTCCCCACCGCAGCACACAATGAGGCAGAAGGCAAAGACCTGAGAGCTTTAAATTAAATGGTGGGAGGGAAAGCATCTTTGAGTTGATGGAGTTAGCACAGATGTCCAGGATTGTAATGTCAACGTATATCACTTCTGCTCTGGCCTGGTGTGATTCTGGGATGCTGATGAGTTTTTTCTGGATGTGGGGGATTATCATGACATTTCTAAACACAACGAACGGTCAACTTGGCAATGCGCAGGCTGCCATTTCTACCTTGCAGAGAATTGGATTAAAAAATATCACAAAGGTGAACGAAGGGATTTTCAGGGGCAATCACCTTGGCATTTGTGTGGATATTGGAAGCCTGTTCTGTGTGAGACTCCCTCAGCCGCTGGTTAGGCCTCTGCCCTCCCCGCTGCCGCCAAGCCTCCGACCCCGTCCAATCTTCCACAAATTGTTCAAAGACGCAGCTGCATTTCAGTCAATCCAATCAACATCCAAAGGAACAACGCTAACGACAAGAGAAGCCAACGCTAATGGCAAGAGAAGCCAATGCAGGATCAGCTGCAAGGAAGGGGTCAGGCTTCTTTGCAAACCACTGGGCTCAGGCACCTACAACCCTTCAGAGCAGAAGCCAGCCAGTCGTTGCAGGCCAGTGAGAGACACTCCCGTCACAGCCAAATCCTCTCCATATCCCTGAAATCAACAGCTTTCTTACCCATCAGCTATAAAGTCGATGCTACACATGATTCTAAAAAACATACCTTGCTTTGAGCGTTTTTCCCTCCAGCTAAAGTTGGTGAGTAGCAGCAGGGACTGGAAGCTGGTGCTGGGGACGTGGGGCGGCAGCTCCTGCAGCCATCTGCTCAGAGACCTGGGCTTGCGCCTCTGCCTGTGCCTCCGGGCCACCGATTTTCTAAGCGTCATTGAAGCTCAGTGACTTTCTTCAAATCAAGTCCTCTGGGAGCTCGCACAGAGTCCCTCACAGAGTCCCTCGGCCCTCAAGGCGACCCAGCAAAGACAGGGAAGCAGTCTGGTCCAAGAATCTCGACCTCCAGCCTTTCAAGGGACCTCTCCCAGCAAATCCAAAGACAGGGTGTGGACCCTGGCTCATTTGCATAGCTTAAAAGGTTAATGCAGAGTTCCAGACCAAAAGAACTAACTACTCTAAAGTCATTGGAAGGCTCCGCCTTCTAAAATCTCATTTTAGGACTTTTACCCAATCGAGTGCTGCAATCAAGTAAGTCATACCACTTTGTTGGTTCCCCCGTGCCTATTAAAATTATGTTTTGTACATGACACTGTAGTCTATTAAGTGTACCATATCGGTATGTCTAAAAGAAGTACACACCTTAATTTAAAAATACTTTATTGCTAAAAAATGCTGACCAGCATCTGAGCCTTCAGCGAGTCCACAGCTCGCTACTGGTAGTCTCATCTTGATGTTGACAGTTGCTTAGTGACTGGGGGAGGGGCGGGGGGAGAGGATGTGAGGGGGGCTGGAGGTGGGGGACTGGAGGTCCCCAAGGCTGCAGTGGCCATGGCCATTTCTTCTAAGACAACAGTGAAATTTGCTGCACCGCTCAGCTCTTGCTTTCACAGAGATTTCTCTGAAGGATGCGATGCAGTTTGATTGCATTTTATCCACAGTAGAACTTCTTTCAAAATTGGAGTTAATCCTTTCAAATCCTGCTGCTGTTTTCTCAACTAAGTGTGTGTAACATTCTAAATCCTTTGTTATCATTTCATCAACGTTCACAGCACCTTCAGGAGTAGATTCCTTCTCAAGAGACCGCTGTTTTTGCTCATCCATTAGAAGCAAATCCTCATGTGTTCAAATGTCACCATGAGATCCCAGGAATTCAGTACCACTTCAGGATTCATTTCTAATTCTAGTTTTCTTGCTATTTCCATCACATCTGAAGTGCTTTCTTTCACAGAAGACTTGAACCCTCAAAGTCATCCATGAGAGTTGCAATCACTTCCTTCCAAAATCCTGTTAATACTGATATCTGCACCTTCCGTGAATAGCCAAGTTCTACAGGGCATCTAGAATGCTGAATCCTTTCAACAGGTTTCCAATGAACTTTGCCCAGAGCCATGGAGGAATCACTATGGCAACTATAACCTTATAAAATGTATTTCTTGGGGGCCTCCCTGGTGGCTCAGGGGCTAAATCTCAGCACTATGAAGCTATTGGCAGCCACTGCAGCATGAGTTCCATCCCCAGCCAGGGAGCTACCCACACAGCGCAGCAGACCTCTCCTGTCTCCCTGCTGCTCCCTTCAGCAGTGTATTTCAGTGGATCTGCCTGTTCTGCTCCCCACTCTGTCTCTGGTGAATCCTCTCACCCCCCCATACCTCTGGCCTGCACCCCAGCTCATGCGAGCATAAATAAATAAAATAAATCTTTTAAAAATGTTTATTTATTCAATAAGATTTGACAGTGGAAATTCCTCCTTGATTCTAGGGCTGCCAGGTCAGCTTGTGTCTGCAGGCTTGAAAACCACAAGGATCTCCTTGTCCATCCCCACGGAGCTCGTGAGTGACGGCACTGCCAGTGAGCAGTAGGATTTTGAAAAGATCTCAGCAGTTCTTGTATGCATGAATAAATAAAAATAAATCTTTTTAAAAAGGAAAGGGTAATACGATTTTCAGAATTGTCACAATTTTTAGAAGTGTTTTAAGTCACCTAGGGTGCAGCCCAGGCCTTAAGGCATCACAGCTAGAAGCAAAGTTGCCGGCAGAGGCCACGCCCTTAACCACACAGTCTCTCTCTCAGAAGCCCATCCTACTTTTAGAAATCTAAAATCTACCCTCACTCTTGTCCTGGAAAATTCCCAGGAGAGAGAGCATTATCCCTGGAGGCAGACACGCTGTCTTGAAAAAGAATAGCCCCAGGAAGCGTTGGGAGAAGTGATCCAAGTTTGCAAAAGCCCCCTTGGTAACATTATCTCATGCTGGTTAATTGTCTGGGAGTAGGGATGAGGGAGCCCAGGAGCCCAAAGGAGGGGCAACCACCCAGCCCAGGGGCTCTCAGATGTTTGGCCCAAACTTGCAGGCCCCAACTCCCTTTGGGCCCCGTAGAGTTGGGAACAGGAGGGGTGCAGGCGTGTGAGAATGAGCACACTGTGCATTCAGAAGGCGGAGAGCCAGTAGGTCACATGCGGGGGCCCTCAGAAGGCACAGTGGGAACCAAGTAAGAAGTCAAAGCTGGAGGACAAGAGCGAGGAGTGGACGCCAGGAGCCCAGAGGCTGCACCTGGTGTATGGGGGTGTCCTGTGCAAATTCCACGCAGGTACTCTTCCAGGTAGGAGAACCACAAAGAGGGACCTCCCCCCAGAGGAGGACATGGGACCAGCGCTGGGTGAGCTGGCTGGTGAAAGGCAGGTGGTATATTTCACCCCACTTGCTCAACTCTTGAGGGACCCCTGGTTGGAATGGGGTATCTAGGCTAAAAACAGACTCGAAGAATCTTTGAAAACATCATAGACTATAGGCCTCCCTGGTGGCGCAGCGGTTGAGCGCTGGGTTGCGAAGCTGCCCATGGCCTCTGCGGTGCCGATTTGATCCCTGGCTGCTCCCCGGCCACCAGAGGAGGGTCCCACATGGCGCGCAGACCTCTCCTGCCGCCCGCTGCTCCCCTCAGCAGTGTACTAAGGTCCTTCTGCCTGCTCTGGTCCCTGCCCTGGCTCTGGTGAATTCTCTCACCCTCCCGCACTTCTGACTGTACCCAGTGCTTGTATAAACAAAAACAAACAAACAAACAAATAAATAAAATAAATTAAAAAAAAACATGCCTCTATTAAAAAAAAAAAAAAATCGTAGACTAGAAGCCAGGAGTGGAGGAGGACTCGTCTATTATTTCTATACTGCAAAGCAAAAGTGTTCTTGGCCAAGCCAAGTGGACAAAAAATACATGTGTCATTGACCCTAATCACCAAGAAACTGGAAATGACTTAGGTGGCTATTGTAGTTGGGGGGAGTCTGAGATGGAAAGACATGCATGCATCTATATATTTAATAAATGATATAATTAATACAGTACTAAGATATATTATACATAATACTGTAGGTACATAATGAACATGATCACAATAATACATAAATATTTTAAAACCCTATGATCAAGATAGGATGAGATGATTTAGTTTTGTGTGTAGGTTTGCTCGGGGCACATGTAGACAGGACCAGCTACATAATTTGCAGGGTCCAGTACAAATGAAAATCCGGGGTCACTTGGGAAAAGTTGATTAAGAATTTCAATCAGGCCTCCCTGGTGGCCTAGGGGTTAAGTCTCAACGCTGTCACTGCTGTGGTCTGAATTCAATTCTGGGCCAGGGAGCTGACCCACATGGTGCAGCAGACCTCTCCTGTCTCCCTGCTCCCTTCAGCAGTGGATTTCGGATTTCAGGAGATCTGCCTGTTGTGCTCTGGTGAATCCTCTCACCCCAGCACCTCTGGCCTAAACCCCAGTTCTATGCATAAATAAATAAATAAATCTTTAAAAAATATATATATTCCCAAGACATGTTATTAAAACATTCCTAAACACCCATGTAACCTGCTAAGAACTCCTGCAGACTATAAAGCATTAAGTTATTGAATTAGTTCACGTTAATGGACTCGGTGGGAGAGACATGAAGTGTGCATTCGTATTGTACAGTAGGGGATACAATTATGTTAAGTTGTGTTTCCTTAGTCACCAGAAGTAGTTAAACAAAAACATAATATGGTGAAGATGATAAGAATATTATCACAAGTGAGCCTGATCCAGTCACCTCAAAGGCATCTGGCAAAAGCCACCCCCAAGACCATGCAGGGCTGAGTCTCCAGGGAAATAAGAGGAAAGGAGGCTTTTAAATGGTAGACATGGGGTCTCCCTGGTGGTGCAAGGGGTTAAACACAGTACTAGGAAGCTATCAGCAGCCACTGCAGCACTGAGTTTGATCCCCAGCCAGGGAGCTACCCACATGGCCCAGCAGACCTCTCCTGACTCGCCCGCTGCTCCCCTCAGCAGTGTATTTCAGTGGATCCGCCTGTTCGGTTCCCCACTCTGTCTCTGGTGAAGCCTCTCATGCACCTGCACCTCTGGTCTTTACCCCAGTTCTTGTATGCATAAATAAATCTAAAATAAATAAATGGCAGACACTTATCCAGACCATTGCTACACTTCTTCCAAACCTCTGTAGTGCCAACTCACAGTCAGTGGCTCTAGCTACATTCCCAACACTGTGTGACCCTCCCTTTGTCTAATCATTTCAGAACCGATTGGATTTTGGGGAAGATTTTATCACGTTCCTAAAGCTTTCAGCATAGGCTGGGGGTGGGGGTGGGCGGCGGAGGAGGGTTGTTGAGACGTACTTAAAAACAGTATTAATTAGCAATAGTGGTCTTGACAATGCTACCCATGAGCACCTCTCACCTGCCCTATCCCAAGCAGCGCGTGTTCTGGGCCCTGATAAACATTAACTCATTCTGTCCTCACACCAATCCAATCAGGTGCAGCCTCTGGTGATGCCCCTTTTGTAAAGGAAACAACCAACAGAGAGGGTCGGTGACTTGCCCAACGGCACCAAGCAGAGCCTGGGATGGAACCTGATTCTAAAATCTGCACTCTTTTTTTTTTTTTTAAAGATTTTATTTATTTTTATGCAGAAGAGCTGGGGTGCAGGCCAGAGGTGCAGGGGGTGGGGGGTGAGAAGATTCACCAGAGACAGAGTGGGGAGCAGAACAGGCAGGTCTACTGAAATCCACTGCTGAGGGGAGCAGCGGGGAGACAGGAGAGGTCTGCTGCACCCTGTGGGTAGCTCCCTGGCCAGGGATCGAACTCGCACTGCAGTGGCTGCCGATGGCTTCATAGTGCTGAGACTTAACCCCTTGCACCATCAGGGAGGCCCATAGAATCTACACTCCTGCCCTCTGTGCTCAAGACCATCTTAAGTGAAAGTGAAAACCAAAGCAGTAGGAGTTTTTGCAGAAGTTGGGGGTCCGGGGGGGGACACAAAGGTGGAGATTGGGATGTGCAGGAAGTGGGAGGCAAGGAAAGACTGGGGCAGGGTTTTCCCCCACCCCTAGTGCCACCCACCCGTAGGTGACAAGAGCTTGAGCCAATCCCAGCGGAGGAGGAGAAGCTGTCCTTCTACCCACCTTCTCATTGAAACTGACCCTTTGAAAATATTTTTCAAAGAGCTCACATATTTATCACCAAGCCAGGCGCAGACGCATGACAAGAGGAAACATGTCCACAGCAGCGATGTTTTCAGCGTGCTGTGGTCAGTGCTACTGATCTGGAGACAGCACAGGCCTGCCATACCCCCACAAGTGAGTCCTCCCTGGCCAGCCTGGCTCTTCCCTTGGAATTGTGCTTGATGGCATCAGTTTCCATCGAAATCCACTGGGGAATGGCGCGATGCTTGGCTGGGAATTGCTTGATCCTTAAAGTCTTGAGAAGCTACGGAGAGGAAGAGGCACACAGGCCAATGACAGAGAGAAGGCGTCTGCTGACCTCTGGCCCTGCCTGTCACCTCCTAAGGTGGCAACAGGTCACAGAGCCTTGGAGGTGTCCCGAGGGCCAGCTGTGACCTGCATGGGCTGAGCTGCAGGAGGACAGGCCACGACGTCACCTGATCGAACTGTTGTAGAGCAACCCCGATACAAAACGGGGTGCCTGACTGTGGGTCCTCAACCGCGCTTAAAAGGATTTATCAATGCTCTACTGCAGGCACACGCGAAAGGTTCATAAAAGGTTTATTGACAAGGGAATGGGAAATGAGGAAATGTACAGCTCAGGGAGAAAAGTGGGAGACAAAGTTTTAAATGAGTCCTACCCGATCCACTGATCAGGAATTTCAAAATGGCGCTCTGAGAGCTGGCCGCCAGCCAGGAGCAGTGAAACCAGGAGGCGAGCGATCGTGAGACCCCCCCAAGGCCCACGTGTTTGGTTTTTACATCCAACCTGGCTGCCCAACTCCACCCTCAGGTCCCAGCCACCCTCCCTTTGGTGGTGATGGGATGTGTCTTTCCCAATGTCTTGATGGCTTTCGTCTGGAGTGGGGGTGGGGTCCACAAAGCCTGTATGAGATTAGCTCAGGACATCATTTTTCCCTAACAGGACCAGACCTGAGCTGGTTCTGACCCATCACTCAACTTCCTCTGGCCCATCTGCCATCAGAAGTCCTCGAGGCAGCATCACCCAGGAGAAGGAAGGGTGTGGGTCTGGCCTGTGCCCCCAGGGTTGCCCAGGGCAGGATGCTCATGCATCCCAGACACTGACAGATGGAGATTGTCTTCTCCTGCTGATGTTCTCTGCCAAGTAGTTCTCAAATTTAGTTAAGTACAAGAATCCCTGAGGAACTTTGAAAAGTCCGATTCCTTGGTCACCACCAGGGCCTAGCATCTGGGGTTTCTTTCTTTTCTTTTTAAGATTTATCTATTTAGGGCCTCCCCGGTGGCGCAGCAGTTGAGCGCTGGGTTGCGAGGCTGCCCGCAGCCTCTGTGGCACCGGTTCGATCCCCGGCTGCTCCCCAGCCACCCGAGGAGGGTCCCACGTGGCGCGCAGACCTCTCCTGCCACCCGCTGCTCCCCTCAGCAGTGTACTTCGGTCCTTCTGCCTGCTCTGCTCCCCGCTCTGGCTCTGGTGAATTCTCTCACCCTCCCGCGCTTCTGACTGTACCCAGTGCTTGTATAAACCAAACAAACAAATAAAATAAATAAATAAAACATGCCTCTATAAAAAAATAAAAAAAAAGATTTATTTATTTATGCTTATAAGAACTGGGGTGTAAGGCAGAGGTGGAGGGGCAGGCGTGAGAGGATTTACCAGAGAGAGTGGGGAGCAGAACAGGCAGATCTACTGAAATACACTGCTGAGGGAAGCAGTGGGCGAGTCAGGAGAGGTCTGCTGCGCCTTGTGTGCTGCTCCCTGGCCAGCCAGGGATCGAACTCATGCTGCAGTGGCTGGCGATAGCTTGACAGTGCTGTCTTTCACCCCTGCGCCACCAGGGAGGCCCAGCACCTGGAATTTCTACCAGTCCCCCTTCCAGACACACACACACACACACACACACACACACACACACACACACATACCCCGACTCTTAGAGGTGGGTTTGGGGCCTCTCTTTGGGAAACCCTAGGAATACAATTTTTGTATTTCACATGGGGTTAGCTAACCTGGGTATAAATTTCACTTTCTCTTTATCCACATTCAGATGGGATCACCTGGGTCTAGAAAACATATGAGTCTTGAATTTGCTATCACTCCTATTGAGATAACATTAAAAACAGAAGCAAACATTTATTTAGGACTTACTAGGCACATTTACATGACATTTGCATCCACATTTGCATTTTTACCCTCGCAACACTCCCAGGAGACAGGATATAATTATCATCTCTGTTTTTCAGAGGTAGAAAAAAATAACCCGCCCAAAGTCACCCAGCTAGTATGAGGTGGAGCTGGGATTTGAACTCAGGCTGTTCTAGTGCATAATGGCAGGGCTTGCTGCCTTTATACAAACCCAGACACCCTGAACAGGTGGCATCCTGTGAGAGGTTCCCGCAGATATGATGCACAGGAAGATGAGCCCATGCACCCCAGCTGGATGTTGCCAAGGACACGGAGTTGGCAGGAGCCCTTGTGTCTTTTTCTCCAGCCTCAGCAGAGACCTATGTTGGAGGCCCTTCAATGCCAAGCAGTTGGAAAAGGAAATTGGTTGGGCCTCCCTGTTGGTGCAGGGGTTAAAGACAGCACTGTCAAGCTATCGCCAGCCACTGCAGCACGAGTTCGATCCCCGGCTGGCCAGGGAGCAAGCCACATGGCCCAGCAGACCTATCCTGTCTCCCCGCTGCTCCCCTCAGCAGTGTATTTCAGTAGATCTGCCTGTTCTGCTCCTCACTCTCTCTGGGTTGAGCCCCGCGCTGTGAACCTGTCTGCAGCCTCTGCAGCATGGGTTTGATTCCCAGCCAGCCAGGGAGAAACCCACATGGCGTGGCAGACCTCTCCTGCATGGGGCTGGGATGTTCTGGTACTAGTTGGGCCCCAAAAGCACTAGGTTTGTTTTCAGCACAGCACCACCCAGAAGAGAACAGATTTATTGCTGCAAATGTTCAGGCATGGAGATCGTCAACAGCAAGCTCGCTGGCTGGCAGCCCCCTCTCTCCTCTGCAGGGGTCACACTGACTTTCGTCTCTTCCAGTGTGTGATGGAGCGATGGCCACGTGCAGTCTGTGTCACAGGGCAGCTGATGGCAGTCAAGAGAGCCCGGTCTTTTTCTTGAGTTGATAGAATTGAGATCTGCTGGGTAGCTGCCAAGGGCACTACCCAGAGGGGGCATTGTGGGGGGCAGGTTCGTGACCCTCAGAGGAGGTCACATTCTAACCCCCAGAACCTGTGACTGTGTCACCTTCCATGTCACAGGGAATTGGGATTGTTAATCAATTGGCTTTACCGCAAGTGTTGGTAGGGCCTCCCTGGTGGTGCAGGCATTAAAGACAGCGCTATCAAGCTATTGCCAGCCACTGCAGCATGAGTTCTATCCCCGGACGGCCAGGGAGCAACCCACATGGCATAGAAGACCTCTCCTGTCTTGCCCACTGCTCCCCTCAAGTGCATTTCAGTAGATCTGCCTGTTCTGCTCCCCACTCTATCTGGTGAATCCTCTTACCCCCTGCACCTCTGGTCTATACCCCAGTTCTTGTATGCATAAATAAATAAATCTTTAAAAAAAAAAAAAAGCAAGGGCTGTTCGCCTGGATTAGCCAGGTGACACCAACATAATCACAAAGATCCTTCTAAGAAGGATGAGGGAGGCAGAGGAGTCAGATGAGATACAAGACAAGGTGAGAAAAACTTGGCTGGTCACGACTGGTTTTGAAGATGGCCATGAGTCAAAGCCTGCAGGCAGCCCTCAGAGAAGCTGGAAAACACAAGGAAACATGTTTTCCTCTAGAGCCTCCAGAAAGGCACAACCCTGCTGACAATTGCATTTTAGCTTGAAGCTAAATCTGAGACCCATGTTGTTTAATAATACATTTGTGTGGTTTAGGTGACAAGGTTTGTTACACCAAACCTGGTGCAGAGGTTGCCCTGGGCATGATGACTAAGGGGACTTAGCACATTTTGAAGTGTATTAGTCAGAATAGGTTGGGTTTTGCTGCAGTAACAAGTGAACCCCAGAACTCAATGGCTTTGAATAACAAAGGTTTGCTTTTTGCTCAGACCAGGTGCCCATCACTAAGTGTCAGTCTCTGTTCTTTGCAGTGACTTGGGGACCAGGCGAACATTGCTGGAAGCAGCGCTGAAGAACAAGGGAGCTGCTGAAAGTGCTAAATGGGCCATCCACTCATGGGTCATCAGGCAGACTAATCACACAGCTCCAAGCCTCCACTAGGGGGCCAGGACATGCCAGAAGTAGGATCCAAAGTCTGTCCAGGCACTGCAGCTGTCAAGGAGGCCCGAAGAGTCACATCCCAAGACAGGTTGAGCTCCGGCCAGCCTTCCCCTTTGGCACCTAGATAGACAATCCCAGTCAAGCACAAGTAGCTGGGAAAGAGCAGCTGTTTGAGGGGAAAATCCAGGATTGTGGCTGGAGGATGCCCCCCCCCCCCAAATAACAGCTCACTTTAGGTGCCACCTGCATGGCAGCTTTGTGTGAAGTGTATGTAGGAAGACCACCCTGTGTGGATGCAGCCTTGGGTCTGAACACCCCACTTAATGAGCCCTTGTGCCTCCTTGCTGAGGGGCTGTTGTGTAGCACGGAACCTGCCTCAACATCCATGGCCACCCTAGATCTTCTACCAGTTGACATGAAGAGACATTAAGAGAAAAACATGGTGTGAGGAGGACTAAGCCTGGAGTTGTCAGTCCTTGGGGGTGCTCAGGGAGCAGACGAAGAATGGATCCACCTTGCAGAGAGAAACAGAGCCAAGAAGCTCTTGAAATGCAAATCCAGCCTGCGTTTCTGATGGCTTTCCATTTCTGGACCCTCCTGAGACCTTTCCGTTCTGCAGGATGCTTTGCATCCTTAGAGCAAGGCCTCGCTGTTGCTGAAGCTAGCTGCAGTCCCGCTGAGGCAGACGCCTCACAATGGAGGCAGCATTTGGTACAGCTGCCACCCTCCTGGGCTGACACATTTGCCCAACACCCCCGGAGGTGAGATTAGGGTGATACCCAGTTTACCGAGGGGCGTGCGGGTGGTGCCAGTAGCCCTGGAGGTAGTGACGAAAAATGACGTTTGATTCTCTGTGGTTGATGGATGAGCACACAGGCACCACCACCCCCTGAACTGTAGCTATTTTAGGAAAGCTGTGAGAGTAGCTTCCACAAGGAGGAGCCTCTGCGGGTATATTAAAGAAATCCCTTTGACGTGCCCTAAAAGAGTCCAGCTAGACAGTTTGATTCCAGCCCTTCCCAATTTTCTGGGTCACAAGGTCCAGGATGGGAATCCCTGTCCCATATCAAACGCACTGCTTTCTCCTCCCCCATATAACACCCAGGTATACGGGCAGTAGGATTATTTTATATCAGGTCCATGATTTCATAATACTGATTGATGCATGCATAACCTTGTATAAACTGACATGTCCATCTCTGGGTCACAGAACCCTCAGGGGTAACACCACGGGGATGGGGTATGTGGTTGGGTCCCTCGGGGACCAGATCGTGTAGTTAACCATTGCGTATGTTCACCTCCCTCCTCCCAGCTTCCTCTGTGGGGATCTCGGTGTGCTAGGCTGTTTTCTCCTTTTTGCAGGTGGGTGAGGCTGGCCAGAGCAGCCCACCCTCCTGGTCACCAGACTGCCTCACAAGACAGGCACCCAGTTGGGTAGATCTGAGTCTCCTCCAGGACTAATAGGTAGATGTTGGCCAGCGAAAGTTCTCTTTAAAAAAAAAAAAAAAAGATTTATTTATTTATGCATACAAGAACTGGGGTACAGGCCAGAGGTGTGGGGGGTGAGAGGATACAGCAGAGGCAGAGTAGGGGAACAGAACAGGCAGATCCACTGAAATACACTGCTGAGGGGAGCAGCGGGGAGACAGAAGAGGTGTGCTGCGCCCTGTGGGTAGCTCCCTGGTGGGGGATCGAACTTGTGCTGCAGAGCCTGCAGACAGTTTGATAGGTTGCATCTTAACCCCTTTTGAAAGTTCTCTTTGTAACGAGGCTGCCAGGCCGGGGTCCTGAGCTACCAGCGGTCTTTGTGCTACATGGAGAGAACATCCCTCCAAAGAGAGTCAGGCACCAACTCACTGCCCTGAAGTCCCCTTGGCTTCACCCAGCAGTTACCATCTGTTAAATTCTTTGGGTTTGGCTTTGTACTCACAGCCGTGAGGAGCGTTTTGTGGGGCCTCCAGTTTATGTCATTTCTGGAGAGGCCTTCCTTAAGGGAAAAAAAAAAGTTGAATTATAATTATAAAATTGCTAGAAAACTAAAAGCAGGCTAGATTCACCCCAGGAGCTGCAGTTTGCTGACATGTGACCTAATCAAAAAAGCAGGGAAAGAGGTGGTGATGGGAGGGGTAGCAGGGGGCGGGGGGTGGGGAGGGGGGGCATGAAGCAAGAAGTCGCTAGGGCACCTCCCAGGGCTTAGGAGGACACAGTAAGGACCCCAAAGTCCAGGTTTCATGATCTGCACATGAAGACACCTCGGTGGTCCCCACTTGGGATCAGTCTTTCATTTGTTTGCTTCTGCTCCGTGTTTTCCTGGCTGTCGTATCAGATTAAGCTCAGGCCTCTGTCCACAGGCACCTGATACCTGGCAAATGGTCAGGAATATTTATACTCTTTCTCTTTTAACAGTACCCTCCCCCCCAAAAAAAATCGATCCTGCCAGTACTCTTTGTTCTTTCCTTTGGAAGCCAATTTAGTAGTTCGGTGCACTCAATCCAGCTCCCACTAGCAACACAGATAAGCCTAATAATAGGTGTGAGGCTCTGTGCTAAGTGCTTCAAAGACATTTTCTTATTTAATCTTCTTGATAACCCCGGGAGGCAGAGTGGGGTGCACTGGCTGCCTACTTCGCATCTAGTCTGCAATTTCTGGAGTCCACCCTCACCGAGCCCACCCCACCTGACTGAGGGTAGGCCGACCTGGCCAGCCCGGGGCTGGGCTCTGATTGGCTTCAACTGGCACTTTCGTTTTAGGGCCTGTCATTGGCTCAGGAGCCCAGGCCTAAGCCAGTCAGCTTCAGTCACGCCCCAGTGAATGGGTGCTCAGTCAAGGGGCGGCTGTGAGTCTTCAGTTGGACCAATTACACTGAAAGGAAGGGATTTCCTCCGATGAGCAGGGCAGGCCTCTCGGTTGCTCATTGGATGTGCTTTTCTAGGCTTGTGGCCTCAACTATCACCAGAACCATAGAGCAACCATGGGAGAAACCTCCCTGTGGCCTGAAGGGGGACCCCTGGAAAGACATGGAAAGTTTCTGGGTCCTTGATAACCGGGGTCAGCCTCTGGATTAATCTTTCCTGGAAGCACCCCACCTCTGCAATTTTTGCTGTGTAAGATGATACCTTTTCTATGGTTAATATAAATGTCTGTTCCTTAGAGCCAAAAAAAAAAATCTGACCGGTGCATGTAAATATTTACCTTCATTTTACATTTGGGAAGACCGAAGTTAAAGAGGTTATGTAATATAAATGAGTCTCTCAACTGCTAAGTGGCAGATATGGGTCTGTCTGACTTTTGTGCTAATATCGCTCATCACACCAGTGAGAGGATTGTTAGTTTTAGTATCCACGTCCATTTTTAGTTTTAGTATCCATTTCTGCAATGGAAGATGGAGAGTAGCTAATACTTGCTGAATCTCCACTGCATGACAGGTACTATTCTAAGTTTCTCCTGTTTATTCTTTTTTTTTTTTCCCAAGATTTATTTATTTATACAAGCACTGGGTACAGTCAGAAGCACGGGAGGGTGAGAGAATTCACCAGAGCCAGAGCGGGGAACAGAACAGGCAGACCGATGAAATACGCTGCTGAGGGGAGCAGCGGGTGGCAGGAGAGGTCTGCGCACCATGTGGGACCCTTCCTGGCAGCTGGGATGGAAACAGCACTGCAGAGGCTGCAGGCAGCTTTGCAACCAAGCGCTCAACCACTGTGCCACCAAGGAGGCCCACTCCTGTTTATTCTTTTAAATAGTTATCCCCACCTAACAGATGAAGAAACTGAGGCACAGAAGGTTTAAGCAACCTGTCCAAGGTCACACAGCTTATAGGGTTCTAACCATAAATGCTCTTAACACTATGCTAAATGGAGAAAGGCATGTTAGTACCCACTGCAGTTGGCGGAGTTGAGAAAGTTGTTGCCACAGAGCCGGTCACTCCCTATTGTTCTACAATCAAGCTGCTTCACTCATTTGCAAAACCAGTTCAGCTTCTATCTGCATTTGAATTTCCAAACTTAGGAATAAAAACTGCAGGCAGAGACAGTAGTCATTATTCTTCTGTGTCCATTTCTTTCCTGGTTTATTTGTCTTGGTGGCTAAGTTTTTCCAGTTTTCTTTTGTAGCTGCACTGCCACCCACTTCCTTATGTTATGACTTTAAACGAATTACATTCTTGGAACATTCACCTCCCTTCGTCCCTCTCCTGTCTGAAGCTCAGCAAACCCAGATGGTAATAGGTTTATCTCCTACTTGTTTCTTCTTGCACATTATTAACTTAGGAGCTGAAAGTAATTCCAAGTCGATAGCCAGGGTCTCGTGGATGCTTCCCACGAGTCCAGCACTGTTCTGACAATTTAATATATACTCCTTGCAACAACCTCCATGCAAATTCTATTCTTTTCACCCACGCTTTAGGGATAGAAAAAACAACCACCACCCTGCAGCACAGAGAGATGAAGCAATTTTCCCAAGGTCACACAGTAGTAGAAAACAGAGATTTTTTTTTGCTCCCCTCCCCACTCATCACAAAGATTTGAATCTAGAAGGCCTGACTCATCACTCACTCTGGTGGATCCTGGCATTATACTTACTAGGGGAGGGAAGGGAGGGAGATTTGTACACAATTAGAAAACTTTCAAAATATCAGAGCATGCCAGGCCTCTTCTGGGCCGAGCCTGTGTTTGCTGAAGATTCTGTCAAGTGAGGACTTTTGCTACTTGGCCTTGACCCTTCTCATCCTGATCCTTTGTGTTCAGTCGGACTTCCTTAGCTTAAAATGCTCTTGGTGGGCCTCCCCGGTGGCGCAGCGGTTGAGCGCTGGGTTGCGAAGCTGCCTGCAGCCCCTGCAGCACCAGTTCGATCCCCAGCTGCTCCCCGGCCACCGGAGGAGGGTCCCACATGGCGCGCAGACCTCTCCTGCCGCCCGCTGCTCCCCTCAGCAGTGTACTTCGGTCCTTCTGCCTGCTCTGCTCCCTGTCTGACTCTGGTGAATTCTCTCACCCTCCCGCGCTTCTGGGTACTGACTGTACCCAGTGCTTGCATAAATAAATAAATAAATAAATAAATAAATAAATAAATAAATAAATAAATAAAGAGTTCTCCTTAAAAATAAATAAATAAATAAATAAATAAATAAAATAAAATATCCTACTGCCTACTTAAAAAAAAAAAATGCTCTTTGCTGCCCGGGGCCTCTGCGGCGCCGGTTCGATCCCCGGTTGCTCCCCGGCCACCGGAGGAGGGTCCCACATGGCGCGCAGACCTCTCCTGCCGCCCGCTGCTCCCCTCAGCAGTGTACTTCGGTCCTTCTGCCTGCTCTGCTCCCCGCTCTGGCTCTGGTGAATTCTCTCGCCCTCCCGCGCTTCTGACTGTACCCAGTGCTTGTATAAATAAATAAATAAATCTTAAAAAAAAAAAAAAATGCTCTTTGTATCCTTCTTCCTAGGCCTGTGCTGTCCAGCACAGAAGCCCCCAGCCACACCTTCACCGGGCACTTGAAATGGGGCCGGTCCAAAGTGAAATGTGCCCTAGCATCAAACTTACAGCAGATTTCAAAGACTCAGCATGAACAAAAAGTAAAAGATTGCATCAATTCATTACAAGATGAAACAAACTGTCACACATGTTGAGTTAAACAAAATAGATCGCCAAAATGATTTTCACTGGTTTCTTCTTACTTTGTGACTGTGACTATTAGGACATTGAAAATGGCATCGAGGGCCTCCTTGGTGGCGCAAGGGATTAAGCACAACACTGTGAAGCTGTCCACAGCCTCTGAAGCATGAGTTCGATCCCCAGCCTACTGAGGAGCTACCCACATGGCTCAGCAGACCTCTCCTGTCTCACCTACTGCTCCCCTCAGCAGTGTATTTCGGTCAGTCTGCCTGTTCTGCTCCCCCCTCTGTCTCTGGTGGATCTTCTCATCCCCTGCAATCTGGTCTGTACCCCAGTTCTTGTATGCATAAATAAATACATCTTAAAAAAAAAAAGACTCATGCATTTGAAAAAAAAGACAAGACAAGAAAATGGCATTGATGCTTTCAATGTGTCTCTATTGGGTATAATGTCCCCTTCTCCATGAAACCTTCCTAGATGTCCACCTAGAGTGAGCCCTCTCCAAGTTCCTAACCACAGGGAGGTATTTCTCTGTCATCTAAAAGGCTGATAGTGGACAGTGCAAGGCTGGGAGGGGGCTTTGTGATGTCCGGAACCCAGACTCCTTCTATCCTGTTGCTCTGCTCTGCTTGAACTTCACCTCCAGGTGGCCTCCTGAGAGAGGGCAGGTCCCTCTGTGGCTGGAAGGATGCAGGAGCGCTTTTCTAGGGCACGTCCCATGAGTGGCACACACCTCCTCAGCTTCCACCCCCTTGGCGGGAACCTGGTTACATGACCACACTGGCTGCAAGGGAGCCTGGGAAATGCTGCATGGCCATGCGTCCAGCTGCAAATTGTGGGAGCTATGACTTTAAATGAAAGAAGAGATCTGGGGGGACCACCAGTCATCTCTGTTGCCTCTCCTGTAAAAAGTCTCTTGATTTCTTTGCACCAGCCACCATCTGTTATCATCTATTGGCTTATCCGTTTCCTGGGGAGCACATTCCCTCCTTTGAACATTAGCCCCAGAGGCAGGGACTTGGCTGGCTTCAGTACCCCAGGCGCCGCCTGGTACACGCTAGTTACGGAGCACATGTCTGTTGACTGGATCAGCATTTGTTACAGCCAAGTCATTTCCAGCAGAGCTGCCGTGAGGGCCCCCAGGTGGGTGAGAGCCTTGTGCCTGCCACAGACCCAGGGATGGAGAGGGGTGGATTTCCTGGGGCGGCTGGGTAGGCAGTGCTTCCTGTTAATACTGCACCAGCCTGTGCCCCCACGAGCTGTTTCCACAGATTGAATCCTACCATTGTCTGGCACGGCCCTGTCACCACCTCCTCGCATATCCCTTTGAGTCTTGTGCCAACCCACTGGGACCTCGGGAACTGCTGCCAGATGAATCCACCTGCAGGACACTCAGTATCCTTCCAGAAGCCTCCTCAGCTGTCATCTGTATGGTCGGATCTAAATTCCCCTGGCTTTCTCTCTTCTCTGATGACATTGCCTCCTAGCATGGAGAACGCACGACTGGCATCCCAGAGACCTGGACCCAAGCCCCGCACACTCCCAAGAGCCTTGTGATCCAGGGCAAACCACCTGCCTGCTCTGGCCTCTACTGCCTCACCTGCAAAATTGGGGTAGCAGCAGAGGCAGGGTGCTGGCGGAGCAGAGGAGACAGAGCTTGTCCTCACCACTCCCCTGCTGGTCCACGTTGTCATCACTGTGGCTGCCTCTGCACTTCCCTTTGGTGATGTCTGCGCCCAGAGGAGTGGCCCCTCTTTGCAGTCACCATGAGGCTGACACAGCAACTCGCATGGACCGAGGCTTGGCCTGTGCCAGCCAGTGTCAGGGACATACAATGAATTTTGTGGGTACTTCCTCCAAATCCCCCAAATTATGACTCTATTGGTACAAAGACAATAGACAAGTTGGTACAGAGATGAATAGAAAGCAGGTGGGATTATATTTCATTTTTCTTCTGTTCTTAAAGCAAATTATTTGCCGGCTCCCTAAAAGGAGTGGGCAACACCTAGACCTGGCTCCTGCTGTTCCTCTTGGAGAACACACCTAGACATGGTCCAAACACAGTGACATTTAATTGTCAACAGTTCCAAGGAGCAGGGACAGGATGGAGCAGTCTTTGTTGTAGAGCAGCCCCGATATTGAACGGGTTCCTGGCTGTGGGTCCTCACCCGCGTGCTTACAAGGGACTTATGAATACTCCACTCCAGGCACACACAAAAGGTTCATAAAAGGTTTATTTACAAGGGAAAAGGAAAGAAGGAAAATGTACAACTCAGGGAGAAAATAGGGAAATAAAGTCTTTAATGCATCCTACCCGATCTGCCGACCTGGAAACCCAAAGTCACTCCCAGAGCTGGCGGAGAGCCAAAATGGGGGATCCCCCAAAGCCCACGTGTCTGCCTTTTATTTCAACCTGGCTGCTTAACCCCACCCTCAGGTCCCAGCCACCTTCCCTTGGGTGGGGATGGGATTTGGAGTTCCCAGTGTCTTTGGCTTTGGCCTGGGGTGGGGGTGGAGTCCACAAAGCCTGTATGGAATTAGCTTTTGGGACAGCCTTTTCCCCCTAACATCTTCATTCCTGAAGACTCAGTGTATATAAATCCCCACTAGGCCGAATCAAAATTGGCAAACGCTTCTATGTCCTAAAGACATACATGTTGCAGGGGCGTCAAACCACATTCCCTCTCCCGAGCCTCACATATTTTCCTGATCTGGTTATTTTGGAAACTTTAGGATGCAACCAACATTTGGGAGGAAGGGGCTCCAAATTATTTCACACTGGGTGCGCCAAGCCAGTTTCATTAGATTTAGTCTACCCTCTTATTTCAAATGCACAACATTTAAACTATAGCCTGGCTTTCTGGGCCCTTAACACTCGCAGGGCCATTCCCCAAGCCCCAGGGCTGTCTCTAAGAGCACAGCAAGCATGACCCCCACAAGGGGGTGCAGGAAAGGCCCCAAGGGGGGTGGTGGGCTGGGCCAATTTTCTGGGAAGAGGCCAAAAAGAAAGTGGAGCTGAGGCTCCAAAGCACCAAACCGGCTGCAGTGGACAAGCAGGCGGCCAGGAAGCCCCGCGTGCCTTAGAGCCGGGAGGCAAGGGGTGGAAGCCGCTTCTAAGCTTCACCTTTTGTTTATTATGAAGACAATAAAATCTTGAGGTCAGGTTCACGTCAACAACAAAAGTGCAGTGTCACACCCATTTTCGTGCCGAGAGGTTGCCTGAGAACTTCTGATCTCAGAGCTCAAGACGGCAGCCTCCCCCGTGCACCCTGCTCCCCAGCCTCCGAGCTCTGCTTCTCTCCACCCCTTCCTTGAGACCCAGTTCCACGCCCCCTCCTCCAGGCTGCCGGTCCCAATCACCCCCTTTCTCCTCCCACCTCCCGTCCCAGGAGCCCTCATGCTTCACTTCACTCACACCTCCTTGCTCCCTGCAGCCCGTGGGCCCCAACTTCTCTCTTCTTCCCCGTCAGGACTTCCCCCTTCCTCTCACCCCGATTTGCATTAAAACCTGATAGCAGCTAAAATTTTTAGGGACTTTGCATACATAACTCCCCAGGAAATGGGGGCTACCATTACCTTTGCTTTGCAGAAGCAGGAACTGGGATACCAAGGAGTTAAGGGGTTTGTCCCTGAGCACACGGGGAGTAAAGGGCAGGACTGGAATTGACCCCACACTACCCAGCTCCGAAGCCTGGCCTCTTAACCTTGCTGCTTCCAACCTAATGACCTCAGCATTGCAAAGGGGATAGGTGATGGCTTTAAAAAGTTCAACCACTGTAAAAGTGGTTTTTTTTTTTTTTTACTTTTATTATTATTTAAAAAAAAATTATTTTATGCACACAAGAGCTGGGGTCCAGAGCTCCAGATGGGGGGTGAAAGGATTCACCAGAGACAGAGTGGGCCGCAGCAGAACAGGCAGATCTACTGAAATCCACTGCTGAGGGGAGCAGTAGGGAGACCGGAGAGGTCTGCTGTGCCCTGTGGGTCAGCTCCTCGGCCAGGGATTGAACTGGTGCTGCAGTGGCTGCTTATAGCTTTATAGTGGTGAGACTTAACCTCTTGCACCACCAGGGAGGCCCCTGTAAAAGTGTTTAAATTGAAAATAAAAGCTAGCACTTTCCTATGTCACTAAATGCCTGCATGAGTGCACACGCGTGCACAAACACACACACACGCACAAAACATTTAAGCCTGGCTCCAGCCAGGAGAGGGAATTTGTACAGCAATTAGGACAGTGGAAGTTCAACTTCAGAAATGATTAGCTACTGTCATGTGTCACTTGCCCACAGGGACTCATTCTGAGAAATGCATTGTTAGGGCATTTTGTCATGGTGCGAATGTCAGAGTGTGATCTCACACAGCCAGATGACTCAGCCTATGAGAACAACTTCACCTGTGGGGCCATCACGGACTGAAACGTGGGTAAGTGACTGTTGTATATAGGGCCGGGGTGATGAAGAGCTGGACTTCTAATTTAAACTTCTCATTTACAACAGCCTAGGGCTGGGATAGAACACCCAAGGAAGAGGCACCCAACCTTCAGCGCTTTTGGTAAGGCAGTGGACCTTTCTGGAAACCTGCCTTTTGGAACTTGCCAGAAATCTGCTCTCTAGGGTTCTGCAGAAACTGCCCACAGGAAAGGGCTGGACTTTGGGAGAGCCATGTGTGCTGCAGGGGCAGGCACTGGACACACCGGGAGCCTCAGAGGAGCTGGGGACAATTGCTATGAAACTGCTGGAGGGTGTTGGAGAAGCTACTGGCCACTGGGTGCCACTGGCCACGGGCAGTGCAGGAGCCAGGCACTGGATAGGCTGAGGCCCTTTTCTACAAAGCCACCCAGGTGTGTGCTGGGCGGAGCCTGGCCCCGGGCACTGCAGGAACTGCACACTGGAGAAATATTTAGGCACAAGCCAACAGCCTGCCAGGTGAGTACCAGGAACCACGCAGAAAAATCCTTTGCTCCTGAAATGACTCTGCAGCGCCCTCTACAGACAAAGCTTCAGTGCCCACACCACAGCGAAAATACTGAAAAGGTCCCAGACCCATTTTCACAGAGCAGGAGAAAAGGGTGAATTGCAATAACTGACACACACTATCATAACTAAGATGCTTCTGGTTGCAAGTGACAGACACCCTACTCAAACAAACTTTTTAAAAAGTTGTGTGTGAATAAAATAAAAAATAAATAAAAAGTTGTGTGTGGGGGCCTCCCTGGTGGTGCCAGGGGTTGAGTTTCAGCACTATGAGGCACCGATACTGCTGCAGGTGGACAAGCAGGCAGCCAGGAAGCCATGCTAGAGTCAGAGCCGGGAGGCAAGAGGAGGGAGGGCCAAGTGAGCTGCTCCTAAGCTTCACCTTTTGTTTATTATGGAGACAATAAAATCTTGAGGTCAGGTTTATGTCAACAACAGAAGTGCAATGTTAACCCATTTTCGAGCTGAGAGGTTGCCTGAGAACTTCTGATCTCAGAGCTCAAGACGGCAGCCTCCGCATGCACCCTCCTCCCCAGCCTCCGAGCTCTCTGCTTCTCTTCACCCCACCTCCTCCAGGCTACCCCACCTCTTCTCTCCACATCACCTCCTCCAGGCTGCCTGTCCCAGTCACCCCCTGGCCGGCCAGGGAGCTGACCCACACGGCGCAGCAGACCTCTCCTGTCTCCCCGCTGCTCCCCTCAGCAGTGGATTTCAGTAGATCCCCCTGTTCTGCTCCCCACTCTGCCTCTGGTGAATCCTCTTACCCCCCACAACTCTGGCCTGTACCCCAGTTCTTGTATGCATAAGTAAAATAATTCTTAAAAAAAAAGTTGTGGCGCCTCCCCTGCTGGTGCAGCTGTTGAGCGCTGGGCTGCGAAGCTGCCCGCACGCAGCCTTTGCAGCGCCGGTTCGATCCCTGGCCACCGGCGAGGGTCCCACATGGCGCAGCAGACCTCTCCTGCCGTGCCCTCTGCTCCCCTCAGCAGTGTATTTCATCAGTCTGCCTGTTCTGCTCCCTGCTCTGGCTCTGGTGAATTCTCTCAACCTCCCGCGCTTCTGACTGTACCCAGGGCTTGCATAAATAAATTAATACATCTTAAAAAAAAAAGTTGTGTATGTGAAGGGTTGCAGGTGAACACAGTCTCAAAGTATTACCCTAGATAATGTAATTCATTACAAGTGAGAGAAGGTGCCTTTACAGGGGATACATACAGCAGGGGTCCTGAGGGAGATGATGCAGGGCTCTACCCTGCTGGGTCAATGGCGTGGCAGGGGGCAGGAGCAGGGAAGGATAAGAAGCTGGGGTGGTGGGAGCAGGGCGTGAGGAGCTTCGAAGAGGTTGGGAGGAGCCACAGGCACTGAGTGGATGTGGCTTCTAGAAGCTCCCACAGGGAAGGCGGCCCAGCCATACTCTGATTTGAACACTGAGATTGAGCTTGCACTTCTGACCCCCAGCCTGTCAGATAAAAAACATCTGTGCTTCTCAGAGCCCCAGCGGTGGGGCTGTTACAGCAGCCCCAGGCGCTAATGCACCATCTCTGTTTCTCCTCCGCCCCTCCCTGTGGTCTCCCCACAAGCCTTGCAATTCACTGTCTGGGGAGTTCTCTCCCTCACTGAGGGTGCTGCTGGCACCCGCAGTCACCATGATAGGGGAGGCAGAGTCAGTTCCCCACCCAGGCATCCAGGGTAAGGTCACCTCCACGTGTGCAGAGATGCAGTGTCCATCCTTCAGCTCTCTCTGCCCATCAGGTGAGACCCCAGCGAGGGGAGCCACGGGCAGGGCCGGGGTGGTGATAACAGATGTTTCAAGCTACTGTCTAATTTTAGCTACCGAGAGTGGCGAGTGGTAGGAGACCAGTATCTCATACCACTGTCTTTAATATCACCCCCACTTTCTTTTTGGGGATCTAATATAAACTCTTGATTTCAATTGCACAGACTATTTGGGAACACCTTTGCATTCCACAGACATTGCCTCAAAGTGTCCAGTGAATAGAAATCTATTTATCACCCCACCTTCAAGATGTAGGTGAAGCCTCCGGAGGGAAGTAACCAGAGCGGCTGGTCAGTAGATGGGGGAGTTGGGGTGAAGGCAGGTCTGTGCAAGGCTGGGCCCCAGGCCCTTTGCACCTCCCGGGGCCATGCCTCCTTCACACGCTGTCTCCTGGAGGCCCCGGTGGGTCCCAGCCCGACTTGGCCCCTCTGGCTGCAGCTACTTTGGTGTGAGCACACTCCGAGCCATGCCTGCCCCTCTCCTGCTCTCGCGCTGCGTGCTCGGAGCAGCAGGACTGCTTACAGTAAATGAAAACCGAGCCTCGTCCAGGAAGCGCTGCCTGATCCATTACAGGGTTATTGTAGCCGGTAATGTACCTGTGTGCTCCCCACGCCGCCAGACTGTCTGCAGAGGGGTCGAGGGTGTCCAGCCACCCTGGGGTCAAGGCTCAGGAACGCAGGCCTGGGGGAGCAAAGCCTCTCCCCACCCCCTGCCCTAAGTTGATCCTCTGGGTCTCCTGGAACCACCGCCGCTCGCCTGGCTGTACCAGATGCCAAGAGATGCGCTGACAGGGTGTTCACCTGCCTCCTAGCCCAGGAGCAGGGAGGGCCCTGCGGCTGAATCACCTGCTGGGCCCCGATCCCGCAGCCCGCGCTGCACCGGGCCTTTTGCCCTCTAGTGGCCACGGGAGGAAGGAGCCGGTCCCTGGGCTGCGAGGCCCGCCTGAGCCCAGCTGCAGGGACTGGTCAGGCCCTGCTGTCCCTGCGCCGCCAGCCCAGAAGAACGGCCCAGTCACACACAGCTCCTGCTCAAGGAGGGTGGCGCCCAATACCGCAGGTGTCTGCGACCTTGTCTGATAGATGCACCTGGTCACATCAGCCATGAAAGAAATCTTGTTTTCTTCTTGGTATTTGTATTTTTATCGACTTAATTTCTTAACGAGCAATTCAAGGTTCACAGAAAATTGAGGGGGAGGTACAGAGATGTCTCATGTGCCCCCCCACTGTTAACCACTGGCACACAAGTGTTACCCCAAGTCCATGTTAGAGGCCCCTCTTAGTGCTGTAGATTTATTCATAGGTTGAGTCTTAACCCCTTGCGCCACCAGCGAGGCCCAGTGGCACATATTCTAAGTTGCATTTTGATGAGTTTGACATCTGTGCACCCATGAAACTGTCACTTAATCAAGATAATAAATATGTTCATCACTCTTGAAAGTATCTTCCTTTGGTGATTCCCCCGACTTTCTGCCTCCAGGCAACCAGTGATACCCAGCCCAGTAAGGAAGTCAGACACACCTGGGACAGATGCTCCTGGGAGCTGCAGATAACTCTCCCTCTACCCCCATGGAGTAGTAGCTCACACTGGTTAGGGTCAGAGAGATTTGTGTTCTCACGAGTGTGAAGTAGACTTTAACCAACCTGCCCCTAGGTATGGCAGAGAAGGACACTGATGGCAATAAGTGCAGGGACATCCAAGAACTAAAATAATTGTGTTAACTAAAATAATTGTGATATACACAGCAAATTAATGCCCGCGGGACATATAGAGGGAAAAAAGTCAAGGCTTCTCTTGAGTGATCTCTGTCCCTGGAAAACCCAATTGCCTCTTCTTAGAAGAGATTTTTTGTTTGTCCAGAATTTCTCCCTCATAGTGATTGGGAGCTTGGTCTGAAGGCCTAAAATTCAACAAGAAACTTGGGTTTCTTTGGCCATATCTAGCAAAGTGGCAACGCAAAACTAAGCTGGCACATAGTCAAAATCCCTTTGGAAATCCTCACTTCCCCAGGTAAACACCAGGGAAGTGACCAATGTGCATTCAGGAGTTCTGGTCTAGGGCCTCCCCTGGTGGCACAGCGGTTGAGCGCTGGGTTGCAAAGCTGCCCACGGCCTCTGCAGCTCCAGTCCCCGGCCACCGGGCGGGCGACGGTCCCACACAGCGGCAGACCTCTCCTGCCACACCCACTGCTCCCCTCTGCAGTGTATTTTGTCAGTCTGTCTGTTCTGTTCCCCGCTCTGTCTCTGATGAATTCTCTCACCCTTCTGACTGTATCCAGTGCTTGTATAAATAAATAAATAAATCTTTTTTTTTTTTTTTTTAAAGAAGTTCTGGTCCATAAAAAGCACAGGTCTTTAAACTCTAGAATCATACTCAAGGAACGGAGAGGCTCCCCTAACTCACCCTGACTCATAAGCTGGGAAGACAGTTTTGATCATACCCATTATTTAAAATGTCCATCTGGTAAAGTTAGCCTATGTAAGTGAAATGCACAGATGACACAACTTACTTTATATTTGTTATTTCATACTTGCTTGAGAAGTGTCTGGAAGGATACACACCAGCATGTCAACAGTGTATATACCTCTAGGATGATGGAATTGGAAAACTGGAGGAAAACCTTTTACTTCTTAACTGTTTGAATTTGTTATACTGAGCAAGTGCTATTTGACAATGAAAAATCTGTTATAAACATTAGCCCCATGTCATTAAGTATTTGAAGAAACATGATTTTTTAACACCTATTTATATGTGACAGATTGGGTTTGGGTGGGAGATGAAAGTAATTGTTTACTCACCTGTTTATAATATGAAATTGTTAGACCTCGGGAGGGGGAACTTGTACCATTCCACAAAGCCAGGTGCAGACAATGGGCCTATGTATAATTGTGGAATGAATGACCCTCCTAGAGGGGACAGAGATGACAGGAGGTGGGAGGAAGAGGGTGAGGGCTGTCTGGGAAATGGTTAAGCAATGATTTTATATCCAAATTGCTTGAACTCTAACTCCTTGAATGACCTTGGGCAAGTCACTTAACTTCTCCATGGAAACTGGGCTTCAGTTTCCCCATTTCTAAAGCTCATACTAATTACAGTGTCTACTTTATAGGATTAAATGAGTCAATAGACAAAGCACTTAGTAGTGCCTGGCTCCATTTTCAATAGAGTTGCCTATTAAATGCTCTTTTCTTGGATAAGCTATTTTAGCTGCTTGTCAAGGTGAGGTACCCAGATCATTTATATCTGAATCCTAACAAGTATAGCACTTGCTTTTGATGAAAATGGATCATTTACACCCAAGACTTCATTTACATTAAACTGACTACAAAGCCTTTCAATGTCTACCAAGTCCCCTTCCAGGGCTTGCTGGGGGGTTGGGGACAATTTCTAACTGAATGAGCCCTTGATTGCCTGTGTCCAGAAGCTGGGAACATTGTTCTTTCTGTGATCTTTCCAGAATCTGAAAATACTAAGTGGTAGCATGCAAAATTGCCAATAGTCAGCTATTTTTGATTTACAAAAAGTCAATTACATATGATTCAGCTTAAAATTCCACCACTCTCATATTTATTCACTTCCCCCAAGTGACCTACAGAGATTCTCTCCTGAAATATTATGACCCCAGAACAAGCAAAAAATGTCAAAGAAAAAAATCATCTCAAGTCACTTAAAAGGAAGTCAGGAGACTTGTAGTGGGAGGCAGGAAGGAGTCATCAATGAATTTGATTGGCATCACACTTAAGTTGTTTTCAGGAATCAGGGATGAAAAGGGAAGAGTGTATGTTTTTTGCTGCCCAACAAAAGGAACTAAAACCAGAGGGGGAGTCGAATCTAGGATCAAAATGATCAAGTCAGAACCCAGGTCTGAGTGAGTTGTCATCGCCTGAACTTCTCTCCAAGACAAACACATTTTCTTTAGGTTGGAGGGACAAATAGAAACTTGCAGTTGTAGAAGCAGGCATCACCCAGCAGAAGGCAATTACAAGATCAAAGGGACAATTTAATGCATCTTTAACAGCCATTAATTTGATGCAGAGGTAACAATAAACCCTGTTCCCAGTGGCTTGTCTGTTTGACTTTTTTTTTTTTACAAAAAATAATAATATGTATTTCCTTATTTGAAAACAATCACAATGATATAAATTCAGCATATTTCCAACTACCAGAAACAAACTTTTTAGGGAAGGGGAGTATTGTGAAGAAGGTGGGGTTGTTGAGGAAACAAATAACATCAATTATCTGTTTGCTTTATGCCATGCTTTGTGCTAGAGATTTCATCCATTCTATCAATACCAATAAAAAGATAAAAGAATCCTAACAAGTATTTATGCAATCTCACAGTGTCAAGAAAAAAAATTCTAAAGTAGGGCCTCCCCGGTGGCGCAGCGGTTGAGCGCTGGGTTGCGAAGCTGCCCGCGGCCTCTGCGGTGCCGGTTCAATCCCCGGCTGCTCCCCGGCCACCGGAGGAGGGTCCCACATGGCGCGCAGACCTCTCCTGCTGCCCGCTGCTCCCCTCAGCAGTGCTTTCAGTCTGTCTGCCTGCTCTGCTCCCCGCTCTGGCTCTGGTGAATTCTCTCACCCTCCCGCGCTTCTGACTGTACCCCGTGCTTGTATAAATAAATAAATAAATCTTTAAAAAAAAAAAGTCTGTAGATTTAAAAAAAAAATTCTAAAGTATTAGAAAAACTAACAAAATCATACCAATCATACTAATGAAAATATGATTAATGTGTTTATCACCTCCTGTAATATCTACGTGCCACTAAAGGGAAAGTCAAGAAAACTTGTAAAGAACTTTGGGCATGAAATATTAAAATTAACATGTTGCCTGCTTGACTTTAAAACAAAATCTTGTCAGGGCCTCCCTGGTGGCGCAAGGGGTTAAAACGCAACCTATAAAGCTGTCTGCAGCCTCTGCAGCACAATCTATTAGGGCTGGCCAGGGAGCAACCCACATGGTGCAGCAGACCTCTCCTGACTCGCCCGCTGCTCCGCTCAGCAGTGTGTTTCAGTCAGTCTGCCTGTTCTGTTCCCCGCTCTGTCTCTGGTAATCCTCTGACCCTCTCGCGCCTCTGGCCTGTGCCCCAGCTCTTGTATGCATAAATAAATAAATAAATAAATAAATAAATAAATAAATAAATAAATCTTAAAAAAAAAATAAAACCCGCAACCTATGCAGCTACCCACAGCCACAGCCACTGCAGCATGAGTTCGATCCCTGGCCAGGGAGATACCCACTTGGACTTCAGACAATAGTGTCATCATATGCAGTAATTTTAACAATCATTCCTCAACACAATAAAACATCTATTTGCGTCAAAGGCACAGGTGATGAAAACAAAAACAAATAGGACTATAACAAACCAAAAGGCTTCTGTGCAGCAAAGGAAGCCTCAACATGAAAAAACAACCAAGGAGATGGGAGAAAGTATTTGCAAATCATATATCTGGTAAAGGGTTACTATTCCAAATATGCAAAGAATGTACACAACTCCATAGCAAAAACAATGGATAATCCAATTAAAAATGGACGAAGGAATGAAATACTTTTTTTTTTTTTAAGATTTATTTATTTATGCATACAAGAGCTGGGGCAAAGGCCAGAAACGCAGGGGGTGAGAGGATCTACCAGAGACAGAGCGGGGAGCAGAACAGGCAGACTGACTGAAACACACTGCTGAGGGGATCAGCAGGCGAGACAGGAGAGGTTTGCTTTACCCAATAGGGGTTGTTTCCTGGCCGGCCGGGGATCGAACTCCTTAACCCCTTGCGCCACCAGGGAGGCCCCTGAAATAGATACTTTTTTTCCAATGAAGATGCACAAGTGACCAATCGGTACATAAAAAGGTGTTCAACATCACTAAACACCAGGGATTTTTTTTAAAGATTTATTAATTTATGCATACAAGAACTGGGGTGCAGGCCAGAAGTGTGGAGAGTGAGAGGATTCACCAGAGACAGCGTGGGCAACAGAACAGGCAAATTGACTGAAATATACTGCTGAGGGGATCAGCAGGTGAGTCAGGAGAGGTCTGCTGCATCATGTGGGTTGCTCCCTGGCTGGGGATCGAACTTGTGCTCAGGGATGTGCATTAAATTCTAACTGCTTGATTCAGTGCATTTTCCCCTCTCCAACAAGTTTGTGTTAATATGCCTAAGAATCATTGAATTGAAAGGTATTTTTTCCAATAAGATTTTACTTATTCTTATTTTTTCCAATAAGATTTTACTTATTTTTATTTATTTGTTTTTAAAGATTTATTTCATTTATTTATGCATACAATAACTGGGGCGTAGGCCTGAAGTACGGGGGTGGGGGTGGTATGTCTCTGTGTCACACGATCCCATGCATGCCAAGAACACTGGCCATGCTGGGAATCTGAAGACAAGAGCAGTTTGTCCTTCTCTAGAATCTCCCAGAACATTCTTTCATTCCTGATGATTGAGATTATGTCTATGATGCAAATAAAGCAAGAGAATCTCCTGGCTTTCCATTCTCCCCTCATGCCCACGCCCCTCCCTCCTCGTCTTATCAGGTTCTGACAGGTGTTATCACGTATCTAAAGTTCAAAAAGGTAAGTTCATGGATTTCATGGATCTATATGCCAGGGAGCCCTGAGTAATCTTTTGATGCATAATATAGTATTCAGGCATAATACTGAAATGCCAAAAAGCCTTTTGATCTAACATTCCCATTTTTGATACTCAGAAATATTGCCCTGCTGAAAGCAAAAGAGTAACTGAAATGCTCACATGATAAGTGTGTTCAAATTTTGATCTCAGCCTGGGTGGGGGCGAGCTGTAGGGTGGAGTGTGGACTGAGGTGAACTAGAATCTCACCCCTTTCCTGTGGAAGGGGCAGCTGCTACTGAATTCTAGCTGCTCATCACCAGGGGAAATGTGGGCAGTGTTGCTATATCTTAGGAATTCTCAAGAAAAACTGGAAATGTGGAGGGGTTTGATGTTAAACAGTTTCTTGAGTTTTACATGGTGACTCTCTTTTTTTCACAAAACATACTTTTTGCCAGCCAAAATAATTCCATATTTCTGGGCAAAATTTTGATGTCAAGTCACAGGGCAATCCTTTTTCCTTTAATTTCCTAAACCATTTCTGCACACTTTGAGCAATAGCCACTTACTTGTCAAGGCAGTCTGAAGGCCCCTGGTCCCGATCACACTCCAGGGGTCTCTAATCCCCTGTGCTTGTTTGTAAAGCCCATTCTCAAACACATATATTCCACATATTATTACGTCTACTCTTCATAAAATGATGCGGTAGCACATATATGGTTGCAAAGCAAATAATCCCCAAATTTAGTCACTGGTTATCTCAGTTTCTGCAGGTGAGAAAATCAGGAGCTGCTGAGTTGGTGGTTCCAGTTCCCGCCTCCCCTGATGTTGTAGCTGGGACATGGCCGTGCTATGCTCCTCTAAGGCTGATGTGGGCCGGGAGATCCCTTTCCAAGCAGCTCACTTGCATGCCTGGCAGGTCCATGCTGGGTGCTGGCAGGAGGCGGCAGGTCCTCAACACATGGCCGTCGTCACGGGGCGGCATGAGTGTCCTGACAACATGGTGGCTGCTTTCCCCAGAGCAGGGGATGACAGACAGCAAGGCAGAAGTTGCGGTGTCTTGTGACCCACTTGCAGAACTCACACACTCTCACACCCTCAGTAGCCTATTGGTCATGCAGGTCAGCTCTTCCTAGAGGGGAAGGAGACTGTCCAGAGGCATGAGCAGCAGGAAGTACATGGCACAGGGCGCCAGTCACTTGCAGAAGAGGTAACTGGGGTGCTTGGTTCTTAGAACTTTAACTTGCCAGATGTCAGAGAGATTCAACCCCCGGCAGTTTGGCCAAGTAGATTGCTAACTTGCTTTCAAAATCATGGTCAGTACACGGGGATCATTATAGATTAATGTACTCATGTGGCATGTATAGACGCCTATTATGTGCCAGGTTCTTTGTGGGGTGCTGGTTTAAAGCTCTGGAAATGGACAAATGAGAGGAGGGTAAGGTTGGGGTCTCAATTACCCAGACAGTGTACCTACTTGTCTAGCTGCCTACTTACCTACCCATTAGCCCGCCTAATTTTTCATTTGTCTTTTATGGTAGAATTACAATTTTCTTTCTCTTTTGATTGAGGGGAAGTTCACTTAACATTAGGTTAACCATTTCAAAGTGAATAATCTATTGGCATTTGGTGCATTTGTTATAGAGCAGGGCCCTGTAACACATTCACAATGTTGTGTGGTGATCACCTCCATCTTGTTCCAGAATGTTCTCATCACCCCAAAGGAAAACCATGTCCCCATTAAACAGTTTCTCCCCATCTACCTTTCTCCCAAATCCCTGACAACCACCAATGTTATTTCTATTTCTACAGACTTACCTATTTGGGAAGATTTATATATGTGGAATCATACCATACATGGCCTTTTGTGTTTTACTACTTTTCACTTGACACGCTGTTTTTGAGGTTCATCCATGTTGTGGCATGTGTCAGTACATCCTCTTTCTCAATCATTGCATATACGCACCATAATTTGTTCATCCCTTGATGGACATTTGGGTTGTTTCCACCTTCTAGCTACATTCACTTACAAGTATTTGTTTGAGCACCTGTTTTCAGTGTTTTGGGTCTACCCTAGGAGTGGAACTGCTGGGTCAGATGGTAATTCTATGTTTAACTTTTGGAGAAACTCCCAAAATGTGTTCTCCACAGCAGCTGCACTATTTTACATTTCCACTAGCCATGCTCGAGGGCTCCAATTTTTCCATATTCTCGCCCACACTTGTTATTTTCCACTTTTAAAATTAGTACCAGTCTAGTGGGTGTGAAGTACTAGCTTGTGGTTGTGATTTGCATTTCCCTAATGGCTAATGGTGCTGAGCACCTTTTCAGCGCTTTGCTGACCAGTTGTCACATCTTCTTTGGAGAAATGTCTACTTGAGGGCCTCCCCGGTGGCACAGCGGTTGAGCGCTGGGTTGCGAAGCTGCCCGCAGCCTCGGTAGCGCCGGTTCAATCCCTAGTCTGCCGGCAAGGGTCCCACATGGCGCGCAGACCTCTCCTGCTGCCCGCTGTTCCCCTCAGCAGTGTACTTCGTCAGTCCACCTGCTCTGCTCTCCCCTCTGGCTCTGGTGAATTCTCTCATCCTCCCACGCTTCTGACGGTACCCGGTGCTTGTATAAATAAATAAATAAATAAATCTTTAAAAAAAATACTGTAATTTATATTAAAAAAAAGTCTACTTGAGTTTTTTGCACACTTTTGAATCGAGGTGTTGCCTTTTTGTTGTTGAGTTGTAAGATTTTTAAAATTTATTTATGCCTACAAGAACTGGGGTACAGGCCAGAGTTGTGGGGGTGAGAGGATTCACGAGAGACAGAGTGGGGAGCAAAACAGGCGCATTGACTGAAATACACTGCTGAGGGGAGCAGGGGGCCAGACAGGAGAGATCTGCTGCACCATGTGGGTAGCTCCCTGGTGGGGGATCGAATTCATGATGCAGTGGCTGGCCAAAGCTTGGCAGGGCTGAGACTTTAACCCCTGCACCACCAGGGAAGCCCTGAGTTGTACCATTTTTGAACATATTCTAAGTACCAGGCTCTTATGAAAGATAACTTGCAAATATTTTCTCCAGCTCCATAGGTTGTCCTTTCACTTTCTTGATAATGTCCTTTGATGCACAAATGTTTAAAATTTTGGCAAATTCCAATGTATCCCCTTTCCTCTTTTGTTGTTTGTGTTTTTGATTTCATATACATTTTCTTCTGCGAGGGTTATGCTTTTAGCTCTTATGTCCAGGATTTTCATGCATTTTGAGTTGATTTTTTATATGTAGCATGTAGTAGTTGTTTTTTTATATATAGCAGCCTCGTTCTTTTGCATGTAGATATTCAGTTGTCCCAACACAATGGACACTGCCTTTTTACTGGTGATTCCTCTCCTTATTATGTTACAGCGTCCATGTTAACTTGTTAGGTGAAAGTACCATTATAAAATTGGGGTTAATGTCAGCAGTTTCTCTGTGCCTTTGTCCTTGTTTGGAATGCTTTCCTTCTCCTTACCGCCTCTGCTCTCCCCACAGATCAGAAGCTTTGTGTTATCGCCTCTGGCATAGAGGTAGGAATTCTCAGGACTCAGGAGTGGCTTCACCAGGTGTGGGAAGCAGGAATAGAGGTCAATGACAAAGCTTGTCTGGACTCCTGGACCTGAAATGACCATCTGCCTTCTCTTTTTGGTCTCCCAAGCTTCCTGGGCTCCAGGGGCTCAAAGGGCGCCCTCTGGTGGTGAGGGGGAGCTTTGGGGCTCCCTTGAAGGCCCTAGTCCAGAATCTGGTTGCTGACTTCTAAGTCCCAGGTGAAACTGATGTGCACCAAGGTTGACAACCTCTGCTCTCGGAGTGCTGCATTTCTACTGGACAACCACAGTGCAAGGGTGGAGGGTTTACAGGGAAAGGGACACCCTCATTTTGTGCTGGAAGAGAGTGTGGTTGGGCACAATCCCTTGGCAGGGCAATCTGGTGCTATCTGTCCAAGTCAAAACAAGACTCTTTAGTGATCCAGTAAATCACTAAGGATTTACTCCATTGTGAATTCGATCCCCAGGCCAGGGAGCTGCCCACACGGTGCAGCAGACCTCTCCTGTCCCGCCTGCTGCTCCCCTCAGCAGTGGATTTCAGCTGATCCACCTGTTCTGCTCCCCACTCTGTCTCTGGTGAATCCTCTCACTGGCCCCCACCCCTTCTGGCCTATACCCCAGTTCTTGTATGCATAAATAAATAAATCTTTTAAAAAAATATTTCCTAGCTTATTCTTATGATTCCTTTTAAAAAAGATAGAGCAAGAGACTATGTCTTGCCATCTCACATAATTTGGTGTCTGGTTTGATATCTTAATCATCTAAGGAACTTCAATGAAACAAGGTATTATTACTGAACAGTAACTGGAACTTTAGCTACACAAAATGTGAAGACATTACCCCTGATCCTTTCAAAAGTACATGAGACCGGGCCTCTCTGGTGGCGCAAGGGGTTAAGCACTGCACTGTGAAACAATCCTCAGCCTCTGCAGCACGAGTTTGGTCCCCGGCCGGCCAGGGAGCTACCCGGATGGCGCAGCAGATCTCTCCTGCCTCGCCCGCTGCTCCCCTCAGCAGTGGATTTCAGTCAGTCTGCCTGTTCTGTTCCCCGCTCTGTCTCTGGTGAGTCCTCCCGCATCTCTGGCCTATACCCCAGCTCTTGTATGCATAAAGAAATAAATCTTTTTTTTTTTTTAAAAAAGTACATTAGACCAAATTTGTGGTCAAAAGGAAATAAAAAGAGACGGGTCTTGTTTGTCTTGCCCTCTTTCTTATTTGTATAATCTCTACAATGAGCTGTTGAATATTTTAAATCATACTTATGACCTCCCAAATAATGCACAATTACCTTGACACCAGGAAAGCACACAATTGTCTTAAACACACACACACTGGTAGTGATGGGACAGTTGTGTATGCTGGTTGTACTGATGGTCTACATACACATGACAAGCTGTTATGGAATCTCTCTCACACACACACACATACATACATGCATGCAGGTAAAGGCTGGTGAACTTGAATAAGGTTGCGTTTATACCATCATACCAATGTTAATTTCCTGGTTTTGTAAATGGACTGTAGCTATTTAAGATGTTATCATTAGGGGAAGCTGGGTGAAAGGTTTATGGGAACTCCCTGTACTGTTCTTGCAAACTCTAATAAGTCTAAAATTACTTTTAAATAAAGTCTTTATTAAAAGTGGAGAAAATTGGCACACAGACCTCTCCTGCCGCCCGCTGCTCCCCTCAGCAGTGTACTTTGGTCCTTCTGCCTGCTCTGCTCCCTGCTCTGGCTCTGGTGAATTCTCTCACCCTCCCGTGCTTCTGACTGTACCCAGTGCTTGTATAAACAAACGAACAAACAAATAAATAAATAAAACATGCCTCTATAAAAAAAAAAAAGAAAAGTGGAGAAAATTACAGCGCTTCTTTGGACATGGGAGTTCTGAAATAGACAACACAAAGAACAACTTTCCAATGGCTCACTGCTGCCTTCGAGATTAAGTTCAAAGCTGTTAAGGTGGCACTCAAGGACCTAGTTCTACCTGGCCTTGGTTCTTTTTTTTAAAGATTTATTTATTTATTTATTTATACAAGCACTGGGTACAGTCAGAAGCGCAGGAGGGTGAGAGAATTCACCAGAGCCAGAGCGGGGAGCAGAGCAGGCAGACTGACTGAAATATACTGCTGAGGGGAGCAGCGGAGAGACAGGAGAGGTCTGCTGCGCCATGTGGGCTGCTTTCTGGCTGGCCGGGGATGGAACTCATGCTGCAGAGGCTATGGACTGCTTCATAGTGCGGTGCTTAACCCCTTGCGCCACCAGAGAGGCACAACCACATGTAATTTTTAAAAAGCAATGTAATTCCCAATTACAAGTTTTAAAGGAAAAATAAAAAGAACATCACTTATGCTAAAAACAAACAAACAAAATATGCATGTCTATGAGTAAATGCAAAGGTACAACACTAGAGGACTTCCAGAAGCAGCTGGGTGTACAAAGGGAAGCTGGCAGGGCTGTTATATAGGCGCTGAAATATCAGCTCTGGAGATGAGTCTCCAGGATGGTGTGTGACTCCTGGTAAAATTGCAAACAAAACACTAGTGACATCTTCCCAGATTTACATGGCGGCGAACTTCCTGGAATACCCAGTGTGCAATAGATCAATACAAAAGGCAGTTTCTGATTATACATAAAAGAGACATAGGCACAAGCCTTTCCTTCTTGAGTGTTCAGTGGGAGATTTGAACATCCCATTGGGAGGCCAGGATAGTTATTTACTTTCTAGCACTGTCTTGGGATATTTTGCATTTGTGACTATAGCCCACTCCATGCCTACAGCTCCCCAACAATTGTGGAAATAAAAAAGACCCCTCAGATTTCCTAAATATTCCCTGGGAGGGGGGTACGTGGGAGCCGTCAGCCACATGCAGCGGAGGAGCACTGGATAGCTGGGGAGTCCCCGATTCAAGGTGTGTGATGGTGTCAGACACACATGGGATTTTAAGACTTGACATGGGGGAAAAAAAGAATGTACAATATCTCATTAATAATTTTTGGAATACCGAGTATATGTAGAGATGACAACATTTAAGATATGTTGGGTTAAATAAAAATAAGGTTATCCAGGAATTTACAGTAGCCATGAAGCAGTTTCTCCTCACTGCCTCCCCTCCCCAGCGTCTGGCAACCACAGACAGGCATTTGGTCTCTATGATTTTAGCTATTTGGAATATTTCATATGAATGGAATGGTACCATGTGTGACCTTTTGCGTCTGGCTTATTTCATTTAGCATAAGGTTTTTGAGTTTTGCCTGCATATAGTGTATTTCAGAATGCCATTCCTTTTTTCTGGCCGAGTAATATTCTTCTGCAGAGATGCTTGTCCACTCGTCCTTTGATGGACATGGAGCTGCTTCTGCCTTCTGGCTGTGATAAGGAGTAATGTTATACACACACATGTACACACACTCACTCGAGGACCAGTTTTCTGCTCTTTTGAGGCTATATCCAGAAGTGGAATTCCTAGGCCATATGGCAATTCCGTTTAACCACATTCCATTTAACCACCAGGTTCCACAGCAGCTGCGCCATTTGACATCCTCACAAGCAATAGTGGGGCTCCAATTTCTCCACAGCCCCATCAACATTTACTTTTCATTTTCTCATTCTAGCCATCCTGGTGGGTGGGGCTAGTGGTTATGACGTGCATTTTCCTAAAGATCCATGATGTTGACCATGTAACCATAGCTCTTTGATGACCAAGTTTAACATGTCCCCTCAGGAAACCAGGTCTTTGTCTTCCACTAGAGAGACTTGGAGGTTCTCCCAGTGCCTGATAAAGACTAAATGTTTGTCCTCTCCCCCAATTCATATGTTAAAATTCAAACCACCAAATGTGAAGGCATTAGGAGGTGGGGCCTTTGGAAGGTGATTATGTCATGAAGTCAGAGGTCATGAGGGTGATTAGGTCATGGCTAGGGTTAGGAGCCCCAGCACTCTCTTCCTGCCTCGTGAGGACACAGGAGATGGCTGTGAACCAGGACATGGGTCCTCACCAAATACCAGATCTGCAGGGAGCTTGATCTTGGACTTCTCACCTCCAGAGCTGGGAGTAAGTCACCCAGACTAGGGTAGTCTCATTGCAACAGCCCAAGCAGAAGACAGAGCCTACGGTTCTGATCCTGTCCGACTTCTTATTTTCCTGCTTCGGCAGGGAGGTCTGACATTTGTTGGGCTCCTGTCCGCCGGGGGCTTGAGTTTGGGCTCAGCTTTCCTTGGCACCCTACAGGCTCTGGCCAAGAGCTGAGGTCTCCACACTTACCTGTAGAGACAAAGTTTGGAAGAATTTTAGCAGGACGGGTAAGAGGGGAAGACGAGGTGGTGGGAGGCTGGGGTCTCTAGAGTGCACCGTAACCCAGTTTCTCGGGAACTGAGCCACCCAAAGAAGTCAGGCTGTATTTCAGACTGTGATTTCAGGGGAGTGATTGGCAGCTCCAGGGAGGCATCTGCAGAGTGACACCTGCCTCTATGAGGAGGGGTGGGGAACAATGACAGAGGTCCTTGGTGTGATCAGCCAGAGGCCTGCCAGCAACCAAAGAAAGCAGACCTACTTCCCGCGGGGAACACCTCCCTGTCAGGAGACAGGCTGGCTCTACAAGGCTGAACCATGGTGGGGTGGGAGCACCCACAGCAGCTTGGCGCACACCCTGCAAAGGGCATGTTGTTGGAGAAAAACAAGGAGCTGACTGGGGTGCAGGGTCAGCATGCAAATAGATGCCTAAAGGCCAGGGAAGGGGCTTTGACTGCTCCCCAGGGATGGTGGGACTCCACCAAGGAAGAGTCAGGATGTCTGGAGAGGACAGAGGGGCATTTGTTAGGGGATACTTTGGCTGCAGTATGGAAAGCAGACAGCAGGGGGCAAGGAGGAGCCGGGAGAGGGCCCCTCTGGGAAATAAACCAGCAAGCCCACCCACTCCCCAAACAAGGGCCCAGTCCTGCCCCTAGACGCTTCCACAGACACAGAGTCAATACAAGATGTGGCCATGTTCCCCAAGGACATGACAGTCACTTGGGCCAGGAGACACACATGCTTGTTGTCCCTGCAACAAAGTAGTAAATGAGTTTCGGCTGCAGTTCCTTACTGTGGCATGAATAAAAATATAGCCAAATGACAAGACGAATCCATCGTGGCAAGAATAGCTTAACTCCCCAGCCCCCAAACCCACTCCCCACTGTTTGCCTGAATGTATCGCTGGTCACTGGCATCTGCTCCCCAAATTCCACATCTAGAGTTTTTCCAAGAGGGCAACATGCATCCTTGACCCCATTTATTCACCTTTCTGAGCTTCAGATTCTTCATCTGTGAAATAAGACCGTAAGATAATTTCCATCATGTTGTGGTCGTGAGAATTAACTGAGATGACTCAAGCAAAGTGCTTCCACAGTGTACCTGGTAAATGTTGACCATTACCACCATTGTTACATTTTTTTGAATAAGAATATAATCTACATGTTACTATTAAGTCATTCTTCAACTACACATCTACCTGTTCCATAAAACTGTGAGCTCCCTGAAGGCAATGTCTATATCTTCGTCATCTTTGTCCACCATGAACCCAATTTACCACCAGAAGTGAGAATGGAGGAGAGCTGTGTCCCTGTCCACAGTGCTGAACCTTCAGGGCCTGAGTATTTCTTGGGATGCTTCCTCTCTACACAGATGCCTTCTGGAGTGATGCAGCACAGCGACCCTAGCAGCAGTCACCTGATCTCCCCGATAAGAACAAGGCAGGTATTAAAAGAGCATGATCTCATGGTTAAAAACACACACTGCACACATTCTTGTTTGTAGAATATATATCCCACATACACATTGTCAAATGTGTTCATGGAAATAAACAGGAGAAGAAATGTCAAACTATCATGATGTTTATCAGTGAGAGTGGGATTGGTGACTGCAGGGGACTGTTCTTTTACGCTTTACTCTTTGCTATTGTTTTTTGTTTTAAAAATAGCCTCTACATTCTTTCTGTCCTAATAATTTGGGAAATAATGTTTCTAACCAGGAAACAAAGTTAGTTGGGAGAAACTGCATTTTCAGGGCCCAAAGCCTGAAAGATCAGCTTCACAATTAAGGGCCAGATGTTTATATCAGCACCAGAGTCCCATCCCAGAACATCCAGAAGACAATGGACTTTAAGTTTTGGTGTTTGGATGTATCAAAGCATTCCAGAGATGGAAGGGATCTTAGAAATCAGGAAATCCTATACCCTCATTGTTCAGGTAAGGAAACAGACTCAGAGTGCAGATGAGGAGAAGCTGGAGGGTCTTGTCCTCCTGGCTTCCACACAGACTCTGTCCCTAGGGTTTTTTTTTTTTTTTAAAGATTTATTTATTTATTTATACAAGCACTGGGTACAGTCAGAAGCGTGGGAGGGTGAGAGAATTCACCAGAGCCAGAGGGGAGAGCAGAGCAGGCAGACTGACGAAGTACACTGCTGGGTGGCAGGAGAGGTCTGCGCTCCATGTGGGACCCTCACCCAGCGGCCGGGGATTGAACTGGCGCTGCAGAGGCTGCGGGCAGCTTTGCAGCCCAGCGCTCAACCGCTGCACCACCAGGGGAGGCCCTGTCCCTGGGGTTTTCACAGCAAAAGCTGAGTGTGTCAAACAATAGGAAGGTCTTCTCTCATAGTTTGGAGGCCAGAAGTCTGAAATCAAGGGCTCAATTAATAGCATACAGGGGGAATGACATGAGATAACTTCTAAAACTACATCATGAGAGAGGCTACAACTTCCTCCCCTTTCAGGATAGGTGGATGAAGCTGGGTCTCTGCCTAAATCCATGTGCAAAAATAAACTGCAAATGGATTAAAGACTTAGATATGACTTACAACAATAAAAGAATACAGATGAAAACACTGGCGATAGGTTTCATGACACCAACGATCAAGATGTCTTTGGAGACTCAGCCCCTATGGATAGGGGAATAAAAGCAGAAATGAACACTTGAGATGAACTCAAATTGGAAATCTTTTACACAGCAGAAGAAAATATAAGTTGATTAAAAAGATCTTACTGAATAGGAGAAAATATTCACATATTACACACTGACGGGGGTTAATTGCCAAGATATACAATTTGTTATTCAAGTTAACAAAAGAAAAAGAGAACAGGTGGCTGGGAACCCCCTCCCCAAGAATATGAAAGTGATGATGACGCTTACAGAGCTTTGGATTCAACCAGGGATGCAAGCAGACACCCTGGTGGTTTGGCCAAAGTTTCAACCTGTTGTAGAAAAACCCTCTGTAGCCACCCAGATTGTAACGGGTGGAATGAATGTCTGGTGGGCAGAAAATCTGTTCCAGAAAGTTGGAAAACTCACTGTAATAGGCAGTGGCTTTTTTCCTCCAGATTGCCAGTCACACTGCCTGTGTGCAGATCAACTTGAAGAAAGTTGGAAAAGATGTTAACAAAACAAAAAGACAGATTAAGAAATGAACAAATAGGACCCCTCTGATAGGTCAGGGGTTAAAGTCTCAGAGCTATGAAGCTATCGCCAGCCACTGCTACATGAGTTTGATCCCCGGCCAGGGAGCTAACCCACAGGGTGCAGCAGACCTCTCCTATCTCCCCACTGCTTCCCTCAGCAGTGGATTTCAGTCAATCTGCCTGTTCTGCTCCCCACTCTGTTTCTGGTGAATCCTCTCACCCCCTGCACCTCTGGCCTACATTCCAGTTCTTGTATGCATAAATAAAAATAAATCTTTTAAAAAAGAAAGAAATGAACAAATAAAGCAGCATCTGAAATGAACGATATGATTGTAGACGCAACAGAATTTATCAAACAGAAACTTGCAGTACCCAGGGGTTTGTGGGAGCTCTGTGCTGGGCCGAGCAGCTTAGCCACAGGAATGTTCTGTCACTGTGGAGTCACCTGAGAGAGAAGGGGGTGGTGGCCAGGTGGCCTCTGAGCAGTGCAAGCTGCTACAAGCTCCAGGGAGATGCAAATCACCAGCGCTGGACTGTCTGAAACTCACAATGAGTATTCTGGCATCTGAAATTTGGCAAACTCAAGTATCTGCTCTAAATTAACTAAATGGTGTGGGCACAAGAGCGTTCCTGAGCAAAACATGGCTCTCGTTTTTTTTTTTTTTTTAATTGTATTTTTAAAGAAATTACCTATAAAATATCACCTTGGAAAGTAGATATGGGGGCGGGGAATTCTGTTGGATATAGTCCCCAGTGAAATATTATCCTTGTTTTATTTATTTATTTTTAAAAAATATTTATTTTATATTGGGCCTTCCCTGGTGGCGCAGGCGGTTGAGTGCAGCGCTGTGAAGCTGTCCACAGCCTCTGCAGCGCTGGTTCGATCCCGGCCGCCAGTGAGGGTTCCGCATGGTGAGGCAGACCTCTCCTTTTTCCCCCGCTGCTCCCCTCAGCGGTGTATTTCAGTCAGTCTGCCTGTTCTGTTCCCCACTCTGTCTCTGGTGAATCCTCTCACCCTCCCACACGTCTGGCCTGTACTCCGGTTCTTGTGTAAATGAATAAACAAATCTTAAAAAATATATTTATTTTATTTATTTATGTATGCAAGAGCTGGGGTGTAGGACAGAGGTGAGGGGGTTGAGATGATTCACCAGAGACAGTGAGGAGCAGAACAGGCAGATCTTCTAAAATACACTGCTGAGGGGAGCAGTGGGCAAGACAGGAGAGGTCTGCTATGCCATATTTAAAATAATTAATAATAATAATAATAATCAAAAATTTGTATTAGCACTTCAACATTAGGGCTGACTTTTTAAAAAATATATTGGCAGTAGGTTGAAGAACTGGAATGCCCTTCTGTGGAAGGATTTAGAAACCATAGAATTATTAAGGATGTTAAACAAATTTAATACCCCCAAATTAAAAAAAAATTCCCCGATTAATAAATAGGCAGTAGCTCTGAATAGACAATTCACCAAAGAGAATATAAAGAAAACTAATGGATGTATGGAAAAACTTCACCCTTATTGAGGGAGATGAAGATCAAAACCATAATGAGATATCATCTCACACCTGTGAGAGCAACACATATTAGAAAGGCCCCCTGGGGCTTCCCTGGAGGTGCAGGGGTTAAGTCTTAAGCACTGGGAAGCTATCTGCAGCCACTGCTGCATGAGTTTGATCCCCGGCCAGGGAGCTACCCACATGGCGCAGACCTCTCCTGTCTCCCCCTCTGCTCCCCTCAGCAGTGTATTTCATCAGTCTGCCTGTTCTGTTCCCCACTCTGTCTCTGGTGAATCCTCTCACTCTCTGCACCTCTGGCCTGCACCCCACCTCTTGTATGCATATATAAATAAATCTTTAAAAAAAATGAAAAGACCCCTAACAACAAGTGCTGGAGAGGATGTGGAGACAGAGGAATCTTATACTGTTAGTGGGAATGTAAACTGGTACGGTCGTTTTGGAAAGTGATGTGGATTGACCTTAAAATACCAAATGGAAACACTGTATGACCCAGCAATTCCACTTTTAAGCGTCAATCTAAAAACATGAAACTATCAACTTGAAAAAAGATCATATGCTGTGCAGTGTTTGTGGCAACGTTGTTTACATAGCTGGGACGTGGAAGCCACCTAAATAGAAGATTGGATCCCGAAGATGTGGTTCACCCATACCATGGAATACTCTTTAAAAAAAAAAAAAGACTTATTTATTTATGCATACAAGAACTGGGGTGCAGGCCAGAGGTGTGGGAGGTGAGAGGATTCATTAGAGACAGAGCAGGAAGCAGAATAGGCAGATCTACTGAAATACACTGCTGAGGGGAGCAGCAGGGAGACAGGAGAGGTCTGCTGCGCCATGTGGGTTATCTGCGTGGCCGGAGATCAAACTCATGTTGCAGTGGCTGGGGATCGCTTGATAGTGCTGTGTCTTTAACACCTGCGCCACCAGGGAGGACCCACCCCACGGAATACTCTTCAGCCATAGGGAGAGACAAAATGCTGCTTTTACAGCCAAATGGGAGGAGTTAGAGAGCATGATGTACGGTAAAGCAAGGCAGGGCAACAAAGACAAATATGGGACAATTACATAGTGGACAAAGCAAAACACCAGAACTCGGAGACACTAATGAACAAAGGGAGGTTTCTGGGGTTACTGCTGGTGCTGTCTACCCATGAAACCTGAGAGCAGCAGAGCTCTTTGAGGGGTGCCCACCACCAACACCCAGACTTTGCAAGGCCTGGGACACCTGCATCCAGATCTGCAGGTCTCTGGAGACTGTTGGCCTGGATGTACATCTGTGGTTAAGTCTGGGACGCAACATCCCAGACCAGAGGGCAGAGTTGAGATGAGGAAGGTTCCCTGTCTGTGTTCAGTCCCTGGCCTCACCCTAGCAATGAGCATGGCAGGAGGCCATAGGGGCAAGAACTAGAGGTATGAGTCAGCATAAGGAAAGCAGAGTGATGACTCAGCTCCAGGTCCGGATTCGCCTCTTTTTTGCCTAAGAGATGAGTCATCGCTTTTCTGCCCTTAATTTTTTAAGTCTTCTCAGCCAGTATTGGAGGCTGATGAAGGAAAGCTCCCCCCTACCCCATTAATGGGTTGCACCCCCCCCACCCTATGGCCCTGAGTTCAAATTCTGTCTCTGCCACTTACTGATCATGAGTCATCAGGAAATCACTGAGCCTGCATTTTCCCACCTGCAAGCTGGAGATGCTGATGCTTACCCTGCATGATCCCTTCACCGCATCACTATCAATGGAGCACCTACTGTGTGTTGGGCACTGAAATATGGTAGCAAACTAATCAAACAAGATTCCTACCCCCTTGGAGATTCCATTCTAGTGAGGAGGTGATTTCAGGAAGAGAGGAGAATGAGACAGGATAGAGAAGGACCAACAAAGACTAAGTCAACCAGCAGGTTGCTGCGCTGCGCAACTTAGGCTCAGTTTCCCTGGGGCTCCCTCTGAGAGACTGTGTGGAGGCCCAGGCAGTGCCCCATTGGAGGGCAGAGCGTCTGAGGCATTTATCCACCAACTTCCAGCCTCCCAGGTTGAGGGTGGCCCTGGGGCTTGAACTTGCTCTACTTTTCCAGGGCAAGCTTATGCGTGGGTGAGCCAGGAGCGCCCCCGGGCGGAGGCGAGGAGAGGTGCAGGCCCTTTCGTTGAGAAGCGCTGAGAGAACTAGGAACCATCTCCAGAGAAGCTGCAGGTGAGCGCAGGTGAGTGCAGATAGGCTGACCCCGGGATGTGTGAAGCATCAGTGAAGCATCAGTAACCTCCAGGACCCTTCCCTGCGTAATCCTTGCTGGGCAAAGCTTTGAGTGATTTACAAATATCGATTCACAGATTCCTTATCAAACACAAATTATTTGCCCCATTTTACAGATGGAGAAACCGAGGTGCAGAATGGCAAACAACTCAGAGAGGTCGTATTGTTAGGGGGAAAAGATGTCCTAAAGCTAATTCCATACAGGCTTTGTGGACTCCACCCCCACCCCAGGCCAAAGCCAAAGACACTGGGAACTCCAAATCCCATCACCACCCAAGGGAAGGTGGCTGGGACCTGAGGGTGGGGTTAAGCAGCCTGGTTGGTATAAAGCCAGAAACTTGGGCTTTGGAGGGGTCCCCCCATTTTGACTCTCCGCCAGCTCGCAGCGTCTGGCCTGCTCTGAGAGTGCCTTTGGGTTTCCAGGTTGGTGGATCGGGTAGGACGCATTAAAGACTTTATTTCCCTATTTTCTCCCTGAGTTGTACATTTTCCTTATTTCCTTTTCCCTTGTAAGTAAGCCTTTTATTAACCTTTTGTGTGTGTCTGTAGTGGAGTATTCATAAGTCCCTTGTAAGCGCGCGGGTGAGGACCCACAGCCAGGCAACCCGTTCAATATCGGGGCTGCCCTGTAACAGTATCAGCGGCAGAGCAGCTCACACCCAGGTCTGTGTTCCTCACAACTGGTCACTGCTCTTGCCGGCTGGGGTTTGCTTCCTCTCTCGCCTTCCTTTCCCGCTGGGCACCACCTCCAGGCAGGCTTTCTCCTCCACAGTCGCAGGCCCTCCCCAAAGTCAGGGTGGCCAGATTTTGCAAGTAAAAACACAGGATGCCCAGTAAAATTTGAATTTCAGATAAACAGTGAGTCATGTTCAGTAGCAGTATGGTCTGGGTTTCTCGTTTTTTAAGAAGTAAAATACTAGATGGGGCACACTCATGCTAAAATAATGGCTGCTCGAAATCCAGGAGCAGCTAGGCAGCCTGCGTTATCTGGCAATGGTCCCTTGCTCACCATTCTGCTAGGATGAGTCTGAAAGCTGTGGGGCGGGGGCAGAAGTTACTCTCATATTTTATTGAGCTCAGTCTGTTAAAGGGATTTTTGTAGAGTGGAGATCCCCAGATTTCACTGGCTTAACACAACAGGGAACTTATTTCTTATTGCTGTAAAGTTCAAAATGAACAGGTGGTTCTCCAGACCCAAAGTCCCTTAGATGACCCAAGCTCCTGCCATCTCATGGTTCCATCTTTTCCAGCCAGCTGAGTAAGAGAGGGGAGCATGGAGGACCACACAGGAGCTAGGCACAGGTGGTCTGGAAAAGAAATTCTTGATTTGGCCGCATTCTATTGGTTAGAATTCAGTCACGTGGTTGCCCCAAAGAGCAATGGATTCTGGGAAATGTAGTCCCACCGTGTGCCTACGAAGTAGTGGTAATAGGTTTTGGTCAACTCTAAATTCCTCCCAAGCTTGCATGATCTGGTCCTTCCCTCACATTATTGTCCTGACTCACTACTCTCCAGGGTGCTCTAAATGAAAACCTCTTCTCACTTCGTGCTTTGCACTTTCTGTTCCTTTTGGCAAAGATGCCCTTTCTCTGTCTCCCTGGCTGTTTCCTCCCTATTCTTCAGGTCTTAGTTGGTGATCACCTCTTCTAAGAAGTCTTCCATGATCACCCATCAAGAGTAGACCCCCTCCAGCTGCATCTATGGCAGAGTTCTATTAGGTTTCCTCATAGCACATAACAGTTTGTAATTATTTCATCTGTTCCTGTATTTATTTTTTTGTTAATTTTTTCATAAATCTTAATTTTTTTAAAGATTTATTTATTTATTTATACAAGCACTGGGTACAGTCAGAAGCATGGGAGGGTGAGAGAATTCACCAGAGCCAGAGCGGGGAGCAGAACAGGCAGACTGACTGAAATACACTGCTGAGGGGAGCAGCAGGCGAGACAGGAGAGGTATGTCGCGCCATGTGGGACCCTCGCTGGTGGCTAGGGAACGAACCGGCACTGCAGAGGCTGTTCCTGTATTTATTTATCATTTGTCTCAACACTAGGCTGTAAGTCTATGAGGCCAGGGCCCCCTCTGGTTCACCATTGCACCCCCAACTTCTAACTCAGGGTCTGGCTCAAAGTAAGGGCTTAGTAAATATTAAGTGCACATGGAGCATAGTTGAATAATTAAATAAATGAACCTAACATACAAAACATACTGATGTCATGTTTCTATAGGTCTGACATACACAAATTATGCTGTTTTCCAACCATTAACTAATAAAGCCATTCATGTGGATGATACAAGACACAAATAGAGCAAAATGATTTATTCTGGGTTACTGGTGACTCAATGTCTGGGAATAGAAACATACTCCAAACTTCTGCTCTAATTAGTCAAGATAATTATTAGGCACAATAATTAGGCATGAATGACCTCACCAGGCTGTTTTGTAACTTCTGGAATTTAAGATCTGTACTAATTTTGCCTTTATGACAATATTTGTTATGGTTTCCCACCACCAAAATCTTTTTTGCTTTTTCTGACCAATCAAACAGTTGTCTCAAATGCAATCATCTCAATAAATGATGCTTGACTCATTGTCACATTGTAGGATCACCCTTCTCTGACATAGTTTTGATTTTACGGTATTTTTTTTTCTTTTTCTTTTTGGTTATTTCTAGAGGTCAATTCTGTTCCTATTAGGCACTCTTCTCTTGGTTCACTGATTTATGGAATCCATATGTATTGCACCCCCTACCTTAGCCTGTCTCTCCGAGCCAGCCTAGGGATGTCAGGGAGTGAGTTCCCACTCTGGGAAGAAATTCTCTGTGCATTCTTGGCAGCGTGTGGAGGGCTTCAGCATTTTAATTACTTCTTTATCTTACTCTGACCCCCAGTCATAGTCAACATTTCCTGATGATGCATAACATTGCACAAGTTTACTCATTAATAATCCTCAAAACAGACCTATAAGGAATGTACTATTATTAGAGCTGCTGTGATCATCCGCATTTTACAGATGAGGAAACCAAGGTGCAGGGCTCTTATATGACTTGCCCCAAATCACATAGCTGGTAGGTAAGGGGAGGTTGCAGGATCTGAACCCAGGGATTTGGTATCAGGCCCTGTGCTCTTAACCACCATAACAGGTTCACTCTATGAATCCCCAATTCTCTGACACTGCATGTCCCCCTGCATGTGCGTGTGTACCTACATGTATTCACTCAACCAATGTTTGCTGGGGATTGGCTGTCTCTCTGCAGCACCCCAGTGGAGTGATGAACAGGGACAGGGAAGTGAATCAGAGCAAATCTTTGCCTTGGAGTCACGAAAGTACAGAGGAAGGGTCAGGATTTTGGAGTCAGATCCTGGACTCAAATCCTAGTCAGCAACTTGGGGTAGGTGGGTGCCAGATTCAGCAAGTACAAATACAGGTCCTCTAGTTAAATTTGAGTTTCAGATAAACAGCGAATAATTTTTTTTAGTAGAAGTATGTTCAATGTCATGTCATGTTGTATTTTTTCTGGCAAACTTACAAGTAATTGCTGTGTGACCTTGGGTACACCTCTCACCTTCTCTGGTCACAATCTCTTCAAAATGATAATAACCCCCATTTCACAGGGTTGCTTTGAGGAATAAATGAGAATATTTCTAAAGTACTTGGAATACCACAGTGCCGCCTGACGTGTCCCATTTCCATAGCCAGCCCGCTGCAAACTGCTCCATGCAGTAGAGGAGACTTTTAAAATCAACTCGGGGTAGGCCTCCCTGATGGCACAAGGGGCTAAGTCTCAGAACTATCAAGCAATCTCCAGCTACTGCAGCATGAGTTCAATCCCTGGCCAGGGAACTGACCCACATATGGTGCAGCAGACCTCCCCTGTCTCACCTGCTGCTCCCCTCAGCGGTGTATTTCAGTAGATCTATCTGCCTGTTCACTCCCCATTCTGTCTCTGGTGAATTCTCTCACCTCCCCACCTCTGACCACACCCCAGTTCTTGTATGCAAAAATAAATAAATCTTCTTAAAAAATAAAATAGGGGGCCCAGGGCTATACCCTGGTCACCAGGGCTAACCGGCATCATTTTCTCTCCCCAGGGTTGGAGTGTCAGGTATAGAAAGCTGTCAAAGGGAAGGAAGAGGGACAATGGTGGGGGTTTAAAGGATGATGCTGAAACCACCCAGTGGGATACCACCAGACTGAATCCATCCCTCTCTCTGACTTCTTCCATCCTTCTGGTAGGGGGAAAGGATGTTCTGAGCTAATCCCATACAGGCTTTGGGGGCTCCACCCCCACTCCAGACCAAAGCCATCAAGACATTGGGGATGATAAATCCCATCATCACTGAAGAGAGGGTTGCTGGGACCTGAGGGTGGAGTTAAGCTGCCAGGGTTGGTATAAAAGCGGACACGTGGGCCTTGAGTCTCTCTCGTTTGGCTTCACGGCTCTTGGCTCCTGGCTCTTGGCTCTCCGCCAGCTCACAGCGTGCCATAGGGATTCCAGGGTAGGACGCATTTAAAACTTGATCTCCCTCTTTTCTCCCTGAGTTGTACATGTCCTCATTTCCCCCTCCCTTGTAAATAAACCCTTTATTAACCTTTTGTTCGTGCCTGCAATGGAGTATTAATAAGTCCCTTTTAAGCATGCAGGTGAGAACCCACAGTCAGGCAACCCATTTTATATTGGGGTTGCCCTGTAACATTTTCATCACTGCTACCCTGCGCAGGTATGATGGCTTCTTGCTGTCACGTTTTGACTACCTTGCTGATCTCCTGGCTTCCACATTAAAACAAACAGCAACATTTTTATTCTGGAAAATCTGAAAAGCTAATACAGAAGTAGAGAGAGTAGTAGAAATATGTTCAATGTCATGTTATCAGCTCCAGTTTACTCCAATCTTACCCACTTATCCACAGTTCCCTGGAATTTTTTTTTTTAAGATTTATTTTTATTTATTTATGCCTGCCAGAACTGGGGTGGAGGCCAGAGGTGGGGGTAGTGGTGAGAGGAGTCACCAGAGACAGAGTGGGGAGCAGAACAAGTGTATCTGTTAGGGGGAAAAGGCTGTCCTAAAGCTAATTCCATACAGGCTTTGTGGACTCCACCCCCACCCCAGGCCAAAGCCAAAGACACTGGGAACTCCAAATCCCATCACCACCCAAGGGAAGGTGGCTGGGACCTGAGGGTGGGGTTCAGCAGCCAGGTGGGTATAAAGCCAGACACGTGGGCTTTGGAGGGGGTCCCCCATTTTGACTCTCCGCCAGCTCGCAGCGTCTGGCCTGCTCTGAGAGTGCCTTTGGGTTTCCAGGTCGGCGGATCGGGTAGGACGCATTAAAGACTTTATTTCCCTATTTTCTCCCTGAGTTGTACATTTCCTTATTTCCTTTTCCCTTGGAAATAAACCTTTTATGAACCTTTTGTGTGTGTCCGTAGTGAAGTATTAATAAGTCCCTTTTAAGCGCGCGGGTGAGGACCCACAGCCAGGAACCCGTTCAAAATTGGGGCTGCCCTATAACAGACCCACTGACATACACTGCTGAGGGGAGCAGCAGGGAGACAGGAGAGGTCTGCGCGCCATGTGGGACCCTCGCCCGGTGGCAGGAGATGGAACCGGTGCTGCAGGGGCTGCGGGCATCTTCGCAACCCAGCGCTCAACCGTTGTGCCACCAAGAAGGCCCCTTCTGGAATTTTTAATTTTCCTCCCAGGATTTTTTGGTCTCCCTGACTGGATAACCTGACTTTTCATGGGTTCTCTGGCAGCTATTTCTTGTGGCATAAGCTTTATTCCAAGACTCCTTCAGAGATTTGTTTTTGAATTTAAACCTTGGATACTCAAAACCAAGTAAAGAACTTAAAAAAGAAGCCTCTCTTTTGCAAATCTTGCAAATCAAAAAGCCTTGGCTTTCAAGATTATTATCTCTGCCATGAATTTTAAAAGTCTGCTTAGGAACTGGTAAAAGCCAAGTATTTGGGGCCTTTGGCACTTTCTCTGTTTTTGAATTGGTGTGGGTGAAGCCTAGCTGCATCCAGAATGATTCATGCCCCTTAATACTTAGTTTTGTGTGGACAGGGATCACAGGACTTCTTCCAAAAAAGGGAACAGAGCCTCCCTGGTGGCCTAGGGGTTAGGCCTTAGAGCTGTCACTGCCCGCCCACCTCTATGGCCTGAGTTCCCATCACCACCCGGAGCTTCCCTCTCTTATCTCATCAGCTTCTCCCCTCAGCAGTGCATTTCAGCCAGTCTGCCAGTTCTGCTCCCACCCTGTCTCTGGTGAATCCTCTCACCCCACACCTCTGGCTTACACCCCAGTTCTTCTACACAAATAAATAAATAACCGCTTTTAAAAAAAAGGTTAAAAAGGGTGGCCTCCCTGGTGGCGCAAGGGGTGAAGACACAGCACTGCGAAGCTATCCGCAGCCACTGCAACAGGAGTTCGATCCCCAGCCAGGAGCTGACCCACATGGCGCAGCAGACCTCTCCTGACTCGCCCTCTGCTCCCCTCAGCAGTGTATTTCAGTCAGTCTGCCTGTTCTGCTTCCCACTCTGTCTCTGGTGAATCCGCTCACACCCCACACCTTTGACCTGCACCCCAGCTCTTGTATGCATAAATAATCTTTATTTTAAAAAATTTAAAAAAGAACAAACATATCATTGCCACATGTGCAAAAATTGTTACCTATTGCTATTTTTATTGCTGTGGAAACAACTTCAACGTATATAAATGATTGAGAATGCTCACAGGAAAACTTATCCTCTGCTTTAAGCTCTTCAGCTATACTATCTCCTGATAAGAAAATTCACAGACCCTAACATCAAGTCCAAGGAGGTTGGTTATTCTCTAGTAATATGTCAATATCCTAAGCTGTTTCTGCGGGAGCAACTTCTTGGGGCTGGACACCAGCGCATGCCTGCAAGCCGGTGTGTGAGTGTCACGTGAGGCCCCACGTCACTTGAACGTCTGAAGCTGCTGTTCAGCCTGGCACGTCTGATTGGATGATGCACAAGCATTGTCATGAAGGCTGCAGTCAGTCACCTGTTTGAAAAAGTAAGATTTTTCTGTTCAGACACATCCACTAAAATCTCCCAATATTTATCCAAACCCAAAGTCCCTCAGGACTCGGGGCTTTCCCAGGCAGGATAAATCAGGTCCAGAAACGACACAGACACACTGAGAGCTGCTCACTGAGACTAGTGTGGCTGGTGTTTATCCCGAGCTCAGCCAAGAGCTTTCCCCGTGACCTTGCGTGCCAGAGCTGGGCTCGGCTTCCAAATGGGCATCTTTCCTGAAGACAGAATCAGAACAGCCTGTGTCCTTATAGCCAGAGGCAAGAACACATGTTTTCGTCAAGGGGACAAATTATTACCATTAGGTGTGCTCTGATTTTTTTTTCCAGAAAAGCTTTAAATGGACAGAAACATTGAAAAGGTGGTACAGAGATTTTCCACAGACCCCACGCTCACTTTCCTCTCTGATTTTCCTATGTCATAAGCATCTGACGTTATTATTGTTTTTGTCACAATGAACAAACCAGTACTGACACATTATTATTAAGTAAAATCTATATTTTCTTTCGTTTCCTTAGTTTCAGTTTTGTTTTTCTTTAAAGATTTATTATTTGTGCATATAAGAACTGGGATACAGGCCAGAGGTGCAGGGGCAGGGGATGGTGGTGGTGGTGGTGAGAGTGGGGAACAGAACCGCCAGACTGACTGAAACACACTGCTGAGGGGAGCAGCAGGTGAGTCAGGAGAGGTCTGCTTCGCCATGTGGGTAGCTCCCTGGCCAGCCAGGGATCGAACTCATGTTTCAGAGGTGTAGATAGCTTCACAGTGCTGTGCTTAACCCCTTGTACCCCCAGGGAGGCCCTAGCTTCCTTAGTTTTTACCAATGCACTTTCCTGTCCCTTCTGGGAAACCACATCACATGTAGGCTTCAAGCTTCCTTACATTTGTGATGGTTTCTCTGACTTTCTGTGTTTTGGGTTTTGAGATATAATTCACACACTATAAGATTCACCCTCGTAAAGTGTGCAATTCATTGGGTTTTAGTATATTCAAAAATGGTGCAACCATCACTCCAACCTGATTTCAGGCCACTTCAGTCACCTCTATAAGCCACATACCCGTGGAAGCTGCCACTCCCAGCTCCTGGCTCCCACTAACCCACTTTCTGTCCTTATAGATTTGCCAGATTTGGACATTTCATATAAATAGAAACAGACAAGACCTCCCTGGTGATGCATCAGGTTGAGCTCAGCGCTGTGAAGCTGTGTGCTTCCTCTGCAGTGCAGGTTCGATTCCCAGCCAGCTAGGGAGATTCCCACATGGCACAGCAGACCCCTCCTGTCTGGCCTCTGCCCCCCTCAGCAGTGTCTTTTAATCAGTCTGCTCCCCACTCTGTTCTGCTCCCCACTTTGTCTCTGGTGAATCCTCTCACCCCCGCACCTCTGGCCAGTACCCCACTTATTGTATGCATGAATAAACAAATCTTTATTTTTTTTAATCCTGCCTGTGGCTTCTCATTCTTCTTTTTTTTTTTTAAAGATTTATTTATTTATGCATCCAAGAGCTGGGGTACAGGCCAGAGGTGTGGGGGGTGAGAGGATTCACCAGAGACAGAGTGGGGAAAAGAACAGGTAGACTGACCAAAGTGCACTGCTGAGGGGAGCAGCGGGCAAGACTGGAGAGGTCTGCTGCACCATGTGGGTAGCTCCCTGGCTGGACGGGGACCGAACTCATGCTGCGGTGGCTGCAGATAGGTCGCATCTTAACCCCTTGTGCTACCAGGGAGGCCCAATAAATAAATCTTTAAAGAAAAATAAAATAAAATTGATGGCACAACCCCTCCATCGAATGCCAAGCAACCACTTAAAGAATATAAAGATGACGGGAATTTAAGTGGGAAAAAGTGAAAAATGGTATATATAGGAAAATCAGGATTTTGTGAAACAAACACCTATGTGTACGTGCATAAAAAACAGCAGAAGCCTGTGGATGGAGATGTCACCTTTGTATCTCTGTGGTGGGGCAATCGTCAGTTTCCCCATTTATGGTATTGGGGCATTTCCCAACAGTAATTTGATTTTGTGAGGAGGAAAAATTTAGCTTGTTAGTTTTGATTTCCTATATTAAATGATGTGATCTTTGCGTGTTATCTATCAAAATGAACTTTAGAAAGAAACCTAACATGCAGCAGGTCAAAAGAAGAAAGATTAATCCGTGTGATACCGAGTCTGTGGGGGATAGAAAGAAGCCAGGCAAACCAACAAAACAAAACAAACAGATGCAGAGAACAGAATGGAAACTGGGAGGGGAAGCAGGTGGGGATGGTTAAGGGGTCAACTGTATGGTGATGAGGGAACCAGATTTGGGGGATCAGGAAGCAGAGCATTCACTCGACCTTTAGTCCAGTTATGCCATAAACCAACATGACCTCAATAAAAATGTATTAATTAAACAAACTGAAAAAGAAGGAAACTAACAAAAGATTGCATCATCACACTTGGCCAGCCCCAGCTCTGCCACTTGCTTTGGGTGACTGGTGGGAAGGGTGGCAGAGGCCAACATCAGCAGAGTTGGCTCCAGGTTGGGGTGCACGAGCAGAGGGAGTGGCCACCAGGTTTCAGAATGGGTAGCCCTACGGAGAGAGTGTGGGTCCAGACCCACCCACTGCCGCCCCACAGGTAAGGAGCTGGGAGGGGTAAACACCCTGACGCAGGCCTTTTCCTCCCTCTTCCTCTCATCTCTTTCTTGGGCATCCCCTTGGCTAAACCTGTGGAACTTGAGGAGGTGACAGGAGCCTCCGATTTCTACTTGGTGGTTGGACTTGCAGTTGGCATTTGAAGTTGGACAATGTTGTGGGTCTGGTCTGTCATCTTTGGGGTCTGATGACCACTCCAGATAGTTTGTGTCAGAATTGAGTCGCTGAACACCATTGGTGTTCAAAAATTGGTGTGGGAAACCCTCTATTTGACTTGGCGCCAGAAGCATTCAGGGGTGGAAACCAATCTAGAGAGGCTTTCACTTTCAGGGTCTCCCTGGTGGTGCAGGGGTTAAAGTCAGCACTACCGAGCTGTCCACAGTCACGGCAGCATGAGTTTGATCCCCGGCCAGGGTGCTGAACCACATGGCGCAGCAGACCTCTCCTGTCTCCTCGCTGCTCCCCTCAGCAGTATATTTCAGTAGATCTGCCCGTTCTGTCCCCACTCTGTCTCTGGTGAATCCTCCCACCCCACCCCCCACCTCTGGCCCATACCCCAGTTCTTGTATGCATACATAAATAAATCTTTAATAAAAAAGAAGTATCACTTTCATTGGGAAGTTAACATAAACAAGACACATGTGGAGTCCTGTGCATGGCAAGGTGATGGACTCTTCAAATGTTATCATAAATTTGGAAGCATTGGCTCCACCCTTTCATGTGTAGAGAAGCAGCTCAGGCCCATGCTGGGTGTCCAGTGCATCCCCTTCTCGCCATATGCAACTGATCCTCATGCCTCCTGCAACGTCTAATTCTGCTTTCCTTCTTGCTACACGGAGATGCCTGTGGATCACTCTGAGTTAGACAGGGTCATACACAGGACATGTTCTGGCCGCTAGCATCTGCTCAGAAGTGATGTGTCACTTTTCTGAGGCAGCAAATAGCCCTGGCAAGATTCTCCTGGCATCATCCTCCCCACCAAGGGAGGCCTGGAGCTGAGACGGTGGAGTCACATGACGGGAAGCTGCCAGGATCCCTGAGTCACTGTGCATTACCGTGTGTGGACCAGTCCTGGAGAGCTGCCTGGACCCACAGCAGGCTTTGCCTGAGCGGGAAATAAACTTTTGTTGCATTAGCCAATTCAATATTTAGTTGTTTCTCATTCACTGAGGCACGGCCTATCCTGAACATGTCAATGGATGTTGCCAGAAAGGAACCCAGATGGGTGGTAGGATCCAGGACACCACCCTCTAGGGCTCCCCTGTCTCTGTTGATGAGCTGCTACTTCCTCTGCCAGGAGAAGCCACACACACGCACATCCTGGGCACCATCAGCTCTTACAGTCACTTGGGGCCAAGTTTGTTTGTGGAGATCTGGAGAACCTGCATGTTTGTATCTTGCACCCCAGTTTGTATCTCCCACTTGTGGTGGGTCACCTCTAAGAGGGTTGCCTCAAGAGGAGTGTGTCTTGGCATCCTGCCCTTGCGTGATTCCCTTCCCTTTAGTGAGGGCTGGGTTAGTGACTTGCCTCGAGGGAATAGAGGCGATGGATGTTACTTGCAAGGGTAGGTCATAAAGCCCTGTAGCTCCCTACTAAGGCACGCTCTTGCCATTTCTCCCTCTGCTGAAAGAAGCCAGCAGCTGGGTGGCAAAACACCCCCTGGGAGAGTTAATTAACATAAATACCTTCCAGTCTGTCATCTTCCCAAAGGGAATCACAATGGAATCCCCTTTGTAATCTCTTTCTCTCTCACATCCCCTAGGCGACCTTTGATCTGGTTTTTGTGACCCTAGATGAGTTTGCATTTCTATGATATTAAATCACGGGAATGAATTATAAAGCACACATTCTTTTGTCTGGCTTCTTTTTTTAAGATTTGTTTGTTTGTTTATTTATTTATTTATACAAGCACTGGGTACAGTCAGTAGCACCGGAGGGTGAGAGGATTCACCAGAGCCAGAGCGGGGAACAGAACAGGCAGACTGACGAAGTACACTGCTGAGGGGAGCAGCGGGTGGCAGGAGAGGTCTGCGCCATGTGGGACCCTCGTCCAGCAGCTGGGGATCGATCCGGTGCTGCAGAGGCTGTGGGCAGCTTCACAACCCAGCGCTCAACCGCTACGCCACTGGGGAAGTCCCCTTGTCTGGCTTCTTTTATCGGCGCTATTTTTTTTTTTAAGATTTATTTATGCATACAAGAGCTGGGGTGCAGGCCAGAGGTGCAGGAGGCGAGAGGATTCACCAGAGATGAGTGTGGAGCAGAACAGGCAGATCTACTGAAATACACTGCAGAGGGGAAGACAGGAGAGGCCTGCTGCGCCATGTGGGTAGCTCCCTAGCTAGGGAAGAACTCGCACTGCAGTGGCTGGCAATAGCCTCACAGTGCCCAGACCTGACCCCTTGGGCCACCGGGGAGGTCCTCTGTGTTTATTTTTAAAGAAACTCAGATTATTTTCCAAGGTATACCCCTAACATCCCGGAAAGGAGGTGCCAATCCTCGTGATCACTCAACTGCCCCCTCTCTTTGCAAAGGGCCCCAGCCATGGGACAAAGGTGCCAGGGTGAGAACCATGAGGCCAGAAGCTCTTTTGTTCCAGCTCTAGGCATGTCCCCTTTAGGAACCATGGAAGGAATCCCTGGAACCCACACTTCTGAGCTGCATTCATGCCAGCCCCAAACACAAGATGAACAAGAGGGGGCAGCTAGCAGCACACCTTAGCTTGGTCTGGCCTTTGTGGTGCTTCAGTTTTGGAAAACAAAACACATCCAGAAGATGCTCTTTCTTTTAGGCAGCATGCAGGTCGGGAGCGCTGGTGGAGCTCGAGGTGGTTAGAGCCTCCAGGCGATGACCCATTTGCTTTCTATTCTTAACTTTGTCTCTGGCCCTGGAGCCTCCGGGAGCCTCCCTGGGGTGAAAATAAGTGGTGTTTGGTAATCCTGAGCTGAAAGGTGGTACTTAAGGCAAAAGTACACCTGAACTCACCTAATTTGTTCTAATCATCTCATCAGCCCTAGCTCCGCCCCTGGGGAACATCCCTGATGCAACTGCAGCCCCACATTGCAGGGTCACCCTCCCACTATCGAAGCTGGCCTCCAAGACCTCCCCACAGTCCATGCCCAAGTGGCTCGGTGTCCCGATGCCCCAGGGGACTTGCTCCCCACCCTAGAAACTGTTTCCACTGTCTGGAGAGGTGCCTGAGAATTTCCATTTCTGGCAAGTTCCCAGGTGTTGTTAATGCTGCTGGTCCACTTCCCTCTGGAAGCCTTTGTCAACTTAAAGTTTGACTATGGCAGTGGCCCTCAACCTGTCCACCCGTGACCATGAACCAGAATAACAGGGTTGGAAGATGCACGCATACATGACTACTTTTAGCTGTTTAACCTTAGGATTGTCTGGGCTTTTTATTTAGAAGCTTGATGATGTTTGTTTTTTTAAAAAAGATTTATTTATTTATGCATACAAGAGCTGCGGCACCGGCCAGAGATGCAGGGGGTGAGAGGATCCACCAGAGACAGAGCGGGGAGCAGAAGAGGCAGATCTACTGAAATACACTGCTGAGGGGAGCAGGAGGGGCCAGGCAGGAGAGGTCTGCTGCGCCATGTGGGATGCTGCCTGGCCGGGGATTGAACTCATGCTGCAGAGGCTACGGATTGCTTCAAAGTGCGGTGCTTAACCCCTTGCGCCACCAGGGAGGCCCTTGATGATGTTTTTGTGATCAGAAAAATGTTACAGGAACCACTTGTTCCTATCAACTAGCCGCTGATCAAATTTGTTTCCCAGACAGTTTTCAGGAACCTACCCATGGCTTTAAGTGGGGGTTACTGTCCTTGCTCGCTCACCCTTGTCTCAGGTTCTGGGAGAAGCGAACCTGGAGAATTTCTCTTCATATTTTTACAGGTTTTTTTTCCATACTAGATACAGCAATTTTCTTCCTTATCACAAAATAAACGGTGATCAGGCAGTGGGGCTCCATTATGTGCACTTCTCTGCCCTCTTGGGATCCCTGTGTTGGCAAATGGAACTGGGCCTTTGTTCTTAGAGCTGTGCCTCTTGGAAATCGGTCTTTGGGAAAGTGAAGGATGCGTCCACCCCTCAGAAACAGATTCTGGGAGTCGTGATGTTGTAGAGCAACCCCGATATAAAACGGGGTGCCTGACTGTGGGTCCTCACCTGCACGCTTAAAAGGACTTATCAATGCTCCACTGCAGGCACCCGCAAAAGGTTAATAAAGGTTTATTAACAAGGGAAGGGGAAATGAGCAAATGTACAGCTCAGGGAGAAAAGTGGGAGACAAAGTTTTAAACGAGTCCTACCCAATCCGCCGATCAGGAACCCCGAAATGGCACTCTGAGAGCCGCCAGCCAGGAGCCGTGTAACCAGGAGGCGAGCGACAGCGAGCCCCCCAAGGCCCACGTGTTTGGTTTTTACATCCAACCTGGCTGCCCAACTCCACCCTCAGGTCCCAGCCACCCTCCCTTTGGTGGAGACGGGATTTGTCTTTCCCAATGTTTTGATGGCTTTCGTCTGGAGTGGGGGTGGAGTCCACAAAGCCTGTATGGGATTAACTCAGGGCATCCTTTCCCCCTAACAGTGAGGCGCCCAAAGCCGCGGGCTCCGGGGCAGCCCCCACCCAGGTTCTGGGGTCCCCTGGGAAGCGGCGGTGAGTGGGGCGCCCACAGACAGGCTCCTGAACGTGCACTTAGTCGCCTGTGACTTGGCGCTGAGCGAGCAGTGGGGACGAGACACCACATTCCTAAGCCGGGTGCTCTCTGATAACAGGCCCCAGCGCAGCTCCAGGCGAGGCCGCCTGCAGGCACGTGGTGTTGCAACGGGGCAGGGTTGCACAAGCGCAGTGGGTGGGCGTCCAGCAAACGGACCAAACAACTCCAGATGGCCCCAAACTGTTAGGGGGAAAGGATGTCCTGAGCTAATTCCATGTGGGCTTTGTGGACCCCACCCCCACTCCAGACCAAAGCCATCAAGATATCAGGAAAGACAAATCACGTCACCACCAAAGGGAAGGTGGCTGGGACCTGAGGGTGGAGTTAAGCAGCCTCCCTGAGTTGTACATTTCCTCATTTGCCCTTCCCTTGTAAATAAACCTTTTATTAACCTTTCGTGTGTGCCTGCAGTAAAGTACTGATAAGTCCTTTTAAGCGCATAGGTGAGGACCCACAGTCAGGCAACCCGTTTTGTATTGGGGCTGCCCTATAACAAAACGATGTAATATTACATCTGTTTAGCGCTGCGCAAACTACCAGGAACTTCAGAGGAATGAATCGTCTTTAGCTGTTGGTACACAGGCCCGAAACACAGCTGCCTATTTACATTGAGGGCTTTTTTTCTACTTAAAAAGTCCAGAGGTTGTCCAGGCCCGTCCACAAATTCATCAGCTACTTCCTCCCTTCTGCTTCATCCTTAGCATCTGGCTTCTTTCCTCAAGGTTACCTCATGGACAAAGAGGGCTGCTGCAGCCCAGGCTATCTTGTTTGTGCTCCAGCCAGCAGGAAGGAGGAAGCAGCAAGAACCAGAGGGCAAGCTAAATCAGTTCCCCTTAAATAGCTTTCCTGGAAGCCCCACCCAGTGACTGCCTCTTGGTGTTTCATCATGCTCATTTAGCTGCAAGGGGCCCTGGGAGATGTAGTCCTTAAGCTGGGCATCTTGCCCTCTGACTAAAATTAGGCCCTATTAGCAAAGAATAATTGTGGAGTGGATATCGGGATGGGAGCCAACAGAGTCTGTTATGTTTATATTATCCTATTGCATGCTTAGTTTTGAAAAACTCTTAGGAAAATCTACCATTTCTCTCCAAGAGGTATGAGCTTTTTTGACACGTGTAGATATCTTTCTCATAGATAACAGAATATTGGTACTTTCTATTTTTAAAAAATTTTTAATTTTTAAATTTTTTTTAAGGATTTATTTATTTATGCATACAAGAGCTGGGGTACAGGCCAGAGGTGCGGGGGGTGACAGGAGTCAACAGAGAGAGAGTGGGGAGCAGAACAGGCAGACTGACTGAAATCACTGCTGAGGGGAGCAGCGGGTGAGACAGGAGAGGTCTGCTGCGCCATGTGGGCTACTCCCCGGCTGCCTGGGGATACAAGTTGTGCTGCAGAGGCTGTGGATTGCTTCATAGTGCAGTGCTTAACCCCTTGCGCCACCAGGGAGACCCTTCTATTGTTTTTTAAAGGCAGGTAAAATTTAGTTGCCTTAAATAAGCTGCATTTCATAACAAGTGGAGGAGAACATACCAGCCTTCCAATTGTTAAAAGTCTCTTTAACATTTTATTTGCTACCTGTGTTTCTATTTATTTATTTTTTAAAGATTTATTTTTATTTATTTATGCATACAAGAACTTGGGTGTAGGCAGAGGTGTGTGTGTGTGCGGGGGGGGGGGGTAAAGAGGATTCACCAGAGACAGTGGGGAGCAGAAAAGGTAGATTTACTGAAATACACTGCCAAGGTGAAACAGGAGAAGTCTGCTGCGCCATGTGGGTCAGCTCCCTGGCCCAGGATCTCAAACTCATGCTGCAGTGGCTGGCGATACCTTGCTAGTGCTGAGACTTTAACCCCTGCACCACCAGGGAGGCCCTGTGTTTCTATTTAAGACAAGAGTTCAGAGAGAAAGCTGACCTCAGCTTATCAGATGAGGCAAGAAGACTGTGACCAGATTCAATTATGAGCCCACCATTTCTGCCCGAGGACAGGGGTGGACATAGCTCTTCCCCTCACCCTCTTCTATTTGCCAGAACACTCTTCCAGTTGTTCCTGAATCAGATGGCTATGGAATGTGACAGGAAACCCTCATCTCCAGGTAAGTCATGCCACCTCTAGAGTCTAGAACTTTACCAACAATTAAAGAATTTCACCCTTATTACAGAGCTGGATGCAGTGTGGGTAAGAGCAAGGCGGTGGTTTCAAAATATGTCCTCCAATTCTTTTTTTTTTTTAAGATTTATTTTATTTATACAAGAGCTGGGGTAAAGGCTAGATGTGCGGGAGGGTGAGAAGACTCACCAGAGACAGAGTGGGGAACAGAACAGGCAGACTGACCGAAATACATTGCTGAGGGGAGCAGCGGGCGAGACAGGAGAGGTCTGCTTGCCATGTGGGCTGCTCTGAGGCCTGTGGGGATTGAACCAGCACTGCAGAGGCTGAGGACAGCTTCACAGTGCTGCGCTCAACCACAGCACTGTCCTCCAATTGGAGGCCCTGTCCTCCAATTCTATGGCACTCTTCTCTGCAAAAGCTGGAGCCTAATTCCTCTCCCTTGAATGCAGGTCAGACTCAGTATTTTGTTTCTAAGGAATAGAATGTGGCAGGATGGTGCTATATGACTTCTAGGGCTAGGTCATAAAAAGGATAACTTTTGGGCCTCCCTGGTGGCGCAAGGGGTTAAGCACCGCACTATGAAGCAATCTGCAGCCTCTGCAGCACAAGTTCGATCCCCGGCCAGGCAGGGAGCAACCCACATGGTGAGGCAGACCTCTGCTGTCTCGCCTGCTGCTCCCCTCAGCAGTGTACTTCAGTCAGTCTGCCTGTTCTGTTCCCCACTCTGTCTGGTGGATCTTCTCACCCACCCCACACCTCTGGCCTGTGCCCCAGCTCTTGTATGCATAAATAAATAAATAAATCTTTTTTTTTTTTTTTTTTTTTTTAAAAAGGTTAACTTCTGTCTGGTGTTCATGCTCAGCTCACTCTGGGGAAGGCAGCTGGATATATTGAGGACACTCATGCAGTTTGGAAGAGTTTAGGGCTTCTCACTAACCACCAGCATCAACTTGCCAGACCTGAGGTACCACCTTGGAAGTTGTGCATCCAGCCCCACTCAAACCTTCGGATAAGGGCAGCCCTAGATACCACCTCGGTGGCTACCTCATGAAAGACCCCCATGTCAGAAACACACTTAATTGTTTTGAAATCTTTGTTGTTTATACCCCTAAGTTTGGATTATTTGTTACATGGGCAGAGGTTACAAATTCACTGGATGTTGCTAAATAGTATTGGAGAGGAAATAAATGGAGAGAGCTATTCTTGGTTGTCTGTAGATCCAGAAGCTTCTCATTTCTGATTAAAATAATCAAGAGGATGGTCCGTGCAAGGGGAAAATGTCATCCTTGATTCCAATATGCCTGTAAGCAGTCTGAGTCCTCATAAGGCAGTAATTACATGAATACTGTCCGTGGTAAATCAGAAGAGTTTTGAAAAATACAGATTCCAGACCTCATATCTGAGATTATATTTCACAACTTGATTCCGGCACAGGGACCTGCATTTCTAAGAATCCCCATGTAATTCTGAGGAGTGACAATTTTCACATTCTGGAGCCACTTCTAGGTTATTATGGTGCCTTGTTTTTGGAGAGTTTCCAGAAGAAACATCCTGCTCAGCTTCACATTGGCTAAGCCCCATTGTTCTTTTCACCATCCTTGTTGAAAGATTAGACTGTGGAATGGGCACCTGAGGCTTCTTGGCAACAAGACTTGCCTTTGTCCTTCTCCAAGAGACCTCACCGACTCACCTCCCTTCCTGTTCTTGTTTCCAAAATGGGTGGGGATTCTGGAGACAGACGACCTCAGCTTCAGCCCTGGTTCTCCCACCTACAAGTTGTGTGGTTTTATACGAGTTGTTGAACTTCTGAATGTCGCAGTCTCCTTGTCTGGGGATAACTGATGGATATAGATCAGGGTTTCTCGAACTCAGAACTGCTGAAGTTTGGGCCACATACCCCTTTGTTGTCCCATACAATGTAGAGTGTTAACAGCATCCTGGTCTCTACCACTGCAAGCAGTAGCAAGCCCCTCCCCTGAGTTATGACCACCAAATGTTGGGGGGGGGGACTGCTGTTTAGAATCACCCTTAATTGAAAACCACTGATTTACTTCACTTAGCTCTGTACTTGGTCCTTAACTAGCACTCAATACATCCCAATCACTCTGCAGATTGCAACAATATTAGATTTCAGCAGTGCTTTTCCATAGGTGTTCTCCTGTTGTTATTTTGTGGGGTGATGCTACGAGTATTTTTGTGACAAAAAAATTTTAAATGCATGTAAAATGTTATATTACAGGTGTTTTTGAATTTTAGCTCACTTAAAACATGTGAATATAAATAACGAACAAATAGGTCAATTGCTGTACGAGATGAAAAACTGCTTCTATTGACACCATCAATAAAATGAAAAGATAACTCTCAGAATGGGAAAAATATTTGCCAGTGACAAATGTGATAAGGAACTGATATGTAAGGCTCCCTGGTGGCGCAAGGGGTTAAGACGCAAACTTTGAAGCTGTCCACAGCCACTGCAGCACAAATTCGATCCCGAGAGGGCCAGGGAGCTACCCACATGGCACAGCAGACCTCTCCTGACTCAGCAGACCTCTCCTGACTCTCCTGCTGCTCCCCTCAGCAGTCAATCTGCCTGTTCTGTTCCCCGTTCTGTCTCTGGTGAATCCTCTCACCCCCCTGCACCTCTGGCCTGTACCCCAGTTCTTGTATGCATAAATAAATCTTTTCAAAAAAGGAACTGATATGTGGAATATATAAAGAAATCTGACAACTCAGTAATAAAGACAACATAATTAAAAAAAGGCATAGGACGTTTCTGCAAATAAAATAAACCACCGATAAGCACATGAAAAGATGTGGGCTGTCAAAGGTGTGACTTTTGTGCTTTCCTAAAGGCAAGAAAATGAGCAGTTTGTGTTTTTTTCTTCTGCCAAAACCTGTATGTGCAACACCCGACTTACAGAAGTCACTGCAACCGAAGTGAAAGGCAGGAGTTGACTGAGGGTGCACTTGATGGAGCATCACTGGTCCTAAACTTATAAAATGGAAACTGCATAGTATATCTTTGATGTTAAAAAGTGCTTACATGTGTTTGAAAGCCTGCAAGAATGTTAAAAATGAACATAGACATTAAACCACATTTTCTTGCACCATTGAGCTCTGCTGAAATGGATAAGTTTCTAGATCTCAGCCGAGAGATAGCGCAGTGTGGCTCATACAGGCTTCCAGTTCCAAGGTTAGAGGCTAATCTAAACCCTTGAGTGATTTTGTGTGCTGGTTGGCTACTGAGTTCTTATATAACTCTCATTTGATCTTGAGAGCAAACCCTGTGAGTTTGTCACATCTCCATTTAAACTGCTCAGAGAGACTGTGTAATTTGCCCAGGATCACTCAGCTGGGAACCATGGTGGTGTACAACTATTTTGAAAGCCAAATTACATGGCACTGTCTCATCACGAGAAAGAAAATTCGGTCCAAGTCAAAGCAGATCACTCTGGGCCCTTTAACCATTTCCGCCTCGATGCCTTTGAATGCATGTGTTCCTTCCTACTCAGGGGCTGCTTCTTTCCAGTAAGTTGTCTTGTCTGTGCTAAAATCCTTCCTTTCCCAGGAAGCCCACCCTGATCCCCACCTCAGGGAAGCACCTTTTCTGTCTTAGAGGTATTTGGCACTTGCTGCTTCTGGTGAAGTGTAATGTGTTTCTTAGGCTTTATAAAGGACGGTTTAGAATTAAAAAAAAAAAAAATCTGCCACTGGACAGGTCTCCAGAGTCATCTCCCAGAGACAGCTTGAGCCATTAAGACTCCAGACCAACACGTTCAAATGCACCCATTGAACTTTTTTTTTTTTTTTTTCTGTAGATAACTGAAGATTTTCAGATACTTTTCTATCACAGTCATGACTGGAATTTTTTATTTTACAGAATTAATAAATTGTGTTTTGCAGGATTTGCACATAATAGGCGGTGTGCTTCTGAGACTGAAGGGACAGAGGCTCCCGCCACTCTGGTTGACTGAAGAGGGGGGGGGTCCCCGCGGGTCCCCTCTCTGCTTGTGTTCGCTCTTCTTTTGCGGAGAGTGTCCTTCCAGCCTCGGCTCCCGCCCCCTTTCTCCCGAAACCCCCTTATAAGAGTCAACTGGGAACCGCACTGCCAAGATCCTGTCCGTCCTGCAGAACTTAGTTTTGGCGAGAGGCGATGTACAGGGGATCATTTCGGCTGGGTGACGGCTGAGCCAAAACCCCCAGGCGACCAGCGTGAGGGGGGCGCCCCTTGAGCGAGGTTCGGTCCGCCAGGGGTCCTGGGGGTGCGGGGCGTCTGCACAGGCCCCTCGGGGAGGGCCGGGGACGCCCTGCTGGCGAGGGCCCGAGGCTGGGGGACCCTGGGGTCCCGGGAGCGCAAGGCCGGGGGCCTGGGCGGCGCGGCGGGGCTGGGCGCGGGGCGAGCTGCAGACGGAGCAGGGCCGGGGAGGCCGGGGAGGCGGGTCCGGGCAGAGGCGGCGCTGGGACCCCGCCGCCCGCAGGTGCGCGCCCGGCCGCGGGCAGGAGCCGGAGCCGGAGCCGGAGCCGCGCCCCCGCCGCCCCCGGGCCCGAGGCGGCCGCCCGCGAGGAAGCCCGGCGGCGGCTTCGCGCTGCGCGGCCCTCGCCGTCGACGCGGCCGCGCCCTCCCGGAGGCCGAGCCCCGGGACGCCCCCCGCGCGCGCAGCCCCCGCCGGGAGGCCCGCGACCGCGCCGCCGGCTCCGGAGCCGCGGGGGGCCGGACGGGGGGCGTCCCGGGGAGGCCGCGGCTCGAGGGCGGACGGGCCGGCGCTCCCCTCGCTCCCCTCGCGGGCCGGGCCCCGGCGCTGCCCTCCGGGGGCCGCGGACGCCCCGCGCTGCCGGCCTGGAGCGTCCGCGCCGGGGCCCCGCCGGGGCGCGCGCCGGCCCGTGGCGAGCGGCCCTGGTGACGCGCCCCGCCGCCCTCCTTCCCTCGGGGGCGCGCGGGCCCCCGGCCCCCCTCAGCCCCGCCGCGCGCCCACAGCCTGGAGTTCGCCCCCCCAGGGGGCTGGGAACGCCGGAAAAGCCCCCGCGGGGTGCGGGCCTCGCTCCGGGTCACGTGACCACGTGACGCCAGGCCCCGCCCCGCGGCTCGGGACCGGCCCGCAGTGCGCATGTGCGCCTCTTGACGTTTCCTCCCCCCCTCCGCGCCCCCCCCCGTCGGCTCGGACGCTACCCCAGCCAGCTCCTCCCCCTTCTCGGTCCCCGTCGGGCCTGACAGTCGCTCCCTTCCCCCCGCCCATTGGTTACGTCAGCCCGACAGGCCGCGGAGCCAATCACCTCGCGGCGTTCGGAGGCCGGCACGCGGAACCGGTCAGGTCGGACCAATGGGCGCCCCCGGAACGGGCGCGCCCCAACCGGGCCGGGGAGCGGGGCGGGGGGCGGTGCTTCCAGTCAGCATGTGGGCGGGGGAGGGCGGGGACCAGCAGCCGCAGAGGCGTCGACGGCGGCGGCGACGACGACGTTCCTCAGTCTTCGGGGTGGGCTCGGCGGCGCAGGCCGGGCGGGGCGCGGGGCTCGGCGACCAGCGGCAGCGGCCCGGGGGCGGCCGCCGCGCCATGGCGGGGCGGTAGACGGGCGCGGGCCGGCGAGGCGAGGGGCGGCGGCGGCGGCGAGCGTCGGCGAGGCCCGGGGCGGGCAGGCCCGGGGCGGGGGTCGGCCCGGGCGGCGCGGGGGAGCGGGGCGGGGCCCGCCGGCCGTCGGGGTGTCGGAGGCCCGGGCCGCCGCGAGGAGCCGCCGCCGGCCGCTGGGCCCCGCCGCCGGGCCGCTCGACGACGACGCTCCCGCGGGGGCCCCGCCTGAGGAGGACGCGGCGGCGGCGGCGGCGAGGCCGCGGGAGGCCGCGGGGCATGGAGGAGCGGAAGGAGGAGGGCGAGGCCGAGATCCAGGAGCACGGGCCGGAGCACTGGTTCTCCAAGTGGGAGCGGCAGTGCCTGGCCGAGGCCGAGCAGGACGAGCAGCTGCCCCCCGAGCTGCAGGAGGAGGCGGCGGCCGCCGCGCAGCCCGAGCACAAGCAGCAGAAGCTGTGGCACCTCTTCCAGAACTCGGCCACCGCCGTGGCCCAGCTCTACAAAGGTGAGCGCCGCCGCCATCTTGCGCCGCCGCCGGGCCGGGCGCTCGGCTTCCAGCCCCGGGGCCCCGGCGCCGCCCCGCCGCCCCCTCCCCACAAGATGGCGGCGCGGGAGGGCGCCCGGGGCCCGGTGCGGGCCCGGCGCGGGGGCGCCCCCCGGGGGCCGCGCGGGGGGCTCGGCCGCGGCTCGGCCCGGCGCCCCTGCGCCCCGGGCCCCCGCCGGGCCGGGCCGGGGCGGGCCGGGGAGGGGCCCCCGTCACAAAATGGCGAAGGGAGACGGCGGGGCGGCCCTATTGTGCCCGGGGGCCGGCCCGGGGCGGGGACAGAGCGGGGGCGCCTCCCCACGCCGCGGCCGGGCCCTGGAGCCGGGGGGCGCCCCCTTCCACCCCTGCGGGACCCCCTTCCTGCCTCCCGCCCACTCAAGTGTGGGCTCCCGAAACCCTTGAACAAAATGGCGAAACCTAATATGGCCGTTCTGGAGTGATTGACGCCCAAATAACGTTGCTCTCTCTCTTTCTCTCTCTCTCTGTGTCTCTCTCGCTCTCTTTGTGTCGGCTTCTCTCTCCCCCCCTCCCTCCCCTTTCAGACCGAGTGTGTCAGCAGCCAGGACTCTCTCTCTGGGTTCCCTTCCAAAACGCAGCCACCGCCGTCACCAACCTCTACAAAGGTAAAGATAACCTTGCTGCATTGCCGCTTGCGGGGACGGGCGGCCTGCGGCGGGGGAGGCCCGCGGCCCGAGTGTCTGGACCACCCGCGCCTGGACCCAGACTGCCCGGCTGTTGGCTGCCTGGAAATCCGGCCACTGAGCCCGAGTGCCTCGCCACTGGAGAATTCCGGAGGGGTTCTAGCGAGATGACTTGTCAGCCGGGGCGATTTGGAGCCCCTCACCCCTCGGTACATTTGACTGTGTTTGGGGCGTTTTTGGATGTCATCACTGAGAGGGGGCTGCTTGTTGGGTATCCTGCCTGCACAGACAGCGCCCCCCTCCCAGTCTAACCCCCCCCCCCCCTTGCCTGTGGTGCCAGGTTTAGAAGCTCTGAGCTGGAACATGGTGAGAGGGACTGCTCCCTGGAAAAAGTCTCCTAGGGAAAAAAAGAGCTGATGACTTTGTGGCACGGAGAGGTGGGAAGACACTTATAATCGCCTCGTGGAAAAGATCCAGTTAGGCGATTCCGAGCCTGATGACTTCACATTTTAAGTGCACTGACAACTAATGGGAATTATCTGCACCTATTAACATGCTACTCTGTCCTGGAAACATTATCAACTGTTTCTCTTCAAAAATACTCTGTATCTGATTGTAAATTGTTGACAGGCAGCCTGGCAGGAGGGTTTGAGTTGATTTGTGTTTGAAGGTGATGCTTTTCTCCTGATGACATGAATGTGTGTAAGTAAACCTTGCCCGTTGTGCTTTCGTAGTAACAGTGCGTTTAGTAGGTTTTATATCATACTGACTTTGAAGATTTGGAAGTTTGGTTTGATTTTGGTGAGGTTTTATGGAAAAAGGATTTGAATTTGACCGCAAAAAAATCATTTAAAAATGTAATTAAATGCTTTCAAGCTTCTAAACATTGATAACAGTAAAGGAATTTTGTGCATTTGGAAACTATTGAAATAGGTTGACAAACAGGCTGTGGAGAGGCTTGATTCTCAGATTCCTGCTTTTGTTGAAGAATGTGCAAAGGTGGCAGGTTTCTATAGAAAAATACCCCTCATTGTGAGGTTTCTTGGGTAGACGGTACATTTTTTTTAGACAGTAATTTGAGACCATAAACCGAAACTGATGAATAGAATGTTTATTTTAGGGAATGAGGAACTAATAGTCCAGGCTTACTGAGCAAAGGGAAACTTAATTAAGTGGTGCCCCAGTGGTTAACTTTGGTTTTTTTTTTTAGTAGTTTTTGAGTTCTTTCAATTTTGTTTGCTGAGTAAATTACTTTACCATCTATTACTAATCGAGAGTCTTGAGCTTTCTCTGGAATGGTTCTTGGTTTCATTCAGAAAGGGCATTTTGAAGTTATCTTCATTTTTTAAAAAGTTCAGATTCTTGGATTATACTTTACATGCAGTAAAATCACCCTTTTTAAGATGTATAGAGTTTGAACCACAAGTAACGTTGTGAAATAGCGTATGTCTCTGCCTCGTCCCCATCTCAGAGCCTGGCAGCCACTGCTCTAAACTGCTTGCTGTAATGCATACATGGTTTTTCCCTTCCAGTAACATCGTAAATAGTACCTTGAAGTATGCAGCTTTGTGTCTGATTTCCACTTCTCATAACGTCTTCAACCTTACAGTAGGTGATCTTACCTGTGTGGCTTCTGCTTAGCATAATGTTTCTGAGACAATCCATTGAATTCGCATTGCAGTAATAAATAGCTCAGTGTCCCTTTTTATGCTGAATAGATCCTGTTGTGTTGGGAGTACCAGTTTTCACTATTCCTCCTTGCGGTTACTTTTTGCTTAAAGGGGAAGGTGGCATATTTTTAATAACATGTATGTATATCTGTGGTTCTTTGTCCAGACAAATATGAATGTCTCCTGACTTTTTATTTTTTTGGTGCTGTTGTAGACTCCTAAAATGAACCCTTTTGGGACTAAAATTGGTGGTTTTCTTTAGTGCTACCTCTTCCTGTAAGAAGATAAATGCAGAAGCTAAAATCTGAAACAGTCCCTAACTTGACTATTTAAAATGGCTTCTGAATTTTTTTTTACCAGTTTTCTTAATGAGAGAAGCTTAATGACATTACTTTTTAAGTGAGCATCATGAGGTTCTTGCATTATTGGAAATGCTGAATTGTCAGACTGGTTAAGTTTTATTTTGTATCCTGTTTCTGTAAAATGAAAATACATTCCTTTTTTCCTGTTGGGAATTCTAAATTGTGGTTTGTGGCATTTAGTAGACACACTGTTACCTTATTCAAGGAAAGGGCAGCTTTTAAAGCTCTGCTGATCCTGGCTTTCTTCCTCTTCAGGGTGTGGTCTTCAGAGAACACAAATGCAGATGGAGGAATAATCGGGTACCTTAAATAGAACCAGTAAAATTAGCTAGGTAGTGTCACCAAGTGCAAGCAGCATTAAGTAGTGGTACATTTATATCAGAGTAAGTGTTCACAGTACTGACTAAATATTTGAATACAGTACAGGGGGGAAGTTCTGGGTGGGAATCCTTTTAAATGGGTGGTGCTCTTATATTTTACATGATTAAGCACTTATCTGGCAAAGTAAGTGATTGATTCTGCAGCCTGGGGACACAGGGCAGCTCCTTCATAACTGATAAATTGAGCACACAGTGAGTGGGAAATGTGGTAAAAATGTAGCAGAGGCCCATTTTTGATGGATAGTCGGCATTGGAAAACATGAACTTAGTTGGTGTGGTTGGAATATGTCTGGAAGGGTGTGGAGGAGCGTTGGGATGGTTCTCGGGAGAATCTGATGAAATTGAGTGCAGTGTTCTTCTGGCCCATGTGGTGGGACCAGACTGGCATCCACTTTTGGAAAGGGAAAGAAAAGTTTTGCTTGCTGATTGTTTTTACCTTGATTTGGTAAATCCAAAGAGGGTAGTGTTGGTTGTGTTCCTTGCTCAGTACATTTTTGATACCTGCAGCTAAAGAAGGGAGTGAAAAGTTAATTTAGGTTGTACTACTCTAGCTCAGGTTGATGTTTACCTGGGGAATACTTAGCCAAGCCCTTATCTGTTTGCTGCTTAAAGCACCCCCTCCCCCCGACCTGTTTAAAACTGACCCTTGGCTCCTCATTAGGAAACATTAAGAAAATTTTCTTACCTAACTGTACATTTCTTCTACTTGGAGCTACTGTGGTTGTTCTCTAGTTCTGGGGACCCCTTGGTGAGCTTGAGGCGGGGGGTGGGGGGGTGTGCTCAAAACTCACCTTGTTCTTCATAAGCTGCTATGAGCCAGTACTTGATAACACCTGGTAGAGTCATTTCTCATCACTTCTGCAATTCTTTCTTAGCTGCTTTATAGGGTTTTTCTCCTTTGCTGCCTGTTTTATGCTAAGCTCCATTTCTTTGCCCTCCACATTTTGAAACTGCATCTGAAACTTTCGTTGTGTCTTGAGTTCTACCACGTTGAGAACTTTTTTCTTGCGCTTTACTAAGATGTTTTTGGTTCTCTCCTTGAGCAGTGTTTGCTCCAAGGTGATTCTGTACACTAATTGTACTTGCAGAGGTCAGGGTTGTTTACTGCTAGATTGTTTAGTTCACATTTTAGACTCTTACTACTTAGTTGTGCTCCTATACCTGTCTCAGGACTGAACAATGTTCTGTCACTGCTTTGTTTTATCAAAAAGAAAGGGACGTGGTGCCTACCATTTAGGGTGCAGGCTCTTGGTCTAGCTGGACGTGTAGTGACTGTGCACTGGTGATCAGCTTGTTTTTTGGATGTTTTTGTTCATGGGCAGTGTTGATTATGATGAAGTTTGAGATTATTTTTGTCTTAACCTTTTTCTTTTGTTGGAGCAAGCTTTGTTAGTGTAAAGGGTAAATATAAATAGAATTGACTGGTAAGAAAATACTATTGTATCTTCTAAGTCTCTTTTTGAAACATCTTGATGCCTCCCTGTATAATATGTTGCCTTCAGTGTGGTCATGGACCTCTGAACTGAAAATGAACATACTAAATATTTGTGGGTCAAATGGAGAGTGATTGATGAAAAACATGGTCAGAGAAAGCATACATAGTCTGGAGATAGGTATTGGAATTTCAGTTCTTTAGAATTTGAATTTCTACAGTTGGTTTCCTTGCTGCTGAACACTATTACTGAGTTTTGAGACTTTGTTTATGATGGATTACGGTTAGAAACTCTGCATCTTAAATTTTATTCCTAAACCTGCTATAAATAGGAGCAGGAATCTCTCTCATCCCTAATACCACTTGCAGATTCTATTTAAATTCTCAAGGAAGGTAATTCTTACCGATCATGTCTCTGTAAAGTGATGCTGCGACTGTACATATCTTATGGCACAAGTCTGACTTCAGTGGTAAGGACGCGGATTGACTCCTGTAACTTGAAGGCAGAGGGGATGGTATTGACTTGACAGTGGCCCAGCTGCCCTGTCACTCTCCCCTCTGTACTCAACGCGTGTATATGCTTTCCTTCTCGGCGGGTTTCTTTCTGTTGGCAGCTTGTATTTTAGGGTTACTCACTGAAGCGTCTTAAGAACCCAAAAACTTTCTTAGGAGCTACCAGCAAATGACTTCTCCAGGATCTCAGCCAGAATTGGGTCACATGCTTACTCAGTCAGTATCACAGCCGGGTTTGGGGTTAAGCAGATTCATTTAGGATTAAACCACCTCATCTTCCCCTGGGGCAGATGTGGAGGCCGCTTTCCCCCAGATCTGTCCAAACAAAACTTCTGAGTTCTTTTAGGAAAGGGAGGACAAGCATTGGCTGGGACAAGGACAGGCAGCTGTGCTCTCTGACTCTTCTCTGGTTCCTGGCTTTTGTTTTGTGTTAGATGAAGATTGGGTAAATAGTAAATAGCTAGGAGTTAATGGTGATGTTGGATATTGCTTCATTAGTGAATACATGAGAGTTATTTCCTCACAATTGGAAAATAGTTTTCTTTTGGTAGTGACTCAGATCTTTGTTTCTATGAAGCATTTATAATCCTCCCCCCCACTGATTGGGTAGTGCAGATTTAATTCTGAAGTTCAAATATTTTATAGTAATTGCTTTTTCTTGGAAGTGTTGGTTTGATCTATCAGTGCCCTTAAGGTTTGTAGCTCTCTAAGAAGAGTGAGAGTTGGCTTCTCTTTGTTGAGGAATAATTGCATTGTGGAAGGAACTCTGCCACTTAGCCAACTTTGGGCAAGGCCCTCTGAGACTTAGTTCCAGTTCCTTGTTTATAAAATTTGGCTCTGTTCTATCTAGCTAAGGTATGAAAGGTTCATGAGCATCAAAAAAGTATAAAGAGCAAAGTCTGATTAATGTAATCTGTCTTATGTATGAAGGTTCTGTTTGATTTTCATCTCAGAAATCAGTGTGGTTCTCTGCCAGCTGCCCCTGCCAGTGGTGGGAGGATTAGACAGATAACTGAAACCTCGAATATCATTTTCAATCTCTACAACTTAAGCTGTTTATATAAAAAAACATTTTTAAAAAAGATGAAATACGGGCTGTCTACTGTGACTTTGCATGAACTTTGTGTGAATCCATTTGTTTCTTGAATAAGAAAATGAATGTGTTTGTGATGCAATGTTAGATTGCCATTTTGATGTCCTTGGGGTTGGCTTCACCTTCAAACTGAGGGCCCTTTTTCATGGTGCCTTTGGCTTCTGTAGAATAGCATTGGACACAAGACTGGTCCTACAGTTTCTGTGCTCTGTACGTCTAGTGGTCAGGGTTCAGGTATTTTCAGAGCAGTCTTTGGTTTAGAGCCTTCAGGAGGCCATCCTTGTGTGTATAATTGATTATCTTACAGGAGACTAATCTGGGGTTGCATTAAAATGTAGTGTAGGGATGCCTAATACTTTCCAGTAAACTTCAGGTATCCTGCTTAGTTTAAGGTATGGTATCGGGGTTTTATTTTCAATCGAGTAGCTATTTGAAGAGCTGACTATAAGGACTGTATTTTAAATGCATCAACATGAAATTTTCTGTTTAGGAAATAACAGATTGGATTAAGAGGATAGTAAAGTATCTGGATTTGGTTTTCAGAATATGTTATTAACGGTTATAAAACCAGATTATGCCCAGGTAGGGCAGAAGCATGTACCTGAATTATTGGATCAGATTTACTACTCTTCTAGTCTGTAAAAGTTGGTGTTTCAGGGCTTCCCTGGCGGCGCAAGGGGTTGAGACACAACTTATGAAGCTATCCGCAGCCGCTGCAGCACAAGTTCGATCCCCAGCTGGCCAGGGAGCAACCCACATGGCGCAGCAGACCTCTCCTGGCTCACCCACTGCTCCCCTCAGCAGTGTACTTCGGTCCGTCTGTCTGTTTTGTTCCCCACTCTGTCTCTGGTGAATCCTCACACCCCCCACACCTCTGGCCTGTACCCCAGTTCTTGTATGCATATATAAATAAACCTTAAAAAAAAATAGAAAAAAAAGTTGGTGTTTCACAATGCTTTATTTTTAGTGTGCTATAGGTTGCTTCTGATGTTGAGACTTAGAATTTTTGAGGTGGAGTGATTGGCTAGTGGGCATAAATTTTAAACGATTCACACTTTATCACTTAATTGTCTTCCATTTAAACCAGTGACTCTGAGTTTTCAGCTTCTTCAAATCTGAGACACTGCAGTATTAGCCCCTTGCAGATCTGACTTTTGGGACTTTGTGTCCTCAATCAAAACAAACCAAAATTTTATCAAGCTCTTTTTTTCACAGGATTGTTAAGTTTTGTGTTTGTATTTTTTAGTTTTTTAAAAATTTAATTATGCATACAAGAACTGGGGTATAGGCCAGAGGTGGGTGGGGGGTGAGAGGATTCTCCAGAGACAGAGTGGGGAACAGAACAGGCAGATTGACTGAAATACACTGCTGAGGGGAGCAGCGGGCGAGTCAGGAGGGGTCTGCTGTGCCATGTGGGTCACCTCCCCTTGGCCTCATGCTGAAGTGACTGCGAATAGCTTCATAGTGCTGCGTCTTAACCCCTTGCGCCATGAGGGAGGCCCCTGTGTTTGTTTTTTTTAAACTACTCATGTGGCCCCTTCCTTTGGCTCTCAAGCTTTGTGTCTTATTTAGCTTCACCATTTGTTCAGGTGCCATCTCTTAGCAAGACTAAGGGATGGGGATGGGGAGGTTATAGATTTTCTTATATGCTGTTTACCTTTAAGATAGAGTTCCTGCTTGGCTTTTTGATGAAATGAGAAATCTGAAGACACAGATTCATTTTCATTCTAGTAGTAGGACACTGGAGAAATTCATTCCTGAGCTGTTTTTTAAAATTAGATTAATCTGTTTCCTCAAAGTTGTGATGGATGCACCTAACAGTGTTTGGTGTATCATGGGTTTTCACAGAAATATTGACTAGTCCTGGTCTTTTATTTTAAAGCATTTTTAAGGATGTGCCCATGGATTTCTTTAATTTTTTTTTCTTTTTTAGCAATAAAGATTGATCACCTGCTAAGGAGTGGGCCCCTTAGAAAGTTCTGCATGTGCTACCCTCTTGCTGTCTTTTTTTTTAAATAATGCAGAGTCATTCAACTCTGGAGCTTCTGTGATGTCTTGATTATTGTTTTTCTTTCTGGGACACAACACTTCATTGTTTGATTATTGTTCTTTTACAGTGTACTTTAGTTGTAGCAGACAATTAAAATTGGGACCAAGAAAAGTAATAGAGGAGTGATTCTTTGTGATACACAAGAGTTACTGCTTAGCAAAAGGTCCAGGGACAAAGAAACCATCTTTTATGTCATTAGAGACTTACTGGTGATTTTTCCACTAGCATGGCAGCTCACCTAAAAATAAATTGCTGTGATTTAAGACACCAAAATACTTTCTTCAACTAGATATAACTATGAGAGAACAGGAATCATTTCAGTAAATATAGCAGGTAGTATTTGCAGGTTCTGAGAGATTGTTAAGCCAGGATCTTTGGGGAATGGTTAACGGGTTATGAAAGCTATTGGGAAATAAAAGCAGAATGAACATATACCCAGGGAAATGAATGAAACTCTTCTGGCTTCTACTGTGCTGTTTGGTTTTAGTGTTCTCAGTAATTAATTAATTTTCCCTTGTTTCTAAAGTGTTTGCTTCTGCCTTCAGCATGTTCCAGATTCTTGGTGTGAACTTGTCAGTAGGAATGCATCTCCAAAATGACATGGTAAAATGTAGCTGAGCATGGCCTGAGTTACATACCTAATTCAGTCATCTGTTGGATGGTGTGATGCTCCTACTTACAGTTCATAGGAATTCGCTCTGAGTAACTTGTGTATCGCAAGAGCAGTATAGCTTAATGGTAAAGAACTAGAGACTGGAGCAAAATTCCAGTTCTGTGTATATCCTGTGATGGTGGTAGATTTACTCTGTGCTCAAAACCTGTTTTCTCCATTTGTAGTAAGGGTACAATAGTACTTCTCTGGAGGAAGTCATGTTACCTTTTTCCGCAGGTGAGGCTTAGTATAGTACTAATAAGCATGTAATAATTTATCCATTGTTGGTGTTACTAAACAAGCTAATTCAGAATTAAGCAAGAATTTTAAGGGAATAACATTTAAAAATGGTATTTTGGCTAACAAGTAGTCCTGCTATGTGTTTAATTATTTTTTAAAGGGGCCTCCCTGGTGGCCTAGGGATTAAGTCTCAGCATGTCACTGATGTGGCCTGAGTTCAGTCCCTCCCCCCACCCCCACCAACCCATATACGGCGTAGCAGACCTCTGTCTACTGCTCCCTTAGCACTGTATTTCATTGAATTTGCCTGTTCTGCTCCCTACTCTGTCTCTGGTGAATTCTCTCACCCCCTGAACCCCCCATCTCAGGCCTACACCCCAGTTCTGTGCCCAAAAAATGTAAACAAATCAGGTGATTTTTTTTTTTTTTTAAAGAACAAGGCAGAAACTGTAGGACTGTGTGATGTGTTAACTTTCAGTTCATTAAGAATAAATGTCATGTAGCACATCCCAATCGTGCATCAACTACAATTCATTTTAGTAGATTACCGGTAGATGGACATAGAGAACTTCATGATGCTCATTTTGGCTAACTGTAAATCGCTTTTTCTAGAAGCTAATGCAACATGGCTCTGCTGATCATGTATGTTTTTCTTTCTTTTTCTAACAGAAAGCGTGGATACCCATCAACGAAGTTTTGATATTGGAATTCAGATTGGCTACCAGCGGCGCAATAAGGATGTGTTGGCTTGGGTTAAAAAGCGCAGAAGAACTATTCGTAGAGAAGATTTGATCAGCTTCCTGTGTGGGAAAGTTCCTCCACCACGAAACTCTAGAGCTCCCCCAAGACTGACTGTAGTGTCCCCTAACCGAGCTACTTCAACGGAAACTAGCTCATCTGTAGAGACTGATTTGCAACCCTTCCGGGAAGCCATAGCTCTGCATGGTAAAGCCGTTTAAACATATTTCTTTGGAAAAATGGTTAAGAGTGTGCCTGTGGACCCATTTGCACATTTAGGTTTAGGTCCTGATAATACTGTCTGATTTTGTTTTGTTTTGTTTTGTTTTTGTCTATTATAGTAACCACTTGCTCCTAGAAATGTTTAAATAGAATGTAAGCTTAGCTCTTTAGGGCAATTTTTGAATGTTAGCTAGTCCATTCTAAAAAAAATGTTTTTAGAAGGTTAAGAGTCCATTGGTGTTATAAAATAACGGAATCTTTTGCAGCGTTGTAGAATTTAATTGCTTTAAACTTAAATTGTACATGTTTTCTTTTCTGAGTCAAAGAGGACGTCTTATGAATTCTGTTAGGATTATATTTGCCTGGAAGACATAGTCAGCGACAGGCAAGTATAGATGGTTGGACTACTTTCATGGAAACTCCCTTTGACGCTCTGAAGTTACTGAGTGTGCCTGTAGAGGGCTGGAGTTGGTGACCCAAGTGGGAGTGGACAGATATAAGAGTAATTGGCTTTCCTTATGTCTGTTTTCCCATAGGTCTTTGCTTTGATAGTCAAAAGAGAGGACAGGTCCATCACCATCTCCTCTGGCCAGACCTGCTGTAAAAGGGCATTCTTGGCTAAGGGGTTTAAGTATTACTGGGAAAGCCTCGGGTATATAGTCAATAATACTGCTGTTGCTCTCAATACTGACTTCAAAGTATTCCTGGGAGAGGTACTCTAATTTATAACAATACTACTGTAGAAATCAATGACAAAATGATAAGACTTGGCTGAAATCAAGAGAAAAAAACATGGGTTATGCAAGTGGCTGAGCAGACAGAAGTCATTAGTGAGTTAGGTCATGGGTCCTGTTAAAAGTTAACATATCTGGGCCCTAGTGTAGGTCATCTAAAACAGAGTACCTGGTACTCTAAAAATAATGGTCTGTGTTAAAAGACTTCTGTATCATTGAAGCGTTAATGCTTACGGAGATTCTTGATCTCTTTAGCAAAACTTGTTATTTATCAGAGCATGAGGTTGGGAAAAGTTTTCCTCCCTCCTGATTGTGAGTTTATGACAAGTTAAAAACATATTTACTGCAAGAAAGTCCATGATGGTATGGATGCAGTTCTGAAGACTGCTTGCTGTTCAATACAGTGGAGTAGTTATTCCATCAGAACCTTTGAAACTCAGACAAAGGAAGAGAAGAGGTTGAACAGTTCCTGTCGAATTACAGAGTTTCACATCTTTTACCATTAAGTTTGGGAAAACAATTGCTAGAAGTGTACATAGTTTGTCAGATTAATTTTAGTGCATGGTAGTGTTTAATGTAGCTGTCTCCTTTCAGCATTACGATTTTCTTAATCAGGTGGATTTATGAGTCACTCCATGCTTCTCGCTAGTGTTGTCTTTCTGTATTATGTATGCTGTATCGTACTTTAGAAGATAGTTCTAAGAAACATAAAAGCCACTCTTGTTAGAGAATCTTAATGCAGTTGTATATAATACAAAAAGGGCAAGCTAGGTCTGCCTGCTGGTCCTTCCCCTGTCCCCCCCATACTATTATTTTCCAACTCCAATTTTTCTAAAAAATTTGTTTTGCCTGTGATTTAAATTTCAGTAGTTTTAGGAAGGGGCTATTTATAATTTTGATTTATTGTTTTAAAAACGTTAATTGTAAAGCCATCTTAGAAAAGTCATCTTTCCCTTCAATAAACTTACAGTAGTGCTGATCCCGGAATATATAGAGACTTGATGTACTTTTATTCTAGGGTTCTTACACCAGATGTGTACTAAGTGTGGTGAAGTACTAGGACCCCTTGAAAGAACATACAGCAACATAAATTATGCTGAGTTTTGTACTCTAGTGGTTTTTTTTAATAGAGATTATCAGTGTTTTGAGGGGAAGATGCTAGTCTGATTTGAGCATTTAAAGTAATTGGAATGATTTCTAGTGATAGCTCATTGTTATCTAAGTCATGATGCAGTTCAGTGACTGACAGTGTAACAGGTGTCCTTGCGATCTGCCTTACTGAAGAGTCTGTAATTGAAGTGAAAATTGTTCAGATGGAAAATATATTTGGAAACATCTTAATTAGGGTAGATAATTGTCAGCCTTGAATTTTGCATATAACTTGCTTAGCCAGATACACAATCTACTAAAAAAAGTGAAGTTGAATTATTCTACATTGGAGAGTCTAAATTTATAAAATTCAGGGGTATGGAGATAGGAAAAGACTTGGTATATTAGGTTTTTTTAAGCAAAAAGTGTGTAGGAGGTCATATTTCGCATTATCTCCCATGTCTTATTCCTTTATAAGGACAATAATTCCCCATAGTTTTTTTCTTTACCTACCCCTAAATACTCACTTGTACCAGATGCTCCCATTGTACCCTTTATTTGAAGGAAAATGGCAGATACTGGTAGACTATTTCTTATAGTGAGATTGTGACAAGGAGTGAGACCCATTGTCAGTGCCTTCATCAGCCTTGGATTAAGAACTCAGTTTTAGTCAAAACTATCAACTAATGGTTATTGAGGCTTAAAGTATATGATCCAGTGCTTTTATTTGGCTTTTGTATGCAACATAATGTTGCTCATTTGCTGTGTGCCATTGTATCTGGTCACCTGGATCAAATATGTAAGGATGTGCAGAATTGGTTTTTGTTCTTTTATCTTTGTCTTAAAATAAGAACATTTTTGAAAATTTACTTGAGTCAAATTAATCACGATTCTTGATTTTATATAAACAGACTATTTCAGATGGTCTGGAGCATTCTGGGCTTTGCTTATCCTTGTGTTAGGCATCCTTTCCAGAGTTTTTTCGTTTTCTTGTTTCTCCCCCTATGCTTCATTGGCATCTCTGATTTTTCTCCAGGTTCTTTAACTGACTTTATGTTTTCCAGGGTTCTAGCCTTAGCTACCACCACTTTCCAGAATCTCTGCTTCTAGTTTAGAACCTTTCCTGATTGCCAGACGTGTGTCCCCTGTTGTCCCCGGAGGGAGTATGTGGTCACCTGGGTGTTCCATTGGCGTTTGTCTCATACAGAGTGCCAAGGTGGACTCATCCTTCCAGTCCTGTTAGCAGCAAATGTGTGTCTTTGTCTCCTATCCGCTCGGCAGACATCTGTACCACAGGTCCTGGGTAGTCTGTGTGAACGTGTGTATGGTGCTCCCTCCCTTTTTTGTTGAGCCAGCACATACTTGGGTGGCTTGTTTTAATGTCATGAATGTGGCATGTGTACCCTGTTCCGGGGGTAGAAAGGAACATTTCACAGTGCAGAGAATGATTTGGAAGAGGAGGCGAGTCCTTGGCTTGTGGAATAATAATTTTCCTGCTCTTGCTTCTCAGTCCTGATTGACCCATTCACCATTCTCATTCCTGAAACCACTGGAGATCTTTTGATCACTGACAAGATCTTTTTGATCTTATCACTTCACCAACATATGAAACATGTTTGCTTCCCTGTAGCCTGTAAGGGGAAGTAAGAACTCAGCATGGCAATGCAAGATTCCTAGGATCGGGTCTCCACCCTGGGTTGGGAGCTTAACTATACCTTTAATCTGAGTACATCTGTGCCCTTACACAAGCTTTCCCCTCTGCCTATTCATCCTTTAAGATGAAACAAATCTCTCTTCTGTGATGAAACCGCTGCACTGCTCTCAAAAGCTTTCTCTGAAGAGAACATCTGTTCTCCCAGCTCCGTTTGTTTCCATAGCTCTTCCTTGCAGTAGACCTGGGCTACATTAGAGCAGGAGTCTTGCCTTGACAGCTTCTTTATTTAACAAACCTCGCAAAGATGTGTTCTGTGCTTAACAAGGGGTGAGAGGTCTGCTAAGTGGGGCCAGAGAACCTTGGGAAGGAGCTAAGGACTACAGGTCCCCAATGACTAGGGAGGGTAGGATGTAGGTGTGCTTCAAAACTGACTCCCATTAGGAGTTAGCTCTTAGACCAGACACCATTCCTGCTGTCCTTTTGGTGTTAACTGTGCCAGCACCCTGCCTGAGGACTTCTCATTTCATCTTAACTTATCCTTGGCGTTGCCTTTTCATTGACAAAGACAGGCTTACTTGACTGAGCAGCAATAGGTTGGTAAGAAGTGGAATAAATATTCCAGATCTGTCAGGCTTCAGAATGTATCCTAACTATTGTGCCCTCTGTATTTGTGTATTTAGCCATATCCAGGCCTACCCCAGTTGCAGGTGGGATGGGAAAGATCTCTAGTATCTAAAGACACCAGGAAGAAGGAGTTGTGTGTCTTTCTGGGGCTCTGCCTCTCCCTCCCCCTATGGAGCTGGGTAATTAGACTTGAAAATGAAGGGGTTGTGACCTGCTATATTTCTGGCTCACTTGCAGCGGAAGAGTGTTCAGGCTTTATACATAGGTAGTAGCATTCTCTGTGTATGACCTTTGTGAAAGTGATTTAGGGTGCTTGTAAGGTGAGAACATTAAATGAGAAGCTAAGCAGAGTTCTTACGCTACCACAGTAACTCTGGACATGTGTGTGCCTCGAGAGGAGGATGACTTCTGCTTGGTTGTAGGTCCTGCGAGTCCTGTTAGTCTCCGGATGGCGTTAAGGCACATGCGCCTGGTGGTCTGCTGCTCTGTGGCCCTTGGTCTCTGTCAGTGAGGGTGGCCTTTTACATCACAGGTGTCGCTGCAGAGGGAGGGCTCATTTAGAGCTTATCATTCCTTCTGTTTCTCACTTAGATCTTGAGCTTGTGTCATGTTGATGTCGACTAGTGAAGTCAGTTTTCTTGTACTGAATGAAGAATTCCCCTTTGGCTTGCCCAAGTTAATGATGTACCTGGAGAAACTTGGATTGAAATCTGGTTTCGTTCTGAGTTATCTTTGTCATCATGGAGATCAGGGACAAAAGTGTCCAGAGTAATGAATGGGGTAAGCATTCATGGATGGAAACAACCCACATGACAGAGGAAACCAGTGAATTTCACTCATTTCCTAATTATTTCAAGTCTCACTCAGGTTGTCTCATGCATGGTCTTTGCAGATTTCTGGCTCTGGTTCCGACTGTTGCGTAAAAGTCAGAGACACTTGTCATTAGTTGAAAAGTGATTCTGGTGATGGTCTTGGCCTGCTATTACGGTAGGCTAGGTGGGAATCATTGCTGCCATTGGCATTTAATTTTAAGATAGTGTGACGTGCCATGGCCAATTTTGTTACTTTGATTAAGGCGTGCTTAAAAGAGTGTGTTTCAGCATTTGCTTAGCTAAGTGCTAAAAGGGACATGGGCAACTCAGGCAGTCTAAACTTTACTGTCACTGGAGAATTTCAAAAACAAAGGGAAGAAATAATTTTTTTAAAATTATGCAGAGGTGCTGGGGGTGAGAGAATTCATCAGAGACAGAGTGGAGAGCAGAACAGGTGGATCTACTGAGTTACACTGCTGAGGGGAGCGGCGGGGGGAGAGAGGTCTGCTGCACCATGTGGGTCAGCTCCCTGGCTGGGATCGAACTCAAGTCGCGGTGACTGCGGATAGTTGATAGCACTGAGATTTTAACTCCTGTGCCACCAGGGAGTCCCGGAAGAAACAATTTTTTCATTACAGAAGTGCTTTGTGAGTTTAAAAAAAGGAGCTGCTTAGTAAGTTGAAATCTGAAGTCTTGGTTTAAGACCCTTCTGTTTTTGTGAAGGTGGTATGGTAAATGCTCAGATTTGCAGGTTAAAACAAAAGTATAAAGGGTCATTCTATAGACTTTCCTATTTCCCACGTTTATTGAACGTAGTAAGTGTGATGCACACCATTTATTAGAGGCTGGTGCTAGGGACAGGTGATAAAAAAGATGAATAAGATACTCCCCAGGAGTTTCTACCCTACTAGAATTAAGTGCTTTTGACAGTTTGAAATCTGTACCCCAAGCAGTCAGACTGAGGTAGTTTCTTTGCCTTGGCAGTTCATAGGCTTCACTTTTGGTTTATTTTTATTTTTTTTACAAACTCTTTGGGCTATGTGGAGGTTTTTATTCTCTTAAATTATTATTGCTTGATAGGATCCTTGGATCTGGAGAAACTGGGTGTAAGTCCTTATAAGAATAACACAGTTGTTTGAAAATGCTGTTCAGAAATATATAGAAAAAAATGTAAGGCAAATTCTTAGTTTGTCACAATCAGCTGCGTGAAACCAGGTACCTTCTAGATTTTATGAAAACAGTCTAAACCAAGAGAATTTTCTTTCTCCTTTAAGCACAGTTTTGTGTCTTTTGTTAAAACATTTTTTGGCCTGTATGTGCTAGAGGGCATAGAGGGAAAAAAGAGAAATTATTTTGGTGAGAACTAATCTTCCTGGTAAAATTTCCTAGAGAATTGAAATACAGTACATTTAAGAAGAAATTTAAATATTTGTGTTTGGTTCTGTGTCTCTACCCCTTTCCTGTCACTCTCTCCCCCCCTTGCTCAACAATAGCGCAATACTTAGAAACAGATTTTTGACAGCTAACACATATTTAGGTTGTGAATTTTTAAGTTGATGGTGTAAAATAAAAGGAACTCCTTAAGATTTTCTGTTGCAGAGGACTCATTGGAATTGACCTGTGGGGCATTTAGATCTATCCACTTTCAAGATCCATTTTCTCCTCCTGCCCACAGTCTTAGCACATTGGATCTACCCTGCTTGTTGAATGTGGCAGTCTGCATCTTTCTGAAAAACCACCAGAACTGTTGACAGCAATGTTTAAAAACTTACTTGGATATTAAGATGTAAGAGATTAATGCACCAAAGCAATCTTATTTCTTAATTGCTTAAAATTCATTGTTTCAAAGAATCTTCTTTACTTAAAGTTCCTCTGACCGGCTGGAATTTTATAATTATGCCCTTTGTCCCAACCAGCCTCTGAGAACAGAACAATTAAGGCAATTAAGATAGCATTAAATTTTTTGATGAAAAGTTGGCATTTTCTGTATATTAAGACTAGATGTTAGCTTCTGGGGTAAGACTGAACTCAAGATACAAAATTGTCTTGAATTTGCAATAAAATTTTGATGGACATTTTTTCATTGAGGTGTAAGAGGAGGCTATGTATCCAGGCCTCATAATCAGTTGGTAGTCAAGAAGCAGTTTTAACATTTGGCCTTTAATTTTTTTTCACTAGTTTTCTGACTTATACATACTAATTTCTTGGAAAATTTGAAAATTTCCTCAAAGCAAAACATTGAACCTTTTGTTATCCCGCTATACAGAGATAACTGCAGTTACATGTTTGGTGCATTTTCTTCCCGTCTTTTTTTCAATGTATAATATTAAAATTATTTCCTAGTTGAGATCATACTGCATATATGGTACTGTATCTTGCTTTTTTCATTTTAACGTCGTGAGCATTTTTCCCATGGCATTAAAACTGTCTTTGAACAATTGAAAGCATTTTGGGTTGTCAGCATAACTTGAAAATGTTTCCTTGGTGTGACACATGTATCTGTAATTGGTTTGATTTAGTGTGCTTTACTTCAATAAAAACTCAGTATTACAATTTACAGATTGGGGTGGGGAGTGGTATCTACTTCAAATTACCAAAATCTTCCTAGTAGATTTCCCTTTTCAATGGTTTAGTTCCTTTTCTGCTACATTTAAGACACAACATTGTACACATGAACTTGCTTGGCTTGGAACTTCAGGACACCACTTGCAAAAAGGGAGTGCTTTCCTTCCAGATGGAGCAGTTCATTTCAGATGCAAGCATGCCACTTTCTTAGATTTCCTAGTCAGGATGGCAATCACTTTGTTCAGTTGTGGGATTTCAAGTCCCCTCTTTTCTGCTGGCGTGAGAACCCCAAGCAGATCTGCACCATGCTGAGTGGGTCACCTGTAGTGGCAGTCTGCCTCCACACTTCTGTGCTAGCCCCCTGCTTTCACAGGTCTTGTTTTTGGGGGAACAGTAGGGAGTTTAGCTGCCACCTCCAGCCCCAGACTGCTGGCCCTGAAAGGGGGAGGAACTGGGCTCCGCACTTGCTCTTTCTGTGCCTCTGTGACCTGCCTCTGTGCCGGCCACTGGGATTACCTGTCATTAATTCTGAAAACAGGAGTTCTTACCTGAAGCGTGAACTTGGTATGCAAATATAGTTATGTGCTACCTTTAACAACTGCCATGTCACCTGGATTCTTACAACCTGGACTGTAACCTTGTTTGGCTCCAGCATGAGCTGTCTTTCCAAATTGTAATTAAATCATTCTAATTTCCCCACCCCCACTGGTGCACTAATCATGTAAAATGGATGCAGAAACTTGAACACGGATGAGTTTATCTTGTATCAAGCAACTGAGACTTTCCTGTCTAATCCTAAGTCTTACCCTGATCTTGTTAATTGCTTTTCCCACGGCCCCTTTGAAAAAAGTGTGTTTTTGGTAGACACTAAGTTGTATGCCCGTGGGCCATACAACTTTGTTATTTTAGTTCTGAAGCATGTTTAGATTCTCTGTAACTTGATTGTTCATGTGGCCTAGCTAAGGTTTCCTAAAGCATCTTCCAGTAGCTGTCATTGGTTATAAAATAAAAGTTGGGCTGTTTAAAATACATACATTTTTTGGGTGGTTAATCCTAATTTTCTTTGACACCTGTGGACGTCTTTCAGGGGAATGATTAGATTAAACTTGGGAAAGGATTTTCACTGCTTGAGAGTAGATAATAAATAGATAATGTTGCACATTGTGATTTTTGCCTGTCAAGCTATCTCCAAGCCATACACCCAATAGAGAAAAGATTGTGATTTCCTAGAAGTTACTGTTGAATTCAAATTGACCAATTTGATAACTTCACTCTCTCATGGAGAGAAACATTCGCTTCAGTTGCTCTTCACTTGTGATGGAGAACTTCGTAGCCTTGGGTATTTGTCCTCAGGTGTTGAGTACCTGACATCTACCTTAACAAGAGGGGCACTGAGTGGGCTTTGTGGAGTTCTCAAGGTAGTGTCAAATGACAAAGGGGATCCTGAGTTTAATTGTTCAAGCTGCCCAGTTTATTGCTGAAGGTCCAAATTTTGCTGCTCTGAAACCGTTATGAAAGGGTCATTGTTTAATGACCCTTAACACCCATTGTTCAATATGTGTTAACAGTACAGATCGGATCCCCGAGATTAGGAAGAAAGGCACAGTTCTCCCCTCAAGGATTTACAGTCTTGGTGGAGAACTTGAAAAAAAAGCTAATAGCAGTTTGGGGACAACTGACTTTAACCTTGATGGCAAAGAAGTGAAGAGAACCACTGAGGTCTATTTCTTGGTGTTGGCGGGATGGCAGAATAACAACAGCTCTGAATTTCACTGGGTTTCACAATGAGGAGTAGGACTTTGAAGCCTTTTTGTTTAAGAGTTCAGTGAGTGTTATGGATATGCCAGGTATGGTGTCATGTTCATTAGAGATGAAGAGAGACTGTATAGGAAGAGGAGGATTATTGTGCTATGTAGAATTAGCCCAAGACATTCCTTTGCCTTTTGCTCATGTACCCTTAATGTGCCCATGTGAGCTGGGGAAGAGCAGGGCAGCTCCTTGGTGTAGTGGTCAGTTTGAGATGTCCAACAGGCAGGTAGAAACGTGGCTTGGTCCTTGAGCTCAGGAGAAACATTTGCTCCTGTGGCACTGGTTTGGAAACTGGTGCCCAGGCTTCAGCTAAAGGGTCAAGGCTATCCCTGGGTGACATCCACCTGTCGGGGGGGCAGAAGAGCAAACCCCCAGAGGTGCCTGAGGAAGGAGCTGGCAGGCTGGGAACAGGAAGGAGTGGAGAGATGCAAGCAGGAGGGAAGAGGAGCCAGCAGAGACTGAAAAGGAGAGAGGTGGGAGGACCTGGAAAGCAGCCCCCCAGAGGGAAGAAGGTGCTGGAGGAAGCCAGCCGGGGCAGATCCTAGAAGGGAGGGAAGCGCAGGCCTGGCCATCTTAGGGAACTGCAAACCATTGGATGTTAGCTGGTACATGAGTCAGTCCTAGGGTGGGAGTGAAGAGGGCAGGCAGCACCTTCGAGGTACCAACCACTTTTTGGTAAAATTGTGTAGACTTTAAGGAGAGCTGAGGAATGGAATAGGAATATAGTGTCCGCTTGAGTCTGAGTCCCAGCTCTGGCTTACTGAGTATGTGACATCCCGTGGCTTCCCTAACCTTATATCTGTGGTTTTTATCTGTAAGATGGAAATAATATAGATGTCGTAGGGTTATTTTGATGATTAAATTAAAAAGTTCTTATAAGATAGTATCTGATACAGAAAGTACTCCGCTATCAGTTTTATTTTTTTATAGGTCACTAGCATTGGAAAGGTTTAGAGCTAAGGGGGGCTGGGGAGACTCGATCAGATTTCCTCTGGCCACCTTTGGGGAGAGGGAGGATGCATCTCCAGGGAGAGCAGCAAGGGGGGCTGATGGTGTCTTAGAACAGTTTGGAAGTGAAGTGTGGGCTGCAAACCATCATCACAGATGGGAGGTGGTTGAGGCCTTGGGTTTAAACATGTTCAGAATGTTTGTAGGGAACAGTGTCAGAGGGAATTACTGGATTTGATGTGGTAGGAAGCAGACTTCTTTTTCAACTTAATGTTCAAATTTAAATCTCATTTACAGAATATAAAATTAGAAGGGACTCCTTCCTACCAAACCAACCTCTAAGCTTATTATAAGAACTAAGCCCTGTTCTTTGGAGACATTGATCACACTAGATCATGTTATGTAAACTTAGTCTAGTGATGACTCAGACCCTGTGTGAGGAGAGAGTCTGAGAAAGAAAAACAGTAGTCAGTGGTGTTAGTTTTTCAAATTAAACTCAGTGGTTTGTGTTCTGGCCCCACTCATGCCTTCCATAGGTTCATCCTGAACACTTAGGCTTGGGACATATCTCCCACCTCCTAACTGTTCAAGTAGTGAGTGTCTGCACTGAGGAGTGCTAAAGATAGTCTGGATTGGCGACTTTGGAAGCAAAGTAGCAGGAGCTTCATACCACTGCTCCCTCTCCTTCTCCAAAGGATGGCAGATCATTCTGAGGGGTGTCCACCAAGTAGAGGTCAGACCTCGGGTGACCGCAGAGTCCGATTTGTCCAGGGCAGACCCACTTCACATTGATTGCCTCAGTGTAGTTTTTTAGCACAGTGTGCAGTTTTTGAGGATAAATTTTAAAGTCACCACAGTGGAACAAGGCCTCTCAGGCCTGGAAACGATTGCTTGCTCTCCTGCATGCATAGTCATACACTAGAGGGATCTTCTGGAACGGTGATTTTTGGATAACCAAAGCGTTGTGTGTAAAGCAAGCACTCCTTCCTGCACAGCTGTAAACGGTGTCCAGTACCCACCCAGGAGAGTAGCTGGGAGGATTCCTTGATGGATTTGTGGCCTGGGTAGACAGTGTGTGCCACATAACAAGTTCCCAATAACTGGTAATGACCAGTATCACATCTTGTATCAAAGCCAAGAGATTGGTTTCTTCAAATAAAACTTAACTGTTCCCTGGTGACCCCGACCAAGAAAATAGGCAGACATCCTTGGACACTGTGACAACATTGGAAATAAAGTGGGTTGCTTTCAAGAGGGTTAAATAATCGAGCAACTCTAAAACCTTTTTTCTTCTTCCTAGGTCTTAGTGGTGCAATGGCTAGTATAAGCGTGCGTTCGAGTACCCCAGGCTCTCCTACACATGTAAGCAGTGGATCGAATGCTAGTCGAAGGAGAAATGGACTCCATGATGTCGATTTGAACACTTTCATATCAGAAGAAATGGCACTCCACTTGGACAATGGTGGAACTAGAAAGCGTACCTCAGCCCAGTGTGGCGATGTCATTACAGACTCACCAACCCATAAACGCAACAGAATGATCTAAACCGCAAACATTTTCACACCCACCATGCTGCTTGAAAGCCACTTGATCCTCAACATATACTATTATTGCAAAGGAAACATGAGGCCATCTTCCCTTGTTCACTGTTTAACACAAGTGAATAATTCTATAGTGGTTGCCATAAAAGGAAGTTCTAGGTATTTACAGTAGATGCCTCTTGTAACTATGGCTTTCTTCAAACTATAACCCTAGCAGAGGACATCAGAAACCGTGTAGGCGTTAGCAGGATCATCATAGGCAAACATATCCGTTCCAAGGCTAAAAGTGACCTTAACTGTATTTATTCTCAAAGGGAAAGGAAATATCAGATGTTTATTTGGTTATAGAATGCCCCCTCCCCCCACCTTTTTTTATTTTTGGGGTCCATTTCCTGCTGTGTTGAGTATTTTGCTTCAACAGTATTGCCAGGTTCCTAAAATTCTCTAAAACACACGATTTGGCTTCCTCATCCAATCTGCAGGCTTCCATTTTCCAGCAGCACTGTACCATGCACCTGGTTCTATACGGTAGCAGCGTGCAACATCTGATTATTGGACTGCCCGGTTTTTAGTTTTCAAAGCAGTTTCTAATTCTGGTGATTGTGTAATGTAAAGAGGTGCTATGATGGTCATGCAATTAATACTTAATACTGAATCAATACACAAAACTTAATCAGATTCACTTTGTGTGTGTTAGTGCTCTAAAAGTAGCAATATTATTAAATTGCCCCCAGATGAACCCTGTAGGCTTCGAATACTCAGTTTTAAGGCAAGTACTACTTCCCATGCAGGACACTGTCCTTGTGGTAAACGTAAACACGTAGACTGCTAGCTGCCTCCCCGAGAGGTCTGCGCCATGAGCATGGGCTTCCTTTTTGGCTCAGTGTTAGAGGGAGGGAGAGGGATTCTAGTCTTTCTTATAGTTTACATTATTCATGAAAGGCCCCATTGGAGTGGGTGGGAGATAAAAGGGTCTTTTATTTGCTGATGGTGTGACCACAATTTAAATAGCAAATCCCAGCTCTCCAGTCCCTCTTCTAAAAAGTGCAGTTTGGAATCTCACTCTGGAAAAGCTGGGATCACATGGAGGTTCTCTAAATGTTAGGTAGACCTAAATAAAGGTTCTCAATAATAGGGTCCTCTCTTGAGTGAGATAGAAGGCCTCTTGTAGCTACAGTGTTTGAGAGCATGTTTCTTCTTAATTTTTAATATCTTGAACTGAATGATAGTTTTTTTAGATGAACTGATGTCAGCCTGCCAGGTACTGTAATTTATTCTACCATATCCTATGTATCAAGTAGGACAGTGAAAATGTTTCCTTGCAAACTTGTAGTCCAGTATCAGTTAACTTCCTGTTCTTATCCTTCAAAGACCATTGCAAACCAGTGTAAGGGTTTTTCCAGTAATTACAGCACTTTGTTAAAACTTTGCTAAGTTAACCATAATATTCATCGACTGGGTGGATGTGAACAGAATGTTAGAAACTGTGGTGTGAACCGAAGTTCTGTATTCATTATAGATATAGCTCTTATTTAAGAAGTCTCAATACCATACTAAAACTAGGAATCAAACTGAGGTAGTTCTAAATTTTTGCAAAAGTGGAACCTTTTTTCTTTATTGTTTGAAATATAATAGCAGGAAGAATTATAGCAACCTGTCATTTTACCTGAAACGGACAAGCCTATGTATTATGAAAACTTTCAAGCTTCCTTTTGGAATATACCAGAACTGCATTTGGGTTAGCTTTGTTTTCTCTTGTTGTAAATTTAGATTCTGGAGTTGGGATCTGGCGGGTGATGCCTTGCTCACGAGTGGCCAGACTCTTCCTAAAGGGTTTTGAGATTGAGGAACACATATTTAATCTCCCCTTTATGCCTTGGTTCCAGTTCCTCTTCCCAGGTTGAATAACAATTTTTGGGTTGTTTTTGTTTTAGTTGGTGCTCTGAAGCTTAATCTCAGTACCCTTTACTCTTGATTGTCAAATTTTGATAAAAAATGTGCCATTTTTTTGGTAAGAGAAAGCAGGTCTTAATGTCTGCCAGAACACGATTTATATGCCTTATTGGCTCCATTAAACTTTTTAAAAACTTTAACATTTGTTACTTTTTTCCATTGCATTTAGTCTTAAATGCTGTTTGTCACTTAATCATAACTTCTTCCCCCTTCTTTGCTCCATTGAGCTCTCATCTGCCACCTGAGCACAGAGTGACCCTGTGACCTAGGAGACAGGGAAGCGGGTCTCTGAGGAACGCTTAGTTCTGACTGCTAGATAGTTGAAGCCTTTTTTGTGCCAATCGTGGAAAACTGCATATTTGTGTGGCACTTTTAAAATAACTTTTTCCGGTCTCTTGAGAACAGTGTAGGCTGAATTTGAAAACTTAGGGAGTTTACTTTGGGGGGAGGTAGAACCTCTCTCTTCATCCTAAGCTAGAGTCTCTGATTCTTTCAGACCTCACTGCTCGTTAGTTCTGTTCCTATCACCCTGGGTTGACACTCGTGGTTTGAGTCATCTTCACACTGCAGTATTCTGAGTATGGCTGAAGCATTAAAAACCTAGGTGTAGTGTTTATGGAGCAAAGGTAATGGAAAGCATTTGGCTGAATCTAAAGACCTGCAGTCAGATTCTTCACTGTGGTTTACCCAACTGGAGTAGCACACACCCTAAGTCATTCAATGAATAAATCATTAAAGCAAAACAAAACAAAAAAAGATGGGGCTCGTCTGCAGTTTTATTTTGGTCATCACATCTGAACCACTTTTTGATGCAGTCAAATGAAGTTCAGGCTCCTGAGAACTAGGCTTCCACAGGCCGGTGCCTGTTGGAACTCATCAAGCTTCTTGAGTCAGCGTGGCTTTGGGCCTTAAGGTTTCCCCATGGCAATGAAAGCTGAACTGGCTTCCTCTCTGGCTGGAGAGGAAGGCCGGTTGAGGTCTGACCTTGAGGCTTCGGCCAGCCTTCGCGCTGGGAAGGCCCAAGAGACCAAGAGGTGCTTTGGAAACGGGGCCTTGTTGGGGACATTGGCAGTCCTGTTAATTTTAGAAAAACAATGAGTGAATCGTTAAGCTTCTGACATGATTAATACCTGGATTTTTCAAGAGGTCTGATGACTACAGATCTATCTCATTGCATTTTATCTCAGCGTGTCACAACCTGCCACTTCATCCATTAGATCAGTTACATAGATACTTAGTTTGAGGTTGGGACTCTTCAGGGATAGCTTTTGGACTCTTGGAATGAAGTGACTGGAATGGAGGCTTCTGCCAGAGGAAACCTGTTTACAGTCAAACAAAATTCAACTGTTGAATTACAGAAGTTTATTTTGATCAGATGTTTCTAGCACCTGCTCCCGCCTCCTGGAAAGCTGTTACAGCTTTGATCAACTTGATAACCTTATCCAGCAGCTGGCTTCCAGGTTCCACACTGGAGTGTCTGCGCAGGGTGTGGTGGCCCAGTGGGGACAGCGTTTGGGGAGCGGGGCAGACCTGTGTGTCCAGGCCTCCTTTCCCGGGGTCTGTACTTGATGTGTGAGCTCCAGGTGTTCTCCTGCGTGTTCTCTGTGAGGTTTCGTGCTGGTGGTTTTAAGAGTCAATACAAATTTTGTAGCCCTCGGCATAAATGGGGCTCGTGATGATTCCCCCAAGTTCCTGATGGCCCCTCATTTTATTTGTATTGAGTTAAACAGCTTTAAAGAAAACGTTTTAAGCCAGTAACAGTCCAGCTGCATAGCAGCTTCTAATGTAGGTAGCTCGTCCTACAGAATAGGGAGCTATTTTTTGACCTAATGGGCCTCCCACTGTGTGCGTGGCCCTTTATAGGGACCCCCCCCCCTTTTTAATTAGCGGTAGCTCGGACTATCTAAGTTTCTAGAGGATAAATTTCAGCTGGTACCATTGGCGGTTCACAGGACTTTGGGATACTGACTGGTCTTAGCAAGGTACCCTGCCAGGTGGTGTTGGGGCTTCACCGGCACCAGTGCGTTGGCTCCCGCGTCTTCGCCATTGCCAGTGTCCGGGCTACTTGCAGGCAAAAGTGGTCTGAAGGTTTGCCTTTAATTTTTGCCCCCTCCTACGAAGGAAGAATCTTTGCTGGATTTGAACGCTTGCTCCATTTGCTGGGTGTGGGCGTCTGGATCAGTTCACCTCTCTGGGCTGTCTCATCATCGGTGACACAGGTACAATAGAAAGAAGCCCGTGCAAAACTTTGTGACTTGAATTCCTTGGCGACATTTACCATCTGCATCATAATCCCCCCCACCCGCACCCCCCCACCCCGTGCAGCCCTTGAGAACTCGAATGTGGCTGATTTTTTAACATGCCATTGAAAACAATACTTCTAATTTTTGCAACGATGATTAAAATGTCAGACCACATAAAGGCCCTTTTAACTTGTCCTCCACCCTCCGCAAAGGTCAGAACGAAAGATTTTGAAGTTTTCTATATATACTTTTGTTATGTATGTAGCCATTAAAATGTGCTGGCTGTCGGGCGGCTGCTGGGGAGTTGGTGCCGGGTGAGGCACTTGGTCATGGCCGTCAGCGTGGGAGCCTCTCACCATCATCTGGGGCAGCTGGAAACCCCAGGGGTAGGCACCAGCCACATGGGGCCACCTGTGCCCAAGGTGCTTGGCTCCCAGGGCCCGGGCTCGTCCCCACGGGCGTGACTCTGCCTGTGGACCGGGTTGAACGCCTGCGAGGGAGGGGCACCGGCCAGCATGTACCGGTGACTTCACTCGGTAATACCCAATCCTCAGGTGGGGGAGCCACACCTTGGGAACCCAAGCCGAGAGTGTGGGGCCGCCTGCTTGCAGCCGCTCAGCACACCACACTCGGTTCGGGTCTGGAGGGTGCGGCCTCTGCACTGCTGGGAGTCTTGGGACCCGCCATTGTGGGGCTGCCTTGGCAAGGTTCCTTCAGCCTCTGCAACGAGGAGGTCTCGGCAGGCTGACAACAGAGGTTTGCAGCCTGATAGGATTTGGGGGTGTCTCTGGGGCTACCTGCCACTACTGGTTGCCTCCGACAATCCAGGAGCCTCCAAATCCACCGAAGTCTGTGCCACTTAGCTTTGAGGAAAGACTCTCAAACTATGGACACCTGCTCCCGAGGGGTGATGGTGCCTGGGTCAGGATTCCCTGGGCGAGGGAAGCACCTGCCTAACCGTCCTCTAGTTCCCTGGATGAGGTGATCGCTTCCCGCCACCTCTTCCTCCAAGGTACATTCGACCACTATGGCAGCGTGACTTCAGGTGTCTCCCGAGGTTTGTCACGACCAGGAAGTCCCCATGTGGCGCTTCTTGGGCCACTGCGTGCTCACTGTCTCGTCTGGTTCAGTTGTGCGGTCACGGCTTGCCTCTGTTTCTCCAGCGTGTGGACTGTGAGCCACAGTAAGAAGCAGCTCTCCATCCAGCCCGAGAGTGGAGACACCCCTGAGTAGAGAGCACTTTTTGCCTTGGGGCGCGGCGCATTCCGCTCCTGGGGTTCCTGCTACTGCGCTCAACGCCCAACGGCCTGCTGCTTCCCCACCAGCTGGAGCCCGGATCCGTCAGCGCCCGCACGGGTAGGTACTTGGGCACTCCTTGAAGGAGTCCGTAGATGAAAGACGGCGTGACATTTTCTAGGTTTTCACCAAGAACCCCCATTTTCTTCCTCTGGGGCAGGGCACTCACCGATTGTCAAGAACCTGGGTATGTTGGGGGGGACTGCGGGTTGGTGGGTGCGTGTGGAGGTGACGGTGCGGTCGCCCCGGCTGCTGGCCAGTCAAGGCGGTCATGGGCCATCGGGGCAGGGAGTCGGCCCTCTGAGTGAGGGCTCGCTCCCGGGTTTCACACTAGCTCCAGCCCCAGCTTCCCCTTCTCTCTTCCTCCGGCCCCGGGGTTCTCACTGCCCGCACGCCAGAGTCAGCCCTGGGCAGGCTGTACCCCAGGCAGACTGGACGGGCCCAGCGGTGGGGAGGAACTCAGCTCCAGGGAGAGCTGTGCCCGAGGGCGTGTTGCCTGGGCCTCCTTCCAGATCTCTGCTTACTAAGCAGGGGCCACTGGCACTGGACTGGGCACCTCAGGCCAGCCCTGAGGCCAAGGGCAGCTGCCTCTGGAGGACTCCTCCCTCCCCTGTGCTTCCCGCCCTTTGGCCTTCAGTCCCTCGGGCTTTGAGGAAGTCTGGACTGGACGTTCCTGGGGGCAGGGTGTTTTGCTGGGCTCGGCTGGAGGAAGCTGGCACCCGCAGGCCCTCGGGTGCAGTGAGTCAGCTCCACCAGCAGTGACCCAAGAGCCCCGCGCCTGGCTGCTGTGTCACCTTGGGAGAGGTTTACCATACAGATTCCTGGACTCCCCACCTCCACAGGCTGAGCTCACAGGCCACGTGGGGACAGGGTGTTTAAAAACATGTAAATTGCATAAAACGAAATGATGGCTCCTAAGCCCTCCTACCCGGCGCCCCTCTTGCATTTTAACATTTCCTTGATGACACACGCGCATGGGGCGGGCAGAGGAGGTCAAGGTGAAGTCTCCTCAGCAGTCCCCTGCCCGTCCTCGTGGACCACGGAGCGGGAGTCGGGCTGAGAGGGGCTGGACCAAGGCGCAGCAGTGGGCGAGCGCTGTGGGCAGGAGCCCGGCCCCCGCAGCCCCGCAGCTGCATTCCCGCCATAACGGGGCGGCACAGCCCACGCGGCCCTCAGGCCCTGAGTCTCCCGGCCTCCGGAGTCACTGGGGTCCTTTCAACACGATCGCTATACATGTGCCCATATATTCCTGAAAATAACAGAAAAGGGGTCACCTGCACCCCTAACTATCCAGGCGAAGGCTGGAGCTCTCCCTTCCATCCTGGACAGACCTGCGGGGCCTGCGTGCTCACCTGAGGCCGGGCCCTTTGGGCTTCTCTCCCTTTACTTGAGTGGAGACCCAGCGCTTGGGCCTCTGGGTGCAAGGGCCAGGACAGCCCTGGGGATGTGCTGCCTCTACCTCACACTTAACCAACCCACGTACAGCAGGTGGGCTCCTGGCCCCCCTTCACAAGCCTTCCCCCCCCAGATCTGCACTAGCATCCCAATGACCACTGTGTGCTTCACAGTGCTGCGGAGCCAGATGGCACCTGATGTCCCCTGAACACAGGGAGCTGGCCAGAGGCGGGGAGGCCGGGGAAGGCAGGGTGTCGGTGGCTACTGAGACTTGGGCCTACCAGACCCGGGCCATGCCTGCTGTCACCCAGCTGGGCCCTGCGTGTGGCCCTGTGGGCCTCGGGGACCGCCCCAGTGGACGCTTCCTGAGGTGGCCTTAGCTCGCAGCCCCCTCTCACACGGACTCTGCAGTCTGGGTTTTATGTCTGCCCCACGTGTCCGCTTTGGGAAAAGGCTATCCCTTTATTTTCGGTTCTCCTCCCAAATCATCTGAGCCTCCCTGCCTGATTCGACTCTGCCTCAGTTTCTCATTGTGTCAGTGATGATTTTACCGGTTTTGGTCTCTGCTCTGCCTCTCCTGCAGGTCCGGGTCTACCTGTGTGTTCACCCCTCTGCGCCTGTCGCTGAGTGGACACCGGCCACGCTTGCTGAAGGAACGAGGGGACCCGTTTCACGGTGAGAAGGCTGAGGCACTGAAAGGCGAGCGGCTGCCCAGCCGGGATGCGGCCCAGAGGTCTGGGGTCTGGCTGCGGCCCTCTCTGGAAGCTACTTACCAGCCTTCCTCTTTGAGCTGGGGAGCTGGGGAGTGGGTGGTAGTGTTAGGCTTCGTGGACCCCACCCCCACTCCAGACTAAAGCCATCAGGACATTGGGAAAGACAAATCCCATCACCACCAAAGGGAAGGTGGCTGGGACCTGAGGGTGGAGTTGGGCAGCCAGGTTGGGTATAAAAACCAAACACGTGGGCCTTGGGGGGCTCACTGTCGCTCGCCTCCTGGCTACACAGCTCCTGGCTGGCGGCCAGCTCTCAGAGTGCCATTTTGGGGTTCCTGGTTGGCGGATCGGGTAGGACTCATTTAAAACTTTGTCTCCCATTTTTCTCCCTGATCTGTCCATTTCCTCATCTCCCCTTCCCTTGTAAATAAACCTTTTATTAACCTTTCGCGTGTGCCTGCAGTAGAGCACTGATAAGTCCTTTTAAGCGCACAGGTTAGGACCTACAGTCAGGCACCCCGTTTTGTATCGGGGCTGCCCTATAACAGTTGGACCCTGGGTGGGCAGCAGGTCTTAACCTGAGCCTCAGTTTCCTCATCTGTGAAGCAGGGATGACAAAGACAACTACCCCGCAGTGTTGTGAACCTACAAATCATGATCCGATTGTATCTTAGCTTGAGCTCAACTACCTGCCTGCCCCCACCCCCTCCCCGCCCTGCTCATGGGACCTGTGACCCAGGATGAACCTGGATCCAGGTTGAGACCTTCCTTTAGTCAGTGACACAAGCGGATGCTGAAATCTCATTCCCCCACCCACAGAGCCCTGAATCCCACAGGCCTGCTGCCCTCTGGGGGTCCTCAGGGGGGCCTCCGGCACCCCTCCCCCTCGAGGCTGGGAGCCCTGCATTCTCCTGTGGTGACTCACTTCCTGCTTGGGCCTGGAATTTGGAAGAGGGAGAAACCTCTCTGAGTCAGTTCCTTGCAAACGGCTGGTCCCGCCTACCAGAGCCTTAAAGGGACAGTCCCATCAGGCCGGGCTTGCCTTGGGCCGGAGTCCCTGGGCTAGTGGGGTGCTGATGAATTAGCACAGAAGTCCTAGAGTCAGGATTTGAACCCAGGGAGTCTGCTGGGAGACCGGAAGTCCCCTTTGCTGAAGGAACTCTGCTGTCCACTTCCCTGATGCCAAGGCCAGTTGCTGGACCATTTTGGAAGGACCCTGGGCTGCCAGGACCTTACTCTCACCTCACTGAACTGGATGCCTGGTCTGGGCCTGACATGCCTCTTCTATCAAACTAGGTAACAAAGTTTTGGGCTGATGATGAAAACCCCATGGGATCCTGTTTATTGGGGTGTTGCTTAGATCCTGGCAGGGTCAGAAGCTTGAGTGAAACTGGAATCCCCTCTCAAATTCCTGTCGGTGGGATGCCTTTGGCCTTTCCTGAGTCCGGACCCTAGAGACTGGTGGGTGCCCTTTAGAAGCAGCTTCCTGGGCCTCACTTTGCCCTCCTCAAAAATGGGCCCTCTTATCAGTCTTGGATTTGAGGTTCTGCGTTGGGAGAGTAGGGAACCCGTGAGCCACAACCCACAGATATTTATTCTCAGGGTTACCCTGCTCCCTGACTGGCCTATTAATTCCCAATCCCAGACTGTACTACATGGGTTGCTGGTGGTTCCTTAGGAGCACCCCAGTGTGCTGCAATCCTTTTTTTGGCGAAAGATGAACCCGTGACTGTGGGCAAAGCAGGCTCTGACTTCTCGACATGCCAGAGGGTGGGGATGAGAAGGACAGGAAGTCTGCCAGTCCTCAGGAATTTATGTCATGCCCTCTGTGAGAGGACTGCAGGAGGCATCCTGATCATCCCATTCCTCAGCTGCCTCTAGGGTGCTTTACATGCATATCCCGTTGCACAGTGACTGAAACCCTGAAGGCAGGTGCCATCTGCCCGTGGAGAAGCTGTGGTTCAGAGAGGTTGAGTGACTTGTCTGGATGCCCAGCAGGGACTCAAGCTTTGGATTTTCTCTCTCTAAAGTCCAGGCTGTCTACCGTGTGACTTTCTTTCTTTCTTTTTTTTTTTTTCTTTAAAGATTTATTTATTTTATGCATACAAGAGCTGGGGTGAGAGGATTCACCAGAGACAGAGTTGGGAGCAGAACAGGCAGACTGACTGGAATACACCGCTGAGGGGAGCAGCAGGCGAGACAGGAGAGGTCTGTTGCGCCATGTGGGTTGCTCCCTGGCCAGTGGGGGATTGAACTTGTGTGATTTTTTGGCCCCACCCACCCCATCATGCCTCGTTTCCATGGAACTTGGGGAGTGTGATGCTTGGGATCAGTTTGTTTAACTTTGCTTTTTATGAACTCCAGCTAAATGGTGGTGTTTCATGGTCTCAGCATAAAGAGAGAAAAGAGCTCCTCTTCCCACTCAATCCTTTTTTCTTTAGTATAGAATTAGAGTTTTTTAAAAAATTATACTTGCGGGTTTGGAATATTAAATAACACTATTTAACGAAACAGAACACAGCAGGACTAAAATAAATCATGCTGACCTACAGTATCTGGGAAGAGGCTGCAAGCTTTGGATCCTGATGAATGTGTGAATTCGAGCAAACCCCTCGACTTCTCTGCTCCGCTTCCCCATCAGTAAAATGAGTAAAATGAGTAAAATCCGTAAAATGAGTTTCCACTTCGAGTCGTTACGACGCTTTAATGAATCTTGTGACTTAATATTTTAAAAGCCCTTTGAATAGCAGTTGCTGTTAAAACGCAAAACGTGTGACTGAGTAAATCTGAAGACTATTAAAAGATTAACTTTATCAAAACACCCACCCCACGGGCGTCACGTCCCGGGGCAGGCAGAGGGGCTGCTCGGAATGAGAGGCTTTTATAGGGGGGGGGTGGGCCCAGGAAGTCACGGGTAAGAGCAAAGTGAAAGCTCATTGGAGGAAAGTAAGAGTTCAGATGACCGTGGCTGCTCATTGGCTGACCTGCGGTGTTTCCATTGGCTGCTTGTTGCTGGGCAACACGGAACTATGCATCCGTGGTTGCACTTCCTGTTTGGGAGCGTGGGGGCGGCTGTTCCTGTGACGGCGTCATGACGTTGCTTCCTGTTTTGGGTGATGGACAGTTCTGAGGGATTCGTGACGAGCGGCGGAGCGTGGCAGCGCCCCCTGCAGGCCTTCCTGGCTCCTGCGGCCGTGGAGGTTTCTTTTATTTTCCCGCTCGCGTCCTGAGCGCCGTGCCAGGTCCGTGCGCCCGTCAGGGAGCGCGCATGCGCCGTTGTGCCCCAAGCCGCAGCCTCTTCGCAGACGCGTCCCCGCCCTTCCCTTCGGCGTCGGGAGTTCGGGGCCCGGAGCCGGCGGTCGCGTTCAGCCCGCTGCCTGATTTCGTGAAAAAGTTTGATTTTCAGAATCCCGTCTTGTTTTATATGTTGCTAGGGCCGCTTTCTCCACAGATGGCAAAGCTGAGGTCACGCGTTCAAAGTCCTGGCTCTCTTGATTTTTTTTTTTTAATAAAAAGATGTATTTATTTATGCATACAATAGCTGGGGTACAGGCCAGAAATGCGGGGGCTGAGAGGATCCACCAGAGACAGAGTGGGGAGCAGAACAGGCAGATCGACTGAAATGCACTGCTGAGGGGAGCAGTGGGGAGACAGGAGAGGTCTGCTGTGCCATGTGGGTAGCTCCCTGGCCGGCCGGGGATTGAACTCGTGCTGCAGAGGCTGCTGATTGCTCCATAGTGTGGTGCTTTTAACCCCTTGCACCACCAGGGAGCCCCTCTCTTGATGCTTTATAGAAAATTTGTTCATCCTGCTCCAAACCAGGCACACGATATATTAAAAAAAAAAAAAAAAAAGGAATTCTGCTATAGACAATTGCTTAGTAGTTTGCTTTCCTTTCTTTTTATATCCAAAAGGGCAGGTTTATTTAGAAAAACAAGGAAAGGAAGAGAAGATGCTTGCACAGACAAAAGCGGGTAGAAGGAGCTGCCCCCCAAAGGGATGCGTTTGCTGAAAGAGATGCCTGCATAGGCACAGGCGGGCAGTCTAGGGACCAGAGCTGCCTTTTGCCAGCGGTTTGCTTTTCTAACATTGCATCGGGGACCTGCCTTCTTTGCACAGCAGACCAGCTTCTAGTGTTTTCAGCTTGGCTCAGCCTTAATTTATTCTTGCATCTCTGTGATGTCATTTAGTTTACTTCTGTGTAGGGTACTGCAAAGTTCTGCAGGGACTTTTAAAGCATCTTTTGTGCATATGTGTGAGATTTGTAGATACCAAGAGGTAGAAGTTCTGGGTCAACAATATATATATGTTGTACATTTAAACATTTGATAGATGCTGTGCTGTTCTCTTCCCAAAAGGTCAATTTATATTGCCACCACCGAGGACTCATTTCCAAACTAAAATTGAATTTATAATTCTAACAAAAGTGCAAAGGAATTTTGGGAAGACAGGTAAGAAGTATTTAAGTTCAGCTGAAAGAATTAGCATCTGAGAATTGCTCAGGAAATTATGAAGATTTATTTATTTTTAAAGATTTATTTATTCACAACAGCTGGGGTGGTTTCTTTTTCTTAACAAAATGGATGAAGATGTTGAGGACACACAGTGGGATCCAGGGGCCAGGGGTGTAGAGGGGGGAGAATCATATGTCAATAAGAAAGAAACTTGGCAAAAAGGGGAGCTAAACAGAAGACATCCACCTGGAGCTTTCTGAAGCAGAAAGACAAATTGCCAAATCAATACACGAATGAAAATTCAACCTTACTTTTTGAAATTTAAATTTTGGAGATACTGTGATTTAAGAACAGTTTTAAGGGCCTCCTGGGTGGCGCAACCAGTTAAGATGCAACTTATGAAGCTATCTGCAGCCTCTGTGGCATAGGTTTGATCCCTGGCCAGAGAGCTACCCACATGGCGCAGCAGAACTCTCCTGACTTGCCCGCTGCTCCCCTCAGCAGTGGATTTCAGTCAATCTGCCTGTTCTGCTCCCCACTCTGTGTCTGGTGAACCCTCTCACGTCCCATACCTTTGGCCTGTGCCCCAGCTCTTGTATACATAAATAAATAAATCTTAAAAAAAAAAAAAGGAACAGTTTTTAAACAGTAACCAGACACTAATCAGTAGTGCCTTTCAAAAATCAGCTGGCCAGGGCCTCCCTGGTGGCGCAAGGGGTTAAGTGTCAACACTGTGAAGGTCTCTGCAGCAGGAGTCAGATTTCTGACCAGGGAGCTACCCACATGGTGCCGCAGACCGCTCCTGACTTGCCCGCTGCTCCCCTCAGCAGTGTATTTCAGTCAGTCTGCCTGTTCTGCTCCCCACTCTGTCTCTGGTGAATCCTCTCACCCCTGCGCTTCTGGCCTATGCCCCAGTTCTTTTATGCATAAATAAATAAAATAAATCTTTGAAAACCAAATATCAGCTGGCTCAACATACCAAGATGTTTAAAAACGATCTTTATTCCTTTTCCAAGCAGTAATACCAAGAAGAGAGTAATCAGAGTGTGGAAACAGATTCTAGAATAGCCTCTAGGGCAGAATGAGGTGTGAGGGGATTGAGTTAAACGTACCAGTTTCGTTGGCTGGAAAATTAGGACACCTGGGTCAAGCATGCTCTTGAAGACTTTCGAGAAATGGGGAAATGCTCGTAATGCAGTGAGAAATATGCAGACAGTCTCCCTCCGTGGTTTTGCTTTCTGTGGTGTCAGTTACCTGCGGTCAGCTGCGGTCCCAAAATACTAGCACAGTAAGGTGCCGAGAGAGCCCCAGCACTCACATAACTTTTCATAGTACATTGTTTGATTGCTCTGTGTTATTAACCTCTTACTGTGCCTCATTTAGAAATTAAACTGTACCATAGGTATGTATGTCTGGGAGAAAACGGTTTTATAGGTCTCCTTACTGTTTCCAGGCGTATGCCGGGGTCATGGGACTATCCTGGGGGAAGGGGCATTGGCTGATTGTATACGGTATGGTCTTAATTTGACTAGCACAGTGGTGGGCAGTATATTTCCAACAAGCGCTAGCTGCTGTCATTGTTACGGATCATTTCAAATCCTCAAATCCTCATTCATTCATTCATGTATTCACTCATTCATTCATTCATTCCTTGCGTGACCGCCCTGCCAGGCTGCCGACAGCGTGTGAGCTGGTGGGAAGGCCCCGGGCTTGGGCCCGCTCTGGCCAGCAGCCTGGGGCTCGCAGCAGCCCTCTTCCCCTGCCTCCCCTGCGGCTCCCGGGCTGGCTGGCTCTGTCTCTGGCCGGGCACTGCCATCTAGAGGCTCCCCGCTAACAAGACAGGGCTCGCAGCCCCTCATCCTGACGCCGGCTCTGAGAAGGCCACTCCTCCCTGCACGTGCCCTCTGGGATGGCTGCCTGTTTTCTGGAAGAGCTTCAACCTCAGATAGACTTTCTAGATGCCACAGGCAACATGTGGATCAAGGAAACCTTTGGGGCTGCCTTTCTTGAAGTGCCTTCCAGAAGTTGCTTCAGCAGCAGTAATTGAGGCAGAATAATAAAGATCCAAGGCCCATCCCATCCCAGCCCTGGATCAGACCTGCAGGGGATGGGGAAGCGGGGTGCTGAATGCCAGTTTTGTTTTTTATTTATTTGTTTTGCATTTTAGTAGAGCAGGTTTACTAGGAAAAAAAAGAAGGGCGAAAAGAGGCGCCCACACAGGCTCAGCCGATACGGGAGTTTTAGCACAGTGCCCGGGGGATTCTGACTGAGCTGCTGTCCCAGACCAGTGACTCTTCACGTAACTCCATGGGGTGGGAGCTTCCAAGGGATCTTTGACTGTCAACCCTCAAATGATCATTCATTTGTTCATTCACTCATTCATCCATCCCCCAGTTACATTGACACATTTCAGGTGGTTCTTTGACTCTATTTTTTTCTAAAAATTTATTTTTGTTTATGCATACAAGAACTGGGGTGTAGGCCAGAGGTGCGGGGGGTGAGAGGATCCACCGAGACAGAATGGGGAGCAGAACAGATGGATCTATGGAAATATACTGCTGAGGGGAGCAGTGGGGAGACTGAAGAAGTCTGCTGCGCCATGTGGGTCAGCTCCCTGGCCGGCCATCGAACTCGTGCTGCAGTGGCTGGTAATTGCTTGATATTGCTGAGACTTAACCCCTTACGCCACCAGGGAGGCCCTGCTTGACTCTATTTTTAGGTTCACAGCAAAATGAAGAGGAACAGAGATCTTCTGAAAAGAACAGTGATCAAGATTGTGTTGTTAACATTTTCTTTTTTATTGTGCTTAGGTTTATTTTTTAATTGAAGTCACGTTGTATTATCACATTCCGTAAGTTTCCGGCATCACGGATAAACCACCACGTGATCACCACGTTAAGTTCTGACTTTGTTTTGTTCCAAACCAGGACAAGAGAAAAACAGTGTCATCCTAGACAACCAATTCAGCTAGAGATGATTTCATTTGAACTCTTCTGTTCTCCTGTCATCTAGCTGGGGATGATAAAGCTCAGCCTGACAAGTCTGCATGGTATTTTAATTGGAAGATAAGTCGCACATTCTTTGGAATAACTATGTTTACAAACACAGAGCTCAATTGTTCCACATTTGGAATTGAGCCTTTCAAAACAACTTAGTCATGTTCTTCTCCCTGGCTGCCTCCAGTTTTAAAAACCTGTTGGAACATTTTCTGGGAGCCAGTGGTGCCGGCCTCACTCTGGCTTGGTCATCTGGGGTGGCCTATTTGCCAGTGTGCCTTGTGTCCAGTTCATGTCTAAGTTTATGTCCTAAGTTTCCTTTCGGCTCTCAAGTTCACTGATTCTGCAAAGTCCTGCCAGTCTTCAGCTTGCAAATCTTGATTCCCAAGGAATCCCAAGGGAGAAAGAACAAGGATAGAAAAATGGAAGAAAAAGAACTGTAACTAGGGTTTTTTTTTTTAACATTTATTTATTTATTTACGCAAGCACTGGGTACAGTCAGAAGCGCGGGAGGGTGAGAGAATTCACCAGAGCCAGAGCGGGGAGCAGAGCAGGCAGAAGGACCGAAGGACACTGCTGAGGGGAGCAGCGGGCGGCAGGAGAGGTCTGTCGCTCCATGTGGGACCCTCGCCTGGCAGCCGGGGATCGAACCGGCGCTACAGAGGCTGCGGGCAGCTTCGCAATGCAGCGCTCAACTGCTGCGCCACCGGGGAGGCCCCTAGGTTTTTTATTAATGTGTGAAAGACCAACATTTAAACATTTAATAAAACCCATAAAAACCTAATAACGTAAATACAGCATTTGGGGCGAAAGGAATGCCTGCTATTACTTTACTTTGATATAGTTTTTGAAAAGCAATAAGTACTACATTTTTTATTTTTATTTATGCCATATATTTTTTTTATTATTTTTAATAGTAACCTTCAGAATGGCTCATTTTAAAAAAAGATTTATTTTATTTATTTATGCATACAAGAACTGGGGTACAGGCCAGAGGTGCGGGGGTGAGAGGAGTCTCCAGAGTCAGAGTGGGGAGCAGAACAGGCAGATCTACTGAAATACACAGATGAGGGGAGCAGCGGGGAGACAGGAGAGGTCTGCTAAGCCATGTGGGTAGCTCCCTGGGGGGGAATTGAACTCAGTGGTGATGTCGCTGAGGTGTCGCTGAGGCTTAACCCTTAGGCCACCAGGGAGGTTCTCCCCTCTTCCTCTTGATTTACGATTGCTCACTTTTCTTTTCGTTAATCCACAGCTGCCCTTCCCTGCTGGGGTGGAGTGGAATCCTTTTGATCGACTGGATGGACACCCATCCTTGTCCATGGAAAGCTCTTCAGGTGTTACTAAAGCATGTCAGCCTCTGGGCAGGAATAAATCTAAGAAGTTATAACCCACAGGGCACAGGTGGTTGGCCACTTTGCACTGTGTCTTGATGGAGGTGAGGTGACAGCAGGAGAAAGGTGGTCCAGAAATAAAAATGGGCCTCCCTGGTGGCGCAAGGGGTTAAGGTGCAATCTATGAAGCTGTCCGCAGCCTCTGCAGCACAAGTTTGATCCCTGGCCAGGCTGCTGACCCACAGGGCGCAGCAGACCTCTCCTGACTCGCCCGCTGCTCCCCTTAGCAGTGGATTTCAGTGGATCTGCCTGTTCTGTTCCCGCTTTGCCTCTGGTGAATCTTTTCACCCCCCACACCTCTGGCCTGTACCCCAGTTCTTGTATACAGAAATAAATAAATCTTAAAAAAAAAGGGAGAAGTTCCGAGAACAGAGTGAGGGAAATAATCCAGATGGGATTCAAGAATGGAAGCTCAAAAAAGGAAAGGATCTGGCCGCAAGGGTGGGGAGCTGGTACAATCTGCTTCAGAACAATGGACAGCTGATTTCAACTTTAAAATTACTCTTCGAACATAGTAACATGTTGCAGGTGTGAACTAAAATGTACTCCTACCAGATGAAACTGCAGAGCAGGCTGGTCCAATTCCACGGCCTGAGTTGTAGACACAAATGAAAATCCCACAGCATTCTCTGCAGACACGAGGGCAGCATGGAACTAACTCCAGCTGCTTTTTCCTCAAGGGGCTCTCCTTGTGTGAGACTCTCGGGGATGCCAAGCCGCAAGGAGGGGGCCCCGTCTGGATGCAGAGAGAGTGCCAAGGAAGCCTGATTTCTAGGGTTGACTTTTGAAACCAACACGGGTGGCTGAGCGTGGGTAGGGTACATGAGTGAGGCTTGGGGGGCATCCCTGGTGGTGCAAGGCTTAGGTCTTAAGGGCTTAGGTCTCAGCACTATGAAGCTATCACGAGCCACTGCAGAATGAGTTCGAGCCCCAGCCAGGGAGCTACCCACATGGCCCAGCAGACCTCTCCTGCCTCCCCGCTGCTCCCCTCAGCAGTATATTTCAGTGGATCTGCCTGTTCTGTTCCCCACTCTGTCTCTGGTGAATCCTCTCACCCCCCACACCTCTGGCCTACACCCCAGTTCTTGTATGCATAAATAAATAAAAATAAATGTTTAAAAAAATCAGGCTTTTTACACCCTCCCTCCATTAGCTTCTATGTCTAACACCTGTGGTCTTGCACGTCTGTGATTGTGTACACCAGGGCCCAGAGAACATGGGGCGTGGGCATGTGTAACTGTGCACACCTGGGCCTAGAAGGGAGTGGACATACGGTGTCGCCATGGGAATGGGGTGGAGACAGCGGGGGAATGCTGAGGAAGAAGCTGGTTTGTCCCCCGATTCAGCATTAAAGGCCTGTAAACATCTACCAAAGACTCCAAAATTAATCTTTTCGTCTTCAACAATGGACAATGAACCTACCCGGCCTGGGAAGGTTGCAAAAACAGTGTTTGATGTGCTCAGAATTAACTTCTGTGGGGAAGACCATGTTCCAAAAAGGGTGAGTGCTAAGCATGTGGATTTGAAGTGGACGTACAGTAAATGCTCACACACGGTAAGTAAGGTCCTCAGCAAGACTGTGAGCAAAAGGACAGAGCAGACAATGAAATCAGTTTGGCCTGAGGCTAATTGATGTAAACAGGATCCAACTTCCAGGGCCGGGTTTTGGGCCACAGACACGGCACCCCAAACTCTCAGTGATGACCTAATACTTGTAATAGGAAAGAGTCATTTGCTCACAATCATTCATTCATTTCCCAAGTGGTTTATTCCAGGGCAGGGTCAGGGGCGGCTTGAGCCTTCTCGGGCAGTTCAAGGTCCAGGTGGGACCCACACCTGAGAGGATGCCCTGCCTGCAGTGGTGCAGGATGAGGGTCACGCCCCCCCAACCCCCAGTCTGGCCCTCCTCAGGCCCGTCCCTGGCCGCCTGCAGCGATTTCTCCATTTCAGATCAGTATGTGCCTCGTTCAAGTGTCCATCATCACTTTCTCTCGGAAACCCTCAGCGGACAGGTGTATCGAATTTCTGACAGCTGAAACTTCGGGTGGTTTTTTTATGTTATTTGTGGAGGGACAAAGTAAGGCACATGGCTCAGGGCCTTCTGCTGTGGGGATAGCAGGCAGAGCTCACGGGTGGTCCCCTTTTTATTAAAATCCTCAAAGGAAATTCCACTCTGAAGGGTTCCCGGGTTCTGCAGGACTCATCCTGACATTCCACGCACATATGGAAGATGCTGTCTCGTAAGCTGACACTCTGAGTTTCCAGGTGCATGTGAGTTTTGGGGGGTACTGCTCAACTCACAATGGCCCCATCTCTTCCCAGTCCCGAAGCCTGTATCTTGGTGACCTATTAGGACGCAGGGCCCGGGGATGGCCTCCAGGGCAGAGGGTTGGCCATTCCTGGGGGTGGGGGATGAGAAGGGAAGACCAGGTTGGGGGGCCTGGGGATGTGACGGGAACCTGCAGGGAGATGCAGACACTTTCACATGGCTCCTGCCTGTGAGGAGAGACAGAGCTGCAAGACAACTGGGCGGCATCTGAAGCCAGAGTGTTCTGAGAGGGGAAGTTTTCTGCCCAGCTCTGGAGTGAGAGTCGTGGGGTCCATTAATTCAGCATTGCTGGGGGTGGGAGGGAGCTCAGCCCCCTGCAGAGTGGCCACAGGTGGGCTGCTCAGACAGGTGGCCTTGAAAAACCATTCATAAAGAACTACTTCTGCTGTTTTAGCAAGAGCTGGGGGCCAGGCGATCACTTGTGGAGTGCAGAGGGGCTGGGGATGGCTGCTGAAATACTGTCCCAGGGGCTGCCCTGACAGCCGCTCTCCTCAGGTAGCCTGGTGATGGCAGTGGCGAATCCTGCTTATTGGTGCCTGGGTGGCCGCGGGCTGGGAGGACACACAGGTGTCTCCTGGCCTCTGTCCCTCTGAGTGGCCCGGTCTCCTCCCTTCCTTGTGGGACCTGCAGGGGAGGGGAGCCAGGCTTGTCCCAACACTGTTGGGGGCTGACGTGTGTTCCTCACCCAGCCCGGTCATATGTGGAGTCCCGACCCCCCACAGCATTTGGATATGGGGATATTAGAGACAATTAAGCTCAGGTGAGGCCATTAGCGTGGGCCCTAATTTAATAGGCCTGGCATCCTAATAAGAAATGGGTGGGAACAAGACTTCCAGGCAGCCCTAGTGTCGTCTACACAGCGTCCGTCTATAACACTGCGCTCCTGAAACCGCAGGTCATAAACCAGCAGGACTTCAGTGAACAAAGAGGACAGGAAAGGACATCTGGACACAGGAAGAATACACGGAGCACGCCCAGGGCTGTCACAGGCCAAGACTGCAGAAGCCACGGATCCCCAGACACTAGGGCCTTGGTCTCCAGATGCTGGTTTTCAGAAGGCAGGTCCCTTCCAACAATGACAGCGGGTCTGACAGCTCATGGTGTAGAGCAGAAAGCAGGACCCAGGGCAGAACCACACAGACCCGTCCTCACCCACCCTCTGACCTGGGCAGACTGCCAAGATCAGGGTGGAGAGCACCTGGCACAGATATTGACACACAGTGGGCGCTGCCCAAGTCAGTTTTCTCTTAAACTCTTTTCCTAGGAGACCTTCTGGAAAGGGACAGAGAGAATAGATTTTGCAGCGGGTTTTTGGGTCTCAACCCCGCCCAGCTCTGCCCTGGTAGCAGGAAAGCTCCACAGACAGTAGCGACGGAGCAGATGTGCTGAGCTCCTTAAGCTTTCTGGAGCTGCAAGTAGAATTTCCTATAATTTTCACACGTCACAAAATATCCTTTGGGTTTTGATGTTTTTTGACCTGCAAAACACTTTTAAGATGTGAAAAACATCTTGCCTTGGTTTGCACAAAAGAGTGGGGTAGATTTGCACCCCCTGCCCCCACCTACCCCCAATCCTCAGGCTGTGGTGACCAACCCCTGGCTGAGCTGTGGGGTCCCCAAAGTATGTGTAATGTCCTTTGTATTGTTGTAGTTGCAGAGAGCATCTGGTGAATGACTGACAGTGAACCTCTTCTATCTCAGAGGTGCATTTATTTAATTTAATTCAATTAATGTTTTAAAGAGTTAATTCATAAAGCATATATTGTTTTTTTAAAGATTTATTTATGCATACAAGAACTAGGGTGCAGACAGAGGTACTGGGGGTGAGAGGACTCACCAGAGACAGAGTGGGGAGCAGAACAGGCAGATCTACTGAAATACACTGCTGAGGGAAGCAGCGGGGAGACAGGAGAGGTCTGCTGTGCCATGTGGGTAGCTCCCTGGCTGGGGCTCGAACTCGTGCTGCAGTGGCTTCATAGGTTGCTTCTTAACCCTTGCGCCACCAAGGACACCCTCAGAGGTGCATTTAATCGGGCAGATGCATGCGGACAGCGCGAGGCAGGTCCGGGGAGCCCCTGCAATCCCGGGGGCCGGGCCTCCCTGCCATCCCCAAGGCGGCCAGCAGGGGGCGCTGGCGGACCGCGTTCCTCGGTGGCTTCGCCTGCAGGAGCCGCAAGCGGCGGGGGGGGGGGGGGGGCGATGGCCTCGGTGACCTCGGGGTGTCTTTTCCACCCGGCGCACCTTGGCTCATTTTGTGCAGAAGAAGGAGCAGGGATGAGCTGCCCCGAGCAGATGCAGCACCGGGAGCTCGCTGGGATCAGTCCGCTCTCCCGGGAGAGGGAATAAAATGGAGAGAATAAGACAGCAGAGGCATCCCGGGAGCAGATGGCTGTCAGCCCGGAGGGCCGGCCTGTTCCCTTCCCGGCTCTTTTGGTTCGTATGTGTGTGTGTCTAGAGGAATGAGCGGGCGGAACGGCCAGGCTTCTTTAATTTTTTAAAAAAAGATTATGCACACAAGAATCGGGGTACAGGGCAGAGGTGAGAGGAGGAGGCAGTGAGAGGATCCATCAGAGATGGAGTGGGGAGCAGAACAGGCAGACGGACTGAAACACACTGCTGAGGGGAGACAGGAGAGGTCTGCGGCACCATGTGGGTTGCTCCCTGGCCGGGGATCGAACTTGCGCTGCAGAGGCTGTGGCCTGCTTCATAGTGCGGTGCTTAACCCCTGGCGCCACCAGGGAGGCCCTGGGTTCTTTAATTCAAAGCAGGCCCAGTAAGCGCATGACAGGCAGAAAGAAGCGGGCGGCTGGGCTGGGGTTGGGCACCTGGGACCCGGGAGTGACACTATTTTAGCCCCTCAGACCTCAGCGAGGCTCCCGCAGGTGCCTACAGTACGGCCAGGAGACCCGCCTGCGGTGGGAAGGGGGTTGGGGGGCTCCCAGGCCCAAGTGCAAACCCCAGCTTTATCACATCACTGAACGGTGTTATGACCCTGGAGGGGGGGGTCCTCCGTTCTCTATCCCGGTTCCTCGTCTGTGGAATCCAGACCGCCTTTCCGCCTTTGCAGAATTGTTTAAAGATGCGATGGAAGAAGCATGTAGCAGCCTATGTATGGAAGCGTCTGGAACAACATGTGGCACCCAGCACACAACAGTGCCCCTGCCCTGCTTTCCCCTGCTGAACCCTGGGGTTTCCAGAGTGGGGACCACCGCATGTTTCCTTTGCCTCCCCAGGGAATGACTCCCTCATGTACCCCACACCCCTGGGCGAGGGCTGGGGCAGCAGCACCACAGATCTCAGCCACAGATCTCTTAGCTGACAGTCTGGCTGGGCTGGGCAAGGCGGTCTTCCTTGGCTTGGTCTTGATGAAGGTCAGCCGTGGTGTTTTTAAATTTATTTTTATTTTTTAAAAGATTTATTTATTTATGCATACAAGAGCTGGGGTACAGGCCAGAGGTGCAGAGGGTGAGAGGATTCACCAGAGACAGAGGGGGGAACAGAACAGGCAGACTGACGAAATACACTGCTGAGGGGAGCAGTGGGCGCAGCAGGAGAGGTCTGCTGGGTCTGATGCACCATGTGGGTAGCTCCCTGGCTGGGGATCGAACTCAGGCTGCAGAGGCTGCAGATAGCTTCACAGTGCTAGGTCTTAACCCCTTGTGCCACCAGGGAGGTCCCATATCTTTTTAAATTTAAACACACAGTTCCCTTGACCTGTAGGAATCTATCATGATACAAACAAAATTGCCAGCGTTGTAGGTCAGGTGTGCAGAGATATTTTTCAGTTTGCCCTGGAAAAAATTGGAAACATAATTATTCCATTAGGTGAATGATAGCATAAATTAGGGCACATTCAGAATTTTGGAACACCGGAAACCAGGAAAAAGAACTAGGCGGATCTGCTGTGTGGGTCTGAGAGGTGCCCTCTGTGTCGGTGAGTGGAAAGTGGGGTGCTGCTTCCTGCCTGCCACATGGGCACCTTTTTCTTTTTGAGGAAAAAGAGGCTCAATTGTGGGATGCCCAGCCCTCCTTGTCATCCGGGCTGTTGTCTTGGTGCCCGGAGTTCCTGCTGGTCAAGCTGAAGGTGCAGGTCAGGCAGGGGACTCTCACCAGGGCAAAAGCCCTGGCAGGAGGAACACGCTGGGAAACCAGTGTCTGCTGAGAACAGACGGCAGACGTCATGGCCAGCTCAGCAAGATCAGCTGGAATACCTCGCTTGTGAGGGTGAGCAGACAGTGAGGTAAGAATAAGGCTTAGAGACAGGATGCTTTGGTTAGTAGGAACTATGGAGCCCCCAAGCAATAGCCCTTGGTCACTCCACCCTAGAATACGTAGGCTTTTTAGTGGCGGAAGAGCCGGGTTGGCCTCTCCCTATCCACTTGCAGCCCGATGATCCGCCAGGCGCTGAGGGCCTGCTCAGTTCTGATTGGTGGTCCCTGATGAAAGGCTCCGGAGCGTTGACCACCCTGGGGTCATCGGCCAGCTCTCTGTTTTGCTGAGTCAGCAGTGGGGCCTAATTTGTTAATTAAGAGTAGATGTGAGCTGTCCTCGTATTTTCATTAACCTAATGGCCTTCCCAGCACGGCTGGGATTCGGCTGTAGCCATCACTGGAACTTTTAATGAAATGATTTGAAGGCCCATTAGCGGGCACTTCCCGCTATTAGGCAGCTCATCTGCAAGGACAGCCGCTTGGCAGCTGTGCCAGCCGGAGCCGGGTCCGAACGAACACTTGGGCTTGGTTTGAAGGCATGATTCTTAATCTTTTAGTCATGCTGGAGCGCTGGATGGCTTTTCCGGCTTTACCCTCATTTGCTCAGCTTTGGAAGTACAGCCAGGAGAATGCGGCAGAGGCTGCAGCAGGTGCAGTGGTGACCGCCCACGTGCCCCTGGTCCCAAGGTCTCTATCAATGTCACCTGTGACATCGACAGGTATCTGGGAGCCCTTGAGACTCAGAGAGAACTACTCTGGGAAGAGACAGGAGGTGAGGTCTTCCTGGCGCACCCACTGGTGTAAGCTCCCGTAGGGCGTGCACCAGGAAGACTTCACCTCCTGTCTCTTCTCAAGGAAGAAGGCAGAACTACTCTGCACACCCTTGTCCACTGTGCCTCCCCCCCCACCTCCCTAACTGACCTCCCTTTGCCCCCAAAGTCCTGTTTTAGCCAAGTTATTTAAGGTGGCATCTGAAGCCACGTGGGCGAGTCACTCAGTCCTGGGGTCTCTCCACGTCTGCAGGAGGTACCACGTTGTTATTGAACTTCTCTTTGGCTTTTTCTCTTACCGGTCTGGTGCTTATTTATTATTTGACAGCCTAGAAGACCCCAGAGGAGAGTGCGGTGGTTCCCTATGTGCCTCGACAGGGACTTCTGCGTTGCAAGGCTTGGGGGGTGGTGGCTGGGTTTCAGCCCCTTCCAGGCTGACACATCTCTGTTTCTCTCTGCTCCTTGGATCTCGGCTCATTCTAGTCGGGCTCTGAGCAGCTGCTGCAGGGTCTTCCTCAGCTATTCTGCACCAGCTAGAGGCCTGAGAAATGCTCAGGCTCTCTGAATGTCTCCCCCACTGCTGGGTTCCTTTCAGAAGCACTAGCCAACCCGCTCCAGGTTCTGTGCCCCAGGAAGGTGCCAGGTGCACACGCTGTGCCTGCAGGGTCCTCCACAGCCAACTCATGCCCCCTGTGCGCTCTCCTGTGACATTGGCCAGGATGACAGCCCTGGGTGACCTCGTGGCTGGGAGAACCTGGGGGCAGAGCAAAGATCTCCTCCCCTGCATGCTTGGCTGGGCTCAGGTTATTTGATTTTTAAAAATTGCATCAATCATACACAAATATATGAAAAAATTCCAATAACACAGAAATGCTTAGTCAGAGGTGAAGATTCCCTTTTACCTTGTCTTTTGATGATTTTCCTTAGACTATTTTATAAATGCGGACAGAGAACTAGGTACAGATAGGAATAATGTAGACAGATGTAGACAGCTGTAGCTAGAGATTAGAGATGAATATAGCTCCATGGACATAGATCTGGATTTAGATAAAGACATAGACGTAGATATAGGTATAGGCTGTTATATAGACTATATAAATTGTGTATTTTAATATTTAAATGTTGTGCTGGCTGTATGGTTTGGCGACTTTGTTAACACGAGACAATTGTCTCGGAGGTTTTCTTAAACAAGCTCATCAATACTCACCTCTTTCAATTCGTTCTTTAATTATGCCTGTTTCTTTTCCATACTTCCAGCACAAGTATTTATAGCTCTTGACACTTAAGTATTTCTGGGGGATGCATTCTGAGAAATAGAATTCCTGGGTTGAAAGGTAGAACATATTTCAAATCTTGGGAGGTATATCAAATTGCCCTCCAAAAAGGTTGAACCAATTTGTGCTCCCAAAGTCATTTCATTTGAATATTAAAAAGGATGGTGACCTCGTTTTGAGTGTGAAGATGGTGAAGTGGGCAGATCAGTGAGGGATAAATAGGTTACGGTGGAGCCAGCTGGTCTACCCGGCTCCCGCCCGGCGATGCTATGTCATTTATCTTCAGGGCACGTACTTGAAAGAGAAAAGAAATGTTTTTGAATGTTTTATAATTTAAATTTTCTCTGATAGAAACAAGATTTTCCTTTCTTCTTTGGAAATTTTGGAATGAGTGAATTTCCCTATGTCAACGATCAGGGATTATGATGGAAGGTTGGTCCAGGCTGTCGTGGTTGTAACTCAGCAACAAGACAGAGTTAATGGGATTTTGACTCCATTTTACCTGTAGCCCCAACCCCCACTGCCACTCCAAGATGGACTATTTAAATTTGTGCCTGGAGTTGTGAAAATGCAACATGAACATACACTTAAAGGTTGAACAACTCCATCTTCCTCCTTCATTTAAATTCTTCCTAATTTTTTTCTAATTGAGAGGAAATGACTATAACTGGGGTTCCCTGGATGTGATGGCGTGGCTATTTAGTTGTATCTGGACTTTTACCCAGATCTGAGTTATGCTCACGTAACCGCGTTGGTACTCCTAAGGGATGTGTGTGTTTGTGTGTGTGTGTGTGCGTGTGTACATGTGCCCACACATGCATGCAACGAGACTAGGTGTCTAGGGCTCTTTAGAAAAGGGCCAGACTTGGAAATGTTTAATGCTGGACAGACATGTTCTTGAACAGGGAACATGGTTTCTGAGATTATCTCTTTGTTCCTTTTGAAGGACAGGAGGGAATTCTGCCAAGGTGGATATCCCTTAGCCAAAAAGAAGATCCTGATGACCCACAACTTGCCAGAATGTGATGAGAAGGAAAAAGATGGATTAAATTAAGTGCATCAGGGATTAAAATGGAAAGGTGGTGCAACCTGTGAGACTTACTGTCTGGTCCTGGTCCCACCTTCTCCCCCACTATCTCAGCCTAGCAACTCCCATCATCTTGCCCCCGAAGGTTCTGCACTTGCTGTTCCTTCCCCTGGAATGCTCTTAGCATCTTCTCACCTGTTTAACCATTACTCATGCTTAAAGACCCTGCCCAGGTGCGATCCTTCCTGAAAGGTGCTTCTTGGACTGTAATGAGTTAATGGTGGAAACTTGTTAAAATGCAGATTCTGATCCAGCAACTCTGCAGCGGGTGTCTGAGGCTCTGATCTTGAGTCCTGGACAGCAAAATCTAGGGAGTATTCCCTGACTCACCACCCCTGGGCAAGGTGCCTGTGATGGTCTGGATTACAGTCATGTAGGGGATATGTTCTGAGCGACACTTGGTTAGGAGGGGACTTTGTCTTCACATGAACATCATAGAATGTAATTGCACAAACCTAGATGGTGTGACCTGCTCCACACCTGGGATGTAGGGTCCACTGTCAGACACGGTGGTGGTTTGTTGACAGAATCATCATAATGGGGGGCATGATGTATTGCTCTTCAAGGATTTACTCCCCTCTCCCTTGCATTGTGAGTGGGAGACACTACTCCACCCCACTGACATTGGCCTTGGCCATGGGACTTGCGTTGAGCTATTGACCATTGATGGAAAGGAAGAGTCAAGACTGCCGCAGCTTGTAGCGGATGTGACTTGAGTGAAGGCTGTTCCCTTGTACTCTGTTCCAGACACGAAAAGCACATGCCAGGCAACTGCTGGTTCCTGAGGCCTGAAAGACTTGTGGGGCACAGTGACCCCCAGTCCTGTGGTCCTGTCCCCTGGAAGCAGAGCTGCCCAACTGGGTGATGACAATGATGCCTCTGGGGACGGTGTGTTACTCAGCACTAGCTGATTGATACAGAGCCAATGCCGTTCTCATCAATGCCTGTCTTTCTTCACCCCATTCCCATACTCACAAAGGTTGTGAAGACCTTACAGCTCTAAAATCTTCGCCAGACTATATGTTCAGAAATTATATTGGCCTTTTCCACTTCCCCTAAAATTCGACCTGACTTATGGCAGGCATTCGGATAGTATTTTTTGGATGGTAGATTAATAAACAAAAGAATGAAAGAATGAACTTTGTCACCCTAGTTCCTTGACTGCCTTTGGATCCTCCCAATTACGTTCAATCTTTCTGAACAATTACTCTAGCAAAGTCAGTTTATTTTTTAATATTGTTTTTTGTTTTGTTTTTAAGATTTATTTATTTATTTATACAAGCACTGGATACAGTCAGAAGCGTGGGAGGGTGAGAGAATTCACCAGAGCCAGACTGGGGAACAGAACAGGCAGATTGATGAAATACACTGCTGAGCAGTGGGCGTCAGGAGAGGTCTGCACGCCATGTGGGACCCTCACCAGTGCCCAGGGTTCGAACCTGCGCTGCAGGGGCTGCGGGCAGCTTCGCAGCCCAGTGCTCAACCGCTGCGCCACCAGGGGAGGCCCTAGCAAAGTCAGTTTTTAAGATCTGCCCAAAACAAACATAAAGAAAACCCAGGACCTCCCCAGTGGTGGAGTGGGTTGAGCACCGCGCTGTGAGGCTGTCCGCAGCCTCTGCAGTGCGGATTCAATTCCCAGCCAGCTAGGGAGATACCCACATGGCATGGCAGACCCCTCCTGCCTCACCCGCTGCTCCCCTCAGCAGGGTATTTCGGTCATTCTGCCTGTTCTGCTCCCTGCTCTGTCTCTGGTGAATCCTCTCACCCTCCCATGCCTCTGACCTGTTCCCCAGTTCTTGTATAAATAAATAAAAAAATCTTTAAAAAAAAAAAAAAACAGAAAACCCAAACCTGAACCATTGCGTGTGAGCTCCACACTGCGCTGGTCGGCCACTCCCCCCTCACCTTTGTTTTATTCCTATTAGGACAGTTTTGGGAAGGATCTGTCTTTCTCTGAGCTGGGAGGATCCGCGGGCTGGATGGAGTGATGACACGCTCAGCCATCTGGCCCAGCAGGTGGCTGGAAGGAGACTCATGCCCCCACCCTGGCCCACGGTCTCCCTTCCTCCCCCATGGGCCTGCCCCTCACTGAAGTGATCTGGGATCCTTCTCTGAAGGTGGAGAGTTGGGCCTGCTCCTCTCTCTAAGAATGTGTCTTCGTCCCCAGGGGTACATGGGGAATAGAGCGTTACTATTTTATGGCCAGGAAAACATTAATGAAAAATGAACCATCACTGAAGTTAATTTCAAAGATTTATGCATCGTCGTGACGAACAGGCTGCACCTGTTCTTCTGACACCCTTTAACAGCTTCCCCTGCCCCCTCCCCACCTTCTTAAAATTCTCCTCCTTCCCCGAAGGCACCTGGTCGGTGTGCTAAGCAGTTAAATAAATGTGCAGTGGGAGGGAGACGCGGCTTGTTAATTAAAAATGCTGCTCCACACTCCAGGTTGGGAAGAGGAGCCAGGCTGAGCGGAAGGAGTCACTGTTGAGGAGGTGCTGGCTGGATTATAGAAGGTCCCCTGTGTAGTGGGAGGAGCACAGGCACGTGTTCGCTTCCCCTCCAAGCTCCCGCTGCCTTCCCACACAGGGCCCGACCCCTCCTCCCTTCCCTCTGCCCCAGGATGTGCTCCTCTGTTTGGTCCCCTCACAAGAGGGTCTCCTGCAGCCCTGTCCACCGCCCCCATTCACCCACCCCAATCTTGTTTCTTTGGTGGCTGGGTGTTGCCAAGAGATGTACCCCATGTTCTTTCTGGCCGGCAGCCCTCAGATGGGGAGCTTGCCTCTTGGACTTTGTAAAAAGTTATGAAGAAATCCAAATTTTGGGGCTGTAACAATGAGGCTTTTTTGGACATGGGTCTGCTGAGCTGCTCACATCGGCAGGCTTTGCCTCTCTCCTTTCGGCATGTGAAAGTATCGATATTTCTAGATCAGGGAAAGTGCTGGATTCTTCGAGGCTTTGGATGAACCTCTTGCCTGAGAGGTATCGCCCATCTCCTTTTTCTTTAAAAACTCTGAGGCACAACATACATGCTCGGTGTAGAAGACTTTCTTTTCTTTTCTTTTTTTTTTTTAAAGATTTATTTATTTATACAAGGCACTGGGTACAGTCAGAAGCGCGGGAGGGTGAGAGAATTCACCAGAGCCAGAGCGGGGAGCAGAGCAGCCAGAAGGACTGAGGTACACTACTGAGGGGAGCAGCGGGCGGCAGGAGAGGTCTGCGCGCCATGTGGGACCCTCCCGGTGGCCGGGGAGCAGCCGGGGATCGAACCGGCGCTGCAGAGGCTTGGGCAGCTTCGCAACCCAGCGCTCAACCGCTGCGCCACCTGGGAGGCCCGAAGACTTTCTTTTTGATGTGGGCCATTCTCACAGGAGCAAGGGACGATCTTGCTGTGGCTTTGATTGACACTCCCCTGAGGATAAGTGATGTGGGACCTTTTTTCCATGTGCCCACAGGACATTTACATGGCTTCTTAGGAGAAGTGGCTGCTTAACTCCTCTGCTGTTTTTTGATGGGGGTCTTGTTTCTTTTTATTGAGCTGTGTGAGCTCTTTGTAGATCTTGGATATTTACCCCTTGTTGAATGCATGATGTGCAAATATTTTCTCTCGCTTGGTGGGATGTCTGTTCATTGTAATGAGAAGTTTGTAGCTTGATGTAGTCCCGTTTGTTTATTTTTGCTTTTGTTTCCTTTGCTGTTGTGGTTGAGCCCCCGAAGACATCCGGATGCCGGTGATGTGGGTGAATTGCTTATGTTTTCTCCCAGGCAGGGATAGGTGCATGCGAGGGTGTAGAGTGTAACCTGTGCCTCTGCTCTAGATGGCACTCTTCTAGTTTGGGGGTTCAGGGACACAGGGACACAGGTGTTGCTCTCCTAAGTTTCAAGAGTGTGAACTCTTGCACTGATTTTCTTATTCTTTTTTAAAAAGATTTATTTATTGATGCATAGAACTGGGGTGCAGATCAGAGGTGTGTGTGTGGGGGTGAGAGGTTTCACCAGAGACAGAGTGGGGAGCGGAACAGGCAGATCTACTGAAATATACTGCTGAGGGGAACAGCGGGGAGACAGGAAAGGTCTGCTGTGCCATGTGGGTAGCTCCCTGGCTGGGAATTGAACTCGTTCTTCAGTGGCTGCAGATAGCTTGATAGTGCTGAGACTTAACCCCAGCACCACGAGGGAGGCCCTGATTTTCTTCTTTTAAAAAGAAATTCTCTTTGTGGGCCTCCCTGGTGGCGCAAGGGGTTAAGACGCAGCCTATGAAGCTGTCCTCAGCCACTGCAGCATGAGTTTGATCCCCGGCAAGGGAGCAACCCATATGGCGCAGCAGACCTCTCCTGACTCGCCTGCTGCTCCCCTCAGCAGTGTATTTCAGTCAGTCTGTCTGTTCTGTTCCCCACTCTGTCTCTGGTAAATCCTCTCACCCACCGCACCTCTGGCCGGTACCCCAAATCTTGTATGCATAAACAAATAAATCTTTAAAAAAAAAAATTCTCTTTGTGGATTTTGCCAGGCCAAGCTGAGGAAGCTAATGGATTGTAAGGTGTGTTATCCGTCCAGTTAATCCGCTGTTTCCTGGACATCTGCCGGGTGCCTGTGACTAAGCTGTGACTGGTTGCTTTGTGCCTGTTTTCGGTGACTGGATGATGATACATATTCCAGGTGTCAAAAAGACCTGATTCATAAAATTGAATGAGATAAGTCCTGGAGGGAAATGCATGCCAACTGTGGGCACATGGTTTCGGGAGCACGTGTGGGTCTGATGGGGTGTGCACAAAAGGTGGTTGAGTTTTGGGGTGACTGGAACTGCCACCCCTGAGGAGCATCTGAGGAAAGCAGAGGACTCCTAGCAAGGCCCCCTGGGTGCCCTCATTCATGTAGCACATTGCACTTGATAAAGACATTGATCTTGCACATTGCCCCAGGCCTGCAGCATCTTTGTGAGGTAAGCGGCTGCATATTTTATGATTCACTTCAGGGCCCATACAAGTGAGACCAGGGAGGTGACGTCAAGGACTTCTTCACAGGCACATGGGACATTTGTGCCCGAGCTAAGAGCCAAGTCCAGTGCACCTTCTTCATAGACCTAACTGTGGGGCTGGGGTCTTTCTGCCAGTCTGGGAGCAGGTGCCACATGGGGTCCTTGGCAGGACCCCTCTCTGCCAGATTCAAGCATCCGGTCTCCACTGCAGGCGTGTGGGGTCAACTCCCTGCACCCTCTGTGTGGAGGGCCTTCATTTTATTCTCACCTCCTGCATGTTTCTCCGAGACCTGTCCTCATACTCCCCAGGCCGCGTTTCCTTCGTGGGACTCTGGGGAATTACCTGCCCGATGCCCTCGCATGCCAAGGTTGGTGCAAAGCTCTCTCTATCCATTTTAAGCCACGTCCCCCACGGGCCGGGCTGTTGCTGGCGTGTGTAGGTGGGAGATGGAGGCATGGGCCGAAGAAGCTGCTCATGCACTGCCACTTGAGTGGGTTAGAGCCTGTGGGAAGCACCTCAGGGGTTTGTCTCAGTCAGGCCAGACACACGGGCACAGAAATGACTGCAGAGGAGTTTTATGCTCTCCAGAAACAGGGGGCACAGCATGGGGGAGGAGGGAGCCTGGGGAGGTCAGGAGGCAGGAGGTGGTCAGAGAAAACCTGGGCAACAGTTTCCACAGGACACAGGCAGGGTCGGCAGACTTGCGTTGGCGAGTTTGAAGAATTTCAGCACCTTGGAGGCTTAGAGCTGCGTTTAGTTGTCTGGGCTCTGGCCTGGGGGAGCTCTGGGCCAGGGGATAGTGTTAGAACCTGATGAAGGGGGTGCCTGGGTTGTGGGCTCCGGGTTGACTGGTCTGCTCATGCTCAGCCAGGGAGCGCTGTGCAGCCTCTAGGAGTCAGCTAACCCCGGAGCAGACCCTGCCGGCTCAGCAGGACTCCAAGATGTCAAAGCAGCAAAAATAGAGTAAAAAGTCCCCTGATTAAGGCAGAACCCCAAACCACGTTCTCCTCACTACACTAGCCCTTCCTGTCAGAGAGCAGGGAATATTTCCTTGAGACCGAGGAGAAAAAGCACCAATTCTTTTGGTCTGTGAATCATTTCTTCCCTCTCCCAGACTGTGCATTCTCTCTCTCTCTACATCTTTCTTGTCTTGCAATCACTTTCTAGAGGACATTGAACACGATAACTCTTTGCCGGGCCCAGCCTGGGAAACTGTCAGGTCTGTGGTGAAAAAGCATAAATTTCTGGCGAAAGGCAGCAATGAGAAGACAGAAGGAGGTGAAACCCTGGGATTTTCGCGGCATCTCTCTCTTGCAGGGCTCAGCTGAGGCTGGAACAGCAGGGTTAACTCTTGCAGGCTGGCTTCGCAGGGCTGTGGACCTCACAGCAGAGGGTTTTCTTTGCCAGGCATTCGAGGCAAGTCCCAGGGAGTGTCTGGCCTGCGGTGGCTCCTTTTCCCTTCCCACCCAGCTTTGGCCGAGCAGTAGGGAGAGGGCAGGGAAAGGTCTATCTGAAATGAGAAGCTGCTGGGAGAGTCAGCACACTCCTGCTCTGTGTCTGAGAGCTGGGTCGAATAATGAGAATAATAGCTTACATTTAGGCAGCTCTTGTTATGTGCCTTCGCCACCACTACCACCACCATCACCATCATCATCATCATCACCACCATCATCACCATCATCACCATCATCACCATCATCACCATCATCACCATCATCACCATCATCATCACCATCATCACCATCATCACCATCATTATCACCATCATCACCATCATCATCACCATCATCACCATCATCACCATCATCACCATCATTATCACCACCATCATCACTATCATCATCACCATTATCACCATCATCACCATAATCACCACCATCGTCACCATTATCATCACCATCATCACCATCATTATCACCATCATCACCATCATCACCACCATCACCATCATCATCACCATTATCATCACCACCATCATCACCCTCATCATCACCACCATCACCACCATCATCACCATTATCATCACCACCATCATCACCATCATCATCACCACCATCATCACCACCACTATCATCACCACCAGTGATGATACCATACCACCACCACCACCATCAACCATCATCAAGTGAAGGAAATAGGATGCAAGAAGGACACAGGGAACATTCATGCAGTGCCTGCTTGCATTTCATTTTTTTTTTAAGATTTATTTACTTATGCATACAAGAGCTGGGGTGTAGGCCAGAGGTGGGAGGGTGAGAGGATTCACCAGAGACAAGAGTGGGGAGCAGAGCAGTCAGATAGACTGAAATCCACTGCTGAGAGGAGCAGTGGGGAGACAGGAGAGGTCTTCTGTGCCATGTGGGTTGCTCCCTGGCCGGGGATTGACTTGTGCTGCAGTGGCTGGCGATAGCTTCATAGTGCTGAGATTTAACTCCTTGCCCCCTCCTGGCCCCCTGGATTTTGGATTTTATGCTAAGTAGGATAAAATTGGACCCACTATAGGGTTTTAAGTAGGTGGAGGGTCATACCTGTAATTACCATTACAAGGTCACTCTGGCTACTGGATATGGGTCGGAGGGAGCAGGAGTCAGTGGGCACATGTCCTGCAGTCCAGGGGAGGGGGTGGGGGGTGCATATGAGGAGGGTGGCTGGCGCTGAGCTGTAGGTAGAGGAGATGGGTAGGACGATTTAAAGTCAAGAGGCACTGGTTTTAGAGGAACACTCAGTAGGACTCGCTGACTGCACGGACACCTTTCTTTTCAACAGCAGATTGATATTAATTTTACAATATATTTTAAAGTATATTAAATTTATAACACACATAGCAGATTGGTATAAACAAAATATAATTTTATAATACAGTCTTCAAAATGCACCTGTCACCATTAAGAAATGCCCGTCTCCAGACCTTTGTTCTACATCTTGGGGGGGTCTCACTGGTACCTTCTTTTCCTTTTTAAAGTATTATTTTGATTGGCTACAACACTGCCTGTGACTAGGGACAGAGGTCTGCACCACCACCAAGGCGCCCTTGGCGCTCCACCATGGAGTGTTCTAGAAAAGCAGGGAGAAGGCCATGGGTGAAAGCCAGGAGGAAGGTGGGTGGTTGGATCCTTGCAGGCCAAGGCAAGGACATTAGTTTTTAGTGCCAAGAGAAGTGCTGGGGGGCTCCTAAGCAGAGGAATGTTGCTGTTTTAGGAGCTAAAAGGTCACTCTGGTGTTGGGCGCTTGGGGCAGAATCTTGGGGACCCAGGAGGGGTTTGGCCGCAACAGGAGGGGGAGAGTAGCTTATTGCAGGAAACAGGGAATCGCACTTGACTTTCAGCTTCTGGGAGTGCAAACCTTTCCATCCACAGGAAGGCAGAAGCGGGGTTCGGATTCTGCTGGGCACCTGGAGAGGACCCCCAGGACCTCCCAGAGGCCAAGTCATGTGGCCTCCTCTACCCCCAGCACATCTGCTTGCTGGAACCTTCCTCGCCAATTCTATTTTTGCTCCCCTTGGCAACTCTGTGGAAATTAAAAGGCTATTTGCAGTGACTAATGTTGCTAATTCTGATCAAACAATTTAAAATTCATCTTTCGCCATATCGGAGACCCGCTAGGGAACAGAATTAACACATTCTTTGTGGCAATTTCTATGACGGTTGGTGGAAAACAAAAAAGACATTAAAATTGGGCTCCATTCAAGCCGCTGTTCATTAAATGGCTTCCTTTGAAGTACGCTGTCTCCATCCACACAATGTCTGTTCCGCTTGCTAACCAAGGGGGGGACCCCACAGGCTGCTGGGCTCCCAGGTGCTGGAAACTTCTTTGGAGTCTGGCAGGTCACGCCCCACGCCCTGCAGCCTCGGTCTCCTGGCCCTTCCAGCCCACCTCCGGCTCCTGGATTCTCCCTGTCCTGGGGGGGACATGGCTCCCCTCTTCCAGAGTTGAAAATCGGGGAGCCAAATGTTAAAAAAAGAACCGAGCTTCCCGCGTTACCCGGAGTGGAGTCTCGCACATCCCACCGGCTCTCACCGGCTCCAGATCCCCCTTCTGTTATTCACTTAATATAAAGCCGAGTTATTTTAAAATTAAATCAAGATATTAATTTACAATACAAGAATTAATTACTTAAATCGAATACCTTGATTGAATTCTGACCAGGAAACTGTTAGGCTGTAACAAATGGAAAGGCAGCACCCAAGCAATGCCAGGCCAGGGTAAACACACCGGCTTAGAGACACTTGACAGTTTCCCTTTCCCTTCCTGGACTTTGTTCCACACCAGGGGTGTGTGCGCGCGCGCGCGTGTGTGTAAAATACATGAAAAACGCAATTATATACATATTTGCAAGCTCGTGACCATTAGGCGAATACTAAGCAGTTACGAAGTGACTTGCCAGGTGACCAGTAGCAGCTTCGGTGTCACTGGAGGAGCAGGGCAGGCGCGGTGGGGAAGGAAGCGCTGGCTCCCGGGTCTGCAGGGTTGTGGGGAGGCGTCTCCAGCGAGGGCTTGAGCCCCAGGCAAGCGCTGTCCAAGCGGGAAGAGATGAGGGGGGATGGAGCATGCTTCATGACAAATCCTCACCCGGGGGGACCTCATCTTTGTACTGATCGAGAGGGTTTGAAGAGGACTAGAGAGGGGGTGACTGGGGTGTCCTAAAGCTGTGTGTCCGTGCCAGTCATATCGGAAACCCCGGTGCTCTCTGGGGAGATTCTAGAATTCTCTCCTCTAGAATTCTCTTTTCTAGAGTTCTCTCCTCCAGAATGCGCGCCTTTCCACGCTCGCCTCCAGGGATTGGACAGTTTTCTCTCCGACCAGCCCCTGCCTGTGAACTTCCCGCACCTGACTCCCTCTCACCCACCTGGTTATTTAGAAAGTTCCAGTAGCCAAGCCTTTCTTGTCTCTCTTCCATGGCCACGCCAGGAGCAGAAGCGCTCTCCAGGGTAAGAGAGACAACCTGGACTCTTCAATAGTCGTGCTGGGTCCCCCAAGATGGGTGATGGGAGCTATTTGCTATGGTGTCATCAAAGAGATGGAAGGAATAATTCAGGAGGGGTGGGCGGAGGGGGAGAGAGGGGTGGGGGCGGGATGGGAGGCCCTTCAGCGCCCAGGTCCCATCTTATTTGCTCAGTAGCGATGGCAGAGAGGGTTGTCTTTCCTTCCAGATGCTTCTGCAGAGCACCCTCTAGACCCGCCACTTACGACCCAGGTGCCTGCCGGGAAGCCGCGCCACCCGCTGGCCTCTCGGCTTTCTCACCTGCAAGACGGGTGAGCGGCCTGTGGCATCTGCACCAGCATCTTGGGTTAAGTCTCCAGTCTTTTGCCCCAGTGGCTTCTTCTGCCTGGAATGTTCCCTCCTCCCCTTATCATTCCCAGGTCATTTCTACTTACTCCACCCCACTCAGGACTGATGTCAGCTTCTTCTGCAGCCTGTCTTGACCTCCCTTGCCCTTGGCAAGGGGTCAGCTCTCCCTCGAGCTGCTAGAGCTTCGGCTCTGTGCCCCTCACTGCCCGCTGAGCCCTCCCAGGGACCAGCCCTGACTCCTCGGGTTTCCTTGGATCCTGGCAGGGCTTGGGGTGATGGGGCAGCGGAGGGTGGGGGGCCAGGCTTCCTCTCCTCACTCTTCCTCGGCCTTGCTTTGGAGAGCTGCCTTCGAGACCTTCCTCTGAGCACCTTCTTTCCTCCCCACAGAGATGCCGACAAAAGATGGGGCGTGCAGCCTCCATTCTTCATGGGGTGTCTATCCCTGGAGCCCCACAGTGCTGTCCTGCACCCGGAATGTGCAGCCCCTGCAGCCACGTGCTGACCTATCACCCCTGGGGCCGCGGAGTGGCGGGAGGGAGAAGGAAGAACACTCTGGAGGCGCTGCGTTTAAGCTGTGGCGTATCTCCCCCCACATGGGGGGAGCATGTTGTACGTTGTTAACTCTGTAGGTACCCCAATAGCTCCCCTTGCAGCTGGCGCCTTCATCTCCGGTGGTTGTGCCTGTTAGCTGCCAACAGAAGAAATAACAGAAGAAACGAATCACAAAATGTGCCAGGGAAGAAAGCCAAGGAGATGGTCCCCTCAGTTTTACATTCGCTGAGCTCCTGCTGGGTGCCGGCACGATGCTGTGTCCTGGGGGACAGAGGTGAAACAGGTCAGAATCCGTCTTCTCAAGCGGTCTTCCCCATCCTATGCAGGACGGATGCGTGACAGACAATCAGAGCCTCAGGACTTTTGCATATGCTCTACTCTGTGCAGAATACTCTTTGGCCTAGTCAACTCCTGTCATCCTTGAGGTCTCAGTTCAAGTGTCACTTCCTCAAGGAAGCCCTCCTGGGCCTCCCAGCGTTTGTTATCTGACCTCTTCTTTCAGGGCTTTATAATATCATTCTTTGATTAACATGTCCCCAGTGTGTCACATGAAGGTCGGGAGTGTGTCCATTTATGCTCATTCCTGTTTCCCCAGCAAAATTCCGGTGCCCGGCATGTATTCAACAGCAGGCAGTCAACTGTTTGTTAAGTGACTATGTGAGGCCTCCTTACTTGCTCCTCCAGGTTTCTGTTCTTCCTCAACTGCCTGCAGGGATCAAATTTGGCCTTGGCGCTGGCCTTGCTTAGAAACAGCCTCGCTGACCAGATGTGCTTCTTAAGCCCTCCCGGGAGTCTGCTGTTAGCACAACATAAACAACCTCAGTTACATGGTCACACGGACATGAGTCCCGCTTCTGCCACTCAGGCAGGTGGCATCAGAAGGGACACATCCCTTCTCAATTAGAGCTTCTTTCTGTATAGACACAGGTGCCCCTCGCTGCAGGGCTGTGCTGAGGCTGCCGTGGGCACATCATCTGCACGGACACGTGCTCCAGGCCCTGGCTCCATCTCCCCGCCCCCAGGACCTCAGTGGAGAGGGGGACTCGGAGGGCTGGCAGAGTTGGGGGTGTGCTTGGGACCTGGAGGGGCTGGGTTTTCACCGTGTTCACTTTCCATCTCTCTCCCTGGCTTTTGGTTGCTGTAATACCTGCAATTTTTGCTGCTAAAAAGAAAATCAATACTCCATTAGCTGACACGTCTCGCAGGCTGCCCTACGCAGCAGGGCGGTGGGGCCTTCCTAGGGCTTCGGGACCGGAATGAAGGCCAGCTCTTGTAGGCTCTGCTTGTCTCTGGGGCTCCAGGAGTGGACGGGAGCTGGCGAGTCCCAGGTGCTTCTGAAGTTTCATTCCAGTTCCCTCTGCTGGGAACTCTGTGGCAACAAAGGAGCAGCTTTCACAAAGGAGTGAGAAGCTGGGAGGAATTCATTCATTTAACAAATAGCGTCCCGATCTGAAAGGGAGGGGTTTTGGTGTGAGAGGGGTGTGGATTGGGATCTCGGGTCCTCCCTGCTCTGCTGAGTACCTAGTATGCTCCTGCTGTGTGCCTGGCATGCAGTAGGCACCTGCTGCATGGCTGCTGAATGGTGGGAGGCATTTTGTGTTGATCCAGGCCCCTGGCTTTTCTGGGCCTCAGCTCTACAGCTGTGACATAGGCATGGAATGGCCCGTCCCCTGGATTGTCCGAAGGGGCTGCCGCGGTGGTAAGGGCTGGCCCGCCGTCGGTTCTGGACAAGCCCTGGCTCTGGTCATGGCTGGTATTTGCAGTCCTGGTACAACGGAGAACCTGCTCCATTGGGGATTGCATCAAACCCATGCCTCACGTCTGCGGCGGCCGGTAATCCAAATAGTTTATTTCTCTCCCCTAATTACATCCATTTGCTTTCTCTTCTTTTGTTACATAAGCTGAGATATTAGACTCGTTGGCCGTGAAGGTTGAATTCTCTTCTAATTATAAGAAAAATGGCTCTTTCTTTCTTCCATTAGTCCTAATGGAAATTAGCTGCATAAATCTCCTAGCTTTGGGGACAATCTCTAGGCCCCAAGCAGCACAGCTGAATAGGCTGGGGAAGGAAGTGGGCGGTGGCTGGTCCTCGGCTGGGAGCTCCGTGTTGGGGTTTGGAGCTGGGGAGACTTGAGTCTGAATCCAGTTATGAGCATGTGACCTGGTGGAAGTTTCTCCACCTGTAAAATGGGCCTCATGGTCCTTGTCACGAGCATCAGTGTGGGGTTCGTGCAGTGCCGGGATCGAGGGCTTGGAGACGGAGGCTCTTGATAAGAGGGCTGGCTGCTTCCCTGCTTCCCCCACCTGTCACAGGCGCGGTCCCAGGACATCACACACCTGGGAGGGGACAGTCCTTCTCTTGAAAGGTCAACTGTGACCTGTGGGGTCTGCCATTACAGGCCAGTTCTGTGATGCTATTATCCTAGAGCCCCTCCCCTAGGGTGTTTGGAGGGCTGGGTGGGGGTGTTACTTAATTGCTGCACTCCTGTGGACGTTTCCAGGCCCAGGCCCCAATCTCTGTTCCTGAAGGTGAGGCAAGGGAGGAAGGAAGGAGAGCTCAAGGGCCACCAGACAGCACCCAGGGGAGTTCACCCTCTCGGCCCTGCCTCCAGTGCCACCTGCATGGTCTCCTTGGAGGACACGTGGGTCGCTGTGGGTCCTTGGTCACGGCCCTCTGAGCTTGGCCAGCGAGTCCTCCCCACCCCTCTGCTGTACACGTGGAGACCAGAGGTGGCAGGCTGCCCAGGAGGGGAGGAAACCTACCCCTCCAAAGCCTCCAAAGCCTAAACGGGGGTTCCCCTGTGTTGTGCCCTCTCACCTGGCCGCTCTGAGAGTCACCTCCTTTCACGTGGGAGGTGCTCGGGCTTGCACTGAAAGCATTAGCGCCACCTCCAGAACAGCAGTCAATGGGGAAATGTTAATTCTCCTCCCTTCTCCTTGTAACACAATTAGTCAGGTCCTGATAATCTAATTAATAAATGTGCTTTTTAAAGGCCCTGACACAGGGAACCAGCAAGGGTGGCTCCTTTTGGTGCTGAGGAAGGGACCAGCCCCAAGGGCCAGAGCTAAAGTCAGGTGGGCCCAGATTCTCCTCTGAAGGCGGGGAGCAGGCAGGGAGGCTTTTGAAATGCAAATGTGCATTATGTTGCCAAGACAGGGGTGTTGCAAGGAAATAGAAAGTCATGCAACTTCAGAGGCAGAACAGATTTTCAAACAAAGCCATTCTGTTTTCTAAATCCAAATCGGGACAGAGGGTTAGAAGGGCGCACGCGTTCTCCTGGGGACAGCAGGACAAAGCCACGTTGTCTAGAGTTGGAGAGACTTTCCTTTTCAATCTTTACACATGGCTGAAATTAGCATCCTTTTGTGTGCCCTAATGTCCTTTTTTTTCAGTCTGGAAAAGTTGTTATTATATTCAACCCCATCTTGTGGCACTGGCATCTTTTTTTTTTTTTTTGTTTAAAGATTTATTTTATTTATGGATGCATACAAGAGCTGGGGTGTAAACCAGAGGTGCAGGGTAGGGGTGGGGGTAGGGGTGACAGCATTCAGCAGAGACAGAGTGGGGAGCAGAACAGGTGGATCCACTGAAATCTGCTGCTGAGGGGAGCAGCGGGGAGCCAGGAGAGGTCTGCTGCGCCATGTGGGTAGCTCCCTGGCTGGCTTACTCCTGTACCACCAGGGAGGCCCAGCACTGGTATCTTAAAGTCAAGTGGGTGTGGTTTCGAAATCAGTGATGAGTCTAAAGGGAGACCTCTGATGTGGATTGTTTTGAGCTGAGGCGCATGGAGGCCCTGTGGGCTCACCATATATTTAACTGCCTAAAAGAATGCAAATTTGGGGCTTTACCCAGAGTTAGGGTTATTACCAGATATGATCAGAGAAAACTACCTAACAGGCAGGGAGACGTCTGAAGACTGAGCTTCTGTTTTTCCTCGCATGAGCCACTCCCTCCTTGTCACGTGAGCCCCTCCTGTGTCCTTGAAGCTCCAGGCCCCTGCCCCATCCTCAGCTTAGGAGATAGACCCCCATTTTGCCTCACTGGCTTTGGGGTCCACATGGCTATGTAGAGTCCCCATGTTCATATAATTAAGTTTGTTTTTCCTTCTAATTTGTCTGATGTTAATTTCACCAGTTGACCAGCCTGAGAAGAACTCACAGGGGCAGGGGGATGGCGTTCCTCTCCACAGCATGGTCCAATCCATCCAGGGCCCGCATAGAACAACAGCAACAAAAGGCAGCGGAAGGGCGAATTAGCTGCCTGAGGCGCTAATCCAGTTTGCAGAGGGCGAGTCGGTTTGGAGGAGCCAGGACCCTCTCCCAGGCCTGCAGCTCAGCTGGGCCTGCACCAGCAGCTCCTGGCGCTCAGGCCTTCCAGCCACAGCAGACGCTCCTGAGTCTCTGGCTTGCAGATGGCAGGTTGTGGGGGTTCTCGGGCTCCAGAACTGTGCGAGCCAGCCATCACCTTGCAACCCTCTCTCCCTGCTGGTGTCGTTGGCTGCAGACTCCAGACTAAGCACACCTTGTCTCAGGGCTGCTCCCAGGGAGCCCAATGTGAGGCAGCTGCCACGTGTGACTTTCTGGAGGCGTCTCTCCTGCAGGGACAGGCCATTCTCTAGGGAGTCTCGTCAGTATGGAAATAGTGGGGTAGCGGTAGAGCAAGGAAGAAGTGCCTTTGAAGACAGATGGCTGTTCAAAGCCCACTTTGCCTCTTAACCTGTGTAAGCTTGGGTGCTGTCTTAGTCCTACCGAGACTCAGTTTCCTCACTATAAAATGAAAGGAGTGATTCTTCTCACAAGGCTAGAGTGAAGCTCAAAAACCCCATGGTTTTGTAAGTGAAAGGCCTCTGTAAGTTGATGAGACTTGCACAGCATTAGCCTTGGAGTGGAGAGGCAGCATGGCGAGCTGGGAAACAGATCCCTGATCTGCTGCATCTCATCGGTGTGCTCAGTAACTTAACCACGTTGAGACTCAGTTTCTCACCTGCCGTATGGACATAATGGTTAGGATTGTAAAGATGCATCTGTTCGGGTACAGGCCCCTTTGCAGAGCCACAGCCTCCTCACGTCCAGAAGGGAGAAGGCTATGACGAATCATCGGCGGGTCTGGGTTCGAGCTCTGAACTTGGACTCGCTGGGTGACCTTGTTGTACCTCCCCCATTGTCCTGGTTTTGCCTGGCTCCAGTGCTGACCCACCAACAGGTGCTCATTCAACTCACGTGGTTTGGGTTTCCCAGGTTTATTTGGGAGTGAAATTTCATATGCAGGTTCAATTTCACTTAGGACTTGGGGAACAGGTCCGGTGGTCTTGTGTCTAGCAGTGTTCACTGGGCAGCTTCCAGAGGCCGCAACCCACTGTGCTGGGTTCGGGGAAGGGTCAAAGGTGGTGAAGAGGCAAACAGCCTTCCAAACAGTGATGACAGTGTAGCTCAATGAGGGCTGGAAGCTGGACGGGGGTGTCAGGGTAGACCATACTCCCGGATGCCAGCAAAGGGACGGCAGTTTTATGCTAAGCAGCATCTTGCTTCAGTCCTAGGAGGCAGGTTCTATTAGTCACACCAGTTTGCGGATGAGAAAATCAAGAATCAGAGAGGTTAAGTAACTTCCATCAAGTCACACAGCTAGTCAGAGGCACAGTTGGGATTTGACCAGGCCCGTTGTCAGCAAACTGCAGTCCCATGACCCAAATCCTTCCCATGGCCTGTTTTTGTAAATAAAGTTTTATTGGCACGCAGACACGCCCTTTTTTTCACAGGGTGCCTTCATGCTGGGAGGCAGGATTGACTTGTAATGGAGACCAGATGGCGGGCAGAGCGGACAATATTTTCTGCTGGTCATTGACAGAGTCTGCTGAGTCCTGCTTTATTACATTGCCTTTTAATTCTCACAACAACCCCCTTCCCTTATACCAGATGGGGAATCCTGGGCGGCTCAGAGAGGCAAAGTGGCTTGTCCCCAGTCACACAGCGGAGCTGGGGCTCTAACCACTCTGTCCTGTTGTCTTAGTCCTGCCGGCAAGGCCAGCTCCTTACAATTTTCACATACTATTTAGCACGAGAAAGTGAAAACGGTACTTGTTAGCAGTGGCTATGAGCAGATGTCAAAATATTTTCTGTGGCATGAGAAATGTGTGTCAGGAAGGAAAATCGCGAGGACTGGAGCCTTCAATATTTTCCTTTGTGGTGACCACGTAACGGGAGCTTTGGCGGGGAGCCCAACACGGTCTGACCACCAGAGGCTGCAGAGAAGTCTGGGAAAGTGGGTAACGCGGTGCTGAGCCCCGCGGCTGCAGCGAGGATGGAGAGGCAGGCTGTGAAAGGGCCCAGGCCACGCCCGACACCCCAACGTCTACATGCACGTGCAATTTTGTGTCTTCTGGGGTGCTCCCGAGGTATATTCCTAGTTCGGGCAGTGTCTGACCCACAGCTTCTCTCAGCTCAAGGGCCCTGCCTGGGGAACACTGGAACTTTCTGTTGACAATTTCCTCAAGCTGAGACGTGTGTCTGCCCCGTGCTTGGTGGTGGCCTCAGTCTGGCCTCAGGGTGAGCCAGGAGGCGGCTCCACCTTGTAGGCGTCCTCTCCATGACAGTCTGCAGTCCTCCCAGGGATGAGCACTACTCCACCTGCCCGCCCGCCCCTCGGGGCTTCCCTGGGCTCCCCCAGGGCACAGGCTGTGTCTTATTTAGCTCCGTGCAGCAGAAGATGAGGCTTAGGGAGATTCTAGGTGTGGGGAGGATTTGACCCATTGAGGCTGAGCTGGAGGGACCCAGACGCCGGGACCAGACAGAGGCCTCTAGGAACGGAGGGCGCCAGCTGATAGCCAGCGAGGACCCAGGACCCAGGTCTGCGGCGCAGGCGGCTCGGAAGCAGATCCACCTGGGAGCCTCACACGTGGGCTGCGTTTTCGCCCGCCGAGACCACGAGCAGAGACTCTAGCCAGCCCGCAAGCCTCCTGGCCCGGGGAACTGTGAGATCACCTACTGTGTGGATTTAGCCGCCAAGTTCCTGCTGGCAACAGGGGTGTTTTCCTGAGCGCAGGTAATCACAGCCTCGCCTCCTGAGCGCGGGCCTGGGCTGGGGCTCTGGACACCTGCAATGCACGGCCCCCACGACAATTCCGTGCATAGCGCCATCAGGACCCCATCCTAGGGAGGGGGCAGTGAGTGAAGTGACCCACCTGCCCAAGCCTGTGCAGCTGGCAGGTGTGTGTGGGGACCAAGGCACCCCTCGTGTCACCTCTGCACCCCGCTACTGTTCTGGCCCGGTTCGGGGCCCTGCCTCTCGCGTTTAGTTTTCAAATTCTGTTTCTTACACGAGGGACAGAGAAATCACTTGTCAGAAGCCACACTCCGGTGCATGTCAAAGCGTTTCCCGTGGAAGCAGAAAGAGCGTGTGGGAAGGGCAATTGCAAGGGCGGAAAGGCTGAGGTTCACGGTGTGGCCACACACGGGTGGGCTTTGACGCAGCTGCCCCCAGGGAAAGAGAAAAGGCCAAAGGGTGCCCTGCCCGCTGGCGGCAGCTCTGCAGACGGTGCCGGGACCTGCCTGTGCCGGGGAAGCTCCTGGGGGCTCCTTGTGCTGGAAGTCCTCGGGGTCCGGAGGGATGGATGCCGGTGCCTCGGCTGGCTCGGGCTGACATGGTGCAATGCCGCAGCCTGGGCGGCTGAGACGCACATTAACTTTCTCCCGGGTCGAGGTTGGCTGTGCTGGGGTCAGGGTGCCAGCAGGGCTGGGCTCTTGGTGTGCGGGGAGCAGGCTCCCCATTGTGTCCCCATGTGCTCAGGGCATCCTGCAAGCAGGTGCTCTCGTGTTTCTTATGAGGGTGCTGATCCCATCACGGGCCTGCCCTCCTGACCTAGTCACCCCAAATGCCCCAGCTCTGGTGCCATCCCAGTGGGGATCAGGGCTCCAAGTATGAGTTTGGCAGGCACGCAGGCGCGCAGGCCTGAACACACAGCGATTTAGTGACAGGTTTGTGACATTCTCGCCTCCTCTGGGGTTTCATACTCTGTGCGGGGGAGTGCTTCCTAATAGCTGGGGCTCCCACAATCAGATCTACTGCCTTTTGCCAGAATATATCACTGGAGCATCAAGCAGATGCCACCATCTAATGGGTGCTACCTGGATGGGAGACCAGCCCCAGGGCCCAGGCATTAGACCCATGAGCCACATGAAGAACCTAATATTTTTCTTTAAACCAAATTGCTTTTTTACCTAAGAAAATCACCACTAGTCTTAATTTCCCCTTTCAGCCTCCAGACTCCTCCTATACTTCAGCCAGAGGAGTTTCCTAAAAATCACAATTCTGCCTAAAACCATCTCTCCTCCCCCGCTGCCCTGGGCATGGAGACGCCACAGATTAAAAGCCCTGTGTGATGCGGCCATCCTGGCATCGGAGGGGAAGGGGGCACTCTCTCATTCCTCCTAGTGTCTCCTCTTTTTTTTTTCCTTAAAAAGATTTTATTTGTGTATGCATACAAGCGCTGGGGTGCAGGCCAGAGGTGCAGGGGTGAGAGGATTCACCCGAGACAGAGTGGGGAGCAGAACAGGCAGATTGAAACACACTGCTGAGGGGAGCAACAGGGAGACAGGAGAACTCTGCTGTGCCCTGTGGCTCAGCTCCCTGGCCGGGGATCGAACTTGTACCGCAGTGGCTGCGCACAGCTTCATAGTGCTGAGACTTAACCCCTCTGGCCACCAGGGAGGCCCCATGTCTCCTCTTTTCAACCCACCCATGACTGGGTTTAGAGTTCACTTAGATGGTCCAGGATGACCTCATCTTGAGATCCCTGACTTAATTCCACCTGCAAAGATCCTTTCTCCAATTCAGGTCCTTCCTCAGGATCTGGGTGAATGGGCAGTGGGGTAGCCACTCAGCACTCCATGGCATCCAACACAATTATCCCAGATGAAACCACTTCCACCCCAAAGGGGGTGTCAGAGTCACAAGTGTCTGCCTCGTGCCAGTGATGTCCACCCATTACCTCATTTATGCCACTCACAGTTTGTTCCATCTCGGCCTATGGAAGTGTGGCCATCACTTCCCCAGGCCCTTAGTGTCTGCAGAACAGCGCCGTGTGAATTAATAAGTGCTGCCGTTGGAGAGAAAGCAGCGACAATCTCCTTCCCCTGCCATCCGTTCTCCTTTGATGATCCATAATTTGATCAATTTAAAGGATGTAAGTAATAGCCCTGCTTCAAAAGAAGCAGCTCTTTTATCTCCTCTGAGGCTTTCATTCTGCTGGGGACGAAGTTTCAGAATTGAATTGTGGTTTGTTTCTTTAAAGCTCCTTTAATGATGCTGAGCATGGAGTTTGCCCATGGGAGGGGGGGCGGGCGATGCAAGCAAGTTAAAATAAAAAAATAAAAAGCTTTTCAAGCTTGAGGATTTTCAATAACACTAGGTGTCAAGCAGGAGTAGCAGCCATAAAATAACAATAACAATAATAAGGCAGCGTTTTCACTTAGTAGGCTCCCTGATAGGCACTTTCCATGCTTCCTGCTCAAGCCCCAACAACCCATTTTACAGATGGGAAAGCTGAGGCTCATTGAGGAGGAGCCTCTTGCCTGGAGGCGGGGAGCTAATTAGCAGTGGAGCTTGGGGGTAAGTCCAGAGAGCCTGGCCACAGGAGCAAGTTCTTCACCCTTGTTGGTCTATAGCGGCGTCCTAGGTAGGTTCTAAAAGAGCGTTCAAGGGCCTCCCTGGTGGCGCAGGTGGTTGAGCGCAGTGCTATGAAGCTGTCCACAGCCTCTGCAGTGCAGGTTTGATCCTGGCTGGCCAGCTGGGGAGATACCCACATGGCGCAGCAGACCTCTCCTGCCTCGCCCGCTGCTCCCCTCAGCAGTGGATTTCAGTCAGTCTGCCTGTTCTGTTCCCAGCTCTGTCTCTGGTGAATCCTCTCAGCTCCCACACATCTGGCCTGTACCCCAGTTCCTGCATGTGTAAATAAATAAATCTTTAAAAAAAAAAAGGAGCATGCAAGATGGAAACCACAAGTCAAAACTATGCTTGAAAAGCCTTACATGTTCTCCAAAGCAGTGATTGTGTGAATACAACCATGTCCTATGGGGATTTTAGCTGAACTGGTAGTTCTCAACTGAAGAAATGTCTCCATCCCCCACAGGAGACGTGTGGCAAAGTCTGGAGAATTTGGTTGTCACCATTGGGGGGCATGGGAGAGGCCAGGGTTACTGCTAAGCATCTTTAGTTCAGCAGTGAGCTAAACTAAAGGAAAGAATCAATAGAGAGGCTGTGTGCCTGTGTCTGGGCCAGGTGACCTGCAGACCAAGGCTCTGATGTGGCATGGGGTGGCAGACACTGGCCAGCAGTGTTTGCTCTTTTCTCCACAGCAGAGCCAGCTGGTGGCCCCCAGTAGTCAGCCTCCCCTCACCTGCAATGGAAAGTTGCCATTTTTAACCAGACGTGAGACCACCTGGACCACCGACTGCATTTCCCTGCCTCCCTTGCAGCTAGAGTGGTCCGGTGAGGACATTCTGGCCACTGGGACCCAGAGGACGTGTGTCCCAGCTCCAGGGACTGGAGATGCACACTTCAGGAAGATGGAGTAGAGGTACTTTTCCTTAGGCCTCCTGCTAAGCGGAAGCCCTAGACATTTTCTATATACAACAATCAAAAGAAAACTCTGGAAGGTGGGCCTTCCTGGTGGCGCAGCGGTTGAGCGCTGGGCTGCAAAGCTGCCCGCAGCCTCTGCAGTGCTGGTTTGATCCCTGGCTGCTCCCCGGCCACCGGAGGAGGGTCCCACATGGCGCGCAGACCTCTCCTCCTGCCCGCTGCTCCCCTCTGCAGTGTACTTCGGTCCTTGTGCCTGCTCTGCTCCCCACTCTGGCTCTGGTGAATTCTCTCATCCTCCTGTACTTCTGACTGTACCAAGGGCTTATATAAATAAATAAATAAATAAATAAAAATAAATCTTTTAAAAAAAAAAGAAAACTCTGGAAGGTGACATGAAGAAGGCAGGCCAGCTGCAACCTCAGGGCCCAAGGGAAAATGGCCACGTGTTCTCTTGCTTTTCCATTTGTCTCACTGAGGCGTGGACATGAAGACCCAAGGACTTGGGAAGATCAGTGAGCACAGCCCCCCAAAAAACCAATAAAAATCAACCTCCAACAAATGTTTACTCTCTGTTGCCAGAGAACCAGCAGACAAAGGGCAGCCTTGCAAAGCAGGATGCTTTTAAACAATGACCGCGCCACTGAGTCAAATGCTGCTGAACAAATGTCTCCAATGCCACCTGTGCCAGCAAATGCTTCTACCCTTGCTGGTTGTCATGAGGCACCCCAACACACACACACACACACACACACACACACACACACACACACACACACCCCTGACAGGGAACTGAGAAGGTAGTAATAGTCTCCCTCTCTGGGCCCCTAGAGCTGTGGGGAGCAGGGGGTGAGGTTGGGGATACCTGCTGGCCACCTCCGCCATGTGGTGAAGAGGGACAGCTCCCCCTCGCTGCCCAGACTTAGGGAGAGTCGGGTTTCTATACCACCAGTAGTAAGGGTACTTCTCCCTGGGGTGTCAGTGGAGACCTGGGGCTGTAAGAGGCACTCTTTTTTTTTTTTTTAAATGTTTTAATTTTTTTTTTAAGATTTATTTTTATTTATTTCTGCATACAAGAACTGGATGTCGGCCAGAGGTGCGGGTGGGGGTGAGAGGATTCACCAGAGACAGAGGGGAGCAGGACAGGCAGATCTACCAAAATGCACTGCTGAGGGGAGCAGCGGGAAGACAGGAGAGGTCTGCTGTGCCATGTGGGTAGCTCCCTGGCGGGGGATCAAACTCATGCAGCAGTGGCTGTGGATAGCTTCATAGTGCTGAGACTTAACCCCTTGTGCCACCAGGGAGGCCCAGGTCCCAATATTTTGTTTCACAGAATAGTTCTATTATATTTACTTTTGTGACTGATTGTAAAAAATCATGCCCCCTTTTGGGTTGTTTTTAATAGTGGTAAAATGTCTTATTGGAAAAATTATTTACTTAGACAAGAAAAACAATTTGGTTTAAAGCAAAAATTTAAGCAAAAATTTAAGTAATTACAGATATCACCCCAAATGGTGAAGGTGATAGGAACCCTCTGGTGTTGGCAGAAATTGCTGGAATTAAAGGTATCAGTGTGTGTGTGTGTGGTTGAATCACAGGGCTTAGAAGTTTACCTTTCTAACTGTAGAGGAAGTCCCTGCGATGCAGGTGTTTATGAACCAAGGTAAATCATTTTGAACAGCAAACAGCAGTGCAAAACTAAAATCCCTCAACAATTAAAGGGCAGAGCTGTCACCTGTTATGCTTCTCCCACTGGAATTAATAAAGCAGCCAGAAGGTTATTTGAGAAAGGCATCAAAACTACATCAATAGCCCCAAACCTAAGTATCTTTTCTCTCCTCTGAGTAGGCGGTGGCCAGTCAGATAACCTTAACTTGACTTTGAACTAAGGAGTGGGATTTGCCTTGTAGTTGGCAACCACATTTAATGAGGGAAACGTGAAATGAAGAGATAGGTGCCCGAATCCTTTCTCAACTGAAGAATCAGAATTAAATCAGCCATGCAGAGGATGCTTTCTGAAATCTCATCAACACAGGCAGAGGGTGGGAGAATCTTTTATAGTCTTTTTATATGACAGTGAAATCTAAATGTTAAAGCCTTTTTGAAGAACTGTGCCCCTCTCAGAAAGATGGACTCCTTTACCAGAAAAGTAGCTTAGCCTCTGAAGAAGCATTTGTGACAAGAAAGTTTAAAAAGGCAGTGGGACTCTTCGAGGTTAAAAGAGACTAAAGAGAGTTGACAACCAAGTGAAATTCATGACTCTTGATTGGATTCCGGATTAAAAAAAGGAAAGTCGTTGGAAGGACATTGCTGTTGGGGAGATCTTAATATGGGCTGCATATAAAGCAGCGTTATTGCAAATCTCTTAGGTGTGATGCTGGTATTGCACATTGCATTCTGCTGGAGGATGTATTTTGTTTTTAGAAAATATATGCCAAAGTATTCGGGGATGAAATGTCATGACATTACAAGTCATTTTCCAAGAGTTCAACCAAAAAAAACCATGCAGATAGTGCTAGTGATGAATCTGGGTATTCATATCCTATTATTTTAACTATTCCATAGCTTGATGAATTTGCAAAATAGATTTGGGACCAATTCCCAACTGCACCAATGGGCTGGGGGCTGATGGGGCCAGACTGGTTGCCTTGTAGTTTTCCTTGCTTCTAAGGAAATGAGTATTTGGCAGTTTTAATGCTTCAACAGAGTTCCTCAGAGGTTCTTGTTTTAGAGAATGATTTCTTTTTAGCACATCCTCTGAGTGAGTAAATTTCTTAGGGAAAAAGATTTTCTCCTGGGTTCCAGAGGCATTAAGAGACCATGGAAGTTCTCTTTGTGTCATGGATTTTCTTCTCTGATGGATCTAGGACAAGATGATCCTGTTCTCCCTGCCTTCCAGATGTCTCAGACATATGCTGCTTCCCTCCTGGACCAGGAAAGTGGATTTGTGCATCTAAGCAGGACTGGCGAATAGATACAACGCAAGCTGATGCTTTCACTCCTGCAACCATAGAAGACATCACTAATCAATTTCAACACGATGCTCCAGCCAGTCACCACAAATCAATTGCAGAGAAATAGTCATTTAACATCCTGGGCCATGTTTTCTCTTTTTTCACCAGAATTTTCAAACAAAACAAGTATAAATCTGAGTTATTCTAAATCTGGCACAAACGGTGTCCTGGTTTTCATGATAATGCATCCCTCTGCACTGCCTTTTTCCACCCACACAATGAAACGAACTTTATCTTGCCTAAAATGCCTTTTCAACTTTGTTGGGACCTCCAGGAGCTCCAGGAGGTCATTTTCCACATCTGGGGGTGCTGCTCCCCTTGGGAACTGTCACTGAGCTGTGATGGGTGCTGCATCCCCTCTGCTCTGCCAGGGCTCTTTCTACTTTCACCACATTGGGGTTTTTCCAGTTGATCCACTGGGGCTCTTGGTGCCAACACTAAAAATGTAATTTTACTGAGGCACATTAATATATTGTATTTCTTCCCATGGCAAATGTTCCGTGCAATGATTTGCCGCAAATTTACCATGTTGTGCAAATGTCACTATTATCCTAAGCAATCCCTCACGCCTGTTAACTGTTAATCCTGATTCTTCCCTCTTCTCAACCCATAACCTCAGGAAACCCATAATCTCAGAAAAGCAGTAATCTGCTTCCTACATATTTGCTTTTTCTGGACATGTTATGTAAGTGAAATCATATGGAATTGGAGGGGATTATACTAAGTGAAACAAATCAGAAGGAGAATAAGTACTGGGTGATTTAACTCATGGAACATAGAGAAACAGAACAAAGGAACAGATAAAATTAAATGAAAAAAAAAAACATAGAAATTTGACTGTGGAATAAGGCCACCTGAGAAGGGAAGAAGGGGGAGTTAGTACAAAGGACTGTGGTGGAGGATCACGGTGTTTTGCTGGTGGGTGTGTTGTAACATACATCTGAAGAAGTGTGATCCTATATTGATAAATCATATACAGGGCCTCCCCTGGTGGCACAGGTGGTTGAGCGGTGCTCTGTGAAGCTGTCTGCAGCTTTTGCAGCGCTGGTTCGATCCCGGCTGGCCTGCGAGGGTCCCACATGGTGCGGCAGACCTCTCCTGTCTTGCCCGCTGCTCCCCTCAGCAGTGTATTTCGTCAGTCTGCCTGTTCTGTTCCCCACTCTGTCTCTGGTGAATCCTCTCACCCTCCTGCGTATCTGGCCTGTACCCCGGTTCTTGTATAAATAAATAAATAAAAATCTTAAAAAAAAATCATATACAGTATTGCAAACAATTGTTACCTCAGTAAATATAAAATAAATAGTCAAATAAAAAATAAGTGAAATTGTACAAGATGTATTCTTTTGCATTTGGCATCTTTCATTAAACATAGCATTTTTTTAAAAAAGATTTATTTATTTATGCACACAAGAACTGGGGTACAGGCCAGAGGTGCAGGGGTGGGGAGGTGAGAGGATTCACCAGGGACAGAGTGGGGAACAGAACAGGCAGACGGACTGAAATACATTGCTGAGGGGAGCAGCGGGAGAGTCAGGAGAGGTCTGCTGCACCGTGTGGATAGCCCCCTGGCCAGATGGGGTTGGAACTCATGCTGCAGAGGCTGCGGATTTCCTCATAGTGCTGTGCTTACCCTTTGTGCCACCAGGGAGGCCCTAACATAGCATGTTTTAAGGTTCATTTGTGTTGCAACATGTGTTGGTAATTTATTTCTTTTTATTGCTGAGTGCGTAGTATTCCATTGAATGGCTATACCACAGTTTGCTTATCCAGTCACCAGTTGATGGATATTTGAGTTATTTCCAATTTGTCATCAAAGTATTTGGTAATGTGAGCTCAGGTGGGGCTAATCCTTCCTCTCTAACTGGGTCTTCTAGCACAAGTGCTATACTTACATTTCATTAAGTAACTTATAAATACATTCATTTTTTTTTGGGCAAACTGAAGTCTAGGAAATGTACATAGCTTATTAGAATGCACAAAGCAAGTTGCTTCTGAAAGAAGTCTAGAAATGCTCTTGGGGCCCTGGAAATTAGTGACTCATTTTTCCACAGTGAATTGATGCTCCAGGGCTCTTCCCTGTGGTGGAGGAACCATAAGGAGCCTTGGAGAGCATCAACCCAACTCCCATTTTGCAGGTGAGGAGATCATGGTCCAGGAGGCAAAGATTTGTCCAGAGTCACACTGTGAGCCACCAGTATAGATGCCAAGTGCCCGCCCCCCCGTCTCTACTTTCCCACACACTGTGTCTCTGTCCTGATGGACTCCTAATAACTGGTATGTCAACTTTCCAGGTGGAGCACGATGCTCAGCCTGTCCCATTTCTCCCATTCTGGAATATCTTAGAGAGACAGAGGGCATAATGGTTACATGCACACTGTGGAGGTGGATCACCTTGGTCACGTTGAGAAATAGAAATGCAGCTCCTGCCACCCCAGAGTTGGCCCGGCCCTGATGGTCGAGTCTTGGTGCTGTTAGGAGCTGGCTGATTGCTCACAGTGGCTTGGGTTCTCCTGTCGACATAAACAGCTTCCTGGAGCATCAGCTTCAGATAAGGGTGCTCTGACCATGATGGATGAGGACAAGACACTCCACGATCACGTCTGAACACAGATAAACATGAAGTCACAAAATCAAACATCTATTTCTCTTTTCCAACAACTACAAGTGACTGCTGTTCCTTTGCTAGTTACAGTGTTTGCCTGTTTTCGTCTCCCCTCTGTCAAGATAAGATTTACTGAGATGCCCAATCCCAGAATCAGCACTTCTTCCTGACAGTATTCAATCCAGAGTAAGCCCTGCTTCAAATCCTCCCTTAAGCACCTAACAGGAGCCCAAGTCCTAGACACCCTTTATCACACCTTCTTTTTTTTTTTTTTTTTTTAAAGATTTATTTATTTATGCATACAACAGCTGGAATACAGGCCAGAGATGCGAGGGGTAAGAGGATTCACCAGAGACAGAGCAAGGAACAGAACAGGTAGACTGAGTGAAATACACTGCTGAGGGGAGCAGCGGGTGAGACAGGAGAGGTCTGCCTCACCATGGTGGGTTGCTGCCTGGCCGGCTGGGGATCAAACTTGGGCTGCAGAGGCTGCGGATTGCTTCATAGTGCGGCGCTTAACCCCTTGCCACCAGGGAGGCCCTATCACACCTTCTTACTTGAGACACCCCTAGCCCCTGTTGGTGCAAGTTCTTCTTCACTGCAACTGTCTTGACTTCTGGTGTGTTCTGGTGGCCTTTAGCTGGAAGACATACAAAATGCAAAAACTTTCAAAGTTTCCCAGCTAGGCACACCTGGGCACATTCCTTAACCTCTTCATGCTTCCCTAGAGGGATTCATTGAGTCAAAGCATGTACAGTGCTGGGCAGGCAGCACACAGAAGGTGCCACTGAGATATCTGCGATTGTCATCATCATGTGCAGGGGCAGAGGGACAAGTGTCTTGGAGTCCAGAGACCGGTGAGTTCTTTTGATGACTAGTCTCTGTTTCTCCAGCTTCAAGTTGCGGCCATTAATTATGACGGTTAACTTGATGCATCAGATTGACTGGGTTGGTGACTGGAAGGTTCCTGGAAGGGACGAGCATTTTGAGTCAGCAGACAGTAACCAATCGCCCTCGGCAGCGCGTGGGCATTGTCCAATCCACTGAGGGTCCGAGAAAAACAAGAGGAGGAGGAAGGGCAAAGATGCCCTCTCTGCTGCCACTGGGACCTCCACCTTCTGCTCCTGGTTCTCGGACCTTCACCGTCGGTGGGGACTCGCACCATTGGCCCCCCACGTTCTCAGGCCTTGGACTTGGACTAGAACCACGGTGCTGGCTTTCCTGGGCCTTCAGCTTGCAGACTGCAGATCATGGGACTTTGCAGCCTCCATAATCCCGTGAGCCAAGTCCTCCTACTACATCTCTGAGTATATGCTTATATCTCCTATTGAGCCTGCTTCTTTGGAGATCCCTGGTGCAGAGGTCACTCTGGAAAATGGTCACTGTCACCTTTCGTGTCTGTGAATAAATAGGAGAGGGGAGCACAGACGCGCTCCGGCTTTCTTCACAATACCAGCTGGCTGGGGTCTGCGAAAGGGCCTGGGGTTGGCGTGTGCAGCTGGTGGTGTCAGGAAAGGCTCCTTTTTTGCTTGTTTTTCTGTGGCTAATCCTGGCAGCAGGATGAGCAGGAGACACCCCGGCAGATGGTGTGGAGGAGATGCCAGTGGAAAGAAATACCTGGAGTAAAGCTCCACGGGAGAGACGCAGAGTCCCCTTATGCAGAGCACACACCGTGGAATCACAAGATCTTGGAGCTGGAGACATGAGGCATATTGGGGAAGCGCCATAGATTGATACAAACATTTATCAAGTCCCCTTTGCTCCCTAGGTCGTATTGCTTTCCTGCTCCGCAGAGCTCATCACTCAGAGCCCTATTTCAATATCCAAACTGGGTCACCTCTCTTGCTCCCCTGAAGGACAGCCTTCCTTCCTCGACTTGGTCATCTTCAGAGACGGGGTGCTTATTGCCTCACCTGGGTCGGGGAGCCGAGATGATATTTTTCTGCTTAAATATCACCATGTGTACAAACGATGCCTGGATTCAACGGGGAGCATAAGGAAATCTACGTGTCTTTTTCACTTACCTTTTCCAAATGCCAGGTTCCTATTAGAGGTGACTCTGCAGATGGCAGCATTTGGATCTGTTTCCTTCGGCGTGTTGTTACTTATTTCATCAAAGGAAATTTCTGGAAAATCCTTTTGCTTTTGCTGGCATTCTTGATTATTGTATTTTGGATTCTCTTCTCACTACTTCGATTAGGCCTCCACCATTCCATGGAGACCATACCTGCCAAGGCCACTGGTGGCCCCCAAGTTGCCAAATGTGATGATCAGTGTTACTATTATTTTCTTAATCATCTCAGCAGCCTCCAACACTGTGGGTCACTTCCCTCTTCTTAAAACACTTTCTTCTTTTGACTTCAATGTCTGTGCACTGACAGCTACTTAATAATAATTTCCTTTCCTTATTTCTCTGCTTCTTTGTTCTACTCTGCTCTGGACATGGAGTCAGTCCCTGGTTTCCCTTGGTGGGGAGTGGTGCTTAGAGACCATAGTTTGAGTGCTAGGGGTGCTCATTCATTCTGGGCTGGTTGATTCTAGTTCTTTTCTTGGCTAAAACCAGTAATATTTTATCTTTTTCTTTTTTTAAAGATTTATTTTATTTATTTATGCATACAGGAGCTGGGGTGTAGGTGAGAGGATTTACCAGAGACAGAATAGGGAGAAGAACAGGCAGATCAATTGAAATCCACTGCTGAGGGGAATAGCGGGTGAATCAGGAGAGGTCTACTGGGCCCTGTGGGTCACCTCCCTGGCTGGGGGATCAAACTGGTGCTGCAGAGGCTGTGGATTGCTTCATAGTGCTGTGCTTAACCCTGGCACCACCAGGGAGGCCCTTAGTGATGTTTTTTTCTAAGATAAAATACATCTTGAGTTTATATGAAACTTCCAATTCAAACACTATATTTGTGTCTTCTTATAGATCAATATCTTCTTTCTTCCATACCCATTCCTGGTTCCCAGAGAAACCAACATATTACTAATATACATTATCTCTGACATATGCAGAATGGTCTTAGGAAAACAATACAACATTGGCATCAATTATTTGATTTCTGAAAACAGTTTAAGATTTTTTTTGCAGTCTTTTTTGTTGTTGTTAATGTATATCTTATAAAGAATAGTCTAAAGTCATACTATAATTAAAAATCACCTGAGTAGTTCCTTTCCATAGGGCACCAATTCAATATATGGTTTGGCACATTTGTTTCATTTTGGTTTTAATTTTTATGAATTAAAACAATTTAATTTTTTTAAAAATGTAGAATTTTATTATGTAAACTATCTATAAAATTTAAAGTTCAGGGCCTCCCTGGTGGTGCAGGGGTTAAAATTTCAGCACTATGAAGCTATCCACAGCCACTGCAGCACAAGTTCTATCCCCAGCCAGGGAGGTACCCACATGGCACAGCAGACCTCTCCTGTCTTGCCCGCTGCTCCCCTCAGCAGTGTATTTCAGTAGATCCACCTGTTCTGCTCCCCACTCTGTCTCTGATGAATCCTCTCACCCTCCACACCTCTGGCCTGTACTCCAGTTCTTGTATACATAAGCAGATAAAAATAAATCTTTAAAAAATCTGAAGTCTAATTTACACAGCTTATTCAATGAAATCTACCTTCTGTCTTTCCCTCTTCAACTATTTCCTCCCTACCCTTCTAAGTAGACTTTGTTCTTGTTGTTGATTTATATTTTTCATTAAAAACATGAGTTTGTATTCTACTCTTTCTTAGGTAAATGGCAGTATAATACATGTGTTTTTCTCCATTTTGCATTAAATAATAGACCCTGGAGATAATGTCACAGCAGCACGGGAGAGTCCACCTTCCTTCAGCAGCTGTGTAGTGGATGGCATTGCCTCAATGTACAATATTAACTCCACCAGGCTCCTACTAATGTCTCAGTGGAGGGGATTCCCAGTCTTTTGACATCCAGATGATGTAGCCATGAGGAACATCATGTACATTTCTCTTTGCCATTACATCTTCATGATAAATTTTGAGCAGTGTGATTATGAGTCAATGGATAATGCCCATGTAATTTTGCTAGCTATTTCTATTTCTCTTCCAAAGGAGTTCTGCCCTTTTGCATTCCCACTAATATTACCCAAGAGGGCCTATTTCCCCACAATATACAACAGTAGGTTGTAATACTTTGGGATGCTTGCCAATTGGATGGGGTAGAAGTCCCTAAACTGGTTTTTGCCTCCACTCAAATTTTTTGTCCACAACAGCCAGGGAGTTCTTTTCATAATGCTCGTGATGTCATATCACCCCCTTGCCTAATACTCTGATAGCTTCCAATTTCAACATCCAAACCTCTTACCTTGGCATCAAAGTCCCACAGAATCTAGCCCCTTCCTGCTTCCTTGGCTTTATCTTGTAACTCTTCCGTGTTAACCCACTTCATACTGGCCATACTGACTTCCTCTCTTCCCTCTTTAGGAACTTGGCATTTGTTGTTCCCTCTGATTGGAGCCATTTCCCCATATTTACACAGACACTCTTCATATTCCAGCTCCTCTCCTCAAAGGAGATTTTCCCAATCAGTCATCTAAAGTACGCCTCTAGTTATTGTTTAACACTTCATCGTATTTTTTTCTACTGAATTTTTAGGTATTGGTTTACTGATTGATTATAAGCTCCTTGACAGCAGGGGCTTCCTCTGCCTTTTCATCCTGGCTGCTCAGTGCCTTACAATATGTAGGTGCTCCATACATACATCTTGGCTCAACTGTCATTTTGCCTAAGAAATGACCCTCGTGGTCATTCTCAACCTCCCTCAATAGAGGGTGCTCTTTGAAGGGCAAATCCAAGTTTGCAGGACCTGAAAACAATCAGATTCAGGGTCTTTCTTTTAAGTAAAAAAGAAAAATACAGAATCACAAATAGCAAAGGTAGGTAGAAGATCTTGGAAGGGACAGTTCTAAGAGAGTCCCTGAAGCTTACATTTTGTTAGCTTCAGGGAAAACCCGTCTCTTGGGCTCATTAAATGTCTGTTGAATGAGTGAATGAGTCAAGGGTAGATTTCAAATGTCTGAGTTTACTGGCTTCATTTTCAGTGGCAGAAACACGAAGAAAGCTACAGCATTGGGACAGCATGACCTGCCCCGTTTTATTATTACACGCAATTAGGGTATTTTTTATCTTCCCAATTTAAGGCAGTTTCAACCTGAGATTTGTGCCTCACAGGAAGGAAGATAATCAGGCAGAAAGCATTTCTCCGGCAGCGCTCCACCAGGCGGTGATCTCAGCCTTTCTGCTCTCTCTGTCCTTTCTTTTGCTAACAGCACCTCCATTTCCTCCTGGAAAAATCATCCTTTGCTTCTTTTAATCCTTGTGGATCAGGTGGGACACATGCAGGTTCCAGATAAGTGTATGCACCCCAGGTCTGTCAACTCAGCACATTTCAACCCCCACTTCCAATAATTTAATTAAGAATCACTTCCCCAGCCTGAGTGCTGCGCATGAGTCACTGTTCTAAACATGTCAGAAAAGGGTGGAATCCACTTCATCCTCACCACATGCCTTCGAGGGAAATACGATTATTAGCCTGACTTCACCAATAGAATGAGGGTGCAGGGACTGTGAGGTGCAGGGACTCGTGCTCAGGCAGCATGGCTCTCGAGTGCCACACTGGGTTCAGGTAAATTCAGATAAGAGAGGAAAACAAGCCAGACCCACCAGTTTTAACCCCAAGTCTTGCAACTATAGGGGAAGATCTCTCCTTCCATAGGAACTGCTAGCCTTTCAGGCCATGAGAGCTGGAGGCGTCTGGGGCCAGAGTGTAGAGTCTGAGAAGGTGTGTCATGGAGGAAAGATGGGGACCCTTTGGCAGAGACCTGGGTGATGCTATCAGCACCTCTGTTCTCAGTCCAAATTTAAGGGAATTTGGGTTTTCCATACGTTGGGTTTTCTATCCATCTTTTGCAACAACAAAAAAGCATATCTTGGTTTCTGACTTCAATGACTTTTTAAAAAGTGATTTATTTATGCATACAAGAGTTGGGGTGCAGGCCAGAGGTGCGGGGAGGGGGATGAGAGGATTCATCAGAGACAGACAGAGTGGGGAGCAGAACAGGCAGATCTACTGAAATACACTGCAGAGGGGAGCAGCGGGGAGACAGGAGAGGTCTGCTGCGCCATGTGGGTAGCTCCCTGGCTGGGGCTTGAACTCAGGCTGCAGTGGGCTGCCAACAGCTTCATAGTGCTGACGCTTAACCCCTTGCACCACCAGGGAGGCCTGCAATGACTTTTCATAAGGACTTGAGGAAGACTTCCCTTTGGGGTCCTGGAAAGGAATGATGCCCCAGGCTCTTGGTGCATGGATGGTACACGTGGGTGATGGAGGCAGATGACATGCATTTGGCACCTTAAGTGACTTTGGGCAAGTCACTTAAGTCCTGTGGTCCTGGGGGAACAGAGAAGAAGGCTTTTGTGAGTGGTGGGTGAGGCTTTGAGGGTCTAACGTGTGCTGAAAGTCCCGGGGCAGAGGCCAAGCTCCTGCACACGAGCTCTCAAGTCTTCTCAGCCACCTCAGGCTCAGTCTGTCCTTATTTGTTCTATTAGAGCAAGAGAAACAGAACCAGAAATGTGTGTAAGAAAAAATGTATAGCTATAGTTAAAAAAAACCCAAAAAACTGATTCACACAATTGTGGGAACTGGTAAGTCCAAAATCTGTAGTGCAGGGCCTGCCGGCTGGGAACTTGGCAGGATCTTATGCTGCAGCCCCGGGGCACAATTCCTTCTTCTCCGAGAACCTCCAGGTTTTTTGCTATTGAGTCCTTCAAATGATTGGATGAGGCCCACCCGCTTTATGGAGGGTGACCTCCTAACCTCATGCCAATGGCTGTAGCTCCATCACAGCGACAGCTAGACCAGCTCGTGGCACTAAAACAAGAGGGAACCGTAGCCTGGCCACGCTGGTGCACAAATTCACCATCCCACTCGCTCATGCCGTGTCTGTGGACCTCAGTTTCCCCATAGTTAGCTGGGAACAGAACTTGCCTTGACCGTCCAGCTTGCCCTCTTATGAGATGGGACCCGTAGGCGAGAAGACAGTAGCGGGAGGGCGAGAAGAGCCCAGGAGCAGGCTGACGGTGGCTCTGGACAAGGCATCCTCTCTGTCAGCGGATGGGAGATGCTGCAAGTTGAGGCCTTTTGTTCCCTGGATGCTGAGTCATCTCAGGGCGGAGGATGGAACAGCGGAGCAGGAAGGTGGCTGTGGGCATGTGCCAGAGCTATTTATACGACTCTCCAGCTCTTCCACCAAGACAGTTCCAGCCCCACAAGGAAGAAAGCACGGCCCTCCGGGTGGCAGCTTCAGCGCAACCAGCCTGTCATAGCACGGGAGGGCTTTGCTAGAAAGCCCACGCTCGAGGCAGGGGAGCGGAGCAGGAGGGGGAGGGGTGACACAGACCATTACTTATTTTGTGGCAACAGGACACACACATCGCCCAACATTTGCCAGGCGGAGAGCAAGGTTTGCATTCTGGCTCCGACTTGGCCTTGCTGTGTGGCTTGGACATGTGAGTCAAGGAATCTCTGGAAGCCTCGGCCTTTTTAACTGTCCATGGGAAGGTGAGGCAACAACACCTGGTCTGCAGCACGTGGTGGGCTGACACCGGCTAAAATAAGCGCCGGCCTTTTATTTCCTGGGCTTCTTCCATGGTCTGGAGGACAGGGCTCCGGGGTCAGCAGGTCAGGGTGGATCGTGCCCATAGCCTGCAGACTCCCAAGTGTTGCCCGGGGTGGCCACTAGCCGCTCGGAGGCCAAGATCAGGTCTCAGTCATCCTGGGTCTCCTGTTTATGTTTATTTTTAGCAGGGACTGTTATGGCAAAGGAAGCGCAGAGCTATTAATGAACATATTATTCAATAATGGGAAGTAATAAGCAGCTGTCCTGGCTGTATTATAAGCCTGTCACTGGAAGTTACACGGTGAATCAAGATCCACTTTTGAAATATTTTTAAGTGGGAGCCCAGGTTTTCAAGTACAGAAAAAAAGAACAATTACCTAAAAGTGGTAAAATTAACATCCTTTCTTTCCTGGTTTGCTCCAGAGTTCTGATTCTATCTGTGCCCTTCCGGGCTCCCCCAGGCAGTGGTGGCAGAACGAGCTCCATCCACCCCCGTGCTGAAAGGCGTCCACCGGAGAATTCTTGCTGCTGGAAGGGGCCAGCTGTGAGCCCCGACATTTCTCCAACGGTTTGAAGGCCCAGGCTGTGAGCCCCTTTCTGCCAGCTGGTGCTCGTGCGCCTCGGGAGCCGGTGCTGTCTGCCAGGCTGCGATGGCTCCCCCAGGAGGCTCGGGGCGCTGATGGCACTTGTGCTCAGGGGCAGAGCCAGCGCTGGCCCTTCTTCTGACCCTTCCTGCCCACTAGGATCACATTTGGGGATGGGGGTTGCTGGGAAGGGCGGCGTTCTGGGCATGTCCTCTCTGCCCAGTCTCTGTTGTGCTGGCGCCAGGGCGCGTAGTGTGCTCAGATCTGGATGGGAATTAGTAGACCCCAGTGCTGCTTGGCCCGGTCTCTGAGCCTGGGTCAGCCTCGCGGCCGGTGGGGTACCCCGCGGCGGGCACCGCCATCACCACCGGTGGGGCCAGGGCAGCTGCTCCTTGAAATGGTTCCGCGTGTCTGTCTGCAATTGCCTTCCCTTTTTGGCGATGGGCCTGGCTTTCCGATGCGAGCAGACAGGAACCATTTTGTTTTACAGTAAATGCAGTCAAGGCTTTTAAGAGTGTGTGGATAGGAAGAAAACCATTTCAGAGGACCCTGGAGGAGGTAGCCGCTGCACTCACGGCAAAGGTTGATGGAGAACTTCTTTGGGCCGGGCGTGACTTACGGTCTTTTTGCTTATCACCTTGTTTACTCCTCCTAACCACTGAGGCGGATTCTATTAACACGCCCATTTTACAGTTGGGCACACGGAAGCACAGAGGCTGAATCTCCCCGAGGCTGCGTGGCCTGGGAGTGGTGGAGGTGCGGTTTGCACCCAGACTTGGCTCTGGAGTCCCCGCGCCTAAGCGGCTGTGCATGCGGGTGTGAGTGTGTGTGTGGGTGTCTGGGTGACCCGCCTGGCCCCTGGCCTGGGCTTTCTTGGTTTTACATCTGACAGTCCCATGTCGCGGGAAGCCCCTCCTCCACCTGGTTTTGCCTCAGCCTTTTCCAAAGTCTTCTGAGATTGCGTCCCGTCCCGTCGCCCCAGTGGTGGCCACACATGTGGCGGGCCCAGCACTCTCCAGGCCCGGGAGGGTGGCGGAGCACATGTCCACGCCCCGCCGGGGAGATGACCTGCAGAGCCCTTCCCTGCGCGGAACAACGTGCCCCGTGGTTCTCTCCGGAACCACCAGCGACACCTGCCTTGTCAGTAAAAACAGCACAGTGAAAACCTGCCGTTATCTCTATCCGCAGCGGAATTCAGGGTCCTAGCAGGAGGCACAGGAACAGCAAGTCTGGGCCCCTGGCATGGGCCATGCGGCAGGCGGAGACCCCACGGCACAGCTGAAGTAACAGTAACCACACAAAACACACCATGTGATAATGTGTAATAAAATAGCACTGTGCTAGGACATATAACAACATGGTACAACATCATGATAACACACTAATATATTATAATAATGTAGTTATATTATAATGTAGTTATAATAATGTATTTACAATACTAGAGGTTATAATATTATGATGTGATCATAATATAATACATATTATAATGTCATATAGTAATATATGATATTGTACAGATAGACACATGTGTAAGTGATAATAATAATAACAGCGATGGTGATCACTGTTCTGCATTAGGCATCCGCTCTGTTCCACGCAGCGCTAAGCACTTTATTGTCTTAATTAATCCGCAGGTCCCTCTGGGGCTGTACTACCCTTATTCTCTCCATCGCACGGAGGAGAAACAGGCAGAGAAGTTGTGAAAAGCACCAAGCTCACACAGCCAGGGAATGATGAGGGTGGCTCTAACTCAGCCTTTCTCCGGGGCTGGCGCTCTTGGGCCCGGGGAAGACACGGCCCAAGGGGTGGATTTTGTGGACAACTGATTTTTCGTGGCTGCAGACTGGTCCACAGCGGGGAGCCTCTAACTTATTCAGCGGGTTTCTCCTTGGGGCGTTGTAAAGGCCAGGACAGGACACAGTGCAGGTTTTCTGATCCCATGCAGACCGGGAAAAGGAGGAGTCAGAGTCCTCAGTAGTTTTGCAGGTTTTTTATTTGGGGTTCACCAGGCATATGGCAGGCAGGGGTGCTGGCTGGGGGGCTGGGAGGCTGGCAGGCCTCCCAGCCCCCAGCAAGTCTTCACTCTATCTGGGCTCTCTAGCGTTCGTTCTGCTGCTTCTCGGCTTCTGCTTCGGCTTCTCCTGCTGCTACTGGTGCTGCTACTGGTGCTGCTGGCGTCCCCCCGTGACGCCGCCCTTAAAAAGCACAGTCTTAGCTCAGCTGAATCCCATCTACCTATGCCCACACCCTACTCCAGGTGCCCGCCATCAGGCATGCATTCAGGACAAGGATCCATCATCTATCCTGATGGCGGAAGGGCAGAAAAGCCTGATATTTTCTTTACCCTACAGGCGTGGAGGCCGGGTCCCTGCTTTTCTGTAGTGAATCATCTGCAGCAAAGGCGCACCCCTCCACCTCCTTGCCAGGACCGTGTGGAGGGTGGATGGCTGCCGCAGGCGGACACAATTAAAGCCCCATTCACTTGAGCTCTGAAGACGCCCAGGTGGGCCTCTCTGGTCACGTGGGTGCCAGGAGCGCACAGCGTTTTCTCTGAAGGCAGCAGAAGGGAATCCAGAGACGTGGAGAAGTTAGGATTCGTGCTGCCGCCTTGAAGATGGAGCGTCTGCGCAGAGGGCACACCAGCACCCCCTGGAAGCTGGGCGCATGCCTCCATGGACAAGTGGCAAGGGGTCAGGGACCACAGCCCTGCCTGCCGGTCCGGGGCTGAAGGGTCCTGCACGCCAGGTGAGAGCACAGCGGGGCACCTTGACTTCAGCCTGAGGGACTCCAGCCTCCCACTACCCAGCCGCGAGGTAGTCAGTGCGGCCTTTTACATCAGTAATTTGTTACCACTGAGAGAAGAGGCAGATGGTTTCCTAAAAGTGGGATCAAAGGTTAGATGCATTTGGAAATCTTAATTCATTCAACAAATATGTGTTACCCAGCTGGCTCAGGTCTGCTCCAGGCATCGCAGACACAGTAGGGAGCAATTAAATCACAAAATCCCCACCTCGGGGGGCTTTCTATGGGGTGTATGTTGGGGGAGGCAGATGAGAAATATAGAAATAGGTAAAGCATGTCTACCTGGTGATTTGTGGGCACGGTGGATAAAGAAGGCAGAGGGGAGAGAGAGAGAGAAGCTGGGGACACACGGGACATGGGACTGCAAAGAAGCCAGGAAACTGGGGGGAAGAGCATTCCAGGCAGAGGGAATAGCAGGTGCAAAGACCCTGAGGCAGGGACCTATCTGGCGAGTTAAAGGAGGTCTTAGGGCAGAGTGATCAGGGGAGAGAGTAGCGGACACTGAAATCAGAAGGGTAACAGCGTCCAGCTGTGTCCCCAAATGGTTGTATCCATACACAGCCCCCCACCATATCTGAAGGAACCCCCTCTCTCCATCCTCCTACCCTTGCTACCTGGATCCAGCGCCACATGTCTTGTCATCTGGGGGGTGACCAGTGAAACTACTAGAAGGTGCTTCCTCTTTCCAATTTGCACTTCGGGGCCACTGGTGAGGTTGAGGGGCCTTTCCTGATCTCTATTGGCTGTGTGTGCCTCCACCTCCAGGGTCTACCCCCAGTGTGTGCATGTGTGTAAATTTCTCATAGGATACATGGGGTACAGAGGAGCAGTCCCCAGGCCCTCCAGCCATTGTGTGGAGATGCACCCCCATCCACCCGCCAGCTATAAATTCCCCCCTTCGCTCACCCACGGGAGAAGCCTAATCAGAATGCAGCCAGGAAGCTGGTGTTCAGAGGAACCATCTTGAATCTACGAGTACGTATATTTGCAACATTTGACACTTTATTCTTAGCAATACATGGCTTAGCAATACACCTCACAAGTGCTTGCAACACACCCTACCTTGGTTGAGAATTGCTGGCAGTGTGTGGGCAGCGGAAGTGTGTGTGTGCGTGTGTGTGCACCCATGCACGTGTGTGTGCGTGTGTTGAATGAGTTGCAGAGACTTTTGCTGCTCTGCTCTGAGTCACAGGGCAACTTCTCAGGTCTTTCAAGGTGCATCAGGAGACTTTATAGAGCTGGAAGTTGGTGTAAGAACCTCATTTTGGTGCCCCCTGGGCTTTTTCTTTGCTGCCAGCTGGTTCCCCTTCCTGCGCAATGCTCCCAGAGAGCTCACTTGGACAGGGCCCCCAGTCTGTCTTTGCCAATGCCGAGTCCCCTGGCACACGGGTCACAGCCAGGGGTGGGAAGCACCAGCACCCCTTTAAGCTGGTGGGTGATCAAGCTGGGTGCTTTAAAAAGATCACCCCAATCCCACCCTCAAGGGCCAAGAAGGTGCTGCGTGACCTCAGGCTGGTGACGTGACTTCCCTGGGCCCCAGAGCACCTCTGCTCCGGAAAGCACCTTCAGGAATTTGTTCCTAAGGCCCATTTTATAGCCTAAAGTGCCATAAAGTCCAGAACATAAAACAGAACTCCATGCTGTCTTTATACTCGCGGTTGTTATAGAGGCTGCTACGAATGTAAAGGGCGGCCTAGTTGTAAAGCTGCGGTGGGGTATCCCCTGGGGCCGCTGTGTTTCTCCTGGGCAGGACCCAAGGCATGAAAAGCCAGTCCCTGGTCACCTGGACAGACAGCCAGCTCTCTCCTGGCGCCTCTGCCGGTCTGGCCAAGTCCTTCTGATTTTACCTTCAAGGACTCCTCAGGGATAAGTGCCCTGTCTGGAGGTATCAATGCTCTTTTGATGTTCTTGGGTTCTGGGGGGGGTGGGGAGCAGGGTTGCCATGGTGATGCGAGGAGTTGATGTCAGCCCCGAAGGTGCTGGGGGCGGGTAGGAAACACAGGTTTAGTTTTTAACTTGGGGGTCTTACTTGCACACAGAGTGAACCTGAAATCGTATGGGGGGCTGGACCCAAAAGGGTGTGGGGTCATTTTTCCAGGTGAACTGAGCTGGGGTCCTTTTGTTCTCAGCAGCTTATGCCACGAGTCCTGATGTTAGTCCTGTATGTATGTTTGTATGCATGTATATCTGTATGTCTGTGAGTCTCTGACTTTATGTGCATATACATGTGTGTTCATATTTGTCCTTGTATCTGAGTGTGCATCTCTCTGTGCACACACATGTGTTCATGCATGTAGGCTATTGTGTGTTCACACACATCATGTGGCGCAAATGCCACATGTTGTGTGTGTATCAATGTATGTGTGTGTGGATGTGCCTGTGAGTCTCAGTGGATATGTGTGTATTTGTGTGTATATATGTGTATGTATGTGCATGTCTCTGTGTGTCTATGTCTGCATTAGATTTAAGACATTCAGCAAACCACCAGAGACTGAGAGATGTATGTGTCCCTGTGTGTGCGTATGTGTGTGCACATGCCACTTTCCCGTCCCACACCAAAGCAGACATCACAAATCAATTGCAGCAAGTCAAACTGTCTCTCCAGGGCTTCCTCTTCCTGGAACTGGGGTTGACCGGAGGAAACCATGTGCCTTTTGCTATCCTCCACTGTCAAGGCCAAGCTGCTCGAGCGACGTCAGGTGTTGTTCCCGCCTCTCTATTTCCTGCCAAAAAACTTCCTGATTCTGCCAGTTCCCCGAGTCCACCATGCCCATTCCTCACCAGGCCTTTGAATAGTGCTCTTCTCAGCCACAGGGGTGTTGTCAAGCACATGGTTTCTGGAATTAGCCCCTGTGGGTTCAGTTCCTGCTCTGCCACCTCTGAGTTGGGCAGCTTTGAGCAAATAATTTAATCAGAGAGTCTCACTTTCTTATCTGCAATTTGCAGATGATAATAATAATATCTACTCTATGGGCTGACGTGAGGGCAAAACAGATCATCCAGGTGAGGTCTCTAGCCCAAAGCAAACCCTAAATGCCTCAGTAGCACATCTGCTCAGTGGTTTTGTATCTGCACTCTGATCAGTGTCTGTTTCTCTACTAGACACCTGCCCATGGGTACCACTCTCTATGACTTACTCTGTCCATCCATCTACTTCCTCTTTGTCTACTTCCTATCTGTCCATCCACTTCCTGTTTGCCCACTTCCTGTCTGTTCATCTATCACTTCCTGTCTGCCCATCTACTTCCTGTCTGTCTATGTGTCACTTCCTGCATGTCTCCTTCACTCTCAGGCATCGAGAAGCACCTCCCCTTCCGGCCTGCCCTCTCCTGTCCTCTAGCATTTCCCAGGGCTCTTTGCTGATCAGTCTCCGGAGGCAACACTCCCTGCATCCTGGAGCTCCGCTTCCGGGGTGCTGTTCTCCCAGAACACCAGGAGAGGGGAGACCCCCGGGGTTGCCCCACCATGGGCCCGTTAGCATGGGCCTCCAGCCGCCTGGGGACCAAGTCCCCCTCATCCAGGCGTGTGGGCGTCTCTGAGTGCACTGCATGGCCAGCAGCCCACAGAGCACCCGGGACACAGCAGGTGCCTGATCAGTGTGGGTGAGCAAGCGGGGCTCAGGGAAGGCTGAGACACCACCAGGTCTCTCTCTTGCAGGGATGGGGTCAGTGTTGAGATCAGCGACTGTGTATTGAAAATCACATTTTGGACTAATGTGGTTAAGTGGAAATGCAGTTGGACAGAAAACTTCAGACACATCCCGGTTCCCTCAGTCTCTGTCCAGCTGCCTCGTGGCTTCCACGGTGTCTGCAACGACAGGGGTTCAGCCTCAGCAGTACTGGCCACGGGTCCCTGGGTAATGGCCACCTGCAAGCAGGTCAAAGGTGGGAAATGTGAACCTGACATTCGTCTGCATGGAAATCAAACTGTAGGTCTCTTCCCAGTGCCCCGCCCTGCACACCAGTCTGTGCTCGCCCTGCCGGGGCCTTTAATGCCTCGAGTTCTACTGTTCGCTGGTTGATCTCTGCCATACACCTCGCCCGCCCTGGTGCCACATACCTCAGGGCCCGGCAGTGCAGGGGGGTCGTCTCCACCCCATGTGATCACCTCCCAGGCAAAACCCCAAGCTTCTGTGACAGGAACCGGCAAGCACAGCCCGCTGCAGGAGGCTGGAAGAGGCGGGAGAGTGGTGACTTCCACCTGGTGGAAGGGCCACGCACGTATGGGCACCCACAGGATGGGGGGCGGCCAGGGTGGAGCTGCAGCCTGCAGGGTGGCTGGTCACATCAGTTCCTCTGGCTTGGAGAGGATTCCTGGGAACATTTCGGGGAAAATCAGATGAGCCGGTTATTCTAGCGCTGGCACCAGGAATATCATACGTTCCAGAATTCAGTCCTCGGGACAACCCCATGAAGCCAGAACCAGGGCTAAGCCCCACTTGGCTAGTAGGGAAACAGGACCAGGTCCCAAGGGCGGAAGGCTGAGTAAGGGAGGGTGCCCAAGGGCTAGGCTGGGAGAGGGACCAGGTGTACCTGCTCCCAGAGCTGGAGGCTGCCCTGCCGCGGGGCATCCCAGGGACGAGTGACAGGTAAGGCCCACGTCAGGGCCAGTGGGCGTCCAGGGTGGGGCGGGAGTCCATCTCCATCCTTCTGGAATCCGTAGAGGAACGTGGGGGTCTGAGCAGCCAGTTCAGGGAATGGAATCACTGGGTTGAAGGATACTGGGTTTTTCTTTGATGCCCTGTCGCCAGCCTGGAGAAGGGGCCTGTGATGACCACACCACAGAAGAAACTGAGGAAACTGAGACCCAGGGAGCTCAGTGCCTTGTCCAAGGCCACCCAGTGAGTTGGCAGCTGCGTTCCATCTTGATCCATTGCTTTTAAGAACACACCCTCCAGAATTCAAATCAAGTCCAGCTCTATGGAGCTGGCCAAGCCAATTTTTCCAAGCTTCATTTTCCTCACCTACAAAGTGGACATAATTCTTTGCTTCCACTTCAGTTTCTTTCCAGGCACCAGCTTGATGGCCCATGTACAGAAAGCTCTTCACCATCCGCCACCGAACTCCCAGGACACTGGAGCTGCTACCCCTACAACCCAAAGGTTGACTGCGCGCCGCAGGGCGGGGGCAGAAGCTGGGACCCCAGGGCCCTGAGACCTCACACCTCCCCCGGGCCAGAACAGCCTCTGGGTTCCAGGTTGGAGAAGATCCCCAACTTCCTGGGAACCCCACATCCCTCCTCCCGCCCGGGAGCCCAAATTCCAAGAAACACAGCTAAAATTGGCCCTCGAACAGCTTTTGCAGAGCACGTCGCAGCTTTTTTGGGTCTAGAGAGCTGGTTTCCATGATGAAAGTGGCACAGAAGGAGAGACCCAGCTAAAAACAGCCGCCGCCCAGCCGGGTGCTAACAGGATGCAGCCTCCCCGGGCGCCTGGGGTTGGGGCGCCTCGACTTCCGCGGCAGCTCCCCCCAGCGCCACTAGGTGACAGCATCGCGACGCGTGCCGGGGACGCCCGGGCCCGGAACAAAGAGCCGCTTCTGGAAAGGAGGCCCAGAAAGCCCGCACCAGCCACAAAATTCCCCGCTGAATTATTTCCCTTTTATTTGGGGCATTTATTTGCTTTGCAGGAGTCGCACAGAAGCATCTCCTCTCAGGGCGGCCTTAGGCACTGCAGCCAGGCTAAAGCGCGGCCCGAGCTCCGGGCATGCCCTGCCAGGGGTGGCTGCCAGCCCACCCGGCCCGCGGCCTCCTCCGGCCCAGGCCCGCCTCAGAGTTGAACTTGTCTCAGTTTTGAATTTTTCAGGGGAGGTGGCCTAGACTGCCAGGAAATGCACCAACTGGAGACTCAGGCCCCGCCTGGCTGCCTGGCTCCCAGGGGTCCAGAGGCAGGCACAGCAGGGGTGGGGACCGCCTCGTGGGCTGCGAGGAGGACCAGATGGCACTGCAGGGCTTCCCCAGGGCAGTGCCTGTCCATAGCACGGGCGCCAGGTGAGGCAGCTTTGCAGTTCTCTCATCTCTCAGGGGTCTGGTATACAACAACCCCCCAAGCCACCGTCCATGTTTGGGAGACAGCAGGGGGGGCTCCCGCAGGCCTGGCTTCTCAAGGTGGGTCCCGGGTCAGCAGCGTGGGCACCGCATTTGTTAGAAAAGCAGCTCAGGAGCCGTACCACAGAGCAGGAAGCTTCCTTCGCAGCACCCCCTGGGATTTCCTGGCGCACGGAAGTTTGGGGAGCACAGCTCAAAGGCCCCTTCCAGCCCAAGAAAGCTGGAGTCTCCCCCAGTCTTGTGTGAGTTCTCAGATTCGCAGCCCTGGAACAGCAGCCTTGGCATTGGATTTCTTTCTCCTTCTGTTCTCAAACATCTTCTCCTGCCGCCTGGTGTCCAGCCGCCTGGTGTCCAGCTGCTGGGTGGCAGGCTGTCCCGTCCTCACACACCTTCCACAGGTGATGTGGGCGCCCTCTCTGGGCACAGTATCCCCACCCCACCCCCACCCAGTGACCAGAAACAGACTCGAGGGTCCCTCCTCTCCCCAGGGGCTCACCCTGTGCTGGCAGCCATCCTAATGCCCCTCCTACCTGGTCTCTCTGGACGCCTTCCCACAGCTCCCCGGCCCCCAGGCCCCCATCTCCACTCTGCCAAATTCATCTCTCCGGCTTGGGCTCTGATGGTTTTGCTCAGCCCCCCGCACGCCCCTGTGCTCCCAGCGCCCACGCCGTGACCTCCCACCACCCCCTACCCCTTTGCTGCTGCATCTCAGCTCGAAATCTCCACCAGGGCCTGGGGGCCAGACCAGCCCTCTTCCTGTCCCCACTGTGGTTATGGCTGGGTTTTCAGAGGCCGACGTTGCAAAGGAGGCCCCTGCCCACAAGACCTAAAATGTTCACTCTCTGGCCTTTCCAGCAGAGGCTGCCTACCGGGCCTCGACTGGCTGAACAGTGCGGCCTGCGCCAGTGTCCCCAAAGCACCTCCAGCTGCTCTTGCCTCCTGGGACAGGCTCACTTGGGGAGATGCTTCCGCCCACAGTGCTCCAGGCCCTGGCTCGGCCGGCCTTCCTGCTGCAAACTGTGATGGAGAACCGCACCAGCCTGGCGTGCCGAGCCAGGGCCAGGTCTGTACCCCGGAGCACAGCCTGGCGCATCCGATCCCAGCGGCTGCGGGATACACCTGGGAGCTCAAGTCCCAGCCGGGGCCTCCTCTGATCTCTGGAGCCGGCTGCGCCTTCCCCAGCACCCGGGCCGGGTCATGACAGTCCACTTGAATCCATTTGAATAAGTGAATGGTTTCCCTCCCCTCTGGGTCCTTCTGGGATGTCACCTTGGGGCTGGGTCAAAGCCCACTGGGGAGATATCCACATGGTGCAGCAGACCTCTCCTGTCTCCCTGCTGCTCCCCTCAGCAGTGTATTTCAGTCAGTCTGCCTGTTCTGCTCCCCACTCTGTCCCTGGTGAATCCTTTCAACCCCCACATCTCTGGCCTACACCCCAGATCTTGTATGCATAAATAAATCTTTAAAAAAAAGAAGTCTTCCAAGCTGCCTGTTCCTTTAGGAACTACTCAAGCCGGGTGCCATTTATATCTGCGCTTCTCAAACTTGCATGTACACGTGACATTACCCAAGGATGCAGACCTGGGTCGTAGGCCTGGGATGGAGACTGAGGTGGTTCCCAACAGGCTCCTGGACGATGCTGACGCAGCTGCTCCACGGACCGCACTCTGAGCAGCAAGGCTTGGTTCTCACTTCCGAATTCCGCCTACACTCATTTGGGGGCTCGTGGATGCTCATGCTTGGCCTCAAACCCATGCTTTTGTACGACCCCGGACCAGTTGAATCTGTGTGTGTGTGTGGGGGGAGTCTCTCCAGGTGATTTTGAGGTGCAGCCAGCATTAAACCTTGACATAGAACCAGCAACTCTGAAGCTTCTTTCCAAATATCTCGCCACTTCCAGCATTACTCTCACCGACAGCGGCAGTTCCCGAAGTGAGATCCCCAGAGCAGCAGCAGCAGCAGCAGCAGCAACCCCGGGGACTCGTTTCAATGCCGGTTCTCAGGGTCTGCTCCAGAGCCAGGAACCAGACCTGCCAGGTGTGGGGTCTGCCCTCCAGGGAATTCAGAGCCACGCTCAGCTGTGATGGCCCCGTTCTAAGATGGTCTGTTCTTTTTTTTTTTTTTTTTTAAAGATTTATTTATTATTTTATGCACACAAGAACTGGAGTGCAGGCCAGAGTTGTTGGGGGTGAGAGGATTCACCAGAGACAGAGTGGGGAGCAGGCAGATTGACTGAAATCCACTGCTGAGGGGAGCAGCGGGGAGACAGGAGAGGTCTGCTCGCCACGTGGGTTGCTCCGAGGCTGGCGGGGATCGAATCCGTGCTGCAGAGGCTGCGGACAGCTTCATAGGTTGTATTTGAACCCCTTGCGCCACCAGGGAGGCCCAAATTGTCTGTTCTTTGGTCCCTCCACATCAGCTCCTAGCTGGTCTTCCTGCTTCTGGCCACCCCCTTTCCAGTCCATTCTTTTTAAAGATTTATTCATTTATACAAGAACTGGGCTACAGGCCAGATGCGCGGGAGGGTGAGAGGACTCACCAGAGACAGAGCAGGGAACTGAACACGCAGACTGACCGAAATGCACTGCTGAGGGGAGCAGTGGACGCGACAGGAGAGGTCTGCTGTGCCATGTGGGATTCTCGCTGGCCGGCTGGGATCGAACCTGCGCTGCAGAGGCTGCAGACAGTCCCACAGCGCGGCGCTCAAACGCCTGCGCCACCAGGGAGGCCCCAGTCCATTCTTTATTGGGCAATGATGGTGATTTTTCCAGAAATCTCTCTTTGACCATGGCTCTCCTCTGCTCCAAATCCCCCAGGTCCTCCTCTGCCCTCAAACAACCAGAGTCGGAAGGCTCTTAGGGGTCTGAGCCTCCCCTGCCTTGGCCTCCTGTTCCAGGAAACAGGACTCTGGGGGACTGAGCACAGGATGCTCTTCCTCTGTCACACTCCAGTGGTCATACAGGCGGGGGCTCAAAGGACAAAGAGGGAGACTCGCCACCACTCCACACTGGTGCACGAGGTAGGAACAAATTGGACCTGTTGATCTGAAAAGTTTGTTGATCTCTGGGCGAACCACAAAGCAGGGTCTCCTGACCTCCCTGTTGTCTTGTGTGGGAAAGTGTATTTGAGAAGCTCTCTCTCCTTGACCTTGTTCACAGTACCTGCCAGTGGCCACGGAGGTTTGCGGGTATAAGGGAAGACACTCGAGTGTGACTTTGAGTCCCTGCATCTCCACCCACTGGCTCCAGAGCTTCAGGGTCTGGTCTGCTCACTGGAATCACCTGGGGGGCTGATAAAGCTACTGATGTCTGAGCCCCATACCCAGAGATTCTGTTTTAATTGGTTTGGGGGAAGCCGGGCACTGGGGATTTTGCAAACACCCCCTGCATCCCTGTTGATGCCAACAAACGGTGGAGGTTGAGAATCGCTCCCCAGTTTCCTGTGAGGTACTGGGTGTGCTGTGTGGTGATTGGACTCATGTGTGTCGGGAAATAATGACCATGTAAGTTTCCATCATCATCTGGGCACTCTGCCAGGTGTGTGCCTCTGTTTGTGTGTCACCGGTCCCCTAACTATACCCTAACTGGAGTCACCTGTGGCACATCACACCCCTCCTTTCATTTATCTTCTTTTTTTTTTTTAAGATTTATTTATTTATGCATACAAGAGCTGGGGTACAGGCCAGAGGTATGGGGGTGGGGTGAGAGGATTCACCAGAGACAGAGTGGGGAGCAGAACAGGCAGATCTACTGAAATCCACTGCTGAGGGGAGCAGCGGGGAGATAGGAAAGGTCTGCTGCGCCATGTGGGTAGCTCCTTGGCTGGAGATCGAACTCATGCCGCATGGCTGTGGACAGCTTCATCGGTTGTATCTTAACCCCTTGCGCCACCAGGGAGGCCCCCCTTCTCTTATTTTATAATGGGGACTTTGTACTTCTTGACGCTGCCCATCCCATCCCCCCTCCCACACCCCCTTCTCTGCTAACCCACAAGTCTGAGCTCTTTTTCCTATGAGTTAATTTTTTTTAGATCCCGTGTGTAAGTGAGATCATACAGTATTTATCTTCCTCTGTCTGACTGATTTCACTTAGCTTAATTAGCCAGAGAGCTGTAGGTCCAGAAAGTCTATTTAATAAGAGGTAGAAGAAGTGCTTTCTGAGCTTGAGTTGCTGGGTGTTCCTGGGTCCCGCTGTCTGTGCCAACACAGCATGGGGCTGCGGGAAGATCTGGATCTAGAGGCCCCTCAACCCACCTGAAGCTGTGCGGCTGGAACTCACAGGAATTGTGTTGCACACATGTTTACCTTTTCAGTCTTTAAGGATACCTGGCCGAGTAGCATGATCTTCAACTCACAGACGAGTCAACCGGGGCTTGGAGTGCTTACCTACGCCTGTCCTTCATCCTGGAACCTACCTGTGCTAAGTGATTTCCCCCCATTTCCTTACTAAATGATCACAGGGGCTATAAACATTCTTATGGATGGAGAAATAGATGTTCAGAGAACGAAACTATGCGACTAAGTCCACACAACTGTTGGGGAAAAATTGTTAGCAGGAAAATAAGGGGCTCCCCAGGGCCCCCAAAACTTGTGCTCTTTAGAGAGGTTCTGCCATCGGCTGCTTAAAGACAAAACATAGTCTTAGTGTATAAGAACTTCAGTAGGAACGAACTTTAATAGAATCAGTGTGCAGTGGAGAGAAGAGAAGAGAGAACACAGTTTCTAGATGAGACACCCAGAGTGACCCAGTCCCGTGGGTAAATGCGCAGCCAGACGGGATTGGCCCAAAGCAGGGCCACGGAGGCCCGAAAACCTGCCCCTTCTGGGGGGCACCCATAGGAAAGGGGCAGAAGGGGTCAGGCAAGTCTGGGATGAAAGGAGCAAAAAACAAAGTACAAGTGGAGACACAGGCTGCCAATGTCAGCCGCCCCTCCCGCCTCTCGCCCACATCTCTTCCAGGGGTCTCCTTCCACATCCCCCACACCCTGGTGCCAGTCCAAGGCAAGCGTGTCTTCTTCACACGACCCTCTGCTCCGTGAGCCCCCTCCAGGCCTCTCTCATCTGCTTTCCCAAGCCCTCTCAGCTCCCCTCACTGCTCAGCTCCACCCTCCGCGGGCGGCAGGGAACACGGAACCTCCCCTTTCCAGATGACACAAAATGAATCTAGATTTGAGACCTTAGATCCTGTTGGGAAATAATCCCAAACTCCAGCTTCCCAGCCCTCTCTCACCTTTATCTCTAATATTTAAGCAAACATTTAAAAAAAAGCTGTTCAGTGGCACGCCGGGCATCTGCAGTGGCAGTTTGCGTTGTCTGTGTGCAAATCCCCCCTCATCGGCTCCGCCGGCGCAGGAGAGATGCTGATCCTCATCTGAGGACACGTTCGAAGTTGTGTTAGTGAAAATTACTTTATGGAATGAACTCTTGGATCAACTCTTATTGGAAGGAGCTGGGCTTAGGTTTCTGCTCTCTCCATAGGTAACTCTTTCAATTCAGTGGAGGGTTTCCCGAGCCAGCCGCTCCCGGCCACTTCCACGCGGCCACAGGGGCTACAGCTTCCGCTCGCTGGCCCTTGGCGCGGGCAGCCAGGCCTGCTGGGGCGCATTTTGTAATTTAGTGCGGCTGTTTGACGGAAGCTTTCCCCTGTGTTCAGGGGAAATTTGCCATTTTAACATTGAGATTCATTTGTGTCCGCGACCGCCCCTGGGTCACTGTATGAATATGAATGTGGCTGCGCACGTGCAGAAGTGGCAGGCGTGCGACTTGGGGCAAGTCACGCCACCTCTCCGGGTCTCCTGTCTTTGAAATGGAAGGACTGTGTCAGGTTGCTGTGTGCTGACATTCTGTAGCCATGTCTGGGGCTAAGGAAACAGGTTAGGGCAGCCTTCTGTTCAAAGCGTTCCTCCAAGGAGCCTCGCCTTCCTAGACACCCCCAAGCTCCAGCTGGTGATGTGTCAGATCTCTGGCCAGGCCTTGTGAGTAGCAATTTGAGTAAAAGCTGTCCCTGTCCTGATAGAAAGGGGACGGCTCCAACTGGCATGTGCTTGTCTCCTTGGTGTCCTTCTCTGCGACCTGCCTGGAACTTGGGGCTTAGAGGCGGGCAGCCACCTTGTGACATGAGGCTCCCTGTCCCGAGGAGGGCAGACAGAGTAGGAAGACAGTAGGTGTCTGGGTCACCAAGGCCTGTGGCGCTGCTCTGGACCCCTGCTGGGCCTCTCACTGGGGGAGAAAGGTCACCCCCTCTTGTTGGCTGTGCAGATACACACAGGTTTCTGTTCAGTGCAGCTGACCCTACCACACTCAGTCACATAAGGCCAAAGTCAGGCGGCGGAGACCCCGCTGGGCTGTTACAGGGTGTGGGTTTCCTAAGTTAAGCAGGAAGGCCTCAAGGGCTTTTAAACCAGGCAGACAGGTGCCTGGATTGATCTGTGTTTTGGAAAAAAATCACCTGGCTACCTAAGGAAATGGAGCACGTGTATAAGAGGATCAGAGAAGGTGGGTAAGTCACCTGAGCTCACACGGCTAGAGAGGAACAGAATTGGGGTCCAAAGTGCATGCTTCTTTCACGCGACAACGCGGCCGTTGGCTGCTATCCCCGATTTTACTGATTTTAATCAAGGTCTTCGTTACCTGCGGATCGTGGAGGAGCCCAGCACTACTGTTTCTCCCATTCATCTCTGGAGCCTCATTCTCTGCGCCGCCTAAGATTGTAAGACTTTTACAATCTTAAAGGAGAAATCCATTCTGGGTCTGGAAAACCTTCCAGATCAATCTGGGTCAACCTAATCAAAGCTAATAAAAGAGAGATGTGTGTGTGTGTGTGTGTGTGTGTGTGTGTGTGAGTTTGTGTGTTTGTGCATGTGAGTGTATGTGTGAGTGTGTGTATGTGAGAGCATGTTTGTGATTGTGAGCATATGTTTGTGTGTGTGTTTGTGGGTGTGGGAGAAAATTTTCGGTTACAATTTGCTTACAATGTCTTTCAAGTCCCTGTTGACTAATACCCACCTGATACTAAAGTGCTAAGTGTTGGAAATAAAATGATCTCAGCATCATAATCAGAACTCTCATCAGCTCCACGGGTGCTGAATGTTAAATGAGCTTGAAATGGGGCACCTCCCTCGGACATGGTGATGAATTTCATCCCGTGGATTAGACTGTGATGGAGGAGGTAGGGGCTCCCTGTCCCCCACTGATTACCTGCGTGACCCTGGGAGGTCACTTGTGGTCCCCAGCTCCCCCTCTTCAAAGTGGTGCTCTCTGGCCACAGCGAAGGTTTTTAATCTGTGCTCCCCCAAGGCTTGGGGCTTCAGGGGTGACTCCCGAGAAGGGATCTGCCACGTTGGGTTAGTGGGCCCTGGGGCTGAAGGAGACTAGAGGACAGGGCTGGAGCTTCAGAGGCAGAGACCTGCGACCTTGCTCCTGAGAGAGCCGCTGCCGCCTCGGCCCCACGCTGCGCTGCAGGGCTGGGGTGGGGAGGGGAAGCCGACGCGGTAAGTCACCGAGAAAAGCATCTGCTCTAATTAGAGCCATCATGGCGAGCAGGTGGTCCTCCTGGGGGGCTGGAAGCTGGCCATCTGCCTGCTGCCCGTAAACAACGTCCCCTTTGCCCTCTTGGATCCTTGGGCAAGGCTGACTTGGGGAGCCAAGGAGCGCCGGGCACCCTCTGGGAAAGGAACAAGCCATGGCTGCAGCGGGGCAGTGAGAGCTGAGGGAGACATGCGCCCGGCTGGGGACCTTAACCTGGAGGAGAGAACCCTGAGGTGTGGGGGCAGCGTGGATGTGTCGGACGGTCCTCTGGGGGAAACCAGCTGTTGAGAGCTCTGTGGGTCTCCTTCACTTCCTTCATGAGTTGGGTCACTTAAACCTGACCCAATTTAGCCCAATCCAGCCTGTCTATTTACCCACCCACTCGCTCTTTCCATCCATCCATCCATCCGTCCGTCCATCCATCCGTCCATCCCCCACCCATCCAATTGTCCATTCATTCCTCATCCACCCATCCATTCATTACCCACCCATCCATCCTGCATCATCCATCCATCCATCCATCCATTCTCCATCCATCTATCCATCCTCCATCCATCCATCCATCATCCATCCACCCATTTGTCCATTTATCCATCTACCCACCTATCCATTCATTTCTCCATTCATACATTCACCTACCCACTGGTCTTCCCTGCCATGCATTTGGTTCAACCACTTCCTCTTTCAACCAGTCCATAAACTTTGGGTGAGCAGTGACTGTGCACTTGGAAGACTAGAGGAGAATGACCTCTTTGGGCTGCTCATGGTCCCGCTGCTGTACACAGACATGCCAGAAGCCTGAGAGGGGATCGTAATACAGGGAGGAGCAAAGTGCTAGCAGAGTTTGGACGAGGGAGGGACAATGTGGGGAGGTGGCCCATAGACAGTTTGGAGGCAGTGACGTGTGGACTGGACTTTTAGCTTATCAGCCAGACAAAGTGAGGCAAGGGCTTATTTATTTTTTTGATGGTGGTGCCAATTTGAGGAGCTGATCCTTCGCATGCAATATCACTTGACTCTACTTCCTCTCTTCTTCCAAGCCTCAAAAACAAACAAACAAACAAAAAAACCCCAAAACCAAAAAAACCAATATGGATCCTCAACTCAATCATTTCTAGACTGATCAAATTCAGATTTAATCCAACAACTGATTATTCTTGTTCAAAATATTGGAGAAAAAAAAGTTCAAGGAAAAATCACAGACACTTAGCAGGAAGTTAGTTACCCTCATTGAACCTCTGTGTGGGGTCTCCTACAAGGAGAACCCAAATACCGCTACTGGTTATTCATCATACTGCAAGCCCCGGTGTGTGGGGGGTGTGTGTGTCTTTGTTTCAAAGCTGACTTGGCTTCACAAAATCCGACTGTTCTCAGTGTGGGGTTCTCTCTGCCTGGAGGCTGATCTTTTGTATTGGTTTTGTCAGCACTTGACACTAAAATGCGTTCAATGTTCATCGCCATCCATTTATCAAATATTCATTAAACTTAATCATTAAATTTCTCTCCCAGGCTGGGTGCTGGGCACGGAGTGCGGGTTCTGGGTGCTGATGGCAGTTCATTGACAATCGAGATGGAGTCTTGCCCTCAGAAGCTTACCTTCTAGTGCAAGGGTCAGTGACTCTTTCTGCAAAGGGCCAGATAACACATTCTAGGCTTTGCAGGACATACATACACTCGCTCTTCAGTTCTGCTGTTGTAATTCGAGAACCATCTAAAGGATGCATGACTGTGTACCAGTGAAACCTTATTTACCAAGTCAGATTTGGACCCCAGCTTTGGGAAGTACTGAGTGAGGGCAAACTCTGAGTTCTCTGGGGACACAGAGTAGTGTCCCAATCCAGGCTTGGTCAGTGGGGAAGGATGCCTGGAGGAGGTGATGTCAAATTCGTAAAGCTGACAGAGTGGCTTGGGCAGGAGGAAGAGGCTGGGGGTGAGAAGGGTGGGTTCTCCTGGCAGGCAGAGGGTAAGCAAAGAAACCCGAAGGTGGGAGAAGTTGGGGTGAGTTTTGGGGCCTTAACGGGGATGGGGAGATATCAGAAGGGGTTGACAAGCGAGCAAGATAGCAAAGGACCTTTCAGGATCAGAACATGGTGCTGCACTGACAGATTTTCAGTAGCTTGTTCTATTCTATTTTAAAAGATCCAACTGTCCTCAGCGGCCTCAATGTCCCTCGGCCACTCAGACACAGTGGCGTCCTTCCCAGGGGCTTGGTCTTCCTCTTCCCATGGTCAGTGAGGGTCCCCAGGCAGCCTGGGGGCTGGTGCAAGAGGCAGATCACTGGGCAAGAGGTTTAACTGGGGAATAGAAGCCGAAGTTTAAGGAGAAATAGGAACAGAACTAAACAGGCATGGACATGGAGCAGGATAATGAAGACGCTTACTTAGGCCAAAGCACCCCCTCGCCCCCCAGGTGTTAAAGCCGTGGTGTGTGTGAATTCGGTCTTTTAGATGCTGAAGTGTAATGCAAGCTAAGACATTGTAAAGCTCTTCCACTCCTCGCTCTCCTCCACGCCCCTCTCTTCTCCCCCTGCTGACCTTGTAAGCCAGGATTAGGTAGTGTTCTTTGCTTTCTGGAACCTTTGGAAGAAAATGGCAGAGATTTCTGTTAACGATCGTGACCTCAAGGAAATACAGACCTGGGTTTGAATCTGACTCTTGTATTTTTTTTTTAAACAATCTTTTTTTTTTTTTCAAGATTTTATTTATTTATTTATACAACCACTAGGTACAGTCAGGAGTGCAGGAGGGTGAGAGAACTCACCAGCGAAAGAGTAGGGAGCAGAACAGGCAGACAGACAAAGTACACCTCTGAGGGGAGCAGCGGGCGGCAGGAGAGGTCTGCGCACCAGGTGCGACCCTCGCCTGGTGGCCGGGGATGGAACCAGTGCTGCAGAGGCTGCGGGCAGCTTTGCAACCCTGCGCTCAACTGCTGCGCCACCGGGGAGGCCTGACTCTTGTATTTTTTAACAAACTTTTTTCCACTTTAAAATGGTGGTAATGCAGAAACATCAATTCCAAAGAGCACCTGCACCGCTATGTTTATAGCAGCACTGTTTACAATAGCTAAGCTTTGGAAACAGCCCAAATGCCCAAAAATAGATGACTGGATCAAGAAGATGTGGTCCATATACACCATGGACTATTACTCAGCAATCAAAAAAGATAAACACATGCCATTTGCAGCAACATGGATGGCGCTGGAAGGGATCGTGCTCAGCGAAATAAGCCAGAAAGAAAAAGAAAAATACCGGATGGTCTCACTCATAGCAGGAATCTAGAAAACTTAAATAAGGGACCAGGAAAAAGAATAACTATAAGAAAGAAAATATCAAAATCAACAAACAACTATGAACCAGAGACACTCTATGGGGTGTGGGGGGTGGGGAAAGGAGGGCTTGGAGTCTAAATAAGGGGGTTGTAATTGTTGTATGGGGAATATAAAAATTAAATTTAAATTAAAAAAATGTGGTAATGTTTGTGTCTCCTTCACTGGTTAGCGAGCTCGTCCACACCCAATGCTTATTAGCAAGTACTGTGCCTGGTACGAGTGTTATTATTATTAGTTTTAAATCTCAGGATGTGGTACACGGATAGGCACTCAGCAGATGTTTGTTGAATGACTGTGTGATTGTTTATACCGTGTGCAAAGCATAGATAGTTAGATAGTGTAACTGCCAGCTTGAGTTTGCTCATCTGCAGGCTGCTTAGAGGATAGCTCTCCTTGGCTATATAATCAAGTGGTTCCCTGCAGTCCTCTCTTCCCCAATTCTGTGGATCCTCAGTTACAAAAGTCCCTCAAATCAACGTTCTTTCACTCTTGCAGCGGTGACCTTGGCTCCTCACGCCTTGCCTGCACCCTGCCAGCAGGGCTATGTTCCTGCCTTCCGTCTCATCACCTCCCCCACCCCACGCCTCAAATGTGGACAGATGGATCATCCTAAAAGATAAAAATGGCCTCTATGCTCTGTGTAATAAACAATGTCGCTGATACTCTGAAGTCTTAAATTATAGCGTGACTTTCAAGCCCGGCCCCAGCCTGCTGTTAATACTTGCAGCTCCGTGGTCCCCAACCGGGGGTGATTTTGAGACACTTGGCTGTGTCTGGAGATGTCTTTGGTTGTCATCACTGGGGGAGTGTGTGCTCTTGGTAGCCTGGATGGCGCCCAGGGATGTCCTCTAGAGTGCACAGGACAGCACCCCAACAGAGGATTGTGTGTCCCAAATATCAGCAGTGCTGAGGCAGAGAAAGCCTGCCCTCGCCCCTCTGCCCCCATCCTGGGCACCCCGACGCTCACGTCCAAGCATGCCCCCAAGCTTGGCATCTCTGCCTCCTGTTGTCAGGATCTCTCTCTCTCTCTCTTTGCCCTGACATCCTTGTAGTCACCCCTAAGAACTGCTTCATGGGCTTCTACTTCCAGAAAAACTTCTAGGGTTCCTTTAGGCGGCAATGAATTGCTTCCTTCTTTTGGAGCGCCGAGACCTTGCGGCGTCACAGTGCTGAAAAGGAATCCTTGTGTGTGTGTCACGCCCACCCCCATCTGCTTCTTCAGTTTTAAGATTGGGTCTGGTTTATCCCTTCGGGCTGACAGAATAAGTACCTTTTGAATGAATGAGTAAAATATTCAGAGCCATAATATGCGAAACATTGCGCTCAGGGTCTATGCACTTTGAGATAAATGCCCCGGACAGACATGCAAATGCATGGCTTTCTCCACCTCTCCCTCAGCAAACCCATCTTCCAGGTAAATTTTATGCAGACAACCTTCCAACTTTCCTGAAACTCAGAGATGATTTGTGGCCGTGATTCAGTTTCAATTTCATATCTTCAGCATTTTCACACTCAGTCACATTTTCCATTTTGCAGTAAATCCACAGATGTGGTGTGAACACAATTTTCTTCTGCTCCACCCGTGACACATTTTCCACTGCCACCCAAGGTCCTTTTTACGGGAAAGGCAGCGAAGGCACCCCATGAGCCAACACCTCATTCACATTCCAGCCATAGCTCTATCTCACTGGAACGACCCACTGCTCCACAAGGGAGCCATGGAGGTCCCGGGAACTCAGGGATCCCCATCACTCTCTCTCTACTGGGGCACCTGGCCCATAACAGGTGCTCAGCAGAAGCCTGTTGAATAAACACCAAACACGTCCCCTTGGCTTCTGGTGGGCATCCCCAGGTTGGGGACCTGCTTGCCTGCTGAGGCAGCCTGTCCTCTTTCAAGGTGTGGTCAGGTGGCCCTACACTGTGTTCATGTATTTCCCTGGATGACTGTACCTACTAGTGGTCTTAATACTCTCGAGGGAGCAGCAGGATTAGCAAAATCTTCCTTTCCATGGAAGGACCGGTTATCCATGTTTCAAGAACTCATTCATTCATTCATTGGACAAATCTTTCCCGAACACCTACTATGGGCTGGCCTCTGGCCTGGGTCTTGGAGGAGTCCCTGGGCTGCTGGAGAGACAGACTATTGCAATCTGGAATTGTAATTATGGGGCAATTACAACCTGGAGAGAGAAGGCGGGGAGCACTGTGGGAGTCCCAAAGAGGCACCGAGCCCAGCTAGGGGGGTGGTGATCAAGGAGGGCTTCGTGGAGTAGGTGACACCCGAGCTATGATTCAGAGGATGAGTAGGAGGTGGGATAGGGCAGAGGAAGGCATTGCAGATGGAATGGAAAGTGTGGATGAACAGCATCGAGTTCAAAGGATGCTGGGTCTGAGTCCAGATGCAGGGTGTGTGTGTGTGTGTGTGTGTGCGCGCGCGCACGCGTGTGTTGGTCACTGGGGATGAGCCAGGAAAGTTGAAGGGTCCTAGCAAGAGACGAGGTAGGGGTGGGGGCTCCCTTATCCCAACTGGGTGCAGCACAGTCTTCTGGGTGTCTACTTTTGGCTTTTTGTGTGACTCATTTCCTTGGCACAGCGCACTGTAAAGCGCAAGTATCCCTCCCTCCCTCCCTCCCTCTCTCCCTCCCTTCTCACTGGCCAGCAGTGAGAACTTAGCTTTGCAGCCAACAGACGGGGTTAAATCCCAGCTTCCGGGCCTGGGGCAAGCTCCCTAACCCCCTTAACCCTCAGTCTCCCAGCTTTGAAACGGGGACAATAATAAAAGTAGCAAACATGCACAGACTGCTACAGGTGTCAGGCACTGTTCTAGGTATTTTGCAGAAATTACTTATTGACTCAGCGCTGTGAAGTCGGCACTGCTATCACCCCCATTTTACAGAGGGGAAGGCAGAGACCAAGCCTTCCCTTGCTAAGCGGCAGGACCGGGAAACCCGTAGGAAGTCCCGCCAGCGCTGACGAGGACATCGGAAGGTCTAGGCCAGAGTCCCCAGGCACCGCCGGCACGTGGTAGATCGAAATGACAAGTGTCGTGGTTACAAGCGTGTGGAGAAACAGAGCAGCTTATCAAGGCGAGCTTGGTCCCCAGAGTTAAGCAAATTCCCTTCATCCACAGAAGCTGCAGAAGGCCTCATTCAAACAGACTCATTAACTTCAGACAATAGAAAGATGACAGATCAAGACTTTGATGAAAGAGGCTGGAGCAGCCATTGATCAGAAGCCAGACTTGTTTCTTTCTTCCTCAATGGATTGACTGACTTCTGAGGCCTCTTCTTTCCATGTAATTAAAGAGCTAACTCAACTGTCAAGCTGGTTTCCCTCATCAGTCCCCAGCATGGGGCGGGGGGGGGGGAGGGCTCCTAGAGATTTCCTCCTGCCTAGTCCCATCTCTGAAAGTTCAGCAAAGCTTGGGGGGGGTTTCTGACCTGCAGCCCTTGGCTCTCTGAAGCCACATGTCACCTTCTTTCTCCTCCCACTGCTGAAGTAAGGTGCTGGTGATCGGAACCAGCAATCGCATGAGAAAAGAGGACAGGGCGCCTTGCTGGATGTGAACTGTGGCTGTTGTGGCCTGGAGAGGGACAGGGGTGGTGGAGGGAGGACACTGCTGGGAGCTAAGAGGAACCGGCTGTGTTTTGGAGCCAGCAGACCTGGGTTTGGATGCAGGTCTGGTCATTTCCTTGCTGTGGGGCTTGGGGCACGGCCATTGGGCTGACCCCTGTTAATTACACGTCTGTTACTTATCCCCGTGACTTTCGGTTTCCCCATTCGGGGGGATCATAAGCTCCTACATCCCAGTCTTGGTGGAAGGAAAAAATTAGGCCACCCCATCACAAAGCAGGTGCCTAGAATATCCCCTTTGAGTTCCCTCCCCAAGGAAAGTTGTGACAGCTTCAGACAACTCAAGTCCCATTGAAAACATATTGAAAACAAGCACAAAGATGCCCTCAAGCCCTTTGCTCACCAACCATTTCTGCCGGTCTTTGGTCCTGGCCACTGTCTGGAAAGCAAGGCCCCGGTGTGCACGAGGCTTGCCTAGGCTTCTGGATTTTCTTAAGGAACTGGGGATGGGAATGAGAAATTTGTCTCTGTTTTCTGGGCCATTGTGGCAGAAATATGGAGTCAACTGCCACATTGGGTGACAGACATATTTCTCCATCAGCTGACTGTGATGGTTGCTTTTGTGTCACCCTGATTAGAATGTGTTACCCAGTTATTTAACCAAATACTAATCTAGGTGTTGCTGTGGAAGTATTTTGTAGGGTGGTTAATTTCTACAATCAACTGACGTTGAGGCGATCACCCTTGACAACGTGGGTGGAGCGTATTCAATCAGTTAAAGGTCTTGAGAGTAAGAACTGAGATTTCCAGAGAAAAGGAAATTCTGCTTCAAGACTGTACGATAGGAATCCTGCCTGAGTTTGTAGCCTGTCAGCCCGTCCAAACAGATTTTGGACTTGCCAGCTCCTAACGTTGAAAGAAACAATTCCTTGAAATCTCTCTCTCTCTGTATCCCATCCACCTTTATCTATTTATCTGTCAGTCTGTTCATCCAGCCACCTGTCCATGCATCCATCCATGCATCCATGCATCCATGCACCCATCCATCCATCCATCTACCTCCTACCATCAATCCCTCTTACTGGTACTTGTCTTATTCTGATTGAGTCGTTATGAAAAAAATACCATAATTTGGATGACTTATAAACAACACACATTTATTTCTCCCAGTTCTGGAGTCTGGGCAGTCTGAGACCAGGGTGCTGGCAGATCTGTTGTCTGATGAGCGCCAACTTGTGATTCACAGGCTTTCTTTTCACCGTGTCCTCACATGGGAGAAGCAAGGGCTCCTCTGGAATCTCTTTTATAAAAGCATAAATCCTATGCATGAAGATTCCACCCTAATCCCCCGCCCTCCAGAGGCCCCTCTCCTACCCTCTCCGTGTCACACTCTGAGATTTCAGCATGGAAATTTGGGAGAGACACAAACACTGGGTCTGTCTCTCTGGAGTGCCCTGGCTGTTCCACCAACTGGGGACACACTCATCCACACCCGTGACTTCATCTGCCATCTCCATTAGTGTTTCCTGGGCCTCCCGGAGCACAGGGTCATTTAAGGAAAGGCTGCAGGAACTAGACTTTTCTCCAAAAGAAACACACACACATACGCACAGCTAACACCACGTGCAAGCTCGGGGGCCCCGAGACCTCAGGTGAACTCCTGGCTGGGAAGCTGATGGATTCCTGGACTCTTGTGTACCCCGACGGCTCGCCTGAGCTCCAGACGCATCCTGGTTGTCTTAGGAGCCTCAAACCCAATAAGGCCCAACTGACTATTTTTTGTCTTGCCTGTTTCTCCTCTCCTGCTCCATTGCCAGTGGATGGCATGCCACCCGCCCAGGAGGGAAATTTTGGGTCATTCTTGCATTTCCCTCCTTCTCTTCACCCACATCTAAGCAATCACCAAGACCTGTCCATCGGACCATCCCCCATAGGGGCCGATTTCAGGCCCACCGCCCTGGCCCGGTCACTGCGGGGCCTTCTCACTGGGACCCCGGCTTCTATCCAGCCCTTCCTTCACTCGAGGCCAGTGTAGAATGTAAAAATGAATGTTTTATTTATTCCAACTTTATTGAAATATAATAGACATGTAGCATTGTGTATGTCGAAGATGTAGGAAGTGTTGGTTTGATGCCCTGATATGCTGCAGAATGACCACTACAGCGTAGCTAACACCTCTCTCACATCGCGTGGGGAGAAAGAAATATTTAAAAACTCCGTTTCTGAATGATGCTCTCTCCTGGTTAAAGAGTCCTTTCTGGCCCCACCTGCCTTTGGGTATTGCAAAGCCCAGCGCTGGCGCGGGCGCTCTCCCTGTACGCCCTTGGTCGGTCCCACACACAAACGCACTCTACACGTTTGCTGAGCCCAGACTGTGCCAGGTGTAGGGGGGTGGCCTTTGCTCTCATCAGCATTTTCCAGGCAGACTGAGCTGACGGCACTGCCCGACGTGCATCATGCCAGCGTCGTCTCTCTGCTCTTTTGTCCCCTGAGATGTGGGAGGGCGCCTTTGCATTCTCCAAAGCCCATGTCAGGTATCTCCATGGAGATTTCTCTCCGTGGTGGTATTCATTCAATTCTGCATGCCGTGAGGGAAAAAATGAACTTCTTGGAAGACTGTGGGGTGCAGATTCTAGGAGCCAGAGCCCCTAATCGGAGCAAAGGGACTTTTAAAGATGAGTCTCTTCCCATTGCCAATTGCTTCCCACTTCTGTGTCACTTTGCTCAACAGCTGTGCTTGATATTCCTAGTCTTGGGAGACTGATGGGCTGGAGTTCCGGGGGGGGGGATACCACTTGATTGACAGCTCCAGAAAAACTACCTGTAACTAGGGAGGGAGAATTCTCCAAAGGCAGCCAGAGAGGAGCTCCAAATGAGGAGAGGAAATGGGGCATAAACATCTCCTGCTCCTTCTTGACCTCTGTGCTGCAGAATTAATTATTCCTTCTGCTGGTCCTGACCTTGTCCATTTAAAACATTAATATCTTACCAATAATTTCTCTGGCCATGTTAAATGATGATTATTTATGTACATTGCTTTTGCGTCGGACTCTCTCTCTGTGAACTGGGTTTCGATCACCTTGCCCAGCACGTAGCACATACTGAGAAGTGTTTGTGATGTGGCACAAATGAGTCCTGAAGTGAAAATTCAAAACCGGGGCTTTCAAGGTCTACCTTTAAACACAGGCTTCTCTTAAGAGCAAAGGCTGGCTCTGACTTTGAGACTGCAGCTTTGTAATTCTCCTTTTTGGAGGCTTTGTGTCTTGAAACTTGGCCTATAAAGAGAATCGATGTGCTGAGTGGCTTTAATTGTCCTGGCCAGATATATTGCTTCTTGGAAACAATGATGCCAAGGACAGAGGAAGAAGCCAGCCCCCTTGCGTACCATTTACATGGCAAGAACTAGTCCAAAGGATTGTTTTAGATAAAAGATGTAATAATGATGCATAAAAAGTTAAAGAATAAAAATTCAGAGTCGTCTGGGCTTATGTAGGCTTGGAAGAAAAAGAAAAAAGAGAGGAAAACCCAAAACTAAGACTATAGCCGGATGGGGCATGTGGCCTCCAAAATATCCTCGGCCTCCTTGGACAATCGCTGACACCCTCTGCGTGCCAGGCTCTGAAGCAAGCACACACTCACCGATCACCTTTAATCCTCCAGATCCCTCTGGTAGGAATCCCTTTGTCCATTTCATAACCAGGAACACCAGAGTTCAGCGTAGTCATGAGACTGGCCCCAAGTTCATGCAGAAGCAGCAGCAGCAGGTCTTCCTGACATCAAAGCTGCTGTTTTTGTGCCCATTTTGTACCCAGGATGGGCACAGACATAATTTCCCAACAGGAGGTCCTAGCTGCACTACACCCTTCCTCCCAGCACCAGCCCCTGGCTCTTTAATCCCTTCTTCTTATTTTTTTAATTAATTTTTTAAAGTTTTTACATCATTGTTCATTTTTAAACAATAGTTGCTTCCCCCCACCCACTCCGGTGTAGTCGCCATAGAGTTTCCTTCCCCAAGGCACCCGTGCACCATCACCTCAGTCCCCTGTGCTCCTCCATCCCTCCCTCTGATCCCTCTCCCGCCTCCTCCCCTGCAGGATGTCTCTGGTTTATAATAGTTTATTTTTGCTTTTTTGCATTTTGTACTGTTATTATTTTTTTGCACTGATGTCTTATTTGGTTCCCCTATATTCCTGCTATAAGTGAAACCATCCGATATTTCTCTTTTTCCTTCCTACTGATGAAAACAAAGGGGAAGGGAAGTATCACACTTCCAAACTTCAAGCTATACTACAAAGCCATAATAATTAAAACAGTTTGGTATTGGAACAAAAAAAGACACACAGACCCATGGAACCCAATAGAGAGCCTAGAAATAAAGCCGCACTTATATGAACAACTAATCTTTGACAAAGGAGCAAAGAATATGCAATGGAACATAGACAGTTTGTTCAGTAAATCGTGCTGGGAAAACTGGACCTCCATATACAAAAAAATGAAACCAGACCTCTAGCTTTAATCCCTTTTAAAAAAAAGATTTATTTATTTGTTTATACAAGCACTGGGTACAGTCAGAAGCGCGGGAGGGTGAGCGAATTCACCAGAGCCAGAGCGGGGAGCAGAGCAGGCAGAAGGACCGAAGTACACTGCTGAGGGAAGCAGTGGGCGGCAGGAGAGGTCTGCGCACCATGCGGGACCCTCCTCTGGTGGCCGGGGAGCAGCTGGGGATCGAACTGGCTCTGCAGAGGCTGCGGGCAGCTTCGCAGCCCAGCGCTCAACCACTGCGCCACCGGGGAGGCCCTTTAATCCCTTCTTGTCAAGGTCAGGACTGGCCCTGAATCCATGAAGGCTAGAACTTTCTCTCTGAGGTCCTAGCATCACCTAGAAGATTCTTTCATGGCAGCATGCGCAGATGAGAAGCTCTCATGGGGAGGCCCAGGGGTGTCCACTCGCAGCAGGTGGTGTCCCGCTGCCCGGACAGGGCTGATGAGTGTGAGTCACGCAGGAAGCCCCGGTGCTCCTGCATTGTGGGCAGGAAAACCTCTCTGAATATTTCCCTGTGTCTGTGTGTTTTTGTGTGTGTTTGGGCGTTGCTGTTTCGTGGCCACTTGCGCCTGTGTGGATGTAGAATGGCTGACAACGAGGAGGTGTGTATGTGGACATTCCTGACTTCCTGCCAACCTGTTTAACAGGTTTCAGAGCCTCCAGTCACCTCTCCTTGCAACTGCTCCGTTCAGCTCTGCAATTTCATTTTCCATTTGATGAAATGGCTTTTGTTTATCTTCCACAAATCTCGCCCTGGCGGCTCCAGCTCTGCTGACGCCCACACCTCTGCTGACGCCCGCACGTCTCGTTGTCCTCAGCCCTGGAGTGTGGTCCGCGGGGTGGGATGCCTGCCCCAGCCTCCACATGCTCCTGCTTTGCGATTGGACTGTGACGCTGCTCTCTGGGCCTGGGGAGGCCCCTGCCTTCGTGGCTGGCACCTGGCCGTCCCGTTCACTCCCCTAATGCAGAGAGACAGGGGCAGGCTTGCATCGTTGCAGGCAGCACCATACGAGGCAAAGAGAAATGTGGGCTTTAAATTAAAAGGAGCCACTTCCAATTCTGATTCTGGAACTGACCGTGAGTGAGGTCAGGCGAGTTCTTTTAACAAAAAGGCCTTTTTTGTTTCTGCCACGAAACATCTCATAACAAAGAGAATTGTCAATCCTTGGTTACGAGGATAAGCATAATATATTCAAAAACATTGATTGCTTAGTCGGTGTATCTGATCACTATTGCTGTGTAATAAAGCATCTCAAAGCTTAGTGGCTTAAAAACGATGAGCATTTGTTTTCACGCATGACTCCGTGTTGTCAATTTGGGGAACATGGGGGGTGGGGCGGTGCTGGGCAGTTCTGGGGGGACTCCCTCATGGGTCAGTACAGGGCTAGAGTGGTGGCTTTTTCTGGGGCTTGGCTTGCTGTTGACTGAGGCGCTTGGTTCCCTCTCATGTGGTTTCCAAGCTCCCAAAGTCTAGCCCAGGCTTGTTCTCAGGGTCAAGGCGAGGGCTCTGGAGAGACAGAGGAAACCTGTGGGGCTCCTTAAGGCCCGGGCGTGACTATGCACCTCCAGGCCTGCTGCGTTCTGCTGGCCGCTCAGGCTACAGGACCAGCAGGGACACCATGGTGGGGAAACAGACTCCGCCCTTTGCAGCGCCCATGGGGAAGCCGTGGCAGGTGCCAGGCCATTCATGAGGCCCTCACTGCAGTCAGCCTTTTGCAATGGGCACTCGCTCTTGTTGAACTGCTTGGAGCCCCGGAGGCATTTAATGACTGTGAAATATGGAACTTAATGTCACCCCTATAACCTGGGTGTTTACCGGGTCCAGCCTCAGCACAGACTTGCAGTAAGAGAAACTGCATTCTGGGAGAGAATTTAATCAAAAGAAATCAGAACCTCTACCCAGCCTTTAAGAATCTTTGGTGCTTCTTTCTCTCACTCTAATTCTCTGTGTAAGACTCTGGCAGTGGCTCCTGGGGAAAGACCACCTTCTCTCTCCACCTCGCGCCTCCTTGCCTCTACATGCCCAAGACACTCTCTGTCTCCTTCCACCTCGTCTTGGTCTCTGTCCGTCATCCTGCCATCAGCACAGCCCTCTGGCTTCTTCAGGGCTCCTTCCACAGCGCCCCTTTAGGCTGTGTTCAGTAGAACCCAAGAGCTGCCCTGGAAGAAAGATACTGTCCCCTATTAATGGTCAGAAGGGAGGGGAGCAGGAAGAGAAAGAGGTTGCAAGTACTTGTAACCTAATACATTTATAGATTATTTCAGACACACAGGTGTTTAAAGACCCTTTCTGCACTGTTTTGCTAATGTTTCCCTTTCCAGAGGGGAGGGAAGGGACTCTGTCATTACCACGTCTGGGAAGTGCTCCCCAGAGTGGTCATAGAGGAGGGTGTGGAGGGACTGGGATAACCTGTGACAACTGCAGCTTGCAGGAGGGCTGGGTCTGTTTCCTCCTCTCTTCAAGTGGGAGCCCTCGAGATGTTAGGGCCTGGCAGGAGCTGGAGAGTCCCCTGAATCTTTCCCCACCAAGACTCCTCCTCCTATCCCAGCCAGCTCCGCCGTAGTATCTCCTGCCTTTCCTGTTTATTAGACATCAAGGCCTTTCAACCCCCTATCTCTTGTCCTGCTCTGTGCCCACATCTGGTCTGTTTCTTCCCTTCCAGCTTGTGAGGCTTTTGGGATACAAGGTCTGTCAGGACAAAGAGAGTAAGAGGCTGAGTGCAGGCTCTGCCCCGGGCCCCAGGGGGCACGCTTTGCTTGCTTGCTATTAATCGCCATCTTCCCGCACCCCTGAGGGGTGTCCTGTCCTCACCCCCAGGTGTAGAGGCTGGCCGGTGGCGGTGGTGGAGTCTGCCCAAGGTCACTGGGCTGGCGCAGGATTCAAACCCAGGGCTGCCTGCCCTGGAAACCCTGAACGTCGATCCCCAGCCACGCACACCCGCCACTTCCGTAATGTCACAATGCAATGTTGCTTCACAACAGAAAAGCAGGAAAAGGGCCATGTAAGCAGTAAAGCAAAGCAAAACTCTGTGAAGCTGTTTCCTTACTAGGGTGACCAAGTCCCCCCCAGTTCCCTGGGGCCTTTCCTGCTTTTAAAGCCCTGAGCCTGGAATGACTGTTCTAGGCAAAGTGGGATGTTTCTCCTCCCCCCACTGGAGCCTCTGGCATCAGGCAGGCTGACCCAGCATCTAAGAGCACCCCCTCCCTGCCAGCCCCCACCCATCACATCCAGATCGGAAAGGGAGGGAGGCCCCCAAGTGCGGCTTCTCTGGCCCCACACTGTCTTGTTTGTTTCGGCCTGTGCAGTCTTGGGTGCCGGCAGCATCTGGCTGCTTCCACGCTGGAAAGGCCACAGCACTGCAGGCTGCCGCGGGCACTGGCACCCCGCCCATGCCCCAGTGGCTGAGGGCTCCATGGGGCCCTGGGGGATGAAACAAAGTAGGAATCCCAGCTGGTTTGCAGAATCTTAGGAAACTTTCCTCTTCCTGCCTCCCAGGAGTGCGAGGGGCCACGCGATGCCCTCTCCTTTTTGTGATTTCTTCCCCAAGCCCTCCCACCACCCCAGAGGGGAGAGCAAATATCAAGGGGTTCTGGATGCCTTCCCCTCCCCCTCAAACATGTTCCCCTCTTATCCATTTCTGGATTCTTAAAATAGAACGCCCTTGGCAATTATTTGAAAAGCTCATTCAAATCAAAGGACTGCAAACGACAGGCACCAGAGACTGCTTGGGACTGAACAGGTTCTCTGCAGCACAGGCCCAGTAAATGCGGAAGAGTGTCCGTGTCTCTGAGTGTTGACTTAACCTCGGGAAAGCACACAATAACCCATCTAGGGGAAACCCAGCCCCAGACACGTTCAAGCATCCCCAGAGCGGTCCCTGAGTTTGCCCAGCCCCCCCTGGAGTCCCCTGCAGGCTCTGACCCTGCAGACCTGACCCCCGGGGGATTGAGCAGACACTCTGCCCCCAGAGCAGGGGCCTGAAGGTTGAATAGCCCAAGCAGCTAACTTTCTATTCACCTTCATTTCTTTTCATGTTCCCGTTTTTATTGGGGTACCGCTGGTTTACATGCTTGTTAACATGCTTGTTAGTACTTTGTAGCCGAGGGCCCCAGTGCTGCCCTTAGCATCTCCTGAAAGCTTGCAAAACCGCTAGTTCCAAAGGAAACGCGCACTCCCATGTTTATTGCAGCGCTATTTCCAATAGTCAATTAATTTTTGAGATATGACTGTCTTAGACATCTGGGGGAGCAACAGGTGGATTGAATAAAGAGTGAAAAAAAAAAAACACAAACCAGTGCCAGTGCTGCCGTTGCTGGGAACTGAATATTAAACAACAATCCTCGGTGCCCCCGTTGCTGCAGGTTGATGTGCATTTGTGATACACAAGCGGAGTCAGATCAATATTCACCCAGAGAAACAAATTAGGAGTGAACAGTTCCTTACCTAGACCAAAAGGGGGCCCCTCTCCATGGATGCAGAAATGAAAGATTTCCTTACCCTCCCATGCATGCCCCAAAGAACAGCTAATAACTCCCCAAGGTTAACTTCAGGATGAAAAGCGCTTTGGCAAAGGTGGCGCTGTGAGGATTTCCAGTAGACAAAGTTAATGGGAACCTTGAAGTCCTTCTCGGTCACGATTAGGTCCATGCTGGGAAGATAATGGAAAAAATCCAGCAGAAAAGCTTTTCACAATGAACGGGAAATAACATTGGGGAGAAAACAATATCCCCTACTGAAGAGAATAATCTAATTTCTGGAAACGGCCATGGCATTGGGTAGATTTTTCATACTGTGTATTAGGATGGTTGATATTGATCGTAATGGGGAGGGTAAAAGGTATCTAAGGCCGGGGGAGTTGGGCTGTGGAGAAACCCCAGCACCTCAGCTGATTTCCTGTCTCCTGCCCTTGGCAGCTTCTGTGCGTTGAGGGAAGGCAGGTGTCCAGGGCAGAGAATCAGAATCCATATCTCCAGTTAGGTGGGAACCTGGAGGTTGGCAGCCCTGGTGGTTGTCAGCCTGCCTGCCCATCAGAATTCCTTGGAAATTTTAAAAAGTGAACTTGCAGAAATCCCTGCAGACCCACCAAATCCGTATCTTTGGGCTCGAGGCCCAGAAACCTGTACCAAAGACTCTTCATACGTCGAACTTGTCAGTGGCTGGTGTGTGCATGTGTAGCTCGCGTCTACTGCATGTGTGTTCACTTTAAGTAGACCTTCCAGATGATTCTATAGCAGGAGCAGGTCATGGCAAAAATAGGGCTAGTTTCTTATGAGTGACGCAACGGGGTCTCTGCAGCAAGGGGCTTGCTTAATGCCACGCAACACAGCCCAAGACTGGACTCTCAGAGAGTGGGGGCCTTCCCTTCGAGGCCAGCTCACAGCTCACATTCTGTTGGGGAGAAAGGATGTCCTGAACGAACTCCACAAATAGGTTTATGGACTCCACCCCGACCCCGGGCCAAAGAAATCGAAGACACCAAGGACTACAAATTCCACAATGTCACCACTGCCGTCGGAGGATGCTGGGAATGAGGGTGGAGTCAAGCAGGCCGGCTTGGTGTATAACCTGACATGGGGGCCTTGGGGGCTCTCTTTTGGCTTTTCTCCGGCCCTCAGCGTGCTACTGGGGTTCCAGCTCAGGGGAACTGGTAGGACGCATTCACCACTGTATCTCTCTTTCTCCCTGAGTGATTCATTTCTTCATTTCCCCTTTTTTTGGTAAATATCCTTTATTAACCTTTTTGTGGTGCCTGCAGTTGAGTCTCATTATAAGTCCCTTTTAAGGGCGCCGGTGAGGACCCACAGTCAGGCAACCCGTTTCATATAGGGGCGGCCCTGTAACAATTATAGAAACTTCTGGGACGATTTTATGCCACTCCCTGCAAAATGTAAATGTTACAGCCACGATGGAGCTGGCCTCTTTGGAGGACTATAAGGGGGTTACCAACTCTAGTAGCCCAAAAAGCCCCCATATGCAGAGGGGTGACCCCCCAGCTGTGTGGTCTCCATGGCAACTGGACAAAGCGGGGCATCAGCAGATGGTTTGACCTGTAGCGTGTGGGGCCCTCGTCTGGGCGGCAGGCACTTTCCCATCCTCCTGAACTTCATTCACATCAACATCCAAGGGCTGGGGATGATTCCCATATTACGAATTGTTCTCATTTGACAGAATTTTCACCAAATTGTGGCTCAGGGAGGTGAAAAGACTCAACCAAGACACCACAGCTCAAAAGTAGCAGAGTCAAGCCTGGACCTTTCTGGCTTCAAGGCCCTTGTTCTTTTCTGTGCGAAGCCCTCGGGACTCTCCCAAGAATCCCCGCAGCTCTCAGCCCGTCTCCACTCCGGCCCACTCATCGGGCGACGAACCACGCTGAGCAACTGTTTCAGGTGAAAGGGGCCTCCAGGGATATGATTTAATACTTTATAAAATTTGCAAAAGTGTGGAGGTGGGCGAGGTGAGACACCTCAAGGTGATCCAAAGACCTAAATCGGAGCCGTCCCCGCGAGGCGGCCCTGCTGTTAACGACCCGCTTTTCACGTTCCTGACATTTTCCTGGGCGCGGAGGTCAAGTTCAGGCATTTGTAATCAGCTGATAAAAGACACGTGTGCACGGCCACGTGGGACAGCTATGAATATTATAAAATAACGATGTGGAGTATAATTAAGGTTGAGCTATTAAGCACTAATTAATTAAGCTGTCAGGTTTTAATCAAGGAATTGATTGTTCCTGTGTGGAGCTTGAGCGGCTGAGTCTGGGCAGAGCTCTGGACCCTGATTTGCAAAGACGAGCGGATGCAAGGGCCAGGCTTCTGCTCCAAGGAGCAGCGGGCGTTCCTGCCTCCCGGGGAGGGGCTCACCCAGCGACTTCCCAATCCTTACAACAAGTGGATCCAAAGATTGTACTTGAAATTCAGTTCCTTGGTGGTTATTTTTCAGATTCAAAAAGAATTGCTTTTTCCAAGTTGATGTTTATTATATGGACAGCGATTATTTATGCGATTTTGGAGGCATCATTGGGTTACCGTGCTCCATGGGATTTTGGGGCACAGGTTCACCCCTGTTCAGGGGAGTGCTTCCTCCCCACACCTGCCATCTAAGCACCCGTAATCCTCCACCCTAGTCCCCACCCCGGGCCGGTCTCCCCTTTACTCTCTGCACGCATCCTGGGGCAGCCTCGATTCCGTAGTCAGATTTCCAGGGTTTATTTTGGTTTCTCTGCCTTGTGCCTCCACATTCCACGCGTGAGTGCAGTCGCTGGCGTCTGTCTTTCCCCTTCGGGCTAACTTTGCTCAGCCTCCCCCTCCGTTCCACGCGCAGCCATGAAGGCAGGAGTTTCTCTTTTCGAAACACATTTCTAGAGCACCCACTGTCTGCTTGGAAACATGTCATCTCACTCGATCCTCAAAACACCCCGAGGTGCAGGAGAGGAAACTGAGGCTCAGTGGGCGGCTGGGACCCACAATAGCCCCGACTCCGGGGGCAGAGCTGGATCCCAGGGTGCCAGCTGCAGGCTCTGGGTCCCAGGCTACACCTGGAGATTTGTCCTTTCACGCCCTCACAGCCTCTACCTCCACCCTGGCCTCCCTCTGCACGGGGATCACGACCGCGCAGGGTCTGAATCCACTCGAGTGCTTTCCGGTTGTGAGAACTTGACCATTATCTTCACTCCTCGTAGCCTCAGCTTTCTCATCCACTATATGGGGGACAAGCCCACCCACCTTGGGAGGATTAAGTGACACCTCAGCTACATTGTCCTGAGCGGCTCCCATCCGCCAGGCAGGCGGTGTAGCCAGTAACTTCTTTTTTTTTTTTTTTTAAATTTTTTTTTTCCTTTTTTTAAATTTTTCCTAGAGGCATGTATTTATTTATTTGTTTGTTTGTTTGTTTTGTTTATACAAGCACTGGGTACAGTCAGAAGCACGGGAGGGTGAGAGAATTCACCAGAGCCAGAGCGGGGAGCAGAACAGGCAGAAGGACCGAAGTACACTGCTGAGGGGAGCAGCGGGCGGCAGGAGAGGTCTGCGCACCATGTGGGACCCTCCTCCGGTGGTCGGGGAGCAGCTGGGTATCGAACCGGCACTGCAGAGGCTGCGGGCAGCTTCGCAACCCAGCGCTCAACCGCTGCGCCACCGGGGAGGCCCAAGTAACTTCTTCAAGGAGCTTAATCCTCACGGTAACCCTCAGAGACAGCGCAGCCCAAGAGAGCCTTCTACAGTGATGAACCAGGTCTGCGCTGTCCAGTGTGGACAGTGGCGCCTACCCAGCACCACCCAGCAAGGAAAAGGTGGCTTCCGGGGGCCTTGGGACGGAGGAAGATGGGGTGTTGTTGAATTTGGGGGCAGCAGCTGTGAGCAAGAGGGGAGCAGGGAGGTGGGAGCGAGAAGGAACCTGTAGCCCTGGGAACTGCCCCCAAAGAAAGTCATTATGGTGATAATGGTGCTAATTGTGCTCCTCTCCAGCCCTGAGAGTCCCCGCCCCCACCTGACCCTGTTCCCCTGCAGCCCCTTGGGGTGACAGGTCTGAGGTCCTTGGGATGTTTACAGAACTGCCAAGGCAGGAGCCAATGGGAACAAGGGCGCCAACATTGATTCCTAATTGAATCCTGTGAGTGTGGCAAATGCGAGCTCTGGGAACCTTTGGGATCGAGGTGGTTCTCTGTCGGTGTCAGGTTGCCAAGCCTGCTTCCTCCTCGGTCCTGCGCTGGTGACTGCAGGGTCTGTGTCCTGGGGATGCCTGGCTGTTCCTTGTCCTCTGGGTCTCCACCTTTTCCTCAGGGAGAGTCCTCAAAAACGAAGGAAAACCTAACTACCTTTGGGTTCTGGGAAGGTGGTGCCTCCCCACCTCCTGGCCCTGGCTTCTGACCTCCGGGGTGTGGCCGTTGGGGATGTTGAGTGGAGGGGGAGGGGAAAGGCCTTGGGACCCTGCCTTGTCCTGGCTGTGCGATCTCGTCCAGGCTACTAGACCTCTCTGAGTCTCCACTCCGGAATGGAGAGTGCTGTTTCAGGGCTGTTACATCGTGTCCTTAAAAGTTGGGTTCAACTTCCAAGCCCGGTGCCTGCAAGTGTGACCTTATTTGGACACGGAGTCCGTGCAGGCAGAATTGGGTTACAGTGAAGCTGGCCTGGAGGAGGGCGGCTCGGAGCCCAGGGACCAGAAGACACGCTGGGACACGAGGAGGAGCCCTGTGAGGTGGAGGCTGCGGCGGGATCTGGATGTGGCCCAGGCCGGAGAGCCCGGACCCCTGGGGATGGGAGGAGCAGGAAGGGGTCTCTCCTAGAGGGTCAGAGAGGGCAGGACCCTGCTAACACCAGAGTCTGACTTCTGGTCTCCAGACCTGGGGAGAATGAATTTCTATGGCTGTACCCCCACCCCCCACTGGGGTGCTTTGCTATGGCCACCCCAGGAGGCTGACACAGGTGGATGAATTTAGGAGTTAAAGGCTTATGTCCTTGCCTGGCAAGCGGCCGGTCTCAGGAACCAGATGCTCCCTCTTCCCTTAGGGCCCACAGCTCTTGGGGTCCTGAAATATCAAGGCAGAGAGGCCAGGAGAGGCAGCGATTTAAGGGACATTTGCTTGTACTCTCCCCCATCCCTCCTTCCCTGCCTCTCTCCCTTTCTTAATTCATTTAGCTTTTAATTGTATTATTATTTTTTTTTATTGAGGTCACTATCTATAGTAGGGATGTAGTTCACCCTCTTGGGGTCTGTGTCACACCACACCCACCACCAAAGCCCCATACTCTTGCCCCACAGTCTGCTGGGTCCCCTCTTTGCTCTGATGTGGTCATGGCGATTGTGTTGCAGTGTATACATGGGTCACACCAACGTGGTGTCCATCTTAATGCTACATGTTATATAGCAACTGTCTCTCAAATAGATACATTAATTTAACGAGAAAAGATAAAGGCCCTCTGTGTCTGTGATGGGTTGAGACAAAAACAAGGCCACATTGTAATCACATCTAAACGCATGAGCATTGTCCAGTCCACAAAAATGATCAGACAGCTGCCATGTCTGCTATTTCTTTGTCAGCCACAGCGTTAGCCTCACTGCATCCGTCCCCTTCTACTTCATACTCTGCTTGGCTTAGTGCTGTTGGCCCCCTGCCGCTGGGACTCAGTGATGGAAGCTGCTGTCTCAAGGGTGAATTCCAAACCCACTCTCAGTCCTTTGCTCCTCTCCCCAGCCTCGTCTGTGTTTGGTGCATCGAACTCAAGCAATGATGGTCAGTAACACATTTATTGTGGTCCAGGTACCAGCTGAACATTTACACACATTCTTTTTTATTCAAAGTACCAGGAAAACCCCAAAACAGATGTAAACAGACATAATCCTTTCTGTCTCTGAGCTCAGAAGTCCTCCATGGTCCCTTTCTTGATCAAACAAACTCCTACTCATCCCTCAAAACCCAGTTCCAGCAAATCGCCTCCGGTCAGATGGCAAAGAGCATGGGTCCTGAAGCTTGTTGCTTAGACTTGCATCTCTTCTGCCTCTTGCTGTGTGTTCTTGGGCAGGTTGCTTTATTTTTCTGGGCATCAGTTCCCCCTCTAAAGAATGGGGTGATGATGGGCCTCCCTAGGGGTGCAGCAGGTTGAGCGCAGCACGGTGAAGCTGTCCGCAGCCTCTGCAGTGCTGGTTCGATTCCTGGCTGGCGAGAACCCACATGGCGCAGCAGACCTCTCCTGTCTCCCCGCTGCTCCCCTCAGCAGTGTACTTCAGTAGATCTGACTGTTCTGTTCCCCACTCTGTCTCTGGTGAATCCTCTCACCCTCCTGAGCCTCTGGCCTGTACCCCAGCTATTGTATAAATACAAAATAATCTTAAAAAAAAAGAAAAACAAACTTAAAAAACATGGGGTGATGATGTAGTATTTGCCGCATTGCGATGGTGTAAGGCTTAAATGAGATACTAAATGTGTAAGTACTTGGAATGGGAAGTGGCACATATTAGCTGCCTAAGAAATATTAGCTAATGATATTATTTGACTTCTGCTGACCTCTTCCCTATCACAACTCTAGATCCTGGGTTTCTTTCTTTTCTTTTCTTTTTTTTTTTTTTTTTAAAGATTTATTTATTTATTTCTACAAGCACTGGGTACAGTCAGAAGTGTGGGAGGGAGAGAATTCACCAGAGCCAGAGCAGGGAGCAGAACAGGCAGAAAGATGAAATACACTGCTGAGGGGAGCAGCGGGCAGCAGGAGAGGTATGTGCGCCATGTGGGACGCTCACCGGTGGCTGGGGATCGAACTGGTGCTGCAGAGGCTGCGGGCAGCTTTGCAGCCCAGCACTCAACCGCCGCGCCACCAGGGGAGGCCCTCTAGATCTTGGGTTTCTAAGAGCATTTTTGGATTTAGTAGTAAGTTTTCTGAAGTGTTTGTGGAATGAAAGAATGTGACCCAGAGGTGATATCCAGCAGCCACATTTTGTAGGAGAGGCTGTTAAAATATGAGCAAACCCCAACCACTTCTGGGTCCTGAACAAAGGTTGTCTTGCCACTGAGGAAACCCTGTTAGAGTTGGCTAGAGATGCGCACAGCCCACCTCGGGAGCCTCCATGAGTGGGGAAAGCCTCTTACACCATCCGGGCTTCGCTGATGAGTGACTTCCTGTAGCACGGTGGGTGTGCAGTAAGACCTGAGTCTGTGTCGAGGTGCAGAGCAGAAGAGGGACTTCACTGACCATGACTGCCTGCCACGGTGAGGGGAGGGAATTGCATCTACAAGCAGGAGCTTATAACCCCTGGGCTGCGTGTGAGGCTGCAGGCAGAGGCGTCCAGGGTGTGGCACCCAGAGGCGCCCTGTAGATGGCACTCACTGCGACTGGTCTGTCCTTGGCAGGCCCTTGCCTAACGCACAGGGAATAATTAATTAGTGCAAAGTGCTTCAGAAGCTCAAGGCTGTTCCGAATGGAGCAAAAGGGAGAGTTTGGGCTTCAGCGTCAGGCTGACCAGGGCTGGCATCCAGCCCATAGCTGCGTGACCCTGGGGAGACTGCTTATCCTCTCGGACCCTGCGGTTCCTCTTCTGAAGGGAGAGGACACCACGGGGAGGACTCACTATAGGCAGGGAAATGGAGTGTGAAGAAGCTCATCACCTGTGCTTCGTAAGGGCCGTGTCTCCAACTCAGTTTGAAGCTGCAAAGGCACTGCGAAACCCCCAGCCAAGTCAGCATCTTCACCCCGAAAATCCTGTCACTGATTTCCAAGCTGCAGTCAAAGTCAAATTCACTCACAAGACTTCTAGCTCCACTTAAAATGTTCCCTGCCTATTATTTCCCTTTTGCAAACAGAAACCGAATGGCATGGGGAAAAGGCTGCCTCCCCACTCTCTGCTGACAGGCACCCACGGGTAGCCCACCTGGGGCACCGTCAGCAGTGGGAGGACAAGGTGGGCTTGTTGCGGCCACCCGCTGGGTTCATTACAATCCCTGGAAGAGGCAGCTTGCAGGGCGATGCTGACATCGCCATCTCCACGTTGCTATGATACATACAAATGTGTGACATCGATCAGCCTGAAAGAAGGAAGCTGAGTTTTTAATGACCGAGTCCTCGTCTGCCTCGCGGGAGGGCCTCGGAGACCGCATCCACTCAGCGCCATCCCCCGTTTGTTTCAATTCCTCGATGGCTCTGAGACTAATTGGTGGTCCCTGCAGTTCAGCCTCTAAAGGGTGGGGCTTGGTGAGTCTGGATCCTGAGCCTGGGCTAGCCCTTTGTAGGCTGTGCTCTCCTGGGGAAGTTACTTCAACTCTCTGACCCTCAGGTGGCTCTTCTAGAAAAACAGGGATAGCGATGGTACCTGCCCCTCGTAGAGTGACTGCAGATTGGAGCAGAGCAACCCCCGTGAGGAGCTCGCCCTTCTCACGGATGGGGTCGTTCATCATCCCCCTCAAGCTTGTGTCGGAGTTGGAGACACAGTGCGAGAGAGACAAGGAGAGTTGAACAGACATTCTGAGTCTTTGGGGGAATTCCTTGTGCTCAGGAAGCGAGATCGGTCCCTTCTCCCCACCCATCCCACCTGCTAACACACTAACCGTAGGAAGACAGGCAACCTTGACACCAGCTGCCCGGCGTGCCAGGCACTGCTTAAGCACTTTGTAAATGTTGACGCCTTGTGTCATGATCTATGAGACACATGTCCCCGTTCCACAGATGAGAAGAAAATTCAGTCACAAGTAAGCTAGATAACTTGACAAGGTCACACGGCTGTTGAGTGGTGAGGGGTTCATGAACCGGGTTGTCTTTGAACTACTCCACTGGAGGGAGCCTCTCAGGATGACTGGCTGGGCTGGTGGCTATTATTTCTATGTCTGCTGGCTAGAAGCACCTGCTCCCACAAGACTGCAGCCCTAAGAGATACCTGCCCCCACTCAACTCAGTTACATGACTCAGTTAAACTGAGCTAAACCCACTCCACTCCACTCAACTCATTGAACTCAACTCAGCTCACTCAACTCAACTCAGCTCAATTCAACTCAGCTCACTCTATTCTACCCACCTAAACTCCCTTAACTCCACTCCACTCAACTCCACACAACTCAACTCAACCCCACATGGGTCACTCAACTTCACCTGTTCAACTCAAGTCAACTCACTCACTCAAATCAACTCAACTCAACCAGAACATGTGCCCGGGGGAGCTTAGATGTGAGTGGCTCCAATAAATGATGCAAATTTTGGAGACTGTCTTTCATGCCTGCTCCATACTCATTGGTCTGAGGGGACCCTGATCTCCCCCATTCACATAGGAGAAGGCCAAGACATTATGAGACCACCACAGGGAGTTTAGAAAGCTTTTATGTATGTAATTTATTAATAATACATGTTTTCTAAGCCAAGCCAGCTTAGAAGTAAAGAAAAGAGGGAGATTATGCAGAGAATAATGGTAATAATGTGTACCGCTGGACCTCTGCATCATGGGTTGAAAATAGTGTTGTGTAGCCCAGCTGTGGTGGCTGTGTCTGTACTTGACATGGGCAGACTCTTTTTTCTTGTCATTCCTCCCTAAACATTAGAGTGTAACAACTACCCACACAGCATTTACATTGTATTAGATATAATAAGTAACCTAGAGAGGATTTAAAGAATAAGGATGGATGTGTGTAGGGTATATGCAAATACCACGCCACTTTATATGAGACTTGAGCACCCACGGATTTTGGTGTATGTGGAGATCCAGGATCCAATCCCCTGTGGATACTGAACAACAACTGGGCTATTCACTGGGCAGCGACTACTGTTAAACTGGGCACAGTGTTAGAAGCTTAACCATCAGTGTCTCATTGAACCTGGCAATTTGGGGAGTGAGCTTATGCTGGGCATTTTATGGATGAGGGTGCATGAGGCAGGGCGGTTCACTCCCCACAACCCCACCCTGCCGCCAAGGGCTGCCCACCATCTGGGCAAACCTATCTTATGCCTCTGAGATGTCTGGGCTCAGAGGGACAAGGGATGAGCAGAAGTATGTCCTCCCACTACCTGTGGGCCAAGAATTGAGGCATGACCCCTATCTGCCAGCTGGAGCTGGGTTTCTGCCCGGGAGAGCTTCTGCTGATGGACCTGTATGATTTCATTCCTCACTGTCTTGCAAAGCTGACCTGTGCCTGCAACCCTCTGTTTTGCAGAGCTGACCTGGCGCCTGCAACCCTCTATTCTCACTGACAAAAGGCGCACTGCAGACTGGTGCCCTCCACCTCCTTGCCTTCCTGTGCAGTCCATGACCACAGAAGCAAATCCAGCCAGGGAAATTGGAGGCCAGAGCTCAGGCCTCCATGCAGCATTTGCTGAAGTTAATTAAACCAAAAGCTTTAGAAGGAAGGAGGTTTGAGATTTGGTGTTTAAAAATGAACATCAATCACGTTATTGATCCTTTCTTCTATTTTCTCTTAGTCTTTTGGATCTCTGGACTGTGCTTGCTGCTGGCTTCATAGGCAATAAAAATCATGTCAATTAAAATGCTACTGTTGATTGAAATGAAGACCTTGCCATGGAAAGGGTGGAATCTGTTGCATGAGACCAGAACCGGAATGTGGAATGCACTGACTTTGGGCTCCCCCAACCTAAAAGGACCTGCTGAGAACAGGTGCACAAGGGCTCGTTCAGTTGTTCCCCTATTGTCTGAATCCAAGTTCTCATTACTTGGCGAGGTATGCTCTGGGAGGCAGCTGGCTTGGTGGAACAGTCTCTCCATGCCCAGCCATAGTCCCCGGTCAGCAGGGGCTGATCACGTGATCTTGACCTCTCTGTGCCTCATTGATTAAGTTAGGATCAGTATTTCACATGCTGGTTTGCAGAAGGTCCCATGAGTCTACAGTGCTCAACGATTGCTAAGTTTTTACTAATATTACTGGGGGGGGGGCATCTTAATAGCTCTACAACAACTTGATAGCTTAGAACAGACTTTTCTGCTGGAGGGTGTTAGTCACTTCTTAGCAATCGAATTATGATACACCCCTGCCCTGCTGAGCTGCCCAGCCCTGGGGACCTTACGGTGTCTGAACAGCAGTCCTACCTACCAGTGAACACGCCTGAAATGATGCCAGGTGTGTAAAATGCTGCTGCAGATGTTGCCCCCCAAGCACCTCGATTTTCCTGTGGCCTCATTATAGCCAGTAGTAGAAAGTCTGCCTCCTGCTGTTCCAAGATTAGGGTCCACTCTCTGGCCAACCCAACCATCTCGTCCTTATTTCTTTTTGCACATGGCACCTCTGATCATGCACAGAAGCTGATCGAGAGAAGATGTACTGGAAGAGTTGGCTATGGGGAGAGTTTGCACCCCAGCTCTCCAGCCCCATCTCTGTGATCTCAGCTACTCTGTAAGTTCCCAGAGCCCATTTTCTCAGTGATTAAATAAGGCAGAATAGTCCTACCTCCCCAGAGCACTGTCATGAAGCATAAGTGAAATCATGTCAGACGACACTAGCTTAGGACCCATCTATCAGCTGTTATTATGTCTTTTTTTTAAACCAGAAACCCTATTTCCACTGTGACTTCGCCCTCCTTGATAAAATCTTCTGAGATGAAACATGACGACATCGCTAAAAGAATATCCCCAGGAAAATGCCTCGCTTCCCTTGGCCTGGGAGTCAAAGAGCAGATGGACCTCGCTCTGCTGTCTTCCTCGTCCAAAAGGAGAGTCCAGCGGCTGATGCTTTCAGATGGGGCAGCAGGTGCCATTTGCATGAGAGGCCAGCAAAGGGTCACATCAAGCTCTGCGCTTGGTGTTTGGGTCTGGCCTCCCTGGCTTTTGGCCCCCACCAACCTGCTCCTGCTCACGGGCGCTCGGGTGACTGCAGGGGTTGAGATTACTTGCCTGTGCCCTGTGTGGCCGCCCTCTGGAACGTCCCCCCCAATCTCGTTCATAAGTCCAGACGAAACCATCTGCAGTTTGTCCTTCCCGGCCTCCCCACACAGAGGGGCCATGGTCACATGCATCCTTGTTAAGTGATCATTGTTCTCTTTCCCCTTCCTCATGGGGTAAGACTGGGGTTCACCCCATCCCCCAATTACAGGAATCTGGGCCAGGTCAGGTCATCATTCCTGTGGGGGCAGGAAAGGGGAAAGTCGGAAAGAACAAAGTGGGGGGCACATTTCAGCTGGCTCTGTTAAAGAGCCTCCCTGAAGGACCCGCCCCCCATATCTGTTTGCATCTCATTGGTTGGAGTGTGGTCATGTGACCACACCTGGTGAGGGAGTCTGGGAAATGTAGTCTTTTAGCTGAGTGTTGAGTCCAAGCTCTGATACCAGCAAATAGGGAAAATCAAGCAGGCCCTTGCATCTCTGCTGTCCCCACAAGTTTCCTTTCCCCACCAAAGAGCCAGCCAGGGTGGTGGCGAAGGTTGGGAGAGTATTAAAAATAATTTGGAAGCAAAACACCAAACTTTAGGGTTAATTCACAACTTTCCCCTTATGGTCCTCTTTGGAGACTGGAATCCCGTATGGGCTGGGAGAGAGCTCTGGAGAGAGGGGTCTCCCTGGATCCTTGTCTTTTCTCCGGGTCACAGTGGGTGCCCAAAAGCAGGGGCTGATGGAAGTCTCTTGGGTCCCGTCCCCCTCTGGTTCCAGCTACGTGTGTCTCTATTGTCCCTAAGCTTCTTACTGCTGTCTTTGCCTCTCACTTATAAATGTTTAAAAATATTCACTTGATGCATGGTGGGATTATAGACTCTCTCATTTCCGAAATGAAAAGCAGCTCATGCATTATTCAAGGAAAATATTATATTATTGAACAAAGGATGGGTGTTCATCCCTTATTATGCATTCCAGCCTTTGCTACCTTATTAGTCGATGTGTTCTGTGAGGATTTTACTGATGGCGTTTGTAAACAAAGGCAGAGATCAAACGCCAGTGTATTCAGATGGCAAGATTAAGGGATTATCTTAAAGGCATCAAACTGCATGCCTGGGAGGTCACCTAGTCCACCCAGTGCTTCCACCTGCTCCTAACCAAGCGGAAGTTCAACCTTGGCTTGAATTCCTCCATTGGCAGGAAACTCACTACCCCAATTTCACCTTGGTGGAGTGTGTGAGGAAATCCTTTCTCCCTGTGGCCTCTACCATGGGACAATTCCACCCCCTTTCTCCATGATAGGCTTTATGTCATGTGAAGATGCCTTTGTCATAACCGAGCCATTTCTTTGAAGAGTTAAATGTCCTCTGATTCTTTGGCCCATTGTACATAGCAAAACAGGACAGTCAAATTGCAGAACTTATCCAGTATCTATCAAACATGCACATTGATAAGCATGTTTCTGGCTTATACATACCACTTTGCAGAATTTGTAGAGCATTTAATTGGCAGGGTCTAAAATTCAAGCATACTCTGCATCTCTGCAGCCCTGTCTCTCGCCTCTTTCCTTCCCACCCTCCTGGAGCCTCCCAGCTTTCTAGCTCATCCATGTACCAAATGCCTCCCTGCCGCAGGGCCTTTGCACATGCCATCTGTACTGCCTGGGATGCTTTGCCAAGACCTTCCTATCTGCTGCCCGCCTCTCACCTATCAGCTCTCAACTGAAATGACATCGACCTAGAGAAGCATTCTTGGACTTCTCTCTAAACTAGGCTCTCCATCCCATTTCTACTCCATCCATCTCCATGCCATCACCCTGCTTTATTTTTCTGTAGCACTTTGCCTTAAGTCAGTCAATTCAACAAATTGTTATTGAGTACCTACAATGTGCCAGCAATTGTTTTAGAAACTTGGGCCATATTAGTGAGCAAAGCAATGATTCTTGAGAACTTAAGTCTCACAGGAGAGAGGAAATATACAACGTGCTCATGGATAAATTTTCTGGGATGTTAGAAGAAGGAGGAGGTGTGAGCCACGGAAAAACAAAGAGGGGTTGAGAGTAAAGGTGGGTCAGGAAGAGGATACCTGTTAATAGGGTGGCTGGGGCTCCTGATAGGTTATTTCAATGTTGGTCTCCTATCCTGGAAAGAGGGTGAAATTATGAAGTCCCTGAACTGGAAAGGACTCTTCAAGATGATTTTAATGCAGATGTACCATCCTCCAAAGGGCACGTGATGTCTTCATGAACACATGAAGAGGGCGAAGGCAGATCGGGTGACAGCATTGCTTATTCACTCGACAAATATTCATTTGAGAGTCGAGCAAGGTCAAACTCAATATAAGAAACAATTCTTTTTATTTGTTTCCCTACTTATTGTTTGTGTCGCCTAAGAATGTAAGACCTGAGAGGGCAGGGGCTGTGTCTGTCTCCCAGCACAAGAGAATGGACATCGGCAAGCCCACCCCACTGGCTTTTCTGCACCAAGTCAGACTAGAGCTTTCCCGAGCAGCACAGACTCTGCCCTGCCGGTGCTCCCCTCGGTAGAAGGACCCTTTATCGCCTCGTCTAACTCGCGGACAGAGGTGGAATTTTCCCAAGAGTGAACTTGCTGCTCCACGGCTCTCTCTGAACCAATCCATTTAAGGGCAAATCCTGCTCATCCTGATGGATCCTCTTAAACAGAACCCAATAAGCAGGAAGCTTTGAATAATTGGCTTTTGCTTCTCAAAGCCAATTGTTATCAGAGCGAATGCTTCGTGCACACTCTTATTACATTTAACAAATTGCCTTTTGGGACTTAGGAGAAAGATGAAAGCTTTTGCTTCTAGACGTTTTCAGGGGAAGAGCAATACTCCTCCTCCTTTCTTCAGAATTTTAGGATGGACACAGCAGTTGCACACGCATCATGTGATTTCAGCCCGAGCAGGACAGCCCATCCTGGGATGTGTACGGGGCACTTGGGAGGAGCAGAAATCCAGGGATGTGTTCATTTCCAAGCAACAGAAAATGCAATTCTAATGGACACAAAAGTAAAGGGCACTTACTGCTTATAGAGGCATAATACCCGGAGGAAGTACCAGTTTTGGGTGCAGTGTGATCATTATCATGGTTTAATGTCTCTGTATTTTTTTCCTAGTTATTTTGCAAGTCAGATTCATTCTCAAGCCACCTTCCTCCGTGACTGCAATGTGGTTACAACGAGCGATGGTTCCCATATTCTCGCTCCCATCCAGGGGCCGCAAGACACTGCTATTTCCACGCCCAAGCGGGCGTCTGCAGCTTCCCTGCAGGGGCACCCACATGGGTCCCTGCCCTCCCTGAACCGGGGACTAGAGAGGTGGTTGTCTCAGCTCAGTCGTCTCCCAGGGTGTAAGGTCAGTTTCCCCTAAAGCACATTGATGCTGTTTGGGGGGGGGCAGGGCACAGCTGCTGGTGGGCAGCCAACGTCAACTCACTACAGATCCCCTTTAAGTAGGAAAAACTAACAGTGATGTGGTTTATTTATTTTTAAAAAAGATTTATTTATTTATGCATACAAGAACTGGGGTACAGGCCAGAGGTGTGTGTGGGGGGGGTGAGAGGACTCACCAGAGACAGAGTGGGGAGCAGAACAAGCAGACTGACTGAAATACACTGCTGAGGGGAGCAGCGGGTGAGTCTGGAGAGGTCTGCTGCGCTATGTGGGTAGCTCCCTGGCTGGGGATTGAACTCGTGCTGTAGTGGCTGCAGACAGCTTCATAGGTTGCGTCTTAACCCCTTGCGCCACCGGGGAGTAGCCCTGATGTGGTTTATTAAAGGGCATTTGGCTACATGGCAGTGATGTAGGATCTAGAACCCAGACTCTCATGCCTGTATTCAGAATTCTTCCCAAACATCAAATTCTCCTCCTTTGCCAGCGCTGAGTTTGCGATCTTAGAGAGGCTGGCAGAATTGGAATAAGATAGTAGGAGTGAAGGGAGATCTCATCTCTTTCATGTCTTGATGATACCAAAAATTCCACCTACTTACGTTCCGGGGGTTATGGCATTGCTTACTCTTACATCAACAAATGTTCACTGAGCGGGGAACTTTGGCCTGGATCATTTGGAAACCTGTCTTTTCATCCAGAGTCTTTTAGTTGCAAGTCACAGAAATCTAGTTACTATAACTTGAGCTAAAAAGGAGAGGGGTGTGTGTGTATTCTAAGAAAACGGGATTCTGATCTCAGCCCCTGTCCTACAAATGATAATGTACTCATCAGGGGCAGAATGCTTCAGGACAATGCACGCATTGCTTATTGGAAATATTGATCGGCGCGAGGCCTCTGCAGCTGCGTGGGAGCTCATGGCTGTCTTTTAGGGAGGATGCTCTGTTACTGTCATTTTATCTGGGTTAAGGAACTTCAAATAAAATCCAACCCCATTTGCATGCACTTCCAGTTAGCTCATTTAGGCTTAATTAGCTGGATGTGTTCAAGAGAAGGGAAGGAGAAGTTGCTCAGGAAGAGACGATCAGGGATGAATTGGAAATCTGGATGGTGAAGTTGGCTCACCTCATTATCCAGGTGAGGCATTCAGTGGCTCTAACTCACCAGTGTACCCATTTTGTACGGGGTTTGCATTCTGATTCTGGTCCCACAGCTGCAAGCAGAGGACTGTTCCAGGTGTCCAGGAGGCACGGAGGGTCTGTCATTTCCTCTGCTCGCTCCCATTTGAGAGCTTGGGCCATGGAGGCAGGTCTGACCATTCAAGTGTCCCTGCACCAGCAGAGCGGGTGACCTGGCTTTCCCCCATGTCTGTGTGAAGATACAGGACAGCTCCTGTAGGAGGATGGTGAATCTGGATTAAATCCTCCTGAACGGTCCTTTCCAATTTGTGGATTCCATTATTTCCTTCTCTTTCCAGAAAGAGGACACCAACTCTGTGATAAGCTGATGGACAAGCAGGTATCTTGCCCCAGAAAAGGATTATTCCTGGGCCTCCCCTGGTGGCGCAGTGGTTGAGCGCTGGGTTGCAAGGCTGCCCGCAGCCTCTGCAGTGCCAGTTCGGTCCCCGGCCACCGGCGAGGGTCCCACACACACAAAAAAGAACAATTTCTCCTTTGCTTCCCCACTGAATTCCATGGGGTTTCTCAGCTCACAAGGCCCAGCAGCAGAGTAGGCTGAGAGCTTGCTGGACATGTAGAGTCGTAAGCCCCACCCCAGATTCAGAAATCCCAATCAGCATCTGTGTTTTAGTAACATTCTCTGGTTCTTTCACACGCACATTAAAATTTGGGAGGCTCTGTGTTTCTATCACCTGTGGTCTTTTTAAAAAAGATTTATTTATTTATGCATACAAGAGCTGGGGTGCAGGCCAGAGGTGTGGGGGTGGGGTGAGAGGATTCACCAGAGACAGAGTGGGGAGCAGAACAGGCAGATCTACTGAAACACACTGCTGAGGGGAGCAGCAGGGAGACAGGAGAGGTCTGCTGCGCCATGTGGGTCACCTCCCCGGCCAGGGATCAAACAGGTGCTGCAGTGGGTGCGGATTGCTTCATAGGCTGCGTCTTAACCCCTTGCTCCACCAGGGAGGGACCCCCCCCTCCCCGTTTTGGTACTCATTTGATTATCTGTGTCCAGGAGAGGGACCAGGTCACATCTATTGACCTATGGAAGGCCTGGCACCGGGGGGTCATCATGAGTCATTGGATGAACGGCTCAACAAAAAGATGGATGGAGAGAACGTTTCGCTGCCTGCGGGGAGGCTAGCTGCCCTAGTGGGAGACTACTGGGGAAAGGATGAAAATAGAAAGGAAAGGGGTGGTCCCTGAGTGGTGTTGTTACATCAACTTTCCATAAGTCTCCAATTTGTATGAGCGGTTCAACAATTTACTCCCCATGACACGTTACCGAGTAGGGACTGATAATCTCATTTTACACTTGAGCAGTTGGTGGAGCTGCAACCGGAATTGGAACAATACTTTTTATTTCCCCACTGCCCCTCAGTATTTGTGTGTCCTTGGGGTTGCAAGGTTTGACCTCTCCGCCCCGAGCCTGCCTCAGACGCCACTCTCTGCTCAGGTGCCAGCACTCACTGTTTTTGAGAACTTTGGTCTGTAAGGAGCCTGCTGCTCTACCCCAGGGCTTCCCTCTGGCCCTGCGAACACACTCGTGCCAAGTGCAGGGCAACCTCAGGGAGCAGCCCTCAGCCAGCAGTGGATGGAGATGGTGAGTCAATGTCCCTGGGGAGGGACAAGACTGGGGCATGCTCCACACCACCTCCCAGAGTTTCTCTTGGGGTGGAGCCCCAAGTTGCCTCAGTGCTCACCTACTCAAAGTGCCCCCAACTGGTGTCCTTTCCTTCCCTAGCTCATTTCCTTCTGGCACTTCCCAGGGTCTCATCACTACATTTTTGGCATTCCCGTTCTCTGGAGACTAAATCTAGAATGGCAGCTGTTAACTAAAAAGCACCATAGCCAACAGGGACTGATTGCCGGGTGTGATGATGAGCTCTTTGTTTGCATGGTCTCACTTAACCTTCACGGCAGCCCTACGAAATAGGGAAGCTCAAACAGGTGGATGAAGTGAGGTGCTAAAGGCCCTCAGCTGATATTGGCAGGGCCAAGGTTTGGAGTTATTTCTATCTGATGTCAAATCTCATGGTCTTTATGCTTGCCTCCAGGATGGTTTGGATCATCACCTGAAATCATGGATGTGAAGAGGCTGGTCAAAATGTAGAAGTTCAACTGTCATGACTGTGTTTCTAGAATAGGCTGGCTTTGTCAGCATCGTTCTTTTTCAGGTTTAGGAGAAGTCAGCCAGGGGTAGAGCTTCAATGGATCCTTGGAGAATGCTAGGATTAGGATTCAAAGGAACCAGAGGAAGAAGTGATGGGCCAAGTCTAGGGACAGGAGAGATATTGTCAATAGAATAGGATGAGACTGGAGAGAGATTGGGATGAAGATGAGCTGGGAAGAAACGGAAATGACCTTGGTCCTTCTTATCACAGCCCATGTATGGTGTTTGGGTGTGGGGGCACAGCTAAGGGCTGTGATAAGCAAGTGTAGAAATAGAAAGTGGAATGTTGTCATCCATAACTATCAAATTTGAGCTTTTAGTATCCATGTACGTAAATTCTAGATGGCAGAATGGCACATAGTTTCATCTGACATGTCAGCTCTCACTGACTGATTGTGACTTCATGAATCCTAGGTTGAGGGTAGTTCAAGTTCAGACACTGCTTCCCCCCTCAGAGTAAGAGAGAAAGTTATGATTGATTAGTGATGTCTGCCTGGGGCACAGGCATGGAGAGCATTGGTATACATGCCACGTGGAGAAACAGACTGAATTCCAACATGAGTCAGAAGAATATTTCAGTTAGAACTGAAATAACATTTACATTTCAATTAGGACTTTGCTCTCAAAAGGGATGGTTTCCCCTTGAAAAGAGTTTCTAATTTGAACATATGTGGCGAAAGCTAGGCAGAATTTCAGCTTGATTATGACTCCCTAGGGCAAGGAAGGGAAAAATCAGTACACACTTTGTTGAGCAGAACACACACAGAAGAGGAGGTTGGGGTGCATATTACGCAGCTTTTATTATTATTGCTCTGCCATGGTACTCTCTGGGTTGGGTGGATTTGACGGAGTCTTATGACCACCTTTTCCAAATCTGTGATCTTCACCTCCAGGCACTCTGATTTTTGGTCTCATTTAAACAGCAGTGACAAGTCTTGATTGTTGGAGTTTTGTTCTCTGAACTTAGAGGAGTTGGGAGAAAGAGGCAGAGAGCCTGCCTCCCCCAGGTCATGGTGAATGGGTGCATCCGCCTGTGAGGAATGCTGAACACAAACTATAAATAATGCAGCCACTTCTGCCCTTGAGTTTGGAGCTCGTGTAGAATTTGCTGCATCACGTAACTTACTGATGCTCAGTGCAGATCTGTGTGGTGAGGAGAGTCAGACTTGCACTTTTAGTTGAACCCTTAATTTGTACCCTTGCTTTCAAAGTTGCCCTTGGGAATTACCTTTTATCTCACTAGATGTTTAGAATTCCTCCTCAGATTTTCAAAGGACATGCAAGCGTTTAGGTGAAGTCACATGGGATGGACTTGTCATGAATTCACGTTGAAACAAATTCACTTCATATTTAATTAATAACTGTCAGGTTAAATGGTTTAATGGTGTACTCCACATGGAGACTCCACAGCAAGATGTGACTTTTCTAGATGAGTCTGGTGTTTGCAGATTAATGGGGAGGAGAGAGTTAGCACTTCTTGTGCCAAAGGATGGCCTGGAAGCCTATTAGAGGGAGTATTGCTATAAAAACAAATGGACAGTACATTTCTTTGAGCTGGGAGTGGATGCCTGGAACATAACCAAATGGAGAAGACGGAAGCTAAGATCAGTGAGATGGAATGCCAAGATTGATTAGAAATGTCTGCCATGGGTAAAGGAGGGGAAGAAATAACACACACAAGAATGTGTCATCCCTTCTCCAAGAAGTTGTCTAGAAAAACAGGGCGGGTAGAACAGACACCTACTGTTCTAGATGTGAAAAAGAATTGGACAAGGTCCATCCTAACCGCCCATTATGGTCGAAACAATTTGATTTGGACATCAGCAGGCTCCAGAAAAAGCTTGTCTCTCTATCCTCCACTGTTTCCTAAGAGGATGAGCCAAAAGCATTGTTCAAGATCTCATGCAAATAAGGTTTTCAGGCAGAGGAGAGACAAGTGAGAAAAAAAACAAAGGTCTTCTTTGACTCTGGGCAATGACTAAGAGAACAATAAAAGAAATTGCTTTTCAGATCCACAAGAGGGGTGCTGTGGTTTTCCTTGAATTTCCATCTTTTCTAGAGTTTTGTAGTTCATTCAACTCTGGATCAGATTTAAATGCCAACTCCATCACATATTACCTCTGTAACTTTGGACAGGCTGCTTGAACATTCTGAACCTTATTTTCTAAATGTGTAAATTAAGACTAAAAAGAAAAAGCCGTAACTTAAAAGTTCTGCCATGAGTGGAATGTTAATTTGTGCCTGTGTGGATGCTACCAGCACAATGTCTGGCATGTGACATGTGTTCAGCAAAATGAACTCAGGAGGGAAAAACCCATTTAGGGTCAGACTGCCCTGGTTCTTGCCTTGTCTTTTCCTCCTACCCGTAAGGTATTGGATCCTTGTCAGAGGTTGTGCCTTCCAGAACGCTTCCAGAATAAAAAGACATAGCTTTGGATCCTGGTGGCTTTGCTTACTTTATTACTTCTGGGAATTCAAGAGATTCCGCAGGAAATTGTAGGGTGGTAGTTTAAGCTTATCTCCAAGGTCGTGACTTGGCATGTGATTTGTCCAGATCACCGACTCCTTTTCTTTAAGAATGTCCTGAATGTTGAATTTTACTGTGATTTTCTACAGCTGGAAGGGGAAACAGAGGCTGTCCTTAAGAACCCAGGTCTTTATGAACCTCCGAGGTGAGGACCACTGTCAGACAACCTCTCTCTGTCTTGTTCACTTTCCAAGTGCTGCATCTCACTTTTGAGGTTCTGGAGGCAAGCAACCCTACAGACTCAAGGAGGCTGAGGTTTCCATTGGCATCATAGAAGGCTTAGGCATGAAGGACCTGGGTATTGTCAGGGCAATCCTTACCCAAGTAGCTCCCCTAGCAGAAGGAAGGCCCACACAGGTTTCTGGACCTACAGTCCTCTCAGCTGTAGGGTGATTCACAAATTGCTAGCAGCCAATGGGTGGGGAACCAAGAGCTACTGTTTGTGCTTTTATCATCCTCCATTCCTGTTGAATACCGTTGAGCTTCCATGACAGTAATACATCAAAATAGTAGACATTTCTGCTAATGCTATGCCCAGTGTCAATCCATCACACTCATCCTTGGCCCTTAGCTGTGCAGATACCTGGTCGACCAGGGCCCATCTTCACTTTGAATTTCAACCATAGTGATTCTTTTTGCTTTTCCTGTCTGACAATTGAGAGTGACCACTGCTGGCTCCTGGCTGCTGCTCCTGCTTCTCCCTTTGCAAGCTGGAAAGGCCTGGAAGTCTGTGTCCAGAATCCGTCCATTGCTGGGTTTTGGTGTAGAGCGTCTTTGAAAGTCCTGAGAGCCTGAGACATGGAGCGCGGGGGCATCTCCTCATGGGCAACCAAGGGAGAAGCAGAAGCCCAATTTTTGTTTTTTGGCAGAGGACTTTGCTTTCCTTCCCCCCTCTGGGGAAATTAGCTGGCTGGCTCACAGAGAGGGAAAATAAACAAGTCTAGCCTGAAATATGCATTAGTGTTAGCTATTTTTAGAAGTTTCCAAGATTGAAAATGGCTGAAGGCTGACCAGTGCCCATCTGCCCTGAATGAACTCTTGGAGTTTTGGCAGGGAGCATGGGGGCCCTGTAGGTGGGGAGCTGGGGTTGGCAGTGACCAGTGGATCTGGTCAAAAGAATCCAAGCCAGAGCGAGTCTGTTCCTCTTGGTGATTGGCCGGGAGAGGGGGTGGAGAAGGAAGCTGGGTCAGGCCAGGTACTTGGGTTTAGAATTCAAGGGGGGGCACCTGGGACTTCACACCACCTCACGGGATGTGTGCACCCAAGCAGCACAGCTGGGGCTTGGGCTGGTCTCCCAATCGTGCCCACAAGGCTGTGGGGTTGCCAAGGCCTATAAGCTCAGTGCTGATGTCCCCTGCCGATGAGGTAGTGCTGGGAGGGGGGTTTTCGGGGGGGTCATTAGGCCCTGAGGGTGGAGCCCCTGGTGGGATCAGCATCCTTGGAGGGAGAGGAAGAGAGTTAGTTCTGTCCCTTCCTACTCCGTGAGGGCGCCGTGAGAAGACGGTCGCAGGCAAGCCAGGAAGCACAGCAAAGGGATGACAGCTCAAGTGTGTGGAAGATGAGTCAGGGCTTTGTGATTTGGGAAGTGGGGGGAAAATAGAGGGAGAGGCCTTCTGGGGTTAGGCTGTCTGGGTTTGAGACTTGCATTTGACCTTGAACACACATCTCTGAGCTTCATTTTCCTCACCAAATGGACATCATGACGGGACCCACCTTCCACAGTCATGGCGAGGTTTAGAAGAGGCAGCGCTTATAAAGGCTTGGCAGATAGTAAGCCCTCAAATGTCAGTTACCATTTGGGAGCTAAAAATGCCTGCACATTCTGGTTTGAGTGTGTTCTAGCTTTGAAAATAGCTCCAAGTCCCATTTATGTTTAGACACACATTCTGTTCTCCATCCCTGTGTGTGGATGACACCTGGGAATTGGGTGGTCATCAGAGCTGCCCTGCGGAAGGAGGTCTTGCCTGTTCTGAAGGTCATGGCCAGAGACTAGGTGCGAATTGCTTCCTTCTGCTGTGTGTGGGTAGACTGGAGGCTGATGGTCAGGAGCAAGTTAGGTATCTACAAATCTAATAGTAATACTTTTGTTATCTTGAATGAAATGAAATTAATTTGTGCTGATGTGTTTCAGGAAATTCCTAGAATTCCCCTGTTATAAGGCAATCTATCTGGACCCTTCTAATGATGCCTGAATATTCTCTGCTAAAATAATCCTTCCTGTTTAAATGATGGAGAGATGGCAATTGCATTACCTTTTAAATTAAAAAAAAAATTGAATAGGTAATAACATGCCTGGGGTGTCACATTTAGAGGTGCACAGTCTCAGCAAAGCAATTTTCCTTTCCAGTCAACAATTGGTGCTGGTTTCTTATATGTCCTTCCAGATATAATTGATGCATTTAGAGTAAATGCATTTATGTTCTATCTATTCTTCTTCCTGTTTCCTACACCCATGGTAGCTTACCATAGTCACCATGCTGCTATCCTTCCCCATCAATTTTAATAATACATCTTAAAGATGGTCCTAAATTAATACAACAGCAGAATTTCATTTTAAGCATGTACCATAATCTTATCAGTCACTTATTTATAGTTTTTAAGTTATTCCCACTGTATTGCTCTTGCAAGCAACACTGCAAGAGCATTTCCTTTTTTTTTAAAAAGAGTTTATGTATTTATGCATATAAGAACTGGGGTGTAAGCCAGAGATGGGGTGTGTGTGTCTCTGAGAGGATTCACCAGAGAGAGTGGGAAGCAGAACAGGCGGATCCACTGAAACACACTGCTGAGGGGAGCAGCAGGCGAGGCAGGAGAGGTCTGCTGTGCCTTGTGGGTAGCTCCCTGGCCGGCCGGTGATTCGAACTCTGGCCATAGCTTGATCACGCTGTCTTTAACCCCTGCGCCACCAGGGAGGCCCTATCTACAGCATTTCACATGAGTTCTAGTGTGAGTGTAGGAGAACTTTTTCAGTATAACTGTGGATTACACAATATGTGCATTTTTAATTTTAAAAGTGTGTGCCACTGGTGGTGGGACTGTGGATGAGCAGAGTTCTGTGCAGAGAGCAGGGAGAGGCCTCCAAAAATCAAAGCTAGAACTGCCCTGTGATCCAGCCATTCTCCTTCTGGGTGTAGATTCAAAGGAAATGAAGTTACTGTTTTGAAGAGTAGCTGGAGCCCCAAGTTCATTGCCGCATCATTCATAGTAATCTAGATGTGGGACAATGGCAGTACCCGTCACCAGCCCAACAGCTAAAGAAAATCTAACTTGAGTTAACAATTGTGTTATGAACTGGACAGTCACTAAGAAAGTATTTCAACGTTCTCACCACACACACACACACAGATTGTAGTTACATGAATGACGGATGTATTAATTAACATTATTGTGGTAATCATTTCACAATATAAACATATATCAAAGAAAAAAGTGCGTGCTAAATTGCTTTTCATAGAGGTTAATCAATTTATCTTCCCCTAGCAATTATGAGAGTGACATTTCCTCGCAACCTGATGACACGGTTTGTTACCAAACATTTTGATTTTTGCAATTAGAAGTATAAAATGTTATCATAGTTTTCATTTACATTTATAGTAAGTTTCGTGTGGGTGAACATATTTTTCATATCTTTAAGAGCCATTCATGGTTTCTCTTTAAATGAAGGACTTAGTGTCTTTTTTATTGAGTTGTTGGGCTGTTTCTTATTGATTTGTTAGATTTCTTTCTATTTAGGATGTGGCCTTTTCCTCTGGTTTCACAAATATTTTCCCCAGTTGGTTGTATCTTTTTAAGCTTTGAGTTTTTTAAAGGCAGAAATTGCTTATTTTATTTGTTCAAATATACCTTTCTTATATGTACATGGATTCTGAATTTTAAGTAGTCCTTAATGTTTTCTCTTCATCAAGATTTTATATAAAAAAAAATCCCTGCACATTTTCCTCTAGTATTTTAATGCTTCCAGTATTTTATGTTTAAATTTTGGATCCAGCTGGAATTTGTTTTAGTGCAAGGTGTGAAATAAGGATTTGACTTTACATTTCTCCAGATGGTATCCCAGTTGTTACTATTTATGGAATAATCTGTCTTTCTCCCACTGATATGAGTGCAATGCCATTGTATATTACCATCAAGTATGGATGTTGGTCTATTTCTGGATTTTTCTTCTGCAATTCTCTACCCTTTGACGTATATCATTGGGCCTTTGAAGCCAATACTCCATTGCCCTTTGTTCCAAGCCCTCTAGAACATGAGGCAGGAAATTTCTGCTCATCTGACAGGGGTCTAGAGTTTCGTGAGGATTCTGTGACTAAACTCATGCTAGAGATGGTGACTAATCAAGAAGAAGGGCTTGAGGATCAGGAAATCCCTCCCCACTGTTCGGTGTGATCATCTTCTCTCAGGATTCAAAATGGCGGAGTGTAAAGACAAAATGGAAAGTGAGTTGACCTCCTCTCTTGTGGAGAACAGTTGATGATATAATGATAATATCAATTATTATAAACTATCATCTTGCCAGGCAGTTTAAATAAGTTATTTCATTGAACTTTCCAGCAACTGATAAATTAACATTTTTATCCCCTTATTACAGGAGAAAGAAGTAAAAGACAGTGCAGAATAGAGAAGGAATTTGAACCAAGGTGTAACTTATTCCAAGGTTTATACTCTTACCTATTTTCTAATGCAGGGTTTCTGTCATAAGAGCCAATGAAATCATACTTTGTCCTTATTCTCTCTTTCATTTATTTATTCCATAATTACTTTTTAAGAACTTAGTCACTATCAACAGGAGTCAGTAATTCATAGACCCTCAGGGACAAGCTAGTTACATAATGATTGAAGCTGGCTAGATGGGGAGCAATAAGGAGTGGCGAAGACAGTGACAAAGGCACATATGTTTTAAATTGGCACCTGTCTTTAACCTAGCTCACTGCTGCTGAGTCCAATAGTTCCCAATCCTCAGATTTTGGAAATCCACATTTTTATGTGAAACCTCTGAATTTTTTAGATGTCAACAAATTGTAAAAATAATCAATGTATGTTCTTTAATGCTTAATTCTAAGTTTCCTTATAGATGGTGCATTAAGCAAATAGATAATTATTCAAATGAATGACTCACAAATTTTGTAAATTAATGAATTAATGATTGTAATTAATGAATTAATAAATTGTAAATTAATGATACATATGAAAAGCCCATGAATGAATCTCAGAAATGCTATGCTGAGTAGAGAAACCACACACAAAAGCATATATCTGACATTAATCTCAAATTCTATATCCATGTATTTGAAATTCTAGAAGAAGCAAAATTAACTCTTAACATTAGGGGGTGATGAGGGCAGGAATTAACTGGGGAGGGAGTGAGGACACTTCCAGGGGCAGTAGTAATAGCCTTTATTTTCATAGAAGTTTGGATTATACTGACATAGTTGTCAAAAACTAGGGACTGTACACTTCAAAAATGTGTGTCTCAATGCATATAAATCATGCACAAAAATAGATAAGCAAATATTGAGCTCTAGTTAATGACAATCATGCTGAAATATTTAGAAGGAAGTCAACTGCATTGGTTGACTGGACATAAACCCATTGATTAGCAGCTTTTCAAGCAAGTGGCTGTGTCTGTACTGGATAGAGTGCTGTTGACCGTGGTTGGGATAATAGATAATTTATTGTTCCCTGCAATTTACTTTGAAGTGAACCAAGAAGATAGATTGATGGAGGCAATGATATGTGATATGTGATATATAAAGTTTAGTGAAATGTTAATGGATCAATATTTCTGTGTGTTTGAACATTTTTGTAATAAAATTTGGGGAAAATGAACAAATAACAAAAAACTATGTATGAAGCTAATACATACACACACACACACACATTGACATATACACACTCGTGTGGGCTGGATCTGGCTCATGGACATCAATTTTCAGTAGTGGGACTTTCACATGATACCATCATGCTCCCCTCCCCCACTCCAGCCTGCGGTGTTGTACAGCGAGTTCATTAGAAGGGGATTATTTCTGCAGCACAAGCTCTTTGTTCCTCCACTCCTCTTGCAAGCCTTGACAAATGCGACATGCTTCATTGAGTGGAGGCATAGGGATATCCATCACCTGATGCCATCATTAACATTTCTTCAACATGACCTGTCTAAGATAAAAGTGAGCCTGGTCTTCTCATCAATCAAGGAGAAAGAAGAATACCTGTTGGGACATAGCTCCTTAGCTGCTTTTGCTAATCCATCTTGTTGCATCAGCAACAAGGGGTATTTAAATTTGGAAGGGACAAAGAATGGCCCAGAGCAGTCCCTTTATTCGAGAAGGAGTTTATGAAATGTTGGCAGGCCACCTGCATTGGTTGACTGGACACAGCCCCTGCTGATGAGCGGCTTTGCAAGCAAGTGTCTGTGTCTGTACTGGATACCCAGTATCCCAATTGGGGTACAGACCACAGCTGGGATGATAAACAAGATGACTGAAGACTGTCCTTGAGCACTTTAGTTGTTCCCTTAAGTTGACCATTGTAAATAATGCAATGAACTTCAGAGTGCATACTTCCCTTTAAATAAGTGTTTTTGCATTTTTGGGGTAGATTCCTAGGAGTGGAATTGCTGGGTCATATGGTAGATCTAGTTTTAATAATTGAGAAACCTCCATACTGTCTTCAACAGGGACTGGACCCATCCACCCTCCCCCCCAGTGCAGAGCAACCTCACCCACAACCTTGCCAACACTTGTTGCTTCTGGTCTTTTCGATGAGTGCCTTTCTCCTGGGTCTTATTGTGGTTTTGATTTGAATTTACTTGATGATAAGTGATGGTGAACATTTTTCACGTGCCCATTACTATCTGTATATCTTCTTTGGAGAAGTGTTTGTTTAGCTCTTCTGCTTATTTTTTGATTGGGTTCTTTGTTTTCTTGAGTTGCACACATTCTTTATTTCCCCTTCTCAGTAAGATGTCTTTTTGTTTTATTTACAGTTTCTTTTGCTGTGCAGAAGTCTTTGAGCTTGATGAAATTCCATTTGTTTATGTTTGTTAGAAATGAATCCCCAAAGACATGTCTGACGCCAATGTCTTAGAGTGTTTTGTCTATTTTTCCTTCAGTGTATTTTATAGTAATGGTTCTTATATCCATGTCTTTAATTTCATTTTGAGTTAATTTTTGTGTAAGGTATGAAATGGTGATTTAGTTTCATCCTTTTTTATGTGGCTGTTTGTCATTTGTTGTGATTCTCCTTCCTCCAGGATGAACTGTTGGCTCCTTTAACCCTCAGAGTGACCCTAGGATGTGGGTGCCGTTACTGTCCTCACTTCTCACAAATGGAGAAACTGAAGCCCAGCAGGTTCAGGGACTTTGCCCAAGATCACACAACTGAGGAGTGGCAGGGTCAAGCTGTCAGGCTTCCAAGTTCATGGTCTTGCACATTACACTCTTCAAGTAGGTAGTTAATTGCGGCATTTAATTCACCTCACCTCTTTAAAAAATTTTTTTCATTTATTTATTTATGCATATAAGAGCTGGGGTACAGGCCAGAGATGCGGGGGTTGAGAGGATCCACTGGAAACAGAGTGGGGAACAGAACAGGCGCCTTGATGGAAATACACTGCTGAGGGGAGCAGCGGGTGAGACAGGAGAGGTCTGCTGCACCATGTGGGTTGCTCCCTGGCTGGCTGGGTATTGAACTTGTGCAACAGAGGCTGCTTCATAGTGTGGTGCTTAACCCCTTGCACCACCAGGGAGACCTTCACCTCTTTTTGAAAGTCTTGCTTGACTCAGCGGGCTTAAACTAGAATGAGGTCTGGGAGAAGCACAAACTACACCATCCCACCTTTAAGACAAGGCCTTCCTCATCAGCCCTCCGCTCCCTCCAGGTCAGCAATGCAGGCAGGAGCTGTCTGGCCCTGGGGGCTGTCAGGAGAACCCTCTCCCACTCACGTGGGAATACCTGCACTTGAACACAATTACCTTACTCTTTCTCTTCATCTCTTCTCTGAACACCATTTGCCCTAAAAATACTCTTTGACATTATGCACAAACACTGAAGAGACATTTATTTGGCCCTGACCTTTGTATGCTTCCTGCTAAAAGAGATTCAGTGACACACAAATGGGGCTGAATTATTTATAGGCCTGAGGGGAAATCAAAGTTGCTTTTATTCATATTGAAAATGTATTAGAAGGCTAAAGAGCACCAAATTAACTTTGGCTCCTCACAGAGAGACTCCAGCTAGACTCAGGGTGCTTATTAAACTTAGGGTCGCTCTTAGGGCTGGGTCTTTGGAAATCCCCATAAACATGGACTGTTGGTTTTTCAGGTCTGCTACCTCTTAACAAGAAGCTATCAGGATGAGAGTGGAGGTGTAAGAAGTGCCTGGTGGCTTAAGATAGTCCTGGGGTTGGTAAAATATGAATAAGTCAACTGACTTGATGACTCGATGAGCACCTAGGTGAGGTGGGAGACTGGAGAGGGAGAAATACATTCATTAACTCATTTGTTCAATGGGTATGCATATTTATTTAATGTCTTTTCTGGAAAAGTACTGTTTCAGGCTCTTGTGATACATATAACAAGACTGATAAGATTATGCACTCATTAATAAGATATTGTTCCTGCCCTCAGGGAACTCAGCATAATGAGTGCTTAGTCATAGTCATCATCATGATCCATCACCACTATCATTATCCATCATCATCATCATCAACACCACGCAATCATCATCCACCACCATTATCATCACTACCACCACCATCATCACCACCACCATCATCACCATTTATTGAATGCTTACTGTTTGCTGGGCACTGTCCTAAGTGCTTTGCATGTATGATTTCTACTAATCCGCACAAGCATTCAATGAGATAGGAATTATTGATTCTACCCCTTTTCATAGTTAAGGACAACAGAGCCAGAGAGTTTAAGTAACTTATTCAGAGTCATACCTCGGAAGCTGTAAGGCTGGTTTCAGACCCAGCTGGTCGGTCACCATATAATGGGTTGTTAGAAGGTGTCTATAAGGGCACAAGTAAATCAGGGGAGGGGTGTCTGAACTGAGTCGTTGGAGAGGAGTAGAAGCTTCCAGGTACCCAAATGGGGCACTGGGAGGACAATTCATCTAACCTCTTTGCACTTCCTTTCCTCATCCTGTGATGCAAAGCCCTTGGAGGACTAAGCATGACACCTCCATGAGGGGCCTGAGGGCAGGGGCTCACACACCACTTCCCTCTTTTCCTTCCTGATGCCTTCAGCACCTTTAGCCCAGAGCATCTCAAACTCAACTTGGGATGTCACTCCCCTTGCCCTTCATGGCTGCTGGGCATCGTATGAAGGTTATACTCCTCTGTGTGAGTGGGGAGGAACCAGAAGGCACTGGATTCATTCTTTTCCATGGTCCATTTCTCTGGTTTGTGCTGGGTGGGGCAGGATTTACTCTGGAACAATTCTCGAGGCTTCTGTCCATTCAGCGGGGTCCATAAAGATGGTGTGCTCTTGCCTGGCTTGTGCCTGGTGTGTGCTGCTCTGGTTATTCTGAGTGATTCTCTCTGACACCACGTCTGGGCCTTATTCCATCTGACTTTTTGTGAACACAAATCAGAATGGTGGGGGCTTCCTTCTGGGGGAGTTCAGTGACTTTTCAACCATTTTAGTTTACCAACAAGAGCTTCCGGGGAGAGAATAGAGCTGGCGAAGCTTCGGAGAAGCCGGGAGTGCGGTTGCATGGGAGGCATCCAACCTGCATTGATTTTAAGTGTCAGTTTACAGCAGATGGTGCCTCCTGGCGCTGGGACTCCATTTCCTGGGAAAGTAGCAACATGGAGCGACCAGAGCTGGTGTCTTCTCCCAGAGGAGGAAGCGCCTGTGTTGTTTGTGTGCGTGTGAGGTACCTGTGGGGATGAATGAATGCCATCATGGCAGCTTTCCCGCGACTCAGAGATCATTCCTGGTCTCCAGGATTGTAGGCAGATGGGAGTCATCCAGACTGGAGCTCATTTGAGGCTGGAGGTATGAGAATCGTGTTCATTTTGAGCCATTTCATTCAGCATGAGTACCAGGAAGTGGATCCTGCAAGGTGGTTTGGGAATGATGCAAGGGGTAATGCATTTGGCTCCAAAACCACATCCAGGGCAGTGGATAGTGATGATGGAAGTTCTGGAGCATTGTTCCTGCTCACGCCTCTCCTGCCTACTTCCCACCTGCTGTTCCCTGGGGACTGGCACCATAAACCCTACTTATCAAAACTGCCAGAACAGCCTAGGAAGCACTTCAGCCAAGTTCCAGAGGAAAGCAGAGCGGCAGGGAATGGAGGGCAAGTTTGTGGGGGTATGTATAAAAGGGGAGCCAGACACCAGCCATGGGCAAGAAGCATCGCCTCATCTTTCCTGGGACATGGTGTCCGGGACAGCTCCTGGCACGTCTAGGCGTCCAGACATGCCCTGGTGAGTGAATGATGAGCACAGAGCAGTGGGATAGTAATAACAGTAGTGAATTAATATTGACTCACTTTTCAGAAGTGCCAGGAACTGTGAAAATGCTTACTCGTCCTTAATCCTATGAATTATTCTAGTCACCCCATCTTACAGATGTTAAAATAGAGGCTCAGAGGATTTCAGGACAGGCCAGACAGAGCAGTGAGTGGGGTGGGCTCTCACTTGACTTACCTGCTTCAGAGCTACCTCTCCACTGCCAGGCCCCACGCAGACTACCGCTGACCCCCGAATGACCCGGGGACCATTACACGGGGGTCACACACCACACGGGAGGAATGGACAGAAGCGGCGGCCTGCAGGGGAGAGCTTCCGAGCCAGTGCCCAATGGTGAGGGAGAAGACATCGAAGCTGCCGCGCCAGCAAAGAACTTGACATTAGACAACCTGGCAGAAGCATTTAGATTATTCAAGGCTGCTTTGAACAGCTCCTGCACTTAGACTTGTCTATGAAAAGGGCCTTGGAGCTGAAGCAGACAGTAGAAGGGCTGGCACCACATAGAAACATTTTCAGAGAAATGAAAAAAGCAAAGGGTCAGACAGAAATGGCAGTGTGTTTCTGTATGGCTGCCCCAGCAGACCTGCCTCTCCCACTGCCCCGCCTCCTCCTCCCACCCAGCTGATGGGGAAGACTCTGAAGACAGGCCTAGGGTGCTCTGCTTCCACTTAACGAGCCATAAATGCAAAATAGGAGTCACTTGACTGACTGCGTGATCGTATGGCTCCCGGTCAACAACAGGCAGTTAGTAGCTAAGCTACTGGGGAGTCTAAGGTTAATGCTGGTTTTCTAGTGTGTGGTCAGTGTGTGGCTCAAGGGTCAGTGTGTTGTTCAAGGTGTGGACAAGCCAGAAGATACTGAGAGAGGGTGGCTGATGGTCACAGGTATTTTTTGGGGAAGTGAAAAGTACAAAAGAAAGTGCTGGACATTTGTTATTTGGTAGAAAAGATTTAGCGCCCCAGCCCGTTGTATGTAGAATACATTGCAGATGGATTAAAAATTATACACAAAACAAAAACCCATATAAAAGTTCTGATGTGTGAATGGGACAGTGGGAGGAACCATAGAAAAATGTGGAAAGAATTATGAATGACTTATTTTTTCCTTATTATATTTTTAAAATGTTCTGTAATCCTGTCATATTTTTGGTGGGGGGGTGTTGGAATTTGATGGGGGTGAATTCCATGGAACCACAGCCTGGCGGAGGCACAATCTGAGGTGAGTACTCTCGAAACTTCTCTGGTAAAATCAACAGTAGGTCAGGGCCTCCCCTGGTGGTGCAGGGGTTGACCACTGGGCTGCGAAGCTGCCTGCAGCCTCTGCAGCGCCGGTTCGATCCCCGGCCTCCGGTGAGGGTCCCACATGGCGCGCAGACCTCTCCTGGCGCCCGCTGCTCCCCTCAGCAGTGTACTTCGGTCCTTTTGCTCCCTGCTCTGGCTCTGGTGAATCCTCTCACCCTCCCGCGCTGCTGACTGTACCCAGTGCTTGCATAAATAAATAAATAAATCTTTAAAAAAAAACCAACAGTAGGTCAATAATCGGGTCATATTTTAAAATTAGGGAGAACACAGCACACAAGGGTTTCCACGGTCCTTTCTATTATTTTTTTCCTTTTGACCTCTTACACCTGCTTTCATTCTACTCCCTACTCTTCTCTTACCTGTCCTCGCTGTAAAGGAAAAAGGCAAGAGAATCCCCAGGGTGTGCAGGAAGGGAGAATGGGGGAGGAGGGGCTGGGGATTTGTCAGGAGACAGAGGCGCAGTGCAAGAATGAGGAGCGGAGGGGAGTGGCTGTGCTGGCGCATGTCCAGACAAGACATGTAAGCAGCCACTTGTCTTAAGGTCTTCAGCGTGTCCCATGACCCCACCAGGTGCTTTCATAACTGCTCTTGGCCTCCCGGTCTATTCCACCAGTGAGGGTTGTAGAAATACCTTCGTGTCGATGACGCAGAGACACCTGAGCCGGGTCAACCAGGCACCTCCCTCCGCATCACACCTGCCCGCTCCTCCTGCAGCACCGCCTCCAGGGTTCAGACCTGAGGCCATTCTTTTTTTTTTTAAGATTTATTTTTATTTTTTATGCATACACGAACTGGGGTGTAGGCCAGAGGTACAGGAGGTGAGAGGACTCACCAGAGACAGAGTGGGGAGCAGAACAGGTGGATCCACTGAAATCCACTGCTGAGGGGAGCAGCGGGGAGACTGGAGAGGTCTGCTGCGCCATGTGGGCCAGCTCCCTGGCTGGAAATCGAGCTCAGGCTGCAGTGGCTGGCCATTGCTTGACAGGGCTGAGACTTAACCCCTGCGCCACCAGGGAGGCCCAAGAGGCCGCTCAGTTTTGCGGTGGAGTCCCTCTTTCTGGGCCAGGCGCGTGGCGTGGGCCCCCTGGCTTCGGTTCTGTCTGTGGGCTTTGCAGGGACTTTCGAAACGCAGGGAGCCCCGCTCTGTCTGCTGGAGCTGGGACTGCGTGGATTTTATCACAGTTTCACCATAATGCTTACATCCCAATTTGCAAGAGAAAAATGAAAGCTGTAATTCTCCCGGAACACGCTCTCGGCCTCCACTCTCCCAGCGGGTGGGGGGGTTGGAGAGAGGTGGGGGCGCTCCCTCAGGAGTCGCAGTCACAGAGCCCAGCCTGAGCGGGAACAGCGGGAGGAGGCTGGGGCTGCTGGGCACGAGGGGACGTCCTGCAGCCCGCGGCTGTATCTGCTTATTGCCCGTGTGCCCTTGACTGCGCCTCCATCCAGCAATGATGAAACACTGCAGTGGGCCCGGCCCGGGGCACCTGAGAGTGAGGGGCCCCGTGTCTGCTCTGCAGAGCTCCGGGGCCAGGGGAGGGTCTGCCCAGGGCAATGAGGCCCGAGCAGGGGACACGGGGTGAGGACACGATCTAGCCAGGCTCCTCCAAGTCAGCCTCTCCCAGCCTGAACCTTGGCCTCGGCATTGGCCAAACACGAATACGCATTTGAACTGCTCAAGGTCACATCTCTGGGTGACTCTTGCCCCCTTAAAGTGCTGAGAAAAGCTCAAGCTGCTTTTCTGTTCCAGATGACATCGAAAGCCCAGTCTCTATGGGCAGGCAGGAGCCTAACTTTCAAAAGCACCAGTTATAAAACCCAGATGGGTTCCCATGGACTTCTGTCAATTTTCTCTTCCCTGTGTCTGCTTCCCCATCCCTGCTCCCTACACCCTCATCCTCCCTTTAAACCCCCTAAATACCTTTGCACAAATCAGAACGCAGCCCAGCTCTTTCCCACCATCAGTACTTACTAGGTAAGAGCTGTGCCCACGGCTTCCTTCAACCAACCTCTGCCAATCTTTGATGTCGAGAAGCGTGGTCAAGGAGGATTCACCGAGAAAGAGAGGCTGAATTGGGGCACGGGGCCAGAACATTCTGGGCAGGCAGAGCAGCTCAGGCCCATGTGTGTGGAGACCAAGGGCAAAAAGTCTGATGAGGTGGAAGAGGGAGCTGGGTGTCCGACTGACCCCTCGGGGAGCCCGGTGTGGGTGCCTGGGCATGCGCCTTGGAGACTGTTTTCCTAAGAAACCATCTTGGCTGGGAAATAAAGGCCCGGGATCAAGTCACGGTGCTCGGCAGTGTTAGCGATGGCTGCTTCCTCTTAGCTCCTCGCTTTCCTGTTTTCAGAGCTCCTTGGTGGCTCAACGCCTGGTCTTTTCTGTCTGTTGAAAGATGGGGTTGCAAGTCTGTGGCCCCAGGGAGGAATACCCTCAGGGCCAAGAAGTCTCCTTGTATTCTACCACTTCCTCTAGTTCTGTTGATTCTTATAATTTATCTCCACTGGAAGTTGGTATCCTCAACCCACAGTGTGGGTCTTCAGCTTCTCTTCAGGGCACAGAGCTTCCCAGCATGGAAGCTCTTTCCTTCTTGTCTTGTCCCCCATGTGGCCTGCTCGGAGGGGCCCCAAGGCCTCCTGTTGGCTCAGGTGCAGGGTGAAAGGGACATGAGAACTTGCTGATTCCCTGCTCTTCCTGGAGGGCCACGGACCAGGATTCCTGGGCTGTGACGGGCCCTTGGATGAGTCACAGAACCTTGTTTGACTTGACGAAACTCCTGCTGAATTTCCTACATCATCTGGCCCGGAGTTTCCTAATTTTAAGAAACCTGGTTTCATGAAAGTTTGAATAGGTGAAATGGATAAGAAAGCCCTAGAATGCTTTTTATACATACTGAAGAATTTCGGGGTCTGGAACATATTTTTACCAGGGAGTCCCCACGGGCAAAGCGTGACACTGTTGCCACCCACCCCTCCAAGTTCCCCCCGTCTCCATATGAATGAAGAAATAGAGCTGAACTTCAGACTTCGAAAGCAGAGTGCCAGGAGATTATGTGGCCTGGGAGATCATTTTGTTGCCTGAAGATAATTCTTACCTGGTGAGAGAGGAAAGAGATATTGGAATTCACACACAGAGCTGCAGAGCTCTGAAAACGCTTCAGAAATCGTCTGTTCTAATAACTAACAACAAAACCTCTGGACCTGGACTCCCGTAGTATTTTTTTAATGCTGAATTGCTTTCTTGATTTGTTCCTCCAGGGCAAACGTAGCTACAATTGTGTAAGAAAGTCAAGGAGGCCATTGCATTTTCCTTACAGATGACTTCCCTGAAACACCCCTGCTTGCTAAGGTGACAGGATGTTTGCATGGAGAGGAATAAAAATCATTTCTTCCAAAGTCAAGGTTACTGAACTTGTTTCAAGTAGTGGCTTTTGATGACTGCTCCTCCCCCAGGCTGTTCTGGAGACCCAGTCGGGTCCTGGGGCAGCCCTGAAAGAGACACCCCATGGAGAGCATGGAGCAAACAGCTGGCTGTGTCTGGAGATCAGTTGCTAAAAATATCTCTGCACCCTGGGACCAGTCACCCATGTTGGGAGCTTGTCAGACGTCTCAATGACACCTCAGTCTGCAATGTGCACATGACAACTGCTAAAATTCTGCAAAGGGTGGAGAAATAAGAACCCAAGGCAAATCAAGATCTCTGTCTCTGGTGCCCCCATGTGCGTGGGGTCCAGTTCTGAAGATGCTGCAGTAGGTCCAGGTAAACACTTTTTTCACTAGCTTGCATTACGGGTCCATGAATGGTCAAATAGGATTGGATTATGTCTCCTGTGAACTAAGAGCAATGCAATTTGGGGAATCATTTTCAAGTAGGGTGCCACTGGCCAGTGAGCTGTTTACTACCAGAATTCCGTGCTTAATGCCCTACTCACAGTCCCACTTAACTGCACCCCAACCTAAAGGACTAGGTGTTTGGTTCTGTCCATTTAGCAGATGAAAAAACAGAGGTAGCAAGGGTAGAGACTCCTTCATCTACACGGAACACAGTTGGTTTTATTGTTAGCTAAGTCTAGTAACAATATTGTTAACTAAGTCTAATAATGATTGTTTTTGTAAAACTGATGCATTCATGGTATAAAATTTCAAAGAAAGAAAAAAATCATCTCATTTCACAGATGCCATAAAATCATAATTAATCATTTAGTATAATCATTCTAGACCTCTCTGTACTCATACACACACACACAAACCAGGGCGGTGAGTGCAAACATAGGCAGGGTTACTATACTAAGCACAGCAACTTCTTCATCTTCTTTTTAATAAGATAATTTAAATTTTAATTGAAGAAAATTCAATGGAAATGAAATCTGAAGACATTGCTAAAGTTCAGATAGTGACTCCTTTACCAGATACACCTCTCATTCCCAAGTTACCTCTCCAAATTAAGGGGGACATGATGGAATCATTCAGAGGTTAGAATCTTTTTTTTGTTTTTTTTAGCACCTTGTTTCTAGTTTTCTCCTTCTCTTTATGTAGTGCTTTCTGGAAAATCCGAAGACATGCCCAATTCACCTTCCTCTGGTCTGTCATTTTCAACCCCACAGTTCTAATTATATAAGATACGTGTTTGTATTTTCAAGGTCATTGGGACTAGGGTCTAGAGCCATAATTCTCACAGCTGTTTAGTCTAAGCTTTATATTTAAATGACAATGCTTACTCCCAGCCTTGTGCTTTCCCGAGTTCTTTTGATTTACTTCTTATCTGAGCGCATTTCATTGGCAAGAATTTTCTCCAAGAAGAACTCAGGGGTGCTGTATTCTCTGAGTTCTTTATGCTTGAGCCTTTTATTACTTATTTTTAACAGTATTTTATTGAGGTGTCATTTTAGTCCATAGACTGTATAAATCCTAAAAATACCACTTTTCTTGTGGACCAAGTGCTTTATGGAGGTATAATTTACATATAATAAAGTGTACATCTATAGAAGTGTATAATGGGGAGCAGGCTGGCGTGACAAAGCGTCAGTGTTAGCTCCAGTTGGTTTACAGCATGGAAGAAAATATTTACCAACCATAGTTCTGAAAGGGGGTTACTACCTGAAATACATAAAGCTATTATAATGATAAATGGGTATATAGCCTAGATATACAACTCAAGACAAAAACTCAAATAACTTGATACAAAAATGGGCAGAGGACCTGGGGAGACATTGGAACGTTGTTCAACATGGTTCATCATCAGGGAAATGGAGTCAAAACCACAGTGAGCTCTCACTCCCACATGGTAGCTCCTAGGCTGGTTCTTCCCCCAAACACGAGATAACAAATGTTGGCGAAGATGTGGGCAAGAGGGAGCATTGGTGTGTTACTGGCAGGAATGTAGATCGTTAGTCGTTCTGTAAAACGGTGTGGAGAGCCCATGAAAAAATAAAGATCGCAGTACCATCTGATGCAGTCTCTTCACTTCTGGGGATATAGTCAAAGGAAATCAGCCAGTATTCTGAGGAGTTTCTTGCACTCCCTTGTTTATTGCAGCATTATTCACAGTAGCTAAGATATTAACAGGTGAATGGGTAAAGAAAATGTATATATTCTGTACAAAGAATTCCCTCTTCTGTTTCTTTTGGAATCATTTTTGTTGCTGTCTTTTAGTTCACTGATGTTTTCTTCTGCGTTGTTGATGAGAGGACAAAGCATCATTAAATCCATCCAGGGTATTTTTCATCTTATTCATTTAGTTTTAATCTCTGGAGATCCACTCTGGGTTTTAAAAAACTTGCATGTCTCTACTCGACTTTTTGAATATATAAACTAAATTGTACAGCAACTGCTTTAATTGTCTGCTCACATCTATGGGTTGTATTTGAGTAATAGATTTGTCCCCTCATTATTTGGATTGCATTTCCTTGCTTTGAATGGCAATGTTTGGGTGACAGACATTGGGAATTTTACCTTGCTGGGTGCTGGATAAGTTTAAATTCCTATATATAATTTTGAACTTATTCTACTATTAAATCAAGTTACTTAAAAATAGTTGGATTTTTTGGTTCTTAAAAAAATTTCTTAGATGGGACGAGAGCAGTGTTGAATCAATCTAGGGACCATTATTCCCCACAATGGAGGCAGGACATTTTTTTTTAAGATTTATTTATTTATGCATACAAGAACTGGGGTATAGGCCAGAGGTGTAGGGGTGAGAGGATTCATTGGAGACAGAGTGGGGAACAGAACAGGCAGATTGACTGAAATACGGCAAGACAGGTGAGGTCTGCTGCACCATGTGGGTTGCTCCCTGGCCAGGGATCGAACTCATGCTGCAGTGGCTGTGGATAGCTTCATAGGTTGTGTCTTAACCCCTTATGCCACCAGGGAGGCCCTGGAGGCAGGACACTTGAGCGGTCTCTGCCCCAGCCTCATGAGTCAGGAAGATCCGGGCTGGTTGGTGGAAACAGGCACTGTCCCGGCCTGTGTGATGACCAGGTCTTGTTTTCTCTACTCTTTTTGGATGATTCTTTCCTTGGCTGTGTGTACCGATTAATATTCTATAGGGCACTTGAGGACTGTCTGGTGTTTCTTTGATGTATGGTATGGTTTTTTGGGTGGCTGTTTTTAAAGTTTTTATCTTTGGTTTTTCATCAGGATCACTATCATGGGTCTAGGTGTGATTTTCATTGTATTTTCCTATTTTGGGTTTGTTGAGTTTCTCATATCTCTAAGTTTGTGTTTTCTACCAGTTTTGAAAATTTCAGACATTATTTCTTCCAATATTCCGTTCTGTCCTCCTTTCTAGCTCCAATTAAAGAGGTGCAAGATCATTTGATATTGTCCTACAGCTCTGATAAAGTATACTTTGTGTCTCTTTGCTTCAGTTTGGATAACTTCTATTGTTCTATCTTCAGATTCACTAGTCTTTTCTATCATCATGTCCAGTCTGTGTTGAAATCCATTAAACTAATTTTCCATTTCAGATACTGTATTTTTCAGCTCTAGAATTTCCATTTGATTTTTCTAAAGTTTATGCTTTGATCTTTTGAATTATCTCTGTATTTTCACCAGATTGCTAAAATTCAAATTCTTTACACACTCTACATACTTATTTCAGAGTCCTTTCCACTAATTTCACCATCAGCATCATGGTCTGTATCTAGTCATCCATTTTTCTCTTGATTTTCTTTCACATTTTCCTATATTTTAACATATCCCACTAAAATAAATTTCTTTTTGCAGTATTTGGAAACAAATATTAAAGACTGAGTTGATAATTTATACTAGAAATGACTCAACTTTTTCCTTCTGCCAGGTAGCAAACATGTTAGTCTCTTCAGTCTAATGAGAAGTTGAACTATTTGGGGCTGGTTTGCTATACCACTCCTTTGAAAATACCACTCCTTTGAAAATGTGCAGGGGGTGGGGGATGGGTGTGGCTCCAGCAGATCCCAATCTCCACACCTACCCAGGTAAACTTAAAATTTTATCAGGTTTCCTCTTTGTCTCATCAGAGTTCTCCTGTCTTTGTTTTCAGTCACATTGTTTTAGTAATTTTTCCTAAAATCACTTTTATTGCTGTGATTTTATCTCCCATTAAAAAAAATTCTTCCTGGGCCTCCCTGGTGGCGCAGCGGTTGAGCTCTGGGCTGCAAAGCTGCCTGCAGCCTCTGCAGCGCCAGTTCGATTCCCAGCCACTGGCAAGTGTCCCACATGGTACGCAGACCTCTGCTGCCACGCCCACTGCTCCCCTCAGCAGTGTACTTCGTCAGTCTGCCTGTTCTGCTCCCTGCTCTGGCTCTGGTGAATTCTCTAACCCTCCCACGCTTCTGACTGTACCCAGTGCTTGTATAAATAAATAAAATAAAATCTTAAAAAAAATTAAAAAAAATTCTTCCTGATCTTTTATTCCTCCCCTTTTGCCATTATATACTTTTCTTTGAATTCTTATTCTGTTCTTTTTTTAATTTTTAAGAGCTCTCTTATCTCCATCATATTTTTTTGTGATTATGCAGAACTCATCTTCTGTTTCCTTGATTGACTCTACTTGCAAGTAATATTTTTAAGAAATGGACCTATCACCCACATTTTTGGGAGAGGATAGGGCTCATGCTCTTTATGTTCTTATTATAAATTTTGAAACCATCCTTGTGTTTACAAAAGAGCTGGACCAGTCTGCAGTTTCTATTGGTTTGTCATTTCAAACTCTCTCTGCAAAACTCTGGCTTAATTTTTATTTTTCTGCTCTCTGGACACATTCCCCAATATACTTTGTGCTCACTGCCAAGCTAGCTCATCCCCAATCTCCTTGCATGGTCACCTGGCATTATCCATCCTTTCTGTTTTGCCTTCAGTCTCCCTGGCTAGACCACTGCACTTAAACCAGTGAGCTAGCTAAGTTTCCCCTTCCCCACCATCCTGAAGGGTCAAACTGCATCAGCACAGGGCCTCTCGCATGCCCTGACCATACCCTTGATTTTATCCAGATTAGAGATTATTTATTTTTGGTAAGCCTTTCATATTTGTGACATTTATTTTCAAGGAAATTGGCTTCTAGCTTGATGTCTGAGGAGGTATTTGTTGAGAGTCAGCCTCACCAAAAATAATGATAATAATGACAATAGCAGCTTCTGGCTGCCAGGTGCATCGCCCACATTATCTCTAATCCTCCCAGCAGCCCTGCGTGGTAAATATTATCTCTATTTTGCAGATACATTTTATTTTTACCCCACCATGTACTAGGAAGGTTTATAGATGGCTTTATAAGGATTCATAAAAACAGAGCATCATAATGAAAGGTAAAAGTTGAGAAAATATTTCTAAAAAACCATGCAGAAATGGATTCTCATTGCATTTAAGGATCTTGACCATAGCCATAGGAGCTCACACAGCAGAACTGTGATCCAAACCTGGCTCTTTTGGCTGGTAGGAGCACTGATCTTTGTGCTAAACCAGAGTGATGAAGGCTGAGCAATGAGACAGCAAGCCCATGGGGGCCAGTCTAAAGGTGGGCGTTGGAGCTGTGAGTGCCTGGTGAAGTTCAGTGCTTCAGTCATGCTGAGAGCAGCTGGGAACAGGAGGGCTGACTGAAAATTGCCACTCGCTGAACTAGAACTCAGGCAGTGGGAGCACCACTCCCACTCAATGACTCTCTGGAATGGATAATCACTGAGTTCTTTTATGAAAGTCGCTCCACAGTATCTATTGAGCACTTCCACGCAAAACAAACAGTGATGGGTGCAGCAGTCCAGAAGTGAACAAGACAGACCTTGCTTCTGCCCTCAAGGAGCTCATAGTCCAGTAGGTGCGGCAGATATTGAAGAAATAAGTATAATAAACAAATTACAGGTGTTGGGAGAGCAGCGAGGTGGCGTGATGAGGAGACTAACAGAGTTGAATTAGGGTGGGAAGGGTGGTCAGGGAAGGACTTGCTGAGAAATACCACACGAGTAGGGAATTTTAGCTGACACTGCTACTTTTGGCCTGATGCCTTTCTTTGATAACGGGGCTTTTGGGGAAGCCCATTTCATGTGGATGAGATGCAGTTGTCCCTTAGTCTTGGATGTGGGTGTGTGACCCCCATCTCGTCCATCAGAGTCCTCTAGTGTCCTGGTCCAGTGATGGTTCAGGGTTAGGTGCATGTCTGAGAGAGACCAGAATCTGTCCTGGACTTTTCCAGTCCAGAAACAGGAGGACAGGGAAGATACTGTCTTTCCAACGTGGTTCAACCATGTGAGTCTAGGTTTCTGATGACCAGCCTGGAACTCGTACAGAGAGACTAAGAGGGAGACTGAGGATGGATGGTGTTGTCATCCCTCAGCACCCACTGGGCCCTGCAGACACCAAAATCCGGGAATGCTCAAGTCCCTGAGATAGAATGGCGAAGCATTTGCACATATCCTGCACAGCCTCTTGTATACTTTGTATCGCCACTACATTACTTGTCATGCCCAATGCAATGGAAATGCCATGGAAATAGCTGTTATGCTGTATTGTTTGGAACATAATGACAAAGAAAGAAGTCTGCCATTCGGTTCAGATGCAGCCTCCATTGACCTGACTACATAGCGCCGTCTTCTGTCTGTGCTCGGTTGACTCCACCATGCAGAACCTGGGGTTGTGGACAGCCAACTGTATTTCAAGACCCCTTACCTGAGTCTGCCTTTTTAGTTACACAAATGCAGGGGGTTATGTGTATTTGAGTTGGGAACTGGATACAGATTACTTGTATCGGAACAGATAGAAAAATAGAAATTCACACTTAAATATGTTGGGAGGAAGTGTGTTCCATGCAGGGGGAACAGCATGTGTGAGCCGGAAGTAAGAGAAAGCTTGCTGTCGCTGGGTGGAAGTAGGCCAGTGTGGTTAGAGTGTGGGGACTGGTGACAAAGTGTCATCAATGGCCCAGATGAGGGAGGTATAAAAGGAATTGCTGGGTTGGAAAGTGTACCCCAAGTTTCATGTCCATCTGGAGCCACAGAATGTGACTCTTTTGGAAATAGGTCTTTGCCAATGTAATCAGTTAAGATGAGGTTAGGATGGATAGGGCGGGTCCTAAATGTGATGATGGTGTCAACCAAGGCCTGTATGCAGACACAGATACACCTGGAAAACGTCATGTGACGACAGAGATGGGTTGGAGCAGTGCAGCTGCAAGCCAAGGAATGCTGTGCCTCCCAGCAACCACCACAGCTGGAAGAGCTAAGGAGGGATTTTCCCCTAGACCGCTGGGATGGAGCAGGTCTCTGGCTTGATCTCAGACTGCTGGCTCCAGAACTGGATATCCACTGTTTCAAGCTGTCCTTGTTACTGCAGCCCTAGGAGGTAAATTGGGGCGGGGTGGGGGGTAAACTTTCCAACGCTCTCCTTCCCGATGGGACAACTGAGGCACATCCCGTGGCCACTCTGATGATCTCCAGCGCGATCACGCTCCAGATCCACCCAGGGAAACCTGCTCATCAGCGTGCCCTGTGCTGACTGTCTTCCTCCCTCTCTTTCATTCTGCTTCTGGGTCTACTTCCCTCCAAAACGACTTACACCCAAATCCTTGACTCAGGGTCTGCTTTGGGGGAATCCAAATCAAGACAGAGGCTATTCAAGCAGCTGTGGCCTGGTGGGTCTGTAGGAGACACATCTGGAGTGGCCTTCTAGAGAGACCTCAGTGGTTTAGGGGGTGGATTTACTCCTGGGAAGAACTGGAGTGAGAACAATGTCTGAGATCCAGGATCCAGTTGTTTGGAGAATGGCTGCCAGAAGACGAACCCGTTGCAGGAAGCTCAGTGCAGGGGCCTCTCTTCTTTTTACAATTCATGATCTGAGGCCAAGGTCTCCACTGGGAGGAGAGAGCCCACATAGGCTCCGCAAGATGCGATTTTCTCCCCACGAATCTCGGGACCTCTTGTTATGCTGCCTGCCCTCTTCGTTAACACTCGATTGCCGAGTAATTCTCATTACCTCTCCTTGCTGACAGACAATGAACAGCTGTCAAGCTTGTCTTACAAAACAAGACAATTTCTTCTCCATTAATGTGGCTCGGGATCTGAGAGAGTTGAGGAGCACCCGCTGCTGTAATGGAACATTCGGGCAGTGTCCCTGCCAGCCCGGTTTTCGAGCGAGCAATAATTTTCCCGCTGTCGTGGGAGGCAGAGGTGGGAATAGGAGGCCAGCAAAGGCGACCTTTTGAATCTGCTTCTCGCTCTGGTTCCTACTGCCCTTTCAGAGAGAAACCTAATTGCAACCCTTTTGGGATTGGTGTATAATTTGCGTTTGCAATTTGATGGGATATGTGGGACTTGCTTTTACCTGAGATTGTATGTTAATTACAGTCAGACAGGAAATGAGCTGATCCAGAATCTAAATGTTGGAGGGGGAATGAAAGATTATCTAGCTGCAGATGGAATGCCAGGCACACAGCAGGCACTCGGTGCGTCCATCCACCCATCCATCCATCCTCTATTCCCTTTGTTCTTTCCTTTATTCCTCCTGCCCTCTTATCCCCCCCAACCTTATTTTTGATGTCTGAATCACTGTGTACCCATTAAATATATACCCAATAAATGGTAGCCACCCTCTGTTTGAATATTGCCAGTGACAGGTGAATCACTTCTCATTTCATTCCAGCTCACTCTGAAAATCAGACCATTCACTACTAAATGCTGAGGGGAAATTTATCTTTCTGTTCTCCTGTCTATTGGGTTTAGTGGTGCTGCCCAGTGGGCCCCCCCACCAAAGCTTGTCTCTATTCTACCTGAGTGGAGGCAATAAAGGCAGTGCCCAAATGCCAGACAGTATATATATTTTTTTAGTTAAAAGAATACAGACAATTTCTCAACATGTCTGTCTCCTACAAACAAATTCCAACAGTCTTTGTCTCTTTTAAAATGGTGGCTTTGACTCCAGGTGTGAATCTTACCAGTGGGATTCAGACATGGAATATCACCTTCCTTTCTCTGGACCATGTACTTTTTTTTTTTTTTCTATTTTCTCAGGCTCATTTTTTTTTTATAATAAATTTTATTTTTATATTCCCCATACAATTGCAACCCCCCCATTCTGACCCCAATCCCTCCCCTCCCGCCCCCCCACCCCCCAAAAAGTGTCTCTCATAGCAGGAATCTAGAAAACTTAAATAAGGGACCAGGAAAATGAATAGCTATAAGAAAGTGAAAATCAAAATCAACAAAAAACTATGAACCTGGACCATGTACTTCTATTGATGGAACCTAAGATAACATAAGTTTAAAAATGTTTTATGTTTTAGTGTTTTGGTGGCAACCACTTTATACTGATATTTCTTGTTCAGCTTAAACTTGACTGAGACCCTTAAATCAGGAGCTGAAAAGCTCAAATATTGTCAGAGGCCACACAGGTAAGGTGAACTAGTGAAAATTCTGGGTGAGGTTCTTGATGAACTGAAGGGCGTCCCCTTTAGAGTAGGCAGTAGTGTTCAGCTCCAGCTGACTGTTACCAGATAGGGCGTAAACTCAGTGTTAAAAATGAGGAGCTTACACATAAAAATCCAGCTTACAACTTCTTTCAAAAAACTCCCCAAGGGTTTGATGACTTTGAGCTCATGTTCCAGCATGAGCCGAGCTGCTGCTAGAGGCCCAGAGGCAACTGCAGAAGCAGCCGGGAGAGTACCGGGCTACTTTCTAAGCAGCAATGTGACTTAATCTGTCAAATAGGGTGGGTCAAATGGTCCCCGGGAGTGGCTGGTACAGTGATGCTCAGACTCTGTTTTCTGAATTTATGGAAGTTATAACAAGGGAAGAGACCCAGCCCAGGAGACTCTGGAGTCCTAGCATCTTACACTTTTTTTATGAGAAATTTGCAAGCTTATTACTTTGGTATCTCTGGTAGCGAATGGAAGGAGAGATGAATAAACAAATATTAAATATATGCTATAGGGTTGGGGAGAGAGAAGGATAAGGATGGAATATAAAACAGGAAAGGGGAAGAGAGTAGGGGTAGGGCTGGGAGGGACTACGTAGATATGGAGGTCAGGGGAGGCCACTCTGACAAGGTGATTTTGACTGGACACCTGCAGGAGGGAGTGAATAAGCCATGATGATAGTGGGAGAAGTGGATGTTTAGGCAGCAGGTGCAAAGGCCCTGGGGTCAGAATGCTTTTGGTGTGTGAGGAGTAACAAGGGGCCTGTGCCTAAGGAACAGGCGAAGGATGAGGCAGCACTGGAGGGTGGAGAGTAGGGTCCACACCTTGTGAGCTCTGATGGGTTAGAGGTGTGGACTTTAAGTGTGATGCAATGTCCTTGGAGGTTGGGGCAGTAGAAGAACAGAAGCTTTCATTCTGTTTTCTATGTTTAAAATAACATCAGGGCCATGCAGGGAAGGAAAGATGGGCAAGGAGGCTCTTGCAGTGTGCCCAGGAAGGCAACTCTAGCAGTCCAGCCTAGGGGTGGAGGTGGAGGTGGGCAGAGGTGATTGATTTTGGGTACTGGTGTGTCGATGTGCTGGATCTGGGGTAAAAGAAAGAGATTCCAAAGTTTTCAACCCCAGGGACTGGGTAGAGGAGGAATAACTGGATGAGGAAGATCGTGGGAAGAGCAGACATGGAGAAAGGAGGTGTGGATTGGACCAAGACATGATCATGTCAGTTGCACATGACAGAGGGAGAAAGAGTAACTCAGATGTGGCCCTGGATCTTTACTGGAGGCTGTGCTGGTTTCCTGTTGCTGCTGTAACAAATCACCACAAATTTATTTAAAACAAAACAAATTATTGCACAATTCTGGAGGTCCAAAGTCTGAATAGGTCTCTCAGGAATACGATCAAGGTGTTAGCAAGGTGGTGTTCCTTCTGGAGGTTCCAGGGAAGACTCTGCTTCTTTGCCTTTTCCAGCTCTGGGTGCTGTCTGCATCCTTCGGCTCGTGGCCCCTTCCTATCTTCAGAGCCAGGAGGTCCACACTCCCACTCACCTCCCACATCACTCTTTCCATTACAAGGACCCTTGTGATAATCTGGGCCCATCTGGATAATCCAGAATAATCTCTCAAGATTCTTACCTTAATCACACCTGCAAGGTCCCTTTGCCGTGTAAGGCGACATCGCCACACGGCTGGACTGTCTTCAGGGCTCCCGTCCAGCCCCGCTGCCTCCCCAGCGTCCCTGTGCATGAGTTACCATTGGCTCTGACTTCCAAATGGAAATGCACAGCAGGACCCTCGGTGGACCCCGGGCCAGGGAGTGGCCTGTCTTAGATGTCCAGATCCAAGTCTGTGAAACATGTCCAGATCTCCAGGCCGTGGCGCTTTAAGAACAGGTGTTATGGACTGAATACCACCTACCCACCTCAAATTTTATGTTGGGCAATTAGATTTAGAAGAGGTCATGTGGGTGGGGCTCCTGGGGGGATTAGAGTCCTCACAAGGCCAGGAAGCGAGACTTCTCTCTGCCCAGTGAGGGCACAGGGAAGGTGACATCTGTGAGGCAGGGAGACCACACCAGAACCCTGCACCTGAGCCCTACTGTACCCTGAGCTCAGACTTCCAGCTTCCAGAACTATCTGCTTTGCAAGCGCCCCCTCCCCAGCCTCTGGCATTTTGTTATAGTGCCTGCTACATGGTGGTGGCCAGCAATGCCACTGATTCTTAGATGCCCCTATGGACAAATTCTCCGAATCCTGGTGGCTGGGGTGGGGCTTCCTGGGTGCGGGACTGGTCAGGTTTACAACAGCCCGTGCTCACTTGGCTAAATGTGCCCTCACTTGGCTAAATGCTGTGCTAGCACCATCTTGAAATTCTTACACTTTGTAGCAAGGAAGGGTCCTGCATTTTCATTTTGCACTGGGTCGCCCATATTCTGTGGAGATAGAAGGAAGGAGGAGGCTGCTCTGAGAATGGGACTTGCAGGGGGAGCTGGTGGGGAAGCTTCTGGGGAGAGTGGGGTGGGGTGGGGCATGGACACTTCCCGATGGCTCAGGTCTGGGATTTGAGTTTGCGCGCCAGGGAGACCTGCCACCCTAGACTTGCTCCATCCTCAGGCCCCGCTCCCCCTCCCCATCCAGAGGTGGTGCCTCCGGTGACACTGATCATGGAGAACATCAAACACAGGCATGGGGGGGCGTCGTGAGCGGTGGCACGAAAGCCCTGCACCCACCACGCAGCCTGACCAACAGCACCCATCTTGGTTCATTTCCACCCCCCAGTGACTTCCTGCATTATTTTGAGGTTAACCCCAGAATTCTATCACTTACTTTATGGAGCTTTTAGATGAATCTCTAAAAGGTAAGGGCAATTAAGAATACTCAGCCACAACGATCACATCTCAGAAATTAATAATTCTTTCATATCATCCGATATCCTGCCGGCATCTAGGAACTGTAATTGCTTCCTTTTCCTTCCTGCATTCAATCTGTGAGTCCTCAAGTCCTGTCAACTTGAGACCCACCTGGAGTCCGCGCCTTTGCCTCCTCCCACGACCCCTGCCCAGCCTCAGCCAGGACAGGTTGGGGGCCTGCTCATCCCGGCTCTGGCTTGGCCCTCTTCTTGGCCCAGCTTCCACCACCCTCTCCTTCCGTCCTGCCCCTCCAGCCATGCGGGCCTCCTCGCTGGTGCCCACATGTGCCCCTGTGCTGTCTCTTGGGGCCCTCACTCGGGCTGTTCCCTGGAGCTGGGATACCCATCAACCAGCTCACCCCAGGGCCCCATCCCCATGTACGCAGGTCTCGGTCTATGGCACTTTCTCTGAGGACCCTCCTGATGAGCTCATCCCACCGCCCCTCGCCTGGATCCATCCACCCCAGCCTGAGGGCGTTCTCCTGCTGACTGCTTCTTGTCTTTCCTTCCAACTCAAGCGAGGTTGGGATAAACCAAACATCCGACTTGTGCACGGTGCAGCCACAGGGGCTGGGGCGGTTGCTGGCAAGCCCTCCACAACGCTTGCTCCGAGAGCGCTTTCCTGGGTCTTTCTTCTGCCCCAGAGCCAGGCAGTGGCTCCATTGCCAAGACACAAAAACAAAGAAAACATCCCCAAGTACCTCCCGGCACTGGGAAAGCTGATCAAGAATCGGGCAGGCTTGGGGAGCAGTCTATGGCATGGTCATAGGGACAGGGCCGAGGCTTTGCAAGGGGGCGGGATGTGAGGCCTCAGTCCCTGCTGGTAGTTTGGGAGGAGCTGGAGGGTCTCCCCTGGACCCACGCTCGCTTGCTCCTTCCATTTCATCTCAAACTTGTCCCCAGAACCCCAAAGTGAGCTGGGCGGGCAAATTCTGGAAACAAGCCACCCCACACTTACTCCAGGGAAACTGGGGGCAGAGGTTAATTTTCTTTTCCAAAGTGCCATTAGCTGTGGACTGAACGGAGACACCCCACCCCTCAAGCCCACCCGCCCAGCCTAGGACTTGGTGCATCAGCGTGAGGTTTCAGTGAGCACCAGTATCTCCTGGAAAACGCAGCCATTCAGACTCTTCCCTTAGATTCTGGTTCAGGGGCTCACCCAGGGACCCCAGACGCTGGTGTTTGTGCCCCCGCCGGCCCACTGGAGCGGTCTGGTGAGACTCGGCTTGTCTCTCTGGTGCGGCCTGGCTCCAGCTCCGGGCTGATCACAGGCTGCCTTGGCCTCGGGAAGTGCTCGGCCACCTCCCTGATCCGGCTCAGCAAAACCATGACCTGAGGCTAGAATGAAAATAGCGCATGCCGGTTAGAAGGTGAAATTAGCTCCGGTGTCAGGCATTTATGTTTCCAGCTTGTGGGGGATGCTGGGAGCCGGAGACTGGAATGTTGGTCTCTGCGTGAGTGTGTGCGCGCATGTGCATGTGCGTGTGCGTGTGTGTGTGTGTGTGTGTGTGTGGCTGTTTGAAGACACGGAGGTATATCGTGACACAAACCATCACAGCCAGATAGCAGGAGGCAGCACGCGGGGGGAGTCTCTTGCTAGGAGAGGTCACACAAACTGGAGCTTCAAACAACAGGGATCTGTTCTCTGGTGCTGGAGGCGGAGTCTGAAGAAGGAAGAGGTCCCGGGACGGCGCTCTCTGCAGGCTGGGGGGACCTGACCCCAGCCCTGCTCCTCGTTCCCACCATCACGAGGCCCCTGGTGTGGACACACCTCTCACCCCGACCTCAGCTCGCATCATCCCTGCGCGTGTGTCCGTGTCTGGATGTCCCTTGTAAAGGATGCGGGTCCCAGCGGGTGACCCGGTCTTAATCTGATCACATCTGCAGGGACTCAGGTGGCATCTACAGGGCAAAGGTGAATCCGAATCATGAGGCAGGGCTCTCCTTCAAAGCCACCTTTTCTTGAAGCTTCTATCAATAAACTGGGAGCAGCGAACCCAGGAGGCGCACCTCTGCCCCCGCTGATTTCACCATGAATCCATCTTCATGCCAGAGCTCGCCGTGGTTAGCTCAGTGGTGGCTGGACACTCCGGCTGCACCGCTGCGGCGTGCTAGGGCTGGCCCCAATGCGAGGGGGCCGCTGCGCGGCAGGTGTGGGCTGCGGACAGCAGAGCCAGGGCAGGAAGGCGCAGCCCTGAGCCTGCCTCTCGGGGGCCTCTCCTGCCCTCCCCAGATAGAGTCATCCTCTCTTTGGCACCTGGACCCCACCTTCCTCACCGCCTTCTTCCTCAACCCCAAATCCTAGTGGCCACCAAGTCTTGCCATGTCTTCTCAGTGCTTCCAGAAACCACCCCTGTGGCCTCATTCTCTGCCTCCCGCTGGTGGGTACTAGGCTGCCCATGTCTGCATTGCTGCTGCCTCTTCTCTACAACCAGCCAGCGACAACCCCCATCACCCAAGCCCTGGGGGTGTAGACCCTGGGGTCAGTCACTGGCAGCATGAGAGACTTGTCTAGGAAGAAGGGGCTGGGAGAGAAGGGCACGGAGAAGCCAGGGTGTGACAGGATGCGGAGGCGAGGTGGCTGCCAACTAAGGTGAGTGGGGAGACCCAAGAGAGACTCAGTTTATTGTGCATGTACCTGGGCTCAGAGTAGAGGGGGTAGGGTAAGGGGCACTGGCCTTGGGTACCAAATTTAAGGAGTTGCCCCCTAAATCAGCTGTCAAGGTAAGTAACATCTCTTGCGATACTTCACAGCTTACAATTGATGCCCAAAACCATGATGAACAAAATACTGAAGTTTCACATGAGATCAGACACGCAAAGTTTCTAGCGTGGAGCCTGGCACGTAGCAGGCATTTGAGAAATCAAACCTAAACATGAGAACGTACAGGCATACCTCGGAGACAGTGCGGTGCTGTTCCAGGTCACTGCGATAAACAAGTATCACGATGAAAAGAGACACATGGATTTTTTTTGGCTCCCCTGTGCCTATACAAGTCACATTTACACTGTGCTGGATTCTGTTACGTGTGCAACAGCGTCATGTCTCAAGAGTGTGCAGACCTCAGTGTGACATGGAGGCAGAATGAACACGTGCTGTTGGAAAAATGGCGCCCACAGGCCTGCAGGGGCCAAGTTGCACAGAGGACCTGCCGCCTGTAACAAGCCCAATGTTGGTGAGGCCGGGGAGGGAGGCCTGCCCGCACTGTTGATGCTGCCGGTGGCCGGCGCACTGCCCAGGCCCCGACGGGCCTTAGCTTATTGCACCTGCGCCACCAGCCGTGGGAGCTGAACTTCATCACCTCCGTCTCATACACGTGGAGACCAAGGCCTGCCGAAGCGACAGGTGTTCTCACAGCCAGACACTGAGCAAGGGCGGGGTTGGAAGAAAAAGAAACAGATAAGGAGCCCCCCCACATCCCACCCCCTGGACTAAACTGCCAGACCATCGCCTCTCACAGGGAAACACAAGGAACCCCACGCTTCCCACCATCTCTCTGAGCCTTCGTTTTAATCTCAATGGAGTGTGTCCATGGGGACATTTCCTGGGGCCAGTAAACATGGAAGAGGAAACAACAGAAGGCGTTGCCTTGCGACCCAGGAGCTCCAATCCCTGTTAAAAGTGGAGGAAGGAAAAGCAGCTCCTCTTAGCTACGGCATCAGCCTAATCGGTGACACTATTGATCTGATTCCTTCCAAGCCCCTGACAGCAGCCCAGGGAGGAAGACATTATCGGGCGAGAGGCAGGAGGGAGAAGCAGCAGGAGGGCTTAATCAGGTTAACCTCCCTCAGATGCCACGTCCTGGGGAGAAGAGCCGTGTCTTCCCCGGGACAGCCCACGGGTGCAGGGAGGTGGGCCTCGGAGGGCAGGCCCGTCCCTTCCAATCAGCCTCTCTTGCCAACCTCAGGGCGTGATCGGGGTTGAAAACGCCACTGCGGCCACTTTGAAAAGTGAAGTCATACGCATAGTTTTTAGCTTAAGCACGATGTGTCTCTTTCTCCGTCTTAGCTTATTCCCAGGATAAAGTCAGCCAGAACCCATCCGTTATCACTGAATTTAATTTTCTCGCCTGCCGGTGGATGACCGCCCGCCCCCGGCCTGGAGAGCGGCTGAGCTGGGCCCGGGTCTCTTCCCGACTCCAGCAGGACGGCAAGCTGGGACTGGCTGCAGGAGGGGTGTTTACACCAGGGAAATGGGCAAGTGTTCCAGGGGCCCCCCACGTTCTCCACCCCCAGGCTGAGCACCTGTGGGTCCCCTCTCCTCTGTGCCGCTCAGCCTCTGGGTAACTGTCTCCAGCGCCTGGACGGATGTGCTGGTGGCGGCGCTGAGGGGATGCTTCAACTCCAGGGTTACCTTGGTTCAGCCATGAGCTCGAATCAGGCACCGGGGCATATGAGGGGGAAAAATCAATCGCTGCCCCCTGGAGGCTTTGGAAAAGGGGGCGCCACCGAGGACCCATCCAGCCTGGAGGTGGGGGGAGGAGCCGCTCAGGTCAGGGCCAAGTGACCAGGGTGAGCCCCGGGGGTCCCTGCTGACTTGCTGGGGGCCTAGAGCCAGCTGGGGGCCGGGCTCTGCTGGAACCTGGGGGTGCCAGTAGGAAGGGGACCCAGGAGCCATCTTTCTGAGCTGTCCCCCCGGAATCTCACCTGTCAGTCCCAGTTTGCTCCTGTGGTTAAGATAGAAATGAGGAGACTCCGCCCACGGCGCTGTTTCCAAGGGTAACTTAAACACAGACGGAAGCTGGTGGATTACAAAGTGCTCGTTGGGTTAAAATGTGGTCGTCTGATGGGCTGGAAGGAGCAACCTGTTCCCCCTCCCCGCAGCACAGTTCATCCTCTCTCCTCTCCTCTCCCTCTCTTCACCCACAACCGGTGTTGGCCGAGCCCCAGCCCCTCCAGGGGCTTACCTTGTAGGGCCCCGGCGTCTGCACACGCACCTGCAGTTGGCACTATTGTTACCCCCATTTTATAAAGAGAAATTGTTGACATGGCGCCGGTGAGGAGCTCGGCCAAGGTCCACAGCAGACAAGTGACAGAGCTGGGACTGAGCCTAGGCGGCATCTGGGGTCCCACTGTGGGCCCCGTACCCCGCTTTCTTCCTCCTCAGCACCTCGACGTGCTGTGCAAGTGAAAGGACCCAGCCAAGACTGGGGTGCGCGCAGCAGGAGGGTGCAGCTGGGGCTGTGGTGGGCTCCAGGGGGTGGAGGGTCATGGGGCCCAGGCCCTGATCGCTTTCCCTCCACTGGGGATGGGCGGCTGCAGGGGGACCTGCTGACCTTTCCTGTCCCTGCCCAGGGGGCCCCTTTCATTCCCCCAGGAGAGACTGGACCTGCTCTGCTCTCTCTGCACAAGGCCGGCTTCTGGGGAAAGCATAAGTTTGCCAAGAGGTTCAACAGCAGGACAAACAAACCCTCAAGGGGACCCACCACGTGCAGGGTCACAGCACCGGTTTGTATCAGATGTTTCTCTCTGGGACCTGGAGGGTCCCTCGGCTGCGGCTGCTCCTCCCACCGCCTTCCCAGTGGCGAACGTTCTGGAAAGTGCTCGCTGAAAGCGCTGCTGGCCACTTAACCAGGCTTCTCCTGGTGCTTCTCCTGAGTTCTCAGGAAGCCCAGGGGAACTGGCCCCCCAGACAGAGAAGTTCAAGTTCTGTTAGTGAGGAAGAGGAGAGAATGCACGGCATCTTAAACGGTTCTTTCCTGTTCCTACATTTCTTCAAAACTTTTTTTCTCACAGTGTTGTTAATTTTTGGGCAGTATTTGATTTGTCCCCTCAGGCGTAGTGCTCGTGTTTCTCCATTATTTTGATCCTTCCCACCCCCTCCTCCACTGTGGATGCCTCGGATCTGCCATCAGCTTGCAAGTTTTGTCTTTCTCTTGACCCGTTGTTGGGTTTCTCTATATTCCATGTATAAGTGAAACCATCTGATGTTTGTCTTTTTCCTTCTGACTTATCTCGCTGATCATCATCCCTTCCAGCTCCATCTATGTTACTGCAGATGACGTGAGTTTATCCTTTTTGACAACTGAATAGTATTCCATTGTGTGTATAGACCACATCTTGATCCTCTCATCTGTTTTGGGGCATTAGGTTTGTTTCCATGTCTTGGCTAGAATGAAGAGTTGTGCAATACATGTAGGAGTGCAGGATTCCCTTCAAATTAATGTTTTTGTGTCCTTTTGCTCCCCATTTCTTACAGCAGAAAGCTGCAGGGAGCTAAATGGTTTTAGATGACACCTCCCTTTTCATTTACTAGTTTGGGGTAGAGAGGTAGCAATTCAGCTTCCCTGAAATGGGACTATTCTTGCTGCAGTGTTGCAAATAAAATGTTGAGACAGCAAAGTAGGTAGAAGTTCTGTCTGTTGCTCTCTGTAAATAAGTCAGTCACAAAGCTATTTGCTTTATCCACTGACCATTTAATTTCTTAAGAGGCTATTCATTTAAGAGTCTTTCTACTGGCCAATTGTGTGGGCAGTCAAGGATTTGGAAGGATTGATAGCCTCTTAATTTTTCTAACTGGCACCTTCTCCTCAATTTCTTTTTAAGAGGAGAGGACCAAAATACCAGCATAATATTTCATGTCACATACCTCAATATCTGCCACGGGAAGATTTTCCTTTTTTTCCCTAATGAATTGAGGAATGTGATCCCAGTTTTTATGTTCTTATAAAACACATTCATCACTTAAAAGTCTTTTTTGTGCTATTTCCAGGGGGAGGGAATGACTGAAGACCTACTGTGTGCCAGGCCCTTTGCATATATTAACATATATTTAGACATCCACTCACTCCTCACTTAACATCCTTAATGGCTCCTTGGGAACTATAACCTTAAGTGAAAAGATGCATCATGAAACCAGGTCCTTGAATAAGACCATCTTGTTCAGAGTGGGCCAGGATTTTTCCTCATCAGTGCAACGAGGTTGAACAAAATGATGCTGAGGGTCTTCTGCATAAAGATTTCATGGGTGGTTGCTGGATACAGTTTGTGGTGTCCAAGACAAAGACCTGTAGGTTCCCATGGTTATTGAAACTGCCACCCACCAAGGGGCCTCCCTGATGGTGCAAGGGGTTAAGATGCAGCCTATGAAGATGTCTGCAGCCTCTGCAGCTCGAGTTTGACCCACATGGCACAGCAGACCTCTCCTGTCTCTCCCGCTGCTCCCCTCAGCAGTGTATTTCAGTAGATCTCCCTGTTCTGCTCCCTGCTCTGTCTCTGGTGAATCCCCTCACCCCTCGCACCTCTGGCCTGTACCCCAGCTCTTGTATGCATAGACAAAGAAATATTAAAAAAACAAACAAAAAATAAACAAACAAACAAAAAAACTGCCACCTACCAGTCTGGAGTGATCTTCCTTTTTCTTTGGCTCTCCTGGCCCCCCTGCACACGGTCAGTTTCAGATCTTGCCTGGACACTCCTGAGGTTGTGACCCAACAGAGATCACAGGCACGATGTTTATCCTGTTGATGAGATTCCCAGAAGCGACTCACCTGGCGGAGAGTTGATATTTGAATCTAGAACTTGTCTTTTTTTTTTAATTTTTATATTCCCCATACAATTGCACCCCCCTTATTTTGACCCCAATCCCTCCTTTCCCCATGCCCCACCCCCCAATAGTGTGTCTCTGGTTAGAACTTAAGTCTTTCCATGCCTTTCAATTTTGGCTCACTCTTCCTGCATTTTAAGATGAACTAATTTATCCTTCATGACCAATATTTAACTTTCTTCTCTTCTTCGGCTCCTTGACCCAGTTATAAGAAAAGTTAATGTTAAAACTTTTAGGCGCTTACACAGTGCCTAATTGTATTTTAATATTTGATGTGCTTGGAAACGTATGAAGAATTAGTGCTAATTCTGAGCTGATCATCACATTCCAGCCTGTCTTATGGTACGTGAACTGTGGCCTTCGGGACAGTCTTGAACTTTTCCCACTAATTATCACTATGTGGATGTGAACGATGCTTCTATTCAAGGAGCCTGTCAAGACTTCATTTTTTGGTCATTAAAAAATATCTGGATGCCTGAGATCTACAGACAGATTTTTCTGAACATCGGTGGTATTTATTGCCTACAAATTGGTTTCCACTGGTTCCTTCGAGAGGTCAACCTCTGCCCAAATATGGGAGGCAGATGCATTGTTTTACTTTATTCTCTAATTTTTTAAATTAAATATACTTTTTTGGGGATATTTTTAGATTCACATTCACTTGCAAGAAAAAGCAGAGAGAGAGAACACGTGTCTGCTTCCTAGTTTTGATCAGTGGCAACTACTTGTACAACCAGGGCAATATCACAACTAGAGTATTGACTCTGGTAGAGTCGAGATGTAGAACAGTCACAGGGTCTCTCCTGTTGCCCTGTACAGTCACACCCAGCTAAGGAATTTTATGTTTTAAGTGATAAAACATAAAATTTCTGAAAATGAAAGGAAAGCTTGAATGAACTTTTTTCCTGGTTGAATTTTTTCTTTCCGTTTCCAGGATTGGCACTGCTTACAGATAATCACTGTAAAGAAGGTCAGCCAGTACCCCTTCTTCTTATACAACTCTTCTTTCACATTGATTTGATGTGACTTGTGGGCTTTATGTAATCTTAGTGTTTCATCAATCTACTGCAGCTGGAGTCAACATTTTGGGTAATGTCTGTGTCCTTCTGAAACTTTCCAGGCTCTGGATTGCAATTCTGAGAATTTTAAGAGCTTATAAGAAGAAAAAAAAAAAATCAGTCATTGAGACTTCCGGGGAAAGATAGCCCTAGAATGAAAACAAAGGTTGTGTTTTCAACATTGGACCTCTTACGTTGATTCTGATAGGGCCCCTGATGGTCGTCAAGGGATATTTGTTGTTATGGTGATGGAAGGTGGAAGAGAAATCAGGACGAGACCATGATAGGAGATTTTCAGAATTTACATGCACCTTGTTCAAATTCTGCTCCCTTGAGTTAGGCCTGATGCAGTCATAGCTGTGCCTGTGACATGTGTTTGATGGCTTCTGGCATAGAGAGGAAGGCACCGGGGTGCTCTAGTTTGTTGTTCTTCCCATTATCCATTGCTGCAGAGCAAAACATGTCACCATCCAAAAACCATTTCCTGGGACTCTCATACTGTGGATTAGAATCTCAGGCAGGACACAGGGGGTTCGGATCTTCTTTGTCCCATGATGTCTGGCATTGCCACAGTAGTGATTCAAATGACTGGGGTTGCTTGTTTGAGGCTATGGGTCTGCAGTGACATATGTCTGAGGCTACATGTGATGTCTACGGGGCCTAGAATGTCCAAGGTGATGTCTTCATGCATGGGCCTGGAGCCAGGGCTGGGCTGGCTGGAATAGCAGGAGCCAGGCCACCTCTGACCCCTCTCCCTGTAGCCGACTTGGGCTTCATCACAACAAGGTGGACTCAGGGCAGCTGGACAGCCTACGTGGCAGCTGGCTGACTCCAGAGCAATCATTCCAGGAGACTAGAAGTAGAAGCTGCTCATCTCTTAAAGTCTAGGCCTGGAAGCTGAGGTACTCTCACATCTGTAATTTATTTATTTATCATTATTATTTTTTTTTAAAAATATTTATTTATTTATACAAGCACTGGGTACAGTCAGAAGCACGGGAGGGTGAGAGAATTCACCAGAGCCAGAGCGGGGAACAAAACAGGCAGACTGATGAAATACACCGCTGAGGGGAGCAGCAGGTGCTGCAGGAGAGGTCTGTCATGCCATGTGGGACCCTCGCCTGTGGCTGGGGATAGAACCAGTGCTACAGAGGCTGTGGGCAGCTTCGCAGCCCAGCACTCAACCACTGCACCACCAGGGGAGGCCCACATCTATAATTTATTGGTCAAGCAGTCATAGAACTTACCCAAAGACTGGGGGCAGTGCCCTCCCATCTCTCAAGAGAGAGGAGTGTGAAAGATTTTGCAGCCCTTTTTAACTTCCCCCAGCAGTATGATGGCATTTTGTATGAAACACTAACATGTTTTTGTTGAATGAATCATTCATGAGGTCAATAAATGCCACACATATTCTGATGCCCCTTACCTTTGTTGCGTTAACTCAACCCTCCAGGCCATGACAGTCCTTAAGGGAGCTAGGAAGTTTTTGTATTAAACGAGAAGAGAATACTTTGGAGTCATATCACCCATGGGTTTGTGTTACTTGATGCAAATCATATTACCTCTCAGAGCCTTGGTTTCTTCAAAATGAAATAAAGATAATAACCCACACCTCTCAGTGTTTTATGGGTTAAGTAATATAGGGCACACCCTATGGACTCACTGGGGGCCATCTTGGAATCACTGGGGGCCATCTAGGAGGGGGGCTATTGTAGCTAGTTAAAAGTGTATTGGGCTGAATACGTAACTTTGCTATTTCTTCTAACTCTTTCATATCAATGCAAATTTGTTGAATTTTCTGAGTAGGGCTGACCTACAGTGGTATAAAGTGACCTAAAGTGGAATATAAGATCAAAACTGCATACTTTTTTTTTTTAATGGAGATAATAGCAGTTGCCACACTGGATTGACTCATGTGTTAGCTGTTGATGCATAACAAATTATTCCCAAATTTAGAAGCCTATAATAATAAGCATTTATTATCTTACAGTTTATGTAGGGAAGAAATTTGGGTGCAGCTTAGCTGAGTAGTTCTGGCTCAGTTTCTCATGAGGGCAACATGTTGAGGAGGGCGGCATCAACCAAAGATTTGCCTGGAGCTGGAGGATCCACTTCCAAGGGGTCCACACAACTCATGTTAACCCTGGATGTTGGCAGGAGACCTCACGTACCCCATGCAACTGGGCAAAGGGCTACACGAATATCCTCATAACATGACAGTTGAATTCCTTCAGAGTGAGTGATCCTAGTGAAAACAAGGGATAAGCCACTAGCCTTTTTATGACCCAGCCTCAGAAGCCATATACCCCAATTTCTGTAAAATCCTCTTGGTCACACGGGTCATCCTATTCAATATGGAAATGGCATAGACAAAGGCAGAAATCCTGAGAAGCAGGAATCTCTAGAGCCATCTTAGAATCACTGGGGGACATCTTGGAATCACTGGGGGCCATCCTAGAATCATTGGGAGCTGACTTGGAATCACTGGGGGCCATCTTGGAGGCTGGCTATTGTAACCAGTTAAAAGTAATATCTATGAGCATGTAAATTAGTGTTACACACAGTAGACCCTTCAATTCCTTCCTCAGCCTTTTAACTTTATCTAATGACAATCTCAACATTCAAAATCCTCAGACTCAGTCAGGAATGACTTCTGACATCACTATTTCTCTATGGCCCACTAGTGTAGGAGCTCATAACCTGGAGTTGTGCTCACTGTAGTGTGAAATCTGTTTTCTCTCTTGCCTGGAGTGTATCCTTAATTCACAAGACCCACTTACTGATGAACTTTAATTCTCTCACTGAATGGAAGCTAATCTCTCCCGCATGAGAGCCTGGAGCTCCAAGAGGGTTTAATACTGAAAACTCACGGAAAGTAGCAACACAAAGGCAAGCATTATTTATGAATCCTTGTGGTCCAGGTTGATTAGAAAAACATTGTGAAATAATTACAGGGTTTGAGGAGCTTCTGTGAGGAAGTGGGCTGGTGAGAAGGCCCTTGCTGACATCAACTTGAACAAAGGATATTTCATGGAATGAGCCGAACCTGTGAAAAAAACAAGGCACCCAGCTTCGCAATGACTGGTGCCCCAAGATACAGAAGAAGGGGCTTGGATTCAGACTTCACAATAGATGGTAATTTTAGGTTGCTTTTGAGCAGGAAAGAGAAGGAGAAAAAAGGAAGGGGAATGTAAAAGCTGAGAGAAATCACCTCAGGAAAGAACACCATTTATTCATTCAGCAGATCGGGCATCTTCCTGTGCTTCAGACTGGTTGGGAGTGGTGCACAGAAAGAAGCATTCCGGCCCCTGGTTTCGGGGTGCACTGGCTAGAGAGGGAAGCAGAGCTGTAAAGGGGCCACACTGCTGCAGAGTCTGGAAGGAGAGCACAGTCCACTTTCCAGCCCAGAGCTCAGGCGATGAAGGTGGGTTTCCTGAAGGTGGTGATGGGCCAGGAGCTGACGTTTGACCCTCAGAAGCAAAGGCAGGAAGGTGGGAGGCAGCTTGGAGAGAGGATCACAAGGCCTAAGGTGCAGAGACAGAGAGAGGGAACACTTCAGGCAGAAACAGAGAGAAGAGATCAGTGCTGCCCTCACTGCACCAGAGACTAACCCTTTCTCTCAAGGTGGCCAGTGGACATGTCCAGGAGACATCAATAATCTCGAAGTTGCCTTGAAGGACCTTCTTTTTATCTTTTTTCTCCATTAAAGACAAAACCTTTCCTATCTTTATGGAACCATAGAGCACCTCGACCCTTGATTCCAGGAGACATTCATGCCCAGCAACTGGCGATGTGTCGAGTCAGAGAATGTTGGGCCTGAGAGGAGCCATCGGGATCATCCAGGCACATCCAGATCCTCTTCCTCTCCGGAGTGCCCATCTGTGCGACACCTGATGTGGCAACCTCCTGTGTGTTCATCTGGTCTCTGTGTCAAGTTCATCCACTTCCTTTGTTAGCGCATGTGTGTGTATGTGTGAGTGTGTATTCATGTGCACTGGTCCCAGCAAAATGGCTGTGTCTCTGTTCTACTGACTCACTGGACCCCAACTAGTTGACAGGTAATTTGGAGACAGGATCAAGAGCCACTGTCCATTCAGAACCTCCCTACAGTGAACTCGGCTGGGTGCTGGGAGGTGGGGGTGGAAATAGCATGCTGATGTCAGAGACCTGGATTAAATTTGCCATTGTCCACATCCTCCTGTGCCTGGCACACCTGGCCCATCTTCATACCATCATCTGGCATCACGTTCTTCCCCAAACCCCCACCCCATGTTCACTGTGCTTGGCAGATTTATCTGTTCCCCCAATTCCATCATGGGACTCTGAAAATCTCTGTCTGTCTCTATCTCTCTGTCTGTCTCTGTCTCTGTCTCTCTCGCACAAGCATATAGTGCTGTTCCCACTCTGTGGCATTTATTTGCTTACATGTCAGTCTCCCTCCCTAGGCTTCCAAAGGTTTTTTGAGGACAAGGCCAGTCTCTTATTTATATCTGATTCCCTATTTTTAAAACTTAGTTCATGGGATATAGCAGGTGCTCAAAAATCTCCCATCCATTTCTGGATCATTATATCCTCCACCTTTTTGGATCTTTATACCCTCAAGCACCCCAATAAAATGTGCCTGGATGATCCCGATGGCTCCACTCAGGCCCAACATTCTCTGACTCGACACATCGCCAGTTTCTGGGCACGAATGTCTCCTGGAATCAAGGAATGAGGTGCTCCATGGCTCCATGAAGATAGGAAAGGTTTTGTCTTTAATGGAGAAAAAAGATAAAAAGAAGGTCCTTTAAGGCAACTTCGAGATTATTGATGTCTCCTGGACATGTCCACATGCCACCTTGAGAGAAAGGGTTAGTCTCTGGTGCAGTGAGGGCAGCTCTGATCTCAGACATCACAGGTGCTCAGCACTGCTAACTTCTCCTGTCCTTCCTGGACACGTGGAGGATCACGTTGCCTGAACCCCTGGGAGTCAGGTGCACCATGCTACCTGTGGAGGCAGGAAATAATGTTTGTCCCTTCTGGGTTGAGGCACTTTAGAGATAGCGCATACATCTCTCATTCCGAGCTGTGGTGAATGAGGAAGCCCCCTGTTCCAGGTGGGGCAGCTAGAAGCTGATGGGGCCTCCGATGGCCTGGGTGCCTGAGGGACTGTGTGGAGCAGAGTGATCTGCCAACCTAGCATAAATATAGTAAGGTTGGGAAATAACATTTTGTGTTAAACCATGGATATTTGGGGCTATTTGTCACTGTAGCAAAATTGAACCTCTGCTGACTGATAGGAACATGGAGTGGTTTATTGGCTCTTGACAATGAACTTGAAAACCTTGCATCCTACACCAAGGCATCCTTACATGCTGTAGCTAGAGTAGCTCTAAAATGCCTGGGCTGATAGCCTATCACTAATATCTACTAACAACTACTAATATTGGAAAAGGGAGCTTCTGGAAAAGGGGCAAACAGAGACCCTGGGAGAAAGGGTGAACTTGCTGGGACTTTGTCCTAGGAATAGGTGGTCTTGGCCTGTCCCCTGTTAGGGTCATAGGCCATGACCATTCCATCCAGGAAACTGTTTGATATCCAAGTGTCTGGGGGATTGCTTATTTCTCTTTTCTGAACAAGGAGGGTCATTTTGCTAATTAATCAATGAGTGAATCAATTGGTCCATGCATAAGGTTTATAGAAAGGCACCAACCCCTTTCAGAAGGGCTCCGCCTTCTTGATCCAACCACCTCTCAAAAGTCCCACCTCCAAATACCACACTGGGGATTAGGTTTCAATGGGTGACTTTGGTGGGGGGAGGGGCACAAGCCTCCAGTCTATAGAAATCCTCATGACACCCGGTGAGGTTGGTGCTATCATCTCCATTTTGCAGCTGTGAAGCAGAGGCTCAGAGCTGAAATGACTGAGCCAAGGTCACACTGCCTGGAAGCGGCAGAGCTGGATTTGAGCCTGCGTCAATGAAACTCCATAGCTATTGCTCTGAGTCTGCTCTCTGCCTGGAATCATAGTCCCATCGGTGGGTTCCAGTCTGTGCTGTGGGTGTCTGCATACCAAGGACCCTCTCACCTGCGTGTCACAGGTGAGCGCTGCCTGCATTCAGCCCCTATGGCAGGCATCAGCCCCGGGGGTACTGAGGTTCTAAAATTGCAGATTCGGGACTTGAGCCAAGGGCTCTGAAGCTTCCACCCTTCTTTCTGATTTCTAAGTGCTTTGAAGTTCATTTGAGATTTGTTGGCAAATGAGAAAGGGAAAAATGTGCTTGACTTGCTCTTTTAGTTTTTGATTCTTAAAGACACTCCAAAGTCATTTTGGTAGCGGGCCCAAAGGCCCCGGACCAGCCGGCTCACAGGCAGGCTGCAGCTATCTGCAGGGCTGGCTCTGCTGGGCCCTTGCAAAGACCAAGCTGTTTTAAAAAGCCTCTCTGCAGCTTGTTCTCCGGGAGCCTCATTAGGCTTGGGATCCCTTCATTGGCATTTGCCCATGAATGCGATTTAAAGATGCAGGAGCCTGCAGCCTCCCAGTTGTCTGCCGGCGTGTGCTGCAGGGCCTGGGATCCTGTCTCTGCAGGCAGAAGCCAGAATACACGCGGCACCACACTGCTTGGGTGCTGTGCGGTTTTATGGCAGATTTCCTTTTCCCATGAGAACATGGAGGTCCTAAGGGATACTTGGCTTGCCTGAGAGCAGTAGTGGAGGAATAAGTGTTTGTGCCCAGAATGCTCAGCTTCCAGAGCCTATACTTACCCCACTGCACCACGCTGCTTCTGCTCTCAGTGGTTCCTCCCTTTGGATTAAACCTCTGCTCGTTCCCTGGGGATGATGAAAAGGATTTGAATAGTGAGGCCCTAAAATTTCCCTAATTGGAGGATGAGGATCTCCAAGCCAAGTTAAACAGTTGAATCAATAATCATACCAAAGGGCAGGCCCGGGCAAACTTCCTTGGTATCTGGGCTGTGCCAGCTGGGTTTCGTAGATTGTTTTTTTAAGCATGCAAGGCCACAGCAGCCACCTTTCCAGGAAGGGATGCTACAGACAGTTGTCTGAGGCTGGCAGGGGCAAGGCTGGCCTTGGTTCCAGGGTGGCAGTGTCTGGAGACTAGCAGTGTTCACATGCACATCAGCAGGGGTGGCATGCATACCAGTAGTATTCACATGCACACCAGTAACATCTGCACACACACCAGTAACATCTGCATGCGTACCAGGAACATCTGCATGCACACTAGTAACATCTGCATGCACATCATAGCATCTGCACACACACCATAGCAAGCTACACACACACCAAAGCATCTGCATGCACACCAGTAACATCTGCATGCACACCAGTAACATCTGCATGCACATCATAGCATCTGCACACACACCATAGCATCTGCACACACACCATAGCATCTGCATGCACACTGACAGCATCAGCATCACCTGGGAGCTTGTTAGAAATGCAGAATCTCCTGAGGGCCCAGACCTGCTGCATCAGAAGCTGTTTTAACCGGGTCCTGGGTGACTTGAATGTACAAGGGCGTTTGAGAAGCGCTGAGCAGGGAGCTCATCCTGCAACCTCTGACCAGCTCAGAGCTGCAGCTGTAGGAACTCCAAGGGGCCCCAGACCCAACCTGGGGGGCACCCAGGACTGAGTCTATCCATGGATAGACTGGATGAAGAACATTGCACCCCCACCCTCTGTTTCTTCCCCATCATTTCCACCTCATGTGCATTTTTAACTCACACATTGATGTGAGAATTCTTGTGACATTAATTTTCTGCGATGAAGTATCTCATAGAGCACATTCCATTAAGCCATTTTAATTCAGGATTTAATTTTCTCTACTGCTCAACTAAACCATTTCCATTTTTCCCATTAAAATGTTTATTTATAATAAAATTATTTCATGGGATCAATTATTTTCTGTTTAAATTTTACTTCATTTGATTCATCAATCTTTTCCCTTATACCAGCTTTCTGCTGACTGTACCTTTGGCTGTTTTGAGGCTTCTTTTGATTTGTTTCTGTTATGGTCCTTCTTTCTGTCACGTTCAAAGCTCCTAGATCAAATTGTGCACATCTAAATATTGTCAGTGATACTTTTTTTCTGTCAATTTTTAGCCCGTTAAGTATGTCAGTTTATTCCTGTTCGTTTTCCTTGTGGCTCATTATTTTCTGCCTGTGATGTGTGATGGAAAGAGTCACCAGTGAGGGCAGAATTTCAGTCTTTGCCTCTTTCCCTTCACGCCTCTCTCCCCTCTCCTGTCTTTCCTTATCTTTAGAACCTAAAACAGTGCCTGGTACCTAGCAGTGCTTCATAAATATTTGTGGGCTGAATGAATAATATTCACTAAAATTGAATCAAAGACTGGTGGTTTGTCTGGCAAGAAGACTACAAGCAACTTTAAGGGACAGAGGTGGGTGGCAAAGTGGAGCAGAGAGAAGGACACACACATGATCACGAATACATGTAGGCATGAACACACACATGCATGTACAGAGACACATGCCCATATGCACCCACAAGTTACAAATTCAGGTATGCACCTATAACCCACGTGCTTGCACACACAGAAACGTGGACACACTTGTACATACACATAAAAACACAAACACACTCGTATATATGCACAGACCTGCATTTGCACACACAGACACATGCAAAGCTCAGGTATGGACACAGCCACACTATGCACACAAGACGTGTACACACACATATTTACATGCACAGTCTGCTGGCATAATGCAGGTAAACTCTAATGCAGGTAGAGGGAAATGCCGCTGGTGCAAGAAAAATGGAATAAAAATCGCAGTGTTAAAATGACACGCTTAACACACTCCTCTTTGGGGTGCCAGTGTTTCCATTTTACAACCGGTGCTTAATTGAATGCATACTGAGTTGAAATGAATATTGGAAAACCACTGGCTGCCCTGGTGAGAATTTATTTAAAAATTGTACGTGGTCCAGTCTAGGGATCAGATGCTGTGAAAATCACAAGGTATTGGAGGTGAAGAGAGCTTGGCACTTCTTTTCAAAGGCTCCCTGTTGGCGGGGGGAAGGGATTGGACACGAGTAATTAAAATGCAGCCCGATCAGGGTCTTGCTGCAAATCCTCAGGGAGCTGAGGAGTGAGTTTAGTGGGAGCATTAAAGCTGAGCCATCAGAAGTTTCTGCCTGACTCCTTTTGGCGTGTTTGTTAACTAATTATATGACGAAAACCTCAGGGGAGAGAGCGGGGTTGAATGGCAGAGCGGGTTGGAATTGAGGGTGGAAGATAGGCACTTGGGGGCCCAGGCCGCCCATTCTACCTGCAAGTTACTCCCTGCCTGTGACCTCAGCATCCCGACCTATAAACAGAACAATATTTCTAGACAGAACCCAATTTACAATGGCTTGACTTACAATTTTTTTAATTTACAATGGTGTGAGGCAGTGAACAGATCCTGAATGTTCTGGGACTACCCCACCGCCCCCAGGGTCTAGCAGCAAGAGAGCAAAGCCATTTGCATAGACTTGAAGTCGATGAAACCGCCATGTAAAATAGGCCGCCTATGGGTAAACCAGCTTCCATCTCCCCACTAATGACCAGGATCCAATTAAAAACTACAACAGTGGGCCCCGTCTATGCATCTCTGCAGTGCAATTAAACCCTCGTGTTTGTCTTCCTCTGCACACAGATAGAATCCACCTATCGCTAGATCAAAATAACTTCAGACCAGAAGCCCCCCTCCTCGAGAATGTATTTCTGGTCCATGATCAACAGTTCCTTTTTGTATAAACTAAACTCAAACTTGGGACTGTTGGACCAGTTCTCAGTGTAGCTCCCACTCAGCCCTGCAGTCTGGAGGTGAAGCAGTGACAAGCTACATTTGCAGCATTCAATAAATTGCATGAGATTCTTGACACTCAAACTTATATAACCTCATTCCCATTCTTATCTGGAGAGCAGACTGGAGTTTACCTCCTGCCTCCTTGCCAATTGATTTGTACTAAAGCTTCTTTCTTTTCTCAAATCCTGGTGTCATGGTGTCAGCCTCTACGCACTTTGGGCAGCCAGCCCATTGCTCACTGCTCAGTAACAGGACCCTGGGGGACAGGGGCCTGAGCTGGCAGCAATACACCCCCAACCCCCGCACTCCTGTCCCCCTGCCCAGCCACAAGACTGGGTAAATCACCCCTCAAGTTTGCTCAGGTGCACAACGGGCATAATAATATCCCATCTCATCAGATTTCCGTGAGGGCATCTCACTTCCTACACCAGCTTCGTAGCTGGTGCCCCAGCTTTCACCTTGCACCTCCTAATACTGTCTTCTCTGCACAACAGCCAGAGTCGTCCCTTAATTATAAAAATCATCCTGAAAGAAACTAGTAATGAGGTTAGTGGTTGCAGGGGCTGGCTGGGAGTGAGGAATCAGGAGCGACTGCTAGTGAGAGTGAGGTATCTCTTTGGGTTGATGAGAATTGATGAGAATGTTCTGACACAGATTGTGTTGATGGTTGCACGATTCTGTGAATCACAGTCTCTCCACCTGGCCCCTCTTCTTCCTTACTGGGTGCCAAGCATCTCCTTCGCCCAAGTCTTTGGCTTCCATAAACTAAGCTTTTCCTGATCACCCCTTTTTACACTTGTTCGCTTTAGAATTTGTAACAATATGACACGTTTTCTATTTCAGTTAAGTACTTCCCTTGCTTTGGGTCTCCTGCCCCGGCCTGCCTGCAGTGACCAGGAGAATGCACACTCTAAGGAGGCCGGAACACTCTCCTATTTTGTTCTCACTGCATCCCCAGATGTGTCCCGCCCAGAGCAGCCCTCCATGGGTATTTGGATGGATGATGGAACCAAGATAGTGCTTATTAAGCGCCCCCATGCCTGGTTTGCAAGACGGGGCCAGTCAATGCTCGCTTTTATTATCAAATTATTAATTTCAAATAAGGTACTTTATCACCCAATTTTCTGTCTGAAGTGACTCTGACTTTGAGTCAAATATTTCCCCTTGGGGTCCCTGCTGTGCACGTGAGGCATGGCCCCGGGTGGCAGCTGAGGGCGCAGTGTTCCTGCAGCAAGTTCTCTCCCTCCGGGCAGAGCTAGCCGTGGCATTTTTAAATCTCTGGGCTCTTAATCCCCCGCTGATCCTCAGCAGCAGTAGCGGTTTGTTGCTAACCACATCGCCCCACTTCGAACAAAGGAATGAAGAGGCACCAGGCACCCGCCCTGGCTGGGGCAGCTCCGGTGTCCAGCGGGGAGAGCTGAGCGCCCAGCCCGGGGAGGGCGAGCCCAGTGCACTTGGGGTCCCGGTCCTCACCTGCGTTCCTCAGCTCGCGGGCAGCTCTGTTTGTGTCCGGCCTTTCCTGTCATTGAGCTACAGATCCCTCCTGGACGCCTGGACGCTGCTCACTCACTGACCACTGCCTGGCCCCCAGTGCCATCCCTGTGCCTTGGGCGGGAAGCTGCGTCCACAAGCGCCGAGCTGGTTCCTACCATGGTCTGAGCTGATGCAGAGAGCTCGCCGGTGCCCGCCCAGTCAGCCACGTCCAGGAACCACGTGGCTGTGGGGGGCAGTGGGGCTAGTCTGATGAGTGGGGGTGCTCCAAAGCCTGTGCCTCTTGGAGAACCATCGGGTTGAATCTCTGGACACCCGCTGCCGTCGAGCCTGTGTTTGCAAACCCTCTGTTAATGAGGGGCGAGTGTTCGTGCACCAGGGCATGGCAGTTGGCAGGACATGGGAGGCTCAAAGGCCAGTTGGACCCAAACCAGTGACACCCGTGTGCTCCGCCAGCGCTGCCCGGGGGGAAAGCGAAGCCTGGAAATGGAGAAGGGACCAGCCCAGGCGGACTCAGCGTTTGGCTCCAGCGTTTGCTGAAACGCCTCAGCAGCTCGTGTGTGTGTGTAGAAGGCATTCCCTAAAGAATTGTAAAGATGATATTTTTAGCTACCCCTTGCTTTATTTGTTCTTTTTATTTGACATTTATTTATTTATGCATACTAGAGCTGGGGTACAGGCCAGAGATGTGGGGGGTGAGAGGATTCACCAGAGACAGAGTGGGGAGCAGAACAGGCAGACTGACTGAAACACACTGCAGAGGGGAGCAGCGGGGAGACAGGAGAGGTCTGCTGCGCCATGTGGGTTGCTCCCTGGCAGGCCGGGGATCGAACTCATGCTGCAGAGTCTGTAGATTGCTTCACAGTGCAGTGCTCAACCCCTTCTGCCACCAGGGAGGGCCTGCTTTAATTTGTTCTTATTATCCCCCTCGCTTTTATTCTTTAAGCTGTAGTCACACACCGTGTACACCCATTGTAAATGATTCATTCAGCCATTGCTAGTATTTTTATAGTTGTGGCATCATCACCACCAGTCATTTAAAAAAAAATTCTCCATCATCTCAGAAAGAGGTTCATCCCATGTGCAACCCCTCCCCCCAACCCTCCCGGCCCACAAGGGACCTCCCGCCAGCTGGTCCCTCAGCTTCCCCTTCTCTGCGCGTTTCCTGTAACGAGGCGATGCACTCTGCAGGCTCTGTGTCTGGTTTCTCCCACTTGGCATCTTGTCTTGCCCTTTATCCATTGGACACACTCAGAAGCAGGAGGCGCAGCATCAATATTAACTTTAATTTTGTCCTTTTCCTTCACGATTAACTGGCCCGGATCCGATGAAGTTAGAGTTGTCTGCTTCGTGCTGCTCATTTCAGCCAGAGCGGGGCCAGGTAGGGGTGCACAGTCCCTGCCTCCTGAAAGCGCAACCTTCTTCCCAGAGACTTTATACTTGGCTTTTTTTTTAAAGATTTATTTTTTATTTAAACAAGAGCTGGGGTGCAGGCCAGAGGCACGAGAGGGTGAGAGGACTCACCAGAGACAGAGCGGGGAACAGAACAGGCAGACTGACCGAAATACATTGCTGAGGGGAGCAGCGGGCGAGACAGGAGAGGTCTGCCGCGCCATGTGGGATTCTCGCCGGCGGGTGGGGATAGAGCACACGCTGCAGAGGCTGTGGACAGCTTCACAGTGCGGCGCTCAACCACCTGCGACACCAGGGAGGCCCTATATTTGATTTTCTTGATGAAGAAGGCAACATCACCCCTATTTTTGCCTCTTAGGGTCTCTATCCTCCTCAGTAAGGATGCTCAGCCTCTGTAGATGTGGGGTACAGAGTCAGCTAGTGTTCTCAAGGAATTGCCAGGGCCTTCTTGCATACCCCGTGGCCTCAGGCAAGTTCCTCAGTTGTCCCGGCCTCGGCCGCTCAGTCTGTGAAATGGGAACAAGACACGGTCACCATCAGACTCAGAGTTGGTGTGAAGACTCCACGGGCTAGAGGAGGGCTTTCAGAACAGCGTCTTGGACAGACAAAGCCTGGAAGCGTTTGTTCAATAAAAATAAATAGATTTCGAACCACAGCTGGGTCACGACGTGGAGAGTGAGTTAATACCTGGCTGAGTGACCTTGGACCAATTGCTCATTCTCGCTGAGTCTCAGCTTCATCACCTGTGAAATGAGGAGGCAGGACTGGGTCATCTCTCAGACGCCTTCTGATCTCTCAGCTCAGCAGTTTTCCTCCCACCGTCCAGTGCAAGTGACAGGCTTGTTTGTAAGCAGGAGCTGAGATGATGAAATGGGGACATAGAGGTCATGCAATTTGCCAGAAGACTGGGGGTGGAGGCAGCCCAGGTGATTGGGTCTCTTTCTGTCCCTGAGAAACATCTGGGCGCTTGCACGGCCTGATGCCCGGGCCTTCCCCCAAACAAGTGGCGCTTCTCTGGTCGTAGAAGGTTCCAGCACCGCAGTCTTGCCACATGGTTCCCCCGGCAGCCAGGCGTGGCGTCTTCAGCCTGGTCTAGCCCCACCTGTGGCCTTGCAGCTGGCGGTCTGTGGGACTGGGTGCTCCTCCTCTGTGTCATCTAGAGTTGCCCCCAAATTGAGTGTTCCCCTGAGTGACAGCCACCCCAGGGTCACATTGTACCCCACATCCCATTTGACCTTCTCAAGGTCAAAGGTCAGCGATCCATGCTCATTCTCCAAATGCTGCTTCTAGAGGGAGCAGGAACATACCCTTCTCGGGGTCCAGTGTCAGTAAGTGGGGGGACCAGGTCCATCTCACCCCAAAGGGCTCTAGCTTCCCATCACCTCTCCCACCGTGAAGGGTGAAGAGGGTGAGCCCTGGGGGGCCTGTGCTGTGGCCTGCGGGCACCTCTGTACCTGCTGCCTAATCAGGGGTGGGGAGGAGGCTGCTTTGAGTCTGGATTGACTTAACCCCAGGTCAGCACAGAGTGACCCCAGGTTCTCAAAGTGTGGCCCCTGCACTACTGGCCTCGGTGTCACCTGGGAATTGTTAGGACCCCACCACAGAGCTGCTAACTCAGAAGCCCCGGGGCCCCCACAGTCTGTCTTAGCAGCACAGGGGATTTGCATGCAGGGGAAACACACTGAAGTTTGAGAACCTCTGTCCTACACCGGTGCTTCCCACCCACTGCAAGTTACAGTCACCCGCGCACCTCAGTTAGGGCCTGAGAGAGGGTGGGCCTGGCCGCTGGGATGAAGAGAAGCTTCCCCTGTGGTTTTAATGGGTGACGTGGGCTGCCAGGTTTAGCCAAACAGCAGCCATGATCACAACAACCCACCAGGTAAATTGGAATTTTAGAGAAACAACAGTTGCTTAGGGTCAGGATACCCTGCATGCTCTTTGGGACACAGTAGGACTGACGTTTCCGGTCACACCTCTGTGCAAGCCACACTGAGGACTGTCAGGCTGGGCTCCGAACCCTGTGCGTGAGGCGCAATGAGTTTATACTCACACACACCCGTGTCACACCACCCAGCTCGCTTGCTCCTCAGAGTATGGCCCTTGGATCAGGGATTTCCAGAACAATCCAGAGCCTCACGACCCTCCCAGACCTACTATCTGGAGCCTGCATTCTAACAAGGTCCCCAGGGGACCTGCATCAACAGTCACTTGAGAAGCTCTGATGGGGTCCCTTGAGCAGGCGCCCTCCAAGATAGTAGCCACCTGCCACAGCAGTCATTTCAGCTAAAATGCGGTGAAGTGAAGTAAAATGGAAAAGTTAGCTCCTCACGAGCCCCAGTACGTGCTCATAGAACAGACGTGGGCCTGGCTGTGCCCTCATGCAGCAAAGACACAGGCTGTTCCTCATCCCGCGTGCGCTGTGTCTGGTGCCGTTTTTGAAGAAGGTGACCGAAGGACATTTTTGTGACCAACAGGTGGGCTTTGGGGCCTTGTGCAAAGGTGGAAAAAAAAATGGTTATGGGTCAGGGAGGTAAAAAAAAAAAAAAAAAAAAGCAGCTGCAAGGCAGAAATGCCTGAGTCATCTGAAAAAGGTGGAAAAACCCCAAAAACCTCCTTTTAAAGTTGGCAAAGTTCCTAGGCGAGCGTGTCGGGGCTCTGCTGGCGTTGAGGCTGCGGCAATGCGGAGCTTAAGTGCATATGACATCCACATTATTACCAGATAAATTCATTAGGACGGATGCGATCGCAGTGAATACCAAATGAACCACCAGTGGCAGGACAATAAATTAAAGTGTTGCACAAACAGCGCTGGCTGAGGGGGTGGGGCACCTCCCTCCTGCTCCGTGGTGCCTGTCCGCAGCGGGGAGGGGGACAAGGAATCCACCCCTGGCTCACTGAATGTCAGTGCGCCTTGTCACGCACCTGACAGGGCCTTGAGGATGCTTGGGAGCAGAAGGACCTGGGGAATTTGGACCCCAGCCTCTGGGTCTGTAGCAAGGAGCCTGGGGTGGCTGAGGACAGCGGTCACCCTCACATTTGTGCAGGGTTTGTGCTTGTGAATGTTCGTGCACACATTTCTCTCTTCTGCTCGCCACCCACCTAGGGGGCTGTGGTTGAGAGAAACCAGAGAAACCCTGAAAGCTGAAAGCACTCGGGGAAAATTCCTTCTGCTCCCAAGGTTTCAATTCTGGATGCATCACTAGGCAGTTGTGAGTTCTTGGTTAAGCGCTGGCCTCTCTGAGCCTCAGTTTCCCTATCTGTAAGATTTTTAAGTTCAGAATCTTGTAGACACACTATGTGCAGACACACAACAGAGTTCACTCTGTAAACGATAACTGATTCTTTTTAGCCTCCATATTTTTTTTGACAACCTTCTGTGTGTAGACTTTGCAGGTAATGCCAAGATGGAGAGACAGGGTTCTTGTCCTGACCAGATAGTAGAAACACATAAGTAACCACCGTGTTCAGGGCTCAGTGTAAAGACAGGGATGTCTACATGGTGCTGTGGAGACACAGAAATGCATGTTTCTCCTAGGGAAGGCCTTCCAGGAGGTGTCTTTTCAGACAGATTTTGAAGGAAGAGTTGGAACTTGCTAGCAAGGCTTGGGGAAGGGCATAGCACAGCAAGGGGAGAGGCATTTGAGAGGGCAGAGTGAGAAAGAGTATGCTGTCTGCAGAGAGAAAACTTCAGGGGGCCTGGTGGGTCAGGGCCAGTGGATACACTGGTCAGGGCCAGTGTGGGGAGGGGTGGGAGATGAGGTCAGAGAAGACGGTAGGAGCTGTGAGTGAGGGTTGGGCTTCTGTGTCAGGCTAAGAAGTGTGACTTCCTGGCTTATTGATGGAGGACTCTATTAGCCCCATTAATGCATATCAAATTACCCCAACACTTAGCAGCTTAAAACATCAATAAACATTTACTATCTCACTTCTTCAGAAAGGAGTCATTTGAAGGCTTGATGGGGTGGGAGGATCCTCTTCCAAGATGGCGCCCTCACATGGATGGCAAGTTGGTGTCCACATGGGATGTGTGGAGTTGTGGCAGCCATCCTCTCACCCTGAGGTAAGACTGCATTCTCACAATGAGACAGAGAGATGCATGTTTACCACTGAGCTGCTGAACCCAATCTAGATCTGCTTCTTGCGGACTTCTTATTTTGCAAGTCACCATGCACTCAGGTTTTGAGTGTTGGACTCTATTTTTTTTTTTAAATAAAGCCAAACACATTTCTCACTGATATGTCTGTCTTACCAGGTCGACTGGAAGCTCTGTGAAAGCAGGGATACATCTGCTTGTTTGCGGGTATATTGGGGCTCAGCACAGCACTTAGCATATAGCTGCTACTCGCTACATAATTGTTGAATGGATGAATTAGTCCTTTGTAGACATTTCAAGTTAATGAGTGAGTATGAAGAAGGCAGAAACACACAATCTATGTGCACTGGTCCAAGTGTATAATACATTTTAATCAGATTCAGCGGTAATTTCAGAGCAGTCATGTGAGGTGAGTAATGTATTTGATCGTACTGTACAGGTGATAGTTCTGGGGGCATGAGGGGTTAAACTTGCCCACATTCCCAGCAAGAGTCACAGCTGGGGAATAGTGGTGTTTACATTGGAACTCAGGTGGTTTGAGAATGAAACCCGTATTCTGTGGACTCTGGCCCAAGTGCGAAGCGCTAGCACCCGCCATCCTCAAGGGAAGGCATGAAGTCTGCAGCAAATGAGATGGCTCCCCCAGGCTTCGCCTCGCAAAATAGAACAGATGACAGACCTACCCGGAATCTGGTTCCCTTGAGTCCTGATTCACCGATGCTATTTTTATGCCATTCATGAGCACAACAACAAAAACTGGCACCACAAAGCCTAGCAGTTTGAAGGCAACTTTGGCATTCGGCAGCCATGGCATTTGGCTGCCAGCCTTTGCACTCCTGCTGTGGCAGCTAGGAGCCCAGAGCTGGAAACGCTGGGTTCCAGATCCCAGCTCTGCCCTCACAGCTGGGCGACCCCGGGCATAGGGAGTCAGCTTCTGAGCCTTGGTTCCATCGCCTGCAACAGGTAGGGTGTTATGGTGAACTAAGCCATAGGAAATGCTTTGCGTGACAGCCAGCACGCAGTGGGGACTCAACCCATGTTCACCTGTCTGCTCCACCCTTCCATCTGGCTCCTGAAGTTAACTCGGAGTGACTTTCTACGTTTATAAAAGTTTTTGCATTTTACATGTAGGACAGATGTGAAGGGGGTGTGAAAAACCCCATGGAAGGTTTCCTAATTCTTATTTCTAGGTTCTGTGCCAAAGGAGAGACCCTCAGTTCATCCCACTGTAAAAGAGAAAAGCTCAACCGCCTTCCACCCAGTGCAGAGTAAGCCGAGCTCTTCCATGACTTAATTAAAAGTTGCAGGTGTCTTCCAACCTGTGGATGAATGACATTTAAATAGAAAATAGTGTTCAGGTATTTTATTACCTGGTTAGGGAATATGCCTTAGTAATTACCGTACACTTTTCTTAAATACCCTGTTTACTGATTGTCTTATAACCGGATGATACACATACATAATTTTATATTTATGGAGAAGTGCTCTTTCCTGACAACTTGAACATCTAAATTAGGCAACACAAAATCAGATAATTGCAGGGAAACATTTGTCGTCTGGCATATGAGATCTCCGGGTAAATAGCATAATTATGTGGTATCTGTTTGGAATCAATCGAAGGTGGGTGGCCTGATGTTCATCAGCTACCTTCCATCATCCCTTCATTTTTAAAAGTGAAATTCAAATTTACTTTCAAGAATAGCTTCTGTCTTTGACAACTTTCATCAGGTGTCCACGCCCTTGCTTTTGTAATCTGATGGTCTTGGAGAGTGGGTGCAAGATGAATATGTTTAGGTGGAGCAGCTAGGTATTTTGAAGACTATCCATCACATTTTGGCAACAGAATAGCCAATGAGAGTGCACGTGGCACAGATCCAGCCAATCAGGCATCAGCGATTGGCTCAATGGGGGGTGTGGGACCTTAGCAGAGCTAATGAGCATTCTTCCCTGACACTGATGTATAGATGCTACAGGAAAGACATCCTTGTTTTTGGCAGGAAATATAAAGGAGAAGGTGAGCTGTAGGTACTGCAGTTATCTTTGTTCTCACCTAGCAGAGAGGACTTGCTATGGTAGGAGAATATGTAGCTAAAGAGAGAAAGGGGAAGGTAAAATTGATGGGGGAAGTGAGTGAGAGAGAAAGCTGGTGGGGGGTGGGGGGGGAGAGAGAGAGAGAGAGAGAGAGAGAGAGAGAGAGAGAGAAGCTTTGGCAGTGTCTAGCCAAGCCCATTGCCTAGGGATTTTATCCCTGCAGCTTTTCTTCCACATTCTTTCCAAACCATGTGAACCAATAAATCTATTCCCCTGTAGGATGGTTTGAGTTCAGTGTCTGTTCTATTTCCTGCAACTAAAATAAGTTCTGATTCTTCCACCAATATCCCTATCCATTTTGAGGGTGACAGGATGCTTCCTCCCATATGCTCTGGGACTGATCTGCTCTTAACCCAGTGCTCCAGGCGGTCTTTGTGTGGCCTTTGACAAGGCAGAACCGGTGACGTCTTACCCAGCGTCTGAGCGTGCCGGTCGGTCACCCAGGATGGCTATGAATACTATGAATATGAATACTGGAATATGAGGCCTGGACAGTCAGGCAAGAGCCTGCCTTACAGGTCTTGCTGGATGTATCCAAGGCCTCATGCCCATTTCTACCCTTTGACCCAGATACTAATTCTTGGTTTCTGATTTGAAAATAGCACCAGATGGAACACAGACTGATGCGTAAAGAGGCAGAACCTGGCTCTAGCACACTCGCCCCCAGGAACAACTCAGGGCAACGTGAATTAATTATGGTTTCTCCACGTAAGGCATTTAAGTTATCCCATGAAGAATATGAAATGTTATTAGAAATATTCCAGCCACAATATTGAATGGGAAAAGTAGGACAGAGAAATTGTGAAAAATACTCAGTGAGTTATATAAAGAGGCAGGATAGGAACGAAATGTTTGTCTTGCTTCTCCACATTTCCCGTTGCCTTTCACATTTTCTGTAATGATGATATATTAGGTTTATAATCAGAAAAATGAAATAAAACAAAATACAATAAAGAAAAATGAATCTTGGTTTGACTCATTCAAAAATGAAGCTGCTTGAGTCAAGATGTCTGCACGTTGGGCCGGGGCATGGGATCTGGGCAATGAAGCATCTTCTGGGATCACTCACAAGCTCCTGGATGTTCCTTTCCTTAATTCTGCATGATTACCATTCAAAAATGTAAGGCGGGCGCAAGGGCCTCAGACGGAACACGAGTGTGAAGTGCCCAGCGTTAATCCGTGCAGCGGCTCGGCTGGAGCTGGAGGATGGTGTCGGCGGAGTCCAGCGCACGCTCCTGGTCCGAGCAGTGGGGAACACGTCCCCAGGACAGACTCCCAGGAGGATGTCAAGACACCCTGTCACCGCAACTCCACAGACCCGTCGCCCAGTTCCCACTCATTTACTCTCATCCACTCAGAGCATCGACTGAGCGGCGGCTCCGGGCCCGGCTTGGCCATGAAAACTATTTTATAATAATATCATTTTATCTAATTTAAAATGTTCTTAGTAGTCATATTAAAGTTGTAACAAGAGCAGATGGAACCAATTCAGGTGATGCATTTTATTTACCTACATGACCAAAGGCACCTCTGGCCTGTACCCCAGCTCTTGTATGCATAAATAGATAAATCTTAAAAAAAAATAAAGTGAACGTCACCACCTGACCCCTTGAACAATCCCGGAGACAGGGACCGTTATTACCTCACTAGACAGGTGAGGAAACTGATAGCGAGGGAGGTGCAGTGACTGGCTCTGGTGCAGGACTCACCACACTCAGTGCTCTTGACTGTGCAGCTGCACTGGGGGTGCGGGTGGTGCTGCGGCTCAGCCAGGTGGATGAGGCTTTCCAAGTTCTGTGGCACTTACTGAGTGTCTGCCCCACGCCGGCCCTTCGAGACATGTTCTCCTTCATCCTCACCACTGTCCGAGGGCGTCCAGGCAGTGTCCAGCCCCCGCTAGACGGACCTAACCTCTAGCCACTACGCTTGCCTGCCCACAACTCTGAAATTACTCCCCCATGTTCTTGGGTTGGAGGCTCCACTGGCCGCCAAGCGGGCCAGATGGCCCCCCACCCCACTTTTTTTTTTTAAAGATTTATTTTTTTTAAGGTTTTTTTTTTTTTAAAAAGATTTATTTATTTTCTTTATACAAGAGCTGGGGTATAGGCTAAGATGCGGGAAGATGAAAGGATTCACCAGAGACAGAGCGGGGAGCAGAACAGGCAGACTGACAAAATACACTACCGAAGGGAGCAGCAGGAGTGAAAGGAGAGGTCTGCGTGCCATGTGGGATTCTCGCCGGCTGGCCGGGAATCAAACCCGTGCTGCAGAGGCTGCGGACAGCTTCACAGTGGTGCGCTCAACTGCTTGCACCACTTGGGAGGCCCCCAGTTAGCCCCCTTTGATCCTAGGACCTTCCAGGCCCCCCCAGAACCCCTGTGAATCCTGAAGTTCCCCTCCTCACAACCCGCACAGGCTGCTGAAGTGTGTCTACATTGCGCTCAGCCATCTGCAGTCCTTTAATTATGAACGCCAAAATTGAATCTCTTATTTTTCAAGGCCATAAAGCTCTTCACTTAAAGAAGCTGCTGCTCAGCCCATCCTCACAGATAAACATAAATGAATCATACCACTCTCCATGAATTATGCATTAAATACACATCTGGAAAACTTCGCCATCAGTAGTGGGACTTTGAACATATGGGGTTTTAATTGGACACTAAATCAATTTTCATATCTCTGATGATGGAATTTAAAAAATATCCCAAGCTCTATTCCAAATGTCTGTCCTTGTTATATGATGCAGAACAACCTCCCCTGCCTTACGTGAAACTCCTGTGATTTTATTCCCGGGCTGGCACTCACTTTCCGTAATTCAGACCTCAGCCCAGGTGCCTACGATAATGATGAAAGCGGCTCTCCGTGAGCTGAGCAGCAGCGCATTGGAGGGTGAAAGGTAGAGAAATGCTTGGATTACTGGGAATTATGCCCACGCAGTGTGAAGCAACGGCAGAGGGATGAGGGGAGAGCCTGCTTGTGGGGGAGGCAAAGTTGCCCACTCTGGATCTTTTAGCTCTACCTGATATTCCTGTTGGTTTGCCCATCCCACCAGATATGGGCTCCATGGTACTGAGATTTGCGAGGTGATGGGGTTTTCCAAAGTCCTGCTAAGAGGCAAAGTTGAGGTTTTTTTTTTTTTTTAAGATTTATTTATTTATTATTTATACACGCACTGGGTACAGTCAGAAGCACGGGAGGGTGAGAGAATTCACCAGAGCCAGAGCGGGGAGCAGAGCAGGCAGAAGGACCGAAGTACACTGCTGAGGGGAGCAGCGGGCGGCAGGAGAGGTCTGCACACCATGTGGGACCCTCCTCTGGTGGCCGGGGAGCAGCCGGGGATCGAACCGGCGCCGCAGAGGCCACGGGCAGCCCCGCAACCCAGCGCTCAACAGCTGCGTCACCGGGGAGGCCCCAAAGTTGAGTTTTGACCCCGCATTGTTCTGGCTCTTATATATTTGCTTTGTGCCACGTAAGGAGGGTCTGATGGTCCATGTTGTACAACTTTGTTGGGTCAAACTCCCCTGATAGATGACCATGCACCACTGCTGAGTGAGATGCAGGGGTTGATGAGTGAGAACCTGCTAATAAGTTGGTGTGTTTCCTACTTAAATTTCCCAGGGGGCTCTGGGATAAGATGTAAGATCTATCATGTGAGGAAATGAGCTCCTCATCAGAGAAGGGAAACAAGGGCAACACTCTGGAAACTCTTCTGGGATGGCACCAAGTGAATTGGAGATCTGGTAGGTGCACCATGTCCAGTCTTGGGGAGTAGGGATGCTCTTCAGAGCCCTTTACACATCACTTGATACATTTGTCCCACTTTCATATTTGGGCACTGTCAGGGATACAAAGAACAGATATGAGAGTTGAGGTAATAAGGGATTGGCTGTGATATTTTGCTGTGGAGACCATTTCCTATGCGTTTCCAAGACTCAGTGTTCAATCTGTACATTGGGGGAGTAGTAGTGTTTGCCATCTGTTATGACACAAAAGTCTGTGTCACCCTTTTCCAAAACTCATGTGCCGAAGTTCTAATCCCCAGCCCCTCAGGATGTGACCATATTTGGAAATAGGGCCTTTATGGAGGCAATTAAGGTTAAAGGAGGTCATCTGTGTGGACCCTAATCTGACCTCTTTGGATAGTCTCCCCTTCATGTGGAAGCTCACTTAGGAGATCTGACTTGCCTGGGGCAGCCCTTCTTCCAATAGCAGCTCTGTGGCCTAGGCACAGACTTTTCACACATTGTCACACCAGCAAGGCCTCAGTACCCAACCCAAAGTAGTCATGGTAATAGCATTCCCACCTCCTGTAGGTCAGGAAACTGAGGCCCAAGAGATTCATTGTCCCAAGTTTTCTACCCAGCTAGGAAGTGGTGATGCCTAGAATTAAACCTGGGTTGATCTGAGCTCACAGTCAGTGTTCTGCTAAACTTAAACGGCCTGCTCAGCTGCCCTCTTTGTCACATGCAGTTCTGCATTCCAGTACAAGGTCAGAACAGCCTGGTCAATCAGTTATCTGACCTAAGAAATGTAGTGTACCAGACCTTACAAAGCTCCTCTCAAATTACAAAGAGCAGGATGCTTGATCCGCAAATTCCATCTATTTATTACTTTCAGTGTGCTAGACGTTGTGCTAAGTTGTTTACCAGCATTTTCTCATTTAATCCTTTCAACAACCCACAGGTAGTTACTATCATCCCTTCTTTCTGCAGAGGAGGAAATTTAGGCACAGAAGGTTTAGTGACTTACCCAAATTTGGGTAGCAAATAAGGGGTGGAACAACAAGTAGGGGGAGGGCCCAGAGCCCTCCTCCTTTAAGTCACTGTGCTGTGTTGATAATTATTGGGCATTCACTGTGGTTGCCCCTTGTGCTAGGGGTCCTCTATGTTTCAGCACCATAACCCTTGAGAGGCCCAGAGAGGTGGAGAGCATTATCGAGAGATTGCACTGATGGCATGTAGCTGAGTTTCAGTCCCCTTGGATCCCGAGACTTTCTGCCATCCCTGTGTGTTCTTCTCACTCCACGTTTGATTTTTCTGACCTCATAGCTACTCTCTGGTGGCTTTGAGGGCTTCTTTATCCTGAAAGGCAGAACCTCCTGGTTATTAGACTGACAACCAGGCAGTCACAAGGGAACTGGCTCTGGTGCTTATTTCCTCATTATTTTGATTCTGAGCTTCTGCAAATTGAGGACTCAGCAGCACGAGGATTAGGCAATTTTCTTGACTCCTGTAATGTACTTTCTCTGAATTGGTTCTTTTGAGACAATTATTTGAGGCCTTCAGATTGCTCCCGCAGGCAAGCTGAGAAAGTCAGATGGCACATCTTCATATAGGGCTCCCTTCACCCCTTTTGTGGACTCACAAACACAGGGAAGGAATGAAGGGGCAGAAAAAGAAAGTTGCTCCATAGATCAGAGCCAGGGACCCCAGGGCAAATCATCTGACTCCTTTGGACTCTTTCATATTTTATCCTCCAGATCCTCATGCTCCACTCCTGAGATGAGTACTGCTGTTTGCAGTTCTCAAGTGAGGACTCTGAGGGTCACCGAGGTGAGATAAAATCTCCCAGGTAGTAGAGAAAGTCTCCAACTCTCCCCATCCTCACTGATGCCTCCTTTCTTTGAATCCTCACAATCAATTACCCATTGTTTTGTTTGGTGCTTACTGAGATGTAGCTTTAGCTTCTATTTATTTATTTAAAAAATATATATTTTATACAAGAGCTGGGGAACAGGCCAGAGGCATGGGAGGGTGAGAGGATTCACCAGAGATAGAGCTGGGAGCAGAACAGGCAGATGGACTGAAAACACTGCTGAGGGGAGCAGCGGGCGAGACAGGAGAGGTCTGCCACGCCATGTGGGAATCTCCCTGGCCTGCCAGGAATAAAACCCACGCAGCAGAGGCTGCAGACAGCTTCACAGCGCTGCGCTCAACCTGCTGCACCACCAGGGAGGCCCTTTAGCTTCTATTTAATTGCTTAGGAGAGGCAGTAGAGTGTTAGAGGGTAAGGTCTAGGATAAGGTCTAGAATTAGGGTGACATGAGTTTGATCCTGACTCCACCTCTTATTAACTCTGAGACCTATTCGTTATTTAAGCTTCCTAATCTTCTTTTCTATAAAATGGGGATAATAAGAGTGCTTAATGCACCATTTCTTTTGGGGGAAGCGTAATATAGATAATGTAGTTTGAACAGTTTCTGATCACTGTACATGCCTAATAGTTTTGCTGATCTAGTTGCTTGTGTCATAATTGTTTTTTTTTTTAAATTCATTTTAAATTTCTTTTTTTTTTTAAAGATTTATTTATTTATTTCTATAAGCACTGGATACAGTCAGAAGCGCGGGAGGGTGAGAGAATTCACCAGAGCCAGAGCGGGGAGCAGAGCAGGCAGAAGGACCGAAGTACACTGCTGAGGGGAGCAGCGGGCGGCAGGAGAGGTCTGCGCGCCATGTGGGACCCTCCTCCGGTGGCCGGGGAGCAGCCGGGGATCGAACTGGCGCCGCAGAGGCCGTGGGCAGCTTCGCAACCCAGCGCTCAACCGCTGCGCCACCGGGGAGGCCCTGTGTCATGATTGTTAATTGGTGTTTGTGGTTCCAGTTACGAAAGTTGCTGAGAGGAAAGTCAGGCATCTAGGTTGCAGTCATAAAGTTTCCAAAATTCTTGCTGTATGGCTTTGAGTAAGATTTTCAAATTCTCTGACTTTGAATTTGTTCCAGTTCTGTCCAGTGGGGCTATCCCCCACTGGAATTAGAGACAAGGTGGTCCTGGTGACTTGGCTGCCAAGAGGGATGTTCCTCTAGTGACCACCTGCCCTGTTATCCACCAGGACCCCACAACACACCTGGCCTTGCTGTTAGCTGTCTCTATCTGGGTCAGCTCAAGTTGTTCTGTGGCCTTATTGATGACTCTGATTTTCCCAACTTCCCGATAGAGGGAGCAGGGACAAACACGGGGTCAAGGTTATGGTTTTATGTGCCTTTTCCTTGGTAATCGCTCCATTAGTGAATCCATCCAGAGCGTCCTAACAGCACCATGAACTGCCTTTGGAGTTCCCTAAATCAAGCCTATTGTTTCGATTCTTTCCCACAGCTGTTATATATTGATAATTACAATTGACTGAAGGCCATGCTGAGAAATCCTGGGCATTGCGAGAGGTTTATGGTCATAGTCTTTTCGGATGTGTGTTGGAAAGATAGATGTCAAAAGAAGGGCACCTGTTCCCCATTCTCATTCAGAAACTTATATAGAAATGCCTCTGGATCAAAAAGTCTAAATATGCATTAAAAAACCTCTCTGTCTACTTCAAAGAGAGGACGCCCTGAGTCTTGCCCAGAAACTCTAATCTACCTTGCTACCTCTGAGCAATGGGCTATCTATGGGAGAAAGGCTTAAGCAACACCTATGGGCATCTCCTTTGAGCTAGGTCCTTTCATCTTCACAACAAATCCATGTAAAGAGGGTATTATAACCCCCAATTAGCTATAAGGAGGTTGGCTTTTGGAGAAAGAAGACTTGCCTTTGGCCTCACAAGTAGTAAGAGGAAGTTCCATGCCTGGAATCTAGATGTGTATAAGCCCGATACCGTGGTGCATTTCTAATCAACCAGGAGTGATGGATCTCTGAGTTAAAACAACTGCCCAGGTGGCCAGCTGAAGGAGCAGAGGGACAGTGTTGCAGCTACCAATGATAAGTTCTAGAGACCAATGGCTACCAGTGGATTCCATTATCAGATAAATAGATGGTTCTCTCCAGGCTGGAGTGGTGTCAAGCTCCCTGGAGACAGAGTTGAAAGACACTGGATGGTCTCTCATGCTGGGTGCTGGCTAGGAGAGCCACCCAGGTGTGGACGGACAGGGTGATGCCAAATCTGTTCTAGCCAATAGTGATGACAGTGGGGACAGCCACATTTCTGTCCGCTCTTTCACAAAGGAATGTCAACATACTCAGCCCACACCCCACCCTGCTGTCATGCTGGAGTCCTAGCAGGTCCAGGGATTTGAACCCTCAGGTTCAACCCATCAGTTACACAGGCTGGCCCTCCTTCCTGGAGCACTTGTCACACCATCCTTCTGGGTGACTTGTCCTCACCCAGGCAAGGGATAGATTTCCATCTTTCATTGAGAACTGGTTCTAAAACCCAAGTAGATCACAGGTTAAGAAAAAGGGAGATACATTATTTTTCTGAATGTTCTATAAATCCAGAGTGATTTGGGATTCTGATTTAGGATGAATACACAAGTGTCTTGAGAATCCTAGTTTGGGGGACAGAGCATGGAAATAGCTAGGCAGTAGGGCTTGGCAGCTGTGTGGGAGGGCATTGTACACTGTCAAACGTTTTAGCAATGAGACAATGAGTGGAGTTGCACCTTTGAGGAGACATGTATCAAAGGTTTCCTATCTCTCTTGCTGATGACTTGGATTTTTAAATTGGATGTAAGCTCTCTGGTGAATGGATGGGCTGCACAGGGAGATACTCTGAGATGGAATTGCCGTGTGGACAAGATTTCCTTTGTAGAGTTCCCACAGTGCTGTGGCCAAGAGCTTAGACTCTGGAGTCTGAAGACCTGCCTCTCCATTACTACTCATAAATCCTTGAGCCCCAGGCTGAGTAGCCCTTGGTCTGAGTCCCACCTCTAAAACAGGTGTGATGATGTTCGCCTCCTAGACAATTGCAGGAAGTGAGGCAGTCACTTTAAGAGCTTACTTGAGTGCCCAGCCATGGTGAAGTGGCCACTAGGTGTCAGCTGTCGTCATAACTGATGCACTGAAGGGCTCAGCTCCTGGATGGAGCAAGACAGGTGTGCTCTGACGAGGCTTTGTCATTGCCCAGCAAGGACTGCAAGGTCATTACCACGCTGGACCTCCGTCCAGACAAACCTAACAACCAGCAAAAACATATAACTTGCAGGGATTTTGGAAATTAAGTGAAAGGCAAAGCTCTTACACTGCTCAGACAACTCCTGGGCCCTGGAAGCACTAAATACACCGTGGATACTGTTTCTCTGGTTCTCCCAGGCTTGCTGGAGAAGGGGCGCTGTCTCCCACCATGGCTCTGGGAGACACCGTCAGGTCAGCGAACCTGCAGGCAACAGGAGGCTGATGGGTCTGTGTTCTCGGCGTGTTCTGAGGTGCCCAGGAGACCTGGGACCTGGCAGCAACAAAGCAACTTTGTGAAGCACTGAGTTTGACCCATTTCCAATCGGTACCTTGATGGGGCCTGAGGGCCTGGGAACAGGGTCATGGCCCTGAGTCTGGTTGGGGGAGGCTCTCCCCACTGTCTTGCTGTTTCCTGGACATTCTAGGCCCAACAGACACTTTTAATGAGAAAGGGAAATCCCACAGGGGAGTAGAGACTCCTGTCAAGATGGCACAGCCTCAGCATCAATCTAAGCTGGTTTCTGCTGAGTTCCTGCAGACTGTTTGTGGACGAGGCTGTGACAAGGGTAGGCTTATTTTATCCTGGAGGGGTTCGGGCCCAGCAGATCTGTTCCATTGCAATTATTTCTGAGCTACCCTTGAGGATTGAGGCCTCAAAGCTCACATATGAATTGTGAGAAGGGTACTGTCGTGTGTGTGTGTGTGTGTGTGTTGCGTGTGTGCACGAATACAAGTACGTACACTCAGTTATAGCAATTCCTGCTCCCTTGAGCCTCTCTCCTCCTGGTGGGTGCTCTAAGAGCCACTTGGCAGATGCTGCTGGTCCTTATCTGCAAAGAGCTGCCAGTCACAGGCACCCAAGGGCTGATGGTGTTTCACAAGGCTCTTCCAGGATCTCAGGGCAATTGGATCTGGGAGGCTCCAGACAAAATTTGAAAATGAAAAACAGATGCAGACATATTCTGGGTTCTTTATCTGACATGTTTCCAGAAGCTGCTTAGGTAGCTTCTGCCTCCAGCGGCCTCAGCAACATCAGCAATTGTTTCAGTAGGGTGATTCCACCCCTTTGTAGTAGGGCCGCCCCAATAGAGCAGGGAGTTCATTTACCGTAAATTCCAGCTTATTAGTGTTGAAGGCTTTCACTAAAGTCCTTCCCACACGAGGTGGGGAGGGTGGAAGTGAAGCCAAATTTAAAGGATTTTAATAAAGAAAACCTCAAAAAATGGGGTGCTCATAACGGACCCAGACCCTGGGAGGCAAGTCACTTTATAACAGCAGTAACGGGGATGATTCATTTGTTTGCTCGGTCAACAAACGTGCTGAAAACAGCCCCGTGCCAGGTCCTGTTTTTGGCACTGAGAACACGGGCACATTCTGACCTTCAGGGTCTTGCAGAGGAGACAGTCATTCAGCAGGGGCCCATGAATACACGGGGTTACAAGGACAAGTTCAAGGTGTTCTGACATGGCGTGAAAGGGCACCGAGCATCAGTGGGTTTCAAGGAAGTGAGATGAAATTTGCAAGATGAACACAAGCCAGGGGGGTGGGCAGGGTGACGAGCCTCCAGGAAGAGAGAACATGAGTGGAAAGACCCTGTGGTGGGGAGAACACAGTCCACCAGAGGAGACATTGGGTCCATGTGGTTGAAGCGCAGAGGAAGCAGAACCTTCCGGGATGAGGCTGGGGGAGAGGGTCACGCTGCAGAGCCGCGTTCAGAGTTGCAGCTGTCTTTATTTTTGTAATTTAAAAACTGAATTTTGATTTAAATTCTGTATGTGTCCAGTGCTACCAGGTGCAGTTCTGGAGAGAAGGGGTTGGGGGCCCAACATCTCTTTGACCTGGCCCAGTGGCCCTGGCATCTCAGGAAAGCATTGTCTGTTCTTTGAAGATACCCAGGCCTGTTCTCTCCAGTTCCTTGCTCTGCCTTCTTCCAGAATAATAACTGGGATCATTCTTAAGGACCTACAATGTGCCAGACATTTTGCAAATGCAATCCAGATGCAGTGGGTGACCTCGAGGCTTATGCCAGCTTTCAAAAGAAGCTCAGAGTTCCAGCACAGCTGGGAAAGGAACACAGTAGGCTCTTTCTGAAACCTCCAAGCCTGAGCTTCCAGTCGAAGGAATCTGACTGTGAAGGTCATACTCTTTCCACCACACTGTGCCACCCCTGCTCTTCTTCAACAATTGCACAAACTGGATCCTAACACCATCCTTCCTGTTGCTCTAAAGACCAGATGCCTCCTCCAGCCTCCTCCATCTGAGATGTCTTGTCTTTAAGAGTAAAGAAATGGCACGAGAGAGCTCTTAAAAGTGGACAATTAACTAGAGAGGGTGAGAGTGGAAGTCAGGAAGCTACGTGGTGAGAGGATGAAGAGCTCATGAGCTGGGGCGGGGGGAAGGAGAGATGTGGATGCATCCAAGAAATCTCGAGAAAGTGAAATCCACAGGAGCTGGTGAAAGAGTGAGTGTTAGGGAGGGAGGGGGAGCATCCCAGTGATTTTCAGGTTTATTGCAAGAGTGTGAAGCTCAGAAGCCTCTTCCTGATGACAGAAGATCAATGAGGGAGAGCTTTCTGGAAGGGGTGGCTGGGAATCCAGACACTGTCAGATCAAATTTGCGATGCCCGAGAGCAGTCATGGCTGAGATACAGAGGCGCCCTGCCCCAAACGCACATACTGGAAGTGCCAGCGGAGACTCACCCAGAGACAGCACGCCCGGCCGAGGGGGATATTTGAAAATCATCACGGGGAGCATGAGAGGCTGAGAGAGGCGTTACCAGATGGGGTGGGCAAAGAGGTCATGAAGGGAACAGAGGGATTGCAGAGAAGAGAACCCTGGGCTGGGGCCAGGAAGGCGAGTGTAACATCTGCTGAAAATGGCAGCAACAGTTGTTGTTATTGTAGGAGGGTTAACACCAGTTCTGCAGGAGAAGGAGGGAAGACAAGAGTAGGAGAAGCAGAGAACGGAGGAGGGGAGCAGCGGGAGAAGGAGAAACAGCCACTCCAGCAGCAGCAGCAGCAGCAGCAGCCCTGAGCAGAGACACAGGTGGTAGCAGTAGATGCTCAGGTGATAATTTTGGGGTGTATTCTAGAGTAAAACAATCCATGTTTTCCAAGCAGGCTGAGGGGCGTGACAGCTCAGCTCCACACGAAGGATGGGGGGCACGGTTCCCGCTTGGAGCGGAGGACGAAACAGAAATGGAAACGTTAGGTCATCTTATCCCGAAAGAGCAGCTCGTTAGCAGCAGGATAAGTGACAGGCCTCTGGGCCCCTGGATCCTCCTTAACTCTCATCTCTGCCACCGATGGCTTCCTACTGGTGTTAGGGGGAAAAGGCTGTCCTAAAGCTAATCCCATACAGGCTTTGTGGACTCCACCCCCACCCCAGGCCAAAGCCAAAGACACTGGGAACTCCAAATCCCATCACCACCCAAGGGAAGGTGGCTGGGACCTGAGGGTGGAGTTGGGCAGCCAGGTTGGTAGAAAGCCAGACACGTGGGCTTTGGAGGGGCCCCCCCATTTTGGCTCCCCACCAGCTCGCAGCGTCAGGCCAGCTCTGAGAGTGCCTTTGGGTTTCCAGGTTGGCGGATCGGGTAGGACGCATTAAAGACTTTATTTCCCTATTTTCTCCCTGAGTTGTACATTTTCCTTCTTTCCTTTTCCCTTGTAAATAAACCTTTTATTAACCTTTTGTGTGTGCCTGTAGTGGAGTATTCATAAGTCCCTTTTAAGAGCGGGTGAGGACCCACAGCCAGGAACCCGTTCAATATCGGGGCTGTCCTATAACACTGGGATGGGTTCCACCACTGTAGGTTTCCTCCAACATGGCAGCCTCTGGAAGGCAGGAGGTTTTTCTATTTCGTCCACTGATTGATCCTTCCAGCCTTGAGTGCCGCCTGGCACGTAGGAGGACTTACAGCGCTGGAATGTTAAGGAATAAATTAAGGCGGAATCACCCTCACTGACTTGGTTATGGAATGATGTCATTTTAATGGAGCCCCTCCCCATTCAAACTTTTTGTTTTTCTGCCTGCAAACTGAGTATCCCCAACCTCTTCAGAAAGATGCCCCCAAATCAGTGCATTAAAATGAAAAGAGTTTGGAATTTTGCATATGTCCATGTTATTAAAAGTCCAGTTCACAGGTTTGTATTTCCAGGGGGTCAGCTGTGATTTAAATCTAGCCCCCCTCCTCCGACCCACTTCCACCTCCTCCCAGGCCCACTGACCACTCAAATTCAGTGGTGTTGAAGACCGGCTGGAGGAGCATTTTCCCCTGGACCAGCCTGCTGTAGAGCAAGCCTCTGAAATCCTGACGTGCGCAGGACGGGCCTGCCCTAGCTCCATCGGTGATTCACATGCCCTTTAGGCATCTAATATTCTGCCTCCCCTCCTGCACTTATGAATGTTTAGGTATAGAAAAAAGACGGAATCGTGCAATAAAAAGAGGACACCCTTGGGAGCCTGATGGGCCTCGATTAAAATCTCCATGTGCAGGCCTCGGACATATCATGACCTTCTCTGGGCCTCAGTTTCTGTAATTTTTAAGCTGAAGGACTATTCCACACAGCTTAGACATGTGGTGGGGTTTAGGTAGGACCATTTCAAAACTCCAAGCCCAATGCCAGGCATATATTAGTGATTCAACCCATAGAAGCTTCCCACCTGCATACCCCGGGGAATCATTCCGTAATGAGGGTGAAGACACTCACACATGGTGCTGTAGCCTGAAGGGAGGCGACTTTCTGCTTTCTCTGTGGCCTCATCTCCTGCTGTTTCCTTACAAAATTTTGGGCATCAGCCTTGTGGAAATGCTGAGGCTCCCCAGTGCATCATGCTCCCAAGACCTGGTTTGTTTCCTGCAATAAACACTCTCTCACCAGCAACTCCCTACTTCCATCAAGCTGACTGCACTTTCTTCTCTCAGCTCACCCCCAAACCTATAATTCACCTTTATAGTTTCTTACCATTCAGTATCCCATTTATTTGCTTTTATTCCTTCCTCCTCCAACCAAGGTGTGTGCACTCATGCAGGACAGAATCTGTTTGATTCAACTTGTATCTCTGCTGCTTAGCAGAAAATTAGGACTCTGGAAATAGTCCTCGAAAATCAGAAAAATAACATTGTGTTACTATTATTATTAGAGGAGTGAGAAATTTCTTCAAACTCAAGAAACAAAGCAATCTGACAGTGCATGTGATACAAAATGAGCCTGATTATTATCATGGAAGCTTCTAGATAGTAGAGCTGTCCCTGATCTTATCCTACAATGGTAGATTTAAACGCAGTTGTCTATCATCATTTCATCACCGACCCTCTCGTGAAATAACCGTATGCATCCTCGTCCTGTCTGTAGAAACCTGATTTTATTCAATGAACCTGCAGGGTTCATATGGGCCTTCTGGTCAACAAGACAGCCACACACAGAGAAAATTAAATTAAAAAGTTTAATTTCACCTAATAAAGTGGGCAATCCCATTTAAGAACCGTAGGCCCAGCACAGCTGAGAGTAATTCATCATTCCTCCTTGGCGCAACACATTCTGCTTCTGCGTCCCTCTCCCCAGGAGCTGTGTCGGCACCGAGCCGCCGACGCCTGCCTCGCTGGAAAGGCCATGGCCACCGTCCTCTTTCCTTTGCTTCTTCTCTCCACTGCCTCCCCCGGATTTGACGACTCTCACCTCCCCAAATGGTCTCCACATCTTGTCATGTCTGCGGTGGAGAATCAGAGAGCGCGAGGACACTGGTATGGAAGCGGGTAGCCTGGGAGCGACTTCTCTTCTCTCCTAGTGCATGAACAACCCTGAGCTAGTTACTTGGCCCGTCTTAGCCTCAGCCCGTCCGTGGGAAGTGAAGTCAGGATCTGCTCCTAATTCAAAGAGCAAGAAAAGGAATGATCTTTGCAGGGCTCTGAGCCCAGGGGCTGCCACAAGGAGCTTTCAGTAAAAGCTATGGTGGCACCGCGTTCCGTGCTGGCTGACAAGGCTGTCTCCTGTCTTCCTGGGCTCTGCTTTTCTGCTCTTTCCTTGAGAGCTGGGTTTCTGCGGGGCTCTCGGGGTCCCCTGCCTCGTTTCCAGCTGCGCATCTTCCTCGGATGCTCACCTACCACCAGTGCCTCAAGCACCATTTTTTATGCTGAGGATTTCCCTTCTCCGCCTGGCTTTTCCTCCTGGGCATCATGCTCAGAAGGGCTGCGCCGTCTTCTGGACATCTCCCAGGGACCGCAGGTTCGTTGTGCCTGGGTGGAGGCTTTCCTCTGAGTCCACTGTATTGCGGTCCACCTAGGACCTCCAGCCTCCCCACTCCCAGTGAGTCATTAATTGAGTCCTGCTGGAGCAAATCATCCACTCCCACTGCACCGTGTCCTTGCAGACCTGGGCGTCTCCCATGGCCTCCTAATTGGCCCCCACTCCTCTCCATCCCCACTTAGTGCCAGCTTAGAGGACTCTCTTAACAACAAAACCAGATCATGCCTAAAGCATATCAGTGACTTTCCTTTATTCTGAGACTAAAATCCCAGTTCCTTAACACAGCATGACAGGGGTCGTGGTGCGACGCCCGGTGCCTCCCACCCCTGCAAGACCAAGGCAGTCATCTCCCAGCAGCTGCGAGTGTGACCAGCGACGAGTCCCTCCATAGAAGTGCTCCCTTGGACTGGACCGTGGGGTACAAGAATCTGACTGTCTTGCTTCAGTGTGAGGCAGCTCCAGAGTTCCTGTGGACCAGCTGAGGTCTCTGGTGTGACTGCACAGTCCTTCATCTGTCCCCTGCCCAGTCTGACCATACCTCCTCCTTCTAGGTGCTAGACCTCAGAGCACCCCCAGTGAAGCTCCTGCATGCTCAGCTCCACTGAGTCCACTTCCCAGGGAACCTGACCATGACATTGGCTAACAAGGTCCTCCACAGCTGGCTCAGCAGCGTGCTGGGCAGAAGATGGGTGCCTTCTGGAAATTGAATGGGTTCCCTGGCTGGTTGGCTGGTGGGGGCAGCATGGTAAATAAGAGGTGAAGGGAAGAAATTTGGTTCACTGGACAGCCCTGCACTTGCACTCAGAGGCACTCAGGGTCACGGTCAGGGAACATCCAGGGTAGATAATGAGCGATACAGACCCCAAGTCGTTGCTTCCATGGCCGACAGTGGAGATCTGCAATCCAGGCGGCATGGGAGGAGGAAGGGCTGGTGTCTTTGTTACTAATGCTGCCCTATTAGCTGAGCATCTTCCTCTGCATTGATTTTTATGCGTTCTCTGCTCTGCCAAGCCGGGGACAAAAAGAAAAGCCAACGTTTCAGGATATGCTTTTCTTCTGCAGCCAATGTAGCTCTTGCTGAATTTCACTTCTTTATCTTTAAATTACTTGCTGCGGGAACGAGAGCAGATCGCCGGCGTGTTTATTATGAAATGTGGTGCTCACCCCGTCGCATCAAGCAGAGAGAATGGAAAGAGCAATGATATCCTGAGCGTTGCTCGCCAGCTTCGAGCTTGCTTGGCTCTTCCTTGTCTGCTGGTCTTTGCATGTGATAGAATACTCACCAGCTCAGCCTCGATGCTGTGTCCATCTGCTTCAGTCCTGCTGGGCTTTAGGGTTCGTCTCAGACACGACCTGCTACAGGTGTCCTCCCAGTCTCCCCTGCAGGATTCTAGGCCTCTCTTCCACTGACCATGCAAAGTGACTGGCAGCTGCTTACTTCTATCTTTACATTGGCCCCTAGGAAACTCGGCATTCAATTTCCAGCCTGCCATTAACCTGTTAAATCTGTATGTTGTGAAAAAGAAACTCCTTCTAATGTCTTATTTGCTTACCCTTATTTTCCTTTTCCTTTGTTTCTACACTCGCATCAATTTGTAATCATCGACTCATCCAATCACTTTTTCGAGCAAGAGGTGTTTTTCAGTGACCACAATGTCTAATAATGAATCACCCATTATGTTCTGCATTGATTTACGAGTTTTTAAATAAAGGATGGTGTTATCTTTTCATCTGTCTCCCGGAAACGCCAGACTCACAGTAGGTCTGTAACAGGGTGGTGCCCAGGAAAGGGGGAGGTTCCAGGTTCCCTGCCCCACCCAAGGGAGGGTGGAGCTGAGCAGGGAGAGAAGAAGCTGCAGAGGAGACTGAGGGAGGAAGGAAGCGGGATGGAGCCAGAAGGAGCCCTGGAGGAGGTGCATGGAGCCGAGAGACACGTGACGAGACTGCGCTTGCCTTTTGGTCATGGACTGGGTGACACAGATGTGGGTGAGACCCGTGGGGAGGTGACCATGGCAGCTTTTATCTTGATTTTGACTTTGCTCTTTTCCTTCCAGGCTTGTCTGGTTGTTTCTGACCCTTTTCTGTGGGTCCCCACTGGAAGATGCTTTGGACTTGTGGCAGGCTTTGAGGTCTTGCTCTGGTCCAATCCCATTTGGATGGAGTTTTACCCACGAGGGGACGGGTCACTTTGGGTGCTTCATTTAGAAACTAGATTCTTTGCCTTTCCTGTATGTTTCCTAATTGTATTAACGTTTCTTCCCATTAAAGTCTCATATGTTTTGTGTTGATGCGGCGGATGGCAGAACCCATTTAGAGCAGGCAGATATGGGGGGATCTGGGGTGCGCCTCTCCCTGCCCTGTAACAGATTCTCAGAAATATTTACTGAGTGAGTGGACCAGGCTGGAGGAGTGGAGGTAGCAGGGGTGAGTCTAGTGCTTTGGGGACTTTTTAATTTAGACCTACAACCTTAGATGAAAAAAAGGGAAGAAACTAAATGTTTGTATATTTTTATGTTAAAAAGATGATGAATGATTACTTGGCCAGAAGACATGGGGAAAGAGAGAAGGAATGACATCAGTACAGGAAAAATGTCCCCTTTGAGGAGTCCTAGTCTCCAGAAAAGTCTCCCTCCCCTGACCCACGAGGGGATCCCCTCCCTCCATGCTTCTCTGCTGCATCTCTGAGGAATTGGACAGGGTTGTCCCTACATTTCACTCCAGCACCTCAGCTTCCTGGGAGAATTCAGCGATGGCAGAGATAAAGATGAATGATAACACAGGCAGAGAGGGCCTCAAGGAAATCCAGGCAACCCAGGACTCAGTGAGAGGCCTTGTCAAAACTGACCATCATTTCCTCTTATCTCAAAAGTGAGGGTGAGAATGAAGCTTACTGGTATGGAACTGGCCAGATTTGAGGAGGGGAGAGATCATTTTTCATCGTCAGCTCTTGGGGACAAGACTGGCTCAGAATTTCTGCCCACTTGGAGACACATGGGTAAAATTACTAAGAAAAAAATTGGACAGTTCACAATTAATCGCCATGGGAGGCCTGGGAGGTTGCGTTCATCTGATATTCTTGAATTCTGGCCCTGCTTTTAGATGCACCAGTGATGTATTAAGCCAGTGTTGCTTCAACCCCAGGCCCTGGGCGTTACACCTCTGGCTTTGTGAGGCTAATCTCAATCAATCTGAATACCAGCCAGTGAAACAGGAATCATCATTATCTTTACTTTACAGAGGAGGAGACTGCGTTTTAGAAGAGGTTAGCAATTATCCCGAGGCCAGATAATGAAGTAGAGACTTGACCCTTTCTCTGATCCATTCCTGGGACTAAGCTCTTTACTGGCTTTCTAGGCAAAAATCTGATGCTTGAATATGTTTGTTTGACCTGTGTGATGTTATTGAAAAACATTATTTGCCAGTAGTTAAAAAAAAAGGAAGATTTTTCAAACCTAGAATCTTTTCACTCATCCTGAAAAATAACACAAACACTCTGGTAACCCACAGAGCCCTACCCAGCAATACCTGCTGGCGGGGGACCATGGCTGCCTTGAGTATATCCGGCTGTCTCTAGCTTATATAACCTGCTTGGCATCTGTGAGGGCCTGAGATTTCAAGTTTTGGTTAAAGCCATTGTGGATCATGAGTGGAATGAGCCAAGAGGAATCAAGCTCTTAGTTATGAATATTATACTCATGGACAGACTAATGGCCTTTCCATCAACCATAGGTGCCATGGACAATGGTGGTCTCTGACAGGGTACCCCAGAATCCAGGTGTGTGGTCAGCTCTAGTGTCTAGGTTTGTGACATTCACACAACAATGAAATCACCTAATGATGCATTTCTCAGAATGTGTCCCTGTTCTTAAGCAACACTTGACTCTACTTCCTCAGGATTGTCATTCAGTGGGCAACAGGACCCAACTTGTCCCTGAATAACTCCCCCTGGGTCAGAAGAACTGGAGCCTTCATTGTCCATCACTAAACTTGAAGTGTGTAGAAAAGGACCTCCTTAGGAGCTAGCGAACAGGCTCAGCAGTCTCTCCAAATCTCCCTCAGCTTTTTAAAGGCCCCAAGGATCAGAATTCCTGTGGGTCTTGTTGAGCTGCGTGTCAGGTCCAGGCCACCCCACTGACACATTGGAGACAAAACCAGGTGAAGAGGCCCCTTTGCAGAGTTCTGACTTAACAAGACTTACTCATGTCTCTTTGTGCTGCAGGTTACAAAAGCACCATCTTTTCCATACATAACTAATGCGTAATTGCGTGTTAAGTTGCTGTGCCTGCTCTTTAGTCCTTTGGGAGGCGGAAAGACAAAGAAACCAGCCTTCCACAGACGCTTGGAGATCCACTTCTCTGCCCTTCTTGCTTCACATTTAGTGTTTGGCATGATCTTAGAGAGGAGTCTCGGGAAAGTTTACACACCGCATCCTGGATTCATTGTGACTGTCAGGCCGTCAACTTACTTAAACTCACTAAATATGATGGTGATGATGGTGAGGATGGTGACAATGGGGGTGGTGATGGTGGTGGTGGTGATGAGGATGGGGGTGACAAAGATGGTGATAAGAGAGCCCCGCCACGAGAGCGCTTCGCTGCACTATGCTGGGTGCCTTATATATGCCATCTCCAATCCTTATGGCAACTCCCATTGGCCTTATTATTTACATTGTGCAGGTGAGGACATGGACATGCTGAGAGAGTACAAGCCTGAAGTGACAAGCTTGAAAAAGTCTTTCAAATTTAGTTTTATTTCCTTTCAAAACCATCCACCTTGCTCCATATGCAAATCTCTAGCAATTGAAATTAAAATCTCTGGGCTACCCAAGAGCGCAATTTGGAAGAGATCCATCTACCGCATTTCTTCATTACCCCGTGGAAATCCATGTGTCTTGGGGACTTCGAGCATCCATCACCGTATAAGGCACAGGCAGCTTCAGAGTGTTGGTTTAAGGACTCATTTAGAATGACCAGGGTGAATTAAGGTGCTAGTGAGTGGCGGGTCTCCCTCCCAAGACCTCCCTGACAGAGACGAACCACTCTCTCCGAGGCTCTTTCTATTAGGCACAGAGAATATGTCCTGAAAATTGCTAAATGGTTTAGTGGCTGCTCTGTAGTAAGGAATGTTAACCTTTTATCCAGAGGAGCCAATTAGTACGAGTCAACCAGTGGTTAATAATAATAATAAAACAGAATGATCACAGAATGAAAGGCTTTTATTTTCATTTCACAGGAATCTCTTGTTAAACGTGAAGAGGCTTTTCTTTATCTTTAATTGAAGAGAAGAAACACCCAGAGTGTATCTGTAAGGCTGTAATGACAAGATGATAGGGAAGGAGCCCGGGGGAGGGGATTTCCCGAAAGCTTTTCTTTGAGGCTCGGAATGGAAGCAGGTGCTGAATGGATCCTTCTTCCTCTCGTGTTTCTTCTCCCTGTCTGTTTCTCCATCACAGCACTTTGCCCCCTCTCTCCAGGGTCTGGGGCGTGTTCACAGACAAGGAGTCTTGCTTCCACCGTGCTTGGAGGAACGTCAAAGACCTGAGGAGCAAGACCTGGAGGGAAATGACAAAAAGCCCAGCGGTGTTCATCAGTGCCAGCCGAGTTGGGAACAGCATGAGTGGGCAGAGGGGAGAAGCCTCAGACATGCAAGGAGCCTTCTGGTCTCAGGGCTGCTGGGGGATGGGTCTCTCACTTGCTGACTACCTAGTCTATGGCGCCACCATGCTGGCTGTTTGGACACTTCCTTGATTTGACACACCCAACGACCCCACCGAGCAAGGTGTTTTCACCCATCACTTACGGATAAGAAATCTAAGATTGTCCCTGGTGTCATAACGAATGAGAAGTGAAACTGAATTCAAATTCAGGGTTTTCCCATGATTTGGTTCCCCTGACTCCTTCCAAGGATGCTTTTAGCTACTGGGTGTGTCTTGTTTTAACCAATGACTGTGTTTTTCTACAGAGGGAGGAGAGGAATAAGGAAGTTAAGGGGCAAGTTGGATGGGAGAAAAGTACAAGAGTGATCCGTGACCCCAAATATCAACTCCTGCGCCTCCCATGGGCTCCGTGCTAGGCACTGGTGGATGCAGGTCCTTATTTTATTGTTATGAACCCTGTGAAGCTGGTATTATTTCCTGTGAGGACATTGAAGCTCAGAGAATTTAAATGACTCATGCAGACCACATAGTTCTAAGTAGTAGAGCTGGAATTTGGACCCAAATAACCCGTCCCAAGGATCCATTCAGCACCTGCTTCCATCTTGAGCCTCAAAGAAAAGCTTTCAGGTAGTCCCCTCCCTTGGGCCCACAATAAGCAAATCATCTCATTTATTTCACATTCTCTCCTCTCTGCCAAAGATATTTGGTGCTTCGATTGGAGATCTACCTGAAATGTTCTGGGCATATTCCTCCAAGACTGAGAAATAATTTACCTCTTTATTCATTCATCAAATATGTACAAAGACAACATCCAATGTTGTTGAGGGTGTGGAGCAACTGGACCTCTTTTCTGTTAGTTTCTTTTTCATTTTATTAAACTTTTAAATTTCCTACATGGTTGTTCATTTTTGTACAGTATTTGATTTTTCCCCTCAGGAGTAGTCCCCATAAATCTTCTACCATCACATCACCTGTCAACCATCACCATGGTCTCTTGTGCTCTTCCCTCTCCTTTTTAATCCCTCTCTCTCTCCCCACCATATGCCTCAGATCTATAGTTGCCTACAAGTTTTGTCTTTTTTTTGATACTTTATTTGGTTTGCCCATATCCTTCCTATAAGTGACACCATCCATATTTTTGTTTTTTCTTCTGAGTTATTTCACCAAGCATAATCCCTTCCAGCTCCATCCATGTTGTTGTGAGTGGCATGAGTTTATCTTTTTTGACTGCTGAGTAGTATTCCATTGTGTATCTATACCACATCTTCTTGATCTAGTCATGTGTTTTTGGGCATTTAAGTGGTTTCCATATCTTAGCTATTTTAAGTAATGCTGCACTAAACATTGGCGCGCAGGTTTCCTGTCGAATTAAACTTTTTAGTGTTCTTTGGGTAGATTCCTAGGAGTCATATAGTAGATCCATGTTTAGTAATTTGAGGGTCCTCCACACATCTTTCCACTGTTCTTGGACCAGTTTGCATTCCCACCAGCAGTGTAAGAGGGTTCTTTTTTCTCCACATCCTCACCAGCATTTGTCGTTGCCAGTTTTTTTTTTTTTTTTTTTAAATAAGGGTCATTCTTGCCGGTGTGAGGTGGTATCTCATTGTGGTTGTGCTTTACATTTTCCTGAGTATAAGGGATGTTGAGCATTTTTTTTATAAGTCTGTTGACCATTTGCATTTCCTTTTTGGAGAAGTGCCTTTTTTGCTCTTCTGCTCATTTTTTGACTGAGTTGTTTACTTTGTTTTTGTTGAGTTGTGTATGTTCTTTGTAGATCTTCGATAAAAGTCCCTTATCAGTTGTATGGAGTGCAAATATTTTCTCCCAATCTGTGGGTTGTCTCTTCATTTTGGTTATTGTCCCTTTTTATGTATGGAGGCTTTTTAGTTTGAAGTGGTCCCGGTTGTTTATCTTTTCCTTCATTTTCTTTGCTTCTGAGGTTGAGTCCTTAAAGATGTTTCTGAGATATATGTCATGGACTGTTTTGCCTATGTTTTCTTCTATATAATTCATGGTTTCAGGTCTTACATTCAAGTCTTTCATTCACTTTGAGTTGGTTTTTGTGTATGGTGTGTGGTAGTAGTCTGATTTTATTCTTTTGCATGTAGCAGTCAAGTTTTCCCAACACAGTTTATTGAAGAGACTATCCTTGACAACTAGAACTCTTGTAATGATTGGTAAGGATGTAAAATGGTGCAAGCACTTTTGAAATAATTCTGGTGGGCTTTCCCCCCCCCCATAAGATTAAATATATATCAGCCACATGAGTCAGTCACTCCATTCCTAGACATTTACCCAATAGCAAGAAAAACATTTGTTCACAAAAAGACTTTTACAAGAATATCCACAATGGTTTTATTCATAATATACCCAAATTGGAAACATACTTTTCCATCAACTGGAGAAAGCATAAATAAACCATGGTGCTTTCATGCAAGGGATGCTACTTAGTAATGAATAAATTACTGATACATGGAAAAACACAAGTGAATCTCAAAAACATTATGCTGAGTGAAAGAAAACTTAGAGAAAATAGTACCTAATGCATAATTCTGCTTTTATGAAATTCTAGAATGGACAAAACTAATTTAGATTAGAAAAACTCAGCTTTGTGTATGGGGTTGGGACTGGCTGGGAAGGAGCATGAAGGGATGTTCTGGCTGTAATGTTTTATTTCATGATAGGAGCTGACTTACGTAGGTGGATGCAGTCGTCCAAATGCAGTTCATCTGCCAGGGCTGCTGTAACAAAGCACTGCAGACCATGTGGTTTAAACAATAGGGATTTACTGTCTCTCAGCTCAGGAGCTGGGACGTCCGAGATCGGGTGTGGGCAGGTCAGTGTCTTCTGAGGCCTCTCGTTGGCCTGTGGACAGCTGTCTTCTCTCTGTGTCTGCATGCGGTCTTCCCTCTGAGTGGATGTGATTTTCCCTTCAGGGCATCAGTCATATTAGACTAAAGTCCACTCATATGACCTCATTTTCATTTAACTACTTCTCTAAATACAGTCACATTCTGAGATACGGGGACTAGGACTTCAACACATACAGCTGCTCAGTGCTCCAGCTACAAATTTCACATTTAGTTCCATGGACACAGGCCTGTTGGCTTCCTGCCTCCACTCTGATGATGAATTCCACAGCAGCCTCTAGTCGTGCGAAGATAAATCATGGCGGGTCTACGTGGTAAACCACAGAAATAACAGCCATTTATACTTCTCCCAGGAGTCCCTGGTGAGAACCCCTTCCCTATTTATGATGTGTAGTGATGAAAGTTAAAAGCCAGGGTGGGAGTGGCAGCTTTATTTTATTACCATCTGCACACCACACAAGACACCCAAATGGAAAGTCTCATTGGCAAGCCAGTTAGTTAGGAAAACCTCACGACACAAAATTCATCATGGAGAAAAATAGGCAGCCGCACAAACTGCAGTAATATTTTCAATACTGGCTGAATGTTTCTGAATTGGAACAAAGGGCTTTTTCAATATTCTCAAATGACTTCTAGGCTTACAGTCCAAATCCCGATGAGCAAAATGTTGCCGTGATTCAAGTCACAATATCAGAAAATAAATAGTTCTTCTGCCAGTGTTTACATTCAGGGGATTTGGGAAACCTTGACTGAGATGGAAAAAAAAAAAAATCTTTGCATTATGAAGCATGAGTTTTTCTGTGAGGTCATAAGCTATGGGTTTGAATTCTGATTTTGACTAGATAAAGTTAAGAAAGTTATTTTGTCTCTATCTGAAAAATGGAGATAAAACTATCCATTCAGGATGTCCTAAAAATTTAAACTAAGGTGTAGAAAAGAGAGAACGTGTGCTTAGTACTTATTTTAGTTTACAGTATTCAGAAAGTGGTGGTGATGATGATGGTGGTGATGATGGTAATAATGGTGGTGGTGATGGATGGTGGTGGTGATGATGGTGGTGATGATAATTATGATGGTGGTGATGATGATGATGTGGGTGGTAGTGTGATGGCCATGATGCTAATGATGATGGTGGTGATGATGATGATGGTGGTGGTGGTAGTGATTGGTGGTGGTGATTGATGTGGTGATTGATGGTGGTAATGATGATAATGGCAATGCTGGTGACATGAAGGGAACGTGCAGTAAAAAACTGCCTAAAGCAGACAAGGAGGCAGCTACTCTGTCTCTCAAAGGATTAAAATTTTGTGAAATCAACCAAGATACTGTTTAATGTTTTGAGTTTAGGTTAAGAAAATCATTAGAAGGAGATTGTCTGATAGCTGGGGCTGCAAATGGTTTCTCCTTAATTAATAGTGAGTCTGGCTTATCCATAGAGTATTATAGTCAGTTAGTGGTGCCTGCCAGGGGTTTGGACCAGAGGCTCAATAATGTATGTGAGTTTATGGACTCCATTGAAGAAATCCCAAGTAGATTTCTGGTACTTTTTACTAAGGACACTTCTGAGGTTTAATATTATTTGGATGTGTCTACCTCATTAGACTTGAGAGCAAATAATCTATTACTAATTTTTATTAGTATTAAAAAGAATTTGTTATTTTTGTCAATATAAGTATTAATACTAATGATGACCTATTAAAATAACTAATTCCCTTTTTAGCTTCATCTCATAGTCAATTCTTTGGTTCTCAATGAATGTTTGTTGAATCAACTTAAAAATGTCTTTCCGATGCCGCTTAGTTAGTATTTATAATGTCTTATGTTTGGAGTGGTACGGATCAAGAACATTGCAAAATTCTATGCCTTTGCAACATCTCTCAAAGGGTACAAAAGGGGAAATGAACAAGCTACTCTTTAGTAAAAAAATCATGTGAGCAGGTGTCAAAAAAAGAGAAAAAATTATGTGGAATTATACTATCATTTGCTCTATAGAAAGTCTTCATAAAGTCCTGGTAAAAGTTGTCCTAGATATGACTTAATGACTGGGTTTGTGATTCACCTTCCAAAATTGTTCATTCACTTCTTGAAAAGCCACCTTTGTTCTACATCAAGTCTGGCTCAAAGGGGAAGTTTTACTAAGATTCTATACACAATGATGCTACCAGCTTCTCTGCCTCTTTCATGTTGTGGTGTTGCTTGTGGCAAGAGGGACGGAGATGTTGCTTTGCTGAGGGGCCACATATCTGTGCCTTAGTAGTCAAGATTTACAGCATCACCTACACTGAGGCAAGATTTCTGAAGGGCTCGACACAATGCCCCCCCCAAATCAAGATGTTGTCCAGTCTGACTAGTTCCTGGTCCTGGCTCTGTGAATGCCTGGCACATTTTCCTCTAATTCTTTCAGGTGGCTCTTTCCCCAGCCTAAGGCAGCTTTCTCATACCCGGGATGAGACTCCCTGCAGATCATGAGTGTCTCTTCCTGCAGCTCTCTGCTCTCTGCTGCTCCTTCCTGCAAAACCCTACCTGTTTTCGATCTCGTGAACTCAGGACTCAAGTCAGAGAGTCCTTGAGGATCTGTCTGGCTTTCCTTCCTGCTGCATCCTTGTGTCTCCCAAGCCAGTGAGACCTTATATGGCTGACTTTGTTTCCTACCACATGGGGTCCCCTAGTTGGTTGCCTGCTGCACACTGGCTATATAAATCATTTATTGTATCATCTCTGGTTTACGGATAGAGTAATTTCTGGCACAAGGGCAAGCCTGATCTCCATCTTGGTCAAAAGTGCTTACAGGATTAAGAACCTGTGATCTCTTCCAAGCTATAAATGTGGACACACAAAGGAATCGATAAATATTTGTTAATTTGGTTAAGTTTCTGTTTCCATTTACATAAATTGCTGTGTCCATTTCTTCAGAAACAGAATCTCTGAACTGAAAATCTGAAGGAAGCTTTCAGATCAACTTGTTCTGCCCTTTGAGGAGTTTGTAGACATTCTTCTTGTGCTAGATTTTGCCTTTGGTGACAAAGGCTTTTCAAAAATACACTGAGGCATCTGACATAAAGCAATGGAATCCATTCTTGCCTCCGTTGTTCCCATCTGTATTATGGGGAGAAGCAACATGGAAACAGTGTGGTATGAGCTGTGATGTTTAAGATAATACCAAAACAATAGGTTGGAATCCTGTTTCGTCACTGAGTAGCTGTGTGACCTTAGGCAACTAACTTAACCTCTCTGAATCTATTTTGTAAAATGGAGAGAATAATAATAATTCCTCCCTAGAAGAGTCGTGGAGGGTTTGAAACAGGCAGTGTCCTTGTCTGACTCTATGCCTGGAACATAGTAGGTGCTCAACAAATAGTAGCTTATTTCTGGAATTGTGCTTATGTGAGAGGGAGAGCCTTCCCAGCCTGACCCTTGAGGATTCTATGACTCAGAAAGTGGGCGGGTGCTTCCACGGTCCCTGCCCTCATTAGCAGCTATGGAAAGGCCTGCACAGCGCTGTCTCAGGGACAAAACCAGCCAAGCGAGCACAGGCAGGGAGACGTCAGCCGCTCCTCCCGGGGAGAGCAGGGACCCAGGCGCCACTCCAGCAGCAGGTGAAAGCCCCAAAGCCAGGTAACAGATGCTCCCTCATCACTAAACTTCATAACTGCATCAGCAAAGCCTGGAGCTTTAATAAGCTCAGCTGGATCAGAGCGCTCTGCTCCTGAGTCAGCCATCCTGGGACTGGGGGCTGGGTGTCACTGGCCTGGTTGGAACTTTCCTTTGGCTTCAGGGAAGTGAACCCTCTCAGCAATCATGTGTGATGTTCCTCTATGGGATTTTTGTATGTCTGACTTAATCCTGCCTTTATTCAAGTCTTGCTCAAGTGTCTAATTGCATAAAGAGCTCTTCCCTGAAGATCTGTTCTAAGACGGACTGATCTGACAGATGCTGTGCTGTTGGGAAACATTAGTCTTTTCATTTTACAGATGATAAAACTGAGGTTCAGCAAAGTTATATAATCTGCCAAAACCCCCACGACAGCTTTGCAGTTGAATCTGAAAGCAAAGTGCCTTTTCCATTGTGTTAGGTGAGGCTGGCCTGTTTATAAAGCCGACTTCAAATCTCTCTTCCTCCTCCTACCTCTCCTCCGGCCTCTCTGCTCTCCTCTTGCCTTTCCACCTCCTTCTTGTCTCCCCACCCCTTCTCTAACTCCTCCTCTTTCTCTTTCCAGGGCTCATTTTAAGGTTAAATTGCTGCGTGTTGTACATCCCACGCCAGGACACACTCAGGCCATGTTTGAACAGGGGTGAGAGCAAACTTCCAGGGCCAGGTTAGCCGTCCTCACTTCTTTGTCAGTGCGCTGCCATTACTTATTACAGACAACACTGGCACCAGCTCATGCTGTGGAGAGACCAAAATGGCCAACACTAAACTTGTCTGCTTTCTAAAGCAGTTTGTGCAATAAAATGGGTGACAATTCCCCCCCCTCAGACCACCCAGTCATGCTCGTCATCAGTGAGGTAGCTGATTTCTAGGATGGCCGCTGCGCCAATGTCTCCTCCCATAACCATGCAGCCCTGTGTGTGAGCGTCTGCTTTCAGTCTGAGCTGACTTGCTTCTCCGACTAACAACCTGTGAGGAGCTGAACCCTGCCAATAACTACTGGGTTTGGAAGTGGATGCCGTCAAACACTGGAAGTGACTCCAGCCTAGGCCCCCACCTTGACTGCTCCTGGTAAGACACCCCCCCCTGGAGGCCCCAGCGAAATCGTGCCTGATTACCGCTCCTCAGCAACTGTGAGGTAATAAATGTGCTTGTTTTAAGTCTAGGGATAATTTGTTACACAAGAACAGATAATTCATCAAATTGTTATCAAGTTTATTCTCCCCAGACTTATGTATAGATTGAACACGATCCCTGCTGAAACCTAAACAGGCTTTTTAGAGTACAAAATACCTAAAATAATCAAAGTAATTTTGAAAAGAGAGGAAAAGAATTTGAGAAGTTATACTACTTGATTTAAAGGCTTATTAGAAGGCTGAGTAATCAAGTTAGTGTGGTATTATTGAGTGTAAGGATAGAGTTCAGACAATCCCCACAAATGTACAGTCAGTTTTCAACAAAAACACTGACATAATTCACTTGGGAAAAGGGATATATTTCCAACAAATGGTGATAGGAAAACAGGAAATTTTCAGTAAACATTTCACTCAAAATGTGTTGTGGACCTACATGGGAAAGCTTAAAATATAAAGGTTCAAGTTGAAAACTTTAAGGAGAAAAATCTCATGATCTCAGGGCAGCCAGAGATTTCTTAAAACTGAACATAAATAACATTGACTATTACAAAGAGGAAAAAATATTTGCAGGACACATATCTGGTAAAGGACTTGTGTCCAGAATAGGAAACAATCCTTAGAACTCACCAAGAGGTCAAAAGCCTGATTAAAAAAATCGACAATTTGAATAGACATTCCACTAAAGAAGATATGCAAATAATCTCTAAACATATAGAAAGATGCCCAATATCAGTACTTGTTAGAAATACACAAATTAGATCATTGGAATGTGTAAAATTAAAAAGGCTACCCTATTTAGTGTTGATGAGGATATGGAACAACTAAGACCAACTCCTATACTTCTAATAAAAGTTTAAAATGCAGCAAACACTACAAAATGGAACAACAAAACAGTTTGTTGGTTTATTAGTTAACATACACTTTCCTAAGACTCAGCAATTGGACTCATATAGATGAGAAATGAAGATATATGTCCAATAGACTTGAACATAAATGTTCATAGCCATTTTATTTATGATAGTGAAAAATCCAAATACCCATCAAAACAGTGAATGCAAAAAACAAATTCTGGAATAGTCCCTACATTTAAACTACTTCTATACCTATTGTCGCTGAATCTCCAAAGCATGCTGTGTGCAAAACAAGCCTTACATCAAAGAGTAAACGTCACATGCTCCAGTTATAAGACGTTCTAGAGAAGGTGAGGTAATATATAGTAACAGAAATAACATCAGTGGTTGTCTGCGGTAGAGGGTTGGGGTTATATTTCAAAGGGGCATATGGCAACCTTCTGGGATGTTGAAAATGCTATGTATCTTGATTAAGGTGATGTTGATGGATGGGGAAATATATCAAAACCAAAATCTCTTCCCTACCCAGGAAACCACTCCACAAAGGTAGAAAGGAAAGCGAACATTTTTGCTATTGCACTGGCATTAAATCAGAATGTGATATGCACCACAGGCAACTTGCTAAGAGCTTGTAAAGAAATCTCAGACTTTTCTAGAACCCAGTGGATGCAACCCTTTGCCAACATGTCCTAAGACAAATCCGTGACTTCTCAAGTAGGAGGAAGTGAGTGCCCTGGTCCCATCCAGTCCTGCCTTGTTCACTTGCTCATCAGGGGGACATCTGCACTTGCTAATTGGCTTTATCCAAAGGGAAAATTAGCATGTTTTTATGACAAGTGGTAGTTTTGCAACTTGGAGTTATGTGGCTGGTCTCCCACGAGAAACTGGGAGATGGAGTTGTTCTATTCCCTGATGATTATATTTCAACGAGATGATTCCCAGGGCCGTGAAAAAGACATACCTGGTCACTAAAACTGCCAGGAAACTTATTTGGCTTCTAAAATGATTTACCCACACTTCAGAGAGACAGGGAGAGAACTTACAAGTTTAATAAGGTAAATTTATGCTCTAAGAAAAGATATGGGGGAGAAGTCTCTTATTTTCGACAGGGAGAATAAAGCCTCTGATTTTTAATTTGTGTTTGTCCTTACACAAGTGTATGTATTTGTCCAGATTATCAAGCTGTCTGCATAATGTGAGTATTTTTGTGTATGAAAATCATACCTTACAAATATGATTTAAAATGTGCCCCCTCACCAGGAATGGTTTCAGTTTTTACCCAGGCCACTTTGACAACCTTTCTGGGCCTTGAAAATTTTTCACAGATTTCTCTGAGTTATTCTCACTGTCATAACAGTGTAGAAAAAAATGTGTGGCTGGATTATACCCAGGTTCATCTAATTCACATTAAAGAATCCTCTTAAGTGTTTGTGATAATGGAGTCTAATTCCTGCAAATAACAGAAAAATACAATTCAAAGGGAAGTTAGTCATCTTAAAATAATTTAATAGCTACCATTTGATGAAATCTATTTTAAGATGGGAATTTTTTTTCTGTCTCTTCCCAAAAAGCAATTGAGCATGTATCATGGACTCCATTTTTGCTGGGTGCTGAGCATGTACTTGTGAACCACGTACCATAGTCCCTGCCTTGGACACGCTAGGCTGGCAAAGCGCCAGATAATAGCAGGTGATTACATTAACACTCAGTTATATTGCAGTATCTGCCCCTGACAGTGAACTTCTCCCCGCACTTTGTCTTATTCTGAGATCGCTGCAGGGCTTTCCAATCCAGTGCATCTGAGTCACCTGGGTGGCCTGGCTAAAATGCAGATTCTGACTCTGTAAGTCTGGGTGGGGCCCAAGATTCCAGATTTCCGACAAACGCCCAGATGACGCCAATGCTTCTATCATACCCAGACCACAATTTGAGCAGCAAGATTCTAAGGTTCTAAGGAATTTCCTCCCTTGGATCAGAAGAAAGGTATGAGGTTGGTGTTTTCACCACTATGATTTCAGGGAATATCTCTGGGCTTTCAAGCTGTGGGTTCTGTGCGGAACAACTATGTCCTGTTAGGTGACATTATCATCCCTACTTTACCTGTAAATGATGCTAGAGTTTCCCTCTTGCTACCAGAGCCCACAGTTTCTTTTGATGTTGTATTTGAAAACTGCTTTTTTTTCTCTTAAGAATCAAACTGATGAAGGACTTAATAATCCGGGAAACAAACAACGAATTTGTCACATCTGGGGTCTCAATCATCCGGAGTATTTGTGTGAGATGGGCTGGGACAGGGATCAGAATTCCCACTCCAGCCTCGATGGTGCTTTCCAGAAGTCACTCAACACAGCCATCTCGACTTCTTCACCTGTAAAATGGGACAGCCAGTAATCATTATGAGACTTGCAAATATTAAGTGAAAATGCAGGTCCATTATAAGGCACAGCGTGGGCTGAGTATGGGTCATCGTTACTTTACTCCGAGTTAATGGTTATCAATTCCCGGGTCATTAGCAGAATCCCTTAGCCAATGTGCTGAGCTAGGAGGACCCCAAGGCCACAGGTCAATGAAAAGTGAGTTAGTCACAGGCAAGGACACCAGCCTCTCACCAGTTAAGTCGTAGGATAGCTCAGTTCCTACTTTCCCTTGGTTGCCAGATGGCAACCCTCGGAACGAGGCCATCATACAAGTGAATTGTGAAGCTCTTGTGTTACATTTGTAAGACTCCCATCATTCCTGGCCCAGTAGATACTGCCACAATCTGTCTAACTGAACTCCTCGACAAAAGGGTGATTTGTTCTCATACTTGCCATCTGAATCACAGGCACCCACGGATTAACCTGGCATTGTGTCAGGGGGAGCAGGAGTGATTTATCGAGACAGCAAAGACAGAAGCAACTCCACGAGCCAGCGTGCCACACACCTCTTTTCATTTGTCAAACAAATTAATCTGGATGTGTCGTTTAGACACAACAGCAATGTTCACTCATCCTGCCGAGGATGGGCAAGGTGGAAGAGATGTCCCTCTCTCAGCTGGGAGAGGACAACCTTGCCAGGTTTCACTCCACGCTCAATTTCTCCAGTCTTTTATTGTTTTCTGATTGCTAAAGGATGCCCACTATCTTGTAACCCCTTAAAGTTTGGAAGATGGGATGATGATGTCTATTTCTTGAAAAACAAACAAACAGAAGATAGTGCAAACCAATAAAAATCTGTTTCCCTTTAATTGCCTATCTGTTCTCACCAAGTCTACCTCATTTAGTTAAATGAGAACTCCTGTGCTATGGTATGATTGAAAATTGAATACAGCTTGTCGATATTTTGCTTGGTTTCTGTCTGCTTTCTTTCCTTACTTAAAAATAGAGAAAAGTAGCAACGCCCATGTGTTCATCAACCAAAGAGAACCAATTCATAATATTTTCATCATATTTTAATAAATGGAATTTAAATGTTTGACTATATGGCCAATATTTAAAATATGATTTACATATTTTATCTAGCAATATGGATTTCTGTATTACAAAATAGAAAAAAAATTATCTTAAACACACCAGGAATTGGCCACTCAAGCATATTTCCCCTAGTATATTTTCAATTTCTTTCCTCTACATCATTGAGATTAAAATAATATAATTTTGTGTTCTCATTGTTTTACTTGGTATTGTTGAATATGAATAAGTGTCTCCCCATGATATTAAAAATGTTCATAAATATAATTTTAATGACCACATAACTGTCCATCATATTAATGTGTCTTCATTTGTTTAGCCAGTGCCATATTCCTGGGTAGTTGAGTTGTTTCCTGTTCTCTACATTCTAAAATATCATTACACACAAAGCTTAGTTTTTCAGAATATTTCCTTATGATATTCCTAGAAGGGGGATTCTTGGATTACAGAATTGGAGGATTGTAAAAGTTCTTGATCCATTTGCCAAATTGAAGCCCATATTTTGGTATTTGGGGGTAGTATCTTGGTTGTGGAGTTATTATAATATTTCAGTGCAATCCTGGGAAGATCTGATTGAACAAGAGGGATGGAGAGCGATGTGGGATTAGGATAATGGATGAGGTATGTTTAGAGCTTTCTTCATTAGAAAGTATAGCCAGATTCTCAGGTCTTCCTCAGAAGTGCATTTAGCTAAATGATTTCCTGAAATTGGCTACGTGTCAGTTTCATCTACTGCAGCGGAGTTAGCCAAAGCCGGCGTGTCACATCATTTTTCAAAAATATTCTATTTTCTGCCTGACTCTTGACATAGAAGCCCTCCCTTCTTCCCTCTACTGCCTCTCTCCTTTCTCTCCATCTGTATATCCTTCCAATGACTAGCGTGCATTAAGTGCCTAAAACGAACCAGGCACCGCATGTGGCTCTTTGCATCATTATTTACACAGCCCTCTCCAGGACAGGACCAGGAGGTCATCACCATCCTAACTTCAAGTGCAAGGAAGTTGGAGCTTAGAGAGGTCATGTGCATGTGGGCGCTACACTCCTGGCAGGTGAGCAAGAGAAGTAGATTCAACTTTCACCTTGATGGTCCACCAGGCTTATCAATAAGGCAACGTGCTGATCCAGCCTGCACTGGGTTTACTGGGGGAGGGCTGCCTCTCATCTTTCCACTGGCCTTTGAATGCTATTGTGTCACCTGTGGATCTGCTCCAGAGAATTCCATCTGGGATCCTCGAGACCAGAGGCTGGGTATTGTCATTTCTCTATCCTCAGTCCCCAGCATATAGCTGGCAATGCATAAATACGGAAATGTGAACTGAATCTTGCTGGAGTACTTCAAAGCCTCACTCATCACACCCTTGTAAACCTCTTGATTTTTTTTCTTTTGCATAAAACTAAAGCTTCCCACTCAGCAAGGTGCATGTCAGCTTCTGGAAGTTTTTCAACTCCTTTGCATTGAGTACCAGGAAGACCAAAGAGCCTAAGATGTGTAATTAGTGTAATCTTAGAAACACAACAATGATAACCACACCTCAGTTCTTGTGAATTACAGGCCTCCTGTCCTCAAAGTCAGTCTCCAGAGTAGACTGGCATTTGCAGACATACAAATCCTTCTGTTCAGAGAGTGTGCAGCAGCCAGTGATGCGTGGATGATTTAACCGGGGCTTTTCATTTTTCTCCTAGATTTTCCTGCTTACGAAGGGCAGCTGTTCAGCGGGAAAGGCTGAAGCAAAGGGAATCAGGTAGCTCAAACCTGATAAAAAGTAATTGAAATGAAGTGAGTGCAGGTTTAGACCCCTGCTGGGCCACTTCCTAGCGGTGCGATTTGGAATGTTTCCTAATCTTTTTGAGCTTCAGTTTCTTCGTATCTAAAATGAGGACAGTAATTCATATCTTCAGTACTGAAATGAGGTTTTGACATAATGAATATAATTTATTTTCAGGTAGGTCTAGCATTAGCTAATGATATTGATGTTATAATACAACTCACATTACAATTCCTTCCATTTCCCTCCCTCCCTCTCTCCCCCTCCCTCCCTCCTCTCCTTTCTATTGCCATGTCTGTTTTACAACAGTTTTCACTTGTTTTCCCCCAATATTTTCTCCCCACTTAGTAGAAGCTTCCTCAGAGGCACAGCATCTCTCTGTCAGTAGGTTTTACTTTCCTCTCTCTCTTTCTTCTAATGACATATTCTTACATGTAACATAAAGAAATGACATATAAATAAATGTTTAGATAATGCTATGATGTGGCGAGCTGGTGGGTGTCCAGAACACACATCAAGGTGAAGGGACAAGCTGAGAGGGTGATGCTTTAGACAGGGTAATCAAGGATGGCTTCTTGGAGGAGCTGGTGTTTGAGCAAAGGCTTGAAGGAACAAGCCATCTGGATACTTACTCTGCTCAGCAAGCACAGAGGTGCCAAGGCAGAAGTGGAGCTTATGGGTTCCAGAAATATCAAGAGACAAGAGTAGCCAAAACGGAGTGAGTAATACGAGATGATGATGGGGAGGAAGGCAGGGGCCAAGCCAGCTGGGATCTTGCAGGACATGGCAAGGAGAGTTGAGGAGGATCCAGTGGAGGATTCTGGGCAGGGAGCAATGTGATTAGACTTTTCCTGTATAGGCAGCACCCTATACTGCTGAGCGGACAGGGGCAGCAGAGCAGAAGCACGGAGACCAACAGGAGGTTCGTCCAGGGGGGTCAGGCAGAAGGTGGCAGGGTGGGGATGGCTAAGGTGGTCAGGTTGGCCATGGGGTTTTACTCTTCTGTGTGAAGATGTGAATCCGTGGCTTATGGAGTGGTTTTTGCTACTACTATTGCTAGTAGTGGTGTGTGTGTGTGACTTGAGTTAATGGAGTAGTTTGCTGATGGTGGTGGAGGTGGTGATGGTATATGTGCACGAATGTGTGTGGATGATTGTGAGTTCAATGGAGTAGTTTGCTGAAGGTAGTGATGGAGTATTTGCTTGTATGTGATGGGTGATTGTGTGTGTGTGTGAGTGTGTGTGTGAGAAAGGGAGAGAAAGAATAAGTGGATGGACTTGGAATCAAATCATTGGAGGAGTTAGGGACAGTTCATCTGGAGCTAGAGCCAGTCCGGATAGATTTGATATTCACGAATCCAGAAACATGAAGAAGCTCATCAAGTTGCACCTTACCCAGAATGCAATATAAATTCAGCAAATGGATAAGCTGATGCTACTTTTGTTTCTATTCAACACGAGAACAATTATAGCTAAACACCTTGGAGAAAGCTAGCCAGTCTTCAAGTTTGCTAATTCCATTTCTAAAATAGCTCTAAAGTCTTTGCTTGCTCATGGCGGGGATAATTAAAACTAATGAAGTGAATTTAGGGGTGTACATCAGAGACTGAGCAGAGGGAATCTGACGGTGATTACAAACGCTGCGGCTTCTTTGAAGGTAATTCTAGAATGACCCTTCTTCATTTGTATTCATGGAGATATGGAGCCATTTTCTTGAGGCTGGTAAACATTTCGGAGAAGCCATCCACATGGTACATTTCAGAATTGAGAATTCTTCATTCCATTTTAAGAGTTTTCGGATTTTACCTCCTGGTTACAAATGACTAAGCTTGAGACATGATATGTCTTTTATATTTATTCTGAATAATGAATTTAAGAGATGAGAAGCTAGCGACAGGAGAGATGACAGGGAGGAAGGAAGAAAGAAACTCATTTATGTGTTTATGGTATAAATATTTATCGAGCACTCATGGGCTAGTCCTATTGTGTGCCTGATTGTGTTCAAGGCACCGAGGAGCATAAACAAAGCAGACGAGGTCACTCTTCTCCTGAGCTTACATTCTTCTTGGAAGAAACAAAATCAGGAGAAATATTAGTTGGTGTGCAGAAAAAAAAAGTAGCGACTAGGTCAGAGGACTTGCGTGGCAGGGAAGTCTTTCAGAACTTTGTGACTTTAAAGTCTTTGTGACTTTAAAGCCTGAGATTAAATGACAAGAAGGAAGGAGACACCTCGATATTGAATGGAGAACATTGCAGTTTAATGGCGTGGGCAAAGGCCCAGGGGTGCCAAGGGGCACTGGTGTGAATGAGGATGTCATGTGGCTGATGGAGCAGGAGGAAGCACAAGAGTAGAAAGGCGGAGGCTGGGCTTTGGAAGGTTCAGGACTCTACTTTGGAAAGCAGGAGAGAGGAAGTAAGATCTCATCAAGGACGGAGTCCCAGCTGGTGTTAAGCTGGGGCCTCTGACTCCAGAGGCTGAGCTCCATTCCTTCTTTTTAGTTGAGGTACTTGACGTGAAGCAAGGGCTCAAAAAACAGAACCGAAAGACAAAATGAGAGTCGCTTGCTTTCACAGTTCTTGTTTTCCTTTGGTGAGCTCCTCTTCTCAGTTGTCATCCCCTGAGACTCAGTCATTGCTGGAGGGTAACGGTTGTGACTCAGTCGCTGCGTCTCCTGGGCCCCACACTGGCCCAGCACTCAGCAGGGCCTTGGGTGTCCCTTAAATGAAGCCCCGGGATGTCTTCCTTGGCACACACTCTTCCAGGGAAGTGGACTTCCTCTGTCTTTGACAGCGACCCCACCCTCTTCCTGCTGGAGCGGCCTCAGTGGTCGACAGGAGGTGAGGTAGACCATGGAATAAAGATTTCAGCAAGTTCTTCCACCCTGAGCTTCACCCCCAGTGAAGAAAGAAGCTCATCAAAACAGGAATTAAAGCAATAAGTTGTATTTGGCACCAGCCAAGTGCCCACACAAGAGCTAAACATAGCTTCAGGGAGGGGATAGGCGCGATGAGGCAGAAGAGGAAGCTTCTTCTAATTCATTCTGCTTCCAGCGTGCAAGACAATGATTTTGTCATGGGCAGGACAATTAAATTGAAATATGGCGCAGCTAAGACTAAGAGCTGGTCTAATGGGAAGGTCAAGAAACCCAACAGCCAACTTTCCGGGGAGATAGACGCAGGAGGTCTCACGGTGAGGTCTAATTATCTTGGCTGTGTCAACTTCAGAGCTGCGGCTCGACTAAGAGAGCCCCGAGTCCCCAGGCTTTAGTGAGATGGTTACTTAATAATGAGAGATGGTCTGTGCGGCTTATAATGGCTTTGCAATCAGCATGTGGCTCTTTGACCGCATAGGAGAATGAGGCATGTGTCTGTCTGCAACCCTCGCCTTGGGGTGAGGGTGTCCGTGGAGGGTTGTGCTAGTTGGGGGGCTCCCAGATTAGGGAGAGGGGTGAAGCTGTTGCTGCCTCTCTTCTCCACATCTCCTGGGGCCACTCAGGCACTTGAGGGAGGAAACGGATGGACCTGAAGCAGGAAGGACAGCTGGTGAAAGTCTGGGACAGAGCAACAATAATTCTGAGTAGTTGGAGGCGTCTGGGCAGAGCGCGACGCTACAGAGACACCTGCTCCTTAGAATAAAAGGGCAAGAGGTCCCCAAGGGCCACTTCGGGAGACTCAGCCACCCGGAACTTGGGGCATGTTGGAGGCATCATCGTCCTTGCAGTGAGTCTCAAACTTCTCAGTCAACCTCTTGCCTCTCGCCGCCCCCCATGCCCGGGAGCCCTGCAGGGATCTGTGTGGGAGGGAGGGGAGGGAACAATCTCCGATGATGCCTTGGAGTGCCCCAAATCCATTCCGCCTGGAATCTAACCTTCTCCCATCCCTGTCTCTTTGCTCTCTCCTCCTCACTGCACGAGCACCACTGACTTAAAACCACCACATGATACGGACACTTAATAGTGTCTGGGGACTTGAGACTTGGGGCCTAGTTCCCACCCAGCACTTCACCTTGAGGGACTGGAGGTGGGTGTTGACCTGTGGCTTGGCTACTTCTAAGGCTGGCTTTTCAACCACAGGTGACTTTGCTCCCAGGGGACATTCGGTTCGGTCGGCATGGCCTGGGAGGCACGGTGCTGGCATCAGTGGGCGGAGACCAGGGATGTGCTAACCCTACAATGCCCAGGGTAGTCCCACAGGAAGCAATTATCTGACCCCAAATGTCTAGGGGTCATGTTCCCCACCAACCGCTGCCATTTCGCAGTCCCCTCTGTCCTCAGGTGCCTCCCCTTAGTAGGGGAAAGCCAGGTGGATAAGAGGCAGGTGGCGTTGGTACAAATTTACATGGAGACAGTCAAGATGATGCAATTCTGGGTGATGGCAAAGGGATTGAAAAAATTCCCACCAATGATGCAAGACGGTTGGAACAAAATCACCCAAAGCTATTTCCAGGGCATGTATCCAAATTGCACGGCATCTCGGGAACGGAGTTGGGCCTAAGAATTGAAAGTCAATGAATGTCTAAAAGCAGAAATGCAGTGGACATTGGAATAAAAAAAAAGCAGACGCAGAATAACGCACCCCCCATCCCCCGTCCCCCAGAATACATGATGGAAAGAATACAAAATGAGGTGACACAGAGAGCTTTGCTATCTGTGGGGGCTCACGAGCAGGAGATGGCAGACAGGGGAGCCATCATTCCCGAGCTGGGATGTGTCAGACATCCCCAACCTTCTGTCACTCTCTCCCTCAGACGTCGTCTTTATTGTTACATTTTTGGTGAATGTAAAAATTTATGAGTAGTAGGCTGAGATTTTCTTCTCATCCGTTGTGGGGCGGCAGTCTTTACTAAGAATAAAGAGCTGAGATTTCATTAGCATAACAGCCACAACGACATTAGCCGCAGAGAGAGTCAGTATAACAAGAGAAAGGTATGCGCTGAAAAACATTACAGTTTTTTTTTTTTTTTTTAAAGCAAGGCTTGTTTGCTTATAGATCAATGGTCTCCAGACGCTCTGGATTGCATACCCCGTTAGAATTTTTTGAGCATTCTCCCACAGAATATGTTTATTTATGAATTGCAAATTTGTACGACTGAAGTCATAGATTATTAAAAAAAAAGATAAAAACCAAGAAATTATAAAAGGAAATTATACGTAAATTCTTTCCTTATGTACCATCAATAAATCGTCATGCCCAGTCCCAGCCTCTAGTACTGATGCTTGCCTCTGGCTTAAAAGGGTAAATTTGTGTTTCTCTGACCAGATGCCAGGCACTGTTCTCAGGTTTTATATGTATTAGCTCATTTAACCCTCCTAATAATCCCGAGGCAGCAAAAATTGCCACTCTTACTTCACAGATAAAGAAATGCAGGCACAGAGAGGTTAAGTAACTTCTTGAGGTTACCCAGCAAATAAAACAAAGATCAGGGACTCAAGCTCTCACTGAGGATTCAAGCTGTCACCTAAGGAAGCTTCCTCCTGTGAGAGTGGGATCAGGCAGGACGTTCAGAAGTTGAGGGCTTTGGGTTTTGTCGAAGTAGTTAAGATGCTGAGCTCGAGAAGAAGGAGGAGAGAAGGAGGCAGATGATGGAGATGAGGTGGACTCCCAGACTTCCAGAGGTGGACCCTGATGGATAGAAAGGACTTTGAAGGGCCAACCAAGGGCATTCTTTGCACCAGCTGCCACATTTCGTGAGTGCCCGCTGTGGAGTGACACACTGGTTTCTTTCTGGACTTAGAACCACTGCCAGATGTTGGGCAAGGTGGGGATCACAACCTGAAAGCTTTTAGAAGTTTGCTCACAACTTGCTACCCTGACCTTTTGTTTTCTCACATAGTTTGTAACATCACTACTACTAGGAAGAATTCCAGAACCAACCACCTCAAGGTCAAGGTGGGAACACAATTCTGCATATAAGTGCCTCCTTTGAATATAACGGGTAACTTCAGCCACCGCATACCCAGCATGAGAGCAGGTGGGATCTAGGGAGCCGTGAGGTCCAATCCATGCCTCCAAACTGAGGAGCGAGAAGCAGCAAGACACTTGATTGGGATCCTGTTTTGTAGCAGCTGGGGGTAGAGTTGAGACTAGTGGTTAGATCTCTGCTTTGTCTGGATCTTTCCATGCCAGAAGATCAGATTTGAAAGGCATCTGCTTAGGTCAAGCACTTTACAAGGGTGAACTGTGTTCAGGAGCAATGGGAAGGTAAATTTTTGCTTTCTTTTAAGCTACTGGGAAGCTAGACTAAACCAAAGTAAGAATGTACTAGAGAGTCCCTGGAATGGACTGAATCACGTTTCTCCAAAACTCATCTGCAGAAGTCCTAATCCACACAACCTCAGCTATATTTGGAAATATTCAAGAGCTGAAGGGCCATTAATGAGGCCATTAAGGTGGGCTCTAGTCCAACTGACTGGTGCCCTTATCAGAAGAGGAAATTTGGACACATAGAGGCATCAGGGAGAACACACTTAGAACCGCCAGGAGAGAAGAAGCCGGTGCCTGCAACTCAAGGAGAAAGTCTTCAGAAGAAACTAAACCTCCTAACACCTTGATCTGGAACTTCCAGGCCCCAGAACTGTGAGAACACCACCTCATGTGTGGTGCATTGTTATTGCTGCCTTACCAGACCGACATTACCCCTTCACTTTTCATAGTAATGATGGAAGTAGCTAATATCTGTCATCTCATGAACTTCTCATTCACTCTTCCTAGATGTATCTTTTACATGTGAGGAAGAAACTGAAGCTGATAGCAGTTAGGATGGAGCTAAGTTTGTTGGCACTGGTCCTCATTCTAACTGGGATCACAGCGGTAAAAACGGGGTGAGGCCAGTGTGGGGTGCTCACCACAGGTGTGATGTCCTTGCGTCACTTCCTGTCCTACAGGAAGTGGCAGGGAGCCATAAAGGGGTGCCAGGATCAACGCCAGGGTCTGGACCATCAGTCTCATCCTTGACAATTACCTCTTTTCGAATCCATGGTCTGTCCAAGAATGACTTTGAGCTTCTGCTGTGGGCCAAGCACCAAGCTGGGGCCTCAGCAGTGAAGACAAGATGGCCGCCATCGCGCTCATGGAGCGTTTGGTCTGGGGTCACTTCTTCTCTCAGAATCCTCCTGTTCTTAACCGTTTTCTTTCCGTTAACTGGGTGAAGGAAGAGCCAGCAGGCCTGCTTCTCTGAGCGTTTCCTTTCTATCTTCTGACAGACATCCTCACATCTGGCGGGAAATGAGTCTTCTCGACAGTGATACATTTATGAGTTTTGACTGTTAGCAAAGTTCCCTAATTAATTCTTTATAGATTTCTATTGGCAACTGCATCTCTGTTGTGAGTTAGAAATGGGAGCTTGAACGAACTGTGTGGAACATCCTGCTCTCTCTGGAGAGCTCCCGCTCACCAGCCACCTGCCGGCCCACCCTGCGAGCGCATCTCCTGGCCATCTCCTGAGCAACCCGGCAAACCAGCCACACCCTCAGCACCACAGGGCTGCTGGGAGACTTTTTGGATGGCCTGAGATCTCTGCTGATCAGATACCTAATGTAGCTGAAAAGATGTAGGAGAAGCAGTGAACCTCTCTCGGTACAAGGGAGAAAATGAAGGGGACAGAAAGTGGAGCAGGGGGAGAGGGAGGGAATGAGGGAGGGGAAAGGCAGGACGGAGCTAAGAGAAACAGAGATCAAAGGAGATAGGAGAAAAATAGATATAAATAATAACAATAGCTCACAGTAGTGAGTGTCTGATCCAGGCCAGGGCGGGGCAGCTGCTTCCCTGCACATGATCTCATCTGTGCTTCCTCATCACCCCAGCGAGGTAGATGCTGCTATTTTTCTTGCTTTGGAAGTGTGAAAATGAGCTCAGAGGGACTAAATAAATTGCCCAAGTTCACAGAGTTTGTAAGCTGTGGAGCCGTCTGCAAGTCCAGGCAGATGGACCCAGAGGATGTCCTTCAAATGTCCATGATTGAGAGACAGAGGGTTAGAGAAATAGAATGGAGAGTCTGTTAAGGGGAAAGGATGTCCTGCGCTAATTCCATACAGGCTTTGTGGACTCCACCCCCACTCCAGACCAAAGCCATCAAGACATTGGGAAAGACAAATCCCGTCTCCACCAAAGGGAAGGTGGCTGGGACCTGAGGGTGGAGTTAAGCAGCCAGGGTTGTTATAAAAACCACACACACGGGCCTTGGGCTCTCTCGCTCTGTCGCTCGCCTCCTGGCTTCACGGCTCCTGGCTGGCAGCCAGCTCTCAGAGTGCCATTTGGGATTCCAGATCGGCGGATCGGGTAGGACTCATTTAAAACTTTGTCTCCCACTTTTCTCCCTGAGCTGTCCATTTCCTCATCTCCCCTTCCCTTGTAAATAAACCTTTTATGAACCTTTCGCGTGTGCCTGCAGTAGAGCATTGATAAGTCCTTTTAAGCGCGCAGGTGAGGACCCACAGTCAGGCACCCTGTTTGGTATCAGGGCTGCCCTATAACAAGTCCACACACACAGCCTGTGCACACACATGAAATGCAAGGTGTGCACACACAGGGAGTGAGAGCTAGAGAGAGAGAGAAGGAGAGATTTAAATAGAGTCTGCAAAAAAGAATTAAAGAAGTATGAGGCATTATCTGAGAGAACTGACAGGGAGAGAGAGGAAAACAGAAGGCTGAGAGACACAGAGGGGCTTTGGAAGAGACTCTATCCCTCCGTGTCAGACTGAAATATCCAGGAACAACAAAGTACCAATTGTGTGCTTACACGCGCCAGGCACTGATCGCACTGTTTTCTTTTTCTGACTTAGTTTACACGACCATTCACTTATGGAATCGCTGAAACCTGTTGCTGGTGGCAGTGTGGCCAGCCAGCCCTCGCAAGGGTAGATACCAGCATTCAAAGCTCGGGGCCCACAGCACAGGCTTCTTCTTGTGGCTCCGGGTGTGAGGAGGGGAGCCTGGTGTCTGCAGAGGTTTGTGATGGGTGATGGTGATGGCAGCCAAGGAGGAGCTGAAGTGTGGAGGCATCCGATTCCTCTTACCTCTCTGAGGCAACCTGGGTTGCACCTTGTTCTGGGGCCTTGCTGGTAGCCGAAGGCCTTGGGAGAGGCCTTTGCCTTTGGAGTATCACCCTTTGTGTGTAGATAAGGGAACCGGGGCAGAGAGGATAACGAACCTGTTTTCAGGGCTTATCGTGGTAGAACCAGGGCTCAGGTCCAAGGGGCCTGTGTTAAGAGCCCTTGGCCCTCACCAACATGGTGCCAAAGAATGGGCCAGTGCAGTCTGCAGAACTTGGGGAACAGCAGCAGCACTTTCAAGCAGACTCCTGGCCCTGTTTGCAAGGAGACTGGAAGGCAGGGGCCTCGCCTATGTGAGCAGGTCAAATGCCTCTGAGTTTTTATAAGAAAAGGCAAATTGGGGGCCTCCCTAGTGGCGCATCAGTTGAGCGCTGGGCTGCAAAGCTTCCCGCAGCCTCTGCAGCGCCAGTTTGATCCCCGGTCAATGGCAAGGGTCCCACATGGCGCACAGACCTCTCCTGCCGTGCCCGCTGCTCCCCTCAGCAGTGTACGTCTTAGGTCTTTCTGTTCTGCTTCCCGCTCTGGCTCTGGTGAATTCTCTCACCCTCCTGCACTTCTGACTGTACCCAGTGCTTGTATAAATAAATAAATAAATCTTTTTTTAAAAAAGGCAAATTAAAGTAATTGGGTGGCACATAATTCCCTGCCGCGTGCACCCAAACAAAGCTAAGACCTTCACTAGTTTTCACCATCATCACCGTTGACACCAAATGCCAGAGTTTAGCACCACTGGACTATTTATGGTTTAATTCTGCCACATTGGATCTATAAAGCTGGGCCTCAAAGAAGGGCAAGACTCCACCCTCCAATGGCACTTGACATTGGCTTGAACAACAGAAGAGCAGAGCCCACTCCCATAGATCAATATAGGGCTGGAAACACAGCAAGGTCACCATCAAGGCCAATAACCAGTGAGCAGGTCTCGAGAGCTCAGCTCTGGGCTTCCCGAATAAACAAGGATGAACCAGGAGCGGAGTGGAAGCCAGGGCTCTGGAGTGGGTAGGCCGGCTTCTGACTGATCCAACTCCACCGCTTGCTAACTGAGCTTCAGCCAAAGATTAAACTTCTCTGAAAGGCAAATTGGTTTCAAGTCTTGTCCTTTTGTCAACACAGAAGCTTCCTAAGGCACAGTCTCCGCTCCTGTGCAAACAGACACTTATCTACTTACCTGGAGGGGAAGACTATATCAGGACTGTCCCCAAAGGTTGAGAAAATTGGTCTGGGAGGGTGGTCAGGAAGGGTTTCTGGAGGAGGCAGAGCTTGGATTGTAACCATCATTCCCCTTGACCTTGCCATATCACTCTCACAGCTGTCACCTCTTGAATGCTATTTATGGACCAGCAGGACATTCAATGAGCCACATCATCTATGTTTATTCTCAAAGACCCCCGCCCCGAGTTATTTGTCATGTTAGACAAGTGGATCCTGAAGACCCAAGCTGAAGGTGTGTATTGTTCAAGGTCACAGAGTTGGAAAGTAGTGGAGATAAGTTCCAGATTTACCTGTAAAGTTCAGGTAGACCCCAAAAGATCCATTTTTCCTTTGTTGAGTTTCCACAATTCTCTCCTTGAAATTGAGTTGTACCTGACTGTTGGCTTCTGTTATAATTTCAGAGAAATTTCATCTTCATCCCTGATATCTCTACAATTGGCACCAGCTTTTCAATCTCAGTTTATGTTATTTGTGGTCACAGTATTCTCGGTCTCTCTGCCAAGTAGTTATGGTGTATAAACACAAGCTTGAATGCACCCAGGGATCTTGCGGCTAGATGTTCCTTTCTAGAGTGATGATTTCCAGTGTCCTGGAAGCACGTCCCTAGATTGTCAGATGGCACATCTATCCACCGAAGACATCAATACGCTGTTCATTGCTCCATGAAAGAAATTTCCCTGATTCCAATAACAAAAGACCTCAGTGGAGAGGCTCCCCCATGAATAAGATTAAGATTTTTTTTTCAATAACAGGGGCATCCCTGGTGGCACAGGGGTTAAAGTGTCAGTGCTATCGAGCCATCACCAGCCACTGCAGCACGACTTCAATCTCTGGCCAAGGAGCTCGACCCACCTGGCGCAGCAGACCTCTCCTGTCTCGCCCACTGCTCCCTTCAGCAGTGTATTTCAATGGACCATGGAAAGTGTTCTGTACAGACGAGCTGTTTTCTACACTGTCCTGCAACTGTCCATCTAGTTATTTATGATTTTCTGGACCTTCAGTGCCCTGCACAATTTCTGGAAATAATAAGAGTTCTTGATGAATGAATGAAGAAAGATGCAGGGAGGGAAGGGGAGACAGGTAAGTGTGACCATGGGACATACGTCCATTTCCAGCCACCAGTTTATTCCCAGCATCTAGTACTGTGTCTGACTCATAATTGGTGCTCATTGAATATTTTGAATGAATTAATAGCTGCACAAACCCTCAATCCTTTTTGGATCTCTTTCTTATGTTCTTCCCCTCAGTATCAAGTGGAGTTCTTCCCTCAAGCGTATCCATTCATTATTCATGTTTCTACTCTTTAAATAACATGAATCTAGTCATTTCTTACCTTTACATAACAATCTTTTACATATTTGAAATAAGACATCGCTTCATGTTTTTATTTCTCTGGGATGAGATTTTTAGAGTCCACTCAGAGGAGGAAGGGAGTTAGAGCACATTTCTTGACAAATGTTAATGGAAAGATTTCCCAGAAACCATCCAAGGTAAGCCAGAGGGGATAAGAATAAGGGGAGCGTAATGGCTGGTAGGGAGAGGTGTCAGTTCCCAGTCTGTGAAATGCCAGGACTATTCTCTTCCCTGGAGTGGTCTTCCCAAGGTCTCTTAGGAACTTGAAAAGGCCAAGACAAAGCTGGTTTGCAATTCCAGGGGAAATCTGATGTTCTCCCTCATCAGGCCTCTGGCAAGAGCCACTGGGTGTCTCCAAGGAGAATATTTCCAATCAAGTTGATGCCTGGAAGCCCAATGCAGGGTGAGTCGTGTCTTCTTTAATGTCCTCCTCAGAGTAGAGCATGTTGGCTGCTAATTTCCATCTTTCTGGGGTGAGGAGAGGCAGCTGGCCTTTGAAGATCCCTTTTTTTTTTTTTTAATAAGAAGAAGTTAAGTCTTTATCGGTGTCATATAGAGTCACAGACAAGAACTGACTCCGAAGATTATATGGGGATATCTGCAAACCCCAAGATGGAGCCTCAGGAAGGTTCCATGCAGACCTGTGGGTCTGCGCCCCGACCCAGGATGCTGGAGTCACCCTCCCTATAGAGAACTTGGGGAGCGCCTCAAGCTGGACTTGAAACCCCTGTCCAACTTTTGTTCTCAGGTCTGTGCATGTGGCGTTATGATCCCCAGCAAGGCTCTCGTTATATCCTCCATGAGCAATCAACCATTTTCTCCAGTTTCTCCACCCCCGCCCCCTTCTCCGGTGACCACCATTTTGTTCTCAGAATCTCGAGTTTGTTTTTTTAATTTGTTCTGTTTCTTTATCTTTCACAAATGCATGGAGTCACCCGTGTTTCTCGCTCTCTGACATTCCACTTAGCATAATGCCCTCAGCGTCCATTGTGTTGTCACAAATGATAAGATTCCCCTTCTTTAAAAGCCAAGCAGTGCCCCGTGTGTGCACACTGCGTCTGGGTCTGCCTGTCCACCGAAGGGCACTTAGGGTGCTTCCAAATCTTAGCCATTGTGAGTCAACTCGCGGAAGGCGGAGTTGCCACCTTCTGTCTGGTGACGGGGCTGAGAGTCTGTCATTACTGTCCCCACTGTACAGGAACCCAAGGTCACGTGGCAGCGCTCAGCAGAGTCAGAGTCGGAACTTCCTTCTCTTCCTGGAATTGATACATCAGCCACCTTCCTGAGAATTCTGACTCCTGTCAAGACCTGGTGGCAGAATCTACAGGACAAAAGAATTATGATTTCAGAGCTTAAAACTCTGGTGAACCTTCTTAGTAATGGTGGCTGATTTTTTTTCTTTTTTCTTTTTTTGAAAATGAGGGGACTGAGAGCTTTGTGGCCGCAGTACAACACGAGCACCCCTTGAGTGAGGCCTTTCATGGGAAATGAGCCCATCTGGAGTCAGGTCCAGTGCTCTTGTGCGGCGTTTTCTAGCAGAGCCACCCCAAAATTCCAGAATGCAACTGGAAAGCGCAGGCAGCCACTCGGGTGCCTTCCATGCGATGCTCAGAGATGGCAGGGGACTGTCCATGCTCGCTTGAGAGTCTGATGGAGTGCCGCAGCTCACAGGGTGGAAGAGGAGCTGCTGGCAGGACATGATGGCATCATTCATCTTTGCCTTCTGGATGGGGAGTGGATGCGGAGAGCGAGGAGGGAGCCTCGCTCGCTGAGGAGCCAGCGCACCCGGCTAATGCTCATTAAGTTAACTAAGCGTGGAGCTTCCATGCTAATTACAGAAGGGCTGCCCGCCGCACACGTAGCCGTCGGGATGGATCCCTGGTGCTCCCTTTACTGGCCTGGAGCTACGATGGCTAATTGGAGCATTTCTCGCGGTGTCTCTCTGGAGGGCAAACATCAGCAAAACGTGCTCCCACCCGGACTCACTGTCCTGCTGTTAATATTTATTCTTGAGTCGTTTGCTGCAAGTAATAGGTCTAAGAGGAAGGATTTTTTTTTTCCCTAAAAGAAAAAACTCGCAGGGTGTTAGTGAGGCTGCAAAGGTAACATCAGCCTCGACTGATGTTCTAGACAGGTATCTGGAATTTTTGGCACTGGATCAGGAGAGCCCAGCTGTGCAGTTCAAAGTCAAACATGGGCTTCTACGTGGATGTCAAGGGCCCAGCGTGGAAGAGTCTCTTCTTAGTTCTTCCACTGCCCTCGGTACCTTGAGACTGAAAGAGATGTACTTATTTATCGGTGTTCTGCCTTGTTCCAAAATGGATTTGGGGTGGGTGAGTTTCAGCTCTAAGCCAGTAAATCGTCAATGATACCAAATTACTGTGATTATTGGTTATTTTAAGAATTGTAAAGTCAAGCCTAGGAATACAGCAGGTCTTCAAATGCCATCCTTCCATGGCATTTCATTACAATGTTGATGAAAAATAAAATAATCCCCTCAATGAAGAATGAAATGTCTCTATCTGAGGACCCAGTTTTGTTATATGTCATTTCACTGAAAGCTGCAGTTTCCAAGGCGCTGTAGATGACATTAAGTGAGGACTGACTGTACTTTAAGGGAGGCTGGAAATTGAGGAAGGAAGAAAAGTTGCTGATTACCTTAAATTGGCAGATCCTAGGGATGAAATGCTGTGTTGCTGAGAGGACTTGAACATGTTGTGACAGTGGGTGACTGGAAGTCAAATGATCAGCTACAAGTACCTCCCTCTGGAAACTCGTCTTGCTGTGCAGATTGGGATAAATGTAGATGCTGCCACATTTATGTGAGGGTGTTTGGTGTCTCCCCAGGTACAAGTCAGGGTGCAGGAGGGGGCGGGGGCGGGCATCAGCCCAGCAGCTGATCAAAGCTAGCCCCTGGGTGGACGGCTGGCTCACGGGGAACAGTGCTGATATCAAGGGGGGAAATGAAAACTATCTACGGCCAGTGATCATGGATTGGTTTGTCTCCATTTCCAGGCACTGCTCTTTAGGCGAGGGTATCCCACATTTCTCTGGGGACCCACTCTTCTCCTATACCAACTGTGTAGGCTCGTAGGTACTGAGAGGGTTAGGGACAGCTACACCTTTAAGGTCAATCTGGAATTGGGTCCCAGACTTTTGGGGATGTGTTGGGAAAACAGTTACTTTCTTTCTCGCCTTGCTGACACTATCTTGAGTTGCTGAAGTCATTCAAAAAAATTTAATCGTGTTTTAATTATATTAGTTTTTATTGCGGTAACATAACACGGGTACACTATAATTTAGGGGGGTAGGTTCACACCTTCCAGATGTACGTTACCACACCACTCTCACCACCAAAGCACCCACGGACCTCCACCACTGAAGGCATTTTTTTTTTTTTGGTAGCAGGGAAGAGACCGTGTGGAAATGAAGCCTAAAAGGAGCAAAGTGGGGGTGAGAGATGGCAAAAAGTGGATTTTTGACAACACCATTTGAGCATCTTGATCCAGCTATGCCTGCAGCTATCGACAGCTGAGCTTTTGTGCTCTGTTTGCTTCAATCAATTTGTGATAAATATTTTCATCACTGAAATAAACAGAGTCCTGGTGCATTCTAGCTAACACAGTATCCACGGTCAAAATAGCACAGCCTCGGGCCTCCCCTGTGGAGCAGCGGTTGAGCGCTGGGTTGCGAAGCTACCCGCGGCCTCTGCGGCGCCGGTTCGATCCCCGGCTGCTCCCCAGCCACCGGAGGAGGGTCCCGCATGGCGCGCAGACCTCTCCTGCCGCCCGCTGCTCCCCTCAGCAGTGTACTTCGGTCCTTCTGCCTGTTCTGCTCCCCGCTCTGGCTTTGGTGAATTCTCTCACCCTTCCGCGCTTCTGACTGTACCCAGTGCATGTATAAACAAAACAAACAAATAAAATAAATAAATAAAATATGCCTCTATAAAATAAAAAAAAAATTAAAAAAAAACAGCACAGCCTCCAAGTCAAGTCAACTTTCCTGTGTTAACTGAGAGAAAGAAGGTAAAAGCTCAAAAACAGACATAAGACAGAATAATTCTAGCTTGTTAAACATGTGAGTGTAAATCGAATATCTACTATGCAATAGGCCTGGCTCAGGTGTTCACAGTTATCACTGATTTTAACAAAAATCCCACCGGATGCTCCATGTTTTCCAATTGAAGACATAAAAAAATGAGAGAATTAATGAATCATGCCCAATTTGCAAAAGCCAATTAATTCACGGAGCTTAAATTTGGATCCAGCTCTGTCTGCCTCCAAGACCCACGCATTTGACTGCACTGTGTGTGGCCTCTTGGCCAAATGCGCTGAAGTCTAAGGGGTGAGAGCAGAGACTTGGGTTCCTATGAGCCCGGAGCAGTGTCAGAACCACACCCCTGCTCGACCTTTGAGCACAGCAACTAACACTCAGGACACAGAGGTTGAAGAAACAAGAGATTAAGAAAAGGCAAATCTGAAGGCAGGAAGCACAAGCTCAGTTTGCAACTTATATTAAAATAATTGATCAAATGCTTAGTATCAGCTGCTGGAGGATGCAGTATAATGCCTGCCGTCGTCACCAGCCCCCAAAGGGAATGCCAAAGAAATCCGCAGAGACAAGGCATTTCGTCACACAGCCTGGAGGGCTGGAGGGAGAGGTGGGACAAATAGTCCCATTTCAAGCACATTTTGCTATCGATTGGACTAACAGCCACCCACGAGCAGCTGATCACCTCCCAAGGTGCAGGCTGGCGGGAAATGATCCCTGTTCTTGCTTCTACAAAAAGTCAGTTTCAGCGTTCAGTCAAGAGCGCGCCTGGGCAGTGAACTTGTCACTCCTTGGTGAGCAATTTGTCCTGGACTTGGAAAAAGCCAATCGCTTCTGAGCCCTTCCTTAAGCACCGAGCACATTGGGAAGTGGGGGTGGGGTGGGGGACTGCTCAGTGCGGGGTCCTCAGACCAGTGGCCACCTCGCCCCTAGGGCCTCCCTTATACCCCTTCTCTGTTCTCATCACTGCCCTCAAATGCCCCTTCCTCTGCATTTTCACCCAATTCATTTCTACTCCTTCAAATCACACATTTTGCTAGCTGCTCGGTTCTCCTGAATTGATAAATCCCTTTGCAGTTACATAATTGCCATTATGTAATTTTTAATAATTGCTTGTGTGAATATTTGATTACCGTCCAACTCCTCCTTTTGAAGTTCAGCTCCATAAGAATCAGCTCTGTGTCGTTTTTCTTCACCGTGCTGCTCCCAGGAATTACCAAAGAGCCCGACACACAGCGAGCCCCTCAAAGACTATCTTACAACACCCCATAAATAGCAGATATCACCAATCACACATTACAGAGGAGGAAACTGAGGCACACGACAACGCTGACCAAGAGACCAGGACTTGAATCCAGTTCTGTTTCACACAAGCTCCACCTTAGCCATCATGCTAATCCCATCCTTCTAGAAGTGGACCTTGTGTTTGGCAGAGTCCAAAGGGTTAAATGAAGGCAAAGAGCAGGGGGGCTGGAGCCCTCTTCGAACTGTCCGGGGAAGGGAATGCTCTTCCTTGGGACTCACTGTCTCCAGGGCAGCAGGAGTGTGTTTCACGAATTCAAAGTCCAAACTCCTTAGATTGGTAACGAACAAGACTCTTTGCACTCTGCTCCAGTATTTTTCAAACTGACAGTCTAGAGGAATCTAGGATTAGAAACATAACTGACTTCCACCATCAAGACATTCTACTGTCATTGGTTTTGGATGTGAATTGTCCATTCTTTTTTTTTTAATTTAAGATTTATTTATGCATGCAAGACCTGGGGTACAGGCCAGAGGTGCAGTGGGTGAGAGGATTCACCAGAGACAGAGGGGAGTAGAACAGGCAGATCTACTGAAACATACTGCTGAGGGGAGCGGCGGGCGAGATAAGAGAGGTCTGCTGCGCCATGTGGGTAGTTCCCTGGCCAGGGATTGAACTCGTACTGCAGTGGCTGCCGATAGCTTCCCAGTGCTGAGACTTAACCCCTGGTGCCATCAGGGAGTTCCTGCCCATTCTTATTTTTTTAGCTTGCAAAAGGTTTGGATGTGTGTTCAGGTTGATGTCTCTGCTCTCGCCTCCCCCTAAGTCACCAGCACCATCTTCTGACACAACTGCCTTCATCGTCTCACCCCCCCCTTCCCCCAGCCCCCACCCTGCACATCCTCCTTCTTGCAGCTTCCAAAAGCTCTGTCTGTTATGGCGTGGGCTTTGCTCTTGCAGTTCGCCACCAGCCCCTGTGCTGTGCTGCCCGGGCACTCACACACCGTGTCTTAACCCGCCACTATATTGCTCAATTTTGCTTTTTCAGTCTCACCCAGCTGGGCCGTGACCTAGTCGAGGTCATGGACTGGATCCCCAAAATGCTGCCTACAGAGCAAATGGTTGATGCCCTAAAAAGGTGGAGTTTGTGAACTAACACCGAAATGTAATACAGGGGTGACTCACCTATTTATATTTCTCACATTTTCCCACTTGAAACCTATTTTTCAGACATCCAGATGTATTTCCAAGGGCATAGAGACAAAAGGTTTTAATAGAACAGCTCTGTCTACCCATTCAAGCAAAAACAAACCTCAGCATAAAATCATCTGGTTTGGGCAAGATTATTTGGGCTTATATGATTTTTGAAAAGTGTGTGACCTGGCACCAGAGTCAGGTCCTGTGGTTCTCAAACTGGCTGCCGTTGAAATCATCTTGCGGGATGCGGCACCTGTGGCATGACCAGCGCAGGCCCACCCTGCGGGCCCCACGTACCGAAGCAGCTCGAGTTAACAGAGAATTTCTCACCAAACAAACCCTTAGCTCTGAGCATACCTTCTCTCTCTCTCTCTCTCTCTCTCTCTCTCTCTCTCTCTCTCTCTCTAACTTACAGCATGTCATCCTACAAACACATCCTGGGAACTCAATTGACTTTCTTTGCAAAGAGGAAAAAAACCAAACCAAACAAAACACCATGAAACACCATATTTTCTGAGTTTTTCTAATTGATTCTTTCTCATCTCCATATGGTAAACACATTCATTACGGCCTTCGCTGAAGAACAAGCAAGGGAGGAATGACTTCTAAAAAAAAATTGACTTTTTCAGTTGCAGTCTGGCATGAATGTTTGGATGCTGTTGTTTGAGAATCAAAAAACGGTGAGGGTGGCCAGCTATTATTGATTCCCGCCTGCTCTTTAGCTGCATGCACTATTGATTAAAGCCTCCTCAGCCCTCACCTTTGCTTCCTCATCCCAAGGGAGCGAGACTGGAGAACTGCTAAGAACCAGAACGCTGCATGAAGATCTTGCTCAACCGTAAGCCAGCCAGAATGGAGAAATGCAGAAACTTCTAAACAGCCGTGTAAGTGGCCTCAGTGGAGGTGGAAGGAGGGGAGACTGGGCAGGCACTTCTCCCGAGGGCGCTGCCCTCTTTCCCTCTGCACACGTCTCTGCACATGTCCTGCGCGTTGTGTCTGGACTGGAGCGTGTGCATGACCCTGTTCCGCCTTTGCAAGATGGAAACTTGACTCCAGCCCGCAAAGGTGAAATCACCTGGGGCTTCCTGGCTTCTGTTGCTGGGAAGGGCAGGGACAGGCATTTATTTACCTTGGGAACAACAGCGCGCAGGACTTTGAAGCCCTCAGCTCTCCACATTTTCTCCTTTTCTCTGTATTTTGCTTTCATTTTCACCTGCTGCAGGCTGGCTTCTCCTGGTCTTTCTGCCTCCCCAAGACTTTCAGATTCAATTCTTCCTCTCCTTTCTTATGCTCATGCCTTGTAAGTCCCCAGGATCTCATAGCTTGTTGGTTACCTTCACCTTTTTTTTTTTTTTAAGATTTATTTATTTATTTACACAAGCACTGGGTACAGTCAGAAGTGCGGGAGGGTGAGAGGATTCACCAGAGCGAGAGTGGGGAACAGAACAGGCAGACTGATGAAGTACACTGCTGAGGGGAGCAGCGTGTGCGGCAGGAGAGGTCTGTGCACCATGTGGGACCCTCGCCAGTGGCCGGGGATCAAACTGGTGCTGCAGAGGCTGCGGGCAGCTTTGCAACCCCAGTGTTCAACCGCTGCGCCACCAGGGGAGGCCCACCTTCACCTTTTAATTTATGGGTTGGACGAAATATCGCTCTCTCTCTCTCCTCCCTTGGAAGGTGATGTAGAAAGAGGCACTGTAGGTTGAAGTTCCGGAGTGGCCGCCAAAGAGATCATGGCTCAGCTGGGATGCAGATCACAGGAAAACACACACTGCAGGCAGCATAGTGAGAGGATCAAGACCTCCCCCTTCAACTCCCAGTGACTGACCTGGATAAGAAAGGAGAGGCAATCCCTGGTCATCAAATTCTGAAATCACCGTACAACTTTGATTTGTCTGTCAGGGCAGAGATAGACAGCAAAGAAAGGGTGTGTTTCTAGGCTGGAGAAATACTTAGCCCTAATCGTTAGTAGCTAAAGAGAATCTGTCTGTCTATTAATGCACCGATCAGAAATAAAAATCTAAAAAAAGAAAGCGTGTCAGGGAGGCAGTCGAGTCCAGATCTTCATCAGGGGACTCTGGTCTGGGGCCCGAGGGCAGGTCCTCACAGTATGCCAGAGGCTGTGGTCACGCTAACAGCGTGATGCCAATGGGCTTGGACGATAATCTAAGGGACCTGCCCTTGCTTGCCTTTGACCTTCTGTTAATGCTTAGTCCTGCCCGGGTTGAGATGAAATGAGGGTCTTCATGCCTTGCTGGTGTGCACATGCTTGCATGTCGTTTCTGGCGGGGCTTTTTATTTTTTTAATTTTTTTTAAGATTTATTTATTTATGCATACAAGAACTGGGATGTAAGCCAGAGGTTTGGGGCAGTGAGAGGAGTCACCAGAGACAGAGTGAGGAGCAGAACAGGTGGATCTACTGAAATACCCTGCTGAGGGGAGCAGCGGGTGAGGCAGGAGAGGTCTGCTGTGCCATGTGGGTAGCTCCCTGGCTGGCTGGGGATCGAACTTGTGCTGCAGAGGCTGCCGATAGCTTGATGGCGCTGTCTTTTAACCCCTGCATCAGCAGGGAGGCCCTCTGGGGGAACTTATTGCAGTGTTTATGAAGAGTTGTAAAAACATCTTTTCTATGTATACCTTTAGAAGACTTTGTGGGGTTTGCCCAGCCCAGAAACCACTGTGCTCTTGCTAACAACTGTTCTCCGTCTCACCGGCTGGCTTCCTCGCTGTCACATCTGCGATACCTTCCCTTCTTGGGGAAGCTCATGAACAATGTTCTGACTTTGTGACCCAACCTGCTGAGCTGTTGTTCACAACTGGGGATGGCATTTTACATAGAAGAGTGTTCACCATAGAGTCATCTGTAATAGCAAAATTTCAAGATGACCTAATTGTCCCTAAGGGAATGGGGACACTCATTAGGAGACAGTCTTAAGGTCAAATAGTAAAATTCTGGAGAATATAAAATGACAGGAGGAAACACTCATCAGCTGTGCTGTTTAAAGATACTTTTTATAATTTTAATAAAAAAATCCATGTCACAGTAATGGGAAGTGATGACAAGTAAGATGTAATACTTTTATAAAATGTCTTCCAAAGCTTAATAGTTGATTTCCACCTTGGATATTTCAACTATTTGGTTCTGAAAGTGACCCGCAGCTAGTGCCAGCTTCTTTGTGTTTGTATACGTGTATTGGTGTAAAAATGGAAGGAGGTAATAATTTGTACTTTTCAGTTTTTGCCAAAATTTTCATAATGAGTAAGTATACTTACATAATAGAAATATGTAATTTCCAACTCTGTCATTTTCCTGATTATAGACCTCCATGGGATAGTCCTCTCAAGGTGCTTGATTATTTATGAGTCTTAGATGAAAGTACTCTGGTTAGAATTCAGTGCTCCTTGTCAACAGCCACAAGCTCCCTTCCTACCTACCATCCTGTAAAACCTCCTAGATTTTGTAAACTATTGGCAAATCAATAAAATATAATTTTTATTAATTTTTTAATTTTTAAAATATTTTTTTTATTTTTATTTTTTTAAATTTATTTAGGGCCTCCCTGATGGTGCTAGGGGTTAAGCACTGCATTATGAAGCAATATGCAGCCTCTGCAGCACACGTTTGATCCGCAGCCGGCCAGGGAGCAACCCACATGGCACAGCAGACCTCTCCTGACTCACCTGCTGCTCCCCTCAGCAGTGTACTTTGGTTGATCTGCCTGTTCTGTTCCCCGCTCTGTCTCTGGTGAATCCTCTCACCCCCCGCATCTCTGGCCTGTACCCCAGCTGTTGTATGCATGAATAAATAAATCTTTAAAAAATTATTTATTTATACAAGAACTCGGGTACAGGCCAGAGGCGGGGGAGGGTGAGAGAATTCACCAGAGACAAAGCGGGAAGAAGAACAGGCAGACAGACTGAAGACACTACTGAGGGAACAGTGGGTGAGACAGGAGTGATCTGCCGTGCCATGTGGAGATCTCCTTGGTGGGTTGGGAATCGAACCCATACTGCAGAGGCTGTGGACAGCTTCACAGCGCTGCGCTCAACCCACTGTGCCACCGAGGAGGCCCCTATTTTTTTAAAAAAGTTTTAAAGATTTATTTATTTATGCATACAAGAACTGGGGTACAGGCCAGAGGTGTGGGGGTGAGAGGATTCGCCAGATACAGAGTGGGGAGCAGACTAGGTGCATCTACTGAAATACAGTGCTGAGGGGAGCAGTGGGGAAGTCAGGAGAGGCCTGCTGCACCATGTGAATAGATCCCTGGCTGGGGATTGAACTCGTGCTGCAGTGGCTGTGGATACCTTCACAGGTTGTGTCTTAACCTCTTGCGCCACCAGGGAGGCCCTAAATTTTTATTTTTAAAAAGTTACTAGTATTTTGTTGGGTTCACTTGATCTTCCTACAAATTCCCTTAAAGATGTACTTGGTGGCTGTTCCCCGTGCTTGTGTAAATAAATAAATCTTTAAAAAAAAACAAAAAACAAAGATGTACTTTGTGGGGATAGCCCAGTCCAGAAACTATTGTTCCTTTGCTGAGAACTGCTCCCCTACGGACCTCCCCAGCAGCCATGTCTGTGATGGTCTCCGCCTGGAAGAAGCTCACTGGACAGGTGTGGATGGTTGCCCTAATCTGGGTCAATCAGATTCATTCTGTTGGAAACTCACAGTGGAACTGAGAGGCAGCCATCTTTACTTTAGGCAGCAAGAAGCAGCGGAAACTTGTTGACTGATAGATAAGTGATAAGCTGGGAAGAAAGGCAGAAGGTAATGTGATGGCATTTGATTACAATTTATGCCTGATTTTCCCAGGCATTGTCACTTTGGGTTCTGTAGCCCTTTGTTGTATTTGGAAGTGTACTTTTTTGGCATAAGTTGGCTCAAGTTGGTTACTGTTATATTACAGTTAGAGACCTAACCATCGTGCAGCCTGTATTTATATTTTTCTAAGAAAGGTGTAGCTCTAAGAAAGGTTATTCTTTTTCTTTTAGCTGATCTGAATCCCACTCTCCCTCCTGCCTGCCTCCTCTGGGGACTCTTCCCTGATTAACCCCAGTCTACACTCATCGCCTAGCTGCCCATAATTGCCTCCATCTGCCACATATCCACCTACTTCATTGTGTGTTGGCATCTGCTGTTTCATAACTCTGCACTTGGTAAGCATCCTGGGAGCTGGAAATTTGTCCTTTTCATTTCTTTCCAATACCACACCACCTACGGCTCTGCTAGGCAGAAATTAATTTCCTGAATGGGAATAAAACTTCAGCAATTGTTGGGAAAGACTTCCACCCCTATTGACAACCCCACTAAGTCTGCTCTTACTTTCTGGGCACATCCTGGGAGTGGTCCATGGTTGGTGCTTCAGCTCACAGGCTGATTCAGCAAGCACAGGTGGGCACTGGCAGCGGAGAGAGGAAACCTCTTAAGAGTGAGTCAGAATTTCCCGTGTCCTCATTGTTGACCTCATGATTATTATTTAACCTCCCTGAATCTGTTTTTTTTTAAATAAAAAATAGAACTGCCCATATTCTTCTCTTTATTTATTTATTTAGAATTAAAATGATGTATGTCGAGTAGCGTGATACTTAGGAACTTAAGTTCTAGAGCCAGACCACCTGGATTGAAGTCCTATCCCGACTGCTTACGCGCTGCGTGATCTTAGATAAGTGATATAACCTCTCTGAGGGAGGTTGAGGCAGTCATGGCCCCTGTATCCGGACATTTATATCTTCATTAGGTGGTCCCTTTAGTCAGGGTTGGTCGTATGACTTGCTTGGTTGATAGAACAACAGCAGATGTGACACGGGCAGAGGCTGGGGGAGTGCTATCTCTGCCTGCTGCTTTGGGACATTGATGCCACATGAAGAAGCTCAGGCTAGTTGACTGGATGGTGAGAGACACAAGTTGCCTTGTCTCCTGGCCCACAGCTTGCCACCCCAGATGACCTAGCTGTCAGCCTATCCATAAGATGACCAGTGTCCACAAGGGAGCCCAGCAAGATCAGCCGAGCTGGCTCAATTGAGTCAGTCTTGAGCTAAATAAATGCTTGGTTATTTTAAGCCACATGATAGGGGATGTTTGTTAGCCACAGAAGATAACAGATATGCTCTCCATGCCCTGTTTCTCTCATCTCAAAAATTAATAACAGCTCCCGCTCTACACCACTGTGAGAGTTACGTCCACAGCCTACCTGGACACGGAGCATAGCTGTAGGGTTTATCATCCATGGAAATGCACAGCAGACCTCACTGAGTGTCATTCCCTGTTCTCTTAATGTGTGTTCATTGAAGAATGGAACCCTGGTTCACATTAACCTCAGACTGATTTTCTTCAACTTTTTTGAGTCCAGTAAGAAATAACCACGGGGTTTCCACACACCAGGTTTAAACGAACTGGATCTGAAAGTGTCCCTCATCTTCTGGCCACACCCTTGAATCCAGCTATTGAAGAGACTCTGGTGTGACAGATGCCACCCCCAACCCATCCCTTCCTCCTGCCCCCAGGGTGATGCGTGTTGCGATCAGCTCATACACCTGGGCAGAAGGCAGCAGATGGGACGTGTCAGCCCTGCACTGTAAGCCTCACACAAAGTCACTCCCAAGAGCACAAAAGAAGCAAGAAGGACTTTTTTAACCAGGTAAGAGAAGCTCCTTCTCTCAACATCTGGGGGATTGAATAGGCAGGAAGCACTAGTCTCTTGGTCTGGACATCTCAGTGGAGGTACAGAGACAGCATGTCCCATGGAAAGTGAGATGAATGCCCGACTACTCTTTCCAGCCAGCACTCATGGGAAGATTTACAGCACCTGCTGTTTATTTGGTAGCTGTAAAATCCCTCTGTTTCTGAGATTTAGTGTCATTGTTTTCAATTTGCCAAGAGGTTCCTTTCTCTCATGAGATGTGATGAAGTCTCCCAAGAAAAAAGAGACTATTAATAAAGCAGGTGATGTCAGGCAGAGGATGGGGCTATTTTTCCTGCTGTGGGGAGGAATCTCTGATCAAATTCAGCTGGCAATTGGGAGGCAGGAGAGCCCGAGGTTAAGAGTGTTCTTTTTGAAGTTTGCCAAACTGAGACGTGAGGGCTGGCTCTGCCCTTCACTAGTTTTATATCCTTGGGCGAGTTATTAAATGACTCTACACTTTGGTCTTCACCTTTGTGAAGTGGGAAAGTAGTGAGTTGTGCAGATTAAATAAGAGAAGAAGAACATTTAGCACGGGACCTAGAAAATAGAGCTCCATAAGTGGAACTGATATCATTGCTATTATATCAGACACTTATTGTCTATCTGTTGTATACCAGCACAGTGCTAGGAATGGAGAGATATAAAGAAGAAATGGGTCCTAACCTTTTTCCTAGAGCAGGAGTTGGGGAACTCTTTCTGTAGAGAGCCAGGTAGCAACTATTCCAGGCTTTGTGGACCAAATGGCTTCTGTTAGGATAGTCCATTCTGCCACAGTAGCCAAAATATGGCCATAGACAACAGGAATGTCTTTATTTACATGTGTCAATAAAACTTTATTTACAAAAACTATAGCCCAAGGGCTGTTGATTGCCAACATGCGTCCTAGAGAAGCACACAGTTAAGAGGGTCTATGGCTGCTCGTGTGGTGTTGGTTCAGAGGCCAAACATGTCAGATACCGGTTTTCTGATTCTCTACGTATTTCCTTCTTGTTTGTCGATCACATCACATCCACGTCTGAGACAAGACGAAAAGAGAGAAGGGTCAAAGAGATCTGAAACCTTTCCTTTTATTCGGTGAGGAGAGAGTTTCCCAAGATCTTGCAGATTTCAGCTTATGTTTCACTGCTGAACTGTGCCGTGGGATCCAGTCCTAGCTGCAGTGGAAGCTGAAAGGTAAATATTTGCTGTCACCTTATTATTTACAGTGGGGGACATTGGGGGGAAGACAGTGAGAATGAGTGTTAGGTAAGTCAGTGGAACTATCTGTCACTCCACTGGCTAATGCCATGTCACTGAGAGATTGCTTAATGATTATACACACACACACACACACACACTCACACAGAGGATGTGATGGGAACTGAGGAGGGAGAACTTAATTCCTGTTAGTTCAGAATATCATAATTATTCATTCGTTACTAAGGCTATTTGAACAAGGAGATGCAGGTGTCTACATGGACATGCAAGCATTTGATAAGCAAAATGAATGACAGCAAGACTTGCATATTATTGTGCTAAACCAATTATTTATTTAAACCAGTTATTTATCTTTCAAGCAACTGCTCCACCTAACCTCAGTGGGAAGAAATGTTCCCTGGTCCCGCTCGTGCTGACCTTGGCTGTGTAGTTTCATTTGTGTTGAGTTTGGCTGTGGAACTTGCTTGGCACGTGATGGGTCCTGGGCACTTGTCTGCTCCTCACCTGTGTGCTCAGTCATCTGACTTGGCCAATCAGCTGGGAGAGACCTGAAATGGGGTTGTAGGCGTGGGTTTGTCTTGCCTCTCTGCCATTGCCACGAGAGGCGCTTCCTCTTGGGAGCTGCTGACATTTCAGCCTGAGCTCAGAGCAAACACACCTGGAGTAGACCTGAGCCAAACTTGCGGTGAGCAGCCAGGTCCCCCCAGGCTCGATGCAGAGTTGCTCAGCTGAGCTGAATATATTTCTACCCTCCAAGCACATGAGTGGAGTAGATGGATGTGATTTTCACCCACAGTCTTGGGATGATTTGTTACCCGGTGACATCTAACTGATACAACTGTGTACTGTGAAAGCACATGGATTCCAAGTTAATTCAGCACTGTGTTGGCACGGATGGGTTGTTCATGCACCACACTTTCTGGTTGGGCAGCAGCTCAATTCCAGGGATAGTGAGACAAATAAGATATGGTAGATTTCAGCGCAGAGTGGTGTGTTTGAAAACACAAGTGGGGGTAAAGGACTCATCTCTAAGAAAGGGGAGAAGATTCTTTATGGAGAACAGGAGAAAGATTCAATGGGGAGTGAAGCGTTCTCACAGGGAAAGAGATGGGAATCGTGATTTGAAAGTTGAATCAAAGATCACCGGGCAGATGAGACCTGGGAGGACGGGGCAGGGAAGACTTTCTGAGCAGGGGGTATCGTTCATCATTCAGACATGACGAAAAGCAAGTGAAATATGGGGGAACTGGTCACAATTCAGTGTTTCCAGAAGGTCAGGGTGAGGGACAGCGTGTCGGGAGAAGAATCTCTCGAGGAGAGAAGGAGAAACTGAGGCTTAGAGAGACAAGAGGCCTTTTCCCAAGTCGCAGTGCAACCAAGTGGATTCTTACTCCGTACCCACTGCTGTTGCTGCTTCTCAGATGAGCGACCCTGGGAGGCAGCCAAAGCACTCAGGACATGATGGCCAAGCACATTGGAGCACCCTTCCTCCAGTCTCCGGTTCCAACACACTTGCTGACTCCTGGGACACGGAAGTCACTGTGCAAGTTAATGCAAGTTTCGAAGATGAACAAGACTTGGTCTTTGCCCTTAAGAACTGGAGGGATAGAAAACACAGTGCACCAACAACTTTGCGGTTGTTCATTTTACTTATTTATTTTATTGAGCTAACACTGGTTTACAACACTGTACGCCTTTTAGAGGCGTACGTTTGTAACTCTTCAAATTTGTTACCCCACCATAGCTATGTCTACTGCACCATCATCTTCCACTGCAGCCCACTGTGCCCCTCCCTCATTGCTCCTCAGGAGGAGAGTTGATAGCAGAGGAGAAGGGATAGGACCACAAAGGGGGAGGGGGTGAGAATGACGAGCCAAGGGTCACTGCTCCGTGCAGGTGCAGGAAAAGACAAAGAAAGGCTCCCCCGCAGAGCCTCTGGGGAAGCACAGCCCACCCCCGCCCCCGACACCTTGATTTTGGTCTTCTGTCCCCCAGGACTGTGCGAGAGCAAATTTTCTGTTGCTTTCATCTACCTGGTTTTTCTTGTTACGGCAGCTACAAGATGCTAACACAGGGAGTAAACTTCCTTACTGCAAGGACAGACCAGAAAGGACTGATTTTTGACAAAAAGAAAAGTGCTTTTGGAGAAGCATGGCAGGGATCCCCAATAAGTCAATGTCAGACTGGGAGGAAGGGGCCCTGGGCGGATGGGTGGGCTCCCCCTCCCAGCTGTTCTGGGCTGTCTGCATTAGGGCCTGGGGCATTCTTGATCCTTCCTCAAGAGGAAGGCGAGAACAGTGATCCAGTTTTGCATCGATATTTATGTCCGCAGTTAGACCTGATTTCTGTTGATGTGTTGAAAAATCTCTGAAGAATATACATCGGTTCTCAGTAGCGTGTCTGTGGGAGGAAGGCTTTAGCGCAGGTTCAAGTGTGTAGGCCTGTGTGCAGTAAAGTTTAACAAAACTTTGCTAAATGTCTATTCTATTCGAGTCCCTGAAGTGAGCTGGGGAGGGGGCAGTTATGGAGCTCCACGCTGCTTCCACCTTAATGAACGGCAGCCCGGGGCTGGGGAGAGTAATGTGGTGCATAGTGATGTGTTCTAAATGCATTTGTGTGTAGGTGCTAGGGGGGTCATTTCACTTGAGACTTTGCACTTGCATGCCTGTGCATGCACAACTACACCTGCTGAGGCAGGGTGCACACCTGCCTGTCCGTGGGAGTGTGTGCAGCTCTGCATGTGTTTGCTTTTGTCCATACAAATGTGTCTGCTCCAGGTGCAATTTGCAGGTGTGTTTTTTTGCAGGTTTGATCTGTCTTTAGAAAAAGTTTTGCAGTCTTTGCACAAAGACGAATTGTTTTCCTTGCTGATAGCAGCCCATCTTCAGTTGCTGTTTCATGCAGACACAGAACATGTCCTAGAAGACTGTGTGATGTAACCAGAGGGGCTGATGGGCTGTCTTCTGGGTAAGCCCACCAGATAACCTCTACCACGTCCTCCTTCCAGAGACCCCTCCACCTCCTGGTATTTTCTAGAAGAAAGCAGATTCTCTGTTTTCTTCCACTCTCTTTTTTGTGCCCCAGAGTGACTCAAGCATCTTTGTCTATTGTGGGTGTGGGGTGGGCTGCTAATCACCACTTAGGAATTGACAAGATAGCCTGTGCTTGAATTCAGGGAAGTCAAGTCCTCTGAAGAACCAGCCTTGAGCCTGTGAGTTGTATTTTGGGTTCAGAGTGGAGGATAGACTTTAGAGTGTGCAAAGCCATGCAGCTGAGGACCCTCACTCAGGGTGGGTCTTGGTAATGGCAAAGCCTCTGAAAGGACTTGCTGTTCAATATTAGGAAATAAAACAAAACAAAACAAAAAAAAACCAAAAAAAAAAACGCTGGTGGAGGGAGAGGAAGCTGGAAAGGAAGCAGCAGCAGATAGAAGTCTGTATTCCAGACTCCCTTCTCCCTGCCATTGCTGTGTGATGAGCCAGTCACATCCCTCTCCGAGCTTTAAAGGGCTGGAGTGAGCCAGCAAGACCTTCGAAACACCTAAAAGTACTGGTTAAAAGGAAAATTGCCTGGACCCCACCTCAGAAGTCTTGAGGCAGAGTCTCCAGGGGTGAGATCCAAGCTCATGCATATTTCATTTGCTTCTCACGTGACTCTTTTGCCCTCCGGAATTTGGAAACAAATGGACGAGTCTGCTTCTGCTGTCCCTTTCAGATACCCAGACTATTATTCTGGGAGAGAAAATATTGGCAGAGAACAGACAGAATTTTATCCAGGAAAAGAGTGAAAACCTTACATCTTTCAAGAAATAGAAAAAGAAACACAACTCCGAGCCACATCAGGCTGAGAGGAGAGAGCCTGGGCCGGGCGTCTGACCCAGAATGTTGAGGCCAGGCTGGCAGGACTCCCGCACCAAGGACACTGCACCAACCTCTCCACACCGACTCATCACCCCAGCCCCTAGAGCAGGGGAGTGCTCTGTCCCTTGAAATGTTTTGCAATTATAAATCAGAGTGCTACAGCTGAATAAAGAGCCACATTGCCCTGATCTTGTGCAATCCACTGAACTATAATTTTCTGTTAAGTTGTACACTGGTTCACATAAGTTAGCCGGCTGTCTGCAGCATTAAGTGACAGTAGTAATAATGACACGACTTAAGGTTTTAGACATTTATCACCAGACGCCATGCCTTGTCTTCATAGGAATTAACCCACTAAATCCTCAGCAATTCTTGGAGACATGTGCTAATTATGATCCCCTTTTCAAAGATAGGAAACTGCGGCCCAGAGACATTCAATAATTTGCTCAAGGTAACACAGCATAGGGCTTCGACCAGCCTATAAAAGCCTATATGTACAAATCAGAAAAAGGAGCTCCCTTTTGAAGTAGAACAAAATGCCCCCTTTGGGAAGATGCAGCTCATCCAAGTCTATAGCTTGGCAAGCGGTTGGCATTTTTATGTAAGAAAGAAGAAGCCCCTTGCTTCACATGGAGTGAACGCCAAGCCAGCTTGTATAGGTTGGCAAATGCAGAGCGATCTGGGTTTTGGGCCCCCTCATTCCACTTCTGTGGGCTCTTGTGCAGGGTCCAGCAACCCTGAGCTGCCCCAGCAGCACAGAGCTTGTGCTTTTGGGCATAACAAGTTTCAATTCTTGGCAATATGTGAAAATACTGTACATGGACGTGCATGGAAGTGAGCTAAGGCCAGGTGGGGTGCTCTGCCCAGTCACCAGCAGGCTGACTGCTCACAGGAACACTGACTGCTCGCTGGCACCCAGGGAGTTTGGGTCGTTTAAATTATTTTTTCTCAAGCAGATATTTTTAAGGTTCAAAAGGACATAAAAGCGATCCTCAGACTGAACACCACGCGGCTGAGGAGCAGGATAATTCTGCAAATGAGGCTCAGATGGTCTTTGCCCATTTCCACAGGCAGCAGCTACCTGATCAAAGCTCTTACTTAGCAATCTGGTATTCCAAAATGGGTGTTCAAGACAGCATCTTATATTAAGACTCGTGAAACTCAACAGTAAAGAAACAAACAATCCAATTAGCAAATGGGCAAAAGACATGAAGAGACATTTCACCTAAAAGGATGTACAGATGGTAAATAAGCACAAAAAGTCTGCCTGACATCAGAAGCTAGTAAGGAAATGCAAATTAAAACCATAATGAGGCTGCACTGCAGACCTATTGGAATGGTTAAAAGAAAAAATAGTGATAATACCAAGTGAGGGTGAGGATGTGGAGAAACTAGATCACTCAACCATTTCTGGCGGGAGTGTAAAATGACACCACCACCCTGAAAAATTCTTTGGCAGATTCCTATTAAGTAACACTTATAAGTAGATACATACCCTATAGCTCTGCAGTTGCCTTGGGAGCAATTTGTTCAGAGAAATGAACATTCATGTCTGTATAAAAACCTGCATAAAGTCTTCATTTCTATTAACCTTAAACCAACTTAATTGCCCTTCAATGAATGAATGTTTAAACAAATGTGGTGCATCTATACGATAGAGTACTATTCAGCAATCAAAGGGGATGACCTATTGTTACACATACCAACCTAAATGGATCTGAGGGGACAGTATGCCGTGAAAAAAGTCAATCTCCAAAGGTTACATGCTGTAAGCTATAATATTCCTGAAATAACAAAATAATAGAGATGACTAGGGGTGTCTAGGTATGAAAGATATGGTGGAAAAGGGGTGGGTATTGAGAAGTTATTAAGGAGTAGCATCAGGGAGCACTGTGATGGGACAATGTGGTGGTAAAAAAAATCTATATGCGACAAAATTGCACAGGAACATACACATGCACGAGAGTGCATATAAAACTTGATTGTGGTATCGTAGGAGATTTGTGCAAGATGCTCTTGGCAGAAACTGGGTAAGAGTACATAGAATGTCCTTGTCATTTTTTCCCTATGTTCTGTGAATCTACCACAATTCAGGATATTGAATTATGACATGATTAGGAAAAGTTCACATACTCTGAGGGTACAGGAATTCTATAATACGTGAGTGGCACAAATAGTAAATAATATATTGAAGAGTAAAAACAAGAAAAGGCACTTTGTATCACTGTATCTGACTCACCTTATTTGCTAAGAATAAATATAATCAACAACTCAATGTGTCCAGGGCAGCCCATCTCCAGGACTGTGTCTCATTATTTAGAAATCAGACCTTGTTACAGAAATCCTCACACATGAGTGTAAAGAAGCATGTGTGAAGATGCTAATAGCTACATGATTTATAATAGTGAGAAACTGAATCTAAATGTCCATGGAGTTCCTTATGGAAATCCCACTTCATGGAACACTGGACAGCAGTTAACAAGAATGAAGGAGATATTGATGTATAGGCATGGAGAGAGGCCAAAAATCTTGAAGGAAATAAAATCATGGTATTTTAAGTAAATAAAATTAATTTTCAGAATAAGAAATTATCTGTATTATACATATATTGCATATATAAAACATTATATATATTATTTTTACATAAGAAAAACAGGAAAAACACATAAATACGTGCATGTTTGCTTATAAATGAAGACAAAATTATATGGAAAGATGGACCCCAAATTAGTAGTAGATGCTCAGAGATGAAACCAAACATTTATCAAATTCCAGCCCACACATTTTTAAGTTAATTTTTAAAAATTTTTTTACATCATTGTTCATTTTTAAACAATACTTGCTTCCCCTCACCCCCTCAGGGTGTAGTCCCCATAGAGTTTCCTTCCCCAAGGCACCCGTGCACCATCACCTCAGTTTCCTGTGCTCCTCTCTCCATCCCTCTGATCCCTCTTCCTCCTGCTCCCCTGCAGGATGTCTCTGGTTTATAATTGTCCATTTTTGCTTTGTTGTGTTTTGTACTGTTATTATTTCCTTACACCGATGTCTTACTTGGTTCCCTTATATTCCTGCTATAAGTGAAACCATCCGATAATTCTTTTTCCTTCTGGCTTATTTCACTGAGCATAATTCCTTCTAGCTCCATCCATGTTCCTGTAAATGGCATGAGTTTATCTTTTTTGATTGTCCAGCCCACACATTTTACAGATATTATCTCCTTGGATATTTGCAACAGCCTCAGGAAATAAGCACTGCTATTATAAACATCCATTTTCCAATATGGTGGCATAGAAGTAGGAAATGACTTACCCAAGGTCACACATCTGAGCTCAGACCTACTGCACCTGCCTGATTCCTATGCCAATGTACTTATCTTTGATTTCGGACCCTCCTGTTGGGTTTGTTGGGAACAGTCAGTCCAGAATCTGAGAGAAAATGTCTCACTGCTGGAGGAGATCACAGCCTCTAGAATGCAGAGCTGAACTGGGGACAGAATGACTCAACAGAGCCATTGAGTGGGCTTCCAGGTCCCCATGCCTGCCTGTCCATCTGTCTGTCAAACATCCTGCTGCGTGGGGCAGTGATGCTAATCCTCCTCTGTGTGATATATATATATTTATATATATGTGTATATATATATATATATACACACACACACATATGGTGATATATGTATATACACACACATACATATTATATGTAGCATATATGATGTTATTACAATATATATTCCTTTAAAAATTTGAGCTTTCATAGCAGCTCACATAGAAACCTCCCCATTTCCCTACCCCAGGTCATCTCTCTACATTATAACTTCCCTATGCACTGTGGACTTTTCCTTTGTGACACTTCAAAATTAATTATTAGTAACTAGTAGTGCAATGAGCTCTGTGGACGCTTCTGCCTTCTCTAGAAGGTGAGCTTCAGGAAGGCAGGGGCTAAATTTGTGCTAAATTACAGTGCTCTGCCCATCGCTTCCAATAAACGTGGATACCATAATCCCACGTTCAAAGACAGTGTTCATGGTGTTGCCAGTATAATGAATATAATAATTATTTAGTGTTTTGGGCTCTTGCTTCACTTGTTCATTTAAGTACTCATTATCTGGCTTATCCCCTACAGTAGACAAGGCTTTCCCAAGCGTGGGGAATACTGTGGACATGATCCCTGTCTTGGAAGACAAAGCTGGTCGGGAAGGGAGCGGTCCCCCAGCAGGGCTTCGGGGCCGAGTCTGCTGGTTCCTGAGGCCAGGGCCTGGTGCCGGGTCCACTGGTAGCCTCTAAGCTAACAGGGGAGCCTGTGTATACTCCCACGCTCCCACCTGCCATTCACTGCAGCCTCAAACATCCCTTCGAGGGGCCCTGCTTGGCCCCAAGGAAAAATATTCAAATTGAAATCAGCAAAGAGTGTGTCCTTGGCCGACAGCCTCCTCTGAGACCTTGTGGAAGCCTATGTTCTTCATTAGCAAGAAAAGCTTGATCCTTACATCACAGGGCTTTAGTGATGATTAATAAGATGATGAGCACTTCATCCAGCAGGCTCACCACACATAAAAGCTTAGCACTTCACCCACCAGGCTCGCCACTGAGCCCGGGGCACCTGCTCCACAGAGGTGAGGTCAGCTTCTCTCTTTTTGCTGTTCCCCAATCAAGGGCTCTGGCACCTCTTCCAGCCCCAGGGAGAAACTTGGTGCCCTGCTGTCCTCAGGGCAGATAAGGAAACTCGACTTTAATGAAGGTTCTGGGGTTTTTGAAGGAGTTCAATGCTTGATCAGTGCTCACCTGGGTTCTGAGAAACAGACAAGCCCAACAGAGTGGTTTAGTGGCTATTCCAACCGCTCAGGAATTTTTTTCCTTAAAAATAAAAGACTCACTTCTCCACTTGAATAAGTAAAATTTGTTTCCTTCCTTCCTTTCTTTTCTTCTTCTCTCGTCATTTTTTCCCCCCTCTCTGAGCTAGTTGTTTATATTCTCTCTCTTTTATCATCAGCATCACCCCCAATATCATATTCCCAAACACCGGCTCTGCCCTAGGTTGTCGGGGGTTACCCCGTTCGATGTCTTGTACAAAGTAGTCACGGCAAAAGCAACGCCTAAGTTTATCACAGGCTCATTACATGCCAGGTGCTCAGCTTTTATATGTATTATTCCATCCCTGTGGGTCTGCTAAGCCTAAGCGACCTGTTAGGCCACCATTTTGTTACCTACAGTTCTTCTTCTTCTTCTTTTTAGGATTTATTTATACAAGCACTGGGGTGCAGGTCAGAGGCGCGGGGGCTGAGAGGATTCACCAGAGACAGAGCAGGAAGCAGAAGGACCGAAATACACTGCTGAAGGGGGCAGCGCATGAGAGAGGAGAGGTCTCCCTCACCATGTGGGACTCTCCCTGGCTGGCTGGGAATCGAACCCTCACTGCAGAGGCTGTGGACAGCTTCACTGCGCTGCGCTCAACCCGCTGCGCCACCAGGGAGGCCCTACCTACAGTTCTTAATCCTGAGCAAGGTCAGAACAGCCCGGTCAGTTAGTTACAGGAGCCCAACCCTACAAGGTGACTTTCAGATCAATCAAGAGCACAAAGCTGCGTCATGCTGGGAAGGGTACGCATCATGAGGTATGATATGACTGGAAATGCCGGGGGCGGGGGGCTGAGGACCCATATAATAAGGGACCCCAGAAGCTGATCAGTGGACCGCCTTGTTGATAAAACTGAAACCATGGCTAGGGAACTAGGGCTTGATCTCAATTACAATACCAGGTCATCAAGCAGATGAGAAGTGCCTGGAGAGCAGACCCACAATGCCTGATAATACAGATGTCAACACAGTTTCTAGAGACCTTCTTCCCCTTTTCCTTTTTCCTTCCTTCTCCTCACAACTGATGTTGTCTGATTAGTCTATCAATAAAAAGGCCAGGATCTTGCTCTCAGCAGCATCCTGCATGGTGCAGCCTGCTCCACGACTCCCGCTTATTTATCAGTGAGGTGTCGCTGATGCAACAAATCCCATAATAATCCTATGAGGTAAGCACTACCATTATCCCGGTCTTACAGAAAAGGAAACTGAGTCACACATGGCGATTAGGCCACATGCTTACAATCTGCCAGGAAGCGCTGGGTCACGGTGGCGCTCTGCTGCCCGTGGATCTCAGCACATGGCTCTGGCTGCAGTGGGGGTTGAGAGTGGGCTCTGCTCTGCCACACTCACTGTGTGACCTCTGCCTTGTCCTTACCCGTTTGCAGGCTACTTCATTGTCTCTGAAATAGGATTTCTTATTTGGTGTTCACACGAGGATCCAGAGAGCCCTGGCAATGTGCACCCCTCATTAGGGGCCCTCCAGCCCCCCTTCTTCTCCCCTGAAGAAGCCGTAAACAGTATATTCATCCAAGATACAAGATGTGAGAAAGCACCCCCTTGGGGTTCTTTCTCCCAAGTGCAGAGAGACTCAGAAGTTTTCAGCCCACAAAGCTCTCCGAAGTTGCCAAAACCTGCCTCAAGTCTCTGACAGAAGGACATTTGGGGCCACCTGTCCGAGCGCCATCACACGTTCTTTGGGGTGTATCAATTATGTGTTCTCTTGCCTCCATTAATATTTCAGGCATCATAAGCATAAATAAAACATCCATTAATTAGGAGTTTGCAATCAGCTCCTCCTTCCCCCATCTTTCCTGGCTACCAGCCTGCTTTCCCAGCCTGAGCATTAGGGTGCATGGCCACTGGCCATAAATCACCACCCATCAGGGGTGGAGTGGGCTCCCTGGACAGAACAGAATAATGGGCTCAAGGGACCTTGGGGTGCAGTTGCCGGGCGGCAGCAATGAGAGCAACCAATTTCTGTTGTTTTTCCTTTATAGAAGACATTAAAATTATTCACGAGGTGCTGCTCAGCGGAACGCTGGGATCCTTTCCCCCCCAGCAGGGACAGATTTCCAGGCCAGAACTTGCTACTGAAGGATTTAACATTGGTTAAAAGCAAACCTATGAAAGCAAGGAGGGCATTCATACACTAAGTGTTCGGGGAGTCTGGGTACCCCACTGCAAGGCTGCCAACAAATTACATTAGGTGGAGATTCTTGTACCTGGTGGGATTTACAGGTGGCCGGGATCCGTCACGAATCTCGGTTCACTGGGGCCAAGTGCTGGCCGTGACTGCTATTCACGTCCTCAAAGCGTGGACTGGCACCTTCAACAGGTCGGTGGACAGAACAGGAGAAGCCACTCAGACTGGGGCACTTGTCACTTGTACAGACAAGCTGAAGGCCCGGGGACCTATAAGAGTTTTGTCCCAATTAGTGGGCTTGGCAGGAAGGAGGCTGGTTCTTGGACAGCTCTCAGAGCTCCCTGATGCCAGTTGCTGCCTCAAATGTCCACAGATGCAGGGGAACAGCAGGGCAGGCTGAGCGAGGGATGGGAGGACCAGAAGTCTGAGGAAGGCGGAGTGGCAGGGACACACGGATCCTAAGCAATGGAGCTGGGCTTTGACCCCGGCCTGCCTGGCTCCAAAGGTGCATGACCCACATGCAGGACCCAGCTCTTGAGATCAAGCAAGATAAGCTTCACAATCAACAAATAGCAGAGCTTTCTGTTATGAGTCATTCCCTGCTCCCAGATTTCAACACAAAGATGAATGCATGTCCTTTCTGGTCTAGAAAAAATTGGATTTGGGCCTCCCCTGGTGGCGCAGCGGTTGAGTGCTGGGCTGCAAAGCTGCCCGCAGCCTCTGCAGCGCCGGTTCGATCCCCGGCCGCTGGTGAGAGTCCCACATGGTGCGTAGACCTCTCCTGCCGTGCCAGCTGCTCCCCTCAGCAGTGTACTTCGTCAGTCTGTCTGTTCTGCTCCCCACTCTGGCTCTGGTGAATTCTCTCACCCTCCCGTGCTTCTGACAGTACCCAGTGCTTTTATAAATAAATAAATAAATCTTAAAAAAAAGAAAAAGAAAAAGAAAAAATTGGATTTTTCTGTGACTGCAGATGTGTACCCCAACATCTTCAATGTTTACTGTTCTGGCTCCTCCAAAGCCTTTGCTCTGGGAATTCCATCAAGTGCACCTCAACCCCATGCCGTTCTCTGCCAAGGGTCTTCGGTCTTCCCAGGACTTGGCTTCCCTCGTCCTTTGTGCAAAGACCTCGAGTTCAGGAATTCTTGCATTTACTGTATATTGGATTGAGCCTGCAAGTTCCCTTGAAAATTTAAGGGTTAGCTCATCTCACCTCGAAAACAATAGTGCTCTTAGCACCGACAGTAGAATATGAGTGTTTGACACCCGTCTTGCACTCAGCACTCCGCCTGGCTGGATGTGACTCCCTCCTTGGTCTCCAAGTTATTCAAGTTGACTTGCCACGTGATCATCCTATGGGGCTCCTGACCTGCCTTTGCTCAGTGACCCTCACCAATTGGCAAGGAACTGGTTAAAAACTTTTACAAAATGGGTGCTTTTATAAATTGCCAGTGGCTATGACAATTGGAGCAAATTTTTAGAGAAGAAATTGGAATATAACTCAAGCACTCTTAGGATTGTTCCTTGTGGTTTTGTTCAGTAATTTGACTTCTGGGAATCTCTCCTAAGGGAATCCTCCTTATAATCTTATACTGCTTACTGTGTACCTTCTCTCTGCCTAGCCATTGCTTACGTAAACATCTCATTTATATCCCAAACACCGCCACGGGCAGATTTAAATACCATACCCACAAAGGCGGGACATGCACAGTCCAGAGAGGGTGAGTCACTAGGCTGAGTCCTTTAGCTGTGGGCAAGATAGTAGCCAGACTTCAGCCCTTCAGACTTCAGCCCATGCACTTGGCCACACTCCACAGCAGTGCTGTTTTGGAAGCTCCATCTAATAAGTTAAAATGAATTTTATGGGAAGCTGAGTAATTATATGACTTGAGCCCAATTAAAAATTGAGCCCATTCTGCCAGAGTTTGAGGGATTCTTTTGATTAATGCTGGGTAATGGATTCCTTCTTTTAACCAGAACCTCAAGGTCCAGATAGCCAAGCTTCTGTAAAGTGCCCAAAAATGTTCACCCGATGGCCCCGTGTGTGCGGGCGTGTCTGTGTGACTTTGAGGCCTGTAAGTGACCAAGCAGAGAAAAGTCTCCCAGCTCCCGCAAGCAGACATCTGATTTTTGTTCTCAGCAGCCAAGTGGCTTAATTGGAACATACGCCTGCTCAGAAGCGCAGGGCAGCCCAAGGCTGTGGCAGCCCCCGCCCTGCGCTGTGAACGGCCGTGTCACTTGGCAGCTGTGTGACCTTGGACAAGTCGCTGCGCCCTAACTGTCGTCTCTTCCACTTGTAAGTAGTGGGATGAGTCTTTAGGGACTTCATTCCCAGCAACGGAGCTAAGTCTGAGAGTCACTGGCAGCATGTTGCTCAGAGGTGGGTTCAGAGGTGGGTTCAGTGCCAGCGGCCTCAACTCCCCAAACCTTGGCGGCGGCTGCTGTTTTTACTTCGCCACCTGCTAGGTGACCGTGTCACCCATCACCCCACACAACTTTGCCCGAACACACCGATGCTTATTTTTCTCTAGCATTTTGAGATGTAGAGTTTTGTAATTTCTTGGTAGACAGGAAGGAAGGGGCTGGACCACAGGGGCTGGTCTAAGTCAGTCACCTGGCCCGGCCACTGTCGGCTATGCTCCTGGAGAACATTTGCTCCTCCTGGGGGTTATGTCCCGCCTGCAAGTTCACATTGCACAGAATAAAAACCTGGACAGGCTCACCGCTTGCAGACCCGGCTCGTTCGAATGCCCAAGACCACGATGGACACCAGAACCGACGCTTCTCAGAACCGACCTGAAGCAACAACCAAAGAAGGTGTGACCGGACTCTCGTCCCTGCCTCTCTAAGCCCTTTGTTTGCTTCCCCTGTAAATGAATTTTCTCTGCTCCTATTTGGGGAGGAGATGGCTTCCCGTTCTGAGGTCAAGTCTGCCCTACTATTCCAAACACTGTTTCACTTAGTCGGCTCCAGTGACAGCGGACAGGGTGGGGGGCAGCCCACGGGGCTGTAGTCAAACCACTTAATCCCCGGAAAGTCGAGATACCCCTTGCAGCTCTTCTTGGAGGAGCACTATCAGGACAGGCGGGGAAAGCAGGGAGGTCCCGGGTGAATTGCCTCTGGCCATGGATACTCCGTGGCTTGATGACAGAGGCCGGGAGGGCTGCTCGTGTTGGGAGTGAGGGGTGCTCGTTCTTCTGAGTGCTCCTCATTCATCTGTGAGACCAGTCCCTGCCAACCTCCTAGGCTTGGTGAAGTCAGTGAGGGGCATACGGGGTGACCCCGACCACAGGCGGGCCAAGCTGTGAGCTCTGCGTCCTGCGCGAGAAGTGGGCGGTCATCTCCAGCACCCCTGACTGGCTGAGCTGCTGAACCAAGCCACTGGCTGGAGCCCCCTTCCTGCTCCCATGACGGCCTCTGCTCAGCTGTCTCCAAAACCTGGCCACTCTGAGGGCCTTCCTGAACACTGTGTGCTGTGTCATCTCTGCTTTTGCAACCGCTGGGTCCTGGCCCATAGCGCCCCTACCTGCCTTCCCCAGTGCGTGGGCCCTAACTAACTCTTCCTGAGCTGGGAAGAGACCCGGGCGCCCGCTGGGCTGTGTTGCTCCTGAAGTCACTCTCCTGGAGATCTGCTTGCTGCACAGAAGCGTGATTCGAGGGCTGAGATTTTCCACTGGCTTTTTTACCCACGTGGGCTTGTGCCAATACTGAGGCCCAATTTTTTTCTGAAAGTCCATTTATGCTAATTCACTAATTTAGCTGCAAAGGTGTGAGTGCGCACGCTTGTGTGAGCTTGTGGATGTGTGTACGTGCGTGGGTGTGTGTGTGCACACACACATTTGGTCTTATCAGCACACTTGTTTGGAGCTGCACTGAACGACTGTCTTTGAGAAAGAACAACATTGCCGCTCTGTGTCAAGCTGATTAATTCCTGGTGCAGCTATAATGAAAAACAAACCCCATTTCTGTCCCAGCCTTGTTACGGCCTGCATTTTCTCTGATTTTTTCTTCTTAATCTATCTTCAGAATCTTAACAGCTTGTGTAATCTTCCAATAATTCTATTGGACTTTCTTGTGTGACTTGCTCAGAGAAAATGGAAAAAATCACATTGCTCTGGCTTATCGTAAATTCTTAGAGGCTGTGCCTAGCTCCACAATTTATGGACTATCTTAAAAGGAACTCTCATAAACGTTAGCATACTTAGTTCAATCTTGAGCCTCTAATTTAGGAGCTCAGTCATAAGCTCCTAATGTATTTCATGGAAAAGATCATCACAGTTAACACAGAATTTACTGTGTGCCAGTTGCTGGTCATTCTATGCATTTTACATGTTTTAACTCATTTAAACTACGACTCTATTTTTTAAAAAAGATTTATTTATTCACGCATATAAGAACCGGGGTACAGGCCAGAGGTGCAGGAGGGTGAGACGATTCACCAAAGACAGAGCAGGGAACAGAACAGGCAGACTGACTGAAATACACTGCTGAGGGGAGCAGTGGGCGAGCCAGCAGAGGTCTGCTGTGCCATGTGGGTAGCTCCCTGGCCGGCAGGGATCGAACCCGCACTGCAGAGGCTGCAGACAGCTTCACAGCACTGCGCCCAACTGCCTGCGCCACCAGGGGAGGCACTAAACTACAACTCTAGAAGGAGATAATATTATTATCTCTATATTAAAGATAATTCAACTGAGGTTCAGAGAGGTTAAGGAACCTTCTCAAGGTAACACAGCCATTAATGTTAGCATTTGGCTAGTCTTCTATATTTATCCCAAGGCTGTTTCATTACCTCACAAAGCAGCTAACATTGGTTGAATTATTTTTTTCTTTTGGTAGAAGAACTGGGGTGTAGGCCAGAGGTGCAGGGCATGAGAGGATTCAGCAGAGACAGAGTGGGGAGCAGAACAGCCAGATCGACTGAAACACACTGCTGAGGGGAGCAGCGGGGAGACAGGAGAGGTCTGCTGCGTCATGTGGGTAGCTCCCTGGCCGGGGATGGGGTGGGGGGATCCAACTCAGAGCACTGGGACTTAACCCCTAGGCCACCAGGGAGGCTCATTAGTTGAATCTTTATTACCTGCTGAATATCTTGAAAGGCGCTTTATAGCCATTGTTGACTTGACCAAACCTGGTCGAGTACCACAATTCCCCAGGAATTTACAGAAATTCAGTCTCTCTGGCTCCATCCTCCTCACTCAGCTACTCAGAGTGGAAGTGAGAACAGGGACCTGCATTTTGAGTTCTAGTTCGGTCTACCTGCCAGACAGGTCCTGGGCAACTTGGTGGGGAAAATAGAAGTATTTTCTCTCCTTCTGCTCTCAGGACAAATAATTGCTGCACCTCAGCAGCCCCAAGTTGAGGTCACCCCCAAGGGGCAGAAACAACAACAAAACGAGCATTTATTCAGATTCGCTCTGGCTAGTCGTTCTCTGTTGCCCTTTGTGCGCTCCGTTTACTCAGTGAAGCTCACTGGCAGCATATTCTTCCTACAGCTCCATTTAACAGACAAGGGAACTGAGCCGAGAAGGCACTGGGTTGTTTCGAGGGCACACAGCAGAGACAGGAATGCCCCAGGGAGGAGCCCTGGGCAGGGTCTGTGGGCGGCTGCAGGTATTCCCGACACCGGCAAACTCCTCCTTACTGTTGAAGCTGTTGATGTCCACAATGAGGCGGCCAGATATTTAAACAGAATCGGGGCTGAACGACACAGAAAATTAAGATCTGTCCATTTTCCTTCGCCTCCATCCATCTTCTTGCTTGGATGATCTCCGTGGTCTGCTGAACCCCCTGCAGGGCAGGCCGATCCCCCTCTAATCCACTATCCGCTGAGCAGTCAGGGCGATTGGAAACACTCACAAATGAAAGTTCTGAAGCCTAGTTAATTAACCTGCTGGCCATGATGGTGTCCTGGTTGTGCTGTTGTCCTGCAGTCGCAGTGAAGCCAGGCTGGAGGGAGCTGGGGCAAAGACTCATGGGACTTCATGCTGTGACTCCCTGTCTCTAATTATTTCAAAATAAGAAGAAAGAAACAAGACAGATAGATAATAAGTGGACAGATTCAGGGTTCAGAACTCACTGCTCCCATTGCCACTCGTCCCAGCCTGTACACTCCGGCTTCCTGCGACTTCTCCAGCACCTTCTACCACCCCCCGATGCTGCAGCCAACTTGACGCCTGCCGGCCTCAGGGCCTTTGCACTTACGAGCTCCTTTCCGGATCTCTTGGGTTATGCCCGTGGCTACCTCCTGCTTCTTCAGGTTTCAGCTTAAATGTTGCATCTTTATGTCCTTTCCCTGTTTTTCTCTCCATCCTCCCAGGAGTGGGCAAACTCTGCTAAGGGCCACAGTAAGTATTTTAGGCTTCATGGGTTGCCTAAGGTCCCTGTTACATGTTATTATTTTTGCTTATAATTTAAAATGTCAAAAAGTCATTCTTGGCTGGCGGTGTGCTGACTCTTGATCTGTCTGGCTCAGTCTCCAGCTCCTGTTCTACCCGGCGTCGTCCAAGATGGCTCCCCCATGCTCTGGCCTGTGTGCGCCACCTGCCTTCCCCGCCAGACTGCAGGCTCTGGGAGCAGGTTACACAACACGAGATGTTCTGTCCTTTGCTTTTTTCCTGACATGATGGTGATTTTAATGACAAGTAAAGCAGAACCAGAACGAGAGAAATACATCCTCTATCACGGTTACGAATATAAGCTCAGAGCTCTCCCCTTAAATGCAGGGCTAACCCCAGGGGGCCACGAAGAAGAGAAGAAATCTGTGATCACTCCTCAGAGCTCACCCACTAGATCCTTCGACGAGAATCCACCCAACCAAGGAGCTGTGCCTCCAACACAAGTGCCCCAGCCGCCCTCTCCCTGTGGCTGTTACGTGCTGTGTCAGCTCGGAGCATCCTCTCGTCGGGGAGGACAGTTCCCGGAATCATCCTGGACCATCAGTGGCTGGAATCAGAGAGGACAGAGGTGGGGTGGCCTCCCCTCTGACCAGGTGGGGGCTCCCCCATCACATCGTTTCAAAGTTTCCGTAGAAAGGTCAACAATGACACGCAGGAGGAAGCCTCATTAGGCGGCTTTCTGGATTTTTCTGTCTAATGGAATTGCTCCCTGCACTCTCATCGCCTCGTCTCTGAAAAGAGATGACTCAAAAGCTTTGATGGTGCTTCAGGAAACAGGCTCTTCAGTGTCTGGGCCGGTCACGTGGGCCGACATTGGAATAACAAATATTCATGGCCACTCACAGGCTCAGGGGCTGGGAAGCCACTCACCTCCGGCACCCGAGTGCTCTCCTGTCGCTCATGGGCTGAGAGCGGGCAGGTGACCTGTGTGGGTCCCCAAATAGCAAGCAGCAGCTTCAAGTCTGGGGTGTCAGGGAGTCACACCTGCCCTGGACAGTTCTGTGCCGGCAGCTGGGGGGTGGCCCACAGACTGTCTCCTCTTCTTCCCTTCATAATAGGGCAGAGAAGCTGCACGTCTTCATCTGGCTGCTCAACTGACATCCAAAAAGCTGTGAGTGTCTCATGTGGCGTGGTGAGTTTGATGAGAAATGCACACCTGGGAGAGCACCGTGACCCCCCCCACCTGAAGTGTCCCCCTCTTTTATTCATCACTGTTGCTGTTGTTACTATGACTGTGACTTAAGAGCAATTCTCTGACTTCACCTCTTGGGCTGTTCCTCGCCTTCGTGGTGGCTCCAGCGGGGCGTCTGGGTGTGGATTCAGTGAGGTGACGTGTGCACAGAGCTGAGGCACTTGCCTGCGCTCAGCCTTTCATCCTCTGTGGACACCCATGGCCTGTGCTCAGACCAGGAGATGAGACCTTCCCCGTGGGGTCACTGCACCCCCAGGGAAGGTGTCTACAGCGCTGGGGCTTAGATCGGAAATCAGACACCCAGAAATCACAGGGAAAGCAGCTGGTCCCGCAGTTGGTCTGCCACTCGGGCAAGGCACACAGGCCCGAAGGACTCAGCTTGCTCAGCTATGAAACGGGAAGAACAAAAACCTCCTTACAGGGTGATAGAGAGGGTCCCTGTGGGGGTGAGCCCTGCAGTGTCCCTCTGCGGCACCTACTTCCCTCCTCCTGCTCCCAAGTCTGTCTCACAAACACCTGCCTCAGGCTCTGCCTTCACACTCCGGCTCTGCTCCCGCTACAGAAAGCCAGAAAGCTGTGCCCGTCCCTTGCACACAGGCTGCAGCTCGCTCCGGGGCTGGGACTGAACATCTTTGCAGATTGTCTGCCCCTGACATTCACTGTCCTCGGCTTGTCCTGGGCTGGCTCCTGTGTGGAGGGACAGCTGCAGGCTTTGTTCTGAGTGGACGCTGGGCACCTGCATTCTGCAGCTATTGGGGAGCCTAAGGGAGAACAAGAATGGGGCTTTTACTTTTTAGCTCAGAGATGCTTCTGTCTCTGCCCCCATCATGCAGGGTGTTCTCCTGTGTGACTGTGCAGATCACACAGCACGTCTCTGTCTCCCTCCATGCAGGTCCCAGAGGCCTGGGGGCCCTTGGAAATGCCCAGTCCATCATGTCGCTGCCCAGACCTCCCAGTGGTCTCCACTGGTGGTCTCCACAGGATAAAGACAAAATCCTTCCCAGGACTACCCAGGACTCACTGGGTTTCTGGAACATTCTCCTCCCACCTCCCCATCAAACTACACCAGCCTGCCCTTTGCACTTGATTTTGCATCCTTCCTCCCTTTGCCCACGCTGATGCATTGAGACATTGAGGGTTGGCGAGGGGGGCTGTCTATCAGGCCAGGGAGAACATTCAGAGGCCTAGGGCCCTGAAAATATCACACTACCTCCATGCAATTTATAATAAAATAGCAGATTGCAACGTGTAATTTTATGTTTCAAAATTATGCACATTCATATAATGCTGAAATAAATTAGTTCTATTGTGTTTGCTCTCACCCTCTCCTTTAAGATTTTTTTATTCATTCTCTTTTACTCTTGTCTTTCTAGAGCCCTGCTTTTCTGATACCCCAAACCTTTACGTAAGATGCCAGTTGGGAATTTGAGCAACTAGGGGTCAAGCTTGGGATTTTTAGAAAAAGAAAGAAGGAATTAAATGAGGGCAGAATAAGGACTATTCAAAGAAGACAGGAGGTCTCCAGTACATCATCATCATCATCATGACCAACTTAGTATCACCATCACTATCACCACTGCCACCACAGTCACCACAACCATCATCACCATGACCATCATCACCATCATGACCAATCAGATCAGCATTGTCATTATTGACATTATTGACACCAGCAATAATGGTGAAATCACCTGTGTTCGGCTATGTATAATGAGGCAGGTGCTTCACTGCGTCTTTCCCATATTCTTTAAGGAAATCATTTGATCTTCATTTGACAAAAAAAGAAAAGCTAAGACTCAAGGACAAAATTCATATTCCGACCACCTGACCCTCAAGCCAAAGCATTCACCCCCATGCAATTTGGGCCCCCAAGTCTAGGAGGTCTCCAATACCACATCCTGTAGGACAATCCCAAGCAGAGCCAGGGACATGGACAGATAATACCCAGATATACTAGTCTCTTACTGTACCTCTTCTATAAATTAAACTGTCACAGGTGTGCCTGGATAGGAAAAGACACTGTGTGTGGACACTTGGGACGAACCACGGGGGTCTTGGGATGTCCGCCTGCAGATCAGGGGCCACAGGGGAGTGACCCAGGGGAGACCCTCACGAGAAGGTGCCAAGGGCCCAGCCACTCACTCTTAAGGAGTTAATCTTTTTTTTTCTATTTTTTTTTTTTAAATTCAAGTCCACTTTCCACATCCCCAAAAAAGCCCGCATCTCCACCAGCTGAATGTGAATCACCCCCACACTCAGAGTACAATTGGGCGTCGTGTTCTTTACTTAATATCAGCAGTAGTAACGGCTCAGCACCAAAAAAGCCCCAGTAATTATAGGTCTGTTTTCTCCGCTGTTATTACTTGCATGTAACAAAGCACCTGCCACGTTAATTGTGCCCTTTTAATAAATATCTCCTCCAGCCAACCAGCCGAAAATGCACTGGGGGGAGGGGCTGTGTGTTGGAAGGAGAGGCTTGTCTCTGCATCCTCAGGTTATCCCGAGTGCAAAGGTGAACTCATTCTTCCCCGGCTGCAGAGACCTTCAGGGACCATCATTGGTTTTTTTTTTTTTTTTTTTTTTGTTAAAGAAGCAAAAAACAAAACCAGAGACAAAGTCAAGAATCCTCTTGAAAAGAATGCTGGAAGCTACCAGACCTCCTTGCCTTGTATGCAAAGTCATGGCATCATCTTGAGGTTGAAGTTCCCTGAGGAAAAACAGAACAGGAAACACGCTCCCTGCTCCGAGGATCTAGGTGCGGTGGGACTTCCCTTTCCTATTTACACAGAGACAGCACACCCCCCAGGGCCTCCTCTGAGGGTGCCCCCCTGAGCTGGGATGCAGCTGAAGTCCCCTAGTCTCACCCAGTCTCCCCTCTGTGTGTCTGTCCTCATCTCCTTTATCAAGACACCAGTCGTGTTGGAATAGTCACCATGTCACCAACTAAATGACCTTGACAATGACCCTGTCTCCAGATACAGTGGCATATCCAGGTACTGGGGTTAGGATTGTGGCATATGAATGGGGGGCAGCCCTCAACAGCCCCACAAGAGGAGGGCGTCACTTGATCACAGGATAGCCATGAGTTAGTGCTGACCAACGCTTCCAGCTTTCCGAAGTAATTGTACCATTTCTAGTCCTGCCACCAGCAGTGTGTGTGTGTGTGCGTGTGTGTGCGTGTGTGTGCGTGTGTGTGTGCGTGTGTGCATGTGTGTGTGTGGTGGGGTGCCAGTTCTCAGAGCCCTGACTTCTCTTGATGACAGTCTTCTCTTCGTGTGAGCCAGCCTGGCGTGGAGTGACCGAGTCTCATTGCGGGTTTCCAGGCTCTTCCTGCACAGTAACTCTGTCCGATTCACTCTTCCTTCTAGTCTGTGTCGTGCAGGGACATACACCTGGAAGCTGCTCAGCTCAGATACCTGTGACTCCTCTATCTGCATCTCCATCTTGGAAGCAGTGATTTTCTCTGGCGGGATGGGGATGTAACTTTATTTTTTTTTACAGGTTTAGGAAATGTCTCAAAACTCATGATTTAGTGTGTGTTGCTTTTCTGAGAAAAAACAAGCTTTGTTTTAAAAAGAAAAGTGAAAACCTCAGATGCCTGTGCGCTGGGCATTCACTTCAGGGATCTGGAGTGCTGATTCTGCAGTGTGCTTCTTGATTGATTTCTGGTTTTCAAAGAAGTCACACATTGGAGAGCATTGGGACCACCCATTGCTGTTGAGGAAGCTTCTGGAAGACAGAAATGAGACCAGGTTGAGATGCGTGTGCACAGTAAGGATATGAGCATATGTGTGCACGTATATGTACATGTATCTGTATGTATTATATGTGTTTGAGTACATATATTATATACTTTTTAAATGATCTGTAGGACACTCTGCTGAGAACTTTGCCAGAAATCCTAAAGGTATCATAATGAGATTGGTGGCTGTACATTAGCATTAATAAGAATAATAATCACCATCATGTTTCCTTCCTGATATTTGGAGGGGTTAAGGCTCAGAGTTAGGGCTCAGATCCATCTGACTCTTATTTGTTGACATCCTCCTACCTCCATAAGTCCAGGTCTTTCACACTTTAACTGCAGGATCTCTAACACTCATGATGCTGCAAGATGAGTGTTATTAAGCCCCATTTTACAGATGAAGAAACAAAAGCACTCGCCCAAGTCAAGTGGGAGTCGACCCCTGTCGCTAGGACTCCCAACTCCCCGAATCCTATTATTATTCATAATACTTCAGATCTCCATTAAATCTCAAGCGCAGCCATATCTGGTCTTGCACTGCCTTTGAGGGACAGGTCCATCTGCCAGAAAGTTCTCCCTGGCATGAGTTGAAATTGGCCTCTTTGCAACTTCACCCAATTGCTTCCAGTCCACAGCCCAGCATTTAGCACTTAATTACATCTTGTCTTCTATTGTGCACTAATTGTCTCTTGTGGCTCCTCCCTTCTCTCCTGATGACTTGCCAGCTCCTCGAGGGCAGAGACTCAGTCTTGTAGCTGAGCACCTTGCAGAAAGGCAGAGCCAGCGCTTACTTATCAAATGCATACTTGTTGATGGAAAGTTCCCACCAGGATTTCCCCCTTGGGGCCTCATCCCAGGTGTGTGGAGACAGCCTAGGAAGGTCACAGGGGATTTGCAATTTAAATATGCATACAGTTTGTGATAATTTGCATACTCCCTCAACAGCCTGTGCAGTCTACACTCAGCAATTTAACATTTAAAACGACACTGCTTCCCCGCGGCTGTCATTTCTTCTCTTTCTTCTTTCCTTCTTCAACACTGTGTGCATATTAAATCAGGCCTGGGAGTTCACACCCTGTGTAAAGTAAGCAGTGCTCAGGGGCAGCAAGAGCGGTCAGGGGGAGGCCTCCTGGGTATAGTTGTGCTGGCCCTCTCAAGGGAACTGGTCTTCCATGCTTGCCAGCACTCTCAGGCACAATGACTCACTCCCACGCTGCTTTGCTGCTGGCCCTTGCCTGCCCTCACTGGGGTATCTCAGCTGAAAGTATTCAGCACTTGCAGTTGCAAAGGTTGGAAACCCTCCTCAAAGCAGCTTAAGCCCAAAAAGGGAATTTGAAATCATGGGCTTCTGTAACTGGACAGCTTGAGGACAGACCGCAGACTCTGGATCTGGACACTAAAAGGACCTCACCAAGAGTTAATAAAGATCTCTCCTCCCGTTCCCCCATTGCATGCACAGTTCCAGTGGAAAGAGCTTCTCTTGCGCGACAGATGAAGTGAAAATCTCAAGGCTGCAGCTCATTGGCTCAACATGGGTCACATGACCACCCCTAGACCAATAGCCACACTGGGAGAAAAATACAGACATTAGCTTATTCCCAAGGGAGTCTTGTTTCCCCAGATCGTGGGGTCTGAGAGTGGATGGGAAGGTGCCACCTCAAAGGACATTCAGGAGCTTTCACAGCCACAGCCACGGCCACAGCAGCCCACCCCCGTGGGCCCCACAGTGTCAAGTCTCTCCCTCACCCCATGCTCCCTGAGGACAAGGAGACCCCTTGTGGATCGCAGCATGGAAAAGGACAGGAAAAAGGACCCTTCAAGGCACTCCAGATCCCAGCTGCTTGCAAACTGCCGAATGCTGGGATGACAATGATGAGTGAGCAGAGACACAGCTCCTGCCACCACGGGGCTCACGGTCACGCTGGGAGGCAGAGGATGCACGAGCGACTTTCACAGTGTGCTGGGCATTGAAGAAGTGTGGACAGTCCCTGCTTGTAGAAGGTGCCGACACCACCGCCTTACACGGTCCTAAGTTGTTTCATTCACCCTCAGGGCAGCTTCTAGGTTGATACATCCAGTACTCTGCTCTTCTTCCAAATAGAGAAGGAAATGCAGCCCCCCAAAAAGGAAGCACACCTCCAACTTGCCAGCAAGCAATGACACTACATCCCTCCACGCTGATGACGCTATTGTCCTTGATCCTCCCACAGCCGCGGGAAGGGCCCTCTCATTTTATAGCCCGGGAGACAGCCTCGCAGAGGTGAAGAGGCTGGCCCATTGCCAAGGGGTGGTGCTGGGCTCTGCAGTCGGCTGAAGCCACAGAGGTGACTCGGTGTCCCCTGCACCTGGGGCTGGGGCGGAACTCACTGCTTGAGCTCGTGCCTCAAACCCCAGGGGTGTCCCCTCGTCCTCAAGCTGTGTTCCTCTTTGCTGTCGCTCTGACTTGCCTTGTCACTAGGCAAGGACCCTGGTACCTGGGCGAATGGCTGTCGGCAGCCTTGGTCCAGAGGGAAGAAGGAGGCGTCCTTGGTGTTCTCCTTGCCAGAGCCTTGAAGCCCTGACCCAGAAATGCCAGCCTCCTTCCCAGAAGGTATTTCTGTGCCCTCCATCACTCATTGCTAACCCTGTTCCAGAAGCTGCCGATGGCGTGGTGGCGTGCGGCCAGCCCCGGGCCCTGGCTGGTGTGCGTGGCAGCCGGCATCTGGCCTATTTTGCTTGAGTGATGAGCGCCAAGACCTGCCGCTGTCCTGCTGGGGTGCTGTGAGAGAAAGCGGGGGGCGAGGATGATCCCACACGTTTCGTCTGAAAACAACTAGACGTTGTCACTTACTGGGAGGGAAGATGTGGCCGAGGCAGAGTTTGAGCAGGACGGAGTTAAGAGTTTGGTTTTGGACCCAGTCAGTTCAGCTTGCCTACCAGCACCCGAGAGGGGGCATCAGAGCCAGCTGGGCATGGGAAGAGCACGAGGCTGGAGAGGCAAATGTGGCATTGGACACCACGAGACTGCATGAAAGGCCATAGGATGGAAACCACGAGAAGGAGTTTGAAGACACCCCTGCAGCAGCCATCCCCGGAGCTCGGGAGCCTAAGAACCAGCAGTGAAGACTGAGAAGCGTCGTAACGGGTGAGACGGGAACCAGGAATGAGACCACGGAGGGCCAGGGAAGAAGCTATTTCAAGAAGGGAGCAATAAATTGCTGCTAATGCCGTGCTCAGCGGGGTTCGGTGGGGGCTGAGCATTTCCTCTGTGCAATGTGGTTTCGGCACATTACACATCACTGCAGGGGCAGCTTTGCAGGGAGCTGGAAGAAAGCAGCAGAGGACGGGGGCAAAGTGAGCGGAGACCGTCCTTTCTATGTGTCTGTAGCGAAACAGAACCAAAGAGCGGACAGAAAGGAGGCTTTTTCCCAAGCTGAGAAGAGCGACAACACGCCTGCCTTCCGATGCCAGCAATACAGCGGGGAGGGATGGGTTTATGCTGCAAGAGAAAGACGGGCCAGTTGTAGGAGTCGGTCCCTCAGGGGGCCTGAGCAGGGAGGGGGGTGACCCAGCAGCCAAGGCGGTGTTTGGCCTTCCGTTGCAAACCACGTACCGTCTCTCCTCCACCTGGGGGCCTCGCCCCATGCATTCTTGCTTTTTCTGCTCAGAACCACTTCCAACTTCTTGAAGAATGTGCCTGTTTGAGAGAACAAAGCCTAGGACAGAACACTTGCTATTTCTGCTAGCGATAACCATGAATTAGAGGGAAGAGAGAAGTAGGAGGTGACAGAAGACTTTGTCTGAGCTACTGAATTTAGGTGTGTGCTGTGAGGGTGCTTGTGAGATCACCTTGCTGGGGATGTTTTCAAGGTTGGGAGGCAGTTCCAGAAGGAAGTTAAAATTAACAAACACCACAAAAATACAGGGACAAAGTGATCTAAGAAGTTTGCAACAAGCCTGCCATTCACCACGGTTTCTCCAACTTAGAAACAGTTGCATCTCCTGGTTCCTTTCAAGGTCACTGGTGCAGTGCATGGAAATCGAGAGCCGAGTGAGGCCCCCGGGGGTGGACAAGAGGGGGCTCCCATCCTCAGGGAGTGAGAAATGCGGTAAGGTTAAGTTTACCCAAGATGTCAGTCCGTGTGCGTGTGTGCAGAGAGCGAGGCAGGAATGCTCTGGATGCGCAGAGTCGGTTACCAGAGGTTGAGGAGTGGACCCTGCAGGGAGGTATAAGACGTGCACTTGGGACTAGCATGTGTAAACCCCCATGCTGTGAAACACCTGGACATGTTCAGGAAACACCGGGTAGCTGGGTGCAGTGGGTGTTGGGTCTTTGTTCTTAGAGCTATGAGGATCCATTGGAAAATTTTAGTGGGGGCTGATTGTGGCGGACACATTTAGACTCCAGAACCTGTCAAGAAGTGGTCAGTTCCCAGGCGTTCCCCCAGTAAATGGACAGGCTGGCCCAGTTACGCGGTGGCATGGTTGGATTGGAATGTTATCTAGGCTTTGAGGTCTTGCTGTAGGGGAAGGAGAGAAAGCTTTCTGTCCGCGGCTGTGACCAACCAAGGTCTTGTGCCTTTGGTGAGACAACTGTGAAACGGCTTAGACTTCAGATTCGAAATTAAGTTCAGAATGAAGAGCCCCAATTTTTTTTTTAAGATTTATTTTATTTATTTATGCATATAAGAACTGGGTGTGGGGAGCAGGTGAGAGAGGATTCACCAGAGGCAGAGAGGGGAGCAGAACAGGAGGATCTACTGAAATATGCTGCTGAGGGGAGCAGGAGAGAGTGAGACAGGAGAGGTCTGTTGTGCCATGTGGGTCACCTCCCTGGGCAGGGATTGAACTCATGCGGCAGTGGCTGGCAACAATAGCTTCATAGTGCTGAGACTTAACCCCTGCCCCACCCAAGAAGACCCCACACTTCCTAGGCACAGGTTGCTCATTGCAGGAACATCCATTTAAGTAACTACTAGGACAAGGCAGATACTACATAGGGTGATCTGGGTAACCCCTAAAAATGTAGGAGGTGGATCTCTGAGTACACAGGTGAGTATTAAATAATGGACTGGCACAATGAAAAAGTTATCCCTTTTTCAGCTCCCTCACAATACTTTTTAAAATTTTCAATGAGAAATGCTCAACTCAGTGCTACCAGATCTTTAACAGCACTTGTTTCTCCTTTACTGCCTGTGCTCTGTCTGACTTAGATGGCAGGGACAATACAAGAGTATCTCAACACAAGGTGCTCTAAAAGCTTGGCGGGAGGGAGGGGTGGAGGCAAATGCAAAAGGCCAGATCAAGGTGTGCCGGCGCACAGAGCAGCCCCTTCCAGCCAGGGTTCTTCCGCCTTGTTGAGTCTGGATGTGCAGGGAAGGTGTGGAGGGTGCGGGCAGGGAGAGGTGCTGTCACTGGAGGACTGTTGATGTCAACACCCCACTTAGCCATGGCAAAGAAACAAACAAAGAGCCCTCCAGGCACAGAGACATCCCTTCCTTAGAGTGCACTCAGCAGCCATCCACACTTCCCAGAGCAGCTGTCTCCACTCAACCTGACTTTTCCAAATGTTCTTCCCACCCATATTCCTCTCCAAGGCAGGAGTTCTGTTATGCACTTCACCCACCATGTCACAGCTCCAGGGGTATGCTGGTGTCTTTTATTTATTTTTCAAAGTTTTATTTATTTATTTATTTATTTATTTATTTATTTATTTATTTATTTATTTATTTATTTATTTATACAAGCACTGGGTACAGTCAGAAGCGCAGGAAGGTGAGAGAATTCACCAGAGCCAGAGTGGGGAGCAGAACAGACAGACTGAAGTACACTGCTGAGGGGAGCAGCGGGCGGCGGGAGAGGTCTGCACACCATGTGGGACCCTCTCCTGGTGGCCAGGGATCGAACAGTCGCTGCAGAGGCTGTGGGCAGCTTCACAACCCAGCACTCCACTGCTGCGCCATCGGGGAGGCCCTCTGGTGTCTTTTAAAGGCTAGTGGCCATTGCCTGGTTGTCTCACTTTTTAAAAATCACTTATTTGATTTTTAAAACATCACTTATTTGATTCATCTGTCTATAATTTGGGCAAAGCTGTAGTGGGGACAACTCGAGCAGGTGCCTTCTGGCATCAGGTGGTGGATCAAGGGCTGAGATGGAGCCTCTGCACGTGGCTGGTGCTTCCTTCCAACATGGTGGCTTGGCCCCGGGTGGGCATCCGGAGAGATACAATAGCATGGGAGCTTGAGCACTTTGTGACCTACTTTCAGATGCTATCGGCACCCCTTTTGCTGCCTTCTTTTTATTAGAAGCAAGTCAGAGGTTAGCCAATATTCAAAGGGAGAGGCCTGAGACTTCACGCCTTGATGGAAAGTGACCAGAGAGTGTGTAGACACGTGGACATGTAGACATACAGCTCACCCCACCCCACCTTCTGGCCATGAGTTAGTTATGTTCCTGCCACGCACATAATAGAGAAATGGTCTCAAGGGCCTCCCTCCCCAAATGTCAAGCACAAGAATTTTGTCAATATAAATCAGGTCCAAATTATATCATTTGTGTCTCCTTTTAGAATGTTCCCATCAGGGCCCAGGCTCAGAACCTCACAGAAGTCAGTAAACAACTAAAATTAAACAGTATTTGACTCCCTGATTGTTTTAGTTATGATTTACAACAGCAGTTTGTTTTCTTTCTTTTATAGATCCCTTCCATTTTTTAAAAAGATTTATTTATTTATTTTTATACAAGAACCAGGGTACAGGCCAGATGTGCGGGAGGGTGAGAGGATTCACCAGAGACAGAGCAGGGAACAGAACAGGCAGACCGACGAAGTACACTGCTGAGGGGAGCAGCAGGTGAGACAGGAGAGGTCTGCTTCGCTATGTGGGATTCTCGCCGGCCGGCTGGGATCGAACCCAGGCTGCAGAGGCTGCGGAGAGCTTCACAGGGCCGCGCTCAACCACCTGTGCCACCAGGGAGGCCCAAGATCCCTTCCATTTTTAAGCAGCATTGGTTTTCCATGTGTAGCATGAACATGTTTTCCCTTCATGCGGCTTTTTGAAATGCAAGTGATTTTAAGGAAAATAGCAAGTCAAGAAGTGTAGGCAGAACTCGACTATGGCAGACAGTGAGAGTGGACCGATGCCTGTGTGTGGACACGGGCAAAACCTCATAATACTACATTAAGTGAAAGAAACCACGTACAAAATGCCCCAGTTGGTCTGAGTCCATTGATAGGAAATGTGCAGAAAAGGCACATCTAAGGAAGCAGCTTAGTGATTGCCTGCCTGGAACGGGGAGGGGGGTAGAGAAAGAGAGGGGCTTTTTGGGGTGATGGAGATGTTCTAAGATTAGATGGTGCTGATGGGTGTACAATGTGGTAAATCTAGTAAAACTTGCTGACTGGGACAGTTAGAACAAGTTAATTTTATGGTATGTAAATTATACCTCAATAAAGCTGCTTAAAATTGTGAGAGTGTTTGCGAACGCCTGGCATTCGTGAGACACTGAGCAGGAACACCGAGCCTGTCTTTCTCATCGTGTCCATTTGAGCTGCCCACTTTGCAGGAAAAGGCATGAGAATGGCCCATCAGGGCTGGTTCAAGACCACGCTTATCTGTGCTTATTTGTTTTATAAACAGTTGAACTTAGAGGCATAGAAATTGCTAGAAAGGAACAAAGCTACCCACAGAGCAAAGGTAGGTCCACCCTGCCGAGCACTAGCTGATGGCATGAGCTTCCACGTGTAGCCACTTAAAGGCTAGTTCCCACGGTTTATGATAAAAACGTCAATGTGTAAACGTCTTTGGATGAAGCTTCTATGGGCAAACATGGGGGCGAGGCAAGTCTGCACACAGCACTGGCTTTATTACCATGTCACTCATCCAGAGCCTCGGGACCGTGGCATAAATGGGGCTGCATGGAACCAAACCCACTTGCAGACTGGAGGGCACCCAATTTGAACACTGGCAGACCATTCATTCCATTGGAGGGCAAAATCCCTAAGCTAAAAATGCCTGAGAACCACTGGGTTAGACGCGCAGGGTGGACACCACCATCACGGGGTTGGGTCCTTTTTTTTATACTTTCCACAAATTGTAGTCATTACCATTTGTGATTTCCTTTATGGGAAGGCAAATGAAGACTCTGAGATGAAGACAGCTGAGTGCAATGACGGGGTAGGCTGGCCTCCCTCATGGAAATTCCATCTGCCCGAGGCCAACCCCCTGTGCAGATGGCAGGATGGGCCGGGGACAGCTCTGGGGAGCCTTCCCAGCTGTGCAGCCAGACACCTCTGCACTCGGTGTCTGGCTCATTCCCTGCTGCTTGTTGTCACTCTGCAGTAACCTCTTCACGGGTCTTTTTCTTCTTGAGATGCTCATAGGAGATGATCAGCTAAAAGCCAGGGGATCCTTTTCAAACAAATAAATGAAGCCGCACTGAGGCTCAGCTCCCTTGGGTGCTCCCTATCTTATTAAGAGTAAAACACACATAAGAACCACACAGTGAGGTCCTGCGTGGTCTCAGCCTGCACCCCTACCTGTGGCTGCCGTACATCCGGATGTTGCTGGTGTGCACGCAGGTGTGATGTGCGGGTGAAAGCACACCCCATGTTTGTGCCCCTGCTCGAAGTATTTGAAGACAGCATGAAAGGAACAATGTGAAATCACTTATGAGTGCTTTTAAGTATTGTTATTGTTGGAATGATACTATGTCAGATGGGTTGGCTTGAAGAAAATAAGTTATTAAGATCAGTCCCATCTTTTGGGGGAGATTTTATAATTTTATTTTATGGATTTATTTTTCATTGAAGTAACATTGGTTGGTAAGATTCTCTGAGTTTCAGGGTGCAGCATTTTATTGCCACCAAAAGTCTAAATTTCATCTACCATCAAACCACTGACCCCTCAATACCTGCTTTTTCCACTCGCTTCCCCCAGCCTCTGGAAACCCCCAGGCTGTTTGTTCTCTGACTCTGTTTGCTTTTGTTTTGTTTGCGCAATTGCTTTGTCTCTTTCTCTTCCACATGTGAGTGATTTCACACACCTTTCTTCTTTTTTAACATGGCTCCTAGAAAACCCAAATTACATTTGTGAAAATTATGATATTCTTAAATTAATAAATAATGATTCAGGGATATTCGAACACACTTTAAAAACAATGACTATTTCCAAGGGCTGAGAAACTTGATTGGTATCAAATTGAATGCATTATCTAAAGTAAGATTGTTTCTCTCAGCCCACATTGATATGAAGAGGGATATTACCAAAGCTAAATAAATCAAAGAACAATGAAGTAAATTGCATTCGCGAACAGATTATTTCTGTGAGAGGCTCATGTAAAGCCCCTCCCTCCCAACTGAACACTGGCCTTTATTTTCTCCTTGAATCAGGCAATCACAAGCGCTGGGCTATTGCACCTGGGGTCCCCTGATCTTGGGGAGCACTTGGATCTTGGGGTATCCCTTGGATACCGCAGCACATGGCTCCCTCCTCTGCCTCAGCCAGGTCTCTGTTCAGCTGTGATTTATCAGAGAGATCTACTTCCATATTTTCTAAAGAACCCACATTATCCTAATTACCTTTTCTTGTTTTATTTCTGTTCTTAGCACGGATGTTAGGTGCTATATCAATTTGTGGGCTTTCAAAAGATTGGGAGCTTCTTATTGCTGTATCTCCCAGTGCCTGGCATGGGCTGGGGACTGCCTGTGGCCACAGAGATGTCTCTCAAGGAGACAGAGGAGGTGATTTCTGTGCTGAGTTATGCTACATGTTATGGTTCTTGACATCTTTAGCTCAGGCATTTTGACCGCCAATGGGATTATTTGCCAATGTCCAGATCAGATGCTCCTCAATCTATAAGTGGGTTTGGTTCAGCGAAGCCTGCTGAAGGCTAGAGAGGAGGAGGCTATTCTGGGCTATCTACCTTCTATCCATACTGCCCACCTTTAGTAACAGAACCCAAGATTCTTCAGACATACTCCCCTCCCCTCCCCGACAGCCAAGTGCCTCAGAGGAAGGGACCCCACATGTGGGCTTGATTCTCCTTGCCAGTGAGTTAGGAGTGGGCGTGTGGCCTAGCTCTGGCTAGAGAGCAGGTGAGGGCTTCCTGAGGAGATTCTGGGAAAACTATATTCTTTCCTAAAAGAAGAAATGGGATCTCTCTTGCTTCAGACCTTGTGGCTGATGGGATCCTGGGACAGCTAAGCTGTCTTGTGCCAACACCATGGTTGGTGACGGAGAAGCAGGGTATCTGAGGATGTCATTGAGCTAATGAACCAACCAACCTTGAAGTCTGGGCTACTGAAGGATTCTCCACGAGACAATAAATGTCCTCCTTTTTAGGTAATTTTGAGTTAGCATTTTGTTTTTTTTGTTTTTTTTTTATAAATTTTATTGTTATATTCCCCATACAATTGCAGCCCCCCATTCTGACCCCAATCCCTCCCCTCCCGCCCCCGCCCCCCTAAAAGTGTCTCTGGTTCATAGTTTTTTGTTGATTTTGATTTTCACTTTCTTATAGATATTCATTTTCCTGGTCCCTTATTTAAGTTTTCTAGATTCCTGCTATGAGTGAGACCATCCGGTATTTTTCTTTTTCTTTTTGGCTTATTTCGCTGAGCATGATCCCTTCCAGCGCCATCCATGTTGCAGCAAATTGCATGTGTTTATCTTTTTTGAATGCTGAGTAATATTCCATGGTATATATGTACCACATCTTCTTGATCCAGTCATCTATTTTTGGGCATTTGGGTTGTTTCCAAAGCTTAGCTATTGTAAACAGTGCTGCTATAAACATAGGGGTGCAGGTGTTCTTTGGAATTGATGTTTCTGTGTTGAGTTAGCATTTTGATAAGGTACAACTGAAATTTTTCTGACCTGATAATTGACCCTGTCTTATGGGGAGTTAAGGAAAGCTCCTGTCTTCCGTCATTTCCCCTAAAAGTAGATTCTGAATTGGAGAATTTTTTTTCATGCAGGTGAGTCCCGGAGACCAGCTCCTGCTGGGGTGCGAGGAAGTGGAACAGGCAAAGGAGGAGTTGGACTTGATGTGGTAGCAAAAGGGTTCAGCTGCTCCCATAGTGAGCTATGGAGCCAGGATAACTCCAAGAGTTGCACTTCTTGAGACAGAGGGGTCAGATTGTTACACAGCCACGTGGAACAGTGCGTCTGCCTCACGAAGATGCAATGACTTTACTTGAAAGCATTTCCTGGAAAGAGACTTAGGTGAGAGCTGTTCAGCCATGAGCATCCCTAGTGACGAGGTGAATGCAGATGAATTATCACTGCAGAGATACAGCCCTCTGGAGGAGTGATATCTAAGCTGTAGTTCCAAGAGGTAAGTACAAATGATCTCAGTGGAGGTCTGGTTAAATGAAGACCACCCAAAGGATAACAAAAGTATTTGAAAATCTCAGAGATAATAAAGAGCATGGTAGGAGCCAAGAACAGACAGATGACCCTTTTGTCTCCACCCTAAGTAAACCCCTAGGTTGGGTTTTCTGTCACTTGCACCCGGTGAGACTTGACTGCTACATACAGGTTCTGAGTGGCAAAGTCAAGATTTGAAATCTGTATTCTGTGACTACAAGTCCATGATCTTACTCAACATGTCCCATTGTCTCTCAAGTTAAACATTTCCTTGTATCTGAGTCACTTGAAATATTTCAAGGCTAGATTCGCAAGTGGCCACCACTTTGAAAATAAGATCAGATGCGTCATTGTGAAGAATATAGAATCCCACATGTATTTGTTCCATATGTTTGCAAAACTACTTTCGTTTCACCTCTTCTGATTTTAATTTCTATTTTAAGCCTTTTCTTTGTCCCATTCTTGTATGATAGGAGTCACAGGAAAACGGCAGAGCAGAGCTAAGGAAAAGGCTAGAAGGTCAGGCACTCAATCATTAGTAGTCCCAGAAAGAAAGTCCTGAGGATGGAAAGAGATTACTTCATTCACAGTGAATCCATCACTTCTGGCAGGGTTTTTATCATCACTGAAGGCTGGATGTGTTGCTGGAGTTAGTTCATCGAGTAAAAGTAGCATCTAGAGACCAGGCAGTATGGTGTTGGGGGAAGCAGGCATCCTGGCTTCTATAATTTCGACTACACTGAAAGCTCTTATCAGTGGACTCACATGGCATTTGTCTTTTCATGACTTTTTTTATTTCACTTAGCATAATATCCTCCAGACTCACCCATACTGTAATGTGTGTCAGAACTTCCTTCCCTTTATACAGTCACTGAGGAAAATAGTGTGGAAGGTTCTCAAAATATTAAAGAGATTGATCACATGATCCAGCAATTCCACTCCTAGGTATCTACCCAAAGAATGCAAAAACACTAATATGAAGGGAAGTGTACACTCCTGTGTTCATTGCAGCTCCATTCACAACAGCCAAGTTGTAGAAACAACATATGTGCCCAATGACAGATAATTGGTTGAAGCAAGAAGATGTGGTACATACACACAATGGAATACTAGTCTGAAGCAAATATGCCACCAGGAGCTATATAATTACCTTTTTGCTCAGTAGCTGAGCACTTTTCCCTCAAGGCAACCACTTTCCCAGGTCAAAACAAACCAGGTTCTAACTGGGAGGTGGGGGGAATGTGCTGATCCCTTCAATGTATACTATGTTTTAATATTTCCCCACTCATGGACTTTTGCACATGCTGTTCCATCTGCCTAGAATGCTTGTCCCTCTCCTATGTTTCAAACACTCCTAGTCATCCTTTAAGATCCAGTTTATGAAGCATTTCCCATTGTTCCCAAGGATGAGCCAGGTGCCCCCTCCTTGGAGCCTTCTCAGCAGTCGGAATGGACCCTTTGTACAATATTTTGCTTTGCACCTAGGACAATGTACTTTAGGTCTTAGTCTGAACATCTGAGTCCCCTCGAGATGAGCTTCTTTATGGGAGGAACATGAGTCCTTTCTCTCTGTATCCCACTATGCCACATGAGATGCCCTGGGTGAGGGTTTGATGAACGAATAAGTGATGGATGAATGAGTGTGAAAGTGTGTGAATCAGAGTGTTGCCTGACCGGGGAGTGAATGAGGCAGTGAGTAAGGAAGTGTGCACATAAATGAGCCCGTGCTGGTCCTCGAGGGGGTGAAGATGAGTGGGGGACTACAGTGCCCAGCACGAATGTGACCGACCATGAGACCCTGGAAGTTGGTCTTCATTTCCAACTTCTAATGGTCTGAGTCCTTTGCCACCAGATGTGGGCACCCCCTGTACCCACCCATCACTGAGTTGTTAAGCATCATTGAGGCACAAGTGATGACTTCCTTCCAGCATTGGAAGGGCTTGTTTCCAAGGGTGAGGCAGGAGTAAGGCCATGTCAAGGAGAAGGGACTTTACTCCAAGTGCAGCTGGAGTAAAGTGAGCCCTGTGGGTGCTGAGGTGATGAAAGTCCTGCAAAGATTTCGCCAAGTCCTCAAGGTGCCCGCAGTCTGCTATTGCTCCTGTGCGCATGCATTCTGCAGTTTCTGGTTTTGATTTTTTGAGGGGGGATCTTTGGGGTAAACTCCATGGGGCTTCTCCCCAGAAAGTCCATACAATCACACACAGACACACACGCCACCATTGTGGTATGTGTAAGTTTAGAAAGCTAATGGAGCTCCTTGATCCTAAGCCGGGGATCGCCCAGGTGCAGCTGTGCGTGTGTTCTCAGCATGTGTCACAGAACTCAACTCATCCTACTGGGGCCTCAAGTTTCTACTGAAATGTTCTGAACGGAGATTCCCTGATTTGAGGAGGGAGGGCCTGGGCAGCTGAGTTTCTTGTACCACAAGGAACGTGGCTCAGGAGCTGACCCTCTGCTGATAAAGACCGTCCTTCCAGGTACTTTCCATCTTCAACCCTCACCGGGACATATGCATGTTCCCGTCCAAAAGCCCCCTGGGGAAGTACAAGAGTGTAAAATATGGTCCACATCTGGATGAGTGAGTGTACAGAGCTCCGTGTCCAAACAACCTAATTAATGGTGCTGCCAAGCCCTTGGCCCTGTCTCCTCGGTGCCATATGCTATGAAAATAACCCAGGCTTCTACTCTGAGAGGGACTCGCTAAGCCCCATCGACAGAGGGCAGCCCTGGTCAGCGAGAAAAAGGAACAGCTCAGCTGCAACAGATTAGAATTCAATTTCTCCTGATCCTGGCCCTTAATGAAGGGTGTTTCATTTCATTAATATAATACAGAGAGTCTCTCCTGTCAGAAGCATTGATAGGAGGGCGAGATAAGTAACTGTCAATTCACGAGGGGGCTGGCTGGGGAGAAGGGAGGAGGAGATGGGGAATAATGTGCGTTGGGCATCTTGTTCTCCAGCCCCTGTGCTGGGCCCTCTCGCCTCGCCATTTCACCCCATGGGCTTTCCACCTGTGAGCAACTAGCACCTCGATCAAGGCGTGCACCTGACAAAGCAGGTGGATGATTGAACTTATAAATGAATAAACCAATGCACTCAGATGCAGGGGCCTTCTGCGACGGGGGAGCCGCTGCCAGTGGGAGCGCTGACTCTCAGCCAGGCCTGTGGCCTGGAGCCCTGAGTCCCTGAGTCCCCAAGTCCCTGAGCAGATGGAGACGAGGGGCTTTCCCGGAGCTGCCTCTAGAGGGCGCAGGGCTGCTCAGGAGTCGTGCCCAGCGTCTGAAGGAGGACACAGCCCACGGCGTCCCCAGGCGGCCTGGTTAATAGTATGGATTTTGAAGCTTCATCTCCAGGACACTCTAGCCAGTTTCTCCCCACTCTTATTTTAGGTTTTGCTTTGAGACCTGAGGGTTTTGCCTACTTTCTGGAATAGTTGCCTCTGTGGGGGAAAGTTTCGATTCTTTTAACAAATGTTTACTGGAATCGATGGAAGCTGAGAGTAGAAAATTTAGGAGGGAAGGTTCACGAGGCCAGAAATCAGAGGTGGGGATAGAAACAATTAAATGTCCTTCATAAGTCATTAAACCGTACCCACAAAGACAGAAACCCGAGGTGGATGTGGAGGGACAATCACCAGCCACTACAAAGAGGACCACCAGTCCTCACGCATGACCCCAACCAGACCCCAGAAGTGACAATTCCACAATATACAGAATTTCACAAAGGAATGAATCCCCCAGAGAACATTCTCTACTGTTCATTCATTCTCTACTAGTCTCCCCCTCTCTTTCAAGGAACACATACTGATTGAGACTGCCAGGCGAGAGGGCCGGCCCTCCAGTGCCAGCTATGCCAAGTGTCTCGAAGGAGGTGTGGACCTGCGGGCAGGCAGGACAAGCGAGGCTGCACAACCAGGTCCAGAGTGTCTCCTGGTGCTGAGCCTGGGCATCTCTTTGTTCTTTCTCGTCACTAGAGAGGATGGAAGCCTGGTCCACCAGCCAACGGAAAGACATCATGCCAAAGTCTGAGTGAGAGAGATGATGAGCTGCAAATGATAGGAGCTTCGTGTCCTGAGGACCACAGGACATTGCTTCATGGCCACAAGTAGAGACATGGCTAAGAAATTGGGGGAAGGTGAAGTTTCATCTTTAGCTACCAGGACAAAAAGCAGCATTGTGTTGTTATCTCCAGAACATTCCATCCACTCACCCCTGGCGTTTCTGGCAAGGACTTTCTGATTACCCCACCTGCCAGGTGAGGAATCTAGCTGAATCATCTGGACAAGCTCGTGGGCCATTCGATATGGAAGCAGGGTTGGAAGCAGATTCTTCTGGAACAGATTTTTCTCCGTTCTGTCCCTGCCTAGATTTTGGGCCTTGGCTAAGACCCTCCCTCCACCATGGCGTCAAGTTGCCTATTTTAGGTACTTCATAAAAATGGAATCATGCAGTGTTTGTCCTTCCGTATCTGGTTCGTTTCACTCAGTATAACATCCCCCAGGTTCATCCATGGTGTTGGAAATGGTAGGACTTTCTCTTTTGTAGGGCTGCATAATGTTCTACCGTATGTTTATGCCACATTTTCTTGATCCATCCGTGCAGAGGTGGACAGGTGGTTGCAGAGTCCAGAGAGAGGAGGTGGCAGGAGACCTGGCCAGTGAGCGTAACATAAATCCAGAGCTGAGCCTAGAGGTAGCACACCTAGAGATTTGTCAAGTGGATGGGCCTTAGTTAAGTGTTCTTACCACAGTTGAAAAGTAAAGGAGCTGGATAGAGGGCTGCAGTGTGTGTGCGTGTGTGAGTGTGTGCGAGTGTTGCAGTTTCTTCTTTTGATCCTGCCTCTTAGAGCTTACTAGCTTTAGATGAGGTCGTTACAAATACAATGCCCCTTTGTTTGTTTTCAGTCAACATCCTTCATGTCAATAAAACAATTGTTGCACTTCTAAATTGCTTTTCAAATGATTGAGAACAAAATTCATTATTTTTCATGCAGCTCTACTAAAGACGGATGTGTACATGCTTGTCTCATAGCTAAGGAAAATAAAGAAAATAGGGAAACTAAAGAACAGATGAAGCTAATGTGTCAAAATTTATAGGAGAAATAGGATTTATAATCCTAATCCCCAAGCTTCTATTTTCTCACATAAGCACACTGCTTTTTAGAACAGTTATGATTTCATTGACTATTTTTTCAAATTCTTGTTAAAAATACCTGGGGCTTAGATTCCCCATTTGCAAATGTGAAAACTAGGCAGGATGTTCTAGAATCTCCTATTTCAAATGTTCAGTGGCTTCTTCACTCTGGAAAGGGAGGTTGGCTGTCCCTGGTTGCAGGCATTCCTGTCCTGGAAGCAGCCATAACCATTGGGTTAGAATCTGGAGGGGCACCAGCGGGGGTGGGAGAGTGGGAGGGTGAGATGCGGGGAGGGGTACTCAGGGGTACTCAGGATGTGGGTTAAGACCACAGAGTATAGAGCTTCCATAGGATCCAGCAATTCCACTCCTAGGTATTTACCCAAAGGACACAGAAACATCAATTCCAAAGAACACCTGCACCCCTATGTTTATAGCAGCACTGTTTACAACAGCTAAGCTTTGGAAACAACCCAAATGCCCAAAAATAGATGACTGGATCAAGAAGATGTGGTCCATATACACCATGGAATATTACTCAGCATTCAAAAAAGATAAACACATGCAGTTTGCAGCAACATGGATGGCGCTGGAAGGGATCATGCCCAGCGAAATAAGCCAGAAAGAAAAAGAAAAATACCGGATGGTCTCACTCCTAGCAGGAATCTAGAAAACTTAAATAAGGAACCAGGAAAATGAATAACTATAAGAAAGTGAAAATCAAAACCAACAAAAAACTATGAACCAGAGACACTCTATGGGGTGCGGGGGGCGGGGAGGGGAGGGATTGGGGTCAAAATAAGGGGGTTGCAATTGTATGGGGAATATAAAAATAAAATTTATTAAAAAAAAAGACCGCAGAGTGGGGGGCAAGCACTGTGATCACAACGGCCACATCTGACATCTCTTCCAAGGGCTGGCCATGAGATAAACCCCGGGGGGCTGGGAGTGGCATTGGCTGTGGTCTCCACTGCCACCACCAGCCTACTCTAGAGCAGGTCTTCCCACAGGGAGTACCAGGTAAGCCCCCAGGCCCCGCCTCTCGGGCAGTGTTTGGGGTTTCCAAAGACACAGCTGCAAAACGGGCACCACCACTCCTGCCGGGCAGGCTCCGCCATTCCTATTTCTATTTCTCCAAATTAAGTCCGCTGCCTTTTAGAATTCTTATGATATTGTCTCTAAGTTTCTTTTCCAAATCCTTGATCTCAGTTTCCCCAATTGCAAATATGAAGGGTGTGGACAGGCTGTCCTGGAACTGAGTTCGAGAGTCTAGGTCGGGACGCTGCATGGCGTGAGCGCCAGTCCCTCTTGTCCTTGCAAGCTGTGGGAGTTTAAGCATGACCCCTGATGCCCTGTGCCTCAGTTTCCTTACCTATAAGAAGGAGATAATTACAGGCCTCCTTTGAGTTGCAGGAGGACAAAAAGAGACGAGAGTGGAGTGTGCTTGGCACGGGGCCCGGCCCCCAGGGACTCTTTTCTGCTTTTAATTTCCTTACAAAGATGTGGGGTGGGGGTGGGAGCAGGAGGGGCTTCCCTGACATCCCACACTTAACAGAAGCGGAGTGCCAGCCCCCCACAGCCCCCAACCCCTGCCGACTCAGGATTCCCCGCTTGCCGCTAGTAGCCCTCACGCTGGATTGGGAGGCTTTTAATAAAAACTAAGAAAAGAAAGGTTTTTCTTAGATGGCTCACTTGCTGAAGAACTCTCAGAAATCCATTAACTCCAGTATTACTGAACATCTGAATGCAATTTGCAAGCTATAATAACATCTCTCTAGTTAGCAAATGTTTATGCCTCTCTATAATTTTCTTTTCCATATGAAAATAGACCTGTCATACTAACGTGGTCGGCCAGCTGCCTCTATAATATCCTTAATAAGCAGGAAGGATCGTCGCTTCTCCAGTCTCATGCACTCGGGGAAGGGCTGCTGTTCTGGAGTGGGCTCGAGGAAGGATGGCCTCGCAGCTCTGGGGGCGCCCCTCAGGAGTCTCCCCATACGTAGAAAATGTATGAACTGAGCAGAAACGCACAAGGAAGCACCAGGCTTACTCCCAACTGGCAGGAAGGGCAGAACTAACATTTCCAGTGCCCCTATTCTGTGTCGAGGACTGGACTAGGCATAGTTATACTTAGTGGTACCCCAAGTTGGGTGTGTGTGTCACAGTCTTGCCGGTATAGACTAGGCCCAGTCTTGCTGACTTGGAATCCCCCTGGTTACTGCCTTGGCAGCCGTGTTTTTGAAAGGTTCTTTGACCACCCCTGGTGGTTTTCACCTATGTCAGAGCATGGACAGGCTACATCCTATCAGGGAGGAAAATGAAATTGTATTTCAGGGGAGAGGAATTTTTAAGACAACAGCTATGGACCACTAAGTCTTCCCCCACAAGTTTATTTCCTTTCAAATCACTGGATCATTTAGGCCTCTGAACCAGCCTCCTGGTTGAGTTGCATCAACTCAGGGAGTACTGAGCACCTGCTGAATGCACTGGGGTTGGTACACAAGGGAGACAGCGACTGCCCCGAGAGAGGTTACAACAGAGTAGAAACAGCCCAGGTACGAGCCCAGGGGCCCATGACGCTCAGGGACCAGGGAAGGCCGTGAGAGGGAATGAGAGCCGAGCTGATGAGGACGAGCAGGAGATCGCCAGGGTAGGCAGGAGGCACAATCTGTGTCCTAGTCCTGGTGCCAGAGGAGCTGGGAGGGTCGGGGGGACCACAACTTGCTGCTCAGCTAAAGTGGAGAGTGAGAGGTAGAAGAATGGGTGAGTCTGAAGAGGGGAGGTAGGCACTGTGCTAAGAACCCCAGATGTCATCCCGAGGGCCGGAAAGCCATGGAGGGGGCAAGGAGGGGGTAGCACGGTCATGGCCACGCTTTATAAAGACCTCTGCGGCTGCAGGTGAGGTGACTGGGGGAGGGACCTACTGGCCAGGATACGGGGCTACACCCAGGTGAAAGATGAAGGTCCCTGTGTCAGGTATTGGTCCTGGAGGTGGAGACCAATGGACAGGCTAACCCACATGATGTGGCAAAAGTCACTGATGGGCGAGTAGTTGGATGCCAGACAACATGGGAATTAGGAAGCAGAATCGACCCCTCTCCCAAGGCAATGACTGGGACCTCTATTAGTTTTGAGTTCTGATTTTTTTCTCATGCAACATTCCATCCCATGCATGTCCTACACCAGGATACACTTTTAAGGGACATCACTGGAAGGGGCTGCGGAGTATTCCTTTGTGTGGCTGCACCACAGTTTTTCAAAACAGCTTCCTTGAGGTACAACTGACGTACAAAGAGCCACACAGATCTCATGGGTTTGACCTGGGACTCTGACGGGGGCGAGGGGCGGGGGGTGCTGTCATTCCAACTTGTCCCCTGGCCAGCAGTTCCTCCACTGGCGCAGAGGGGGCGCCATGGAGCGGAGCCGGTGGAGGCCTCATTGAGAACAGGCTGGACATCGGGAAGACAAGAGTCAGAATTCACTTAGTAGCATGTAACTGGGGTCGTGCTATTTATCCTCCGCGTGCCTCGGTTTCCTCATCTTTAAGATGGTGGTAACAATAGGACTGAGTCTGTGGGGTTATCACAAGGAATGATGAGATGGAGCTTGGAGCGTGACTGGCTGGCTCAAGCTCCTGGAGGATGTTAGCTTATTATTACTCCAGTCTCAAAACCTCCACGTCAGGCGGTAGCGTGGGTGGAGACTTCTGTTTACGAGTGTAGACTCTGGGGTTCAAATTGTGTGTCACCACTGCTGGCTTTCCTGGTCAATAACATGCCCATAGGAAAGAGGGGGCATGAGGTTTTAAAGAAGTTTTTGTGGGAGGCCTTCCTGGGGGCACAAGGGGTTAAGTCTCACACTATGAAGCTATCAGCAGCCACTGCAGCACCAGTTCGATCCCCAGCCAGGGAGCTACCCACATGGCGCAGCACACCTCTCCTGACTCGCCTGCTGCTCCCCTCAGCAATGGATTTCAGTAGATCTGCCTGTTCTGCTCCCCACTCTGTCTCTGGTGACTGCTCTCACCCCCCGGACCTCTGGCCTACACCCCAGTTCTTGCATGCATACATAAATAAATCTTTAAAAACAAAAAAAAAGCAGCTTGTGTGTGTGCAGTGTCAGCAGTGCCAGGCATAGCCCACCCAGTTGGGTAAGCTAAACAGCGACCTACATTTCTTCCTGCCGCTGTGGGTGTCTCCTAGGTAGCCACAGTCTATGTGGGTGCCCATGGGGTGCCAGACACCTTGGGGGCACATCACATGCAGTCAGTACTTAGACCCCTGAGACAGCAAGTCAAGGCAGAAATTACGATCCATCCTACCTTCCAGGCAAGAAGGTGAGGTCCAAGGTGACCGCCTGTCCGCCTGTGATGCTGGCCTCAGGGGGAGGCACCTGGCCAAGAGCAGCTCCCTGTCCTGCCCACAACATCCCGCTTCCTGCTCTAGATGACGTGTGACCTTGACAATGAAGGGAGTTGGAGCACAGCCCGAAAAATGGTGTCCTTGAAGCCACAATGAAAAATGATCACTTTCACTGTCCAAAGAGCTGGGATTCTAATGAAATGACCGGCTTCCTCTGCCCACGGCTGGGGGAGAACATGCTGGCTTGACAAGGGACCCTTTCTGCCAGAGGGTCAATTTGGGCCTGGAACATGTTATATCTTTTTGAATCAGCTCCAGTGGCCTGATTTGCTGTCAGGAACCTCCTAGTAAATGAGCCGCTCGCTCAGTCCCTGTGAGCTTGCCAGGACTGGGCAAAGGCAGCGGCGGCCAAACAGATTCCGACCTTCTGAGAAGTGAAAGCTGGGATCTTAGCGTGGCTTTCGGGGTACAGGCTGCTGACACCAACAGGGAAAAAGCCAAGGAAAAGCAGGAAAGAGGAGAACAAAACAGGGAAGAGGCACATTTTGAATTGTTTAGGCTGGATGGAGTTTTTTCCTCTCTTCGAATTTGCTACTAAAAAATCCCAGATGAAGTGGTCAAGACAGCAAAGAGCTGAAGAGGGTTTGCAGCATGAGGACTGGTGGAGGGGCACGTGTCATTCATAGGGGAGCCAGACGCTCATTTTTGGGACTTGTAGCGGCAGGATGGCCACAGGGCAGGATCTCTGTGATCCAAGCAGATGGGTGAAGATGTCCTGGAGCCCTTGATGGTTTTTCAGGCTTTTATTGCCATTAGAGCAAGTACATGGCAGGCAAGGGGTGGAGGCTGGCAGGCCTCCCAGCCCTGGGCAAACCTTCACTCTTCCTGGGCTCTCTGGTGGTTTTGCGTGGTCTCGTCCTGTCTCTTCTCTGCTTGTTCTCTTCCTGGTGGTTCCGTTTTCCCTTGTTATCTTCTCCTTCTGGTTCTGTTGCGTTCTGTGACGCTGCCCTTATAAGCCAGTCTCAGCCCAGGTGTGCCACCTACGTATGCCCACACCCTACTCCAGGTGCCTGCCATCAGGCGTGCATTCAGGACCGCAGGGATCCATCATCCATCCTAATAGCGGAAGGGCAGAAAAGCTGACACTTTACTTACCCTACAGGCCTTCATCCCAGCCTCCAGGCATTTCAACCCTGCTGAGGCTCCAAAGTAAGCAGACACCCCAGTAAAGAATCAGCTCAGTAGAGGCCAGGCAAGGAGCTTTGGAGCCAGGAAGACTTAGGGGTTCCAGCTCTATACCCTCTGGCTGTGTGGCCTGAGCACAAGTTTGTGTTTTCTTCCTTACAAGTTGCAAATGTTTACTCTAGTTTTTCTGGTCATTGTGAGAATGGGGGAGTTGGCATGAACAATGAACATGGCATCAGTCGGGTCCTCCTGATTGAGATGACACCCTGTAACATCATCAGACCCCAATAGCAAAGCCCAAGGACTTGGCCTCTATTTGGTGCTAATTGGATCGCTACTCTTGTGTTTATTATTACAATAAGATGTCAAACTGGTTGCAAAAGTTAGAAACAGTCCTCCAACAGTGCCTATTTTATTAAAATTATTATTCCAGATGTTGAGCTAGGTGGGGACAGGAGGGTGACTAAGAGAGGTGAGGCTTCTGAGGGGATTCTGATTCTTTTCTCTGCACGTCTACTGTTTGTATAACCAAGTCTAAAAAAACAAAAATGGCATTTCCACTGTGCATTTGGAAAAACAGAATGAAATCGTGAGCAGAGGGCTCTGAAAACCCACGGCGTGAGCTGGGTGGTGCTGGATGGCTCTGGGCCGTGGCAATTCTGCCCTGGCCTCTCGGAAGCCCATCTATGGTGGCCTCCCTAACACCGTCAGATCCTGCAGTGAATGCAGGGAGCTTGACAAATTCAGACACACAAAGGTTTCCATTTATTCCCTGGCTCTGCATTTCCACCACCTCAATTTTCTCATCAATTCTTCGAAGGGTGGGTCTCTCCAGATGTTCGGGACAGGACTCATGGAGACATGCCGCTGTGGCATGGGGCTATTTCCAGCTGAGGTCAGTTAGGCCTTGGGGCCTCATGAAAAAATGTTACCGCTCCCTTAATTACCTACAAGGATAAAAATTGGGGGTCTTACCCAGAATTAGGGTTATTACCAGAAATAATCTTCCTAGCAGAGAAGACTGTACAGCAGGGCAAACATCTAATTACAGAGCATCTGGTCTTTGTCATGTGAGTCACCCCCTCCTCATCACATGGGTCCCTGCCACTGGCCCTGAAGCCCCTGACCCTCTCTCATTTGTAGCTTGGAGCCTAGAATCCCCGGTTACCCCATGGGCTTTGCAGTCCATGTCTTGGTAGATTCCCTGTATGCACGTCATTAAACTTGTTTTACTTCTGTCTGTTAATCCAATGAAATTTGTTTTTGGATCTGTCTGATTGTCACTTGGTTATTCGATCAGTCTGAGAAGAACACAGAGGGGCCGGTGAAATTTCCCCTCACGTCTCATGGGATAAAGTGGTCCATGGCTTTTAGGGTTATGTAGAGGAATAAATAAGGATTTGCTTAGTGCAGGGTTTTGCATGTAATACCTAAGAAATGCTGGCTTTTTATTTTTAGCAATGCCAAGAACGGTTTGCAGACTTTGGAGGAAATAGACATAAAACTCCTTGGAAGACAGGGTCTGTGTTTTCTAAATCTCTTGGACCGTTCCGGCACCCAGCCCTTCCCAGCCTGGTGTCATGGGGAAATATGATCCTTCTTCCCTGTATTTAAAAAATAAATTCTTCTGAAGCGTAACTTTATGAGAAGTGTGTGCATCCTTGCATTTTATGACTTGGATTTTCTTCCTCTGCCTGCTGCCTGGGCTTAATAACAGCACTACTATAATAGGGGCAGCATCTGGACACACTGGGGAAGGGTTTAACTTTCAACAACAAACCTGGTATCATACAGCCTCAGCCTCGGGAACCAGTGGGCAGCAATTTACTGCAGCTGCTCCCCTCACCTCTCAGACCTGCCTCCCTTCGCAGATGTGGGGGGAGGGACACCCAGGTGCAACGCAGCTCTCCAGGTGAGCCAAGCCCCAGGTCAGAGAAACAACATTAATCCAAATCCAGAGAAGCGCTGAGCACACAGAGACCTGCCATTGAAGCAACACTGGAAACGAGCTCAGACCGAAAACTTAAACCAGAATGAAGAGTGAGCATCCATCTACGCGTGTCTCTCTTCTTTCGATGGCGTGAATTAATGTAGTCCCTGCTATAACCAGTAACCCACACGCAGGATACGATCTGTTGATTTGTAAATTTTAGACAACACACCTTTTTCAGCATCATGCTGATCATGAAAAAAATTCACAGGATGAGAAAACGTCACTGGACAAGGTGCCATGGGGAATCTGCTTAAAATGAGAATAAGCATACATAAAAATGTTCAAAACTAATAGCTGTTTTGTTTGTTTTAATTAGTGGGTTGGAACAGATTTTGAAATGTGACTTAGTTTTTCTTCTCCTAGCTACTCTCATGATTCCCACTTCACAGAGGAGGATCTGTCTTGGGGTTTAATCATCCCAGGATTTCTATGGAGATCTGCTCTTGGTGGAGTGGGTTAGCCTAGGAGCTTGGGGCGAAGGCTGTGTAGTTAGGCGGCCTGATTCAAGGTCTGGTCCCATCATTGACCAGCCGTGTGAGTTGGGCAGGCCAGCTAACTTTCCCGAGCCTTGTAAGATGGGGATAATAACAGTGTTTGCCATTGCGGTAAGTGATTTCATCAGGCGTTTTATGGCACTAGCCTCTTTGGCTTCACCTGCGACCTTGATGGTGTTGATGCAGAAGGTTCTTGGGAGTGTAGGCACAAGGCATGTGTGCCTGATTCTGGACACATGGAGTATGGTGCGGGCCGGCATAGGTGTGCACACCTGCGCCTGGAGGCTGGGGCTATAAGGGCAGCATCACTCAGAGATGGATGATGGCTACAGGAGGATGTGCTGCGTGACTGCAGAAGAGGAGAGGCCATGAGAGAATGCCCGAGAAGCTACAGGAAAAGAGCCAGAAGATTCACTGGGGGCTGACAGGCTTGGTTGCCTGCCTGACTCCCAGCCACCTCCCTGCCCAGCCTGTACCTGCCTCATGAGTGCCAGCCTCCCTGTGTGGTGTGCCTGTGTGCCGGGTTCCCTGAGAGAGCATTGCAGACTGTAAAATCCACGGAGCGCTCCCAAACTCTTCCTTATTCATCTGCCTGAATCAGTAGTGAACCTGCCCTGTGCTTGCTGGCACTACAGCCACCATGACCTGACTCCATCTGAGATAATACATTAATGTCAGCATGCTAGCTCAGCTTCTCAGTCCCGATGAGTCTTCAGCTCCCAAATATTAGCAGTTCTCATCATTCACATACTGAATAAATAAGTGGACTCAGTAATCAGGGTATTTCTAATCTTAAACCAGGAGCCAGGAAGAGGTCACTTATCTATGGAAAAGTGCAGGGGATGTTTAACGATCAAGGCCTCCATTTGTTCACGCTTTGATGTCAATTCATTGCTCCCCAAAACATCAGCCCTGGTGCATGTTAACACACACAGACTGTCAACATGGATGATGCTGAATCACAGCGTCTTTGTGGGAGAGGACTTAGAGGACATTGGCTGCTGCCTTCCTCTTTTCCGTGATCTCTGTGGCCTGCCCCCCTTCTACCAATGGAAACATAGATTCCGATGAGTACACTTCATTTGATGAAAACTAGGATTTTCAAGTGTCTTCCCTGTGATAGACACCCTACTAGTTACTCTTAAATCTCTGGTCACTTTCAATATCCCATAGTGTCAGGGTTGTTGTCCTTCTATTGCCAACAAGGAGAATGAGGCACAGAGAGGTTAAGCAAGTTTCCCCGGGCCGCACGACTCATAAACAGCACATCTAAGACCAAGGCCCCGGCTTCTCTTCCCTCAAAGTGCTTGGGTATTTCATGACATCCCACGGCCTTCAGAAAAGTAAAATGAAATTTACCAAATTGAATAAATAGCCTTTCCTCCCTTCAGAAATGGAGGTGCAGCAGTCAGGCTGGCTTTCAGTAGAAAGACATTTTTAATGTCCTCTTCTGACCCCATTTAACACTCTTCACTTTCCCAAAGCCAGGGGAGCAGCTCATAAAGCAGCATTATCCATGTGACACTCTCCTCAATATAGGGGTCAGCATTCCTGTCCCTGGGAAATAACCGGCTAAAGTGAGTCTCCCTCTGAAACCCAGTGGATAATAAATAGGCTTTTATCTTTTCTCTGTGACTCCTGCCTCCTCAGTTTCATTCAGATGGCAGCTGCCCCTGATGAGGTCCTCTTGAACCTGCTGTGAGCTTCCTGCTCCCTTCAGGAGGAGGAGGGGAGAGCAGAAGAGAGTGTTGACATCAGAGTTCAGAGAACTTCTGTCCCAGCTTGGCTGCTCCCTGGCTGTGCAACCTTGGGAAAGTCCCTTTTGCTCTCTGAACCTTGTCTGTAACATCAGAGATCGTTTATTCACTCAGCAACAAGTCTGAGGAGATCACAGGTGCCAGGCACGGTGCTGAATACAGGATTGGATGCTGAGTAAATACAGTCCTTGTCTCATTTGAAAAACCCCCTTCACTCACTGCTGTGGTTAATAAAAAGAGCAAGAAGAATCCCATAGGTGAGCAGATAAAATTGTAACTGAGCTGAGTCCCACAGATGGACATGGCATCAGACTATGAGAACGTGTCACAGGGAGACAGTCTGTTCCTGCCTCTGCAGCAAAGACCCTAATGATGAAGGTGGTTCACAGTGACAAGGCAGGAAGCAATGCAAACTAAAAAATTGCATGTTCAAAGGTCCTTCGTGTAGGGTTATTGCTGGAGGAAATGAAAGAACACAGTGTGCCTGGCATGGCTTTTAAGAAATGAAAGTTACTCTGCATACCCTACTGCCCTTGACCCAGGGGCTCTCCTACATCTAAACAGACATGGGTCTCCCCTAAGTTGAGCCACTGTGATGGAGAAAATTTAGTGTGGGAGGTACCTATAGACATTTAGGTAAATTAACTGTCTTTCTGTTATTCCCCACACCATACAGAAATAGATAGAATCGTGTTAACCACCTGGCTTTGGAAGGTTTATTTGGAGTGGACTTGACTTAAAAGTGATGAGGTATACACGGGGTTCCTAGGTAGAGGAGTGGAGGACATGGAAGAGCATCCCAAAGAGAGGCAGTCAACACTCCGTGAAACAAACTGAAATAATATAAACACAGGCTGAAATGTCTGTAGACCAGGGGAGATGTGCCATATATGGCGGATGCCCAGGACCAAGTCGATCACTGTAGTTTCCATTTGTGAGCCCTTAGGTGTAAGTCACAACCGCAGGCATCTGCACTGCAGATACTTCTCATTGGGCCATCTGTACACAACAGGCTTCAAGGTGTGGAGCAACAGGTATTAATTTATTTCAAAATCATTCGCATCAGGTAATGTAACTAGTTATGATCATGTCAGACTAGAAACATTAAATCATTTATTTGACATTTGAATATCTACTATGTGCCAGTGTTGGATGAAAAAGACACAGAATTAAAAAGATTCTGTGTTCACCCTCAAGGAGAACAGTCTAATAAGGCTATTGGAGATATCTGGGGACTTCAGCGCAGGTGAGAATTAGATGCAGGACTTGGAAAATGTCTTTGAAGCAACAGAGTGAAGTGATTTCACAGAGCAATGTGGTTCCCTGTGTCTATGGACTAATGCTAGTTTAGCCCCATCAGAATCCACCAGACAGTTTATAAAAACAAAAACTAACAGCAGATATTCCTTGATGTTACTTCCTAGATTCTCATCCAAAAAATTAGGAGGATTAAGATGGGGCCTATATCCCATGGACACTTCATACGTAAACAGGTTCGGGATCATGGTTGAGACATGGTTTGGGATCATATTTAAGACACCAAGGAACTTGGAGTCAGATTGTCCAGAGTTCAAATCTACCCATGTGTGAAGACCAACTTCACTTTTGACACCAATGCAGAATTTGGGAATCCCCAAGAACACGCTTACTTCTTATACCCATTGCAACTTTGGTGTTCAGAGTTTTTACTGGATTCCAGTCAGATGGGCATGTTTCCATGTTTTTTCAGGTCCTTCCGAGGTTTAGCTGATATTGTGTGACTCCAAGTCCTCATCCTAAGTCACAGTGTGTTGTAGGCGGCCCCCGGGAAAACAGAGACACTACTATCAAATGTCACATTCCAAGGGCTTAGAGTGGACCTCTCAGAAGTCAGATCTCAGAAGTACCAGATCTCTCTGGGAAGGTTAAATTCTCTTTCACACACCATGCGACTAATGACAATTTCCTTAGCTTTGAGCCTCAGTTTCCTTATCTGTAAAACCTAAATAAAAATAACAGTCACACATGACAGCTATGGTAATAATACATGGGAGTGTGAACCGCCAGCATGTCAACAGTACTTTGAGAATGGCACCCATGATGATGATGGTGATGGTGGTGATGGTGATGATGATGGTGATGGTGGTGATGATGGTGATGTTGATGATGGTGATAGTGGGGATGGTGCTGGTGGGTGGTGATGGTGCTGGTGGTGATGGTGATGAACCACGATGAGGAGGAAGCAATGCTTAAGATTTTGATGCTTCTCCTCAGGAAGTTTTACACTGAGGAGTAGCCATATTTCCATAAATCCAGTCTCCTGCCTTTTATGCCACATCTTAAAAATTCTCCTCCTTTTCAACTAAGTGCCAGAGGGATATTCAGAAAGCTTTCCTCTTTATCTTCTCTTCACAAAACCCTGTCCTCAGAAACCACTTGCTTATCACAGGCCCCCTCCTCCTATTTCTATGGCAGCTCATCCAACAAAAGCATCTGAGAGAAACGTAGTCTTGTACTTCCTCACTGGCTATTGTTGGCTTTCACCGGCTGAGGTTATCACAGCCCATTGTTTGGCCCCCACAAAGGAAGGTACCATGGGAGGCATACTTGGCAGAGGGACTTGTGTCTGAACGGTGTATTTCTGCTATTTTTAATGGATCTGAGGAGCAGTTTCAAAGCTCTTCATTCACAGAGATGAGCGGGCTCTGACCGTCTGTTTCTGCCATTTCCAGAGTCTTCTCGGTATCGACAGTAAAGCCCTATCAACTCCCAACATCCCTTCCTTGTGGCTCAGAGGAGGCCCAGAGACCTAACCAGGGAGCCCGGCTGAGGCATGATTGAGCAGCACACACAATGTCCCCACTCTGCCACCGAAGCCACAGAGAGCAGCCCAGAAGCTGACAGAGGTCCTTTGGGAGAGTTCGGGGAGTGGGACTCAGGCTCGCGAGGGGAATGATCACCTTCGGAGTCAGACAGGACTGACCTTCTGCTCAAATTCTACAAAGTACTCAGAGCGTGACTCAGTTTCCTCATCTGCCAAATGTTAATATCTCATAGCATTGTGCTAAGTGCCCTACTCAGATTACATCTGGTATTCACATCAAACCTATGATGGGGGTACTAGCTCTCATTAGTCCCATTTTATAGACAGAGACAATGAGGCTAAAAAGCTAAGTGACTTATCCAAAGTCACAACCATCAAATGGTGGAATCAAATTTTGAACCCCAAATATGGAACTCAATCAATACCCATTAATTCTTATCTATTTATTTATTTATTTATTTATTTATTTATTTATTTTTAAGATTTATTAATTTATTTATGCAAGCACTGGGTACAGTCAGAAGTGCGGGAGGGTGAGAGAATTCACCAGAGACAGAGCGGAGAGCAGAACAGGCAGACCGATGAAGTACACTGCTGAGGGGAGCAGCGTGTAGCAGGAGAGGTCTACGCGCCAGGTGGGACCCTCGATTGAACCAGCGCTGCAGAGGCTGCAGGCAGCTTTGCAACCCAGTGCTCAACCGCTGTGCCACCGGGGAGGCCCAATACCCATTAATTCTTACTTTCAGCTGTCTTTCCTCCTGTGCTCTAACTCCTGTCAAAGTTGAGGATGATAAATTGAGTCAACCCATCAACAGGAGATGCTACCCAGACTTAATTCTAAGCACTGAACCTGCAGGGCTCTTGGCCAAGGTCAACAGGGACGCCAGAATCCAGTCAAAGAAACATATCATTACTAGCGAACAGATCTAGACATAAGTTCCTTAAATGGATTTTTTGCTTCGATCAGGCCAATTAAAGTTAGCTGTTCCATCACATAAACGCTGAGATCTCAGTGGCCTAATACGACAAAGTTTTATTAAACAAAACACGATGTGTGGAGACACAGCCACCGTGGTTGCTGTGGCAGGGACAGAGAGTTACAGGCACCCCTGGCTGTTGAATTCCTCAGCCGAGATGGACACGTGTCTGAACTGAGCACAGGCATGACAGGGAGGGAAATGTGGGTATTTGAGGGCCTCACAGGTATTTGAGGAACACTGGGAGAGTCTGCTATAGGCTTCTTGGAAGTCCTTTGAGTCAGAACCTGGATCATCTCTCACCTGCACTTCACTAGCATTTTTATTCTTTGTAATGTTGGAAGCTGGATGATGGAGCAGGCGGGGCTGAGATATCCTTCAAAGGAGTTCAGTGACATGAATGCCATTTGCCAAAGCCTCTAGCTCAGGGGAGCTCAATCAAGGAGAGTATATTGTATATTTTATTTAACCAGCATTTGGGATTATATTTAAGAGATTGGTTCTTCTGGAAATAAATTGCCTCTAAATTATCAGTGATCAGGTTGGGAGGTGGAGCAACCTGGGAAAGCCATGGTATGTGGAGAGTGGAATAGCCCAGAGGAAAGTTCCAGAAAGGAGGGAAGGGTTAGGCATGAAAGGCAACAAGCTTGGGTGCAGAAGAGACTCCCTGTGGCCACTCTTCTTGGCCCATCTTCCCCATTCCTCTTGCACCCCCTGGGGCAATGTGTCATAGAAAGAACCTGGGCTTTGGGGTTAGACCAAGCAGAGCCAAAATTCCAGCTCTGCTGTGCAGTAGCTGTGAACATTTAATAATGTATTCTAATCTCTCTGAGCTCAGTTGTTCATCTATAAATTGAGACTGTAACATGGCGATATTATCTGTGATGGGCAGGACTCTTGGCTACAACAGAAACCAAATTCAAATCAAATAAAACAGAAAAGAAAACGTACTGACTAATTTAACAGAGAAGTACAATGAAGCTTCAAGTAAAGTTAGATCCCGTGGCATCATGAAGGAATACTCTCTCTCTCTCTCTCTCTCTCTCTCTCTCTCTCTCTCTCTCACACACACACACACACACACACACACACACACCCTCAGTTCTCTTCTTACTGGAGTCATTTTTGAGATAAGCTCTTCCCATGCAGCGGTAAAAATGACCACCTCAAAAGGAAGGTGGTTCTCAGCAGGCAGAAAGTGCTCATTAACCTTCTCCGATGCTGCCTCATATTGCCATCAAGGAATCAATCGAGGCACTTGGCCCTGGTCCTGGCGCAGTCCCTGATAGACAGCAGGTGCTTAATTACGTTTGGTCACCCCCTCCATGAACATCGCTGTCAAAAGTTCCTCCTCCTGTGTCCCACCACCTCCTTTCCCCAGGCACCTGCTATTCCCATCTTCGATGATCCAAGCACATCAAGACTGGCCTCATGGGTACACAGACTGTGGGGGCCTTCAGGCCGTGTTTACGGGGTCCCCAACCTTGGCAGAATACTCTGCTGTTGCCGTCTAGCAGTTCTTAATTTTTGAGCAAATAGTCCTTTATTTTCAATTTGCACTGGGCTCTAAGATTCTATAGCTGGTATCAAGGTTAAATAGTTAAATTGCTTTGAGACCTTAGAGAACAAAAGAAAAAAAAGACTCATCCAAGCTTTTCACTGAGACATACTTTTGCAGACACAGCAGAGCCTGAAGGCTTATTGACTAACCTTGAGCTGAGCCCTAAGGCCAGTTGGAGTTGGGATACCCAAACGCAGAGGAGGGGGCACCCAGAAGTGAGGGACCACCAACAGAAATTCGAAACTCCGGTGATCTGAAGAAAAGCCTCTTTGTACTTCTCCAAGTGTGGACTGCATTGCAATTAGCCAACGAACTCCAGTGAAGCCCACATTTCCTCGCTCTTAGCACACTCCGAGCCAACAAAATTTACTTCCTCTGTCTCAAACTTGCTCCCCCAAAACCTCTATAACCTCATTCCCTTTCTTAACTGGGAAGGCAGATTTAGTTTATCTACTAGCTCCTTGCCAACTGATTCACAATAAAATGTCTTTTCTCAAAAATCAGATGTCCATTTGTATTAATTTATTGTAAAGAAATAATCACAAATGAAAACGAATTAGGTATATATAGGATCTTCAAGAGACCATTATTTGTTATAATGATACTTTAGAAATACTCTACATGTCCAATAGGAAAATAAAATGGTAATGACGGTATATCTATATGACAGAATATTATGTTGCTATTGAAAATAATGTTTTGAATTCCTTTTATGATGCACTCAGTTGCTTACCAGAGCTCTGCAACTTATGAGCTGTGTAAAAAATACACATACCAATAAAATAGGCTGGCAATAGGAGCATTCAAACAATAACAATAGTACAGGGAAGGGCTGTGGTTGATGTAATTTCATTCCTTATATTTGTCCCTATTTTCAAGTTTTCTCCAATAAACATATATTACTTTTGTAATTTAGAAAAAAGAGCAGATAAAAATCACATATTTTGAAGTTGGAGAGCCTCCTTTAGGTAGAAAAGATAAATTATTATTTTGGATCTTTAAGGAGCAAGAGTAATGGAGGCATCTGCAATAATGGGGCTGGCTCCACCAAAGGGGGTTCCCTTTATAGGTGATGATGAGACGCTTTGACAAGAGTGGCGGGGCCAGGGAAGGTGATGGGGCCTCTCTGCCTTTTTCTCTTGAGTAACAGGGGAGCTTAACTTGGCTCTGGATTCTTCATGTCCATGCATCTACCTATGAACTCAACACCATGTATTGTGCTCCTACTATGTGCTGCACTCTACTGTTTGCTGGATACTGCATGCAGCCCTTGATTTTCAGTGATGAACCATAGCTATATTGGGAACTCTCAACAACATTCTAGAACCGAGATTTCTTTTGCCTTAATAGTAACACAACTAAGTTACTTAACCAGTACATGATCCAGTGCAATTATTTTGATTCACTTCATTCAATGGACATTTGCTCAGCCTACACAGTGTTGGCTCCCGAGTGTTAGAGTACATAAAGCTCATTGAGGATTGGTCAAGCTCTATATTTCTGTGATGGAGGTTCTGAGTCAGTAGGTGTAGGTGGTTTGGGAAGCTACATTTTCAACGAAGGACTCTGGTGTGTAATGGAGGCAACCTTAGCTCACACCTGAGAAACTCAAGGATGAACAAGAGGGAAAACCAAAAATAACAAAAGAGGCTGCCTCTAAGAGTTTATCCTCTAAAGGGGCATGCAAATAATTGTTAATTTATTAGAAAAAATTTAGTAGTATACTGTTAATGACAATAAAACCAAAATAAAACCAGAGCTACCTTTAACTTAAGATTTACTATTAACCAGGAATTTATGAAACACTTCAATCATCCCATTTAATCCTTGTAATTGCTTTATGAGTTAGGTGTTACTATTCCTATTTTAAAACTAAAGAAGGAAGGAACTTATCTATAATATAGAGTCTACCAACAGCAGCTCCAAGATAGAAACTCAGGGCTGTGACTTACCAGCACAATAGTCTGTGCTGTAAAGGAGACTGTCTGGTGAATGATTTGGGCGCCCAGAAGTGGGAGAGAGCCCAAGGGAGTTGAGGGGGTCTTTAGGATGCTGTGTCAATACCTGAACTGAGTCTTGAATTGGACCCAGATAGGACAAGATGGTGGAATTTGGTAAGAGACCAGGTATGAAGTTGGCCTATCTTTGGGAAGCTTCCAGGACTTGGAGTTGGCTGTGCTTTGTATGGATGCTCGGTGGATTCGGGAAACAAGCTGTAGAAACTGTGACAAAATCACAGGGGATGTTCTATTCCCTCTTAGATTTCAAGCTTGGATCAGCAATATTGGGGAAGAAGGGAGAGGACATCTGTTTTATGTTTTTGAAGGATCACTTCATTTGAGAAAATGCAGAGCTATCATTGTTTAAAGGTAATACGATTATCTAACCCAAGAAAGCCACCTGAAAAAGTCTTAGAACTAATAAGTAAGGGCAGTAAAATGACTATACACACAAAAATAAATATACAGAAATCAATAGCTTGTATGTTAGTAATAAGCAGTTAGAAAACACAATGGAAAACAACTCTATTCTCCCATTACAGCAAAATAATTGTTTTCAAACACTTAAGGAATAAACTTAACTATATGAAAGAAATAGAAAACTTTACTGAGGAACATTAACAAATACTTTGACTTAATGTTGAAATACATCATATTCTTAAAAGGCAAGACGGTAGTATAAATAGGTTCTCTCTTAATTAATTCACTGGTTTAATGCAATTACAATATAAATTCCAGTAGGACAGTGCTAGGGAAAATTGACAAAGTAATTCTGAAATGCATTTGGACAAACAAATGGGTAAAAAGAGCCAAGAGAAAAATGAAGGAAGGTAACAAGGTGAGATAATAATATCTTTAATATCTTTGAGTGCTGGGAGGACAATAAATTTAAAAGTGTGGCACTGTTGCAAAAAAAGACAGATTAATGGAACAAGAATGAACGACTGGCAAAGGACTCTAATATAATACACACAGACACAGACTATAAGGCCGCAAATGCATATTAGAGGTGCCACTTCAAACTGGTGTGAAACAGAAGGATTTCCAATCTATAGTCATTGAACAATTGGTTAAGTCCTGTATAGGGAAGAAATAGTGCTCTACCTTAGCAATGCACCAAGCAAATCCCCAATGACTAACTTCACCACTCCTACTGGTTTGTAACTCACTTCCCCAGGTCATCTGGAGGAACCTTTAACTCAGCACTCATCAGAGTGATTTAATTTTCTGTTTGATGATCTGTCTTCGTATCCAGATCATGGCCTCTTAGGAGGGCAGCCACTTTGTTTTATTCATATCTGTGTCCCTCCAAATGTAGTAGGTGCTCAATAAATGTTGTGTAAATGGGTAAATAATTGGCCTTTATACATCTACCTCCTTGTGGCTCATGAGCTCTTTAAAGACAAGATATTTAAAGTCTGCAATCCCCACACCCCGAAAACCATGTTTTAAATCCAACCCTCAACAAATGTTGATTGAGTGCAAGTTGATTGATAGTCCCAATAACAGTTATTTCTGTTTCCCTAACTTATTTTGGATTTTTTGATATGTTGTTTATCTTCTTAGTTAAGGTCTTTTTTGTTGTTGTCGGATGCAACTTAAATAGAGCCTGTGTGGGAGGGACTTCTGGAGGGGAAAACCATTTCAGGATCTGAGACACATTCATTCAGTCTTTTATTCAACAAATGCATCTTGAGTACCTAACAGTGTTCCAAAAGAGATCAATGAATGTAAGTTTTAATAGCCTAAGTTTTGGCAATTTTCTGTGTATTATCCTAGTTTTCTCTATTTTTCAACTTCAGAGAGTCAGTATTCTTGAGTCATTTCTCTGGTATCCTCCTTCTGAGGATCATGGAAGAAGAAAATCATCAAGGAAGTTCTTCATGCAGCAGTGATAAACTCTTGAAACGACCTCTTCTGGAAATCACCTTGGTTGGTAGGGACAGGCTTTTCTCCTTCCATTCTGGAAATGTCATAGATCAAAGATTCAAACTTATGAGGGAGATGCTGGCCCAGCACTGGCAAAGCAAGATTGGTTTCCACATTCTCTTCTTTCATCAGCAGGTGTTTAATCAGTTCCCATCTGACACAGCTCAATCACTCTCAGCCCTCTTGGGCTTTGCCTCTTGACTCCACATAGAAAGATCCTTTTGAAGCCTTCATTTACCACTGGTTCAAGGTCTTTAATCGAATCAAGGTGTCAGATTTATTGGGACATATACACACGCACATGGGTCTCCTTGGCAAACCAGTGTTGCCCTGGATTCATCATAAGACTGGGAACCATCAAACCCAAACTCTTCTTGCAGGCACACTGCCACCTCACAGTAACAACTATGTCTTTCACCTGCTCCAAGTACAAAACAAGGAAACTGGGGGCCTCCCGGGTGGTGCAAGGGGTTAAGACACAGCCTATGGGGCTGTCTGCAGCCATACAATGTGGGTTCGATTCCCCAGCTAGGGAGCTACCCACATGGCTCAGCAGACCTCTCCTGGTTCGCCCACTGCTCCCCTCAGCAGTGTATTTCAGTAGATCTGCCTGTTCTGTTCCCCAGTCTGTCTCTGGTGGGTCCTCTCACCTGCCCCACACCTCTGGCCTGTACCCCAGTTCTTGTTTGCATAGATAAATCTTTTTTTAAAAAAACAAACTAACAAGGAAGAGCCTCCCCTGGTGGCGCAGCCATTGAGCACTGGGCTGTGAAGCTGCCCGCATCCTCTGCAGCACCGGTTCGATCCCCACCTCCAGCGAGGGTCCCACAGGGCACGACAGACCTCTCCTGTCTTGCCTGCTGCTCCCCTCAGCAGTGTATTTCATCAGTCTGCCTGTTCTGTTCCTGGCTCTGGTTCTGGTGAATTCTCTCAATCCTCCCGCACTTCTGACTGGACCCAGTGCTTGTATAAATAAATAAATAAATAAATCTTTAAAAAAATAAATTAAAAAAAAACAAGGAACCTGGGACTCAGTTCTTGCAAATTTTCTTCATTGCCACCATCATTACTTCCACAGCACTACCTTTAATTGAGCACTGACATGGACCCAACAGTGCATACACTGTGTCTTTTTTTAATCCAGCAGATCCCCACAATACAGCCTTAGGAAAAGACTACTCTTGAGGCTATTAATTAAGGCAATTTAATTTTTTGACCTGTTTTCTGTATAAAACAAACTGTTAAGAGCAATGTCACTTCCTCCCATTCATATTTTGATTCCACCAGAATTATTTTCATCAGTATCAATTTTTTTTCACATAAATAATGGTTATAGCTGTTTTTAACCCTTTGTGTTGATGCCACTTTTTAACCTGGTGAATCAATATAGCCCATCATTCCTGGTAAATTTTTAACAATTTTGATTTCAGGAGTTTTACTGTATATTTTTAAACATAGACCTTAATTTAGAATTATCCTCATTTGAGAATGCTATCAAATAAGCTTCTATCCTTAATTTTCTACACACTGGAATAAATTTTTTCCCTAAAATTAACTTGCTTCCTTTCTTTCCCTTCCATTCCTTGTTTTGCTCCAAAAGTAATAGCCATAGTTAGTGCCCAGATTTTGATCTCTAATTACCATTTGGTTAATATCCAAAACATAATGCACCAAAAAGGACAACTCTTGATTTATATGATATTCTTGCCAGAGACTTAAAACCCAAATCTAATAAAAAGGAACTATATGACAATCCTAAATTGAAGGTGAGTCTACAAAATAATTTATTTGTAACCCTCTGCAGTATCAGGATCCTAGAGTCACAGAAAGAGAAAGGAACTGTTCTTGATTGAAGAGATGCAGTGACTAACCTGTAATACATGGTCCTGGAGTTGGACCTTTGCTATAGAGAACAGGGATAGGACAACTGGCAAAACTTCACCGGGGTCCATGAATTAGATGGCAAATACGTGTCAGCGTTAACGTCCTATTTTGACAATAATAGGAAGTAGTTATGTAGAATATCTCTCTTGGGAAATACTAAAATATTTGTGAATAAGGGGCCACAAGGCATTCAAACATGGTTCAAGAAAGTTTTACCAGACCATTACTACATTTTTCTCTGTGTTTATCCAAAGGACACAGAAACATCAATTCCAAAGAGCACCTGCACCCCTATGTTTATAGCAGCACTGTTTACAATAGCTAAGCTTTGGAAACAACCCAAATGCCCAAAAATAGATGACTGGATCAAGAAGATGTGGTCCATATACACCATGGAATATTACTCAGCATTCAAAAAGATAAACATATGCAGTTTGCAGCAACATGGATGGAGCTGGAAGGGATCATGCTCAGAGAAATAAGCCAGAAAGAAAAAGAAAAATACCGGATGGTCTCACTCATAGCAGGAATCCAGAAAACTTAAATAAGGGACCAGGAAAATGAATAACTATAAGAAAGTGAAAATTAAAATCAACAAAAAACTATGAATCAGAGACACTCTATGGGGGGTGGGGGGTGGGGAGGGGAGGGATTGGAGTCCAAATAAGGGGGTTGCAATTGTATGGGGAATATAAAAATAAAATTTATTAAAAAAAATAAAATAAAATTATTTTCCATACTAAGTCCATAACCTTTAATTTTTGTTTTATTTAATTGTTAAATATAAAACATTTCCAGTAAACCAAGAAAGGTGCAGAAAATAATTTCATGGAACAGACAAAAAAGGAACCAAATAAAAAATCATGGGAAAATAAACCAGAGATCAAGGAACGCAAACATATCCAATTTCCTGAGTTCCATTCTGCCTTTATTCTACATCTAATCTATCTGGGTAAATTCCATAAATGCCTTTTGCCTTAATTTCATAACAGAACAACGAGAGCAATGTCACCATCAATCTCCCAGTCTTATTTGAGAATTAAGTAAAATCCTAGAGAGTTTATCATCTCAGCTGATTCATAGATAACTCTGATTAGTGTTGGCTGTTTGGTTAATTTTTTAACCAAATCAAAGTTTTCCAGGTAAAGTTTTGTGTGTCTAAACTTTGTGAAGAACATTTGAGTCTTCCTACCATTTTCAGTCAGAGACTTTGACTTTGCTAGTCCATGCAGTTTCAGCTATTATCAATTTTAGTTGGTTAATCATCCTACCATGTCCAATTTCTCCTCATTTGTTTTTGTGGATTTCAATGTTATCAAAAAGCTGTGATTCTTCCATGCATCTTTCTGCTCTCACAAATTTTACCCTGTGCCGACTTAACAGTTGTCAGTTTTGGTCAGATACGTCTGTGAGTAATATGTATTATGGATTAGATAAAAAATGAATGCTGTTTTTCTATCTTACAATGGAAAACATTCCCCTGAACACCAGAGGTATAGACCTGGGTGTGTGCAAGAGTTGAAAGGACAAGGTACGAAACTTGCCCTGCATTCTGCCCCCCGGCTGGGATACAGAAGCCTAAAACACTGGGCGGGCCCCTTAACTTTAAGACTCCAAAGATTTCAGGACACCCATGGGGAATTCCGTGCATACACAGTGAGGCTGCAATGAGAAGCAAAGGCTTGCTGCAGAACTTTGGAGACCCAGAGCTTTGACCTTAGACCTCACTCAGCTCTCCCCCATGACACTGGGTAAATCAGTGGACCTTCCAGAATGCTAAAGTGGAGGGGTGCTGTCCACCCCCAGAACTCTGAGGATTGAAGGCAACAATATACAAAACACATCCATCCTGAGTGCTTGATAGACAATGGGTGTTTCATGACTCAAAAGTCCTTGAACAAGAAAAAGCCCTTCAACTGCCAGTGATGAGAGTGGGTGACCACACATGGGTGCCTAAAAGACCTTAGATCTGTGCTGGTGGGAGAATGTTTTGTGATGGTGAGGTGACCTATGACTTCCACACTGGCCAGCACTGTTCCCACACCAGGCAAGGCGCTGAGTACTCGAATGTGACTCGTGTGAACAAGGACTAGCCGAACAAGTCACATGATTGAATGAAATGACAAAAATTGGCTTTGGAAGCAGAAAGGCCCGGTTCAAATCTTGCATTTACCACAATCCAATTGTGTGACCTTGGGCGAATTATCCAGCCCTTTCTCAATCTCCTATTTGTCACTGGTAAATGGAAAACGAAAATGCCAGCCTCGTAAGATTACCTTGTGGATAAACCAAAATAAGACAGTCAAAAAGCTACAGCATTTGGCATCAAAATGCGTGATCAAGCCCAGACATGTCTATTCTCCCTCCTTCTCCTACCGCTTTTCATTTCTCATCTTAAAAATAGAGCACTTGGAATTTATGGTCCCCCTGAGTTTCTTTTCAGTCCAAAATAATTCTGGTTAATGCATGGGGCCAAGCACTGGAAGAGCGACGGGTCGTGTTGTAACAGGGGGGTCCCCAGGAAAGGGGGAGGCTCCAGGTTCCCTGCCCCACCTAAATGGAGGGCGGAGCTGAGCAGGGAGAGGAGAAGCTGCAGAGGAGCCTGAGGGAGGAAGGAGCAGGATGGAGCCAGAAGGAGCCCTGGAGGAGGCGCATGGAGCCGAGAGACACGTGAAGAAACTGCGCTTGTCTTTTGGTCGTGGACTGGGTGACACAGATGTGGGTGAGACCCGTGGGGAGGTGACAATGGCAGCTTTTATCTTGATTTGGATTTTGCTCTTTTCCTTCCGGGCTTGTCTGGTTGTTTCTGACCCTTTTCTGTGGGTCCCCACTGGAAGGTGCTTTAGACGTGGGGCAGGCTCTGGGGCCTTGCTCTGGGCCAATCCCATTTGGATGGACTCTTACCCACGAGGGGACGGGTCACTTTGGGTGCTTGATTCAGAAACTAGACTCTTTGCCTTTCCTGTATTGTTTCCTAGTTGTATTAAAGTTCCTTCCCATTAAAGGCTCATATGTTGTGTGTTGATGCGGCGGATGGCAAAACCCATTTAGAGCAGGCAGGTTTGCGGGGTCTGGGCTGCCCCTCTCCCTGCCCTGGAACAATGTGGCTGTGAAAGCCGCCTGGGAACTGAGACACGTGGGTAGGCAGGAAGGGGTGAACGGTCAGGCTGAGAGACACACGGAGCAGGGACCTTCCTTCATGGGGCACGAGCGCTTCAGCTGGGGAGTCTCAGCCCCAGAGACAGCAGGTGAAACAGGCATTCCATGGATTTGTAACAGCAGGAAGAACAGGATCCTTGGGCTCAGGGCAGGACATGCACTGAGCCACGGCAGGGTGGACAAGGTGCTCGCCTCCCCCACTGACAAAGGGCTGCGGGTGGAGACTCGTCAGCACCAGCGGAGACACACAAGGAACTGCTGGCTTAGTTGGTGCCGGTACGAGGGTCCGTGGAAAGCATGTTACCTGGATTTGCTGACTCCTTCCTGACAGTGCCCTTGTGATGGTGCCAGCTCCTGAATTGTAAGGGAATGGGGGGTGGGGGAGAAGGAAACTTAGTGCCCCAAGACCACAGAGCTAACAGAAGGAAAGGTGGGGATCTTCTGGTTCTGTTACTGAGAGCCCCCCAAACCAGCAGGCTCTCAAGGGATCCTGCCACCATGTCACACAGTCAAAGCAGACTCTTCGTGTGGAAGCATGTAAGAGAATTAGCACCGTAGGCGCAGAGAAGAAGAAAGGATATTCTGAATAAAACACCCAGCCCGTCGTGGGCCAATGTCCAGGCCGACAGGGTCGGCCAAAGCGGGCCACTGAGGCCCAAAAGCCTGACACACCTGGTGGGGACCCCCAGGACAGGAGATCTAAGCAAAAGGGGTTCCCCTAAGGCACACCCCTGGTGGGGCCCCTCAGGAAAGGGACAGAAGGGGCCAGGCAAGTCTGGAAGGAAAGGAGCAAAATCAAAGTACAAAGCAAGATAAAGGCCACCATGGACAGCCTCCCCGGGGGCGTCTCAGCCACGTGTGTGCCCCAAGTGTCTCTGCAAGTCTCTCTTCCATGTCTCCTTCCCAGCGGCACCAGGGTGCGAGCAGCCTGCGGAGCAAGAGCTCCCTCCATCTTCCCCGCCAGGCCCCCTGCCTCCCCGTCACACGGCCTCGCCTGGCCGCTCCGCTGCGCCCCTCGTTCCCAGGAGCTCGTCCAAGGCGGCGGCATGTAAGTGGGGGACACAGGGTACCTCCCCTAACGCAAGGTGGACACGTCTTTTGGGGGACCCAACTCTGTTCATTCCAGGAAGTCTGGGTGAGGCCAGAGACTCTTTCTAACCAGCTCCCGCATGAAGAAACAAGGCTCTCGAGAGCCCACAGGACTGAGCATTGGCAGCCTTTCCGGCGTCTGCACATCGCATGGCGCACACCCTGGGGACACAGAGGAAACCATCCTGCCCGCCCCCCACCCCGCCTCCCGGGCTCTTCTGGGCTGGCAAATAATCAAACAAGCATCAGACAGACTGATAAGGAAAAAAGGCAAAGAAGTTTTATAACGATGTTGCAGGTCCTTGGGGTCAAGCCCTGGGCTGGTTTTTCCTGCTCAGAATCATTCGAGCTGAGCAAATGAAAGTGAGTTCAGCACAGCGAGCAGAAATATTAGCTGTAGGTAAAGGAACGGAGAAGGGAGGCCCAGCTTGAAAGACACCTCCACCTCCACCCTGAGCCAGGGGAACAGGGCTCTTTATGGGGGATGAGCCACATCTCCTGGCTGGGGTGGGGTCCAGGGTCGTGAGCAGGTGACTTCTTTTGCGCCAGGCACCTGTGCACATGTCTCTTTTTGCACAGGCCACCCCATTGCATCTTGGGGGTGGCTGGTTAAGTCCCAAGGTTACTAGCCTTTTGCCTCAGAGGGCCATGATTACTGAAGCAGGTGGGCCATCTCCTTGCCTGGCGACCATAATGGGCCCCTCCTGCATTCCTGGGAGAGACCTGGCATGGTGGAGTCACTTGCCCACGTGGCTTAACCCACGCCTTAGCTTAGCTAAGACAGAAGCGGGAAGAAAAAGGTGGTCCGCCTTCAGATCCCCTCCCATGAAGTCAACCCTTTGCCAAAAAGACATATTTTAGGGTGGCAGATTTTTGCTCATATAAAACCTACTATAGGTTTCACGTTTTATCAGCCAAAACTCCGGAAGTTCCCAGGAGTGCAGAGTGAATATATAGGGCATGAGCAATCAGGCCATGACCTGGGTAGGGGTCCCCCGGATCCCCACACCCTCAAGACGACATTTAGCTACTAATGATGATATCTGAACACGGAGGTCTTGGCCCAAAATACCGAAGCAGCACCGTCATTTCTGTGCCACTGTCTTTTTATTCTTGGGGCTTACAGCAACCTCACCACCTCCCAGAATAACCTACACGATTACTAGATGTGCTTGTTATTTAACTAAACTCATGTTAGCAAAGGTATTTTTCCTTCTGGAAGAAAGAAGCCAGGGTCAGGGGTCTCCAATCTCTAGACTGGCATTAGCTGCCTAGCCTTGAAGCCACTTATGAACTGCAAGAGCTTGGGCAAGTTTATTGCCTTCCCTATATAAGTTTTCCCATCTAGAAAATAATAGAACTTATTTTACGAAACTCTGAAGGCATTTGGAATAGTGCCTAGTGCAAGCTCCGTCACTATTATTGTATATTTACTATTATTTCCCCGCAGTCCGCTTATAGCCCTGATTTAATACCACCTTCTTATCTGGGTGTTTTTTAATAGAGTTTGGTCCAGGGTCCATGATAACAAAACCCATTTCCCTGTACCTTTTAATATTTCATTTCATTTTTTATCTGTGGATTTAATTTATCCCTCAGCTCATCCCCAGAAGGATAAGAGATAGAAAGGAACTCTCTAATCCTGAACACTGACTATTTAGCGCTTCCTCTGCCTTGTTTTCTGACCCTGTTCCTTGGCATGTGCGGCGCGCCTGTGGATGCTCTGTCCTGATCAGCGCTCCTTGGATGAGATTACAGCATCCCTGAGTTCTCAGGTTGACAGTGAGAAATGGGAGAGATATGGCTGCTGATCCCCCGGGAGCTGGTGTGGATGAGCGCTTGGTGACGGCCTTCCCTAGGAATCCCTGGCTTCATGACAGCGTGTTGTAAGTGACAACTCGCAAGAGACCATCTGCCCTAAAAATCATCCAGAAGACACCAGAAGCGCCTGCCCATCTCTCCTTCCCTCCCTGCTAAAGGCTACTTTCAAATCATAAAGTTTTCCATTTCCCCCCTGCCATGATCCCTTTCCTAAATATAAAAAATTGATAAACAGAAATATGGCTGTCCATGGTAATAAAAAGGATTTAATGTGTGGCGCACAATTGTCCATCAAGCTTAGCACTGGGCATTTTACATACAGTGTCATGTTCAATACCCAGATGCACTGAGTGACTCAGTCACCACTGGCCTCATTTTGCAGTGAGATAAATGAATTTTAAAGGGGATATGTAAATTTCCCAAGGTCATGGGATTGGTATATGGCAGAATCTACCCTTAGCTTAGGTTGCCTGGCTCAAAGACCTTTATGTTGGCATATATAATTAATACGTAATATTCCATGTACAATATATCACATAGAATGTAACACACAGCGGGCATAATGTCGTCACCTAAGGGAGGATTCTAGATCATGTATGTACTTTCTGTGATGGTGAATGAGCTACATTTGTGATCATGCACATTTGCTACTTTTCTAATTGTATTTTAAGTATAACACATTCATATACCCAATTGCATATTTTATAACTCTTTCAGGCAACTAACACAAGGCCAACTTGACAGGCCATGATGATAAAAGAAGAATGAGCTTTTCATTAAATTCAAGGCCAATGAATCTGAACTCACTTATGAATTCCAGAAATAATCCGAACAGGCTGCTGAGTTTCATGGTCTGTGCAGAGTCAGTCTCGGAGTGTATGATGGATACTTTTATGTATTTGTTGCATATGAGAAATCAGTGGCTAACTGGTGAGAAAATTGCCTGTCAGTTTCAGGAGGCACGGATGTCGATAAGCAAACCTCACGATTATACAAATGGGACTTATTAGATAAGTTTTGGACAGTTGCCCTCTCCTGGAGCTAGAAGTTTTTATGCAAATCAGCTTTTTGATTAGTTCCATCAGGTGCAAAAGAAGGAAGGGAGGAATCACAGAAAGAGTGTTTATTGAGTTTTTATTAGATGTCAGACAGACAGTGTCTGGGTGCTGGATGGATGGCCGAGCGTTCATTTCTCACACATGCTCCACTGTGTAGGTCTCATTCTAGTTCTTGTTTTATAGATGAGAAAACCGAGGCCCAGAGAATGCCCTGGGTAGTCTTTTCCTGTCCCTTCAGGGTCATTGTCTACCCTTCCCTGGACTGTGTGGGCTGCCTGGCCATCCTGTCTGGTTAGGCTTCAAGAGGTTATTAGATTCTGTTACAGGGTTGTGTTATTACTTGACAACAGAGGTTTGCAGTGCTTGCTCTTGATACCTGCACATGGTGGTGCAATGCCAATGTCCCGACTTTCCTGCAGTGGTGTCCTAGTGAGCTCAGACTGTCTGGGGCACAGAGTGCACCTGCTTTGTATAAGCTGCTTCCATGATCTACACCAGGCTGGTTTGAATGACTCCTCTGAGACTCCACCTATGGCAAGATGTCACTCCCTTCTAAGGAATTTCTTGACTTCATATATATAAAGAAGTGTCAAGTTGTTCAGAATCAGGCTTGCTTTTCCCTTTGCAAAATTGCAGGAGATCCCATAAGGGATCCTCTTCCTGGATCCCTGAATCCTATAAAAGGGCAGAATTTCTGGGAAGCAGGAAATCAGAAACCAGATCATCATGAGTAGATGAGACAGCAGAGGTGAGGAGCTGGTCCCAGCAGTGCTGGAGGTGACCGTGGTGCTGTCAGGGAGGAGAAGAATGTGACATTAAGGGACTCCAAGCAGTTTGGTTTGCTTTTTCTCGTTTTATTTTTGAGTTCATTTTGTGATGGCTATTTTAAGGTGTGAGAGACTTGGGCATGATTATTATTTTCATTTATTTTTTGGACATGTCTTCAAATGATGCAATGGACTGGAAGAGGTGGAAAAGAAAGGAGAAATTGGTAACCACGGAGGCAGGTGGGAGAAAAGGAATTAAGGCGGGAGATAAGATTCTGAGCCTATGCACATATTAAAAAAACTAGCAACAACAAATGTTGGCGAGGTTGTGGAGAAAAAAGGAACTCTCCTGCACTGCTGGTGGGAGTGCAAACTGGTCCAACCACTATGGAGAGCTGTGTGGAGATTTCTGGACCTACTAAACATAGAGCTTCCATAGGATCCAGCAATTCCACTCCTAGGTATTTACCCAAAGGACACAGAAACATCCATTCCAAAGAGCACCTGCACCCCTATGTTTATAGCAACACTGTTTACAATAGCTAAGCTTTGGAAACAGCCCAAATGCCCCAAAATAGATGACTGGATCAAGAAGATGTGGTCCATATACACCATGGAATATTACTCAGCATTCAAAAAAGATAAACACATGCCATTTGCAGCAACATGGATGGCGCTGGAAGGGATCATGCTCAGCGAAATAAGCCAGAAAGAAAAAGAAAAATACCGGATGGTCTCACTCATAGCAGGAATCTAGAAAACTTAAATAAGGGACCAGGAAAATGAATAACTATAAGAAAGTGAAAATCAAAATCAACAAAAAACTATGAACCAGAGACACTTTTTGGGGGGTAGGGGCCGGGAAGGGAGGGATTGGGGTCAGAATGGGGCATTTGCAATTGTATGGGGGAATATAAAAATAAAATTTATTATTAAAAAAAAAGATTCTGAGCCTATGGGTAGAAGAGCAATAAAACGGGAGAAAAAGATGGCGTAAGGAAAATGAGTTAATTCAGGCTCCTTCTTGCCTTCCAAACAACAGCCAGCCAGTAATCTTGAAATGTATCAGTTATGTTTTCCACCTTTTGGAAGACCCACAAACAACAGATGTGCAACAATGTACCAGCTACGTGACTAGGGGCGCACAGCAGTGTAAAGGGGGCGAGGAGGCGCAGCTGCTATTTCTTTCCCTCTGTCTATGTGCGTGCCTGCCTGCCTGCCTGTCTCAGCATCCTGCCCCGTTTCAGCATAAAGGCCTATCATATATACCTAAGGCTCCAAGATTCTTTTTCCACTTGCCCGAGTCAAGAGAGACCCTATCCGGCCTGGGATGGCTGCACAACAGACAGTAAGTGGACCAGTCCCTGCTCACTAAGGAGAGGGGCAGATGACGCGGAGGCTCATAATTTGTAATTATGAACATTAATGGAATTAAGGCTAAAAAGCTGGATTCTGACTACGTAAAGAACTCCTGCAAGTCAGTAATGAAAAGACAATCTACTCAGAAACAGACAAAGCCTTGGACACACTCTCACAAACAAAGATACAGCCATTTTGAATGAGCCCATGGAAACATGCTCAACACCATCAGTCATCAGGGAGTTGTGAGACCAAAGCCTCATATCACAACACTGTCACCTGAATAACTACAATGAAAAAAGGTTCAAAGCACCGACTGTTGGAAAGGAGGTGAAGAGCCAGGACTGGCATGCATCGCTGGTGGGTGTGTAAAATGGCGCGCTAGTTTGGAAAAAGTTGGCAATTTCTGTCCAGGCAATTTCTCCCACCTTCTACTCCCAGGGATATACCAAAGAGAACTGAAAACATATGTCCACAAAGAAACCTGTACAAGAAAGCTGATAGCAGCTTCTTCCTGACAGCTCCACTGGGAAAGACCAGAACAGGCATTAAGGAGAAAATGGCTGAACAATTTGTAGCATATTAATATAATGGACTAACAACTCAGTAACAAATAGAAATGAACTATTTATACATCTACCAATGTGGATAAATCACTTGTTATTATGCTGGGTGAAGGCCCAGACACAAAAGAAAAGGTATGGTATGATTTAATTTATATATAGTTTAAAAATAGGTAAACCTTGCGTATAATGAAAAAATCAGAAAAATTATTGCCTTTTCTGTGGAGAACCGCCCGGGAAGTGGGGCATAAGAAGATTTTCTGGGGTGATGTAAATGCTGTATGTATTGATAGAATTGGGACTTCCACAAACGGATGGATTTTCCCAAACTCAGGAACCGCACAGTTAAGATTTGTGTATTTCATTTTATGTAAATTTTACCTTAGAATTAAACCAATTTTTGAACTCTAGTTAATTGGTTTGCTTTTTCACAGTGGCATGAGTTAGCAATTCTGAAATTATATTTTGCGTCTCCTGGGCTGGAGCAAAAGAGTAAATATTTTAATGATAATGAGTTCTAGATTTCTCACTATTAGAAAAGGAAGTTACAAACGTAGAAAGGCGGGGAAGACCAGAATGTTCCCTGTGCCATCGGGTTAGAATGTGAAGCATCTGTATAAACGCCTGGCTTAAAATGAAAGGGTGTGTGTGTATAAGTTTGAAATTATATCAGAATCAAAAGTTGAGGGAGAGAAGAAAGAGAGGGAAGGGGGGAGGGAGGTAGAAACGGATGCCAGGGTGTGATTTCCCAAGATGGGAGCCTCAGGTCAGGTTGCTAAGCTCTGCAAGGTCTTGGTAAACAAGCCAAGGCTGTCCCTGGCTTTGCAGGAGCTGACAGGCAGAAAGTGATGATTACAAGTCTGTAAATCAGAGAGCTGGTTTAGGCCATAAAATTGGGACTTAAAAAAAAAAACACACACATGTTGAGCTGTAGGCAATTTAATTCCTTTGCATACATTATTCTGAAGGTTACTTTATAATTACAAGCATAGCTAATATAAAGTTACATACTTTGTTATTAAAGATTTTGTGGGGTGAGATAAAAACACCAGGGAGAGGAGAAGCTGGCATTGCTACACCTGTCAGTGCACCAGCCCTGGGCACAGAGTGCTGCCCCGGGAAGATCCCAGTAGCCCTCCCAAGAGGATGCCATGACCTGCATCTTACCATGGAGAGAAATAGGCATTGAAAGTGTGTCTTGTCCAAGGTCACACAGCTAGAAAGCATTTTGGGAAGGAAGGGTGGTGCAGAGAAAATGGAAATGGGGTGGCTTTCACCCTTAGTGTTACTCTCTTCTAGAAGGTAAACTCCACGAGGTAGGGATCTTTGCCTGTTTTGTTTAGAATTATACGCCAGAGCTTAGAACAGACATGGCTGGATGCAGGGCTCATGAATGAATGAATTCCCCATTGGTTTTGGCAAAATCAGGCCATTCATGGTCAACCCTGGGCAGCTTCTTTACCTTGCCAAACTGTAGAGGAAAGGCAGATCGGAGATTGTTGAAGAGGTTGAGGAGAGGAAGTGAAGATCGTTGAGTGAAGTCAACCCTTTGGAGGAACTCTGCTTGGAAGGATCAAGGAGAAAATGGTCTTATCTGGGGAGTATGAGGGTCACGGGAACAGCTTCCTGCAGGATTCAGCCTTATTTATGGACGGATAATCCGAGGAAGGAGGAGGGACACCAGTGACGAAGAGAGTGCCAGGTTTAGATGGAATTCCACAGAGGGTGGGTCTGATCAGAAAGGACAGAATAAGAGAATTGGGTGGAAGACCTCAAATACAAATTCTGGCAAGAAAAAAAGAAAAAGCTAAACATTTTTAAAATGACAAAATGAATGTTCTATTGGCTCTTCCTCCTGTAAAGGAAACAGACGCTGGCTGAGACGCTACCAATCTTAGGAAGAGCTCAGCAGCCTTGCGTTAGGGCATGTGGTAGAATGTGTCCCCAAAGAAGGCTTTCTCTATATTTTTGTTCTAAAGGAAATCTGCACAACAATCTCACGTCTCTAAGAAACCTCTGGAACCTCAGCCTGAGTAGAGGTTCCTTTCTGAATATGCATCTTCTTACTATGTGTCATGCCCCTGAAACCTCCCAGTGACAGTGAAGTCTGTGTCATAAATCCCACTTGGGGATGTGGAAGCTGAGGGCTCTGGTGTTGAAGTAGCTGCTAAATGTCTGAGGTTCCACTTTTCTTCTCTGCCTTAGTACATTTCATCGCTTATTTGTTGACAGCATTTGCTGGGCTCCCTGGGTCCAGCGTCCAATCTGGAGGGAGCCTCCCTGTGCCCAGGATCATGGCTTCAGACACTCCTGGCCAGCTTGCTTCTCAAGGAGTCATCTGAGAAGTCGTCTTAAATTCCCCTGTCAGTGTCTGAGGTAGAGACAGGCAAACCCACAATAATTTTGCATCAGAATGACTAGTTTTCCTTTTGCTTCCCCAGAGAACTTGCCAAATGCCAGCATTTCATCACTTAGTAAAATTATGGATAAACAATTGTAGTACATTCATTCATGAAAAGAATAAGCATTTCATGCAAAAAGCAAAGTAATGGCACAATTTCATGTTGAGCAAAGGATAACACCATGGCATACATAAGGGAGGGTTCTGTTGATGTGACTTTCAAGGACAGGCAAGACAGATCTAAGGTGGCAGAGTGATAGCAACTGACTGGACGGGGGGAGCTATAAATTCTCTGGTATGATGCAACACTTACCAGCTTGACTGGCTGGTTGCGTTGTGACAGTTAATTTTGCAGCGCACTTAAGAACTGTGTGTTTTGTAGATAAGTTATACCTGGGTTTACAGTGTATCTTCCCTGAGGACATGGTCTTACGGAGAAGGGTGAACACCAAGGAAGGAGCATGGGATAGAGACTCTTCCAGCAATGAAGGTGGAGGAGAGAAGTGGGTGAGGAGACAGATCTCAGGAGTTGCAATGGAAAGGGACCACGGGGTGTCTGCTGGCCACAGGGCACACATGGGGAGCTGGGTTCCCTCAGCAGGGGCTGTTCGGTCCTCAGCCTGTCACTGGCTAGTCTGTCGACTGACCTATAGGAAGGTCAGGAGAGTTTTCTTTAGCTTTCCAAGTGGCTGTGGAAGCAGGTGGGCTGGGAGCACCGAGCTCTAAGATGCCTGTCCAGGTTAGTCTGTAGTCATGTACATTTGGACTCATTCCTGGGGAGGCAAGGCGCTGGCCTAGAGGAGAAACTCTGCAGGATCAGCGCTGCCAAATGCCTGTGTGCAGCACATGTCTGCTCGCTCCCTCTCCCCCCATCACATGGAAACCCCAGGGTCCTGTGGTCCAGTTCCAGGCATTATTCTCTCTCCTTCTGCTTCTCAGAGCCATTCTGAGATTTAATTAAAGGGTGTTTTTCACAGAGTATTTCAAACAGAACCACAGACTGTCCTCATGACCTGTGTGAGGGAGAATCAAGGGAGTTGAGAGCAGGGGAAAGAGGGAAGAAGAAGAAATAAAAGGGTGAGCGAGAGTGTGAGAGATGGAGAATGAGAGACTGCAAGATGGCGACCAGGCGGGAGGAGAGAACACAGGAGGTCGCTTGCTCCTCTGCCCCGGTCCTTGCCCCTTTTCTCAGTCTACTCACCTCCCTCTGTCAGAGACGGTTGCTGGGAAGTATGGAAAGGGAGCCAAAGACCGAGGAGTGAACAAAGGAGATGTCGCCTGCATCTCCACAGTGGAAAGTATTGTTCAGTCATAGAAAAAGAGGGAACTCTTGCTACAACACGGATGGAACTCACAGGTATTGTGCTAAGAGAAGCAGTCGCAGCCAGCAATACAGGCTCTGTATGATGTCACTTGTATTTGGATTCTAAAAGCCAGACTCACAGAAGAGTAGAATGGTGATTCCCAGGGGCTCTGGGAGGGCAGGGAGATGAGAGTGAACAGGTACAAATTTCCAATTATGAGATGAACACGTTCCAAGGGAGGGCTTGGTGGTTACAGCTAACAATAGTACATCGCATGCTTGGAAGCTGTTAAGAGGGTAGATCTTAACCGTTCTCATCACAAAAAGGAAATGGTAATTGCAGAGGCAGTAATGGAGGGAGTAATCCCTATTGCAATAGGGAAGTGTATCCAGCCCACAGTTATAGGCCTTAAATCTACACAATGTTCTGTGTCAATTATAGCTCAGTGATGTTGAGAACAAACAAAGAGAGTCAAAGGAAAGGAAACTTGGGACAGTGGGAAATCTGCCATCATCCAGGGAAAGAAGAGGGAGGGGCTGTGGATACCTGAGGATTTGGAGTCAAGGAGTGAGTGGGAACTGTGTAAGGAATTTTAAAAGAGATACAGCATTGCTTTCAGGTACAGGCGGGTACTCAATGAAGGATCAATTCTCCTTAGTCAAAGGCCATGGGAACTTCCTGAAATGAATTAAAAGCGATTCTTGTCTGTCTAGAAAAGAGTAAGTCAAACCTCCAGGGAGAGACCAGGCACAGCCTTGTCTACAGTTTCTGCTTCTAGAATAAATAACAGATGTCGCACACTGAGCTCTTGTGACGTGTGGTCATACTTTTTCGGCATGAATCAATATATTAGCTTGAACAGTAGACGAGCCTCATATTTTAAATTCAGGTAACATTCATAGCAGTACAATGACAACATCGTGGCAGGACAGTGATGGAACCTGCCTTTTGTCCAGCACTTTGGATATGTCAGACATGGGGTGAGGTGCTACATGTACACCAGCTCAAGGACATTGTTCTTGACCTCCAGGGAGGAGAGAGGGCCTGCAGGTCGAGTCAGTCACCGACGGCCAATGATTCATCAGTGGTGCTATGTAATGAGCCTTCATAAAAACCCCAGAGGACAGCATTTGGAGAGTGTCCAGGTTGGTGGACAGTGGAGACCGGAGGTGAGTGATGCCAGGAGAGTACAGGAACTCACTCCCCTACCTTATGCCTTCTGCGTCTCTTCCATCTGACTGTTCATCTGCACCTGTTATCATCTCCTTTTATAAGTTGATAATCCAGTCACTAAGATGTTTCTCTTCGTTCTTGTAGCTATTCTAGCAAATTAATTGAACCTGAGGACAGGTCCTGGGAACCTCTGATTTATAGTCAGTTGGCCAGAAATATAGGGACTAACCTGGGTTTGCCACTGGCATCTGAATGGGTGAGGGATGGGGCATGGTCTTGAAGGATTGAACTTGAACCTGTGGAACATGATGCTATCTGGGTAGACAGTGTCAGAATTGAGTTGAAGAGTTTAATAGCAGGACAGCCGGAGACTATGTTTGGGGAACTCCCTCCATCTATGTTGAAAATTGGGGCTCTAGAACATCCATTTAATTCCAAAATATAAATGTCACTAACATTATTTTTGAATATGACATGGACTGATATTCTGTGGGCCAAATAAAACACATTTGTGGCCTCTGATCCCAGCCTCTGGCCATGGAATCCTCTCGTCTGCATGACGGTCTTCAATCTGTTCCATATGTACATGCTTCCTGCTGTTTCAGACACTGCACTAGACACTGGAGGAAACCCCGCCTTGAGGGAAGTAGAGCATAATGTTTGCATGGGTTTTGGAATCAGATATCTTTTGTTTGAATCCCAGCTCCTCCTCCCTCTGGCTGTCTACCACGCGGCGATGTTAAGTCTCAGATCATTTCAACAGCGTTGTCACTAACCCTTTTGTTTGCAACGAGAATGAAATAGGTAATGCTTTGATCGTTCATAGTGGCACCTCCTTCTTGAAGGTTCATCGCCTGGCACAAATAAAGGCTAACTCAGGACAATTAACAGCCAACAATGTGGCCCTGGCTTTTTGTCCTGAATATTTATAAGCTCCTTCGGGGCCAGCTTCCTGCCAGCTCTGGCTCCGCCTCCTTTCTTGATAATGTCCCCTCATACAGCCACCACCCAAATGAACCCAGTGATGTGGATACAGATGCCTTCTCTCTGGACATTTCAGCCGTCATGTTGAATTATGTGGCTCAAGCCTCATTGCACCACGGCGCCTTACAACAGCGTGCCTCAGATTCCATGAATCACCCAGTCCTGTTAGAACCAATTTATGTCTTGCTGCAGAGCTATATTTTCTTGTGTCATGTCTTGTTATATGTGTCCTCACTGACTGACTGAGGCAATGCCTCCAAAATCCCCTAAATCCAGAGTCCTGGAAGGCATTGCCACATATAAGCCCTCCTTCTCTTCCTGGCCCTCACACCTGTTCTCAGCCAGAATCTCAGCCTGTTCCAACTGAAACTCCACTTTCTAAAGCTTCCTGATTCTGGCTTTTTTTTTTTTGCTTTTGCTTTAAGACTTCTGCAAAATGCTTGCCCCATCTGCTTATCTGTCTTTAATAACAAATTGATACACTAGATTACACAAACCCTTACATCTCTCAAATCCTCTTTTCTGCCCTGGTGCATTTCCCCCTCTATTCTTATTCAATTCTGACACTTCCCAAACTGCACATTTCTATGACCTCTCTCACAATCAGTGATAAGAAACATTTCTGTACAGAACAATGAAAAGAAAAGTCTAAAATCGCTGGGGTCAGATGGTCATGCCTTCCAGCCACTTATCTGCCAGCTGTTTGGCTTTTGGCTACTTCCTTTTCCTGCAGAGCTAAGATTCATCATCTGCTCAATAAGGTTGTTCATGGCAACTGACTGACACAGTTGGTAAAGATTGAGTAGACAATGAGATTGGCTGTCACCATTCTGGCATATCACACTCCACAAATGTTTGTTCTTCTATCAGGGGAAAACATGATTATTAATAATAGGCTATAAGATTTTACCCCCTGTGGGCAAGGCCTGTGTCTTAATCATTTCTAAATCTGCAGGGTGCCACAGTGCCTAATGTGGGAAGGAAAGGGACGAACATTTGTGAGGAGATATGAAACCATGAAGATATGAGTCCGTGATCAGAAGTGAAAAGGACTCCCAGACACTCCAGCCCCTTAGATCCTTCTAGATCTAATGAGAGTCCTTGAAACACGTAGATGAGAATCTGCTCACCTGGAGCTCATCAGAATAACCTGGAAGGTTTGTTCAACCACAGATTGATAGCTCTACCCTCCGGTTTCTGAATCAGTAGGTTTTGGAGGAGCCTAAAAAAATGTGCATTTCTAGCACATTCCTTGGTGATGCTACTGCTGGTCTGAGGACCAAAAGTGAATCACCACATTTTCTTTTGTCAGCCCAACCTATGTTGGCAGTTCCTCACCAGGTATCACTCCTTCCAGGGGGCATTTGACAATATACAGAGTTATTTGGTGTTGTTACAACTGGGTTGAGGAGGGTGCTACTGACATATCAGGGGTGGAGGCCAGAAATGGGGTTAACTATCCTACAGGGCACAGGACATGCGTACCTGCACAGAGAACTATGTGGTTTGAAATGCTACTACATAACAAAGGGGTACCTAGGGACCCCAAACTATCTTGCTACCCAAAGTGTGGCACCTGACCCATCAGCCTGGGAACTTATTGTCATGCAGAATCATGGGTTCCACCCTTCTACCTACTAAGTCAGAAGTTGCATATTAAACAAAGTGGTGTGTGTGCACATGAAGGTGGAGACCCACTGGTCTAGACTAAATAGTCATTTGATTGCCCCCTCCAACACTTGCCACTCCAGCCCCACAGCATCTAAGTGCTAGAAATTCTGTCCCCCTCTTTTTACTAGACCTCCCAAGACTTTATGCATGTCCTTGGTGTCAATTTCTCCAGAAGTCAGGAGGAGGAAATATTTGCTGAGAAAGAACAAGCCTGTCTTGACATGAACCTCTGTGACTTGTAACCTGCCAGCCAGGAAGGGTTGAAGGTCACCTACCTGATTCCTTCCTTGCCTGCACTGCAGAAGGTCACCAGGTCCAGCTCTGAATTCCCACAGCAGAGCAGCAAAACCTTCAGAAAATGTCATTAACAAGCACAAGCCAGCGGTGTGGGCAGGAAATCATGGTCCAGAATGTCAAATGGCTCTTAGACTATCAGGAGAAATACTCAATTAATTCTGTCCTTTAACAATTTCCCAAAAATCTCTGCACATAAGAGCAACTCACACTGTCAGGTTTCAGAGCTCACGTCCATGTATGTCCTCAGCATCGTCCCCCGGAGCCTGAGGATGCCAGCTTGGAACAAACCAAGCATACGCCACTCTGGGCCAAATGCTTTCAGCTGAGGCCATGCATTAGGGACAGGGAGAGTTTCTGGCTCTGATTTTTTAAAAGCTGCATCCTTTTTCAACTTGACTTTGGCCCCTCTGTTCATCAGGGAGGACCACCCTGCTCTCTCAAACATAGCTGATACCACAAAACCCATTAGCATCTCAGCCTACTGACCTCCACCCCCAGATTTTGCTGTCTGCCATCTGACCTAGCCTCAGCTACAGCAGCCCAGACACATCAGGTCAGGAGACAGTCAAGCCATTTCATGTCCCTGGACGTGGGCTTCTTAGCAGTCTGGATGAAACCTTTCTTAGGTTCCTCGGTCTATTACTCAGACATGTGGGAATTTCATCCCAGTGTCCTTCACAGAGATCCTTTCTGGCAACTTGTAACACATTCACTCTTCAATATTCATCACAAACTGTCAGCCAGGTCTGGCATCACTACAAGCACAAAACAGCCCCCTGCCCAGGGGAAGCAGCCCTTTGCCTGCACGTGACTCGGGGAGACATGCTCCAAATAGTCCCATGAACTAACTATTGAACTCACTTGCACCAGCTTTTTAAAGGTGAAAGGTTTTGATTGGACTTGACTCCTTAGTTCTGAAATATTTTGAAATCTACTTGCTGATGCCAACTATTGCAGTTAAGTCATTTCAGAGTCACTCTCATTGCTTAAAATTAAATTTGTATTTTGAGATCATGCAAATTCACATGAAGTTCTAAGAATTAATGCAGAGAGACTGAGCGTGTATACCCTTCATCCAGTTTCCCCCAAATGTAACCTCTTACAACACCTTGTATAAAATCACTGCAGAGATATTAATACTGCGACAATGTAACGTATTGAAAACCAGTGTAATACATCACAACCTGGATGCTGCTATTGCCACAATCAAGACACAGAAAATCTCTGTCACTGAAGGGGGATCCTTGTGTATTCCTGTTAGTGTCAACCAACCTCCCTCCTCGCCCTCCTTAATGCTGATTTGTTGTGATTTCCATTTCTACAAACAACCTCCATGACTGTAATTTTACCATTTAAAGAATATTATGTACATAGAATCAGAAAGTATGTAACCTTCTGAGATTGGTTTTTTGACAGTCAAAATTCTCTAGTTTTATGGGGTAGAGTTTGTCTACCACTGCAGGAGTCTGGGCTTTGGGTTATTCTGACGAAAGCTTCTGTAAACATTTGTGTATACAGTTTTATGGGAAGGTAGTTTGGGGAAAAATGCCCAAGAGTGCAATTATTAGGTTATATGGTAATTACATGTTTAATTTTTAAAGAAATTGTCAAACTGCTTCCAGAGTGGTTATCCCATTTTACATGCTGACGAGTAATGTGTGAGGGATCCAGTTTTTCCACACGCTCACCAACATTAGGAGTTGTCACTGTTTTTTATTTTAGTCATTCTAATATATTTGTAGCGATATCTCATTAGTTTTCATTTGCATTCACCCGATGGCTAATGATGTTGAACAGTTTTTTCTGTATGTGTTTCTATCTGTATATCCTCTTCAATGAAACATCTTTTCAAAGCTTTTGTCTATTTTCTAGCTGACAATACAGCTTGCTTTTGTTTTGTTTCATTTTGTTTTTCACTATTGAGTAAATTTCCTAAATACCTATAGGGCTACTCACATTATTTCATATTAAGTTGTGGCCTTTTGTGTGTTTTTTTTTTAAGATTTATTTTTTTATTTTTATTTTTTATACAAGAACTGGGGTACAGGCCAGATGCGCGGGAGGTTGAGGGGATTCACCAGAGACAGAGTGGGGAACAGAACAGGCAGACTGATGAAACACACTGCTGAGGGGAGCAGTGGGCATGACAGGAAGGTCTGCTGCGCCATGTGGGTATCTCCCTGGCCGGCCGGGAATTGAACCCGTGCTGCAGAGGCTGTGGACAGCTTCACAGCACTGCGCTCAACAGCCTGTGCCACCAGGGAGGCCCCCTTTTGTGTTTTTTAAAGAAGTGGCCATATTTAAGTTATCAGACTTGTCTGTTTACAGTTTTCATAGCTTTCTTATCCTTTTGATGTACAGGGTCTGAATGAATATACCGTTTTACTCCTGACATAGGTAACGTCTGTCCTCTCACTTTTTGTCTTTGTCAGTCTTACTAGAGGTTTGCCAATTTGATTTTTCTTTTCAAATAATCAGCTCTTTGTTTCATTACTGTCTCCATTGTTTGTTGTTGTTTTCAATGTCATTGATTTCTGCAGTTTTATGTATTTTTCCTTCCTTTGCTTTGGGTTTGTTTTGCTTTTTTTAGACTTTTTGAAGTAGAATCTTAGATTACTCATCTTGAGTTTTCCTGTCTCCAAATATATACATCCAGTGCTATACATTTCCCTCTCAGCACTGTTTTAGCTGTAGACCACAAATTTTGATATGTTGTATTATAATTTTCATTTATCTCAATGTAAATTTTTACTTCCCTTGACACTTTCTCTTTGATTTATGGGTTATTTAGAAATGTATTATTTGGAGTTTTTTCTGATCACTTTCTGTTGTTGGTTTTATTTTATTTTTTTTTATTTTATTTTATTTTTTTTTTCTGTTGTTGGTTTTAATTTCATTCCATTGTGGTTGGCAAATATACTCTGCATTTCAATTACGTGAAGGTTGGTTCATGGCTCAGGACTTGGAATATATCCCACGAACACTTGGAAAGAATACATAGTCTGTTGTTAACAGGTGGAGTGTTCTATAATGTCCATTAGTTCCTATGGGAGGGTGGTGTTGAATTCTATATCCTTGTTAATTCTTTGTCAAACTATTCTATGCACTGGTGAAGAGAGGTTTTACAGGGTCAACTGTAAGTGCAGATTTGTCTACATCTTTCATTTCTATCTGCTTTTGTTTCAAATATTTTGCAGTTCTGTTTTTTGGTGTTTACACATTCAGGATTGTTGTATCTCCTTGATTAATTAACATTTTTATCTTTATATAATGACCATATCTGTTTCTGGTTTTTTTTTTTTGATTTCTACTTTATCTGATATTAACATTGACATTTATCCCTTCCTTTTATTAAATTTACATATCTTTCCCCAGCTTTTACTTTAAATTTATCTGTATTTTTATATTTGAAATGCGTTTCTTGTAGACAGTATAAATTTAGGTTATATTTTTCAACTACTCTGCCAATATATGTTTTTTAACTGGGGTATTTAATTTTCATTTAATCATTGATTTTTATTGCTCAAGTTTGCTTTTATTTTTGTTGATTTTCCTGCTTGTCTTTCTATGTTTTCTTTCATTTGCCTTCTTATAAGCTACTTAAATATTGAAAATTCCATTTGATTTGTCCTTAGTATTTTTACTATATTGCTTCTCCAGCTGTATAGTACCTGGAGATATTCTATTGTATATACAGAACTCCTTACAGTCTATTGGTGTCATTATTTTACCAGTTTTAGCAAGGTATAGAAATTTTGACCATTATACTCCTATACCAGCTCCATTGATAATATAATTATTCTTCTTTTGGGGCCTTCTTTTTGGACTATGCCTATTGGCTTTTCTGGGCTGCCAGTTTCTTTAGTTCCATATCTGAGAAAATGACACAAGAAGAAAACCAAAGAACTTACCACAATGTCACTCCTCAGCCTCCATTGTCTTTGCTGATCTGTTCAGCTTTCAGAGTCTTCTTACACTTGTTTTATATATAACTTCTAGGATTTTATTTGTACTTAGCAAGGGGGATATGGAAAAGTATTTCTAGTTCATCCTCCCAGAAGTACAATAGATATGGCCCTCATTACTTTTGTCATACCATATTTCCTCAATTCTAAGGTGATTGTTTCATATATTTTATAACAACTTCTTGAGAATCTCATTCACATACCATAAAATTCACTGCTTTAAGTGTATAGTTAGTGATTTTTAGTATATTTAGAGCATTGTGTAACCATCACTGTTTAATTTTAGGACATTTTCATCACCCCCAAAATAGACCTAGGCCCATTAGCTGGCACCCCATCTTACCTCCCTGCCCCAACACCAACAAACACTAATCTGCTTTCTGTCTCTATAGGTTTACTAGTTTGGGACAATTTTATGGCTGAATTGACTATGTCCATTGTACAGATACACAGAATTTTACTTATCAGTTCTTAAGTTGATACACGTTTAGATTATTTCCACTTTTTTTGGCTCTCAGGAATAACACTGTCTTAAATATTTAAGTACAAGTTTTTGTTAATATGTTTTCCTCTTTCTTGGATGAATATGAAGCACTGTAATTGCTGGGTTAGGTGGTAACTCTGCGTTTAACATTTGAAGAACCACCAAACTGCTTTCCATAGCAGTTGTACCATTCTGCCATGCCATCAGTTTGAGGGGTATAGACTTTATTTTCTCACATCTCTGAAATTGAGGTGTGCTTCTCATTGCTCACACTTTAATATTAGAATCAGCAATGCCTTTTTTTCTTTCTTGTGGCAAATAAAATGATGTGTTTTGCAGTTCATAGTATCTTAGATTTGAAGATATGTGGTAATTGCTCATCACCAAATAAATACTATCAATCTTGATAATAATGTAAAAGCTCAGGGTGCTGAAATTGGGAAGTAGAAGAAGGAGCAGAGTCCATGGGTAGAATTTAGATTTTTATCTCTAGTTGAAGGAAAGAGGACATGTTAGGAATATTTACAATGAAGGAATATATAAACGTGATATATTTGAGGGGAGGTGAGAGGTGAAGTAGTTTAAGGGAGGTAAATCCTCATACATCATAGCAAGAAATCAATAGATAATGTGTAAAATTCATTGATCCATAAATAGAATGATCCCATTATTTGAATAGATGGAATTAAGTAGCAGAAGAAATGATGGAAGGTGATAAGAGTAGTCTGTGTTCTGGGAGTGAGAAGGATATAGAGTTGGGAATATGCAGGGACCCAATCTTTCTCAAGCCCTTTTGTTCTAGTTGATGTTTAACCAAGTGTATGCCTTTAATAAAAATGTTTAAAGTACATACTAAAATTGTATCTTAAAACATACTTTGTTAAACTCTCTTGTGGGGAACACTTTGAAAGTTCTAAGAAATATAGATACAGACCCTGAGTAAGATGGAAAAAAAAGAGGAAAGTAATCCCTCGCAATGATTGATATTGTTCATGTCACAGGTGTTATTTATTTATCCAGCATGTATTTGATTATATCTGTTACTTATGCCTTTTCTCCAAACCTAAAGATAACATAAGCTCTAAAAGAGAAAATAGGATAATCATTTTTAGCTTATGACATATTAGTGGCTCAGTTACAAGATGAAGGAAGTTAGATTTGGGATTGTGGTTCTGCTCTCAATATTATCCAGATGTATGACTGATCTAGGCAGTTTAATTCCTCTGTAACTCAGTATTTTTCATCCACCCCAAGTGAATAATACTCTATTTAGTCCACAAGACTGTTAGGAAAATTAGATAAGATAAAAAATGCAAAAACTCCTTGAAAAGTCCAAAATGTAGATAAATGCTCGTAAGACTTTTTGTGCATTAGCAAAAGAGGTCTTTGTGACTACAATGTAGTAGTGCCCTAAAGGATCCCCAAATAATAAATACTTGATAACATTCAAACTGCTGAACTTTCAGCTTTACTATCTCCTCTTAAGTATTAACTCTTCAAAATGTTAAATCTAAACATTTTGAAAATTGTTCAAAATGTTTGCAAAACTGTGTAGGACTCATGGCCTCAGAATCGTACATCACACACACCAGCTGTAAACACATGGGGGCTTGAAGACTTGTCCAGGTTTCCAGAGACATGCCTTGGACAGATGTGAAGTATTTCACTGGCCAGTGATCAAGGGCTTCTGCTCATGCATGTATGTTAGGACGCTCTCTCGGGTCCTCCGGCCCCATCCAAATGTGCTTAGACTATCACAAGCACTTTGCAGACACCCCCAATGAGACTGAAATCGCTTTCTAGACAATGATAGTTTATTTGGCTTTCAGAAACATATTTCCTATGCTAGAATAGAGTAGCATCACCCTCTGTCCCTTCCACGAACTCCAAGAGCTTAGGAATAAAGACTTATTGACTCGTGTCTATGAGTTGTAGACTCAGCCATTGACTTGGTCTGGTCTCTCTCTCTCTCTCTCTCTCTCTCTCTCTCTCTCTCACTCTCTGTCTCTGTCTCTGTCTCTGTCTCTGTCTCTCTCCCTCTCTCACACACACATCTAACTGGTACACAAATATAAGACAAGGTCCCCTTATTAGCCTCACCTTACACATGAACAAGCAGTCTGAGAAAGATCAATGAAATTGCTGGGTCAGAAGAGAGGGGCCAAATGCAAACACTGCCCTGGGAGTTGAAGATCTCAACCCTGACATCACAGACATCCAACTTTCCTATCCACAGCTAGGGAACAGGGTTGACCTGGGCTGTCAGGTGAAACTAGGGATTTTTCCAAGGTCACGGGGCTGGTGATCACGGAGGCTCAGATTAAAGCTGTGATTCTGCACCCTCCTGGTTAGAACAAGACAAATAGTCTTTTAAAGTAATTATTCAGTACTCTGATCTTTTAAATTTTATTTTAGAAACTTCAGATCATGTTCCATAACCGGAATTTCACAAGACACTATAGAATAGTTCCTTTGGTAGTACTTGTTGGACTCTTTTGGGAATACAAAGATGAGGAAAGGAATGAATAAAATAAAATAGCTTTTATTGAATACTCCCTATTGTCTAGGGCTGTGGAGACATTTTGGCATATATTATCTCATTTCTTTCTCGCAGTAATGCTTAAAGGTGATTATCCTGCTTTCCACTCTGTGGATGATAAAGCCAAGAGTCCAAATCCAGCTGTCTGGCTCCACGGCCTCTACGTCTCACAGTTCTGCTATTGGGCCTCTCTACACCCAGTGGAATGGGAGCGTCTATGTCCCCGTGAGCACACACTCATCCTTTGTGATTTGTAGCAGAAAGAGCAGATGGTCTGAGAAGCCAACAGCTTCATGTATTAGCTATGATCTTGGACAAGTTTCCCATGTGTAAATTTGGGATAATACAAGATAACCTACAGGAGTTTGATGAGAAATCTTAATTAAATGAGTGTGTTACATGTAGTGAGAGCCCAATGCCAAGTGCAGGGCACAACTTGATGAGCTTCTGCTCCCCCTCACCCCTCCTCCCAGCAGCATCTTCTCTCCTTCTCTGATTAATCTCTCCTTGCTTCTTGCAACCTTTCTCTTGGCTTCTGAGACACAGTGTTGGCTGATTGCTTTCCCCTTCCCTCACTGGCCTTCCCTTTGCTGTGCCTCCCTCTCTGCTTAGTCTCTCTAAATTGGAATTACTTGGCATTCAGTTCTAGGCTTCCCTATCATCTCTGGATGTTGTTCCCAGTTGTCCCTGTCCATTTTGTGGCTGCAAATATCATGTATGACAAAATTACCCAAATCTACATCTCCCATCCTCACCACCCTCTTGACTGCCAGGATCTTATCTGCAGCTGCCAGCTCAGCACCTCCAGTTGCATGTCAACAAGGCATCTCAATTATTTATTTTTTATTGTGACATAGTTGACATCAGAACAAGCCTTTGCCAATCAGCAATGTCATCTCACTGTACTCATTGATTTTTCAATTCTTTTTGGTTAAAGAATCTTAATGAGCTAATCCCCAATCTAGAATTCACTCCAAGAACAAAGAAAGGTGATAAAACTAGTTTGATGGGTGTGGAGGTTTAACTGGTTTTCCCCCAGAGCCATGTTGAAGCTCTAGCCCCTGCTCCTGGTGACTGTGACTTTGTGAGAAAATAGGATTTTTGCGGATGCAATCAAGGTAAGATGAGGCCACTGGATCAGAGTGGCTCCAACCCCAATGACTGGTGTCTTTCTAAGGTGAGAGAGATCCAGAGACAGAGAGGGAATAAGGTTATCTGGCAATAGGGGCAGAGGTGGGAGTGATGCAGCTACTGGCCAGGGAGGGCCAAGGGCTCTAGGTACCACACAAGCTAGGAAGAGACAAGGAAGGTCCTCCCCAGAGCCTGCATCAGAAGCCTGACCCTGCTGATGTTAGCATGTCACCGAGGGCTATCTAGGGACCCCAAACTGTTAAGGGGTGAATGCTCTAAAAGGGTCCAGCTACCCACACACAAAAAGGCTAAGGAAAGAGGTCTGTTAGTGTGAAAGATTTAAATAGAATTGGTATGCAGAGAGAGAGAAGAAGAGGAATGGATTTCAAATAATAGCAAACTCCTAAAATTTACCTATCCCCTCATGGGCAAATGTCCAGCCAAACAAGCTCAGCCTGAAGGGGGGGCACCAACACCCAAAAGCTTACCACATGTCTAAGGCATCTTGTCACAGGGAACCACAGAAAAGGGGGTAGGCAGGTCCCAGAGCACTGGGGCAGAAGGAGGCCAAGGTAATGGCTGCCAGTGTCTCTGACAAGGGCCAGGGGCAGCCTCCTCATGCTCTTACCCATGTGTCTCCTACAAGTGTCTCTACATATCTCACCTCCATGTGTCTCCCCCAAGTACCTTTCCATGTGGTTCCTCCTCTATATATTCACCCCACTCTGTCTCAGCTGCCCACATGCAGGGAGTCTGGCTCATGGACTACTGGGACTTGTAGTCCAAGGCAACTGTGCGTGAGTGGGGGCAGGAAATCTGGCATCTGTCAATGCTCCTTCTTCTGTCACAAGATAGATCTGTAATAGTGACACTTTGATTTGGGCTTCTGGGCTCCAAAACTGTGAGGTAATATATTTCTGCTAGTTTAAGTCACCCTGTTTGTGATCATTTGTTATTGCAGCCCTTGGAAACTACTTTAACTAGTGATCTATACTTTTTCAGATAGAAACTGTGTTATCATTTAAGACCTCCAGCTCTGATCAGAGAGTGGCAGAACAGACAAATCATAGGCTGCTTGGCATTGAGGTTGGGTGGGCTGAATCTTACTAGCCAAGATCTCAGGCATCTAAATCTTCATAAGTAGCTTTCAAAGGCTCTGGGCAAAGCTGGAAGTTGGCTTTGGTAGAATTTGCTAAAATCAGTTGGATTTTAAAAGACCTAAGTGAAGATTCCTATCTTTGTTAGATCCATCTGGGCATATGGGCACTGATACACATCTTCATTACAAGGAAGTAGACTGATCTGGGTGGAAGAGTCTTAGAGTCTCTCAGCTTCTTGAACGTAGCCCAAATTTGGCTTCAGGTCAGACCCCCCAACATGATAATACTATTTCCAGTTTCTTCCCAATCTTACAATGTTGCCGCTTTTATAACTATAATGTTTCCAACTCCCTCTGACGTCCTGATTTCAATGAAGACAGATCTCTCTCCCCTCACCTCCAAAATCTTTTAAGTCCTGTTATTCAACCTGCATCTGAAGCACCTGCATTTGCTCTTTCAGACATATTTATGGTGTCTTTTCTCGGGACCTGAAACTGGTGTCAATGCAGGGAATGGATCAGACACTAGCACAAGCTGCAGGCTCTCTGAGTTTGAGATTATCAGAAATCCTACCCGAGAGAGACTTTAAATAACCAAGAGGCAACATTCAGACCCCTGTCAAGAGAGTTTTTTTTTTTTTTTTTAAGTTTTTTTTTTTTTAAGATTTTTTTTTTTTATTAATTTTTTTTTTTAATTTTTTTTTTTTTATAGAGGCATGTTTTTTATTTATTTATTTGTTTGTTTGTTCGTTTGTTTTGTTTATACATGCACTGGGTACAGTCAGAAGCGCGGGAGGGTGAGAGAATTCACCAGAGCCAGAGCGGGGAGCAGAGCAGGCAGAAGGACCGAAGTACACTGCTGAGGGGAGCAGCGGGCGGCAGGAGAGGTCTGCACGCCATGTGGGACCCTCCTCTGGTGGCCGGGGAGCAGCCGGGGATCGAATCAGCGCTGCAGAGGCTGCGGGCAGCTTCGCAACCCAGCGCTCAACCGCTGCGCCACCGGGGAGGCCCCCTGTCAAGAGAGTTTTAACACAACAGATAAAGGGGATTCCTAGGTGGGGAAAGGTATTTTAAATCATTTAGCCAGGAAGGCAAAGAGAAAAAAAAGAATCAATTAAGGAAATAAAGGGATTAATTATTTTTTTGGTAATTTTTAATTTTTTAAATTTTTATATATTTTTTTACATCATTTTTTATTTTTGCACTATGTACACATTTTCATCTTGGTTAGCTGGAAGGGATCATGCTCAGTGAAATAAGCCAGAAAGATAAAGAAAAATACTGGATGGTCTCACTCATAGCCGGAATCTAGAAAACCTAAATAAGGGACCAGAAAAAAGACTAATTATAATAAAGTAAAAATCAAAATCAACAAGCAACTATAAACCAGAGACACACTATGGGCTGGGTGGGGGAGAGAAGGGAGTAGGATCAAAAAAGGGATTAATTCTTAAGACGCAAAGAGGTGCTTGCGAGAATGCAAAGACAGAGAGAGGGAATGAATTTGGATTTTGTTCCCCCTTTAACGTAGGTCATTTCAATTATGTTTAAACAATGCGCCCCCAACTGGTTAGTGTAGTTACAGTGGCTGTTGGCTGCTTTTGCTACCAGGGAAGGGAGGAAGCCCAGAAGGCAGTAAAGCTCTGGCCTTACCACATGTCAGTCCCAGGATTGTGACAATTTCCCTAACCTCTGGATGCCTTGATTTTCTTGATTTTTGCAAATGGATTCCCTTTATAAAGGATTACCTGCACGTTCGGCTGTTGTGAAGGACTAAATGAGATAATGCATATAAAATGCACCTCAAGTGGTTGGCAAACAACGTTGGCAAGTATTTTCACAAGTTGTGTATGAAATATTTACTAATGAGAGCACTCCGATCTGGCAGCTTTGTTTGCCACGCTTGGATTCACCAGCCCCTAATTTGTTTCCCTTGCAGATGCCAAGTGCTATCTTCCATTCATTTTCTCACCTTCAATTTGGAATTGGAGATGGGCTGTGACTCTGCTCTGCGTGGATGGTATCCCTCCGGCAAGTACTTGCTGGTGCTCTTCAGTTATGTTTAAACAATGAGCCAATGGTGTGGTGGGTGGACCTTGAACTAAAGGGACAAAAAGACTGTCCTCCTGTGGCTTCCCTTCTAGTGGGATAAGATGAAAATACATGCAAGGCAAAGTCAGATAATATTCAACGCTTTGGAAGACAAACAAAGCAACATTAATAATTGCTGGATTTCTACTTGACATCCGGGACGGTGGAGGCTGGGGATGCAACCACTTTAGGAAAGCAGAAGTGCACACCGAGCTGGATGATTGCTGGATCTGGGCTCACCAAGACTGGAAGGTTGAAGCTATCAGCCGAGGAGTAACCGGCTTGCTGGTCGACCAGCAAACACCATATAAAAGGTGAGGACTTTGCCAGTGGCTCAGTAAATCCTCTTCTAATCCCAGTTACATTTATAACCTTTGTTCTAAACCTGAGATGTAAATTTGTCAGAGAAGGAAGGACAGGATGGGGAGGAGACAGCAGGAGAGGGTATGTGGGAATAAAACTGGCCTTGATCTTTGTAAAAGGTCAACGTGGGATTTCAATTTCTTCTCTAAGCAGGAAGTAGAAGCAGAATTTGCCCAAAATGATTTGAGACTATTTGCTTCTTCATTTAATTAGGAAATTCCTCTACAAGTGTTTTCACGGAAAAATTCAGTTAAGCATAATTAAAAGGAGAAGCACGCGGGTCTTGGTGGGGGAGGAAACCGGAGCCTGGGAGTGGGGGCTACTCTCAGAGGCCTGGAGACTGGGCCGTGACCCTCCTCTATGTCCGTCTCCCTCCAGGACGCTCTGGCCACCCGCTTTCCCCTCTGGGCCAGGTGGAGGACCGAGGTGCCTGTCCCAGGCTGCTCAGTCTTGGGTGTTTGATCAGCACTGGGGAAAGGGACCCCCACCATCCTGGCACAGACAGCGGAGGGCATCCTTTCTCCCCACCAGATCTGCAGCCTTTGGCAGTTATAAAGGGCTGCTGTCCCAGGAGTGAGCCCTGAAATACCTTTAGATCCAGAAAAATAGGGGCTTGATCAGCTCTGCTAATTATCAGCAGCGCGGCCTAGGACAGTGAGTGTCCACTCTGTATGGTGAGTCTATCCACAGGGATTAAACACTGGCACAGAAGCCAACGATCCAGTACATAACACGCGCTCAATAAAGGATCCCCAGAATGTTGATTATTGACCTCTGAACCCAGGGCTCCTGTAGGCAGTCACAGGGTGGCGGGGCAGTAGGAGAGCAGGTAGAAAGTCAAATGTGGGAGTTGGAGATTCTAGCCCCTCTGTGTCCCTGTGACCTGTGCCAAATCTACCTGTTCCCAAAGGTAGAGTAAATGTAACCCCTCCTCCCACCCTCCTCTGAAGCCCACAGGTGCCAGAGGAAGCACCTTGGCATTCCATGAAAACCACAACCGTCAGAGCTGTGCGCCTCATCTCACAGGAGGATTTTCATAGTATTTCATTCCATCATTAGAAATATTTTTGGGGTGTCTTTTCTTACAGATAGGGGACTGAGAAGCTAACCCACAAGGGGTCTGGGGCCAGACCTCAGAGAGATGCAGAGCCAGACCTGACCCAGTTCTCACCACCAAGTGGGAAGCCCAAAGCCCAGATCTGTCCACAGGGTGCACCCGCAGGGCAGTACGGCTTTTACCTGAGACAAGACGAGTGGCCGTCCAGGAGGGCTGTCGAGGTTGCTCTACTGACCGATGTGATAAAACACGCAGCGGCTCTGTGACCCAGGCAGGCCCAGGTGCGTGGGGTGGCAGCCTCCACTCACCTGGGATGGATCACTTGCTCTCCCCGGTGACCTTTGCTTTGCTCAGTTGTACCTGTCGATTCATATTGCCTAAGCAACTTCCAAATGGGTCATTCCTGGGGGCAACCTTATGAGGGGAAGCTGTGGGTCTTTGGGTGTTCAAGTCTGAGGCTGTAAAGCTATAGCTGAACGAGGTCTATCTCCTGGTACAGACAGACCAGCGCGGCCACTGTGTGTTCTCTAGAGCAGCACCTGGGAAGTGTCTACCATCTGCGTCATCCCACAGCAGCGACCTGCACTATGCCTGTCATGCCTGTAGAACAGAGTTTTAAGTTTTGCTTTCATTTGAATTAATTGAAATGTAAGTGTGCATGGCTGCCGTGTCTGGTGGGTTCCATATAGGACAGTGCAGATCTAGGTCCAAGGATTGTGGTCCAAGGCCTGGTTTGCACCCCGACAGCAAGACATGCTGGGCAGGATCTCTGAGCTCTGGGTCTCTCATCTCTGCAGTGGGCTGGAAAATATCTTCCTTGCAGCTCTGTGATAATGTGCCAGCATATCATCAGTGAGTGTCCAGAGCTGTGCCAGGTGCCGGAAAACCATTCGGTGAGCACTGTGAAGCCTGTGTGTGTAGTTGCCGGCAGGAGAATGTCCAAAGCACATGGACACATGAGTGGCAACTTTGCCACTTCTGAGCTCTCGTGGTTGAAGAAGGAATCCAGGACTGTTTCCCAGGACTCACCCACCCAACATTCTCCACCATTCTAGGGAGATGGTAGGTGAGGCTGTGAAGACAGCTCGCAGCAGGAGTGTGTGCCTGCTGAGAGCACGGGTTGCTGTGGGTAAAGCTCTAGGAATCATCAGTGGCCATGACTTAGGGCATTCTGAAGACCATCTGTTCAGGCCTCATGTCCCTGAGCAGTCTCTGTGTGCCTTCCCCTGCCTGGAATGATATCTTCACCTGGAACAGCACCCCCTGGTCAGCCTTATTAAATTGCTCTCCTCTTAGACCTTGCCAAGTCTGTTCAAGCCCTGCTGCTCTTCACAGCTTAGTTCCCTCCTCATGCACCTTGGACAAGCCTCTGCTGCAGGCCCCATGAAGCCCATGCCCAACTCAGAAGATCATTTCCATCTAGAAAGTCTCTGAATCTAATACAGAAGCAGGCATGTGACAGGCTCCAAGGAAATATTTGACAAGACAATTCTGATAATAACAAATATGATGATGGTAATGGTGGTGGGGGTGGTGACGTGGTGACGTGATGAAGATGATGACCTGATGATGATGGTGATGTGTGTGGTGGTAACAACTGTGGGGAAGGTAATGATGATAATATGATAATATGGTGATGGGGACAGTGATGATGACAAAAATGTATGCACCATGCTCCAAGCTGTTATAAATGCTTTACGCACACATGCGCGCACACACACACACATACACACCCTCATTTAATCCACAACTCCACACAGTAGCTATTATTTTTGTTTCCCTTTTATATATAACTCCATTTTACATCTTACACAGAACCAACTGTTCATTACATGGGATGAAGAGCAGAATGTTTCAATAATTTCCCAAGGTTGGGCAGAGCGTGGAGGTGGATCCCGGCCAAGCGGCTACTCTGCAGACTGCCTGAGAATCACCTTTCCTGGGAGATCTGCCTGGTGCCGTCACCCCGTTGGACCCCACCGAGAGGACAAATGTTGCTTTGACCCCTGTTGATTCAGCAGCGGCAGGACCAAGACCCCTGCATTGCAGCCTAAATGACCAAGCCTCTGGATGAGCCCTGTGCAGTGCCCGAGGCGGGAGCTGTCCCCACATCCCTGCCCAATTCCCCCGCACTTAGCCCTTGGACAGCTGCAGCAGGATGATTTACAGCCGCGCGGCGTTTCCAGCAGGCAGCTGGAAAATGTCACATACCGTGGAATACCAATTGCACAGTCGCTCACAGAAAGCGGCCGCTGGTGACTTTCCGCAGACCTCACTGCCTCCCGCAACCACGCACACGTTTTTTAACACTGGGCTCTGCTGGCCACACGGTGGCCAAGCACGCAGACGGAGCCGCAGGGAGGGCAAGACACTGAAATCAGGGGTGGGGGGGGGAGAGCTGATCCAGGGGTACATTTCAGGTGCAGTGAAATCCCCCCACCTTCACTGAGCTTCAGGTGGCCCCCTCACGTTCTCACCTGGCTCATGTCACAAAATTCACTGAAGCCCTTTCATGTACTAATGATGGATGGAAAAGTGTATCCGCCCCCCTCCTTTGAACAGTGGTGGTGCTAGGGTGGGTTACTGCAGAGCAGGGTGACAGATGAAGGGCAGAATTAAACGGGGTGCAAACGAGCTCAAGTGAGGGCTCATTCAGAGGAGGAAACCTGGGAGGGCTTCAGAAGAAGGGGGACCTAGCCTGCACCCCAAGCATGCTAAGCTCCTGGGGAGGCTGTGAGGGAGCCCAGGCCGAGGGGAGAAGACTTGCAAAAGGTTTGGGGCTACTGTGCTGGTTCGTTTTCTGTGTCAACCTGGCTGGCCCTGGGGCCGGGCTACCTGATCAAACACTTCAGCACTATTCTTGGTGCTGCTGCAAATGTGTTTGGTCACTGGTGCTAGCACCTGCGCTCAGAGGTACATGCAGGTGGGCCTCATCCAATCATTTGAAAGGGTTTTGGAGCAAAACCAAGATTTCTTGCAGAAGAAATTCTGCCTTGAGACCTGTAACATCAACTCTGAGTGTCCAGCCTGGCCTGTAGATTTCAGATGGACTGGCCGATGGTCCAGTCTCAATCCGCGTGTATATATGTGTATGCATATACTAATCTCTGCTGTCTCTATATTTTTGCTCTATAAACTATGCACACCACATCTATATCTACAAGATATATCCATACGCCATCCATCTATCTATCTATGCTGCGTCTGCATCGACACCATGTCTGTATCTGCAGCCTCTTCTAGCTCAGCACATGAGCTTTCACGAGCAGAACTGAAAGTGGTCTGTTCCAGCCCCTGGTTTGAAACTCGTCTGTATGTGAATTGTTGGTATTTGCTGGGCTACAGCCTCGTGAAGGTTTAATATCAGAATATTAGACTGTGAGGCCCAGTAACGTCCTTTGCTTTCTCTCAATTTTCTTTTTACCTATTATATCCAGGGGAAAGTCATCTGACCTGGTATTTCAAAAAGCCAGGACATGATGATCCCCGCTGTTAAGGAGCGGCACAGAGATTAGAACTCAGAGCTCTCTGACCTCAGAGGGGAGCTCTTTCCTCTGCACCACCTGGCCTGATATCCTGTGTGACCCTGAGCAAGCTGCTGAACCACTCGGATCCTTCATTTCCACATGTGTAACTGAGATGATCACATCGGCCTCCGACGGCTGCTGAGCATCCTGTGATAATGCATATTTAAGGCAACATACAAATGCTGGTTATTACTATGCTCAATATCCACAAACAGGTAGATTAGAAGGAGCACGTTCTTTTGTTGAACTGTTTAGGATGGAAGAGAGCTCTTATTATTGCCGCAAGAGTTATCACAGCTGGAAAAACAGCAATACAATTCTTGCAGCAAAAGGGAGTGTGTGTAGGGGGGGATCAAGAGTCAACTCAGCTCACTCTCAACCTGTTTTTATTTTTCACTGAAACACAATTTCAGATTAGGTTGCTTATTCTTCGTCTGAGGTATGCACATTCACAGCTCAGCTGCCGGGAGCAAGAGCGGAGCAGTTAAACACTGCTCTCTGCCCTGGCCCTCTGCCAGCGCCCGCGGAAGATGCGGCATGGTGCTCAGGCAGTCCTGTCTCCCCACAACATCCCCCTGGTGGTGCTTCTGGCATTTCATACGAGCCACCTTTTCCAGTTCAGGTGCCCGTCTCCATGGGGATGTTGGCTACTTCCCTACCGTCACCTGCTGAAAGGCCAGCCACCAGGTTAGCAGTTACCTACACCTGCTGGCCCCACATCATGGTACCACTGTCACAGCTCCAGCCCCTGTCTTGGCTCAGTTTACTTGTTTGCTGAGATTTGCTTCTGGGTGAGTTTCCTCCACAATGAAGCCTGGGGCTGTGAATGCTCACAAAGCCTACAAACCCAGTCTCATCTTGCAGTAGAAGGAAGAAAAGAGAGCAAATAACACTGAGGGAACAGGGGGAAAGCAGAGTCACAGCCCTCAAAGAGCCAGCCGTTCTCAAGGAGACAGAAACGTGAATGAATAAAGTGACAGCAACTGCTTGGAGAGTACAAGCTTGCCCTAGCTCTGCTTGGAGTGTGTTAGTTATTTTGCAAACTTTAAGCTGCTCAAGAATTACCAGGGAGAACCACTGTCACTGCCCCTATTCTGCAGATGAGGAAACAGGATAACTTGTCCAAGATCACGATGAGCACATGGTAGAAGCAAGACATTAGCCTTCAAGAGTTTGTTATCTTAAACTCTCCATGAGAGCTTCTCTCAGATGCTTGTGCGGCACTGTCGGCTTGATGGAGGGGGCATTCGAAAGCTTGTTCATGGACAAAGGTGTTTCGGGCAGAGGCACCTGCATGTGCAAAGGCCCAGAGGTGCCAGAGCTGCACAAACATGGAACCAAACCAGCTCATTGAGGTTGAAGCATAACAAGGCTCGAGGGAGAGAAGCTGGAGAAGTGTAGTTAATGTGGCATTGGAAGGGGGTTCCGCCCAGGCTGGAAAGAACCCTGAATGCCAAGTCTTAGCTCTTGCCCTAGTAAGATGGCATTTAGGCAGGGTAGACACAAGGGAAGCTTAGGGTTGAGAATAATCCCAGGCCGTAGTGTGGAGAACGTGTCCCAGAGGTAGTCAGGAAGGGTCAGTCTGTCCTTGGACGTGGGCAGAGGCCAGAGGAGAAAGTGGCCTCACTGAGTCCACTGGGACGTTGCTGCCTTGGGGAAACTACTCATCCTCACTGGGAGTAAGTTTCATGGGGTCTGCCTATCCCCGTCCCCGTAGCTGTGGGGGGCCTGGCCTTGTGGTAGACCCTTCATTTCTCTATTTCTGACTGGCTCAGGGAGGCGCTGTGCACAGCCAGGACCCATGAGAGCTCTTCCTTGAACAATGACCTATGGATGCTCAGGCAGGAAAGGGCCTTCTGGGAACCAGCATTCCTGGCAGTGTGCAGAATGAACCTAAAAATGAGGCACCAACTCAGGGAACAGGGCCAGAGATGGAGAGCAACAGAATCTTGATGATACAATGGAGCCTAAATCAAATCATCTCTATTTTACCTCACTGGTTTACTCCTGAGTCAATCACAGGGTCCAAGGGGCGGGAATATGCTGATGGGCCGGGTCTGAATCAGGTCTAGGGCAGGTGTGAGTTGGTGTGGAGGGAGGAGCCACCACATCAGAGTCACATCCACTGAAAACCAGGATGAGCGCTCTCCCAAGAGAAATCAAGGTCTTATTACCAGAGGAAAAGAACGGTTTCCGGGCAGACACAGAATTATAGATGTGTTCCCCGACCTTTTGCAATACAAATGTTAAAATGACATCAATCTTTCAAACTCATTAGTCCTCGAGCTGGATTATGCAGAGATCCGTTCCACCGGGACGAGCGCGCTTGGGATAAGAGGCGCGTGGTAAGTGACCTTCATGTCAGTGCCTATTTTTAACCTCATCTCTTTGTTGCTCTGCCTTCCCAAAGCCATTGGGTCATCTAGAACCCAAGATTTGCTTCTATAAGCCCCAGGCCTCTGCTGCCAACTTCTCAGACTTTGCCCTCACATTAGCATGCATGAACTCAAACTGTCAGAGAGGCTCCGGTAATTAGAGGCGATAAACAAATGCTAATTAGCACTCTGGCTGTACCCAGAGGATGCCTGAGGCTTAGACCCAAGCCCACTGTTTGTATTTCCAGGATTCCTTGAATTCCCACATGTGAAAATCTTTTATGAAGCTGCTTTAGGAAAGACACAGCTTGGAGATGGTGGAACATTATCGTTAAGGGTGTTGCTCTTACAATTCAGTGACTTCCTGTCACTCTCATGTCTGTCACCTCAGGGCGCGGTGTCCATCGGCCGGTCACTTACCCTCTTGGGGCCTCGCTTTTCTCATCCATAAAATGGGAATAACAACATCTCTATTTTTTTCAATCATCTCTGTTGTTTTTATCATGTCGAAAACATGTCTTCGCCCTTCAAATCTTTCTGTACTCATTTCCCAGAACTGCCATAACAAATTGCCACAAATGTGGAGGCTTAAAATCACATCAACGTACTGACTCACAACCCCAGAGAATGGAGTGAGAAACTTCCAGAGGCAGGGAGAGGGCCTCGGGGTACCTGAGGGAGAGTCCCCACCCCCTCCTAACTCAGCAGGCTGCAGGCAGTTGTGCATTTCTTGGCCTGCAGGTGCATCCTGTGATCTCGGGCTCGGTCTTCACAAGGTATCCTCTCCTCCATGTCTCCTTCCATCTGCCTGATCTCCCTCTGCCTTGGCCCTTCGAAGGATACCTGTCACTGGATGGAGAGCCTCAGCCCTAGCCCAGGTAATCCAGGAGGATCTCATCTTAAGACCCTCAAGTTAATTGTCTGAAAAGGCCCTTTCCCTGTTCTCCTCAGCGGAGCTTCCCGGGGTCTTCCCCTCAAAGCCGTTGTCATTGCTGCTCCCTGTCCCCAATTCTGGTGGCTTTGACTGCACCCTCCTACAGCAGTGACTGATCTATTTGAGAAGCAATAGCATGGCCCTACACAGGACTCAGGACTTAGACAGCCTGGTCCATCCGGGTCCTCAGTCCACTGTCTGTGTGATGCTGGCCCACTCAGTTGTCAAAGCTCCATTAGAAACATGCAAAGCGGGCCTCCCCTGGTGGTGCAGGTGGTTGAGCATAGCGCTGTAAAGCTGTCCGCAGCCTCTGCAGCGGGGGTTCGATCCCGGCCAGCCGGCAAGCATCCCACATGGCGTGGCAGACCTCTCCTGTCTCGCTCGCTGCTCCCCTCAGCAGTGTATTTCAGTCAGTCTGCCTGTTCTGTTCCCCACTCTGTCCCTGGTGAATCCTCTCACCCTCCCGCGCATCTGGCCTGTACCAGAATAAATAATGAATAAATAAGTCTTTAAAAAAAGAAAAAAAAAGAAACATGCAAAGCATCTCTTTGTGGCATTGTTATGATGATGGAATATGCTGATTTTTGTTACACAGTTAACAGGGTTTGCAAGGATAGACTGGCTATTTTGTATGCGTCAGGACAGACTAAGTTATGGGACAATAACAAACTGCCCCTAACCCAGAAAGCAAATATTTCTTCTCCATGTTGCATGCCCACTTTTATCACATTGGCTATTGCCAGTTGCAAGACTGAAGAAGAAAGGGGCCAGGAAATCTCACCAGATAAATGAATGGTCCGGCTCAGAAGAAAAACCAAACACTGTCGGGCCTCCCTGGTGGTGCAGCGGGTTGAGCGCAATGCTGTGAAGCTGTCCGCAGCCTCTGCAGCATGGGATCGATTCCCAGCAGGCCAGGGAGATACCCACATGGCACAGAAGGCCTCTCCTGCCTCGCCCGCTGCTCCCCTCAGCAGTGTATTCCATCAGTCTGCCTGTTCTGCTCCCTGCTCTGTCTCTGGTGAATCCTCTCATCCTCCTGCACTCTGGCCTGTACCCCAGCTCTTGTATAAAAATAAATAAATCTTTAAAAAAAAACCCAACAAAACCAGACACTGTGCTCATAGCTCATTGGCCAGAATGAGTCACATGACCCCACTGGAGTGGGGGATTTGGGGGGGGGCAGAGACAAAGACCTCCCTCATACCTGAAGGGGAGAGACCTATAGGTGGCATTTCACCTTCAGAAAAAATATTTTTAACACTTTTTCATCATCCTTTGTCCATATTAGTGCAGATCACATTGTCTAGTACATAGAAATTAAATGCAAAATGTTAGGAAGGCTAAGTGTAAGAACAGAACAGCTTCAATACACACACACACACAAAATGGGATCCTCTTTATGAGACAAAAATTTCCATCTATCCTCAGATATCTCCCCATTTTGCCTACTCCAGTGTCTAATGTTCCTGCCATTAGCTTGATTCATTAGAATCTTTGGAGGTACATTCATGATAGCTCAAGGCATCACACTGCCTAGCAGGGTAAGATATTTGCTCGTATACCATTTATTCATTTAGCCTGTTACTGCTGCTGCTGTTCAATTCAAACAGCATTTACTGAGTTTATGCTCGCAGCTGGGGTTGGGTCTAATGTGGACCCAATCCTCAAAGACGTCATCATTTAGAAATCGCAAAATGGTATGGTGGGCCTGGAAAACGGGACAGAACATGAGGCATCTTGAAGGAAGAAGTACTAATGCCAGCTATTAATTATGAAGTGCTAACAATGCCAGGTAATAATTATAATAAGGTGCCCAACTGAGCAAACACAGATTTGTGAGACTGAGTCCTGATAGCTTCCCAGGGAGGATGGAGCCTTGAATTTCCTTTCAGAATGGCACATCAAAAGCATTTCTGTTGCTCTTTCATAGGATGGGTCCTTGCAGGAGGAGTTAGTCTACTACCAGGATTCAAATAATGTGAGGCAAGAGGACAGAGAAAGATGGCATTCGAGTGCTCCAGAAGCTGGTGCTGTTAATAGCTCAAGAATCTTTCTAACTGCGGCTAAATGGTCAAGTTGCTTTCAGACCCTGAGAGCACAAACAAGAAAGAAAAAACTCATCTAAATTTTTTTCCTAAGACTTGCTTCTGCAGAGGCAGCAGAGCCTGGAGGATGATCGTCCTGAGCCCCAAGGTCATTGGATTAGCAATAAAACTTCTCCGCACAAAAACCCAGGTGCCATCACCGGGCCCCGGCACACCGGGTGCAGAGTCCATTTTCCCAGTAACATCTTTGATTGTAAACATGGACCCCATATGCCTCTCGATTTCTTTTTCCTTCCTCTGCCTAAAGTGGCAACAGCAGGAGCACAGACATACAGGCTCCCTGCTCTAAACTAAGACAATTTTGAATGAGTGGAAAATTGTTTCCATTCATTTTTAAGACAATTTCCAAGTAAGTTTTAAAAAATTGTTTCCAAAGCCAACCAATGGCACTAATTAAGATTGGGAACCATAGAAAGAACATTTTGGAAAACATCAACTATTAAACTCGATGAAAACCCCCTCTGTGCATTTATTCAGTGCAGAGGAAGTCAGTCCAACAGTTGGATAGTGATTCGTGAACAAGACTTGGCCCGTGCAGCCGGGGGTGTTGGAATAAGAGCCCTGTGGTGTGACCGCGGCCTACGCTGCACTCGCCTGCAGCACACACAGACGTGTCGTGTGCCATTGTGGGGTCTTGGCGGCAAGGAGCAGTGGCAATAATTCCTTGGAAGTGTAGAGAATCAGCAAAACAAGAGAAAAAAAAGAAGAGACAAAGGAGAGCAACTGGAACAAGAGAAAGACCGTCGGGAATGGACTGATTTTCATTGCCTCACGCGGCTTTGGTGGCTTGAGGTAAATGAGTTTCTAATGATGTTTTTAAAGAGCGGGTCTTATTTAGGGGGGCTGACACAACTCCCGCTGCTTCGCAGGCTGTGTCCTGGGGAACCAGAGGAAAGCAGGAGGGAGCGGGCTTGAACCTGGGGTTGCAATTCTCTTTGTCTTTCCAGGGAGGACTGCAGTTCAACACTCACTCCTGCCTTCCCCACTCCCTGCACTGAATATAAAACTAGCCCCACTAGTTTCATAAAACTAGGTCTACAGCTATGCAGCCCATCAGGGATCTCAGTCCTCTGTGGGAGAGACACAGAGGCTGTGATAACATTGGGATCATGAGCGCTTTCTTGAGGGCCTACTGTGTGCCAGACTGGTATTTTTTTTTTTTTTAAATGGATGAACAGAGGAATGAATGAGTCAAGTCCAAAGTGCTCTGACCCTGGGCCCAGAGACAAAGCACCCTCACGCTTGAGTGGAGGAGGGAAGGAGAAGGATTTTCTGGAGGAGGTGAGACAGGAATACTGAGGAAAAGAAGACACAAAGGGGAGTTTGAGGTAGATGACCAGGCCTGAGCAACTGCATGGAGGACTGTGAGAAAGAACATTCCATTATAGGGAGTTCTAAGTCTCTGGATTTAGGTAGAGGCTATAAAGGGGGGTGGTGGGAGCACTTATTAGGCACTTACTGTGTTCCTGGGGATATTGGGCACTATCTGAACGTTTCTGATTATCATAAGAAGAGGTGGAGAAGGTGCCACTGGCATCTAAGGGCACAGCTCTGGGTGTCTCTGAACACCTGGCAATGACAGGACAGTCTCCTTCCAAGCCAGTACCTCAGAGTTAAGAAACCCTGTTGGCTGCCAGTCCGTGTGGATCTCTTTAAACTATTTTATCTTTATCATGGCCCTGTGAGCTAGTGTTTATCCCCCTCTCTCAGACAAGGAAAATGAAGATCTAAAGCTCAAGCCACTTACCTAAGATCACACAGCTACTGAGAGGCAGAGGCAGATGCAAACTCGGGGAGCCAAGCCCCAGATCCATGCTGATAATGACTGCAGGAGAGAGATCCCTCGGCCATGTGGTAACAGCCTTGGGTGCCGCGTTACAGCTCAGCTTACACTGTCTCTGCCTCTGAGGTGTCATCTTTACTCACTGCTTTTCCACCTCTCCTTCACTGGGGTGTGTCCCCCCAAAGAACCAGGTGTTGGAATCCAACAAAAATCCCATCTGTTAGCAGAGAAACAGACACAGCAAAGGATTTTCCAGTGCATTTTGCCATATTACTGCCCTTTATTTACCCCCACACCCAACCAGCCCTGACCAGTTACTAAATACAACTACTAGAGCCATTGGCCTGGTTTCTTTAGAAAAAACCTTAAAATAAAATTAATGGACGTCTCCCCCAAATGATTTCAGATTTTCCCTCTTCTGCAGAAGGAATAGTGAACACTACTGAGGTCTGTTAGGATGAGACATCTTGCACCGCTGCCCCTCTGCAGTGCCTCCTGGAGGCACTGATTCAGCCCTAATGAGGTCACACCCACAGCATCCCCTGGGCTGCGTGGGCCACGGCAGCACAGAGGAAAGGAAGCGGCCTCTGGCCTCCCAGCCGCAGAGTCGACCTCAGAATGTTTGCAAACAGACAGCTGGAGAGCAGTTCAAGAGCATCATCACTGCCCCTAATTGGATGCCTACTTCAGAGCAGGCTCTCATCTTGCTCATTAACATCCCCAGTCTTCACCATGGTCCAGCAAGGCAGGAATTACCTGCCCGTTGTGCAGATGGGGAGATGGATGCTTGAAGGACCAGGTCACGCTCAGTGGAGAGGAAGCACAAACCCAGGCACCTCACCTGGCATAGGGTGTGACGCAACACTCACTCATGCATCTGTTTGTTGACCAGCCTGAGAGCACAGGTGACCGCTGGTTTTGCACCCTAGCACTGGGCCTTTGCTCAGCAGAGACTCAACCAACCATGCAAAGCCAAAATACAAACAAATGACCCCAACAGGGGTGCACTGGACTCTGATTGCATTGTCTTTCTCTAAAAGACTCTAGTGGGGTAGTGGGGTTCCTCTATTTGCAACTCAAAGAGAAACACAGAAATTGGAGAGAGTCAGATTGGGGTTTGGATCTTGGTTCTGTCCCTAACAGACCATGTGATCCAGGGCAAGTGAGTTCACATCTCTGGGCCTGTATTTTCCCTGAAAAAAATCACATTCCCTTCACCAAGTTGCTTTGAGCCACGAGCAGAGGAAATTCTTTCATTGAATTTTTCGTATACACTTGAGGTGATCATTTAATTCCCTAATCATGTTTTTTTTATTAATGTTCTCATTTCACCACTAAGTTTTAGGTTCTCATTCATTGTTGTAAAATGTTAGGATCAGAGAGGTTAAGCAACTTACCTGGAGACACACAGCAAGAAGGGCTTTGAATGCAGAGCAACTGAACTCCAAATTTGTCTTTGTCTGATATATTTTGATGCCTTTTGGGAGAGTTGGTGTTTTGCTTTCAAACATAGAGGCTTTTTTTTCCCTTAGGGGGAGATGGAGTGGGGACATTATTTGCAATGGACAAGAAACAAAATAGGAGAAATGAGTCCTTTGGAAAGTGACCACTGATAGGTCTGAGTTTGAGGGGAGTTTTTTTAAAAAAGATTTATACATACAGGAGCTGGGGTGCAGGCCAGAGATGCGGGGGGTGAGAGGATTCACCAGAGACAGAGTGGGGGACAGAAAAGGCAGACTGACTGATATATACTGCTGAGGGAAGCAGCGGGCAAGACAGGAGAGGTCTGCTTCGCCATGTGAGTTTCTCTCTGGCCAGCTGGGGATTGAACTTGTACTGCAGGGGCTGCTACCGATTGCTTCATAGTGAGGAGCTTAACCCCTTGTGCCACTAGGGAGGCCCAAGTTTGAGGAAAGTTGATTCTCTTCTAGATCTGTTTTAGCTGGGGTTTTACTCCCCCAGGACTGTGAGTCATCCTATCAAATCCCTTCTCTGTTGGGAAAGTTTTATGGAACAGAAAAAAATGGACAGACAAGATGAATACAAAAGTATATATTTCTGTAGTCAAGCAGTAATATGCAGCCTACAGGGACAACAGGCTGAAGGTTTTAATGACTGTCTCTAGGAATTTGTATCCAGAATATACAAAGAGCGCTTGCAAATCAATAAGACAACTAACACGATTTTTAAATTGGCAAAAGATTTAAACAGACATTTCTGCAAAGATGACAGACGGATGGCCAATGCACCCAGGAAAAGGTGCCCAACATCATTAACTATCAAGGAAATGCAATCACAACCACAAATGAGATGCCACTTCACATTCATGAGAATAACTGACGGGAAAAAATGATAATATCAAGTGTTGGAGAGGATGTGGAAAAATTGGAATCCTCACACATTGCTGGTAGGGATGTAAATAGTGTGACAGTTTTTCTCAAAATATTAAATATAGTATTGCTATGTAAATACAGCATTGCTATATAGCAATGTCAATCCTAAGAGAACTGAAAAAATATTTGTACAAAATTCATATGTGAATATCATAACAGTATTATTCATAATCGCCAACAAGTAGAACCAACCCAAATATTTATCAATGGATGAATGGATAACAAAACTTCGCCTTTCCTCAAGAATATTATTCAGGGCCTCCCCTGGTGGCACAGGTGGTTGAGTGCAGCGCTGCGAAACTGTCTGCAGCCTCTGCAACGCTGGTTCAATCCCAGCCAGCTGGCCAGGGTCCCACATGGCGCGACAGACCTCTCCTGTCTCCCCCGCTGCTCCCCTCAGCAGTGTATTTCGTCGGTCTGCATGTTCTGTTCCCCGCTCTGTCTCTGGTGAATTATCTCACCATCCCGTGAATCTGGCCTGTACCTCGGTTCTTGTGTAAACAAATAAATAAAAATCTTTTAAAAAAGAATATTATTGGGCCTCCCCAGTGGCACAGTGGTTGAGCGCTGGGTTGCGAAGCTGCCCGCAGCCTCTGCAGCACTGGTTCAATCCCCGGTTGCTCCCCGGCCACCAGAGGAGGGTCCCACATGGCGCGCAGACCTCTCCTGCCGCCCGCTGCTCCCCTCAGCAGTGTACTTCGGTCCTTCTGCCTGCTCTGCTCCCCGCTCTGGCTCTGGTGAATTCTCTCACCCTCCCGCGCTTCTGACTGTACCCAGTGCTTGTATAAACAAACAAACAAACAAATAAATACATAAATAAAAACATGCCTCTATTTTAAAAAAAAGAATATTATTTAGCCATCAAAAGGAAGGAAGTTTTGCTACATGCTACAACATGGATGACCCTTAAAACATTTTGCTAAAAGATTTGGATTTTTACTTTATCATAATTAGTCTTTTTCCTTGTGGGGGGAGGGGAGGAGGGATTAGGGTCAACATAAGGGGGGGTGGGAATCGTATGGGGAATATAACCAAGATGAAAATGCATACATTGTGCAAAAATGAAAAATGATGCAAAATATATAAAATAATAAAAAAAATAACAATACTAAATACTAAAACAAAAAAAAATTTGCTTAAAGAAAATAATCAGCACACAGGATCATATATTGGATAATTCCATTTATATGGAAAGACAAATTATATGAAAAATCAAATCCACTGAGATAAAAAGTAGATTAGCATTAGGTTGTTGGAAAAGTCATGACGTATTTTGAAAAACATAGAAAAAATACATCATGATTTTTCCAACAGCCCAATAGTTGTCTGAGAAATGAAGGATGGGTAGTGAGGAGTGCCCGCAAATGGGCATGAGGTTTCCTTTTCGGGGTGGTGGAAATATTCTAAAATTAGATTGTGGCTGTGGTTGCATATTGTAAATAGAGTATCACTGAATTGTAATACTTATAAAGCCATTAAAAGGATGACAGTCCCATTGTCCAGCTACTGAGGGTCAACCACTGAGCCCCAGCCAGCCTGATCTCACTCTCTTATCCACAGCATGTGGGTAACTTCTCAGCTTGCTGCGTCATGGAACTTTCTTGGTAAAGAAGAAGAATGTCTGGCTCCCAGCCCTTTGCTGATGGAGGCAGCCCTGGATTAGTTCTTGGAGCACCAACCAGTCATGAGGCAAGAAGAATCTGCCCTTGCTAATGTCTCTAGTGTGGCGAGCTCAGCGACATGCCCAGAGCACCTGCTGGATTCATACTGTGGCTCCTGAGCCTGGTCAGCCATTCATCCAGAACAAAGTTTGCAGAGCTGGCCAGCCAACTAATTAATTGTTACATCAATAAAACCCAGGCTTGGCCACCACATGATGAATTGCATTGTTTAAATGGACTTAACAGCTGCATTAAAGAAAGGAAACACGGGAAGATCAATATAGGAGGATTTCCTTAGCCAGAGAGTTAGCATTTCTCACTGCAGGTTAGTGGTGAAAAGAGCACTTATTGCAAAGCAGAGGTGGTGCTTATTGCTGTAAAACAAGAAAAGCAGAATACTGGAACCTTAGAAGGAGTAAACTGTGTTTGGCACAAAGTCTCTGGAGTCTGTGAGACTGGGGTTCCAATACCTGCTGCTCCACCTCTAGCCATGGATTTGGGCAAACCAGCTAACCTGGGCCTCAGCTTCTTCTACCTGAAAATGGGGATAATAAGTAGACCAGTGTTAGGAAGGTTAAGTTAGATCAAATGGAGTAACGTTGCAGTTCACTCAGGTTAGATATGCACTAATAAATGCTTGCTATCGATCATGTAACACTGTGCTCTTTTTTTTTTTTTTTTTTTTTTTTTTTTTTTTAGAGGCATGTTTTATTTATTTATTTGTTTGTTCGTTTGTTTCGTTTATACATGCACTGGGTACAGTCAGAAGCGCGGGAGGGTGAGAGAATTCACCAGAGCCAGAGCGGGGAGCAGAGCAGGCAGAAGGACCGAAGTACACTGCTGAGGGGAGCAGCGGGCGGCAGGAGAGGTCTGCGCACCATGTGGGACCCTCCTCTGGTGGCCGGGGAGCAGCCGGGGATCGAACCAGCGCTGCAGAGGCTGCGGGCAGCTTCGCAACCCAGCGCTCAACCGCTGCGCCACCGGGGAGGCCCTAACACTGTGCTCTTTTAAGGCATTTCTAGAAGCACCCAGCTTTATGACAGGTGACATAATCAGCTGCTTTTAAGTTTTTTAAATTAACATACATCAAAATTGATGCATTTGGTGTATAGTTCTATGAATTTTAATACACGCATGCATCTGTGTAACCAACACCAAAATCACTGCATTAGTCTGCTGGGGCTGCTGTAACAAGCACCATGATATCTCTAATAGCAGATATTGAGTTCTCACAGTTCTGGAGGTTGGAAGTCCAAGGTCAGATGTCACAGGATTTGGTTTCCCTTTAAGGGCTCTCTTCTTGCTTTGAGGATGGCTTTCTCTCTGTATCCACACAGGTCAGAGAAGAAGCTTTGCCATCTCTTCCTCTTCTTGTAAGGGCGCTAATCCCACCATGGAGCTCCACCCTCACGACCTCATCTAAACCCAGTTTCTTCCCAAAGACCCCATCCCCCAATACCATCACAAGGGGTGGGGGTCAAGCCTTCCACATATGAATTTGAGGGGGGGGGGAGACACACACACATTGTATAGAACAGATGGAGCACCTGCCCTGAGTTCTTTCCTGCTACCCTTTTGCAGTCACATCCCACCCTCTTCCTAAGCCCTGGCAATCTCCGGTTTCTATCTCTATAGCTCTGTCTTTTAGAGAATGTCATTGAAAGGGACTCACAGAGAATGTAACATTCTGAAACTGCATGGAGTTCACTTCTTTTTACAGCTGGGTGGTGCCCAGTCTGTGGATGTAGATACAATCGATCTATTCATTCATCACTCTGGCTGTTTAGGTTTTGGCCATGATGAATAGAGCAGCTATAAATGTTCGTGTTTAGGTTTTTGTGTAAACACAAGTGTTCATTTTTCTAGGGTAAGTATGAGGGAGCTCTGGATTGTGTGCTAAGTATATGTTTACATTTGTTAAAAACTACCAAATTGCTCTTCAGACATTTCCATTTGCATTAGCCAAGGATGAACATTCTAAAGAGTCCTGGATCCAGTTGTGGCTATTGGCAGCATTGTCGCCTTCAGCAATACAAATGGGGGTTTAGTAGCATAACATCAGGGTTTTCAGCTGATAACCTTAATGGCTAAGGGTGTTACACATTTTTACCATTGGCCTATTTGCCTTCCATCTACCCTCTTTGCAAAGTGTCTTTTTAGATATTTTAACATTTTTGCAACTTGTTTTCCGACAGTTCAGTTGAAGAGCTCTTTCTCACCTCTGCATATAGGTGTTTCATTGATTACAGCACTTGCAAAACTGTCACCTCATCTGCAAACCTGTTTTTCCATTCTCTTAATAGCATCTTTCATGGAGCAAAATTTAAAATTTTGATAAAGTTGAATTCATCAATTTGCCTTCTATGGAGTGAGCTTTTAGTCTAATAATGGTTTGCCTGAACCTAGATTATGAACACAGTGCAAATGAAAAAGCCCTCTGTAGGGTTTCATTTTCTGTGGTTTTAGTACCCAGGGCCAATTACAGTTTAAAAATATTACATACAATAACAGGTTTTGAGAGAGATTGCATTCATATAACTTCTATTATAATGTATTGTTAAAATTGTTACATTTTAATATTATCAGTTAATCTCTTACTGTGCCCAATTTATAAATGAAACTTGATCACACATGTGTATGTAAAGGAAAAAGCATAGAGTGTACAGGGTTCAGTTCTGTGCATGGGCTCAGGCACCCAAGGGGGCCTCGGAACATACTCCCCACAGATAAGGGGAGATGACTTTACCTTCTGCCATATTTTCCTCTAATTGTAGTTTTCCTTTCTACACCGGGATCTATAATCCACATCAATTTTTGTGTTAAGTGTGTGGTGTAGGTCAAGGATCATTTTCTTCATATTCACGTCCAATTGTTCTAACACTTTGTTGAAAGAATGTATTTTTCCATTAAATGTGCCTCACACCTTTCCAAAAATCAATTGGGTACGTTTATCTGGGTCTATTTCTGAACTCTGTTCTCTTGCATTGATCTATGTGTGTTACTCCCTTTGCCAATTCATGTTGCGTTGATTATTGTCATTTTATACTAAGTCTTAAAACCAGGTGGTACGAGTCTTCCAACTTTATTCCTGGTTTTCTAATTATTTTGGCTCTTCTAGGGCCCTTGATTTTCCACATAAACTTCAGATTTAGGACAAGAGATTGTTTCAGGGAAGACTTCTGAACTATAAGAGATCTACACCCACTCGGGTTATCTCTCTCATCTTTGTGATTTGTTTTAAGTGCCCAAGTTTATGTGTAGAGAGTTGTCTTTGGGTGTTTTTATTTCCCCTCAATTGAGGCAGGATCTGTGTGGGGGGTGGGGGTGGGGTGGAGGGGGCAGGAAGTCTCCTGTTCATTCCTAACATTGGTAATTTGTGCCTCATATTTTCTCCAGTCTTCTTGGAGGTTTATCAAAGGCACTGATTTCTTAACAGAACCACTATGTTTTGGTTTCATTGATTTTCCTTATGCCTTTTCTGGTCTCAAGTCCCTTGATTATTACTCTTCTCTTAATCATTTCCCTGTTGAAAGCAACTATACAACCATGTTATGTTTACTTTGGGATATTTGCCTTGTTGTTTTCAGATTCCTCAAAGTGAAGGCTGGTCTGTTGATTTGAGACTTTTTTTTTTAGTATTTGGTGGTACACATTTCCTTCTGAGAACTACTTTGTTTCCATCTCATAAATTTTTATGTGCTGCTTCTGGCTTATATTTGGTTCCAGGGGTTTTCTAATTTTCCTTGCGATTTCCTTTTTGATCAATGGGTTCCTTAGGACTGTGCTGTGTAATTGACAAGCATTTGGAACTTTTCTGTTATCTTTGTCATTGATTTTTTTGTTAAACTAGATCACATTCACACAGCATACTCTGTATAGTTTCAATCTTTTTAAATTATTAAGGTTTATATTATGATCCAGGACATGACTTATCTTGGTGAATATTGTATGTGCTCTTGAGCATATTGGGTTGTTCTCGGATGGTGTTTTATGGTATTCAGTTCTATATCTTAGTTGATCTTTTATCTAGAAGTTCTATTATTGAGAGAGTTGGGTTAAAGTATCCAGCTATAAAGTGGACTTGGCTGTTTTTCCTTTTAATTCTGTCAGTTTTGATTCCTGTTTTTTGAAGCTCCATTGTTAGATGCAAGCACATTTAGCACAGTTATGTCTTGGAGAATCACCTTTTATTATGTAATATCTGTCTTTATTCACAAGAGTTTTATTTGCTCTGAAGTCTACTCTGCTTGATAGTAATTTAGCCACCCAGATTTTGTTTACATGGTGTGACATTTTTCTTACATCTTTCTTTACTTTTACTTTTCCTACATCATCATACTTGAAGTCAAGTCCTTGTAGCCAGTACATGTTTGGGTCATGGTTTTTAATCACGCCTCACAATCAGTTATTTTAAGTGGTGTGTTTAGATCATTTATTCTTAGTTTGGAAAGGACTTTGAGTCTGGGCTAGGTGATACCACAGGAAAAAATGCCAAACTTGTTGATGCTGTACTTCAAAGCATCGTCTGTCTTCCAGTCTGCCTGCTACTTTGGATTTTTCAGAGTTCTCAAAGGCAGATTCATACATAATGTGCAGGGCTCCTGGATCTACTGAGAGGGGAGGCAGGGAGTTGTGAACTCTCTCCATCTTATCCACAAGTAGAACCATCTGTCTGTTTTTAAAGCATGGCAGTATCCTCATATACTACAACTAGTAAGGGCTTATTCATTAAAATCAGAGTAACTCAAGTTTGAAACATGGTTCTTACCTTGTAGGTTTGCCCAAATAACTTATGGGATATTTCCCTTTCACAAGGGTTTCCATAAATTAATTCCCTAAGAACACAGAGCTAGTAATTAGCAAATGCAGAATTTGAACCCAGTCTGGCTAGCTCCAAGGCCCATCCTTGCCTTTGTTCCATGCGCTCATATCCTATAATCATTTTATTACACGCTAGCATCAAACGTATGCTCTCCTTTCTCAGATAACACTGATGGATGGCAGTCCTTAAATGCTGGAATTGGATCATCAAGCTCCAATACAATAAAACAATAAAACCTAAGACAATTCATTGCTTTCTAAGCCTTTGTTCTTTCACAATGATTTGTGAGTGGCATGGCCACCTTCTTTGGCTTTATGCCTTATCCTTTGAAGACACAGCTGCCTTCGAATCCTGACCCTTCACTCCAATTTTGCAGATAACCATTTTGGCAGAGAGACTAAGCTGAGGCTGCTTCTGTTAAATGCAGGAATGTACTGCAGGAAAAAAACAATTTATTCTGTGGTTGTGAGAATGAGGGACCTCTAGTTCATAGCTGAGCTACAGAGAGGCAGTCACTAAATACTATACATTGCATCTCTGGAAGACATATCACCTCTATGTTGGCACCCTTTGGAGCCAGTGTCTGAAAAATATTGGTCAATTTCAGGATCTAAAGTGCTAATTCTCTCAAGTATCCTCCTGACCCATGGGAACTTGCTAGTCAGTTGATTTCCTTTTGTCTGATGTCAAGAAAATCCTATTCAGACTATGGAGAAAGGGGTAGCTAACATGACCAAGGAGATGGAATGGAAAGTTCTAAGGCTCTCAAAGAAGAGAGTGGGACTCTGAAGTCTCCAACTGTCAACAGTTTTTAAAATCACAGATGCAAGGGATGAAGTCCTGAAACAGAAGAGAGGTGACTGAGTCAGTTAGGATTCTCTTAGTATCAGAAACCATGTAAAATCAAAGGAAAGGGAAACAAAGTGTACAATATAGCTTATGTCTCTTAAAGTTATAGTGGTTGTGAAAGCTTCAGGCATGGCTTAATCAAGGCTCTTAGCACATTGAGACTAACTCTACACACTTTCCCCCATGTGGGCTTTATCCTGAAAGTGACTGTACATGTGGTAGCAAGGCCGGTCACCAGCAACTACTGGCCCCCTCCTAACTCTTTAACTGCCTACCAAAAAGATAACGTCTTTCTCAATCATTTCAGAAAGAGCTTTAGGATACATTCTCACTGACTCTTGTTGACCCAACATGGGGCAAAGAAATGTGGCCACTTTCAACCATCACTGGGGTCCTGAAGATGCATTTCTCTGATTGGCCAAGCCTAGGTCATCTGGTCATTTTCAAAGCTCCCTAGGAGGGACCAGCTCAACCTGAATCACAAGGACTGAGAGGAAAGAAAAGGTGTACCCAAAGGCAAACTGAGGTCTTATTGGCAAATGAATGGAGCACAATGGGTGCGAGGTAGGACAATGAACCAAGACAAAGAAAGAAGGAAAGAAAAGCTGTCTATCTGCTGCCCAGCACTGGCTCTGCCCCTTTCTAGGTCTCTGTGACCATAGCAAATCCTTTTCCTTCTTGCCCTTCTGTTTCTTTGTGTACAGAAGGGAGGGATGCGGAGAATGCGTTTGAGATACTTGCCAATGCTAAGTGCTCTCTGTGCATTGTGTGCTCAGAGGCTCTCAGAGATCATCCCTATCACATCATACATGCTTGGGGGATAGAGAGCACCACAACTGGAGCTTAAAGGAGGCAGTTTTAGGAAAAATACAACATCTGACTGCCTCACAGAATGTATTGCTTAAAGAACATAAACTCTCAGCCAACTGCTTAGGCTTGAATGTCACACTTCTGTGCAAACTTGGCAAGTATTTACTCCTCAGTCGCTGACATGCACAATGGGCCACACAGAGTTGTGATGAAGAGTATGGGCGACAGATATCTACTCTGGTGCCATGCTCCTTCCCCCATCCATGCCCTTGCATACTCTCTTCCTGAGCACGGAGGAACCTGTGACTTGTTTCTAACTGACAGAATATGGCAAAGGGGTTGGGATGGCCGCTGTGATGGTCTTCCATTATGGAAGACTCCGTCTTAGCTCATTGGAGCTAGAGATTCCCCTGCTCATGTGAAGAAGTAAACTGTCCCAATGAGAGCAAGGGGCTACGAGGAACTAGAGAACAGCCTCTCAAATCTTAAAGCCCCTCAAAGAGGTAACAGAGATCTCAGTGCTACAACTAGGAGGAAACAAAATCTGCCAAATGGCTGCAGAGAAATTGGAAGGGCATCCTGTCCCAGTCAAGCCTCCGAGGAAGGCTGCCTAATCAACACTGTGAGTGCAGCCTTTCAAAACCCCAAGTGGGGGAGCCAGCCAAGCCAGCCTGGAGTCTGACTTGCGGATGTGTGTTTGTTGTTTTAATCCCTTCTATTATGATAATTTGTTTGATAACATCAGAAAATGAATACAAGGGGTCAATGAGATGGGGGGGCATGTAAAATCCATCATGGGGCCTGGTAAGTGTTTCCTAGTGGCGAATCTTAATACCGTAATAGAAGAGTACGGCATTCTAGGTTCAAGATAGCACAAGTCTATTAATCTCATGTGCCCATCAGCAAAAGCCTTCTGAATGGGGGGGTGGAGGGTCCCCAATCTAGGGCCATGCTGCCACACCATAAATGCCACCTTTGCAGACAGCCACACAGACAATGGCTACACTGATAAACCATTTATTTGAAATGCAATTTACTATTGTCCAGTTCCAGAAGAAACTGGTCAAACACATTAACAACTGATCCAGACAATCTGTGTTGAAGAGACTCCCCAATAGTGAGGTGAAATCAGGTAAGGAAGAACAGGTGTTTTAAACAACCTCCGTTTTAAGATGCTAAAATTGCATTCACCCAGGTTTTGGAAATGAAGGGAGGAAAAAATAACATTTATTGAGCACCTGCCAGATGGTTTCTAACACATTATTATCTTAATAAGAAGAGTCTATAGGGAAGAAGTTATTCTCTCCACTTTTGGGTGAAGAAAGCGAGCTCAGAGAAGTTAAGTGACTTGCCAGGGTCACCCACCCTGCCCGCCGCCTTCACTGATTTTGATAACTGGAGAGACCTTGGAGTCGCCGCCTGAGACTGTCATAGGGATGTGAAAGGCATTACGCCCCAAGAGGGAGATGAGGATGGAGCAGGAACAGGCATCAAACACTCCTGATTTGACAATGTTGACATTTCCTTCAATGTGTGCCCAAAATACATTTTCAAATGGAAAAAAACCTTAAGGGAAACAATAGTGAGAAATACCCACCCCAGAAACCCTGGTGAGAAAGGAGAAAGTAAAAGCACGCTTCTGTTTTACTGTGGTAAGAACAGCAGCATCAGGCCTACTCTCTTCACAGAGTTTACATGTACAACCCCAGGTTGTTCGCTGTGAGCGCTGTTAGAGGTCCTCTAGAACTCACCTTGCATGACTGGAAGCTGATCCCGCTCCCAGTAGCTCCCCACTTCCTTGGCCGGGGCCCTGACAAACACCCTCTGTTCTTTGTGACTACATTTGAGTCCTCCTGCAAGTGGAGTCACGCATACTTGGCTTGACATTGTCAGTGTCTGTCCATCTTGCCACCAGGAGCGGATTTTCTTCTTTTGAAGGCTAAATAATATTCCATGGAATGTGCATAACACGTTGAGGCAAGCATGCAAGCAGGGGTGCTAGTCATGGGGATATGAGGGCCTGGGGGCCAGGAGACTGGCAGCAACGGAGCCTCCCGGCTCCCAGTGAATCTTTGTGCTCCTTTTCTGGGGTCTCCTGGCATTGTCTCTTTCATGGTCTCGCCTCTCGTGGTCTTCCATAGTCACGCCCCTGAAAGCTGCCATCTCTTGTAGCTGCTAGTGTTGTGGCTTTTATCCCAGCCTCTAGGCGCAGACAGGTACTCTCGCGCACACGCACACCCACAGGCGGGCGTCTACAATCAGGCTTGAGTGCCTGCGCCCGCACTCCCAAGCGCCTTCTGCGTTAACATGCTCAAGGCCACAGGTGACAGCCACAGAGGCTAGTGGTGGAAAAAGCCTGATTAATTCATTTACCCTGCACACATTTTTCCTTATCTGTTCATCCATCAATAAACATTGGGGTTGTTTCTGATATGGGCTATTTTCAACTATTGCAGTGAACATGGAGTGCTTGTATCTCTTCTAGCTCCTGATTTACACTCTTTTGGGTAAATACCTAGACATGGGATAGCTGGGTCATATGGTAGTTCTATTTTTAATTATTTGAGGAAGCACCATACTGTTTTCTGTAATAGTAACACCAGTTTGCACTCCTACTAACAATGCACATGGGTTCCCACATCTCTATATTCTCCCCAACACTTGTCTTTTTTAGTTTCTTTTTAAAATAATGGCTACCCTAACAGGTGTGAGGTGGTGTCTCATGGTGGCTTTGATTTGCATTTCCCTGGTGATTCGGGACCTGGAGCTTTCCATATACCCTTTGGCCATTTATAGGTCTTCTTTCAAGAAATGTCTATTCAAGCTTTTTGCTCATTTTTACTGGGTTCTTTAAAAGCCATAATCATGAAAATAAAAATAGACAAGCAGGGTGACATCAAACTCAAATGTTTCTCCATAGCAAAGGAGACAATAAAGTAAAAAGGCAATTTAAGAAAAAAATTTGCAAAACACATATCTGATAAAGGGTTAATTTCCAAAAGACATCTTCCATTTTTCAAGAGTAGACATTAATCATTTTCTTGGAAGCCGCTGTATTGATTTCCTTTCTTCCAAATTTTTTAAATTGACCACTGAAAATTGAAATGCCAGAGGCTGCCAGGGCTTTATTTTTTTATTTATTTCCCTTTATTTTGTATTAGAATGTTTCTGTCCTAGCTTGTTTCAAACAGGATTTGAGACAGGCATGAGAGCTACGTACAATATTATAGATAGAACAAATTATAGCTAATTAATTAAAAAGATGCACATTAAAAAACTCCAAACCAGCAAAAACGAAGCGAGGGAGTGCCAGAGCAAGATCTGTGACGCCAAATCCAGGCCCAGGAGTCTTGGGCACTTGCTGGAGGTTAACCACAAATTTGCTTCTGCGCCTGCCTCCTAGCGGCCGAGCAGCAAAGATGATCACTTGTAAGAGTTTCAGGTCTGTACATAGAAATCAAACACAGTGCCACAGACGAAGTACAAACTGCCAGGCTTCTGCCTTTATGATCTCATCTAATCCTCACAACACATCTGCAAGCGGAGTATTCTCACTCACGTCTGAGGATGCACCCAACATCCAAGTTTACAGGCTAAAGAGAGGGAAAGATGGCTGCAGCCTCAGGGTCTGCTCTCAGGGCCCACCCCTTCCCCGGCACTCTGCCCCAACACCACCAGCTCTCTGCAGAAGCACAGCTTTCTCTCCTACCAAAAACCTGACAAGATTCCTCTAGCGGTTTCTCCGAGGGAGGGCTCCATGTGAGGTATTAAGTGTGGTTGTCAACACAATCGCACTTTGCAAGCAGGAGCTTGCAAAGGTTGAAACACAAAAACCAGGGGGATGGTTCTTTCTCACCTGCCCTTAAGTACAGGTGGATGGCATCAGGCCAAGGCCAAGTCTGCCAAGGTCTCCTGCAGGGAGCTACCCGAGACAGGATGGGCCATTACTATTTGATGCTGTAAACATGCTGATGTGAAACTATCCCAATAGAGAAACTTCTGGACTATGGGCTGTCACTGAGGCTCAGGCCAAGAGTCCACATTCTACCTCGAGCATCTGACTAATGAACTCCTAAGAGGTCAGCTCGGCTTCAGTTAACACCTGCAGGGAGGTAATGAGCTGTGGCTTAGACCGAGGTAATTACCCAGGTTAGAGGCAGAGGGAGGCTGAGCAGGCCCGTTTCAGACAGACACAGACTGTCAAGAACAGGAGAGAGCAGGAGCTTGCAAAGGGGAGGAAGGGGTGGTGAGACATGCTTGGGAGGCTGTGACTTTCAACCCAGAACCATCTTAATTAGGACTGAAACAGCTGAAAAAAATCTCTCCTAAGTGCCTGTTACCCACATGGCTCTCTCGTCCTGATCCGAGACCCTGGTACCTTTCAATCATTTAATTATGAAATCCCTATTACGCGTGGGCCCAGCTCTGGGGATAGTGAGCCCCTTCTAGGGTGCCAGGCTCTGGGGATACAGAGTGGGCTCTTTCTAGGGTGCCAGGCTCTGCCCCTCTACTGGGCAGCTGAGGGGAAAGATCTCAAGGAGGGGGAATGTCCAGCTTCCTTGAGTGCCATGCGCTTGACATCCATAGCCCCTCCAAATTCTAGAGATGAGGGACCAGCCCCCCATTGTGTTGGTGGGTGTGCTAATGTGATCGATAAGAAATACTTCCTGTATATACTTAGCCTTCATCCACAGTTCCTGGCTCACAGCTCCCCAAACCCTTGGCATTTCCTAAGTGTTGTGAGTGACAAAGGCGTCTCTTATTAGGGGGTGAATTTAGGGAACCTAACGATGGAGGCTGGTACCTGAAGAGCCAACCGAGTAATTGGAGGGTAGGAGCTGCCAGTCCCACCTCGGACTCTGGGGGGCAGAGAGGAGCCTGGGAGGACATTGGATAAAGCAATCATAACCATTTCAAGAGAACTCACTATGTGCGAGGCTGTGTTGTTATATAAATAGGATACAAATATGATGTGCTGTCTGTTCGTGGATCCGTGGTTATTTTTACAGCAAACTCGCTGATTCATATCTCTCACGAGGAAACACCGAGCCAGCAACCTTGGCACCAAAATACAAGAGGGTCCAAAAGTAATGTTGCCAATAGTGCTCAAAGGAAACCCAAGCTCCTGAAGTCTGCAAATTATCTTGTTCTTTGCACCACAAAAGGAGAGGAGAGAAGCTTGGGGAAATGGTGGAAGACAGGGCAGCTGACGCACCCACGTGGAAGACACAGGAGAACCTCGTAGAGCAGGCAGAGCTGAAAAGCTCATTATTCCTGCAGACAGCGCACTCCATCTTGGAGACGTCCGAAGTCTGTTTCACTGAACTTGGTGCGGTTCCCAGAGGCACCATGTGCTGAAGAATATTCATAAATTAGTGTTACCTGGGCATAACGTTACTTACATCAAGGTTTACTATTAGTCAAACAGGATCGGCACAGGGAAAGATCTTGATTTGACATTATCTCAAGGAAAATGGCCCTGAACGACCAGGCATTAACATAATTGATTTTACTTTCACTCCTTTGGGCATTTCTATTACCCCCACTAATTGCTTTAAAAGACCTGTGTTATTTCCATTCAGCCTTCAGATCCCTTGATTATGACAAATATCGAGGAGCGAGGTGTCTTCAAAGCAGAATGAGGAACGGAATGGTGGTGCTGTTAAGTAGGCGAGCTCCAGGCTAGTCCCTTTTGTTACCTGGTTGCCATAGCAATGACAGCTTCGCCCGGAGGAGCCTGGGTAATAACAACAGACATTTCAAGAGAACTTACTATGTGTTAGGAGCTGTGCTTTCACCTTCAAGTCTCAGAAAGACCCCCTGGTCTGCTTCTTACGGATGAAAAATGGAGGCCCGGGATGTTCCGTAACTTGCACAAAGTCTTGGATCTAGAAAGTAACACAAACCAGGATTCAAACCCGGGCAGCCTGGCTCCAGAGCTGTCGCTGGCCCATCACCTTTGTTGCCTGGAGAAGGTGGGGAGAGGGGAGATGCTTATGTGGGGGCGGGGGGGTTGGGGACTCCTGTGGCAGGATAAATTCACAGAAGAAAAGTGGATCCTTCCTTCATAGGCTTTGTTCTGAAGGTAAGAAAGCAACATGGTAGAAAGCTTGGGGGCGTGAAGGACAGTTGGAGGGGATGGTGAAGACAGTCTATGTTTTGGGTTCTGGGATCAACAGGGCAGGCATCCAACAACGATTTGTGGAGGTCCATGGGTGACCCCCTTTCTAGAGCACCCGATCCTATTCCTCAGCACCTGCTCCAGGCCCTGCTGTGCCATGAGCCAGGGACTCCACAGCCAGGCGTCACCGGGGAGACGTGGAAGCAGTGTCCGTATAGAGACTTGCACAAGAACGCCCGTTGCTGTCCCCCGGCTCCAGGCTTGAACCTGCCCGCCTCTCTCGAGCTGAAGGGCATCAGCAATTGACTCAGCATTTCTGAGCCTCAGTTTCCTCAACCGTAAACTGCAGCTGGCCTGAGCACAGGGTGCCTATGAGGAAGCAGCGAATCTGTATGGGAAGCATGTGAATGACACGTTTCAAGTTCCATATAAATTTCAGGGGTAACTGTCGACACACTTAGAGCACGACCTGTGGACAGTAACCACGTCCTCACGCCAGCGTGATGATGAGCTTTGCTGACGTCCATTGGCTGAGGTCCAGGGGCAGCGGGACTGACGGGACAAAGGGTCTCTCTGGGCCACTGAGCTGGTCTGTGAATCCCCCGCTGCTCAGCCCCCAGGCGCTGGTGGGGTGTGTGGCTTGAGAAAAGCCCTGATGCTTTTCTTTTAAAACCCACAAACAAGTGAGAAAATCTGTGCTTAGGGATAGGACTTGGCGATCAGATTTATGGGGTTCATTTGACTTGACGTGTTCTCACCTCCCAAGTGCAAGTCTGTGTTCCCTCTGCCAAACGCTTTCACAGTCCAGGGGTGGCTCATGTTTGCAAGTACCAGGAAATATTTAAGGCTTTTAACCAGAGCCGAGTTTTGAGTGACGGAGAGGAGGGAGCAGAGCCTCCTCCTGAGAAGTGAAATGTGAATGACATGGTGGCCAGGGGCAGGGCAGGGCACCGCACCTCCATCTGGTTGAAATTGTTTCCCAGCTTATAACTAGTAAATTAGCACATGCTTAGACTGCCCGGGATGCAATTCTCTGTAATGGCTGGGTTTCTTCGACACCTCAGAGCGGCTTGTTGGAGAGAAAAATCGAAGAGGCCAAAAGAACATTGCGGTTTGCGGGTCCTGATTTCTCCAGCATGAGAAGCTGCGCGGTAGTAAAGGGAACTGAGACCTGGAAACTGTTACCCCCTTTTTGCAGGGAGGAGGTTGAAGCCTAGGGAAGGCACGAGGAGGACAGGGGCTAGCGTAGCTAGGGCTGGGATGTGAATCAGCACCTTGTGGTCTCAGGGTCTAGGGATTTTCCCCATTCCACCCCCAGGAGATCATTGCTAACAACATCAAATTTATCTCAGGTCACACAAAAACCTGGTCAATGAGTCCCAAAGTCTGCATGTCTGTTGAGGGTGGACTTCGGGAAAGCTTTCCACCAGAGTCTCTTACAGCCTCTTCTCTAACCTTGGGAGGCATTGCCTTTGTGTGATGTCTGGTGCTGTAGCAGCCATTTTGAGGCCATGAGGTAAGGAATAAAATCTGTCTGGTGATGGCATTTCTGAAAGATCATGAATGTGACCTCCTTTGAAAGAAGGGTCATTATAGATGTAATTAAGGTAATAATGTTGAGATGACATCATCGTGGATCACAGTGGGGTAAAGTCAATAAGAAAGAAGACACACAGGGGAGAAGGTGACCTATAAATGCAGGGAGATTCTGTCATGACATGGCTTTGGGCCAAGAAACCCCAAGGGATGAGTGGGCAGCCCCAGAAGCTGAGAGAAGCAAGGATGGATTCTCTCTCGAAGCCTCCAGAAGGAACCAAACCTACCCACACTGCGACTTTGGACTTTTGGCCTCTAAGACTGTGAGGGAATAGATTTCTGCTGTTTTCGGTCACCAAGTCTGTGGTCATTTGTCACATCAGAAAACTAATGCAGACATCACGGTCCAAACAAAGTTGACTCTGAGACACCCCCCCACCCCCTGCCTCCACCACTGTTCTGCTTTGACCCTGAGGACCAGGCCCCTACCAGCTTTTCTCCTCCAGCCCCACCCCTGGGACATCTGCCTCTCAATTTGGAACGTTCTATGGAATATATAGGAGCCCATCATTGTATTGCAACTCAATTCACTTGAATTCACTCCACTTGAAAAGATTCCATCTGTATGTTTGAAAATCCGCTTAATTGTGGAGCAGCCTTGGCAGGCATCCTCGCGCTGAGCTTAACCGATATTTCTGGTATTATCAAAATTCAGCAGTAACATTGTGTTGGGTCCAACTCTAATGGCTTCAAATAATTATTAGCAATTGCTCGTGATCTTTTTTGGAAACCCTAAATATATACCTATTTTTTAAGACATTGGCTCACTGCAGATGGAAAAGATGCACACTTCTTTTTGGGGGCTGATGTGATCGCTACTGTTCAGGAAAATTAGTTTGTGGCGTGGTAGACGACAATTTGAAATGTTGATCGTGTTGATTGATAGCTTGAGCCTGGCTGGGATATCAAATCTCAACTTTCAGATGTGAGGCCCAAAGTAAAATGTGGGGCCTCAGGTTTTCTTTCTCCTTCCTTTGTTACTGGGGTACTGGCCGGTTTTGTTCCTGGGGCCAATAAAGGGAATCAGAGTATGAGAAGGAATGTAGTTTAGCCTGTCAACAAATTGACTCTCGTCCTGCTCTGCGGCAGAGGGCAGGGGTGTTTATCCAGAGTCACACGGGAGCAGAAGGGGGGCTGGGTAAGGGTCAGCCTGTCCATCCTTATGACAGTGTCCAGAGATTTTGGCTGACCCGGCTTGCTCTCGCCACCACCTGCTGAGCAGCAGTTCTGATGTTATCTTTGCAGTGATGTGCTTTTCCCTTGGACTGTGGTTTTTTAGGCTTAGAGGATAAAGGAAGTGGGAGAGCTTATCTGGCCGGCCGAGAGAGAGACAGGTACCTTGTTGCTGCACCAATAACTTCTCAGACTCCCCATAATCTCATACCTTAAAATGTTTCTCCTCCATTGGGTTCAGAAGAACCAGTAGATTCTTCTCCTGCACTGTTTTCTTACGGCTACAGAATAGTTTTCTCATTTCCTCCCTAATCTACCTAGTCTATTAGATTCTACCATAATTTATATGGAACCATCACCCAAACAAAAATCCACCCTTTTGTCCATCCACCCATCCTTCAAATACCCTCCTTCCCAGCCATTTTCCTTCCTCATGCTCTTCACTCTAGTCTCTTTATCTCTTGACGCTGTTATTTATCTCCCCCAATGCCTGCAGAGAAAGCCCCACCAGCTGGATGTCATCTATTCCTACTTTACTTTTCTCTGGGGCAACAATCAACTGTGCACCAAGTTTTTGAGACATAACTGGCTTGTAGTTCCCTTTTACACTTCAATCCACTCACCACCACCACCACTAAGTATCAACCCAGGATCCCCTTCCCAAATTTTATTTTATGTTAAAAAAGGTAACTGTCCTCTCTGCAGGTGGCAGCCAAGGGAGGGTGGATGGGGTGGGTCGAGCCCCCAGGTGGGGATCTGCCAGCCCATCAATGCTCATAATGGGCTCTGCTCCACCCCCGCCCCAGGAGAGTTCTGCCCTGAAGATAAAGCCCACTGCCCCCAGACGACATTACGTGCCTCTGCCTTGCTGCTCCCGACTGAATTATCCCCAGGAAAAGGGCAGGAAGCAGAAAGAACATACTAGAATTCTTACTGCAAGCCCAATTCCTGTCCATGAGCTGACGTCCACTCTCTCCCCAGGGCAGCTTTTCACCTCTTTGTATCTCCCCTTGGACCTTCCACAGATGTGAGTTTGGGACCCAGAGGTGTCCTGGCATCTGAAGCCTTTCCCCTGCCTCCCCAGCACCTCCAAGGTTGGAAGGGAGCCATTATCTCTTGCTATTCAACCATTTACCCACCCTATGCCTCTCTAGTAATTGACAGTTCGTGTGTGTGTGAACATTAAACACACCTCAAGTTTAAAGACTTCGGCAGGAGATATTGTAATATGCAAAAGTTAGATTGTTAAATGACATTGCTTTATTTTCACTGTATTTTACAATAAGAAATACTTTCTACACACTGCAGGTTTCCTTTTATTATAGGCATAAGAGCCTTAATTTGGAATCAAAAATTTCAACAGCAGTAACAGTGATAGAGGAGTCGGCTGCAAAAAGCATGGGCTCTGAAGTGAAGGATTGAATGTAAAAATCCTCACAACAGTCCTGGGGTGGGGTGGGGTGGGATGGGGTAGGGTGGGGGTAAATGCCCTGTTTGGAAAGTTGAGAGACTGACCCAAGCCACACACACAGCAAGCACATTCAGACCTTGCAGCAAATCAGAATGACCCCAAACTATGAACCCGTCTGTTTCCTCTTCATAGCCTGCCTCTTGTGCTGGTCATGGGAGCTGATTTGTCATTGATCCATGAGAATTTTGCCAACCCATCTTAAGTGCTCAAGAGGAGAATCACGTGTATGGAGTTCTGGCCACATGCTGGGGTGATCCCAGCACCTGCATTGTCCTGCTTATAGTCCCAATCAGTCCTCCCAATCACCTAGGGAGACCTCACCTGTGTGTTCCATTTCATTGATGAGTAAACTGAGGTCAGAGAAGCTATTTTAGCCTTGTTATGTTGCTTGCTAGCAAAATAGAACTGAATTACCTAAGATTTTTAATTAGAGTTGGCTTTCCCTATCTAGTAAGAAAAGACAGTATCAAAAAAATGTTCCAGGGCCGCCCCAGTGGTGCAGCAGGTTGAGTGCAGCACTGTGAGGCTGTCTGCAGCCTCTGCAGCACAGGTTCGATTCCTGGCCGGCCAGGGAGATTCCCACATGGTGCAGCAGACCTCTCCTGTCTCGCCCGCTGCTCCCCTCAACAGTGTATTTTGTTAGTCTGCCTGTTCTGCTTCCCACTCTGGTCTCTGGTGAATCCTCTCACCCTCTTGTGCCTCTGACCTGTACCCCAGTTCTTGTATAAATAAATCTTTAAAAAAAAACATAGCTTCTTCAAAAAAAAGTTACAAAAAGTTTCCACCAAAACTGGACGACAATACTCCTTGTGAAAACCAGGGAGGATTAATGGAATAGTCGTTAAACTCAGGCTTCTGGTTTTTTGGTTTTTTTCTTACTATGTTGTAAGTTTTTTCCCACCACCACCCCTTCTATCCCCTTGACCTGTCCTCACTTCCCGCCCCTCTTACCCTCAGAAACCTCACTTCATTTACTGCGGTGTTTCACTTGATGAATTAGCTGCCATTTCCATCAGAACATAAACGCCTAAAATACAGACCAGACTCTTTTGGGGGGCTCAGTGACAGCTGTGGGAGCAGTAAGTTCCCCACTGCTGTGAGCAGGGTAAGTGACGACATTGCAGATGGAATAGTGTCTCCCCAAGGCCGCAGCCAAAGCCCCACCCCTCACAGTGACTGTATTAGGGAATAGGGCCCCTAGGGGGATGTAAGGTAAAGTGAGGTCATCGGGACGGGGCCCTAACCACACAGATTAGTGCCCTCGCGAGAAGAAATGTCAGCCAGGCAGGCACTCCCCCCAGGAACCAGCCCTGCAAGAACCTCGACCTTGGACTTCCACCTCTGGAATGAGAGAAGAGAAATGTTCTGTGGCTTCACCTGCCTGGCCTGTGTATTCTGCTTTGGCAGCTCCAGTGGGTGACTGCAGATGGTGACCGCCTCTCTGCCTGGCGGAGGACCATGGCCAGCGCCACACGCTGTTTAAATGAATGACGGGGGAAGTACTGTCATTTCTCGGAGGAGCCTCCTTGGGGCCAGGGGATGCTCAGGCTGTGGAACATGAGTCTCCACAGCCAGTGCCCCCAGAGGAGAGTGGGGTCCTCAGCCCGGGGGGTCATTTCCAGACCAGGCTCTCCGTGTCCTGCTATGCTGTCTTTTCTATTCCCTAAGTGGAAATTTTATTTACTTTTATTACCCTTATTTACTTTTCTCCTGATAATAAAAATAACACACACCACATAAAACTGAGTGATTTTGAAAGGTACAAGGAAGTAAAGACAAACGGCCCCTGGGCTCAGAAGGGCGTGTGGACAAGGCCCCCTTCCAGTGGCTGGTGCCTTCTTTGCACACAGACATGACACATGTACTTTAAAGGCAAAATGGGATCATATTATAATTGCAGTTTTAAAAGACTCATTTTCCACTTGGGAAAAGCATCAGTTTAATTAAAACCATTCCTGAAGCCAGGCTGCGTGGGGTGACCCCAGCTCTACCCCGGCCCACTGGCCTCCACTTCTCGTGATGTGCTTCGTCCAGAGAGGGGATCACAGCTGTCCCGATTTCACAAGGTTGTTTTTAAGGATTGAGTGATTTGATATTTGTAAAACCCTTAGGACTAAGCCTGCACACACACACACACACGTGGGCGTGTGCACACAGACAACCACACACAGTTTTGGGTTCCGGGGGCCAACATACAATGTGGGGAGAGGGTTTCCCACACATTGAACACACAGTTCTCCAACCAGCCGCGGGTCCCACAGTTCAGCTGGGCTGACACAACCCCAGACAGCGCAGAGCCCAGGGGTGAAAGGCCACCTGCCTCCACCCCGACCCAACACTGGAGCCACAGCAGCCTGCCCAGGAAGCCCCCTGTCGTCAGCTGGCTGACTAAATACGAGGTTCCCACAAGCCCTTCTTGGGTTCAGCCTCAGCGGGAGCAGCTCACAGGACTCAGAGAACATCTCACTGACCCCATCGCGGGTTTATTAGACGAGAACACGCAGCAGCATCCGGTGGGAGAGACTCTGGGGGCAGGGCGCGTGGGGACAGGGGGAGCCTCCTCGCCAGGTGAGCCACTCGCCCGTCCGCACAGGTTCCCCCGGAGGCTCTCCGGCCCCTCACCTGGTGGTTCTCATACAGATGTGACTGATTAAATGAATGAGCAGCCATTGGTGACACACTCGCCCCCCAACCCCATTCTCTCCCCTCCCTGGAGCTCGGGGGTCTGCAAGTTCCCAGGTCCTCATCACGGGTGACTCCCCTGGAGACCTTCCCCTCCTGCGGTGCCTTCCACGACCGCCTCACTGATACAACAAAAGACGCCTTCATCACCTAGAACCTTCCTTCCAAGGGTGTTAGGAGCTCTGTGCCAGAGAAGGGAAAAGACCAAGGCGCACATTTCTCGTTCTAAATCCCACGCTCGCTCCAGCCTATAGCTGAAGACACCGCTGACTGGTTTCTCAAGTCTGGGGTTGACGGGACAGGACAGAGTCCACCGATCGCCCCCTCCCCCCAGCTTCATTGAGATACAGTCAACAGAAAACATGGCGTAAGGTTCAGGCACGCAAGAGGACGTGACCCACGAGCCCACGGCACACTGATTCCCACGGGGGCGCATTAACAGCTTCACCAGCGACAGACTCGCCATTTCTATTTGCAGGAGGCAGCGGACGTCCGCGGTCTTAGCAATGTTCAAGCACCTAAAACAGGGTGTGACATTAGCCATAGTTCCCAGGCTCAACCTTAGCTCCCTGAAGCTTGCTCATCCTGCGGAGGGATGGAGTTTGCACCCTTTCACCAGTGTCTCTCCCGTTCTGCACCCCACACCCATCCCCCGGGGCCCGCCACTCCTGCCTCTGATTCAGTGAGCCCCACCTCTCTGGGCCTGCATGTGGTGAGCTCATGCCAGACCCAGCCGGCCTTCATGTGCTCGCGCGTGCCCGTGCATCCCGGCCGGCGGGCCCTTGGCGGGGGCAAGCAACACAGTCACGCGCCAGCCTGGGCTTGCCCACGGGTGGCAGCTGGGCACCAGGTTTCCCAGCACAGTAGCAGAAGCACCTGAGGCCTCTTGAGACTTGAACTCAGAACTGGCACAAGCTGGTGCCTCCCTGGCACGCTGTGAATGAAAGCCAACCCCAAGGCCGCCCACAGCCCGCGGGGAGGAGCAGCCCCGCCACCTGGTAAGAGAGACTGCGAGGCCGCCTGGGGAGTGGTGGATGCGGTGGTAAAGGCCGGAGGGTGTTTGTGAAATCATGGAACATACACACGCCCCACAGGGGCGGGAAGCCCAGGCTCAGAGAGAGGCCCCGGGCCCGGGTGCTAGGCCAGGCGTCCAGGCCCAGAGGCCACGCTCAGGAGCGCCGGGCAACCTCCAGGCACAACCCTCTCCTCTCCCTGTCCCTGTGCGCACGGGCGATGGTGGCGGCACAAGGAAAGCCCCAGCGGCCTCTGCCTCTGCAGTTCCGCAGGCCCAGGGCAAAGCAATGCTCCCCCCACACCCCCCTTCCAGGCTTTTCTTCTGGCTAAGGGCGGTGGGAGCCTCGTGCCCTTTCTCCACCCCATCCCGGGTTCTCAGAGGCCGAGCCCCCCTCCTGACCTTGGGTCCACACCGGCAGGCGGGCCGTCCAGGAGAGGGCCGGGCGGGGCGGGAGCGGACTTGGCGCTCAGGTGGCTTCGTCCTTTGTTGCTGCTGTGGGAGCAGCTCTTCCACCCCTGCAGAGGAGTCTGGGGAGAGGCTCGGACTTGGGGGAGGCAGGCGACGGCTTTCACACGTAGGGAGCACACCAGAGGGCAGAGACAGACCCTGCGGCTTCTGCTGCCCGCACGTCCTGAGCCCGCTTCTCCCCGGGTTCTCCTCGCACATGGCCCGTCTCTTGCCCACGCTGACGGGTTTCATGAGGGAGCGGGGTGGCCTGGGGCGTCTGCTGGGTTGTCTGGTGGAGGGTCTCCACTCACTTTTCCCAGTTTTTCGGGTGCTGCTAAGTGGCTGCAATGAGCGGCTTGGTCCCCCATGTCTTCTTACCCCTGTGGAGCCGGCGTGGGGGAGCCTGAGGGCTGGAGGTGGAGGGGGCCTCAGCGCCTGAGGCGGGTGGGGGCCGACGGCCTGCCTGGGCCTGGCCTGTTACAGGAGCCAGTGCAGCTCTGCTCCCCCTCGCTCTCTGCTGTCTGTCTGTCTGTCTCTGTCCTTATGCAAATTTAAGTTGTGTTTCCATCAGCTGAAGCCCTCGACCCAACCTCATCTGACAATTCACGCGTAACGTCCAGGGCACAGTAGGTTCACCGGCGATTCGGGCAGATGCGGAATGAGAGTCCAGGAGACCTCGCTGGGTCTTGCAGACTTTAATGTTGGAGCCGCGAACCAGGTCTGCAGGCGGGCCGGCAGGGAGGCCCGCAGGTAGCCCCGAGACTCTCCACGCTGTCTCTCTGCTCTCTGGGCACCCCCAGCCTCTGGCCATCCCGTATCCATCCTGCTGTGTAGTCTCACGCGGAGCGACTTCGCCCTTTTAACCCCTCCCTTCCAGGCCCAGGTGTGCACACTTACACACACACTCACGTGTGTGCACTCCCAGCCCAGGTGTCCATGATCACGGAGAGCAGGGCCTGAGGGGCTGCATGGGGGCTGGGGGCTGGGGGTGGGAAAAGCCTGATAACTTCATTTACTGCAGAGCCCCCCACCTTTCCCAATCAGAAGTCCTCCTTTGTTCCCCAGCTACAAAACAGCCTTGCCAGGCCCGGCAGGGAGTGCCAGGAGGCGGAGAGCTGGGGTGGGGGGCACCGGTGAGTGTCTGCCCAGCCCACAGCATCTGCCTTCTCCCACTCATACACATCTTTCCCCTAAAATCAAAGTGAGATGAGCTTTGGGGGTTCTCATCCCCTGGAAGGCTAGAGCCCCCAGGTTCTGAGTGGATTCTCTGGGAGATAAGGGAGGGGTGAGGGAGGGCAGGGGTCAGGGTCTGGAGGTCACCCCCAGCTTCAAGGTCCTGATTCTCCCGGGGTGTGTCTATCCAGGCTTCGCTGAACCCGTGTGAAATGCAGACCTTCCTGAACTCCTAAGTCACTGTAGAGGCAGGACAGGACACAGGGCAGGTTTTCTGATCCCATGCAGACCAGGTAAAGGAGGAGTCAGAGTCCTCAGTGGTTTTTTGCAGGTCTTTTATTGGGGTTCAGCGGGTACATGGCAGGCAGGGGTGCTGGGGGGCTGGGAGGCCTGCCAGCCTCCCAGCAAATCTTCACTCTATCTGGGCTCTCTGGCATTCTCTGCTTCTGCTTCGGGCTTCTCTTTCGGCTGCTTCTTCGGCTTCTCCTGGCGTCCTTGTGACGCCGCCCTTAAAAAGCACAGTCTCAGCCCAGGTGAATCCCATCTACCTAGGCCCATACCCCGCTCCAGGTGCCCGCCATCAGGCATGCATTCAGGACCGCAAGGATCCGTCATCTATCCTGATGGCGGGAGGGCGGAAAAGCCTGACATTTTCTTTACCTTACAGTCACACACACACACACACACACACACACACAGGAATGTAATACAGTCAAAGAATAATGAATAATAAAGAATAATGAGCTTATGTGAGTAACACATCCTCCTTTCTTCCAAAGGTCCACTCTCCCCCCAGGAAAGTGCCCCTGGCCATAGCCTCACACCACCCTGGCAGCCTCACACCCTCCCTGCTCCTCAGGCTCTCAGGAGCCCCCACGCCTCTGTCACTCTCCCCACCAGAGCAGCTTTCTCCCGCCTCACCTCACCACCCTCACGCTCCCAAGCCGATTCCTCCACGAAATGGCTCTCCGATGCATTGTTGCAGACACCGAAAGAAATTCATTGTCTGATTTTAAAATAATATTTTTGCTTTATATCATCATAGAGATATACAAGAGAGGAGGCACCCCGCACATTAGCAGTGGTTGGTTGCATTATAGGTGATTTTCATTTTCTCCTTAAAAAAAATCATGCTAACTAATTTTCAATAGAAGATATATTCCGTGGTGTAATATAAATATCTGTGCAAGTGTCTGAAACAAGAAGAGTAAAATAAAGACAGTAAGAGAGAAATGTCATCTGCAGCCCACACGAGGAGATGGCACTAAGTGGTTATCCCGAGGCTCACAGTGCCTGGGCTTTTCTGCCAAATGTGCTCGGGAGTGACCTCTAAGACATCTGATCCCAGCCCCTCTTTCTGGAAGGACCTCAAGGATCCTTATCCCTCTACACATTGGTACTCAGTGCTCAGACAGGTTAAGCAATTTCTCCGGGGTCCCACAGCTGGAGAGAGGCAGAACCAGGACTCAGACTCAAATGTCTGGCCCTAAAAACTGAGGTCTTTTCAATATCGCACACTTTTACCCAGACACGGGGGAGCTGGAGATTCGGGGACCCCAGCCTCTGCAGAGGCAGGGAGCATTGCGGTTTCCGCAGGGTTCCCTGACACAAATGGAGCGCACGCAGGGGCGGGGAGATGTGCCCCCTGCTCCATTCCCCGCCAGAAACATTTTCCAAACACGGGGCTGGGAATGACCTCGAGAACAATTACTTCTATAAACTGCTATGATGGAAACATGGCCTTTTAAAAATGAATGTGATCAGGCTCAATTTGGCTATAGACATTCGAGGCACTGAATCATCAAACTTTTATTAGAACCGAGGATGGTCGCCATGGTTTTCTGCCCGGGAGATTATGATGAAACTCCCACCCCCAGCCCCACATAGGAACACAAAGAACGTAAGCGGAGTGTGTCTCCATCCATGGCATTAGCTGCAGTTCTGTCAGCCCCCTGGGGGGCAGTGAGATCAGTGGCACCACCGCTGACCCCACCCTGGGGAAGCCAGGGTCCTCTGCCCCAGCTTCGCCCTCCAAGTTTTGGGCCCCATTTTGTCTAGAGAGCGATTTATCAAGCCTGGATACCCAAAGTGATAAGACCTTAATAATCACACCGCAAAACATGATGGAAGAGGGAGCTGTGGCTGAGAATTTGCATCAGACTGTCTGGTTCCACTGGCCCCTTATCTCGCGAGCATTTATTATACACCTGCGTGGTTCCAGGGACAGGCTGGGGCGCTGAGTCTCTGGCTGTCAGGAAGGTGGGGTCCTTGCTTTATGATGCTCCGGGCCAAGTTCAGGCAGAGAAACAACCTATAAGCAAGAATGCAGCTCTTGATTGATGTCAGGCAACAAAACAGGGTGGAGGGGTTGGGGCTCTTGAACCTGAGTTGAGGAGGGCCAGGGAAGCCATCTTTGCGGAAGAGACTGTCAAGCTCAAAGCAGAATGGGAATGAGCAGCCTGGGAACATCTGAGAAAAGAATTATGCCTTTTGTGAGCTGTGACCTTGGGGGGCTGCTGGATGCTGCTGGGACCCCGTGTCCGCCCCCTGCTATGGGCAGTGTGGAAGGCCAACGTTGGGGTGGAAAGTCATTATCCAGAAGGATCCAAAGCGCACTGGGTGAGGACAAGCCACAGGAAGTGCGTGATGTTCCTTGTTAACTCACAAAAGGGCTTTGGTATGTAGGTGACCACATCTCTGTTTTGTAGGTGACGACTAGTCTCTTGGGGGCCATGCACCTGCCGTATGGCAGGTGCTACCTCTGATCTCTGCAGCTTAACAGAGCACATTATGGGTTGCATTTCCTACAAGAGGGGGTCAGGTCTTAGAGAGGCACATGATGTGTCACAGCCCAGTGCTGAGACCCGGGACCCCACAGACGGCATGGCTCCCCACTCTCCCTGCCCCTGATCCCAGCTCAGCCCTTCAGCCCCAAAGATGCTCATTTGAGATTTGCCAAACAAATCCCTATGTCTGCAGTAAAGGAGGACGTTTCCATAACCTTAGAGACTTCCTGGGTACCCCTAAATTTATCCCCTGGGGGGCCATTTAAAAAGGCTCAGGTGCTTCTTGCAGGTGGTGGTGGGTGTCGCTCCTGAGCTGGGGTTTGAGGGAAGACCTTGGGGTCTGACCCCTGAGGCCACCTTGGAATACCCTGGGAGGCTCCAAGCAACACAGAAGCCCGTGTCCTACTTCAAGGGTCTGGGATTAGAAAATGCTAAGCAACTTCCACATCTGGAGCAGCCAGATGTGAGAACCAGTGTCTTCAACGTGACCAGAAGCTTCCAGCCAGGCCAGCAGGAGGCCTGGGCACGGCCAAGCTGGGCAGGGTGTCTCCACCTCTCTGGAAGCTGCACCAAACCGGGACCAGCACTCCAGGGCCAGAGCGACCACGTCCTCCTCCGAATGCCATCCGAGGGAAGGGAACAAGGAGGTAACGGTCTGTGCCCTGGTGGAGAGCCAGACGCTGTCTGCATAAACCTGGGCCCCTGCTCTGCCCTTCACCTGCTGTGTGACCTTGGGCCAGTTGCTCAGCCTCTCTGATGTCCGTTTTCTTATGTTTGAACTCTGGATAGTGAAGCAGATCTCGTGAAGGTATGAGATGCACACGCATGCACCCATCTGCAGTGAGTGTCGCTGTTAGCCATATATTTGCACCACATAGTAAGTAAACAGATTATGTCTCTCGACATATTATAACTTATAAACAATTAGCAAAATGCCTGCCCGACCATGTAAGACGCAATAGTGGGAGATGTGATGTTTACACACTCCCTGCCAGCCACCGTGGGCTTGTCCTGTTGTCGCACTTCATTCTCACCACTGCCCCGGGCTGCTGGTTTTCTCCACTGTACAGATTGGGACGCGGAGGTCCAGAGGGGTGCTGACCACCAGGGTGCACACAGCCGGTTCGGGGGTGAGGGCTGGGGACTGGACGCAGGCGTGACTTCCTGCTCCCCCACGGAGCCCCGCAGAATTCAGCTTAAAATATGAAAAAGGGATACAATCCATTGTCTTTGACTGGCCAGAGGGCATTCAGGATGTGGGTCCCCGATGAGCAGGGGGCAATTTAATAGTCACTAGACATCTCTAGTGCTGGCCTGTGCCCGGAGTCAGGAAGGTGGTCAGGGGTGCTTGGACCCTCTGTCTGCCATGGCCGCTGTTGCAGCACTTGCCACGTCTGCTTGCGAGTCCCCTCAGCTAGATTTCAGGCAGGTGGAACACGAAGCCCTTCATCTGGGGGTCACTGGGATCCACAGTTCCATGTAGTGAAAGAGCAGGAACAAGATGCTGTCAAAGGAAGCAGCATTTCAGGGGAAGAACCCAGAGAAAGAGTTCAGACTCATTTAGGAAATAAAGGAATGGCATTTTCTGAAAGCTCCCTTTATCGAAAAGCTGAACATTTATTTGAAGAATCCAGTTCTTTTCACCAGCACGTGAGCGATGAACAGAGCAAAGGCAGCTGGGTGTGTGCACAGAAGCTCAGCTGTGCCCCTGCCAGAGGGGTGCGCGGACCTGAGTGAGAACTCAGCGCCCGGAGCAGCAGAAGGCTGGGCGGTGCAGACGGTGCAGGTCCCGGAGCTGGAATTCAAGCCCTGGTTCCGTGCCCAGGATGTTACAAACCTGCTCCCTAGGTCAGCTTTCTCACAAAAGAGGGGGGCACGTGCCTCGCTCACTGAGTCGTTGTAAATAGGAGTGATTAATGAATATTCAATGAGCCCAAAGAACCAATGATTAAAACAGACTTTATAAAAAATACCTGGTGTGCTGTGGCTTGTGTGGTTTGGAAGGATCTCTGAGAAGATGACATTTGCTTTGAGATCTAGAGGGTAAACAGGAGCCGGTGGAGAAAGCAGAAGAGGAGCTTAACTGCAGGTTGTGTGCAGATTCCGAGGCAAAAAGGTCGGTATAGTCAGAGAGCAAAAGGATGTCTGGTCTACCAGGGGAACAAGGGTTAAATCACATAGCACCCTGGAGATCATTTGAGGAGACTGGATTTCGTTCTCTAAGGACTGAGGAGTAGACGGAAGAGGAAGGCGAGTTGGAGGCCTTTGCAGTGTGATGGGGTGGGGCGGGAGGGAGGCAGAGGGCCAGGGTGGGGCCAGGCCGTGGGCGGGCACACCCCAGGGGGACGCAGCATGAGCCTGGTTCTGTGGTTCCTGATTTGAACTTGGAGGACAGTGGGCCCCGCCTCTGCCATGGGGGCACCGTAGGAGGACGAGATGGGCTTTGGCAAGAGATCGAGATTTTAGTTTTGGGAGTGTTAAGTCTAAGATCACTGCTAGAATCCAAATGAAAATGTCAAGTAGGCAGATGAAAATTACAAGTCTGAAGTTCTCCAGGGAGGTCTAGACTAGAAATATGAATTTGAGAGTTGTCAGCCTCCAGCTTGAATGCCACGAGGCGGAGCGGGCATGGAGACAGAGTCAGGGAGAAAGAATACACCGCAGGAGTCTGAGCTCTGGGATCCAACGCACACACTGTGGCCAATGAACCGGGGACACATACTTGAATTCCGCCTCTGCCCTTTACAGCCTTTGTCACTTTGGGAGATCACCCCACCCCCCGAACCCCACTTTCCTCATCCCTAAAATAGGAGCATGCCACATCTCAAGGACTCTAAGAGATGGAGGTGCAGGGTAATCAGAGCCCCGGGGACATCAAGGCACCCCGGTTGACCGCAGACTTGGAGAAGCCTGTCTCCCACGCCCCTCCCTGGTCTCCCTGGCCCGTCCCTGGCTCTGTCACTCCTTGATCCGAGCCACACTCTTTCCTGATCTCATTCCAAACCTCCAGCAGCCAACGGCAGATCATTGATAACTCTCTGTGGGGTTTCCTTGATTTCCGATATGCCTCTACTTTCCTGCCTCCAAGTAATATGTGGCTCGTCTAAGCAATCTCCAAACTTCTCATGTGGAAAAAAAAAAAATAGACTATTTGGGACGAGCCACTTTCTAAGCTGCATGCTAATAAGTGCTGTTCTTATTGTTATTATATTTGCTTTCAAATCAGCAAGAATTTTGATTAGATTGTGTAGATGAGGGACAACATTAGCCAGTGGTGTGGAGAAAATAAAAGCTATTCTTAGAAAACCTCTCTCTTGATTAGACCCTGATGCTTATTAGATAGTTGATAATGTCAGTAGATAATCTAGAGAGGCTGTGGTGGGGGGACGGGGGAGGCTGTAGGAGAAGATGAAATGAAGATGGGGAGCAGCGGGATGGCGTCTGGCCTCTCCAAGGACAGTTCTCGTCTCCAGCATCCTGACCCAGTACTCCCAGCACGTGACCTTCCCGACGCGCCCCAGAGATGAGGGAAGGGCTTAGTCTGGGCCACACCAGTTGGGCTCCCGTGTGGTCTTTTCCACGTCCTGTGTGGCGTAGACAAGGTGACAAGATACTCCCCACTCCGGGTCTTCATGGCCTCCTCTGCAGCAGGTGGAGATGCCGCCCGCCTCCCGGCTTTGTGGTGAGGATCCAATAGGACATCCGCTGGACGATGTTGGGGTCATTGGTTGCAATGTGGTGATAACTCCCCAGCTTCGGGGATCATCTTACTAAATTACACAGCAGCCCTTTAAGGCGGGGTCTAGTATTATCGCTCCTCTGTCCCCCCTTTTCTCAACTTACCCAAAACGGAGGCTCAAAGAGGTCAGGGGATTGACGTGAAGAGCAGACGAGACAAGGGGCTGATCCTCGTCTTTTCCATCTGAGGTGCTCCTTTGCCGGCCCCGTGACTTTGAGTGTGGACAGGAGCCTGGTGACCGCGGCGACTTGAACTGCTGGGATGTTCTAGGGTGTGGGTAGGCGGGTGGGTGTGGTCAGCCCGAAGGTGAACTGCCGAGTGCAGCAACACACATGCGCTTGGTTGACAGACGAGGAAGGATGCCCTGCAGGTGCCCGACATGGGCAGGGCATGGAGGGGACCAGGTCTGTGCCTTGTGATCTCACGGTTTAGTGGAAGGGGCTGGTATAAGGCAAATAAACACCAAGAAATGCGAAATTACAACTGAGATCATTTGTAAATTGGAAAAGTTAAGGTCCCTCTTTGTAATGTGTGTGCATACAGACAGACACACACACACCACACACACACACACTCAGACCCCGACTCCCTGAGGGTTCAGGGAAGGTGCATCTGAGTAATTATAATTATTATCGCTACTATTATGCACTTTTTCTAGACAAGGAAGCTGAGACACAGAAAGGCTAAGACATTTATTTGCCCTGGCAAATGGCAGAGCTGGGCCAGGCGCTTGGCTCCGGAACCTGTGCTGTGACCTGGGCTGAGGCCTGAGGACATGGGGATACTCACTGGGCAGGGGGCTGGGCAGGTGGGCCGGGCTGGGGACAGTGCACCCTGATTTCCTTTGACGGCGGGAGCAGAGAGAGCTCGGGATGAAAGCAGCTGGGCAGAGCTAGAGGTCAGGGAGACAGGGCAGCCTGATGACAAGGGACACCAAGTGCACGTGGATGGCTTCAAGGTCTATAACCTAAAAGGGTTACAGGTTCTAGCTCTGTGAAGGGATTTCAAAGACAAGGAGCACCTGATTTGCATTTTAAAATTCACTCGGGCTGTTTTGTGAGGAAGGGGTCCCTAGCATAATGCGCCCGCCATCACCGGCCAGGACAGAGATGACACAGGCCAGTCCTAGAGGGCTGGTGACAGCCAGAGAAACACCAGCAGATTATAAAAAGACTCAGGAGGCGATAGGGACAAGGCCTTGTGATTAATGGGTGCCCTGAGCCATGGAGAAGGAGGGATCCTCATCAGCTCTGGATCAAGGACATTAGGTTGGCCCAAATCCAACACTGGCCCAATGAGAGAGACACGTTTGACCACGCTTTGTGACCTGAAGTCATAGGTTCAAGTTTCAATGGGTAACTGCAAATGTTTACAGTTGGGTCCCAAGTGCCCATCACCCAAGGCCATGATAGGGATTTATTTCTAATCAGAGACTGGGTTCCAAGTCAGCTGGAAATACAGTGTGAGTCATCCGTGTGCCCAAAAGACCACGTCGTGTCAGGTGGTGCCCCAGCAGGAGGGGCGGGTGTCCGTGCATCTTTGAGAAGACACCTGGAGCAGCGCATGCGCGGTCTGCAGGAACACCCATGGGGCTGCGAACAGGTCCTGCCTTGGAGGGACTCACGCTGCGTGGCCTGGGCAAGCATTTTGTGCCAGCTCTTGGCACTTATGCCCTTGTTCTTCTCTTGATTTCGTGAGCCCGCTGACAAGGGACAGCTGTAGCTCAGAAAGTTCCGTGACTTTTCGAAGGGGGTGCGGCTTTTCAGAGACCAGGATGAGCTTTTGTTTGGGCCCCTCTGATCCAAATGGTCTTGCTCTCTCCGCTCTGCCACACTGTCTCTCCGGACAAAAGAGAAAGAGCTGGTCAAGTGGGAGGAGAGTCAACCTTGAGGATAAAGATGCAGTGAAACTTGCTCTTTATTTTCTGATACTTGCCTCAAATTCTTCATCTGTAAAATGGGGATGATAATAGCACCTATGTCGTAGGGTTACGGAAGGAACAAACACCAGAACACAGACGAAGCGCTGCCCAGCCCTGGGCCTGGCACACGGTCCTGCAGAAATGGCTGCTTCCGTGTCACTTCTGAGAGTTGCTCCTGGCTGCTGTGGGCGCTGTGGAGGGGGGACTGGCAGGCTCTGGCGAGCCCCGAGGACAGAGGGAGGTAAAAGTGCAGAAGTTACAGGGAAGTGGGTTTATCTCTGAGGGGCTGGGGTGGGTTGACTAGGCCCACCGAGTGGGGAGCAGCCTCTGGAGATGCCGAGCCCCCGGCATGGGAGTCGCCTGATCTTGGCCAGGCGGCCTCTTGTGGAAATGACATTCAAAAGATCTGCTCGTCACATTCAGTTATACAACCTCCTGGCCCTTTAAACTGAAAATCTGATTCTAGCTCCCCCACCTGCTCTAAAGTGACAACGTCCGTTGTGACGTGGAGTAAATCTAGGGCACCTGTTCCAAAAATAGCCGCCCAGGAAGGCAAGGAGGGGCCGGGCTCTGTGCTCGTCACCTTCCCTTTGACTCCCCCTACGTATGTCACAAGGCCAGACGGAGCAGGGACGGGTCCAGCCTCTGCTTCCCACCCTGAGCAGACCCCACCCCTCCATCTGGCCCTGGTCAACCTAGTTTTGTGTCTGCGGCCCCCAAATGGGGCACCCTAAATCTGGCCCAGGTATGCATCCCGGGAACACTCAGCTATCCCCTTGTAGGATCTCTGTGAATGGGAGGCTGGGCTTCCACTCTTGAGAGTTGACAGAAAATTCACCCTTGAACCCTCTTGAGGCCGCCTATGAGGGATCAATTAACATTAAGCACAATGAGAGTGTCTTAAAAGTATGGATTCTACTTATTCATCTCTGTACACCTGGCAGCTTACTTAGTACCGCGCCTTGCACACAACATGTGCTCAACAACTATATAGTGAGGGAATACAGGAGGTAATGAGCAAAAATTTGCATGATGGAGTTCATTTATTCATTTGACAAATATGGATCTGCTGGGTTTCACTTCAATGTGGTATTTAGCTTCGAGGGGTGCAGTTTAACACAGTTGTTAGTCTGTGGTTGCAGGTTTAGGAAACATCGCCATGCTAGGAAGAGTGTCAAGATTTGGGGGGAGGGTACAATAGACGCTACAGTTCCTGTGGCCAGAGCGTGGATGAACACAAGATCTGCTCACGTGCAGCAAAAGGCGAGGCACGGACAAGCAGCTGGGCCACCCTGGGTCATACACTCATGGCCCTCGCCTATCCCCAGCTCCTCACCACTCTCTTCCCCTAGTAACTTCAAAATATGGCAGCATATTCTTTGATCCTCTTTACTTCAACAGAGACTCAATTCCTTCCTCTTGAGTGTGCGCTGGACTTCATGGTGCATTTCTTTTGCTTAGAATGTGCTAGAAGAGCTGGCAGTGGACATGTGACTGTGTTGGGGGGGCTTGGCCGCTGCCCTGCCCTCAACTCTCACCACCTGTTTGCTCCAGACCAAGCAGAGACCCTGCCATGAGCACCCCAAGCAACAGACCCATGTGGGGAGAAGTGGGCATCCCACCAACAGTCTAGTGAGTGAGCTTTTTCTTCACCACTGTGTTGAGGGATGATCTGTTAAAAGCTGTATATATTTCATGCATAACAGCTCGATGGTTCTAGGGATAGGTGTACACCTGTGACACCATCACCACCATCAAAGCCGCAGGCATATTCATCTTCTCCAAGTTTCCTTCTGCCTATTATTATCATTATCATTATTATAATACTTCATGGGAGATCTACTCGCTTAGCACATTTTAAGGCCACAAGACAGTACTGCTGCAGGCATTTTGCTGGGTGGTAGATCTTCAGAACTTACTTATCTTGTGTAACTGAGGTGTTTGTGTCCTTTGACTGACATCTTCCATTTCTCCTCCTCATCTCCCGGCTCCAGCCCCTTAATACCCCCATTCTACTTGCTGTTTCTATGAATTTGACTATTTTAATTTCCTCATAAGTGAGATCATGTGGCATTTGTCCTGTTGGATTATTTCATTGGCTATTTCATTGCATAATGTTTTCCAGGCCCATTCATGTTGTTACAATTTCTTCCATTTTTTAAAGCTGTATAATATTCCATTGCAAGTGTGTGTCACCAAATCTTCTTTATCCATTCATCTGTGGATAGACATCTAGGGAGTTATTATGAATAGTGCTGCAATGAAGATGGGAGTGCAGCTATCTCTGTACTGTTTTTCATAGAGGCTGCCAGTTAGCATCCCACCAACAGCACACAAGGGTCCCCATTTTTCACACACCCTTGCCGATACTTGCTATCTTTTAATTTTTAAGAATGGCTGTCCAAACAGGTGTCAGGTGACAGCTCATTGCATTTCCCTGATGGTTAGTAATACCAGGCACGTACCTCTTGGACCACATAGGCCACTATCTTTAAGGGGAAACTCCCAGTAAGGAAAAGTAGACATAAACAGGGACAAGTAGCACACTACAATGGAGAAGTCCCCTCATATTACAGGAGCTCAGAAGACAGGACCACTAGCTGTGCTTGGGGAATCTGAGGAAGGATTTACAGAGCTGACACGTGAGTCCGGACTTAAAAAATAATTGTGTACTTGTCTGGTGGTTAAAGGATATTCACGAAGAAGTGGAAACCGTATATTTATGGCACTATTTGGGAGGTGATAAAGGCTTGTTATAGTCGGCTCACCATCTGTGTGCAAGGAAGTAGTGGAAGATGAGGTTAGAGAATTCGGATCGGCCATGAACAGACCTGGAAGTCCTTGCCAGGCATCCCAAAGATATTGGTTTTTTCACACCAGGTGATTGGGGAGCAACTGAAAGACTTCCAGTTGGGGGCAACATGGTCGAAATTTTATTTTGGACCAATTACTCCAGCACATCTATGGGAAGGAGTCAAAGGTGGGCAGACATTGACACCAGGAGGCTGGTGTTAGACCTGTCACAAAGATTCAGGGGGAGAGTGATGGCAGTCAGGCAGTGGGGAGGGAGCGCAGGCAGGAGGATACAGACAGGGAAGGAACCCGTGCTGTGGGAGAGAGGGAGAGAGAGGAGTCTGTCAGGATTTTGTCCTGGTGAGTGGGAGGCAATGAATCCTGCTCTGGGATGGGAAATCTGGAAAAGCAGCAAATACTGGTGTCGGGAGGGGTATTTAGTTCCAAATAGACTGAGCTTGGGATGCCTTCAAGATATTTGAGACACAGTTGAAAATATGTACCTAGGCTAATATTTCTACTTACCTTGTCTGTGATGAGCAAACGTGGGCTTTATACCCAGAGCTTTATCCTGTACGACCAAACATTGAGAATTCCCCAAACCAATTAAGCATTTCCCAGTGCTGAAGTAATACTGATGTTTACACTTCTTCCTCTAAATTACTCCCCCCTGCAGCTGGTGATGCATGTGAGCTGTGGAGATGTGAGAGGGGATTGGACAATTGTAGAATTTTGTTGTGGTTTCATCCATGATAGTGGATTCGGGATGCTCAGTGTTACAAAGTCTGCTGTGCAGGTTGACTGCACTGGAATAGATTCGTGCCACATCCCCTTTTCTGACGATGTTTGTCCATCTTGAAGTCAGGAAATAGGTTAGGGCTTCATGAGCTAGGCTGGACCCTGACTTCATGATATTACCCTGAGCACACCAGGGAAGCTGCAGACAATCACTTTCTTGAGCCACAGCATTGTAAGATTCCAAGTAGGAAGTTCGTCTGTTCATTCTTCATTGTACTTGGTGGTAGGGGAGGCAGAGCGGGACCTGGTTCTGTTTGGGGATGACTCCCTCTTCCTTCGACCTCCCGTGGCATCTATACCTTGGCTCATGTTTGTATGAAAGGCCCCAAGCAATCAAAAGTAACAAAAGTGTTGAGCACATCTGGGACCCCCGTGTCTAGAAGACTGACAGATTTCTCCTCTTCCTAGGGAGAACTGGAAGAGGAGGAAGATGTTCTTTAGAAGGTAGGGCTGCCTGCAGTACTGCTGAGTCTTAAAGAACAAGGCTGCTGTTTCTTCCTCAGCCAGGAGCAACGTCAGTGAGAGAAAGGCAAAAGAAAAAAAAGCAAAAACTTCAGAAACACCCTGGCATGTCAGCAGGTGGTGGGAAATAGGAGTGAGCTGGACAGTGCTTCAAAGGAAAAGAAAGAATTTCAAACAGAAAGTCACAGCACAGTCTCCTCCTGGATCCTGCCAGCATGCAAGCTGAATAGAAGTTTTTGCTGAACCAGAGCACATACAGCTTTGCACGTACATTCCCAGAAATTTTTAGTAGCTTGGAGGTTCCGGAAGCAAAATTGCAGACTTCTTTTCTATCTGCTGACTTAGTAATGAAGGCTTTGTGCTTACAGCCCTGCAACTTTCAGACCACGGAGAGTGCAGAAGCAAAGCCTGTGGCCATTTTTCTGACTTTTCTAAGTGAAAGAAAAGTATAATCAAGGACCAGTCATTCAGGAACCACTCTCACCTCCAGAGAAAGACAGGTGGCCTGGACTTCCAGGCCTGGGCTTCATCAGGAAGTTGTTTTCTTTGGATATAGTCCCAAGGTTTGGAACTTACAAAAAGGACAAGAGATGTCATCCTTCATATGGTGTGGTTAACCATGCCTGTTGGCACCACCCTGTGAAGTAGGCACGGTTGGAGCTGAAAACCCCCATTTTACAGGTGTACATGATCAGGCCATGAGAAGCACCAGAGAAGCGGTGTGACTGACTCAAGGTCACACAGCTAGGATTGGCCAAGGATCCTGACTCCCTGACTCTTTGTTCAGATACTTTAAAATGTGCAGTGAGCATTTATGGTGTGTAAGGAATTAGGGACACAGAGGCAGCCCTGTCTGTACCCCAGTGGAATATGGATAACGCTGAGCGTGGCAGTGGAGGGGAAAGACATTGGGAGGCGGACCCCAGCTAACAAGTGCTCTGCTCGACACCAGCTTCACCACAACCTGGTTCTTAAAAATATATATATATCCCGTCAACTCTAAGCTTTGCTATCCAAATAGGCAAAATGGGGATATAACCCTTGCTTCAGAAGAGTCCTCTAAATATCTTTACAGGATTCTTTGTAAAGATGGATTGGCTTATAAACTGTGCCAGAATTCTCAGAAAAGAAGGTGAAGACCCCAGTAACTCTATTTATGACAGAAGAATACAGATCCTTTTAAGAGAAATATATTTATCCTCAGAATTAAAACAAATTTCCCTGGTAAGTGAGAGCTTTTCCTTCCCATAGGACCAGGGCTGTCTGTTAATTAAGTTTACTGGCTGTCTGGTCATCCGGCTTCAGCCAACACAATTTGGGGGGTGGGGGGGAGAGAGAAGCATTCTGGACAGCCATGTCACTGGCAGAAGAAAATGTCCCAAGTCACAAGAATAAATCGCCTCCTAATTAGGAAATAATTATGCCCCCAAATGGGGCTACATGGATGTAAAGGCATCTCACAAATTGCCGATTAGTTTCATAGCCGCGATGGCATTTAGTGCCACTTCAGTTAATGGAAAATGTGTCGGAAATGGCCCATTTTAGCTGCTCCAGAAAAGAGAAGTGGGTGGGGGTGAGGAGAGGCTCAGATGACAGGGGACTAGGCAGAAGAAAAGAGAAACGTGTGACCTTTGTCTTGGAGAAGATGCCGCAACGTAAGAGTTGGGGACACGGAGTTGCAGAGTCTGGATTTGAGGGCTCCTCCTTCCTCCACGTATCAGTCAGCGATCTGGCCCAGTTGCTTCTATCTCTCGGTCACAGTCTCCTCATCTGTTAAATGGGAGTCATTAAGAAATAGTTGGATAGCCTCCTTACAGAGCTGTTTTCTGAGCCATAAAGAATTAGCTGGCACTATGTTCTTCTGATGCCAACAATCCTCGTACCTTCCAGGTGAATTATGTTGGGGCAGGAGACATGCTTTCTAGCTCATAATGACACCTCCTGCTTCATGACATGCTTGGTCTGTTGACCTTCAGTACATGGCCAGGTGGTGGCCTGCTACTGGGAGGGGCACACAGAACTTAGCTTTCATGTGGTTGGAAGAACTTACTAACATGATGTCTGTGAAGGCAGCCCAGAGTCTGGTCCAGTTACGTGCTTGAGAAATGCAGACTTTCTTGACGCTTCTCAGCACTCGGCGCCATATTCAGTCATAAAGTCTTGATAATTCCCAAGAGTTGTGTCAATTTGAGTGAGCGATTCTCTCTCTCCCAGCCTTTTCATCTAGAGACAGAATCCCCTGAAGCCCGGGCCAGGCAGAAACACAAGCATGGGTCCTCCAGGACGCATCTCCCCTCTTATTGTCTAAAAGCCTCTCTAGCACCACTCCTGCCTGCGCGGGCCTGATGCACAGGAGAGAAGGTAAGTCCTGAACACGGAGCGCTTTTGAGGCCTACGTGTGAGGTGTGACATGATTCAGTAAGGAGAGACGTTTGCTCAGAAAAAATTATTTCCTGGAGGGGAAAAGAGACTATTGCAAGAAGGAGAGCACTTTGCTGGTAAGATCTGCTAACACCTCCCTTTCTTCCACAGGGAGGAGTAGACAAAGCTAGAAAGGACAGAGGTGGGGGAGCGAGCTGAATGAGAGAGGCACGACTGACCAGCAGATCTGGGACTGTGAGGCCAGTCTCTTCTCAGGAAGGATAAGCCTGTTAAGGGGAGTCCCTGGGCCAAAGTTCAGGGGTTGGGAAGAGGAGAGAAGTTTCACTAATGTTTGGTCAACAAGCATTTTGTTCTAATGAATGCCTGGGAACAAGTTCAGCTCATCATATGAGGTGGAGACTGGGAATTTGGAGGCTCGGCACCTGCACTCGCGTGGGAAAGCCAAGGGGCATCCATGAGTCATTCCCAAGAAGGGGGTCCTTGCTGCTTCCTGGAACACAGAGAGTGGGCCTGGTCTCTAGCCATCACTTTCTCCTAGAATCCTAAGCCACAGGGCTGGGTAAAGTCCAACACTATGAGGGTCGAGACAGCACATGCCAGGAAGACCGGATCCAGGGGAGAGACAGCGGCCAAGCTCTGGGAGTCAAGTCCTGCAGTCTCCCCAATCCAGGGCTCCCCCTCTGCTCCCCAGGGAACGCAGGGGGCAGGCAAGTCATTGCCCCTCCAGACAGATGCCAAGCCTGCCAGAAATGTTCACGGGGCCGCCGCAGCAGCAGTCACGCTCACAAAGACGAGAACTCCATTTCTCCTTTTCATATCAATTGGCAGAAATTATCTTTATTAGAAAAATGAAATTTTCCGGTATTTACATTTGTACACCATATGACTGGGCACTTCTGTTGCCTCGAGTTATATACATATCAGTTTGCACACACATTTCAAACCCCATTCCTTAAAACAGTGGATATCACGTTGAACAGAAATAAAAGACATACTACAAGAAGACGACCATAGTATATACTTTCTCTATCATAGAAAGGTGTTAAGCAAACGTGTAATTCTGTAGCTATGCTTGGAAATATTTAATACAGTTATCAGCACTTCTTCATGCAGTGGATTAAAACATGACAGGTATAAACTGCTGCGATTGGTAAGTGAACACCTATTCCCAAATGAAAACCGTAAGCAGAGCACACAGCTTGCTTTGGACTTCACCATACAAGACATCAAGCCGGTTCTGATGTGGGTTTTGGACTGTGTTGGGATGTAGCTGTGAATGGAGACTCTGCAGATGGCGTTCAGTCCCACCCATGCTGGGTTGAAAATGGACTCGGACCTTGGAAGCTGCTTAATTCGGTTACTTTCTTGTGAGCAATGACCAGCTTGTGTTTTGTGCAATATGTCTTCTAACGCGAGTGAAAAATGAATAGTTTGCCCCTTTTTCTGTCTGAGAAGGCCATTCGTTATTATTTTTATGGTCTACTTCTTATTCAAGCTACTGATGAGCTCGCCTAATCCTTTCTGAATAGTCAACTGAAATATATATACTATACATCAACACATATGCACAAACATTCTAGGGTGATAAATTACAGTGAATGCTACTGACTAGAGAATTTGGCAAGTATATGCTTTTCAAATTTGTTTTGGCAGGGGAGCAAATAAGATTAGGAGTCCGAGTTAAAAACAACTGATAAAGAAATCTTTGGGGGATCCTCAGCCCTGGGAGGCAGCTGAGTCACATCTAGCCATGGAATTAATTGTATCGTGTCCATTACTGAATTGTCGATGAAAATGTTATTCTTGATCTTGCCTCTTATTTGGAAAAAATAAAAGGCAATGGACATCGTTTTCCAGTGAAAAATTTGGGAAACATGAATGCTACAAGTTTCACTTTCATCTTCCCAAATCCATCAGAGTTTTTAGATGATCACCTTGGCTTTGACCAAAATGGTTGTTTGAATCTTTAATTTTGAGACGGGGACATTTCCTTAGTGGCCGTAGCTCCAGAGCTAGCTACAAACCTAATAAACTCAAGATTAAAAAAAAAAAAATAGGTTTAAAAAGTCAATACCACTCATTTATTTGAATTAGCTTAACTGAGGATAGAAATAATTCAATAAGTCTTAAATGGCTAATGTAAAAACCTCAATTGGATTCTAAAGGCTATGATTGTTTTTCATGGAAAAACTGACAATGTTTTTATATTTCGGGACCTTCACTATTTGCTCAGCTATCAATAGTCTTTGATTTGAGCCCTTTATACGCTTGAAACAGCAAAATGTCAGATCAATGAGAAGCATTTAAAATGCCAAAGACAAACTTATGTTTGTTGGAGAACAATTAACCTTATCAATTTAAAAGGCAGCTGTGGTATTGGCTACGTGTTGTGTTAATATCCTTTTGAAGGTTCATCTGAAATCCTTCCCAAAGGTGTGAGAAAGAATTAACCGGAAGAGGTTATGACCTAGGGCTACCACTAATGAGGAATGTTCTAGAATTGAAAAAAAAAAAAAAAAAAAAGAAAACACCCTGAAAAGTCATTGTTTGCTGTTTCACAGATGTGGTACAAAACGGGGATTTTTGGGTGATGATCTCACTTGTCTTGTTTGTTTCTGCATACTGCTGACACTTAGAGGAAGTTAATCTGAGAAATGACTCCATTTTAAACCATTTGGTTCCGGCTCCCCGGGGAGTTGAATACTTAGAAATACGGTCCCAGAGCAGAAAGACTATGGCCAATTTGTTCTTTAGAGTGTTCCAGTCTCCGCTCAGCTTAACATCCCTGGGAAAAGGTTGCACACCCAACAACAGGGTTGCAAAACAGCCATTAAGTAAGAATCTTTCTGTCTTGAGAGACCTTTTACTGCCAGCTTGAAAGATGTTATTGGCTAGAGAATTTCTCAGCGATGGGGACAAGAATGTTTATGTTAGGTTAATTGACCCTCCGGAAGGATAGATTCACAGAAGCTTCCGGAAAAACACTCCCTCAAATCCCAGCTCGGTTTCCTCAACAAAAAAGTGGACCTAAAGGGCCTGTCCCACCCCCGGCAAATATAAATGCCAGGAGAGGGAAGTCCACAGAGGAAAAGGAACAGATAGTTCCAGAAAGGAACATGTGGACTCAAGGCGGTTGCCCGCCCAGAGAGCAAGTGCTGCATCTCTGGGGCTCCCGGAAAGCCTAGTGGAAGTGTTCCAGTTCAACGCGCTTTCATTTAATGGAACAAACTGAACAAGCATCCCGTGACTCAGTAGTTATCTTGGAAGAGTGACCAGGAAAGTATCTCTAAGATGATTTGGAAAAAAGAAAACAAACAAAAACCACGACAGCCCAAGAAGGGGAAAAAGAAAAATCTTAAGAGCTGGTCCTCAGTATGCTGACTACAACTGACTGGCTATCACTGATGTACAAGCTGTACTTCCAGTCACAACCGCAAATCTCATCTGTCTGCTTGGCATCGATGACCAGACACGGAGACGGACTAGAAGGGACAGTCACTTTCAAATAACATGGCCTTTCTAAAGATGAAGCACAATGTCTAGAGGGCTTTCGTGGGGGCTCACAAGGCAAGGCGTGTGCACGGGCATACTCTTTGCATATGATGAATGGAATTAGCCCTGATGTCTATGGAGAAAAAGAAGCGAGATTAGAAAGGGGATATTTAAAATTAGGCACATGCTAAATAGAGAAAATAACTCCCCGAGAACCAAAGAAGGAGCTGCTGAGTGCAAGCCTGCAGGGGAGGGACACAGACGGCATTCAAGTCTCAGAAGGGACCATGAACAGAAGTGAGATCCCCAGGAGTTCTCAGTGCACCCCAAACCAGACGACCAGGGTAGGGCTCTAGCAAACATCCGCGCATGGAGGCTGGAACTCAAGAGAGAGCCCCGGGGACCTCACAGCAGCCTCCCTCTTTTTCTCACTTCTATTCTGACCTCCCTGGAGGAGATCAGGCACTTCAAGAAAATGCCTCTAACATTCGGGATTTGGTTTGTGGCAAGTTCTTGTTGCTGATGAGGCTGAGACCAACCTGAGCCTCAGTTTCCTTATCTGTAAAATGGGGCAACCAAAGTGACATCTGAGGTTATTTTGAGAATCACATTCTAGAATTGGCCTAGAATATAGTCTACACTTTGATATTTCCAAATTCGGGTGCTGATAAAGGTGCTTATTCTTTGTGATAAACAAAGAATCTAACATCCCAGCAATGCACAGGATAGGCTGGATAGAAGAGAAACGTCTCTCTGTCCATCCCACCATCTCCCTGAAACACACCTTGATCCCCGTGACCATCGCCTCGCCCCATTTTCTCTCTAGGGAACCAGATGCGTTCTCTTTTACCAGCCACAACAGCAGGCACTTGGGACTAACAAGGAATGCTCCCTACCCCTTCCCTGATACAGTTGTACCCTGAACTATCATAAATATTCTTCACAAGTCAAAAACAAAACCAAACAAAAAAGCTGTCAGGAAATTGTCTTTTTACATCACAGTCTATTTTCTTACCCTTTTAGGATTTTTTTCCCCCAACCTTTTCTCGAAGCCCATGTCATATAGCAGAGCTGGAGGGCAGGATGACTTGGCAAGGGCTGGAGAACTGAGTGGGACCAGATCCAAGCCTGCCTGAGCGCAAGTGTCCAAGGGCAAGTCTGCTGGCCTGTCTAGAGGCCCTGAGTACCTCCTTCCAAGGTTAAAACAATCAAGGGCATTTCCTGGCGCATCAACTATATTCTCTGAAGATGCCACCAGGTCCAGGGGAGGGTTTCTGTTTGTTTGATCATGGAACCAGATGCATTTTTATTTTTGGTGAAAACTTGATCGTTTCTGGTTTTTACAGTGAGTCTGCATGTGCATTTCATGGGTCCCGGGTTATCTTTTGTATTAGGGAACTGAATTTCTAGACCGAAAGCAACTTAGGGGAAGAGACTATATTTTCTACTCCCCTCGTCTCTCCCCAGTCCCCAGCTGACCTTAGAAGGAGGTGGATACTCAGTCCTTTTTCATTCTTGGTTCAAGAGAAATAGAACTCTGTTATCTGAAGGATCACTGCCGTCTTTCATCTTTGGTTTGAGGTTTTAAACTATATCCCTTGTTGATTCTTCCCGGGGGGTAGGTCCCTGAAAAAGGTTCTCTCCAGGGCTCTGATGCGGCAGCATGGGGGAGCTCAAAGGAAAGCCAGATTCAAAGAGGGGACGCAGGGGTCTGCATGAGGCATAAGGCAAAAAGGCCAGTCAGTCCTAGAGCCTCTCTGGCTCTTATCCCAGAGGTGCCTGGGAGAGAGCTCTTGAGAGAAAGCTAGAAATGAGTCAGCCTGGCAAAGGGAAGAAAGACAGGCCAGGATGTCCTGGATTCGAGATCTGGTTCTCATACCATCGGCCTGACAATCGTCCACAGATTATCGCCCCTTTGGAAGCTTTTTCTCCTCTTCCTTCCCTTCCCCTCAAGTTAGAACAGAACTCTGCAGGCACCTTCAGCTGGCACCATAGGGGAAGAAGTTCTAGGCCGAGTGGCAACAGAGGATAAGGAATTTAACCAGGAGCTACGCCCAGCGATGGGTGAAGAGAATTCACAAACATACTCCTATCAGGACAGTCTTCAGAAGCCAACGTGAGCAGAAGCGATTCCACACCCTTAACCCCAGATTCCTTTAAAGAAGAGGCTAAGAACACCCAAATCCCACTTGGACTCTGTCATCCTCCTTAGAACTGAGAGTTTTTAAAAAAATAGTGCCTTCTCTACATAAATATCATCCCATCAATCACCAGAATGGGTTTTCCATGTGTTAATACCATCACCACCATTTAATTTTTAACATAAACTTTACATTATGTACAATTTTATTGGAATAATACACTTACGTGTGAATTATAGAAATCAAGCATGTATATTATATACACGTGTACACGAGCAATTATATTCACAGGATAAGTGCGTTCGGTCATCTCCAGTCTATGTCAGTGGCCAGCTGACCTCATCTGAGACGATCAGAGATGAAAACGGCACAATGGAAAAGGGTCAAATGGCAAAGGGCAACTGGGTGGCGGGAGAACTTTCCAGGGCTGGACCCCACAGAACCCTCCATCAGCTCTTTCAACGCTGTTGACCAAAAGAAGCGGGGGCAAACGGAAAGGCTGATTTTGTCTCAAGTGAAAAGAAACATGGCTTTTGGAATGAAAACTGCCTTCCTGCAGAACCCTTAACTCCCATTAAATACCAACCGATGAGTCTGACAGTCAGCTTCCACCTACTCCTTGGCGTCTTCCTGGGTGTCTATCACGGCCAAGGTCCATTCAAAAGAACTCTACTTCCAAAACGACTCCTGTCCCCTTTCCAAGGGCTCAGCACAACAACTATGCCCAAAGGAACATTCCGGGGCTGTGCATCAAGTGAACAGTTACAGGCAGCTCTTCTGAAAGGAAAGGTATTTAGGTTTCTCAAATTACGATTTATTTAGGTCTTAAACCGCAAGGGATTTCAGTGCAAGGAATTTATTTATACGACAACTGATTATTAAAACTGCACTTTTTAGGTTTAAAGGAGATAAATTTTTAATCACCATTTAATTAACACCAACTTTTTTTTTTTTCCGTTCATTTTCATTAGCGATTCCATTTGCAAAGAATTCAGGGCATTTGTCATTTCCTGAGAAGGGTGCAGAATATTAAGTACACATCAGTGGTAGACATATCAAATAGAATAAACAATGTGCAACTCTGTCTGCCGTGGATCTTTTGACTAATTAACTGCCTTGGCTAGAATCCCATTTAACTGAAACTATTTCATTTGTAAACAAGGTGTAATTTTCTTCTTTGCCCCCTGAAAATAAGTGTGAATTGATTTGACTGATTTTGCTGCAATGGGTGAATTTTAATGCTTTCATCAGAAAAGCTAAGCATGAAAACTTCTCAGGCACCCTCCAAAGTAGGGATGAGAACACCAAGTGTCATGGATGAGAGGCACAGCCGGGCGCTGGCTGAACGATGCAGTGAGATTTGCAGATGAGAGAGGGCAGGGAAGAGTCGTGGAAGCCTCTTACCGCCTGCAGAAAACTGAGCCATGCGGGGTTGGCCTTCCTAGAGAACCCGGAGTTGCCTACGGACATGCACGTGTAAGGACAAGAACCTTATTCCAGAAACCCCAAGGCGTCCCAGGGTGGAATTCATGCCTGAAAAGACTCTCCTCTTAGGTGGAATATTTTAAGTTGGCGTGTGTGCTGTTACCTGTGGACACTGACAAGGAGCCTCTGGGTTCAGCTGGGCCAGCCCAGTCCTTCTCAAGGGGAAGAAACCATTTAGCCTTAATGAAATATCATCCCAGGTGCCAGGTCTCACTTAAGTGATGATCGGGCACAAATTTGGGTTTGGAGATTCTGGCTCCTTGGCATCCGCAAATCTCAGATGTTAGAGCTGGGATGTGTCAGAGGGGGCCGTGTCAGGGACCCTGGTTCAGGGCCTGTCCTGGTTCAGGGCCTGTCCTGTCCCCTCCCGTCCTGGAGCTGCAGTCACTGCCGGATGGATTTTCCTGATACTGAGTCTCCAAGAACAGAACCGACTGGACCACTTAATTGACCAGCCAGTTTTTGGTCAATGTTCTTATGTTTGGGGTCATTCCAATCAAGAGTCAGAGAAATTATGCATTTTCTATACTTAGCAGCCAATTCTGATGACTTATTTTACAGTTCACTTTATGTGTGAAAGGAAGAATTTTTTTCACTGCAATTCTGCTCGTTCTTCTCAAAGCCGCCTTTTTGGTTTCTTTATCTGGAGAAGTCTGAGGTTAGCAGCAGAAATGAAGTAGTTATTAGAAGGAGACTTTTTGATCTATGGAATCGTTCCAAATGTAACTCCGCTCTCCCTGGAGCTCTGTCATATTTGGCAGCCCCCTGGGTTTTGAGGACACCAGAAGGGAACAGATGGATGATGTAACATTGCTCTGTATTCTGGGGGGGACTCTGTAACCCATTTCATGTTAAGACAGCCAGTCTTGTGAGGACAGGGAGGTGATCCTGGCTGCAGGGCCAGAGGTCTGGAAGGAAACCCAATGAACGGAAGGGTCAAGGGCAAGACCTTCTGCAAGATGGTACAGTCACAGGTGTGCCTATGCTTGCGCATCAGGGTCACACTCCCAGCCCTTCTCTGTAGGCTCCTCAATTGTTGAGTCTTGGGTCATGGATGATACAACCGCCAAGAAATAAAATGCCATGTTCAAGTATGTTGTTGTCAGAGCCTGGGTGGCCCCTACTGCCTAGGGCCTCAGGGAAGGGTTCCTCCCCGCTGCTGCCCTCTGACAATCCACTGCCAACTGTGAAATTTATTGCAACTACTTTTCATCAGTCTAGAAATTTTTGAGGTTGGGGACCCATATCCCAAAGATGGAGCCATTCATCTTTCTGACCCTCAATCTCTAAGAGAATTACTCCTGGCACCTGCCCCGGTGCAGGAAAGCACGATCTACAAGACAGAAATGCAGCAGGAATCAAAGGAAGATGATAACTCTTCAACCTGCCTCATTGGGCCCTTCAAGAACCAAAGGAAATCGGAAAAGGTCAGGTTGGTCTGGGGCTGGGTGAGGGTTTCTGTCGCATTCCCTGTGCAGACGCCTCAGGAACTCAGCGAAGACTGACAGCGAGTTATCCCAAGTATTCCCAGAACATACACTAATTACTAGATTAGAACTACATAAAATATTTAATGAATGTTGTTTGTGAGCTTTATAATAGCCAATTTGTAAATTAGAAAGTTCTGTTCTGATAAAACACCATAATAGATGCCTTTGTCTGGGGGGACCCCTTGCAGAAGCTCAGTGCTTAGAGCTGGGCGGGCAGAGTGCGTCCTCCCCATTTTCTAAAAACTGAGCATCATTTCGTGTCTTATTATCCACAGGTTGGATTCGAATAAGAGGGGGTGAGCGTGAGAGACTCAGGAATGACAAATGCTTTGAGGAATTTCCCATGTGTTTCCGTTGGTGCTGGTGAGACCGTTTGGCTCCAATAGAACGAATATTTCAGAAGAGGAGAAATCACTTGTCGTACTAAAGTTTATCCACAATTTGGAGGATGCTCAGGTAGACGCCTGAGTGTCTCTCATGTTTTGAAGGCTATTGATTCGCCAGGGCTGGGGTGGAAAGGAGCGTCCGACTGAACTGCGTGACACGAAGGAAGAGAAGCTGAAGCCCGCGCTCGCCTTCAGCGGACGGATGGCTTTGTTCTGGTCACAGGCCACGGGACACACGGGGCTGCCGGCGCCTGCCACCACGCCAGCCCCTCGGGACGGCAACGCACAGTCACTAGACGCACCACGGCTGTGTACAGACCGCACACGTGACGGTTACTCTGGGACGGGAGGGGTAACAGATACTATACAACCCTGAGTCATCACCAGAAGGGGGAGATGCAAACTTACGTACACGGGCATCTGCGGGATACAGGACAGCGGCCGCTGTGTCGCAGGTGCACACTGAGGTACCGAGGACACACATGTGCTCGCTCACCCAGCTCTGAACGAGACCACCGAAGCCGAGGGGGGGGCGCGTCTGTGACACACGCACGTGGACATCCGGAGAGGCTCTCGCAGCTCTCCGAGCGACGGCCCTCTGGGCCTCTTCCTTCAGATACGTCTTGGGAATGGACCGGGATGAGGGGAGCACAGTGACCACGTACACACTGACTCGCTATTCTCTGGGGGCGGCGGGGGGAGCCTGGAGTTCTGGGGTGGGGTGGGGCTGGGATGGAAGGCATAACAACAAAGCCGCGACCTCCTATTCTCTTGCACATGTCAATCTCGCCACGGCGCAGATGCATTCTTAACTGCGTCGCCGTGTCTGTGTCGGGTTACATGCATACCATATTGCTTATTCTCTAGTAGAGGGACCGTTAGGCGTTTCTGATGAGGAACTTACATGGTGGGCTGGTCTCAATGGAATCTGGAATATAGGAAAGCATACCATCGCCATTGGCATCCGGGGCATCGTTATTGCCAACATACCCGGCGGGCCTGTCCAGGAGACCTGCCCTCTCGCTTGTGTGTGGTTGTGTTTTAATTTTTTGGTTAAGGACTCACCTGCCTGGTCTCTGCTGTGCTCAGCACACACCTCTCAAGATTCCTTGAGTGGAAGACGATGGCGTGGAGCCATGTGCAAAAGAACCAACAGAAAAATACCTTCCTATGTCCACCTCCTGCTCACAGGGTACTACTGGACACCCGACATCTACCCTCCGGAACGGTGGCCGTTACGGATGTTTCCCTATAGGTAAAACGTGAGTGGAAGGTTTTAAACATCAGATTCAATACTAGGCATTTTCTTGTACACACGTCTATTGCTGCAGGAATTTAAAACCCTGGGGGTCGAGTACATATTATTCTTATTTGCAGCATAAGGCATAACATGCTCCGAAATGTACACGTCGTTGTGGCCTCTACTGTCCCTGGAACAGTACGAGGCCGTGGACCTCAAGGACGACCGCAGGTAGCTGTCGCTCACCGCCTGGGACGGCAGCGAGTGTTTGTAAGGGTCCGAGGGGCATCTCCCGATGACCAGGCGGTGGTCGTCCCCGTAGGCGTGAAGGAAAGGGTTGTCGGAGGTGTGGTCGGGCAAGAGAGACTTGCTCCGCTTGCTGTCCTCCAGGCCCTGGGGGAACAGGGAGCTTTTGTTCCCCAAGAGTTTGCTTGAGGGGACGCTAAAGAGACTCCCGTACAGATTCCCCTCCAGCAGCCGCTCCCTGTCCTTGAGGCTGATGCTGCGGGAGGGCCTGCTGAGGTCTGTCTCCCTGGGCTTGTCAAGGATGTTGTCGTACGAGTGCTGGCGGCTGATCCTCAGCTTGTTCTTTGGCAGCTGGAGGGCGTTGTTCTGCGCCCAGTCCTGCTGGTACACGTCCTCCTGGGAGGCCGGGTTCCCTGTCTCCTGCAGCATCTGGTCCTCATCGATGTCGTAGAGGTTCCCCATCCGCAGGCAGGCGTCGCACTTGAAGGGGGACCGCATGGTGAAGTGGCCGGCGTAGGTGGGGAGGTTGGACAGGCAGCTCCTGCAGTGCGTGGAGCCCTGCCGGTAGCGGTCGCTGCCCTCGCTGTGCGGGGAGCTCTTGTCCTTCAAGGTGAAGTGCTTGGTGTAGAGCTTGTACTGGTCGTTGTTGGGGAGCGCGTCTTCGTTGTGCAGGGGGTTCCTGTTGGTGGGCAGCGTGGAGTCCCCTTTGCGGAAGCTCTCGCCGGGGTCCTGGTAGGGGTCGGGGAAGTCCGCGTTCTCTGGAATGGCCATGTTTTCCACAAACTGGGGCGGGTCTAGGTGGAAACCGGGCTCCTTCTCACCGTCGATGGTGTAGATCTTGTCCCGGGGGGAGCTGGCTTTGGGCTTCAGGTAGGAGCGCTCGACCTCGCTGCTGCTGTCCTTGGGGGGCTTGGTGGCCATGGACCTGCGGAAGTTGTCCTTGGTCTTGTGGTTCTTGTTGCTGCCGGGGTCCCTGTGGCCCGTGGCCCGGCTGGAGGCTTCGGAAATGTCGGAGTGGGCCACCTCCTCGGGAAGGTACCGGGGGCTTTTGAGGGAGTGGGTCCTGTTCTCCACGGCTCCCTCGTCCCTCTGCGAGACCGGGTTCTGGGTCAGCGAATCTTGGCGGAGCGATTCCATGGATTTCTTCCAGAGCTGCCGGGGCCTGGAGTTGCCTTTGGATTCCGTGCTCACGGCTACCTCCACCGTGTTTGGGTTGGACTCGTTGAGCGTGAGAGGGTGCTGTCCCTGGAACACATAGTTGTTGAGGTTATCCTTGTGCCTGTTGGCCACAAACGTCTGGAGCTCATTCATGTTGTCCCCAAAAATGCTGTCTTTGCCCTGGAAGGACCTGTTGTCCGCATATATCAAGTTGCCCTTGTCGGAAGCCATGTCCACCAGGAGGGAGCCTCTTTGGATGAAGTCAGCAGCCCTTTTGGGGGAATCCATCCTGGAGGAGTTCATGTTGGACATGTTTTTGGCTGACCGGAGGAGCTTTAGCATGTTGCTCTGTGACCCGGTCAGGTTGAAGTCCGGAGACTTCTTCTTGTCCTCGATGTGCACTCCGTGGATGCAGCTGTAAATGCCCTGTGGGGAGGAACAGACACAGCAAGAGACATCAGCGGCAGCCAGCATGGGGGACACGTCACACCTGCAGAGTGAGACATGTCCTCCTCCTCGGCGCCCTGCAGAAGCAGTGCTATCCCGGCCAGGGTCCCGGCAGCATTTCTCAAATGCATGAGACCACCCATCGGGCCTGGCAGGGCCCCTCTGGTTCAGGATCACCTGACTATGGCAAGCGGTCACACCTGGAGTCTGAGGAAATCTCTCCGCTAATGCTCATGCAACCGTGAGAGTCTCAGGGGCTTCAAATTGGGATGAAGGATATTTAATTGACCGTCCCAACACCCGACTCAGGCTTTTGTTAAACTTTCTCATGATTATCTTTGGATTGTGGATACCAGGCTGTTGTCAGCACGGAAGGTCCACCCATGATTAATTCTCCAGGGTGGGGGGTGTCAGCCCTACCCACACCCTGAAGCTACCGATTGAGACAGGAGTCCCAAGAAAGGCAATCAGAATGTGTCCCCTGAGCGGGCAGTCTAGGGGTAGCATGACATCCACGCAGGGCCGTGGAGGAGCCGACATGGATGCTGGGATAGGAGGAGCAGGTTAAGATGCCAGTCTGGCCACTCTCTGCAGACTTGTACCTGCGAAAGGAGTTGTCACAGGGGAAAGCAGAAGTCAGGGGGGTAGAGACCCCGCATAGCCTGAGCCTCTGAGTCAGCCTCTTGGACTTTTACTCACTGCACTCCCCACGGTAGTGCGCATGTGCTTGTTGGACAAAGCTAGAGCTGAGCTTCAGATCCCAGGAGCCCTGGTGCACACTGACTCAGTGATGCACACTTAAGCCTGTAGTCCCCCCGCATGCAGCTTCCTCCACAGGCTGCCCCCTGCTGGGCAGCTGAAGGGGACCCACTTGTTTCAAGGAAACCAGGTGAAGCTGGAAAGGTCCCATCCTAAGCCAGGGCCTCAGTTTCCCCATCTGTAGGTTGGGGGGTGAGCATATTGCCCTTCTAAGGGGTTGTGAGGGTGACAGAGTCACCCTCTGTGTGGGTGTGACCTTGCGTTTGTCGAAACACAGGTTCTTGCCTTGGGCATCCCCACTGCGTGTTTGTCAGAGAAAACGATGGTGTGCGCACAGTGGGGATGCCTGTCCTCTGTGCTGTGTGAACGTGGACCAGCTTTAGAGGTCCAGGAGCCCCGCTATGCGCAGCACGGGGGCTGGTCTACCCTGAGTGCTAAGAAATGCTCGCTCTGTTCATACACACCAGGTTGCATCTATTTTAAACAACAAATGCTATCTGGGGAGAAGGAGGGCCAGTGCTCAAGGAGGGGTGAGGGCAGCAGGAATCCCGGGGGGGCAGGTGCACCTCTCCCTGAGGGTGGGAGGCTGGTGTTCGACAGCAATGCCTGTCCTGCATGCTCAGGCCCCCCCACTCCCATCCCTCGGGGTGCTGGGGACTGCAGGGAGGCACTTAGCTCCTTCTCATCATGTGGATCCTGTCAGCCCACCACGTAGCTCAGGCCGAGGGCACAGTCACCCAGAACAGGCAGGACTCACGAGTAAGCACAGCAGTGCCCGCTGCCCCACATCACCCCCCAGTCACTTGGATATGAAAAACCTTTAGGAACTGGGGAAGAGAATTAGCTTAAAGTTGGCATAATACCTAGTTATCTGCACGCACGTGGTTATGTTTAAGCAATCTGTGTGTTTAGATGCCATCAAGCTAATTAGGAAATATATATTTGCACAGAATCCCGGCTTACGGCGCCATTAAGCGGAGAAAATAAACCTTCCTCACGCAGCTAATGTGCGTCTTCTGAATCTCCCAAGTTCTTAAGATCACCAAATGCTAAGAATACACAAATTCCTTTCCAAAGGGCTATTTGGTTTTCCCAGTAAACTTTGGCAAGTAAAATGAGGTGTTTGCCACCAAATACAAACGTTGCAAGTCCTCCTTCAATACGCTTTTGGAGTGAGCAGGCAATGCCGGGGGCTTGGGGCAGGGGCGGTGGGTGACCCAGGCGGCTGGCGGGGCGCCTGCTCCCTGCACGCCCGCGGGCTCCACCCTGGAAGTGCCTCCCGTGACCGCTCTCACGCGGGGCTCACGTCACGCCTGCATTTTCCCAGAGATGCCTGAGCGGGCGCCCACTGGCGACAGTCTGGGCTTGCGGTTGCTGGGGGTATCCTGGGCGTGTCCCTGCCTGTCTCAGTCCAGCTGTGCCACGCTGCACGGCTCTGCCATCCTACCCGGCCCGTTGTGCAGAGGGTGGCGTGGGGGCTGTGCCGGCGGCCACTGTGTGCCTGGAGCCTGCACGGGGGTGCGAGTCGCGTCGGCGGGAGCCTGCACGGGGGCAGCGCGTCTGGTGCTGATGATAGAGCCACAGACTGGCCGTGCTTGGTCCCCGGGGCACTTGGTGGGGCATCGCGTGTGTGTTTTTATGTGGGGTGAGTCATGGACGTTCATGCATCAAAAGATTTCACATCAAATCAGATGGCCCCGCTGTCGTCCAGGCGCTGGAGACCTGCTGCTGTGGGCCCGACATTCCCGCATTCTCTGCAGGAGGGAAGGGTGACCGCCGCCCTTGGCGTGGTAAGCAGCAACCGGCTTGCCTCAGCCCCTCACCTTGGCACCCAGATTCAGTTGCCTTTTTCTGTCTCCCCTGCGCTGCTTCCTCACGCCCAGCCGGCTGCGCCCACTCACACCTCCCCGTGCTGGCTTCCACAGCCCCGGGGGTGGCGACCCCCACCTCCAGCAGGCGCAGGACTTGGGGACCCTTCCGAGAAGCCCAAGAGGGGCTGGTGAGTAAGAGAGGGGGTGTGGGCCCCACCCAGGGGTGAGGGTCCCCACTCCCCCCGTGTTTTCCTGCATCAGCCGCCGAGGTACTGACCCTGCTGATGGAGAAGAGCAGGCCCGGGCGGTCGGAGCACACGCCCGTGAAGCAGAAGCGCAGCTTCCAGTAGAAGAGGTGCTCCCAGATGAAGGTGATGAGGCTGAGCGCCATGGCGGCCGCCAGCATGTAGAACACGCCCGCCATGTTGTCGATGTCCAGCTGGCTGCTCATCACCTCGTTCTTCTCGTTGTGGCAGATGCCCGTGAGCCACAGGGTCTCCAGCTCCTCCATCTCACCTGCATGAGAGACAAGAGGCACCGTGGGCAGGGGCAGGGCGCTGCAGCGGGCTGGGACCTGCCGCTGGGACAGCGACCCACAGGGCTTAAGGTGAGTTCCCGAGCCCCCTTCTCTACAGTCACGCACTTGGTGAGTGAAGCTATGAGAAGCAGTAGCTCCCTAGTTACCCCTGTAGGAGGACGAGAGAGGTCACAGAGAGGATTGGGTACAGTCCTACAGTCCCTGTGTTATTAAATTTTTGGTCTCTATCACTCTCGCTGCCCAGTGTCCCAGCACACCCCAAGTCATGGGCAGCCACAGTGGAAAGGCTTCACCACTAGGAGCTTCGGGACTCGGGAGTCTCGGTTTTCCTGTCTGTGAAATGGGTGTGATGGGGATGTATCCTGGAGTCGTGCTGCGGGTCAAAGGAACTCACCTAGACAGAACTTCCCACCTGGCCCCTGTAACAGGCAGCCTGCACGGGATTACCATGAAGGAAAGCCCCAGTCCAGTGCCTGGCATGTGGTGGCCCTCAAAGATGTTCGTTTCTTTTTTTCCTTCCCTTTAGAATATCCCGGATGGTTCCAAAAGCCACCCACGAGCCGTGCACTTCAGGTACAAAGCATCATTGAAAAGAAGCATCTCAGCTGACTCTGACGGCGCTGTGCAAACTAAACGCCTCCCCACTTCTGCAGGCTGTTAAAGAGGCGGGTCAGGGGTTTGGTGGGGGGAGGCACCGGTGACATGATTTTCTCTCTTTTATGTGCATTTTATCCAGTTGCCATTTAGGAAAAAGTTCTCTGATCCAAATGTCTAGCAATTATACTAACTGTCTAGCAATTCACGAGACTACAGTACTCTGGCGATGATTCAGCCTTTAAAATTACCCTTCAAGAACAGGAGAAATCATGGAAGATACATACAAAGCTAAATGAAAAAGGAGACTACATCTATAGGTGATCGTGGGGATGTATGACCCTATAGAGATATCGCTGAGATTTTATATCTGTAGATATGCCTATCATTGAGCTGTATCGCCTGTTACATCGAAGATGGAGTAAGAGAATGCAGAGAAAAGGAAATAAAATACTTCAAATATTTGATTCTCTTTTGAAGAGGTCATCAGAATTACTGCTTTCATATTGCTCTTTTAAGTTTTGAGAAGTTACTGTGTTGCTTTTGGTTTGTTTTCACTCTTTTTTTTAATTTTTTTTTAATAGAGGCATGTTTTATTTATTTGTTTGTTTGTTTGTTTGTTTGTTTTGTTTATACATGCACTGGGCACAGTCAGAAGCGCGGGAGGGTGAGAGAATTCACCAGAGCCAGAGCGGGGAGCAGAGCAGGCAGAAGGACCGAAGTACACTGCTGAGGGGAGCAGCGGGCGGCAGGAGAGGTCTGCGCGCCATGTGGGACCCTCCTCCGGTGGCCGGGGAGCAGCCGGGGATCGAACTGGTGCCGCAGAGGCTGCGGGCAGCTTCGCAACCCAGCGCTCAACCTCTGCGCCACCGGGGAGGCCCTGTTTTCACTCTTGAATGATTGGTTAGAACACAGAACTTGAAGCTGACAATTATTTTTCCTTGAAGATGTTACAGTTTTCTCCTCTTTAGGCCGAGAGGCCGGCCGACAGTGTAATTGGCATCACTTTCTATGCAATCTATGTTTTCTGTCATTGCTTTTGAGAGTTTCGTTTTGTCTTGGGTGCAGAACCTAAGTGTGGGTTTGTTTTATTTGTTCTGCTCTGGCTGCAGAGTGCTTGTTCTGTCTGATGACTCATAGCTTTAATTCTGGGGGAAAAAAAATCTCACCCACTGTCACTGTGAATATTAACTGTCCCCATCCTATCCTTAAAAAAAAAAAAAATGAATAGAGCTAATTTTTGGGGGTAGTTTTAGATTTACTGAAAAACTGAGCAGAAAGCAAGAATTCCCACATGCTCCCTCCCCCGACCCCTCTATTACATCTGGCAGTCATGCCATCCATTCTTTATCATTTGTGAACCAACAGTGCTACGTGATGTCTGGAAAAGGCAAAACTGTAGAGATGGTTAGAAGATCACAGAAGCTCATGGTTTACATTGGGACTCGCTCTCTGTGCCGTGCAGGTGACAGGTTTTGGCAAACGCTCCATGGCACGTACCCACCGCACCAGAACCACACAGAATGACTTCACTGCTCTAAGATCCCCTGTGCCACCTACTCACCTCTCCCACCCACCCCGATATGTGGCAGCTCCTGATCTTCTAACCATCTCTACAGTTTTGCCTTTTCCAGACATCATCCTAATGAACCACACACAGTCTCGTCGTGTTGCTTAACAACAGGGCCACGGGAGACCCACATCACAGGTTAGGTGACTTCCCCGTGTGCGAACATCACAGCGTGTGATGAACAAGCCTGCGTGGTGGGCCCGCGGCATGCCCGGGCTCCGGGGGGCTTGTCGGGACCAGTCGTCTCTGCTGTCTGTCATCGACCCACCAGCAGCCTTCCCGGCTTCCTTCGCGTTACAGTAGCATTGACGCTGCCTCTGTGTCTTCCCCTGGCGTGACAGCCCATTTCTTTTTATCGCCGAGCAGCACCGCGTTGCTCAGACACACAGCTTGTTGGCCGCTGACCCACTGAAGGACAGCTCGGTTCTTCCCAAGTGTTGGCAGCTATGAATAAAGGTGCTGCGAACATTCACGTGCAGGGAAGTTTTCAACTCCCTGGAGCAGACGCGGAGGCCCATCGCTGCTAGACTGCACGGTGGGGCCGTGTTCAGCTTTGCAGGAGACACCCCTGCCCTGCACAGTGGCGGGGCCAGTCGCGTCCCCAGCAGCGAGCGAGCCAGCGGGAGTTCCTGTTGCTCCACGTCCTCGCCAGACCATGCGTTGCCGATGTCTAGGGCTTCAGCGAGGGGTGCGGTGACTCTCGTGGCCCTAATGTGCAGTTCCCTGAAGACACATGACCCCTTCTCTGTTTTAATCTTCTGAAAATTTTGCTCGAGATATTTTGGACCTTCCCGTTCTAGGCTCCTGGTTATTAACTTGAATAGTTTTCCAGTCCTCGTCTCCCTGTGCTTCCATTAACGGGTTCCCACAGATCTGTGTTAACAGCTCATTAACACTTCATTTATTCATTCATTAGTAATATTAAGCTTTATGATTTAATTTTAATCTGTTTTAATGGTGGCATTCCTCTGGCTCTTTTAAACTTCTGTCAGTTTTTTTTTTTTTATCATCATGTGCTGTTCTTTGATTTCTTCACCTTTTATACATTTAATAACGTCAAATGCAGACTTTCAGATTCATCTCTGCATCGTCATGTTGGTCCTTGGGATTCTCATTCCTTGGTTTGTGGTGTGTGATGATTTTCATAGATCACCTCCTTGGAGCACTTGTAACTTCTGATTATGAGCCAGTCTCCAGCACTGCTGTCCTCTCCTTGGAGCCCATGGGGTCCCCAAGCACACTGGGCCTTAGACATATCCCTACAGCAGGTTCTGGGGTTGCTTCTGCTATGGGGCCAGTGGCTTTCCATGTGCCAGTTTTTGTATGAAATAAATAGGTACTGTAATCACCACACTGTTCAGGTTGTGCATGTGTAGAACTCTATACTCACTTGGACTGTAATTTCTTGGCTTCAAATAGATGGCAAGCTCTCTTATACTTTCTTTGCTTTTCTAGGTTCCTTTTCAGGCTCACTGTCTCCTTGAAGGTTCCAGATTGACACAGTGGTGTCATTCTCACTGTGGTTACATAGCTCGGGGCCCCTGCGTGGATATCAAAGCCCCATCTTCCTGCCTTAGGCTGCTGCCCCTCACCGGATTGGTACCGTGGGACTGTCCCACCCCCTAAGGAATTCCTCAGTTTTGGCTGGGTGCTGTGTGCACATGCATTTAATCCTGCATGTTGATGCAACTGTGGCAAGGAGGGCACCCACATCATTCAGCCTTCCATTGCACCACAGCCTCTCACAGTCCTTGCGACATTACCATCTTTATGGCTGCAGATGGATGGAGGGTCCTAGACTTCCTGCCGCCCTGTGACAGTGCAGGGCCACAGCAATTCCGCCGTTCATGCAGGTGGCAGCCGCACCCACTCCGTTCACTGCATCTCTTGGTAGCACCATTTTCCCTTGTGCTTGATTTAATCTTGCATTGTTTCGCTCACCGTGGCTCCTAAGTGCACAGAATCCACTGCTAACGTCGCATTTGTACAATGAAATCCTCAGGCCACAACCCTGCTGTCAAGTAGCACAGAGCATGAATAACTTTTGTCATCAGGACTAAAAAACGTGATCATCCACTGCCCAGATGCCTCTGGCTCTCTGCTTGGAGTCTGTGAGGACACAGATGTGGGTCTTCTCACCACATTTTCAACCCCCCAGCACATCTTCCTTTAGGATTTGTCCCCCAGAAAGCCAGGTTTGTAGCTTGGAACCAAGTCAGTCTGGCCACGAAACATCATCACCATGATCCCTTTCAAAGTTCTTTCCTCCGCTCTCTGCCCAAGCAGCAGCTCTCTCTGAGTAAGTCAACTTGGTAAACCAGACCTGCATCCCAGAAGGAGAGCAAATGCACATTTTTCAATACCAATTACAGCCTGTTCCAATCATTTTCCAGTTAATCATTTCCTGCCTCATGGCCTTCTTCTACCAGTGTACTGGACTATAGTTCAAATACTTTCTTATTTCATTTTTAATTTACTCCAGTATACAATAATCTCCTTTGGGGACACTGGGGATTGTGGTTTATGGTTTTGATATTTCTCGTGGCCTGCAGCACGTCGTCAGCACTGAATTCTTATTTTCTGTTTCTATCTCTGTTTCTTTCCTTACATGGCCAGGCTTAAATTAGGCAGCACTGCAAAAATGTTCAGATCTGTTTGCTGAGTTTCTCTTCCCTCTAAAGCAGAGCACAGGGGGGATGTGCAGCGAGCTTGAGACCGAAGGCCGGCGCGTGTGTGTCCTTGGCTTGGGTGAAGCAGCCGGTGCCACTGTTGTCAAGCAGCGGCTCTACAGTCTCATCCAGCTGTCAGTTTCTCCCATTACACAGAGGCCGTGATCTTTGTCAATGTGATCTCGGGAACTGGGGCTGGTAAATGGGACACTTAACTCTCCTTCCTGAAGCAGACTCATTCTTGCTGGGAAGACAAAAGCTAAACGCTCTCCTGGGAGGGAGGGTGCCTGGACAGCTTTGGGTTCGCAGCCAAGAGTGTGTTGTCTGGTCCCCACACCATACTGACAGCCCGCTCCCTCTATTTATTTCTCTAAGGAAAGGCAGTTCATGAGCATTTGAGATCGTCTTTGCATGCATGCAAGTTAGGTCTGTTCTGAAGTCCTTTCTAAATCTGTCTTCAGAAGTAGGAAGACAGACGTTGCCTGTCACCAGGATTTCGGCTCTGCATCATCTCAGGGAAGGCTGTGAGTCCAGGGCGGAGAGCAGGGTGTCACAGCTCTCTCTATTCCCAGTGCAATCAGTTAATAGGCAGGGCAGCAGGGCTGCAGGAGGCAGGAGCTAGAAAGACACAAAGTCTACAGAGAACAGGTGAGGATGATTGAGACAGTGTGTATGTCTGAGACTTGTTTCAAGAGCAGGGCTGCTGCTGGGAGAGCTGGCATGAGAGGCACAGGTTGCCAGGCCGAAGGTGCAGCAAGGATGCAGATGGTGCGGTCCACGCCCAGCACAGTTCCTGTGCTCTCCATGCCACCCCCAGCACAGCAGAAACCAAGGGTCTCAGATTTATTAAAAAAAAAGAAAGGAATGCGTGAAAATTCAAGGAGACAGCATCCCACTCATTATACGAAAGAATGTTTCAGACACAAAGCACTAGAATGAGCTACAAACGGGCGCCCCCTTCCTGAAGGGCTTGGGGAGTGTGTGACGTCATCCAGTGGGGTCTAGAAAGATAGATTAGAGCCGGAGTGCCCGTGTTCAGTGCTCATCTTCACCACTATGGCCCATGTGGCCTTGTGCAGATGCTTAACTTACCTATCCACTCCCTTAGCTCCCTTAGTTTGTCTGTTTTTCTATTCGTTAACAGAACCACTTAAGTTCTATTCTCTCAAGTACCAGACTTTTCAAAAATTAACTCATGTAGCCCCCAAATCAACCTAAGGCGGCTGCTCCCACACACCCATTTTACAGGTAAGGCTGAGAGGAGTTGAGGCTCTTGTTCATCTCTCTGAGCTCCAGAGCTGGCATCTAATGGCCACCATGGCACTGACCTACCGGGAGGTCAGCTGGCATTCCTTCCTGTCTGAAGCCAGGGAATGTGGGGGGCGAGGTGGGTCACATGAGCCTTTCAACTCGTGGAGTCTAGGATGTCAGGAAGGCATGTCCAGAGAGAGGGTTGGCTATCCAAGATGTTGGTTCTATCCAGAGAAGAGAAATCAGTTCCTTTGTTGCCTTCATTCCCATTCTTGGCCCTTCCAGAGGGACCACAGTTGCTTTTCAGGTTAGATTTCATTCTATCGTGCAAGGCAGTCTGAATGCTGAGGGAATTGCTTTGGGAATGTGTTTTCCAGCCCATCCTGTGATGAACCCTCAGGCTTCCCAAGCATTGCTCCCCCAAGATCAGTTGTGAAAAGGCCACTTTGAACCTGTACCTCTAGACTTTATCTGGGGCCTGAGATTTTGCTGCAATACACTTTTTAAATCAGCCCACAAATATACCCTGGCAGGCATACAGCTACATAATTTTTTTCTTGGTTTTTGGCCAAAACAGCTGACCCTTGGCAATGATGATATGGAAGGAGATAGCATGTGGTTTAAGAAGCTGGGTTTGATGTTCCGTTTCATTGTTGGCAAAACAGCTAATGTTCTTTTGGTTATTTGACAGCTTCATTTGGTTTTCCTTTACTCCTTCACTCATTTATTCCTTAACTCGCTCATTCATCAAAAAAAGGGACATTTAGCATGTGGTCGGCATTTCTATATTTTCATACAGAAATGCAAAACACAGTCCTTGGCCTCTACCAGTTGAGTCCTGTGGGAGAGAAATCATGCCAACCACAGAAAAACTGTGGCAAGATGAGATGGCTGAATGGGCACAGGGCCAGAGGCAACAAGTAACATTAGTGTTCAGGGGCCAGAGAGAAGTTGGGAATTTCAGGGAAGGAAAAAGTCATCAGAGGAGCCTGAAGGGCTCCTGAAGGGCAGGACCCAGATGGCAAAGGACTCAGTGATCATGCTAAGGGGTGTGGGGCATTCTGAGAACTGGGCTGTCAGATGAGACGGCTGTTTGCTTGGTGGTCCCACTGTCCTCCAGTTGCTGTCCATGTTTCTCCAGCCAGGGTCCCACTGTCACAGACACACCTCCATGAAGGGGTTGCCACTCTCCCAGCCCCACTTATAAGCAGCTGCCTTGGACTACAAGTCTCAGAATGCCATGAACTGATTTCCTGAGCAGGGCAGCTGCTGGGAACGAGGGGTGGAGCTAAGCCCCTATGCTTGGCCTATAACTGAGCATGTACAGGCTTGGTGGCCTGATGCGCACTCTGGAACTGCTGGGAAGGAGACTTGGGGGAAAGACACGTGGAGATACTTGGAAGAGACACGCAGGAAAGCTGACAGTGGCAGCTGATATCTTGAGTGGTATCGCCTTCTGTCCCAACTATCTAAATCCTGCCTAACCCCTTTCTTGTGGTACCCTACTAGAAGGTACCTTAGACTTATGGCAAATGCTCATGCCTTAGTGGTCCCTATTTAGGGCTATACCCTGTTTGGCTGGATATTTTGCCATGAAAAGATGGGTAATTTGGGGAGTTTTATTAGGAAACTATTATTAGGAATATCCTTTTTTCTCTTCTCTCTATGCACACTACTTCTATTAAAGAGCTTTCACACAAAGAGGCTGTTTTTCTTTGCCTCTGAGCACATGAATGGCCGATACATTTCATGGTATATATTCCTTAAGTCTGGACTCCCTAGTTACCCTTCAGTCATGTGTTAACCCCATATCTGAAACTCAGAGCCTCCTCACATATAGCATAAGGTTGGTTATTACAGATGGGTGGGGGATGGTTCATTTGAATAATGGTGTTTGAGTGTGGAGAGAGGTTACCAGTAGATTCTATCCCAGTGACACAATCACTCAGAGGCAGGCAGAATGTGCAGATTAATCCCTCCAGCTCCCAAAGATACTTCATGACTTGGAAAACTCACTTTCAAGAAATTGACGATAAGGATCCAATGTAAATTGTCATGAATATCAGCAGCAACCATGCCATTTACTCTGGCTACAGCTATTGCAAAGCATTGTGCTGAAAACTTGGCAATGGCTAACTCTGGGGTGCAGTCAGAGGTCTCCATCTCCAGGAAGTCTTCCCTGAATGCACAGGAATGTGGATGAAACCATGGTTTTTCCTCTATGACACCCTGGCTTAATTGTCGATTAGGATCTGTCCCACTAGTGTATAATCACCACTCACTTCTCTGTTCTCCCAATTGGGAGGTGAATTTACTCAGGATGGGGATCCTGTCTTATTCTTCCTGGATTCTTAGACCCTGACAGGGTTTAGTACATAGTAGGTGGTTTATAAAGCTGTGATGATTGTGGATGACAGGCTCCTCTCCTCGATTAGCTTGTGAGCCACTGATCTGAGGCTCTGCAAGAGCCCAAGAAAGGAAGGAATCTGTGAAGCCCTAGGCTAAGGGGTCAGGAATAGTTTCTGAAATCCAGAAATCAGTGCTCACTATTGGGCAAGCAAGTTCCCATCAAAGATCCTGGCAACAGAGCCTGGTGGTTCCCCACAGGGAACACACTCACATCTACAGTGGAAGACGTCAGGATGATGTTGCTGCTGATCCCATTAGTGTTTTCTGTGAACACCAAGAGGGGCACTGACCCCATTTCAATGCTATTTCATGTCTTGCTCAGGAATTGGGCACGATGGCTTTCTCAGAAGCCCACATGGAATTGGAAATGGTAAAGGAACAACTTTCTTTGTAGAAAATCTAGGGCACCATCTTTGGCAGGCTCATAGTCTCAATGAGAACAGATTTGGTGACTGTGAGCTCTGAGCTGTGGTCCCAGGAGTAAGGATGGTTTGGGAATCTATAGATTTGAGGCCAAATCCCCTCCTTGCCCAGATGCCCTGGAAGGAAGTGGCTTGTCAGATCTAGGGCTGTAGTCTGTGGCCTTGGATTACAGTAGGGTCAGCCAGACCAACTGATCACTGACATTGGGGTCTCAGTCTCGTTAACTCTCTACTCTTAACTCAGGTGACCTTGAATCTGGAGAGAACTGCTTTCCAGAATCTCAGAGCTCTGTATGTAGGATCTGAGGGTCATCAAACCATTTGTTGGAAAGAAAAAAAAAATACCTTCATGGTAGGGAGGAGGGGAGCTGTACAGGATTCTGGACACAAATAGACTGAATCTGGAAGATAAATCTTCCTTATTTAAATGTCAGAATATTCCATTTCGGTAGAATGCTGAGAAGTCACAAAACCAAAATAAAAATAGGGCTAAGCTTCAATGTAGCCAGTTGGCTGCAGAGACAGGCTGGCTTGGGCATAAATGTTTTACCACCACCTTCCAACTGAGGTCTCTGCTCTATGGATGGAGGCCGAGGAATGTAGAATCCACTGCTGCTTGTCACCATCTGGCTGGGATTTCAAAGGCCACACGAACAACCGTGCAAAGTTGGAGATGGGAATTTTATGCACACAGGTTTCTAACCTGCATCTCTTGGAGAAGAAAAGGGGAAAGACGAGAGAAGGTTGGATCGGGCACCTCCATCAAAGGTCAAACCATGCACATGGTGACAATTTTCCATACAAGGGTCAAGTTGGTGGGAAGTAATTTTCCAGAATAAGACTGTAGAAAAATAGCAAGATGAGGAGAAATCCTATGTATACCAAGCACTGCTGGTGTCTGCTTAACCAGTTTGCTTCACACATCTATAGATGGCCACGCTGATATGACTTAAAGGACTCGGGCATAAGTGAATAAGAGTAACTTTTTGACATTGCACATTTTCTTAATCGGAAGTCCTCAAAATCCTATGACTCACTGTGTAAGAGTGTGAGGACTTTTTAATATCACAACGGGTTCCTTGTGTTTTAAAAGGCTGTAGATGTAAGGATAGCAATAATCCCACATCCCATGCCAAGATAGATCTTCTTTCTTTCAGCAAGTGAAATGACATCACCAGCCTTCAATTCCTTTTTTATTAAAGTGTTGTCAACAAGCTCTCCGAGACTGCAAAAATCCTTAAGCAAAGGAACAACGTCTGTTCTATCTGCATCCCTGCTGCCTAGGTCAGTGCGGGGAGGTTAGTGGGCACACCAGGCTTGGCTGTGGCATGAAGGGGAAAGAGAAGGCGAGAGTGGTAAATGCAGGAAAGGCGGGAGGAAGCGAGGAGGGAAGGAGAAGGAAGAACAGGAAGGAGAAATGGGACAGGTAGGAGGGACCCTCTACCTGTAGTTAGTGGCATCCCTGACTACCGCAGAAGGAAGACCCAGATTTCTTTTTATGGGGAATGGTGGGGGGTGATGTTGAGGGATAGACTTTGACCCAGCAAAGTTCCCAGGCCTCTCTCTGATGATACCCTTTTCCCTTCTTGCCTCCCCTCCCGCATCCCAAGTCTGAAGCACCAGATGAGAGTAAGACCATGGCCCAGAATGAGTGGGGGAGCATTTGGGAATGGGGGGTGGCGAGATTCAGATTCCAGCTCAGGAGAGTAAATGGGGGAAGATACAACTAATGATCTTGTCCTTTCTACTAATGAGGTCAGGTTACATAAACCCGGGTCACAGAATAAGGAAGCCAGGGATGGAATTTGGATTTCTAAACTAGGATCATAAAACAAATTCCAGCCACTCAGCCACTGATGAGTTCACCTAGAGTTCGGTTATACAAGCCTGCTCTGCCTCTCTCCTAGTAGGGAAAAAGGGGGTGTTCAGAAATCAGAGGAGCTACAGGCACCATTGGTGGGAATGTGAACCGCTGGATCTCTTCTGATAACTGCAAGCATCTATTGAAACCGAATCCATACACCTGCTATGACACAACAATGGGTACAAGGCCAAAGAAATACATGCCTGAGTGCCTCCAAAATGTGCAAGAATGTTCAAAGCAGACAAAAATGAATAATAACACAAATGCTGCTAATCAAATGACCACACTTAGATGGACAAATGGACTTTGGCCAAGTCCACTGTCCTTGCTTTCTTAGCCAGTGAAGGTTAATTCCTTTGCTCACAAACCCTAGCCCCAACAGACCCCAGGCCCTGCCAACGCAGGAGACCTCTCACACCCAGACTAGTCTCCCCTGAACTCCCTCTTGTTGTTTAATCAGTAAACACTGACTCCTGCGCCTGCCCTCACTGGGGTCTCGTAGTCCTCTTCTCAACCTCGATGAGAGGGTCCCAAGAGCCCTTTCCTGGGCTTGGGAGCAGGGCCTTGTCCAGCCCCCTGATTCCCAGGGGGTGCAGCTGTGGGCAGCACCTGGCTCCCCCTGGGCATATCCACTTACGCTGTTGGAGGGTGAGCTCAGACCTGATGGGGCCTCTTCCTTGTCCAGTGACAAAAGAGCTAGTAAAGACAGTTCTCCTATTTGAGTCCAAGGCCTGTTTTCTTAACTATACCCCATGCTGCTACATTTATAACATTTCGCATGAGATATTATAACCACTTTTAATAAATTGCTAAGATATGTAAAAATGTTCATTAGAATTTATATAAAAAAGGATAAGCGATGAAAACAGGGCAAATGACAACTCAGTTTTTGTGTTTTCATTCTCCTTAGTATTCAAAGGCATTCAAATTAGGCGACCCGCAGAGAGCACAACACACCTTCTAAAATGGCACAAAGAACCGCAGTGCTCAGTGCTCCGGGCTGTGTCACACTGCACTTTGACTCATTATTAGTAGTCTTTTTAGGTGGGAACAAGCCTTGGGGCAGTAACATTCCCCTGTAAACCGAAGTTTCCAGAGATGCTTAGAGCCAGTAACCCTTCAAATTCTGCATCGAAGAGTTCATTACAAAGAGACAAATCAAAACGCAACCGTGGCCACGAAGATGTCCCTTCCATCACTATCTACAGTAGCAGAAAAACTGAAGCGTTCAACATAAGGAAAATAATGAGTTATGGTTCATGAATGACGATGACGTCTTATGCCAAAATTAAAATCACCTGAGGGCCAGCTGCTGTAACAACAGGAGAGAATGTTTAAGATATAATGGTAAGTGAACACAGCAGAAATAGTACCGGGCATGTAACCATCCTTCAAGTTATTTAAAGAAACGTGTCTGCCAGTAGCAAGGACCAGCAGGGCTATACCTTAATGAAAAGCGATTATGTTCGGGTAGTAGAGAAGGAGCTGATTTGATAGAGAGATTACATTGCCTGTCCAAATCAAAGTGGTTTAAAAACGTAGACGGGGAGGGGTCTGGACCGCTGCTCATCCAGCCTCTAAATCCCCTGTAGTTCGATGACACCAGCATTTGACTTTACCGGCAAGCCATCCATTATGTCTCATTTCAACACTCATGATTCTCGTGACATTTGACTTTTTCCTGCTTTGAGCGATTCACTGCTTCTCAGGCACGAGTCTGGCACCGCTGACCTTGTTCTAATCCTGGTGTCAGATTGATAATAAACTCTCTAAAGCTGCATCTCGAGGGGCCGATCGGGAAATTCACTGCGAACTTGGGCAGATGAAAACCCTCCGAGCTTTGGCACAGAGGGAGACTCAGTGGCTCTCCAGGATATTTATGGATTTTATCCGTTTCTTAAGTAAGTACTGTTTCATTATTATTCCAAATATGTCTCTAGTTAAAATTAGGAGGGACATAAACAAGTCTAATTTTTATGGGACCATCTGGTCATAGGCCAATGAAGCAGCAGCTAAGCCCTTTATTGCTCATCTCTGCTCAGGACTGACACATTTCTTCCCTGGAAAACATTTCATTTCTGAATGAGCAGTTTGCCCTGGATGTTTTTCAGGTCACAGAAGGGTCAACGTGACTTAGTTGCTGGGGTGTCGATATGCTCAGTCATCATCACCCCCCTGGGGAAGACACATCATCAAAGCTGCCATTTTGTGTGTGAATGAAGTTTGCGTGCATGGAAACCATTCACATAGAGCGGGGGCACAAATAAACTCCACAGGTCACCCCATCACTTCCTGCCAGTTTTGAAAGAGGCCCCAGGCTCATATGCGAGGGTCCGGTAGAGCCGTCCAGGCTTCCTCTGGCTCCAGGTCTCCTTCAGGCAACAGAGGCTTGGGCTCAAGTCTGTCCAAATGGGCTTCGGTCTTGCCTGCTGTACCCCTAACACTGCCATTTTATACAATGAAGAAAAGCCGAATCTTTGGACGTGACGACCATGCTTCTGTCCACTTTGCTCCTTTCTGCATGGAAAAGCCGGACATTAAGGCCTCCTGGGCTGCTGCATCCAGCCCGCCCGGCTTCCCTTGGTCCTCACCATGGCCCCTGTGCAGGCTGACGCTGGACCATTGAGCCCTGGACGGCAAGCATCCTGGGCCTGCAGACTCAGTCAGGAGGTCTGAGAAAGGAGGGGGAACAGATTCCAGAGCCTGGACTGTATTTCACATGCCCCAAATGAGTGGTCATTTGTGCCGAGAGGCTGCCAGTCAGAGAGGAGGGTGCCGCTGCATGCGAACTACTGTTATTCTAAAGAGTGGCCCTTAAATATTATTGTGTATTAGAATCACCCGTGAGGATAGACAAATGGGGTGAAAATTCGGTATCTGTGCTTTCTGCAGGCTCCCCAAGTGAGTCTGATGGACACAGAAGTGTCGGGCATCTTTATAGGTAAGGTGACTATTTAGGGCCACAGAGAAGGAGGCCTTCATCACTTTCATACCCCCCACCCCCACCCCGAGCTCACAAAGCTGCTCAGTTATTATTATTATTTTTTTTTTGCTGAATGACTGTCTAGAGGAAAAGTGAGTGAATGAAGAAATGAGGGAATAAATTGGGGGCCTCTATCCACGGCTCCCGGTCCTGATTAGAAAGTTGGTGACTTACAAAGCAGCCTGGCTCAGCCCAAACTACGACCTCCGCCTTTGAAGTCTCCATTTGATTAAGACACATTTAGCAAGGAACAATCGCTGCGTGAAACGCCGGGGATTATGTGGCTCCAGGAGCTCTGTGGGGAGCAAGCGATTCCACAACCAAGACGGTCTTTGTGGACCTGGCGAGACCTCTCTGTATCGGGGCCAAACATCTGACTCCTCTTAATTACAGTCTGTCTTTATTTCATCCCTTCTCATCTGTGGTCTCTGGCCCAAGTTTTCCCCAAATGGCCAGGGTTGAGTGGCCTCAAAAATTAGGCTGGGGGCCTCCCTGGTGGCACAAGGGGTAGAGACACAACCTATGAGTCTGTCCGCAGCCTCTGCAGTGTGAGTTCGATACCTGGGCCAGCCAGGGGGGCAACCCACATGGTGCAGCAGACCTCTCCTGTCTTGCCCGCTGCTCCCCTCAGCAGTGTATTTCAGTCAGTCTGCTCGTTCTGTTCCCCACTCTGTCTCTGGTGGATCCTCTCACCACCCACACATCTGGTTTATACCCCAGCTCTTGTATGCATAAATAAATAAATCTTAAAAAAAAAAATTGGACTGGGTCTGCTCCATGGCACCGGGTCCGGGGTGCAGACAAGTCTCCTTTGCCATGGAAATCAGGAGTTCCCTTGTCACCCAGTCTCAGCCACCAGGTTATTCTGCCCAGGGGCATCTGCAGGACGTGGTTCCTTCAGGGAAGGGACATTTAACCTTAAGTCTATCAGCCCATTGCTCCCGCTCTTGCCCTGTTCCAGGTGAGAAGGTTTGCCTTCTCAGACGCGCAGGGAAGCACCACTAGCTGGTAGTGGGGGCAGCTCCAAACCCAGCCTGCCACCGGCTCCCGTGGACACACTACTCGACCCTCCTGTGACTTGGTTTCCTCCTGTGACTTGCATCAGTCACCACAACTCAGGCCGGCCCACCACGGCGAGGACGCCAGGAAAGCAATCCATGGAGAGGGTCAGATTGTTCTGTGACCACGCGCACGCCTCCACGCCGCCTGTCATCACAAGCGTCTGCACAAACAGCAGTCACGCTGGTGATGGGGGGTCCTCAGCGTCGGGGCACCTCCTTCCTCTGCCCTCGCTTTGGTGTTTACTGCTTTCAAGGGGCCGAGGCTGCTGGTTTGCTCCGGGGTGTTGTTGAGTCATCTGAGGACACAGGGCCCGTGTCACGGAGCAGCGCAGGCAGGGAAGCCGGCGGGAGCCAGATGCGACACCTCCCGGGGAGGGTGAGTCACCAGCGGCCTGGGCCTCGCTCAGCCCGGGGCCGAGACGGGCGGTGGACGCGCCGCCGCGCCGGGTCACCTGCACCTGGCCGGGTGCTCGCTGGACAGACGCAGGGGGCTCCGCGGGGCCGGGGCCGGGGCTGCTGGCGGGTCGTGGCCACCTCTGGTCTCTCCTGCCCACTGCTGCCTCCTCATCTGTCCCTGTCTCTCCCTCGGCCCCGATTCCTTCCCTCCAGACCGTCTTTTTCTCCTCTTTCTTCCTCCATCGCCGTCTCCCCACCTTTTTTCCTTTCTCCCCTCACATGCCCTTCCCCTCGCTCCCTCCCCGCCTCCTTCCTATCCCACCTGGATCTTCTCCCTTCCCTTGGGGGGCCTGGGATGCGCACGGTGCTATGTCTTCTCCGCCCTTCTAACCTCCCTCGGGTGACCCAGGAGAAGGGGACAGCACGTGCCTCCTGGAAGGGGCCGGGGGTGACCACGGGGGCTCTGCAGTGGCTTCCAGGTCTCTGGCCCCACTGTCCCCTCTGCCATCAGCAGGGGAGAGCTGCTGCAGACACCCCCGAGAGTGGGCGTGGCTGTGCGGCCATCCCTTTGCCAAACCCGGATGAAAACACTTTCCCTCGGTGACCCACTCGACCAGAGACCGCGCGATGTGTAACAGTGTATGGTCTGCTCAGGTTCTAAAAGCCGGGGCCCACACACTCCCACTGGCTACAACCACCCAGATGTGTGTTAAAACAATCCACAGCAGCACCCGGTGTAGACCACAGGGGGATTGGCTCTCATACCCATGATGGGGGCCAGAGGGGGGGGAGATTGTCAGAGTGATTTAGAAAGTGCCTGCTTGGCATCCTGCTCCATAGAAACCCCGAATGTCCTTCTAGAGAAAACAGCGCCCCCTTCATCAGAGAAAATACTTAAAGGAGGACATAAGCTTGTGAGAGCACGTCTGTCGTGCTTTCAGATCCACACGTTCATGTAGTCACGAGCTCCTACTGTGCGCCAGGCTCGGCATGAGGCTGGGGGATTGGGAGTGGGGACGGGCAGTCAGTGGGCTTGACAGGGTGCCCTTGAGGGGCTCACAGAGAGGAAAGGGGAGAACTAGGCTGGTTTCTCTGTACTTACACTCAGTCCCTGAACAACTCCGAAGCGCTGTGAAGATGAGCAAACCAGAGCTCATGAACTCGCCCAAGGTCATCCAGGGCGGAAGCCCTTGAACTCTACGTGCCCCTCCCCCGCCCCCACTTCACCCGTCTTGCTCGGCTAAATGCCACAGAACGCCCTGCGCCCGGGGCACGGTGTGCGGGGTAGTTTAGAGCTGTGGTCAGTCTTTCATGTAGTCTTCAGGGAGGGCTTGTGGGCTGAAGGTTGGGTCAGATGTCAAATCCAGAAATGAGTTTAGAAGGCGGGAGAAGGAACACCAGTTTCAAAGGAAGAGATTCCATGCTTTTCTAAAAAAAACTTCACATGCAGGAATTTTAGACACTGTAGACAGCTGGAAGATGTAGGGTTGGGGGCCTCCAGTGAGTTCCCCAGTCCACCCTGCCATGCGAGCCCCAACCAGCCCAGGGAAGGAAGAGGGGATGGACCAGCTGAGCAGTGGGGGGTCCAGCGTTCCCTGAGACTCTGATGTCAGCCCAAAGACATCAGCAGGGAAGCTGGACACGGGCAGAGCTGAAGGTATTAACAACCCATTCCGTGGCCCAGAGCAATCTGCAAAAATCCTAAGAAGATACACAAAGAACTTGAGCAATCTCTCTCTCTCTCTCTCATCTCTCTCTCATCTCTCTCTCTCTCTCTCTCTCTCTCTCTCTCTCTCTCTGCTCTGGCTGGCAGTGTGGGGGCCTCATAGAAGAGCAGGCAGTTCATAAGAGTCAGATTTAAAACAGAGAGTCCCAGCGAAATGGGCTAAGGTGGCCACACTTAATACAATGTTAATACAAAAGACAAATATGTTATATTTTTAAAATATATCACATGTGGAATCTATGTAGATATGTATCTAAATAAGATGTGTGGGAAGGCATAGATCATATGAATAATTAAAACATGATAAATATGCATGTCTAATTTCATTCATTCAATGAACTCAATCTAGATACCGGAGACAAGTAAGATATTTCTGAGTTTAAATAAGTTAGCAACCAGGAAAACTGAGCAAAATATAAGGAGGGAGACTAAATGTTCCTGGTGCTAGAGCTTATTACTTAGAGCTGGGGTGGTCTGGCCATTAGTAAGCAAGATTTCTTCAGGAGCTAAGTGGAAAGACAATCAGAGATGGGATCAATTTGAACCAACCAATGAAGTTGGTTCAATTTTTATCTCAATAAAAATGTGTACAGGGTGTTGCCTATAGACAGGTAGCATTGGAATCTCCAGGGAACTTATTAGAAATGCAGAATCCCAGGCCCTGCTGAAATAGAGTCTGTGTTTTAATGTGATCCCTAGGTTCCCATCAGAGTTTGACATGTGAACTCTGCATTGCTCACTTTACCCAATTGAACCTCATTTTCCTGTTCTGCAAAACAGAAATCAGAAGCTCTACTGCAGGTATTGCATGAAGTTATTAGCTCCTCTGCTATGTATCTGTGTGCCTGCCACGGTGCTGGGCCACGGAGTAGGAGCCCAAAAGCAAATATTTTCTCCCTTTTCCTCAGTGTCACTTGTTTCTGAATAATATGATTATATAATCTTGTTCCCCTCAATGTCTTTTTGCTGGCCTCTCTACATACATCAGAAGGGCTTTATCCTCTCTCTGATCTTCCTTCTATCTCTTCAAGTCTCAAAAACACATTAAAAAATCAAAAAATCCATGAGATTGATGGTACATAGGAAATCCCTTGTTCAAACTCCCCTTTGAAGCCAGAAATTTAAGTCCCAGAATTGTTCAGTCCTTATGTTCTCACTCAAGTGCTAACTTTTAGATGCCATGGAGATACCAGATGCTCGATAGATACTTTCTGGTTGCTGGATGAGTAAATGAATGAGGCTCTATGAACTCCAGGGCAATCTATTCTTTGTCTAAATCTCACTTGTTTTATTTATGACTCATCCTGTCCTTTCATCCTTCCTTCCATTAAAAAAAAAAAAAAAACAAAAGCAACTAGTATATTTCATCTTGTTCCATGGCCATGGCCTCATCTACCCAAGACACAGGCCCAAATGTGAGCAGTGTGAGTATGGCTACTGGCCAGCTAGGGCCCCCAAATTCCCATGGTGCATTCACCTCACTATTTCAGGAAGGACACAACAGTCAGGCAAGGAAAGGAAGGTCAGGTCTTCATGGGATCCCATGAAGTTTAAGGCAGAGCAGTCATCCTTTGCATAGGGAAACGCCTGGGAGGCTTCATGTAAGAAGTTCCTCCAATAATCAAACACTCCACTGAAAGGTTATATTTACACAGCTCATTAGGAAATTTTTTTTATACTTTTGACACTCATTAGACTTGTAATCGTCCACCGAAGCTACTCTATAACAAGAGATAAACACTCCATTCTAGAGGATGAATAATAATTAGGTATTGCTCAGCACTGTGCTCTTTACAGGTCTAATTTTAGAGCATAATTAATCCTGCTGAAGCTGCATAAGATAAGTGAAATATTTATGCAGCTGCGTTAATTCATGTATTTACTCCTAGAGAGACATTCAGAATTGGACATGGCTTTCCGGGAAGATTATCTTAAGATGCCCCCTGGAGCAACGCCATTTTTTCTTCCATGTCTTTGCCTCCAGATGGCCTCTAAAGAGGAACTGAGACATGCTCCCCAACCCTGACAGTCTGACCAAGAAAGCAATGAGCCAGGACAGAACACATCTATGAGAATCTAGATGCTCTCTGGTACAAGGAGCACACCCTTGAATGCCTTTACTTTCTGAAGAGGAAATGCAAATGGCCAACAGGCATATGAAAAAATGTTCAACATCACTTGTAATCAGGGAAATGCAAATCAAAACTACAATGAGATACCATCTTATACCAGCGAGAATGGCACATATCAAAAAAACTAGCAACAACCAATGTCGACGAGGTTGTGGAGAAAAAGAAACTCTCCTGCACTGCTGGTGGGAGTGCAAACTGGTCCAACCACTATGGAGAGCTGTGTGGAGATTTCTGGACCTACTAAACATAGAGCTTCCATATGATTCAGCAATTCCACTCCTAGGTATTTACCGAAAGGACACAGAAACATCAATTCCAATACTTTTACTTTTATTTGCCACAAGGAGAAAATTCTCTGTTCAGCTCCACAATGGTTGTCTCCATGAGATTAACTTGACCATATTATTACCAATGTGACACTAACTAGCCTTGTTGAATACTGGAGTTATGCATGGACAATGATGGTGATGATGAGGGGAGGGGGATGGTGATGATGATGTGTTGTTGAAGATAAAGGTATTGGTGTTGATGATGGTGAGGGTAGTGGTGGTGGTGATGTGATGATGATGGTGATAATGATGTGACAATGATGACAATGATGGTAGTAATTATGATGGTGATGATTGTGATGATGGTGGTGATAATGGTGATGACAGTGATTGGACTGGTGATGATCATGGTGGTGGTGTTCATGATGATGGTAGTGATGACAGTGATGGTGATGATGACAGGTGTGATGCTGTTGGTGGTGATGATGGTGATGATCGTAATGAAGGTGATAATGGTGATTGTGGTGGTGGTGGTGATTTACTGAATCATTTCTATGTTCCAGGCACTGTGCTAAGATAACCTCTACAAGCATTATCTCACTTTATTCTCGCACCAATAATATCAGGTAAATATTGCTGTATGCATTCACACATGAGTAAACTAAGGCTAAGAAAGATAAGCTCAGAGGTATTTACAAGTGGGGCAATAGATTAATTAATATATGCACTAAATTATTCCTTCTTAGATCTGTAAATCTCAAATACCTAATTAGCTAATGTTGATACACATCTCAAGAAAACAAGTGAAAAAGGAGTGTACTACATTGACCCCCTTCCTGAATTAGGTCCCTTAACTAAAGGCCTGTCCACTTACTAGTTAAGAGACTCACAAGCCCACTCACTGAGCTTTGGTTTCCTCCTCTGTAAAATGGGGATACACAATATTTAACCTCGTGGGATTGCTATGAATATTAAAGAAAGCATGTAATGCATCCAGGATGGTGATTGGTATATTCTATCCCCTAAATACATTAGCTGGTTCATAATAGATGTGGCAAGAGGGACAGCAACAGCAAAACTCACTTACCTGACAGGTACTGATCACATTTAAAAGTCTGTATCAAATGAAATACACACACCCCAACACCAACTATTCATCCATGTGTTGATCTGTCCATTCAATCCTTGACTAACCCATGTAACTACTATACCCAAGATTCTGTGGTATTTTCTATTAGAAACAACACTCACTTGATGAGTAGTTTGCCCCATGAAGAGGCGCTAAGACAACCACTGTGGCCGATAAAACAACTGTCCCCAATTCCTTACCCTCTCTGTTATCACAACCTTAGCATAGAACTCCTCTCATAAAATCTAGTGCACACATCCAGTCCCTTGACTTTAGACTTGGCCATCTGACTTGCTTTGGGCAGAGGGTAAGAGGACACAGACCTGGACTATGCATGTGCAGGTGGGTACTTTTTTGTGCCTCTGACATAGCCAGGTAAAGAGCTACTTCCAGGCACCTGCTGCCCCTTCAACCTCAGAATAAACACCCGTAGAGAGGAGGCCACACCCCTGCAGTGAGGAGAAGCTAGCCCAGGGGTCCCCAGTGTGGGAAGAGCCCCCCAGGCTTGCCTTCCTAGGGACATGGTTGCGCTTATTGCGGACGCCGGACCAACCCCGCCCACGCTCCCGACTGCCCTGTGGAGCTCACGGCCCTTGAGCCAGGGAAGGTACAAATGTCCTCTGGAGAATTCAAAGAATCAGATGCTTCTCATTTGGGAGTTAAATATAAAACACATTTAGATTTCTTGATGGTGCTGGGAGAATCTAGGGCTTAATTTTGGGAACAGAGAGAGGAGAAGAAGTGCAAGGAATTAGGCACTTTGTTCAAATCCACACCAACCCCGTGCGCTAACCTCGGCCCATTCCATCATTGCCCTTGATGGCGGTGGCTGCAAGATGTTCCTCTCCCAGTGCAGACAGGCGGGATATGTTGTGCAACCACTGTGGAATGTTCTGGAATGCAGCTTTGGCCCCGCGTCCTGAGCTCTTGCAGTCTGCTCACACCTAACTAACCCAAACACCTTGCTTTTTCCATCTCAGTGTTGGGGGCTCACCTGGAAGCCAACTTGCCAGAGGAACCATAAAAGGCCCCCAGAACTGCAGGGTGAGGTGAGGTCACCAGCAACCAAGAAGAGAAGGCAGAGGAGTGAGCTGTGCTGGAGACAGAGCTGCCCGGCCAATGGGACGTTTCCACACGCCACCCCCTCCAGACCACCAGCTGAGTGGGGAAAGCCCCCTGCTGCGAGACAGGTGCCTGCGGAGGATGTTCCTGGAAATCCATGGGGCTCTCCTGCTCCCTTTCCTTTCCTGGAGATTGCTCGCCTCATGGCTCCATGGGATACTGTTAAGAGTATTAGCTTGGGATGATGTAACCCACCACTTGGTTATTCCTGTGGGTCCAGGAAAGAGTGGCTGACCCCCAAATGCTTCACTTGGAAATGTAGAATTTGGAGAGCAAAGACTGGGGCGTCTTACCCCCTGGTCATGCTCTGTCACTGCCCTAGAGCAGATTGGGGTTCCTCAATCCAGCTCTATGGCATTGGGTGGGGGGGCCAGGCAGTACTGCGCTTGAGGCACAGGCCATTGTAACATGCTTGTCAGCATCCCTCCTCACTGGCCTGTACCCTCCAGATGCCACTGGCAAGCAGCCTCCCGGGCATGACCGTCAAGAGTCCCCAGACATGGCCACCATACCTAGGGGAGGGGCTGCCCGTCCTCCACGCGCTGGAGGGAGCACCTATGGCTCTGGCTGCTGAGACCCCAGAATGGCCCTGGTTCTTCTTGCTTTTTTCTCCAACCTATCTGCTCAACTCATTCTTAAATTCACTGAGATAGACAGTTCTGCATCCTTAAAATAAATCCCTTTTTTAAACTCAGTTGCCTAGAATTGGTTTCCATTATAAGCAGCCCAAGAGCCGGCGTCGTGTGATGAACATTCAATAAACGCTCTCAGCGAGCACACTCGTCATCCACAGAATCGCTGGAAAGCCAGTCAGGAGACAGCATGGGAGGGCGCCAGGCCCCCTGAACGTAGGGGTCACCTGAGGTCTTACCATCACCCACAAACTGGAGCAGGGCCAGGTCAATCTGCCTCTTCCAAGGGGAGCCCTTCTGGAGGGCGATTCCATAGCCAGTGGTGGCGAAGATGTAGCCGCTCCCGATGGTCACCAGCTTGCAGCCCTCGTCCCTCCCGGCCTTGTAGTTCAGGACGGCCGCGTCGTAGATGAAGGCATCCAGCTTCCTGCAAGACAGAGCCAGGGGTCAGGGGTGGCAGGGAGCAGCCAGGGCCCGGCTCGGGAGCCTGACCCCACTTCACACACTGGGGACGGTGACTCACCGTCGCTCCATCCCCTCGTCATGGAAGGATCTATTTTTAATGAGGAGATAAAAGCTGCAACCTTTTCTCTCCAAGTTACAAGAGGCGGCTAAATAAAGACACGAAGAATCCTTATGCCCAAGTGAGTAAACAGTTTGCTGGTTCGCGAAGTGTTTGTCCTTAGTGCTCCCGGCTGCGGGGACGGCGCCTATTTAGGAAGGTTTGCACTGGAACCTGCCAAAGCACGAAGGGACAGGAGGGCCTGGTGGCTGGGGGCAAGAAGGGGACCGGGTGACGTGGGAAGGACATTGTTCCTCCCCAAAGAAACAGGGTCACTGCTTGGTTACACCACAAGAAGGTAATGCCTATTAGATTTTAGAAACCTGATCGGAATTCTCTATGTAGGAAACACTAAGAATAAAAATAAAATGTAAATTTCCCGTAATTCCACAGCTGAGAGGCAAATTTTGAATAGATTAGTGAATGATTTTCCAAATTTTTTCCATTTGTGCACCCACACACACACTACACCCACACCTACGTCTACACACACGCATCTTGGAGCTCAGGGGTTGGGAAGCTTTTCTGTAAAGACAGGATGGTGAGTTGCTGGGACGCCGTGGGTCATGCAGCCCACTGCTGCGGCTACTCGGCTCTGCTGGCGCAACCTGATGTGGGGTGAAATGTGCCCCCCAAACTGATATGTTGCAGTCCTAGGCCCGGGACCTCAGAATGCGACCCTACTTGGAGATCGGGCGTTTGCGAATGTAGTTAGTTAGCGGGGCAGGTGGCCTCGTCCTATGGGGCCAGCAGGTCACACCCAGGGAGAGGCCGCGCGGAGCCTGGGGTTCTGCTGCCACAAGCCCCAGGAGCTGGGGGACGCCTGAAGCGACCTTTCCCCAGAGCCCCCAGGGGAGCCGGCCTGCAGACACCTTGACCTCAGACCTCCAGCCTCCGGAACCGCCGCTCAACCCTCCCAGCCCGTGGCGCTTGCTGACGGCAGCCCGCGGGGACCGATCGGCTGCGGGAAGCAACCACCACCGAGAAGACAAAAAACGGGCCAACTCTGTTCCAGTAATCTCTGTGCCAATGAAGAGTCTCAGACCAGCCCAGCCCACGGCTGTGGCTGGCCAACCCTCCTGTCACTCCGCAAACAGTCTTGCCGGACGCATCCCTTCACATAACTGCTGTCTTTTCTCATTTCCCACCGCATGCGGCAACCACAGAGCCACGCGCAGAATGGTGCTTTTTCTGTTTTGATGTGTTTCTTTTATGGGGGTGACACTCCCGCAGTGAGGTTTCACACGCTGAATGGATATGCCCGCCATCTCCTTGAAGGTCACGATCTAGAGCGGCCTCAGATCTCAGAAGTCCCGTGTGCCCTCCTGTCAGCACTCCCCGAAGGCTGCCCCAGCTGACCCTTCTGGCCTGGCCAGGCCTAACTGACCGCCCAGACCCCTCGTCACGGCTGCTGTAGCGCTTCGGGTTTTAAAGTTACTTGAGAGGGCAGAGATGTTTGCCCTTGGCCGTGAGGGTGGATGTCTCCGCTCTAAAGTAGGGAGGAAATCTAAATCGAAGATTACTCAACTTCCTGACACTTTCTCGACTTCACTGCCTCTCTTTCTCCAGCAAGAAAACATAAAAGAGTGAAGCAAAGAAAAATAAAAGTGGCAGGAGAGGATGAAAATGCCACATCCTCTCAGAGACAGCTGCTGAAGGGCTCCCTATGGGCACAAAACTATTTGGGGGCTACAGCTGCATTCTTTTTTTTTTTAATTAATAAATTTTATTTTTATATTCCCCATACAATTGCAATCCCCCCATTCTGACCCCAATCCCTCCCCTCCCGCCCCCCACCCCCCAAAAAAGTGTCTCTGGTTCATAGTTTTTGTTTTTGGCTTATTTCACTGAGCATGATCCCTTCCAGCGCCATCCATGTTGCTGCAAGTTGCATGTGTTTATCTTTTTTGAATGCTGAGTAATTTCCATGGTGTATATGGACCACATCTTCTTGATCCAGTCATCTGTTTTTGGGCATTTGGGTGGTTTCCAAAGCTTAGCTATTGTAAACAGTGCTGCTGTAAACATAGGGGTGCAGGTGTTCTTTGGAATTGATGTTTCTGTGTCCTTTGGGTAAATACCTAGGAGTGGAATTGCTGGATCCTGTGGAAGCTCTATGTTTAGTAGGTCCAGAAATCTCCACACAGCTCTCCATAGTGGTTGGACCAGTTTGCACTGCATTCTTCATTTTAACTGGTTGCTCCTGTAATGGCTAGAGATGGGGGGAGGTGGTGAGGTTTGTCTCACAGAGAGACTGAAACTTTTTCTCCCTGGGCTGCAGGTGCAGTGACGTGCGTTGGCACTCAGAGAGGACTAGAGAGGATTGGATCACCCCAGTGGATCGGGGCATCCTGGCACCGTCCTTGTGGACGCCCATCAGTGCCATCAAGCCAAGAGGAAACAGCCTCTCTGGAGCAGCAGGCGGAGAGTCCCCGAAACACAGATGGGCTCTGAGGAGGCCGAGAGGACCTGGTGTGTCGAAGTGCCCGGGCGTGCGGCTGCCCCGGGGGCAGGTGGGAGAGTGTGGGTTCTGGTTTCGATTTGGACATGGCAGGAAATCACCTCCTTTTTCTGGGTCGCTGGGCCCCGTATGTAGGAGGAGGCCGGGACCGACAACATCTGTGACCTGAGAACGTCAGGCCATGGCGGCACTTGTGCTCTTGATGAGTCTGTGGGGCCAGTCTCCCCTAAAAGGCCAGGCAGGCTTTTCTAGTGTCCCGAGAGTCACCTTGACATTGGAATTAGAGGTCACTGCTGCCAGCACTGTCCCCATCTCTCGAAGGAGGCAGTTTGCTTAAGAGCAGAGAGGGTCCTGGAGGCCGAGAGAAGCTTTTCTCTGGACTGAGTCTTCTGTCCTTTTCTTAATCCAGGAAAAGACTGTCTCTCCCTCAGCTTCTGCCTCTTCCGAATTGGAGAAGCAGCCTCTGCTCCCCTCTTCTGACTTAGAAGAGGATCTAGCATGGGGGGTGTCTCACCCAGGGGCAGGGTCAGCAGTGAGGACGTCCTCTCTGTCTAAGAACCCCACTGTTACTCTCAGAGTGAGGACGAGGCTACCCGCTCCTTGTCTGTCACGTGAAGACGCCCCCTACGTCTCCTTGACGTCCCTGAGTGGGGGTAAGTATCCCTGGCCCACTCTGTTATGCATCAGAAGGTACAACCATGTAAATTATTCAGCCTGGTCCTTCTCCTGCTTGTCTCTCTGATGTTCATTTGTTCCTGGTGCAGACTCAGGAGAAGCCCGTCGGGGCGGGAGACAGGCGGGGCGCTTGTGCCGTCAGTGCCTCAGCTACCAAGGTTGCCATGGAGATGCCGAGACCCTGGGCTTAATTAAGACTTTCTGAGCCTCCCCCACCTCTCTCCTCTGAATCCCTCAAAAAATAAACATCACTACACGTGTGCGCATCCAGGGGCATCCCAAGGTGACGGCTATCGGTCGGCACTGCCGGAGCGAACTTTCCCCACCGACACACATGCGTTTCCGGGATGGGAATCTAACTCTGCACCTGGAGGCCAATCAAGAGTGTCCCAACGGCACTGTCTATCAGTGCTTTATGAACAGGTGTCGTGACTTTACCCCTAACTGTGTAGGACGGACACTCTACTGCCACCCCCACAGCCACAGGAGGAAACTGAGGCAGTAGAGGCGGATGGTGGGGCAGAACTCAATGGCTGAGAGCCTGATACTTGTGGGGAATATGGAGGCAGCTTTGTCTCTTACGGATGAAATTCAGTGTTGGGGGGCACACCATGAATCAGGCCCAGTGCCATGAGCAGAGCCCAGGGTGAGAGCCGCCAGCTGTGAAAGGCTGGCGGGTGGTTGCGCTTCCCTGTCTGTGTGCACAGCTGATTAGCCACTCGCGGGCTGGGGTCGCCAAGAGCATCTGGGGGACTGGAGCCCAGGGTGCAGAAGCAGAGTGAGCTATGGGCAGCCTGGTAATCGGCAGCTTGCGGGTTGGAATAACACGGAGACTAAATGCTGGCCCTGGAGGAAAGAGCCCAGATGTCAGCTGGAGGCTTGAGGGAGCACCGGCAAGGACACCCCATTAGGCTGCTCCGTGTGATGTCCTCGCTCCTGCTTTGTCCCTCCATCTTCCCGGCTCCTGCCCAGCTCCCTGGGCTGTCACTGGTTGACAGCTTCTCCTAACGGGTCCCGGGAGTAGCGGGAGGCTCACAGGACTGAGTCTGAGAACTGTGATGGGGCCAGAACCCTAAGCTGTCCCTCACCCCGACCCTGCCACCTCCACTCCCTACAGAAGGATGAGCTCGTCTCCAATTATCTGTGATGACACCTCGGCGCCCCGAAGTGAGTCCTGGAACAGAACCGGAGCCGAGACGAACGCCGTGCTGGTCTGTGCGGGTTGCGGATGGCACCCCCACCCGGGCAGGCACCACGGCAGCTGTGTGGGTGCTGATCCCCTCTCCTGCCACCGCAGTCCTCAAGGAAAGTGACTTGAAACGACAGTAATTCAGAGTGAGAGGGGGAAATGAGACCTCCTCGCTACGTATTTGCAAGAGTGAGGGCCTGTCACTGCGCCCTCAGCCTCTCGAACCCAGCGGTTTCCTGCCAGGCACCTTGGCAGCCTGAAGAGCTGCTCCAGCTTCGGAGGGTGTGGCACTGACCGTGTTCCCGCAGCCGGTCTCCTTTGCAACCTGCACGGATCCCGGAAAGTCCAGCGCCGATCTGTGCGCTTGTCAGCAAATCTAACTCTCCTCCACAGAGGGAGACCAGGGCGCGAGTGAGGGCCAGCCTCGGTGGGGAGGGGCTTGTACTGTCCGGCGGCTCGACATTTCCTAATCAAAAGTTTCCGGTTTCAGCTCCTCATCTCCTCGTGCATGTTTTCAGATGCTCTCTGGGGGTCTCGGCACATTTAAAGGCTAATTATATAGTTAAAGTTAATTATTCATTCATTAACATTCAAGAAGCCTATAACAAGACAGTGACTTGTTCTGATGAATTAATGAAACTGGAGTGTGTGAGTGTGTGTGAGTGTGTGTGTGTGTGTGCGCTCATTCATGTGTGTGTGCACTGTGGCGGTCTAGTCTAGTGTTACTGAAAGTCAAACATTTCTTTGGTGGTGAATGAAGGTATGTGTAGGTCCCTTCAAGCCTTGCCAGGAGGAGAAACACATCAGCTGAGACTCCGGCCAGCAGCTGTGACACAGTGACTGGGCGTCAGGTCCACCCCTGCCTGATCTGGAATAAGCCCTGTCATGGGTCCTCTCTGACCCCCGGTTCCTCCTCTGGGAGATGGGACGGGCCTGGCTGCTGGACGTTGAGAGGTGATGGAGGGGGGTTGTAAATTACAGGCGCTGGTGATGACATCGCTGTACCCAGTGGTGCGGTGGAGACAGCCAAGAAGCACTGGACACAGGACAGGGTGAGGAGGGTCGGGTACTGCTGGCCCATAATGGCCTTGGATGGAACCTGCCGGGGAAGACACAGGCCTTGGGCATAGGTTGTTCCTGCAGCCAGCATGGGATGGCCCCAGACCACTTTGGGAAGGTGGCCTAGAACCAGCACAGACTGAGTACGCAAATACAAACTTTGGAGTAAGAATTATACCCACATTAATTTTCACCAAGGAAGCATTTTTCAGGACAAACTCCATTAAGTTAATTTAATTCTTAGATCGATGTCTTGCGTGGCATACTTAAATTGTTTCCCATTTTTTTTTTTTTTGGAAACTATTTTCACTGGGATCAATTCTTCTACGTTTACATTTTATGAAGATTTGATTCATTGATCGGCTTTTGCACCATAACAAATTTTACTAATTTATAACTCCTGCTGTTGAGCTTTCTTCCGTGGCAATTATTCCTCCAAGTCCAATTCTCCAGGGTGAAAGCTGTGCAGAGAGCCAAGGTTGGCCAAGAAGATGCAAGTATCTATGAATTTTTAAGTCAATAACAAATTTCACCCTGTGTGCTTTTAGCTGTTGTCAGTTTAATTTGTGTTGATTGTTTCTAGGGGCATAGTTGCTATGAATTGGGCTGAAAAAAGGCTGAGAGTTAATATTTCTTTTTTAACTAAGAAGATTCGGAGCAACTTTGTAGGACAGAGGCAGTGAGAGGCAAAGGTGGAGGCACAGAGAACTGTAATTCTCAAAGCTTAGCTTTTAAGCATCGCGACACACTCTGGGAGTGAAGACGCTGTTGCTGAACTTGTCACCTACCAGGAAGGAGACAGAGCATCTCGGAGACCAGGAGACACAGGAGGGTGAGCGAGAGGATGGGGGAAGGAGTCAGTATCTGGTCAGGTCTTACTAAGTGTCAGCTACAGTGTCGGCCTTTCCCTAAGTCCATTCATCCCATTTTCAAAGAATTCAAGAGACAGGATTTTACAGATGTGGGGACAGGTGCAGAGAGGTTATTTAATTGGCCCAAGGTCTCACAGCTGGTAATTATCAGAGCCAGGTAGGAAATTCGGTGTTTCTCACTCCAAAGACCATGTTCAGCACCAAGAGGCCACTCAGGAAAAAAAGAAAAAGCAAATCAATTAATTCATCAGTCTAAAGTTTTCAAGAAGATCTGAACTCTGTGACCCAGAAATTCTACTTCTGAGAACTATTTGCACAAGTGCACACACGATTTCTAACACACCATGTGACTAACAGCCCTCTGGAGGGAAATGGTTAAATAAACTGTGGCACCTGCACACCACGGGATTCTCTCCAGCAGCCCAGGAGAGTGAAGGCAGGAGATGCCTACAGATAAGAGAGGCTCCTCACGGCAAATTATTAACTGAAAATCAAACTGTGACATTCTGCAAGAGCTTGATAGCACCCCACAAAATGAAATTCTGTAATTAGGTGCAGACATAGAAATAGATGCTGGGCCTCCTGGTGGCCTAGGGGTTAAAGCCTCAGTGCTATCATGGTGTCAGCCTGAGTCTGATCCCCGGCCAGGGAGCTACCCACATGGCGCAGCAGACCTCTCCTGTCTCCCCGCTGCTCCCCTCAGCAGTGTATCTCAGTAGATCCATCTGTTCTGCTCCCCACTCTGTCTCTGGTGAACCCTTTCACCCCCTGCACCTCTGGCCTACAGTGCAGTTCTTCTACACAAATAAATAAATAAATAAAAATATTTAAAAAAAGAAATAGATGCAAATGCATATGAGGAGAAATGGCATGTATAGCACATATATGGTTTGGTGTTGGGACATGTCAAGGAGATGCTTACTTATCTGCATTTTTCATTAAAAATGAGATTATATCTTTTAATGAGAAGCAATAAAGCATTGCTGGGAAGGGTCTAGGAGCTAGAACCACTTCAAGTCCCACCTCTGAAGTTAACCAGCACTGGTCTGGGCACGTGACTTAGTGTCTGCAGGACTCTCTGTAGCCAGTGGAGACACCGGATATGCTGATCCAGGGGCAGCCGAGAGGACTGAATGAGGAGTTACAGGTAAGGTGTTAGAGCAGCGCCTGACCAGAGGGAAGCCAGGAAGCAGGAATGGAGAAGGTGCAGGAAACCAGGCTGTGCAAGGACCGCATCGCCAAATGCTGGGCTCACCCACAGGAACCACGTCGCACACACGTGCACCAAGTATTCAGGCAGGAACCAGCGCTGCTGCCCACAGCAAGCAGGGAGGCTGCTCCCTGGGGCCCAGGCATAAGAAGGGAGCTTCTCTGCCAGGGCTGACACTGGACACTTATGGGTACAGGGTGCTGGGCAACCTCACTGTACCCTATGGGTGTGTGGTGGCTTTAACCATGTCCCCCTAAATCCATGTCCATTCAGAAATGTTGAAGGTGAGTTTATTTGGAAATTAGGTCTTTACAGATGTAATTAGTTCAGGGTCTCAAGGCAAAATCATCCTAAACTTGGGTGGATCCCAACTCCAGTGATTTTGAAGAAGAACCCCTTCTGAGAAGAGGAGATGGGGGGAGGAGGCCACTGCAACCAAGGCAGACACTGGAGGGATGCAGCCACAAGCCAAGGGAACCCGTGGCCTCCAGAAGCTGGATCCTCTCCCAAGGCTTTGGAGGGAGCATGATCCTGCTGACACTGTGATTTGGGGCTTCTGGCCTCCAGGACTGTGATTCTGTGGCTTTAGCCCCGAGTCTGGGTCTATGGCCATTCATCACAGCAGCTCTGCCATGGGCCCTGCCCTGCTCCCCTTGCGCTTCTCTTATAAGTGCAAGGCAGCTGGACTCGCCAAGGGAGAGGGGGCTGCTTTGGGCTGTCCCCACACTTACCATGGGGCATAAGCAGCTACCAGCCTATGCCCAGGCCTGCCACAGCCTGAGTGTGCCGGGTGCGGGGAAGGCCCCTCCTCCCCTGCAGCTGCCTGGGTGAGACCTTGTCCAGAGGACACATGAGGGCTGAGGCTATTCCCACAGTGACCCCTTTAGCAGCCGGGTCAGTGGGAAACTGCTGGCAATTTTCACAGCAGAGGAAGCGGAAATTAACTCCTGAACTGCCCCGAATCTGAGCTGCTTAGGGAAGCACCCACTTCCCTGGTCCTAGTCTCCCCACCACTCTACAGGGGTTCAACCTTCAACTTCGTGTTGGCACAAGCAGAGTCAGCGTTCATGGGTACAGCGAGATGCCGGGCTGAGTGTGAACACTGGCTCTGCCACTCATCAGACAACAGGCTTCTGCTCCCTGAGCCTCAGTTTCCTGTTCCGTAAAATGGAGAGAACACCTCGCTGGCAGAGTTGAATCAGGATGAACGAGACCGTAGACTTGAAGTCCCTGCGTGGACTCGGCAACCCTTAGGACGAGGCAACCCTTAGGAGATGGAGCTGCCGGGACCACCTGACTTCTCATCATCTTCCCAGCAGGAGCTCCCAACCACGCCCTTTCTGGGGTTGACTCCAATACGAGGATCACACCATTTTTGGTTTGTTCTCCCCTGATGAACTAACTTCTTTCCCCACCTCAGTAGAAGGAGCAACACTCTGGTGAGCAATACAAAGGCTTTCCAAGGAAAGGGAGACATTTTAAAGTTAAAGTCTGCACAAAATTGGCTCTAGGGGTTTTGTGTAACAGCAGACAATGAGAACTGGGCTCACAGCACGGTGTTACAGGTGAGCTGGGATTCATTATTTTATATCGTGGCACAAACATGAGCTTTGGAGCAAGTCTGACCCTAGACAAGTAATTAACCTCTTTATGCCTATTTCCTCGAAGGCAAATGGAAATGATGCCTGTCATCGTCTCATCAGGCTGATATGAGGCTTCCTTAGGATAAAACAGGCAAAATGTTCAGAACAGGACCTGGCACCCAGGTAAGTGTCCTATAAGTGGGATTTGTCAGTCAGGAACACCTCGCTTAGCTCCCCAAACAAATCAGGCAGCTTATTCAAAATAAGGTTTAGGTGGATGGAGAAAGCAATTCAAAGCAAGTGAATTCCAGGGTGGGGTTGCAGCAAAGGCCTCAGGGAGAGCCAGTAAATAGACATTCAGACTGTAAGTTGCTCAAGAGGATCATGGATTAAGCTCTGAACTATGTAGTGGCCGAGGTAAAAAGAAGGCCACGCCCAGCCACATGAAATGTGTTGTCCCCAAGAGGAAAGCATGCCTTGAAGTAAAGGAGGACAGAGCTGTTCCTGGCATGAATACCTGCGGGACGCTATGGGTTGACAACCTTGACACGGGGGTCTGTAATGACACCAGCAGCAAGCTGTCGAAAATAACTGCAATTGCTTCTAGGGCCCTCCAATGCCAGCCCAATGAAAACACAGTGTAGTGCAAGTTCAATGAATTCATGTTCCTCTAGCTCGATGATGTTGCCTAATCACCCAGTGTGAAGACTGACCAAGAAAACTACCTGGATTTAACTGAGAAAAGCAAAACAGATATGCAATTAGAGCAATTCAGCATTTGTGAACTGGATGAACATGTGGCCAAATGCCCAAAGGAAACGCAGGAAGAACTGGAGCATTATGCTCCGAAGAAACTTTTTTTATGATTATTATAAGTAAAAATTTGTTACATACAAAAAGGGTTTAAAAAGCCCATAGTCCTAAGCACCTAGCAACGCCTTCATGAAGTCATTTTAATGCATTTCATTTCTCTTTTCCGCCCTTCTCTCTTTCTTCTCTCTCCACCTCCAATCCCACAGAATTGGAATCCCACTTTGTTCATTACCCCCTTTAAAAAAATGTTTAACACTTGATGTCAAAATCAAAAACTTTGAAAATCCACTGACATAATTTTAACAGAGTTTAACAAGAAATAACTAAATACAAAGGAAAAAGGTGCCTGTACTTTCTGGAGTTTTTAAGGAGAAAATTCCTAACTCTATGATGAAGTGGCAATTATTTTTTGAGCTTTATTTGCAGTGTGGGGGTGGATCTCAGAAACCAGGTCATCGTCGATGTGATTTTCTCTGGAGATGACGCTATCCCATTTAGAACAGCTCCCAGAACCCTGATGTCTGCTTTCGAACTCAGCAGCTGAAAATGAGCCCTCTGTTTGATTCTGCAAGACCGATTAAATACAGCTAGTAGAACCTGCTCAGATGGCGTCTTGAGAAACCTGCTGTGCAAAGCAACTACACTTCGATGAGGACCCTTCCTACCTTTGCCTTGGCAATGTCAACATCCCCCGGCCAGTTTCTTTTGAGGCTGCTGCAATCTTACCAACTCTTACATCATCAATTAATAAATACATATATATTACCAAACATGCATAGTATATACAATATTGAATATGCGTATATAAAGTGTGCCTAAAATATAACTTCAGTCTCCAAGTCTCCCCTGGGCCCTAGCACCTCGTAGATCCAATTTTCTTGCCGGCATTGCCAAGCAGGAGGCCAGCCTTAACGCCTGCACTTAATAATTCCACAATGTAGTCACTTAGCTAAACAGCCTGCTGGATAATTGGCGAGCCATGTGAAGCGTCAGGTTCTTTATCTCTTGAAGGGGATAATAAGTGTTATGAAGATGAAGTGAGATTATGCATGGGAGGCCATAGCTCACAGGATGTTTGGTCTCATAGATGCAAAGGTGATAGGAGAATGTGACGATGCTGTGTCCGGGTCTCGTGGGCGCACCTCCCCTGGCTCTGCATTCTCCTCCTGAAATGCCTTTTTCATTTTTATCCAGTCCTCTCCAGACAGAACACCACGCGTTCAGCATTCAACTAATGAGCCTCTGGAAGCCCGTGGATGACCTATGTCTGAATCACTAATAAACTGTGGACTCTCCATCAGTTTGGAGAACCTGGGCTCTGAGGTTCAGGTTCGATGTTTACCTTTTCCTGGGAGATGCTTGACACCTGGTGGGATATGTCATCACTGACCTCCTTGTATTTTGACAGACACGCCACCGAATATAATTTGAACCTTGCAGAAAAAAACACTTCTTGGTCAAAAGACAACCCTCCTAATTCTTCTCTCAAACTCTTCAGTGTACAGGAAGACAAAAGACACCTGTCTGTTCCCTGACATCGCAGCACTGGGAATGAAATCAGACAGGGCACTGGGGGCCTGAGAGCTGAAGACTGATGCTTCTTAAAGGAAATTGGGATTTTTTTTCATAAATTATATACATATAATTGTGCATTAAAATCAATTAAAATTTTCTTTAAAAAGCACATAAACAAACCTGCTGTATGTTGAAATATTAGGCTCCTCAGAGTCCTGGGGACGTTGATTAATTTAAATCTAGGGAAGTGCTAGGCTTGCAGTCCTGCCCACTTCCCAGAACGGCTCGGAGAACATCAGCTTCTGATGACTGAGCGTTTGTAAATCTAAATCTGTCTCCACTCACTTGGGCTTCAGATCCCTCTTCTAGAACAGATGCTCTTGAAATCTGATTAGTGTACATCGGAATTACCTGCAGAGCTTGTTTAAGTATACAGAGCTCGTTGGAGCATACAGACTCCCCCTGCCCTGAAGCTGCTGACCGTGGGCTGGGGGTGGCTCAGGAAGCAGCGTTTTCACTAGCACCACCACTGATTCAGAACCAGGGTAGGATTGAGAAACACTGGCTGGGTAACTTGGGGTCACACATCACTTACCCCTGTTGGTTCAGGGGAGACCCACAGGTCCCAACAAATCTACTCCTGGAAAATCCTAATCTCTGTCCATAAGATCTGCCGTCTTTTCTCAGTGATTTACCTGGTACTTTCCAGAATGCTTTATATTTGTTAATTATGAATCTCAATAAACAATGAATCTTAGCAACATAGTTTTAAGTTTCTTTCTGCTTATCATCTTCCTAAAGCCATCTTGGACCCCGAAGAAGCATTTGGTGGGTCTACTCTTTGTATTCTCCCAATAACATGTGGCTGTTGAGTTTGTTTAGAAGAGTAGTTCTCAAATTTAGCATGATCAGAATCACCTGAAGCAAGAGGTCACAATTAAAATGCAGATCCACAGGTTCCATCACTAGAGATGATCCTCTGTTGGGCCCAGAAACTTGCATTTTAACAAATAATCCTGTGATTCAGGTGTAATTAATTCATCTGCTCTAGAAGAAGGAAGTGAAGCCAAAATGAGAGGAGATGGATTTACATTTACAAATGGCCTCTTGGAGAGACCTGGCTTTGGAGCATTATTCTAAATCCTTTCTGCAAAACTGATAGCCATTCATAGTTGTGGTTAGTCTGGATTTTATATTTTGGAAAATTCTAAATAAGTGCTCAAGTGTTCAACACAAAGAATCTTGGAACTATTTCTGAGATCAACGAGAAATGTAAACCACTCTTGGCCATAAATTGTACAAATTGTTTTCTGGGAGTTAGATAATAATTAAAACATCTATCTTAGCAAGCTTGGGCAGATGGTGGGTTTATTCTTTATTCAATCTTTGATTTAGGGGGTGCTTTACACTATTACTTCAAATGCAGAAACTAGAGCTAATGGAGTATGAGTTCAGTGGGGCGATTCGAACTGCTGCTAATTCAGAATCACACTATAGTTTGAGATATATCTGTCTAGTAGCCCAGCGTCACACACCACTCAACCTCCTTGGTTCAGAAGAGGCCCACAGGTCACGACAAAACCATTCTTAGAAAGCTAGGGAAAAATAACACAGCCTTTTCACTTTTCAGATGGGGAAACTGAGGCTCAGAGAGGTGCCACAGCTTGGACAATGATAGAGCCTGACTCAAGCCAAGCCGGGATACACATTGGACCATGATGCAGAGTCCTCTGTGTCTCCCAGGAAGTTGCATCTATGCAGAAGCCTCCCCATTTCACCACCCTGTGTGCGGGTGACTGACTCCATCTTCATCTGCGCATCCCCAAGTCTTGTGGGTAGAGGGGCAGGTCCAGCAACTGAGCTACCTGCTCGGGAATTTTGAAGGGTCACTGGAGTTTAGGGTATTGGGGTACTGTAAGGATCATGTCTGAAGGTCAACAATTCAGGGGCAGGTAAGGTACCTCTCTCTATTTTCTAAAGGGAAGAAAACTTCCAGAGACTGTACAAACTTCCAGAAGTTGTACTGTACTTGGTGAAGGAAGGCAAAGGCTAATTTTCAAAGCTGGGTGGTGGGCACACCAGGAGGTCATATTATTAGTAATATTATTCATTCCTTCAACAGTAAACCCTCATGATAATTACTCTTTTAAAATTATTTTATGATATATCCCATAGTTTAAAATAATGTATTTCATAATGAAAAAAATTAAAAGGAAATGAGATGTCAGAGGGAAGGACAGAGAACTTTCAGTGTGTGGGGTAGGCATTTGAAAGACACAGTCTCGCAGCAGGATGAGGAACAAACACACTCGGCCCAGAGTTTGCTGACCCTGGAGCTCTCAGCTGCTGGTTCTCATAATCATCTAAGGCTTCATTCACTGGAGCCACAGTTCATTCCATACACTGAGAAAAGTTCCAAATATTAAAGAAATGCAACTGAGACAGGAGAAAGTGGTTTTGTCATCTCAGAATGGAGCAGGAGTTTTGAATTATGGGTCAAAATCCAGAAGCCACAAAGAAATTGATAAATTGCACAGGAAAATGAAAAATCTGCATGAAAAAAATAACATCTGCAAGTTCCAAAAACAAACAAAAATCTGGGGAAAATATTTGCAATCACACCACAAATAAAAGGGCTCATTTCTCTAATATATAAATCAATATGAAAAAGCTCAACAAACCAATAGAAAATATAGCAGTTAAAAAAAGAACTACAGATGGTTTCTAATTGCATATGAAAATATGGTCAAATTTTACTGATAATAAGAAAAGTGCAAATTAAGAGAGACTTCAGCACATTTCACCCATAAGTAAAATGTAATGAGACTGATGACACACTGTTGGCAAAGACTTTGGGGAGATAAGGACTGGAGGTGCTCAGAACAGAATTCCCTCAGATGTTCAGAACAGGCCTCCCGAAAAAGTGCCATCTTGACATGATGGGTGTTTCCAGCTGTGGTTCACTGAGGCCCTGCAGGCTTACAAGAAATTTTACCTCTCCCTTAACTATCTAGAAGAATGCAAGCTGGGGGCATTACCCAGAAATAACCTTCCTATTGGAGAAATCTGTCTATACAGCAGGACAATGTCTAATTACAGAGCATCTGGTCTTCATCATGTGTACCACCCTCTCCTTGTCATAAGAGCCTCCCACCCTCCTTAAAGCCCCCTATCCCATTCCTGAGCTCAGTATATACCCTCATTTTTCCTCACTGATCTTGGAAGCCTAGTTACCATGTAGATTCCCCAGAGTTATGTAATCAAGTTGTTTTTTCTCTCCTGCTGATCTATCTGATGCTGTTTTGTAGATTACACTAGCCCAAGAAGAACCTAGAGAGGTAGGGGGCAATTTTCCCTCTGCCCCTACAGCACTCTCATACACTGAAGAGGTCAAGATGAATTCCCTTTGGAGGGAAATATGTCAATATATATAGTCTTTGATCCAGCATTTCAAGAAATTTATTCTACATTGTATGTGGCTCACATATGAAGATATTCATTGCAGATAGTTTGCAACAGAGAAAGATTGGAAACCGCCTAGATGTCCATCAACAGAAGCCTGAGTGCACACTTTTGGTACCTGCATGCAACAGAAGACTATGACTCTGCAAAGACTAATTTGGACTATTTATTCAGTGGAAGGATACATGGGAAATCAGTAAGTGTAGAGGATGCCAGGGAGATAAATAGCATGGAAGGAAGACTCTTCATTGTTTATCTTTTTCTATACTTTCTCATTTTTGAATTATGCAAATGGATGATTTATTTCAGAAGTGAATTTAAATAATTAACCAAGGAGTCGTTTAAACATGTAAGCACTTTCCCTCAACATTCAGCATGCTAAACCTGAAGGTCCAGGGATGAGTGATGCTACATCCTCACCTCCTACCTATGGGGTTATTTCTTTTCTTTTTTTTTTTTTAATAATTTATTTATTTATATATATTTTACATCATTGTTCATTTTTTTACAATGTTTGCTTTCTTTTCTCAGGTGTGGTCCCCATAGAATTTTCACCACCAATTCACCCATGTACCACATTCCTTTAGCTCTCGTCTGTGCAAAGCACCCCCTATGTGGGAGTGTAAAGCACCCCCTACGTGGGAGACTGACTATAGAGTAATCCCACCATCTGCCCAAGTTTGCCAAGATAGATGTTATAATTATTATATGGTTCCCAGAAAGCAATTTGTACAATTTATGGCCAAGGATGGCTTCCATTTCTCTACCCCCTTTTGTCTGCATTGTGAAAAAAATGAAAAAGAAAGAAAATGACCCATTTTGTGCTCTGGGTGACAGATGGATGAAGGAGGAAGCGGCCAGGCTTCTTCCACTTTTTCTAGCCATCCACAGGCATGTTTATGGTCTGGCTAAAGTAACCATATATGATGACGAGAAGACCTCAGTGGAAATGAACAAACAAACCCCCCACCCATGGCTAAACTGGAAAGTCCTGAAATTCTGGAAGGTTGGTCTTTTCTGGTATCTACAAAATTGAGCATGTGTACACTGTATGGCCTGTACTCGACATGGCACAAAAGACACACATCGAATGCCCTTGGAAGCACTACTCCCAAGAGCGCAAAATGGGATACAGCCCCAGCTGACCACATGAAGATGAGAAGAGACAGGTGAGTGTGTGGTGTCCCCACAGGGAAACGCCGCACGACAATGGGACGACACAACCGGAATGCTGTGCAATCTCACGACAAGAATGCACCAAGAACACACGCGAGAAGGAAAACAGACCACACAAATGTGTGGTTATAATTACAGGTTAGTGTCACAGGCAGAATGAAGCTATGGCTTTGGGAGGGAGCATGGGCTGGAAGGCAGACGGAGCGGGAGGCTGGGGATGAGTGGTTGGTCTGTGCAGTCACCGAGCAGCATACTCAGTACCTGTACATTTCCTGCACGTTGTCCTGCTCTCATAAAAAGTTTGAAAGAATCATTCTAAGCCAGCGTGTGCAGTATGGGAATGAGATGTGTCCAAAACTTCTAAGTAGGGGCTTCCCCGGTGGCGCAGAGAGTTGAGTGCAGCAGTCTCTGCATCATGGGTTCAATTCCCAGCTGGCCAGGGAGATTCCCACATGGCGCGGCAGACCACTCCTGCCTCGTCTGCTGCTCCCCTCAGCAGTGCTTTCGGCCCGTCTGCCTGTTTTGTTCCCCGCTCTGTCTCTGGTGAATCCTCTTGCCCTTCCATGCCTCTGCCCTGTACCCCTGCTATTGTATTAAAAAAACCAAAAAACTTCTAAATAAGTGCTGTGCTAGGCGCTGTTGCAATACAGATTCCAAAGAGACTGATGGGACCTAAGAGCTACCAGCCTTAGCTGACAGCTCCTGGGAAATTATGCTGACACCCACTCTCGATGGCACAGGGGGCCTTTACCCCACCAGACACAAGGGAGCAGCAAGGCTGTGGAAAAGGGCTGCAGAACCACCAAGCGGAAGGGGCTGTTGATTAGGCTTCCCGGACGGTAATGCCCCGCCGTCACGTTTCACCGGTCAGGAGGCCTGACCGCCGAGATGCTCCACGCAAGTCAATTTTCTGGATAAGCAAAACTTTCCTCATTAAACAAAGACTTCATTTAAAACAAAATCATTTTTTAATGGAACCCTTTCAAAAATGCATTTCACACATCCCTGCTTGCTGAAGAGTCTGCAGAATAGAATTTAACCTTTTCACCAAATAACAACACTCACAGTGAGGGCCCTCTGTGTGCCAGGCGCGGCCCAAGATGCTTTCATCAGATTTTCTCTCTCAATCCTCACAAAGTCCTATACTTTAGGGCCTGTTATTACGCCCATTTCATACAGGAAGTGGAGAGCAATTAAGTAACTGTCCGAGGCCTTTTAGAGAGGAGAGAGGCACCCTCTAACTCCGCAGCCGAAGCCCCAAGCCACTAAGCTCTCTTTCTGTCACAGCTGCAGTGACTTCCAGTGCTGCCCTCTGGGGTACCCACAGGTAGACCAGAACCCTGACTGCACCTTTCATGATAACCGAGTCCCCCTGCTTTTCTCTTCACATTCCTTTCCCCTCGCACCAATGTTACACTATTAGTTTTCCCAAAAAGCTACACTCCAAAGACTCCCATCTAAAATCAGATAAAAATCTATACCCCTTTGCATTCACCACGTTAAATGAAGTCTCAGCCTCCTTAGATCTTTCTGTTTGGCTAAAATATCCCATGGAGTTGAACCAACTTCTTTATTGGTTTACGCAACCCCCTCTGGCTTTCTGCACTTCAAAGGGTCCTGGATTTGCTTTTCCTTAACCCAACTCAGGAGGAGACCTGTGATGCCCCTCAGATTAACAAAAGCTGCCCGCAACTGGGGTCCATCCTGGCTGCAGCCCCTCGCCAGATAACACAGGGGTGGGGACAGATAAGCACAGGGCGAGTGGAGAGTCATTTTCTGGAAGGCTTACAGGCTGGCGGCCTGTGGAGAAGAAGAAACCACCATCCTTACCCCGATTTCAGGCTGACCAAGGCATCCTCCACTCCCTTCTGGTTAAATTTGGTCATGTACTGATGCATGTAGGGGTAGTTATTCCGAATGTTTCTCTCTGTACTTCCATTAGGCACCGTGCCAAATCGAAAAGGTGGGGAATAGTCGTGGGGTCTCTGAAACTAGAGAGAGAGAGAGAGAGAGAGAGAGAGAGAGAGAGAGAGAGAGAGAGAGGTCAGCCACGGCTCTGTCAGTAGTCATGCATATACTTGCCTTAGTGCAAGACCACAAAACCAAATCAAAACCAGAACATGCTTTCTGGAGCTTCTTTTCTCCTTAACTACATCTTCCATCTTCCACAGGTCTGGTTGCTACGGGAGGCCGGAAGCAGGTCTGTCTTGCCTGTGCTGTCCCCATGTGCCTCGCACAGAGCCTGCTTAGTGATGCCCCCATATTTGTTGAATTGGATTTGTAGGATTGGCCTCCCCCAAAATATATTCAGATAGGCTTTTCCCCACGTGTCACCTTGGCATGCAGAGCATAGGCTCGTGGTGGCCCTGTGTGTCTCAGGAGGAACGGTTACAACAGCTTAGAGAGAAGAGTACCCAGATGTGAGGTCATCTCTTCAGAAATGACCCTCCAAAGGCAGGGCAAACGTCTGCAGGCAAGGTTTGGTCATGGAGAGCACCCCTTCCTCATATCATTCCCTCTCCTCTGTCCTTGGTGCCCCAGGCACCAGTCCTATTCCTTAGCTCAGGTTATAAACTCTTGCTCGCTTCCATTTACTTCAGAATTTCCATTCATGTCCGTTCTCCACCCGTGTAATGGAATTTCATCTTTTTCTCCCACTAATTTATCTGCCTTTGTTCGTGTGTTTACTTGGCCAGTAGGAGACGCACCCGAAGGGATGGGGGGGCCTTCTCCCTGGCCCTCTTACAGAATTTTTGTCCTGCTGTAGAGACCAGTTTAGTGATGGTGCCCAGGCAGGGCTCAGAAGTGCCCGTTGAGCTGGGATTAAGGTTTTACTTCAGTTCAGTTCATTCATGTGCCTCATGATGACCTCTTCTGTGATCCTCACTTTCCCGCCTTTTTCTGAACTCCACTCACCATGTGTTCACTGGACCCAGAGAATGATGAAGGGGAGCAGAATTTGTAACCCAAATATGCCTCTTTGGCCTAAGGATTATTTTAGGCTGGTTATTATTTTTTTTTTAAAGTAGACCATTGCCACACACTCATTCTCTGCTCACTCATTCACTCAAGTGTGCATTCATGCACGAAGGCAGTAGTTGTGGGGACCAGAATGGCAGGCTCCATGTTGAACTGAAGTTCCCACTAACCATGAGGGGATGCCCATGTCTTGCTCTCGAGACTCCAAACAGACAGGTTGTCCATATTTCCCCAGGCCCCTTGCCTGGCTGATCCTGTCTGCTCATAGCTGCAGCACTCGGAGCAACCCAACCAAATGAGGCAAGAACTTTACAAATGTTGCCTCATTTAATCCTCACAACAGCTCACCTAAGAGGCTCCATTCTACAGGTGAGGAAACTGAGACTCGGAGAGGTGATGCAACCTACTCAAGAGGATGGCCTGGAACTCACACTCAGATATGCCTGTCCACAAGCTAATGTGAACTCTCATTCCTCAGAGACCATTGCTAGTGACCCCTTCTCTTTAAGAGGGGAGGACCATGAGACCCAGACAGGGCAAGTCCAGGGCGACACCAGAACCAGGAGGAAACTTCTCCTAGCCCCGAGGCGGGCATGTCTTTCATGGAACCGTGACCTGCCAAAGACAGCATCCACATTTACCCAAGAGCCAGGCTGACCAGAAACATTAGACTTTTCTCCAGACTCACACCTCATTTCACTGTTAATTAAAATTTCTAGTTGAAAATCATTTTCCCTAAATTAGGCGTGCTGCTGCCTGGTAAGCAGTCACAACTGGATTTGGGGGAGGTGGCCTTACACTGTCCAAATGAGCTCCTCCGGCTGGGTGCCCTGTGCTGGAGTGTGTGCTTGAACAGCAAAATGCTTTGTGCTCACCCCAGCAAGCAGTGTTTCAACTAATCCCCAGGAGAGGCGGCGGACCGGCCCGGGATCACTTGCAAGGCAGCTGCCTGCTCTGAGGCCAGAGGCACGAGCGCTGTTGTTCATAAATCTAGTTGTTGTAGCAGCCGTTCCCAATCTCCAGAGGCCTCGGGAGATGGCCTATTTGACTAAACGCCTTCCACTTCACTCCCCATCTGTTGCAGCGGAGCCTTATCGCTCTCCCAGGTCCCTTCCTTCCTGCCCCGGGTTTGCACAGTGACAGAGACAGATCTTCAGTCTCAGTGATGAATCTCCACGCTCCCTGGCCCTGACTGTTCCATCACCCACACGGAATTCAACCGGGCGCCAAGATCTAGGAACCCTTCCCGCTAGACGAAGGGCTGTCAAACTTTTTGAAAGCATGACTCACGATGCATTTTCCATCTCCTTCCCGTACATACACACACACATACACACACACAAAACTGCACAGTGCTATTTCTTTGTGTGACACACTCTGATGTTCTAGTGTCTTAATGGTCACAAACCTTAAATTAATTGCATGGCTTGCTAACGAGTCACAACCTACAGTGCACAAAACGGTTAGGGGGAGTGAGGCTCGGCTCCTGATGCAGGGCCTGGCTCCCAGGACACACTCTGTTTCTTACAGGAATGATGGCTGCTGCAACTTTCTTCCCAAGAGTTGCGTGCACAAGCAGAGAGAAACAAATGAGAGCTTTCACAAAGGAATGGGGGTGCAGAAGTGCCCAGTTTCAGCGAGACCACAGCACAAGGTAATCACGGTGCCCAGGGTCCGCAGGTCTCCAGGGCCTCTCTTTAAGGCTGCGCCATGCCCCCAACCACACCCCTCCCACCCCATTCATGTTAACTGGATTCACCTGGCCTTGGCCTTAGGCACAAATTTTCACCTGCCCCTTAGGAACCAAATACTTGGGGGAAGCCCCTTATGTTCTCTCAGCCTCAGTTTTTCCTTCAATAAAATGGTGTTGCTCTTGCAATTAATCATACGGTGCTTGAAAGAATGCTAGGCATCCTGTAATGCCTTATATACATTCTCTCCTCACATTTGTTACCCAGTGTGACTTTGGTCAAATAATAGTCAACCTCTCTCTGATTTGGAGAACAGAAGAGGATTACAGTCTATTATTCTGCTCTGCATTTTCCCATTCCATCTGTCCATTGCTCAGTAACAACACTGACATGATACAATCCACAGTGTGCCAGGCAGTGTGAGGATGATTTGTCACCTCCCTATCAACCTTGCCCGAAAGGTATTAATATTCCCCCCTTTATTAGGAAGTTAAGCCTGGGGAGGCTGCCAAACCAAAGGCCACACACCCACTGTCTGATAAAGTCAGGACTGAACCCAGGTCCCTCAGGCCCCAAATACAATATTGCTCTTCCTGCCTCCCGGAGATGTTTTCCTGTACCAGACTGATTGTCAACATTTTGCAGAGTCTCCACCAACATTCCAGGTTATTTTTTTTTTAATTAATTCCCAGGGGAGTGTTTATCTATGAATTCAACTATTTATAATTTAAGTCCAGGCTCATCTGAGCACACCATGGGCTCCAAAGTTTCTTTTTTCACAGCAAGCCCTGGTACTGCGAATGACTGAGAAGTACTATAAACCTGAGTTGTTGCACGCATACCCATGATTTTTTTTTTTTAAAGAGTGAAAGAAAAAACACTGGTGTATACAGAATCAAAATAAATTGATTCAATATAGATTTTTATCTTGCAAAGCTTTTTGGTATATCTGCTATTAATCTTGTGGGAGCATTTAGCTTATTTACTCCAAGAATTTTCTTGTTTATCTAATTGTATCAAACATTTAATTAAAAGAGCTATCTGCTTGCAGCTAATGCTCTGAGCACGGAAACGGAGCTGTGTCTCATGAGGGTCTTGGATCTGTTACGAGGTGTTTCCAAGTCAGAGAAGGTCAGTCAAATTATTAGTGGCTCTAATTAGTTTTCCCACAAGCGATCCTGTTATTCAAACCCAAAACTACGTAGCAAGGGTTTATTTTCTCCCCTAGCCGCTGAAAATAGCAATGCAAAGCAAGATACGCTGCTAACTACTTTCTGGAAAAATCATCCAGCCCAGGACTTGGCTGCCCACTGCCCCACGGTCCCTCCCACTGCTTCCTCTCAGACCTGGGCTTTGCGCCTGAATGTGATGGCATCACCGACAAACAGTGCTTTGTGTCTGCAGAGGATTTTCGAGGCTACAAGGCACTTTTATTTCTGCAGTCTCCTTCCAGCCTCACGACAGCTATGATTGCCAACATGCAGAGAGGACTAAGGAGGCAGGGAGGGTTAGGTGACTACAAAGCATCACACAGGTATTAAGTGGCAAAGAGGAAACAGGAACCCAACTTGGCCCACTACGCACCCACTAAGAGCAGCGCTTTATCTGCTGCTTACAGCTGCCCCATGGCTTAGGTGGGGGTCTGCCAGAAGCCAGCCCTGGCCAAGGAATTGGGGGAACATGATTTATTAAGGAAGGGCTCCAGGAGGAACAGAAAGGAGGGCAGGGAATGGAGGAAGCTAAAGGTGTGATTTCAGGGAAGGTCTCGACCTCACTGAGACCCTACGAGGGGCCCTGCAGGGCACACAATGTCTCCGCCTCTGCTGTGCTGAGAGGTGATGAGGCTGCTGGGCTGTGCTCACACCATTAGCTCTGGCTGCGGGGACTAAAAAGATGCGGGAACTTAAACTTCTGGGCATTCACTGCCCCATGCCCAGAGGTAACCACCCTCTGTGAATCCCTCATGAGCTTCTGCCAGCAAATGATGGGCCGGGGACACAGAGCTGGAGTAGGGGGCCCAGCAGATACAGGTGGAGTAGCTACAGTGTCCCCCACACTGTGCATTTCGGTGTACAATCAGGGGGGCTCCCAAGTGCCAGGTAACATGCTCACACCCTCCCCTGACAGTTCCTTCCCCCAAATCCATGTCAATCTCAGCAGCCATCTCCTCTACAACACTTACTCCTGCCTGGAATTTTCTTCTCCATCTGCTGTGTGTTTATTTCTTCCTCCTAGCATTTCAGTTTCAGGGCAGCGCAAGCTCAGGCTGCCAGGCTCGCCACAGTGGCCAGAACAACCTCTCCAAGACTTAAGACCTAAAAGTCGAGGAGGACCAGCCATAAGAATAACTGAGGGAAGAATGTGCTGGAAGGGGGCAGGGCACTGCAGCTAAGTAAACTTGGAGGGTTCAAGGAACAGAAAGGGCTTTCATGGGAAAGAGGAGGGACTCGTGGGGTGAACTGGGGGTCCCGCGGTGCACAGAGTGGCATTTCTCAAGCTATAGGGAGAAGGCATCAGTGACCCGCCCCCCACAGGGGTGATGGCCCTGTTGTGGGGGTGACTCCCCAAACCCCATGGTCTCTTCGGTGTCAGTCCTCTCTGACGTCTTTCCACCACAGCACATGTCACGGAGAAACTGTTATGGCTTTTCACAGCCTGATTTTCCATTCAGCAGTGTTGATGAATGCCAAAAGGATAGATGTAGGCTTATGTCAACAAGATACGAAGTGCAACTTTCTAAAGAGAGACAAATTAGCCATACAAAACCTGTGCTGCGCTGCAAATCGGACGCTGCTGAGCTTAGCAAGTCAGGACGTCAAATCTCCATAAGAGGCTGCACCCAATCTACCGCCTTTCTTCCTCTACGTGCTGTTCTGAATAGACACTCACACCCCACAACTCGTGTCCCATTTCAGGGGGGAACGGAGAGAGCAGGTGTTATTACTTCCCTGCCGTTTACTGATGTGGGAAGCGCAGCCACCAAACAAGAAGCTCAGATCATCTGAGTAACACGAACCAGGGAGAAATGTAAAATCTCTCTGCTCCATTTGTTTGGGGGAGTTGGGTTGGGAGTGTTGATGAAGGGGCTACAGTGTACAAAGGAGCCGTCAGCTTTGTCTCCAGCAGAGCTTAGAGATACCAGCTCATGGCACGGAAGGGGAGCCAAGGCCACAGTATTTAAGAGACTCATCAGGGTCACAGGACTAGGAGGGAACTATAGCCTAGAGCACCCAAGTTTCTCCTCCCCAACAATGATCTTCCTCAACATCACATTCTCCCTGAAAGGTCAAGTTTCAGGCTAAGCTACAACATGCCCTTGAGTCAAGGGATATGGCAAGCAATATCGGCAGATCATAGAAATCTGAGGAATGACCACCTGGGAAAACCAGACTTGCAAATTCGATCTGTAATCCTTTAGCTCTCACAGAGTTAACCTCAAGTTTTTCTTCCTGAAATGTTTAGAAATATGCCAATTTCACTTAAGAAAAAAAAAAAATCCTCCGGCTTTTTGATGGAGAGATGGAGGGTTTGGACAAACAGAGTCTGAAATCTCTCCCTTCCAAAGGGAGAACGTTCAAGGTCAACCCCCAGGCACAGGTGAGAACAAGGTGACCTTACCTTCTTGTCACTGAGGCCAGTCACTTGGTCCACAAATTCTTCCTGGATCATGAAGGCAGCCAGGTTGGCCGTGTAGCTAGCCAGGAAGATGACAGCGAAGAAGGCCCACACGGACACCATGATCTTGCTGGTAGTCCCTTTGGGGTTCTGGACGGGCACGGAGTTGTTGAACACCAGGCCCCAGAGGAGCCATATCGCTTTCCCAATCGTGAAAGAAGGCCCATGCGGTGCTGCAAACGACAGAAGGGACATTCTCAGCGCTTCCTCAAAACCGGGCCAGGACCTGGCGACATCTGCGTGTTGGTGAGCATTTGCTAGCTCCAGGGTGCCCAGCGGTGATGCTGATGGCTCCAGAAGGTGGATTATGTCATGGCTGTCACCTTCGTTGCCCCAGAACCATCACCACAGTTAGTCCAATTGTTAGGGGGTAAAGGATGTCCTAAAGCTAATTCCATACAGGCTTTGTGGACTCCACCCCCACCCCAGGCCAAAGCCAAAGACACTGGGAACTCCAAATCCCATCACCACCCAAGGGAAGGTGGCTGGGACCTGAGGGTGGGGTTAAGCAGCCAGGTTTGGTATAAAGCCAGACATGTGGGCTTTGGTGGGGGGGGGGTGTCCCTTTTTGGCTCTCCGCCAGCTCGCAGTGCTTGGCCAGCTCTCGGAGTGCCTTTGGGTTTCCAGGTTGGCAGATCAGGTAGGACGCATTAAAGACTTTATTTCCCTATTTTCTCCCTGAGTTGTACATTTCCTTAATTCCCTTTCCCTTGTAAATAAACCTTTTATTAACCTTTTGTGTGTGCCTGTAGTGGAGTATTCATAAGTCCCTTTTAAGCGCGCAGGTGAGGACCCCATAGCTAGGCAACCCGTTTTATATCGGGGTTGCTCCATAATGGTTTTCCTTTAAAAATTAGCATTCTACTCATATTTCTATCTAGCTGCATTATGTGTGTGTGTGTGCCACTTTTTTTAAAAGAAAAAAATGAGAGAAAGGAGGAGAAAATAGTTATGCAAAATGTGGGTTTGAATGAGAGGTAGTGTTATGACCTGTTTTAAATTTGGATTTGATTTCTATTTGGCGGAACCAATCTCCTTAACAAATGTAAAGAGAGCCTTACAAGAGCGTGTGCGTGGGTGTTTCGGTATCCCTTGGCCATGCAATCAGAGAGGAACCAGGCAGCTCCACAGGGCTGATGTTTGGTATTCTGATCCGATGGTCCCTAGCAATTGCTCCTGTTAAAACTCAGATGGAGAATCTGCACAATATAGGAATTAAACTCAACTAACACCCTCTCCAACTGGAGACATTAAAAAAGGAACAACAGAGCTTAATTCTTCCGACGCATCACAGATGGAAGACATTTGGTTGCAGGGTCACGGAAAATGTATAGCACTTTTTCTCCCTCTGTGTATCCTCGCCAGAGCTGTGTGTCCCTTTGAAGGGTCTTACATGTTCTTTGCAATATACTTTACTAAGGAGGCAGAGCAACATGCCCGAATCACTGAGGTGGGGAATACGCGGACTGTAAAATGCACACAGTAGGGCCCTCAAGCCCTTTTGGCACAAGGGGAAAAAATCAATGAATGCCCTCATTTCATGGGGAAAAAGGTCTTCCTTACCAGAAGGTTAATTTTCATGTCATTTAAGTAAATGAAGATATGAAAAAATGATCTACTCAGAGTTCAATTGGCAAGGCAAGCAGAGTGGGCAATAAATAAAGTGGCACCAGTGAATTTAGATTGATGGAAGTTAAGGAGGTTCTGGGCAGGCAGCCTAGGAGAGGGAAGCTCTGCATGCTGGAGGCCAAGCGCAGGCTCAGCAGCGCTTCGAACATCCATATGCAACACATTAGGGGGAGGCAATTAATTCTATTATTCTCCATCTCCATTTCTCCTGTTCCTCTTTGGCTAGTTTTATAATCTTCTGGGCTTATTCCCAAGAGCGGAGAACTCTTCGGAATCAACAGTCAATCCAGTTAACTTCATGAACGACTTAATTTTATTAGAGATTCATGTTGATCAGAAGCGACAGTGATGTGGGAATCAGAAACAGGCAGTTGCAAGGGATCTGTCCGAGGCTTGTGGGAATTCTTGATTCGTGAATACGGTTACTAGGGCCATATACTTTTCCCTCTGAAGTGCAGTGAGATGTAACTGAAAACCCTTCTGTGTAAAGAAACAAGTAGCTGTCATTTCCTGAGAGCTTCCATATGGAGATGAGCAGGAAATGAAAAGCCTGCAGGTAATGGAAGGGCTCAGTGGGCCCGCTGGGTTCCTTTCTTCACAGAGGTCTTCCAGATGTGCTTCAGCCAAGGAAGTCATCGTACATGACGGGCTTTTCACAGGGTGTTAGCCTCCAAAATAGACCTCACTTATCTTGATCTCCATGACCCCATCCCAGTCTAAAATTGTAACCCTTGCCCTTGGGAAACTTGAACATATTCCTAACTCGTCTCTCTCCTCCCCCTACTGCCCGTTCTTCCCTTATCTTGATGGGTAACCCCACCGACCTTTCCACAGGGTCCATGTCTCCTCACCCCTTCCTTTCACGCTATTTTGAAAAAAAGCTTAAATGCAACTCTATTCCTCTAACTTTATCATACCATTGTCCATCCCATGCATGACTTTTATGCTTCCTGAGCAAGACAGCAGCCTTTCCAAGGCCTTTGCACTTGCTGTTCCCTCTGCCTGGGATGCTTTCCCCTATCTCCCACCTGCCTGGATCCTCCTTACCCTTCAGGTCTCAGCTCAAATATCCTCTCTTCTGAGAGTCCTCCCTTGTGTGACCATCCTATCTCAAGGAATACCCCCACCCATTCATGTTCTCCTTTCCCCTTCTACTTGAGATTTAGTGCAGTCGGTGATTATTAATTTGTGTGTTTATATATTGTCTTCACAGCTAAATTTTCAGCTCCACAAGGGCCAGGAAGTCTCTAGCTGATAACCACGTTATTGCCTTCACCAATACAGTGCTTGGCACATAGTACCTGCTCAATAAACACCTGTCAGATATATGTGTGAATTCGCAAGCAGCTCAAGGTCTGACTATGTAACACAAGGACTGACTCTGCTGCACTATGATCACTCAAAAAAGTTGTCTCAGACTTCACTCTCGGAGGTTCCCTGCTCCCTCCTGATTAGGTCTGCCACCCTTTTCATGAAGGCTGATGATTCTCCCACTTAAGTGCAACATGATTATTTATGACAGTTTGACCATGGTTGGTTGATTGAAGAGGGTTTATGTAGTAATCACTACTCTTCGATGGTTAAGACGAAGTGGGAGGGTTGCAATCAAACTAAGTTCCTAACAAATCCCCATGATCTGCTGACTGTTTCTGATATTAAGTCTTCCAGCTGAACAGCATATGTAGCAAATTAAGCCTTGTCTTTGATTGACGATGCCTTGAAGATCCATTGTCTGCCACCATCTCAAGTCATTCCCCAGGAAGAGATTCGTCTTGGCACCCTTTTGATTCCATCCACTTAGAATGTGTCAACGTGTGTTGAGGAAAATGCACTCAAAATGATGTAATGTGTTTATGCACGAACCCTGGCTTGTGTGGGAGCCTCTTAATGAGTTATAGCCAATGAATGCCTCCCTATTCAATTTTCTGTCTACTGATTGCCACTTTATCAAGTACAATGCACTAAGGTCAGACATTGTCAAGAGAAAAATATAACTATTTTGGGGAAAATACTGCTTTATATTTATTGTCAAGTAAATGAAGTATGATTTAGTGGCTTGGAGAGTTCTCAAACTAGATTTTAAGAAGGCATTTTCTTTGCATAAACTGAAGTTGAGATTCATTACAATTTTAACATTTCTTTTGACACACGTTTTCAAAATTGTCAGAAAAACTTCTTCAAATCTCAATCAGCAGTTTTCACCTGACTATCATCACCATTCTAACAAGATTAAGATATTTCATTGTACTTGATCCCTTTTTTCAGCTGCAGTGAATAATCCATACCTGTATGGCATTACAAGTGACAGCAATGACCTAGTGCCATTCACGTGGTAGACTAGCGAGGCGATATAGGATGGTTGTTCTAAATGAGAAATCTTCATCGAAAGAAATTAAATAGCATCAACTTTGAATCATGCAGAAGGAGGAGGCCTCACCTTTCCCTTTGGCCAAGTTTCTGTTGTAGCCCACGGGACTGAAGTACTCAAAGACAAAAACAGCAATGGCTGAGACAATGAGCAGCATCACGAACATCATCACCCAGACGGAGGCGCTGAACGGTTCTGCAGGCAAACAGACCAGATGACGGGAAAGGGTCAGTTAGTTCCTCCTCACAGTCAGGGCTAGCAGGAAGCCCAGAGGTCCAACTGCCAGCTCACCGAGAAACTTTTCCTAATGTGAATCTGATCTTTCTAAAGAAGCTATCTTGTTCCTTCATATTTTTAAGTTATTCCTTAGTCTACAAATATTTGAGGCACTTGATACAACTGCATGTAACAGGATAAAAATAGAGAAAGACCACATGACATTTTACAAATCAGGTCAGGGAAAATAAAAAACAAAATAGAATGGTAAGATCAAGGGAGAAAACTGAATGCAAACAAAGAGGCTACCACCAGACTCCTACAAATCAGCATGGGTTTTATTTTCATTTTTACTTTCTGGATCATAAAATTGAGGAGTTGACAAGAATATCAGGAGGACCACAGCCTGCCATGACTATGACCACACTCTCCATTTCACCTTCTGCCCAGACAGAGCAGATCTCTATAATTTAAAAAGCTTAGAAAAAAGGAACCCTTGTGCACTGTTGGTGGGAACGTAGACTGGTCCAGGCCCTATGGAAAGCCAGATACTCAAAATATTAAAAATAGATCTACCAGGGCCTCCCTGGGGGCGCAGCAGTTAAGCGCTGGGTTGTGAAGCTGCCCGCAGCCTCTGCAGCACCAGTTTGATCCCCGGCCGCTGGGTGAGGGTCCCACATGTCGCGGCAGACCTCTCCTGCAGCCCGCTGTTCCCCTCAGCAGTGTTTTTAGTCATCTGCTTGTTCTGCTCCCCGCTCTGTCTCTGGTGAATCCTCTCATCCTCCCGTGCCTCTGGCCTGTGCCCCAGTTCTTGTATAAAAGTAAATAAATCTTTTAAAAAAGGTATGAATTAGTAGGCATCAGGGTAGTAATGGGTATATAGTAATTTCCTCTGAAAGCTGTTTTCATCAGTTATTTTTATGTAACTTAGGCAATAGGTGGATGTCTCAGCAGGGTAGCCAGGTCACAAGGTGCTAAATCCTAGAACCTCCACATTCCAAGAGTTGGAGCAGTTACTTATAGAATATTAAGGGATATTAGGTAAAACAAATGAACATTTCTATTCAACATAATTTAGAATATAAAAATGAGTTGGATGGAGTCATTTTATTCGTGTATGACATAGTTTTGCTAGGCTTTCAACAGAGATTGAAATTTTATAAATGAATGCATCTCCATCTAATGCATTATTCCAAAGAACCTGCCATTGGACACCAATGAACTCATAATCCTTTTCATCATAAGCAAACATTTTCTAAAGACAAAATATAAGAAGCCCAATACTTATTGAATAGAAGACATTTTATTTTCTAAATTACTTTTCTGACGAAGCTAGTAATAATCATAAGGAACTAGGTCTACAGCAGGCCACCTTCTTTTTAAAGTCTGTCCCCACCTAACACAGCTAGAGGTCATCACAAATTCCAACGTAATGAGCTAACATATAACAAGAAATTTTCATGTCTGAAATTTTAACTATAGTGTATAATGAAAAAACTGGAAGTGATGCATTTTGGTGCAGAATTGATAATGCAAATATGCCAAAAAGCAACTGGTAGCAACACAACTTACTTGACTTAAATAATGTAAGATGAACTTGAAGAAATCAACGAGACAATAATTGAAATTTATCTTAGTTAAATCTAGCTTGAGTAATTAACAATACTATGTCCTTGAAATCATAGCAATTTGGTAATGAGGTGTATCCAAAAAGGAGGAGAAACAGAAGAATAATTAGGAGGTTAAAAATTACTTAATATTCAAACACAGAAGTTAAAGTAATTCTCCAGTAGAGTGTATTAATGACATAGTGTGTCTTTTCAGAGGAGGACACGCTGATGAGTGTATTATGATGAGTAAATAAGCAAACACATGCAAAGTATTTGGTGTTGTGAGCTGGATGCTGTGTACACAGATTAAATGAAATATCTGATTTCATGATTAAAGCCAGAATGGGCATTGGCTGTGTGCTGTCCAGGGTCCTGAAAGAAGCGTCCCTCATACTAATTAATCTGATAACTTCCTTTTCTCTGCAGGCTGTGATGACGTTATAAAAATATTCTTCTATTCACATGTCAGAATCTGTAAACCTGCAGTGGGCTTCATTGACAGTCAGTGCATCCTACTCATTAACTGGTCAGAAAATTAAGTGGGAGCTGAGCAAGCATGAAGTGACAAACATCTGTCCTTTGATTTGAGCAGGACACATAGTGCATCAGAACAATAGTGAGGCACTGTCTGTAGTGTCGAAGGAGTGACCCGGAGATATATTTAGTTAGTTCTGGATTACACCCTCTACTGGCTTAAAACAGATTCAACATTTGTCCATGAAGGAACTTCAAACTAGGGGACTCCAGGTCAGCGTTTATTTGGATCAAAGAATGGAAACTGCTCAGAAAGTCTTTAGAATTAACTGAATGGAAATATCACAAGAGACGTCATCTCTGTCCTTGAAGAGTTGCTGGTTACATTTTTACAGAAAAGCTAGAGGCATTACCTGCAAGTGTTTCCGATGTGAGTTAATGGAGTTTGCGGAGGAGAGAGAATAGGAAATAATGAAGAGCAATGCAATCAGATTTTGAATGTTTTGGCTCTTCCAGACGACTGAGCCAGTGAATGGAAAAATGTAGCTTAGCACGGTTCATTATGACTTTGAAAAACTGCAGATAATGGCCGTAAATAAGGGGTGCACAATCAAATAGGGATGCAATTTAGTGATGAGGAAAAATATTAAGCCTACTGTGTAAAACAGCTTTGAAAATGGTTTCCTTTGGCTATAATTTATATTACTTTATTTTAAAAGATACAACAGGAAACGTAGGGGCAAAAAAAAAAGGTTTGGCTAAATTTAGCAGAGAGACCTGACTTTTTAATGGAAATGTGCTATTAATGCAGGTAAGATAAAAAATCTAAGGAAACTGGGTTGAGGCCAGATTCAGTATTAGTGACCCGACCCATTTTTATGAGACAAGTCGATTGATAGTTTTTTTTCTCCTCTCTGATGTAACTAGAATAAAGTTCACTCTAGCTCACAAAGGGGACATCGGACCACCTGTGAAAAGAAACAGATCTCTTTCTGTTTTTCCCATGAACTCACTTTCTCCAACATTTTCTTGCCTTTCTTGACAGACCCTTATTAGGGACTGGGGGAAAAATGACTGGAATAACTAATAAGTGAGAGCGTTTCCAATAAGTACTAAGATTCTGGAGGTATTGTTGGATCAGGCGGCTGCATGTTCACGGTAGAGAACGAGGTTCCCTAATAAAGAGACAAAAGTCCAAAGGGAACACAGTGAGGTGTGCAGTTGTCAAGCTCCGTGTAGCTCCAACAAAGGTTATAAAAATTGAAGCAATGAGTATAAAATCAAATCCAGTGACTGACACGGATTCCAAGAGCTTAAATGGATTATCAAAAATGAAAACATTAAAGACATACACCTGTCTCTGTGAGTAAGGAAGTATCCAAAATCCTGATAGTCAACATTTCACTCAAGAGAATGAAGCATATAAAATTTCAGTGGATGCTACATGTCAATGAAGAAAGAGATGATTCAAAGAATGGGCTTGGAGTTGGTGTTCACACTTTACCTCTTGCCTGCAGTTTAGACTCTAATGCATAAAAGGTTGATTTCTTTTGTCTCTGGGAAAAAAGTAAGAAATGGAATTGACCTTGAACTGTTGTCCTTCTCTTGTGCAGTTTTCTTTGGGGGGGAAGTGGACTGCGGGAGGATGTGGATTTCTGTCTAAATCTTCCCAAATTTGGGCAAACCTATTGATATGGGAGTTAATCTGAATTTTATAATCTTCAAGATAGCCACCATCAAAAACTACACAGGATAACCAAATCTCAACACAATTATTTCCTTTAAAGAAAAATAAATAATGCTTGGCTATATTCCTCTAGTTTCAACTAGGCTAGCCAGACTTCCCAGTGCATATACACTAAAGAAAGCCAGATGATGGGAAACATAAACCACCCTTGCTTACAAAATGAAAAACCTGTCATATGAAAACATAAATTTAGGAAATAGTTAAGAGGAGAGTTAAAAATAATTTCCACTTTTACAAACTATGCAGCTTAAAGGACAAATACATTTAAAATATGGTCCCGTTCATTTTAAACCAGAGTATAATCTTCAGATTACCTGTGTTGTGTTTATCAGAGCACCAGGATAAATCATTGTGCAGTCATAATTATTTTCATTCTTATATCTAGTAAATAAATTTCTGTCATTCTAGTGAAAGGCAGAGGATTAGTGTGTAGATGCTGAATACAGGCTTACGGTCTGATTTAAATTAATTGTGCACAGGTTTGTTTCTAAATGATTTCAAGGCTCTGAGACATAGATCTACTAGTCTACATTTTATACAATCAAAACCCACATCTGAATATGTGGTTGCATTTTCAACAGATATTTCCAAGGAAAGATGTTAAGGGAGACAAGGGAGGAGAGAGGGATGTGATTGGGATCATTCAAAGGCAACTTGCTTTGGAGTGTGCTGAGGGGGCTAAACAGACCTGAACAGGCTGCCACTGTGCCATGCTTTGAGCAAATCAGACACGATCCTACCATTCCTCGTCAGAAAGCAATCATGACCATGAAGTGCACTTACCTAGAAAAGCAGAAGGGGAGACGGTGCCATTACTTCTAGAGACCATGACACTGATCCCCGTCTCCACAAAGGGCACAGAGAAATCCACCACTTCGGAACGCTCCTCGTTGATGGTGAGTGAACCCACTGCCATGACGGCCCGTTGATAGACCACCTGGATGCCAGCCAGAGAAAGAACAGCACATTTACCTGTCCTTCCCACCAGCCCTGAGGACCGCACCCTAAGTCTGTATGAGAATGCGTGGGATGCAAAGAGAACTTACTTCACCGATCATCCCATTCCACACATTGTTCACTTTCTTGCCGTGCTTCCCATTAGTCACCAGGTAAAGATCATAGGTAAACTTCACAGTTCTGGAAAGCTTCTTGAGGATATCAATGCAGAATCCCTTGCAACATTTTTTCACATTCATTCCTTCATTGGTTGAATTGCTGGAGAGAAAAATCCCAAGACCATAGGATATTAGTAATGGAGAACTGGTTCACAATCATTAGACACAGTCGTCTGCTAATTTTCATTTTCAGACTCAAATGAGAAAGTGGTTCTCCCAAGGACATGCAGGGAGTTTATGATGGTGAAACTGTAAAGTGTTCTTAATTATACAGTAATTGTGACAAAGGCTAACATTTATTGAGTAATTATTATTTGTATGCACTCTGCTAAATGCTTTATACCAATTGTTGGATTAATCTTCATGACATTTCTCTGAACTTAGCATATTTGTATCTGCATTAAAGGTGAGAGTTACCACCTCTTACTTTAAGAGTTTATAATACATACAACCTCTTTGAACCAGAGTTTAGTCATCAAATGTCATCTGAATTCAGTCCAACTGAATTATAAAAATCTTACTGGAAAATGGAAGACAGAGGATGAAACTCTCAGGTGAAAAAGGGTTTTGATTTATCCTATCACTGCAGATGGAACTTTGCAACCAAATGGAAAAACTAAGGGTGGCTTGCTTGGGAAAGGCACTTTCCTTATTGAGGAAAACGCTTCAGCTAAGAATCAAGAGACCTGGGGTCTACTCTGCCTTTGAGTCGATGGACTTAATGTCTCTTGATGGAGTCATCTGTCAAATGAGGGCTCATTAATAACATTTTCTCTCCCTACCTACATGACAGGAGTGTAAAAGGTGACTCTGTTAAATAGCAGTGTCCTTGAATAGGAAAAAGTCCTCTTAAAACAGAGGCAATTGCTGTCTTTAAAGTTATCTTACAATCTGCCAAGGTTATCTTTATTGCTTTGTGCCAGTCACCTGGCTTTATGTACTCGATCAAGTCTCACTCAAAGGACACACCCAACAAATTAGGAATGTCTTTCAAAAGGAAGGAAACAGGGGTCTTGCCAAGTGATAATAAAAGGTACTCAGACACCTCATGTAGGACGATTAGGACCCGAGGGCAGTGTACTTGTTTCATGTTGCTGCACTGGGTCACTCCCCTGGCTCAGCACTATGCATGCATGATGTGTGTTCTGTTTGAATGTTCCATGGTTGGCGCCTCTACATGTTGGACTATTACTTGAGCACTGAAATGATGTTGATGGAAATTCAACATCATAATGGAAAAGATGTTTCCATATTACATGATAGCTGCTGAATGTGCATGGCCATATAAAAGCAGATGAATTTATGACATATCTGTGCAGAAAAACAATGAACTATGAAGAATAGCTATTTTTGAATGGTAAGAATATTTTTTCTCTTTTTCACATTCATAGGCCAAATTATTGGCCATGAGTATACACTGCATATATCATGGACACACACACACACACACACACACACACACACACACTGAGCACCACTGATGCAGAGCTATACCTGCAGCCATCATATGGGTCAACTTGACAACATGACTTTGGTAATGTAAGTGGGCTGCAAAATGACACCATTTTTTCAATGCTTCCTTATCTCAGGCTCATAGCTCACTTCTCCTTAATCACTAATCACCCCCGGCTCCCCGTCGTCCTGTTGCTGACATCAGCTCAACCAACCTCCTTCTGCTAGTCAGGACCACCATGCCACTGTGGAGATTTGTTCTCTGCTCTGGCAGCTGGATGACCTGCTTTGAACCTGCTGCCCTCTGCTTAGAAGCCATGGGAGGTCACAGCTATGCTTGTTCACATGGAGGATGGCTGGACTCAATGCTGGAGGCAGGTACCTTTCTTATCCCCAACAATTTCCCCAGGTGAAGGGGGCTAGGCTGGACTTAACAACTGCCATAAACATCATAAAAGTGTGTCTTAAGTGCATTAAATTAGTGACATATCCCAATATGATTTCCTTCTTTGAATTCACCTGTGGCTTTTTATAAAACATGGTAGAATTGAATTCTCTCTTTTCCTTCCTTCCTGACAGGCCATGCACCCATGCCTCTCCTCCACCTTTCCCACTCATGTCTCCTTCACTCTCTGCTCCTTCCCTCCCTCTCTCCCAGCCTCTCCCTTCACCTAGTCAAGTTTCCCAGGACAGTCTGGATGTAATTTAAGCCCCAGGTTTTAGATTCAGGTACACAGGGAACCTCACTTTGTTACTGGGAATCGCAGCTAGCTAATGAGTTAATTATCACCCCACACCCCCTTACATTGGGGATGGTCCTTGATGTGTTTTTTGCCCAAGAAGTAACCCATTGTGTAAGACATGGACTAAGACCTTGGGCAAAAAGACATGCAGCAAATGCAATAGCTGAATTCACCATGGGGTTATGGAAACACAGATCAGCTTGCAATTCAGAACTTCATTGGTCCCTATCATAGTCTGTGCCTGTGTGTCTGTGTGTGTGTGGTGTGTGTGTATGTGTTGGATGTGTGCCCCACCCACACAGAAATCTGAGTGTCCACAGAAATCTGAGTGCTCATGCAATGTCTCTCTACCATCACCCAAAAGAACTAATAAAACAAAATGTGGAGGAAAGGAATCCAATAATTCATCCAATTCTTTGGTTCTACAATTCCCCAGAATGGCCAGTGCAAACAGAATGGCCTTGCAGATCGGGCTGAGTTGCTTCCGCATCCTGGGTCTGCTTCTAACAGCCTTGGGAATGTGGGTGAATGTCTTCATTTGCCAAACCTGGTTTACTTATCTGTCAGTTGAGCAGACTGATTCTTACCTTGCAGGATAGTGGTGAAGATTAAATGTAAAGTACCTTCAGCACCTCTCACATAAGTCCTTAAAAATACATTTGCTTTCTTTTCACCGAGGATTTCAGCTGGGCGCTTAATCGACAGCATGGCCATTTCACTCTACATACCAAGTCAGATCATTTCCCCTCAATTTTCTCTTCATTCCTAACAACCAGGTTAGAAGAAAAGACTGATTTCTCAGTTTATTCCCTAGCACCTGTTTTTGTTTTTGTTTTGTTTTGTTTTGGTAAGAAGACCCTCAAGACCTCATTTATCAGAAGTGAGAGACAGAGAAATTTTCCTTGGAAAGTATCACTCATAAAAAATATAATAATGTTAGCTAACAGGAATCCTTTTGGAGCCAATCAGTCTGTTTCAAAGATGCTACCTTCAGGAAAAGAAATGTAAGTAATCTGCGCTAATATTGGGGTTAATGGATTCTAGTAATTTTCTATTGCTTTCAGGTAAATCCAAGACTTTTTCTCACTAAAAGGTGGCCATGTGGCCACATGGCTGGAGGCTCTTGCAAGCCATGCACTAAACACATGAACTCGAACCTGTTCATCTGTTTTCATTCTTCAGTAGAAAAGCCAACTCTTTGGAGGAGAGGTACTTATTTGGGGGCCCTTTATCACCACACAAATGGAGACTCACACCTTGGTGATCTTTGTTTTCATCTCCAAGGCTTCTGAGTTCTAAGACCTTTCACTTGCTTGGGCAAATGAAGGCTGCTCCATTGATGCTGTTATCATAAAGCAGGCACCCTGCTAGGGTTGTGCTCCTGGCTTGGTGCCAACCATTTTGTGTCTTTATATGCCCATGTTCAGCTCAAAGAATACCCACCCAAATCAAAATCTCCTCTGACAACTACCCACATCACCCCTGCTACCTCCTTTCCAATTCATTACTTCCTACCACTGTACTAGGCTACCTCCTGGTTCCCAAACTCACCAATCTGCCCCAGGACCTTTGCTCTTGCTGCCCTCGCTACCTGAACGGCTCCTCCTTCAGCACTTCACGTGCTTCACTCCTTCTCATCCTTGATGTGACCTTAAACCTTACCTATTTGAGCTAATGGAACCCCACATCCCCCCAGTTTGTCTATCACACCACGCTACCTACAACCTTTACCAAAACATGGAGCTGTTTCCTTATTGGTTGTGTTAACTCTTTAACTGTGAACAATCCATAACTGCAAGATCCGTGTCTTCCATCTTCTCTGTTATTAATATCCCTTGTGCCATCACTGTGCCTGATAAGCAAGCTGTGTTTAATGCCTATTTGTTGACTAATCTATTCAGAATGTCAGCTCCAAAGAGGCTGACAACTCCAAAAGGCTAATCATTATTTATTGAATAATCTATTCAGAATTCCCATAACCAAAGAGACTGCTCCATTGATGAAATTTTTTTCTCCAAAGTAAAATATGCCTCTGTAATACATGTAGCAATCATCTTTTTTTTTTTTTAAATCTTTATCCTAAGTGCTGAGCTCTGGGGATTTGCATCTTGTATAATAGTAACTTAGGTTGGAGTTTGGAACATGGGGTGTCAAAACATCCTTTCATTCACCTGTTCAATCATCACCAATATTGGCGATCATGTTCTGTGCTTGGCCCTGGGGCTTCAAAGATTAATCAGCCACCTTCTCTGTATTTAGGAGGTTCATAACTCCAGAGGGAAAGACAAACTATGAGCTATGAAATGGTGTTAAGGAAAGAGACAGAATGCAATGGGCTGATATTCATGTTCTCCCCAAATTCCTATGTTCAGACCCTAAATCCCAATGTGACAGTGTCAGGAGATGGGGGCTCTGGAAGATAATTAGGTCATGAGGGTGGAGCTCTCATGAATGGGATTAGTAGCTTTATAAGAAGAGATGAGAGGACTTGTTTCCTCTCTTTTTACTCTTGGTCAAGGGACGATACAGTGACAAGGCCAACTGCAAACCAGAGGGCCCTCAGCAGACACCAGATCCCCACCACCTTGACCTTGGATTTCTCAGTCTCCAGAGCTGTGAGGAGCATGTGTGTACTGGGTAAGTCACCCAGCCTACAGAATTTTGCTACAGCTGCCCAAACAGACCAAGATATGGAGAGTTATCTGGGATGTTGTGTATGTAAAGAGAACTAATCCAGATTCAATGGACAGGTAAGAATTAGTCAAGGGAAGAGACATGATCAGAAAGTGCACAGAAAAATAGTCAACTTCAATCCAAGCACAGCCTTTTCCTTTTGTGAATCCCCCCCACAGGGTGGCCTTATTACTTGATGCTTACATTGTCAATGACCATAATCAGGGCCTTGTACCTGACTGTGAAGCTTTAAGCTTCTCCAAAGGGTTTACAGATTAGGGGCAACCCTTCATGAGGGACTTACAAAAACAAAAGTCAATTCTTCAATTATGATAAAAGAAGAAATGATAGCTCTGCAAAGCTCTCTTGCTGCTGCTGAGCTAGGAAACCAGATCAGCTCCACCCCGAGTCCACCAGAAAGCCTTATGGAAGGTATATGTTGACACCCAAGTGAAGTTTTGAAGAGTTTTATAAATTTTGGATCTGGGAAATGCAAAAATGATGTAAAAAAAAGTAGAAAGATACAGGTTGGGGGAGTAGCTAAAAATAAGAAAGAAATAATTACTCAGGCAAAGACAAGGGAGAGTTGATTCAGCACCATGATCAGGAACGTGGCTCTGGGCTACCTCCTCCACTTACTAACTGAGTGACCTCGACTGGCCTCTCAAATCGTCCCCAAACTCTGCTTTGACATGTTTAAAGTAAGCACAACCATCTCCCTTCCATGGCTGTTGTTGGAATTAAATAATGCAAACCACTTGGTGTGGTTCTAGGTATTTAAGCCTTTTAGAGAATTATTTCTATTACACCTCTCATAATAGAATCTATTTTATATTACCTTTCCTTATTTTATCACCAATAGTGCCATTATTAATGACACATGCTCCTTTAAATGACTGGGCACATCCTCCCGCCAGGTGCCCAGACTCACTTGATCTTGACGAACTTCCGACAAGGCACCGTGCTCCTCACACACGTCTCTGTCAGCGGGTCTATGTCCTCCACGATGACGAAGGGGGCCTCCTCCAGGGTGACGATGCTCAGGTGGTTGTCGTCTGGCTCGCAGTCCGAGAAGGACTTGTACCTGGGCCACACGGCGTGCCGCAGGCTCAGCGTCTGGTTCTCCCACTTGCCCACCTGCATGGGAAAGACAGACACTCCTGTGTTTCCTGGCACCACCATCTTCTAGAAAGGCAAATCCTTCCCCTTAAGAGGATGGGAGAAGAACCCGGCCAGAACTTCAGGCCTTTTCTGTTGCTCACCTCAAAGTACACATCTGTCCATAGATTAAGAAAATGGAGCTAAAGAGGAAGCAGAATCGGGGGAAGCTCTGTGCCTGGGCTGTCCCCAGACTAATTAAATAGGGGGTTCTTCCTGGGCACTGATACTTTTAGTGCTCTCTGGATGATTCTAATGGCCTGCCAGGGTTTGGGACCACCAACGCCTTGAAAACAGCACAGGCTTTCAAAATGAGACCCGTCTGGGGCTGAATCCCCGACTCTGCCACTTACACTGGTACAACCACAGGCAAGTTCCTAAGCACCATCAGCATCTCTTCATCTGTTAAACAGGGACAATTTCACCTTCTTTATAAGGTTGGCATGGGAGCGACAAAGGGCAATTTGTGAAAAGCATATAGCAGAGCTCTCTGCACAGGTAGGGCTGCCATATGCTTCTCTGAGTAGAGGAGAATGAAAAGGAGGAAGATACAAAATACAAAGGTGCCAAGAAAAGGGACCGAGAGGAAAAGGATGTGAGTATGGTGGGAGTGACCACAGCGGGGGACAGAGGGGGACAGAGCGGGAGGGAATCACAAGCACCACCATTTCCAGCTCAGCTGCGAGTCTATTTCAGTTGCAAATGAAGGTGAACTTTTATGAATCGGGTGCAGAGTGGAGACTTCTACTGCTTAGCGTACGTCAAGACCTGTCAAAACAGAATCGATTGTGTTCCCTGCGAGCAGCCGTCGGCATCTTGGAGAAATCAAATTGAAGGCTGTATGTTTTGAACCTTAATTTTATCTGACAACTTATTGGCACTGTTCACACACACACACGGGGAGCAGGCTGCCCCCCCCCCCATGCCATGCTTCCTCCTTCCTTCTCCTGCTTCCACGCACAACTGCTTGACCCCACAGGTCAGAGCTTTATTTGCAACACCAACCTCAAGCAAAATGCCTCCACTGAAAAGCTAAGCGCTGAGTGCAGGCTTCTCTGTGTTGATGTGACCCCCTCCTCACCTCGCCTCCTGTAATGCAAGTGTCACCAGAAGCGAATCTCAGCCCTTAAAGAGAATTCAGACACGGGGACACCAGGAGAGATGATTGGGTGGGGCAGGGTGATGAGCTCATCCTCTGGCTAGAAAATTTTCGTTGCTTGTAGGGAAACATCCCTTGTGATCAATTACAACATTGTCAGCGATGCCGATACCTTCCCTTTTAGATGGGAAGGACATTAGAGGAATTTGATTAAACATGTTCATCTCCCCAGGCTGAGATGTTTAACAAGGCCTCGTGACACAACTGCCTGGGACATGACAGTCTGGCTCCAGCCTTTGGTAGCCATCAGCCAGCAAGTTCCCCATATGTCGGCTACCTCGGTACTTCAACACGCATTATTCCTCCCCTGGGAAAATGGTGAGTCTCAGTGGCAGAAGCACTGGCTGAGGACGTAGAGGCCTTTGCTTGGTGTTGGTGTTTGTCCTCATCTATAACAGGGATGCTGTGGGTGGGCTTGGAATGCAATCTCTAAGGTTTTTCATGTCTAAGGTCCTGGCGCAAAATACAGAGAAACTTGCCCGTCCAACTAGATCCTGACTTTCGATCAGATGCCCAAGGCCAATGTCCTCAGGGACAAGTCATTAGTAGTGGAGGGTAAGTGAGCAGGTGCACAGTGAGGTGTGAAATGAGTCCCTAAAATGACCAATTACATAGTTAGGTAACTGACTGACCAAACAAATTTGAGGGGAAAACAAAAACAAAAAGCACCCCCCCGCCGCAACAATAATCCAAGAACCAGGGTGTGAGATGTGTGAGGACTTGCTGTAAGATCTTCATGCTTTTTCTATGAATCGAAAACTATTCTAGAAGGAAGATGCTATTTAAATTTTCTTTCTGAAAGCACATGAGGAAGTTTCATTTTATTTTATTTTTATGCTCAGTGAAATAAGCCAGAAGGAAAAAGAAAAATATCGGATGGTTTCACTTACAGGAGGAATAGAGGGGAACAAAATAAGGGATCAGGGGAAAAAATAAAAATAAAAAACAGGAGGGAAGCTTTAAAACAACATATTCTCAGCGAGACAGAGCAACAGGTGTGCCCAGAATTTGAGCTCTGAGAGCATCTCCTGGTCCTACATGCCAGCTGTGCCCCCTGGGTTAGCTGCCTTGGTCTCACCGAAAAGACGGGATGATGACAGAGGAGTAACCCATAGACGGCTGGGGGCACAAATTAGTGACGACATGGAAAGAACAGAAATGTCCAGCAATCGCGAGAGAGGGGCAATGTGTTGCTATTTTGTTGTTGACATCAAAAAAAAAAAAAAATAGGGGAGTTCAAGTGTTTGTGTGTTTTAACTAAAGGAAAGCATTTCTTGGGCCTCCCCGGTGGTGCAGTGGTTGAGCGCTGCTCTGTGAAGCTGTCCACAGCCTCTGCAGCGCGGGTTCGATCCTGGCTGGCCAGGGAGATTTCCACATGGTGCACAGACCTCTCCTGCCGCACCCGCTGCTCCCCTCAGCAGTATTTTCGGTCATTCTGCCTGTTCTGCTCCCCACTCTGGCTCTGGTGAATTCTCTCACCCTCCCACACTTCTGACTGTACCCCAGCTCTTGTATAAATAAATAAAAATATATATATATATATATTTTTAAAAAGGAAAGCAGTTCTTGATACTGACTTTAGTTTGATGGGCTCACAGTTCTTCCCACGTTGGTAATTTTCCCTTTCTTCCTTTCTTCCTTTCTTCCTTTCTTCCTTTCTTCCTTTCTTCCTTTCTTCCTTTCTTCCTTTCTTTCTTTCTTTCTTTCTTTCTTTCTTTCTCTCTTGGGACCCTCGCCAGTGGCCGGGGATCAAACCGGCGCTGCAGAGGCTGAGAGCAGCCTTGCAGCCCAGCGCTCAACTGCTGCGCCACCAGGGGAGGCCCCTCACGTCAGTAATTTTCATCACAAATCATAACACTTTACTTTTCCCTGCAGTTTTATAATAATCTGCTGTTTTTGCTTATCCAGCATCCATTTCCCTTATTTTTGGTAACAATGTATTGATTTTCCCTCCAGAGAGACCCCTACCTCCACTTTCAATAATAAGCACACGTTCTTTATTTGGTTAATAATTGGGGCCACCAAGGCGCAGCGATTAGCTCAGGGGTGTGCATGTGGCCTAAGCTGACCAGTGGCAACTTTCCTGGCACTTTTGTGGGACTATTGGTATAGGGTGGTCAGGACCTGAGATGAATAAAGAAATAAAAATAGAGAGAAGAGAGCAATGAAGTGGCAGCAGCCTGCTTAAGATCTTGTAACAATCAAAGTTGACATCATTGGGCATATACTTGTACTAAGCAATATTCTTAGCTCTATTTAATTCTTATAAACATCACACACACACACACACACACACACACACTTTCCACATTTCACCAAATGTACACCCACTTCGCTCCCTCTGCCGCCCTTTTCCTTCTACCTGGAATTCCTCTCCTTTTCATCCCTGCCGACTGCAAGCCGACACACAAACACAAATGATTTTTTTTTTAAATTGAAAACAGTTCCCAGCTCACCCAAATAGGCTGTATGCGAGGAGAAAGAGAGCTTTGCCTTCCAAATATACTGAATTCTGGTGATAAACCTTGGAGTGTTTTCAGCAAATATACTGAGGTTTTGAGGACAAAGGAAAATAATTGACCTCTGATGGAGAAAAGTGATTTTGTTAAAAGAACTCTAAAAAGGGAAAATTAACTTTGTGGTGGTTTTTTTGGGTCCGTTCTTACTAATAAAAATTTAAATACAGTGCTTTTCGAAAGCTAATTGCTCTTCAGCTCCTAGAAAGTGTTTTGTGAAAGGGCAGTGATTACTTATCAAAATATTCAGCTAATATTTTCTTTGAACAGAGATAATTTCATCTCCAGAAAGTTCCTTAAGTTAATAGTCACCTCTTTGAGACTGGATAAGTCCAGAGAGATGTCAGAGAGGCTTCAAGAGATTAGAAAGCACTTGATTAAAAGATGTGTGTGGCTTTTCTTGCAAAGAGATGTGAACCCTGGCTCTCATTTGACCTAGTCATGAAATGCTTATAAGACAATTAAAATCGCCTTATAATGGGGCTCTTGGACTCCTAACCGCCTCCAAAAAACATATCTAGAAAACCAAAATCATAGCTCTCCCCAGCACTCATGTCACCTGCAGAATCAGATTCAGACGCTCTCTTACATGAAAGGACCCTATCACGCTGGTCCAATCAGCCTCACCACACTCTCTCCCTCTAGTTCCCACACCCTGTACAGAAGCTCACAAAAACACACACAGGTGTCATTCACAGCCACTGACACCGATACCTCCGCGTGCCCACACGTGCACAGACACATAGGGATAACTGTGTGTAAGGAGACATGCGTTGTGTGCATGCACCTATGCACCTACACCCAGTCCTATACATGAACACACACCCACACATATACACTCATGGCTACCTGAACTCACGATACACGCACACGCTCACCTCTACACACACGCACGACTACACACGCACATACAACCATGAGCCACAGACACGTCCACTTTCCACATTTCACCAAATGTACACCCACTTCCCTACCTCTGCCGCACCTTTCCTTCTACCTGGAATTTCTCTCCTTTTCATCCCTGCTGACTGCAAGCCGACCCACTATTGCCATCTCCAGCCCCAATACCACTTCTCCCATGGAGCCTAATTCTCTGGCTGGAATTCATTTTTGCATTATCTGTGTCTCTGGAACATTCTCTTTCCCTTGAATTCCTTCACTCGTTCATTCATGAGCTCAGCACACAAGTGACTGGTGCTTTGAGCCAAGTCAGGCCCTGCAGAGGCCCTGGGGCTACAATCCCGAGCTGTCCTCAGGGTGTCCTGTCTGTTTGGAAACTACTCTGCTGGAGCAAAGCAGTGACACGCTGTGCTGGGGGTGACAGGGACGTGAGTCGCAGGGTGCTCAGGCCCTGACAAGTCACCAAAGGGTGCTCCGTGTAGGAAGCAATTCCGGCTCTGAGCAAGGCCAGCAACATTAGCGTGTAGTGTGTTAAGGGCTCTGTCTTCATCCTGGGGCAACTGAAATGCTGAGCGCCGGAGGTGGGGATTCTTGAAGACTATTAACCAGGGAGTGAAAGATTTGGAGCCCCGTTGGGTGGGTTAGGAGGTGGCTGTCCTCATCTGGGGGAGCCTGGCAGAGGCCACTGTGTGAAGCTGCACCAACTCTGAGATCTCAAGGGGGGAGAGTAAAGGGAACTTGCTGGTGATTTGTATGAGGCGCAAGGAGGGAGGGCTCCACTTGCTTTGAATCCCGGTTCTGTTGAATATCCGGGCCAGCCTGTCTTCCACGGCCACGTGACCCACATCAGCTACAGTATTACTCTCCCCCAACCCAGTTCAATAAATATTTGCTGAACTGAACTCGATTCTGACTGCAGCACAACATCCGATTTTACTTAGTATTCAAAGTTAAAAGAAGGAAGTTGCCTGTTTACTCAGCACCTCTCCTTGGAGACCAGACCACAGGGATTGCAAAATTAAAAATCAGAGAGGAAATTTATTAAAACTGACGATGGAAGCAGAGTTCACACTGCCTCTGTTCTGGCTTGACCAGCCTGGTTAGCTCACAGGGTGATTTCATAACTTCGGGGGAGACCAGGCTTAAAACAAACACTTCACGTGGGCAAAACAACAGAAAACATTTCATTTTGGATAATAGGCGGTGATTTACTCCTAAGCTGGAGAAAATATGAGTAATTAACTCTTCAGGAAGATGAATTTAAGGAGAAAAACAGAGCAAACAGGAGGCCAATTTCTCTCCACCTGAAATGTCTTGCAAAGGACAGGAGCTGAATGGCCATGAGGGAAATGGAAAATGATTTAGTGCCATATTTAGCATACAGAGCAGCATCGATTAGCGTCACGTCCCTGCCTGTGCATGCAAGGCTAATGCTCAAGCAGCTGGTCCCAGCTTTACACAGATCATTTCAAGTCTTGGGCGGCTACTGAAGCCAGAACCAGGGCTGAGGTTGATTGATCTGGAAACTACAACAAAAACGGCCACTAGGGAGGCGCAAATAAGTTGTGCGCACAAGCCATTCCAAACCGGTGTGATCTGCAGCACTTTGCTCTGCAGTTCAGGGCACCTTTTCTTTCTTTAAATTGAGGTAACGTTGGTTTACAACAATGTATCTGATTTGAAGATATGGGTCTGCACCTCCTCAGATGTATGTGACCAAGCGCACCCAACCCCGCAACCTCATAGTCCTGCACCTGAGCCCAAGTTTGTCCAAGACAGCTCGAGGGGCCGCACTGGACTAAGCTCTCCCCTACAGGATACGGGCGAACGAGCTTCTACAAAGAACTGTTGGAAGGCAGGTGTAGGTCACCCCTATCTCATCTTTAATGTCCCAGGGCCTCAATGGCCACATGCAGATTGAGACTAAGAATTGTTGTTCAGATACGGGTAAGCGCCCGCTGCCTTTGAATGCACTGTCTTGAATACACTTGTGGAAGGTGGTGGGATTTCCACACCTTTCTGCATTCTTAAGAATGCAGACTCTGAAATAGCAGGTCTGGGATGAGACCTGGAACCTGACTTTTTCATCAGGCTCCAAGGTCATTCTGTTGCACGTGGCCTAAGGCCCACATTGGAGAAGCACCTAAAGGTGGAACCGATGGACACCGGCAGGACCCAGTGTGGCATAAAGGAGAGAGATGGAAATCTTTCTTCTTGGGTTACTTATGTAACCAGTGGCAATTGCTGGCAGATCTAAATGAGTTTAATCAGCTATTAGAGCCTTAATTAAATTCCTCTCAGTTGAAATTTCAGAATTGCCTAATTGTTACACAGCTCACATTGGAGCAGTTGATTTTTTTGCTCCTATAATAACTGCTCTCCAGATAATCTAATATCTTTATGGATAACAGCGTCAACTGCCTCAGAACCCAGCACTGGTCTGGTAATTCATGGAGATGTATTTTGATCAGTGTTATTCCATGAACAACCTGCGTATCTGCCTCCATTCTCCTCTTGAGGCTCAGCCAACAGAAGTGTTCAATGTCTGTGCAACCTCAAATTTAAAAGTGAAAGTCTCTGGAACAATAGCTGCCATTTTCTTCAGAAGTTCATTTATAATCTTCAATCCTCCAGAGCCTGTCTGCTCCCAGGTCCCCGGGGACAGATAGACATTCTATTTCTTTGGTTTATTTTTAATTCTCGGTGTGCTCTTACAGGTGATGTGTCCCGGCAGTCAGCTAAACACTCAGCAGTGTTTTCTTTCTCTTCTTCGGTTCCACATTGGAGTGACACAACATTAGCGTCTTGGAAAATCAGCAAAAATAAAAAGGAGCTCTCCTCTCATCACAACTAATTTTTGGAATACGCTCTGGGGAGCCCTTCACTGTGTAACTTCTACATCAGTCAGTCCTCCACAGGCCGAGAGAATGATTATCAAAGAATCAAAAAGTACAATAATTGGCACTGCTTGAGGAGCTATGCTCAGAATGACATGTATTTTCTCATTTCACCTTCACAGCCCTGTAAAGAAGAGGCCATCAGCACTCTTATTTGGCCAGCTGGCAAACTGAGAGCTTAAGTGGCTTCTCCAAGGTCAACAGGGACAGAAGGGCATCAAGAATCAGGGCTCAAGCATCAGACATCAGGGCTGGGCCAGTGCCAAAGGCCATGTCCCCACGGCAACTGTCAGGCTTACTTCGTGAAATGTGAAGCTGGACGGGGCAGTGTGCTCTGTTGAGTGACTATTCCAGGGATTGGTTGGAAAGTGAGGTGCCCAAGAGCAGACCCACCCATGTGGGTAACCTTCGCTTTCTAGGGACTCAGCAAAGACTTCTTCGCCTGTGAGGTGGGAGAGCACAGGCAGACCTGGTTGTCTTGCAATTTGCTTTCATATGCGACGCTGTCATTGCCTCGGTTTCCCTGCCAGCTGATTCTTCTGAGGGCCTTGAATTCCACCGGGGAAAATTCCTCTTCTGGTGGAGCTGCGCCGAGCCCCTGCAGCCTCAAGACAGAGGTCCACCTCTGCTCACCCTGCCGTCCACAGGCGATTAGGATAATAGATCAGAGGAAAAACATCAGCCGCTCAGATGTGAACGGCGTGACAATTAGGTAATTTGGGGATTTCAACCAAGAGGAATGTAATTAAGGCTCTAACAGCTGATTAGACTTTTCTTCGCCTCTGTGGTAATCTCCAGCCCTTACGTAAGGGACCGAGGAGGGAGGCTCATCTTCCCTTTGTCCCATGTACTGGGGATGCTGGTGGCCGAGACAACGTATTCCGTGGACATCCCTGCATTATCATAACCTGAATCTAAACTTGCTTGAACTCCCTAAAGGGCTGCTGCCTTGGGAAGAATACCAGAACTCAGACAGCTGTAACAAAACAGCTCCGAGGGGGCCATGATGGAGAGGGGGCGACATCAAGACAGGTGAAGGGGACGGATAACTGGAAATGCTGAGCTGAGGTCAGTGCCCCCAGGAGTAGCAGTGATCCCCATTATTATTTTCAATGCTTTCACAAAGACAATTTAGAAATAAGATAGATTTTCTTTTGACCTTCTAATGTACTTTTTCTAGGTAAATTCCAAAGATCGTGTAGTTCCCACTTTGAAGATAAATGAAATGCCATTTGCAATCTGGGAGTGTAAATAGTTCTTTTTTTGGATATTTACCGAGGGTTATTTAGCAACTCTTGTTCCTTCCACAGAGTGGCCGGTGAGAGTTAAGATGTAGCCACGGGAGACACACTCTGCCTTGTGAGGAGGCAGGGAGGGCCTCCCCTCTGTTGGGATGGTCAGTTCGCTCTCACCAGCCTGACAATTACGACAAGGTTGGGCATGAATCTAGATACAACTCCTCGTACTTGGGCTCGACTTTTAAAACATGTAAACCTGAAAAGTGGCAAAAATTGGGGGCTGGGGCTGAGTGTGTAGCAGCTTATTAAAGGAGATAAATTCCAGGTAATTAAATTGCAGACTAAGGAAGAAGAAGGCGAGGAAGCATCACACCTGACTTGAGAGAGAGAACTGGCCAAAGGCTGACGGATTGCCTCACTCAGCGTTATGGAAAAAAGCCGATTTCATTTCGCCCTCGGCCCTGAGCATTCAAAGTTAACCTCATTGACAGTGTCTGCAGAGCCTTAAAATCAGGTTATAAAACCTGGGGGCACTGATCAGTTGCAAAGCATTTCATCCCCTCGCCTGTGAAGTTCCTGAGTTGGGAAGGTTCAAGGTTTTGGAACTTGGCGCCTGGTCTCTGATGGGCATTTGTTCTTCTGCATCTGGGGCAAAATAATACATTTAAATCTTTGAGCTGGACCGTCTCCTCCTTCCAAATGAAAGGGCGAGCCAGGGGCTGGTGCCCAGGCCCTGCGAGTTATTATGAAGACGCTAACGGGAGCCCGTATGCAGGGGCGAAATCCATCGCTGGGATAAAATGCACACTGATCAGCATTTCGGGCCTCCTAAAGTAAGATGGTATTTTGACAATCGCTTAGGTCTGGCCCTAAACTACTTTGCTCCAGGCTTGTCTGAGCCCTAAAGTATTCCAGCAAGATGTTCCTTTGAAATACTAAAGCCAACAGAAGATTTAATGGTGAGGAGACAGTAATAAGCTTAACCACAGCTTTGCCCATGTTAAAAACATGACTGTCAGGAATGGGAGGGGAGATAGGAATCCCCGTGGTGCGGCCAGGTAAGCCTTTGCTATTTCAGAAAATGAGGCCTGTGTAACCTTCTACTGTCAATCCAATCTCATCTCTTCATCTTACTAATCAACAGTTCAGGAGCCTTGTGTCTTGGTGACCGAGCAGGCAGCTACCCAGCCTTTCTTTCTTTCTTTCTTTTTTTTTTTTAAAGCTTTATTTATTTATTTATTTATCCAAGCACTGGGTACAGTCAGAAGCGCGGGAGGGTGAGAGAATTCACCAGAGCCAGAGCAGGGAGCAGAGCGGGCAGAAGGACCGAAGTACACTGCTGAGGGGAGCAGCGGGCGGCAGGAGAGGTCTGCGCGCCATGTGGGACCCTCCTGCGTTGGCCGGGGAGCAGCCAGGGATCAAACCAGCGCTGCAGAGGGCAGCTTCGCAACCCAGCGCTCAACCGCTGCGTCACCGGGGAGGCCCCAGCCTTGCTTTCTTTCCCTGGTGAACAACGCTGGCAAACTCGGTCATATAAAAGAACCCTACACTTGGAGTCAGAAGGCCCAAGTTCAAGTTTACCTGGGATGCTTATGAGCTGTCATGAATTTAAATTATAAATTTTATGCCCCCCCCCCCGGTGGCATAGGGGTTAAGTCTCAGCTATACCATGTTGTCACCTCTGGGGCCTGATTTCGATCCCCAGCAGGGACACTCCAGTTCTTCTACACATAAATAAATAAATCCTTAAAAAAATTTAGAATCACACAAATCATAGAGAAAGGCACAACCCCAAATTCCCAAATTCTTTGAGTGTTACAACCAAGATGCAAAGCTATCCCCAAGGCTTTCAGTCTCTTAGGGTTGGATAACATTGATTCATCGGCTTATTCATTGCACAAATCTTTATTAAGTGCCACTATGTGTCAGAAACTACTGGAGCCAGAGTGGTAAATAGACTCTGAGCTGGGGGAGGAGGGGTGGGTCCATAAACTTCAGCTCAGGGGCCAACTGCTTTGGACAGCCCAGAAGCTAAGAATACATTTTACATTTTTAACTGATTGAAAAAAATGCAAAGAATAATATTTTGTGATGGATGAAAATTTTGTGAGATTTGAATTTCATAAAAAAAATGGAAACACAGTCATGGTCACTGTCTTATATGTCATTTGTGGTTGCTTTTTTTTTTTTTTTAAAGATTTATTTATTTATTTATTTATACAAGCACTGGGTACAGTCAGAAGCGCGGGAGGGTGAGAGAATTCACCAGAGCCAGAGCGGGGAGCAGAGCAGGCAGAAGGACCGAAGTACACTGCTGAGGGGAGCAGCGGGCGGCAGGAGAGGTCTGCGCGCCATGTGGGACCCTCCTCTGGTGGCCGGGGAGCAGCCGGGGATTGAACCGGCGCTGCAGAGGCTGCGGGCAGCTTCGCAATCCAGCGCTCAACCTCTGCGCCACCAGAGAGGCCCTTTTGTGGTTGCTTTTGCATAAAACAGCAGAACTGAGCGGATGCCATACAGATCATATGGTCCTCCAAGCCTAAAGGATGTACCAGCTGCCCTTGACGTGAAGTGCTTGCCCATCCCTGCCCAAGGCTCCATCCATCAGGGAAAACCATAAGAAGGAAAGGTGGAATAAAAGCAGGGGGTGTCAGCAGCAGGAGAACAGATCTGCTGAGAGAGGGAGGGAGTGATAGGGGTAGCAGGCAACTGAGGGGGACTGTGGAGCAGGTAAAAGAGTCGGGAAGTCGAATGGAGAGAAGGGGCGTCTAGGCTGAGTGAACAGTGCGAACGCTCGCACAGAAGCGGAGCCTGAGGGGCAGGTTTGTGGTCCAGGATGCTGCCCAAGTTGGCACAGCACACAAAGCAGATGAGGGAGGAAGCGGAGTGTGGGTAAGTGAAACATGGTTACAGACGCTGGGTTGAAATCCCTTTGTGCACATTGGGATGAGATTGCATTTGAGCCCAATGGCAACTGGCCTTGGGGTCCCTGCATGATTGAGTCAACACCTGGGGATATTACTGGTGATTTTATCTGTGTGTGGCTGGCATTTATCAACTATATTTTGGGAATTGTCCAATTTTCAAATAATTATACGATTTCCTTCATAAATGCACTGATACCTGTCAGACTATTGAGATGAAGTTAGAGGTCAGGTTTTTTTTTTACCTTCTCCCCATTCTCTAGCACCAGCCCACCTTCACTGCTCATTCCCGTGGGAGGAAATTCACCTAGAATTGCTTGATTTCAATGGTTCTAAATCTAGACAATCCACAGCACTCTCACCCGGCAATTCCTATGAGTCTTCTCCAACATCACTCTGACCACTGGTCCCAGAGCTACTGTTTCCTCCCAGTCCACCTCACCCCTGGTGCCCCCACCTCTCCTACCCCGTCTGGCCAGACCTCTCCATCTATCACGCCATGTGGGGTTTTGCCATCTCTGCACTATCCTGCCCCACCCTACCCTCCTGTCATCTGGCATCACCACCCTCTATCCGGAGTCAAACCCACCACTTCTTCAGCAGTAAGCCAGCAGTTACAGGTGGAGACTCTCACATGACCACAGAGATGAAGGACATTTCAAATATAAGGGCTCCCACGCTGGCAAAAATCCTTCCCTTTTTTTCTGATTGGAGACCTTGCATTCTCTAGAAACTCGTTCAAACCCTCATACCTGCCCACAAGATTGCAGCTCCACCAGCTCCATCTCAGCTGCACAGTGTACGGAGCACATCCATGCCCAGATGTGCCCCCTCTTCACACAAGGCTGCTTGCCACCCCCTTCAGTAGTGAGAGGCCTCTCTCCACTAGCCCACACCAGTCTGCCAGTGTGCTCTGGACTCAGTCCAGTTCTGCACTGCCCTGGCCTCCCACACTGTCCTCCACCATGTCCAGTGGCCTTCTCTTCATGAGCCCCAACAGGTGTGCTGCATTTTCCCTTGGGGGCCACTGCCATCCCCATAAGTTCCTCTACCCCAGACTGTCATCCTTCCTGTTACAGGTTATTTGCCACCTCTCCGGCTTCTCCAGACCTGCCAAAATGCAAGCTCCCTTTTTGGGTACATGTTTTCTTTTTTCTTTTTTTTAAAGATTTATACAAGAGTTGGGGTACAGGTCAGAGGTGTGGGAGGGTGCGAGGATTCACCAGAGACAGAGTGGGGAGCAGAACAGGCAGACTGACGAAATACATTGCTGAGGGGAGCAGCGGGCGAGACAGGAGAGGTCTGCCGCACCATGTGGCAATCTCCCTGGCTGGCCAGGAATCGAACTGGCACACAAAGGCTGCAAACAGCTTCACAGAGCTGCGCTCAACCCGCTGCGCCGCCGGGGAGGCCCTCTGGGCACGTTTTCTCTGGGGCCCTCCCCCAGCTCCCACCCTGGACATCCATGCTCAGGTCCTGCTGCCCACTCTTTAGTGATCATCTCTGTGTCGACTGCTCAGTTTCCCCAGCTTCTTGCTACTACTTCCAAGAACGCCCCAACTTTATAGGCTTAGAGCACAGCTCAGCACCTCATCATCAACCATTTTACAGAACACACAATTTCTCTGCCATGTGCCAAATGAGTTCTCGAAATCCTAACCCCAAAACTATTTAAGACACCTCTCTCCCTTTGACCCTTTATTCAGCCAATCACCAGGTCTTGGCAGTTTGAATATTGGAACATTTTCCACAGTCCATTTCTTTCCTAACTTCACCTCTCACTGGTTTCTGCCTCTCCCTACTCCAGAGTGTTCCTTTTGTTCCATCCTCCAAACAGCAGTTCGAGTCATTACCCTAAAAATTTCTGCGCATGTGATCACTCCACTCTCCCCCGCTTAGTGCTTTTTGATGGCTTCTGATTACACCTGGAAACAAGTGAAAATGCCTGGCCGTAATTTAAATGACCCAGCCTCTGTTCTGGCCTCTCTAGCTCTCTGCGCTCACGCCAACCTTACTCATGACAACTGGCTCCTCATTCCACCCCTGCCCACATCAACTCCTGAGTCCTGTATAACTAATCATAGATTTCTGAGGACAGGAGCTCCTCTCAGTGCCAGGTTACATTTAACACCTGCTACTCAACCTGCACAGAAAACCTTTACCCACCCTCCACCTGGTGTCCTCCTACTCGCTCTTCAGTACTCAGTGTAGAGGACAGCTCCTCTGGGAAGCAGGCTGAGCTCACAGAACTGGCTAAGCTCCTCTTTGCTATTCTCATCAACTACTGTAAGTATCCACATGCTCTCTGCTCTTGGTCTGCCCTCCCCAAATCATTGAGGATGGGGATTGTGTTCTGCCTGGCACTCCACCCAGGGCCTCTTGTAAAGTAAATGCATAAATGCTTTTTAAGTAAGCAAGTGAAAAATAAATGTACCTATAGGGCCACTGTAACCATGATCTTCCTGCAGTTATCAACAATTTGGTCTCTTCTGGCAATATGTACTATAAAGGATGTGGATCTTGGATCTGGATGAACCTACGTCTGAACACTCAGCTCTTTTGCTTATTAGCAGGAGCAACCATATCGTATTATTGTTGGGAGAATTAAATAAAATAATGCCTGCAAAACACTTATTCATCCACTTGCTGTGCATTTAATTTATTTCTTAAATGGTATTAGGTGTTTCATTACATATGAGCTTGTGGAGAATTGCATGAATTCATGCATGTGAACCCTGGATTAGGCCATCGCAGACTTTCATTCAAAGTTAATTCCATCCTCCTGGCCATGCGCATATCCTCACAAGACTGAAGCTAACTCACGAAGATAGGATACTGGAAATGACACCAGGAGAAAGCAAGACTCCAGGCCCAGGGTCTACATACCAACAAGACATGAATTTGCTTTTTATTCCCTCTGAAAGGAGACAGATAAGCTATTCCCTTATTGCTCTCTATTTTAGATAGAATTGATGTTGCCTATTAATATAATTCTGTGCACAGAGATGAAGGTCCTGCCAAAAGCACCCTGGCATTATTTTAGCTCTCTTAATAAATCCCAAAGTCTGGCACTTATTTTTAATTCCATTTGCTGATTTGATGTTCTGCACAATTAATGCATACCATTAATTTCATAACTATAAATGTAACCCAAGCTTTTTTGGATCCTTACACCAAAAAGCACAACCGTATGAATATGCTTGTTAGTACTCAACTGACTAAGAAGTTTTATTGGGGAAAAGAGAGAAAAGAAAGAAAAGGCAAGAAATTTCAGATAACAGACTTGCCTGAAAGAAGCACCCCAGACCAGATGCTGTATGTCATTATGTGGATAATATTATAAAATTCCCGGAATTGATATAGCCCTTTATGGGTTACAAGTTGTCATTCATAGTCTCATTCCATTTGACCTTCATGGCAGAGAGTCACTTAAAGATGGAGATATTAATACAATTTTTCAGAGCAATAAAATCCTCATTCAAGTAACCTGGCCCAGAAAGTACAGCAATTATAGAAAGAATTAGAAGCTGTTTTCTCACTGCTGGCCCAGGACTTGTTCCATTGTACATCCACTTGTGTGGGACTCAAGGAGAAAACAAGTGGACAAAGATCCTTGATTTATTCATCTTTTAAGTTTGAGCCCAGCTTCTTTCAGGAAAGAGAATACTAACAGTAGGTTTCTAGAAACCCACTCAAAGGGCAAAGAAAAAACCCACAAAACTTAACTGTCATTTAAAAATCTACATTGCACTTTGGGGCCTCCCCGGTGGCGCAGCGGTTGAGTGCTGGGTTGCGAAGCTGCGCGCAGCCTCTGCGGCGCTGGTTCGATCCCCGGCTGCTTCCCGGCCACCAGAGGAGGGTCCCGCATGGCGCGCAGACCTCCCCTGCCGCCCGCTGCTCCCCTCAGCAGTGTACTTCGGTCCTTCTGCCTGCTCTGCTCCCCGCTCTGGCTCTGGTGAATTCTCTCACCCTCCTGCGCTTCTGACTGTACCCAGTGCTTGTATGTATAAACAAACAAACAAACAAATAAATAAATCTTTAAAAAAAAAAAAATAAATAAATAAAAATCTACATTGCACTTTGCATAATTGTTCCCACATAATAAACTCTCTTAGGTACCAGGCTCTATGATAGCTGCTTTACATATTATTTATAATCCCCACAAGTGAAATGTCTGGGTGACTATGTTATAATTAATCTGCTTCTACTGTCCTCAATTTTCTCATCTGTAGAATAACATCCAGAGCTTCCCACTTGAATCCTCCACCTCCACAGAAGTGGGTGACCTCACCGTCATTGTAGAATTTGATTGAGGAAGAAAATACAACTTAGTGTCAAAATGTGGATTTCAGAATCAGACAAATGTGAGTTTGGAATCCAGTTCAGATTTTTGGCAATTAATTTGTTCTCGTTGTTCTTTAGTTTCTCGTTAATAAAATGGGGATGATAAACCCAACTGCATAGGGGTTTTGTGTGGGATGAGGGATACCATGTATCCAAAGCTCTTTCTGGGGCACAGAAAGCATTTAGTAATTGGTGGCTTTACTATGCTCACAAAAGCCCCTCTGTGGGTGTTACATTGGCCCCATTTTACTGACGGAAACGTTGACTATGTAAGAAATACAAAGAATGACAATTTTTCAGCGTTGACATTGCTCTCAGAACTAAGTATTATCCAAGGCCAAACCCCACCCTACAAACTAATTCAAACCTCCTCTTCCTTAAATGGGGCAGCCACTAACCAGCCTGGCCAATGCACAGTGATGCAGGAAAGGACCCCTAGTTGACCACTGACCGTGGTGCTGACCTCTCTTGTCTGCAGGGACCACTTCCTTGTATTTTGACATCAGTTTGGGACTTGGGCCTCTGATTAGGCACCTCCTTCTCTCCAGCTCCTGTCCCCATTGATGTATAGTATAAATTTTTTTAATCCTCATCCATTTACAAAGAGATGTACTTCCTGAATGCAAAGCCTCCAGTGTCAGGAGGAAAGAAATGGAGACTCAAATGTTGCTGGTTTGATGGAATTACCAACTTGAGTGCTGCAGCAGGGAGTGACAAGTGCACAAGCTCATATCTTATCTGAATCTCAGTGTCCTTATAGGAGGCAAATGTTCCGTCTTCTCTCTAGAAAGGATGGTTGCCAGGACTGATGTCCAATTATGATTCTTGTCCATGTTTCCTACCTGCCTGCCCTATTTTTTTCAAATATACTTTAATCATGGAAATGGGAAAAAAGTCATCAGCTATAATCTGCTGGCATAGGAAGAACAGAGGTTCTTCCAAATCAGATTGCCTACTTCAACAAAATGAAACCCAAGAAAGAGAGACCTTGGGCTTCTTCAAGTCATCTACCACTTTCTTCAAGGGAACAAACTGATTTCCTTGTCTCTTCCCAACTTCAGATTTTTTTCTCATATGCATTTTCTTTCTTTTTTAAAAAAAGATTTATTTATTTATGCATACAAAAACTGGGTTACAGGCCAGCGGTGCGGGGGGGTGAGAGGATTCACCAGAGACAGAGTGGGGAAAAGAACAGGCATATCGACTAAAATACACTACTGAGGGGAGCAGCGGGCATGGCAGGAGAGGTCTGTTGCACCATGTGGGTATCTCCATGGCCAGGGATTGAACTTGTGCTGCAGTGGCTGCAGACAGCTTCATAGGTTGCATCTCAATTCCCTGTGCCACCAGGGAGGCCCTCATATGCATTTTAAAATGGAGTATTTTTCATCATACTGAGAAAAATTAAGCTGGTTCAGTCCCTACTTCTTAAACAAGTCCATTCAGTGATTTTCATTTGCAGAATTATAATTCAAATGGAATGAAAATAGACTCCAAGAACCCTGTAGCTTTGATTGCAATGAATCTTAAAACACGTTTTCAAAAGACAATGGCTACAGATAACAGACCATATGGTGGAGTAATAATGAACAAACTAGTAGTTACTGCAGGAGGAGGGGAGCGATTTAGATCTTCAGATTTGCAGAATACTGACTGGTTTTGCACAAAGACACATGAGACTGATTATGTGGCAGATTTGCATGCAGCTCAGTGGGGTGCTCTGAGCTCAACTCAGGAATAGACACCTGGTTCAGCAGGGACTCTTGTACCCATAACAGCCTTCATGCAAACACTGGGAGCATCCCCACCATGCAGGAATTGGGGTGGCACTCCCAATGCAGGTTTTCATAATTAAAGTAATGACAATTTTCACTACCGATATGCAAAAAACTACACAAACAATTCTACCATATGGCATTGCAGAAACAAAATGGACGTCAGTCAGCTTCTGAGAAGCCTGAGCAGGAATCTACATGGTGCCACATACTTGCTCTGTAATCCTGGACTCCCCCAGATCTTAAGCTTCTTTATAGGGGGACTGAGGGAGGGCAGGTAGTACTCATGATAAAGGTCTGTTAAAAATGGATCAAAGTAGTGACTAAGAAGACCCTCGGGTGCAATCAGGGACAGTCATCACCATTAATTATTTTATTAAATGCAGGAAATTATCTCAAGGTATCAAGTAGCCAATTTCTTGGTCTCTAGAGTCCAGTATGTACAGTAAGTCTTCAACAGCTTAGAGATCAGCACTGGGAATATTCAATTTCTCTCTATCTCTGTCTTTCCCTCTAGTTGAACCCGGGCTACAATGCCAAGAAAAACTGTGTGGGGAGAGAAGCTTCCACTGCCAATAACAAAGATGAGAACACCAAACTGCAGCCACAGAAGGCAGCCTGATGCAGGGACTTGTAGCCAGAAGCAGACTGCTGGGGTGGAACGCCCCACTCTTCTGTCTCTTTTCTGAGAGACAAATGTCATCCCCGTCTGCTCCAGCAGCATGCAAATGGGGAAACCAACAGAGGCAATGAGAAGAAAGTGGAGAACAAGTCAAGACAACAAGCCCTGGTAATCTGACAGGTTGGGGAGGGAGGCAACCCGACCACTGCTATTCAAAAGGATTGTGAAATAAAGAAAATCTTGAGGGGCGTTAGATGTTGTGAGTCAGTTAACGGGTGGGTCAGATGACCTTCAGCCCTAGCACAACTCTTCATCCTTTAAAAGACCTGGTATTGTCATTCACCCCTTCCACTCAACTCCAAGGCAGGTACTCTCTACAAGAATCTCAAGGTCCCTGATGGAAATTTTCATTATTCATTCTAAAACTGTGCAAAATAGTAGAATGAGCACCAAACTTGGGGAAGAAATCACAAGAAATAAATGTGAGTCTTTTCTTAGATGTTGATAAATGTTATCGAATAGATCCAAGTTTTGCCTACTCAAAAATTCAGAGAAGGGCCTCCCCTGGTGGCGCAGCGGTTGAGCGCTGGGCTGCGAAGCTGCTTCAGCCTCTGCAGTGCTGGTTCGATCCCCGGCAGCCGGCGAGGGTCCCACATGGCAGGACAGACCTCTCCTGTCTGGCCCGCTGCTTCCCTCAGCAGTGTATTTCGTTAGTCTGCCTGTTCTGTTCCCCGCTCTGGCTCTGGTGAATTCTCCCACCCTCCTGTGCTTCTGACTGTACCCAGTGCTTGTATAAAAAAAATAAATAAATCTTAAAAAAAAATTCAGAGAATGCACCACCTTCGCAAGCTTATGATGTGGCTAAAATGAAATGATAATTACAAAAGCCAATACTGTGATGACTGGCAGATAATAGGTGCTCAACAAACTCTTACTGTTTATTTGCATTCTATTCAGAGAATCACTGAAGTCATTCTTTCCAACAAACTTATTTATGGAATATTATATTTCCCCCCAAAGGAATGTTCATTTGTAATGCCAACATAGAAATCAGATAAAGCTTTACCATCTCTTGTTAAAGCTGCATCTTGCCTTGTTAACCCCTACTCACTTAAATGCTTCTGTGATGTTCTGAAGGAGTCTAGATTCCAGGGGTTGTGACATGATGCAAGGAAATAATTCTATGTTCTGTCATATTGGACCTAAAGCCCAGGGTTTCTCTCCTTCCTTCTGTTTCCCCAACACCCACCCTGCCCTCAGAGACATTCAGAGTTTTACATTCATCTAAAACACAGAAGAGTTGATGACCCTGTCAGAAAATAAAAATGGTTTTCATCTGACTATTCAGGAGTTTCTAGAAATACTTCTGACTGAGAGGCTCTTTGAATAATTTACCCATTTGAGATCATTTAAATAATCTATTCACTCATTTTCATAATTGATGGCAATGGCAAACTATCAAGGGTGCAGCTTTTGTCTTACATTTATACCATCTGTCAACCTAACTATGCCCCCATTATCCTAGGATAGCTTCCTGACCAAATGTGACTTGTAAGATGGGGAGAGGGAGATAGTCCATATGACATATGGTTGACTCTGGTTGTATTATAATACTGTTTGGCCTCAACATCTGCCTTCAGCATTCTATGACCTTGGGCAAGTCATTCATCCCCATGTACCTTTCAACTTCTGTCCTGCAATGTGGAGCTCTAATTATAATCAGAGCTGCCATTTATTGATCATCTACCATGTGCCAGTCAGGGTTTAAGCACTTGATATAGTTTAGGTTTTGCAGCAACTCTGCATAATAAGTAACTCCTCCGATGTGGGAAAATGAAGAGAACACTATGAGACTAAGACATGATAATGCACAGAAAATACTCTGTAAGATGTTGGGCACATAGTAGGAGCTCAACTAATGACAGCTGCTGTTATCAGGCTCATCACATAAAACATCACCACCACCATCACTACCCTCACCATCACCAGCACTTCCATCATTATCACCATAATTATCATCATCATCCTCAGCACCACCATCATCACTAGCCTCACCATCATCATTACCACTGTCATAACCACCATCACTACCCCAAGCATATTATCACCACCATCATCACCTCCACAACCATCATCATCACCACCACCACCGCTACTATAATCATCATCATCACCTTCCTCCTCCTCATCATCCCCATCGCCACCAGCATCATTAACCATCTGCGTCAATCATCTTTACCATTAACATTGCCCACAGTACATGTTCCTACAAAGATTTGTTTTCCATCAACAGTTTCTTTTTAAAAACTTCTGAAATCTAAAAAACTTTTAGCAGAAAGCTCTTGCCGGAGAGCACTGATTCAACTGCTGTTCTTTTTTGGAGTTGGGATGCAGCTGCAAAAAAATCTAAGAACGCGCGCGAGACAGAAATGCACATACACACAAGAGATGGCGTCATTTACTTCAATTTGATGTGCTAATTTGATGGAGCACTACTCTGTTTCCCCCCACGGTGACCTAACATATTATACTGTGTGGGTATTTAAAATAGTCACCAGGCATGACTCTAGGGAAGTCAGAGGATAATTTTAAATCTTTTGTAATGGTTTAACTTTCCTCTCTGCAGCTCACATTGTTTGAGAAACTTAATGATCATTATATAAGGAAACTGATTAAATTTCACACAGACTTTGCTAAGGTTAGTGAACGTTACCAAACTCCTTTTCCGAAAGGGGCACTTGACTTTAGATATGGATTTAGGAGAAAGGGAAAGACAAGAGGGAGCGTGAGTGTGGGAAAGAGGAGAGAAGCGAGGTGAACAATGTCATTTACAGGCATGACACATTTCTCCTGGAAATATTCAATCTAGAGATGTCTAAGCACAGACCCATGTCTAAAAGTTAAAAAAAAATCTGTTTCCACTGTCACGAATTTCTCAGCAAATCATCCAGTAAATGCCATGTGCTTTCCATTCTGATTCTGAAATCACTCTCAGATCTCTGTTCTGTTCTCGCTCATATCTACGCCACTTAAATAGCCCCATAAAAATGTTCCCAAAGATGTGTGCCAATCACCATTTTATTTTTAAAGAAGCGGTGTAGTTTCTGTGCATGAGTGCGAGCAATGGTATTCATACTCTGGCTTTGCAACTCCCTACTCTGAGAACCTGGGTTAATTATTGAATTTCTCTGGGTCTCACTCCCTACATTGGTGAAAGACGGTAATAGCAGTATCTGCATTACGGTGATCATGAGAGAGTTCGATGGGTTTGTATACTGGAATGCTGAGCACCCGCCATGGTCCATCACAGAGAGGAAACAAATGTAAGCTATCACTATTATTATTGTGGTGTCCTCTCATCGCAAGCTTTTCCACAGTGCCCCAAAGATTACTGAATAAAGTCCTGTGGTCTATCATTCAAATTTCAGCAGAGCTGGTCATTCTTATAATTACCCTTAAAACAACCTGTATTTGTTATATAACAAATGATCTCAAGCTTAGTTACCTGAAACAACACCTCTTTATGATCTCACATTTCTATGGGTCAGAAATCCAAGGCTGGGGTCCACTAGGTTCTCTGTTCAGGGTATTACAAGGTCAAAAAAAAGGTGTCAGCCACCTGGACTCATAGCAGCAGGATCTGGGAAGAATCCCCTTTCTAAACTCATTCAGTCAGTGTTTGAACTCATTTTTCAAGGTCAGGTCCATGAAGTATAGAACTGAGGCCTGGTTTCCTTGTTGGCTGTTGGTCGGGATATAGTCAGCAACTTGTGGTCACCTCCATTCTTGTCTCATGGCCCCTCCATCCTCAAATCTAGCAGTCCCTCAAATCATTCTCACAATTCAAATCTCTCTCGCATCCTCTTGATACTACTTAGAGAAAACGCTCTGCTTTTAAAGGATTTGTGTGATTAGCTAACTTCACCCTGATAATCTTCCTTTTGACTAACTCAGTCTATGGAAAAAATCCTTTTTTCCCATTTAATGTAACCATCATGGAAAACATCACCATAGCCACTGTTTCAACTCATGCTGCAAGGGAGGAGCTATCAGAAGAGCAGTCACTGGGGGTCACTCTCAGAACCCTGCATACCACACACTTTATGTCTCAAACACATTGGACTCTTCCGCACAGGGGCCTGGAGTGCTCTTGCATCTGGACTTTGTCCTTCAGTGTTCCTTCCATAGTGCAGAGCCTTCCTACACATGGCAAGTCTTGCTTACTTTCTGAGACCTTGTGCAAGTGAGAAGTTCCCTGTGGAGAAGCCCCTGATCCTTCTGCCCGGACACATAACGCATCTCTTCTCGAGACTCTGTAGAGTTTTATCAGAATCTCTTTGGTGGCGCATATCCTGCAGTCTGGTAGTTATGTACACCCCCTAGGTTCTATCAGATGCTAAGAATCTAAAAAGGCTTATCCATGTCTCATTGCAACCTTCAACAATGGCTTGTGTACAGGAAATTTCATGTGATAGAATAAATGTGTAAATACATAAAGTTTATAGACCCCAAATTCAACCATCTCTATTTATGGGGAACAAATTTAACTGCAAAAAATAAATTGTTTGACAACTCCATATTTTTTAAGGACATACCATATGATGTGAACTATATCCATAAATATTTATTTTGGGATCATCACCATTTCATTCACCAGCAATTACTCAAGATATAACAAGACTCTATAATTTCTTTATTTCCTGTTTCCCATATCATTTCTCTTAAGCAGAGTATTCCAAAGGAAGAAAGACTCACAAAGACTAAGTATCAAGGGTCTTGAGAACCTAGGATATAGGATGAGCTAGATGAAATCATTTTTTCAGGGTTACACAGAGTAAACCAGTTACCTAAAGTAATAGTTCATCTTGCAGGGGTGTGAGAATCACTAGGGGAGCTAATGAGAAAGCAAGATCAGAAGGGGTGACTCATCAGGGTTGAGGTAGGGCTGACACCTTTACATCTTTCCCAAATGACTCAAGGAAGCCCAATCCCACTTGCAAAATTACTCTACAGAAAGACAATCCTCACTGGGGGAAGGGCATGAAAAATCTTCCTGCTTGTTCTCATGTACATTCTACAAATATCTCTTGAGTCTGGGCCACTGAGCACCAGAGAGAGAATGTCAAAGAAAAAGTGAAAACTTGAAAACAAACAATAGGATTTCCTTTCTTCCCGTAGCTAGAACTTAAGACTTAAGGCTTCGCCAATGGGCTGCCGCTGTTTCCTAAACAAGCCAGCGCACACTAGAAGCCCCGGTGTATCTCTGCCTACTCGCAGAACCTGTAACAATGCACTTGTTCTACCAATTGTCATTTACTGGTGTCCCTTCAATTATAAATTTCCCCCCACAATTTCTTTTAATCATTTTAATAATCATTTTTAGAATATGTGTGTTCAGAAGCCAAGTACAGTGTTTGCACAAATACTTCAATTCTTTGGCAGGGTGGACCTTTATGGGGATTATTGATGTCACACACGGAAGCAAATACACACCAGAAATCTTCGGCATCTTCTCTCGAGTTCTTGGGACTCACTAGGCTATTCTAGGTTAATTGGGGTGGGAATGAGATGGGGGTGTAGTTAAAAATGCAATAATTTAGTAGGAGGAAATGATAGCATTCCATAAATGGAAATCACATCCTGTAATAATTGTACCCCATTCACACACATTGGTGAAAGCCTTGCTAGATCTGATAGCACACTGATAAGCCAGGGTCAGAACCACACACTCCGGAGATCAACCTTAGCTTTTTCTAAGATCGCCTTTCAAATCTGAACTAGGAATTCACTGAGCACAAGACAAAAGGGACTAGATATGAACCCCTTTTTCAACGGGCCCAATTTTAAGATGGAAGTGCTGGAGCTCAAAAAGACAAGAGCCTGTGATATGTGCTAAACAGTTATACCCCAAGTTCCAGTTAGTTGGATTTTGGTGGAGTCTGCTGCATCCAGTGAGGAAAAAGGAAAAAGGAAGCTGAGGTCATTCTAGTGGGAGAAGGATGAACCCCCTTAATGTCTCTTCTAAAATATCTCTTTCCATTATCAGTCATTCATATGATACAGTTATGGGGAGCACAGCCGTGGGTCAGGCAGACCTCCATGCACAGCCTGCTTCCACCGAGCTCCAAGGCAGAGCAAAAGGATAGAAAAAAGGAGAGGTGGGAACCGAGAATTCCTAATTTGCAAGAGAAAGCCACTGGGCCCCAGAGTGTGGTATCTGCCAAAAAATTGGGCAGGCACCAGGGAACAATCCATGCCAGTCACACACAAAGGCCCTGCAGAGAGCAAATGGCCTCTCAAGGCTTTGTCATTTTCCAAGACACCCTCATTACATGCTGCTACTTCCAGTGGCACCACTGGGTGACCTCAGAGATGAAAAGAAATCGCCTCTGAGACCCAGAATCACAGCTCCCTCCTTCTGCAGGCTCCCCTCTGCTGGCTGCTGTACCAGGGGGTGCTGCTGGGGGCAGCTTCATAGAGAACATGGCTGGAATTTACCTGCTCCCCTGGCTTCCTCTTTCTTTGAGACAGAAGCAGGAGGATTTATTTCTGAAGCCCGGGACCCCCTAAATGCCAAGAGAATAGGCCAACAACAGGAAGCATTTGTACATTCTAAGCTCAATTCAGCAGCAATTCCCTAGACTGCTTTTTTGAGAAATTGCTGTATTTCAACAGAAAGTTGAAGCAGGGCACACAAAATAGTAAAAAGCCATATTTTTTTAAAATCTGGAAATGGAGTATATCAAGGGAAAGCTTTCTTTTCTGCAATGTTACCACCTGCCCTGCAGTGACCTCCCTGGAAAGTGGCCAGTGAGCTAGGTCTAAAGGCAACTCAGAGAATTCACAGGTGCGAACCAGTCTTGACCCAGGATGGGTTAGAGCCAGCCAAGGAAGGTGGCTTTTTCTCCGAAAGTGATCTTTAGATCGTGTAACTTCAGAAAGCTAAAAATGACCACCTAAGGTACAAAGTCCTAATATGTTGTATCTCTAGCTATCCCTGAGTATATGTCAACATCTACATCTGTAGTTGTATCTCTGTCTGAATCTATGCCATGTTTGCATGTACATCTATGGCCATGTTATATGTACAGTTACACCCATATCTATATAAGTCTCTGTCTATACCTAAGTCTATATCCATACCATACCTATCTCCATCAATGTCAACACCTATATCTATAGCTACAGCAACAGCCATCTTGCATTCTGGCTTTGTATTTGCATAGAGGAAAGATAAACCAGGACTTGGCATGGGTGGATAAAAGAAGGGGAGAGGATATAGAAGAATTACAGGCCAAAAGAAAAGTACAAAAGCACATGTTCAAAGTCCCAGATGTCTGCAAACAGCTCCATGACACATAACAGGTCCTGAATAAATACGTATCGGGCGACTGAATCAAAGAAGTTAGCTGGCTGTGCTTGGGTGGACCAGCTACAGGAAAGACCCAGCAGGAGTTCAAGAAACAATGGCATTGTTATACTTAGTCTTCCTGTCTGGGAGTTAAGTGTGAAAGCTCAGTAAACACTGGCAGTTGATTGTACTGGGTATCCAATTTGATAGAGTTCAAATAAATGTTTAATTAGGGTATAATGATATGCAATAAAATGAGCAGATCTTGTGTGATAGTTTGGTGTATTTTGACAACTGTTTGAAATAGCAGACATCTCCGTAACTCTAGAAAGTTCCCCTTTGCTATTTATTGCCCTTCACAAAAGCAATCATTATTCTGAGATCTGACTCCATATAGACTAGTTTTGTCTTTTCTTGAACTTCACATAAATGGGATCATGCAGTACAATCTTTTGTGTCTGGCTTCTTTTGTTCAACATAATGTTTGAAATTCATCAACATTGTTGTGATATTACTGGTTCATTCCTTTAATAAGCAGCATTCCTTTTTATGAAAATGCCATTTATTTGGGTGATACCATAAACTAATAACCCATTGTTCCTCTGATGTATCCTTCAGGATTGTTCCACTAAAGTTTTATTTTAAAAAATTTATTTCACATTCTTGTACTTAAGTGATCACTTGTCAGTGTTCCAGATGTATCTTAGCTAAAACTAGTGAATGCCCTAACTTAGATGGTTTTTGAAGCCTGTACATTTGGTATTGTTTGACCCTTAAACTTTTACATCTCTTAGCATGGAGGACGAAGAAAGGCTATATATCGTTGCTTGAGAGTCTGTACATTTAGACCAAATTTGTATTTGCACTGTCAGTATGGCAAATGAGTGGAAAAAAAATGTTAATACACTATTGGATTTTTTATTTCTTTTTGATTCAGCTTGTATGAGGGCTGAAAAACCTCAATTTTTTGTTCTTGACAGTGGGGACTTTTTTTTAATGTCTACATTCTTTCTAATAAACTGTTGGAAGATTTAAAAAAAAAAAAGAAAATGCCATTTATTTATCCACTTGCTACTAAAGGACATCTGAGTTTTTTGATGTTTTGCTAAGGTGAATAATGTTGCAATGAACATTTTTATACAAATATTGCTTTGGGAGTATATATGTTTACATTTCTTTGCAGTAAACACACAGGCATGACATCGCTGGATGATAAGGTTCATGTATATTTAACTATACAAACTGCCGTTTTTCCACAGTAATTGCGATTGTCCATTTCTTTTTTTTAAAGATTTTATTATTTATTTATACAAGAACCGGGGTACAGGTGAGATGCACGGGAGGGTGAGAGGACTCACCAGAGACAGAGCAGGGAACAGAACAGGCAGACTGACGAAGCACACTGCTGAGGGGAGCAGCGGCCGAGACAGGAGAGGTCTGTCTCGCCATGTGGGCTTCTCGCTGGCCAGCTGGATCGAACCCGCGCTGCAGAGGCTGCAGACAGCTTCAAAGCGCTGCACTCAACCGCCTGCACCACCAGGGAGGCCCATGATTGTACATTTCTATGAACAACATAGTGATTCAGTGGCTCCACTTCCTTACCAACACTTGGAGTTGTCCATCTCTTAAACTTTAACCATTCAGTGGGTGTGAAGTGGTGCCTCAGTTTGTGATTAGCCTTTTTCATTTTCTAACAGTGTCTGTACATGGGCCAAAGTTTTAATTTTAATAGAGTATAGTTTACTATTTTTACTTTATTTTTGTTGTGTTTAGCATTCTGCTTTCTCAGATTGCAAAAATACCCTCCTATATTTTCTTTTAGAAAATTTGTAATTTTTGCTTTTACAATTAGGCTTATCATTTCTTTTTTTTTTCTTTTTTTTATAATAAATTTTATTTTTATATTCCCCATACAATTGCAACCCCCCCATTCTGACCCCAATTCCTCCCCTCCCACCCCCCCACCCCCCAAAAAGTGTCTCTGGTTCATAGTTTTTTGTTGATTTTGATTTTCACTTTCTTATAGTTATTCATTTTCCTGGTCCCTTATTTAAGTTTTCTAGATTCCTGCTATGAGTGAGACCATCCGGTATTTTTCTTTTTCTTTCTGGCTTATTTCGCTGAGCATGATTCCTTCCAGCGCCATCCATGTTGCTGCAAATGGCATGTGTTTATCTTTTTTGAATGCTGAGTAATATTCCATGGTGTATATGTACCACATCTTCTTGATCCAGTCATCTATTTTTGGGCATTTGGGCTGTTTCCAAAGCTTAGCTATTGTAAACAGTGCTGCTATAAACATAGGGGTGCAGGTGCTCTTTGGAATTGATGTTTCTGTGTCTTTTGGGTAAATACCTAGGAGTGGAATTGCTGGATCCTATGGAAGCTCTATGTTTAGTAGGTCCAGAAATCTCCACACAGCTTTCCACAGTGGTTGGACCAGTTTGCACTCCCACCAACAGTGCAGAAGAGTTCCTTTTTCTCCACACCCTCGCCAGCATTTGTTGTTGCTAGTTTTTTTAATATGTGCCATTCTCACTGGTGTAAGATGGTATCTCATGGTAGTTTTGATTTGCATTTCCCTGATGACAAGTGATGTTGAACATTTTTTCATATGTCTGTTGGCCATTTGCATTTGCTCTTCAGAGAAGTTTCTTTTTAGCTCTTCTGCCCATTTTTTGACTGGGTTATTTTCTTTGTTGTTGTTGAGTCTCATCAGCTCTTTGCAGATTTTTGTGATCAGTCCTTTATCATTAGTGTTGGGTGCAAACATGTTCTCCCAGTCAGTGGGGTTTCTCTTTGTTTTTGTTATTGTCTCTTTTGCTGTGCAGAAGCTCTTTAATTTGATGTAGTCCCAGCTGTTTATCTTTGCCTTCACTATCACTGCTTTGGGTGATGTATCTGTAAAGATGTCTTTGATGTGCAAATCACGTAGTGTTTCGCCTATATTTCCTTCTATATATTTTATGGTTTCAGGTCTTATGTCTAGTTCTTTAATCCATTTTGAGTTGATTTTTGTGTATGGTGTGAGGTAGTGGTCAAGCTTCATTCTTTTGCATGTAGCGACCCAGTTTTCCCAGCACCATTTATTGAACAAACTTTCTTTGCTCCAATGCATAGTCTTTGCTCCTTTGTCAAAGATTAGTTGACCATAAATCTGTGGGTTTATTTCTGGATTTTCTTAGGCTTATCATTTCTTTCAAGTTATTTGTTGTGAACATTTGAGCCATGGGTCAAGGCATATGTATTTGTGTGTGTGTGTGTATGTCTATATAACATATACATATATGTTACTTATATATGGACATCCAGTTGCTCTAACACCATCTTCTTTTCCCTCACTGTCCTAAGCATTCATCAGAAAGCATTCATACATTTATGGATTTATTTTTATTGTTTCATCATTAAGTAAAATGTTAGTTGTAGCATTTTCATAGACAACTTTATTTGATTGTGAAATATGCTTTCTTGTGAATGGAGGTTGGATTTTGTCAAATGCTTTTTCGGTATCTTTTGGGGTGACCATGTGATTTTCTTCTTTATTATACTGACATGGCAAATTACATTGGTTTGCTTTTTGTATGTTAAACCAATTTTGCATTTCCAGGATAAGCCCCACTTATTCATTATGAATTATCTTTTTAAAATATATTGACAGATTATAATTACCAATACATTGAAAAGCTCTGTGTTGAATGACCTTTTTTCATTTTTAACATTTTGTGGGATTGCAGTAACTCCATCCATGTCATGAGTTTTTCTTGCTTTTTAAATAGGAAGGTTTTTAGTTATGAATTGAATTCCTTAGCAAACTTAGAGTTATTCAGATGGTCTAGCTTTTTGTGTGAGTCAGTGTTGGAAAATTGTGGCTTTTCAATAAAACTGCCCATTTAAGCTGAATTGTCGTATTTGTTGGCATACATTTTTCATAATTTTTTAATTATTTTAATGCAATGTAAAGGTCTATGGAGATCTCCCCCTTGCATTTTTAGTGTTGGTTACTAGTCTTTGGGCTTTTTTCTTTTTTATGTGATCATTCTTGTTAGGAATTATGAATATTATTAATCTTTTCAAAGAACTAGATTTTGACTTTGTGGGTATTCTCTGTAGTTTGTCCTACTTTGCTGATTTTTATGCACTTATCATTTTCTTTCCCCTACTCCATTAGAATTGACTTTGCTCTTCTTTTTCTAGCTTCTTATAGTACAAGCTTAAGTAACCGACTTAAACCCCCTTAGTTTCATTTATTATAATCATTTAAAGCTGTGAATTTCCTTCTTAACAAATCTTCAACTTCATTCTTCAAATTTTAATATGTGTGTGTTTTCATTGCCATCCCATTCAAAACATTTTCTAATACCCTTCTGTTTTCTTCTTGACCTGTAGATTATTGATAGCCATGTTATTAATTTTCAAACATCTAGGGGTTTCCTAGATGTACTTTGTCATGCATTTTTTTATTTTAATGTTGCTGTGGTCAAAGAAAGCATTCCGTGTTATTTCAATTCTTGTAAGTATCCTGGAACTTGCTTTATGGTCCAGAATATATCTGCTTTGGTGAATCTTCCCTGTGCACTTGGCGGAATGCATATTCTCTAGCTGTTAGAGTTAGATGTAGCATGCAAAATATTCTGAAACTTCCTCTCACCATTCTTTTAGAAATCTGTTGTTGACCCTCCAAAGTTAATGATTCTGTTTGCATACTATTTCCTTCTGATCTAGTTACTTATAGTATGGTTCTCACACTCCATTCTGTATCTTCCTGCCCCAGGGTCTCTCAGACTTCATCTGATATGCAAAACAAAAAGAAATCCCAAGCTGATGAAGTAGTTTAGAGGCCATACACTGCTTGTCAAAAAGATAACAATACCGGCTTCCTTTTTGGTCTCTTTTGCTTTATTCTTTATGTGATATTGTACAACTGTTTTGAGAATTAAATTTTGGGGGAGTTGGGAGTCCAACCGGGACAGATAGTGTTCACTGTAAGCAAGGGATCATCTGAAGTCACCTGTGACATCTCCTCTCTGACCCAGCAAGTGGCTTGGGTGGTACATGAGATGAAATTTTTCTTGCACATTGATTTTTATCATTTTTAATAGCTAATATTCATGTACTGGAAAATGTACTTTATAATAAATAGAACCGGGTTCTCCCTGGTGGCCTAGGGCTTAAAGTCTCAGCACTATCACTGTGTGGGCCTGAGTTCAACCCTATGCCAGGGAGCTGACCCACAATTGGCGCAGCAGACCTCTCCTGTCTCACCCACTGCTCCTCCTAGCAGTGTATTTCAGTAAATTCACCTGTTCTGCTCTCCACTCTGTCTCAGGTGAATGCTCTCATCCCAGCCCACCCCCACCTCTGGCCTGCACCCCAGTTCTTCTACGCAGAAAAATAAAAAATTAAAAAGTATAAATATATAAAAAATAGAACTTCCCTACCCAGGCTGATTTGCAGAGGTGATACATTTGCATTCTGGAAGTTATGTGATTCACATTAACATTTAAGTAAGTGAAAATACAAAGGTTCATCCTTATGGCAAAATGTGTGATTATGGTGCATAATTATGAGGTTTAGGCAAACTGGTGTGATCCCTGCTGCATAATAAAGGTTTGCTACAGCAGTGAAGAAAACCCACTTCCCTGGCTTTAAATTTTCCAAACCCCTCCAGAGACTCTCCCTCCCATGTTCTGAGACCCCGACTCAGAGAACAGCACGCAGTTAGCACCGATCACTAACACAGTCTTCCAACGGCGCCTTACAGTTGGTCTGCCTGACCTGAGAAAGGTCTTCCCTGCCACAGGATGGGGTCTGCAGCAGCTCGATGGGAGATATTTGGAAAAAGGAGTAACTGGTCACCCCACGCTCTCCCTCCCCTGTAGTCAGCACAGAGAGGCTCTTACCTTCTCCCATTCTCGGTCCTTGTTCAGCACGATCACCACCAGCCGGGGGTGGACTTGATAGCCTTCCTCAGTGAAGGACAGGTCTTTGCCATTCCATGTCACATTGACCATAAATCTAGAGAGATGAAGGAAGAAAGACAAATGTTTAGGGAAGAATTAAGGAGGTAGCGAACAGGTGAGTAGATGCCACTGAATGTGTAAACTGATGAAGCGTAGCCTTGTGATGCTGTCACTCTTCACAGGCGGCCTGTCTCTGCAGGAGCATTAGTACCAATGCAGGTACTGCTAATTGACCGTGCACGCCTCTCCCTGAGCCTGCACTGTGCTCCCCAATTCTCTGCGGTGTTAGTAATTGAGTATTTTAGCACATGAGTAGAACATTTCTGTCCCGCCCTATCCACAGACCCACGTTCAAATGATCTTGCAGGAGGACCTGAAGGCATGTTCCATTATGCTTTAACAAGCTTCCCTAAAGGATACTGCTTGCCCATAAGCCACAAGGTACACAGCTTCAAAGAAATTATATCCCATCCATTCATTATTCATTCAACTAATTCAACACTTGCTACATGCCGGGACTCAGCCTGTTGGGGATAATAAGGAAACAAATGTGACCTTTGCCCTCATGAAGCCTGTAGTCTAATGGAGAGAACAGGCCTCCAAGGGTTAATCATGGATCTATAACCAATGCTTACAAGACAAAGGTGGGCATCCTGTGTGAGTGAGAGAGGGGCCAGGCAAGCTCCTGTAAGGAAGTGCAGCTTGACCTGAAGGATGTGTCAACATTAACTAGGTCAGAAAGGACATAAGCTTGTTGCTGGCAAAGAGGGGAGCATGTGCAAAGGTCCTGTGGTAGTGCATATGAGGTAATACATATGCTTCAGTAAGGCTGAAGCAGAGTAAGACGGGAGCATGTGCAAAGGTCCTGTGGTAGTACATATGAGGTAGTACATATGCTTCAGTAAGGCTGAAGCAGAGTAAGATGGGAGAATGTGGGGTGCAGTGTGGCTGAGAAGTATAGGTAGAAGAATAGGGGAGTATAGGTCAATGGTGCAAAATTTTTTAGCCCATACTAAGCAGTTTTGTCTTTGTTTTTGAGCAATACAAAGATTTTAAAGATTTTCATCAATGAGATGGTCTAATCAGACTGTTACTGCATAAATGAATTAAGGCGGTGTAGGGAATGGGTGTGGGGGAACTGGAATGAACATAGGGGGACTGGTTAGAGAACTCTTCAGATTTAGGGGAGGGGTGATGTTGATTTGGCCCTGTCATGACCCCACAAGAGGAAGAGAAGGAGGAAAAGGAAGAATAGGAACAAACATGAGTAGGATCAAGTGGAGAAATATTTAGCAGATAGTTAGTGATGGATTGGATGGGAGGGTGAAGGAGAGAGAGGAATCAGGATGACTTCCGAATCTGTCTTATATCCATGCAGTCAAGTGTCTGCCTACATATTTTCATCACAGGTGACATGTCTGTCTCACAATATTCTCTCCTCCGCTCCTCAGCCTTTCCTGCACTCAGACTGGATTCAGCTGGAGAGACACACTGGACTCAATTGGGAAGCAAAGCCAAGTCAGCCTCCCAGGATTGGGGTGGGAAAGTCCTCAATGAGTCCACATAACCTCTGAGGTTGAGGAATATGTGATGTTGTTACAGACTTCAAAGAAAACATACCACTTAGCAGGTGATCAACAAATACATGATTGTGTATTGTAGCAATCAAAGACCTCCCCAGATAGAACATCTCAAAATCATAGCATTTTCTTGCTTTATATTCCTTTGACGCCAAAAGTAGCTGAGGTGTTCAAAAAATTAAGAGGACTAGACTACAAAAAATTCCTGAAAGAGAGACTGACTTGATCAATGTGGGAGTGGGGGAAAATCCAGGGACGAGGTGAAGAAACTGGGGAAAAAGCAAAGGAAAGGTATTTTGCATCTTATTCAATGCACTATTGGGTCATTTAAAATCATGTTTTTGAAGACAAGTTAATGACATGGGAAAATGTTCTTTATTTGAAGTTAAACAAGCCAAAGAAGGGTAAAATGGGGCTTGAATATGCAGAAGGATTACAGATACTTTTAAATTTTCATTGGCATATCTTTGTATTTCCCAAATCGTCCCCAAATATGTCTTATGTTTCAATAAAAATACCATTTGTTTAAAAAATGCTATTCTGAAGAAACAAAGAGTAATCACTGTACTATTTGGTTTTTTTGAGGTTGAGCTATCATCTCTGATTGTTTCCTAGAAAGGTAATTTACTGTTTCAACAATGATTTACTGAATATCTATTACATGTCAGGCTTTATGATGAGTGAGTCCTATAGACACAGAAATAGAAAACAGAGAGCTTTTTTAAGCTTTTACCCACAGTCTTACAATCCAGCTGCATAAGCAGGTAAACAATGATAACAGGCAGAAGATCATTGGTTCACGGATGGACAGTGAGTGCAAGAAGTTGTAAGAAGAAGGGTCCTGAACTCAACCCATGGGACTTGGGGAGGGCTTCAGAGGGAATCTTGAAGAGTAGCAGCACTGAGAAGTGGGAGAAAAGCATTCTGAGCAGAGGAGTCCTCTTAAGTAAAGTGAACCAGGAGAAGGAAGTAGCTGACCAGCAGAGGGACAGTCTGGAGAGGTCCTGAAAAGCCAGATCACAAGAGACTTTGCATGACACCCTACAGGGCTTGGTCTTGTTGAGAAGGCTGTGGCGAGCCATAAAAGGTTTTACATAAAGGAATGATGGATTCAGATTTGCTGTAATATTAAGCAGAAGTAAAGTTTCTCTGCATTTGAGGACAACTGCAATGTTTTTGTTTATGGCTAATATCCTAGACAACCAGAACGGTTTCTTTTTTCCTGTTCTTTCTTTCCTCGCATGTTTGTTGGCTAGTGTCCGATGAGCTAAATGGACATAGTCCAGAGAGTCTCAATAAGGAGTGCTCCATTTCACATTCCCCTGTTGAGACTTTCAAGAAGGCAAGAGAGGGCCTCCCCGGTGGCGCAGCGGTTGAGCGCTGGGTTGCGAAGCTGCCTGCGGCCTCTGCGGCGCAGGTTCGATCCCCGGCTGCTCCCCGACCACCGGAGGAGGGTCCCACATGATGCGCAGACCTCTCCTGCCGCCCGCTGCTCCCCTCAGCAGTGTACTTCGGTCCTTCTGCCTGCTCTGCTCCCTGCTCTGGCTCTGGTGAATTCTCTCACCCTCCTGCGCTTCTAACTGTACCCAGTGCATGTATAAACAAACAAACAAACAAATAAATAAAACATGCCTCTATTAAAAAAAAAAAAAAGAAGGCAAGAGAACTGGATTTTGGTCAACTTCCTCATTATCAACCAGTCTTCAAAGTAACAAAATTGGGCCTTAATTGAACTATCTCTATTTTTCAAGTTGACTTTTTTATTTTTTTCCCATGATTATTTTTTAGCCTTATCACACTGTCTGGTACACTTAGGGGTGGAGTTAATATTGGTAGTTGAGCTGTTGACAGATCCTCACCAGAAGTGCCATCCACCCATCTATCCATCCATCTGTCAATACATTCAACCATCTGTTCATCCAACAGACATGTTTGAGTACCTACTATGTGTCACTTCCTGTGCCAAGAACTGGGTTAGGGAAATGATACAAAAATAAGCAAGCACATTTCAGTTTTCATGCCTGGAAAGAAAGACACAAATAACTACAATGAAGGACAGTAAATGGAAAATTAGAGATATGTACAACTGGTGTGGTGAAGAGCAGCTAGAGAGAGTGCTCTCCGTGGCCAATTCTACTGTGAAGGCGGAGTTGGAATCCAGAGCCAGCGCAGAAGATGTCTGGATGGTGTAGAGAAGGAAGAGCAGGGCTGGAGAGGAGAATCACAAGGGGGTAGGGAGGAGGCATAAAGCCAAAGGCACAGAACCATGAAACATATGATGGCCCATTCTTCCTGGGATTTCAACATCAAAATGGCAGACAAAGACCACCAATGACCTTTGCCTGTGTGAGGAGAAAATCAGTTACCAAGTCACTCTGTATCTGCTGCCCCAAATTCATGTGCCAGTCAGCTCACTGAGGTTGGTTTGTTTAATTGAATCCAGTGAGCACTCAAGCCAGCTTCTGATGATTCAACACTGTAGGGTGAATAGAATTCAGGTTGGATCTACCTAATGCCCCAAATGTGGGTGGAGCTGAAACATTAGTTATCTAGAGATTTGGAGCTACCTAGTTTTCTATCTGCTTGGAAAAGACATACCTGAGAACAAATGTTTTGGCTTCTTACGGAAACCTGGCCCCAGAGGGCCATTGACAGGGTTCTACTGCATGAACGGAACATCATAGCCATCATTTAATCAAGGAATTAGCATCTAGGACCCTTTGGATTGGCCAGTTCACTTTACCTCAATCTCCTTCTTCAACTTTCCATCTCTATCTCCTCCCATTTATGGTGAATCAGATGTGATTAGCAGAGTAATTATTTAGAGACAATGACTCTTCTTCAGATGATGTGGAAACACTTTGTGGAAATTCTCATGTTCCACATTTTTCTGTGTTCCTTTAGGCTCGGTATTCTAGACCAAGGAGTCCATATACTCAATGTTAATATTGTCTTTTTCTTACTTTTTTTTTTCCCTATTAAGAATCTTCAGTCCCTTGGGAGAGAAAAAAAAATAAAACTCTTACAGAAATTTTTGCTGAACAGTAATTTCATTATGAAGTTGGCAGGGAGCAAGAACTTATTACCTTCAATTCCCCTGTCCAATTTCTAGGAAAGACAATCCATATTTCTTCAGCTTCCATCCCATTCAAACTTGCTCCAAAGCAAAGTTCTCTACCTAGGGAAATGCCGTCACACACCCTATTGTTTGGACCCATTAACACCTGCTGGGCACCTATATTAAACAGTAAAATCTCATCACTATTTTGTTTCTCTCTTGAAAATTGAGTCTAAGCTTTAGTGACCAGACAAAATATTAGAAATCCTGACTGCTGCTAAGCTTCAAAATACATCTTCAATAGTTTCCTCAAGAGCAATAAATACACGAAACCATGTTGGCAAAATGTAGAAGCAGGGGAGGTGCTAATGCTTTGCATGGGGTCCACCTGAGTGCGGTCATGGGTCATGGGAGAAGCTGTTTTTATTTCCAATGACATACACCTCATTCAACCATAAAACACAGAAGCACTTGTGATGTACATACAAATTTCCTTCGATGACTACAGTCTTAGGACCAAGAAGCTGAAGTCTGGGTGAAAGAAACATTTCTCTATGCTTGAACTTTGTGTCCTGGGACTGGTTGATTATGGGACTCAGAAATAACATTGAAACACAGGAAGGACAGTTTTCCTATATTAAGACTGAAAAGAAATTGGGCTAGAATTGTCATATTCTCTAGCCCTGCCCTGTCCACTTGGCAGCCACCAACCACCAACCCTATTGCACATCTCTTTTTTGGACCACATTTCAGCTGCTCAATAGCCACCTGTAGTTATGGCTTTAAAAAAGATCTCATGAATAATTTTATATGGATTTCATGCTGAAATATTTTAGATGTGAAATAAAACACATGACTATGCTTCATTTCTGCTGCTTCTTTTTATGTCTTTTAAAATAAAATAAGATTACATGAGCCTGGCATGACATTTCCATTGGACCGATTTTCTAGATGGTCTTTGGTGGTGTTTTTTTTCCAAACCTGTGGGATAGAGGTATCGTGCGTGCAGGGACCCTTCCATCTTGTTTAGTATTATCTGTCCAGTGCCAATCAGAGTCCTTGACACAGAGTTGGTGCTGGATAAATAGGAGCAGGATGGGTAAAGGAAAGAATGGCTCTTGTACATGGTCTGTGACAACTGAGGTCACAGAGCCTGGCTGTGCCACCCCTGCTGAGTCACCTTGGGCCATATGTTTAAAATTCTGCAAGTCTTAATTTCCTTCCTTGTGAAAATGGATTCAGTTAGACCATAGGAAGTAATCAGGACAGTTTCACAGGGTCTAACCTACGGAGACCTACCCCCTGGCTTTGTGGACAGGTTTATTAGCAAGAGTGCGTGTGAAAACACTAGCACAATGCTCACCTGGCAGCTGTTGCCTGATAAAAGTTCACACGCAGGTAGATTGCATGAATATGCATGCACTTGTATTTTTTTGTTTACTATTTTGCACCTGCCATATTTCCTGACACCACGCCCCCAAGCAACCTGGTCTTTTGAAAGCTCTAGCTATCATGTCACTCCATACCCTCCTTTCTAGAGTCTCTCTGACCTTCTGTGCAAAGCCAACCACATACGGGCTGAAGAAGGTCCTTGAACAAGTACCTAAAATGTCTCATTCCTCCAGATTCCTGATTCCTTGCCTTGTAGTCGTAAGTCTAATTTAACTTCCAAAAACTCATTATTTGAAATGTTCCCTAAACATATTTATTATTCACCATTTCCCTCCAGACTTTAATTCTCTTACAGTTTCATAAATGCCAGCATAACCCATTTAGGGTTTCTCAATTTTGGGTTAATTTTCCATCTGCTTTGCCATTTTCCATAGTTCTCCGGGCTGCTTCCTGCATCGCTCCATCCCTTCCATGCTCTCTTGAAGAACCGTGCTGGGTGTCACAGCTATTTTCCCATTTGTCATTTCATTTATGTTTTGAAAACAGAGTCACTGTTTTCTTTAGCCTCTTTCCAGCTCTCAAGACACACTCACTTTTCAAATGCTTTTGCTTTCCCGCTTGCTCTGGGTAGCTGGAGAGCCCGTCGGCTCCATGTCTGTCTCAGCACCGCGCACCCCTCCATCAGCCCCTGCCTTTGGGGCTCGGATCCTCTTCTTGCTTTCCAGCCACCCATGGTGCCTGCCCCAGTTTCCAGTTCCCACCTCCCACAGTACCCCCCCTCCCTTGCCCCCAACCCCAACATTGCTTTGAGGGTGTCTCCCAGTAGGTGTTCTTTCCTCTCTGCGCTGGTGCTTAATTTCATATACAGGTCGGTGATTTCCTGTTTCCGCCAACGGATTACTGTGAAGGCATGACCGCAGAGCTGAGACTTAAATGTCAGGGCAGAAATTTAATAGCTCCAGCACAGAGATCTGCATATCCTAGGCCAGCATCACCCAAAATGCGCTCGGGAACTCCAGCATTAAAAAAAAAGGTGGTGGGGGGGGCGGGAACTGGGTTAAAAAAAATGGAGAGGGAAGAGAAAATATTTACTCTTGCTCTATTCAGACTCTATGGTGACCAATTAAAAAGAATGATGTTAGGTTTTTCATTTTTTTTATTCATTTTCTTTAAAGATTTATTTATTTATACATACAAGAGCTGGGGTACAGGCCAGAGTTGTGGGGGGTGAGAGGATTCACCAGAAACAGAGTGGGGAGCAGAACAGGCAGACGACTGACGAAGTACACTGCTGAGGGGAGCAGCGGGCGAGACAGGAGAGGTCTGCTGCGCCATGTGGGTAGCTCCCTGGCCGGGGATCAAACTCTGGCCATAGAGGCTGCAGCGAGCTTCACAGGTTGCATCTTAACCCCTTGAGCCACCAGGGAGGCCCGATGTTAGGTTTTTTAACATCCATATGAGATGATGGCTGTTAAGTAAACTTACTGTGTTAATCATCTCAGGATGTATGTAAGCCACGTCACTCTAAACTTAGTGCTGTCTGCCGGCGCTATCTCAATAAAACTGGGGAAATATTTTGAACAATGGAAAAAAATAAACACCTATTTAAAAATCATAATGTTGATTGTCTTGGCTGAGCAATCCTGAGTTAAAACAGGAGAGGGCAAGTCCTATAAAGCAGAGGTCTTTGTTTTCATCACTGGGATTCAAAGCCTCTGGAAGAGTGTGTGTGTGTTGCACTAAGAGTCTGAAAGTGTTTGTTCAATCAATGAACTGATGAAGGACAGCTGCAGGCCTTGAGGGTCTGGGCCAGTCCACGTTCATGTCCAGCTTAGAACACGGAGGGGCAATTCTGTGTTTTGGAATCTGATGACCTGGGTTAGATGCAGTCCTGCTGCTTCCAGGCTTAGCTGAGGGTCCTCAATTCTCAAAGCATCCCTCTCCTCGTCTGTGAAAGTGAGGCTGTAATAGCCACATGGTTCCCTAGTTCTGGGATCCCATCCGCTGACATTCCCTGAGAGAAGACGGCCGTGCAGCAGGCAGCGTAAGCGGCACTAATGGGGACGTGATGATAGGAGTGGGTGGGAAAGCAGTGGCTGTTGTGGTTTCACAGAATTATCTTTTCTCCTCCTAAAATTTGAGATTAAAGGGCCTTTTTTCAGTAGCTGAAGGGCAACAATGGCTGCTAGTTTCACAAGGGAGGCAGTGCCCGCTGAGCCCCTACCCCAAGGAAAGAGGAGCTGCTGGCCTGGCAGCTGGGGACCAGTGCACCCCCAGCTCAGGCTCACTGGGCTGCGGCACTGTGACCCAGGTGCCAGCTGCCCTCATATCCCCTGAACTTCCAGCTTCTATTTGGTGAGGGCACCAGAGAAGGTGCCTTGCTGGGGACAAACTGACATGGAGTATTTTGCAGGACAAACTTGAAATAGAAAGTTTGCAGTAAGTGAGGGCAAAGTTTTCTCTGTAGATGTGACCATTTTCTCCTCCCCTGACAGATGCTGTACCTGACCAGATGGCCCAGGGTTTACATGGGAGCAGGAGCTACAATGAGCGTCCTGATTTTACTTGACCAGAAGTTACTGGAAGGCAGTTTGTGAATAAAGTGGTTCTTGGGATCCCATTCTGTGGTTCTTTTTGGTGGGCTTTCTGGAAGTTCTCGATATCCCGGACAGTATTTACCACAACATCAAAATGACACCCAACATATCACCATTCACCTCTAAGGACTCTGCCTGCCTGACCCTTTGGAATGGGCTGGCACCACGGCGTGTCACGAGTGCACCCCCAGGAGGTGCGCTTTTATTCCAGGTGGGCCAGAAACAGGAGGTAGGTGAAAAGCAGGTCCTGTGAGTTTATTTGCTTTCTGATTCCACATTTATCAGATTCTAAAGAGAAAATGTGTGTGATATTTCATCTCCCCATTTCAAGTGCGATGAGATGGTGCAGATTCATTCAAAGTGAGATTTTATCCAAGAATTTTTGGATCCCCCCCACCTGGAATTTAGGTCCCCATGAGACCTTGAGACTTGACTATTTTGTTCTTGGCTGCATCCCATTCTAGAACCTAGAACAGTATCTGGCATGGAGTCGAAACTCCAGACATGATCTCAGAGACAAGGCAGACTGTTGTCTGTTATATTTTCTTTCCTTTTGACATCGTCCTATTTTATCCAAGTGACTGGTGGGGGGACAGCTGTGCTCCTCCCTGGAGCACTGTTCAGGAAACCCAGAGGCGGGGGAGTCTGGGAGCACAGCCAGTGGCCTCTAGGATTCTCACCTCCACGTCCATCTCCGTACTTCCTTAAAAGGTATTATTTGGGGAAAAATTCTGCCGCCAATATCACTCAGGCAAGCATACAAGCCAATTAAGAACAAAGAAGAAACCTGTTCTTCTCTGCTGCCACACAGGTAGGACCCTGGTCTTCGAGCCAAGAGACCTACGATCTCGGGCCACCTTCCCGGCTATGTGAGTAATAACAACCACGGAAAGAAAGGACCGAAAATGTATTTTGGCATCTAATATGTGTTACATGTTGTAGCAGATTCTTTTCAAATGTTACCTGAATTTTCACCCAAAAACCTTATGCGAAGGAGAGAGGTTCAGAGGTTTCTGTGATGATGCTAAAGTCTATAGAAGTTGTCAGACACCAGTTGTCCATGAACAGTCTCTCTCCTCTTCTGCCTCATTAGTAGAAATCTCCATTTTCAGCTGCAGGCATAGTCTTCTGTGTAAAGATTATTCTTAGCCTTCCTTATAGCGAGGCCTGGCCATGTAGACTATGTTCTGGCCAGTAGAGACAGAAAAGACGTGCATCATTTGCAGCAAGTATCTGACAGGGAGGGAATGAGCCCTGCTGTTCTCCTTCCTTTTTCTTGTTAACTGCAATGTAGGTGTGATGGTTGGAGCACTGGCAGCCATTCTGGACTCTGAGGTGGAAGCTACTGCCTAAGGGTGGCAGATTCACAAGCAGAAGGAGCCTGGGTCCTTGGTATCCAGGAACACCAGACCAGCTTTGGAGACAGAATTCCATGTCTATCTTGTTTAAGCCATTTTTCACAGACGGGAGGGAAGGCTGTCACTTGAAAACAAAATTAATCAAACTGGTTCAAGTGTTAGAGTGATTATTTGAACCAAAGCAGATTCCAAAGCTTTTGAAGGAAGCTGCCCCAGTTCCCATTTAACTTGTACACTTTGGTTACGGTCTCTGAAAAACGTGGGCCTTGTACCACATATTTCTTTGTTTCCTTCCAGCTCTGCAATATTTGATTTTATCTCTGGGTTTCCCTTGCAAAACGTAACATATCTGTGTATCTCTGAGTATCTGCTGTTCCTCCCACCCAGAATGCCTTTGCTCCTCCCCATCCTCAATCTTAACCCCGTACTTTTCTGTGGGGACAGGCAAGGCTGATTTCAAGCTCCAATTCTCCCTTGTGGCTGATCCTGAGCAGCTTTCCATTTCTTGGTTCTGTTTAATCCATACCTCTTATTATAACCCTGAGCAGCGCTCTGTCCCCTACTGTTCTGTAGGGATTTCACATTCACACATTTGGTCTCACCAGAAGCAAAGATCAAGTCTTGGCTCCAGTCATTCGTGTTTATCTAGCACCATGCTGCTGGGCACAGTGTGCTCAACTTTTATTGACTCGACTTGAAAAGCAGCACATTTATCTTCACCTCAGGACCACGTCGTTCCCACTTAACACCGAGCCCAGGACTGAGTGGGGATCATAATCCAGGCCAATGGCTTTGTCGACACTATTTTCTGTCGCTCTCCTCTTCACCCCGGACATCATGTTTATTGACCACTCTTCATGAGACCTCAAATAACAGCTCCCCCACAGAGTCCCATCCGCTTCTTCCAGCGACATGTGTCCTCTCCCCAGTTCTCACTGCTGTTTTCCGCGGTTCCATGTTCAGAGTCTACCTACAGTTCCAGCCACTTGGAGTGAGTTTTTAAAAGATGCCTCTTTCTAAAGAGTCTTGTGATGGTTAATCTTGTGACTGGGCCAAGGGCTGTCCAGAGAGCTGGTTAAACAGCATTTCTGTGAGGGTGTGTCTGCAGAGCTGAGCACCTGCGCCAGGAGTCCGGGTGTAGGTCTTCCTCAGCCACGCAGCTGGGCCTCACCCAATCCATGAGTAACAAAAGGCAAGGAGGGGCAGCTGTGCTCTCTCTGCCTGAGCTGGGATCCCCCCCCTTCTCCTGCCCTCGGGCATCAGTGCTCCCGGCTCTCCGGTTCGGACTTGGATGGGGACTTACACCATTGCCCTCCTGGCTAAGGTCTTTGGTTTGGGATTCAATGACACCACACACTCTCCCAGGCCTCAGCGTGCAGAGAGCAGATTGTGGGATTTCTCAGCTTCCCTAATCCTGTGAGCCGATGGTCACAATAAGTCTCTTTCTGCTTATCTATCTCTCTCTTATTGGTTCTGTTTCTCTGAGAACCATGTCTAATACAATCTGATACTACCATCTGCCTGAAGAACTATGAAAATAAAACACAAATCTTTGATGACTGTGATGCAAAGGGACCCCTGGGACTTGTGTTATTTAGAGCCTGCACAACAGTTGTCACCTGTGCTGAGTCCTCTTGCCATGGAAGGCAAGAGAGTGTCATCCAGTGCCTTGGCCTCTGTGTATACCGTCAGGCAGAAAGCAAGCGGCTCAGGGATAGGTTGTCTGGAGTACAGTTGACTTGGGATGCTGTACCAAACGACACAGACTGGTGGTATAAACAACAAACCCTTGTTTGTCACAGTTCTGGAGTATGGGAATCCTAAATCAAGTCCTGGCAGAGTCGGCGTCTGGTGCAGCTCACTTCCTGGTTGCTGGAGAGCTGTCTGCTGGCTGAGCCCCTGGGCCATGGACCGAGATACACTGCACATCTCTGCCTCCTGGTAAGGGCACCAGGGCCAGCATGAGGGCCTCACGACCACGGCCTCGTCTCACCTTAATTATGCCCCACCTCCAAATGCCAGCACATTGGGGATTAGGTTTTTGCTGTGTGAGTTTGGGAAGGATGGACATTCAGGGGTTATGGAGAGGCCTCTTGGTGGCTGAGCCGAGGGTTAGGGTCACATCCAGGCCCTTGACTGACGTCCACATGTAGCGCGAACTACTATTCCAGTTTTCCCAGAACTGATGGGGCTCCTGGAGTGGGGAACATTCAGCGGCAAAACCAGGACCACAACTTATGGACCATAAGCTAAGACACCATTTGCATTTGGGCTGGCATCTGGAAAGGCCAGGTTAGAGTACGCTCTGTCCGTTCCAGTTGAATGAGACCAACAAATCCTTCGGTTTGGGTCTTGGTTTTCTTTAAGTTAATGAGAATTGATTTTCTATCAGTTACAATCACAAAAATCTCAGTGAGTACAGAATTTCTTTCTCCCCTAAATATTCACATGTTCAGACCTTCCAAGACTGAGGCCACATCTTCCCAAAAGGTTCATTGAGCTTCCAACCTCCACCTGATTCTGGGAGTCCCCCTCAACCTCCACTCCCTCCTGAGAGTCTCCAATCACTTTCTCTGACTCTCCCTTTCTAACATATGATGAAAGTCTCTCTCTCTCTCTCTCTCTCTCTCTCTCTCTCTCTCTCTCTCTCTCTCTCTCTCACACACACACACACACACACACACACACACACACAGAGTAAACTCTCAGGGAACAGGGATCATGTCTGGGTGGTCGCCACAAGCCCAGCACTCAGAACACAGCATCCAGCATATGACAGGTGACCAGTGGCCATTTACTGAACAAACAAGAGCAGATTTTCATCTGGCTGGAGCTAGAGCAGCGGGGGAACATCTTGGGGTGCCGACGATGCCTCATAACCGGCAGGATGGGGTTAAGTGTGCCCTGGCCTGAACAGCAGCCTCCGTGCTGCCCGGTCTTGTAATGGAGCCTGACAGCCTGTGTAAATTGAGCAGTGATAATGTTTCACATGCTGCCGTGGATTTGGGTGTGGAATGTGTCCCCCAGAAGCCTCGGCTTTGCAGTAGCCGTCACCGCCCTGCTCTTCCTGTCTTCCCATCACTGCTGGGTCACCCACCCAGCGGGGAAGAAAGTGATGTATTTACCAACTAAGGAGCCAAGAGCTGCTAGGTCGCGGAGGGTGGAGGGATTTTTTTCTGGGCAGTGCTAGAAAGACTATAGCTTTTTTATTACAGCTCCTTTTCCCGGGGGCTTTCCAGATAGCTCGCAGGGGTTAACTTCATGGCTCTGGAAAATCAATGCAGGGGGAGTTGGAGGAAGTAAAAGAGGAATCAGGAGGAGAAAGGGGGAAGAAGGAACTGAAGCGAACGAGAAGCAAAAGCCAGAGGCAGGGAGGGAAAGCGATAGACAAGGGGCAGAGAGGCATTGTGGGAAGCGGGGGTGGTGGTGGCTGGTGTCGCCTCACACGTGAGCCACAAAGCAAAATGGAGTTTGAAGCAAAGGAGGCCCTTCAGGAAAGCTGGAGAGGGCGGTGTGGGAGGAGATCCTCAGGGCAGGAGGATGGAGTGGGAGAGAGAGGCAGGATGGAGCAGGGCCAGGCGGGCGAGCAGCGAGCAGGAAGGGGAGCGGTGGAGGGGGACCCACACTGTGGCTTGGCACCAGGCCCTCCCTGGTGATGCTGGGAAAGTAGGTCAGTTTCCGAGCTGGCTGGGGGATGAAGGGTCAGCCAGGAGCAGTGGTAGGAAGAGCGGATGCTGAGTGGGAGTTGACTTAAGCACAGGACCTGGGAGTCGGGGCTCTTTCCTAGTGCAAGGAAGAAGCAAAGCCAGTTCCTCAGTGCTGTCCCAGAGGCCTGCACCAGGGAGGTGTAAGTCTCTGTGATGCCCAGTGAGGTAGCCGCCTGCCATCTGTGGTTAATGAGCACTTGGAAAGTGGATAATGCAATGGAGGAAACAAATTTAAAATTTTATTTCCTTTTGACTTAAATTTAAATAGCCACACGTGCCTGGTGGCTGCCATATTGGACAGCGCATGAACAGGGGAGTGCAGATCAGAGTCAAGGTGGAGCTGGTTGCCAAGAGGAAGCGCAAGGCTGTTTTCCAAAATACGATCAGGGTACTTCCGGGGAGACACATAGATGCATTTACATGGTGCATGGATTAACTTGATTCTTACAAGTAAATTTGTTTATCTTACTGTCTATTTGAAAACCAGAAATAGCCTATTATAGCTTACAAAGAAACGATAGTGGAATTTTATATCTCTAACAAAGGACATCAATGTAAATAAAGTGCAACATGTGAAAAAAAATCACAGGCAGTTTATAGTATGAAAAAGATAATGACTATATTTCATAGAAATGGAATCAGATAACATGTGGCTTTTGTGCCTGATCCCTTTCACTCAGCCTAAGGTCCTGAGGGTTATCAGGTATCAGTATGGCATTCCATCGTGGCTGAGTGATATTCCATGTATGGACATGCGTAAGGTTAAGTTTACAAGCATTCATCTGTTGATAGGCATTTGAATTATTTCTACCTTTTTGTTATTATGATTAATGCTGCTATGAACTTTCATGTACAATGTTTTATCTGACTATTCGTTTTTAATTATTTTGGAAATATAGCTAAGAATGGAATTGTTTGGGGTAATGAAAAAGTTCTGGAATGATACAGTGTTGATGGTTGAATAACAATGTGAATTACTGCCACCAAATGGTGTAATTTGAAATGGTTATGGGAAATCTTGTCTGTTATACCACAGTGAAAAATTGTTTCTAGAAGGTAATGGAGAAAGTAAATAGACAGTTGAATAGAGACTGAGCTAATTCAGAGAATACAATAAGTAGCTGAAATTGGGATCTGGGATTTATCAGGAGTCTCGGAAATTTTTAGATCTAGTCGCCTATCCAAGAATCATTTCTACAGTATCTCTGGCAGAAAGGCTAACCTAGACCCAAAGGACAAGCAACAAAAACAAAAACAAACAAGAGGACCCCATTTAACTAAAAGTATCTGAACAGCCAAAAAAAATAAGATAAATTCAATAAAGAGGCAACTTAAAGGATGGGAGAGAAAAATTTCAAACCGTATTATCAGAATGAAATATAGATAGGAATATATAGGAATGAAATCCAAAATAAATAAGAAACTCCTACAACTGAGTAATGACAACAAAACCTTGCTAAAAAATGGGCTAAGGACTTGCACAGACATTTCTCCAAATGCCAACAGGTATAGGAAAAAAGCTACTCAATATCACTTATCACCAGGGAAATGCACATCAAAACCATCATGAGATATCACCTCACACCTGCTACGAAGGGAATCATCAAAAAATAAAAATAAAAACACACACGAAAAGACAAATACTAAAGATAGCAAGTATTGACAAGGATGTGAAAGAAAGGGAACCTCTGTGCCCTGCTGGTGGGAATGCAAATTGACGAAGCTGCTGTGGAAAAGAGTACGAAGGATTTGCAAAAATATTAAAAACAGAACGACCCTATGATCCAGCCATTCCACTTCTGGGAAACTGAACAGAGGAACTGAAACCAGGACCTTAAAGAAACACATGCACCCGCAGGTTCCCTGCAGAGTGGTCACACTCGCTGAACACGGAGGCAGCCTGCGTGTCCATCTCCAGACGAATGGGTAAAGAAGACGTCTCTCTCTCTCACTCTCTCTCTCTCTCACACACACACCCCATGGGATATTATTCAGCTATAAAAGAAAGGAAAATACTTTGATTTATGCCAGCATCAATGGACCTTGAGGCCATTATGCTAAGTGAAATCAGTCAGACAGAGAAAGACAAATACCCTGTGATTCTATGTGGGGTCTAAAAATGAAACAAAGTTCCACACCATGGGCGGGGGTGGGGGGCCTGAAATGGGGACATATTGGTCCAGTTATAAAATGAGTAAGTTCTGGACACTGGTACATACACATCGATCCACATAATACCCGGCATGGTGAGTACAGATTCCAGCACCAGGTGATACGCTTGGAAGTTGCTAACAGAGTGGATCTTAAAAGTTCTCACTACGAATTATACAGTAGTTATATTAGGTGATGCACGTGTTCACTGATCTATTGTGGTAAGCACGTCACAATACACAGGTGCAGCAAACCACGCACGGAGTCATATGGCGATTACAGCTCAGTGATGCTGGCAGGAAGGAAAGATGGTCTTAGCACTTCTGTAAAGCAGCCTCTGTTGTTGCTGTGTAGATAGACTTTTAGAAAGGTCTTCTTAATTTTAAAGTAAAATGCCCTGTTCAGTAACTTCCAATGCTTCCTGGACATACCCAAAACAATGTGGTCCTACTATGTGCTTGACTCTGTAACAGGATAATTGCAACTTCAACATAGCAGTGAGACCAAGGAGTTAGTGGAGCTCAGTGGTAGAGATTCCAACCTGGCTCCAAAATTAATGGGGAGAAGAGGGAAACAGGGACTTGGAAGCAGACGATCTTGAGTACAAAGACACAGTTAACACTTCGGAGTGAGATCGTAGGCAAGTACTTTCGCCTTTCCTAGCCTCGGTGTCTACACTAGGCACCGCCATTCCCTAGGCAAGGGATTTGTTATGATGGCAGGACATTGTCTGCCTTGGTGACTTCATTTGAAGAATTGGCATTTTTTTGTCCAATTTATAAGATGCAAGAAAGAGCATCCACATAAACAGCTACATAAATGCTTGCATCATCAAGGGAGCTCTGGGAAGACACCTGGACCCTTTCCACCACCTTGGAAACACCACGTATAGAACCCGGCCCTGAGGGAGATGCAGACAGACATGTTCTAGAGCCTGCAAGCAATGAGAGGTCGAGAGGTCAACCACTTTTCCACAGTTTAAAGTAACGGAGACTGGGGCCTCCCTGGTGGCTCAGGGGTTAAGATGCAGCACTATGAACCTATCCACAGCATCTGCAGCACGAGTTCAACCCCCAGCCAGGGAGCTACCCACATGGCGCAGCAGACCTCTCCTGCCTTCCCCCACTGCTCCCCTCAGCAGTGTATTTCAGTAGACCTGCCTGTTCTGCTCCCCGCTCTGTCTCTGGTGAATCCTCTCACCTCCCACACCTATGGCCTGTACCCTGTTCTTGTATGCATAGATAAATAAATCTTTTAAGAAAAAAATAAATAAAACTCCGAAGACGACTCTTGGAGCTGATGCATGGAAGTCTCCTCTGTGGCCCCTCAACTCTTCCTAATGCAGACATGTCTTAGACACGGCTGTTCCTTGCTATTCAAAATTATGTTTATAGAGTTCTCTCTCTTTTCTCCAAACAGGATAGGGAATTTTCAGAATATTTTTACATGAGAATTTATCCCAGGGACCTTTTTGTAAAGATTTACAGTCTTTGTCACAGTGAATGACGCAATCTTATCTCTCAGGTCAAAGAAGTAACCCAAGCAAGCGTCTTTATGTTTGACCTCTATAGAGGAATAATTCATAATATTAAATTGGGGGTACAGCACGTGCTAGGTCAGTGCTAGGTGTTTTTTAATATCAGTTATCCCATTTCATACTTCAACGGCTCTGCAGCTAAACAGCTAACACAATCAGTGGGGAGAGAGTCCACACATTTCAGAAATTGGGCCTTGTATCCTGAAACGGAACTATATTCTATGCTTCATTTGCACTTCACTCATAAAACACCCTTTGGTAAGAGCTATTTGATGTACAAGGTCCCTTTTTCTCGCTTTTGCCTTTAACTAAGAGGTCACGTTTTGCATTCTCTGACTCAATCCTCAAAGGCTCTCAGCCTGCTTAGAATGTAAAATAGCTGATGCTGGTGTGTGCCTGCAGTTTGGGACTTTTTTTCCGTCTCACCTTTGGCGGGAATAGTGCATTTTATCCACAGGGTTCTTTCTACTTGTTGCTGATTTTCAAAAGAAAAAAAAGAAAGAGGAAAAAATTACAAAAATCTATTATGTGAGTGCTTTGGAATCAAGTGCGAGAAAACAATTTAGATCAGAGGCTTCTGAGAATCTATGATTTAGAGAGAAATAGAAAATTATTTGTCGTCAAAATGATGATACACTTCCAATATTAAGCCAAAATCAGAGACTGGAAGATCAAAACATGCCAAGTCATCATTCAAAATGGCAAATCTTAGTATTTCCCTCCTTGACACAAGCACCTAGAAAGACAATAAAACTTTACAGAACTGCCAGTTTCCAACGTGCTGGCAGCCAAACCCAGCAGATGCACCAACAAGAAAGGCAGAGCTAAAAACCATCCTAGCAGGGGCGCCATTTGGCAAGTGGACGGCCCGCCACCACACTGGTTTCTATTTCAGACAACAAAATTGTCCAACACTGTCTAATAGAGTTAACTCAACCAGCTGTGTGGCTGACAGGTCTGCACCTGCTTTCCATAGCCGCTCTGGCTTCTGAACAGCACGGTCTGTGTGGGCTCTTCTGACTGTGTCGAACCACAGTAGAAAATTCCCCAATGGACGACGTGCAGAGCTAGTTCCAGGGCATACAATGTGCTGTGGCACAGAAGGTAGGTTGATCAATGATGGACACATGGCCCCAGAGCGCAAGGAGCTGGAGCCTAAGGGGCCTCCAGACCCAGAGCTGGGGAGAAGGCAGAGGCCTGAACTTGCCATAGGGACCCCATCAGCAACATCTCCTGGACACGACGCAGCCATCAGATCAGGCACGGAAGATGAAGAGCCTGCACTGGCAACTGAAGCATCACGCTGCAAAGGCAGCTCAGTGGCAGAAGAGCCAACAACAACATTGCCCACATGCAGGGAGCTGCATATGTTTCCATTTATTTGCATCCTATTGACTATGCAGATTCTTAATAAGGCAAGCGGAAGAAGCCGAAGCTGACAGCAAAATACAAGTCAGGAAAATTGGAATCAGCTGGCTGAGGAACACTTCACGATCGGGAGGGCTGAAATTGAGTCCACTTATAACAGCAACCCCCTGCATCAAGGAGAATGGCATTGACCAACACAACCATCCAAACATTCAGATTAAGACACAGAATACAAACAAACAATGCCTTCTATGGTGGCAGCTCGATAGTCTGATTATTTATCAAGGCAACTGCTCTAGTTACTTGTTTCTATTTGCCCATGGGGAAAAAGACAGCATAAGGACATCCTGTCCCTAAAACTTTCATTTTTCATCAACTGTAAGAGAAGACATTCGCAAGTGGGAATATGCTCAATGCAGCAAATTGTTGTGATCCCTTGTAAAACAGAAGTATGTCATCAATAGAGCGAATTTAAATGATGACAGCTACTGGCTTCAGTGTTAAACTGTTAAGATTTGGGAACTATGTCTGCGACTTGCTAGTTAAGTAAACAGGGGTAAGTTTTCACTTTATTTCTTTAAACACCAACTTCCTGTCTGTGAAATGGCGATGAAACAGCACCTACTTCATGGAACTGCTGCAGCATTAAGTTGGTTAATAGATGAAGGTGTTAGGGGGAAAAGGCTGTCCTAAAGCTAATTCCATACAGGCTTTGTGGACTCCACCCCCACCCCAGACCAAAGCCAAAAGACACTGGGAACTCCAAATCCCATCACCACCAAAGGGAAGGTTGCTGTACCTGAGGGTGGGGTTAAGCAGCCAGGTTTGGTAAAACCGGACACGTGGGCTTTGGAGAAAATGCCCCATTTTGGCTCTCTGCCAGCTTGCAGCGTTTGGCCAGCTCTGAGAGTGCCTTTGGGGTTCCAGGTCGGCGGATTGGGTAGGATGCATTAAAGACTTTATTTCCCTATTTTCTCCCTGAGTTGTACATTTCCTTAATTCCCTTTCCCTTTAATAATAAAATAAAATAAACCTTTTATTTTATTTATAAAATAAAAAAACCTTTTATTAACCTTTTGTGTGTGCCTGCAGTGGAATATTAATAAGTCCCTTTTAAGTGCGCGGGTGAGGACCCACAGCCAGGCAACCCATTTTATATCGGGGCTGCTCCGTAACAAAGGGACTTAGCGCACTGTGTCAGGCACACTCAACACTTGCTTATTAGCACTGTCATGGTAAGAGCACTCGTTATTGCTATTAATAAACATCTTTACTTCCTTCCTGAGACCACTGAGAGAGGTGGGACTATAAAACACCTTCCATGGGCCTCCCCTGGTGGCGCAGTGGTTGAGCGCTGGGCTGCGAAGCTGCCCGCAGCCTCTGCAGTGCCAGTATCGATCCCTGGCCGCTGGCAAGGGTCCTACATGGTGCGCAGACCTCTCCTGCTGCGCCCGCTGCTCCCCTCAGCAGTGTATTTCGTCAGTCTGCCTGTTCTGTTCCCCGCTCTGGCTCTGGTGAATTCTCTTATTCTCCTGTGCTTCTGACTGTACCCAGTGCTTGTATAAATAAATAAATAATTCTTAAAAAAAAAAAAAAAACACCTTCCAATCCTTCACAACCTTTATCTTCTGAATTTGGAAGCATAAGAGTCAGACCAATGTCTTTGTGTGATCGTGGTTATAGCATGTCAACCCTATGAACTTTCTTATCTTTATCTGTTACACGAGAATCATTTTATGTGACTCACATAACTGTGAGGATTAAAGAATATTTTGTATTGAATCTCAAAGGCTCTTTATAATAATATTGTCATCATTATCAAGTATGTCCACATAGAAAAAGAACCAGGCAAAATGATGGTTTATTAACCATAGATCCTCCCACACAGCCCAGTTTCTTTATGACATGAGTCACTGGAAAAGTACAAAGAAAAAGTTACAGTAGTGTCGCCCAACTTCTCAAGGGGACCACCAGAGACTGAGAGTGGGGGCTTTCAAACACCCGGGTTTACAGGCATTAACAATTCAAGGTCTTCTCATTCTCTTGTTTTCAATGCCTCCTGTTGGGAAGGAAGATCTTAGGATGAAAACCACATGGGACTAAAGTGGCAAGTTGAAGAGTCACCGCAAGGCTCCGACAAGGACGAAGTGCCTTCCGCTGTGTGGACTAACAGAGACATCTAGTGTTCCAGCAGGGAGCTCTGACTGGGAGTTGACTCAAGCCAACCTGCATCATCTACTCACAACTGTCCTTCTACAGTCCTCCCTGTTCCAGCCTCTCAAGGCACCTTCCCTCCTTCCCTCACCACCTCCATAGGGAAGCTCTTCACATATCTCTCCAGCATGAATAGGACAGGGATGGGATTGGTCAGACCATGCCCCAAAGGAGTCATCTTTGGAAGATTAAGTAAGTGAGGTGAAGGCGTGACCGGCATCCCTTGATGGGCACTACTCCGTGGTCTTTTTTGTTCTTCAAACACTCAGCAGTCCCTTCTACAGAGGCAGAGTAGCCCAGTGGTCAGAAAGACCTGAAACATCTAGCCAGGAGAACACTATGTTTTCATTCTCTCGTGAGCACCAAAGTCTTTCCCATCTCAGAAACATTGCATGCTCTACTCCCTTCGCTTAGAATAAGATTCTCTGGTTCCTTCTGGGGCAGATTCTTCATCTTTCAGCTATAGTTGAAATATCTCCACAAAGACTTACCCTTTCTTTACCCAATAGAGAGATTCACTCCTCTTGTCCTTAAGGCTTCCCACTTTAAGGCTTCACAGCAGTCATAACAAAGGGTAATCATTTCACTGACTTGATTCCCTTCTCATTTGCACCAAAACTCCATATTAGACTGTCACCTCATGAAGACAGAGAGCACACTCTTATTTTCTCTGATGATCCCCACAGAACTTGACTCTGGGCAGTAGAAAGTTCTTCAAATGAATGGATGAATGCAGCTGGGAATGCTGCCTACTAATGAGATGACCTTGAGAAGGTCGCTTGCCTCTTCCTGAGCCAACTTGCTCACATGTGGCACAAGGAGTTCTCCTAGCTTGTAGGTAAGGCAGGCTCTGTTCCATCAACAGCAGACACCCAGCTCTTGCACTTTAACCTTTTCCAAACAAAGATCATTTTATAATTGCTAGTCTTAGTTTACCGAAGACATAGTAACATCTCACTCTTGCCAGACCAAGTTCTTCTTACTTTAAAAAAAAAGAAGTTCTTTAGAAGAGGAGGTTGTGTGGCCACATGTGAATATTTACTGCTAAGGAGCAAGTTAACAGCAACCCTAATGCATGCTGCTCCACAATTTCACCACTGCCTCCCTCTCATTCCCTGCCTCCCTCTCATTCCCTGTCTCCTCCCCGCTCTCTTGGTTAATGAGACTACCTTTCTAAATTTTAAAAATCTATTTTTCCTCTGAAAGCCTCAGGGAGTTCAAATAATGAAACACACTTAATCCAGCTGTGCAGAGCAAGCCTGCCGTCTAGGTGGCATTTTTGTTCCATTTGCCTTGGTCATCGCACGCATGGTGTTCTTAGACAAGAATTAGCACACAGAGGTCACGTACACACTTCCGGCACTGAACTAAGTGCTCTCCATACTCACAAACTTCCCACTCTGCATGGGGACCAGCATTGCCTCCATTTTGCAGGTGACAAGAATGAGGTCCAGTTTGGTTACTTGCTCAAGGTCTGATAGCTAATTAAGTGGCAGGAAAAGTTAGAATCTGATTCTAAAGTCTGTGGATTTATAGGCTGTCATCCTCTGTAGGCTACTACATACCCCAAGCTAGATTGTGCCTGTCAAGGAGTCTTCTGTCTGGAATTAAAGAGCCATACATGTTTTATATGAAACAATCTTTCAACATGTTTACTTATATCTCCTTGTTGGTCAAATTGGGCTTTACTAAAGGCAACCATGTCCATTTAAAGGGTATAATACATCAACAATTAGAATAATACTAGAGATTAACTGCCAAATACATGTTCCTGCCAGAGTTCTTGTGGTTGCAGTTAGCAGAAGTCACTTGAAGCATCTTTAACCACTAAAGGAGTCTGGAGGTTAATATCTGTAAAGATCAGCAATAGGGTGGACTTCAGGAGTGGTTTGATCAGGATTCTGGTTAATTTTCCACATATACTCCTCTTATTTCTGTCCCATGTGTGAGTCACCTTTATCCTTAGCCTGGTTTCTTCCATGGCAGAAAAATATCAGCAGAAATTCCAGGCCTCTTAGCTGCGCACTTGCCTTATATGAAATAGTCCTAAGCTTCTCTCTTATTTGACCAACTTAGATCACATGTTCATTCCTGAAGCAATCACTACTGTGATGGATGGGATTTTCCTTACTGACTTTAGCCAAACGCAGCCCACACAACACAACCTCCATAACAGGCGAGGGAAGGAATAAAACCTGGGAAAGCAAGTTTCTTGTGCTCTACACTAAGCAAAGCCTATTTCCAATAGGAAATGAAACTGCATAAGGGAAAGAAAAAGCAAATGAGGCTCCAAATACCAAGTGCAAGTTCAAGGACCAGTACAGTTCTCTACCTCACTGCCCTGCTGAAAGTCTCCAGTGGCTTTCCATGCAATGAAACAAAACATCAAACTGTCATCAAGGTCTCTAGCACCCTACAGATTCAGGTCTAACTCTCTCCAAATACACGTCCTATTCACTCATCTTGCTTCTCCTATTCTGGCCATCTTGCTGTTCCTCAAACCATCCAAGAAATTTCCTAACTCCAGATCCTTGCACTTCCAGTTATGCCCATCTAGAACATTCTTTCCCAGATTTTCACAGCATTTCCTTATCCTCATTTCTTTCTTACTTCATTCAGATATTTGCTAAAACTTCACCTCCCCAAGTATTCTGTCTAAAGTTACTTTCCTCACTCTCTAGTGGTGCCATTTTGTGTGTTTATTCATTTGTTTTTGGTCTCTTTGGAGAGTGGGAGCTTCAGGCAGGGAAACTTTGTGTGCTTTGTTTATCATATGTGTCTCGAACACCTACTACAGGTATGACATATGTTAATTGCTGAATATATGAAAGGGTAAATGAATGAAAATAAAAGCATTCATGAATGACTGAATGAGTGAGTTGTAAGCATTCATGCCAGGGGACTGTTATTATTCTATTTGTTTTGTTTGCACCTAGTTGGTTGAAGATGCTTTCTCCCAGTCTAGTATTTAGGGCTCAAAATCTATTTAAGAAACACTCTGTTTCAAAAGTAGAAGATTCATTAAACTCAAGATCAGCAAATGGTTCAAAAGCTTCATGGCTTCCTCCTCCATCTCCCGTACTGAGTGGAAGACATTGGCTGATGGTTTGAGTTTCCTGCATGTATATGTGAATAGACTTAAAAATCAAGGCAGATAACCCCATAGCCAAATGGCTTGTACCGCATATTAAAATTAAATATTGGTTTCTCTCTTCCTTTCTACCGTTAAATTCCATCCTCTGCCTAGTCAGAATTACTAAGATTCTCTAGCTGACATTTTTGCTCAATTCTTTGTATCCAGCTAATACTTACAGCATTCCTCCGGGATACACAGAGTCTGAAGGGACTCATCCTAGAACTAATTTTAAGGGAGCTGATGACTCTGCAATTGAGCTTTTGACTATTCTCATAAAAATTCTCCCAGGCAAGACCAGCTTTTCTTCTTTGTTCTCTGCTCACTTTATCCTTGGCAATGCCAAACATCGATCTCTAGGATGATGATGATGATAGTGATAACTGACATTAACATTTTCAGAAAGATTTTGTGATTTTTAAGATGAATTCCCTTTCATCACACTTTTGTGATAACTCAAAAGGCAAGCGAATTCACTCCTACTTAAAATAGGAGGATTTCTATGTGCTTTACGGCAATGGGGGACTTCATAGGCCTCCTGAAGACACACCTGGAATCTCCTCTTCCCCTGAAAGGCTAGAGAATCAGAGGATCAGGGCTGAAGTTGAGAGACAATTTTTTTTTCTTTTTTTTTTAAAGATTTATTTATTTATTTATTTATACAAGCACTGGGTACAGTCAGAAGCGCAGGAGGGTGAGAGGATTCACTAGAGCCAGAGCAGAGAGCAGAACAGGCAGACTGACAAAGTACACTGCTGAGGGGAGCAGCGGGCCGAGACAGGAGAGGTCTGAGGACCATGTGGGACCCTCGCCTGGCAGCCGGGGATCGAACCAGCACTGCAGAGCCTGTGGGCAGCTTCGCAACCCAGCGCTCAACCACTGTACCACCGAGGCAATCTTGATCTTGATTGTACCACTAGGTGGCCCTGGGAAAGTCATTTTTCTCTCACAGTTTTTTTTTTTTTTTTTTCCTCATGTGAAAATAGGAATAATGATAGATCAGAGCAAGTTCCGGGCTTTGATGATCATTATTTGTTCACTCAATACATATTTATTAAATGTATACACTATGCTAGGTACTGGTGTACCAAAAAATGGACAAGGTCCCTGGAATTCTTCTTCATCATCATCTATCATCATCATCACACCACCATCAGCAGCCATCACCATCATCATCTCACCAATCATCACCTTCACCAATTACCACCAGGCATTATCTCCATCAATCTGTCATTGTCATCTCTCCATCACCTTCATCATATCATCAGTCATCATTATCACTGACGTTAACTTCATCGTCATCACCAACATCACATTATTACTATTAATCACAAAAAAACTAAAGGCAAGAGGACTGGTCTGGTGGAAGCAGCAAACCTAGGTAAGGAGAAAGCAAAATTCAGCTCTTAGCATGCCTTTGCCATTAGCCATCTCTTGTTAGTGAAAAATGAACTCTGTGTCTCCTAGGTCTCAATTTCCTCATCTGTAATAAAGCATAGAGAAGTAATTCACCCTTTTGATATAAAACTGGTTGAAAATAATTTTCCATAACTAATAATATATTTGATGAATTTGAGCCAAAGGGTGTGAATTATTTAAAAATATAAATTAAAGCAGAGTCATTTGCATTCTAATGCTTTCTTCAATGGAAAAAGGAGTTGGAGTTACCACTTAGACCCAAGGGGTTGTAATAATATTTTACAAGCACCCAGTAGTTTCTTTGTGTACAAAGAAGAAAGACATTTTTAAATTATTGGTCTAAATGATCTCCAAATTCCTTTCCTGCTCTCAATTCCAGAAGATTGAGTCCAACACCATCAATCTACAGATGAGAAAGCTGAGATCCAGAAAAGCTAAGTCTTACCAAGGACTATTTATAAGAGCAATGCTTGGGTTAGGATCCATTGTCCTAAATCTCAGTTTGGCTTCTGTGATGATTAATTACATGTCAATTTGATTGGGCCATGAGGAACCCAGATATTTGGTCAAATATTATTCTGGGGTTGTCTATCAGGGTGTTTTTAGGTGAGATGAACATTTGAACAGTAAATCGAGTAAAGCAGATTTCCCACCCCAATGTAGCTGAGCCTCATCCAATCAGTTGAAGGCCTGAATAGAGCAAAATGGACGACCCTCTCACAGGTTCTGAAGGTGGACTGCCTTCAGAACTCAACCCAAAGCATTGACTCTTCTTGGATATCAAGTCTTCCAGCTCAAATTGGCACTTATACCATTAACTCCCCTGGGTCTCCAGATGGATGGCATTAGCTTGTGACTTTTCAGCCTCCAGAGCCCCATGAACCAATCTCTCTCTCTCTCCCTCTCTCTCTCTCTCTCTTCCTCCCACCTTCCCTCCTTCCCTTCCTCTTTCCATTCTGTTCCCTTTTCCCTCTCTCTCTATAAGATATAAATATAAAAATATATATAATATATATATTTATACACACATATCCTATTGGTTCTGTTTCTCTGGAGAACCCTGACTAACACAAGTTCTATTTCTGCCATCACATAAAAATTTTGATGATGGCAAGGAATGTGGCTTGCCTGAGAATTACACCCACACCCATCTGGACTTCACTTTCCATTCTTTCTGTCAGTAAACACATTCTTGGTGCCCTCACATCCCTGAACCTCTGGGTGGACATCAACTCCCAACTGTTCTGGGTAGCAACTAACTGAGCAAAGATCCAGATGCCCCTGAGAATTTGTTCACTGAGGATGGACCCTGTGTCTGAATGAAGAACACTTCTCATTATTGAAGCAAAAACCTTCTGCACTCAACTCAATGCCCCACAAATACTGAGGTCCTCCAGGCTGAGGACCATGTCCTCACGGTCCCATGTGACCACCAAACACTGCTTCCACCAGTCTTTGGAGATGTTTCCTTTGTCACCAACATGTGGTCATCAGCACTCAACTCCACATCCAGGGACACCTCAGGAAGAGCTCCAAAGTCTCCATTTGTAAAGATCACTTTTCTCAGGTGTCCTGTCCTGAGACTCTCGTGGCCCTTGTGTCCCTAAACCCCGGAGCTCTCCATCCTTATGTTTCAGTCTGAAAATTCTCTCAATGCCATGAGCTAGGGTATTGGACTCATCTAGTTTACTTCCTGTCTTCTGTCTGATATCCAGTGACTTGAAAAATCATCATTTCACATACTTTTGTCCATTTTTGGTGCCTGGAAAAATCACCATTTCACATGTTTTTGTCCATTTTTGGTGGCTTTAATGAGTAGGGTATACCCAGTCCCTGTTATTCCATCTTGGTCACAGGTGGAAGTCAATATGATGGAATTGAATGAAGATAATTAAGACCATTAAACCTGTCAAACATACTCCTAAGAGAATTTACAAACCCAAAAGTTATTTTTACATCATATACCAAAAACCCATGCATCATAAAGAAGGAAAAATCAGATTTCTACTACACACCCTACTAGCTTTAAATGATAAACAGATATTTTCAACGCTGACTCTCAACAAGTGACATGGGTCCCATCATACTCTGTCATTTGCTGTTCGCTTGATAAATTTCAGGATTGCAGAAAAGCTGGATACCCACATTACTCCATCCCCTTCCAGAACAAATATTTTCTTCCAGCTTTCAAAGGACATCTACAAACTAGTCAATTTAATGAGGGGGAACTCTCCTTGGGCAATTTAGTAAGTTTATACTTACTATGGGTACAAATATTCTCATCTATAAGTTGAACAGGGAAGTAGATTTATAACCCAGGACCATGTAAAATGCCCATCTAGATCTGAAACTTTAAAAACCAGTTTTGTTTCAAGGAAATAGGGGTAAAATTAGAGGTACCACCTCTCTAATCTTTTGGTACCTTTAGTCACTGAAAATCACAGGCCAGCAGTTATGCAGATGATTTTACCAGAACGTTTGACCAGTAAAGTTACAAACACATAGAATGCAAGACACCTGAAAGAGAGGGGTAAGTATACCTCTACTGATCCAGGTATAAAGATCTCTGGAGGTGGAATATCAAACTTTCCTGTTAACACGCATTCTGATATCTACTGATATCTAGTCTTAAAGTTCATGACATTCTTGTTATGGTGATGACTATAAATAACAACAATTATGATAAAAGTTAAAGAAAGTTTCAAGATAAGGGGCCTGCCTGGGGGTGCAGGGGTTAAAGTCTCAGCACTATGAAGCTAGCATCAGTGACTCGGGCATGAGTTCAATTCCCAGCCAGGGAGGTGACCCACAGGGCGCAGCAGACCTATCCTGTCTCACCCGCTGCTCCCCTCAGCAGTGTATTTCAGTAGATCCACCTGTTCTGTTCCCTATTCTCTCTGGTGAATCCTCTCACCCCCTGCACCTCTGGCTTATACCCCAGTTCTTCTATGCATAAATAAATAAAAATAAATCTTGAAAAATAAAAAAAGAAAGATTCAAGCTACAACAAAATAAGAAGCTGAGTCCAGGGAGGTAACATGCATGAGTGCCCCAGATGGAGAGTAAGGTGAACCGGGCAGGTCCTTATTGATCTAAATAAAGGCCATTTCCCATGACCCTCTCTAGGAAGGAGAAGGGTTCTGTCCAAGATAGTGACATAGCTTCTGAGGCCTCCCAGAGACACACCAAATCTACAGCTACACCAAGAGCTCTTCCCTCCAAGAGAAACTGAGAAGCTAAATAGCTTCTCCTGAATAGGACTCCTACCCTTCAGGTGAACAGGACATCTCCCACATGGAAATGAACAGGACAGGCTGGGACACATGCTCACCATAAACTCTGCCCCCAGCATAACAACACACAGTAGGGAAGGAACTCCCAAATCCCAACTTCTTCCTGGAGAGTGAAAGGTTTGGAATCAGTATCTAGTACCTCAACTTCCAGGTAAGAATGTAGGATTATTAGTATCATCTCTTCATATTTTCCATTACTAAAATTATAGGGGATTTTGGTGAAATCTTATGATTTTTAAGCCCTGGGTTTTATTCAACTTTTGAAAATAGTAGAAACATTCTGAATCTGAAAAAAGTCCCATGCTACAGGTCACATTGAAGCTCAGAAAGCAGGAGTAGAGAGGGTTTAGATTAAAAAAAAAAATTGCAATTGAATCTTGGCTCCATTTTCTGTTGGCGGTATGACTTTAGTCTCAATTTATATTAACTTTTCTGATCCTCAGTTTCCTCATCTGTAATGTGAACTACTGTGGTTTATATTTGACCTGCTGATAGTCTAGCTAGCTTCCTTTTCTCTCTTTCTCATTCTTAACAGAACTCACATTCATGGCGTGTCCATGACCCCTATTGCAAGCCACGGACCTGGGGAGAAGTTGCCCATATTCCCAGCTCTGATTCTACTTGCATTCTCAGGAATTGGGTTAGTAGTCCAGAATCAAGCCAGTCAGTAAACGGCACTTTCAAAATGGCTTCTATTGACCCATGACAGCCACATAAACTAATTTGGCCACAAGCAAATAAGTCATCCTAGGTGTTTCTGACAGCAAACTGGAGGTCATGAAGGAAGCATCTTGAGAACAATAACCATAGTGTTCTAAAAGCAGAGGCAAGAGATCATAGGAGAAAGAACCAGACCCTGGATCATGTTATACCTGAAATCCACATTTCCTACTTCTGGCATTCCAATCAAATGATTCAATTCTGTAACTGAGTTTACTTGATTGTTACCGAAAGCAAAAACCTAACCTAAGGACTAGGTTGATTCACAATTGAAGATTAAGGAAAATGTATTTAAAGTGGTTAGCACATAGGAGGCACTTGATACATGGTAGGTTATATAATTAGAGTACATTTCCATAATCACAACTTAAAATAGATATGCTTCCATAATGTAACTTATGAAACTTGAAGTTTCCCTTTCTCTCTGCACACACAAAGATGTTTAATTAAATTAAATTTTGAAATTTCCTTTTATTAATGTGATGGTAACGAAAGGAAATGCCCACAAGTCTTGGGAGAGCTGTTCTCTATCATGCAGGAAACTGAGATTTGTGTGTTTATTCCAAGTGTTTGGACAGGACTTGATCAAACACAGCAAATCCTCAGGAAGCTGGCGGTGGGGATCTGGACAAGAGCGTACCAGACATCATCATAGCAGCAGGTTCATTCACCAAACTTTGGGGCCTGTGTGAAAATGTGGCTGGCTTCCCGTGCCCACGCAGAACCCAACTAGCATCACCAGGCTGGGCAGTGACTCCTCCATCCCTGGGACCTGTGCCAGGCCTTGAGGCACCAGGAGCCTGCGTGGGCACTCAGTCACACCTGCAGGCAGGCAGCATCCAAATGGAGGCAAGAAAAAGGGGAAGCAGGGAAGCAAGGGGACAAAGGCAGAGAACAGGTGGAGAGGCCCGTTCCGGCTGTCTAGCTCCCACTTGGAAGGGATGACAAGGAGGGTTCTGTCCTAGATATGAGGAAGTACGTAGACAGACGCTGTTCCAGGACAGCAAACAAAGGACAGCTTGTAAGTGAACCAGCCCTGAGCACTTGCCCTTCACACTGTGCCACATGCTCCTCTCTTTCGGTAGAAAGAATTTTTAACTTTGATGTTTTGTGGGATAGCCGCGACTTCCCAGGTCACATCAAGTTGAAAAGAGAAGTGGAGGTTCCCCTCCCCCCCTTCTGAGTATCATCGCCTTCTCATCACGCCAGATCCAAGCACTTGGCTCACCATCTCTGTCGTGGCTCCAGCCTGGTGCAGCACTGGTTTCTTTTGATGCAAAAGATTCACTGTCCTGATGACTTGCCTGTCAGTTCATTATGTGATGTATTTCACTTTCTTTATGTATTTTTTTAAAGATTTATTTATTTATGAATACAAGAGCTGGGGTACAGGCCAGAGGTGCAGGGGTGGGGGTGTGTGAGAGGATCCACCAGAGACAGAGTGGGACAGAACAGGCAGACTGACAAAATACACTGCTGAGGGGAGCAGCGGGCGAGACAGGAGAGGTCTGCTGTGCCATGTGGGTTGCCCCCTGACTGGCTGGGGATTGAACTCATGCTGCAGAGGCTGCAGATTGCTTCATAGTGCGATGTTTAACCCCTTGTGCCACCAAGGAGGCCCTCTTCATGTATTGATTAAAACTGCTGGCATGATTATTTAACTCCTCTAGGTTACATAAATCCAGATTGGTGAGCAAGGGCCACCGTTTACAGAACTTTGGAAGGTCTGCAGTACCTATCACGATGTCCAGCACACAGCACACACTGTACAGACACACTCCCCCCACAGCAAGATCATGATTGGCAAGAGGGAGGCTCCCTGGTGGCCAAGTATAACTAGAATTCACAGCTCAACTCTGTCTCCAGTGTCCTCTTCCTCTTGGAAGGGGAATTAATGTTGAAGTTCGCTCTGGTTTGAATACAGTTCCTCTTCTGATTCTTATTTTTCTTAAGTGATACCCCTGAACCTGGGCTTTAACTGCCATCCATAAACGCACCTGTGTGTTGTATTTTCAGTCTGACCTCAGTTTTTCTTTCCAGGTGCCTACTCGAGATTTCCACTCAGATGTTTCAAAAAATGTGTTCCATTGAAAATGTTTGAAATTAGATGTGGTTCCTGATTGACTCTCCCCAAATTCGTTTCTTCCCTAGTTTTTGTAAGTGGCACCACATATATTCAACTGTACAAGTAAAAAAAAAATATTCATTACTATATCTTTCTCATCACTTATAATATTCATCCATCCAGTCTTGTTAACTATCTCCAAAACATGGAGATAAACAGCCCCCTCGCTCTGAATCCACAGCCATTAATCTAATCCAAGGCACTATCGTCTCTCTGAACTACACCATGGTCTTCTAACTGGTACCTGTACTTACCTACTAAGACCACCTGCCTCTAGTATGCTGTCAGCAGACACCAGGACTAATAAAGATGGTACTTTTCTTTGTTTTGTCTTTTCATGGAAGAGAATTGCAGCTGACTTTTAGTCTATGTCACCAAATTAACAAGTTTCAAAATACTTTCCTAGTATTCAACCAAGGAGGAAGTAAATCAAGACATCTTTTTGTTTAGACAAGTTGGTTTCAAAAACCCAAAGACTTACATCTGAGCTAAGGCACACTAGAATATTATTAATGTCTTATCTGTGACCCTTAAACAACCAAACCACCTTTCCCTCAAGGTAAACAAACAGCCCATTTCTGGTCCTTCCAAGTTTCCAGCATTGAGTTTCCACCATTTGTCAAGCTATTCATTGGCTGCCAATTAGAAATGATTGACTTGCATTGCAGGTTGGCATACGACACTTTTGACTGCCAGCCAAAAGAGAGAGCGCCGTGTTCCAGGAGAGATGGCAGTAACTGAGATGATGCCGGAGAGAAGCTGTTGCTTTGCTTTCAGGCTGAATGCTCAGGGAGCACAGCTCACCAGCCTGGGTCCATCAGGACACACGAGGTCCAGATCAAGCTGTGCATCTGGTTCAGGGGGAGGTGGGGAATGAACATCTCTAGTGTCAACTACATCCTAGACACTCCACTAAGTATATTACATGCATTTAGGTGTCGTATAATCCTGCATGTTTGGAATTATCTCTCTTTACAAATGAGGAAATGGAGACTCAGGGAATGAAGTCACTTGCCAAGGATAATCCAGATAATGGTAAGATTTGGACACAACACTGCCCAAACCCACATTCCACAGACTCTCACAGCTTCACCGTGTGTGCTTTGGGGTCTCAGTTTCACACACGCCCTGCCTGGATTATCTCCCTACCTATCTCCTGATGATTTCCTTTGAGGTTCTGTCTTGGCCCCTGTTCCCGAGTTCAGAGTCCCAATCGGATTTCTAGCACAGGCCCAGAAAGCAGTTTGGTCTCCTGGGTGCCTGGTACCATTGTCAGAAATGTTTGTCGACCATATGGTAACCCCACAGATGAATGTTTGCAAACAGCTATCAGGTTCACCCAGGGAAGTTCTGGTCAACTTCAAAGAATTAACTGAGCAAGCTCTTTTACTGGCATGGAAGAAGAAACCAACAGTGATAATTCTGATTATCAAATGAAAATATGCCAACCAGGTTTAGTGCAGCCTCTGAGCAAGTCATTAAACCAGGAGCTATCCCTATGGCTATTTTCAAATGGCAATTGTAACTTGGATGTGAATTAAGCTCAATCACTTATCTATCTTCCTCCCATTTCCCATCCTGCCTGGGTATTAATTTACAATGCTGTTCCTCCTTAAAGCAGAAATCTGACTTCATAAATCAAGAAGATAATGTAAAACATGTCAGTGGTCAAGCTAGGTATCGTTAATTAAAGCCAAATAACTTCTCATCAATACAAATTCATAACTCTCCCAGCTGAAGATGTTCCTCCCTCCCTTGTCTGTGCTCAGATTTGCTGGAGCATTTCTGTCTGACTTCCAGCGCCATCACTCTCCTCTCCTACTCCCCTCCTGAAATGGGAGCCACAGGACACAGAGTCATAATTCAATCATCAAAAAACAAGATTGACAAATATTTCCGTTTCTATCTTCCCTGCCTGAATATGGTTAGCAGTAGAACAAGTACAAATTAAGTAATGGGGATGATGATCATTATTATAAGAAGACAATTGTGTTTTGACAGCTATGTTTGAAAATCCTACTATGTGCTAGACACAGTCATGCTGTTTTGCCTATACTTTCATTTAATTCTGCTATGATGATGATAGTACTTGCATGTGCACACACACATGCATGTGTGCATGCACACACACTCTCTCTCTCTCTCTCTCTCTCTCTCTCTCTCTCTCTCTCTCTCTCTAGAAAAAACCCTGGATGGGGATTGGCCAGGAACTGGTACTTGCTAAGCATCTAGTTAATTCAAAACCACATCTGTCATGCCACCCAGCCCAAGGATGTTTCTTCAAGCCACCCTGCCCTGCTGCCCACGGGCCATGTGCCTCCTAAGGTAATCTTTGTCAAGCAGACTTGGGTCTAAGAACCATCCATCTTCTCCCTTCTGCCACCTCCTCCTTCAAGGTGGAAGATGAAACACACATGAACACACACACACACACACACACACGTTGTTCATTATATCGTGTCCATTGTGTGACCATTCGCAGTAGCCACTGGGAGATGGTCTTCCATGCACCAGGCTCTGGGCTTAGAGGAAAGGACTTTCTTATGCCCACATTGCATCCAAGGGAACAGACTTGGAGGAATTATATGACTTGCCCAAAGTCTTAGCTCTAGAAGAATTCACATTAGGGATCAAGCCAGGTAGCCTCGCTCCAGCACCCACCCCCTGGACCGCGATGCCACCCTGTCCCCCTGGACTCCTCTACCAGTGAACGGGACAGATTCTGGGGACAGAACTGGACAGAGCCTAGGTTCCACACCAGTGAAACTGGTGATGGTTTACCTCCCCAGTTCTGGGAGTTGTGCTCTGTGCTGGGTGAAGGAACAGATGTTTAATAACTTTGCAGTAGCAAGGAGGAGGTTACATAAAATGGCTGAGCTATTTTTGAACTTTGGAAAATGCTGACTGCTCATTTCAATGTGCCTTCTGTAAAACCAGGACTATGAACCACAAAGAGCATTTTCCCCTCTTCCCCCACTTTTTCCTCCTGAAATCCCAGGGGCAGAAACAGGTCCACAGTAAGGATATTGATGCGCCATCCTCGCCATCAGTCTTCTGCGCCAGGTCCAGAGCCTGAGCAGTAAGTCACTGTCACGATACCCTAACTACACCATGCTGTGCGGTGATGACGCGCAATGCCCCCGAGGGCCACGGAGGGACACATGCGGCTAGTCCCAGATGTCCTGCCTAGTCAGAGCTGGGCCTCAGGCTCCCCAGCAACTCACCTCATATCACCATAGGTGTGGCTTTACCTGAACCTCTGCTGAAGCTACCTGTATCCTCCCTACCACAGAGTGGGCTCAGGAGAGCTACTTGCTTCCTGGAGGCTTTTTAATCCAACTGAAAATGTTACATTTTTTTGATACTGTGTTTATTGTTTTGTTTGTTTGGTTTTTAGTAGAAAAACTGGGGTGCAGGCTAGAGGTGTGGGGGGTGAGAGGTTTCACCAGAGACAGAGTGGGGAGTAGAACAGGCAGATCCACTGAAATCCACTGCTGAGGAGACAGGAGAGACAGGAGAGGTCTGCTGCGCCATGTGGGTCAGCTCCTGGCCGGGAACGAACTCAGGCCATCGTGTTGGTAGCGCTGAGACTAACCCCTAGGCCACCAGGGAGGCCCTGTGTTTTTCATTTAGAAGATTCCTCATAGTGAAGATTTCAGTTCCCCCTATATTGATCTATAGATTCAACATAATTCCAATCAAAATCCCAGAAGGATTTTTTGGGAAGAAATCATTGTTTCTTTGTTTTCTCTCTCTTTTTTATTTTTTAATTTTCTTACATCACTGTTCATTTTTTGTACAGTAATTGGTTTGTCCCCTCAGGTGTAGTCTCCTTAGTTCTCCTGCTACCAGATCACCTGTGAGCCATCACCACATCCTCTTGCGTTCTTCCCTCCCCTGTTATGACTGATAAAAAGACAGAATAGCATCCTGGATTAGAAACAGAATCCAGCCTCCTGCTGCCTCCAGGAAACACACCTAAGCTCTAAGCTCTAAAGATAAACACAGATTGAAAGTAAAGGATTGAAAACAATGCTACAAGCAAATGGCCCCCAAAAGAAGGCAGGGGCAGCCATACTTAACAGTAGATAAAATAGATTTCAAACTAAAAAAGGTGACAAGAGATACCAAAGGACACTATATATTGTCAAGGGGACAATGCACCTGAAAATGTTACATTTTTAAAGCTTGAATTGGGAACTGCTAACTCTACAATCCTGAGCTCCCTCGACCAAGTTGGCAGGTCCAACCGAGGCTGCATATATGCCTGTCCTCAGCCTTCAGCTACCCAGGCTGAAGATGCCTTAAATTCAATAACCTAAATGTCCATCGAGGGGGTGATTAAATTAGAGTCAAAACATTTAGATACACCAGAATATATAACAGCAACCATGATGAGCATGCTGGAATTGTAATGTCTGCACTGATCACTGTGGTTGTGGTAGAAAATGTGAGGCTGAGGCAGAGAAAAGAACTCTGACCTGATCACAGGTTGCACACACATCTACACGGCTGCTGGACACTCCGAGTGGTGCATCATGGTGATTTGCCTGCCCGTGACAGAAGGGGAGCAAGCAGGGCTTGGAGAGGCATAGTGAGGCTCTACATTATCAGTGATGTCTTATTTCTTTTAAAATAAACAAATGTCACGTTTGTTTATTTTGTTTTCTGTGGTGAGTGCTGAGGGGAACTTCACCCGACTGTATTCTCTACTGTTCCTCTTTTCAGGGCTGTCATGCTTCTCTTAGCCTTGGGGATACATTCTGAGAAATGCTCTGTGAGGCGATTGTGATTTTGTGCAAAAGTCCTGGCATACATGGCTGTCTCTCTATTACAATTACACAAGCCTAGGTGGCAAGCTGTCGGGACCACCTGCCATCATACCGGTGGTTGATCATTGGCAGAAACGTTGTCAAGCAATGCATGACTTCTAAAAGAGGGTTTCTTGTTATGTGAACTTGACGTTAGACATTTCCCCCATGTGCATCGGACTGTACATTCTTTGAGGAGGTAAGTTATATCTTCATCCATCTTTGTGTTCCAGGGGTCATCATGGGACCCAGGAACAGAAGGAATGTTGCATGGAGGACAGAGAGACAAAGTGCCCTTAATCCTTCTTGATCATTTCTCAAGCTCCCGCACCGGCCTTGCCCCGCAAGCTCCCCTTCTTTCATGGGCAGCTGAGGGGACACTGTGGTCATGGGAAGTGTGGCAAGGCCTCTGCTTTGCCCTCATCCAGCCCTACAGCTGGGGTGAGCACCGCCAGTGTCCTAGCGCAGAGGATGAGGGCCGGAAGGGACTGAAATACCTCTGACATCTGCCTTAAAAGCATAACTCCTGGAAAAAGCACAACAGCAGTTAACAGAAATAGGGCTCTTTTTATAAAGGAATGGTCACAAATATCCCTCTCAAATTCCTTCTCTGTATATATCTCAATTGCCCTAAAATTGAGTTATGCTTCCGTCACAATCATGCATTTCTGAATATTTCCAGCGCAGGGCACTACACATTATGGGAAGGAAGAATTCATTTGCCCCACCTGTCTTTTGGCTGGCAGCAATCCTGCCTCAGATGAGGCTCCTGGATCTCAGACTGATTAATCGGAGTTGTTTCCTGGTATTTGGATAATTATTTAAAATGCCGAAAATGGCAATGTAGAAGCAGGATCATTAAAGAGGGGAAGAAGAGAGGGGAAGGAGACATTTCCTTCGCCCCCCTGCAAAATGGCCTCTTAATTCAAGAGTTCATTTTTCAGGTACATGTCAGCTTTATAGAGGTACAATCTGCCTACCTCCCCTGCCCCTCCTCTACTCGCTCTCTCTCTCACACACACACATACACAGACACACACGCAAAAGTACAGCCTCAGCTTCAAGATAATTCCTGATTCAAAGAAGTCCTAAAACCTTCCACGGATATCTTAGAACATGTTACCTTGCTGCAATGAACCAATCTGGTTTGTTGATGGTCATTTCTGATGATCAGAAATTCCCCGCTCGCTCTGATGGCCATGAATTAATTAGTGCTAAGCACCACTTCTCACGCAGCACTCAGTCAACCCTTACCCCCATGACACTGATTCTCAACAAGGGTCCCCAGAGCAGCAACACAACCTCCCCACCCCCACCAGGAACCTATTAAACTTGAAACTTCTCAGAGCCCAGCCCAGCCCCACTGAGTTACAGACTCTGAGCCTCGCTCGGGCCCTGCGAGCCATCATCACAAGCCCTTTCGGGGACCCTGTTGCTGAAGTTTGAGCCCCACAGCTGGAAAGTCTGGTGCCATATCTTCACAAAGCACCGCGGGAGCCCAGAAAGGTAAGTGACTGCCCAAGTCACAGAGAGAGTGGAAGAGGCGAGATTTGAGCCATCACAGGTCTCACTCCAGAGCCCAATCCCTTAATCACAGTGCCACACTGTCCTTTAGCAGAGGCATTATCAGGCATGGATGAATCCACCGACAGTAGACAAAAACACACACAATCTTCGTAAAAGTGGTTGTTCTAAGTCTCAACAGCTGAGCCATGATGATGGACCACGAAGGACAATCATGCTTCTCAGCAACATAAAATTTAACTGAATGTCCACCAAGATGGAGTTGCTAAGTAAATCACAAAGCATCCGTGAGAAGGAATATACCGCAATTTTAAAAGCGATGCTTGCCAAGGTTGCCAATGACCTAAATACTACTTAGGGCATAAAATGAAATTCAGATGCAAGTCCCAGTAGAGACTAGGGCCTCTGAGTGGAGAGTTCTCCCAAGTGTATCAAGTGGGTGAGGGTATTGGAAGTCATGTGATGTCGCAAACTCTTGGCGTGAACATAAGTCGGTATTACTCTATAGGGTAATTTGGCAATCGATATTTAAATTTTAAAATGCACGTTTTCTATGACCCCAAAATCTACTTCTGAGAATCAACCCCCAGAAAAATACGTGCCCATGTGCTTGAGCTGACATGTAGTACAATTATCTCTCAGGATGGTTTATCTAATGGAAAAAAATATGAAGCGCTCTAAATTTCTATCATTATGCAGATGGGATAAATAAGTCATGATGTATACCTATTGAGAAATGCAATGTGTAAGTTACCAAGAATGCGATCTTCAATTAGATACACATAGGTATGTGTGTGCGTGCATATGTGCACACACATATACACATGTCTGCGTATAATTATACAATATATATCTACCTGTGTAGCACATAGCTAAGAGTACTATAAATGATATATCTACATACATATATGCGTACATGCCATGCTTGGCAGAGAGAATGGATAGACAGAAAGATACAGAGGTGCTAGGTAGTTGGACAGGGAGACCTCAAGTGTAGGTTCACAAGGCATATTATTGAGTAAAGGAAGTAAGCTGCAGAAAGCAAAACCTGACATTACTTACAGAGAAAAGGAGATGCCACAAGAGGAAAAGGGACAGGAGAGCAGAATTAAACAAACACACATACGACATTCTCTATTTCCAGGGCCCACTTTCGATGAGCATGTGTTGCTCTCAGCTTCCAAACAAACAACAAACTCCAAGCCCACTCTGGGAAACAAGCAAATGGCCCCTCTTACTGGTGCAGGGTGTGCTGTGGGGTCTCCGGCTTCTCCGTCTGCCCATAGCAGCTGGCCTTGGCCTCGGGGATGTAGGAGAACTTCTCTAACATGGACGCTGCGGCGGTGGTTAGGATGCCCAGGCCGTCCCTCACTCTCGCCTCCAGGCTGTAGTCCCAGTCATCATAGGAGACTGAAATGAGTCCTGATGGAAACTCTTTGGGGATGAGCTCCGTGTTCCCAGACACCAAGCTGGGGACAATCCAGAAGAAATCATACCCGGTGAGGCCAAGGGAGCGGGCCTCGCTCAGAATGAGGACGGCCTCATCTTTGGAACAATAGAGCAAGATGACGGAAGAGTGGATCTTCTTCAACTGGACTTGCGTCTTTGCATCCTCAAAGGACGTATCCAGTGTAATCACATTCTGCATATCCCAGCCCACAAAGCTGTTGTCTACTGTGGTCTTGATGAAGCTGATGAATTCCCGGTAGCCAGGGAAGATGGTGGTCACCAGGGAGAAGACATGCCAGTCATAATCCTGCATGATCTTCAGCATGACCGTGGCTTGTTGCTGGATGGACGCTCCAAACTGGAAGAAGGTGGACGTCGGATCCTGCCAACAGGATAAAAGAAAGCAGAAGAGAGAATGAGGCAGAAGGCCATGTAGATACAAGCATATGTTTTATAGACTTAAAGGAGGTTCTTCTTGGAAGTGAGGGAAAATACATCACATGCTACTCATTTGCAAGCATTCCTGAGCACCTACTATACACCAGATTCTGGAACGGATGTGAGAAATACAGAAACAAAAGAGGTCCCTCAACCTGGAGCCCACAGCTGGGTACAGTGAAGGACATCTGTTATTTCACCAGCCCCTCATCTAGTCTCCTCATTTCCTCTAGTTCATCCTACCCCAACCCCCTTTCAATCCATATGGCTTCAACAGTACAGCTCTATCTGGCGCCCAGGCTCATGACTGGAAAAAGAAGCCAAGAGAGTCAAAATAACTTCAGGATATGGAGACAGATTCCCGGTGACATACTTGGAGCACCTGGAGGCTGCCATACATGAAGGCATTCGTTCTGGACCCTTTAGTTATGTAAACCAAAAAGCCCCCCTAACCATTTAAATCAATCTGAGTAGGGTTTCTGTCCCTTGAACTCTAGACTCACGTGTAATATAGAGAAAAATAAATGATAGGCAGACATAGACCTCATCAATCAACAAATAGCGTTTTAAAGCTTGGGTTGATAGTGATATATAAGACAGATTATAAGATAGATACAGACATGGTCTCTGCCTTCATTGATCCAGTGGGAATTTGAGGAAGAAACCTCCATGGACTGGGAGCTGAGAGAGCCAATGTTGAAGGAGAATCCCAGTATTAGAAGGGGTATGGGCAGACATTAGTCAGAGGAGCCCCAAGGATACATCTCCAGGAAGTGGAGATAAATGCATTACGGCTCATGAAGTAGGGGAGAATGAGATGATTTGCAGAGTTCAGCAGGAACCCCATCATGTACAGCCTCGGGGCACTGTTGACAGGCTGAGATTCTATTCTGAGCTGGAAAGTGACATGATCACCTGCATTGGGTTAAAGAACCTCTAAGAGACCCAACATCTCCCCAAGTCCACAAGTCTACGATATGATTATGAGAACAAATTTCCATTAAGAAAGGGCAGGTATTGCATACAACAACTGATGGACCATCTTCTCACCTCCCAACTCACCTCTCGATCCTACAGAGATGCGTGTTGTCACGGGCAACTGAGGCTCAAATGGTCATGTAGCTACTGAGCATCTGTCTCGTGCTCTGGGGCCACATCCAGTCCCCTTCCAACACACAACCACAGCCTTCCTGGAGTCATGAAGAGCTTTAGACAGCAGGTGCTTAAACCATGCTGTGGACAGGTCGGCAAGGTGCAAAACTACCAGGTAAACAGGAGGTGTGCCAGGGCCTTATAGCAGAGCAGGATTTGACAAATGCTGAGATCTATTTGTTTTTTTTTTGGGAACTGAAGAAATCCTCAAGGGTCCTTACATGGCAGCCATGCTTTCATTTTGCGTTCTGTATTTACCATGTGCATTTAACACAACTAAAACAGCAAGAAGGTGAAGATTCCTCACGTGTACGCACGCGCGCGTGCGCGCGCGCGTGTGTGTGTGTGTGTGTGTGTGTGTGTGTGTGTGAAGAGTGGGTGATTTCATTCATGGCTTTCGGAGCAATACTTTGCAGTTCTGCATATCAATACCCTCAACAAGCCTACACTTTGCTTTCCCTGTGAGTGCTCACTGAATAAAGTTTTATCTGAATAGCCAAAAGCTATAGTTCCTCAAGATACTTTATTCTAAAATGTATGGGATGTGTGTGTGTGTGCGTGTGTGTGTGCGTGTGTGTGTGTGTAGGGGAGGAATATGAGTACAATGTGGCCTGCAGGCAGAGGGAAAAACAGGGATAAACGCCTTCTGGGCCCCTTCCAACATTATAGGACTATGAATTTTACCTAATTAAATCAATTAAAGTGGGTAACAGATTTAAAGACTTTGGATCATTATCTTTTTCCCTACAGTAGCTTTTGGAGAAATCCAATATTCTTGGATTGATTAATCATTTTAAATCACATCTCAACAAGACTGAACTGCTCAAGGGCAGAGATTTTGCTATCCTCATGCCTCGTCCCCACAACCTGGCAGAAGGCTTGGCACGTGACCCACCAGTAAATGGAGGACGAGGGACACACGAGTGAGTGGCTGTGTGACCGCAGTCTAGGAGGAACGACCTTGCCTTGAGCATTAAGTGAAAGGGGGTCAGTCAGCACCTGAGCCTGGATTTCATACAGCTCCTGAATGTCATGGCCAAAAAATAAATAGTTCACACCATCACCCTGCCACCCTGAGGAACCACTTTCCACCCACTGGCAAAAATATATTTTCACATTATCTTTATTGATAAGGAAGAGACTACAGAGGTCCTCTAATAAACCTCAGTAGCATCTGTAAAGCCTCACTAAACAGCATAAAGGCAACAGCATAAAGAGCCCAGCAACAGAAGCACAAGCTCCAGACAGCAAGTTCATCAACCTTAAGCACAGTCCGTGGCCTTGGGGAAGGGGCTGACGTTCCACGGAGCAAAAGACACTTCTGGGGCATCTCAACTGAGCTCGCGTCCTGTGGGTAACAGCTGGAACTTTCTGGACCAGAGTTTCTTCACCTAGGAAATGAGAGCCAGCCCACTGGACTGTGGCGAGGAAGGAGCGAACTGAAGGGAATAGGAGGCTCCCCCACTGGTGCCTGACTCCCACTGTGTGGGAGCCTCTCCACATCTTCAGCCCTCTAGGCCCCAGGGTCGTTCTAAAACCTAAGGGGGGTCCTTCTTTCAGGTCGGAAAGGGACACCTCCAGATCTGCTGACCACATTCCCCATCCCTCCACACGCCTCCCATTTACTCTGAGCCCAAGGAGCGGAGCAGGGGCTGGCGTTCCTCACCGCGATGCACCACGTCTTGAAGAGAAAGCATCGTTGCGTGCTTCACGGACCTCACACAGTTACCCTACTGCACTTCCCTCTGAGACTTAAACTTCAAAATCCATTATAGGCCAAAGGCACTCTATATCCCTCGGAGGGACAGGAGCGAGAAGTTATTTGCAGAACATAATTGCACAGCGAGGCAAGGAAAAGGCTCACTTTTCACCGTGGGTTTTTCTAAGGTGGTTTTATGGACTGGCAGGAGGTGACGGGGGAATCTGGCCGTGCTCCCAGGGCCCAGCGGCTGAGATGCCCGTGGCCCTTTCTTTCAAGTCCCTGAATGTTCTTCTGTCTTCCTGCATGGACAGCAGAGGCTGCTGTCTCCCGCACTCACCACCTCCTGCCAGCCCTTAGCCTACCCTCTGCGGATGCAACAGATCAGCCTCTGACCACCTTTGGCACTGGCTTCCTCAGCAGTGTGCAGCCGGGGGAGAGGAACAGATTTCAGACACCCACTTTGGTTCTGCAGCAAACGCAAACGCAGTTCTCTCCCCAGGCTCAGTGCTCTGCAGAAGATAGAACAAACTGTTTTAAACACAGAGCGAGGGAGGCAGGGGGTGTGGGAATCTGGGTATCTGCTCTCATCTCTGTAATTCAGTCCCACCATAATAACTGCGATCTCATTAGATTAGGTCTCCTGAGCTAATGTTCTAGAATGTTCCAGAGTTTGCTGAGTCTCCAGGGTGAGACCCGACTCCATGGGTATCAAGGTCTGGTGTTTAATGGAGTCTAATCCCAATTTTCATTTCACTAGCCCATGCACAAGACCATAAAGGACACCCACACCCATTACCTCTGATTCTAACTACCCAAGAGATGAGGTCTTGGAGGTGGTTATAGCCCCCATGGCTGGCGTTTCTCATAAAGACACAGGAAGAGGGGTTAAGTGATTTCTCTAAAATCCATGTGGCCCCAGCTGGCAACAGCTCAGTCACTGCAAGATGCCCTCCGGTGTCCCAGTGTTCCTTTGCACATACCACTGGCTGTCATTCCTGGCTGCACAAGAGAATCACTTAGAGAGTTACAAAAAATTACAGATGCTTGTGCCCATGCCAGTCCAAATGAGACTGAATTCCTATGACCTGAGTATATGAACCCCAAAGCTAATGTATTGTTTTTCTTTGTCTCATTGCAACAGCAAGATGTGTTATTCAAGGGAGTATCTTGAAAGCTTAACACCATGTCTGACATGCAGTAGGGACCCGATAAACATTTGGTGAGAAAATAAATGAGCTAGAAGCTCATCCCCAGGGAGCATGAGAAAACTGGTTGCTGTTGTCAACTCCGAGCCATTTTCCATAGCTTATTTTCCTTTTGTCCACCAGGGTGGGTCCCAATAAAAAGGATAACGATGCAGGTGACCCACAAAGACCAAGAGGGACTCCTTGGCAATTTGCTTTCTCCTATGAGGATCATCATGATACACTTCCTGTCACTCTTACAGTGTATCAACTGTCCTTTAAAGCATCTTTTATGTTTCAATGGATTAGAGCAAAAAATGTCAAACCTGATAAGCCCTAGAGTTCAGATGGATAGCTTTCTCAAATGCATATGAGCTGAATCTGTCCCACTAAGGAAACTCTATCCCATCCTCCCCCACCCTTCTCTTCCTTTATTGCCATTGTCATTCACCACCATCATCATCCGCTATCATCCACCACCACCACCACCACCATCATCCACCATCATCATATGTGCCACCCATGATCATAATCATTATCATCCGTCATCATCATCCACCATCATCCACCATCATCATCTACCATCATCAACATCCACTATCATCATCTACCACCATCCTCATCCACCACCATCCTCACCCTCCATCGTCAACACCCACCATCGTCAACACCCACCATCATCAACATCCACCATCATCATCAACCACCATCATCACCCACTATCATCAACATCCATCATATCATCATCCACCATAATCAGCAGCAGCAGCAGCAACAGCACCATCATCATGATAATCATCACAGTTAACATTTACTGGGCAAATCCAATACATAGTACAATGTAGTATCTCTTATTATTATCTCGGCATTACAGATTTAAGAACTCAGGCTTAAAGAATGTACCTTGCCTAAATTCACAAAGTAAGTACAGGGCAGAGCCAAGATAAAAGGCCAGTCAATTTGTATCTAGAATAGAGATACTTAACTACCAGGAAACATGAATTCCAGGTAGGCAGAACATAAAATCAGTGTATATATGTTTTGAATAAACATAACTGAATCTTTCTGGAGGCATTCAACTGGAAAAGAAAATGCCCCAGAAATGGGAAACCAATGTAAACGATCTCACATTAACTGGGAATCAGTTTAGGCTGGAGTCTGGGGATGAGAGAGGAAATCATATTCAGGTGCCAATTCTCCAAAACACATCAGCTCCATCACCCACTAACACAAATTCCACTGCAAGCAACCTCCACTCATTGGATCATTTATGAGTCTTTCAGCAGCAAATCTACCTAATGCCACCTTTCTCTGTTCTCCAAATTAGAAGTTTCATCTTAAGTTTCTGGTGATATTTTTGGTTCCCAGCTTGGGTAGAGTGGAAGGGACAAGGTAAGATAATTACAAAGAATAGCTCTGTGATTTGGAGGAGTGGACAGAACAGAGCCACCTGGAGCTACCAAGTCCTCAAATGCATCCTGGCCTGGGTTCCAAGACCGTACTTCAAAATTACATGTAATCAATTACATTTGCTTTCAAAATATTAAATAAAAATCAAATATTTGGTTTCTCAGTCACACTAGACACTTGTTAGGAGCTCAAGCATCTTTGCAGTTGACACTCTCCCACCCTCTCCAAACCTACCCCTAAAGATGCCAATTCAGTGTACCTGGGACCGGGGCCAGGATTTTTCAATTTCCTGGTTGAGTCTAATGTACAGACAGTGTTGAAACATCAATCTAAGCTTTCAGAATCTGACCTATAGCTGTGTATCAGCTCATCTGGGGGATTTTTTTGTACCTTCAGATTTCCAGGCTCCATGCCAATCCCACTGAACCAGAATCTCCACTGAGGAGCCCTAGAATATGTGCTTTCCCTGGAATATTCTGGTGGGCAGCAAAGACTTGGTACCACTAATACCAACTTCCTTATTTTCAAGGTGAGAAAACTGAGCCTCCAGAATCTTGGAGAAATCACTCCAAATTTTTTCGGATAAAACATTGCTACAGCATGAGCAGACATGGGGTCTCTCACCTCCTAATTCGACGCTGCTGTGATGCCAGCAAGTGTGAAGTGTTTTCTACAAAGAGAATCCACAAGGCTTAGGGGTATGGAGGAGGAACGTGGGCTGGGCTGACAGCCTGCCTGGGATCCGCTTCCTACTGCATGCGAATTAGTGACATTTACCCGAAGCCTCTGTTTCTCCATCCAAGAAATGGGGATGACGATAACAGCAAGCACCTTAAAATGCTGCTGTACGTATTTTGTGAGATAATGCACACAGAGCACTTGGCATGCAGGAGGGGCAAGTTGAGTTGGCATAAGCAGCGCTAAATATGGTCGCCTTGATTGCCAAGTTCCAACTCCTACACCATGGTGCCCTGTTGGGGCCTCTGCTTCCTACTATTCCTCCTTTTGATTTTCCAGCAACTTTGTCTCCACATCCCACCTCCATCCCTGATTTGTGTGTGGTCGCCTAGCTTCTGAAAGCATGCGTCTTGCCTGCCCCTTAGATGAGAATTCTTGAGGACAAGGCGTCATGTCCTCTGAGCCCCTAGCACCACGCATTGTGATGGACTGTTGCTTTGGAAATGAAATACTGAGTAGCAGTCTGGGTCTGCAAGGCTGCCAGTGGGTGGAAAGGGAGATTAGTGGTTTAGGTACTTCAGGGGACTTGCCAGATCTATTGCTCTGGGAAAAAAACATCCATCTATTGATTGCCTTTCATTCATTCAACCAAGTTACCAAACTCCCGCTCATTGGCAGTCATTGTGCCAGGGCAGTGAATCCAGGGAAGAAGGCTGCCAAAGTGAAGGTCCCGCTTTTATGAAATTTACATTTTACTGGGATATGACAGACAAGGGAGAAGGGAATCAATAAATAGAAAGATTTAGAGGGAATCAGATGATGAAATAGTTCAGGGATGGAGCGCCACTTCGGGTGCTCTGGTCTTCCACATTGGAGCTGATGAGAAGAATACCAGGCAGAGATGAGGAAATGGAGGGTTGTAGGGAGAACCTTCTGCTTGAGAAGCAACAGCGTATGCAAAGGTAGGAAGGATCTTGGCAAGTTCAGGGAAAGAAGGAAGGTCAGAATGGCTGCTTTGAGGAGAGTGAGTTTAAGGGGGAAGGTGGTGAGAGATGAGTTAGGAGAGAAAGCAGAGTTTTATTGCAAGTACCACAAAGATCATGGTATAGGATTCAATTCCTGGGTTAGTTTTATTGCGAACAACTTCTCTGCTAAATGCATCCTTCATGTCTCCCAGCAGGGAAGTTGGGAATGGACCTGGGGCTCAGGGGATGCTGGGGTTTCATGTGAGCCAATCCTGAGATCCCTTGTGGAATTCTGTTCTATGCCACAAGAGGGGCCCAGATACTGTTTGCTATATCATGCAGTCATAGACAGTGGCCTGGCACCACTCCCCCGCCCCCGCAAGGCACTCCAGACCATGTCCCAGTCACCATCCAGAACCCAGCTCTCCCTGAAGCAAGAAATGCAATGCTGGAGGAGAGAACACACAGATGCATGGAGCTGTACTCCTTGATTCTAGTGTCTGGTTTAGGACACTCCTCTACATTCATCAGAACTGCATGATGATTGCTGCTCTTGGGTCCAAGCTGCTTTCTAGATCGTTAGCAGGGCTGGCCAAGGAGAGATGCCTGCTGTGATTCAGGCCCTTATTTCTATACAAGGGCGCAGCAAAGGCCCAATCTGGCTTCACCTGGTGCTCTGTCAACCTGCAGGTGGGCTTCCAAACAGGGTCATTAGTGATTATGGATTGTCTGAGGCAAGGGGCAGTCATTCTCACTTAGAAAACCAGAGGGAAATCTACCTGATCACAGATCACTGGGCCAGGCCTCTGAGGAGCTGCTAAACCCAAGTACAGGGAAACATCTTTTTCTTTTTTCTTTTTTGGCCAGTCCCAATGGTGATGGGGCTACTGGCCTTGCTGTGTGCACTTGAAATTAAGTCATTTTTTTTCCCAGATTCCTTTCCCTAAAGAGGCATGAGTAACACGGACATTCATTATTCCAACACAGAGCAACCTTTGTTCCTTTATTGAGATTAGTGAATTTCACTGGCGGTCATCCTCACCTTCTCTCAGTCAAGTTGATTGGCTCACCCAATCCCCATGACATCAGCAATGAATTTAGGGGATAGGAATATAGCCCAACCTGGTCCAATCAGAGAGGCCCTTAGGATTGTAGAGAAAGCAATGGGAAAGACAGTCTCTGGTTCTGTTAGAACCTAGAAAGATGTTCATTCAGAATTTCTGGCCGCCATCCTGCCATCAGACAGTATCCCAAGAAGGAAACCACCAGCTCCAAAGGCAAAGCTAAATGACAGAGAGTCACCAAATTCTGATGTCCTTGAGGCGCACCTTGTTCAAGCCACACCTGAAGCCAACACACCCTTGTTGTCAGTCCCCATTCATGTCCCCCTTCATTCCCTCATTTTGCTTGAGTGAAATTGAATTAGCTTTTCTGTCACTGGCAAGCAAAAATCCCTGACACCATGTTGGTTAGAAGAACAATGGAGGACGATGGGACTCATTCTTCATTCACCTTCTGAACTTAGATCAGAAGAAATGAAAACACATGGCGGGGACTTTCCCTTCACCAACCTTCCCTGATCTAGACAGGTCCTCTCTGGGGACAGTTTCCTCTCTCCACATATCTCCTTCCCTTCCATGTGCTCTTCACCTACCTTTGGCTTTTTGGTGTGGTTTTTTCCTTTAATATGCCTTTGAGATTGGTTTCTCCCCCAAAGAGTCTGACAGCCACAGCTGCCATGACCCAGCCAGAAGACATGACAACTTGCCACCAAGAATAATCGCTTGTCATTAAGCCACCCCAGGGAGGAGAGAGAGCAAACAGGTCCTGTTGGTTAAGTTTCCGTCGTCGCTGGCCGTCACACAGCAGGGCTGCTGCCTAGTGAAGGAGGCAGATTGATTCCTTGAAAAAGGAGTGTCTCGGGCTTCCCTATAACGCTAGGGGCTGCTCTGCTGGCAAATGCTAGAAAAGAACTGTCCTTTTCCACCCATCCCTCCATGCACTCCCTACGAAAGGCCTCCAGGCAGCTCTGGAGCGGAGCCCCAGAGGAAACTGCTCCTCCCTTTGGGAATCTGACATTGATGGGATCAAAGGCACATCTGCTGGCGCCAAATGAGTAGAGGCCAAGCTTTGGCTCTTCACTGATGTCAGGGCCTCGGGCATATCCCAAGCCTCCATGTTTTTATTTTATTTTTTATTTTAATTTTGGGGTTCCGTTTCCACGCCTCCATATACGCACACGTCCCATTCACCCTCCACTCTCCAAACTACCCAGCCCAGTTCCTCCATGTTTTTAAGTGGAAGGGGCGCTGGTCCCTACTTTATTTTTTTTAAAGATTTATTTTTTATTTATACAAGTGCTGGGGTACAGGCCAGATGCACAGGAGGGTGAGAGGATTCACTGGAGACAGAGTGGGGAACAGAACAGGCAGACTGATGAAATACACTGCTGTGGAGCAGCGGGTAAGACAGGAGAGGTCTGCTGCACCATGTGGGATTCTCGCCGGCCAGGATCAAACCCAGACTGCAGAGGCTGCGGACAGCTTCACAGTGTGGCGCTCAACAGCCTGCGCCACCAGGGAGACCCTAGTCCATACTTTAAGGAGGTTGCTGTGCTTGACGTCATGGGTATTTGCTGTGGGCGTGCAGTGAGAGGTTGACCAGTGTGGCCGTGACATCGGAAAGAACCAACCACAACAACGGCCACGAGACCCACACACTGCAGCCCACCAGCACCGCATGGATGCCAGTGAGAACAGCTCTGTGTGTCTTGCCCAGGAGTCTCCTAGATGTCCAGGGTGTGTTACCGCCATACCCAGTTGCTCTTCTTGTGTGTCAGACACTGTGCTGAGAGCAGGCCGAGGACTCCTCCCTGTGTTAAAACTCAAAGCCCTGCATCCCTGGAGGCCCCTGGGTCCTGGGCAAAGCAGCATGACCCAGCCGTCAAGCAGAGAGCTCTAGGTGCACCGAGTCCTCACACTGGCCTTGCAGGGAGGCTTTGTCTGCTCCCACTTTACAGGTGAGGAAGTTGAGGCTTCCAGAGCGGTGCCTCCTCTTTGGGCATAGAGTCACTGGGGATCTTGTTCCCCTGCAGATTCAGATTCCATGGGCATGGACTTCGGGCAATGCAGCAGTGCTGACCAGGTCCCTGGCGGCCCTGCCGCTGTGGGTCTGCACACCAGCTCTGAGCAACACATGTCCCGGGCAAGGCCGCGCTTGCGGAGCACAGGTTCAGACCCAGGTCTGTGCCTGCACCTTCCGCCACGCAGCTAGGTGGCCCCCTTGCAGGGAAGCATAGGGTGTGACATGTGATGCGACGCTGTCTGCCGTCTGACACCCTCACCTCTGTGTGTTTCCATCAGGGCCCCCGGCGGAGACAGCTGCATGTCACAGCCTGTCAGGCCCATCAACGCAGCCAGCAGACAAATTCAGGGAGAGGTTGTGAGTCAGAAGGTTCTGCATGGGAGGGAAGAAGAGGGACCGCCCTGGGGTGTTGCCCCCCTCCTGCGGGTGAGCTGGAGCCACCCAGGAACCCGGAGGGCACGCGCAGTGCACATCACTCAGCCGAGCCCACGCCCTCTGCACACGAGCACGCCCTCCCGACAGCCGCTCCGCCGCCGGCCGCCCTCCAGCGGGAGCCTGGCCTGCGCGTCATCTACAAAATGGAACCAGCGAGACTGGCAGCCTGGATGGGACCTGGGGCACCGGCGACTTGGCAGCTGACGTGCAAGAGCTCTGTGAGCTGCAAAGTGAGGGCAAATGTGCAAGCTCACAGGTATGTGGCAGCAGCCGACGCCTCCTCTCTCCCCTTCCCTCTCCACCCCACGACAGTCCTAGAACACGCTGCCCAGGCCTCCACTGTCTGCCTCCTCACCAGGTATTTTAAATGTCTGTGTAGAGACCTGCCTCCCGGGGCCTGGACTGATGCTAACGCATCTCCCGGCAGCGGCACCCAGGCCAGCTCCGCATAGACGCTGGCCACCCAGACCTCCTGCCTGAGAGTCTAAGTAAGCAGAGTAGGAATGAATGAATGAATGAATGAATGAATGAAGTGGGTGTGGGCATGAGAGAGTGAAGGAAAGAGTGAATGAATATTCAGGGAGCGAGAGAGGCGGAGTTGGGCCCGCGTGTGGGGTGGGGAGGGGTACACACCGGCGTGGTGTGAGTGTGAGGGATGAGGGGGCTGGGGGGCACCGAGTGTCTAAAGTACAGAAATCCTTTTACCCAAACTCTCAGAATCTGAAGGCAGGAGAGAAACATGGGCTGTGGTTTTCCTCTGGCCTGAACTCGCGCTGCTTGTTCCCCAGAACTTAGAGACCAAACGGATTCAGACACCAGGTAGCTCCTCTCCCCAGACCCAGGAGGGGGGCTGAGTCCGACCAGAACTGTGTCCTGGATGCTGTCAGAGCAGGTCAGGTCACCCTGGACTGGCTGTTCCCTCCCGGACCCCGATCTCATTCCTGGGCCCTGGGCCCGCCCGCCCCTCCCGACCACAGAGCCTCGGCCCAGAGCCAGGCCTTGAGGGCCACATGTGCGGGGTCACTTAGGGCGCGCCCAGGCCAGGCACATCCGCGGAGCCAGAGCAGGCCAGTGTCGCCAGGGGCTGGGGAGGAGAGAGGACGCGGAGAGACCCCTAATGGGCACAGCATTTCCATTTGGGGTGATGAGAAAGTTCTGGAAGTGGAGAATGGTTGCATAACAGTGTGAATGGACTTCATGCCCCTGAATGGTACACTTTGACGTGGTTACACTGGCAGGCCTTATGCTATGTACATACATGCACAATAAAAAAAATCCCCAGACGAAAAAAAATGGATGAATAAAGCAAGCAAGGCCTGCAGCTGGGACTGGATGCTTCCAGGTCCCTACAGTCTTAAGGTGGTGGTGGGGGATGGTCCTCAGGGTGTCCTGGAGCTTCCCGTGGCCTGAGGGGCTGGTGCAGCTGGGGGTCTGGTAGAAAGCAGCCTCCAGGAGTCTTCCAGGACAAAGGCAGCTGCCATGCCCCCCCCCCCCCGGCGGGGAGAAGGCACTGGGGGCTGTGGCGTGAGTGGTGGGGACAGAAGTTGCTCCTCAGAGGGATTGGACACATGGACAAAATGCAAGGAGTAAAGGAGAAAGTGAAGGGACCCCGAGTTTCCAACCAAACTGGCTTCCCTCAAACACAGAGGTGGGGGGTGGGGGGCGGTGGGTAGAGACAAGCCCATGATGCAGGCTGAGACTGCCTCCAGGCTCCTCCTCGCACCCTCCGCGGCCCCCTCCCGGGTCCTCCAGGCCTCTCCTCCTGTGCTGGACAGAGAAAGGAGCGCAAGAAAACGCAGGTGTCCAGACGCCCCGAAATAGCTTTCGACAGGCTAAAGGAAGCCGAAGTGAGCGTCTGCCTTTTTGAAGGATTCCAAAACACATGCAAGCAGCGCCCCTTCTAGGGTGAAGAACGGGGTTCTTTCTTCTCTCTGGACCCCCCTTTTCTCTGCAGAGGAGTCACTGTCGCTCCTCAGAGAACAGAGAGGGAGAGACACCGACACGGCCCATGGACCCCAGATGGGAGGGCTGTCTCGCCACTGCCCTCCTCGGGGTTCCCTCCATGCCCTGTCGTGAGAACAGGACAGGAGGCCGCACGTGGAGCCACAGAACACTCTGGGCCTCGCTCCTCGCCAGGCGGCGGCTGAGCCCCTTCTTCCACGGCAAGGGGACCCCCTGGCAGAGGACCCCGCTCTCTCCAAGCTTTTCATCGCTGGCAAGTGAAACTTTCAGACCATGCATTGGAAAAGCAGGGGCGTCGCAGGGACTGACGAGTGTGTCCACCCCACACTCAGACTCATGCCTCGGGGGAGCCAGCCAGGCTGTGGGGCGAGCCTGGGACTCCACAGCCAAGTCCTCCTCGCTCCAGGCCTGTGTCCTGCGTGGACATGGCCTCGCTGAGCGACAGGCGTACAGCAAGCGGCGTGAGGCTGGCTCCGAGGTTAGGCACAGTTGTCACGAGGTCCCCCTCGTCCGGGATCAGGATGCCTTTATCCCGCAGGCTGTCTGATTGGGGTTGGGGGTGCGGACTGATTAGTAAGTCCTTGCACTCAGTTGCTTGAGTCAAAGAGAGGGTTTCATCCTCTCGACAGCCTGAGCTGTCTCCACTCTGGCACTGACCACTCAGCGGCAGAGGGCCCTTGGGACAAACGCCACAAACCAGAGACAACAGCAGGTCTGGGTCCTGTCGCCTCTGTGGGCTTCTCTCAAACCACACGCTGCCTGGCCTCCCCCACCAGCTGCTGTGGCCCTCGGGACCCCTTGTGCTGACCATAGGCCTTTGCTTATGCTGTTCCATCTGCCTGGACTGTTCCCTCCTCACGCTAACTCCTGTTCATCCTTCTTTCATTGTTGGATCATCAGTTTTCAGATGCTTTCCCTGACCTCCTGGATTAGGCACATGTTCTGTTTTATGCTCTCCCCTGTATTTTCATTGCACGTGATGTGCTTGAGAACCAACATTTATTCACGGGCATCTCTCCACCCTGGAACATACACTCCACAAAGACAGCAGCTCTGTATGATGTTTTGTTTCGCAAGTTCAGCTTTGATTCATTAATTACAAAGAGTCCAGGACACAGAGGGGCCGAGCCAGTTGGATTTGGGGTTTTGTTTTGGTTTTCTGGCTTGTTTTGATGGAGATTAGGAATCTAGCCCTAGAGTGTCAGATTGAATTAGCTCCCTGATTACAAACCAACAAGGGTGACCTGTAACTCAGATGCTTTTTCCATTCAACCTGAGCAGGCCAGGAAGCTTAGTAGGCTGCCAGATCTTTGGGCAAAATGCCCCCTGGCTTGGGCACCTTGCTGACAGTCTCTGCCAGGCCTCAGGGGCTGCTTCCTATCACCATTTCCTCATCACCCCTTGAAGTTGCCATAGGTGCTTGAGGGTTTTCTTCCTCCAGCTGATGGTCAAGACACAAAACTATTCCTAGAGGCTTGAACCATTGTTCCTGGCTGCTCCTGGGGAATATGGGGGTTAGGGACACTGAGGTTGGTGCCAGGAGTCTGAGGCAGTGATGGGCTTTCTTCGAGCATAACTGACACTCAAGTGAGGAGCCTGAACATAACCCATTGGCCTGCGGGATCTGTTGTCTGTCTTCCATTTTTTTGTTGTTATTTTTTCTTTTCTTTCTTTTTTTGATTCTTGCTCTAACTCCTACATTTTTAAAGCTTCCACTAATGAGCAACTTAATACCCATATTTAAAAGCCAATAGGAATAAAATAGCAGGATCTCAAGGATTCTGGACAGGTTCTCTCATTTCTGAGCTATGTGTTTGGAGAGTGGCTTCAACTCACTGAAACTCAGGCCCTCTTTTCCTCCCGGGATGACAAACAGCACCAGCCTCCCCGACTTCTTGGAGCTACACCAAGGACCAGATGTCAAGTGCCACTTGTGTCTCTCTTTAATTCATTCACTCGCCCTAGTATTTATTCATCTCTGTACAGGAGGTGCTAAGCTGGAGGCTGGGATCCAGGGGTGAACAGAACAGGCTTAGAACCTGCACCCACAGAACTTATGGTCCTGACGAGGGAAGACAGCCATCAACAAAGAGCCACACAAATGGAAAACTGCTACTGACATTCAAATTTTACAAGAAAAGTTTATGGTGTTTTAAGAAGCCTCAGTGGGGAAAAGTGAATAATCTAGATGGTGAATGATTTCCCTGAGGAAGGGATGCTGGAGTAGGAGTTACCTTGGCAAAGAGGAGAGGAAAAAATGCTTCCTGTGAGGAGGGAGCATCATGTGCAAAGGCCCTGTGGCAGGAGGCAAGTGTGATGGTCTGAAAGGAAGCCACAGGGCAGGGTGGGAAGACACTTTCTCTGCTTGTAAAATGCATTTGTGTTCCTTTAGACATAGAGAACAGGCTATTACCTTTCTCTCATCTCTCAGTTGCCCAGGGAACTTTTCACAGTTTCTATTTAATCTCTTTCAATAATTCCCTGGCTGCTAATCAGAGAAAAGGTGCTAATTACCTTATTAGCACTCCCCTGCTTCTCCGTGATCACAAAATGCTCCCAACTTCCTCCACAGTGGGATCATGGCTTGTCTGTCACTCTGGCCTGCGTGCCCAACCCAACCCCAGAACTGTTCTCAGCTAGAGGGGCCAGGGCACCCTGCTATAAGACTGGATTTGCACTCACAGGGAAGAGGCATTAGGAACTGCCTGTAGTCACCCAAAAATGGGGGCTGCAAGATAGAGGTGCCAACCCAGGGCTTCACTCTTGCTGAGTGACAGCCACTGTCAGCCCCAGCTGTGGGCCAGCCAAAGAGGAGCAGGGTCTTTCACTTCTAAAAGCACTCCTCAGACTTGGGTCCTTCAAGGAACCTTCTTTCCCTTCCTTTGTGAAACCCCAATTCACCATGAAAGACATTACCAGGAACAAAGATGCAAGCTTCAGCTGGCTCTGCCTCCACGCCCCGAGCAGCAGAAATGAGGCAGATACAAACCCTGGTGGCCATTTCCTAGAGGAGAGGAGACTGCTAGAATGACGTCATCAGGCCATGCCTAGAGATGATGTCATTCCTGGAGATGGGGCCAAGATCCCTAGTCAAGGAAAGGGGCCAGGGATGGAGCAATCTCAACTCCTCTCTGCTATGTGATTTATCAGCCAGAAGATGCAACCGAAAGGGCTGCAGAGAGGCCCCCTGAGAGCTGCTCTGCAGACCCAGGCAGGTTAGCATCACAGGACGCTCCTCCTGGAGGCTGCCAGCAACCACACTCACAGGTGCCAGAGTGTGACATGGGTCACCCTCAGGAGTGGCACCTGCCAATAAGGTGAAAATTCTCCCCCAAGGGACTAGTTGGCTCATTTGTCACATTTTTGCACCCCAAGTCTCTCCTCCCCATTACACCAGGAAGAAGAGTGGTGAACTGCACTCCAGCTCTGCTGTCTCCAAGCTGGGTGACTTTGGGCAAGTTGCTTAACCTCTCTGTGCCCTGGTTTCCTCCTCTGGAAGCAGAAATGACAACTGTAGCTTCTGTACAAGAGATGCTGAGATTTAAGAGTGGCACTGATGTAAAAGCCCCTGGCACAAGGAAGCCCTCCCCATACTTTTATTGTCACGACTGTTGCCAATAACATCACCCATCCTCCCTGAACCTGCTTCTTCCTCCTTAAATGCTGACTTGCCACATGGCTGTGGCTCCCCCTTGCTGATCTGGGCAATGTTCAGCCTCTAAACCCTTCCTTGGCACCAAACAGGATTGTGAGCTATCAACCTTATTACTGACTGCTCCTCATACGTACCACACACTCACACCCATTTGCATAAACTCACACTCATTTACACAAACACACTCATTTGCGCAAACTCACACTCACTCACACACTCACACAAATCCCCCTGCTGCACTGTTTTTACCCACAGTCTCTTAAGACCCTATTTCTGTTGATTTCTTTCTGTGTGGTCAACCCAAGCGATGGCTCAGGAATCTGCATTTCTAATGAAATTTGTGAAACATTTGGTTCACAGGGTATGGAAATCTCTTGCCAAAATGAACTATCAAGAATGAACTATCAAGATGACCGTATGTGGCTACGAGGCTTAAAGGCCATAGCAGAGCCCAAGCTCCTTGACGGCTGGAATTAGGACTCGGAGAGCTTCATACAGGTGCTCAGTGACTATCTAAAGCATGAATTTCCCCCAACAGATTACAGCATCCAGACAGGCGTGCCTTGTTCATGGTTGTTCAAAAAATATATGCTGAATGTGTGAGTGAGTGGAGAAGAATTGGTCTGGAAAAGGCACAGAAAGAGAATGGTGCTGATTTGTGTTGAAACAGGTGGACATTCAGTGCACACCCAGAGCTCTCATTTTACAACCACCTTTTCCTAAGGCCACTGAAAAACTCCTAGGAGTCTCTGTTGGGGTGAGGTCTGGCTCTCGGCTGCCCTTGAGTATTTGTTTCCATTCAAATGTTTGGTTTGGAGTGCCCCGGAGAAATGACACATCTGGGCCAGAGCAACAGGCTGCATTTGCCTTCATCTGCTGCCATGAACTGAATTGGCCTCAAGTGATTCACAGCCCTCCTGGAAACATCTTCCCCAACCTCCTGAGCGATACAAAAGGCTGACTCTTCTGGGCCTCCCTGGTGGCACAAGGGATTAAGATGTAACCTGTGAAGCTGTCTACAGCCTCTGCAGCATGAGTTTGATCCCCAGCAGGCCAGGGAGCTACCCACATGGCGCAGCAGACCTCTCCTGACTTGCCTGCTGCTCCCCTCAGCAGTGTATCTCAGTTGACCTGCCTGTTCTGTTCCCTACTCTGTCTTTGGTGGGGCCTCTCACTCCCCACACCTCTGGCCTGTACCCCAGTTCTTGTATTCATAAATAAGTAAATCTTTTTTAAAAATTCATTAAAAAAAAGGCTGACTCCACTTGTCCAGCCCTGACCACCCCTCATCCCCGTCCCATGGTTGAGGTAACCTGACATCACCCCTCTTGCAATTCCTTGGGCTTGCACATCCCCAGGAGTGCTCAGAAGCAGTTCTGCTGACTCTAAAAACCAAGTCATGGCATTCAGGCTTTGGAATCCCTTCATCTATCTGCCAAGCAAGCCTCATTAGTATTTAAATATGCAGCCCGAGCTCTCCAAACTCGAGGTCTGAACTCCTCACCTGGATGATGGATTTCAGGAGTCTGTGCTCCCTTTTGTTACACGGGATTCCCACTGTGCAAACGTGAGGAGTCCACGGACTCTGCCGAAAACAGTTAATGGTGTTCTTGTGGGTTTCTATCTTTAATGATTTAAAAAATGGCCCAGAGCTAACCTAGGTCTCTATGAAAGGCACATGATCCAGCAATGTCAACACTCTAAGGGGAGATGTTGCGGCTTCTTGGCTATGATGTAACCAAGCTGCCTCAAGGAGGGGACAGCCCAGGGCACAGAATGGAAGCTCTGCACGTGCCCTCCATGCAGGAGGGACTCAATAAATAATTAAATAATGCCCATAAACAACAGCTGAATGAACAGTGAATAAAATACATCACAGCCAATGAGAGTCCAACATTGAAAAGTGACACGAAAAAGATAGGATTTTGTACGTGTACGTGATCATAATTAAACAAACTCTATATACAAAATCACACAAGAAGGTAACATGTCTAAAAATATGAATACTGGTTTCCTGGGGTGAGGGAACATGGATGCCTTTTTGTTTTCTTCCTTCTGCTTTTCCGTACTTCTCAACTTTTCTATAATTTACCTGTGTTCCCTTAATAAAGGAAAAGTCATTTAACATTAAGAATAGCCCAGACAGGTGAGGAGAACATATTCTTTGGCATCAAACAGTCTTCAATCGTTTGACTTGGGCTGGACATGTAAGTTTCTTGGTCTCAGTTTCCTGATTTAGTTACTAGAGACAATAAACATCTGCCATTCACATCAGTTGTTTTCACTTCTATGAGATCATGCATGTAACATGCTTGGTACTCCGGTGCCTGGTACCTAGCAGACACTCAGCAGCCATTGGGTAGAGATGCACTCATTCATGTTCTCATTTATTTGTTGGCCCTTTGTCAAGTCTCTCCAACATTCCAGGAGGCACTGTCTTGCTTAAGCCCGCAAGGAGGACATTCTGAACCAAAACTGCCAGGCATGGCGCAGATGTTAATAAGAAGCCATCATCCAAAAGACCCATCCTCTGGACTGCAGCCTCATCTCCTAGTATGGGGTTGGGGGGTTGGGTCTCTGGTGGAATGCAGAGGCAGAGCTTTCTACACTCAACATTTTGAACGAACCTCAAAAACATGCTAAGGGAAAGAATGTAGCCAAAAAACAGTGCACACTACACAACTCCATTTAGAACAGAACGGGACAGAAATGCTACAGAAAACTCGAGAACAGTCAAGTAATCCATGGTGATTGAATTCAAAGCAGTAGTTATCTGGGAATTGATGGAGAGGAAGTAAAAGAGAACTTTCTGGGTATGGGAAGTGTTCTGTATCTTGATCAGGTGTGATCTCACGGCTACATGTACAAAAATCCATTAAGCTGTGCACTTAAGATGTTTCATCGTGCTTATGTCAGTAACACCTCCATCAAGTACTGCTGAAAGTAAATAAAAGGCTTCAAACAATTACTACAGCTTTATTAGTTCTTAGTCTGTATATTTACTGAGAACCTGCTATTTGTGAATTCATCCATTTGACAGATATTGATTATGTACCTACTGTGTGCTAGGCACTGTCCTCAGCATTGGAATATCGCGGTGATGGGCAATGTCCCTGCCCTCGTGGGGCTGGCATTTCAGTAAGCTGCCTGCAGATGCCTTGCCACATCCTGGTAAAGAGAGGTGCTCCAGGCAGGAATGGTCCCCCCACAGACTGGTCCATGCCTTACTGAGCGGCAAGTGTGGCTGTGGATTTCTTTGGTCCTACTGATGCCCAGGAGAGGGACCCTGTGATCTGATTGTGAACTTGGAGACACGATACAGAGCCTGAGAGTTGAAGAACATAGCAGAGCTTCCAGATGGACCTTTGGAGGGGCCCATAGTATCCTCAGAGGCAAGAGAGAAAAGCACAGCTTCACAAACCAATCTGAGCAGCTCAGGGACCCACAAGGAGTTTGACCCTGGACACTAATGTGGTGTCCAGTCCTGGGTCCTCCACTGGATAAACATGTGACCTTGTGCCGTTACTCAGCCCTGGATTCCTCTTTCTAAAACATGACTAGAGTCAGTGGTGGCCTCACAGGGGTCTTCTGAAGACTTGATAAGCTCAACCAGGGTGTATTGGTTTCTTCTTGTTGCTGTAACAAAGTACCACAAACTGGCAGTTTAAACAATACAAGCTTATTGTCTTACAGTTCTGAAGGTCAGAAGTCTGGACAGGGTCTCAGTGAGTGAAAATTAAAGTGTTGGTAGGATGCCTTCCTTTCTAGAGGTTCAGGAGAGAATCTGTTCCCTGGTCTTTTCCAGTTTCTGGAGGCCACTTGAGTTCCTTGACTCTTGGCTCCTTCCTCCACCATCAAAGCTAGCATTGAGGCATGTGACACTTCTTGGTTTTCACATCCTTCTCTCACCACAACCTGGAAAGGTTCTCCATGTTTAAAGACTCATATAAGTTGGCCTAGCTGGGTAACCCTGGATAATCTCTCCATCGCAAGATCCTTAACCTTAGTCACCAAAGCCCTTTGTGCCATGTCAAGTAAGAGATTTCACAGTTTAGGGCACATCCATCTTTGGGGAGCCATAAATGTGCCTACCGTCATAGTAGCGCTTAACACGATGGCTGGTTTCTGCAATGTGCCCAGATGGGTCATGCTCTGAGATTACTATCCTATCATCACAACAGACTCGAAGAGTATGAGCAGGAGATGCACAGCCTCTGGGACCAGGAGGCAAGCAAATCTGGACCAAGTGAGTTGTAAACTGAGAATACTCGATCTTAAGAAAATGCTTTCCAAAATACACAAATCTAGAGTTTCCATTTGGATAAAAGTTTCTAATAAAGTAAGACTTTCTCCCTAAACATGATCTGTTGCCTACTCCTGTGCTGGCAGAAGAAACACTGCGCAGTGTTTCAGCATTTCCATACCAACAGCTAGAACAGATTCCTCTCCTAACCCTCTGTGCCGTATCAGCCAGCTGGTCTGGTCTGACTCATAAATGGCTAGAGCCTGGTGGTGGGTGACAAGAGCTCTGTAAACCATTTGCAAAGAACTCCCAGCAAATGGTGGGGTGGAGCCCAAAATGCTGCCAAAAGTTGCTTCAACTTCATTAAAAGTTGGGCAGCTTAAAAGCCAGGAAATTAAACACAAAGCATATTGGACTGGGCTATGGAACAGAGAGGTTTTTTGATATTGGCTAGTAAACTCTCCCCCCCATCTTAACAGTACATTGCCATCGAATATCCATGCTTATCATTCTCCATACCCCAAGTGATGAGTTCTTAAGTTCCATGAGAGCAAGGAGCTTGCCAGAAAATCAGCCGTCAACCTTCTGTACTTCATTCACTGTCTAGCACACAGTTAGGACCCAATAAAAAGTGTTGCAATAAAGAATGGGTGGGTGGGTGGATCAGTGGTGAGAGGATGGGCAGATGGATCGGTGGAAGGATGGATGGATGATGGATGGATGATGGATGAAGGGATGGAGGGATGGATGGATGATGGATGGATGGATGGATGGATGGATGGATGGATGGGTAGGTGGATGGATGGATGGGTGGATGGATGGATGGATGGATGGATGGATGGATGGATGGATGGTGAATGGGTGGATGGGTGGATGGATGGATGGGTGGATGATGGCTGGATGGATGGTGAATGGGTGGGTGGGTGGATGAACAGATGGATGGACAAATAGAGAATGAGTGATAGGAAGATGAGCAAAGCAGGATTGCAACCTGTGGTGATATTTAGATTCTAAAGTAGGATTGACAATATATGGTCCATCAGCCAAATTCACCCCCACAGCCTATTTTACATATGGCCCCAAACACAGCCACATTCATTCCTTAATGTGTTGTCTGTGTTTTTTTTTTCCTGCTTTAGCAGCAGAGCATGTACCTTCTTTGTCTGCCAAGCCTAAAAATATTTATTATCTGGCCCTTTACTGAAAATGTTTACTGATCCCTGCTTTATAGGTTATCATGGTATCTTGGAATAATCTTTGGACTTTTTTTTTAAGTCTGTAGCTTCTTAGGCCCAGGATATGATTTTAACTAGTTTCCCAAAATTTGGGCATGCTTCCACTAACAAAGGTGATCTGATTTCACTGGAGCAGGGTTCTGGATAAAACCAAAATCAGCCCAAATACTTGCTGTGACACAGACGGACAGCCCTGCTGCCAGAGTTCCTGACTCAAGAGAACTAATCTGGACCTGAGAATGTGCACTTTTTGGTCAAGTCCCCATGTGGCACTGATGTTGCTGCTCTGGGGACCACACTTTCGGAAGCACTTCACAAGGGTTACCCAGCACCCTGCTTTAAAGCCACAAGTGGCTTTCTACTTGTAAGCAGTAGATTTTAGATTGAGTCTGTCCCACATTTTGAAATGTGGCAATGAAGAACATGAACTATGAACACATCAGGAGGCTGAAGCAGCCACAGAAAGGCCCTTGGGGAGAGTGGCTAAAACAGGCTCCTATGGTGTTTCATCACCTACATTGCAGACCTTCATCTAGCATGTCACTCAACTCCAGAACAACCTCGTGGGAAGACATTTTTATTACCACAAGATCCTCACTCTGCTTTTGCAAGAGCAAAGGAGGCTCTGTGGGGTCCAAGGTAGAGTAAATTCCTTTCCCCTTCACTCCACCCACTGTCCAGCGCAAGCTCTCTGAGCCCTGTCTGGCTGCTTCCTTCTCTTCTCTCCTTATCTACCCCAGCTTCCCTTCTACCAACTCTTTGGCACTTGACCTCAAATGTGCCCAAGAATCTCCTACTGGTCATGACTTCTCTTTCCACTGGAATGTCCAAGCATTCCACTGTGCTTCTGTATCCAAATAACTGAGCATCTGTGGTGCATCAAAGGCCAGTAAAACTCAACTAATGCTAAAACCACCCTTGTCACCCACCACCTGCGCCCGCTCAGTGAATGATACATCAAGCCAAGGGCTCTGCAGACAAGAAACCCCAGCAGGGGTTCTAGGCAAAAGTGACTGTGCACTCCAGAGGATGTCGGCAATCACTGGAGATAGGTTCAGCTGTCAAAGTTTTGGAGGTGCTACTGGTATCTGTGGGTTTCTCACACCCAATGGCTGTTATGAAGAAAACAACAAGTGTTGGTGAGAATATGGAGAAAAGGGAACCCTTGTGCACTGTGGCAAATTTATGAAGCCCAAATGCATGGGAAGAACAGAGGTTCCTCAAAAAGTTAAAAACCGAATGCCCCTATGATCCAGTAATTCCACCTCTGGAAAACTAAACAAAGGAAATGCAAGCAGGATCTCAAAGAGACACATGCACCTCCAAGTTCACTGCAGGAGCGTTCACACTAGCTGAACATGGAGACAGCCTGTGTGTCCATCTCCAGATGAATGCATAAAGAAGAGGTCACAGAAGGGGGGTATTATTCAGCCTTAAAAAAGGAGATTCTGTCATTTGCAACAACATGGATGAAACCGGAGGATGTTGTGTTAAGCAAACTAAGTCAGATACAGAAGGACAGATACTACACAAGGAATCTAAGATCATCAGACTCGTAGAAACAGAGAGTAGAATGGTGGTTTCCAGGGGCTGGAGGGCAGGACGGGGCGGTTGCTCCTCAGCAGCTTTGCAGTTTCAGTTCGCTAGATGAAGTTCTCCAGCGATGCTGCAACACTGTGCCTAGAGTTAAAAGCACGGTGCTGTGAACTAAAGTAGACCTCACACATCACACACAATTTTCTGCCCCGAAATGTCAAGAGTTCCACTGCTGAGAGCACCGCCGTGCTGCCCCAACTGCAGACTGCTGATCAGTGTCACATGGAAGACTGTGGACATGCCTTCTCTGGGCCCTGCCACACCCACTGAACCAGGATCGCTGCAGCAGGACCCAGACTAAGAGTTTGCACAAGCTCTCCAGGTGACAATAATGTTTGGAACCATTGGCTCTAGGTAGACACAACCTGAACGTCAAAGACATCCATCTGTGCCCAGCATCAGGCTTGTTGAGACAAATCCTACCACCCATAACAAGGATGGCTCTGGCGGGGCTGTGCTTAGTTAAATAGGCCAGACAGGACAAGACAGACACCGCATGACTGCTGTCATATGTGGTCTGTAGGGAAATAAACAAATAGGTGAGCAAAATAAAATAAAAATAAACCTCTGGACTAAAAGACCAATGAGTGGCTTCTAGAGGGAAAGGAAGGTAGGTAAATAGGGCAAAAGGGGACAATGGTGTAATAAGGGATGGGTGTGGATGTTTGGGGGTGAATTTAATGCACTATATGCACGTGCTGACCCTCAAGGATAAACATCTGAAACATAGAATGTTTTAATGCAGCATTACTGTGGTTTAAAAAAATTAATGCTAAAAAAAGAGATAGCTGATACAGGAGAGGAAGCACGAATTCAAAACTTGAGTGAGCACACACCCTCGAGATCCAGCCCCCTGGATCCCAGTGAATCATTCAAGTCCTTTTGTCCCTTTTCTTGGCACTTCCCCAGAAGAAATTAAGCTGCAAAGTTCATGGTCCAAAGCCACAAGTATTTGATGTACAATGTGCTTCTCAGCCTGGAGCTCAGAGCTGATTTCTTCAAGTCTGAAGCCAAGAGATGGAGTGGGGCTTGGGGCAGTGTCCACTAGAGAGAGTGGAACAGAGAGCAAAGCAGGAAAATTCTCGACCCTTTTCACCCGATTAAACTCAGTGTGTATTTTAAAACATGAAGGAAAGTGCTCTTCGGATGGAGGGATAAAGCTATAAGCTGGACAGATAAAGGAAAAGAGGCCTTGAGGATTGTTTGGATTCACTCCACGGCTGGAGAGTCCTAGAAAGAGAGATAGGAAACACATCTGGAATCCAGTTCTGGTTCTGACTATGTGACTGTTTTAAAAAATCAGTTCAGTTCAAGAAATATGTACTAAGCACCTCTGAGGAGCCCGGTACAGACCCAGGCATTGGGGATGCAATACACAAGCTGGGTAAGGCCCCACCCTTAGGAGGCCACAGGCCAGTGGACTCTTGATGGGAGACCTTTTATTTTTTTAAGATAAATTTATTTATTTATTTATTTATTTATTTATTTATTTATTTATTTATTCAAGCACTGGGTACAGTCAGAAGCACGGGAGGGTGAGAGAATTCACCAGAGCCAGAGCGGGGAGCAGAGCAGGCAGAAGGACCGAAGTACACTGCTGAGGGGAGCAGCGGGCGGCAGGAGAGGTCTGCGCGCCATGCGGGACCCTCCTCTGGTGGCCGGGGAGCAGCCGGGGATCGAACCGGTGCTGCAGAAGCTGCGGGCAGCTTCGCAACCCAGCGATCAACCGCTGCTCCACCAGGGAGGCCCTTGATGGGAGACCTTTAAGAAATGTCCATGATCGTCCCTTCTGTAGAAAAACAGAAAAACACCATTGAGGAGGAAAACAGATTGGATCACGGCAGAAGTATGTGCTAAGTACCAAAGGGAAATTGGGAAGGCTAGAGGGGCAACAGAGAGAGGGCGCATTCACCCACTGTGAAGAGACAGGCTCTTAGAGAAGGTGACAGCCATGCAGAAGGGCACCTGAGGAGGCAGGGCCGCAGGGAGCAAGCTCGGGGTTACAGTCGCCAGGACATGGAAACAACCTAAGTGCCACCGAGAGAGGCCTGGAGGAGACGGTGCGGGGTACCCGCACCATGGAATTCTCTCTAGCCACAAGGGAAGATGAAATGTTGTTGACAGCAACATGGAGGGAATTCAAGGCGACGGTGTGCAGTCAAGCAAGTCAGAATGACAAAGGCAAATTCTGGACATTTACGTAGTGGACGATTCAACAAAGCGAAGCACTTACAAAAACTAGTTGGACATTCATAAATGCAGTGAGGGCTCTGAGGTGACAAGTGAGGGGGAGGGAGAGAGAGACAAGGGGGAAGAATTATCTATCTTTAGTGACATCATCGCTTCATAGTCTATATATCAGAGTGAGCAAGAAATTCTAAGAGACTAATCTTCTAAAATGCTGTCAATAAAAATTTTAAAAAGACCAGAGGGAAGGGAGTGAGTTATGAGCTATTTCAGGGGCCTATGGAGAAACAAGAGCATGAACAAAAGCTTGTGGCAGGGACACGGGAGCAGGCGGTACCGGGGAGCAGATCCGGGCCACCCTCCCCATTCGCAGCTGGTTTCTTTCTTCTCCCCTTGAACTTGATTGACCCTGTGACTGTGTAACCAACAGGCAAATATTCAGCAAAAAAAAAGAATCTATGAATGTACTTATTATGAGAATGGAGATAATAGAAGAAAGAATTGGAGAACTTGAAGATGGATCAATAAAAATGACTCAGTCTCAAAAAGACTGGCTTTTAAAAATTAACAGACATGTGATTAACGTTCCTGAAAATAAGAGAACGGGGTGGAGGAATGTGGATGAATAATGACTGAAAACTCCCCAAATTTGGTGAAAGACATAAATTTGCCCACTCAAAATGCTTAGAGATCTCCAAATGGAATAATGTGAAGAAAACCATGCCAGCACATCATAGCCAAGCTGGTGAAAATCAAAAGAAAGCTTTGAAGTTAGCAAAAGAAAAAAACACATTCATGTAGAGAGAACAATGATTCAAAACTTTCACAGACGTCTCATTAGAAACCAGGGTCCAGAAGGCAGTGGAACAATATCTTTAAAGGGCTGAAAGGAAACTCCTGAATTCCATAACTGCTGAAAATGCCCCCCCGAGAATGAAAACAAATTAAAGACTTTTCAGACAAAAGAAAGCTAAGAGAATTCTTCGCCGGCAGACCAGCATTTTGAGAAGCTAAAGGCAGTTCTTTAGGTTGAAGGAAATAATACAGAGGGAAGCTCAGATTCTTCCAGGAAGCAATGAAGATCATTAGGGACTGGGAACATCCGGGTCCATGTAAAAGACCACTTACCTCTTCATTAAAAAAATAAAAACATATGTATATGATTATTTAAAACAAAAATCCTCAGACATTGTCTCCCAGGGTTTTAAGGTATGTCCATGCAAGGCACATGATGTGACAGCTACAGGGATGGTGAGGCGCCCATCTAGGGAGTTCCTGCATTTTCCATAAAGTCCCAAGGAGCCTGTGAAAAACTACGATGGTCAACGTAATCCCCGGAACAGTGCTACAAAAATGCAAGAATATAGTCAAAGCCATTCCATCACTTTAAATGGAATTCTAAAATATTCCATCCATATAAAAAGGGGGGGTAGATTTTATGGGCAAAATGTCCCCAAAGACATCCACGCCTGAATTCTTAGGGCCTGCGAATATGCTGTGTTATCTAGAAAAGGGTTTGCAGATGTAAAGAAACCTTTTTGACCTTGACAACCTTCAAACTGGGAGATTATCCCACAGAGCCCAACAGAATCATGCTGCTCCTGAAAAAACACAAACCTTTCTCTAGCTGGAGTCAGCGGTGTGGCAGAGAAGTAGAAGAGCCTCAGACACCCAGAGTAAGAACACGACCTGCCGTGGCCGGGGGGGCCACACATGAGCCTGAGAAAGAGTGTGGGCAGCTTGGAGGAGCCAAGACCAGCCCCCAACTCCAGACAGCAAGTGAAGGAGGACCTGCACCCCCAAACCCTGACGCTTGTGGTCACTGGTTATAGCAGCAATGAAAATTTAATCCCACAGGACAGGGAGAAGGAGGACTAAAAGCAGGGAGACACAGAACACAAATAATAAATTAGCATTTCTAATCCCAGCACAGCAGTAGTTACATGGATTGGCAGTGGATTGAAAGGCGATTGATTCTCCCAATGGATAAAAAGCAGCAAGACCAAGTATCTCCCATCTAAAGGGGACTGTCTCAGTAGAGACAGTCACGTGTCACACGAGGACACTGTGGTCACCCCCATGAGGCTGCGCCGGGGATGGGGTCCCAGCAGCATGAGCTACACTGTCTGAGTGGGTAGGGGCTCCCCCACCTAGGTTTGTGCCATGACACTATGACATTGGCGCCATGAAGAAACAGCCTAACAAAGTGTTTCTCAGAATGAGTCCCCTATGAAGAGACAGAAAACACACCCAAGGTCGAGCAGGCACTGGCAGGCTGGAGCACCTGGTTAGCATCAATAGGAGAGAACGCAAGCCCAAGCCCAAGACCAGGGACACGTTTCCTAGCGAGAAGAGGTTTTATTCCTCTAGAAGTTAGACAATCCCAGATGAGAATGCACTTAACAGCATCCCCAAATATATGATGGCCTTAAGAAAGACGCCACTAGTTACTCTTTATCCATTAATCAGCTCATTTTTTAAACTGTCCTTAAGGTATTTTAAGGGAAATTTTATAACTTTCATAATTGGAAACTCTGCAACCCTTACATAAATTATATTCAGCTTGAAAAACACAGGCTCACTAAATCCCAGGGTTACTGCGCCACACTCAGTGCCGGATCTGCAATCTGGGGCTCTATCACCTACAACCATCTCACAGACCCAGCCCACCCTGGGAAACACTGATGGAAGCAAAGGCAGAGACTACCAGGCCTCGTGTCACCAAACAAGTGGCTGCCAGATGCCAACTTGTGGTCGCTGGTCCAGCGCTCCATCCTCTGTTCTGCGTGGTCTCCACCAGCAGGATGGGCGGAGCCAAGGCTCCTCCTGAGGTCGGTGTCGAGAACCCACCAGAAAACCCTGGGTCCCAGATCCTGAAGCAACTCAAAGAGTCAGGTATGTGTAGGTACATGTTTTTATGTTTTCTGTATCCTATGATGCCCTCACCTCTCAAAAACCCCTCCTGGCTCGGTCTAGTATGCTCTCTCTGGGGTTGGCCAATTCTTAGAGACACAAAGAACTCAGTAGGAATGTGGCTTTGATACACAGAGGACCGGCCCAGCGTGATCCCTGCATCAGCCCCTGCACCCTGGAGGCAACACTCCTGCTTTACCCCTCCACAGCTCAGGTGTGCAACAGGAAGAAGCCCTAAGCTCGGAGCCCACCGGAGTTATTCAGTTTCAGCCAGTCTGAAACTCTCTGCCCTGCTGGTTGCCTTCGGAAACCCCGACAGAAGCTGGGCCTAAGACTTCCCCTCCTTCCTGCTTCGGCTGCTGCTACTACCTGCTGCTCCTCCGCGGCCTGTGTGGTGAGCCAGCTGCTCGCTTCCGGAGGAGCTGTGAGTAACACAGCCGTCCCTTTCCGTGGCCCTGGTCTCTCCGAGCGGTCACTAATCATCTTGATAAATTAGGAGCTGACCCAGAGCCATCTGCCGGGGGTGACCAGCAACCAAGAACACTCGAAGACCCGCCTGGGCTCTTCGACAGAACCGGTGGCACAGGGGGCGGCAGTGGGGTTCCAGAGAACTGGGAGAGTCCTCCTACTCCAGCAACAGGCTCCTGGCAGGCGCCCCTCTCCCCAGAGGTGAGCACAAGGATGGGGGTTGTCTGGAGCTGTGCAGCAGGCGGCTTGTAAACCTGCCCCCAGAAGGAAGCCTCTCTGCATGCCCGGGCAGCTGGGCACCACAGTGAGTGAGGAATGAGACCCGGGATGCGGGTCTTGCCAGGCAGAAGTCGCCACCTTAATGGAACACAGAGTGGATTGTCCTGTTGGGGCTCGGCTCGCTGCTGCAAAGGAGCTTGTCCAGGGCCTGAAACAGGAGGGGCAAAAGCATTTGCTTCAGTTTCTAGCAACACAGAGGGAGCTGGTCCTGCTCCTTCCCTAGCTGCTCGAGGTGATTCATCTCCAATCAACCAGTTGGTTACACGGCCCCATTCAACTTGAGGTTGGCACACGAGATACAATTTCAAAGCGGAACAGACCTGGGTTTCAGTCCTGGATCTGTTATTTGCTAATTGGGTGATTTTAGGAAGTGAGTTAAGGCTGTAAGATCTCAAGTTTCTAAATTGTAAAGCTGAGGGAGTATTATTCATCCCATGCTGAGAGGACACAAGGACAGATGAACGACACGCGTGGCCCATCAGCAGGCGCCCAGGCCAGGCCCGTCGTGTGTGCCAGACCAGGTGTGTGTGCCGAGGTGGAGGAGAGCCCGGGGACAGGGGCTTGGGCCACAGGGCAGCCCCGCAGGGCAGAGGGGGACAGTGAGCTCAAGCACCTGTGCAGGTACCTCCACTGACAACTAACTAGCACCTCCACAACTGGTCCCACACGTAGGCACAGGAGCATCCCCAGTTCAGCTGGGCGGCTCCCCGTGGAAGCTGACTGGTGAAGACATGTCTCCTGGCCTCCACCCCAACTCCAAGCACCCTGAAAATCCTTTCTAATTCAAAAACAAGGATATTCCCAAGGGGGGGGGCACAGGAGCTCCACCACAGAGGTAAGGAAGAAAGCGCCTGGGTGGGAGCAGGCAGTGATGGGGAGAAGGTTGGGACTAGGGCGAGAATCTGGGTGCTGGCTTCGAGGCTCACTAGCTGGGTGAGCTTGAACAGGTCGTGGCCCCTGAGCCCCATCTCCTGGTCCACACGTGATCGGACCGGCCGCTTCGGAAGCAGCAGGGCAACGCTGGAGCCCAGTGAAGGCTGCACACGTCGGGGCACGAACAATGACCTCCCATCCCTGTGAACGTGGGCAGGTCACGCCTCGATCTGCGTATTTGCTGAGGGGGGACTGTCACTCCCAGCCCAGCAGGGCTTGGTGAGCACAAGCCCGAGAGCGAAGTGTCCTCCAGAGACCTGCTCTTTCGCGGGTCCTCCATGCCCCCCTGCTCCCCCTCCCCTCCTGACCCTACCTCTTCCTACTCTCCCTCCTCCCCACCCCTCTCAGTAAAGTTAGAGGCTTCCCTTGGAGCAACATCAAATTGCTCCCACTCTGTGAGCCAGGGGTCAAGTTCACCGTGGAAACAGCCCTGACAGCAGGAATATCCTCCCAGAGGCTCGGACTCTTCTCCGTGAGGCTGGCATCCTCGGAAGGTGAAAGCTCCACCCTGTGCCCAGCGGCACTCCCCAGAATCATCTCTGTTCCAATGCCACAGCACAGCCCCAGGTCTCCCTCGCAAATGGCAGGTTGCTCAGTGAGAGTGTGGAGAGCAGCAGGTGCACGCGCCCAGAAGGGCTCCCACGTGCCCACAGAGGAGCCTCAGACTTCAGAGTTGGGCCCGCGTGCCCTCTCCCATGGGGAAACCCTGATGGCCACTTGCCGGGCAGTGAGAACTTTGCCTCTTTGCCTCGCCAGCCCCTCCCAGCAGCCATGACCTTGTTACAGGGCAGGGAGAGGGACACCCCAGGCCCCACAAACCTGCCTGATCTAAATAGGATCTGCCACCCGCTGCACCAATGCAAAACATATGAGACTTTAATGAAAAGGAACTTTAGTACAACTAGGAAACAACACAGGAAAGGCAAAGAATCTAATTTCTAAATCAAGCACCTAAAGTGACCCGTCCCCTCATGGGTAAAAGTCCACCCAAGCAGGATTTGCCCAGAGCAAGGCCACAAAGGCTGCCCCAAGTCTAAAGCACCTTCCAGTGGGGACCCACAGAAAAGGGTCAGAAGCAACCAGACAAGTCTGGGAGGAAAAGAGCAAAATCAAAATGAAGACAAAAACCGCCACTGTCACCTCCCCATGGGTCTCTCACCCACATCTGTGTCACCCAGTCTATGACCAAAAGGCAAGTGCAGTCTCTTCACGTGTCTCTCGGCTCCATGCGCCTCCTCCAGGTCTCCTCCTGGCTCCATCCTGCTTCCTTCCTTCCTCAGTCTCCTCTGCAGCTTCTTCTCTCCCTGCTCAGCTCCACCAGCTCCACGCTCTGTTGGGTGGGGCAGGAAACCTGGAACCTCCCCCTTTCCTGGGGACCCCCCTGTTACAAACTCTCCAGTTGTGAGAAAAAGGAGGCCCCAGCAGATTAAGACGAACAGGTTTATTTCATCAGAAGGAAGGAGCACGGGTCTGGAGTCTGATGCAGAGGATCCAAGCCGTTCCATGACTCACAAGTGGTGACTTGAGCTGCCACTGTCCTCCCAGCTGGAAATGGGTGCAACCCCCAGAACAGCTTTGCATGGCTATTTTGAAGCCCAAATCAGACCCCACCCTCAGGCCACTCACCTTCACCCCCAAGACACGTACTACCATAGACCCCGACAGTGTCCGGCCAACGATGAACTTTTTCTACTTCAGGGCCTTAGCACTGACTGTTCCCTCCACCCAGAATGCTTTTCCCCAGCTCTTCCCAACAGCAGCGACTCCTTCTCACCCATCAGGTTTCAGTTAAAGTTGCATCTGCCTTGAGAGGACCCCATTTTCAGAGGAGGGCTTTGGCCTGGAGTCTCACGGGAGAGCTCGGCTAGAGTCTGGTCTTTCCAAGTTGCCTCCTTCGCACCCCGGGCACTGCAGCTCTTGCAGCATTTCTGATAAATGGCTCCTGGATGAATGAGTGAGCCCAAGAGCACTTGGGGACTATCATGTTCTCTATACATATAGGAGACACATTACATACATGAGTGTATACATGAGCACACAGCCATGTAGAAAGAGAAATCACAGACTCATTCTGGGGACACTGGGAAAGTCGCCTTCACAAAGAGCGAATGCCCTTCAGTCCCTAAGTGCCATGTCTAGCTTAGAGGAGGAAAAGAAGCTGGCATGGGATCCAGATTGAAAAGGTACCAGTTACCACCACTGTCAGGCTCTCTCGGGTGCTATCAGGACAAGGCAGGAAATGCACAAATCAGCATTAAAATAAAACTGAATCTGCCATCCACACTATTCGTTATTAACGTCCTGCCTCGAGGGCGCCTCCTCTGGAGTCTGAAGCAAAAGCTGCTGAGCCGCTCTCAGTGTTGAGAAGAAGAAATGGGCAGGTAGGTTTCTGCCCCCTGCAAGGTGTCTTTGGCGCCCAGTGAGGTCATTTACAGAAACCTTTGCATAACTGAGGTCACAATGTTCTTTTTAAACGTGTCATTGTGGGAAATGCCAAGCACAGGAAGAGCAATGACCTTATCATCAACTCCCAGTCGCCACCACTCAGTCCCCAGCACCCAGTCCCCACAACATTCCCCGCAAGCCCCATCTTGTTTTGTCCATGTTCTCACTGACGTCCTTCCTTCCCTGGACTATTCTGAAGTGAACTCCCAGACGTCACATCAATTCATGTGTAAATATTTCAGCATGTAAATCTAAAAGTCAAGGACTCTCCTTTTCAAATACCACCGCGATACCATCATAGCACTCAGAGTTTATTTTTTAAATCCTTAATGTTATTGCACATGGTTTCTGATGCCACACGGGGTTGGTAGCTATGGGGGATTGTTCCACACCCTCATTTGTGGTCTTGATAGGGACTTGTCTCATTTTTTTTAACTACTACCCATGAGGTTTTTTGCTTATTTGTTTTATTACCTTTGCTGCTCTGTGTTTTTATGAGGAATGGATTCAAGGAAATCCCTAAAAGTCAGTTGCTGCTAGCTCCCAGATTTCCCTGACAGATATATTCTTGATGTGACACTTCCAGCTACAAATGCACACACTACACTATCCTCTCCTTCTTTCATATGCACACTGGTGTGTGCACACATGCACGCACAGGCACACCTTCTCCGAAGAGTCACTTGACTTTCCTGGAGGTTCTGCCAGAAACTGAACTATTAAGGAAAGTGGTCTAAACAAAGCTGCCTGGTTCACCCAGACTCCTGAGCATGCACCTCAGTTAAATGGGCCCAAACCTGGGAGGATCAGTTCTACCGTCATCTGTAAGAATAAACCAGGTATCGCGTTATTACAATATCCAACGTGGGGCCACATGATTTTTGTTTATTTCTCTGTGGTTTTCCATATGGAATGGGGAGACATTTGAATTGACCCTCTAGTCCCTAACTATTTTCATCATCAGGAAGTGACGCTTATTGGTCGGTGTTTTACAAGGAAAATATGTTGTTACCTTAAATAATTGCAGTCATCTGGATTCCAGCAAATGGCACATCCTTAACCATTTGACTGGGGTAACAACTTTGAAGGAAAAGAGGAGCATCCATCTTCCTTCAGAAACAGAAGCCATCAATAGCATAGTCCCTTCTGCCTGGCCCCAGACATGCTGATAAGAAAGGAAATCCTCCCGCACCGAATATTTTACAACCAATAAAAAGGAATTCTACAATTAAGAAAAGGTGCTTATGGAGAGGCGAAATAGCATGAGAAATGCTTAAGCTATGTCTGATGTCAGGTGAACCTCAGAGAACAGCAGGTCTTATACATACAAGGAGGCCTTAAATGATGCTAAGAAAAAAAAAAAAAACATTGAAAAACTATAGACAAAGTCCTGCCAGTGATGGGGTTACCGGGAAGCTTTTTCTGTGATGTTAAATAGTATTTTCTATTTTTAACATGTGCCCTCATTATAACCCAAAGGCTTTTTAAAGAAATAAAATATGCTAATTTTGTCAATGTTTTGTTCATCCTTCAAGATCTGGATGTCTCTCTTCCTTTTCCATCAACCCTACAACCTCACACAGGGATTTTCCATCCTCCAATGTTTAGGGCACTAGAGGCAGAAACTGGATAATCTGGGGAGCAATAGAATTACCTAAATGAGCTTTCTGGAAGGTACAGACCAGAGTTCCACAGCAGCCCCAATGAATCAATATCTCTGATTCTAGATTCAGACAAGATGATTGCAGAATCTGTGCCCAGGAATCTGCATTCTGAACCAGTATGCCTGGCATCACTGGGTTTCTCATGGACCCCACACTAAGACATTGTTTGAGGGATGCACTTCTCACTAAGCACTTTTGATACTTACTGATATTTACAATGGCTGTCTGTATGGCAAAGCACGTCTTGGGCCTACAGCCAGTCTATTAATTATGGAAAAATAGAACCACAACTTCTCCCGGGCCCTCCACAATGATCTGGGCAATAGATCAATAAAGATGACCCATCAAAAATAACAATAATAAAGATGACCCAAAGATGATCTTTTTTCATTTGAGGAAAAGTACTTTTTTATTTTCCATTAAAGTCACCTTGCATCATAACATTATGTAAGTTTCAGGTGCTCATCGTTGAGAATCAACATGGGTATCTACTACTTTAAGTTCACCACCAAAAGTCCAACTCTACCTATTCCTTTTTTAAGATGTTCGTAGGTAGTTGCGTATCCAAGCCTACTCACTTCCATCTGTAATTCAGAAACTAAAGGAGAAAAAAGCAGCTAGGATAAGGTGGTGTTCGCATGCTGTTAGGCACACATGTGGAATTCCGCCTCTTCACTAAGAATAGTATCTACTTCATAACAGCTAGTTTATGCCCTGTCCAAACGCAGCAAAATGAATGAGGACATAAGAAAGCAAACAAATATGCCCACACATATTTTAAAAGTGGCATACTGGAAGTATCTAGTCACCTCTGCCTTGAGCCAAGCTGAGAAAATAAGCCAGTGACCCCAATAGAAGCAGATCATTAGACATTCAAGTTCTATACATTTGACTTACATAAAAGCAAAGAACTCCTATGAGATCTGTTAACTCTGCAGAGGCCAGATCAGAGGTAATGGTTTTAAATCGCTCTAGGAGGCTCTAGTAGACTCAGATCTCAATTCGATGGATACATTCCATTGATAGAAGGGGAACATTCCCTAGCATGGAACCAACTTAATAAGTATCAAGAGGTTGCTTTACAAAATGAATGTCTTCCCAGATTGGGGTTGGCGGATGGTCTCTGCCCAAGAGATGAATCCAAAGGGAGGGAGGCTAATACTTGGATGTGTCCTGCACTGTGCTCAATGGTTTTCCTGAATCATTTCTAATCCCCATAGCAACTATTCTGCAGATAAGTTCTGAGGCTTATAAAAAATAAGCCCAATTTCAAATCCTGGTTTCTCTGCCTCCAAAGTCCATTGGCTCCCACCACACCAATTTACCACCTCACAGAAGATGTGATAGAAGAATACCAGGTCCAAGGAGAGATATAGGTCTCTTTTTCCTTCTCTCTCTCTCTCTCTCTGACACACACATACACACACAGACACACACACAGACACCACACACACACACCACATACACACTTTTAACAAGAACAAAGATATCTAAAGAGCACCTTCTATAATACCAAGCACTGTATGTGACAGGTGCCTTAACCCTCCATTTCTTTCATTTTCAGAACATCCCTCAGAGGACACCATTATCTCTTCTATGAGGAACAGGGAGAAAAGATTCAAAAATGTTTAATAACTTCCCCAAGTTGATAAAGCTACAAGTAAGTCAGGGCATGATTTGACCTCAAATCTAATCCTGGCCCATGTTCTGTCCACAGTACAATGGAGTACCCCCACTCTTGATGGAATGTGGCCCCAGGTCCCCAAGAACTGAATGACATTAACAGAGAGGTGAGAAGGAAGAAGGGTGTAATCCTATTCAGCAGCAGTCCTCATGCTCCAACTGTCCTTTACTCCCCGCCCTTCTTCAAGTCAGCGTGGGTCGCTGTCGGTCTTCACGAAGAGAGGAAACCTTGTAGTGTACAGAATCTGCTGTGTGACAGTGACCTGGCCAGGCTTTGGATTCCCCCTGAACATAAGTAACCTCTGCCCGGCATCAAAGATGCACGGTTGAGGGGAATAAATGTGGACATGAGGTTCTGCCTGGAGTTTGGACAAAGAATTTACGCTGGCATTTCTTTTACCTGTCTCTTTCTCGCGAAGGTCAAGTTCAGGAGAAATCTCAGCTAACAGAATTTGTAAGGTAGGTTTTGCATGATGCAGTTTTATTGTTTTAACTAATCACCTGATATTTATAAGATACCAATGTCCTCATTAAAAAGAAAATGAAAAAGGCAAATGCCTGCCATTTCTTAGGAGGCATAACACTCAGCGCACTTAGGAGCAACACTCAGCAAGTTACACTCAGCACATTACAGGAGCTGTCAGATTTCATGCTCAGGCACTGTTAGTAACTCCATTTGCAGATTGGCAAAACAGGTTTAGAGAGGAAAGGACATCTTGGGGTGGAAAAATAACTGAATCTCAGTCATGTGATGCCAACGCTTAGCTCTGAATTATTAAAGAGTTCAATTGGCAAAATAAATGTGATTTCAAGGTGCAATCATGGTTCTTAATTTGAAGCCTCCTCACGTTATAAGAAAGCTTGTAAAGAAATCTGCAAGAGTTGAAGAGAGGGATTTATATGTCTAGAAACTCTCGGAGTTGATGGTCCCATGCGAAGGTCGAACAGGGAAGAGAAATTCTATTTGCTCAGCAGTAAAAGGGTAAGCTGTTGACTGCAAACTGTTTGTGTCCTATTTCTTTGAGCCATCAAAGGGAAGAAACAGGTCAATATATTTCTCAAGCCCCAAAGTTGAGGAGGAGATATCTGTAGCTAAAATAACCTGCCCTGCTTTAGCTCCTTCAAATGCAGGGGAAGAACAGGACCAACTAACTCATTCACTGTGAATAACATTCTGTGTATTTGCTGATGGGGCAGGTCATAAATTGTTCTGTATTTTATACAGAGGCTCACTTTACATCAACCGGGGCCAATAAATCAGGCCCACGAGGAATCCAAGCAGCTGTGAGGAACGCGATTCATAGGAAAATGTTGACACAGGACAAAACTGAGACAGAGAGACAACACTTGAGCAAGTGACTCAACAGCACCTCACAGCAAGTGCAGTGGGGCCTCCTTGGGTCCCAAGTGATTGCCTTTTCAAGAGCTTCCAATGCTTCTCTCCTGTAATAAGCAACAATGATAAATTCTCATATTTTAAAAATATACTTTTCACTTTCCCTACAGGTTGAGAATTCCATGGGATTTGTCTCCATCTGCACCGAGGGTGGGAAAACAAAGACACAGAGTAATTGGGTGAATCTCCCCCCAAGGTACCCGAAAACCCCATCAAAGGAAGAACTGAGGACAAAACCTAAATCTTCCCACCTCCAACTCCTACTGGTAAAGACCTGAGGCTGCAGGTAAACAAAGGTTAGGGCCCTCAGGACACACCATGAGTCAGCACAGGAGGCTGGTGGAAGAAAGAGGATGCAATCTTTGTTCTTTCTACTGCCCCAGATTCCAGAAGCATCAATGCAGTCCCCTGGTGCTCCACTGCCTGATCATTTATACTCACCTGCAAAGAGTAGTTTGCTATCTTCACAGAAATTGTAGATGAATATTTATTCTAGAACATTCTGGAACAAGGAAGAAGGGATGCATCACACAGAATATCCCACATGCTATCATCTCGCACCATTGGTACAAATGCTCACTAGTAAGGGGACTGCTGTGAAACACCTCTCCCTCCACTTAAAGACAAAAGGAAAACTCTAGATGTTCAACTATGAGGCTTTTTTTTTTTTCACTTTTCAATGCTAACTGCTGAAGAGGACCTTGAACATGTCAGAAGAGAAAAATCCATTTATAGGCTACTGAATACTTTCAGTGGTTCAAAAATATGACTTGGATTATTTGACTCATATTTCCCTGTCCATGCCTTGTATCTCCTTCTCTCCGAGACAATAAAGCAAAATGTCACTGTTTGGGGAACTGTGGAGACCTCTCCATTCCCAGGTGAAAGGTGGAATGAAAGGGGCCAGGAATCAATTAGGAAGAAAACATACTCTTAACTAATTTCCTCCCCAAGGATCAAGGTCCCCAGGATATTTACCTTTAGGGTCAATGGAGTAGGGAGACTGGAGGGTTGATTTGCTTTTTAATTGCAGGTACAAGACAGAGGAACTACTGATTTCCTCTGAAATATATGAAGAGCAAATAGAAGGCAATGGACAGTGAAGAATATAAATACAAATGGAAACCACTGGGTATAACCTTGAGAGTCTTGGGGCTGAGTTTCAGGCCAGGGGCACCTACATTGCCACAGCATGAAAAAATAAAGAGCAAAATTCTAGCTCAAAATCTCCATGTCACTGGGTTTCCTTTACTTGGAAAGTGTTTCCTACAGTTACTGTGGTAATGGAGGTGTTCAATGCCAAGATCTTGATGACAATAACAAATAAACACAAACTTCAGCTAGTTATAAGCAAATAAATGCTTCTTATGTGATAGGGTGTGACAAGGGAGGGGCACTCCAGGAGACTGATCTGGGCTCCCCAAGGGCAAGGATCGACTTCAGGGAGTTGAGAAATCTCTAGAAATTGGGGAACTAAAAACCTGTTGTGTGTGTGCATTTTCCTGTGAAGAATCCTTGGCTTTCATCAGGCTTTTCCAGGTGTCTTTTCTTCCCCATAGAACATTAGAAGGAACTGCAAGAAAAATCAGAGTCAGCCTCAATGAGGACACAAAGAGCAACAAGAACGTGGGAGTGTGAAGTCTTGAGGAGGGTTGGGACAGGAACAACAGGCAGCAGGACTACACTGGCATAGGTGATAAAGGGCCCACCCAGACAGCAAAGAGAGGAGGAGGGAAAAAAGAGGCATGAGCTAGTGTGACCCAGAGAACTTGGGGAATAAACAAGAGAAGAAAGATTGGTAAACAGGTTCACGGATGGGGATAGATGAGAAAGTAGGATTTTCAAGACCTCTCATCCCCTCAGGAAGTAAAATAAAGACGAGAACTCTGTTGTTTGGCTAAAATATCAGGAGAGGGTCCCCCTCTTTCAGGCTGCCCAGGCAGTCAAGGAGAGGCGTGATGCATGTCAACAAGTGGGGGAGGGGGTCGAACCAGTTTGACTCATGAGCAGAAGGAAATCTCCAACAGATCAGTGTACCCGAGGTCCTGGCCATCCAGTCGGAGCTCCCAACTCTGAGTTCCACACACCCCCCCAAGGGTACACTGAGCTTCTGATGTTAAGGTCTCCTGTGCTCGAAATTCCCTAAAGCCTTCCCCTCCCTTTGTGTGGTTCTCCCAAGGTAATCTCTCAGATTCTCTTTTGGATGCAAAGTGTAGGGTGGTCCCTAGAATCCTAATTGCCACTTAATGAGGGATAATGAAGTAATAATGTTGTGGCATCTCAAAGGGTCTAAGATATAATGGGGGAAGGACATGCTGGGAGGCAGAGAACTAAAAGAAAAAGGACAGTCGGGAGCACATTGGGCAAGGGAGAAGAAAGAAGTAAAATAATGGACTAAGGAAGAAAAGGAATTTGAGGGTTAAAGACAAAGGAAGGAGTAAGAGGGTGGGGCAAGGAAGGAAGAAAACAGAGAGTTTGGAAAGGAACCAAAAAGAAGGAGAAACAAATGTGGAAGATAATAAAAGGATGGAAGACAAGGATACCAGAAAGGGGAGAAACAAGAAAATGAAGAGAAAGGAAGTGTCAGGCAAGTGGAAGGTCATCTCCAACGATGACCTCCACTGGCTCCTTTCTGCAGCTGGAGAAGGAGCAAAATCTCAGCCTCTTCCACATGTTGCCTTGTGGGAAACCACTTCCCACCCAGGGCCATGACACACACTCTGGGTGCTCGCCCAGTAGAATGCAACAGAATGGAAACTGGGGCCTTCCTGGTGGCTCAGGGCATTGGGATGCAACCTATGAGGCTGTCTGCAGCCTCTGTAGCATGAGTTTGCTCCCCAGCCAGGGGATCTACTGTCTCTACTGTCTCACCCACTGCTCCCCTCAGCAGTGTATTTCACCTTTTCTGCTCCCCACTCTGTCTCTGGTGAGTTCTCTCAACCCCGCACTTCTGGCCTGTCCCCCAGTTCTTGTATGCATAAATAAATGAATCTTTTAAAAAAAGAAAAGAATGGAAACTGGCTCAACTAAAGGCAAACTGAATCCAGGAAGACATACTCCTACCCATTACTGCAGCCATTAAGACAGAAGACTAACTGCCTGAGGCCAGAATGGGAATCACAACAGGATGTTTCCTCCCAAATAATCTCCCTGAGTGGATTGAGGAGGCACACCTGTAAGCAATATCCCAAAGTCATTTGTCTATATGGCGTTTCCCTTGTTGGGATTGATAATCACACAGACATAACTGCCATGGTGGCTGTTGAATATCTGTTTCTCCCAATTTACCAATAACCTCCAACCATGGGGAACATGTCTATTTTTTAAACCTAGAATATCTACTCCCCTCATTAAATAATTCCAAAGGACAGGTAAGTGAATGGAGTCAGTGGAGCCCTAAACCAAAACTTACAATTTTTAGCAAAGAAAACAAAATAAAAGTAGTGCTGCTCATTTTCCTGGTCAAATAGATTTTTAAAACTCTACCAGGATTTTAAAAAAATATATAAAATTATTTCTCACACACTGAGCAGTTAATTGCTATGAAGTTTCAATCAAAAGATGTCAATCTTAACACAATTCCTCAAGCTATACTCTTCCATTCTTTTAAGCAAACCATGACTTTTTTTAATCACCACCATTCCCCCAAATTATCATCCTGATGATGCAGAAAGAAGAATTTGATGAAGCCTGGAAAAAATTCTCTGAAATTGGAATACTGATTGAAAAGCAAGGCTCGAAACATTAGCTTCTTGCTCAACTGGCCTCTAGACTTTCTAACACGGGAACAAACCAATAATCAGCAGCATCCTAGATGCTATAATTAAAGTCAGTTGTTCACAATGGGGAGAAGGCTGAGTCTAAAAGCTCTTGCTGTTCACCACTCCCCCACTCATGCTGTTCCTCTCCTAAGGGTGGAGTGATGGTGTGCAAACGGTTTCACCCAAATTCCACCCCAGGCGTCTTTGGCTTTGTGTGGCCTCCCTTCTGTGCCTTTTTTCTTGGCATTGCTGGTCTCTTTCTCTCTGTCTTTCAACTCCTTTTACTTTCTTTTAATCTGATTCATTTATATATGCACATTCAATATGCGAATATATTGTGTTTTGACAAATCCAAACACTGAGAGACAAAGCAAAAGGCCCCTTACGTACCATCCCAAGTCCCACTGCTGTTGAGTCATGCATTTGTTGTGTGTCCATTCTGTGCATTTATGTGCTGAAATTTATATATAAAATTATATTGTCCTATAACAGGGGGGTCCCCAGGATAGGGGAAGTTCCAGGTTCCCTGCCCCACCCAAATGACGGGTGGAGCTGAGCAGGGAGAGGAGAAGCTGCAGAGGAGACTGAGGGAGGAAGGAAGCAGGATGGAGCCAAAAGGAGACCTGGAGGAGGCGCATGGAGCCGAGAGACCCGTGAAGAGACTGCGCTTGTCTTTTGGTCGTGGACGGGGTGACACAGATGTGGGTGAGACCCGTGGGGAGGGGACAGTGGCAGCTTTTATCTTGATTTGGATTTTGCTCTTTTCCTTCCGGGCTTCTCTGGTTGTTTCTGACCCTTTTCTGTGGGTCCCCACTGGAAGATGCTTTAGACTGTGGCAGGCTTTGGGGCCTTGCTCTGGGCCGATCCCATTTGGATGGAGTTTTACCCACGAGGGGATGGGTCACTTTGGGTGCTTCATTTAGAAACTAGACTCTTTGCCTTTCCCGTGTTGTTTCCTAGTTGTATTAAAGTTCCTTCCCATTAAAGTCTCATATGTTTTGTGTTGATGCGGTGGATGGCAGAACCCATTTAGAATAGATTTGTGGGGTTTGGGCTGCCCCTCTCCCTGCCCTGTAACAGTCCCGTTTCAAGATTTTTTTACATAAACAAAAAGGTATGCTTTTTGTTCTATAACTTGCTGTTTTCATCCAAAACAGTGTCTTACAGACCTCTCCACAGCTCTATTTCATTCTACAAGGACTTTTTTCTCAGGTACAGACATGTCATAGATTAGCCATGGTCCCACAACCCATAATTAGTCCATGTCGAGCTGTTATTGCTGCAATCTAGATGAACCTCAAAAACACTGGTTTAAGGAAAGAAGTGAGACGTGATACTGTAGGATTCCATGTATGCGAAAGGTTCCTATTGGGCAAATCGCACAGATAGAGCACACGTTGGTGGCTGTAGGAGCTGGGGAGAGGAATACAAAGTGACTACATAAAGGGTACAGGGTTTCCTCTGGGGCAAAGACAAAGTTCTGCAGCTGGAGGAGGGTGATGGTTGCACCACATGGTACAGAACTGTATACTTTAGAAATGGTTGAAAGAGCAAACTTCATGCCAGGGATGTTTTACTAAGATAAAAACAAATGTAGATCTCTGAATCAGAGTCTATGCTCTTTTAATTTTATGCTTTTAATTAATAAAATTGTAATTTTAAAAAACTGCCCCATAAAATCTGACTGCTTTTCTCTTGTATTATTGTACATATGTATATCTTAATTTTTTTCCCTTCTGTCTTTCTCTCTCCCTCCCTCTATCTCTTCCTTCCTTACCCCCCTTCCTCTCTCCCTTGTTCCCTCCCTGACCCTTCAATGCTCTTTTTATTTCCTTTTCAGCAGAGTGAGGAACCTTCCTCTCCAACTTTAAATGGTCTGCCAGCACTCACAAATACTCCCCCACGCGCCCCCCCCCCCATCAAGTGATTCAGCTCTAATTGCATGTATGGCCTTCCCCTTCCTGTTGCTATCAACTGACTTCAGGGAGGCTAGTTGAGAAACATAAACATGCTGGGGGTGGGTGGAACTTAAGGATGTGTGGAGTCCTCTTCCCTGTAGTTAGCTCAGAGCCGACGGAAGCATTGCATCATTAGAACAGCCCAAGTTAAGTTAGTGTTTCCAAAATATCACAAGTCTTAATATACAAATGAAGCACTGCCCTTAGAACAGCACATAAATTTACATTTAAGGCAGCTTCTCAGGCACCTACTGACTCAGGAAGGACACTTGGATGTCAAAGACTTCCCAGCTACATTAAGGAAGTTGTAGAGTACAGTGGTCCCAATTTTAGTACCAGACGGCCTGGGTCAAATTCTGACTCAACCACTTATCTGATGAGGAGGCCCTAAGTATATTAACTAACCTCTCTGAGCTATATTTTGTCATCTACAATGGAAGATCTGTAAAAGTCAAGCAAGAATGTATGCAAAACACTGAGCATAGAGGCTGCCACATGGTATATTAATGTGTATTTGCTGCTATAACAAAGTGTCATAAGCTTAGTGGCTTAAAATAATACACAATTTTTCTCTGATAATTCTGGAGGTCTTAAGTGCTGCAATGGCTTACTGGGTTACATCAAACTGTCCATAGGACTGTATTCCTCTGGATGTTCTAGGGAAAGGAAAAGTCCATCCTTGATTTTTTTTCCAGCTCCTAAGACTTCCTGGTTTCTTTGGGTCAGGCCAGCTCCCAGCAATCTCATTATTCCAACCTCTGCTTCTTTTGTTTCTGTGATCACATTTCTCCTGTGGATCTGATCTCCTGCCTCCCTCCTTCACTTACAAGGATACTTGGGATTATTTTGGCTCCACCCAAATAATCCATCAAATCCTCCCCTTCTCAAGATCTTTAACTTAATAATATATTCATAGTCCCTTTTGTCATGGAAGGTAACACACCCACAGATTGTGAGGATTGGGATGTGGACATCTTTGGGAAGCCATTGCTGTGCCTACCATGCATTGGGAGACTCATGCCTTAGCTGCAACTTGTAGGTTACTCCTTCTAGTACAGAGAAATAATATTTATTGTCCTTTTAAAAGGAAAATGAAAAACAGTCATGGCTCATCTCTTGAGAGAAAAGGCAAAAATCTAATATCCTTCTCTTGAAATTCCTATAAGATGACTTTAGCACAGAGAGGCAGGTCCAAGATGGTATCAGAGGAGGTTCCTTGCTTTGCTCTCCAAAGGATCATTTGGGTTAACCCAGAGAGTCTTGTATCTTGGGGCAACACTGGAACACCTTGTAGACACCAGGTATGAGGCAGACTACAGCACAAGGGACATGGAGGAAAGTCACGCTTCACTGTAAAATAGGTCGAATGGAGAGAGATGCCTAGAGGCTGTGGTCTGGGATAGGAGGCTGAGTACAAAGTGTAGCGCGGCCACTTGGCAAGTCACTCAGCTAGCAGTCCTAGTCACTGAATAGACACACACCCTTGACTGAAGAAAATGTGTGTATAGAAGTGCTGGGTGCTCCCAGTGGGACAGGTACCCACTGAAAAGAACAAGGAGAGTAGGCTGGCCTGTGTTCCCTCTCTCCTACTCCTCAGGACTGGCACTGACCTTATGAAATACACTGGCAGCATGTGCTGACAGCAGAGTTTTGAGTCTGGAACCTCAGAGAGGTGGGCTACCTTGGTGACACAAAACGCAATTCTGCCTACTCCTCAGACTGTTCACACCAGCAGTTTCACCTGTACAGGCCCCTCCCCCACTCCTTGATTCAGTAACTGCAAGATCAGAACTCTAGCCCTATAGAAACCCAGAAAGGCCAAATCAACATCCAAAATCATATGAAAACCACAGTGCCACCTGCGGGAAAGTTAAAAATAGTTCAAATCTTGAAGCTACTATTATGGATTTAAAAAATAGGGAAATATAAGGCAAAATGAGCAGACATGGGGCCTCCCCAGTGGCGCAAGGGGTTAAGATGCAACCTATGAAGCTCGCCGCAGCCACTGCAGCATGAGTTCGATCCCCAGCCAGGGAGCTACCCACATGGTGCAGCAGACCTCTCCTGTCTCTCCCGCTGCTCCCCTCAGCAGTGTATTACAGTCGATCTGCCTGTTCTGTTCCCTGCTCTGTCTCTGGTGAATCCTCTCACCGCCTCCCCCAGCTCTGGCCTGTACCTCAGTTCTTGTATGTACAAATAGATAAATCTTTTTTAAAAATGAGCAGACAAAAAAAAAATTAACTCAAGACCTCAAGAGAATATATTGTCATGAGATAAGAAACCCCCAGAATCAAACTGCAAAGATGTGGAAAGGTAAGATATCTTCCTATCAGATAGAGAATTCAAAACTGTCATGATAAAAAAAAATCAAAGAAATGGAATAAAGCACAGAAAGGCAAGTCAAAGTGACACAAGAGAACTCTGTAAATCTAATCAGAGATATAACAAAATTCAGAAGAAAAACAAACAAGTGGCATGAGTAGTAAAATTAGTGAACAGAAAATAGAAATTGAAGCTTTAAATAAGAAAATAATGGAGTTGCAGGATATAAAAGATCAATGGAGGAGATAAATATTCTGGAGAAAGCTATGGAAGCAGAAGATACCAAATGGAGGATCAAATCAGTGACTCTGAAGATAGCAATGCACAAAGAGTCCAGGCATAAGAAAAAAGAGAAGGAAAAAAGTGAAGAACATTTCAAGAACTATCAGGCTCCACTAGGAAAAGTAACATAAGCATAAAGGCATTCCAGGAGGGGGAGAACGAGAAGGGGACAGATAACTTATTCAAGGAAATAATAGAGGAAACTTCCCAAGCCTGGGAAGGAACCATATATGTAAGTCTACAAGACTGAAAAAAATACTTGGTTATCTAAACATAATGAGATCTTTGCCAAGACAGATAGCCATAAAACTACCAAGAGGTCAAGACAAAAAAAGAAATTGAAAGCAGGTAGGTAAAAAATATCAGATAACCTATTAAGGTACTCCTGTGAGGATTATATTAGTCTTCCCTGGAGAAACATTAATGGCAGGGAGAGAATGGAATTATGTACTCAAAATACTTAGAGGTAAAAATTGCCAGCCAAGAATACTCTTATCCTGTAAGACTGCCCATCAGATATGGGAGAAAAATAAAGGCCTTTACTGACAAACAGAAGCTGATGGTGTTTACCCACACTAGGCCTTATAGACGAGAAATGCTGAAAGGAATTCTCCTATCTAAATTGAAGAGAAGAAAATCCACAAAAAAAAAAAAAAAAAAAAAACTGAACTAGGAAACAGATAGAACCAGAAATCTACAGACAAAATGGTAGTAGTAAATCCTCATATATCCACAATGTCCATCAATGTAAATGAACCTATTTACTCACCAATCAAAAGGCACAGAGTGACTAGTTGACAGAAAACAGAGTGACAGAAAACAAAGCTCAACTTTCTGCTGTCTCCTGGAAACCCATCTGAGCTCCAGAGATAAACATAGGCTCAAAGTCGAAAGTTGGGAAACAATTCTACAAGCAAATGGGACAGCCATTTGCTGTCGCAGACACAGCCATACTTACATTGGATAAAACAGACTTCCAACTACAAAAGGAAGCAAGAGAGACAGGAGGACATTAAATAATGATTAAGGGATTACTATGCCGGGAAGATATAACACTCTCAATCTATTTGCACCAACATATATGTTACTCAGCTTACTGGCATACAGATGCTCATAGTAATATGATTCTCTGTATTTATGAGATATCTGTTGCAACTTCTTCTCTTTCATTTCTGAATAACATAAATATATATATAGGAGGAGCATCTATACATACACATATATGTATAAGTGTGAATATATATGTGCATGTATCTATGGGATAGTTATTATCAAATCTGAAAACAGTCATTGGCTGTTGTACTACTACTACAATATGATAGTAGTGGGGGACTTTAACACCCCACTTTTATCAAAGGACAGATCAACTAGACAGAAAATCAACAAGAAAACAATAGCCTTAAATGACAAATTACATCACATGGATTTAACAGATATTTATGGGGCACTATACCCCACAAAAGCTAAATATACATTCTTCTCAAGTTTACATGGTACATTCTCAAAGATAGACCATCTGTTGTGTCACAAAACATGTGTCAATAAATTCACGAAGATGGAGATCATAGCAAGTATCTTCTCTGATCACAATAGTGTCAAACAAGAAATCAACCACAAAAAGAAAGCAAAGAAAAAAACCTCTCATGTGTGGAGACTGAACTACATACTTCTGAATGATTATTGGGCTAGTGCAGAAATTTTTTAAAATACCTGGAGACAAATGAAGACACAACTTACCATAACTTATGAGACACAGCAAAAGCAGTATGGAGAGGGAATTATATAGGCATATAGGCTCAAATCAAGAAACAAGAAAGAGCTTAAATAATCTAACTTTATAACTTAAGAAACTAGGAAAAAAACAAAAGCAAAAGCAATTAGAAGTAAAGAAACAATACAAATTAGAGCAGAAATAAATGAAATAGAAAAAAATTTAAGTTAAAGTTGATTCTTTTTAAAAATTAACAAAATAGACAAACCTGTACATAGGTTCACAAAGAAAAAAAGGGGAGACCACTCTAAAAAAATAAAATCAGAAATGAAAGAGAAGTTGCAACAGATATCTAATAAATATGAGAATCCTATTACTATGAGCATCTGTATGCCAGTAAGCTGAATAACCTATAAGAAATGGACACATTCTTATGATCTTCCAGGACTGAATCAAAAGAAACAGAAAACCTGAACAGAACAATTATAAGCAAGAAAATTGAAACAGTGATCAAAATTACCCAAAAAACAAAAACAAAAAGAAGTCAAGGACAGATAGTTTCTAGTGAATTCTACCAAACTTGCAAAAATGAACTAATACCTATCCTCACATTCTTCCCAAAAATTGAGAAGGGAATGCTTTCAAACACATTTAATGAAGCCAATGTTACTCTGATAGTAAAAGCAGACAAGTATATCAGAGAGAGAAAGAGAGAGAGACAGAGAGACAGAGAGAGAGACAGAGAGAGAGACAGAGAGAGAGACAGAGAGACAGAGAAAGACAGCCAGCCAGACAGACAGACAGACAGACAGAGAGAGACAGAGAAACAGCAGATGGGTTGAAGTTGCATCTTTATTGCAAATTAACCATCCATATAATTGTGGTTTATTTCTGGACTCTCAATTCTATTGCATCAGTCCATGTATCATATACAATGTTGTAAAACATTGTTACTGTAATAAACTTTTTAAATTAAATTACTTAATACATCTCTTTCCTTTTCTACCAACAAGCCATCTGTTTGAAGCATTGAAGACCAAGTATGTTCTAAAGCACTTTTAAGTGATGCTAAAGTCCTATAACGTAATTTTTTTAAAGATTTTATTTATTTATTTATTTATTTATTTATCTATTTATTTATTTATTTATTTATTTATTTATTTATTTATTTATTTATTTATACAAGCACTGGGTACAGTCAGAAGTGCGGGAGGGTGAGAAAATTCACCAGAGCCAGAGCGGGGAGCAGAACAGGCAGAAGGACCGAAGTACACTGCTGAGGGGAGCAGTGGGCGGCAGGAGAGGTCTGCGTGCCATGTGGGACCCTCCCCTGATGGTCGGGGAGCAGCCAGGAATCGAACCAGGGCTGCAGAGGCTGCGGGCAGCTTCACAACCCAGCGCTCAATCGCTGCGCCACCAGGGAGGCCCCTTATAAGGTAATTTGGCATGAAACACTGAAGAAAACATAGAAGGGAGAAGCATCTGAGTATTGGACCTGCTAACACTATACATAATGTTTTCATTGTGTTATTTCTCAGTCTTCTTTAGCTTTGGAAGCATCCCTTGAGCATCATTTTCCTCTTTTTCTCTGCTTTTTCTTCTCTTTCTCTTCCCTGGTGTCCTCACTCACCACCTTCTCTCTTGGTTACAGAAACTGATGCAATACTGGGTACCTTCATCTTTCCATCCTCACTGCTTTGGCCTAGTCTTGGTTACACTATAAAAGCAGACTTTATAAAGTTGACCCCTACTAACAAGACTGTCCAATCACCATCTATGATCTACAGACAATTAGTAAAAATCAATTAGTAAAAAAAAAAATTTAACTGCTATGATTAAAAATAAAGGCGTACTATGATAAACATAAAAAAGGTGTTGTGAGGTGAAATGGGGTCATGGCGTCAGTCCACTTTAGCCTTGAACCTCAATTGACTTGGACAAATTGCTTTTCCTTTCCCACCCTCAATTTCCTTGTCTGTAACATCAGAATCTGACCCCTACAATCTTGTGGGTCTCTTTCAGCTCTGAGATTCTATCCAAAGGAGGTCTATCCACACCAAGTATAAAAGAGTGAAAATGGCACAGGTTTTGGAACCACAGTCCTAGTTTTGAATCATGATTCCATTACTTACTAGCCAAGTGTATCCAACAATTAGATTTCACTTGGTTGCAAAGTGACAATTCAAAATTCAAACAATAAAGAAGATATTAGCTCAAGTGACTGGAATGACCAGTGAGTGTCAAGATTATGAGTTAATGAGTCAATGATATCATCAAGATCTGGTTTTTTCCAACATTCTATTCTGCATTTCCTATGTTAAAACCATTCTATAAACAAAAGACAGGGACAAGCCAACCATCCCAGGACCCTATATGAAGCTCCTTCATGTCCTGGATAATAAGAGGGTCTCTTTGGGAGATTCTTAGATGCTCTCCAACCAAATCCACACTAATCAATGAGCCAATCACTGCAGCCAGTGAATGGGAATACACCTTAATTAAAGCCTGAGTCTCATAGCTTACTTTCTTCAAAAACATGAACAGCACAGAGCAGGGACAGCTTACCAAAAGAAAATGATGACAGTTAACAAAAGACAAAGGAGTGAATTTTGGGAAGAACAGCAATGGACTTTGAGAATATAATTAACTTCTCAGAATCTGTTTACTCACCTATATTTAATTAATGAGGTATGGTTTACCTTAGCCGTAGTTATCCAATAAAAAAGTAACTACTCATATCATCATTATAAAAACTAACATTATAAAAACTAAAACTATGTTAGTTTTTGGGTCTTACCCAGTGAGCCCTGAGAAAGCTCTCAGATGGTCCCACATCAGACTAGCATTTCAAAAAGCAAATAATGAAGTTACAGGATGAGTTGGTATCATGGTCCCTGGTGCATTACAACTATTTCCAAGTCCTTGTTTGGGATACCAAGTTTGGGAAGGGTAGGATAATTTAAATAGATGTCCCATACTTATCTCCAACAAAGGAAAAGATGAACTTAAAAGGTTAAAGTGTTACTACAATACATGCAAACACTTTCTCACAGGGAGACTTGATTACAGAGGAATGGATAAGTGGCAAGGCATGGAGTACTTCAGCTCTGGAGGTTGATCGATCACTTCCAAGATATAGAAAGGGGACATTCATGGACCAGGTTGGTGAGGAAAGGGTCAGTGTTGACATATATGTGGTGCCTTCTCCCTGTGAGTCCGGATCTCTAAGAGAGAAGCTGTAAACTCATATGCCTACAGAAGTCAGGTAGGAAATGAAATTGAACAAAGCAGGGTGAGAAAAAACAGCCTGAAATGAACCAAAGATTACTGCCTCATTCCCAGGGACAGCTCAACTCCAGCTGTCTGTGGCACATAAAGACGTTAGCTGTGTGTTGCCAGATCTTTCGGCATTTCAAGATTATCCAGAAAACAGGATTCTGTGGGGAAATATTCCTACTTAAAAGGTGGCAATTCACTCCTATTTAAGGTCTTCTGTAGATCAAAGAGAACCTAATGTGAACCAAAACTGCCCAGTGACCACTATGTGGCCTCCATGAGAAAGGAAATTTCCCTACAGAACACCATGAGACCTTTGTTATGTCAAAATTCATCATCATTTTGTAAAACAGAATAGGTATTGTTACTAAAAATACCTGGCATATAGCTCCCAGGTGAGTGTGTGCTGCAATGACTAACAATTGTGGCCATTAGGACCCAACCAGTCTTTGATGCATGATTGAAGGCAAGAGACAACAAAAGCAGTTGATGTAAATGACAACCACCTTTTTGGAGGCCTCCATTTGTCTTTTTGTAGGGCGAGTAGGGTACCCCTGATTCTCCATCTATTTTTCCAGTGGTTCAATCCACATGAAGGGCAGAAACAGAAATCATGGCATCCAGTTTCAGTGGGCGAGGCTTGGGGTGTTCAAGAATGGAGTAGAAGAAAGGGAAAAGTCTATGTGGAAGGTATTGAAGGATACAATTATCACACAGGAAAATGACAAGACATTTATTATATGGAAAATCTATTATATGGAAAATGACAAGACATCAGCATTAGCTAGGAGAAATTTAAGAACTAAGCGCGTTCAGGAAAAGCAGTACAAACCTTCTAAAATATTAATAAAAGGAGGAAAATGAACAGGGGTGAGCATGGAATGGCCTGCATTCTTTCGGCTATGGAAGATAGGAAAACCAAGAACACAGTGGGAGTATTCCAACTAGATCTGAGTTCTTGGACAAGACTGAAATCGTACATGCTCTCACTCCTGGTTGCCATGGTGATGAGATTCCTACTTTATACTAATGACATTAGGATGAGTAAAACCCCGTGCAAATGAAGCACACAGTAATTAGAAGCAGAGTCATATGTAGTCTAGATAAAGAACTGTAGGAAGGTCTAGGGAATAGTTTAGGTGGGCTTGTGCAAAAGAGGATGATATCATAAAAACAAAGAAATTGAGTTATGAATAAGGGAATATATGCTTAAATAAAGACTGTGAGTTCTACTGACTCATGGTTCTGTCATTGATTTTGGTCCATCATTGTGATAACAGACCCTGTAGTCACACATGTCTACACCGCTTCATCTGCTCTTTCCCTGCATCCCACCTGGAGAGGAACCATGAAATCATGGACTGGGGAAAGACGGCCATTTACTCCTCGCTGTGAGTGCTACCTCACTGCTTCCCATAAAAGAGAATCATAAGGAATCTAGAAAAGTTTCATGGAAAGGCTTGAGCATACACAGAGACCAGTTATGGGATGTACTGGTTTCATAGGGCTGATGTAATAAATTATCACAAATGTGATGGTTTAAAACAACACACATTTTCTTACAGTGCTGCATGTCAGAAGTCCCAAGTCAGTTGCACTGGGCTGAAATCAAGATGTCAGCAGGGGTGAGCCCTCTCCAAACCTTTGGGAAAAACCCATCCCTTGCCTTTTCCAGCTCCTAGACTTACAGTGTTTGCTTTCTTTGGCTAATGGCCCCTTCCTCTGTCTTCAGAGCAAAGAGCAGAGCATTTTACTTCCACCATCACAATGCCTTCACCTTCCCGTGTAGTAGAATCTCCCTCTGTCTTCCTCTTATAAAGACACTTGAATTATATCATTGGGGGCCTCCCTGATGGCACAAGGGGTTAAGATGCAGCACTTCAGCCACTGCAGCATGAGTTCAATCCTCGGCCAGGGAGCTGACCCACATGGCACAGCAGACCTCTCCTGTCTCACCTGCTGCTCAGCAGTGTATTTTAGTCAATCTGCCTGTTCTGTTCCCCACTCTGCCTCTGCTGAATCCTCTCACCCCCCACACCTCTGGCCTGTACCCCAGTTCTTGCATGCATAAATTAAAAAATCTTTTTTAAAAAACTATGAATTATATCATCTGGTCCACCTGAATAAATCAGGATCATGTCCCCATCTCAAGATCCTTAATTTAATCACCCCTACAAAATTCCATTTGCCATACTGGGTAACATAGTCATAGAACCCAGAGACTATGACATCTTAGGGGGTTATCATCTAGCCTACTATATGGAGGAAGAGAGAGTAGATGTGGAAGGAAATTTTAAGAATCATTACTGAAAGTGCATTAATAAATTTGATCTCCATTAATGTTGTTGCAAAGATATATGTAAAGATGGAAATTTATTTCTAAGAACTGCTTTCTTCTGAATTTGACATCATTCTGAGACTGACCACAAGGGGCACTGGCATATATATAGGTTACAACCATTAATCAATTAAAATAATTACTGAAAAAATTACATCGTCACATGCATCACTTACATTAATCATTCCAAGTAATGACTTCTTTGTCAGCACTTATTTTAAAAATACATTGATGTGCAAAGGCACAGGGAAGTTTAAGATATCTAAAGGTATTTATAGCCTGAGTTAATGTAATCTTAAATGCTGGTTCCTCACCTGCTCATGTTCTCTCAGACAGCTGCTATTTGTATTGGTAAACGTGGGCAATTATACAAATTAACAAACACAGATATATCATTTTTTATTACTCACAGCACCTGCTATTTCTCATTCTGGAGGGAAATGGATGAGAAATTTCAGAATGAAGATCACAAAATCAAGTGTTCTGGGGCCAACATGTGACGTAAGTGCCTGGAGCAGGCCAGCTTGGCAGAGAGGCAACGTGGAGAGTGTGTGCCCTCCCTGGAGAAAGGAATCGCTGCCTTTCTTACCTCCTCAATGTCTCCATTTCAAAAGGCAATAACACCAGTGCTTTCAAATTTTCAAGAGAAGTCAAAAACCCAGAGTGCCATGGAAGAGGGCCTGACTTTTAAATGCTGACATTTGCAACACCATGCACGCCATGGCTTCATACTCTGCGCACTTCATTATGTATTCTATGAAATACTTTTCACTTTGCAACCTGAGGAGCAGGGAAAGATTTCACCCAGTAGCGCGATATGGTGTGCTGCATTTGTTTATCTCAGATGCAACTGTGAGCACATGTGTGAGTGAGCGTGCACACACACACACCACACCCAAACCAACAATCACTGTAAATTAATTACAGGATAGTTAAAACTTAAAGGATAGTTTTAACCTTATCTTACAACTTTAGCCAGCACTGACCAATAACTGTCTCCCCGTCAGTGAAGATCTATGTTGGGCTATCAATTTTATAATAATAACCTACTACATGTGAGAGAAAACATTGCCCCCAGTTGCAACGTGACCTCAGAGGTCACTCTAGCCAACATGAACCCAGGCACCTGGGATGACATTCTGACGGCAGAGCAGTCACTGCCCATGTCCTCCTGGTTAACAGAATTTGAATAGAACCATCTCAGACAAATAATTATCCACCCAAATTTAAAAACGTCTCCAGCAGGGGGGAGGAGAGGAGGAGGCGGGCAGGAAGCATTGGGGAAGGGAGCACAATGGACTGTGGTGGAGGACAATGGGTGCTTTGGTGGTGGGAAAACTATGGTGACCATCCCTGTGGGGATAAAACCTATATTGTGGGGGAAAAAAAAGCAAAGATAAAATAATGGTATGTCATTAATTTAAAAAACAAAAAGTAACCCCAAAGTTGCATCAACAAACTAAAAAGTAACTCCAAAGTTGCATCAACAATGTAAATACCAACTTGTTCAGATAGTGGGAAAAACTGGGTGCAAGCAGAAGGGGACAGTGAGAGCGTGATGTGAGGGAGAGGTCAAGAAAGACCCCTGAGGAGGTGACACCCCTGAGGAGCTAAGGTTAGGAGGCACAAAAGACATAAATTTAGGGGTTCAAATGGCAGAGCCCCGGCACAGGGAGTTAGCAGTGCAAAGGCCCTGTGGTAGAAATGAGCTCAAAGGTTTAAGGGACAGAAAGAAGGCTCTGGTAGCTGGAGCGAGATGTCACGGGAAGCGAGTGTGGTTAAGATGAAACCAGAGCTACTGGCAGGGGCCGGGGGCAAACGTGGGAGGGCTTTGCATTGGAAGGCCTCAAGTGGGAAGTGACAGTCTTACTGACATTTTGTGTAAAACTTAGACTGACAAGTCCTGCTGCCCCTGTTTCGCCCTCTCTAAGAGGTGGCTAATACTCTTCCGTCACAACACTCTTCAGAACATAAACCTGGGTCCCGGGCAGGGCGCACCTTGCGTACAGTAGGCGCACCTTGCTCACCTTTGCTGAAGGTGAGCAGAAGCCAAAGGAGTTGAGGGGGAAGCAATGGCTCCATGGAGAGGAGCCAGGGCTGAAGTGAGGGAAACTGCTCTCCTGAGACCTGACAGCTCTGCTCCTCGCAGACTGATCTCTTGGCAGTGCCCCTCCCGCCCCCAGTTGATTTGATGTTTTGTGCCCACGCTGCAGCTGTGCCCCAACTAGCACCCCACAGTGGCTTCCAACAGGAAAATTAATTTGGTTGCTTCATGCTGAGAAATCCATCTTCTAATACAAATGTAACAGGTTAGTGCACAGAACGGACGGCTGGTGACCACAGGGGTTGGCAAGACAGTCTTCAAGCCTCCCGAACACTGTGTGGTTCCCACCCCCATCCGTGGGGCTCCATACAGTCCAAGAAAGTAAGTGGGTTGTTTCCAACAGCAACAACCAAGAGACCAAATAGACAACCCATAAGAAGGGTGAGGCCTCCCTGGCTGTACCACAAAACCATTCACCTACGCAGAAATTTTTATCTATGGAAAATCAGTAGGAGGCTTCCTCCAGGAACTCAAACATGTGGACAGAGAGGGTCTGTGCAAGGATGTGCAGGCAAGAGATTGGGACAATCTAAATGGAAGTCCAAATGGGATGGGTCACACCAACTAGGCAGGGACAGATACTCCAATGCAGCCGACTAGAAAACAGAGCTGATTCACCTGCAGCTACGTGTATGGACAAAGAACTATTGAAGCACAAGGTGCTGGATGAGGGACACCAGGAGCAGAACAGTGCATACGGTTGGCAGTGGTTGGTGAAGAAAGTTGGGTATATTCATGTATCAATGAGAATCTTTTTGGTGCCAGGCACTCGGTTACAGCAATGGGCAAACAGTCCTGACTCCACACAGTTTACAATCTAATAGAGACACAGACAACACACAGCCCAGAGGTTACCTACCAGGGGGTGATGAGATAAAGCTCCCATATTTATGCTTGAATTTGGTTGAACTACTGAAAATTGCCAGGAGCAACCACTCTAACCTGCAAGCAAGGTAAGTTCCTCGGTCTACCTGACATTTGCAGACAAGGTGATGTCAGAGACATCCAGTGGTTGCTGCAGGCAGAAGGATTAAGAGGGGAAAGGCTTGCTCCCCACAGGTTAGGCTGGCTAATTTTTTTTTTAAATCACAGCATGTGTTGCCTATTGAAAATAAACAAATGTGTTTAAAGACACAATTCTAGGAACACAATAGAGTTGGCAGAGAGGCAGAAGGTAGATAAGGATGGACTGAGGATTAAGAGCTAAGAGGATGTGGAATTTTTTTTTTTAATAAATTTTATTGTTATATTCCCCATACAATTGCAGCCCCCCATTCTGACCCCAATCCCTCCCCTCCCGCCCCCGCCCCCCTAAAAGTGTCTCTGGTTCATAGTTTTTTGTTGATTTTGATTTTCACTTTCTTATAGTTATTCATTTTCCTGGTCCCTTATTTAAGTTTTCTAGATTCCTGCTATGAGTGAGACCATCCGGTATTTTTCTTTTTCTTTTTGGCTTATTTCGCTGAGCATGATCCCTTCCAGCGCCATCCATGTTGCAGCAAATTGCATGTGTTTATCTTTTTTGAATGCTGAGTAATATTCCATGGTATATATGTACCAGGATGTGGAATTTTTTACTGTAGAAGTAGTCGGGTGACGATGACACATGGGAGAAGGCATGCTCCACTCATACCAGAAGTGGCCTGTCGTTTGTGATTCAGTTCAACCCCAAGGACAGTGCCAGATCAGGTGGGACGGGACAAAATGGGTGCTCAGCTCACTGTTGCACCTGCCCCAGAAGATCCTCATGGGTCTTTCTTATCTGTATTCAATTCACCTGTACAAGCAGGGATCACAAAAAGCCAGGGATCACTGGCCATCGCCACCCTCAGTGTTCTCAGTGCAAAACCTGCCAACCTCATCTTCCTGCAGGAAATGAAAACCTCAGTATGTTCCAGAAAAGCAGCAGCCAGGCGGTTTGGTCACGTGGCAAGAGGCAAACTCAGCAGGGAGAGATCATGTGGGACCCATAGGGCAAGAAGCAGAAACGGGCGGGAGGACAGCCAAACGCACATGGGGACTGGACAGAGGCCCTTGTAGACAATGGCCTGGCCTGGAGCAGCCAGTTATCTTGGGTCAGACCCAAGCACCAACCCCTCTGCTCTCTGAGTGGGTGGCAAGACCCAAGGAGACAAGTACAGCTTTGAACTCAGCTTGAACTCCTGCTCTCTCCCTCCTAGTTGTGTGCCCAGTGACTGTCTCAGCGCTCCATCCTCCAGCTGCAGGTTCAGGCCTAAACAAGGCCTGTCTGGTTAGTGTCCTAATATGTTGCCCTTCATTCGGCCTGTGAGTGTAGCTTTTTGTACTCGGGTGCATGGCCATGGAAGAATAATCACCAATGTGAATTCCTACATCCTATTCTCCTGAGTCCTCTAGAATGTGCAAGACAGGAGCTTGTTCTAGAGACAAGAGATTATTTCTTCTCGAGAAGATTAACACTTCTGTTTACCTCTGAAAGTTATTATAAAATTAAAATGATATAATGTGTGTCTGACACAATTCGCAACATTTAATAGGTTTTCAATAAATCCTTCCCATCATCATTACTCCTGGAATACTATGCAGCATTAGCGAGGGAGGGCTAACTGGACAAGCTGACACATGAGCAGACACTGAACACAGGCTGCTGCCCAAAGCAGTAATGGCTTTTATCTCTCCTTACCTGATTCCCTCGGGCACACATGGGTATGCATGGTTGATCACTTGTCCAGAACTGTCTCTCCACACTACTCCAGGGGGCAGCATTCATACTTTATTCCATGAACATAGTACACCACCCAGCATCTGTAGATGTGCCACACAGCAGGTCCTGGATTTTGGGGGTGAGTTCAAGTCATCTAGTCAACTAGTGTCCCCACCAGAGTGAGGGAAGGTGACAGGATGATGGCACCAGAGTCAGAGAGAGAGATTTGAAGATGCTTCACTGCTAGCTTTGAAATGGAGAAGGAGGCCATGAGGCAAGGAATGTAGGTGGCTTCTAAAAGCTGGAAAAGATAAGAAACAAACTGTCCCTTGGAGTCCCCAGAAAGAATGGAGCCCTGCCAGCACCTTGTTATTATTACCCAGTAAGGTCTATTTCAGACCCTGACCTACAGAGCCACAAGATGATAATTTTGTGTTACTTTGAGATGCTACCTTTGTAGTAATTTATTATAGAAATAGGAAACTAATACACCCGAGTATCAGCTGCAGTTCTAGAATGCTGGTCCAATAAGCCAGTTCTTTTGGAGTATCTTAAAGTGTGACAAGTATTTAACGTGGCTGAGATAAAGGTGAGAGTGGAGACATGAAGCAATGAGCGGAGGGACTTGAGTAGGAGGCAAAACAACAAGGATTTCATAGGGTTGTGCTATTTGCCTTTCAGAAGAAAATATTCTAGTGTCGATGGGAAGATAGATGGGTAAAAGGTAGACAATCATTTAGAAGACTGTTGTAATAGCCCAAATGAGAAATCTCTGGGGTCTCATCAAGTGTCAGAGGAAAGATGGAGAGAAAGAGAAAGACTCAAAAGATCCACAATGTTTATAAAATACACGCAAGCCTGGTGACCTGTGGCATGACACTGAGATGTGCTTCCAGGTGAGTTTCTGCAAATTAGTAACAACAACCAGCTTGCTTCAACCAAAAAAAAAAAAATGACTTCCTGCTGATTCTGAAAGCACTTCAAATTTCTGAGTATACTTACATTTGGAAAATCACTTTGCCCTTACCTACACAGTTTGCACCAGATTAATTTGCATGTCTTTAACACTGCAGTATAAGCTCGCTCCTAAGCCTCTTTTCCTGCTCAATCACCCATTCACTAGTCCTTCCACAAACATTTACTGAACACGTACTATTTACCAGGGACTGGCAACTGCAGGAGATGGGGTGAAACATCTCAGCCCCTCTTCTGAGGGAAAAAGACACCCAGGAAGATCCTCACTCAAGCATGTGGTGGACGTGCCCTGGGTAAAGAAAGCCCGCGAGGATACAGGAGCACAGAGGAGGGCGCCTAACGCAGTCCAAGACAGGGTGGGTGACACGGTCAGGAAAGACACCTGGTATCTGAGGGCTGTCATGTATCCCTATTAGACTGGGTCTCTCATGCAGTGTCCCATCACCCCGTGAGACTCGGAGTGCCCAGCTTGGGCAGCTCCTGACAGGACCTGCAATCCGGGTTCCACACCTGCAGGAAGAGGAGAGCAGGACTACTGCCAGGCATCCACTGCACGTAGCATCTCCAAGGGGCTGTGGTTCTTGCCAACCACAAACTCATTTTAGTGCACAGTGCAGGAGGCACTCACCAACTTGTGTGCCTACAAAGATGGGGAGCCCGTTCCTGCCCACCCTGAACCCCCAGTGTCTGGCATAGCAACTGTGGGATGAAGGATAACAGAGAGCCCAGGAGCTTAGCTGAGCTGAGGTTTTACAGTCGCTTCTCTCTGCCTTGGGCAGTGGCACTGCTTTCTCACATTGGGGCTACGTGGGCCAACACATCTCTGACTTGACTGGAACCACCCCTGACCCCACCACGGTGATTCACACAGGGCAGCAGGAAGGAGCTGGCCTGCAGACGAGCCTCCCACACCTCCTCTACCCAGTCTTCAGAGATCCTCGGCCAGGCTGGAAAATGTCCCCGGGGCCACTGCTGCTTCATGGGCCATGATGGATGAGCACCAGCCGGAGAAAGGCTGTGTTTACCAGCTGCAAGACAAGATGCCACTGGGTCCCTCTGTCCTCCGCTGGGCTGCTTCCTTTGAGGCAAACGCATTGAGTCCAGAGCCTATAGTGAGCAGGTGAGCAAACCCAGGGTAGCCCGGGACCCTCTGCTCTTTTGGCTGCAACATGGGAAGATGAACTTTCATCTTTAGGAATCCTCATGAGATAAATGGGCAAGTAAGCAGACACTGATTCTGTGCCATGGCGGGCTACAGTGGCATCATCAGGGCATGCCCACTGAGTCCACGGGTCACAGAAGGCCACCTGGAGGAGGGAGTGACCAAAGGCAAGACTGGAAATTGTTTTTATACCAGCTGTGGGAACCCAGATGCATGTTACAGAGCCAAAGAGCCCTGGTTAGCATCTTGGTCCTACCTCTTTGGAGCTGCATTAGTCGCAATTGCTCCAGGAAATGTGAGTAGTAACAGCTCCAGCTGGTGGGGCTGTCATGAGGATTATACACAAGAAAGACAGGAGAATAAGCCTCGGCCACTGTGAGTTCCCAGGAACACTCGCCACTAGCACCACCCGGGGGCCAGCGGTGGTGAATGAGACGCTTGTTTTGGGTGCAAAATGAAAGAGGGTTTCAAAAGGCTCAGCAATAAAGACAATATTTTAATGCAATACTGTTACAGGTCAAGATAAATGAAAAACCCATGACGGAAGAAAGGTCAGCATTTGAAATAAACAGGATTTGATTCTGCCTGATCCTGCCTCGACTGGACCCACGTCCAGCCCTGTTGGCGCCTCTCTTTATTTTAAAATCCCATACTATGCTCATCATGGAATCCTCTGCATTATTTTTTGTTTTTTAAATATGGCACTAAAAGGGCATCTGGTGACAACTGGGGCTGGGCGCCTCCCTGCGCTTTGCACTCGACACTCTCGCCTCGTGAGCTGGCCCTGGTCCTGGCCCTGGTCCATTTCTTTCTAATTTCCCCAGTTGAATCTATGTTCCCTTTATAATTAGGATGAAAGGTAAGGAGACTATTTTAAGGAGGTGAATTACTAAAATGAGACTTGATTGGAAGACATCGGGGGCTGGTGTTTTCTGAAAGAGTTGTGAGAGAAGAGATGTTTGTGACGTGACCCCAGAGGGGCACAGCGGGGGCAGCAATCCCATGGTATTCAAAGCACCTGCACAGATCACCGAAGGGTGAAGGGCCCCCAGCTCTGTGGCCAGACCTGTGTGGAGACAGAAGCAAGGATTCTGGAGTCTCTGCCGGGCTGTCCATGCAGGGGCACTGTTGCAGACCGAAGGGGAGCCACTGGCCCAGCTGCTGCTGTGGCTGCAGAGGAGGGACTGGGGCAGAAAGGTGGAATCCTGGAGCCAAGCTTCAGCTGGGCTTGGCCCTCACTCCATTCACCCCCTCCATGCTGTGAGCCCTCCTCTGCCGGGACCATTTAGATGAGCGTGAAAGAAACCGCCTCACCAGGCAGCTCTGCCCATCCAGCCCCAGACTCAGATTTGGCACTTTGGAAACCCTGATGGCGGTACTGAGAACACCCAGAGTTTCTGCCCCAAACCCCCTATCTGGGCACCCTCTGTGACCTGTAGCCAGTGACTGCAGACCACGCCATGGCTCACAGCCCACTACCTCTCCCAAGTCTCTCCAGGATCCGAGAAAACCTTTTTTTTTAGAAAGCACGTTTTTAGCAAGACCCATGAGATGATTCTCCAACATGTTCACGGAAATCTCCATTTCCACGCAAATCTCCAAATCTCCAAAAGACCTGGATCCCCCTCTAAGCTTGTGGTCAAACTACCCCATCTCTCTTTGCCTCAGTTGCTCCATCAATAAAGTGGGGGAAATCACCCCTCTGCTGACACTTTAGGGGTAAAATGGGGACACTTCGTGGTAGGCATAAGAATAAAAAAAGAGAGTGTGGGCAAAGCAAGCATTTAGCACAGCGCCTGGCATATGGCAAGTATTCAATACATGAGAGCTATTGTTTGTCACCACGTCGCAATCATTGCTGCTGCTATTACTATTATGAGGCTGCAGGGACGGGACCAGATCAGGCATGGACAGCATCCACCCTGGCCACGCACACAGCAGGGGCACCGTCAACGGCAGGTGTTGGCATATGGAAGACGGTGAGGAGGTGGTAAGGTCTACGAGGTGTTTCACAGAGGAAAGCCAAAAAGGTATTGATGTTTCTAAGCAGAAATCTGTGGGCCCACTTTAATGTAAAGATAAAACGTAGCTCTAATTAGCAGCATTATTTGCACATAAACAATTTCTCTACCTAAGGCAAGGAAATTGTTTGTTCTCAAAGTGGATGAAACCACCCCCACCCTATGCTCCAATTTTTGCTACTCATTTGCTTGGCAAATGTTCTCTTCTGGGATTGCAGACAGGTCGCTGCCAGCCCCACTGACACAGGCTTCAGAACCCCGGGAGGTGGGAGTGGGGACTCAGCGCTGACCTCCCACCAGCTGCTGGGCAGAGGCAGACATTACCCCGAAGAAATGAAAAGCCTCTGTAGCTCTGTGCTCACCATCTGAAACCACAGAATTGTACTTTTCCCCACGAATGGTTGGTTTAGAACATTGAGTCTCTGATCTAATGGAAACTTTTTAATCGACTCAACTTTGGGCCAGAAACTTGAGTAAATGTTCAGTGTAACAGATAAGTTGGTCCCAGCCGCAAAACAGTTCTCGGCCTTCTTCTACATGTTGGAGGTAGAGCAAAGCAGTGTGCTCACAGCACCCAGGCGCTGAGCTTGGGGATCCTGGAATCACAAAACCTTGTGGCTGGAAGGGTCTCAGCAGGCAGGCATCGGGCCCTGCTTTTCCTACCAGCCACTCAGGATGGAGGCAAAGCGCCCGCAGAGTGGCACACGCAGCTCCTGGGGCTGCTCAGGCCTTTCCTTCCTGCCTAAGGAGCTGGCATTCTTATTGTTGCCTCTTCCACCTTCCAGCCAAGGGACTTGGGAGAGCATAAGGATGCTGACCTTTAACATTGATGTTGACCTCTAATTAAGAGAGGGATCCTATAGGAAGGAGCTGGCTATGCTGGGACTCAAGACCCTTGGGAGTGGATCTGGCTCCACCTTCAACCCAATCCCTGTGGCCGTCTGTTTCCCAGCCTGTGAGAACTGGGGAAAACAGGGAATAACTGTTTGAAGTGAAATAAGCAAGGACCGCCTGCCAATGCCAAGGTCCCCTCTAGACAATTAAATCAGAGCCTTCTAGGGGCCTCCATGGTGGTGCAAGGGGTTAAACACAGCACTGTGAAGCTATCCACAGCCTCTGCAGCATGAGTTCGATCCCCGATTGGCCAGGGAGCTGACCCACATGGTACAGCAGACCTTTCCTGTCTCCCCGCTGCTCCCCTCAGCAGGGTATTTCAGTCAGCCTGCCTGTTCTGTTCCCCACTCTGTCTCTGGTGAATCCTCTCACCCCCCGCACCTCTGGCCTGTGCCCCAGTTCTTGTATGCATAAATAAACAAATCTTTAAAAAAAAAAAAGAAAGTCTAGGATGCTAATGTGCACGTAGGCAAGCCTTGGCCAACAAAGAGTCGAGGGAGTAGAGAGGCAGAGGGCACTGCTCAGGGGAGCTACGCTGGGGGCCGCTGGAACTATCTGCTCTGAGCCTGTGACAAGGTCAGGACAGAAACTGAAGCTTTTAGCACAACTTGGCACCTGTGATGTCCAGATAGAAGAGCTTTTTCTAGTAATGGCTTTTATTGTGTTTTACAAAATTATCTGACATGATGGATTAATATTTTTTAAAAACTAGATCCCATTGCCATGTTGTTTTAGAAGCACTGGTGCTTCTAAAGGGAGCGCCTTGTGGTCAGACATACCCCCATACACACCAGGGCTCTGTCCTTCCTTGGCTGCGCATACTTTCATGCTCAATGAGCTCTCTGGACTCAGTTTCCTCATCTGGAAAATGGCACTCCTCATACCTGTCCTGCATTATTTTCCAAAAAAGTCCAGAAGTCAGCCATGTAGAAAACACCTCTCACAGTACAGGTGATCAAAAAATATGAAATTGAAGTTCTACGTCTTATGATTTCAGTACAAGGTGGGAGTTTAATAGCATAGGGCACAGAGTAGGCGCTCAATAAAAAGATTTGTTTTCCATATCAGGGGTCTGAGGAACCAAGGAGGACATAGACTCTGGAGCTAAATGCTAAGCGCCACTGCTTAAAGCTATACGATACATGGTTAATTAAGCCATCCAAGCTGCAGTTGTAAAATGAGTGTCAATAATCATAGCGTGACCCAAGATGTTCTAAGGATGAAGTGAGATCAAATACATAGAACGCACCATGCACAGAGCTTGGGCCCCATTAAATGTGCAGTAAATAGTGTGATTGCACTATAATAATCATTACCATTGTCCTGGCAGGTGTAGCAGAGACCCTACCTGCACAGAGGACCACAGCTACAGCATGTGGACACGTCACCGAGCGGCTGTGGTCCCGACCGAGCCCCTGCACATCTGCAGCCTGCACGTGATGCCACCAGGTCCCATGGGCTGCTCCCTCTCACCTCCCAGTATGTGCTAAAGCGCTTACCGAGCAGCTTCCGAGTCATTAGCATCTCATCAGCCCTAATTGGCTGTGATTCAGCAAGCCTAGCTGAAGAAGTCCTTCCAGGGGGAAGGAGGCTTCCAGAATCCCCAGAGAAGCATACTTTGAGAGACCAGCTGTGGGTGGGAGAGGCAAGACCACAGTGGGGTCTCCTAAGAATCCCCAGGCTTTCCCAGCTTAAGGCAGCTCCACAGGACTTAGGCACTGAATGATAGAATGAATGACAGGTTGATCAAACACAGATTCATTCAACACAAACTTGAGCACCTACTATGTTCCAGGCACTGTGCTTGGTGCTTGAAATACATGAATAGAACAGATGACCGCCAGCTTCACGGAGCATGGCGCCTTGTGGGGGAGCTAATTAAGTGATTCATTAAAATAATGCCCACCTTTTACTGAGCACCTACTGAGTGTCAGGCTTTTCCCTTCTGGAAGCCCTCCGGATGATCCTGACAGGAAGGATCTATTATTATCCCCATTTTAGAAAAGAGGAACATGAGGCCCAGAACGTTCACTTACTATCCCAGAAGAGTGAGGAGGAAACCAGAAGCAGAGCCACACCTCGGCGGGGCGGATGGGAGTGAGGCACACCCCACCTGATGGTGATCCGCAGGTTGAGAAATAGCCGGCCAAGGAAAGAGTGAGGGGGAGAGCGTTCCAGGACGAAAGACAAGCACGTGTGGCCGGAGCAGAGGGGGAAGCGGCTAAAGGTCGAGATGCAACACACCCAGTCAGGACACGCAGTGGCCTTGGGCTGCCCCCGGCCATCAGCCCCACGTCTGCTCAAACGCACTCGCCTCCTCCCATATGGGATCAGGCGCTACTGTGAGCAGCTCACTGACCTCTTGAGCCCCAGTTTCCTCACTTGTAAAATGAGAGTAAGACGAGAGTAAGGATGCTAAGCTCTAGCCGGCCATGCCCGGTACTAGAGGCCGGGGGCCGCGACCAGCTCTAATACCTACCTTGTGGGGCTGCTTGGACGCCCATAAGGAGGTAACGCCTGGGCTTCCAGCACTCTCAGCCTCTTCTCTATTTCTTGCTCTCTCTCTCTCTCTCTCTCTCTCTCACACACACACACAGAGGAATGCACAGGTTCTCTCTCACGCAGAACACCTTGCTCTTCCCTCTGTCTGAAATGCCTTCCCTGTTTCCCTCGCCAAGAGAGCCCCACCTTCTCTTGACAAGCACAAACACCACTTTTGCTTTGCTCTGCTCCCCCCCACTATTTCATAAACCAAAAGGGCATCCCTGATCTCATGCCACCCCCCTCCCGGGAACGCAGGCTGCGTTCCCCACCGCAGGCCTTATTCTTCTCTCTGGTCTGAACACAGCACAGTTGCTAACGTTTTGGGAACAGTAAATGAGTGTTTGGGGACTGAGTGGAGTGAATATCTTGGAGCTATTTTTCTAAGAATACGAAGTCCTCCAAGTGCATTCCTGCCATACTCAGCCAATGGACACGTATTTAAGAAGAATTCATCATTGTTAAGTATTATGCCCGGTTGTTCAGGAGCAAACAGACAACAACGTCACTGCTCCAGCCAAGCTGGAAAGCTCTACGAGGTAATGTCACATCAGCATGACGGCCCCATGTGGGTATCCCAAAGCCTACCAGGAGGAGAGGCTCGGTTTTTAGGTCGACACAGGAATGTGGGAGGATATCATATCAGTCAGGGTAATACGACCTGAAGCTCTTGCTTAAGCAACTTGTGATCAACCAGCACCCCCAAGCCTGGGAAAAAGTGGGCTCCACCCATGAGGAGTGAACCAGCACCAGAGAGTCCAGACCCAGCAGAGTGCTCTCAGGCTGACTTCACCCGCTCAGAAAGAAACAAAAGGACGGCAGCCAGCTGCCCCCAGCATTCCACCTGCTCCCCAACGCTAGGGACGGAGGGCCTTCCACATCAGGAGCCCTTCAGCCAAGTAGGACAGAGGAGCTGTAAGAAGCGGCCAAGTCAAGTATTTCAGACAGAGAAGACCTGATGGAGTGAAACCTCATAGAGCATCGTGTGGCATTTCCGCTCGCCCTGCGCCCAGGTCCTCGTGAGGCGAAGGTTCTCGGGGTCTGTTGGTAGAAATGGGCATTATCATCTTGCTGGCGGAAGCTGCAGGCACAAATGACCCCGCGGTCATGACACCACTCTAAGACGTGCCTCGGGCTCAGCAAATCATGCGCTCACGGCCTCTCCGATGCCCCTGCCGCCTGCAGGCGATCACACAGCATTCCCCGGGGGGTCCGGCTTGCACCCGTGTATTGGGACGAGATGCCCAAGCGGCTCCGGCTCCAGGAAGGTGCACCTTCAAGCACGACCCCCGCCTGCCACTCCTGGGAGAGGCAGGCGCCACAGCTCCCGCCCTGCCCAGCGGTCCTCTCGTGTCAAGCGAGAGCCATGGAGTGGGGTGCAAGACCTCTGTGGGCAGGGACTAGCCCTCCGAGAGGTTGACTGGTCGGTTGAGGGAACAAATGAACTTTTAATTCAAGCACAGCCTCCAACAAGAGAATGCAAGAGTGAATGAGGGGAGAGACGCCGGGGAGGCCAAAGGGCATGACTGGAGGACGGGTCAGGAGGAGGGAGAGGCGTGGGCACGATGGGGAAGGGGTCGACGAGAGCAAGGAGAGGAGATGGGGAGGGGGCAGGACTGACGGAGACAGCCGAGAGGTGAGGCAGAAAGACTAGAAGGACCAGCGAGGAGAGACAAGTACCTGCAGTGGGGCTGAATAAGGAAGCGTTCATTTTTCAGGGAACTCCTGGCTCTGGGGCTTAACAAAAGTTAAATGGGGGAAGCAGTAAGACTTCTGGAATGCGGGCAAGTAAGGAGGCCAGAGTAGCTTCTCACCCGACACCAGGAAAACTACAATTTGCCCAAGGAGTGAACATAAAGACACGAGAATAGCTTATTAGGCAGGGGCCACCCAAGGGTGCTCGCAAGGGCCGCACCCCAGGCATAGGACCTGGCAGTGAGAAGCTGGTAAGGGAGGCAAAAGCACAGGTGGAAAGAGACAGCCTCGCTTCAGAGAAATCTCGCTGCAAACCCTGGAGACTTCCCCACCAGGGCCTTGGACAGAGTTGCAATGACGTTATGTAGCTAAGGCAGTGGAAGTTTCCTCCAAAGGAGAAAGGGAGGCAAGAGGTAGGAGCCAGCCAGGCAGAGCGGGCGAGGCAGCCAGGTCTCCCGGAGCCCACCCGCGGGAGCCTCCCGACTCATCCTGGCTATCTGGCTCGGCATCGTCACTCTCCCTGGTCACCCCGTACGTGCGCTGTAGAAAAATTATGCAAAAGCGGGAGGGAGCCAGACAATTTCTGGAATCGGCACCCAGGGTGACCAACAGGACACAGGACTGCTTGGTGGCTGGGAGCTGGGTTCAAATCCAGACTCAGGTTCTCACTCACTGGACAATTCAGGGCCAGTGATTCCACTTTTCTGAGCCACAGTTTCCTCATCGACATAAAAGAGTAACAAGAAGTAAAAAATATAAAATACTGCCACACTGTCCAACGTGCGCAGGAAAGTTATTGCTGTTACTCAGGATTGTCATTTGGATGAATGTCCTTTCAGTCTTTTTTTCTCTACGCATTTGAATGTAGTCTATGCAACGCACCCAGCTCAGAAGGATTTTTCCAGGTCACTGGAAAAAAATGCAACCCTTGCTAAATGCAGTCTCTGGATCTCTCTGCCCTGGGATCCAAGAAGTGCATTAGGGCTCATCTCTAGCTCCGCTTTGTATCAACTGAAGAACCTGGGGATGTTCCACTCAACTACTCAGCCAAGTGAGGAGGGGCTGCAGAGAACAGAGAAGGAACACCACAGCAGATGGGCCACGAGAGCACGTAGCAATGGCCCCAGGTAAAGCCACGAACTCCACCCCATGAGCCACATCTCAGACAAGAACCAGGTTTATTTTTCCCTCTCTAGCTCCCACCAACAAATATTAAAATGCCAAACTGTGAAGGCAGTCCTTTCAGATTCTTCCTATCAGCTGGGGCCCTTTGCACACGCTGTCTCCTCCCCAGCGACACTGTTACTCAGGTACCTGGATGGGTCACACCCTCTCCTCCTTGACCAGGCTATTCTCAGAGGGCTCCTTCTTGGTGAAGCTCTCTTGGATGGCTCTATTTCAAATTGAAACGCCATGGTACCAACACCCTAACCCTCGCTCCTACCCCTGCGGATCCATTTTTCCTGGTGCTATCATCAGCTGCCATATTACATACTTTGCTTGCTTATATCTGTCTGCCTCCCCCTACAGTAGATTGTAGCCACAAAGACAGAAGATATATGGACCCAGGTGTCCTCAGCACAGCCTACAGGAGGCTTTCTGGGGCAATTTGTCATGTGAGAGAATGAGTTGCTTATAGCTAACCCCCACCCCCGGAATCCTTATAAAGGTGTAAGGGACCTTAGAAAGAAGTTGTCCCAGAGAAGAGAAGGGACTTGTCCAAGATCTCAAAGACTCTAACAGTTTAGCTGGCAAGAACATCCGCACATCAATGTTAGACTATAATGAATATCTCCTCAGTGCTCCAGTGCTCATATAGTCTTGTCTCAGGAACTATGTCCCTGATGGGATCAGCGGGGTGGGGACAGCAAACACCATCGCCTGCTCCTCAGATCTCTGAGAGTCAGGCACTGCTGTTACACCCATTTCAGAATGAGAAAGAAATTGAGGTGTTCCCCAAAGGTTCACAGTTGATAAAAAATAGAGCAATGATTCAAGTCCAGGCATCCAGCATAGTGGAAAAAGAGAATGATGACAGTGCAGGTCACCACAGCATTCCCACCACCAAGGCACCCCCAACCCTCCACCATAGTCCAGTGGGCCACCTCCCTGCTTTGTTTATCCCCTCAAACTCCATGTGTTGCGTTAATTTCTTTGTAAGGTGGGAGACAGTGATCTAGTCTCATTATTTGCATGTGGTTGTCCAGTTTTTCCAACACCATCTGTTGAAGAGACTCTCGTTTCTCTAACGTATATCTTGGTTCCTTTGTCATAGATTAACAGTCCACAGATGTGTGGGTTTATTTCTAGATTCTCAATTCTATTTCATTGATCTGTGTTTCTGTTTTTGTGCCAGCACCATGCTGCTTTGATTACTCTAGCTTTGTAGTATAGTTTGAAGTCTTGGAGTGATACTACTGCTCTTCCTCTTTTTTTTTTTTTTTTTTTTTGTCAGGATTGTTTTAGCTATTTGGGGCCTTTTGTGATTCTATATGAATTTCAGTAAGTTTGTTCTGTTTCTTTGAACATTGGAAGCTTGATAGGGATCATGTTAGATCTATATATTGCTTTGGAGAAGATGACTATTTTAAGAATGTTGACTGTTCCAGTCCATGAGCAGGGACTATCATTCCAGTTTTCGTGTCTTCTTCTATTTCTCTTAACAATGGCATAGAGTTTCATTACATAAGTCCTTCACTTCCATTGTTGAGTTTATACTTAATTCTTTTTGTTGCAATTGTGAACCAGAATTTTAAGAGGTGACCAGCCATCTTCCCTCCACTGGCTGCCTACAGAATGCTCTAAGTTGCTGGAGGATAGCTGAGCCACAGATGGTCTGGGTTCCTAAATCCCCACGGGATGGGAAGTTGCCTGCCCACCCACCCTGAAGCATTAGAGGGGTGGGAGATAAACTTTATTGTTAAATCAGAGGTCAGCAAAATTTTGTTCTGTAAATGGTCAGAGAGCAAATCGTGCAGCAAATCTGTTGGAACAGGTCACGCAATGTCTGTTGAAAAACCCAGCTCTGCTATGGAAGCTGGAGTGCTTCTGGAAACAATCTGTAAACACATGTGGCCTATGTCTCGATAAAACTTTATTCACTAAAGAAAGAGAACAGCAGGCCGGAGTTGCCCCAAAGGCTATATTCTGCCAACCCCCGGGTTAACCCCTGGATTGAGCCATTAAGTCCTTTCTGTGCAGCTGATGTTAATCAAGTCACCAGTGGGAGGGAGAGGAAGGATGAGCCAGCTAGAGTCCTGGACCAAGTGCATGGAGGCATCTCATAGTTCCAAGCCCATCTTTCCAGCCCAAACCAGGAGCAGCCATGCACCAGGCTAGCTTCCCTGCCTGTGGAAAATCATGGGAAGGGGTGGTCCCCAGAGAGAACATTGATTGCCTGACCTAATCTCACACCTTCCCAGAGGCTGCAGTCACATCATTTCAAATGAGAAGCAGCATTTTAAAAGAGGACAGAAATGCTGAATAAAACATTAAATAGAAAAACCCAGTGCAGCACTTAAGAGTGAATGCCCCAACATTTGTTGGGGGGAAGAAGCATATGTCTCAATTCCTCTGTGATTGAAAAAGATCCCGGCCTTGCTCATGCAGTCGTTAGTTGCATAACACGACCAAGGTAAAGCAGAAACTCCACGGAGGTCGCAGGACGCTGGGAGTTTGCTGCTGGTGATGGAAAGGAGCTGGGACCAGGACTGCCCAAGGCCAGGGAGAAATCATTTCAGAGACTTTCCAAGTCATCCTCCTGCTACCGGATTTTTTTTTTTTTTAATCATTACATGTTACACAATGGCACTTCTCTCTCATCATCCAACATTACTGTTAGTTCCAGCAGAAAGCCTAACAGACATAAACGGGGTGTCTGGCAGCCTCTCTGCTCCAGAGGGTGATGCGTCGGCACCAGCAGCATCTCTGCAGCTCGGGCACTGACCCCTCTGGAGGCACCAAGGTGGTCTGGTCTCCTGCCTGCACTTTCTCCCACCCAGGAACTGAGCTGACACCGGCAAATGCGCATGTCCTGGTGAGTGGGGCCCAAGGACCGCCATCATTTTTAAGCCACAAAGCGTTTGCCATGATACTGTGTCCTGTCTGGGGCCCACATTGACTTCTTTGTTCTTTTCTATCGATGAATTATGAAAGGACCACCTCATCTTTGCTTCTCGTGAACCTTCTCCCTCCTCCTTTGCTGAGTCTCTGAATCTCTACGTAAGCGCCATTACATAGACACTGCCATGCAGGGTAGCCATCTTCCACTGGACAAGTAGTTGTTGACATCTACAATCTTGGGTTCTGTTGAAGGCCCCAGAGATAGAGCAGTGAGCACAACACAGTCGCTGCTTTAAGGAGCCTACTTCGTAGTGGGAAAATGCTAAATTTATAAATTGTCACCAAAAATAATCAAATAATTAAATAATTAAAAAGTAAAGTCTCTCTGGTTTGGGGTCTCATGCAGATGTGCCCGGGCTGGGCTCTCTCCTAACAGCTGCTGACGTAAAGATACGCTGACTTTTATGGGGCCGGGGAGACGTCTCAACTCGGGAAAGTGGCCTGGGGGCCTTGCAACTGGTGATAAAGGGCCTCAACTTCCACCACTCCATTCCCATCACTTCCCAGATCCCCGGCTCCCACGGGCCTGTGTTCCCAGCCCCAAGCCAAAGATACGTGTCTGACGTGGCCTTCAAGACCCCACGTGACTTGCCTCTGCTACTTCTCTGAAGGCCTCCTTGATTCCTTCTCTCCAGTCCACTGGTTTCTCTGTTGTTCTTCAGACCCACAGAGCTTATTCTCACCTCAGGACCTTTGCACCTGCTGTGCCCTCCCCCAGTTGCTCCTCCCCCAGGGAGTCATCAGATTAGCACGTCCCAAGCTCTTTCCCATGAAATAGCAGCTGCACTCTACTCTCTTGCCCTGCTGTTAGGGACTGGACGTTTGTGTCCCCAAATCCATATGCTGCGATCCTGCCCTGCTTGTGATGGCATCAGGAGGCGGGAGGGGCTTGGGGAGTGACTAGATCAGTGCTTTATAAAAAGACAAGACTTTCCCCACTCCCTCTCAATTGAGGACACAGCAAAACACCGGCAGGCAGTCACCTGCAAGCAGAAAGCGGGTCCCCACTGCAGCTGCTGGCACCTTGATCTTGGACTTCTGGCCTCCAGAACTGTGAGCAATTATGAACGCTGTTTAAGGCCCAGTTCCAGCCAAGTGTGCTAGCAGCCGGCCCTGCCCAGGAGACCTGCTTTCTGCTTCTCTTCCCAGCCCACCTCGTGCCCTGAGACAGCACATCCTCACTGTCGGTGCCTGCGCCTGCCCCTCCCAGACATCGGCCAGGCTGGCCTGTGGGAAGACGCGCTCTGCGGCTGGGACTTGCTGCGCCCACGTCCTGCCCACCCGTCCCCAGGCTGCGTGGTTGTCAGAGGGAGGCTGCTTCCGGAAGGTAAATCTGAGGCTCGCTGCCCCCTCCACCATGGTTCTGAAGCCTTCAGTGGCTTCTCTCTGCTCTTCAGATAAAGATGCAGCCCCCTAAAGTGGCCTCGTCCCCTTGCAGTCTCGCCCTTGTCCGCCTTCACCCTCACCCTCCATGCTCAGAGTCTTCTCCGGATGGCGTCACACCTTACGCTTGCTGTAGTCCCTCCTGCCACAGGGCCTGGGCCCAGGCTGTTCCCACTTTCTCCACCCCCTACAAATCCCAGCTTCGTGGGCAACCTTCCCTGACCTCCAGGAGTAGACTTTGCACCCTCACAAGTCAGCAGCTCAGGGGAGCGCCACAACACACGGCGTCCTGTGTGTTCTACGTATTTCATGTAAATGAAGACATTCCTCCCCGGGACCTGTCATTACCCGCAATGGACAGATGGGGACACCGAGGAACGGAAGAGCAAGGGGGCACAGCTAGAAAGTACTCTGGACCCTCAGGCAGCAGCAGGGGAGGCCCCTGGCACACAACCTGTGAGGAAGGGTGAGGCTGAGTCACTGGTTCCATCTGACTCCTGCTCAAACTCCCGACAGGAGGCCTCTGCTTGTGCACGAGACCAGCGTCCACTGTCCCTCGCCCCCAGAGAGCCGCCAAACCCATCAGCATGCCCACTGCCCAGCACTCCTGACACCCAGGACACCCCACCTGTGCCCCAGCTGGCCTGCAGCTCTTGCATTGCACCGCAGGCACATGTGGACGCCTGAATTGGGCTTGATGGTGTGACTCTCCTCAGGAACATGTCCCTGGCACCCCCACCTGTCATGCCAACCTCTGATTGTGATAAAACTCCAACATTTATGAAGATTCTAGCACACAGGATTCTGCAGAGAGAAAGGCTGCAGAGTGAAGAGGCTTTAGTCAGGCCTGGTTGTAAATCATTCATTCATTCAGCAAGTAGCATCGTGCGCTGGCCAGAGGATGGGCGCACGCAGGAGACCAGGGCGAACCTGGATGGGCTCTGCCATTGGGGACCCAGTGCCTGGGGAGAGACAGACCCTACAGACGCCAAGCACAGGCGAGGAAACCGGCAGCTGTGCCACATGCCACGACGACGAGCAGAGAGCTCTGGCAAGTGAACGCGAGTGTGGGTGGGCGCTGGAGCCATCTTGAAAACTGAGCTGTGATCCGCCCTTGACAAGTTTCTTGCCCTTAGGCAAGTCTCTCAACCCCTCCAAGCCAGACTTCACAAAGGCTTAGCCAGGAGTGGTTACATCCACCGCACGTGCGAACGCTCGGAAACGGAACTGTGTGGGGCCCGCCTGGGGAACGGGTGGGAGAGGACACTGGCGCAGACCAGGAGGGGGGCAGCCACACAAGCAGGTGCCACCAGCACCATCCAGGGCTGCTCCCGCCAGTCCTGTGGGGAGCTCCTGCATGCAGCCTTCTGTGCACTGAGACAGCCGGGCCGCGGCCACCAAGACAGCCAAGCCTGAGGAAGGCAGGTGGGCACCTCCCGCACCTCTCCAGGTCACCACACAGAGAAGAGACAGAGACAGATGGGCCCGCTTTCTGCCTCTTCTTTACTTCTTCCCTGTCGCCCCGGGCCAAGCAGCCAGCAAGGAACACCTGCTGGAAGGCCTCCCAGGAAGAGGCCAGAACCTGTCGGAGATGGACGTCTTCGCGAGGGCAGCTGGCCGGGAGCACTGAGATGAGCGGGCAGAGGGCAGATGGGTCTGTGTTCTGTCTGACCACGGTGCCCTGTTCCCAGACACAGGCCTGCCGTTCTCCGCCTCCAGGCTGGCCACGATGGGGAGCTTAGCAACTTGGGTCAGACCTGCCTCAGATAGGACAGAGCTGGCTCAGGCAGAAGAACCATGATTTGCTGGCCGGCGGTCAAGGTCAAGAGACTGGGAGTCGCTCATCTTTGAAAAGGCCCGTGTGGGAGAAAAGTGGTTTTATCTATTCAGGAGACTGGCCAGGCCCTGGCGTTCTGAAAGGCTCTGAAAACAGAGGTATCCACCCCACGCAGGCCCACTACACACACACACACACACACACACACACACATTTCATGCATGATAGGTGTATGTGTGTCTGCGTGCAAACACAGGTGGCACATGTGTGTGCAGAAATATACATGCGTGTTGAGCCACGTGGATCCACCTGTAATGTATCTGGACTCACACAAATACACAGACACATGTGCAAACATATAAGTGTGTGTGTGTGTGTGTGTGTGTGTGCAAGCAGAGACAGAAATGTATATAGAGACTCGGCGAGACATACACAAATACATGTAGAGAGACAAGCACGTGTGTGCACACAATGCACTATAGGGAGGAGAGAGAAAATACACACATGCACAAATGCATGCACACACGCGCGTGCAGGCACTGCTGTTATGTCATCACAGGCACACTAAACAGCTGTCAGTGGTCCCCCATGAAAACAAGCTGGTCTGGCCCTCAGGTTCCACGGCTGGACCTCACCCTCCTTATTGGCGACCACCTGCCTTGAAGGGTCACCCTCCCCCCGGCCCAGCCCACACTGCTGCTCCCCAACTTTCACCATTCAGAACCCGTCTTGGTGACATTTGCTGTATCTGCAAACCACCTATTTTATTAGTAACTTAGTGTTTTGAATTAAGTTTGTTTTCACCCACATAAATTTATTTTCAAAAGTAACTTACTCGCATCACCGAAAGTGAAAACTCGGTATCGTTCACCACGACATAAAGGCGGCCCTGAAGGTAAACACAGTCAACACGGGAGAAAGCGGGTGAACTCACACGAGCTGGGGCTTAGGCCACCCAGTCCTCAGAGGCCGCCCGGTCTACCCAGTCCCACATTCCCCTAAGGCGTGCAAACACACTTTTGAATCATATAATTGCAAAATGGGTTTTACAATTTTTTTTTCATTTTTCATTTTTGCACAATGTTTGCATTTTCATCTTGGTTATAGTCCCTACACAATCCTCACCCCCTGGGAAAAATATTCCAGGAACACTTACTGATTTACATTCAGATTGAAAGAGTGAAGTCCGGCCACTGTTCTATTTTTACAGAACATACAATAATCTGTGGTATTATTATAAAGTAATGATACCAAAAAAAAAAAAAAAAACCCAAGAGAGACTAGGGTGAGAGGGAAGCCGGTGATAAACATGATACTTCTCCTTGACGTAACCTGGAGACCTGGGTGAGGATTTAAAAGATGGACGAATAGCGCAGGTATTGGTCTGACCCCTCCGCTCATCTCCAGGACACCGGCTTGCAGCCCACCTGACACACAGGAGATGGGCCTGCAGATGTGGGGGCTGGGCAATCCCAACAGGTGCAGAAAATGTGGGTACCACAACAAGTCTCCCGCTTCATCCTGTAGTTTCGTCATCCTTAAGCGCCTTCCAGAACCCCCCAGTAAGAATGAACTCCACCTGGCTGCAAATCCATCAGACACAGCATCCTCTTGGGCTTTGCCCCACACACCCTGCCCCGTGCACCTGCACCCCTTTCTCTCAAGCTCTCTTCATATTCTCCCGTCCTGGAAAACCTGGACTGAGCAGTTTCCCCTAAATGAGACTCTCGTGTCCACACCCTCCCCCCTCCATCCCGCATTTCTGCTCTACCTCAAGCATCCTTCCAGTTCCTCAAAAGCTTTTAAGCATCCTTAAGGCACACCCAAGGGTCACCTTCTCCAGGTCTCAGCACCCAGGGCCAGTGGCTCTCAAACCTAAGCGTCCATCGTCACCACCTTGGGGGATCTGATTCAGGAGGACTTCAGCCTCACCTTCTGGGGTGCTGGTGCAGCTGGTTAGGGGGCAGGCACACAACACATTCTGTAGCATTTCACTTCCTTTCTGCCTCCTGTGTCTGGGTAAAATGGTCATGGAAGGGTTACCACATTCCCTGGAACCACACCCTCACTTGTGCGACTGACAGCGGGGGTCTTCCCGAAATGCCCCATTAATCACACTGCTTATCCTGATGCACTGGTTCCCAGAGCTGATGTTACAAAGTAGCACAAACTGAGTGACTTAAGCCACTCACAGCTCTGGAGGCTGGAAGTCGGAAATCAAGACGTGTGCAAGGCTGGTTCCTTAAGGAAAAATCCATCTCCTGCCCTCCTCCCAGCTGCTGGCAGCCTCAAGTATTCCTTGGCTTAGAGAAGGCGTTCTCCCCATTTATGCCTTAAATAAAAATAGTAGCACTTATTATATTTTTAAAATGACGTGCCTGCACATCGTCTTCCCTCGCACGCACCCGTCTGTCCAATGTCCCCTTTGAACGAGGACCTAGTCACTGTGGGTTGGCACCATGCAAACGACCTCTGCAAAGACCCTCTGTTCACATGAGGCCTCATTCTGGGATTCTGGGGGTCAGGACGCCAATGTAGTTTTCTGAATGTGGGGTACATTCACCCCACGACACCCCATGGTGGGTAATATCTCTGGTCCCAGGAGGACCCACACTGTGGAGACTAGCACTCCTTGCCGGGATGACACACCATCTCTGTGACGTCTCCCGCCACCGGTCCCAGCATCAGAATTTGGGCTACTGGAGAATTCCACTCGGGTTAGCACAAGTGAGCAGCTCTTGTCATTATGCAACGTGCTGACCTGGTTGGTGACTGAAATAAAAGGGCGTTGGGAGCCATGGAAAGCTCCTGCTCCTCGTCCCTCCAAGGCGTTTTCCCACAGCTTTCTCCTTGAGATGCACAACGCCGCCTTATGTAACTGCATTCCCTGCACCACGTCAACGAAGCGGCTTCTAAGTCCTCTGTGGAAACAGCGGTCATGTCTCCCCTTGCTTGAGTCCATGGCCCCCAGCGTGAAGCCCCCAAGCTGGGCCCAGCCTGCCTCCCTTCCTCTCGGTCACTGGGTATCCAGAGTGATCTTTCTAGGAAGCAAATTAGACCAGGTCACTCCCCTGCTTTGAAGGCCTCGAGTGACAGCCCGCCGCCCTAGGAAGTCTACACTTAGAGGGACAGTCAAGGCTCCCTGTTCTTCTGCAGGAGACTCCTTCTCTACTTGGCCTAAGCCTCCCCCACACTGGCTGTCCTCCCAGGCAAGCCCCCTCCTTGCAGCTTCTCTCGGTCCCCCCACAACCTCAGATCTTTCCCTCTGCTCTGCCCAGACCAGGGTTTCTCACCTCAGCCCTGAGAATGTTAGAGGTCAGATAATTCTTCCACAGGGGTGTCCTACACACTACACACTGGTTAGGCCTCCCTGGCCTCTACCTCCAGGTGCCAGTAATGCTTCCCCTCCCTCAGTTTGGACAAAAATGTCCCCGCTCATTGTTTAGTGTCCCCGGGACTTGGTAATCTCAAAGGGTCCTTAGAATCAGGGTAGTGTCACCTCCTCCAGGAAGCTCTCCTATTCCTTCTTCAGACCCCGTGGGGTAGTACCCTATTCGTCCACATCCTTCACCCCGAAAATTCGTTATGTACTGAATTTGGGTCTCCCCCAAATTAGACTGAACCACATCTGCTTCGATTTTGTGCCTCCCTGGTGCTGGCACCACACCTGCCTGGCACGAGGCAGATGCTCCTGGCTTGCCCCTGACTTCTGCTGTCTGGGGCCTGGCAGGGGATCCTTGTGCTCCCGGAAGCTCTTCCAGCACCAAACAAATGTCAAGGCCCCTGGAGAAGCAGCCGGGTGACTCAGCCTCTCCCGCCACGCTCATTCCCACACCCTGTCATTGTTCAGTGGGTGGAACTCCAGGTGTCAATTAACAACAATTAATGGGATTTTTTTATTTCAATAAACTTTATCCCCTTATAATACAAAAAAGTGAATTTAATTTTTAAGATCTCATTTCTTCTATGAAACCTTCTCAGTTTTATAAGCTAATTTTTGCAAGCTAATTGTTCCAACAACCAGCCTACTAAAGGTATAATGCAGAGTAGGAATTCCAGGGGGAGAGGTGTGCAAAGTAAATCTTAATAAATTTTGAATCATATTTTCAATGCACTGGGTGGGGTGTGGGTTTGATAATTAGAGAGAATCTTCAGTAAAGGTTCAATAAAATGACAAATTCTTCTATAAAGAGATTACTCACTCTGCTGTACCTATTCCCCAAAGCTAAATTATTATATAAAAGTCTGACTTTGAACAAGCTAGCCCAGTTCTTCAAGCAAGGCCCTGTCCTCCAAGCTCTCCACAATACAAGTACCCCTTAGACAAAGGGCAGAACCTCTTCCGGAGGGCAGGCCTCACGGGTCTCAGTCTCTAAGCTTGCTTCTTCATCTGAAAAATGGGGTAATAGTGCCTTTCACCCTAAAATGTCATAAGGGTTAAAGATAGATAGATGGAAGGGTGGATGGATGGATAGATGGGGGGGAGGGGAGAGAGAGAGAGAGAGAGAGAGATGGAAGGATAGACCATAGATAATAAATGGATGGATGAATGAATGGACAGATCATAAATGGATGGACGGACAGATGATAGACAGACATAGATGATAAATGGATGGATGACTGATAGGTAGACAGACCGAGAGACACAGTAAGTCAACAAGCTGGCTGACACCCTTGGTGTGAATATACTCCTCACCAACTCCAATTCCCATCTCTAAGTGTGTAAACTGAACTCTTGCTAAAAGCCCAGTTCAAATCCCACCTCCTCCACAAATGTGCTCATTGCAAGAAGTCCATTTCCTCTTGGAATCTACATCTTTCCTCTGACACTTCCTCTGTCCTCTCCTGGATCCCAAGTAGCTTTCCACCGTGGAACACAGTCTCTGGCACATCTTACACTCTCTCTTTACTGTGATTGCCAGGGCCCATGTCTAACACCCCACGTCCCCCTTGACACCCAGAACAAGGAAATATTCACAATAGATGTTCTGCGTGGTCATGTACATGAGTAGTGACACCAGCAGAGCAGAGCAGCCCCGACCACCAGATAATTTTCTATTATGCAGTGCTGGTCACACCCTACACATGGTAGTTCTTAAATAGGTCCACAACTTTTTTAGTACCCCACCTTCAAGAGTTGGAGCCAGCCCACCCCCACCCCATAACTTAGCAACTCACTTGAACAGCACAAGGCGGAAATGAGAGTCTGTGACTTCTAAGAGGAGGTCAACAAAAGCCCATGGCTCCCTGCCCTGAGGCCCTCTGGGATGCCTCATGCCCATGGAGAAAGGACAAACCATGAGGATTCTCACTTCGTCCCACGGAGACTGCAAAGCCGGCTGGCAAGGCCTCCTGCCAAGAGTAGTGTGAGCGCTCAAAGCCCTTGCTTCAGCCTCCACCCCACCTTCCGCAGCTGCCAACCCAGCCAATGTGCTGACCTTGACCTCGTGAGATGCCCAGGCCAGAATGCCCCAGAGGAGTGGCTCCTGACCCACAGGCATCGGGAGATGATAAGGGTTGTTGCTGCCAACTGCTAAGTATGGGGAAATTTGTTCGGTACCTGTGGCTGCTTAACTCACCCCACCAGTACCTGGTTCAGGAATTGGATCCAATTCCAGGCAATGGTGAGAAGCTACGGCAGAGGGGTCTTGCGGAAGGCATCCTGAGGGGGCTTGTAGGCCTGTAAGGGCCTTCTGCTAACAGTTGTGTGTGTTTAGAGTGATACCCAAAGCTCAGAATTGTCTGTGGGGCCAGCCAGTGAGGGGAGCCAGTGCAAGGACGGAGTTAGAGGGATGATGCCAATGCAGAGTCCACTGGCCCCAAAACCTGATCTCCCCCGACTGGCCGAGTCCAGGCAGCCACATCTCAACGTGTCCCCACAGCTGCCCCTCCTGGGCCCCCACACTTGGTGTCAGCCATTGGCCTCTTCCCCCAGAGTATTTCCAATCTCTCCGGAATCCTCCACTCTAGGGATTATCACCCCTACATTAAAGATGAGGAAACCGATGCTCAAAAGAGGTTAAGTTACTTGACCCAGGTCACAAATCCGGTGAGAGACCCAGCTGGGGATCGGGAGAGACCTGCTTAGTCTAAGTCCTCGTTCCTTCCCACACGCCATGCTGATGAGCAAAATGGCTGCAAGAAAGATCCCGAAGGCAGCAAGTCTTCAACCCACTCCTTACCTCTGCGTGGAGCCAAGCACTGCCTCTGCCGTGCGGCCTCTGAGGCTGGACAGTCTGCATGTGATTTTCCACTTCTCACTATATAAAGTGTGATTTCTCAATATCCTACAAGCACACCACCAACCTTCAATTATCTCCGCTGGGAACATGTCAGCCACCACCCGAGCCGCAGTGAAGGCTTCCTGCGCTGAACCCCTACTGCACTGCTAACCGGAGCTCCGTGGAATAGTGCTAAAGGGTTTTCAAAGTGTTTCAGGCATCCTAACCGCCTCCACCAGCGCAACTGTCTGTTTCTTTTGATCAAATCCCCGCAGCAAATGCTTCTCTTGGCTGGCCCCCGAGTCTAGCTAGCAAGATATTAGGCACGATGCGGGTCTGGTACACGCTTCTCCTCTCTAAAGGTCATGTCCACGTGGCTCTTGGCTGCTTTGAGAACATGCCCTTGTTCAATCCTTGTGAGGCTGTCCCTAATGGCACCCTCAAACCCCCAAATTAAGGCCCAGTTTTCGAGGCTATCACTGTGTTCTGTATGTATCTTTAGAAAACAAGCATCCCACTGCTTTATGAATACGGGTTTTTGAAAATTTCTTGGGGAATCGGGTATATGAGAAACCACATTCAATTGCCCAAGCCCCATGGCTGGTAGTTAGGAGGAGCTCAATTCATGGTGATGAAATGGATGCACGCACCGTCCTCCCTCAGATGATAGCCATGTCCTCTCTGTTTCAGCCACTGCAGGCATCAGCCCACTGTCCTGCACTGATGTTGGAGACTTTCTCCTCGACTGGATGGGGAGAGAGGGAGGAGTGGACACCATCCACCTTGTACCTCCGTCACCAAGCACGGGCACCAATCATCCTCATATCTGCACATACATGCAACAACGGCAGTCTGTTTAGTCAACCATCCAAGCAGTCACCCTTCCTTAATCAAGGACAATACAATTGTTGGACAATACAAAGAAATTGGTCTTGCATGAAACATTTACTAGACATTATCACCTGGCAGAAATACGTTCAAAAAGAATTCTTTTAAAAAGTATGTTGGGGCAGCACTGGTTGATGTAAGTTCTTCCAGTTGGCGACCACTGCTTGGCAGTTGGCTGAAGCCCTCCCTGGAGCCTTGCAGCCTCAAGAGCTTCTGACAGGTTCTGGCCTATGAAAATGTATCCCAGGATGCAAACTACCATACTACATACCCCCTGGAAGCTAGTATTTCTTGCCCTCAAAAAGAAGCAAGTTATAAATGTTCTTCCCTCCCCTCTCATTTGCAGGGGCCTCTGGCTGGGTGGCATCCTTCTGCACAGCAGGCTCCACCTCAGGGCTCTGGGAGATTGGCCTGCATGGCTCAGACTGCAGAAGAGAGAGATTCAAGATGGCCCACAGCTCTCCCATCAATTAATCCTGAGTGAACTCCTACCAGAGGTGACGTCCTAGCCTCAGGGTCTGGCAGCAAGCCTGATGGAGGTAAGAAGTGCCAGACTGGGTCAGACCAATGACCCGTTCAGGCCACAGCACTGTCTGAAAGAGGAATCCAGAAAAGAACTATGTGTCTCTGGTGATGTCAGCCATGAAAAATGTGCAAAGTCCTTAGCAGATCATGGTGGCGGCCCATCCAACTCGATGCGCCCTTTCTCTCCTGCTGATGGAGTCCCCATTTTGTCCAGGTGTCTACCTAACCCTCCAAAGCTCCTCCTTTTTCCCTCCACCACACTTTCTCAACCTCTGTACTGCCGCCATTTTGGACAAGATCATTCTTGGCTGCAGGGAGCCTCCTCTGCATTGCCGGCTACTCTGCAGCTAGAGACTAAGAGCAACACCCTCCACACCCAGGTGTGACAACCAAAAATACCTCCAGACATTGTCCTTAGGAGAGAGGGAGACAAAATTGCCTCCAGTTGAGAACTGCTGTTCTAAACCAACACCATCCCCCTACTGCCTGAGTTTTGATTGGTTCAAGGGTGAACATATGATCTAGTTTTGACAAATGAAACATGAGGGAAATCCATTTGAGGGCTTCTGAGTAATTTTTTTTTTAATTTTAATAAGATATGAAATAGAAGGTCTTTCTCTGGTGGCTGACATGTCTAGACCTGATCCCTAGAACTGCAGCACACACCTTACATCTACCTGAGAGTACAGTCAATGAAAAGCTATTATTTTTAAAAGCCCTGGCTCCCTAATTGATTGAACCAACCCTAGGGTCACCAGACCTGAAGACTTTTTGTTACATGAGATAATAAATGTCTTTACTGACAAACAAATTTGAGTTGGGATTTGTTACTTGCAGCCAACCCATCCTAACAGATACACCTTCCTATCTCCTCCATATCAACCCACTTACCTCTGTCACTCATTAGTTAATCGAAATGTCACCTTTGAATGCATTCAAAAAGCCCATGTGGGACAGTTTAAAGAACACTAGAGTCTACTGGAGAATCATATTGCAGTGGATAAATGAATCAAACTAACATATTGCACCTCAAACTGACAAAGTGTTTTATGTCAACTGTATCCCAATGAAAAAAAATTGAAGAGCCCTGGATTATGAGTCAGATGGAGCTAAATTCAAGTAGCAGCTTGTAAGGGGAAGGAAGGGGCACTGTGCAGACCGGGGCAAAGGAGGAGCCCTCAGTGGCTTTTCAGGCTTTTATTGGGATTTACCAGGTACACAGAAGGCAGGGTCCTGGGGGGCCGGGAGGCTGGCAGCCCTCCTAGCCCCCGGCAAGTCTTCACTCTATCTGGGCTCTCCAGCGTTCTCTGTTGATCTCTGCTGCTCTGCTCTCTCATGGTTCTGCTTCTGCTTTTTTGCTTCGTTCTGCTTCTGCTTGCATCCCCATGACACCACCCTTAAAAGCCCCCGGACTTGGCCCAGGTGAATCCCATCTACACATGCCCACACCCTACTCCAGGTGCTCACCATCAGGCATGCATTCAGGACTACAGGGTTCCGTCATCTATCGTAATGGCGGGAGGGAAGAAAAGCCTGATGCTTTTACCTTACCCTACACAGCTCTAACATGAGCATGCCATCTTCAGAAATCACTTCATTTCCCTCACCTCTGCGATGGTGATACCACCACCAGCCCTTTGGGATTTTACGATGGTCAAATGTAGCGATATGAAAACGCTCAGTGAACTCTAAATTCTTCACCAACATCATTTCATTTTTAGTCCCTTCCCCCCTTTGAAGAATGGAATCTCTAATATTCAGACACTCAGTTACATGGTGTAAGGGCCGGACTGGGCACAGGTGCAGGTTTTCTGATCCCATGCAGACCGGGTAAAGGAGGAGTCAGAGTCCTCAGTGGTTTTGCAGGTCTTTTATTGGGGTTCACCAGGCATATGACAGGCAGGGGTGCTGGCTGGGGAGCTGGGAGGCTGGCAGGCCTCCCAGCCCCCAGCAAGTCTTTACTCTATCTGGGCTCTCTGGCGTTCTCTGCTTCTGCGTCGGCTTCTCCTTCAGGTTCTGCTGCTGCTGGCTGGGGCTGCTGGCATCACCCCGTGACGCCGCCCTTAAAAGCACAGTCTTAGCTCAGCTGAATCCCATCTACCTATGCACACACCCTATTCCAGGTGCCCGCCATCAGGCATGCATTCAGGACAAGGATCCATCATCTATCCTGATGGCGGAAGGGCAGAAAAGCCTGATATTTTCTTTACCCTACAGTCCACCCCCTCAGGGTTTTCTGCCATACAGTCTACACATATATACAATTTTCTAAGCAAACAAACAATGCAGCCATGGCCCACAAAAGCAAATACATCAAATATCAAAATACAATATAACAAAATACAACAGAACACAAATAAGTCCAGGCAGGGCACCAACCAAGTGCAAAAGACAATTATTGGTACCAGCAGATGAGCCACCAAATCTGCTGCCAAAGGCACTGCTCATACGAGGGAGGGGAAATCACACACGGCATCTGCTATAACACACCAGGAGCCGTCAGGCTTCCTGGCCTTCTCTGGCTGTAGTCTCGGCTACAAGGCACACACAGCATCCACCCCCAGGATGCACTAGCTCTGGGATTGGCAATTTTATTCTGTTGGGGGTAATCGCCAACCCTCAGGGTTTCTGTCTGCAGTCGCTCCAACACTCGGCCTTCATGGCCACCCATGCGACTCACAGACCCCTGCACTCAGGCCAACCCACTGCACAAGCACATGGGTCGGGGATCCAAACTTTGCATTCGGCTTGGGCTCCACCCCAAGCCACATTCCCCACCTGTCCCCCAAGGACAGGTTCCTCAGTTCCTCACCCTCACTCAAGAATAAGCAGGGTATCACCCACAGGGATTTTACGAGACTCACAGTTCTTCAGCATACTCAGGCTGCTTAACAGCCACTCAGGGCTTCTCAACTTAGCATCAGTACCAGCTTTTGCCTTCTTAGTTGGCTTTTCTCCTCCACCTGGTTGCTGGGCATGCACAGGCTGCTTTTGGCCATCAAGGCCCACTGGCCACCCCCAGATTCTCAAAAAAAAAACATAACCTGCCAAGGTCCTCCGCCTTTTGGCGGGATTGTCAGTCCAAGATCATCAGTTCATCAGTCTATCAGTCCAAGTCCATTGGCCTCTCCCTGCTTCAGCAACGGGGGTCATTGGCTGGTCCTTTCCGGTGTCGTTGGCTGGTCCTATACGGTGTCATTGGCTGGTCCTTTCCGGTGTCGTTGGCTGGTCCTTTCAGGCGTCTCCTTCACGCCAGGTCTCATCCTGTAGCTCGTGGACGTATCCATCTTCTATACCGCCATGGCGCCTCCAGCGTCGTCACAGGCAGTCTTTTACTCCTTAGTCCCTCCAGGTCTTTGGAGGGCTCCAATACCCGTCTGCATGGATCTTGCCGACTTACGCCATTTGTAAAGTCAGGAACTGGGCACAGTGCAGGTTTTCTGATCCCATGCAGACCGGGTAAAGGAGGAGTCAGAGTCCTCAGTGGTTTTGCAGGTCTTTTATTGGGGTTCACCAGGCATATGGCAGGCAGGGGTGCTGGCTGGGGAGCTGGGAGGCTGGCAGGCCTCCCAGCCCCCAGCAAGTCTTTACTCTATCTGGGCTCTCTGGCGTTCTCTGCTTCTGCGTCGGCTTCTCCTTCAGGTTCTGCTGCTGCTGGCTGGGGCTGCTGGCATCACCCCGTGACGCCGCCCTTAAAAAGCACAGTCTTAGCTCAGCTGAATCCCATCTACCTATGCACACACCCTATTCCAGGTGCCCGCCATCAGGCATGCATTCAGGACAAGGATCCATCATCTATCCTGATGGCGGAAGGGCAGAAAAGCCTGATATTTTCTTTACCCTACACATGGGGAGATCAGTTTCCCAACCCAGGCACTGTTGATGTTTGGGGTTGAGCGATTCTGTGTCGTGGGGCTTGCTCTGTGCACTGTAGGATATTTAGCAGCATCCCTGACCTCTACCCACTACATACCAGAGGCACCCCCCACCACCACCTTGCAATCAAGACAACCAAAAATGTCTGCAGACATTGTGAAAGGGAGGCCATTTCACCCAACAAAATTTGCCCGCATTGCAAACCACTGGTATAAACAATACGGATATCTAGATGGAAAGACATGTTCCTTGACCTCAAGGAACTTACACCCTTGTATAATCATTTATGTTTATACTGTAAAACTTCCACAGTCATGACTGGTAGCAGAGAGACATGTAGATCGAACCCACATGCTGGCTCCCCACTCTACCAGCTTGGGGTCATTACTGTCTCAAACTCAGTGCCCATGTCCAGAAAATAAAGTATTTGTCTGAATATTTTCAGGGATGTCAGCTTAAATAAGGTAATGTGTATTAAATACCTAAACATAGCTGGCATACAATTAATACTCAATATGAGTCAGCTTTGCTTATTATTGTGTCCTGATTTAAAGATGGTTGCTTGGTGTTAAGAGTTGGGAATCTCAATTTCTATTACCTTCTTTGCTTTACAGACTGGAGACCCACAGCTGATACACATGTTCCTGCTTTATACCCAAATCCCCACGGTCTTGTTTCCAGGTGAGCAAGTCCGGCCTGACTTCTACCTGTCAGCATCTGCATCTTTGTCGGAAAGTAACTCTGAACCCCACATAGCCCAGACCACTCTGACCCACCCTGAAACAGCTTTTAACTGATAGCTGTGGGGCAGGGGGATCGAGAAACCCCAGCTTCATCATTCCTTGTGAGCTAATTCTCAGGCAAGTGTTTTACAGAGACTCCTAGGACTTCCCTGCAAGATGAGGCTTCCTTGGCCCATGGTGGTAGCTGGCTGAAGAGCATGCCCCCTTATTGGAGGCATTCTCCACCTGTACCACCTCCCCTCTCCTCTGCCACTGTCTCTGTGTGACCCAGATAAGTCAGTGCACTGGATCTGGTCTGCTTCTAGGGGATGCCACTCAGGCACTCAGACACTCAGTTTGTGACTCAGTCCAGAATCCAGAGTTTAGTGGCTGGTTAGAGTCCCATTTCCAACATTTATTAGTAGGTGATTTTACCTCTGTATGGCTCAGTTTTCTTTATGTAAAATGGAGATAATAACCCCTACAAAGTATCAGTGAAGATAAAATGAGTTAATATTTGGTAAAGATTTAAAATAGTGTGAGGTGCCCCATAAGTCCCACATAAGTAATTAATTCTTTAAAGCTTCGTGATGAATCCCAGTCTCCTGAGCAGCCTGGATCAAGTTGCCAGAGCTTGGGATTCCTGCCTACTGCCTCAAGCCAACATACCAGGAATTGTTTAAGAATCTGATTTCCAAATAGTCAAACAACAGCAAGAAGGAAGCTTCCCCACTTGCCCCAAGCACAGTCCAGCCTTCATTAGTGAAGGCATATGTGGGAACATGTTGCCTGCACACTGTCTGGATTCCTGAACTTGAATTAACACTCAGGAATGTGCTGGATAGATCTGCAGCTGCCCAATAATCCCTCTGGTCCAGGAAATAAACCAGCAACATCAATGGCACCAAATGTTGACAGACCCCAGCGCTGTGCCCTGCAGACACGGACATTGCCTGGGCTGTGAAATGGGCAAGCCACAGTCAGCCCAGCCCACAAGACAACAGCATCGCTAGACTTGGCTGCTCCAGGCTGATGCCTAAGTGGCCAGAATAGCTCCCTCCATAAAGGATGCCTTGCCCTGATTCCTTTCTCCACTTCAACCATGTAGAGTTGCTATTTCCCAAAACCTTTCTACACCCTGCAGCGGGGATCTCAATGCTGCGACAAGTTCCACTAGTCTGTTTCCTGCTGAGCCGGGGTGCGGTGGGGGCGGGAGTGGGGGGGCAGTGGGAGTTCTCTGGCCCAGTCCCTGCCTGCCCAGGGCTCTTGCAGCAGAAACTTGCTTTCTCTGTTCTGAGCTATTCACCTCCAAGTTGTTGCTATTCCATAGGAGAGCCAAAGGGGAGGAAAATCTATAATAGTATTTTAATTTTCTGGTATGTCACTCTCCATGCTGAAATAGCCTTTCCAAAGGCAAGAGCACCTCGTGGCAAAAGGCCAGTGAATTTCAATGAATGTCGGTATCTGGAGAGACTAGAATTTTGTTTTCTGGGTAGTGGGGTGACAACGAAAGGATAGATTGCTTATTTATTTATTTAAATTTATTCTTAACTTAAATTTAAAGGTGTTTGCTATGTACAAGACTCCGTGCCAAGAACTTTATATTCATTATCTCAAATGCGACTTTCTCTGGGAGCCCAGCACAACCACCCTATTCAAATGGTCAACAACTTGTCCGATGACACACCCTTCCCTTCTCTTCTTGATTGTTCCCCATTACACTCAGCACACCCCAATATAGAATTTATTCCTTTAATATGTCTATCTGTTTCTCCTGATTAAAATGGAAGATCTGTAAGGGCAGGAAATTGAGTACTTTTTTCCATGGGTGCACAGACCATAGGAAGCTTCTGATTAACATTTACTGAATGAATGGATGAATCGCCTGGAATCATTCGGGTAACATAATAGAAAGGCCACAGTTATCATCACACCCATTCCAGCATACAATTAGACAGAATAATGGCTCCCTCCCTGTGCATGTCCTAACACTAGAAACCTTTCAACATCTCAAGATTACATGGCAAAAGAGACTTAGCAGATGTGATTTGGAGATGGAAAGATTGCTCTGAATTATCCGATCGGACTCAAGGTAATCACAAGTGTCCCTGTAAGGGCGAGACAGAGGGGTAGAGGGAGTGAGATTTGAAGAGGCTGCCAGCTTTGAAGACAGAGGAAGGAGCCAAGAGCCTAGGAATGAATGCGGATGAGCACCAGACACTGAAAAAGGAGTTTCCAGAGGAAAACAGCCCTGCTTTCACACGCCTGGATTTCAAACCTGTTGGCCAGGTAGAATAACAAGAAATAAGTCAGTAAGACCCATTTTGGATTCTGTCTTGCAGAACGCATACCTTACACAAGATAATACGTGTCACTTTAAGCTACTATGCTTGCGGTAGTGGTTAGCACAGCAAGAGGAAACTGATACATGGCTCAGGTAAGGGAGCCAGCACTTAGGGTCGAGGCCCACGAGCACAGATGTAAACACAGTCAGAGCTCTGGAGCTCCACAGCTCTCCCTCTCACTGTGGACAAGGCCAGAGAGGTCAGAGCTCAGGGCACAGGTGAAATAGAAAGCCACAGGCGATGTGTAACTCTCAGCTCCCGGATGTTGAGCTATCACACCAGGATCATTCAGAACCTACTGTGCTCATTTAGCACCTACTGCGCACTTTGGGGCAGACTTTCTTCTCCATGTGGCGTCCCACCTCCAGTTCAGATGCCAGCCGCCAGCACTGACAATGTGCCAACAACATCAAGACTCCACCCCGCGTGGGTCTCCGAGTGCAGTGAAGGAGTCTCACACATGTGGCGACAGAACCCTGGAAAGAGAAATTACACAGCACAGGGACACTGCAGAGCCAAGATGTGGGCTGACACATAGTAGGTGCGCAGTAAATACTGGTTGCCTGAACAAGCAAGTGAGTAATAACTCAAAGCATTTTTTTTACATTACATTTTTTACATTACATTTCTTTATTATAAATGGCTTTCTTTCCAGATAAACTCAAGCCACATGCAGCAACATGGATGGAGCTGGAAGCAATGATGCTAAGTGAAATAAGTCAGAAGGAAAAAGATAAATATCAGTTGGTTTCACTTTTATGTGGAATTCAGATACACTGAACATGGGGTCAGGAAATAGACAATACTTGCGAGCGGACCATAGATCTGATCCTCCATCAGGGAGGGGGAAAGAGAGGGCCGGGAAGAGCACAAGGGCTGGTGGAGATGGGTCACGGGGCAGTGGTAGCAGGAGAACAACAGGGATCACACCTGAGGGGAGAAATCAAATACTGTCCAAAAATAAACAACAATATAAGAAAATAAATTAATTACAAAAAAATAAAATAAAAGATTTTCTTTCCAGCAAATAACATCTCTTTCATGGCTGAGAGTTTTAGAATTTATGTTATTAACTCAGAACAAGGCTTCATTTCATTCTCAATAGTAAGCCTTGAGATGATCGTAAAACACCAACAAGGCTGAGAATTTGCTTCTCAGTCTCCCCTTGGCCCCTGTTCATAGACAGTCCACTCCTCAGACTCTGAGTGTACAAAGCTGGAAGGGATTAATTCTGCCTTGGGCAAGTGTGTGGCTGGGGGACAGGCAGGAAAGGTATCAGGGAGTCGATCACTTGAATTGAACTTGGCAAGATTTGTCAGATTAGTCCAGGAGAGAGGGCACTGCAAGCAGAGGAACAGCATGAGCCAGGGAAGAGGCGGGACAAGCCCAGGGAAGCAGGACACCCCAGGGCGAGTCAGTCTGAGCAGGTGGCTCAGAGATGGGGACAGAGACTCACCAGGTCCTACCTGACCTGTGGGCTGATTGCTCAGCAGCTCGGGGGGATCAGCTCAGTTGGCCAAGCAGAGAGTGACACAGTTAGATGGCCTTTTAATAAAAACTATACTTTCAGCAGTGTGGACATTATGGTGATGCATTACCAGCGCTCAGGTCACTGTCAAATGCTAAAACAATCTTTGGTTTGTGCTGAGAGATCCCAAGCTACCTGTTCACTGAACACTTCAGTAGGAAAATTGCAGAATCTTCCAGGACTGGAATGGTAAGTCCCCAGAGGACAAGGAGTGAGGCCAGAAGACAACTTCACAATGATATTGTGGAACAATGACGTCAGGAAATTGTTTTTAAACCTTACTGACGAGGAAAACAAATAAAAGTTAACCCTAGTGATAGATGTATTCTTGCAACAATTTAAGTTATTGCTCCTTTGGAACAGGAGATGTAAGAAAACTACTTTTTTCAAAGAGTCTATCTTTTTCCAAAGAGTCTTCCCCTGCAGGCCTGTGGGGTAGACCCAGTTATCACCATTTTACAGATGAGAAGACTGAAGATCCACTATAGAAAGAAGTATAAAGCTTACTCAAAAAGTCAAAAATATAACTAACACATGACCTACCAATTCTATTTCAGGGTATTTATCCAAAGGAAATGAAAACAATATATCTGCACTCCTATGTTTGTTGCACCATTATTCACTATAGCCAAATGTGAAAATAGCCGAAGTTACTGTCAATGGACGAAGGGATCAAGATGTGATAGATGATAGATAGATAAATAGATAGATAGATAGATAGATAGATAGATAGATAGATAGATAGATAGATAGATGCGTCTAAGATATACATATATGTAATTGAATATTATTCATCCATAAAAAAAGAAGGAAATCTTGCCATTTGCAGCAACATGGAGAGATCTTGAAGTATTATGCAAAGAGAGATAAGTCAGATAAGGAAAGACAAATATGATATCATTTATATAATATCGCTTACATGTGGAACCTCAACAATGCTGAAACTTTTGGAAATGATGGATACATTTATTACCTTGATTATGGTGCTGGCTTCATGGGTATAAGTCCAAACCCATCAAATTGTGTATATTAAATATGTGCAGCTGTTGTATATAAATTATCCTTCAATAAAGCTTTCTTTTTAAGACAGTTCTGTATAGTAATTAGAAACCCAGGCTCAGAGCCAGGCTTTCAGAGTTGAAAATGTAGTATTATTTGAGTCACCTTAGGCTATTCAAATCATCAACACAAGTCTCATTTATCTCATCTGTGAAATGAACATAACTGACAGGACAGGAATGAGGAGGGTGAAATTAGATGATGCATAGAAAGTGCCTCCACTTAACTTTGAACTGGAAGTCTTGGCTTTATATTAAGTTGGAAGGATTATTTAAAAAATAAAAGCATTAGAAAGAAAAGAAAATATTAATATTCACAGACAATATGGTGGCCTACATGGAATTAACTAGGAAAATTTACTGGTAAATAATGAAAACTAATAAGAAATTCAGAATATTTTCAAATCAACATCAACACACAGAAAACAATAATGTCTCCACACACCAGCAACCATCCATCAAAGAGAAAATGTTTTATCTATGGCAATAACTATGAACAGCACACAATATATTTTTTAAAATTATAAGTACTCAGAAATGTCAAACAAGATATGTGAGACAGTCGTGGAGAGTTCTAAAAGTTCGTGGGATGACTTAAAATATATGCCAAATAAATAAAAAGGCTAAATCATGTTCACGAATAGGAATATTTCCTACCACATGTTGGTTTGCCCTAAACTCATCAATAAATTCAATATTTTAATCAATCAATGGAACAAAGGCATTTTTCAGAGACTACGACAAGATGCATTCAAAATTTATATCAAAGGATAACGGCCTATGGAGGGAAAAGGAAATTATAAAAACAACAAACAAGACAGAAGAAGTTATCTTCTCAGAAATCAAGTCGTATTATAAAGCCACATAATGAAAAAATGGTCTGAAAAGTGTATGAGGATAAATATAGTCCAACGGAACAAAGCAAATAATCTGGGAAGAGTTCTATAACTGAGGCATCGCTGCATATTTGTGAGAAAATGGTGGGATAGTCAATAGTGTTGAAGTAATTGCTTCTCCACACGAAGAGTAAGTAAAATTAGATCCCTATTCCACAACACGTACAAAACACAGCCCAGATGGAAATAATAACTAAATGAGAAAGGCAGAACTTTACAGTTTAAAGATTCTCTCCTTATGTCATTTTAGAGAATGATTTATTTTTAAAGATGCAAAAAGCAAAACCCATTAAGAAAAAGCTGGATAAATTCTTGTGTGTTAACAATTTTCTTCTTCTTGTGAGACCCAGTACATAAATATAAAAGGCAAACCAATGACTGGGGCAAAAAAAAAAAAAAAATTCTGCAATACTTTCAGCAGTTTCAAAAATTAGTATCAATGACATATTAAAAAAAACATAATATAAGAAAAAATAATTACCCCAATAGTGAAGAAAACCCAAACGGCCAATAAACATGAAAATATATTCAATTTCCCAAGTCATAAGATAAATGCAAATTGAAAGCAAATAAGAAGATCCAATTTTATATCAACCATGGAAACAAATACAAAAAAGGAACATAACTAATAATACCACGAGGTAAAAATAACACGAAAAAGCTGTGTCTTCCGTTCTTTGCTATGGGAGCATAAACTGGCTCAGTGATTTTGCAGAACAAATTGGCAATTTCTGGTGCTGTTGAAAATGCCCACTCCTATGACTCAGAAATCCTGCTTACAGATATATATTCTTGAGATAATCTCTCACATGTGCAAGGATGTTCACTGCTTAATTACTTGTAATAACTAAAAAGTGCCCATCATTCAGTTTATATATAAGTAAAACTTTCATGCAAGGTAGACTGGGAAACAGTGAAATCAACTAGAGCGACATCTACAAACAGACAGCTCTCAATAGCATATTAAAAAAAAAAAAAACAAGTGACAGGGCACATACAAGACTGCATTGGTTATAAAAAAAGCTTCAAAAATACTAGCTCCTCGTAGTCCTTAGGTTTGCAGGTACCTATAGAAAAACGTGCTTCTCAGCTCCACATGAGAGGTTTCTTGTGCTTGGGGACACAGAGAAACAAAATGAGAGTAGCAGATTCCACAGCATCTTTTCATCTAATTATTAAAAATCTAAAATAAATGTGACCGAAATGTTAACACTTGCTATATTTGAATAGCTAGGGCATGGGTCTTTGTTATTTTATTTCCTGTACTTCTCTGCATGTCTGAAATAATCTAGCATTGATCATTTTCGTTTTAAAGAGAAGAAGAAAAGTTTTGAACGACAATGTAGGACTACTTCTCTGAGACTTCTGAGTTTGTCAGAGTCGTCAGGACTGACGCTGAAGGATGCTCTTAGCAGACAAAGCATCCAAGAAGATCCCTGGCATCTGATGAAGTGAATCCATCTGGCACCAACCTGCAAACCTTCTATTAAAAGCGCACTGGCAAATTCAATCACTTAAATAGACAACACCCGAATAGTGCTTTTAAATTCAACCATGCCCTTCCATAGACAAAAGCTGTAACAGAAACCAACACCCAAACTTTAGAATCACCAACAAAACAGCATTAACCTCTGTCCTATCTGAATAATGAAAGCAATTGCACCTGTGCACGACTATTTATCTGACACCAGGTTTAATATTTTAATTAAATCATAATTGGGATATGAAATAGTGGTCTACATATACTTCTTAGTTCCTAATCAGAGGGAATTAGACCTCACATATAACTTCTTTCTCAGAGTTGTCCCAGGCACCAGAGGACATTCCAGGCTGGACAGAGATCTAGACCGGACACTGCAAATTCACAGCCTGGAAATTCACAGCCTAGGACAGATGTCAGTAGCCATTCCAGTGAACATCATTTCTGAATGCAGAGAAAACTGGAAAACAAATATTTAATAAGCACTTTCTAAATGTAAAATGTCATAGTTAGCAATAAAGAGAAGATAAAGTATGTCATGAGTTCTTCCAGAAATATGTTTATAATCTTTTTTTCCTCAAATGTATTACTTTGTCAGTTGTTTCCATATCTCATAACTTTGGGGTACATTTTCACATCTCTGTATGTGCATGTGCATCACTTACCCTCCATCAAAAACTCTCCTGCCAGTGCCTATCTCCTTCCTCCCACTACCCCTTCCTCCTTCTCTCTGGGCAAAAGGCCTCATTAGACACTTCTGTGAAAAAAGACAGGCAGATGGTCTAGGAGTCCATGAAACAATGGTCAACAGCACCTATCATAAGGGAAAAGCAAGTCAAAACCACAGTGAGGGCCTCCCTAGTGGCGCAAGGGTTAAGCACAGCACTGTGAAGCTGTCTGCAGCCTCTGCAGCTCAAGTTCAATCCCCAGCCGGCCAGGAGCTATCCACATGGCGCAGCAGACCAACCCTGTCTTGCCCGCTGCTCCGCTCAGCAGTGTATTTCAGTCAGTCTGCCTGTTCTGCTCCCCACTCTGTCTCTGGTGAATCCTCTCACCCCCTGCACCTCTGTGAGCAGGGCCCACATCAGAAAGAATGGAAACAACAAATGTTCCTGAGGATGTGAGAAAAGGGAACCCTTGTCCACAGTAGGCAGGATGTAATGTGGCTCCGCCTCTATGGAAAACAGCATAGAGATACCTTAAGGAATAAAAATGGAAACCCCATGTGGTGCTCTCTGATCAACTTGGATGACATCACTCGTATGTGCAGGACACAGCAGAAATACAGGAGGAGCCCAGGTGTGTGACAACACCATGACACAACCGGGCGGGCCCTGAGCCACCTACCTCCAGACTGTTTTCACCTAAGGCAGAAATAAACTCCTATTTTGTTTTAGCCACTGATTTCCAGGCTTGTCTGCTGGTTAATGCAATTTGTAACCAAAGCAGCATCTTGTCCATGGTGCTTCCTAAAGTCCAAATGAATCGAGATTCCTCTATAGACTCATTCCCACTCATGCACTCTGATTTAAATACAGTCAAGTATGTGGCTCCCTTTGGTTGACTGGGTCTCATCAAAAGGAGACTTTTCTCCCTTGTTACTTCTGAAAAAGACTCTCAAACTCACAGTGAAATGGCTCTGGGGCGGAGAGAAGTGGTGTGATGCTGGATGTGTCATTATACACCCTAAGTGCCTCTTTTCTGACTCTGAGGTTGGTCGTGCCAAAGGCACCCAAAAGTCATGGTGATGAATAGAGAGTGCTGGAAAGTGGCTGTGGAAAGTAGGAATTAATGAATGTCAGTGCTGACAAACGCCAGCTGTCAGTCAAAGGGAAGAAAGGAAGCTGTTCCCTGCTTAAGCAGTGAAGGGTACACCTTCACAAACAGAACACAAAGGCATCTCAAACTCAGCAGCAAATGCATTGTATTCAGCCAGTGCCTACCATTCTGTAAGGCCATTCAGTCAGCTTCTCTGCTGAAATTAGAGAGTGGTGGGAGGGACTCAGGAGATCATCTGCTCAATGCCCCATTGTGTAAGTGAGGCAGCTGAGGCTCAAAGAGGGTAATAGTCTCATCAAGTTGTGTAGGATATTCCTGGCTGGCATGAGACCAGAATCTGGGTCCTCTCCTTACTGTCTTCTCTGGGATGTGCACACTTCCTCACAGATTGTGGGGACGAGCCTTCACCTAAGAAAAGGTTTGGCAAACTTCCTCTACAGCCAGAAAGTAAATGCTTTGGGTTTCTGTGGCAACAACAAATGCCGTTGTTGCTATAGCACTAACGTAATCCCAGACAACAGGAAACAAATGGGTGAGCTGTGTTCCAATATAATTTATTTGCAAAAACAGCCAACCAGCTGGATTTTTGCCTGTGGGTCATAGGTCACCATGCCCTGACCTAAGTTTTTGGGTCCAAGTAGTTTGTGAACTAGCAGCATTTGCAGCATCCAGCTTTTACTAGAAATATGAATTCTCAGCCCCATTACTCCAAACCTAGTTAATAGAAATTCTATGGATGAAAGAGTTTGGGGGGTCCCCTAATTAAAAGGCAGCCCCCACATTAAAATATGAATATTAAAAAACTGGAAAACCACCAAAGATTTATAGGTCCAAATTACAGGGGTTAATTATCAATATAGCAATAGTTTGAGTGGACTTCAGAAAAAGTCTCTGGCCTTATGGGAAGGAAACATTTTTTGTCCATAGTTTGTTTGGGAGGAAGACAAGAGGTGAGGAGCAAAAGACAAGCTCAAGCAGAAGTTAGACTTCTCAAAGATAAAAATTTCTAAGGATAAAAATCCTGGGATCATGCCCATAGGCAAGTTAGTCACCTTCTTTGAAGTTTTCTCATGTAAAAAATCTTGACTATGAACAGTACTGACCACATTAGGTTTTTGCAAGAATTGAGGGAAAAAATGATAGCTTTCCAGACCTTGTATGCCTTTCCATAGTAAGTACTCAGCACCCATTAGCAGCCATTATTCTGACTTTTCTTTCTGTGGTAACATACGATTCCTCTCCTGACCTATTCAAAGTGTATTCTATTTCTATCTGTAATAATAATACTTAAAGTGAGCCTTAAAAAATTTATCAGAAATTGTAGGGATGACAGCTAGAAATCTATCCAGATGAATGACATACATTCAAGTCTGAAACCCACCGTGCAAGAATCATAGCAAATCCCTGTGTGTGAGTGCCCTCTCTGGCAAGGCCATGTCCAGTCCATGTTCTGGCTCCTAGTAGGTGTCTGTGACAACAAGTACTAGCTTCCCAGCCCCCAAATCTACTCTCTTCTTCCTTATTATTAGAATCCTAAATCTCGGCTGGACTTATGGTTAGCCAGAGTAAAGTCTACATGTTTATTTTCTTCAGACTCCCTTGCAGCTAAATTTTTCCATGTAACTAAATTCCGGCCAGTGAGATGGAAGTTAAGTATTGTGTGGCAACTCCTGGGGGACTCCATGAAAAGGAAGCTTGTATCTACCTCTTTCTCCTCTTTTCTCTGTCCAGAGATTTGAAATGGAAGCATAGTGGCTGGCACTCCAGCAGCCATATTGAACCATGAGGTGACCTTGTAAATATAAGCCATCCGGGAAGCTAAAAGAAACTTTTGTCTTTGACATTGTGCAGCTACCTTACAGGCATTGAGTTGGCCGTTTCCAGGCTTCTTTCACATGAGAGATGGCAGCCTTTGTTTGTTTCACATGAGAGATGGTGTTGCACTGAGCAAAGCTGGGGCAATAATGGAGCAAAATCTCTCTTCTCAGGTATACCAAGGAGGAGCCTCTAATCCAGTCACCTCATCCTGGAAGCCTTTCCTAATCACAGTGCCCAGGCATTCTGGAGCTTTGTGTTTCTCAGCAATAGGCATAGGATTGTTCTGTCCTGCTTCATTCAGTTCACCTGGACATGTCATTTGGTAATGATCCTCAAGTAACTTCTCAAGCAAAGTGCTTTCTTACCCATCGTAGGCTCTCAATTGATGACTGTGGGATTGAACTGACTTCACTGGGATGTGTTTCATTTCTCCTGATAGGACAGACATTCTTGTGAAGCCGGCACTGATTTTTCTATTGCTCAAACAACCTCCCACTGGCCACAATGAGCTCTGCAGCCACAGGCACTTGGTAAACACAGTGAGGCCCCAGGACTTCCCCTCCTGCCCATTTTGATGCACAGAAGGGCTTTGACACTGGCCCCTCCTGAATCCCAAAGCCCCGCAACAGACACCCTCAGACATTTGCAGTGAGGACATTCTTTATCAGCCAGAAAAAAAGAAACAATTTTATTCCACATCATCCTAAGAACTACATCAAACCAATGCTTATTTCTACTGCTCATGTCTTTACTCTAGTGCTTCTGAAGCCTTTATAGCCCGTGCCCTCATTGATAGACACTTTTAAGCAGCTTCACTGAGACATAACTGATAAACAATAAACTGCGTGTATCGAATGTATATAATTTGATGAGTTTGGACATATGCAAACACCATGAAGCCATCACTGCACTAGCAAGGTAATAAACATGTCCATCATTTCCTGGTATGTGTGTGTTTTCTGTTTATGTAAGAATACTTTCAATGAGCTCTGCCTTCTTATTTCTAAATTCATAATGAAGAATTGCTTACTCTAGCAACGATACTATACGGCAGATATCTAGAGTTAATTCACTTTGCATAACTGAAACTTTAGACCATCGCCCCCTACTCACAGCTCCTGGTAACCACAGCTTTACTTTCTTCTGTGAATTTGACTTTTTAGGTACTTTACATAAGTGGAATCATGCAATGTTTGTCCTTCTGTGTCTGGCTGCTATCAGTCAGCATAATGTCCTCTGGGTTCATTCACATTGTCACAAGTAACAGGATTTCTTCCTTTTGAAGGCTGAACAGTATTCCATTATATGGATATACTGCCTTTTCTTTACCCATTCATCTTGATATATATCTTTAAACGCACAGTTTCCTCTAACGTTACTTGAAATTTCAAGGTGAACTGACAGTATGGCTAAAATCTATCAAGGGAAGTCACTGTCCAATAGCCCCACATGTTACCAGCTCAGGAATATTACACACACATCTTAATTGAAAATATTCACTTCACCTACAATACTGACTCATGCTTACTCTGTGTCTGTTGTGACTTCTCTCTACACCTCAGGAAAGCACAACTTACTGTCTGAACCCACAAATTCAAGTAGGGCTAGGTCTCCAAGTCTCAGAGCAGGATTGGTGTCCAGCCAGGGGCTGACAGCTGGCAGCCATTCATTTGGTCAGTACATCCATTCAACTGACAGTTCCAACTCTGACCTATTGTTAAACATTTTAAATAACCCCTACCAACAGTGACCAGGAGGCAACATAAATTGGAGAATAGAAAACAATATCAATAAAAGAGAAGGATGGACACCATGCAAAATACTACATGAAGATTTAGCTAAGTCAGGTGAGAACATATACAAGAAGGGACCACACAAAATCACAGATTCACAAGAAATCTAATGAATCTGGTGAAACTGTGACTTCATACGTGCCAACAAGGTTTAAGTTTGTGCTTTCAGATAACCCACCTGCTTGGCATTAGCTGGGAGGATTATTAACCATCATTAAATAAATATGTGCCTGCTGTTACCCACCCAGGAGCCCACTGTGAGGAGGCACCCACACGCAAAACAACACGTTAGCATAAGAGTGTGCCTGTAACTCAGAGCATCCTGCAGGACATTCTATTTAGGGCTCCTTGTCAAAGCCACTGCTTGCTTCCACTATGATAGCTTCATGCATACACCACAGAGGTCACTCTTTCTGCTTCAGGGGAGTCACTGCCCATCACTCCAAGGTGGGTCCAAGACTACCCTGAAATTTATTTCATGTCGATTTAGATCTCTGTCATTTGCTCTCTCTCTAATCTTGGGTAGGTTAACCTTGGCTTCCTTATCTGTAAAATGGGGCTAACAATGGCCACTGGTTTTTTTTTTTTTTAAGGATTTGATAGGATCCTGGATATAAAGCACCTGGCATGGGGCTTGGTATGTAGTGTGTGTCCAGCGGTGTTAATAATAATGGAAGAGCTTGTGAGTCACCAAGCAGAAGACTAAGATGGAAAAGGGTTGAGTACATCATTTGCTGGACCTCCACCCCAAGCCACACCTGTGCAAACAGCATGCTGGACGTGAGCTGCCCGCATCTTAAGGTTGTTCCTTGAGAGAGAGTTTAGGAAACGGATTCAGACAACATGGCATCGATGATCAGGAAATCATTTCTCCTGTCCTGCTGACACCTTCTATGGACACATCCCTGCCCTGACTTCGGAATTGGGCTGATGGGACCTCCTGCACATTTCAGAAAGAATACCACGCTCTGTCCTGCCCCGGGATTTCTGTCTCCCGATATTGAAGTGGCAGTCTGCTAGCCTTTATAGTCAGGCTGTGCCTCCCTCTTGGTGCCTCTCGGGGGGTCTTTTTTTCTGCTGCACTGCTCTTCAGGGGAGGGCTGGCTGATCACTAGCTCACCAAGCTGCCCCGGAGTCTCTCCTGGACTCGGATCCTATCTGCCTCATCATGCCTTTCTTTCAGAGCAATCGCCAACTTATTTATCTCCCTGTCACAAAAAGGAGGTGGGTGAGGAGCTGTATGAGTTTCAAAATTAGCCAGTGTTCGTGGACTAAAAATGGTAGGAGCTAGCAGTAGGTGGGACGGGAGGGGGTACGCAAATGCAAATGCAGGGGTGTCACAGTCAGTAGAGGCTGAACAAGGGGCCAGGTCATTTTCCTTGTGGAATAAGACCTCCCTCAAAATTGCTACACTAACAAGCCACAACCAGGATGATGTGCCCACCCAGGGTCTACCACTCTGAGAGCCTGGACTCGCTGCTGAGCCACAGTGAGCCCCCTGTCCCCACAGCTGTCAATTGCAGTGATGGAAGGTCAAGCTCACGTGGCATCAAGATGACTGGATAAGCAAACATGTGCAGAGTCCAGCCCAGTGGCTGGCTCACAGAAGACGCCTTCTTTGGACACTTGAAAACTGACTGGCTTTAAAACTGATCACTAAGCCTGGCCCATCATAGCAGAAGTATCCCAACAGCCAAAGGTGGAAACAACACAAATACCTGTTGGTGGATGAAAGGATACGGGAGGTGTCCTGTACAGACAACAAAGCATTATTCAGCCTTTTTAAAAAAGGCAGTCCTGCCCCATGCTCCTGCACAGATGAGCCTGTGGTGAGCAAAGTCAGCTCATCGCTAAAGGACAAATGCTGTGCGATCCCGCCTAGACGAGGCCCTGGAGTCCTCAAATTCACAGAGTTAGAAAGTAGAAGACAGGCTGCCACGATGGGAAGCGCGTGGTCGGATTCATGGAGGCAGAGCATCAGTTCTGTGATGGGGTCCTGGAGGTAGATGGTGGGCGGTCGCCCCACCTTGTGAATGGGCTTAGTGCCACTGTGCTGTGGGCTTAAAAATGATTCGAGAGTTTCAAAGGGGCTGTCCTAGGAGTCTGGAACAGCCTCAGATGTCAGCCGGGAACTGGGAGACAGCCCTGCAGAGTTCTTCCTCCTTGTGTCCACTTTCAGCTCCAGGCAGTGGCGCTTGCTTAGTGCCATGCAAACTGAAAGACCTGCAGGAGCCTCAGTCAGGACGGGACATGCAGACGCAGGCAGGGCCGGAGAGGGGTTCTGGTGAAACCGAAGGCCACCGCCGAGCACTCAGAGGGCTCAGGCCCCACACAAGCAAATCGATTACCACTTAACTTGAGTCTGGAGAGCCTCAGCTTGCATGTGAAGTGTAAGGGGAGAAGCTGTCATCCTCAGAGGAGAAGGAGGATGGACACTGAGGAAACCATCGTTGCTCAGGAACCAAGGAATCATCCCTGTCAGCAGGAGAGATTCCTGAAGGTAATAATGATAAGGAGCAGGTACTGGGTACCAGTACTTTGGATACCAGTGCAGTCATCTCCCACCTCTCTGAGCCTCTGTTGCATCTGATAAGAGCTCTGCCCTCATAGGGCAGCCGTGAGCGTCCAGTGAGATCACCCAGAAGCATGCACAGCACTAAGGAAGCCTGAAGAACTGGCCATAGCCACAGTCCACACAAACAGCTCCCTCCCGGCCATCTCCAAGCTGCAGCTGAAGGTGAGGAACTCCCCACTCAAAGGCATTTACTCCAGCTAGAAGCTATGGACGGCTAGGGGTCCCCAGCTCACCCTCTCTGAACAGCTTTCCCTGATGGCTATTCCCCTCAGCACTGGGCCCGGAGGTCTTCCTCTGACGACCCTACTCCCTGGGCTTCTCTCTATCCCTGAACTTGACAAACTGTGCCATAAAGTAATGATTGTTGACTTGTGGGTCTTCCATGACAACACCAAGAGAATGGAGACGAATGTGTGCCCAGCCTGCCCAAAGCTCCAGCACCTTCCCCATCCTATGACATGTTCTATCAGAGAGATGGATGGATGGATGGATGGATGGATGGATGGATGGATGGATGGATGGATGGATGAGTGGATGGATGGATGGATGGATGGATGAATGGATGGATGGATGGATGGACGGATGGATGGACAGACAGATGGGTAATAGGTAGATGGATGGACAGAGGAATGGAAGGATGGATGGGTAAATGGGAGGAAGAAGGAAGGAAGGACCCGAGAAAGGCCCACAAAGGGACCTACCTACCTCTAACTGCATCCTATAGCTAAGACCTTACATCTCTCTCTAGCATACAAACTCTTCTCCCTTTCCTTTCTCTCTTTCTCTTATGCTTAAAAGATCCTTGCATTGAGGGCTTTCATCTCTATCCCCAAAAAAGCAGGAAATACATGTTTACTTTCAATCCCCACAAAACACCCAGGAAAAAATCACACTCCCTCTCTGAAGAAAGGCTAGGAGGCTAGGCTGTTCCAATGGTGGAACCACGAGTCTGTTTTGACAAGTTATGTCCTCATAAACACACTGGTTCTATCTCAGACTAAACAATTAGATGTGCTATTTAGGCAAAGGAAGAAATACATTGCACATTTTCTACACAGCCTGTTAGCGCCCATGCCAATGACACAAGCTTTGAACATGGGACTGATGTTAAATAAACCAGAAAAGCAAATGTTTATGGCAACACTCTGAACATCACCATCCATTTGCTGCACTCCCAGAGGGATGCACAAGGAGGATGTGGGAAATGATGGGATGGAGAAGAGTCCACACGAGAAACAGCCGGCTCTGAAAGGACTGGAAGGGCTGGGGACGAGAGGGGGGTGCAAGGGAGGCTGGAATTACGCGTAGACCAGAACGGTGGTTCTCAACTAGGGGCTGCTTTAGTCCCTAGCGGATATTTAGCAATGTCTGGGGACATTATCACAAGTTGGGAGGGTGCCAGTGGCTTCTGGAAGGTAGAATCCAAAGATACTGCTAAATAGCCTACAATGCACTGGACAGTGAGCCTCTCGACCCCGCAGCAAAGAATTACTTGGACCCAAATATCATAATATCAAGGTCAACACCTAGGCCGAGATCAAGCCTGCTGCAAACCAGTTCTGAACTCAGTGGCTGTGTAACTAGGGAAAGTTAATCAAACGCTCTGGACCACAAGATGAATCCAAGAGCCACCTACGGGACAGAGTACACGGGACGGTAAGCGCTTCCGTGACTATGAACCTGAGCTACGAGCTCCTCCCTGCTCTCTGCTCCCCCGAAGCTTATTCACTAACTCAGTCACACCTTTAATCACAGGTGCTGGAGGTGCCCTGAAAGGCTGACCTAGGCCCTGGGTATTTGATGGTACATGAGCAAACAGGACCCTCCCCTCGTGCAGCTGACACCCAAGCTTGAGAGGCAGGCAAAAGACACATAAACCACACTACGGCTGAGTCCCTGGGGGCAAAATACAGGTGCCAGGACTGAGCACCTACAGGGGGGTCAGGGAAGGCCCCTCTGAGGAAAGGACAGTGAAGCGGACACCTGAGGGACAGCAGAATCCACAGAGAGAAGAGAGGTGGCTTATTTGGGGAGCGGAGGGGGTTCATTCCAGGCAGAGGGAAGAGAATATGCAAAGACTCTAAGGACACGTGGTGTGTCTGGAGCTGGCGGAGAACCGGTGTGGTGGTGCACAGAGGGCAAGCGGAAGGGGAAGAAAGGCAGGGCCTTGTAGGTCATGACGAGACTCCTGGATTTGAGCCAGATGTCATGAGAAGCCCCGGAAGGCTATGAAAAAGAGATGTGACCCGGGAATGGGAATAACGGACTGGAGAGAGGTAAGGCAGAAGCAGGGATCCCAGTGGGACCCTGGCTACTCCAGAGTCAAGGGAAGAGACAATGGTTGGCGGAGATGGGGAGCAATTAGAAATTTAAGTTTGAAGAACAGTCATAAATTGCACTGGATTGGGTCTAGGGCAAGAGAGAAAGCTGTCTCAGCGGTTCATCAGGCTTAGTGGACCAGGTTAAAAGACAGGAAAGAGATCAGTCATGATCAAGGCTGCGGAGAACAGACAGCACCAGGCCCACGGGCTCCGGCGCTGACTTTCAGCAGGACAGAGGGTACAAGCCCTGGCCCCTTGCAATGTCAGTCACCCAAGCAGGGGGTCTACTCCACAGCCAGTGTGCAATGTGTTGCATGCACCCTGCCCCAGGCTGCAGTGCGAGAACCCAGCCCCTCCCCATGGGGAACAGAGCCATGGGGCTGACCAGGAGCCAGGCCACACACAGGCTTATGCAGGACAAAGAAGCCCATGCGATGCCCAGAGCAGGGAGGTCTGTCCAGCACAGGCCTTCGCAGGTAGCGTAACAGGCCAGGCCACTCGGAGGCAGCCGCGCAGCGGTGGACCAGCCGCGCAGGCCCGTCTGCCCCAACCAGGGAAAACTACGGCTAGCTCCCTGGTCTCTGGCTTGAGCAGTAGGGTGGATGGTGCAATCGTTTCTGGAAAGACTTGGGGAGAGACAGTTGAGGACAGAAAACAAGAGGAAAGACAATCAAGAAACACCCCCACCTACGGGTTCCCTCCTGTCTGCCCCCTCCCCCTTTTCCAAGCTCAGGGGCAATTTTCGTAACTTCCGCAGCTCTAGAAACTCGACTTGGGTAGCAACGGCTTCCTCTTCTCTGTCGGGGCGGGGAGGTGCAGAAAGATTGACTCTGCACCCTCTGTTGTGCAACCATCCCAGGCCAGGCAGACACAAAGAGGATTTGGAGCCTTCAGCGTCTCGAGTGTGCCTTTACTGCTGAAGCAGGGGACTGGACACAGGCAGACCTGCAGGCCTCCTAGCCTCCGAGTGACACCACCGTGAACGCCACAGCTGAGAAGTACCTTTGACCCCCCGTTCTGCGGCCCAGGTGTCTGTATTTACATGTGTGACACCCCAGGCTCCCTGGCTTCTCGGCCCATGTGCTGTAATCAATGGTGTGCAAGGCTCGCTCCACGCCTCACAGCCCCAGCCCCGGCATGGGTGACGCAACCCAGGAGGCAGGCAAGTCCGCAGGTGGTCGCCGCAGGTGGTCGCCGGAGAGGCTAGTGGAGGGAGGTGAGAAAGAGCCTGAGCTGCTCCAATTTCCTCACACCCACCCTGGGGAGTCACCATGTTGGTGGGTTTTAGAGATACCAGTGACGCTCTCTAGTAACCCACACCACCCAAAGCACCTGCACTAGGGCCCGGGGCCTGCGGACAAGCCGGCCTCCCTGCGGACATCACCCCTGCCTGCATGGCGCACAGACCAGCAGCATCAGTGTCTCCTGGGAATGTCTTATCAACAGCCCCAGAATCTGCATTTGCACCTGCTGGGCCAGAATCTGCATTTGAACCGTCACGTGGTGATTCTTGCACACAGGTTCAAGTGTAAGAAGCGCTGGTCTACAGCTCACCAGCCAGCTAGGACATGCCTGCAGGCCCGTGTCTGTGATTACGGCTGAAATTGCCAGCAGCCAGGCCTCTGCTGATTTGTTCCTAAATTTCGAGCGCCACCCGGCACCTGAGATCCCAGCGACACTGAAATATTCATGAACCTCCCCTCCTGTGTTCCTGGTCACTAACCACCAGAGTGTCTGGATAGTGAATTCTAAGACGGCCCTTCTTTCCCCTCCGCTCCTGTCTGGACCTCTGTGCCTCCCCCTTGAGATTTTGTGAACTGGCTGTAAATCGTGCACTGGCCGGGCGAGCCAGCTCTGCAGGCTGCGCACACGCGGCCATCTGGACCTGTTGGCGAGCGAGGACACAGCTCCGAGAGGCCGCTTTCCTTTGCCTGCTTTTTTGGGGGCACCTTTCCCTCCAAGGACTCTGTTCCCTCTGTCTGCCTGGTCTCTCCTGACCTCCTCCCCCACTTCTCTGTGTTTGGGAGAGCAGTGAGCATGAGCATGGCAGCTACTGGGGAGCCAGGGCCGGAGAGCCTGGCAGCTCCATCCTCTCACACCAGCGGCCATCGCTGCCCAAGGCAGCAGGCCGGGCGGATCACAAGGGGCAGTGCCGTGGGCTGGAACTGGGGCTGGGCCTCAGTCACACACTGAAGAACCACGCCCAGCACCTGGTCAGGTGATCAAGACCGCGAATAAAAACAGGATCCAGGGTCAGTCACCTCGTGAAGTCTAATCATGGAGCTGCATCAACTTGGACGTATTCCAAAGATGTTGTCAGTACAAATGCAAAGTCCGGAATGTGCTGAGCCTAGGAGAGCATGTCCTGGTGAGTAGACTGGATGCAGGGGAGGGAAGCCAGAGAGTCTGTACTGCCCAACGGCAACCATGGAGTCAGGAGCCCCGCCTCGGGAGGCGGGACCGTGCAGCTGAGGAGACGCACTGAGGAGACCCGAGTGTCTCTCTCACGGTTGCCTCAACTAGAAGGCCCCCCTTGCACCACTGGCATGACACTGACAAAGCTTCAAGTCCCTCAGATGGTTGAGCAGAGAGACACAGCTGTGCCTCGGAGACGGATGGCCACGGAGCTTGGGCAGGAGGTGGCAGAGGACAAGAGATGACATCTCCCCAGGCAGGGCTGGGCTGGCCAGGGGCGGAGACACATGGAGCCCGTGTGCGTGAAGCTCTCTGGACAAGGCAGCCGGCTGCCGTGCCTCTTGCTGCCATGGCCCCAAGCACCCGCGGCCTGTCACCCTCACCACTTGGAGGGTAACCCCAGCAGGGAAGGGACACGGCTGACACCAGACGTGCGGCTGCAGATGTTTTACATGGATCATCCTGCTTAATGCGAAAGAGAACTTGTTTTGTTTATTTCTGTTGAATTTCATTTTCTTAAGGAAAGAGCACTTGGTCTGACGCCACCCTCTCCACTGCAGGACAGGGTGCGTCACTGTTGGCCCAGGCACCACGCTGCACAGCCGAGCTCTAGAACTTTGTCCTCTTGCTGGGCTGTAGCCCGATGCCCATTGATGAGCAGCCCCCGGGTCCCTCCCCAGCCCCGGCCACCACCTGCCCTCTGATTGTGCAAGTCCCGCTGTGTCAGAGCCTGCCAGGAGCGTCTCGTGCAGGGTTTGTCGTGCTGTGACAGCCTTGCTTCTTTGGCACAATGTCCTCCAGGTTCATCCATGTTGCCACTCTACTAAATGTCCCTTTTTAAAGTTCTTTTTCCATCTCGTGTGTGCGTGATCTCACACTCTGCTTAGCCAGTCACCAGCTTAAGACAAGTCCAGGAATCCATGTTTCTCAAGCTTCCTGGGCGGCCTGGCACCCATGCTGCTTGGCCTCTGGAGGTGGGTGTGGCCAGGCCCTGCAGCTCCGTGAGAGGCAAGAAGGAAGGTGAGCTGGGATGGAAGCAGAGACAGGCTGAAGCAGCCCAGGGTGAGATTCCATCACTCCTGAGCACCCCCCGGCCTAGGGAGGGATGAGAGGTGCTCGCAGGCAAGGGGACGGGAGATGGAGAAATTGCCTACACTTTGTGCCTCTTGAGACCCAACAGGGCCATGTGCTCACATGCTGGGGCCACTCGGGTTGGGCTGGGACGCGGGCTAAGAAGCCAGGGCAGGGAGGTGGCCAAGGGGACAAAAGCACTGGCCTTGCTGGTCACCTGAAAGTTCTCTCTCCCCAAGTATGGAGCCTGCAAGACCCAGAAGGCTGGTCCTTCCTTCCCCACCCAGCAAAGCCAGATCAACAGGCTGTGGAAAGCAGCTACATGTACGTCAGCGGATGGATAGAAAAGGAAAATGGACTCTCATTTTTTTTTTGACAAGTGATAGTGATGTTTTAAGGGTTGTATACTTATGTCCAAGCACAATAAATTTTGCCCATTACTATGTACAGTTCTTTTGTCCATCATACTTCAATGACATGGTTAAAAAATGAAAGTGGAAGTATCTTTGATATAGAATTATCGCAGGGAAGTTGACTCAATAAAATATCTCACAGTTCTAGGATCTAGGACATTAATCTCTGCATTAAGTAACTTACTGAGTGCCATCTATCACGGGTAATAAACAACCTGGATTCATAGATTCAATGTTGGATTTCTGGTCTTCATTTTTCTATTTTTCTTTTCTTTTTTTTTAATTTTTATAAATTTTATTTTTATATTCCCCATACAATTGCAACCCCCTTATTTTGACCCCAATCCCTCCCCTCGCCGCCCCCCACCCCTCATAGAGTGTCTCTGGTTCATAGTTTTTGTAGCAGGAAACTAGAAAACTTAAATAAGGGACCAGGAAAATGAATAAACTATAAGAAAGTGAAAATCAAAATCAACAAAAACTATGGACTCTCATTTTTAACAAAGAAAAGAAAATGGAATGCTCATCAGCCCTGCTCCAGGAAGGAAGCCCTGCTGTTTGTGGCAAGACGGATGGCCTGGGAGGACATGACACTGGGTGAGCTCAGCCCCACGTGGAGGGACACGCACCGCCCGGGCTCGTGTGCGCGCGGGATGCAGCCAGCGGAAGATGACACGAGACCGCTTCAGAGTAGGGGAGAGCAGAGTCACGCTCGTCAGAAGCTGTGGCCGAGAGGAACGGGAGAAAGGAAGGGGCAGGGGGTAGAGGAAGGGAGGGTGGGAAGCTGCCTCCTGGGGACAGAGCCTCAGTCGTGCAGGGGGAAGAGCCCACGGACGGTGGAGAGGGGTCCACGGCCGCGTGACGGCTGACGCCGGAAGGCTGCCCTTGAGAACGGCTCCCATGACTCTTTCATTCTGTGTCTTTTACCACAACAAAAGAAAATGGGCCCCCAAAAATCTCAACCCCCACCTTACAGGCTGCGGGGCTTCGCTTCGGTCCTTTCTCCTCTCTTGTGCCTCAGTTTCCCACGCTGTGTCGGGGGAAGCATGGGAGGGCCAGCAAGGCCAGCACCCGGGCCCGGCAGGCCACACGCATGTGGCAAGTGTGGGTTATCACCGCGGGCACAGCCAAGCTAGGAAACAGCTGCGGGGCTGCAGGACGTCCCAGCTTACACGCGGTAGCCCCCGCAGGGGGTGCGCAGAGACTGCCCTCGGCCACGTGCCCCCAGGGGCAGCGGCAGGGTTCAGAGAGCTCCCTTTCCCCCCGACGTTCCTCCCGAGACCCAGGTGTGTGCTGCCCACAGAAGGCCCAGAAGAAATCGAAGGTGAGTGAGCGTGCTGGGACGCAGGGCTGGCCGGTCCTGCACGGTGGGCAGGGGGCGTCTCACCCCACAGTCGCTGGGGGGAGGTCCCCCTCACTGCTCCTGTTTATTAAACTCTCTCCACTGTGTTAGCAAATTAACTCACAAGGGGATCCCACAGACTCAGAGCTGGGCTTGAACCCAAAAGCCATCCATGGGAGAATGCGCACTAGGAAACAGCTGCTGCATCAGCCCCACATGCAGACCCCCCAGCCAAGGGCACATCCAGGGCCCTGCAAGAGGGTCTGGAAGCCACAGCCCCGGTCAGGCAGGCTGAGCAGGCCCCAGGTCTGCCATCGGCTCTTTCCAGGCCTCCTGTCCCTGCAGGCAGGTGGGAACAGGCAGCCATGGCCGCCCCAAGATTGAAAACTGAGTTCCTGATGCAAGAGATGAATATGGCTGCAAATCATATTCACGTCGCAGACCTTCCAGAACACTCCCTGGGGTGTGGCTCTGAGAAATATGATGAGGAGCCACAGGCTCTGACCTCATGAAGAGTCTGGAGGAGGCTGGGATGGAGCGTGGGTAGTCTGGAAAGCATTGAGAGGACCGTGACCAGTTGAGGTCAGCTTCTCCCCAAAGTGGTAGCTTCTGCCAAGGCTCCCCTGAAATGCAGTACCTCAAAGGACAAGCAATTCAACAGCTAGATGCTGAAGGAGAAGGAGGTGCAGAAGGCAAGAGGACAAGGTTAGTCCCAGGAGAAGGAGCAGCTAGGCAACCAACCACAACTATGGCAGCCACGGTGACTGGGTCTTTGCTCTGGTCTTGGCCTTGCACCTGTCATCATTTCTTTGTGTCGTAGTCACGGCACAGGACAAACACGTGGCTGGCAGGGCAGCTAGCGGAGTGGGTGAGACAGAGGCCAGAGACTAAGTGCCTTGTCCAAGGTTGTGCAGCTCATAAGCAGAGGAGGTGGGATTTAAACCAGGTAGTGTGACTCCAGGATTAGAAGGTCGAGGCGATGGGGAAAATCTACTTTAGGAAAAGAAAGCAGCCTAAGCAAACGCTTGAGTTTCAGGCACGCAACTAAAAATTATCGAGAGGTTGACCCAGCCCAAGGGCACGCCCAAGGATTCGGGGACAGGGGAAGTGGCTGTGGATAAGCACCAAATCTGATGCCCTGGCTACTTTGGGACCTCTGCATGCACCCCACTATTCCAAGGCTCTGGGGATATGGAATGCCACATCAAATAACACCTGGAAAATGCTCCAGAACATTCCAAAGTGGCCTCTGGGCTGAGGGGACCGGAATCAGTCTTTGGGTTTGGGGCGCCTCCAGCTCAGGATTTCAATGGCCTGACTTGCTGAGACCACCTCCCTTCCTACTGCACCCCCCAAGCTGCTTGCGGCTACAAAGCGAACTCAGCAACATCTCTTCATTTGGAGACGGTGGCACTAGGGTTTTGTGACGGGTGAGCCAGCCAACACACATGACAGATCAGGGAGTTTTACTCCTGGCTCTGCGAACCTCCAGGGCACCATGCAGGGAATTGCACACCTGCTGACGTCACATGGCATGGAAACATCCACGCAGTTGTCAGAACCTAAGCCAAGTAGACTGTTCTGCTACCTGGGCCCTCTGTGGGCCCAGGAGGAACCATTTCTCTCGCTAAGCCTCTGTTCCCCATTGTAAAATGGGTGATGTGTTGGGGTCGGAACACAATTGTGGTGAAGGTTTCACAGGTGTGTGTGTGGGGGTCAATACTTACCAAGTTGTACAGTTTGTTGCGTGTCAACTGTGCCGCAAGAAAGCTGTTGAAATTACCCACAAAAGTGATGATGGCGATGGCAATAATAATGTGCTTAGTCCAGTGCCTGCAGGGCCTTCATTAAGTACAAGATGCGGCCATGAGAGGTTTGGCTTCACCAACCAGGTATCTGGAACATTCTGGGGGAAATGACAGCCTCTGCTGTCTGCTCCCTATGATCACACTGCCAGCCATTGTGACTCCCATTTTACAGAGAAACCAAGTATCATTCAGAGGTCACACGGGTAGAATGTTCTGGAACAGAGCAAGTCCTCTTTCTACTACATGCCAGTGGCAGGTGAGGTGAGGGAGAGAAGAGAGCAAAGGCTAAGAGGAAGACAAGCCGAGGCAGTTGACAGGGAGTCCTCTGAGCTCCTGGAGGAGGGGAGGCTGGGCCCATGGGGATGTCCCCGCAGAGCACAGAGCCTGCTGGGTCACCACTGCCCTGAGGGGCACACTCTAGGTTAGGGATGTCTCCCCTTCCCTGCCTGTAGCTGCAACATGGAACCAAGGGGATGCCCCGTCTGCCTAGATGTGGGAGGAGCTGTGGGGTGGCACTGGGCAAGGGAGCTGTCAGGGAGCTGGCCCTCTGCCATCCAAGCTGAAACCCACCAGCCTGTGCGGCAGAGCCCCGGGAAGGGGCACTCGCTGAGGGACGCAGGCCGCTGGTTCTGCACTGCAGCTGCTGATGTTCCGCCATGGGTTCTGCGAGCTGCATGGCAATGATGGAAGAGCAGTCACCAAATTCCTTCCACTCTTGACCCTGTTGGTTCCCGTCCTCGGCGTCTGAGATTACGGCCACACAGTCTTCCTCTGACAGCCCTGTGAGTACTGGCTGAGGACTTGCCATGTGCCAGGCCCCCGCTTAGGACTGCAAATACACAAGGTCCCTGCCTTCAGAACTTAAATTCTAGTGGGATTGTTGGGGAGGGGCCTCTGGAAGGTCACGTCACAATGACAAGGGCAGTGAAGGAAATAGTGTCAGGCTAGAGAATAAGAGAAAGAAACTGCTAGGAGTTCAGCAAAGGTCTCAAAGAGCTGGCTCTTAAGCTGAGACCTGAGGATAAGAGAACCAAAGCAATAACATTCCAGGCAGAGGCCAGGCAGATCCCCTGGGGTTGGAAGAAGAGTGGTAGCAGGGGCTGTGATGATGGAATGATGAAAGCATCGTGGTTTTTATAGGTGCTTGGAGCCTGGGGTCACTTCCTGATATACCCACCTACTGACTGGTCTGAACTTGAGCTACACACCTCCCCAGCAGCCAGCCTGGGAGGGCATAATGGAAACCAACTCCTGGACCCTTGTGAAGATGAATCTGGTAAATTCATGCAACGTGCCTAAAACACAGCATATATTGTCCTAAGTGCCCAGTAAAGATCAGTTATTATTTTTATCACTCCCCTGCCTGGCTGCCAGGATCCAGTACCATGGAGTATGCTCAGGGCTTAGCACTTGGGTCTGATTCACCTCTGCAAGATCCCCCCGTCTCATATTCTGGTTGTGGTTCTCACTTGCAAGGCAGTCAGCAAATATTTGTTAAATGAGCAAATAAAATGAACGAGTGGCCTTCATGATTGCCTTATCTTTAAGCCACAGAAAGGCACCATTAGACTTCCCTGTGATTGGGTTTCCTTTGTAAGCTGTGTGATCGGCCTGGGACTTTGTGTTCCTGGAATTTTGCAGCCAGGAAAGGTGAATAGGAGATGGTTATTAGCCACCATCTCCACAACCATCAAGCCATCTGCACCCCGTTACCTAAGCACAGACCTCTGTGGGTGCCGAACTTCAGAGCCTGAAAGTTGGAAGGGATTCCGAGCTTGGATCCCTCAGGCTAGGCTATTCTTGGAAGCTGAGCGCCTGCCACAGGGAGATGAGTCATGCAGAGGGTGAAGGCTTGATGGATTTCTCCACGGCAGCAGCTATTTATCAAGGTAGAGCTATCCACCACAGAACCCAGAACACGGAGGGAGGGGTGGATTCGGATTTGATGCTGCTTAAAAGGATATCACTGTGGTCTGCATCCTGGCACTGTATCCAGAGGGGAATGCCTGGGACGCTCTCGCCATGCAAGGGCCCACCTCAAGAAGGCTGTGCTTTGACATACAGAACCCCTGTTGTATTTGAGCAGTCCTCTGCTGAGCTTATAAAGGGGTTCCTAGCCACATCTCTGGTCTTGAGGCTTGGGTAGCCCATTGGCCCATTCCAACCTGCGTCCCCTTGAATGTCTTTGCCTCCTGTTCAACGCTAAGATCTTGGAAGGTCTTGTATTGCAGACCTCCCCATTGCTAATAAATCTGAGTGGGACCCGAAGGCAGAATAACAGTGCTCTTATTTCATTTTGGTCTTGCAACGTCCCAACCGTGGAAGAGAGTGGCATGCCATAAACAACTTAAATGCCGATCATCTAAATAGCTGCCGTGGGGCAATTTCCTAAGATTTCACAGCTTTGTCCTGAGCTCAGCATGAGGCCACTGTATCCAATGCTGTGCCTTCGAAGGCTTATTGCAAGGGCCTGGGTGCCGGGAATGGGCAGGAAGGCATGCCCTGGATTGGGCACCCTGTTAATTCCTCTCCTCGCCTGACTTCTTTTGTTCTTTCAAACAGCCTGGCCAAGATGTTTCTCAGAAGTCAGCCTTAGAGCACACTTCTGAAGTTCTGCTCCTCACATATGCTCCCTGAAAGTTGCTCCAGCTTAATTAAAAACCACATTCAATCAAACTGTCACTTTGTTTATGAAAAAGTGTCAAGTGGCTGGAAATGGCAGGAATAAGCATGGAAGATTAATGCTCTAAATTTGTTCTGATTAAAAGTACGATTGGAAGCATTAAGAAAGAAAGCCCCATGGACCTGGGGGGGCCCTAAGCCCAACATTCTGTCATTTTCAAATCCAACAAGGGACACTTGTAAATCCAGATAGAACTTCTCTCTGCCTGGAGGGTTTCTCCAGCTCCATGAAGATAAAACATCCAACAGGAGCCAGTTATGTTTGAGGGGAAGCACACCAGAGATGTGTCTGCTATGTCTCTGCCCATACCCACCTGATTTCTAAGTGGTGCCTGCTCCCAGTTGGAGGTGCATGGGATTAAGGTCAGGGTATAGAGCTGATGTGATGATGAGTAGAAACCTCAGAGACCCTCTGACCTCACTCCCTTATTTTTCAGATTGGGAAGCTGAGAACAAGGGACAGAAAAGAGCAAGCTCAAGGGTACCAAGTAAAAAAGGACAACATGGATGGACCTTGAAGGGATTATGCTAAGTGAGCTAAGTCAGTGAAAGAAAATTACCATATGGTCTCATATGTGGAATCTAAAGAGAAACCAAAATCATTTAGAGAGGGATCAGATTTGTGTTTGCCAGTTGTTGGGGGGAGGGAGGGTTGCCTCTGGGGAACTGGATGAAGGCAGTCAAAGCTACAACCTTCCAGTTGTAAGACGCTAGGATATAATGCATAACGTCTTGACTATGTGAACATTGCTACAGGGTATAATTGGAATTGCTAGGAGAATTTTCCTTCCTGAAAGCTCTTATCACAAGGAGAAAATATTTTTTCCCTATCTCTATGAGACTGTGGTTATCATTTCATGATATATGCAAGGAAAGTAGCTAGGCAGTACAGTGTGAACTACACAGTGTGGCATGTCAGCTATCGCTCAATAAACCAGAAAGGAAAAAGATGTCCAAGGGATGAGGGAGGGGGGAGGGTAAAAGGTAAGATAAGGACCTGGTGTCGGGAGGAAGATGACCTCCAGAATATGTCAACTTCCAGAATCCTTATTTTTCCACTGAGAAATAGAAGCTGCTGGTCTATTTTATCCAGAAGAGAGACCAGATCTAACAAAGCCCACCCAAAAGTCCACTTAGAAACAAGTGGCTATTGTCTGACTCTGCAACAAGATGCACCCCTTCCATGTCCAGTGGCTCCAATTCACCCAGAAGTGAAACCTCCAAATGCTATGTGGTCAGAGGCCTCCTGCGCAACCCACAGCACTGAAGGAGGGCTCCGGAAAATGGCTTTCTCCAAGCCACAGGCTTAATGCAAAGATCAGGCGGAATGGGATAGAGTTTCTCTGATTTGGGTCATCAGCTATGGAATGCAGAGTTCTAAGATAATCACCAACGACACAACCCTTGAGTATGGGCAGAACCTATGCACAGGACGGAAAGTCACTCCCACGGTGATGTAATATATGACAAGTAGGGGAGGTTTGCAGATGTCATTAAGGTCCCTAATCAGTTGACTTTGAGTTGATCAAAAGGGAGATTGTTATAGATCGGACTGGACTCATCAACCGAGTGTTTTAAGATGGTTTAGACTTTCCCTGCACTCAGAGCCTAGAAGCATCTCTCTCTCTCTCTTTCTCTCTCTCTCTCTCTTTCTCTCTCTCTCTCTCTTTCTCTCTCTCTCTCTCTCTCTCTCTTTCTCTCTCATTTTGAACAAGTTTCTGTGAGTTCACAGTTGCAAGGAAACTGAATCCTACCAACAACCATGTGACCTAGAAGAGCAGAGAGCCCTACATGAGACCCCAGCCCAGGCCAAACCTGAGCTGCAGCCTTGGGAGGCCCTGAACAAAGAACCTGACCATGCCACACTTCTGACCCATAAAATCTCTGAGATATTTAACAGGTGTCATAGGTGCTAAGTCTGGGGGTAATTCGTTACACAGCAATGGAGACCTAATACACCAGCCAGAAACCAACAATCCTTTAAGAGGCCATGATGGCCGTGACGCCAGCAGTACCAAAACGAGGAACGAGCCCCAGACAATCCCCCCCATGAGCTGCCTTTCATAATAATAACATGGAAAAGATTTCAAAGCCTAGCTGGCCTGTTTCCTTGACCTGTCATTCTCTTTTTGAAAATTGAAGGCCAACACAGCATCCTGGGCCGACTTGATCACAGCATGATTAAATAAGCCTCCTCCAAGAGTTAGGAGGAACAAGTTGCTCTTTGAGAAGAGAAAAAGAAAAAAAAAAAAACATGTTTTCAAAGGAAACGTTTGAGTTTTAAATCTAAAAAAACAACAATTTCAGCCAAGAAGAAACCCCCACCACTTGGCATTTGCGGGAGCTGGAGAGATGGTGTAAGAGGGAGCTCGCTCTGGGAGAACAGCTCGCTGACAGGTGTGCAAGACTCAGCAATCCGTGTGCCCCCAGACTCCACACAACTGCCCGTGCACATTTGAAAAGCATACCTGGGTCGGGGGCACCACCCACCTTGTGAGGCAGTGTTGAATCAAATGCTAAACTATTGGAGACCTTTGTGTAGATTCAGTTTGATTAAGGGATGCTTCCATTTTGAAAGCCAGTTGCATGAAGCCCCAATGGTGTCAATATGAAAATCAAAATGACTGCAGAAGGCCGACCCCAGGCCCTAACCCTGCCCACCTCTCCAGCCTCATCTTTCACCACTTTCCTTCTGCATTCTGTCCTACAAGACTCAGCAAACCAGCTTCTGCTCCCATGTCCTATCTGACTCCAACTTTCCTACCTGGAGAGTCACCTGGAGTCTTTGAAGATATTCTTTCTTTAAAGAAAGAATATCACCACCTCCAGGAAGCCTTCCTAACTCTTCCTATAGTTCCTCAGATATCATAACCTTTGCTCAGTTTCCTCATTTTTTCCACTGGGATACAAACAGAAGTTTGCTTATAAAAATTAAATTAACACACATCAAGTGCTTAGAACTTGGCAATACATCTTTAACATATATATAAATTCATATATGTGTCAATGTATGTGTATATAATTTATAGCACATATACAACATTTAACATATATATATATATATATATATATATATATAAGCATATAGAAATAGCTGGATGACTATTTCTATTATTTACTGAGCACCTTACTAAGTTCCCAATATTGTATGGGTCACTCCAGGGCAAAACAGGAAATTGAGTGTGGGACTTAGCAGGTCCCTCAGAGAAGATGCCTGTTCTTATCAGTTTATCAAGGAACCGAGTCCTTTCCTGCAATCTGTGACTGGGACAAAAGTCTTGGAACCCTGGGCCTAACACTATAATCATTAACACCAGAGACAAGCCTGGTTTCTATTTAGAATCCCTGTTCATAAGGGACAAGAAAGGGGGAAAGGTGACAAATATGCCTCCTGGGGAGAACACTTCCATGTCCCAGCAAATTCTCCTTTCAGGGATGGGTGCCAGGCGCTTGCCTCATATGACTACATATTCACCTCAGCAGGTCACCTCTGGGAAGGTTTTCATAGTCTCTGCTCAAAGAATTAATCTCTCCCCCACCTGACTATTCTAGAATCCAACTTGAACCTCTTATAAGCATTTTCCTTCCAAGTCTTAATCACCAGCTGGTGCACTATATATTTATTTGTTCATTTCCTGCCTCCATCCTCTGAAATATAAGTTCCACAAGGAGGAGAGTTTGGGTTTGGCGCATGGTTCTGTAACTAGGCTCAGCACTTGGCATGGAGTCGACACTCATAAATATCTGCTGAATGAATGAGAGGAGGAGGAGGAGCCAAGGCTTCGATGGTGCTTCCCAGACACCAGAACAGTTCTGAATTCGGGGTGTTTATTCACACATTTAATCCAGGCAACAACTCTGTGAGCTAGGTACAGTGGTTCGTATTAGGAAAAGCTGACGCTGGGGCTGTTTCACTCACTGGCCCTGTCCTCTAGCCAGGGAGTTACAGATTAAAGATTCAAACTCAGGAGCCTGTTCCAAAGTTTTTACTCTTAATCACAACACTAGGATGGATGGATGAATGGATGGATGGACAGACAGAAGGATGAACGGACTGACGGACGGACGGATGGGTGGATGGATGATGAATAAATAAATGAACAAATGAAAATGTTCATGCCTGTCACACCCTATAAATGTAATGCCTGGGGTTGTGTTGGGATATGTATTCATCTGGTTCCCAGATGTGCTACATGAAGCAAACTCCTATGCTTTGCACATAATAGGTCCTCAGGAAGTATTTGTTGAATTGGATCACCCCTGAGTTAGTGCTTCCAGATAATTTATTGAGGTACCATTGGTTGATCTGTACATTAGTTTATATGATTTAAGGGACAGGATCACACCTCTTCAGATATATATCACCACACCATGCTCTCCATCAAAGCCCCAATAATCCTCCACCCTAACCCATGGCCTACACCCCTCATTACTCCCCATTTCACACTCGCCCTGCTTTGATAGCCTCCATTCTGCAGTCACATTTCAAGGGCTTGTTTTCTTTATATTCCACTTATGAATGAAGTCATCCAGTATTTGTCTTTCTGCTTCTGACTTATTTTGCTTAGCATAATCCCTTCCATTTCCATCCCTGGTGTCACATGACAAAATTCCATCTTTCTGTTATAGTTGAGTAGTATTCCATTGTTTTATGTATCACATCTTCTTTGTCCAATTATCTGTCCTAGGGCACTAGGTTTTTTTCCAAACCTACTGTAAATAGTGCTGCAAGGAACACAGGAGTGCACACGTCCTTTCAAAGTAAGGTTTTTGGATTCTTTGGCTGAATATCTAGGAATGCAACCCTTAAGTACCTTTGCACGCAAATCTCCAGCCCTCCCTCCCATGGAGATTCACGCTACTTATGCAACAAATTGCAAATGCTGCTGGTCCTTATGCAGGGCTTTTGACAATAAGCACAGCAAAGCCACAGTGTCTCACAGTGATGCTGCTGTCAGTTTCTGGGCCATGAGAGTGTGGACACATGTGGATAATGAGTTAGGAGGAGCCATGATGCCAAAAGAAATCACTGTTTCTTGAGCCCTCTAGAACCCCTCACTCCCCGGGGAGGGAAGGTGCACTCTGTCTGCCCAGGCAGGAAGGCCAGGCTGCAAACACATAAGACATCTGTGACAAGAGCCAGCAGCTTCCTGGCCAGACTGAGCTGCAAGTGAGCAAGCCCCGCCATCTTTGCTGGCTCAGAAATGGCTACAAAACATAGGTGAGGCCCCAGGAGAAGATCCACCATCCACAGGAGAGGAACAGCCCCAAAGAGGAGAGAGGCAGGAGGAGGAAAACCTGGCTACATGTCTACCTGAGACAATCTGTTTTCTGCACAGCACAGAGGACTGTGTACCAGGCCAGGCAGGCAAAACGTGGGCATATGCCGCTCCCAGGTTAATCCATGGACTGCGGGGAAGAGCAAGCGGCACGGCAAGGCTGCTGGGCTCTAAAAATACCCAGCACATCCCCACCACAGCTCGGCACGAATGGTAAGCTCTTAGCGGACAGGAATCCTGCCAACTGAACGCCTAGCTGGACACTTGAGAATGAAGCCCGCGCTGGGGACTATGAAAGCGTGGAATGCAACGAGGGAAGAGATTTTCTCTTGAGCATTGTCAGAGATTGCTGAAGCCTTAAGCGACTGGTGTGCTCAGAGTGCCCTGAACTAGGGGGAGGAGGCGAGGCGGGAGAGAAGAGAGCAGCCTGCTGCCACCACAGCAAATGGCAGGCAGGACAATGCAGAGAGGTACGTCACAGGGTCTGCAGCCTGACGCAGCCACACAAGCCCTGGGCCCACCACTGAATAATTACGCAGCACTGGGGGAAAGTGTAACCTCTCTGAGCCTCAGTTTCCTCATCTGTAAAAAGGAAACAATAATAAATATCACCATCCATCTCACTGTTTGTTGCAAGGATTTGAGTAGATTCTATTATTGTCCAAATATTCGCTGCTCCTCTCTGCAGGAGCCCTCCCTCCTGGGCAGCTCAGAGCCACGTCCAGGAACCTGGACTTGGTCCTTCTCTTTCCTCTCTGCCCTGAGACGAGCAGTGACCCAGACAGGGACAGCCCTTTCAGCCTGAGTCCTGGCTCAGCCTCATCCAACCTCCCACAAACTGTGAGCAAGAAGCAAACCTTTGTTTTGGAAGCCATTGAGATTATGGAGTTGTTTGTTATGGAAGCAGACCTAAGTTCAAACTCACTGATACAAGGATTAAAAGAGACAATGTATCTAATACATTTAACACATTTCTGGCATTTTCTAAGCAAAGTTTACTTATGATTTCTAACACCGTGCTCATCCTGGGAACCCTGGACGGCCACATACTTGGTTGTGAAATGAACAACTGCTTGAGCATGCAGAGAGTTTGCCCCTGCAGACACAATCAAGTCGGTAACTAGAGGTGACTGACATGTCCCAGGTCAGGACCTCCAGTGGAGGTGTCCAGTTCAGAAACTCATCTTGCTCTCCTGAAGTAGCTTTGCCAAGTCTGGCTTGGAAACCATCATCCCAGACTCCCTCTATGCCACGGGCCATGTCAAGTATCCTTGGGAACAGATGGGTGAAAATCCCACAAGGCCACTCGCCATCCTGGCCCAGCCACCCTACAGGGAGGCAGGGATCCATAGACACGGGAGGATCTGCATGGCTAGGTGTCCTCTGCTGTCAATGAAAATGGCACCCAGAAAAACCCAGCCATCCCCCAAACTTGGGGCTGCTCTGCTCTATTCCTGCTCTGATTTTGCTCTGTGCCCCTTGCTCTGTGCTTGGTGGCACCTGCTCCCGGGGCTCAGGCTCACTGGGGAGCGTGCAATTCGCCACTGTAAGGATATCATTAGCTAATTGGTGAATCTGATTCCAAAGGAATTGTTCTTCCCTAGAGGAGTTTCAACTCCAGGGAGGTGCTATTTTTGGCTCTCACTCTGTTGTGGGAAGCCAGAGTTCCCACTGCATTCCATCCCAACCTCTAGCTGGACCCCACTCTGGGTCAGCAAGGTTAGAGTCTAAACAAACCCCCCAGGCCTCTCTACGGTCTGTCTCCCACCAAGACAGGACAATTCAACACTCTGCAGAGGCCCCATTTCCAACTAGAAACACTTGATTCATTCTTTCATTCATCCATCAATTTCTTTAATAAATATCTACTGAGACACTTCTATATGCCATCCCTTATTGTGGCTCGCCATGCTTCTGTTTTCTCATCTTCAAACTGGGATGATGATAAGACTGACCCAGAAGGCTACTGTAGTTGTTAAACATGCACAGGACTTGTTTGATTTCTACTTTTACAAGCACTGTGCTAGGCACTAGGGATAAATGGTGAGTAAAATAAATGCAAACCCTACCCCTAAGAAACTGATGCTCCCTGGGGAAAATATCTATTAATCAAACAACCATACTAATTAATGTAAAAAAAAGTAACTATCCTAAGTTACCAAGGACAAGCATGTAGCTCTATGAGGGCATGTGATACAGGAAAATGCTGCAGAAAAGGATTCCCTAAGGAAGTGATGACGGAACCAAGGGCTGGGGGATGCTTAAGAACTGTGTGTGAGGGTTTGGGGGGGTTTTCCAGATGGAGGTGGGGTGTGTGCTGTTCCAGGCAGAAGAAACAGCATGTACAAAGGTCCTTCTCAATAGCCAATAGTGAAAGACACACAAAACCTTTTGACTTACATCAAAAACTAAACATAGATTTAAACGGAAAAATTCTAAGACCTCATGAACAATTTGCCTTGATAAGGTTCCTCCTCTCGCAGAAATGTAAAGATCAGTATCACCACAATAATTTCCCACATCCCTGCAATCAATTCCATCCTTTTTCAGGAATTGTGGTGGGTTGGAAATGAATTGAGAAGGAAATTCAAGTATTATCATATTAGGACATAAACACCTTTGTGAATTTTGCACTCTGTGTTCCCAAGATATGGAGGATGCCACATGATCAAAACAATCTTAAGCTCTACTTATCCTCTTACCTAATAGATGTTTCTGAGTATCTAGGTCCAGCCAAGCACCCCAGGAGATGCTACAGACGCACTGGTGACTGAGACATATGCTGGCAGAGTCTCCATCTCCCGTACCCATTTCACCCTCCCATTTCCAACCTCCAACTAGTGCTAGGGGTAGGGTCGCCAATAGTTGTAACAAAATAAGATTAAAATAAGAGGAAGCCTTCAAATAAGAATTAAGAGGTGACCACCGTTACTCCCCCCAAAGAGAGGGAGGAAGACTGGTAGCACCAGCAAGACCTCTTTCCTCTGTAGCAGAAAGATGGGACTCAAGTTGGATAATGTAGTCCCATATGAACCTTAGGATATTTTTTCTAATTCCATGAAAAATACCATTGGAATTTTGGCAAGTGTTGCACTGAATCTGTAGATCACTCTGCATAGTATGGACACTTTCACAATGATTACAGTCAGAAAAGATCCTTAATATAATTTCAGTCTTCATAAATTTGTTAAGTTTTCTTTGTGGCCTAATGTGTGATCTATTCTGGAAAACGTTCCATTTGCACTTGAGAAGAATGTGCATTCTGGTGCTGTTGGATGGAATATTCTGTATATTTCCATGCTGTCTATAGTGTTATTCAAATCTGCTGGAGTTTTTTTAATAGATTTTCCGTCTGGCTGATCTAGCCAATGTTGAAAGTGCAGTACTGAAGTTCCCTGCTATTATAGCATTGCTGGCTATTTCTACTTTTGTATTAAAATTTACTTTATTTAGTGGTCTACTGTTGGGTACATACATATTTATAATTATAGCCTCTTGATGTATTGACTCCCTTATCACTACAGTTACCTTCTTTGTCCCTGTTGACTGAAAGTCTATTTCATCTGATGTAAGTATAGCCACTCCTCTTTTTTTGTTTACCACTTGCATGGAACATTATTTCCATCCCTTCTTTAAGGGCTTAGGTATGCCCTTAAAGCTAAAATGAGACTCTTGTAGACAGCATATTGCTAGATCTTGCTTTTTTAGCCCTTAAGCCACTCTGTATCTTTTGATTGGAGAATTACCCTATTTGAAAATATCGATGAGTAATGACTTATTACTGCCATTTTGTTCACTGTTTTCTGACTGCATTGTGTACCTTTGTTGCTTTCTTTCCCTCTCGCTGCCTTCCTTTGTGATTTGATTTTGTAGTGCTATGTTTTACATCCTTCTCTTTATCTTTTGTATATCCACTAGAGGTTTTTCCTCTTCATAGATATGTTTTATACGGCTAACATAAAACATCTTATAAATATAACAGCTATTTTAAGCATGTAACATTTTATCTTCAATTATATTAAAAAATTCTATAATCTTATTTCTCCTCTGCCCACATTTTATGTTATTGATGTCATACTTTACTTTTTATATTATATATCCATTAATAAATTATTGCACCTATGGTTATTTTTAATACTACTGCCTCTTACAGTAGAGATGAATGTGAATTAAATACCACCTTTGCAGTATTAAAGTATTCTGAATTTGACTATGCATTTACTTTCACGAGTGAGTTTTATATGCCTTAGTTTTCCTGTCATTACTTTGCATCCTTTCATTTCAACTTGAAGAATTCTCTTTAGTGTTTCTTGTAAGGCTGGTTTAGTGGTGATGGATTCCCTTAGTATTTGTTTGTTTGAGAATGTTTTATATCTTTTCATGTAGTATTGCCAAGTATAGTGTTCCTACTTGCCATATTTTTTCCCTCGTACTTTGAAAACACCATCTTCTCCCTCCTGACCTGTATGGTTTTTTGCTAAGAAATCGGCTGATAGATTTATAGGGCTCTCTTAATGTGAGAAGCCATCTTTCTCTTGTTGCTTTCAAAGTTTTCGCATTGTCTTCAGCTTTTAACATTTTGGTTCTAATTTGTCTTGGCCTAATCTCCTTTGGGTTAATCTTACGTGGGGTCCTTTGAGCTTCGTGTACCTGAATATAAATGTTCTCCCACGATTTTTAGTTACTGTTTCTTTCAGTAAACTTTCTGCTTTTCACTCAATCTTCTGGGACTTCCATGATGTAAAAGTTCATTCACTTAATGATATCCCAAAATTCACATAGCCTTTTTTCACTATTATTATTTCACTATTATTTTTCACTATTATTTATTCATTATTTTCCACTATTATTTCACTATTTTTCACGATAGCCTTTTTTCACTATTTTTCATAAGTTATTTCTTTCAAAATATCATTAGCTAGACTAATCAAGAACACAGAAGATTCAGAATACTAAAATAAGGAATGCAAAAGGAGGCTACAGCAATTAAATGGGTTAAAATGGAATATTGTGAAACATTATGGTAAAAAATTTCAAATGCGCACATTCCTAGAAAGACATACACAACAAACACTGACTCAAAAAATAAATTGTCATAGACTTTTAGCAAATAAAGATATTACTAAACTAAGAATCTGTCCTGAAAAGCCTTAGCTTAGATGATTTCATTGTTAAATCTTATCAATTATTTAAAGGATACACAATACCAATCCTTCACAAACTCATTCAGAAAACAGAGAGAACACATCCCAATATATGAGATGAGGTCTGTTTTGCCCTTCTATCAAAACCAGAAAAAGATTTAAGAAAGGAAAACTACCACATAATATCCCTTGTGAACACAGATAGAAGAATCCTTAACAAGATACTAACAAGCTGAATGCCACAACATATTATAAAAGATACACACCATGACCAAGTGGGACTTATTCTAAGAATGCAAGATTAAACATCTGAAATTCAATTAATGGAATACATAACATTAATAGAATAGAGAACAAAAGCCCCATGGTCATCTTCATAGACCCAGAAAAAGCATTTAACAAAATTCAACAACCATGCATAGTAAAAACCATCAATAAAGCAGAAAAAGGAAACTTCTTCAACCTGATAATGAGCTTCCACAAAAACCCCAGAGCTAACATCACACTAAGTGGGTAAAGACTGAGTGTTTTCTCCCTAACATCAAAAATAAGGTAAGGCTTCCCCCTTTACCAGACAATATTGTACTAGAGATTCTAGCTAGTGCTGGTTGGTAATGAGATAAATGATTTAATTAGTTTATCAGTTACAGACATTCAGATGGAAAAGGAAATAAAACTGTTTTTCTTCATAGATGACATAATCCTATTTGTTAAAAGTCCTAAAGAATCCACCAATTGTTAGTTGAACAAATACTAGAAACAAAATTCAGAAAACCAGACCACCTACAATAACTCTAAAAGGAACAAAATACTTAGGAATAAATTCAACAAAAGAAGCACAACAGTTGTACCCTGACAATCACAAAGCACAGAAAATCCATGTAAGATGAGAGAAACTCCATGTTCATGGCTTAGAAGACAAAATTTTGGTAAAAAATAGATTCTAAAAATAGTAATTGCAAAATAATTCTAAAATTTATATGTAAATGTAAGGGATCTGAAGTAGGCAAAATTATTCTGAAATAGAACAATTACATTGGACGACTCATACTACCCAATTTCAAACTTACTATAAAGCTAAAGTAATCAAGAGTGTGGTATTAAAGTAAGGATAATGAATATAGAATATTCAATAGAATATAACTAAATGTTCAGAAATAAACCCTTCAGATGATTTTTGAAAAAGGTGTCAACATAATTCAATAGAGAAAAGATAATCTTTTCTTTTTTTTTTTTTTTTTTTTTTTTATATGACTTGAACAGCAGTTTTCCAAGTTTATCCAGAAAATACTGCAGAGTGATGGCATCTTCCAATACAGCTGAGCGAATGCAAGGTCAAAACTATTTTCATAGTCACACTAACACTTTTTTTATGTTTTTATCCTCATTAATGTTGAGTGAAGTTTCCCTAGAGGCTACATGGGATGTGATATTGAAGCAGACATTAGATATTTTTTTTTTTTTTTAGTATCTCTGAATTCTAATATAAATTTTTTTATTTTTTTATTTTTTTATTTTTTTTTATAAATTTTATTGTTATATTCCCCATACAATTGCAGCCCCCCATTCTGACCCCAATCCCTCCCCTCCCGCCCCCGCCCCCCTAAAAGTGTCTCTGGTTCATAGTTTTTTGTTGATTTTGATTTTCACTTTCTTATAGTTATTCATTTTCCTGGTCCCTTATTTAAGTTTTCTAGATTCCTGCTATGAGTGAGACCATCCGGTATTTTTCTTTTTCTTTTTGGCTTATTTCGCTGAGCATGATCCCTTCCAGCGCCATCCATGTTGCTGCAAATTGCATGTGTTTATCTTTTTTGAATGCTGAGTAATATTCCATGGTATATATGTACCACATCTTCTTGATCCAGTCATCTATTTTTGGGCATTTGGGTTGTTTCCAAAGCTTAGCTATTGTAAACAGTGCTGCTATAAACATAGGGGTGCAGGTGTTCTTTGGAATTGATGTTTCTGTGTCCTTTGGGTAAATACCTAGGAGTGGAATTGCTGGGTCATATGGAAGCTCTATGTTTAGTAGGTCCAGAAATCTCCACACAGCTTTCCACAGTGGTTGGACCAGTTTGCACTCCCACCAACAGTGCAGAAGAGTTCCTTGAGAAAAGATAATCTTTTCAATAAATGATGCTGGGAAAATTTTAATATCCATAGGTGAAAAAAGTAAACTTAAATCCTTATCTCAAACCATATATATATGGATTATAGAGATAAATGTAAGAGTTGAAACTATAAGCCTTGTAGGAAAACAGATTGAAGAAAATCATTATGACTTTGGATGAGGTTAAGAATTCTTAGACAAAGCACATTTTTTTTAAACATGAGCCATAGAAGAGAAAATGGAAAATCAGACTTCAGTAAAATTAAAAATTTTTGCACTCCAAAAAACACCATTAAGAAAATAAAAAGGCAAGTCATGGACTAGGGGAAGATATTTTCAAATCATATATGTGATAAAGGATTTGTATCAAGAATATATAAAGAACACTTACAACTTAATAATAAGAAAACAACTCAATTAAAAGATGGTTAAAAGACTTTAATAGATATTTCACCAAAGATGACCTACAAATGACTGATAAAGCACATCACAAGGTACTGAACATATCAGTCTCTAGGCAAATAAAAATTTAAACCACATACACACTCACTAGAGTGGTTATAATAGAAAATGTAAGTAGTGCCAAGGATCTAGGAAAACTGAAACTCTTACATTCTGATGAGAATGTGAAATGCTACAGCCACTTTGAGAAACAGTTTGGTAATTACTGCTCCTAGGTGTCTGCCTAGGAGAAATCAAAATGAATGCCACACAAATACTTGTACATGAGTGTTCATAAGAGTATTATTTGTTATAAGTAAAAAGAGAAAGCAACCCAAATTCAAACGCTGGTGAATAGGTAACAAGATGACGTACATCCACACAGTGGCAACAGAAAGGTATGAAACAGGGATTAACCTCAAAAACATCATCTCAGTGAAGAAAGTCAGACTCCAGAGACTGTGTGTTGTATGGCTCCATTTATGTGGAATGTCCAGAAAAGGCAGACCTAAGGCGAGAGACAACCTATCATAGCTTCCTGGAGCTGGAGGGTGAAGCAATGATTGATGACGACAGGCTTCAGGGAATTTTGTTGGGGTGATAAAAATGTTCTGATACTATCTCGCAGTGATGTTTGCAAAAATCTATACATTTAATTTAAAACCATGGAATTTACACTGAGTGAATTTTATGATTTGTAAACAATGTCAATGAAACTGTAAAAATTAGAGAAAGGTAATTAAGCCCCACCAGTCAATAGTGCAGTATTTGTGCAGCTTGCTGTACCACCAACCTGCCCTTCCAACAAGGGGAGAAAAGTTGAGTCAAGGAGTGGTCTTTGAGGCTGGCCAGGTTCTAACCTTTCTCTCCAAATCATCCAACACAAGCAATATTTAGGAAGAACATATAATGGAGATATAGCACAATAGTGTCGGCACAATAGTTATGCACAGGTATTTTCAATCTCTTCAATTCTAGAAAGGAATTCTTTCTACAGTCCAAGAAAGTCCGTCTTTACACTACATAATAAATTAGGATTTCAGCAAAAAGGTGATGTCCTGTGAAATCTTCCTACGTTAGCAGTTAGACCTCAAGGACAGTAGCAGAGCACAGAGGGACAGCATCACCCCCTCTGCCCACAGGGGTATGAGGATGCAATGGATAGAGATTGTCCAGTCTCCACAAGCTCTATGAGTTCTCTCTTCTCTAGAATGTCAAGAACAGAAGGAAGCTTCCTCTGTCTGATAAAATAACAACTTCTCAACAGAAATGGGTATTCTTTCCTCTCAATGATTTGCCCTTTAATAACAACCAACCTTAGTAAGTTGTTAGCAGTAACCGCCGACTCTGTGCCAGACACTGTTCCAAGCACTTTACATGTATTAACTAATTTAATGCTCATAATGACCCTATGAGGTTAGTTCTTTTTTATTCCTCTTGTATAGATGAGAAAACGAGAGAACATAGAGGCTTGATCTCAGGCTTGCCTGAGCTCACGCAGCAAGGAAGTAAAATAGAGCTAAGATTCAAATCAGCAGGTAACTCCAGAGTCCTTCTCTTGAGCTCTCTGTGTCTTATACTCACAGACAGAAGATGTCAAGGGCCTGAGAAAAGGATCAATAATGTTTAATGCAATCTCTCACCTTTCTGAGATGCAGATGCCAATGGAGCAGACAGTTTCCTTCCTTGGCATACAGGGTATGTGTCGTCATGGCAGAGGGGGGCAGGATATGGTAGTTCTAGCACCCTGAAGGTCCCAAAGAAAACTGTCATTTTCTTGCCTCTCTGGCAGATCTCAGCTGGCGCAGGCAGGTGGCAGGATGCCCTGCTTCTCATCAGGCCCCTGACCAGGTTGGCCCTGACTTGTGGGAGGGCTGGGCATCCATAACCTCTAAGGGCACAGCTAAAATACCTCCTAGCCCTTTACTCTGAGTTTAACATGGGATGAGGTTTGACCAATATAAGAAGAAGAAGTGCCAGTGTGCTAGTCCCGAGAGTCCATTCTTTTTTTTTTTTTTTTTAACGATAGGGAGCAGGAGAATTTTTTTTAATTTATTTATTTATTCATCTATACATGCCCTGGGTACAGTCAGAAGCGCAGGAGGGTGAGAGAATTCACCAGAGCCAGAGCAGGGAACAGAACAGGCAGACTGACGAAGCACACTGCTGAGGGGAGAAGCAGGCGCGGCAGGAGAGGTCTGCGTGCCATGTGGGACCCTCGCCCAGTGGCCGGGGATCGAACCGGCGCTGCAGAGGCTGCGGGCAGCCTTGCAGCCAAGCACTCAACTGTTATGCCACCAGGGGAGGCACGCATCCATTCTTTTTTAAGTGACTAATAATGTTTCACTTCTCCATTTTTGTGTATTTTTAATTGTGATTAAAAGGCATATATAACATTAAAATTTTACTCTGAGAATTTCATGGAAATATATCCATAGCATTCACTTCATCTTTCAGCCCTGGGTCCTTGACACTCTCTGCGTCTTTATTTTCTTCTGTTCCTATAAGTGGAAATGATTTTGAATTTCAAATAAATTATTTTGTCTTGGTTAACTGGCTAAAAAAGAAATTTTACTCTTAACTATTTTTAAATGCACAGTTTCATAGAGTTAAGAGCATTTTATCCTGCTGCACAATATGTCTCCAGAACTTTCTCATCTTGCAAAACTATTCCCATTAAACAACAGCTCCCCATGTTTTCTTCCCTGAAGCCTGTGGCAACCACCATTCTACTTGCTGTTTCTATGAATGTGACTACTTTAAATACCTCACATAAGTGGAGTCATACAGTATTTGCCTTTTTGTAATTAGGCTATCACACTCAGCATAATGTCTTCAAGGTTTATTCTTACTGTAGAACAGGCCAGGGTTTCCTTCCTTTTTAAGGCTGAATAATATTCCATGGTATGGAGGGACCACATTTTGTTCATCCATTCATCTTTAGATGGACACGGGCCTCTCCCAACTCTTGGCTATTATCTATATTGCTACCGTGATCACGGGTATGAATATCAATTTCACCGATCACTTATAAATAGTGTTAAAACACAGATTAGGATTCAGGAGGTTTGGGGTGGGGACCACCCATATTCTTCCTTTCTAATTCTGCCAGGTGATGCCAGCACTGCTGGTCTACAGACTACGCTTTGAACAGCAAAGGTCTAGACCAAAAAGAAGAGATAAAGGAACTCAGGAAAGTTTTAAATCAGGGTAGACTTCAAACCCCAGATCACCGTTTCCAAACGTCTCCCTGGGGGCAAAGTCTAGGACATCTGCAATCACGGAATTTTACCACGAACATTCCAGTTCCAGTTGCTTCCCATGGGTGGTCACATTCCCTGTCCTTCTGCCTATGCCAGACACCCGATCATTTTAACTTTGCCTAGCAGTCAGCCTACCCCTGCTGTAACCGCCACGTGACACCAGTCGTCTTTGACATCGCTCTCAAGCCGGACACTGAGTCTGCCCAGGAAACACAGACCCAATCCACGGAGTCCATCAATCCAAGGCTGCCTCCTGGAAAAGGCTAGAATTTGTCCCCATGCATGAAACTGCACTCCTGGTGTCAGCTGTGATGATTTTTAGGTGGCGCAAGTTGCAGGAATTAAATAACATCATGTCACAGGGTGAGAAAGTTGTTCCCTTTCAAGTCTGTTTTGGCTCTGCTGAAAACGTCAAGGAAAAAGTCCTAAACACTCTACCACATTTGCTATTCTCCCCTTCCGAACAGAGAGGGGTCTCGGGCTCTGAGCCTTAGGCAGGCAACGGTCTCAGCTAGAAAGGAAAAGCTTGGTCTTGGTTGTATTTATTTTTGCACTTACTTTCTATTTGTGGGAGGTGATACTGGGTTTCCATTTATGGCTCTGATGCCAAGTTGCTTTTTTAAAATATGTGTTCTTAAATTAAAAAGCGAGTGTTCTAAAGCACACATTAAACAAATAATTGTAGAGGAGAGGTTTGAAGTTGGAAAACTAAGAGGAGGAATGCGACATCTTTCACCCCACCTATCCCTTGGGCCCCCGGGAGACCACGTCCTCCGTGATCTAACACATGGACACCAGGGGAGGTTCCTCTGCACAGAACGTGCAGACCCACCGGGACCCCATTTCAACGGGGACCTACCTTCGCCCCTCCATCTCGTCCCTGAAAACTTCCTGAGACTCAGGGGCTGAAAAAAGGGGCTCTGACTGGGTCTCCGCTGTGGAAGACTCTGTCTCGTGACGACGCGGCGACGGGATGAACATGGATTACTCAGAGTCCCCGTCCGGAACAATAAGAAGCCTAGAGGGACTCCACCAAGAAAGTGCAGCCCAGCTCCAAGAGCAGTCTCATTTTTATTTAGAATCAGAAAATAAAAAGATCAAAGAAGCAAGCAGGCAAACAGGGAACGCACAAGTGTGTGGGGGAAGCGTAACCAGCCGCACCAGCCGAGGTGGAGAAACACAGAGAAAGCCAAGGAAAGTCTCGGTGTTTACGCCACTCTAGCCTTAACACCTGTTGCTGTTTCTGCACATGCTCTTTTCAGCATGTAAGGATTCTCACACCAGGACTTTTGCCCCGGGAGGTTCCTTGTCAACATTCCCTGTTTCTGCACACTGAGAGGCACAGAACAGTCAAAGCAAAGGATAATCAAGGCAAAGACACAGAATAGTTGAGGCACTTAATAATACACATTCCCACAAGACTCCAGATTCTGGACAGTCAGAGGAGAGCCGCAGTGGAACCAGCGATGGCCGATAAACACGGGCAGATTCTTAACCTGAATGGGCCTGCTACCCTTGCCTTCCTGAACGCCCCATCTAGAGGAATTTGAATCAAAGTGAAGGCATTTCCAATACCCCCCATATCTTGTGCATCTGACCAAAGATTTCCTCCTTGACCTTCAAGGCTTATACAGGGCATCATTATGGGTAATTGCAGAACCATTATGAAGATCAACTACCTATTTTGAGATGACTCCACATGTTCAGTACAAAAGATACTTACTCTGAAGCTTTGGGTGTTTTCGTTCCAATAGGAACTTCTTTTAATGCTCTGAGCAGCATTACAATTTTAAAAGCGAAAAACATTCTCAGTAATTAAATGCAAATCACCAGAGCTCCAAATTCAGGGCCCTGTCTCCGGAGTGCCTGGATTCAGCACCGGGGACAAATAATTCAGAAAAGGAAATAGGATGTAGTTCTGCCTCCCTCCCTCCCACCTGCTCCCCAGCTAGCCAGTGCTCCTGGGCCAAGAGAAAACGTAGCTGGGGGGGCTCTCTGTCCAGGCCAGACACCTGGAGCTGCCTTCCTCCAGGAGCGCAAAGAGTCAGAAGAGGTCTGCTCACACGCCACTCCGCAGTCCCGCCATCTCGAAGGCCTGGATTTGCCGGGTTGTTGGCTGAAGCCAGGAGACCGCATGGAGGTACTCGAGCCCAGGCTGGGTTTCTGCACTGCGCCCTCCACGGTGTCGTCAGTACCCTCCCCACCAGTGGTTGGAAGGATCTCTGCTTCCCTGTGCACACTAAATGGCACAGCATGCAAAGAATTAACCAGCCTAGGCGTGACGGTAGAAGGAACTGCAGTGAAAAGGCTCTGGGTCAGACAGGAGCAGGGGTCGTGAGGAGAACTGCAGAAAAACAACCAGCCTCTGGGAGCACCAGGGGTTGCCGGGAGCTGACCACTGCCCCTCCAGAGCTCTCTGGTAGGCGGGGAGATGCTTTGTCAGCGCTGTGTCTGTCTCCCTTGCCCCATCTTGTTTCCTACCCCCGTTGATTTTTCTTTCCTTTCTTGAATTATTTTTTATTAAGGGAACATTGATTAACAAGGTAGTTTGTGTTTTAGAAGCACAGGACCTTCCCCTTTAGTTTGCCACGCCACACCCAGCACCAGAACACCCACAGTCCTCTGCCGCAGTCCACTGTGCTCCTGCCCCACTGCATTCTCCCCCTTGCTCCAGGAGCTGCAGTTCGCAGTCAGATTTTAGATTTTGTCATTGGCTTTATCTGACCCTTTGTTTCATTTCAAAGGGTCCCTCTCTCTCCCAGTGACCTCTCCCCTGCCAAACTCGGCTCAGCCTCCACCTCCTGGAGAAGCCAATGGGGTGTCCTGAGAGAAGAGGCACCCAAAGCTACCACATGAAGAAGCTTATCAAAGAACCAGGTAAGTTAAATAACTCAAAGGTGTCTGCTGTCTCAAAGGATTAAAAAACCCCAGGCCCTTTAAAAGAGAATTGTTAATTAATTAACTTGTCTCAAATTACCAAGAAGCTCTCTGAGTGATCGCAGATGTTGGGGTTGTAAGAAAGATTGCTCCCAGGTTTGGGCCAGAATCCCAGGGGACATTTAGGGTTGTGATTCTGGCAGTTCCTCTCCCCTTCTGGACAGCACCTCTCAGTCCATCCTTCTGGATACTAATTATAAACCTGGGACAGGAGCCTCATCTCTGGCAAGGAGACCAGGAGGTCAGCCTCCCCCTCCTTGAGCATCAGTGTGGATCTCAGGCTGGAAAGTCAGATGGAAGGAAGAAAAAAGATGCATCTAAATACCCCAGATCCTAAGAGAAGCCTCCTACCTGACCACCGAAGGGGTCAGTGACCTGGGGACAGCTTAGCACGCTCCAGGGACACCACTGCAGTTTAGTCTCGGTTTCTAGGACATCAAACCACTTCCATGAAGATGAAGGTGACCTCATGGCCGTGATCCTCACAATGACAATGACAACAACCAGCATTTATGGAGCGGCCCGTGCGTCTCTAGGGCCAGGGGAGGTATTTTCCCAGAACAGACTCACCTGTCATCTAGTCAGTGCCTGAACTCACTGGCCTCGGTCATGGTGGCTCTGAGAGGTTAAGTAACTTGTTTGAGGTCCCACAGCTAGTAAGTGGCAGAGTCAGGACTCAAACATCTGTCTCCCCACAATCAAAGACAACAGTGACCACTCCGTCCTCCACTGTCACTCTGGGGACTCGCCACCACACACAGCAGGGGCTTTAGCCACGGCATCACTGGACCATTTAGCAAGCACTGGTGACTGTCTGAGCCGCTACCTGTACTAGGCACTGGACAGGATGGAACAGGTGAGCCTCAACATCAGAACCATCACAGGCTGGCTGAGGAGACGCTGCAAGTGCTTTCTCGTATGTTCTCCCCTGGGAGACCCATACTCAACTCTGAGACTGCAGATACTCTCAACAGCCAGTTAGTTTTTTTAAGGATGATGAAACAGAAGATGGGAGAATGTAGACTTGCCCCAAGATACACATCTAATCACGACAAAGGGGGAAACCATAGCAGGTAATCACAGTCTCTGAATCACCCCTATGCAGAAAGAACAGCATGCTGGGGGTGGTGGTGCCTGGCACAAGGCAGGGTGCAATTTGCAGGCGTATGGCAGAGAAAAAATGGATGAGCCTCTGAAGGGCAGCGATCAATCATTCCGGCCAACATCAATGAGACCAGAATAGATACAAAGAGAATCGCCACTGCACATAGTTCTAACAGCCAAGGGTATTAACTAACCTCCAGGATATTTCTTCCTGAAAGTCTACGGTGATGTTGGAGAACTTTTGAAGGGTCAAGGAAAGGCTGGTTCAGGCAGCTGAAGCAACTTCTATCTACGATGGGAGTATTATAAAGTCCTAATAACCTGTACTTCCTAGTCATTGCAATTTGGCAGTTAGGAATAAATGATTTACTGCATCATTTATTATTTGGTGTTTCTGTCCAACAAGACTATCTGTTCAATAAGGCCTGAGACTATATCTGTCTTGCATTCCTATCTATTCTCTTGGCTTCCACCTTGCACTGTATTAAAAAAAAAAGGGATCAATAGGTGGATGAATAAAGGAACAAAGCCAGAAAATACACAGAACCAGCAGATATATAAGGAAAAAGACATAGTATGAATCATCCATATTTCAACCCAGACTCCCAAAGGAATCTCACCAAATATGATGCTCATTTCTCAAAGTTCCTGGAAAAGCCCTCTCTCCACCATCCTGTCCCAAGCCTCCCCTACACCAAGGAGAGTAGAAAATACCTAAGAAGGAAATAGAAGAATGTGACAAAAGGAAAGAAGAGGACCCACAACACAACCTGTGGTTGGAGTTTTGCTAGACATTTGTTTGGCGTTTGTAGAATTTGTGTTTTGTTGCATCATTTGTCAAGAGCCGGGCCTGACAGCCATGCTCATGTCCTCACCGACACTCCCCTTCTAGATGACGGTCAATATTTCTTCTGAGTTTTGTTACTGATATAACCAAAATCCCACCCCTCAAACAGTAGCAGACACTCAAATATTTGTTAAATGAAAGATTTCAGATGAGAGAGCTATACAAGGATAAAATCAAAGCCTTTTCACCTTAAAGTCCCCAGGATCTAGCCAAGATCTCTGAATATCCCAGGAATAAAATAAGTCCTGCCAGCTGGAATAAGTGACTTCATGAAGCAATTCAATAAGAAATGTTTAAGCTCTGTGACTTCCCACATGCTGCCACTTATACTAATTCTGCCACTTGCTGTCCATGTGATTAGACTGAATGCATTTCTTTATAGGGGGTACATGGGTCTACCTAGCTGTAGGAAGGAATGTATGAATATAGTTATTTCCCCAATTACTGGATTCTTTGCCAACAAAAGTCTCTGGTTCTCTCTGCCCAAGATGGAAGCAAAGCTGCTTGGGATACTGTCCAAGCCCGGAGTAGGGGTCCTGAAGGAGTCAGAGTGCCCCTCATAGATGTTTTGAATAGATAGAAGCCAGGAGAAGGCATTCCACAGATTCAACAAGACTCTACAATGCTGACAAAAGGTCTAAGGTGCTTCCCCTGGCAATGCGGACCATGACAGTTAGTACTGGAAGCCAACCCCCAAGAGAGGAAAGGCTTTGACCTTTAGTGAAGCTGCCAAAACCTCCAAAGTTAACAGTTTGCACCGTGTCTTTCTGCAGACAGAGAAAAATGAGAGGGGAATGTCGGGGTCACTCCAGAGGCAGGCGAGCTTGCGGCCAGCGAGGCCCACCCGGCAGGCCCACGCTGACAGAGACACTGAAAACACACAAACATATGGAAGCCACATCCTAAAATCACAATGGAGATGCAAGTGCTTATCAAACATGCCAGGTGATGGAGGCTTTGGTGAGCACTATACATATAAATAATTTTATTTTTGAATTTTTTATTTAATAATTAATTTATTTATTTTTATACAAGAACCAGGGTACAGGCCAGATGCGCAGGAGGGTGAGAGGATTCACCAGAGACAGAGCGGGGAACAGAACAGGCAGACTGATGAAATACACTGCTGAGGGGAGCAGCAGGTGAGACAGGAAAGGTCTGCCGCTCCACGTGGAACCCTCGCCAGTCGGCCGGGATCAAACCAGCACTGCAGAGGCTGTGAACAGCTTCACAGCATGGTGCTCAACTGCCTGCGCCATCAGGGGAGGCCCAACATATAAATAATTTTAATGATAGAAGTTCCTTATGATATTGTAAGTAAACAGAGCATGTACAGGCTATCTGTAATTATATAGACTATATATAATTATACGAACATTACACTAAAATTTTTATTAGGTATTAGGTATGTATTAGGTATTATACCAAATTTTATTATATTAAATTCCTTTTGTACAACCACTTGCTGTCATGGGGTTATGCTATAGGGAGAAGACTTGCACCCCCATGCGCTCTAGAAATCCTGGATGAAATACCTCAGATGATGTATATCCAGGGAAAGAAATGAGTGGAATAGGGTTTTCTTACTTTTTTTTAAACTTTTAAAAAAAAATTTCCTTGACTATTTTAATTGAAAAATAAGTAAAAGCTCCCAAACCCCACTACCCTCACCCATGGTGCTAACACACATCGCACCTGAGCTCTGGCTCTACCTCCCTTGAGGGCAGGAGCTGGGTGAGTTTCCCTCTGAACGTCGGTGCCTCTGAAGCAGCCTGACACGTAGAAGGGGCTCAGATGGACCATGTTCCATGAATGGACACTAAGCCCGGAAGGAAAGTGGTTTCTGAGCAGAGTAAAGTGCCACCCAAGAAATGCTGAGAAGTCACCTCCGTCATTTCGAGGGAAAGGAGGTCAGTGAAGGAGACATTCCAAATAGTCTCAAGAACAGCAATGCCATGGGCAGAGCAGGAAGTGGGGGAAATGCAAGGCAAGGAGGAGGAAGTGAAGACTGTGGATTGCTTCCTCCTTCTAAGAGGCCTCCAGGGTGGACCTCCTGTCACCTCCACAAAAGACATAATGTCCACAAATGGACATGTGAAGATTTGAACCCAAGTCAACTGGGCTCTAATCCAGAAAATTCTACCCCCAAAGGGCCTAGTGAAGCTAGCGCTGGGGTGGGGGGAAGGGTGAGCGGGTGTGTGTGTGTGTGTGTGTGTGTGTGTGTCCTACCCACGAAAAGAACCTGGAACCAGGTGTGTGTGACTCATCCTAACCAGCAGAGGGAAGCTCTTTCTGCACCGGCGGGGCCAGCTGGCAGATCCAGCACAACTATGGCCCTCACTGTTTCTCTCCCTCCTTCGTCACTAGATAGATAACAGGACATGTTAGTGTAGGGAGAAGGAGAAAAAAAACAAGACGGATCTGCTTCTACCAAAGGACACCACAGGCATTGACAACTGCAGCAGCCCCCAGATGCGCGCTATGTACAACCTCTCTCCCAGCTCCGGCATAGAAGCTGCCACAGGCAACTTGAAATTCACTGCAGGCAGCTGCATGGGGAGCACTTACAGGCTCTTGCTGAGTCTGTTTTTACTTTATATCACCACCGAGTTCTGGAGCCTCTAAATAAATACCCAGGCTCCTGCCGGCCAGGTTAGCAAATAGCACAGTGCCATGTCTGGAATTTACAAACCACGGCTGAAGGAAGGGGCACGCTCCTTGGAAGGAGAACTGTTATTCTTCTGCAGCTCACAAGATCCCCCAAGGTCCTGTCCCTTCCCAGAGATCTCGGCAACAATCTAGAAGATTCTTGAGAGGAAGATGAGTGGCTCACCTTCCACAGCAGCTGGCAGCTGAGACAGCCAAGCGCTCCATGTTGAGGCTGGTGTTCTCCTGCTGAGCTTCAGGGTGCTGAAGTCAGAGGCACAGATTTAATAAGTGGGAAGAAGGACCCGGTTGACAAGGACATTTGCATGCCTGTCACATGACCATGTTGTTCTAGGCGGTGGGGCTCAGCAGAGAGCTGACTGCCGTGACCTCTACCATCAGGAGGGAAGAGCCGATGCTCTGGAGATAATTACACAGTCTGAAGGAGGGGTCCCCATGCAACAGACAGGCCCTGAGCCAAGTACTCCATTTTCCCATCCAGTCCTCCAACAGCCTCAAGGTTCAGTCTTCTCTGTATCAAGTCACTTTATTTATTTATTTATTTTTTAAGATTTATTTATTTATGCATACAAGAACTGGGGTACAGGCCAGCAGTGGGGGAGGGGAGATGAGAGGATTCACCAGAGACAGAGTTGGGCACAGAACAGGCAGACTGACTGAAATATACTGCTGAGGGGAGCAGCGGGCAAGTCAGGGGAGGTCTGTTGCACCATGTAGGCAGCTCCCTGGCCAGGGATTGAACTCATGCTGCAGTGGCTGAAGACAGCTTCATAGGTTGCATTTTAACCCCTTGCACCACCAGAGAGGCCCTGTATCAAGTCACTTTAAAGAAGAGAAAACTGGGGGCCTCTCTGGGGGTGCACAAGGGTTAAGCACCACACTATGAAGCAATCCTCAGCCTCTGCAGCATGAGATCAATGCCCAGCCAGCCAGGGAGCAACCCACATGGCACAGCAGACCTCTCCTGTCTCACCCGCTGCTCCCCTCAGCAGCGTAGTTCAGTAGATCCGCCTGTTCTGCTCCCAACTCTGTCTCTGGTGAGTCCTCTCACCCCCCACACCCCTGGCCTATACCCCAGCTCTTGTATACATAAATAAATAAATCTTTAAAAAAAAAAAGAGAGAAAACTGGGGCTCAGAGAGGTTAAGAAACTGCCTCTCACAGGTCACACAGGTCAAGCCAGGTCACACAGGTGGCAAATGGCAGGGCCAGGCCTGTAGGTCATAGAGCCAGAAGTCTCCTGAGCCCTCATCTCCAAAGGACCAGAATTCATTTGGGAGGGGACTTCGATCACTGCACTGGATGCCCTCGCCCCAGCCTGGGATTCTTCTAGGTCTCAACATCCTGCTAGATGGGAATAATCATAACTGGCCCTGTCAGGGGAATCACAGGAAACCCCCAAACCACACCAAGCTGGCACATTTGGGGTGTTCAGCTGGGCTCCCTCAGTTTCACGCTCTGAATAGCAAGATTCAGAAGATATCCTGACATTTATATCAAAATCATGAACAACCAGGGCATAAATCAGAGTTTCCAAAGTGTTCTCCACAGAAATCAATTCTACAAGATGCTTTTCAAAGAACTAAAAATAAAAAGCAGCTTGTGTTTATTAAGCTCTTACTGTGTACCAGGCACCATGCTGAACACGCGACACATAACAACTCATATATTCCCCGCAACCTTATGGGATAAGAGCCATCATATTTCCAGTTTACAGACTTAAAGCTGAGTCCCAAGGAGGTTAACTGACTTGTCCAGGGTCACACACCTAGTGAATGGCAGAGCCAGGGTTCAAATCCAGATTGACCAGCTCTAAGTCTGCACTCTTAACCACTACAGACCCTGCTACTCGTGAACATTTTGGAAACTGTCTGTCTGTCTGGAAAATTCACAAGGCAGACTAGCATGATAGGTAGATTTATTACTGTTCACTATTCAGATTTATTGCTGAAAATTAGATGAAAGCAAAGAATGTGCATAATAAAAAATGAGCAAATTAGAAAAGCAACTGTACTTGGGGACAAGACAGAAAATAAATAATGGGAGGGGGCCAGAGAAAGGGGAGACATTTAAGCTGAGAACTGAGAAAATAACAGAGAAATGCCAGCAAGGCCCATAGATGATTCTTGGAAAAAGCATCAATAAAACTGATAAACTTTGTCAAGAGGAAAAAAGAGAGATGGGACAACAGCCAAAATGAAACAGGTGTCATTGCTGCAGGCCTTTCAGACACACCTCAGTGTTCTGAGACCAATTTCAGTTGGGGCGGAGGGTCAGTGAGAGTATGCGCTTCCCCACAACATGCAATTCTTGGACACCAGCAAAGTATCTAAGAATTCAACTCAATCCTGACTATCCACCCACAGACAGCATTAGGTTGCACAGGTAAGGACATAAATCAGTCTCACAAAATTGCTCCCCCTCCCCACCCCACACACACCCTTCAAGACAGCAGTCAAGTATAAAAATCCTTTAAAAAAAAAAAAAAAGCCCAGGTTGTTGCCCGGGCTGCTGACCTACTGACTAAGTCAGAGGTTATCATGACCTCCTCCTCCTCAGCTTAGATTAATTTACTAGACAGGCTCGCAGAACTCACAGAAGCATCCTGTTTACCAGATTACCAGTATATTACAAAGGATGCAACTCAGGAATAGTCACGGGGAAGCGATGCTTAAGGCAAGGGATGGAGACAGTGTGTGCAGCTCCACGCCCCTCTCCACACATGCCATCCTCATCCCAGAAGCTCTCCAAACCCAGTCCTTTTTGGATTTTATGGAAGCTTCACTACATAGGCAGGATTGATTAAATCATTGACCCAGAAGGACTGATTCAGTAGCCAGTCCCTCCCCGCTTCCCTAGCGGTAAAGGGAAGGGGGGTTGGAACACAAGTTGGCTCCACTGACAACCAACACCCCCCCCCATCTTTAAGTGCTTTCCAAAAGTCACTCATTAACATAACAAAAGATATCTTTGCACTCTCAAAAATTAGGAAATTCCAAGGGTTTTTAGAGCTAAATGCCAGGAACAGGGCCAAGAACCAAATGCAAATTACCAAACTCCCCCAAGAAAAAATTAAAAACTTGAACATCCCTATACCAATTAAAGAAATTAAATTCCTAATTTAAAACCTTCCAACAAAGAAAACTTCAATCCCAGGTATGTTCCCCGATGAATTCTATAAAACATTTAAGGGGAAGAAAAAGAAAAGGAAACAATCCCACATGAATTAATTCATAAACCAGAGGAGGAAGGAACTTCCCAATTCATTTTATGAGGCTATTCTTAACCTGATTCCAAGATTAGATAAAGCCAATATAAAAAACTATAGACTAATATTCCTCACAGCTGTAAAATTTCCCTACAAAATATTAGCTTCCCAAATCTAAAAATATAAAAAGGCCAATGCATCATAACAAAGAAGGCTTATGACTGTAGGATGAAGTGGGTGAATAAAGCGATATCTGGAAAATCAGCAGGATTTGCTAAGAGATCAGCTGTATGAAAAGGAGAAATTGTTTAGTAGCTTCAGGATAAGTGGTCACAAAACCCACTTCCTTTTCCACTTAGGCACACAAAGAATAGGCCTCCCTGAGATGCTCCACACAGGCATGTGGATTATTTCTAGCTGAGATCCACTGAGGCCCTGCAGCCTCACTATAAACTTTTACCACTCCCTTAACTACCTAGGAGAATAAATACTGGAGGTCTTATCCAAAAAGAGGGTTTTTACCGGAAATAACCTTTCCATTGGAGAAACCTATATATACAGCAGGGCAAAGATCTAATTACAGAGCATCTCGTCTTCATTAAGCAAACCATCCTCTCCTCGTCACCTAAGTCCATCCTCTCTCCCTGAAGACCCAGGACTACATCCCCCTCCTTAGCTCAGAATATAAACCCCCATTTTGCTTCACCCACAGGTATATAAAGATTCCCAGTAATTGTGTAATTATATTTGTTTTTTTTTTTTCTCCTGCTAATCTGACATTGATTTAATTATTCAACCAGGGCCTCCCTAGTGGCGCAAGGGTTAAGACGCAACCTATGCAGCTATCCACAGCCTCTGCAGCACGAGTTCGATTCCCGGCCAGGGAGCTACCCACATGGCCCAGCAGACCTCTCCTGACTTGCCCGCTGCTCCCCTCAGCAGTGTACTTTGGTCAGTCTGCCTGTTCTGTTTCCCACTCTGTCCCTGGTGAATCCTCTCCCCACCCCATCCCCCGTGCCTCTGGCCTGTACCCCAGTAAGCATAAATAAATAAATCTTTAAAAAAAAAAAAACAATTCAACCAGTCCAAGAAGAACCAAAGTGGTAAGGGGAATTCCTCTTTCTCCCAACACATATTTGTTCCACATTAAACTTCCTATGCCCCTTCCCCCTTCCACAACTCGATGTAGATGGCTTTGGCTTCATATGTTGAAGAATAGCAGAGCCAGAAGATGGAAGATGAGTCTCTAAGTTGCCACTTGGCAAAAAACTGTCCTTTAAAAACAAATAACCACATTAGACATCAGGCGAATAAGAATTAAATTTCCATTAGGTTAAGTCTCTGATGCTGACAGGTTTGAGTGTTAGAAGAACCATTCTCTTTTATTATTAATCTTGCCATTCACATTATATCTGTATTTATGCTTTTTTGTTTGTAATTCTGTCAACTGTTACTTTATATATTGCAGTGTGGTTTTTTATTTGATTTGATTTAATATTATAATTTCTAATAAAACAGGAGTCTCTGCAATGTGCATTATGTATGAAAGAGATTCCTCTTATAAGGTCATTTTTTTAGTATTTCCCTTCATTTTTTTTTAGTATTTTTCAATAGCTTTAACTTATTAAAAAGTTTCCCCACCAGCATCCCAAGTGTCCCCTTGTCCTTTTTTCTCCCCCTGCCTCTTAACCTCAGATCCCTCAGGATGTTTATTAATATCCACTAGGTTATGAAAGTGTTTTACATTATCAAATCGTCTGCTGCATAATGTCTTGTATTTATCATTCTGACTTACTTTGCTGCATATAATTCTCTCAAATTCCCTCTCTTTTGCTGAAAATATCTGTGTTTCATCCATATAGTTTTATAATATCCCATGGGGTGTATACACAACACCTTTTTTTCATACTTTTTATTGAGTTACTACTGGTTTACATGATTATTTCCATTATAGATGTATAGGAACCCCCTTCAGGCAATAATACAGCATCTTTTTGATCCAGTTGTCCTTTGATGGACATTTAGGCTGCTTCCATGTCTTAGCTATTTTAGATAATGCTGCTGTGAATATTGTGGAACATTGGAGTTTTTTGTTGATGGTTTCATATTCTGTGGATAGAGGCCTAAGAGTGGTATTGCCAGGTCATACAGTATTACCATTCTTAATTTGTTAAGGCAAATCCAGCCCGCTCTCCACAATGGTTGTTCACATTGCCACCAACGACATAATACAGGTCCTTTCTCTCCACATTCTAATACTTGTTATGGTGTCTTTTTCGTATGTGCCATTCTCACAGGTGGTATGAGGTAGTAGCTCATTGAATTTCAATCTTCATCTCTTATTGAAGTGACAGTGAACACTTTCCACATGCCTTTTGGACTTCTGGATATTCTTTTTGGTATACTGTTCAATTTATTAATTGGGTTAATTGATTTTTTTAATTGTTGAATTGTATGAGGTTTTTTTTTTAAATAGATCTTGGCTATTAATCCCTTATCAGTTATATAGCATGTGAATATTTTCACCCATTCAGTAGGATATCTGTGTAATCAGCTTGTATTTTCTTTGGCTGTGTAGAAGCTTTTCAAGGTAATCCCAGATGTTGTTGTGTTTTTCAATTCCTTGCCACAGGGGCTGAGTGACCAAAGATATCTTTATTGTTGATGTTTGGGGATCTGTGTATTATAGTAACTATCTTAACTTACTTAATCCAGAAGGAAATCAGAAGAAACTGGTTTACTGGCTGAACCAATTAAATGAAGTTCAAAGTACTCTTTTTTTCTAATTCTTATAAGAATTGATTGAATTTGGCAGAAATTAGACAGTTTGGAGGCTCTCTCAAGAAATTAGTTTAATTCCATCTCTAAAAGGAATATATACTGAGAAAATGAGAAATGTAAAGACCTAAGCGTAGAGATGTTTATTACAGTATTATTTATGTTAGTAAAAGTTTCCAATAAAAGAACCAAGACATTCAAATTGTAAAGTGGCTCGATAAGCACCATCATGATATGAACTTATGCAAGCATTAAAAAGGATGCTTATGAAAATTTGACAGTAAATGAAAAAAGCAGACACAAACTTTGTCTATAAATTATCCTCAATTATGGATATAAATTTATTTATTCTTATGTTTATGTATGTATGAGTATGTGTGTACATGTATATGCAGACATGTGGACACACACATATACACACTACAATGGACTGAATGTCTATGTCCCACTAAAATGCGTATGTTGAAATCTGCCCCCAAGTCAATGGCATTTGGAGGTGCCCTGGGACCTTGGGGAGGTGCAGTGGTCCTAAGGGCAGCATCCTCACGAATGGGATTAGTGACCTTATAAAAGAGGCATCAGAGAGCTCCCCCCTCCTTCTGCTTTGTGAGGACATAATGAGAAAATCACAACCAACAATGAAGACACATGTTTTCTCCAGATACCAAATCTGCAAGTGCATGATCTTGGCCTTCGAGCCGCTAGAACTCTCAGAAATAAATCTGTTGCTTACAAAATCACCCAGTTCATAGCTTTTCTGTTATCGCAGTCTGAACAGACCAACATACACATACATACACACACACACACCCCAATGATGCACACAAATACAGAAGGAAAAATGTTATTCGTGTTTAATGTGTGTCATTTTATCCAATCTTATCCATTTTATCACCCAAACAATGGGAATCACCAAACTCTTGGAATCAGATGAAAACAAAATAAATACAATAAACATTATTTCTCAAGTTTGTCATGAAACTGAGTCTGAAGAAGAGTTGATGCAACCCTTCTGGAAATCCCAGGACTTAGAGTCTCTGTGCCTTGGGATGCTGGTGCTGCAGTACACTCTGGGGAAACCCCATGGGGAAACTAGCTTGGATTCTCCAGAGAGAGGAAGGGTTATTTTCCATCTGCCCAACAGGGGATGGGCGTGCAAATCCAGGAGAGCCCCAGACCCTGAGGGGCCATCCTGGAAACTGGATGAATGAACCAAATGGAGTGAAGTGGAGTGGACGCTGCAGGCCACTCTCCTACTGAGGAATCACAATATTTCAGAACTGACCATGGAAACACACGGGAGGGAGGAGACACTGAGTCCTCTGAGTCCATGGGCAGTGGCATCAGCGTCAGCTTGTACACAGCTAGTTTGTGTGGGGAGCTAAGAACACTGGCCACTCAACTACGAGTGACTTCTGCAAGAGATCATGCACCCATTGGTTTTTCCAACAAGCATTTTCCCAAATAAAAGCAGACCCTGTGCTCAAACCAAGGAATGACATGAAAAGTGTCCTCCAAGTGCCGAGGAGAAGCAACCGTGGCAAAATAAAGAATTCAAGTCTCCCCTGATGGGATAGTCAGGCTCCCGACATGTCAGACCTAGCATTGTTTTTAAAGAATTATTTCTGTTTAAATATTTTTTTTCAGACTGCTAGACATGGAGACCCAGCTCCATCCCAAACTGCATAGTGGAGGACTCCATGCCAAACTCTCCCCATGATGAAGAAAGCAATCTACATGAATAGCTCCAGATCAGTGTTCACAACCATGCCAGAAGAGTTGGCGACAAGATGAGCAACTCAATATTGATTCGTTCTACTTGAGAGGAAACCACCAGGAATCTAGTTTTGACAACCGGAAGGTGAGCATAAAGGAAGGCACATCCAGGCCAACATTCCTAAGAAGTGGTCTCCTGTTTCTTCTGCTGCTGATTGGAAACAGAGGACAATGAGATCTTAGGGATTAAAAGAGTCACAATATGGCAGAATCGTAGGTCCCTGAATTACCACATGGAAGAAAGTTGTTTGTCCACAAGAACATTGTTACATGACCAAGAAACAAACTTGTGTTTCAACCACTGAAATACTGGGGCTTATTTGTGATGGCATCTACTATTCACCTTATATTCTTTGAAATTGAATGTGCTTTAATTCCACTCGGATGAATATCTCTGTTGTTCTTCAAAGGCAAGAGAAAGCGATTTTCCAGCTATATTTATAAATTATTCTCATGCTCAATATTTTCAAATAATTCATTAGTCCATATAAGTCAAACTAGTCCTCATTCACTTCTGTAGCTTCTGCATCATTTCACATATAGTAGATTGAAAAAAAAAAAAGAGAGCAAAATAACTCATTCAAAGAAGGAAAGAATGTCTTCTATTGTCCAACCCAGTGGTTCTCAACTAGAGGCAATTTTAACCCATGGGGAGATTGGGCAATGTCTGGAGACATTTTGGTTGTCACAGCTGGGGATGCTAGTGGCACCTAGTGGGTAGAGACCAAGAATGCTACTAAACATTCTACAATGCACAGGACAGCCCCCCACAACAGAAACTTTTCTGCCCAAAAGAGTGTTGCCTCAAATAGTCATTACTACAGAGGCTGAGAAATCTTGGTCTAGCCTGAGATTCCCCACAACTTGATCAACTCATCATTTAATTACTTCCTCATCTCTCCTCTTACTGAAATCTGCTGGGTCCTGAAACCAATGGACTTGTTTTTTCTTGGAAGGGAGGGAGGGAGGGGGACAGAGAGAGAAGCAACCAGACAGATTCCACATTTAAAACACACAGGAAAACAGATCTTCTGTCTGAAATACACTCATGATCTTTGTCTCTCTCTTCCTATGCAGATGTTTTGGCTTACCATGGGAAGGGACCCAGTTCAGTTAGCTCCAAAAAAGAAAAACACCTGTTTATTGTCAACATGCGTGCAAGTTGTGACTGGAAAGCCATCACATTCTCATTCTCTGTCTCTGTGTCCATGATCTCTAAGTTCTGCCTTTGTAGAGTTTTCTACTAGCCCTACCCAGTCTTCCCTGATCATGCCTATCTTCAATTGGCCATGGCCTGCTCTCAGCTCCCAGTGCAACAAGTGCAGTTAGGAAATCCTGTCCAATTTCCAATCCATAGGCCCACACTGCATCAAGCTAATCTTTTCAAGTCCAGTCACAGATGTCATACGTCATCAGATAGTATGTGGCTTGCCAGCTGCACTTGAATCTGTCCCTGACCCCTGGCTAGACGATCTCTGCCTAGGAAGAAGAGGTAGAGCCCCAGGAAGCAGGACTATGAGCAGGGCAGCCACAGAACCATCATGCCCAGCACAGCCCTGGCGCACACTCCTACCTTCCATCCTGAAAGACGCCAACAACAGCACTGAATGGAGCTTCCTGCAGGATGAATATACCTCCGAGGTCAGAGGTTCCCTAGTCATTTTGCCCCCCATATGGGCTGGCACCCCTGCTAGGGAAAGGTTCCCTTGTCTGGGAATACCTTTTTAGAGGGTCACCACTCTTGGTTCTGAGGCTCAGAAGCTGTATGGGGAGAATGATGGGGCTGTATAAATGGCATTCAGATGACCCCCCTTTTCCAGCATTGCTCACAGCAATGATGGCCAACAGGAGCTGGGGTCTGCATCTCATGCTCAGTCCCAGCGACTATAGAAATCAGCTGCTCTCAGGAAACTGGGGAGCACAATGCCGCCAGCTCATCCATTTCCATAACACCAACGCGAGAGGCTTCCAACACCAGCGAAAGGTACCACTGAGTTTCCAGGCCACTCTGCCTGAGCTGAAATCATTATGCCGTTTCTTTCATTGCACAGGAGTGTGGGGGTTTCTCTAAACTATGAGTCATAGCCAAGCATCCAGGCAAACATGGAGAGAAACCTGTTCTCCCACAGAAAGGAGGATGAGCAGATGCTAAAACTTCTGACACGTTCGTACAGCAATGCTCTTGGCTCATTTCACTCAATATGAAAGATTTCAAGCAATGGAGACACTGTCAGCACACAGGGGGCCAGGGGGTGAAGCAGAATCTGCATAAAAGCCCGGATTCCTGCAAACTAGAGGGAAAGGAGGCGTAATTAAAACAAAAGGAAAGGCTGCTCTGGGCTCCCCGTGCCCCCGCGCGCAGGCTGTGTCCTGGCGACTGCGCTCATCAAGCAGCGTCAGTAGGGCTGGAGCTCATCGAGTGCCCCTCTTTCCTGGGCACCACCAGCTGTGAAACTGGTGACCCATGGACAGACACATCCTTTCTCCAGCTGCATCCATACTTAAGAACTTAAACCGCAAAATCCCCAATAAGTTTTGGCCCCGGGTCAGAAAGCATCATGCACCTCCTGTAGCCAGAGCCAACAGCCTGGGGAGAAACCTGGCACCCGGCAAAAGGGCCCCTTTTTTTAGCAGCGGCTGCCCGCCCTGTGGTTTGTTAGAGCTGGGGGAGCATTAATCCAAGGAAATCTTGTTCATGAGACTCTGGGTAAGGAAGCTACCAAAAGGGGGTGGAGGGGGTAGCCCTGCAAAGTGAGGGAACACAGCGGCAGGTTAGGCTATTCAGAAAGAGCTATTTCCTCCCAAATGCTGTAATTGCCTAGAGCATGTGATCTTCTGGAAGGTCACTAAAGACAAGCTGCTGTCAGATTCCTCCCAGAAAGTTTCTGCTTTGATTAGTTTCCTGATGCGAACTTCCTAAAAGGCTCTTTCTATCCCTAAAAGAAAAACACGGCAGAGCATTAAAAAAAATTTTTTTGAAGGACTTCAATAAAGAACATGTAACTTGGCAAGATGGCAGGATCACAAGTAATATGAAAATGGCACCGACCTTCTTGGGCCCCCTGCTGGATGGTCAACCTCAGGACACCGAGGCATGGTCAGCCTAACCCCGCCACCCCCCCCTAAAAAAGAGGTGACTCAGAGAGACATGACATCCACCATCTCTGAAGCAGCCACCCATCCTTTTGTGATGCGAACACACCACAGACATCACAGGTAAAGTCCACATGGGCGCCTTGCCACCCGGGGCACTTTGAGGTCAGGAAAGGAACAGGTTTATTAAAAACACGCCGCAGGTCTGAACCGTGTCTGAGGGATCATCGGTAAGGACCTGACAAAATGAAGAAGCAGAGTTGAACAACTGTCCGGGGACTGAATAGGTAACTAGCGATGCCAATATTTCAAATCGAAGGAAAAAACCAATTTCCCCACAGCAAGATGGAGCTGCTCATGGGCCAAGGGCTCCCTCTGTCCTCAGCACACGTTGCAGAGTGCCAGGCACCCGCAGACTGCGTGAGCATGACCTCCCCCTCCCCATGCAGACAGAGGCTGTTTGCCAAGACCTCACCTGCCAGCCGGCAGCCTCCAGCCATCCCAGCTCAGGGCTCCCTGGCGACTTAGATGTAAAGCTATGTCAACAGCGGCCTGTACACAGCAACAGCCTCCTTTTGCGTTTTTTAAGCCCAGGATCAACTTTGCAAGCTCGACGTGCTTTTATTTTTGTTGAAGGTACTAAATTAATTTGTCATCGCTCATTCCTCCGGCCAAGGAGGCAACGGCACGTTAGTGCCAAAATGCGTAAGTACCAAACCACAGGCTGTCTCCCCACGCCATGGACATGCTCAGCCTCTCCAGCCTCCCCTTCGGGAAGGTCACACTGACTTCACGTCCACACAGGCGCAAGAGCAGAGCACCTCAAACGTTAGCACGGGAGCGAAGCACTGGAGCCATGTTCAAGTGCAGATTCTGACCCAGTAGATGTGGGGGTGGGTCTGAGATTTGGCATTTCCTCCCGGAGGAGGCCGCAGCTGCTGTTCCACAAGTTGTGATGTCTCGAGAAACTTTACTTAACTAGTTATTAGCACGTGTGTGTAGCTGAGCCCTTGAGCTCGTAAGTCCCATCTCCTGGGCTTCTATCCAGCCTCCACTATTAACCGTTTCTAACTTGACTAGGCCCTCAGTTTCCTCATTTGCAGAATAGCTGAGCTAGAGTTGCCGTGAGCTCAGCACCACGCACGGTACACAATCATCAGCCAGGATGTGAACTGTTGCTGCTTGGCGATCCCCTCCTAGCTCCCTAGGGTCCATTTCCTTTCAGACAAAGAAAACCCAGGACAGTCTCCAGAGGCGAGAAAGTGAAATCGAAAGTTTTTGACCCTTGCCACCAACCAGCTAGCTTAGTCACTGATATGATCAGTCCTGCCAGCTGATCATATCATTAAGACAAGGGCTCTGCCCACGAAGCGTATGTTCCCACACTGGGCCAGGCTGCCTAGTGGAACAGAGCATGGGTTCTAGAGCAGCAATACAGCATGCAAAGTCACCTCTGACAGCTTCTGTATCCTCACCTGTTAAAGTGGGGATACTGACACACATGCAGGATACTGTGGGAATTAGCATCATGCATGCAAAGCCCCTGCCCCATGTGCAACAGGCACGCAGCAACTGGAGGCTATCACTATATCTGCATTCAAAGCTCCACACTCAACGACAAGCAGGAGAGGAAACCAACAAAACTGGCAACTTCACCTGGATGACTGTTCATCCATGTGATCTCTGCCAATCTGAAAAGGATGATGAATGAGGGCAGGATGGGTTGGAGCTCGGGTACAAAGCTTGTCCTTGATCTTAGATACGTCAGAACTGAAATCATTGGGTGCGAGAGATCTTTCCATTTGGCCCCAGTGAGAGTAAGCAGGGAGGGGTCAGGAAGAGGCAACTGCAACTTCATTCATCAAATTTTTAGTTGGCCCATGTGCCAGCTACTTAACAAGTTATTCAGTGGTGAACCAGACAGAGGCCCCACCCTTCAGGAGCACCACCTTGTAGTTAAAGAGATATAGGTTAAATTCAAATTGAGGGTGCAAAATTGATAACTGGGGAGCAGTTAACAGGATCGTCATTGAAGGCCTCTCAGAGGAAAAGGCATTTAACTGTGTCTTTAAGAATAAAGAATCTATCAGTTGCAGAATACTGGAAGGGCATTTGAGGCAGAGGGGATAGTGAGTGCAAAGGCCCTGAGGTTGGAAAGGAGAAAATGGTAAGAAGCAAAGTCAAAAAAGCAGGTACCAGCCACATCATGTGGGGTCTCGTAGCATTGGTGAGGATACTAAGCTTCATTCTGAAGACTATGGGACACGGAGGATGGGTTTTCAGCAGGAGACTACCACGCATTGTCCTCCAAAACCAAAGACTGCACACTACAGGGTTCAAGTCCCAGATGGGCCTGAGACCATGGGGTCAAGATGTGTCCTCTAAAGGCCTCTCTTTACACTAGAGATTGGAGGCCTCTGCCCCTGTGGGTACCTGCCTGATAGGGAATGTCTTACAGCCCTGACAGTCACTGCTGAAAGAACAGGGGGAACAAAGAATGTCTGACTTTCCCAGGAAAGAGCCCCCCAAACCCTTGTTAAGAGGAGTCAGAAACTTTGGGAGACGGTGCTAAGCCAACACACTACTGGGCAGCCTCTCCCTCCACCTTGAGCTCTGAGCTCCCAGGAATCAGAAATCCTGACGTAAATTGTCCCGGCAGCCTCCCTCAATTACACAAATCCAAGAAATGACAGGGAGAGGCAGACATTCTCCTCCAGTGAATCTGAAAACTGAGAGCAAAGCAAAGGAACTAAAATATAATACCCACATCCCTGAGAGCAGCCGGGAGGAAGCAGGGCTCCCTGAGTGCCCTGGCCCCCCCAGTTGTCTAGCGGAACCCTAGGTCTGTCTCCACGAAGCTGGGGGGCCCAGCGCGAAGAGGCACCCTGGGAAAGGAGAAGGAGGGGAGTTGCTCCCTCTGCCAAGAAACTGTCCTGCCAGGAGGGGGCTGGGGAAGAAGTGGGGGCAGGAGGATGCTGGAAGGCAAGTGTGCTTCCCTATCCTCGCTCACTAGAGCACAGCGAGTTCTCTCCCACTCAGAACAGGAGGTCTGACACATTCACACCTGCAGGGAAGCTGGGGGCCGGGCCGGGCGGTGGGAGACAAAATGAGGACGTGGGAGCAGCCAGATCCAAAATGTGGAAAGGAGGTGTCGAGGCCCCCCCACCACATCCCGCCAAAATGAAGGGGGGCTCCTGTGGGAAAGCCCCTTCCAGCTGCACCATCTGCCTGATCTGCTTTTGCCCCCCTTAATTATGAACATTACACTGAGCCCCTCACCACTCTGCATTTCGCCGATTGACTTCATTACTCTATTTTGAATAGTTTATTGGGAGGGGTTTCATATTGCCAAGGGGTATCCTTCGTGTTTCACTCTCTACTGAGTGTTAATTTTCCTTGTCCATCTTTTTTTTTCCTTTGGCCTGCCTGCCTTTCCTTCCTTTGTCAGCGGTCTTGCTATTAACCCTGCTGAACCTCTGACGAAGGCTGCCAGCTTTATTCCTTCCCAGTTGTTGGTTTTCATTCCCTTTCTTCATGGCGTTTCTTGAACTCTCTGAAAAGACCACAAAGCTGTCACGTAATTCTGCCAAAATATCTCCTGTCTTTGAAGCAGTTTCTAGAATCTCCACGAGACACCTGCTCGCTCAAGTCCCCGAAACGCCTCAGACACCCTTTGTCGGACGACGCCTGCTGTTTGGCCTCCATGACCCATGTGCTCTTCGCTGCCTCCGGATGTTGCGAGCAGACCTGGGGGCCTCCGAGTCCCATCTGATGTCCTGACGTCCCATAAACGACACACAGTCTCTTTGTGGCTTGAAAGTGGCAAGATCCCTACACGGCAAAGTGCGCCCCGCCCGCCCCTCTCAACCCTCGCGCTCACCCACACCCCTTTTTGTCTGAGGCTTCCTGACAGCAACCAGTGCCAAGAATCACTCGCAGAAACTTCATTTTCTTGGTTTCCAAACCCAACTGCTCTGGCAGAGACAGGGAATCTTTGGGGGTGTTTATTGAATGTACATTCAACATGAATCACCTGTGAGCTGTGGCGCCCGAAAAAGCGAGGAGCTCTCACACTCGTCACGACACAGCCGCACCCCAGCACCTTTGCAGTGATCTTCCTCCACCTAAACCCCCTCTCCCTGCCACCACACATCACCCCGGTCCCTGCTCCTCATCACGTCCCCGCGGCAGCTTAACCATCACCACCTCTGTGAAGCCTTCAGCAGCAGCGGCTGGAACAGACAGCCTCCAGGAGGAACCCCCACACAGGAGCAGAACTGAGTGACTGTAAACTGCCTGTGACCTCTCTGCCTCCCAGCCTTTGACGGCATGAATTATGCCCTTCCCTCAGCAACTAGCACAGAGCTGGGCACAGAGTCCACATTCGACACATATTTGTGGACTCAATGGATCAGCTCAGGCGTCAGCATTAAGAAAAGGGCTCACCCCCTTATTCTCTGCAAAAGTCATACCAGGAATGCCAGCGTTAGCTCTCACATAGCGAAGAATTTAATCTTGCCCAAAAAGAGATTTGGCCTTTGCCCACGACTTCTACACCCTTGGGAAGACATGGCTGATAGGAGTGTTCTTGTTTGCCTGGGGCCTTGGCTCATGCTGGCTAGTCCAGTAATGGGATTTAGGTGGGGGCTTCGAGTCCCACAGTCTCAGCTCACTGGAGCCTGGGATCAGCCGTGTGGGCAGTCAACCCCAGACCTCTACACTCCGGGCACCGAGGCTCAGAAGAGCTTCCCTGGCTGGCAATCCTTACTGCCACACATCATTGCTGGGGGAGTGACACTGCCCATGACTCCATGGGAGAGGCCAACACGAAGCTCCACCAGCAAAGCTGGAACTTGCCTGGACTCTCATCCCATGTATCTCTTCCCTTGGCTGATTTTAATTGTATCCTTAGGCCATAATAAGCCATAATCATGGGACTAATTGCTTCAGTGAGTTCTGTGAGTTAACAGTGAATTATCAATACTAAGGGAACCCCCAAGTATGGGAAAAAAGCGAAGTTTTTTTCTCCCCCCAACTTCAGCAGCTCCACTCTTGAGGCTATTCTGAAGGGAATAGCTGTAATAACCACTTATCTGGAAAATGCAGACCATAAAGGACAGGCCCAAGGTGTGGAAGCCCGAGATTGGCAAGGCCACCGTTGTGGATGGTTCATTCATTAAAACCAGCCTTGGAATATAGAATGTTCCTGTCCCTCCCCACCCTTCCAGGATGGAGATGGGCAGCACTCTTCAGGCAAGAGAATGAATCATGAGTGCCTGCTCACTGCTCCCCCTCTCTTTAACAGATGACTGGGCAAAAAATAGAAGAGAATCCCTCCTTTATAAATATCTTTACATGCTAAATGTCTCTAAAAAGCACCATGTGCCAAGCTAGTTTGCTAAGAAACAGATGCAGAACAGATGCAAAGGCCCATGAGGTCGCTGAGAAGTTAAAGAAATTCTATTCAACAAGAGGCAGAGAAAGTTTCTCCGGAGCTTAATATGATCAAGGACAGCCCAATCCAGTGGGAGAGCTAGGGTGAGAATGGCTCCCAGCTATGAACAAAAGCATTTCTCTTCATGCTGCCCCCAAGTGTTAGCGAGAAAGGATGTCCTGAGCTAATTTCATACAGGCTTTGTGGACTCCACCCCCACTCCAGACCAAAGCCATCAAGACATTGGGAAAGACAAATCCTGTCACCACCAAATGGAGGGTTGCTGGGACCTGAGGGCAGAGCTAAGCTGCCAGGCTTGGTATAAAACCAGACACATGGGCCTTGGGTTGGGCTGTTGGCTACACGGCTCTTGGCTATTCACCAGCTCCCAGCGTGCCATTGGGATTCCAGGTTGGCGGAACGGGTAGGATGCATTCATGAGGTATCTCCCTCTTTTTCTCCCTGAGTTATTAATATCTTCTTTTTCCCTTTCTTTTGTAAATAAACCTTTTATTAACCTTTTGTGTGCGCCTGCAGTTGAGTATTAATAAGTCTCTTTCAAGCACACGGGTGAGGACCCACATTCAGGCAACCCGTTTTATATCGGGGTTGCCCTACAACACAAGCACATATAAGAGTGAGTGTGTGCATGTGTGTGTATGCATGTGTGTGTGCACACACTTGCTCTTATTTCATCCCCATGGTGCTACTCTTCATCCATTCATTTGACAGATACTTATTAAGCACCTACTGTGTGACAACTCTCTAATTAGAATACAAGATACAGAGGTACCAAGACAGGTTTAAGTTCTCTGCTCTCAAATGGAAATACATTCCAATGGCAAGAGTCAGATAAAAATGTAACAAAATTGTGCATAGATAGAGGTACGGTACACAAGAAAACGGAGTTGAGAGTACAGTTCTGCTGGAGGTAGAGGCAACGTCTGCTTGAGTGATCAAGAAACACCTGAGAGAGGCAGCAACATTGAAGATTAACCTTGAGTGATGAGAAGCAGCCATTTAGCTGTTCAAACTACAGACCCAGGAGACCAAAGGGGAAGAAATTCCAAGCAGAGGGAACTGCAAGTACAAAGGCCCTGAGGTAGCCATGAAGACTGTTCCAGGAGGATGAAGAAGAGACCAAGGGAAAGGAAAGCAGGACTTTGGTCTGAGATCCGATCCTTTCAGGCCATGGCAAGGAACTGATTTTTCATCCTTGGCAAAATGGAGAGCTGGAGGAAGATGTTAGCAAGGATTAATATGATTAGATTTATGGGTTTTGTTGTAATGTCCTTAATCACTCGGGCAGCTAGGTCACGTATCGATTGCAGGACATCAAGAGTGGGAAACAGCCCAGTTTTGGAGGATTTGCTGTCACTCAGTGCTTCACATAAGAAGCTGTGAAGATGGAAAAATGTTCCCTGGCTACATTTTGAAAATAGAGCTAGCTGCACTTGCTGGCAATTTGGATAGAGCCAGTAAGAGGGACAGAGAAATCAAAGATGACTTCTAGGTTTGTAGTTTGAGCAGCAAAATGGGAAGTGAGGCCATTTGCTAAGACAGGAAAGGTCTCGTAGGTTTGGAGACGCACTAAAGATGAGAAAATGAGACTCAGAACGGCAGAGGCTAAATTCAAGGTCGCACGGCTGGGACATGATAGAGGCAGGGTTTTAACAGAAGGCCCCAGGACTCCAGGGCAGGATTCAAAAGTCAAAGCCGAATCTCCAAGCCAGGTTCAGAGAGGAGCTGAGGGGGAAATCCAATCAGTAACCCAGGCAAATTCAGGGCCTGCCACGCGGCTGATCTATTTTCAGCACCCATTCTTGTGAAGGCTACTTGTGGAATCACAGAATTAATAGAATTTTTGAGCCAAGCAGATCCTTCGGCTCAAAAGGGCACCTGCGTCTTTGCCAACATGATTCACTGAGCGTCCTGAGGAGGCAGGTGGGCCAGGAAGCTGGGCGGGCTTTGCTTTGCCTGGAGCTCCACACACAGACCCCTTTCGCAAGCCATCCTATCAGCTTCCTCCCTGTTGTCAAAAGGAACAGGACATTATATAAACCTTCCGAAATGCCAAAAGGAGGAATTCTATATTTAACTCCCCTCCCAGCATCTAAACATCACGTGATGGAATGTTGAGGCTCCAATTCAACAATATTGAGTAACAGGGATAGAACCCAAGGGACTCTCCCCCTCCTCCCTTCTCCTCCGACTTCCTGTCTCCAGCCACCCACTGTCATATCTTCATTAAAGAAGTTCAGGAGCAGCAAGGCTCAGGCAGATCCCTGGGAAAGCAAACAGCTGGGGGAGTCGAAAGGATTATGCTAATAGAGATGCTATTAACACAGGCAGAACTACTGGGATCCAGGGTCTGGGTCGGGTGACATTCAAGGCTTCTCCCACCCCTTGAGCACTGGAGGATGAGTGTGGGGCCTGGGGACTAAGAGGGAAGGAGGCAGCTATATAAAAACCGATGCCCTCCAGGCTCCGGAGGCAAATGAAATGGAACTTCAGCTACTGCAGCTTCTCAGCTGGGACCTCAGTGAGAAAGGGGCTGATTTAAAAAAAAAAAGAAAAAAAAGCCCAAGCTCATGTACAAGATTGCAAGAGTCAGGGTGATGGAAGAAACAGCAGGGGCTCATCAAGGAGGCAGGGATAAGCCTCTTGCTTACCGACCAGCACCTGTGCTGCAGGCGATCAATAAATATCAGAGGCAGAGGCTGGCGGAGGACAGGCTCTACTGAGGCCAAGGCCCAGGACCGGTTGTCCTGGTGAAGGGCCACGAGGAGCAAAGCAACCAGCCTCATGGGCTCTGCCTGGGGTGTGCTCAGTGGCAGAGAGAAAGGTGAGCCCCTCAAGATAATTCACCGGGATGCTGGAAGCCGGGGTCCTTCCCTGGCCGGTCCCAGGTCTACGGCTCCAGTGTCATTTCACCACTCCCTCCATTTTGAAAAACCTGACACGATGAATATTATTCAGCCATAAGGAATGACAAAATGTTGCCATTTGTGGCAAAATGGAGGGAGCTGGAGGGGATGGAGTATTTGGTAAAGCAAGACAGGATGGCATTTACAGGGCAGGTGATTTGACAAAGAGAAACACAAAAACAAGCCAAGTATTAACAAGCACGTCTTCTGAGGCTAAGAAGGAGGAGGAGGAAGGAAAAGTCAAAGGGGCATAATTTTTTTTTTATAAAAATATTTAAAAATTGGGGCCTCTCTGGTGGCACATTGGATTAAGCACCGCACTATGACGCTATCCACAGCCTCTGCAGCACAAGCTCAATCCCCACCAGCCAGAGATATACCCACATGGCAGCTGACCTCTCCTGTCTCACCCACTGCTCCCCTCAGCAGTGTATTCATTCAGCCTGCCTGTTCTGCTCCCCACTCTGTCTCTGGTGAATCCTCTCACCCCCCCACATCTCTGGCCTGTACCCTGGCTCTTGCATGCATGCATGCATAAATAAATCTTTTTTAAAAAATTAAAATATCTCCAAGATAGCAATAAATAAGCGAGGGGCAGAAAGGCCCCTCACCCTTAGGGAGTTTCCAGGCCACTGGGGTTGGTCACTGAAAGGTCGATGCAGGGGCCAGGAATGAGGAAGCCCACATAGACACCAGGACGGCTGATACCATCAAACCAAAACCAAAGCCATACTTCAACTAATAGTGTATTCAAGGAAATCTAAGCTTTTTCTGATTTCTATGATTCATCTAGCCTCTGCCCATTGCCCTCCTCTACATTTGTAGGCATTTTTCATAGCGTCATCCACACTGGGTGAGTCAAGGGTCAATCAGAAAAACAGAAGACTATGAGATCTATACTCAGAGGTGTATTACAAGGAAATTGCGCATGTTATTGTGGAGAGTGGCTAGACAGGTCTGAGATGCACGGGGTCTGTGCTGAAGCTTCTACCCACAGGGGCAATTTCTCCTTTATGGAAGCTTCAGCTCCACTAGTAAGGCTTTCAACTGACTGAATCCAGCCCACCCAGATTATGTAAAATGGTCTCTCTTAAAGTCAACTGATTATGGATTTTAACCACATCTACAAAACACCTCCTTGGCCACATCTAGATTCACTGAATAACTGAGGAGCACAGCCCATTCAGGTCAACACATAAAACCGACCATCACACACCAACCATCATGCTGCATTCCTAATACCCCAGACTCGCATACACTCTGTATCCCTTGACCTGGGCCCCAGGGTCAGAGTAAGCGCACATAAAAGAGCGAGTGTACAGGCAAACAGCTTATCCTTTCACCACTACTTCTCATCACTCACCCCTTCCTCTCCCGCTCCACCATCCAACCCCACCGATTTGGAAGGTGTCCTGTGTCCTTCCCTCTCAGCAAGCTCATCATCCTACACTTTGGGAAGCCAATATTATAAATATCAGAACATAATTACCTACAGCACAGACTCTATGACCTCACCTCTTCAACAGATGAAAGCTAAAATAACGAAAATACAAGAGTAATTTTTCTCAAGCCCACAACGAGTAATAGGAGTTCAAATAGCAACAGAGCCTGCAAAGGTAAACTTCATTGGCAGCTAGGTTTGAGTGAAACCAATTCTTCTTCCAAGAAAATCAAAAGAGTAACTTAGGATCATCAACTTAAGATGCAAGAGGCACTAGACTAATCACATTCAATTGTAGAGCTGTTGTTCTCTGGTGTTAGACAACAACAAGGCAAAAAATATTGTTTAATAATTAATAAGGTCTCTCCTTAAAAACAGAAACTATTGCAGGATTTTGCTGCACATATTCTAGGTGACCTTTTCCTTACATTTTTCTTCATAATTTTGGATGACCTTCACTGTCAGTAAAACTGTCTTGAAAGAATGAGTCCATTCTCCCTTCAGAATGTGACTGATGGTGATGCTAATGATACGATAAGGAGGAGGAGTAGGAGGATGTCAAAGATGGCGACAGTGACTACCATAATTGGGACTTACCTGGGCCAGGTGACTGTGCTAAGCACTTTACATACAGGATTTAATTTGATCATTATTTTCACCTGTCATACTCTTGTGTTCTCCCAGCAGGATACCCTGAGACAAGGATTCAAGTCCCCAGTAGTTTATTTGAGAAGTGAGCCCAAGAAACATTGGTAGGGGACAAGAAGAAAGACAAGAAAGGAATAAGGGGTAGATATTCAAGCAAGTTACAACTGTGGCCAACTGAACTTTATTATCTGAAATCCAGCATCAAACATCTCATCACAGTCATCCCACCTCAAAGACAAGGGTCTGGAGTGCTTATCCACAACCCCTATCGCTGTCTGCTTCCAGCACCATCACTGGGCCTGCAGTGAGTATGATCATGCAGTATTTGTCTTTCCGTGTCTGCTTTCTCTCACTTAGCCTAATATTTTCCAGGTTCTTCCATGCTGTATCAGCAATTCCTTCCCTTCGAAGGCTGAAAAATAGTTCATTGTATATACCGTATTCTCTTTATCAATTCATCTGTCAATGGCACTTAGGTTGGCTATTATAAATAATGTTGTCATTACCTGAGCCTTACAGATATTTCTTCAAGATGATTTTATTCCTTGGGATATAGACTCAGAATGGTATTTATATAATAGGGCAGTTCTATTTTCAGTTTTCTGAGGGTCTTTTATACCATTTTCCACAATGGCTACACCAATTTACATTCCCAACAACAGTCAGTGTACGAGGGTTTCCATTTCTCTACATGCTCCTCAAAACTTATCACCTGTCTTTTTTTTATGATCACCATCCTAACAGGCATAAGGTAATATCTCATTATTGTCTTTATGTGCAATAAATGGGGCTTTTCTAATCAATGGGCATAAAGGTGTTTTGTTCAACTGGATGAACACGATTAAGGTGGGTAGTCAAAAGGTTCAATAATTGGGCCTTCCTGGTGGCACAAGGGGTTAAGTCTCAGCACTATCAAGCTATCAGCAGCCACTGCAGCATGAGTTCGATCCCTAGTCAAGGATCTTACCCACATGGCACAGCAGACCCCTCCTGTCTCACCTGCTGCTCCCCTCAACAGTGTATTTCAGTTGGTGAACTCAACAAGAGTCCCTGGAACCCACTGTCAAACCCACACATTTGTCACACTCCTAGGTCCTGGATAGAACTTCTGTCCCTCTAGCAGGACAGTGCCTTGAGACTACAGCCTGTACAGCCTGAGGTTGTGGGGGAGCCTTGGACTTAGAGCAAACAGGCAGGACTCACATCTGGCTCTGGCAACCCCTGGCACATGAGTCTACTCCTAGACCTCAGCCTCATCACCACCAAAATGGACACAGCACCTTCCTTGGGGCAGCAGTAAGACTTCAAGACCTGGTAGATGATGTTTCACAGGCAATAAGTTCCTTCAGTCAAGTCTAACTCATGTTAGTGTGTGTCCTGGTGAATAATGCAGGCTCAGAGGGCAGATAAAGCTGTGCTTGATGCCAGGTCCAATAGCGTACCAGCTGTTTGGGTGCTTATTTCACTTTAGTTTTCTCATCTGCCAAATGGGGTTAAGAATACTGACAGCATCACAGAGTTAGTATGAAAATTAAGCGAGATATTTAAAGCATCTGGCACCATGCCTGGAACAAAATAAATTTTCAGTACATGCCAACCATTGTCATTATTATTACTATGCCATCATTATCAGAAGGTTTTGAATATAGACCGTGCTTAAAGGACAGTTTGCTGGAGGGAGGGAGGGATGGATGGATGGATGGATGGATGGATGGATGGATGGATGGATGGATCGGTGGATGGATGGATGGATCGGTGGATGGATCGGTGGATGGATCGGTGGATGAGTGGGTGTGTGAAAGAAAGAATGAATCGATGAGAAAAGAACATCATTAGTTAAGTTCTGGCAGTGCCCAGTTTTCATAATTCTTCATATGAAAGTTCTCCTTTAGGGAATCAAAAATCTTTCAATTAAGAAAACTGAAGGACAGAACAGGTTTGGTCAAACTGCCTAAGCCAGTCATGTGTGAAGTATCTCAGAAAACCTGATGGAAACAGTGCAGATCAGCCTGAATCAAAATTAAGATCACAAGCCAGGCCTAGGGGCCTGGAATCTGGGGAGCCAGCTCTTCCCAAGACCTGGGGGTCACATCAGCCTTCTCTCGTGAAGCGAGATCTCTCTCTGGGCACAGAGCACCTTGGTGGCATTTGGGATGGGGCTCTACTGTGTCCTCACAAGGGGAGAAGGGAAGGACACGGGCTCCTCTGAGGAGGCCTGGGGCAAGGAGAGCAGGAGGAACCTTATTAAACCAAAAAGAAAACAAATTGAAAAACGGTCAAAGCAAAAGCCAGTCTGTGACATTGTTCAAATACAGATTCTGGCTGTCTGACTGGGGAAGGGCTAACATTTTCATTTAAATAAGATACTTCAGGAAATACATGCCCTGCTGAACCGCTGGACACAGAGTCTCAAAAAGTGGAGGTGATATGCCCCCCCCCACAAACAATGCGTTAGTGGCAGGGCCCAGACCCCCTGATTACCAATCTAGGCAAGGTGTCTGTTATAATTCAAAGTGCTAAGCCATAGGAGAATAAGGTCTCTCTTTTTTTTCTCCAGTGCAGAAAATACCCTTCTCCTCTGGCACTTTTGGGGAATCAACTCTCCCCACCTCTCCTTCCATGTAGCTATAAGTGGGACCAACAGGCACCTCCAAGGATATGCACCAGCCTGGTCAATCAGTACACGCCATCCCTTGGCCACAGCAATTGGCTCCATTATAGGCACACGATCTAGAGGAGCCCAATCAGAGTTAGCCCTGGGACTTTTGCTGGTGCTACTGGGAAGCAAGTTCTGTGCTCTAGTTCCTCCGAGTCGTGAAACTGGCAGAATGAAGGTGTGGCGTTTCCGGAGGCCATCTTACTACACTGGGTGTGGGATGAGGGGATCTTCCCTGAGAAGTCAGTCAATACAGAAAATAACCAAGCTGGTTCCAATTCCCATTGACACCTGAATCTAGGCAGTTGGAAGATGATTCCCAGTATTTCAGTTACATCACCCACCTTGTCTGACTTTGCACAGCTGTTAACCACCACAAACCTCGACTATTCTGTACTCAATTTAGACTTCACAAATCATGTTCCTCTAGATTATGGCACATCATCCTCAAAGCATCTCTACAAGGTAAACAGGCCACGGGCTGGTTTCCATATTTTATAAATGAGATCGCAGAGCTCAGAGGGGAAAATGCAGTGCAGAAGGTCACACAACTCGCCAACAGAACGACAGGGATGATAAATCCAGTCTTATGACTCCGGTTCCACCCTCTCCTCCCCTGCTCACCCCAGGAGAAGTGTTCTTCTCTCCTGTAACACTCAACGGCGATGTGTGTGTGTGTGTTGGGGGGGGGGGGGGGCGCTGACTCTGGCTCAAAGCTCCATTGCAAAATTCTTCCAGGCTACATGTTGTGAGTTATGGGAAAGCGGGGTACATCCCGACATGCCCACTTCCTCACATTCCAGGAGCGAGAGGGCACCAGCCCACAAGGAGATACTGAAAGATTTACTGACTCATAAGGAAAGTTCTACAAAGAAGACAGCACCCAGGGTCAAAGTCAGCTGGAACCAGCGGAGCTTTTCTGCTTACACTAAAAAGTTTTACAAACAAAAGAAAATGGGACCTAGGATTCCATAAAGGCGAGAGCCCTGACTTAACCTCAGCCACCCAGGCTCAAGTTCAACAAAGCAGAGACTCTCAAAGCCTTCCTCTTGCCTCCCTTCTTCTCGCTACCCCCTGCCTGGGAACCGGGCCCTCTGGCGCCGACTCCTCCAATGGTATTCCCATGTAAAGTGCTCGGGTCTCGTCCCTTTTCCAATTAGGTACTTAATACAATTCGGATCCTTGTGCCACCACATAATAATTTACACAGAACACTTAATTAGCTTCTTAGATAAAAATAACATGTAATTTGTTTGGTAATTATATGTTTCCACAACTGCTGAAAGCAACTCATTATAGGAATTTGGTACACTTAGGATAGATTACCTTAATTCTATTTTCTGTTTATCCAATTATATCTGTCGGTCTTAATTGTATTGTAAATTGTGTTGAGCTGGTGAAGGTGACTATAGAACTGTTGTTCCTTCAGATTTCATGGTCGGTCTGCATGTCCCTGGTGTTCCCTCTGGGCGCTGACTGGCTTTGTCAGCGTGATGAAAACAAGACACGCAGAGACCCTTCCCATGAGCAGACAAGAAAGTCAAAAAACTTTCTGCCGAGGGCCTCCTTAGTGCTGTGCGTTCCAAAGTGAGGGGCCAGGGATAGATTTCCCTTCAAAGTTTTAAATAATTCAGTAGTTATGCTAATGCATGAGAAAAAATGTAAGTAGCATGTTCAAACCATAATTTCAAGCAAACCGTTCCTTGGAATGAAGCGTAAGCAGGTATTTACATTTAAAAACATTGAGTCCATTTACGGATAATTGATGGTGTTAAGGAGTCATTACCTTTTAAAATGTAGCAACAAAATTATGTTTATAGTCAATGAATGAAGCCTTTTAAGACACTTGCTGCAATTTCCTAACAAAATAATACAATACCTAGAATTTGCTTTAAAATAACCAAGGGGGTATGTATGAAGGAAGTGAGAATATTAAGAAAATAAGTCTGACTGTGAGCTGGATAGAAGGCACAAAGAGCCCATTATATTTTTTCTCTACTCTTGTATGTTTGACCATTTCCATATTAATAGAATTAATTTAAAAATAAGTCAACTTAAAGGAAAACATAGTTACATAATAATATAAGTCAGAGGTCGGCATACCCTTCTATAAAGGGCCAAACAGTAAATATTTTAGGCTTTGGTGGCTATATGATCTCTATGGTAACTACTCGACTCTGCTGTTGTATCGTGAAGGCAGTCCTAGACAGTATGGAGGTGAATGGGTGCAGATCTGTACCAATAAAACTTTATTTACAAAAGCATGGAACAGCCTCGTAGACGATACACTGACAGGGCAAAAACCATGAAGGCGGCATAGCAAAGACTGTAAGAGGGAGAAAAGTACTTGATCCTTGCAAGTGGAGACTCCCCTTCCCTTAGGATAATATGTTCTCATAGATTTGGTCTGAGAGGCAAACTACCCATGCTAAACTGAGACACAGACAATAGAAGCGAGGAACCAGGCTGGAAGAGGGAAACATACCCACTCACCCATTCTGTCAACATTTTATAAACTCCCCAGCAGGAGGAGGTCATGGCAGCCACATCAGGGCATCACCAAGGGGAGTAGTTAATCCACCCCTGGTCACCTCCAGCTCCTGCTGAGACCAGCCGGCAACAGAGACTCCCCCACCCACCCACTCTGCTTCACTAGGGTAGAATAGAGGATCCCCTGCAGACTGTAAATTGATAAGGCCATTATTTCAGAGCAACGCTGCTAAGATTAGTGTTCTTCTGACTCTGAAAGACCACCCATCTTTGGGTTTCTGTCTCGAGGTGAAGGACAGGAGCTGGGAAAATGACTCCAGGGGTTCCTAGGCACAGGCCCGAATAATAGAATCCATAGTTAATAACCTTGTTTGAGATCAAACAAAAGTATCCCCATCTTGGTGTCCACACCTTCTGAGGTGGCCACAACATGACAGTGACTTTTCCTAGCTGTTGTAGGACACACAAGGTGAGAAACAGGTAACTGCCTAAGAAAGGACAGCGGGCCATGGTTATCCCCACAGTGATGACCACACAACCCTCTCGAGTGCAACTGCAAATCCAGGGTTCCAGCAAAGAGCAGGGGTGCTGCACTCTTCCCTGCAGACCTCGCTTTCTTCCCCACTGGGTCACCCAGTAGGACGTGGCCTTTCATCAGGTGATCAAAGCACCACTCACTCAACAAAAGGCCTATTGAGCTCTTAACATGCCCCAGACACTAGGGACCCGAGAGGCCAAGGCAAGTGGCCACAGTCAAGCCCCCCTTGGATGTGAAATGACACGACATGATGGTCCATGCACAGCTGAGAGAGCCTCCTCTCGCCTGCGTCTCCTACCGCAACAAACCACAACTCCACCCACCACATGAACACTAATGTTACCCAGCAGGGCAAACCAGGTGAAAGCTACACTAACATTCCCTACATGACCTTTCCAGCATTTCTGTAAAGTAAAATTATGCCCAAACTTAAGAACTTGTTAGGTAAAGGTTCCAGGAGGCCTCCTTCTTCATTTGTCTTTCTCTCACTCCTCACACCCTGTCCGTCCGAGGCGAGAGGGTCTACTTCACAAGTATATTCCAAACTTGATCTTTCCACCCTGTAGCCCAAGAAACACCCCTGTCTTGTTGCCCAGGGGGACGACTGGAATGTCCCCCTGACTGGCCTCCCCGGCCCTCTCCCGTGCTGTCCTCACTCCCTTCTACAATCATCAACACAGTGACCAGAGTATGATTTTTTAGATATGTGAGGTTACGTCACCCTTTTGTTAAGCTCCTCCAATCATTTCCCACCATGCTAGAAATAAAACCCGAACTTCTCTGCATGGCCCACAAGCCCCTCGGGGGCTCCCTCCCACTTCTCAGAACCTGTCTCCGCCCACTCTCCCTCTCATTTGCTCTTCTCTAGCCACTCCTAGTCTTCACGCTGGTCCCCAGCCACGCCACACCCACTCAGCCCACCCCACTGGACCCTTGCTGTCACCGTCTGCCCATCCTCCACAAGACCCGCTCCCCATTTAACTCAGGTGTCCGCTCAAGGGTCACCTCCGCGGCCAGACCTTCCCTGGCCCACCCATCACAGACACTACCTCACCCTCCCCAGGACTTTCTAACCCTGCTTACTTCCTTGCCTTGCACTTATCGCTACCTGAATTTACCTTTTAAGGTTATTTATTATTTTCATTATCTCACTTTCCCCACTGGAAAGTAAATTCCCTGTTGGCGGGGACCTTGTCTACCTTGTTTATCACCGCACCTGGCTGACAGGAGAACGCAGACCCGTGATAGATGCTCCAATATCTGTTCGATGTTTAATGCTGTTTCAGCGCCGCCTGGAGCGGCGAAAGAAAGGTGACAAGACACGATGGCTGTTGGGTTGGGGCTGAACAATGATGGCACAGACATGGGTTCGTTTCTTGGGCTGTACCGCAAGTGCTGCCATTGTGAGTGCCATCTGCCCTCTTGGTGAGTGTTAAATACCCTCCCCTGGTCAGAGCTGAGATGCAGGATAGGAGTTGGGTCCAAGGGCTTGTTATTTGCAGCTGCATATTCCCTAAATCCTGAGTAATTTCTGCTCTTTGAGTCCCAAGAGCTGCCTTGATCCTGCCCCTTCAGCCTCTGACTTTTGAGTCCGACTCGCTTTTCCTGGCCAAAGAATGTGTCTAGTGCTTTTCCTGGAGGACCTCTTACCTACAGGAAAACAGGACATTTTCTCCTAGATGGGTACTTGGCCCACATCATCAGCTCCCACTAAAATGATATGAGACTGGACAATGGACATTTTCCTCCCACCTATATCATAATTACCTTAATAGCCATTACCATTTTATGTTTGTCCCGTAATTCCAGCTTCTCAAAGAACTTTCAAATCCATTAACACAGAGGCTTCCCCGAAGTCTCCTAGTTAGAGGCACTAAAGACTCTCCAGGTGGAAATACGAATCTGTTTAAAAACAAAAACCTCAATGTCACCGAGACAGCCCAGCCTCTGTCTGAGCCCTGGCCTTCCACATCAGACAGCGCCATGTCTCCAAAGGCAGCTGTAGGTGAGACTTTCATTCAAACCAGCCCGAAGAGAAGTGCTGAGCCAGCACGCACAGACTTTCTGTTGACTCAGCACCATGCCAACAGAGATGCTGAACTTGTCATCCCCAGGAGTCGCCGTGTGCCCAGGAGGGCCCACACTGCCTGGTCACCTATTCTATCCCAAACCCTGTGCTGAGTGCTAAAGGATCAGTTGTTTCCACCCTGGAGGACCAGGTCTTTGCACCCTGGAGGACCAGGTCTTTGCACCCTGGAGGACCAGTTCTTTGTACCTTGGAGGACCAGGTCTTTGCACACTGGAGGACCAGGTCTTTGCACACTGGGCGATCAGGTCTCTGCATGTGCTATCTCCTCCATATTCCCATGGCTCCTTTCCTCTCTCATTAAGGTGACTGCTCATGCGTTCTCATATCAGAGGGTTCTGCATATTCATTAATGTTGTTCATCAACAACACCAGCCCCCAACACAAGTCCATGCAGTGACCCCCAGGGAAGCCAGTACCATGTATTCTCATCCAGCGAGGACCACGGGAATGGGCAAGCCATTACCAGGGAATCAGCACCCGGGGCAGATCCAAGAACATGGCAGGTGTCAAGAATTTGCCCCCAGTCAGCACCAAAGTCAACAGGATAGAGGGTTAAAATGCAAACACCCCAGGCTCCAACCACAGCCATCTACACGAGGCTCCCTACACACACCGTGTACTTAGCCGCCCACATCTTTACTCAGGCTGTCTCTCCAGCTGGATCAGTCGGGGAAATGACTTATTTTTGCCAAAGTTAGCATCTGATATGGACATAAAGCCATGGAGCCATGTGGTGATCTTTCCCCCTGCCCCAGTGTTGAAACAAGCCCGGTCTCTCCCCACCACAGCTCAGATTTGGTTCTCACCCCTGTAGCCTCGGCCACTTGTCCCGCAAACTTTACCACCTTGCTCGGCTTCGTGCTCGCTCCACCCTCACCATGGCCAGATAAACTCACTCTTGCTCTAGTTAGATCCATTTCACTTCCTGCCAGACCAGGGTGCTGAAATCAGAGTTCACTCCATAACCAAACCTTAAAAGAGGCAGAGCCCTCCCTTCCCCCAGAAAACCAGTCCACAGGTATCAGATGACTTGGCTGCCACCAGGTGCCAGTCTCGGTGTCTCATCCCAGCTGATGTAGCTTTTCTGAAAACCCTGAACCAAAAGGCATCTCCTGTCACTTTTAGGCTCTACCTGCACTTGTCCTAGCACGTTTCACAATCTAAAGTTGCATATTTGTCATAAGTTTATGTTTTGTCGTAAGTGCATGAACTTCCTCCTAAGTTTCTTACATCTCCAGAATGTAAGCTCTAGGAAGGCAGGACCTTGTTCCCCCAGATCCTTGTGATGTCCATAGTATTCCTGGACCCAGGAAGCACCATGCATATTCATGGAATGACTCACCAAACGAATGGACAGAGAGAGGATGATATGGTTCCTATCCTCAACAAAAATATTCCCAGCTTCAGAATGCAGAAGCTACAAATTCACAGGAAAGGCAGCTAATCCATGGGGGACATTGACATGCACTTTCCCAGACACCATGACTTCCCAGATGAGTTCTGGAAGGCACAAGGGAGGCAGCAGGATGGGCAAGGACCAGAACATGCAAAGAAGCCAAGGGCACTGAAGCAACCAGAGAAGTGCTTTTTGTTAATTTTATCAAACCAACAACACAGGTTGTATAAAAAAAGCAGGGAAATTTTGTGATCAAATTGATTCCAGATACAGTCAAACACAATAAGAAAAATAAGTTTAAAAGAGGTCTGTAATGCAGGACTTCTCAGAGCATTGAAGGGGCTAATGTGTATTGCAAATATCGAGGGATTTCATGATGTTCAGCATCTTCCAAACTTATTTTAAATTCATCTCTGGGAACACCTCTCAGCACTAGAATTCCTCAGAAAGCTCTGGAAAATGCAGGACTGGAGCAAATTGCAAAGGAGGGACAGAACTGAGTAGCTGCAGAAAAGATAGGCAGGGCTCAGAGATTTGGATAAGTGCGGCTTGCAGTGGGGAGAGGTTCCGTCACCATCCCTAACCACAGAAAAAGGCTATCCCTACTGACCTTTCAGCCACACTGGGGACCAGCATGTGATGGGCCGGGGCTCAGGAGGGAGGGTGCCCTGAGCATCACGCCTTCCGTATCTGTGTGACGGCTCAAATGAAGTACATCCCTTCTGCAGTCTGTTGATTTTTATGTTTGATAATGTGACTTTGATACTATTCATGATTATGATGCTTAATGTGCAGTATAAGGTACCATCTTGCCCACTGAAAGAGCTCAAAATCTCACAAGATTTCAGAAGAGAGTGGAAAATCATTCCGAAAGGCCATTTTAAGTGGTAAGTGGGACCTTGGATGGTGGAAGGCATGGCCGGGCTTGGAGGCTTGAGGAGCCACCGCCTTTCCCGCTACGCTCTGCACCTGCACACACGCCTGTCTCCTTGCTCCCCAGGGAAGCCTCTGTGCCCCGCTGTGATTTTCAAAACTTGCCACCCATGGGATCAGCACTTTTTTGGCTCCACCCAGATCTGCTGATGCAGAAAGCGAGCAGGCCGGAGCCCAGGCCGGGCCACCTGCTCATCACACGTGGTCAGCTGTGTCACAGAATATAAGTTGAAAAACCCCAAATGATTAAGCTGTCATTTCCTATTAGGAGAAGCGCATTCAAAGGTGCACAAGTAATGGGAAGAGAAAAATAACAAAGGAAAAAATGTCTGATGGGACCAGGGCCGCTCTGGCTTTCTCCGCTCCTGATCTACAGTGACAAGGTGGTCTCTCCCACAGGTAGGCACAGGTTTGCTATCTCAAACTACATAGAGTAGGCCCTGCGGGAATAACAGCTGGAGCAAGGACAAAGAAGAGGAATCGGTTCAGTGGTGTGGAGAGATCACTGTGTCAGCACAAGGAACGAGGGATGCTGAGGACAGGACACGGGGGAGACAGCCGCATCACACCTAAGAAAAGGAAGAGGCACCGGAGCCTTTGACATTCAAAATGTAACAGACTTCAGACCAGCAGGACTAGCAGGGACATACCTCATCTGATGTTCATAAGACCCCCGACGTTCATAAGACCAAAGTGAAGGTGGACCCAGGGCAGAGGCAGGCGGGAAGGAAGAGCTCTGTGGAAGCTTCGGAACTAAGGGCATGTGGAAGAAAAAGGGAGCTTGCCAGGGGGCTTGATGGGAAGTATGGATGACAGAAAGACCTGGAAGGTGGTGGGGAGCAGACTACGTGTGAAGCTTTGGTACCTGGCTCAGGGTTTACATCTACCTGGAAATATAGGTGACGCTGCCAGAGATTTAAGAGGAGAAAGTGATGTGGCCGCAGCTCCAGTGAGCAGGGGAGTGAGAAGACTGGAGACACAGCCCCAGTGAAAGGGGGATCATGACCTGGTGATGAAGAGAAAGGGGGTGCCCAAGAGTTGGGCAGCAGAAGAATGGACAGAACCAGGGGCCAGATGTGGTGTTAGAGGTGGTTTTGTCTTACAAAGACAAGGCATGAAGTCACATTAAAGTACTGCAAGAGAAGGCCTGAGTCTCTGTCAATCCTTCCAATTAGTTGATGAGAAAGTCTCATCTTGGTGCTAATAGGCCTTCAACACTTCCCAAGCACTTGCTAATCTCCTTTTTAAGGATAAAATCCTATGCTAAACCTTAACAGGAAATAGCACCAAGTTATAGTTTAATAGCCCTGTGTGTTTTCTCCTTTTAAGTCTTCTTTTGAGACTTTCTTTTTAATTTGCGTGATATTATGTGTTAGTTTACTGTTGCCTTTCGTGTATGGAAGGGGAAACTGGGTTTCATTTTGGGTAGTGACACAGCATTTCCATTATACATGTTTATTTTCTTTTAAGATGTAAGGGGAAATATTGGGGAAGGGAAAAAAAGGTCAATCCCCAATGAGTTAAGAGTAGCATTACCATATGACCCAACTGGGTCAAAAAGAACTGAAAACAGCATTTGAAACAAATAAAATTACCCTCAAATGTTCATAGCCCAAAGGTAGAAACATAAACGACATCTATCCATCAACAGAGGGATGGATACAGACAATGCTACCCATCCGTTCGGTGGACTGAGTGTTGACATCTGCTGCAGCACGGATGACCCTGAACCCTGGACACTAAGTGGAAGAGGCCAACACAAAGCCCCACATGTTATATGACTCACTTCTACCTAGAGTAGGTAAATCCATAGAGACAGAAAGAAGGTTAGTGGTTCCAGGGTTGGAGGGAGAAAAGAATAGAATGGGGAGGGGTGACTCCTTAGCAGTTATGGGGTCTCTGCTTAGGGGGTTCTTGAACTTGATAGAGATGACAGTCACACAACACTGTGACTGCACGAAATACCACTGAGCTGCATGCTTATGACAGTTAAACTAGTAATTTTATACTAGGTGTACTTCACTGTAATAAAAATAGATACAGTAGCACCAAATTGTGAAGGACTGAAGTTTAAGAAATCCTTCTGGTGGATGAAACACAGGCTGTGGAGTCAAGAACCCTGAGTCCAAGTCCCAGCTCTGCTACCGACTGGCTGTGACCAGGAGCCAGTGTCTTGAGTCTCCAGGCCCCCCTCTCCTTCTGCACAGGAAAGGCAGCGCTGCTCTGGTCTCCACCAGCAAGGAGATGCCTGTACATGTGGGAGTCCAAGCTAAGTCCATTCCTCTTTCTAGTGTGGGGACTTGAAAAGCAGGGACATCACCGACAAGGAGAGGGGACTCAGCAAAAGGACAAGGCAGGAGGAGACAGGTTCTGGGCAGGGTTTGAGGAGCTCGTGCTCATGTACATTCTACTTCATGTCAAAGGAAGAAGCCCACCAAGCAGCCAGGGAAATGGAAGGGCACCCCTTACTGGGGTTTATTCTCTTTTAAGATATAAAGAAAAGGGGCCTCCCCTGGTGGCACAGCAGTTGAGTGCTGGGCTGTGAAGCTGCCCGCAGCCTCTGCAGCGCCAGTTCTATCCCCAGCCGCCAGCAAGGGTACCACATGGTGCGCAGACCTCTTCTGCCACACCCGCTGCTCCCCTCAGCAGTGTATTTAGTCAGTCTGCCTGTCCTGCTCCCCTCTCTGGCTCTGGTGAATTCTCTCACCCTCCCGCGCTTCTGACTGTACCCAGTGCTTGTATAAATAAATAAATAACTCTTTTAAAAAAAAGATATAAAGAAAAGGATTGTGGGGGTCAACCCCCAGTAAGTGAAGCATAGCATTACCATGTGACCCAGCAATTCCACGCTGGGGCAAATGCTCAAAAGAACTTAAAGCAGGTGTTCAAACAAAAAAATGTACCAAATGTTCATAGGCAAAAAAAAAAAAAAAGGAAACTACTACTGTCTGTGTTCCTATCACGCTGTCCTGAGTTGGGACAAGCCAGCAGCTGGGACTGCAGGTGGGACTGTGAAGGGTCTGCACGGTGCAGCTAAGGACCATATCTGAGCAGAGCAGCTGCCAGGGATGCTTTGAAGAAGAGCCTGTCTTGCCTGGACAGGGACGGAGGGCAGATCACAATCGGCCGGGCAGGAGTGATACTGACCTCCAAGACCCTATCAAGGAAATGGACCTTAAGCCAATCCCATTCTGCAGATGAGGAAAGGTGAGGAGAAAGAAGGAGAAAGGAGGAGAAAGAAGAAAGATGTACTATAAATGTATTGTTTCATCTATGCATTAAAATATATGAATTCTATACTTAGGTATATATAATACATATCAATTAACATATATAAAATACTCTTTTTGACAGGAATACTGAAGTTCAGATTCCAATCCAGGTCTGCCTAATTCCGAGTTCCCAATCTTTCCAACACAACCTGCTCTTCTCATCACACAAAACTCACCCCATGCCAGAAAAATGTTAAAGCTGATGGACCCACATGGCTCAGCAGACCTCTCCTGTCTCCCCACTGCTCCCCTCAGCAGTGGATTTCAGTAGATCCACCTGTTCTGCTCCCCACTCTGTCTCTGGTGTATCCGCTTAACCCCTGGCACCTCTGGCCTACATCCCAGCTCTGGCTACATAAATAAATAAATCTTGAAAAAATAAGAGTGAGAGATAAAGCTTGATCTCCATGTATTTGGGAGACTTGCCCACATTAACAGAAAGCTCGTTATTGATTCATTCTTCCTCTACATTCTTCGCCAGGTATCCTGAATTTCAACTCTTTCTTCCGATCCAGGTCCCAGAGTGACAGGAAAACTCTGTTGGTGAAGAATCTGGTGCTGGCACATTCTTTGTTTAGAAAGTGCCAGTCAGGCCATGGGTGAGCAACAGGAGTCACCATCTCGAAAGAATGTGAATGAAGTACCTGTGAGTACAAGCTCAGTGCCCTTACTCAATCTTGTGCAGTGCTGATCCGCTGCCAGGGAAATCAACAAGTATCAACAGCCTTGCACAGAGTCCCACTGGTCCTTACACTGGCGCCCAAAGAGGGGAGCAGACACCATCTAGATGATAGAAAAGCCAACCGACGCCCATCTACGTATAGATCTAAAGATTTTACAGGACATGGAGCCGAAAGTGTAGTGAAGACCTGCCTTGTTAAGCACCTTTCATTCAGATAGGATCACACAATGATCGGACCTCCAAACAGAGCCATGGGCCTCAAACAGTGTCCCCCCAGGGAGCAGGGATGGGGCACATTTTAGTTGTTACAACTGGAGGCACAGGGAAATAATAATGATCATTGCCTCACGGTGCTGTTGTGAGGATGAGAAGCACCCACACAGAGAAAGGACTTGTATTAGAACAGTGCTCACACAGCACTGGCCACTTTACATGCCCAGGGGTGCACCTCACACTCTGCACAAATGACTATTCACCCCAAGATTCACATTGCTATCAACCCACCTTATAGATATGGATGTTGAGGCTCAGGGGGATTAAGTGTTTTTCCCTAGGACAAAACCATGTGGAATTAGGGCCCATTTTAACCAAAATTATAACCTTACTTTACCTTAATTGCTTCTTTAAAATCAACTTTTGCATCATCTGGATTCAAAGCACACACTCTCCCAGGATTCTCAAAGAGGCATACATGACCCAGCCCGACGGGGGTGCAGAGAATAAATATAGTCAAACTTCTGAGAGCATTACTTTTGCTTGACTGCTGGGGAAGGAAAAATGGACACTTCTATAGAACTCATTTTTCAATGTTTTTGGCCTCACCACCAACAGTTTCACTAGGAGATGAGCTTTATAAGCAGTGTGACTTTTTAAGCGAAGGCTCAGAGAGAAGGCCACGGGGCACACCTGCTCTCCAGCACAGGCTTACCAGACGCGCCCCCTATCGGTGTCCCCTGGCTGCTGAGTCCTGGAGACTGGAAGGCAAGCTCAAGGTGCCAGCAGAATCAGGATCTGGTGAGGGCCCGCCTCCTGGTCCCCAGATGGACCTCTTCTCACAGAGGGGCCAGGGGTCCTCGGGGCTCTGTTTTAAGGACACTGAACCCATTCACAGGGGCCCACCCTCAGGACTCCATGACATCCCAAAGGACCTCTTCTAACACCATCACATTGGGGTTAGGATCGCTACATATGAAAGGGGGGGCCCCACTGGGGGAGCAAACATTCTAGGGATGGGTTCCCTATATAAGAACCCCAAGGCTGCTTCTGTCAATATCACCCCTAAATCCTTCCTGCTTTTGTTTAAAACCCATTTCCTGCTCCCACCCCTGCCACTGAAACTGGCAAGTCCCTCTCAGCTGGCAGGGCTCTTCCTGTTTCACCCTCATCCTGCCTCCGCTTTTCCAGAGAAAGGGAGAAACCGTGGGTCCTGGTTCCGCAGCCCCGCAGGCCCACTAAGTCACATAGGCACGTCTGCGGCCCACAGGCACTCGGTTCTCACCCGCCCTGCCCGGCAAATCACAATTGTCCAAGTGCCACAAAATGATTTTCCGCTGGGAAATTCTACATGTTGAGGTGATTTGTGAAACAACATTGATACAGACACAACGGCTGAGCAACGCCTGGTGACTAAGAATGAACAATCGGAGAATTCCCTGCCAGGCTTCAAAATATTTATGATTTTTTAGAAATTCAAATGATTCCATTGTACTTTATATTGAAATCCGTCATTTTCTGAGGTTTTCCATTTACACAATGGAAATATCAAAGAGGTTAAGACATGCAATACCAAGGGAAAAGAAAGTGTGACTAAATTAAAATATATTTCACAGCAGGTGCCATAAAAGAGATGCAAATTTAAACAATGAGATAACATTTTTACTCAGACAATTTGAAAAAAAAAAATTGTTTCAAGATCTGGCCAGAATTAGGTAGCAGAGGTACTTTAACAAAGCTACTGGCACTCACCAGCAGACCAATCGTTCTGGAAACCAATTAGCAATACATATAGGAAGAACCTTAAAATTCTTCATGCACAGTGACCCAGTAATTTCAGACAAAGGATTCAATCCAAACCCAATAACTTGCAATTCAGATATTTCATGACAAAGATGTTGACGGAAATGTTGTCTCAATAGCAATAAATTGGAAGAAATCTAAATTTTCGAATTATGATGTGTCCATTGAATGGAAAACATCCCCAACCAACGTGTTTCCAAATGATTTGTAACACTCATGATAAATTTTTAAGTAAATTAAAAGCCTTATACAAACGTGCACTATCAGGATGCCTATGTGTGTGTGTTTGTATCTAAGGTGTAGAAAAAAAAGAAGAAAATATGCCAATATGTTAACAGCAGTTGTTTGCAGATGGTGAGATCAAAAGTGATTTTTATTTTCTTTATACTTCTCTGTATCTCACAAATCCTGTAAAGCGTGCATTCATCAGACTACTTTTATATTAGAGGCGGTTATGTTCTCTTTTTAACAATCCTGCAGATCCTTATCTCTTTGAGATAGATACTGACATTTACAAATGAAGCACAATGATATCTGGGATTTGCTTTAAAGTGATGGGGGCTCGAGTGACAGATGAAACAAGAAATGTGATCATGTGTTAATAACCGTTGGAGGCTAACCGTGTTTCTCTCTAATTTTGTGGGTATTTGAAATTTACCTTGATAATATTGCTTCTCTTAATGTTGCCAAAGAGCTCTGGGGGAAAAAAGAAGAAGAAGAAAGAAACAAGCACTAATGACAATAACCGATAACTACCAACTAAAGTAAAATTTGACCATGAAGTTGAAGCCATTACCCAGGGAACTACAGGTGGGAGCTATGCCCACCAGCCAGCACCAGATCCCGGCCAGCCTGTCCTTTTCTACAGCTCAACACACTCTTCCCAAGGTTCTGGCTCCATTTGCTCAAGTGAACCAACACTTGACAGCTGACCTTGAACAACTCCGGGGTTAGAAGGACCAACCCCATGCAATGGAAAAACACGTATCTGACTTCCCAGCCACACTGGTAACCTGTGTAGATATGCAAGTCCTCAGAAACTCAAACCCCTTAGAGTTGGCCCTTCAGATCTATAGAGTCAAACGACAGACACCCAAGGCTAGTTGAACTGGGGCATGTGGAGAGTCAGCTGCATTTGTTGAAAAAAAAAAATCAACCTATGAGGAGCTCCTCACAGTTCAAACCAGAGCTGTTGAAGGATATTTCCTCAGCCCTACAAATATCTTAACATTAAAAACAATTCACATGGAAAATATGGGGTCTTTTCAGCCCTTGGAACCGACATTCAGGACAGGCAAATGCCACTGGCTCTTTCTGGCTGGAGTTCCCTCACTTGGAAGAGACAAGATGGAGCAAGGAGGCCTTCAGCCTCTGTGGCAACAAAGCAGAAATGGGCAAAAAGCTCAATGTATTGATGGTGAGAAGCGCTGTCCTGGAGCCATCACAGCATCACCCAGGCCTGGCAGCCTAGAGGACTCGGCAAGAGAGAGAAAGGCTTGGACTGTGGGCATCAGGTGCCCCCAGGTCAGCCGTCTCTGCACCCGCGCTGCACCAGCCACACTGGGTGACAACCTGCAGGGGCAGGCACTCAGGACACCAGCCTCTCTAGGTCAGGAGTGGTCCAGCTCTACTGTGGATTCCAGGCCTCTGGGGCATAGTCTTTGGCATAGAATGAGGCACCCCCCCTCCCATGTCCCCAGGCCTCTGAACTATGCCAGTCCCACGTGCATCGCTGGGTTTTAGTTGCAAGTCTCCTCCAATTAGATTCCAAGTTCCAGCAAAGCAAATAATTTGACCAGATATTTCTACAGAACATTTTGACACAAGGGACAAGCTCAATAAATCTTTGAAGAATGAACACATTAAAAAACCAATAAATACATTCATTCTGAGATCTTGGATGGGTTCCAGAGAGTCTGTGAACCCCTGAAATTGCACATAATCTTGAGTGCAGCTTATGAGCGTGTGTTCCTCTGGGGCAGACTCACAGCTCTCAGCAGTGTATAAAGTGGTCATTTCACTCCCCTAAATAACCCCAAATTATCTTAAATTCCTTGGGTGAGTATGTGGACAGACCTAGCATTGAGGTTTTCAGAAGGCACATGAGTGAGTTTCCACATTGTTTTTGCAAAATAGACACAGCTAGGGACCAATGGAAAAGGACTAACCTCTTTCATGTCAGTGAGATTTAAAAAGGGAAGGGATCCTTGCAACATGGCAACTTCAGTGGACATGGCAAATGGAAACAAACTACCAGCCTCATTACTATTTCTCCCCTCACACAAGTATCACAGACCTCTCCAAAGACAGCAGTGGGCATCTCAGGCTCTGATTAATAGAGCAAACATTCTTTCTCTGAATGCTTCATTCTATCATTTGGAGTTTTCTTAACTCTGTACATGATTACCTATTTCCAATAACTAAATAATTAGAAAGAACATATCCATTCCCATCACTTGGTAAGTTGTAAAATCTGAATGGCAAGACAAAGCCTTTGGAAACCAATTTCAGGTTTCATTTTTCCTTGGGGGATGCGAGAGGGGCATAGAGAATAATAGTACAGGCAGTTTTGCCACAAGCAAATGGTCAAAAGGCAGGAGAACAAAACAGACACAAAAAGGATAATTTGCCAACAGAAAAATCAAAGGGGGGGGGTCTATGTACCCCCCTCATATATAAACATGCTGCCACTGTAAGGTGTGCAGAAATGTCAGTATACTTTAAGAAGTAATCATGGTAAACTGGATATAATTACAAAAACTTGCCATTTAGAGAAGCTGGCAATTATTCCAGACATCATCGTCCATAGATGTGTTTCTGGCCAGAAACATTCACTAGTAAATACGATGCCGGCTGACCTACTTATGTTTGTATTTATAAATGTGTATGTGAGTTGACACAGATACATAGGTTTTTGCCTTTCAAATATCATCTACCCTTCAGGATGATGCCAAGTCCTTTGGGGATTTGGGGAGGTGATGCAGGGATCATAAATTCCTCCCCCATGCCAGGCGAATTTACACTGAATTACTCACACTCTTGGAGAAAGTGAGGATATTAGTCTTCAGCCAAATCCAAGGGCTGAAAGTACCAAGCCTTACAGATTAAAAAAAGTAAAGTTCAGGGTTGTGAGAGGTGCAGAGTCTCTGGGTTAGGAAGGACCTCAGAGGTGACTCCTCCAGTCTTGCAACCCTCCATGCTACCTGGCAGGCAGGCAGCAGCCCCCAGCTCAGTCAGTCCGAGAGACACGCACATCCTATGAGACATCACCATTTTCTGTTAGAGACTTAATTGCCAAAGCACATCCCTCACATCAAGCTGAAACTTTACTCCTTGTAATTTCATCCCCTGCTCAGTTCTATGCCCCAAATAACAACAACAATAAAAAGTTAAGACTAAATCACCTACCCCAACAGCCTGTGCAGTATTTGAACATATCTCTCCTATCCTTTCTGAGATTTCTCTGCTCCAGGCTGCAGGCTGAATGTCCCTGTATATTTCTTCTGAGACTCTTATCACAGATCATTTAAATCCTACACAGTCCTGGAGGCCCTTCCTCTGGACACACTGCCATTTTCAATATCCAGTTTTAAATATTACCCCCCAGGACTAAGTCAAGTCCACAGATAATTAGCAGTAATGTTGCTGGAGATATCACCTGCTTGCCACTTAACCATTGCTCTTACACCTCTGCTAAAAAAGCAAATCTTGCTCTAGAAACAATCATCTATCCTTGCAGAAGAATCTTGATCATTAATCTCTACCAGTGATGTTCAAAGTGTTGGCATGGGACCCAATTCTGGTCAGTGAAAGACAATGGAAGGCTAACCAGTGAAAGGAGAGAGGACCTTTTAAAAAGCTTCTTTCCCTTCTATTCCTGTTTTCACGTTGGCTTGTGAAGATGTGATGGCTGGAACAGGAGCAGCTATCTTGTGATCAAAATGAACCGGCAGCTAAGGAAGGCAAAGTAAAAAAACAAAATAACCTGAGTTCCTGATGGGTTATTTAATCACTAACCTTGTTAAACAGAAAACTAACGTCCTAGTGGTTGAAGCCACTGCTGGTCAAATATTTGTTGCATCTGAAAATGTTCCTAACAATAGAAAAAGGTAGAATAGAGCTATCAGCATTCTTGATTTGGACATGATATTTCTACAAATGACTAGCTTTTTAAAGAGCCACATCATCACTTAGAGTATGCTGAGCATATGGTCAGTGCAAAACAAACAAGCAAATAAACAAAAACTCTGGTATTGAGGTTACAATATCAAATGTTTGCAGAGACCATGTAGTTAAACACAAATGTGTGACTCAGGCTAGATGTGAAATAACAGGGAGCAGAGGTTGGCCACAGTGACCTTGAAAACGCACATCTAATCCAAAGACATCAAAGTTAAGCACTTCAAACTACTGTGCTGGTGAAGTGAAGTATGAATGCATCGATGGGCCAGAGTCAGTAGCCAGTTCATCAGACCATGACCCTTGCAAACCTCAATCTCAAGTGAGCTAGAAAGCCACACCTCCCCTTTCCTGCAAGAGTGCAGACTCTTCTTAAATCCTCCAGTGCTGTCTGTAGTATGGGTGCAGCATTTCCATCTGGAAAAATGTTTTTGAGTTTTAGTTCCAACATCTAAATCATTTTCATTAAGACAACCAAAACAGTAATATCAGCATCTATCATCCTTCTTGAATCTAGGCCCCTTCCCCAAACCAACTGGGTTCATAATCATCAACTTGCAAGGACAATAAATAAGAGCAAAAGAATAAGAACACAAAGATGGCTGAACTAAATATCTCTGGGGCTGCCAGGGCCCCCGGGCTATTGCTGAGTTACTGAACCCTTGGGAGAGATAAAATGAGAACTCTATCTGTTCATACACCAAAGGCTTAAACCCCATGTAGATTTGGGGTCCACTTGGGAATTCTTTACTGAGAAGTTCACTGAGACAGTCGTGTCTTACAATCACATCACCATCAGCCACATTTAAGCTTCACTTTTCCAGGATAAAGCTCATGGCAAGCCCTGAGGACTCAGAGGAAATTCCTAGCTGTCCCAGTCAAGAAAAGTGAATCATTTCATGCTAGACCCTCCACGTTTAAGGGTTCTAGGGGAGGCGTTCCCAGCTTTTTCCAGGGGTGCCCTTGTGCCTCCACATCACCCTTCATCATTTTGTCTGGTTAGTAAACAATACCTGTACATTGGAAAAAATATAAAAGTATAAAATATAGACACAACAACAACAGCATAATCTAAGTATGTATCATGACCCAGCACTGACCTACACACTGCATATGCATCTCATTTAAAAATCACAACTCTAGCAGGATGCACTATTATTGACCCTTTTAAAAAAATACTATATTTCTGATCTCTTGATTTTTTTTTCTCACTTTACTTTTATATTTTCTTCCTTTGTCCCTTTCCCTCCCGCCACCCTTAACCTCAGAGCCCTCAGGGTGTTTGTTGGTGTCCACTAGTTTTGAAAGTGTTTGACACTGTCAAATTCTGTTATATGAATGCTCAGTGTTTGTTTTTCTTACTCTGACTTACTTTGCTACAAATAATGCTCTTAAATTCCCTCCATTTTGCAGTAAAATGGCTGCATTTCATCCTTTCTTATGGCTGTATAATACTCTATGGTGTGGCTGTACTGTTTGTCCTTTGAGGAATAGCATTCCATTTTTTTAAAGCTTTATTTATGCATACAAGAACTGGGGTACAGGCCAGAGGTGTGGGGGGTGAGAGGATTCACCAGAGACAGAGTGGGGAGCAGAACAGGCAGACAGACTGAAAACACTGCTGAGGGGAGCAGTGGGCGAGTCAGAAGAGGTCTGCTGCACATGTGGGTCAGCTCCCTGGCCGGGAATTGAACTCGTGCTGCAGTGGCTGCAGAAAGCTTCATAGGTTGCATCTTAACCCCTTGTGCCACCAGGGAGGCCCATGGAATAGCATTCCATTTTAAAGATGAAGAAGCACCACCTCAGAAGCATTAAGGAACATTCCTATGGCAACCCAGCTGGTGGGGGAGGGGAGCCTGACTTGACACCCAGACAATGTAACTCAAGGTCCAATTCATTAATCTGCCTCTAGTGACATTTTTTTAACAGGTTAAAAAAGGTCCCCAATCCACCACCCAGAGATAACCACTGCACACAATTTGGTAGACTTCTTGCCAGTTATTTCTTGCGCATATAGGGGTCTTAGAGATTAGTCCCAAACTTTCATTTTGCAAAAGAAGAGCCAATAGTTCAGCACGGAGAAGGTTCTCTCGCAAGATCACACTGCTGTGGAAATGGACTCTGGTCCTCAGACTTTTTATCTTAGGTTTTCTGAGCTTTCTGGAGCCCTCTGTTAAGGAGGATTTAAAAACTATATGCTCAAAAGCACAAAGAGCTACGGCAGATTAAGGATGGTGGTGATGGCAGGAGTAAGCACAGCAGCGTGGCCACAGGCCCAGCACAACTTGTCCCCTTAGAAGAAGCAGCCCCTGGAAGAGAAGCAGAAGCCTCCAAAGGCCCTCTTCGCCACCACGAGGCATTTTCTTCACCTGCATCAGGGACTCTCAACTCCCAGTGCCTTCAGGACCAACAGGTAACAAAACCGTTCAAACGGGCCAGCTGGGAGCTAAAGAAGGGAAGAGGGCTGGCCCATCTTGGGGAGCAGAAGGAGTCATTTATCTCTAGCCAGCTGGTCCCCAAGGAAAATTGGGCCCAATGCTACCAGGTCTTCTGATCTCTTCAAAGCAGTACAAAATTTGTTTTTTGGTTTTTTTAATTGCAATGTCCTCTTACTTTAAAATGTTGGCAACTGATTCATTTTCATAAAGGGGGTTTGCAGAACAAAATGCACCAGTTAGTGACAGTGCAACCTCTTGTTTTCAGAATGACTTTATCAGAAGCCTCCACGCTCAACTCTCTGCTACCCATGATTCATTCTCTCTCTCTCTCTCTCTCTCTCTCTCTCTCTCTCTCTCTCTCTCTCTCTCTCTCTCTCTCTCTCTCTCTCTCCCTCTCCCTGCCCCTCACTTTGCCTAGAGAGGCATCTTTCCATGTGAGGTGACACGGAGAGGATGAACACCCCACCAACCCACCAGATCACAGTGCACAAGGCTCCAGGGTGACCAAGTGCAGCCCAAGGCCACCCAGAAAGCCACACACACCTCTTGGTGTCACCTGTTGCTCTCCGATGACTTGTATGAGGAGGAGTCGATGACTGCATCTGATATGCCTTGTGGAAAAGACAGACAGGCCTCCCGCCCTCTCAGGAAATACCCGGAGCCTCTCTGCTAAGAGGAGTGAGCTCCTCTAACATTCCAACATGTGTGTCTGACCTTTCCATGAGCTTCCATGGAAGGCCTGTCCCTCACATCCAGAATCCAGAGCTGCTGAGTTACAAGAAGCTACCAACTCCACCTCCCCTGAAGAGCGATTACTCAGCAGCACTACCAGGCCTTTTGTATGGACTCCCCATTTCTGCTAATCCCCAGGACAGTTAGTAATTACCTGCCCACAAGAGAGAAGAGGAGACTTGGCTCACACCTAGGAAGTCAGCACGGAAGGAACAAAGTTGCATGGGGAGCCCTGAACCCCAATGAGGTGAGGACTTCTGGAAACAGCAGTGAGCTGGCATGGAAGCCAATGACTTGATTCATTCAAACCACAAAAAATCCATCAAGTGACAAATGCAAAAAGCAAGATGAGTGCAAGGTGCCAAAATGAACGCACAGGTAGACCAGCAAGAAGCTTACTAGAGCTGGAAATGAAATGGAAGGCTTGTTCAAATTATTGTGGTATAGACACAATACTCTGCAGCCTTTATAATCATGTTTGAGAAATCTATTTAGCGACAAAAGAAAATTCCAAGAATATCTCATCGAGTCTGAAATAAACAAAAGGAGATAGTGTGATATACTTGGGTCAGAATTAGAGTAAACACACTCAGTAACCTCTCTCCTCTGCTCCTAAGACAGAATTTATGGGTACATTTTCATATATTTTTAATTTTCAGAGTTCTGTTTTGAAATATGAAAAAGGGAATCACTGACTTAAAAGAGAGAACTCCCTACAAAGATCTGAATCATAACATGAGACTCTACAATTTCAAGCAGAACTTAAAGCCATGCTATCCAAGGGATGGGTGGCAGCACCCATGTGATATTCGGGGGCAGAGGTCCCAACAGACACCCAGGGATTGGGACAGACCTGGACCTAGAGCCACGCTGCTTGCTGTGAATGGGGTTGAAACATCGGCTCCATACACCCAGAGTCCCAGGCAAAAAGGTTGCCCCTGCCTATTTTCAGGAGCCTAGGACCCACGCCTCTACCACATAGCGTACAGAGCAAGAAGAAAGCTCGGGGCTGAGCTGTTCACATGAACTCTAGTTTAAAAGTGCATAGCCCTATGATACAGGGCAGAAGAAATCATACAACTGCCTTGAAAAGAAGGTCACGAACAAAAATGAGAACAGATAAGGGCATCCCACCGTCAGACTCCACAACATGGAAGAATTCAAACCTGAAGAAACAAAGATGATAGATAACCAGAGAGGATTCTATCATATGTGATTTTTAAATCCTGGAGAGACAGTGGAGGGGCTGACATCCACAAAGTAAGAAAAGCTTTATATTAAAAAAAAAAAAAAAAAACCAGGAAGGTAATGAAAAGGGACCAATTACTCATCTTGGAAATAAACAGAACCACTGTTGAAATTAAAAATTCAACAAATAGGCAAAATAATAAACCAAGTTCAAATAAAAATAGGAAAAAGTGTTCTTTTTTAAGTTAAGGTATATAAAGAATTAATTTAGAAAATATGTATATGTGCATAGTACATATAGTTGAGAAACTACATATGTGTACATATGCATGTATATAAAAAATAGCTCCAGAAGAATAGAGATAATATCCAACAGAAAATGGCCATAGCTTTTTCATAATTAAAGAACACCTCTAGTGCCTTCCCGGTGGCGCAGCAGTTGAGCGCTGGGCTGCGAAGCTGCCCACGGCCTCTGCAGCGCCAGTTCGATCCCCGGCCACCGAGCAAGGGTCCCACATGGCAAGGGTCCCACATGGTGCACAGACCTCTCCTGCTGCCCGCTGCTCCCCTCAGCAGTGTACTTCGTCAGTCTGCCTGTTCTGCTCCCCGCTCTGGCTCTGGTGAATTCTCTCACCCTCCCGCGCTTCTGACTGTACCCAGTGCTTGTATAAATAAATAAATAAATGGGTTTTTTTAAAAAAAAAGATCTTAAAAAAAAAAAAAGAACACCTCAGCTCTTCTAAGAAAGCCCAAGCCTGTAAAGTGCAGCAAAATCATAAACAAGCAGCGTCCAGAACTCACACCGGTAACAACAGAGCTTTGGAGGAGACCGAATCAAGTGCCAACAGTGCTTACTCCCAGTGATCTGATTTAAAGGAAGATTTTTATTTCTTCTTTAAACTTCAATGTACTTTCTAAGTGCTCTTCAGTGAAAAGACATTTTTATAAATTGTGGAGGATACACATTTGACATTGCAAATTCGCACATACACATAAACATACTGTAAAAAGCCTGACTTCCAGCAGCTTCCACTCTAGTAAAGGAGATGAGTGATGCATAGACTTGACACAGAGAGCAAAATCCCAGCAGTAGCCTACAGGGACAGATGCCGCTGAAATCTCAGGCTTACCTCCCCCCCCAACGAGCAGGGAAGGACACGGAGGGGAAGGGGGAACCCCTGGCAGAACCTAAAGGTCTAGAGCAGATGTTGAGTTTACTGGGGTCCTTTCAGCAAGCAGAGGGTATTGCCTTTGGGTGGGATCAAAATGACCAAACCAAGAGAAGACTAGAACTTTCTCCACATCAAGCATTCCTTCCGACTCTAAATTAATCACACTGCACGACCACCCACTGAGAGAAGCAAAAATTAGCATCTCCATTGTAAATTAAATTACCACCGCAAAAATCTGTCACTTGACATGTTTTGATTGTTATAAGGCTTTCTTCTTTTTTCCAAAGGTCAGAAGTAGACTGAGGGAAAGGGAAAGGGATGGGGTTGCGTGCCTGTGTGTGTGTGTGTGCGTGTGTGCACGTGTGTGTTCAGTCTTAACTGATAATCACACTACCTACCATTCTTCTGGGGGGGGGGCACTATCAGTGACCAATCTGGGCTTTACCAAGTGAGCATCTTAGGAGGAGACAGAGCGGCCCGGTTAGTGTGAGGAGATTCAGACTCTGGGGCTGGAGCACCACTGACACCCCAACCCAGCAAGTAGAGTCTCAAACAGAACAGCCCAGGACAGCATCTTTAGAGCCAAACAAACTGTCCTCGGGGTTCAGTTCCAAGGCAGCGGGTGGCATGGGGTACGCTCCTGGGGAAGGCAGGCTGTTGGCCTCTCGGATGACGGCCTGCTTTTAATAACACATCCGGGTTCTCCAAATACCACCCCTGAGCCCTGCTCCTCTCAACATCACCTGTACCCGCTGCCCCCCGACAAACCCAGGGTCCAACAGGGAGGGGCCCCAACACAAACTCCATTGCCTTCTTTGCCACTGAGACCAACTTGGAGAGCCGCGCTGTCACGACGGGGGTCCTTACCCCCATGAGCCGCCCTCCCCTTCCTTCCTCTCCTCACCATTCCCTCTTAAATCTCCCCCAAATCTTGCCTTCTACGAAAGGTCCTTTATCTCATCTTCCTCCGGCCTAGCTCCCTTCTCCTTCCTTACTCTTAGTGGGGTCACACTTTGGTCCAATCCCCATAAGGAAGTTTCCTTCTATAAGACATTTGGATGCCTCCACCCCAGCCCCTCGACTCCCCAAAACTCCCTTTCTAATGCCCCTTCCAGGGAGGAGCAGCTGCTGGCTGTATTGGTCGCTGCCTGGCATTGCTAGTGGACAGGGCCCCTGCAAATCAGGGGGATGCTCCACACCAGCCCACCTGCCCGTCCTGCTTCTCTCTTGACAGCAGGAGGGTAAGTCAGGTCAGGTATGAGCCACATACCTGCCGGCTCAGACCCAAAGGAAGGACCTAGTCAGACCTGCCGATTTAACCCTCCCTCCACCTTCTGCAGTTCAGTGACTGTGCTGGGCCCCTTGTCATTCCAGAAATTTCATCTGCAGCATAGCTTCTGCTTTATGTATGTTGCACCTTTGGTCAAAACTTCAAAAGGGTGTGGAGATGGGCAAATCACACCCTAGTCCCCAAATCACACCCTAGTCCCTGCTGGAAACTGCTTTTCACCAGACAGAGGCTGGTCATGCCTTAGGCACTCCTCTCCATGCCCCACCTCTGAGCTATGGCATTCATTCCTGGCCCCTCCTGAAGATGGAACGCCACTGTGAAAGGACGGGCTGGATTTGGTGGAAGTGAGTTCAGAGCTTGGGACCAGAAAACCCACGAGCCAGCTCCATCACCCACCAGGCGGTCCTGGTGGGTCTCAGTCACGCATCTGGAAGTTAAAGGATGCTCTTACAGATTCCAGGCCCTTTCCGGTTCTGAAACGGCTTCTATGTGGGTGGTCTGGCAAAGCTCTTGCCTACTTTTTTCATCCCAGAAAGGAGCTCCCCCCAAATGGAGAGGTGGCCAGGAAAATGCTCAGCCACACACAGGAATTCTGCTAGGCTGCAAACCACTTAAAATGAATGTTTAATAAGCTACCACATCTGTGGTGAACTTGGGCTGAATGTGCTGCAGCCCAGGAGACCTGAAAGAATTAATACGATTCCCAAAGGAGCTGGTGGGAATTGCTGAGGCAGAAGCAGAGGCAGAATCTGATTTGATGGATAATAACATGCCTGGAGAGCATCAGAAGGAGAGCGCTGTAACCAATGTCTGCCGGCCCCATTAGAATGTCTCCTGCTATCGAAGGGACGTGCTCCCAGGTCTCGAGACTGGGACTCAACACATTACACCCTCTCCTCTCCCTCCGGCCCCCCAATCCTTTCCTGCTGCACCCACAATGCCAATCTCTTTCCCTTTTATCTCATTCTTCATTTTGCTGCTCCCTTCTGACCTTCCCCCACCCCCCTCCACTTCACATTCTCTGACCAGGTTCTCCAAGCCTCTCCCTCAAATCTGCAAGTCTCTCTCCTTCCACCAAACAATGCTCCCCGCTGCTCCACAGAAAGACCCAAGTCAAGAGATGTGGACACCCGCTTCCTTCTTCTGACACTAATTTCCTACCCAAACCCATCCTGAGAGCTAGCCCCTGCATCAGAGGGCCTTCGAGCCGGGGTCAGCCCAGCCCACGGGACAGGCAGGAAAACGCCAGACACCCCATGACCCCAGTCTGTGGACAGTTCCGACCACTCCCCCTGGCTCCAGGAGGGGGAAGGAGACCCCATGGGTTCTCCTGCCTGCTCCAGCCCAGGGCTTCTCAAACTTTCCACTCCTGTTCCCTAACTGCAGAGTCTGAGAAGCACAACATTTCTCGGTGGTTTTGTGCTTTACCTAAACACTTAACGTACCCATATTTAAGATTTTTTAAAAGCGTTCTAGCTGCTCATCACAAAAGGAAAAGCATGGACATTTTCTTCCACACAGTCAAGTAAAGCAAACATTATGGGAACACGAACCACCCTGGCTTCAGGTATGTGCAGGCTCCCCTCCCTGTCCCAGGGGGGACGTCTCCAAGCTCCCCCCAACCCCATCACACTTCTGTGTTTGCCAAGTTCTTCCTTGCACAACCACGTGGCCCTGAGTGCCGCACTTTCAGAACCAAGACAAAAGACATTTCTGTTCACTTCCAGGTTGGAGAGGCAGGTCCTGGTTCTCACCAGGGTCAGGGGACAGGACCCCTTTGCAGACAGATACCCGAGAGCGCACCGCAGTCCTAGCATGCTGGCCTCGGCCTTACCTTATCAGCCATGATCATAGACGCGCCGCCGTGAATGCCCAGGATGGGGACGAAAGTCTGCGAGGAGATAAAATCCAGCATCTGGGCCACGGCCTCCTGGTCGGTGTCGTCTCCAAACACCAGGCCGTGGATGCGCGCTCCAGACATGAGGTCGCACACGTGCGTGATGAGGCTCTTGGGGTCCGTGCGGTTCATCAGCAGCGCCACCACGTTCACGTCCAGGGGCAGCCCCGCCCCCTGCTCCGGACCCCACAGGTTTCGCAGTTCGCGCTCTGTCACGTCGTGGCTGTGACCCAGCAGCACCGCGATGTTCAGCGCCGGGGGACCCTTCTCCGCAGCCGCACCCTGCGCCGGACCGCGCCAGACCAGAAGGGCCGGCAGCACCAGCAAGGTCCAATAGCCCAGTCTGCCCATAGTCGCCACTTGCGGTCCCTGCAAGGCGGAGAGGGAGCGTCAAGGCCGCTGCGCGCCACGGTTCCAGGGGACCAGGGTTACCGGCCCGGTCCCTCGCTCCTGGAACCAGGTGAGAACCCGTCCCCGCGCGCGCAGCGCCAATTGCCGGAATCACTCGCTCCTTCCCCAGCCCCGACGCCGTCCACATCCCTCGACCTGTCTCCAACTCCGTCCACAACTCCAGTCCCTGCTAATTCTCCATCTCGGTCCCCAAGTCCATCTTCGCGGCCAGCCTCCTCACTTCCCGTCGCCAGCCTCTTCTCCATCCCCGACTCTGCCCACATCTCCCATCGCATCCCCCAAGCTGGCTGCGGACCACCGCCTGGGACCTCGGGCACCCCGGGCGAACCCTCCTCCCGGGCTAGCGCGGGCCAAGTTAGCGGCCCCGCCCCTTGCTCACGTGTTGCCAACTACGGACTAGCCCCGGCGTGAGCAGGAGGCTCCCGACTCCGCGCACCTGCTCGGGTGCAGAGCAATGGACCGGCCCCGCCCCCTCCGAGTCCCCGGGGTGCGGCACCGACCTGACTCCAGGCGGCACCGCGGCAGACCCTGCTCCTCGCCTGCAAGGTACACCCCAGGCGTACGGAAGTGAGGGCTCCCCTTCATGCACCCCAGACTTCAAGGTACCCAGGGGAACGTAGGGCCGGCCCCACCTCGGGCGGTGCGGCCTTAAAGCAGTTTCCACTCAACTGCTGGAGACCCCGGACCCGCCCCCTACAGCCCCGCGTGCACACGCACGCGCGCGCGCGCACACACCCTCTCTCACGCGTGCCGTGTGCAATGCAGAATTCCGGAGAGGAGGCGCGTCCTCCCGCGGGCCAGCGCGTGGGAGCTGGCAGAGAACGTGCGTGGGGGGCGGGGGGGGGAGTAGGCGCCCTAGAAGCTCTCCCACAGACGTGAACGGTGCAGCCCCTCCCGGTCTTTCCACTTCGGGTCCCGTCGCCAAGTCTTAGGTGCACGTGGGCGGTGGGCTGCGCACCTCACAGGCACGCGCGCAATTCTGCGCACAGCCGCAGGCCGCCCCGGCAGTGCCCACGGCCATCCCGAGTCCGCACACGTCCTCAGGTGGTAAACGCACGCGCTCGGGGGGAGGGGGGAGCAGGAATGCGGTCCCTAAAACCAGCGCTGTCGTGCACGCGTGCACAAGCGCGCGCCCCTCGGGCCGGGCCCCGCCGAAGCCTGGGCAAGTTGGGGCTAACTCGCCCCGGCCTAGGCGCGCTACCGGGGAGCAGGGCGCAGCGCGGGACCGCAGCGCCCCCTGGTGCTCCTCGCGCGCCTCGCCACCGGGGCTCCCTCTCCCGCTCGCTCTCATCCCCGATTCTCCTCCCGCTCTCCCTCCGGTGAAGTCTTCCTCATCCCCGACCCGCCGAGCCCAGGTCTCCCGCCGGGACGTACCTGTAGCCAGAGAAGGTCGAGGATGCAGTGGGGCGCGCGGCGCGCACTAGCATCTCGGCCGCCTCAGCAGCCACCGGGTTGAGCGGGTTCCCGCATGCTGCGGCCCCCGCGCGCTCCCCTGGCTGTCCCGCGCTGTCCGCATCGCCCCCACGGGGGGCGGCTATCCCAGCCGGAGGCTCTGCAGCAGGGCTCTGCCAGGGCGGAGAAGAAACAGAGAGACGGGGTCAGCCCACGGGCGGGCGGGGAGGGGGCCGGGGCGGTCTGCAAGGCTCGCGGCCCCTCTGTGCGCGCAGGGGGCTCAACCTGAGAGGGGAAACCGAAGCTGTGGGGCCGAGACGCCCACAGTGCGGATGCTCAGACCCCCTGGCCCATGTGGAGAGCTCTGTTCTGGGGCGCGCAGGAGAGCGGGAGCCCCAGATTGGCCACCCACGAGAAGCTCCCTGGGCACCTCCACACTCACCCCCTACCACCTCCCCGGCGCCGGCTGCTGGGAGTTGTGCGGCCAGGAGCTGCCGAGCGAGGGGGGCGGGGGGTGGGGTGGGGAGGAGGGGATGGGGGATGGGGGGCCTGGCTGAGTTTGCGATGAGCCGGCAGGAGGAGAGGGGGAGGGAAGGACTCGGGCTCCCGCGGCCCCGGATCCCCGAGGGAGGTGCGATCATTCCCACGCAGCGACCCTCTGGCGGTCCCGCCGCCCCCTCCAGCCCGGGCCTCCCGCCGCGCGCTCCCCCAAGGGGCGGCCCAGGCCCCGCGTCCCGCACCGGCACTCACCGCAGCCTCTCTCCACATAGTTCTCAGCAGTGGCCGCTCCTGGTCATCTCCAGGGCTGATGGCTGCGGCCGCGACTCTCAGCGCTCACCCGGCCCCATGCTCCGGCGAAGCCCCCGGCGCCTCCCTCCCAGAGACGGGGCTCGGCTGCCTGCCCCGCTCCGGACAGCTGCCCGGTCTTCGGGGCGCGCCCGCGAGCCCTCTCCGCAGCCCAGGCGCGGGGCTGCCGTGTGTGCGGGCGAGTGTGTGTGTGCGTGAGTGAGTGTGGGGACGCGCGCGCGCGGGTGGCCGGGGATCCCCGCGGTCCCCGGCCGAGAGAAGCGCGGGCGGGGGAAGGCAGCTCCCTCAGGGCCCTTCGCTGCGGGGCCAGCTCGGCGCGGGGCGTTCAGCTCCCCACTTCCCGGCGGGAGTCTCGAGAGCGCCCGGCCACCCCGGCTTCCCAGCGCTGGCAACGCCGGGTGCCCGAGGCTGGCTTCTGCAGCGGCCGCCTCGGAGGCAGAGGAGGAGGAAGGCAGGGCGCCCCCACGCCAACTTAGGGACTTGTTCTCAGCCGACGAGACGCAGCAGCAGCCCCCGCGAAAGCCGGGGAGGTTCGGAGCTCCGGCGCACGACAGCGTCTCCCGCCCGCAGCCGCCCTCCCCCGAGGCGGGCCGCGCAGACCCCGCAGTCCCCGGGCGGCGGCGCGAGCGCGGAGCCCCCCCCCCCAACGCGGAGCCCCCCCCCCCGAGCGCGCAGCCCCCCCGAGCGCGCAGCCCTCCCCGAGCGCGCAGCCCTCCCCGAGCGCGCAGCCCTCCCCGGGCGCGCGGGGACCAGGCCACAGGGGCGGCTCCGGGCGGCGGGGGCCGCTGTCCGCGGTGCTGAAACCACGCTCGCCGCCCGCTCCCGAGCGTCTGGTGCGGCTGAAGAATCAATTATTCAGATCTCCGCTTCCTCCTCCCCCAGTGCCTCGCACTGGGTACAGCAATCTCCCCTCCACGCACAGGCGTGCCAACACACACACACACACACACGCACACACACACACACACAGAATCTGCTCCAGTGCTTCTCTCTGTGCCTTGCCACCCCCATATGCGAACCCACTCCTCTGATCTCAGGGAGCCAGAATCCTAAGACGAAAGGCATCTCTCTCATCCGCTCTTGCTGCCTTCGTTTTCTAAGTTATACTAAACAAAAGTCGCCCTGAGGTTGACACTTCTAAGCTACCAGCAGGGGTGAGCCAGAGAGCATGGGACTGCCTCAGTGCCTGGGGCCCGGCTGCTTTGATTCGGGCAACTGGGTGTGAAAAGCGTAGTCAAGTGACCTTTACCCCTTTTATATTCAACTGCGTCTCTCCTTCCAGTACCCATCGCTGCCACTCTCCCCTATGGCCCTCGAAGGACATTTTAGTAGCAATCAGTGCTCGAACCTTGCATACTCCCCTGATCAGCCTAGTGTCACCTTTAGGCTGGTTATTTATCTTCCTTCATTGACTGCTAATCTCGAAATGTGGGGGAAAGGCAAAAAACAATTTATTTCTGAGATTTTGAAATAACGCTGGTAAAAGAGCCAACAAGGCCCAGGACATAGTAGGTGTTCAGTAAACACAAGGATCATTCAAGGTGGCCTTTCCAGAAATGCAAATGTAGCTACTGAAATGGAGACAGGAAAGGGACATCATCCTGAAGACTTATGGATTTATTATTAAGCTGGTTACTGTATGTTGAGTTCTCTGGGATTTTATTATCCAAAAGTCAGAAAAGATGGGAGCAATTCCTGGAGGCAGAGAAAAATGGGGCATTGTGTGGTATAAGATAGAGAACAGGGAAGTGTTTCATTCCTGAGATTATAGCTGGGTTGAGCGGCAATTCAGCCTTTCCTTTGTGCATAGATGATCATTTCTTGGACTTTTGCATAGGTGAGAGACTCTAATTTGGGGAGTTACAGGGAAGCTAGGCTGTTTTATTTAAACAAAGTATAAATTACATACAATAAAGTACACATCTCTTACGTGTTCAGTTCGTTGTGAAATTCTGTGCATCTTTGTAGAATATTTTCATCATCTCCATGAAGTTCCCATGAATACTTTCCATTAGAACTTCCCATGAAGTTCCCATTCGAATATTTTCATCATCTCCATGAAGTTCCCCATGCCCCTTTGTTGTTAATCCCATTCTCCCCACATCAGAAGAGGCCACTATTTTTTATTTCTAACACCATACAATAGCTTTGTTTATTTTCAAACTTCATGTGAATGGAAATCTGCATTTATAATATAATTGTATATTATCTGTTGACTGTCTTTTTCATTTACTCTAATGTCTGGGGGATTCATCTGAGTTGCTGCCCAGAAAACAACAGGTTTTTTTTTTGTATGTTTGTTTGTAAAGATTTATTTATTTATGCATACATGAACTGGGGTACAGGCCAGAGATGTGAGGGTGAGAGGATTCACCAGAGACAGAGTGGGGAACAGAACAGGCAGATTGACTGAAATACACTGCTGAGGGGAGCAGAGGGCGAGACAGGAGGGGTCTGCTGCGCCATGTGGATCACCTCCCTGGCTGGGGATCGAACTCATGCAGCAATGGCTGCGGATAGCTCCATAGTGCTGCGTCTCAACCCTTTGCGCCACCAGGGAGGCCACAAAACAACAGTGTTTTCCTCTTTTGATGACTGAGTAGCTTTCGGCTGTACGAATAAACCACACATTGGGTAACGAGTCTCCTGTCAGTTGTTTCTGCAGAGCTTTTTAAAATACAGATGTCTGCACCCACTTCAGATCTCCTCTGGGGTGGGGCCAAGTATACTCTGATGCTGTCCCTGGTTAACAACCACTGCTGACCCTGAAATAGTCTTTGATGAAAACTACTCCAATGGAGAGTTTGAAGTCATTCGTGACCAGATTTGCAGAAAGGTAGATCAAACAGGTGTGGCCTCTTTTGAATAGAGAAAAAAGCCAGCCCTTCATTTGAAGGAATAGTCTGAAGACAGACACAGGCAGCTGGAGTTGCCCCAGGCTGGACATCTCCCCAGTGTGGAGAACCACTTAGGGTCAGGCACCGAGAACCCCACCATACATGTGCAGACTGCACCTGTGTGTATGTGATCATGGCAAACACACTCCCTGCTGTGCTGCAAAACTAAACTCAGCGCACAGCTCAGGATGCTTGCTGAGCAGAATTTTGCTTCTCCAGACTTTCAGATGGAAAACCTTCCCAGCAGCTCTGCCATCAAATATTATGTCCCCCAAAAATTCCTAGTCAACCGTGTTCTGCTGTCAATTTTGCCAGTTGGTTTTTGTCATGGTCACATCATAAAAGTAACTGAAATAACCCAATCTGGACTTAAGCACATTTTTTCACCTGTTTTCAACTTATTTGCTTTATCTTCAAAGGCTCTACTAAATAAATGACCTCTGTGGTTGCCACTTGCTTTGAGCCACTTAAGCTCTGCGTTTAAAGACCAACCACCTTATCACGTCTATAAGGAAGAGCGAAGCAAGCCTGTCACTGATTAGCTTTCTCTTTATATATGGTCAAAGGCATGTGGTGAAGAATCACAGCATTTTGAAGCTGAAACGTCTGTCTAGAATATCCTATATGGTGAATTATCTCTGTCGAAGTAAGTTTGGGGGAGTGCCTACTTGAGACTCTTTAAGGTAAATTCTTCTATTAGTCCTAGAATTTTAAGAACTGTGTTTTTTTTTTAAATCCAGAATTTTCCAGATGATTTGGTCATAGAAAGTTATTTTATTCCACACAATAACTGCTACCATCCTACAGAACTATAATGTCATTGAATGCTTTTGAGGGTTTCTGACCTGATCCAACACCTTTGTTTTGCCCATGAGGAAGGTGAGACCCAACTGGGACTAATCAACTTCAACCATGTGACACAAGAGGGGAAAGGCAAAATTTGGAGGAGGATCCAGGATGTTTGCTTTAAGGTTTTTCTGTATAAAATAAAGTGTCTGCATTTTACAAGATTATTGAGATTTCAGAGCAGTATGACAGGATCCTGAGAGAGAAGGCTAGAACAAAAGTAATTTAGGGTGGATGAGTAACATGAACACCAGACTAGCCACTGTCTTGTCACTGGAAATCCCTCCAAATTCCACCTGATGGATTCCAACTCCTGGGCATTTCCTACACTGTCTTAACCATAGCCCCAGCATTCTTTTTTTTTTTAAGATTTATTTTTATTTATTTATACAAGCACTGGGTACAGTCAGAAGCACGGGAGGGTGAGAGAATTCACCAGAGCCAGAGCAGGGAGCAGAGTAGGTAGAAGGACCGAGGACACTGCTGAGGGGAGCAGCGGGTGGCAGGAGAGGTCTGCGCGCCATGTGGGACCCTCCTCTGGTGGCCAGGGAGCAGCCGGGGTTTGAACCGGTGCTGCAGAGGCTGCAGGCAGCTTCGCAACCCAGCGCTCAACCACTGCACCACCGGGGAGGCCCAGCCCCAGCATTCTTGACTTTGTTTTTCACATAGTGGTAAATAAACAGTATGCACATGCCTGTGCCAAGGCAGATATCACTAATCAATTCTTGAATAATTCCTCTCAAAATTTAGATGTGAATTCACAAGCTTTCTCGGGCCTATGCAACTGAGCAGCCACATCCATTGATTAGTATTGGTTCCAATTTGCCATTCCTGACCTGGCAAGTTCTCATAGCTTCCTGACTTTAGCTCAGTCTGCCTCTGATCACCTACCCTTCCTTTACTTTCTCTCAGATCCTACTCTTTTGTGCTACCTAGTGACCATAAAATTTTCTTTGCTTTAGACCTCAGTTTCCCCAGGATGACTTCAAAGCTGCCTTCCACATTTGATGCTCTATGATTCCGTGGCTCTTCTTAAAGGTCTTGGCCCCGGGATCCGCCAAAGTACTACTTAATCCTTCTATAAAATGTTATCCAAAAGGTAAAAATTCCTCTCTGCTCCCATGACTCATTCAGATATCGATCGCTCCAGTCTATGGGCAAGGCATTTTCAAACAAATCCACTGTCAGTCTTGAGAATGAATGTGAAGACAGCAGCCAAACATTTCTTTCCTCACTGATCTTTACCCAGGGCAGCCCAGTGTCCTCCCTTACACGAGAGAGTAGCCCAGGAGGTGCCCAGGCACACGGGACTCAAGAGTCCAGGAAAAGGCATTAAACTCTCCAGGCCTCAGTTTCTTTATCAATAAACTGGGAGTAAAATTCTCCTGCCCCCCGGCCCTGCAGTGAAGGCTGTGTAAGGATCGGTCTCGCTGCAGATCCCTCCAGACAGTAAGGGTTCTGCACCCAGTTCCAATGTGGGGTGGTTTTCCACACCGTCCAGCAATTCTCAGACACCAGCTGGGTGTCCTGACTCCTTTCTGACACTACGGGTCTGGAGGCAGCCTCGGACTCCACGGGGTAAGGGCTCAGTCCCACAAGACAGCCTCCCCCTTCACACTGACCTTGTGATTCTGACCAAACGCTGTAAGTCAGTTTACCACGATCCTCTCCCTGGATTTGACTGATTTGCTACAGCAGCTCGCAGAACTCTGGAAACCAGTCTGCTAACTAGATCACTGGGTTTATTGCATGGACATCAAAGGACAGGATTCGACAACCAGAGGAGGTGACGCAAAGGGTGAGGGGTGGGGAAAGGGCCTGGGGCTTCTCCGCCCTCTCCAGATACTCCCCCGCTCCGGCCTCATCTCCATGTGTGCACAAACCTGGAAGCTCTCTGAGCCTAGCCCTTCTGGGTTTATGGGGCTTCGTTACACAGACATGGCAGGTTCAATCACAGCCACTGAGGATCAGGCTCAACTTCAGCCCTCCCCACACCCCAGGGGTCCTAAGATGAGACTGGATGCTCCAATCCTCCATAGGGTCAGCTCCACTGGCAACAGCCCCCCCACTGAGATGCTTCCCAAATGCACCTTATTGACAAGACACTCATACACCCTCATCCCCGGGGAAATTCCTAGGGTTTTAGGAGCAGTGTGTTGGAAGCAGGGGCAAATCCAGTACATCCCCCAGATAAAGATCTGAGAACTTTGGTTTATTTGGGAGGTGATCCAGGAAGCACAGGAGGAAGTGGGAAGGGAGGAAGCCAACAAAAGGTGTGTTAATGGGAGGGTGCCCATGGGGGACAGACGACCAACACCCAGAACAGCCGAAGACCAGCTGAGAGACTACAGAATACAGCTCAGAATCATCCCACTCTGGCCAGCAACCTGGGGGATTTATCCACCTCCTCCTCCTTCACTGGTTGAGGGGCACTGAGTCCACTCCCCCTGCTCCGTGCACAAAGTACAGGCACATCATTTCCTACACGTGGCCTTGTAAGGAGTCAGCCAAGGAGATGTGAGCGGGGCACTGACACGCCACCTACCCGGCAGAGAGACAGTGACCCCGAAACCCGGAGATGTGGAGGAAGGTGCCGAAGGACACACAGCCCACAGGTCACACACCGTCCCCTGCTCAAGTCTTTCAGCCTCACACAGCCCCTTCCCTGCCCAGGAATATGGACGCTGTTGGGTCCCAGCAGAGGTTACCAGATGAAAGTCATGACAATTTATTCCTTGAGGGGAGACTGTCCCTGGTACCTACATCAAAACTGACAGGTGCAAAGGCAGTGAGGGCCCTACGCCCTTTGGGTTAGGAGCAGGAGCTGGGGGTCAGGAGGGGAAGTTATCTGGAAAACCAGCACCACCACGTCACAGCAGTAATTCCTAGTGTTCAAGCTTATCACAAGCAGCAAAACCCCCTCTGTGAGCCAACTCTCATGCAGAACCCAGACATCGGAGGTATAAAAAGGGGGGCTGTGATTTCAAATGAAAAGGGTGTAAGAGGCTGGAGGTCTGACGCTCACCTTTAGGTGACTACAGTGGTCTAAGCCCTACGGTGGACAGAAGAAGAAAGCGAAGGCCTATGGCGAGCCGGGGCTGAACAGAACGACTCATCAGTAAGAGACTGAGTAAAGATTTGATCTCAGGCCTGAGCAAAGATTAGAAGCCAGACTTAAAAACTTGCAGCCGAACCCTGGCTCTGAAACTTCCCAGCTGTATGACTCTGAGGAGATCCCTGAACTTCTCTATGCCTCAGTTTCCTCATCTATAAAATTGGGGGGATGGCCTGTGTGAGGGGTCAGAAGGTGAGCCAGAGCACATGCAGCACTTCGCACCGTGCCCAGCCAGAGGCAGGGATTAACGAATGGCAGTGATCTGTGGGCTTATTAGCTCAAATAGGGCCCCTTCAGGCCCAAAGGACAAGAGGTTGCCCGGGAGGGTCTGGCCCCTGCTGATGGGCCACCTCGCTGGCTCTGTGCTCTGGGCATCGGCTCAGGGAGGGGAGTCCACAGGCCAGAGGGGGCGCCGTTGGCCGACCTGGCTCTCAGGCTCAGTGAGTCCCAGATGGCGCGCAGGGGGGAGCTGGCCAGGCACACGTTGGCAGGGCCTCCCTTCCTTGCACAGTTCACCGAGCCACGCAGGGCCCAGGAGCCTCAAGCTGCAGCCTGCTCCGTCAAGGAGGCAGGCTGCCTGGCCCAGCAGAGGGAAGACAGGCGTGGCGAGCCCCGGGGAGCATCTGTGCCTCCAGCCTCCAGGGAAGGCACAGGGGAGGCACCTGTCCAGGCCCTGCCCGGCTCCTCTGGCACCGTCTGCTTCTTCATGGGAGGGGAGGGAGAGGCCTGGTCAGAAGCCAGCCCCACTGCCTGTGACTTGAGCCTGTGCCTGCCCTAACCCTTTTTCTGAGTGTTTTCTTAGAAAACAGGGAGCAGGAGCTAACGCTTCACTAAGGGATCAGGAGCTAATCCTTCACTAAGCAAATGAAAAAGTCCATTTCTCCATCTGAGAAATGGAAATAAGAATAATACCCACTTCACTGTGGGGAGTGAATGACAAACTTCACACGGTGACCAGAGGAGTAGACACCCCAAAGAAAACGTTTCATGACATGTCAGCCACTTCTGCCAGCGTCACATTCACATTTGTCTGTACACCATGGGATTCAATCAGGTGATGCACATGCCCTGCCCAGCACAGCACCTGGCACAGACTGACAGGTCGATAAGCAGAAGCTCTTATTATTATTATTAACGAGCGTTAGTATTATTGCCAAGGTCGCAGGGCCAGCGAGGCTGAGTGGGTGCTTCTGACTCCCCACTCGGTGCTCGGCCCACCACTCTCAGCTGCCTCTCATCCAATTAAAATTCCTGGCTCTGCCCTCTGAGAGTCCCCCGTTCCTAAAAAAGAACTCCATTTTCACTGGGAAGTCACAAAATAAATTTTCACCAAGTCCAGCAGTCAGGTCCAAATTGCATAAAGAACATTTCTCTTCATTAGGCCGAGCCACCCAAGGATTCAGGCTTCAGGAGAGGAGCAAAACCTGAAGTTCAGCATCCAGACCCGGAGCCAGCAGGCTGCATGTCCCTCTGGCCATGAGTGTGCCCTCCCGCCACCACCCCACCCGCAGTCTCCTGCTCTGCAAAAATCACCATTGCTGTGAAGCAGCTGGCCCAGAGCTGGTCTTTAATAAACTGCAGGGGGTATCATTACACGGTTGTCTTTGTTGAGGGAGGTATTTACAGGACGTTCCTTTCTTGGGGGAGGTCCATTTGGCATTTTGTGTTGTTCTGCCCCTAAGGATGACAGAATTTTGTGATCTCTACCCAGGGATGTGCTTCTGCTCTCGATGGGGTCCTCAGCCCCTGGCAGACTGGGTGTCCTTCTAATCAGGAGATGGACCAGGTCAGGAAGGTGTACCCCTGGGAAGCTCAAGGGCCTGGGAGAGCTGGAGCTCAAGGCCCTGGCTTGGCCAAGGGGCACCCTCTCTTTTGCTTCCAGTTGGAGTGGCTGCCTCAGCTACTCACCCATGCCTGCCTCAGCCCTGGGAACACACAGACAGACATGCTCCCATGTGAACACACCCACTGCCCCTGCTGTCTCAGCCTTTTATTCACTTTTTAAACAAAAGGTAATATATGTGCATATCAAAAACAAATCAAGCCCTACAGACGCAATCCGCCTTCTCTCACCTGTCTCTCTCCTTCTTGCCTGCCTTTCTCCCTCCCTCTACCCTGTCCCTGGCTTCCCTCCCGGGAGCAACCACAATTGCCACCCCCTGATCTACGGAGACTGCTTTTGAACCCTTGAAACAGGTGGGTCTCTTTCTTACTTCCTTGACCAACACAGCACAGCAGAGATGTTGTTAAATGACTTCTGAGACGAGACCCAAGGATGCGATATAATCCCAGCTTGTTTTGTGGGAACCCAGCCACCATGCGTGAGGAAGGCCAGGCATCCAACAGAGAGCCTCATTTGGAAAGGAACCGAGATCCACAGCCCACAGCCCACACCTGAGCAGGATGCCCCAACCTGCTTGCCTGGAGCGAGTGTAACCTTGAAAATGCCCCCCTCCAGCCCCTGCTGCACTGGTCAGCAGAGAGACCCCATCAGGCTGAACCCTGCCCCAGCCACAAATTCACCTTGTCCTTGCTCCGAATTCACCAGGAAATCAATTGCTGTTGTTTTCAGTCATAAAGATTCGTGGTGGTGTGTCCCTCCTCACAGGTAACTGGCACCCTGCACCTTTCACCAGGCTGGCAGGTGGTTCTCGCTCAGGTGATCAGAAATTGACATGTTGGGATAGATATCCTTTGCCATCTCCATGAACTTGGGAAGCACCTCAGTGCAGACGTTCTCTTTAGAAACATCAAAGTCACCTAAGCAGAGAGACTTCAAGAATTCCTTGGTCTACCAAGGAGTGGGTGAGCAAAACCCAACCTTCTTTGCACACACATTTGCACCAACGCCTTTCCTAAGAATGCCCAGGGCTCTCCAAACTTCTGGGTAAGCAGGATCAATTTTCCATCCATATTTGCACATGTATTTGTTGCCTAAGCAAGAAGCAGCTTTATGAAGTCTTGGGTAAATAACACAATCCCAAGAACAATACCCCAGACCAGTATATACAGGAAATGACAGCTCTGTTGAGCCTGCGGAGTCTCATTCACAGGCACCAGCAGGTACTGGCTGGAGAAGAGGAGACCATTTTCAGTGGAGCAGGAAGCTGAAGATGGGGCCAGTGCTATGATGAAACACCAGGCAGGCCTTGAGTTTGAAACCCGGCTCTGACGAGCTGTGTGCCTTCGGACAACTGGCTTAACCTTTCTGAGCTTTTGATTTTTCCTACTGTACAATGAGAAAAATTATAGCTTCCTCATTGGGTCACCATTTAGATAATGCATGAGAATCACTTCACACAGGGAGAAACTACAAACTTAGTAAACAATAGGAGTTGCTGGTTGTCCAATGTGTCATTAATATAGGATGCCAGGACAGAAAAGAGGTAGAACTGGGCCTCCCCGATGGTGCAAGGGGTTAAGCGCCAGCACTATGAAGCAATCCGCAGCCACTGCAGCAGGAGTTCCATCCCTGGCCAGGGAGGTGACCCACATGGTGCAGCAGACTTCTCCTGTCTTTCCCAAGGCTCTCCTCAGCAGTGTGTTTCAGTAGATCCACCTGCTCTGCTCCCCACTATGTCTCTGGTGAATCCTCTCACCCTCCTCCCTACCCCCGCACCTCTGGTCTACACCCCAGCTCTTATATGCATAAATAAAAAAGAAAAGAGGTAGAAGAGAGAAGTGGAGGAGGCCCTAGGATGCAAGCAGGAGACGTGGGTTCTGGTGTTGGTTCTGCTGCTCACCTGCCTGGATACCTGAGGCAGGGGTGAGCAGTGCTGGACTTGACTTGTTAAATGAGGTGGCAGGATGAGAAGGTGATGCTAAGCTCCTAGTGCTCTCCAATTTCCCCTTTGGACTGCAGAGTGTCCTATTGCCAAATATCTGTGTCACCCTTTTAGCAGTAGAGGGCAGAAACAATCTCTAAACCACTTAGAAAAAAAGAGAGAGAGAGATGGTTGACTCAGAGAAGCCAAACATGGTCTGAAGAGGCCAGCCCAGGAATGCAGTTCTGGCCCGTGAACAGCGGGGGGTGCTCATGGGGTCTCTCTCTTCTTACTTGCTCACTGACTTTATCTCCCTCGCCAAACTATCTTCCTCTGATAGTCTGGACAGCAAGTCAGAGGAACGAATGTCCACCTTCCCCTCTCCATGTTCGAGCCTGGGTCAGCATCCAACTCCTTGATCAACTGTGGCTTCGGCGGAGGGTAGGGTGGGGTGGGGGGATTCATGTAATACAAGGCAGCTCTGCTGGGGACCCCACACTGCTGCCTGCCTAGCCAGTGTGCCCACCTGAATTCCAGGTCCTGCAGAACGCCACAGAGGGGAGCTCCCCTTTTCAACGTGCTCCTACTATATATCCTCACAGGATCCCAATAACCACCCCATCACGGAAATAGAGCTGACCACTTCAGACCCGGCATCATACAGAAGGTGACTTGCGCTCAGGGAGGGTGGGCGCCGTGGCTGAAGACACACAGCCTGCATGCCCAAGGTCGGCGTAGCGGAGAGCCCACACCCAACGTCATCTTCGGGTGTTCTTCCCCAAAACCACTGTGAGCTTTGCCTGATTTTTCCAGAATGCTCATGAATGAGGACCCAAGAATGGAAGGGCTGGGGGAGCCCGTGTGTCCCTTACCCTGGCAGCTGCGGAGGCTCCCTGGAGGGCTATGTCCTGCTCCTGGTGTCTCCTGCCTGTAAATAGCGGACCCGGAACTCTCAAGCCCTGGAAAGGATAAAGCACAAGCTTCTTAGGGCCTGTCCAACATGCTCAGAATGGAAGAAAAGGAAGCAGAAGGAAACCCTGGAGATGCCCAGAACAGCTCCAGTCTCTCTGGCGAAAGAACAGAATTAATCAGCGCAGACGGCACCACTCCATTCCCTCCCGCCAGACCTCTCCCTGGGCACCTAGGGGACTCTGCTCCCCGGCTGTCATGTGTCAGCCCCCAGGGAAAGCACGAGAGGTTTCCCTTCCTTCTTAGTTTGCAGCGTCTTTCGTCCCTTCCAAGCCACATGGTGAAGTGTGCCGGCTGCCTGCCCCTTGGCCCAACTACCTGGCCTCGGCGGCTGCTTTCACCCAGCACCTCACCTTCATCACTTATATAAAGGGATTGACAGAGAACGTGTACTGTGGGTTTACTGTGAGAATTAAATAAGATGGAACAAATAAAGTGCCAAGTGCCGTGTCAGGCACAAGGGAAGCGTAGTTGCTGCTGATGTTTACGCAGCTAGGAACTATGGAGGGGGGAATTTTAATCACAGTTGTCCCATCATGAAAGCGACGCCATCACAGAGGAAAGGCATATACAGAAGGGGGACCTTCCATGGAATTGCTGGCATGTTCTGCTCGGCAAGTCAGTGTGATGGATAAAAAGGCGGGCTGGGGGCCTCCCTGGTGGCACAAGGGGTTAATAGTCAGCACTATGAAGCTACCCGCAGCTACTGCAGCACTAGTTCCATCCCCGCCAGGGAGGTGACCCACATGGCGCAGCAGACCTCTCCTGTCTCGCCCGCTGCTCCCCTCAGCAGTATATTTCAGTCAGTCTGCCTGTTCTGCTCCCTGCTCTGTCTCCGGTGAATCCTCTCAGCCCCTGCACCTCTGGCCTGTCTCTGGCCTGTCCCCCAGCTCTTGTGTGCATAAATAAATAAATCGTTAAAAAAAAAAAAGGCAGGCTGTGTTGTGCTTCATTTAAAGAGAATTGAGTGACAATGCAATACACAGACCATCTTGGATCCCGGTTCAACAAACCTGTTGAAAAACAATTCTGCAGGACAATCGGGGAAATCTGCATACAGACTATGGATTGGGTAACATTAACATATGACACCTGGTGTGTCAGATGAGATCACTGTATTATGCTGACAATACAATGGAAAGATATCCTTATTGTTTCAGGGCTACATTCGGAATTAGCGATAAATGATCAATATCATGAAGTCAGTAACTTTATTTCACCCAAAAGGAAAAAACAGACAATGCAAATATGGTAAAATATTAAGTCACCAAGCCCAAGAGGAGGGGACAGGTGCTCCTAATAGGGTCTCTTTTTTTGTGGATATTGGAAAATTTTCATAATAAACAAAATGCGCTCATTGTGAAAACTAAAAGCAATAGAAAATACACCGAAGAAAATAAAGGAACTCTACCACCTAGAAAAGCCACTTCCTTTTGCTCCACCTCCATCCTGGCTTTGCCCGAGTTTCAACCTCCCGACAGCACCAAGCAGGTGACATGCTCTGCAGTCTGCTCTTCTAAACCTTTCAGAGCGTGAGCCTTTTCCTTGTTATTAAAATGCCTTTGCAAACATCATTTTTAATGGCTGCGGAATGTCCCTTGGAGGGATGAACTGGGGAGCCTTGTGCTCCTCCGCCACAGCATTACAATTATAATTAAAACGATGGTGATGAAGAGGATGAGGGGCGAGTGCTCACTGAGCTGACCAGACGCCTGGTGCTTTCAACAACAGCGTCTCTCTGAATCCTGGCAACCTATGAAGTCCCGGCTATTTCATCAACTCCAGCTCACCGAAGTTGAGAGCCGCTCAGAGAAATTATGTGATGTATTGAGGGTCACACAGCAAGAAAGGAGCAGAGCCAACACTCAGACTCAGAGGTGCAGAAGTAAGGGCAGCCTTTATTTGCATTCCGCCATCCACTCACTGGTGGCAGGAACCTGCCTTGGTCAGGTGATGATCTGGATCGAGGTCTGTGCTAAGGATAGACTGCTCTGGGGCTGCTAACAATTTAAATTCATCAGACCTGAGGCCGCAAGAACAGAGATTCCCGGGGCCTGTGTCTACAATGCCTGCGTCCCTTTCTCCACAGTAGATGAATAAGCCAAATCTCAGACTTGTAGTGATGACTCTTCCTGCCCAGAGAAGACGCATCCCAAGCAGCCAGAGAAAGGGTGGGGGATGATTTATTATTGATAATTAATGACACCAGAAACCTTTTAATATTCATATTATTTATTCTTAGCCCTGCCTGCCTGCACCGGCACTAACAGTTTGTTGTTAATGAGACTGAGAGCATTTTTAAATCAACTTAATTGACATTTTTATGGTGTTCAGCAGGCTCCAAACACAGGCTTTTCTGCTGGGGAGCTGAATGAGAGCTATGGGGAGGGCGGGGGCCGCATGGAGCCTGGCACAAAGCGGGTCACTGAAGATGGCCAAAGGTGGAAGACACCTCAGGCGTCCCAGCTGGATCCAGGAATTCTGGCCTTCTGCTGGCGGCCGTTACATCATCAATGCCCCTCCCCAACCAGCCCTCTGGTCTCCACCTCACTCTGCAACCTTGGGCATAGGATTTTAATTGCTCAGTACCTCAGTTTCCCCATCTACAAAATGAAAATATTAATGGTCCCTTCCTTACAAGGTTATGAAGGATAACCTTGGTGGATTAATATATGTAAAGAGGCGGGAACCGTGCCTGGTACTTTGCTGCTAGTAATATTGGGGTTTTTTTAAAAGATTTATTTTATTTATTTATGCATACAAGAGCTGGGATATAGGCCAGAGGTGCAGGGGGGTGGTGAAAGGATTCACCAGAGACAGAATGGGGAGCAGAACAGGCAGATCTACTGAAACACAGTGCTGAAGGGAGCAGTGGGGAGACAGGAGAGGTCTGCTGCGCCATGTGGGTCAGCTCCCTGGCCAGGGATCAAACTCATGCTGTGGTAGCTGCCCATAGCTTCAGAGCGCTGAGAGTTACCCTCCTTGTGCCACCAGAGTAGCCCCCAGCAATATTATTCATAAGATGAACTGCATGTGTTCCAAGCTTGATTTTTAAAATGTTTGCCAAGGATTTTGGACTACCTCCTGTATGATTTTGATATCCCAAGGAACTCATGTGATTTGTTTGGGTCGCAGGTATGCAAGTAAAATGGCCATGTATCACTTTCCAGCGTGTTCAAGTAAAATGGCCATGTATCACTTTCCAGCGTGTTCAACAGCTGACCCGTTACGCACTGTGTTTCTTCCCCTTTGCCATGAGACTGGCTTTGTCACATAGCGGTTCTTTCAATTCCCAGGCTCCAGAGTGACAATCACAGGGATCAGTCACTCCCAGCCTACAATGGGCATACAATGCCAGGAAGAAATTTACCTTTGTGTTGGAGGCCACTGAGCTTTGTCCACATTTTGTTACTGCAGTGAGAGAAAGGCCACAGGGGCTCAGGAGGGGTGGGGAACACTGTTCCCTAGAACCGTAAAGAGACTTGATTATACTGGAAGCTCAGGGACCAGACCAGGAGAACTGGAACACCAGGGAGCAGGGGCCAAGTGGGCTGCATGCCAGAGCAGCCCACCTGTATACTCACAATTCAGACTCGCTGCTGGAAAGGACTTCTCTGGCCATTCTTGGGGACCACCGACCCTTTGGTCCTACCGTTTGCTGCTCTTGGCCCCCTGTCAGGTGTAGAGTTAACTCTAGTCATGATTCATGGGGGGATAGGTCAAGTTTCAGGCATACACACCAGGCTCTGGGCCGGCCCCAGGACAAGTTCAAGCACAGCCCATGCTCCCGAGAGACCAGACATTCGCCTGAGGATGGGGGCTCCCCAACAGAACTTCTCTGCATAATTAGCCCGAGTTGCCTTCATTTAAGAAATCTAATGGTCGCGCCCACATTCCACCCCCTCAGCAAAGATCGTCCTTGGCCCTGTGATGTTTGAATTGGCAAATCTTTTTCTGGTTACATGTGAATTAATACTTTTTTCATGAAAATGGAATTGCATTTGATATAATGTTGTATAATCTACCACAATTTATTTGAGCAATTCAAATATTTGAAGTGTTGAGCTTTTTGCCTACTTAATCCTCTATTTTTGAACAAGTTGATAATTCTAACTAATCCTGGGTGTTTCCAGCACACTCTGACTACAACTATTTGACTGGTAACAGATGACAAAGAAAAGAAAACTCTCCCCACTTCCCCTGTTCTTAAAGGCAGAAACAATATAAATGACTACCTATTAATATGGTTTTGAGTGCTTAGTACATGTCAGGCATTGCTCTAAATTCTTAACCTGTATGACCTCACTGAATTCTCAACAGAATCCCAGGGAGGAGGAAGAAAATCATCATCCTTCCCATTTTCCAAATAAGGAACTAGGATCCACATCTCATGTGGAGGCTCAGAAATCTTTGTACACAGAGCGCTCTGGCAGTCTGATCCCACCAGCAATGACTTTTCATCGCTGGAAGGTGCAACTGTATGCTCCCCCAAATGCCTAGCTGCCTCTGCCTTTCCCACCCCTTCTTATCTCTAGGACTAATTCAGTTAATCAAGAGCAGACACTGGTATATGCGCCACCTCTCCCTTACCTAAAACCATGCAGACATTGCTAATCAATCATGCTCTTTTTCCTGATGGGTCTAAACCAATCCTCAGAAACTTTCTTAAGGCAGTCTTTCAGCAGCATTGATCAACCAGGCAGAGATGACACATGAGGTAGAGCTTCTCTACTCTGGATTGTGTAGGAATGGCAGATGACATTCAATCCTTAGTGTAAATTTTTCAAACAACCATCTGAATGCTTTTAACATGCTTCAAGTACTGTGATTTATATGTGTTAGTGATTTATAAGTGTTTTCGCCTTTAATCCTTACAAGGGAGATACTTAGAATGCCCATTTCTCAGACGAGGGGAATAAGGCGCAAAGAGCTTAAACAAGGCAGGAAAATTTGCTGGTAAATGGAAGGTTGCCGCTTATAGCGTTCGACTGACAGAACACTCTCTTAACCACCACGCCACCTGGTGCCTGCCCCCTCCCAATCTGTGTCCATACAGCACTCGGCATGCAGTAAGCACATAATCAGCATTTCATAAATGAATGAATATATAAATGCATGCAGGAATGAATGAATTGGCTTGGGGTCTGGCTTAAGGATAGAAGGGCAGGTGGGACCAGCCTGTCTAGGGGGGCTGGGCTGCGGGAGATGGTCTCTGACTCAGACCCAGCTCCCAAACCAGGCAGGAAGAACTACCTCCCTGCTTCTCAGCCTGAGATTCAAACCTTCCAAGATTATAATTATCCTGCTCGCCCCGCCCACGGCCCTTCTCCATGGAGCCACTGCTCGAGGCCTGGGGGCTCCAGAGAGGGGGCGGCTGGGGGCTGGCAGAAGGGGGGCCTTAGGGTTCTCTTAGTCACAGCAGGAGAATGATCAGGAGGAGGCTGCAGCTCTGGGTTGGAGGAGGGAAGGGGCCACAGGTCACCAGGAATCCCCTGGAATTCTCAGAGCTGATCTGCAGGCCGCGTGATGCAGAAGCAGAGAGCCAGGATTTAGTGGTGAGTCCCAGCTGCCCCTGAAAAGTGGGGGGGGGGGCAGTCTTAGAGTGTTCGACGGGGGCCTCCACTGCCCCTTCCTGGAAGTGAGAGACCTTGCTCACCATAGAGGTCCTTTCAGCCAAACATTCTCTAATTGGCACATTTCTGGTTGTAAAAGAAACGGGTTCTCCTGGCCCTAGCCCCACCCTCGCTCTCGGCTGCCATTCAGCCTGGCAGACTCCCTCTGCACCCCAACAGCATTTTTACCCCCAGTGCTTATCTCAAAGTTAGCAGAAACCCCCTCTGTCATTTCTCAGCCCCTCTCCCCACCCACAAGGCATACATAGGGAGGCCATAGAGTAGGCACCTTACTTTATCTGAGCACGTATTTCAACAGCAATAAATCATTCGTTCTGCATTTGTACCTGTTTCTGGACTCTACAGCCGCCCTGCAGAAGGCACCCTGGAAAGACAGGCGAGGCATTCCATGGGCTTCACAATTAGAGTGGCTTGGGGTAAATCTCCACTTCCTGAGCCTCGGTTTCCTCATCTGGCCAATGGGAACAGAACGGCTATGCAGAAGTAACAGGCAGATGCTACTCAATGTATCATAACTATTGATATGAACTTTGCTATCATTTTCCTAAGTGCTGATGTTGGTTTCCTACTCAAGCCCAAGCAGGTAAACAAAGAGACCCCATGAACCCCCTCTGGCGAAAACTCGAGGTGCCTCCCCCACCCCGCCCGCATCCCAGCCACTGCCTGCTACAGAGAGGGGAAGGAGCAGGAGTGTGGCTGTGGCTCAGAGCCAGCCCCATCTCCTACAGGAAATGGCTGCCTGGGCCTCCCTGGTGGTGCAAGGGGTTAGGCACCGCACTATGAAGCAATCACAGCCTCTGCAGCATGAGTTTGATCCGCGGAAGGCCAGGGAGCATACCACATGGTACAGCAGACCTCTCCTGACTTGCCCACTACTCCCCTCAGCAGTGTATTTCAGTCAGTCTGCGTGTTCTGCTCCCCACTCTGTTTCTGGTGAATCCTCTCACCCCCCTGCATCTCTGGCCCGTACCCCAGCTCTTATATGCATAAATAATCTTAGGGAAAAAACAAAGGAAATGGCTGCCTGTCTGAGTCTCAGTCTGCTCATCCATCAAATGGGGTGTTAACAGGACCTAGCACAGAGCCAGCTGTTAGATCTGAGACAAGCTAAGCCTCCAGAGCAGGGCCTAATTGCAGGAAACAAAGTCAGCCTTAGCATCATGAAAGGGGAGATGTTAGCTTCTGGGCCAATGAGCCAGTAATCTGGTCACACTCCATGCCCACAGCATGTGGCGGCGGCCTGAGAAAGCGCATCAGGAAAGGAGAGGGGCTCCTCAGAGGGCACTGCTCTAGCCCGAAATGAACCTGGAGCGGCAGGCTGCCAAGGATCTGTCGCTTTTCTAGCATTTCCTTCTGACCATGGCATCTGCTCCGCATCTCTTTTTAGGCCACCATGAAGGGAGCCAGGAAGAAAATGCAACAACAGAGACTCATGGCAGACATGAGAGGAGACCTCCTGACGGCCGGGGAAGGCCTGGACATACCGGACAAGGGCACGGGGACTCTGACTCCCGAGCCGCCCTCCACCCACCAGCTTCAGTTGCAGCTGCATGTCTGAGTCCTGACACCTTCGCCTCAGGCTTCCACCTCCCAGATGAAGTTCACTCTGATGGGTGTGCACACACAGGGCAGCTTGGGTCGCAGACGCATCACCATCCACCATCCTGGCCAATGCCCAGGAGTCACCATCCACTGTCCTGGCCAATGCCCAGGTGCCCAATCCCTGCAAGGCTCTGGTCCTCAGTCAGTCCAGGTGCCTAGACCCAGTGCTCAACACACACCTTTTATGGGCCCCTCCCCTCTAAAAGGCACTGCCCACAACTCCACTTGTCTCCCACCTCCTCTGTATCCCTTCCAAAAAAACACACCCATGTCCTTGTATCAGGTTCTGCGTTCAGAGCAACTCCAAGTAGGACTTAAAGCTGCAGCACTGGGCCTCCCCTGGTGGTGCAGGCGGTTGAGTGCAGCGCTGTGAAGCCGTCTGCAGCCTCTGCAGTGCCAGTTTGATCCTGGCCGGCCGGCGAGGGTCCCACATGGTGCGGCAGACCTCTCCTGTCACACCCGCTGCTCCCCTCAGCAGTGTATGTATTTCGTCAGTCTGACTGTTCTGTTCCCTGCTCTGTCTCTGGTGAATCCTCTTACCCTCCCGCGCATCTGGCCTGTACCCCTGTTCTTGCAATAAATAAATAAATAAATAAATAAATAAATAAATAAATAAATAAATCTTTAAAAAAAAAAAAAAAAAAGGTGTAGCACCATGTCTCTGCCTGCTCCCAGACATCCTCCCTGGCCTCTCCCCGGGCCACCCCGATCCTGCATGTCCTGCTGTCTACATCTCTGCAAACAACCGTGTGGTGGGCCCCATCCTGTCCCCTGTCACAGTGCATTTGTGAGCTCACTCCCCACTGGGCCTGGCGATGCTTGCTGATTGATATGGTCTCCTGGTCACCAGAGGGGTGAGAGGCTCAGAGCACCCCTATTCTAGCCTAAGTGTGATCATCACCAGCAACCATATGGATGCCAGTGGCCTCTGCACAGACACTTTGCTTTTCTGGAAGGTAACGTGGTTATTACATAGGAAAAACAGAGGGAAGGGTTAACTTGTTTACCCAATTCTTTGAGCTCAATAAAGGAGCCGTTCACATGGTCACACGATAGACGACTGCAGCCATTTATGATTTTAAAATGTTTTATTATAATAATTTTTCTAAGTATACTTAACATATACCCCACACTCGGCTAACAGCTTGTACCTGCATTAGCTCATCTAATCTCCGCACTAACCCTGTAACATATATACTGGTGTCATCATCGTCATCATCGTCATTATTCCCATTTTACAAATGAAGAAATTGAGTCTTTTATAAGAAATTCAACTACTGTTCTTAAGTAATATTGAGGTAAAGAGTAAAATATAAAATATTTTATTCAAAATATGTCAATTATGTTAATTATGTGGCGGGGCGAGAAGACTAAAAGGTAATGCATGAACGTGTTAGCCATCGTCTCTGGATAGCAGGTGTAGAGGTAACACTTGCCTTCCCTGAGTATAACCTGCCAGGTGAGGATGCGCGTTCACACCGTCTCTGCTGCCTTTTCTCCTCTGTGAGATGCAGGGTGACCGCCCCGAACTCCGTTTCTCATCCACACTTCCTTCTCCTCCTCTGTGAGGTGCAGGGGGGGTGGGTGGCTCCGTCTTCTCCCCCATGAGCTGCAAGCGGTCCCATCGCCAGCCTCCCTGAGCCCCCAGAAGTCACACCCCAGCCACCCCAGATGAGAACAGTACCAGATGTGCAGAAAACCTCCGGCCGGGGAGCGAGCTCGAGCTCTGTGCTCCCGGAGCCTCAGGCCAGACTGGGGGCTTCCCAGTCGCTACTGATCCCCTGATCCTGGCGAAGGGGAAGGGAGAAAAGTGGAGGCTACTTTCCTGCCTTCTCACTTCTCATCCCCTCCTACAACCCAGTCCACAAAAGCCCTCTACCAATATCCAGTAGACTAGAATAGAGAAAACTTGGGGTGAAGGGGGAAACAGCCAACCTGAATTCCACCTTCATTCAGTAAATATTAACTGTGACCCCCATGTCAAGTGCTGTGCGGACACTATAGAATCCAGGGAGCTGGGCAGAGGCAGCTCCTACTTACCTGAGCTTATAGGCTTGTAGAGAAGACAGAGCATCAACAACTAATGATTCAAAAATCAAACAACTTCAAATCAATACAAGGAAGTGGCTCTTCAGCAAAGAGTATAAAAGGGGCTGGGGCCAGGTAGAGGTCACAGGCCAAGAGGAAATGACACTCGCCAAGGGGATGACATTTAAGCTGGCACATGGAGAGTAAAAAGAAGACCGGGCGTCGGCAGAACAGCCTGAGCAAAGGCCCCGAGGAGGATGCTTGGTAAGTCACAGGCCAACGACAGGCGGGGGGCTCTCTGCAGGGCGGCGGGCTGGGGAGTGTGGTGGGAGCAGCATGGAATGAGGAAAGCGCACTGGCCCGGGCCCCACAGCCACAGCAAGGGGGTCTGGATCTTATTTCTGCACCATGGTGTCATCAGTGGGCTCCCTAAAGCAGAGGCCCACGAGAGGGTTTGGTGTGGGTGGTTTATCAGGATGTAGGAGTTGGGGTGTGGGTAGATTTAGGGCAGCCACAGACACGCTCATCCACAGGACGGCTGTGGGGGCCAAGGCGCGTGCTGCTGCCAGGACCTCTGAGATGAGCAGGCAGCGACCCAGAGGAGAAAGACAGCAGCTGACCAGCTGCTTCCTCCCCAAGTTGCCCCCTGGGCAGTCGATGCTGCACTCTGCATGGGACACAGGAAAGCGGGTCCTGGCAGGATCCAAGAAAGCCCAGGCAGACGGCAGAAGATGCCGGCCATGGTCCTGAGGTGGAGGGTTGACGAGGGTGAGACTCAGCCCAGAGGGCCTCAGGGGTAAATCGCAGGCCTGGGGGAGGTCTGCCAAACAGGCGTCTCACAGGACCACCTGCTATGCTAGCTGGATCACTTCTGCCCAGCTCTGCACAGAGGAAGCAGGGAGCACCGTCCCTGTCTGGAGCACCTATTGTGTGCACAGTTACTAGGAGCTTTGCAGACATCATCTCCAATTCTTCACAGTAGGAGTGATTCTCCCCATCTGCAAAAGGGGGAAACTGAGGCTCAGAGGAGTAAACTCCCTGCCAGGAAGTCTGATAAGAAGCGAGGAGCAGGGAACCTCTCGAAGCCCCCACTTGCTCTAGCCTGAAGCTGCTGAAGACCAAGAGGCCCTGCCACTGTTCTTGGGGGGGGCTTCCCTCCCCGCTTCACCTCAGCTCAGGTGGCACCAAGAAGCCAGCTCTCCAGAGCCCCCAGGCCCTGAATTATGACTTTCTGCCCCTGCAGGTGTTTGCCTCCCCCACATGCAGAACTGTGCCGCCACGAAGACTAATTATAAATGCTGGGTATTTATAGTGAGTTTCTCCACCCAGCACTTCCAGCACCTCGAGGGAACTATTTACAGAATCCTCCCAGCACCTCTGAGAGAAAGGCAGAACCTAGGAGGGGAAACTGAGGTGAGGCAGAGAGGGTGACCTCTCCCACAGTGAGTAGCCTCGCCGAGGAGGCCCGGCAGGGTGGCAGGAAGAGTGTGTAGAGACCACACACTTGCCAGCGGGCACCCGGCATCATCTCCAAGCATCAGCCCATTGAATCCCTTTGCCTTGGTCTTCTCATCTGCAAAGTGGGGCTGTGGTGGGGGTTGCCTCCCCGGCTTGTGAGATCAAAACGAGTCCCGACAGACATAGAACAGAGTTTGCCAGGAGTAAACCTCAACCAGCGTTAGTTCTCTCATTGTCATTCTAGCATTCTGCCAACCAAACAACACGACAGGTGAGCATTACACACTGGGTTTGAACATCAAAAAATTAGTGAAAATAAATCCGATTGTTCCAATTGTTTCCGCTGTAATGTATGTTTGTGCCACGGGGCTGTTTAGGAACCAAATTAATAAAGGCCAAGGCAGGTGTTTTCTTGATGCCTCTATTCAGACCAGAGGAAAAAGTAAAGAACAAAAGCAGATGGGCAGGGGACACGCAGCAACCCATTTCTGGGCAATGCTCAAGGTCAAAGTGTGATGTTCAAGGTCAAAGTGTGCTGACCACACGGACAAGGAGAGCTGGAGAGCTGGTGGATCCCGGGACCTGGACACCTCAGGAAACTGCCGCACACCCGTCCCTCCCCCAACCTTGTCCAGCTGTCCAGCAAGGTTCCAGTGCCTAAACCACAGGACACTGGAGGTTCCCCAAAATGGGGGGTGGACCTTACCAAGACACAGTAGGCATGAATGAAAAATAAATGAAAAAACTGTATCTACCCCTGGCACCTGAGTGGGCCTCCAAAAATGGTCCCAATTATTAGAGGATCTGCCCTGTCTGTTTCTCATCTGGTCTTTAGTACTTTTTTAAAAGATTTTTTAATTTATTTACACATACAAGAGCTGGGGTACAGGCCAGAGGCATGAGGGGTGAGAGGATTCACCAGAAACAGAGTGGGGAACAGAACAGGCAGAATGACTGAAATACACTGCTGAGGGGAGCAGCGGGCAAGTCAGGAGAGGTCTGCTGCACCGTGTGGGTTGCTCCCTGGCCGGGGATCGAACTCGTGCTGCAGTGGCTGTGGATAGCTTCATAGGTTGCATCTCAACCCCTTGCGCCACCAGGGAAGCCCCAGTCTTTAGTAATTTTTATAGATTAAAACAACAACATGCTGACATTCAAAATAATTCAGAATCTGAAGGAGGATAAGGCAGAAAATAAAAAGGCTTCTCCTCCCTCCCTCATGCCACCAAAGGCCCTGGCACTGCAGCCCAGCCTTTGTTTTCTTGCTGTGGGCAGACTTCCTCTCCCCTGAAAGCCTGGGATGGCCATCACCGTTCTGTGTGACCCTGGGCAAGTCACTTGCCCTGGCTGGAAAATGTCCTCTTTTACAAAAGCGGGAAGCTGGACCAGACCAGCTGCATCCAAATTTGATAGTACACTGAAGCCACTAGGGAATGGGAAGGATTTCCACACTCAGACTGCACCCCAGACCAAAGAAATCAGGAACCCCGGCCTCAGTGCTAGTGGTTTTCAGAGAGCAGCACGGCTGCTGGGGGCAACCGCAGACATCTCAAACTTCAAGCATGTGTACAAATTGCCTGCCCTCCATCCGCGTAGAAATGTAGATTCTGTCTGAGTCGGACTGGGGTAGAGTTTGGGAAGCTGAATTTCCAACAAGCCTCTGAAACAGCACTATCGGGGTGCTGTAGCCATCCAAAGGACAGTGGCCAGTAGAGGACAGGAGCAGAGTCTCAGAGCCTGAGTCTAAGAGAGCGTCCAGTGAGTAACATCCCTTGCAGGCTCCTGCCCCGCCTCATCTCCTCTTTCTGGGTCCCCCACCTATCGCCTATAAGTCTGATTGGACCAGTTTCAATCCTATGGCTGATTGGACCACTTACCCATCAGCTCATAGCTTGCACCTGATGGGTCCATTCCATGCCCACACAGCCTCTCCACTGCAGCCGGCCCGGGTGGGGGGCTCTGGTGGTGGGCAGGCCTTCACTGCCTGCAAGCAGCTTTTGGGGACAAGCATGAGAGCCCTGAGGGTGTGGGAGGATCTCTGGTTTCACTGCCATTAGCAATTCTAACATGCTGCTGGCCCAGGGGTCCCATTTTGATAGTGAGGGACCAGACCACTGGTTAAAACCCTTTGTTAGCCTTGGAATATTCTCTTCAAAAGAGATTTCACATGGAAACATGTAACAGATCTGTCTGTTTGACATCATCGTTTGGAAAGGATGGGGCAGCAGGACCCCATGCTTAGGCTCCCCACAAGCCCCACACCCTCCCCCCAGGGGCCCTGTCCTAATCCCCAGAGCCTCAGGATATGTCTGTTTCTTGGCAAAGGGAAATAGATTTGAAATTGAACATTATTCAGCTGACCTTAAAATAGGAAGATTATTCTGAACTATGCAGCTTGGTCCAACTAAACAGAGGGGGTCTTTAAAAGTCAGAGAGGAAGGCAGGAGAGGTCAGAATGACGATAGGAGAGAACTCAAGTTGCTGCTGCTGCTGCTGGCTTGGAAGACAAGTATGGTGCCATGAGCCAAGGAATGGAAGAAGCCTCTAGAAGCAGAAGAGAATGAGGAAATGGACTCTCCCCAAGACTCCAGAAGGAACACCTTGATTCTAGTGGAGCAAGACCTGCCCCAGACTTCCACCTCCAGAAGGGCGGGGTGAATCTGTGGTGTGTTGATTTGTTACAGCAGCAACAGGAAAGGAACACAGCCCCGAAACACCTCCAGGAAAGTCCTAGATCCTTGTATAGTAGTGGATGGAGCAACTCGGTCACTGTGGCTGCTAGGGGGCTGCGATGCACTCAGCATGCCCCACAGGCATCCTTCCAGGCTGTCAGTATTCCAGGGCTGCTGACACATTCTGGTCGTGGTATCAACTTCCCCAGGGCTCAAGGGTCCCCTTCCCCCTCCTTTCTTGCAGACAGCAGGGAATCCCTGTTAGCTTGCTCAGCATTGTGGACGCTATTTTCAGCTCAGCAGCTGAGCATTTCAGCCAAGAGCAGCTTGGAAGTGTCTCCTGGTCCCCAGGGGAGACCTTTGCCCCCCTCCTTGTGGCATGCGAGCCAGATGCAGCCTGACACCTGTTTACTCCCACAGCACTGGTTGTCAGATCACTTCCCATCCAACCAGCCTGCCAGGGGACAAGGAGGTGCCCCCAAGTCTTTGCTCCCCTGGTCTCCTTGAGCACACAGGTAGGGGGTGGACTGCTCTGTAGGAATGTAGATCCCGGGAGTCTGATGGGGTAGGAGGACAGATCCTGGGGCAGATGAAATCTCAACAGCATAACCCAGAGCAGTGGTTTGCAGTCATGTTCCCCACTAGATTCACCCTGGTGAGTTTAACCTGTGAACTCATGATGCCCAGACTGCTGCCCCCCAAACCAATCAGACTAGAGTTTCTGGGGCGGGACTGAGGTCACAGGTTTACAACACCAACATCCCCGCTGATTTCTACTGGTCAGTGCTCAGCATGATGCCATGATCAAGGGCACCAGCATCAGCTATCCCAGAACTACAGCAGCTTCACCTACACCCAGACCTGCAGGGTCAGGTCAGACAGCACATTCACGAGGCCACCACACGAGTCCCTGTTGTACTAAGTATGAGAAGCACAGCAGTAAGCAGACTAGTTAAGACTCCAGCTCTGCCTGAGTTTGTGCGGTATCTCCTCCACCACAAAGTCACCAGCAAATGACAAACTGAGCCCCTCTGTTCCTCCTTTGGACTTGCTTCCAGACCCTACAAGGGAGGGGATGTTGAACCAGGGAGCCCCAGGACTCCACAAAGACTCAGGGAGATTCATGGGGAAACTCAGAAACAACTCAGGAACAACTCCCACCTCTGGTGCAAGAAACAGTTTCAAGTGGACCCTGAAGCAACTTGGCCAGCACCCGGAAGAGAATGAACCTGCAGTTCCAAAGGTGAAATTAGGTGCATTAAGAGAAAGACCCAGTTCAAAAATATCCTGCCCCCATCTCTTTAAATGAGCACCCTCATCAGCTCGTATGTCCTGACGTCCAGCTTAAAAAAGAAAAACAACAATCTGGGAGTACAGTTCAGTGGTAGAGCATTTGACTGGCAAAAAAATACATATAGAATATGTATGCATATAAATGGACTTACATTCTTGAAACAGTAACAACCCATCCATACTAGCCAATGAACAATAGAAGCTTCCAGATGCTCAAGATAAAGATTATAGAAACTTAGTGCCTAATTGAAGCTCCTCCATGGACTTTCTTGGGGACCTGGAAGAACTTTGGAAAAGCCATCACTTTACAGGGAGAACCAGGCAGCTCTCCGAAGAATTTTTAAAACAGGAACAAGGATTTCTCAGTTTGCAGGGCTCTCTGGAAGCAGGCCCTTTCGGATGAAGGGAGGCAAGGCTATACTTAGAAAGAGACGCAGGGTGGAGAGCGGTTCTGTTACTATAAATTCATTTCCAAAAGCCAAACATATGTGTGTGCACACACATAAATACCATATATATGGAGGAAAGAAGCCAGCGTATGACATTTAGCCCTTCCTAAATTGGGAAAAATATAAAATTACTACGTTTTTTCTTTTGGCTAGTGTGTGAGAATAAGAAAGGAGACATCTCACGCCAGTAAAATCAATCTGGCTGAAAGCAATCTATTTTCCTGAGTGTAGCCCATTCGGTGGCTCGCTCATTCAGTCTGCAAATAGTTGAGATTTCCGTGCGCCAGCGGGGAGCGAGGCTGATACAATTCCCGTCCTTTTGAGACTTGCAGGCTAGCCCCCACCTCACCACACACGGTCCTGGGCCAGCCGCACTGGCCTCTTCTGGGAGCTTGCTGTAATGCAGGTTCTCGGGGCCCATCCTAGACCTTCTAAATCAGAATCTGTATTTTAGCAAGATCTTCCAGGGACTCAAATACATGTAAGGCTTGAGAAGCCCTGATCTAGTACAACCTGAGTTCTACATGTGCTTTAGAAAGTTGCCCAGAATTTAGCACTCACCCATGACCCACAGACAGGGTGTCATTATAAAGGGAGATGAATGACATGGGCTATATCCAACCCAGTCACTCCCCACGACCAATGCAAACGATGAATCCAAGACATTGCTGATTCATAACATTGCAAAAGACCATGGAAATCAGCAGGAGCAACGAGGGACGCTGGGAGGTATTATATAACTGTCTCGTGATTCATCAGTGCCCAGGAGTCCGGGGACCTATGAGGGGGTAAGAGATGGGTTCAAGTCACAGGGTAAGAGGATTTGGAGGAAGTTTGCTTGTCTTGGTACAGAAACTGAAAAGCGTCCGATTGCAGCTCTGACACGCAAGCCCACAAACGGGTGGATTAGCTCCAAGATGGGTAACAGATAGGAGTGGAGGGGGAGAATATCATTTCCCCCAAACTTGCTGAGTCCAACAAAGATGTCAGGTCTGGACACAGCCAGCATGATTCGTCTCACCAACTTTACCTTGAGTTTCACTTTTGGCGGGGGAATGGCATCAGCTTAAAAGTTAATTATGAGCAAGAAACAAATCAAGCAGCTGATGTGCACATTACAAACAAATTAAGTTCTTAAAATAGGCAACACACCACTTGGAACAATGGTTTATGAGCCCAAGGGTGCATGAAAATAATTGTGGAAGGTGAGCAAACTAATAGCTAATATATGTGAATTAAATGAGGGCAAATTACAGGCATTAACCAAAAAGGAAAGAGAAATAGGGCCCACCTCTCATTTTGTAAACAACAAGCCAAGCGAAATGATCTGGGATGCAACTCCCTGTGGAGGGTAGCAGGAGGCCTCTGATGGAGACAGGGCTCCCCAAAGATGTAGAAGAAGCAGGAGGAGTGTGGGGAAGCAGGGCAAGAGGAGGGGCCGCCAGCAGGGAAAGCTGAGCTAAAAGCTGGCAGCAGCAGCATCCCCCCACAAAAGGGTAAATTCAGAGGTGTGTGGGAGAGGAAGTTTCAGTTGCAGAAAGTTGGAAAGTCAGTCCAAAGTCCTCACTGTAAAATGAAGCAACCAAAGACAGAGAGGGGAGGTAACTTGCCCAAGATCACACAGCAAGTGTCAGAGGCAGGTCCTGAACTCTAGTCTCCTGACCCCAGGTCACACTTCCTGCTCATGCAGCGGGGAGTGCAAATTTGTATGCCTAGTGGGTCCAGCAGGCAGCAGAGGTACAAGAAGCCGGACTGATGTGTGAAACTATAGGCCAGAGCTGGCCAGATCCAATGAGGGCTGCAGCCATAAATTTTTAAATAGACACTGTGGACCAGTCACGTTCCATGTGGCTAATGGTTACCTTAGCTGACAGTGCACCTATCAGCAGGGAACAGTGGGAAGTGTTAAAAACTGGAGAGGGGTGACCCCATCTAAAGGGGGCAGCTACCACAATCTGAACCAAGAGGGACTCTGGAACCAGATGTTCTGGTTTTCAAGAAAAGCCAGAAATCTAGATGTTGATGCACAATCTTTGAATGTTAAAATAGGTTCATTAAATTTAAACACAGTATGAAATGACTTCATCTGTTCAGGCTGCTGTAACCGATTACCAGAGATTGGGCAGCTTATCAGAAACAAGTGTATCTCTTACATTTGTGCGGGCTGGAAGGCTAAGACCAGAGCACCATGAGCTTGGGTCCTGGTGAGGGCACTCCTGTGCATTACAGAAGGCTGACTCCGCATGGTGGAGGGAGAGCAGGAGCTTCACCAGGGCACTCATTCCTAAGGGCTCCATCCTCAGGACCCAGTCACCTTCCAAAGACCCCACCTCCCTCCTCCTAAGACCATTACATTTGGAAATTAGAACATATGGACTTGGGGTGGGAGGGAGGCACACTCAGACCATGGCACCATCTGGCTAGCAGAACACATCTGGGGGCTGGACTCGCACGTGGACCGCCACTCTGCAAGGTCCCTCTTACACCATGCTACCTCAGAAGCAAAGATCAACTTCATTAAATAATCGCCATAAGCATCCTTAGGAACGTAATCATTACCAACCACCTTTAGCAACAAATTCAAGCCCCATATGTCACTCCTCCACTATGAGAAACTTCTTTGGACCTCAGTTTTCCCATCTCTGAAATGGGAATGATTTTTCCATAGGCATGTTTTAAGGGCCAAATGAGAAAAATAAATGTAAAGGCAACCTATAAATGTCAAAACACCACACAAACATAAGTATTGCCATTGCAACATCTCAGGATGCCTCAGAAATAACAAAGAAGGCACCTGAGGCCTCACAGCTCTTGTCACAGGGACTCCAGGCCCTGCCTGTCTACAGCTTTTTCCTGAAGCTTGTAACCTTCTTCACTAAGTTTTCTGTCCTGCTAGTGAGCTCCTCCCCACTGTAATCCACACCACTCTGAAATCTCAGACACAAATTCACATGTTCATTCAACAAACACCACTGAGCAGCCACTTGCATCAGTCATCTGGTAACCTAGGCGACCACTGTAGGGGACACCATCACCATCAGTGCTCTGCAGCCCCTGTGCTCAGTTCTCTGCTCCTCATCCAGGAGGAGTGAGCAGGCATATTTGCAGAGGGCCAGGAGGCAGGACCCAGTCCCTATAGGAGGGTGTCAAGGAATGAAGGTTTGCCTGCTCACTCCCACGAGTGTCTTCGGAGGACTGCCTCCAAACTCTGGGAACCCCATCACTCGCTCCTCAGCTACAGCAGTGCCTGTGAATTCACCCCCCCTCCAAAGACTCCTGGGAAGAGCGGACAAGTCCAGCTGTTTCTTGACTCAAGACAAGGAAAACTTTAAGGTGTCATTTATAGTGCAGAGCCCCCCAGGGGATCAGGCTAAGATTGAACTTGATCAAAACCACACCAAGCGTCATCACCCCTGTTCTGCTTCCCCACCCCCTTACTGTCAGCTTCTGGGAGCACTTTCTAATAAATCACATGAACAAGAATCCTGCCCCAGGGCCAGATGCTGGGAGGACTTGACCTCTGACCTAGCATTATTCATGTGCAGCCCCTGCCCTCACGGAGCTCTCTGTGAACTAGAGGGCAGAGCCACCCAAACTGGAAATCACTTGGTGCCCCAGGATTCCTTCTGGGCAAAGCGTGGCTCATCATGTATCCCATAAGCACATCTCAGTCGATGACAATAACGATGGTGGCCCCACTGGCCACACGGGACCAGGTGTGGAGGGCTGTGCCACCTGGATCTGTGTGGTCACGCACTCTGGCGTTCACATGACAGCACAGTCTCCTAATGACACGTTTCTCAGGACGGCTTCTCACCACTCAGCCATGCATGACTATTTATTGAGGAGGATGTCTTCAGTAAATTCACTGGGGGAGAGTGGATTCCCCATGGGCATGAGTACTACTGGTGCCAAGGCTTCGAGAGAGCAGAACCGCTCTGCACGTGTCCAGGAGAAGGATCTGTCTGTTCCCCGCAGCAGAACATGAAGGAGAGTGCCAGGCGCAGAGGGGCCATGTGATGAGACGCCTCCCAGCTCCAGGCAGCCAGCACACAGACAGCGCACAGCCAGGGGCCAGAGACGGACGAGGTCATAAGGACCTCAGCCTTTCAAACACCCAGGGAGAGCTTTGGGCCATCTCAGGCGGGGGGACCAGGGACATTTGAGGCTCCTTTTCAAGCTGCCATCAACACCCACAGGAGGAAAGCAGGAGCCTCCTAAGTGGTCCCCTGCTTCTATGCCTGTCCCCTCCCACACTTGCAGTTCCCCATCAGAGCGCGCTTTTAAAATGCAAGTACTTCTTGACATTTGAATCTGAAAGCTCTTGGGCCCAGGTTATGTCAGGCCTCCGTTCCAACCTCCCCCTACCTCCTGGCCTCTCACAGCAGTTAGGACAAACCCCAGAGCTCTTGACCAGGATTTGTGGCCCTGTGAGGTTCCTTTTTCTGTGCCTTGAACAAACCCTTCTTGCCAGCACCCCAGGGCTTCCCAGGGTGAGATCCTTATCATTCAGTTCTCAGCTCAACATCTCCCCCTCAGCTCCTTCCTCATCATCCTGTGTGTTTTAAGCACTCCTGTCCCCACCACCTATACCACCTAATCTGTTAGCTGTTTCTCCAGATCACCATCATCTGAGCGTGCACTGTTGGGGCACATGTTCATTTGCTTATTATCTCTCTATCCTCAGCACATAAGCCTCACGAAGGCAGAGACCTTATCTTATTGACAGTGTGTCTACAGAGTCAGGGACACAGTACGTGCTCAGTAAACACTTGCTGATGGCAACATGAGCTCTGAGGGACAGAGGAGCCCTGACTGCACCCTGATGACATAAGCAAGTGATGTTGACATAAGAGAGCTTAAAGGACATAGCACAGGCTGTGTGAGCACGGAGGCGTCAGAGAAGGCTCCCCAGAAGAAAGGATATTCAAGCTGAGCCTTGCCATGCTGGCCTGTACCCTGTTCCGAACGCTGGATCATTTCTCAGAAGCACTGAGTTCCTCTAAATCAGGTCTTTTTTTTTTTTTTTGAAAGATTTATTTATTTATATAAGAGCTGGGGTACAGGCCAGAGGTGCAGGGGGTGAGAGGATTCACCAGAGACAGAGTGGGGAGCAGAACAGGCAGACTGACTGAAATACACTGCTGAGGAAAGCAGCGGGGAGACAGGCGAGGTCTGCTGTGCCATGTAGGTAGCTCCCTGGCCAGGGATCAAACTCATGCTGCAGAGGCTGCGGACAGCTTCATAGGTTGCGTCTTAACCCCTTGCGCCACCAGGGAGGCCCCTGAATCAGGTCTTTTATAGATACTGTTCAGGTTTTAGCTTAAAGACAACCTGCTCAGCCAAACCTTCATTCCTTGACACCCTCTTATCTGCACTAGGCCCTGCCCCCTGTCTCCTCTGCAAACATGCCAGCCTCTTCACTCTCAGCCCTTACTCTCTGGGGAGACCCCGTTGAATGGCCAGCTCTTCCCCATAAGACTGTGAGCTCCATGAAGGTAGACACGATGCCTTCTTCACTGTTCTATCGGACGCTCCTAGGGGGCTGCCTGGCACACAGTAGGTGATCAGTCAATCCTTGTTGGTGAACAAATCAGTGGGAGCCCCCGCCCCCATGTCAGACTGGAGAGAGGCACTGCCAGCAGCACATCAGGAGCACATGCACAGAAAGCACGCATTGGGCTGGGAGGACAGCATGCCCATAGAGAAGAGACGTGAGTCGGAGTGAGAAAAGCAGCAAATGTGAGGCCTGGGAGGAATTTTCCATCACCCCTGTGTTCCATACCAACTAGACAGGTCCTCCAATGGCTGGCAACATCTGCATATCAGAGTGATAAAGTGAAGAGTGGACTTGCTTTCCTTGGTCTCCTCAGATGAGGGAGAAATTTTTGTGGCCTCCAAAGGGAAGAAACCACCCACATAGGCCATTCACTGAGCTGAGGAGGGATTCAAACTCTGAGTTTCGCTCCACCTGTGTCACTCTGTGTCCTCCAGTTTCCTCCTGTGACAATGGCCTTCTGAAAAGTAGCCTGTGCTGGGGCAAGGTGACTGGCTGGAAAGCCTGATTGTGGAGAGAGCCTGGAGTAGGGAGCGCCTGTGAGGAGCACAGTGAGTCCTCCCTTAAAGACACGCATAGGCTCTGGGAAACTGTGAGTTGAATTGAAATAAAGTACTTTTAAAACGCAAGTCCTAGAATCACCTCATTTAGTTCAACATCCAGCTGGGATTGTTTTTTTATTTTCTCATGGAAATTATAGGGAAAAGGCACTGACTGACAGGACCTGCTGCATGTCCAGTAACCCCAGCAGAAGAAGGGGTCCTGGAGGTGCCTACTATGGTCCTCACAGGCACCGCTTCACACATTTTCAGCCTCCTGCCTCTGAACTCAAGGTGGGTAATATCTCCGGGCCTTCTTGGTTGAGTGAGGCAGGTGACTAGTCCAATATGCAGGCTGAAGCGGCGTCCCTTCTGAATTGGATTTAGCTTACAGGACAAGAAAGACGCTCCGTAGCTTTCCTCACCTGATCCTCCTCCAGGAGACCCCCTGACTTCTGCTCCCCTCAATCTAGGGAGAAGTCCCTTTCCACTTAAACTTCATTTATTCCAACCATTTGGGAATTCTTTTGACTCCTTTTTATTCTAAATGTTTACATATTTGAACAATAAAGCCAGGCACTTGCCTGTGCAAGTGAAGAAAGTATAAAGACTTGCTTCTTCACACTGTCCTACACATTTTTTTTAAAGATTTATTTATTTATGCATACAAGAGCTGGGGTACAGGCCAGAGGCGTGGGAGGGAGGGTGAGAGGATTCACCAGAGACAGAGTGGGGAGCAGAACAGGCAGACTGATGAAATACACTGCTGAGGGGAGCAGCGGCCGAGTCAGGAGGGGTCTGCTGTGCCATGTGGGTTGCTCCCTAGCTGGCCGGGAATCAAACTCAGGCTGCAGTGGCTGCAGACAGTTTCATAGGCTGTGTCTTAATCCTTGCACCACCAGGGAGGCCCTGTCCTACATATTTCTTAAACCACGTTCTCCCTCTCCCTAGGAAAGAACCCAGACATTCCCGTAGATTGGGGTGGAAGGAAACGGCATCAATTGATGTTTCAAAAATACCACTGATCAATCTCACTGGCTCTGTCATCTTTATTCTGCTGTTGACTCTTCCTGAGAATGTTTTAGTTCAGACTGTGCACTCTTTTAAATCTGCATTTATTCTTTTCTTACTATTTCCACTTGGGACTAGGATTTCTTACTTTCTCATTTAACATGAGCAGACTTCCCTTCATGTTACTGAGCATAATTACAATAACTACTTTAAAAATCTTTGCTAATTCCAACATCTGGGTCAGCTAGGGCTCAGCCTGCACGGACTGCCTTTTCTTTCGAGAACGGGTCCCCTTCTCCTATTTCTGTCATTCCTAGTAATTCTGGATGGCAGCCTAGATTTTGCAAGTGTTATATTGTGGACACTTTGGAAACTGTTCTCTTTCCCCGGGAGAGAGTGTTGTTGCTTAATTTGTTTTAGGAGGCAATTAACTTGGTTGGACTCAGATGGCAAACTCTACCATTTGGGCAGCAGCTCCGTTCTCAGTCCATCTCCATGCTGTGTCTGGGCTGTCGGCATCTCCCCGGGCAGGGATGCTTCAGGCGTCAGCCACAGAACTGAGGGCCCCATCTCTGTGTCTTAGGAGCAGCAGCCACGTCTCCGGCTCTTCAGGACACAGGGGTGACAGGTTTTCTCCTGGAGCTTTATCCACCACCATCTGTCCTTCGGGGAGTTGAGTTTTTACATCTTTTTTCTACTTGTTTCCATGGGAAGGTGTCAGCTCAATCACCACTTACTTGGTCATTAATTGAGCAGAATTCCACATTTCACTTAACATGATTAGTTCTAAAATAAATCAATCAATCAAAAGTACATTACCCTCTTAATAAAGGACAAGCCTTTAGTGACATGTGTATCCCCCTAATTGCCTATATGTTATTTTTTCCCATTTTACCACAAACCTGTGAAAACTTTCACCCGAGATACACAAGAGTCAAAGCTGTAGCTTGGAAATGACTTAATCTATAAACTTCTCCAAACTCACCTGCAGGTCCAGTTCCTCTTTATTTTTTTTAAAGATTTGTTTATTTATGCATACAAGAGTTGGGGTACAGGCCCCATGAGAGGATTCACCAGAGACAGTGGGGAACAGAAAAGACAGATTGACCAAAGTACACTGCTGAGGGGAGCAGCGGGGAGACAGGAGAGGTCTGCTGCACCATGTGGGTTGCTCCCCAGCCGGCCAGGGATCGAACTTGTGCTGCAGAGGCTGCGGACTGCTTCATAGTGCAGTGCTGAACCCCTTGCGCCACCAGGGAGACCCCCAGTTCCTCTTTACAAACAAAAGGACAAAAGGACAAAATTCCATCAGTAAAGTGGTTTCCAAGGGTCAAAGCTTTTCTAGCTGATTTGCCAACTCAGATGACAGTTTCACCCACATTTTCCCAAAGAGGAAGCCTGGGCTCAAGAGCATAAGCAGATTGGCAAGGTGGCCGCGTTTCAAAGGGAGCTTGCCCACAGGTGACAGGGATGCTCCCCAGAGGCAGGTCTGGTCAGCAGAGGAGTCCTCTGCTGGGCACAAGCCTGCACTTCCAAAACAGCTGTGTCTTTCCTTCCAAAATACAAACACTGATGTAAACCAACATTATCACAATTAAAAACCAAAAAAAAAAAAAAAGCAGCCCTGTCTTTTTTTCTAAACCACGCTAGCCAAGCTCAGCCGAAAATCACACAGCTAGAGACTGCCAGGCAGGTCAGGAGCGCTGGGATTCCCTCGGTGTCAGGGCTCCTGGAGCCCCACGTGAGCCCAAGTTGGGTGCTGTGCAAGCACAAACTCAAAGCCATCCCAAGCCCAGTTCATCTGCTTTGAAATGTCCCCCATGTGCCCTTGTAAATTACAAAAACCAACCCCCTTCTGATTCTGCCGGGAGGGACTATAAATTGCCCTTTCTGGGGACAATTTGACAATACCATATTAAAATCATTCAGACCCTTTCACCAAGGAATTCACTTCCAGGAACACAGCCGAAGGGGACAATTATAGCAGCACACTGAGATTTATGCACAAAGATGAATGCTGCAGCATCATTTGTAATACTGAGAAATTGCAAAGAACTGAAATGTCCAAAACTGGTGAATGGTTAAATAAAATATGACACAGCCAGACCATAGATTATTAATATGCAGCTGCTACGAATCACATTTCTGGGGAATAGTAAAGGACATGCTGATGAATATAAAGTTGAACTAAATAAAATAATTCAGAACACAGATCTCATAATTCAGAACACATATGATTCCATGTGCAGGTAATGTGTGTATACATGTACAGGTACATAGCGATTATCTGTAGGTATCTGAAAGGCTACATAAGAAAAATCAGTGATCATTTCTAGAGTCTGACATTATGTATAACTTAAAATCTTTATTTCTCGGGCCTCCCCGGTGGTGCAGCGGTTGAGCGCTGAGTTGCGAAGCTGCCCGTGGCCTCTACGGCGCCGGCTCAATCCCCGGCTGCTCCCCGACCACCGGAGGAGGATCCCACATGGCGCGCAGACCTCTCCTGCCGCCCGCTGCTCCCCTCAGCAGTGTACTTCGGTCCTTCTGCCTGCTCTGCTCCCCGCTCTGGCTCTGGTGAATCCTCTCACCCTCCTGTGCTTCTGACTATACCCAGCGCTTATATAAATAAATAGATAGATAGATAGATAGATAGATAGATAGATAGATAGATAGATAGATAGATAAATCTTTAAAAAAAATCTTTATTTCTCATACCATTTCATTAAATGAGTATGTTATTGCTCTCAAAACCCAAAAGGAAATATTCACCTTGCAAATGCCATCAAGAGAACCAGAGTGTCAGAGGGGCAAAGGTGGTGACACAGGGCCCTACATACTGGAATTTCCATGCTTGGAAGAATAAGTCATTTCAAGTCAAGTGGCTGACACCAGGGTGTCATTTGCCTTTGCCACATGACAATCTCAACCCCTTGGTGCCAGTCTACCAAAGGCAACTCAAGTCAGGTGTCTGCACTGGCTGGGGTTGGCTGGTCTCACTGCAGCTCTGGATGGCTGCATCTGGGTGACCTAAGTTAGGCCGGGAGAGGTAGCACAGTGCTTTGTTCTTCTAGCTTCTCTTCTCCTGGTGGCATCAGGCACATGGCCATTCCATTGGAAATGGGGCAATTCTATCTTTTTATTGGTTGGACTTGCAAAGGCAAAGGTCACAGAGTGTGAAGAATTTGGGCCATTGGTTGACAAGTGGTCACCACCCCAGCTGATGGACACTTGCAAGTGTCCAAGTGGAGACCCCAGAGGTGACATTGCCCCATCACCAACAGTGCTCCTGTGCCATGGATTATCTAGCCTGCCAGGTGCCTTCAATGTCTTGTCATTCAAGTTTGTTTGCTGTTTGCTTTGGTTGGTTGGTTTGCTTTGGCATTTCTTACATCACTCAAACCATTAATTATCTTTGAGACGCCTGCTAATTTGTTCCACTGTGTCTGTGTGCTGCACTGTAGCATTCCTGATGACACAAAGAAAAATAACAGTGTTCAGAAAGGAACACAGAGGTCAAGGTCACTACTTAACAGCCCCATTGTTAAGCTGGATGCTGCAGGAGCGGGGCTGTGTTGTTCAAAAGGTAGCCACTGTCAAAACTTACATTGTAATTAATACAAAATAAGTATAATTAAATATACATTCCATGCCAGCCACATTTCAAGGCTCAAGGCCACAAGTGGCTAGTGGCTCCCAGCCGGATGTGCAGACACAGAACAGTCCTGTCTTCACAGGAAGTGCTGGTGCACACAGTTGCTCCAGATGGCACCCCTGTCAGACTGTGACATGGACGGGGCACCCTGCAATTGCGTGACCCAGCAATCCCCCGGCCGAGACCTAGATAACTCCTGCCTGGTCTCCTGGTACACCGCACACTCTGTGTCAAGTTTCTTGGTGAAGATTTCTAAAGGGGTTAGTTGGTGTTTGTCATTCTTTCAATTTAACCAAAAAGTAACTGTTGTCCTCCTACTTGAACTGATTTCTACCAACCCAATTCATCCTGATATTTTTCTGACAGTAATGGACTTCTCTGATATTCCAGTTCCTCCGCTCAAGACCCTCTGGCCCTGGACCACCTCCCAATCTCCCGACACGCCTTGCCTCACACACCTGGCTCCAGCACATGGTGTTGTAGATGGTGTTGTTCTGGGTCCCTGGACTGTGGGACTTCTGGCCGTTCTGCCCTGCAGCTAGAGTGCTTTTGTCCTACTCACTATCTGGTCTTTTCAGACAGAATTCTAGCCTTCTTTCTGCGGCATCTGGCCTGACCACACCCACACTGACTGGGATGTCCCCCTCCACACTCAGGCTCCCACAGTGTCTGGGCTTTGCTGTCACTGCCTGGTTTTTCCGCCAGGCCGTGCACTTCCTCAGTACAGGTCACCTTGTCCTGTTTGGATGACTGACGTGGCCCCGGAGCCACCCCTGGTGGCTACGTACTCACAGCCAGAATGCTCTAGCTTGTCTGTGTCTCATTTTCCTCATCTGTAAAATGGGGGCAGTAAGAGAGGTGTTTGCAGCAAGAGTTGAGATGACTTAGCACAGCATTGGCACACTTGACAGGACTTATTAAGTGCTGGCTGTTCATCTCTCTACTGCAAGAGTCTGGCAAGCCAGAGGCGCTTGCACATTGCTGCTCAGTAAATCACAGGAGACCCAAACCACTTTAAAAGAGCTCCTGTGGGTTATGAAGACCCAGAAGATGAGGGCACTTGTAGAAAGGTGCCCCTCAGAAGAACTAAGAAGGAAACCCCCTATGATCACCATGAGCAGTTTCCCTAGGAGAGCCCCCACCAAAGAGCAGCCCCCAATCTCCTGGAGAGGCTGCCCGCCTGCAGAGGTGACTGAGAACTTCCCAGAGGGATCGCCCCTTGACCAGCTTCGTGGTAGCATAAAGCCAGTCATGCGCTGGCGATAACCCAGGGTTCTCACTGGCCAACCACAGGGGTTTAAAGGGTGCGATGGCCCCAATATGCGGTGCCCACCAAGAGGTGGCTCTGCGTCAGGCCGCCTGGGTCTGCCCTGGGCGTGCATGGCTGTGTGTGCATGGCTGAGCCTGGGCTCTCGCAACTGGAACATGGGGGCAGTGAGTGGGGGGGGGGTCCTATGGCCTCTCTCATAACCTGACTCTGTGCCAGTGGCTCACAGTGGAAGCAGCACCTCTGCCCACAGGTACACTAGCCACACCTAGAGACATTGTTGGTTGTCATGACTGGGGTGGGGGGTACTAGTATCCAGTGGGTAGAGACCAGGGATGCTGCTCGACACCCCGCAGGACACAGGACACCCCCCACAGTGAAGAACTACTGAGCCCCAAGTGCAGTAGGTTGAGAAACTCATTCAGGTTATAAGGGAGGCCATAGGACCCCCCTCTCAATGCCCCCATCCTCCAGATGGGGGAGCCCAGGCTCAGCCACACTCACACAGTGGGAGAACCCAGAGCAGACCCAGGCAGCCTGACCCAGAGACACCCTCTTGGTGGATGCCATAAATCAGGGGCACCACACCCTTTAAACCCCCATGACTAGCCAGTGAGAACCCTGGGTTGTCGCCAGGGAACTTGGCCGGAGTCCTCACGTGGCCACCTGGCGCCCATGACATCTCAGTTACACCATCTGTTACGTCACCAAAGCTTCGGTTTCCCAGCTGTGAAGTGGGGGGCGAGGCCACCTCGCCAGGCCTGGAAGGGTTAACGCTGACAGTGGATGTAAAGCGCACGCAGTCTGACACTCCCGCACCGGTAGCTGCGGCTGCTGCTGCTGTCAGCGCATTATTATTATTTCCTCGCCTCGGAGCCCCGGATTCCCTCCCACCCGATCCTAAGGAAACAAGAACTCAGTTTGGTAGCTGGTCCCAGCGCGCCAGCTGGCATTCGGAGACCAGTGGGATGCTGCCTCCCCAATGCCAGATTTCTCCAGGCAGAAGGGGCCCAGCAGCCGGGCCGTTCCTGGGGAAGGGGGCTGCGGCGCAGGTGCTCGGCCTGTGGGACCCAGAGCAGGGCTGGGCCGCTCCCCCTGCTCCCCTACTCCCACATCTCAGTTCTTCCAAGTTCCTCCATAAGGTGAGGGGAGCACTGACCCATTGGCCCTGCCCCAGATTCGCTTCACTTCGCCAGCCCACAGAGGCTCTGTTCCCCAGCACAGGGAGGGAAATGGTGGCCAAGGGGGAGAGTGCAATTCTTTACAGAAAAAAATAATTCCTCTCTGCTAACTGTCTGGGAATGCCGATCTCTCAGAAGGTGTCAAGAGAATGAAACAGCCAAACTGGAGGGAAAATACCAGAAAAGCTTCTAAAATATATTTAACCTGGAGTTCCTTACAGCAGTGCTTCAGGGGGCCCTTGGGCCCAAGACCAGCTTCACGTCATGCCCCTATGAATAAGAACAAGAATAACAAAGTCCACAATTTATAACACACTGTGTGTCAGGCACTGTTAGAATTGCTTTACATCCATCATCTTTAACCCTGAAATCAGAGTACCCATTCAGAGGACTGTTGTGTCAACACATCAGAGATGCCGAGGAGGAGGCAAATGGAAGCACTGATAATGCTCACCATCATGACCATATCACCGTCATCACCACTATCATCACCACCATCACCATCACCATCATCACCACCATCACCATCATCATCATCACCACCATCATCACCACCATCATCACCACCATCATCACCATCATCACCATCATCATCATCACCACCATCATCACCACCATCACCATCATCATCATCACCCTCATCACCACCATCACCACCATCATCACCACCATCATCACCACCATCATCACCACCATCATCACCATCATCATCACCATCATCACCACCATCATCACCATCATCATCATCATCACCACCATCATCACCACCATCACCATCATCATCACCACCATCATCACCACCATCATCACCACCATCATCGCCACCATCACCACCATCATCATCACCACCATCATCACCGCCATCACCACCATCATCATCACCACCATCATCACCACCATCACCATCATCACCACCGTAACCACCACCACCACCATAATCACCACCACCACCATCATCACCATTACCACCACCATCATCACAATCATCATCACCACCATCACCACCACCATCACCACCATCATCACCATCCCCACCACCAACATTATCACCATCACCACCATCACCCCCATCACCACTACAACTATTCCAAGATGGGTGATAGCTCCATGGAACAATAGAGCAAATGGAAGTGGGAGAGCCTCATTTACCAAGGCCACCAAGGAGGTGGGGAAGTACAGCAATTCAACCAACCATCTCTGGCATCGGATGACTGACATCCAAATCCCCACTCAGTGGTTCAGTAACCACATGCCAACTCCAGCAAGTTATTTCCCTCTCTGAACTTCATCTCCTTCCCTGCACAAGGAAGAAATGGACTGAACTAATAAATATTAAGTTCAACCTATTTGTTTAATTATGAAAATTCAGCTGTGGGGTTCAGAAAGTAAAAATTAGATGACTCGTGTATTGTGAAGACTGATCCTCCCTGACCTTAGGGGGAAAGGAACAAACTTTCCGTGGTTGACATCATGTGTGCCCCACCATAAATGTTCAGAGGGCTTCCTGTTCTGTGTCAAGGCTGCTGTGAGAGACGACGGGCAGGCAGGACTGGGGTGCGGAGGGCAAACACAGCAGGCAGAAGGTAAGTAAGTGGGCAGAGCTTCAACACCAGACGCCCTGAACTAAGAGTGGTGTTTAAGTGGAGCCAGTGCCCCAGAAATGCCAAGTGAGGGCCAAGACACAGCTGTGAGGCCCCTCGGATGCCCACATGCTGTGAGGCCAGAGTCTCCCACTGACCACCCTTCCTCAGCCCATCCCCCAGGACAGGAGAGACAGCTCCCCCATGCTCGAGGTCTTCACTCCTCCAAAAGCTCAGCCCTCCCTTAACAACAGCATGCCCCTGCTCCCAGATAACCGTAAGACCACAGGCAACCTCTGGACACCCCTGGCCCACATATAGGGAGTAAAAGTGACCCCACCTGGGTATTCTGAGCTGTGGCAGCAGAAGTGGAAGCCACCATTCATAACCATTATCATTTCCAACACCTCAAGTTGGGGAAGAATCTCTGAGCCTTACTCTCAAGTCCCCCCATGGCCTGTGTCCCGTCATGGTAACCTGTTCTCTACCCTGCCAGATGCCTGCACACACAGCCACTCCTGCCTTTGGCCTGCCGGCCCTGCACTGGCAGGGATGGGATGCAGGAAGGAGCTTGGGCCCCTGCTTGCTCTGCAGGGGGGTGAGGGGCTGGGGGAGGACAAGGCTTTTATACACAAAGCAGATGCACCATAAACTCATACTCCCTGGGCACAGACACTCCGGGGGAAATGCTGCCGATTTTACCCACTCGTTCCTCTGAAAATAACTGCACACACTACCTGCCAAGTTTCCGGAACAGAACAAGTGCTGAGGAGTAGGGAACTGATGGAGAGATGCAGTTTAGGGTAGGAGGAAGTAAACCACATTGCTTTGCCCCACAACAGGTCTCTAGAAGAGGAAAGTATTTGTAATGGACTTCATCCTGTCAAATGTTTTTAATAATAGCAATACTAACTGCTATCGTTTTTAAAGTAGCTATTCTGGCCCAGCTCTGTGCTTCACTTGAACAGCCCCACGTAACCTGCAGGTACGAGCAGTATCCCCATTTCGACACAAGTAAAGTGAGGCTCAGTTAGGCTAAGTAACCTCCCCAAGGTCATACAGAATAGCTGATCGTGATTCAAAGCCAGGCCTCTCTGACTTCAGAAGCTTGCTCTCATTCACCTGTGTGTCTCATGCTAGATTAGGGAGGGAAAGAGTAAGGGAGGGAGGGAGGGATTAATGGGCAGACGGACGGACAGACGGATGGACAGGCAGACAGAGATATTTGAAAGACAGAAAACTGAGATACCTGTAGGAGGGTAAAACATTGCTTTACCACCCACATTTCTAGACAAGACAGCCGAAGTTTCTAGAAGCTGACTAAAACTTGTTCTAAGTCACAGTCAGCTGAAATCAGAATTCATGGGGCTCAGATTCAAGGGCTGTGAATTGAGGGTTACATGTCAGTGCTGCAGGAGGCACTGAGACCCGGCGTGCCCCCCGCTGAGCTGAAGGCCTGGCAGGAGGACAGATTTAAAGAAGCAGCAACAGCAAAGCCAGGTCTGTGTTGCAACAGGGGGAAGTCTCCTTGATGATGACAGGATTGACCTCATGGACTCTAGAAGGTCGGGCATGGAGGAAGGGCCAGGAGCTGGAGGCAGGAGTAAGCAGGAACAACTTCTGAAGGGGAGTGGCAGCACAGAGGCGTGGGTCAACCCCCAAACAAGAATGCTGGAGGTGGTACTGAAGTATTTGAACATCATCCTGAAAGCAATGAAGCCTCACTGGAGACTGTCAGCAGGGCATTTGCATGACCAGTCTGCATTTAAGAATGATTCTTTGGGCTGCTGGGTGGCTGCAGTGTCCAGCCAGGAGGCCACCGGAGTCACCCAGGCGAGGAACCATGGTGGCCTAGAGGCCGGCAGCTGTGGGCATGGGAAGAAGCAAGTGAAGTGAGAATGTCTGGAGGGGAACTGATGAAATTTACTTGGGGTCAGCAGTGGCCAGATGTCTTGGCCATTCAAGAGACCTGCCTTGAATGCTATTTGACCCTACACCCTGATTCATGTCTTGAAATCCAGTCCCTTAACAATGACAGACACGCATCCTAACTAACTTGGTAGTTATTTCTATCCTGCACCCTCCCTCCCCCAATACTTTGTACAGATAGCTTTTGAGGATGTGTAGACAGCATCTTCATTTTGTTTATGCCCCTCCCATGACAGAATAATGACCCCTCAAAGATGCTCACCTCCCATTCCCCAGGACCTGTGGATACTCTGCCTCACTCTGCAAAGGGACTTAGCAGATGTGACTGAGTTACGGATTTCAAGATGGGGGGAGTATCCTGGGGGACCCAGGGGGGTCCAATGTAATGACAAGCATCCTAGGAAGAGAAAGGCGGGAAGGCATGATGGAGGCAGCAGAGTCTGGAGTGATGGCGGGCGGGGGACATGAGCCATGGAATGCAGAAAGCCTCCAGAAGGTGGGAAAGGCCAGGAAACAGTTCTTCCCTGGAGCCCCAAAGCCCTGCCACCACATACTTTAGCCCCGCCCCGCACCCCCCCCCCCACCAAGGCTCATTGTGGACTCCTGCTCTCTGAGGCACTAATTTTATGCTCAGTTTTTACGGTGGCTCTAGGAGAAGAGCATAAAGGGGTTCTGAGTTTGCGATAAAACTGTGCTTCACAAAATTGCAAATGCAAAGATATTTCAGGTCTGTCTAACATTCATACAAAAGGAAGCTGCGGAGCAAGAGGAGAGAGAGAAAGAAAAGAGATACAAACTCAAACAGCTAAGAATGAGTTCAACAGGCACCTACTGGTGCGGAGGCGAATGGTGAGCTCTCTCAAAAAAGCTCTGGACTCCCAACCCCCCACCTCTGGAAGGCAATCCTCTTGCAGCCTGCCTCCTCTGATGCAGGAGTGACCAGTTAAGTCAATGTGAGGGCTATCGGATCAGGGGGAGCCCCAAATCCAATGTGACTCGTCCTCGGAAGGAAAAGGAAATCTGACACAGGCACTCACTTAGGGACATGGCCAGGAGTGAATCCAGCAAGGAGCACAGAGGATTGCCAGCAAACCCCAGGGAGCTAGGAAGGGGCAAAAAGGATCCCCCACAGGTTTCAGAGGGAGCCCAGTCCTACAGACACCGTGATCTCGACTTCCTGACTCCAAAGCTGTGAGACCACACATTTTCCTTGCTTGAAACCTCCAGGTTTATCACACTCTTGGGGCCGCCCTAGCAAACCAGCACCCCTACTCTCGTGAAGCCCCAGCTACCGGACTGTGGGGATACTGTCACTGAACACATTGCATTTTTGCAGCTACAGGCATGTTCTTTCAGCTCCCCACCCCCAAATCAAAGTGTATCAGTCTTATTGCAAGTAAGACTTTTTTCCTTCCTGCCTGCCTTCCTTTGCCTGCCTTCTTACCACCCACTACTGAATTAGTGGTGCATCTTACAATCAAGGGCATTTTAGAGTCAAGACAATGAAGTGTGGAGATCCAGGAGCACCTCTGAACCCCAGTACTCACAGCAGAGCCTAGCAGTACTGATCTTATTTAGTAAATAATTGTGCGCTGAGAGAGGCAGAAAAGAGGTAGGATAGGGGACACCTGGATATTATCCAAACCCAGCAGAAACTGAGCTAAAGGCTGAGTGAGGCCCAAACCAAGATGCCCATCTGCATGAGGCAGTTCTTCCCTAACTTCCAGTAAGCTCGATGACTGTAGTTCTATTATAGTTGAACACTTTACTTTCTACTGAGAACTCCATGTGGTCACATAAACGCCCCTTGAACTTGAACAAACGCTCCAGAGCCAATCAGCTTCTGAAGAAAATTACCTGGAAGGTCAAGAGATGGCAAACTCCCTGGAGAAGACAGAGTAGGGAGCAGAGCATGGCGTTGGGGAGGACAGCAGATCTCAGAGGTACATCAATCCCAGGGTGACATCCCCAGACACATGGCCCAGGACAGGAGACACAGGAGACAGTGCATGCAGGTAAGTCAGGCCAACCCAGGGATCGGCTTGGCCCCAGACTCCAGGCTTGACTCTGTCCCCCGTCCAGCGGGAGATGACACCCCCTGGCGCCTGTGGGTGTTCGTGTGACTAAGAAGGGCTGAGACTAGGTCAGGGAAAGACAGCTGGGGCCATGAGCCTCCCTCTCTGGGAAAGAAGGTCACCTTCTCTGAGGCCTGGATAGAGGGGGTGCAGGCTTATGGTCTACAGCAGGGGGTTCTCAACCTGGGACAATTGTGCCTTCCAAGGAACATTTGACAATGTCTGAAGACATTGTTTGGATATTATAACTGGGACATTGTGGGGGTGTGCTGCTGGTATCTAGGGGGTGGAGACCAGAAGTATTGCTCAATACCCTCTGCTGGAGTCCAACTTCCATGAACAGGGTTGAGAGAGGAATCCGATTAAGCCGTAGAAATTACCAAGAAATGATAGACACAAAACAGAGTTTAAGTGGGTGCCGGGGACGCAAGGCCTCTCATTCATGCTCAAGCATCCTGAGTGCTTGGAGCAACTCGTTTTTATTGATACAAGCAGCCCCAACCTACCCTCCACCTCGGGCTAGTTACTAGACAAAGAAGTCTTCTTTTAGCATCTGGCCTTGTTGGGGCACACACTCACCGCCAAGGTTCTGTGCCACCAGGTTATTCTGTTTCCTTTTTAATCTAGTTTGTCCCCTAGACATAGCTTTGCAGACACAAGAAAGAACTTCCCAACCCGTACACGGGCCAGTCCTCCAACGCGAGCTAATCTGTTTTTTAGCCATGACCTTGATGTCTTCCTTGTCTCAGCACTGCAGACCTTAGAGGCCTCCAATACCCTCCATGCTCAGGACAGCTCCCCTGGGTAACAAACAATCGTTAGGCGTCAATAGTGCCAGACCTGAATAACCCCGGCCTGTAGGCTAGCAGCACCCAAGTTTAATGTTTTTTTTAAGTAGGTGAACTGGGAGGTAGAAAGATAAAATGGGTTGGTGGATGGATGGATGAATAGCTAGACAGACAGACAGATAATAGAGGATGGATAGATGATGGACGGATAAATGAATAGATGGATGGGTGGACGGATGGACGATGGATGGATGGATAGACGATAGATGAATAGCTAGATTATGGACAGGTAGATAGGAAAAAAAAACCCACAGGTAATCCCTGTGACAGCAGTCATTAAGTTCATCACTGGAACAGAGAGACTCCACCTCACTCTCTACTTTGAAGACCAAACACACCCCAAAATCTTGCATGGGGAAATAAGTTCCTTACCCTGTTAACCCAGCACACAGGTGCTGGGGAGCAGGGCTGACCGGTTAAGCTGCCAGAGTTGCCCTCGGTCTAGGCTAGTGTCCCTTTGCCTGCACTGTGTGTGGAAAGGAAGCAGTGTCAGGAAGCTGCCAGAACTGTCCAGGCTGGGTGGTGAGGTAGGGTGGAGACACACTCCCTGAAGACCTGCCAAACCTTTTCACAAACCCCCTCTCACCTGCCACAAGTGGAAGCAGTAACAACTGGCATTAGCCTGAGGGACTCCCCCACACACACACAGAACCTTCAGCCCCAGGCAGCCAGCAGCTCCGTGTGTCCGCTCCCTGCAGCAGCCAACCCCCAGGCTGGAACACTCACTGCTGATCTGTCCGATGAATAAGCAACCCCAGGTGGTGACTGCACATTCAGGACCAAGCTCCGCAAATGTGGCTCTAACCAATGAGCGGCCCAGAGAAGGGCTGCAATGAAGGCCGCCTACCAAGAACAGGGGTGGGGGTGGGGGGGCAGCACCACCCTCCGTGGGGGTCACCTTTCCTTCCCTGTGCTCAGCTTCGTCATCTGATGCCTCAACACCAAGGCACCAGCTTTGGGTCTCTCCTGCTCCCAGCCATATCCAACCCTGGCAGGAGCGTGGAAAACAGTGCTGGAGAAAGCAAGTGGAAACATTCTAGGCCACATGAAATCAGGGTGTAGAAGAACACGGGCAAATACGTGCATGTGTTCGGCATCTTTCTTTTACCTTCTAAGTACCAATTACTCATCCCGCAGCCAAATGGTGCCCAGACAGCAGACACCACTGGAGAGAGGTGGGTAGAAGAGCGGCGGAGGGGGCACAGGATAGGAGGACTTAACGCCACCTTCGCTGCAGAAGGACAAGGGGAAGCTGCTTCGTTCCGGGGCAGCTGCAGCCTCCTGCGAGGTTATCTGCAGCAGGCACAGGCTTGAGAGTGATGGGGCCATAAAAGTGAGTCATCGCTGGCCAGAGAGAGCCAACGCAGCCCCGGTGCTCCGTGAAGCGTGTCCCCAGATGCAAAGTTACTCAAATTCTGGAATGTGTTTTGCCTGAATAAAGGGCATTAAAATGTCCGTGCCCATGAAGACCGGCTGCTGCGTGTAACCCGGTGGCTGACAGAGCCGGGGTGTTCCGCAGACGCGTGCCACCTGCCACAAGACTCATGCTGGAGCCAGACGGCGCCGTGCCCTTCAGAGACCTCTGTCGTCAGGCTCCTCACCCAGCTCCCTGGCTGCCTCCCTGTGTGACCCTGGGCAGGGATGTCTCCTCTCTGATCTTCAGGTTCCACACCTAAAGGGTCACGGAGGGCCCCTTGTACTCAAAAAATCAGGCAGCTCTGGGAAGAGGCCCTGGCATTGTTCTTCCCAGGCTGATGTCTGCATTTTCCCCATGGTGCCTGCTCTCTCCAGCAGCCTGTGAGTGAAGATTATGGGTTCCAGAATCCAACTGTCCGGGTTCAAATTGTAGCCTCATTTAGCTCTGTGACTTCAGAGGGCTATTTAACATCTCTGAACCCCCATTTCTTTATGCTACAGATAACAGAACCAAAAGAAAGAATCTTTTCCCAAATAAACAGCCCCAGGTGTCACCCTTCCACCTGGATGCACCAGGGTCCAACATCCCTGGGCTGAGGCTTCTGGACCCTTCTGTAGGGGCGGCAGCAGAAACTTGGGGTCACCACCATGTGCTCCACAGATGGCTGGCAAAGCCCCCTGCCAGGGCACCTTCTTTTTCTTGTTTCTTGTACATCTATTGTTATAGGGCAACCCCGATATAAAATAAAACGGGTTGCCTGGCTGTGGGTCCTCACCCGCGCGCTTAAAAGGGACTTATTACTCCACTACAGGCACACACAAAAGGTTAATAAAAGGTTTATTTACAAGGGAAAGGGAATTAAGGAAAATGTACAACTCAGGGAGAAAATAGGGAAATAAAGTCTTTAATGCGTCCTACCTGATCCGCCGACCTGGAAACCCAAAGGCACTCTCAGAGCTGGCCGACGACGCTGCGAGCTGGCGGGGAGCCAAAATGGGGGAACCCTCCAGAGCCCACGTGTCTGCCTTTATACCAACCTGGCTGCTTAACCCCACCCTCAGGTCCCAGCCACCTTCCCTTTGGTGGGGATGGGATTTGGAGTTCCCAGTGTCTTTGGCTTTGGCCTGGAGTTGGGGGTGGAGTCTACAAAACCTGTATGGAATTAGCTTTAGGACAGCCTTTTCCCCCTAACAATCCCCCCCCTTTCACTTTTTGCCACCATTTATCCTTTTCCCCCTAACACTATCACCATCTGGAATTATCTAGGTAACATACTCATCTATTTCCCTCCACTGACTTAGACTCCACTTCAGCTGAGTCTAGTCCCTGGTTGCATCCACAGGAAGTGGCGTATCCCCTGGCACACAGCAGGTTCTCCAAAACACCTGGCACTGAATGAATGAAGGCATGAACAACTATTCTCTAGTTGCTTCTCACACCAACCTTTCCAAAGTAAAATCCCACTTTGCAGAAAAGGAAACAGCTTTGAGGAAACTGAGCAGCGCCTGGCACCCAGGTCTGCCTGACTCCAAACCCCACCTGTCGCCACTCCCAGAAAGGCGCTGCCCTTCAACTGGAATGTTTCGGTGAAGACAGCAGCACCGGAAAGAGGCTGGCTCAGGGCATGAGCTGTGAGTCATCCATCCCCGGCTCTGTCCTGGCGCGACGATGGACTAACTGGGTCTGTTTCCCTGACTGACTGCAACGAGGCTAACACTCTGAGTCCATCCTTGGGAAGACAGAGAGCGCGTGTGCAGTGCACACACAGGGAGCCCTCCATGAACAGCGGGGAGTGTGTAGTGCCTGCTTCTACTACGCCTGGAGGGAAGCCCCCCTGGCCAGCCCCCTCACCATTTGCTGTCTTCTTTCCTCACTACCATTTACAAAGAGAAGCATCTCAGCCCCCCAGAGGGTCCCTCAACCAGCTCCACTCCCATCCCCCATGCCCAAGGGGATGTTGGGCAGTCGGCTTGTGGGTCCAGTGCAGCCCACGCCCCTCTGTTCTCCGAGCTTCAGGCTGTGTGCACCTGCCCCCTGGCCTCTGTCCTCCCTACCACCTCCTCCACCCACCCGCATGCGTGTGGCACGTGTGGGCACACGCGCTCCTGCCGCGTGCCAGGCCCACACCTGTGGGTGGAGAGCCCCGGCTGCCGGCTGAATCAGGAGAGCAAGCCGCGCCGCCCCCTCACTCCTCAATCCACCACAAGCTGGCTTCCTCCCTCTGCCATCCAAGTGCCCAAGTGGGGGGTCACAGTGATGCCACTTGCCCAGCTCCGCATCTTCTCGAGGACCCTGTGTGTCTCCTGGGGGATTTCATTCTGATGACCACCACCTGATTCTAACTCCCTCCTCCTCCCTCTTCTCTGACCCAGCTCGCTCCCGGCTGTTCTTCCCCTTCCTGTTCAGACTCACTCACTCCTACACTCTTCCACTCAACAAACATTTGGGGAGCGCCTTCCCTGCGCTGAATGTTGGTGGGATGTGAGGAGGAGCAAGACAGACCCTCAGAAGCTGTGGGCTCCTATGCCAAGAGCCTCTGCCTCAGCACCCCCGGAATCAAAGCCCAGCTCTTTGTCCCCGGCAGCTGGCTCACCCTCTCTGAGCCTGTTATATCTCCGCAAACTGGGGATCAGTTCTGGGATGTGCCTGACTGCCTGTAAAGAATCTGGCGCAGTGGGGACCCATTGTTGCCCCACCTCAATCACTTCCTGGCTGCCAGCCAGAAACATCAATTAGGTCTTGGCAGTTGCTCACCTAAACCCCCTAAAAGCTTCTCATTGCTCCAAAGACAAAATCCGAACATCTCACTGGTGATCCTCTGACCTCCAACCTCTGACCTCACGATGGCCTCTCTCACCTTTGAGAAGAAAATTCCAGCCATGCAAGGCCACTCCCCCTTCAGGACTGATGTGCGGCTGCCCCCTCTGGGGAACACTGAGCCCTCCTTGCTCTCCAGCACCACGTGGCCCAGCTTCCTGGGGCGCCCCCAACCTTCAGTCCTAGCTTTAACCACCACCTCAGAGCCTTCCCCGTTGGTGCCCCACCCAGATGCCTGTCACTGGGCCCAGGTCCCAGCTGCTGCGGGTACTGGCTGCTTACGGCTCCTCAAACAGAGCTCGGGAAAGCGCCCTGGAGGCCCCTCGGCTGAAAGGAGCTGCCTCGCCTGGATGTGCAGGAAGGTAACTCCCGTGGCCAATGACTGGCCAGCGGGGGACACGGAACCCCTTGAACCTTGAACCTCCTGATGCCGGTCACACTGCAGAGTCCCTGACCGCCCCGGCTCCCCTCACCGCTCTGTCTCCTCAGAGCACCCCCTCAGTCCCTCACGCACACAGGCACCCCAACCCAGGCTCTGTGAACCGGGAACCCAACTTTAGACAAGCTGGATCCTACCCTGCCTCTTGTTTGTTTCCAGCGAACTTGCCATAATTAGCAATTCCACGAGATGACCCGTGCATTTCCTTTCTCCGTGTCCACGGCGGGGACGCGCCCTCGACCCGCCGCGCCCACAGCCGCGCTCCGGAGGGGCGAGAGGGCAGCGCCCTCACTGAGGACGCGGCTCGTCATGGGTCTCGATGAACACGCCTCGGAGGCTCTTCTCCAGTTTCTCCTCTCTCGACCCTCGTCTTGGTCCATGGTGTCTCCCCCTGGGGATGGACAGGATCTCCGCCTGGGGGGCCGCGGCATGGAGGCCCATCTGCCCGGGGAGAAGAGCTCGTCCCGTATCGCTCTAGGTGGAGTCGCGCTGGCTCCCAGGGCAAGGCTGGAACTGGGGTCACTCCTGCCCTCAGCTCAGCTCCCCGTAGCCACTGGCCCAGCCCACAGAGCCGTGTTCCCCCCTCCCCCGCCCCCCATGCTCACAGCCTCAGGGCAGTGCGAGCCCACACTTCCTCCTCCTGAGGGGCCGCCAGAGCTGCTCCAGAAACTCCCACCGGGCGTCCGCTCCTACCCTGCTCCCATCCACACCCACGAACGTTGGTGGGATGTGAGGAGCGAGACAGACCCTCGGAAGCTGTGGGCTCCTATGCCAAGAGCCTCTGCCCATGACTCACGTCCCTCTCCCCCACAAGAGCCCTGAACACCAGGGCCACCTCCTGCTGCTTTGCCTTAGCCTGGCACTCAAACCCCCAGAAAGAAATCCTCAAACCACCTCTTCCAGCCTTGTCCACAGTACCACTAGTTGTGAGCATGATAGGAGAAATGACAGACAACTTTGACTGAACCCCACCACGTACCTGGGGGGGCGGGGCACGCCTCCCAGAAACACCAACAGCTTCTGCCTGGCACAGAAATCCCTGAGCGTCTTCCTAGATCTAGATCTACTCTGTCAAAATCCAATGATGCACTGTGTGTGTGTGTGTCCGCGCGCGTGTGTGTGTGTGTGCGCGCGCACGTGTGTGTGTGTGTGTGTGTGTGTGTGTGTATTTTTTAGCAAGCCCTCTGGGACACAGCCAGGCTTAGAAGTCATAGGTTGAGGGACAGAGAGACAAATAGGTAACAGAGGCTCCACAAAAGGGGAAGGGTACCATGCTCCCTGCCCCCAATTACATGCAGCCGCTTGGGCTAGGTACCAGAACGAGGGGCAGGGCAGGACTGCGCAGCCAGTGAGGCTGTGTAGCGGGGAAGGCCAATGGGCTCTGCAGAGCCTGAGGAGAAGTGAGTCATGGACAGGCCAACAGCCGCCCAGGTCAGAGGAACTAGGGAGACTCCAGAGGAACTAGGGAGACTCCAGAGGAACTAGGGAGACTCCAGAGATAAGGGCAGTAAATTTCAAGGGGAGTTAACAAGATATTCTCCAGACGAGGGCAGTAAATTCTAACGAGACATCCCCAGACAAGGGCAATAAAAAAACAACCCTAAGATAAGGGCTGGGACGCAGGATCTAATTCCGGGCACAGCTAAGTCAGCGCAGAGGGAGGGAGTGAGACCACCGAGAAAGAGCCAACCACAGAGACCGGGGGCCTTAGGATGATCAGAGGAAAAGCATATGTCCCCTGGACAGGGCCACTTGCGGGGGGCTACCACCCCTCTCAGCGCGCCTCAGGCCTGCCAGTCCTACTTTTTTCCCTTTTCTTTTCTTAAAATAAACCTTCTCTTGCTTGCTCGCCTGAGTGTCCGTGAAGTTCGTCCTGCGACTTTGGAAGACACACACACCTGTAAGTCCCTGGTGGCCTAGTGGTTAGAGTCAGCGCTGTCATTGCCACGGACCTGGGGGACTTGGAGGAGGGGCCCATGGGGGGCTGACAATGCAGGCATCACCTTGATGTGTGCCTTGACTGTGCCTGGCACCTTTCACTCCTCTCTTCCCAACCACAAAGTGCCTTAGACTTGTGGCAGGGTTTCGGGCCTCAGTGGTCCAGCTTTAGCTCCACCATGTTAGGCTGGGCATTTGCCCACGAGGGGATAGGTTACTATGGGTGTTTTCCTGGCTATTACCCTTTCTCTCTATGCACACTATTCTATCAAAGTTCTCTTACACAAAGAGTCTTCTTTGCCTTTATGCACACAAATGACTCGACCCCTTTAGAACAAGTTTGGGGATTCCTGGGTATTTCTTAGTCACACAGTAACAGGCAGGGAGACACGTGAATCGGTATACCACCACCATGATTTCCAGAATCATGTCCAAGGAGCTGAAAGCAGAACAATTCCTATAATTCACTCTTTCTGGGAAGGTCTCCAGGAGGAGAGAATCTTTTTTTTTCCTTTTATTTTTCTTCCTAAAGAAGGAGAGGTTCTTTAAGCCACCTGTTAGAGGGTAAACCTACATCGGAAGCCCTGGGCTGTGGCAGCAAGGGCAGGATTGCAAAAGGGGTACAGCATAAGTATTAGGATTAAGTGGGGGATGCTGGGGGAAGGGGGATTGTGAAAGGGTGGAGGTGTACCTGAGGCTGGAGTTTAGGACAGGTTAAAAGCCAGACAGGGCAGGACTCTGAGGGGTCTCCTGAGGCCATCGGGAGGCACCAGAGGACAGGGTGGGGTCTGGTGGAGGGCAAGAACCCCCCGCCCCAGGCATTAGCAGTCAGGTGGCTGTGGCTTATAAAGAAGTGGAAGGGACATGAAGGCTATTTGCACCCTTTCTGCAGCATACGTCTTGGCTGTTACTAGAATTAGTGTGTTCAATCGCCTTATCTACCCATCCAACTGTGAGGTGCACACTTTCCTGTCTTGAAAGGTGAGTATTCCGATGAGACCTCGCATCAGCCCAGATGGTGTGAAGCGAAGAAGCAACTTCCATTCATTTACGTGCGCGTGTCTACCAGACCCGAAGAATAATCTACCAATCCACAGCGAGTCACGCGCAACACCTAAGATCATGCTCACAGAGATTAAGAGCAGGCCCGACATGCCAATTCCTGGTCCCTCTAAAGTTGCTGAGGGGAAGGAGCAGGGCAGGATGCTCTCACCTGCCCACCTGCCGGGAGAGGCTATAAACAATCACTGAATGCCATCCTGCCAGTTCTAACTTCGCCTTCTATTGTAAAAGCAGAAATCCTCTTCCGATGTCTCCCAGTTAGAAAAAATCAGAACTGATTTAGTGTAGATCTTTCATAAAAGCAAAGTGGTGTCACACGGACTTTTGAAAAGCAGCGGATATCTGTGCTCACGGAGTTGGACCTGGATGGTGCATCATGAGCCGAAGCAGGGTGTCTGGCCTCAGCTCTGGGGACACAGTGGTCTGGAGGTGAGGCGGAGAGAGGAGGCTGCTGGCTGTGCACTGCAGGATGCTCAGCTGCACACCTGGCCTCTCCCCACTAGATGTCAACAGCAGCCCCTTCTCCACTAGTGACAAGCAAGTCTGCCAACATCTCCAGCTGCCCAGAAGGACCAAATCACCTCCAGCTGAGAAGCCCTGAGTTGCAGTTACTTGCTGCAGGATTCTCCCCGATCTTCCTTGACCAGACTGCGACACTTTTTTGTGCCTGTTTCCTCACCTATGGAGAAGGGATGTAGAATCTCCGCAAGAATTCACTAGATGGCTCATGGGAGGGAGGCGCGGAGGTGAACCTTCAGGGAATGCACTATCACCAGCAGCATTCTAACCCGTGTTCTATTTTAAGGACACAAGCAGTTAGCCCAAGGCTGGACAGATGTTAACAATGTCAGCTCCTGCTGCTTCTAGGACTATGTTATATATACCTGCAGCACTCTCCGGACACCTGGGTGGGATGGCACAGAGGTGCCAAAAGAAGGTTAGTGGGTTGGAAAGAGAAGAGGAATGTCCACTTTCTCAGATATGACCTTGCCGCTGATGGCATTTTGTCTTCATCTCTGAGCACATCAAAAGTTTGGGGGTGATTATGGGGCCCATGATAGCAACTCGATGCCCAACCCAAGAATTCCCAACATGGGTGTTCCAAGGAATATTAAATTGAAAAGATGTTTCTCCTGAAAAAAGATTTCAGGCCACAAAATACAGATTCGCCCATTCCTTTTTTAGTAAATTAGGTAGGCCTGGGTACTAAAGGCTCTGAGAAGTCCTGCAGACCTCATGACTAGATTTGAAACCCTGGGAGTCAGGGACCACATCCAGCTCACTGTAGTATCCCTACTCCTCAACAACGCTGAACAAAAAGGGGCACTTAAAAGCAGGTAATGAAAGAAAGAATGAAATGAATATTTACATAAATATACATGTTCATTAAAGTAGCCAGTTTGCCCGTGTTTACAGGCCCAGTGTGTTCCAAAGTCGGCTGAATCCCTGTGCTAAGGAAATCCCCCAGGACTAAAGCCCCCAGACACATTTCCCTGTGATGACAAAGCCAAGGTGGGTGACAGAGAAGGGAGGGGTGCCCACAGAACACAGGCTGGCTCCCATGATTCACGCTGACTTCAGTTAAAATTAATTGAAAACATTTTATTTTAGCTCCAAAATGAGCCTAGCGAGATGAGAAAGAAAATGCATTCTCAGGGACTCCTGACAAACAGACTCCATTTTTTAAAAGCAACGTGGCAACCAAAGTGCCTCTGTGTGCAGTGAAGTGTGAGGCAAACGTCACCCCGAAGGTGACATTGACCTCACGCCTCACACCCACAGAAGCATCTGTCGCTGCACAGGCCACAGCGCCTAGAGCCCAAAGACGACATTTCTCCAGGTTCGCGGTACTTGTTCAGTGATGTTTATCGCATGAGCAAAGACCAGGACCCAGAGCAAACTTAGTTCTAGGTTCTTATGTTTCAAGAACATGTTTTTGTTCATGCCCACCTTGTCTGTATTTAAGAATTCCTTCTACATGAATGGTAAGTCAAAAAAAAAAAAAAAACACTGGAAAGACATGCTATAGAAGCACAAAGGACTTTGCCACAGAACAGGGAGACTCTTGGTTGAAATGAGAGCTAACAGATGTGCGTGTGTCACGTGCTGGCCCAGGCACTTCACATGTGCAAGTGCTCCGAGTCCTCACCACCGCCCGACAGGCGGGTCCTGGTATCATTCCCACTTTAGAATACACACATGGCAGCTCTGAGAAGTCGAGTCACTGAACCCAGGGCACAGCCAGATGGGTGTCTTAACACCACTGAGGACAGGCCTCCCCAAGATGTTCAGAGCAGGTCTCCCCAACACTGGTCATTTTGGCATATGGATTATTTCAAGCTGAGGTCAAACAAAGCCCTGCAGACTCAGGAGACACCGTACCACTCAATTATGCAGAAGAATGAAAACTGGGGGTCTTGTGCAGAATTGGGGTTATCACCAGAAATAACCTTCCTATCTGCAAAAACTATCTGGCAGGGCAAACATTTTATGACGGAGCTTCTGCTCTTCCTCACGTGACACTCTCTCTCATCATGAGTCCCCTCCCCTCTCCTTGAGGCCCCACATCCCTATCCCACCCCTTAGCTCAGGATATAGGCCCTCAATTTGCCTCACTGACTTTGGAATCCACATTTTTCTGAATATATCCCATACATGTCTTTTTTTTTTTTTTAGAGGCATGTTTTTTTATTTATTTATTTGTTTGTTTATACATACACTGGGTACAGTCAGAAGCGCGGGAGGGTGAGAGAATTCACCAGAGCCAGAGCGGGGAGCAGAGCAGGCAGAAGGACCGAGGTACACTGCTGAGGGGAGCAGCGGGCGGCAGGAGAGGTCTGCGCGCCATGTGGGACCCTCCTCCGGTGGCCGGGGAGCAGCCGGGGATCGAACCGGCGCCGCAGAGGCCGCGGGCAGCTTCGCAACCCAGCGCTCAATCACTGTGCCACCGGGGAGGCCCCCCATACATGTCTTAACTAAATTTTCTTTTCCTACTGATCTGTCTGATGCCAGAGTCCAGCTCTAGCCAAGGCAGGGTCCGCGAAGGATGGCGTCTGCGGGAATAAGGGAATGAGGAGACACTGACACTCTATCAGGTGACAAGTATCTCCTACTGATAGCCTCAGCGGAGCTTTATTTATACATCAGAAATTTGTTATTTGATCATTACATCATGCAATCATGCAATTTTATTTTTGCATTCTCTAGAGGTTATTTTTAAATTAACAGTGCACAACCTTTACTCAAATGTCCTAGTGTATGATTAACCTGACTACATTTTTTCTTTAAGTGAAGTAAATTTCTCAGAACTAGAAACAAGAGCTAGACGGAGCATGACTTATGTGGTCAAGCTAGTTAACTACATAAAGGTCAAGCAGGCATTATAAGATCAAAAAGCAGCTTCCTAGTGTGTTCACTGGGACAATGGGTCCCCCTACTGTGGGAACAGTATGTGGTGCATTTTTTTCAGGCCAATTTGTCTCTGGGGTGCCTCAGTGCTTCCTCTTGTGAGGACTTCTACCAGGCTTGGTTCCAATAGTTCCTTCAAGCATGATTTGTGGAAGATTTCACATTGCTCACGGTAGAGGATTACAAGTCGGGGGACGTGGAGAAATATTGGAAATCGTCACGTTATCAATTATGTTGGAATATACATTTATCAAACCGCTGGAGTGTGCATTACCGAAACTAGCATTAACATCAATACTCATAATGTCATTTTAAAGCTTTATAGAAAATTTCCATGATTGTGAAAACTGCCATAAACAAATGAAAGGAAGTAGCAGGAGCCAGCTGCAGAGCTTCCCGACCTTTCAGCAATATCCCCCCTGCCGGGACACTGTCAAACAGCATGGGTAACTTGGCTCGCACCAGTCTGATATTCATTTGATTATTCAATCAGCTCAAGAAGAACCCTGAGGGGTAAGGGGAAATTTCCCCCTTCCCACACTACACTCAGTCATCAGCAATATCCACAGTGCTATTTTTGCTTTTAAGAGAAGTTTTAACATGCGCTCAGTTATCCATTTATACCACTAATACTGGAGTTAATTATCCAATAGAAATATGGCAGAGCATGGGGGAAGAGAGGTTGTGTCTGTACCTAGAACATTCGAGGCACTTAATTCCCACCCCTCAGACTAAAAATCACAAGGAAGGCAAGGTACAGTTATCATTTAGCAAGAAGTAGTTACCCTTTATCCAATATCCCTTATTGCTTGTTCTCATGTTACCTGTGTGTAGGGGCAGGCCAGGCCACTGAGCAGGTTTTCTGATCCAGCAGACTGGGTAAAGGAGGAGCCCTGGAGCCCTCAGGGGTTTTTGCAGGCTTTTATTGGGATTTACCAGGCATACTGCAGGCAGGGGTGCTGGGGGGCAGGGAGGCTTTCAGGCCTCCCAGCCCCCAGCAAGTCTTCACTCTATCTGGGCTCTCTGGTGTTCTCTGGTGCTTCTCTCTGCTGCTTTCTCGGCTTCTCTGCTCCTCGGTTTCTGCTGGCGTCCCTGGGACGCTGCCCTTAAAAGCCCAGTCTTAGCCCAGGTGAATCCTATATATATATATATATATATATAGACCCACACCCTACTCCAGGTGGCTGCCATCAGGCATGCATTCAGGACCGCAGGGTTCCCTCATCTATCCTAATGGTGGGAGGGCAGAAAAGCCTGATACGTTTTGCCTTACCCTACACTGTATTTGCCAAAAAGGCTTAAAACAAACAAAACTTCTGGGATGCCAGCCCAACATGAATAACTTTATTGACTCAATTCTAAAAGACATTTTAACAGCAAATAATTGCTTGACTGATGCCTTATAATTACTACAGTCAGATCTTCACCCATAGTATCTCATTTAATCCTTAGCTTAATATAAAAAGCAGAAATAAGCCCCCAATTTACAGGTGAAGAGACCAAGGTTCAGAGCAGTTGAGTGTCTTGTCCAAGGTCACAGCCGCTAGTAGAGAAGGGTTCTAAACCAGGTCTCTGTTTCCAAAAACTCCACGTCCTACTGCCTTACATAATTTAAGGTAAATTCACCCAATAAACCAAAAAAAAAATTTTTTTAGTCAAATGCCCTCATAAGAGCTGAAGATGTTATAAATCGTATTGAACCTGAGGTTCGGCTAGCTGAGTACTGTGATCAATTAAATAGTTACATCATCTTCCTAGGGTACAAGAGGCTTGTCAATGATACTGAAGCCAGGTGGGCTGCTAATTTAGCCCTTGAACCACCACAGGTTCTTGTGGTGTTTCTTGAAGCCGTAAAAAGGAATTCACAGACATTTTAGATAAGTAAGCAGAGAGAAGCAAACTTCATTCAATAAAGTAGGGAAAGGTTAATTTAGAGGAAAAAGAACAAAAGCAAAGACTCCAAGGCAGCATTGCCAAGGAGGTGTAAAAGATGCCATTATGGGTCCATATCTAGAGGATATTAAACCCTTTTTTTCTCTACTCTAAAATCTCATCACCCTATTTTGTGATTGGCTCTTTCTTCTAGTGGCTATACTCCTCCAGGCAGATGTGCCCATTTTCCCAGCTCTGATCTTAGAGTTTCTCTTTTTACCTCCCCTGTTCAAGGTCTCCTAAAATTTACTGTCCAAATTAGCCTCAAATTTTAGCCTTAATATTTACTGTCCCCATTAGCCCTCCCGAGTTTCTCTGCCCTTATCTCAGAAGCCTTTTTAACTCTCTGAAGTCCCTGCCTGTGCTGTCCCTGAAGCTGCCTGATTAACCCTGACATTCCCTGGGACTCAATATGATCAGAGTGAAGATAATAATAATAACTCTGAGACATATGCTGAGAATCTTCTGATAGATGAGGAAGACCCGATAACTGAACTTAAATATGGTGGGGCTTGATGTTGAAGTCAACACTTGTGGTAACTGTATTAATAATAACACTTTCTGATCTCTTTCCTGTCAAGGAGAGTACAACGTGAAAATTTTTAAATTATTTTTCCCATATTAATACAGATCAAGTAGAGTCATTATACCTCTGTAGATTTCATTTCTTTTTGGTACAAACAGATCTTGTCATATTCAAACACAAAATCTCTGAGACTCTTGCTTGCTCTTGAAAGACTAATAACAATGCATTAACTGCTACAAGCTATTTCTTGTCCTGGTTGAAATTTCTCAAAAATCCCTGCACAGACCATTTCTTCCAGGGCTCTTACAAGGTCACTGATGTTTTGTCCTACACTGTGGGTATGAGTGTGGAATGGGGGAGGTGTGAATGTTTGAACCAGAGTTCACAAGGCAAGTATTAATTCAACACACTGTTTTGGGTATCAATCAACGCCAATGGCATTGGGGCTAGACACAGTATAAAGAGGAAACCAGTGCTATGTGACAGTTTATTTCCTAGGGAGGAGGAAAATGTAGGCGGTAAAAGATAAACTAAATAACTGAATTAACATCTGTAATGGATAGAATGATGTCACTCCAAAAGATATGTTCAAGTCTTAAGACGGGTGTCTGTGATCTGGACCTGATCTGGATAGAGGGTCTTTGTTTATGTAATCAAGTTAGTCTTGTCACAGTTTTGGGTACTGAGAACCCAATAAACGTTAGCCATTCCTGTTAGTATTAATAAGAGAGAGGTTTCTGCCTAGTTTCCTCTGGGGAGAAATCTAACCCCCGAGGTCACAGAGCTCTACGCAGCAGTTTGGGAGTGAAGTTTGGGTTCTGTGGGTGGAAGGAAGGGGCAGGAAACTTGAAGCATTTGCTCTGCACTCTTCAACAGACACTTGGCATTTTACCAAAAAGGGGTTTTCTTCTTTCATAAACGTTGTGCCCTCAGATGAAATCTACACGGGACTTGGCCAGTCAAGTAGGACAAAAATAACACATTTACAGGACAGAGATGCTAAATATCATGTTTTCCCTTTGGAACACAAAAATCAAAACCAGGAAGTATCCATTCCCTCCTTCACTTGAACAAGTGTGTGCAATCCTGAGCTTGTTTTTGCTTAATCAACAACTTTAGGAGATCCAAAGAGTAGAAATGTGTCTTGATATCTGTGTTAACTGAGACCTACCAAGAACGGTGTGCCAAGTGAAATAGTATAAACAATTAAGCAAACTGCATTTTCAAATCAGCTTCACAGATAAATGTCATCTAGGTGAAGCAACATGTGTTTGGATGCATTTTGCCTTTATTTACATGCCCACCCACCACCATTCATGGCATAAATATTTATTGAATGCCTACTGAGTGCCAAACACAGGAAAGTTTGTGTACATCTCAGTACACCTTCCCCAATAACCCTACAAAGTTAATATAATTATTATTATTCCTATTTTGCAGATAGGCAACCTAAAGTTCAGAAAGATTAACTGTTTCCTGACTGAAAAATTGGTAGATATCATTGCATCTAAAGAATAATGACATAGAACATTTGTCATCCAGGCAGCCTCAGAAAAATCTAGACTATGTAAAATTCACTTACATCAAAGAACATTTCAAAAGGCAAGGGAACTAACGTGCTTGACTCATGGATCCTTCAGGCACACCGCAGGTAGGAGGTTGTCCTTCATCCTACGCAAAGGAATCACCTCATTCCACATGGGTCAAGCAGGATTCAGGGCACTAGGCAAAGATTAAGTCCCTCCTTTCATAAGTGCAGATATGTTTCTCAGGTCTCCCAACTCCTGACTCCCTGTTCTCATTTCCTCCCCAGCCCATAGCCGCCTGCTCAGTGGGGCCCCACATTGCTAAGGGCAGGAGGTATTCTTCCTTCCCAGCCTCCAGGAACCAAAGCCCAGATTTATGATGAACACATGTATTATTTCCAGCTCCATGACAGCCTGTCACCTCCCTACCACCCTGGAGGAATTTCCACTAGCCTCTTCACAACCCAACTCAGAGCCCCAGAGCCTGACCTTCGTGGTTTGAAAAGCTCAGGGTGAGTGTGTCAGCGGAGGAAAAACAAACTTTTCCAATTGAAACACTTTGGAAGTGGACTCAGAAGTTTGAGAGACAGGGAAAAAGATAAAAGAGAAAGTGGGGATCCTGCTGATTCACAAAATTAGATGAGGCATGAGGACCAAATGCTGGGCGTGGATACTTTCTGGATCCGGACTGGAAAACCCATTATAAAGAGACATTATGAAGACAATCTAAACATGAACTGTAGGCCGGACATCACATAGTCGAGAGTTACTGTCAATTTTGTTAAATGTGATCACCGTAGTGATATGAGAAAATGTCCTTTATTTTATAGAGATATATATTGAACTGTTTACAGATAAAATATCACATCAACTAGGATTCGCTTTAAAATACTCCAGCAAAAAAAAAATAAAAGTGAATGAAAGTGCAAAATATTAAGAATGCTAAATCTGAGACAGCGCTACCTTCTCAGAAGCATTTCATGTCTTGCCACCGACAGCAGTGACCGCCTAGTAGCGCTGCTGGGCACTTGTAATATGGCCAGTGCAGCTGAAACCAATTTTTAATTTAATTAATTAAAACTTAAATAGCCACAATGTGTGTGCCATGTTGGACAGCACTGTCTAAAAGGCTTTATAAGGTTTCATGCACGTTTGAAGATTTTTAGAATAAAAATGTATAAAATTGACTTGCATAAAAGGCAACATTCTGTCCCTGGTCAAGCTTGGCAGGTGGCTTGTTCTCCATCCATTCTAGAATCTGTAAAATGGGTGTACCTATTTTTGTCCTCCACGCCTGTATTTCAAGGCCTAAAATCCCATATGTTGTCTTCGCATGTTTAAGCCTCATGGGGTCCTGAAGGCCTCATGGGGTCCTGAGTTCCTGCTCTTGCCAGAAGTGCCCCTACCCAGAGGAAAGGGCTCCCCACCTAGCAGGGACAACTGCACCTCACCCGTCTTCCACCTAAAATATTTTATTTCCCTGCCAGCCCACGCCAACCAATCACATCCTCCCACAGGAACCAGGAATCCCCTTACCTTCTTATTACTATGAAACCTGCCCCTCACATCCCTGCTTGTTCACACTGTTCTAGAATAAACCCCAACGGCCCTTCAAGTCATGCAGGTCCTCCTTCCCAGGGCTGATAAAGTGCTACCTTGTCTGTTCCGTGTAGGTGTTGGGGCAATCTCATATTATTTAGGGTAGGAAACTGCAGTCAGAGTAATTTTCCCCATCTAAGAAAATTACATGAAATTTAATTTTCATGTAATAGGGGTTTCCCCTACTATCTGAAATAGCATTGCTATGTAATGCTCTTGTAAGTCAAAATGGCATGAAGCACAGAAGCAACTGCTGCCCATGCGAAACTTCACCCCTGACAAAACTGAGATAGGTCACTGAGTACATGTTCTTCCCATCATTGTTCTTTTCTAGGTAGGATCTTCTGCAGGCACTGCTGCTGTTTAAAGGTCAACGGCAGAACCAGCCAGAGCTGGCCTGCAACGGTACAACCTGGCTGTGTGCGAGTCCACAGAAGGTTCAGCCCTGAAAAAACCCTGCCCCATGTTTGCTTCAAAAGCAGCTTCCGCTCCCAGTTCCAAGAGGGAGGTGCACGCATTCCCCCTTCTCTGTTGCTTGTTCAGCAATGAAGTCCTTTCTCTGCTTTGTGGAACCTGGTCATGATATTGCCTGCTACCAGTCACGTGGGCAGTAAATCCTCCTGGGGTCGGTGACACAACTGCCATTCATCTGCACAAAAAACTTGTTGAGTGTTCCCAAAGTCCATACCAAATAACACATAAAAGCACATAAACATATAGGGATGATGTGACGTGTGCAGATTGGATAAAATAGCTCCCGGGAAGGGGCTGGGCAGGTCCACTCTTGCTGGACAGGGCGCTGCTGCTTCTAGAATGGCTGCTGCAAAACCAGCGCTGATGGCTGCTTTCAATCAGCATCTGTTGTCATGGAAGTAGAAATCCCCTTTGCATTTCTATCAGTTAGAAAAGACAGGTACGTACTAAGGTAGGTCTTTCCTAAAAGCAAAGTGGCCTAACTCACACTTTCAAAAATCGAGGGATAACTGTACATATTCAAAAATGCTTTTCTAAATTCAAAGGTGCAAGAGACAGTAAGTATTGCCGTTGGTTTTGTTAACTCCCTGGCAATGGAGAAAGAATTCTCAGGCTAATACTCCTAACTGGTGGGCACCCGCCTTGCCCAAATGTGTTACTTAAACCTAACTTTCATGGGGGTTAAATAAAGTGGCATCATGCACTGTGCTCACCTAAGCCGTGTCTTTTTTTAACTTCACAATAAGTCACATTTTCACTTGTACTTAAGCCATACAAGGGCCCTACAGTGTTCAATGCATAAAGATATCATAATTAATTTAACCAATTTCCCAGCTGATTTCACTCATTTCTAGGATTTTAAATACCCTCTAGCTGCTGCTGGCTCAGGAATTTATGTCAGCAGTCCCTTTGCTCACCTCTAAGCGTTGTCTACCCTGCTGCCTGCTAGGCCTCTCCACTCTGATGCATCACAGGCATCGAAAACCTACTGAGTTCCCAATACAACCCCCGTGTCCTCCAGGTTCTTGAATCTACATCTGGACCAGTTTTTTCATCCTGCTGTTTCCCTCACTACTTAAGTTAAATGAAATTCTCACACTTTGACTCTGCATTTTGTAAGAACTATAATTTTTACCATTTTGAGAATTACATTTTAACAATCATTATCAATCTTCACTGAAATACATAATTACCACCCTCCTAAATATTACATTTTATACTTGCCACGTCATTTTTGGAAGGAAAAATTGCAACAGCCCATGACCATGGAGAACAGGCTTCCCCACAATGTACTGCTGCAGATTATTTCAAGCCGAGGTCAACTGAGGACCTGCAGACTCAAGGGAAACTTTTACCACTCCCTTAACTACCTAGAAGAATGAAAATTGGGGCTATTGCCCAAAATTTGGCACTTTTTTAAGATTTATTTATTTTTATACAAGAACCGGGGTACAGGCCAGATGTGCGAGAGGGTGAGAGGATTCACCAGAGACAGAGCGGGGAACAGAACAGGCAGACTGATGAAATACACTGCTGAGGGGAGCAGCGGGTGAGATAGGAGAGGTCTGCCGCACCATGTAGGATTCTCGGCGGCCAGCAGAGATCAAATCTGCACTGCAGAGGCTGTGGACAGCTTCACAGTGTGGCACTCAACCGCCTGTGCCACCAGGGAGACCCCAAAATTTGGCTTTTTAACAGAAATAACTTTTCTGTCAGAGAAACCTGTCTATATGACAGGGCAAACATCTAATGACAGAGCATCTTGTCTTTGTCATGTGAGCCACCCTCCTCTCTCCTAAAGCCCCAAGCTACCCTTCCATGCCTCAGCTCTTACCCCTCTGGTATTGGAATCCATGCCTGTGTCCCCATACATGTGTAGCTGAATTTGTTTTTGTAACCTACTAATCTCTCTGATGTTAATTTGATTATTCTGCCAATCTAAATACCCAAAGGAAGAGGGAAATTTCTTTTCTTCCTTCCCACCCAGGGTATACCTGGAAATGAATGGTCCTCACCAGACTTCCTTAAAATCAGGTTAACAATATTTATACTAGGAAATGACTAAGGGGCTCTTATCTCAGAGTGATCCTGGGATTTGTGGGGAGTTTGAGGAGAAGTCACTACACAGGTATTTCTATCTATATAATAAATTGGAGGATAAAACTGGGAAACCACAAAACTAAAATTGCTTCCTCTGAGGACAATGATCCATACCCACACTGGGTACTCGCTGATTAATCAAAAACCAACCCAGAACAATGAGGAGGCTGCAGATGACAGATTTGGGCACTTCCATAAAAGAATGCAACATTTGTGCCTACGTTTTGCTTATAATTTTTAATCCCTAGTTAGGATTAGTGTTAGATGTATGATTCACATGAATCTAATTTGACACATCAACTCTGTGCTAACAAAATCTTCTTAAGGAAATTACACCAAAGTCAAAAGTACTTGGAATTTTGAAAGGGAAAGAAACTTTTTGAAATAGAAATTGATTTTTTGGAAATTAAAATTGTGAAAGGTAAAGAAACAAAAGGTATGCCCCCTTAATTTTCTGACCCACATTGTCAAATTGTCCTCCCTTCAGATTCTCACCCACTATCAATGACACCAGCAGAGCATGACTGTGCCCCCTTCATAGCCACCCACCCACCCACTCACCAGCTCAGCATCATCTTTATCACGTGATCAGTGGAAAATAAAGGCATCTCATTTCAGAAGAGTGATTGGACAGTCTAGGAAAGAAATCAGCCAAGTCTCCCCAACCTAGGATGCCACTTCCTTGGAGGAGGCTGAACACATTAACTGCTATCAGCATTTCCCTATAGCTGCCTCCCTGGAATCACCCATCTCAGTCACACCTGGCAACAACTCTTGGAGAAACCACACTGTCAACAAGAGGGGAAGCCATTGGGTCAAGTGGAAGACCCTGCATGCTGTAGAAGCCAGAACACTGGACGAGGGGCTGCAGCCTTGCCTTTTGTTCTTGCTGGACTATGCCATTTCACTTTTCTGGAATATACAATTCCAGGGACCATCAGTCAGACATGAAAGAACTTCAGAGGCAATTCTGCCAAGTCTCCAGTCTTATATAATAAGAGGAAACCAAAGGCTCATCTTTTCTTCATTCAGTGAGCATTTGCTGAGTGACTAATTGTGCTCCGTGTCAGGCATTGTGTTAGGTCAGGACAAGCTTGCTTCTGACCTCACAGAATTTGTAGTCTCTATAGAAAGGGGATGTGAGTGGGAATCAGGGATCAATCAGAGACTCTATTGAACCTTCTTCTAAAAGATTAAATTAAGTAATTGTACACATACAAACCCAGACATAAACACAATTCAACCTTTAAATTCTGATAGATTCATTGACTCCTAGAAGACAGCCCATGGAGACCCAATTTAAAAATCATTCATTAACATGAAACATACCTGTCATTGCACAAGGTCATTCTATTTTGAATCCTCCCACCAAACCATCAAATTCACAGACAAGTCTAAGGCCAAGAAGCAAGTGTGGCCTCCTACTCCACCTGCCTCTTCCAAGTCCTTCTCCCCATCTTTTCACACTTCTCCTTGCTGCTCAGATCCTCACTGCACCCTTCCTTGGGTGGAGCAGGAACCTGGAACCTCCTCTTTCTTTGGAGATTACAGCTTTACAACAATAGTTGCAAAACTGTTGATCGCGGACAAGCCCTCCGTCCTTGTCGAAAACGCGCAAAGAATTCAACACCAAGGCCAAACGTTTAGTGATAGAGAGGGTTTTACTGGCAAAGCAACTGAAGCAAAATCTCTCCTCTTGGAGAGGGGACCCAAATGGGTTGAACTGCATAGCTCAGGGAGTTAGGCCTATGTGGGCTAACTAAGAGGGCAAAAAACATCCCTGAGGCCGAGTACTCTGTTTTGTTTACTGAGAGTGCCACCTGGGATTGTATTGTTAGGGCCCTTGGGTTACAATGCACCCTGTCCCTGGAACTCGTTGCTCCTCAGGACACAGACAATGCAACTGGTCAGCAGTTACCTTCCTCCTTTATTTTTATATTGCCCCTTTGTTTGGGGGAATTGTTGCTGGTCAGGAAGCCCCAAACTCACAACATTCTGTTGGGGCCCTCCTTAGCTGTCTGCTCAGTAATTAACTTCCTCTTTCACACTGTGATATACTAAAACCTATCAAATTGTAAAGGGATGCATTCTATGGTTCATGGTGTATAAATCAATAAATAGTCTAAAAGATTAAAAGACAACAAACCCATTCCCGGACAAACTAGCATCCAGGTTCTGTACAAAGGGATGGAGAGAAGGCGGAGTAACCAGACTAAACCTACCTGCGCAGTCCACAGACCCTTACATTTTACTGTCCTCCAGGGACACAGACTTGGCATCTGAGCTTCAATCTCAACTGGGAATCACCAGGAGGCTTATGGATTCAAAACCCTCCCTTAGCACATCCGGATTCCTGCTGCCCTACTGCTCACTGCGAGTCAATGCAGATGAGACTGTGATCAGGAACTTTCCTTTAACTCTTAAAGAAATTGCAAGAATCTGCTGCTAAAGATCCTGCCCAACAAAAACTCCCTGGCTTCTCCAGCCAAAGTTGTTCTTTGTAACAGACAAAAAGTTAACAACTTTGGTTAACTTTTAGCTGAGTGGAGGAAAACCAAAGTTAAGTCCATCTTGCAAGGAGGTTGCCTTGGCCCATGATGGATAGCTGGCCTGCTCTGGGAAGACAGCCAAATTCCCCATTGTTTCCTTCATCTATATTAACCTGTACCTGTGACCCACACAGAACTTATTAATCTTCATAGAACAAAGGCTCATGTGACATGTTCCCTGGACACCTAGTTTTACACAAGCTCCTACTCTTTCAGTCAAGTGTTAAGACTCAGCAGGGTTTAAGAAGCTCCCTCTGCCACCAAGGACCCCCATATGCAAGTTACCCTTAATGAACTCTCGGTGTGATTAATGGATGTTCCTACTCCGCTCTTCAGACTCAAACTGTGTTCTCCAGTTAGGGGGAAATATTCATTCCCGTGGTCTCACTCTGACAAGGAGGGCTTCACACTGTGGCCAACACCCCTTTCTGTAGCTGGACCTCTTCTTCCGGGGAGCAGACTCAGCTAGATTGGATGCTGCCCACTTCACATCGATTTTTACGATTTTCACTTAAACTCTTAAAATGCCTCAGTTTATCTTTTAACACCACCCTCAAAACACAGAGCCCTAGCCATTGACAAAGATTCTCTTCTTGACCAGTGTTTAGTCTCCGAACTCTCTTCCTCCAAGGACACCTCAACTGTTGGGCTTTCCTGTTCATCATTGCATCGCCTGCTTTTAGCAAAAATTCCAGTAAGTCCATTTAGCCAAAACACCTGCCCGCTACTTATAATAATCCAATTCCATCCACTGGCTGCTGTCTGATCACAGCAGGCTGCCTTCAGCAAAAGACCGGTGAGGGCAGTTTAAGGAGAATTGCCCCACCCTCTCAGTAATTTCCCTCCACTGACCACCCCCCCTCCCCTGTCCCTAGGCTATACATCCCCATGTTTCGTGCTATATTTGGCCCTGAGCCAGTCTCTCTCCTCCCCTGCAAACCACTGCAGCTGACCCTTGAGAAAAGCCACCATCACTGCTCTTTCACAAGTGTTGGAGCTATTGGTTTCTTTGACACCAAAGGCAGATTCTGGGGTGTCAAGTGTCCCCCCATGGACACACTGTTTCTCAGTGTGATGAATGGATGTGTTGGCCCCAAAATACTGACTTAACAGTAAAAATGGAAAGTGTGGAATCATAGTTTGGGAGTAAACCCAACCAGGGGATTGCTCCAGCTTCCTTTCCATTCTCTGATTTGAACAGAAGTCAGATAATCAGTCAACATATCTAACAGATGTTTCTCTTAGTCCTGAAGAAGTAATTCAATTATCATGACAATGTGCCAGAAATGTTGAGCCAACTCTGACCTGTGAATGTTCAGAAAATACATCTAAATCCAAATGGGTTGTTAAACTGTGTCCCTGACTGCGGTGAGTCCATTGAGTGAGAACATCATGGAAGGATGTAGTTTTACCTTTCTAGCACCGACTCCTTATTCTAATAATAATGGAGGCTACGAGTAGGAAATTTGGAAAGGAGGCATCACAAGACCAGAAACTGGCTCACGCAAGGCCAAAAGCTGGAGGAGAGGGTGGAAATGTAAACTAGCTATAGAAAAGATCTGGAGCACAGATTAGGGGAAGGAATATGGAAACTGAGGACCATTATAAAAACCTCAGGTCCTTTCAATCTACCTAGCCAAATCAAATAAACAAATTTCTCAAGGAGGAGATATGGACCATTAGAGAATCTGGGTCCTTTCAGAATCCTCCTAGCTAATCAAGTTTAAAAAACAATTCCACAGGGCCTCCCTGGTGGCGCAAGGGATTAAGCACCGCACTATGAGTTCAATCCCTGGCCTGCCAGGTAGTTACCCACATGGCACAGAAGACCTGTTCTATCTTGCCCGCTGCTCCCCTCAGCACTGTATTTCTGTCAACCCACCTCTTCTGCTCCTCCCTCTCTGGTGAATCCTCTCACCCACCGCCCCACCCCCAGTACCCCAGTTCTTGTATGCATAAATAAATAAATCTTTAAAAAAAATTCAACAAAGGGATGAGCCTCTCCCAAAGAGAAGACTCTATCTGCTCAATTTCCTAACTGGCAAGAGGCAGGAGCTGTCCTGCCCCTGTGACTATGCAGATGCTTCTCTTCACCAACCTTCTCCCTTTGCAAAGCCGCAGAGGCAGCTCTCCAAGTGTCCTTTATTCCTCTATCCCTTTTTATAATAAACCTACCCTTTCAGATATAACTAAACATCTCCACCTCATGGGGAAACTCGCCTGGGAAACTTGCCACATGCTGTGGAAAGTGGAGCTCTGGTGAAACTTTCCCCAGTGTGAACTCACGGACTCTGCTTTCTGCAACCAATACCTCTCTGAACCAACATTAATGGCAGTTCCTTGATTTCCACCTGCCCTGTCCTCAAGAAAGAATGTCAGGACCCGAGGTGAGCAAACGCAATAACCAGCATCATTCCAAGCACTGAGGTTGTTGTAGGAAAAGATGTCCTGAACAAACTCCACAAACACAGGTGTTATGGGCCCCACCCCCACCCCAGACCAAAGAGCTCCAAGACACCAAGGACTACAAATCCCATGTCATCACCACCAAAGGGAGGATGCTGGGAACTGAGGGTGGAGTTAAGCAGCGGGATTTGGTGTATAACCAGACTTGTGGGCCTCGGGGAGGTCTCTTGGTTTTTCGCCAGCTCTCAGCATGCTATTAGGGATTCCAGCTCAGCGGAACGGGTAGGACGCATTCACGAATTTTCTCCTTCTTTCTCCCTGAGTTATTCATTTCTTCATTTCCCCTTCTTTTGTAAATAAATCCTTTATTAACATTTTTTTGTTTGTGCCTGCAGTTGAGTCTCATTATAAGTCCCTTTTAAGCGCGTGGGTGAGGACCCACAGTCAGGCCAACCCATTTCACATCAGGGTTGCCCTGTAACAGTTACACCAATGACTCTTCATATGATAGTAAAGTTAGTTTGGTTTTGTTCTATTTAATTTTGATTAGTCATATTGTAACAGGGTGGTGCCCAGGAAAAGGGGAGGTTCCAGGTGCCCTGGCCCACCCAAAGGATGTTGGAGCTGAGCAGGGAGGAGAAGAAGCTGGAGAGGAAAACTGAAGAAGGAAGAAGGCAAGATGGAGAGCAATGAAGAGACCTGGAGGAGGCATATGGAGCAGAGACATGTAATGAAGCTATACTTGGTCTTTGGTCCTGGACTGGGTGAAACAGATATGGGTAAGAGACCCAAGGGGAGAACAATGGCAGCATTTATCTTGATTTTGATTTTGCTCTTTTTCTCACGGACTTGTCTGGCTGTTTCTGACACTTTTCTATGGGTCCTCACCGGAGGGTGCTTTAGAGTAGTGGCAGGCTTTTGGGCCTTGCCCTGGGCCAATCCCATTTGGGTGGACCTTTACCCATGAGGGGATGGGTAACTTTGGGTGCTTGATTTAGAAACTATATTGTTTGGACCTCCCCTGGTGGCACAGCGGTTGAGCACTGGGCTGCGAAGCTGCCCACAGCCTCTGCAGCGCCGGTTCGATCCCCGGCCGCCGGCGAAGGTCCCACATGGTGCCCAGACCTCTCCTGCAGTGCCCGCTGCTCCCCTCAGCAGTGTGTTTCATTTGTCTGCCTGTTCTGCTCCCCGCTCTGGTTCTGGTGAATCCTCTCACCCTCCTGTGCTTCTGACTGTATCCAGTGCTTGTATAAATAAATAAATAAGTAAATAAACAAAAAAATAAATAAATCTTTAAAAAAAAGAAAAAATATATTACAGGCAAAAAGAAGACAAAAAGTCAGTAGATCAAGGAGCACTGGTGTGAAGGGCACTCAGTCAGCCCTGCCCATGGGCACAAATTTACAATAATCACAATCTGGAAGGACCCGCAGACATCCAACCAGAAGAGCATTTCTTAATGATAAAATATTTCACCTTTTAAATTCTTGCCTTTCTCATATGCAATTTGCCTATCACAGCTAATGAGCCTAAGCTATGTATGCTGCCCAGTCTGGAAAGTAACAAGTCCCAGAAAACAGTGCCCACAAAAAAAAAAAAAAAAAAAAAAAAAAGGAATGAATTCTTTGTTTCTCCTGTGCTGTACTAGTCTTGTTACAGGGCAGGGAGAGGGGCAGCCCAGACTCTGCAAACCTGCCAGCTCTAAATGGGTTCTGCCATCCCCGCATCAACACACAACATATGAGACTTTAATGGGAAGGAACTTTAATACAACTAGGAAACAACACAGGAAAGGCAAAGAGTCTAGTTTCTAAATCAAGCACCCAAAGTCACCCATCCCCTCATAGGTAAAACTCCATCCAAATGGGATTGGCCCAGAACAAGGCCCCAAAGCCTGCCACAAGTCTAAAGCATCTTCCAGTGGGGACCCACAGAAAAGGGTCAGAAACAAACAGACAAGTCTGAGAAGAAAAGAGCAAAATCAAAATCAAGATAAAAGCTGCCATTGTCTCACCCACATCTGTGTCACCCCGTCCACGACCAAAAGGCAAGCGCAGTCTCTTCACGTGTCTCTCGGCTCCATGCGCCTCCTCCAGGTCTCCTTCTGGCTCCATCCTGCTTCCTTCCTTCCTCAGTCTCCTCTGCAGCTTCTCCTCTCCCTGCTCAGCTCCACCCTCCATTTGGGTGGGGCAGGGAACCTAGAACCTCCCCCTTTTCTGGGCACCACCCTGTTACAGTCTCTAATGTAAACTCTATTTTCTTTCTTACTTTTTGTGGAACAAGTTCTTTACTTTTTACAAGGTTGACATACAAAAATTCCTTATTTTTACCTCCTGTTTTTCTCAGAAAACCCCACCTATATCAAATTTTTTTTAATTTTTTTTAACTTTTTATTTATTTTTGCATAAACAGACTGGGGTATAGGCCAAAGGTATGGAGGGGTGAGAAGATTCACCAGAGACAGAGCAGGGAACAGAACAGGCAGACTGACAAAATACACTGCTGAGGGGAGCAGCAGGGAGACAGGAGAGGTCTGCTGCACCATGTGGGTAGCTCCCTGGTCAGGGATTGAACTCAGACCCTAGTGGTGACAGCGCTGAGACTTAATCTCTAGGCCACCAGGGACGGCCCCATCTCAAAATTTTATAAAGCCAAATCCTCCCAGAGGGAGGATCCAAAAATTTGCTGGCTGGCACCCCTTTCCCATCAGTCTCTTCCAACAGGTTTGACTCCTCACTTTGATTTTCTAATAAACTCTTTGTCTAGCCATCCTTGAAACTAACATTCCAGGTGAACACTATCATTCACACCAGTAACAACTCTGAACCATGAGAATGTATCACCTATTTTAAATAGATTAACAAAACTAAATAACCCCAGAACCTGAGTGCATTTCTGCGGTTTGCATTCATCCAATGGAATGAATTAATAATGGTAGAATTTCAGTGTAGCGCCAGAAAGGCAGTAGGGCAGAGCAGGCAAAGGAGAGTCCAGAGCCCTCAGTAGCTTTTTCAGCCTTTTAATGATCTTTCGACACCATTTGTAGTGAAGCAACCAGCTGCAGGACAAGTAGGGAGGCCTGGGGGGGGGGGGGCCCGAAGGCTGACAGGCCCCCCAGCTCCCTCGAATCTTTACTCTTTCTGGGCTCTGTGGCCTTCTCTCCTGGTCCCTCCTCTCCTAGCAGTGGCTCCACCGTCTCTCCTCACCATCCTCTGCCGCTTCCTCCTGCACTCTGCCCTCGGTGACACTGCCCTTATGGGCTCAGCCTTCAGGCTCAGGGTGCCCACTTATGCATGCCCACACCATACTCCAGGTGTCCACCATCAGGCGTGCATACCCCGAGCCCATGCCCCCAAGGCCTCCTGCATTCAAGGCCACAGGTGATAGCCACAGAGGCCAACAGTGCAAAAACCTGCGCAATCTCCCTCCACCCCACATTCAGTTATTCACTGAGTGCACCGAATGCTTTTGTGACCTCAAGATTCAAATGGTGAGATTCTAACACCAAGTGACAGTGTCAGTGTAACCAGAAGACCAGAGCTCAGGCCACCTGTTACCACCTAATGCCAGCAGAGACAGGAATTGAATCTTTAAGGTGCGCTTTAATCAGACAGCCAGAAATCTGTAAGGTGGGGGAGGGTCAACACCCTAAGGAAACCACCTTAACATTTCATTTCCTGCTGGCATTTTACAGCAAGTGGAACAAAGACAACAGCAAGCAGGCCTTCACCGCTGCCAAGAGTGGGCACCTAAACTCTAGGGCTGGGAAACAGGAGAGGCTTCCTCTAGGCCCAGCAACTTGTTGCCAGCCCTAACACAGGGTCAAACACACAGGGCGCCCTTTAAATACTGATGAGGCAATGGGAGAAGCTGTTGTGAGACTTGGGCCCACAGGCGCTATGGCTCTGCCTCCTGCATGGCCCCCTGCAGTCTGTTCATGGGACACCCATGAGGCCAGGCCATGGGGTCCTCTGCTGGGAAGGAGAGGACCTCTGCTGCGGTCTCTTCTTCAATCACGAACATCCTATCTCCAAGTTTTTGACTCCAGCAATTACTTGCAGAGTTTTGTACAGGATGAATAAACAGGACTGCTTTAGGTGCTGGATGTGATGTGCACAATTCTGAAGGCTGGGGAGCAAAGGCTGGGCGAGTTAGTGATGCTTTGACCACAGACACCTTAGGGCAATTCCAAAGGAAGCTCAGGTGGAAGCATCAGCCAGCCGCCTCCTTGTGCTAAATCTGTGACATGACCCCTGAGTCTTTAACCTAGCACTTTAGCACTGTGCCCCACTCCTCAGGGCCAGGAAATTGGGCGGGGGTTGGGGGAAGAGAGAGAGAAGGGCTTCAGGGCTTCATGCTTAACAAGATATTTTTGTTCCTTCTGAGAATGCTATTTAAATGTCATCCACATGCCATTTAGAGGTGAACAAAACACTAGCTGGCACTCAATTAATGGCTGAGGGGATGAGTAAACTGTAAGTGATCCTTCTGGACTACAATGCAGGGCAGTGTAGGAGGGACATGAGCCCAGACTGTGGATGACCTTGACTTCTGGTTAAAGAGCCTGGACATCATCCTAAGGGGAAGCTGGAGTCTTGAGAGGTGAGTGACGTTGAGGCTGAGTTCTGGAGAGGCCCCCTGGCTATTCTGGGGGACAGTGGAGACAGCAAGTGCTGAGGTGGCTGAGGGAGGAGCTTCAGGAGCAGGAGAATCTCCTGGCTAGATACCACTGCTGACTAGCGTTTCGCAAGCGGGTAACCACACCTCTGCTGGTGCTTGAAAAGTTTGGGTCAGAAGTTCCCATAGAGTCAGATAAGCTTGAATCGCAAGATTAGGAAGAGCCTCTGATTTCACTCATCTCCTGACTCTGCTCATTACATCCAGGAGAAAGACTGTTTGGAAAGTGTCTGTCTTCAAACCTCCCTGGCCTGGCTAATACCCCCTACCCCGCCCCCAATGGTCAGAGCAGGACCACGGTCTTCAGAGGCAATTGTGTCTGGTTTCATTTGGTGACGCTATTTTGTTTTCATTGTGTTTATTTGCAAAGGTGTCTCCTGTCCTTGCAGCAAGCAGCCCCGGATTTCCCATCTATCATAGTGATATCGTTTCCTGCTAAAAGAATGATCCAAGTAAATAAAAGGGCAAGTCAATTAAAAATAACATCATGAAAGCCATTGTGGAGACTGCAGACAGAGTGGGCGAAACTACAGCTCAAGGTAGTATGCAAGTAGCCAGAGCTTAGACAATGTTCCGTGCCAGAGGTGAAATCTGATGTGCCGTCCCGCACTGTCTCTCATTCTCCCCCACAATGATTGTTCCAGAAATGCCTTCTTCACAATAGAACCCCAGACTTCAGAACAGAAAGCAGGCAATTCCAGGGAGACCCAGGAGTGATTCCAGAATCCAGAAGAGGAAGACTTGCCGTCCTGCTGCCAACCCCCTCTTGGGTGACAGAGGACACACAAGCCAGGATGGCACTGAGAATGGGCAGTTTTCTAACTACGGCTTCATGGATGTTGGTAAAAGACATGAGACTCCCGGGTCAGAGGGAAAAGGACAGTTTCTTACTGATAGCCAGAGTGTCAGCATTCAGAGGGCCATTTCCCCCGATCTAAATTCCCACAGGGCAAGATGAAGGGGGTAGAAGAGCTGCACATACGTGGGCTGCAGGACAGTCACAAGGGAGCACACAGACGCCGGGGGCCCTGAGGAGCCACGGGGTGCAGCCGCGATGTGTGGTGGCTGGACCTTCCAGTTTGTGCGGTCACACCCTAAGATGCTCATGCAATGATGAAATCACCTAACAATGTATAACTCAGGATCCTTCCTAGAGGGCCGTGAGTGTATAGCAGAGGAGTCTGAGCGTGGAGAACCGGAATGTTTCACAGCGGGCAGTAGCAGCACTGCCCCTGCCTTCAAACAGTACCTAAATTACGTTGCACAGCAAACACGCCTGCCCTGTGTCCTGAAGGGGGAAACCATCCTTCTTCCAAAGCTGTTCACTGTACAAACATCCTTGAAAAGTTCAAGACTGTCATGAGCGAGAAGCAGGCTTCAGTTGGGGGTTGGCTCTCAAAAGAGAATTTATTAAATCGAACAGGAAAAGCCAACCCAATGAACCCAAAGTTGCTTCAACCAAAGCCGCAGTGCAAAGTGTCATAGTCCGATGTTCTGCCAGGGCAGCTCACCAAGCCGTGGAAGTCTCTAGGCCAGAGGGCCCGTCCAACAAAGGATGTTCCTGAGAGGCGGTCTGCCGGAAACCAGCTCCGGCAAAAAGTGTCAGGGGTTCCCGTAAGGACGAGACGGTGTAGACGAATCTGAGGGTATAAAGGGAAAATAAGGAGATACAGACACTTTGTGCAGTGCAAGCATCTTCTGCCGAAGGTCTCAGCAGTACTTTATTTATACATTTCAAGCAAGCCGTGGGAGTACATAAGTGCTTGCTTTCAAGTGAAAAACTAACTGTGGCATTTTTTCAAAGTCAGCCTGGGGTTCTTCGACCCCTTGCCGAGGTGATAACAATCACTTTCACATTGTTCTATAAATACATTTACCACACAAAATGTCCCCATAACAATCATTTATTTTCCACAACCCAGTAATTGTTCTGTTAATATTAAAACCAGCAAACAACAAAACTTACATGACTAACTTCCTTATAGAAATTAAATTACTAATTGATCAAACTTTCTGAAATGTCCTAATCTTATTAAAAAACATAATTACCGCTAAAATAAAAAACTTCCTACTCCTATAACTAACCTATCACATAATTCTAATTTAATAAAAAATAATAAATCATTAAAAATCAAAAACCCAAAGAATCCAGTGCCGCATAAGCTGCACTGACATTTCTCTGACCCCAAACTACAAAGGACAAGCGAAACTCTTCTAATAATTCAAAACAATATTTTTACCTGTCATTCTTCTAATTATCTTGTCAACTAACTGCTATTTCTAACTTTAAAGCAAAAGAGTTATCCTTCTTCATATGGCCTTTGCCTTAAAAGACCACAAATCCATATCAAAGACTTGGCCGGAAATGTTTACAGCCTTTAGTTCCCAGAAGTTTTTTAGGTGTGACATACCACTTGTTACAACAGAACCAAATTCTAAATTTACGGCCCGCAGAAGTTCAGTAATTATTTAAGAATGTATAGCTTGCATCATGCAGTGCCATCATTGTCAAATTATTCAGTAATCGATCACTAAACATTTTGCAGATTTGCTATTAACTGCATATTTTAGCAATTGCCACAAACGGTATAAACTAGCCCTAAACAAATGAGAAGAATTTACCAGGAGTCAGCTATCGAAATTCCTGACGTTCGGGAATCTACCCCATGCCCGGATGGTTGTCAGACGGCATGAGCCAGGGAAGTCCAAAGGGAGCAGTGGGCTAACCCTTGGCCCTGGTTATACTCAAGCCACTCTCTGAACTGCTCTGACTAGGGTGTTGTGGGCACCCAGCTCTATCCCCTTTTAGGGTAACTCCCTGGCATAAGCAGGTAACATCTGTTGCTTCTTGGCAGGGTCACTTAACATCTGCTGTATCACAGCATGACGCTCAGGGTTCGTTGCTTAACCAAAGTCTATTTGCAAGTCATTCTTAGCACACTCCACGCATGGTGCTCACAGGACCTTAATTTTACTAGTTTTGTTGTGGTTTCTGGAGTCTGTGGGTTTGGAGTGCGGGGTCCTTGGGTTCACTCTGGGAAACGCGTCACCAGAGCTCTCGTTTCATCGGCACGCGGAGAGTTTCTTGGCGAGTTTCTCCATGAGACAGAGATGGTAGTTGTATTTCAAGGGCAGGTTTATTAGGAAAGGGATAAAACAGTTAAAGACACTTACATAGACACAGCGGGCAGAAGAGCTCCCCGAGAAGGGACAGGTGTGCTCAGAGAGGCCTGCATGGTTGCAGGCGGGTGGCCTTGACAGGTCACGGGCAGGCAGGAGGTTGCTGCCGTGCAGAGAGAGAGGGTTGGTGAAAAGAGGCACCTCCATAGTGACAGGTGGGCAGTGGGAGTGCTGCCCCGTGCCACTGCAGAGACTGCACTGATGCAGTCTCATGTTTGGGAGAGGCCACTCCTTGTGAGCTGTCAGTTGGTTGCTAATTTTGGATAACTGCAGCATCTGAAAGGGACAGAGATTCCACAATGGGCTCAATCTCCATATCTTTTTCTTTGGATGCACCGTAGGCTACCTGCTTGGATGTTATGTTTTGTAATCTAGGAGTCCTTGCCTCAAGATACCAGTTTCCGCAACTGTGTGGTTGGTTATGTAACAGGATGGTCCCCAGGAAAGGGGGAGGTTCCCTGCCCCACCCAAGGGAGGGTGGAGCTGAGCAGGAAGAGGAGAAGCTGCAGAAGAGACTGAGGAAGGAAGCAGGATGGAGCCAGGAGACCTGGAGGAGGCGCATGGAGCCTAGAGACACGTGAAGAAACTGCGCTTGTCTTTTGGTCGTGGACTGGGTGACACAGATGTGGGTGAGACCCATGGGGAGGTGACCATGGCAGCTTTTATCTTGATGTTGATTTTGCTCTTTTCCTTCTGGGCTTGTCTGGTTGTTTCTGACCCTTTTCTGTGGGTCCCCACTGGAAGATGCTTCAGACTTGTGGCAGGCTTTGGGGCCTTGTTCTGGGCTGATCCCATATGGATGGAGTTTTACCCACAAGGGGACGGGTAACTTTGGGTGCTTCATTTAGAAACTAGACTCTTTGCCTTTCCTGTATTGTTTCCTAGATTTATTAAAGTTCCTTCCCATTAAAGTCTCCTATGTTTTGTGTTGATGCAGCGGATGGCAGAACCCATTTAAAATAGGCAGGTTTGCGGGGGTTTGGGCTGCCCCTCTCCCTGCCCTATAACAGTTATGCTAATCTCTTCTGCCCCCACCTCCTGGTGTGAGCCAGGTTTCTGGTCTTGTTGCGACACCTTTTTAAGTTTTTATCTATTCCTGTCCTCTATCACCTCTGTCCTATACCACAGCTCTTGTATGCATAAATAAATCAATCTTAAGGAAAAAAAATCATCACACTTGATTCATTTTATGTAAGACATCTGGTCCGTAATCAATTTTGTTCTTAAAAACAAGACAACAGGCTAAATCCCATGTAACTAAACTGAGATTTAATTACAGCTTCAGCCTCCCCGCTGAAAGGTCCATGCAGGAGGCCGGAATGCAAAAACCCACCAGGCAGCCCACTTGGGGACAGCAATGCGGAAGCCTGCCTAGAGGATTCAGATAATGAACCTCCCCCCGTCCTATAAATCTTTTCGCGCCCTACAAACTTTTTCCTGCCATCCGAACCCAGTTTCCCACCTGACCTCTCCTCACCCTATAAAAGCCTGCCTCCCCCGACAACGTGCGTGGCTTCACTGGCCCCCACTTTGGGTCCATGAAGTCCACCCGGGGCGCAATAAATTTTCCCCTTTGAGAAAGCTTGGCCGGGCTCTCCTGTTCTCTATCGCGCCGAACCTTTCACCCACGACATGGGCTTTTGACTCAATCAGGACTTGCCTGACCAGCTCTGGTCAGACCCTCTGATTCCCATCTTTGCCTTTGCTCCTGCGTTTGGAATACCTTGGTCATTAAGTAGCATGAGAATTCAAAGTCACGTTTTTTAGCAGAAGCAAAAGCAAAGACAGGATTAAAGTACACCCAAAGGAAGAGAGAGAGATCTGAGTGGTCTGGTTTTTGGTCTCTCTGGTTCTGTTTGGGCTCTTAGTTCCACCCTTAAGAGGCAGAGAACATTTGGCGATTTTGAGGAATTATTTTTTGTTGCCCTGAGACCGGCCAGGTTCAAAGAATTGCCTTCTCTCGGTGCTTCTTGCTATCCCTGGTCTTTATCTGCCTTTCTTCAAAGGTGTGAGTCTTTGTGGTGCTAACAAGCCGGGTCTGGGAGGTTTCAGGGTTTATTTGTTTTTGCTTTTTCACAAGTTTTTATCAGCCCAGAAACCTCTGGCACTGGGGGACTGCTAGCCTTTGATACATTCCTGGCGCCTGCCTTCGCTGGCTCCTGCCTAACACCTTCTGCCTGGAAAAGTTCTTCTGTACAGCTTCTTGGAGCTCCTCTCCAGCTAGATGGGTGCTGCCCCATTTTTGAATGTCTGAATAAAGCTAATCATCCCTTTAACACATTTGAATTTTGTTTTTTAATAGTACAAAGAGAGTTGAAATGCCCGAGAGATGTCAATAAGCTCTAGGTAGCCTTGTTTAAAAACACTGAATGTAGCCTGTGATCACTCTTCCCTGCATTTCCAGGTTGTAGATGGTTCTCCTTAGCAAGACTTAGTTTCCATATTGTCATTTATTGTTGTAGATGATAATAAGGGCCTGGGCCTGGTTCCCTCCAGGACACGCTGCTATTCCTACACCTGGGCTTTCCTGGGGTCTTTTCCCTGTTATTCCCCAATCTAGTCAGGCCCAGGATGTGGAAGCATCTTACCAGGTAAATATCATGTCTGACACTTCCAGGAACTAGGGACATGAGCTTCCTTTCATCTTTCAGGGCTATGGCTTGTAATCCTAAGAGAGAGCAGGAAAACATACACTCCAGGCCTGTGTTGGAGGAGGTCGGTGATAGGTTGAGACCCACAAGTTGAACCTGGGCAATTGGAAACTCATCTCCCTGCCCTTGAAATGTACTTTCTGATTTAGAAAGCCACTCTTTGGGCCAGGAAGTAATACCTTTCAAAAAGGCTCACAATAAGGACAGACGCTTCCTGTGTGTAGAAGAAACGTCAAATAACAGTGGTTTGTTTATAAGAGCAAAGATGAAATGATATTTCTCATTTAATATCCCTCACCCCACACCACAACCCCCAGCACAAGCAATTTAGGTGGTTCTGTTATAGGGCAACCCCGATATAAAATAAAACGGGGTGCCTGGCTGTGGGTCCTCACCCGCACGCTTAATAGGGACTTATTAATACTCCACTGCAGGCACACACAAAAGGTTAATAAAAGGTTTATTTACAAGGGAAAGGGAATTAAGGAAATGTACAACTCAGGGAGAAAATAGGGAAATAAAGTCTTTAATGCGTCCTACCCGATCCACCGACCTGGAAACCCAAAGGCACTCTCAGAGCTGGATGCTGCGAGCTGGCGGAGAGCCAAAATGGAGGATCCCCTCCAAAGCCCACGTGTCTGGCTTTATACCAACCTGGCTGCTTAACCCCACCCTCAGGTCCCAGCCACCTTCCCTTTGGTGAGGATGGGATTTGGAGTTCCCAGTGTCTTTTGGCTTTGGTCTGGAGTGGGGGGTGGAGTCTACAAAGCCTGTATGGAATTAGCTTTAGGACATCCTTTTCCCCCTAACAATTCTGCTTTGCAAAGCTGTCAGGAGCCCAGGAGTGTTTTATTTTATTGTGTCTCCATCTCTAAGGTGCTGTCCTTATTCCTGTGGTCCAAGGTCCTTCTTCCTCTCATAGCCCATTAGATGAAATGTAGTCACGTGGACACTATCTTATCACAAGGCGGCTGGGAAATGTAGTTTTCCCTCTGGGAAGCCTATCCAGCTAAAAATTGGTGAGCTTCTTAATGCAGAAAAAGAGACTGGCAAGCAATTTGTGCCATGACTTGATAGCTGAGTGTGTGACAATTTCAAGATCTGACTGAGGATTTTTATTGATTTTCTAGGGCCTTCTGTAAGAGAATTTAACCCAAATTGTTAAACACTTGCAATTCTTTTTACTGAATTACATAACAAGTAAAAAGGGTGAGTTCCTTAGGTGGATGTGTCTCTGTGTGTTGGGGATTGGGGGAATGGAAGGTATATACACATATTTACTTACCTAAATATATACATTTATTTATTGGCCCTGAAAATTTCTGAAAGGATATTCAGGAGACCATTAAAAATGATTAACTTTGGAGAAAAGGACAGGCTGTGGAAGGAAGAAGGCTTATACCTTTAATTTTATTCCTTTCTAGACTGTAAAACACACTTACCATAATGAGAACTAGTTAATAAAAATAAGTGAGCTTCTATCTTTGATTCAGAAGTATACAATCTAACACTGGAAAGGAATTTAGAGGAAATTCAAGTCAAGGTACACTAGCAAATGGGGGAGGAAGCAGTTGAAGATTCATTCGACTACTATGATCCTGTTTGGTTTTTTAAATTATATATAAGATATAAATATACATACGTAGGTGTGTGTATAGATAGATACAGTTATAAAAAGAGACAAACTGAAGAAGTATACATCCAACCCTTACCTCCAGAGGTAGGGAATGTGGAGGAGTTTCACTTCCTATCTTATTTATTTCTGTAGTGATCTAATTACTTTATTGACTCATAGTTTAATAAGCAGGGGGAAAACATAGATAAGGGTAGAAAGACTCTAAGAGCTTTCTTTCTTTTGTTTTTTGTTTTTTTAATTTCTCCTGCAACAAGTCTAACTAAGCAATTTCAAGAAAGGAGAATTCAGGGCCTCCCTGGTAGTGCGGGCGGTTGAGCGCCACACTGTGAAGCTGTCTGCAGCCTCTGCAGTGAGGGTTCGATACCACCAGCTGGCGAGAATTCCACATGGTGCAGCAGACCTCTCTTGTCTCACCCGCTGCTCTCCTCAGCAGTGTATTTCGTTAGTCTGCCTGTTCTGTTCCCTCCTCTGTCTCTGGTGAATCCGCTCACCCTCCTGCACATTTGGCCTGTACCCTGGTTCTTGTATAAATAAATCTTTTTTAAAAAAGAAAGGAGAATTCATTCATCCACTGCAGAAGATAGGAACTATGGCCCCTTGTGCTGAGCCCTAGGAATGAAGATGAAGTCAATTCAGAAAGGTATTATGAGTAGAGCCCCAGGTGATAAAATGAGGGTAAGGAGGAGAGAGGGTTTGGGCAAGAAGGAGGAAAGGGAAGGGCATTGTTAGGATGGATCACACCTGTCCTGTTCATGGTGCTATCCCCAGACACCAGACTAGTGTCTGACATTTAATAGATGCCCAGTAATTATTTTGAACCAATGAATAGCCAAGGATAAAGAAATAGCAAAAAACTTGATTGGTCAGAGGGGCATGCTCATTTAACTTTCAGTATAAGGAGGAAGGAGGAATCAGAGGTAGAATTAACTAAGGCATGTTAACAGGACGGGGTGGGGGGGAATACAAATTAAATTATATATGGGAAATATACACAGCCACAAAGATTCCAAAGGTAATGAGGCACAGTGGGGTTATATATTCCTAGGACTTCAAGGGGAGAGGAGAGGGACTTATATAAGAAGGAAGCAGTGATTCACATGACAGAGGCCTGATGGTCTGTAATTATGCATCTGCCTGCCATAAAGATAGGTCTTTTTCCAGATAGGAAGGTTGTTTCTGGTAAAAACCCTTTTCATTATCCTAGGTAGATATGGGAGTGGTAGCAGTTTCTTGTGAGACTTCAGGTCCTAGATTGACTTCAGCTAGAAATAATTATTAAGCCAAACAGGCACATTTTTGGAGGCCTGCTCTGAGCATCTTCTGCACCTTTATCCTTCCACTCATTGGCATTTTGTTATATAAATGAAGGTGTTATGCTGGCATGGTGATTAGAAAGTTAATGATAATTATAATTACTTCCTTTGGTTCTCTTGCAATTATACAAGATGTGATATTTTGTTTGGTATACATCTTATTCAATTATACTGAGCTGGCTTTGATCATGGAAAAATACAAAAGAGTTCATTATTTATTACAATAGGATATTTACATAATTTTCAGGAAGTCCCAAATTTAGTTCATCCTTTTACAGTGAACCTCCAAGGGTAATTTTTAATTTCCTTATAATTTTCTTTACTTGTCCAATTTCTTTACAATGCAATTTTATGAAAATGACTTTTTTGGGGGGAAAATATAAAACAACCATAATTTTTTTTCTGTTCTAATTACTCCAAAAGTTTGGGGGGCATTGGGTATCACCTATAAGGGGGAGAAAGTCTCCCCCACTTTTGAAATGGAAAGAGATCATTCCGTCCGCCTCCTTGCAAGAACATCTCCTGGAGAAACCCAGTGCTCATAAATCCTTTCTCTCACCTTTTGATATGTCTATAAATCTGTTTAGTGGGCAGCCTCTTGCCAAATTTACTAACTGGAAATGTTTTTCAAAGGTCTGGGGCTCATCCTTTTTGAAATGTTACCGCCAAGAAGGTGGTGCCCCAGCCTCCCCATCACTGGGGGCACATATCTCCAGCTCGCAGGGAGGGAAGAGGTGGTGTGCTGTGACTTTTCAGTCCACACAGGAGCTAAAGCCCCGCATCTTCCCCGTCCACCAAGTAAAAGTTGCACTTCGCAGCCCCTCAGTATTCAGTGCAGGTGGATGGAGCTGGGAATCTTCACTTTGCATTTACTGGACAGCTCTTTCAGGCAAAACCAGGGAAGCTCTGCCACTGAAATGCCACGAATCTGAATAGAGAACTGGGAGTCTTAAATTATGATCTTAGCTGAACCACAGACAAGAACTAGGAAAAGACCCTCTGGGTCTTCCAAGGTCTACAATTTCATGCTCCATAAGGGGGAACTGGTTAATCCTTCTCATGTAAGTCACCACGGGAATCATTCAACCTTAGCTGGGCAGTGTTTGGTATCTCCCCCCTCACTTAAAGAAGACAAAGGATCAATTCTTCAACCAACATTAATGTCCCATAAATCTCTGCCAAGGATTTGATTCATGTCTTCCCCAAAGAGACATAGGAAACCAGTGCAAAAAGTATGCCTTGGAGTTATTAACAGCTCAAATGAATCCTTCCATTCTGAGTGTCTTTTTTAATACACTGAGCAAATGAGGGCCAAACAAAATGGCAGTTTTCCTTTCTTGTCCAAAACTCCAGATGGTAATTACTGGCCAAATGACTCAAAAGAAAGAGTAAAGGATAGCATCATCCAGGCAACGCAGAGCCAGCACTGGGCAAGAAGTGAGCTGGTTAATGCTGTATAAACAAACATTCATCATGTTTCAGGAAAATTCAATCCAGAAGAAATAGAAATATGAAAAGAAAAACACAATTTCTTATTTGTCTCTTAGCTTAATGGCCTTGTAAATAAAGAACAAAAGTTGTTAAAAGGAGTAAATTCCAATAGAAAGAATTAGGAAAGGGACATCTTAGCCAAAGACAAAGACTCAAAGGTGTTCTGGGAGGGGGACCAGATCAGATCTTGAGAATCAGTGGACAGTGACATTTGGAATAATGTAAAATAAACAGGGCCTCCCTGGTGGCACAAGGGGTTAAGCACCACACTATGAAGCAATCCGCAGCCTCTGCAGCATGAGTTTGATCCCCGGGCAGCCATGGAGCAACCCTCATGGCAAAGCAGACCTCACCTGTCTCGCCCGCTGCTCCCCTCAGCAGTGTATTTCATTCAGTCTGCCTGTTCTGTTCCCCACTCTGTCTCTGGTAAATCCTCTCACCCCCCACATCTCTGGCCTGTACCCCAACTCTTGTATGCATAAATAAATCTTTTTAAAAATAATGTAAAATAAACAAAAGGTCTAAAAGATTAAGAGTTAATTTGCTTTGACCAACATTCATTCACTCAACAAATATTTCTTGAGCATATATTATGCACCAGACAGGGTACTTGGTGCTGGTACAAACACAGACATGATCCCTGTCCTCAGGGAGTTTACTGTCAAATAAGGGAGACAGATATTTATCAGACACACAAACAACTGCTTCACACCATATGTACTGAATAAAAGGGTCACAGAAAAAGTGGTTTTATCCCAAAGAAAGAGAGAGAGTTAGCCAGGTGCAGAGAAGAAAGGGAATTGGGAAGAAATTGGAATGAGCAAAAGTGATCTGGTGGAAGAAGAGCAGGAACACAGGACAGAGAAACAAAGATATGGACAGAGCAGAAAGAGCTAGAGAGGGACAAAGACATGATTTGCATCTTCAAAAGAAAACTCAAATGAGCTATAAAGCCATGAAAAAACATGAAGGAAACTGAAAGGCTAACTAAAAGAAGCCAATCTGAAAAGGCTACATTCTGTGTGATTCCAACTATATGGCATTCTAGAAAAAGCAAAACCATGGCGACAGTAAGAGTCAGTGGCTGTCAGGGGTTGGGGGGAGGAGGGATCATTAGGCAAAGCACTGAGTGTTGGAGCTGCCCTCTCTATTCCCCAGGGCCCTTGGGGCAGCCTGCATGACCTTCCAGGTTGGTTGCAAAGCTCATTGCTTCCCCATCCTCCCAGGACATGGGCACTAGCTGCCCAGCTCCATCCCGACACCTGAGCACTGGGCCATGGTCTGATCACTGCCCTCGATGTCCTAAGTAAGGGTGAGGGTTCACTCCTTTTGAGAAGCCTGTAAAGGCGCAGGTTTTTGGTTGCCTGACTGCGCAGAACAGCATGGTGTCCCAGCGCTCCAACTGTTTTGGGGTGCTGTGAACACTGGGGCATGCCCGCCATTCATGGTGAGCTAGCCCTGTTGGGGAGAGCTTGCAGAGGACCTCCTGTGCTGCAGTGTTGGCTGCCTTACGTACCATGCATTAGTTTCAGTAAAGAAAAAAGGGAGATTTTTGGTTAGAGGTTGAAGTTTTATTACCTTGTGGTGGTTTTATCCTTTGATTGGTTAAAGAAAGTTCAGTAGAAACCTCAATAGAGCTCCTGAGACACCCATAAATTTTCTCTCTTTACATTAGACTAATTTTGACTAACTTGATATCTATTTGGTAACTTAATGGGAGGCACTGTCATGTAGGAAAAATGTTATTAACATTTGATGTTCAAAAAGGTTTGCTTGTAAATTCAGGTGGTTCTTGTTCTGCAATACCAAAGTTTTGGCATTTACTAAAATTGGGGGAAAGTTAGCAGGAAAGAGAGCTCAAGCTGCTCCCAGACCCCAAGCAGATGGTGCAAAAGGACCTGGATAGAGGGGCGCATGCAGGACAGTGAACCTGTGAGAATTGGAGCATGGGAGGCCGGTGGTTCTCGAGTACTGGAGCATGGAGTCTCACGTGCGTGCTGAGTGGAGGGGCAGGGAGCAGGCTTGAGTCCAGGCTCGGGACCACAGCGAGTGCTGATATTCACTGGTATTTCAGATGACAGTGGTCTGATAGACAGATAATACATATAGCAGCAGGGTGAGGGTTCCTGGGGGTCAGATCTCCCACACCGCCTGCCACCGTCACAGAGTGCTTGCAGCAAGGGCTGTGACCACCGCCACCCTGAGCAGTTTTGCACCAAACTTCCTCTCTTGGATTCCTCTTCTTCCTGTGATGAGCGGATAAATCCAGCCCTAGTGCAAACGTTTCCCTTTTTATGCCAAAACTCGACACAGCTTTGACACCTGACAGAAAGATCTAATGACACTGCAACCCAGCATCTGGGCATGTGGCTTTCATGAAGAAATGGTGACGAAAATTATAAGGAAATTGTGGGAGCAGCTGGTACGTGTACCTTCTCCCAGTCCTACCTGCCAGTCCTACCTGCCAGGTCTCCCTCAACCTTGTTGATGAGAAGGAAGTGTTCTTTTCTTCTTTTTTCTGCACCAAAGTCTCTTTTGTGTGTATTTGTGGTGGTGGGTGGCCAGGCTTAGGACTGGTGAGAGAGATTCTGACGCAGTGACAGGTTTTTAAGACCTTTTGCCTGGACAATAGGAAAAAAACTAAAGAAATCTGAATAAAAAGTGGACTTTAATAATAATGCACCAATGTGATTTCATTAATTGTAACAAATGTGCCACACTAATATGAGATAATAGTAGGAGAAACTGGACAGATAAATGAGAACTGTCTTGCTTCACAATTCTTTACATCTAAAACTATTCTTAAAAACAAAGTTTATCTTAAAAACAAAACAAAAGTTGACCATTTTTATCTCTCAAAAATATGACATTAATGTAAAATAGTTCTTAAAATATTTGCTTTCAAGAAGGAGCTTCAGAATAGACCACATGAATAAAATATAGCGCAGGCTGTGGAGAAACTGATTTCTCTGGAGAATAAGAAGATAATACCCGGCACCTATTCAGGATGTGAAGGATCACAGAAAGAACAGGCTGTGGGAAGGGAAACTATTCAGTTAGCCTCCCGCTACAAAAACCATAAATATAGGGCCTCCCCTGGTGGTGCAGGTAGTTGAGCGCCGCACTGTGAAGTTGTCCGCAGCCTCTGCAGTGTGGGTTCGATCCCAGCCAGCTGGTGAGGGTCCCACATGGCACAGCAGACCTCCCCTGTAGCACCCCCAGCTCCCCTCAGCAGTGTTTTCGCCAGTCTACCTGTTCTGTTCCCCACTCTGTCTCTGGTGAATCCTCTCACCCTCCTGTGCACTTGGCCTGTATCCTGGCTCTTGGATAACTAAATAAATCTTAAAAAAAAAAAAAAAACCATAAATATAAACATGAAACTTGGCTCTGACTCTGTTTTTGAGAAAGGGGAGGTGTCACCAGCTGATTTATTTTCACTGCCCACTAAGTTGAGACTCGCTCCAAAGAGGGGAAAATGAGCCACCAATGAGAAAAGGCCCAGACAACTACGAAAGACATCACTTCAGAACTTCCAATTGTGTCTGCCTGCTAGTCAAGTGCTGAACAGCTCTGACAGGTCATTTCTTCTCCAGAAGATGGAGCTTTATGCTAAAATATGGATGCAAGATAAGTTGGCAAGCAGGGTCCAGAATGATAAGAGTTCGAAGAAAATGCACAAAATGTGGTCTATATCAAGGAGGTTTCAAAAGCATTTTCAATCTCCTTGGAGATGAGTTCGTTTGACCCAAATCACCCACCCATTATAAACATCCATTGCTCTGTTTTTATGCAGGCAAAAAAGAAAATTTCAGTGGGAGTCTTAAAAATGATTATGTATCATCTTGATTTTAGATGGCATTTCTCTTCCCGGAAGTCTAAAGGCTCACTATTAATTTGTTGTGCAATTTGTATGTTGAAGGAGGTGACATTTAAGTTCACTGTTCTTTTTTAAATTCACTTTTCTAGTAAGTTTATTACACAGACATGAATTTTCTCTAAAATATTCAGATGTTAGATCAATTTCTCATGCTTCATTCTAAAACAGATCAATCTGAGTTAGCCCTGTCTGTCATATTTTTCTCATTTCTAGCCTCCACATGTAAAATAAACCCTAAGGAAGAAATCTGAGTGGCATACTGTCATGGGCTGAACATTCATGTCCCCCTCCAAACTCATGTTGAGCTCCTAAACCCCCACTGTGAAGGGATCAGAAGGTGATACCTTGGGGAGGTGATAAGGTCGTGAGTGTTAGGCCTTCATGAATGGGATCAGCAGCCTTAAGAAAGAGGTCCAGGAGCACTGCTTTTCATCTCCTATCATGCCAGGAAACAGAGAGAAGATGATCATCTATGAAAGAGGAAACAGGCTCTCACCAGACACAGGATCTACCAATGCCTCAATCTTGGCCTCCCCAGTCCGCAGAACTACAAGAAATAAATGTTTGTTTTTAACCCAGCCAGTCTATGGTATTGTTATAGAAATCCAATGGATTAAGGCACATACTGTGATTCATTTGTCCATCTTTGACACATCTTAGTGACTAGAGAAACAGTCCTATGAGGAACCAGATGACTCCTGTGTCCACCTCTATGTGTGGACAGCAGTATAGGGAAATGTGACTAACCACTGCCCCCTCTTCAGGCCAACGAATCCTAACAAAATTTATATTATGTTCGCTGGGAAGAAGAGCGGGAACTAGACTATTTTTAGATAATAAATAATGTCTGCCAAGCTAAATGTACTACTTAGCTATTGCTGTGTAACAAAACTACCCCAAAACTCAATGACTTAAGGGCCTCCCTGGTGGCGAAGGGTTAAGACGCAACCTATGAAGCAATCCACAGCCTCTGCAGCACAAGTTCTATCCCCAGGCGGCCAAGGAGCAACCCACATGGTGCAGCAGACCTCTCCTGACTCGCCCAGTGCTCCCCTCAGCAGTGTACTTCGGTCAATCTTCCTGTTCTGTTCCCCACTCTGTCTCTAGTGAATCCTCTCACCCCTCACACCTCTGGCCTGTACCCCAGGTCTTGTATGCATAAATAAATAAATCTTAAAAAAAAACTCAATGATTTAAAACATTACGCATTTAAAGTCTAAACAGGGCAGCTGGGTGGTTCTGTTGGACTAAGCTGGATTCACATGTCCACTTGTGTTAGGTGAGGGTTTGGTAGGTAGTTCTGATGGTCTAGGCTGGACTTTATCACATGACAGGAGCTGAGCTGCCTGCAGGCCTCTCTTAATGGGAGGAGTTATGAGGTTATAGGAGTTGGGTTATAGTCACTTTTGCAATCACCCCAATATACAATGTTTTTAGTCTGAGTAAACAATGTGCATGCTTGTAAGGATAGATCATGTTTCCAAGTATAGATAGATCACATCTGAGATGCACAAAATGGAATTTCATTATCCTTACAATCTCATACCCCCACATTTTATGCAATCATATAATTAGAACCACTGCATTTTGGTGGGAGGGTTATTATATTTACACACCACATCCACTGTATGTATGCTGGTTATTGATTCTCCAAGGACCTCTGATAAAACCCATTGATCAAGCAAAGCTAAGGTGACTGGACTGATTGCAGTAAGATAGACCATCAAGCTGTCAGGGTCTTGGTAGTAACTCAAAAGAGGGAATCAGAGTCAGGGAGGATAAACCTTTCCACTACCTTCTTATGTTCCTGCTGGAAAGCCTATGAATAAGCTAGTGAAAGATAAATTAAAGGGGGGAAGAAAAAAAATTGGGAAAATGAATAAACAAAAGGGTAACCATGCTGTCTGTACCTTTATTATCTTTCACTACCTTTGATTAATAATTTTGTGCACCAGAGTTCACAGAAAAGAACTGCAACTCAAATAAGAGGTTAGACTCGGGGCCTTACATACCTTTTTAGCAAAGGAAAGAGAGTTTGGGCCTCAAGGTAATAAATTATGGGGAAATGATTAGGAAATAGATGGAGAGAACTGTTGGTACACAATCTCAGGAGTTCCCCACGTATAACCTGAAACTGTCCACACACACACACACACACACACACATACACGCACACACGCACACACCCCGCCAATGCACAGTAGGGAAAGAAAAAGAAAAAGAAAAAGGTAGACCACTACAGCTTGGTAAGTGGAGTTTTAGTAAGCAAGGGGACTTAGTTAAGAAGCTTGGCTTGGGCAGCCTCAAGACCGAAGGAGCTCTACACCCACCCAACAGAATCTTAAAAGTTTGTAAAGAGACCTTAGCTGGGTTCGGTCACGTATAGCATCCAGGTGGTCTCAGCAACACATTACTGTCTCAGGGCCGTCCTTGAAGGGCTTCTATTTGGAACACTGGGCGGAACATACATTCCAAGGTCAGAGAGGCAGCATGGGGGCTCCCTTTGCCCCAGTCTAGCTCCACGTGTAACAATGTGATATCCACAGAAAGGGGGTGCTCCAGGTTCCCTGCCTCACCCAAGGGAGGGTGGAGCTAGACAGTGAGGAGAAGCTAGAGAAGAGGGAAGACAGAAGGCGATCAAGAAGACGACCTGTAGGAGGCACACGGAACAGGGACATGTGAAGAAACTGCACTTACTTCTCAGCTTTGGACTTGGACCACGGACTTGGGAGACACTTGAAAGAGACAGTGTGGGTGAGAGACCTGTGGAGAGGCCAACAACAGCAACCCTTATCTTCACTTGTATTTTGATTTTGCTCCTTTCATCCCAGACTTGCCTGGTCCCTTCTGCCCCTTTTTTATGGGTACCCCCAGAAGATATCTTAGACTTGTGGCAGTTTTCAGACCTCAGTGGCCCTACTTTGGGCCAACCCTGTTTGGCTAGGTATATACCCATGAGGGGATAGGTAACTCTGGGTGCTTCATGGGGAAACTTTTAACTATATTCTCTCCTCTTTCTCACACATTGATTGTATTAAAGTTCCTTCCTAATGAAGATTTTACAAACTAGAGTATCTTTTGTCTTGATGCTGCAGATGAAAGAACCTATTTAGAATGAGCAAGTTTTGGGGGGAGGGGTACTGGTATGCCCCTTACCCTGCCCTAAACACAGGGACATGTCATCCCTTCCCCACAAGAACTGACAGGAGAAAAGAGTTACTTTAATAATGTACGTTGGTGTAGATTCCCTGTCTTTGCTGAGAAGAGTCTTTTTCTCCCTAGCACTGAGAATACAGCAGGGGGGAATCCTACTTAAAAGGAAATTTATGTCCCATTTTCACTTCAATAATGAGAGGGCAGAGAACTCTTCCTATATTTGTTGATTCCTATATTTGTTGACTTCAGTGTAAAATAATCCTTACACCAGAGTAGCATATTTGAGGTGGCAAAGCCTTTTTTTTTTAAAGATTTATTTATTTATGCATACAAGAGCTGGGGTGTAGGCCAGAGATATGGATGGTGAGAGGATTCACCAGAGACAGAGTTGGGAGCAGAACAAGCAGAAATACACTACTGAAATACACTGCTGAGGGGAGCAGCGGGTGAGACAGGAGAGGCCTGCTGTGCCATGTGGGTTGCTCCCTGGCCAGGGATCAAACTTGTGCTGCAGTGGCTGCGGACAGCTTCATAGTGCTACGTCTTAAGTCCTTGTGCCACGAGGGAGGCTCCTGAAGTGGCATATTCTGATCCCCTTTACCAACAAAGAGTAATTGCAGAAATTTGGAGGCTGGGTGGAGTGATCTTAATGTGGGTTTTTGCAAGACAGGGAACCATCTAGGGTTGGGCATAATTTAAGACATAATAATTTGGGGTAGGCGTGCCAGTGATTCAGAAGTCTCCAAGCAAATCTTAATAAGCAACCCCTTTTACCTGTTTTGAGGTCTTATCCTCCAAGAGCAAGTGTTTCTTGGAATAGTTAAATGTTTTATGCCTGGTGTCTGTATTATTTAATATAAACATGGAAAAGTTTTCCTCCATATAGTTTAATTCAGGGACAGGAAGTTATGTCATTTTTCTCATATATATTCAGTGTGTTTTATTTAGCGCCTACTTTTTTCCAACTTGGGCTGGCTCTGGATGAAATATTCTATGACCTTACTTCTTAAAGCATGAAATGATTTTGAACTACAAACAAAGTTGGTTTAAATCCAGGCAAAACAGTCAACAACACTGAAAAAGCTAGCTCAAATCTAAGTAGGGAATGAGCTGAAAGGCCTGATTTCACTATTTTTGCAAGCAGGACACAAACTCCCACACTAACTCTTAAAAATCACTTCATCTTCAGAAGTCAGTTTTCTCAACCAAGGTTTAGTGCATTTTTACAGTAACACTGTAAAAAGCTCTGACATTGACAGATTCCAAAGAAAATGAGGCAAGATATAAAACTTAGACTACTACTCATTGAACATATGGCTAGATGCTTTATTTAAAGGAAAGGACAAGAAATTCAGAAGGGCTATAATTAGAAAGCAACTTCATGCACTGCTCCCAAGAACAAGTAGCTTTCTGGGACCCTGAATGTTTAAGATAATGGCCCCTGACATTTTGAAAAACGGTTGTACTGTACCAAGTCAATAAACATTAACAGGCACACTCCATAGCAGAAAATTCTGTAATGTGACAAGTTTTCTGTTGTCTATTGACAGGGTAAAGATGATGGACTATGAGCGTTTCCTTTGTTGCCATGGTGATGGTTTCCTTTCAGGATGGACAACTACAGCATGATTTAGAGGGTTCAGCCGATGCCGTTACAAGCTGAGGTGGGTGGAAATCAGCCTTCTTTGCTGATATAATCAGGAAGCCCTGTTCCAACCTGCCGAAGGCCAGCTCCGGCAAAATGTCGTGACAGGGGTTCCTGAAAGGGTGAGATGGCGTCGGCAAAACGGGAATGAGGGAAAAGGGAGCGAGGAGACACAGACACTTGATCAGGGTGCAGGTATCTCCTACTGAGGGTCTCAGCGGGTCTTTATTAATACATTCAGGCAAAGCGGTGCGATTACACCAACATAGGCATGGAAGCAAAGCAGAAACAATCAGTGCATTCTTTTCCCATAGACTTCTGGCTCCTACGTGCTCTCAGCAAGAAGGCAGCCTTCAAGGTTAATAGATAAAAAAAACTAAACCTTACACTAAAACTCATTATTTCAGCTTAGCCAATTACCTAAGACGGCCGATAGCCGTGGGTACACTCCTATCAGCTAAAGCCTAAGCATCAAAAGACTCCTCTATCCATATGGCCTTCAGCCGGAGACCAGCTGCTTCCTGGTTATCAGCTAACCGTGTTTTCTACCTAGAAACTTCTTAACACAATTAACTTCCTAGATCATTAAAAAACTTTCCTAAGAAATTTCTAAAAAAGGCAAAAGAAGGAATTACTGTAGTTGTTGTCCTGGATTGCTTGTGAGGCATGTTCATGTACAACAAATTATTTCCCATTGTCAGGCAAGCCAAATTTACAGTGTTTAATTTTTAAGCAGGTATTTCTTTGTGCCATTTACTTGCAGTATTCTTATACGTATAATTTATTGCCCAATGTACTTTCCAAGAAGCTTTTTCTTATATGACCAAGAACAAAAAACAAGGGGATGTTCGTGGGTTGCAGATTAATCTTCGGCCCCACGGTATGGGGTGCAGGGAATCTTCAGCCCCCAGCGTGAGGCTCTTTGGAAATCTTCGGCCCCACAGTGTGAGGCCCTTTCTTTTGTTTACCAGCGTCTTAGCTGGTTGGGGCAGCAAGGCCCCCTGCTCCAACCCTGCTCCATTCCATTCTTAGCACAGCAACAAGCACAACCTTAGACAAGATTCTTCTTTGTCATGTCCTAGTTCACAAAACCCATAAATGCCGTCTTTCCCATTAGCCTTACCTGCATATCCTGGATGCTAACTCTCTCCACAATTTACCTTGGGCCAGTCTCTCTGCAGAAGGTTTTATACACCTCTGCACAGCTGTCCCGTCTGCCTAGAACGCTCTCCCGCCAGGCCCTTGCAGGGCTGACTTCCCCTCTCCCTCAGGTGGCAGGAAATCCTCACCTTTACAGGAAGGAAGATCTTCCTTGCCACCAGAGATACCTTAAGTCTTCTCCTTGGCCTCACCCTTTTCAACTCTCATTTGTTTTCACCATGATTACCCCACATTGTAAATGTGTTATCTGGCTGCTCACATATGCGCTGTCCTCGTCTCCTAAGAGAGCACGACATCCATGAAAAGGAGGGCCCTGCTAGTCTTGTCAACTAGAATATTCCAGGTGCCTGCCACTTCTAAATTCAATACATATGTGTTCACTAAATGAATGATAAAGGTCAACTCAGGCTCCTAACTCATGGTTTGTCTGAATTATCCAGACATATGTCTTCCTTTTCACCTTATTTTGCCTCTACAAAAATCACCCTTAAATAAAAATCTCTAGCTAATGGCAAGGGTACCAAAGCGTGGAGGATTCCTTTCCTTCACCCCCAAACAAATGTAATCACCCATCCCCTGAACTCCTAGATTTATTACTTTGGCCTTTGCTTCCTTGTGGCACTCAATGCTTTCTAATCTGTGGCTGTGTTTTCAAAAGAACCCTTGCTGCATTTCTTGCTAGGCTGTACTTCTCAAAAGGGAGAACCATTTCCTGCAGACCTCTGCTTTCTGGTCCTGCTTGACTAGTGGTGGACTTTGGAGTCATGTCCTGGGTTTAGGGTCTACCATGGGAATGTAAGTCAATTATTTTACCACTATGAGCATCTCCTGTGTACTACAGGCTTCTCACATGTACACTGGGATGATCATAATGAAGCCAGCAAACCATGCCTGGCCCAGTTTTGAGGAGCCATGACTTATCAGTGGGTGAGGAGCACTGAGTAAGCATGAGCTGGACCAGCAGGTGCTAAGGAACCCTGCAAATGGACCACACGCCCTCAAGGGAAAGCAGCGCCCCTTGTGAAACACTGGGAGAGGAACGAGGTCACCAGACTAAGGTGGGAATGGAAGACTGGGTTATGTGATAAAAGATGCTGATTTATTCTGTAGGCAATGGGGAGTCAGTGATGGATAACCCCCAGCATTTTATTATGAAAAATTGTAAACATACAGAGAAGTTGCAAAAATTTTCTAGGGAGTACTTACATACCTATCACCTAGATTCTCCAATTGCATTTTTCTGTACTTGCTTTATCATGTATCTACAGCACTGAAGGAAGAAGTTAGGTGACCGGTAGACAGCTAGTCAGAGACGTGGGACCCCAATCAGTGACAAATAGGGTGGGCCCCGGCAATTATAAAATAAAATAGAACCCTTGTAAAATGACCCAGTGAAAACAAGAAGAGCAAGCAAAATGACAAAGGCCACTGGGGACTGACCAACCAGAAGACCGCAACTTCCTCACCCCACATGACCCTAGAAAGAGACACAAAGGCTTACCCAAAGACCCCTTGATGGCCATGTGCTCCTGTCTGTTCGGAGAGCTTTCCTGTCCTCCTCCTTTTCTGACAATAAACTTCTTGCTTTCCTGTCTAACTCTGGTCTCGATGTTGAATTACTTCCTGGCTGAGACAAGGTCCAAGGACTGAGCTTTTGGGGTCTAGCTCCTGGACTCCAGCACAATTCAGCACCACTCATCCCCCAGCCCCACCTCTGAGCAGGCACCATGTCTGTTCAGGGCTCATTCATCTCAGGCCACTTCTGGGGAGGTGCCTATACAGAGGGGAGCTAGCCTACCGAGCACTACATGCTCACAGCGTGCCACCCCTCACCCCGTCCGCAGAGCCCCACACCTCTCTTCACTGAATCCTGCTGACTCACATCAGCCGTAGCACCAGCACGCACAGGGCAGGTTCACTAGCAACTCAGGCAGATTGATAAAGGAGAGTCCCAGAGCCCTCAGTGGATCTTTTCAGGCTTTAATGCTCTCGCTCAGGGAACAAGGCACACTGGGCAGGGAGGCTGGCACACAAGGATACAGGCCCGGGATAGGCAGGATGTTCCGGGAGGCAGGTAGGTATCCAAGCCTCCAGCCCCCCATGAATCTTTACTCTTTTTCTGGGCTTTCTCTCAGAGTCTCTAGCCTCTTCTACATGTAGTCATGCATCCTCCCATAGCCATCTTCCCATAGCCGTCCTCCTGTAGCTGTTCTCCATTTCTGAGTGACGCAGCCCTTACAGCACTGGCCTCCAGGCTCAGGGGTGCACACCTACACATGCCCACACCCACGCTCCAGGTGTCCACAATCAGGCACTCATGCCCTCACCCACACTCCCAAGCATGTTCTGCGTCAACACCATCAAGGCAGCAGATGAAGCCACAGAGGCTAGTGGTGAAAAAGCCTGCTTAATTCATTTACCCTACAAGAGAGTTTGCTTTGGCAGAGAACAGAATAAAATCAGAGCAACACAGAGAAGATCAGCACAAACCTATGCAAGGGTGACACACAAATTCATGAAATGCTCCTTATTTTTACCCCCATAGAAAAGTAGTATAGAAGGCTACAAGGCTGTTGGTCTTCATGACCCTAAACCTCAAGACCTTATTAGAAGGGGCCCCCAATTTTATACTCTCTCAGTCCACATTTCTTGCAAAGCGTTTTCTTTACTTAAAGCCACAAGAGAATTTAGTTATTTTACTTAGAGGCCAGCTAGCTGCTCTGCACAGGGAAAATGTTATCCCACTGAGGATAACAAGTGAGGATGGCCTTGGTGGAAGGGAGCAGAGCAGATAGAGGTCCTTGGAAAAATAATAAAGAGTTCAAAGTAGCACTGTGAATTTGGGAAAGAAAGAGCTCATTATAGAACAAGATAAGTAAATGCCAAGAGCCTGGGCTGAGATAGAAAACAGGGCCCCACCCCTTGGGGAGGAAGAAGAGGAGGTGGTGAGGTGGGACCGTGAGAACCAAGGAAGAACAACTTAGAGAGCAGAGGGAAGGAGGTCAGGGACCTGTAAGACATGTCTGCACCTGCTTCCTGGACCTCCATGGCAGGGCTGTGTCTTTGCCCCCATTGGCTAGGGAACTGAAGTTAAAGGCTTCAAAATGAATGGTAAAGCTAAGACACATAGGGCTAGGGCTAACTTGTGCTAGGGAAGTGCTTTTCATACATTAAACCATTGAATCCTGTCAAAGAAAATCAAGACCTGGAGTGAAATAGACTTTACTAAGGAAAATTGCAATAGGGGACAAGGGACCTCAGTGTAGAACTGGGTTTAGGGGCCTCCCTGGTGGCACAAGGGTTTGAGCACAGCACTGTGGAACTGCCCACTGCCTCTGCAGCATGAGTTTGATCCCTGTCCAGAGAGCTACCCACATGGCGCAGCAGACCTCTCCTGTCTCCCCAATGCTCCCCTCAGCAGTGTATTTCAGTCAGTCTGCCTGTTCTGTCCCCCACTCTGTCTCTGGAGGATCCTCTCACCCTCCGTACCTCTGGTCTGTACCCCAGTTCTTGTATTTATAAATAAATAAATCTTTAAAAAAAAAAAAGAAATGGGTTTAGTTCTAAACACAAGGACACTTGGAAATTCATAGCCCAGGAGCAGTTGGGGGTCGGTGGATACAAAATCACTAAAAGGAGACATCAGGGGTGAAATGTCTCTGACCACACAACCTAACAGGATTCCTGCAGAAGGCCAGCCATGGAGCTGACAGCCCATGAAGCTGATGGGGAATAAGGAATTTGGTCAGAGATCTAGGGTGATCAGATACGGAGGGCGGGGGATTCTGGCTACACTGACCCGACAAGATTCTTGCTAAAACCAGGAATGCGGAAGTCCAAAAGTGGAGACCTAGCTGGGAAGAGATATCAGAGGAGATCGTCAACCCTGAAAACAACTCTCTGAGACAGAGTATTATCACCTTTCAGAAAGGAGAGACCAAAGTGGAGAGAGGCACTCAGCACAGCACACCTGGAGAGTGGACACCGCAGAAGTAACACTACGCTGACATGCTGTACATGGCAGCCATGTTCTGCTAATCAGCAGTGCCCTGACTCTCTCCTTTGCATCTTAATTTCCACTATTTGGAGGATGACTGCCTCTTAGAGGTGGCTAGCACGACCTCCCCAGGTGAAATCTGTATATTGCACACATAACAGATCACAGTGGAGTGAAAACATAACATTTATCTGCACAGGGAAACCACAGAATCCCTGTGGCTCACTTGATAGCAATATTCACTTTACTGCAGTGGTCTGGACCTGCCGTATCTGGAAGGAATGTCTGTAACAGGCAGCTGCCCTCAGGGTGTGACCACAGTTCCTGATGTCTCAACTCTGAGATCTGGAACCTTTAAGGTTGGACGAATTGACTACACTGGATGGAATTCAGTTTATTTCTTCAGATTTGAAGACATCTCGTAGCCAAGTTTCATAATGCCTTTATATTTTAAACTGTGTTCTCTGCCGATTTATCTGGCAGTTATCAGAGATAACTTGATGTCAAACAAACATTATACTTGAAAACAGCAATAATTTGATTTTTCATGACACCATGAGATGGTTAAGCAGTCATTTGGCTGGCTTCACCCAGGGTTACCCATGTGGCTGCCTTTAGCTAAGGGGACAGCTGAGCTGGTTGGTCCCAGATATTCTCACTCCCATGACTGGCAATGGTGCTACTACTGGCTGGGGCAACCTGGTCCTCCCCATTGTGGCTTCTCATCCCACCTCAGGCTCCACAGGCTTCCACACAATGGTCCCAGGCTAGCATTTCAAGACAGCACAGGCAGAAGCTGCAAGATCTCTTGCGGCCTGAAGTCAGAAGTTGCACAAAATCCCTCCCACTGCATTCTACTGATCAAGGCAAGTCACACTAGTCCAAATTCAAGGGCAGAGAAACAGACTCTATCTTTAAAGGCAAAGTATCCCGCTGCAAACATGCCTATATACAGGGAGGGGAGGACCTGTTGCAGGTACTCTTAAAAAAGTACCACAAATCACACGATTGCGCAGCTTCATTGTAGACTTGTTAACAAAGGGAATCAACAAAAGCAAAGGGTAGTTCACAAAGCATGCCTTTAGAAAAGGGGTCTTAGAAAAAAGAGGGGGGAGGGAGGGCTATATTGCAAGATCAGGTTGCAGAAATTCCTGGTTAAAGATTGTTAGTCTCATCACAAAACTGGTTAAAGACTATGAGATTGTCGGGCCTCCACAGGTGGCGCAGCAGTTGAGCGCTGGGCTGCGAAGTTGCCTGCAGCCTCTGCAGTGCCGGGTTCGATCCCGGGACTCCGGCGATGGCCCCACATGGCGCGCAGACCTCTCCTGCCTTGCCCGCTGCTCCCCTCAGCAGTGTACTTCGGTCCTTCTGCCTGCTCTGCTCCCCACTCTGGCTCTGGTGAATTCTCTCAAGCTCCCATGCTTCTGACTATATCCAGTGCTTGTATAAATAAATAAATTTAAAAAAAAAGACTATGAGATTGTCAAACTCATGACTTCAGTAGTTGTTTATGGTAAATTCTAATTTCACAAATAGGGCTGATAATCAGATATTAGGACCAACTAACAAAGATATCAAATAATAAAACACTTCTATCAATAAATTGTTCAATTTTGCCATCAGTTACCTGCACAATGTAACTTGACATTTTCTCAACATTTTGACAATTTTTATATTTCAATACACAGCTCTCTTTACAATACCAATCACTTTCCACATCCTGGCTTCTTGGATAAATATACTATGGTAAAAATGAAAAGCCTGCTGAACATACAGCATATAAAATCTTCCCTAGTTGTAGATTTTTTTTACTTTAATATTATATCAATAATAGCAGCATACATCCAAATTTGAATCATAATTTCCTTGTTTTTCTGACTTTTTTCTTGAACTGTTTTTAGTGGTTTTCTTGACATCACATCAAACATAACATTTACGTGTGTTAGGATGCTTTGAGTAGCAAACAATGGAGGTGCTTATTCACAGTCTAACAATAATAAGAATGTACTGAACCACAAAATTAATAAGCCCAAAGAGAGTGCAGACTTCAGCTGAGACCTGATAAGCATAACACAAGGTAACTGGAGGAAACTTAGCAAGACCTGGTGAAAAAGAAGTGACAGCTCCAAAACGGAGTCCGACGTGCTAAACCCATCAAGACTTAACAATTAGCCCCCTGCATTTACTACCTCCCCCAAGAATGCTGTCTTAAATGGCCAGTGTGGAATTTTCTAGCCAGCGCTCCAGATGCCATCCTTTCTAGCCTCCAAAGTCAGATGTGATCATCTGTCATACAAGCCCTTTGCATTCCCCACAGGTCAGGCTGACTAAGTTTGAAGTAAGCCTTTTTCTTTTATGACCTCTTTGCAGTGCCTCTAAAAACCTCTCCCTTTCTGTAGTCTTTTGGAGCCCCTTTTTACTTGGTCAAATTTGTTTCTACCTAAATGCAGAAATATATACCTAAATGCAGAAATTTCACCTTGAAATGATGATCATACAAGGACTCCAGCCAACGCCACACCCTGACCCCCATAAGTCACTCTCCCTGACTGGGTTTTTATTCCTCATGTCCTGAGGGAGGGACAATGCCCTTCTCAGGAGGGAGAAGATGAGACTATTGTCCTAATACCATCAAGAATGAAGAGTAATTAATTTTGCTCTGAAAAAGGAGTCATGACAGGGGGCAGGGCTGTTACAACAAATGGCGAATGGTGCTAACATGTGGGCCTCGGTAAGAACAAATGTCCTGACTGACTAAAGGACGGTTTCACTTAGCAAAGCAAGACAGAGCTTCCAAGATCACAGGAAAAGAGACTCCCCAGACTACAGCCAAACTGCAAGAAGGGACACTAAAAGGACAACAATGCCTGAGAGGCTCTCCTCTGGGGACACCTTCCCAGAGCACTAGCTTCTTAGCCTTTCATTTCCAACAAGCACAGTGCTCCTGCTTTACCGAGTATTCTGAGATGCCACTGCACTCTTAAGAGAGATTCAACATCCCACTGGGCTAGGTGGTCACACTATGAGTCAAAATATAGTGACAATTACTATACTAGTAACTGTTACTAATCATGCTATAGAGCAAACCATAGGAAAATTGCCAGAACCTTTTTATGGTATACACGCTTACATATTTACAGAAGTAATGCACAAATACATTCCTGTTCTTTTTTAAATTGCATAAGCCTATAGTGAAAAAAATATATTAAAACATATAATTCTAAGATAAAATTTCTTTCCTTTGCTCACCTCCTTCAACCACAACCTGCCCCATCCCATCTCCTTCAGAAGTGACTCTGACCTTTTTAAATGAATATCTAGAAGCAAGGACTGCAGTGGTCTGACGGGTGGGGTAGAATCCTTTGACTTCCTGGTCTTTATAACTCAATGATAGTCACCCCCTCAAATCGAAGCCCTCCAGGCATGAAAGGCCATTTGTTGTATGGGATTTTTATTTATTTATAAGAAATTTTATCTGGAAAGTCAAGCCCTGCCAGACATAAATCTCCAGGACTTCATCAATGCATCAAGCTGAGCAGTGAAGGACGCAGGGCCTGATGAAGACTTCTGGGTTTGTATTGATGAATTCAGAGCAGGTAAAAACTCCTAAGAGTGCCTCTTCTCCCCTTTCTTTATTCTCCCACCTCCCTTGTTGCTGAAATATTCTTTTTGACAACCTCACACATTCCAAAGGCTTCGATTACTGCCTTCATTAATAACAATCCCAAAGCTCTCCCCTGCGGTCGGACCAGGAGTGTCATGATGTATGTTTGTGTTGCTGGCCAGAGGCCGTGGGTCCTTGACTTCCTCACTCAAGATTGACATGAGGACTCTGGCCGTGGCAGTGGATTTTGAAGCTGAGATTTACTGAAGGGACAGAGTGACAGAAAGTTCCAAGGACTCCTCAAGGGTAAGTGTCTTCCCAAAGGACAAAGTCTCTCCTTTATATGGGCCTAACACAAGGGACGATGTTACTTCCAATCTGGGGGGAAAGGAGGTGGTTTTGGTGCACCCTGGCACAGCTGCAGAAGAACATGCTTCTTCTTGCCTTCCATGTTCAGAAAATGGAAGACAAATTCTGCCCAGAGGCAGAGATCTTAACATTGTAATGAAGATAAGGTTAGGGTTAATTCGGGGGTTTTCCTCAAGATGTTTGTGTCACCAACTGGTCTCAACCAGTCAGTCTGCAGTTTAGTAGGCTAGTAACCTTTCCACTCTGTGGTCACACTGAATTGTTGTGATAACTGTCTAAAACAAAGAAGTTTCTGGGGACAAGGTGAAGCAATAATTTGCAGTAAAACATTAAACAGTGATTTACAGGCACTATTGTTACTATTGTTCCCAAAATATCATGCAAAGCAGAAAAGAAAATGTATCCAGGAGGCCTCTCCCTGCCAGCGGAGAGCTGCTCCTCAGCCTGCAGTGAACAGTAATGTGTCACCCTTGACTTTCCCTCTTCCTCAGCTCCCAAGTTCAGCCAGCTGCTGCACCCGTGTACCCTGGACCTGACTAGGGTAGGCTGAGCTACTGATAGGGCAGCTGGGGGAAGGGTGAGGCAGGCCCCCCAGGAGCAGCAGCCTCAAACCACAGGATGAATTTATTATTTTTTTCTGTGAGTTCTGCCACTTAGCACAGCAGAGTGTGACTCAGACACATCCTTGTCTCTGCCACTCTAACGATCTCTGCCTCAGGCCATTCATCCAATGTATGTTCCACACTAGAGTCAACTCTTCCTCTCACCATTCACTTCTCTGCTTCCCTGTGACCCTTAAGACAAGCTCCAAACTCAAAGCCCAGAAAATCAAGATACAAGACTCTTCTTTACCCACTTGCCTTTCCTGCAGTTTCTCTCCTGAATCCCTTTCTTCCCCCTACTTTCTAAGCAGGCCAAATTACAGGTCCATCCATCACCCTTAAGTGCAGTTCCAAAAAATAAAAATCCAAAATAGTTTTTTAAACTAAAAATTTCCTTTTCTTTTGTAGAAAATTCCTTTGGGAGCAAAGCTTGACTTGTGGCTACTTATGGTCTTAATTTGTTGCACTCAGGTGCATGTTTATACATTCTCCTATGACTGTATTAACATTTTACATTACCCACTGGGAACGTTATGAAAATATGACACAGTGTACTGTAATATCATTGTCAAGTCCAAAAATCGGAATGCTGAAATACAGCTTGCCTTAAGGATTCTGGGTATGTGAGTTTGGTGCTGTGGCCAATGTGGGAATTGTTCTGGGCCTGGAATACCTGCCGTCTTGACCCTTTTTAATTCCGCAGATCCAGTTGTTATTGCTGCAAAACAAACCACCCAAAACTTGGTGGGTTAAAACAACCATCATTTCTTCAGTTCACACATCTGTAGTTTGTTCAGCTTTCAGGGTTCTGCTCCACAGGGCATCGGTTGGGGTGGTTTGGGGAGTGGAGAATCCACTTCCAAGATGGCTCCCTCACATGGTTGGCAAGTTGTGGATGGTTGTTGTCTGGGAACTCAGCAGAGCTGAGGGTGGGGGTATTCAACTCCTTTCCACAAGAACCTCCAGACCTTGCCGTGCCATAGGCTGTACAGGCTTCCTCGTTACATGGCAGGTGGTCGCCAAGAGGCAGGGTCCCAGGGACAGGGAATGGAAGCTGTCCATTTCTAAAGCTGAGCCCAGAAAATGGCACAATATCACTTCCACATTATCTGGTGATCAAGTAGTTACACATGACAGATTACCACTCACTTATCTTGATGGGAAGAGCGCCATGGAGGGAGGGAGGGAGCCAATTTCAAGAAAGACAGGTAGATACATAGTTACATAGATAGACAGATCACCCACTGGCTCTGTTGACCTCAGGATACATACACTACTATATACATAGCACCTTAAAACAAAGCGTAGGAACCTAAGTATAATTACACTGGCAGACTCCTTTGCACTTGCTTTTCCTCTCTCCTTCTCTGAAAGAATGTAAAAATACAATGTGTGCTCAAATAAGTGGTTTGGTCATTCTAAAACAAAAAGTTTTATAAGTATGAACAAAAAGATATTCACAACATGTATTATTTTACTACCTCTACATTTAATATATATCAGATACTTCAGAACACCTGCAAAGATTTGATGTTTCAGAAAGTATTTAGCGTTGTCAGCACTAAGGGTAGAGTGAAACAGCACACACCTACAAAACAATGGTTTTAATACGAAAATGCTTTCTGCATAGGACCAGTCTGGCATACATTGTGGTCTTTTCTTCTGGTGACCTGATCCGTGTCCTCTAAAGCATGGAACAAATGTGAAGTCTGTCACCACTGGGGTTGCTTATAAAGCTCATCTAACAATTCCATTTCAAAAAGTCATTTTAGAAGACGTTTCTTACTCTATCATAAGTCAGTAACCTCTACCTTAGAAGGCCTCGATGCAGCAGATTGTTTTCTTCCCAACGACTGGGGAGGCGGTGTGGATGGATGCCAGCAGCTTTTCCATACTGAATGCACAGGTCCTTATTAACCTCAGGGAAGGATGGTTAGTCTACCATTTCTGGCTTCCAAAAGCCAACTGCCTCAGGGCCAGCAAGGGCTCCAACAGCTGGTGTGGGACATGCACCCAGTTCACTATCATGTCCAGAGGCCCTGGTCCATTTTGTCCGGGTGAGGCTATGGTTTTGTCTGAAGGTGATCAGTCTGCCCAGATCCTGGATCTGCATGGCTCCTTGGCCTGACGCTGAGGTGGCCAACCACTCTTCAGTCCACACCAGCCTTCTGGGCCTCTGGGGCCCTCTGGGGCCACCACCATTGTCACCCCAATGTGCTCCGCCCAATGGCTCCATGTCTTCACCCAACCCAGATACGGTGGCCTGGCCCCTGGCTCAGAGGGTTGTGGGAGTGGCGCTCTGGGGGCTGCCCCAGAGTCTGGGCCGGCCAGTGGCCACTGTCTGTGGGCCGCAGATTGTGCCAAGGTTGAGAAGACATCAACTGTTATAGGCACAAATGAGGAAACCCTGGGCCAATCACTACTTTAACTGCACAAGACCGTGTTAAGTGGACCAGGGCAGGACATCCGCTGAGACCCACCCACATGCCAAGAAGTCACAGGACCCACCTCAGATCCCGCCCTTTAATGCTTGCACAGACCGGGCTTGCGCTGTCCTTTCCATGACCGCCACTGGGGGCTCTACTGGGCTCACGGTGTAGTGTGATTGTATTTCAGGACTATGGCAGCTTTTTATGAGGGCACAAGTCCAGAAAATGGGAATTCACTGGATGGTCTGATCAGTTGATCTGACCAACTGAAGGAAAGAAAAATTAATGAGGAAAACAAGGTAGAGACAACTGACACCATCAACCTTTTAATTCTCAGCTGGACCCAGATCAGAAACTTCTCTTTGATATGGTCTCCCTGGAGTTCCACCTCTTGCTGTCTTGCTCTCAGCTCCCACTCACATTCTGACTCCAGTTCTCATTATATTCTTGAGAAGGGCGCTCAAGAACCTGCTAGTGTGTGCCTGGTAACAAGAACACCTACCTGCCCCTTGCTGCAGGTTGCACTTGTTGGCGTGCTCTCCACCGGATTTCCTTCCACAACCACAACAAAGCTGACCCTGAAGTTGTCAGCACTGAATTTCAGTTACTCTGAAACCACTGGCTCTTAGTCACTGCACTGGGGAGGCGAAAGGAAACACTACTTTGCAATCACGACTTTAAGAAGTCTTAACTATTTTCTTTTATTCATTTAACCTGGTTGTCTCTTTTCTCCCAGAGCAGTAAGTTTGATAACGTGTGGCTACCTCTGTGAAATTAAAAGGATGTCTTTTTTTCTGTCGTTTACACTCAACAGGGTGTTTTTAAAAGATAAGATACATCTGGTGACAAGGGGCCGTGGTTGACATGGTTGTACTGTAGGACCATCCCCCACCTGGTCTGAGCCAGTGGGTTCTCTCTCTCTTTTTGGAATCTGGAGTTCCAATTAGTTGAGGTAGAGGGAGGGGTATTGGGGGAGGGATGTCTCCTGGACATTAGTTCGTGGAAGGTTTGAGATAGTCCTATCTTCAGCATGCATGGAAAAACAGAAAATTGGTCTACAGAGAGAAGCAAAGATGAATGAAAAGACAGAATCCTGATTGTTTTTCAATTTCCCATTCCCTTACAAGACCAAGGAAGCCTCTAGTCCCCTCTTTTTTGGTAAAAACTTCTCATTTCTCATGAGTTACTTTACGTTGTTTCGTTACTTGCAAAACATCCTAAATGATAAAAGTCTACCCTTCCTTCCTGGAACAATTTCCCCTTTAGAGCAACTTCCCCATGAAACCACCATTTGACAATTACCATCAAAATTTAATAGGTAGATGCCATTCAATTCAGCACTTTTTGGTGTTTAATTTGTGGAACTCAGAAGACAAGGCCGAAATGACAGTCATGGCCAAACTGGTAGGAAAAAGGGGAGGGGACATCATCCTGTGTTTTCCAGTTGGGAGTTGGTTGAAGAAATCACTATATAACAATACAATAGAGTATGTGTCCAGTTTTTAAAGAAGAATGAGCTATCTCTATGTTGACACAGGAAGCGTTTCAAGACATTCATATTTTTATTGATAAATACAATGGTATAGCATATTCATATGATAATCAAAACTCTACATTTAGATGTACATATGTATGGGTAGCTATCTCAGTGTGAGTGCATGTGTGTACAAATAGGAAAATATCTATAAAGTCATACTAGGAAGATCAGAGAGGGGTTAAGTTTAGTTGTGAAAAGGGAATTTCAATGGTTTTTTTTGGTTGTTTTTTTTGTTTTTTTTTTTTTGGTGGGACCCTCGCCGGCGGCTGGGGATTGAACCGGCGCTGCAGAGGCTGCAGGCAGCCTCGCAGCCCAGCGCTCAACCGCTGTGCCACCAGGGGAGGCCCGGGAATTTCAATTTTTACCACACAGAATATGCTTCTATTGTTTTAGTTTATATGTATACAATGTGTATGTATACAGCTAATTGGGTATTTTTTTAAAAAAATCAAAATAATTTCAGGGCTGTATAGTCACTGCAAAACGTGCACAAATTCTAAAATCTGCCTCTATTTAAGACTCCTCCTCTTGAATGTGGGATGTTCCAGGACATGTTGTACTTTCCTACTCAGACCTGGAATCGACTGTTTTTCCCAGAACACCTGGCTTCTTGAAGTGGGAAATAATATTTAGATTGAACACTTAGGATTGGAGTCCATTGCATTAGATCAGTCATAGTTTCTTGGTTGTTTCCCTGGGGAAAGTTAGAAATACATTTTCAAAAGAGAAAACAGATTATGAATACATATATACAAAGAGTTTTTTGGATGAAGGTACTTTCGTGATATGGATAAATATGTAATTTCACATACATCTTTTTCAATTAACTTTGGAAAATTTAGTGGCTAAGGACACACCATCCAATAATTTTTTCTTTTGGAAATGAATCTTTTATTTTAGTTGGGAAGACAGAAACAATTACTCTCTTTTTTTTCTAATATAGTTACTTGTCTCTGAATCACTCAAATTAAATTGAGCGGTTGCATAACCAAATTAGTATCTTTGGGGGGGGGTCTAGCTAAATATTTTTAAAATATTTTTGATATAGAAAAGTAAAAAGAACAAAAGTATTCTATAATTTCAACATTCAGTTGATTACTAATAATACTTTTAATGAAAATTATACTTACATATGACAAATAATGTATTTTAGAATGTTAACAGTCAGGATTATAAGATTCAATATTTTAAAATGTCATTTATGACCATATTTGTCCATGTGTTCAATGCAATTAAAATAAAAATTATTCTAGTTTTAAAAACAATCAAATACTTGGGAAGAAATCTAACAAAAGAGGTAAAGGAGCTATACAAAGAAAAATATAAAACACTGTTAAAAGAAATAGAAGAAGACACAAAGAAATGGAAAGACATCCCCTGCTCATGGATTGGAAGAATTAACATTATTAAAATGGCCATCCTACCAAAAGCAATATACAGATTCAATGCTATTCTGATAAAAATTTCAATGTCATTCTTCAAAGAAATAGAACAATTATTGATGAAATTCATATGGAATCACCAAAAACCCCGAATAGCCAAAGCTCTCCTGAAAACAAAAGAAGGGAATGGAGGCATCACACTCTCAGACTTCAAACTATACTACAAAGCCATAATCATCAAAACTGCATGGTACTGGAACAAGAACAGACACACAGACCAATGGAATAGAATAGAAAATCCAGAAATAAACCCACAGATTTATGGTCAACTAATCTTTGACAAAGGAGCAAAGAATATGCATTGGAGCAAAGAAAGTTTGTTCAGTAAATGGTGCTGGGAAAACTGGGCTGCTACATGCAAAAGAATGAAGCTTGACTACTACCTAACACCATGCACAAAAACCGACTCAAAATGGATTAAAGAACTAGACATAAGACCTGAAACCACAAAATTCATAGAAGGAAATATAGGTGAAACACTACATGATATGCATATCAAAGACATCTTTACAGACACATCACCCAAAGCAGTGATAGTGAAGGCAAAGATAAACAGCTGGGACTACATCAAATTAAAGAGCTCCTGCACAGCAAAAGAGACAATAACAAAAACAAAGAGAAACCCCACCGACTGGGAGAACATTTTTGCACACAACGCTAAAGATAAAGGACTGATCACAAAAATCTACAAAGAGCTGATGAGACTCAGCACAAACAAAGAAAATAATCCAGTCAAAAAATGGGCAGAAGAGCTAAAAAGAAACTTCTCTGAAGAGGAAATGCAAATGGCCAACAGACGTATGAAAAAATGTTCAACATTACTTGTAATCAGGGAAATGCAAATCAAAACTACAATGAGATACCGTCTTACACCAGTGAGAATGGCACATATTAAAAAAAACTAGCAACAACAAATGTTGGCGAGGTTGTGGAGAAAAAGGAACTCTCCTGCACTGCTGGTGGGAGTGCAAACTGGTCCAACCACTATGGAGAGCTGTGTGGAGATTTCTGGACCTACTAAACATAGAGCTTCCATAGGATCCAGCAATTCCACTCCTAGGTATTTACCCAAAGGACACAGAAACATCAGTTCCAAAGAGCACCTGCACCCCTATGTTTATAGCAGCACTATTTACAATAGCTAAGCTATGGAAGCAACCCAAATGCCCAAAAATAGATGACTGGATCAAGAAGATGTGGTACATATACACCATGGAATATTACTCAGCATTCCAAAAAGATTAACACATGCAATTTGCAGCAACATGGATGGAGCTGGAAGGGATCCTGCTCAGCGAAATAAGCCAGAAAGAAAAAGAAAAATACCGGATGGTCTCACTCATAGCAGGAATCTAGAAAAGTTAAATAAGGGACCATGAAAAAGAATAACTATAAGAAAGAAAAAATCAAAATCAACAAACAGCTATGAACCAGAGACACTATGGGGGGTGGGGGCCAGGGAAAGGAGGGATTGGGGTCAAAATAAGGGGGTTGTAATTGTATGGGGAATATAAAAATAAAATGTAAATAAATAAATTAATTAAATAAATAAATCTTTAAAAAAATTATTCCAGTTTTAAAAAATATAAACTGCTTCTTACACTGCTTTATCTAAGTGACTCATTCAGCAACTCAATGTGCAGCAGGATAAGGTACATTACACCAACTTTTTATCTGTATCAGAGTAAGAATACATTTACATGGCAACTCTAATGCAGATACATATGTACACGCAATATGTGTGTGTATGTGTTTTAAACAAAATAATACTTAAACATGAAATGCATTCTGATAGTGTCTACTTGGGCTAGTTCCGTTTTGTTTGTTTTTTAATTTCTAGTTGTATCCTAATAAATTGATTTTGTAATTAATAATAAAGTGACAAGTGGATTCTATAATTTATACGGAAATGAGGACCTATAATAGGCAAAACAACCTTGAAAAAATAAAACAGAGTTGGAGGATTTATATCCTCTAAATTCAAGGCCTATTATAAAGCCACAACAATCAAAATCATGGAATATCAACATGAGGATAAATATATAAGTCAACAAAAACAAAGTTAGACATTTAAGTATGTGGTCAATTGCTTTTTGATAAATATGTCGAAGTAATTGAAAGCAGGGAAGAATAGTCTGTCAACAAATTTACTGAAACAAGAAAAACAGCATGAACAGAATACCTAACATTACACCATCTACTACAACTAACTCAGTATTGATCTGGATCTAAATATGAAAACCATGGCTATAAAATATCTGAAAGAAAACATAATAGTGAATCTTTGCAACCTAGGTTGCCAGAGTTCAACAAACTATGGGCCTTGAGCCAAATCTGATTCACTGCTGTTTTTGTAAATTAGGTTTTATTGTAACACAGCCATATTCACTCAAATATGTATACCCTAAGGCTACTTTCACACGGTAACAGCTGACCTGAGGAACTAGAACGGAGGCCATAAGGCCCACAAATCTAAAATATTTACTTTCTGGCCCTTACAGAAAATTTTTCTAACCCTTGAAGTTAGCATATACTTATCATATAATCTATTACTTTCATGCTCTGGTGGAAAAGAAATATATAGCCCCTGAAATATGTGTACATATATGTTTAAGGTAATGTTATTCATAAAAGACATAAGTGGAAACAACCCAAGTGCCTACCAGCAGGTGAATGGGGAAACACAGAGTAATTCATCCCTGCAATACAGTGCTACCACCTAGTAAAAAGGGAGGGGGAAACTAACTACTAAACACACAGCAACAGGGATGAATCTCAAGAACATTATGCTGAATGTAAGAGACAAAAGAATATTACATAATTCCACTTATATGAAAACCTAGGTTGAGCACAAGAATGTATTTTTACTGAAGATCAGGGATTTCTTGGAGCTGGGGTTCAGAGGTTTTGGATGACTGCAAAGTACACAAGTGAACTGTGGGGTTGATCCTGATTGTGGCGGTGGCTATATTTCTCAGAACTCATTGTACACATAAAACGTGTGTTTTCTATTACAAATTTTTACATCTATAAAGTTGACATAAAAAAGATTTGGAGTCAACAAAAACTGAACGCAGAATAAACAACATTAAACAAAAGTTTCACTTTAGTATAGTATTTGCAATAATCTATGTAGAACTAGATCTCAGCTCAGCCCTGAAGTCTACTACTGGTAAAAGCACTTTGGAGACTCATCTTTGATCCATTTAAGTAAATGGTAAGAAATGGGCTGAGTTGGTTTGTTCTGGTTATTAACATACAAAGTAATGTCAATGTTTTGGGTTGAGCTATATAGATTTTTCCCTCAACACACTGGACACCAGAGACTTATGATAAACATGGTAAACAGGAAGACATAGGCCCTAACTTTTCTCTCTAGGGAGGAGCCATGTAGGGTAAGTAAGTGAAAATGTCAGGATTTTCCGCCCTCCCACCATTAGTATTAATGATAGACACCTGTGGGCTTGTACGCGTGCCTGACGGTGGGCACCTGGAGAAGGGTGTGGGCATGCATAAGTGGGCACACCTGGGCTGAGAGGCTGGGCACATAAAGGCAGCATCATGGGGACTCCAAGAGAGCAGAGGTAGAAGCAGCAGCAGTAGCAAAGAAGCAGAGAACAGAGCCCTTGAGAGAATGCTAGAGAGCCCAGAAAGAGTGAAGACTTGCCAGGGGCTGGGAGGCCTGCCATGTATGTGGTTGCTGCAAAACAAATAATGTGAAAAAGCTCAATAAAAGCCTGGAAAAGCCACCAAGGGTTTCCGGACTCCTTTACCCATCTGCCCGGATCATAGAAAACCTCACTGGCACTACAGGCCATAAATGTACAAAGACTCAAATCAGGAGTGCGAAAAGCATCTGCCACTGCACTTATTTTGATAAATGCTAGTATTAGTTTTCTGTTGTTGCCATAATCTCCACAAACTTACTGTTTTAAAACAACACCCATAACTCACAGTTTCATACATAAAGCCCAGTGGATTCACATGGGAACTCTATAGAGGGCTTGATAAGGCTGGAATCAAGACACCTGATGTCAACAGCAATACTAGTGGAACGGTATTGTGTATGAGTATTACAGCAAATGTTTATTCCTGGCCTCAGGATAGCAATTCAAGGCATACAAATGCAAGGATGTGAAGGAGGGAAGGGCTGTGGGCAAAGGCTGATAGTCACAAAGCTGGCAGGCATGAGCTGGCAGCCACAGGAAAGGTGTAGGGAAATAAGAGCCGCTTGTGGTTCTTCACACCTCTGAGTGACAAAAGGGGGCGTTGAGGCAAAGTAGGGCAATGGAAAAGTACCCCAAAGCAGAAAAAAGCCCCAATGGAGAGTCCCCAAGAGTGCTTATAAAAAGGGCTCCTACCCCTCGGTAACAGGCTCCTCTCTTGGACCCCCTCCTGCTTTCTCACAATAACCCTGAGCTTGCTAATCTTCAACGTGGTATGTCAGTGATTATTCCTCAGTCGCTAGAACACAAGTACCCAGCTGATCCGCAACATATCGTGTGTGCTAAATGCCCAAGGAGATCTGCCAGGAGCAAGTGTGTACTTATATAGGCAAAAGGGATGGGGCTAAATCAGCTTTCAGCAAATGAGATTTTCAGTCAGTCCAATTCTGAGTGGTGGAAAGTTTGTCAAGTGGTGATTAGCTGCATTTCAGTCCTTGGCCCATTTTCTTCTCAGCTATGCACAAGCCCCAACAAGCCTAAGTGCCTGGTCCTCCTGGGGCCTGACTCAACAGCTCCCAGCTGCTTGGTTGTTACCTAACACAGGATGGCTAGATTTTTCATTTTTACTTTTACTTATATAGCCATCCCCACCCCCTCCGGCTCTGATAAGAATCTGCCTCCAGGCTTGTTCAGGTTGAGGCCAAATTCATTCCTTTTGCATGGTATTTATTAGGTCCTTTGTTTGTGAAGCAGTACTTACAGGTTGAGTCAAATCTCCATGAATTTCATTTCTGCTGCATCTCTGACTTGTTATTTTGTCTAGTGGGGTTCATGTGATTACATTGATATTACCCAGAAAATTCAGGTTAATCCCTCTACGTTAAGGTCAGGTGGTTAGTAACCTTAATTATATTTGCATGGAATGTAACATAATCATGAGAGGAATACCAGGTGACAAAGATCATGGGGGTCAAAATTCTGCTCACACAATTGTCACCGGAAGAAAACAACAAACGAAAAATATTCCAAGACAAAAAAACTAAGAGATTTGCTCAAAATCATTCAGAGCACTCAACTTTATCAATTTTAACAAGTTACCATATATCTAGTGCCTATGACCAATCGAGAAATGTATGACATGATGAACCTCTGTCATCCCATGTATTTTTTTTTTAATTTGGTAAATTCAGAGACTTCAGAAAACTTCACATAGTATGATGGTATGAGAATTTAATTAATATGGGGAAGTGCTAAATGCTCTAAGAACTCAAATCATTTATTGTTGTTATTCCCATTTTAGAGATAAGAGCATTGGTTCTGAGACCTAACCTAACTCACCTAAGACCACATGGCTAATAAATGACCCAACGGTTCAACTTCAAACGTGGAAATAAATGAAAAATACTGCATGAAATGGACTTGATTAACATAAAGCCCAATAAATCATTTACCATTATTATGAAAATGACACACAAGTTATCCTATGACCCTAAATAGCCATAACATTTCTAAAGGCTACTTCCTGTTGACAGAACCAAGTCCAAATTCCTAATCCGGCCCCCAAATTTACTTTCCTCCCTCTCCCGCCCACATTCCCCCTCTCGCAGCAACCCCATATATGGCCTGATACTCAAACTTGTTTTCTGCAAAAAGAACTTTGTGCGAAGATTCGCATTGTTTTACATCTCTGCCAATTTCTTTACTTTGAATAAGACAGCTGGATTTCACATCTTTTTCTGTGATCTTCAATATCACATCAATTTCCCAAACACTCCTGGGACCACATGATTGTAGAAAGCAAAGCAGCTTTTCCTGCGATGAGGACAGTATTGACCTTGCAGAACCCCTGGAATCCCAGGCCCTATCTTGGGTGCCAACTGCATTAGGGTGCGTTAAACTTCCAAACGGCTTGGCCCTGTCTCATCTTTCCTGTTGAAGCAGCTACTGTTCCAAGGCAGGGAGCACCACTCTGAGAGAGGGTTGGGGTGAAGGGCTCCTCCAAATCTGACAGGTTACCCGGTTCCTGCACCTCGCACTCAATTAACGACCAAACCAACCAAGACAAGCACCACAGGGCCGCCACCTGGCAGCAGGCTGGGCCTCATCATCTGAAATGGGTGCCGGGCACGCGGGACAACTTAGAAAATCCAAGAAAACAGCCTTGGGCCAGGCCCACCACCGCCTGGGCCTCAAAATTTGAGGCCTTCCTGGCCGAAAGCTCAGCAATAAAAGGGAAACGCCATCTCCACACAGCATTTGAAAAACTCAAATCAGTGAAAACAATTCAAAGCTGCGGCCTGCGGGCGGCCTGCCGGTTTTGTAATTAACACTCAAGTAACTTTTTTCCCCCAACCTCCACACAGGTCGCCCAAAAGCCCTCCCGCCCGACGCGCCGCGCAGGTGAGAGGCCGCGGCAGCCGAAGGGGCCGACGGGAAGAAGCGCGCCCGCGGCGCCGGCGGGCGCCCCTCAGCTAACTTCCACTTGCCGCCGCCTCCTCCCCGCCCCGCCCCGGCCTCCCGGGATTGGCGGGGCGGCCTCCCCTTCGCGCTGCCATTGGCCCGGAGTTCGCCGGGGGCGGGCCGAGGGAGACTTACCTCAGGCGGTGCTCGCGAGCGCGTCATTTTGCGCGCTGGGGCAGCTGGCGGCGGCAGGAGGGAGCGCAGCGGCCGGCGCGGCGCCTCTAGGTACGTTGGGGGCCGGGTGAGGGCCCCGCGCGAGCGGCGGTTGGCGGTTGGCGGCGGTTAGGCGCGGCCGCGCGCGTCTGTGAGGGACGGCCGCGGAAGCCTCGGCGCGCCGGGCGAGCCGGCCGGGGCTAGCAGGTCCGCGGCGGCGCCGGGGCTCCGCGCTGGCTGCGAAGATGCCCGCCAGGGGCGACCGGACGCGGCCGCAGCCGCTCTCGGAGCGGGCGGCGGGTGAGGAGGTGGCGCGCGGGGCGACTCCGGCCCCGGAGGCTCGGCGTCCGCGTCCGGGCTTGGCGGGAGCTGCCCCCGGGGCTGTGGCGGGCGAGGGAGTAGCCGCCGGCGCTGGCCTGGACTACTTTCCAGTCAGCGAAGGAAATGTAGTCCCCGGCCGCCCGCGCCCGGGCCGGCGGTTGCGCTTACCTGAAGAAAACAGGTGCCTCAGCAGTTCACTGGATTTCAGCCAGCGACGGAGAGGCGACTGAGAGAGGTATTATTATGAAGGAGTCACCAGAACTTGAGGGTTCTAGCAAATTCTAAGAGGCCCAAGTGCTTGCTTGACGTGAAGGACCCTGGAGCGCCGACATGTAATGGCTACCTGTGGGAGCTGGCCGGTGGAAGGAAGCTAGGCGCGAGTGATGAAAGTTCTGACAGAAAAGTGCCTTTTCCAGTGGGGAAAAAAAAAAAAAACCTACGCAAGCTGACCGGTTGCTTATGGCCGTACCCCAAGCTCGGTGATCCAGTTGGGGCACAGCCAAGGATGTGTCGGAGACTGAGAAGTGATCATGAGTTTGCTCTCTCTCTCTGACTGAAACCCTGCGACCCTGGGAAGCCGCCGTCCGCCTCGCTGTGTCACGCTGTTGAAGAGGACAGCTCCGGCCTGGAAGCCGGTGCAGGTCGCCCGCTTTGTGACAAGATAGTGTTTAGCTCACTGAAGACTGACGCGTGGTCGAGAGCTAGGAAACAAGTAACTGTTCTGAATTCTTCAGTGGAAAGGAAGCACGAGAAGAGTGACGTGATAGCCGTTTAAACGCTTAGATTGGGACGTCACCATCTTCAGTGAGATTTTTGTCAAGTGCGCTAGTTAGTGAACAGTGATAGAACAACTCACAGAACACGGGAAAGGACAGTCAAGATCAGGATGATTTATATCACAGGAAAGTTTTGAAAATGAAAAAAAAAAAAAAGAAGCACTTGAATGAAAGACTAATTACACTGAATTCGCTAATTATCCTTCGATTTGTTTTTAGAAATCTTGAATCAGGCCGTAATCAGATTAACGCGCGTAACTCTCAGTTTTAGCTGCACTGGCACAGACTACATCCTACGGTTGATCTCTGCCTCAGTAGAAAGAAACGGACAGGGTCTTGCTGGAAATGATTTGTGTCTTCTAAGAACTGGTGTGTCTAGCTTCTGCTCTGCTTACCTTTTGGCTGTTGTACTCCACCTCAGCTTTCAGTCCCATTGTATTTCCTTGCTACCTAATATCTTGAATTCCGGGATAAAAATACTGCATAATCTGTGCATTTTTGCCTGTGCATACCATGTAGTTCTTTTATAGTGGGTGTAAATAGATGCTTTCATTCGATGTAATCAAAAGTAAAAATAAAATTTATAAATTGAAATACAAAGTATTCTCATTAAATTGAGATTAAACTACAAGGAACTATACCATATCCTATTTTAGTCTGTCTCATCATTTTAATATTCTTTAAGGCTCAATTGAAACTAGACCAGTGCTTTGAGATAAATTACCATAAATTTAGGTGACTTCCCTCTTCAACTTTACCAACCTGAGTAGGACAGAAAGATTGTAGTGAGGAGATGATTTGGCTATAATTTGAGTTTCCAAGCTCCTGATTACATTTCTGGGCTTATTAAGAATGTTAGTATATAGTTTGGTTTTTATTAATATTTAAAGAGCAGATTTATTAGAAAAGGGACAGAAACGTAAAAGACACTTGCATAGATACAAGTGGGCAGGAAGAGCAGCCAGTACATAGTACTTACTAAATTTATCCATGACTTTTAAGATTTATTTGTGCCTATAAGAACTAGGGTGTAGGTCAGAGGTGCAGAGGTGAAAGGATTCACCAGAGACAGAGTGGGGAGTAGAACAGGCAGATCTACTGAAATACGCTGCTGAGGGGAGCAGCAGGCGAGACAGGAGAGGTCTGCTGAGCTATGTGGGTCAGCTCCCTGACTAAAGATTGAGCTCATGCCACAGTGACTGGCAACAGCCTGATAATGCTGAGACCCTAACCCTTGTGCCGCCAGGGAGACCCCTATCCATGATCTTGAGAGGCTCTTTATGTATTTACTAAACATGGTACCAGTAGTATATCTCTGAGGCTCTGTAAGTGCTGATAAGAAATAGTTATTGCAAAAATTGCTGAGACCTGTTCTGATACTGTTAAAGAAATAAAACTATGGGTGGCTTTCCCAAGATCATTTTTGTAAATTGATTAGTTTTTAATAGTCTATATAAAAGGCATCTTGCTGAGGATATAAAAATAAGAAACATCTCTCAAAATTCTGACTAAAAATAACAAATTTTTAATGGGAAATTGTTAAGTATCTCTTGGGGGAAGGTTTTTTGAAGAGATGACCTTTTAAACACACCTTGAAGGAATGAAAAGTAAGGGAAAAATGGTATTTAAAATTTGTGATGGGGGCCTCCCCGGTGGCGCAGCGGTTGAGCTCTGGGTTGCGAAGCCTCTGCGGCCTCTGCGGCGCCGGTTCGATCCCCGGCTGCTCCCCAGCCACCACAGGAGGGTCCCACATGGCGCGCAGACCTCTCCTGCCGCCCGCTGCTCCCCTCAGCAGTGTACTTCAGTCCTTCTGCCTGCTCTGCTCCCCGCTCTGGCTCTGGTGAATTCTCTCACCCTCCCGCGCTTCTGACTGTACCCAGTGCATGTATAAACAAACAAACAAACAAATAAATAAATAAAAATTCATGCCTCAAAAAAAAAAATAAATAAATAAAATAAAATTTGTGATGAATTTAAAAACAGGAAAGATAGTTATAGGAAATTGAAACAATAGCTTTAGTAAAAATCAAAGATACTGCAGTCATGATGCTATAGCTGGTTATATGGAAAATTTTACCTAATTATTGATAACTAAAAAATAGGAAAATGCATGTGAAATGTGAAAAAGAGCTAAATTCTCTTCTGTAATTACAGGAAATTGATAGATTGTACAGATAACAATGAAAGTTTTTAAGTAATGAAATACTAGTGTGAATATATTTTACAATGACAAGATGTTAAAAAGTTGTTGAAATTATTTAAAAGTTCGTGTCTTAGGCATGAAGATTAAGGAGTGCTGATAAACAACTACTTTTTTCTCATGAGAATTTTATGCTGCTTCATTACAATTCCATTGATTACATTTTATAAGTAAAGGCAAAATTCTAGCACTTAGATCATACTGATGCTGGCAGGATGTTGATCACACTTAAAAGTAGTAAATCTCATGCTTATGAGATTGTCACCTGGTAGAAATTTTTTTTGTTGATCACTATGTAGTCATGAAAGTCTCTTACACTACCTTAACTGATTTGTACTTGTGATACAAGATTTCCTTCATAATAATCTGAAAATACAAACTCAACTATTTCCTTGAACAAGTTACATAGCATATGTTAGAATAGTTTTTAAGTTTTTACTCTTGAGAAAAGTAGAAAAAGATTCAGTCTGATGGATTCTTTAAAAATACAGGGAGAATTACCCTTTCATGTATTTGCATATTATGATACTATCTCAATAAGCATTACAGATAATCTTTCATGCTGGACAAAACTGGTCTCCTGGTCCATCACCAGGAACAGAGAAACTTCATCAGAATGCACTATGAACTTCAAACTTTGTAAGAAGGAAAATTATTTTAAATGAATTGGACAAATCCAGGACCATAGTGGGACAGTCTCAACATTGTTTTAATAGCCAGAAGATTGTGAAGTGGGGCCAGCTTTAATCCCAGATGCTGAAATTATGAAAGATCAAGATCTCCAAAGTATAAATCTAAAAGTCACAGGCCCCCTCCCCCAGGTAAAAATCACAAAAATAGTTTTGTAACAAGTAATTGTAAAAATTCTCTAAAAGACATGTTTTTAAAAGGGGATTCATTTGCGATGAAAAGACACTTGCTAATATAAAGGCTTCTCCAATGTTAAACACTTTTGGCCAGGAATTTGACTATCAAGGAAGATGGATTTCTTATATTCACCACTAGATTCAACAAAACTTAGTGCATACTTCCCTTTGGATAATGGATGGCACTTTCAAAATTGCCCCCAGAGTTTTTTAATGAAGTATATGTGTATATCTCCACATTGCTTGTGATCCCAGGAATTCTGAAACATATATACACTCATGTATTAATGATTGGAAAAAACAAAGCACTCTGAAAGTATTTGTTTGAAGATTTGGTGGATTTTGCAAAAGAAAGTGGATTTTAGTCTAATCCCCAAGCCATGACGACAGATTTGAAATTAGGCACAGTCAAGGCTTCTGAAGGTGAATTTAAAGATGTTTAAACCATAGAGTTTTTTTGGGTTCTTTTTTTCCAATTTAACCCAGTGCATTTGGTGAAAAATTCATATTAGCGAACTGGACATATGACAAAGCAACCTTGAAAACATCACTTTTAAAATGTATCATTTATCTGTATTAACATTCCTTCTAGCTGATGAAATTCCAGCACGTTTTAAGAGCAAATTTGCCTTAAAAGCCAATGAAGTTACTGGTTGGTTCAAAAATAGTTACTTTTGCAGTAAGATAAGGTTGGTTCAAAAATAGTTACTTTTGCAATGTTAATGTTCTATGGCTGATGTTTCCACCAAACTGGTGGTCTGTATTTGAGTGCAAGAAGAATGGATTCGTGTACTCAAGAAAATAGAAGCATGACCAGAAAATGGAAAAATAACTTGTTAGTGTACATCAAATCATTGACTTTCAAAAGGAGCAGCACCATGTAGCAAATAAATAGGAAGGTATTTTCTGAGGTTAGCCATACCCTAAGAGAAAAAAATAACTTATTGGCAGTAAAAAGCTACAAAATATAATTTACTGTACAGGTCTGAGCTCTCTTGTGGACTCCCATAATTTCATGCCCATAGACTTTCGTATGTCAAATTTTCCATTTTCTCCCTACCATTGTAAAGTTTTTATGGCTCACCATGTTACGTCTTTCATCTTTGCATCATTTCCAATGCTTAAGGTATAAATTGTGTAAAGACATAGGATTTAATTTGTTGTCTTAAGCATTTTCTTTTGTAAATTTGACTCAGTGAAAGTGCATTATCACAATGTTGATTTGCTACGTAAGCATGGTGTGTGTGCATAAAAATGTAGAAACTTCCTCAGTGAGTGAAGAGATGTCTATTTTGTACATCTTAATTTGTGAAAAATATTTCCAATACACATTTTATTGTGTAAATTAAATGACTTGAAAGATGTTTTTGTTTCTCAAGTCCACTTCCAAAAATGTATATAATGTCCTTTAAATCTTTTAAAAATCATTCCCAGAATATTTTTGAGATTTTGGGTTTTAAAGATTTCAACAGTAGGGATTATGGCATTCAGGATTGTGTCTTTGAGATAATAACCAAAAGTCATTGTAAAAAGTTCAACTAACATATAACACTGTGTCCAGTTGCATTAGAATACATGTTCTGCTCAAGTATATATGGAGCTTTTGGAAAAATCAACTGTGAAGCTAGCCTCAACAATTACTACACGGTTTAAAAAATTTAGAGGATATTTTTATCATAATGGATTTAAGCTAACTTTCAACAAATACATTTCTAGGATTCACAATTGCCTGGATATTAACAAGTTTCTAAAGAATCTACACATCACGGGAGGAATTACAATGAAAATTAGAACTTGTTTGTACCAAATGATAACATAGGATCTATCAAAGTTTGTGAGACTTAAGTAGGACTTAAAGGGAAAAACTATAGCTTTAAATGAATAATGTGGGGGTGGGGGAGAAGGACTAGAAAAGATCTGAGTTTTCATCTCAAACTAAAATAAGCCTATCAAGTCTGAAGAAAATGGATTATAATACTAACAAATATGAAATGGAACAATATGTAAAAAAGGAAAGTGCGAAACTAAGTCACTTTGAAAGTATTGATTAAATGGATAAATGTCTACTTAGAAGAGCAAGAAAAGAGAAAAATAATCACTAATATTAAGGAAAAAACAGCACTACAGATCTTGTAGATATTACAAATTACAGAATATATGAAGAAATTTATAAATTTGAAATTGTTGAAGTGGAAGAACAACTAAACAGGAAGGAAAATATGAATAGTCTTGTATGTTTTTAAAAGTTCACTATTAACTACGTCTGGATGGTATGGCAAAGTTTGGAACACATAAATATTATTCATAAACACAGACTCTTCAGAGAATATAAAAGGACTTTATAGTTCATTTTTTGAGTTTAACCTTGATACCCACAATGGAAAATTAACTCATTGCTGTCAACAATAAACTAAAGTGTTAAAATGCTAACAGATTGAATCCAAGGACATGAAGAAACAAAGGTATATTGTGGCTTAGTGAGGTTTATTTTAGGGAGAAGCTATATTTACTATTTTAAAACTTATACAGATAAGTTGAAAAATGTTAGATTGTATGGTCATCTAGTCATACTTCACTTTATCACATTGATACTTAGAAATGCGTCTAGAGATTTTAAGTAAAAGGTCACTGCTATTTAGACATATCTAGGCTATATAGGGACAAACACCATATTTGTGATGTGTCATTGACCAAAATGTCATTATGTAGCACATGTTTATATACAGGAAATATCATTTGATAAAATTGAATACATTTGTGACAGTATCTTAGCTAGGTATAAAAGGGTAGTTGATCCAATAGAATATATAATTAAAAAATTAAACATATTTACTTGTGCAGTGACATCTCAGCCTGTCCAAGATTATCAGTGAAAGGAGGGTGCCTAAGATGAATGATACCCATTCATCTCATAATTAGTAAAGTATTACGACAAGAAAAATAAGGACTAGTAAGAAAAAAATCTACATTAATCAATTTATAATTTAAGTAAATGTAATGAATTAGTTGGAATTGTGATCAATAAAGCAATGATTATTTCTGTGTAATACAAAAATTAAACTTTAGAATGATGCCTCTAATCAAGCTTCAAGAAACAGTTTAGTAAAGGAATAGAGAAACAGAAAGTCTCACAAATATAAAACAAAGTAGCAGACATCCAACTCATCCGTGTTGATACCAAATTTCTATGGGCTAAATAACCCAAACAATATACATTACCAGACTGGAGAAAAAAAAACAGCATCCAACTATATGTTCTCTATATGAGACACAGTCTAGTTTGAAGGGCAACTATGTTAAAAGTAAGGATTGGAAAAGATATATTATGCAAACAGCAATCATAAGAAGACCAGAGTCGCTATACTGTTTTCAGATTAAAGACTGAAAAAAAATTTCATGTAAAGAGATACTTTTAAATAAAAAGATCAGTCACTCAAGAAGGTTTAACAGTTACAGCCACTGCACTTCATAACATCAAAATATGTAAAGACAAATATTGACAAAAAATGAAGTGAAACAGACAATAATTGGAGACTTGAATATAGTACTTACATAATATGTAGAAAACTGCAGAAGATTTGAGTAACACTGTAAACCAAGTAAACCAAAGAAGTCTTTGAACACTCAACCAAACAGCAAAATGTACGTTCTTTAGTATACATAGACTGTCACTAATTGAAGACACTACAGGATACCATAAAGCAAACCTTGACCAACTTACTATTCAAGAACAATTTTTATTTAGTGAAAGCTTAGTCTTTGAGTAATACCCAGAGTCTATTGTGAGCAACACATGTTAAGTGATAAACACTGAAGCATAACTAAACACTGAAGCATAACAACATACACTGATATGTAGGCTAAATGACTTTCCACTATCCCATTAAATACATGGTTTATCTTTCTTAAATCCATGGTTTAAGTCCATGGTTCATCTTAATTATGAAAATAGAGTAATAAACTTTAAAAAAAATTCTCCCTTGAACATCTATCCCTTTTTGAGATTCGTTACAATAATCTGGCACTCTTTAGACTGCAAGGTCCAGGACGATAGCCCCCTACTATTTTCTAGGTTGAAGTTTTAAAGCCCAAAAAATGAGGTCTTAAAATAGTCCTTTTACAAAAATAATGTAGCTTTATGCTGTAAAAACATTAGTTCTTTGTCAAAGGTTTTGTTCTTCCATCCTCATCTGCTATTAATCACCTACCACTTTTCTCTAAAGTTCGGGGGTTTTCCTTCATAGTAACACCTATGTGCAGCTTACTGGCTCTCCCAGTATGGTTTTACAGCCTAAATGTGTTACACTATCAAACAAAAATTCCACTGTTGTTTGACAACACTAAGAGAATATGCTAAGCCAGTTCTAGTGTTTTCTGCACATCTCTCAAGTCTTGGAGAGGCAGTATTGGAACTCCTTGTCACAGTCATTCTTGCTTTTGCTACAGGTCTCGTAGCACCTGTCATGTCGGTTGCAGCATTTTGTCAAGGAAGGAATGCCAATGTTAAGATGAACACCAAACAGTGGAGGACCGAATCCATTCAGCAGGGAGGGTTCATAACCATAATGTGGGAAAGACTTAGATCCATCACAGCACTGTACTGTCAGAGTCTGCCCTCCACTCTTCTAGGAGGTCCAGAGTTACATTCAGGTATGTGTCAATCTTGTGAACAACATTCTGAATTGTCTTCATGGTGGCCCTCCCGTCAGTCAGGGACTACTCACCCCTGAGTATGACCCTCAGAAGAAGGGTGAGTATGGGCTGCTGGAGGGGGCTATAGGCACATTGCTAGGCTGCAGTGCGTGTACCCACACAGAACTGCCAGCACATCAAGAAGTGGCATGGGCTCAGAGTGTGGAGGCCAAGATGTACTCCATGCCCACACTTTTGTCTTGGAAGGCTGACCCTTGCTGGACTCCCACAGGAACATGGCACTTATGTCAAACCTTGACAAATTTAGATGGATTTAAGTTACAAGAAGTGTGTTCTCTTGACTACAGTGGAATGAAAATAGATTTCAAAACAAAAAAGGAAAAATTCACAGCTATGTGGAAATAAGCCATCATACTCCTAAATAACCAATGGGCAAAGGAGAAATTGCAAGAGAAATTAGAAATTTAGAAGGATTTAAGTTACAAGAAGTACATTCTCTGACCACGTAGTATGAAAATAGATTTCAAAGCCAAAAAAGGAAAATAAATTCACAGTTAATATAGAAATAAGCCATCTTCTAAATAACCAATGGCAAAGGAGCAAATTGCAAGAGAAATTAGAATATGATGTAAGAAAGGACACAACATACCAAAATTTTGTGGTACAGTTAAAGAAGTTCTTCAAAAAAAATCATACCAATAAATACCTGTTTTAGAAAGAAATTAGGGCCTCCCCGGTTGCGCAGCAGTTGAACACTGGGCTGTGAAGCTGCCCACAACCTCTGCAGCGCCGGTTCGATCCCTGGCTGCTGGGTGAGGGTCCCACATGGTGCGTAGACCCCTCCTGCCACCCGCTGCTCCCCTCAGCAGTGTACTTCGGTCCTTCTGCCTGTTCTGCTCCCTGCTCAGGCTCTGGTGAAGTCTCTCACCCTCCCATGCTTATATAAATAAATAAATCTTTAAAAAAAAAAATCTCAAATCAATACCCTAACATTTCACCTTAACACAAAGAGTGAGTCTCTTTAAACCTATGTCGAGTGAAGGATGTAAAAAAGAGCAGAAATCAAAGAAAAAACCAAGGAAACATTTTTTTTTTTTTAACCAGGCAACAAAATTGGAAAACTTTTACCTTGACTGACTGTGAAAAACTTAGCATGCTGAAATCAAGAATGGAAAAGGGAGCATTACTCCCAGCCTTCCAGAAGTTAGAAAGATCACAAAAGAACACTGTGGGAAAGTTCACTTGTACTCCAATCAAGTAACAAAATAAACAAATTCCTGAAAAATATGTAATTGACAAAATGGATTCAAGTAGAAAGGAATTCTAAACAGGCTTGCAATAGTTTGAATTAGAATACAAGATGACTATTGTTTCATTCTGTCAAACATTTAAGATACCAATTCTTTGCAAATTCTTCCAAGAACTAGAAGAAGGTACATTTTCCAAATCATTATATAAGGCCAGTATTGCCATGCCAAAATTACACAGATAAAAATGCTTCAGAACAAATTTTTTATGAGTAAAGATGCAAAAATCTTGAAAATACTAGTAAGCTGAATCCATCATAAAGGATTATATGCCATGACCAAGTAGTATTTATTCCAGGAATGTAAGGTTAGCTTCATATCCAAAAGTATGTTAATGTAATATACTGTGTGCAACCCATATTACTATGTTAAAAGATGTAACAGACCATGAATACTTTCTGACAATATCCAGTGTCCCTTCATGATAAAAACAAAGTAGGACTGACCAGGAGAAACCTTGAACAAATAAAGAGCATCTGGAGGAATACCATAACTAATATACTTACTAGTGAAAAGCTGACGATTTCTTTCTAAATCAGGAACAAAACAAGGATGTCACTTCCGTGTTGCCACTATTGCCACTTCTGTGTTGTAGCAGGAAGATCCCATGAGGATAATTTGGCAAGATTAGAAAGGAAGAAGTAAAACTAGAGTAATGGATATGATCATATATGTAGAAAATCCTAAGTACTAAATCGTGAAAACAAGGTCAATAATGTTGGAAGATATAATATCAGTATACAAAATTATATTGTATTTCCATATAATTGCAGTGAACAACCAAAATCAAAATAGTTTCATTTCCAATAGCATCAATGAGAATTACAAACCTTATACTAGGAAAAGCATAAAATAATATTGAAAGAAGTTAAGGATTTAAGTATTTCATCATGGATCAGAATACTTGATAGAATTAAGTTAGCACTTGTCTACAAGTTTATAGAGTCAATACAATCCCTATCAAAATCTTAGGTATAGCTTCCTTACAGAATTTGCTATTCTGAGCTAAAGTTTATATACCTATTCAAATAACTCAAAAGAAATAATCAGGACAAGAAATAATCAGGAGCTTTGCAGACAAGGAAACATGGATAGCCAGTAAACATGGAAAGTACTAGTAATGAGGGAAATGCAAATTTAGACATATATATCAATATGCAAGTCAGTTTGCAAAGCTCAAAAGAGCCAAAATAGAAGAACAAAGTTGGAGGACATGTGAATCCTCAGTTAAAAATTCACACGTCAAGACAAGTTGGTACTGGCATAATAACAAACCTGTGTATTATTGGGATAAAATAGAAAATCAGAAATAGCCCTTCACATTTATAGAAAATTTAGTTCAAAATTCAGTGGGGAAAGGAATGGCCTCTTCATGTGGTGCTGGAAAAACTACATATACACATGAAAGAATAAGGTGAAACCCTGCCTCACTGCATGCAAAAAATACTGCAGTGGATTGAAGAGCTGAAACTATAAAACTTAAACATGGCAAATCTACAAGACTTTGGATTTGACAGTGATTTCTTAGAACATGATACCAAACGCACATGCAACAAAAAAATTAACTGGACATTATCAGAATTTAAAATCAGCATTTCAAGGCATGCCACCCAAAACTGAACTCATAGAATGTGAGGAAAAGTTTGTACATGATGTCTTATAAGGTACTTAAATCTAGAATATATCCCATAAAGCACTCCAAGTCAATAATAAGGCAAATGACCTAGTTTTGAAGTGAATCAATTATCTCAGACTTTTTTTTCCAAGGAAGATGCCGAAGTGGTATCTTAGGAAAATGCAAATCAAAATGATACCACATGATGTTACAATGAGATGGTTATGCTAAAAAGTAAAAAACAGAAGCAGTGGTTAAAATTGGATGCCTTGTACACTCTAGTTATGTATGTAAATTGGTGCAGTTGATAAATTGTCAAACAATAAAGGTATATATCAAGTTACCTTATGAGTCAACAGTTTCATATTTAAATGCCCAACAAAAAGGAAAATATGTCCACATATTGTACATGAATGTTCATAGCAGCATTATTCATAGTAATTAAATTCAGCTCTATAGAAAGTATAAATATCTGAAGTCATTCTTGGAAAGTATCATGTATAAAGTATAATGTATAATGTAAAAGTAAGATAAAATATGGTATGTAAAGTTCTAAATTGAACCAAGACTCCAGAGGGGTAATGATGAAAGTAAGGAAAAGTTAACTTTTTTTTGATAGTATATACTCAATATTGCATTACGCTTGGTCTTGGTAGTTAATGAAATGTTGGATTAATAATGTTTTTAGAAATTCTTCAAATGTAGTACAGTCTGGAATTATGATGCATATGTAGACCTTAAAAAATACTGAGAACATTTCACATTAAAGTAATATAGAAATAACAAATAACAAAAAGTAAGCATTAACTACAAAATGTAAAAACTGGAGAACACAAAGCCAAATGTAATTTAATCAAATGAAAACTTGAATTTACAATAAATGTAACTGGATTAAATTATATTAAAAGAGCAAGTTAAAAGATTTGTGATAAGTTCACATCTGAAACAAATGGCTGGGATGGACAACTGTATATTTAGCAGGACTTACATCATCAGATAGAATAGAAAAGGAAATGATTAAATTATACTTTAACAAACTATTGTAGTTAAATATCTGATTGAAAAATGAAATTCAATCCCTTCCTCTCCCTATATGCTAAAATTAATTCTATATGAATTTATAAGTTATGAAAGACAGATTTTTAAAACTTGTTTCCAGCCTTGTACTGTGGAACAGTATCATGATTCCAAAAATCTTTGTGAAATGACATGTGTTTTGACAGCTTGAAAGGATTCAAGCTGGTTGAAGAGAGGAGTTCTGGTGATTCCAAGGATCTCCCAGGTAGACTGAGCTGCTGTTTTATATTCTTCCAGTAGTGAAACTTCATCAAACCTTTCTATAGCATGTAAACTCTTCCTTCACCTTTTAGACAGTTATCAGTAATTTAATTCCTTCAGCCTTTTATTGGCAGTTTTGCTTGTTTTCCCTAAACTTTCTTTTGCAAAGGTTTTCCAAACTCAGACACTGTAAGTACCACATAGTACACTTTTATGCCAATTATGTAACATTGTGTATATTTTTCAAGACTAATTAATTCATTCTGAACAAGCATTCCTATTATGTATTTGCTTAATTTTTCATCCTATTATATTTTTATTATTGCATATCAATGATAGCTCCACACCCTCGGATAATGTAAATCAGAGGGCTTCACTACCATCAGTTAGGCCTTACTATTTCACACTAAACACGTCATTTCACCATAGGGTAAGGAAGTGTATTTCAAAAAGAGGTTAAGTTTTAGCCATAAAAGTAAAGAAAGTGAAATGTGCATATATTAAAATTAGGAAGAGCAATGACAAACCACAGAATGCGAGCTATCTGTAACTCATACAATGATTCACAGAAAATTTGTATCATAATATACCAAGTTTTCGTCACTACATTAGAAAAACAATCCAAAAATGAACAAGAAATAATCAGGATCTGTGCAGACAAGGAAACATGTATAGCCAGAAAACATGGAAAGTACTAGTAATGAGGGAAATGTAAATTAAGACATATATCAATATGCAAGTCAATTTGCAAAAATTAAGTCTTAACCCTCTAGGCTCAAGAGTATATGGTAACACACTTTCCCATATGGCTGCAAATTATTTACAGTTGCTTTGGAAAAGAGTTTGCCTATCCTGAAAAGTTATACACGTGTATACTTTATCACTACCCAGCAAATCCATTCAAGAAATGCTTACAGAGGATCACCTTGAAACAACAGTGTTTATAGCAGCAGTGTTAGAATGACAAAAACAAAAATTGAAAATGATTTACCTTTAGATAAAGGTAAATTTATCTAACTTCAGATAAATTTGATTTAACTTCAGATAAATCAAGTTGGGTATATTGACGCAGTGTATTATTACAATGCCATGGAAAATGTATGAATTGCTGCTGTACATACTCACATTGACAAACTTTGGAAAAATGAATTCCAAAACATGTTATTTGCAAACTATTTGCTGAAAAAATCTATATTAATACATGACATAATGAAACTGCAAAGACAATAGAAGGTTAAATTCAAAATGTAGGATACAGATTATTTCATGATCAGTAAAATGGAGAGAATGCATGTTATTAGGGATACATAAGTAAATGCAAGTTATCGATAGTATGTGTTTTAGTTGCTGGCCCAAACATTTGGTATGTTGTTTTGTAATTGATGTTCCATGTCTATTGCATGCATCAAAATGTAGATGCAGATTTACTCCCCAGGCCTTCAGGGCGTTTCTCTAGTCTTGGCCTTTTCCACAGGCCTGTGATGGAGCATAGCAATGTGTTCATATAGCTGGATGTTACTTCTAAGATTTACAACAGTAAAATATTTTAACTGCAAATATTGAAGACTGTTTTCTCTTCCTCTTGATTTTACCTTTCCTTTATGTCTCCTGGTAGTAGAACAGGTTTCAGGCATTTTCTGAGTAGGGATATACTTAGTGTGGATTTGTGATTTACTATCAATTTTGAATGTAGGTAAGTAATGCTATTGGTGTGATTGTAATATGAGTGTGGTCTGTCATGCCTGGTACCTGAAATTTGTAAGTAGTTAAGCCAGTCGTTGAAATTTATGAAGCCAGAAAGTGAACAGGAAAAATTTTCAGATATCTGATGTTTAAGAATTGTAAGAATTTAGTTCTTGTGGACTTCTTGGTCAAATGAGAACTTATCTCTTGTTAGAGATATATTCAATAACATAGCACAATTCCCATAGCAATTTCTGCTTTTTTAATGCAGAAATTCCTACCTTTGAAATAAATTTTGTGTGTAGAGGGTACAAAGCTCTAACAGCACCAACAAAAAAAATGTCTTTAGGTGAAGCTGCTTGTAATAAATTAAGATTATCAATTGAAAAAATAATCATGGTAGAAGAAACGGTTTGTCCATTCTCCATGGGAAATATGAAAATTGTGATCATGAAGAGACAATTAAATATGCAGGCATATAGGAAGAAAATTCCATAATTTATCAGGCCCTTCATGAAGGTATGCTTTTGGGAGGGGCAGGGGAAATTTTACGCTATGTATACATATAGGCTTTTAAAGTTGTAATTTATTTTCTTGTTGTAAATATTCATTTCAGCCTTCAGATCTCATAAATACTGCAACTGTTCCCAATCAAAATTGAATAAAAAGTATACAGTAAATGAAGCTTTAAGTAAAGAAATCATGATAAATGGTAAAAAAAGTATTTTGGTAGCTTTTGCTCGGTTATGTGCTAAGCTTGAAAGGTTCAAAATTCTGTCTTTGAATTTAAGTTTAATAGGAATTTTGTAATGGTCTATCATGTGTCAGTGTAGTCTAACTTTTTTTTCCTTATACCTTTGTAAACTGGCAATATTCCTTTTCTTTAAGCTGTTACCTACCTATGGTTCAAATCAGACTTGATGTGGATACTGAAGGATAAATAACATCCTTCTGTTGTGTAGATTTTTCTTAAATTATGAGACATAATTAAAAATTAAGTATTACACAATCTAAATTACACTTACATTAACTAGCATCATGTGTGTATTAATGCTTATTTTACTACTCATGACTGTTGAGAATTACTGCTGCATTACCATTTATTTTGGAAATTTGAATACTAGAACTTTTATAAGGTGCCAACATGAATAGAAAATAGAATGTTTTATATAAAACTTACTGTTTTTATAAAGATGTGCAATTTAATCTTTAGATTAACTCAAGTATGGCTTACTTGCATCATTAAATTAGAAGTGAATGGTTATAGCAATAAGGTTATATAGTTAATAGTTGCTTATTGGCAATGTAAATTTCAAATTTATACAATTGAGATTTGTATATAAAAGTTTTAATTATACATTTACAGTGATATTAAAGTTAATATAGTTTTCCATAAAATGTGTGCCTAAATCTGGAGAGATAGTCTCAACATTATTTTAATGATGTCACTATATATGTTAACTTGTCTGCTGGAGAATGCTTTTAAATACCATGTCTTAAATTCTAGGATATAAAAGATGGCAAGTCTGGAAAGAAATAAACGGAAGATATTAAAAGCAAAAAAAACAATGCCTCCAAGTTGCCGGAAGCAAGTAGAGAAACTGAATAAGTCAAAGAATTGTGAAAACCTGAAAACAGCAGTGTCTGGGAATAGTTTGTCAAGTGGTAGTCAGAATTCAACTACCAGTGTCATAAGTAACAAATGTAGACCTTCTGAAAATGATGTTTCCTCATTGGAGTCCAGCAAAAATTCAGTATGCTCACAGAAAAGTAAAGTATGTTCTCAGAATTCAGTGCAAATTGTTGATTCAGAAACAGGATTGAATTACCCTGAAGAACAAGTTGTGTGTCCTTACCAAAAGCCGAGTGAAACAGGAGAATCTCCCAGGAAACTCTCTCTGCAAGAAGCAAAAGATTCACAAAACTCTTCTGAAAACCATTTTGAATGTCAGACCAATGTAACAAGATCCTTTTTTGAACGACATGAAGAGGATTATAACCTGAAATCCATTTGCTCTCCATCCAGTGTATTGAATGGTGTCGTTCAAATGCCAAAGTCTGTAGTAATCAATTCATTGGCCGATAACAGAATCAGCAACATTGTTTCTTATTTAGAAATAAACTCCAATTTTGAATCACATGATAAAAGGCAAAATGACATTTTATGTTCAGACACCCATTTTGTGGCTGTTGATAAAATGCCTAAATTAGTGAATTCGGTCATTTCCAATAATTGTGCTACTCACATTTTGAAAAGTGAAGAATCCTGCAAAACCTGTCATTCCAGCATTTCCAATTGTGAAAATACAGACTCGACATGGCAGTCACCACTTGACACTGATAGTTATAACAGTAAGTGTAAACATACGCATCTTGTAGGTGATCTTACAGTCACTGATGTAGGAAAATAGAGTACATATAGAAAAATGTAAACAATGATAATGATTTCACAGTATCTTGTTTCTGAACTACTTTTTCTGGGGAGAGAGAAATGATACCCTCAGTCTCCAGAGGGAAGTAAATTCTGGCAAAATAAAACAATCACCTTCTCTGGAGAGTACAAAAAAAAAAATCTGAATGCTATTTGTGGCAGTTATCTGGTCTATTTCATCTATATTTCATATTTTGAATTTTTATTAACCTAATAAGCTTAGTTGAAGGAGGTTTTTTTTTTAATTATTGGCAAACCCATTTCTTTGAAATTGTCCTGTAAATTATATGCCAATTATCAGCTGATAATAAAAATAGATACACTTACCTTTGATGTCCTATGGCTGTAAAATCATTAGCAAAAGTAATTTCATCAGAAGTTGGGTGTTTTATAGGTTAATATTAGAAAAACTGATAAATCTTATGTGTGTTCTTGTCTAGGCTACAAAGTAATTTAGTAAGGTGAATTTTAAATTGTTTAAAAATTATGTAGACTCAGCTAGTTAACTCTTTATTAACATGAGACCATTTAGTAATTATAGAGAATTATGTGCGATGACTTACTCAGTTTTTGTTGGTGTATGTATGTTAAGATTTAAGGGGAAGTATAGCTGAGACAGACTTGTACTCTTGTTTTTAAGGGTTACGTTGTCAGAATTTTTTATATAATTACCTTTTTTTTTAAATGGTGCCACAGTCACATTAGTTTTTGTCTTTACTTAGAGAACTCATAAATTAGAAAATTCCCCTATTTCCTTCATTAGAAGGAATATTTTTATCTCTGATTTTTCCATTTCCTCAAGGCCATAATCAAAAGAAGAGGATGTTTTCAGATAACAAAGAAAATGTTAAGCGCATGAAAACCTCAGAACAAATTAATGAAAATATTTGTGTAGCTCTGGAAAAGCAGACAGCATTGCTGGAACAGGTAAAATGTTGGGGCTAAGTATTTACTTCAGAAACTTTACCTTTTATTAGTAAAAAAAGGTAAAAGTCCATTGATCACCAGAGTAAAACCAAATTAGCAAATGAACTTACTAGAAAAAAAAAATTACATTACCAAAGACATATCTAGTTTCCTGAATGTGAGGTAGCGTAGGGGAATAATGTATAGGTAGAATGCTGTGGTAGAGAATGGTCAATATCACTTTCAAATCTCTTTGTGAGTCAGGTACTCCTTGTCCTTGACCTTTGCTAAACAGTTCAGTTTCTTTTCTACTTGTCATGAAGTTCTTTGATCGCCTGCTTTAGCTGTTTGTAGACCTTATTATAATTGACCGCTACTTCATAGACTCAGACAACCCAGAAGCCTGTTTTAAAAACATGTTCTATTATCTGACATTTTGCTGTAGTCATTAAATACACATTTTGCTTTCATTTTTGTCTCTTCATCTTTTTGTACTATAGTTTCCATACATATCTGATGAACTCTTGAGTTTAATGAGCTTTGATATTAGTAGTCTCATAATCAAAATCTATTTTGATAATCATGTTTTACTATTTTACTACCATAAGAATGCTACAACTGAAAGTCATCCTATAGTAGATTAATATCTATAATTGTAATGGACCAGAATTTCCCAGTCCAAACTCCAGCTAAATGTTTCAGAAACAGAACACTATGGTTTTCTAAAACAGACCATTGCAATTTTAGTTATATATTAGGATGAATGTGTATTCACATAATAAATGGAAACCTTTTTGAGAGACTAATGCAGGATCAACCTAAAAGTTGAGTCAACAGTTTTTCCCTTTTGATCTCTCGTTTGCTTTAGAGACACTAATAAAAAATGTCTGAATGTTTTATTGTGCTCAAGGAGAGAGTAGCAAAATTATGGTAAGTGTGAATCTTGCTTAAGAAAAGGTTGGTGGTATAGGGGAAGTCTCAGTGCTATCAAGCTACCTTCAGCCACTGGGGCATGAGTCTGATCCCCAACCAGGGAGCTACCCACATGGCACAACAAACCTCTCCTGTCTCACCCACTGCTCCCCTCAGCAGTGTATTTCAGTGGATCCACCTATTCTGCTCCCCACTCTGCCTCTGGTGAATCCTCTCACACCCTGCACCACTGGCCTACACCCCAGTGTATGTTTATGCATATTTAATATATGCATAAATAAATAAAATCTTTTAATATAAAAGGTTGGGTATTCCATCTGAATCTTACTCCTGGTAATAAGTAGTTGAATTCAGAAATAAGTTCTGGTGAGGATAAAGACAATTTAATCTTAAAGCACTAATTTCACTTGCTTCCATTACTATTAGCTACAAATCAAAATACTTATTAGTCTATGTTGACATGGAAAATGGTCCTTCCTTGTGTGAACTGTAGGGGATAAAGGATTTTTGTTATGCCCCCCACAGGAAGTGTCTCGCACATGCTCGAGAGACAAGTTGGGTTTTAGCTAATTCCTATCTTTTTACCCATCTCTAAATCATTGGCTTACTCTTGATTATTTTAATTCCTGCCCAAATAATTAACTCTAAACCACTGTTTCTGGTTTCCCCCCACCCCCATGTCTGTTTATTTTTGGAATCCCAGTGGAATAGAGCCTTCCTGCTGACATTATTCCTCCATATCCGGAGTGCCCCAGAGATGTTGACTCTTTTCTTCTGAAGTTTCATAAAGTTCATTGATCCCATTTAAATTATTGAAGTGGAAGGGTGTTTTCCTTTCAAAATCCAAGTTACTTACTTCACCCCACATACAGGCTGGCTATATATTAGAGCTGTGTATCCAGTCTTCAGGCCATTCTGGCGCCCTTTGCAAAGTATGGGTAAGACTCTCATACGATTCTGTAGTGTTGGACATCACCACTTCTGGGAGGGATGAGGTATTTGATGAAAGTTACTGTGTCTTTTTTATGAGGAATATTACCACTAAGTGAGAACAAATACCCAATCTAACAAAGAGGAATTATCTTTGATGAGCATTAAGTCCAAAATAAGCACGTTTTAAAATTCCACTTTCATCCAAATCACCAGGATGACGTGTTTAAATTGAGGTTTCTTTGGCTCACTTATAGTTGAAGACTTGCTTTAGGCTACCTTTCTCAGACTTAGCTGATGTGATTCATTAGTGATGCCTGTTAATTATACAACTTTTTAGGTTTTTCAGAAAATTTGATTTGGAGAATCCATGGTAGAGCCTAGCAGTTTGTGATTCCTAGTAAGCATCCCCTGTGATACTTCATCAGGGAAACTTGTCAAATACTAAGTACTTAGCACTAAATACTTGGTACAAATACTAAGTAAATTCAAACATTTAGGTATGTTTCTCCAAGATTCCAGCTAGTGAATTGACAAGCATGCAATAATCCATAAAAACCACACATGGATGATGTGCATTCACTGTCAGTAAAAATAGTATGTCTTTCTGAGCACTTAATACTTAAGACATACATTTTGAGCACTTGCTAATTTTAATCAAATATTTTAAAATATAGAAATAAAAAGGAATCATTTCTGATATCAAGAACCCATTTAAGTATTAAGGATGCATTATAGAAGAAATCATAGAGAATAATGTTGAAGAGCTAGAACAATTGGAAATGAAAAGGAAAAACCTTGGGAATTATCAAATAAAATTACTGAATATGATTAATCATCCAGTTGATATTAGTGTAGAGTTTAACATAGAAAATCTGTTCTAATTTCAAGCACCAAGAAGCAAGATATTAGAGGAAAGATACACATATTACTAACAAATACATTAAATATAAACTGAAAATTGCTTATAGGAAGATGCACATTGAGCAAAAACCTACAGTGGATGTTTCTAAATGTTTGGCTTAGCAGAGATGTTCACATCAGTAGGTATTGAGATTAATTATGCTCCATGAAAAATAGGTCAGTCGTTTTTCTAAAACAGCCAAATAATGAAATGCATCAATGTTTCAAGTGATAGCTACTACAATTTATTAGAATAGCATGTGTTATGCTAGATAGCACTTGTCACTACCTAATTGTCCCTGGCTTCTTTCAATTTTAAGATAAAAAAATCATCCCCTTCAGAAACAGCAGGAAAGGTTATCTTGCAGATTTATTTCCTTCATATCAATTCAGTGTTTTTCATGTATAGCTTTTTCATATTCTTATATTCTTATAAAAACCCTTTGATGTTCACATTGTAGCATCTGCCCATTTATTGGCAAGGGAAATGAAGCTCAAGGATGTCATGACTTTTCAGAGGTCATCTGGCATGTTAATGGCAGCATCAAGGCTCAGACCATCATAATTTGGTTCCCTATCACTCTACTACAGGACCAACCAACGTTTTCATTGGGTTCTTGCTTTCAGATAATGGAGTTCCTTTTTGTGGAATAGTAGGTTTTAGTTATGGTCATTAAAAGATATAAATTTAATTTCTAACCTGTCTGTATTTTTAAGTATTAGATGTTTTATAGAGAATTTGATAGTCTACATTTTAAAAAACTTAATGGTATGGTCAAATATAAATATAAAATATGAATATATTTTATTGGTTACAGTAAATCCAGAAAAGAACAAAGCTGTTTTATAAGTAGAAAATAAATTGCTTTAAAATTTTGAAACATGGGGTGTTTTGGTTTTTATTTTAAAATTCTAGGTCAAACATTTGATTCGACAGGAGATTTGTAGTATAAATTACAAACTATTTGATAACAAACTGAAAGAATTGACTGAACGTATTGGGAAGACACAGTGCAGGAATAAACATGAAGCAATAGCTGATAAACTCTTCGTAAGTTTCTAATTTCATTTGATTTCATTTGAGTTCTTTTAAAAAGTGGAATTTGATTATATTTTACATCTTAGGAAAGGAAAACAAAGGCAGATGCAAATCTAATCCCTTGCCACAGGCCTGATATACTTACCATTAATAATAGAATTTGTTAGATCTCAGCAGTATTTTCCCATGGGAAATGTTCTTAAAATTACCAGTCATTCAATGTCAATGGTAGGCTTAATAAATAGGCTTTTTTTTTTTAATTCAGAATCCATATTCTGTATTTAGAGTGTATTAAACCTGTTTCAAGATTCTTAATTGTTTATCTTTTTTCTTCTAAGATTACTTGCTAGTTGGTGTCTCTACCAACATGAATTTTATTGTGGACCATTTAGAAATCTAATTTGATGTTTTTAATCATCTTTTCTTAAATGTTATACTAGCATCAAACATGATTCCTATCTCTGCCTTGTATAAAAATTTCTCATTTATTTGGCTACATGCCTATGTCTCTCAAAATTACTGTGGCTAATAGTCTTTCCTCTATATGTTATTTATTAACTTGGTTTCATATTTATTTGTTTTTATCTTTTTCTTCTAGGCAAAAATAGCCAGACTTCAAAGACGTGTTAAAACAGTTTTGTTATCCCAAAGGAATCGTTTGGAACCAAATGTATTATCCAGCAATACAGCCTGTAAGGTTGGTATAAACACATAGGGGTTTTAATAACTTTGTTGACCTACATTTTGTTGTAAGAAATTAATATATTTCCAAACTAGACATAAGGCTTTAAGAAACAATAAATGTATTACTTTATATGTCCCTGTGACTCTATCTCTGGATATGATACCCTTAAGTAATCAAAAATGAATGCGACTTGTGTTTCTCTTATAAAGTAAGTAGTGTGATGATTTTTGCCCCCTCCCACTATTTTCTCACAATAAAAAGTTTCAAACATACACAGCAAAGCTAACTTTACAGTGAACACTGGTAAACTCAAGACCTAAATTCTACCTTTACAATTTTTATATATTTATGTTTATCGTATCACCATCAATCTCTTCATCTTATATTTGGAAGACTTATGGGTACTATATGTAATTCATATATATCATATCAAAATGCTCTCTACAATGTACATTTCCAAAATATTTCAGCATGGGTATCAGTAAACAGGCTTTTGCATCTGCTTGTATTTTTATATAAAATTTTTGTGCAGTCTTCAGTATATATGTGTGTGTGTATGTATATATGTATATTTTTTTTCACTGAATTTCTTATAGTGTCTTCATGCATGAAAATATTTTTTATTCATTTATGCTTTGGTATCATTTATGCTAATCTTAATAAAGGAATTGGGAAGCATTCTCTCCCCAGTTTTTTGAAAGTTTGTGCCTTAAATGTTTGATAATATTATCAAATAGGAAACTATCTTGGCAAGGAGCCTTTCTTTGTAGAAAGACTTTTTCTTGAAAATTTAATCACTTACTAGGTATAGGGCAATTCAGATTTTTTTCATTTTGTATCAGTTTTGTAAGTTAATCTTGGCAGGGAATTTGTCCATTTTATCTAAGTTGGTAAATTTTGTTGATGTAGTTACTCATATTCCTTATTTATAGGTCTGTATTTCACTTGATGTAGGTAATATGTTTTCTTTCTCTCTCTTGCTATAACTTTTATTTTTAAATTTTTTTTAAATTTTCAAATTTTATTGATTTGCCATTTGTTTGTATAACTGCCATTTGCCTTTTGTTTATATAATTTTGGGAGTCCAGCTTCACACCTCAGCACATGCTTCACTCACCCTCCACCCTGAAGTGCCCGAACACTATCACATTACCTCCCCTATCCTCTTTATCTTCCACTCCTCCCCTCTGGCATCCATGATATTTTTTTAAGTCTACGAGTTAGTTTTTGTTTTGCCAGTTTGTTTTCTTTCTTTATAGTCTACATATGGGTGAAACCATCTAGTATTTTTCTTTCAGTTTCTGGCTTCCCTCAGCATAATTAGCCAACCATCCATATTGTCCCAGAACGCACCTATTATCTCTTTTTTGTAGAGGAATACAGTTGGTAAATCTCCCCTCAACTACCTTTTCCTTATCCACTTAACAGGTTACAGACTCAGAGCCCATAAATTTGGATAAGAGTCAAGAGTCAGTTAATAATAGTCCAGATGAAAGAAAGACTTCTGTGAATAATGAATCTTCTAACCTTTCAGAAAAAGCAAGTGAAAAGATTTTGTCACAGGATCATGATGAGGCTATTTCTGAAAGGTAGGCCTTTCTGCAAATATATATAAACCTTATTTAACTATATGCTTGCATAAATATATATCGTTTTCTCAATTATGCATATAGTAGCTTAAAGCTTCATATGAACCCATTTTTTCTATTATGAAGGAATAGAATTAAGCTGTTATTGTTTTAACAGTACTAAAATGTTAAATATGTTAGATAATAAGGCATCTCATTGTGTTTCTTTTCATTTTTGGTAGAATAAATAGAGTGATCAACTAATCATTCCAATAGTTTACAAGTCTGTCCATGGAAAAGTCAAAACTCTATGAAATAGTGGTTAAACAAACTACGCAGAAGAGTAAGAACAACCTGGCAAAAAGTACCTAAAGTCAGCTCTTTGCATGTTGAAAGTATCATGATAACTTCAAATTAGAGTGAACAGGTTAACTTATTTGTCTAATTTGGTTACAGAGCAACTGAGAAACCTGATTTCCTCTTCAGTCTAGAATGGGGCTGGTAGGAAAGAAATAGCTGGTGGTTTGTTTTTTTTTTAATATTTATTTTCATTTATTTATGCATACAAGAACTGGGGAGTAGGCCAGAGGTGCGAGGGGCTGAGAGGATTCAACAAAGGCAGAGTGGGGAGCAGAACAGGCAGATCTACTGAAATACACTGCTGAGGGGAGTAGCGGAGAGACAGGAGAGGTCTGCTGCACCATGTGCATTAGCTCCCTGGCTTTGCATGTTGAAAGTATCATGAACTCGTGCTGCAGTGGCTGGCGATAGCTTGATAGCACTGAGACTTTAACCCCTGAGCCACGAGGGAGGCCCAAGAAATAGTTTGTTTTAACAAAGGAAAAAGATTGGTGATTCTGGCCTGGGTTTGATGTTCAAGGGCAGAGGTGAGCTGGGTTTGGGGTGACAGGTGGGGAAGTATTTTAGTGAAGTTATTTCACTGGGATTCTCAAAAGTTTTGGAGCTTTACAATATTATATATTTACTCTTAACATTTACTCCTAAAATGTCATATAGTTTTATTTTTATATGTTGAATTATCCCTCAGCCTTTAAAAATAGGACAGTATGTAACCAAAAATAAGTGAATTAAATGATGACCATTGTTTGCAGAATGACATCCTTTCCCCCAAATAACTATGCACATTCAAAGATTCTATAAATGGAAGGAAAAACATTACAAATCTACACTGTTTATGGTAGAGTCCTAGCAATTTAACATGTAATTTTCACTCTTCAGAAGAAACCCTAATACCCCATTATATTGAGCCTACATTTTAGCTTTGAGCCAGGAATCTGCTATGAAGAGCACTTATTTAGATGGTGAAAGTAATAGTCACATTTCAATGCATTTTTGTTGTTGCCATTCGTTGATATATGTGCTGAAACTCAAAGTGACAAAAGACAGTCTATGTGATGAAAATGAAAAAGACACCATTAAATTATCACTTTATACACTATTGTGAGAAATTTGTTAGTGGTTTTCTATCAATGATATGACCAGTTCACCTTATGCTGTATGCTTAAGGAAGAACCAGCAAATTCCGAAACTGTTTTAGGCTGTATTCTCAGTCCGTGGTGAGTATGAGAATAAATTAGTGTAACAAATGTGTGACTTGACCTTGATGAGTTCGATGGTTTCACAAGACTTTCAAGGAAGAAATGACATCAGTTTCAAACAATCACAAGGGATAAAGAGGTCATCTTCTTTGTTTAATGAGACTAGTATTAACTCTGATACTAAAGTCAATCTTAAAATTTTGCAAAAGTGGAAACTTGCTGTCTACCTTTTATCTATGAAATAGATGCAGATATCCTAAACAAGATATCAGTAAGCTAAATTCAACAATCTATAAAAGTTGAGATTGTTCCAGAAGTGCTACATGGTTAACAATTAAAAAAAAATCAATTTGCCAGGGACAGAATCACTGTTGGCTTCCAATAGATGTAGGATTTGATAAATATTTATGATAAAGAATATCTATAAAGCCTTTAAAAATCTAATGGTGAAACATTGGAACTGCTCACTGAGATACAAATTAGAAAGATGTCTGATGTCACCACTTTGTGTAACATATTGGATTTTTTGGCTAATGGAAAAAATACAAAAAAGAAAGAATTCAAAAAGAAGCAGTATTAAATATACTGTTCTTGGCTGATTGGTTATGTATATTGGACATCCAGAGGAACTTACAGATATTTTATTAGGATTAGTAAGAATTTAGTGACATTGCTGAACTCAAATATATAAGAAATAAACCAGATGTAAACAATTAGGAAATGTAATTTTTAAAAAGATAAAATAGCATTTCAATAGCATTATAATCAAATACCGAGGATTATGTTTAACTAGACATGTCATAGCTGGAGAAAACTACAAACTTTGGAGAGAGGTACAATTCATTGGAGAGATGGACAGTGTTCATAGCTTATACAATGCACTATTATAAAATGTCTTTACTTTTGATCAAATTATAGAGTGAAATTTCAGTTTCCCAGTGCATGATTGTGTGGAACTTGACAAGATAAAATGGAGGAATTTGCCATCCAATGTCAGGACATTATAATGCCACAATAATTAAGATAAAGTAATATTAGCAAGTGGTGGGCAAATACAGCAATAACAGAGTCCAGAAATCTGTGCATATATTAGATATGTGATAGATATTATATGGCAGATCATGTGGGAGGTGACTTACCTTTAGTAAATGGTGCTGCTAATTTGTTCACATGGGGGAAATATGAAAAAAGTTGGATTCTTATGTCCAGTTATAAACAAATCAGTCTCATATGGATGAAGGAACTATATGTCAAAGGAAAATTGTAAACCTTTTAGAAAATAATGCAGAATGACTTCATAAACTTTGGATAAGGGACGATTTCTATAGACAAATACATTTGCTGTGAATGAAAAACTTGATCAGTTTTGCCACATTAAAATTAGAAACTTCTCTCAAAAGGCACTATAAAGATAGTGAGAAGACAGGCCATCAAGTGGGAGAAGATACTTGTAGCACATATAACCTGTAGAGGACTAATACCAAGCCAGAATATGTGTGTGTGTATCTCTTGCCAATGCTTGGTATTACCTGCCTCTTATTTAAGTCACTTTGGTATTATTTATGGCATTACATTGGTTTTAGCTTGTATTTTCTTCTAATAATGAAGTTGTTATATTTTAGATTGCCAAAACCATAGTCTGTTTTTAAAGTTTTCTGCTTAGTTTCTTAGACTTTTGCATGACATAACGTGTAATTCTTAATTTGTACGATAGCAGTAAATAGAAATATTAAAAATACTGGAAATATTTTAGAGCTGATGAGAGATTTTGACTGTAGTGTCAGGAACATCTGAAAATAATTATTTTTTTTTAAGATTTATTTATTTATACAAGCACTGGGTACAGTCAGAAGCGCGGGAGGGTGAGAGAATTCACCAGAGCCAGAGTGGGGTGCAGAACAGGCAGACTGACAAAATACACTGCTGAGGGGAGCAGCGGGCATGGTAGGAGAAGTCTGCGTGCCATGTGGGACCCTCTTGGGCGGCCAGGGATCGAACTGGCACTGCAGAGGCTGCGGGCAGCTTCTCAGCCCAGGACTCAACCACTGCGCCACTAGGGGAGGCCCTGAAAATAATTATTTACAACTTTCTTGTAGTTTAGCTATAAAATAAATACTAGCTTTTCATATGATGGCTATTACTAGCAGAAAAAAAAGTATATATATATATATATATATATATGTATATAATAAAGTTGATGAGTACTTTAAGAGACCAATAATAAATAGAATGAAATATCCTTGATAAAATTTATATTTGAACATTTTTTATTGAATACAGAAATAGTGGTTATTGTCAGACACTTTTTTTTTTTAAAAAATTTATTTATGTTTATATAAAAACCAGGGTACAGGTCAGATGCACGGGAGGGTGAGAGGATCCGTTGGAGACAGAGTCGGGAACAGAACAGGCAGATTGAAGAAATACACTGCTGAGGGGAGCAGCAGGTGAAACAGGAGAGGTCTGCTTCACCATGTGGGATTCTTGCCACCCAGCTGGGATCAAACCCACGCTGCAGAGGCTGCAGAAACCTTCACAGTGCGGCGCTCAACCACCACAGAGGCCCTATTGTCAGACTCTTACTGATAAATCTGATATGGGAAATTATCAAATTAAATCTGTTATTTAATGTACATGAAAATTGCTTATTTCACAAAATGAAAATGAATTTTCAGGATTTGTCTTCTTCTGACCATGAGTATGGACTGCTACATGAATTGTCCTAAAGAAAAAGAATTGTGGTGGCAGACCTCTCCTGTCTTACCCACAGCAGTATATTTCAATCAATCTGCCTTTCTACTCCCCACTCTGTCTCTGGTGAATCCTCTCACCCTCCCGCACATCTGGCCTGTAGCCCGGGTCTTATATGTATAAATAAATAAATCTTTTAAAAAAAAATTGTTCCGACATTTTTCAGCAGAAAACACAAGATTCTGTTCCCTAACAGAAGGAAAAAAGTGAAATGCATTCTACCATCGTTCCAGCTACAGCCTAGAGGCATGTTCCAGGATGAAGAGCAGAAGGAGCCCAAATAGCCTAGTGATCTTGCTGTGTTTAGATCAGATATTAGAGAGTCTGAGTTGGCTAGAACTTGTAAGGCAGAATAATGAGGAGAGGAAATTACATACATGCCTCTGAAGATCTACAAAGGAAATCCTTGAATCATTGGATTTGCTCAATACAAATCTACATATCCAAGTGATAAAAAACTGTAGAAGACTAGAATAAGAACCATTGGAAAGAAGAAAGCCAAACATTTCATAAAGACCACACAACGGGGAACATTTTGCTTCTCCATTGGCTGTACTGAGAGACCTTATAGTATCATGAAAAACAGAGATTCCTCAGAGAGTGTGGCTGTAAGTGGAGCTAAATTAATCCTCAAGACCCCAGTGCATCTACCCAGAAAAGCTAAAAGGATTTATAGGACTCAGACTAATCCTGAGTGATTTAACTGCATGTCAGACAAAGTCCAACATTCTTTGGAGAAATGAAATGTCCATCATACAGCTGCATAAGTTTTAAAATGTGTGACATTTAATAAAATTACCAGGCATACGAAGTAGCAAAACCCATTATCTACACAAGGAATAGAGTGATAGGAACAAACCCCGAACTAGTATAGTTGATGGGCTTTGCAGACAACAATAATAACTATCAATATACTCAAAATATCCTACAATATAGAGGAAAATATGAACATGATGAGATCACTGCAAGATGTTTAAAAAGACCCAAATTGAACTAGAGATGAAAAGATAACAAAAAGAGAAATATACATTGGATAGGATTAACAATAGATTACTGATTTTAAAAAAATGAATAAAATAGCAAGAGGAACTTCAAACAAAATTATGGGGAGAAAAAAGACTTAAATAAAATGAAGAGAACCAGATCTGTGAAATAGTATCAGGTTTTCTAAAATATATAATTGGAGTACAGCTAGGCAGGGGCTAGATTCATGTTATATATTTAGCAAAACCCATGTATGAATGTTCAAAACAAAGAGTGAACCCTAATAGAAACTATGGACATCAGGTGGTGATGATGATGATATTGATGATGTGTCAGTGTAGGTTTATCAGATGTAACAAATGTACCACTGTGGTAGTATAGGACAGTTAGAGGTCATATGTGTATGAAAAGGGTATATGGGAATTCTATACCTAAAACTGTTCCCAAAAAAAAGTTCATTAATTTTAAAAAGTACAAAGTATTGTTGAAAAAAATTAAGAAATCTCAATATATGGTGAAATATATTTAGCCATATTCATGAATCAAAAAATTTAAGATGTTTCTTCATTCATAGTACTTTCTGTACTGCTCATGCAATATCAGTCAAAATCCCTGCTGCCTGTTTTGTAGAAAGTAACAAGCTGATTATAAGCTTTAATTTTTTTTTTTACTTAAGTGCCATTGTTTTACATCATTGTTAGTGTTTTTTAATTATAGGCTCTCCCCCCTTCAATTGTAGCACACCCACCATGAAAACCATAGGCCATTGTGCTCCCTCTTCCCACACTGTTGCCCCCTCCACTTATAAACTTTCAAGTGAAATGTAAACGACATAGAAGATGGAAACAGTATCATAAAAGAACAAAGTTAGAAGACATACACTACCTAAGTTCAAGACTCAATATAAAACTGTAGTAATTAATACAATGGTAGTGTAATAAAGATAGATTTATAAATCAATAGATTAGAATACATATAGTGTGTGGCTTTCAACAAAAATGCTAAGGTAATTTAATTAGGGAACGGTCATCTTTCTAACAAATCTGAAATAGCTACAGTGACCTCAGTTTTTACCTCATAGCATTTACAAAAATAACTTGCAATGAATCATAAACCTAATTACAAAAGCTAAAATTACTAAATAGACACAAGAAAATAGTTTTCTAGCAATTTTATGGGCTTAATAAAATTTGGCAAGATTTTTTAAAGTTTTGGTTTAAACGTCCAGCTCTTAACAGTAGAGTCAGGGTCAAATAGGAGCCGAAGACAACTTTCCTGATCAGGTTATTTTATAACCACCATCAGTATCACTTGTCATTCTCTCAGTTTAGTAATAAGTGATCAATATGGTCACTATTGTGATCTAATAAAATAGTAGCAGAATTAACTTTTAATAGCTTTATTATAGTCCTGTATCTGTAAGAATTAAAGTGTTTTAATGAGTTTCTTTCAGTTTTGTTTCATTTTCATAAAAGTGCTAGAATATTTGTATATTTTATGTATTTTTGTAGTGTATACTTATATGTTTTGATTAATTGTGTGTTAAGATTTAAGAGTGTCTTCCATATACATGAACTTTTTGGTGGTTGATTGGTAACACATGGGTTTTCTGGGTCCTTTCCCCCACAATATTACATTAAAATGTGTCCATAGTCAAATGTCAAGTTTGAAAAATTCTGATTGCCTATCTAGTATAATAATGCATGTTTAGTTTATTTTTGTTTTTAATTTTTTATCATTTTAGTAACAATGATGATGTTATGTTCATTTCTGTGGAAAGTCGTAATTTGACAACTCCAATTACATCAAATCCAACAGGTATCTTAAGTTGATTAAAATATGATCTATCAAATTAAAAAGCCTCAAATCACTATTTAAAATCTAGAACTGTATAATATTTCAATAAATAATTTTAGATCTGTTCTCAAATATGTTTTAATTTCTTTAATTAATATTACCTACATAAATTATTCCCTAATATAATTAAGGTGTTTTAATCTTATGCTTATTGATTTGTGTTTTGTTTCTTTACTGTGTTTAATTTGTGTCTATAAGGTTTGCAATTTATACAACTACTTAGCTTCCATATATATTATTTTTACTAATTTGTCCTAGCCTTCTGTTAGCGGTAGAAGTTACTTGACTTTTGTCCTTTTGTTTCATCTTATTACGTTATCTTATGGTCTACCTAAGATTTAAATCACTACTCTTTAACATCATTGATTTTTTTTAATTTTTGTTTTTTAATAAAACTTGTTCTCCTTTAGAGTATCTCTTATTACACTTGTGTAAAAATCTTTAACTTCAGACTTCCCATAAATTTCCTTTCTCTTAAAATACTGCTCTCATTTGCCCTTAATTTCTCATATAAAATTTTTTTCTTTCATTTTTTACTCTTTCAATATTTACATCTTAATCTCAGAAACCTTCACCTCCTCTTAGAGCTACTTAATTGTTTCCATGTTGTGGGCTATTAAGATTGTGACTCAAAGGAACATTAGGCACTTACCTGAGGCTTTCTACTGGCTCTAGAAAGAATGCTCCTTAGCCATCTCAGAAAGCCCAAAGAAAGATTCTGTGAATAAAAAGTATGTACATTTCCAAGTTTATTTCCTTAGTACTGTTAATTTATAGATCAATTTTCAAATAAAGAGTTAGTAAGATAAAGTTATAGAAAGAGAAAACCTTTCAAACCAAAATTAGATTTTTTTTTTTTGAAGTGGTCTATTGGATTTGGAGTAGGTAAGGTCAATTGAATTACTATTTATGTTTATACAGTTAATTAATTAGCATTCCTAGCATTGCATTTCAACATTCATATGTTACAATGTCCGTCATTATTAAACTAATAAAATTGTCAGATATTCATATTTAATAATTTTCTTTCAGGTTCTGGAAATTCTAACAGTTCACCTGATGCTAAACCTGAAGTTATGGTAGGTAATAAATATTGCCCCTGAATGTTATTTATTTGAATATGTTAGTTCCAGAAAGTTTAGTGTTGGATGACCCAGCTTTGTCATTCTTTGGGAAATTAATTCTCTGAGAAATTGTCTGACTAGTTAGCACAACCAGGTTCGAGTTTGACGCCAAATAACTAATGCTAAGCAGCCCTGTTCATTTAACAGGTTAATTCATACTGACCCTGCTTAGTAATATTCTCAGAACCCATACAGTTTTTATGAACTTCTCTTTCATCATAGAGTTAAACATAAACACTTACAGAATGTTCATTATCCAGCTTCTAACTGGTAATTTGGAATGATGATGTGTTTATTTAAAAAAAAAAAACATTTTCTGCTATTGAGGCAAAATCTTATTTTTAACAATAACTTCTTAGGCTGTAGAGAAGAAACGTAATTCTGTGATAGATCTGACAAAAGAAGGCCAATTGAACTGCAACACAAGTAAGTGATTTGTCTTTTTTAAGAAAGTGGGAAGGTTAACAGCTCAAAGTGCATTTGATCCATTTATGGAGTTTATTTTAATGTGTCAGTTTGTGTGCATTTATAGCTTTATGTAACTTTACACATGTACATTCATGTAACTGCCACCATAACCAGATTACTATTCTGTCACCACAATCCTCCTCCTTGCTACCCCTTTATAGCTACACCTGTCTCCTGTCCCCTGCAACCAGTAATCCATTCCTTACCACTATAATTATTTCATTGATATTACATAAATGTAATGATGTAATATATATCTTTCTGGAATTGACTTTTTCACTTAGTATAATCCCCTGCCCCTCACCTCCCACCTATGAGGATCATCCAGGTTGTTGTAGCAATAGCATTCCTTTTTTTTGGCTGAGTGGTATCCCATTGATATGATTGTATCATAGTTTAACCATTCACTCACTGAAAGAACTTTGGGTTCTTTGGGCTATTATGAATCTCCCTTTTTCAACCTGTAGGATGCACCCTTTTCCTTAACCATAACAGAAGCTGCTGTGAAAGCATGCTGTAGGAACTGGGGCCTAACACGACTGTAGAGGGAGAGTGACAGAAGTGCTCTCTTTCACAGATTTAAGCAAAAGGATTTGAAATACAGTCTTCTGGAACTGGTAACCAGTTCTAAGGTTTCATCTCTTAATTGCTGCTCTTGAATATTTATGGAATTCTGTTTGTTACCATTTGTTAATAATGTAATATTTAAAAATAGAATGAATACAGGGTGTATGTATTCCAATTCCTTTGTCTTCTCATCTCTGAATCCAAACAATGGCTGGAACTATTGGAATCTCCAAGTACCTCATGATAGATTTTTAATAAACCTTGAATTTCCAGTTTCATGAAGATTAGAAATAGAAATTTGTAAACTGAATTGGAACCTGTAATGAAATAATCACTTTTAATAATTAACTAGTTTCTAAATTACATAATAGAGGATTTGAGATACAGTAAAATAAAAACAACACGTGTATATTCCATGCTTAACAAAGCAAGTCATGCCTCTAACTAAATATGTTATTTAAGATACAAATGATAATGTCTAGAACAGTAATTTTTAAGTGGAAATTTAGCTAATAGACCAATAGGGGAGATAACATAGAATTTTTAAAATACTGAAATACAAGAGAAGTCACAAAAAAAGTGAAGAATATGTGAGACTAGTAGAGAACAAAGGACAAGATAGCGGATTTAAACCTGACCATACTGATAATTAGAACAAGTGTGAATGGTCTAACCATGGCATTAAAAGACAGTTATTGTTGGGCTGGATAATAAAACAAGACTGAAATATGATGCACTTTATAAATACATGAAGAGGTTAAAACTAAAAGAATGGAAGAAATAAACCATGCAAATACATGCAGACATTAATCATAGGCAAGGAGTAACAGTATTCAAATAGACCTCAAAATAAGAAATATTACCAGGGAAATAATGATAAAAGCAATCATTTTATAAGGAAGACATAAGCCAACATGTGTATGTGCTTAACAGTAAAACTTCAAAACTCCTGATGCAAAAACTGATAGGAGTGAAATGCTAGAGAAATAAATATTTTTAACTGGACGTGTCAATTCTTCCTTCTCAGTAATTGATACAACTTGCAGACAAAGTTTATAGAAGCCTGAGCAACACTATCAACCACATTTAAAATATTTGACATTTATAGAGCACTCAACCCACCACAGAGGTTACACATTCTTTTTAAGTACATATGCCATATTCTGTATCATAAACGTCATATTCAGGATCATAAAAGTCTCAGTAGTCAATAACAAAAAGATCCCTAGACATTTGGAAACTAAACACATTTCTTTGACCCATGCATGAGTCAAAGGGTAAATTAAAAAGGAAATTTTAAAATACTATGAGTAAAAATGAAAACAGCTTATCAAAGGGATGCAGTTAAAGTAGTGCTGAAAGGGAAATTGGCACTAAATGTTTATGTTCTTCAAAAAGGAAAGTCTAGTTACATGCAAATAAATGAAACTAAACTACTACCTCATACCATGTACAGCCAACTCAAAATGGATGAAAGACTTGAATGTAAGACCTGAAACCATAAAATATGGTAGACGAAAACATAGGCAAAACACTCCACGACATACATCTCAGAAACTTCCTTGAGGACTCAACCCCAGAAGTAAAGAATATGAAGGAAAAGATAAACAGCTGGGACTATATCAAACTAAAAAGCTTTGTATGGCAAAAGAGACAGTAACCAAAATGAAGAGATACCCTACAGATTGGGAGGAAATATTTGCAGTCATACAACTGATAAGGGACTTGATGTCAAAGATCTACAAAAAGCTTATACAATTCATCAAAACAAAGTAACCCAGTCAAAAAATGGGCAGAAGAGCAAAAAAGGCACATTTCCAGAGGAAATGCAAATGGCCGACAGGCATATGAAAAAATGCTGATAAGCAAGGAAAAGCAAATGAAAACCACAATGAGATATCACCTCACACCCATGAGAATGGTCCACATTTAAAAAAAAAAAAACTGGCAACAAATGCTGGCATGGTTGTGGGGAAAAAGAATTCTCTTACACTGCTGGTGGGAATGCAAAGTCGTCCAAAGCTGTAGAGGACCCTCAAATTACTAAACATGGATCTACCATATGACTTAGCAATTCCACTCCTAGGAATCTACCCAAAGGACACAAAAACATTAATTCCAAAGGAAAACTGCATTCTGATGTTTATTGCAGCACTATTTACAATAGCTAAGATATGGAGATGATATATATATATATATATGAATGTATATATATGAATGGATCAAGAAGATGTGGTATATATATACAATGGAATACTATTCAGCAATCAAAAAAAGATAAACTCATGCCCTTTGAAGCAACATAGATAGAGTTGGAAGGGATTCTGTTCAATGAAATAAGTCAGAAGGAAAAAGAAAAATATTGCATGATATCACTTACAGGAGGAATACAGGGAAACAGAACAAAGGGTAAAATGGGGGAGGAAACCTTTTAGGCAACTATAGATCTGAGGCATATAGCAGTGGTGGGAATAGCACAAGGAGCCATGTGACCATTCAGAAGGATTACATCTGAGGGGAGAAGTCAAATACTGTACAAAAATAAACAATGATGTAAGAAAATTAAAAAATTGAAAAAAAGGAAGATCTAGAATAACCTAACCCTTTTACCTTTAAGTTGCTAGGGAATAAAGGATTAAGACCAAAGAAAGATGACACTCACTAGAGAAGATGCAGAGATGGAAAATAAGCACAAGAAAACATCCTCATTGTAATTCATTATGGAAATTAACACTTATAATGAGTACCTTAACACTTCTACCATGATGACTAAGATGAAAACAACTGAAAATACACAGTGTTGGCGAGGATATGGAGAACTGGAATTTTCATGCTTTGCAGATAGGAAAAAAAAAAAAAAAAACGACAAAACTTCTAGGCTACTACAGATTATAGAGGCATACAGGAGGGGAGGGGGAGGAAGAAGTAAAGCCAGTTTGGAAGTGGGTTGGCAGTTTCTCAGAACATGAACTATACCCTAGCCATATGACATTTTTTATCCCACTCTTAGTATTTTCCAGTAAAAAATGAAAGCCTGTATGCATAAAGACTTACATAAATATTCATAGTACTTTATTTTTAAGGGTCCCAAACTAGAAACAACCTAAATCTTCAACACACGAATGGATAAATAAGCTGTGGTATATCTGTGCAGCTAAATACTACTCAGCAATAAAAATAAATAATATTTATATACAACAACATGGATGAATCTCAGAAATGTGCTGGGCAAAAGAATTCTGTGTACTTACTGAGTGATTTGATTTATGTGAAATTCTGAAAAGGTAAGTCTTATCTTCATGACCACAGACTGAAAAAGCTGGAGAGCATTTACAAGACATTGTCACTCATGACATGAAGGCTGTGGACATTAACTGGTTTGGGATAAAAGTCCTATTTTCAGTCATCAAGTTGAGTTACTGTCTTGACCTAGACCAATTGGAAGGACTGTTAGTTATGGGAAATTGTTAGGATTTTGTGAGTGTGTGTGTTAAACTGTTCACTTCTGGAAATTTAACAGAACTTACTCATGTCTGCTCTTAATTAACCTATAGTTAATGATTTCATGAACCTAGTTCTGATAAATTAAACCACTAGAAAAAGGCTATGCAGACTCTTAAAATTAAAACCATGGTGTCATTACCTGTTCTAATAAATACAGTGCAAAGTCTCGGTTATCCTTGTCAGTCAAAAGGGAAGATCCGTGAGCTGTAACAGTTACGTTACTGCATACTTGATGGATCTTAAATGGTTTTACTGTTTATTAAATATGTTCAAACTGTTGAAATTTTTTGTACCTAGCCCTACTGATTGCCAGTTTGAAGCCTTTTCAATATTCCACATTTTCTCCCCTATTTCCAAGCCATTTTCACATCTACTGCCTATAAATTACAGGCCACCCTGTTTCTCACCTTCCCCACATTTTCTCTGCCTTCCCCTGTTTCTTTCTTCCTTTCTCCCATTCTTGCTTCTGTCCCTTCTCCCTACTCTTTGCACAATCCACAATTTACGGCTAATTCTCTCTAGGCTAATACAGACCTCAGCAGCAGATTTAATCCCCAGACGTTAGATGTGTGACCTGTCTATACCTGATATAAATGGCTCTAAGTATACAGACTACCGTGTTACCCTACCAGAGCAGAATTTGCCCTTGAGGCCACTGAGGGTAGATCCCTGTCCCATGTGTCATTGTATCTAGTTCCCAATTGCATAATGTTGTGTTTTCCTTGAGAGGGGAAATTTTGTCACATTAATGGAAAATTCTCTGTATTTCTTATCCTTGGGTCTTGTGAACGTTTATCAAAAGTATTTCTTTTTTTTTTTTTTCAATGTAGTTCACATTTAATTATACCCAAGAGGTAAACTATTTTTTGTTTATGGACAATGGGATTGATTTTTTTTAGATAAATGTTATTTCTTATACCTTGTGTTGTTCACAGAAAGTCCAGTTTCCACCATGGAGTTACCTACAAAAGCTGTTCCAGTCTCCAAAGAGACAGTTCCAGTGGCACAGAATACAGCCCAGGTACTGAGGTGAAATGCTCTGTAAGGGAAATTCATTTCTAATTGAGTAGAAGTATCCATTTTACTCATGAAGAAACATTTGGGTCACATTTCAGCTTAAAAAGCAACCTAATGTATTTTGTCTATCTTCACAATTAAAATAATTTAATTGAAACTTCCAGAAGCTATGGGAATTAAAACAAATACTTTTTTTTAGTCAAATTAGAAATGATTTTTGTATGGGCCTCCCTGGTGGCGCAGGCGGTTGAGCGCCGCACTGTGAAGCTGTTCGCAGCCTCTGCAGCACAGGTTCAATTCCAGGCTGGCCAGTGAGAATCCCACATGGCAAAGCAGACCTCTCCTGTCTCACCCGCTGCTTCAGCCCACTGCTCCCCTCAGCAGTGTACTTCGTCAGTCTGCCTGTTCTGCTCCCCGCTCTGTCTCTGGTGAATTATCTCCCTCCTGCGCATCTGGCCTATACCCCGGTTCTTGGATAAATAAATCTTTAAAAAAAAAAAAGATTTTTGTATTAAAGAGTAATAGAAATTGTTGATGAGGGTCTCAGGAAATGGGTGTTAATCATACACTGACATCTTCCATGTGAATGAACACAATGTTCCATGGAAAGGCACACAAATGGAAATGAGATGGGATAATTGTCCAGAATGTCTGTGACCTAACCCAATCTAGATCAGTGATATTCCAGAGTGTTGAAATTTTAATTTTAAAAGAGGCTTAGGCCACCTTAACAAGGGGTTAAGTCTCAGCACTATGAAGCTATAAGCAGCCACTGCAGCATGAGTTCAATCCCTGGCCCAGGAGCTACCCACAGGTGCAGCAGACCTATTCTGTCTCGGCTGCTGCTCCCCTCAGTAGTGTATTTCAGTCAGTCCTCCTGTTCTGCTCCCCGCTCCGTCTCTGGTGAATCCTCTCACCTCTAGTAGCTCTGGCCTATACCCCAGCTCTTGTATGCACAAATAAATAAGTCTCAAAAAAATAAATAAAAGAGGTGTATGCTTGAAAAGACTAGATCCAGCCTCACATATTTTGCAACATCCTTAATGATTTCAGTAAATGGATTGAGGGCTGGGAAACACATATTTGTAGAATTGAAATGGACCACTTTAAAATAATCAGAAGTCACTAATCCAACTCACTCAACTTTTCATAAATGTGTTTTTCAGGTTCTTGAATCTTTTAAGCACCTGCCACCTCTCCCAGAACCACCACCACTACTACCTGAACTGGTTGACAAAATCCGAGACACACTTCCACCCCAGAAGCCGGAGCTTAAAGTGAAACGTGTGCTGAGACCCAGGGGCATTGCCTTAACTTGGAACATCACCAAAATCAATCCCAAATGTGCTCCTGTGGAAAGCTACCACCTCTTCTTATGCCACGAGAATCCTAGTAATAAGTTGATTTGGAAGAAAATTGGAGAAATTAAAGCTTTACCACTCCCAATGGCCTGTACTCTATCTCAGTTTTTAGCTTCCAAAAAGTACTATTTTACCGTCCAATCAAAAGACATTTTTGGGCGATATGGACCATTTTGTGATATAAAAGCTATCCCTGGGTTTTCTGAAAATCTTACCTAAAAGACTTTAATATTTATATATTGTACTATATTTTGTTTTGTTTTTTCATATTTGAGTTGTTTATTATGTTCCTCTAACAATATTGTCTGTCCTGAAGGGCCAGTTCAGATTGTGAACCCTGGTTACAGGGTCAGTCCTGCCCCCTGTCTTGTGAGAGGCCTCTGGTTGCGTGAAGTTATGAATTCCCGACTTGCATTCAGTGTACTCAGAATGGATATGTTCTCAGACATACTATCATGGACCTTCTCATTCGGTTTCAATTCTAAGGGCTATTAATTTGTCCCTCCCCCTTCCTTTGGGGTATGGAATGGCCAGATCAGTCATTTGGGGAAATAGCTTGAAGGTGTTCCCCAAGTCTCTCTGTGTAGGTGGATGCATGTATGTGTATATAGATACCTATATACACGGGGCTCAGCTTGGCCCCTGTAATAAATTTCTATTTAATTCATGTATATATTTAGTTAGACATTGTGTGCTGTGTGCAGAAACACACAGTATCTGTTCTAAAAGCATTATCCAACACACTATTTCAGTTGAGGAAAATGGAGTTGTCTGCATTAGATTTAAGGCTTTAATTTGCTGATTCCCAAATGCTGCTATGCTCATTTCCTGGCTGCCATCATTCCTGGAGAAAGAACACATTAAGGGACTCGGTAGTCACATCCTGTGCAGACCTGTTCAGGGGAACATGGAGATGAAGCTGTAGTTAGTGCAAGGAACCCAAGAAACTCCAATGTGAATGGGCTTGATAAATAGAAGGGCCCAGTGGGACCAACTACGTAACTAGGAACTGACATTGTGAAAGTGAAAACTGCATGTCTTGTTCACGAGAGGCATTGTTTCCTGGTGCTTGTGAAATTTCAGGCTTCAGAGGCTCTGAGATTCAAAAAAAAAGTGAACAGGAAATGGTTTTTCTTGGCATTTTATAAATGCTCCTATCTGTCGTAAATAAAGCTGGTTTTCCCAAGTCTCCTGTGCCTTTACCTTCTAAAACTACTGAAAGCCAGTTCTGAATTTCCTGAGAGGAGCTGCCTTCTGTGAGATCCCGGTTCAGGCTCAGCTGTGGTAGCTGGCCTGCAGCACAGAGTGAGGGTGAGGATTGCACCTCTGAGTCGAGGTGGACTAGACATCCCCTGACTGGGTCAGACCCAAAAACTTGACCCCATTAGCAAGAGTTTGGTGTGTAGCCCCAAAGTGAAACTGCATGTCCAACCAGGAAATCTGGAAGGTTGGCAGGTACACAAATCTGAAGCGCGAGGACTTGAAGATGATAGAACAAGGGAGGAAGGCCAATAGGCCGTCTTTGGCTTGGAGACTCAAAAGCATTGGTCTTTTTTCCTTTGGGGGGTGGGGCAGGGCAAGAGGTTCAACTGTTACCTGTCAAGACACCAGAGAGCCAGTGTAAGGAGGAGAGAGCCAGCTGTGCTGACGACAGCAGAAGAACGGAGCAGCACAAACACCCCACACCCATCCCTTGAGCAGCTTGTTTGCTTTTAGTGGGGGTAACCTCTCTGTCTCTACACAACAGAACCTGACTTGACTGCTGAGCTGACGTCGATCATGGAGAGAGAAGTTACAGGAGAGCTTGTGAAATCACCAGGGAACCTAGAGATTGAGGCTTAGAAAACAGGCATGAAAAAAAAAATTTTTTTGCATCAGATCCATGAGGTTTCAAACCTGAGAGCTTATGCAATTCATATTCTCCCATGTAACATTTTCTCCTCATCTTAGAGATGGAGAACAATCCTGGGGGCTTAGTCTACCTAAGTCGCAAAGACCTAGAGTCTACACCGTGCTCAGCTGCCTCCTGGGGGCCAAACGGGGAAGGAAGAATTCACCCCTGGCCTTGCTGACTTGGGGCTCCAGATTAAAAACCCTAGACACACGCACCTCTGATCGGCTTATCCTAGGGAAAGTGTCCAAGCTGCAAGGAAGGCAAACCTGGCATTCTGGGTCGATGAGCGATGCACTCTGCCGCCCTTGAGATTCACGAGGTTGGGTGTGGTGACTTTGAATCTGGTCCTTGTAGCTAAACTAGAACTACCTTTCCCAGGATGCCCTTCCTTGACTGGTTCAAGGATGTCTGAGAGGCACTGATTGCAATTCCAAAGTTGAAGGAAAACAGTAGCGACCAGTGTCGCCTCCTGAAGTGGATACAGGGCACCAGGGTGTGGCTGCTGTGGCTCCGTTGCTGATCTGGGGGCTACAGACTGGTTCCCGCAGCGTCTGCCAGCGGCCCCCTCAGCCCATGCACACACAGGTCATGTCCACAGGCAGCTTCGCGCTTTTCCTACAGACGGGATTCCCGAGACTTCCAGAGTGCAGGAGGGGGACGCAGGTTCCCAGCATGCACCAGCTCTAAAGATAGAAAAACCGGAAAGGAGCCACCACAAGACCAGAAACCTGGCTCACACGATGCCAAGAGCTGGAGGTGGGGTAGACGGGGTTCACATAGCCGTTCCTCCAGCTGTAGGAACCAAAAGTCCTTAGGCGCCAAGACACAGACCCGGCAAAGTGTCAGATGCTGATAGTGTCTTGGGGCTCAGAGCGGAGGTAAAGATATGGAGATTGAGGGCCAGCGTAGAATCTCCTTTCAAGTTCTGCGTGGTTATCCCAAATCCACAGCAAACCTCTCCACAAAGGAAGGAGCCCCTCCCAAAGAGAAGACGCCATCAGGGCAATCTCTGCCCTGGCCTGGGGCAGCAGCCCTTCTGCCCGCCTGTGGCCCTGCAGGTGCTTCTTTTTTGCAGATTCTCTCCCTCTGCAGGGCAGCAGCTTCCCGCCGCCCGTGCCCTGTACCTGCCGGGGCTTCTCTCACTGACCTCCCTCAGCAGAGGCAGCTCCTCAAGGCCGCCCGCCTGCGACCATGCAGGCCTCTCTCAGCAAACCTGTCCTTTCAGGGCAGCCCTTTCTGCCCGCTGGTGTCCATGCAGGTGTCCTTTATTCTTCTCTCCCTTTCACAATAAACCTGCCCTTTGGGGTATAACTAACATGTCTATGTGGTGGAGAAACTCCTGGAAAACTCGCCGGTGCCATTGAAAGGGGAGCGCCGGTAAAACATTTCCCAGAGTGAACCCAAGGGCCCCGCTCTCCAAACCGAACAACCCCAAAAACGACTTCATTCTCATCCACACCCGGCCATCTTGACTTCCCTACTGCCCCCCGCCTGACCGCTGCCGGCTCCAGGCTGCAGGCTGCAGGCTCAGCCCAGAGGCAGCGGTGCGCCTAGTTCCCCGGCTCTCCCACGCGGGGCTGAGTGTGGCCCCTGTAGCAAAGCCCTCGTCTCGCGCGCCCATGGCTCCCTCGCTGAGACCCTGGGGCGAGCCCAGGCAGGGTGGACATCCTCCCTGGGGGGAGCTGGTAGGGCCTCGGCTCGCCTGACCTCTGCAGAACAAGTTCGTCTCATGCCTGTGGCTGGAATATGGAATTCACAGACCCCCAGACCTGAAAGCCAGGTCCAGTGCGTGTTAACTGTGACTGGGCAGCCATCTCGTCTCCGCCTCCTGTCTCTCCGTGAGGAGCGTGACGGCAGTCCGGACTCCATTTGCCATTTCCTCTCCTCCGCTCCCTCTCTCTGTCCGTCCCTATTAGCTCGTTGGACTGCCTGGGGCTAAACGCTGATGGTCCCGGGCTCTTGTAAGGAGCTAACAAGAAAGCAGAATACCCTGGACGGGGCAAATCCTGAATCGTCAATGGCAGGAAGCCAAGGAATAAAACCTTGGCAAAGTGGGGGGTGCAGGGGTGGAAGAGTTTGAAATACTTTGTTCCTGGGGTGGCTGCTAATTTACTGGGGCCAGAGGTCAACAGGAGACGGCGTGTCGCCCAGAGAGGGTCATGGAGATAGAAGGAAATCCTGTCCTTTAAAGATCATTTAAAAATCATTAAAATACCATAAAACTCAAGTCTCTTTTCATCACCACTCCCTCCCCGCTCACCCTCCTGCTGAACTTCCAGATCGTTTCCAAACCAGTCAGGAGATTTCTGTCCTGACAAATTGCTCTCGAGACTTCCCCACGCGGTTGTCCTCCCCGCCGGCGGAGCTCGGAGAAGGGCTTCCTGACACACTGGGTTATGGTCCACAAAGGGAGGCAGAAGGTCAACTATGAAACCCCGTTTCTTCTAGACTCGCCTTTGCCTGCTTGTTGATCATTCAGAACTCACAGGTGAAGGGGAATGTGTGGGTCGGAGTGAGAGCCAGGGCAAGCTAGGAATTAGGCAGTTTTAGGGACAGTGCAGGAGGGGACCTCGGAGGAATTGAGGGAGGCTTCAGAGATAAGGACAAGCAAAGGAATGCAACCAATTCCACCGGGAAAAACAAACATGCCAGGACCAAGGACAACACTGTTAACGCTGGTCCTGGTTTCCTTCAGGTGGTAAAGGGAGGCGGAGATGGGGAAATGGAGAGTGGTTTAATTTATGGACAACTTAGAAGGGCAGCTGTTCAACTTCAATGCAGAGATGCTCATCCGAGGACTGGGCCATAAAGATAAAGATGCAACAAATGGGGAAAGAGAAAGCTGTTAGATCAGGAATGTGAAGATCCCCCGCTCGGTAGCAGATGCAGTGAGACAGCCGAGAACTCACCAATCACAGAGAGCCGGGTGGGGCTGTAGAATAATGAGGGACAGAAGGTCTGTATTCCCTGAGACCCGACTCCACTTTGGCTTCCTTGCCCCTCCCAGGCCTGGTTTCCTGGCCTGGGAGTCCCACTTTATTTCTGATCTTTTTCTCCTCAATAAACTTTTTCTTTCTCTAAACAAACCCGCCTCTTCTCGCTTGCTCGCCTGAGCGTCTGCGAAGTTCCTGCTGCGGCTTCGTGAGATGCCAACCCGTGGGGGTCTCGTGGCTGGGGCTCAGCGCTGCCCCTGCAGCCTGGGATCTGTTCCTGGCTGGGAGACTAGGCCTGACAATTCCGGTATCAGGAGGAAGGCGACCCAGTTGCTGTCCTCGCCCCGGCTTTCCTATACCGTGAGTAGCTTTGTCTTTCTGAGTCTGTTTCTGCAACAGGGGGGTCCCCAGGGAAAGGGAAGGTTCCAGGCTCCCTGCCCCACCCAAAGGAGGGTGGAGCTGAGCAGGGAGGAGAAGCAGCTGCGGAGCACACTGGGGAAGGAGGAGGCACATGGAACAGAGACGCGAAGAAGCGGCACTGGCTTCTTGGCCTTGGACTTGCACCAGGGACTTGGGGGACGTGGAAGGAGACCCCTGAAACAGACGTGGGTGAGAGGCCCCGTGGGGAGGCTGACCATGGCAGCATTTATCTTGATTTCGATTTGGCTCTTTTCCTTCCAGACTTGTCTGACCCTTTCTGCCTCTTTTCCATGGGTCCCTACCAGAAGGTGCCTTAGACTTGGGGCAAGATTTTGGGCCTCAGCGGCCCTGCTTTGAGTCAACCCTATTTGGCTGGGCACTTACCCACAAGGGAATGAGTCACTTTGGGTGTTTCATGTGAAAATTATTTTACCTATTCCTTCCCTTCTCCTTATTGCACACTAATTGTATGAAAGTTCTTTTCTGTGGAAGCTTTTACGCACTGGATTGCTTTGTCTTGATGCGGTGGATGCAGACCCTATTTAGAGCGGGCAGGTTTGGGGCTTCTGGGGATACCCCTTTCCCTGCCCTGTAACATTTCCTCAACTGAAATGAGAATGTGAGCTTATCAAAAACATTCTGGGACCCCTTCCTCGACCTCCCTCGTCTAGCAGGCAAGAGAGCTAAGTCACCGGCAGACTAGAAGTCAGAACATACTCCGCCCTCGTCTGTGAAACAGCCATGTGAAAATCTGCTGCGGGCAGGTTAACTAGCCTTTCAAGCTCCGTTAGTGACCAAGGAGGATAAAAAAGACTTAAACAATGGGTTCTCAGCCTCCACAGTGCAGGCTTTCGAAATGAGGGGAGTGGTAAGACCTCCGTGTTTGCCCTCCTCTGGACATAGGTGGTGTGGATATATCTTTACATCAAGATAACTATGGAAATTGCAAGATCTAACCCAATAGATGAAAACCGGACCCCCGCCCCATCAAGAAGAATTATATTTTTTTGGAGACCAATGACTCATGACTATCCGCAGTGCCTCATATAGACACTGAACTCAAACGTGTGTTTGTTGGAATAGCGCTCGCAGAATAAAATGTTGGCTTGCTTCCCAAGTTCGAATCTTCACTTTGATTATCTAATAAACTCCTTGTTGTACTATTATTGAGCCTTATCCCAGTCAACTAGAGGATTTAGTCAGATGATCTGCAAATAATTAAGATCTTTAAAAATGGTAAAACAGAATTGGAAGGATCTAGAGGTTTTGCAGAGATTTGTTCTCATGGCCTGTTCCACAGTTTATTTCATTCCAATATGATATGCCCTAATAGGGAGTGTCTACATTTATAGGGGTTGTGTTACAGAGTCGTCTCTACAAAAAGGGGAGGTACGATGTTCCCTGCCCCACTTAACGAGTTGCAGCACTGAATGTTCAGCTACATAATGTGTAAGGCAGGGGGGCTCTGACGAAGAAACAAGGGAAGAGAGCTCTTGTCCCAGCTGCTCAGCTTGCACCCTGATAGTGCCTTGAAGGAGACACGAGGAGGAGAGGCATGTAGAGACACTTGGAAAAAATATGAGGTGAGAGACCGTGGGGAGACTGACAATGGCCGCCATTTCCTTGAGGTCCATGTCTTTTTTCCCAGCTTTCTGGGACCTGCGTTAGGACCCCTTTCCTATGGTTTCCTGCCAGAAAGTGCCTTCGATTCATGGCCAGTTTGTGGCCCTCAGCAGCCTTGCTTCTGGCTGGCTCTGTTTGACATTACCCACAGGGAATGGATAATTTGGGGTGTTTTATTCAGACTCGCCCTGTCTCTCCATGCATATAATTCTATTAACTTCTTTCACCCTTACAGAGTTGCTTTTGCCTTTGTGTGCAGAGCTAGCCAGACCCCTTTAAAGTGTGCTAGTTTGGGGGTCCCCTCTATACCATATTGGTTTTTTCCATTTAATTTCCCTTTTCATTGCTTATTTTCTCCTTCCCTGCCTTCTGGTGAAATCTTTATTTTCTCCCTTCTGATTGACAGCAATCTGATTGTCTTCCTGTTCTTTTAGTGACTTCCCTTAAATGTCAACATATATTGCTTCAAAATGTTCTGTTATGGAAAATTTCAAATACAAAGGTAGAAAGATTAATATAATAAAAAGCCTATGTATCTGTCAAATAAAAAACAAAATCTGGTCTTCTATTTAGAAAGCCTTATGGTGGTGAGAACAAAGCTGTGTCATCTGTGAACTCGGAGGGAGAAAACAAAAAAGTAGCTGGGCAGGGAGGGGTGGGTTGATAAAGCAACTGAAGAGAAGATGTAAGGGGGAGGAAGAGGGATATTCCACATTCCAGTGTTTGTTCAAGTTCAAGTGTGGGCCAAAGTTCAGGGGCCTGTGGGAGATGGCTGATTCAAGTTTGGTCAAGTCAAGTTAGTAGGTGCTCTGTCTAGATTGGGGAGTGGAGACAAACAGTTCACCTAATCATTTATGAGGCAAATAATAGAAATTTGGAAGGTCTGTGTCTGAACCTGTTATAAGTAAACAAAAGGGTCCAGGACTTTTTTCTAAGTCATATGGGAAGGGTGGCTTTTTGCAATAAGTCATTTCCTGGAACGCAGAAAGGTGGGGCGATTTCTCAACCATTCCTATTTTGCAGAAGCAAAGGGTTTAAGTAAAGTTCAATATTGTCATATCCATCACTCACCTTTAATAATTTTCAACTCTTGCATATCAATCATCTACCTATCTATCATCAATTTATCTATTTATATCTCATCTCTCAGTCTCTTTCTCGCTGGGTTTATTTTTAGTAAATTCCTTGATGATATCTTTTCACATTAACTAACTGAATTTCAACTCTGTTAAATCTGAAACTAACTTCATCCATTGAATTGTTTATTTTGATGACTAGATTAGTCAGAACTAATATATAAATGGTTCTTTTTTATACGCACATGTTCATGTTTCATTTCTGCCTGTTCTTATTTCATAATCCAGTTTTGGTTTTGAATATTCTTCTTCTAGTTTTCTCTTTGAGGAGATTGAATGTACACACTTCAAAGTTTTTTGAACAGCCCTATTATTTCCATTTTAACCAGCATGAATTCATCTTCCAACTATTGATTTTGTTGTGTGTCTTAATATTCACAGTTTGGGATTTGGGCTGGAGGCTCATTTGGGATGGAAATTTCTCTTATTCTCATCCTTACTTTGTATCTTATTTGTCTCACTTATTTGTATGTCTTAGAGATGAATATAGGTGCATAGATATCTGCCTCATTCTTTCAATAGCTGCATTATTTTTATTATGTGCCTATAATGTAAGTTTTTTAAACAGGATAACCTATATCTACCCTAGTGAGGTAGCTATAAGTTCATTGCCAGTCTCCTGCCGTATACAGAATGTAGCAATGAATATCCTTGCACATACTTACTGCATATGAGTCTATATACTTATATAACTAGAATAAATCCATGAAAGTGAAATTGTTGAGTCAAAGGCCATGAGAAACCCAGGTCCAGAGACGCTGGAGAACAAGATGCCACAAGGAGAGAAGGGGGTGCGGCAGGCGGAAGGGAACACCCAGGTAAGGAAGCTGTCTGTGAAGCAGATTGTGGGTTTCAAATGCTCCAGCTAAAACCATGTGGAGCAAACAACTCAGCTGAGCCCAACCCACACGCTGGACCCACAACACTGGGAGCTAAATAAGAGGTTATTCTGCCCCAGCCACTTAGAAAGGCAGAAAAAATATGCACACCCTTCTCTCTCCAAGTCAAGTTAGTAGGTGGTCTGTCCAGATTGGGGAGTGGAGACAAACAGTTCACCTAATCATTTATGAGGCAAATAATAGAAATTTGGAAGGTCTGTGTCTGAACTTGTTATAAGTAAATAAAAGGGTCCAGGACTTTTTTTCTAAGTCATATAGAGATATATATGATGTATTTATTATATATATATATTTATATATATATCTCCAAAGGGACTGTAGACTGATCATAAAAGGAATCACTGGAATACTTTCTCTTTTTTGGGAAATATCTACTTTTTTGAAAAATGAGAAAAGAGGAACTTTTATCTCACCAAAGCAAATTGTTTCCGCTTATAATAGAAAATGTAATTGAATATATAAAGTATATAGCTCAGGTCGTCCAATGTTAAGGGCATTGGCTGTTCGCCTGTAACCTCCTAAAGAAGTTTATCACCTCCTGGATTATCACCGATTTCATACCTGGAATACCGGAACGAACAAGTTGGGAAAAATGGCCACCAGGTGGCAGTAATGCCCTTTTCCTCACATTTCTGAACTTGAAATTAAACCCACCTGTCATCCTTTCGCGCTGAGAGACCAATTGATCATCACCATGCTACTAAATGACAACTATGGTGCTAATGTAACAGTTTCTAGCCAATATCTAGGTCAATACGGGGCTTCCCCACGTTGATCTGTTTGTTTTGATCCTTAACTTGATCGACAAGTTGTAACTGAAATTAAAGTAGTCGACTTTTCTAAACCTACCAGGAAAAGCTCTTCCCTGATTGAATCCAGAACTTCAGTTCTACTTAAAAACAAAAGTTTTTCCAGGTGGGTTTTATCATCAGGCAAAAGTTTCCCTCCTCCTTACTTCTTCCACCCTTTCATCAAATTAGAATAATGCTGTAGATTTAGAGCAATTAGTTTAAGCTGCAACTTCAGTGCAAATGGAAAAGGGCTATGGAAGCATCTTCCTCTGTTGTTTCTGATAAAAATGTAAAACTTTTCTGGTGGACAAAGTTGAATGTAGCAAAATGAAGAACCTGGAAATGACACCTTATCATCCCCACGTCAGCTCTTTTCTCCTGATGATAAATAACAAGAAGACGCAGTGTTCCAGAACCGCACAGCAGGAAGCAGACATGCTAGATCAGGAGAAAGAGCCTTCAGAGTTGTGGAAAGGCCCAGAAGTTAAGCAGCAGGGGTTTATGGGAGGGACACAGGGTGGTCCACAGAATGGCAGACTAAACCAGAGAAGGTTCAGAAAGGGGGAAAGAGGTCATCAAGGGCCCGGGCCCACCCAATGTGGGTGTAATAAGATGCACGTGCTGGAGGGAATAAACGCAAGTGGGTTTGCATCCTCAGGGAGACGGGGAGAGGGTCTCGGGAGAGATGGTCTGTCAATCCGTATGTGTGGGTCCAGTACGGGTCCTGTGCCTCAAATGTATTGATTGATGGGCCCATCAGAATGCCCTCAAAAGGAATTTGGGGTGTCATTACCAAAATAAAGGAGGCTGCATATTAGAGAGTCCCACACCCAAGCAATAAATATCCATATCACCATGATTAATAGGTATTTTGACGGTCTATGGACCATGAGCAGGAGGCGAGATTTCCTCTCTTAATCATTTTTGGCTGTATCTTTGCATTTTCAAACCACTTCTGAGATGTGCTGTTTTTATCTTGCTCAGTGAGACAAAGAACCAACAGAGAAGAAAGGCGGTTCATGGGTGGGCCATGACCACCTCCTAAACTGGACTGACTAGCCAAGTTTATCCTTGAGCTATCCCCAGTGGCCATCCTCCAACACCTTCCGATCCAAGTCCCCAGAGAGCTCCTTACAATGGTTCCTTGCAACCCCTTGAGGGTCCTGTCAACAGGTCTGGGGCACAGCCCAGGAAACTGTATTCTCAACATGCTCCCCAGGGAACCCCAAGGCCAAGCATCTGCCAATCACACTTTAAGAAGCTGTCTTTCTCCCGCCAGCAAATTATAAGGACTTTTCACGTACCGTGAGCCAGAAGTCCAGGTTAAATCTGAAACCGGTTAGGCTGCTGATGAAATCTTCCAAGTCTCTGCCTTTGGCCTGTCTTGCCCACTGCTCTCGGCCTCCTTTGCCCGAAATAAGGTGAGCCAGGTGGAGATGCATGAGTGGAGGCTTAATTATCTGTCCTTTGCTAGACACTCTGGGAACTGTGTCAACTCACCCAGGCTCAGGGAGGCAGAGCCGCTGACCACCCTGACCACGTGGGCAGGGTTTCCTGGGGGAGGTCCCAACAGAGGGAGGTTTCAGGGCCCCTCCCATGAATTCAACCTCGTGCCAAAGACTCGCTTAGGGTCTTTTTGCTCTCCTATGGGACACTACACTAAGTCAAATAAGCCAGGCCCAGGTAGAATACTCTTGGCCCTGGTAGTCTTTGATTGCACCTGAGTTATAACCCGGAGAGGAGATGGGTTCTCCACCCAGGACGCATGTTCCAGTGGCCTGGAGAACTTTAACAGCCCCCATGCCAGGCTCTCTCCCAGAATAATCGATCACCACCTCTGTGGGATTCACTGTAAGGCCTGGAAGGGCACAGTGCAGGATCCCTATGACCCTAAGCAGACGGGTGAAGGAGGACAGAGTCCTAGGAGCCCTCGGTGGCTTTTTCAGGCTTTTATTGGGATAACCAGGTACACGGCAGGATAGAGGGGCCGGGGGGGGGGGGGGCTGGGAGCCTGGCTGGCCTCCCAGCCCCCGGCAAGTCTTTACTCTTTCCTGGGCTCTCAGGCCTTCTCTCGTGGCCCTGCTTCTCTGCTGGCCGTTCCATTTTGTGCTCTTTTGCTCTGCTGTTCCCCACTTAAGCATGCCCACACCCCACTCCGGGTGCCCGCCTTCAGGCGTGCATTCAGGACCGCAGATCCATGGACAATCCTAATGGCGAGAGGGCAGAACAGCCTGATACCTTACTTGCCCTGCATTCAGTCTTCAAGCAGCTTCACCAGCGGTTCTGGTGGGTGGCAAGGTTGAGAATCCAGGATCTGGAGGCAGGAAATCTAATTTCGAGCCTTGAATCTACCACTAGCCAGGTAGGAGCCACCGCCCTCAGACTTGGCAATAGAGATTATGAGTCCTCGCTGGACGCGGCCTGTATGACCTCCGCAGTTGCCGCCAGGGCTCTCCCGGGCACAGGAGCCCAGAGAAATCCAGCACTTTGCCTGAGGTCACTAGGTTAGCAGGCAGGGGGCCAGCTAGGGTAGGGGCCGCTCCGCCCTGGCACGGCCTGTCTCCTGGGCCCTCTGAGAAGTGACCCAGACCCAGAGCTCACACTTTATTTGGAAAAGGTCTGGGGGGCACATTCTGTGTCCTTTTTTCAGGACAAAATCCCACCCACCCCAGGCTGCCACGGGATGGCAGAGGATGGTCAGGAGGAAAAGGAGACTTCGGGAAAATGGGGAGAGACGGGTTCTGCTCTTAGCCAAAGAAAAAAACAAATTGTTAGCTACGAGCACCCAGGCCCAGGTCAAGGCTCACCTCTCTCCCCTCTCAGGTATCCAAGGTGACACGACACTGTTGTCCGACAAACACCACGAAGCTCTTCCTGGTCCCTTTGACCTGTTTGTTCTCGCCGACGGCGAACACTGCGCCGATGCGCTCGCTAAGCTTCGGGACCCAGGACGTCGTGTGCTGTTCTCCCCCATGTCGGAGAGGTGCCAAGGACGACGGCCCGCCAGGCTGCCTGTCCGCTGCGGCCTTCGCCTCTCCCAGGGTGGAGCTGCTTTGGGCCAGGGCTTCACTGGCAGTTGCCAATAGCCTCTGGGCAGTCCTGTCCCTGGGCTGCCAAAAACTGTAGTTTCCAATACATTAACCATGACAGCAGAACATTAAGCCCCAATGGGTCACAACTGGGGGTGTTACAGGGCAGAGTGAGGGGCACCCCAGGACCCCCAAGGCTGCCTGCTCTAAATGAGTTAAGTCATCCGCCACATCTAGACAAAACATACTCTAGTGCAGAAATCCTTCAGTGGGAAGGAGCTTTAATACAGTTAGTATGCAGTAGAGAGAAGGGAAGGAATAGATAAAGTATCCGCATCAAACACCCAAGGTGCCCCATCCCCTCATGGACAAATGCCCAGCCAAACAAGGTTGGCCCAAAGCAGGGCCACTGAGGCCCAAAAGCTTGCCACAGGTCTAAGGCACCTTCTGGTGGGGACCCACAGGAAAGGGGCAGAAGGGGCCAGGCAAGTCTGGAAGGAAAAGAGGAAAATCCCTGGTGGCGCAGGGGTTAAAGACAGCGCTATCAAGCCATCCGCAGCCTCTGCAGCACGAGTTCAGTCCCCGGGCAGGGAGCTACCCACGTGGCACAGCAGACCTCTCCTGTCTCCCCGCTGCTCCCCTCAGCAGTGCATTTCAGTGGATCCACCTGTTCTGCTCCCCAGTCTCTCTGGTGAATCCTCTCACCTCCCACACCTCTGGCCTGCACCCCAGGTCTTGTATGCATAAATAAATATTAAAAAAAAAAAAGTCAAGATAAAGTCAGCCATGGTCAGCCCCCCCATTGGTCTCTCACCCACGTCTGTCTCTTTCAAGTGTCTCCTTCCATGCCATGTTCCCCAAGTCCCTGGTACCAGACCAAGGCCAAGAAGCAAACAGGACTTCTTCACAGGCCTCTGCTCCACGTGCCTCCTCCACGTGTTCTTTATCTCCTTCCTCCCTTCTCCCTGTCTCCTGTACAACTTCCCTCCCCACCCAACTTCACCCTCCCTTGGGTGGAATCTCCCCTTTCCCTGGGGATTACCCACAGGAGCATTTGCATCCCTTCCCTCAGGGTCACTTGCTAATATCTGGAGACTTTTGGGGTTGTCATCATGCAGGAGGGGTGGAATGGAGACCAGGAGACCAGGAATCTGCTAAATATCTGTCCCACAGGACAGTCCCCTTCCAAGAATTTTCTGGCCCCAAACATCAATAGCGCTAACCCTGAGAAACTGTGTGTGCAGCATGGAGCCCAGACAAGGACAAATTTTGAAAGAAAACATCCACAAGGACTTTTCATAATGATGTCAAAGTACTTTTACAATGACCTCAGAGTGCTTTTGGACTGAAAGTCCCCATAGTAAATTCGACACTGACATCCCGCTGCAAACTGATAATCTGTCTCAATACAGTCAAACTCGATTAGCAGAATGTTCTACTAACTGAAAGCAAGAGTACAAAAATCACAAGGCTAAAAATTAATAAATGGAGTCAAATGAAAACTGGTACAGAGCGTTCTGAAAATAATAGATTTAACTCTCAAGTGCTGAGGAATAACTCACGCTAATTGTTATGGACTGTTGAATTTGGCTGAATTGGCTGTGAAGGATCTTCCCTAAAGCTCTGTTGTTGTTGTGACTACACGGCACCACTAGAGGACAGTAGTATTTCCTGATCTTTCACTTTATGCCACTTGGCCTTGTGATGTCTATAAAGCAAATGCCTTAAAAGCCAGTAAGTTTTGGAGACATAAGTTTGGAGGATAAGTTTTTTAAAGGGAGGAGAGACTCATATACATGTCTCTATATAAAATACTTCTAGTTCCAGTGTTTACAGCCTAGTTTAAAATGAATATAACCTGTGCAACTTATACATTCCAGTCTGGGCCCATAAAAGGATGGGTAGACCACTGTTGTGATCATCAGAATCACCTGAAAGGTTCTGGGTCATGACGTTGGAAATTTAGTAAGTTTGCATAGGGCCCGTGGGAAAATGTAGAGTTTCTCAGACTGCTTTTCGCTGTGACTGCCCAGGTGTCCTAGGAGGTCACATGTAGCCTTGAGACACAGCCCTCGAGGTTTTCATTGTAACCTATTTTACATCAATCATGAACCTGTGACTGTCATAGGATCAGGGAAATTGGTAGAACCACATCAGGGTATTGTGATGTATAGTTTCTTGGAGGGTTCAGTAAGCTTCTACAAGAAAAAGTCAAACTTGGGCCAAAGATGGGCCATCTAATGGCAAAAAAATAGAACATATGGCTTTACTGAGACTCTGCCTGACACCTGCTGTCCAATTTGATGGGGAATCCAATAGAATAGAGATTTGCAGGGACAGGCAAGTCAGATTCTAAGCCAAGGGCTGGCACTCGCTCTGTAAATGGTCAGATAGTAATTAGTTTAGATGTTATAGGACACATACAGTCTTTGTTAAATGTTCTTGTTTGCATTTTTTAATAACTCTTTAAAAATGGAAACAGCATTCTTGGTTCAAGGGCCATAAAAGTAAGCATGTCTTTGACCACAAGCCAGTAGTTTGCTAAGCTCTGTTCTAAACTAAGGATCAGAAGCATGGAGGCAAAATATTGAGTGGAAGAGAAACTGTATGGGATTACAGAAAAAGATATCTCAGATCTCTTACATTCTTCACCAGGCCAAGGGATGAGCTTGGGACCATTGTGTGGAGTATGAGGAATTAAAGTTATTGCCTCAAGAGAAGAGATTTGAGGAACCAGGAGACAGGAATTCTTAGACTCAGAGATCAAGTCCCCCCAACACAGAATCACCTAGCTAAGTAGTACTATATCCCTGACAGTCAAAATTTGTGTGATAACAAATGCTTGTGTTTGGGAAGAAAAGGAAGTAGAGGCAGATGGGATCTCTGACTGTTTTGCATGGCCAAGGGAAGGGACATCTTGGTGTCTGTGACCAACAGTGAACTTTTGACTACTGGGCATTGATTCACATTCTGCTCACCTATTTTCCAAACAGGATCATGTATTATAGGTATCCTGTGCCTGTTCCCTTTTACATACTGAGTATATTTGGGAGAATAGGACTTAAATTTTAGTTATGGGTTGATGGGCCAGGAGGAGTCATATTTGAACCTATGAAGAAGAAAGTAACATATCTATAAGGAATCATGGAGTGGGAGCTAGAAGTGGAAACTGGTTGTACCTGCAGGATGTTTAACATTCTTAGAGAAGTTGTGCATGGATGTTGGGCAGAAAAGGGTGGATGGTACTGCTGGTTGACCCCCAACAGTCAATCACTCCCTTTCTCTTCTACAAGAGTGTGGTCCAGAAAGAATCTGATGCACATCTCAGAGGTCAGTGCTAATTGTGGTAACTTAATTACTGCTGCTAGGGGTTGGGTTAAGTATGAAAATTGGAATCCTTAGGCCAATGACATTAGGAAGAGTTTGCTAAAGTTCTTCCTTAAAGAAAAAGGGTTCCCTTCTTGCTTGGTTAGACCAGGGGTGGCAAGAATTTTCTATAATGGGCCAGACAGTATTATAGGCTTTGCAGACTACCCAACTTCTGTGGCAGCTCTGCCATATGCAGTATCTAAACAAACAAGCAGGGCTGTGTTTCATGCTCTTATTTATGGACACTGAAATTTGAATTTTATGTAATTTTCATGTGTCACCAAGTATTTATTCTTCTTCTCACTTTTTTCTTTTTTGAAAGTTGGAACTAAAATAGTCTAAATCAGAGCAGGGACTAAATTTATCATGATGTAGCTGACACCTAGCACAATACTTATGCCACAATATGTACACAACTATTTGGTGAATATTTATAATATCCTTGTGATGACCCCTTTAATATTATAAACATTTTTGTACCTAACATCAGAATATCTGGATATATAAGGCAAATATTAACCAAACTGAAGACGAAATAGACAGTGATACAATAATAGTAAGGGACTTTAATACCCCATTTTCAACAATGGATAGAAAATAGAAAATCCCAACAGAAAATCAAGAAGGAAACATTGGACTTGAACTACATTTTATACCAGATGGAGCTGGCAGACATATCTAGAACATTCCAGCCAACAGCAACAGAATACTCGGTCTTCTCAACATACACGAAACATTCTCCAACAGTGATCAAATGTAAGGTTACAAATATTTGCGGAAAAAAAGATAAGCTGGTTTCCTGAATGGAAGAAATATATAATTGAGTGCTCTTGAGTGATTTCCATCTATCTGCCACATAAACCAGTCCCAAGCCCTCCTCTCCCCACAAAAAAGAAAAAGGAAAAGGAAAACATCTAGAAACACAAAGAGACACAGTAGCCCCTGGTGGTTTTAGCTTGCAACCTGTGTGAGACAAGTTTCCCTAGCTCTGAACACATTGTGCATTTCTTAGGTAAAAATTAAAGCTCTCTCCCTTCCACCCTTTGAAAATAAGATTAGGATATTTTACTTTTATAGTGGAGTGTGCTGTAAAGCTAATCTAATGTTCATTATGCCCCACCCAACAGTTTAAAGCAGAAGTCTTCATTAAATACAAACTAAAGAGCGGGACTGCTACGTAATTCGTGTGGCTACACAATTTACAAATTGGGGAAAGCGTGGGGCTCTTAGCTCAAGTGTCACTATACATTTTAAGATGGTACTAGCCATCACAGTCAAGTGTGGGGCTCTGGAAGCATGGGGTCCTATGCAACTGGAGTTTGTCCAGGAAGCTGCCCCTAAAGAAACAGAAGACCAAAAAAAATAGACTCAGCAGATTGTCCTATGACAGACATTGAGACATCAATTAGTCTCAGATCATTATGTTGATGAGAGTCAATGCCCTCTGCCACCCAAAATGGCAGCATTTTACCTCGATGTTTGCAGGCTGTGAACATTAGTCTGTTGCTCCGAGCAATTTGTTTTTAATCTTTATTTTTTGTGTACAGTTTCAGATTTTACAAAACATAGAAAATGGGCTCTCTTTGAGACACATTAAGTAAAAAGTAACTATCCCCAAGTCACATTGTCCCCAAACCAATATTTCAACTTATTGTCTAGTTTCTTTTCCTCGTGTTTCCCCATTACCACTACCCCCTCCCCAGGCAAAATTGTCCAACTTGCTGTGTTGTAACTTTTCAATTATTAGCCAGTTTCGTAATTCCCCACCCGGGCAGATTTTAAGCGATGCTATAGCTTTCCGCTGAGCTACTGTGTGTAGTGCACTTCTAGCCAGACTTGAGTTCCAGGTTCCTTCCTCATCAGCTAATCAGTGCATCCCAGAACTCAGCCTGTTGATTAAGACGCACAATCACACAGCCTGCAGCGGAGCGTGTGGGGTTGGGAACCTCCAGCTTCCCTGTACTCAGGTCTGGGTACGTACATTCAGGCAGAACAGCGCATCAAGCAGTCTCCAAACTCGTTTGACAGAGACCGGAAGTAGTTTTAATGCAAATAACAAAATGAGTTAGTTTGTCTCCATCCATAACCCCTCAATCAAAGAATTACAGTACTTTATAAAAATGTCCTAAATGAGCAAACTACAGTTCCTTCAAATACAATTGTTACCAATGATATTTGGTCCTAATATTTGCTTCTCAGCGAATTTTCTTTGTTGTTCTTGAATAGCATAAGCACCACGTGAGGGCTGGTTCTACCTACAAGTAACATTAGATATTGTCTCCTTCCCACGTCAGCTCATTCCCACTCCCAGCAAGTGCCACCGGCAGGGAAAGGCATCTCTTCCATTCCCCTAAAACCCGACCTCACAGATGCACGTGGGTGCTGGGTGCGACACAGTAGTAGCAACCAGCCAGGAACACCCATGGGGTCATTTCAGAAATTCACACACCCCTTGAAGTTTGGGGAAGGGGGGTAAGGAAATCCATGCATTGCTTGGGGATTGGTTTTCTGCATTTCTAGTTCTGGAAGTTTTTTTCCATTACAGTAACCAGAAAATTATCAAAATCGACCTGCGTAGAAAGTGCAGGAGCCCTAGAACCTCCTCCCTCCACTAGTCTCATGGAACATTCTGCAGACCTGGGGGTGGGACTACACTTCCCACAACAGCCTCAGGTCGCTGCCCCTCAAGGCAGGAGCTGGGATTTGTTCTGTCTCTACCCAGTGTCTCCTTGCACCAGGCTTGTGGCCTCCGCACGGGTACATGGCCCCGTTTCAGGGAGGATGACTGGATTGATTGACTTGCCCCTGTAATTTCAGAGCCTCACACAGTGCCTGGGACATAGTAAGCATTTACTACTCTGTTGAAAATGAACAAAGGAACAATGAATGGATGCGTGAGTGAATGAGTGAACGAGTAGGTAGAAAGAAAACACAATTCTGCAAGGTTTGTGTGCAAACACAATCCGAAAACAACCCGAACCAGACATCTCCCCAGCTCCACTGGATCTGGGCTCATGGCAAATCATTGCTCCACTTAGCAGAAGGTCAAGGGCAAAAGTATGTAAATGCACCGGAGCTGAGCCATGGTGAGCAGGTCTACACTCAGCCCCAGGCACACATCCCAAAACACTAGGGAAACACAGCAGGGTGCAAATAGGTCCTTCCAGAGGGTACTTCCCAGGCCACACACATTGTCGCACAGCTTCCAATGCTTTTACACTAAAGACAAACTCCCCAAAGCTGAATTTCCCAGTGTAGCTGCAAAGACCCGGGGTGTTGGTTCACCCAGATCCTGGAAGACTTCCCCGAGAGGTCCTCGTGTCCACTAAGGTTTAAGAACCACGACGACCTGCCTTTCTCTCCCCGCTGCCATTGCTGCTGGGACCCTCCATGGCAGCAACTGGTCCCTGAGTGAGACAGAGATGCCACCTCCACCAGCTGAGCCAACCTGGCTGATTGAACACCTCCGGGAGCATTAAAGACAGGCTGCCTCAAGCAGGCTTCCTCCTGCCCCATGAGCCTCTGCCTGAGTCCTTGGTGCTCTCTGCAGACCTCATCTCTGCTTCTAATTAGTTTTCCTGATTGGTTTTTAATCTGGCTCCTCCGTTAGACCAGGAGCCTATGAGTATCCCCTGTGCCTGTTACACAAGCACCCCATAATTTATGCTGATGGGCGAATGTGTGCGAGTCCTCGGAGGCCAGTCTTAGAAGACAGGGCAGGAGGAGACAGGAAAGGCCCACAGCACTGTGTACAAAGCGGCCTCCGCCCCTCACCCCCGGGGGTCTGGCTCTCAGGGTGCATGGCCTGGGCCTGGTGCCTGGGTGGTCCAGATGGGAGCAGCTGCGCAAGAGGCAGCGAAGAATCAAGGGCTGATGGAAGCCAAGGTTCAGGCCTCCGGCGGGGTCTAGACCCACCTCCCCCTCTTGACATGACAAGATCGTTAGCACACAGGAGGCAGCCCCGCTCATCGCCAGTGGGCCTGTGCTCCTCTACCTGAAAGCTCCCGAGTCCTACCAAGGAGCGATGGAAATGCATGTCCCCAGGCCCCCACCAAAGCCGGATTCTGTGGGTCTAGGGAGGGGCCCATCTCGCCCACACTTTGCAAGGTGCTCAAGGGCTCACGAGTTAAGATTCTTCACCTTCAAATAGCCTAAGTCTGACCTGAGGTTAAAGATCAGATTCCCAAAGGCCAGCAGCACTGTCAGCAAATCTGAGGGGGGCCTCTCTGGAGCCAGGCCGTCACAGGGGCAGGCTGTGGTCTGGGGGTAACAGGATGCAGGCAGTGGCTACACCTGATTCTCAAGTTGGCCAAACACCTGAGGTTTCATCCCTCACCTGGACCCACCTCACCCCTTCCACCACGGACACAGAGAGACTCAGAAAGGGAAGCTCAGGCGAGGGGTGCTTGGGTGGCCCAAACCTGGGGGACGTGTCCCCCGGCTCTCCCAGTTTCTAGTCACATCCCATCACATCCCATGGTTAAGAAACTCCTGCTGAGCAATTTGGGGTCCGAGCCTCCCGGGCCGCGGCTGGGTCTGGCTGAGGTGTGCGGATGCGATGGGGGGTCTGCAGGCCGGCCTTGGGGGGGGCTGGCCTGATCTCATGGACGCAAAAACGCTTCTCCTTTTTTTTTTTTTTTTTTGGTTTTTTTTTTTTTGGCTTTTAAAGGAAACAATATGTTTGCTAGAAAAACCACACACACACAACATGATTATATACAAAACGGTTATCTGGATGTGGATTCTGTACTGCAGTGAAAGCTCAGTGGGTTCTATTTGCGCTTCCTCAGTATCAGGTACATGAGGCCGCTGATGAAGGTGAAGGCGAAGGCCACCCAGGCGAGGATGAAGGAGTAGCCGTAGCTGCCGCCCTCCGTGTAGTAGTAGAGGCCAGGGTTGTGGCTGTGAATGTCCTCGCGCTGGTCTGTGTAAATGGAAGCTGCGATCATGACGCTCAGGCCTGTGGGAGAAAGAGAGTGGGACCCCCATAAATCATGGCCCACGACCGGGCACCTGAGGGGCTACGGCCGGAGCTGCAGACAATGTTTTCATTTAAACTTAGACTTTTATTAGTAGCTGAGTGTCTACTTGGAAGTTGACAGCCCATATTCTGCAGCAGGTCACTGCTGCCTGCCCTGTGGCCACTTGGCTGCCCCTTCTTGGGCTGAGCCTGTTTGGGCAGCTGCACTCCTGGCCCAGAGGGTAAGTCCTAAGTGGTCCTGGGGCAGGTTAGTCAGACCCCAGCAGCAAGCAGTTGTGGCTTTGCCGGCCAGGGAAGGCCTCGGTTGTAACAACTCAACTCTGCTGTTTTCAGGTGAAAGCATCACAGACAAACCTGCTGATGGTTCTTTGCCAGCTCAGCACAAACGCCTGAATCCTACAAGGTTCACAAGATCCTGTGGTGCCCAGTCCCAGTGGCCACTCTGGCCATGCTCCCGCAGTCTCACGCTCCAGCCCCACTGCCTGCTCCCAGTGTTTCCCATCACAGGGCTCCAGCCGTGCTGTTCCCTCTCTCTGGCACACTGTTCCCTCCCCTCTGTCCCAAGCACTCTTGACTGCAACCTCTACTCACCCTCCAGATCCCAGCCCAGGAGTCCTGTTTCAGGATGCCTCTCCCTACCCCCTCGTGAAATCCAGCCTCTGAAGGCTAAAGGGGCTGTCTCCACCGGGCAGCCAGCCTTGCCTTTCAGTGCTCACTGGCCCTCACTCTTCCTGGCTTTACTTACACGACATGAGCTGGATGATGGAGGTTAAAACAAATCTCTCTCCCTGTTTGAGGCGGAAGAGCTGGAGCACAAAGATGAAGAAAGCGATGCAGCAGAGGATGGTGGACAGGATCATGGTGGCCTGGACCGCCTGCAGCGTGGTGTAACCTGGGAAAGGCAAGAGCAGAGACTGAGGTCCCGATGCCCTGGGTCCCTGCGTGCAGTGACAGTGACGGCCGCCCTGTGGGATGGCGGGGCGACCATTGTGGTCTGCACAACAGGAGCATGGGGACAGGAGGGGCATTTCCCCACACACCCTGCCTCTAGTGCCCGCTGGAGCACGCGACCTGGCCATCCTCGACACCCTCATCTGGAAAACGAGGTCATCTGCTCTGCGCCTCCTGGTCTGGGTCACTGCGCCCAGCTGGGGCTTGCAGGGGGGAGCTTTTCAGAACACAAATGCTCAGATTTCAACCCGGAAGATTCTGGTTCCACAGGGGGAGATGCGGCTTTGGGGGCCTTTGTGTGTTTTAGAAAGACCTGTCCCGAGGGGCGCTCAGGGACTGGGGGCTCATGGGACTCCGATGATCTGAATGTGCTGGTCTTGGGAGCTATTGAGGGAAAGGAAAAGGAAGGTTCTGTCCAGATCAGTCTGAGGGAGTGCGGGCACGCGAGCCAGGGAGGCCAAGGCTGAGAAAGGAGCCCGCTGCACGGAGGGCGCTCTGGGGGCAGGACGCAGCCGCATGGCCCTGAGGTGTGCCCCAGAGGCAGGCACAGGGCTGGAGCTGCCCGCATGGACCTCGGCTTCCTGGGACAACAGCTCCCAGATGGCCAGGCAGGAAACGGGAGTGGACTCATCCAAGCGGGGACTTTACAGGACGCTGGCCAAAGGCAGTTCTGTGTACGGGCTGGACGTTATCCCCAGAACGCAGCCAGGAGGGCGAGGGGCAGTGCCCAGCATTAAGGAAAACACTAAGGATAAACTTTCCCCATTTTGTTTGTTGTTCTGCAATTTCCCCTGAAAATGACTGGAAGGAAGCAGCGTTCGTGAGTGAGGAATGAAATGTCCAGAGCAACAGTCGTGGCTCATTCCTGCAGCACGTTAGGATCACCTCGAGAGAAACACACACACACACACACACACACACAATCTGGGACCTACTTACACTAAGTTAGTGGTTGTCCCAGATATCACTTAACTGGGTGTTCATGTTTTATGAAGTACCAGGACCCCAAAGTGCCTCTTCCCTCATTCCTACCACAGAAAAGGGCCATTTGCTCCATGGAGGAGAGCGGCTAACATTTTTAGGCGGGATTTTCCGTCTTTACAAAGCCCTTCTGTGTACGTGAGCTCATGGACAGAGGCAGGACTGACAGGTGCAGCTACTCCGCCCAGTTTACAGCTGAGGATGTCCAGATGCCCCGAGCTCAGCAGGTCGGCAGCTCATGAAGGAGCCAGCCGTCGGGTTCCTGCCGCCTCTGGCTGCTGAGATGGGGTGAGTGACATCATGGCTGTCGCTGAGCCTACTTAGAGGCGAGGCTTGGGCAAAGAGGAGCAAAGATGCAGATGGAGCTGAAGCTGGTGAAGGGTGAGGATGGAAGTTCTCTTTGGGCATGAAACAGGGAAGAGTGGGGCCCAGTGTGGGGGTGTGGTGCCTCCTCCGGGCTCTAGCCCCCACTGCAGCATGCACTTTGCACCGCCAGGCCCCTGGGAGACTTGGGAGAGGCGGAGGGAGGACAGGGTTCAGCTTCTCCTGCGCGTCTGTGCTCACTCGGGGCTCCCCGCAGGCTCCCGCTCACCGTGCATGCCGTCGTGGATCTCCGTGCAGTTGCTACCATTGAAGCACACTCTCCAGACATCCGCATAAAACTGGTCTCCAACCCACCAGGCCTGAAACACAAAACCGACACGCAAGCAGGGGCTGCTCGTTAATGATGCCGATGGACTCCCGATCAGGTGAGAGGCACAGCTGGAAAAGACCAGAGAGGCCCGATCTGCAGCGTGATCCGTGTGTCTGGGGAGTCAGGTTCAAATGCAGACTCGAACCAGCAGATCTGGGTGGGGCCTGAGAGTCAGCATGTCCCACGCGCTATCAGGCCTGCTGGTAGTTTAGCGGTGACCCGGGTCCTTATGGGGCAGGGGCAAGGCGATGAGGCTCAGCTGGTGGTAGGAAGAGCAGGCTGTAGTGAAATCCACAGAACTATAGGGGTCTTGGGAGAGGGAGTTAGCAAGGGAACCTGTTACAGAGCAAATGATTAGAGAGGACTCTCCTGGCTCCTGTCCAAATGCTTCCAGAACTCTCTGTGCTCCTGCTGCTCTCCATCCTAAACGGCTTTCCTTCCACCCAAAGTCTGGAATCATCCTGCCCCCGCCCCATCCACCCAGTCAACAAATATCTGCTCAGCTCCCACTACAAGGCCACATACAACTCCAACCTCAGTGAATCCTATATGACTGACTCACTAATTGGTAATAAAGCCCATCCATATGCTTTCAGGAAGTGCCATGATGCTAGAAACACCCAGGGAGCTCTGGCTGATAGCTTTTCTCACCCTAATGCCTGTCTATCCCATTCACTGTCTGGGAACTTTGTAGGTTGCCAAAGAACTGGCACCAAAAAATAGAAAAAGGGAATTCTAAGAGAACACTCAGCAGCATTCATTTCACGGTGTGGGCCCTTTGGACAATGGCAGGTCCAAAAGCTTTAACCCACAGCAGTCCATGTGATCCCTGCCCTGGCCTCTTGCGGCAGCTCTTTGAGAAGTTCTGGGAGCCAAACCCAATCACTGCACCCATCTCCTGTTAAGAGATTCAGGGTTAGGCACCTCTGGTGTGGTTCTGATCCCAGTTCTGCCACTTCCTGCAGTGTAAACTCCACCAGGCACTGTCGCTGCTCAGATGCTCAGTTCCCTCCTCTAGAAAATAGTGCCAGGGCCTCCCTGAGCGCTGCACTGTGAAGCTGTTCACAGCCTCTGCAGCGCGGGTTCGATCCCAGCCAGCAGGCAAGAATCCCACAAGTCACAGCAGACCGCTCCTGTCTCACCCACTGCTCCCCTCAGCAGTATGTTTTGTCAGTCTGCCTGTTCTGTTCCCCACTCTGTCTCTGGTGAATTCTCTCACCCTCCCACCCATCTGGCCTATACCCCAGTTCTTGTATAAATAAAATAAATCTTTAAAAAAAAAACAACAAAACAGTGCCAGGGGAAGCCCCTTCTCAGAGACTTGAGGTGAGGACCAAATGAGATGCTGCAAATAACAGGACCTAGCCAGAATAGGAGCTCTCTAAGCGACAGATGCTGGGATGGTCCCTGTTGTTTATTATTATGATGATTAATCAACAGCAGTCCACACATAGGAGTACATGTAGGCTGAGCTAGTAGCTGTGCCCATGATGCATTTTTTGGTTTTTCTATAAGTTTTTCTGCCTCTAAAGATTCCTACAGTCCTAAACGATCAGGATTGGAGCCAGGCCTTTGGATCAGAAGGTAGGCATCAGAGCAGCTCTGGTAAAAAGCTTCATTTCCTGCTAAGAGGGTTATTAATTCATGCAAATAGTTAATTGATCAAATACATTCCTGCCATATGGCTATGAGATAGATAATAAAGAAAATAGTTAAATTTCTCATGGGAAGAGTCTAGAAAGTTCCAAGCATGAGTTCTTCTGGAAGGGACATGGCCAGGGTCTTGTTGGTAAGGTGATGTGGAAGAAGGGGGTGCAGCATCACCTGGGATGGGTCACCTTGGGATCTAGGGCAGTGGTCCTTGGCCGAGAGTGATTATACCCCCTACCAGATATTTGGCAATGTCTTCAGACATTTGGGTTGTCACTTGTAGTGGTGGGAGAGCTACAGGCATCTGTGGGTAGAACCAAGTATGCTGCTAAGCATCCCACAATGCACAGGACAGTCTCTGAAACAAAGAACAATCTAGCCCAAAGTGACAATAATACAAAGGTTGACAAATTGATCTAGAAGAGGGCTGAGTGTAAGCAGTATCCTCAAGGACTTCCCACAGCCAAAGCATCATTCCAGGCTCTGAGGGAATCAGGGATAAGAGGACCAAGTACTCCATCCACCCAGATCTGAACATGGCATGCTCCGAACACTCATTCTCAGGCCAAGAGTCCTCAGGTCTGGGCTGAGGACATGGGCGTGCCTTGGTAGGGAGGACAGGCCCAAATTGCAACCACCATGGGAGAGTTCTTATTTCTGCTTCCACTGACTACGTTCCAGGGCTTCTGGCATGGTCATAAGGAAAGGGAACTTACATTGTCGATGGTGGCGACGAAAAGCAGCGCCGCAGAGGTGATGTGGAAGATGATGATGAAAGCCAGAAGCACCAACATTTTCACAAGGCGTGGCGGGCAAGGCGTCGACTTCACAGACCGGAAAGAGAGACGTGCTAAAGATGAAAGAAATTCAAACTTGTCAATGACTAAGCAAAAGTGCAATGAAAAATAAGCAACTTTTAGCAGGATCTTGGAAAATCAAGACCTGGATTTTTTTTTTTTTTCCTCTTTCCTCGCCTGGGGAGGCATCTGTGGGTAGAAAAGGACATGAGGAGTTGCCCCTGGTCCAGCCAGACACCAAACAGGCCTGTGGAAGAGGAGCAGTGAGGCACAATCAAAATCCCTCGTTCAGAAAAACATCGCACCTCTTCCAAACAGCAAGTGGTAGGCCCGCATGCCCGAAGGAGAAGCTTTGTTTGAGTTCAGATGCTGTTCCTGGCCGCTGGGCTGCCGGGTAGGGATCCCGCACACTTCACAGAGCCAGGGGACGCCCGCTTTCTGGGTACCCATGACTATGCTGTCTGCCGTTATAACTAAGCAAGCGTAATCACAATACGAAAGTGTTTCCTAATGATCTGACCATTTTTAAAATTAATCCCCACTCAAACACCCTTCCTCTAATATCCACCCGCTTTACACGACACCTGACCACACCATGCGAATACACGGTTTCCAGGCTGGGGGCGGGGAGAGGAGAGTACAGGAAGACTACATTTCCCAGACTCCCTTGCGGTTGGGTTGCAGCTTTGAAACTAATTCTGGCCAATGGGCTGTCAACAACCTTGGTGCGTCACTTCCGGACTGAAGCATTTCCGCCCGGAAAGCAGGCCTGAGTTGCAAATGGCGCAGCTGTGTTCATGGATGCCTCATGTCTTTGACAGTTGCTATGATTGAGAACGAGGCATCGGATGTGAAACCAGTACATTTTCAGGGCTATTGTTTTTCACGATGAGTTGGCAGCCTATGCACAATATACACAATACACAATGGGAATTGATCGTCAAGTGAAATTGGAAATCTTGGGAAAGACCTAGAATTGTACCAACTCGATGGCAGTGACGCTGGAAAACTGCAGAAAAGACCCAAAAACATCAATACAGAAAGACGTTCATCTGGGCTAGTTAGCAATAAAAGGTGAGAAAGGTAAATACGGAGAATTAAAAAAAAAAAGGATTAAAAGTGAAACTTGGGAAAGTCGATGAAGTCTTTGAACACTTTGCAAACATGATCATCTTGGTCAAATGACATGAAAATATCCTGTGACTCTGTTACATCAGCTGCTCCACTGGGAGAGTGAAGGCTAATAATCGACAAGATCAGCAATTCGAGTCATTCCAATAATTTGCGACCAATTAATAGTACTAAAATTTTGTAAAACATTTTTAGTTCCTCTTTTTAAAGTCCAAATTAGACTTTGTTTTCACTATTTATGATATTTTTGCGCCCGTTTTAAATATTCATTTTATTTTATTTTTTTTAAATGGAGAAGGAAATTCTCTTACTTTATTTTTTTTAAGATTTATTTATTTATTTATACACTCACTGGCTACAGTCAGAAGGGCAGGAGGGTGAGAGAATTCACCAGAGCAGAGCAGAGAGCAGAGCAGGTAGACTGAGGAAGAAATACACTGCTGAGGAGAGGTAGGAGAGGTCTCCCGTGCCATGTGGGACCCTCGCGTTAGGCCGGGATCCAACAGGCACTGCAGAGGCTGCGGGCAGCTTTGCAACCCAGCACTCAACCGCTGCGCCACCAGGGAGGCCCTAGATTCATTTTATTTTTTAAGTATCTCTCCAAACACAAAATTTTGGGGAACCATTTTATAAAAGTTGCCTACACCGTATTTTATGTCTAAATATTTCAGTGTGTATTTCTAAAAAACAAGGACTTTGTCTTACATAACCACAGTATAGGTATCAGTAGTTTCAAATAATAAAACACTATTATCTCACCCGCAGTTCATATTGAGATTTCTCCAATTATCTCAGTAATGTCCTTAGCTTTCTCTTTTCCTGGTTCCAGGAAAATCCAGGACTAATGGGTTGCATTTGGGAGACATAGATCTTTTGTCTCTTTTAATCCACAATGGTTCCTTAGTCTTTCTTGGCCTTTCAAGACCTTAATATTATGTAAGCGTGCTGATCATTTATCTTGTAGAACATCCATCCATGTGTTCAATGCCTCCATATGCTTGGATTCAGGTCATGCTTTATTGGCAGGAATACGACATAAATGATGTGTCTCAGTGTAGCCCGCCAGGAGGCACAGGATGTCAGTTTATCCACTGTCAGTGATGCTAACTTTAAGTGATTAAGGTCCACCAGATTTCGCCATCATGTATTTCCCCTTATAATTAAAAAGTGATTTGTGGGGAGGTATTTTTAATTTTGTGGTAAAATGCACATAATTTAAGATTCACCACTAAATACTAGGGGGCACTTAGTACATTCACAATGTTGTACATGTATCGCCACTATCTAGTTCCAGAACATTTCATCATCCTGAAAGGAAGTCCTGTTCCCATTAAGCAGCCACTTCCCATTGCTCCCTCCCCTCATCTCCTGCCAACCACTAAGATGCTTTCCAGCTATGGATTTGCTAATCTGGGTACTTCACATAAATGGAATCACACAAGATTTGTCCTTTTGCATCTGACTTCTTTCACTCATGTTCTTTCACAATAGTTTCTAGTTTCATCCGTGGTATAGTATGTGTGAGGAGATGTTTTGAGACAATATAAAGATTCGACCTCATCAAAATGTCACCCCAATAATTTTGAGCATCCATGGGCATTTCTGAAAAAGAATCACTTGAAATAGCCTTTTTCTTTTTCTCTTTTTAAAGATTTAGTTATTTATGCATACAAGAGCTGGGGCACAGGCCAGAGATGTGGGAGAGTGAGAGGACTCACCAGAGACAGAGTGGGGAACAGAACAGGCAGACTGACTGAAATACACTGCTGCAGGGAGCAGCTGGCAGGACAGGAGAGGTCAGCTGCGCCATGTGGGTTTCTCTCTGGCTGGCCAGGTATCGAACTCGTGCTGTAGAGACTTTGGATCGCTCCATAGTGTGGTGCTTAACCCCTTGCGCCACCAGGGAGGCCAAAATAGCCTTTTTCTGATGCCAGTTCTACCACCTGGAGAGCTATACTGTACAAGCCCCCCCGCCCACCATCTTCTCTGCCAGCTCCTCTCTAACTCGTTCTCTCCTGGATTCTTTCAGGGGACACATCAAGGCTCATGGGTGTATACAGGGGCCCCTCCTTGAGACTCAGGACTCAATACAATGACAGTGACCCAGGAGACATGTGGCTGCACAGCTCAGTTCTGGCCATGCCAGCTGCGATTTTGTGCATCATTACTTGGAAGAACCCAGTGGCCAGCTCAGAGATTCTTCTAATTCTTTTTAAAAGGACAAATTCCCCTTTGTTTAAGCCTGCGTCATTCTCAGCTGCCATCACAGGCTGCCTCCAAACAGATGCATTTCTGACCCTCACAAAAAAGGCTCATGTAATACACTAAATGCCATGTTATTTTAATACCAGCAGGAATGCCAAAATGCCAACTTCATTAGGAGGCCAATCCACTCAGGGTGATAACGGCCTCATTGACTGTCCAACTCAAATGACAAAAATGCATATGGACACATAATTAAAACTTTCTAGAAAAGGAGAGAACGTTTTAACTTGTCTTTCCCGAGTGTGGAAATCAAATGTTATAGGCCATGACTTGAGATGGTATATGAATACAGTATTAAATACCACCAAATCAAGTAGTGAGAAAGTTCCCATTCTAATCCTTCTGAGTCCACCCAGGGAAAAGACCCAGGTTGGTACTAGCCTATGTATAACACTTAGGCCTTTTTTTTTTTCAAGATTTATTTTATTTATACAAGAGCTGGGGTATAGGCCAGATGCACAGGAGGGTGAGAGGATTCACCAGAGACAGAGCGGGGAACAGAACAGGCAGACTGACTGAAATACACTGCTGAGGGGAGCAGCGGGTGAGACAGGAGAGGTCCGCTCGCCATGTGGGTTGCTCCGAGGCTGGCGGGGATCGAACCGGCACTGCAGAGGCTGTGGACAGCTTCACAGCACTGCGCTCAACCGCCTGCGCCGCCCGGGAGGCTCCTAGCCATGTTTTTTTTTAACATAAAGAAGCAGCAGAATGTTGGGCAGGTCATAGTGCATGGCTAGAATTTAAGAAATTCATTTTTTATATTTATTTTAGACTTCGTCCTTTTTTAGGAAGTAATGCCATTTATAGTAGTGATATAAAGTATCCTCAAAACAAATTTACTGAAATTTTTAAAAGTCATTTAAGAAAAATATCAGGTAGATAAAAGGGCAAGTATCTTTAGTGGGAACAAAAATCCTGATGGTGAATTTTTGCTCAGGTCACTTGAAGTCAGAAATAGGTTCCTGCAGAGAAAAGGCTATTTTTTTTCTTTTTTATAAAAGATTTTATTTATTTTTGCATAGAAGAATTGGGGTGTAGGCCAGAGGTGCAGGGGTGAGAATATTCATCAGAGACAGTGTGGGGAGCAGGACAGGCAGATCTACTGAAATACACTGCTGACGGGAGCAGCTGGTGAGACAGGAGAGGGCTGCAGCGCCCTGCGGGTCAGCTCCCTGGCCAGTGACTGAGCTCAGGCCATAGCAGTGATAGTGCTGAGACTTAACCCCTAGGTCACCAGGAAGGCCCCCTAAAAAGGCTGTTTTTTATAAGAGGTCAAGTCAGTCCTCCATTCCAGTGAAAGAGAAAGGTCTGGGGGCTACACCAGTGGCTGGAGGTTGGTTTGAACTGTAAGGCACGAGGAAGAAAACTAGAGCACAGGGAAGTAAACGTGACAGATGTTGCGCTCTCCTTTGATGACAACTGGAATTCATATCCCCAGAAAAAAGGAAATGGGGTAAATCAATATTAGCTCATGTGGACCCTGGACATTGCTAGTGACCTCACCAATTTCCTCAGACTGAAGAAATTACTCAGTAGTAGATCCTGTGGATCTTTATGAGGGAGTGAACGTGACGCTTTATTCCTGGTCGCCAGGCCAGCGGAAACCTCTCCCTTCTCCACTGTCCCTGACCACCTCGCCCACATGCTTCAGGGTCCTGTGCATCCCAGATGGTCATCAGCTAGGAACCTTTATTCCCCACCCCTCATATTTCCGTGTTGGCGGAGATACACCTGAGGAGCACCTCTGGCCTCATGCCCCGCCCCTCACACACTTCTTCACTCCTGATTGGAGGAGCACCCAGTGTCCTCTTTTCGGATTGGTGGAGCTCAGCCATCCATGGCCCAGAGTGCAGCGGTCTGTCCTCCCCAACATGGCCTCCCTGGACTAGATGGTGGCGTGCCTGCTCTCTGGGGTCCCAGCTTCCCTAGGCTGAGCTACCCCCGGAGTACGGGGCACAGGTGCGGGGCTGAGAGCTCCCACAGGCTTGTTTAGCTACAAAGTGTAAGGCCCAGAACTTGTCTCAATAATCTGTCAGAGAACATTCTTTTTCCAGGGCGTTTAAATCATGCCACAATTTACTCAAGTGGTTCCCTACTGATCCCATTTAAGTCGTCTTCAGACATTTTTACCACTCCACTGCCAAAGAACATGGGTAAACTCATTTCTTTGCACCCTTGCATTGGTATATCTGAAGGGCAGAGTCCGAGAGTGGGGGGTGCTGAGTCCAATAACATGTACATTTAGATTAGTTTTAATTTTTAAATGTGCATTTCATCATTTTTATTGAATACATTTGGTATAACATTCTGTAAATTTAAGGTATACAAAGTGTTAATTTGATATATTTATGTGTTGCTATGTGATTGCTATTATAGTGATACTTAGCACCTCTATCACATTATATAATCATCCTTTCTTTTTAGTGGTTGTGATAATTAAGGTTTACCTCTTAGCAAATTTGACAATTGTAGTACAATATTGTTGTCTATATTCGTTATAGTGTGCACTAGACCTCTACGGCTTATTTACTATTCCTCACAAATTTGTACACATAATATCATCTTATCCCCCACTTGCTGTAAGCATCATTTTACTCTCTGCTTTTTACAAGTCTTACTTTTTTAGAGTCTATTCACATTAACCTAATTAGCCACAACCTAAATGTCTACCAACAGATGACTGGATTAAAAAAGATGTGGTATATATGCATATGTAATGGAATACTATTCAGCCATGACAAAGGAGGATGTTCTGCCACTTGAGACAACAAAGATGGACCTTGAGCACATTTCATGCTAAGTGAGATCAGTCAGATAAAGACACGTATGATGTCACTTTTAATTTTTTAATTAAGCTAAATTAAGATGAATTTACTGCAAAGCCTACTAGACACTGTCCGTGCTGTGTCAGCCTCCATCTTCAGATTTTTGACTTATTAGCACCCCTTAGTTCCCCTGGCAGGCCTATGTAGATCAGCCTGTCATCCAGGATTCTTCTCAGAGGTGCTCTCTCCTGCCCACAGCATACACCCATCTTTTACTCCTGTGTGGGGACACTCTGAGCCTTCTCTGGAGATATGGAAGAACAGACAACTCCCTGGTTTGTGCTGGATGAAGCCTGGCCCACCAAACCAGGGAAGGGAGCACTGGAATTTATATTTGCCACTCCCAGAAACTTATATTTCCCTTCAAATAATGTCATACTTAATAATGACCCCACACCCCTCTTTTTGTCCTTGTAGGTTTCAGTGCTCACAGAGGGGCCTGGTCTCAGTTCCCTGGAGCACTCTTCCAGCTGGCTCACTCACTTGTCTAGGTCTTAATTCAAACACCCTCACCTCATAGAAGCATCTCTGACAGCCTGATATAAAGTACCACACCCCACCAGCACTGTCCAACTCATCATTATCTGTGCCATCCTCAAATTATTGATGCCATCCTCCTCCTGAACTCCCCCATTTATTTTCTTTGGAAGATTTTTCACTGCCTGAAAGTATCTTATTTGTTCACCTGCTTATTATCTATTTCCCCCATGTTCCCAGTTGTGCCTGTTCACAGAAAGCTAGCTGTTGTCATTTACAGTTCTAGAAACGCAGAAGTGGTCAGGTCCTTGTAAAACTCAGAGCCCTGATTGTCCAGAGACAGGAACTGAGGCCATGATGTGCTCCCACCCCACAGCGAGCAGGAGCAAGGCCAGGACTGGGGGTCTCCTGGCCCCATTCCAGTTGCCCTTTTGACCTCAGTGGGAGACTCAGAGGGTGCACCACAGTCTTTCAGTAGTCAACAGCCACTTTCCAAAAGCCTCAGTCCTTTCTAGCACAACTTTCACCAAACAGTACAAACCACATTGTTTTCCCTTTGGCAGTTTCTTCAGGGCCAGAGCAGGATGTTCCAAAATGCCCCCTGCATCTGGGCGTTCACCTGTCTGAAGGTGGAGACTGCACTCGTGAGCTTTTCAAGTGCCTGTCTAGAAATCAAAGTCTCGTGATTTGCCGAGATTCTCTTTTAAAAAAGTGTTTTGATCTCCATAATACAAGATGATTAAGAAAAAGGGGAAAAAAACACCGAAATGCATATGATGAAAAGCCACAGCCCCGGGCCTGCCCCTGGAAGCAATCCTTTTAACTCTTTCACTTGAGTTTTTCATAGTCCCGTATTTCCAAATAACTTTCATCTACTTCTATTTCCTGATTCATCTGTTGTAAATATTGACTTCCTGCCTAGGGAGGAGTTTCTTTCACCAACATTGCCCCTGTCTGCCTCGCCCATCACCCCAATACAGTCTTGTCATATGTCAGTATCATTTCCTTGATGTGTATTTCAGGGCTGCGCTCAGCAAAGCCAACTAGTAGATGATGATGGCCTTTTGTTCCTTTAAAAACTCTTTCTCTCTAACATTTCTAGTTGTCTTTTTTCCTTCTTCTGCCCCTTCTATGTGTCCATCTATTTCCCCACATTTCTTTAGTTGATTCCAATTTTTTTTTTGTTTGTTTAAGCCTTCCAAGTCTCCCAGTACAGAATCCCAGATGCAAGGAAATGCACGGTTCCAGTGACAAGCTGTGGTCAGACTCAGCTTCGCAGCCTGTTTTTCTCCCTCAACTGGTCTTCCTCTGCTCTCTGCCAGCTGCAACTGTCACAGGACAAGTAAGACAAGCATTGTCCAGCAAAGATTAGCAAACCCGCTCCTAACTGTGACCAGGGCACAGGTTGCTAGCAAAACCCTATCACATATGAGGCAAAGCAGATCCCTGGGGAGGGTCATTCCACATGAAATGAGGCTCCCGTGATTAAAGGTCAAGCTGCAGTTTACACCGCGTGTCTTGCGTTGGCTCTTCATGTCAATCCTGTGAAGCTGGCAGAGCAAGCTATCATTAGCCCCACTTTACGGATGAAAGACTGAGGCTCACAAAGGCTTCAGGTAATTTGCCAAAGTTTGCTGAGCTGGGTCTCTGGTTTTCCAACTCCAAAAGCAGGACATTGTTCTAGGACTCTCTCTCCTGGTCACGTGCTCAGGGCGTGATGAAAAGCACACAGCAGCCTGATTCAGGTCAGGCAAGCGGGTGTGGCAGCATCGATCACCTTTGTAGCCTTTAACTTTGGCTGCATTTTGCTCAAGCTTTGTAGCAGGCAGGAGGGATTTGGGAAGGCACGCGTCTCTGCACTGGCCCATAGCTCAAGCTGAGATACGACTGGGCTCCCTGGGCGGGCCTCGTGAAGAACTATACTTTAGTCTTCATCTGTACTAAAAATAGAGCTTCCTGCATTTTTAATCCTATTAGCTCGCTGGCCAAGCTGAATGAAGCATGTGCTGTCTTTACTGATCCACTTTGAGATTGGGTTAGATTTGGGAGAGAGTTTTTCCTTGATCATTAAAAGGATCATTCACCCAGGCAGGGAAGAATGGATTTAATTCTGTTTTCTAAATGTATCACAACAGGCCCTTCGGCAGCCAGAAACTCAGGAGCATCTAGCAGAGCCAACAATTGGATTCGCTACCCTTGACTTCGGTGCGTTGTAGGAACCGTAGTAAAGTGCCTTCAGGGTGAAGTCCTAGGTACTCCCCGTTTTTATAAATACCCATTAAAAAAAGAATCACACAAAATAATATAGACTTGAACTTAAAATTTCAAAAAAAATTGTTCAAGTTAGAAGATTCAGTAACTGCAATAGGAGGCACCCACGGGCCTCCTCCAGCAGGGGCTAGTGGAGAATATCAGAACTGGAGGGGGCGACAGGAGGACAAGGGAGGAGGCCCGGCACTGGGAGGTGTAGGTGGGGCCGGGAAATTCTGCACACGGACTGCAGTTCCTGTGGTCCAGGGAATTTCAAGTTCTAAAGGCTGAGGGTGCCCGGGGCGAGGGATGGAACTCCTGGAAACATCGCCAGCATGGGCGCCCCAGCCCCGGCCAGCGGTGGCTCAAAGGAGGCTGCTTTGGCATATGGTCCCTTAAAGTGCAAGGGAGCAGGAGCGAGCACGGGCGGTTTCCCGTGGGAAGAGGACATGCTGTTAAGAGGACTGTCCAGCCCACCCGCCTCCATTCCCACCCCAGGAGGAGTTCTTCCTACAATTGAAAGCACAGCCCATTCTTAGCCTGACTTGGAGCCTTTTCCCGGAATTGGAGGCAAAAGGACAATCCTGAGGTGTGGAACCTTTCAAAACAGACCTGAGATGTTTGGTGTCTGGCGGGTGGGCTGAGGTGGTTCCGATCCCAGAAGTGCTCCACCCACCACTGGGCTGGGCAGGCCGGGGAGGCGCTGGGCCCAGGGCCCGGCCGGCTGTTAAGCAGTCACCCAGGTCACACTGCCAGAGGGACTCCAGGGCCCACTGCAGAGCTGGCAGCCAACCCCAGACTGGCCGGAACCCAGGTCCCTCCCACAGCCCACAGCACTTGGGAGGGACAGTAGCTTTGGCCTCTGCTTTCAGGAAGGCAGAAGTCAGCTCAGCCTCCTGCCCTGCTTTCTGGACAGCAGCCAGCCCCGAATTTCCAACCAAATGTCTGACATCCCCTGGGGATGGAGGAAGCCCCTTTGCTCTGGGTGGCCCAGCTTCATGCTGGGCTTCGGGCACCCTGCCAACACTTGGCTCCGTCCTGAAATGGCAACAAGCAAGACAACGGGCTTTGGCAATGCTCCGGGGCAGAAGCCACTGAGGATGGCTCTGCCCAGTGTTCACCCCACTGGAATGATAATGGCCCCTAATACTGTAACAGGGTGGTCCCCAGGAAAAGGGAAGGTTCCCTGCCCCACCCAAGGGAGGGTGGAGCTGAGCAGGGAGAAGAGAAGCTGCAGAAGAGACTGAGGAAGGAAGCAGGATGGAGCCAGGAGACCTGGAGGAGGCGCATGGAGCCTAGAGACACGTGAAGAAACTGTGCTTGTCTTTTGGTCGTGGACTGGGTGACACAGATGTGGGTGAGACCCGTGGGGAGGTGACCATGGCAGCTTTTATCTTGATGTTGATTTTGCTCTTTTCCTTCCGGGCTTGTCCGGTTGTTTGTGACCCTTTTCTGTGAGTCCCCACTGGAAGATGCTTTAGACTTGTAGCAGGCTTTGGGGCCTTGTTCTGGGCCGATCCCATATGGATGGAGTTTTGCCCACGAGGGGACGGGTAACTTTGGGTGCTTCATTTAGAAACTAGACTCTTTGCCTTACCTGTATTGTTTCCTAGTTGTATTAAAGTTCCTTCCCATTAAAGTCTCCTATGTTTTGTGTTGATGCGGCGGATGGCAGAACCCATGTAGAATAGGCAGGTTTGCGGGGTTTGGGCTGCCCCTCTCCCTGTCCTACAACAATACCACTCACCATAATGACGGCCGACCCACACTTACTGCCCGGTATGTGCTAGGCACGTTGCAAGCTCTTTACATTGTTCACTCCTAAATAAGCTCTTAACTTATGCACTCCTCACAGCAAACCACAAGTGCAGGTCATACTTAGCCTCTGAGCCTAATAAGGCTCAGCAAGGTTAAGCAACTCCTCCAAGGTCACACAGCTAATAAACACAGGAGCTGGGATTTGAACCCAGGTGATCTGGCTCTGGAGCAATCAGATGTGGCCCAGCCTCAAACAGGACTTTAGGGGGTCCTGGTACTTTAAGGCCTGATCAGGGGATCAGTCCAATGTCCTGGGGCCGCGTGGCTCTGGACGCTGGCCATGGCTGCTGGTCATCACTGCAGGCCTCGCAGCGCGCTTCAGAACACACCCAGGACACGTCACCTGTGAGTCCTCCAGGCTGAAAGTGCCTCCTTTCACCACAGCCAGGGACAGTACCTGTCAGAGACGCGACAGCTCGATCACAAGGACAGGCGAGGACATGATCCACGCAGCAGGGAAGAAATCGGAGTTGTGGAATTTGCCCACATCATCCAGCGAGCAGGTGGCAGAGCCCAGTCTTCCGATTCCTAGCCTGTCACTCACTGTTCTATAACAGAGCAGTGATTCACACATGGAGCATTTATTGAGCACCCACAGGGTACGGGGTCATCCCAGAGGAGTAAAGCAACAGGCTCAGTGTCCCCTGGGCACTGGGGGGACATTATGAACGGGGTGTATAAATAAACAAACATGATGTGCTGACATGTGTGCTGTGAGGACACAGAGGAAGGTGTGACGAGCCCATGTAGGGAGGGGGCAGCATGGAAGGCTTCATGGAGGAAGCGACATCTGAGCTGGAACCTGGAGGATGGCAGTTTGCCAGCGGGGCAGGGTAGGGTGGGGAGAGCAGGCAGAGGGCACACAAGTGTGAGCGGGGCCCAGAGCCCAGCCAGAACTCTGCTGGGCAAGAAGCTCAATGGACTCTGGAAGTCTGAATGTTATCCTGGGGCAGAGGGGAGCTGGGAGGCCTTTTAAGCTGGAAAGTGCTCAGGTCCACTTGAGCAGAAAAGCAATCCCATACCTGGAAGGGTGGCTTAGGAGGCGAATCGGGGCAGCTGTTGGAGCCTGGTGGGAAGTGCTGAGGGTCTAGACTACGGCCGGGCAGGGAGTGGGTGGGAGGTGGAGGTAAAAGGGGCCCAGCTGAGGACCCAGGGCCTTAGCTTGCACCGATGTGGACACTGTGAGTCTGGCCCCTCTGAAGGCTGAGGGAAGCGGCTTATTTGGCTTTAGAGACACCTGGTTTGCAGTGGTGGAGACGTGTCCAGGTCACTGGCAATATAGGCAGGTTGTCGTTCAGGAGAAATCAGGAGATAGGAGCAGCAGGGCTGGTGTCGTGATGTGTGCAGGGGCGTACGGGGGTGCGAGCCAGGGGGGCTGTGCTGAGAGGAGAGAGAGGTGGAAGAAGAAGGCCAGTGCAGGAGACGAGGGGCAGGCACAGGAGAAAACAGCAGTGGTGGGACCCAGAGGCCAGGAGAGGAGAGACTAGAAAGTCCTCAGGGAGGAAAATTTGCTACTGACAAGCTTCGTAATGATTTTAGTGAAATACTAAATTAAAGCCCCTCTTTATTTCTCTCACCCTAGTGCCACAGTGTGGTTGTGTTATGATGTGGCTGTGCACGCCGGGGACGGTCTCCCTGCAGGGACCTGGTGTGGGGTGCAGGATGGTGTCTCAGCTCTTAGGACAGTGCCTGGTTATAGTTGAAGCTCAATGACTGTCGACTGAATGACTGAGGAGCCAGACAGCAGAGGGGAAGAGCAAAGTCAAGAAACGGAACTAGACTTTTCTTTCCAGCTTGGCCAAAGAGGAGGGAAAAAGAATGTTTATAAGGATCTGGAGTCCCTTCCCTGCTGAGTCCAGTCCCAGATGGCTTCACTGATGAATTTGGTCAAATGAGTGAAAAGGGATCACTAACTCTACGCAAACTCTCCCAGAAAACTGAAGAAGAGGGAACATCCCTTAACCCCCAATTCATTCTAGAGGTTGCACTACCCTGACCCCTAAAACCAGGCAAGATGTTACAGTATCCCTCATGTTCACAGGCATGAAAGGTTTTAACAAAATGTTAGCAAATCGGGGCCTCCCCGGTGGCACAGCAGGTTGAGCAACGCACTGTGAGGCTGACCGCAGCCTCTGCAGATCAGGTTCATTTCCCGGCTGGCCAGGGAGCAACCCACATGGCGCAGCAGACCTCTCCTGTCTCACCCGCTGCTCCCCTCAGCAGTGTCTTCAGTTTGTCTGCCTGTTCTGCTCCCTGCTCTGACTCTGGTGAATCCTCTCACCCTCCCGCGCCTCTGACCTGTACCCCAGCTCTTGTATAAATAAATCTTTTTAAAAAAAGTTAGCAAATCAGATCCTCCTATTAAGAGATAGAGTCTGTTCCTCACCTACTGAATCCTGGCGGATTCTGTGTGGATTCTGAGGCAGACCTCACGTGCTTTGTCTCTCTGTGTTCAGAGACGGTTTGCTACACAGCTTGAGCTAACTGATACACTCAAGCTAACTGAATCCATTAGATTCAGACTGCCTCAAACCACAGAAACCATCATGTCTTAGTTACCCTCCTAGCCCCAGAGCCCCAACTCACTCCACAAATACTTGCCAAATGCCTGGGCTGTGAGCAGTTTCTGCAGAACCATTGGTAAGTGCCATCCAGACAATGACCGCTGCCTGGCACCATCCACTGAAGAGCCTGCAGCTGCCCACTTCCCCAAGGGCTTCCTATAATTACACTGCCCGACAGACCCAGCCCCGGCCCAGAGGGGGTTGGTAGTGACCTGCAGGCACACGTGTCGGTGTGGGGGTGAGGCAGACTAGAGTTAGGTGGCAGGAGGTCAGGCAGGTGCCAAACTCAGGACATTCCCCATCTCCGCAGCCGTCAGCTTACAATACATTTTCCTTCCAGGGCGCCACGGAGAGTGATGTCCCAGTAAACCCCAGAGGTCCTTGGCACTCACTTTAACAGCCTTTTCCTCTCTCCGAAGTGGCAAGAGCTGTCATTGCTGGCGATGGACTTTGCCAGCAAGTTAGTGACTGAATCACGACCTACAACTCAGCCAGGCCTCTATCTCCATGTAAGATAATGCAGGAGAGACGAAGGGCAACGTGGAAATGCCCACAGGACCGCAAGTGCTCAGCCAGCCAGCCTGGCTGCACCGGGGGCTAGCAGCTTATCCACCCAGGCCTCGGCTCCTCATCTGTCAAGTGGATGCATCAATGCTTTGCTTACATCCCAGGACTGCTGAGGAGACTGCAGTGACGGTGCTGAGGACCATGCGGGGCGCAGAGTCAGTGCCTGCTGCAGGCACCAATCACAGCCAGCTTCATGGTCAAGGTGCCACCCCCAGGCCTTCCCATTCCCACTGAGCCAGCGTCCTCTCCCCCTGCCCACCGCCTCCCCTCTCGCGTCGCAGCCATGGAGTGGAAGCAAGACATTAGAGCTGTCTCTACAGGGAGAAAAGTTCAAACAGGCAACAGGTCACTCCAGGGCGTGTGGACAATCAACGGACGTTACAGGCACCGTCCCTGTTACGCTTAAGTCCATGTTCCCCCAAATCGGTCATTCCTGCAGCACCCTCAGAATATCAGGACATCCATGAGCCCCACTAGCAGCCTACCCACTTTTTCACGCGTACCCCTTTACACGAGGAAGCCCCACATCCCTCACGACTGAAATGGAGAGACAGCGTCACCTGCCATAAATAGAGGAAGCTGGGGAAAGAAACACAATGACGGCGAAACACCGTTTATTAAATTCCAGCGAGAAACTTGCTGCTGAAAACCCCGCGTCAAGGCCAGCTTGCTCTTGCTCAACAGGATGTCACACGTGTTTGGGAAGTTTTAAGGACATATTGGCACAAAACCGAGATTTTTCTCCTTGAAGAGTTAGACAGGAATTTAAAAGGGAATGACTTAAAGGGGATTCTTTATTTTTTTTTTTTAAGTTTATATATGTTTGGCCCACCTAAAGCATGTATGAGCGTTAATTTCATGTGTCACCTTGGCCATGCCACGGTGTCTCTGTGAGGGTGTTTTCTGGATGAGAGTCACATTGAAATCAGTGGACTGTCACACGAACAGATTGTCCTCCGTGATGTCGGCAGGACTCGTGCCACGAGTAAAGGCATGTCTAGAACAAAAGGCTGACCTCCCCCAGGCAAGAAGGAATTCAGCCAGGAGACCGGTTCAGACTTGAGCTGCAATATTCATACTTCCCTGGGTCTCCCTGGGCCTCCCACTCTGCAGATGTGGGACTTGCCACGTTCCATAATTACATGAGCCAATCCCTTTAAACCAATATATCTGCCTGTCTGTCTATCTATATGCCTACCTATCTACCTATCATCCATCCGTCCATCCATCATCGGTCCATACTCATCTCTCTATACACATGTGTGCGTATCTATCATGCAGGTGTGATGATATGCCCACACATTGTTGGAAGGAAGGGCGAGGGAGAGGAAGAGGGAGACCCTATTGGTTCTGCTCCCTGGAGAACCTGACTTAGCATCTCTGCATCAGAGTATCCAGCCCACACAAACCCACTAACCCAATAGCTGGCAGGGCATGTCCCTTAACTGGGTATTTGGGGGGAAATGACAGGAAGGGAGTCCCTTCATGAAACACTCAGGCCAGGGGAAATGCTGAGCCAGCTGGGGATGTTCCCCCCACCCCAGGGACACCCTCCCCCCCCCGCCCCCCACAAGAACTTGGAATCACCGAGTAAGCTCCCCCACAGCCTGTGGGGGGTGGGGAGGGCTACAAAGAAAAACCCCTCCCCCAAACACCTCAGCCTTCCCACTATGGGTCTGTGATGACACTGTCTTCTGACACTCTCCAGCTGTGGGATCAGGACACGGAAGCCACACAACAAGGGTCTCAGGCTCATGCAGTCTTAGTGACGGTGCTGTCTGAGCGAGCAGGACACCCCTGCCCCAGCCCCCACTAGGATTATTTTCCAGCAACCAGTCTCCATCTGCTTGTGCCCTAGGACTGAGCACATCACCACCTCCTGACGGATTATTGGGCCCCAGACTTTAGAACAAGGTTTTCCAAACTTCAGCCATGTGCCTACCACCTTCTCCAGATTGCGGAGGGGTTGTACTTCCCAGTTGGCTTTGAAGGAACAGAAATACACATAGTTATAAAGGATCTCTTTCCACCCTGGAAATGCAAAATCAGCATCACAATCAAACAGAAACTGACTGTGAAAATAGATTCTGGATCAAGGCTGCTGTCTGCGAAAGGGCTGAGGGAAGAGCCGCTCTCTCTGGTTTAGGGATAAAATTCGAGCCAGAGGGGTGTTAAACACGTCAGCACCAGCTAAGGGTCTCCCTTCGTGGAATCAGACCTGCTGAAAGAACTGAGAAAGGAACTACTTTTCTCACCGGGGGGGGGTTTCATGTCCAGTCCAGCACCACCCCAAATCACCCCAGCATGGAGAACCCCCCTGCAGCAACCACAACTCTATGGGGTTCTCTATTGCATTGACTCAAACTGTCTTTGGTGGTCCCCTCCCAGGAAAGCACAGAGCACGAGCCCTCCCTTCCTGCCACCCCAGCCAGCCCACTCAGCCAGGCCCAGCCTGTCCCCCAGCCTTTAGTGGGGCCTCACACAGATCCAGGGCCCCTGGCCCCTTCAACCTCCTCTAGGCCTATAGGAATTTCACCAGTGGAAGCTTCTTAGGGGCAAGAAACTAAGACAGACTTGGGCATGAATTAAAACTGGGGACAGGCAGGGTGCGGGGGTGGGTGGCAGAGAAAGTGGACCTCTCACCCACTGCTGGTTGGCATCTGAAATGGTCAGCCGCTTTGGGGCAGTCCAGCTAATCCTCAAATGCTCAGACACAGTGTGACCACAGGACGCAGCAATCCCTGCTACGGTGTGCCCCAGAGGAAGGAAAACACACGTTCAACAGAACGTGCCCACGAAGTGCATGGCGGCCTCGCTCACAATGGCTAAAAGGTGGAAACGACCCGAATGTCCATCAGCCATGCGGGTTAATAACAACATGGGCCATGTCCACCCCGTGGAGTAGACACGAGCCATCAAAAGGAGCCCATGCCTGCGTATGGATGAACCCTGCAGACTCCAGCTGGAAGGAGCCAGGCCCTGTGGCAGGGACTTTGTCCACTTGGTCACTGCTGTGTCCTACGTGTCCAGCACAGGGTGCAGGCTGGTCACCTTTCAGGACTTCTGCTCCCAGGGGCTCCCCTCCCTTCAGCAGGAGAGCTCTCTGGGGAGGGGCCTCACTTTCCATTCAAGGATTAGAATCGTATCTTTTTAGGCTCATTACAACCCCCATTTAAAAATGAGGCAACAGAGGGTGGAGGGGCCAGGTAGGGTCATGCCACCAGGCAGAGGGGGGACAGGGCAGTCGACTCAGGGACGCCCACCTTGGCTAAAGAGGCCCATAGCTCTAGGATACGGGAGAGGAAGCACAGGGACAGGGCACAAAGTGGCCGCAAAGCTGCAGGTGGACAGAATCGGGCTGCAAGGGGGGTGGGGGCACACCAGCAGCCACACTCCAGGCCCTAAACCAGAGCTGCTGGGGTGCAGGTCAGTGTGTCAGAAGCCACCACTGATTCAGTGAACCGCAAGATGCCAACAACCACTAGCCCTTCAGTGATGCTGTGAGCACCAGCTGCCTCCACTCAGCGTGGGTTCAGATTGCATGTGATACACACACACACATGCTCGCACACGAATACATATACAATCACACATGTGCAACAATACACCACACATGCACATGTATATGCAATGCACACATGCGCAGTGTACACCATACATGCACACAAACACGTGTACACGTGTGCCCACACAATAAGTGCACCCACGTGTATATACAACACAGTTGGATACACAGAATACACAGCACATACACAAACACGTGTGCACAGAGCACACACATGCCTACAGAGTGTGTATATTGTTCTAGATCATATATTAGCGTGTCATATACCTATTTAGACATGGGTGGAAAATGAAGCATTCGATGCCGATGGTTGGGGTTCTCTCAGGCTGCTTGGGGCTAGGGAGCCGGGATAAATCCTTTCTCAGGCGACTTTTGGGGAAGGCGACTATTTTCCCAGCACCAAGAGGCTGAGAGACAACGGTGCACCGAGGCCTCTTAACACGGAGAAAAAAACTCCCTGCGTGTCCTCTGCCCACAGGCTGCCCCCAGGCTGCCCCAGAGTCCCGGTGCAGGGCCCGCAGGTCGCCTCACCTCTGTGGGGGGCGCCAGGCTTCTAATCGACCGGCTCCTCTCACCTCAGACCCCTGAATACTACCAGCTTAGGTGGGGTTCACTAGGGGCAGAGCCCGGCATGGGGTGCCAGGCGATTTTCTGAGGACTGCCATGGGGGGCGGCGGCAGCGGGCAGGAGGGCGGACACCAGGGCTTGGTGGCGGGGCCACCTCCCGAAGGAGGGGCCGGGCTGGGGCGCCCCCATAGTGTCAGCTACACAGGCAGCCACGTCTGCCCTGTCTGAGGACACCTGTGCTGCACGTCACCCAGAATTGTCTTTCAAACACACCAGCTTAACGCAATTAATTTTTAAGTATGTATCGCACCATAAATGGAAAATCAGTATCACTTGCCAAGCGACTGACATTTTACTCATACGCTTGAACATGGAGGAGAGGGCTGCCCTGGCCATGGCTTCCGGTGCCTGCAGAATCCTCCAGATGCCTGTGGCTGTGCGGATGCATCTGGGCGTGCAGATGAGGAGGCCTCTTTTGGGCTCTGGCGGGGAAGAATGTGACCCCTTCTCACCCAGATATAAATGGATGCTGACGGGCTCTCAGCCTGATGGAGCTCAGGCAGAGTCAACAGCTGGAGGGAGAGGGAGGAACCACCCTGGCCCCAGTTAAGTCCCCCAGGCCCTAGCCCCAGCCCCCCCCCCCACCAGCCCTGCCACCTGCTCGCTCTAGGCCTGGGGTCTTCTTCCTGGAACTGCTCCCCTGGGGTCTCAGTCCTCTGGTCAGGGAAGCCGGTGACTGACTCTCCTTCCACTTTATTCAGACATCAGAGACTGAGCATCTACTGCGCTCCTAGCTCGGTGCTGGGTGCTGGGATGCCCTGGGCACCCACGGTCCCTGGGGCACCAGCCCTTGCACTCAGTTGCTTAAATCCAGACCATCAGAAATAGTGGGGTGATTCAGACGCAAGACCGAGACACCAGGCTTCTGTGTGAAGCAGGCTTCCCGAAGGCCCTTCTCCATTCCTCACGCACTGGAAGGATGAGGGCGAAGACGGCTCTGGCCAGGCAGGACTGGGTAGGTCTGTCCTCTGAGCCAGGCTGATGGTGGAAAAGCTCGTGGAAAGCCTGAACCTCAGGTCTGAGAGGCTGACCATGGAGGAGAAGCCAGGCATCCGGGACGCCACCAAAACCCCCGTAGCAAAGGGACTTCCTTGGCCCGAAGGACTAGGATTATTTCAAGGGGAGCACACAGGTGTCGGTTCCTAAAAAGCGAGACAGGACGGGGGGGACATCAACCAGCGCAGGGCCCGTGGGGCCCCAGAGTCAGCCTCGGACCTTAACACAGCCACGATGTGATTTCAAGCAACATTTTAAAGATTGCACTTTTTTTCTTTATAGGACAGGCTAGTAATAGTCTGCGGCCCAGAGGCTCAGAGGGTTCAAACTGCTCTGCCCCCTTAAACCCTGTAATAATTACACTAGTAATCATTATTTATTACTATTGATAGTAATGGCAAAATCTAAGTCATTTTCTCCGCTGTCAAACACCAACCTAAAAAGGATGCCCGCGGTCATGTGGGTCTCTGAATTGTCTTCAGAGCCCCAGCCCCCGCTTCCAGGTTCTCCTGGACACCTTTTCTGTGATCTCATAACACCCCTATTAACTAACAAATACACCCCAAATGCACTGCTGCCCCCTTTTCTCCAAGGCACCACTCATCTGTTAACAGCACCCAGATGAGAAACCCATTAGCCCACCAGGCATCCCCAGTGGGATGGCCAAAGTGGGGGGTGGTGCGCAGCACCTCCTGGGCCAGCTCCTCATTACCTTGTCCCTGGATTACTGCCAGGCCCCTAACTAGTCTCTGTCTAGAGAGTCACCACCACGCATCGCCTAAAGATCCCCAGCCGCAAACCTGCAGAACTGCACTGCTTACAGAATTCAGAGAAGACAACTGTTATTACTGAGCTGCAGGTGCCGCGGTAGCGCATGCAGATATTCTCTTCGCTGCAGGTGAGACTGGAGTCCCTTGGCTGATTTCTTGCGCCCCCCTCTCATCAGAGGCACACTGTTCCATTCTGATGTCTCCCTCCAGACAATGGCCCTTGTGCAGGTGTCAGATATACGAGGCCATAAGAAATGTAGCTCATTTTTGTTTGATTTTACATAAATAGTATATTTTCTCACATGTTGCTTTGTTACTTGCTTTTTAAAACATGCAGAAGCCTTTACAGATCCTTCCATATTGGAACGCATGGATGAAACTTTGCTTTTTAACTTCTGTCACATACTCCGTCATGAGATGGGTGGACATGTGGGTTGAGAGTATCCTCACACCTGCATCTTTACCCCGGCTCTCCTGGATGCACAGGGAAGCCCCGTCACCTCAGCCTTCCTCTGCTGACCCGGTTCTGCCCCCAGGGTGGCTGCCAGCAACTTCTGCCTTTCTCTGGCTTTCCCTTCTACGCCCACCAGGACCAGGGCTGCAGGGGAGGCCAGGGGTGTGGAATTCCAGGGACTCTCCTGAGCCCCTCTCCAGTCCTTGCACAGCAGGACCTTGAGCTTCCCTGATTATCACCCTGGTCCCAGCGCACACGTTCCAGACTCATCATCCACTTCACTAGGCTGGAACCTCCTTTGAAGAGAGAAATTCCCCTTTGCCTGGAGCGGCTCACTGCAGTCACTTAATAACACCCATCAAGAGGACAAGCCAGCCGCTCCCTCCTCCTTCCTTTGGTTCAAGAAAACCACAAACATCTCAAGCCACTTCCAGGCACATCAACAGGTCAACTCCCCGTCCTCAGAACCACCACCAAGGTCATCCGCTGTACCATCAATTCCCCAAAGAGTTCTCCCCGCGGGAGCTGAGTGGTGGATCTCAGTCTGGAGGCAACCTCGGGTACTTCTTTGTTGCAGAGGAGCTGGAGCTGGGAGCTCACGGATATGTTAGGACACATCGTGTTGTCAAAAGACGTGAACTGCGTCCACCCCAGCCGTGTTGTGCCATTTCCCAAGACACAGTCGCCGAAGACTCAGACCATAAACCCCAGGATCACCTGTGCTTAGTGATGAAACCGTTGGTTATTTAAAACCTACTTTAAAATTTACAACAAGGCTCCCCCCCTGGTGGCGCAGCAGTTGAGCGCTGGACTGTGGGGCTGCCCGCAGCCTCTGCAGCGCCAGTTCGATCCCCAGCCGCCCGAGAGGGTCCCACATGGTGCGCAGACCTCTCCTGCCACACCCGCTGCTCCCCTCAGCAGTGTATTTCATCAGTCTGCCTGTTCTGCTCCCCGCTCTGGCTCTGGTGAATTCTCTCACCCTCCCGTGCTTCTGACTGTACCCAGTGCTTGTATAAATAAATAAATCTTTAAAAAAAATTAAAAAATAAAATAAAATTTAAAACATCAGCTATGGACTAATGTGCTAGTTACGTTTTTTTTTTTTTTTTCCCCAGAATCAACCAGAAGAAAGACATAATTCCTCTGTTTTATGTTCAGCTGCAAACATCTTAAAGTTCACTTTTGCTCCCCCAGTGACAACATGCTTTGGAAAATATTCACTAGAATTAGATCAACAAAATGTCTACAGGTCATACCACTGCAAAAAAATATTAACTTCATTTTAAGGAAAGGCGGTTTGTCATGGAAGTTGTCACCAGTGTCAGAAAGAAAAATCTTCAACCGACTTCTTTATTGGGCAAACTTCCTCGATGTCAGACCATCAGCAGTTAGCAAGGAGGGACTTGGCGGGTCCATCCGACATCCTGCAAGGTGACAGCTGCTCTGCCTCCAAATATCTCATGAGACTCTGATGCCAAGGATCACACGCCTCCTCCAGCTTTTGCGCCAAGAGCCCTTGGAAACTTCTAGAAGCTCATGTCATTCTCCCTGTCCAGAATTGGGACAGGGAGAATGACATGGAGGCCAGAATTGGGGCAATCTCTTCATCCCCAGTTCCTTTTCACGTGGACAGAAGCCCAGCTCCCGTGGAAGATGAGGCCCCGGAAGTTTAGGGGGGAAGTCCATGATTCAGGTCAACAATCAGGAGATACCGCGTGAACAAAATCAAGAGTTTCTTTCGGTCAGAAGGGAGGGACTCATTCAGACAGCTCTCCTCCAGCCCTCTCTTCCTTGCATCCTGCCCCAGAGCCTGACAGCTGTGCCCAGGGCTCGGTGCTCCCTTCGGCGTGACCCGCTCCCTGAACCTGCTCCAACAGCTTGTGAACTTGGCTGGATGACACGGGCCACAGCCCCTGGGGACCTGATCTGCGCAGCCCCACAGACCACTGCCCAGCCATTGAGCTCCCCAGCACTGAGTCCCAGACCCACAGATAGCCTGGTTCTGCTGCCAACTTGCTGGTTGACCTCAGGCGAGTCCCTCCACCTCCCTGGGACTTTCTAAGACCCTTATGCCCCTGACATTCTCCGCACTTAGCCCAGGGCTGCCCGGAATGCAGAGAGCTCTCACCCTTGCAGGCTTCTGCCAAGACTTAGCTGCCTGGAATGCCCAAGTGACCCTGGAACACAACAAGGCGAGTGCTGGTGAGTGCTGGCGTCACCACCACCGACCCGCCCAGGGTTTTGGGTTACCAGCCCGGCTCTCTGGCTGGGTGGCTCTGCCTCTGATATTTTTAGACTCCCCCGCTTTAGCCTGTCCCTAACCAGAGCCAGATGCCTCTGCCACTCCCCTGCAAGGTAGGCCCTGCCAAAATCACACTCTGGGCAACTCCCGCCAGAAGCAGACACCACCACTCCCGGGGCAAGAGGAGCACGTCCTCCTCCTGCCACCTCACCCCCAGTCCCTCCTCAGACAAACTGAAGCCAACAGCCAGGAGCCCGGCCTCCAGATCTGCCCACGGAGCCAGCTGCCCTCTCTCCCTGATCCAACTGCTGCTGCCAATCGCCCTCTTTCCAAACTCAGTTTGCGCTCCCGAGCCCTTTCTCCTGCACAGGACTCTTGGCCCGAGGCTTCTGGGAGAGCTCTGATCCCGAGTCCCACGCCCCGCCATCGGGTGTGGCTCTGCACCCTGATTCTGAGCTGCGGTGTTTGGAAAAAGCCCACCCCCAGCCCCAGAAGCCTGAGTCATTGCCCTACTGTCCACAGCACACACAGACAGACACACACACACACACACACACACAATTATCTGCCCTCTACACCCCGCCCCGGCAGAGGGGCTGGACGCCTGCCTCCCAAGCAGAGCCTGCCAGCCAGCCAGCAACCCAACACCATCCATGTGGCCTGGAAAGGCATTCATTTATTTTTGTCTGGACAGACTTCCCTTCCTGGTCATGTCTGGCGGAGTTCACTGTGACAAAGAGCTGGCCTTGGCTTTGCCCCCATCAACCAGGAAGGCCGGCGTGGGCAGGGGAGGCAGAGTGCACCAGGGGGAAAACCTGGCCTCCCCATGAATCACCTGCTACTGGAAAACACAGAGTGTGCATATGCCCGTGGCTTCAGCTCCTGCCATGGAGATGCCACACTTAGGCAGAGAAAAGCAAGGTAGGTGAAACTCTCTTTCACTCCAGGCAGAAAGGGCCTTATAAATGCTCTGTGTGTGTGTGTGTGTGCGTGTGTGTGCACACGTGCACGCATGCATTACAGTTGTGGGGGTGGGGGGAATGGATGTGCCTGTATTTACAATTAGATGCGGAGGAGACTGGTTGGCCCCCTTATTAGCTGTGTCCTAATCTGGGGCCCTGCCAGACTTCTGGGTGGGGCAGTCAGCCCTCCCTGAGCCTCCCAGCCTGGCGTGGCCCTCACCCACCCTGAGGGCCACCTCTGTGGTGGCTTCCAACACAAATACCTGTCCCCAGATTTCAGATGCATCTCAATTTCCCCACTCAGGGACAGAGAAGGCTCCAGGCTGCATCGCAGGCTCCCTGCCTGCCACCCCCACGCCCCAGTTCCCCGCGGGGGTGGAGGCCAAGACCCAAAACCTTCAGTGGGAAAACAGGTCCTGCACTTTCCTGTTCCCCCTTGGCTGTAGGCTTGGCATCTGCCAAGGCCCCTGCAGGCATTGGGGCCCTGATTTCCCCAGAAGGGTCTCTCGCCATTTCCCGAAACTCGACAGGGCATCACCAAGTAGAAAAGGTGGGGGGGGGGGTGTTTGCGGGGAAGCCCATGGAGGTGGCAAGTCTGGCTCTTGGCATTTACTAGCTCAGTGACCTGGAGAATCTGGTTCAACTTTCCCCACCTGCAGCCTGGGAGAAGGGCTGGGCAAGCTCAGGTGAGGCACTCAGGTGAGGCGCTCAGGTGAGGTGCTCAGGTGAGGCTTTGGGGGAACTGGAGAGCACGGGCACCAGCACACAGCGAATGCCCCCTGGCGTCTATGACCATTCTCTGCCCTGCCAGACTGCCTGGAAAATGGGCCAGGTCCCTTCCTTGTGTTCCTTCCACTTCTTTACCTGGAGGTCAAACTCAGGAGAGGTGGCCAGCGACAAGTGTTCCCTGGGATTTTAAGTGACCAGGGAGGCCGGGGCTGGGGACTTCTGTACATTGCAGTGAGAGACATAAAACACTGATCCTATTAACCGCTTGCAGGTGTAGAATGCAGGGGCCTCTCACACACTCGCGCGGCTGCGTAACCACCACCACTATCACACCCAAAGGGTTCATCCTCCTCAACAGAAACGCCACACCTGTTGGCCTGACCCGACCCCACCCGACCCTCCCCAACTTTCATAACCTGCCTCTGAATTTGCCTGCAGGAGCAACCACTACAATATCTCCCCGGCCCTTGGATCCCCCTGCCTAGCACTTCTCAGGGCGGCCTCGCACCTCACACACCGCCAAGTTAAAAGCTCACACCCCACCTCACCCCACAAATGCAACTTTGGAGCTTGGGAGGGGACTGAGTTCCCGTCCCCATACCTGAAACTGAGCCCTGGGCCTGGTTTTAAAGTGAGGGGTGGCTTCTGGAGCCAAGGGGAGGGTTCTGCTCTGTGGGGGAGTCTCCCTCAGGGGCCAGTGTCCCCTCAGCCCCTACTTTTGAGGTCCCCATGTCAGCCCCAAATTAGGGCCTCCCTAGAATGTATTTTGGACCCTGGATTTGGGAGGAGTGTAGAATCCCTGCGCTGAGCTGCAGCCTCCACTCTGCTGGAAGCCGTGGGTGGGGCCCTCGAAGTCCCCCAAGTCACAGGGGAGTGGGGAGCAGGAGGGGTCATCCCAGTAGCGCCCACGGGACCCCCAACCTCTCCAGGTCCAGGGCAGTTGCCCCCAGCCGCTGGGGGGCGCGACAGAACCGCCGCGGGGGCCCGAGGGGAGCGCTGTCCGCAGGACGCACGGCCCCAGGCTGGGCGCCGCTGGTCCCCCCAACTCCGCGAGCCCGAGGGCTGAAGCCGGGGCGCGGGGGACCCTCAAGAGACCGAGGGGCTTGGCCCGGACTCCGGGGAGTGAAGTCGGCGGGGGCGAGGGAGCCGCCCTGACTCCTCCCCAAACTTTTCCCGCCCGCCTCGGCGCAGGAGGCAGGGGAAGCCGTCCGGGGGTGGGGAGGTGGAATTCGGGGTCCCGAGCGCGCTCGGCGCAGGCAGGAAGTCCGCGCCCTCCTAATCTGGGGGAGGCGCAGGGGGTGCGCGGCTCGCGCGGGCCTCGGCCCCGCCCTGCGCCCCGCCAGCTTCGGGGGCTGCGCGCGGTCCGGCACCCGCAGGGACCCGCGCCCCCCGGCCCCGCGCGCGCCGCCCCGGGGCCCCCCGCCGCCGCCCCGCGCCCCGCGCCCCGCGCCCCGCGCCCCGCGCCCCGCGCCCCGCGCCCCGCGCCCCGCGCCCCGCGCCCCGCGCCCCGCGCCCCGCGCCCCGCGCGCGCCTCCCGGGCGCGCCCCCACTCACCGGCGCGGGGCGGACCGACCGACGGGCTGGGGCGCGAGGCGAGGCCGCCGGGCTGTTTTGAAGCTCTGGGCCGGGACTGCGCGCCCTCCCTCCTCCCTCGCGGCCGCCGAGCCTCCACCCCGGCCCCCTCCTTCCCGAGCCCGCCTCCGGGTGATGTCAGGGCCGGGAGCGGAGTGGGAGGGACCGCGGGAGGCGGGCGGGTGGGGGGCCCCGGAGAGCGGGACGGGGCCCGGGAGGAGCCCCCGCGCCCCCTCCCTGCCCCGCCCCGGCCAGCCGCGCCGCCAAAGTTTGGGCAAGTTTGGGGCGGAGTCGTCGGCTGAGCTGCAGGAGGACGGAGAGACCCGAGCTCCGCGGAGCTGGTGGCCGGTCTCCCTGCGCGCCTCTCCCCCTCTTCCCGGCTCCCCGGGTTTGCTCTTCCCCGCGGGGAGGTGGAGAACCAGGGTTCTGGGATCCTGCGCCTCCCTTGAGAAGCCCCGCGCTTAGGTTTGTGGTTTGTCCTGAATCTTCCCGCCTCGGATTCCTCTTCTGGAAATGGGTGGCTGTGGGTCATGCGCACGGTGCATGGCACATAGTAAGTGCTCAATAAATGCTGGCTTACACATGGTCTTAGCTTTTTTAAAGATTTGTTTATTTATGCATACAAGAGCTGGGGTACAAGCCAGAGGTGCAGGGGGTGAGAGGATTCACCAGAGACAGAGTGGGGAGCAGAACAGGCAGACTGATGAAATCCACTGCTGAGGGGAGCACCGGGGAGACAGGAGAGGTCTGCCGCGCAGTGTGGGTAGCTCCCTGGCCGGCGGGGATGGAACTCGTGCTGCAGAGGATGCGGATAGTTCACAGCGCTGCGCTACCAGGGAGGCCCTTTTCTTACTTTTATTGCCTGACATAGAATCCCTGGGTCTGTAGGAGACTCTGTAGGAGTCCAACCCCCCTACACACACACACACACACACGCACACACCCTCACCCAGACTACTAAACAATGTTATTTTGACCCACAGTCCTGGAATTTATTGCCCCTGGAAAGGACATTCAAAGACAAGGACTACCTTTCTTTCCAGACTCAGTTTCCCCATCTGAAAACCTGGAGGGCTGCCTGGAGGATGGAGGTGGGAGGCTGGAGGGGCCAATGGCAAAAGAGACCAGAGTGTCCTGAGTCCCATCTGTGAGGACTGGGGGAGATTAAGTGTATTGAAAATTTGAAGAAATTCCAAAACAGAGCCACAACATATTACAGTATATTTTTAAGCTTTTTTTTTTTTTAAGATTTATTTATTTATACATACAAGCACTGGGTACAGTCAGAAGCACGGGAGGGTGAAAGAATTCACCAGAGCCAGAGCGGGGAACAGAACAGGCAGAGGTACGGCTGAGGGGAGCAGCGGGTGGCAGGAGAGGTCTGCACACCATGTGGGACACTCGCCTGGTGGCGGGGGATCGAACCGGCGCTGCAGAGGCTGCGGGCAGCTTCGCAACCCAGTGCTCAACCGCTGTGCCAACGGGGAGGCCCTATTTTTAAGCTTTTAATTCCAGATTAATTTACCTCCAGACACCCAAAAGTATGAGACAATGGACTTGCGCCTCTAACAGAGAGAACTAGAAGCCCTTTTAAGAAATGCTAGTTGATTGCAAAGGAGCTGATGGAACCAGGAACTGTTTAAATTTTCTAATGTCTCTACCCACCCCACCCCCACCCCGTTGAGCAGTTCTGCAAGGAGAGAGCCTTCTAGGGTCTAAATTAGAGGTAAGGACCTTTTAGGAGATTTGAGGTCCCCTCCAAAGTGCCACCCCACCACCCCACCCCACAGGTCCTGAGGTTCCCCAGTTGGTCCAGTGTCTGACCTGTGATGTCTTTTCATTCTGAGATTCCCTGGCTGATCAAGACTCTCATCTCCCAAGAACAGTTTCTAGGTGTTCATTGAACTGAGGTTCCATAGCAAAGGGGGAGCAGAGTGGGGTCTGGCTGCTTCAAGGGGGGCCAGGTGGGGCCCACCCCCCAGCAGGGACCTTGATGCCTGCCCTCCCAAGGCTGTTGGGAAAAACAGAAATGCTGGAAGGCTGTCCTAGAATGGACAGTCCATCGCCTTCAATATAACACAACAGTCCCCCCAGAGAAGTTATCCTCATTTCATCCACGAAGAAAACTGAGGTCCATAAAATCTCCCTGAGACCTGCCCTGTGCAAGAGATGGTGCTGGATTCGAACCCCGGTTGCCTGCGGCAAACCTACCCCTCTCTTTCCAGTGAGTCCTGTTTACACACGCTGGCCATGGGCAAGCCATCACCTCTGCCATATCCACATGCAGCGGAGCACAACCATTTTCCTTTAAATCGACCCTGCCTAGTCCTCCAGGGATGGAGAGCAGCCCTCCAAACCCCAAGTCCTGCCATCAGCACCTCCCCACGTGGCTCCACTGGCTGCCCCGTGGCCGGGGAATCCCCCGTGTCTGCTGTAGACGAGCCAAGACATCTGAATTCCTGGAGTGGGATCTGAGAAATCCGCTCTCTTGAATCCATTTCCTCCTTGTCGCCCACCTCCACCGACTGGGGTGCGGGAGGCTTGGACACAATGGTTTCCAGCACAGAAGCAAGCCCGGTGTCCTCCCACTCACAGCGTGGAGAGCCGGGTCTCCCTGCATTTCCTCCCTGCATGAAACTTCTGCAAGAACCAGAATTCACAGTACAAATATCATCCATTTGATTTGGGACAGAGAGGTTGACTGAGCACCAAAGACAACAGCCACGCAATAGCCAAACCTCAGGAGACACAGCCCAGAGCCACGAAGCCTTGGGCTTCCAGGCTTCCGTGTCCTGTGTGAAAACTGCAAAAGTACCGTGAGCAGAACAAACCCCAGGGTTGTGTCTGGGTTTTTCCCATTGTACAAATGCTTGGCTTTGAGCCCAAAGCATCTGGCTGCTGGACAGTGCTCCCAGTTGTCATGGGGAGGCTTGGCGCCCCTGGGACACAGCCTCGTGCTCCCCCAGATTTGAATTTCCCTGAAATCCAGTCAGAGTAACGGGAAGCGGGGGAGTGTGAGTGTGCTCTCCACCACCGCGCATCCCCATCCAAAGTCTGGAGCCCAGGAAGGCCGTGGGATCCTCTTGGCAAGTCAGAAAAGAAAATCCCCAGGTGTCTCCCAGCAAGCCACGGCTGGCAGAGGCCTGTTCTCGTGGCCCAGCTTCTGGAAAGAAAGGAATAGGAGAAGGACAAGAGGCCCCTGTTGTGAATCGTGTCTCAGGGGGCCTCTCAGTTTCCTGCCATCTTTTTTATTTTAAGAATTATTTACTTATGCATACAAGAACTGGGGTGCAGCCCGCCTTTCTGCCACGCCATGGATCAGGCAAATGACAGTGGCGAATCCCCCACCTGGCAGCTGTCACAAGGCCCCTGCTTTTCCAGAACTGCCAAATCAACAGAGGCCAGGTCGTCTCATCATCCCACGTGACCCGATGCACGTTTGGTTTTTCTTTCCAAGATCCCTGGCTGTCTTTGTTTATACTGGCTCATCTCTTAGCCTCTAAGACCATGGAAACACCCCCTGGCCCCCTGCCGGGCGACCCTTGACCAGTCAGGCAACCCCAGGCTCAGGATTCAGGCCATACACACATACCTATGGCTCTTTGGGGAGAGCCAGGATATCTTCCCATGGCGGATACATGCATATGATGCACACACACACATGCACACACACGCACACCCCACTTACAGTCCCAGGGGTCAAAATGGAAGGACAGAGCAGAAGAAGACCTAGAAGCCGGTGTCCATTCCCGTGCTTCCGGGCAGGAAGGCATTTGCACCATTAAATGAGACTCTCGATCTTAAAGCCCTTTTACCTGAGCAGTCTGGGATTTCCTCCTTTTGTGGGATTAAAATCCTTTGGACATGGCCCGTTTCTGTTTGCTTGTGTTCGTGCCTCCCTGCAGGATATCCCCTCGAGCGGTGTCCTGGATGAGACAAGCTGGACCCTGGACTCCGGCCTCTGACTACAGCCCCCAGCCCAGGGCAGGTGCTGGGTAGAGGGGCTTCTACCCCGTGACTCTGTTTACCATCTGTGCTTCACTCTTTTTATGGATGTGCGTTCTCACTTGTTTATTCCCAGCAGAGGCCAGGCTCCCTGAAAGCAGGTGCCATTTTTGTCTGTGACTTTCTCACCAATGTCTGAGACACGGCGGGTGCTCCACCAGCGTGTCCTCGAGTCTTCATGGAGGCTTGATGAAGATCAGAGAGCGGTGCCCCTCCCACCTGAGGACTTGGGGAAAGGTGTGCTTGCACGCAGCTTGGTAAAGGAAGCCAGCTTCGCGCAAGGGCTGGGGGGGCGGGTCCCTTTCTCCAGGCAGCTACATCCTCGCAAGTTTGGTGAATGACATTTAATGAGTGAGGGGCAAGTCTTCAGGGATGTGTCTGTAAATTCCTCAACACTTGTTCCATCGGGAGATTTGGACTCATTGATTGGTGTCTGGTTGGCCAATAGACTAGGAGGCGAGGTGGTGAGCCACAGCACAGCCTGCCGGGTCTCTGGAGCAGGTGCTGGGGATATAGTGATGAGCGGAAGATCTCGTGCTGGTGTGGTTCACTGGCTGGGCTGGCGTATTGGAAGGGCCTGATGAGGTAGCTCGCTTGTGAGAGTGAAGGGGTTGTTATCATCTCTGCAGTGGGACGGTAATAAACAGGACCTGCTCCAGGGACACAGGGGGCACAATCATGCTAATTACAATGGCTGAAGTAATCACTCAACTAAATGTGAAAGTACTGGCATGGGGAGCGTGCCAGAAAGAGGAAGCCGAGTGCCCGGTGGGAGGGCAGTGAAAAGATTTGGCCCCAGGCAGAGACATCAGGGAGGGCTTCCCCGAGGAAGAGGTGCTAGACCATAGGGCTGAGAGCTGAAGGGTAAGTGCCAGAGGGAAGCACCAGGACTGCAGGAGGAGGAAGCTTGAGCTAAGGCTTTGTGGGTAGCAGTGGGGTAGTGGGAGGGTCTGAGAGAAGCCACCGTGGCTAGAGGGGGAGAGCAAGTGTGAGATTGGGGAGGGCAGCCGGCTAAGGTGAGGTTGGGGGCTGAGCTTGGAGCCCTGGAATGTTGTTGAGGCCTAAGTCAATCACGAATGGTTGATGGACAGTTGTGTGGATAAGGTTGAAGAGTGTGGACGAGAGTGGGCTCCGCCAGAGAAATTAGAAATGATAGAAACTTGGAATCCAACACTGCACTCTTATTAGTTTATATTTTTTATTAAAGATTTATTTATTTATGCATACAAGAATTGGGGTGCACGCCAGAGGTGAGGGGGGTGAGAGGATCCATCAGAGACAGAGTGAGGAGCAGAACAGGAAGATCTACTGAAATACACTGCTGAGGGGAGCAGCGGGGAGACAGGAGAGGTCTGCTGTGCCATGTGGGTAGCTCCCTGGCTGGGTTTTGAACTCGTGCTACAGAGGCTGCAGACAGCTTCACAATGCTGAGCTTAACCTCTTGCACCACCAGAGAGGCTCCCACACTCACATTTTAGAATGACATTGGGCCTGGGAGAGGCAGGCTAAAGCAGTGTCAAGTTCCTCCAGGGAGATGTTCAGAGGAAACATTACTTGGAGGTCTAAAGAGTCTGGGGGTGAAATGAATGGAATGGGTACTTGTGTGGAGGCCAAGCGGGCCACGCGTGGTTTAGTCCATTGACCTGGCTGAAGCTACAGATGTTTTGAAAGAGCTGGGATGGGCTGAGCTTGGGGGCGGGAGGACCAGTTGGCTCAATTCCGGTCACAAGAAAGGATTTGCTAGACAGCTTCTAGGTGAGCTCTACTTTGATGGGTTTGTTGCCAAGAAGAGCATCAAAGGGCAGGGCGGTTCCCTCGGACATGCAGTCATGTGTGAAGTCACAGGTATTTACTCTACTATTTGACTTCCAAAGAGATTCACCATCAAAGACACACACACAATAGAGCTGACACAAAAGGAAATCAACATTGAGGAGGAAGCAGCTATGTGTGCCCAGAGATTATTTTTCAAAGATGTATTTATTTATACATGCAAGAACTGGGGTGTAGGACTGAGGTGCAGGGGGTGAGAGGATTCACCAGAGACAGAGTGGGGAACAGAACAGGCAGACTGACTGAAGTACACTGCTGAGGGGAGCAGCGGGAGAGGCAGGAGGGGTTTGCTGCCCCATGTGGGTTGCTCCCTGGTCAGGGATGGAACTCTTGCTGCAGTGGCTGGCGATAGCTAGATGGTGCTGTCTTTAACCCCTGCACCACCAGAGAGGCCCCCCCAGAGATTTTGAAAGGTAACAGCATATAGGAACCATCTGGGAAACCCATTAGCCATGCGGATCCCTGGACCACTCTCCAGGGGAGCTAGGGGAGTAGAACTGGCAGATTCCAAGCACCTGCAAACCTAACATGTTCTTTTTCCTGCTCCCAATAGCAGGGATTCTGAGGCTGGTGGTGTGTGACCCACATTTTGGCAAACACCCCATTAGTCCATTTTCCTAGTCCACAGGAGTCAAGCATTATATTGCATTGGATTTCCTGCCTCTCCGGGTATGTGGGAGACCCAGAGAGCTGACACCCCATTGAGGAAGGTCCAGCTGATGGGGTATGCCTTACCCACCCTATCACCCAGGGATGGGCCCCCAGAGAGCGATACTGTTCAATTGGACCGCCTGTCCCCAGTGACATCTTTCTGCTGCTAGAGAGCGCTCTGTGTGAGTTATGGAGGGTATGCAGGGGAGGACAGATGTCACCAAAGCAATGTAGCACCCCCACCCCTGGAATACCCAGGTCAAGTATATTAAACCACAAAGATCCACATGGTGAACTTGGCATTGAGAACAGAGACACACTGGGAGACAAGGGCTGCCTGTCCAGCCTGAAACAGCCCATTATTTGCTGGGATATGGGCTGGGCAGGCGGGGGGGGGGGCATCTGTGTCAGCCCCCGGGCCCAGACAGACTGGATCATGCAGGAGGGGCAGCCTCTGAAAGCCCCTACTGGAGCGTCACTGAGCTTCTGGAGCACCCGTTTCTTGCTGCTCACAATTTCTCCTATTTTTTTGCTTAATCCCTTCTTGGGTTTCAATAACCCCGTTCTTGTCTCTAGAAGGGTTGAAATCTCTCCTCAGATATCGAGGAAATATCCCCATGAGAAAAGGGCAGAGCGGCGGACGGCTAAGTAGGACAGATTTGACCTACATCTCTGTGACCTGAGGCCTGGTCCGTGGGCCAGCGGCATCAGCAATGCCCGGGTAGTCTGCAAAAAATGTATATTCTCAGGTCCCTTCCAGACATATTGAATCAGATTCTGCATTTTGACAAAACCTCCAGGTGAATCTGATGTGGGTTTAAGTTTAGAAGCGCTGCTGTCCTGTCTTCATTCAAGAACTATTTCAGGGGGCCTCCCTTGGAGTCCACCCCCTTAAAAGATTCCTGTTAGGGCTTCCCTGGTGGCGCCTGGGGTTAAGTCTCAGCACTATGAAGCTGTCCACAGCCACTGCAGCACGAGTTTGATCCCCGGCCAGGGAGCTACCCACATGGCGCACCAGACCTCGCCTGTCTGCCCGCTGCTCCCCTCAGCAGTGTATTTCAGTCAGTCTGCCTGTTCTGCTCCCCACTCTGTCTCTGGTGAATCTTCTCACCTCTCTGCACCTCCAGCCTACACCCCAGCTCTTGTATGTGTAAATAAATAAATCTTAAAACACACACACACACACACACACAGTGGTTCCCAGAGTATCCTTCCTCAGGTTTTGATATTCTAGAAGCAACCCAGACACTGGCACTCTTCAGCAGCACCCTACCCAACCAAATGTCTGGAGGAATGAGCAGTGAAAGACATCAAGATTTCTTAGGAAGCTGAGTCCAAGCCCCTCCTGCCCCTGTCCCTTGAGTGAGGACCATGGAGCCTGCATCACTTGGAGCCTGTCAGCAATGCAGCACCTCAACCTCTCTCAGACCCGCTGAACCAGACTCTTCATCTGGACACCTGTCCCAGAAGACGCACATGAAACTGAGCACCTCACCCTCCACCAGGAGGTCAGAGGGGTCAGCTCACTGCTGGGATCCCAGGAGGCAACTAAGATGAACAAGTTCAAGCAGGCGGTAGAGGCCAGTGCCGGCTGGGCAATCTGCAGGTGCTCAGCTGTCGAGCAAAGGTCTGGGCGAGCTGGCTGCCAGGCCTCACGGGCCCTTGGGCTGTCAAGGACACAACCTAGTCCTAACCAACCAGGTTGATATCTGCCAAAGTGAGGAACAGACACCCTGGCAGCCAGGACATCATATCAGGTGATACTTGGGCATGGGATACATAACATCAAATCCTGCACCCTGATAACCACGGCAAGGTCAGGTGTGAGGACACCATCAGCCCCTGCAGATGGAGGCTGGAGGTTCGGACAGGGGCTCCAGGCGACCTGGACCCACATCTACACTGAGTCTCTATGCCCGCAGCCTTTCAGCCTGGGCTGCCCCCAGGAAGGAGCTCAGACAAGCATCTTTAATAACTCCCGGTTCTGGAGGTGACACCTCCCAGATCAGAGTGTTGGTAGGGCTAGTTTCTTCTGGGGACTCTCTCTCTGTGTCTTCACATCATCTTTCCTGTGTGTGTGTCTGTCCTGACCTCTCCTTACAAGATCAGCAGTCACACTGGATTAGCACCTGCCCTAATGGCCTCATTTTACTCCAATTACCTCTCCAAAGACAGTCACATTCTGACCTTTGGGGGATTAGGACTTCGACATAGAATTTTGGGGGGACCCCTCCAAAATTTTGGGAGGGGACACTAATCAGGTCATAATAATCTCCCTAATTGTGGAACTTACACAGATTTCTCTATCTTTCTATGCCTCACCTGATAAAGGGCATGATGGTACCTTGCGTAGGAGGGTTTAGCAGCTTAGAAAGAGTGTCCAGGCTTCCACTCAAAAGTTTGCTCAGAGGCAACGACTCTAAGTAGATTTGAAAAGCACTGTTTTGCTTTCATTGGATTTATTTTTCGAGTGCCAGCCCTCCCCAGTGAGGGAGACTTGGTTTCAATGTATAGCAGCAATAAAATATTTTATTTTAAAATAAGCTTATTTTAGTGAAAAACACAAATTGATTTTTTTTAATCAAGTAAAACAGCTCACTCGCTAGCAAACTTCATAAAAAGCCAGATGGTACATATTTTTGGTTTGGGGGTCTTCAGGGGCTCGGTAGCCAGTATCAGCCTCAGTATCAGCCACTGGACCATTAGAAGCAGTCATTGCCACTTTAGCTAGAGCCATCCTCATCCAACTTCCCAAAGTAACCAGACTGAAGAAGGAAAGAGGCCAGAGGGGGGGCTTATTGCTACATTTACTCAGAGGAAAATGATGACATTTAGCTGGGCAAAAAGCCAGCGCTAAGGGATGCAAGACTGTCCTTAGCATTTCCCTCTAAGCTCCTCCCCCTTGCCCATCTTATGGAGCCCCTAAGTGGGATGCCTTACACGGCTCGCTGGCTATCATCCCATTTTATACATAAGGAAGCAGAGGCTCAGGCAAGACCCTGGAGAAGGTGGCCGAGTCCAGACTCGAAGGTCTGTGTGGGCCCACACCGCCTCTCTTGCCCCACTGGGGCCGCTCTCCTCGCTGGCCTCTTCCTCCCTCCCTCTGTCTTCACCCAGTCTCTGTGCTCCAGGCCCCCCAGCCCAGCCCAGACCCGGTGTGCTTCCTCCTTGCCCTAGACCAAGAGGTGAAAGGCTCTCAGGAAGCCCTGCTCTAGTCACCTTGGGTCTCTTGAGTTGGTGACCCCAAGCCGAGAGTGGTTGCTGATGGGGCCCGGAGACCAGCCCTGGAGATCCTCCCAACCTCAGGGCGGGGGTGGCACAGCTCACTCCCTGGCATGCTGGCCAGACCACACCCCAAACTCACCCAACCTGTCAGACCACACCACCCACATGCCAACTGGATCCGTTTGGGCAGCGTGCGGGCAGGACCTGGCTCGTCCTCACCTGTCTTCCCATCAGCCCACTCCCAGGTGCTTCAGCTCCGGGAGCTGCGGCTCCTCATCTACACATGATGCGTTTTCTCACAGAGAAGAAAAGACTCCTTCCTGGAAGCTTGGAAGAGGAGAAATAAAAGGGGGCTCATCCTTGGGGAGTCTATGCTCCTGGGGTGACTTGACTCACAGTGTGAGAAGGGACCCCAACGCCCAAGGGTGTGAGTTGGAGGGAGCTGGAGCAGCTCTACTCTCACAGGAAGGAGGGCCAGGCTGAGTTCTGGTGTGGGCTTCCGCTTTCCCACTTGCAAACAAGAATCCACTCACTGTCTCTTTGAAGTTCCCACGAGGATTCCTTGAGGGGAGACTTAATCTGTGGCCTCGTTCATTCATTCATTCAAACATCTACTGAGCATCAATCAAGCAATACGTTCTAGTGGCAGGGGCTCCCACAGCTGGGGAAGGGGTTGGGGGCAGGAGACTCAGGAAAGAGCTCTCAAGGGGCTCACGTCAAGCAGGGGAGGCAGCCAGGAAGATGCTAACCACTAAGTCAGCAAAACCACCTGCCCTGCCAACATGTGCATGGAGAAAATGCAACTGGGGCATGGTGGACACCAACCACGATGGGGCATCAGGCAGGGGGCCTCAGAAGGACACTGTCGATGGACGCTGAGATAACAAGAAGGAGCCCCAGGGGAAGGGAGATCTAGAAACCAGTGTTCTGAGCGGAGGGAATAGCCAGTGCCAAGGTCCTGGGGTGAGGAAGTCACCCTGTGTGAAGAACTAAAAAGCGAAGGTGTTGCGGGGACCAGGTGAATGATGGGGAACGTGTAGGCAATGAGGTCAGGGGAGTAGGCGGGATTTCTGAGGATTGTGAATTCAGCTAGGGGCATTGCCTGCCTTGGGAGGAGTCTCAGATGGGCTTCGCCTGCCTCCTCCCTCCCATCGCCCTGGAGCTGGGGCTCAAGTTTGGAGAGGGCAATTGCTTGGTGTGTGTCTCATACCCAGCCCATGGGCAGGGGAAGGTTTGGGCAGATCCTAGGCCCCCGATTCTGCATAAGACAAGGGCAGTTCCCAGAAGCAAATGAGAGGCCATAGCAGAGGAAGGAGACCTGGGCTTGGCACAGGCAGAAAATGCAGACGTGGGCCCTCCCCACCCATCCCCCAGTTCTGACCTAGACCCTCATGCCTTCTCCTGCTGTCGGAGCCTCACATACTGTCAACTCCCTCCCCCACCCCGGGGTGTGAGTGGCATTTGTTGGTGGCGCACATTTGCCTGCCAGGACCCATCACCATGGCGCCTGGGAAAAGAGGTGGGAGTGGAGCGGTGGGGCTTCTGGTCTACCCTCTCTCTGGCCTGTGCTGCTGCTTTTAGGGTTTCTGGCGGGATCCCTGTTCCCCTCCCCCCACCCTCTTAGGGTGTGGCCACAATCTAATGAGATGGATTTTCTCTGCCTTGTGCAATCTAACTAAGTGATTTGCATCACACCTCATGTTTTCCCACAGACGGTCCAGCACCTCGCGCCGTGCTGGGGTCTGACAGATGGGTGACCTAGGCCAGGTCACTTAACCTCTCTGGCTTCATTTTCTCCTCTGTAAAAATGTGAATACTGCTGCTATCTGCCTCATGGGGTTGTGGGAAGATTAGGGAGGTTAACTATTTCAAACACTCAGAGCAATCTCTGGTGGCATGCCCTGGGGAGGGTGAGGCGTGCATTTCCAAACCCCTGCGGTGCCTGGAGCCAGCCTCCCTCCCACACCCCCTGCTTTGAAACTCGGTTGATGTCTTTTGATCATTTATTCAGCCAACACTTACTGAACATTTGCCAGGTCAAGAAACACTCAGCAAACAGGCCAGACAAGGTCCCTGCCCTCAAGGAGTTTGTTTTCTAGAGGTAGAGGTAGACCATACAGAGAGAAAAGAAATCCACAAATAAGACACTTTGAAGAGTGGCAGTGTTCGAAGGACGGTGTCCAGCAAGGTGACAGAGACTGTGATGGGGGCTGTTTCAGGCAGGGTGAGCTGGGAAGGTCCTTCTGCAGGGTGACAGGTAGAAGGAAGAATTACCAGCCATGGAAGAAGGTTTCCTGTAAAGGAAATAACCAGCAAGTGCAAAGACCCTGGGGTTGGAAAGAGCTGAGCGTGTCTAGGAAAAGAAGGAGGCTGTTGTAAGCGCAGTGAGAAGAGGGAGAGGAGAGAAATCAGAGAGGCAGGCAGGGGACACAGTAATCTGCTCACATCAGCTGGGAATTTGGTTTGATTTTCAGGCCAGCAGGAAGCCCAAGAACAGTTGAATCAGGGGCGTGATCCACCCCAGTCATGTTTTCCAAAGGTCACTCTGGCTGCTATGAAGCGAAAGAAATGAAAGGGACAAGACTAGAAGGGGAGAGATGGGTTCTGAGGCTCCTGAGAAGAGGCAGGAATGGGAACTCCTGACTGCTGTGCTGAGCAGGCATTTGGGGAGGCCCTAAGCAACCACGGTACAAGAGCTCGGCGGCCATCCTAGGCCAGCCTGCATTATCCCAAGAGGGAAAAGGAGACACCCCCCCCCCCCTGTCCTGGGTGCCCTGGGCACACAGAGCAGCAACAGCCCTGCCTGACCTGGCCTCCAGGGCCCGCCTGTGGTCTCTCAGCCCCACCAGGGTTCCACGACCTCTTCAGGCTCCATGACCTCTTCCCCGCCTCTGGGAAGAGCCCAGGGCAGAAATCCGGCCCTGCCCACCCTGGGCTGCAGGCTGATAACCTCCGGAAGGGGAAGCATTTGTTTGCAAGGAAATGGTGCAGAATGAGGCAGTGGCCATGCTTAAAATAGTGCTGGGACCTGTTTCCAGGGCTGAGCTTGGAGCAAGAGGGCTGAGGTCCCCTGACAGAGAAATCTGGGGGCTTCCTGAGCATATGGAGGCCTGCTTCAGTCCGGTTCCTGCTCCCTCTTGCATTTCAGGTTCTCCACGAATGCCATGGCCGGGGGTCTGCACTGGGCCATCAAGACACCACTCCTAATGCACAGCCCAGTGCAGCGGGCTCGGGGACCACCAGGGACCCATGCAGGATTTTTGGATTTGCAGGTTGGCCTCTCTGTCCCTGTTTCCTTCTGCAACCTGGCATTTTCCTGCTCCATTCTACCGCAGTAATGGGAGCAAGGCAGGAAGCTGGGGATTACAATCACCTGAGGGCACACTGACCGTCCCCCCCAGACTTTTTTTTTTTTTTCAGATTTATTTTATTTATACAAGAACCAGGGTACAGGCCAGATGTGTGGGAAGGTGAGAGGATTCACCAGAGACAGAGCGGGGAACAGAACAGGCAGACTGATGAAATACACTGCTGAGGGGAGCAGCAGGCGAGACAGGAGAGGTCTGCTCGCCATGTGGAGTGCTCTGCAGCCGGCGGGAATTGAACGGGCACTGCCCAGGCTGCAGACAGCTTCACAGCGCTGCGCTCAACCACCTGAGCTACCAGGGAGGCCCGCCTGGGGAGACTTAAAAAGAGGCTGTGACCTGGGCTCCACCTCCAACAATCCAGCCAGCCCCAGGCAGAGGACACCAGCCCTAGTGTTTTTAAAAGAGCTCCCCAGGAAGTACCAATATACACCCAGTGCTGTGAGCCCCTGCTTTAGAAAGTTCCCAATTTTGTGCTTCTCACCCCTGACTGAGGCAGGTTCTTTTTGTAAACCCATGTCTGGGCCTCACCCTGACCAGTGGGGCCAGGATCATAGAGGACGGGTCCAGCACTAGGCATTCAGAACTCCCCCAGGTGATTCCGAAGGGCAGTGGGGGTGGAGAGTGCATCCGTCCACCAACAGCCTCCACGAGGCTGGAGGCAGATCTCCCCTAGAACCTCGCAGGCAGCCATCCCAGGCCGGGCAGGTTCTTTGTAGATTTGGGCAGATGAGAAGAATCTCGGAGCCCTGGGTAGATTGAACAGGCCTTTATTGCTGAAGCAGGAGGCCAGACCCACAGGCAGATCAGCAGGCTGGGAGGCAGGGACACTGCGAGGCAGGCAGCATCCAAGCCTCCCAGCCCTGTGATCTCCATGATCTCCCTCCCTGGCCCCTCTCCTGCCTCCCCCTGATCTCTCCTCCACCCAGGCATCTGTCCTTACAGGCACGTGCACCCCGTGCTCCTGGGCTTCTTGGCCTGGGTGTCTGTAATCACAGGTGTGCATGCCCCGTGCTCGTGCTCCCCAAGCGCTTTTGCAATACGTGATGCCACGTGTGGGTAACGCAAGCTTGGAGGAAAGCAAAGCTGCAGGTGGCGGCTGTAGAGGCTGGTGGTAGGAGGCAAATGGGAGCCTGATTAAACCCATTTTCCTTACAAACTTCTAGATAAAGGCTGACACCCTGATTTCAGCCTCGTGGGACCCAGAGCAGAGAGCCAGTATTTCCAGCCCCTGCCACCCCGACTTCAGATCTATAGAACTGGGAGCCTATAAAAGTGTGTTGTTTAAAGCCGGGAAGCGTGTGGGGATCCGTTATGCAGCCGGAGAAAATCCACTTACTGAGGTAAAGAAGTTGCTGCAGAGTCTTGACCCTCGGCCCTCGGGGCCAGGCTTTCCTCAAGGCACCCCAAAAGGAGGGAAATTCCAAGGAGAAGGACGAGGCTGGAAGCCAAAGAGGCCGGGCAGACAGATCAGCCAAGGACAAGGATGGGCACGGGTGGGACCAGGGGGGGCAGGGGCAAGGCCAGGACTCGATTCCAAGGCAGGCCACAGCCCCACTCTGCTGCTGCCCCCACCCGCCCACTCAGCACCTCCCGGCACGCCCGTGGGTCCAGGGTGTGAGAAGTTGTTACTGGATGCCACGGTCTGCAGGCAGGAGGGAAGGATTTGGGACACTCCAGACTGACCAAAACCACTCCCCAACCCACCCCACAATCTGGGGAGCCCCTAGGAATGTAAGCCCCCTGCAGGAAGGACTTCCCCTTGCACTTGGGAGGTGGAGTAGGGCCAGAGGGGGAGGACCTACCCACAGAGGAGGCTGGGCCCCCCTGGGGTGTGAGCGCTTGGCGAGCGCAAACTGACCTTGACCTTGAGGATGCCTGCCCTTGGCTGCTTCTCCTTCCTCTCCTCCTCTTCGTCCTTCTCTCTTTTGTGAGGGTTTCTGGGATGGCCCCTGTGCCTTGTTAAGCCATTTGAAAGCACACCACCCTTTCCTGGGGGTGACTTTCCACCTCCCCACTAACACACCTAGCCCAAGTCCACCCCCTCCACTCACTGTTTCCCTGCAGCACTGACCACCATCTGGAAACACCTGGTTCATTCATCTCCCCGTTACCATCTGCTGAGAACGAAGACCCACGAGGCAGGGGCCTTGGGGCCTGGTGTCTAATCCCGCATGTGCTGGACTGAGGGACGAGTCACGAGGGGAGCCCCCGGGGCCCTCCAGAGGGAGGGGAGGAGGTGCTGGAACAAGCCCCTGCCTTCTTGGATCCTTCTTGGATCCCCTACTGGGGATCAGCTGAGGAGCCACCTGGGTTCTCCAAACTTAGCCAGGCCACACCCACCCCCTGGCGTGTTCCCTGATGCTCACAGGGTTCTGAGCTCAGAGAGGCACAGGATGGTGGACAAGGCCCGTGGTCCTGACCTCCCAGGGGAACTGGCCAGCCCTGCAGGTCCCCAAGCCCGGCTTGTCTAACCATCCGCAGTGAAGGGCCAGTCTGCTTGCTTTCCAGTCTCTGCTTCATTGCGAACCAGCACTGTCATCACACCCAACAGAGGGGCCAGGCCCCTGCGGAGACCTCCGCGCTCTCGCTGGCAGCTCAGCTCTGCCTGCGCAGGTGGCGGTTTGCAGGCTGTTTGCAGCCCACAGAGCCTGAGCACTCAGTTCGCCAGCCAGGGTGGGTGGGTGCTGCAGCTACAAGCACCCCGAGGCTGGGTGATGGGCACCAGGCAGATAAGATCCTCATGTCTTCGTGCCCTGTCCCCCAACAAAGGTGGAGCAGAGGAGGAAGCACAGGAGACAGGCTGGCCAGGAGGGGTGGGGTGGGTGGGGCGGGTGGAGTAGACTCCACTAGCCCAGAAGCTGTCTCCACTCCACACACACCCCCACCCCACCCCCGATTCAGGAGAACCTTCTTCAAGGGAGGGAGAATCTTGCCCTACTCGGCACTTGCCACCTCCCTGCCACTTAGCCACTTTGATCTGGAGATATTTGTCTGTACTCTCTGGTGCAGATTCCAGGCCGTGAGGAATGCGGACTCACGCTATCAAGCCGGGTCGTGGGGCCTCCAGTCTCTGCGCCTGGCTTGCATCCCCCCAGGCGGAGGGCAGGGGTGGGGTGGTGATACTGTCCCTGCCCAGCGTTCAGGGAGATGGCAGCTCAGATTGCCCCACCCCGCCCCTCCCCAGCTCTCCAGGGGCCCAGCCACACAGGAGAGGCCAGATCGAAACTCCCCACTCTTTCAAGAGGGTGCTGACCGTACCTGAGGGAGGACTGGCTGCCGAGGTTTCTGGGCAGGAACCTCAGGAATGCCTCTCCCTCCACATCTTGCACACAGTAGGCACTCAGAGTGTTTGCAGAGGCTGTGGAGGCCTGTAGCCAGGCCTGGATATAGCCCTGGCCCGCGCGCAGCTCCCCAGCCCTCAGTCCTTGGTAGAGCATTATTCCAATTCTTGCAGGTTTGGAATGTCTCTGTTTACCATCAATGTCAACCTGATGGGGGGAAACATCCACTCCCTCCCAGAGGCCTGCTGGGGTCCAGGGTGCTGAGCGATAGGGCTAGGCCCTAATGGAGCCCCCAAACCCGCAAGGTCTGCTATGTTGGAGACCCCCCAGCCCTGCAGGCCTGGAATTTCATAATCAGGTAATCAGGTGAGTGTCAGACCCTGGGAGTTCCATGCAGCTCTGCCCAGGCTCCAGCCCTCTCCTTGCTCTTTTCCTCAGCAGGATGTGAGGACTCATGGGATCCCCCTCCCAGGAGGCACCTCTCCTTCAGTGTCTTTGATCACACAAGTTGCCTCCCCCTTCCCATCCCCCCCTTTATTTTAAGATTTATTTATTTATACAAGAACTGGAGTACAGTACATATGTGCGGGAGGGTGAGAGGATTCACCAGAGACAGAGCGGGGAACAGAACAGGCAGACTGATGAAATACACTGCTGAGGGGAGCAGCCGGTGAGACAGGAGAGGTCTGCTGTGCCATGTGGGACCCTCGCCGGCCGGCTGGGATCAAACCGGCGCTGCAGAGGTTGCGGACAGCTTCACAGTGCGGCGCTCAACCTGCTGTGCCACCAGGGAGGCCCCGTCATGGGATCTTGCTCTGTAGCCAGAGAGGTTGGGTCTGAACCTGACCACCACCTTCTCTAGCTGTGCTGCCTTGGGCAAGTCATTTAAACTCTCTGTGCCTCTGCTCGCTCATCTGCAAAGTGGAGGATTGGGGACATTTCTCCAAGAGTGGGGAGTATCAATCCGGCCTCTCCTGTGTGGCTGGGCTCCTGGAGAGCAGAGGAGAGGTGAGTTGGGGCAATCTGGGCTGCCATTTCCCCCCGGGGCTGTCCATCATCTTCTCTGTCCGTCTTCCTGTCTGGAGAAATGCCCGTATGCTGCAGAAGTCAGAACCCCTGGCATCTCGCACCAAGCTTTGAATCATAAACTGAATGCAGCCGAGTAAGACTTCATGAGAATGGGGGGTGGTCTTGGCTTTGGGTGGATGCAGCGGCCAAGGCAGCCAGTGCTTTGAGCTCAGCCCAGAGGGATTCTGTGCTGCAGGAGCTGGCAGGGCAGTTGGTGCTTGCTAGAGCATTTCCGTAGTATGTGCCTTTGCCCTGCATTTAGAGAACTACCTGACTTTCTTTTTTTTAATTTAGAACTGGGGTACAGGCCAGAGGTGCAGGGGGTGAGAGGATTCTCCAGAGACAGAGTGGGGAGCAGAACAGGCAAGATCCACTGAAATACACTGCTGAGGGGAGCAGCGGGCAAGACAGGAGAGGTCTGCTCGCCATGTGGGACACTCCCTGGCTGGCCGGGAATCGAACCTGCACTGCAGAGGCTGCAGACAGCTTCACAGCACTGCACTCAACCCACTGCACCACCGAAGAGGCCCGGCCCCATCGTCTTGATCCACTCATCTGTTTTGGGCACTTAGCTTGCTTCCTTAGTTTGGCGATTGTAAATAGTGCTGCAGTAAACATGGGACTGCAGGTTTCCTTTAAAATTGTAAAAATTACTCATGCAATGTGCAGCAACATGGACAGGAGCTGGAAGGGATCCTGCTCAGCGAAATAAGCCAGAAAGAAAAAGAAAATTACCGGATGGTCTCACTCATAGCAGGAATTTAGAAAACCTAAATAAGGGACCAGGAAAAAGACTAATTATAATATAGAAAAAATCAAAATCAACAAGCAACTATAAACCAGAGACACACTATGGGGGGTGGGGGGAGGGGAAAGATTAGGGTCAAAATTAGGGGGGGCGGAATTGTATGGGGAATATAACCAAAATGAAAATGCACACATTGTGCAAAAATGAAAAATGACATAAGAATTATATAAAATAAAATATATTAAATTTAAAAATAAAATAAAATTATAAAAATTGTAATTTTAAAAATGTTGGACAGACAAAGCTATGTCTTAATAGACCCAGAGCCTGGGCCCCGGGCCCCTGCGCTCCTAGACCCCCGGGTAACTGCTCAGCGAGAGGGTTGGAGGAAAAGCGCCAGCCAGATGTCCCTCCTCCCCATGTGGCTGTGGACACTAGAATCAAACCCATCTCCTGGCTTGCTGGGTGGTGGGTGAGTGCTGGGAGCCGGGCACACTGGCTGTGGGCATGAGCATCTGGCAGGGTGGGGATGGGACCCTGCTAAGTGAATGTCTCTCGAGCCTCAGGGTGCCCCACCCCGACCTCTCTCAGCTTCACAGCAGCCTCTCTCAAATGCGTGCCTTTCAAATATTTGAAACTTTTCCTTATCATAGAATTGAGGAATCACTCCATGCTGGATATTCAGAACTGGTCCTGTGCAGCGACACACAATTATTATACACCTTGTCCCCTACCCCCCAAGCTCACTCTTGGGTGGGCGACAGTAAGCACGGGACAGTAGGTAACGAAACATCCGTCACCTTCTGATCCTCATCAAGGAGAGTGTCCTTATCAGAGGCAGCCTCTCATCGCTGTGCTTCAAAAGTATTTTTAATGCAATTTTACATTTTCAAGTAGCTGCATTAAAAAATGGAGGAGAAACAGGCGACATCAACTTTAATACGATATTTTCTTTAATCTAGCACGTTCCAAATATTATTATTTTATACATTAAGATAATTTATAACTTTTTGTCCTTTTTTTTTTTACGCTAAGTTTTCAAAACCCTGTGTATTCTATACCTAGGGCACATCTCAATTTGAACCAGCTACACTTTGGGGAGTTCAGTGACCCCCCCCATATTGAGCAGTGGGACTAACATCTTAGACAGCTGAGTCTTTCCCTTTTAGCTTCAAAGCTGCCCAAAGCTGCTGGGAACCTTCAGGGTGGTTTGACCTCCACTGGGTGTCTGGGCAGAGAGAATGCGTCTCTTAAAAGCCAAACCTCAGGAAGACATAAAAGAGTCTTCATTCCCTTAATTAAAACCCAGCAGCCACCCTCTGAGGGCCCTGAGCTTCCGCTCACTCCGCTCATCTGTGAGATGGAGCTGCTGTCATGAGGACAATGTTGCGGCCCCTGCAACATTTTGTTGCGACCCCCTGTGAGCATTAAACTGCAGAGGTGACTGGGTGCAGAGCACTGGATGGGAGTCCCGTGGACTCAGCTTGACCTTAGTTCTCAGTGACCTTGACAAATGCATCCTCAACAGAGGCGATGGACTTGTCTCCCCATGTGGGGCTTTTATTTGCCCTAGGACTGTTGCTAGAGAAAACAGAGCAGGCGGAACAAGAGGGGGCTTAAGAAGTGACCCCGTGGTAGTCAGTTCTCTGCCCCAACTGGTGGCCAGATTCTGCCCCCAGGCAGCAGTTCTTCATCAACAAGTATTTTGTCCTGGTGATAAATGATGATCAGGAAGCTAGATGCCAGGGCTGATTTGGGGCTTCCAGAGGCACTGCCACAGCCCCTGGGGAATTGGCAACTGGGGCACTCTCCTCTCAAACACCCCATTTGATTCCTGGTGTTTCCTCACAGGGAGGGGCCCAGGTCCCTTCCCTGCCGTCCTGCAGTCACTGAGGCAGGAGAGCTGGTAAGGCTGAGGGCTAATCTGCAGGCCCGGCACCAGATCACAAAACAGCCCTTGGCATCATAAGGGCTTGGAGGGGGCTGCACCCAGCTCTCCTCTACAAGCCATCTCACCCAGCGTCTGTTTCATGGGAACCTGCAGGACAGGTAGGGAAACAGGTTCCTGAGACCTGGCTACTCCGCTGCTGGAGGTGGGAGGGGATGGGTAGAGAGCGTGAGGGAGAGGAGGGGCTGGCAGGGTGAGGGAGGGGAAGGGCTGCCAGGGTGCGGGAGGGGAGGAGCTGCTGAGTCCTTAAAGCTTCCAGGCACCAAAGCATGCATGTGAGCCTGAACTAGAGGCGCCAGGAAGAAAAGCCCCAAGTAGGGAGACATGATGTCCATCACCTTGGCTGAGGGTGCATTTGTCAAGGTCACTGAGAACCAAGGTCAAGCTGAGACATGTCCATCACCTTGGCTGAGGGTGCATTTGTCAAGGTCACTGAGAACCAAGGTCAAGCTGAGCCCGTGGAATCCCTTTCAGTGCTGTGCCACGCAGTTAGTCAAGTGCCAGGGACGAAAGTAATATTTCTCCAAGTGTGGTCTTGGGATCTCCACCCTTGGTGAGGGAAGCCCCTGTGTGAAGTGGAGAGCGGAGGAGAGAGGGGAATTTTGTTGGAGTCTGGATTCCTGCACTAAGGGGAGACTTGCTGACCGGAACCTCTGGGTAGGGCCAGGGAATCTGCATGTTAACTGCCTCCCAAGGGGTTTTTAGACATGCTGACACTTCATGTATGAAAATGCACAGATTTTGCATGATTTGCTACATGACCCTGAGAGTGGCTTCCTGGGACTCAATTTCCATGTATGTAAAGTAAAGGTGTCCAAGTCAATTTATAAAGGGGTTTCTAGCACTTTTTATGGCTACCTTTATTCAGGGGGTAAAACCAGTGCCCCCACCCACAGCCCAGGCAGGCAGCTGGCCTGGGTGTGGCAGTTCCATCCAGACAGAGCTCTCCATTTAAACACCACATCTGATTTCCACGTGTCTACTGTTCATGTGGAAACACTGGGGATGCCAGTAGCACCCTCTAATTTTTATGACTTCTCCTCAAACAGCCGCTGTAGCCTTCCCCAGGCCATAGGGAGTTTCCTCTTCTATACCCAGCAAAAGGCTCCCTTTCTCCTTTATTTGAGCAATTCAAACAGTGACCTGGGGCAAGTGACATTAACACTTTGTGCCTCAGTTTTCTCATCTGTAAAATAGAGTAAATAACAGTTCCTTCCTCACCAGGTTGCTGTTAATTGAATGAATTATGTAAAGTGTGCAAGGAGCGCTTGGTAAATATTCATTCTGTTATTATTATTGTTGTCGTTGCTATTGTCAGCCAGCAGCTCAAAGAGAAGGTGTTCTGTGTCATAGGGTGCACCCAGCCCACTCTCAGTCCCTGGATGCATCCTCTCCTTCAGAGGTTCAGCCAGAGCAGACCCTCCTGACCCAGTGATGTCGGGGGAGCTGGGCAAGACAGAGACTGTCCCTCCAAAGACACACCCAGGCCAGGGCACAGCCTTCCCCAGGACCAAAGGACCAAGTGCTGCATTTGCAAAGCAGTTGTCCAAGACTGTGGCTGGGGGGTGGGGTGGTTAGGGGTGGCCCTGGCTGAACAACAGATGAGAGGTTTCCTAGCTTCCCAGGGGAAGGGAAGAGGCTGCAAGTGAGTTAGGGGTGCGGCAGTGGGGAGAGGACAGATTTGTAACTGCCCCTCCCTTGCTCCACACCATTCAATCACTCCCAGCATGCTTTCCAGGAAATTTCCTTCACAGTCAGGACCTTCTTGGGCTGCTTCCTCCTCTCTCGCCACTTCCACCCCCATCTCTGAACTCCATGCTCCCTGGAGCTCCCTTCACAAGACACATCCTCTCTCACACCTACCAGCTGGCACTAGCTGTTCCCTCTGCTCCGAAAGTTCTTCCTAGCCTCTCCAAACCTGGTCCATCCTCCTTCTGGCACCTCCTCCAGGAAACCTTCCTGACCTTCCCCCGTGGGGAAGGTAATTTCTCCTCACTTGGCTATTTCCTACAGCTGGGCTCCAACACCACACGGGGCAAAGAGGGGTTGAGCTTCCCACCATGTACCTGGAGAACCCCAAGGGGCCACTTCCCACCCCTTATCCTTTCTCTTCCCCTTCCCCACCCTCCAACCTTGATTTTTACCAAAGATCTTCTGAGAGTCTATAATAGACCAGTGCTTGAGGGCTACCGGGGAAAAGTAAGCTCTCCCTGCCTTTGAGGTGCATTATAGGGTGAATTGTGTTTCCCCTAAATCCATGTTGAAGCCCTAACCCCAGAGTGTGATTGTGTTCGGAGACTGTCTTTAAAGAGCTAATTCTGGTGGAATGAGGTTACAAGGGTGGCCCTAATTCCAATACGACAGGCATCCTTATAAGAGGAGGTTTGGACACAGACGGGGAAGACTGTATATGGACGCAGGCAGAAGACAGCCGTCTGCAGCCAAGGAGAGAGGCCTCTGAGAAAACCAGACCCTGACATCTGAGTCTGGACCTTTCGGCCTCAACCTCTGTTGTTCAAGCCCCAGGCTGTGGTCCTGAGCCCTAACTGCTGATGAGGAGGGCTCACGGTTCTCCATTTTTGCCCTTGGTGATAATAAAACAGTGATGATAACGGCCGATCCCACAAGGTGCTTGGGAGGACTGGACAAACTAAATGCACATAAAGCAGCACAGAAATCAACGAGTAATAACTGCTGGGTTTTTCCCCCTCAAATGTTGTTAATTTGACATCATTTGCATACCTGCATTACCTTAGGGGTATCTCTTCACACCTCCGTATTTAGACAGGAAGGGTCCCTAGGACAAGGACAGGGTTCAAGGACAGAAATTTTGCAAGAAATTTGCTGCTCCCACAGGCTGGTCAACAAGAGGTTAAACTCTGCTGACTCAGGCCAGGACGCCTGCTGACTCTGGGCTCACTGTCCTTGTCACCATTTCTGAGCGCTCTCTGCACAGGTATCAAGTTGGCTGTGGGAAGAAGAGAGAGTCACAGACCCAGAAGGAGTCGCAGACCTTGATGCGAGACTGGTTTAGCCTGGAGCGAGGGCACACATGCTGTGAGGTGCTTGCCCAGGAGGTGGGCATGAGCTCGCAACATCCACTACCTGCCCGGGGGGGGGGGGGGGGGGGGGGGGGGGGGGGGCAGTGGCCGCCATGAATGGGCTTTAGCCAAGTCCCCTCTCCCTGTGATCTCAGCCAATAAAATTGAATTCCTTTGTTCTCAAACCCCAGTCCCAAAACCTATAGACACCCTGGGCCCCTGCATGGTTTGGGGTCTCTCTCAGGTCCAGGGAGGTCTCCCCGGAGGTCTCTTTCCTTGCTTTTTCATTAATATATGCTGAACTGCTCCCTGTCCTCACTGCAGGAGTCCTCTTTGCAATCTTGACCAGAGGGTCTCAAGAGCCCTCTCCAGGCTTTGAAGCGGGACCCCTCGGTCCATCCCTCTGACTCCTTTGGGTGGAGCAGTGGGCAGGGCCCACTGTGGTGGCACTGCGGCACTGTGCTGTGGGGTGGCACTGTGCTGTGGGGAGGTGGGGTTGGGAAGGGGGCAGCCCGCTCCCTGGTCGGTGACGACATGGGCATATGCTACTGTTCGTTGCCCATCATCTGGTGGGGACACAAGACTTGACGGCGAAATAAAAGGATACCCCGGACAGGAGCTATGAGGGGCTCCCTTGATTAATCAAAGGATCCACGAATGTAAGAACTGGAAAGACCACTTGGCCTGTTAGATGAATGGGGAAACTGATTGGGAAAGAGACTTGCCCAAAGTCTCCTGGTAAGAACAGCCCATCATGCCTCCTACTGGTTGTAAGTTTCAACCACTGAGCAAAATTCCCTCAAGTTCTTCATTGCCTGACTTGCAGGCAAGCCCAGAGGGGGACGGGGTTGAGCCTTACTGGATGAGACAGGCTTCAAGGAGGAAGAAGTCTGGCCACCGATGCAACAGAGACTGTTGCTCCCGGCTTCCCACCTTCTACGATGCTCACAACAAGGCCTCTCCACGTTCGCTCAGGCAGCCAGGATCTTCCCCCGTGGGAGATCTGCCCAGGACCTGGGGCTAAGCAGCGAGCAGACCCCCGTCCCATCCAGACACTGTCAGGGAGCAGGAGGGAATAGAGTCCTCACAGAACCCACCCTAGAGCTAGTCCAAGCCACAGAAGCTGGGCAGGGTCTAGTCCTGCCACTGGCCAGTCACTGGCCCTGAGTCAACAGTACGTCATGCTGGGCTCCTTGGAGGAGCTAGGTCTTGTTGGGTGGGAGCGACTCCTGTGCAGACCCCTCCAGGCAGATGATCAGCTGCCTCCCGCCATGATCTAAGCTGCACCCCCAGAAGCTCTGACCGGCCAGGAGGCCCAGGCAGGAGCCATCATGAGCTGTTCCAACTTCCTGACCATCCATCCTTGAAACTCTCAGGACAGGACGCTCACTGCCCCACAGAGCATTCCATTCCATCGTTACTGAGTCGTCAATCATGCCGTGCAGGAGGCAAGTAATGGAGCCTATGAATGTCACTTTGAAAATAAAAAGAAATAAGTGAAATTAACTTGAATGTTATGTTATATTGCTATTATATTAATAGCTTGATGTTTATTTTAAATAATGTTTAATAGTTTAATATTATTTTACAGTATTTAACAATATTATGACTGCATCTTAATATTATAGATCATACTATTATATTCATTTGTACAAAATGTAATTGTTTCAGCATGAACCAACCTAAAACTTTAGTGAGCTCTTTTACATTTGATTTTTTTGCGTCATGTCGTGGAAATCCAGCGTGTATTTCACACTTTAGCTTTCTCAACTGGACCAGCTACATCTGTGCCCCGCCCCCGGCCTTTCAGGGCTGTTGACCCTGGTACTGGCCAGGGCAGCTCTAAATCATGGTGTGTTTTCTAATCTGAATTAAAAATCTGATGCCTTACCACTTTTTTACATGTTGGTCTTTGTTTTGGCCACTGTGCTTGCAGACCTCTCAGCCCTCTGACGGTCATCAGGGACTGCATAAACACTGTTAGGCTCTCAACTTTGGGCTGCGGGGAGCTGCACGCCTTATGGGTTCCACTGAAACCCCACACATTTTGTAAATGAAGGCATGAAAAGACAAAAAGGCCACACAGCAAATCCAAAAGCCAGGACTTGGCGGACGCCTGGGACAAATTCTTAGTCCCTAACACCTGATCGGGCAGCTCCCAATAACTACTCAGGCCCTGGGAATCCCGCTGCCTGGAATCAAGAGGTGCCGTAAGCTACACCCCCACACCAGAGCCCCACAGCCTCATACCGAATAGACAATCAGAGATCACGTTCACAGGGATAACATGTTGAAAGGACGATATTTTGGTTAAGTAAAACGTATTATTAAAATGTAATTCCACCTGCTTTGGCTTTGTTTTAAAAGTGGCTGTTACAAAACCTACGATTTCATCTGCATCTTGCAGGACATTTTATTGAACGGTGTTGCCCTCCCTTATTTCCTGCTGGGCTAAATAGTCTCCCTTCCTTCGACAGTTCATGCCTGACATCATTTCTAATCCTCCCCTTGGGGTGATCCTTTTGATCACTGCTTTTAGGAGCCAACAATGCCTCTTCTGTGATCTGCTTATTCCTGTCCTTTGCCCAGTTTGGGCTTGAGTGGTTTTTCCTTTTTTCCGGTTGGTAGGCAGCCTCTTTGACACGAGGGCCTTTCCAGCTGTCCCCGGCCATGTCGCATAGACTTTCTCCCATCATCACTGGCCTTTCGTCATTTTCTTTTGCTTTTTTTTTTTTTTTTTTTTTTGCGTACTCTGGGGTGTAGGCCAGAGATTCAGGAGGTGAGACGATTCACCAGAGACAGAGTGGGGAGCAGAACAGGTGGATCTACTGAAATGCACTGCTGAGGGGAGCAGCAGGCAGACAGGAGAGGTCTGCTGTGCCGTGTGGGTGTCTCCCTGGCCAGGGATCAAAGTCAGGCCATAGAGGTGAAAGCCCTGAGGCTTAACCCCTAGGCCACTCTGGAGGCTCCTTTCTTCATTTTCTCTGCCAGACGCAGGTCTGTTTTTAAGCAGCCAATCTGGGAGTCATTTCCTGTTGGGACTTCTGAATTTTATGTCATGCCAAGAAGAGTTTCGCCCATTTCTCAACTTTATAAAGAACTATTTTCACAATACAGCATTTCTTTTTGTTGGTGGTTTTTGAATTATTTATTTTAAATTTTTCGTTGTTTTTAAAAATGATCTTTATTGTGGTAACGTTGGTTTACAGCACTGTATGTTTTGGGGGTGGAGTTCAGAGCTCTCCAGAGACATGTTATCACTCCACCACCAAAGCCTGGATAATTGCTCCCCCTACGCGGGCCAGGGGGCTCCTCCTTTCTTCCCTTCCCTCAGCCCCCCACATTCCTTCCTGTTGTCTTTTCTTCTGCTACATTCAGTTTTCATCCTTCTCTTTCATCTAATTGGAATCATGAGAGTAGCAAGGGATCAGACTTAATTTCCCCCTAAATGTGTAGCCAATTGTCCTATTTAGTGACTAGTTTATTCTTTCTACACTAATTTGAAATGTCATTTAAAAACATCATCTTTAGGCGCTGTTTTCCCTGTTGGCAAGTCAGCCACAGTGGCCCCAGGTTCACGCGGGACCAGCCCAGCCACAGCAGGACAGTGTCCCTGCTCTCATGTCCCAGCAGGGCGCCCGGGACAGAGGCTGGATGGACGACATGAAGCCACAGGGTGGCCTGGAGGGAGCATCTGACTGGCCAGGTCAGCCCGTCCTGTCTCTTCTGGAGCAGAGGGTAAGGACACAGGAAAGTGCGGAGGGTGGTTCCTCAGAGGGAACTGGGGTGCTCTTGGGGCAGCAGGGAGGTAGGATGCTGGTCAGACGAAGAGGAGCCCAGCACAGCCCTTCGCCTGCGTGGGTGCCCACAGCTCCAGCACCTGGCGCACTTGGGAAGGGGAACCAGGTTCCCTCAGTTCTAGCCTGGCGTCCCTCTCAAAGTTCATTGAGGGTTCTATCTGCCCGGGAAGTCAGAGGCCCTTTCAGGCCCCCCTCCCCAGGCCTGGAACATCAGCCCCTCAAGGTTGGGGTGGGCGTCCTGCCCACTCAGCCCAGGACCCTAGCCAATTCCTCAAAGGGAGGGACAGACCGAGCTCTGGGAGGGCAGGAGGAAGGAAGGATGCCCGCAGGGCAAGGCCCTGTTTACAAACAGACAGCGCTCCTTCCTGCCCGCTCCTGAGAAGGGGCTGCTGGGCTGGCTCAGGACGCGGGGATCCTGCTGGGAGGGTCCCCAGAATGCCCTTCTGCCCCCACCCCCAAGAACACAGGCCAGCCCTGGGCCACAGGGAGCAGCTGAGAATCCAGAAACCAGGTTCCTGGGCAGAGAGGATTTGTGACAGGCCAGAGCGCTGTCCTGGGGAGGAGACACCGTTTCCACACAGGATGCCCCAGCCCCGGGCACCTCACGCCACGGGGCGGGCCGGCAAACCCCTCCCTCTTGCTGGGAACCTGATGGGTGTGATTTGGGGCAAGAGTCAGGAGATGAGGCCAGAACCAGAATTCTCTGTGGGTGGCTCTGAGCTCCTTGGGCTCCTACGAAGCCCCCACGTGACAATGCACTGACGGGAGCGCAACGCCAAGCGGGTTGAGAATGCAGGTCTCTTTGGGAAAACGCTGCTCTGCTGGAGGACAAGCGTCAGCTAAACAAAAGCAGGCTGCTTTCCAAGGAATGCACGTAGGCACTGGCCAGGAGTGTGGGGCCGCGCTGTGGGCTCAGATGTCAGTCCTGCCACTCGCTGGCTGTCCCGGGCCGCTTGCTTCCAGCTTCTGTGCCTTCACGGGCTGCCCCAGAAAGCGAGGTGAGGACGCCCCCGGCCTCACGGTGATTGTGAGATTTCAGGGAGCCAGTCAGGGACTGCAATCAGCGGGCAGCGACTCAGCAACGCAGCAAGGTGCAGGCGATGGGCATGTGGGTGACGGAAATGAGCAGCAGCCAGGCGGGAGGGAGGGCAGGGACCTGGGAAGCACCTGCAACTAAGCACCTGGACTTCGCTTAGTTAAATTAGGAAAATACGTGTTCAAACCTCCAGGGCCTCCACCATCATTTTTTTAAAAGATTTATTTATTTTTTTCCAGAGAAGACTGGGGTGCAGGCCAGAGGTGCGGGGGGTGGGTGAGAGGATTCACCAGAGGCAGAGTGGGGAGCAGACCAGGTGGATGGACTGAAATGCACTGCTGAGGGGAGCAGTGGGGAGACAGAAGAGGTCTGCTGCACCCTGTGGGTCAGCTCCTTGGCCGGGGATTGAACTTGTGCTGCAGTGACTGGTGATGCCTTGAGAGCGCTGAGACTTTAACCCCTGCGCCACCAGGGAGGCCCCTCACTCACATTTTTTAAAAGAAGTCTGATTTCAATAGGCAAAGAGGAGAAAAACGGACTCCTATAAAACGTGGAATTAGAAACTGAGAAAGCAGGGAAAGAAGATGTTTTTAAAAGGAAGAACAAGTGCACTGATAGAAACAGCTGCAGAAGGGCCTCTCTGGTGGCACAGGGGTGAAAGACACAATGCTATCAAGCAGCACCAGTTCGATCCCGGGCCAGGGAACTACCCACATGGCGCAGCAGGCCTCTCCTGTCTCGCCCGCTTCTCCCCTCAGCAGCGTATTTCAGTCAGTCTGCCTGTTCTGCTCCCCACTCTCTCTGGTGAATCATCACCCTCCGCACCTCTGGCCTGCACCCCGGCTCTTGTATGCATAAATAAATAAATCTTTTTTAAAAAAGAAAGAAACAGCTACAGACCTGGGGGTAGCAATCCCCTTCAGCCACGTAAAACGTTCTAAACACACCCTTTACAGAACCGAGACTGTCAGAGGGTGCAGAAAAGGCAAGACCAGCTACCACTGTCCAGGAGAAACCCTTCTGCTCTAGCAGAAGCTGAGGAAGGGGTGTGGACCCAACTGCCCAGGACTGATGGGTGGGGGCTCTTCTTTCACATCATAGAACCTCAATACGCTGAGGTTCTAGGCACACCTGGGTGACCACGCAGGCTAACAGGACCACCCCTGTCCGTGAGGCCCCTCGACTGAAAAGTCATCAGGGGTACATGGCTACAGCTGACGCCAGACGGTGGGGGTGAAACAAGCAAGTTCATGGAAACATTTAAAGTAGCGACCACAGGCACGTTGGAAGTGCTGCAAACCTCTACTGTCGTTGCTTTAATGAACAGGTACAGTTCAGGTCAGGGGGAGCTGCCTTCCAAGCTGCTTTTCATTCGGAAGCTTCCCCTAAATAGAAACTCTTAACACCTTGAGTTTTAAGAACAGGATCCGCTACATAATGTTCAGAGCCTTGTGCAAAATGAGAACAAGGTCCTTGTTCAAGCTTTAAGAATTTCCAGGTGGTGCCAGCAGAGCATTAAATAGAATGCAGGGTCCTTCAGAACTGGGGGGAATCCAGTGGGTCCCCAGTTCACTTGCCTGACACTCCAAGAGGGTGAAGTCACCCTCTTGGGTGACTTCCAGGGCAACATTCCACCCTTCTCCACTGCCCCAGCCTGGTGCACCCCAAGAACACATTTCATCGCTCCTCACCCACGGGCTCCCTTTCAAAGAAATGCTCTGCTGCCTCCTTGACCTAAGATTTCCAAAGGCCCTTCCTTCTGGGTCGCAACAGAGCTGGGGGGTAGGCTTGGAAAGGGGAAGGGCAGAGTTAAGACTTTCTGGAAGCCTCCTTCAGGCTCAGGTTGGGACGGAGAATGCCTGGTTTCAGGGGAAATGCCTGCTCGCTACCCTTCCCAGCCCCTCCTCACCCTGAAGTCAAACAGTTGGCCATGGGCAGCCTCCCCATGCCTCGGGGGCTTGGGTCAGGGGAGACAGACTCACTTCTGGGACACTGTTTACCAGGCCAGGCAAGGGCCAGGGCATCACCCTGGTCCCACCCTGGTCCCTCGCAGCCCTGGCCTCTGGGGCGTGCTCTGAGCTGCCCCCAGGGATGCAGGGATGAAGGCAGGGAAGGGGAGGGGCCAGGCCTGATGCAGGGGCCGGGCCAGCAGGCGCTTCCCAGGCAGCGTGGGCAGCGGCAAACGCGCCCCAAGCGTCAGTGCAGCCCACACGGCTCTGAAACGTCCTTTCTGTCTCCTGACGGGTGGAGCTTAGAGGGTAACTGCGGCCCAGGGACTGCCCCGAGACCGCCCCCCAACCGGCACCCCCTCCCACGCACCCCGATTTTGCATACCCAGCCCTCCCCACCCTGCGCGGCTTGGGCGCAGGCCAGTTGGTTTTTGATCCCCAAGATATTGTCCATCCCAGGCTGGGCGGGGCTTTGGGAAAGCCTGTGGCTCCTCTGCCCTCTTTGTGTTCCCTGCCCCCTGAGGCACCTCGCCAGGCTCCAGGTCCTGAAATGCAAGTGGCAGCCCCGTGGGTGCCGCCAGCCGAGGGTGGGAGGCCGGGAGCGAGGAGGGCTGGGTGGGGCTGGCTCCCTGGGCTGCACCCCAGTCCCTCCGCCCCTCACCCCTGCACGCTTGCATCAGACAGCCCGCACCCCCACTCCAGGGGAGTGGCCATCTGCTCTGGGCCCCCAATCAAGAGCAATTGGGCGAGCACAGGCGCCTAACTTGCTGGCAGAGGTTGGCGGGGGAGCGGGGCTGTTTGAAATCTGGGACACACCGGTGGAAGGAGGCGCAGTTGCTCCAGTTCAGTTTTTAATACTTGGCTGGAGTTGGGGCGCAGAGCAGGGGGCGCAGGGCAGGAATTCAAGGTCCTGTCTCTGTCCAAGCCTCTCGTAGATTGCGGGAGCTTGTGTAATCTCTGAACAAGACCAAGCATTATCCAGGTGCCAGGAATGCAGATCTTAATTATTGTTACTGCTCTTATTGTTGTTACCTGTGCTCTCCTGGAGCCTCAGCTCCCCCAGGGGTAAACAGGTTTGCTCCACCTGTGTTGAAGGGATGGCGCCTTCAGAGAGGAGAGGGTGGCCTTAGCTCCCTCGCCATGGTCCCCCCACCTTCTGCCATCTACTCCAGGCTCACAGCACAGCCAGGAACCCCTTTCTACACCTGCAGGATCCCCCACCCATTTGGGTTTTAGCTCAGCTGGGATTCCCTGGGGCAGCCCATCTTGGGCATCTCCTGATGTGCTGGTCTCCTGCAGGAGTAATAAACACCCTTGGGCATTGAATTAAAGCTTGTCCGTGGCTCTAATTCCATTCATTCTATAGTCGTCCATTCATTTAACAAATAGTTCTTGTGCCCTATCTGGCGCCAGATGATGAAGAAAAACATGGTGGTGCCTCCTGGCACCAAAGCCAAGTTGGGAGATGCGGACATCACCAGTCACCCACAGGGCATGGAGGGAACCACCAAGGGGGCTCTTTAGCCAGCGCCCAACCCCTCTCCTGCAGTTTCCAGCTCCAGGGCTAGGAACGCACCGAGGAATCTGCACTTACCCGTTTGTGTACATTCTTGGCCAAAGCAGTTTCCTTTTTGTGATGAGTTCATTTATATGACAAGACTTTGTCACTGCTGTAGGTTAAGTTGCCAGTCAAAGCTGCCATATTGCCCTGTCTTGCTTTTTACGAACACTAGATCCACATGGAGAAGGGCACAGTTTCACCTTCCAATCATCAGGCAAGAAGAACTGGGGTTGTCCATGATTTATGTCTGATTTCCACTATCTTCAAATGAAAACAAACGCTAAATAGAAACCCTTCAAGGTAGTACCAGGGCAGGAAGTCTCTGCGGAAACTCCGTGGCAGATTCGGCCCGCTGCTACCGCCCCCTACGGGAGTAGTGGTTTGGGATTTCTGTCCTTTGGGATTTGACCTTGGAGATAGGGGCAGGAGGACACGGAGCAGGTTTTCTATGACCCGAGCAGACGGGGTAAAGGAGGAGAGGGTCCTGGAGCCCTCAGTGGCTTTTGCAGGCTTTTATTGGGATTTATCAGGCCCACGGCAGGCAGGGGTGCTCGGGGGCCGGGAGGCTGGCAGGCCTCCCAGGCCCCAGCAAGTCTCCACTCTTTCTGGGCTCTCTGATGGTTCTGCTTCTGCTGGCGTCCCCGTGACGCCGCCCTTAAAAGCCCAGTCTCAGCCCAGGTGAATCCCATCTCCCTAGGCCCACACCCTGCTCCAGGTGCCCCCCCTCAGGCATGCATCAGGGACCACAGGGTTCCGTCAGCCATCCTAATGGTGGGAGGGCAGAAAAGCCTGAAAATCACTTACCCTACAATGTCCTTCAGGTTTATGATCACCAGCGTCCATCGTCACCCAGAGAGAGCTGGAGAGTCCAGATTTAAACCCCGCAGCGGGGCTTCAGACCCCACGAAGGGGGCTTTTAACCCTGATGCTGAACCATACTGTGGAAGTTGTAGGGAAGGGTGGGGGAGGCAGAAGTCCTGGAGACCTCAGGAGGTGGGGGGGGGCGAAAGAGGTGGGCAGGGGTGGCAAGCCAGGAGCAAAGAGTAAGGAGGCCCTCGGGTTCCAACCAGTGTAGACGTATACTCACATGGCGCCGCTACCCAGGGCTCAGAGCTGTGTGAATATGGATTCGTTGTGAAGATGTTCAAGATATTTTCCAGTTTTTCAATCAGTGTGTCTTCTTGTGTCTAATTGGGAATGTTCCAGATTCCCCTGAGAAATTCCCTAGGTAGGAGAATAAGGTTGCAAGGAGGAGGGGAGGGTTTGGGCTGCGCCAGCCAGAGCTAATTCTTTTACCGCTTTTCACAAAACTTGAGGTGAGATTCACAGAACATAAAATTCGGTGGCATTTAATACAGTCACAGGTTGTACACTCTGTGTTCCAGAACATTCTCATCACCCCAAAGCAGACCCCATGAAGCAGCCATTCCCTATACCCTCTCCCCTGGACCCTTAAAGTGAGGTGAACCCGAGGGGGCATCTGCTTACATTTCTGGCAAGCTAATGGGTGAGGGGCCACCGGCCTGCTTCTCAGTCCCGACCAGAATGACCCCTTGTGCGGACGGGAGGCCACACACCCATTGCGGAGAACAGTTCTCACTCAACCTCAACTCGTAGGTCTCCCTTATCTTCTGAGACCCCCAGTCACCAGGTTGAAAAACTGAAAATATCTTGGGGGCTCAGGCAGCACCCCCTCCCGGGACACACACACTGCCAGGCCCAAACCCAGGCATGTGGCATGGGAGGGGCCAGGGAGAGGGGATGCCCCCCACTCGGGCTATCCTGGACTCTGCTCTGTGGGGTGCCCACACCCATGCGTGCCCCCAGAGGAGCGCCAGGAATCCCAAGCAGCATAGTTGGGTGGGGAGGAGGAAGGGCGGGCTGGGCTGTCTCTGGGACAGAGAATTCCTCCCGGAGCCCGTCTGCGGTCACAAAGGACTGAAGAAGGTGCAGCAAGAGGCTCAGAGTCCAGCCCCCAGCCCAATCTAGAGACCAAGAATGTTCTGTGTGCTTTTGGGCGAGGAATAGAAGGACTCCACATAGTTCCTTAGGAATTTTGATTGTGTGCTTGGGACCTGCCTCCACCCCTGCCTCTCCCCCCCAGGCTGCATGAGGGGACACTTGTCAAGACGCCCCGGGAACCACAGGAGCAAACAGCCAGGACTTTGTGCGATGGGGACGCACTGACATTCCTGGACCAGGCAAAAAATGCAGCAAGCCTCCCTCCCAGAGCGCGGCGGCTCCCTACTGGCTGGGGGTGGGGGGCTGGGGACACCAGTGGGGGCTCCTGTCACTGTGGACTGGTGACCTAGCCTCTCTGTGCCTCAGTTTCCTCATCTGTAAAATGAGGATGGGCGCAGCAGCTCCTTCTCAGGATGACCAGAGACAGAAGGTAAAACACCTGGCCTCTCACAGCTCTCAGGACATTATCTCTGGTTACTATTACTGTTTGCCCAGGAACGAGGGATGCTGTTCCCCAGGTCAGCTGCTCCATCCCCCATTCCTCTAGACCACCCCGTGGTGCTGGCATTTGCCAGTGGCCTTGCCAGATCCCTCTGGGGCTCTAGGTCCACCCCTAACAATAACTTTTCCTTTATTTGGGAGCTGTGGCCAGCAGTTCAGACCTTGACATCACACAGCTGTGCTTCCATCCTGCCTGAGCCTTTACTCCTCTGCAACGTGGCAATTTCCTTCATCTCTCTCAGCCTTGATTTCCATTTGTTTCAGGGTTGAGTGGTGATTAAATGAGATGCTACTTTAAAAAATTGCCTGGCCCAGAGCAAGTCAGTAAATGTCAGCTGTTATTTCGAAAATACCCTTTCGATGCAGTCACACGACTTAACAATCACCCTCTAAAGGGTGTTTGTGGAACAATAAGGAAAGAGTATCATTGGTTCCATTTTATGGATGAAGAAACTGAGGCTCAGAGGGTAACCAGCTCTTCTAAGAGAGCTAACCCACAGCTAGTCAGAATGGAGTCCACATTAGAACCCAGATCTCACTTAAAAGCCTCTTTTTTTAAAGATTTATTTATTTATGCATACAAGAGCTGGGGTACAGGCCAGAGATGCGGGGGGGTGAGAGGATCCACCAGAGACAGAGTGGGGAGCAGAACAGACAGACTGACTGAAATACATTGCTGAAGGGAGCAGCAGGCGAGACAGGAGAGGTCTGCTGTGCCATGTGGGTAGCTCCCTGGCTGGCCAGGGATCAAACTTGTGCTGCTGTGGCTGCGGACAGCTTCACAGTGCTGTGCTTAACCCCTTGAGCCACCAGGGAGGCTCTAAAAGCCCTATTTTTAACCATGACATATCCCATCACCCCTTTTCAACATTAAGAGGCTCCCTTCCCACGTGAAAGAGTCCTTGTTTTCAGGATTTGCCAAGAAAAATCTGTACCAACAGAGAGCCAGTATCAATTCCATCATGCATTGCCTGAACATAGCGGCATCTGCAAATATTAAATAGCCATTTAAATACTGTTTGAGATGGATTGTCTACTCGCGTCTTGATGCTCAAGGCCTTTCTTGTGATCATGCTGAGCCTCACGAAGGGGACCATTATATACAGATCAGGAGACTGAGGATCTCTGAAGTTCCAGAAACTTGCCAACCCAAGTGTATGTGACTTCAAAGTGAATCTCTTTTTCTGAAGATCACCCATCCCATCTGCTCCCTGAGTGTTAGTTCTGTCTGGGATTCAGGTACCTCTTGGCTCCCTGGGAACCCTGGGAACCAGGATTGACCCATCTTCATCCCCTACTCTACCTGTCACGCAGGTGAGAGGTGGCAGGTGTTTGTCTACAGGGACCACAGAGAAGGTGAACCGCATTCAAGTTCAAAAGAGATGGCAAAGGACCACCAGGACTCACACTGGATCTAGAGAGAAAAGGCGGGGGACCAAAGATGGCACCAGATGTGGTGGGATGAGTGGTGAGGGGGCAGTATTTATTTGGGGAGTGATGGGGGGGGCAGATAAACCTGGAGATGAGGTGTCCAGGAGTTTGGAGCTAGGACTCCAGAGTCTGGGAGTTAGTAGGGAATGAATTAGGTCCCAGGAGGGGAGGGGCCATGCTGCCCACCGAAGAGGGTGTAAGACAGAGGAGACTGCAGCTCCCAAGCTTGGTGTCCAAAGAGGCTGGGAAACATCTGCCTAGACTGACTGTCACGGGTCCCTGTTCCCCAGATGGTCATATCCCGCCCTCCCCCAAGTGGAAAATGAGTCTTGTTGGAACTCAGAGCCGGCTGCCCCCAAAGCACCGGTGTGGCATATCGATTATTTTAAATGAAAGTTGCTTAAGATGCAGCTGAAATGAACCTCCCATTGTCTCACTATGAGCAGGAAATGTCCCCTGTGACAGGCACATTCCCTGTACCAGGAGGGAAAAGACCTATTTATCGCCAGGAAAGTAATCTACATGTCTGGCCTATGTAGATAACCCTTTTAGTTCTCACTAAAATATTGTCCAAACCAAACTTTTCAAGAATACCTTTGTCTTAAAAGTATATAAGCCTGTTTGCTCTCTGCTCTGGTCCCCAGTCCCACATTCATATGACACTTCTATGTGCATGAAATTAAATTGATCTTTTTTCCTCCTGTTAATCTGTCTTATTTCAATTTAATTATTTTTCAGCCATAAGGACCTAGAATGGCAGAGGAAGCTTTCTTCCTCAAGAATCTTTTCATGTTGACTGAGATAGATCTAGGGTTGGATGCCAATCTGGGATGGGTTGTGGTATTTAGTTATTATTTCTCCAAATGGGAATTAAAATGCACTGCTTGACTCATTTGGACACCTTCCTAGATGTCTTGAGGTTTCTTCAAGCTTCGTGGTTGATGTTGTGTAATTATACTCTATGACATTTGCACAGTGATGAAATCACCTTAAAGCATTGCACAGAACGAATCCCCGTCATTAAGTGATGCATGATAATAGTTGGGTGACCTCACCTGAAATCTCTTCTCCTCTTTACCCACTGGTTTTCAATTTTCTAGACTGGGTCAAAGGATCTTTTTGGGAGCCTCAGTAAGGAGTAATGACAAGGTCAGCTTACTAAAGGATCATCAGGAAACACTTGTCAGTGAAACAGGAATGGCATGTGCCAATAGGGAGTGGTAGGGATTATGGCAAAATGACTGTTACAAATTCAGTATCTCAGCTACATGGAGGATGTGGGTAAAGGTCATCCAATCTTTAAGAAAAGATAATAGACAGATGATAGGAAATTTTTTATTTAAATGTTGGCAACTGATTCAACGTATTTTTGAAGCCTTCCTATAAACCGAGTCAAGTCCATGTCCATTCTCCTTGTCAGTCCCTATATCTTCAATTCCATCTCCTTCTTTAGGTTTCTCACATGTCGTAGTCTTCAAAGTCTGTGGGATTTCAGCCTAAGTGTTTCTGAAAACTACTGATGTGCTGGGTTAGGCCATGCAGGAGAAGACTGAAAACATAAGCACATGTTCTCTCTCTGTCTCTCTTTCTGTCTGTCTCTTTCTCTCCTCCCTCTCTTTGCTTAAGGGGGTGTATGTTGTTGAAGCCAGCTGGACAGCATCCCTCCTGAGCCAACAATGCAAGCAAATCAGCTGGGAGAGCCTCCAAATTCTCCCAGTTTTTCCCCAAGCCTGGCAAGGAGCCAGCTCTTGGGGTTGTCTCTAGGATTTCCTGCCTGGGTTGTGGTCAGCATGCCAAATTCTGAGAGCCAAGGTGGACTCCCACATCACCTAGTCTCTCTGCTATAAATAGCATGTGCTTTGACAGACTCATCTTCCTTACATCCAAGTGTGACCACATCCTTTGCTCAGAAATAACCCACCAGTCCAAGGTGAAATCATCTATATTTGTATATACTTGCTTGACCATTTACTCCTATTCAATAACGTATTTATGGGACACACTATGGTCAGGACTGCCAGTACAGAGGTGACTCAAGTCTCAGGGTTTCCCCATTCCATCCATTTCACCTTCTACCCCATCACTCCACCCAAACCTTTCTCACAACTTAACCAAAGCCTCCAGGGCACCAAATCCAGTAGCTTTTCTCTTTTCTTATTAAACTATCACCAGAAGGTGGGCGCCATCCAAATGTCCATCAACAGATGATTGGACAAATGAAATGTGGTCTACCTCAGAGTGGAATATTAGTTCACCTTAAAGAGAAAGGAAATTCTAACACCTGCTCGAACACAGATGAACCTCACCTCAGGACAATATGCTAAGTAACATAAGCCAGACACAAAAGATGAGGCATGCCTGAGCCCACATACATGGGTCCCTGGGAGCAGCCAAGTGCCTACATTCTAGAAAGTCGACCATGTTTGGGTCATCAGGCCCTGAAGGGAAAGAACAGGGAGTTCCATGGATAAAGAGTCAGTTTTCTTTCTTTTTTTTTTTCTTTAAGATTTATTTTATTTATTTATGCATACAAGAACGGAGTACAAGCCAGAGGTGCAGGAGGTGAGAGGATTCCCCAGAGACAGAGTGGGGAGCAGAACAGGTAGATCCATGCTGATGGGATCAGCGGGGAGACAGGAGAGGTCTGCTGCTCCATGTGGGTCAGCTCTAGGGCCAGGGATCAAACTCATGCTGCAGTGACTGCTGATAGCTTCATAGTGCTGAGGCTTAACCCCTTGCACCACCAGAGAGGCCCCAAGAGCTTCAGTTTTCTAAAATGAAAAGAATTCTCGGGAGGGATGGTGGTGGTGGTGGCACCATATCATAACTGTATTAAACACCACTGACCTGTACAATTAAAAACTGTTAAGATAGCAGATTTTATGAGCATTTTACCACAAAAATAAAATTGGAAAAAGCTTAATGTGAGCACCCCCAGTGTCTAGAACTTGTTTTCTAAATACCATTCTCTAAGAAAACGAACCAAGGCTCCTGGGAGAGAGGCTGTTTCTAGGACTGGATAGAAAAAAATTCAAAATGAGCCTGGAGCACCTTGTAGTGCCAGGAAGTAGGCAGGGGCTAGACAAGGGCACACTGAGACAGTGTGACACGGCGCTCCTGACGGTCAGATCCAGAGCAATCTGAACAAGGCAGGCAACTCGGGATTGAATTATAACCCAAGCAGGGAGCAGTATCCATGAGATGTGCTGACAGAAAGAAATGACAGCATAAATGAATCCCGGTGAAGGGATGTACTTTTCTTAGGGGAAACTTGGGGGTCATATGCATAAATAGCCCTCGCTCAGAGGTGGGGAGTGACACCCCACCCTGACCCTGGAGTGCAGGTTGGACTTCAGGACCCATGTTCAGTGAGTAGAGGTGAAGGGGCGGTCACTGTACAGGGGAGGAACCTGGCAGGTGCCACCTCAGCCAAGGGTCAGGTGCTGCCACCAGGATGGCCCTGGAGCCGCAACACGAGGATGGCGCCTCATCTCTGTGGTTGTCCCCCCAAACCTGTAACACAGCCTTATCATGAGGAGAACACAGACAAACCCAGATTCAGGGACATTTGACAAATACCCACAAATACAAGTACTCTTCAAGACTGCCAGGGTCACGAGAAACAAGGAAAGACAGAAACCATCATAGATCAGGGGAGACTGAGAAATGCAATGTGGATCCTAGAACAGAAAAAGGGTCAATGGGGAAAAACAGATTCTGGAGTTTAGAAAATGGTCATGCACTGATAATGTTCATTTCTTAGTTTTGACGAGGAATCATAACAAATGGGTCCAGAGGATGACAGCATCAGGGCGGGCTGGATCAAGGGCACGTGGGAACTCTGTCATCCTCTGTCACTCCTCTATAAACCTCTATTGCAAAATAAAGTCTATTTAAAAAAGCATTTCCTCCTGATGTATGAAGGAACGCGTGTTCACTGTAGATAATTCATAATGTACACAAATAAGAACCGGCTGTTGCTTACCATGCGTTCTGTTAACATTCCAGTGTATTTCGGTACAATATTTTTTCCTGTACCCGTGACACAATAGAGAACGGGTTATAATCACTATTTTGTATTCTGTGCTTTTCGCCTTATAAGCATAATTCCTCCAGCATTCAAGCATTTGCTGAGCATTTCTCTTGGAGCTACTTAATAGTCCCTGACTTGGCTGTGTTCTATTTTTCTTAGCTGCCTCCAACTCCCCTCTTCTCTCCAGGAGGGAATTACTTCTAAAACACTAACCTGACATTTCACTCCTCTTGCTTTAAAGATCCCAGGGCTCCCTACTGCCTGCAGGTTTGACTCCTCGGGTGTGAGCATTCAAAGCCTTAAATAGCACTGAGAGTCATTGTAGGGAAATTGACATTTCTAGTCTCTTTCAAGCAAACTTATCTCAAGGACAGAGTCTCTGTTAGATGCTATGTGGTCTGTAACCCCTAAGACTTGTTGCTCTTCCTTTTGAGCAAAAGGAGAGGGGGCTGCAGTTAATATCGCCCAGACCAGACAATATTCCCTACCCAGACACATTCACAACATTTTGTTCAGTGTGGGCAAAGCAGGATTTCCTGTGCAATTGTGCTATGCATCTATCTTTAAAACAAATTTTGATTTCTTTTTTAAGTACAACAATTTAAAAGCCTGAGTAAATGTCAGCATGCGTGTCCTGGCTATGGTCCCAAGGGTGCAGGTGTTACTGGAATTCCCACTACTCAAAGTGTGGCCCCTGGTCTGAGAGCTTCTTATGGGAACTTGTTAGAAATTCAGAATTTCAGACTCCAGTGCAGATCTAAGACTCAGACTCTGCATTTTAACGAGGTTTCCTGGCAATCTGCACACGCACGTTACATTTCAGAAGCACTGATGTGTGTAATGAAGTTTGGGAAGTACTGACCTCAGAAAAAAAATGTCTGAATTATTTGTCCGTCATGATCTGGCCTTGGCCAGCCCTTCTAGAGGGTTCACAGCCTCACCAAGGGCATCTCTGTCCCGGAGCATGCCGTCCCCCATGCTCGTCCTTCCTATTCCTTATGTTCAAGGCCCAGCTCTAATACTTCTTTTTCTCGTGTTTAATGGAGGTGTGTAGGGACAGGAACAGGGAACAGAGCAGGTTTTCTGATTAAGCAGACCGGGTCAAGGAGGAGTCAGGGTCCTCAGTGGCTTTTGCAGGTCTTTTATTTAGATTTACCAGGCATATGGCAGGCAGGGGTGCGGAGGGGGGCCGGGAGGCTGGCAGTTCTCCCAGCCCCCAGCAAATCCTCACTCTATCTGGGCCCTCTGGTGTTCTCTCTGCTTCTCTTCTTCTCTTGGCTTCTGCTGGCAGCCCAGTGACGCCGCCCTTATAAGCGCAGTCTCTCAGCCCAGGTGTACCCAGTGCAGGAGCCCGCCATCGGGCATGCCTTCAGGACCACAGGGTTCCCTCATCTATCCTACTGGCGGGAGGGCAGAAAAGCCTGACACTTTTTCCTAACCCTACAAGGTGTATTTCACCTAACATAAAATTAACCACTTAAAGTGAAAATCTATGGAATTTAGCTGTGCAACCACCTCTCTCTCACCCCCAAACATTTTTGTCACTCTGAAATAAGACCCTGGGCCCACGAAGCAGTCACTTCCCACTCCCCATTCCTGGCAACCAGAGCAGACTATTTCTCTAGATTTCGGGCCCTGCGCATTTCACATGGACGAGTCCTACAGCAGCAGCCTCTGGAGTCCGGCCTCTTTCCCTCAGCAGGATGTTTTCAAGTTTCATCCACGCTGTAGTGGATGTCAAAACTGTTTCTTTTTAATGGTTGACTAGTATTCCAGTGTAGGGATAGACCCCATTTTGCTCTCCTGCTCATGCTTGGCATTTGGGTTACTTAGCCCTTTGGACTATTGTGGTTAGGACCAGGAACGTTCATGTCCAAGTGTTTAAATCTGTTTTCCGTTCTCTTCATTCTGTAGCCAGGACTAACTGCTGCATGGCTGCTCCGCGCTTAGCTTTCTGGGACAATGCCCCGTGTTCCCTCAACCCTGACCTGCCTCCTCCCGTCCCACCCACAGAATTGATTTCGCTCCTTCTTCTCCATGGCAACGTCTAACACACCCATCTAGCAGAGCTGAGAGTCTACATATGGAAATACCTGTATATATAGGTCCATAATATTTTTTACTTTTTCTCTCTCTTTTTTGCATTGCCCCACACAGCTGACAGTCACCTTCACTCTGATGAGGACACTCAGGGCAGGGGTGTGTTCAAGGTCACGTCATTCCTCAGTGACATCTAGCTCTGGGCTCTGAGTTCCAGTGTCTGATCTTTGGGCTTTTTTTGAAGATTTATTTATTTATGCACACAAGTACTGGGGTACAGGCCAGAAGTGTGTGTGTGGTGGGGGAGGGGGTGAAAGGATTCACCAGAGACAGAATGCGGAACAGAACAGGCAGATTGAGTGAAATACACTGCTGAGGGGAGCAGCGGGGAGACAGGAGAGGTCTGCTGCGCCCTGTGGGTTGCTCCCTGCCAGGGATAGAACATGTGTTGCAGTGGCTGCAGACAGCTTCATAGTGCTGCGTCTTAACCCCTTGTGCCACCAGAGAGGCCCCCTGGTGTCTGATCTTTGGACACCACCGTCTATACTGTGTTCCTCAATGGATAACCAGGTTTATAAATATTGGCCCCTTCCGTTCCTGGGAACGCGGGCCACCTCTCTCTCAGCACCCTGTTCCTGAGGAGTCAGGAACACCTCGAGGCCAGGTCTGCAGCAACGAATGAGCTCCAGGATCGGGTTTGGGCACATTTATTTCATCTGTTAACATAGATTATCTTTTTCAGGAGGAAAGGGAGAAAGTGACTCTTTTATTCTGTTTTTCTGACATTAAAGGGTGTGCTGCCTAAGGAACCGGCCGGAGCAGGGTGCCGGGGCCAGTGGCGGCAGCTCAGGTGTAGCCCACCAGGCGGGGGGTGCTGGGGAAGATTCTGCGCATGCCCATGCACTTCTCCTTATCGATGCAGAGGGTGTTGGCCTTGATGGCCAGCTCGTGCTCCAGCCGGGACTTGGTCATCACCAGCAGCTGCAGCGTGTCCTGAGTCTCCCGCAGCCTCAGCTTGAGTGTCTGCAGGGTGTCGTCAATGGTGAACACCTCGTTCACGAGCCTGGGGGCAGAGAAGGCACAGTCCATTCAGCTGCTGGACAGAGGTGCAGCTGCTATGTGCCAGGAGCTGGCCGGGAGAGAGCAGGGGCAGAGTAGACGGGAAAGATGGAAACAGAACAGGTAAACGAAGTGAACACACAACAGAGCCACGGAAAGCAAGAAGCATGGAAGAGCAGGAGAGTTTAGGAAGATAAGCTGGCAGTCCCTGAGTAAGTTACACATGGACATGCCGTGAGATCAGAGATTTTACTCCAGGGTACACACCTGCCAGCACTGGAAACAGATACTTAAATACTCAAATGATAGTTAAATCACACTGGGGTTGTGATTAGCGGCACTAATTACCACAGTCAAAACCCAGATGTCCATCAGCAGATGAATGGACAAGCACGAGTGGTCGAGTCACACGGTGGAATATTACACAGCCATGAAGATGAAGCTGTGACACAGACCACGACCTGGGTGAATCTTGAAGACATCATGCTGAGTGAAGGAAGTCAAGACACTGAAGGCCCCACACTGTGTGGCTCCATTTAGATAAAATGTCCAGAACAGGCAAATCCCAGAGATGAGAAGTGGCTGGGTCGCAGCCAGGGGCTAGAGGGAGGTGAGAAGGAGCAATGACTGTTAATGGGCTTATGTTCCTTTGGGTGATAAGAAAGTTCTGCAACTAGATAGTGGTGATAGCTGCGCAAGATTATGAATATATTTTTTAAATGTCACTAATGGTAAATTTTATCACATCTAAAAAAAATTCAGATAACAGGAATAGCCTCATGTAACTAAGGAGGTAGGTGTGGCATCTGCTCAGGTGCCCTGCTCAGGCCCCCTGGCACTGGTACCCCAGCTGCTGTGGATGTTGGCAGCTGATGGCTCTGAGGTCCACCTTCCCCAGAGATGATCCCTGCGGTGCTGCCCAACAGAAGTCTGCACCATGCTGGAATATTCTGGACCTGCACTACCCAACATGGCCACCAGTCACCAGGGCCTTCAGGAGTCCTTGCAGGCTGGCGTGATCACTAAGGAACTGGTCTTCTAATTGTATTTCATTGGCCATCACTTCAAAGTAAGTGGAATACAGCTGGTGGAGACTGAATGGGGTTGAACAGGACTGGAGCGAGGACACAGGTGAAATCAAGGAGGGGAGATCCTGAGCAATTAGAGAGGGTGTGGCGAGACCACCGGTAAGAGGAAGCAGGAAAAGCAGGTCCTGAGGAGGTAATGGAGGGGGTGGGGCAAGGAAGAGGTTGCAGGATGGTGAGGCAGGCCCGGCCCCTAGATGTGCCCAGTCCCGGACCTGCTGGTGCCCACGTCGGTACACACACAGGCGCACCCCTGCAGCAGGTGGGGGCCTGCGTCAAGCTCACTCACTCGTCTGTGCTTCCTGTGTGTCCCATTCTTGGCCTGTTGGGGAGGGTCTTTCTTCCAGACCAGGTTTCGTGGGTGCCCACCCCCCTGCCCCCACTCACTTGAACTGTGGGGTGTCCCGGCACAGCTCCATGTTGGGGCGCCAGTTCCGGCACTCCAGCCTTGTCTGCGCCACCTTCAGCGGGCACTCCTTGGCCATGATGGACCGCTCCAGCAGCATGATGGTGTTCTCCACCTGGAAGATCTCCTGCAGCGTCTGCGGGGAACAGTGTGCGGGGTGGCACCCCCATCAGGCCGGGCGGGAGCAAGAGCCCATGGGCTCCGGTCAGGGGCCTAAGTGACTCCTTCCCCAGCCTGGGATACCCGTGGGGGCAGGGACCTCACTCTTCTCAGGACATCCCCGGGAAGCAGCTTCAGGCACCTCCAGTGACCCTGGACACTGTGCGTGCTGGACAGGGCCAGGGGCCAAGGGCGGTTTGTTCTGAAGCTCAAGTTTGCAGTGAAATTAGCCAATGAGTCCTCAGTGGGCCGGAGGCAGAGAGGGGAGAGGGGAAATATCTCTAGAGATATTCTAGAGGAATAGAGGATATTTGGAGGATATTTCTAGAGGAAATATCTCCCAGTGTAATGCCGCCCTGTGCCCTCCACAGAAAGGGCTGGGACTTGACCTGGGTGGAGGCCTCAGAGGCACAAATATAGTCAAAAATGCATCATTAACTCATCAAACTGTGCACTTGATGATAAAACCCTTATGCCTCAATAGAAAGTAAGTTAAAATCGGGAAAATTTCAATCACAAGAAAAGTTCGGCAGTGTTGACATTGGTATTGGGTGTGCGGGACCCTGTACGCGAATCTCTAGGTGTATGCCTGAAGTTTTCCATAATAAAACATCAAAGAATGGGAAGACAACTAATAAATGCCAGCCTAGTCCATGACCTGAAGGGGCTCAACTTGCACTTGTCCCAGGGGCACACGGCGGGAGTCGAGAGTCCCACAAAGACACCACTTCACTGTGGCTGAAACTTTCCCCCACCCCCACGTTCCCAGTGGGCCTACATCGGGGAGCAGGGCTCTGGGGTGGGCTGTGCTAACACCCTGTCCCAGGCTTGGCAGGTCGCCCCGGGGAGGTGACACGTGCCCTGTCCTGGAAAGCCTAGGAGTGGTACCCAGCCAAGGTGCCCCCACTTCCTCCCTCAGGTACCATTTGTCTGTCTCCCTCCCTCACTTGGAGGGCATCAGTGTTGTTCTGTTCATTCCGTGTTCCCACTGCCAGGAGCAGTGCCCGACGCAGGACGAGGTGCCAGACAGAACGCAGGGCACCTACTGTTGCACGAGGCACTTACGCTACAACATTGAGTTTCTGCTGATCTGAAATTCAGGTTTAACTGGACAGCCCACGTCTTTAACTGTTAGATTTGGCCAACTCACTCTTAGTAGTAACTCAATAGCCATTCATTGGGTGGATGGATGGATGGATGGATGGATGGATGGATGGATGGATGGATGGTGGATGGTGGATGGATGGATGGATGGTGGATGGATGGATGGATGGATGGATGGATGGATGGATGGACAGCAGGTGGAGGGGTGGATGACAGCGGGAGATGGAAATCTAGATTTCTACCCCTAGTCCTCTAATGGTCCTCAAGCACACTGAGGTTTGAGAACAGCGCACCCTAAAATGTCTTTGGTCCTGTCCATCTCAGACTGATCTGGGCGAAACTAATCACACCCCAGGGAACAGGGTGGGGATTGTAAGGTTAAGACTTAGCCCCAAACTGCAGGCATTTCAGAGTCATGCTGTTTCCCCTGACACTTTTTTTGGTGAGTTGTAAAATATCCTCAAATTCTAACAAGGTGGTTATTTTAGCTGGCTTGGAACCATAAGACAATTTTTTCTAAGCATTAACATCCTGGCTTCCCCATCAATTTAGGGGAAAAGCCTAGACGAGCTTTCACTCCTTCAAGAGGACAAAGGCAGGCCCACTGCCTGCTGCTGGGGAAGGGACAGACAGTTATTGGAGGCCAGGGAGGCTGCTGCCTCCTTCAGAGGCCCCCAAGGCGGTAGCTGGCCCCATGCGATCCACCGTGAGCCCCCAGAGCCAGAGCCGCCCTCCCTTGCTGGTTAAACATTGTCCCGTGAGAATGTTCCCATCGGAGTGCTCCGTGCTCGGCGTGCACACGGGCGTGTAAACACTTCAGTGGGGCACCTCTTTCAGATGTCCTGGGGATTTTCCTCAGATGCCTGCCTGTGTGTGTTGTGGGGGTGGGGTGCACAGACAGGCAAAGCCCAGAAAGCACACCCCAGCCTTGAATCAGAAACCTGACCTACGGATGAACCCCCTCCCTGGCACTGCATTGCCCCTCGCGGGACCAGCCTGCCTCTGCCAGGTAGGTCCCCTGCTAGGATGGGCCGAGGCAGTTCTGGGACATCACAAGGTTTAGCTGCTGCTGGTGGCTGCCAGCCCTGCCTGCCAGAGCACCTGAAGGCAGCGCCAGCGCTGGGTGCTGCTGGGGCGCCTGGGGGCCAGTGACCTGAGGCTGTGCTTCCAGTGGCTCCTGTGACTCACTCCCACAGCCCCCCAACACCTGTCCCCAGTTCAGGGTCTGGCCAGCCTCACTGGGGACCTGAGCCCTGCCTCTGGGGCAGCACTAGTTCCTGTGCTCAGTCATTTCTTCCTTCACTCATCAACGTTGTGGGGGTTCACGGATTCACCAGTTGACAGGACAATGGAGACATGGAAAGCCAAGCACTGCCCCCGGCAGCAGACACAGCAGCGTCCTCCAGAGTTTCCCTTCTAGAGGGTCATTCCCTCCACCTCCTTCGGGCAACAAACATCACGAACACCCACGTGCCTGCTGCACTGGGCAGCGCTTTCTTCAGCATCACACCATGCAAGTTCTTTCCACCCCTTCTCTGTGGAAGACTTGTTGGGCGCCTTGGGTGTGCAGGACATTCTGGGGATGTGCCACAAGGGAGGCACCCAGTCCCTATTCATTTCAGTTCTTCTGGGGCCCCGTGAGAGCACAGGGGCAGGAGAGGGGCCGCACATGGGGGTGCTGGAAGGAACTTTCCATTATTGTTTGTAGGGTAAGGTGAAAGTATCAGGCTTTTCTGCCCTTCCGCCATTAGGATGGATGACGGAACCCTGAGGTCCCGAATGCATGCCTGAGGGGGGGCACCTGGAGTAGGGTGTGGGCATAGGTAGATGGGATTCACCTGGGCTGAGACTGGGTTTATAAGGGCGGTGTCACGGGGACGCCAGCAGAAGAGAAGCAGAAGCACAAGCACAACAACAACCACGAGAGAGCAGGGCAGCAGAGATCACCAGAGAACCCAGAAAGAGTGAAGACTTGCTGGGGGCTGGGAGGCCTGCCAGACTCCCCCAGCACCCCTGCCTTGTGCCTGGTAAATCCCAATAAAAGCCTGAAAAGCCACCGAGGGCTCCAGGACTCTGATTCCTCCCTTACCCCGTCTGCTGGGATCATAGAAAACCTGCCCTGTGCCCATCCCTGCCCTACACTGTTCCACCTGCGAGCCCCGGCAGGCCCCCCCCTAGGGGCTGCTGCGGTGGACAGGGAGCAGCCACTCCCAGGCTGGGGCTGCAGGCGGCGCGGGCTCCGGCCCTCACACCAGGGCTCCGCTTTCATCCCATACCTCTTTCTGGCTCCCCTCCACCCAAGGGCTGCTAGTTTTCCACTTACAAAAGGGATAGAAAGTGTGTCTTACATGAATGTCTTTTAATTTAAACAGAAATAGAACAGCACAGGTGGCAGCATCCAGGCAAAATCGGGGAGGTGAGGGAGGACCTGGGAAACCCCATATCCCGGGTGTGTCTCTCAGGTACATAAATAAAGCAGGTGACAGCATGGAGGGGGAGATGGGAGCTGGTGGACAGGGACCCTGGGGGGGAGGGGCCGCTGTGCGGTCCCCCTGGGGGCTGGCAGCGTGTGTGGCAGGTGAGAGGCAGGAACTCAACTGTTGCTAGTTTCTCTGCATCCATCCCCTCCACCCCGTCCCCGCTGGCATTTCTAGAGTGGGCCTGCCTGTGGATTTTCCAGAAGGGTAGGGGTTTTCCAGAATTGGCCACTCTAGAACGAACCGATGACTCACACCCATGGCGAATCTGCCCAGGCAGGTGTGCCCTGCCGAAGAATGTTCCCATCACCTCTTATCTCTTCTCTCACTCTCAGCTGGGGCCATGCTCATTAGGAGGCAGAACCCACGCGCAGATGCACACGCACGCACGCACACGCACTTGCCCTGTCTTAGGGGCAGTCCCTGCCACCCACCGAGTCCCGCCAGCCTATGCACCTCCAGGAGCCCTGGAAATGAAGGGTGACTCAGTCTCTAGAAGTTTGAGGAATGCAACCCCCAAAGGCCAGGAGCCAGAGACCTCGAGGGCTGACCAGAGGCCGGGCCACAGCCTTGACCTGCACACTAAGGAGGACGCTAGGATCTGCCTGACGCCACCCCAGGCTCCAAGCTCCAGGGTGGCACAGCCTGAGTTTGGTCAGGGCATCTGAGCGCCAGGTCAGTCTGGTCCCTGAACCCCAGATTCCATGATGTCCCCTGGGGAAGAGCCCCATGTCAGAGACTGACCCACAACTCAACAAGTCCACTCCTGGTAAGCTCAGAACCAGGGACCCTGGTATCATTTGGGGGACAGGGCGACGGGGGGCATGCCCATGAACTGGAAGGGAACAGGGGGTGCAGGGTGGATGTCGACGCCTATTAGATGCAGAGGATTAGCTGCACATGCAATGAGGGTGGGCCTTTAAAACAGAGAAGAGCAGGAAGCAGAGAGCATTACGCAACCGCTCTCTATGCGCCTTGCCTCTCCATCCGCTCACTCCTGTGTGGTGCATGGGGAGAAAGCTCCAGGCTGCGCCACCCTGGAGCTTAGAGCCTGGGGTGGCATCGGGCAGATCCTAGCGTCTTCCTTAGTGTGCAGGTCAAGGCTGTGGCCCGGCCTCTGGTCAGCCCTCGAGGTCTCTGGCTCCTGGCCTTTGGGGGTTGCAAGACAACAGCAAGCTTTTCGAGTGTAAAACCAGATTCCTGGTTATGAGAAAGGCAGTGGGGGGCGGGGAGGGGCAGAGGGAGTGGGTAAGTGTGATAGAAGGGGCCAGCTGCAGGGAGTGGGCAGGTGAGACCCTCAGTGGTGGACTTTGGCACCCGGGTACGGATTGAGTTGTGATGCTGACCCAAGACGGCATGTTAAAAAAACTGTGATTTCAATGAAATGATTTAAAAAAAAAAAACAAAACCCTAAAACAATCAATCAAGAGTTCCAGATTTGACAAGCCAATCAGACATCCCTGGAGAAGGGAGGGAGAGGGCAGTGCGAGGAAAGACCATAAACAAAGAACTGAGCCAGGTGCCCTCTATCAGCGGGATGAGCCAAGATCCGCGGGTGCGATAAACCCCTCTCCGCCTGCCATGGTCCGAAGGGAAAAACAAGCCCACAGCCCCAAGAGATTCAGTGTCCTTTAAAAATAATTTGCAGGGCCTCTCCAGTGGCGGGCATACGTAGATGGGATTCACCTGGGCTCTGACTGGGCTTATAAGGGGTCCTCACGGAGATGCCAGCAGAGAACAGAACCACGAGAAGAACCACGAGAGAAACAGAACACCAGAGAGCCCAGAAAGAGTGAAGACTTGCTGGGGGCTGGGAGGTCTGCCAGCCTCCCGGCTCCCCATCACCCCTGCCTGCCATGTGCCTAGTAAATCCCAATAAAAGCCTGCAAAAACCCCTGGGGGCTCCAGGACGCTCTCCTCCTTTACCCCGCGTCTGCTCGGGTCATAGAGACACCTGCCCTGTGTCATCCTGCCCCTCCACCAGGACACACCAACCACAGGGCCTTTGCACAGACCAGCTCTTCTGTTCAGGTGTCCCTTCCCCAGATCCACACGACTCATTCCCTTACCTCCTTCAGGTTGTAGCCAAAATGCCCAGCAGACCCTTCCCTGACCATGTCTTTTAACATCGTAATTCCCAAACCAGCCGGCACTCCTAACCCTCTGTTATATTTTATGTATCACCCCCCCTCAATATTTCTCTTATGCCTTGTGACACACAATGCATGTGGCCTCCTCATCCATGTCGTTCATCTCCCCCTACCAGAAATAAGAACCATATGCGGACGGCTTTGTATTCTGCTCACTGATGAATCTCCAGTTCCTGTGCCAATCAATGCATAGTAAACAATCGTAACATTTAACACAAAGGAGTGTTCATGTGTGACAGGCACTTGGCTAAGGGCTTTGCGCATGTTGAGCACTTAGGTGCTCAATGAACACCGCTGCGGATGCGGGAAGAGCAGACCTCGGCGTGTTTGGTGAAGACCAGAGAACAGGCGCTGCAGCACCTTCCCTGTGTTGAAACCCCAGCCCAGCACATCCGAGATGAGTGATTGCGGCAAGCGTTTCACCTCTCTGAGCCTTTCTAGCGAAGCTGGGATCACAAGCATCCAACTGCCCTCCCTCCCCACGTGTGGGTGAGCAGCTCTGGGACGTCTCATCGTTCCAGGTGTGATGATGTTCAGACAGCATTGTTGGAATGAGAGAGACAGAGAGAGAGAAACAGAGAGAGAGACAAAGAGAGACAGAGAGAGACAGAGAGAGACAGAGAGAGCGACAGAGAACACAAGCCAGGAGGTTAACCTTTAAGATTCCACAAAGCCCTAAGAAATAGGGAGAGAGACTCCTCCCGCAGGGTGCCAGGCTCCTGGGGCAGCTGGGCAGGGCCATTGGGGGATTGGCCAGGAGGGTCACCCCATGGGCGGAGTCTCTGCAGCCCGAGCCCTGGGCTGGAACTCGGCTGGAAAGCCGGGGGTGGGAGTGGAGGGCTCTTCTCACCCCTCTCCCCTTCGTGTAGGTCTGCTCTGCACACTGCAGGCGGCTGGGTTTGGAGACAGCGAGGAAGAAGCCTCCTACTTGTCTTGGGGGGTGTTGGCACTTCATCTCACTCACTGTGCGTCTCTGAAGTCATGCAGACCTAGGCTCAGATTCTCTCCTGTGGTTCCCGGCTGTGTGACTGGATCAGTTTCCGCAACCTCTCCCTGCTCCCTGCAACCAGGTCCTCAACATCTCCTGAGCCCCTTCCAGAGACCATGGATTGGGCGGGCACTGGTTTCCGCACAAGCAGCACAGGGACACCAGGCTTGTTGTGAGGCTGAGTGACAGCGTGTCCCACGCCTGCCCCTGCCTGGCCCCTGCCCTGGAGATGCCAGGTACCCGGTTCTGACCCCACCCCTTCTGCAAAACTCAGTCTGTTAGAGATTTTTCCTTTGGAATCACCGGGCTTTTTAAAAAATAGAAGATGTGATAGAGTTTGTCGTTGTGGGTGAGGGAAGTCCCCTAAAACAGGAATCTAGTCACTTTGGTGAAATTACTACCTTTCCTAATAAGAAGTTACACTGTCAGTTTCTTACACACACACACACACACACACACACACACAAACGACAGTTAACTCAAGAACCAGTTACATAAAGAATGTTCCATCTCCAGTCTCTGCTTACCACATTTAAATGTTCTTAATCCCAATTAGGAAAAATAGGATTTAGCCAATCCTCCTGGGTTCCCGTCCCAACTCAAGCGTTTACCCTCTACTTGACCTTGAACACATTACCTAATAACTCCAAAGCCATGTTTTCATCTATAAAATGAGACTTCTAAGTGTCTGTCCTATGTGGTTATCGTAGAGTAGATTCATATATACACATATACATCACATATGTAGCTTTTGAATAAAGCCTTTTTTATTGCAGTAGCATTGGTTTACAACACAGTTTTAGGACTACATACATGTGCATACATGTTTCTTAGTGGCTATTTGACATAGAAGGGACTCAGCTAATATCTATTTCCTCTTAACCTGTAGAATGTTATAAAAGACAGCATTTCCCAACCCCACCTTGTGGCTCTGGGTCGTATGACCAATTCTAGCCAATGAGAAGGGTCCAAATGATTCCTGGGACTCCAGGGTGGTCTCTTTAAAAGGGAGTGGTTGTGCCCTTCTCATTCTCTGCCATCTTTCTGCTGGTTCAAACTTAAGACGTGATGGTGGCGCTGCAGCAGCCCCATTTAGACCATGAGGTCCTAGAATGAAAACCAAATGCTGGGATGATGCAGCAGAAAGATAGCAGACTGTCCCTTCCAAGCCCACTCTGAAGCCAACCCCCGATTTCTTTGACATGCATGGAAATAAACTTCTGTTTTGGGTTGTCTATTATATGCTGCTGAACCTATTCCTAAGCCAGAGGCACATATATGAGCAGAGTTCTTAGCAAATCACTTTCTGTTATTGTTGTTGCAATCAGGATGTTCCACTTCTTTGGGGGTGGGGGAGAAGATGATTCACAAACAGGTAATGAAAAATGATCCCTTAATGAGTGAAAAGTTGCAGGAAACAAGCTACACATCTGGAGGATCTTAGAAAGATCTATCTACCTACCTGCCTACCTATCTTTAGTGGTTATGGTGAGCTGTTTGCGTCCTTCTATCCCCAGCAGGACTGCAAACTAGACAATGATCCCCCACCCTCAACCCTTGCAGGGAAGGAGCTGAGGGCAAACCTCACCCCAGACCCCAGTCCCCACCTCGGGAAAAGGGTTAGGTCCCGGCTGAGATTATGCCTGGCTGCATCTGGGGTGCAAAAGGCAATTTCTGGCTCTGCCTCAGATGAAACCAACCTCAGCTCAGCGGAAAACGCGCTGATGTTCCTGCTGGAACAGAAATCCATCCGACGGTTTTGAGAGGGGGTTGTGTGCGGCGGGGTTGTTTGCCTTGTAAAACAATCTGCCTGCGTCTTGTCTTGTGACAGCAGAGAAAGTCTCTGAGGCCAGGAAACTGTTTTTGATGTGGAGGGGAAAAATGGATTTAGCAGTTCCAGCCGGCTTTAGGCTTCTGGAAGCTTTGTGCAACCTTGCAAATTTATTGTTTTCCAAATTGCATGAATCCAAGGGGTTTCCAAGGAGATGCCTGGCTCAGTACAGTTTTCCCAGTTCAGGAAGGGAGAAGGCAGCTTGGGAGACTTTTCTATTCAAACGGGGGAAGGTTTTCAAAGCTCCAGGTCAGCCTCAAGGAAGGCATATTGGAGGGCTGGGGAGGGCCCTTCCCAGAAATCCAAGACATGACAGCTCCAGTCTCCAGTTCTGCACCCTCGACATTTGGGGACAGCTGTTTCATCGTTGTGGAGCTGCCTGTACATTACAGAGGTTTAGCGGCATCCCTGGTTTGTATCAGCCTCTGTGTTCCCCATCCCCAGTTGTGTCAATTGAATGTCTCCAGACATTGGCAAAGGCCACAGAGGAGCAAATCCACACCAGATGAGGACTAGCACCCCGAGGGGCAGTTACTGAGTGGACCCTGTCACAGTCGCTTCCATCCAGAGGTGTCTGGGCCAAGACAAACAGCAATTGCTGAGAAGCATTCTGGGGCCAGGTGTCCTGAAAGTCCTGGAGGAGTTTAGAAATGGGTGAGGGCTCCCCACTAGAGAGAACACAGGTATGACCCTATGAAAATTCATTGTAATCCACTGCTCAGTCTTTGAGGGTCTCTGTCTTAATACTTCCCACCATTTTTAATTATATATACTTATTTTTAAGTAAGTGTCTCCCCCGCTGGTATGTAAGTCCCCTGCAGGCAGGATCTTGTCCCTTTGTGTTGTACTCCCTAGCACCGAACTCAGTCTAGAACACAGGAAGTGCTAAGGAATCTGCTTTGGGGGTTGGGGGACTGAACATTGCTGCATGCCTACACCCGGAAGATGCAGTTGGAGGACTTACTAAATTCAAATTCAAAGCTGGGTCCCAGAAATGTCTGCTTCAGAAGATCTGGGATGGAACCTGGGGTCTGCATTTCTAAACAAGTGCCCAGGTGCTGTTGATGCTGCTGGGCCAAGGACCACACTTTGAGAACCTCTGGGCTGAACTCTGAACCTTTGGTTCCCGATCTTGGCTGTCCAGTAGAAGCATCTGGGGAGCTTTTCGTGGGTCAGATACCCAGGCCACACACACACCTCGAACAGTTAAATCAGAACCCCTAGAGATGATTTGGGTGATTTGGGTGATTCCCAGAACTGTCCACTACAGGTTCTTGATCCTCACTGGTAGATTATGCCTTTTCCCAGATTAGGAAACTCAGATTTGGTGGCGTTCACTATTTCCCCAAGATCCTTTAATTGTACCAAAATTCAGCCCTGATCTTTTTATTCCAGGTGCCATTTTCTTTCTGTCACTTTGCTTGGCCCTCCCTTTCAGCAGGTGAGAAATCACAGCATGCTTTTTTTTTTTTAACCACAATTATTGCCAATATTCACTTACTAGGGGACCCTTGTGAGGTGACTAGTGTTCACAAGGGTCTCTTATTCTCACAGCAAATGTCTGTCAACCATTCTCGCTCCCACTTGATGGAAGGGGAAACTGAGGCAAAGAGAAGCAGGGCAACCTGACCTCAGCTGGGAAGCCAGGATGTGCTTGCAAGGAATCCAGAATGAAAGCCAGCCACCTGTACTGCACTGTGGGGCTGGGGGATGAAGAATGTCAAGATGGAAGGGGAATTTGGACCTTGGTTGAAATGAGGCAAGCAGCAGCATAGCTGGGAGTGCAGGCCGTACTGAGGTGCTGCTGTGGACAAGTCACAACGCAGAAGAAATTAGAAGACTGTCAGGATATAGCCATACCTGGGAAATGCCAAGACCACTCTGCCTCCACCAGGCTGCCTCTTACATGCTTCCTGTTTCAGCAGTGACCAGTTGCAGTGATTGCCCCACCCAGAACTTGCCATCAAAGCGCATGATTGGCTAACACCTATTGATGAGTGCACTGGGAAGAGAGAAGTAAAGGCTTCCCAGAGTGTTAATGGTATTTTCAAAATGAGTTCAAAATAACCTCATTTGAACTGCTCCGGCCCCCACCGGCCACATCCTGACCCTTGCTCATTCCCGCCTCCTCTGCTGTCTGTCCCTCCAATTTCCTGCATTTTTGGCTACCTTCCCGACTCTGGACCTTGGCTCTGTTTTCCTGATCCCAGCAGCTGTCTGACTTGGCAGCATCCCTGTGGACAGATCACTGATGATGCCACCCTCCGTCCTCCTGCCTGGCGCCTCGCCATTTGGCAGAACGGCTGACATCTGAGCTCCCTGAACCCCTCATGCTGGATCTCTCAGTGCACACCACCCAGGTGCCGTGAGGCCTGATTCTGCCTGGCGCTCAGGTGAGCATCAGGTACATGGACCTACCCACGGGACCTGAGCTGGCTCTCAGCGCGCACACCATCTCTACAACTACTCAACAGCTTTCTTCCAGTCAACTCCTTTTTCAGCCTTCAACAAATGTATTTAAAATGGAATCTTTATATTATTGCCCTAAGTGAAAAACAAGTATCCCTTGTCATCACAATAGAGAAAATGGAAAAAAGTCAGTTCTGTGGTCTGTCAAAGGTTCTAAACTGGCCTGAGGCTGGGTGCCTCGCTGCTAGAAAGGGAGAACACACTTGAAAGAGACAAGATGAAGACACGTTAGCATCCTCTGATGTCCTGCTCCTTGACTTTACCACAAGGATTGATGCAGAGACCTTGAAAAGAGACTGAATTTCTTACTGATAGGATGGGTGCTTAGGGTCTGGGCCTGCCCCTCCTCAGCAGACTGCAGACTGCTGGCTCCACTGCCCCCGCCTGGGCCACTTTTAGAAACCAGCAGGCAGCAGCTTGGCTGCCAGCACCACTGGATGGGATCCTGCTGCTTGCGAAGCACAAAAGCATTTCCCATCGGCGATGGCTTCCAGACCTTCTTGGACAAACAGAAGGGCTGAGGGCAGGGGCTGGGGCACTCAGGTGCTGGCGGTGGGCCTGCAGACCCCATATCTTTCCACCCCGGCTTTGCCTCTGGGACTGGGGTGAAAGGCTGGTTCTGTCAGTGTTAATGTGATGAAAACCCCAAAGGCACTTCAGGATAAAAGCCAAGCCTTTCAAGGTTAAAACTCACAGTCCCTCTGATTTCTGTTAAACTCTCTCCCCGCCTGGTTGTTTTGCACACGTGCTTTCTCCTGATGCTCACACAGAACAGACCCTGCAATGCACAAGCCTCCAGGAGCCAGTGAGCAGAGGGGAGGTGCACCCGTTGGGGGCACTGGGGTGTGTGGAGAACTGAGCAGGCTAGGGCCAAAGACTGGGGGTCGGGGGCACCTCAGGCCAACTCTTCCCCATAGAAATGGGGGCTCAGAGTTGCTAGAGCTACCAAGATTTCAAGAGATTCAGGAAAATCTAGCTTTTGCATGTAAACATTTGTTTAAACATTTGCTTAAAAATGTTTAGAGCACACAATCCAGGCACACATATGTCCACTCTACTGGACCTCAAAGCCCATCGGCAGGTGCGTGGCAGACAAATTGCAGTAATGGACACAACAGGGGCTGGGTGTGCCCACCCACTACCAACCCATAGCACCCCACTGCTTAGCACGAAGGAGTCAGCTGGAGTCTCAATTATGCTACGGAAAAAAGCCAGTGGAAGTAGCTAGACTAGGGTATGCCCCCCTGTAGATGATGTTCTAGATGAAATGCAAGCTCCTCTCTAGTGGCAGAAAGCAGGTCAGTGGTTGTGTTGGGAGTGTGGGTGGAAGGTGCAGGGAAGTGCTGACGGAGGGGTGCACGGATGGGGATACTCCCTTAACTCACGTATGGTTCATTATATACATGTACATTTTGACATATATATATGTATGTCAAAACCTCTCAAAGTGTATACTTGAAACATGTGCAGCTAAGTCAGTGTCACGAATAAATCTGTCAAAAGGCAGAAGCAAGGGCCCAATTTGACCCATGGGTTATTGCTGTTGATTCTGATTTACATCACCCAATCTACATTTACTTATTACAGAATTTACAGCACTTCACGAATTTCATGGGCTGCTATAGTTATCAAGGTGGAGGTCACTGCGGGGTCCTGACAGCAGTGGTGCCCACCAGGCCTAGCCAGGGTGAAGGGGGTAGCCAAGGACTCTGGGGCTATCACACAGAGAGAGTCTGACACTCATACTCTCTGGCTAAACTCTCAAGGTTTTCTGAAAACTCCAGAGCAACTGAACAGATTCTAGAAATTTTCTCTGTAAACCCAGTTGGTCCATTCAAGGATTGAATGCCCTCTTAACTAGCTGCCAGCTAATCAGTTGGCACAAGTGAAAGCAAACAGAGCTGTCAGAGGCACAGCAAGGATCCAGGCAAGAGATGGTGGAAGCTGGGGCCTGGGAGGAGGCAGTGGGAAGTGATAAGGTGCTGAGTAAACCCAAGTGGATTAGCTGAGGGAGTGGATGTGGGTGGGGGAGAAAGAGGCGTCCACAGGGACTTGACCTAGATGTCGGAGCCCCTGGAAGTGCCTGGAAGCATCTGGAAGTGAGAGCCAGCAACTGAGATGGGAGAGCTCCTGTGAGCAGGCAGGAGGTGGGATTTCTGCAGTGGGCTTCTCCGGGTTGCTGCCTTGGGCCACAAGGAAGCCTGCAGCCCATGTGAGTGGGGCCTCCAGAGAGGAAGCAGGGAAACACGATCTGTCCCTTTGACAGCCTGACAGAGGCTGTGCTTCTAGCTTCTCCTGATCCCCCAGCTCATAATACCACTGCTGCCTCTGCACACACCGGGCGCGGCCCCGGGTATTGGTCCTTTGAGGGAGGAATGACTGGCCTTGGCTTGTGAGCTTGGAAGCAAAATGCAATTAGAGAAAATCTGATTAGAATTGGACCACTGAGGCTTACCATTTGGAAGGATTTGGTTCCCCCAGTATCCTGAATTTGGAAGAGAGGAAGCGAGAGGGAGGAAGGTAGGAGGGAGCAGGGGATGATACAGCTGCTTACCCAGATGTTTGGCAAATCAACACGTCCTGCTACCTACACTCTTGCTACTTCCTACGGGCAGCTTGGGCATACCCCTCCCCCACCCTCAGTGTGGTCAAAGTGAATGCATATTCTCAGGCCCACACAGGCTGCTCAGTCTTGCATTTTGATGTAATCCCCGGGAGATGTTGGTGACTCCTGCACATGCAGTAATATTTGACACACTCAGGTCTATGTTGCTGACGATTTCAGGTGGCGGCATCCTTGAGAAGTGATTGTCACTGTCCCGAGTGGCATCACTGTCCTACTAAGAGAGCTCCCTTTCCACCACATGGGGGCACAGAAAGAAGATGAGGCCCATCAACCAAGAACGATTGCACACTGCTGCATCTGCACACACCAGGCATGGCCCGTGGTATCGAATCTCTAGAACCTTGACCCGGGGCTTCCTGGTCTTCAGAATTGTGAAAAATAAGAGTCCATTGTTTATAAGCCACCCAGTCTATTACAATTTTGTTATAACAACTGAAATAGATGAAGACAATGGTAAGTTTCTATTACAAAGAGTTTTCCTATGAAAAAGGAAAGAGAAAGAGAAAGGAGAGAAGACAAAGCCTGAAATTAAACACATCCACACATCGGTCTTTAAAAAACATGGACACACAAGCCAGCATCATTGATTCCTTTCCTCGTGGCATGAGGACGGGGGTGTGGTTGTTGTGTGCCAGGAAGTGTGCTAAGCCAGGCGTGGACTGGGGTGTACAAAATGGAATCTGTAGAGATGTGGACAAGTAAATCAGTTAATACAGTAAAATCCGAGTCACAGATACAGGACTGGAGCACTCAGCCAGCGAGCTCACCCACTTTAACTTGGACACTTCTCACAGCATATCTGAGGGCACAATCAGTCTCCATTCTACACACGAGAAGGCCGAGGCACAGAGATCGGGGAGGTTGTCCAAAGTTCCAGAGATGGTGGAGGCAGCATTCACACCCATGAGTCAGGCTCAGACTCCTGCTTCTGACCACACACCACAGGTGGGAGAAGGACCTTAAACTACATAAAAAGCTACATCTGTAGCCGGCCAGCTATAATCTGTGGGCTCTATCTAGCCTCCATCCTAGTTTTGTAAATAAAGTTTTATTGGCATACCGTCACCGCTGCCTAGTTTGTAAATAAAGTTTTATTGAAACATCGCCATACTTGTACACACACTGGGTGAATAGTTGTGACAGAAACCTTACACTCTTCAAAGCTGAGATATTTATTCTCTGGCCCTTCACAGAAAAAGTTAGTCTACCTATTTTCAAGGGTAATGAAGCTCACAGGGAAAAGTTCAGTGGAGGAGGGAAGGCACTCTCCATGCCCTGTTTCCCCTCCCCTCTGATGCCACCACAGTGCAGGTGGCACAGAAGCCCTCCAGCTCCTCCCACGCCCTCCCTGAGTCTGCTCTTGCTCTCGGCCATCCCTTCTCCACACAGAGGGAAAGAAATGCCCTGAAGGGTAAATCTCCCATCGCCACTGGAAAGGCGCCCAAGTTCTCAGAACAAAATCCAAGGTCCTGGGGCCTCCCTGGTGGTGCAAGGGGTAAAGTCTCAGCACTATGAAGCTATCCATACCCACTGCAGCCAGCAATGGTTTGATCCCCGGCCAGGGAGCTGACCCACATGGAGCAGCAGACCTCTCCTGGCTTACCCGCTGCTCCCCTCAGCAGTGTATTTCAGTCAATCTGCCTGTTCTGTTCCCCACTCTGTCTCTGGTGAGTCCTCTCACCCCCCACACCTCTGGCCTGCGCCCCAGCTCTTGTATGCATAAATAAATAAAATAAATCTTTTTTAAAAATCCACAAAGTCCTGCAGGACCTCCCAGGACCTGCATGACCCAAGCTGGCCCTTCCTCATCTCCTCGCACTTGCACCCCTTCCTGATGCGCTGTCCTCCTCTGGATGCCACTCCCCAGCCATCTGCTGCTAATGTGAATGTCATCTGCCTGGCTGCCTCACCCTGGCAGGTCCCCATGGGAATCTCTGGTGCATCCTGGCCTCTTTCCTTGTGATATTTATTACAACCTTGTGATTACTTTAGAAAAACTTCTGTTTTCTCTGCTTCCTCCACACTGCAGGCCACAGGGTGGCCTGTGTGGGTGGGCTCTCACCAGTCCTATAATTCCATAAAACCCTTCCTACAACCACCAGCCCCCTTTCAATATATGGGGAGTGTTGTTCTTCACACAGGTTTAAGGCCGGCCCCCACCCCTGCTTGCCACTTCCAACCAGACTGTCGGCACCAAGTCCTTCCTGCGTGTATATTTTCACAGCCACCGCTGCTTGCCAGCCAGAATGCACGTTCCTTTGTGGGGTCCCCAGTCCTTGTTCTCAGAGCTATTGTCTCAGTGCCCAGAGTGCCTGCTGGTCAAGCTAAACGTACAGTCAGGCAGGGGGCCTCTCTCCAGGGCAAAAGTCCTGGCAGGAGGAACACACTTTGGGAAACCAGTATCTGCTGAGAAGAGCCGGCAGAAGAGAGAATAGAGATAATATGCTTTGACCAGCAGGAACAACGGAGCCCCCAGGCAACAGCCCCTGGGCACTCCACCCCAGCTCAGGCCCCTATTGCGCATCCCCCACGCATGTGCACTCCCCGCGTGTGCTCTCCCATCGTGCTCGCCCGACCTTTGCACCTGATGCTAATAAACACGAGGCTGCCTTGGGAGGGCGCTGCACATTACTCCCGGGGTAGCCCCTCTGGGCTGCTTACTGCTCCACAGGGGCTTTGGCAACCTCTCTCACCCTGCGGCTCCCAACGCTGCCGCCCCCCACGCGACACCCCCTGAGAAGTGGGGCGAGGGGCCTCTTTGTGTGGCTCCTCTTCTTGCTCCTGGCACCTGCACAGCAGCTGGCACCCACAGGCAGGGAGGACGGACGCCACGCAGAGGGGGCTCCCGAGAGGACTAAAACGCGTGATGGTTTCAGTAAGGGAGACAGGAAAGGCCCTCGGGCGTGGGAGGAAGCAGGAGCCAGGGCAGAATTAGGGCAGCCTCTGACTCAAATTCAAAACCACCCTCAACAGTCCTGATGCTGCTCAAGTCTTTGAAGGTCAAAAGGTTACATTTCCTAAGACGCTGACGTGGGCAGAGAAGGTCTGCTCAGGCCTGCGCCCTGGCGCTCTGATATCTACCCCTGCCCTCGCCGGTCCTGCTCAGCCTGGTCCCTAGAGGAAGGGAAGGCCCTGGGGACCATCAGCAGACTCGTGGGTGCTGCTCAGGCCAAGCTCCAGTCTCCTTTATCAGACGAGCAAGGAATTACCCGGGAGCTGGCCTCCCCGAGGAAGCTCTCGGCCCGTGCCCAACTGGGGGTGGACAAGCTGACAGGCCACAGGAGAGGTGGACCAGTGAGAAGCCAGGTGGGGAGCAGCCAGGATGGATGCTGCTGAGGCCACAGGGAAGGCGAGGCCGAGGAGGGGACGGCGGCCCTGGCGCCCGTCACTCACCTTGGCCAGCTGCGTCTGCAGCTTGTTCTTCACGTCCGCGACCTCGGAGATGCGGGCCCTGAAGGCCAGGTTGGTGTCCGTGAACTGCTTCCACAACTGATCCGACAGCGTCTCGAAGAGGTGCTCGGCCTCCTCCATCAGCCGGATGCTGTTGGCCCGCATGTTCTGCGAGTGCCTGATGTTGTCGTTGCTGAACTTGGCCCAGGTCTCCGGCACGGAGATGCTACAGGAGGCACAGGGCAAACTGAGCCCCTGCGAGGCACTGGGGCCGGGGCAGGCCTTGGAGACCTGTGAATCCAGGATTTCTCAGGCTCTGCACTTGACCTTGGGGTCGGGATCGCTCTGTGTGGGGGTCCTATAGAGAATGTTGGGCAGCACCCCTGGTTGTTACTGCCGGTTGTGACAAACAAAAATGTCCCCTGGAGAAGGGTCCCGGTCCCCCGCTGCTGAGAACCACCCTGTTCATCGCACCCCATTCCAGGTGGGGCTACAGCAGCCAAGAGAGAGCAGTTCATGTGGTTGGAAGGAAAAGAGGGATGCGCTCCAAGACCTTTCCCTTAACATTTTACCCCGCTCCCCTCAAGCACCACGATGCACAGAGACAGCCAAGAAGCAGGCAAGGGCCAGACACTGGCCACAGGGTCCCCGCAATTCATAGCTGAGCATGCGGCCAGGCTGCCGACTTACTCATTCAGCGAACGCTCTTTGAACACCTCCTGCATGCCAAGCATCGCTCTGGGCAGCTGGACACAGCCATCGACAAGAACAGCAACATCCCTGTCCTCGTGGGGATAAGCGTCCAGAGGAGGGTAACAGACAATGAATAAAGAAGATATTTATACACAGTGTGGTATGCTCTGCACGCACTTAGGGAAGGGGTGATGAAAGAGACACATGGGATGGGGTCGTTAGGTGCCACTGGGTTGTAAAAGGAATAGCCCGAGGTGGGCCGGGGGCTCATGGACTAACCAATGCACAGAGGTGTCACCACCCTAACGTCCAAGGGCAAGGAGAGGTAGGAGGGGAGGAAACATGCAGGGGGGATCGCAGCTCCTGGGAGGGAGGAAGCAAGAGAATTAATCCCCAACATCTTTTCCCTCCAGCCTTTGTCTCCAGCTATGATCCTCTTATAGACTGAAGCCAACTGGGAACTAGCTGCCAAAGAGCATGAAAGGGGCCTCCCTGGTGGCGCAAGGGGTTAAGCACTGCACTATGAAGCAATCCGCAGGCTCTGCAGCACGAGTTCGATCCCCGGCGACAAGGGAGCAACACACATGGCGCAGCAGACCTCTCCTGTCTCGCCCGCTGCTCCCCTCAGCAGTGGATTTCAGTCAGTCTGCCTGTTCTGCTCCCCACTCTGTCTCTAGTGGATCCTCTCACCCACCCACCCCGCATCTCCAGCCTGTACCCCAGCTCTTGCATGCATAAATAAATAAATCTTTTTAAAAAAAAAAAAAAAAAGCACAAAAGGGCTTCTCCTGAGGCAGCCTCCACTGTAAGACAGCAGGGCAGCTGGAGAATGAATCTGGAGAGATGAATGGAGACTCAGGCTACATTAGAGAAGGTAAGCCAGGAAGGCTTCTCAGAGGAGGTGACCCAGAAGGGACTCAGTTTAAACAATAGGCTTTCTGGAAGAGTATAAATTCCTGCCACAGTATATTACAAGGGGGTTCTCCTCTGGACAGCCTTTGAGAAAGAGGAACACATTTCTTTGCACTGACATTAGTTCCTGGGGAAACCAGACTGGATAACTTTTCAAGGTCTTTTTTAGCTGGAAAGTCCCCAGTTCTTTTTTTCCCCCCTCCAGTTCTTAAATAAAGCAGATTTCTATTCTTGGGCAGTTGGGGGGAAAAAAACCTAAATTTTCTGAAATAGAAGCCTCTTTTCAGACATTTTAAAGTACAATGAGATTGCATGGTGAATAGAAATGTTAAAAAATATGTAATACGTGGCTGTTTTGTCTGTCTTTACAGCAGTGAGAGTCAAGCCAAAACAGGGGCTCGGGCTTCGGGAGAAGGAAGAGGGCACTGTGTCTGATCCAGACTCTTCACCCTACACCAACCTGAGACTCAGGGAGGTACAGTGCCTTACCCCAGGTCACACAGCTTCTCACCAGCAATGGAGGAAGGAGGAGGTGCCGCGGAGGGCAGGTAGGGACCTGCAGATTTACTGTGGCGTATCTCTTGTCACAGGTCAGTGTGGAGAGCAGCTGTCTCTAAGCCCTCAGCCTCCTCTGGGGCAGACAGTTGAGCTCCCCAGAGACTAAGCCGCTGACTCACATTCTCCTGCCTCCTCTCAGGCTTTGTGCCTTTGACAGCCATGTGCTTTCTGGAGCCTGTATCCCCTAAAAACAGCAAATTTAGCTGGGGAGGCAGGAAGATGCCAAATTAAAACATACCCCACCCCAGTGTCCAGCGTGGGCTCAGATGGCAGCTCTGCTGCTTGGCTGTGTGAGCTGGAGCCACCACGCCTCTCGCTGAGCCTTAGTTTCCTCTTTATAAAGTGGGAGAACATGGTGCCTACCCTGGGGTTGTTGAGTGACTAAATGTGAAGCTCCTATAACAACAGTGCTCGCTAAATGTTTCGCATTCACAAGACACTGTGTGAAGCCCTCAGCGCAGAGCCAACACGGTGAACTCAGACGAAGGCGCCTGCTGCCATAGTCCTCATCATCATGACCAGTTAACCTATGGCCATGAGAAGTCCATGAACAGACCCTGCAGCTCCCAGACTCCGTGCGCCCTCTACCTTGCCCAGACAAGGCCTTGCTGTAAGAAGAACCCAAACACAAAGCCCTGAGCTAGCATATCTGGGCATCAGTCAGTCACCACAAAGGGCAGCTGGCTCTCCAGTGGGGTAGCTGGATGAGGGATTTTAAATAGCAGGCTCCCCCTGGGCACGGAAATCAGCAGCCTGTCTGCCGAGGTGGCTGAACGTCTGGGGCGGGGGGGCCCTACAGGCTCTCTCTGCAGACCGATTGCTACAGGCCAGGAGGCCCCAGCCCCTCAAGTTCTGCTCACCTGGCTGCACTGTGGTGGGGGGAGGGGGGGCGCAGCCTTGTCAGGAGGAGGAGAGGCCTCTGGAGTTGTCATCGCCAGAAACTCCAAAGGGGCACTTTCACCCTCGTACCACGTTTGCTGAGGTTCCGAGCAGGGCCTGGGCTTGGGCCAAGGAGACTGCCAAGAAACTCCTTCCTCCTCCCTCTCTCCCTCCCTCCTCTCTGTCCTCCCGTCATCATTCTTTCATTCAACAAATATCTACTGCACACCCAGTAGATGCCAAGCACAACTCTATGTGCTGGAGAGTTAATGGAGGAGGCAGGGTGGATGCCCCCTCGGCCTGGGTCTGGAACATTTCTCAGTGCTCAAGCGCTCAGGCTCTGAGCTGCTGGTCCCTACGTCTTCATTCTGCATGAAACTCCACCATGCCGTGGCATGCCTACCACAGTGCCAGCTAGCAGCAGGCACCTCAGAGCTGTTGCGATGAGAAAGAGGTCATACAGCAAGCACTCACTAAATGCTGGCTGTTCTCACCCTCCACAGGGGCTCTGTGCTCCACGCTTCCCGTGCCCACCTCTTACACTCCTGGCCACCCAGGAGGTGGATACTATTATTCCAGAGGCACAGTGGAGAATAGGGGACTTGGCTTTGAATAGGTATCTTGGCTTTGAAGCCAGGAGGCCAGCCCTGGACTCCACTCTTAAGCCCCTATCAGTGCTGGGGGCGTCCAGTGGCTCTGAATTACAGCATCTCTGCTCACAGGGGTCTGGTCACCAGGGGTTAACCCGTGATGTGGTGAAAATCTGGATCATGCCTATTACAGGCATTGGCCGCGTGACCCTCACTAAGTCAACCACACACTTTTTGCTGGAATTTGCATCTCAGGCAAAGTGACAACACAGCTGATTAGCTCCCACTCCCTGGCTCCTTCAAGCTTCCAGAACCTTCCTCTCCAGCCTTCCTCTTGACTCTGTGGCTCTCCCCCACCTTCCATTAAATTGGATTCCATCACTTGCAACTGAGGATCCCCATCCGACTACACTGCCCCTGACTTGACAGTCCCCCAGGTCCCTCTTGGCAGGAGCAGATCCAGAAACCCTCGCCCCATGGGAGCAGCCAGGATGGGGGTTGAGCGCAGGACTTACGTGCCGTCGATTTTCTCCATGCCATGGAAGAAGTTGATGCAGTCTGACGTGTTCCTCAGGTTGAAACACTGCTCATCGATGAACTGGGCTGAGGTTTTGTTCTCGAGGTCCCTCTCCAGAGCGTGTTGAGCATCTCGGTTATCCCTGCGGGAGGCAAGGACTTATCCTGGTGTGTCTGGTGTCCTTTACCCAAGGCCCCAAGGCAGGTCATGCAAAGCCATTGCTGAAAGCCAAGTTCTGGGCCCCCAGGGGGTGCTGTGTCCACCCTCAGTAGCTTCGTAGCTCCCGTCTCAACTTGAAACCCCACCAGCAACCCAGGGCCTCCCCAATCATCCAATCCAAGCAGAACTGCTATTGTTTAGAGCAGGACAAGCATTGCTCTGAAGTACAGGGTCAAATGCTAAGTATTTCAGGTTTTGTGAGTCATGTGATCTCTGTTGCAGCTATCAACTCTGCACAAAAGCGGTCATAGGTACTATTAAGTGCAGGGTGTGGCTGCATTCCCATGAAACTTTATTTACAAAAGCGGGTGGTGGGGGCCTCCCTGGTGGCACAAGGGGTTAAATCTCAGCATTATGAAGGTACCCGCAGCCTCTGCAGCACGAGTTCCATCCCCGGCCAGGGAGCTACCCACATGGCACAGCAGACCTCTCCTGTCTCCCTGCTGCTCCCCTCAGCAGTGTATTTCAGTAGATCCACCTGTTCTGTTCCCCTCTGTCTCTGGTGAATCCCCCCACCCCTGCATCTCTGGCATGCACCCCAGTCCTTATATGCATGAATAAATAAAAATACCAGTTCACCCTTTGGACAAAGCCTGAAATCTATTTAAAACAATTCACACAAATCTTTGTGGCTGATGCTATGCCTGGCATACAGGGAAAAGACATGAATAAGAGTCACTACCATCAAGTTACTCACAGATTTGTGCAAAAAAATACAGTTTAAAAAAAAAGAAAAACAAAACAAACAGTCAAATATAGCACAGAATGGTAAGGGCAACCGTGCAGGTTTAACACAGAGGAGGGAGGAAGCCACTAAATCAGCTGCGGGTGGGCCGGGAGGGTCCCAGAGGAGGTGTCTGAGCTGGGTTTCCCTACAACAGGAGTAAATGCTGTGGACGAAGTTGGGCGGCAGGAGATGAGAATTCCAAGCTGCAGATACCAAATGCAAAAGCTGACAAGTTACACAGTGTCTGGGGACCCCAGAGCAGCTCATTAAATCTGCGGAAGCAGGTACTAGGTGGAATCAGAGGTTAGGAGGCGTCTAGGACTTGGTGGAGTTAGGGAATGGAAAGTCAGGGGTTGGGCGGAAACAGGGCCTGGGTGGAGTCAGGACTGGTGGAGTCAGGGCCTGGGTGGAGTCAGGGACTGAGCCAGGTGTGGACTATGGGGCAGAACCAGAACTTGAGCAAGCAGGGCTGGTATCTTGGCTAAGAAGCTTAGACTTAAAACCTACTGTTTGCCCAACTTCTGTCTTTGAGAACCATATTTGAGATTCTTTCCCTATTTCCAAAATGTTATTCTGGATGATAATGCAATAAATTATATTTTATATACAATATAAATATATAATAAATAATAAAATAGCCAACAATTATTCTGTAATATTAGTTGCAATTCTTTTTTAAGAATCACTTTTAAAATATAAACAGGGCCTCCCTAGTGGCACAAGCGGTTAAGCACCGCATTCTAAAGCAATTTGCAGCCTCTGCAGCCTCTCCCTGCTGGCCAGGGAGCAACCCACATGGCGCAGCAGACCTCTCCCGACTTTCCTGCTGCTCCCCTCAGCAGTGTATCTCAGTGGATCCACCTGTTCTGCTCCCCACTCTGTCTCTGGGGAATCCTCTCACTCCCCACACCTCTGGCCTGTACCCCAGCTTTTGTATGCATAAACAATCTTTTTAAAAAATAAAATATAAATGAATATATTTTTTAAAAGGAAAATGACACCACTACCTTTAAAGGAAAACCCGTAACCCTTTCTTTGGCAGAAAGTCACTTCAATATAAATACTCAGTAAACACAGAATCCTCGCTAGACTCTGTCATCTCTAGAAGCTTTTAGAACTGAACCCTTTTTCTCTGTCCCTCTTGGTTGAATAAAAGAAATTAGTCAACGATCAAGATATAACCACTGATTGGGACTTCAGCCTTGCACTGGTTAGAGGAGCTGAAAGAGAAAAAGGAAATAGGGTTTAAACTTGACAAGTCAGTTGATGTCCAGACTCTGCTTAGGGCCACCCTTGTCTCTCCCCTTCTTGACCTCTCTCCTTTCTGTCTCTCTCTCTGCTGCTGTCTCTGTCTCTGTCTACCCCTCTCTTTCTCTCTGTGTCTGTCTCTGTTGCTTTCTCTCTCTTTTTTTTACAGATTTATTTTATTTATTTTATTTTATTTTATTTTATTTTATTTATCTATGCATACAAGAGCTGGGGTACAGGCCAGAGGTATGGGGGTGAGAGGACTCACCAGAGACAGAGTGGGGAGCAGAACAGGCAGACTGACTGAAATACACTGCTGAAGGGAGCGGCGGGAGAGTCGGGAGAGGTCTGCTGTGCCATGTGGGTAGCTCCCTGGCTAGGGATAGAACTCAGGCCAAAGAGGTTATAGTGCTGAGACTTGACCCCTGAGCCACCAGGGAGGCCCTGCTTTCTCTCTAGGTTTCTCTCTGTCTTGGGGCCTCTGCTCTGTCTCTGTTTATCATTTTCCTCTTTTCTTTCCTGCAGTGGACATTAGGAGCAAGGGGGGATGGGGGTGAAGGGCTTCAGGCATGCCAGAGCAAGGCAAGAAAGCCGATGGTGCGTCCCCCCTGGGTACATGGGGTCATGCTGCGGCAGGAGGCACCTCCTGGGGCGTTCAGGCCTTCTGAATTGGCAGGGTTGTGGAGAAACAGGGCCCCGTCCAGCTAATGAACTGCATGTGATGAAAGACCAGAATGCAGAGAAGAAACAGGCCAGGGCATTAGAGGGGAGCTTGGGGCCTCTGGGTCCCTGCTCAGCCAGTGCAGACGCTGGCCCTGGCAAGACCCTGGGAGTGAGGGGGCAGCCCCTCCCTCGTCCCCTGGGCCCACGACAGAGACCCTGGCCAGAGTCAAGTCTTACCCAGCTGTCAGCCACCAGGAAAAGCCTGAATTTGGCTCCTACCCAGCCAGGTGGAGCCCTTTCTGCTTCACTGGGCACCTGTGCGGTGAGGACACGACCCTGCCGGGGTGCAGGCCTCGGGCCTCACCCAGAAAACCACAGTCCACAGCCCCAGCCTGCCCGTGCCTGTCAGCGGTAGAGCATGCCCCGGGGGAAGCAGACCCTGAGTTCTGTTCGGCTAATGAGACTCTGGATTACTGGGGTGCACCGGCCATACGGGCTGCGGCCTCTAAGGTGTCTGGCATCATCTGACAAAAGGGGTCACTGCCCAAGGCCAAGCAGCCCCGCTCCAGGACACCCTAGCCTCTGTCCTGGCAGAGACCCCCGCCTGTCCCCATTCTCCCAGCCTCCGCCTCAGTTGTCTCTGTCTGCAGCGGCCGGTCCCAGCACCGCCCCGTCTCTTCCTCCACATCTGTCTCCCCTCCACCCTCTGCCACGGCTGCCTCTGACCCTCCGTCCCCTGCCTCGTCTCTGTTTATCGCCATGTCTGCCTCGCTCTCCCGCTCATGTCAGGGCCCATTCTGTGTCTGTCTCCGGCGCCTCTTCATCGCCTGGGACTGGACGGCTCCCTACCCCAGTTCTTAGGTCCAGCCCCCCACTTCCAAGTCCGGGTTTTTGTTCACTCTGCCCCCCAAACCGTCCATTTCCCCAAACTCCAGCCCTCTTGTCACTCCAGCACCGAGTTTTGCCACAGTCCTGGGTGGACCACAAACGGAAAACCATTCTCTCTTGCCAAAAATCAGTGGTCATAAAAATAAGGGCAAGAGAGACATAATAAAACGCAGGCGTGCCCCGTCCCAGGAGCTCCCTTTCTTAAAACATCCCTGCTGGAATGGAACTAGGTAAGGTGCTTTACAAGCGTATTAATGTACAGACAGATATTAGGCAAACCACACATTGACCAGGGGGAGGGGAGCGGTCAGGAATCGGAATGGGGTGCGCAGAGCCTGACTGCACCCCTGCTCCCACCCTCAGGCCTCTCAGCCGCCGCTGTCTCTGCATCTCATTTCACACCCTGCACCTCCATATGTCCCTGGGCTCGCTGCCCGGCCACGTGCTTTGGCCCGCTCAGGGCTTGACCGCACGGTCCTGGGTATACTGCATCCCGGGGGTTCTCTCCTATCCCCGCCCGTTCTCACTCAGTGGAGTCAAGGGGCTTCTGTGTGTGTATCGGGGAGAGGGGAATGGGTGACTGCTGTTTCTGGGGTACAGTGAGCCAGGGCACCAATATCCCAGAATCCATTTGCAAGCTGCCTGACTCCGTAGGGAACCCTCTAGGCTGCCCACGTGCCCCCAAGGTAGGAAGGCCAGTCCTGGCAGGGTGGCCAGGCCTGCCCTCTCTCTCTGAGTAAGTGGAGGGAACCCTGGAGAAGCAGCCTGATGAGAGCTATAGCCAGCACCCGGCTCATGGAGGGAAGGCTTCCCGGGAGCTGGTGCCAAGGGCTATGCCAAGGCCTCGCCACAGGCCCCAAGCCCTGTAAAACTCAGGTCTCCTTAATTAGCAGGAAACCTCCTGACTTGTCATGCTGCCAATTACATAACCTTCCAAGAACAAAAACCTGCTCCTTTTGAAGACTGTAGGCTGACGGCGTCCGCCTGTCCCCTTGGAGATGCGTTGGCCCCTCACCGATTGCCCAATGCCACCCACTCTCTGCTACTCATTCTCAAGGTTCCAAACTTGCCCAAGGCCAATATCTTTTGCCAAGGCCTTCACGAAAACAAGGCCCACCAGTGAGGCACCGGCTCATGAAATCAGTTGGGCTCATCTCAGAAACATCATCCTGGCAGATTGGAATCACTAGTGGCAGCAGCATTTACACCACAGAAATTGGCAAAAGCTACTGCTCAGGATTTTTTTTTCTTCCCAGGAAAGCTGGTTGCTAAACACTTACCAGCCCACCTGACCCAAAGGACCACCTGTAGCCACGGAGTCCATCTGGCTTGCCCCCAGAAACCTGGGGGACCCCAAACAAACTCCAAGGAGAGAGAAAGAAGCAGCCCTTACCGCATCTGCATATCAATTCTTTGAGCTAGTTTTCTCATCTGTTCTTGGCAACATTTTAGCAAATCTACTTCCTGCAATGAAAAATGTCAGAAAGAGAGGAGTCACGCAGAATCCCACGGCGTCCTGTCTCCCAGGCCAGCCTCTCCTTGTCCACTCTCCACCCCACGGCTGAACTATCTGTCCCACGGCGTCCTGTCTCCCAGGCCAGCCTCTCCTTGTCCACTCTCCACCCCACGGCTGAACTATCTGGACAGGGTCCCTTTTGGGCCTCAACCTGCATGAGCTAAGGGGGGCTGTGGAGCTTCCCCACCCTTGGCCCACCATCCCTCTCTGAGCACTTCCTGATTAAAAGAAAAGTTAGCACGACCTACTGTTGCCAAACACTCACTTGTTGATTATGTTATCATTGAATTAAATAACGTATATGAAATGACAGTGTGTGTGGCATATAGCAGGTGCTCAATAATTATTAACTTTTGTTATTATTAGTTTATTATTGGGGTGTTGACGATGATGGTGGTGGCGGTGATGCCCTCTTTGGGGATAAAGAGACTGAAGGTCAAGTGACCCCAGTTCTTTCTGTTTCTAAGCCACAGTCCAGGTCCCCACCACCTGTGCTTTCTGAGCCCTAACTCTGCCCAGGGTCTCAGGGACCTCCCTGGCCAGAAGCCCTCGTTCCTCCCTCAGAGCAGGTGGTGCTTTACCTGGATAAGGTTTTTCTCCACGTTGTCATGGACCAAATCAATCCCGATCCTCTTCTCTCTCTGGTACAGACACTCCAGGGCCACCTGTCGGGGCGGCGAGAAGGGTTGTGTTCTCCCTGCCTCTGCATAGCCCGAGTGGGGCTGACTCAGGGTCTGTATTTTCCAAAGGAAGCCTGGCTACTTTGGGGGGCCTCGTCACTGTGCATTTGGGTGGGCTTCTGCCTACCCCTCTCCCTTAATGCTTCAGGACCACCAAAGCATTAAGGGACTCACGTAAATAAAGGATAAAGTAGCGTCCCCAGAATAGACAGTGTTCAAATTTCTTGTTGGCTGTAGTCACCAGGAGTGATTGGGGGTAAGACTAACGCCCCCTCCAATAGCCTCCACGAGCTGCCCCAAGCCTTTCCAAACTGTAACAATAACAGGGCAAACTCTCTGTTTCAGTGGAGACCCTCTTCAAGCAGCGACGGCCTAAAGTTTTACCTTCTGGAAGGACACAGGGGAGATGGGAGGGTGAAACTGGGTGGGGAAATGGAGGAGGACAGGTCCTCTTGCGTCCACGTTCTCTGGGCCCAGCCTTTTCCAGGTGACAAAACAACACGGACTCACTGGCAGGACTTGCCAACCACACAGAACCCAGAGCATTCCCCAGGGACAGGATGCTGGGGAGCAGAGAAGCACCACTAGGTGGCAGCAGACCCCAGGGGAAAAGGGAGCATTTGGAAGCAGCAGAGACTTCTGGACACTCCCTGCCCCACACTAGTCACTGGGGGGAGCACATTCGCCACCACCCCCTGCCCTGCCCATTAGAGTGGGGCTGGCTGTCGACATAGTGACAAGGAACAATAGACATTTTCTTCCTTTTAATATAAAGTGTAAATAAAATACACCTTGGGACATTTTGCTATTATTTCTATTATATAATACAGTATTATCTCCTTAAGAATAGTCTTATATTTTCAAAGTAGATTATACTTTAGAAGGTTTATATTTAGATAGGGTTTCACATAGAATAATCTTTAGACTAGTTAGCTCCTGCTGATGTTATTATGCAACCCAAGTAAGAAGCACAGCTCGACACATTCTGTACTCGTGCCTGTGATCAGCATCTGAAGCTCATCTTATATAAAGGTCCCTATCCCAACCAACCCCTATGCAGAGAAATTCTGGAATCACGAACAGTCAGAACATCCAGAAATAGGAGGTGTGTGGCCACAAACCCCACCAGGGGCAAACTCAGTTGAAGGCCCCCCACGCTCAGGGGTCCTGGAATTGTTAAGGGGAAAAGGCTGTCCTAAAGCTAATTCCATACAGGCTTTGTGGACTCCACCCCCACCCCAGGCCAAAGCCAAAGACACTGGGAACTCCAAATCCCATCACCACCCAAGGGAAGGTGGCTGGGACCTGAGGGTGGGGTTAAGCAGCCAGGTGGGTATAAAGCCAGACATGTGGGCTTTGGAGGGGTCCCCCATTTTGACTCTCCACCAGCTCGCAGCGTCCGGCCAGCTCTGAGAGTGCCTTTGGGTTTCCAGGTCGGCGGATCGGGTAGGAGGCATTAAAGACTTTATTTCCCTATTTTCTCCCTGAGTTGTACATTTTCCTTATTTCCTTTTCCCTTGTAAATAAACCTTTTATTAACCTTTTGTGTGTGTCTGTAGTGGAGTATTCATAAGTCCCTTTTAAGCACGTGGGTGAGGACCCACAGCCAGGCAACCGGTTCAATATCGGGGATGCCCTATAACAGAATCACCCAGGTGCATTTTTTTAGCTTGCTTCCTAACCTTTTGTTACCTGGTGACATGCCCAGGTGAGTAAGCACAGAGCCAGGCTGGCTTCGAGGTTTCCTAGCAAAACGAGGCTCCCAGTTACTCCTGCAGGCCTGCCGATATCTGATTTATTAGAATTCAGTATAAGCTTGAAGTGTTTCTACAGCTTGAAGGGAGGGTTAAAAGTGAGTGATTCTGTCCCAATTTCATTATACATGAAAACGTCGAGGTGCAGAGGGAAGAGAGGAATGATTCTCCCAGAGTCACAGGGTCTTCCAGTTCTTGTGTCCTGTGGCTCAATTTATGGGGTGAGTCAGATCCCAGGCCACACAATGTGAGCAGCACAGAGCTGAGAAGGCTGTGGGAAGGCACGTCAGACACAGAAGTGGCTTCTGGGGGGGCTCACAAATGGAAGAACCAATGCCCCTCCTCGAAAGTGGGGCTGAGGCCAAAATGAAGGTGGCGTCCATCACGCGGAAGGGGACTTCCCCTTCATTCCTTGTAAGGAGGACATATCCGTGGGGAAAAGACCTAGACTTTGTGGGCATGAGAAAGCACTGAAGGGGGGCGGGGTGGGGGCGGAGGGTTAGATACAGTGAATAAGAATGGTTATCTCCAGAAAGTAGCTGTGGGAATTACTATTTTGCAAATTTTCAACATTGAGTACCTTGGATGAGTACAATGAATGTACTTTTGGATTCCCAATGACAAAATGTGTGGCAACAGGGGGCCTCCCTGGGGGCACAAGGGGTTAAGTCTCAGCACTATGAAGTTATTGGCAGCCACTGCAGCATGAGTTTGATCTCCAGCCAGGGAGCTACCCACATGGCGCAGCAGACCACTCCTGTCTCCCCCGCTGCTCCCCTCAGCAGTGCATTTCAGTAGATCCGCCTGTTCGGCTCCCCACTCTGTTTCTGGGGAATCCTCTCACCCCTCTGAAACTCTGGCCTGCACCCCAGTTCTTATATGCATTAATAAATAAATATTAAAAAAAAAAAACAGACAGAGCAACAGTGACTGGCCAGTCACCTATGACATCACAAAGAACTGCAGGAGGGCTGGGCTCATGTCCAGCTGGGACAAGGGAGGGGGCTATGTTGGCCCATCCCACCAGAATTTGAGGATCCCATTCTTTGGTCACACTCTCTCGAGGTCTGGGGATACCACAAGGAACTAAGCTGATGGTGCCTCCTTGCCTATGTCTGAGAGGGAAGAGAACACACACAAATAACCCCCTAAGAATCTCAACTCTGTCTGAGATAAGGGGCCATGAATGAGGAGATGTGGGTGGTTAGGGAGAGCTTCACTAAGGAGATGACAGACCCAGAACTGAGTCAGGAGAAACAGCAGAGATAGATGGTTGCAATGTGCCATAGAAGGGACAGGCAGGTGCAAAGGCCCTGAGGCAGGAGGAGGTACAGACAGGAAGCCCTGGGGCCCGGGGTGTGGAGGGCGTGGCTGGCCATGCAGGGGTGCACGGATGTTCCCAGGGTCATTAGGAAACCGTTAAGGGGCTCTTAGCAGGGGCGTGTAGACATTCAGTTCAGTCTTTAAAATCACCCTTCTGACTGCTGTTTGGAAAATGGATTGGAAGGGACCAAGAGTGGGGCGTCGGGGCAGGGAGGAGGTAGCCCCACTATCCAGGGACAGGCTGCCTGGCCTGAGGTGGGAGCCCTGCGGATGGAGAGGAGAGGGCAGAACCGATGTCTCCAACCCCGAGCCCCCGCGTGACTGTCAGGCGGCCGCATTGAACGGGCAGAGCTGGATTTTCCAGACCAGCTGAGGGAGGGGAAAGCAGAGGAGAGAAAGCCAACAGTTTGGATGCTGCGCGGGTCCCTGAGAAGCAGTTCTTTCCACTTTCCCTCAGGGGGGAAATTCTTGGGGTGCAGGGCATCCCCCTCCACAGTGGTCAGAACCGGCACCAAGTCTCCAGGCACCTGGAGGCGGCCTGGTCTGCCGAGGCCCAGCTCCCAGATGGGGCAGGCATGGCTGCGACTTCAGAGTCCTGCCTCCACACCCACTCCAGGGGCAAGAGCAGCTCTCATGGCCTGGCCCGAGACAGAGAAAGCTGGTTCCACCCCGGGGCCAGGCGCAAGGACCTCGCTCATGGGCTCCTCTGCAGCAGGGAGCGCCTGTGAGCTCTGGCAAGCGGGCTAGACACGGAATCACATGCTGGACCTTCTGGAAAACTAAAATGCCCAGATGAAAGGGGACAGCCAGAGTCAGCTACCCTTTGCCCTCCCCCCATCTCCCTGCCTCAGGTGAGAAGAGCAAAGTGCTCCTCCCAAGCCCAGCTCCCAATGTGAAATATGAAACCTCCAGGCCAAGCCACAGGCCCAGGCTGGCCAGGCAGAGCGCCACCTCATGACAGAAACACAAATTCCTACGTGACCAAGCCCGTGGCATCCAACATGGTGGACAGGAAGCCACATGTGGCCCCAGCTGATGTGGTCTGGGGACGTGCCAGCAAGTCCACATTGGGCTGTTTATTCCATTTTCAGCAAGTCCTTCTGAATGCCTACTATGTGCCACATGCTGTGCTAGGCTGAGACATTCAAAGTACCAGCCTAGACGACCAGCAACCTGCACGGAGTGGTCACTAAGGACCTCACAGACATCCTGTCACATCCTGTCCACTGTGTCTTGAATGCATGGTGACCAGGCAGGCAAAGCTCTGCTTGCCCAGTGCCCACGTTCTGGGGGCACAGAGAAACCATCCGTCAGTAAACATGTGAATTATAGAGTGGCCACGCACACACATGCACGCACACACATGCACGCACACACATGCACGCACACACATGCACGCATACACACAGGCATGCCCGTCATGTCTCGAGGAACCCCCTGAAATGCTGACACAAGACCAAGGAGAAAAGGAAGTTTCATTCAGCTCACAATATCTTGATTTGACTGGAATTAACCCAAATTGACTACGATTCTATTTTTTTACCTCGAAGACATGTCATAGTTCACTACGCAGTTCAAACCCAGCTGCAAAGCCTGTCTCTGTGAACCTGACCTCAGGGCCTCGTGCCCACCCCATGCTCACCTGCAAAGGACAGTTCATCTCCTCAGCCGCACACTCCAGTCGCCTCTTGACAGACTCCATGCCCTGAGTCTCGGTGGCCAGCCGCTCCAGCTCGAAGCCCAGCTCCGACTTCCAGAAGCCAATGTCCGACAGCCTCTGGCCCAGGTTCCTGGTGGTCCCCTCCTGCATCTGGCGCGTCAGCTGATCCTTCTCCTGCATGAGCCGCATGGAGTCGCCTGTCAGCCGGCTGCACCACTTCCGGGAGGCCTCAGCCCCGCATATCTGCAGCTGGCTGGACCGCTCCCAGTCGCGGGGGCTGTAGCGGCAGAAGAGCGCAGAACGGAGGGCCGGCAGGATGGTGGGAGGCCTGAGCGGGCTGCGGCACATGGCTTCCTTGTCTGGGCAGGCCTGAGTGTTGGCGATCCTGTAGAAGAGGCTGGGTCTCCAGCAGTTGAGGGAGCGGTGCCCAGGCAGGTAGTAGGGCTGGCAGCATTCCTGGACCACGGGGGCCCGCACTGCGGGCGGCAGCTCCGTGAAGCCACAGGTTTTCTTGGGGACACAGTAACTGGCAGTCTGAGTGGTTCCCAGAAACTCCATCCTCCCCCATCAGCTCTGCTTTGGCAAACTATTCCCCAGGGGGCCGAGGCCTGGAGGGAGGGGAAGGCACTTCTCCTGGGCCCTGGCCAGGCCTCTATGACTCGCACTGTTGTCATAAAGCCTGGGGTGCAGGACTTCCCTGGGGTGCTCTCCCGGTCACACCAGCAGGGACCATATTGTAAAACCAAACCAACAAAGTAAGGACAAGTTTCTCAATCCACGGAGTTGGAGGTGCAAGAAAGAGCATTTATGTATTTTCCAATCACCGTCGAATCAGTTTTTGCAGACCTAACCCTGCTCTGTGGGATGAGATTTCGTGTAGTTCCCCTCCAGTAAACTCTGACAGCTTAGGGCCAGCTTGGTCCAGGTTGGTTGTTTGCCTTCACTCTTTGTCTACAAGGTGATACCAAAGCAAGAAATACCTTGTTAGGCAAGGGGTTCAAACGTCAGAGTATAATTACACAAACCTCAATGGTGGAGCCCGCTACACATCCCGGCTCCGTGGTGTAGGCTGTAGGGACCTCTGTTGACTGCAATGTCCATTATTGACACAAATGTCATTCAGCCAGTCCAGTACATTTAGAGCATGGAGTACTATGCAGCCATGAAAAGGAATGAAGTTCCCAGAAACAACATGACTGAATCTCAAATGTGTTAAATTAAGTGAAAGCCACTCCAGGGAGTGGTGGTGGGAGTAGGGGGGATTGAATTTGGAGGGATAATTTGGGGATGGCCATAGTCTTGTTTTCTATCTTGATAGTGGTAGGGGTTACATTGGTCATCAAAACCCACAGAACTGTCTACTAGAACCAGTGGATTTTTGTTACTGTATGGAAATTACACCTCAATGAATCTAACCTTAATGAAGGTGGGGGCAGAGATCATGAGCACCCCCTCATCTATTTTGCTCGCTATTAAGTCCCAGCATCCAGCACACCCCTGAATGAATGAATGGACATCCCAGAATGAGAGCTTTCTTGTCCCAGATTGAGTATTCAATTCTTTCCTCTATGCCAATATTTTTATCTCCCCAAGAAACTGCCCCACTTTCTTTACTGGTGGGAGTGGCAACAAATTCTATAAGTATGAAAAGGCAGAGAACTTGGTCTGTTGAAATGGGAAAGAGAAGAGTCTAACCTTCAGCTAGTCCTTGTCAATGGAGTAAGAAGGTCCATGGGCATGTTCTCCCCAATGGCCTAAAACCAGGATTGAAAAATGGAATGTGAAGACAAAGGCAGAAAGAAATAACATTTATTAGGCATCATCTGTGTACCCAATACCTTCCAATGCTCATTTAATGTCCACAGAATACCCATAAAGAAAGCCTTGATAGCCCCATACAATGAGCTGGGTAAGAAAATCATGTGGGCTCTGGGTACCCCAATTCCTATTACACTTACCTAGCAGGATCCTCTAGAAGAGCCAGCACGTTGAGGGCAGCCAAGAGAAGGACCAAACAGCTGAAAATGGGCGATGCTTTGTTTGGGTGCAGATCCCATCTCTGGGTGCTTCGTGTCCCTGGTGAAGACAGCTGGGCAGCACAAACAGGAGAGCCGTGACCTGAGGGTGAACGCCAGCGCGTGGTCCCTTCCGAGCGCGCTCTGTGTGGCCGTTTGCAGGTATATGTCTAGGATGTCAGCCTGCGAGGCAGGGTGGCACCTGTGTGCTGTGATACTTCTGCTTGGCAAGTGACTATTTTCATTTGTCTATGACTCCTTTACTGAAGTCACCATCTTTAACATTGGAATACAATTCTTTGTATGTATATCACAACTGGAAAAAAAAAAACCAATAACCAGAAACTCAATTATTCCTGGAGAGATCATTAAGGATATCTCAACCTCCTCAAGAGGCAGATGTCAGAAAAATGCTCAACCCTGGATGTCAAATACACTCAGTTCACTGCAGCCTTGTGAGCCCCCCATGCCCCCCCCACTACTATTGCACTTTTTTCAATCTCTTTTAAACCACACAGAGGGAAAGCGTCACTTTCTTCCTGAAATATCTGGAGTGGCAAGTGGGAGGGGTTGGGGGATGATAGAGGAACGGCCCCCCTGGAGTGGGTTCCCAGTCCTTCACCCCACCTTGCCGCTCAAACTTTGGAGACTCCAGGCCCACCAAGCTCTCCCTGGACCAGCTGTTTTGAGCTGGCTGCCTGCCCTCGTGCAAAGGGACGGCGCCATGTCCGTGCATTTGATGGGAAACCCTGTCTGCAGAAGAAAGGCATCAGACCGGCATGTGTCCTGGGACCTGAGCTGTCTGCTAAATGCTGTAAGCATCAACCCAGCCCAGCAAGGCTGCACGCTTTCCTGGGGCGCCCCCTGTGGGTAGACAGGGATCTTTGCCCTGTGCCTTCCTCCCAGCCAAAATCTGTTCTTAGAAAACCACCAACATAGGGACATACACAGGAAAGATCCGAGAAAAAGTCAGAAGGAAGCTGTTTCCCATTCAGCATGCAGGTCCATGCAAACACAAAAACGGAATTTTCCAATAAAGGCTTGTTTCCCCTGCTCTGCATTTCAGAAGGTAACTTTTTTGGACTTCAAGCATTGGTCTTGGCTGGTGACCAGTGACCCGGAAACCCACCGGTAGACACATGCACGTGTGCTAGAATGCACGCCGATGTGTGGTCATTGCTGCAGTTAATGTAGCAATGAAAAAAAAAGTGGAGCTGACCCAATACCCCCTGGTGGAGGATCACTAAAGAGATCGTAGCCCACCCATTCTATGGAATACTCTGCAACTTTCGAAGAAAGTGATGTCTGCATTTGCTGATAAGAAAAGGCTTTCAAATACAGGGGAAGTGCGGAAGCGATAGAACCGCCTGTAAGCTGTGACATTGCTGAAGCAAACATGCAAGTCATCGCACAGACACACATGTGGGAGGATACACAGTGCCGGATGATCACCTTCGGAGAGGGCCTGAAGTCTGTGGGGCGTGGGGGCACAGAGGGAGACTGTGACTTTTTGATTAAGTCTTCCATACTTAATGTATATGCGTATATTTTCCTTCACAAGCATGAGTGACAGAGCATATACTATATACGCGTGTTCCAAATTTGTTTCTCACATGTCTGAGGCTGGCAGACTGAGGTCAGGGGCCCAGCCTGGTTGGGTCCTGGCAGGATTCTTTTGTTGACTTATGAAAGATCAGCTTCTTTTGGGGGAGGGAGATGATACCTGAGCTGACTATCTTGATTGCGGGGACGGTGTGTATACATAAGTTAAAACATGTCAGTTGTACATATTTAATACATGCAATTTATTGTCCATCAGGTACACCTTCACAAAGCTGAGGGTTTTTTTTAAGATTTATTTTTATTTATTTATGCATACAATAACTGGGGTGTAGGCCAGAGGTGGGGGGCGATGACAGGATTCACCAGAGACAGAGTGGGGGACAGAACAGGCAGATTGACTGAAATCCACTGCTGAGGGGAGCAGTGGGGAGACAGGAGAGGTCTGCCGTGCCATGTGGGTCAGCCCCCTGGCTGGGGAATCTAACTCAGGTCAAAGCAATGGGTAATAGCAAGACAGTGCTAAAACTTAACCCCTGCACCACCGGGGGGGCCCCCCAAAAAGCTGTTTAAGAAACAAACTAATAATTCCTAGCACCTACCTAGGGCTTAAATGTACCAGACGCTTTAAAAACATAATTTTACTCATATTATTTGTTCCTCCCCATAATAACCCTTCGAGGTTATTGTAAATATTGCCATTTTACAGAGGAGGAAACTGAGAATTGAAGGAAGGGCACAAGCTGGTGGCGGGGGAGCTGGAATTTAATGCAAATATCGGGTGTTTAGAACATCTATGCTCTTGAGCAACACACATCAACTTCTCTACGTATAAAGAATGGAGTCTTGTTTTTTCATTCAATTGTATGTTAAGTGCCTGGCATGTATGTAGCTCTTTAGGTGATACTTTTGCTGGATTCAAGGAAAGAGGTAGAAAATTTTCTACTTCTAAATTTAATTTTCCCCACATGGCCCGACTCCTTTGATGATCTGTTGGGGAAGAGCATCATCTACTGGTGAAATGCAGAACTGCAGGCAGCACCTCCAGGGCGCGTGATGGCGTTTTCTCCACCTGCAGGTATTTAAATGCTTCTGTCCCACTGATTCAGCATTTAAATTCTTAACCATTTTAACACAGGTTCTCATCTTGTTTCACCCACTAACACGCCATGCCTTAAGGGAAACTCTCCCTGCCTAAGCCTCAGCCACCCACCCCACCCGTGTATCACACCTTTGCTCTCTGGATGTTTTGCTCTTGATGCTTTGCAAGAATTAAACTCTTATCCCAACAGAAATCTCATGGGGCAAATGATCTAACTACCTCCCCCTCCATTTTACAGAGGAACAAACTGGAGCAGGGTCATGCAGTGACTAGTCCAATGTTATTCAGGCCCTAAAAGCTGGACATGGATTTGAACTTGTGTCATCTGCCTTCAGAGTATGATTAGCCCGCCCTCACCCACCTCACACCCGTCACTGCCTCCGAGTAAGTCTGTAGTGCCACCACCAGAACCCCTGGGGAGTGTTTAAAACATGCTGTGATTCCGTGATTTATAATAAGAAATGTGTATGGTTTTTGTCCCAATCTGGCACAGAGCCCCTAAAACCCTTGGAATTTCCTAAAGGCTAAGAGTTGAGAAGGTGCCTCTTGTTATGTTAGTGCTGACTAAGGGACCCACCCGTGTGTGGGGCCTGTAAGGCCAGAAGCTGGTTGCCGGGGGAACCATCTCTGGGATGGGAGGGTGGAAACCTTCAGTACCTGGACCTCTGGCCAATGGTCCTTTAATGATTTAATCAATCCTGTCTGTGTAACGAAGCCCCCATCAAAACCCAAATAAGCTTTGGGGAGAGCACCTGGGAGCAGCCCACCCTTTCCCTTACTCCTTGCCCAGTGCAGCTCTGACTGTTCCTGATCCTTTTACGATATCCTTCTGTGATGTGTTTATCCTTTTATGATAACCAGGAATGAAGAAGCAAATTTTTTCTAAGTTTCTCTGAGTTCTCTGAGCTGCTCCAGCAAATTAATTGAGACCAAGGAGGAGATGAGGGAGCCTCTGACCCATCATCACAGTCAGAACAGGTGACAGCCCGAAAGTCCAAGGGGAGGGTTGTTAAACCCCCAACCTGCAGTCAGGAGGGGGGAAGCAGAGGTGACAACCTGGGTTCGTCATCAGCAGTGGGAAGAAGACAGACCTGTGCCTGAGCCGTACCCTGTGGGAGCCAACGCCATCTCTGGGCAGAGGTGGGGTGGAGTTGAATCACAGGCCTCCAGCTGGGGTCAGGAGCCTTGTTTGTTGGAGTGGGGGATGCACCCCCAAACCTTGAGAAGTAGGATCAGGCCCAGGGCCTGTGATGATTTAATTGGTGTGGGGGAGAAGGATTCGGGTCTAAAATTCCCCAGGTTATAAGGTGGGCAGGGCCAGGAAGCCTGCTCTGGAGGGGTGTGGGGCAGAGCACCCCATAGTCCTGGTCTAGATTTAAGTTCTAATCCTTCAGAAATAACAAATTTTGAAAAATTAACAGACTTTGTTTGGGTGGGGGGAGCGGCAACTTTAGGTGTCTGGAAAAATTTATCAGGAAGTTCAGCTAGTTCCTGCATGTTCCTTCTCCTCCACCCCACTTGTCCCCATTATTAATGCCTTGCATTGTCCTGGTACATTTGTTATAACTGGCAAATCAATATTGATAATTAAGAAAACAGGTAATTTACATTCGGGCTCACACTTGGTGGTGTCCAGTCTGGGCCTCCTCATAGCACCCCTCAGAGTAGTTTCCTGGCCCCCAAATCCTGTCTCTGCCCATCCCTCCTCCCTCCCTGCCTCCCTCCCTCCTCTGCCCCCCTTTGCAGCCCCTCATCACTGATTTTTGCACTCTAGTTTTACAAACTCCGTCAATCCTAAAAAATGTAGCTATTTAAATCTACGGGATTTAACTAGGTTTTCAACATTAAAAAATACTTTTTTAACTTCAATTTTGTGCTCTTGGTCACTGCCACCTTTAATCAGAGGAACCGAAACATTTTATTTTTTTTAAAGATTTATTTATTTATGCATACAAGAGCTGGGGTACAGGCCAGAGTAGCGGGGGGTGAGAGGATTCACCAGAGACAAAGTGGGGAACAGAACAGGCAGATTGAGTGAAATACTCTGCTGAGGGGAGCAGCGGGCGAGACAGGAGAGGCCTGATGCGCCATGTGGGATTCTCGCTGGCCGGCTGAGATTGAACCGGCGGCGCTGCAGAGGCTGCGGACAGCTTCACAGTGCGGGGCTCAACCACCTGCGCCACCAGGGAGGCCCACAAGTCCCTTTTAAGCACGTGGGTTAGGACCCAGTCAGGCCAACCCATTTCACATCGAGGTTGCCCTCCAACCCATTTCACATCGAGCTGTGGTGAGCATACCTGGCACCCAGACCTGGATCATTAATTTCCCAGGGAAGCAACCCCAGCACGTTGGAGAAATGACTGCAGTAGGAAATGTGGAAGAGAAGCCTAGAACATCTCACCATGTAAGAAAGATGTGCTCAAAGGATTTGGATTAGCATCTTAAACAATGCTGACTGGGAGGGAGATTTGGGGACAAAGTCGACCAGCAAGAACAGCGACTTCTAAACCACAGAATCAGAATTTTAAAAACACATAAGTTCATAATCTAAGGAAAAAAAGAGGGGACAAGAATGCCATCATTTATGGAAGGATGCCAGTTAATAAAGATAATGAATAATGACAGGGCTGGGAAAGGCAGTTTTGCAAATATCACTATAACTGATTCAGGCAAGAATGATCCTAAAACCACTAAGTGGAATTGTTAGGGGAAAAGGATGTGCTGAGCAAACGCCATACAGGCTTTGTGGACGCCACCCCCACTCCATCAAGACACTGGGAACTACAAACCCCGTGATCCCCAAAGGGAAGTTGCAAAGCCTAAGCGTGGAGTTAAGCAACCATTTTTGCTGTTTGTAAATAAAACCAGCCATGTTTGGGGGGTCTCGGGCACTTGGCTAGGCAGGTTTGGTCTTGGGGGTCATTTGGGATTCCAGGTCGGCAGAATGGGTCGGACGCATTTAAGAATTTATCTCCCTATTTCCCCCCTGAGTTGTACATTTCCCCATTCCCCCTTCCACTGCGAATAAACCTTTTGTTAACCTTTGTGTGTGTCTGCAGTTTAGCATTAGTAAGTCCCCTTGAGGCGCGGGTGAGGACCCACAGTCAGGCAACCAGTTTTATATCAGGGTTGCCCTGTATGGAAAGATTGACGGAGAATGGGATATTCAGGTGGTCTCAGTTTATCATCCTGCAGAGTCCTCAATGGATTACAATGGCAGAAGGCGCCGCCCACAGCAGAAACAGGGCAGACTCCATGTGGGACCGAGCGACCCGCCCCCCATGGCCAGCAAGGGCCCCTAATGGGGGCGCTGCCTCACCGCACAGGAGTCCCGTCCCTGGAGCCAGCCAGCCCAAAACTCACCCTGAATCTAATCACGGGGAGAAGAGGGGGGTATCAGACAAATGAAGATTATGGAACACTCTGCCGGGCAACTGGCCTGGCCTGCAGGTGGAACAGAGGGCCGGGTGTGCCTCCGTGGCCAGGATTGGGGGCTGTCTTGAACTTGAGGCGACTAGCATTTGGCATAATACAGCGCAATTAGCATGCATACGAATTTTCTTAGGTATAAGACGATGTGAGGGCGATGCAGGGCAACGTCTTGCACAGCCCACTGTGAAGGGGAACCGAACCAGCAGCCCCGCCGTCCCCGCCGGACCTGCGCGTGCGCACACGCTCTCCCCAGTCCGACACTTATTTCGCGCGGCTGGAGCGTCAGATCGGGCGCCGGCGGGAGGAAATACGCAAGCGCGGGTTCCGGAGCCTGCGTCGGCGCCCCAGCGGCGGCATGGAGGAGGTGCCTCAGGGTGAGCGCGCGGAGGGGGTGGGTGCTGGGGCCCAGGGGCAGGAGTTCCTCTAACTGTGATCTTGTTCCCGCGAAGGATGTCCCGGGACCGGCACCGCCCAGGCTGGCCAAGGGGCCTCCTGCCAGGGGTGCCCCAACCAGCGGCTGTGCGCTTCTGGAGCCGGTGCCGCCCCGGACCCCGGTGAGCAAGGGGCGGGGCCTGGGCGGGAAGTGGACGGCGCAGGCCGGAAGAGGCGGGCGTGGATGGAGGGGAAGTGGGGCTTGGGGGCGGGGCCTGAGTGGCGAGGGGCGGGGTCTGAGTGGTGATGGGCGGGGCCTGAGTGGTGAGGGGGCGGGGCTGAGTGCCGGGGGCGGGGTTTTAAAGGCTGAGATGGGGCGGAGCCTGGGGAGTCCGCAGGGTTGATGGGTGGGACCTGACGTTTGAGTGGCAGTGCAGTGGTCGGGAGGCGGCCCCCTGCAGAGGGAATAGGATATAAATTTGGAAGTTTAGGAGCTCAGGCTTAAATCCTGACTCTGCAAATTTCTTCCTTTGAACAAAATTTTCTTCCTTTGGGCAAAAGATGGATTCTCCAGGTCATTCAACAGAAATATGTGTGATCACCTCCGAGGCACGGTGCCCAGCACTGGGCATACAGTTGTCAATGTCATGCCACTGCCCTGGTGGAGTTTACTAATAGGGAAGCCCCACAGTAAACAAGCTAGCAAATAAATTCCAGTGATAAGTACTGAGAAGGACAAATTGTGGGGGAGGGGGGTCAGATTCTGGAGCCGCTAAAGGATCTTTAAAAAGCAGAAGGAAGCTGGGAGAATTTGGATGGCATTCAGGGATACTTAGATTTGATCCCTTGGCGCACTGCAAATAGTATGACCTTGAGCAAAAGCCTGAACCTCTCTGACACTCCATTTCCGCATCAAAAACAGGAAGAAAATAATTATCTCCTGGTGTTGTACACTTCATTGGGGACTCTCAATCTTGGCACCCTTGATTTTCAGGACCAGGTCATTCTTTGACAGAAAGACTGTCCTGAATACTGTTGGACATTTATCAACATCCCTAGCCTCTAACCGCTGCATGACAGTGGTCCCTTTGGTTCCTGTAACAACGAAAATTTGTCCCCAGATGTTGTCAGGGATCCCCTGGCAGATTTTTCCCCCAGATTGGGACCCATTACTGTATGTGAAGCCCCGTGTAGAGCCGGGAATACAGCGGTGCCCACTTCGGGGTCCCCACCCTCATGGAGCTAGTGTCCCGACAGGGGGAGGAAACAACTGAGAAGGAAGTTCCAGGTGCGAGAACAGCCCCGTTTCCCTTGCGGCACTCATCACCACCACTGGCCAGGCGGTCAGGTGATTCACCCAGGATCCTGGTAAACGTGCCCCGGGATGGTAGTTTCTTCTGCCCTGTGGGAAGCGTGGCATCTAGGGTTCAGTGAGGGACTTCATCACCTGAACTGCTTCCTTTGCAGCCATAGAGGAAATCAAGGAGAAGATGAAGACCGTGAAACACATAATCTTGGTGTTGTCTGGGAAAGGCGGTGTCGGCAAAAGCACATTCAGTGCCCACCTGGCCCACGTCCTAGCGGAGGATGAAAACACACAGGTGGGGCCCTGGGAAAAACTGGGAGCAGTTCCTTCAGTCTGAGGGTTCATGCTGGCTTGCTGAGCACTGACCCCTGAAATTGAGTTGGGTTGGCCTCTTGGGAATCCAGATCCCTGCAGGGAGAGCAGGGAAGGCTTAGCCAGGCAGTCAAGCTAGGCTTGGATGGGTTTCTCCAGCTGTGGAAATGGAAAGCAAGTGTCCTTTTCTCTTGACATGCTGATTGTTACATCAGGCTCAGAACTTCTTTTCTTTATTAGCCCTTTTCTTCCTGTTCCTATCCTAGGGGTCGGTAGACCAGAGCCCATGGCCAAATCCAGCCCATCTGTCTTTGTGCCCTGTGAGCTAAGAATGGCTTTTCATTGATTAGTGGTGGCTTTTAAACCTTGATATAAGTACCTGCCTATCCGTGGAGGAGCAGTGCTGAGTTTGCACCTGGTCAGAGAGCAGTGCTGAGTTCAAAATGTACTCGTCAGTTCTGTTTTCTGGTAGCCAGCCATCTCCTGCCACCAGATGGTCAAATTTGTATGGACCAGTTGGCAGGCCAAGAAATTCTCAGGTCATCACTGTTACCCAGAATAACCTTTGCTCTTAGAAGCTGTCAGGCGTGTTCCTTAGCAGCTCCCTGGACATGGGCTTGAGCCAGGCTGGTTACAAATTACTGCTTGTGAGTAGGGGTGACTGCTGGCACGTGATTCCCCAGAAGCCCTGGCGCATGCATGGACTCTGCAGCACAGCGAAGGGAGGTCCTATCCAGCATGGATGTGCGGCTGGATAAGCGGGTTTCTCACTGCAGGTCAGACTTAAACAAGTCTGCACATAGAAGGTGTGTCTCCCCCAAGCACCTTCTCATGACAGTGGAAGCCCCACTGTCTCCAGAGGGCACACCGTGAAGGTGCAGTGTGGACACTGGACACTGGACTGTCTTGTTGGCTAGTCCAGTTGCACATCCTCTCCTCCCCCACTGCCCGCCCTCCCCGCACCTCCACCCCCACCCTGTGCAGCACGTTGCAGGGGGCCACCCTGTGCTCTGCTGGCTGTGAGCCAGGCTGTCCACATGAGCTCCTGCAGGCCAGTCTAACAGCTCCTTTGTGCGGGGCCTCGACTCAAGTGGGAGCAGCATTGGAAGACACCCCTGAGTTAATCTCAGGCTGGCTGGGAGGTACAGGCAGGGTGTAGTGAAGGGAGAAGGAGCCTTTGTATGGAAGTTTGAGCTATGAGCCGTGCAAATTCATAGGCCATGTGTCCACTGTCGATGTCACCAGTGCCCATAAATTACCAGATCGTGTTGCCCTGGGATCTGGACAGCAACCTTCGTCACTGAAAGGCCCGCACTCTGCCTCAGGCTGCCGTGCTGGACCTTGATCGCACCTCCTCGGGCCTGCATACTCGAGCTGGAAGGTGCCAGCATTTCTACAAACGCTTGTTTCATGGAGCAGAAGCCCAGACAAATGGGAGTGGGGGTGGGGAAGCAACTGTAGAGTGACACAGTCCAGGAGCCCCGAGAGTTAGGGCTTCAATCCACTTCCCGTGACCTCTGTTTAAGGGGAAGCTTGGGGTGCGTGGTAAGGGGAAGCTTTGAGCCCAACAGCCCTGTAGCTGCTTCCCGCTCACCCCCACTTTTGGCTGGGCCAGTGCAGCCAGGGCTTCTTCCCGTCAGGCTTCTAGCACCTTCCACAGAGCACGAACCTGCTCTGGCAGGCAGGGGCCCTGGAAATAACTGGGCTCTCTGGCAGTAATTGTATGGTGTTGGGCTTGTGACAGGGCCAATAGGAAGTCTGGCAGCAGCCATTTCAGACACCACCATGGCAGCAACTGCACATGACCCATTCTTGCATCAGTTCACTGTATTCACCCCATTGGTTTGTCGGCCTGTAATTTCTCAGAAGGAAACTGATTAAATTGTTCTCCAAAGAGGACACAGAGTAGCTAGATACCTGCGGGTATTGACAAACATCTCGGGCCTTAGTGATGGTTTAATTTCCCAAATCATGACACTCTGGTATGAAACGTCTGTGGGTCATTAACAACCCCCTGACCCCCACGTATCCAGGAGGCCAGGAGCGTGTCCTGTTGCACTGTCCTCGTGCTCCAGCAGAGGGCGCTTGAGGCTGCAGGCTGAGCTGCGTGTGAGGGTCCCCTGAGATCCTGGGGAAGTAGGAGGTTGAGGTCTGAAGAGAGGTTTGAAGAGGGAAGCAAGAAGCAAATTTAGGGCAAATTAAAACATTACCCAGAAGTGCTGCACTTTGGATCCTAGACATAAGAACTTTCAAGGTGAACGCTGGCCCCACGCCGGCCGACTCGGCCCCTCGTGGGTCAGACCAAGGAAGCAGGTGTTTGGGGCAGGGTGTTCATCTGAGGATCTGCAAAAAATTTTCCTAGGTTTCTTTTTTTCCTTTGGTTTTGGGAGTTGTCTGAACTGTCATTGATCTTCAGGACACAGGGTCGGAGAGCTGCTGGAGGGAGTGCTCTGGCCTGGCCCCAGGGGCAGAGGAAGAACCCTGGTGTGAATGGGGAGTCCCTGGTTTATGTCCCTCTGCTCCTTGCTCATTGAACAAGCCCCTGGGCCTCTGTGCCCCTTACTTTCCCCAGTTACCATCCCCCAGGCGCATGGTAAGGGCTGAGTGGGTGGTGACAGCCTGAGTCCCCAGGTGACCTGGCACCAGTACCCATAGACGCCCCTCTCCCCACACTGCAAGGCCAAGTTCGGGGTGGGGTTGCACTCTGCCAGACTCTGTTTAGAGGTTTTGGACTGTTCCTGCATGGCCTAGAAGAACAGTGTTATATCTCATGCTCAAGCGCTTCCACTGGGTCCACGTTTGACCTGGTTTCTTCCATTTTCCTCACTTCCTTTTCCTCAAACTCCGTCCCCTTCCACTTGTGCACCTCTGGAGAATCGTGTCCGGTTACATCACTGCTCTGCTTTCTTGCTCCCCAGGTTGCTCTCCTGGACGTTGATATATGTGGGCCATCAATTCCCAAGATCATGGGATTGGAAGGAGAGCAGGTAAGTGTCACCTCACAGGCGCAGGGAAGTGTCTTGGGGCGCAGCAGGCTGCACTGCTATCACTAGACACTGGGTCAGCAGCGGCCTGCCTCTGCACGGACACAGCGAAATCGGGCAGATGTTTTCCTCAACCACCTGTTTAACAGCTGTGCACGTTGGAGGCGGGATGACATTCAAGTTCATGCAGAGCACGTGGGAAGTGTTCCTATGGATGTTGCCTTAGAGGGGAAGGGAAACAGTGCGCCAGATGCAGAAGTAAGGCACGGAAACATAGCTGGGATGTGAGCGTGGGGCTGGTTTCTCTAGGGCTCTTCCCCAGGAAGCAAGGGAATGTTTCTGCCTGTGGGCTCTCCTGGGGAACTGAGACTGCAGGAGAGCGATGCGGGAGGGGGCAGGGCCAAGAGTGAGTGCAGGTGCTGGGATCTCCCCATCTCTCCGCCAAGACTGCAAAAAGCAGTCCAAGACGAGTTCCCCAAGGGCAGTCCACTGAGCTAGGCTGCCCCGGGGCATCAGGGCTGGGTCTGAGCAGTGATGAACAAGGCAGAGGGCTCCTGCGGGAGGGGCAGACGACAAGTCACAGAAAACTAAAGCAGCGTAAGGGGCAGGTGGCAGGGAGGTGTGCTCAGGGTCACCCTGTTTCTGAGAGCCTGCCAAAGGGCCCCCCTAGAGCAAGTGTAGACGCCCAAAGCAGGAGTGTCCTCATGTCCTCAGCAGAGTGGCAGAGGGGGCAGAGGGCTGGGGGCGCCAGCTGGAGAGGAGCCGGGGCAGATGGGCCAGCCCTTGTGGGCTCTGCTCAGGGCTTCCTGCTGCGGGGAGGGGGGGGGGGCGGCTGGCAGGGCGCAGGATCAGGTAGGTGACCCCTGTGATCACACCTGTCATCAAGCTCCTGGCACGTGCTCCCTGATGTTTAAACATTCATGTGTGTGTGTCCCGTATACACGCTACAATTAGCTTACAAAAACTGAGACTTGTGAACGGTGAGATGAAATAAAAGTTGGGCTGTTTTCTTCCGGGCTGTTGGATCGTCACCAGTGACTTAGAGAACCGTGTAACTAGGAGTGAGTGTGTCTCTAAGGAGCAGGACTTCAGAGGCCAGAGGGCTCATGTTACATGATTTCGTTTCTGTGACATGTCCAGAACAGGCTCATCTAGGGAGACAGAGCAGATGGTGGCCACTAGGGCTGGGGGACACGTAGGGATTGGGGGTGACAGGTTGGGGGTGCAGGGTATCTTCTTATAGTAATGAAAATGTTCTAAAGTGATTATGGTGGTGGACGTACAAATCTGAATATCCCAAGAGCCACTGAATTGTGTGCTTTAAATGGGTGAATTATGTGCCACGTGGATTATGTAGCTGTTTAAAAAAGCAAGTCTTCATTAAAAAAAAAAATAGGCTTATGTTCTAAAGCTTAATTTCTGAGGGTTGATGTGTAATTGGAAGTTGCTTAAGTTCTAATTTCATAGCGAGAGGGAAACAGCTGAGCCCTGGCTGCTGGTGACCCCGCTGGAAGAAAGCCTTAATCCTGAGCCCCAGCGACACCCCTCCCCAGCCCCGCCCCTGGGCCAGCGGAGCTAAAACTCCTGCCTCAGCGTGGGCTACCTTGGCATTGCTGTGTCCCTCGGCGAGTCCCTTCACTCCTGCCTCCTGCCAGGGCAGCCTCCTTGCTTCCATGATTACTTGCATTCTGTCAGGAGCTGCCATCACACTTTCACATACCACAGACCCAGAGTTTTATTTGAACTGAGGTTATTTGCTTCCTTGACTAGACACCTGAGCAGAGTTTCAAAACAGCCCCACTTGGGGGGAGAAGGTGTTGGATTAATTGTGCCTCCCTTGCCCATCCCCCACCCAGCCATTGACTCCCTACTGAGAACTCAGCACACGAGACAATGAATTGTATTTTTATAAAATGGTGGCATTTGCGCCTGGAGTGTGGCCAGCTCCTCACAAACGATGTGCTTGCTCCGTTGATGCAGGTTCACCAGAGTGGCTCGGGCTGGTCTCCTGTGGTGAGTGTCCGCGCCTCTTACTTGCGGGGGGCGGGGGGCGTGTGTGCACAGACGTGCTAGGCAGGCAGGCTGTTCTTGGCCACTTGTTCGTCAGCCGCAAGTACTTGTGGGAACTTTTCTAGGCACAAGGAATAGTTGAGGCTGGGGTTGGGCGATAACTAGATTTGCTTTGTAGACCATGTGCGCCCCGCTGTTGCACCTGGACGTAGTGAAAGTGGGTGCCGGGGTTCCAGTAAAACTATGGACACTGAAGTGGGCAGGGTTAGGCTGGGGGCCAGTTAGGGAGCTGGTTTTCCTTCATTTCAGCCAGTTCCTATCACGCAGCACAGGGCCGCCTAGACCCCGTCCATGCCCCCCAGTAGTGTGGCCCTTTTTGTCTTCAAAAATGATTTGAGGATTCAAAGAGCGAATAGGCAGCTTAGGTCACATGGTAACTTTGTCCCCAGATGGTTTTTTAGCCAGCACTCAGAAGACATAGGGACGTGTCTTGTGCAGTGATTTAAAGTAAAGTGCTTGGGCCTCCCCAGTGGCGCAGCAGTTGAGCGCTGGGTTGCGAAGCTGCCTACAGCCTCTGCGGCGCCAGTTCGATCCCCGGCTGCTCCCCGGCCACCGGAGGAGGGTCCCACATGGCGCGCAGGCCTCTCCTGCCGCCCGCTGCTCCCCTCAGCAGTGTACTTCGTCCATCTGCCTGCTCTGCTCCCCGCTCTGGCGAATTCTCTCACCCTCCCGCGCTTCTGACTGTACCCAGTGCTTGTATAAATAAATAAATCTTTAAAAAAAATAAAGTAAAGTGCTTCTTGCTTTGTTCTCTCCAGTTCCTGGAAGACAACCTGGGGGTGATGTCGGTGGGGTTCTTGCTCAGCAGTCCTGACGATGCTGTTATCTGGAGGGGACCAAAGAAGAACGGTTTGTGCCTCTGCTTTCTGTCTTCCGTCACGTTCTCCTGAGGGCAGCCCCGTCGCAGGTCCCCGCACAGCCCATCCCCTGCAGGGGGTCAGTTCTCATCTGCTGGGCTTTCTAGAGCCTCACCCTGACGCCTCCATTTTGGTTTTCTCCACTGGTCGAAGACAGCTACTAGAAGGACTCGCTCCCATGGTCATTAAAATGTGTTACAAGTTTCTCTCCCCTTAAGACCTGTGTAACCCTGAAATTTCCTGTCTCTGGTTTGGTAGTGAGAGAGAGGTGTGTGAGGGGCATCCGTGCTGGGTTGACGGGCATTTGTCCCAGAGGGAGCTTGTTGGGAGGGGCGGGCTGTGCCGGCCATTGTAGGGTGTGGGCAGCCCTGGCTTCTCTAGCCGCCAGGTGCTAGCAGCACCTCCACCCCGGAATGACATCCAAAAATGCTGACTGTCAGACACCGAGATTCAGAGCACGGATCGGGGGTCACGGAGATCGAACCCGTACTTCTGGGAGAGCCACTGAGAGAACAGGGTGTCGTGGTCCTCTCTGCAGGCATGATCAAGCAGTTCCTCCGAGATGTGGACTGGGGCGAGGTGGACTACCTCGTCGTAGACACCCCGCCTGGCACGTCGGACGAGCACCTGTCGGTGGTCCAGTACCTGACGGCAGCGCGCATCGACGGGGCGGTGATAATCACCACACCTCAGGTGAGCGGGCAGCCGGGCCCACTGGGGAGGCTTCTCGGCCACAACCTGGGCAGGTCTTCAGGGACCTTGGGTTTCTCTTACGACGACGAGTAAGCATTCCACAGTGTTTTTTGGTCCACGGATTAAACGATAGAGGTTCAGAATAGCCTTCTTAGTTTCCCTTCACAAAGCCAGTGAGATTTTTGGTGCTGCTGTTATTTAGATTTGGTGCTGCGGTAACTTAGTCCTTCCTGGTCACGTCACCCTGGCCATGCTCTGTGGTGAGTACCCACATGGACACGCCTGTCAGAACAATTCAGGAACTCCCCGCAGAACCAGCCTGGGCAGTGGACACGTTTTTGGTTCACCTGCTGTGGTCCTCACCCCTTCTTTGGCAGTGCCCAACGCCTTCTGTCCAGTCACATGCTGCCAAGCCATGCTGACCCCAAACTGAGGAGAGGGCCTTGGCCTGAGGAGACCCCACAGCACTGGTACTCTGCCGTGCTGCATTATCACCCCATTACTCTTAGGGAGCCCCAAAGATAAGCAGCTGTGCTTTATTCTCTTAAGTCTTTGTGATGGTAAAAATCGACCAGGACACCTGTCCCCTCCACCACACAACCTGTTTTGACTGTGAAGTCACCAGACTTTCTGGCCCTTGCTAGGAGGTGTCTCTCCAGGACGTGCGGAAAGAAATCAGCTTCTGCCGCAAGGTAAAGCTGCCCATCATCGGGGTGGTGGAGAACATGAGTGGCTTCGTCTGCCCCAAGTGCAAGGTGAGCGGTGCCGGCTGCCTAGGTGCCAGCCAGCTCCTCCCCTGTCCCAGGAAATAGCATCTCAATTACAAGCTTCTATTGCTAATTTAATGAATGTTTTGGGGGATGTTGGTGTTTGATATTACAAAATAGCTTTTTAAAAGGTGTTTTAAGACGTGGGCCTTCTCAATTCTGAAACAAAATCACATCTCCTCCCTCTTTTCCCTTGTCACACAGAAAGAGTCTCAGATATTCCCGCCGACGACGGGGGGTGCGGAGGTGATGTGCCAGGATCTGAACGTCCCCCTCCTGGGCAAAGTGCCCCTGGACCCACACATAGGTGGGTGAGTGCAGGCATCCCCATTCCTACCCTCGTGGCCAAGTAAAGCCTTCCCTCCTCGCCCCGGTGCTGCCAGGCCACAGCTGGGCAGTGGGACCCTTGCGAGTCAAGCTCTAGGGCAGAGAATCTGCAAACACGCTTGGAACCAGGGGAGCTGGCAGACCTCAGTGAAGGGGGCAGGGAGTTTCAGGGAAAGCTGGGGTGAAGGTCCTAGGAATACTGAGAGGAGAGGGGACAGAGGGGAATGGCCTGGGGCCCATGCAGGCAGGAGAGGGCAGTGGAGCTCCCTCTTGGACGGGAAATAGGTTTGGAGGTGCGGGTCATGGACAGAATTAACCTCAAAAACCCCTTAGAAAGATGCCCTCCATGTCCTATTCCTGCCCCCCAACAGAGCCCCATGTTCAGTGCTGACGGCTTCCCGGGCCCGCTGGAAGTGGAGGGAGAATGCTGGCGGGGAGGGGGAGCCCCTGCGGCGGCTGTGTGTGCAGCCCGGGAGCTCAGCTGCGTTTGTCAGATGCGAGCTGAGGACTTGTTTCAGGGGCACCAGTGTGTTCTCAGGGAGCCCCGTGGCTGGCTCACCGGAGGGCAGGGGAGGGCAGCGCCTCGTGTTGGCCGGCCAAGGGGTCAGGGTTTGACGGTCTTGCAGAAGGAGGGGTCAGAGGCGTGCTGTCTGCAACATCCCCGAGTGACTTGGGGGGCACTATCGGGGGTGGCGGGTTCCCTTTGGGGTGCTGTGTCTGCAGGCTGGGGAGGCCTTAGGTTGGTCTCAGGCCTGGGAGAGTGGCCAGGAGTAGAGGAGGGGTCCCCAAGGCGGTGTATAGAACAGAGGCCAAAGTTGCAGTTTGGGGGATGTGTGCTTTGTGGAAGTGGGGAAGGGGCAAGAGCTGCTCCAAGGAGGAGAACGGTCTGTGGGACCCCAGGCTCCGTGGCACCCCCAAGATCCTGAACTCCTCTTTGTACCACATCCAAAGCTCCAGCTGCGTTTCACCCCTCCCGAGTGCTACACACTCGCACTGGCAGCAGGTGCTCAGTGCTGACTGGCAGGTCAGGCGTTTGTGGGGCAGCAGGGCCTACACGAGCGCCGAGTCCCCGACCACTCTCAAGCACCTGAGTGCGGACGAGCCTGCGTGCGCTGCCTGTGTGCCCATAATCCCAGGAAGGTGTCTGAGACACGCTTCTCACCTTTGACCTTTTGTAGTCTCTACTTTTTTTGCTCCGTGCAGTGCAGGTTCGGGAGCCACTCGGGAGCTGCTGACTCCATTTTGTGAGCCCTGGAACCAGCACTGCCACCCACTACCCCAGTGATCCATAGGCCAGTCAGAGCTGCCTTGGAATGTGGGGTGGTCGTGGAGCCCCCCAACATTCTTGGCTTTGTTCCTCCTCACAGGCACAGAAAGTGCCAAGGTCATGTTTGCACTAGGTTTTCTTCAGGGATTTCAATGGGATTTCTTTGTTTTTTTAAGGAAAGAGCTGTGACAACGGACAGTCTTTTCTGACCGATGCACCAGATTCGCCAGCCACTTTAGCCTACAGAAGCATAATTCAAAGTAAGTGATTGAGTCTTGTAAGTTCTAATGCCTGTGAGGCCAGAAAGGGAAATAAATGAGCCACGTGGGCTGGGATGTGAACGGGTCCCACCTAGGAGCACAAATGACCACAGCCGCACAGCCTCGGGTGGGGAGAGGAGGGTGGAGTGGTGTAGGAGGGCCTGGAGGGTGTCCCCCTCAACCAGGAGCTGGGGATCTTCCGGTACGTCAATGTTGTGAGCGAAGTCAGTCTGAAAGCACAGCCGCATGAGTTTTACGGTACAGGAAATATATCTCAGCGAAACCATCCAAAGAGAAGGAAGAAAACCCAAAGCTCCAGGAGCTGAGACAAACTCACACGTGGGCCTGCTCAGCCGCCAAGGTGGCCCTTGCCTGGCTGTCACAGCCAGAGCCTGTCGTTGAAGTTTTTACCCCTCAGTTTGTGGCTGGGCCTTGTTGAGCAAGTGTTCAGGGTAAATGACATCTCTCCCGGAATTCCCGATCACAGAATGGGCCATAGGAAGGCAGCTGGTATCTGGGCACCTTCGAGGATTCCTCGGTAGAAACAGGACTTCTTTGGGGAATTAAGCTGTCTGGAGAGCCCGCCCCAGAGAACAAGGCGGCCTAGGCGCTGACACACCGCCCTGTTTTCCAGGAATTCAGGAGTTCTGCAGCCTGCATCAGCCAAAAGAAGAGAACCCCCTGCCTTCCTGAACACAGAAGGACGCAGGCGACCCCAGGGACACATGGGGTCACAGGAAGGGACCGGCCTGGCCTGGTGGAAGCCACTTTTTCAGTTTCATCCTCTAGTATTTGTACACTCCTTTAGAACATGTGTAAAGGGTGTTCTACCAAACATGCCGTTTAAAAAAAAATAAAAATGTTTCCTCAAACCTCCCCCGAGGCCTGCTTCCCCTGAAAGCCGCCAGCTGGCAGGCTGGGGAATTCTTCTCTGGCGGAAACTTGTCCGATGACAGACCCTCTCACTGAAGCCACTGCCACTTTCAGAGACGAGCCTAAAAAAAAGAGCAGGAGGGATGAAGCCAAGACTTCACGCGAGGCAGTCCCCACGGCTACTCTCCAGAGTTGGGGCATGCTGGGTGCGTGGGAGCCTGGCAGAGGCCCGTGTGGGTGTGCAGCTGGGGCTGTCGAGATACCTGGAGAAGCCCTTCAACCCCCAGGTAAGCAGCTGTGGGCTGTGCCTGCACCCGGTGCGTGTACACCGCACCCACCCGTTTCCAGGGGCCTTCAGAACAACATACAGGGATTTCAGTTACATAAAAAGGAGAGCGAGCTGTCAGCTCTCAAATTATCCTTGCTGCCTCGAGTTGCTCACTTGTCTAAGACCAGCTTGGGGAAGAGTCATTCCCATTTGCCCCCTTAACCCTGGGGCAGAAAGGTGGCAGGCTGCTGATCCCTGTGTTCTTCCCCACCCATTCTCATTTCTCTGCCACTCACTCCCCTGAGGCCTGCACCTCCAACCACGCTTGAATTTGCATGTGTTCATGTGAGGAAGGGAGACTGCAAAACTCCAGGAAGGCCCAAGGCCCAATTTGGCCCCCAAGGGTATTGGGCAGCCCACCCGGACCCCAGGCATAGCTATGCCCAGGGAGCTATGCTCCAAAGCCCCCAGGCCCTGCCGTGCAGACCCTGCCCCCACCTCTCACCTAGCGCTGGTGAATCTCCAGCCCCTCAAGGCCCGGCTTCTGGAAGTCACTGGGGCAGGCCTGCAAGGGGAGAGCGAGCATGACTCTGTCCTCACATCAGTGGCCTGATTCTGCCAGTTCAAGGCCAGAGCAAGCCCACCCGGTACAGAAAAGATTTTCAGGATGAGCCTGGTGAAACATCTCTCTTCTGTGCTAGAAATATATGCTGGGTTACGTTAAAAAATATTTTTTTGTGTGGTTCTTAGACATTCTAAGACTTTTATGATATTAAAAGTTTTTTAAATCGCTAAAAATGAAGCAGGGAAGTTCTCAAAAGGACAAATGCTATATGATTCCCCTCGTATGAGGTCCCTAGAGTCAGCAGATTCCTAGGACAGGAAGTGGATAGGACACTAGTGTGTGGGGACAGTTCCAGTCTGGGAAGATGAAGGGCCCTGGAGGGGGGGGTGGTGACAGCTGCACAGCCAGGGGGATGTGCTGAGCGCCCCTAATTGTACGCCTCCCTTGCGGTTAAAACAGCAGATCTTGTATATATTTTTATTATGCTATTTTTGTTAAAACGATATCTTTGTTTATATATTGTAATAAGATAGACAGTGGCCAGCTGGCTGAAAAGGAAAACATAAAAAAATACGGTTACAACAGGTCTCACTGTCCGGAGCGCAGGGGCCCGAGGTGATGAAACACTCACCGTCTGGAACACCGTCTGGGACAGAAAGCTGGCTGTGACCCTGCTGATGTCACTCTCACCTCCCAGCTTACAAAGGATGTAGCCATAGAGGTTTGCGGCTTGGAGAGAAATCCCAGCTATCACGAGGGCCTGCGGTCAGATAAAGCAAAGGTACTATTCCTAAGAGCATAAATTGAAATCTTCCCAAGCCAAGCAGAAGTGACTCTGGCCTGGACCCCACCCATCTTTCCTGAGCTCTCAAAAGCTCAGGGATAGGTTTACACCAGCAGCAGCCCAAGCAGTGGCTTGCACTGCCAGCCCTCTTTACAGGGAGGAAGCCGCAGGCTCCAGAGCTGACGTTGGTGCAGCCAGGATCCAAATTCCAGAGCCCACACGTGGCTCATTCACTGTCTGGATATTTCAGTTGCTCATTGAACAAACCAGATCATGGTGGTGAAAGGCACTAACTCCGAAAGAAAACCTCAAAACTCAGAGGCTAGCTAACTCCTGCTGAGGAGGGCTTCCTGTCCAAGTAGGATGTCCTGTGCTTTAAATTCCTCTCCTGCAGCATTATTCTTTTTTTTTTTTTTTTTTTAGATTTATTTATTTATTTATACAAGCACTGGGTACAGTCAGAGGCTCGGGAGGGTGAGAGAATTCACCAGAGCCAGAGCGGGGAGTAGAACAGGCAGACTGATGAAGTACACTGCTGAGGGGAGCAGCGGGCGGCTGGAGAGGTCTGTGCACCATGTGGTACCCTCGCCCAGTGGCCGGGGATAGAACCGGTGCTGTAGAGGCTGCGGGGAGCTTCACAACCCAGCGCTCAACCACTGCGCCACCAGGGAGGCCCAACCTGCAGCATTATTCTTACAAGCCAAGAGATGGACGCAACCAGTTCCTCCGTGGATGGATGGACAAGCAGAATGTGGCCCAGCCAAACAATGGAGTATTAGTCCAAAATGTGCCAACGTGTTCACAAGACAGATGGGCCTTAAAAACATTAAGTGAGGGACCTCCTGGATGGTGCAGGGGTTTAAATCTCAGCGCTGTCACCACCACAGCCTGAGTTTGATCCCTGGTCAGGGAGCTGGTCCACATAGGGTACAGCAGACCCTCAGCAGTGCATTTCAGTAGATCTGCCTGTCCTGCTCCCCACTCTGTCTCTGCTGAATTCTCTCACCCCCACGCCTCTGACCTACATCCAGGTCTTGAGGGAAGCAGTGGGCGGGACAGGAGAGGTCTGCTGCACCATGTGGGTCAGCTCCCTGGCCTGGGAACGACCTCAGGCTCCGACCTCAGGCTCCTGGGCTGGTAATAGCATGACAGTGCTCAGACTTTAACCCCTGCACCACCAAGGAGCCCTAATAAAAATAAATCTTTTTTTTTTTTTTTTTTTTTTTTTTTTTGTGGGACTCTCGCCGGCAGCTAGGGAACAAACCGGCACTGCACAGGCTGTGGGCAGCCTCGCAGCCCAGCGCTCAACTGCTGTGCCACCAGGGGAGGCCCTAAAAATAAATCTTAAAACAAAAAATTAAGTGAAAGAAGTCCTAAAAAGACCGTACATTCCAATTATAGGAAATTTAGAGAACAGTCAAATCGATAGAAACAGATAAGTATATCCCAAGGGGAGGGCATGGGAAGTGGGGGTACAGTGATGGCTCAAGGTTACAGGGGTGCTTTGGGGGGTGATGGAAATATCCTAAAGTTGATTGTGCCGAGGGTTGCGTGACTGAGTAGACAGCAGCCGCTGAGCTCGGCCCTCCCAGCGGGTGAGCTCCATTGGCACAGCAGCTTCAGTGCCTCGTGGCTATGTAAGGAACCCTCTCCTCAGCCACAGCTCTGCGGAGACATCCGGGCGATGGCAGATCCAGGTGTTGCCTTACCAGCCACTTTAGCTTCAGGGAAAATAAGGTGCTGAAAAAGAACACGACCCAAATCATGGGGCAGATAATAAGTCCGAGCCAGAAGATTCGAGCTTCCGCTTCTGTGGCGGCCACATTATTTGGAGAGACCTGTTGTGGGAAAGTGAGTCAATTTCAAAAACCAGTGACAGTGGCCACCTAGAAGCGGGCGATGGCTTCACTCCACACTCGCTCCCTCTCAGGGCTTGGAGGGGGGACGGGGGGTGGGGGTCAATACCCGGCGCCCCGAGAACCCGCTGCCACCCTCCACAGCCATGCTCCCGCTTCTGGGGTGACTCGGCGTGACAGTACCTTTCTGGCTTCAAAAACCCAGTGGCTTTTTCCATCTTCATCTATCTGGTTCCACCAGCGAAGACCCACCAGGAGCCTCCCGGTTACATTCTGAGAATGGACAAAATGACTTTGCGCATCAGAGGTCATGAGGGCCCCGATCTTTTGAACCGAGGAATAAAGGTCACCCGTTCATGTGAAACTTGTACTGGGAGCGGGAAGAAAGGGGGATGGACTTGGGGGGGGGCTCTCAAGATTCCAAGGCTCCCAGTTTTTAACGAGGCTTAAAAATGTGTGCGTATGTGCATGTGCATCTACTTAAAGCGTCCATACGTGTGTTTAAATATACGATGCTTGTGAATTTGACCAACAAACAATGAAATGAAGTCACCCTCACGGGATGCGTGTTTGCAACCAGGACAGCTGACACCCTGGAAGCCACCTAGTCAACATTTTGTCTCTGAGCAACGTTTGCCTCCTGATTCATAAGAGTCACAGCATTTTAAACCAAGCCCCTAGCCCAGGTCAGCCCCGTGGTTCAGGGCAGAGGCCGCACCTTCACCGACCAGAAGTCGAAGGACAGCAGCAGCAGCACGGTGACGAAGCAGCCCACGAAGCTCCTGCTGAACCAGTCGCAGCACAGGTAGGTGACGATGGCACTCACTCGGAAGAACAGGTGGAAGAAGGTGGCCAAGGGGTGCCTAGGAAAGAACAGAAGACCCTCATCCTGGGGCCCCGGGTGCATCCCAAGCCGACTAGCGCAGGCCACAGCTCCCAGGGAACAGCCCTCCCTGGGGTGCCGGCCAGCAAGTTTCCTCTCCCCTTTGAAGAATTCAGTACTTTCCCCTGTTCGGTTCCAAACATCACCAGCCGTGTCTGAAGTGAAACAATGGTGGTGACTGCCTCCCCACCTGGGGCACAGGGACCAGTTCCCTAAAGGCAAAGGTTGGGGTATTCCGGCAGTGACAGAGCAGAGCACATGCAGACCACATGCAGCCTCAGTCCTCGGGGACACGTTCCTGGATAGAGGGTGGCGAGAGCATTTTATTGTTTGAATAGTCATACTATTGGATGAGCTATAGGTGCCGTATCTTCTACTGAATATGATGGCGTCACCAATGTCAAAGCACAAACCCACTTTGGGGGAGTAAATCAGACAGCACCCCGTGAACTTAAAGACACCAGTCGTAGGGCAGCACCCCAGGAAAACACCCTAGGTGAACTTTTGAGAACCTCATCTGAACAACCCTACACACTGACCCTGGGCAGAAAGACTCTTTAAAGTATGAGGAAGACCAAGCAAACTGCACAGGCGTCTCTGCAGAGTCCACTCCTTGAGGCGCCGCCGCCCAGTCCGGGCTTTGGCAGGAAGCACGCTGCTCCCTGGGGACTGCCCAGATGGCGCAGCCCGCAGAGCTCGGTCACTGCAAGGCCCTGGAAATGCCTTTGTGCGGACCTGACTGCACCGCATCTGCTCTGACTTTGGGCCCTTAACAACTGACGGTGTTGGACAGAGTTGGAGAATGTCGGACTTACAGATGCGTTAAGGTTGTCAACGGACAGTCAGCTCGCGTGGGTTCCTGTGCCCCCCGGCCCTCACCGATGCTCAGGTGGGCCAGCTATCCCTGTTACACGTCAGCGCCCACGTGTTGGCGCGTCTGTAAACTGCCAATAAATCAACATTGTGAAGACACAGCATGTGGGGAACATGAAGTCTCGTGAGGGGTGAGATCAGGGTGTGCAAACCCTGGTCTCACTCACGACAAGTGGCACTCGAATGCTGGATGTGACCTGGGGAGACCTTTGTCCATTGAGCCTCAGACATGAGAGAGAGAACCCAGGGGAACACGCTCACCTCCGCCAAGCACCGTCCCTCCACTACTTAAAACGATGATCTGGAAAGGCGAGAGACCAATGGGTAAATGGGTGACAAGGGTCACAGCTTCTCCAGGAAGCCACAGTGCAAGCCTGATGATGAGGTCGTCACAGCGCCACCCGGGACTCGGCAAACCCCACCCAGTACCATCAGATCTGAAACCCGCATAAGCCAGGTGTCCAGGCTCGCGATGGGAAACCGGATTTTTAAATGATGGCGACTAATTGTGTAGCTAAAATAGTGCAGGCGGTGTTTCACGCCGGCCCCCGAGCTGCCAGCTTGTGGCCTGTGGGCTGGCAGACCCGCTGGGGCACAAGCCTGCTCGGTGCTGCCAAGAAGAAGCTTGGTCAGAGTGAGCACGTTGTAGGATGGCGGGGCTTCCAACTCCCAAGGGAAAGTGAAGAATAAAGGTGGAATTTAAGAGGCTTGTTTGCATTCACTCCTGATGGGAAGGGGAAGCTGGGCCCAAACAACAGCGACTCACCAGAATCTTCTCTTCTGTGCTTCCAGATGCCGAGCTCTTCCCACAGCCTGGATGAAAGGCCAGCCAGGGAAGGGCCCTGGCATTTAAGAACTAGACATGATCACACACAACTTCCAAGCCTGGAATGTTCAAGAAGGTAAGGCTCCTAGGAATCTCTTTTTTTTTTTTTTTTTTTATAGAGGCATGTTTATTTATTTGTTTGTTTGTTTGTTTCATTTATACATGCACTGGGTATAGTCAGAAGCGCGGGAGGGTGAGAGAATTCACCAGAGCCAGAGCGGGGAGCAGAGCAGGCAGAAGGACTGAAGTACATTGCTGAGGGGAGCAGCGGGCGGCAGGAGAGGTCTGCACGCCATGCAGGACCCTCCTCCGGTGGCCAGGGAGCAGCCGGGAATCGAACCGGTGCTGCAGAGGCTGAGGGCAGCTTCGCAACCCAGCGCTCAACCGCTGCGCCACCGGGGAGGCCCTCCTAGGAGTCTCTTACACCTTTTTTGTTTTAAACCTGATGGAGGATCTTTCAACTAAACTATCTTGACACAATTTTCCCCTTTCACCCTGAGGAGAAATGAGTCCTTCTCCAATACCTGAAGGTTCTTCCCCGGCCAGAGACCATGTTCCAGGTAATTTTATATCCCTGATGCACCTGGTATTTAAGATTCTCAGCAAATATCTGTTGTTGAACCTTGTGACTGAACCCATTTAGGGTCACAGGATCCTAATACAGACTTTGGGGATGTAAGAGAGTGTATAGTGATCTAGGGTAAAACCTAGAAGTTAATATACTCAAATAAATCCCCTGCCCATCTCATTTTGGTTTTCTTTTTTTGACTGTGGTTTTCTCCTGAACTAAAATGCAGAAAAAATTCCAATTGTTGGAAGGTTCATGTGGCTGGGCCCTACTCAGCAGACTGTCTGCATAACTTGTAATGCAAGGTGTATTTTTTTAATGACCAAAACCACTTTGATAAATAAGCTTTAGTCTGCCTCCTTTCAAACTAACTCTTAAATAAAAAAACATGAAACATACAAGAATAGTCTTTCCAACTTTGGTATGTATAAATAAAAATGACAATTTTAAAATAAAATACTTAGTTAGGGCCTCCCTGGTGGTGCAAGGGGTTAAACACCGCACTATGAAGCAATCCGCAGCCTCTGCAGCACGAGTTTGATCCCTGGCCGGCCGGAGAGCTACCCACATGGCGCAGCAGACCTCTCCTGTCTCCCTGTTGCTCCCCTCAGCAGTGTATTTCAGTCAGTCTGCCTGTTCTGTTCCCCACTGTGTCTCTGGTGAATCCTCTTACCCTCCGCCTGCATCTCTAGCCTGTACCCCAGCTGTTGTATGCATAAATAAATCTTTAAAAAATAAAATAAAATACTTAGTTATTTGGGTTGTGGGCGTTGAGAGGATTTACCAGAGACAGAGTGGGGAACAGAACAGGCAGATTTTACTGAAATACACTGCTGAGGGGCGCAGTGGGCGAGAGGTCTGCTGCGCTCTGTGGGCTAGCTTCCTAGCCAGGGGATAGAACTCAGGCCAAAGCGGTAGTAGTGTGCTGAGACTTAACCTTTAGGCCATGGCCCCCAAATACTAGTTTTAAAAGAGGAAGAGAAATTATCTCAGCCTAAAAACACTTTGGTCAATTCCTAGTCTAAGGTGGTAGGTATTATTTTGATTATTGCTGCTGATATTATAAAAGTCCAAGGCAAACAGAAAAGACGACTGTACTTTCAGATGCTGTTTCAATCCTGTTTTATGCAGGTTGCGTCAGTCCCCATCTGGGCTCTGCCCGGCCTGTGTCCCAGCTAACACAATGTGGTCTCAGACCAGTTCTCTACTTTAGAGAGTTTTGAAGGTCATGGTTTAAGTGGGGACATCCTTCCCGGCCCTGAGGCTCTCCACACTCCTAGCCCTCCTCCTGCCCCCTCAGCTCTCCCTGCCAGCTCCCCAGGCAGAAACTCCCCAGGACCCCAGCCCAACCTCAGACTATTTTAACAAGCTCCCTGGTGACTCATGTGCTTAGCACACCTGAGGCACCCTCCTCAACTCCCCTTTCCAGATAAACTCGGGTGCAGGAACAACGCAGAATGAGGCAGAAAGGACCCACAACTGAAAAAGCAGAGCCCTTGGGAGCCCTTCAGAGCCCGTAGGGGCCAGGCCACCATCTGGGCTGATCCAAGTTTTCTCCTGTAAATGCCCTGGATGCCATGTCAAGGACAATGTGTCACCTCCTCTCCCCAAGGCGTCTGGGCAGGTCTGGGGCTGCTGGGATGTCGGAGGAGATGCTGACGGCAAAGTGTTCCTGATCAACGGTCAGCACCACAGAGGCCGAGTGTGGAAGTGAGTAGCAGCGGCTTCTCTCTGCAGCTCAGATTTCCCTCTTGTTTCTGTTCTTTGCTCTTTTTAAAGAGCCATCCCCACTTCTGAGGCCAGCTTTGCTCAGCATCAAAATGAAGGTGAACCCCAGGACGGGTAGGTAGGCCCTTGGGCATGCAGCCCTGTAGGGGGTCTCCCTAGGGCACCCACAGTTTGCCCAGCACAGCTATAGTGACGTGGCCTGGACTCCTGAGCTGATATCCCAGAATTTTCAAATGAAACTGGAGCCCCAAAGAACTGAAAACAAGACTCAAGCAAAATGTAAGTGCATATCCATAGCAGCACCATTCACAAGGATGAGCATCCTGCAAGCGAGCGGCGTGTCCAAGGTGGAATATTATTCAGCCATAAAAAGAACTAAAGGACCATAAGGACTACAACTTGGAGAAACATTGAAAACACGATGCTGAGTGACAAAAGCCAGAACAGTCAGCACAGATACTGTCCAGGTCCCCTCAGGTGAGGGTCCTAGAATAGGCACATCCATACAGAAGTGGCGTAGAGGCACCTGGGGGCTGGGGGGGAGAGAGTGGGTAGTTACTCGGCTCTCAGCGTAGCACGATGACTAAGTCTGGAGATGGTGGTGGGGGGCACACAACACGTGTGTGTAACGTCACCGAGCGGTCACAGGGTAGAGGTGAAGTTATGCATATTTAACCACAGTAAAAATAAAGGAACGAAGCCTGGTACAGGCTAAGGCATGGGGAACCTTGAGACACGCTCTCCTTTCTCCCCGTGTCTCAGGCTTCACCTGGCCACGTTTTTATAAGGACTCCAGACATATTGAACTCGGAGTGCTCCCTGCTCCAGCATGACCTCATCAGAACTAGTCACGCCTGCAAAGGCCCTCATTCCAAATGAGTCCATTCTGAGGTACTGGGGTTAGGCCTTCAGCCCAAAGAAAACCAGCGAGGCAGGAAGGGGACAGAGCTGCCCAAGCTGCACATGAGGATAGAGCGGGATGTGAAGGGCCCAGGGCCAGAGCAAAGAAGCACCTTCGCAGCCTGGGGTGGGCAGGGCTGCCCCTACCAGCAGCTCCCCTGGAGAAGGTGTCGGCGTGAGGAGGGCCTGCAGCTGCCTTAGTGGCAGAATCAACGTCCCCTTTGCCTCACCGGGCTGTCTGAGGTGCCCCCCGTAGGGTAAAGGAAGATTGCTCAGGCTTCTGAGCCGCTGGCCTCTGTGGCTATCACCTGTGGCCTTGAATGCAGGAGGCGCTTGGGAATGAGGGCTCGGAGTATGCATACCTGATGGCGGACACCTGGAGCACGGTGTGGGCATGCGTGAGTGGGCACACCTGAGCCCAGAGGCTGAGCACATAAGGGCAGCATCAGAGAGGATGGGGCGGCGGAAAGATGGCGGAGCCACAGCTTCGAGAGGGAGAGATCAGGAGAGCACACCAGAGAGAGTAAAGATTCGCCAGGGGCTGGGAGGCTGACAGACCTCCCAGCCCCTCTACCTGCCCTGCACCTGGCTGCCTCACTACAGATGCTGAAAGATCATTAAAAGACTGCAAAAGCCACAGGGCTCCTGGGCTGAAGTTAAGCAGCAGGAAGGCGCTGAGACCTCTCTGGAGGGTGAGGAAGGTAAGGGCCTGGCTGCTCGGGGGCGGGGGCGGTGCGGGTGCTTTTTCACACTGAAGTCAGACTCCAAGGGGAGAGGCGGGGTGGGGGGCTGGCCCATAAGGAAGCCCTCCCTCAAAGGGGCTCAGGCCTGGGTATCCCAGGGCCATCTGCCACCCTCACTGCTGGAGCCCCGAACCCCACGGATGATTCAGCAGCAGCCACAGATTGTGCCGACTTATGTCCCCTGCATGACCCTACAGTCTATCTCCTCTGGATTTTAAAAGACTTTAGCTAATTTTTTTAAGGGAGAGTCAGCCAACAGCCCCCCAACCCCCAAGCGCAGACATACTCTTGTAGGCCAGGGAGCTATTATAAATGAATTTGAATTCCGATTTTATTTCAGAAGAGCTACTTGATTCTGCTGGAAGTGGGCAGGATTTGAAGGCGTCACATATCAGCCCTGGCATGAGCCTGGGTCTGCCCCCTGCCTCTTGGGTGCTTCCATCCCTCGTCCATAAAATGCAGAGAATATAGTCCTTCCTTGTGTTTTTGTTTCTGTGCATTGTGATGGTTCAGAATGAGGATGTATCCACCAGTCGTTGCAAATATAGTTTTTAAAGATTTATTTATGTGTACAAGAGCTGGGGTACAGGCTAGAGGTGCAGGGGGTAAGAGGACTCACCAGAGACAGAGTGGGGAGCAGAACAGGTGGATCTACTGCAATACACTGCTGAGGAGAGCAGTGGGGAGACAGGAGAGGTCTGCTGCGCCATGTGGGTTGCTCCCTGGCCGGCTGAGGGTCAAACTCATGCTGCAGAGACTGCGGACAGCTTCATAGTGCTGTGCTTAACCCCTTGCGCCACCAGAGAGGCCCCAATCATTGCAAATATTAAGATGGTATTTTGTCCCCACACCACCCCATCAAGCGCCACAACTGAACCAGTGTAGCTTTAAATGTCTAACATCTTTAAAAAAAAAAAAAAAAAAGGACCATGGTGGGCGAATTCTGACCTAGGGGTCAACAGAATTGAAGTGGACAACCTCAACTCAGTGCATGAAGTGTCAGTGGGGTAAGTAGAGTCAGAATGATAAGGCGAGATCAGGGTCCCACAGCTACCCCTGGGGAGCCTGGAGCTAATCCTTCAGCTCCAGGCACCTGTCCCAGAGTGGGGTGCCCATGAAGCCCTTGGCTATTTACTGACAAAGGGGGAGACATGGGGCTGTGGGGCTCAGAGGGGAGCGTGAGCACAGGTGGAGGAGGCTCTTACAGTGATGGAGGGCTAAGGTCTAAAGGGCAGGGCTTCTGGGTGCAATGAAGTGTTCTGGGATTCGGTTATACTCATGGTTGCGTGGCCTTGCGAACATATTAAAACCACTGAGCCACACACCATAAATGGATCCATACATGGATTTTATGCCATATGAATTATAGCTCAATTGAAAAAATAAATGAATTTTAAAAATGTTACAATCTATGGGCCTTCCCTGGCGGCGCAGGCGATTGGGCGCCGCTCTGTGGAGCTGTCCGCAGCCTCTGCAGCGCCGGTTTGATCCTGGCTGGCAGGCGAGGGTCCCACATGGCGCGCAGACCTCTCCTGGTCCCCTCAGCAGTGTGTTTCATCAGTCTGCCTGTTCTGTTCCCTGCTCTGTCTCTGGTGAATCCTCTCACCTTCCCACGCATCTGGCCTGTACCCCAGTTCTTGTATAAAATAAATAAATAAATCTTTAAAAAAATGTTACAATCTAAAAAACAAACTTAGCAGCAGAGTGCACGCTACACACAAAGGCCGGGGTGAGGGGTTCCTCGGGATAAGTGGCCCCAAACAGCCGGGCCCCTGAGGTTGGGCTGTCACAAATGGGCCCTTCCACCACCTGGGGGTGGGCTGCCCCAAAGGTGGGGAGAAAGCACCGGCCCTGGGGATGCTGGCTGGGATGCTGGCTGGCCCGGAAGCAACAGCACTCAACAGCACTTCCGGCCTTCCAGGAGGGGAGGGAGGGGCTGCAAACTCAGAGCCAGGAACAGGTCACCTGGCTGCCGGGCTCCCCCAGAAGGAGAACTCAACTCAGCCCCCCCTCCTCACCCCCAGACTCCCGCAGCTGGTCAGAAGCAGCCAGTAATCCAGGGGTTTGAAAGTGACTTTTAAATTAAATGATTTAATTGCCTATTACAAAGAAAAAAAGCCAATCTAAAAAGGCTACATACTTTGTTTCAAACAAGGTGGGTTCTGGGAGAGTGAAACCAGGGAAGCAGGAGTAAGACAGTGTAGGGGGGCTCCCGGTGGGCTGGGCGGGGGTTGGTGGGGAGCAGGGGCGAGGGAGGGGGATGGGTGGAGCTCAGATGTCCTTCAGGGCAGTGGCGGCTCTTAGATGCTGGCCTGGTGGAGACATGTCATCGTATTTGACCCAACCCACAGGACGGGCACCACCAAGAGTGACCCTAATGCCGACTATGGGTTTGGGGTGATGCTGACGTGTTGATGTAGGTTCACCCATTGTAATAAAGGTACCAGGCTGCAGGGGGTGCTGAAATTGGAATGGGCTGTTCATGGGATTGCGGGGTGTATGGGAAATCTCCCCCTCCATTTTGCTGTGAACCTAAAAATACTCTTAAAAGTGTAAAACACAGAAAAATAAAAATGCAGCAAAAAAGTTTATTGAGGTGAAAGTCGCATCACATGACATGAACCATTTTAAAGTGAAACTCCAGCGGCCTTTTGTACCTCACACTTTTGTTCTAAAGCAGTTCCATCACTCCAAAGCAAAAGCCTCAAGCCTCTGGGACACTTCCCACGGTCCCCAAGACACCCCAACTGCCACCCGCCTCCCTTTGTGAGTCAGACTTCTAATGGGATCTGTTCTCTCATTTTTTAACTTAAATTCAAATTCATTTAAAATAGCTCCTTGGCCTAAGATAACGTGTCTGTTGGCTGACCGTTTCTTAAAAATTTCTGAAGTCTTTTAAAAAACCCAGAGGCAACAGACATCCAACATCCGTAGCATCATGCGGGGGACATGAGTCAGCAGACCTGTGGCTGCTTCTGAGTCATCCCAGGAGCCCGAAGCCCCAGCAGTGAATGCCATGTAGATGGCCCTGGGACACCCAGGCCTGAGCCCCTTCGAGGCAGGGCTTCCTTATGACTAGAAGAGGGCCAGCCCCGGGCCTCTCCCCTGGTTTCCCACCCGGATTTACAGAGTTGAACTTTACTAAGGACATGCCGCAGTTTCACTTGCCAGAATATCAATACCCACCCACGCCAATGAAGATGAATGCACACGCACGCGCACACACACACGGGCCAGCACGAGCATTCCCTTCTTGTCCACAAATGGACAACCTAGAAAGATATGCCTCCTAGCTCAGGGCAGAGCAGAGTCACACGGCCAGAGCCCTCACACCTCACACCGATACCTGAGCCAGCATCTTCAGGGACAGAGAGCCCGAGGCTTTGGCCCGTCCTTCATTCAAGTTCCCTGGGGATGCCAGTGAGGTTGAGGTCCCCAGGGAATGCAGAACCACTGCCTTCCACCACCTCGCACCTACCCGAGTCCCACACATGCAGCTGGGAGAAGGTGAAGGTCAACCCAAGTGCCCAGGGGCACCTCTGGTGGTCAGCCAGCTCTAGCCACCAGCATCTCTCACCCCAACCCCACCTGGTCCCCCTAACAGATCTCGTTTCTTACCCTACAGGCCACATGGCGGTCACAGGCAGCTTGTGCAAGTGCTGGTCAGACTGCACCTGCCTCCTGCTCAAATATCCCCAAATATCACCCATTAAACACAGGAGAAACCCCAAATTCCCATGCTATAGGGATTTTCAAAGCTCCACTCTGACTCCTCCCTGCCACCTTCCTGCTTTCTACACCCTGGCCTGCTCCTGACAATCCCTACAGAAAACCTCCCACCTCAGGGCCTTTGCACCTGCTCTTCCCTCCACGTTTGGGCGTCCATCCAAATGTGCCTCTTCGGTCCTCTGAGCCCTCCCTGATGGAAAGGAGCTCCCTGGCCCTGGGCCCCTTTCCTCATGTCCTCTTGGCACCGACTCCCTGACGTGGTGTTGCTTAGACACCTGCTCATATGCTCATTGTCTGCTCCCTAAATGAGGGGTCTGCAGTTATTGAGGCCGACAGACTTCTTGAAATAATAACAAAACCCCCAAATTCCGCATAGGCATGGCCTGTCTGGTCTCCTCTGTGTCCCCTTGAGATGTGCCAAGCACATCTTGAACATTTTTGCTGATTTAATGAGTAGATAAAGCATGAAAGAATAAAGTGGTTCTCCGAGGGGAGGTAATTTGGGGACCCTCAGCAACTTGGGGTTGCTTCTGACAGCTAATGGATAGAAGGCCAGGGATGCTCTAAACATCCTTCGACACAAAGGTCCGGCCCTAAATGCCAGCAGTGCCAACCCTGGGACAAATGAATTCATGAGTGAGACACTCGGGTCCAGATAGTCGGCTGCTGCCCAACATCAAGGAAACTGACCAATGCCCCCTCCAGTCCCCAAATGTTATGTGGGTCACAGTTCAAGAGAAAATCTCCCTTCAGTGATTTTGTTGTTGGTGTGGCTTATGCAAGCAATGTCATGTTAACAAGAAATACCAAAAGGGAAGTTCAGCTGCTGTCGATGTAAGGAATTAACTTCAAAAGATGTAATTCCGTGCCCTAATCAAAGAGAACTGAAATTTGTCTAGTTCCTTGATTTTGTGGTTTATTTTCCTTGGTAATCATGAACCTTCCTTAAAATTAAACAATCAGCTCTGTTGGGACCTGCTTATGTGTCATATTTCTAGATTTTTTAAAGTAGATTTTAGCGTGAGCCGGGCAGTGTGACTTGTTCCCCACAGTCACTGGGGATGGGGCCTGGGTGAGGGGCCTGCAGTTATTGAGGCCAACAGACTTCTTGGAATAACAGCAGAGACCCCAAATTCTTCTCAGTGAGTGCTGGAGCAGGGTGTGTATTGATCTCTGAGGATACCAGGTGGCCACCAGGGGGCCATCACTGGGCCCTTGTCCTTCCTCGTCCCCCACCTGCTTCTCTGGGGTGGAAGTCAGCATGATGATGTCAGGAATGCTCTAAATTCCCTCAAATGCAAAGTTAACTTATCCAAATCTAACCCCAAGCAGAGACAGAATGATCCAGATGAAAACTCTCCACCAGGAGGACTGTCCACCCCCCTGGGAAAATGGCCATGGCTGGACGCATTCTTGGTTGTCACAACTGGGGGGGGCTATGCTACTAGCATTGAGTGGGTGCATCCAGGGATGCCGCTGAACATCCTATAGGGACAGCCCCCCAACAAAGGCTGGTCCAGTCTGGCATGCAACGGCACCAAGGCTAGAAACCTACTCTGACTAGTCAGGGAGACACAGGGAAGTATAAAGTGCTCCCCAGAGGATGCACGAGATGGAAGTCTGCTGTCCCAGGGTGGGCCCTGGGTGTCGCTCCCGGGGTGAGCAGCCAGCCCCCTCAGCACAGCCTGACACAGATGAGGACTCCAGAGGCAGACAGGAGGGCTCACGTGCCGCCCTGCAGTTTCAGAGCTCTCTGACATACATAATTGTGTGGGAATATTATTTTGCCCTAAAATCTCATTCGTCAACATTTTCACATTTTTGGTACCGTTGCCGGTACTGAAAATGAAAGCCAAATTTGGTACACGTGACACCTCCCTCAAGGTAACAAAAGTCGGTGTCCAACCTCTACCCCCGAGCTTCCACCCATACTCCACCCAGCCGGGCCACTAGCCTGCGGTCCTCGACAGCGCTCGCTCACACTTACCCGTGTTCTGGAACGCTCTTGAGAGCCGGGAATCGGGGAATCGCTAGGGCACATCTTACTGTAGCAAAGTGGTGTCTTCTGTGTATTTGATTACAAAGAGTTAGCTCCATTTTTGAAACATATTTGCAAATACACATTTTCCATCTGGCACAGGGTTTGTTGCTGACTGCTAAACCGAGGACGAAGGGCTGCTTAGCCCAAGGCTCTTCCATGCACTTAATTTACTTAGTGCTCGCTGTAAGTAAACTGCTGACTGTGTTTTGGAGGTACCTGACCTACCTACATTATTATTAAATGCTCCAGAGTCTTGACTGTGTTTATTTTTAAAAGAAAAGGCCTGTAGCATTAGACTTGCGTACCTGGAAGCAGTTACGGTGCATTACCGTAGTTTGGAAGTTGTACGTGATAAAACATATTTTGCTTTTATTGTATGTTTTACTGAACGACCCAGGCTCCCTTTCAAGGCAAGTGTGAATAAAATCAGATTAAAATCAGTCCCGGCCTGTGGCACTGCAATCTCTTAGAATTTGTTTCTTCTGTTTTTATTCTCATGCATACTGTCTGTATCTTTGGTTATCCTGTTTAAAAGAGAAAGAGCAAATAAAGCACGGCCAGTAAAACAGAAAAGGAAAGGAAAAGGGATACAGGGGAAAGGAAAGAGAAAGGAAAGGAATCCACGTCCGCGGAGAGACGATCTCACTCTGGGTGGGATCCACTGGAACCCGTGACCTTTGGGGGCCCATCAATTCCGTGAAGACAGTGCCTTGAAAACACCAACACGCTGGGGCCTCCCCGGTGGCACAGGGGTTAAAGACACAGCGCGGTCCAGCTACAGGCGGCCACTGCAGCACGGGCTCAGTCCCGGCCAGGCAGCTGCCCACAGGGCGCACCCTGATGGGAAGATGACAGGCACCAGATGAGGTGTCGGGGTCCTGCTTGATACAGACACTCGTCACCTCCTTTAGTCCTCTTCACACAACCCTACGATGGAGCTAACATCACCCCTATTTTACAGATAAGAAAATGGAGGCTCCAGAAGGTGCCCTGGCTAGTCCAGTGTCACCACAAGCGAAGAGTTACAATCCCGCCTGCGGGACCCTGGATTGCCCATGGCATTGTCTCTTCTGCCCACGTGTGGCATGGGCCACCTCAAGAGCTGGTGAGCAGGCCTGGGCCCCGGTGAACAGAACCACAGAGAAGATTGGGGGGGGGGCACTTAGGCTCTTGCCCCAGGAGGACAACCTGACCCAGGGAGGGACAGGGCATGAGCAGCTGGGGTGGTGGGGGAACAGCTGGAGTGGTAGGGGAACAGCTGGGGTGGCAGGGAATAGCTGGGGTGGCAGGGGAACAGCTGGGGTGGCGGGGGAACAGCTGGGTCTTCCCCGCTGGGCAGAAGGCACTGTCCCTACCCTCTCTGAGCACGCAAGCCCTAGTGCCTGTGTATGTCTGGGAGCTGTCTGCAGTCAGTCCCGTAACTGCAGTAGGCTGGGAATGGTGATGTCAAGAGGCAAAGGTGGGGGCCTCCCCGGTGGCACAGCTGGTTGAGCACAGTGCTGTGAAGCTGTCCGCAGCCTCTGCAGCGCGGGTTTGATCCCAGCCAGCCGGCGAGAATTCCACATGGCGTGGCAGACCTCTCCTGTCTCGCCCGCTGCTCCCCTCATTAGTGCTTTTGGTCCGTCTGCCTGTTCTGCTCCCCGCTCTGTCTCTAGTGAATCCTCTCACCCTCCTGCACCTCTGGCCTATACCCCAGCACTTATATAAATAAATAAATAAATCTTTAAAAAAAAAAAAAAGAAAAAGAGGTAAGGCTGGGCCTGCCTGACCTGGAGCCCAAGGAGGCTGGAAGCCCAGCATACTCACAGAAGCACCTGTAGAGGACGGCACAGCTAAAGCACAGGGCAACCATACCCCCAGCAATCCCACTCTGAGTTTATGCCCAAGAGAACTGTGTGCGCACCAATGGCCACCAACGCTCACAGCAGCATTGATATGTGAACGAAAAAGCAAACACCATGTCCATCAACTTATGGATGAATAAACACAAGGTGCTCCATCCATACAGTGAGCTGTGATTCAGCCACAGAAAGAATGAAGTTCTGATAAAGGCCCAAACATGTACGGATCTTGAAAACATGCTAAGTGGCCAAAGTCAGACAAAAGGCCACACAGCACATGGCTCATTTTATGTGAAATGTCCAGAGCAGGCAGGTTCATGGGAACAGAAAGTAAATTAGAGGTAGGGGAGGGGTGGGAAGTGACTGCTTACGGGGTCCCAGGGTTTCCAATGGGGTGATAAAAAATTTCCAGAACTAGATGATAATGATTGCACAACCTTGTGAATATACTAAAATCTACACTGAAATGTACACTTTTATTTTTTTTAAATATTTATTTATTTATACAAGCACTGGGTACAGTCAGAAGAGAGGGAGGGTGAGAGAATTCACCAGAGCCAAAGCGGGGAGCAGAACAGGCAGAAGGACCAAAGTACACTGCTGAGGGGAGCAGCGGGCGGCAGGAGAGGTCTGCGCGCCATGTGGGACCCTCCTCCGGTGGCCAGGGAGCAGCTGGGGATTGAACTGGCGCTGCAGAAGCTGCTGGCAGCTTCGCAACCCAGCGCTCAACCGCTGCGCCACCAGGGAGGCCCTGAAATGTACACTTTTAAATAGTGAATTTATATATGTGAATTAGGTTCCAGTTAAACACACACTTAGAATACCAAAAGCAAAGGCAACAAAGTAAAAATAGACAAACAGAAAGACAGCAAGCTAAAAAGGTTTTGTACCTCAAAGGGAAGAACCAAGAATGAAAAGGCAAGCTATGACATGGAAGAAGGTATTTTTCCAATCATATATCTGATTAGGAGTTAATATCCAGAATATGTAAAGAGCACTTACAACTCAACAACAAAAAAAAATCCAATATTCCAAATAAAAACATATATTTACAAAAGGACCTGGATAAACATTTCTCCAAAGACGATATACAAACAGTCAACAAGCAAATGAGAAGATGTTCAGCATCATTCATCATTAAAGAATGGTCAGTTTGAACCAAAATAAGAAACCTCAGATCCATCAGGATGGCCGACTAAAATAAAGCTGGTGAGGATTTAGAGAAATTAGATCCCTGTACATCACTGAGGATTGTGAAATGGAGCTGCCGTCAGAGAAAATGGATGGAAGTTCCTCAAAAAATTAAAAATAGAATTACCATATAACCCAACAATTCAACTTCTGGGTATACATCAAGAATTGAAAGTAGGGCCCCAAAGAGATATTTGCACATCAACATTCATTGCAGCATTATTCATAAGAGCTGAAAAAGGTAAACAACCCAAGAGTCCATCAATAGGTGAAGAGATGAACAAAACATGGTCCATTCATACCATGAAATAGTATTCAGCCTTCAAAAGGAAGGGAATTCTAACACATACTACAATATGGGTGAACCTTGCGGACATTATGTTCACTGAAATAAGCCAGTCACAAAAAGACAACCTATATGATTCCACTTACATGAAGTATCTGAAGTTGTTAAATCTACAGAGACAGACACTAGAATGATGGTTGACAGGGGGTGGGTGGTGAGAGGGGAAATGGAAGTAGTAGTTTAAAGGGTACAGAGTTTCAGATTTGCAAGATGAGAAAGTTCTGCGGATGTGGTTCACGAGAACACGAATATACTTAACACTATTGAAATATACACTTGAAAATGATTAATAATGGCACCATTTATGTTGTAGGGTATTTTTTCTACAATGAAAAAGCTAGAAAGAGAAAAAGTACCCCACCGGGAAAAACACACAGGGACAGAGCACAGCCAACGGTTCCTCTACCTGCCCAGGTGTGCTGGGGAGTCACACCTCGCTGCTCTTCCCCAAGGCGCCCCCTCTATAGCACTGTACCTCGCTGACCTGGAAATGGACCAGGTGTCTGTCCCCAGGGCTTAGCCAGCAGCAGCAGCTACCCAGCAGACGGTGAAAAATATTTACTGAACAAACTGCACAGCAACCGCATTGTGAGGTCTGGCTGGTACAGTTATCCCATTTTACAGAAGGGTCAGTGGAGGCACAACAAAGCAAGGTGACCTGTCCAAGATCACAAAACCAGCAAGTGGTAAAGGAAGAAGTGGCCTGACATCCTGTTCTATCTCTTCAGAGATGTCACCTCCATTCAAAGTCACACCGAATTTACAAACAATTCCCACCCTGTCTTCACCCATTTAGTAATGTGTAACAGTTTGAGTGCCTTTCCTAAAGCAGCACACAAATGAAACTTAGATAATGGTTTCCAAGATTCCTATACCCGCCTGAAGCCCAAGCACAGGCCTCCATTAAGAACCCGATTTCCACCCTGCTATCCAGGGAAGCTCATCTATTCTCAGGATTTCAGAGACATCTCTCTATTCCTGGGCATCAGACCCTGTGAGGGATGCTATTTTAAGTTCGCATTCCCTGGAAGCCATCCCCTGTGACTCTGGTACGTAGGTCCAGAGCTGGGCCCAGAAATCTGCATTAGGGAAACCAGAGGATTCTGGGACTGGGGGCTCTCAAACAGACGGGTCTGTGAGCTGCTGCCTCCCAGCTCTCTGACAGCAGCCTGATGACTCCTGAGCTCCTTGCCTCCTTCCCAGCTGCCCACCAAACCTAGCCATTAGAACATTCCATCACAACCCAGCAAGGACCATCCTGAGCTCAGCACCTCTTCCCCAGCAGTATGCCTTCACCTGGGCCACTAGGCCAGAGCCTGGGCATCATCCGGGACTATCCCCATCCACAGTCCACAGTGGACCATCACTGCAGCGGCTGAGCCCACCTCCTCTGAGGCCCTGTCCTTCTCTCCATCACCCCTGCCAGCAGCCTGGTCCAAGCCCCCAGCTTCACTCCCTACTTCCCTCTGCCCCTACAATCCTGCAGTTCTGGTCACGCCGTTCCCCTGTTAAATCCCAATTCTAGAACGGCACTGTTTAATACAGTAGTGACACATGGCTATTTAAATTAAAATTAATTAAAATGAAATATCCAAATAGTTCCAGCAATCACACCAGCCACATATCAAGTGTTCAGTAGTCATGTGGCTGCCTACAGGATAGGGCAGATACGGCACATCCTCGTCCTCACAGAAAGTTCTAGAGGACAGCGTGGCTCCCAAACTTCAGGCTGTGTCCCCAGCCTCTGCTCCCCAGACCCCTGGTCTTCAGCCACAAGACCCTAACCTCCTGAGTTCACCTCCAAGCCTTTGCCCGTGACCCCTTCCCTCTCCCCTGCTTAGCTAACTCCCCCCGCCATCCTTTAGGGCTCAACTTGGCTGTCACTTCCTCTACAGACCAGGGTAAGCTTGGACCAGGGTAAGCTTGGCGCTCTTGCCAATCACAACATTGAAAATAGCGCTCTAACAACCCCGGGCACGCACAACCCCCACTTCCACGAGCCTGGTGACTGGCGACCAGGATGCAGCTGAACAGCCTATAAGGCACAGGCCAGCCCCAGAGCCAAGGAAGTACTGGCCCAAATGCCAGCAACATCAAGGCTGACCCTCCCGGCTACAGGCAGGTCGGGGGGTAGCCCTGTAAGGGCAGGGGGGTGTCCTGTATACCAAGAGGCCTCAACCCCCAGCCCAGAGGCAGGCACACAGGAGGTACTTAATACAGACTGAACTGTCATGAGGGCCGATGTTCTGTAAGATTCTGTCCCCAGGAATTCAGCTCTCTCGTGGTCTTTCCTTTAGAGACAATCATTGATCACATGGCAGACAGAATAATGTCCCCCCAAATATCCAGATCCTGATCTCTAGAACCTGTGCAAGCTAACTTATGTGGCAAAAGGGACTTCAAAGGTGGGATTCAATGAAGGGTCTTGAGATGAGAGGCTCACCTGGATGATGGGGTGCATCCTAAATGCAATCACAACCCTACGAGGAAGGCAGAGAGAGGTCTGACCCAGGGCAAGGCATCAGGAAGTTGGAAAAAGAGAGAGTCAACCAGAGATGCTCCCTGCAGGCCTGGAGGGTGCAGGAGGGGCCAAGCCAGCAGCCACCCGAAGGTGGAAAAGGCACCTTAGCTAACCCAAGGGAGAGTGGCCCTGTCCCCACCCTGGCCTCAGAGCCAGGAGAATGTAAGTTCCCTTGTTTGAAACCATTGTTCAAGGTAACTGCTACAGCAGCCCCAGGGAAGGAAAACAGTCCCATTCCATTCTGGGGTTGGGTGGATTCAATCCTATTCCATTCTGGGGTTGGGTGGATTCAAATCAGTGAATTTAAAAGGAAAAGCCTTAGGGTGCCAGGCACAGGGCCTGCTAGCTCTGTGGGCAGAAAGGAGCAATAGGCAGAAGCAGGTGAGGAATGTGGCTGGGCCACAGGTGTCTCCAGACTCGGTAACTGCCCAGGGCACCAGCAGCTGTGTCCAAGGGTTGCTCCTCACCACGCCCCACCCTGCGCCCCAGGGATGCAGCAGGTCTCAGGCAGGCAACTGACCTTACCCAGGACACTATGTCTGGGAGGAGCTGAAACTGGGATTAGAATAAAAATTCAAACCCTTGCCCACCTCTCCAGGCTCCTGCCAATCCCTCTGCCCTCCCCACCAACTCCTGACAACCACCAGTCTCTGATCTTCCAACAGTGTGGGGTGTCTGCACTTGCCGCTCCTTTCTTCTAGGACCACTTCTAGAGTCTCCCTTGGCTGGCTGCTTTTATGATTCAGGTCTCAATGCAAACATCACCTCCTCAGAGAAGCCCTCCCAGGCTGCACTAAGGCAAGTGGCTTTCTCCAGCCCCTTTCTCTTGCATCACCCTGCTGCCTTTGTCCCAGCTCCTCCCACACTGTGATTAGCTTGTTAATGCGAGTGTCTGCCTGTTCAGTGTCAGCTCCCCTGCCCCTCCGTGACCACCTTCCCCTCCCCCCCCCCCAGGTTCTGGAGGTCAGGGATCTTGTCCCATCTGTCCGGGGTGTGTCCCTAGCCGTGCCCGACTCACAGCAGGTCCTCGGGCCCCTCTGCATGAACGGGAGGGTGAGACGTGAGACGGTGCGAGCATTTGCAGCTTTGGGGGGTGCCGGCCCCTCACCCGTGTGGACACACCTGATCTTAGCTTTCCGGAAGGCCAGCTCCTCTTCGTTGCCAAAGTCCAGGGACACATCCTCCGTGTCGTCCACCAGGGCCTGGGGGGACACCCAAGCGGTGGCAGGCCCGCCCCCGGCACCTCCCCACCCCACCTCTCAACTGCGGGGCCCTCCCCCGGCTGTGACCTGAGGCTTTGCCCCGGCCAGTCCGCGGGGTCCGGAGGGCCAGGCCCGGGGCAGGCGCATCCCCCCTGCCAGGGGCCCGCGGCGCGCCCCGCAGGCTCCTCCGGTGCTCGCCACCTCCCTCCATCCCCAGCATCCCGGGGCCTACCTGCTTCATCCTCTCGCAGCCCACCAGGGCCCCCTCCCCGGCTCGGCCCGCCTCCGGGCGCTGAAGGGCAGGGCGCGGCGGCCGGGGGTGTGGTGGGGGCGCTGGGCCCGCGGGGGCTCCGCGCAGGGCTCCGGTGGGGGCGGGGCGCGGGGCGCAGAGCGCAGTCGCGGCGCGGCAGGTGGGCTCGGCCGGGGCGGGGCTTGGGAGGGTCCCCCGGGCAGGGCCGGGCGGGGGCCGCTCCTTGGAGAGAAAGCTGACCCGGAGGGGCGATCCCGGGGGAGGGCAGAGCGAAGGCGCCCCGGGCTCGGCGGCAGCCGGGCGCCAGCGGGCACCAGCGGTGCCGGGAGGGCCAGGGCTGGGCCGGAACCGCGGACGGACCTCGGTGTCCAGGGAGCCCGGGAGGGAGGGGCCTGGGCCGCGGGCAGCCGCGCTCGGGGTTGAGAGAAGATGTTTCCCGAACCGCCCGGACCTCAAGAATCCCCCAGGGTTCTTGTAAGAAGCAGAGCCCCAGGCCCGGCCCTGGGGATGGAGGAGCGGCGCGCAGGCTTTTTTCTTGAGCAGCAGATCTGCTGAGGCAAAGCCTCGGCGCCACCACCGAGGACAGTGACACCCGCCACACCGGGTACCAGGCGCGCAGTGAGCGCACAGCAGCACTCCTAGCAGCAATGCAGCAGGCCGTTGGCACCTTGGGGGTGAGGGGACCCCTCACCCCAGTCAAAAGTCCCCATAATCTTTGACTCCCCCAAAACTTAACTACTGAGAGTCTGCAGATACCTGCAAGTCATAAACAGCTGATGAACCTATGTTGTGTTACCTGTGCGTGGCCTCCCTGTGTGTATTGTTGCCACGAAATAAGCCAGAGGGAAGAAAATGTCGTTCAGGAAAATCTCAGGAAGCCAAGATGCCTTTGCAGCCCCGGCTCTGGGACCCTAAGTCATCTGTGTTTAGCACGAACTGCCTGTCCTACGGCATGTTGCCTTGCGCTAGTCGTGTGTTACGCTGGGCATCAAGAGGAAAAGAAAATGTGCAAAAGAAATTCATGTTTTTTTTAACAAGTCACATGATGATATTTATTGAAAAAGCCCACAGAGCAGTGGGTGGGGCAGGTCACACCCTCCTGCTCAAGGGCCAGCTGTAGGGGTGTGTCTGGGTGTCCAGGCCTCTCCCGGGGTCTCCGCAGAAGGAAAGCTGTCACCTGAAGTCCTTCCCTGGCCCAGGACACGGTCACGCCTCCCTCCTGCCCTGTCTCCTGCCACCCCCACCTGGCCAAGGGCTGAGTCTGCCCTTTGCCCTCCCGCCATGGGCATCAGGGGCCTGTCCCTGAGCCTCAGTTACCCAGAAAAGAGCCAATGACATAAATGCTGGCCCACAGGGGTGGCCGGCTTAGGGTGTGCCTAAGAGAAGGGGGTGCAGGGCTGGCAGGAGCTGCCTAAGTTCTGATCTCTGGGCGGGCACCCTAGCCACTCCCTGAACTGACCCCACAAAGGGTCCCAGGTGAGTGTGTGGTGGGACAGGTGCCATCTTCAGGAGTCAGGGGGCCTGGCAGAGGCGGGGATGCCTCACCCCTCCCCAGCTACCAGCCCTCTGCTGCTGCAGGCCCCGCTGTGAGCGGCAAGGCTCTCAGCCCACCAAGTCTTGTTGCTAGAAACCCCTGTTAGCTCTTACAGCCCAAAGCCACTCTGGGAAGAGAAATATGTCACACTGAGAGATTGGGGTATCCTCAGCTACCATCCCCCACGGGCACCAGCCCCTGGGAGGGGTTGATGGGGGAGTCACAGCAGCAGGCAGGTGGAGGGGAGACACCTGCAAATTTTTTTAGGGGCTTTTCCTCCATGCCCAAGAGTCACCAGCTGGTAATCTCTGTTAAGTTGGGGCTCAGCCCCCACAGGGCAGATGAGGTAGGAAATCCCCCTTGGAAGCCCCATTTGGGGACAAACTGTCATTTTCAGCCTTTGGGTTAGGGGTACCTTGAAAGTAGCCACTGCTCCTGCCATCTAGAGGTCACTGCTCAAACACGGGGTCCTGCCTTGACCCCCTCCTGACTGGTCTGCACGGCCTCAGAGGCTGTAATGGCAGGGCCAGACCTAGGGGCTGCAGCAGGCCTGCACCGGGAGAAAGCACCCTCCCTGCCCACATGCCTCTTTGCCGTCAGGGTTCTGCAGGGATTTCATCACTGGCTCTGAAACCACTGCTGTCGGTTCAGTGGAGTTGCTGGTTAAAAGGCAGATTCCAGGGCCCTCGCCCCAGCCTCTGAATATCCAGGGCTGGGCCTGGGAATCTGCTTTTAGTAATAGTCTTGGGGAATTCTTGGGATATGGAACTTTTGGAAAATACTGGTTTCTCCCATTAAACAGTTGCCATTGAACACGCCCATGGGGGTCCTGACACCCCCACTCTGCTGGTCTGGGCCCTGGAGGCCCCTGGGGAGCAAAGCCTCAAGGAGCAGCCCCATCTCTGATCCCTGCAGTTTGGCTACAGGCTCTGGAGCTAGAGCAACCCCGTGGAAGGGACTGCAGACTCGGCAGCTGCTGGCCCCTAGGTGGCCCTTGGAGAGAAGATCTGGAGCCGGGCAGGCCCAGCTGGGACCTGGCTCTACCCCAGCCCAGCTGAGTGGCCTTGGGCAGGGGCCTCAGTCTCCACATCCATAAAATGGACCCCACCTCCCACCCCAGATGGGGATGATGCAAAAACCAGAAAACACATCTACAAAATGCCCTTCTCACAGAAGTGGCCCAGAAAATAGCAGCCTTGGGGGTGAGTGACTGTGGTCATCTCCATGGGGGCCTGGGCTGGGCGGGCACACTGGACATGAGCCTCACGCCAGAGCCACTGCTGCTGACAGTCATCAGCTTCATCCGGGAACAGGAGCTGCACCAGCCTGTTTGTCAGTTTCAGGAGCACCTGCCATGGACCCCTGTTATATCCTTTGCACAAATGGCTTGTGGGACAGAGGGCTGTGCATGGCCCTGCTCCCAGGCGGGACCCCAGGAGGCCTGGACAGAAGAGTTTGGGGTAGAACTGACAGCGCTGAACCCTGGAGCTAATACTGGAGGAGGTGGGTTGCTGGGAGGAGCCCATCAGCCTACAGCCACAAACGCAAACACAGACCACTGCTCTTTACCCTGTGGCTCAAGGGCATTTGGCACCCAGAGTTAACAAGAGAGGGTGCCAGGGGGTGATCAGGCCTGGGGCTGGAAAAGGCCCTGAACTGCACCCCATTCCCCATCGGCAAGAGGAGCAGCAGCCCCAGGCGGTCATGCCCAGGCCAGCACATGCTCCTCACCCTCAGTCCAGACTCCCCTGGGCAGTGCCCCCGAGAATCTGCTGATGCCTAACATCTGCCAGCCTGGCACCTGCCTATGGCCCTGCTTAATAGGTACTGGTTGGAGAAGGAAAAGAGGGCTGCTCCGCTCCCTCTCTTACTCAGTCATACCCATTAGCAAACAGGTGGCAGATGAGCCCAGCTCTCCCTATCTGCCTGGCCCTGTCTGCCCCGGCCTAGCCTTGCAGCATTTCTTACCACTCTGAGTTTTTTGTTGTTGTTCTGTTTTTGTTTTTTAAAGATTTATTTATTTATGCATACAAGAATTGGGGGACAGGCCAGAGGTGCAGGGGGTGAGAGGATTCACCAGAGACAGAGTGGGGAACAGAACAGGCAGACTGACTGAAATGCACTGCTGAGGGGAGCAGCAGGTGAGCCAGGAGAGGTCTGCCGTGCCATGTGGGTAGCTCCCTGGCCAGCCAGAGATCAGACTCCTACTGCAGAGGCTGCAGATAGCTTCACAGTGCTGTGCTTAACCCCTTGCGCCCCCAGGGAGGCCCTGTGAGTTGAGATTTAATATTTATTTGGAGAGACTGATTTGTTGGGAATTCAACAGGAGGATGGGGGAGTCTTTCTGAACTGAACTTCAACATTAAACACTCTTGCACACACATTTAAAGGAGCATAAGGTAAACAGCACAATAAACTTGCTATGCGCCAGCCCGGATTCATATATCTCGATTCATCCAGCTTGGCTTTTTGCATCAATACGTTCCCTACGTCTCCCTTCCCCATGAAATTCGAAGAGATTCCAACACGTTAACATTTCACCTTAGTATTTCGGTCTGTGGCTCTAAAGACGGACTGAGAACAGAAATGTTTTCAAAATGATCAGAGCAAGGCTGGGCTGGGCAGAGGCAGGGCACCAGGTAGATAGTGGGGCTGGACCTTATCTGTCAACTGTTTGCTAAATGAATGGCGGTGGTTGGCGGGGAAACCAGGGGGTTCCCCACAAACAAATCCACCCCACTTTTTCCCTCTCCACTCAGCACTGATCCGCAGGGCCTTCCTTCCCGGCAGCTGGCCCTCTGGGGAGAGGTGAACAGGAAACTTCCTTCATTCTCCGTCCCCAACCTGGTGACCAGGTGGTTTCCACCTGCTGCCTTCCAAGAGGTGGATGCCACCCCTCCCCCCAGCCCATAAGACCTTGGGGAACAGGAAAGGTACCCTGCCCAGGGCTCCTGAGACTGTTACATACGCTGCAGACTCTGCCCCTTCTCAGAACCTTCAGCCTCTCCCTCCTCAAGGCCTTTTTGCATGTGCTGTTTCCCCTGCATCAGGGCTCCCCCGCCACCCAGATTTCTCACCTGGCTGACAATACAGAGGCTCTGAATGGCCCTTCCTGACCTCCCCCCACCCCCTGCAGTGTCCCTGTCCAGCAGTTACCATAAATGGGCTTGCTCCTCAGTGTGCATAGACCAGGTTATTACGACAACAGGGTTTTGAAAAAAGAAGGAAACTTTATTTCAAATCACCTGGCAAAGAGACAAGAGATAAACTCAAATCTGCCTCCCTGGTTAAGTACTGCAATAAGGGCCTCCTTGGTGGCTCAGGGGTCAAAGTCTCAGTGCTATTAAGCTATCGCCAGCCATTAAAGCACAGCACAAGTTCAATCCCCAGCCAGGATGCTACCCACATGACTCAGCAGTCCTGTCTCCCCGCTGCTCCCTTCAGCAGTGTATTTCAGTAGATCTGCCCGTTCTGCTCCCCACTCTGTCTCTGGTGAATCCTCTCACCCCGCACCTCTGGTCCACACCCCAGTTCTTGTATGCATAAATAAAAAACTTTAAAAAAAAACTGCAATAGATTATGTAGGCTTTTTGAGGATGGGGTTGAGAACAAAGGAGTTAAATTTTATTGGCTGAAAAGCGGGTTAGGGGCAAAGAAACATGGACATGGCTGAAGTTCCTCGGCTAGTCACAGGGCAGTTCATGAAGATGTATGCAGAGGCTTCTCCCCAGATCAGTGAAGTTTTGAATTTCTGTTGGTGGGTCCCTCAGCTCTGGTAGCCCCCTCTGCAGTCTCCTGGCCCCAGCCGGCCATGGAGCTCAGCTCATGGTCAGCCACTTCTGCTGCCCAGCAAGGTCATTTGTACGTAAGGTCCAGGCTCTGCTGTCCGTGAAAGCCAACTGTAGCGCCAGGAAGGCCACGGCGCAGGCTATCTATTATCCGAGCAGACCGGGGTAAAGGACAGAGTCCTGGAACCCTCAGTGGCTTTTTTCAGGCTTTTATGTGGATTTACCAGGTACACAGCAGGCAGGGGTGCCGGGGCGCAGGAGTCTGGCAGGCCTCCCAGCCCCCAGCAAGTCTTCTCTGCTGTTCCGCTTGCACGTTCTTTTCTCTCTGCTCTTCCCTTCGTTCTTCTGGCGTCCCCGTAACACCGCCCTTGTAAGCCCAGTCTTAGCCCAGGTGTACCCACTTACGCATGCCCACACCCCACTTCAGGGGCCCGCCATCAGGCGTGCATTCAGGACCGCAGATCCATCATCCATCCTAATGGGGGAGGGCAGAAAAGCCTGATGCTTTCACCTTACCCTACACCAACCTCTAAGAAAAAGCTAGATACGTTCCTTTTTCTCTGGGTACTCTGGGTCTGAAGTTGAACCATGTGGCCTCCATTAGGCAACAGTCATCTACACCTGTATTGTGGGTTCCAGACAGACCTTCCTCATCTCTTGCCCGTCTTCATTTTGCCATGTTTGGTAATTTTTATTTTCTCTCCCCGGACCCTCAGCTTGGTGAGGCAGGTAGGACCCTGTGGGGCAGCTGGGGACAGAGGTGCTGGGTGGGGAGTGGCGAGGGGTGTGCGAGGCAGAAGGATAGGCTGCAGGAGCTGAGAATTTTGACCAGGATTGTTGCGTGGGGGAAGAGGGAGGGGTTGGTGTTATACTGTGATATTTGTTTAAATGTGTGCATCAAAATGTTTTATTTTGTTTTAAATGTTGAGCTTCAGTTGAGAGATTCCCACCCATTAACTCTCCGTAACAGAAACAGAATGGGAACAACGTGTGTGGGTTTAACTGCTCAGTGGTCGTGGAAAAAGTAAAAAGAAACAGGTGAAATTGATTTGGATCACACCCTATGTGGACAACACGGTAGGAAGCAGGCATTTTCTGTTGTTCTGTCCTTCCTACGAGGTCTTCAAACCTCGGCGTGTGCCCACAGAGTGCACCTCCATGGTCCTCACCCCACCCGGGGCTCCGGGGTGACGGGTGGCTCCCAGATCAGTTGGGACAGCTTGGTTTGGGCCATTGAGTCCCCTTTACAGAAATCTCTGGCTATTTCTTTTTTCCACCTGGGTGTTTTTTAATGGTTTAAAAGGAGAATGTTGGCCAGAGAGGCCAGCACCTGTGTGTCCTACCTTGGCTGCTGCTCTGAGCCTGGACTGGTGCACGGAGCAGAGGAGGCAGCTGGTGAAGGGCCTGGGCGGGGGTGGGGGTCTCCCCATCCCACAGCAGGGGCAACAAAGGCCAGGCACATCTGAGTCTGCTGGGTGGAGCCCCAGGGTTCGCCCCGTGCACTGCCTGCCCTCCAGGAAGGTGGACGGGACCCCCACGGGCATCCTATGGGAGGACAGGGACCCATCCCCCCTCGGCCCTCTGCCTGACTTCTGGGGCACCCTGCCCTGGCTGCCACCATGGACGAGGACAGGACCGATCGGGAGGGAGAGTGCTGAGCAATGGGTGCAGAGTCTATGGAAGGGGACAGGGGGAGGGTCAGGGGCCACTGCGCTGACCCCAGTGTGGGAGCCCTGGGCCTCGTGGGCTCTGAATATTGCATGGGATAGTCTTCTAAAAAAAAAAAAACAGTTATTTTTATCTCACGTCCAGTTGAACTGGCCTCCCTCATGTCTACTTGCTACATCTGGCAACCCAGCTTGGGGAACAGGTGGGTGCCAGGCAGGCAGGAAGGTGCCAGGCGGGCAGATGTTAAGCACCAGCAGATTCTCAGGGGCACTGCCCAGGGGACTTTTCCAGCCCCAGGCCTGCTCACCCCCTGGTGCCCTCTCTAGTTAACCCTGGGTGCCAGCTGCCCTTGAGCCGCAGGATAAAGAGCAGTGGTCTGTGTCTGTGGCTGCAGGCTGGCGGGCTCCTCCCAGCAACCCGCCTCCCCCAGGATTCCCCACACCTGAGTTGTTGATCTCTTTGCATGTCCCTGTAGGCAGAAAGTGTCCGTGGAGAGAGCCGCTCCCTGGTAGGAGGGTGAGGCCTAGTAGACTGATCGCAAGAGGAGCCGTTTGCTGAGGCTCCCCTCACTGTCCATCCTGGCTGAGGCCTCCTCCTCTGAAGTCCTCTGATTCTTCTCTGTGCTGGCAGCTTGCTGCCTGCTCAGCTTGCCCCTGCCTGGTGGGGGAGGCTGGGTCAGGCCTTCTGGGCAATCCCAGAGGAGAAACTCCAGGCCTGGGAGCACAAAGCTGGCAAGCTTTGATGTGTCCTGCCTGCCCTCCCTCCCAGGCCACCTTCCCTGTCACCACGCCCTGGAGGAGCTGGCAAAGAGGTCAGAGAAAGCCTCTTATCACTCAGGGGTGGGGCAGGGAAGAAATTCCAGGCCCTGGCAAGGCTGCCTTTTCCCCTGGAGGCTGGGAGAGTAGGCAACGGTGTGGTCCTGCCAGCTAGATGCTTCTCACAGCTCCTCCTTGTGTCCAGTGCTGGCAAGACCAATGCTGTCTCTCCTTTAGCAACTGGAGGTCCAAAGGGGTCCTCCCCACTGGACCGTGCTAGGTGGGCACCTGCCCACCATCAGCGCTTGACCCCTTCACTTATGTCATGACTGGAGTCTAAGATTTCCAGAAGTTCCCACCACCTCCTACCTCAGGGCCTTTGCACCTGCCATGCCCCTGCCACTAGTGCCCTTCCCCTCCAGATTTTGTTAGGGGTGAAAATAGGAGGTCTCCTTCTAGAAGCCTTCCCTATCCCTCTTCCTGTCCCTCCCAGCTACTCAGTTTCTTTGTGGGGCTTGGGATTTAGATTTGTTTTGTCTTCTTTTGTACTCTTTCCAACATCATGATCTTGTTTTCTTGATTGCTAAACAACCTTCCTTTCCCCCACCCCCTTGGGGGGACAGCCATCACGTGACGTGGGAGCTGGCAGAGCAATTCAGGGCGCCTCCGCACCACCCCTCACCCCACCTGGGAATGTGGATTCTGCCCCACACCCAGAAGCTGTCCAGCATCAGATCCCTGAGCTGCAATGCGTTATTAAGACCGTCGGCGTGGCCCACGTAATTACACCCAGTAAAGCTGCTGTGTCAGCTTAAGATCTGGGAGGCGGTAGGGAAAGTCTCCTCTTACAGCTGCCTGAGACAAAGCCATACAAATTCCCCCCGTTATAAAACTGGTCATTTAAACCCACAGTCTGGTAGGACTGCCTTTTTCTTTGGTCTCTCCTTACCCTGGGAATGGAGGGCCAGCTCCTAAAGTTGCACCCTGATGCCCTGACTGGTGAGTATTATTTCCACAAGAGCACGTGCCCCCTGGGCACCGGGCACCTGACAGGTGGCCAGGAGTGATGGGAGAGGAACAGCCCCAGCAAGGGGGCCGGGCCATGGACTGTGCTGAGTTGCAGATGAGCATGGCTGGCACCCAGCTGGGGATCAGGCATGACCGCAGACAGGGCTGCTGGCCTGGAGGAGGAGCAAGGTGTAGGCAGGGAGCCACCACTTACGGGAAATGCGCTGCTGAAGAGAAAGGGTGAGGAATGTCAGCCCAGTACTGGCCGCTGTCCAGACCCATCAGGAAGCTGGTGCCGATCCAGCCCACACGCACTTCCTCCAGCCCAACTGCCCGTGGGGAGTGTGAGGCTCTTAGACCAAGGCCGGGGGTCCCCCCCATGCGCCTCCTCCTACCCACTCACAAAATGAATATGTCGAAGCAGTTTGCAAAGTGTTTGCACGGTCCCGGAGGAGCAGCCAAGAGCAGACTCACAGCCGCTGCCTTTGAGGCTCCCAGCCAGCTCTGCACAGGCGGCGACTGGACTGCCCTTCCCTTCAGCCCGTGGACACGAAGCGATTGTGCCCCTGCGTCTGAGGCTGTGGAAGGAGGGAAGGAGTCGCGATCTCGCCCACGTTCAGATCACAGCTGGCCCACAGTGTTTGCTAAAAAATATGCCCCGGAGGTGGCCCAGGGCACCAAGGGTGCCCATTTCACAGGTGAGCAGGTGGAGGCCCAGTCTCCTGGGCACAGGGAGCAGGCGCAGAGCCACAGCGGGGCCCAGCCTCCCCTCTCACCAGGCAGGAGGCGTGTGCGTCCCCCGCGCGGGACCCGAGGGGCAAGCACCAGCCGAAGGTTCCCAGAGTCACCGGGTTTGGAGACCCAGAGTTTAAAGGCGCAAACATGCCAACAGACAAATGGAGTTTGTCGCCCGTATTTAAAACTCCGATGTCACATATTCTATTCGCCTCATGTTCCAGGCAGAACCTGGGCCAGCTGCTGATCAAACCTCAGCCTGCAGTCTGAGCTGGGCCCAGCGACTGGTCCACACCGTCAGCCTCCAATCTGAGCTAGACCCAGTTACTGGTCTACACTCTCAACCTCCAGGCTAAGCCTGGCCTGGCTGCTGGTCTACCCCCTCAGCCTCCAGGCTCAGCTGGGGGCAGCTGCTGGTCGAACCTCAAAGCCACCAGGATGAGATGGTGCCGACTGATGGTCGACCACCTCAGCCTCCAGGCTGAGTTGAGGCTGGCTGCTGGTGGACCCCCTCAGCCTCCAGGTTGAACTAGCCCCAGCTGCTGGTTGAACCCCTCAGCTCCAGGTTGAGCTGGCCAGCTGCTGTTCGACCCCCTCAGCTTCCAGGCTGAGCTGGGCCCGGCTGCTGGTCGACCATCTCAGCCTACAAGCGAATCCCTCATCCTCCATGTTGAGCCGTTACTTGTCTCTCACTGGACCTCCCTAGTTTCCAGGCTGAGCCTGGGCCAGCCTGCCATTCCACCCCTCAGCCTATTGCTGATCTGAGGCCAGGTGCTGGACTACCCCTTCAGCCTCCACGATGAGTTGCACTGGTGCTTTTCAACCCCCTAAGCCTCTAGGCTGTGCTGGGGCCGGCTGTTGCTAGATCCCTTCAGCCATCTTGTTGAGCCAGGTTCAGCCTGCTCTTTGGCCCCTCAGCCTCCTGGCTGAACTGGGGCTTGCTGCTGAGTCGTGTCCTGCCTGCAGCAACCTCTCCCATCAGGCCTGCTGCTCCCCTCAGCAGTATATTTCAGTCTTCCTGTTCTGTTCCCCACTCTGTCTCTGGTGGATCCTCTCACCCCCTGCACCTCTGGCCTGTACCCTAGTTCTTCTATGCATAAATAAATAAATCTTTAAAAAACAAAACCAAAACCAAAAAGCCTGTGCTGTGTAATGTTTGTGGACTTGCCATTTACAATAGCTGGGACATGGGTTGACCTCTGCCTGGCTGGTCCTCAACCTGTGGTCCATCCCCAGTAGCACCAGGGAACACTCGCCAGCCGTAAGATGCATCGCTCCCTTTACTGCCATGTGGGAGGAGTTGGAGGGAATGGTGGGCAGCAAAAGGAGTCAGAATGACAAAGAGAACTGTATGGTGTTTACATAGTGATTCAACAAAGCAGGATACCTAGGAAACTAGAGCACAGAGGTGAACTGTGAGGTTTCTGAGGTAAGAGGGAGGGACCAGAGTGGGGGTGGGTGGGAAAAGGTAGGGTGGGGAAATGGTCGTTTCCTTTGCTGTGTTAAAATGAAATGAGGTACAAGAATAAAAGATGGGCCTGCTGCTCGATCCCCTCAGCCTCTGGACTGAGCTGGGGCCAGCTACCGGTCAACCCCCTCAGCCTCTGGGCTGAGCTGGGGATGTTGCTGCTCAACCCCCTCAGCCTTCAGGCTGAGCTGTGGCTGCCCTGAGGTTTCTAACCCTCAGCCTCGGGGCTGAGCTGGGGCCCGTGGCTGGTTGACCTCCTGTAGCCTTAGCTTACCTCTCCCTTGTGATAATCGGTGATGAGTGTTTTTCCATCCATCGCTTAGCCTTCCGGAAGTCCTTGCAGTGAATTATCTAATCAGATGCGCGGCCGCCCATTTATATGTTGGGCTGTTCATTTAAAAGAAGATGTGGTCCATATACACCATGGAATATTACTCAGCATTCAAAAAAGATAAACACATGCAATTTGCAGCAACATGGATGGCGCTGGAAGGGATCATGCTCAGCGAAATAAGCCAAAAAGAAAAAGAAAAATACCGGATGGTCTCACTCATAGCAGGAATCTAGAAAACTTAAATAAGGGACCAGGAAAATGAATATAAGAAAGTGAAAATCAAAATCAACAAAAAACTATGAACCAGAGACACTTTTTGGGGGGTGGGGGGCGGGAGGGGAAGGATTGGGGTCAGAATGGGGCGTTTGCAATTGTATGGGGGAATATAAAAATAAAATTTATTATTAAAAAAAAATTCATTGAATAGCATAACTTTTTTATAGATCTTGGATATCATCCCCTTGCTGGTTGTGTAATATGTAAATATTTCCTCCCATTCAGCAGGAAATCCTTTCAATCTCCTTTTATTTTCATTGCCTGTGTAAAAGTCTTTTAATTTGAGGTTCATCCAATTGTTTGCTTTTGCTTTCATTTCCCTGGTCATAGCGATCAAGCCTCCCAAAACATCTTTATCATCACGTCATGGATCAAATCACATGTTTTCTTCTCTCTGTTCTATTGGGAAAGTACTTAGAGCTGAGTCTTGAATCCATTTGGAATTTATTTTCCTGCCCAGAGCTGGGAGTGACCTCTCAGCTTCTAGCACCGCTTTTTAGAGTCTCTCCTTCCCCTATTAAGTCCCGGCTGCTTAATCATAAATCAAATACTGATATTAGGTGGATGTATTGGATTTCCCCTTTTGATAAGATCAGTCATGTTGGATTAAAGGGGTACTTCAATATGACCGCTCTGGAATTAATGACGCCAGCCATGACCTTTGCTCAAATAAGGTTGCGGTCTGGGGTGCTGGGGGTTAGGACTTCATCAGAGGGCTTAGCTCAGTCCCCACTCAGGGCTAAGGGAGCAGAGCGTTTATTCCCCACCCCCATCAGTCCTTGGTTAGGAGCGCCCCAGCTGGGACAAGCATTCCCAGGCACTTGGGCTCTGAGCCCACATGGGTTCCAGCAGTGTGGGGGTTGTTTCAAGCAAAGAAGAGGTGAAGGATGGCTGGGAGCTGGTGGGCGAGAAGAGTCAAGTCATCTGAGGAATGTAGGCACCTGCAGCCCACCTTCTCTGGATGCTCTAAAGGCTGAGCCTCCCTCTGCATCTGCCACCTACTGGCCTGGCATGAATTAACCCTCAATGAGCCACTGGCCTCTCTACAGACTGGCCACATTGATGGGGCCAGAGCTGCAGGGACAGGAATGGTCCCCCTCCCACCTCCCAGGTCCATCGTCTCCTGACCCAGCTGGGCTCAGGACCCCGGGCAGGTGGAGGTGTGCAGAGCCCCCTGTCTGTTGGCCTCATTTAGTGTAGAGCTGAGGAGTGCTGGAAGAATCAGGAACCCAAACCCTGAAGTCTCTCCCTCTAGGTGTTCAGGGGTGTCTGAGCACAGCAGGTGAAATGCAGCATCTGTGTGCAGAAGGGGCCCTGGATGAGGGTATGCGGAGGGAACAGCCATCCTGAGGGTGCATTTGACTCAGCACCAAAGGAGGAGTTGGGGGCTCCAGGCACTTGGGGAGCACGTAAGCGCCCCCTCCAGCCACCTTTGCACTTAGGTGCTGGGTGCGGTGTGCCCAGGGACCAGGCAGCCCTGCTCCCAGGAGCAAAACATGAAGAAGGGGCAGTAACACTCTGGAGAACCTGTGGTGTCTCCCCCGAGAGGGGCCTGGGGGCCTGGTGGTAGGCGGCACTGGTCCTGCAGGGTTTCAGCTAGAAGTGCCAGCGTGACAAGCAATGCTGCCAGGGGTAGCTGCCCAGCTCCGCACATGGCCTGACTCCACCTTCTGCAGCGGCAGTGGATGATCTAACCCCTGACTCGAAACCATCGAAGTTTAGGTGGCCAAGGCCAGCAGAGATGGAAGAATGAACCAGAGCTTGATGTGCTGGGGCTGTCTGTGTTTGTGGATGCCGATGTCACGGGCACTCACGTACCCAGGTCCCGGAGGCACGCAAGGCCCAAGCCACTTACACACAGGTGAGGGCCAAGGCCCCTGAGTCTACAGCCTGCAATCATCCCTACGCTGCCACACTCTGCATGCGTGGATGCGTGAATAAGCCGGGGCTGCTGTCACAAGCTGACCTTACCTATTCTGATCTTAACAGAAATGGTCTTTTGCTCACCTAATGGCCCTGGGGGTGTTGCAGCTGGCAAGGCAGGTCTCCACTTGGGAGCACCCAGGCTCTTTCTATCTGTGGCTCCACAATGCCTAGGGCCTTGTCGTCTTCCATAGCCAGAAAGGAGAAGAGGAAGTTGAACATGGAGGAGCTAGCTCTAGGCTCTTATGGGAGTCAAAGAGGCAGAGATGCCAAGGGAGAGGCCTGGTCACATGCCCACACTCCACTGACAGGCAGGCTGGGAAATGTAATCCAGTTTGCACTGACTGCAGTCTTGTAGAGGATAGTCATAGAGGGTGGCGGAGAGGGCTTTGATGGCCTCTCTCTGTTCCTCTACAAGGTGAATTAACAGCTCTAGGGTTTCATCTCCACTAAAATGTCAATCAGCATCTTATAAAGTGCTCAGCGTAATGCATGGCACGTGGTAAGCCCATGGACAATGGGAATCTGGTGTTCCTGGGTACCTGTAGGCACCTTTGGGGCTCTTGGATATATGCAAAGGCTGGACCTCCCGGCAGCTAAGCACACGGGGTCTGGGCATACCAAGATTTGGGGCATTAACTAAGATTTGACGGCACTTGGATCCCTACCGGGAAAACCCAGATTCTGCACTTTAAATAGTTCTCCCAGAATTCAGCTCAACTTCCTTCAAGTTCGGAAGTGAATGCTGAATTAGCTCCATGCCCCAGCTACGGAAGGATCATCCGCCCCCCATGTTACCAGGGCGCTCAATGGCATGACCAGTTCCCCAAGGCTGGGTGCTCATTGCCAAGGTTGCCTGGAGGGCTCAGCCTTCATGTCAGACTCACATGGTCTCCCTGCCACCTTGGCACAGCATTCGCAATTCATCATTTTAGCTCAGTTCACTTCTGGAAAAACCCAACCACACAGAGGAAACGTCGAGGAAGTCTCCACCCTGAAGATGACTGGCCCAGGCGCAGCCCGGCTGACAGGGGTTGCGAGACCCTCCCTCTGCTCCCAGGAGGTCCCCCGCCCAGCTGAGCTCACAGGCCCTTGTGCTCACGGGGTCTCCAGTCACCAAATGCCCTTCTGACAAAAGCAGAAAGGAAGGACTTGTTGGCCACATTTTTCAGACGGGAAGTCGGGGTTCGGAGCAGCCAAGGAAGCAACCTGAGGCCACGTGGCTGGGGACCCAGAGCCAGAGCCTTCCCGACTCTGGTTTCTCTGCTTTGCTCTTGCCCCTTCCTTGCAATCCATGCCCCGCCCCACAGAGGTGAGTCTCCCCCAGCTGAGCCTGCCGCAACCCTTTCCTCCCCCACTGCAGCCACACAGCCTCCTCTGCTGCAGCGGGCTCCAACCTCGGGGAAGCAGGCTTCGCCATGTGGCATGCTGGCCACACATCCTGGCACGCTTATTGCACGCCTAGCTTTTTCACGTTCCCTCAAGTGACAGCCTGAATGTCCCTGGACCAGAGACTGTCCTGCCAGGACGTCCCAGCCCTCACGGGTGTGTGCCAGCAAACACCTCCTGCCTTTGCCGGGGTCTCCTTCTGAAGTTGGTAGGCCCAGAGTGGGGTGGTAAATTCCCTGGGCTCGCTCAGCCCCCACTCTGTGATTTGCGGGAGCTGGTGTCTAAGCACCCAGCACCCTCAGCCACAGTGGGTGTGATGCTCTGGGGCTCCCGAGGCCCCCACCAGGATGGAGTCCAGTTGCCCACCGCAAAGATCTGCCTGATAATGCACCCCAAATTGGCCTCCTCCTTTGCCCACCCTCTTCCCTGTCTCCCACCACATTCCTGCCATCCTTCACATCCTGGCCCTGGAGTGGGTTTTTGGAATGAGTCATACCAGGGTTTGTGCTCAGAGCCTTCCCTGCCACCATGTCTGTAGGTCCCAACCCTGGAAGCTGGGGGGATGGCCCAATTTGGGGATGTAATCAAGGATCTGGAGTTGAGATCATCCTGGATTCCCTGGGTAGACCCGAAATCCAGAGGCCGGTATCCTTGTCACAAGAGGAGAGACAGGGAAGAAGGCCATGTGTGGGCGCGGAGGAGGCCACGTGGGGCAGAGGCGGGAGCAAGACGAGGACCTCATTAGCACATGGCAACTGACTGCAACCTCCCGCTCCTCTCCCCGCCCAGCGGTCAGCAGGTGAGACCAGAAGTTCAAATTTCTATTCAGGTTGGTTTCCCTGGCAACCAGCCCCCCAACACTATCTTCACTCATATAATAAGAGACACCGTTATCCCTGACCACATTTAGGCCATTCCCAGGGGAGCAGGGGGGCGGGAAGCGCTGTGGATGAAGACCAGATCCATATAGGACGAGCGTATCCCAGGAATGAAGACTGTCAGGGACAGCCCCAATCAGACCAGAACATGCTGATCACCCCAAGAATTTCCCCAAGTCACCTGGTCGATATTCCACCCGGTCAGCCACCCCCCACTCCATCCCACGCCGGTCTCCGCTGGAGGAAAGATCCCTGGAGCCTGAAGGAGAGGCTGAGACTCAGCAAAGGGCAGGACCACAGCCGGGCAGCGTGAGGGTGGGCGAGAGCCCCCAGACTCAGGCAGTTGGCGCTGATGAAGGAAACGTACTTCCCCAGCCACACCCTAGGCAGCTGTGATTGGAACATGGATTTTCCCATGTTGCTTGTGGGTACTACTATGAATCTCACAGATTCGTTGTGAGAGTCTCTTTGGGTCACGTTGGGTTTGTTCCTTTCTCGGTGCCCCTTCCATGGCCTGGAATATTAGTAGGCACTTAGTGAACAGAGATTGAGTGAATAAAGTCATGCACAAAGCAATAATCATATCAGCTGGGAGCAGCCAGACTTTTCCCACTATCTCCTGTTCCACATACCCAGTGCCTATTGCTGCTGCAAACAAAAATACTTGATGTGAGTTTGTTGAATGACAAAAGAAAAACACTTTCCCAGGAGTGCTTCTTCCTGAAGCTTGGGGGTGTGGGGTGTGGATGGGAGGGGGGTGTAGACGGGGGTGTGTGGGGTGTGGATGGGGGGCTTCTCTGTACAACACTTGTCATGAATGTTCATCCAGCCAGCTACATACATGAAGTTAAATGTTCTGTTCTGCTCTGTTCTATGTGACAAAAACTACTAGTTGACTCCAATATGTTCTTACATTGAAAGAACTTTCTGCCAGCACAAGTCCCCATCAGCTAAAAGTTTGTCATTCTTGGCCTCCCCTGCAGTGAGTGTGATCACGTGACCAAGCTAGTAGAAGCCAATTGTGCCAAGTAGGAGTGATGCCTGTTGACTAGAAAGAGTCTGAAAGAGAGTTGGTCAGGGCCTCCCCTGGTGGCGCAGCGGTTGAGCGCTGGTCTGCGAAGCTGCCCACAGCCTCTGCAGTGCCAGTTCGATCCCTGGCCACCGGCGAGGGTCCCACATGGCGCGCAGACCTCTCCTGCCACGCCCATTAGTCTGCCTGTTCTGTTCCCCGCTCTGGCTCTGGTGAATTCTCTCACCCTCCCGCGCTTCTGACTGTACCTGGTGTTGTATGAATAAATGAATAAAATCTTTAAAAAAAAAAAAAGAGTTGGTCAGAGAATTTACTAGAAAATCAAAGTGAGAATTTATCTGAACCTGGGAAGCAGTCTGACAGATTTTACGAGAACTGTTCCAACAATCATAAGTTTGAATTTATCTTAAGAGCTATGAGTCACTGATATTAAAAAATGTAATTATTCCTGCCAGACAGGGGTCTGGTTCTAAGTTGTTTTGACAAAATACATATTAAGCTCTCTATGGGCAGAGGAAGGTTATGCACGATTTAAACTCTTCCCCTCCAAGGAATGTACTATTAGGTACCCATAATCATGGGTACCCATGATTAAAACCTTTTCCCCCTATAAAACTTTAACATTTTATTTCTATATTAATTTTTTAATTTTTTATATCATTGTTCATTTTTAAACAATATTTGTTTCTCCCCACCCCCTCAGGTGCAGATCCCATAGCATTTCCTTCACCAATGCATCCGTGTCCCATGATTAAATCTTTATCAGGCTCCTTGGTGGGAGTTGAAAAGACTGACTCTACCTGCAGAGTTTGCACAGCTGTTCAAATCTATGTAGATGGCCTTGCTCACTTGTTTGCTGTAGCAGGGAGGGGTGGTGTCCTCAGGACTTTTTACAGTATGTTCACAAACCTTTCCCTTTTGTGGAATGCAGGTGTGATGTCAGGAGCCAGAGCAGCCATTTTGAATTATGAGGACGAGCCTGGAGAGAACAGAGCCTGGGTCCCTGCTCCCTAGAGCCACCTTGAATGTTCTGGATGAGAATAACACATTTCTACATCAGTCTTTGCTACAGCAACATACCTGAGTCATCTCTCGCTTATGAGCTGCGTCATGAAAAAATTGGCAAGGTACATCCACCATGGGGTTAAGTCTGACTGGAGATATCAACTCTGTCCCCCAAGTCTGGGAATGCCTTTTAAAGAGTTAGGCACTCATCCGGTCTCCAGGGCATAAAGAGAGGCTCTTGGGACTGCCAGGTGGGGAGAAAGAGCAGCATTAAGATCCTAACTACCGGGCCTCCCCTGATGGCGCAGGTGGTTGAGCACCATGCTGTGAAGCTGTCTGCAGCCTTTGCAGCGCTGGTTCGATCCCAGCCAGCCGGCGAGGGTCCCACGTGGCGCGGCAGACCTCTCCTGGCTTTCCCGCTGCTCCCCTCAGCAGTGTATTTCGTCAGTCTGCCTGTTCTGTTCCCTGCTCTGTCTCTGGTGAATCCTTTCACCCTCCCAGGCATCTGGCCTGTACCCCGGTTCTTGTATATATAAATAAATCTTAAAAAAAATATCCTAACTACCAAAAATACTGGTTTCAATGTGGGCCCTGATCTAAAAGCCACAAAGTATCTGAAACACAAGGGCTACCTTGTTGCTATGCTGTCTCCCCTGTGACCCGGACAGTTAAACAACCTGATAGATGGCAGAGCTGACATTCTCATCCAAAGCCTGTGCTTGCTCTCAAAATCCAGGAGCTCTGGGCCTGCAGTTAAGGAATGAGGCCCCTAGGGCTGTGTCCAGGTTCTGGGGATGGCCCTAGTTTCTGTACCCATTACCCCTCTGCGGGGGTGGGGGGGTTCCCCAAGGTCATGGGCAGGGGCAGAAGAGCTCAGCAGTGGTGGAGCCGGCAACTGGCCTCATCTGCCTTTGAAGGGCAGCCTGGGACCTCGAAAGTTGATGGATAGTCATCCCTGACCAGCATGAGGTCAGCGTCGGCTATTCCTGGGCATTCCCAGGCCTTGGCATTTCAAGCTGGAAATTACTCTTAGCTTCCCCAGACTCAGGGTTTACCAGCCACGGCACTGTTGACACTCTGAGCTGGATAGCAGGGTGCTGACATCCAGTCCTCACACTGCAGTGTCTTTATAGAATCCTGGCCTCTGCCCCCTCCCACTGTGACAACAGGACCCTGTGCTGTCCTCGCTGATGTTCCCTGAGACCTGCACATGCTGGGCCAGCTGCAGCCACCCACCCAGGCCAGCTCACTGCAGGCCAAGGTGCAGCCCAGGTGTGCAGGAGGAACACCCCGCCCTGCGGCCCTGAGGCAGGACTGAGTCTGAAGTTTCCTCTCCTTGCTGCAAAACTTTCCCAAAGAAACTGTTTCCACCCACATCCTTGCCTCAGAATCCCTTTTATGGAACCAAGGTTGGGCCCAGTTTTGCCCGCATCTCTGGCATTTCCTTTGTACCCCCAGGTCTTCCTGGGCCTGAGGAGCTAACAGCCCATCATGTCTGCCTGATGGCCGCGGTCAGCAGGTGGGCACTGCTGTAGCTGCGGATTAGGACCCTCCTGCATCCATTTCCTTGAGCTGGTATGGTGAGTCCCAAAGTATCCCAAAGCTAAACTCTGAACAAGAGAATGTCTTCCCAGTTTGCTCAAACTGGCCACGGGAGGCCGACAGGATGGGCACCTGGTGGCAGGGGTACTGGGATGATATGGGGCAGCGGGAGGGCGTGAGGGAGTGCAGGGGTGCAGGGCATGGGGGTTCCCCACTTCCAGGTCAGAGGAGGTGCCGGGAGGCTCCTGGGCAGGGCAGGGTGGGGCCACGCAGTGGGCAACAGCTATATTTGTTTTTGATGTTAATCAGCCTCAAAGGCGCACAGAGAATCACTGTTGAGAATGTAACGCAATCAATTTTCCAGGTTTCCAGGAATGCTGGTGGAGAGAAATTCACTAGTTGCAAGTTCAAGGCTAGTCACAAGGAGGAGGTGGGGGGAGCGAGAACGAAGGGTGGGCAGAGTTTCACTCTGCTCTGCCCTCATTTTTAGGAGATTCTGTTACAAGATGCAAAGGAGCCTGCGGCAGGATGCTTCCCCAGGCTGGCGCCCGCTGAACTCTTCGACAGCAGCTTTACTGAGATGGAGGCTCTTGCCGTGCCCTTCACCCACCGAAAGCACACAAGGCAGTAGGTTAATATGTAAACAGAACCCAGTCATCACCACGACGGATTTCAGGACATCTGTACTGACCCAAGAGGAGGGCACACCTTAGTCATTATTGTATGTTATTACCCTGCACACCCTTGATTTACCTCCCAACTTGTCATACCCATCCTCCTGCGTCCCGGGCACTCCTCCTACCTTCCGCCTCCCTGGATTTGCTCGACATTTCTCGCGGATGGAAGCACGCACGACGTGGGCCTCCACTCCCGCAGGGGCCCACCGGCCTTCCCTCCTCTCCCGGCTGGCCACGCTCCGTCGGGGGCACAGGGCACCTTTATTTAGCCCTCCCCCGTTGTTGGGCTTTTGGGGCTGTTTCCACGTGGGGCTGTTCTGAACAGCTGCAGTGAACAGTCAGATTATGGGGAGAACAGATTTTTCAATCTCTTGGGTCACACCTAGAAGTGGAACCGATGGCCCACATGGCGACTCCAGGGCCCTTCTGTGCGTTTTGAGGAACTGCCTGGCTGTTCCCCAAAGCCTTACTGAATTAAAAACAACTTTTTAAGGTAGCATAAATAACGTACATATAGATAGGAAAGCACACAATCATAAGTGTGCAAACGGATGCCTTTTCACAAACGGAGTCGTCAAGTCACCAACACTCAGGTCAAGAAACAGGCTGTTTCCAGCACTCCAGTCCCACCCCGACGCACTGCCCCCCTCAACCCCAACCCCAACCCCACCCCAGCCTCAGTCAAGGGGAACCATTGGCTGGCCTTGAGCAACCAGTTTTATTTTCCTTTCTGGATTCAAAATATTCTCCACCCTGGTAAGCAGTGGCAGGCACTGTCCATGGACATGACTCCACACCCCGCACCAACCCCCAGCATCTGGGCCCCTCATTCCTCAAGGCCTGAGATCCAGGTGTTGTCTGTGTTCCTTTTCTCCAACTCTCTCCTTGGAGGCAGATCGAGCAATCACCGGGTAAGCTTCCAGAAGGAAGCAGACTGCCTCACCTCCCAGGCGCCCCTCTTCCTATTTCCATGTGGGGGGACAGGGCAGATACTGGGCGATGGGTTGGGTGGCCTCAGGGGGGACACACTGGCCAGGAAACTACGCTTGCAAGTCTGGAGTGAGGGAGTGTGTGGGCCTCCTTCTGACAGCCTCTTGAGCTCCCCCCACTCTGGGCTGGAATTTTAGGGGCTTTCCTGAGGTTGCCGAGCCAGGAGAGGTCTGCTGTCAGCTTGGGCTCCGGCGCCCAGTCAGGCTGAAACCGAAAGCCAGGCTTGTCTGCTCTGCTGCTTCTTGGGCTTGGACGAGGGCCAGGCACAGTGACCTCAAAGCTGCACCGGCTGGCCTGGGGCCTGGGAGGCAAAGAGGCTGGATCTGTTTGACCCAGAGGTCCCCTGGAGAGCCGGATGTCTTAGGTGCACGAGACTGAGGAGGATGGAAAGGGGGCTCTGGAGCCTGGGGATGTTCTCCAGAGGGGCCATGTTCAGGCAAAAACAACAGGACAGTTGTTCAACTTCAGTGAGAAGACCCCCCAAAGCAGGCAGCGTGAGCCTGTCTGTAGCCCCGCCCCTCACCCCCCACACCCCCTCCCCCAGTGCCCTTCTCTCTGGTTCCCTGTCCAGGGGCTGGCCTGCAAGAACTACTCCATTGGGCAGCTCTCCAACCCAGAAGTTTCCATTGGCCAATGGGGGTTCAGCCTCCCTGATTGTGACAACCAGAAATACCTCCAGACATGGCCAATATCCCTGGAGGTGTGAGGTGCAGGGGCAGAGTCCCCCTGATTGTCACTGGTCTAAATTCACTACTAAACCGCTCCCCACCCACAACCCCATGGTTTTCCCGCTTGTTCCGTCTCTCTCTGCCCTCATCTTGGTGTCTCTGGGACTGACTTTGCTCCAGCAGGCCCAGCCCTTGGCCCCCCACAGCAGGGTGTTCCTGGACCAGCAGCCTCAGCATCACTGAGAAGTGTGTTAATATGCTGATATCCAGGCCCCCCAGAGAGTTTGGAGCAGGAGACGGACTAGCAGCCCGAGTTTCACCAGCCCTCCATGCCCACTTCCAACAGTCCTTGTGAGGCAGATAATCTCGTGTCGGTTTCCATTTCACACGGTTGGGATCTAAGATACTGAGAAGCTGAATGAATTTTCAAGGTCAACCAAACTTGAACGCAGCTCCCTATTGGTTTCCAGGTGACACCACTGTAATAAATTCCCTCGAAAGGGAGGGGAACAACAATGGGAATCTTCTCTCTCATGGACCTGGAGGCCAGGGGCCCAACATCAAGGCGTGAGCAGGGAGGCCACATACTCTGAAGACTCTGGTGAGGACGGGGGTGTCTCTCCTTGCCCCTTCCAGCTCCTGGGGTCTGCCGGAAAACCCTGGAGTCCTTGCTGGTGGTGAGTCACCCAGTCCTGCCTCTGTCTGCTGGTGGCTCCTCCGTGGCTCTGTCTCAATGTCCCCGTCCTTTCTCTTCCAGGGACATGAGTCCTCGGGCACAGCGCCCACTCCAGCTCTGGTCTGAGCTCATCTCCAGACTTGTCACTATTGCTGCAAAAATCCCGATTCCAAGTCAGGTCAAGTGCAGGTGTGAACGTGTCTTTGGGGAAGACAGAATTCAGCACACCACACTACCTGTCTCCATTTCTTGCCACCATTCTGCTCTGTGTAGAGCCAGAGAGGTTCGGGGCAGGGGCACAAGACAGGGGCCTCACCCCCACCCTTCCTGTAGGGCGCTCTCTCTCAGCAGGCGCTATCAATTTATCAGCACAGCATAGGCAGGGATGGACACAGGAGGAGGGGGGCGGAGCATGGAAAAGATAAAAGGAGACAAGAGAAATGGGCCCATTTGTTTGAAGGTAAAAGCTAGTGGAGGATAATGGTCTGGCAGAGCAGGGAGAGGACCCCTTAGAACCCACAAGAAGGAACCACAATGGGGTTGACATCTCCCAGCAAGTAGAACCAAAGAAGTAGAAACAGAGGTGAGAGGGGATGGCCAGGAGAAGATGCAGGGTGCCTGATGGGACTAGAAGGTGTTCCAGCAAGAGAGAACTGAGGGACAGAAGGGAGGAAATTACCAGAGAGACAGTATAAGAAAACTGTCTGGAGCTGAGGGCTGCAGATGAAGGGGCGTGCTTGTGAAGGGCTGAGAAGCGCCCTGAAGATGGCAGCTCTGCAGTCACGTGGGGAGAATCGACAGAAATTCTGACCACATCTCGACTGGACAGCCTAACTTTACCATTTAAGGAATTAGAAAAAGAATAATCTTACAATGCTAGCAGAAGGGGGGAAATAATAAACAAAACAGAGAATAGAAAAACAGCAGGGATTGTTTGCCTCATGGTGCAAGACTGAACAAAGAAGGGTGACTATTTCTGCTCCTCAACCCGCTGTCATACTGCCAGTCCCAGGCAGCTCAATCAGGCCAGAAAAGGAAAGAAAAATAATCCAGGATACAAAGTCGACATACAAAAATCGGTTGCATTGCTGCTATCCAATGGAACAATCCCCAAAAGAAATTTTTAAAAATCCATTTATGTTAACATCAAAAGGAATAAAATATTTAGAAATTAACTCAGCCAAAGAAGTGAAAGACTTATATAATAAAAACTTCAAAACATTGCTGAAAGAGATTAAAGAAGACATTAAAAAAAAAAAAAAAGAAAATACATCCCAGTGGAAATACTAGGAGACTTAATATTTTAAGGTATCAATACTACCCAAAGCAATCTACAAGTGCAATGCAATTCCTATTAAAATCCCAAAAGCTTTTCTTTTGTCGAAATAGAAAGTTCCATCCTAGAGTTCCATGGAATCTCAAGGACCCTAAATAGCCAAAACAATTTGAAAAAGAAGAACCAATTTGGAGAACTCAGACTTCCTGATTTAAAAATTTAATGCAAAGCTACAGTGACCCTACGTATGGGTCTGGCATAAAGACAGACATATAAGCCAATGCAATAGACAAGAGGACCCCCCCATAAGCCAGCACATCAATGGCCAAATCTTGACAAGAGCGCCAAGACCAGTCAATGGGGAAAGGACAGTCTTTTCTTTTTTTTTTTTTAAAGACTTATTTTTTTATGTATACAAGAACTGGGGTACAGGCCAGAGGTGTGGGGGGTGAGAGGATTCACCAGAGACAGAGCGGGGAACAGAACAGGCAGACTGATGAAACACACTGCTGAGGGGAGCAGCAGGTGAGACAGGAGAGGTCTGCTGCGCCGTCTAGGTAGCTCCCTGGCTGGGGATGGAACTCGTGCTACAGTGGCTGCGGATAGCTTCATAGGTTGCGTCATAAGGCCTTGCGCCACCAGGGAGGCCCAAGGACAGTCTTTTCAAATGAAAAGGAATGAAGTTGCATCCTGCCTAATACTGTATCAAAGATCAACTGAAAATGGATCAAAGAAATAAAACTATAAAACTCTTGGAAGAAAGCATAGGGCAAAAGTCTCACAACTTTGAATGTGGCTGTGATTTCTTGGCCACACCAAAGGCACTGGCAACAACAACAAAATAGACAAATTGGACTTCACAGAAAAAAAAAATTGTACATCAAAAGATGCTATCAACAGAGAAAAACGCAACCCACGAAATGGCAGAAAATACTTGCAAATCACCTCTCTGATCAGGCACTAACATCCAGATTATATAGAAAACTCCTAAAACTCAACAAGACAACAAACAACATGACTCAAATTGGGCAAAGGACTTCTTAAATAGATATTCCTCCAAAGAATATAGACAAAGGCCAATAAATACATGAAAACATAGTCAACACTGCTAATCAAGCAAATGCAATTCACAATGGTAATGAGCGATCACCTCACTCCGATTGGATGACTGTTTAAAAAAAAAAAAGAAAATAACAAGTGTTGGTGAGCGTGTGGGGAACTCAGAACCCTTGCACACTGTTGGTGGGAACGTGAAATGATGCGGTCTCTGTGGAAAACAGGATGGCAGTTCCGTAAAAAAATTAAAAATAGCTCTTCTGGCTCAAGGCACTGGGGACCCGCGGGCTTCTGCACAAACACAGCCGAGTCCAAGAACCACACAAGTCACAGCCAACCCCCAAGATGGCACAGAAATGGCATCAAGAAAATCCTGAACACAAAGACAGGAATCTTTTTTCTTAAGATTTATTTATTTATGCATACAAGAACTGGGGAGAAGGCCAAAGGTACAGGGGGTGAGAGGACTCAACAGAGGCAGAGTGGGGAGCAGAACAGGTCGATCTACTGAAATGCACTGCAGAGGGGAGCAGCGGGCAAGTCAGGAGAGGTCTGCTGCGCCATGTGGGTAGCTCCCTGGCCGGGGATCAAACTCGTGCTGCAGTGGCTGCGGACAGCTTCATAGTGCTGAGACTTAACCCCTGGCGCCACCAGGGAAGCCCTAACAGGAATCTTTTAAGGGGGTGGACTCCAAGGGCTTTGTTAAGAAGCACAACAAGAAGGGCCTGAGGAAGACGCAGCCAACCACACAAGCCCAAGGGCGGGTCGGACTTCCTGAGGGGCAGCAGCGCAAGCTCAGTGGACTTGTCGACATCGCCCCCTAAGCTTGGGGAATGGGCTCGTGCCCGAGTCTCCAAAGGTCTCAGGCTCTTCTGGCAAGACCAAGTTTCAAATCCGGGCCCAGGATGAGGGAACAGCACAGGTTCCCAAAGGTGCCCAGGCCACAAAGGCTTCAAAGCAGAGAGCCCTATCTGCCCATACGGGGCAGGACTCGGTGACCCCAGGCTGCTGTCTGCAGGGCACTGGCGTCTTCCTGTGCTGTTTGTACACATAAACCGGAAGCTGTGTGTACATATAAACCAGAAGCCAGCATCTAATTCCGATATATACATGAAAGCAGGGTCTCAGCAAGGTATTTGCACACCCAAGGACACAGCAGCAGCATTCACAGCAGATAAAACATGGACTAGCCTGTGTCTTTTGAGGAATGAATAAATAAACAAAACATGGTTCATTCCTACAATGTAAAGTATATTCTGTCTTAAAAAGGAAGGAAATTCTAACACAAGCAACACAAGGATGATCCTTGAAGACATTATGCCAAGTGAAGAAAGCCAGGCACAGGCCCACACTGCAGGATTCCATCGAGCTGTGTCAAACTCATAGAAACAGAGAGTATACTGGTGGTTGTGGGGAGAGAGAAGCAGAAATGGGGAGCTGCTGTTTCGTGGGGATAGACTTTCAATTTTACAAGATGTAGCATTCTGGATGGGCGGGGGTACAATAGCTTGAGTATATTCAATACCATTTAACAGTAACTTAAAAATGGTTAGTACCATGTTATGTGTATTTTATCACAATAAGTGACCCACATGGCGCAGCAGACCTCCCCTGTCTCGCCCGCTGCTCCCCTTAGCAGTGTATTTCAGTTGATCCGCCTGTTCTGCTCCCCACTCTGTCTCTGGTGAATCCTCTCACCCCCCGCATCTCTGGCCTGTATCCCAGTTCTTATATGCATAAATAAATCTTTTTAAAAATTAGGGGAAAAGTGGCTACTTTGAAAACTCTCCACAAGTAGCCTTTTAGTAGATATCAACTCAAACCCCATCAGGAGAAAAGAAATAATATGAATGAGTTGGGCAATCTTGTATAAGGCAATAGGGAATAGTAGAGACTGTGTCCAACTAAGGAGAATATACTCTCTCTAGTAGTTTGCTAGGGGTGCCATGACCACACAATCTGGGGGGGGGTTACACAACAGAAGTAGATTTTCTCACAATTCTAGAAGTCCAAGAACAAAGTTTTAGCAGGAATGATTTCCTCTGAAGTCTTTCTCCTTGGTTTATAGATGAATGTCTTATCCATATGCCTTCGTATGATTTCCCTCTGTGTCTGTGTCCTCATCAACCCTTCTTAGAAGGACACAAGTCACACTGGTTTAGGGTCACCCCAGTGACCTCATTTTTAACCTAATAACCTCTTCAAAGGTCCTGTCCCCAAAGACAGTCAGGTTTTGAGGTACTGTGGGGTTAGGACATCAACATATTAGTTTAAGGGACTGGTCCTAATTCAGCCTGGAGTACCCTCCATGAGAACATTCCCTTCCACAATAAAGAAATTCATTTTGTATGCCAACCACATGCAGACTTTTCTAAAAGGAATTTAGTCTTAGGGAGCGTTTGTTGATTGAAGAACATTGGCAGCACACTAGCTGCTTCTAGAAGGGAGGAGGCAGGTTTGCTGAAAGTGGGGTGAATCTGAGCCCAAATTTGGAGAAGCAGATGGAATGCATTTATTTGGAAACGAGAACTCAGTCCTATGGTTTCTCCATTTGGGAGGAAGTTCCATGAGAAAAGAAAAATAAAGCGAAACAAAACTCAGTGTTGAAACACTTTCTCCCAAAATGTTAGATACTTAGAATTACCTCCAAGATGATGCATAGAAGAGTATGGCCAAGCCAGGGATGGGGCAGAAGGATTTCCAGGACTTAGTCAGTCTAGGCATGTAGACTACCACTCACTCTGGTGGTGGTGGCTTCAAATAAGCACTAATGGAGCGCCTGCTGTATGCAGAACCTTTAGCGGTGCGGAAGAAGGAGGACACAAAGGCACAGGCACTTGTGAGAGCAAGCACAGGCTAGTTCTGATTATGGCCTTTTCTCTTTTTGCTGTGATGCCCTGGGTCAGTGGTTTTGCCTCTCTGAGCCTTGGTTTTCCTGTCTGCAAGAGGAGTATGAGCCTTACCCCCTTGAAGGGTCGCTGGGCCATTCCAATGAAGACCTATGTGAATGTGCTTTCTAAAGTTATGAAGGCCAGGGAAGCATGGGGGGTTGTCATCACTGTAGGGTGACACCCCAAATTTAGAAGTGTTCAAAGTTCACACATGAGACACCAGTAAGTGAAAAGTAATGTATAAGAAGCAAAAAGCCTAAATGAGGTATGAAGTCAAACAGAAAGGGAGGAAACTTGGGTGCATTCCTGCTCACCGCTGCAGGCACCCATCTGTGAAGGGGAGGAGAGCAAAGTGTCCACCTTGAGCTTCATTTCAAGATCATAATAATAATGACCACTAATCTGTACTGGACTTTCACAGGGCTCAGCTGTTTCATTCACCATGTTTCATTTTAGCCCCCGGGCAACCCTAAGAGGTAGGACTTATTCTACTCTCATTTCACAGAGGAGGCTTCGAGAGGTGGTGTACCTGTCCAAGGTCACACGGTGTGAGAGTTTTGCCAGGCTCCACCATGGGTGCTACGGGATCTCTGAAAGGCTTATAAGATGCCAAGTTTTAGGCAAGCTTCAGTGTTGCCAATGATTACAAGCAGAGGGGCAGTGAGCAGAGGGGAATTTGGAGGCAATGAGCTGGGGGCAGGTCAATCTGAGAAGCCTTCCTGGAGGAAGTGGATGTGCCATCAGGTCATGGAGTAAATTCAGCTTATTGACGAGCACACAGAAGGACGAGGGAATTCCAGGTGAGTGGAATGATGAGGGCAAGGGCGAGGAGGGGGAATTAGCACAATCTGTGCAGAGCTCAGGAAGTGATTGTCTCAGATTGGAGGGTACTGGTTAGAGGCTAGAGAGGAACTGAGGTGGGTTTAGAACTGTAAACAGGAAGAAATGATCAAACACCCATAACAGTGTTAATTTTCATTGAAGACTTGCCCTGTGCTGGGTACTCTGCCAAATACCTACCTCTAAACTTCAGTTTCCTTTTCTAAAGACAAATGAACTAGGTGCCTATCTCGGGACTGTAATGAGGATTAATAGGATAAATAGGCGCTGGATATTTGTTAGCCCCACAACATACTCCACCCCACAGCATCCCGGTCACCATTCTCTTCCGGGTCATCCTTCCGAGCCCAGCTCTCACTCATGCATTCAGCAAGCATTTACTGAGCACTTTGGAGGTGCCAGACCCTTGGGGATTCAACAGTGGACGAGATGGAAAACATCCCTGCCCTGCATTCAGGTAGGAGACGCACACTGTGGAGACAAATTAAGCATAGGAGGAAGGTGGGGAAGCAGAGGGGCGAAGCAAGCAGATAACTGAGAGGAAGACCATCCCAGGCAGAGAGAGCAGCAAGTGCAAAGGCTCGGAGGAGGCTCAGGTGGGCCACGCCTGAGCAGTGGCAGGCAGGTCAACAGAGCTGGGACCGATGGGAATGGGGAGACCGTGGAGATGAGGCCAATGAGGTAGGGGGAGTCAGGATGTTGGGATCTGACAGCACAGCGAGGAATTGGACTTCTGAGCAAGAAGAGAGTCGCTGGGGCAGGAGCTAGCAGAGGAGCAGCAAACTGCTCTTCTGAAGAGCATCCCCCTGTGGATGGAGGATACGTTGTTGTGACTTTAGGAAAATGTAGGTGACAAGCGCTAGTGGTTCAGGAGCAGCAACTTGGTAAGAAGGTCAATTTGGGGGTATTTATTAAGTCCTCCAAAATGTCACGGACACATTCTTGGAAAGTGTGATTATCGGCCAAAGCAGACCCTCAATAGCAGCATTTCCTTTTATCAAACAACATTATTCAAGGACCCGCTGTATTTTGAAGGTCAAATGTGCAGCCTACCTTGTTGGCTGGGCTGGAGGGCCTCAAAGAGCGAGAGACTGTGACTCTCAAAACAGCAATGAAGAGGTCAGTGATTGAGTAGATCTGGAAGAAGAGATAGTGATTTGTTACTCTTTAAAATCTGAAATGGGTTAAACTTCTCTTTTATAATTAAGATGAATTCATGTCACCCCAATATTCACTCCTTTGAAGTGTACTTTTCAGTGGCATATTTTAGTATATTTTAAAATTAGTATATTTAGTATATTTTAGTATATTTGAAATGTTCTACAACCATCGTGACAATCTAATTCTAGGATATTTTCATCTTCCCCAAAGAAATTCTTTTTTTAAAAAAAGATATATTTATTTATACAAGCACTGGGATACAGGCCAGAGGCACAGGAGGGTCAGAGGATTCACCAGAGACAGAGCGGGGAACAGAACAGGCAGAAGGACCGAAGTACACTGCTGAGGGGAGCAGCGGACAAGAGAGGAGAGGTCTGCTGCGCCATGTGGGACTCTCCCTGTCTGGCCGGGAATTGAACCGGCGCTGCAGAGGCTGCAGACAGCTTCACAGTGCTGAGTTCAACCTGCTGCACCACCAGGAAGGCCCATTACCAAAGAAATTCTATTAGCAGTCACTCCCCACTTTTTCTCCCCCAGAATCTGCAACCCCTAATCTACTTTCTGTCTCTGTGGATTTGCCTGTTATGGACATCATTTCATATCAAGGGACTTACACAGTATGTGGTCTTTTATGACTAGCATCTTTCACCAGCATCATGTTTTCAATGTTATCCATGTTGTGGCATACATGTTATCTATGTTGTTCCTTTTTGTGCATGAATAATATTCCAGTGTACGGCTATATCACATTTTGCTTATCCACTTGTTCATTGATGGGCATTTGGGTTGTTTCTATTATGGTGCTATTTTGAATAATGTTACCATGAATACTCATGTGTAGAAAATGCAGATACATTTTCACTTCTCTTGGGTTTCTACCTAAGAGAATTGTTGGGTCACATAGGAACTATGTGTGGCTTTTTGAGGAGTTGACAAGCTGTTTTCCCAAGTGGCTTTACCATTTTATATGCCCACCAGCCATGTACGAGAGTTCCGGTTTGTCTACAACCTTGCCAGCGCTAGCCATTATTCATGGTTTTGATTATAGTCATCATAGTAGTGTGAAGTGGCTTTGGTTTGTATTTCCCTGAGGATTAATGACATGGCGTATCTGTTCACACATGAGTGTGTTGGATTTGCGGTTTCTGCTGGGCGCCCAAATGGAGGTGATATGCAGGCTGTTGAACGTGCAGGTCTAGAGTTCATGGTGGAATCTGGCATGGTGACGCCAGTGCTGGAGTTGAGAGCATATGGATGGAGTTGAAGGTCTTGGGATTGGCTGAGATCACCCGGGGGTGAGCCTGGTTAGGGATGAGAGGAGGTCTGAGGATGGAGTCTTGGGAGGATAGAGTCTCATTTGGAGAGGTCGGGCCACAGAGAAAAGATGTTTAAGAGAGGTAACCCCAGCGGGGACAGCATTTCAAGGGAGACCAGTGGACTGTCACCCAACGTGTCTGATTGTTCAAGTTCGAGGTGATCACTGGTTTCAACACCATGTAGGTTAACAGCGACTTGATGGGAAGAATTTTGGTGAGTGGAAAATGATGGGGGGACATTGAGAAGAGAATGAGAAATAAAGACTCAGAGACAGAGGGGTATAGACAACACTTTTGAGAGGTTGGATTTACAGGAAGCTGAGAGAGTAGGACTCCACACCGTAGGCTACATCACAGAGACTAAAGATAACTAGTGCTGGCAAGGGTGTAGCCAGAGGGGACTCCTGCACACTCTTATGGGGGATATAAGCTGGTGCAACCACCATGGAAAACAGTATAGAGGTCCCGCAAAAATTTAAAAATATGATCCAATAATCCCACTTCTGGATATTTAATCATAGGAAATTAAAATGGTATGGAAGAGATGTCTGCATCAACTGCTTATTGCAGCATTATTCACAACAGCCAGGACATGGCAGCAAACTTAGTGTTGTCAACAGATGGATGGATAAAGAAAATGTTATTCATAAACACAGTGGGATATTATTCTGCCTTAAAAAAAAAAAGGCACTCCCATGTGTGCAACAACATGGCTACCCCCTGGGGGCATTAGGCTAAGCTAAGCCAAACAGAGAAAGACAAATACCGCATGATGTCATTTATGAGTGAAATAGAAAAGAGCCAAACTGGTAGAAACAGAGCAGAGTCGTGGTTACCAGGGTGCTGAGAGAAATGGGGTGCTCTTAGGCAAACATTACAAACTTCCAGTTATAAGTTGAATACATTTGGGGAGCTAAAGTATCCTGGTTTTAGCTAAGAATACTGTATTAGACACTTGAAAGTTGCTAAGAGAGAAGATCTTAAACATCACCCCTGCCACACACACACACAAAGAATAACGATCGTGTGACATAATGTGGGTGTCAGTGGATACTCAGTGGCATTCACACTGCCAGAGATAAGCATAACAGATCAACGGGTTGGTCCCTGAAAGTCACAATGCTATGCCCAGTATATCTCAATAAAACTGGGGAAAAAGTAAAAGAGAATAAAGGAAGCTGAGAGGTGGAGCTGGGGCTGTGGGGAGGTGGAGCAGAGCAAAGCACCTCAGAGGACTACCTGCCCCCCATCACCACTCGCTCCCTGTCCATAGTGGGCATCCAACATAGGTTTGGCACTAAATGGTGATAAAATAAATGATTATAGCAGCCATGCCAGTTACCAGTTTCATTGTGCCCACAGGTAGTTGGGAGACTGAAAATAAAGCAAAAAGGTGCTAAGAAATTTCCTTGCAGAGTGAGATCAGCCCTTCTCTTGCATGATAAGCATCGTCATGGCTGGTGTGATTTCTTTTTTTGTCACTGATGGGGCTTCGCATGCTGCTGTAGGGTATGGAAAGCCTGGTGCTGCCTCTTCTTGGGAAGGCAAATTGGCAGCGGGCAACACCAAGGCGTCCAGGTGGGTCTGGCCACGGGGGCATTGTCTGTGCCCAAACTGAGCCAACATCGGCTCTGTCCTGGAGAGGAACTGGTCGGGGGCAGTGACATGGCCTGCTGTGTAAGGCTCAGAGGTACAAAGAATGGAGGATATTCGCACGCACCAAGAGAGAAAGACATTCAAAATACAGTAAATGAAAAATTGGGAAAAGCACAATGAGAGAAACTGTCCCTCACTTGCTTCCAAGAAAAGGGCTAGCTGGGGAGCAGGATTGATTTTTTATTAGTTTCAGTGGGTGTGGGGGGATGAGAAGGACAGTAAAGGAATTGATACCTGGCATAGATTTAGCCTCTGATAAAAAACTTAATGGGTGAATAAAGATGTGAACAAAGAAACTAGAAGATGGAGTTTCTAGCCTTTCCCCACGCAGCTTAGCCCTGAGAAGGATGATGCGGGGCGGGGTGTCTCCACTGAAGTGAATTGGTTTATGACTTGGCGGCCAGGGGCAGAGGCCTGCCTGCAGGATTTACTCAGCTTTCTCTCCGCAAACGCAGTGGTTAGTTCCAAGGTGGTGGTGGGCAGGAAGGAGAAGAGGCAACTCTTAGACTCCCTCCCTGGGGCCGGGGTGCACAGGGTGAGGAAGAGGTGATTCTTAGCTACCCAGTTTTAGGTGCCCAAGGACGCGGCTTCACCTAAAACTGGGTTTTCCCAAATTTACCACCCATGAAATTCCCCAAGCCCTCCTCACTGACGGGGGGCCAGGAGGGGCACGTGGCCGATGCCATTGGCCTACATTTGCTGAGAGAAAGCTGAGTAAATCCTGCAGGCAGGCCTCTGCCCCTGGCCGCCAAGTCTTAAACCAATTCACTTCAGTGGAGACATGCCGCATCATCCTTCTCAGGGTTAAGCTGCGTGGGGAAAGGCTAGAAACTCCATCTTCTAGTTTCTTTGTTCATATCTTTATTCACCCATTAAGTTTTTTATCAGAGGCTAAATCTATGCCAGGTACCATGAAGTTGTTTCAGAGTTTATCATAAATTTTTTTTAAGATTTATTTATTTATTTATGCAAGCACTGGGAACAGTCAGAAGTGCAGGAGGGCGAGAGAATTCACCAGAGCCAGAGTGGGGAGCAGAACAGGCAGACTGACGAAATACACTGCTGAGAGGAGCAGTGAGCATGGCAGGAGAGGTCTGCAGTGCCGGTTAGATCCCCAGCCTCCGGCGAGGGTCCCACATGGCGCACAGACCTCTCCTGCCGTGCCTGCTGGTCCCCTCAGCAGTGTATTTCGTCAGTCTGCCTGTTCTGTTCCCTGCTCTAGCTCTGGTGGATTCTCTCACCCTTCCGCGCTTCTGACTGTACCCAGTGCTTGTATAAATAAATAAATAATAAAAATCTTAAAAAAAAAAAAAAGAATAGCTAGAGTGACTATTAAAAGAATGAACATAGAGCGTATAATTTCCAAATTAATTTCAAAATGCAGAATGAGAAGTAGAAAAAAATAAAGAAACACCTGGATCCAAAGGAAGAAAGAAAGGAGGGAGATAAAAATTAAAATTGTAGGACAGGTAGAAAACACATGTTATATTAATATCTATCGGTATCTAACAAGATAGCTATTGAGAGATTTGTAATCACAATAAATGCAAAAGGATTCTCCAAATGCAAATCTCCAGTTAAAAGACAAACATTATTAGGCTGGATATATTACATATGAGAGGTATATTTAAAATTTAAGGACAAATGACAGGAAAAAAGATATAGATGGTAAATATAACCAAAATAAAGGGGGTGCTGGTATATTGTTATGAGCCAAATAGATTCTAGGTTAAAGTATTACCAGAAATCATGAAGAGTAGTTGCAACACAATCAAAGTTCAAATCAATGATGATATAACAATCCTAAACTTCAATGCCATAATAACACAGTCTCAAAAAACATAAAGCAAAAGTTGATAGAACTACAAGGAGAGAATGAGAATTCTACCACCATTTGGAGAGATTTTAAGATGAGCCCCTCATTCCTTGTTAGACTGAACCAAAAAGTGCAGTGCAGATAAAGAAGTTCTGAACATTACAACGAACAGGCTCAATCCAATGGCCACATGTGTTCAACTGCATACTAAAGTGGGAGGAATGCACATTCCTTTAAGCAAATATGGAGTGTTTCACCATTAATGACCAAATATCATATACAGACTACATATGCATTGACCACAATAGAATTAACATTAAAATAATGAATAAAATCACGACAAGAATTAATAACAGACTGTACACATTCAAGAAAACATTTATTGCTTTGGATCTTGTAATAGTGGGACTTCGTAAGAAGAAACAAGATATACTCTGACCTGGAACTTTTGATCTTAGCTTATAATCCAACCAAAACCATTTAATTATGTCCCAGTAGCAGTTCCAGGTGGAGATAGCTTACTGCTCAGCACTGAACATTGCAAACTCCAAGTGATTGCTTCTTGTTTTTTCTTTCAAGTTGTTTTCCCTCTTGAAAGTGTCCTTACAGTTCGGCTCTCATCTTTGTCCATCTCAAAAAAGTAGTTTATCTTATTTGGTGCTTAGAGCTGGTAAGTTATCTTCAAGATATTTCAGATGTAGCTTTAACCAAGAATGTAAGTTGCACAGGAAGAGTTTTTTGTCTCTTTTTGTTCACAGCCATATACAGCGCTACTCCTAAGTTAGGCAATCAAAAAATGAATCGATGTGTTAGAAACGTACAGTGTCAGGCATATTTCCTGCTAACTTGAATATTTTGTCTCTCAAAACTGCCCTGCAAGATTAGGATGATTAATGCATTTCAAAGATGAAGAACTGAAGGCTTTAAGGTACAGAAAAAATTAAAGGGCAGACTCAAACTTGTGCATAGAATAGAGATTCAAAGGCAAGGATACTAAGAACAAAACCAGACCCTCTGTCTTATCCCACTGCTGAGAGTTAACATGGGCCAAATGTGTATCAGTGTCATTTTAGGAATATGAAAGTGTATGATAGGAAACATCCTACCAGTGTACACTCGTTCTGTTGGACTGAAGAGTGAGTGTGTCAAGTCAGCTCCTCCCATGCTCTGCTGGCACAGATTTCTACCTCGATTATTTGAGGTCCTCCAGGAAACAGACACCAAGACAGAGCTGGAAAACCAGAGGCTTATAATAGGGAATAATACCTCTGGAAGATGAAGGGGAGAGAATGAGAATAGGCAGGCTGATAAAACCCTTGTGAAAAGAAAAGGGGAAGACCCAGGATTAGGTAAGAGGAGACCCAGGCCATGCTGCAGCTCTGGGAAACCCCGAGAAGGCTCAGCCAGTCAACAGGGAGTCTGCATGCGTAAACTGCTTAGGGAAGAGCCCCATAATACCCAGAAATGGTGAGTCCTGGTGTTACTAGCATGCCCAGTCATTGTCCAGGAATGGCCTGGGAAGCACCTGCATCGATTTACAACCTGGCGGGCACCCCTGGGTGGCAGTTGGCAGCTGTCTGTGTATTCTGGGTCAGCTTCTCCCTTGCAGAGAGCTGAATGACTCATCTCCATGACTGTGGAGGCCTGGAGAGTTTATGAAGGTCTTGTATCCCCCCAGCTCTGTAACTAGCAGAGATTAAGCTTGTCTCAGCAGACACCTTCTGATTAAGTCCTGGCAATACTGGCTGGGTGACCTCGAGCAGAACACCATATCTCTAAGCCCCAGGTCCTGAGATTCATGAATTCCTTTTGTCAGCATTTGTCCTCCTGTAGAAAACTGTTTGATCTTTTCTGTGTCTCCAGAACTGACCCTCTGGGAGAAACAGATGGCATCTCCACATTGAGTCAAATTCCAATTCAACAAGTGATCCCAACACTCCCTTATTATAAGTATCACAACAATCACATGGACCTGGTTTTGCATCTTCTTCAAGCTTCATATATGATGGTGATAAAATACCCACCTTTGTGGCTGGTGTAGAGATTTGTGAGTCGAAGTAGATGATGCTTGATACCAAGGTAGTAGTAATGGTGTGGTGAGGGCAGTGCTTATCCTGATGGAGGTGTGGAGCTGGAGGTGATGATGAAAGTGGTGGTGATAACAATGGAGATAGTAGGAGTGGTGAAAGTACTGGGGGTTGGTAGAAATGATAGAGATGATAAGAAGGATGATGATGATGATGGTTGTAGGAATGATAGCGATCATGGATGTAATGGTGGAAATGATGGAGGTGGTAGAGGTGATGGTGGTGATGATAGAAGAATTGGGGGAGACTGAGCTGGTGAAGATGATGGCAGTAGCAAAGGGGAGAATGATGGAAGTGATGATGGGGGGGTAGGGAGGAGGTGATGGTGGACAAAGGTGAAAGGAATAAGGATAGAGGTGGTAGTAGTGGTGGTGAAAGTGGTGGTGGGAAGGGCACACATGATAGTGGTAATGGTGGTGGTGAGGATGGTAATGGATGGTGGTGGTGATTATGGTGTTGCAGAAATAAATTCTAGCCTTTGACCCAGGCAGGGGAAGAACAAGTGGTACTTCAGGAATGGTGAGGTCAGGAGGAGATTTATTACTCATGCATGAGGTCCCAGACCTGGGTAGCCCTGTAAGGTCTGAGCCCCAGTCTAAGGACAAAGGGTTTCTTTTGTACATAACCATCTTGATAACATCGGTCAGTAAGCACAAAAGTTTGTGACAAAAGACAGGTATTCAAGGATGCCCTGGGAGATCAATCAGCCTGGTGGCTGTCTGGCCTTGTGAAAATGTAACTAGGCCTTAGGTAATCTCATCTAGATAGGCTTTAGAGAAGCAAAACTTGTTGTTTACATTTACTTTGCATTATTTACTGCACCAGACCTATGACTTTTAGCAGGAAACAGGAAACATCTCGTTTGCTTAGGGGTTCCCTTTCAATGGTGGTAAAGTGGAGTTGCCATGGAAGTAGCACTGATGGGGATGTGGAGGGAGATATGAGGATGGTGATGTTGGAGGGGGAAAAGGTAGAGGTGTGTAAGTGGAAGATGGTGAATTCCAATTTAGCACCCCACTGGACCCAGGTCTCCAGATGCCCACTTTTGGCCCATGAGAGCAGCAGTGGGTCATGTCATCACCCCGTAGACTTCATGCCAGTCCCCACCTACTCTCCCCACCACCTCCACCATCACAAGCCAGGAATGAACTCCACGTGCCTTGGGGAAAAACCCAAGAAGCAAACGTAACAGTCCACATCCCTGAGTGTGGTCAAGGTAACTCTGGCTCAGACACAGCAACTCGCCCTGATTTGCGGGCAGACACAGGGCAGCCACTGCCACCTTCACAGCCTGTGGACCCAGGAGCTGATCTTCTCGGCCTCTTAAGAGGAAGTGGCCAAGCCCCTCTTCTCCTTTGCAAACCCACAGCCTGGGCTTCTTCCCCAGGTTCCTGCTCAGCTTCTGTGACTTCACCTCTCTGCTCCAATTGGTACCACAGGATGATTAACTTTTACCTTGTGCCATCTTTGGTGATGCTGAGAACACATACGGAAGCGCCTAGATGCCCACTGTTCTCACTTAAGAAATGATATCTGACTATTTCAATGCATCATCTTCATGATCATCCTCATCTTCATCCTTGATCTCCAAGTTGGAGGAGCAAGAGATAGAGAGAATGTAACTGCCTCTCATTCAACAGATAGGTGACCCCAAGGAAGGCTGACCTCGACCTAGGGGTGTAAGGCATGAGCATTTTGCATGTGACCCAGCTGCACTGCCTCCCCTCTGCAAACCCCTCTTTTCCTTCCTTCTCATCTCAGAACACAAGTTTCTCATCCCCAAGTCCTGGCCCCAGACCTCAATTTGTGACAGAAATGACAACATTCACTGATCCAGAGTTTCCCAAAGTGTGGGCCTGCACCACCCTGCTGGCAACCAGAGAACTGGGGGAGGAGGTTCAGTGGGAACTGAACTAAGTGGCAGGGAGAACTCCTTTCAATTCTTTGATCATCATCATTCTCATTTGTTTAAGTCAAACCACACAAAATGGCTATTTTTGTAGGTTAAAACAGACAAAACTTGGCAATTTCACATGACACAACCTATCGGGAGATTTTGGACATACCAGAGGTTATGAAGAATAAGGATATGAATAGCTTTCTAGTCTCAATTCAGCTAATGAAATAAACTTTCAGGTTGGTCTCAGACTGTGAACCCTCCCCAGTGACTTTCCCCTTCATCCCTCCCATGCCCACACCACCTCTGCTCTGGAAATAACCAGTCCCCTGACTTGACAGTTGATCACTTCTCATACACATCCTCCCCTCCTCTGTGCCCACTGCCGCTTTGCAGACTGTAGTTGGTTTTTCACACACAAAGTTTTCGAGCCTTGCATGCACTATATGTAACCCTATTCTCAGTATTATGTAGTCAACTACTGAGTGTCTGTTGTAGGCATACATTGCTTACCCATCCTGATTATGAAGGATATTTAAGTTGTTTCTAGGGAGTGATTTTTTTAGTAGTCAATGAAATGATTTTTGTATCAGATTTTGTTGATGCAAGTTAAGTTTCAACTTTTTTTAAAAAGATTTAATTTTTTTTTTCATAGAGGCATGTTTTTCTTTCTTTATTTGTTTGTTTGTTTGTTCATACATGCACTGGGTACAGTCAGAAGCACGGGCGGGTGAGAGAATTCACCAGAGGCAGAGCGGGGAGCAGAGCAGGCAGAAGGACCGAAGGACACTGCTGAGGGGAGCAGCGGGCGGCAGGAGAGGTCTGCGCGCCATGCGGGACCCTCCTCCGGTGGCCAGGAAGCAGCCGGGGATCGAACAGGCGCCGCAGAGGCCGCGGGCAGCCTCGCAACCCAGCGCTCAACCGCTGCGCCAGCGGGGAGGCCCAAGATTTAATTATTTTTATACAAGTGCTGGGGTATAGGCCAGAAGCACGGGAGGGTGAGATGATTCACCAGAGACAGAGCAGGGAACAGAACAGGCAGACTGAAGAAATACACTGCTGAGGGGAGCAGCGGGTGAGACAGGAGAGGTCTGCCCCACCATGTGGGATTGTGGCCAGCCGGCTGGGATTGAACCCACGTTGCAGAGGCTATGGACAGCTTCACTGCATGGTGCTCAACCACCTGCGCCACCAGGGAGGCCCAAGTTTCAACTTTTAATGACAAAAATCAATAGTTTTATTCCTATGATCATACAACCTGGCTTCTCGTGTTTCCAAAGTCCACAGTCACACAAAACATCACAAGGACACAGTACCATCACACAGGAGGAGGGAACTAATGAAGTCACAAACAAAAATGAAACATAGAAATGCCCATGTGATTCCCCTGCCCATAAACACTGTAACATAGGCATTTTCAACCCTTAGACACCTGATAGGAGCTCGATATTAGTGTACAAACCACCCAATTTTGTAATGATGATAAATAATTTTGAGGAACATAAATCCAACCAGATTGGAGCCTAGAACTTAAACTTTCCAACATCTTGTTATGTTCTGAATAGCTGCCATCACAAAGCAGGTTTAATTGGGTCATTGACCACGATGCGTTTGTCCAACGCGCTATTGTTCAATACACGTAAAGATGAACAGCACTTTCTCAAAAATTACCAGGTTTTCACGGAAGTGCAGTCTGATAGCCCTGAGGATGCATAGCTTGTGATGATTCTGGAAGTAATTATAGATGTGCTACAGTGAATGACCAATCCACACAAGGTATGTAGATTATGCTAGCAGCTGAGCTTGTGAGAAGATTCTAGAATGCGTCTGTTTGACTTCAGTACCTTTGGCAATCTATTATAAGGGTCTCAGAAATATAACCATCTCGTGGCATTAGCAGCCAAGGACTTAGACTTTTACAGGTAACAGCATACTACTATGAAACAGGAGGGGAGAAAATTGCAAACACAACTATGAAACTTGAAAACATGCGCTATAGCCCAGTGCGTAATTGATTTAACTACATTTTAACAACCATTACAGTCCTTCACTTTGATGGGAGCTATTGCATTTAATTCATTAAAACCACATGTACTCCTGAAGGTTTATAAAAGATATCTATTCTTAGGTTGATTTTTCTTTCTCATAAATTTTAAAGAGTTTTAAAGAGTTTTCTTTCTTAAAGATTTTCTTAAAGAGTTTTCTCTTTCTTTCATCATAAATAATGCTGCTTTGTATGCTATAATGCAGGACTGTAGAATTTTCCTGAGGTCTGTACTGAGGAGAGCAAATGCTAAAGTATTACCCTATGTGATTGCACATTCTATTCGCTTTCCTGCAGAGCAGGAGAATTCTCATTTTTCTACATTCATGCTGGTAGCTTCTTAGCATTCCCAGTTTGCTGATGCAGACAGTTTCAGCTCAGTGCTTGCCTATCTTTAATACCCTCTAGCACTTGCTAACTGTTATAAAGAGACATTGTCACAAGAGCCATTGGACTTCAGTGAGTTCACCACCTGAAGAATTTCAGCTTTTAAAAAAAAAAGATTTATTATACAAGAACTAGGGTACAGGTCAGATGCATGGAAGGGCGAGAGGACTCACCAGAGACAGAGTGGGGAACAGAACAGGCAGACTGACGAAATACACTGCTGAGGGGAGCAGCAGGCGAGACAGGAAAGGTCTGCTGCGTCATGTGGGATTCTCACCGGCCGGCCAGCCAGGATCAAACCAGCACTGCAGAGGCTGCAGACAGCTTCACAGTGTGGCGCTCAACCGCCTGTGCCACCAGGGAGACTTTTGTATCCTTGATATATTTTCCATGTGTTAGTCACAGGATAGAAACTTTCCTTTATGAAAAATTAAATGAATTAAGGCAAAATACCAGGTAAGTAAAATCACAGGCTACATGTGATTATAAGGGAAAAAAACCATGCAGAGGGATCTGATAGCTGGAGTGGGGGACAAGACTGAGCTTGTGATTGATCGCAGGGGATGTGGGACTCCAAGACCAGTGGGTTCCATAGGCAACAGCATTTCAGAACTGAAAGAAATCCTAGGCATCATGTAATCTGATTCACTTATTTCACAGGTGATGAAATTGTGGAGCAGAGAGGGGAAATGCCTTGTCTGTGGTGGTGGTGGCTCAGTGAGTCAGTGATGGAGTAGAAGCTGGCATTTAGGTTTTCCTGATTAATCATATGAGCAGGTAGTGGCTGGGTTGGCAGGAAAGAGGAAGGCAGCTTTGGAAGTGGCTAGAACCTGCTCTTGTCCCTGGTTCTGTGTACCCAGTGTTGCTGTTCGACGATCCATCACCCCCACCTTGGATGTTTGGGTGATCGCATGTCTTGTCCTCACCCCACCTTGGCATGTGGATGGCTTTTATAGTCTGGTCCCCAGCCCCACTTGGGTTGTTTGATGGGTTCTCATGACCTTATCCTCCCTCTCAAGTGCTGCAGAGGTGAGGTTCTTAAGAAGATGGCCTCCTGTTTCTCTCAGTATCTCCCCTCACCCCCAGGCCATGGCTGGAGGTTACATGCCATCTCTCTTCCATCTTCCCTAACTCCTAAATTTTAGGTCCTCACATCTTTTCCTTAGGCCTAATCAATAGCATTATCACCTTGTCCAAGAAATGGTCTGGCTGCTAAACTCCAGCAATAGAAGTCTCAGGAAGAAATGGAGTGAAAGTTTCCTCTTCCCTCTAGCTACAGCATGGGAAATGTTCTGAGTAGCAGAGCTGCTTTGATGAACTCGGGAACCCTTGAATCATTGTGCCTCTCTCTCTCCTGTCTTGAGAGATCTGTGTGAGAATGGAAAACTGGCCTTGTGATTACAAAACTATTCTTTAAGAATGTGATTTGGACAGAGTCTTTTAAGATAACCAGTCCACAAAAATTATTGACTTGCTCTGTGCATTATTATGACCCTTAAGGCCACCAAATCATGCAATTATATTATCTTATTCTCTTGCTACCCTAGGACTCATGTTTACATTGAGACCCCAGCTTGTGTGAAAGTATAAATATTTTGTTAGGTGAGAGGAAGAGCTTTGGAGCTCACTACCTTCTGCCTTTATGCGTGAAGTTATGACATCAGGACCTTGTTGGCTTGCTTATTTAAATCAAACTCAGGATTGTCTCTTCTGATAATTCTGTATGAATTTCTAATTGCTGTTGAGCTATATTCAAGGGATTACACTATACACTTTGCATTCTCCCAACCTACATGAAGTAATATCAGTCCCCTTTATATAACATATAGAAAACTAGCAATCAGGGGCCTCCCTGGTGGCGCAAGGGGTTAAGTCTCAGCACTATGAAGCTATCCACAGCTACTGCAGCACAAGTCAAATTCTCGGCCAGGGAGCTACCCACATGGCACAGCAGACCTCTCCTGTCCTGCCTGCTGCTCCCCTCAGCAGTGTACTTCAGTCAATCTACCTGTTCTGCTCCCCACTCTGTCTCTGGTGAATCCTCTCACCCCCCACACCCCTGGCCTGTACCCCAGCTCTTCTATGCATAAATAAATAAATCTAAATAAAAAATAATAAATGGTTGCAATGAATAAAATCTGAATATGTATTTTAAAAAAAAAGGATGCAGGAGGAAGAGACATTGTCGATAAAAGAAAACCAGAAGGATGTTTTGCAGCAGACTTGAAGTTCGAAATGCTGCACTAAGTATTTTACATTAGGGACATATGTTGCACATCATAAATGATATATTGTAAACACTCTGGACTCTGTTATAATTTGAACAGTGTTACTTTTTGTCAGTGTTTTCTTTTTTCCCAAAAATTTATTTTATTTATTCAAGAGCTGGGATACAGGTCAGATGCCCGGGAGGGTGAGAGAATTCAGCAGAGACAGAGTGGGGAGCAGAACAGACAGGCTGACAAAATACACTGCTGAGGGGAGCAGCGGGCAAGACAGGAAAGGTCTGCTTGCCATGTGGGTTGCTCCGAGGCCAGCAGGGATCAAACTGGCACTGTAGAGGCTGCAGACAGCCTCACAGCGCTGCGCTCAACTGCCTGCACCACCAGGGAGGCCCCATGTCAGTGTTTTAACTAACTCATAGCTTGGCTGGAATCAGATGCAAAGGCTCCTGTTCCCACCCACCCCAGCAGTATGTTACCACTTGAATCTGAATTCAGTTTCTTTAGCTCCAGTGGAGCTGTATGGAGTCTGCCCACGGGTTACACGTGGTTCAGAGGTCAGTGAGATATTCGGGTAGTTTATACGCAGAATTTGGAGAAAACTCTGCCTCTCTCCTTCCTGGAATTTCTACTCCTACTTTCCAGAAAATATTGCTAACCCATATCCTGTCCTCCAGTTATTAGGCCAACAAAACTTTGCATTTTTTAAAGCTTTATACTCTGCATAACTCAGACAGAGACTTGCCTTCAGGCTAAACCCATGGTCTGGGAAATTTACTCTGCTATTCTCAGCTTCCACCTGTTGCCTCCCTTCCAGTAACTGACTGCTCTGGTCACACTATAGTGCCTTCAGGTAGTTACTTTTTATGCTTATTCCCAGACTTTACATTTGTCACTTGTAAAGTTGGGCAGGTAGGAGCTCCTCAGCCGTAATGGAAGCGGAAATCCTTATTTGTCTCATTGAATGACCCATGCAAATTGTTCCACCTGAGCACCCAGGAGAGGAAACAAGGTCATGGTGTATTTCAGAATGATTAGAAGAAAATGCATCTTGGGGATTTTTAGAGTGGAATCCTAGAATAGAGTGGTTCCTACGCAAAACCCAAGTTTAGTGCATTACGAATAATATGAGTAAATGGTCAGTGTTCATTAAATGCCCATTACATCCAGTGCTAAGCCTCTTCAATGTGTCATTTCTTATTCCTCAATAAACTTAAGGAGTCCAGGTTACACTTATTAGGTGATTTTCAGAGGAGACTAAGGGTTAGTGAAGTTATACCCAAGGTGATACAGAGTTTTGTGTGCGGTAAATCAGTAATAATAATAGCTCAAATTTATACGTGGTTGATAATGTGCTAGCTGCTTGAAATATGTGCTCATTTAATCCTCCCCATACTTCGTGAGCTTTTACTCTCAATCTACTTATTTTTTTTAATATAGAGGCATGTTTTATTTATTTGTTTATTTGTTTGTTGTTTATACAAGCACTGGGTACAGTCAGAAGCGCGGGAGGGTGAGAGAATTCACCAGAGCCAGGGTGGGGAGCAGAGCAGGCAGAAGAACCGAAGCACACTGCTGAGGGGAGCAGCGGACGGCAGGAGAGGTCTGTGCGCCACGTGGGACCCTCCTCCGGTGGTCGAGCCGGGGATCGAACCGGTGCCGCAGAGGCTGCGGGCAGCTTCGCAACCCAGTGCTCAACCGCTGCACCACGGGGGAGGCCCTCTCACTCTATGTTTTAGATGAAGGAAGGGAGATTAGAAGAGGCTAAGTAACTTGCTCAAAGGCACATAATTAGCAAGTGTTAGGTCTGAGATTTGACCTGAGCAGGTGAACTCCAAACCTAACTGCTCCACCTCTAGGCTGCAATGCCTTCCTGCTGTAGTGAAACACATCACAGCCACCTTACAGTTCCTCCACAGGGGTAGTTTCCTTTACTCTCAATAAACACTGGATTGGATCTAATGGAATCCACAAGGCTGGCTTGTCTGGCACCTGCAAGGGTGGTGGAGATACCAGAGAATATCCATGAGTGTGAATCAGACAAGAAGTCATTTCCATCCAGCCTCCCACACAAATGAGGAAATCTGAAGCAGGAATAAGCAACAATAAACTGCAAGGTTCCCTCCTGTTTTTCACTTCATGTTTTGGATGCCGCAGGACGGGTGAGCAAAGATCCCAGACTCTGACTGACCAGGCAGCTGCCCCATCTCTGAGCACTGCCATGAACCACTTCCAGAGCATCCTGACTCGGGTCCAGATGCTGCTGTCCAGCCATCAGCCGAGCCAGGTGCAGGCCTTCCTGGACCACCTGCTGGCGGAGCAGCTCCTGTCCAAGGAGTACCACTGCACCCTGCTTCAAGAGCCGGATGGGGAGGCTCTGGCCAGGAAGATCTCCTTGACCCTGCTGGAGAAAGGAGACCCAGATTTGGCCTTTTTGGGCTGGCCCTGGAGTGAGCTGCAGGCCCCAGAGTTTGAGATGGACCTGGACTGCGGCGACCACAATGGTAAGTTGGCAACCCCTTTGCTCTATGGGTCATGAAAGTTGTCTGCAGGCAGCACCAGGATTTTCCCTCCTCTCTGAAAGGGAAGTCAATGCAATCATCCTGTCCCAACATAGGGAGGCACAGGATATAGGGCCTCTGGTTGAGCTGGAAGGAGCAGCAAGTGCTTGGAGAACTCGGGCTGTGGCGCTGGGCACACTGGAGGCACACGTTACATCTCCCACTCTTACGGAACTGTAGTAGAGCCCAACACCTCCTTGGTTATACTCTAAGCTGCATTTATTATATGTCAGGTTCCGTACTGGGCACTGTACCCTGGGAAGGTCTTCATCCTTACACACTTAGAGCAGGCGAGGCAGCCCCTTGGGGCACTCTCAGACCCACCCTAAACCCTGGGAAGGTCTCCATCTTTACACACTTAGAGCAGGTGAGGCAGCCCCAGCGCCCAGGTGGGAGGCGTCAGGGCTGGATTTGAAAGGGAGCAGCTCCTGCCTGCAAGGGGTTCATGGTCCATGGGGAAAACACTGTAGGCACAATCAGTGTGGTTCAAAGAGAAAGGGGATGCTGCTGAGAGAAAGAGGCGAGAGCTGGAGAACAGAGGATGTCATGTGTGTTCATGTGCAGGATGTGTGTGTGTGCATGTGTATCGGGGCACGCACAAACATCACAGGACAGACAGAGAAAGAGAGAAAGGAAGAGACAAAATAAAGAGGCAGAGAAAAGGAAACTAGGTCAGAGAGAGAGAGAGGCGGAAGAGTATTTTGTTTTTACAGAGTATTAATGACACTTGATGCTTCTTCAATGAGAAAAACCAAAAAGCCTACGTGATTGTCTGCTCTCACTCCCACCCTTGTCTCTGCAGACACATCAGGTCTCCCTTCCTAGTTACAATGAAGTTTTCACTTAGAAGCAAAAATAGCATTCTTGTGAAAGACACAGGTTCGTTCCGGCTCCTTCTTCATGAAAACCTGTACTTTTCTGATTTAATCGTTTGCCCCTTTGTGGTTTTGAAGTCGGAAACTTGAGATATTAACACTGATTCACACTGATTGAGTATTTACAGCATTCCAGACCAGTCTGAGTGCGTTCTGGCTCTTTCTTGGGGCGCTGTCAGACCCACCCTAAACCCTGGGAGGGTCCCCATCCTTACACACTTAGAGCAGGCGAAGCAGCCCCTTGGGATGCTCTCAGACCCACCCTAAACCCTGGGAAGGTCTCCATCCTTACACACTTAGAGCAGGCGAGGCAGCCCCAGCGCCCAGGTGGGAGGCGTCGGGGCTGGATTTAAAAGGGAGACACCTGACTTGAGGGGCCGGCACTCCTGGTGGTGGATTTCTCAGCGGGAAGTACTTTGGCCACATCTTCACCAGGGAAAGAGGCCCCTTCACTACCTGCACCATCTATCTCGCTGGCTTCTCAGTGGAGTGGGGACAAACAGCCCTGTGGTCTCCGTGGGGTGCAGATGCCAGCCTGGCGTCCGCCCTCCTTGCCCCCCACCCCAACTGCAGGCTCCTCCACGGGCCTCTGACACCTCTCCGCCCCCTCCTCCTCTCTGCCAGTGCTGGTTCCTGTTATTTGACTCTGTTTCCTCCCAGGGGATGTAATATTTTTATTTGTGACCCACGTGACTCTAGAAAGGGAACTGGCCTCGGGGTGCTGTGGTCTCTGGGGGGGCTGGGAGACGGAAAATGACAAATGGCTTCGGCAACTTCTCGGCTCTCTCCTGCCACCCAGGCCCGCTCCAGGCTTGATCTTGGACTAGGGGCCGGCAGGCTGCGGCGGCGCACACAGCGGGAGGAGCCTGGGGAGAAGGATTGTGGGGTTCATCAAGAAAGGTGCTGGTTTTCCCCTCGAAAGGGCTTCAAAAGAGGAAAGAATTGTGTGCCGTGTTTTGTAACTCTCTCCACAGCCCTGGAGTGATCGCCACCCCCTTCTGCTCTAAACCCCAAGGTCCTCTGCGCTCGCCTCCCGCTTCTTCTGCCTTGCTCGCCTCCTCCAGCCATGCCAGCACCTCCCATTCCTGGCCTGGGCCTGGCCGTGCTCTCCCCCCACAGGACCCAGAGGTCCTGGACAGATCCATGCCGTTCGCCGCACACCCTGGAACACGCATTTCAGGAGATCACCTTGGCCAACCGGCTCGTGTCCTTCAGCTCTCCTCAAATGTTTCCTTTTTTTTTTTTTTTTTTAAAGATTTATTTATTTATACATACAAGCACTGGGTACAGTAAGAAGCGCGGGAGGGTGAGAGAATTCACCAGAGCCAGAGCGGGGAGCAGAACAGGCAGAAGGACCGAAGTACACTGCTGAGGGGAGCAGCGGGTGGCAGGAAATGTTTCCTTCTTCTCAGGCCTACCCTGACCATCCATGCAACACCACAGCAGGGGAGGGCGAAGATCTGAGCCCCTCGCTAGAATGACATCTTCACCTTCTCTCTCTCTCACGTTTGTGTTTGTTGTTTATTGTCTGACTCCCCACTGGAAAACACCCATGTGGACAGGGAGTCTGTGCTCTGATCACAGATGCATCCCAAATGCCCAGCACAGTGCCTGGCGCAGAGTAGGTTGCCATGTGTATTTGTTGAATGTTGAATGGATGGATGGGTTGGTGCACGGATGGATGGGTGGATAGGTGTTGGGTGGGTGATTGATCTGCTACCCCTAGTCTCGCTTTACAGATGAGTAAGTTGAGTCACAGAGAGATTGAGTGATTTGCCTCGGCTCCTGGCCTGGGGACGGGGGCTATTGGGCCTCACAAGTCTAGATCTGCTGCTACATATTCTGCTTGGCTGTTTTTCTAACCGCTGAAAGGGATATCATAAATCTCCCAAAGGCAGGCTGGGCTGCCCGCAACGGTAGCTGGCCTGATGACTCAGAAGGGCCTGCAGTCATTGCAGTGCTTGGATTGCAACTGTGCAGAAGGCCCTCTCCTGGGCTGTGCCCAGAGTGTGAGAGCAGCACTTGTGCGCGCAGCCCCAGCGGAGCATAGGGGGCTGTTGTCCTCCTTGTCCTGCAGGAACTCGGAGCCTCTCTGGGAATCAAAGCAAACCCTCAGGCAATCTTTGGCCGAGAGCTGTGGTGGTGGCGAAAAAAAAAAGGATCAGGCACAGCTGTCTGGTTCTGGATCTGGGGCCTGCTCTGTACTTACCAGCCACATGACTGGACCTCTTGGAACCTCAGTTTCTTCAGCCCTACAATGGGAGTGATGCTATAACCCCCCTGAGGCTGTGGTGAGGCGTGAAGGAGATGACAGCAGGGAAACCCTCCTGGGCAGTGCTTGGTATCCGGTGGACAGCTCTGAGGGGCAACAGCAAGAGGAACTGGACAGGTGACAATAAACCAGGAGGTTGAGGTGCTGAGCAAGCACTCATGCCCCAGACTCACCGGAACCGGGTCCTGTGTAGGCACCTGGCAAGCGGTGAGGGTCTGTGCACAGTTAAGAGATGAGTCATGTGCCTCCCTCTCCACTCGGCATGTGGCCTGTGCCCTCAGACGGCCTGAGTGCCGACTGTGGCCTGGATTCCACAGGGGTGACTGTGAGCACTTCCTGGGAGCTGTGGGCCTCAACTGTGGGTCTGTAACATGGAGACACCCCCGCGTGGCTGTTCTGGGATTCAGGACATCATCCAGTGGAAGGCACACGTATTCCAGGCAGGAGGAAAGCTTCTTTGGGCCCGTCCGCCTGAAGGGGGGTGTTTGAGGCAGCCACAGACCCGAGGTGAACAGGAGGGGCCGGGGAGGCAGCCCCAGTTGGCTCAGAGGCTGCAGACACCCCTCCACGGGTTCCTATTTTGTGTTTTCCTCAGACTTGCTTTGTTAATCTCTGCTCAGGGCCTTCAAAAAAAGATGGTGTTTTTTTTCCCAGGGACAATTCTAGGAACCAGAGAACAAATCTCCTTCTGGGATGTCGCCTGATTCACTGAAACAGCAGAGACTCACCACAGGCCACGCAGCTCTCTTCCACCAGCTTCCTTCCCCATTGGGCCCTTAGGATGAGATCAGGGGCCCCCACCCGCCTTTGCTTTCCCAAGAAGCTGTTTCTGCTGTCGCCTGGGTTCCCGAAAGGGGGTGTGCTGAGCAGGCTGACATTGCCTTTCCCGCTGGGGCAGCTTCCCTGTCCCACTTCACCTTCACCCCAGGAGCAGGAGGGCGAGAAGCACCTGCACCCGGAAGTTGGCACTTCCCCATGGGATTTCCCGGGCTGGCCAGCGGCTTGTTCCAGACTTGGCTCGCATCCTGCTGCGGTGCCTGACCCAACCGGGGACGGTTTCTGTTCTCCGTTGTCACTTGAGCTACTTGCCCGTGTCCTTACTCCCCGTCTCAACCCTCCAGCCACCCTCCAGGTCGCCTACCTGCCTGCGCTCAACTTAGCTATTCTCCCCACCCACCCACCCAGGCCTACCTGTGGGCTCATCCACGCTCATCTATCTATGTATCAGCTTGTCAGTCTTGTACTTATCTACTCCCCTGCATATTGGTGCAGCCACACATTTCCCTGCCTCTCTCCCAGCTAATCTGTTACAGGGCAGCCCCGATATTGAATGGGTTCCTGGCTGTGGGTCCTCACCCACGCTTACAAGGGACTTATGAATACTCCACTACAGGCACACACAAAAGGTTCATAAAAGGTTTATTTACAAGGGAAAAGGAAATAAGGAAAATGTACAACTCAGGGAGAAAATAGGGAAATAAAGTCTTTAATGCCTCCTACCCGATCCGCCGACCTGGAAACCCAAAGGCACTCCGAGAGCTGGCGAGAGCTTCGCGCTGGCGGAGAGCCAAAAAGGGAACCCCCCCAAAGCCCATGTGTCTGCCTTTTATACCAGCCTGGCTGCTTAACCCCACCCTCAGGTCCCAGCCACCTTCCCTTGGGTGGTGATGGGATTTGGAGTTCCCAGTGTCTTTGGCATTGGCCTGGGGTGGGGGTGGAGTCCACAAAGCCTGTATGGAATTAGCTTTAGGACAGCCTTTCCCCCTAACAAATCCACTTACCCACCCTAGGCCGATGAGCTCATAAACCTACTTGCCTAATTTGGACACCTTCCTTTTATTCTATTCTAATTTACCTGCCTCTCTTTGTACAAACTTCGTTTCCTTCCTTCCTCATTCCGTCCTTCCTTCCAGGGTAATTATCTATTAAGCACCTGTTCGGAGTGATGGTCACAAAAAGCGTAAGAAAAGGCTCTGGCGAGGTGCTCAGGGAGAACTCTTTACCCATTTGGAGTTGGTCTTGACCATCCACATGCAAACTCTAGTCATCCCTTCAGTCTTGGAGTCTTCTGTCTTCGAAATAAGGAAATCACCCACAGGTCCCGGACACCAGTGACCTCGAGGGCAGTACCTGTGAAATGGGGAGGTCTGTCCGAGCTGCTGAATATCTGGCAACATGTTCTTCTAAGATAAACAAACAACAGGCTAGTGTTAGCTGGAAGGGTGAGGAAGGTGGGAACTTGGGCCTGGAAGGGTGGCTAAGAGGAGGGGGAGAAAGCAGAGCCCTGCGCTAAAGGGAGGGATTCCCAGCTAAACCCAAGACACGCAGGGATGGGGCAACATCTGTCTGGGGAGATTAGAACAATGGCTGACAAGCTTTCCAGAATGTTCTTCTTTCTTTGAAGTTTACCCCACCTCCACACCTCCTCTCCATGGCAGGAGATGCCAGGGTAGGGGCTTGACTGAGGTGTCTGCTGCTCTTTGCCAGGCTAGATTTGGACTTGAGATGAAAAATGCAGCTGCTCCAGACAAGAGTGGCTAAACAGTGCTGAGAGGGCCCTTCCGATGGGAGGGGCAGACCTCCTCTCTGGCCACTCTGTGGGGAGCTTTGAAGAGGACTCCCCCAGAGTTCTCAGCAGGAATGCAGAATGCTTTAGTAGGCAGACATGCCAGGGTCTGCTTAACCCCTCCGCCCCTCCAGCTCCCAGCCCCCACCACTCAGCTTGTCTTTCTGTTTCTGCATCAGCCAGTCCCCCACTCCTCCCCTCTCCTTTGCTCCTGCCCCTGCTGAAATTCAGACCCCTCCCCCCATCAGCTCCTGGCTGGGCACCACTATGATGCTTCTGGGCCTCTGTCCCCCAGGTCCTTCCTGTGCAATCTGCCATCAAGCAGATATACAGACTGGTACCGGCACCAAAGACTCAGAAACCTTTTGTGCAGGCGTGACCACAGTGGGTTCTTGGGAGCACTGGTCTGGAGGAAATCAGGGAGCATGTGGGGAGACAGGAGGCAGGCTGCTGCTGTCATCCAGGTGAGATAGGCTGGCACCCAAGCAGGTGAGCCCCCAGGTAAACTCTCATCCTAAGCTCAGCCCGGCCTCCTTTGAAAGATTAGCCCCAAATGGGGATTTTCAGATGGGGGGCTGCTGAGGACAGGAAGGGGCTCCCCCTGGGGGCCTCCCCCCTCTGGGGACTTCTGAAAATAGTGACTGTTTTAAAATAATCGTCATATAAAAATAGGCATTGTTATAATCATTTCATACATGAATGAAGTATGAGGCCCATACGCAGGAAGTGAGGGGTGTGCAGTCACAATGCCTGCTGGAGCAGGTCCCTCAGACTCTCAGTCCTGTGCTCCTCAGTAAAAAATGACAGTGCTGTGTGTGTGTGTGTGTGTGGTGGGGGGAATGCCAGTGCTTAATCATTATCTCCCACACTTTATTCATTCCACTACCACCTCACGGTTTCTGTACACCAGCTATACATTTATATTTACTGAACAGCGCTTTTTTTCCCCCAACCACTCCTATTTTTTCATTTCATTCACTTCATTTTGCAAGGACTAGTTACATCTACCATCAGTGAAAAAAGAATACCACCAGGTCAGCCGCAGTTGAACCGGAAGGCAAGGCCATATTTCTGGGTTCTAATCAGATATTGATGTCTACCGTACGTGCAGAGGCAGGGTCTGCTCTTTGCAAAATATGGGGGAATCATGCCTTGGAAGACAGATTATCCCCAAATGGAGACTTTCTCCCTAGTTGCATCAGGAGTCTGGGCAGAGATTTGAAAAGCTATTTCCTATGTACCTGTGTCAGTCAATGTTGCTTAGCACCAAACCAGACTATAAACATACCCTACTGGGGATGCCACCCTTTTATATATAATTTATGCTTCAGTCTAAAGCCTTAGGATAAAAGTGATGGGTGGATCACTCCTGATCCCCAGGGAAGGCAGGAGACAGGAGCACAGGCCCAGCAGGAGTGCTCAACAGGTCTTGAGACATTTGTGGGGCTTGCAGCCCCATTCTGCAGAGGGCGGCAGTTAGTACCGGCAGTTGGCATGTGTATGTCTGTGGAGGGCGCGTCATTTCAGCATGTCAGTGTGTCAGTTCACAACCTTTGCGGTCATCCCATTCAATCAACAAGGAACAGAAATTAACAAGAGATAGGGGAGGAGATTTAGGGGGACGAGCTTAAGGGAGTGTGGGCAAATTAGAGTTTGTCTAAACACAAGAAATTCGTAGCTGTAAGCCACTTGGAGGGGGAAAGTTTTCTGATGGTCCCTTGAGGGCTGCTTACCGTCTTGGCGGGCTTCTAAGGATGTAGAGACCAGTGCTAAGTCTGCCTACTCCTGAGCTGGGCATCCACCGGCTTAGCTGCGCAGATTGAGCCCCAGAAGGGGCGGCTAGACTCCTGGAACTGCTGTCTCCCTGCCTTTCCCACACCATGCGCTGCCTGGCTCCACGCCCAGCGGGGTCCTACCTGCCAGAGCCCCAAGGTAAAAAGGCAAGGTGGGGGAGAAGTCAGAAATTGGGGCTGAGAATGCGTCTTCACTCAGGGTGAGGTCTTAGCTGTTCCTGCCATCCCAAATACACTCAGAGATTGCTCCGAAGTGAGTGGGGTTGGGGGCAGAGAGGGAGGCCCTTGTCCTGTTGGGCTGTTGGAAGAAGTGAGGTGGTTGGTTAGTCCCTTGAAGGGCAGTCAGGTCAGCCCAGGAGCCTGGAATGTGAGAGGCTTTATCTGGGCTGAAGGGCTCTAGGAGGCGGTCTTGGGGGGGGGGGGGTGTGTGTGTCACACTGATGGCTTGGCTGGGTCCATCACCGGGTAGTCTCTCTGCCAGGTAAACACTGAGGGGGTGCCCTCTGAGGACAGGATCCCTGCCGGATCCTACTCCATCCCCAGGGAAACAGGGAAACCATGCTGGGGTGTGTCTATTGAGCCCCCATCCCACCGTTGCTGGCAATAGGCAGTCACCTGGGCAGGTGCTGCCCTGCCTCCCCAGTTTCCAACTGTGTTTTTTGAGAAGTGGGGGACAGGGGGAAGTTGGTAAAAGACAACATAGCACAGACATCCGGCCCCAGCCCTGAAGGCAGGTTTGAGTCTCAGCAACACTGTTGGCCGGGGGCTGAGTTTGTCAACCGCCTTCTCCCTGGTTTTCCTGGCCTGTAAAATGGGCTCCTCGGGACCCCCACGACAGAGCAGTGGTGAGAATCAAAGCATCCAGCACTGTGCCCGGCTTGTAGCTGGGACTGAATATCATCACTTGAGCCCAATATTTTTGTTGTTGCCTTTGTGTGGTCGACAGGGGTGGGACCCACACCTCAGACAACCCTGAAATCTGTGGCTTCCGTGAGCCCCACAGACTGATCTCAAATGGGCCAACTGCAATGACTGCAGGCAGGGCTTGTGAGGGGAGCTTTTGAGCAGGCGAGGGAGGTCACCTTGACCCACCCCCTCAGCCCCAGGAAAGGCTGTCAGGGCTGGGACAGGTCTCAAGGTGGGTGGAGCAGGGCCTGGGCCCTGGGAGGAAGGACTGGAGGAAAGCGGCCAGGGAGTGTGGGGGTGGGAACTGGAGTCGGGGGCTGAGAGGTGCCTGCAGTTCACCTGGGCAAGAGGACTTGCTCCCCAGCAGCCGGTGTGGCCAGCTCAAGGAACTGGTGGAACCGCTCTGGATATGCCCCGGGGTGCAGCAGCAGAGGCGGGGTGCAGCGGCAGAGCCGCTTCAGTGAAAGCACGTGGTGGGCACAGGCTGGGGGAGTAGAGGGTGCGGCTCTACTCCCAGCTCGGCCCCTGCCCTGCAGAGCAGAGAAAGTGAAAGCGAATAAAGGACAGCCACGGGGTGGGGGCGGAGGTGGGGTGACCAGGCAACTACTCCTCAGCCTGAGTTCACTGCAGCACCAGAACCGGCGGCAGGCAGAAGCCCGGCAGCAGCGGCCCGGAGACCGGGAGTTCGGGGACAGGGGTAGGTGACCAAGGTCCCCACTGGAAACCCCTCCAGTTGGGCTGGGGATGGCGCGGACAGCGCCTGGCCGGAGGTCACACAGGTAGGCTGGGAGGAGGAGGAAGGGGCTTTGCAGTTGAGACCCCCCACGAGCCTCCCTCCCGCATCCCTGGAAGGACTCCCCGGGGGAACCAGAGCGCCTGGAGCGGGGCTGCGAGGCGGGAAAGTCAGCGGAAGGCGGACAGTCCCCAGAGAGGAGGCGGCTGCTCAGCAGGCGGCCGGGGCTGCTAGAATCTTGAAATGCACGCAGGGGAGCGCGGCGGTGGAAACAGAGGGGTCTCTGGCCAGGGGACCTTTCTCCGAGTTTCATTTGGATCACAGCCCCTCTGGGCTCTGCGGCCTGGGCGCCCTGTTCTGGAGGGGTCCCGGGGCCATGGGGAGCGGCACCTTTGGGGAGTGGCCCCCTTAGGGAGCAGACCGGAGGAATCTCATTCTCCTTTGGTCATCTTGGGAAGCAAGGGAGCTTTCCTGGACTGTCTTCAATGTTTGGCATCTCTACTTGATATTGGGGTGCTAGTTAAACCGTCTAAGAAGAGAAATCAATGGGTTCTGAACGTTCTCTCTCTGGGTCCCGGGACGCCAGAACTGGAGCTACATGCCTAGCCCCATCTGTGGCCTTCGGAACCTTCAGTTCTCCTGAGTCCCACGTGTGACAGGCCCCCAAGCCCACCCTGGGAGCCCAGGAGCCCATGGGGCCGGCTTCCAGTCAGCCAGGAGCTCCCAATAGGCAGGTGCTTGCCTCTGTGTTCCCATCCCCCAGAAAAGAAACACTCGTGGCCAATCAGAAGGTCAAGGAAACTGTGCTTCTAGACCTTGGGCCTGGTGGCACAAAGGGAGAATGGACACCACCTGAGCACTTCACCGCCTTTGAAGCCTCAGGATGGCTGACACAGGAGGGGTGGGCAAGTGTCCTCAGAGATAACCCAGACAGGGGGTTGCTGCGCCCCGCGTGGGCCTCCAGCCCAGCCCCCAGGATGCCTGTCTGAGGTGAGGGATCATATTTGCATTAAAGCCACCCATGGGGCTCCACCTCTTCATCCTCTCCACGTGACAACACCTCAGAGGACTTTCGCTGGAGATTGTGTCAAAGGCCACAGAGCCCAGATGCTGGCAGAGTAAGGATTTGAACCCAGGTCTCCTGACAGCCCAGTCCAGTGCTGATGGGGTGGGGCAGGGCAGGCTCTGGGTTGACACAGGGAGACTGGTGGGCACGGTAAAGTCAGTCTGACGTCAGGGGCCCAGCTTCATGTTCTGAGACCTCAGCTCTTGCTACCTGGTGAAGAGTTGATTAGGAAAATTTATTCTTGGACCCTACTGGCAGGTCTAGGGTCAGCCCTGGGCACTCAGGGGAGTAGTCAAGGGAGGAGAAGCTCTGGACTTGGCCTCCAGACCACTCATTTTCACCAAGACCAATGACTTCCTCGAGGCACATCTCTGAGGTGTTTTCTGGATGCCTGTCATGCACAGAGCATTAAAACCACCAGATGCATGCTCTGGCCAAGAGGAGCTGTGAAAGTTCTAGAGAAATTGTTGGTAAAGTTCAAGAGGCAGTCAAGGGCAGAAGGGAGCTTTCCAAAGACTTTGATCCATGCCCATGGCTGGTCCAGACACAGGTCTGGGTGGTTTCAGTTGCTGTCAACCCCTGCCTGGGCATCTTTTTTTTTTTTAAGATTTATTTATACAAGATCTGGGATACAGGCCAGATGTGCAGGAGGGTAAGAGGATTTACCAGAGACAGAGTGGGGAGCAGAACAGGCAGACTGACTGAAGTACACTGCTGAGGGGAGCAGCAGGCGAGACAGGAGAGGTCTGCTGTGCCATGTGGGCATCTCCGTGGCCAGTGGGGATCGAACCAGCACTGCAGAGGCCATGGACAGCTTCACAGCGCCGTGCTCAACCATCTGCGCCACCAGGGAGGCCCTGCCTGGGCATCTTTAACAGCTTAAATCCTGCTTCTTTTTAACCAAGTGGAAGAGCAGTTGGCATTTTGATAACACTGTTTTATTTTCTTTTAAAGATTTATTTATTTATTTTATACAAGAACCAGGGAACAGGTCGGATGCTCGGGAGGGTAAGAGGATTCACCAGAGACAAAGCAGGGAAACAGAACAGGCAGACTGACGAAATACACTGCTGAGGGGAGCAGCGGGTGAGACAGGAGAGGTCTGCCGCGCCGTGTGGGACCCTTGCTGCTCCACCGGGATCGAACTGGCCCTGCAGAGACTGCAGACAGCTTCACAGCACGGCGCTCAACTGCCTGCACCACCAGGGGAGGCCCAACATTGTTTTATTTTCAGTGACAAGTGATACTGATTTTTCTTTTCCACTTGAGGTGGTGATAGAAAACTGCTGTCGATCTCTAGAACTTTTCTTTCATCCTCCACTGAACTCTGTCCCCATTAATCATTAACTCCTCTTTCTCCCTTCCATGGCCACTGGTAACTTCCAACCTTCTTTCCATCGGTGTGAACCTGGCTACTTTGTTGTGCCATATAAGCAGGTCAACAAATATTTGTTCTTTTGTGTCTGGCTTCTTTTACTTGGGAAAACACCTTCAAGGTCCATGGAGTTGTGGTCTGTGCCAGAACTTCCTTCCTCTTTATGGCTGAGTAATAGCCCCTGGCTGGCATGTGTTGAGCTGTTCATGGACTGTGGACACTGGTTGTTTTCATCTCTCCTCTATTATGAACGGAGCTGCTGTCAGCATTAGTGTGTCTGTGTTTGAGTCCCTGTGTTCAATTTTAGAATGTTTTCCTTTGAGATCGATATATCCAGGCTTCTTTATAAAGTCAACTTAAGGAAAATACCAGGGAAAATTGTAGAACAGGTAGGTGGTAGGCAAGTTGTGAAGGAGGCAGTTTCAATGCTTAGGGACGGTTTAGTGGGAAGACTGAGTAGCTGTTGTAACATTACAAGCTGGGAGTCTGGGAGGCTCTAGATCAAGGAGCAGCTCCGGAAGGAAAACTATAAGAACTGAGGAATTATCTGATCCGATTCTGGGGGTTGCTGCTGATGAGAAGTGGAGGGTGGCAGAAATGGAAGGTCTGGAAGTTTCTCTTGGGGAGAAGCAGAATTATAGACTTCCTGGTGCTCAAGCAAAGCCAGGCGAGTGAGGGAAGATGTCTGCCTGAAGAGAGGGGCTCAGACTGCTGTGGAAGTAGGCCCTGTTGTCGCTGTCAGTGTCACAACAAGGCAAGCAATAGTGTGTTTCAGGGCAGGGGCCTTCAGGGGGTGGGGTGCTCATGTCAATATGTGGATTCCTGGGCTCCACGCCAGGTTATTGGATCAAAACTGGGAGTGAGGCCCTGGCAGGCGGGGCTGGCCCATGGCTCCTTGTGGGGTCTCCAGCGCAGAGCAGAAGGCCCAGAGCTGGCTCAGGTATAGTGGAAGGTCAAGTTGGGGGTCAGGACTGGAGCTGGAGACCTGGATTTGCCAACAACAGCCACCAGATCCGCTTCCCCTCCCCACTCTAGCACCTGGCTGCTTGGGCTCTCTTCCAGGAAAAGCTGTTGGACTCTTCTGTGGGTCAATGACCATAGCGAGGAATGCTGGGCCCTCCAGAGGGAAGGCCTCCTGGATGGGGGGAGGCCAGGCACACTGGGCAGGGGCTATGAGAGTGACCTCATGTTCTGGATGAAGGTGCCCCATCTCCTGACTGCAGTCAGGAGACCTCAGGAGACCTCAGGGGACTCCTGGGGACTCCAGGTCCCTCCCGCTCAATAACATGATTTATAACCACCACAAGCCCAAGCTGAGGCTGGTTTTCCCAGTTGCAAGGAGGTGGGTTCCTCAAGGCAGTCCAGAGAATTGGCAAACAGGTGGTTTGCCAATGCCTCCCAGGTGGCCTTGCAGGATGTTTTGGGGAGGATTTGTGTGATTTCTAGGCCTACTTGAGGGAAAACAAAGCAAGTTGTCTCAGGTGGCATACCCCGGGCAGCAGACTGGGAGACTGAGATCTGCACCTGGAGAGGCTTACTAGGGGGAGGTCAAAGGTGGGGAGGGTACCTGAAAGGGAGAAGCACCAGAGTGGGAGTGAGGAAGGGGCTGTAAAAGTCACCAGAGGTCTTGGCCTGCTCTTCAGTGGGAAGCTGCGACCACCCTCGGATTTATCCCCAATCGAGGCTCCAAGAGCAGACTTTTCTAGAGGGTGCTGAAGCTGGGGGGTGGATGCTCTCTATGGAGATGTGTGATGCTGCTTGCATCCAGCAGCAAGCTGGATCCAAGGGGAAGCAATTTTGTGCCCCAATTACCAAATAGCATATGTCCTCTACCCTTCCCGTCTAGGCTGGCACTCAAGCCAGGGAGACACTCCCAGCAAATCCAGATGCCACAACTCTCATGCTTCCTGCTCCTGCTGTTTGTGCAGCCTGGACTGTTTAGGTGCTCAGGACCCATTTCCTCTGAGCTCCTCTGAAGGAAGACACCTCCTGTGGAGCAGGACAAGCCTCTTCCTGCCCCAGTCACCCACCCATCCCAAGTTGGGGTCTTTGCCATAGGTAGATATTGAAGGGAACTTGGAGGACTCCCAAGACAAGGGCTATAAACCCAATGTCTAAGGGACCATAATTGTGTGAATGGAGCTGGGTAGAAGGCAATAGGGAGTAGTGGGGATTTGGGCAGTTGTGCACTCTATATGGAGACATGTGATGGTAATTAAATACCCCCACACACACTCATATTGGCTTGGGAAACAAAATACCTGGCCTATGGTTTGACTCAACCCTCATTTTTAGAATCCCTACTCCAAGGAAATCCCCCTGTGGTGTGACAAGGAGCCTATGGTCTGACTTAACCAGTCACAACATTTCCAGACCTCATCTGCTGGACTTATCACACACACACACACACACACACTTTCCAATCTCCCTGCCTTGAAAAGAGACCAGAACCTCCAGCTGTCTGCCAGCCTACAAGCCCACAGCATTGCCACATCCCTCAGTTTCCCCTGTGACCTACAGCCCCTCTGGGAATTGAAAATCTTGAGTAAGAACAGCAGTTTCTGCAGGTCCTCTCTGGCTCATTTTCCTGGGCCACCCACGCTAGCAGACAACAGTGGTGGGAATGCAGACTTCCTCCTTCATGGCAAGCACCTGCCTTCCCTGTCTGCCTCCTCCACATCCTACCTCTTCTCCTCAACTGCCCCAGGACCAGGGACTCTTGGGCCCAGATCAGCCCATCCTCAGGCAGCCAAGGGTGGTAAGGCCACAGGTTCCTTTTTTTTTTTTTTTTCAAATTTATTTATTTATGCATACAAAAGCTAGGGTACAGGCCAGAGATGCTGGGGGTGAGGGGATTCACCAGAGACAGAGTGGGGAACAGAACAGGCAGATCTCCTGAAATACACTGCTGAGGGGAGCAGTGGGCAAGACAGGAGAGGTCTGCCTCATCATGTGGGTTTCTCCCTGGCTGGCCAGGGATTGAACTCGTGCTGCAGAGGCTGTGGATTGCCTCATAGTGCAGCGCCCAATCCCTTGCGCCAGCAGGCAGGCCCAGGTTTGTTCCTTTTTAAGCAGTTATGGTGCCAGGCTCACAGCAGACCCTGTTGGTGAGCCCCAGAAAGAAGTCACCCTATGAAGCATCTGCCATTTTTGGTTTTGTTTGTTTCTTTTAAACTTCAGGAGCCCTGCAACCTTGGTTAATTGCACCTCACTTTATAGCACACTCTGGCACTTGGTGCACATCTCTCAATTCATTTCCCTTTCCTCTCTGGGCACTGGTTCGAAAGCCTCAAAGAAGGTGTGCTCTTTTATTTGTAGATGTTCTTGTAAAATGTGTGTTTCTTGTTCATGCAGCTTTTTGCTCCACATGACTAGAACTGGGATATCCTCTCACTTGTTGACTTTGTTCTAAGTTGGTCAGATCCACCTGCCTTGCTCGGCGGGCATTTGGCTGTTGCTGCTCATGAATGCATATCCTCCTCCCTGGATTGAAGTGTTCACTTGTACTGCTCCCCGAACCCCCAGCAACGGACCCCAGGTGGCCTCCAATTCCCTGTCATTGCTCACAGCACAGCATCGAGCATCTTTGGGGGTCCCCATGGGGTGCAGTAGCATGTCCGTGGCATGAGCGTGCCCAGGGGCTGGATGGGTTGTAAATCTCGCATCCTGTGTTTTTCGAAGTGGTGGAAGATTGTCCTCCAGGTCACCACACAGTCCGCTGACCTTGCCATTCCCCAGCTTTCTAAATTTCACAGGTGATACTGTTGACTCTTTACTGTGTTTGCTTCAGAGCTTATGCCTTAGTAGTACTCCCTGGAAAAGTCACTTTATGCAAGTCACAGCAACCTAATGAGGTGGACACTGTCCTAATGAAAGGCAGATTCCACAACTCAGAGAGGCTGAGCAACTTGTGTGAGGTCACACAGCATGGACCTAGGATTTGAATCCAGAGCGTGCACTCTTCACCACTGTATTATTATTCGTATACACTGTCCCTCTTCTAAGACAGCATCTGGGTCTGTACTGCAAGCTGCTCGGGAGGGGACTCTGGATAGAGAGCCCAGTGACTTTGTCATTGGGGTTGCTCAATAAATCAGTTGTTATAAATTTGGCGGGAAAAAAAAGTGTCAGAGTTTATCTGGAGGTTTATAGGGTGCAGAAGTAAAAGAGGAAGTTGATCTATTAGTCCACAAAAATGCTGATTGGAGGCTGATCATGGTGATTAAGTTCCCTGAGCCTGAGACTTCCTGCTACCATCTGACTTTGGGAAACAGCTTGACATGAGGTTGGGGAGCTGGGTGGTGTTAGGGGAACCTTGGGTGAGTGTATTACAGGACAGGGAGAGGGGCACCCCAGACCCCCCAAACCTGCATGCTCTAAATAAGTTCAGCCATCCACTGCATCTACACAAAACATGAGACTTTAATGGGAAGGAACTTTAATACAACTAGGAAACAATACAGGAAAGGCAAAGAATCTAGTTTCTAAATCAAACACCCAAAGTGACTCGTCCCTTCATGGGTAAAACTCCATCCAAATGGGATCGGCCCAGAGCAAGGCCCCAAAGCCTGCCCCAAGTCTAAAGCATCTTCCAGTGGGGACCCACAGAAAAGGGTCAGAAACAACCAGACAAGTCTGGAAGGAAAAGAGCAAAATCAAAGTCAAGACAAAACCCACTATTGTCACCTCCCCACGGGTCTCACCCACATCTGTGGGTGCCAACCAGTCCATGACCAAAAGGCAAGCGCAGTTTCTTCATGTGTCTCTCGGCTCCATGCGCCTCCTCCAGGTCTCCTTCTGGATCTCCATCCTGCTTCCTTCCTTCCTCAGTCTCCTCTGCAGCTTCTTCTCTCTGTGCTCATCTCCACCCTCCCTTGGGTGGGGCAGGAAACCTGGAACCTCCCCCTTTCCTGGGGACCCCCCTGTTACAAATGGAGAGAGGGAAGATTGACAGGCAGTGAGGAATCCAGAATCCCAAAAGGCCTCAGCTGAATGGGACTCCATACTCAGTTGGGGAAACCAACGCTCAGAGGGTCAAGAAACGTCCCCAAGATCAAAGACATGGCTGGAGCTCAAGCCCCTGTCTCTGGACACAAGACTGTCCATTCCTCCCCGGGAGAAGTTCACATGAACAAGTGGGGAGTGTGCCTTCTCAGGCTCTTTTATCACAGTGCTGGAGGGTTTGGGGGGGCAAAAGGGGATGTCTCCTCTGACCCTCAGAATATATACCCCCTCTCTAGGAAGAAAGAAATCAACTGATGACTGAGCTAATCTCATTATCATCGTGTGGAAAGTGGGTGTGACAATCACAGTCCCCCAGAGTCGCAGGGACAACTGAAATAAGACAAAGAGCATTCAGCCAACCCCAGACACGAAAGAATCTCCCCAGTAGAGATGGACATTTTGTTGGGGCACAGAAGAGCCACACAGACTGAAAGTCAACTTGCTCAGGTCTGAGTTAGAACCTCCTGGTAGCACTTGACTTCCCTCAGGGGAGAAAGATGAATTTGTATTGCATTTTGTGCATACAGTCTTTCAAAACCTGCAGTAGAGCATGAAGTGGGGATGAAAATAAACCCCCAAAGGGACTTTTGGTAGCAAAAAGGTTAGGAACTTTTTCTCAAGTTGGATCTGGAAGGTTGTGGCCCAGGGGGAAGGGTGGGTTCAAAGAGGATCTTCTAAAAATACTACCATTTACCAAAAAGACAGACCACTCCTCCGCTCTGCCCCAGACAACTCCACAAAAGGAGAAATCATCTTGCCACTCACATCTTTAGCTGGGTGAAGGCACCTCCTGAGGGTGACTTGGGGGCCAGGGTGGCTAGTAGGAGCTGGGACTGGGGGACCAGGCTGCTGGTTCAGATCCCAGCTCCCTAATTCTCTCTCTGAGGCTGTTTTTCATCTGAGAAATGAGGCCGTAAACAACTAACGTGCAAGTGGGATGAGGCTGTTCATCATGTCACTTGGTGCTCGGCACTTGGAGGTGCCTGTGAGTTCGAGAAACGCAGCATTCCTGTGGCTGGAGAGAGACTCCGAGGCCAGGGGCATACTGGAGGCTGGAGGTAGGTGAGCTAGATGGTTGGTCGGAGCTCCTGTCCTCCCCGAGTTCTTGGCCTGACCATCTGCCCTGCGCAGAGCAAGGGAGGCTAAGCGGTTTCTCTCCCCTGTAGTGGGGTGGTCAGGACTACCTCTGCCCCCAACTCCCTCTGCAAATGCAGCTAGGAGAAAGAGTCCTCTCTAGGGGCCTTTGGAGCACTTCCTGAGCATCTAGAGAAGTGGGGACAGGCTGTGGGAACCGAGAATGGGAAGTGCAGTGGCCTGGGGAGAGCTTTGGCCTGGGGGCCTAGACTGTCAGCTTGGAGTCAGCTCTGAGGCTCCTCAACATACAATGGGCTCCCTTTGACTTCAGAGTTCGGGGTGCCAGGAAGCCCTCCTGCCTTTCCAAGGTCCTGCAAGGTAAACATCACTATCCCAGCCCAGTGGTGGGGATATGGGTACTCAGACAGGTTAAGTCACTTGCCTAAGGGCTCCCAGCCAGGATTCAAATTCTAGCTCTCCCACAAGGTGACCTGGGATAAGTCATTTCACCAACGTGTTTAGTCTCCCCCATCAACCAGGGGCTCAGATGGAGGGCAGAGGCACAGAATCCACTGTGAGCTGCAAATCCTGGTCTACACAAGAGGAAGCACGTATGGTCAGGCTTTGCAGGAAGCCGGGAGTCGGTTTCTTCTTGTCCAGCCAGAGCCAACAACACAGCCCTCTGGTCCCTGGGCAACTTTTCTCCCAGGCACCTTCTCAGTGGTGGCAATTGGGCGGGGGGAGGGCTATGTCTCGGACCTTCCAGGCTGCACTTGGGCCAGCCGAGGGGCTTTCCTACTCCTGTAGGATCTGCAGGGGTGTGGGGGGGGGCCCTCAGGAAAAGGAACAGGAAGCTCAGCTTCATAATGCAGAGACCAGGCACAGATGGAGGAACAGGCTCCCTCTCTCAAGCCCTCAGGGCAGGAGGGGAGTCGGTGATAATAAGGACAGCCACCCCACACCGTGGTCACCAGGTCCGTGTGGATGCTGTTCCGTCCCTTTCCTATGAGAATCAACTCATCTGATCCTTATGCGGCACTGTAATTATTATCCCCATTTCACAGAGAAAGAAACTGAGACTCCAAGTTTTCTTTCTTCCTTCCTTCCTTCCTTCCATCCTTCCTTTCTTTCTTTCTTTTTTAATGAACCTGTGCAGGTTGCGGGGAGTTGGTAGCAGGAGTAGCTTCAGAGTCAGGAGTTTGACTCCAAAGCTCCAGCAAGTTGTCTTGTTTCTCATTAGGCGGCTTCCTGGGCTAGATTCCCTTCGCTGATATCTGAAGCTGAGACGTCAACAGTGAGACGGGGCTACACTTCTTGAGGCCCCTTCCGCTGCACCCCTGCCATCTCTGTCTGTGATGAGACCCGGTTCCTGGGTCTTGATGCAAGGGGGGATTATTCGAATAGTGACACGCTGGCTGGCAGGAAAGTCTGGACTGGGTGTCAGATTCGGGCTCAGCCACTGGCAGGCCCGGGGACCTCATGCGAGGTGCGTTTCTCCTTCAGGGCCTTCCTCTTCTCTGCAAAAAGAAAGAGGTTGAACTTGAAGGCCCCTGGCAGATCTGATGGCCACTGAGAAAAGTGAGTTTGGGTAATGTGCCCCAGGCCGGGCCAGTCTGGAGCTGTTGTTACCAAGGCTCACTGCCTGGGCGAGGAGAAGGTGGCCCCAAGCGGGCTCTCCATAAACACCTTAGCATGAAAGGGGGAGGCAGGTACCAGGCAAAAATTGGAGTGGGGAAGTCTTTCCTGACCCCTCTTGTCTCCAGACAGCCGTGGGCTGCAGAGCAGCCTCTCTCGCCAGCATATTGGAGGGGCGTTGTCAAATCTTCCACCTCACTTCCCAGCCTGGACCCACTGAGAGAGGAGGGTGGGGGCCCCATCTTTCAGTTCTGCTTCCTCCAGTCACGGCTGGTGACACTTATGTGCTGCCCTTCATGTTTAGGTTCCCGCAGCCTGGCTATAAGAGGCAAACCCAGCCAGGGCCCCACCCAAGACTGGAAAGTTCAATCTCTGTGATATCCGGGGTCTAGGTCGAGAAGCTATAAATAGTGAGGGCTGATAGTGAGTGAAAGGAGAAGCAGTAGCTGGAATGCTTCTCATGGCCTTGGCTGCCTCCCTCCCCGTTTCAACTCCATTTTCTTCTGATTCAGCAGGGACCATTCAGAAAGTTCTCAAACCCCCAGCCCTCAAAGCCAGCTCTTCCCTCACCTCCTCCGAGGAGCCCCCTCTGATTCCTTGCAGCAGGTATCTGTGTCCCACGTAGAGTGGGTGGAATGGCAGCCCCTCCCAACGATATGTCCGCATCAAATCCTTGGAGTCTGTGAACGTGACCTTTTTTGGAAAGTCTTTGCAGCTGTAATTAAGTTAAATATCTTGAAATAAGATAATCCTGGATTATCCAGTAGACCTTAGCTCCAAATGCAGTGTCCTTTTAAGAGAAAGTATTGAGAGGGAGCTGCAGAGGCGGCGACGTGACCACTGGGCCCGAGGCTGGGGTGATCGGGCACCAGGTCCCAAATCAGTTCCGGAAGCTGGGAGAGGCAAGGAAGTTCTCTCCCTCCGAGCCTCAGAGGGACTGTGGCTCTGCCAACACCTTGACCTTGGACTCCTGGCCTCTAGAGCTGTGAATGAATAAGCTTCTCCAGGTTTAAACTACTCAGTTTGTAGAACAGCAAGTGCTTGTATAATGATAAGAAAAAGAAATCTCTACCGGCTGAGGCCACTGTGTGGAACGTGCATGTTCTCCCCACCCTGGGACTCTGGTTTTCTCCCCCAACCCAGGGACAGGCAGGTGAGCTTCATTGGTGTGTCTCAATGTTCCGTGTGTGTGTGTGTGTGTGTGTGTGTGTGTGTGTGACACCCTGTGATGGAAGGGTGTTCTGGATCTTGAGCTGCCAGAACAGACTCCAGGCCCCCTCCACCCTGAACTGAAATAAGTGAGTTGAAAAGTGAACACCAATGATTGTTGACTGTTAGGAGGGTTTGTGGCTTTTACTCAGATGTTTGCAATATTTCTGTGGGCAGAAGTATGCCCTAGGAACTTCACTCTTTCATATCAGTTAGTTTCTGGTCAAACTGATTTCATCAGATATCCTTTCACTTAAAGTTGCAATTTCCAAGAGCCTTTTGAGGACATTAAGTGAGGATCGAGCATGCCTTGTTGCAGGAGGTCTAGGAAGGAACATACCATGGAATCTTAGCAACCTGATATAGGAGTGGGGTGGGGGCATTGGGGCCACACTGATGGGACTTCACGTCAGTTCTGACTATAAAAAGCTGCATATATAGGAAGCCTGCTTAGCCTCACTGAGCCTCAAGTTCCTCATCTGCAAAATGGAGAGAATAATACCCACCTTACATGGCTGGTGTTTTGTTTTAATAGCTTTATTGGAATCTAAGTCACCTATCATACAATTCCCCCACTCAGGGTCCTTTTAGACTTTTCACACTGCATGCAACAATCTCATATCCAATGTTAGAGCATTTTCATCATCCCCCTTAAAAGAAACCCATGCCCATTAGTAGATACTCCCCCATATCCCTCACCAACCCTAGGCAACCACTAATCTACTTTCTGTCTCTGAAGATTTGCCTCTTCTGCAATGGAATCCCACAGCAGGTGGGCTGTCATTTCTGGCTTGACCCTGCATCTTGTTTTCAAGTTCCATCCATATTGTGCATACATTAATGCCTTCTTCCTATGGTTGAATATTATTTCATTGAATGGATTTACCACATTTTTAAAAAAAATCTATTCAACCATTGATGGATATGTGAGTTGGTTTCCTTTTTTTGGCTCATATGAACTATGTGTCTGTGTATGTTTGTACGCAAGTTTTTGAAAGGACACATCCAGGATTGCTTTAAAGATTAAATTGAAGGTACTTGATATGTCCTTTGATGAGTGATGATGAAGGGTCTGAGAGGAAATCTGGTCCAACTCCTTCAGTTTACAAATTGGGAAACTGAGAGACAGACAGGAATGGAGTCTTGCTGTGGTCACTCAAGGCAGTAGAGCATAGCATTTAAAGGCAGTTCTTGAGTCACACTGCCCAGAACCAAATCCAGTCTTCATGTGGACTTGGGTTGCCTTATGTAAGTCACTTCACCTCTCTGAGCCTCAGGCCTCTCCTGTGTAAAATGAGGATAGTAATAGTATTGACCTTATATTGTTGTTGATAGGAAGATTAAATGTACCAGTTCATGAGTCTGGCACATAGCAGGTGCTCAATAAATCTCAGCTGTTGTCATTCATGACAGCGCCTGATGTGGAACTCAGTTCCCAGCTGTGAAACATCTTGAATCTACACTTCCCCAGTTCCCCGTCTATACCGTGGGAATCTTCCAAGCATGATTGTAAAGAAGGAAATATGATCTCCTCTCCCCACTGAGTCCTCACTGAGAATGTCAGAGGTGCTGAGCAAGCACCTTCGCTCATTTTCTTTGCCCCCCGTCCCCCTACCCTGGCCCTCACTGAGAAACCCAACTGGGGGTTGTGGTAAGTGCTAACTCTCCACATGTTTCCAACACCCCCGAGAGATGACCGTGCACGTCTCCCTTCCAGGCAGCGGACAGTGTGCCACCATGGAGCTGGGGAAGCTAGAAGGCGGGTACCTGGACCTTCTCAACAGCAACGCTGACCCCTTGCAGCTTTACCACTTCTATGACCACATGGACCTCTCCGAGGAAGAAGAGCTGGAGATGTTCCCAGGTGGGCTTTCCTCCTTTTGGCCCCTCTGGGTCCCTTGGCACCCCTCAGCCTGCCCTAGAAGCAGTCGGTCACCAAAGGAAACGCTGGCCGCAGACTCCAGTCAGCACCACGGACAGCTCCGGCACCCGGGAGGCTCCCTCCCCATAGGGACGTCCCCCCAGTGCGCCCTGCCTCTCCCTCCTGCCCCGACCAGCCCTCCTGGATCTTCCCTGCTTCACCCAAGGACTTTCCCTCCCAGAACCCGACATGGACACCATCAACTGCGAACAGTTCAACAAACTGTTGTGTGACATGGACGGTGATGAAGAAACCAGGGATTTTTATGCTAATATCGGTGAGGAAACTCTCCTATTCACTCTCCTACTCACACAGAGACGCAGCAGGCCCCTCCCTCAGAAAACACAGCAAGGGGTGTGGGGAGTGAGGACTAGGAGAAGGGAGACTAGCTGGGGAAATAGGCCCCCTCTCAAATGAACTCCAGTGAGCGCAAAAGCTCACTTTTACATCCTCTGCCTCCATTTCTGTACCTTTTTCTATTTCTCGTTCTTCTTTTCTTTCCTCCCACAAAGTCCATACCATGCCTCATCTCTCTTATCAAAGTATCCCTGAATCCTAAGTCAAATTGCTCTAGTCTTTGTAATAAATACCATGTGAGAGGCACTTGTAGCAGGCCAGTCCCTGGATGGTATCTCACTGAGTCCTCCCAACAGCAAAGGAAGTAGGTGCTGTTGGTGTCTGTGTTATAGATAAGGAGGTTGGGGGAGCCTCCCTGGAGGCACAAGGGGTTAAGTCTCAACACTATAAAGCTATCAACAGCTACTGCAGCATGAGTTCCGATCCCCAGCCAGGGAGCCGACTCACACGTCTCATGTCTCGCCCACTGTTGCCCTCAACAGTGTATTTTTGTAGATTCACCTGTTCTGCTCCCCACTCTGTCTCTGGTGAATTCTCTCGCCAACCTGTACCTCTGGCATAACCCTCAGCTCTTGCATGCATAAATAAATAAATCTTTCTAAAAAATAGATAAGGAGGTTGGGGTTTACAGAGATAAGGTAAGGCTATGCTAGAGAGAGTAGGGGGCGGGTCTGAAATGCAAACCTAGTTCTTCCTCATCTCAGCCACAAAAAAGTAAATTTTCTGGTTGGGGAGGTTTGCTAAGGCTTAAGCTACGAGGTTGGTTTGCAGCTTAAATATAAAACAGCTCCAGCTTTCGGAAAAGGGCAGAACTCTTTGGAGGAGAAGAGTTTCAGTTGTGTTTTGGTGGGCATGGGATGGCGTAAAAGATTCCTCCTCCACCAGTGTCTCCACTCTCTCATACAGATGCTTTGTTGGATTAGAAAAAGATTCCTGTCTTCCGATGGACAACCCCCCCCCCATTAGAAAGTAACAGCTCCGTTATCAAAGTATCAAAGTGCAGACTGGATTCTTGTTGTCCTTCTTGGCTGGGGACGCTTGTACATTGAACAACCTGCACAACAGCGTTTAGTGGCAACTGCAGAACCACATCGCTCATCAGATCTGTGACCAGCATGAGTGTGGCCCGTCTGTCCCCAGCAGAGTAAATCCAGCATCACATACATAAAGAGGATCAGCTACTGTCTGTGTCTCCAAAATTACAGAACTGAGAGACAGCTGGCTTCTTTTCCTTCCTGGGGATTTTACTTGGGGGAAGCAGACACGTTTGGGACTGACGGATTTGGCCTCAGTCACAGTAATGAGGGATTTGGCCATCACTTAGGATTTGGGGGCTTTTTTCCCTGAAGGGCATGGGCAGTAGGAGTTGCCTAAGCAGGTGGAGGGAGAAGCTTCACCCAAGTCTGCTCCTGCAGTCTGTGGGTTTCCTCTGTGCTCTGAGATGGACATGCCTGGCCAGGCAATCATGAGGCATTCTGAAACGTTATACTGGTTTCTATACGTGTGAAATGGGGATAATAAAACTCCCTTCATGGGATGGTTGTGAGAGTTGAATGAGTTTCTGTGCATGAAGTATTTAGAAAAGGAATCTCAAAAGTAAGCATTCAGTGAGTATTAGGAGCACCACCACTGCCACCATCGTGAGCACCATTATCGACTCTATCATCACCATCACCACTATCACCATAGTGAGAGTGGCGTCACTATCTCCCTCACCTGTCACTCCATTCCTCAGCTCACAAGCCACCTGGCTCCCCACTGGCTATAAAATCAAGTCCTAACTTTCCCTAGCATGGAACTTCTGTAGTCATCTATCTCTTTAGTGCTTCCCAAACATACACCAGTCGTCTTTCCTAACTCTGTCCCTACTACCTGGAAAGCCCTTCATTTTCTACTTAGACTCTGCCCTCACCTTGTAAGACCTGTTCCCAGGAACCCTTCCCCTGGAAAGCCCTCCCTCCTTGCCCCACCACACTATATATGCTCTCTTCTGACTTCCTGACATGATAACTATCTTCCCATTGGCTCCAAGCCATGTTTGGTTTCATAGAATTTACCACCATTATTGAGCACCTCCTGTGTATTGACTACTGGGTTGGATATTTTATTTTTTTTAAAGATTTATTTATTTATTTATACAAGCACTGGGCACAGTCAGAAGTGTGGGAGGTTGAGAGAATTCACCAGAGCCAGAGCGGGGAGCAGAGCAGGCAGAAGGACCGAAGTACACTGCTGAGGGGAGCAGCGGGCGGCAGGAGAGGTCTGCGCGCCATGTGGGACCCTCGCTGGTGGCTGGGGATCGAACCGGTATTGCAGAGGCTACGGGCAGCTTCGCAGCCCAGTGCTCAACCACTGCGCCACCGGGGAGGCCCTGTGTTGGATATTTTAAATGCAGAGCCTGTAATCCTCACCTTCCATCCTGGCTTTTAGGTATTCTTTATTCTTGTTAACAGAAGAGGAAATATCCAGAAAGGAAAAGTAACTGGCCCAAGGTCACACAGCTAGTAGGGCTAGTGGGAGACAGAGCTAGAATTTGAATTCAAACCCATGACAACTCCACCAGCTTTCATTGCACTACTTTGTAGCAACAGATACGTCTTTCATGGAGAAATGACATTATTCCTTCAGTTAGCAGCCCCAGGAGTTCAGTGTTCTTTCCTTCATTCATTTATTCAGTAACCATTTATTGAGCCCCCACTGTGTTCCTGGCCTGGAGGGTCACAGCTCTCAGGGTGCCTGGCACAGGATGGACATTCAGGGAGGACTCACTGATTGCTTTTTCCCTGGGCAGCGGCACTGGACCAGTACGTGTTCCAGGACTCCCAGCCGGATGGACTGAGCAAAAACATCTTCAGTAAGTTGGGGATTCTTGGCTCACCCTGCATTTCCTCCCTGTTCCCTGGAGACCCTTCCACAGGAGGTCAGATCCCTCCCCAACTGGGAGGATAGAGACTCCCTTTGGGGATCCATTAACTGAGCATGTCGGTGTCTTTGGTTTTTCTCCAAAGTAGAGATAGGATTGGACGGATTGGAAGACGTGATCAGCGAGATGGTGGAACTGCCGGAGGAAGCAGGGCAGAGAAGTCAGAAAAGACGTGAGTGGTCCTCTCCCTGTCCCCCCTGTCTCGCTGAAGTCCTGACCCTGCCTGGAATCCCAAGCCTGTCATGGTTCCTGGTTGCTCCCCTTGCTAGGTCCTAGCTGCTTGGGCAGTTACCTGCACCTCTGCGAGCCTCTTACGCAGTCTCCCTGCCTCCTTCATCAGTCCTTATCTGGCAGCCAACGTGTCTTTTTTTTTTTAATATTTTATTTTATATAATTCTTACATCATTTTTCACTTTTGCACAATGCATGCATTTTCATTTTCGTTATATTCCCCATACAATTGCACCCCCCTTATTTTGACCTTAGTCGTTCCTCTCCCCTTCCCTTCCCCCACCCTCATAGTGTGTCTCTGGTTTATAGTTGCTTGTTGATTTTGATTTTTACTTTGTATTAATTAATCCCTTATTTAGGTTTTCTAAATTCCTTGTCCCTCATATAGGTTTTCTAGATTCCTGCTATGAGTGAGACCATCCAGTATTTTTCTTTTTCTTTCTGGCTTATTTCGCTGAGCATGATCCCTTCCAGCGCCATCCATGTTGCTGCAAATGGCATGTGTTTATCTTTTTTGAATGCTGAGTAATATTCCATGGTATATATGGACCACATCTCCTTGATCCAGTCATCTATTTTTGGGCATTTGGGTTGTTTCCAAAGCTTAGCTATTGTAAACAGTGCTGCTATAAACATAGGGGTGCAGGTGCCCTTTGGAATTGATGTTTCTGTGTCCTTTGGGTAAATGCCTAGGAATGGAATTGCTGGATCATATGGAACGTGTCTTTTAAATGTAAATCAGATCTTTTCACTTCCTGCTAACCCTCCAATGTATACAAAATAATGTACCGCGAAGCTTATTGATCTAGACCCTTCTGACCCTCCATGCTTAGTGGCTCCCCACGAGCCACTAAGCTCCAGCCACGAGGGCTTCTCTCCACTCCTGTAACCCACACACTGTCCACCCACCCTGTCCCTCTCTGCAACCTTTCCAAGTGAACTGCAGTCTCCATTCTTTCTCTCCTCAGGCCCTTGCTAGGGGCCACTTGGAATTTTCTCCTTTGATGATCAAAGCCCTAGCTTGGCACCTGCTGATCTCCAGGGTGCTCCTGCAAAGTAGGAGTCACCACCCCACCTGTTTTACACAGAGACCAAAGGTGCAGAGAGGTCGAGCTATAAAGATGCACAGCAAGGGGTCAGAAGAAGGGGTTTTGCTTATTGTTTATTTTTTAACTCAAACTCCTCTTGTGCCCCACACCCCATGGTCCTGCTTTGGTGCTGTGAAGTGGGGCTGGGGTTCAAGTGGACACGCAATTGGGCAGTAACAGTTTGAGGCAGGGCACTTCTCTTGGGGTCATATGGCCTGCGAGTGCCCATGAGCCCCCCACCCCAACTTGAACCACACCCCCCCTCCAGGGGTGACTGACCATGCTGTTCTCTCTGCAGCCTTCCCAGAGGAGCTGCCAGTGGACCCCAAGCACAGGAAGCTCGGTGAGCTGGTGGAGCAGGGGCGGGGCTGCGAGGCGGGGAGCACAGCCTCTCGGGTGCACATGCTACTTTTGAAAACCAAGACCTAGAGAGGTGAAGCCACTTGTCCAAGATCACACAGCTAGGGAGAGGTGCATCTGGGGTGTAAACCAAGACCGCGATTCCATAGCCTGTGCTCTGCAGTTGACAGCTGCTGGGACACTCAGTTTCTTCAAATCCTGTACCCTGCCCCCCGCTTCTGAATCCAGACTCAGAACGGAGGCCCTACCCTGTCATCCCCACCCCAGGAAAGCCCCTCCCAGCACCCACACAAATCTCACCCAGAGATCTCTCTAACATGACCCCCCTCTTCACAGCTGAGACCCCCGCTGTGCCCATGGTGACTGGCACTTTCCTGGTGGGGCCAGTGAGTGATTCCTTGACTACACCTGGTCTGTTCTGCAAGGACTCAGCATCAGGCCAGCCCCCGCTGGAGGAAACCGTGCTGGCGACTGGTATGTTGGAGGCTCAGAGAGGCTGGGTGTCCCCTCCCCAGAGGTGGCTAAGGCAGGGTCAGGAACCGCCCCCAGTCTGTGTCACCCACTGCAATTCCAGCCAGTCGAATGCTCAGGGTCCCTGCCAGCTCAGCCCTTGCCTGAGATCACGCCTCGGTAAGAAACGCATCCCTGGGCGGCATAGCAGGGAACCCCCCAATTCAGCATTCACCCGCCACCCCTGTGCAATCACATGTGAACTGAGCACTTCTCTGTGCAGTCACTGGGTTCTGGGGATCCCCCCACTGGCAAGACACACATGGCTGGGGCTCTCAGGCAGCTTGGAGAGCCTTAGAAAGGGAGTCAGAGGTTGAGGAAATAATTGGGAGACAGGAGCACAAGGGAAGGTGCTAGGGGGAGCCCTCCTCACTGTCCTCGTCTCTCCCAGGGCCTCCCTCCAGTTCCCTGTTGAGCTGCCTGAATCTCCCTGCCGGACCCATCCAGATCATTCCCACTCTGCCCCAGGGGCTCTGGCAAATCTCAGGGGCTGGGCCAGGGGTGTCCAGTATACTCATCTGCCAAGGTGAGTGTGTCAGCCCCCCCTCCCCCACCCCCTCCTACCTGCCCACTCCTTGACCCTGCTTCCGCTTTCTGTCCCTTTGACAGATATAGCCCAGGACCTTCCCATGGTCCCCTCCTCAGAACACCCCCCTCTGTCTCCATTTCCCAAAAATCAAAGCCAGGGAGTAGAGCTTCCCCAAGGTGGTCTACATGAGTGACCCACCAAGTGGCTGGGTGACCTCCAAGTGTCCCTCACCCCCACTGAGCCCTTTCTTAGGAAATGATTATATATATATTTTTTAAGATTTATTTATTTATGCATACAAGGCCTGGGGTACAGGCCAGAGATGTGGGGGTGAGAGGATTCACCAGAGACAGAGTGGGGAGCAGAACAGGCAGACTGACTGAAATCCACTGCTGAGGGGAGCAGCGGGCGAGACAGGAGAGGTCTGCCTCAACATGTGGGTTTCTCCCTGGTCAACTGGGATCAAACTGGTGCTGCAGAGGCTGCGGATTGCTTCATAGTGCGGTGCTCAACCCCTTGCGCCACCAGGGAGGCCCCGGAAATGATTATATTTTTAAAGCACAGTGTCAATACGTGCTCACTCACAGGCCGAACAATAAGAGTTGCTTGCTGAGGTACTGACTCTGCCTCACTCATTTAGTGTACCGCTGTGAATAGCTTGGTGTGCAAACTTGCACACCTTTCTCAGAATTGCCTTGTTTCCTGGTCAGCAGAATGGTCTCTGCAGACCCACCATACAGAGGGCTTTTGAATTGTCTAAGAAAAGTTACACTTGGACTCTCTGGGATGGGGATGACACAGGCGGATACTTCCTCTCACTTGAGAGCATCCTTGAAGGTTGCATGTCAGATTTGGTGTAATGCGCTGGCTCCCCAGAAGCAAGCGAGCACTCTTGACAGGGAGGAAAAGGAGCACAGAACACCAGCAGGAAGAGTGCTGTAACAGCACCTGCCTTAGGCCCCCTCCAAGCTGGTTGCGTCCATTTCACAGATGGTAAAACCAAGGCTCTAGGAACCTCTCCTCCGAAGCCCTTTCCTCGCCTCCATCCTGAAATGTCTCCCTGCGGTTACCTGCTGTTCTGATGCTCTTCTCCCTCCCAATGTAGGTGATATGCCCCAGGCTAGCCAGACACCCCCTGCCAGCAGCCCAGCTGTCCACAGCCTCCCGAAGTCCCCAGACCGGCCGGGCTCCACCAGCCCTTTTGCCCCATCGGCAGCTGACCTCCCTGGCATGCCCGAACCAGCCTTGACCTCCCGTGCAAACGTGACAGGTACTTTACATTTTTAAAGTATAGCTGGTCAAAGAAAGACATCTTTGAGTAGGAGACAGCCTCAGACCCTGCAGCCTCAGCCCCTGCCGGCTCTGCCCTGGGAAGGCTAAGAGGACTGACAGCTCCCAAAGGAGGGGAATCCCTGGGGCGCCGCTCACCTCACTCTGACACCAGCTTTTTCACCTCCAGAGAACGACCTGTCCCCCAGCCAATGCCCAGCGGCTCTCAAGGTCTCCAGCAAGCTTCCAAAATGGCCTGGTAAGTGACGGGGCTGGAGGTGGAAGCCCAAACCCAGCTGCATCTCACACAGTTACTCAACACTATCCGTCCCTTTATTTCCTGGCTCGCTCATTCATTCATTCATTCATGGACTCGTTGGCTTCTGCCACTACTTCAGCATTTCTTCTGTCTTCTAAGTAGTACCGATAGGGGACCTGCCCCTTAGTTAACCCACGGTAGGGGTTGATATCCTATTTGTGAGGCCCAGAGAATGAAAGAGGAAGAGAGGGCAGCTGAGTGGGGCGTAGGGGGGCCATGGGAGGTGGAACTGGAAGTCCTAAATCACTAAGTCCTACTCTAGTCCAGGGACTCTGCTAAGCACATTCAATAGATTGTTAAAGTCACCATAACCCTAGCATATCCCCATCTTACAGATGAGGAAACGGAGGCATCGTGGGGCGTATAACATGCTCCAGATTACTCTAATTAGTGATAGGGCCAGGGTTTGAATGCAGACACATGAGTTCCACATCCCCTCCATGGTAAAGAAGAAAGAGATGTGTGAGGAAGTGCAGGAGTGCAAAGATGCACAGTGACGAGGTCAGCGGAGGGATGAGTGAGCGTCCGGGTAAGCGAATGAGACAGCTGATAAAGAAGGCAGTCGGTGAAGGCTGTGTGGCAAATGGACGAATGGTGATAGCATCCAGGCTGGCCTCTCTTGGCCCTCCTGCTGGCCAGTCCTGCCTCTAGTATCCCCCTGACCCCACCCCTCGGTCCCCACAGAGAGTGTGGAGAAGTTCTGCCGTGCACTTCGGGACAAGTACGAGGCTGAGCCTGCAGGCCCGGAGGGCATCTTGGTAGAGGTGGCCCTGATGAGGGCACGACTGGAGAGGAGCAGCAGCAAGAGCCAGGAGAGGGAGCTGGCCACCCCAGACTGGGCAGAGCGGCAGCTGACCCAAGGGAGGCTGACTGAGGTGCTGCAGGCTGCTAGCGACCGCCGGCGGCCTCGTGAGACAAAGGTGATCGCTGTGCTGGGCAAGGCAGGACACGGGAAGAGCCACTGGGCCCGGGCTGTGGGCCGGGCATGGGCCCGTGGCCAGCTGCCGCAGTACGACTTCGTCTTCTCCTTCCCCTGCCACTGCCTGGAGCGCCCAGGGGACACCTACCGCCTGCAGGATCTGCTGTCCATTCTGGGCCCACAGCCACTGCCGGTGGATGACCAGGTCTTCGGCCACATCTTGAGGAGGTCGGATCGCGTCCTGCTCATCCTGGATGCTTTCGAAGAGCTAGAGAATCCAGATGGGCTTTTGCACAGCTCTTGCGGACCCCCGTCAGCTGAGCCCCGCTCTCTTCGGGGGCTGCTGGCGGGCCTCTTCCAGCGCAAGCTGCTGCGGGGCTGCACCCTGCTGCTCACGGCCCGGCCCCGGGGCCGCCTGGCCCAGAGCCTGAGCAAGGCTGATGCCCTGTTTGAGATGGTGGGCTTCTCACCCGAGCAGGCCGAGGCCTACGTAGCGCACTACTTTGAGCTCTCAGGAGCCACGGAACACAGAGACAAGACCTTGGAGCTCCTCCGGGGACAGCCTTTTCTGCTCGGTCACAGCCACAGCCCCACTTTGTGCCGGGCGGTATGCCAGCTCTCCGAGGCCCTCCTGGAGCTGCAAAAGGAGGCCGAGCTGCCCTCCACGCTCACAGGACTCTTCGTGGGCCTAGTGGGCCCCGCAGCCCACGACAGTCCCCCGGGAGCCCTGGTGGCACTGGCCAAGCTGGCCTGGGAGCTGGGCCGCCAGCATCGCAGCATCCTTTGCGAGAACCAGCTGTGCTCGGCGGAGGTGAAGGCCTGGGCTGTGGCCAAAGGCTTGCTGCTGCCGGCCCCCGGGTCCCCAGAGACTGAGCTGGCCTTCCCCAGCTTCCTCCTGCAATGCTTCTTGGGGGCTGTGTGGCTGGCTTTGAGCAACGAGGTCAAGGACAAGGAACTACCGCAGTATTTGGCTTTGACTCCACGGAAGAAGAGGCCTTATGACAACTGGTTGGAGGGCTCGCCTCGCTTTTTGGCAGGTCTGGTCTTCCAGCCTCTTGCTCACGGCCTGGGGGCCCTGGCAGGACCATCAGTGGGCACCTTGGCAAAGAGGAAGCAGAAAGTGCTCGCCAGGTATCTGAAGCGGCTGCAGCCAGGGATGCTGCGGGTGGGGCGGCTTCTGGAGTTGCTGCACTGTGCCCACGAGGCCTCAGACCCTGGGATTTGGAAGCACGTGGTGCAGGGGCTCCCCACCCGCCTCTCCTTCCTGGGAACCCGGCTCACACCTCCGGACATCCACGTGCTGAGCAGCGCCTTGCAGGCGGCGGCCCACGACTTCTCCCTAGACCTCCGCAGCACTGGCATTGACCCCTCTGGACTGGGGAGCCTCGTGGGACTCAGCTGTGTCACCCGTTTCAGGTGAGGGCAGGGCATGGGGAGGGAGCTTCTTTACCATGAGCGTCTGCTGTGTCAGGTGCGCCTCTGTGGGGTTTCATTTAGTGGACAGTGCGGTCAGGGCTTTCCTCTTTTTTAAGATGAGGAAGCGGAGGCTCGGAGAGCAACAGCAGTTCACCCGGAGCCACACAGCCAGTGAGGGGCAGCATCATTCTTTTGACCAACATTTGACGATCTGCCATGTGTAGACACTAGGCCACATCTAGAACCCAAGACTGATCTGGGATCCAATTATTTTTCTTCTGTCTGTCCTGGAAGCAAGCCACCGTTCTCTCGCGGTTAGATTAAATTCACAGCCTCCCCTGGTCTCCCTGCCTTCATTCTCTCCTCTTCTACTTCACTTTATATTCACCCACCAGAGCGATTTCCCCAGAATTTGAATATGACCATATTCCACCCTGCTGGCAACCCTTCAGAGATTGTCACCCTATTACTCGCAGGATCAAGTCTAAATTCCTTGATTTGGCTCTTTTAAGTTGTGTGTTCTGCACTATCACTTCAGTCTAATCTCCAGCGAATCTCTAGCACCTCTTCCCTAAACATACTTTACCAAAACTGTAAGATCCTACACCATTGTAGCGGGTCAACCAAGAATTTGGCACTGAGCTTCCTGGTAACCAAAGCAAGAAGGGAAACCCAGTGGGAGAGTTGAGGAAAAGGAAGACTTGATAAGGGTTGTAGTGGTGGTGGAAGTATTTCTGGAGGAGGTAGGGGGTGAACTGATGAAGGAAAGCATGTGAATGGTAGGAGGTCCCTTCACGGAGCTGCCCTCCACATGGTCTAGCCCAGCTACCATGCCTGGGTCTGAGGCCCTTCCTCCACAGGGCCGCCTTGAGTGATACCGTGGGGCTCTGGGAATCCCTGCGACAGCGAGGTGAGACTGAACTACTCCAGACAGCGGAGGAGAAGTTCACCATTGAGCCTTTCAAGGCCAAGTCCATGAAGGATGTGGAAGATCTAGGCAACCTCGTGCAGATCCAGAGGTGAGAGGGAGAGGGCTTGGGAGGTGGTCCAGGCCATGCAGATGGAGGACGTGCAGGACCTAATATCAAATTTTTCGCCAGTACTTCTAGTGCCTCCTCTCCCAGAGGAGACATCTACCCTGTGCAGTGGCCACCCAGAATCCTCACTGCAGTCACTACCCAGGCAGAGTGCCCAGGAGGCATCATTTGTCCTATTCAAAACTTACCAACAGCTTGCACCCAATTCTTCTTTGCTAAGCAGGGAGACACTCTCTGCTGCTGGAGTTAATGAGCTGCCCTCTGCATTTAATGATGGAAGTGATGCCTACGGCCACCTTGCAAGGCAGCCAGACCCAGTATTGTCCCCATTTTATTGATGATGGAATGCTGAAGTCCAGAGGACAGAGGGCACTTGACCACAGAGCAAGTGAACTGTCTTTCACTCACTCCTTCATCACACATGAGCACCTACTGTGTGCTGTCTGGGATCACATAGGTAGATGCCTACTCCGAGGCTCCTTCCCATGACACGCACAGCTGTGCTTTAATGACATGCCAGCCCCCTGAGGTTTTTCTTTTTAACGTGGGAGTTGCAATAAGCCCATAGCAGGCAGCGCTTCCAGGGAATACTGGGCACTGGGACACATCAGTCAGGACTCAGCCCCAGAAGAGCCTGCGGCCCTCTAAACAGAGTCTGTTCTCTCTAGGATACGAAGTTCCTCAGAGGACACTGCTGGGGATCTCCCTGCTGTCCGGGACCTCAAGAGGCTGGAGTTTGCGTAAGCAAAGGGGTGGGCAATCTTGGGTCCCCATGTGGTCTCTTCTCCAGTATCAGCTGAGCTTATGCCAACTGGGTGGAGCTAGGTCCCCAGAATCATTCTTTCCCTCCTACCCCACCACTCTGGAAACCAGCTTCAGGCTGGCACTGCTAACTGACCCACTTACTGGTTAGCGTGGTCATTTGCATCCATTCGTTCAATAGGTGAGAGTTTACAACAGTTTACAGGCTCCTGTAAATAGGCAGTTGCTACCAGCAGGAAACGCAAGGGTTATGACAGACACACTTGGGGGAGGTCAAGGGGGACTTCCTGGAGGAGGTGACTGAAGCACTGACGTTTAATGAAGGAGTAAGAACAAACCAGATGGAGTGGTCATATGGGATAGCAAGAGCAGAGGAGAGGAGAAGGAGAAAGACCTTCCAGGTGGTTTAGTTTGACCAGGGGGCAGGAAAATGTAACCCCCCCACCCCATGGCCTTCCTTAGGAAGGTGCTACCAGGACCATCTGAGTCTTTTCCCTGCTGTGCCCTGGGCTACATACACAGTGCCCCTTGTGCCAGAGCTTGCTCACTGTCAAGGTCAGGGGTGGACCCTCTAGTGGGACACTGGCAGTGGCCAACACTACCCTCTAGACCCCAGGGGTCCATCCCAATTCCAGGTCAGGTTTTCAGCCCTGGCTGCACAGCATGTGGGTGCTCAGACCCCACCCCAACTCAGTGGCTCAGACTCAGGAATTTTCCCCCACTTTGAAGGCTTCCCAGGAGCTTTCGATGCACAGCTGGAGTGGTCAGACATGCGGGCTCACCAGGGAACATTCTGATTTTAGCTCTGAGAGTCTTGTATTCCAGAAGATCCCTCAGTCCCCAGTAAACCCGGTTGGTTGGTCACCCTGTGTGTGGCAGGGGCTAGTGCCCGCATTAGACAGGGCAGCCAGGGACACAGACATGAAGACTTGGCAAGTTTTGGGGTCCAGTTGTTTCTTGGTCACTGCAGACAGGCAGCCACAGGCACATGGCCAGTCCTGCTGGATCTGTGCTGGGGAACCAGCATTTCCATCATGGCCCTTGGCTCCCATCGCCCCAATGCTGTCACGGGGGGCCTAGAGCTTGTAAGCTGTTCATCCAGAGTCATTTAAGTCAGCCGAGCCTGACTTGTTCTAACAAAGAAAAAGCCAAATTCATGTTTGGGTTTTATTAGGAATCTAAAGTCATCCAGCGATTAGGAAGGAATTTGTAGCCACTTATACAGTATGTTCAGTGCGTTTTGTAAGTCACCTTACTCATTTCAGGAGTGTCTCCAGGGGAAAGCCATTATCTTCTCCATTTTGCAGATGAGGAAACTTGAGGCCTAGTGAGGTTAAGTCACTTGCCCCAGGCCCCAGCTGGTTACCCACAAGCTGTCTGTTCCTCTGATCATACCCCCAGCACCCCCTTCTGCCCCCACAACCTAGTAGAAGCCAAGCATTTCTTGGGAAGAGTGAATCAGACTGGTGCAGAGGTAAAAGTGTTACTGAAAAGGGGAAATATATGAAAACAATCACCAAAGACCCCTTCTGGCTTTGAATTATTTTCAGCTTAAAAAAGCCCCTAGTTAGAGGTCGGAACTATGCTCTGGGGAACAGCAGCCACAGGGCGGAACAGCCCAGAACCAGACCAGCCACCTGGAGGCTGGAAGCCCCAAGAAAGTTCTAAGGAAGGAAAGAAAGGACTATTTTGGTTGTGTGCCAGGAAGCCACTGTGTCAGCTACCCCGCAGACCCCATTGGCCTGCAGGCTGGGCTGCTCTGCCCTCTGATACCCTATAAGCATGCTGCCGGGGTACAGGGCCCTCCCTGCCCCAGCCTCCGCTGATCTCTTCACCCCCACCTCCTAACTCTCCCCCCCCCCGCCCCTCCCCACCCCCCCACCGTGTCTGGTTTGCAATCTGGCTGGACGCAATCTGGCCTCTGGCCTTTGAGCCTTCTACCTCGATGCTTTTCCCCAGGTATCCGCACAGCCCACGGCCTCACTTCCTTCTGGTTTTTACCGAGTGAGGGTTTTTTGACCTCCTGCTGTAAAAGTAGAATGCCGCCCCTCACCCCTGAACTATCCCTCCGTATCACAACTTATCTCCTACACTGGATGTTAATAGATTTCTTTCATATCTGTCTTGCCCACTGGAATATTGGCGCCATGAAGGCAAGGGGTTTTGTCTGGTGTGTTCATCCTGTCTCTGCGGCAGGCTGTGGGTCTGGCACACGTTAGACCGATACTCAGTGCGTGAATTCCCTAATTCTTCCAGCAACCCGATAAGACAGTACATTCGGGGAGCCTGAGACTCAGAGAGAAGGGTGTTTGCCCAAAGACCCCACAGCAGTGAAGGGGCAGAGCCCAGATTCTAATCAGATTTCAGGCTTTCATCTGCGGACCTTTTGTTGAGGCCAGAGGTGCCTAGACGTGGGGTTTCAAAGCCCAAGAATGTTCTGGAATGAATTTGAGTGATGATGTGCAGCTGCCATCTTTTTTTTTTTTTTTTTAAGTATTCGGTCCCTTTAATAGCTTTGTTTTGGGGGTGACTCCCCTCCCCTGTGGGTAGGCTTGGGAAGAGCAGGCACAGTCCTCAATGGGGAGTCTCAGTGACCTTGAGGGGTACCATTCACATGCAGGCAGTAGTTGGGGCCTCGGCAGTGCCTCTCGGGGTGCCAGGGATCCCTGTTGCCCCTCAAGTCCCTGTGAGCCAAGGGCTGCAGGGGCCGGCCTTTACCGCTGAGACTCTGGAAGATCTGGGATGGAGGATTCTGGCTCAGGAGTCTCAGGGAGTGCATCTGGAGGGAAGTGATAGTGAGGGCCTGGTCAATGAGGATCCAGGTGACGGTCTCTGAGCAGGGCGGGGTGCTGAGAGAGCCTGATAGGTGATGAAGCCAAAGGATTCGGGGAACAGGAGCGCCAGGCTCAGGTCTTGAAGAAAGTAGGCATCTTTCTTATAAGAGATGCAGGTGATGGTGTCACGGTTAAGGAGGTGACTGAGGAATGGGTTTGAGCTGCCAGCGACATTGACAAAGAGGCCGAGAATAGCCAGGCCACTGGGGCTCCGGGAAGTGGTGCTGACGTTCCCGTAGAGTTCTTGGTTGAAATGGATGAGCTGCACCTCAGCAGAGAAACCCTGGTGGTTGATCTGGTGCTCAGAGCCAGCCCCATCACGTGCTCCAAATAGTAGCTGCAGTTCACTGAGTCAGTGGCTATAAAGGAGGGGACCCCCAGACACATTGACCACAGGCTGGGAGGCAGGCAGGAAGGAGACATGGTGACCAGTGTTGTACAGGGTTCCCCGGAGCTTTTCTCCCCCAGTGCTGAGCCTCAGTGGGGGCAGAAAGGGGTCATAAAGGACCCTCTTCAGCTCTACATCCACGGGGCTCTGCCACTTCCCCACAGCACACAGACTCCAGGCTGCATTCACCAGGCCCCAGAAGGGCAGCCCTGGCACAAAGTTTTCCTGGAGATTATCCTTGTAGCTCCACCAGTCCTCAGGGTCAGGTGCTGGTCCAATGTGAGCTGCCGCCCCCATTGCAGCCCAGAGGACCAGCGCTCCCGCGACACTCAAATGAACTGCACCCCCATCCCCTGGGGGCCTCTAAAGATCCCTTCCTGAAGCCCTGCACCCCTTGTCACCACCCCTCAGCTCCTCTCTCCCCTCTTGGTGGGACCCTGTCCCTCTAGGACGGCCAGCCTTGCTCTCCTCCCCAGGGAGCCCCTGTTCCCTCAATACTCTGGAAGCTGGGAGCAGCTGCCATCTTTGAAGTTTTATCAAGTATGTATATTCAAACAAGCAAAAGTAACCACAGCTGGCACCAAAACGTTACTGACAAATGAACATTTTAAAATAAAAAAAGGGCCATAGGGCATCATTCCAAAGCAAAGGCAGTTGTTCACAGTGAGGATTTTTAACTATAGTTTTTAAACAAAGCAAAACAGACTTCCCTTGTCTTTCTCCTTCCCTCAAAGTCTGGTCTAAATGTCAGTCCAGGCTGTGCGACCTTGTGTCAGTTTGTTAACGGCTCTGTGCCCCAGTTTCACCTCTGTAAAGGAAAACATGAAGCACCCTTAGCTCAGTGCCATGGAGTGGGTTAAATGAGATCTGAGTGCAGGGCCAGGCCTGTGCCGGGCACATCAGTCTCAAGGCTGGGCCACATGTCACTGCTGTGCAAGGAAATAGTGACCTGTCTCTCCTGGGACCCACACTTGGGAGCCGCTTTTCAAGACCGGGGCAGGAGAAGGTGGAGGAAGCCGTCAGCAGGTGTGAAGACTAGCTCCTTCAGCTGGGAACCCAGCTGGCAGCCCAGCTGGTTATTTAGGGGCTTTTGTCAACTCTCCCCAGAATAGAAGGGATGGGGGTCCGACTGGGGGGCTGGAGAAAGGAAAGAAGTGGGGAGACATGGACTGTGCCCTGTCTCCAGCCTACCCCAGGACCAAAATTGAGGTCCTTGTCTATTTGGGGTCTCACTCCTGCTTTTTGCCTCCTAGGCTGGGCCCCATCTTGGGCCCCCAGGCTTTCCCCAAGCTGGTGCGGATACTTGAGGCCTTTTCTGCCCTTCAGCATCTGGAGTGAGTATAGCCCCTGGAACCCTCCCTCCGTCTCAGGTTCTGACACCACATGATCGATGTTCCAAGTGGGTCAGGAAGTTGCCCAAATTCACGGGGCTCCAAAGAAACAAAACGGAAACAATTCAGGTCCTTTGGGGTTTCCAGCCTTGTCCCCTGGCTGGCCAGTGGGCACCCCTCCCCCGTGCAGCAGGAGGGTAGGGGTGGGAGGGGGACAGGTGGCCTCTGTGGTGCTAACTGGCGACTTCCGTTTGGTTCCACCCACAGCCTGGACTCGCTGAGTGAGAACAAGATCGGGGACGAGGGTGTCGCCCTGCTCGCAGCCACCTTCCCGCAGCTGAAGGCCCTGGAGACACTCAAGTAAGTGGGTGGGCTGGGCTCGCCCTTGCTGCTGGCCTTGGTCCTTGAGGTCCAGCGGCCCTTCATTATACTTGCCCGCTCACTATCCACTTACTCTTTCACCCATTCAGTCACCCATCCCGTCAACAAATTTACCCATCCATCCAGTCCTTCATTCACCTTCATTCATGTCCTTCAAACATTTCTTTCTTTAATCACCCACTCAACCCACCACTTTTTAGTGTAATCAGTGAATATTTATGGCTCAGCATTCCAGGCCCTGGAGACCCAGTTTTAAACAGAACCCCTGACATCAGGTGTCCACCAGGGGGAGACATGCTAAAGGAACAAGGCGATCCCCAGCTGTAAAGTTTACGGTGGTGAAAGTAGACAAAGTTTAGTGACAAAACTAGCTGAGGGGGGCGGGAGGGGGAGAGTGAATGGGAGAAATAGATCAAGATTTATTGGCAAAAATTATTATCCAAGTAGCAAATTTTGGTTATTTTCAGGAGCTGGGGAGGGGGCGTCTGCCTTTGGTGTATCCAGGGGTGGAAGGAGGCCTTGGGGAGCAGAAGAGCAATTTTTTTACTGAGCCCAGAGGTGTCATTCACAGGGGGTGTCAAAAATCTACCCACACTCCACTTCATAGCCGTGATGGGAACAGCCACAGAATTCACCAGAGGTCTCCTGGGGATCTATTGACAGCAGGACACAGAGTCTTCTCTAGTAGTTTACTAATTTACTAGTTCTAGGTAACACTGTGATAAGCTCAATTTCCTCCCTCCTTCTCCAATGCCCTCACTGAAATATTTATTGAGCACATCAATAAATTGAAATATTTATTGAGCACCAGAGCAGTGCTTGGCTTTGCTCTAGGCACAGGGACACAGTGATGGACAGACCAGGCCTCTTCCCCCGCAGAGCTCACAGCCATTTAACAAAAAACGCGGACTCTTAGCTAAGTGGTAGGCTGCAAGTGGCTCAGAGGAGAAAGAGAATGCTCCTAGAACATTCACCAGGTGGTGGGAGAGTGACTCTGTCTGCACCCTCAGGCATCAGCCCCATGGCCAGAGGTGTCACGTGTCCTGTGCATATGGGTCAGCGGGTCTGCCTCTCGCCACCTGTCACCCACAGCTCTCACTGGGGCCACTGGCACGTGTTTGATGCCTGGAGAGGGTGTGAGCTGTCTCAGCTCTGCAGGAGTGCAGGGAGGAGGAAAGGGTGGGTGCTGATGGGGAAGGAAGGGGGTGTAATCTGGTCGAGCCCTCCTCTCCCTGTGACCCTGCAGCCTGTCCCAGAACAGCATCACGGACGTTGGCGCCTGCAAGCTCGCCGAGGCCCTGCCCTCACTGGCCGCCTCCCTCCTCAGGCTGAGGTGAGTGCCCTCCCTCCTGGTCAGGGTCAGCAGGCAGGCTGGGGAGGGCAGAGAGCGCCCTGGGGCCCGTAGCAGTCACTGCAGGCCATTCTGTGTCTGTGCCTCACCTCTCCAGGGGCGAAGGGGGGCATGGACCTGATATGCAATATGAGCCCAGCCCCCTGGAGTGGGCAGTGCCACCACCCAAGCAAGAGGACTGACCGCAGGGTCTGGTGAAAGAGTCTCTCTCATCCTGAGTCCTTCCCTCCTCTGGGAAATGGGTGCCATCCCGATGGCCCATCGAAAGCGCTTGTCCTTGGCTCTGGGGTGTAGTAAATATTGGTTCTCCCCCGCCCCAGCTCCCCAAGGCTCACCCCTGTTCTGGAGTCTGGGGGCGATTTCTAAACTGGAGCCTAGTCTGGCTGGTCACTCGCACCAGTCAGTGCCTACACTGCCACCTTCCGGTGAGCCTTGGCCTAGCACTTCTCGCTTCGCTTCCAGTCAGTCCTGGGCTTCCAGGGTCAGAAGATGGAAACCAGAGCTTGGACCAGAGCCCCGGTGGCTCAACACCACAAGTTCCTCTTTCACCAGGCTGGCAGAAACCTCCTCCTCTCTCCTTAGCTCTGCTCACCAGCCCAAGTCTCATTCTCAGGGGAGATGGCATTTAGTTCCTCTAGTTAATGAGGTACCCATTTCTTCATCTTCCCAGCTGTGGTCACTGTGCGCAGCTGTGTGGGTTGTGTCCTGTGCAACATATACGATGTGGTCAGCACTCCCTGCACGTGTGCAGGCCATCAAATAGTCTCTAACACCAGCCATGGGCAGGCACCTTACTAGGAGCTAGAAGCACTGTGACCAGCTCAGTTGCTTGAGGGCCGCTGTGGCTGCCCGCAGTGTCTGAGGGATAGCAGCAAAGGATCAGGAAGGCTGGAGCAGGCATGCAGGGGGCCTTCGGGGCCAGGAAAGGGCTTTGGGGGTTTTTTCATCATGAATGGAGAAGCAGGTGAGCATATGGATGTGACACTTGATCTGATCCACTTATTAAGAAACCTCACACCTTGTGGAATCTAGGATGCTAGTCATTGCGAAACAGCATCAAGAGGAAGAAACACCAATTACACCGTGACAGCCCACTGACTGTCACATGTGCCCTGAGCTCAGCGATACTCAAATGTAAACATGGCCATCTTAGCCTCAATGAAATATGGGAAGATCGCCTGCTGGTGGGGGAGAGAGGACCCCCTGGGTTCTGAGAGCCACCCTGGGAACAGATCGCAAAGCCCCCACCTGGCTCCTGTCCCGGCACCAGCTGGCCAGTGACATCAGGGATCCTAGAGTTTGGCCTGAATCCATTTTGCTGCAGCGTGGACCTGCTGTTGTACATGCGCCCTCAGCGTAGCCCTGAGGCAGCGTCATGGCCCTGAAATTAAAACCGTGGCAGCACCTGGCTTGTTAAAAGGACGCTGGCGGGTGAGCGTACAGCCCAAGCCAGCACCCGCGGCCCAGCGTGCTGTTTACGACGCTGCTGGCGGTGGCTGTGAATACCCCGCAGAGACCCCGCGGGCCTGTGACTCCGGGTTCTTCTCTCCCAGCTGCAGTGCTGGTCACACCCTCTGCAGTAACTAACCCTCCCACTCCCCAGGAGGTAATGACAGCTCTAGCTGACACGAGTTCATTCCACGGGGGATATTTATGAGCATGAAGTAACTCCTTCCTCCCCACAATGACTCGATGGTGCCCATTTCATGGAGCAGCCGACTGACTCAGAGCTGAGGGACTTGCCAGAGGTCACACAGGCAGCCAGCCACAGGGCTGGGATTTGAACTTGGGAACTCTCTGATCTCTGTTTTGGCAGCTTGTACAACAACAGCATCTGCGATGCGGGCGCCGAGAGCCTGGCCCAAGTACTTCCAGACATGGTGACCCTCCGGGTGCTAGAGTGAGTGGCGGCCAGGGCAGCAGGCGGCAGTCCCAGGCTTGGGGCACCAGGGGTCTGCTGGCAGCAGGGAAGGGTGGGGCTTTGCTTGTCGTCAAGAGCGTGCGGGCAGCCTCGGGCTGGGGCTGGACAGTCTGAGGACTGGTTTCTCTCTCCAGTGTCCAGTATAACAAGTTCACCGCTGTGGGGGCCCAGCAGCTCGCCGCCAGCCTGAAAAAGTGTCCTCAGGTGGAGACGCTGGCGTAAGTCTCTCCCACGACTGGGGTTGGCGGGGGAGGCCCCAGCCCTCCAGGTGTGGGGTTCAGTGTGTGAGCCCTGGGTTAAAATTCTGCTCTGCCCTTCGCCAATGTGCCACCTCAGATAAGCTGGTGTGATACTATCTGACCTCGGGTTCTTAGTCTGTAAAATGGGATGACAACATTTGCCCCCAAGCAGTTTTGTGAGATTTCAATCAGGCAAGATGTATAAAGCACTTAGGACAGTGTCTGGTGCATGACAAACTCAGTGGAGGTTGAGTGATCTGAAACCACTTGCAGGCAACCATTTTTGACCTTCAAAGCTGGTGATTTCATGTTTCAGGCTTATTTATTGCATCACCTTCCTGTCTGATGTCCAGCACCAGGACATCATATTCTTCAAAGCACTTTCATCTACAGAATCTCTCGTGTCTTCTAAGAGGGTTAGGGTGGATCTTTGAGCTTCCATTTTATGGATGAGGAGGCACAGAGAGGTTAGCTGACTCTTTTGAGGTCACACAGCAAAAGTCATCAGCAGAACCAGGTCTAAAGAGAGGAGTCTTGGTTTTCTTGGCTTCTGGTATCCCCACAGCCCCACTCTGGTCTGGTCCTGCCAGTGGGAAGTCCTCAGGTTCTAGGCTGGGTAGGAGGAGGAATTTGGGGGCAGCTGTGGTCAGGCCTCCAGGCACTATGTCCTCTGACCCGGCCTGTGTCCCCTGCCCTCACCGCAGGATGTGGACGCCCACCATCCCGTTTGGGGTACAGGAGCACCTGCAGCAGCAGGACTCACGGATAAGCCTGCGATGATCCCAGCTGTGCCAGGACAAGGTAGCTGGGGGGCTCGGGAGGAAAGAACTGCAGGGACCTCTGGGGTTCATGTCCCAGTGAAGGCGGACTCCATAAAAAGTGGGTGAGGGCAGCAGGTGGGATCTGGGGGCCAACCCAGAGCAATCACTATCTGGGGTCTCCCGCTGTCTCCACACTGAGGTAGGCCCTGAGGGTCCTTGCTGTACTCGGGCTTAGAGACCAGGGGAAAGACAGGGTGGGGTCTGCGGCCCACCCCAACCCTCAGTTTTGGGAAGCCCTTCCTTCAGGAACTTCCCAGCCATCTCTGCTACTGTCTTAACGTCTTGGGGGTTTGATGTCCTGGCTGGTCCTCATGGGACCATGCTCCCCAAGACCCTGAACGTCACTCCCCAAACCCTCTGCCCCATCTGTGTTCCCACACTCCCTGAGCTGGACAACATCTCCATATATCAAGCTACCTGCCCCCCCACCCAAGAAAATTTCCTGACCTGCCTCCTTTCCTGACTACCCACAGCATGTTCTCGGAGGACACTGACCACGCTGGACCTTGAGCAGGTTATTTGTGGACACAACTCTTCTCGGGCCATATCCAGCGACCCTGGTGTCCTGACACCCAGTCCTGCTGCCTCAGGCTGAACCTCTGCCTGGCGGTGAAAAGGTCCTCAGCCTGCTGCACGGACAGACCCAGGCCTGTCCCAGGCTCCTGTGGGGCCGAGATGGCGGCTGGCCCTGGGGATGGGCAGGTACCCGGTGTACCCAGCACCCTGAGGTGCTTCCTGTGGGACACTCCAGCGGGGGCTGGAGATGCCAGCTGCTCCCAGCCCAGGCACCTGCCAGCCTGGGGAGACACCCCCACATACTGCCCTCCCTGCTGGACGTGCCAACATCCTGAGATACCAGAGAGCACCCCAGGCCTGCTCATTTTCCAGGCAGAGACAGGCTGCTCTGTCTGCGGGACTCACTGTTTTGCAATGACTTGGTCTGCAAGGCCAAAGCTGGGCCTGGCCGACACTGGACCTTGGCCAGAAAACTGCTGACGCACACTAAAGGAATGGGGTGGCATCTCGTCTGCCCCGGGCCCCCCTCCTGTGTCCTTTCTCACTACGCCATGAAGGCTCACTTCATCTCAAGGGCAGACCCGTGTTTGAGTTTTTACCATGATTGCCATTTCGGAGGACCCTGCCGTTCTGGTCATCTGATGCATCACAAAACCTCCCCACCAAACGGAGTGGCTTCATCCAGCACACGTGCGCCTGGCGCTGAGTGGGGAAGCGCGCCTCCGCCCCGCGCGTCCCTGCCGATGCCCCCAGGGTGCTGGCCTGGTTCCTTGAAGGAAGGAATGAGGAAGGAATCGTCAGAGGGGCCTCTCCAGCGGGCTGGCTGGGGCTTCGTCACAGCATGGCGGCCGGCCAGGTTTAAAGTGATCAAAGAGAGGGAGAGAGATGTTGTATGTTTGTTACAACACAGCCTCAGAAGTCACACAGCATTATTTCTGCCATCTTCCTTGGCTAGTTTGACAGCCCTCTACCTCCCACCACATCTACACGGGCACACACGCACATGCACACACACACACACAAGCCCTGCCTTTTTGGAAAGGATTTTCTGCATGGTTTCCTCAGTAGAAAATTCATTATTTGGGGATCAGCAAGATTGAGGCCCTGGAGGTCTCATGTGGGGCTGTTTCCTCTGCAGCCGAGTCTCAGAGCTGGCAGCCGCCTTGGCCTTGGCGGCCTTTAGGGCCTTGGCGGCATTGCTGTCTACGCAGCTGCCAGCTCGGCTGCTGCTTTACACTGGGCCTGGCCTACAACTTGGAAGCCCTGATCTGGGACAACTTCACTTTCTCCTGGGGCCAGCAGGAGCCGTCTGTGCAGCTCAAGGGAGCCAGCCCCGATGTCAGCCCCAAGTTCTCCTCTTTCCAGCAAATGGGAGTTGGGGGTCCAGAGTGTCAGGGGTCCAGACCAGCAGCCTGCTGGCAGACCTTGAAGAAAGGGGGTGCCTTCTGCCTTGTCCTAGCTGCCGAGGGCATTGGGTGCTGTGACTGGGTTTTAAATGGCTGGGGAATTGTCCTCAGGGTGTCCTGCATTTATGTGTTTGTGGAGCCCATGGGGTGAACACCAGGTCAGCCAGCCTCTGAAGCAGACATCTACTGTGCCATCAGCCCGGTGGGGCTGGCACAAGGGCACCCACTGCTGTGTCTGTATAGAGATGACAAAATGAGGTCAGATGCCAGGAGAGGCTATGATCTTCCTAGTGATGGCTGTGATGACAGTTGCCCCTTATCAGTGAGCTGATGCCTGTGAAGTGCCTCCCCTAGTGCACGGACATAGGACATGCTCCGTAAGGATTTGCAGGATTGTCACTGTGGACTCAGTGCTCAGCCCCTCCTGCCCAAGGGGGACCCCCTGGGGTCAGTGGCACAGACTCAAGAGCTGGGCCACCTGGTTCCACGCCGGCTCACCACTTACTGTGTCAATGACTTCTCTGTGCCTTAGTCTCCCCAGATATAAAATGGGCAAAATCACAGTGCCCTCTTCATGGGGTTATGTGGAGGGCCAATGAGATAACACCCCGAGAAGAGGTACCTGCATGGGCTTAATATCTTAGCATTCCTTGTCATGTTGACTGTGTCTCTGCCTGGAATGTTCTTCCCAGGTATCCAAATGGCCAACTTCCTGTCCTTTATGACAGCTCCTTGGGAGGTCCACCAGACCACCCTATGAAACACAGACACCCCACATGCCCCCTCTCTCCAACCCTGTCACAGTTTATCCTTTTCACACTTATTTTTTGTGTGTCTGTGCTCTAGGGAGTGGTGCCCAGGAGAGCGAGGAACTTATCTGCTGTGTTCACTGCTGTGCTCTCTTGCACATCATAAGTGCTCAATAAATGCCTGTGGCATGAATGAATAATCCTCACAACTTTGCTTTATTCATTCCACAAATAGGTTTGGAGTACACAGTGGTTGCTGAGATGTGTGGGCCAACCTTGTGTTTTAGTAAATGTGACAACCTCTCTACAGGGCTGGCAGGGAGGTTGGGCAGTGTATGCACTGCACAAAGACACGTGAACAAGGCGGGTGGGGGGGCTGGAAAATGCAATCTAGCCTGGGCCCTGCTCGCCAGGCTGAGTCCTAGTGCAGCCATGTCAGCCCAGAGGGCACCGCTGCCAGGAGCACAGCCATCATAGCCAGTGGGTAAATTACTGTCCCCACTTCAGAGGTGACTTGCCCAAGGCCACACCCCTTTAAATGGTCTCTCAAGATGCAAATTCAACTTATTTCAAGGGTCTCTCTGGGGGCAGACATGTGCTGGAATAGCCCCCAGCCCAGGTGTTGCTTGCAGGAGAAGTGAAGCTCAGAGGAGTCTGGGCTCCTGGTGCCCCGAGTCACGGTGTGTGTTGACAGCCAGATGTCACATTCAGTGGATTTCAAGTCCACGCAATTTCCCCTCTGACCTGTCCCACAGCAATGTCTCCCTTCTCATGCCCACCTTTTTTCCTTGGGCCTCTTGAATGTCTTCTGTTCACCTTTTTCAGCACCCCCTTTCTAGAACACCGGGACACAAGTGGTAGGGACCTTCCTCCTGTGTATTCCCGCGCCTGCTCCTTGCCTGGAGGCTGGAGTCAAGTCTTCGCTGTGAGTGCAGGGGCTTTGAGACATCAAATGACTGCAAACTGCAGAGAATTTACTGCCTTTTTTTTTTCCCACAAAACCACAAGTGGACACAATTTTGCTCATTTGTTCCTCCCCTCATTGCCCTCACCTGTTGTGAAGGACCACCACGTGCCCAGCACAGGGGATACCACACCCTGCCTTCTCTGTGATTCAGGCCCTCCAGGCCTGGCCACCACACCCCAAGGCTGGCCCTGGCTCGTCAGGCCAGCAGGCACCAGGAAGAGGCTAATCCGGGACATGCACACCAGCCCAGCTTGGGGAGACTCTCCAGACCCCGCTGGATCCCAGCTGGGGCAGCCCTGTCTCTCTGCCTTTGTCAGCCAAGGGGTTCGGCTTAAAGACACACCTTTACTGAACCTCAAAATAAAAAAAAAGGCCAGGCTCCAGCAGTTGGAGTTGCATACGCTTTAATTGAAAGAGAAGTCAGCCTCCTAAGTATTGCTTTTATAGGTTGTTGAAATCAAGTATTCACACCACTCACATTTTTCAAAAAGTTCTTCTGGCAGGGGAGCACTTTGGTGCTTCCTGAACGTGATGGATCAGTTCTGGCAACTTGATGAAGAGCAGCAGCTTGAAATGCAGGCATCAAAACCCTCCTCTCGCCCCCGGCACGTTCCTCAGCTGCTTTTCCTCCTGAGTCACTCCCTGACACACCGGGTGGCATCTGAGACCAGCCTTGGGCCAAAACCCGGCCAGGCCTAAGCTCCCCTGGCAGCAGACAGAGCTGGGAGTGACTTCTGCATGTGTGTCCTCGGTTTGAAGTGCCCTCTCCAAAGGTGAAGTGGAGGAAGCAGGTGCGGTCGGGGGTGCAGAGCAGGGAGGCAAACTCTGGCTGGGTCCTGTAAACATCCAATGCCACTGCCAAGGTCATGAGCAAAGCCATTTGGGTGACGCTGCAGGCAGGTGAGGTCTTCGGACTCCCTGGCAGGGGCAGAAGCCTGTCTGACCTCGGCACTCAGGTCCGGACAGAAACTTTTCTGTTGGCACGAAGCTTTCGAGGAGCGCTGGCCTAACAGAGGAGAAGGGATGTTACCAGCAGGGAAGCACTGGGCTGCCCCCCACCCCCTAGGTAGAGGCCCCATCCCCCAGGCCTCCAGGAGTCTTGGGCAGAGCAGGGAAGTCTCCTTCCATCTCTTGCATTTGGGGAACCCACAGAAGCCCCAGTATCAGGCTGGTGGTGTTTTCCTATGCATTTTTTATTAAAAATCCTTTTTAATGAATTTGCCCAATTTCTAGGGCCCCTGGCCTGGAGAACCACTGCAACTTCCCAGGGCGAGGCAGGGCCTTATGGAGGTCCCGGTGCTTGAGGCAGGAGAGCCCACCAGGGGTCACCTTGTCTGCTGGCTAACTTGAGCCCCCGGGCAGCTGAGCAAACTGGGTGGCGGGACAGGGCTGGGCACAGCTGGGCACCTCAGACCTGCAGAAAATGCCCGGCAGCCTATAGGGAACTGTGGCCACCGCCACGCTGCTCAGCGGCCCCACTCGGCTTACCTGACAGGACCGGCCTCGTGCCCACTGCCCGGCCCCGGCGGGCCTCACTTCCCATTCCCTTCTCCCTGTGCCCAGCCAGAGCCAGGTGGCGCAGCGCCTCACATCCCCATGTCCACTGTCCTCACAGCCCACCTCGTCCTGCCCCAGTTCTGGGTTTCACCTCTGTCAGCTCAGACAATTCCTTCTGCAAATGTCATCGGGCGTCAAATAAAACAGGAGAAGCACACAGCAGGTAGTGTTCATCAGTGGCCTGACATTTGGGGCAGGACAAGTCTCTGAGGTGGGGGACTCTTCTGGGCCTGGCAGCATCTTTGGTCCCTGTCCACTAAGTGCCAGTCACTGTGACAAGTCAAAATGCCCCCTCATCCTATTCCAAGGGTCACAAAAGGGGCAGCAGCTACTTCCACATAAACCCAAGCATCTCTCCATTTTACAGGCCAAGAAACCGAGGTCCAAAGAAGCCAAATGACCTGCTTAGAGGCACATCCGTGGCAGGCTGAGCTGGCGCTGGACTACTGACCACCCTGGGAATGGTCACAAGTGGGCAGCTGCCACTTCCTGCACTTTTACCACATGCCTCACCCTGTCCCCTGCCTCTTTGCCCAAAGCCCTTATCTGCTTCCTGAGGCTGCCTGGCGCCCAGCTGCAGATGCAGGCAGAGCTCAGATCACGCCATGTGCGTACCCCCCCAGCCCCTGTGCCAGCCAGAAAGGGGGTAGATCAAGACCCCAGTTCCCTTGCCCTGTAGTCTATTCTCCATCTACACCGGCCCCCAGGGATTCTGAGCAGGCCTGAGCCCAGGCTGCAGTGGTGATTAGCTCCAGGACACACCCCTTCCCTGCCTTACCACCCGACTCCCCACATGTTGTTGCGGGGAACACCTCCCACGTGAACCACCTGCACTTGAATCTTCATCCCAGGCTCTGCTCCGTGGAGAGTTGCTCCTGGGATGGAACACTACCCAGGTCACTTCCTCAACCACCTAACCACCCAGGTGTTACACATCATTATGATTCCATTTCACAGATGAAGAAACCAAGGTTCAGAGAGGGTGAATAACTTGTCTGAGGGTGCTCAGTTCTCCAGGGCATTGTCCCACTGGAGATCTGAAACACCACCTGTGTGTGCCTGTGTGCCAGGTACAGCCCCTGCCTCCTGGTACAAAATCTAGGGAGGATTTCAGCTCAAAGGAACATACCTGGCGCTAGGGAGCCTGGAGAAGCCTATGCAGGAAGGAAGGCCGCTCCAGGTGGGGGCGGGCACAGCAGGTCTTGGATTCCCGGGGAGTTTGGTTGGGCTGGGGGAGGGACTAGCAGGCAGGCGGTGGGAAGACAGAGCATGGCTGAACCAGTTAAGCTTCTTGCACCCTCTGCCAGATTCACCTCCTAGAGGCCAGGCGAGCATGTCCACCCACTGCTCAGAGAACTTCCTGGCTCCCACGGGTGGCACCAACAAGCGCTCCCGTCCTCCGGCCCCAAGCAGCCTCCCCACGGACTTGGCAGGTGAGAGGGGATGCAGGGCAGCAGCCAGAGCATCTGACAGCTCGCCCCTAGCAAGGAGTTCACGGGTTCCCCTCCCTCTAAGAGTCCACTTCTATGACTTCCCTTCCCCCAGGAGCCCTCCGGGGTTCCTGTGGGGTCAGCAGGGGTGCTCCTGAGAGCAGAGGTGTCCAGGAACCTGGGAGGGCATTATGTACTCAGATTCACCCCTCCTGGGCTCACTGCCTCCACCCCCAAGGCCTGGAGGTTGTTAAAGTGCATTTTAGTCTTGTGTGGCTGGGGTGTGAGACACCAAGGACACGCGCCTCTCCCGAGTCCTGCGACTACAAAGGAAAGCGAGTCCCAGAAAAGGTTGGCCTGGCGGCGCTGCTCTGGCAGTGCTCATCTGCCCTCTGAGCAGGCTCCAGCTGGAGCTCACCGCCGCCTTCCGCTGTCGTTGCCTGCAGGGTCACCTCCTATTTATGGCACATTGCAGGGTAAAGAAAATGTCAGGCTTTTCTGCCCTCCCGCCATCAGGATAGATGATGGATCCTTGTCCTGAATGCATGCCTGATGGCGGGCACCTGGAGTAGGGTGTGGGCATAGGTAGATGCGATTCAGCTGAGCTAAGACTGTGCTTTTAAGGGCGGCGTCACGGGGGGACGCCAGCAGCAGCAGTAGAAGCAGCAGCAGTAGCAGTAGAAGCCGAAGCAGAAGCCAAAGCCGAAAGAAAAGCCGAGAAGCAGCAGAACGAACGCCAGAGAACCCAGATAGAGTGAAGACTTGCTGGGGGCTGGGAGGCCTGCCAGCCTCCCAGCCCCCCAGCCAGCACCCCTGCCTGCCATTTGCCTGGTGAACCCCAAATAAAAGACCTGCAAAACTACTGAGGACTCTGACTCCTCCTTTACCCGGTCTGCATGGGATCAGAAAACCTGCTCTGTGGCCTGTCCTGCCTCTACACACATGATACCAGTTTTCCATTTATGATGGCAATAGAAAGTTTCTCTCTTTTCAAGACATGAATTTCACATTAAAAAGTGAGGCAGCTTAAAGAAAACAATGACAAATGAGAGTTCAGGGAGAAAAAAAAGTTGATGATGAAGGGACCCAGGAGGCCGATGACCCACCCTAAGTCACATAGCAAGTTGAAGACACAGACGTGGCCACAGGTCCCTCTAGCCAGAGCTGAAGGATGTCTTGGGGTCTCTCCACTGTGCGACCCACAGTCACAGTGGGTCAACCCCTTGTTCCTTCGGAAAGTGTGGCTGCTCAGCAGCCGCTCACCCCCATGAGAAGCTCGACGGCAGCTGACGCTTCTCACCATTTTATGCTCACCTTGTTCTATTTGCTGGAACTCATGTCTTAGCTCACTCATTGCTCAAAACAACCCCCGGAGGTGGAGCCAAGTCAGACCATCAGCCCTGCATCTCAGGTGGGGCTCGGAGAGGTTAAATACGTTGTGCAAGGCCACAGAGCTCACACATGGTGGGGACAGGATTTGAACCTCCGTGGTCTGACCCCAGAGTCTTCAATCCACTTGGACTCTGAGACTCTGCTCCTTCACGGCATCAGAAACCCGGGCTGAAATGACCCCTTGAACGGCAGCTTAGAGAATTCACGGCAGCGGGTTCTCCAGCTTCTAACCTCACAAGAACACAATAGGCAAGTCATTAGCCATCAGCCTTTCCCTCTTTTTTCTGACGCCGTGTGTGTTCGGGGCCTGCTTCCTCTGCTGAAACAGGGACAATGACGCCTATCTCCTGGGCTGAGGAGTGGATGAGACTTGTGCCGGGCGTCATACACGGCTTCCCCTCTTCTCTAGCACTCATCCCAGCTAGAAACCACAGCAGGCCGGGGCCTCTTCAGTCCTGGGGGGGCTCCCCAAAGGAACAGCACTCTTGCTCCTCCAAAGACCATGTCTCCTGCAAACCCATTACTGAGACTGTGCAGCAGAGGCCTCCGCCCTGTGCTGCTGATGGGTGCCTGGCTGGGTCCTTGTCCCTGATGGAAGTCCGCGTCCTGGAGAAACAAGAATGGGTTTCGCAAGCCTGGATTCAGATTTATCAGATGTGGGTCTGATGAAGATTCTCGGTCCAGAACATGCCTCCACCGGTCCGTGCCAGGGGCCACGCAAGGCTGGATGTCTTCATGAGTCTTGCCAAGTCCAGGAACTGTCTGGACTATTATTTACTTAGTCTTTTAAATGAACATCTTTTTTTAACTCCAATTTTTTAAAAGGAACTTTTACGTCACTAGTATGAATATAAAACAGCATTATTTGTCATAAACAGAAGGCAATGCTAAAAATAAATTGAAAATTAAATTATTACCTCTAGCCAGGCAAGGCACCCCCTCCCCCACCCCTCTCACCCCCAAATTAAGCCTGGGCCTGGTGTCTGGTCTGAAGGGAAACGGAGCACGCACCCAGAGGTGGCAGCGCCGCAGCCTGCTCTTACTCAGCTTCTGCGCCCACGGCCTCCTGGGGACACCAATGACAGAGGACCCTGACTCAGGGGCATACTGGGGGTGTGGAAAGGAGGTCCAATTTGTCACCCCATAGCTGGGTAGCTGGGGTGAGTCACTGAAACCTCCCCAGCCTCAGTTTCCCTCCCTGTATAATGGAGCTAATGAGCCTAGGGCCGCATGCCCCAGGGGTGACGCCAGGGAAAGCCCTGGTGATGTGGGAGGGGCAGTTAACCACCCAGGCAAGTCCTGCCAGGAAGGAATCCCTGGAATGAAGCATTCCCTGGGGGCATGTGGGTGGGGGGTACTGAAACTGGAACAGCACCCCCAGGCAGGGGATGGCAGCCTGAGGGCTTGGGCCTCACAGACCTTGCCACTGAGTTGTCACCGGCCTTGCTCAATTCAAAGGCTGGTGACATGGAGATCCGTCCTTGGTCTTTGGGCCCAAGAAGAAGGGGGCCTAAGGAAAGGGAAGGGCTTCCGGGGTCCAAGCTCCTCTGGGTGTGACATGCGTGTCCTGCACTTTGTCGTCTACTGTAACCAGCCCTTCCGCAGGGGCTCTGTCCTCCCCCCTTCACAGAGAAGTCATGGGGGAGGCGCTTACTCATCCGAGGTAGAGCTGCGATTTAAACCCAAGTCCATCTTGACCACCAAGCCTCCAAGCAGCAGGTCTTGGGGCACGCGGAGATGGACTTCAATGACACCGCGTCACCACAGCAAGTGGGTTTTCTGTGAGACCTGACGATGGCCTGACGGTCGCCTCCCTTGTTAACCAAGAGCAGGCCAGAGGCCCGTGCCTGTGCTGGCTTGACTATCTGGTCAGAAATTAATGGCTTTGGCACTTGATACTTTGACCCACGCCAAGGGATACTGCTTTTCTTCTCAGTGACACAGACATTCTTTTAAATATAAATTCACAGGAAAAAAAAGATGTTAAAAAACCCCAAAGCATCCAAGCTAGTGAACTTAGTCACAAACTACAAGCTGCAAGAGGAGAGTAACTTAATGGTGTGGAGACCTGGCAGACCTGCCCAAGTCGAGGGGTCAGAGTCAACATCCGTGGAGATGGGGTGCACGGAGCAGGGCTATTGTCTGGTACTCCTGCCGAGAACGCATCCTCCGGCCCTAGTCTCAGGAAGCGATGTCAGGCACACCCGACAGAGGGGCGTCCTACAAAGTACCAGACTTGTCCCTTCAAAATGCGCATGTCAGCAAAGATAGACACAGGACCTGTCCAGACAGAAGACAATTGGAGTCACGTGACAATCAAGGTCATGGGGACCTGAAAGGGTCCTGGGCCCCAACTCCCTACTCTTCCCACCTCTTCTTATTGGGGACAGTGGCCACAGGGACAAGGGCTGAAACAGTCATAGACCAGACTGGGCATAGGGTAGGATTAATGTTCAAGTTGCTGATTTAGATGATGGTGCCCAAGTCGTGTCAATGAATGTTCTAGTTCTAAGGAAATACATGCGGAAATGTTTAGGAGCCAAAGGTCCCATTGTCTGCGATGTATTTTCAAGGCTTCAGAGAAGCAGCTGCACATATGTGTCTGCGCACATGTCACGCACAGTGAGCACGTGGAGCACCCGTGAGCAAATGTGGCCAATGATACTTGTTGCAGCGGGTGAATGTGGGTGAAGTTTATATGGGAATTCTTTATATTTTTCTTGCAACTTTTCTATAATTGCAAAATTATTGCAAAGTACAGTGAAAAGGAGGCAGTGTGCATATGAAGCAGGCCTGGTGGATGCCGTGAGTGGTGCTCAAAAGTTGGCAGGGTGTTGGGGTCCTCTCCCTGGAGGGTCCCCCACTCCCAAACACACCCTGCAGCACCTCAGTACTGGGGCCAGAGGGTCAGCTGTCTTACTCAGTGGTGTAACTTTGGCCCGTCATTTCCCCTGGGCCTCAGTTTATTTAGTTGTGAGACCAGCTAGAGAAGCCAATCCCTTTGTGGTCCTCTTTTCCCCAAAGCAGACTGTGCTTCCCAAAGCCCCAGGAGGGAAAGGCATCAGGTGAACCAGGCATACAAATGGGCCCTCTGAGAAGTGCCCTTCATTTCTTAGTTCAAGAAGACAGACGCAAGGCTGTGAGGGGTCCCCTGGATGAAATCTCCAGTTTGCATAACTTGGGGCGATGAGAGCCGGCACTCAGCTGTCTTGGGACAGATACTGATATCTTCTTCTGTCCAAGCTGGTGGCTGGCATCAATGCACTCTGTGGCCAGTGCTCTTCTGGGCGAGCTCGTGTCAGGTCAAAGGTGGAGAGTCAGCCTGGCCTGGGGTGTGCCACGTGTCTCTGGTCTGGATGACAGTCAGTCAGTTCCCCACCGCCTGGTTCCACATGCACCCTGACCCCTACCCTGGCCCTGCCCCCTAGAAGGTTTGGATAGCCACACAGCGCAGTAACATCAACACCTGGGGGGTGCTGGTAATGGCACAGCCAAGACAGGCCTGGGGAGAGAAGGGCAGGGGCTCCTGAGGAGCAGCTGTGGTGGCTACAGAGGCCTGGGAAACCCTGTAATCAGTAGACCGATGGGCCTGGCTGCCCTTCCCTCCAAATCTGAGTGGCACCAGGCCACGTTGATTCTGCAGCAACATTCCCCAGTCTTTCCGGCTCCTGCAGCGTGGCTCCCCGCTCAAAGTCCTCCCTCGGTGGTGACGAGAGGCTGGCAGGCAGCAGCGGAGGGACAAATCAATCCAGCTGATGCCTGGGCATCAGAACTGCTGGGATGCCAGGACGCTCCCTGGCTCCCAGGCCAGCCGCAGAGGCCTGTCCTCCGGGAAGGAGGGCGCTCCCAACCCCCAACTCCCTGCTCCTGTGCAATGATTAATACTTCAGGAGAACCCTAGGGCTCCAGAGCTGGGGGCCTTGGGAGAACACAGGGAAGTGGGAAATGTCTCCCGAGGGCCCCAAGCCAGGAAGGCCAAGTGGGGAGTGGGCCCCAGACCTGGCCCTACCCAGCAGGCAGGCAGCCAGTCCTCTTTTGCTCAGCGTGGGAGATGAATATTCAGGCAAGAGAGTAAGAGCGGGTTTACACATTCACAAGGGCCTAAGTGTGCACTGTCCATTAGATTTGACTGTTAATGACAAGAGCGATTAATATTAAGCTATCACTTAGCAGCCATAGGAGTCTAAGAGCTTGGCATGTATCTCATTTTCTGTTCACATGGAGGTAGATTGTATCAGCCCCGCTTTATAGATGAGCGAACCGATACCCAGGGCTGGACACAGCACGCCCGAGGTCCAGGCTAGGATCAGCCTCAGTCATTTGAAACTTGGGCCCCTGCTCCTAATCACCACCCCAATATCCCCTCCTTAAGAGGGTGCTCAACGGCACTGGAAGAGATGAATTATGTGGCTACACACATAAGAGAAAAGAGAGACAGGGAGTGAGCAGGACCGAGGCCCCACAGCCAGGGGCACCCCAGGCCCTCTGTGGGTAGTTCCTGAACTGGCTTGTGTGTAACATGAGAACGAGTCCACTGGAGGAGAAGCAAGAGAGATCTGACTGTCAGTGGCTCTCCTGCTTATGGAAAGAGGTCTGGAGATGAGGTGCAGTGAGACCAGAACTGTCCCCAAGTCTGGGCTCCCCAGCTTCTTGGGGTTGGCCAAGCAGCCTTTGCTTAGGCTGGGGAGTGGGGAGGAGGGAAAGCTGTGGGGGCCTCTGTCATGTCTCAGGCTGCAGGCCCAGGGCTCTTGCCTCCCAGGGTCAGGCCCTGTCCTCTGAAAGCTTTGCAAAAGGGCCCCCAGGAGGCACCCCTCCTGGTCTTTCTGCTAGAACAGCATTTGCTACAAAATACGTGGAAGCATTTGGGCTTAGTTTTTGGTTGGGATGTGCCAATGTTTTCATTTGGAAGGGAAACTGTTTCTGTTGATGTAGTGAAGAGATAAAGCAAGACATTGTTCACCACCTCCTACTGTCCGAAAGTCAAGTGCTTGACTTGGGGGCAAGGATGCATCCTGGGATCCCCAGGGTCTGGCAGAAGAGCAGGCAGAACCAGGACCAATGTTTGTTGAATGACTGAGTGAGTGAATACACAAAGGGCCTAGAACCCTGTGTGGTATACGCTCAACATTCAGTAGGGGTTTTGAGTGGCTACAAAAGACCCTACCACCCAAAGTGCTCTTGGTTTGCTCTTGTTTCTCCATTAACCCTGCGGCCTCTAAGACTCCCTCAGCTCTGGCCTGAGCAACTGGACAGCTCTGCCTGCCTGCCTGCTTCTGAGCTTGCCCTCCAGCCCACTCTGCCCACAACCACCGAAGTCATCTTCACAAGAGGCGACTGGGCCTTGTGTGGTTCATGGTCTGAAACCTTCTGATGACTTTCCATTGTTCATGGCTATGGCCTCCCAGGCCTCCCATGGTCTGCCCTGGCCCGCACCCCTCACCTCTCCTGGAACCTCTCTAGCCTCTTTTTGGGTACTAGAAGAAACAATTCTTTCCACCCCAGCGGCTCCCTTGGCCTGACTGCTTTTCTCCACATCTTCATGTCTGGCTCCTACCAGTTTAGGGCTTAGCTCAAGTGCGTCATCTCCTTGGAGGGGCCTTCTCTGAGCCTCCCACCTAAAGCAGCCCGTCTCTACTCTCATCTGTACACATTTCTCAAGCACCTACTAGATGCCAGGCGTTGGCTAAGTGCTGGGGAAACGGCGGTCCCCACAGGGGATGCCTGAGCCCTGACGCACCTTCCTTGCTCTCACACATCAGATGCTCTTGTTTGGGAACCTGTTTGTCTTTCTCACCAGGCGCCAAGAGGGCCTGGGCCGAGTCTGTCTTGTTCACAGTCAGTCCTCAGTCATCATTTGTTCAATAAACAAATCGATGGAAGCAGGCAGCTGGGCTGAGGGCAGAGCAGCTGAGGCTCCTCTGGAATCAGCTCTGGTGAGACGGCGCTGAGCTCAAGTAAGGCCTTGTTCAAAGAAATCTCAGTGTCGACTCCTGGTGAAACCCCGGATCCCAAAACTATGGGCAGCAAGTCCTGTCCTGCATCACCCTGACTATGGTAAACTTGGCAAAGGCGGATAACAGCGGAAAGGGGTGACGCCTGCATGGGGTGAGGTGAACAGTGATCATTTCCTAAAAGGAGCCCCTACCCCCTACCTCACTGTTCACCCCCATGCCCACTTAGTCCTGTGCCCAGCAACACTCCAGTACCGCCCAGCTAAGGGTTCAGCTGAGGGGTCCTGCATGCCCGAGGCCCCTCACCCACCAACAGCCTGCCTGCCTCTAATCCAGCCGCCTCACTTCCTGGCTGTGTGACTTTGACTAACTCTTTTTCCTCCCTGGAGCTTCATTTTCTTCCCACACAACTAGACACAAGTTTCCTGATCACAGCCCAGAGGCAGGACACCTCAGTGCAGGGATGGGGGTTCCTTTTCTACCAGCCCAAAAGAACCCCCGGGCCTTGTAAACACAGCCAGCAAAGCCAGCCCCACCGCCAACCCCCAGCTGGCCTGGACCAAGAAGGCGGTCTGTGATATCAGCGGCCCCTGCAGATCGGAGCTGCAGAACTGCCGAGCTGGGGCACCCTGAAACCCGACTCCAAACAGCAGCAAATCCAAGGCCAAAAGGAAGTGCCGGGTTTTTCCCGTCACAGCTTGGCTGGGAGCCCTTGCTCGGGTCCCACCCGGTCCCCCATGGGGCCACAGGACAAAGGTGGCCAGTGCCTGGTTCCTTATTTCTTCTAATACTCGGAGTCCTTATCCTCCCAGAACTAGGGAGAATCCCCCCAAAGCCAAGGTCACCATCAAGTCAGACTGAGGTTGGGGGATGAGGTGACAGCTTTGCCTCAAAAGGATTTGGGTGGAAAGGTTTTCCCCACAAGTTGTGGCAGTAGGTATGTGCCATCGCACCCCAAATGCCACTTAGGGGCTGCCCCCTTCCCTCTTTTGTATCACCTTTGCTGAGAGAGGGAACCTTCTGGCCTCAGAAAAGTGCTTAAGAGGAGCTTAGCCCTGTCTGGCATCCAACCAGACCTGGAGGAGGTGGCTGGAGGCCTGGGGATGCTCCCCCTCCTCTGCTGGCACCCACCAGCCCTCATCCCGCCCTGAGAGGGCACTTACAGGCCTCGGAGGCCAGAGAGGGCCTCGTCCTGGGGATCCCATCCCCGGTGGAACGGTGTTCCCCAACAGCAGCGGCGGCATGATTTGGGTGGCTGGTCCAGGTTGAGGGTTGCAGGTGGGGGGTGGGAGAGGTTGAGGGGTCGCAGCCCAGCCTACTCCAGGTAACCGTCGAAGACGTCCAGCTCTGAGTCGGCTTCGTAGAGCCCCGAGCCGGGGTCGGAGAGCACGCCGAGGTCCACCAGCGCCTGGTCCATGTCCTCGGGCAGGAAGACCAGGCCCACGTTGAGGACGATGTACTCCATGAGGAAGGCGTAGTACAGGATCAGCACGTTGACGAAGAACAGCCCCACGTAGAACATAGAGGGCAGCAGCAGCGGCGGGACGTAGGGGACCAGGGGGCCCAGAGCGTCCAGGTGGGCCGCGACCCGGGCGCCGGGCATGCAGGGGGCGGCGGGGCGGCGGGGCCGGGCTCCGATCCTGGCGACTCAGCCGCTGCGGCGCCCGGGCGGCCGGCGAGGGGGCAGCGCAGCCATCCGGGGCCGCCCCGGGGAGCGATCAGGCGGCGCTGGACCCCGGCGGTGCCTCCGGGGACGGGCGGCGGCCCCCGAGCCGTGCCAGGCAGGGTCACGGTCCCCCCCACCGACCCGATGTGCCCGCAAGGCCTCGCGATCCCCCGCGGCCAGGAGGGCCCCGCGGTCCGCAAGTGGCCAGCGGCTGCCCGGATCCTCCGACGCGCGCGGCTTGCGCTCCCCGGCCCTGGCGGCGCCGGCGGGGTCCCCACGGCGGCTCAGCGCGCGGGGCCGACCCCGGCCGTCCTCTCTGCAGCCCGGCGGGCCCTGGCCTCGAGCCCCCTCCGCGTCCCCGCGGGCCCAGCGCCCATGGCTGCGGCCGCCGCGTCGCCCTCCTGGTCGAGCTCCGAGCGCCGCCTCCGGAGCCGCCCCGCGCTCATTGGCCGGCCGCGCCCGCCGCGCGCATTGGCCGGAGCCGTCCCGGGGCGGGTACCGCCGCGCCCCGCCTCCCCCGGCCCGGCCCGGCCCGGCCCGGCCCCGGAGCTGCTTTCCTCGCTCGCAGCTCCGCGCCGAGGTCACAGGCATCCGCTTGCCTGCGATGGGGGGAGCGAGACCCAGCAGCGCCCAAACCAGGAGCCTCAGGCTGCAAATACTGAAGCAGCCGCGCGCTTCCTCTGCGCTTTGCTGGGCTTGGGTCCGCGCCAAGCCTGAGACTCGGTTTACCAAAGGAAAACAGGCGGGGTGGGGGCGGAATGGTGGGCTCTGCCAGGGAAAATCTCCGACTTTCCCAAAGTGCCCATGTTTCGTGGTAGGGAAGATCCGTGTTCCCTTTAGCGCTCCAAATTCTGGCTGCAAGAAGGTCCGCCCATTGCGGGGTCTGCATAAGAAAGCCTAGGGACCCCTGAGTGAAGAGATTCCCAGGCAGGGCAGACTTCAGCAGTAGGTTTGCCTTTTGAGCGCTTCGGCTTTGTAAAGCATGTTTAAAAACATTAGTAATGCACCTGGTTAAAAACATTGAAACTGGGCCTCCCTGGTGGCGCAGGCGGTTGGGCGCAGCGCTGTGGAGCTGTCCGCAGCCCCTGCAGTGCTGGTTCGATCCCCGCCGGCCGCGGAGCAACCCACAAGGCGAGGCAGACCTCTCCTGTCTCCCCGCTGCTCCCCTCAGCAGTGTGTTTCGGTCAGTCTGCCTGTTCTGTTCCCCACTCTGTCTCTGTGAATTCTCTCACCCTCCCGCACATCTGGCCTGTACCCTGGTTCTTGTATAAATAAAATCAAAATAAATCTTTTTTAAAAAATTTGAAACAATCAAGAAGTGCACAGAAAAGCGAATTTCTCTTCCAGTCACTGATTCCCCCCACATACACCCCACCTTTTCCTGGGCAACCCTTGTAAATATGCTTCAAGAGACTGATCTTGTCTAAAGCACCTCCAAAGCCCTTCAACAAACTTTTAAATCTCAGATGAGCTGGGGTTTTACATCCAATGCTTGACTGAAGTCGTAGAGGGGCAGTGTAGTATTTTGTCCCATTTTAAGATGAGAAAACAGATGTCTGGAAAAATGGAGGGATCCTGGAAGCTGCAGGGCCTGAGTTCCTTTGGAAACCAGAACCTGCCTTTTTTCTCCAAATGACTGTTCCTTTAGATGAATTAGGGCAAGCCATTAACTCTACTGTTCTCCGTTCCCAAACTAGCTGATAAAGGTGGAACAAAACTTCATTTATTCAGTCACTATCAGTATTTTTTGAACACCTATTATGCACCAAGCCTGATGCTTAGGCATTGGGGAGAACGTCGGCAACTGGCCCAGTTCTGTCCAGACCACAGTTAACAGGATGGAGTAGGTCCTACATAACTAGAAGGTGTAAATGTGAATGAATGAATGAATGAATGGTGAGCAGGGCAATTTTACCTCCATGGAGTTCCCTAATCTCCAACATAATTTTAGCTACATCTTGGCTTTTGTGGGAATTTGGATGCTTCCTGATTATTATCATTTGTTAACGTGGGATTTTGGAAATGGCTTGGATTTTGGGCGAAGACCAGAAATATTCTCTGACAGTACAGGATGTTCGGTTTCGGTAGGTCGTTGCTTGGGGTCTTTCAATGTTTATTTTTTAAATGAAGTTTGGGGGGCAGGGATAAGCGGGAGGCCGATTGCTACCTATTTGCGCAGTTTGACTTACCGAGGAATAGTAATAAGGGTGCCTGGGATTGCAGGCTGGTTCTCCCACTTAGGAACTGCAGGACCTGGGGCAAGTCAGCCTCTGGGGTTCAGAGGCCTCCACGATAAAATAGGAATAATAATTGTACTCACTTCATACGATTGCTGTGAGATTTAGAAAAAATATCTATATGAAGCGCTTAGGACAATGACACATAGTATAAGCCACAAAAATAGCTATTCTTATTCTCATAACACTAATAACTGGTAATACCGCGGTTCTTTTTCTCACGCATCCTCACCGAGTCCCTCCCCGTAGCTCCGCCCACAGGTTTCCCAGCCCCGCCCCCTCGGCGCACACTGCGACTCTCCGCCTCTGGCTCCGCCCCTTTTGGAAGCCGGCAGGCCCGCAGTCGCGTGATGCACGCTGGGCCTTGTAGTTCCTTCGCAGAGTCCTGTCGGCAGGGGCCTCGCGGGCGAACTACATTTCCCAGCGTTCCTCGTGACGGCGGCCGTAAAGCGCGGCGGTCGAACGGCCGGTTCCGGCTGAATGTCAGTGCCGGGCTGTGGGCCGGGGAGGAAGGTGGTTGGCGGTGCCTCCACCACCTCCGCCGCTGCCCGATCGGTTTGTGCTGCCGCCGAGGGCGCCCTGCCCCTCGAACGTTCGGGCATGAGACCGTGAGGCCAGCGACGGGCCGGGACCGCCGACATGTTTGGCCGCTCGCGGAGCTGGGTGGGCGGGGGCCACGGCAAGTCCTCCCGCAACATCCACTCCTTGGACCACCTCAAGTGAGTGTGTTGGGGGCGCTGGGGGAGGCCGCGGGGCTGGGCTTGGGGGTCGGGGCGCACCGCCCGGACCGGGGGCGCTGGGAGATGGAGGGCGAGAGAGGCGCCGGGCAAAGGCTGGAGGTATGTGGGGTTGTTCCGAGCGAGGGCTTCAGAGTCAGAGCGCCCGGGTTCGAACCCTGACCCCGTCGCTCCTCGCTGTGTGACCTTGGGCTAGTCGCTTAGCCTCCCAGAATCACAGGATTCCCCTCTGGAGGGTAAGGGAATGAGATCTCCGTTTATGGACCTTCGCTCTTGGGGGCGGGCATCGGAAGGTGGGCACCAAGCCTCCCGGAGTGGAACAGCTTAGGGGTCAGAGGTCTGGGTCCCCGAGCCCCACTTATGTGGATTAGCATCTAAGCGTGTGGATTTAGACTGAAGTGTCCTCGGTTATAAAATGGTTTTTGTGACCGCACCTGTTCCGTGCACTTGGTTCAAAGGCTGGACGAGAGAATGCACATGAAACTGGAAGCACTTACAAGTGCTCAGTGCAAGACAGTCATTGAAAAACAAACCGTTTGGGGGAGGATGTTTAAGGAGGGAGTATCCAAAGTAGAGCTCTGGAGGAGGACATGTGGCAATTGGAGTCCTGGGGAGCAGGAGGGCACACAGTGGCTTGGTAGTCACACCTGCATTCTAATCTTGATTCCACCACTTAATGGCTGTCTGACCTTGGACAAATGGCTTCACCTCTCTGAGCCTCTGACTCTCCCATCTGCCTATGGGGATGCTGGGCCAGGACTCAGTAATGCGATGCTGAGAAAGAGGTCAGTAGTGGCCCATGGTGATAGTTGTGTTTATCAGCCAGGCAAGGCCTTCCCAGACCACCCTACCCAGATTACTTCCCCAGTCCCCATTCCTTTCTGGCAGATCTTTCTCTTGATTTCATTCAGTGCATCCCCACTATCTGCAGTTATCTTGTTTGTTTTCACTTCTTTTCTGTCTGTTGCTAAACTGCTACCTTTAAGGGAGCAAAGACTGCTTGTTTTGCTCACAACTGTGAGCCTCTATTCCTAGTATCTATTGCTATGCCTGGCTCACAGTAGGAGCTCAATGGATACTTAAAGAATGAAAAAATTGAATGAATTAAGGAGAGATGCAGAGCGTGCACACAGAGTGTTGGACTTGGGGGGGTGGGCGTGGAACAGAGAGCTCTTTGAGGAGGGAATGACTTCAGGAAGGAAAATATATTGGCATTGTTGGAGGAGACCTAGGAAGGATGGGCAAACCTTTGGTAATAAGAATAAGAGGGAGTTCCTGAGATTACTAAAGGGAAGGAAGAAGGATGACGGAGAGAGGAGGGGAACAGTAGGAGGAAGGCAGAGGCCCATGGAAAGGATTGGTAATAGAGAAATTAATTGGGGACCTCCCATTTGGCTGGGGCTGGGGGTGCTATGTTTCTTAGATGCTATCCTTTCTAGGGTAGAGGAGGCATGAATAAATGTTTGTGAGTCTCAGAAAGATTGGGGGACAGGAGGAGTCATTATATGGTGAGGGATGGTTTTGGGGAGTGGTGGTGAGAGAAGATTTAGGAAGGAGAGAAGCCCTGGACCAGGATGCAAGTGTATAGGGAAGCAGGAATCTTAAAGGCCAGGGCTGCTGGCCTGGAAAGGGAGGAGCTTAAGGATTTCAGGAATTTATAGTGGGTGGATGTGGCGAAGAAGGGGGAGGGTGGGAATCTATAGAAGTAGGGGGCTCCTGCCTGCACTCAGCTTCCTGCAGACTCTCAGCTAGCTCTATCTGAGTCTAGCCAGTCTAACTCACTTGAATAATTATTGAGAGCATTTTCGGAGTCAGGCACTTGCTAAGGACTTCCTGTGCATTATTTCCTTCAGTCCTCACAAGTCTGTCAGTTATAGGAACTACTATTGTTTCCACTTTATAGAAATGGAAACTAAGGTTCAAAGAGGTTAAATCACTTGCCCCAACGTGACAACAGCTGGAAAGTGTGAAAGCCAGGGTTTGACTTCTGAGCTTGCACTCTTGACACTGCCTTTTAAAATAAAACTTCCCTCTAAGTTAGTTTGGGATACTGAGCTGAGTCTGACCACCCAATAGGGCATCTTTGCCTTCCTGCCAGCCAGGTGCTCTTTGGAAACCCGAGCTGCCTGCCCTGGATCAAGCATATCAACTTAATCCATATTACAGCCTGAAGAACCTGGCAGGTAGTGTGTTGGTGTGGGGCTTAGAAGATCCCAAAGTGACTTGGACAGAGTGCCACCAACAGCTGGCAGGCATCCCCAGCACTTGTGCTGCTTCCCTCTGGGCCCGGATGGTGAAAATCTTGGGCGCTGGGCCCAGCACAGTGCCGTCCCTGAGGGAGTTTGTAGGCAGCTGTAGAGCCAGTGACTGTCCAATGCCACAAAAGCTGGGATCGCCCTGGGCTCAGGGTTCTGCAGGAATCTTTCTAGGAAGCTCTCTGGGGAAGACACACCAGAACAGTCTTCACTGTGTGGGACAGCACAGTGTGGAAGGGGACCCGGGAGCTGTGGATCGTCACAGGGGGCCAGCGGTTGTGGGGAATGTGGCAGAGTGCTGGGGGGGCTTCCCCTAACATGTAGAGTGAGCGGCTGCCTCTGGGGGCCTGCGGCAGACCAGGTTCCCAGGTGCTGGGCCTGTCTATCAGTGCTAAAACTGGGGAAGTCCTGGGCAATAGTAAAAATCAGTCACATTATCAGTGACCAATGACAAGTAACAGTTCCTAACACACCCTTGCCTTGACTTAGGGCACTGGTGGTAGAGAGGCATGATTAAGATATTTAAAAGAATTTAGGATTTGCATTTTTTTTCCACACAAACCATCTGGGAGCCCTCCCTTTTAAAAATAGACTTTATTTTTTAGAACAGTTTGAGACTAACAGAAAAATTGAGAAAATAATGCAGAGAATTGGAAACTCTTTTTGAACACATTCTTCAAAACATCCCCAGCTTTCAAACTGAAAAGGACTCTTCCTGTTAGATGGGTTTTACTTTTGTTAAATAATGGAAAATACTTTTGTTAAATAATGGAAAACTTGCCACTCATGGTCTTGGTCTACCAGACTGAATTTGTGGTTAGTTGAGGCAGGGTGATATAGTCAGGAGGTTATTTGTTCCATCTCGTGAGTGGCTAATTGCCAGACTAGCAGCAAGGCTGCAGCGTTGATCAACATATGCCACCAGCAAGCAGAACCTTTACTGAAGGACTCGTTTGATTGCAACCAAAACATAAGTGTGTGTCCACACACTGATAGCATTTTTTTGCAATTGTGCTGTGCCCTCAATTCTGATCAGCTTTGTGTGTGGGGAAAGACTCCTGGTGCAAGTGGCAGACACCCTGCTGGAGTTGCCTTACACCCCAGATGGGATTGATGGGCACCTGTCCCTGAGCAGTCTGTCCTGGCTAAACCATGGCTGGGGCCAGGTGTTCGCAGAAGCTGTCAGCATCTGCCTCGTTCCAGTTCTTGTTTCTTCTTCCTTCTGTGTTGGTGTCATCCTCAGGCAGGCTCCAGGCTCACATCACGTCAGCTTAGCGATTCCTGGAGAAGAGAAAGCTGCTTTCTGAGCCTTGCCAGCTCAAGTCTGGAAGTGAGCATCGTTGCACCAACCTGGGGTCTCACACCCATCCCTGAGTTACTGCGCAGGGGTCATGGGGTACTCCAACTGGCCCTGCCATGGAGCCAGGGTGGCATCAGCTTTGCCTAAGCACATGGACAGAGAATGCAAAATAGGGCTGGCCCTCCCCATGGGAAAATCAGGGATTCTTACCCCAAAAGAAGAAAAATGTTACCTACCAGGCAGGTGCTCACCCTCTCTTGGTATTTTCCACTTTTGCCAAAGATAGCGCCGATATTTTTAGAGTCTGGCATATAATATTGCCAGGTTTGCTTGCTTTGAATATTGTGTTCACCATATCACACATAGTGGGTCTGAGGCATCTGTGATGTCAAGTCCAAGTTCTTCTTTTGGGCCTTCAGAATGCCTCTGACTCTGGTCCCTCCCCTCTCTTGTGGGACACAGAGGTAGGTGCATTAATGCAGGCTGGAGGTCCAGAGCACCCTCGGCAAGCAGACAGCCAGTTAAGTGGAGGTCTGAGGACTGAGTGGTTGTGACCAGGTAGCTGCTGGGAGCTGGGGGGGTCAGGGGAGAGCAGGTAGAAGGGAGGATGCTTCAGGTATAGGAAACAGCATTTGGGAAGCCTGGAGGAAGGGACTCAGGTGGCTCAGCAAAAGGGTGTATGTGGGGTGAGAGGAGGTACAGGACCCGAGAGCAGAGTGGTGAGCTGAGAGGTCACCAAGCCAGGGCCTGCTGGGTCTGTAAAGCCTGCTAAGGGATTTGGTCATTAGGCCGAGACCAGTGGGAGTCCTGGGAGGGTTCTGAGGCACACTGTAGTCTGGCCAGTTTGGAAATGGATTGGAGGAGGGCCAGGCTGGAGGTTCGGCATCCACTTGAGGGGGCTGCTGTCTCTGTTAAGTTATGCTGTCACCCCAGAATATTTCTCCTGACATTTTGAGTAGATGGTCCTTTTTCACACACTGTTACACACGCCTCACATGTTCACCTGTCTGTGTCTTGCTTTTTCCACTTAAGCTTCTGTCTCTTTTCTTCCTGCCCATAGAAATGCCTAACTGTACCCTGACAAGGCCAGTTCTTCCATAAAAATTGCCCTGGTGACTTCAGCCCATGCAGGTTTTCCTGTCTCTCTCCTTCGCTTGTCCTTACCCCTGCGCTCCTGCTTTGCTAGCACATGAGCACATGCAGCCTCCTCCTGAGAGGCAGGCCAGCTGGTAGGTGCTGCGAGCGCTTTGAGTTTTATTCCACCTCGAGTGGGATCCCCGGGCAGCTGGCTCAGTCGCGTATGCTTTGTTGTGTGTTTGTCTGTCTCTCCCTGCTTGAACCGAAGCTCCTTGAGGACAGGTCCTATGTGGCCCGTTCACCTGGGATTGTCAGGTGCCAGCACAGGGTCTGTCTGGCTCTCTCTCAGTGATCACGGACGGGCACATGAAATGCCACTGGGTGGATGAAAAAGCAGCTTCTGGCTTTTCTTAGCCCTCTTGCTCCTCCGGCGCGGCCACAGTGCTGTGCTAGAGCTGTGGCTTTTTCCAGGGCTGAAAGCCCTGCCTGGGAGTGCCAGCTCTCAGCGTCTCTCAGACCCAGCCTCATCCAATGACCCAGTTGGACATCTTTGGGGGATGAGTCATTAGGAGGAGCAGCGCCTGGAACACCTTTCCCTAATCCTCTGGTCTGATTCGCCCTGCGTGCAGCTGTTCCTGGTTCTGCGGGCCAGAAGGCTGGACACTGATTGAGTGCAGGTTTTCAAGGCACAGAGTAGAGCATTCTGGGGAACATCTGAGTAGGCCAGTCAGACCCAGGCCCTGTTTGTCCCCATTTTTCCTATACCTAGACATTGTTATGGGGGGCTGAGGCTGACGTGCTTAGGGAGAGCGGATTGCTAGTCCCTCTGGGCCCCTGTCATTCCTCATCCTTTCTCACTCTCGCAGATAAGTTTCAGGATCTTCCAATAGGAGCCTCCTAAGAGCATATTCTGACACAAATCATCAAACTTGTATGAACTTGAACTTGGCATGTCTGTGTCTGTCTCGGTAATGAAGTGGACTTTACTATTATGGACTGTCATGCTTCCATGTGAAGAAGGGACTCTCTTGAGAACACAGGGTCGGTGGAGGCAGGATTGTTTACCATCCATCGTCCTTGGTGATGAGCCTCTAGTGGGTTGGCTGCGCCTTGGCAACGGACTGAAGTGTTTCTGAGCTCTGGGCATTTCAAACTCTTAAGCTTCTGTCCAAGTAGAGTGTGCGCATGTCAGAGCCTGGTATTGGGGTTCTGCAGAGCTTCTGTTAGAACTATCTTAATGCTGGCTCTTTTTCAGAGAAAGGTCAGTTATCAGGACTTACCTGAGGCTCTGGTATGTACCTCAGTGCCTTGTTCCTCTGTATGTAGTTTATTTGGTTTTCTTGGATGCTGGGCCTTCTTTTCTAAGGAAAAATATCCTTAGTTCTGGTTCTCCTCTCTTCCCCCCCAGTTATTGATTTGCCAATCATTTGCATAACTAATTTGGGATGGACAACTCACCTTCGTAGGTATGCGTGCCTTACTCTCCCTTCGCCAGAGCTCCCCTGTGCATTCTTGACTTCATGCAAATGCTCGGCTGATAAAAGTGCTGTCTGTATTTGCATTCTTTATACTATAGTGCTTATAAGCAGTGGGGTTGGAATCAGATTGAGTGCCCTGCCTCAGAACTCAGGGCAGGTCTTAGCCTCCCAGAGCCCCAGCTCCCTGGTGCATCAACCCTGCAGGGCTGCTGTGAGGGGCTGATGAGTGAATACATTATACTAGCAGGAGGCTCATTAGGAGGCTGCAACTGTCATCATGATGATGATGATAAAAATGCACACATACAGAGGATGAGAGAAAATGCCATCATTGTAAAAGAAAAATCTTAATTTGCTGGGTTTAAGCACCCAAAGTAAATGGTTCCTTCCTTGGGAATTATCTGGAGAGGACACAGCTTTGCACACAGAGGTGGCCGTCCTAGAAATATTATAGATTATCTAAACAATTAGGAAAGTATTCCCAGCAACAGAGTAACTCTGTTTTCCTTTCAATGGTGTATTTTGTAGCCATTGTAGGTACTTGCAAACAGTTGTATTGACAATAAAGGCAACAAATGCTTTCATTTTAGCCAGAGGTGAGAAATAGGATGGGTGTAGAAAGGGGCATGCTAGTGTTCATCTATGTGAATATCCACAGTGAAGAAAAAGACCCCAGAGCCTGCATCATACGGAGGCTCCAGCATTGACTGTCACTCAGCAGAGGCATGATGGACAATTGCTGCTTCTTTTGTTGTGGTTGAAGTTTCTAACCTTTTTAAAATGAATGCTACATTTACAATCAGGAAGTTACTAACGCATACTACTATCTCAGAGGTAGCTGAATTACTGGATTTACTAAGCTCTAGATATTAGGCCTTGATCCCTTCAGCTTTCTTTCCCCCCCCAGTGCATTTATGCATTTATGCACTGAGGGTCTCTTCTGCGTGCTAGGACCTCAGGAGATGAGCAGATGAACAAGGTGCAGACATAATCATCAGGGAGCTTTAGGGCTTGAGATCAGGTTATCTGCCCCTAACAGCATTTAGACAATGTTGAAAATGTCCAACTCTACCATGTACAATAGCATCAAAAAACATCAAATACCTTAGGAATAAACCTAACAGAAGATGTGCAAAACCTTTATCCAGCAAACTCTGAAAGCAATGTAGTCCCTGTCACGTTACTCGATGGCAAAGATGTCCATTCTCTCCATATTTAGCAGCAGATGTAGGGCAATGTAAAAGGGACTCTTAGCAGGTATTTTTGTGGAAATTTGGAGGTGATTTTTAAATTTATATGGAGAGGCAAAGCATCTAAAATAGCCAATGTAATGCTGGAAAAGCAGCAGGAGAGAGTTACAGGACTTACGTGATCACCTAGCAAGATTTACTGTACACTGCAGTCACCTGGCACATGGTGTTGGCACAGAGGCAGATGACCCAATGAATGGCCCTGCAGCACCCAGAAGGAGCCCCACACGCATAGCCATCTGATGAACGGCAAACGTGATGCTGGAGGGAGTGGGAGAAGTGAGGACCTTTTCAGTAGGTGTTGCTGAGTCAACTAGTTTCCCATATAGAAACAGCAAATTTGGTCAATACCGTAAAACACACACAGATTGTTCCAGATGTACTCTAAGTCCAGAGGCAAAGGTAAAACAGTAACTTTTAAATAAGAAAACAATATTTCTTTATGACCTTAGGGTAGGTAAGGATTTCTTTTTTTTTTTAATTTGTTTATTTATATATGCATAGAAGAACTGGGGTACAGGCCTGAGGTGCAGGGAGTGAGAGATTCTCCAGAGAGAGTGGAGCAGAACAAGTGGATCTACTGAAATACACTGCTAGGGGGAGCAGCGGAAGAGACAGGAGAGGTCTGTTATGCCATCTGTCGGTCAGCTCCCTGGCCGAGATCGAACTTGTGCTGCAGTGGTGATAGCTTCATAGTGCTGAGACTTAACCCCTACACCACCAGGGAAGCCCGGTAAGAATTTGTTAAGCAAGATACAAAATACACAATCCAAGGGAAAGACTGATAACTCAGACTGCATCAAAATCATCAAAAAACCACTGCAGAGAGTAAAAGGCACATCACATTCAGAAAGGATACATACTTGTGTTCAGAACACACACAGAGCTCGATCAGCAAACGACACCTAATAAGAAATGAGCAAAAGTCTTGCATAGGCACTTCACAAAAGCAGATATTCAAGTAGCCCATAACATCTGAAACAGTGCTCAACTTCGTCCATGTTCAGGACATAAAACGCCAATGTGATATCACCATTTACCTGCTATATTGCCCCCCTCTCCCCGCCCCTGCAAAAAAGGCAAGGATAGCAAGAGTTGGAGAGGCAGCAGGCGGGCCTCTGCTCTCAGACCAAGTCTCTGGCCATCAGGGAGTGGGCCAGCTGCGCAAACCCCCCAGCTGCTGTCCATGTGCTAACCACATGCGTGTCCCAGTTATTCCCAGTAGGAGGATCATAGAGCCAGACCCTGTACCGCACTTGGAGCTCCTAGAATCTTCTTTCAGGACTTACCACCTGCCCTTTCCCCGGGTTTGTTTGTAAGGGCCTCATAGTTACTAGACTTTTTTTTTGCAGAGATTACTGAACAAAAGCAATGATGAGAACAGCAACAGAAGTGTGATAGCACATTATCCTGCAGGCAGGGCAACACCAGCTGGGAAGGCTGCCTCTGCGCTGCACAGTGGGCAGTGCCTGTCGCCAGGACGTGGGCATGGGGCACGCTGTGGCCTGCATGGTGCAGGGGCTCTCAGGCTTTCGTGGGCACTGGAGGCTCTGGAGTCAGATTCTGTGGGTCGTGTTCTGTGATCCTGGGGTGAGGAGCTAGGATCTGCAACTTCAACGGGTGATTCTGATGTGGGAAGCTCATGAATCCCCATCTGAAAAACTGCACTTTGAGCCTTTGGGGGCAGATGTATGGAGGTGAGATTCACAAGTGGTTCCCTAGCGTTTCTTCCCAGGCTTCGGTTTAGTGCTGTGGCGTTTCCTCCCACAGGGGCCCTGCTGGTAGATTTGGATGCAGGTGGAAGAGTTTTCTGTTTGGAGGCTCTTCCAGGTATTGTGCTTTGAAAGTTGCAAGCAATTTTTAATTACTTTAACAATTAAATGACATTATACTGTGTCTTTAAAATATAATAAATAGTAACAATACTAATCAATAAAGCCCAGCCCCCTTAGGCTGCAGATTGCTCCTTATTGTTGCATTGGAAAGGTTGTGCTGCTTTACATCTTAGCCGTTGTTAGAGAGCCAGTGGGATAATCCTGTCTCTGTCTCCCAGCCTTGCTCTCACCTGCCCCCACCCCAAGCTGCAGGTGGTCATAAAAGACGACAGGAGGTGCGTTGTCCTGAGTCACCTTTTCCCCCCCAAGCCGTGACAGCAGAAATTGCCTCCTTCTGTGTGCTGGAGAAGCCATCTCTTGAAAGCAGTGCTCCTAGGGTGCTGGACCGGCCTTCACGCTGCTCAGGACTGGCCTCATCAAGTCCTTCAGTTCTCCGCACCACCAGCAGAGGGCCTAGAGGCCTGGACTGGGTCTGCCTGTCTCTGTCCCAGTGGCTGGCACAGGTCTGGAGCAGTGTATACCTTCTAGACCCATCTGGTGGGTGAAGTGCAGTCTCCTAGGCTCTCAAGTCCACTTGGCTTTGTAAATTCAGTCACCTGCATTCAGCAAATAGGATCATTGCCCTTGAACTGCAAGCCCCACTTCGAATGGGTGCTCTGTCCTTTGTGGGGTATCCCCATGATTTTTGCTTCAGCTGCTGGCTTTGGACCAATCCTTGCTGAGACTCCACCTATCTAAGTCTGCATCGTCTGGGCTGCGGGTCTTTCCTTAGGCCTTCAGCCCTGAACCGTGTGTCTCCACTTACTCCCCCAGTATCATGATCATCAGGGAAGCATGTGATGAGGCCAAAGCATGGTCTTCCCCTAGTCCTACTGAATCTGAATCTGAATCTCCGGGTGCGCTCTAGCGCCCCTTGCTTTGTCCGGCTCTCCAGTGACCCTCCTGGCCCCTGAAGTTTGAGGTGACTGTCTTCACGGGCTTAAAGATTCTGTCATCTCCATTTGTGTTGCTGTGTTCCTGGCTATTTAATTCTTTCAAGCACTGTCTGCCATTGGTCTTGGCCAGTGAATTATGTCACATGTGAACGGGAAATAGCTAACCGAATCTGAGAAAGCATAAGCGAATTATCCCCAAAATGTTCCTTATGATCGCAGAGCCTGGCTTTCACTTTAGTTGCTAAACTTTAATTTCCTTCCCTTTCTCTTAGATATCTGTACCATGTTTTGACCAAAAACACCACAGTCACAGAACAGAACCGGAACCTGCTAGTGGAGACCATCCGTTCCATCACCGAGATCCTGATTTGGGGAGACCAGAATGACAGCTCTGTGTTTGAGTAAGGGTTTCTGATGTTTTTTTCATGTTTTGGTTCTTTTTCACCCTTCAAATATTTTTCTAAATGTACACCATGAGTCACTCCTGATGATGTCAGGATTTGACGCCAATTTGGTCTCGCATAGATATCTATCTATATCTGTTTCTGTCTGTGTACGGTGTCCTTGAAATGCTAGAAATGCAAGCGGAACATGAGAAAGTTCTGGAAATGGGTGTCTCTAGACAATCTGAAAATATCATGGGTAATTTTCCCAGTGGTGTCTGATGATCTCCTCAGAGGAAGGAGAAAATGTCCTGGTAGTCAGGTCCTGAGGGACTAGAAGGACCCTGCCTGGCCCAGCTGAGCCGGGTCTCCCAGCCAGCCACCCCAGGGTACCCACTGTCCATTTGCTCTCTGTGTCACACAGCTGGTGAGTGATAGGGCCGCTCTCACACCTAAGCCCTGGGGTTAGCTCCTCTTTCCATACTTCCAAGGAGAGCCACCTTCAACCAGGCTCACCTCTCCGAGCCTCGGTTTCCTTGTCTTCAAAGCAGAGAAAGTTCCCGTGCAGTGACAGGTACAGGGTAGGCACTCAAGAAATGTAGCAGATGATCATAAAGATGGTGTTCCTATTGGGTAATTAAGAAGAAGGGCCTTAAACCATGACTTCCTCCCTGACAGACCTGTCTCAAGGTCTGTGTGCACAAGGATGTGGGTTATGACCACCACCAAACACAGATTTTATTTTTATATCAGGTACTTTAATTACAAATTCTGAGGCCACCTAAAGGACCCACTCAAGGCTAGGAAAGGTGCCCCTTGTCCAACCTGGCTTCATGTGCGATGGCCTGATTTTCTAGATAACTCCATGTTTCATCAGTAAGGCTATCAAAGCAACACTACTTGTGGGGAATGCAGACTCTTAAATGCAAATATGTGATAATGGCCTTGACCCCCAGAGGAAGCCAGGAATAGTCAAGTGAGGTGTTGCTCGTAAATGGGACTAGCTTCCTCTACACTTTTTAATTTTTTTTAATTTTATGTATTTTTTACATTATTTTTCATTTTTGCACAATGTATGCATTTTCATCCTGGTTATAGTCCCCGTACAATTTCCAAGGACTAGCTTCCGCTAAAGGGACTAGATCCTGGGAAATGTATTGTTGGTAGTGGTTGTTTTTGGAATTGAGAAAGACCTTTGAGTTCAAGATGTGAAGCCCTGACCCCTCTGCTCACACAGATTATCCCAGCTTAGCTCTCATCTTAGAAAAACCCCAGAGTTTGTAGTGGTGGCCCAGTGACTCTGCCCAATAGAATCCCCAAAGAGTCTATTGTAAATTGCGTTTGTAAATTGTGGAATAATTTTAGATTTACTGAAAAGTTATGATGATAGCACAGAAAGTCCCCACATCTCCCACTTTCCCCCATGGCCGCTCTCTTATGGTACCAGAACGTGTTTGTCGAGAAGGAGGTGCTGACATGGGGTCTGGTTGTTAAGCGGCCTCCATTTTTCCCATTCAGATTCTCTTTTGCTCCCGGATCCCAATCCAGGCTCCCGTGGTGCAGTTAGTTGTCACATGTCCTGGGTCTGCCCTCTGTTCTTAGTCTTCCCGGGTTGACTGCCAGCAAAAATTTGACTTGGAATGGGCTGGGTACCCACCTCTTTCCATGCAGAAACAACTGGACAATTTGAAAATCAAAACTTTTTGAATATTCAGCCTTCTCTTGCCCCTTTGTAGGGAATTCCAGTTGATTAACACTCAGGGGTACCGATGGAGAGCAAAAGGAAAATGCTTAACTAGGAAAACTAGGACATAAAACAGAGGATAGAAAGTGTGGTTTGTTGGGGATAGTTGGGTGACTGTGTGGTCCTTGGTAGGAAGGTGCTGGAAATGTTGCATTTTCTTTTTGACGGAAGACGGGGCTGGAGAGTTGGAGTGTACACATGCCGGAGCCCTGTGGGTGGGGAGACCTGGCCTAGCTGTGGGTGCCTTCCTGGGGAGGGGTCACCTGAGCGCTTGGAATGTACATAGAGGATGCTTGGGATTCCAGGTGGGGAAGCCAGCCACTGACGCTGTCCCGTTCTCCCCACAGCTTCTTCCTGGAGAAGAACATGTTCGTTTTCTTCCTGAACATCCTGCGGCAGAAGTCAGGCCGCTATGTGTGTGTGCAGCTGCTGCAGACCTTGAACATCCTCTTTGAGAACATCAGCCACGAGACCTCACTTTGTAAGGACAGCCTTTACGCGCGCCTCTGCCCCCTGAGCGTCACAGCTGCCTCGGGGCTTCATGTTGCGTCTCCAGTGTCTGTGCTTACGTGTGTCTTAGTGGGCTTGGGCCACCATAACCAAGACCCCTGGGTGACTTAGGCAACAGAGGCTTGTCTCACTGTCTGGAGGTTACAAGTCCAAGTTCAAGGTGCTGTCAGGGTTGGTCCTGCCGTGGCCTCTTTTCCTGGTTTGCCCATGGCTGCCTTCTCTGTGTCTCACAGCACCTTTTCCTCTGTGCACAAGGAGGGAGGGGGGAGCGGAAAGAGGTAGAAGGGAGCAGAGCTGGTGTCTCTTCCCTTGTGAGGACACAGGTCCTGTTGGATTAGGACCCTACTCACTGACCTCATTTGACCTTGATTTCCCCCATAAAGGCCCCATCTTCCAGTATAGTCACACCGAGAGTTAGGGCTTCAATGTATGAATTTGGGGCACATAGTTTAGTCCATAACACCTCGTTTGTCCCTGCATGGTGGGATACTGTGAGGGGCCAAGAGAGGGCTTCCCTCTGCTTAATGATTTTGGGGGGTGGTATCCATTTCTGCTTTATAATTTATTATTAAAGAGTGGGTCGGGGGTCACTGAATAGGCAGCCAGTGGAATAAGCCTCAGAGCAGCAGGGTGAGGAGGAGCTCAGCCAAGGAAAGTGCTACAGCGTGGGCTATGGCTCCCATCCCGGCCGCTGCAGTCCCTGTGCCCTCGCCAGGTCCCCGTTCTGCACCTGAGGCAACCAACCCGACAGGTGGGCACTGTTTAGCAGTGCGGAGAGGTTGGGTTTAACAGCAGAGAGGCTGGGTCATCACCCAAGGTGACAGCTGTAGTAAGGCCAGGCCTGGCTCGTGTGCTCCTCAGCTGGGAGAGACTGTGACCCGAAGAGACCTTTGTCAGTAGCTTAGAGCTATTCTTGTATGGGGTGGGGGGTGCTACAGGCATCTTGTGGGTAAGTCCAGGATGCTGCTAGATATCCCACAGTGCACAGGACACCCCCCCCCCCCCGCAAAGGATTATCTAGCCCAAAATGTCAGCAGTCCCCAGGCTGGTTGGGTGGATCCCAATCCTGTGCTTGCCCCTTGCTTTATTGTTCCAAGAGGACCGAACCAAGCCCCAGCCCCTGCCCACGGGAAGTAGAGAGAGAAGATGAGGAATGAAATCGCTGTCAGGAGCGGAATTTAGGTCCCCAAGACAGTGTCTGGAAGTGGAAAGAGGGAGAGATGGTGGCAGTTCCTGGCGGTGGAAGGAGGGCGAGATGGTGGGCGTCCCCCTCGGGACAGGGGGCCATGTCCTAGGGAGGCAGGCCTGGGAGGTTGACGGAGGCTGAGTGGTGGCTCTGGGAGCAGCCACTAGATGGTGCTGCTGCGCTAGGAGCGGCGTCTCTCCTTCCCAGAGAATGGCAAGTTGACAAGTGCGCCGTTGACTCACTAGCTACCTGCGTGGTTTCCCTGGTTAATCAGTCGTCAGGCTGGATATGAATCGCGTGCGGTCTCTGAAAACTCCGTGAGGGGAAGACCCAGCTCCGGGGTACAGGCCCTGGCCTCAGACTCAACTGGGCCCCAGACGCAGTTGGGCCCCACACGCAGTTCTGCCGCTTTCTCCCCAAATGCCCTGGAGAGTGAACTTTCCAAGCTGTAGTTTCTGCCGCCGGAGTGGAGATACTAACAGAACCTGGGAGTGGAGCAGCTTGAGGGCTGAGTGTGATGGCTGTGTGGAGAGCAGCGCAGAGGCTGGTGGATGCCGGTGCCCGCTAGAGTTGGTTTTACCATTAAATCTGCCTCCCCTCCTCCCCCTATCTGCTCTCTGGTAACCTTTCTAGGCCCAGCTAGCCACAGGGCTGCCTCACTGAAGGTGGGGGTCAGGGCCACAAAGGTTTCTGGGGTTTTAACATCATATGGCCTTCATTGTACAGCAGGTCTCTAAAGGCATCTTTTTTGTGATAGCGTCGATGAGAAAAACACATTCCCAGCTGACGCTGAATGAAATGACATTACTCAGGACTCTGCTTTCATCACATGTTGTTTTGCTTAAAGTTAGCTTCCAACTGACAGCGCTGAAAGAGGACTTAATGTGCTAGGACTAAAGGAGGAGCCTGCTAGAAGAAACCCGGGCAGGTGCCTTTAGCACTACAGGGAATTCACCCTTCATTAGGCACAAAATCGGCAAAAACTGCTGCCTGTTTACAACAGGTGGATTTGGCGGGGGTGGTGTGTGTGTGACAAGGATTACCCTTTTATGTCTGTTTTCTAATTATAGAAAGAAAATGTCCTTATTATAAAACAGCAACAAAATCGAGCACTACAAAATATAGAAAGCACAGTTTCTGTGCAATCACTGACGGTTCAGTCCCCACCTGCCCAATTATCTTAGACCTTCTACATCCTGTGTCCCTGCCTCATTTGGCATAAGAGCTGCATCTCGCTGGGCCAAACTTATTTAACTGACCATGGGCATTTAGGTGGTTTCCAAATTTTCACTATTACAAACTGCCATTTTACAAGTGCACCTGCTGCCCGTTGGGTGTGTAACCTGAGTCAGAGACCCGAGGGACTGAGGTCGCCGACAGATTCCTGGGTTTGTTATAAAAGGCTGCCACAAAAGGCTGACCACATGGTAAGGGTGGAGTAGAAAAGTCCCTGCCAAATAATAGAGGCATCTCTGCTGCCCCTCCATTGGCCCTCAGCACCCACGCTGTCATCTCGTGGAGGCCCTGGAAAAAGTCCCTGCCGGGGAAAGCTTGGAGCATGTGGCTGTTCCAGTTCGATGCAGCCCAGAGGTTCCTGCCAGCAGATCTAGGCTGCCCGCGCAGGCGTCTGTGCCACTGGGGCCCGGGCACTGCTACCAGCCACCATGGGGCTCGCAGCGGTGTCTCACCAGCCCCCGCCTCTGCGCCAGCCAGATAGCACAGTGTCCCTGGGCTGCTGTCATAGGGTAGTTCCAGGTGGGCAGGTTGAGGCTTCTCCAGAGTTACTGTCACACGGCACAGAGCAAAAAGGAAGGCCCTCCACCACTAGCAGCCTCACCCTCACTGGCGTGCAAGCAGAAGGAGCCAGGTACACAGAAGTGTGCGTGCTATTTGGTGCATGTGGGAAGCAGAAGTGCATGGAAACAGGGTCATCTTTGGACAGGGAGCTTCTGGGAAGCGGCCCATTGGGTGGTGTTTGGAGGTGCATATACTGCAAAAGTTCATCCGGCTGGGCCCCTAAAATTTAGAGGAATGTGTATGTAAAGTATGAAGTCACAAGGACTTAAGATTCAGATCTATGTACAATTCTAGTAAATCAAGCCAAGCTTAGAGCACCCTCACCCCAGACCCACGGCCACCTCTGTGCAGGGGGCCTGAGAGCTCTTCAGAGAGTGTTAGAATCGGGACTGGTCACCCTACGAACTTCTAGGCCTGTCTGCGTGTCTCCTGTGAGCCCGCCAGTGTGCTGTTCTGGACCCCTCCCGTGCCCCCTGCTCCTGGAAGGCTGTTCTTGTCTATTTTGGTGATTCCAGACAGTCTTCCAGTTACACTTCGATTGGCCTAGGTTAAGGAGTTCTTTGGCACCAAATAACTTCATGGGTATTTCTGATTCACCCACGAGCACTCTGTTTGGTCTTAGAATACGATGATGGAGGTCAGGACTCCCCAGGTGACAGTAACACAGGGGAAGTAGCAGCTGCTATGGGGGGAGCGCTTGCTCTGTGCCCCCCACTATCTCGCTCCCTTCATCTGCACGAAACCCCAGGAGAAAGGCACCAGCATTGCAGCTTTCAGGCCGGGAACCTGGCTGGTGGTGACGCATCGTGGCTTGCCCCGAGTCGCTCAGCTGGGCGGCTGGAAAGTGGCACAGGCCCGTGGTCAAGTCCAGTGCCTCTCAAACATGAGCACGATGCACCCGCTCCTAACAGGCCTGGCCCACAAAGAGCCCACGGGCCAACAATGCACATGGCTGACGAGCTCCAGGCCTTGAGACTGCCAGGCCAGACTGTGGGGGAGCTCGAAGCTCCCTACCCCCCTTACTATCTATCCACCATGTGCAGGCGTTGCCTCTTCAGCTTTTACCTATCTATGCGGTGCCTGGTGGACGGACAGAGTACCCAGAATGGCAGTGCAGGACAGGCCTGGTGTGAGCCGGCTCCCAGGCTCAGCGGGTCTCTAGACCTGCCTTGGTGGGTCAGCACAGCTGTAACAGCCAGCTCATCTGTGGCAGAACATACAGAACAGCCCACCCTCTGCAGAATATAGGGGTTCCTGGCGGGGACAGAGGCGGGCCATGGCAGCGTTGCTGGTGGTGGGGCCTCGGCAGCGTTGCTGGTGGTGGGGCAAGCACATGCCCCTGTCGGGTGTGAAGGTGTCCTCTGAGATTACAGTGAGGTGAATGAATGGTAAATCAGTAAAACTAGTTTTTTAAACAAAGCTAGTTGATCTGGTGGCAGCATTTGCAATCAGGAGGTACACCTTGACCTTGGCTTTCCAGCCTCCCTCACACAGTCAGACCCCGTCACCATTCAGACCTGCATTTCTACAGGACCCGAGCACGGGGGGCTGGGAGGAGGCGACCATTCTAGTTGGCCCCCAGGGCCCACAGCCCTCGTCACCCAGTTTTCCTTGGTGGTCCCCGTTAGTGCCTGGCACCACAGGCTCTGCCATCAGACCTCAGTTCAAATCCCATCTCTGTGACTTATCATCTCTGTGTTCTCAGGCGAGTCAGTCAACCTCTCGGTGTCTTTTTCCTCTCTGCTAACTGGGAAGCCCGGGACCTCGTCGGCAGTTGGGTCCCGAGGGTTGATGGGAAGCCCTCAGCCTGTGGCCTAGGAGTTCATCATCTAAAGGGCCTTTTTTGAAAGCACGTGGCTCCGTAGGGAGAAGGAAGCCACACTCAGCCCTCTGTGGCATTCAGGGATGATGGTGTGACTTTTGATGGCAAAGGGGGACAGCTTTTTATAGCCCACAGTGCTCTTTACCCTCGCGTGTGTGGGGGTGGTTTGTGAAAACACCCGCGTACCAGCTCGTCTTCCCCACCCCCAGCTCTCGAGTTGAACATTGCCAGCAAAGAAAGAAAATGTTGGAGTGTTTTCTTGTATTTGGTGTGGGAGGGAGGGGTGGCCTGGCCTTTCTAAGGCATTGCTCTTGAACTCTCTAGGGGCCAGGCACAGGGGCAGCTTGCTTTGCTGGTTAAAGCTTCAGCTGCTCTGAGTTCACTTGTTGAACCCCAGCCACCCAGAAGGAAGCTGGGCTGGCGCCAGCAGGCTCCAAGGCCCTGGGCTTTTCCCCCTGGCTGGCTCTGCCACACTTCCTCCAGCACCATTAACTTGTGTCCCGTTTGTTTGTTTTTCTCCCTCTAGATTATTTGCTCTCTAATAACTATGTCAATTCTATCATTGTCCATAAGTTTGACTTTTCCGATGAGGAGATTATGGCATATTATATATCATTCCTGAAAACCCTCTCGTTAAAACTCAACAACCACACCGTCCACTTCTTTTACAATGAGGTGAGTAACTGCCGGAGGGGCACCTGTGGGTGGCCAGTCAGAGCCGCCTTCCGTGGGGCGGCTGTGGATCTGCTTCCAAAGCCCTTACACATGCGCTCTTACCTGAGCCTCAGAGCGGTTCTCTTTGGCCTGGGCATGCATCGAAAGGTTTCATTTTAAAGTTTAACCACTTACCCCTCTATTTTTAACACACAGTTCCATTTGTGTTACCTGGTGGGGAGAAGTTTCCGGAAGTTGCTCAGGGTTATGTTGCCCTGGGAAGAAACAGGAAGTCCAGTCCGAACTGACTGGTCACTTCCCTGGTCTGTGGCCTTAGACAAGTCCCCGTCCTCTGAGCCTCAGTTTCCTTGTCTGAGAAATGGGCATGAGAGCATGCCCTTGTAAGGGTTTCTGAGGATCTAATTAAATGAAAGGAAGTCTTCAAGCCTCCCAGTATGAACCTGGCTCCCTAAAAGCATAGCCATTGCTGCCCTTTACAAGCCAACATCCCAGGTATTCCTTGGGAGAAATACGAGCAACTTAAATACATAAATTGCTGCTGCTGTCATAATTAAAAGGCCCTTGAATGATAAGGTCCCCAGAGGTTCAGATGTTGCTCTTTGGGGCTGGCTCATTCGTGGCTCGACCACTTCATCTGGGGTCCAGGAGTTTCCAGCTTCCTGCTGTGCTGACCGTACAGCTGGCCTCTGTCCTCAGGCTCGATGCCTCATGGCCTCAGGATGGCTGCAGCAGTTCCAAACATCACACGCCACTGCGGGAAAGCCTGATGAAATCACTTCCCTTCCTGTGTCCCGTTTTATCTTCCAAATAACTTCTTCCCAGAAGCCTCCCAGTGGACTTTCTCTTATGTCGCACTGGTCAGAACTCTGTCACATTTCTCCCCAAGTATGTTGGGAATTAGGGAGCAGCCTGGTAGGCTGCTCAGTTCAGGCTCAGTCATGAGGCTGTGTTATCCAGAGGTTGGATTGGGGCTGATGATCTGCTTCTGAGATGGCTCACGCCTTTGCCTAGTGAGGTGGTGCTGGCTGTCGGCCAGAGGCCTTGGTGACGCAGCCTTCTCCAAGCGTCCTCATGGTATGGTGGTTGGTTTTTCTCGGAACAAATGACCCAGGAGACTGATGCAAGCCTTGATGCCTTTATGACCCAGCCTCAGAGGACACATCACTTCTGCCATATTCTTTAGGCCTCACAGGGCTGCCCTATCTCAGTGTGTGGGAGGAGGACACAAGTATATGGACACAGGAGGTGAGGACCGCTGGGCCAACTTGGAGGCCAGATTCCACCCAGCCACCTAGTGTTTGTGTGCGTGGAGTGTCCTCCGGTGGGTGCCCGCGGCACTGGGCGGGCCTGTACTGGGAGCCAGCCCCTAACCCCACACAGATCTGAGTTAGGGCAAAAACCATCCTGCTGTCCCCAGATGACGTGGCAGAAGTCCCCTACATCTTGATTTTCTCTGTCCAGATTACTTGTGTGAGTGTGGGAAGAGCTGGCCTCAGATGGACAAAGTGCTAACTGCCAACCATCAAATTTGTGGCAGCTTGAAAAATTAATATTGTATGGCCCCTAGCCACGCATGGCAGGTACTCAGGCACATGTCCCAGGACAGATGACCCACCTGCCGAGTCTGGCTAGAGAGGGGCCAGGTTCTCCCCCACCCGGGTGAGCTGTGCTCCTATGTACTGATTGGGAGGGCAGAATGCTGGGATTTTGAAGCTAGAGCAAAGTTTCTGGAAGAACGCCCTGTGGTCTTTAAAGCAGCGGTGAGCTTTAGAGCAAGCTCACCTCTTGGTTTCCCCCTACGTGGCTACTGCAGCAGCTCATACTTGTTAAGGGTATACTTGCCTCCTCGTGCTCACAGTGGCCCTGTCCTCAGGAGACAGTTGTCACCTTCCTGGAACTTGACTGTCACCTCTCCCCCACACTCAGCCTGCGGGTGCCCTCCCGGGGAATCCAGAGGCATGTGGAGTCGGGCCAGCAGAGGGCAGCAGAGCAGCACCCTGTGTCTCTAGGCCCAGCTCCTGATGCACTTCAAAGGCTCCCCGGGTGGAGTTCTGTGGTTCTGAACCATTTCTGTCCATTCTGATGATCCCTTTTTAACGTCAGAAGATTCCTGAGCTCCTCTTTCTCCATGATAATGTTTACAGTCTCCTATTTCCAAATAGAGAAATTTATAATAGCCAGGGATTCCAGTCACAGTCACACTTCATGCTTGCCTTGTCAGTTGATGCTTTGTCAGTCGATGGAGCCTCCAGGGGTGACAGCAACCTTATTCCCCCGAACTCATTAGGAATTAGGCCCCGGCTAAGCACTGCACCGGAAATGATCTCATTTAATACCTCTGACCATAAGGTGCAAGGTATTTATCCCCATTTTAAAGACAGACAGACACTTAGGAACATTCCATCACGCCGCTAAGAAGTGGTGTCACGGATCGCCAACCAGCCTGGTGCTGTCTGAACGTTTTCTGTTTCTTCCATGGTCTTGTCACCCATCCCTTCCCATGTTCCCCACTGGGAAGGAACCACTGACTTCAAGTTCACTTTGGTAACTTTTTATGTCTTTTATTGGCATCTCTGCTAGGATTCAAAAGGCAGGGGGGCAGGCCTGTCTCAGGGGTTTGCAACTAATTCTCGGTTCTTTGGTTTTAGCACACAAATGACTTTGCCCTGTATACAGAAGCTATCAAATTTTTCAACCACCCTGAAAGCATGGTTAGAATTGCTGTAAGAACCATAACCTTGAACGTCTACAAAGGTAGGTTTTCTGGCAGTTCCTGCCCTGTTGGATTTTAACTTAGCAGTTAGCACTTGTGCGTGAGTCTGCCCCTACGATTCTCCAGTGGTGAGAGGGGCTCATTTATTGTTGCTTGATTGCTTGTATCACCACAGGCTTGTGGTCACTGAACACTCAGCTGGCCCCTTACATTACTTTTTGTACCACGGCCTTCATGCACGCTCAGTTCTGCGTGTTCAAGTCTTAGAGCCAACATGCAGAAATAGTAACACCCCACGAGAGGCACGTTGGAGCTTGTTGCCGCCATGTCATAATCAGATAAAGCAAAGTTGTCTTTGAGCGTTAGTTTTAAATTTTCATGTTTTGGCCTGTGTTTGGCCCCAGTACAGCCAGAAGGTCGGCTATCTTTTGAAAAATATATAAAAAGCATTTCACACCACAAACAGCAGGGGGCAGTTTTGTATTCTCAATGCAGCCAAACCCAACAACAAATCCCTCCTTTCAAGATGTACTTAATGCCCAAAACATTGCCTCCTGGAGAAGCCCTGCCACCTCCCTTGCCCACACTAGCATAGAGTCTGGCTGACACATTTCCTGAACTGAAATTGCCCTCAAAGGCAACGCCTTGGAAGTTTAATGCCTAGTAGTTATTTCTCCTGCAGTCACCACGCTGGAGCTGGGGTTCCATTTTCTCAGAGATCAAAGAACTTTGACCTTTGCTGAGTTGTGATGTTATTGCTTGAGATGACCCCAATTGGGAGGGGGCGGGAGTTCCCCAGGGACGCACTCCATCTAGTTCTGGGATTGCTTTAAACTGAAGAGCTTTCTAAGAGGCCAATGAGGTCCATCTAGAGGTCACAAACTGAAGGCCTGAGAGTCGAATCCAGACTCAGACGTGTTCTAATTGGCTTAGGTGTTGTTTAAAAAAATTACAGATTGGGTGATTTGGGGTAACAGTCTTCTTGGGCCTGTGCATACTCGTGATCAGACTTGAATGTGTAGATTTAGCTACTCTGGGCCCACAGCCTTACAGGGCAGTGGTGAGCTGGTGCTGAGAAGCAGCTTCTCCCTTTGGGCCCAAGAGCCATCCATGCTCCTCAGTTCACACTCTGGGTCTGTTGGCTTCACTCACTGAGTGACTAGCCACACTCAGGCTTCCGAGTTTGTGATCTGGCCGAGTCCCCGGCCAGGCCAAGCCCAAGCCCGTTCTGCTGCTGCCCCCGCTCTGTTCTCTCTTGTTCTCTTCTAACCTGTACCTTTCAGTTTAGATGAAGCCTCCCGCTCTCTCCCCCTCTGAGCAGCTATCTCGCATCTCAGCTCCTAACCCTGTTAACTGTTGTCTGTTTTTTGCCTTTCCTTCCATGACGATTCCTGTGTTCCTTATTCCAGTGTCATGTAAGTTATTAACCTCTGGTTTTCCGCTTTCTTAACTTATCCTTACATGTAAATGCAGGAAACTTGCTTGAGCATGGTGTAGCCTCCTGGGTAGTCTAGCTGGCCATGCAGCTGGTACGGGTGCCCTCCAGAGCACTCTTAGGGCTAAACCGTCCGATTAACTGATTTTACTAAAGATAAAAAATAGCATAAGAACTGCCTGGATGAGATTAGTTTTGTACATAAGACAGCCATGTTCCAGTATTTCCAGGAAAGACAGAAAAGACTGAGATGATAGGAAAAGGCTTTTCATCGTGGTAGTGGTGCTGTTATTGTTGAATCTCTCCCAAGTTATTTTTGGTAGCGTGACTTACTTTCTCTTCTTTTGTGGATTTTCTCAGTGGATAACCAGGCCATGCTGCACTATATCAGAGATAAAACGGCCGTCCCTTACTTCTCCAACTTGGTCTGGTTCATCGGGAGCCACGTGATCGAACTTGATAACTGTGTGCAGACTGATGAGGAGTAAGTGACCTCCGCGTGCTTATTAGGTAGACAGAGTGACTGTAAGGGGACCATTTTTATTGGGGACCAGTAAACACTAGGATAAAATGTCCTCATCTGCATGTGGGCAGATGTGGATTTCTGTGCTCTAAAAGGTGCTGCCTGCCTGTTTGGATCAGTGGAGAGCTGGAAACAAGTATGTCCCAGAGGGAATGAGGTCACTGAATGCAACACACCCTTAGATGGGCTGCCAGGCAGCTGGCACACAGTAGGTGCTCAATGAAAAGATAAACGTTACCCAGCTACTGATGCATGGACAGTCGGGGTACGGTAGACCACACTGCGTGGAGCCCTGTCTGGCAGCACAGAGGAGCGAGGCACCCTCTGCAAACCTAGGACTTTGGAAGCTCTCTAGTAAGTGAAAGAAGCCAGATGCCAAGGCCCACAGACATGTGGTTCTATTTCTAGGAAATGCCCAGAATAGGCCCATCGAGACAGAGAGGGTGAATGCTTTCCTGCCACTGGGGTTGGGGTGGGGTTGTCACGGGAGAAATGGGAACCACTAGCTATGAGTAGGGGCCTGGTTGGGTGGGGAGGTGATAAAAGCGTTGCTGGTTGTGCTGGTGGCTGGGTAGCTGGCACTGTACCAAAAACCATTCAAGTCACATTAAATGGGTAGATTTTATGGCATGTGAACTGTATCTCAGTCGTTGTGGGTTTTTTTTGTTTGTTTGGTTGGTTTTTTTTTAAGTGATTAGGATGGTGATTTGGGGTGATGAGTAGAAGTTCCAAAGTGGGATTTCTTACCCTTGGCCCTGTGTCATGGGGCGATGGTGTGCATGTCGGAGGGTGCGCAGTATCCCTGGCTCCATCCACTCGAAGCCAGTAGCACCTCCCCGGGTTGTGACAACCGGAAATATCTCCAGACTTGGCCAAATGTCAAGTCAACTGAGAATCACGGCCCCAGATCGGCAGCCCCACACAGACCTGGGGAAGGCACAGTGGACAAGATCAGGCCACCCAAGGGACTTGGGAGGAGGGCTGCTGGGGGAGGAGCCAGGCAAGGTAGAATATTTGTCCCCACTTTGGGAAGGAGGTGAGGACAGGTGGCTGGCAGATGACATGGGTAGGGCGGGTCACGGGACACCTGTGAGGAAAGAACACGCAGTGACACAGGAGGGAAGTGACATCCCAGTCCTCAGTGTGGCGAGCAGTTTCGATAAGTGGACACTGGTCACTGGCGGCCACTGGGGGAGGGCGGAGGGGACACCAAGAGCTCTGTCAACAGCTAGTAGCAGAGACGACTCCATGCCAAGTAGAAGTCCTGTAGATTTATAGCCATTGGGGAGGGGCTCCCCACTAAAGAGCTAAATAAAACCTGCCTCCCCCGGAGAACGGGCAGGCTGGGGAGTTGGCCAGGAGCTGCTGGTTTTCATTACCAGCTTGATTTTTAAACCATCTGCACTTGTAACTTTGATAAGATTCCTTTTAACTGAAGGCTTCAAAGGTAAAGTGTATTAAGTATTCTACCAAAGAAACATTTCCATAGTTATTTTATTAAGTGGGGGAAAAGTTTGCAAAATGTGTATAAAGCGTTCCAGGCCTTGGGTGGGCAGTGGGTCCAGGGTATGCGTCACCTCAGGCATCACAGCATGTCCTTGCTAGACACATCTACTGAATAGCACCTGCAAGTGTAATAAGGAATAATTATCCAGTCATGTAAGAGGAGCAAAAACGAGCCTGTCTTTGTTTCCCGAAAGCATGACAGTTAGATGCACAGGTAGATGTGCATCCCGAAAGCGTGACGGTTAGAGGCACAGGTAGGTAACACCTGTGCTTTGACATCGGTACAGGGAGACCCAGAAATACAGAGACTGGGGCTGCAGGCTCCCAAGGCCCCAAATGCTAGATCATGGTGGGGCTTTCAGAGATTTTGATTTCTTTTTGCTTTCATTTTTTTCTTTTTTGTCTTCTAAAATGGCCCTCTATTACTTGGGTGATAATCCTAATAAAACAAATGCGTCACTCGGCTGCTTTGCTCTTTATGGCCCTGCCATTTTGGGGATGGGGAAAGGGTGCCCACTGGCTGGCTAAGGGGTTCCATCCTTGGGCATGTGAGACTGCACCCCCTTCCCCGCCTAGAGGAAACAGACCTCCTGGGGCCAGAGGGGATACCGTCCTCGCACTCTGCCTCCATCATGGCCTGAGCCCATGGGGCGGACATGGCTGCTGAGGCCTGCTTTTTTCTCGGCACGCCTCTGGAGCATTTTAATTAGCCAGGATTTATTGCCCCATTAATACCGCTTATCTTGGGTGCCAGGGGATCCTGCCACACTGGTTAGTGGCTGTTCTCGTGAAAGGGCCTGCTGTGAGCTTAGCAAGGTTTGCCTCTGTTTATCCCACTTGGTGAGGGGCGCAGGGGTGAGTTGGGCTTAGTTCCCCAGAGGGTGGGGGGAGCCCCCAGAAACCCCCTAAAATCAATTGCAGTGGACCAGATCCCACCAGTGGGGTCAGGATCAGTCTCCCTTGAGACAACCGCAGTATCTGTTGTGAGTGAACGCATGCCCGTGACTAAGTCTCAGGCCACAGTTCTAGACCCAGCACGCTGTGCATCGGCTTCCAGGCTGAGGGGGCGTTTCTCTCGGCAGGCACCGCAATCGGGGCAAGCTGAGCGACCTGGTGGCCGAGCACCTGGATCACCTGCACTATCTCAACGATATCCTGATCATCAACTGCGAGTTCCTCAATGACGTACTCACCGACCACCTGCTCAACAGGCTCTTCCTGCCACTCTACGTGTACTCACTGGAGAACCAGGACAAGGTGGGCTGGAGCCGCCCCGGCTCAGCTTCCTCAGAAGAGGAAGGACAGGCACCTTGGATAGGACCATGCTGTGTGAGGGGTTGAGGCTTTTGTTTACTTGTTTTTGATTTTAATCAAATTTGATTGATTTGCCATTCATTTCCATTACTTATATAACAATGTGGGGAGCACAGCTCCACCCCTCAACATGTGCCCCTCCTTTCCTCACCTCCACCAGGGACTTGGGGCCTGAGCGCCATCCCTCCCAAGGTACTGGGTTTTCCTTCCCTTGCCCTTATTTCCTGAGGAGGGAGAAGCTGTAACAGTGAATGAGAAAAAGAATACTGATGTCAGAAAGAAACAGGACACCTCCACAAGTTTGGGTTTTTGTGTCTCTGCATCCTTCTCTTAAAGTGTTCTCATCCCCACTGGCTTTCTGCTCTTGCCAGAGCTGATTGACTTGGAGGCCATCTGGGCAACAGCAAAGGCTGCACAGAACGCAGGGGCAGGGATGGGCACAGTTTGCAGGTTTGGGGGTGCCCGAGGGTCTTGTCATAATATTAGCACAGGGGTTCTGGTTCAGTGGGTCCAGAGATTCTGAACTGCTGGTTCTCGGTCCCCCTATGAATGCTGCTGCTTCAGGGAGGACAGGCCTTTGCCCAAGGCCTCCTGGGGTTCAGGGGCAGATGCCTCCTCGGAGGACAGGCCAGATGGTTCCTCGACAGGGGTTTTAGCCTCTGTGGATAGGTCCCAATGGGATGCAACTTTCTTTTGGGATAGAATGTGAAGATTCTTTCAAAAAATAAGTAAATAACTAGATCTACCAGAGGTAGCCCTGGGAGGCAGAGAGAAAGCACAGGAATTAAAGGCTTCAGACCTGGGTTCAAATGCTGCCCCTTCCTGAATGTCACTCTTGACCTTCTGCAAGGCAGCTCTGCTCCCTGAGCAAAAGGGTCCTGCCGCTCGTACCAGGGTTGGTGTGAGCTGGAGCCCATTTGAAGCGCTGTATGAATGGGGGCCTTCCCAAGGCCAGAGTACCCCAAACTGCTTTTTGCCTCTGGGTTTGGAAGTTCCTTCCTGAGAACTGGCCTCTGCCCGCCCTCCCTCCACCCCCCTACCCCCGCCCCAGCTCTCAGTGCCCCTGAGGGTGGAATAGGTGTTCTTGGTGTTTGGAGGACCTGGGTCTCTTAGGCCCAGCCTCTGATCTGACTGACGGTGGAAGATTTCTCAGGTGGTACGGAATGGACCGAGGCTGGGAGTTTATCTTGCAGAGTGGACTTTGGGCTGGCCCCAGGGAAGCGCAGCCTAGGGGCTGGAGGGGGTTGGGGACAGGGCCCCTCCTGCGCTCTGGTGGCTTTGGCTTGGTGATTGTTGTGCTCACCACTTGTGTGACCGAGACCTCTTTCTCTCCCCCCATCCCCTTCGCCAGGGAGGAGAACGACCGAAAATCAGCCTGCCTGTTTCTCTCTATCTCCTGTCGCAGGTATGTTTGGCTGTTTGTCTGTGTCCCCCCCTCATTTAGGGGGTTCTTGGAGTGCTGCTGCCTTCCAGGAATTTTCCAGACCACATCGCTTCGTCCTCTGTTTCAGTGTCCCCCAACTTTAAATAAATAAGAGGAAATGGGGGCTCTATTTTCCAGACGCTGAGTCAAGATGCTGGGCATCCTCTTCATAGTAGTGAATGGAAATTTAAAGACAAATGGAAAATAAATCAAACCTGGCATGGTAAAGAGCAAATAGAGTTGCTTTTTTACCATGGGGACTGAGGTTTCCAAAACAGCCAGGAATGTTCTAAATACCCTGGAAATGTGGCCTGCTTGGGTCTTGCTCACAGCCTTTTGAAAGAAGCCCCAAAACTGAGGACCCACTGTGTACAGGCACGCAGCAACCTTGGCCTAACGAATTTCCACTAACGAGGCTCTTTGGAGAGGCTTCTGTCCTGATTCTAGTTTCAGATTACCTTCTGGAAGGTATCTCATAGCAGCCTCAGTTCCCAGATTTGTGTCTTGAGCTAATTTGTCCGCCTGCCCTCTTCAACAAGTATGTTTCCTTCTCATAATTATGTAATATTTACAAGAAGGGAAAAACTCCATGGTGACCCAGTTACATAACTTTAAAAATATTTTTATTACAAGCAGTCCAGACTCTCAGGCCATCTCATTAGACTGTCAAGTAGTCAAACGTTTGACCAGAGTCCTGTTCCCACTTCTGTAGGGACGCAAGTTATTTATTCACTGTGCTAGGAGAATATCCTTCTCACTTGCTCCCTGGCTCTCCTGGAGTTTGAGGTGGCTGTCTGCCCTTGACCTGAGACGAGAGATGCAGACCCGATGGGGTCAGCCTGGGGCCTGCTCGCTGTCCACTCCTGGAGTCTTGTCCTGGGGTCTCTCGTCACCCCAGCACTCCACACTGGTATTGGGGCTTCTGAATGCCCCTTTGTCTCTTGTCACCCCAGCACTCCACACCAGAGCCCAGTGTAAGCCCCCACCTCTCCTGGCAGCTTTCTCTGCCACCTCATTATAAATCCACCGGCGTCTCCTGCTTGGGATTCTGGGAGTCTGGCAGGACCCAAGCAGGCCAGATGCTCAGCCACAGGAATCCCATGGAGAGCGCCCTCAGGATCTCTCAGCTGTCGAAGCCATGGGCAGGATCTCCTCCAGGAACCAGGGGTCAGGCACGCCTATTGTCTGAGAACCCCCGTGGCCTGTTTTCTTAGTGAAGGAACAGTAACCTAATCACTTGTCTTGACGTCTCACAAAAAGTCCAGCTTGTCATCTGGTGTTCCTCAGTTTGAGTAATAGAGTCCTTCCCTTCATTCACGTTTATCATAATACCGCCAGAAGATGTGAAAATCTCCAGTCAGGTATGACTCCTGCATCTACATCCTTAAGACATACATCAAAAGTATCCTTCCAAATTATTTTACAGCTACAAAACCAAGAACATTCACATTCCTAGTGTTCACTTATGTGCTGGAGGTGCTGCCCTGCAGAAATGAATGTGTGGTGTAGACACGCCGACCCAGCTTGTGGGAGCTGGTCTGCACACACTGCTGAGCGTGGCTGGCTCGCCTCGGTCTACCTTGTCCTGTGGGCCTTAGTAGCTGCTCACTGTTTGTAGACCGAAAGAAAGAATGAAAAATCATCCGTTGAGACCACGTTCATACAAGATGCACAGTAGAGACTTGGAATGAATGGACTCAGTGGTTGGGTTTGGTTTTATGATTAGATGAAGTGAGGCAGTAATTCGGCCATGAGGAAGGGAAGAAACCACCACCATCGCCACCACCATCATCATCACCACCACCATCATCACCACCATCATCATCACCACCATCATCATCACCACCATCATCACCGCCACCATCATCACCGCCACCATCATCATCAGTAGCATCTAGCTGCCTACCATAGCTCTGGGCAGGGGTTAACTCTCTTGATCAGACTATGTAGTGTCCTTCATAGTCACTATCTCTATGTTTTAAAAACAGATGTGCTTTTTTTTTTAAGTAGGTAACACATTTGTACTCAATTTGCATTGTAGTGATTTGGGGGAAACAGTATATTCACACTCTGCAGACAGTACAAAATGACACATTGGGAAACTCACCCCATCCCCCAGGCACCCGGTCCCACTCCTGATGGCACCCAGTACTTACTCATTTCTGTCTTTCCTTTTTGTCCCTTAACATTTCCTCTTAAAGTTAAAAAGTTCAAAGCAATGAAAACTAAGATTTCTTTTTGCTCTTGTTCAGTCTCCTGATTTCTCTTCCCAGACACAGCTCTGGTTACAGGGTTTTCCTGTGTCCTTATAGAGATGTTCTCCACAGGGGGTGCTCAGCTGCGGGGCCAGGGTGAGGTACGTCGCCCCAGGAGACCTTTAGCCACATCTCCAGACATTTTTGGTAGCCACAACTGAGGAAGGGGGTGCTGTAGGCATCTTATGGGTAGAAACCAGAGACACCGCTTAAAAATTCTACAATAGACAGAACAGCCTCTCATAACAAACAGTCACATTCCTACACTGTGCCCACACATCCCTACGCTGCCCACAACCACGCCGAGGCGGAGAGACCCATTCCCTGCGTAGCTAAGCAACCCGTACGTGCCCTTTCCCTGGCACGGGGCAGCTCCACCCCACACCACTGCTCCGTGTTGCCTTTACGTTTCTGGATCTCTGAAGCTAAGCAGGGTCAGGCCTGGTTAGTACTTGGATGAGAGACCGCCTGGGAATACCGGGTGCTGTAGGCTTTGTCTGCAGCCATAGCACCCTGAACGCTCCCACTCTCTTCTGCCTTTACATTTTAAAACAACACAGCAGGTGTGTCTGAGCTGGGGTCACAGGTGGCTTTAATGCCTGATTCCTAAAGCCCTTCCACCAAAATTGGGCAACAGGGTGGCGTGGCGGGGCCATCTTCTACGGCCCAGTGCCTCCTGGTTTTGCATGGTGGCATGACTAAGTCTGTCTCTGATTCGTGTGGCTTTTCTTCTCCACAGTTTCCACACCTCCCCACACTGCCGTGGAATCCTGAAACCCACCACGGGGGTCGGAGCTCCTGCCAGCAATGGAATCTCTGTGTAGCTGCCCCTTTGCCAAGTCCTTGATTGGAACAAGACGCGCTGGCCCCTTCTCCCTGCATAACTGAAGCTTTGGGCCAGTGCCTTCTAGTCTTATCTTAATCAAATTTGACACTGAAATGCCAGTGGAGGGGAGGAGTGTGCTGGTTCGGCGGCTCCCTTCCCATGTATGCTCCACTTTGGCTGGATTTGGCTTCATCCAGCCATGAGGGACGGTCTCGCGTTAATGCACTTCCTTCCACCAGAGAGCAGGCAGCCAAATGGGCAACACTCTGAATGAAGGCGGGGCCAAGACTTGAAGAAGATAGTGTAGCTGATTTCTCCTAAATGTGACCCATTCTTTGGGCTTTGCATCGTAGGGATCACGGCTGAGCACAAGATGTATATAGCCCAGCCTGGTGGCTTCAGATGGAAGAGGAAGGCGTTGCAAGACTGCTCACTCTCATGCCCATCCCATTTGTTCTTTCTCACCAGGTCTTCCTAATTATACACCATGCACCCCTGGTGAACTCGTTAGCTGAAGTCATTCTGAATGGAGATCTGTCTGAGATGTACGCTAAGACTGAGCAGGATGTTCAGAGAAGTTGTGTAAGTCGCCAGCACTGGGCCTGTTTCTCCTCTTGATCAGAAACCATGGCTTATTTTGTTATGTGTCTGTTTCTCTAAAACCAGAAGCCAACATTCTGCTTATACGGCAGTGATGGTGTACACGTGGTCTGGGATTCAGGGAAGCTCTTCAGAATCTTAAAATGGGTTCCCAGGAAAATCTGGGCTCAGGTTAAGCATGGATTTGAATGATCCACTGTATGTTATTGAACGTGGAGTGTATGGCAATGAACCTTACGTTTCACTTCTGTGAGGCACTGTTATTGGGAAAGAATGAAATAATACCTTACCGAAGGTACATATACCGTAAAGGCAAAATACGTGTTTCAATGATGTAGGCCCCATGTGAGAGCAGTAGGGAGTGGTGGTGACTGTGGCAAACGGGAAAGTACATGGTCCTTTGTGAGCAGGTGCTGTTCCACACCAGCTTGCAGTTGTTTTGCAGGACTATGAATATATTATTGCCAGGTTTCCCTAGAAGGTGGAAATCTGCATCCTGATGCAAAATCTCCCAAGTTCTCATAGATCCGTGGCCCAGTGCAGAGTGTTTGTCCATGATTGTTCATTCTGTACTGCACTGAGGAAAACACTTCTCCCAAGGCTTTCCCAGTTTGGCCTCTGTCTCGTGCCTATATTTTCCTCTTGGCCTGCTCAGAAGAACTGCGCTCCAGGTCACCTGAGTACTGATCCTGCTTTCCCCTCCCTCTGCGTGCCCTGTGTTTCTACCTACCTGCCTGCACTCTTACGTACCCAGAGTCTGGAGACCCTTGCTTATGGCTCCCTACTGTCAGAGATCTTACCTGCTCTGAGTGGCTGTGGCAGGTATCTCCTCTGTCATTGTACCTGTTGCAGCCTGGCTGGGCACCCGCGTCTGCGATGAGCACAGTGTTTTACAGGGCATCTTACAAGGGCTCTGTCTTGGCAGCCAAGTTCTTGGCCAGTGCCTACATAGGTAAAGGGCTGGGCCTGCCCTTGGGCAGTCAGCTATGTCCCTCTCAGGTGGAATGTGATCCTATGGCAGGACAGGTCCGAAGTGCACTGGGCACAATGACAAGAGTCCCATCCTTCTAGTTGTCTGGCGTCCAGTGGGCTGGCCAGCCTGTTTCACTGGTTAAGGGAGCATATTAGAGCTTCTGAGAAGGTTCCCAGAAACCTCTGTCCTCATTGGGGGTGGCATTATTTCAACTGGATTGAATGGGCCTTTTCATAGCCCCTGCTGTCCCAGCACCCCCCCTTTTTTTTTTAAGATTTATTTTTATTTATTTATGCATACAAGAACTGGGGTGTTGGCCAGAGGTCGGGTGGTGAGAGGATTCACCAGACACAGAGTAGGGAGCAGAACAGGCGGATCTACTGAAACACACTGCCGAGGGGAACAGCAGGGAGACGGGAGAGGTCTGCTGCGCTCTGTGGGTCAGCTCCCTGGCTGGGTATCGAACTTAGGGCACAGTGGCTGGTGATAGCTTGATAGCACTGAGACTTTGGTCCCGGTGCCACCAGGGAGGCCCCTGGCCCAGCCCTTTTTTAGATTCCTTCGGTAAGTGTTTATTAAGCCTTTTATTTAAGTCAGGCGTCGTGCTGGTTCTGAGGATGTACAGAATTCTGAACAGTGTCTTTCACCTTGGAGCTTGTCCAGTGGGAGAGACAGACGTCTGTCAAATACACAAATGGACTGTCTCAGGTCCTCTGAGTGCTCCAGAGGGAAGGAGTAGTTTGGTGAGGGGACTCACCCGATAGGTGACTGGGGGTGACAAGAGTGGAGCTGGGAAGACCCCCTCTTGGGCCCCACCATGGCAGCAGTGGCCTAGCAGATGTAGAGCTGATTTGCTCTCTTACAGAGCTGTAGATAACTTCTTTGTAACTTTCTTAAACCAGCTTTTGCTGAAGGAATGTAGCTAAGGCAGCGCCAAGACTCTCCAGGTGAGAGCTGCTGAGACCCCGCAGCCTACAGGTCACTTTGAGTGTGTAGTTCCATCCTATGAGAAGCAGAGTGAGCAGGCCCGACTTGGGAGGGCTGCTGGTGAGGATGGGAAGGAAATACATCTGAGGTGCCCACGGAGCACCTGGCATGCTACAGGCTGGCCCTCAAGCTGTTTAGGTTTGGGCTTCTCCGTGTTTGCAAGAAAATTTTATGAATGACCAACTTTTTTTTTTTAAAAGAGGCAAGCTTTATTTATTTGTTTATTTATTTATTTATTTATTATTTATTTATACATACAAGCACTGGGTACAGTCAGAGGCGCGGGAGGGTGAGAGAATTCACCAGAGCCAGAGCGGGGAGCAGAGCAGGCAGAAGGACCGAAGGACACTGCTGAGGGGAGCAGCGGGCGGCAGGAGAGGTCTGCGCGCCATGTGGGACCCTCCTCCGGTGGCCGGGGAGCAGCCGGGGATCGAACCGGCGCTGCAGAGGATGCGGGCAGCTACGCAACCCAGCGCTCAACTGCTGCGCCACCGGGGAGGCCCTGAATGACCAACTTTAAAGTTTAGCAAGTTTCACATAAAATTGCACTTTTGGGGATTGTCTTGAACAGTCAGACAAAGTGGTCACCATCATGCATAGACAGGAAGTCTCTCAGAGTCCTCCTCCCAACACACACACACCATACAGCAAACATCCCCGTTCCCACCCAGCCTCTGCTGACTTGGATGCCATTTACATGATCCTGCTGTCACGTGATTTCAGACCCCAGGCCTCACAGGTCCATCTTACAGGTCCTCCTGTAAGACATTTGCTGCTGATGTCCGGCTTGGTGCCAGGAGATGCCCCCAGGAGCCTGGAGCTTGCCTGCTTTTCATTGAAATTGATTGGCGTGTTGTTGCAAGAAATCATCGCAATCCCTGCGCCCTTTCCCTGGTTGGCCCCACGGTAACATCCTGCAAACCTAGCACAGTATCACACGCAGGAAACTGACAGCCGAGTTTGCAGTTTGAGCAAAAACAAATAGCAGTTACTGGCCACCTCTCAGCTTAGGCTGCCCACGTCAGTCAGCAGAGCCTCTCATCAGAGGAGTGTGGGGGGATCTGTTCTTTGGCCTCCCCTGGGATGCATTCCTGCCTCCCTCGTTGTAAACACACAGACAACCTTTGGGACCCAGGGACTGGCAGTGGCAGGTGCCTGAGCTGGAAGGCAGGCTCCCTTGAGTGTGGAGGGAATGCCAGCCCCGGTGAGAGTGTCCTCTCTACTTCCGGTTCTTGCCTTCCGCCGCAGCCACTCCCAGCTCTTCCTGTGACGACCAGTCGAGATTTGGGAAAGTGGAGGTGAGCCTCCCCCGCCCCGCTGGCAGCGGTCCTGGGAAGGCTCACCTTCCTTCCCTCTGAGCAAGCGCAGTCTCCTATTATTTCCTGCCTAACTCGGATGTGGTTTGATCATACTTGTTTTAAGTTTCTTGGTCTTTTTTAACCTACTTTCTCCTTCCCGTAATTTGTAGATAAGTTACTGGTATTGCTTCATTTTTACCAGCAGACCTTTCACAAAACCAAACCAAAATTGAAGAGAGAAGCAGAGGGGAGAGCAGGGTTATTTGAAAAGACTGTAATTTAGGGTTAAATTTAAAACACATCAGCATGGTTAGATAAATGTCTAATTGAAATTCATCTGTGCATTAAAATCATATGGTTCTACTAAGGGGTGATTCCTGCTATAATTCTAATGCAGAGCAGACAGTGTTTCTCGTCGGGAGAAGAGAGTAAGGCAGCACTGATTGTGAAACTGCTGACATCTCATTTTTGCAGAACGAACATGTGGATGAGACTAATCTAATGCTACACCTGTGATAGGCATCATTACCTGTGGGTTCCTTATTTATTTACTTATTTTTGTAAGGAATTTTTTCATCCTGGGTTTCTGTGGAATAGTTTCCTTAGCTTTTGAATTCCTTCATCCACTTCCTCGGCAGAGATGTGGTGGTGTGGAGGGAAGACACCTCCCTCGCCCTCCTGGGCCTCCCGTCCCCCGCGAGGACAGCGGGCTATGTCCTGGAGACGCCGGCATGGCCTGTGCCCTCACAGGGCCTGCTTGGGGAGTACTCGCTGCAGGACTGGATGACTCAGTGGGGAGCTGGGGGGGTGGGTCTCAGGGAACACAGTAGCTTCAGTGCTTGCTCCTCACACGCCGCCTTCTCTTTGCTCAGTGGCAGATTTTGGGGAAGGGGTGTTTGAGTAGGCTGCGCTGGGTACCATGCCACAGCAGCGCTAGGGGCCTGGTGGAGCGGGCGCCTAGTGGAGCAGGTGGGTGGCTCCATGCTCCTCACCCCAGGGCAGGGCACTTTCCCCGCTCCAATGAGATTCGCAAACATGGATTTGAGAAGAGGAGTAAACGCAGTGTAAAGTGCTTTTTCCAAAGTGTAACACACAGCAAGTCCTCAATATTAGGTGATGCTCCGGGAAATCAAGAAGGGTGAGCACACACCTAAAACACTAGTTGCTCAGTGTTCTTTGCATGACCCCTGTCTTTCCCAGGAGCCAGACCCCGCAAAGAGCACCCCACCAGCACATGGCACGTGGGCCATGGCTGAGACAGTAGCAGCCTGGAGTCTTAGCTGCGTGCTGGCAGGATCGAGTGTTCCTAATTGGCATGGGTCCCCCGCTCGCTGCTGTAGGCCGTCTTCCCAGCTGGGCTGGAGTCAGGCAGCCCAGCTTCTCCTCATGGGAGGCTGGGGGCTGCACATGGGCTAGAAAAGGGCCCCTTCATTCACTTCCTTCCCAGGCATCCCACTGATGTAAAGGCAGTGGCCAGGGTGGCAGTGGGTGGTCATTTATCCCCTGACTGAGGACAGCGAATGTAGCGGTGGGTGTAACTCCCGTCCCAGGAGACGGTTAGCAGGTGTCCCTAGTGCTGAAGTCTCGCTGACCTGAGGTTGAGACCCTCCTGGTAGCCTCCAATGAGGCACAGAGACAGATTCTCAAATACTTCATGAATAAAGAGAAGAGAAGACAACATTCAAGGGCTTTATTCCCTCAAATCATAATGTTCCAGTGACACTGGAGCTATGGGTGGGCCATTCCCCGTGGGAGCAGTGGCCGTGTCCTGAGCACCTCCTGCCTGCAGGCCTGGCTGCCCACTCACTAACCCCTCCACCCCAAGTATTTCTGGGGCACCCGCACATTCGAGGAGGCACTGTTGGCCGCGGCGAATGTAGGGTAAACAAGGCAGATGAGGCCCCTGGCCTGACATCCTGGTAGGGGAGACAGACGGTGCACCAGCACATCCCCACGGGTTCCACATTCGGATGTGGGAAGTACTAGCAGCTTTGGGAGATGATGGTGGAGTGCAGTTCCCCCAGGAGCTGACACTGGCCCTGAGGACTGAAGGATAAGGAGCTAACCCTACTGAGAGTTGGGGCCAGGGCGTGGAAACGGCAGCGTCAGAGCCCCAGCTGGGCGTGGCTGACTGGCTGGCATCTTAAGAACGACCAGTTTATAAGAAATGCACTGGGTGACTGGAAGAGGAAGCCACTTTTCATTGTGTGGAAGGGGGACATGCCTGTCCATCTCCTCTAGCCCCTCGTTTTAGGCTCATAAAACCCAAAGAGGAAGGTGGGATCCTTGTCACATTCTCTGCATGAAGAGCCAGTACTTAACAGAGGTGACCAGACCGTTGTCACCCAGTTGTGGGGGATTGCAGGTGCCCAGACCCCTTGCTGTTTCTGTCATGCCCTGTGTCACCACCCGTGATGACAGTCCCTTCCATTATAGCATCAGATGGAGGGGGTGTGTCATGTTTTAGACTAAAGTTTCACGTAACCAGGAAACATGGAGTGTCGTGGTTGAATGAAAGCATCTGAGATGATTAATTTTGCACAAGTGTTGGACATGCCTCCTTGATCATAAGGAGCTTGCAGTTAATTCATCCCACAAGCATTTATTGGCTCTTGATTGGATGCCAGACACGGCATAGAGGGGACAAGTCAGATTTGACAGGGACAGCTGTCTTCCCTGGGAGAGAGAAAGCCAGGAGAGGAGGCTGGCTTCCCACTACCTCGCGACCCCCGGAGGTTGCTTTCTCAGAGGTCACAGCGCTGTCTCAAGGTCACTTGCTGTTTCTTGAAGCAGGAGAGCTGAGCCGTGGGCGGGGCTGCTCCTCTGTGCCAGCTGTCCCAGCACTAGATGAATGGACGTTTCTCGCTCGTGCCCCGGCAGCCACAGCACTCCCTGTAATCGGCCCCCACAGAGAAGCGTACCACGCTCCTCTCGTTAATGGAGGTGGACTGTTACCTCTGTGTGTTCCCCCTCGATTGGTTTTATTTTCCCCGTTAAATCTGGCAGCGCTACCCGGTCACCTCCCTGATGTGGTTGGGATCGCGCATTCAGGCTGCGTGTTTGGACGCCGGTTCAGCAGCCCCTCGTTACTCAGGGTTTGGCGTGTCGCACACGCACCCATACATCACCCCAAAGTCTTGTGCTGGTGTTTGTTCGCTGATCGCTCTGGACTCAGCTGGTGTTTGTTCGCTCTGCTGCAGTCATCAGCCCCGCAGCTGGTCACGCAGCCCCAAGCCATATGCTTGGTTACGGATGGTCTCGATCTGTGACATTTCAGGTTCTGAGTACATGAGACAAAAATGGAGGAGACTCTTTACACTGCGGCTATAATCGTTGTCAGTCAGGCCGAGGACCCCTGAATGAGTGATGTGTAAAGAGTCCCGAGCGCTGGCTCCTCAGGGCTCCTGCTTCTCTGGTTTGTGTGACGAAGCCAGTTCTGCATTGGGGGGCTCAGATGGTTGAGCGTGGGGTCCTTGGAACTGGGTTTGCTGGGTTCAAATCCTAGCTGTGCCACTCTCCACTGGGTGACAGTGGGCCAGCGCTGGCCCTCGTTCCCTTCCCCCACCTGTCATTCAGAGGGTAAAGTGAGACCGTACAGGCCACGCTCAGAGCAGGCGGGGCACCCGCCATGTGCTGCGTGTTTGTGGTGGTTGTTGTTGGCTAGAAAAAAGGACCAAGAAGTCTGCTGCCTCTTGGCACCTCACAGTTGCCCTGGGAGGCAAGTGCCAGCTGAGGCCCATTTGATACACAGGGCAAGGGTGGGGAGCTGTGCAGCTGGGACTCGGGCTGGGCATGGGCAGTGTCCACGTGGGTCCCCCTGGCCCTGCTCTCCTACCCCCAGTCCCAGTCCCACAGCCAGAGGTTGCGAAGGCTGGCCAGGGGCCAGTGACCTATTGGCCAGGTCGAAGGTGAATAAACACTTCTCGAGTGCCCCTTTGAGACAGGCACTGTGCCAGGGTTTTTCGTACAGGGCTCATTTTATCTTCCATTGTCCCTTTTGTACGGAAGAGGGTTCCATCGCCCCTGTTTTGCAGATGAGAAGCGGAGGCTCTGCTGGCGAGGAGCTCTCGGCCAGTAAGTGGATCTGATTGCTGGGCTCAGGCCTGCGTGTGTTGGCATGTTTTCTCTCCTCAGCATGGCCTGCTTCTTGCTTAGGGGGAAAGCCCGCCTAGTTCTCAAATCCCTGAGCCAAAGAGTTCCAAAGGTGAGCCATCAGGCCTGGCAGGACCTAGAAGGTGTGATTTCTTAGCCCGACCTTTGAGGCTCCTCCCACAGACCCCGATGAATCCTGAGTCCAGGTCGCCTGTCCTTTCTCTTACCTGCCCTCTCTGGCCACCAGCCTCTTTCTTGCTCCTTCCTGTCACAGCCAAGATTTCCAGACTGGCCTGCCCAGTGTCCCCATACCCTCTTTCCTGGTCACACACAGCCCCTGCTGTCCCCCACTCCACTGCGTCTCAGTGTAGGCAGAAGGAAACCCACCCGCCCACTAGGCTGTGTCTACCCGGTGCTAAGCAGGGGCCGTGAGCTTATAGGACCCTTCAGGAATACTGGCTGGAGAGGTCTGTCAGTGGGCCCAGCCCCACCCACCCTGCCCAGACTTGCTGTGTGCCTGCTGCCACCTGGGGAGCTGGCCAAGTACATTGTGTCCCAGACACCACCACTCTCAGCGGGCACACCTGCTCCAGATGACCCTGGGCTTACCAGCAATACAGGGTGAATGACCAGGGCGCTGAGCTGGCCTTCCTACCATTCTCTTCTCTTCCCGAGTGTTCTAGTAAACTCAAGTTAGCATTCAAGACTCTCCCCCGTCAGTCATTTCCTTCTCCATGAAGCCCCCCTGAGCTTCCCTCTCACCCCCAGCCCCTGCACACCTCCCACTACTTCTTCTGTGTCCCTGGTTCGGCCTAGTGTCCGCGTGCACATGGAACAGTGCATTGCCCATTCCCAGCTGGACCAGGACTATTCCACTCCCCAGGTTGTCCGATTTGCTCCCAGGTTATCTTTAGGGCTTTACAACAATCCATCAGATGTTACTGAAAATCTTTTAGAAAAATATTTTTTTTTAACTGAGAGATAACAAAGTGCATGAAAGTGCAACAGTCTTGGGTGTATTGCTTGATGGCTTTATGTGTGATTCAGGTCATTTTTTGGAAAACATTTTTGGCATCCATTTGATACACGTAGGAACTGAGTCCCAGAGGTAGAGGTGGTGAGCAGCGGAGCCTGAGCCCAACCAGGGTGAGCTAGGTAGGCCCCGAGCCCCAGCTCAGGCCGCCCCCCTCAGTCTGTAAACAACACCCCCTCTCCCTTCAGCTGATCACCATTCCGACTGTAAGAGGTACCTTTTTAAAGGTGCTGTGTTTTGGTTTTTTTCATTGTGGTGCAATACTCACACGTATATACACAATAGGGTGGGTTCACCACTTTTAAGTATACAGGTCAGTGGCATCAGGTACATTTTTTAAAGTTATTCTTTACATTGAGATGACACGGGCAATACTTTGTTGGGGTAAATCAGGTGATGACAAAGAAGCTGCTAGGGTAGAAAGTGAAAGTGCCCCCAACCTCAGTGTCTTCCTCCAAAGGAGCTGCTGTTTTCAGTTTTGTGTCCTTCCAAGCCTTGTTCATGTACAGCCTGTACTTGAACAGGTTTGGTTTTCAGTTGATGGTTTTGGTTTTTAACCATAAATGGAGTCCTTGATTCTTTGATGTGTTGCAGCTATGTGTAGCCCGTGCCCAGGTCTTTCTAAGGGGGTAGAGGACGTTTTGTTGCCACCTGTGACTTGCGTCGCCCTGGCATGTTTCTATCCTTCACCCTCACCCCTTGCTCCTGATCCCTCTTGCTGTTCTTGCAGAGTCTGCTCTTAGATCCTGCAGCCCCTGAAAGGCTTTGATTATGAATCACCCATGGCGAGTCACCTTCTCAAGTATTTAACTTGTAAGCAAGGACCAAAGTCTTAGATTACGAGGCGAAGGCTGGTGGGAAGTTGACTTGAACAAGCAGTCCAGGCAGATCTTTGCAGAGCACTTAACCACTCGGGCCTTCCTGAAATCACATTGGTGGCCTTCAGCTGGCCCTGACCTGAAAAGCCAGGTAAATGTCCAGTCACAGAGCCCTAGGCTCTCCTCCTACACCCCCTACTTGGGTACCTGGCAGAATTACTGCAGTCAGCAGGGTGGAACCCATCTCCATGCTCCTCCTTCAGCCCAGGCTCTGGGTCCCTGGGACATGCGCCCCTGGCAAAACCCCTCTGTGGCCTTTGGGGAATGTGGACCTTATTTTAGAATGCTTCCCTCTGAGGCATGAGCGGTGTGTTTTCATTACCCACAGGCCTTCTGGTTTTTGACTCTGAAGTGGGCTTTTCCCATTTCTTTTGGTTCCTTTCATTGAGGCTATGCTGTTGTGCTAAGTTCAGCCCTCAGGGCGGTGAGCTTCTGGGGGGCTGGGGAGGAGGGTCTCTCTGTTTGCATTGGGGCAGGCCTGCAACCATGGATTGACTGGCAGCAGCCTCAGGGCCCTGCTCCTGGGGGCTTTCTGCCTGGACCAGCCTGGGTTGTCTTGTAACACAGGAGATTCTCCCGAGATGGCAGCCAGAAGGGTCTTGACAGCACCGGCAGGAATGATCACGAATCTCTGCCTTCATTTCCCAGCCAAGCCCTGTCAGCTTCTCAACAGTGGAAGTTTGATGTTAGTATTAATAAAAAAAGGTCAGATTTTTTAAAACATAGAAGAAAGGGACAAATGAAATCCAAAACTCTGATGTTTGATGACCCTTGTTGAGTTTTTAAAAATTTAACAGGCACATATGATTTGAAATTTCAAACTAAGCAGGAAGAAAAATATCAAAATATGAGAAACTTTCAGTGTGCTGGTGCGGGCACGCAGACAGAGCCACCCGCCTTCCCCAGCGGGAGGTGCTAACTAGTCTCCTGCAGTTTCCAGGCAGAGTGTGTCTGGCCCTGCCAGGGAGCCTTTGGGAAGCTTTCCCAGGGCCCTGCTGTGCTTCTAGTCTCCCTGGTCCTGCTTCTGTCTCAGCACCTCCAGGCCTAAGACGCCTTGGGTCTTCTCACGGTCTAGATCCCCAAGCTCTGGCAGACCTTCGCTGCTGACCTCCCCCTGGATGGACATTTAGGTTATTTCCAGCTGTTGACTGGGTGGTTGCATTTCAAAGGTTTGAAATTTCCCCAGTAAGCTTGTTTCCCTCCTCCTCGCCGCTCCCCTCCCCCTGCAACACCTGATCAAGAAAAGTGGGTCCCTTTGGAAAGTTCTGAAATTCGTTTTTACAGTTGATTTTTTTTTTTTAATGGATTTCATCCCATACATAGACAGTGGGAACTTATTAAAGAAACTTCACTGGGAAAGTGACATTTCAGTATATGCTTTGGGAAGGTGGGTCAGACATCTGTGTGCTGATTGGCAGTGGCAAGGCTGAGCTTTCTCTCATAATGAGGCTGGATGTGAGAAAGATTGTGGGAACTTGAACAATGTGGAGCCCAGAACAGTAGGGGTAAGGGAACCTCCAAGATGCCGATTCTGACCCTTACGGGGCAGTAGATGGTTTAATGCAATGTTCAAGGGCATTGAGGCCTCAAGTGGGCTGGTGCGGCCAAGTGGGCTAGTACTGTTGTGTCAGGGCTTACTATACTGCCAAGCTCTGAAAGAACTTTATTTCCATGGGTCTGTCTAGGTCCAGGGGCCTGAAATTATTTGCTTCACATTTAGACAAGGCATCTGAGGCTCAGAGAGGCCCCATCACCCCTATAGGGTTCATGTGGGGTTCACCAGACCAGGCCCAGACCCCAAGCTTGGTTCCACTTCCCTTCTGCAGGGTCTTTATAGTCGTTCTGTACCTCTGAGTCCAGAGGGAGCGCAGCTACGCCATCGCGGTGGGGTGGGGGGTTGGGGGGAAGGGTGGGGATCATCCGCTCATGGCTGCTAACTGTGTGGTGCTTTCCTCCATGTCTCAGGCAGTTTTCCTGTGTGGGGGCCTGGATGACTGTGTGTCCTGCCCCATGACTGGGAGTGAGTGGTGATGGGAGGAAGCAGCCACTTCATTTTGGGGCCTTAACTTCTCAGTTAGCATCCCTCAAGGGGAAGATGGGGGTTCAGCACATTGCGCCCTCGGGGGCCTCTGACGACTGCGTCTGTCTGTGGCGCACAGCACAGTGCGTGCGCCCTGCGCTGGGCTCTTGCTCATTGGCATCAATAATGAGCATCTGGCTTTCCTGGACAACAGAAGCGTGTCTCAATTTATCTGTCATTTTCGTGGGTGACTAATCCAAAGGTACATAAAAATTAATGTTTGGATTTGGGTGCTAACTTAGTTTTCAATTAGATTTTGTTTTGAGCATTATTGAAATTAATCTCTGTTCCTTGAGAACATTCCACTTACTGGCAAGATAGGGTGGCCCCCAGAACGCAATTGGTGGCTATTTGGGATAAATTCAGGAGATGGATAATTCCTATCAATCAAGATCATAGCGAAGTTTACTTTTTTTTTTCTTTTAATGGCAAAACCATATCTGAATATCTACGCTCTGGAAAGAAACACTTCTGTCGAATGCTGCCCCAAACAAATCAGTTTTCTTTTGTCTTTGTTCCTTTCTATACCTGGCCCGTTAGCATGTGTGTGCTGTTTAGGGTGCTGCTGGGCCTGAGCTCCTGGTGAAGCACTGTTAGTCTAGGAAGAGTTTGGACTGGGGGCTTGGACAAGCTTCGCTTCAGAGTCTGGTGTAGCTCAGTCGCTGTGTGAGACACTGGGCAAGTCACTTAACCCTTCTGAGCCTCTATCTTCTCATCAATATAGTGGGGCTGATGTCCCCTCGATCTCACCGGGAGCAAGGACTGAGATACAGCTGTGTTTCCACAGTGCAAGTCATGAACCAGTGGGGACTGAGGCCTTTTCATTTTTCTTCAAATCCTTCTGACTTTTTAGGGCAAAAACTCCTCCCTTTGGGCTGAGCTAACCTTTAAGTCATCACTGATACGTGATGACTCCTCTCCTAAAGAGAGCTAGCACTCAGCTACCTTCTGTGAACCTTGCTTTTTCTTTTCTGTTGTTTTTATAATAACAAGGAACCACTGGTATTTCATTTCCCAGGGTGATAGTTTCTTTTAAAAGGGATTTATTCAATTAGAAGTTAATGATAACACCAGACATACATTGTACAGATAGTACGTGAGTTTGTATCCCAGCTCTGCCACCTCCTGAGCTGTGTGACCTGGGGCATGTCGCTTAACGTTTCTCAGCCGGCTTTCCTTGTCTGTAGAACGACAAGGTGGCACCCACGCCGTCCCATGAGGTTGGTATCAAGAATGAGTGAGACAGTATAGTCAGACCCTTCAAACTGGTATCCTGCATATCCAAAGTGCCATCACCACGGTCGCCAGCCTGTGGCTAGCAGGGAGCTGGTGTTGGTAACGAGCAGCTTCTGACTTAGTGTGGTGGGCAGGGAATGGTCGCTGCTGGTGGCTTGAGTATTCCATAATGGCAATGTCAATAATGACAAATAATGTTAATAAAAACCATCGTAACACACTTGGAGATAGCTTTTGTCATGTAAGAAATGAACGTCTTAGGGCAGAAATTCTCGGGCACGTGGACCGGGTCTAGTGAGATTCTAGTGTTCAAATCTGTCTGTTTTCTTGCTTCGGCTCTCCTAGGCCAAGCCCAGCATTCGGTGCTTCATTAAACCCACCGAGACGCTGGAGCGCTCCCTCGAGATGAACAAGCAGAAGGGCAAGAGGCGGGTGCAAAAGAGACCCAACTACAAAAATGTTGGGGAGGAAGAAGATGAAGAGAAAGGGCCCACTGAGGATGCCCAGGAAGACGCCGAGAAGGCCAAAGGTACAGAGGGTGGTTCAAAAGGCATCAAGACAAGTGGGGAGAATGAAGGTGAGTGTACCTGTGAATGCCCCTGTCACCCTGCTGCGAGCCAGGCTGTCACTTGTGTCTCATCCTTCCAGTGGGGGCGTCTTTCACTGCTTACCCCAGTGTGCCTTACTCTGCGCTATCCAGCCGCTGGGAGACCACTGTAGGCAGAGCCAGTCCAGACTATTCCACACCCCTCACCTCCCCACACACACACACCTGCATTGGACGGGGAACCTGAACCAGGTTCTGTACTTTTAACCCTGTGCCTCAGTTTCCTTATCTGTAAAAAGAGGGTAAAGTATAGGATCTTCTTTGTTATTACAAGAATTAAGTGAATTAATATATGTAGTGTGTTCAGAGCAGTGTCTGGCCCGTATTCACTGCTGCTGTTATTATTATTATTTGCTGCTGTTGCCTTTATTATTATTATTGTCATCTTCATCACTAACACTGTTCTCATTGTTCCCGATAACCTAAATTATGAATTGTTACAGAAGTTATTATTTCCAGTGTTTTGTAGGAAAAAAAGGGGGTCATGTTGAGTGAAATTATATGTTTTCAGTAAGATTATTATTTTTGGATTGAATAATCAAATGTAATTTGCTTCTTACACTCAGATTTTTCACAGTCCTGTCTGTTCAGGGTGAGGTACACTTACGTGTGCGGCGTAAATGCTCAGTAAGCAGAATCGCTCCCCCCTCTTTTTTGCCCTTGTCAGGAATGATTCTGGTTTACTTTTCCACTGTCCTCTCATTTAGATGCTCAAACTTCAGTCTCTGCTCTGGGATTAACTAGGCGTGAACTGTCCAGTTCTGTGGGTCCTGGGCCCAACTCACAGCCACACAGATGGGGACTCTGGCCATGGCCCCAGGCCTTCAGGTTGGGGAGCTGAATGGGTCCAAGCAGGTGGGGCTGTGCTCGCTGGTGCCGAGCTCCCCCACACCTCCTGGTGCAGGCTCAGGTGTGGGGAACACTTCCTGCCAGGCGTCCTCCTGGCCCTGGGCTGGCAGGGCTGTTCCAAAGCCAGCTCCCCCTCACCTCTCCAACCTGGACATTGTGAGCACCCCAGTCTGGATCCTCTGAAGCTAGAAAATGGAGCCACTTACTAAACCAGGGACCGGACTCATCTGTTTTGGGGAGTTAGCAGTGAGTGTGCAGGCCGAACACTCACCCACTCCCAGCCCTCTCCCCCACCCTGCTCTGCTGGTCTTGGCAGCTCTCAGTGAGTGCCACGATTGCAGTTCAGTGCGTCCAACTAGCGCGTCTCTGGCGCCATTGCCCTCCCTTTAAGGATGAGTCTCCAGCCCACTTGTCTTTCTTCAAAGTGTACCATGAGCATTTTGGTTTAGGAACTCTTTCTCAGTTCGGGAAACTTCCTTTGCCTACAAATATCACTTCGGTGGGGAGATGAGGGACAGACCTGGGTGAGCCATGCTTATTTGCATACTTGAGTGTTTTTGATTTTCATTTGTAAGTCAGGAAAAAATTGTCTATTTCAACTCTAAAGTTTAGCTGTCCTATTGCCACACTGGGGGGAGAGGGGAGACCACCTCATTTCTCATTGATTTTGTTTCGGAAAGAAGCTACCTCTCCGGTTCCAGTCCTTTTAAGGGCTCTCTCAGTGCAGGCCTGGCCGTGACTCACCGTGCTGTGGACAGGGCAGGCTTGGCCCCAGCACACCAGCAGATGAGTCAGTAAGGGGCTCCTCCGCCCGGCAGGACCGCCGTCCTGCCCACTGTATGGATTGGGGCTCCCTGAACGCCGACCCCACCTACCCACCTGTCCTGCTCACCAGTCTCTAAAAGTGTGTTTTCAGAGTGGTTACTCAGTCACGCCATGTCAGACAGGCTCTGGGCTTTGCCTGCAGGCTAGTTCCAGGACCTGGCTCAGCGGGGTTCTTGTGGTTCCCCTACTCAGCTCACCCCAAAATGAGCACTGCCTTCTCAGGCCCACTCAGCTCAGAGATGCCTAATGGGCGGCGGCAGCTGTGTCCTAGAGTTTTTTGAATCATATTTTGATCATTTTGTTATTCTCATACTTGCAGGCGCAGCTGGTGGGTGTTCTCTCCTTAGATGGCATCCATGCTTGGGTGAAACCTCACAGCTGTTAATCCCTGGGACTTGGAAGGATGTCAGGCACATTTTCTCATTCAGTTTCAAGCCAGTAGACAGTCGAGGGGAGGGGGGGAAGAGGCGGCACCCCAAAGACTGGAGGCCTGGCCCACCGCCTGTCTCCATGTCCTCCAGGGCTAGTGTGTGCCGGGATGGACTCAAGGTTCCAGACTCCATCTTCCCCAGCTGGAATGCACGAGTATAGAAAATATAATTCGCATGCTCCTGGTTTTTTAAAATGTTCAGGTCCTTATAGTTGTATGATTTAGAAATTCAGGCTGGCTTATGCAAAAAGAATATTGTTCATGTCACTGGGAGGCTTGGGTGAAGCTGGGTTCAAGCGTAGCGATGACCTTGGGCAGCTCCAGGCTGCCAGCGTGCCCCACGTGGAGAGGGAGTGCTCCTCCCACTGGCTATGGCCGAGGTCCGGGGGCTGAGGGGCCTGGGTGGCCCACCCTGTAGCGGGAGGCTGTGTGCTGTTGGCCAGGCTGGGGCCAAGTGTCCACCCTTCTGTGACTCCCGCAGTGCAAATGAGCTGGGGCTATCAGAAGCAGGGGCATTGGTGCCAGGCCAGTGGAAATAGCAGGTGGTCCCCTAGAAAGCCACACTCAGCCTCTGTCACCCTTCTCTCTGCCTCTGTGAGGTGAATGCATGGTTGTGCTCGCCTCCTATTATTCCTTCTTGCGTGTCCCAGCATCTAGGACTTTTCCAACAGCCTAGCACAGATGTGACAGACAGGTACCCCTGGCCACCCCCATTTAGGGGGACCATCTTTACCTAAAAAGGCGGCATAAAGAACAGGAGTGTAAAAGCATGTGGTCACAAGTCACAGTTTTGCCATGACCTGATTTGAGTGTGGCATTTACGTGTTTTTTTCTATAAACGCAACACGCAGAATTGCGTCCACACCTCCTCCACAGTGAAGCCCAGACGAGGAAGTTGTGTGAAATGAATGTGCACCCCTGGACCATCTACTCCCGTCCCCGGTTTACAAAGAAATTTGCTCTGCCTCAGCCCCCAAGTGATGGATGACTCATTCTGAAACCAAGAAAATCACAGGGCCCCTAAATTTGCAGAATTGAACCCTCGAAGAGGAGGAGTGCCCAGGCCCTGTCGCTGGAGGAGGGTTCACACGGCCACACGCTCATGCGCTAGGTGCTCCTTTTGAATTGAGTGACTTAATAAGCAGACCCAGAGTAAGAGAAGGAGTCATTTGAACTTATCGTCTAAATGTTGGGCTCGACTTTTGGGTTTTGCCTATAGAAAAAGTAAGCGCCGGTTTCCTGGCCTGACGGCAAGGCCTGAGCCTTTCTTGGAATGCCAGCCAGGGCCGGGAGCAAAGGCAGCAGCACTAACTCCAAACCAGCCAGGACCACAGAGCAGTGAAGGGTACTGGGGAGTCAGGAGCCCCAGCTTTGGTTTTTGTTTTTGAAGTTTCTACTGAAGTGAATGGAATCTGGCCCTGTTTCTGGCTCCTCTTGTAAAGTCAGGGGCAGTGCGAAACTCAGCAGTGTTTTCCTATTGCTCGAGCAAGAGGGCTTCTCTGGAAAGGCTGGGTCTGCCTCCCAGGCCCCTGAGCAGCTCTCCGACCCTGGCAAAAGTCATCAGCCTTTCTGGGCTTTTCTTCTCATGAGGGGGTTTCACAACACATCCAGCCCCCAGGTTGTCAGAAAGGAGAACATCGGTGTCTCAGCACTTATCACTTGATACACGAGCACTGCACGAGAACAGGACCCCGGCCGAGACAAGAAGGGAGCAGCGTGCCGTGCCGGGAAGGGGCACTTGAACTTGGTTCGGGGCACTTTGTGGTTGGGCACTGTTGACTTTCTATGGGGCCTGTTTCCCTGTTAATCTCTAGAACAAATAAGTGAGGGGTGTGTATGTGTGTGTGAGAGAGGGAGGGGGGGGGGGAGAAGGATCAGCAGGCTGGGCCACTGTTTAGTGATGTGGGAGTGCAGGTTTTTCAAATGGCTTTAACTAGTATAAGGAGAAAGACTGGAGGTGAGTTCGGACAAATCCTCTGAAAAGAGCAGCTCCCTAGAGACACATCTGAATGCCTCTCGAGCTATCCAGTAAAGGATAGTACAGACAGAGAAAGGGCTTCCCCAAGTACCGGGCACACGCACACCCTGTCCCGGCCAGGTGCTGTTCACCTCGCCCCCAAGCCAGCCAGTGACCCCCCACCAGCCTTCCTGTTTGTTCCCAGGTAACCAGCTAAGACATCTTTCTCCTCCTTCCCTAACTTTCCTTTAAGGCCTGTTGGTTCCCCCGTCCCCTCGTTGCACTGTCTGTCCTTGCTCTGACATCTATAACGTAGAACTCAGAGGGCAGGTGAGAAGGTCCTTGAATCTGTGAAGGCAAAGACTGCCGGGAGGTCAGGCCTGACGTTTCCCTGAAAAGCGCATCGTTCATCACCCGCTAATGAGATCAGGACCTACAGCATCCTAGGCAAGTTGATGAACTATTGCTGTTGTTTAAGAAATCAGGGTGTCAGGGTGTTGGGGAAGGTCATGGATTGGCCAGAGCTGTCCCGGAGAGGTGAAGGCGATGCCTTGCGTCCTGGGTCCTTGGGCCTCTCCTGGATGCTCAGTGCCCTGCAGCCTCCACCACCCCCAACCACCCCCTGGCCTGCAGACCTCTCACCTGCCCACATGGAAATAACCCCATTAAACAGCTCCCCGCCCCCCTCCCCGCAGTCCCACACCCACCATTCTGTTTGCTGTCTGTGAACTTGACAGCTCCACCCACCTTGACAGCCTTTTCCTTCTGTGGCTGGCTTAGTTCATGCAGCTTTGTCTCCTCTGAGTTGTCTCCTCTAGGGCTGCCAGGACTTCTTTTTAAGGCTGAGTCCACTGCAGGGCTCCACCGCCTTGGCTTATCTGTTCACCCCACAATGGTTTCTTGGCCTGGGCACATGTGCCCTGCCTCACACCTCTCACCCTGGGTGCCCATGCATATCACGTGCTCACGCACCCAAGTGCTTTTTCCACCAACAAATATCGCATGTGGGTAATGAAAACTGGAGGAAAACAAGGCTGCAGGTGGTGGCTGTAGAGGCTGGGGTGGGGCAAAGAGAGCCTGAGCTGCTCCATTTCCTTGCAGGTGACAGAGAAGGAGCAGCAGGGCTGCTGCTGGAGCCCGGCTGGGCAGCATCCATAGAGGGAGGGACGACCCAGGAGGCCGTGGCTGGGAACGGAGGGTGGCTAGGAGGTCCCTGGCCAGCCTGGAAGGTGCTGGGAGGCCTGAGTATCTGGACGAAGGGCCTGAGGAGATGTGGGGTGAGGGAGGTGTATGTGGGGGGCCTCTCAGGGGCCCAGCCTGGGTACTGGGTGACTGGGGGGGGGTCTCATCTGAGGTAGGACTGTTATAGAGCAACCCCGATATTAAATGGGTTCCTGGCTGTGGGTCCTCACCCGCGCGCTTTAAAGGGACTTATGAATACTCTACTACAGACACACGCAAAAGGGTTAATAAAAGGTTTATTTACAAGAGAAAAAGAAATAAGGAAAATGTACAACTCAGGGAGAAAATAGGGAAATAAAGTCTTTAATGCGTCCTACCCGATCCGACGACCTGAAAACCAAAGTCACTCTCAGAGCTGGCCGGACGCTGCGAGCTGGCCGAGAGCCCAAAAATGGAGCGCCCCCAAAGCCCACGTGTCTGCCTTTTGTATCCACCTGGCTGCTTAACCCCACCCTCAGGTCCCAGCCACCTTCCCTGGGGTGGTGATGGGATTTGGAGTTCCCAGTGTCTTTGGCTTTGACCTGGGGTGGGGGTGGAGTCCACAAAGCCTATATGGAATTTGCTTTGGGACATCCTTTTCCCCCTAACAGGACCACTGGTCCCTCGGGAAGCCGAAGGCAGGGCTGGCTCTGAAGCAGGCACTCGCCTTTTGGCGAGTGTAAACAATGCTGCTATGAACCGGCTGTGCAGACCCACCTCTGCTTTGGATTCTCCTGGGGAGATGAGGGAAGCCGAGGGGCGCCGGGCAGGGCCTGCTGAGACCAGAGAGGTGGAGATCAGGGCTCCTGCATCAGCTTTGCTGCCTCACAAGCATATTCCTTGATTCCCTGAGGCTCCGCACCCCAGTTGTGTGAGGAGCTGTGCCCCTGCCGTGCTGGCGTGCCAGAGCTTTCAACATGACGAGCCCAGTGCCTAGTGCAGGACTTAACAGTGCAGAGGGGAGTGCCCAGGAGGCACCCACAGTACCTGGCACAGAGGCCCTATTCCTTGTCAGCCTCAGTTTGCCTTCCGTAAAGTACGGAGACTAGGCTAGGTCAGCACGGCCCTGGCTGCAGGATACGGGGTGGTTTCTGGTGGAGAGAGGGCTCCATGCGCACTGGCTGGGGGTGGCGCTGCGTCTCCAACTCCTGCTGCGCGGCTTCCTGAGTCCCCTTCTCAGGGTACACAGTGGGCCTCAGTGCCTTTTGTTTACTCACCATGTACATTTTCATTCTTGCTTTATTTATGTTGGAAAGCTAGAAAAACAAAGACAGTTCTATAAAGAGCACCTGTTGACCCTCTGCCCAGATTAACATTTCAACACGTTGTAACCCGTTTGCTTCCTTATTTGCACCTCCCCCACCCCACCCCCTCTTTTTCAGGATAAGTTGCACCCTGTCATGCCCCTCCCTTCCCGAAGGTGCAACTTGCATTTGCCAATAGGTGTTCTCTTCGAAGACCTCAGCACAACCGCCGGCTTCTTTGTAGTTTTCCGCTGTCTGTGTTCCAGTGTCCACTGGCCATTAGGTGTCCTTTCTAGTCCATGTCCCCATCTGGTACAAAGTCCATTCTGGGGTTAGGCAGTGCATTCGTCACTTCTCTTTAGCCCCCTTCACTCTGAAACATTCCACAGCCTGCCTTTCTCATTCACAACAGTGACACTTGAAGCACATGGGCACCCCCCCACTCCCACCTCCTTACCCCCCCCCCATCTTAATAAAATGATCCCCATTCTGACTTTGCTGTTTCTCTGTGCTTAGATTGAGGTTATACAGTCTTGGCTGGGACACGGCACACGTGACATCATGTCCTCCTTGGCGTGTCACCTCTGGAGGCTTGTGATGTCCTCCGTCCCTCATTGGTGATGCCCATCTTGGTCACCTGGTTTAGGAATTGTCCACTTTCTCCACTGTATAATTACTTTCTCTTTTCTTTGCAACTAATCAGCAGTCCATGGGGAGGTAATGATAACACCTCCTTAGAAGCCCCTTAGACTTGTCCTTCGGGATGATTCTTGCTTACCCAGTCTTTACCGGGATGGAGGCGGAATGCTAGATGGCCAGTGGCAGGGCGCTCCCTGGGTTTCAAGGCCAGCCCTCGTCACTCACTGTGGCAAGGTCACACCCTCCTGCCCATTTGTTTCTCTATCTATTCTTGCCATAAACTCACGGATTCAGTTTTTTAGTGGTTACTGTATTTAATTAATTGGATGTTCAAATTGTCCCAAATTTGGCCACCGGGAACTTTTCAAGCTGACTGCTAGCCCTTGTGATGAGCCCCCATCATTTTCCCAAGCAGTCCTTGCGCTATATGGCATAAAAAGTCCTGACCCACCCTGCCCACTCCTGGGAGTAGGCATTGCTCTGAAAAACCCCAGTTCCTCTATGTGGACAACCAGTGATATTAGAGGTGGAGAGAGATCTGGGCGCTAGATGTGCTCTTTGCTGCTAGGGGTTCTTGCTTTTTCACTCTTTAAGTGAACAGAACTAGGAAATAGGTGCATGTATACATGCAAAACACATTTATGATGACATGTGTGTATGCACACATACACACATATTTTAAAATTCTTGTTTGTCTTTCCCCATTCAAGACTTGTTTGTCTCTTCTTGCTCTGGCCTGTAATAGTTTCGGGATTGTTTATTGTTTCGTGAACAAGGAGCTCAGGATGGGTTGCAATTCCCCTCAACCCACTGCCTCACCTGTGCCCCCAAGAGTACAGAGCCAAGTAACCTGTTCACTAACTGCTTGCGTGAGTCTGTCCTCGCTTCCTCCTTTTCCCCTTCAAAGCAGGGGAGTCAGTGTTCATTTGAAATAAATCTGAGTCCCTCCCCACACAGTTTAGGAGTCTTCTTTCCCATTCTGATTGATTTAATTTCTAGTTTTGAAAATGGAATATTAACAAATTCAAAGCTAAGCAAAAAGCTATGTTCAAAGAAGTGTCCTTCCCCTGAGTCTCGCCATCCCATCGCCCACCACTTGTGGATAGCCAACTTTTTTTCCTGGAATATCCTTCCTGTGTTTCTTTTTATAAAAAGCAGCAGATCTATGTGTTCTCTCCTCTGTTGACACACTGTGTGCTATGCTCTTTGCTCTTCTTGATGCTTAGCAGTATCTCCAGAGATCGACCACGGCAGTCAGAGCACAGGCCGTGTGCATGCTGCTGTGCCTGGGCATCTAGGTAGTTTCCAGTGTTTTGCAATTACAGACACTACTGAGTGAATACCCTTATGTGTGCTTTTCCATCGCATCGGAGGTGTGTCTTCCAGATAGATTTCAGTGAGTGGCATTGTTGGACTGAAGGGTATCATAGTGAGTTAAAGTTTCCTCTTAAAATGTATTTCAGTTTAAAAAACAGCAAGAGAAATCAATGCATCGTTTAAGTAAATAATGGTATGGGTAACACAGAGACGTGGCAAACACCGGAAAGACAGCTGGACAACGAGGTCTAAGTATAATTGGGCGAGGCTGCTGCAGCCCCTCCCGGTTCCAGACTGGAAGCCTGGTTGGGTTGGGGTGCATGGTGGAGCAGCTGAGGTGCACCCAGAGGCCCCCTGGGAATTCTTCATCAGAGCCCAACCCCTGGCCTCAGTGACATCAGATTCCCCTGGGAATCTCTGTCCACCTGCCACCCTGGTCTGCTTTCCCTGGTGGCAGCAGTATGGCATGTGGTCCGGGATGGAGCTAAGCCGCCCCAAGGAAATGCAGTGTCAGCAGAAGCGGGGTGGGGGTTAGGGCAGAAAACTACACAGAACCATGCTGAACTTTCTGGTTTGGCTTAAGGGGGTTCACTTTGACCTGAAATACCAGGAAAGTGAAATCCTCTTCAGCATCCATCTTTAAAAACGATTGTAGAAACTGTATTAGAACAGTGAGATCTGGGGAGACTCACTCCTCCACAGCCCGTCACCTCCTGTGTGTGGTGGGGCTTGCTCCTGTCCTTCTGGAAACAGCCCTGGGGTGCTGGCAGACCATGGGAAGAGCCTCCACTTTCATGAGTTCTTCTGCTGCAGCAGCCAGGCGGGGGGCAGTGCAGGCCATGGGTCTGAACTGAGAGGGCGGAAGCCAGTGGCTCCTGGCCGGATGCCTCGATGGTGAGCCCTCTGAGTACACAGGAGCACACGAATAAAGGCGTGATTTAAGCGTGCATCTAAATAGAATGTGTATGTTTGTGTTACGGTGCTAATGTTACACACATCAGCAAGTAAAATAGACTTTTTTAAAAATGAGAAAAATGAAAAAGAAAAGAGGTACTGCCCAGTGAATCACATCTTATGTACCCACTGAGGTGTTTGCACCCCCACTTTGGAGAAACCTAGGACAGTGGGGTGGAGACACCTGAAGGAGGTGGGTGGAGGTGCTTTGGACACTGGAGCCCCAGTGAGGATCAATACAGATGAGGGACTGCTCGCTGAAGCCCGTGTTCTAGAGGGGGTTAGCAGTGTGTATACTGACCAGCAAACCAGTACAGAGACTGCAAACCCAGGTAGCATGAAGGACACACAAACTAAGATCAAAGTGAGGGAGGAAGGGACAGATCTCCTAGACAGAAGAATTCCAAGTAATTTATGTAGCTGCTCCCTGCTCGGGACAGAGGCCTCACTGCCTGCCCTTTAAGCGGGGGCTGCGCTTAGGGACTTGCTTCCAAAGAGGCCAGGAGGAAAGCAGGACCAAAGGGGGGACTGACAGGAATGAATCTAAGGAAAAAGGTAGTGTGGCTGGGCCAGAGCCCCAGGGTTTGCTCCCATCCTTCTGGAAACAGAAACCAGTTCACCTGGCATCATCATTGTTTTTTTTTCCACCATGTCTCCCAAAGATGGGAGCAATGACCTGAAGTGTCAAAAGTACCCAGGTATCTAAACCATGTGTCAGCAAAGTCTGTACCGGGGACACCTCAAAGCGCCCCAGCACCCATCTATACTTCCAGATGTTTCCTATATTGGCTCACACCTTTTTCAGAAAGGTGAAAATGCACAGGTTGCTACAACCACCTTTATTTAATTGGGAAAAATAAAATGAGGTTCCCAGTCTCTCTGCTTTCTAGAAGTTGTAAGTGGAGAGGGAAAACAAACGGCTCCCATCATGTCAAAGCCTTTCTGAAGGTGTGAAAGGGTTCAGCATATTTTAGTGACTTTGACTGTATTCTGTTAACCACGGATCCTTTCTCTACGCTGCCTGGGCCCCGGAGTGAGGTGCCGGCTCCCATGTGTGTCCCCCTGCCTGCTGCACATGGGCTGACGCGTTAGGAACCTTGACTAGGAGTGTGTCTTTATATCTTGGTCTGTGAGGTCGCTCTGTCTGCGCTCATCCCTGTCTCTGTTTGCCGTAGAGATTGAGATGGTCATCATGGAGCGCAACAAGCTCCCGGAGCCGGCAGCCAGCCCCTCAGTGCAGGAGCAGAACACCACGGACGAGGAGAAGAGCGCCGCCGCCACGGGTGTGGACCGCACGCCCTGGAACAGGTAGCGCCCGGGGACCAACCCTCCACCTGGGGGCCAGCCCTCTGCCCAGGGACCAACCCTCTGCCCAGGGACCAACCCTCTGCCAGGGGGCCAGCCATCCACCTGGGGCTGGGGCGTACTCAGTCTGTGGAATGAGGTGCTGGGCCCAGCCACACTGCCCACTCAGGATAGCCCAGAGCTGCTCCTGCCAGCCACATGTGCCTCGTGGCCAAGCCATCTGCTCCTTCAGACAGGGACTCCACAAGGACAGAGGGACAGAGCTGGTCCTAGGCACCATCGTGCTCATTCTTTGGGAAGAGAATGCGAGACAAGGAGCCACCACTCGGCTGTCCTTTGGTGCTGGGCCCTGTCCTGAATGGTGTGGGCCGCCGTCTCGTCCCGGCCACGCTTGGCAGGAATCAGCTGCTCCCTGTCTAGCTCACTCTCTGCCGTCCCGAGGGCCTGCCCTCTGACTCAGGCGTGATTTAGTGCCGCTGTCCACCTTTGACTTTCTGCCTGATTGCTCATTTCAGTGATGGCCTGCCAGAGCTACGGCCTCTTCAACCTTGGCGATGCCACGATTCCTGGAATCTTGCTGGAGCACTGTGCCTCCCGGAGTGGGGCGGGGTGGGAGGGAGGGTAGGATGGCTGTGCCCAGATGGACTCTGGACTGTTCGGAGGGCTTCCTGAAGCATCATTTCCTTAACAAGTGGCCCCCACTGCACAGACTGTCCAGCAGTCCCTCCCCGCCCCCAACCCCAGCACACGGGGAGCACCCACGCTGTTTATTAGTCCAACTCCAGGTGAAGCCTGAGGCGTCTTTCATTCCTCTCCATCTTGTTCCTCTCTTTGCTTGGCAGATGTTTCATTAATCAGACAGGATTACTTTTTATCAGACAGGCAAGAGAACCATTTTTTAGCTTTTGTTAAATGAAAAACTGGACCACCATGTGGGCTGCCCCTGGGCGTGATTTAGACCGTTTTGATTTTGCCTGGTGGCAGCAATGAACTTCTGAAGCTCTGAAAACTACAGAAATCATTCTAAATCATTCTGAACTCCCTTTAAGCAGAAAGGGAGAGGGAAACCACCTTGAGGTGCCTGGCACAACGTTAGTTAGAAGGAGAATCATTGGAAAGCTCGCAAATGACTAGCCATAACGGGCAGATCCAGCGTTCACTCGGATGTTTGCTGTGACGTGCGCGCTGCCAGGACGTTCGTCTGCATCCCAGGCAAAATCAGGCCTTGGGAGCCAAGAACACTTCAAAACACGCTTTTCCTAAAAAATTTTTTAAAATTATGAGTCTAATTCAGACACTCAGAAAATGTGAAAAATCTTGAAGAGCACAAAAGGGAGGGGAGGAGCCCCCGGGGTGCCATCATTCCAGGCAGCTGTTCTAACATTTGTTTTCCCTACCAGTCACTGTTCAGTGCTAATTGGGTGGGAATTCTGCCTCCCCTCCCCCAAAGCTGGGCCCAACCATTTCATGTCTTCTTCTTTTCCATCTGATACCAATCCCCAACATCTTTTTACTCCATTGTCTTCTTAGTAAACAAAATGCTAATTCGTCTCATAAGGGGTGGTGCACCCACCCAGCCCTCCCCCTGCTGTTGGGCGTTTGGTTATTCATATTATTCTGAAATGAAAACACAATCCAAATTCTGAGCTGCTGATTTGTAAGAAAATGTTTTCTACTTTATCCCACTCTCTGAAGTTTGGAGATGGAGGTGTTGGGACCTTACAAACCCCACACGCTCACATGGCAAAACCACGCACCAAGAGGCGATGCCCACTCTGGGGTTCCAGAGACTGACCGCCCTCAGGGGTTTCCCTGAATTCCTGTGTGTCTTGTGTTTATCTGAAACATTATGACAACTACATTTCCACTACTGTGTCCTTTGTGCTTTTCATTTTAATACTTGGAATCATTGGTACCTTTATGGAATGCAGGATTCAAACAAGTATAAAAGGTTATGCAGGGAATAGCCTCTCTTGGCCTCTTCCACTCCCGGGGTCACTCCCCATAGATACCCGATATGTTGACCGTCTCTGGGTCCTTCCCGGGGTATGTGCTTTTGGTCACTTACCGAAGTGCTGTGTTTTGGCTTCTACCTGGTATCCAGGGGCAGCCGCAGGCGGTTACAGGGTCAGAACCTCCCGCCTCCGAAGATCTGTGCATATTGTTAAGGTTGGTGTTAGAGAGTATTCTGGGCCAGGTCCTTCCGTCCCCTGGAAGAGCAGCATTTGAGGTGTGTGGTTGGCACTATTTGTAGTCACTCTAGACCTCACCACAGCATCAGAGGTGAGAGACTCCTGTCGCTTCTCACCAGTCAGGGAAAGTTGGTTCTAGAAATTACTGGGTCAGGTCCTGGCTAAGTGAGCCTGGGAATATTCTAAACAGATATCAGACCCTGCTCCAGGCCTTAGCACCTTCCATGATGTGCCTGGTCCTGTGCTCCATGACTTTCTGCCATCATTTCCCACATATCCTCACAATAGCCATGTAAGGACCTAATCCCCATCTTTTGGGTTCAAGGTAACTGGTCCAAGGATGTGCAACTAAGAAGAGGCAGAACCAAGATCTGAACCCAGGGATCTGGCTCCTGAGTCCACATTCTTGAAATCTGCTGTGCATTGTCTGGAAGGCCTTTTGTTAGTCTGTCACGTTGCCCTATTTCTTCATTCTCTTGTCACTCCTTGAAGCGACCATGTGGTCTGTCTGTTCTCTTATCTGCCCAGTGCATGGGCATGCCCCAGGAGTAGGGACTTTGTGTCATTGGTCCCCGGGGTCTGGCACACCCAGTGAGCCCTGATTAAGTGGGCTCCTCTTGGCCACTGTCCCCTGGAGATGGCAGTTTCCCATGGGCAGAGCCTCCCATGGGCAGACACCTTGCATGATGTCCTCTGTGTCTGGCGCTAGTTGGCACATGGGTTGGGGGGTGGGCACCAGAAGGAGGGAGGCATTCATCATGCACTCCTCTAGGCTCATGTATGCCCCTGCCCTTTCCCAGACCCTTCCTGGAGATGGTGTACCACGCACTGGACAGCCCAGATGATGATTACCATGCTCTCTTTGTGCTCTGCCTCCTCTATGCCATGTCTCACAACAAAGGTAAGCCCTCCTCGCCTCCTGTGCCATCCCCTCCTGCTCATGCAGGATTCCCTTTCCAACTTCAGCACACCCCCCCCCCACCCCTGCCTCGCATCCCCAGAACTCTTGAGCCTTCTCAGAATTTCTCAGGTGCTTCTCATGAAAGCCACAGGAATTGGTTACTCAGGCAGTTTGGGGGGAAAGGTTCAAGTGTTGACTGTCGAACCCATATGTTGTTCACACCGTGGTTTTCTCTCGACCCCTGGCTCTACAATTGAGCGAGCATCCAGCTTCGTTCCTGCCGTCACAAGTGAGATCAGTCACACTGGAATCTTGGTTTTGCTATCTTTAACACTTCTTGCTCTGAGTTGAGACTAAAATTGACCCCGGGCGGGTTGTGTGGAAGTGCAGGTTTCCTTTCTGATGAAAGGTGTGGTTCTCTGGCTTCCCCTGTTGATGTTGAGTGGGTAGGATCAGACCCCCGAGCTGACGGGCGGGTCTTAATCCTAAGATCCATTCATTCACTTCAGCATGGGGAATAGCCGCTGGGGGTTGCCCCCTTGACTGGACACAGCAAGTTCTGAAACCTCCACGTCAGAAGCTCTTCAAGGCAGAAATCAAGAATGTTCCTTCTGGCCTCTGCCATGAGCTCGACATCTGAGACTTTGCATCAAGTGCTGTTATAGTAGGTTTTTCATAAGCATATTGGGGAGTAGGTGGGTGGGTTTTACTGAGACAGACACCTTGTTGCCAACACGCCTACGAGATCCTGGCTTGTCTTCCCCGGCTCGTCTGTGTGGGTGAGCTTTCTGGCCTTTCTCTGCCCCGCTTTCCCTGTTCTCCTCACAACCTCACACATCAGTGTGGCATTTCACACCCATGAAGCACTGCCTTGTTCATTTTGACTCTATGTCTGGGCCATATTTATTCCACCATGTTTTTGCTGAATGACACCGAGACTATTTCTGGACTTTTCTTATTATCGATAGACAGGACTGGCCATGATGGCACCTCATATGAACGTCATGCTCACACACATGCCTGTAGGTCCAGCCTGAGACCTGGGAACAAAGCACTGCGTGCTCTGAATCCCACAGATGTTTCCCTCTGCAGTCTCGTTCACCCCAGGGCTGCAGCTGTCCTCTACAGCTCCTGGTCTGGCACTCAGGCACCCTCGGATCTCCGTGAGACTGCCACCTCCCCCCTGGATCGTCACTCTCCTGGCCCCTGGCTTTTCTGTCCTATTCTTTCTAGTTCTTCCATCTGACCCCAACCAGTTGCAAACAGGACTTTTCTTAGTTAGGTGTTTTAGCAACACCTTGACATGGTCTCTTTACACAATACTCATCACCCATAAATATACACTGACCTCATCACACTTCCTGCCATTTCTGGTTCAGTTGAAATTGCCAACCAAGGTTGAAACTGCCATGACCTTTAGCTTTTTCCCTCCTTAGATCCCAGCATTTAGTCATCAAGTTTTGTCAGTTCTTCCCTTTCTGCCTGTCTGATAAGCAGACTTTAACTGAGCACAGCTCACAGCCTGACTCTAAGGTGTTTGGGGCAAGAACCAGAGGCCCAGAGCAAGTGGAGACCTGGGTGTGTCGTTCTGGTGGTCACAGTTGCAGCCTCCTTCAGGGTCAGCTGTCTGGCCGTGCTATAATCCAGCTTGCAGCGCGCAGCAGAGAACCCTCCATAAGACGGGGTCCGTTTATTCTGTCCCCTAAGCTCCACCATGCAAGCTTGAGCTCATTCTCCTGACTCCCTTCATGAACCCTTGACTGTGGTCCAGGGGTTCAAGTTTTTATCTGATGATAGAATTCTTTCATAGAGAGAAACTTGGAGTTGCCATCATGGTCCTCACTGAACTCTTTAATGTTCTTTTGGTTGCAAGCAACAGAAACCACCTCTCAATAACTTAAGTGGAAGAGAAACTCCAGGAAGAGCCCTAGGATGCTCATAGGATCAAAGAAGTTACTGAAAAGCCCAAAGGAGGGCAGGAACTGACCACTCTCCTTCTTCCCTCAGGCTGTGGTTTGGCCCCAGCAAATCTCAGGCTGGGGGGGTCTGTCTCCACTCAAATTGCAAATTCTTGGGCAAGTATTAGGATTGTTCCGGCTGGTGCAGTATCTAACTGAGAAACAGCCAGTTGTGGCTGGAGTGTCAGGGTCAGTTGGCACAGAGTTGGCCAGGAGGGCTCAGTCCTGAGCCTAAGACTATTCGCAGAGAAAGGACCATCTTTGGAAGCCTGGTTACCCCCTGAGTCGATGCCAACACACCTACCTAGCTAGTCAGCCACCTTCTTATCTTTCTTTGTGGGTTTTTCGGCCCTTTTCTCCACCCCAACATTACTGCCCAACATTATTGAAATTCTGCTGGTCTGTCTAAAGCCTGTTCAGGAATCACCTTCTCCGGGAAACTACTGAGGCAGTGTCTTTCTGTGGAGTCTACCTGATGATTCTGGGCTCAGTGGGCTCTCCAGTGGGAACATGAGCTCTGCCAGCCCCGGGGGACTCCAGGGATTGTTTCTCCCTGCTTTCATTCAGTTGCTCTTTCTCTCTCCTAATGAACAGATCAGGATTTAGCTGAAGCCCCAGACAGAACCCTTCAACAGACCTCTCTGTATAGGTCCCTCCTCTCTGGCCCTCTCTCTCGTCTGTGATTTCTAGTTACTTGGCCTCTTTGAACTCCAAACTCTGCCTTCTCATCTCCAAGAGGCTAGGGTCTCTCTCTATGATGAGATCTGGAAACTTCCCAGCAGTGAGCTGAGCAGTCCTTGGCCCACCTGTCTGTTTCCTCTCAGAATCACTCTCCTGTGCTGCCTGTTGACCTGACCGGAGTCTGATGACCACTGCTCTGTATCTTAGTTTTTTCTAGTTGCTTAAATTAGGGGAGTAAATCTAATCCATCTTGACAGGAAGATGTGGTGCTTAAAAAATAAGTTTTATTGAGGTACAATTTTTGCTGAAATGCAATAAACAGCACATATGTAAAGCGTGCTAGTTGATACTTATGTCCACCTAGAAACTATCATTACAGCAATCAAGAAAGTGAACATATTCATCACCCCAAAAGTTTCCTGAGACCCCTTCTTCATTCCTCACACCCTTCCTCTCCTCTCCCAACCTCCCCAAGCAACACTGATCTGCTCCTTTTCACTATCGATTAGATTGCATTTTCTAGAATTCTATGAAATTAAAACCATGCTGTATGTATGCTTTTTTGACTTTGCTTCTTTCAATCTGCATAATTATTTCTTATTATTGCTGAATACTATTCTGCTGTGTGAACATAACACTCTGTGTTTATCCATTCATCCGTTAATGGACATTTGGGTTGTTTCCAGTTTTTGACCATTAAAAATCGATGAACATTTGTGTACAAGGCTTTGTGCTGGTATATATTTCCTTTTCTCTTGGGTAAATGCCAAGGAGTAGGATGGCTGCCTGAAGACAGGTGTGTGTTTGTTCTTAAGAAACTGCCAGTGTTTTCCAGAGTGGCTGTACATTACACCCCTCCTTTGGTGCACAGGAGTCCCTCTGTATTCATAGCCTCACAGATGCCTTAGTCAGCGGATTCGTTGTGGATGGTGTCTCGTTGTAATTTTAATTTGCATTTCCCAGTTGACTAATGATGTTAAACATGTTTTCCAGCACTTCATTTGCCATCTGCATATCTTCTTTGGTGAAGTATCTTTTCAAATATTTTGCCCATTTTTGGATGGGTCGTTTATTTTCTTTTGTTAAGTTTTGAGAGATCTTTTTATATTCTGGGCACAGATCCTTTATCAGATGTGCATTGCAAAGATTTCCTCCCAGTCTGTGGCTTGCCATTTCATTTCCTTAACTCTCTTTTGAAGAGCAGATTTTTTGTGTGTGTGATATCCATGTAGGTCTCATGGCACTTCTCTCCACTGCTTTCTCTCTGTATGATTCCTGTCCCATCTGGCTTGATGGGCCTCTGAATATAGAGACCACATCTCTCCCCAGTCTCCTGCAGTATCCAGCTGAGCTCCTGGCACCAAACTGTGTTGATTTCATGTCTCTTGGCCCAGCAACTACTCACCTAGGCTCACTGCCTGGAACCTGTGCTCAGGGCCACAACAGGGAAGGTGTAGCCAGGGGCGGTGGAGGTGCTGGACTCTGGGAGTCAAGGGGTATGTGGGTGAATGCTGTTTTGTAGCAGCCAACTCTCCCAACAGCATGGACACTGCAGTGTTCCTGTGTCCAATGATGGGGCTTGGAGACACCACCCAAGTGCCTGCCTAGGGGGCCTACCTGTCTTTCTTTTCTTTTTTCTTTTTCTTTTTTTTTTTTTTTTGCGGGACCCTTGCTGGTGGCCGGGGATCGAACTGGTGCTGCAGAGGCTGCGGGCAGCCTCGCAACCCAACGCTTAACCGCTGCGCCACGAGGGGAGGCCCCTGCCTCTCTTTCTTAAAAGAGTGGGGCTGTTACGCATGTTTGAGGGAATTTAATTCCTTCTTTCATTTCCTGCCGAGGCCATTCATTTATTCATTTATTTGTTCATCCATTTAGCCTACCAACAAATATTTTTCAAGTTCCATTAGATGCCAGGCACTGTGATAAATATTACGAATACAATGGTGAACCAAACAAATGTTTTCTTTGAGGTAAGTGTGACTGGAGTGGAGCATGATGGGGGTGATGGGGACGTGACAGGTGGGACACGTCACGGTGGCAGGTGCTTAGACTGTTCTGATGCAATGAGGGGCACTGAAGGTTTTACGAGCAAGAAATTCTCCCACATGGTTTGTGTTTGCTTTATTTTGAGAATAATTGTTTCATCTGAACCCTCCTTTGGTTCTAAAAGATGATGTAGATCAGGCAGATGGTGATGAGTTTCATGCAGCTATTCAGCAGATGTGTGTGGAGAACAGGCTGCGTGTGAGGCAGTGTGCTCGGCACAGGCAGCACACCCTGGGCCTGCTGGGCCCTAACCCCAGAGTGTCAGATTGGTGGGAAAGACCCACAAGGGAATGTGGCACAATGGAGACCACCGTGCCTGTGAAAGGCATAGACCCTGCCCACAAGAGTCAGGGTCTTCCCAAGGACCACCCTGAACTGGGTCTGCAAGGATCCAAGGAAGAAGTGGGCAGAGAGCTGAAAGGATAATTGGCAGAGTGCAGAAGAAAAGGGAGCAAAGATCCTGCAATGGGCTGGATTCCCAATGTGCATAGAAAGCCATACACTATGAAAACAGTTTTTTTTTTTTTTTTAATAGAGGCATGCTTTATTTATAAGCACTGGGTACAGTCAGAAGCGCGGGAGGGTGAGAGAATTCACCAGAGCCAGAGCAGGGAGTAGAGCAGGCAGAAGGACCGAAGTACACTGCTGAGGGGAGCAGCGGGCGGCAGGAGAGGTCTGCGCGCCATGCAGGACCCTCCAGCGGTGGCCGGGGAGCAGCCGGGGATCGAACCAGCGCCGCAGAGGCTGCGGGCAGCTTCGCAACCCAGCGCTCAACCGCTGCGCCACCGGGGAGGCCCAAATATGGCTGTGAAAACAGGTTTTAAGAAAAGAAAGAAGCTTTACTGTAAATCAGTTTGCAAATAGGCAGGAGGTAAACTCAAATCTGCCTCCCCAGTTAAGAAAGGGGATGACGTATATAGGTCGTTGGGGCCAGAGTTGATAACAAAAGAGTTAAATAGTACTGCTTGAGAAGCAGGTTAGGGCCAAAGCAACATGGACATGGCTGAAGTTCCTCAGCTAGATACAGGGCAGTTCCTCCATGAAGATGTATAAAGAGGCTTTTTTCCCAGATCAATGGAGTTTTGAATTTCTGTTGGCGGGTCCCTCAGCTCTGGGTAGCCCCCTCCTCTGTCTCTGCAGTCTCCTGGCTCCAGCTGGCCTTAGAGCTCAGCTCAAGGTCAGCCACTTCTGCTCAGACTGTGACATTTGTGGATAAGGTCTGGGCTCTGCTGTCTGTGAAAGCAAATCTCCAAGAGAAAGTTAGATACCTTTTCTTTTCCTTTTATATTTATGGCCTGAGAGCAGTTTATCATTTGCCTTGATTATACCTTCATCATGTAGGTGGGCATCATGCCCATGGTGGGCAGGGTGCTCTGAGAAATGGGCAGTGCGGAGCCAGCCTATAGGGTACGTGGGCATTGCCCATGAACTACATCCTGCAAGATGTGTGCGGGTTGGGCACAAGCAGCTGTGATCTTCTCCGCATCCCTTGGAATGGCGTCACCATAGTTTAGGCCTAAGACAGGTGGGCGAGAGAGTTGTGGGTGGTGGAAAGGAGGTGAAACTAAAATGCTTTCTTATCCAGCAGATATCTGCTGAGCATTTACTAGGCAAGAGGCACTTTCGTAGGCATTGGAACAAGTCTGGTGAAGCTCTCAGGCAAGTGAACAAGAAGAAAAATTATTATTGTGGCGTGTCAGTGTAAGCCCATGATGGTGGTGCAGGGGTTACTAGGCAGAGTAGCCAGAGGCAGCCAGGTTAGAGTTGAGACCCTGAAGAAAGAGAAGGAACCAGCTCTGCAAAGATCCAGGGCAAGGGTGCGCCATGCATCAGGGAGAGCATGTGCAAATGCCCTGAGGTGGGAAAGGCCTTACAGATTTGAGGAGCAGAAAGCAGCCCAGGTGAGGCTGACAAGGTAGGCAAGGACCAGATTGTGAAGGGCCTTGAAGATGGAGAAAAGGAAGTTAGATTTGGTTCCAATCACAGTGAATTCCAAGCAGGGGGGTTCCAAGCATCCCTAAAGGATTTCTCGGTAGAAGAGTGACATAGGTGGAAATTTTTGAAAGACCCTGACTCCTGCATGGAAAGTAGATTATTGCAGGTGGGGGAAGTGAGCTGCAAGAGGGAAAGCTGGGAGACTTGTTAGGAAGCTGTTGCAGTAGTCCCGATACTGCAGTAGAGGGACAATGTGGATTGAATTAGAGAGTTGGTTGTAGACATGGAGAAAACTGGAGCCAGAACATGCTGATGGATTGGATGTGGGGATTGAGCGAAAGGGCCACTTACTGAGACAGAGAGATAGGAGAGGGGTCCTGGGGAGGGGATTTGGATGATTTGCATGAGAGGGGGCACGAAGGGAAGAGTTGGGTGAGGCCCAAGTCCCTGATTCCTGCTACTCTGTGGCTGGTGGTACCATTTCCAGAACCAGCGAGCCTGGGCCATGGAGCAGGTTTGGAGAGGATGCTGGAGATTCAGGTTTGGCAGTCCCGGGTGCCGGGGGACCTTCAGGGGAAACTGCCTAGTTCAAAGTTACCCCCTGCTTTATGCTCCTGACCTGTGGGCACAGGGTCTGTATTTGGTGTGGTGGTGGAGGTGCTGCTGGTTAGTTGGTTTTTGGTCAGGCAGTCCCCAGTTAGCTGCACTTAACCTTCAGCCTCTTTTTTTTTTCCCCAGACCTGTACCCTCCCCCCCAAGCAGGGCCCCTAAAGAAATGGTCTCTTTCTGATAGATTTTTCATCATAAGACAATTTTAACATAAAAGCAATGTTAATAAAAACCAAATGTTAGCTCAGGCCTTCCAGTAAATCATAATAGATTAGATGCTGCCCCGAAATGAATATCCCACTGTGGAAAGGGTTGACCGGCTGGGGAAGGCGCTTGTTGTGATTCAATTGGGCCGCATAATGAATTCTGGTTCATATCTGTAATAGAAAATGCCCAAGGGAGGGGGTAGTTTTGCAGCTTTTGTATTCTTAAAGGCTCCCCCACTCCACCCACCACCCTTTTACTCCTGCTCCCTCACTTATCACTGTTTTCCCAGAGCATCTTAGGCTTTTTGTATTTTGTTTTGCTGAGAAGTTACTGGAACATGAATAAGAGGTATGGGAAAGGTTGAAAGGTAATAGGATAAAGGGAGCTTTTGCTTTGCAGGGAGCCGGCAAGACACTTTGGACCCGGACTAACACATAATCAGGACTGGAAGTACATTGGCAATCAACCCAACATCTGGTCAGCTTTCGAAATAGTTGGTCTGTAGTTTTCCAAAGCAGGCCAGGCTTGTGTGGCCCGCTACAGCAAAGAGACCTGTGTGGTCAAAAGACATTCTTTCGAGCCCCATTTACCTGGTACTTGTGGTCTCTTTATCCAGGTTGGTCTGTCTGCTTCTTTTTTATGTAGCTTCAGTTGGGGCCTTTTCTACCCCGTTTCTGAATAGGGGCTCCCATTCAGGAGAAAAAATCCAGAAATCAGTACTCGGAGGGGAAGTTTAGTAACTGGTTCCTGACATCACGGAGCCACACCCTTCCCTTCTACTTTGGATTCGGTCAATTAGCTGGAAGCTCCAACCCCTCCCCCCATTACCCCCCCCCCCCCGCCCTGTGGTTGTTGGGTGGACTCAGGGGAGATGGGGAGACCCTTTCTGACTCATTGGGCAGACCAGCTCTGACCCCACGGGAAGGGAGCAGAAAGCGTGCAGGCTTCATGCAGGAAGCCTGAGCTCACCCAGCTCCTCCTGGGCCATGTGAAGTGCATCTGGGTTTCCTTGGAATTTGTCACGCGACACTTAAGGGTCGAAGCAACTATTTCATACAGGACAATATGTTATCCTGAGTGTTTATTTCAGTCAGAGCAAAATGGCCAGCAAAAAAATGCAGTCAGGTGTAGCAAAACCTGCCCTTCATGACTGCAAACCTGCGTGTGTGCGCGTGTCCAGCTGTCCCTCGTGCATGCACACGAGCTGCTTTACTTCCACAAACATAGCCTGACCAGGTCATGGCAGTCACCTGTTCATTCACTGTCGTCAGCTACCATTTTGTTTGGACCCAGCGAGATAGCTGGGGCTTTTGACTTGCTGCTCCAGCCTTGAAAGCTGAGGGCTGTTTCAGAGGCAGTGTGGGAGAGAGAGACATGGGAGGGGAAATGAGGCACCTGACCCAGGAGGAACTTTGGGGGAAAGAACGGGGATATTTAAAGGTGTTTTTTTTTTTTTTTTTTAAACAAGGTTTTGCAAGTGTTGTGTGGAATGGACCCTGCCTTGTCTCCCTCACTGTAGAATGTGTTGCAATACCGAGACTATTTAGGGAAAGTGCTGGAAGCCTGGCAATCACCTTGAGGGGCGGGAGGGGGGGTGGGGGGAGTTGGAAACTGCTGATTCAGCCAGAACACAGCCATGTGCTGTCCTAGCTGCCCTCCGGGGATCCCAGTGTCCAGGCCCTGCCTGTCCCTCTCCCCCCACCCCCAAGGTGTGCCTCTTTGCTTGCTCCCAAAACCCCATCCTCCCCATTTACCAACCCCTTGCAGCCCCGCCTTGGCCTGGCAAGTCCTGTGCCCTGTGCAGTTGGAGGCAAACTCCTGCTCCCCCTCCCTCTCCCCCATCCCACCTGACAGCTGGGCCCTGGCTTCTCTTGACTTGCTAAAGAGAAAGTTTTAGCTTTTGTTAGGTTGTTCTTCTCTTGTTCGCTCCTTCTTTCTTTTATCACACAAACTATGTAGAAATGTTAAGCCACGTCAAAGTAGAATCCCCTTCAGCATGTAATAGTGACAGGTACAGCTGTTGCACCCATGTCTGCAGCTGCTTTTCACTGGACCCTGAGCACCACCCTGGTGGGGGGAGCACTCTGCACAGGGGAGGAGACTGGGGGCCAAAGAGGTTAAGTATCAAAAGCAAGCCCCTCCCACACCTGCAGCTCCTCTCTCCCCCCTCCCCAACCCTGTGTGGAAGGTACCCTGGGAGAGACGGCGCCCACAGGTGGGAAGAGGCCATGGAAGTGCTGGCCCCTTGGAGGGCAGGCCCCTTGCGCACCACTTGCCATGCTGGTCTCCCCGTGAGGCGGGCCCGCCCTCCCTCTGATCCCACCCACTTTTGGGATCCTCCTCCCTCCAGCTATGCCTCTAACCTTGTCTGTGGCCCTGGGGATGTGACTTGGCATCTCTGGGCCTTGACTTCCTCACTAAGGGACGAGGCTGCACGGGAATCTGGTTCAGAGAAGCTCTTGAAAGGTTTCAGTCCTCCCACTCTTGCTCCACACGCCACGGAGCCTCCAGCTGAGGGAAGGTCAGGATAACCTTGGAGTGTTTTTCCCGTCAAGAAGATATTGCCATAGATTCTCTCATTTTTGATAAATTCTAAGGGAGTGAGGGGTAATAAGGGGAAGGAGGCCAGATGGAGCCCGCCGTGGAAATTCAGGAACTGGCTACGTCTGTCTCCACCGGTCCTGCTGGATCCCGCGGGAGCCTGCTGCAGGGACCCTTCTGTTGCCATAAAGTTGGGGGGCGCACAGGGCAGGCCCAAGGACATTTCTTTTTCCCTCAGAACCACTGACTGACAGTTTCCAAGGGGCCAGAGTGAAAGAATGGAGAGATGTTAGGACGGCGTTGACATCTCTGGAAAAAAACAAATGCCAAAAAGATCCAGTTGAGGTTCTTCCTGCCATTTAATAAACCAGAATGCTTCAGAGCTAGACATTTAGCATCAAAATGGGACATAGAATCCACAAATTAAATTTTCATTGCAATCAAATTTTTGACAAAGCCACGTTGCTGGGATTCGCGCGAGTGGGAACCACCCCTCTCGCGGCCCAAGTCGTCCCTCACCGGTGTCATCTCCTTGGCATGACTTCGCCTCCGGCTGGGAGCTGGAAGGAATTCAATAAAGCAAGATGTATTGTTCTGGTTGATTCCGTCAGCGCGTGTGTGCTGGGGGGAGTTACTCAGCATCACACAATCGCTCTTCAGTGCTCTGCTCTGGTTTGTCAGGGTTCTAGATGAAGCGCCATATCCTACTCCCGGCGCCGTATTTCAAGAATTCCGAGAAGTGCCACCTTCCCCCCTTTGTAGAATAACAGGAAAGGACGTGCCTCCAGCACAAACTCCGCTCAGCTCTCCCAGCTCGCGGCAAGTGAAATGTTCATTTCTGCGCAAGTGTCTTCCAGAACCAAGTCGGAGTAGAGGGTAGGGATTTGGAGCACGTTGCGTCCCAGACTGGCTGTTCAGGCAGCCCCGCAGGTCTTCTGTGGCCCTGGCTCCCAGGGTCTACAGCTCCTGGCGTAGGTCCCTGCCCTCCCCCACTGTCTGTCCCTCTTGTCTTTATCTTCTAAAAGCTGGCTGCTACTGGTTTTCACTGGAGAAAGTGTTCCTTTGCCTCTTAAAGGTAGATCTCCCTCAGTTTCTGTTGGCACCTTTTTTAAATGAAGCTTTGGCTTGAGTCTCTGCTCAGGCCTCCTCACCTGGTACACCTGCTGCCTCCTTTGCGTCCCCGTGTGTGCGTGGGAGGGGGCCCAGCGCTGAATTTGGTGCTAAGAACTTGGCGGGACTTTCTGCCTCCTCTGTTCCTCTCGTTCCGTGTCTCCCACCCCCTGGAAGGTGTCTAATAGTCTGATACAGGTGTGGCCTCCAGTGGCACATGGGTCTGGAGCACGAACGTCACTCCTTTTCTATCCCGTGTCTGCCTCCTCAGACCAAGCCCAGGAGTATGCCACCGCTGGGGCTAGTCTGTCTTCAGTGCCCTTTAAAGTGCCCACCAGCCTCTTTTTAACAGACAGAGCAGTCTCGGGCCACAGAGAGGAGCCAGTCGGCAGTCTGGCTGAAATTGGTTTCCTTTCTTCTTAGTCACTGTCCTTTGCAACAATGCTGCGTCCCCACTTATGAGTGGTGAGAGCCAGCACGTGCTATCGTGCTCACCTTAGTTCCCTTTACAGAGACTCTGAGGTGAGTGGCCACATGGGCAGCACTCAGTCGTGTAGGAATCCTGAAGATGGGCCGTGCTGGCCCAGGTTGAGCAACCGCGGGGAGGGGCCCACACGGGAGCTGGGCCTTGGCGCGGCTGCTCTGCTGACAGCTTGCCCACTGTCCGTTCTAGGCATGGATCCTGAAAAACTGGAGCGAATCCAGCTCCCAGTGCCGGGTGCGGCCGAGAAGACCACCTACAACCACCTACTGGCCGAAAGACTCATCAGGATCATGAATAATGCAGCGCAGCCAGGTGCAGGGGCCAAGGGCTGTGCCAAGGCGTGGTGGGGTGAGAGGGGCCAGGCCCGGCACCTTCGCCCTTTCCTCTCCTTCCACCCTCAACCCTTCTTTTGCCAGTGTCTGCAGCCCTCCTCTCTAGGGGGCCTGAGGTCATGTTTGAGCACAAGATTGTGAGCCAGGGTGCCCTCGATAAAACGAGGTGTGCCTGGTGCCTGGCACTGGTCAGCCTAGTTCTGAGGTTCCGGCCAGCACCCACCTGCAGCCACAGAAATTGCAGCAGTGTGACCTGTGGTTCTCAACTGGGAGTGCCTTTGCCCTGCAGGCACTCAGGCCTTTGCCTGAGCAGTGTCTGGAGACATTTTAGTTGGAACATCTGGGAGAGATGTTCCCCCTGGCATCTAGCGGGAAGGACAGCCTGCAGCAGGCAGGAATGCCCTGACAGCAAAGGATTATCTGTCTAAAGTGTCAACAGTGCACAGGTTGAGAAAACCTGACTGGAAGGCAGGTTCTGGGTGGAGGCAAGGGAGAGGCCATGCGGGTGTGTGTGGTTGCACAGGGCAGGCCCTGTGAGAGGCGGCCCGTAGCGAGAACAGCTGAGCTGCCTGATCAGGATTCCAGGTAGGGCTGGAGAGAAGGGCAGGATGGGAACTTGCGATTATAGATAGACAAGGCCTCAGAAGCCAAGGGCAGTGGGCTCCAAGTGGTGGCAAGAGGTGCAGCGCGACTGCAGGGAGTGGTGTGGGGGTTTGGGGAGCCGGACATCCACAGAGCATCGGTACGCTTGCCAACTGGCTGTTGCGGGCCTCTGTATGCCAGTCACTGTGTGCAAGGGGTGAGGGCACAGGAAGGGCAGGACAGACATGGCTTCTGCCCTTCAGACTCCAGTGGGGGGCCTGAAGTGGGCCACAGAAGTGGGGCTACTGTGTAGAGACAGCACCTGCAGTGCAGGGGGAGGTCAGGCCAGGACTAACATTGTAGGACTTGGTTGGGTGGAGTTTAAAGCCCCAGGGGAGAACTGAGGAATGTCTAGGACTGAGCCCTGGGCCACTTCAGGTATCTGGAGGTGAGCCAGGCTCCACATGGGAAGAAGGGGGAGGGAGGGGCGTCTTGGGGAGCAAGAGAGACATCTGTGACTCAGAACCAAGGGGCCGCTGCTGAGGTCCAGTCTGAGGAGGCAGACCTGATGAGGGTGGCCGAGCGGTGGTTGGCAGGAGCTCTGTGAGCTGGCTGTGGCTCTATGGGCAGGGTAGGCGGCGCATGGCCTTGAGCTTGGGAGAGGGTGGGGGAGGGATGGTGGGCCCTGGAGGACCGGTGTACAGAACAGCCTGGATTTCTGAAGAGGTTGAGGAGCTCAGAGGAATAGTCTGGAAGCTGTAGTAGAGACTGAGGGGCTTGCTGATTTCTGGTCCCTCAAGAGATGGGGAGAAGAGTCTGTACTTGGCAGGAGCTTGCAGAAGAAACAGGTGTTGGTGGGAAATCACATTCCACATCCGTAGAGGCAGCATCAGTGACAGACCCGCAGTGGGCCTGGCAGAGTTGTGGGGGGCAGAAGTGTTTCTATGCCCTAGAGAACACTGAATTTGAAGGAGGTGGGTGGCTGGCACAGGTGGGTATCTCACAGAAGTGGTGGGCACTGGGGTGGGTGGGAAAGGGGGAGATGTTTAAGGGCGAGCAGCAGGGGTCGAGGCTGACCCTGGTGTGCTCTGCAGACGGGAAGATCCGGTTGGCGACGCTGGAGCTCAGCTGCCTGCTCCTGAAGCAGCAAGTGGTGACCAACTCGGGATGTATCATCAAAGACGTGCACCTGGCCTGCCTGGAGGTGAGGGCCTCTCCCACCACTGCCTGCTCAAGCAGGGGAGAGTGGGAGCGGGTCGGAACGTGGTCTCAGAGGTCCACCACTGAGAAGATGCTCACACCTTGACACCCCCTCAAGCCACTTGTTTCAGCAGCGCGTCCCTCCCACTGAGATTGGCTTGATGAGTCCGATTAATGATTCAGTTGTAGTTTCTGTTCTAATTATTTGACTCTGTATGTGTCCCTAGCATTTTTCATTTTAATTTTTTAGTCATAAAATGTTATGCATGCACAAACACATTTATTTACTTATCGGTTGTTGTGCTAATATGTCCATGTATTTTAAAAGTCCTTTATTGTTCTGCTCCTATTTTCCTTCTTTATTTTAGAAATTTTAGAAAGTATAGGAGGCAGAAAGTAACAATTCCAGCTGACACTCTGTGTCCTCCAGATGCCTGTGTTATGAATGAAGACTTCTCGGCCCCAGTTTAGAGCTCATCTCCCCCTCTAGCGGCGTGCTCTGACTTCCATGGCATCGCATGACCCACCTGTCCTTTGCCCACTTTTATCCTGAGCCCTCCTCCCCTCCCCTGCTGCGTCCCCTTGTTAAGAACCACTTTACACATGAAGGACCTGAGCCCGGCATCCACCTCACACACACGCGGGGTTTAGAATTCACCATTTACCCGACTCACCCGCCTCCACAGGACTTCCTCCCTCACACCTCCCCTCTCTTTCAACAGGGCGCGAGAGAAGAAAGTGTCCACCTCGTGCGTCACTTTTACAAGGTAAATGGCCGCAGCTCAGGGAAGCTGAGGTGTGTGCGTGGTAGAAACAGGAAAGTCGCGGGTCTTTGGTCCTTATGCCTGTGATTACTGAGTGAAAAGGCTCAACCTCGTCATCTGCAGAGCAATGGCCTCTCAACATGCCTGCCTGTGCAGTCCCATCTTGCAGACTCCCGCCCCGGGTGTGCTGTCAGTTACATATGAATTTGTCTGTGGATGAATTTGTATGTGAGTGAGTTATGTACATAATACATGTGGCTATACTGTACACGTGGATTTACATGTGGACGGGCAGGAGGACACAGAGCAGGATCTCTATGACCCGAGCAGTTGGGGTAAAGGAGGAGTCCTGATGCCCTCAGTGGCTTTTCAAACTTTTATTGGGATTTACCAGGTTCACGGCTGGCAAGGGATGCCAGGGGGCCTGCCAGCCTCCCAGCCCCCAGCAAGTCTTCACTCTGTCCGGGCTCTCAGGCGTTCTCTGGTGGGCTCTGCTTCTCTTCACTCTCTCGCTCTTATTCTCTCTGCTTCTCTGCTATCTTGGCGTCCCTGTGACACCGCCCTTATAAGCTCAGTCTCTCAGCCCAGGTGTACCCACTTTCGCATACCCACACCCCACTCCAGGTGCCCGCCATCAGGCATGCATTCAGGACCGCTGGGATCCATCATCCATCCTAATGGCAGGAGGACAGAAAAGTCTGATACTTTTTACCTTACCCTACAACATGTTCATGAATTATTTATGGTCATCCAGATAAACTCGTGAGTTACATGTGAAATTACGAGTGATGTTCACATGTATTTTAGTTGTGTGTCTGTGCACAAGAAACCCCATGTCGGCTTCTAAATATTTATCATTAAGTTTAGTGAGATTGTGTTAAGGTCCACCACAACTTTCAGTTTCTGAACATGTGTAGATATTTGTCTTCAGGTTCCAGATGCTTTGTTTTAAAAGATCTAATTGTGATGGTTTTGTTTAGTGTTAATCTTAAGGCATAATATAGTCTTTGGCAAGCTCTTCATTTGTCAGTAATAGTGGATCGGTTCATATGTCAAATAGCCCTAATAATTTTCTGAATTTTTTAGTCTCCACATCAGATCTCTCCAGCTATGATATGATGGTTTCCCCACTTGACATGGCTCACGGAGAGATCCTCTAAGAGGAAGGCGTCAGTGCGGTCATTTTCGTGTTCCCCTGCACATTTGCTATTTATAGTCTCTTTCAACTACTGTGAATTATATACAGACATGCACAGGAATCTGCCACTTTACAGGAAACTTTTTAAGCCGCTGGCCGTTATTGTCACTGTTTGTTGAGATAAAACCAGGTCATGCAATCTGGAAATCAACCTCACTGGGCTCAGCCGGCCCCATGCAGCTGCAACACGGTGGGCATCCCCAGCCCCGGTCTCCCCTAGACCATGAAGAGCTGCACTTGGCCTCTCCATGAGGATCCACAGCCTTCAGCAGAGCCCAGGAGAAAGGACAAGCCTCACAGTTGCTTTCGTTACCTTTGAGTCTCTTCCCCACCCAATTGTCCAGTTATTCCCCTCCTTGAAGGCTCTAGATTGCAAAAACAGAAAGACAGATAGGTAGACTTTTTCCTAGAGGGCTTTTCTTCTTCACCAACAAAAGGAGAGCTGTATTTGAATTTCAGCTCATTTCTTCCAACCTAGATTTTTCTCTTGCTTTTAGGCTGTAAAGTTTACACCCTAAGTGTAATATCACGAAAGTTTTTGGATGTCTTCAGGGGTGGTTATTTCTGTGGATGGTACTTACATCACCCTCCATTCAAGAATATTCAAGTTGCTATTCAATTCTAGAACAACTGGAAATATATATGAATGGCCTGTTATACCACCCAGACGCTGTGTGTGCACACACACGTGTGCTCGTGCACACACACCTCATTCAGAACTCGTGAAAGCAAGAGGGCAGTTCAGCCAAATCCCCCCACCCCACCACCCCCCTCCAGCTGTGGTCCATCCACTCGTGATCACAACGGCAGTGAATACTGACAGGTACTGGCAGGAGTGAGTGGCAGGCTCTGTGCTCGGCACTTAATGCCCCCCAGCTCATTTCACGTTCACGATGACCTGCGCAGGCGTGGGCTGCCCTCCCAGCCTTGCAGCAAACAAGGAGATGCTCCAGGAGGTCTAAGTGGGCAGGGCCCTGATTTATGAATCTCAGAGCCAAGTTCTTACCCACTACCCCGTTCTGACTGCGACCTCCTGGACAGAGTACAAAACCCCAAAGGCACGTCTCCAAGATGAATGGAACAAGCTGTGTAAGTCTGGGATTAGGCATATTTAATTATACTCTTCCTCTCAGAGGTCTGGAACCTCCTAGTTGTAACACGGCAGCGAAACCAGGATTTCCCATTTCTTCCACCATTCTCGGCAAAGAGATGATGTGAAACGCTTGAGGTTTTAACCGTCTCTATATTTTATAAAGTATGCGCGGTGTTATTTTTGTTGTTATTTGTTTTGATTAATCACTTAGACAGAAATCTGTCCACGTGTGCTTTCACAAGGGAGGAAGACGTTGAAAATGCAATTTGAGAGCTGGTCTCTCGTTTGAGCGTGTGTGTGCGTTCACGTGTGTGTTTTACTTCCTGGTGATTTACGAGAACTCGCTAATGAGAAACAGATGGCCCCGAAAGCCCAAACTGCAGTTTAGAATACTTTGTTGTTTATGGAAAAAAGATATGCATAATCTCTTCCCTCCCGCCTTTGCGTTTTTTAGGGAGAAGAAATTTTCTTGGACATGTTTGAAGACGAATACAGGAGCATGACAGTAAGTGTGTGTCTGCGGAGCTTGCCCTGCAAACCTAGAGACCCCGTCTCATGGGGTTTCTGACTGGCTAGCAGAGGGTGGTCCCCCCATCCCCCTGAAATCTCAGAGCACATCCTCTCCCTATGCTGGGCTGTGCCTCAAGGGGCTGGGAAATATACGCTGTATTAACCCTCCTGATCCCCACGTCAGCCCAGTGGAGTCGCTGTGCTCAGTTTTCCTCCTTTGACCCATAAGAAAGCAAGTGTCAGGAAGGTTGAGTGGGGTAGGCTGCCCACATTGGCCCAGCAATTGGGGGGCAGAGCCAGAGTCCTGAACAGCACAGCCCCCGGCCCTGCCTCCTCCTCTGCCACCGTGGGGACATTCTTAGCTTGAGCTCTTCCTGCTCTCCACCCTCCCTTTCTCTGTCTCCGGGCGGTGCACAGAGTTGTGGCAATGATGGGTCAGAACATCACGGCCCTCTGTCCTTCGTCCCTGCATCCCCAGCACCTGCCCCTTAGTTGGCACTCCATAAAAAGATGATAAATGATCCCAGCCATGAACATTACTCACCCAAGAGCTAAGTGATTCGGGAAGTTTATAATAAACCTAAGTGTTTTAAAGTGTCAGAAAGAGACAGGCAGGCAGTGTGTGCTAAGTGGTTCCCTGGCCCCTGAGCCCAGTCCCCAGGTATCTGGACAGCTGGGCCCTCACCACACCCGCCCTTGCTGTGCATCCGAGCCTCCATAGAGCCTTTGCACAGGAGAAACAGAAATTAGCAGAATTGCAGAAATGCCCTGGCAGCCCCCAAGCCTCCTCACGGCTTGTGCATAGTGTCCACGTGCACCCCACTTCTGCAGATGGCCACAACCATGGCCCCTGGTCTTCTGCTTTTGGAGCCATTAGTTAGTGCAGGCAGATTCACGTTTCCTTCCACTATGTGTTTGTTCTCCTGTCTGGAAATATCAGGCTCCCGTGTCACTTGATGTGGAGAAGCTGGGGCTCCCAAACCCTTGCTCATTTTCTGCTTGTGGTTACTTACTAGCTGTGCAGCCTTGCACGGGTTGCTTGCATTCTGAGTCTTGGTATTTCCATCTGTAAAATGGGGCCCACTCTCCATAGCTGCCCAGGCTGGCTATAGAGTACCCGAGACACTCTGTGTTACACACACATTTGTTATGTGTCCTTCACAATGCTTTCTAGACGATGCCTGGCTTTCTAGTTGATGCCTTGCTTTCTAGACAATGCCTGGCTTTCTAGACAATGCCTGCCCACCAGCCCCTGTCTCCAAATGTGTCTTTAGCTTATCAGGGAACTAGTCACTAAGCTAAATGAAGTGAGGACAGGCCCTTGGTGCTGCTAAAATGCTAGTGGTGACCCCGCACTCAACCCAGGCCTTGACTCTTATCCCTTCACTCATTTCTCTTGTCACTGCTTATTTAATGCAGAAGGCACGGTGAACCTGACACCTGGCTTCCCACCCAAGAACAGGCTGGAGGGGCTTCCTGGGAAGGTTGTTGAGCCTCAGGGCGGAGTGGAGAGGAGTTGCCTGGGTGTGAAAGGCAGGCTGGGAGAGCCCTATTAGATCCGTTCCTGGTCTCAGGACTCTGCCACTTGGCTCCGGGGTAAGGGGGTTATATGGTGGCCCTCAGGCCTTTGGAGGAGTGTTCTTAAAGTGTCTAAAGAAAAGGCATGCTCTGGACTCCCTAGTCTGTTCTCAGGTATCTGGATGCTGCACCCTTGGCACAACCTGGCCCTGTTTAGCTTTTTCTTAGAGTAGAAAAGTAGTTGATATGATTGGAACCCCTTTCTTACAAAGGAAGGAAACACCCCCCCCCAAAAAAAAAAAAAAACCTGTGAAGCTTGAAGGAGTAAAATTCAGTAGAAACTGTCTGTGTGAAATGTCACTCCTTTATGATACCAGATGAATTAAGTGTCAGTGTAAGTGTTTAAAAAACCCAAAGGACTGTGACCAAGGTTGCGCAGTTACCAGGTAACAGAAGCAATAGCTAAGCAAGGATTTTTTTTTTTTTTAAAGATTTATTTATTTATACAAGAACTGGGGTACAGGTCAGAGGTGTGGGAGGGTGAGAGAATCCAGCAGAGACAGAGCAGGGAGAACAGGCAGACGGACCAAAGACACTGCTGAGGGGAGCAGCGGGTGAGGCAGGAGAGGTCTGCCACACCATGTGAGTTTCTCCCTGGCCAGCCGGGAATTGAACCCGCGCTACAGAGGCTGTGGACAGCTTCATAGCGCTGCGCTCAACCTGCTGCGCCACTGAGGAGGCCCCTAACCAGTTTAAGAGGCCACTTGTCCAGAGGATTACACAGGAGCACACACAAAACCTTTAGCCAACAGCCACCCTGCCACGGAAGCTGCTTCTCTGGGACTGTCACCCTGGTTGGAAGTACAGAGGAGGCATGGAGTAGTCCAGGCTCACGCACACAGGGGCAGACTACCCAACGGGACCACCCCAAAGGGAATCAGCCTTCTTTGTGAAACCCTCTCCCCTCCCCCCAAACTCAGTGTGGAGAGGACTGAGAGGATAAGAAAGCAAAAGCTTTCACAGCAGGGATACAGCTGCTCAAGGGTTTCCGAGCAATAGCTTAAGTCAAAGTGAAATCTGCGAGTTAGAAAACGAAAGACATTCCACAGGCCTCTCCTCAGTCTTGTCAGGTATGTGCAGATAGAGATGAGAGGCCTCCCCAACCCCCGCCCTCAGTCAGGTTTCCTGTGTCTTTCTCCTAGATGAAGCCCATGAACGTGGAGTATCTCATGATGGATGCCTCCATCCTACTGCCCCCGACAGGCACGCCGCTGACGGGCATTGACTTCGTGAAGCGGCTGCCCTGTGGCGACGTAGAGAAGACCCGGAGGGTGAGTGAGCGCTGGACCAGGTCTCTCCCTAGCAGAAAGGAAGAGTCTCTGAGCCAGTCAGGGGCCCCTTCCTCTCACACAGCCTGCCACCTCTCCTGTCCCCCAAGTCCTTGGTTACAGAGGAGATCAGAACCCTTGTATCAGGCCTGACCTCAGACGTCAGATGCAGGGCTCCACCCCAACCCCTCACACCCCTGGGTGAGAGGAAGCTGGCTGAGGCTTCTGTGAGGGTGGAGGAAGGAGCAGAGAATGCCCTGCAGGTGAGCACAGCTGTGTGAAAGCCGGTCCAGACAGACACAGGTCCCCGGAGATGGTGTGATGTTAAGGTATCTGGGCGATCTGGGGGTGAGGCAGACGCAAATGAAATTGTGACTTGTGGCTCTGCCTGCCCAGAGAGAAAAGACCTATGTGAAGAGGAGATTAGTTCTCAGAACCCAGCTGAGTATGTTCTTCCGTTATCAGCACTTTTTTTCTGAAGCGTCTCACAGGCCCGTTCATGGTATTTTATCTCCCTTGTAAGATCACAGTTTCTTTCTTAGAAAGCAGCATGACCTTTTCCTAGAAGATCATTCCCTGGAGACATAAATATTGGTGGATAAATTAGAGGAATTCACGGCACATGACCCCCCTCATCAACCTGCATCTCCTCTGAGTTAATCCGGTGTAACCAGCGTGACAGAGGCGTTGAACTCTGGGATTTTGAGAAGCAGGAGTGACCTGCTGGGTCCACCCCCAGACAGGAAGATCTGTGGTCTTCCTTCACCCAATCAGAGATTTGGCCTCCCAGGCTTGGAAGGGGGGTGGTAAGAGAAGTGGAGGCATGGGGGAGGGGCAGTAAAGGAAGTCAGACCCCAGTGTCTCAAGTCAGTCCAAATTCCCTGCCACGTCACACGCCCGCACACCTCGCCAGGACCCACCCTGTCTGAGCCAATGCCGCCTTTCTTCTGCGCTCCAGTCAGCACCGAGGCCCCGCGGCTGGGCACATAAGCGTGTTTGTGGGTAGCAGTGTTTATACTGTGCATTGTTGGCATTGGCGTCTGCTGGAAGACTGGTTATGACAAAGGCGAGCCGTGTCTCAGCGACTCTTTTGTGAGCAGGCATGCTCCTCCGGGCCTGAGCTCCCACGCTCTGACTGGCCTACGGGATGCTCCTCAGCCGGGTTGCGGGGAGGCTGCCCCCAACTGGACTGCAGTGTCCCAAGGCCACTGAGCACCCAGCCTGGAAGGTCCCTCTTGGCTCTGAACCAGAAGCTCCAGAAGGTTGTGACCTTGAGAGCTGCTGTCTGGGGTATATTCCACCTTTTTTTGGTTCATAGTCCTTTGGGTTTTTTAAACACTTCTTTGAGCTCATATTCTTTGTTGTAAAAGGGAATCATTCATATCAATTCTTTATAGAGATTTCCTTGGAATTCTACAACCATCCTCATGGTTGGTACTGTGTTATTCCCATGATACAGAGGAAGAAACTGGGGCATGAAGGTCAAGTGATTTGCTCAAGGTCACCCAGTTAGTAAGTAGCAGAGCCAGGGTTCAGCCCAGGTGGTGTGGCCTCCAGAGCCTGCTCTTAGCTGCTCTGACCTCCCATTGCCCCGGCTCCCTTCACAGTAGTTTCTTAGCTCTGCGTGGTGCTGGACTCCAAGGATGTGGGAGACACAGCCCCAGTCCACAAGGAGCCTGAGTCTAGAAGATGAGGTGAAAAAGGCAGCGGGTCAGCCCACGTGGCTGGGCAGTTTCTAAAGGAACAGGGGCTGGTCCCTAATCCTACCTGGGGCAGGAAGTGGAGCGGGCACCAGAGGGTGGTCCTTCAGCCGAGACAGTGGGGATGGGCTGGGGAGCAGGAGAGAGGTGGCGTGTTCTGGCCCCTTCAAGGAGGGGAGCGAGGCTGGAAGCTGCAGTGAGGGAGGCCCAGGGAAGAGGCAAGACTGAAGGGGCTGACCAGTGAGATCGCAGGGCCTTGGAACGCAGTAAGGGCCTTGACCATTGCCCGTTAGCCAATTCCTGACGCTGTGTCCTGCTGGCCTGTGGCTCACATCCACAGGAGAGAGTGGGGAAAATTCAGGGGTGGCTTGGGCATTGGGGTTCCCCTCCTTCAGAGCCACTCTTCTTCTAGAGCGCAAGCCTCTCCAGGGCTGTGTGAGGGCTCAGTGAAAGGCCAGCACTCAGGCCGTGGCGGCTGTTGATGGGGGGCTTCTTGTCTCCCAGCCCCTGACATCTCATTTAGTTGCAGGTTCCCAGTGCTGCACACCCCCTCTGCCCCAGATGAGATGCACACCCCAAGCTGCTAAGTGAAGCAAGACAAAACCACTGGGAACCTCTGGGCTTCCCTGGGGTCTCTTGTGTCTGATGAGTTTGTAAATGTAACTCAAGGGTCCCCTGGGTTTAGAGCCAGCGAGGAGGCAGAGTGGTGTGGAATAGGGCAGTCTATCTCAGAGCAAAGCCACCCACATTAGAAAAGCTTCCCTTTGTGAAGAATCATGTCTAAAGGGGAATTTCCACCACTCACCTCAGAACACTTTCTGTTGCAAGGCAGCTGTCTGGAATCTTCTGGAAGCTTAGCTCTTCAGCTCATTTCAATCAGAACACAGTAGTGTGCTTTGAGTTTGAGCAAAAGGAAGTGTATGGTTTAGCAAGCAATTGAGGGCTTATGTGGTTTGTTTCAAGTTCTTTGCTTGTATCCAAAGAACATTCCATTTCATCCTTTTGGATTCAAAGGTTTTCTTTTTTTCCCTTCACCAAGTAGTCTTTTCTAACTCTTAGGAGGCTGATCCTTTTCAGAAATCCCACCCTTTATTTTCCTTAAGGGCTTGTCAAAGAAGTTCAAACAACCCTTAGCTGTAAATCACTCCTAACTTGTAAACTGTTGCGTCGGGCAAAACCACACTGACAAAGACACGGGAGTTGTGGAGCAAACTACGTAATGCAGGATGCTTCTGAACAAGCAAGATCCTGGCCTTTTTGTTGGTAGAATGATCATACAGCATCAGCCACGTGCATTAGGAGGACGAGGAGAAAAGGATGGGTAAAACTTAGGAATGTTATCTAGGGTTTGGGGGGACGTGAGGCCGCTGACCATGTTATCAGCTTGATGACCAAGTGTTGTCATCGAAACTGGACCCCAGACCCCTGGCCACGGCCCTAATCTTATCAACAAGGCATTCCACTGATCAGCTTCCCTTGTCATACATTGGTCCTTGGACCCCCAGGCATCCCCCGTCATACCCTTCCCAGAGTGATCAAGCTTTCTGCTCTTGATTGATATGAAAGTCACCTTGTAAGGTTTGGCTACTATGGCTGATTGACTGTTTCTGAAGGGCAGTTCTGACCTTGTATAGGAATGCAGAGCTGCAGGTAACCGTAATGGCAGCCAAACGGGCTGCTTAAGTTTAGCAGACCCACAGTAAACTATCCCTTGGGAGTCCCACTCTGTGCCAAGCATGGTGCTTGAGAGTGCAGAAGTGAGCAGGCACTATCCCTGCCTTATGGACCTCACATGACATTGATAGGCAAAATTAGCAAGTAAGTGAATGACAAGTTTTTGATATCAGAATGTAATAAAGGTTCTAAAGGAAAGAAATGACACAACTTGGTCAGGGGGTGAGGGTGGCATCACTTGCCATAGAATGATCTGCAAGAGCTGCTCTGTGACATCGACCTGAGACCTGAAGAGTGAGGAGCCAACCACGCACAGACTTAAAGGGGCCACTTTCCAGAGTCTACAGCCGCTACAAAGGCCCTGGGGTGCAAAAGAGCATGGTTATTCAAGGAGGTGAGGGAGAGAAGGGGAGAGCAGGACACAGGGCCTGCAGGCCCAGGGAGACCTCTGGCAATAAAGTCACATTTTCCCTCTTGCATCTTGTATGTTACACTTTATTCTTCCATTTGACATGTTTGTTAGGCATTTTTTGGTGCCAGGCACTGTGCAAGAGGCAAGAGTAGACAGCAAGCACATAAACAATGAGACCAAGATAGCCAGAGTGCCTCTGAGCCGTGTCAGCTGAGAAGGGAAGTTCACGTTGAAATAAAAGTCACGGGAACACTTTGCGTCTGGTGAGAACATGAAAAGGAGTTTCAAACTTGGGCTCAACCCCCTTGCAAGAAGCAGTTAAGAAAGAACACAGACCCATGAGTCAGGCTAATGAGGTGCAGTCCTACTCTAGCCAGGTGAGTTCGAGCAAGTGCTTAGCCTTCCTGAGCCTCAGGACCCCTGTGTGTCCTGCCTCTCAGCTCTTGCTCATAGTAGGTGAGAGAGTTTAACGTGGTGAGCCCAGCGCCTGTCATATAGCAAGTGTTCCAGATGCATCAGCTGAACAGCAGTGGAGCATTCTAGCATTTAGGTGGGACGGAAATAGTCTTTAATGATCCAAATCTACTGAAGCTCATAAAAATGAATTAGGAAGAGGAGTTTATGGTGACTACCAAAGCCTGAAGTTCATAGGTAGCCATCTTGGAATCCATTATGAAATCAGGGTACCTGCATGAAGTTTTATTTGTCCTCGCTTTGTTTCCCTCACCCCTTGTAAAACCACAAGTAGTTTTTGTGTTTATTGCTATTGACCTTGAGGAAATAGAATAGTTTGCTTTACTCTTTGGATGTGTATTACGCATTAAAGAAAATACAATAACGTCTCAAAGTTTCGAAAGGCGAGGGAAAGAATTTCCCATGATTTCATCGCCCCAAACAAACAACACATAGACGGTTTTTGTGTCTCCTCCCTATTTTTGTTTGCAGACATCTTTTCATGGTTGCAGGAGAGAGGACCATGGCCTTGCCTCCGTGCAGCACCCTTCCCCCTTCCTTGGTACGGCAGGAAGCTTCTCGTGCTGTGATCTACGGTATTAATGAGGCTAATTTCTTACCAGGACATGAAGGTGTATCTGGTGGCTTCTGCCAGAATTTATTTAGGTCTTTTTCTGCAGGAAGACATTTTGGTTGCTTCCAGTGTTACATTATTTTCTACTAAACTATAATGAGCAGCTTTACGAATACAGTGTTTTCTTTCTTTTGGCCTATTTCTTTAGGATAAGTTCCCAGAAGTGGAATTTCTGGTTCAAAGGGTATGAACATTTTTTTTTTTTTTGGTGCCTCTCTACATAATGCCAAAATGCTTTCCCCTTGGGCTGCACCCATTTTAAACTGCTTCGGCCCTCTTTTAAAAACGACTGACTTTCTCAGCCACTCTGCGGCCACGGTGGGCACTAACCCTGGTGACTGCCCCTAAATTCTCAGGGGCTGGCAGGTGTGGCCAGGGACACGGGCAAGGTGGCTGGCACTGAGCAGAGATCCAGGGCCAGCACCAGAGCTCAGTGTGACCTATGCTCTCTTTCGGTGTCCTTGTGATCAGGGGAGGTGCGTGCCCCATTTCCAGAGCAGAAGTCTGGGCTCAAGGAAGTCACATGACTCGGAAGCCATGCTCTGACGGACTCCTTCCCCAGGCCTCTGCTCCCAGCTGCTCTGAAGCAAACTGGAGAAGTATTTTCTTGCGTTGGTGCTTGGTCAGCAGCCGCCCATCCCAAATCTGTTCTCTTAGAGCAGTCTTCCCCGTAGCTTGTGGAAGATCTGACAGAATAATTACTCCTTTTCAGTACGACTTTTAAATGTTTATGTGTTTATTGAACAAAGCAAAGAAATACTCTCAGTGAAAGCATGAGTCCCAAGCCTTACGTCTTTTGAAGGCAAAGGCGTGTGTGGTTGGAAGAAAAAGGGCCTTGCAATCTGGTTATTAGTTGAGTCACCTTGGGCAGGCTGCTCACCTCCCTGGGCTTTGGTTTCCTGTCTGTAAATTGGGAACCACGAAGGGCTGTTAAACAATAACACTGTGGAGCCCCGCCTGTACCTGACAGGCGAGTAGAAGCAGAGGGTGGTTATTGTTTTGGGGGGTGATGGCATGAACTCGATGGGCCTATTCCTGACACCTTCCTGCTCCTTTGTGGGTTCTTGGCATCGTGGAGGTCATCAACATGCCTGCCAGGCCCTCGCAGATGCTCTTGGGAACCCAGCTTTCGGCCTGGTGGAGTAAACCCTCTGGGATTCTGACCACGTGCTCACGGGTGCAGGCTTCACGAATGCTCTTCCTGCTCGTAGGGGTTGGGGCAGGAACCTGGAAAAGGGTTATTGGGGATTTAATTTTGTCTGTTCTCTATTCTATTTCATTCTGTTTGTTGTTACTATATTTTGTATTAGTAGAAATTCCTTTATGTTTTGCTTATGGAGCACAAGCAGATTTTTACCAAAGAGGGCTTTGTCAGGAGCCACACTCCAGGCTTCTTCACATCAGAGTGATAGACTATAAAAGCCACGCACGTTTCTGTTTTCTTGTCCCCCACTTGACCCACCCTTCCCAACCTCCACCCCGCCCCCTGGTCCTGCTTGGGGAGAAGAACAAACTTTTGACACAAAAAATGAAGCATCCTCTCAGCTTGGACCTGACTGGGATGGCACTTGTTCTCTCTCTTTCCTTCATGCCCGCGGTCATGCTGCCTTACTGGAGAGCCCACCCTGCCAGCTAGCCCAGGTGACCATACCCCTCGCACTTTCTGCACTGGCACCTCCTTGTGTGAGTGCTCAGAGGCCTCGCGTGTTTCTGGGTTTAACCAGCTCGGTGCCCATCAGCTCCACCTCTCCCACCCCCGTCCTGCAATACGGCATCCATGATGCCTGACACATAAGGGGCTTAATACCTAAAATTGTTTGTTTTTTTTTGTTTTTAGTGAAACTATACTTTTTTTCCCCCTTCTGATCAATGCAGAGACCCTCATGAAAGCTGTACTTTAAAATGTGAAGAACAGTCAAGTCAGATACTCCTGCCTACCCCACCCCACCCCCATCTTCATCATGATTTCAAAACATCTTTCTCTGGTGCTTTGGTTTAGAAAGGAGAATGAGAGCGCCCAGAATCCTCGGTGCCATAGGGTCGTTCTTGTCGTTCTCTACTCAGGAGATCAAGTAACTGGGCCCTCGGGCTCCAGGGTTTCGACACACTGCTGGGCATCATCGTTCCTGGCCCCAGGAGCCAGTTTAGCCTAGCTCTGTGCAGGTGGCAGCTGCCCCCACCTTATTTCAGGGGGTACCTTGTACTCTACGGGCAGCCTCCCCCCTCAGTGTTCCAGGCTGAGAGACCGCAGAACTGGAAACAAGAAGACCCAAACATGGGCTGGGATTCATCTCTGTGTGGCTCACCAGTGGCGACAGTGTCTGTGCCCAGGCCCTCCCCCGTGCCCAGCGGGGGAGGACCTGCAGTGGAGGGTGGCCGCCCAGAGTGAACATGCTCAGGCCCTGCCCCCGCCAGCACTGTCACAGTCCCCGGCAGCCTGCGAGGGAGGGATCACCTTCCCTTGACAGATGAGCAGAGCACGCTCAGGGAGATCAGGGCCTTGCCAGACCACTTGTGTCAGACCCCCTTGGGCAGGCCCTTCAGCTCAAGTCAGGGAACAGGCCCCTGCTTCCTGGCCTCTAGTTGGCGGGCTGCCAGCCCCAACCCAGGAACCAGGGAAGGTGCCATCAGGGCAAACCAGCCCCACGATGAAGGCTGCTTTCTGCAAAAACTCTTCCTCTGGGGCTTGGGATTCTGCTTTCCTCCTGCTTTCGGCACAACTGACTGATGGCCACACTGGACTCTGCACAGGCCCCTCTCCCTGGGCTTAAGAAATGCTGGCCAGTGTGGATGGAGTTGGCGGGGAAGTCCGTGGGGCACTCAGGACACCTGATGTCACCTGCCAAGTGCCAGGAAACAGCCCTGTAAGACCTAAGGGGCCGCAGCTCTCGGGAAGGGGCTCCCCAGGGAGGCCGGGCAGGGTGAGATAGAGATTGGCAGCTCTGACCCCACAGGCATCTGCCTTCAGTCTCCCCTGGAGATGGGACTTGGAAACACTCTCAGTCGTGATTTGGAGCCCTAAATTCAGTGCTGGCTGAGCCGAGAGAGGCCACGTGCTAGTCCTCAATGGATGTGGCCCGGCCGTGGGTCTCAGGATGCCGCCTACAACTTGGGGCTGCCAGCTGGGCAGGCAGGGGTGTCCTGACACTAGGGAAGAGGGGCTCACAAGTGACAGGTGCTCAGGTGAGGTGAAGTGACCCAAACCTGAACCCCTGGATGTCTGAAAACAAGCCCCTCCCCTTTGGGCTTTGGGGTCTTTGTTCTGAAAGCACCAGAACCACAGTTCTGGGAAAGGTGGGCTTTGTTTTAAGAGTCACTGCGTGATCCTGTACGTGGACATGACTGCTCTGCTCTCTGACCGGTCCAGGCCATCCGGGTGTTCTTCATGCTCCGGTCCCTGTCTCTGCAACTGCGAGGGGAGCCCGAGACCCAGTTGCCGCTGACGCGGGAGGAGGACCTGATCAAAACGGACGACGTCCTAGACCTGAGTGAGTTGTCCATCCTGAGTGCAGTGCGCCCGCATGGCCGGGGGGCACTCACCCCACTCACTCACTCACCAGAGTCAGTGCACAAACTGCATTTTGTATGGTGGCTGGCCTGAGACCTTGCACACCCCACAAAGCCTTCAGAAAGGGGACCCCAGATTCTGGGCCCTGCAGTCTGCCTGAGGACTCTGAGCAGGTGAACCTGTACCAGGCACTGCCAGCTCTGTGCAAGGTGACTGGGGTCTCCCATGTGATGGGCACCCTCCAGGGTCCGTGCTCCCCATCAAGGCAGCACCAGAGTGATTGGTTTTGTGCATGAAGGTTTTTCCATGTGATTCTGCTGATTAAAAGATTCCGCTGCTTTAAAAAAAAAAAAAAAAAAAAAAGCTTTTAAAAATGCAAAGCCCCAGTGTTTAGGCAAAGATGAAAACTTGGAGGCCGGAGAACCGTGTGCTCAGCCTGTAACCTGGGGCTGCTCACAACCCTGCCAGCCCTCGGCGCTGTCTTCTGCAACAGGAGAGAACAGTATAAAGCCGCTCGTGTTGCTGAAACCCTGTAGGCTTGTGTAGCTCGTGTAGCTTTCTCTGTCCTCCACTCGCTGCGGGCACATGCACGCAGAAGGGCAAGATGATTTTCCATCTCTTGCAGGCATTGTGGTATATTACAATTCTTTGGTAATAAGAGACAGAAAACCCAGTTTGGGCTGGCTTAAGGAAAAAGCAAGGGAATTGGCTGATGTCACTGGAAAGTCCAGGAGGACTTCGGTTTTCAGGAACGGCTGGGCCCTGGCGTTTAAGCAGTCACCAGAAAGCTGCCCTCCTCCTTCCCTCAGCTCAGCTCGCCCCTGCTCTGGCCTGTCCTCCTGCAGGCTCTCACCAGGTGGGGGCAGGATGGCTGTCAGCAGTCTTCACCGACCTGGAGCTTCTTTCCCTGTAGCGCATAGAGAAGTCCAGGGAAGGTTCTCATTGTCCAGACTGGCGTTGGGTGCCCATTTCTGAGCCACTCAGAAATCAGAGGACTGTGACTCGCTGATTGGCTAGGCTGGGTGACATGCTCAGCCTGGAGCTGAGAAGTGGAGCTGGTTCCTCTTGAGCCCCATCACCTGAGTGTGAGGGCAGAGGAGCCTCTAGAAGGTGCTACTCACAAAGGAGAGATGGAAACCGGGCGGCAGGAAGAGCAGATGGCCTCTCCTTATTGTGTATGAGGAGGAGCAGGTCCTTGTGGCTTGGTTTTTATTTTATCAGTTTCGTTAAAAAAATAGTTTACATCCCATGAAAGTCACCAAGTTTGAATGAACAGTTGAGTGAGTTTGACAAAACAGTTCCGTTGCCCGGCCAGTGCTCACGATGTAGATGGTGGAGGGCTGGCTGGAGCCAGGGGCACCGCCCTGTTGTTCCTCGAGCAAATGAAAAGAAACCGCACAGCTTTTGTTTCCTCGCCTGAAAAATGGGGCTGAAATTCCTTATATCACAGGATTGTTGGGAGAATCTAGTGACATATAATGGGAAACATGAAATAACCGGGTGTGGTGCCTTGCGTAGACCTGTGGTCGGGGTGCTGCGGCCATTGTCCCCGCCCAGTGCGCAGCACTGCGGAGTCAGAGAACGCTGCCTCTGGCCCGTTCCTAGGGTTTAACCTGCTGTTCAGCTTGTCTTCTTTTTTTTTTTTTAAAGATTTATTTATTTATACAAGAACCGGGGTACAGGCCAGATGTGCGGGAGGGTGAGAGGATTCACCAGAGACAGAGCGGGGAACAGAACAGGCAGACTGACGAAATACACTGCTGAGGGGAGCAGCGGGCGAGACAGGAGAGGTCTGCTGCGCCATGTGGGATTCTCGCCGGCCTGCCGGGATTGAACCCACGCTGCAGAGGCTGCGGACAGCTTCACAGCACGGTGCTCAACCGCCTGCGCCACCAGGGAGGCCCTCTTCTTGCCTTCTTGCTATGCTCTTTTCTTCCCCTTTCTTGAAATAATAGGACGCTCTGTCCCCTCTTTGCTCTGCGCCCCTTCCTTTGACCCTTTACCCCTTAGGAAAAGGCCAGGGGGTTCCTGTAAGGGTCTCAATGGATCGGGTTGACTGATGAGAACATAAACGATTCTTTCTCTGGTTTGCTGCGAGGAGAGAGGGACAGCCTGCTTTACAGAGGGCCACTCCAGCAGGACAGCAGGAACGTTTGCACCCATGAAATGGAATTAAATTTGATGCTGGGAATTCACATTCTTTCCCTTCTCCCTCCCCCGCGGAGGAGCCTGCTGAAATAAAGGTTAAAAGTCTTTCACTTATCAATTTTAATTGATTAGATTTCTAGTTGAGATTCACTTAACTGAGCCTTTTTTGGGGTGGTTGGCCATTAAGAAAGTAATGGCTGTCTGTCTTTATCCAGCCTGATTGCAAACTACGTCTTTGCTAAAGACGGGAATGTCCAGAAAATACTGGGAATTATGGATTTTACAAGCACTTGTACCAGAATAAGACATGCATGTGTTGTCCTTTGGCTTCAGAGGGTGTGTGTGGTGTGTGTGATTGTTTTTTTAAAGGCTGGAGCTTCTTATCCCCCATTGGGAGATAAGATTGCCCTCGCCCTCGCGCGTTTGTGTGTGTGTGTGTGTGTGTGTGTGTGTGTGTGTGTGTATATAACAGAGGCAGCCTCCTCTCGTAGGTGAGAAGTGACTGGAAGCTAGGCCCGTGAGTGGAGACCAGCAGTGTTTTGTCTCCCTAGGGTTGCTCAACTCTTATCTAAGGTGATATGGCCTGACAGGTGGCTCCAAGTGTTTGCTAAACTTGTCACACTTTGATAAGAAACCACAAAGTAGGAGTCTTAGGAAGCCACCTCACACCTGTGAACTGGGAGAGAGGGAGGGGATGGAAAGGCAAAACTAGACAGAACAGTTGCTTTTTAGAGAGAAGAGCATCGATCTCCACATATCCTGCTTCAGCTTCACAGTTATCACCCTTCTGATAAGTCTTGTTTCATTTGTCCACTATTTCTCTTTAAAATTACCCTCCCCGCCCCCCACCCCGTTTTAAAGCAAATAGAAGACATCATAGTATTGTATATATTCTTTTTCTAAGAGATACGAATTTTAGGTTACTCTTTATATCTGAACTGGCGGCCACCATTGTAAATCCAGGGCTTCCGCAGCCTGGCTGCTGCGGTGTGGGGGGCATGGCAGCCCCTGGAGATGGGCCTGTGTTCTCCCTCCCTGCAGTGCCCCCTGGGCCTGTTGACACTGGGTTTTGCAGCCTTGGTGCACTTGGGGTCGTCAGCTTTTCACGCTTGTGAGGCTCAGTGGCCTTGCCTTTAAGACAGTTCTAAAAGACTATGCAAGGGAGCCATGGACGATCAAAGGGGGTCACCACAAAGCACACAGCTCTGCCAGGTGCGTAGTAGGTGCTCATGGCTGACAGCTGGCTGTTGTCCCTCTTGCAGCTGCCGGAAGCAAGTTGCAACTCCTGCCGTGGGCCTGCAAGGGGAGCACTATGTTTTGGGGGGGGGGGGTTGTTTTTTTTAAAGATTTATTTATGCATATAAGAACTGGGGTACAGGCCAGAGGTGCGGGGAAGGGGGTGAGAGGATCCACCAGAGACAGAGTAGGGAAAAGATCTACTGAAATACACTGCCGAGGGGAGCAGTGGGCGAGTCAGGAGAGGTCTGCTGCACCATGTGGGTAGCTCCCTGGTGGGCCAGGGAATCGAACTCATGCTGCAGTGACTGGTGATAGCTCGATAGCGCTGTCTTTAACCCCTGCGCCACCAGAGAGGCCCGGAGCACCATGGCACCCTGAACGCACCTGATCTCGTCTGATCTCGGAGCACTATGTTTTGGCAAGCAAGATGGGGCAGATGGAGTGGGGGTGGAGCTGGGGGCTAAGGGGTGGGGAGACTACCCCCTCAGGATCTTTACTCTTTCTCTTTGGGCTTTCTCTGGCATCATCTCTCCCTCTCGTAGCCATTCTGCCATCGCCATTTTCCACCGCACCTGTTCTCTGTGTGACGCTGCCCTCATAGCCTCAGCCTTTAGGCTCAGGTATGCCAGGCTCAAGGTGTCCACCACCAGTGCCCTGCGCCCACACTCCCAAGCGCCTCATGCATTAGCACAATCAAGGCCACAGGTGATAGCCACAGAGGCTGGCGGCATAAAAACCTGACCGTCTCTATTTACCCTACAACTGCTTCTGCTCCTTTCGAGGAAATACCCTGAGATATTCCAGCCAGCTTGTCCTTGTGTGATGGCAGTGTTTGGGGGTAAGAAAGATGGCTCCGGACTCAGGACAGGGATGTGGGGAGCATTCCCGCACACTTGTCCGGGGCCAACCAGCTGACAGTCCCCAGCTGAGGACCAGCAGGCTTTGGGGAGAGGCTGGCCCCCTGCCTGGATTGACCGTGCAGCCTACTGAAGGGGGTCTTGCCTATTTCCAAATAACAGGGCAGTCATGGGAGGGGGAATGTCACCCATTATCCAAACTCCCTAAGGACATTCCAGGCAGCTGGGCACCCTCAGCTTCCAGTGTCCTTCCTACCCTTTCCACGGACACTTGATGTGCATGTAGTTAGGATCTGCGTGCCACTCTGCCTCCCACATCCCATCATGTCTCCTGAGTTGTCCTGTCCATTAGGAAATCCATTAGGCAAAATCAGTCCATTTACTGGGATATGAGCAAAGACCAGTCTGTTCTTATGGCGTTTCCAAGTTGGGGGGCAGAGGGGAGGAACCACAAACAGGTCAGGCAATGCATGAGCACAAGTTGGTTGGAGTGGCTCTAGGGGGGGTGATCACCAGGTTCTACACTGGAGAATCACTAGAAGAGAGACCTCGGGCCTCCCTGGTGGTGCAGCAGTTGAGCACTGGGTTGCAAAGCTGCCTGCAGCCTCTGCAGCACTGGTTTGATCCCCGGCTGCTCCCAGCCACCGGAGGAGGGTCCCACATGGCGCGCAGACCTCTGCTCCCCTCAGCAGTGTACTTCGGTCCTTCTGCCTGCTCTGCTCCCCGGTCTGGTTCTGGTGAATTCTCTCACCCTCCCTGTAATTCTGACTATACCCAGTGCTTGTATAAATAAATAAATAAATCTTTTTTAAAAAAAAAAAAGAAGAGAGACCTCAAGGCTAGTTAGGGAAGGCCTTTCTGGAGAGGTGCCATGGGTGGAGGCACCAGAAGATTCCATGAGAAAATGCAGAATGAGACTGGCTAATTGGAGGGGTTGGCAGAGGTGAGGCTAGAAGGAGGAAGAGAGCTTGGTGGGCTCCAGGATCCTAAAGGAGGTTGGGGTGACTGAGCCAGGTTGAGGGGCTGAGGAAGCCACATAGCAGAGCACTTCTGAGTGTTGGCTCTGGAACCAGCCCATGAGGTTCCAGCCCCTGTCATTAGTCAGTAGGTGTGGCTTAATCTCTGGGTGCTTTGGTGTCCTCATCTGTAACGTGAGTGTTATAGGAAGTAAACGTGTTGATGAATGTGAGGTGCCAGCACCATGGCCGGCACAGCCGCAGCAAGGACATTCAGCAGCTATGGCAGGTCCCAGGAGCCCATGGTGATGGGGGAAGAAGGGTGAGGACACAGTCTGAGGATGGTACATTGTGACTGACTCCAGGGCAATGTCGGAGATCCAGGTTGACTCTGGGTTCTGAACTTGAGGACAGTCTGGGGGGCAGGACTGGGGAGCAAGGGGAATTGCAGAGGGCCAGCCTGGAGGAGGTGCTAGAAATAACGAAGTTAGTTGGAGGCCAGATAAGAGGTGCTGGAAGACAGCTCAGCCAAGACAACCAGTGGCAGGGTGGAAACCTCTTCAGTTTTGCTCAGAAGCAGTTTTCCGCATTATTTCATAAATCTGAGAATGACCGGAACTCACATTAACATTCCACTGACGGAGACGTCTCACGTCAGCCTTCCACAGCTACTGGCCTCTCCACTTTCGTTCTCTTACGTCCTGTGTGGCTGCTCCTCAAAACCCTGGCAGCTCTGTTAGAATCCTCACTCAGGTGGTCTGTGAGAGCAGAGTCCGCAACCCCAGAGATGACGCAACGAGCAGATCTGGCGCCCAGGCGTGGATACACTTGCCAGGGGCTGGGGGCCTGGAAAATCCGTGTTGTTGTCTTGTGATTCCCAGCCTTGGACTTCACAACCAGTGAAATGCCAAAACATTCCCAGCCTTGGACTTCACAACCAGTGAAATGCCAAAACAAAGATCAGTCCTAACAGGCCTCTGCAGATAGGGCTGGCGGCTTTTTGTTTCACCAAGTAGTCATGTTAGAGAGGGAAAAAAAAGCATATCTGACCTACCATTTCATGAAAGAGGGGACTCCATTAATGTCAAGTAAGAAAGAAGGGCCTCATTTCAGAATGAGGGTCAGTCTTTACAAGAAGCAACAGTAGGTCCATAAGCTCTGGGTCTAAAAACAGAATTTGAGTGAAAACCTGTTGTGAGAAGTGACAAGGAGCATGGTCTGATGAGGCAGCACCCCATCAGGGCTGACAGCACCGCAGGGGCCACAGTCAGATTGCCAGGGGCCACAGTCAGATTGAGAGCAGGTGACAGAGGTTTGACCTGTCCTGGGTCTCTGGGTCCCAGTGGCTTATGAGGGAACAACCACCCATCTGAGGGCTGGATGTGAATGTGGGTGCCAGGAAGGGGGCGGTGTGCCAGAGGTAGAGCAGCAGTCCTCTGGGTGTGTCAGGGAGCAGGGTTTTATCCCAAGGACAGTGAGAAGAGGTTTTAATGGGCAAAAGGATCCAAACTGTATCTCAAGAGCCCTCTCTGGCTTCTGTATGAAGAGTAAATACATGGAGGTAAGGAGGCAGCATTACAGCAGGGACCCCCCGTGGCGAGGCCAAGCCTGCAAGCTCCAGCCTGCAGAGGTGGTCTGGGGTGCTGTCCAGGCATTGGTCACACACTGGTTTGCCCAGCCAGTGTTCTGAGCCCCACGCCTCCTGCTCTGGCCAGACTCACTGTACAGGGGCCAATTTGGCGAGTGCCTGGGCCCGGACCACCGTGCCTTTGAGGCTGATTCTCAACAATGGTGCTCTTTCGATTGCGCTCATATCCTGACCAGGCCAGCCAACACGGACCTTCCCTCCACTCTCCTGGCTCTTTCTAGCCCAGGACCTGACTGTTTAAGAGCAGTTCTGAGGGTCTGCAGAAAGTCTTCGGCCCCAGAAAAATCCAAACTTAGGACAGATCTGGCATCGTGTGAGGGGGTCCAGTCGATCCCCCTCTCTGAGCCTTAGTTCTCTCATGGATAAAACAAGAGCAGCAGTGCCCACCTCTGCTTCCCGGGTTGATCGTGAAGCGGGACCAGGAGGTATGTGCAGAGGCTGCAGACTGTCACCCCTCGGGCAGGTAGGCCCCCAAGAAGCTTGGTGATTGGGAGAGGTTTGCAAGCAAATTTCATGTTAGGTTCCAGCCCTCAAACATCAGGATGTTTTCTGTGTAAACCCAGATGCCTATCACTTTGAATATGTGACGGCCTGTTCCCTCCCCCCAAGCCTGTGTCCCCACAGGCCCTCCAGCACTGACTCTTTTCATGGGTTTGCACCCCTCTCGCCAACTCACTGTCTGGGCCGGGAGCCTCCACTCAACTCCAGACTGGGGTTCCTGCGGCCTGCTGTGTGTTCCCGCTTCCCTCCAGCACAGGGCACCCTGTCTCACCAGAAACCTGCCTCCCACCACCTTCCCTCAGTCAGAGGCCGCTCCAGACTGGCTCAAAAGCTGGGGCTCGTCCTTGACTTCTGCGACTGACTTCTCTGTCTCACAAACTCCATGTGCAGGGGGCTCTGCTCTTGGGCTCATCCCTCCTAATACACCCAGATCTGACCATCTGTGTCTCTCAGCCCCGCCCCTCCAGCGGGGTTTGTGCTCGTTCTCCTGGATTTTTCTTTCATCAGCTCCCCTGCCTGCTCCTCTACACTTGACTCTCGACACAAGGTCCAGGGTCGTCCTTACAGAATAACTCAAGTCTTGTCCTTCCTTTGCTCAAAGTGGCTTCCAACCCACCCACCCCTCTGCCACCCACTTCCCCACCCCCACCCCAGCTACAAGCAAACACCTGAACAGGCACCATCTGTTCTCTCGGCCTCCTTGCTGTCCTTCAGATACCCCGGGCACATTCCCAGCCCAGAACCTTTGCTCTGCCCGTGCCCCCAGAAGCCCACGCGTGGCGGCTACAGGACATTCTCCCTCTGTGTTTGGGTTCTGGACCAAGTCCCCCTCTTTATTCTTGTGTTTGTTGGTGACTATAGATGTAAATGTTGTGAGCCCCCCACACCCCCGTTTCCCCTGTCCAGCACTCTGCATGCTTCACCCCAGAACCCTTGCAGGCGAGAGCTTTGAGGTCCAGGCAAGTCCCTGGCTGTATTTATCTGACTGCCTGGAGATGGGTTTCCAGCAAGAGGGTTAATGCAGCTCCCAAGCAGCCTGTGCGGTTTGACTGTCAGCCCATGAAAATGTGAGCTCGTTGATTTGCTCCTCTTACAAGGCCCGTGGTAGCTTAGTGGTCCTCTCTGTCAGTTCTGGAAATTGTCTGTGTTGCCTTATTTTGCTGATGGCCCCAACCTTGTCACTGGCCTCATCCTGGAGATGATGAGAAAAGAGCATTAAGTGATAAAGACGCATCCAGAATGCGGGACATCCCAGAAGAGGACTGACTTGAACCTTTCAAAAGTGGGGGTGCCATGGAAGTCCCAAGAGAATAGGGGGAGAGGCAGGGGTGCTGTTCTAGATTACTGAATTAAAGCATACTTGGATTGGATCTTGGGGTTGATGGAAAAAGAAAAGTAGCTTTAAAGGATCTTTGGGAGCAACTTTTGCATGTGAGCTGTGATTGGATGATGTCACGAGGTGGGTGTTATTACATTACTCGGGTGGATGGTAGCATTTTGGTTCCACGGGAGATGCCCTTGTTCTTCGGAAGCTTGGCCTGAAGTGTTCATGTGTGAAGTGTCATGCTGCCTGCAACTTGGGATGAGTCACAGAATAAAAATGTGTAAGTGTGAGATGGTGAGAGAGGACACCAGGCACTAGATGTTATCAATGGGCGTTTATAGGTGAAGGGCCTATGTGTGCTTATTGTGTTGGGTTTTAAATTTTTTCTAGAAGTTTGAAGTTTTTCAAAATAAAAACTTAAAGAAGTGGCAAATCCAGAATCCATGGAAATCCTTGAATTATCCTTGACACATTGAATTAATGGGAAGTGCACTGTTTAGCAAGCAGGGCCCTGGATTCGGAAAAAACGGGATATGAATGCCTGCTGTGTGACCTTGGGCAAACTCGTTAACCTCTCTGGGCCTCTTTTCCTCAGCTATAAAGAGATGATAGTGTCTGCTTCGGGATGGTTCTGTAGATTAAAAGAGTCCAGGCCTCCCAGGTGGCCTAGGGGTTGAGTCTCAGCACTGTCACAGCTACAGCCTGAGTTCGATCCCCAGCCTGGGAGCTACCCACATGGTGCAGCAGACCTCTCCTATCTCCCCGCTGCCCCCCTCAACAGTGTATTTCAGTGGCTCTGCCTGTTCTGCTCCCTACTCTGTCTCTGGTGAATCATACCTCCTACATTTCTGGCCTACTTGCCAGTTCAACACAAAAATACATTTTTTAGAATAATAAAAGAGAGCCCATAAAATGCTCAGCATTGCCTTCTGGGCAGAGGCTCTCTTCCTACAAGCAGTCACCAGCCATCGCCCAACTACCCCCTCAGGTTAGAATCAGTTTCTCTTAGAAGGTTCTCTCTGGAAGTTCTGACAAAGCAAAACCTCATGACAGTTTCTGTCCATGGGACACCCTGAGGAGTGAGGTGGACACAGTCCTGTAATTCAGTACATTTTAGGAAAGATGACATTCAGGAAGGCAGGTCCCAGCTGACTGGAGAACTGCAAGCTTCCAGGGGAGGTTGGATTCAGACCCAGATGGCCCCTTGGGGGCAACTTTGCCCATGCCCAGGACTGGGAGCTCCGAGCAGTGATCTGTTCCGTGAGGGGGCCAGCCACTGAGGGGACCAGCACAGCGAAGGTGGAAGCCGGGCCCGTGTGAGTGTGGCAACTGTAGGCGTATGTCCAGGCCACTGTGGTTTTGTGGCGCTTGGGCCTGTACTTCCCTACCATTTGTTCTTTAAAGAGAACACAGTCCACTCCCAGTATCCTCTTGTGTAGACGGGGACAAAGCCCTCAGTGGTCATCCCTACTGGCCTGTCCCCAACCTGCCTACCTAGAACCACTTGACCCGAGCCTCATAGTCACTGGGGATCCCCGGCCATCCCAGCTGCAGCTCTGCCCAGCCCAGCCCAGCCACTCCGTGCCTCCCGCTTGACCCAGGTCTTGCCCCACTGCAGTCCCGCCACCCTGATTTGCCTGCCTCAGGTCTCGCTGCGTCTGAGCCCCTGGCGAGCCACTGCTTGCAGGCTCCTAGACACGGCCCACCCTTCTTGCCTCTGAGTCTTTACCCAGGGCGTGCCCTCTGCCCAGCTTGCCTTCCCAGGCCCTACTCCAGCCTCCTTCTTCCTCACTGCCAAGATAGGTTCTCCTGACCTCCCACACACGCCTCAGATGTGCACTAACCACTTGGTGTCGCCAACACTACTGCCTGGCACATAGTAGGCGCTTGAAGAAAGCTTGTTAGTTTGAGCTGATGAACGCTTTAGTGGTTGCTCTGCTCACTGAGAAACACTTTGGGCACTTTCATTAACATGTAACTTTTCTAAATGTTCTAATATAGTATCTCTAAGGGTTGTCTTGAGTAGTTTGAGGCAGTTGGATGCAAGTTAAAAGAATGATGTTTGGTCATCATTATGAATAGTCAGGTTCCCTGTGCAGACCTCGCCCTCCAACCCCCCACCCCATCCCACTGGAGCAGGAATCTTAAACCCATCTTGGTGTGTATAAAAATGAAGATGGTCTTAATGTCAACAGTCAGACTACTCCAAGTTATTTTACCTAAGGGCTAAAATAATTCTTCTCCCTTCCTTTCTTTTACCCCCCTTGGGCCTTCTTTGAATTTCAAAACCTCCAGTAGACTGGATGAGAAAAAGATCAAGCTAGAATTAAACCACCAATCCCCCAGGGGGGCAGAACACGTGGACAGCGTCCCCCCTGAATTAGACTTCTGCTCCTTGGGCTTGAAGAGTAATGTTGCCGCCCCTTTTCAGAAATGAAGTAGAAATATGGAGAAATGAAATTTGTATCTTATAAAGTGACTGGAAATGTGATTATAATACAGCTGTCAGTTTTGTTCAAGTGGAAAATTTTTAAGTAAATCCAATTGCAGCATTATTTGCTTCTTTTAGCGCAGGGCGATGTGGCTGTTTCCTGCGTATTGATTATTTGATTGGTACCTGTCTGCTGGACCTTTTTTTTTTTTTTTTTCAGTAACGCTCATTGATGTGGTTTAATGTATATTCCTGTAATCTTGCCCTGTTTTATAAACTTACCATCATAATTGAGCTACATTGGAGAGGCACGTTCTGCTGAAATCACAAGGTCGCCTAATGGCCCTCATATTGGTTACGTAGGGAAGTCGTCCTGGGCTGCTCTGAAAGAGACAAAAATGATTGTTTTTTTCCTCCACGAAGCAGAATTTCTAGATTCCATTCTAAGCCTTGGACAAGTGAGGTGGTTGAGAAGTAGAGGCCAGGGGGTTGACTTGTCCCTGCTTTCCCTCTCAAAATCATTTCTGCTGAAAGTACTCTACAGTTGAAGTGTTTTTTTCTCACATCCCAGTCCTTCCCATGCAGTGGGGACGCGGGGTCACCGCTGCGATTTCTCTGATTGTGGGGACATGGTGGCTGAGATTTACGCAGAGTAGTGTCTGAGGCACGTCACCGCCCCTGGGAAGTGGATGGCTTCTGGGCATCACTGCACCTCAGGGCGGTCAGGAGAGCAAGCAAGGGTTGTTGGTGCTGGGTCCAAGCTCCAGCACAAAGGGGCTCTGTGACCTTGTCATTCTCTCTAAACCCCCTCACCTCAGGTTTTCCATTGGTACCTCACAGGGCTTTCGGGAGGGAGAAAATGCTGCTGTCTGCGCTGAGTTTAGTCCCCACCTATGGCCCAGTCAGCAAAGGCCCTGCCGGCAGTTGGCAAAGCCTCAGACTTCATAGGCTGGAAGGCGGCCTTCGGGTTTCTTACCCAAACCCTGCTCCTTCTCCCAGTTGTCCCCAGTCAATGAAAGGAACCAAAAAAACCAACAACAAAAACAGAAATTCCATCTCTCTGGTGGCTCAGCTCAAAAGCCTTGGCATATCCTGCCTGCTCTCAGCCCTACACCGAGCTCTCTGCACACCCTGCCGGGTCAAGGAGCAAATAGATCCAGAATCTGGCTCCTGCTCATGGCCTTCAACCTTGCACTCTGGCACCGCCTCTGGAAACCACCATTGCATGGGGTGCCAGGCCTTTCCCCACAAGCTGCCTGCCTCCTGAGAGCCACACTCTCCTCCCCCATCCTCCCAGCCCTGCTTCAGCTCCCCCCATTTCTCCGGTCATAACAGACCCCAGAGATCACCCCAGGTCCTGGCTTCAGGGTCACTGTCATGGTGCTGCTGAAGCAGACTCCTTAACCACACCTGGCTGACAAAGGCCTGGGAGAGCAAGAGCATTGAGCTGCCACTGGGCACAGGAATTCGTGAGGACAGTGGGGTTGAGGGTAGACATTGGGTTTCAAAACGTCCCTCGCTGTGGCCCACTTGGTAAGCTATACAGGACTCGGCCTACACGGGGCTTCCTGCCACCTCCATCTCATCACCCAGCCACCAGGGACTACAATATAGGAGGGGAGGTTTGGCTTGTGTGGCCTGAGATCTGATCAGCTGCAGAACAGCCAAAGCAAATCTCTGGAAGACGGGAGCCATAATAGGCCGGCATGGCCTTTAACTGGGCCGTGGCAGCCACTGGCCGCCTGCTGGCTCCGTCTCTCCCAGGGTCACTGTGCCTGGTGCCCAGCCTGGTGCCCGCCCTGCTCTGCTGCCAGCCAGTCCTCACCTTCCAGCCCACTTCAGGCCTACCAGGAAGAATGGGGGAAAGGGACCAGCCCTTTCTCCTGCCTTCTCTCAGGAGGGAGCTGTGGTGCCCGCAGACTGGACAGAATCCTAAATCAGGGTGAAAGGCGAGGTGCAGGGTGCACCTGGAAAGGCGAGGACTGGCCACTCACTTTTGAATTTAAGAGAATGCCCTGATTCAGATGTAGGGGCTCCCATGAGGAGGATTGCCCTGTTCCAGGGAACCTGTATCATATGGGGTACAGGTCTGGGCTGAGTTCTCAAATGAATGTCAACTGTTGTTTACTCTGCTAAGCATTTAAGGACTATGTGGAGTACTGATCTTGGGACATTTATAAGCTTAAATTGTCATTTCCGCTTTGACCTGCTTGAAAACAGCAGTGAAAATTGGTTTCCTGCTGACCTTGCCAATGGGTACACATCAGAGGGACTGTTTTCAGGATGTCTGATTTGCCCCTGACTTCAAAGAAGAGGCAGGGCCATGGCCATGGGCAGGCAGGGTGGGAGGGCTGGAGGTTTTCTGGCCTCAGGCTCTCTGTGGCAGAAGAGGGCACAGGCTGAGACCCTCCACCTGAGTTGTGCCTTAGAATCACTTCAGGAGCTTCGAGAACTATCCATACCTGCGTCTCATCTCAGCAGGTTCTGCGGCTTTTGCTCCAGAGATTGGATGCTGGCATTTCTGTTTTTAAGTTCTAGAGGAGTCTTTGTGCTGAATCAGGAAAGTTATAGAACTTAATTTCTGCTCTGCTACTTTCCCTGAATTCTGGTTCCTTTGCAGAACACTCCTTGCCCAGCACCCGATCGACCAGATGCTGTCAGGGAGGTTGACTTGGGGGCAGCCCCTTGGGGCGTGACACACAGGAGCCCAGTGAGCCCCACACAGCTGGTCTTCACGCTGGACACCCGAGCAGGAGGACATTGGTCACATTTTATAAGATGGGTCTCTACCTGGGAGAAGCCCACCGAGCAGGAATTGGGCCCACAAGAGAGGCAGAGGGTTCCCATTCACCCCTCAGCTCCCTCAGCCCTCAGGGAGGTGGTAGCAGCCAGAGCAAGGTGTAATATTCAGCTCTCCCTCTCCCTTCCGGAACGTGTAGAGTTGTTTGTGTACATGAAACATGGCTTAGGTGAAAACATGATCCCTTCACCTGGCAAGCCTGAGGCACCTGGCTGAGCCATGGGAGGGCCTGGGTGACAGCCCTGCAACTCCACTCTCAGTATGCCCGGCAGCCACGCCGCTGCTCTGTGCGTGGCTTTGTTGGTCATGGACCTGGGCTGGGCGAGAGGGACCCTTGCAGAGCTGTCAGCACCACTGACACCCCAGCCTGTCCCTGACTCTTGTTGTCCTGGAAACAGCCTGCTCTTTTTCAGGCTGACTCATAAAAATGCCTCTGGAGCAGACAGCCAGACGGGCGGGAGGCGGAGAAACCAGCAGGGCTGAGCTTGCCTTTCCCAGGATTCCCAACAGATCCAAGGCATTCGTAGGATTAAGAGCTGGATGTTCTCATCCGTCTTCCCTTCCTTCCGCTCTTGGCCTGGGGAGGGCCACCATTTTTTTTTTTTTTTAACAAATTTTTTTTTTTAATAGAGGCATGTTTTATTTATTTATTTATTTGTTTGTTTGTTTGCTTGTTTTGTTTATACATGCACTGGGTACAGTCAGAAGCGCGGGAGGGTGAGAGAATTCACCAGAGCCAGAGCAGGGAGCAGAGCAGGCAGAAGGACCGAAGTACACTGCTGAGGGGAGCAGCAGGCGGCAGGAGAGGTCTGCGCGCCATGTGGGACCCTCCTCCGGTGGCCGGGGAGCAGCCGGGGATCGAACCGGCACCGCAGAGGCCGCGGGCAGCTTCACAACCCAGTGCTCAACCGCTGCGCCACCGGGGAAGGGCCACCATTTTTTATACCAGGTTCCAGACGAGGTAGACAGTTTCTCTCCCTCTCAAACCCTCTTGCAGAAATGCCCCCAGCAACTTCCTGGCTTCAGCTTGGCACATCCTAGCTGTCTTTTACATTCATCTGTCTTCATGACCCATACCCCAGGCCTTCAAATTTTATAATATGCTTTGCATTTTTATAAATCAATTGGGCTTTTCCAGAACTTGCAAAGCCAGGAAATAGATGCATGTTGTATAAATGACTCCAGTTAACCTTTAGCCTTTATTTTTTTTAAGATTTATTTTTATTTATGCATGCAATTATGGTGTAGGCCAGAGTTGCAGAGGGTGAGAGGATTCACCAGAAACAGAGTGGGGAGCCGAACAGGCAGATCCACTGAAATACACTGCTGAGGGGCGCAGCAGGCGAGACAGGAGAGGTCTGCTGCGCCGTGTGGGTCAGCTCCCTAGCCGGGGATCGAACTCATGCTGCAGTGGCTGCTGATAGCTTGATTGCACTGAGACTTTAATCCCTGCACCACCAGGGAGGCCCACCTTTAACTGGCTGCCCCTCTCCCCGTGATGGGTAGCATTATCCAAAGTAGCAGAATGGATGAGACCTCCAGCTTTCTGGTTCCACAATGGGCCTTCTACCCTCACCTGCTTCCCATGAGCCCTTGCACCAGTCTCTTGTAGCGGAAGCTGATGGTCAAGACATGAGTCTCTGGCAGCACCTGGTGAGGGTTCTAGGCTAGATTTGTGCAACCCTGAGATTTCTACGGCCGCTGGCTTCAGCTGCTTTCCTTCCTGTTCCGGCCTTCTCTGCTGCATCACACAGTAATGATCTAGCTGCCACCTATTGATCCATTTCCTGGGGCTGGCGTAAGCATTTACACGGGTTACCCCATGGACCCTCACACCGGTGAAGTGGGTCCTGTTCTTTCCTTCTCTAATAGATGAGAAAGCTGAAGCACAGAGTGTGACCCAACAGGGGTCACAGGTGACTCCCACTGGGTCACTTGCCCACCGATGCACCCATCCAGCCGCCATGGCCTATGGGGTGGGGGTGGGGTACACTGCACTGTGTAATGGAAATGGAGACTAAGATACAGCCCTCCCTGCATGCAGCTGCTGGCCTGGCAGGAGTTTCGTGGCAGGTGGTGCTTGGTGACCCGGAGATGCAGGGTATGGCGGGGAGAAGAGCACACCTTGTGGGGAGTGGGGGTAATTGGGGACAGGGGTTGTCCGGAGAGCCCTGTTACTGAGTGTCCGTTCTGCGCGGGTGCCCGGCAGGCAGACAAGCTTGGCAGAGAGGTGAAGATCCGGGGTGTGGGACCCTGATGGGTCTAGAATGTCAGAACATCAGGCAGTGGCTTCCTCTGTTACTGCTGCTGTACCCATCTCTACAACCTACACTTACCACAGCAGAAGTCTGAGTGGGTCTCTTGAGGCCTGCTTTCCTTTCTGGAAGCTTGGCTCCTGGGCCTGCTCATCTTCAAAGCCAGCAATGATTGGTGCCCTCACTGCTCTCTGACCTCTATCCCCCAATTCCCCTGTAAAGATCTTCAGATTAACGGGGACCCACCCAGATAGCCCAGGGTCATCTCCCGTTCACATCTGTGAAATGTCCTTGTTGAAGGTGGTGTAGTCACCTTATCACACCAGGCTCCAGGAGCAGAGCGTGGCTGTCTCTGGGGGCCACTGTTCTCCCCACCATGGTTAGGATGTGGAAACCAACAGCAAGCAGGGTGGGGGCTTCATGTGACATGCTGTGGTCCCTGACAGCCAGACAGACGCAGGCAAGTGACAGTTATCCACAGACATGATTGTGAGACCGCACCCCCACTTCCTCGACTGACCCTTCTGACCTTCCATGCGGGACAGAGGCATGCCCAGCATGTCACTCCCTTTCCTGCCACCATCCCCAGGATGTCCCTGGTCTCTGCCCACTGCCATTCCCCAGGTGGCGTCCCCCCGCCAGGGGCGCCGGGCCTCTCCCTGCCAGTCCTCCAGCTCTGTCGGCATTCCCAGGCTTGGTGCTCGCACGGTCAGCTCGGGTTCACGTCTCCCCACAACTCTCCTTTTTGCCCTAAAAGGCTCAGATGTCACCCCCCAGGCCATGTGACGCCCATTCTGGACCATCTTCCCCCTTACCCTCTCTATGGGGTGCGAGGACCCAAAGGGGCTTCTTAAAGCTGAAATAAATTGTGTTTGTTTTTTTCTCTCTCTCAAGAAATGAGAACATTGTCAACCAGGGTGGAAAACATTCTGATTCAGGTCTTCAGTACATGGTGAGAACTGAGGTTCTACGGGGTTCTGTAACAAGAGCTTGAAAGCTCTTGTTACCAAGCAAACCCAGGAGCATTAGCGAGTGTGCTCGAGTGCACACACGCCTGCCCTGGCCCGTGTGTAACGGGAAATCACAGTAACTCGCTTTATAGAAATCCACATCCACTCTTGAACGGCTCCTCTCCCCTTTAGGTTGGCCCCGCGGGCTCCTGGGGGTTACCACTTCCCCATCCAGCTGCCCCTCCCCAGGGCCCAGGTCCAAGCTTTCACTTCTCTCCCTGCTGGGAAGCAAGTGTTTTTCTTGAAAACTAGTGACCACTGCCTCGGTGTTATGGGGCAACACCAAAGACAGAACTCACTGGGTGAGAGCTTGGGGGCTAAAAGCGAGGTGACCGGGCTTGAATCCTATCTGGTTTCTTGGTGACTCAGGAGTGAGTTGTGTGTTTGGGGGGCTGAGGGGGCTCTGCATTTGTTCAGCAGTCACCACTGGGGCCCTACTGTGTGCTGGCTCGGGCCAGCCCCTGAGAATAGAGAAGGGGCCCTGCCTCGTGTACCCCTCTCTTCAGCCTTCTCTTCTCTTCAAAAGAAAGAGACGCCACCCAGCTGTGTCCCGGGAAGCAGGCCCCTCCTGCCCTGGCTATAACATTTTTAAACTTCCATATTTGGCAAATCTGTATCCTAGTTTTCTTGTTTGGTTGTGTGTGGTGTGAGGTTATTTTTAGCTTTGGAAATGGAGGAAAGTGGAGAGCCAGCTGCACATTGGCAGCTTCTCTGCCAATTAGGGGGCAAGTGGGAGTCCCCCCACCCAATCCCTGTTGGGGTCTGAGGTTGTAGCTCCAGCAAATCTTTGGCTTTACGCACACACCCCACCCTCCCTAGCAGCAATTGCCGGGAGATTCCAGTCAGAGGCTCTGCAAAGTCCTGCAGACCCAAAACAGCCGAGCAGGTGGGGTAGCAAGAGTTGCGTGTCACCTGCAGCCTGTTACACACCAGACAGCAGCTGAGAACTACTAAGGACTTCTATATTGAGGCCCCTCACCTGGTGGGGCCCAGACACCTGGACCCCGGCCCAGAGCCTTATGCCCACCCACCACGCCCAGCAGCTCCCTTCTACCTGAGCATGGCCCAGCCATGTCGGAGTCTGAAGCCAGAGACCTCCCAGCAGGGGTCATACAGCTCATCCCCCTCATCGGGTCTGGCTGCAGGTGGGGCTCAGAGGTCAGAGCAAAAACGCTGCCTGAGCTCTGAGCCCAGCCCTCTCCCCTAACCTGGAAAAACTTCTCCCAGCCACCTCCTGCCTGTCAACTCCTCAGTCAGTTGGGGGCCTGGGGAGACTATCACAGAGGCAGAGAGAGTGATGTACTGACCTGCCGCTGCCTGCGTTTACCCAGCCAGCATGGAAAACAGCGGCAGGCGTTGTCACCTGCTCTAGGGGGCCAGGGGACATGCGCCTTGGCTCTCTTGCTAGTTTCCTCTGTTCACTAGCAGGGGCGAGGTCTGAGCCCTGTGGGGCTGCTGGGGCTTATGTGGTCAGACCCTCAGCCTCTCTCTGGCTACACCGCCCCTTCAGTCCCCTGACCCCACTCATGTGCGCCCCTGGCCGTCCCTCTGCCCGGCGTGCTCTGTCCTGCCACATGGCACGCCCTTGCTTGGCTAACCCCTGACACCCTGCAGATTTCTGCGGACAGCTCACTTCTAGCAAAACCTTCCCTGGCTGCCAGTTCTCTCTTTTCAGGGCATTTGCCATTGTTAGTCATTTCCTATTTTTCTGCGGTTATTTGATTCATGAAGCCACTTGGGGACAGAAGCCCCAACTCTTGCTCACAGTTGAAGCCTATAGCTGACAGCATAGTAGTGCCCGGCGAAGACTTGCCAGGTTGGAATGAATGAAAATGAGAAAGTGGCTTAGGAATCTAGCCCACCAATGAGGATATTGGCCTTGTTTTCAAAAAGCAGGCCGCGATTCCAGGGTCCAGGCGCAGATGCAGCCTCTGCCGCCTGACAAGCATCTGACATTTGTCCTCACTTCTGGTTGTTCTTTTCTCATTGGAAAGTTGGCAGGAGATCAAGGCTTGATGCTCGGGCCGGGCCTTCATCTTATGAACTTGCCCGGCTCTGAGTCATCGACGCAGTGGAGAGGGCACTTGGAAATGCTGAAAGACAATCAATCTGTCAAGATAGGGAGTAAATCAGGCTGCGCTCCCCTGGTGCTCCTTCCAGTCCCCTTGACACGCCCACCCTTGGGCAGCTCCCGGGACGACCCCGCTGTGGAAGGGCCCAGGCACGGAGACGCTTACCTCGAGGTAATACAGTACCATCAGTTCTGGAGCAGAAAGAGCCGGCGGCCAGCGGGCTGCACACTGGCAGGGCCGGGCGGGCTGGGGAGGCCTCTTCTGGCCTGAGTGTAAGTCAGCTGCCTGTCTGCAGAGAGCGAGCAGGTGCCGTTGCTGTCAGGCTGGGAGAGGGAGCTGGCTCCAGAGCCTCTCAACCAGGTGGCTGTCCTAGTCTGCGGCACCTCTGCCACCTGTCCTCTGCCAGGAGCCAGTCTCGCTCACAGTGGGGTCTGTGGAGGTCACTAGGGTCTTCCCTGGTGGGCTAGGGGGCTACAGAACGGCCTTTGGCCTGACCAGCTATCTGACATTTGACGCCACAAGCTGTAATTGGATGGTCACAGGGCACATCTGTGGCATATAAAGAATAAAAAGAAAACTTGCCTCTGACTGAGTCCCCAGGGACACAGGCTGGGCAGCAGCAGCCTGGTGGGCCCAGATGGACTTGGGGTAAGTCCTCGCTCTGTTGCTCACCACGAGGCTGGGTGGGAAGGGGGGGTGCCCCATGAGCTGGTGAGCAGTGGGGAAGTACATCTTCTCTCCCCTGGGACCTCAGTTGAGCAACTGGCATTTGGGGGGACCAAGAGCACCATCCCCACCCGCCACTAAGCCAGGCGGGTAACTGAGGAACTAACTGAAGCTGAAGGGGAAGGGCACAACGTAAGGAGCGAAGGCCATGACCCATTTCAAGAATCAGCATATTCTGGCTGGTCCGGGGTGGGCCAGGCTTGTTGGGGGCGGCAGGGTGTTGTGCAACCATCCCCGGCTTTACGGGCCTTTAATGCTGAATCTGCTGAATCGGGACAGACCAGCTTTCTCAGTATTTCTCTGTGTCCTCTCTGTCGTGACTTTGGAGTCGTCCAGCCTCAGAGTGAGGCTGCCTGAATATTTCCTCTTTACGTATTTACATATGCGCATGCCCCGTCCTCTCTGGGCCCAGGCTGGATGTCCATAGTCACAGGTGCTCGCGCAAGACCATAGGTGCTGGTCATGGATGCTAATGGCAGGAGGGAAAAAACCTGATAACTTCATTTACCCTACACAGGGGAAGGGTTGGCTTTGCAAATAAAGCTGCCCCTAACCCGCTAACCGGCTAACCGGCAGGCACCAGAGGAAACTGCATTCGCTGGATACCCTAGTGCCCCAGCACCACCACCGGAAAAGAGGGGAGCTGGGAGAGGATGAGCACATCTTGACCATCTTGGCAAGGAGCTAATAACACAGGTAGCAAGACTAAAGCCTTCCTGGTGGAGGAGGCTGGACAGCGTAGCAGCTGTGATATGAGCTGTGGCGGGCTCATGTCTGCCGCTTGGCAGCTGTGTGATCTCACCTCTCAGGTCCTCGCTCGCCCGCCCCCTCTGAAATGACTCTGCAACAGGGGTGTCATGGGATGAAACGAGGTGACGTGTTTGTCGGACGTGCGCTGTCACGGTCACTGCATGATTGCTGAGCCATTTTTGATGAAGATTCCATCCAGGGAAGTTTGGCGTCATTGGATTCTGGGGTATGCATGCAAGCACCAAAGCTGAGTATTAGGCTCAAGTGGGGATGCCTGGACCCACACCCAGGCCTCCCAGGTGGGTACCACAGGTGTAGGGGGGCCAACCCCACCCGACTCAAGTCTCCATTGCCCTCTCTGCCCTGGGCAGGTTGCTTCACCTCACTGGCAAAACAGGGATCATGAGACTCCAACGACACAGTCGTGTTGCTTTCACAGGGCTTTGTTGGAGTCAGTACCTCGGATGGTAACTCACGGTTACTACTTTCCCAGTTGAAGACTTAGCACCAAGACCTGGGCAGTACGGGTGGTGGCAGGAACCCAATCACCACACCCCTGCCCCAGAGGTGGGGCCCAGTTCTGGCCTTTCCTGAGCCTGGTGCCATCTTTCAGCTCAGTGCCACCCTGGCTCACCCATCCCAGTTCCTCTTCACCTCCACTCTGCAGAGGCAAGACCATGCCTGGGCAACCTCACTTCTGCGTGAGTGCTGAGGCCTTTGAGCACACTTCTGAGTTCATCTGCAGATGTTTGCCATGGTCAGGCAGCCACCTGCCAGCGTGTCTTTAACACTCCTTGAGTCTAGCAACTTCTCACTCTCCGGGCAGGCAAGACGGGTAGGTTAAGCTTGCCCCGACGTCTACCCATGAAATCCTGCAATCTGTGGGCCGAGCGTGTGTTTTTCTCACCACATATGAAGATAAATGTAGAGACTGAGAGAATTGACCACTCACACCTGTGCCCCCTTAGGCTTTCTCACCCCCACACCCCTGCCTGCCCCTGGGGTCTGCCCGTTAGTGTATTTACCAGCCCCCTCCCGGCCCCAGGCATCCAACAAAGCCCTCTCTCCTCGGGGCTGGGCTGTGTGCGCCCCACAGCAGCATGATGGTGAGATTTGTAGAGCCACATTTAATATTCAGTATTGGTTTTAATTAGGAAATGAACCTAAACTGCTTGGGCTTTTTTTTTTTTGCTTTTTTGAGGGACCCTCACCGGTGGCCGGGGATTGAACCGGCACTGCAGAGGCTGCGGGCAGCCTTGCAACCCAGCGCTCAACTGCTGCGCCACCGGGGAGGCCCTGGGCTTTTTTTTTAAACGCCATCTATAGATGTTAAATGTGGGTAGATTTCAGTGGGTAAAGCAGAAATTTAGGAGGCTGGATTTGAGTCGTTGTAGGATTCAACCCCAGCCTCTTTGGGCTACAGGCCAGAAAGTTCTCAACCTGTCTCATCAACACTTCTTCCCGGGAGGCAGGGAATCCTCACACTAACAGGGATAGGGATTTGAGATGCTGCTTTCTTGCCCCCCTGCGGATCAACTGGTGTGGAATCTGCATTTGTTCCCAAGGCCCCTGGGACACTGAGGACCCACCTGGATGCAGCACTCCCTTTTTACATGGTACCCTGAGGAGGGCGGGGGAGCCTGGTGCTGCTCCCACATGAGGTGTCTGGGCGGGGAGGTCCCGGCCCTGGGTGAAGCTTCCTCACCAGGCCAGCTGCCGGGGGGCACCATGGATTCAGATGCTCTGTGAGTCTTTGGGTTTCTCTGAGAGTCTTTGGAGTCTGCTGTCCAACTGCACCAGCGCTCTTGTTGCCTTAGAATCCGTTCTCTCAACTCAGTGCTCTCCGCCCCCAAAGGGGGCGCTGCACCCCTCAGCCTCTATAACAGACAGGTCCTGCTCTGCACCAGGTGCTCAGTGAGGCTCTTTAAGAATGAGGTGAGAGGCATCCCATGGAACCTTCCTGCCCCTCTGAAAGAGGTAATGTCTTCATTTTCTGTTCTGAGGACTGACGATCCCAGCGGTCACGTGATCAACCCAAGGGTACATAACTAATGCGCAGCCACGACCCTTGCTGCCCTCTCTGAGGCCGGGCCTCTGCCCAAGGCTGCCCTGAGCCAGAAGGTCCAAAATGGCACACGTTTAGAGTCTGTTGCTGATGCTCATGGGCTGTTCTCCCAGAACCACTTTCAGCTGGGGGAGGGGGAGCTTAATAAGGAGAATGAGTCCCGAAAAACATCTCAGTTTTTCGTTACACCCAGAGACAGCTGCTGGGAGAAGGCCCACAGAGACCCCGGCTGGGCAGGTGGAGGCCCAGCCCCCCAGAGGGGTGTGCCCTCTAATACACAGCCTCCAGCTTGCCCTTGAACCCATGGTCTGAGCCCTTCTCCCAAGTAAACCAATAGGCTGCTAATCAGGCTCTGCAAATCTTTCTTTCCAAAGGACCCTGGGATTCATGCCAAGTCAAAATCTTGGCACCAGTTAGAAAATTAGCCTGTACTTAATCTGTTCCTGTCACCCACCCATAGGGCGGAACTGGGCCAGTCAGGTTGGAGTCCGGTCAGGTTGGAGTCCAACCGTGGGGCTACGTATTTCATGTTTCCCTTTCGTTGTCATATAGAAACACATTCATGTCCTACAAAGCTCAGGAAATAAAGTATGAAGAGTAAAAAGTGAAAGTGCCCTTGAACCCTACCCAGCCACTGACGGAGCTCCCCACCGCCACCAGCCTCTCCTGCAGTAACTCCCAGCTCATTTGGGGTGTGCTTCCTTCCAGAACGTGTTCTCTGCACTTATGATCAAAATTTATGAAATGTGTGACTGTCCCTGCAGTTTTTACACTAATGGAACCATGTTCGTCTTGATCCACCTCTAGGTTTGGCTGTGGAAGGTGGATTTTCCTGTGCCAGGTCTCACAGGTATAACTTAGCTGCACCTTATTGCATTAAATGGCAGCACCCTGAGTGCCATCCTCACGCAGCCACCCCATGCGTAGGCGTCTGGACAGCATCCAGCTGTTCTCGACCCCCCAGAAAGCCAGAAGAGCAGGGCCAAGTGAGCGGTGCTGTTCACAAGGCCATGCTGCGGCCTCCGTCGGGGTCCCAGCCGTGACCTTACCGGCTTCTGGTTCAGTGTCTCGGTGCCTGTGACGGCAGCTATCAAATTTCCCTTCACAAGAGCAGCTACCCTCAGCCCCCTGCCTGCCCAGTGTCAGGGCAGTGCCCATTTCCTTGCCTCTCACCCAACCGACCGCTGTCAGCCTCTTGAATTTGCGCAGCATGACGGGCAAGGGCATTTCTCTCTGCTAAGTGTTGTCAGCCTGGCTAAGTAGACAAAGGAGGGGGAGCTGCGGGAATTTCACCCCCTAGACCCCAATGACTGGGTGGGGCCCAGCTCGGGGAGTGGCAGGGCCGGAGGCCGAGAAGCCTCGGCTCACTGAGTGCCGAGTGGCACTGTCCAAACCTGTCCACCCCAGGCCCTGCGGTTGCCGTCCCCTAGCTGCTTCCCAGGCGGTGCCAGGAGACCCTCAGGAGTCCTGCCTCCTTCCGCGTGTCGAGAGGCCACTCAGCTGTTCTCTCAAACCTCCACCATCCTTCACACTCAGATCTGTTTAGATGTTCCCAGCCCTCCGCTGGGCAATTGTTTATTTTAAAATAGTACCAGAAGTATGCTCGCTTGGTTGTCTGGTTCGCTGCCAAATCTCCATCGCCTTCCTTAGTCAGCACATCTCCTGCATAAATTCTGGTTCCTCTAGAGCCACAGACGGGGGACCCGCCTCCTGAGACTAGGGGTTATCAGTCGTGTGGGTGACCAGCCACATTCGCTTTGAAATCCTTGGCTTGAGGAAGAGCTTTAAGGTGTTTCGTTCCTTCCCCACGCCTGTGGGTCCCCCGCGTGATCTTCACAGCAGGTCAGGAGAGGGCCCCAAACAGGAGTTCCGCCGGCACCGGGTCCTCGGGGAGCAGCGTGGTGGGCATCCAAGGTGCTGCCCTGGGCATCTCCACAGTGGGCCGTTGTGTTAGCCCATCTCTTGCAGTCGCCCCTCTAACTGCCCCTCCTGCCCCACCGCGTGGGGGCTCCTGCGGATTTGGCTTTCAGCTCCCAACCTCCTTTGTCCATGAAGACCTGAGGTCAGCAGTTTTCCAGCCCATGTTTATATCCACCCCAGCTTGCACCCTTCACCACTTCTATTTAAAGAAACAGGAGATTGATAACTGGTGTAGAGAAAGCTATCACTATTCCAAAGGGTGAAAGGGAAGTTGCGTGTGGCTTTCAGTAAAAGCTCACTGGCTATTCGCCCTCAGCCCCCGTGAGGCAGGCCCGCCTGTGGGGGCGCTGCAGGGTCTGCAAGCAGGGTGGCCAGGCAAGAGCCAGGCCTTGGAGGCTGGAATCCTGCCCGGCCACTTGGTTTGGGCAGTGCTGCCATGAGGCAGAGGGTAAGCAGTGGGCCCCAGAGCTGACCACTGCCCTTAACTGGCATGATATTGAAATAAGCCTGAGCTTACATTCACCTGGAGGTGAGGAGACCATCGGGCAGGCCCTGAGCACCGTGCCTGAAATACAGCAGGCCTTTCTGAAGCCTGGTCTAGAGTTTTATGACGGAGACTACAAAATGACCTGTCAGGCCTCTGGTGACTGAGCTGCAGCCCAATGGGGGCCTCAGTGCTCTCTAAACCACCTCACTTTTCTTTGCATGGAAAGTGTACTCATTAACCAGCCCCGAGCCTAGTCCCCAACCCCCTGGGGGCTGTTCTCAGCAGTGCTGCCTTGGGTTTGCTTGGTCCGTGGGGCAGCCTGAACTCCATGCAGGCGCCCTCCAGCCCCATTGAAAAGAAACTCTTTAGAAACAGGCTTAAATCATTCCCTGGCTTGCAGGCCTGTCCAGCGTTTCCTTGAAAGCGGTTTTGCAAACACAAGTTTGAATGTGGTTGATTTCAGTTCTCATTCCAAAACTTTTGATTTCCTTTGTGTTTTTTTTTTCCCTTTTGTTCTGGGAACAAAAGAGCAGAGGCTCTGGAATTAGACTTTATCGGGATTTGAGTGCTGGTCTCATGTCTTCTAGCTGTCTGGCCTTGAGCAGCATCCAACACTGTGTCTCAGTTTCCTCATCTGTAGAACTGGGTTGTATAGAATTATATTAACTACCAGAAAGTGCCTGGCCCATAATGCCACACTGAGTGCTTGTCAACTGTCACCGCCATCCCCAGACAAGTGGGGGACAGACCAGGAACCAGGGGCCCCCCCAGGGTGTCCAGGTCCCTGTGACACAGGTGGAACTGGGATGAGGGCCATCTTCACCTGGACCGTCCTTCCAGAGGTCTCCCTCCCCAGAGTCCCCCTCCCCCAACCCACCATCCCTCACAGAGAGCCTGGGCACTGGAGAGGTTTTTTCTCACCAGTCTTGGTACCCATGGGCCTGCTCACCCAACAATTAGGAGCCCAGGACATAAAAATGTGTATTCTGAGTGCATCGTGGCCTCCTAAAGGCCAGCCGACACCGGCGTTCAGCCGAGGACACTCGGCTCCCAGTGCTGAGGCCTCAGCCTGCCTCGTGGACACCTGACCAGTCTTGCCCAGACTTGGCTGTGCTCCTCTGCTGCCTCCGTGGAGGAGGGCCATTGGTGCTCCACACTGCCTGGCGCAGAGTAGCCCCCAAAGAAATATCTCCAGAAACCAAATGAACTTACTTTGTTTGAAGAAGTAAACATCGGCCAGGCACTGGGGTGGACAGGGGCCCATCAGACAGGAAGCCAGGCCTGGACTGAGGAGGACAGCGTGGCAGGGCTGAGTGGGTGGCTTGGGAGGAGATACGAGCATTGCAGGGGGAGGGTGAAGCAGCAGAGAGGGGTCCCTCAGAAGGAAGGGAAAGCTGTGCGTGCCCTGGGATGAACTCTCTAGAAAGTCATTTCCAAAGATGGGGTGCTGAGGGGGCAAGGTTGAGAAGGGCAGAGGGGCAGGTGCCTCGCTTTAGGGCTGGAGCCAGAGCCTGTGGCCTGAACCAAGGTGGGCTCAGGTGGGCTGCTGGTGCAGCGGGGTGAGCCTTTGACCCACCGTCAGGTGAGTCTCCTCGGCCCACAGGGCCCAGGTGGTTTACTTCTCTTTTATAACCTGGAAGCAGGACTGAGCCCACTTTTCAAGTGACCAGTCTCAGCCTTTTCTCCGGGGTACAAGGTGACTCTGCAGGACCTTTCCCAGCTTGGATCCTGACGAACCACTGTGTCACAGGCCCTGCTGCTGTGTCACCTTGGCTCGGGGCCTTCAAAGGGAAACTGAAAGGTGATGTGAGTCAGGGGTTCCAGAGCCTTGACCCAGAGGCTCAGGCTCGCCTGAGAAGTTTCCAGCTTCCCTCGTGGGTGATTACAGTAAACAGTTTGGCGGGCCCCCACCCCAGGCTCGTCCACAGGTGCAAGGTTGGTGGGAGGGACAGAGGTGCTCTTGTGGCTTCACAGGCCCTCAAGGCACCAGCTGCTCCAGGAGGCCTTGCCTTCTGAAACTGGAGACTTTTGCAGGCACTGCCTCCCCCGCCCCCTCCTGCCCCAGTCTTGGTTGCCACAGTTGACCACGCACACCAGGCATTTCCCTTCTTGAGAACTGACCACACTTTTGCATCTGTGTTCTTTAGAAAGAGTCTCTCCCCCTTTTATCTTGGGGCCTCAGGGCCTGCCTGGCCCCTGCTGCCCAAATTTGCCTTCTCTCCTTTGCCTGCTGCTTCTGCCGCACAGTTCATAATATAACTCAAATGTGAAAAAGTTAGCCTTGCCTGATTGCCATGAATTTTACATGAATCACATTTAAATCAATAAAGTCTGTAGCGTGAATCAAGTTCTCCTTAGGAGGAAGGAGCAGGGGCCAATTGAAAGGGGCCGTGGGCCTTTAAGCACAGCCCTCCCCCCCCCCCCCCCCCCCCCCCCCCGTCGGGTGGAAAAAGTTGTCCACCGGTGGAGCAGCCACAAAAAAGCAAGTAACCTTTAAGAGTTCTGGGCTTCCTCCGTACTCGGGATGCCTTTGAAGTCTCTACTTGCTTCTTGGGAGGTGTGATCAAGCAGAACCAGAGTGAAAGTCAGATTTTCCATGACTGGTTTCTTCTCTGAACAGTTGCTAATCTTTTTTTCTTTTTTATTTTAGTTGGTAATCTTTTAAGTGACACATTCTGTTTCAAATGTGTGAGCTTGGGATCTTTGATGTCAGTGGCAGGAAAAAGTGGGCGGCAATGTTATGGAAGGTGGAAAGCCTGCCTTTTCTAGGCCACACCTTAGAGTGTGGCCAGAGTGTGACTCGGGGTGCTCCCCTCTCCCCGCTGCCCATCCCCACTTTGAAGGGCCCAGCATTCTCTCCGCTCTGTCCCTGGGGCCGAGGGAGAGCTGCATGCGGGCGGGACCTCGCCCAGGAGCACTGCCTGGCAGCAGGCCACGAGCCTCTGGAAGAAAGCGTGGCGGTATTGAACACTTGGCACCAGCGGAGCCTTTGCTATGGAATGTCATGTTTTTCATTAACTTCTAATTACACAAATACTTACAAGTACATTCCTTGAAAGAAAACAAAATTAGATAATTCCTGCCCCACCCTCCTGCCTCCCTGGAGATAACCAGGTTACAGTCAGTGTGCGTGTGTCCTTCCAGAACTGTCTCCCAAGAAGCACCTAGGGACCCAGGCGAGACATACGGGGCCACTGGGATCCTTTGTAATTTGTTTTTGTTGACTGTAGAAGCGTTATCAGTTTGCTGTAGGAAATTTAGAAAATAGAGATAAGCGCTTTGAAAATCACTAGAAACCAGACCATAACCCAAAGATAACCACGTGTGTTTGTTTTACAAAAAAAACGAGGGCTTTCTGGGCCTGCTCTTTGGTGACCTTCATTTTCACCTCAGGTCTCCGCCGCCCCCCCCCCCCCCCCCCCCCGGCTGGCCCTCCGCGTCGCCAGCCTCGGTTTCCAAGAAGGGGTGCCTCCAGCGGTGGCCGGTGATGCTAACTCTGCACTTATGCGGACATTATGAGGTTTCCTTTTAAAATAAATGTAACAGGGAGGGGCATAATTTAGGGAGACTATCACGTGGATGGTGCAGGTGGCCTCACACTGGGAAAATCCTTAGGGTGGCGGTAAGGGATTGACTAAAGTTACGGAAACGCTATTTCCTCAGTGTTTTTAAAAAACTGACTGTGTAAGGTTGGGGAAGGGAACCAGAGCGGGTGTGGACACAGGTGGTTTGGTGGAGGATGAGTGGAACGTGTTTCCATGTGGAAGAGGAAAAATGTAAGCCCCAAATTAAAAATAATAAAAAAAAAAATGCAGAAAGTTAAAAAAATAGACTGACTTGGGAGCGCGCCATCCGGAGGGTCTGCTGGTTTCCCTTCCCTATCAGCCTGCCCCCCTGCAGCCCCGTTCCCACACACACACCTCCAGTTAGATGTTCCCTGTAGCTCACAATTCTGTAACAGGAGTGGACTGGTGGGCTTAAGGGGAGCTCAGTTGAAAGGTTTCCTTTACCTGTTGCCAAGTTGCCCCCAGGAAGGCTGTGCCGGTGTGAGCAGCTGGGAGGGGTCGGAGGCTGTTTGGCCGGGTTTAAATTTACACCATTTACCAATTCCCCATCGGAAAGATCTAATTAGTGCCCTCACCCTTGACAGATTCCATGCTCTTGCCTGCTTTCTGGGGGCCTCTGTAAATGCCTTTTAATATTTCCATTGTGCATGTTAATCTTTAATTAGAATTTGATGCATCAGAAATATTTTTAAAAGGCTTAGCTCAATTAATTTCATTCCCTGCCCTATTATTTTGTGTCTTTCTTTACCTGAATCATTCATGGCAAAGAGCGCTGACTCACAGGACTGCATTCAGGGCTGTTCTTCTTCTCTCCCCAGGACACCCTAAGTGATCCATGAGACCCGATGCATCCCGCCTGGGAATTGCTGGTGCTTTTTAAGGCCCCTCCCCTGCTCTCTGCCCCCATTGGGCTTCTGTTTTATGAATGGCCTGAACATTCCACAGTCTCAGTAAGATGAGGAAGGAGATCCTGTGTTTTATTTTACTTTGAGTTAAGGGTGAGCTGCAAGTTCCTTGCAATATAATTGCAGGAACATAAGCCGCTTCGTCAGGGAGGGTCAGCAGTTGGCCAGGGTGTCACCTTTGTCTCTGCAACTGGACGGGGCAAGAGAGGAGGGCCGGCCTCCTGCACCATGCTGGAAGGCAGCGGTCCACAAAGCTGGCTGCAAAGTCAAATCCATTGGAGGGCCTTTAAGACTCCCAGTGCCCTGTCCCTCCCCACACCAATGACATTGGACTAGGGGGTGGGGTGTGACCAGCATCAGTGTTGTTGAAGATCCCTGTGTGATTTTACCTGCCACGTTGGACACCTCTGCTGCAAGGTTTAGCTGAGGCCACTGGACCACACGCAGGCACGGTGACTAATGGGAGGATGCCCCGGTCCTCAGAAAAATAGAGCCAGTTTGGGGAGAAGGTGGAGCAGCCAAAGTCAGATCCCCCCAGGCCCCTGCAGAAGGGTCAGGGAGCCTGCCTGCTTGGAGAGTGGGCTTGGGACCCAGGAGGAGATAGGGGACCGAGGGGTGGGGGTGGCCAGACAGTGTTCTAAACTGCCCTCAGGCTTTGGTCCGGCCTGGCCTGTGCAGTGTGCTGCTGAGTCGCCTCCTGGGAGAATTGTCTCATTCCCCGTAAGGAGGGCCAGCCTGGGCTCTGCTGCACGGGAGCGTGCTGCTGGCCCTCTGCATCCCACCTGAAGTTAGTTGGGGTCAAGAGGGCTCAAAGCACAGGTCTGGGGCCTCTCCCAGATCCCACCCCTGAAAGCCAGCCCGGTGGGTCTGAGGCCCGGATCTGCCCTCACCACCATAGCGGGGTACCCTACGCCCTCCCAGTGAGAAGGCCTGGATCCTTCCCGAGTCTGTGAGTGTGTCGCGCCTTTTCAGTTATCTGAAGTTCCCTGCCCAGTGCTGGATGCGTGGGATTAACTTGCCAGCTCATTCGCTCCAAGCGCCTTCCCCTCCTGCACTGTGCCCAGTCCCAGACGGAGGTCAGGACCTGCCGCAGAGAAGCAGGCTGCCCACGAGGACTGCCGCCAGAACTGAGATGCGGGGGTGGGGGGGGGTGCCAGCGCAGGGGCCATGAGCCATGTGTGGCTATCAGCATTTCAATGACTGATAATAACACTAAGATTAAATAAATTGGAGAGCCTGTCCCAGGGTCAACTGGCCACATTTCAAGTGCTCAGTAGCCATGTGTGGCAGATACAACAGAGAATGGGATTTTTCATTTCATATCATTTTCATTTAAATAGCCACGTGTGGTGGGTGGCCCCTGTCTTAGGCAGTGAAGACCTAGAACTTGTCCACCCACACACAAAAATCCCACTGGGCAGCTCTGTCTGGCAGGTGGAGGTGAAGTTGGAAAACAAGGAAGGCACAGGTTTGGAGGTGAATTGCTGTCTTCGCCCCTGTTTACAGACAAGACAGGAAGACCCGACGCCTGCATTGTGTGTCAGCACCCAGCGCACGGCAGGAGGCAGAAGTGAGAGGGGTTATGAGTCTTGTCCAGCCGGAGTTGCACCCAGGGGCAGAGGTGTGGCTGCCCCAGCCCCTCCATGCCCCTGTCCAGGCCTCAGGCCACCTCTGCAGCCTGGCCATCTCCTCCCTTCTGCAATTGATGCCTTGTTCTCTCTTACTGGTGGACAGTCTGGCTCGCTCTCATGTAAAGAAAGCAGTGCTCGCCTTCCCTTTGCTTTGTTGGTCTAGCAGGGTGACCCCGGGCCTCCTGCTCTGTGTGCATGCTTTGCACATCAAGCTCAGGAGGCCCAGGCTTCTTGGAGCCGGACCTGCCTCAGGCAGGAGGTGGGTGTGTGGGTGCTCAGCATCTGGACTCTGGGCCTTCTTACCACCCAGCACACCCTCCTACCCCATCCTGCCCAAATCTCTCTTTAACCTTCCCCTTACCGCCCCGTTGGTAGCTTTCCAGTGCCAAGAATCTAGCCAAGAGCAGCTGAGGGCAGTGATGTTCCTGCAGCCCAGCCAGGATGAAGTCACCGGCTGGCTTAGCACCGGTGGTCAAGTCTTGCCCCAGCTGGACCTAGCCCTCCGACAGTGCTGAGTGAGGCCGCAGAATCTTTTTACGGGATCGGGGTTCAGGGTCAAGTGTGTGAAGAACTCGGGTCTTACTCGCTGTGGGTGTTCCTGCCTGGGATCCTGGGAATTGACCTTCCGGAAGATCCAAGGGCAAGTTCATAACCAGTCAGGACCTGTTTTCTCATCTGTAATCTGCACATCATTTTACCTTCTTGGTTGGCTTGTTTTGAGTGCTTAGCACAGCCGGTGCTGATTAAAATGTTTAGTACATTGCAAGTGTTTTTACCTGGAACCGGTGTACATACACATTTGCTGCAAGTGGAGCTTGTGGAAAGTCTGTTGGCGAGATTTGCAAATGGAACTTTTGGAACCAGTCTCTCTAGTTGCAGGATTTGCAAAAGGAGTTTCTTTATATGCAGGTTAAGTGCCTTCCGTTGTGTTAGCACAATTCTTACAAAGATCTCTTTGTTTATGATCTGTCTGCCTCCTCCAGGCGGAGCTGCATGGGGACAGGGGACCCCTGCCTCCTCAGTGCCTGGAACTGTGCTTGGCAAAAGCAGGTGCACGGTAAATATGGATTGAATTAATAAGCGAATGAATGGCAAATCCTGTTAATTTTGTTCCTTAATACACCCTTTATTCGTGGGTAAACTCCAGTCTGGGTCTTAATTATAAACTTCCAATTAAAGGCCTGAAGTAAGTTTTGGTAAAGAACCACAGGCAAAACTTTTTAGTTGCCCTGACAACCTCCTTTTGGTCCCCAGCTGCTGGGCATCTGTTTACCCTCCCCCGTATGCCTTTAATAAGCAGCCCTTCCTGAAGGGGTCCCCGCTTCTGCAGCCTTGCCCCCCTCCCCCAAGACACAGAAGTCTCCCCAGCTCACCTTGTTCTCACAGGGCTCAGACCTATGGCAGTGCCTTCCCTGCTGACATTCTCTCCCCAAGTCTGCCAGCGCCCCCGACGTGAGCGGGTGGAAGGAGGGAGTCCCCTTTTTTATTTGTTCTCCGTGAATTTAATAAGGTAGTTCATGTTCTAGTATATTTTTGAAAGAAGAAAAAACTCAGAGAACAATCATTGAGATTCTCCATTTCCACCAGCCTTGAAACAGTTTAATCATCTGAAGCAGGCGGCCTCCTCTGGTGCCTCGTGCTGTGTCTTTACACTGACAAGCTCGAGCTTCACATTACTCGTGTCGCCTGTAATCACAGGCTCTGGGAGCCTCGTTCTGGTGTCAGAGCTTATGGACACTTGAGCAGTAAAGGGGCAAGACACAAAGCAGGCCGTGGGCTGTGTGAAGCAGACAGCGTTTGCTCGAGCCCAAGGTATGGCCTGTCTCCACCAGAGGTCTCCCATATTTTACTGTTAATGTTTGAAGTCTTCTGAATTCCCACAAGCTAATTAAGAATCAGACTGCTGTGCCGGTAAGCATTCACTCTGTGAACTAATTTCTGCCAAGCGGCTATAAATGTGTCCCCTGGTATGAAATGAAGGCTTCTTTCCCATCAGACAAGAGGTGTGTGGTTCAGGCCCCGCCGCGTCTTTTAAGAGAGAAGGAAACTGAGGTCCACCCGGAAAGATCAGTTGCCTTGACTAAAGCCACACAGCGGGGACTTAAACCCGGGCCTCCTCTCAGCTCTCAGCTCCCTGATCTCACCAAACCCTGCTCACCCTTGCGGAGTTGCATTCAGAAAGTTTCTACTATTCCTACGTGCCGGGCTTGGTCTGATTGCTTAGTCTCCACAGCAGCCCTCCTGGGCAAGTGCTATCCTCACCCCAGCTGCTGGCTGTCGTGCCTGACGACCAGAGGCTAAGCAGCCCACGCCAGCCCGCGCCAGGCAGCCAGGCCCCTGACCCAACCCTCTGCCATGAGACTCCGAACCAGAGAAGGACCAAGTGATTGGCAAGGGGATGCGGCAGATACCGCACTGCTGCTCTTGCCAGAATGAGCAAAGAGCCTGGAACCCCAAAGGCCTGGTGGCAGAGGGGAGACCAGCGCTGGGCCAGGAAGGGTCAGAGGTAAGCAGGGATCAAGCAGAGGCCTGTGAGCCCTCCAAAGAGGGACACGGCTAGATCCGGCCCAAGTCCTGCTCGTCTCCGCTTGCCCAGTTTCTGGGCGTCTTTCAAGATTCAGTTCCAGCGTCTCCTCCTGCAGGAAGCCTTCCCTGGTCCTGGGGCTGTGTTGGTGCCCACTCTAGCCTCGGTCACACGCAGTGGCGGCTTCTTAGGTCTCCCGCAATGAACAGGCGCTCCCAGCAGCGAGCCTGGCCCATCTCTGACTCCGATCACCAAGCAGAGGGTCTGTGTGGAGAAGCGCTCAGGAGAATTTGAGTGGAAAGTTGGAGACGGGGAAGGAGAGGGTGGGTGTAATGAAGGGCCCTGAACGCTGAGCCCGAGGGTGTGGCCTGGAAGACCTTCCTGCAGTCTAGCCAGGGGTGCCTGGTAATAGCTCACCTGCCTCCAGTGTTTACGGCATAAATCCTGAAGTGTTGGATTGGGGGAACAAATAACATTTGCCAGGAGGACTCTGCCCCACCTCCCACCCAGGGGAGCATGCCCAGGGCAGGACCTTTCTCTACAATACCCTTGTGCCCTTTTCTGATGAATCATCTTAACGAGGAATCCAAGGGAAAGAGAAAAGTTGGCCCTATCTTTAAGAACCTTCTATCCAGGAGGAGAAATGAGATCCAGGCCCACACAACCCCCCTAGAAAAAAATCACAACCTTTTCTGCACCTCATCTCATTAGCTCAACACAGACTCCCTAGGAAGTGAGTGGTGAGCCCATTTCTCAGATAAGGAAACTGAGGTTCAGAAAGGCCATCCAGAGCAGGGCTGTTTCTACCCCCTGCCTCCCCGTGGCCCGACGCCTGGCACATCCAGCCCCAAGGGGAGAGGAAAGGCAAAGCTCTGATTGCACCTGGGACGGCCTGACCACATCCTGCAGAGGGGCCCAGAGCAGAGAGATCATGGGGGGGTGAGGGATGGGAACCCCGAGGGCTCCCGAAGACCCAGACATCCTCCATCATCGGCTGCTAGGCCGCAGAGTAGCAGGAAGGACTGAGCCTGATGGAAAGTTGGTTCTGCATGAGACTGCCTTGCCTAGGGAAGAGCTTGGGCATTCAAATCTTTTCTTGGAAATCTCAAGCATTCCATTCAGCAGCCTTGGAGTTAGGTAACTTTATTTACTCATGCTAAATAGGGCCATTTTCAGAGAGGAAATTATGCAATGTCCTATGCAAATGCGGCATTCCGGGAGCAAGTAGAGATAAGCGTGGTCACCGATACTTTATAAAGATCAGATCTCCGTGCTGCTGGTGGCAGGCTGTGACACTCGATAAGGGGATATGCCATCTCTACTTGGAATTGCTGCTCTTTTGGATTGGGTTTCTGGTAATTACATTTCCACCGAGTTGTCTATCTGTGAACTTTGCTTAGCGTGAAGAAGGAACAAGGAATAAGACTTCTGCAAGCTGCCCATTCTTACGTGGACCAGAGCAGAGGGAACTGCCCGTGCGTCTGGCCATGTGGGAAAAAGAAAAGACAAATTCTCCCTCTTTGCTCTCGTGAAAAGATTTTGAGATTTTCCAATGGGGGAAAGAAGATATGAGCTGTTTCCTTGGCTGCTGCATGGAAATCAGTCACATTCTATCAGACATGACCGTGTACAATTCAAGCAGGAGGAAGAAGTGTCTCTGGAAAACCCCTCCCTGGAAGCGGGTAGAGCTGAGCCCAAGCCAGCCACTCCCCCAGCCTGTGGGCTCCCTGGGACACTTCTCTGGCCTCCCCAGGCCTGGGGCTCCAGATCTGAAAATGACACCAATTAGTTACTGTCCTGGGCCCTTGACCAGTCTCCCAGACACACCCCTCCATCACACGGGAGCTGCTCAGACACAGTCAGGCTCAAAGGGCAGCAGGGACACGTCGTCAGCCAATCTCATTGCTGCGTGGACGTCCTAGGGTGTGACGCCCCAGACCTGGGCGGTAGAGCCCACTGCACGCTGGGCTGTGTGGTACAGCCTATCGGGACCACAGTGTCATCCATTGTTGACCGAAACATCGGGAAGCAGTGCCTGAGTGCAGTTCTGAAGGGACAAGTGACAGACTAACCCGCCCACATCAACAAAGTGAACACGGACGGAGTGTCCCCATGGCCCGAACCCCCCTGGGGACATCAGGGTCCTGCATGGTTAAGAGGCTGGCTAGGATGCTGCAGGCGCCCCTCACACCTGAACTCTTGTTCTCCAAGTCCCTGCTCTTCCCACCGCCAGGGAGTGATGACACCGCGGTGTGATGTTCACAGTCAGAGCTGAACAAGAGTCCTGCAGGCGCCATGGACTGTCCAGTCCAGTGTGCCAGTCCCGCCGCTGGGCAACTGTGTGACTGGAGGCAGTTTTTTTTTCCCCCAGCATATTTGAAGTTTCAAGCGTACAACCAGGTTGAATGAATTGTACAGTGACGCTCTCAGACTCCGCTGCTATCTTCGTTTCGCCACTGACCTCTCACCTACTTACCAAATATCTACTTGATCCAGCCATCAGTCCATTGCCCTCTTTTTTTCTTTTGATGCAAAATATATGGCAGCTGTCACTAGCCTTCTCCCCAACTCCATCTGGCTGCCCATCATGAAGTAGAACTCTAAAGTTGCTTTGTTACCCCAGAAAGATAAGGCGGTGGAGGTGAAATCACATGCGCAGGGTGACCACAGCCAGAAAGTGGCAGGGCTGTCCTCAGCCCCAGGCCCACTCTCCTGCCCCCGAGCCATGCTGCAGGGTGGGGAAGGGAAACTGGGCTGCTGCGGGAGAGCATGAGTCTCCCCGCTGGGCTGCATGCAGTTTGCTCTCGTAGGGCCGTGAGGGGCGGGGAACTGGGCGATCCGCTGAAGGGAGCTTGGCTGACATCTTGGGACCAAGCACAGGGCCCCAGTTGCCATGGGTGACTGGATGTTGGCCCAGCTGCTCCTTGACTCTGTGGCGGCCGTGCCCCTGGTGTGTCCGAGGAGCCACAGAGACCGTGTTTCCCTTTATTGGAGGGACCAGACTCATCTGCCGGTCAGTGGAACTGAGCTGGGACCCGCTCCGTCCAGGAAACGCGGGGCTTTGCACTGCCGCCTACCGTGCTGGGAAGGGAGACTTCAGGGAGCTTCAAAGGCGACTAATTGATTGCTCCTCGCAGCAAATAACCCATAAGCTGTTGCCGGGTTGATGGAGAAATGGTTATTTAATTTTCTTCAAAGGATTGATTCAACTGTCAGGAGAAGCAGCCAACCTAAGCGAGTGTGCGCCTTCACACCCTGAGTGGGAGCCGTCAGATCCCTCGTTTTGGCCTCAGGATGCCTCGGGTGTGTGTGGAATCCCCTGGGTTCACCTGGCTTGAGAGGCTCCCAGTATTGCCCGCACGAGACAGCTCCTCCTCCAGCTGTGGAATGTGCCCGGGCCGGGCTCCCGGGCTCCCCGTGGCGGCCGGGGTGCATCTGAATCAGCCCCATGTTCAGAGCACCCCTGGTGGCTCCCAGAAAAACGTGTGTGAGCAGCTCCCTCACACCCAGAACAGCTGTCGTTGCAGTTTGTTAGTGGGTGTTGATAGAGCGGTGACATTCAGGAGATGGACGGCCCGTCTCCACTGGGCTTCTGATTCATGGCCTCTTCCCTTCGAGGCCCCCACCACGCACCCCCCCAGCCCAGAGCCAGCTGGAGCCCAATGATTCATCAGCGGTTTCTGACCCGGCTGGTCAGTGAGGGCCTCTCCCCTCAGCTGCAGTCTGTCCTCAGGGCCCACACCAGGCTGGTTTCCCCTGGAGTCACTGTGCATGGCACCTTCTGGGGCTCCCACATTTCGCAGCCCTGGGCTGTACTCCCCCCAGAGTCTGTGAGGGCAGGGGGTGGGCCTGGCTGGCCTCCCGCCATATCCTTGCACCTGACCAGAGCCCCGGGGAGACCCAGTGTGATCTACCCTTTATGTCAGATAGAGGAGGACCTGGTCTGCCATTGAAAGGGGTCACCAAGGGCCATCAAAGGGGAACTTTACCAAGGGCGACCCAGAGGGCCACAGTGTCCTCCCCCTGAGCTCCAGGCCCCTGGGGCTGCCTGTTGAGAGCTGGGTCATTTGAACCAACCAGCATCCTGCACCCTTGAGAACAAGCCCAGGCCAGGGCATGCCCTGCTTAAGGGAGAGGAGGGCCGGTCCCCTGTCTGGCCCCACCCAGGGCACTAGAACCCCTGGAACTAGAGCCCCAGGATCCTGTCAGTTCGTTCGGGATGGTGTAACAATCACACGCTGGTCCTTTGCTCTGGTTCCAAGTCTCATTCTCAGATGTGTCCTCGGGAATCAGTGGACCGGGGGCCGTGTCATGTGGACAGAGCTCCTGGCCTAGGCAGAGTCATAAAAGGTGGGCCCCTTAGGCAAAAACTACTCTCCCAGTGCATAGCTTTAGAGAACCAAGTCCCCGGATGGCAGTGAATCCCCATTGGGCGCCCCAACTCCAGGGACAGTCAGCTCGCCTTGCAGGGGCCCACAGGCCCCACCCGCCTCTCTCGCTAATCCCTGGCACGCCTGTCCATGCTGGAACAGAAACCCAGTCTGCTCTTGGAGGTGCGGGGTGGGGGGACAGGACCACACGTTTTTTCTTCTCTCAAAGGCAACCCCAGTCTCCTTTGGGCTGAGACGACTCACTGGGGGCTGGTACCCTGGAATCTGAGAGTGAGTCTGCCTTTCTCAAGAAGCCGTGTACCTGGCCCTCCATCCTGCCTGACCTCGGAGTAACAATGCGTGCTTGAAAGACTTGGCGTGTTTCCAGTTGCTAATCTGACCACCAGCTGTGCTGGTGTTCCAAGAACTGGCCCTAAAGCCCAGGGCATTCGATTTCAAAGCTGGAACTCAGCTGACCTGGAAGGCCTGCCTAAGGATGAGCCTCAATTCTAAATGTACCTGGAGCCACCAACATGCCACCAACATCAAGGATTAATGACGACATTGGCATCCGGATTTTATTATGAACCATCATTTAAATACAGCGAAAGTCAGTCAGCCCCATTTATTGCCTGGGAGCTGCGGAAGAAGGGTTCACCCCAGAACTAGACAGGCAGCTGGTCTAAAAACGGGAACCCCAGAAGACATGAGCATCCCTCCTCCCTGTAGACAACACCTGCCACTGCCCGGGCCCCCTCCCCGGGGAGATGGGTCAGAACCTGCCTCCTTGGGGCTCAAGTCTAGACAGACCTGGGCAAGGAAGGAGGGAGGGAGGAGGCAGAAGGAAAGGAGGAGCAAGTGGGATTTTGGAGAGTGGGAGGCACTGGGGCTAGTAGGGGCTGCACTGGGGCGAGGGGAAGGGATGGGTGAGAGACCAGAGGAGCTTGGCCTACCCATGACCCTGTAGGAGTCCTGGCAAACAGCCCAAACCCAGGGTTCACTTTCTTCCTTGCTTAGGCCAGAGTCCATTCAAGGTCTGACTCTACTGCAGGCAGAAGGGTTCAGACTAGAGAGCCCTGGCTCCCAAAGTGGGGAGTGCTTCCAAGCACCCCACCAAGACCCCCACAGCTGGATTCCTGGTGCATGCCAGTTGTGGGCTGGGCACACCTCAGGCCTCTCTCAGCTCCCCTCCGCAGGATCAGGTCTTGGTTTCCTACGTGAGGAACCGAGACTCAAAGGGAAGTGGCACAGTTTTTGGCGGCATTGCTGGGGTTCTGGGCCCGGAGCTCCACGGCCTCTCGCCCAAGCTGCCATCCAGCCCAGGTTGCCCGGGTCCTGCACTTCATAGCAAGGCGGCTTTTTCATCTCCTTCTTTTCTCTTCTAAAGAAACATCTTCGTCTTTCTCCTCTCCGCCAGCATCTTAAACCTGCTAAACGCCACAGGCCCTTTGCAACTTCTAAATCGCTAGCCCTGCGTTGTGTCTGCAGGCCAGGATGTGGGGCGCAGCCCCCAGTGGTGCTGTAGGAGCCTGGATGCACGCTCATTACGCTAAGTCACCACACATCACTGTTGGCAATTCTCTGTTGCTGAGTAAAAAACTGCCTTAAAATTTAGCACCTTAAGACAACTACAGCCTCATTTTGCTCACAGATGTACGATTTGCTGAGGGCTCTGTAGAAATAGTTCATCTCTGTTCCACAGGGCATCAGCTGTGGCAGCTCAGCTGGACGAGAGCCTTGCAGGCCCAGGGCTTGGCTTTCCCTCTGGGTGTCCCCAGGGCTGCTTGGGCTTCCCCACAGTATGGTGGGGGGCGGGGAGGAGGTTCCGAGAGCACTGTGCAACCTTGACTCAGCCATCCTATAGGATCACCGCCACTCTGTTGGCTGGGCAATCTCTCAGGCCCGCCCAGGCTCAAGGAGAAAGGACATAGACCCTACCCCTTGATGGGAAGCCGGTCGGGGGCCGCACAGAGGAGCATGTAGCAGGGAGGTGTTCTGTGGCCATTTTTGGAGAGAGTCCACAGAAAATCCATTTCAGTGCCCTCTGCGCCTGTCACAAGGAGCAGGTGTCAGGTTGGTACTAGGCTGTCTCAGAACTTGTCTAACTCTTGGATCTCCCTTTTGATCAAAAGAATAGGCTTTAATTGAATAAAAATTACGGGAGCTTGTATGCCTCACCTATTCTGTGTCTTTGCCTTGATTATCCTTTGCTTTGACTGTTCTGTGCCTCTCAGTGTGCAGAAACAGGGAACGTTGACAAGGAACCTCCCGGGGCAAAAGTCCTGGTGTGAGAATCCTTACATGCTGAAAAGAGCATGTGCAGAAACAGCAACAGGTGTTAAGGCTAGAGTGGGGTAAACACCAAGACTTTCCTTGGCTTTCTCTGTGTTTCTCCACCTCGGCTGGTGCAGATGGTTACGCCTCCCACACACACTTGTGCGTTCCCCGTTTGCCTGCTTGCTTCTTTGATCTTTTTATTTCCTGTCTGATTCTAAATAAAAACGAGACTGCCCTTGGTGCAGTCCCTCTCGGCTTCTCGTTGTTCTGGACGGGGACTCTGAGTAACCCATTTTCATCCCGCCGCCACACGTCATAATGAGACAAAAAAAATATCTTTTTAATTTGCTTTTCCGGCCACCTTATTTTTTTGTTATAATTTTTCGGGTTGTCCACTCGTGGTGATGATAGGAAATTTCTTTTGTAATGAAATGTATTTTAATAAGACATGCTTTCAAGAGACAAAATGAGCAGCAGCGCTCCTTCCCTGCTGCAGATTTACTCTGACATGCTCCTTTTCCTTCATCTGTTGCAGCAAAGGTTGAGTGTCCGTCAGCCAGGGAGCTGGTAGTCGTTCTGAGTTGTCCCTCCAGTGGGCAGCTGTGAAGTAACATGGGGAGGGTCCCTGCTGATGTGTCACCAACATGTGAGGTTCAGTGACGAGAGCACAAAGCAGTGGCTGTGCATGTGCTTGGAGAGGGTGGGGAGGAGGCCGATCTTGGTAAAATAATTCAGATCTTTTTAAGTGGGAACTTATGAATGAATGTGCTATCTCTTGGAAGAGACTGATGAACCTAACATTTTCCAATAAAATAAAATGGCAATGGGCCTCCCCGGTGGCGCAGCGGTTGAGCGCCGGGTTGCGAAGCTGCCCAAAGCCTTTGCTGCACCGGTTCGCGATCCCCGGCTGCTCCCCGGCCACCGGAGGAGGGTCCTGCATGGCGCCCAGACCTCTCCTGCCGCCCGCTGCTCCCCTCAGCAGTGTCCTTCGGTCCTTCTGCCTGCTCTGCTCCCCGCTCTGGCTCTGGTGAATTCTCTCACCCTCCCGTGCTTCTGACTGTACCCAGTGCTTGTATGTATAAATGAATGAATGAATGAATGAATGAATGAATAAACAAACAAACAAACAAAATGGCAAATTTTCTCCCCTTCCAAATGAGCGCGACAGAAGGCAATGAGGTAATATTTAGGAGTGGGGGGGACATGCCCCATCTCCCTGGAGCAGTGTTCCACGGGTAGGCACAGCTGTGGTCCTGGGGTGCATTGTCATCCCACTGCTCTGCCCTGAGCAAGGGGGGAGGGGAGCTCAACCCAGTTGGAAGCTTAGTCTGCAGGGGGTTTTATGGTCCCCCTCTCCCCCCCTGCTCAGCTCTGCCCCTGGGGCAGCCCCTGCTGACTCCTGTGCTATTAGAGGCGGAGCCAGGCCTCCTCCGGCTGCTTCTCTCATTCAGTCCCTGACACCCGTGTGTTTGTGAATTGGCCAACTGGAACATGCACACACGGGAACCAAGAGCTGCTGGCAGAGCTCCCGGCTCCAGCCATTGAGTGTCCCAAGGACAGTCACCATCTTCCAGATCAGGCAGAGCCCGCCGGAGGCAGCTTGGCCTGGTGCCGCTCCCCCCGCCCTGCTTGTGTCCTGTGCCCTTTATGTGTGCGTGTGGAAAGGTCACTCTTCTTTGTAGTTAATTCACATACACAATCGAGGGACCATGCTCCCTTTGGAATGCCCGAACATTGCGTATCAACTAGGAGGACTCTGACCCCATCCATACCCTGCACCCCCTCCTCCCCACCAAGATGGGAATCAGGTGCACCTGCCAGAAATTTTCTCCAAGTGATTTTACATCCGCTTGCTCTTGAGCACGTGGAAAACAGTGTCGTGTGACGAGGTTTCGTGGCGAGTCATGTGATGTTGCCTGTGTCCGAGCTGCAGCTTCTGCTCCGCTCACACCACGTCCCTGACGTCCCCACACCAAGCTGCCGGGCTGCAGCCATCCTGGCGCTTGCCACGTGGTCACGCACCGCATGAATGGAGCCGTTATCGACTTTCCCTTGTTTCTGGACATTTGGGTCGTTACACACCCAAGTCCTGCTGCCAACATCCTTGTTCCTGTCTCTTGGCCCACACATGTGTTTTCCTTGGGAATCTGCCAGTTGCCAGGTCATACGACGTGAAGCTTTCAGTTTTAAGAAATAATGCTCATTTGTGCTTCGTCCTTCTCCCACAGCAGTTTTGAGAATACAGGTCTTCCCGGGTCCTTCCAGGACCCCACACCAGCCGCCATGTTGCTGTTTGCCACTCCGTTGGGAGGGGTTGGTATCTGGTCTTTGTTCCCTGACAGGGCTAATGTTCTCTGATTTTTGCATGTACGTGGTCTCCCTCTCCAGCGATGCCCTTCACAGTCACTGCTTTATTCAGTCATTGCCTCTTAGAGCTGTTCTGCAAATACATGCCCTCCTCTGTTTGCTTACAAAGTCATTTTTAGACTTCAACTAAATTGTGATGTGATGTCATCAGTATAGCAATCTCCCATTTATTTGTATGTCTAGGTACTTCTTTTTTTTTTTAAGATTTATTTATTTATTTGTTTGTTTGTTTGTTTGTTTGTTCATTCAAGCACTGGGTACAGTCAGAAGCGCGGGAGGGTAAGAGAATTCACCAGAGCGGGGAGCAGAGCAGGCAGAAGGACCGAAGGACACTGCTGAGGGGAGCAGCGGGCGGCAGGAGAGGTCTGCGCGCCATGCGGGACCCTCCTCCGCTGGCTGGGGAGCAGCCGGGGATGGAACCGGCGCTGCAGAGGCCACGGGCAGCTTCGCAACCCAGCGCTCAACCACTGCGTCACCAGGGAGACCCTAGGTTCTTATTTCTTTTTAAAGAAGTCCTTCCCTGCCCCCGAGGTCATACGGATAATCTCCTAGATTGTCTTCTGATAATTTTCTGTGCAGGCTTGAGTAGAGTCCTAGGCTCCACGTCTTTTGAAGTGAAGGTGGTGAGGAAGGACCCCGGAGATTCAGATGGGCAACACCCATGTACAGATGACCTGTCCCCTCCACTGGCCTCCTCTGGCACACACCACCTCCACATGCCAGGTGGGGAGGCCATGGAGGCCTCCACACTCTGAAAGAGCCTCCCTGTGTCCCCGCATTCCACCCTGGGGCCCGGTCCCCAGCATGGCTCCTGGTGTCTATAGGCAAAACCCACCCCTGCCTGCGTGGAGGCAGACGGAGGGCTTAGACGTGGGCAGAACCTTCAGCACCTCTCTCCTAGGCCTTGCTCTGTGCAAGGCACCCTGGCCGTCCAAAGGTGAGCAAACAGCCCGCGGACTGGCCGTTTGTGGAGTGTGGGGGGCAGCCGGGCGCCAGGGTGGTGAAGGAGTTCCCTAAAATGACACCCCAGAGGCCTACACTTGAGTCACTAGCCAGCATTCCCTTGATCTCCAGGAAGGATGCCGCCCACTCCCTTTCTCCTTAACTGCCCCACAGCTTCTGGAAATCCAGGCCTCCCTGCCCCTCCGAGCAGCCTGTCTCCCAGGTGACGGCCGCCTTTTAGTTTTTCTTATGAAATCTCACTCTTCTGACAGGGCTTTGATGTCTCAGTTGCATTCTGAAAGTTGTTCCGCTTTGGGGTTTTGTCCTTCCTTTTTTTGTTCTTTGTGGTGGAGGTGGTAGGTCTTTTCCCCCCTGAAGACCTTGAGGCTGCTGGGCTTTATGAGGGGGTTACCTGCCAACAAGCCCCATTGGCAGCAACACCCAGGGCTGTGCCTCCTTTCCCAGGTCAAACCCTCAGACGTGAAGGTGTGAACAAGAGAAAGTCGTCACCCTGTTTAGATAGGGGAAGGAAAAGAAGAGGAAAAGCTTCCTTTATTGGTCCAGTTTTGTTTTGTTTTCTATTTTTACCAAGTCCGAGATCCCCATTGAGGACAGTGTTTTAAGTTTCAAGTGAAGAAAATAACCTCCCTACCACAGAATGTTTCTAAGAATGGACGTGACAACTTCCATTTCTGGTCACATGGAAGACTAGGTGTCTTCCAGGGTGGAACTAAAAAATATTTTTTGGAAATCTTTTTGAGTTCTTGGCTGGTCTGTTGGGAAAGGGAGCAAGATTCTGGCCTGAGATAATAAGGAAGTTCATCCCAGAGAGTGGTCCTTCTCTGCTGGGGTTTGCCGTGGGTTTCTCGGCCGTGGCAGCTCAGTGGTCAGATGCTGAGGAGAGGAAACACAAAGCCTGTAAAAGCCGGGAGGGTGGACGGAAGCCTTCCTGTGAAGCCAGAATTCCAAACAGATTAAGCTATCAGAGGGTTCAACGGAGGCATGTGGGGGAAGGTGGTGCCTGAGAGGTTGGGGAGAAATTTACCGTCATCCTTAGATCCTGAGATCTAAATGAAAGTCGTTGAGGAACACCTTAGCCTGAGTTTGTTCTCATGTGTGTTTGGGGCCAGAGTTTACACCGTGTGTGTTATACCCCCACCACCACTCATAAATTGAAGCCAAATACTCGGTTACAGTGCTGCCAGTGGAACTTAGCAGGGTGATAGAAGTGTTTTATAGCTGTGATGTAGTTATGTTCAAAGCAAATTTACTAAAACTCAAACTGTACCTTTAAAATGCTGCATTTTATGATCTATAAATTAAACCACAGTAAAGATGTTAAAAAAAAAAACCCCACCTACCATTCTCACTATTTATTGGGATTTTTTTTTTTAATCTATCAGAAGCATAGTAGTAAAGTTTTTATCCTGTCTTTCATTTACAGTTTTAATGTTTTTCCCAATGTCATTGCAATTGTTTGTAAATCATATTTTTAAGTTGGGATTTTTTAATATATTTCAAAAGTACAAATTGAAAAATTTCTCTTAACGCGATTTCTAGCAATTCAGTGGACAAAAAGGCAATATAATAGCCATTGATGCTCTCACACACACACACACACACACACACACACACACACACGCTTCTCACTTCCCTCCTCTTAGGTAACCAACAGTTCACAATTTGGTTCAACATAATTTTTAAATGGGCATATAATTTTCCATGCAATGAGGAGGGGAATCTTACTCAAACTGTTCCTATATTTGGAGGCATTTAGGTTGTTCCTGGTCAGGCTCTTTCTTTTCAAATAATTACAGCAGAAGATTCCAACAGAGGGAGTTCCGAGCAGACAGTCTTTGTAATGTTTCCGTGTTATTCTGGTGATTTTGATACCATCGAGGACAGGCTCTAAATTAGACATCAGATTTCAAGTCAGAGGCGTGACCAGCATACACTGAGGCCACACTAAATGCTTTACCCATCTGTTCTCATTTAACTCACCACACACCCCAAGCTAAGACATTACCCCCATAGTACAGATGACAATGCTATGTATCTCGCCCTGAGTCAATGCTGTCTAGTGCAGAGCTGGGTTCTGAGGCCCCACTGGGGGCTGGGTGACTGCATCTCTGAGCAGGGGGCTTATGTCTTCCTGTTTCACCTAAATTGGGTGACCACCATGTCAGCCGTAAGCCACCCTTGCTCTGCCAGGCAGCAGGGAAATGTTAATGGGATTTTCCATTTGTTGGTTATTTTTTTAGCTACCATATGAGTGCCTGACGCTTTAGCCTTCTCACTCTGAGAGGGATGGGCATTCTCCCCATTTTTCAGATAAAAAACATGAAGCCTAGAGAGGGGTTAAAAAAAAAGTGCCCAGCATAACTGAGAGGGACCCAGACCCAGGTGTGTGGGACTCACCCTGGGCTCTGGCCACTGGGCTCTGCTGCCCGATAGCAGGTGGGCCCAAGTCTCCAGCCGCTGCACGGCAGGGCTTTGCCTCACTCTCGTCTCCCTCTTCCAGACAACAGCGACCTGATCGCCTGCACAGTCATCACCAAGGATGGCGGCATGGTCCAGCGCTTCCTGGCTGTCGATATTTACCAGATGAGTTTGGTGGAGCCCGACGTGTCCAGGCTTGGCTGGGGAGTGGTCAAGTTCGCAGGCCTTCTGCAGGTACGATGCCCCAGAACTCCGGAAGCCCTTCTCAGCCCTTGTCTGTGCAAACGCCCACACCCAAGGGTCATTTTACAGCGAATTTCTGAAGACGCTAGGACAACACAAGCAGATTCTCGTTGACAAAAGTTAAACTGTCACAGAGATAAGGGCCCAGTTCTCTTTGACCAAAACCCTCAATTCTGTAAACTTTCTCCTCCATTTATCAATATGAGCTCTCCAGGTCTGGCACTCTGCCAAATTATAAATATAACCACATGAGCCGCTTTGAAAAACCATATGTATACATTTGACTGGAGGTATGTGTCTGTATTTTTGTAGGGTCACACTGAGTGGATGCTTACCTTGGCTTTTTTCGCCCAGTGTATGTCTCAGAGCTGACGGAGTTCGTGTGTGCAGACTGCCTGATATTCTTTTAGCTGCTGCCTGACTCCAGCTAGCCACGGTCAGCCAGGGCCCTGGGGCTCTTTCCAGCTTTTTACCTTTACAAACAGGCTGCTAGGAACAGAATCCTTCTTACTTTCCTTGTGCACTTGGGCCTGGTAGGATTTCTCTACCCAGATACCAAGAAGTCTGAGTCCACCCGCTTTCTGTGGGCTCACAGACATTGCCAAATTCCTCTAAAGTGATTGCTGGCATTGGCCGTTCATGGGAGTTCCCTCTTCCTCACCCCTCTCCAGCAGAGATGGGCGCTGAATTGCCAAACACTGAGCTGGGTTCATAAGGCTTGTCTACATGTGGGTGACTAATGCCCCCACGTTGATTGAATGAGGCCTAGAAACAGAGGGGTTGAAAACAGCCCTCCTGCTCACACCCCTGACAATACCCCACAGACACTTCCCGGCCTGCTCCCAGGCAGTCTGTTCCTGCTGGCTGGCCAGGCCTCGCTCAGCTGACCCACAGCCACCCCCACCCCATATATTTGAGGAGGCCATGTCCATCTCCTGTTTTCCAAGATCTTTCCATTAAAAAATGTCTTTTACCGAGGGGGATGTGAGAAGCAACGCTATGAAAAATTTTTCATTTAGGAAGACGTCCATGTAAGAGGTTGTCCATTAGGTGACTTTTAGTGCTTCTTGTTTATCTAGGTTTATGATCAATTTCCTTTAGAATTTAGTGTCAGGAAAGTGTTTTTCTCCCTCAAAAGATTAATACGTGTCCTCCATCAGACAATGAAAGCCACATGAGCTTGTTTTTTTGGTTGTCTTCCAGCAGCTGCTATTTCTCAGGCCATTACTACATGCCAAATTGTCTGTTGTAAATGCGTAATATCTCAGTGAGTCCCCGCTGCAACATTTTGACACAGGTATTATTTCCAAAGAGCCTGTGCCCCATCTAATGCCTGGGAACACGAGTCGGTAGTCAACATTTTTTCACTTCTGCTAGCATTTCTCATTTTTTGTGTCTGTCTCCTGTTTCGTGCATTAATCTTAAAGCACCCCCAACCTTAGTGGGAAGCAGGTTCTTTGTATAGAATCCAGTCTGAGGTTTGGGATTGGGTTCATCCTTATTACACTTGAAAATCAGGTTGTGATTTTCTTCCCCCACCTTTTAAGCTTAACTTTCTTCAACTCTCTGCCCAGTGGTCCCTCCCTGTCCCTGCTTTGGGGTTAGCTTTCTTCTTCAGGGACCAGAAACTCTTTGGAGACAGACAGATGGGTACCAGTGATGACCCTTCATAGGAGAAACAAGGAAAAAATTGGTTAGTAGATGAGGAAATGTATCTAAGGTCACTCCAGATGGCCAGAGCAATTTGGGGTCATTATTTCTGGCTTCTCAGAAGAATCATTGACCCCCAGCCCTCTGAGAGGCCAGTGTGCCATTATCCACTGGCCGACTCAAGGCCTCCTAGGGATGGGTACCAGCACCGCAACCAGTGTCATCTTCCCCATCTGCTCCCACTCACTTGGGTCTGGTCTCTGCCCAGTCTCAACTCTCTTAGACTCAGGAAGCCATGTCTCCTTCAGACCGAAAGCACCGTTGGCTTTGGAGGATCTCTTTCTAGACAAGACAAGGACCCCACAGCTTCTGAGTAGCTCCCTCTTCCTCAAGCTAATGGACACCCTTTCTTTGTCCTCTTCCCGCGCAGGACATGCTGGTGACCAGCGTGGAGGATGACAGCCGTGCCCTGAATATCACCATCCACAAGCCTGCGTCCAGCCCCCACTCCAAGCCCTTCCCCATCCTCCAAGCCACCTTCATCTTCTCCGACCACATCCGCTGCATCATCGCCAAGCAGCGCCTGGTCAAGGGCCGCATCCAGGCAAGGCGCATGAAGATGCAGAGGATCGCTGGTGAGTGGCTGCCGCCCAGCAGTGCTTCCTCTGAGCCCATGAGGGGACGGAAGCAGCCATGGGGCCATCAGTGTGGTTCTCATGCTGACCTTGAGAGCCACCGACACTCCTCCAGAAGCAGATTCATGGGGTTCAGCATTAATGGGTTGTAGTGAGAAGAGTGGGGCTTCTGCTCAGAATTCCCTGCTTCCTAAGGGTTTGATTCTAGAGAGTTTCTAGGACTCATGAAAGAGCAGGAAAACCAGGCTGCAGTGTGAGAGCAGGTGGCAACAGGACAGTTCTCACTCCCACAGGTGGGCATTGCCCAGCTCGCCTCCACCAGGTACTGCCACATCCCTCTACCACCTCTGAGCCTTGAAACACCTCGTGAGATCAGTAAGGCCTGTTCTGCCCATTTTACACAAGAGTAAACTGAGGCCCAGTGACTGGCCCAGAGTCAAGCAGACCACTCCTTGGCCGGACTTGCGGTCAGGCTGCTCTTCCCAGCTCTCCCGAGAGGCGGCCCTGCTTGGGGAGGGGCCGGGACCACCCTGGACTCGGGAGTGCGTCTCCAATTCACAGGAATCATGGTGGATTTCTGAGGAAGCCGGCCCGGCCCAGTGTCAGGTCGGCTGCAGCCTCCTTGGAAGTGGAGGCTTTCCAATGGGGGCGCCCCTCCCCGCGGCAGGCCACACGGCCTTCCTCTGGGGAGGAGCTGTCTCTCGGTTAGGACAATGGTGTCTTTCTCCAGACTCCAGTACAAGCCCCTCTGGTCATTCTGGTGTGGCTGCTGGGAGGATTTGCAGCCCTCCGGGGGTGAAGAAGAATTTTCTCCAGGGATAACCTAAAAATAAACACTCGGAGGGCTGGGTTTCAGCCCACTGCAGGCTGGGTTATCTGCTGTGCGGGCGGCATCTCACACGTTCGCATCTTATTTCCCACTTAGCTGAAACTTGGCCTGCAGAACCATTGCAGAAGCATTTTGTAATGTGCAAAGTGACTTAAATCATTCAGTCCTTTCTTTGAAGATTTATTTTCAGCTTTTTTTTTTTTTTTTAATGTAAAGCAATTTCTCACAGCTGGCATGAAGGCTAAATATTTCATTTGGAAATTGAGAATTAGGCTGTCAAGTGGCTGTTAGAACTAACGCCTTGGGTGTTTCTTAAATTGATTTAAAAACCCCCCTCCAAATTGCTTTATCATGAGATTTGTTTAGAGAAGGGAGGACGGCAGCTGTGACATAAACACCCACAAATGTGCACGTACTCCTGGCACGTCCTCTCACGTGCCCTTCCCGGGCACATGTTTGTATGCATGTAAACGTGCAGGGCAGAGCTGGCTCCATCTTGGAGCCTGGCAAGGGTCTTTGTGTGTGGAAGCTGAGGGCCCGAGGTGGAGACTGGCCCTGCACCCATTTCTGAGGCCCTCACCAGACACGGGTGGTGTTTCCGACCTCAGGCAGGACCGTGCTGTCACGCGAGTGTCCCCAGCATGAGTGGCCAGCTGCCTGTACACCACCTCCCAAGCCACGTGCCAGACGGGGCCACAGCCTCTCTGGCTACAGCTGCCTGCCCAAGGTCCACCCCCCTGAGCATGCACCACCATGTTGTTTGATTGCAGCCCTCCTGGACCTCCCGATCCAGCCAACTCCCGAGGTCCTGGGCTTTGGCTTCGGCTCATCCTCTTCCACCCAGCACCTGCCTTTCCGCTTCTACGACCAGTGCCGCCGGGGCAACAGTGACCCCACGGTGCAGCGCTCTGTGTTCGCGTCGGTAGACAAGGTGCCAGGTAAGCGGCCCCTCCTGCACGGCTCACGTCCCTTCCTGGGCACGGGGTGCCAGGGCTCTCTACTGAGCCATGTGCGCTTCCCTCCCCCGAGACATCCTTCCACTGGAAGCACTGTTTCCTAGAATTTATCAAAGTAAAGCAGAAGATTAAACACAAACCCTGGAAAGATATCTTTGTGTTCGCTGCCTGGGTTTGGTTTTCCAGACATTTATTGGGGATGTAGAAGAACTTCTGAGAACTTAGACTATGAAGTTTCTTGGAAATACTTAAATTATTAGTAAGGAGGTTGTGGAAGAGTAATTTCCTTCTCCCTGTAAAATGACTAGAAAGAGAGCACTACGTGGTTCCTGTCACATCTCCTGAAGAAGTGAGACCAGGAGAAGCCTCCCCTGCCCACACAGGCCCACAGTGTCTCCTCCCATAAACTTCTCTTCCCACTTTCACCAAAGGTCATCTCAGACTCCCCACCTCCCCCCGCCTCCAAAAAAAAAGAAATTTGAAGAGAAAATCTGAAAGTTCTCCAGGTGGGCAGGCAGGGGGGGTAGGAAGACTCTTCTCTCCCCTAGTCTCAGGGATCTGCCTTAAGTAAACCCACACACGCCCCCATCCCTCAAAAGAGAATCTTCCTCTGAATTACAAAACTGAAGACAACTGGAGCCTGCAACTTAGCCTCTCCATGCTGTGGGATGTTTGCAGTAACAATAAGAACAAAACACCCCCATTAGAACCTGCCCAACATCAGGCTCCCACCCCCACCCCCAGCCCCCAACTAAGTCATTTTCACTCTTTGATTTTTCACTTTAGAAATATGCACCATAAGCATATGATTTTTAAACAGGGCAAGGTAAAATGAGAAATGAGTGTGCTTTGTCCAGAAGTGGCCACTGTTCAGTTTCTTGCAGGCCCTTCCAGGGCTTAGTGTGTGTTACGCTGCTTGCACACTGGCGTTACACCGTCTACATGGGTCTGCTCCTCGCCTTTTTTCACGCAGTGATAAATCGGCCTTACATGCTAGTGCTGTTAAGTCCACCCCGTGGTTGTGTTATAGAAATAAATTCTAGCCTTTTACCCAGGCAGAGGGAGAACAAGTGGTACTTCAGGAATGGTGAGGTCAGGAGGAGCTTTATTACTCATGCGTGAGGTCCCAGGCCTGGGTAGTCCCACAAGGTCTGAGCACTGGTTTAAAGACCAGGGGTTCCTTTTATACACAGCTGTGTCCATGTCTGTTACATGGATAGCATCGCTTTTCAGCAGACACAACCATTTGCAGCAAAGTCCCCAGACAAGGGGGCAAGGCAAGGGGGGAAAGATGCAGGCATCCCGGGCTGGCCTTGGAGAAAGAGACCAGCTGGTTGGCTGCCCGGCCTTGTAGATAAGAGCGCTGAGGCCCTGGCCAGGAATCTTGAAAGGGAAGGAGCCGTAAGTCAGCAAACTTGTTGATTATGCCTGCACTGGATGTTCATGGCACCTGGGCTGGAAGTTCTGCTGGACTCTTTATTATATTCATTTGCTCAATAATAGATTTTCGCTTCAGTTGTTCATTGCAGTATTGTATTTTATCCTGATGGACCAAAAATATCTCTCACAACATTTTGCAAGAAGGTACATTTGAGTCATTTTCGGTGACTGCTCTGCTGTATCACAGTGAACACCTCGGGGTATCTTGTGTAACTGCTGCTCTCACCTGTCTGCGCACTGCCGGGGCCTTGGGGAAAGTTTCACCTTCATGGAGGTCTTCCCGCCCAGCACTGTCTTAAAACCAGTCTCAGGCTGCAAGACTGTGGCCCAGCCTGTCTTCTCCTATGAGATATGAGATGGTTCCACCCGCTCCGTTTCTGGAGGCGTCTTTGTTAAGCCTCCTCCAGGCTGCGTCACGGCAAGTTCTCTAGAGATGTTGACCAAGTGCAGATAGATGCTAAAAGGGAGTCTAGGTTAACGAGATGCAGATCTCTTACCACGTGAGAAATCGCTTCTTTAGGCTCGCCGGGGCTTCTTACACTCAGGATTGAATGGGTTCAGGAGAAAAGCCCTGGCCTTCTTTCCGCTCCAGCCCCTTTTGGAAGAAGTTGGGTGTTAATAAATAAGCAGAGCCAAATGTCACATTCTTGAGCATCTGCATAATCATCTTTCTGTTTGCAGAAGGCTTTCTAATGACTTATTCCTTATTTCTCCTAGCCTGCCTGGGCTCCAGGGAAGGGGTGAGGTCACCCAAGGCTGGGGTGTGGGGGGAGGAGGGGGTGTGTCCCTTTCTGAGTGTGTCCCTTTCGGCCTGCCTGACTCAGGACCGGAGCTGCCAGAGTTCTTAGTGGCTGATCCAGGGACGGGGCATGTGAGGTTGGGGTGGTTGAGACTGTGGCAAGTGAGAGGGAGCTGCTGATGGTGGCCAGTCTCTCCCCAGCAGTCCCCGGAAGCGCTACTTCAGTGTTTTGGGGTTGGGAGGCCAGTCTCGCAGATGTGCCCCAGGGGAAGCTGCTCTGGACCCTTGGGGAGAGACTTCCTTGCCTTCCTGCCTTGACCTGGGCCGGAAATGCGTGTGACCTAAAGACCAAGTTGAAGTCACGGAGCCTCAGCAAGAGAAGAGGAGCAGCTCTCCCCCCCCCCCCTTACCATCTGCTGTCTCAGTACTCAGCCCCCCGCCACTCAGCATTTGGGAATCCTCCTTCAATTTCTTTTTTCCGCTCCCACACCTGCTGACCTGCTCTGCCTCCACCTTCTTTTCCCCTCTGGACCACCAGCATCTTCCCTGAGATCACAGCAGCAGCATCCTCAGTATTCTCTGGCTTCCATTCAGCCAGGGGGATCTTGCTAGAACATAAATCAGATCATGTGTCCTATCAGATCGTCAGTCCGACAGCAGCCCTCCAGCAGCTTCCCATTGCCCTGAGAACAAAACCCAGACCTCTCACTCTGCTCTTGTGTGGCCCCCGTGGGGTTGGCTGGCTCCTCTCACACCACCCCTTTCACACCACCTTCCCCAGCTGCACCCCACCCCACCCTGCCCTGCTTCTCACTCAGCGCTTCTCAAGGTTTTGGTCTCAGGCCTCCTTAGGCGCTTTAAAAAAAAAAAAAAAAGTAAGGAACCCAAAGACGTTTGATGTTTCTGGTGTAGAAATTAAACTGAGAAATGCTTCAAATACTTACTTATTTAAAAATAATAATAAACCCACCACCACATAGAAACCTAAATAGCACAGCTTTTTATGAACAGTAACTGCCCCCAAAAATTGGCTAATATTTTTGTATATCTTTTTAATAGACAGCTGGGATCTCACGCCTTCTGCTGTCAATAGTGTGATCGTGTTTGTTGCCTCTGGAAAACTCTTCTGTTTACTGAAAGTACAAGGAAAATGCCCCCTGGCATTCCCCTGACCTTACTTTGAGAACCACCACTGGAAGTCACTGAGTTCTCCTGACTCAGGGCCTTTGCATTGGCTGTTCTTCCCGAAATCTTAGTTGTGACTGTCTCCTCTTACTTGCCCAAACCTCAGTCTACATGCCACCTCCTTAGAGAGGCTTTTCCTTCACCCTCCAGCTAAGGTTACCCCTCCCCCCAATACTTTCGCCTGGTTTATTTTCTCAAGGCACCATGGTCCGTACGTCCCACCACCAACCCCCCACCCTCCACCTGCCCGCCCCCGTGAGCTGTGTACCCGGCCACCATCTTGCTTCCCCTGGGGACCTGGTCTGTGCTGCCCATTGCAGCACCAGTGCCAGCTCTGTGCTGTGTCTCCTACTTGCTGGATGAAGACTGAACCGACACTGGTTCTCAGCAAGGCCCAGGAACATGGCCCACCTAAGGCCTCCTCCCTCCCTCAGGCAAGGAAATTTCCTCTCGGGCCCTGGATGTTGGTGGTTTAATCTGTGGCACTAACAAGGGAGCACAAGGGAGCTGAGACCCAAGACTATCATCAGCAGCATTCCCTACTTAATTTCTGTCCCCAGTAAGTGAGAGATGCATCAGTGATAGGTTTGGGTTGGTGGTACATCAGCTGAACTTCACTGCCCTCCGCTTACTCAGAGCTTTGCAAAAGCCCAAGGGGAGGGGGGGGGCGGGGATCTCGCAATGGCCTGGGGATTTCCCAGGCAGCAGCGTCCTCAGCTGCCACTGGGCCATGAGCTCAGCTGCGTGATCTTCCCACCTCTGGTGAGGTCCGGCTCTGTGTCCCCTGCCGCATGGGCTGTGCTGCTGCCAACCCCCAGGCGTAGGATCCGGGCTCCTGCCTGGGGAGCCCATCGCGAGGGAGCAGCAGCCCTGGCTGCGGCGTCGCCTGCGGGAGAAGCCGGTGGTGCTACCCCACGCTCTCCCGGTTCAGCTGCAGGCCCAGGTGATTGTCATATGGCCGATGGTCTCCCCTTTGAAGCTATAAATGATTCAATTTGATGAAAATAAACCTTTCATTTCCTCATAAGAGATATTAAAGTAGAATATAAATCAGAGCTAATATGTGACTCGCCACTTTGGTGTGTTTCTCCTCTTCCATTTGGCTTGGAAAGAAATCACAAATTCTGTTTATTGGCCGGTTTTATATTTATGGCCCTCGCCCCCACAGAGCATTTGGCTCCCCGAGGGCAGAGGCTTGGGTGCCACCTGGCCGGGAGGGGCAGGGTGGGCAATGACCCCTGTGTCGGGGCTGCAGTGTAGCCCTGCCTAGGGCCCAGCTGGAGCTGCGGCCTCGTGGTTACTGCCCTCCCTGACCCTCCCACCAGTCAGATGGCTGCTGGTTGCCAGAGTCCGCGTGGGGAGCAGGGTATCCAAAACTAGCCCGCGGGCACTTTCCATAAACATCAGGGCAACCAGAAGACCCTAGAGCAGAAGCTGTTCCCCAGAAGTAGCCCTGGGCATTGGGCGCAGCAGCTCCTGGCTTCCTGGGGGTGGGGTGCAAGATGGAGGGGAGACTGGGACAGTGCAGTCCCTCTTTGATGGGATCTTCATGACATGACCAGAAAAAGAGACCCCTCCCACCTTGCTGATCAGCTGCCACGCCCAGCTACCATTTAGTTCCAGGGACAGGGACTGAGTGCCTCTTTCACTGCGCCCCCACTCAAGCCCCTCTTTATGTCCCACCCTCTTTCCCCTGTTGGCGCCTGTCTCTTCTCTTCTCGGCCCTCTTTGCCGGGGGCCCAACCCCGTATTTCAGCTGCAGGCACTCATATCCATTCAGGACCTCCGACCCAGCGCTGTGTTCTGATTGGAGCCCTTGGCAAGGGTGCTGCTCAGATATACCTCTGGGCCCCTGGGCTGGGGGTGACCCAGCCCAGTCCCTCTCTCTGCCACAGCTCTCTTTTTGAATGGAGGCAAAAGTCACATAAGACCAGCCTCTGAAAGTGGATGACTCTGTGGCAGTTACTTCATTCTCAGGCTTGGGCCACCGTCCCCTCTCCTGCCTCCAGAACATTCTCATTGCCCCCAAATACAACCCCAACCCAAGAAGGAGTCGCTTCTCCTCCTCTTCCCTCCCAGCTCTGGCAACCACTCATCTGTTTTCTGTCTCTAGGGACTTATATATTCTGGGCAATTCACAGAAACTGTGCAGTAGGTGGCCTCACGCAGCGTTGATTCTGGGCGCCATCCAGATTGCCGCGTGGATCACCCCTTTTCATAGCTGAATAGCAACCATGTGTGCGGAGACCATGCTTAGCCCATCCGTTCTTTCGTCGATGGTCTTGTGCGTTGTTTGCACCTTTCAGCGAGTGTGAACAGTGCTGCCATCAACGTGCGTGTGCAGCTTCTGTTGCACCCCTGTGTCCAGTCCCATGGGTGTCCACCTAGGCGCGGCGTCACTGGCTCACACGCTAATCACCTTGGAGGAGCTGTTTACCCTGTTCTTCCCTTTAGTGGAGTTGCACCACTTGCCTCTTGTCTGGGCCCTGCCCAGCGCCGGCGGGGGGGGGGGGGTCCCCTCTCTCCCCTCGACTGCAGACAGAGCAAGCGGGAACCTGATGACTCTCGGAGGCTGGCTGAGTGGGGCAGGCTGGGCACGTGAGTTGTTCACAGTCTCCTTTCCCCCGCCGACTGTAAGCTCCTACAGCAGGGCCTGACGGCCTTGCTCACACCAGGGTCGGGCGCCTGCGTGGCTGGTGGCGGCCTAGGGCTCCAGCTGTGAGCTGGACTTTACCGCGTAGGGGCCAAGCTCTGCTCTCCTCTCTTGTCCAGCTGCTGTGTCTTGGGCGGGGCCCGGCTGTCCCCGGGCAGGCCTCACTCCTGAGCATGGGAGCGCTGTGCTTTCCGCAGCCGTTATCTTTATCAAAGGCAGACAGACCTGCCCTATCAGTCACTGAGTGACCCGGAACACTTCACAGTTCTGGGGAAAGGCAGTTCCAGAGCCAGCCTGTGGCAGCTGGGTGACTGAGGAAGAACGCAGAGATTACAGTGCGCTGGGAGCCAGCTCAGCTGACCATGAAGCCTGGAACAGATGCCCGAAAACAAAGGGGGGAAAGAATCGATGTTTAATTCATAGATCTCAGTCTGACTTCTCCCCCGGGAGCCGCGTGCGAGGTGCTAATGTCATCCCACGTCAGTTCTTCCCAGAAACAAAGATTTTAAGCCTGTTATTTTTCTTATTTCCGGTCATAAAACTGGAGCCAGTGTTCTCTTCCCAGCTCCCCGAGACCCAAAAGTGCCCTCTCTGGAGTCGCACCGGCAGGCGTCTCCTAGTTCGGCTCCCTGGTCAGCAGGGCCCCTGAGTGAGTCGGTTAGGGAAAGCCCATTCAGACCCCTGGGGCCTTTTTGTCTTTAAAGCAAACTGTGTTGAGCTGCTCAGCTCTTTCTGGAGTGTTCTTACGTGAGCCTTCAGCCACCTGCCTTCCCCTTTTCCTTTTCTGCACATGAGAAAGTATCCTGCCCCAGATCATACCCGACACCCCAGCGCCATCAAAGCTTTGAACTCAGGTCTGCAGGGTCAGCCCCTAGCCCCACACCAGGCCTCTTCATTCCTGACTCAATTTTGCCACATCTGAAGTGAATTCTCCTTTTCTGACTTGGGACAGAAAGGCCTACCCACAGCACCTGAGGCTAATCCTTTTGCTATAGGGCAAAACCACATTGCTGGCTCCGCTCCTAAGCGTGTTTTGGCTAGAAAAGTCATCTATTTTTGGAAGTGTGGGCAATAGTCTGACCAGAAGAATTAACTGTTCCTGGGTACTTCCCTCCAGAAGACTGGTAGGTGGTATCCCTTGCCCTGCTACCCTGCTCTTCAGAAACAGGCTGAGGCCAAGGTCACAGATCTAGGGCCAAGATCCCAGGCTGAGGCCAAGGTCAAGGGCTGGGACGACCCCATCCTCTGCTGCCCACCTCAGATTCCATTTGCTGCAAGGCTGGCCTCTGCCGTGGCTGAGCAGTTTCACATGACAGTTCTTCCGCCTGTCTCTGCGTGTCAGAGGTTGGCAGGACTGACCCTCATTAGAAGGGGCATCAGGGTGGCCCAGGGGACAGAGCCCACCCTGTGCCCGTCTGCTGTAAGCACACATCCCAAACTTGCAGAGCCAACAGCACTGTCTCTTGCCCCCACCCAGCAGGGCCCATCCTGGGCACATTTTTTCCCGGTCTGTCAGGACCAGAAAGCAGAAACAAGCCTTCAGAATTCTGCCTGAGCAGAAGCAGTAGGATTTGAGCTCCTTCGCAGCCTTCTGGTAACTGTCTCTGAGCTCAAACTTTCAGTGGTTGGGACGGGGTTGGGAGACCAGATCTGCTGGAAAGTCAGCTGTGAACTAAGCACCAGGGCTCCCTGCTCACCAGGCTTCTTCTCAGAGCCTCCAGCACAGCAGCAAAGAGGGTCTTCTCACTAGGAAACCTGAGCCCGGGAGGGAAGCCTGTCCCAAATCTGCCCGCTAGTCTCCCTCACCTGAATTGTGCCCCAGAAAGACCCTTTCCCAATAAACACACAGCCCTTGTTGTCTGAGGAGCCCTCCTCTTGCGAAATATGGCATGCAGCTCTGCCCCGAACCAGCCTTTCCTGGGGGGTGGAGAAAGGGAGGAGAGAGCAGTTCCAAAGAATTAAGTATTGCTTCACTTTTCGGGGTCATTACCCACCTCAGGGCGCTGAACCAGCTATGTATCCTCTGACAGGAGCCTCTGGTGACAACTGTGCGTCAGAGAGCAGGGATATCTCCCCATGGCATGTGGAGAAGAGCGCTGAGATCCCATGCAGGGGCGTGTGGAAAGACACCAAGTCCCAGCTTTACCCACCCTTGACCTTGGTGGTGCCTGTAATGTCCTGTAGGCTCGGCCAGGCCGTGGGGGCTGCCTCCTGGCAGCACAGACGGAGGGCACGTGCCAGAGCGAGTGGCACAATCTGTCTGGCGACGCAGCTCTTGCTGGTTCGCCTCTCCCAGCCTCTCAGGATCCGCCAAGCACATTTATTGCAGAACAATTGGAAAAAATGGAAAAGCAGCTCCCCAAAATAGAATACAGTAAACCACACAGCCCTCAAGTAAGAGGGCTCACAACTAAGTCCCAGAATCCTTTTCCCATCTCTTCTTTCTGTTCCTCCATTGTGGGGTTTCCTTTCTCAGCAGCTGTGTTTGTCTGAGGAGAGTCAGCAGAACGCAGTGCCAAGCGCAGGCCCTGGTTGAAGTCCCGGCCCCGCCAGTACCCGTTCATGACCTTGGGCCCGGGGGACAGGACCCTGGGGTTCACTTCCCAGGCCTGATGCTGTGAAAAAGCGGGAGGGGGAGGCTTGCGCTACTGAGCTATGAGCGTGAAGTGGTTGTGATGGTAAATGGGGTAGTATATGTATTTTACCACAATTCAAAAGAGCAGAAAGAGGGGTGAAAACATCGCCTCCCTCATTAAGCGCTTGTGAACGTGAAATGTGTTGTCCGGAAGAGCCGAGGACTCTGCCGGCGTCTGCATGGCACGCCCTGAAGGCCACCCACCCTCAGTGTTAGTCGTTGCTAGTGCTGACCCTTGAGACCCCAAATAATAGGTTTTCTCTCTGCACATTAAGCCAGCGTGCACAAGGCTGCTAGCCCCTTCCTCTGTGAGGAACAGACCCCACAGTAGTGCAGACTTGCTCATTTCAGAAAGGCTTTAATCCAATATTGATTAAACACAGGAGCAGAATTCCCCTGCAGGAGGGCCAGGGGGTTCTGGTGGTGTGAGTTGCCTGCGGTCCCACAGCTCCTAGAGCAGAGCCGGGCCCAGAAAACAGAACTCTGCCCCCTGCAGCCCAGCGCACACGTCAGTCGCTGAGCCTGCCGGTCTCTACCCGCCTCCCCACCGCAGACCAGGCGCACCGAAAGCAGCAGAGAACCAGACTACATTCTGGAGCCACAAGTCTCTGCAGCTCAAGGAAAAGTCCATAAAATTATCTGAAGAGACTTTTTCCATGGATGTTTATTTTTTGCTGCTGATGCCGAATCAGCTGTGCATTCTCGTTGGCAGATAACACCAGGATGGGAGTCTCGTTTATGGAATAACACTCAGATACTAAGAAAATTTGAGTTGGAAAAAGACCGTCTTAATTGAATTTTTGCCTTTAAATTGCTCTGATTAGCTCAGGGAACCCCAGGGTCCTGTCCCCCGGCCCCCCAGAACAGGGTTTGAGAACCACTTTACTACTTCCCAAAAATCAGTCCTAGGCCTGCCTTGGGATCCCAGAGAAGGAGATGCCGAGGAAGGGGCTTTGCTGAGTGTGCAAGGAGGAGAGTGGTTAATTCATGAGGACCCACTCAGAGTGAGGAGGAGCAAAGCAGAAGGCGGGAATGAGACCCCATAGTGCTGAGGGCTCATGGGGGCATGGGTCACTTGGGGCCCTATTGGGGCCCTACTTCCGTAATGCCTTAGACAGGGAGAGATGGAATGGGGGGGTGGGCAGGTGAGGGAAGAACTGGCATTTTTAAAGGAACTTCCAAATTTCCAAGGAAGTTATAAGACAGGTACACTAATGGGGGGGGGCGCATTCTGCAGGTGTTTACTGAGGCCTCCTGCTGCGCACACAGAGAGGACTGGCCAGGAGTCAGCTGGGAGCCAGGTCAGGCAGGGCCAGGAGGCTGTGCTTTGTTGTGGCTTTCTGGGTGTGCTGACTTCACAGCACGCACAAGGGGAACAGGTGACACTTGGTGGCATCGCGCTGGGGTAGGCGTGTGATACGGCAGTCTGGAAAACTAGGTTGGGTGAGATGAGAAGGACTGGGAGGCTCATGAGACTCACCATTCATTCTTGCTTCACAGCCCTCCATCATGTGGGCAAACCTCTGCTTGCTTAACTAATCCTCTGTTGACGGATGTTTAAGTTGTAGCCAGTTTTTTTGGGCCTTAATAGTGAGCTCTCTCATACACCCTTGCACAAGGTTTTCCCTCAGGTAAGTAACCATGGAGTGAATCCAGAGGTACTAGGCCATGGAACTAAGAGGATTTGGAGACCAATGTATGTGGGTGGAAGGGGTGGGAACCCACACGGCCAGTTTAAGGCAACTTATCAGGGAGCCTCCGTTTCTCTCCAAACGTTCTCTGTGCATGTAGCTGACAAGGGCATTTTGATGATGCCAACTTTGGACCCAGCAAATTCCTCCTTTACTTATGAATATTGCCCTGCCCAGAAGCTGGCATGATGAAAAAGGCTCCCAGGGGCCCACAGGGGTCTCCAAGGGCTGCTGACCCACCCTGACCTGGCTTGCCAGCCCCAACATTGTCAGGTCTTGGAGCCACGGCGGGCTCTTTACCCACCCCCCCCCCCGACCCGGGCGGCATCCCCACTGCGGTTACAGCTTTCCACAGCCCTTTTCTCCCTGCAGTCAGCACCCCACGACTCAAGTACAGCTTCCCTTGTTTGCGGCTGTCTAGCCCTGACATTTGTTTGAATACGCTTTTCTCCAAGACACACAGTATTATTTTTTCAACATCTCAAATTCCCAAAGGGCTGAAAGTCAATATTAACTCAGCGTGACGGCAATGGTTGTTTTGCTGCATCTCTTCACACTTAAGCCTGTTCTTTAGGCCTCAAAGAAATCACCAAAACACACTCCAAAGGCATAAAATCAGAGCTGGTGACTTGTGTGACTCAGTCTCCACGGCTGCCTGTTGTGAGTTCAAGTCCTTGAAAGCCACCTTCTCACCACAAGATTTCAGGAGTAGATGCTTCCACTGAAATGCTAAGTGCTGCTTGTGATTTGCCGTGACTCCTCCCAGGACGTTTAGGAGTTAGATTCAGGTGGTCTGCCTCTAACGCCACAGACTTTCTGAACGACCCAGAATAAGTCTCATTGATTGCATGCCAACTATGAGCTAGGCACTAGGCTAGTTGCTTTACATAAAATGAGGAGATAAATGTGTAAAAATTATCATGAAATGCACCCCACTATTGCAGCTCAAGCTGGCAAGACTCAAAAAGCAGAGCCGCCAAAAAAAAAAAAAAAAGAAAGGAAGGAAAAAAAAAGCAGAGCCACCTGCCCAGGCCGCCCCCCCCCCCCCCCCGCCCCGAGAGCTGACAGGAACAGAGCTTGGTTTCAGACTCCTGCTCCTTCTAGTGCTTTTTACCTGCTTCCTGAGAAAAAGGTTATCTCTGCTTGGTGTTCTTTCCTTTCCTGCTAAGTTGACTTGAAGGTTCTGAGAGCTTCTGAGGTAAAGCTGCCCTTTGTTGTGGCTTCTGGGCGTGTTGCCGTCACAGGCCGACGGTTGGGCCCCAGGTGCTAGGCCCATACACACGCTCCAGCCTTTAGACCAGGCAAGTCCTCACAAATCCCCACCATGGTGGGTGGATGGAAACAGGCTCCACCAAAGCCTCCCCATCCCCCCTTAAATAATCTGGAGGATATTCTGAAAGAGTTGACATTTACAAAATTTTGGTGTTTTAGAAAAATAATTTTGAGGGGCCAAATTTCTAGCCAGACACCCAAGGGGAATGGCCACCAGCTCAGAGCAGTGGTCTGGCATGCCGACGTGGTGCCCAGGCCTGGAGTGGGGGGACGGGGGGGTGTGTGCTGGCTGCTCATCGTTGTCCCTTTTCTGACCTCTGCCTTCCACCCTCAGATGCAGAAACCACCCTATACCAACTCCTGTCCCCTCTAGGTCAGGAGGGGCCTTCAGATTAGCCAAGATACCAGTAAAAAGCTGTTTAAAAGGGACAGTGTGTGGCATCCATTGTCCTGAGGAGTTTAGGGTCATGTGTCCTGGAGTTAAACCAGGAGTTCAAAACGACACCACCCATTGTGCGATGTCAGCAGTTCTAGCAGGCCCTTGTGCCTCAGTTTCCTCTTTTGTAAAATGGGGCTGATACCATTAGCCTCCCAGGGACAGAAGCTTACCCCGTGTTGCGACAGTCACTGCCCTTGAGGAAGACAGAACTGGGCCCCAGAGGCCAGAGCCACCTCCAGGGGTGATAGGCCAGGGCTACTGTCTCAGGCCTGTGCTCAGCTGCTCAGCTCCTCCAGGCTGCTCACAGGACAGTCCCTGTCCTCACCGGTGCTTTCAGGCTCTGTCATAAGAGCCACCAAGGCAGGTGTGCCTTGGCCGCGGGGGCTAGTGTTCTAGCCCATATGGGGGGGGACAGATGTGGCCATGTGGTGACTGCTGTGCCAGAGATCATGGACAGACATCTCTGGGGGTCCTGAATGGCTGAAGCTTGGGGAGTTGAAGTGAGGGGGAAGGGGGTTGGGAAATTAGGTTGCCAAGGTAGGAGGGAGCAGGCCTGGGGGCTGGTTTCATTCTGTGCACTCTGAGTGTTGGCGGGGGCATGCTGCATTGGAGGCAGTAGTGTGGACCATCGGGTGGGGTGTGCATTGGAGGCAGTAGCGTGAGCCATCAGGTCAGTGACAGGTTTGGGTACAGCTTGCCTGGTTGTGACAGGTCTGCTCCTAAGGGTGGCACTGTCCCCCCACATCGTGTAGCAGTTAAGGATTGACAAAGCATTGCCCTTTCATGATCTCATCGCGAGGGAGTAAACTGGGGAAACCAAGGCTTGAGGGACAAGGTGACTGACTAGGTCGTACTTCCAAGGAGCAGTGTTGTGCTTTACACTCTGGTCCCCCGGCCATCATGGAACTGAAGTGCCTGAATGGCTGGGGCACCCCTGAAGAGGAGCATTTCCTGAGGCTCAGCATTGGGCCATAGGTCTCCACAGGTATCCACCTGGGGAGGAAGGCCACAAAACAGAGGTCCTGCAGACCAGAGAGGCTTAACTTCCCTCAGGTCACACAGTATATGTGGTATTGCTGAACCCACTCCTCAGCCCTCTGGCTCCACAGTCTGCTCAGTGTAGTGTCCAGCGATGCTCCTGGGCCTCTGGGGACCTAAAGACAACCTTGCCCCAGGGGAGCCACATTGGAGGCTGAGACATCACCGTCTCAGTGGCAGCCCCTCCCATGTGGCTCATTAGCTCCTCCTTCACTGCTGGACCCAACAGGTTCTGAGCACACCTGTCGGAGCTTGCTGATAAATCAGGTCCAAGATGCCTGTGCCAGGCCTGCAGTGCTAAGTGGTTGTTTCGGCTTCCCTGAACCAATTGACATTAGCCCGAGAGGTGTGATGCATCCACAGCTTTTTCTCCTACCTTTTTGCTCTCTGGGCTGACTCTCAGCCAGATATCCTGAAGAAAAATAACAAAGTTGACCTGCAGTTGAAAACTCTGCGCCAGCCAAGGAGCCAATGCCAGGGAGGTGTAAGATCTGCTAGTCAGGGATGAACTTAGAAACTTGCTGGAAAGTTCTAGAACTGGTCCAGAGAATCATTAAGCCCTTTGGTGAGCCGAGTTTGGGGACTTCTTTAGCTCATTGCCTTCCTGGATCCACAAAGGTGGGCTTCTGTGGAAAGCAGAGGAGTTTGGCCTTTCCTCTGTTCAGCCAACATTCTTGATCCTTTGGTGTATGCCAGGCGCAGGGCTTGGGGTGACAGCTATGAGCAAAGCAGACCTTCATGGCCCTGCCATGTGGAGTTTGCAATCTGTAGTGTTCATACAATCACATTAGTAAATGATTTGTTAATAATGGGGCTCCTGGCCTCATCTATGGGTGGTGTAGGCTGATAGTGGAAGGATTCATGGGCCCAAATTGAATGGGGAGATGAGAGTACCCCCACCCAGCTCACCTACCTCCCCTGTCTTAAAGAGTTATTAAGAGGCCCAGAGGCCGCCAGAAGGATCAGATGCCCATGCCTAATGAGTCCACTGGAGGATAGTTACTTCTAAGTCATTGACCTCAAATCTGCAAACAACTTGAAGCCCCAACCATGCCTTGCTAGTGTCTCCTGCCCTTGGCCTGTGGCACTTTCTCAGCAAACCACTTGGCTGATGGACTCCAACCTCACCACCTTAGAGCAAGTGCATCCCTGACACTTATCAGGAACCACATCTGAACAAGGCACATGGCCCTGCCCCCAAGGAGCAGAGGGCCTGGCATATGCCCCACTTCCAGGGGCACCCCCAGCTCAGGCTCCGCGTAGCCTTCCATTCAGCTCCTTGCTCCTCCAAGCAGGCCGGTGTGTCCTTCCTTGCCCCATAGCGCTACAGCTTTGTGGCCAATTGACTAGCACCCCCAGAAACACAGAAAAGCCACCCTTCACTTGGCCAGAAGGACCCCTGGGACCTGTTCTCAGGGTGTCCTGGGCAGAGAGACCCCTTTTTGGAGAATGGAGTTCTGACTCACCCAAGACCTCCTCCAGCTTGAGGCCCTGGGCTGAACCAGCCTAACCCTTTGGCCCTCTGCCCTGACTACACATTTCCGGAGTCTCCTTAAGAGCATTTGAAAAGCCCCACTGTCCAGGCCCAGTTAAATCTGGGTGGGGAGAGGGTCGTGGTGTGTGTTCTGAAGTTCCCTGGCTCATTCTAATATCTATCTAGTCACTATCAGAGATGGAAAGGCCCACTGACTGAATTTCTTAGGCAGCTCACATCTTACACGAGGGTTCTGGCTCGTCAGCGTCAGATGCTGTAGCCTAAGTGTCATTCCTTTTTCCACAAACGTCCATCAAGCACCTACTGTGGGCCCAGCATGACAGATGTCCCTTCACGAAGCTAATGCATCCCATCCAGCTACCTCAATTGTAGCCAAAATGGTCTGGCAGCTTGGCGGGCTGGGGTGCCCTCGGAGGGTATTCTCCTTGGTTGTAACAGCAGCTTTTTAGCAAGTTTAGGAGCCAGGAGTCCTGGGTCTAGAAGCAGCATCTGCTTTGTGGCCCAGTTTCACGAAAGGCCAGTTCCTCGAAGCTGTCGTGCTTGCAGGAAACCCACTGTGGGCACTGCTCTGCATCATGCTCTGCCAAGAGCTATGAAGTGGAAGGTTCTAGAACAACCCTGCCCTCAAGTTCACAGTATCCTGGGGAAGATAACACCTAACCCACTATTGCTATGTCATCGGGTAGTGGGAGCCCAGGATGGGGTGCCCAGAATTGGAGGGCATGGAGGGGTCTGGAAGGAGGTCTTGAAGGATAGGCTAGGTTACGGGGGGCCTCCTGGGCAGATGGCAGGACCAGGCTGCAGAAACAAGTGTGGGTCTGGTCAGTAGTCCAAGGTCTATGGGACGAGAGGCAGCAGGAGATGAGGCCACATGGGAATGGCCGCCTGCGCCTGTTGACCTTTCCGGACTTGGACTGAAGAGCCCAGAGGAGCAGCGGGGGCTCAGTGTCAGGTCATCACAGTCATCCTCCACAGCCCCCTGTTTGCTCCCCAGCTCCTACACAATCCTTACTTGCCTGTAAACCCTACCTGGGAAAGGTGTCAGAGTCCAAGCCCCACCCACCGCTGGAGGTGGGCCTTGAGTTCTCCCCTCTGGCTGCTTAGAACAATATGTAAATGAATGGGCGTGGCTCGTTCCAGGAAAACTTCATTTACCAAGACAGGCCCATTTCCTGATTGGGACTTTGTGGACTTTGTGGATTCCTGACCCTGACCCTCAAAATCATACCCACGTGGCGCAGCAGACCTCGCCTGACTCACCTACTGCTCCCCTCAGCAGCGGATTCCAGTCAGTCTGCCTGTTCTGTTCCCCGCTCTGTCTCTGGTGAATCCTCTCACCCCACACCTCTGGCCTGCACCCCAGTTCTTGTATGCATAAATAAATAAATCTTAAAAAAAAATCAGCCCCCCTGCTGGTATCCAGGGCCCTTTCCATCATTCTCAGCACCACAGCTAGAAAGGCCCCTTTGAGGTGTCAGGTAGATGCACTGGGCTTCAGCCCCTGCCCAGTTCCACGTCTCTCATAAAAACCGCATTCCTTCCAGTGGCCCCAGGTCCCCACGGTGTGGTTCCTCTGAGTGGCCTAAGACCTTGCCTCTCCCCACTGTCCCTTTGGCCCCCTGGCCTGCACCAGGTGTGCAGCAAAGGGCTGTGACCCGGACAGGGGTCAGGGAAGACTTCTCTCAGGAAGGGGGGAGAGGAGGGGCAAGGCTGGGCACGCCTCCATTCCACGCAGCCACTCACACGGTCGGAAAAAGCTTTGGTGTCTTAGCTCATAGACTGTCCAAAAGATAAAGACCTTGCTGCCCACGTGACACCTGCCACCGGTTTGACGGGCTCAGAATTCCCCTTTGGCATCAGTTTCCACCCTGGCCAGATAAGTGGGGCCCGAGATCCCAGGCCCATTTCCCAGGAAGGCATCCAGCCCAGCGCTCCCTCCCCCTGCTAGCAAAGAGCAAGGAAGGAGGAATTTGACCCAGGATAGTTTTCCAATGAATTCTGCTGGACGGAAAAGCTCTTGGGTGCAGGCCTGATGAGAAGAATGAGGTGTTTATGCCACATTCAGGAGAACACATGGCAGATTCCGGGCTGGGCGGTTCTTTCAAAGGCTAGGTCACAGGCGCTGGTGAAGGATGAACGTGTGTGCAAGCCTGCTAGCAAGTTAAGATCCCAGCTAGTGATAGGCGGTGCGAGTGTTCTAACACTGATTGTGGCAATGTTGCACACCTCCGAGTAGGCTGACACTCGCTGGGTGTGAATTATGTCACCACAGAGCTGTTGTGTTTTAACAGTTCTACCTAGTCGGACTGTCACGCGCTGCCACCATTCCAGAACAGATTATCTTATGTGTGTCCCACTTTGATCATAAAATATTCCAGTTTAGGCAACACTTTCCTTAAAGCCGTCCAAATGTGAAAAAAGAAATTGGAACCTGCGACACACTCTGGAATCATCTGGAAACCTTGATGCAATCCAGACTCACCTGGCAGCCTTCCTCTTCTCTAAATCTCGCCTCTTTTCCATTTCCTTCTGACTTTGAAGAAAAGGCTCTGTTCTTTCTGGTAAAATGGCCTCCTGTTCCCTTTTCTTTCCTGTAAATTATGAGATAAGTTTGCATTTCATACCTTTCCAGAAATCTCTGTTGATTGTGGTCTGACCTCAGAATCATGACTTCTGGGAAAGAAAGTAGGTACTGGAGTCTGCTCCGAGCACTCCCTGGAGCCCTCTGACATGGCCGCAGTTTGTGCCGTGGACCGGGGCCAGAGGGGGTGGCCAGCACCCAGGGGTGCTTCCTGCTGACTGAGATGCTAGGCCAGCCACTCTGCCCCACTGCCTGCAGGAGGTGTTACACACACACACACACACACACACTCACTCTCCATGCTCCTGTTTACTTCTCAGATTCGAACAGGTAGCTGTGAGCCTCTCTGCAGGGAGCGATGGGAGGTGAGTGCGCAGAGCCAGTCAACAACCCCAGCTCATGTTTATTGAGCACTTACTATGTAGCAGCTGCCACCCTCGCACCCCTGTGTGCACTCTTCTCTCTCAGTCTTCTCTGCAGCAATGAGGAAGAGGTTCTTTCCTCCCCTTCCTAAGCAGGAAACCAGGGCTTCATCCTCCAGGCCCAGTTACAACGGGAGGTCAGCTTGGGGGCTGGGATTTAGCTCCTGACACTTCACAGTCCACGCTCTCTCTTAGGCTATGTGCCTGTTTCCGTCCCATCCGTACCTGGGCCATAGACCCCCAAGCGTGGAGCTCCCCTCTGCATCTTCCCCTCTCTGAGGACAATTAGGGAACACCACCAGCTCCACTGAGCACGCCGCCCGCTGGTATAGCAGTGTCCCCAAAGATCTCCCTCTGTGACAGGTGATGGCCCCTCCAGCACAGACCCAGAGAGCCCCAAACAGACTCCAGCAGTCGAGTCAAGGAGGCAGGATGTAGTTCTGTCCAAAGAAGTGCTCTCGCGATTATTTATTCATTGTGAAAGGGAAGAAAAAAATAATAGGGTTTCCTGGAAAGGGATAAAAATTCAATATGATAAACTCCCAAAAAGCAATCAAAGGCCAAAGAGGGCAGAAATATAAAGGACAGAGAGTAAGAGATGATGAATCAAAGTGGCAGGTGCGCGCGCCGAGCCCGGGGACGGGACCGCATTTCATCACCAGGGAGAGGGGACCGCCGCGCTGCTCAGCAGCCAACGGGAGTGGCAGCAGCAAGGCAGGGGGCAGCAGGACTTGTCCCTGTCTCCTTGGGGTCACCGAGGCCTGGGAATGAGCTGACCTTGACAGAAATAGATGAAACCAGCTGTTGCACTGTCACTGCAGGCCCGTCGTGTTCATTTGTGTAACTCCGTGAACATGGAGAATTCTCAATGAAACCCATAGAGCTGTGGCAAAAAGAACTCAGCACAATCCCCCACCCCAGAAAAAATTTCGCTAATATTTCAGTTAATTTCTCATTCATCACACCAGATTTTTCCCTCCCCACCCCTCATTTTTGGTTAGCTAAGAAATGTAGGAGTTGATTTTTCATTTTAAAATAAATCAAATTTTTGCAAACTGGATTAATGTCCCCTTTGGCCCCCCTCCCAGCAGCCTCCCCTCCCCAGACATCGCGCGGCTTGGCTTCTCTCCCGGCAGACCTTCTTGAGCGTGTTCCGTGTGTGTATCCACAGCCCATGCACAGGACAGGGCCGCCACCCCCTCTGCAATTCTGAAATCCAAACAGCGCTAAAAACTAAACCCAAAAGATTTGTTATAACGCATTTGGTGGCAAACCCTGCCCTGAACTATTTATAGACTATAAGAGCTGCAGATGCCATTTATTAGGAATATTTGTGCTTTTTTTTTTTCCTGCAAAGATTTCATATATTTGGTTTTCACTGCCTAATTCCCAGCTGATGGTGTGACGTCATACCTACGTATGTGTCACAGGGCCTTTTAGCCTTAGTGATTCTTAATTCGGAAACACATCTGGCCTCAGGGTTTAGGATGAGGGGTTATGGATCTATGATTGTCCTATGATTTGGGTCAAATTTTTTTATCTCGAACAGTCATAATTCTATATACCCATCTGTCACTATTTATACCACTTTCAACCAAAAAAAATGTCTATGTTAGTGTGTACAGATGTCTTTCTTTCTTTTTCATGGCTGTATACTGGAGACTTGTGTCTCCTTGGCTGGGCATTTTGGTTGTCTCCAGGTGTGTGCAGTCCAAGGTTGCTGTATCAGTGGCATTTCCCGGTGCCGCACAAATACCTTTTCCTAAACTTCATTTTTAGTGTCTGCATAATAGTCCATTGTCTGAGTATTCATTTTTTATGACTGCCCCAACAATGTACCCACACTGGCCATTTTTTTAAAGATTTATTTTATTTATGCATACAAGAACTGGGATGTAGGCCAGAGGTGGCGGGGGGGGGGGTGTGGTAAGAGGATTCACCAGAGACAGAGTGGGGAGAACAGGCGTATCTACTGAAATGCACTGCTGAGGGGAGCAGCAGCGAGACAGGAGAGGTCTGCTGCGCCATGTGGGTAGCTCCCTGACCCGGGATCGAACTCGTGCTGCAGAGGCTGAGGATAACTTAATAGTGCTGAGACTTAACCCCTTGTACCACCAGGGAGGCCCATACACTGGGCATTTTAAATAACAGAAATGTTTTGTCTCACAGTTCTGAAGTCTGAGGTCAAGACTCAGGCGGGTTGGTTGTTCTGAAGTCGACAAATAGGAATCATGTCTCTCTCCTAGTTTCTGGGGTTTCCCCGGCAATCTCGGTGTTCCTTGGCTTTTACAAACATCACCCTTATCTCTGCCTGTTCTCCACATGGCCTTCTCCCTGTGTGTAAACTCCTTATTCAATGAGGACATTACTCGTATGGGATTAGGGTCCACCCTAATGTCGTCATCTCAACTACTGACATCCGCAAAATGACCTTATTTCCCAAAATGGTCAGATCCTGAGATACCAGGAGTTCAACAACATAAGAATTTAGGGGGCATGGAATGCAGCTAGTAACAGTCTGGATTCTCCTAAGTCTAGTTACCCAGTTCGCTTGGGGTGGCTATTTAGCTCGCTACTTACATTGTTTCCACTGCATTAAGAATCACCCTAAGGATTAGCCACATCTTTATACAGAAATCTCAGCCCGTGTTTCCAATTGTTCCTTTAGAAACCAGTCCTTAGGGTCAAGGGGAGCGCCTGTATTTAAGGCTCTCCAGAATACCTTTTCCAGAAAGCAGAGTGGGGGTTGCCCAGTTGGCCATACCTGAACCCCATATTTTTCCTTCATGGGGCTGTCCCGGGATGCCAGCCTGCTCAGTGCTCCAAGGCAAAGTCCTTGTCACAGTCGCCATGCCAGCACGGGCACGGGTGTCCTTTGTATCAAGTTTCATTTTTATTTCTTATTCCTGCCAGAAAGAAAGAGACGGCCCACAGGTTAGCAGCAAAATAGAAAGTGTAGCTCAGAACGTCGGTTTAAGGTGTGTGCGAGTAAAGACTTCAGAAACACGGGGTGCTCGCGGCATCAGGCAGTAAATCAATCAGTGAAATTTCACTCACAGGGCAGCCTGCCAAGTGAGGCCGGGAGAGAGAAGTAAGTTCTCTCTGCAGTCCAGTCCGCAGAGCCCAGGGCGGCCTCCCTCATCCCACCACCTGGAAAGGCAATCAGATAATGAGCACTTAGCCACCTTGGGGGGCAGGGGCCGGCCGGGGAGGGGGTTCTCAAGAGCCCTCCAAAGCCAGTCAACCTGATAGCTTTTCAGGGTGGATTTGGGAGGGTGCAGGTGACAGACAGGGGGAGCCAGGGCTCAGTTCCCAGGACCTCAGCGAGTGAAGCTGCGTTAGGGGAACTGGGGTTTTGTGGGTGTGCTGTCCCAAAGGGCAGGGGCGTGTCAGCCCTCTCGCTAGGAAGGGGCACTGGGAGGCAGACGCTTCTCTCAGCAAGGCGAGGGCCAGCGCTGCGCCAGCTGAGCACACACGAGCAGGATGCAGGGAAGGATAAATTTAGCCGACGTTTCAGGGGAAAACATCGATCTCAAATGTAGTACTGTCTTTTAAAGGAAAGTGGAAGCTGGAGGCCGGTCATTTGGGACAATTTCACTTGAACAGATAAAAGCCCAGGAAAAATAAATGCTTGTAACCAGCTTCTCTTGCCAGCAGATCCAAAGAATCTTCCTTTCGACAGAAGGGCTGGTCTCTGCACCACCCTCACCCCCTTTTGTTCCCAAGAAGAGGTGCCGCCTTGCTTCCGGAAAGTTGAGGTTTACATTTCCAGCCCCAAATGTTCATCTTCACAGGGTATGACGCAGGACCCAGGCCTTTCAGTTTGCTTGGCCGCTGGCCGAGCCTGCTGACATCTGATGGACTCCGTGTGTCCCGAGGGCCGTGCTGCCCAGCCCCAGTTGTCCAGTACCGGTGCAAAGGACAGCTGGAGGCAACTTTTTTTTTTTTTTTTTTTTTTTTTTTTTTTTTTACCGGGCATGTGGAGCATTCCCTTGACATTGTGGGCGTTGTTTCTGCCTGGCCAGAGCTGAGGAACGCACAGTCCCAAACAATAGAGCGCCTCTGTCCTGAGGAGGTTCCCGCAACCTTTCACGTCCGGTGGCGGCAGCATCTTTCAGCGGCCTCACTCCGACGCTGCTCCCTTGTTGGGAAAGGGAAGAAAGTCTGTTCTGTCAATATTTGGGGCACTAATCATCTGCTTTCGGGCGCCAGGGGTCATTGAAAGGCTGAGACGTTTCCAGGAATTCATGGCTCTGAAAACGCGGGGCTGACCGTAAAGGATTTCCAGCGAGGGCATGAGAGAAAGAAACCCAAATCTCGGCCCCACCCCCCTCTGGCCGGCCGGCCCCAGCATTGTCCATTGTGTGTTGGGTTCTTAGGAAGAAGTGAAGTCAGTGTGTATGGTGATGTGGGTCCAAGTTAATAATAAATGGGAGGAAGGAGAAAGGATGTTCAATATTTAAACATTGCAGAGCGCTTCTCTGGCTTGCCAGTTACTGCCCGCCGCCGGCTGCTGGGTGGGCGCCTCCTTTCCCGAACTCTGCCCGCCCTGGCATCCGACGTCCCGTTTAGATCGACAGGGAGATAGAGCGTTTTCGAGGCAACCCCAAATCAGTAACCTGCAGTAGTATTTCTTATCTCCTGTTGCCTTTCTTGAGGGGAAAGAGGTGACAACGTGGGCGCGTCGGTCTTTGTGAAACTGGGGTTCATGTCTCGACTTGTCTCAGTTTTCCCATACGAGCCTGTCTGAGAACCAGCTGGTGTTTCGTGTAAACTCTGTGCGCTGGTGCTTACCCCTGACAGATGAAAGACTTAACGGTGGGACGCGCGGCCTGGTTCAGGAAATGCCTGTCCACATGTACCGACTAGATACGTTCCTTAAAAGTTGCCGGTGATGCAGAATTCTGTGAATCAATTCCTTTTTTTCTTCTTGACACACATTATATAAAAGGAAAAGCATTCCTTGGGGGGAAGGAAAAAAAAAAGCATTTGGCCCCAAGACATAATAAAATCATGCTTAAGGATGCAGCAAACTTTAAAGTCTCTTAGTTAAAGGAAATCAATACTTTTATGATGAAATATTAATAATACTGAAAAAAAAAAGTCAAAACTACAAATGCAGAATCGCCAGGGTGATTTTAACATCGAACACATTAGGTTAGTATTTGCAAGGAAGCACAAAGAGAAAACGGATGGTGTTGGATCCCAGCTAAGAAGCCCCTCAAGCCCGTGCGAGCACCTTCGCAGAGGCCCCCGCTGAGACAAGACTCACCTCTGTTTGAGGGCCAAGGTCATCTGCAAGCATCCTGTTGAAGGTGCTGCCTTCTGGAAATGAAAAGATGAATCTAAGCTGGAGAAGGGTGTGTACGCTTGTGTCACGCACATACACTCACACAGACACACACAGACATACCCACCCACAGATACAAACACACGTAGACATACACACATGCACACAGAGTACTAGGCATGAAAAGGGAAAACTAGAGAAAGTCCCTTTTTCGAATACGCAGCTGGCTGCTCCCCCCCGGCCTTCCTCTGAACTATTCCCAGAGGGCCCGATTCATTTAGAGCAAAAACATGAACTTGCCATTTTTGTTGGTAATTTTGGTTGAATATTGGCAATTTCACCCTCTTCTACCTAATACCTGCAACTCTGATAAAGAAATACTGATAGAGGGCCCTCCCCGGTGGCGCAGCGTGTTGAGCGCAGCGCTGTGAAGCTGTCTGCGGCCTTCGCAGCGCGGGTTCAATTCCCACCCAGCCAGGGCGAGCCCCACATGGCACAGCAGACCTTCCCTGTGGCGCCCGCTGCTGCCCTCAGCAGCCCTCAGCAGTGTGTTTCAGTCAGTCTGCCTGTTCTGTTCCCTGCTCTGTCTCTGGTGAATCCTGTCACCCTCCCGCGCCTCTGGCCTGTACCCCAGTTCTTGTATAAATAAAAAATAAATCTTAAAAAAAAAAAATACTAACAGAACAGACATATGCGTCCAGAACCTAAACATAGCAGACAAAATCTGCTGGATGGAAACATAAGAATCCCATAAACCCTTTCTCATAAACCCTTCAACTTTGCTAATGTTACTCTGGAGGAGCCGCCTTCGGTAACTCCGCAGACTTCAATGCTGACAGTTGACGTGAGGAAGAACTTTGTTTCCTCTCAGGCTGAGCCATTTCTCCTGCCACCATGCCTAAAGATGCTTGTGAGAATGAAAACCCCAGTTCTTGCCTCGTTGGGCCCACGCTGCAGGGACATAAGTGCTGGTAGAGTCACCAGAACAGCTAGTGCTCACAAACACTTGGACTCCGACAGCTGTTTAATCCTCAGGGGCCCTGGAAGGTCACCCCTCTTTACCCATGAGAGCACCTGGGCTGTTGGGGAAAGTGGTTCCCTCCCAGGCACTCCCTTCACCCCTGCATCCTGTACCTGGAGTGGAAACTAGAGGCCACAGCCAAGTATTTGTTCTTCTCAAGGTGTCTCCCTGGCAGATGACAGAAGTCATGTGTGCGGCCCCCAGGGGCAGGTGTCCCAGGTCTGCCAGGACAGAAGTTGGCAGAGTCCTCTCTGCTCACGCTCTCAGCTACAGCTGCTGGAGCCTGTTCTGGGCCGATATCCATCGCGGTCTTTGTTTGGCTCTATGCACACGGCCTGATTCTATCTGCCTGCGTCATCCCAGTTGGTATCTCCTGTTCTTTTTGTAGATGATGTGTCATAGAATGTCACTGCCTGTCACTCTGGCCTCACCCCAATCTGTTAAAACAGGGTAGGAGAGGATTTGGTGACAATGGGCCAACTGCAAGCGTTAACCGCCCCACTCTGCAAAATCCTAGCCCCACCTGGGCGCGGCTCTGCTCTGAGAGTGGACCAAGTACGTGGGCTGCCTGTGCCTTTGCGGAAGTCCAGAGGGGCTTCCCTGGCCACTGTGCACAGCGTCACCTTGCAGCACACACAAGGGCTGGGCATCTGATCACTGTGGATCCACACCAGGCAGCCTCACCCCTTCTGGCCCGAGACTACAGAGGCGGGCAGAGGGCTTGCCAGAGAGAAACTGGCTCCTCGGGGGGCAGCAGAATCAGGAGGTTGTCCTTTGCAAGCAGGGTGGTAACTGACCCACCTGAGGCCGCTTTGGGCCCCTTCTGCTCCCGGGACCCAGAGGAGTCAGGGGTCGGTGACCCCCTCCTGGCCTGTGCCTGGAAGCGCTCCCTGATGACTCTCTAACCGGCCTCCTTCTCGCTGCTCTTTCAGCCCAGTTTGCTGCCTCGGTAAAGGGGCAGACCAGATGGCCACTGGTGGGCTCTCTAGTGCATTCGCTGAGAGACTGTTGCGGAGCTCTTTTACTAATGTACAGATGGTAATGCCGGCGGGAGCGGGCAGGGACTGGGCGAGGCAGGGGCCCGAGCTTGGGAACAGGGCCCAAGTCCTGGCAGCGCCGGCATGAGGTTGCGCCACCAGGTGCTCGGAGACTATGGTCTACCCATGCTCTCCACCTGCCGCCGGGCCTGGGCCTGCACAGGTGCTGGGGTCCCGGGCAGCAAAGGGACGCAGTGCAGCTGAGCACAGCACAGACGCCCCACTGCCAAAGGGACAGGTGGGCCTTGGACCTCTCCCGGGGATGGAGCGGGCGGCCGCCACAGCAGGCCTTCACCCACGAGCACAAAGGCTTGGCGGGGCAAAGTTGGGGCAGAGATAGCACAAAGAGAGAGCGAGGTACTGAAGACCATTTTTTCTTTCCTGCAGGTTTTCAAGCGTAGTCCTTAAAATCCAAGCGGATTTAACCATGGATAAAGAGCGATAGGCTAAAAGGTTCTGCAAGTGCCCAGCTATTTTTGTATCTTGAACGTGTTAACCCTTTAAAGCAACCAGAAATAAAAGTCTGTAAGCATTTGGAGGTGCAGGGGTTAGACCTAGTCTGTGCACAGACCTGAGGCCGTGGATCATGTGTGGGTCACTAAAGGGAGGCCAACAGCGAGGGGTTCAGTTCAGGAGCCTCAGGGTCCTAGTAGTGAGCAGGGTCCGGGGGGTGTGGGGGGCTCCTTAGGGGTCTGCTGGGCCGCTGGCATTCGATTAGTAGGTTCCTTTGAGCTTGTGTAAAGGGCTGAGAGCTGCCCTGGGTGAGCACTGGCCTTGCCCAAGCCCATCGTGGGCGTGTTGTTGGACTTGAATTGGCTTCCTCCGCGCACACCCACCCCCCCTACCCCCACCCCCGCCCCCTGCTTTGAACTCTTGTGGATAATTAGGATTTTCTGGTGTGGCCCCCACTCAATGGCTCCCAGCCCCCATCTCCTGTCACATGACCCTCATCTCTCCAGGGTGGGTGCAATCTTCAGAGCCGTCGTTGAGAGAGAAGTGACGAGAAAGTTCTGTTGGCCTGTCAGTGCAGAAGGTGCAGCCCATCATGAGGCACCGGCAGTCCCAAGCTCAGTCTCGCCAGCCCCTCCTCTCTCACCCCAGGGACCAGGCAGACTGGGAGGTGAAAGGGCAGCGCCCAGAAGGAGCCAGCAAGGGGAGAAATCAGGCCTCGGCCGCACACTTGCTGCCTTCAGTTTTGCGCTCGAGGTCACCAGGCCAATTGATTTTTTACGGTTTCCCAGCATTGCAGGGGGGGTTGGGGGTGAGAAAATGTGAACGCTGCCTCGTGGAAACCTGAGCTGCAGCTTGCTAATGAAAGGCAACTCCCACACCCTCTCGCCCCAAGGTCCTCATTCAAGCCAAAATTGCATGGGGTTGAATCTCCCGGACCAGCCCCACCCCCTTGCCAGTTCCATTGTATGCTTCTCAGTGTGGGACAAGCGTGCATAAGTGTTGGTTTTTGTTAGGGTGGGTTTTTGTTCAAATCTAAGGCTTTTTCATAAAAGAAGTCTCTTGAAAACCAGACTTCTTTGTGGTATATTTGAGGTCTAAACAGCTTTAGACTCAGAAGCCACACAGCGCAGGAGCTTGGGTGAGGTGGCCTCCACCTGAGGCACCCCGGGTTCAGCACAGAGGCTGGGGGTGGCAAGCAGAGGTTGGTTGGGCCTGCCCGGGGTCACGGGCTTGTTTATAAAAGACAAGTTGATGTGAATCAACTTGTCAACAGCTTTAAAAATCAAATAAGAAAGCAGTTCCTGAGCAGGCTGTTTCCCTACCTTACTTAGGAATCGTGTCTGTAAAGGCCTTTCAGACACCTTTGCTTACTTGCTTGATGATGAGTATTGTATTAACATGACCAGACCTTCCACATCATGGTTCAATCTATCGATATATTGATAAAAGCAGTCTTGGCGGGAGGAGGGGGAACAGGCTTTACATAAAAATCCAGACAGACAGCTTGTCTTAAAGAACAGTAAGCCGTGGCCAACACCAAGCTCATAGTCTCAGGTAGCCGCAGCCAGGAGAGACCTGGAGCTGCACTGAACAGTTTTCTGTCGTCTCTACTGCCCCTGTTGCCTCCCTGACACAGGCTGAATGTCCCTGGTATTGAGTTTAGTTTCCCGGTAGAGGAGAGCTGTTTCCCAGGGCCTGGGTCTCTTATCAAATATGGAGAAATGGCAGAAAATTGAGGGTGATACCGGAATTGTCAGGCCTAATCTCTCAGCCAGGAACAGATCCCAGGCTGCAGGGGCAGCGCTGAGCCCCAGCCACGAGACCCCCACGGGTTGTCATCTCACGAAGCCGCAGCAGGAACTTCGCAGACGCTCAGGCGAGCAAGCGAGAAGAGGCGGGTTTGTTTAGAGAAAGAAAAAGTTTATTGAGGAGAAAAAGATCAGAAATAAAGTGGGACTCCCAGGCCAGGGAACCAGGCCTGGGAGGGGCAAGGAAGCCAAAGTGGAGTCGGGTCTCAGGGAATACAGACCTTCTGTCCCTCATTATTCTACAGCCCCACCCGGCTCTCTGTGATTGGTGAGTTCTCGGCTGTCTCACTGCATCTGCTACCGAGCGGGGGATCTTCACATTCCTGATCTAACAGCTTTCTCTTTCCCCATTTGTTGCATCTTTATCTTTATGGCCCAGTCCTCGGATGAGCATCTCTGCATTGAAGTTAAACAGCTGCCCTTCTAAGTTGTCCATAAATTAAACCACTCTCCATTTCCCCATCTCCGCCTCCCTTTACCACCTGAAGGAAACCAGGACCAGCGTTAACAGTGTTGTCCTTGGTCCTGGCATGTTTGTTTTTCCCGGTGGAATTGTTTACTTTCCCTTGCTTGTCCTTATCTCTGAAGCCTCCCTAAATTCCTCCGAGGTCCCCTCCTGCACTGTCCCTAAAACTGCCTAATTCCCAGCTTGCCCTGGGTCTCAAGGGGACAGTCAGCCTTTTTGCCTCCAGCCCCCTACTCATTCACCAGAGTTACCCACCAGCCCCGGGGTGGGTCTCCTTGAGTTTGCAGCCTGTGGGCTTATCTTTCAGGTCCCCACTTGCCACATCTGTGATTTTAAAGAGTGGGATCCACGAAGTATCTGGAAAGAGAGGGGAAGCCCAGCCTTGGTAAGGCACTGTGTGGCCAGAGCAGTTCCAGTTTCATCCCGCATAGAAATTGGAGTCTCACTGTGAGAAAAAGAGTTGCAGCAGCGCATGACCCTGTACCGTCTTTCCAGACGAGGCCCCTTCTCCAGTCAGGCACCTGCGCCCTCCAGGAATCTGCTTTCGGGGACCTTGACCAGGAAGGTGTCGTGGGACAGGGCGTGAACTGGTGTGTCACAAGGGCGAGGGCAGTTGGCACACTTTTCCCTGAGGTCTCTGTTCCCAGGACCTGAGACAGCAACGGTGGCGGCTGCTTCCTTAGCCAGAAATCATGTGTGTGCCTTTTCGCTTTCCCCACCACCTTTGATTGCTGGACTCTCTTGCAGTTCATGTCTCAGGAGTTTTCAGTAACCAGTATCTGCGGCATTTGGGTTTGCATTTGAGTGTAAAAAGATAAGCACCTCCACAGTTCCCCTGGAAGCAGGCTCTGTGGAAGAGTGAGTGTCTGGCAAGGCTGTGGCTGAGGCTGAGGTCTTTCTATTCGGAAGAATGCAGAAATCTGGGGTGAATCCAAAGCCAACCTGGCACCCGCCACTCCCACTTTTTCAAAGGTCCCATTGGGATCGCCACGGCTCAGGAGATTTTCGTGTCTTCCAAAAGTGCCCTCGCACTTCAGTCACGTGATCAGTGATCAGACGTAGTCATGGTACCAGCTCTAGGGACAGGCCACACGGCCCAGTGGGAGCCTCCCTGTGCCTGGAGACTCAGGAAATCTTTGGCCTCAAGCCAGGCCTCAAGCCCACCACACACAAGCCCCTCCCACCCGTGGTCTCTTGTGGTCCCCACTCTACCCGGGTCTTGGCCCGCCTGTGGAATTTCTGCGGGGCCTGCTGTGAACCCAGACAGAAACTCACCCCTTTCCTTGTTTCTCATCAACAGCATCCACTTGCACTATGGAAGGAGAGAGTAAAGGGAACATTTCCTAAAGATTTGGAGGGGTCAGAGTCACCTCCTCCCGCTCACATGCCCCTATCCTTCTTTCTCCACTTCCCGTCACTCCCAGATTTCCCCCAGGAAGCGTGCCAAAAGCTCTGGGGGCCACCCAGCCTCTTTATGGAACTCACCTCACTTCCCTGCATTAACAAAGGTTTTTTTGTTTAAAAAAATATAAATATCAGCTAAGATCAGGTTCAGCTGCACAGGTAGAAGACGTCAAGGTAGTCAGGGATTCCACAAAAGCGTCAGAGACCAAGCTCCTTCCTGCTCAGTGCTCTGCCATCCCTAATATGTGACTCGTCCTCCTGGCCCAGGGTAGCTGCTGGGTTCCAGCCATCACCTCCATGTTAGACATGTTTCAGGAAATAGAACAAACAAGGTAAACTGTTTCCCTTTTAAGAAGCTTCCTGGAAATCTAACGTGCTGTGCCATTTATAGATCATCAGCCACAACTTAGTCATATGGCTGTGCCTAGCTGCTCCGTTCTCTGACCACAGAGCTCCCCATATCAGAAACCCCATCTAAAGCCCACCTAACCCAGATGATTCCAGGCGCAAACTGTGAAAGCAATAACCGCCATTGCATAAGAGAGCATCTTGGCAGTCAAATCCGCGCCCTCCTTGGGAAGACCACCCTCCATTCATCCAAGCTGGCCCAGAGACTGACAGGGCAGACCGCGCAAGCGCAGGAGAGCAGTTAACCCCATGAGCGGGGAGCTCTTGCCCTAGCTGGCCCTGCGCTACATGAGCCGTGGAGGATGGGGATGGGATTTACGAAGAAGGAAAGAGGCCAAAGGGGATTCCAGGCGGAAGGAACATCTCCGTAGAGGCACAGAGCAAGTGGTTCTTGTTGCGTCTGACCACCTGGGCCCTGGCAGGCCGGCAGCTGCCCTCACTGTGATTCCAAGGTGTAGGGTTTGAGGAGGGGCTGGCAGGAAAGGTCTTTGGGGGATTGAAACGTCCCCCTGTCGTAAGAACCTATGGATAAAAAGCAGAAATTATGACCTGAAAGCCTGGGAGGGCCAGGCCAGCGGAATTGGGGAAAGACCCAGCCTGCTCTCCAGTTGCCGCCTCCTGGGAACAGGCCTGGTCAAGCCAGATCTTTTCATTCTCTAAGATGCTGAAACCCAGGTTTTCTATGGAAATGCCTCAACGTGTGAATGTTGGAACCAGATACAAGCAGGATAGGAGCATGGCAGGCTCATCCACACGCCCTGGGCGGCCTTGGGCCAGCTCTTGGCTCTAATACCCACAGCGATCTGCTCAACAGGGAGGCTGAAGGGAGCTGCTCGCGCCAAGGAGAAGGCGTGTAACAAAGTATAGTCAAGTAGCTGGTCCAAGGCCATGAATCCACTTGGGCAGAGCTTGGATTTGAACTTGGGGTTCTGACTCCTTCTATCAGTCAGTGGGCCTAAAATAGCAGGCTGACCTTTTGGTGGTATTTTTGTGCTTAACAAATGCCAGAGAGTCCCTCATTAGTTTGTTTTCCCAGAATAACTGGCGGGTCATGACCAGAGGGCAGCAAGAAGACCCTGAGCTGCCCCTGTGAAGCCCCGGCTCCTAGAAAGCGGGGCTTGCGCCTCGCCCCTGGTCAGGGCCGCCTGATCCTGGAGCACAGCCCCGGGGCCCCGCTCTGGGGAGGTTCCCAAGGGTCTGGAAAGAGGGCTTTGGAGACCAGGACACATGCCAGGGTGTGTTACGGCCCCGACGCTGCATCCGTCCTCCTTCATCCTCCCTCCTTCTCGATTATAGTTGGAATCTTGGAAAATTCAAACAAGCACAAAAAAAATAAAAGAACTCACCCCAGACAGCCACCTGCTACCCCCGGCCTCTGCTGCCACCCCTCCGTCTGTCTCTGTGCTCAGAGGAGCCTGAGTTGCTTTTTAAAACAATTTTTACAACAACGGACACACCATTTCTCGTTTTCCCTGCCTGGAGCCTTCCGCCTCACGCCTGAGCTTTACACCAGCGTGTTTAATGTAGCAGCGGATTCGTCACTCAGATGTATTAAGATTCATCTGACCTTTCCCTCAGCCCTGACATTCCAGGTGTCTCCGGCTCCCTGCCCCACACGCCGGTGTTGTGAATCCTGGCACGGCACGGTCCACTGCTGATCCTTCTAGGTGTGAGAATCCAGATGGCCTTGGAGACAGTCACAGGCAGGGACTGTGGATCTCAGGGAGAGGGTCTCCAGAGCCCCGGAAGCCTGTGCCCCTGCTCCAGGGTCTCCTGGCTCGTCGGTGGGTTTGCAAGGCTGTGGCCACCCCTGTGTGTCTGACTCACCCTCAGAAAGCCCCTTGGCACCTCTGCCAGACCTCGCTCATCAGGAACGTCTAGCCTAGCTGGGATAAAGCAAAAATAGGAGGTTCTCCCCAGGGCCCTCCTGCACCTCAACTCTCAAAGGGACGCCACTTTGATGTGAGAAGGAGCCCCTGGAAATTACAGGGAACCTGAGCAATTAGCAAAAAAAAAGAAAGAAAAAGGGAAAAAAAAAACAAAACACTGAGCCTTTCTGGGTCCTCAGTGCCCAGGTGGAGGAGGGCAGGGAAGGGTGAGGTGGGGAGCAGGGAGGCAGATTGCAGGGCCAGCAGGTGAGGGAAAGAGGCATTTGCTGGTCTCTGCCCAGCTAGACCCTGCAAACAGGGTGGGGGTGGGGGTGGTGATTTTTTTTTTTTTTCTATTTAATGGCCGACACAGGCAAAAGCACGCTGTCACGATGACCAGTCGGTGGCTGAGCCCTCGTCCATTCCCAAAGGGAAGCAACTCCAGTGTCCTGAGTTCAGTTTCAGCCTCAACTCGGCTGCCCCCCAGGCTCCACCCCAGAGATCCTACGGGAATAAACCAGGGCTTTAAGGAGCAGGAAAGATAAGGCAACATTGCTTCAATAGAAAAATAATTTGAAAAAATAAATTCAAGTGCTAGACAAAAACCAATAGAGAGCAAACCAATAGAGAGCAAGAAGAAGAAGCCGTGTCTCAAGGGAGGGGTGACAGCCACGCACCCACCCTCTCTGCTGGGGTGTCAGGGCCACACAGCACCGAGCTCCCCGGCCCCTTCTGTCCTGGCTCTGAAGCCACCTCGGGGAAGCCATGTTGACACTTTGATTTGTTAGGGGGTGATTCATTTTCGAGGCAAGTAAATAGCTTGTAAACTTGGGGGTTGACCACTTGAAGTGATTAAGAAGGAAGCAGCTGTAAAGCTGGCTCTCAGGGATTGTGGCCGATTGCCCCGGGGAATCTCCCTGCTGGTGTTTGGATTTGCCTCCGTATCCGCCATTGGCAATCTAAGGGCCTCCCCACAGCCCCCTCCCCTCACTCACACACTGGTGCACACGCTCATGCACACACACACACACACACACACACACTGCCTCTTGCTGAGCACCAGGCGGCTGTTCTGGCTGGCCTCCTACAGGAGAGCTGTGAATTGAGCAGCAATGCCTTCACAGTGCCCGCAGCCAGGAGGGCCTCCCGGGGCACAGGTAGAAATCCCAGTCTCTGAGGAGTTGATCCATAGACAAAAATGCTTGCACACGTTAGGACAGCACAGCGTTTCTGCAGTGGCCAGTTGTGGGGTCTCCCTAAGTCCTAAGGGAGTCTGCAAGCACCTTGTATGCCCATCCCCCAGCCAGGCCCTGTGCCCGCCCCCCAAGGAGGCTCAGGGAAGTGCAGAGACTTGCCCAGGCCCCTCAGCTGAAAGTGAGCAGCTCAGGGATAGAAGCCAGGCTTTCCTGGGGTCCAAGCCCGAGTTCCGTCCTCTGCCCCTTTCTCTCAAGAACCAGAGAGTAAAATATTCAGGCTTTTCATGGCATATGGTCTCTGGCAACTACTCAGAGCAGCAGTGCAGCCCCAGACAGTCTAAGCAAAGGACTGTGGCGCTGCTCCCATAAACTTTATTTAGCGGTCGTAGTTTACAGACCTGTTTGACATCCTGCGCCTTCCTGAGTTCTGAGGTCAGGGCCTGGAGAACCTTCGGGAAGAAGTATCAGTGAGAGCTGGACTGGGTGAGGTTGGAGCAGTGCAGGTGGCATGATGAGGTTTGGGCTGGTGGGGGTGAGTGTGATGGGGGGGTAGAGAGGCTTGATGTGAATGGCCAGAAAGGTGGGGTTCTCTCTCTCAGCTGGAAGGAGACCTTGCCGCCCATCACCCCCTCACATGGCCATGCCTCTGAAGCAGCAGGGTCTGCTGAGCCCCACTACCCTGGGCAGCCCTGCCCAATTCCTGGGGGCTGCAGCAGGAACCACGGCTCCGTATCAGTCCCTGGGTCCTGTGGGAGTTTTCATGTATTTAGTGAACAAAATCACTAACTGCAGCCTTTTAGAAAAGCAGACTGGAAAAGGGGTGCAGACTGCAGGACGACACGGGTCCACAGGCCCCCAGGTTTGTTCGGAAGGGCCTCCCTTCACTATCGAGACCGCGATGCTCTCACCTCACGCCAAGTCCCGTGTTCCCTGCACGCGGGGCTGAAGAGCGGCGGTGATGAGCCCCACTAGATGCTGGGGAAGGTCGCACAGAGTGTGGCCGCGTGGGCCCAGTGGGGAGCCAGGCTTTGCCCAGGTCTGAACATCTCTGAAATGGGAGCTCGTCCACTCCTCGGTGCGGGGAAGGCCCATCCGGTCCAAGCCCAGATCTGCCGCAAGGCCCATGGAGCCTCCGTCATTGTAGCTGCCAGTTCCTTTCCTCCGCGCCAAAATGGGCCAACTTCTCCGACAGGGCGACTCAGGGACCCGCTGCCAGCCTTGGAGCCGTGGGCAGAGTTCTCGCACGTTTGCACAGCCCGAGGCTACCCCGAGGAGGCAGAGTGAGCCACACCTGAGCGCCGGGGCTGTGTCCTCTGGTGCTCCCTTTCCCCTGGAAGACCCCAGAAGAGTTCGCGGGTGTCCACTCAGCCCCACGACCGCGAGGTCAGCTCTTTCCAGGGACAGCGCCACATTTCCCAGGAGCTGGGTTTGGGTCTTACAGCCTTTGTCTGAGACCCCAGCCCACCTGGGAGGCGGGGGCTCGCATGCACACCGCTGCCCGGCGGCCAGCTTGTCTCCTCCCTCCCGGTCAGCCTCCGCCTTCTCTTGCAGGCTTCGCCGTGGCCCAGTGCATAAACCAGCACAGCTCGCCGTCCGTGTCCTCGCCGTCCGCCAGCGGGAGCCCCAGCGGCAGCGGGAACACCAGCCACTGCGACTCGGGAGCCAGCTCTGTGTCCACCCCTTCCGTCTCCCAGAGCCCCACAGGTATGGCCGAGGGCCACAGGGGCGCTTGGGCAACCCAGGGACCCCTCCCGTTGATTGCTGACACTCCCTCTCCCCGCTGCCACCGGTTTGAGGGCGCTGCCCCTCAGGGCGTGTCCTGTGTCCACTCTAATGTATTGCCCATGCCCACTGGTTTAGCCCCCACAGGGGAGGACTCGCTCCTTTGCAGGTTGCAGAGCTGGGGGTCAGGAGGGCGGCGGCTGAGCCAAAATCCCCCCATTATCACCTCCAGAGTCTTGGGTGTCCGGAGGAGGCGCCTCCCACACCAGACTGATCGAAGCCTGGCGGGAAGTCCGGTCCCTGCTGATGATATTTCCTTCCATAACAAACCAGTTTCCTCTTTAAGTCTGGTGAAGCTCAGGAGTGACCAGGGGTACCCCTCGCCCCACTTTGAGAGTCTGTCAGGATAGGCTACTTGTGTCTTACCTCCCGGAACTTACACAAGTGCACACATGGCAGAGACCCCACAAGCAGGAGTCTGGAGTGGGTTGTGGGAGTGGGTGCCCCATGTGCTCAGCTGTCATGCCCCTCACACCGGATGATCCCAGGAGTAAAGACCCCAAGCTTGTTTCTTAACCAGCATGGCCCCTCACGCAGACAGAGGGGAGGCCCGAGCAGGCGCAGAGGCCTTGGCCTCCAGGAGAGACATGGAGAAGCCTGACCTCATGGGTCTGGCAGGCCCTGGGCACCCCTGCTAAGGGAGGCCCTCGGGGACTGGTCCACATGCCCTGTGGGGACGCTTGGCACCCTTCGCTGTTCCCGAAGGGTCTCCTCCAGAGCCTTCACTCGCCGGGCTTCGGGGCTCCTGACCCCACTCTAGAGTCCTTCACAGAAGAGACATGTCAGGCGTGAGCCACTGGGTGCCAGAGACTCAGAGGGCCCTCGGCTGCCATCTCCCCACTTCTGGCAGGTGGAAGTCTGGAGTTTCCAGCTTCTGTGTTCCCCGGCGTGGGGCCCCTGGCACGTCTCCCAGCCTGGGGTCCAGCGCCCACCTCCTCCCATGAGCATCTGTTGCCCCCGTCTCCTGTTGACGTTCATGGTTCCGGGCGTCAGGGTCGCCTCCAGCCCTCACTTAGCACCTGCTCCTCTTCCTGCGGGGCCGGGGCAGGCAGGCGCCCTCCCTGGGCCATTTCTGAGGCCCACCCGAGGCTGGCCGCATGTCCGGGCAGTGGCTGCTGCCCGACCCCGGCTCCTAGCTGGGGAGTTCAGACAGAACGCCCTGCTCCGAAGCCGGGCCTCCTCTGGCTTTGGGCCAAAGTGCAGGTTGTGTGTCAACGTGCTTGTGTGTGCACCATGCAGTGCCTGCGTCTGTGTTGTGTGCACCCGGACGTGCACTCATGCTTGCCTCCCGGGGTTGTTCTCTGTGCCTTTCTTTCACTTTTAGAGGCACCGCCAACAGCTAAGCAAACTCATGAACCATGGACTTCTTTGCCTAAAATCGAAACCAGAGGAGACCCACATTCTCCAAATCCAGCCCCTGGGTGCTCACCTGTGCTGGCCCCGCGCCAGGCTCAGGGGCTCTGGCGGATCAGTCGGTTTCCGTGGCCTCCCTCGGGCCCTCCATCCTAGCCCACGCCACCCCCACTCGGTTCCACTGACTGCTTCTCTCGGAAGTGCAGGGGCCGTCAGCCAGACCGCCGGGTAGCCAGGCCGTTCTGGCGACAAGTGACGGTCAGGCCACTCGGGTGTCTGCTCCCGCTTGGGGCGTCCCTGGCAGGCCTGGGGAGGTAGGCAGGCAGGTTCCATTTTTATGCTGCCCAACCCTGCTGCCCGGGCCCAAGTGTTACGTGCACCCAAACATGTCCGAGGCCTGCAGACGCTAAAGTAACTCATCTTCCGATTAGCAGCTGGCCTCTCGGGCAGGTGCACCTTACTCTCAGCCGCGGTGACTGCGGGCATAGGTGCCTGGCCCCGGAGCCAGCCCCATCCCCAGGCTCATGAGCTGGGGCGGCAGGTTGCAGGACCTCCGGTCACTTACCTTGTGATGCCAAACTTCCAGGCCAGATTGTTCAACCTCCTAGCTCCTTCCAGAAAGCAGCACCCAGGGTTTCCGTGTTTCCCACCGGGCAGGACTTGACCAGATGGCTCCAGCGTCTGTGGGATATCCTACCTGGCAGGATAGGAGGGGGAGGCAGTTGTTGTCAGGCGGGTTTTTGCCCGTTTCCTGACTTGGCATGGGTCAGGCTTCTGTGCTCCTTCTCCCTGGCTGGGGCCTACCACAGTGGCCAGAGGCAGCCACCCTCGACCACAGTGGGGCGCCACGGGCCAATGCCTCTCCCCATCACCCTCCCAGCGGGGACAGCAGAGAGCAGCTGCCGCACAGCCAAGGGGCCGCTTGAGGGCACAGGGCTGACTCTTGAAGCGCACCTGTCCCTGTGCTTCCAGAGCCTCTGCATCCAGAAGGCTCCCTGCTAGGGAAGGCAGCTTTGCGGCCCACATGAGCAGATTTCTTTGCCCTTGAAGATTCACTTCACATGTCCAGGTGTTGGGGCGGGGGCGCGGAAGCACAGGTGTCACCCCACCAGGGACAGGCCGGTGGGCCACATCTCTTCTCCATGGTTTGAAACCTGGAGTTGCACAAAGTTACCTTAAAAAGCCCAGGGGGGCCACATGCTGTCTGCAGTGGATGCCCCCCAAGCTGAGCCCCGTGTGCAGGCATGGTACTTGGAGGCACTTTGCAGACACCCCCTCACGGAATCCTGCCCCACTCTACCACACCTGCATAGCTGAAAATCCAGGGGCTCTGGAAGCTCACACGGCTTGACCCAGAGGCAACAGCTGTGAGGAGGAGCCCAGTGTGAGCCTCAACTTGGGCAACCCACCCCACCCCACGTTCCGCTCCGAAACAACCAGTGGAACAGCCACACAGCTCCTGGGTCTACCTCGGCTGGCTCCCAGGGTGTCCCTGGCCTTGGCCTCGGCTTGGATCCTGGCCGGGGTCACTCAGGTGCACACTTCTCCTTCCCATGTGCCTGGTGCTCCAGCACCCACTGGAAAAGCCACAGCCTGGTCACAGGCCCAGCCTGACTAGGCTGTATGGGCTCCTGTTGAGGGGAGACCTGGTGGTCCCCCGAAATCAGCAGCAAGAGTAAACCCCAGAGGGCCACTTCTGCCAGCCCAAATGGGTTCATCCCCAAATGAGGGCATGAAACTGAGGGCCAGATATGTTTTCACGCTGTTGGGGACCATCTGTTTCCTGCCGGGGTTGGTTTGTAAGAGGCCCAGTGTCCCGCTGAGCCTGTGGCCCTCAGACCTACCTCAGTAGTTCCCGCCGAGCGGGCCTCCCTCTCGGCCTCTTAGTGGCCCGTGTCTGCATCTTATCTATGACTTTGGGTCCCCTCCCCCACATGTTAGCTTTTTCTAACTGGGTTTTGAGTCCCTACTACGTGCAGGCTCCGGGGACACAGGGCAGCACAGAGCATGGAACCTCCAGGCAAGCGGGGTGGGGGGTGGAAGGGGGTGGTTTCAGGGTTCATCTGTGACCCTCACAGATGCTCACAGACTATGATGAAGGCATATAGGGGGCTTCTGGGGAGATGTCCCTTCCACGAGCCCAGGAAGGATGTTGGCGCCCTCTGTGCCAGCAGCACCTGCTCCGCGTGCCCGAGACAGAATGTGGACACTTGTGAGGGGCTTTTCAGCAAGGGCTGTCCCTCAAATCGGGCCAAGAGATGCTGCAGGCTGCAGGGAGGGTCAAAACTGAATTCCTTGGTAACCAGGGGAACCAACCAGAAAGAGTGGGGAGCGAGGAGATTTTATCTGCAGGGTCAGTCGTTTACCTGTCTGGTTTTAACACCCGAAATGAGAGGCCACCTGTTCCCACCGTGCTTGACAGAGGAGCCGTCGGGCCCCCGGTCCCAGGGCAGAGCTGGGCGCCGGCTAGGCGGGCGCGCCCAGGAACCCGGCGGCGCGTCGCCCACTCGTCGGCAGAGCTGGCCTGGTAGGCCTCAGCTTGTTCCGCAGTGAGAAAATTACAGGGTTGAGTCAGCATATTTTCCCCCTTAAACATATTATGGTTTTGAGAAGCCGAAATTGTAGAGAACATATGGCGGGAAAAAGAAAATAGACCCAATTTTGGAACCAATTGTGGAACCAGTAGGAATATCTTAGAAAGATTTTCCGTGTCACGCCCATGTGCACACGCACACACGAGGCATATGCGCACGCGCACACCCACGTGCCCACTCACACCCAGTCTCTCCGTGGGATTCTGACGAGAAATCTGGCCCCTCGGCAACAAACCTGTGACCCACCCGAGCTCCCTCTCAGGCCTCTGCCCCCAACCTCCAGGCTGCTGTTTCCCACATGTTCTAGGAGGAGGATGGAAGAGTGTGTGTGGAAACGTAGAGTCTGAGTAGAGGGAGGGGCTGTCCCCATGTCCACTGTAAGGCACGCGGAGGCTTGAGCTGCGGCCACCTGGACTCATCCTCAAGGGTCTAGAGAAAGGAGGAGCTTGGTTCCCAGTGGCCCAGCAGCAGGAGCCCGCAGAACCCCCTCCCCACATCCCAGCCCACCGTGTGAACGGAGGCCCGCACCCCAGCGCCCAGCCCCATGAGGGCTGACTGAGAGCTAGCCATGCCCCTGACCGTGGCCAGGCGGGACTTTTATGGACAGAAACCGCTCGTCAGATGGGTGCGTTTTCCTCCCCAGCATCTTCCGAGGCACCTTTTTGTGGTAAAATACACACACCACAAAGTGTAGCCCCGTGCCCATCTTTAAGCATAAGTACAGCCCGGAGGCAGTAGCCACTTGCACCGTCTGTCCTGCACCTCCACGTTTGGTGTCGTCGCTCTGACTTGAGTCCGTGCTTCCTTCCTGGCGCCGATACTCTGGACATTTTTGCTCCAGTCGGTAGAACCCGCCCGCGGCCACACGGCACCTTGGCTCAGATCTTCCTGCTGCGGTGCAGTCTTGGTTTTCAAGGACACGGGTCCCTGGGCCTCATCCCGAGAGCACTGGCCGGCGGCCGGGAGGGGGATCGCAGGGTGCCCCTCGTGTCCGAGGCCCTCCCAGAACTCACAGGGCCACGCTGCAAGCTTTAGTGGGCGACCCCAGGGGCTCCGAGACCTGCTTTCACGAGCTGGGTTGGCTCCGGCCCTGCACTCACACAGCGTCCCCTCCCCAGACTCTCGTGGGGTACCCGACTTTCATCCTTCCCTGCCGGCTCACACCTAAAACTGGCAGGCGATTGTGTTCGTCCTCCCAGAGGTTTCGAACCGAGATCAGCTGCGCTGACGACCCCGTCTTTCTTTCCCAACAGGACCAAACTCACCGTCTTTACCCCGATTGAGTCCCACGCACGAGCCACTTGGTTCCTAGCTGTCCCGACCCCACCTGGTCCCAGGGAGCGGAGTGGGGGTGTCCCCGGCGTGGGGGGCTGCACTCCACACACCCGCTGTCACGAGCTCCCTCGGGGCACCCCCCTCCCCTCGCGCTCTTGTCGATGCTTGGTGTCCATTGCTGCTCTGTGTCCCCCTCCATGTCACTTCCTCTGTCCCATTGTTAAAGGCTTTCTATGATCTGTCGCTGTGTTTCCCTCTAGTCAGGAGTGGCAGGAAAGGACGCCGGCGAGTGTTCAGCCTGTCGGAGGCCGACAGGCACGGCGGCCACTGGGTTTAGTGCTTCGACCGGCAGCTGTCACGGCAACTCCCGCACGGTCCACGCAGGCAGGTCTCCTCCATTAGCCTCCGTGGGCCCAGCCGCCCCCGCCCTCCGCGCTGCACCCGCCACCCGCAGGGCCTGCATACAGGTGGAGCCCAGGGGGCCCCCAGGACACCCCGCGTGAGCCCGGGGGGCACCCGAGAGCCGCAGCGGGTCCCCTCCTCCCCTTCCCCCACAGGCCTTCACGGCCTCGCTTGTCTGAGGAGCCATCCTTTAAATCCCCCGGCCCTTTACCCCACGTCAGCCTGGAAATGTCCCCCAGTTTAGGCCACCAGGGTTGGGTGACTTTTCAAAAAGCAACCAAAAAGTGAATTAGCTTCTTTTTTGTCTTTTCCTTTCTCCCTGACCCTCCTCGAAGCTGAGTGATGGATTCAGCCACGTTGCAGCCAAAATCCTAATGCTCAGCCACCGTGGCTGGACTGGGGCGCATCCCCCTCCTTCAGTGCTCCAGACGCCCCTGCCCAGCCTCGGTGGGCCCCTCCCCGCCCCCGCCTGGCAGTCAGGAGCCTTTTGCCTTCTTTTGCGTTTCAAGCCACTTCCTCTGTGCTTTGCCCCCACTCGCTATGCTGTGCTGTGCCTCCTGCCCCCCTCCCCCGCCCACGTCACGCAGCCCCCACCCCAGCCTGAGCACCGCAAACCCAGACTTTCATTGGAAATTGCCACTCGCTTGACAAGGGTCAGCCAAGCCCCTGCCCCAAAGCTGCAGACCAGCTTCGAAAGGGACCAGCCTAGGACACAGAATCTGCTGCTGGGGGTCACTTTGGGGCAGGGCCAGGGAAACCTGGGGGTCTGGGGATTCCCGCTCCAGCCTCCCCTCCTGGAAGTCAGTGTTCCCTGACCCCAACTTGTAACTCAAGACTCTGGCCCAGCGGGGCAGCAGTAACCTTTGCCCTCGACAGGGACGTGAGCCCTTGCCGGCCCAGTCCTTCTCCCTGGTGGAAACCCGGCCAGGCTCTCCCTCTTCCCCTCTTGTGTATGGGGACATCACGTTCAGGAAGCAGTTCTGAGTTCCTAGGGAGTGCGGTGGCTGACGGGTGAAGAAATCAGTCTATTATTTCAGGGAAAAAACACCCCTTTAATAAAACTGTTAGTTCTTTTCCTAACGACAAAATCAGTTTTGTGCATGTGGTGTTGTTTGTTGGTTCTTTGTTTTTGACAACTTTCCCGCATCCTTGATTATCCTCACCCCCAAATGCCCCAGTAGGGGTGGGGGAAGAGGTTTGCAGCCTTTTTGAACATCTACATGCAAAAGCAGGCAGGGGGCCTCCAGCCGCAGTTTAGAGGAGCCCCACCCCAGGAAATGCTACGCAGATGTCTCCAGGTGGCACAAAAGCGCCTTTCCGAGGATTCGCCATTTCTGAGTTGCCCGCAGTGATGCAGTCTCCCCGAGGGGAGCTGGAGGCCCATGCTCAGAACCCCACGTCTGATGCCCAGCAGACCAGCCCCTCCCCACAGACTCCATACTGAAGGGTGCACCTTCGCTGAGGCCCAGAGAAACCGGGGTGCTCTCAGAGTGCTGCTCCACACGCCTGGGTGCGGCTCACCCCCAAATCACGTTCCGCTCGTGCTCAGCCACCCGCCCCGAACCAGGCCGACCCCAAGCCCCACGCAGTCGGTGATTTTCCCTGAGCCCATTTTTCTAAAAACAAAAACAAACAGAAAACCGTCTACGAAGCCGTGAGTTGAGCCCTGTCAGAGCCCCGACTCCCCCAAGTCTCGCGGGGGGCAGCGGGGGGCAAGCCTTGGGAGACTGGGTGTGGCCCTGAGCTTCCTGCCCGCGCATCCTCTGCCTCCTCATCCCACCTGTGTGCCCTTTATTTTGCTCCCGGTTCTTCCATCCTTTTGCTCTGTGTTCCATTTGTGCTTCTGTTTTGTTTTGGCTTCACGTAAAAGGAAAAAAAAGTCTGACGTTGTTGGACTCCCGTTGCGTCCCAGGACATTCCTAGCACCCCAGGCCCGGCATGCTTGCCCGCCCTGCTGCCCGAGGGCTCGTTGCCCCACGACTTGTTGCACATAAAAAATTTGCTTTCAAGCAAGAGACCCACAGCTTCCTTAGCAATGTTTGTAAATTACCACCCTCTGGAGTTGGGGAGATGTTTTTCCACCGTGGACCTCAGGCTCTCGGCTGGTTCACCAGGAAGCAGATGGGTAGATTGTAACCCAAACAAGGATTTTGAAGAGCACCGAAAAAAAGGCATGGCTGCTCTGAAAACAACAGCATCCGTCATCAGGTGGAGCCTCCCGCGTGGTTTCTCGAGTGGCCCCCACGGCCATAGCGCCTTCCTGGGCGCTGACTCAGCACTCAGAGCAGGAGACAAACCACATCCAAGATTTTGTTTTGGTTTTGCAAGCTGCAGAGAATTCCCTTTTTTTCCCTTTACTATGGCAGTGGGTTTCTTCTTGGGCAAATGCCACTAGGTGTAGACACCCAAGCCTCTTTTCCCCTGAACGCGTGTTCACCACCAGGCGGGGGGCCCTCGACTCACCCCAGCACAGCCTGCCTGGGCTGTTCCCCAGCACCCGGGAACTGCTTCCCTGATGCGCCCCTACCTTGCCTCACAAGTCAGGGTGGCCCTGAGCCCGACGGGCTCTCCCCCGGCCCTGTGGAAGACTGGATGGGCCAGCCTCTGTGCCCCAGAAGGAGAAAGCGGAGACAAGCTTTTCCCCCAAGAGCAGCCATCTCTTCCCTCCCCACCCACCCCCCAGCTTTCCCTGGGCCTGTTCAGGACGGGGCGGGGGTGCGGCGTGCGCAGAGCGTCTCAGAGCTAAGTGTGCCTTTGGTTTTTTCCCCTCGCCCAGATGACTCCCCGACGACAGAACCGCCTCAGCCTAACCCCCCCGACCAGTTGGTGATGGTCAGCGAAACAGAAGCAGAGGCCCGGCCCAGCAAGACGCTGGCTAGGAGCGCAGACGTGGAGACCGCCAACCTGTCCCCCAGCCTCATCCCCGCCCAGCAGCCCACCATCTCCCTGCTCTGCGAGGACACTGCCGACACGCTGAGCGTGGAGTCGCTGACCCTCGTCCCTCCTGTGGACCCCTGCAGCCTCCGCACCCTCACCAGCATCCCCCCGCCGCCCACGCCAGCCGCAGCCGGCACCGCCGCCCCCGGGGAGGAGGCCGCGCGCCCTGAGCCGGAGGCCGCGGCCGGGCACTGAGCCGGCCCTCTGTGCACAGGGCCCTGGCAGGGACACGCCGGGAGCCCCGAGCTTCCCCGAGGCCCCAGTGACCCTCGCAGCCACCTCTCCCTGCCCTCGGGGCTCTTAGAATTCAGCTTGGAGCCTCTTTGCGCACAGGCGGGGACCCGCGGAGCCCCCACCCCGCGACCCGGGCGACCCAGCAGAGGGGGCTCCGGGGCTCGGGGCTCGCTGGCCGGGTGGCAGGACGGCCGCTCCCAGCCCCAGAGCTTCTCCGTCATCGTCCCCAGTACGCGCAGAAGCAGCAGGCCAGGTCACTTTGAGTAGAAATTTGTAGAACTTAGATAAGCATCTCCTTTGGATATTTATTTCTGCTTTTGGCAGCAGATGAAAAACATTTATTTAAAAAAGTCTTTTAAAACCAATCCAAAAACACCCTCCGCCCTCACGTTGGATGCCGTGTGAGAAGACCTCGTTTTCGTTTTCCCTTGAACTTCCAGCGTTTTTGCTTCAGAGTCCCTGGCCTGACCTCGGCCGTTTTCCTCAAGGATTCTTTCTTCTGTAGGACTCGCTCACTCCGCAAGCCGGTGGAATGATCAAGTACCTTCTTGGAAAGCCTAGAATATTTTTTAAGCCAAACTAAAGAAGACGTATTCTCAGGTACACACAGAGCCGAGAGCCGGAAGCTTCTCGGCCGCGGCAGCCGGGAGGCCCGGCGTGACCTGAGGACCAGCCCGGGAGAGGGGCGGGAGGCCAGCTCCCGCTCCGGACCTTCCTCGCCGCTCCCCACCAAACCCAGACTGGACCCTCTTCAAGCCTCATCTCCAGTCGTTGACCCCTGGGTTTGACCCATTCGGGCCTAGAAGGCAGCACCCCCGCCGGCGTGATGGACAGAAAGGGCAGTGGAGGCCAGAGCAGCGTTGCCTGCGCTGGGGTGGAAGGTGAGCGCCCCTCGTGGGGTCCTCATCCTGGGGGCTCAGGCTTGTTTCTAAAGTGAGCCCGCGGCTCCCTCCTCCACTTGGGCTGGGCATGTGGGGCTGCTGCTCAGACGTCGTCGCCAGGCAAGCACCCGAGAGCCCTGTCCCCTCACCTGGGCTCGGCCCAGCCACCCCCCTGCTCTGTCCCTGCTGAAACCAGCGGGAGGCTCCCTGAGGCCTGGGCACCCGGAGTGTTGTGCCCGGGCGTCGGGAGAGGCCCCAACGGCCCGTCCACACTGCCTTCACACCAGCTGTGCTCCCAGAGGAGGGCCGTGCTCCAGGGCAGAGCTCCTGGCACAGACGCCCACCCTGTAGGTGCGCTCACCAGCTTCAACAGAGAAAAGTCCCTGCTGTGAGAGGAGGCCATTTTGATAGAAAATCAGGGGCCCAGAGGGAGGGGCAAGCCAGGACCATCCCAGAACCCCCAAAGAGGGAAGGCCCCGGGAAGGGTGGAGACCGGGGGGGAAGCCGGCCGGCCCTTGCTGTTGAGAGGAGACACTGGAGCAGCAAAATGAGAGAAGGCTGGCAGCTTCCCAGGCCTCACTGTAAGGAGCAAGCCCCCGCAGAGGGACCAGGCCCTCCCGAGCAACCCCGGCCGGCCATCCCAAATCCTGTGGCTGCTGAGCACTGAAGAAAGGCCCCTGGGGGGACCAGCAGCCGCAGCATTGCTGAGGCCGGGGAGCTGGACGCACACAGGCTCCGTGGGCTGCTGACAGAGTGGGGCTGGCAGGGTTGGTCCCGGGCAGCCAGTCCAGACAGAGGTCTCTGGTGTCGCCCAGAGCGAGGCAGAGCCAGGAATTCCTGAGCCCAAGCAGACGGCCGTGGCCTCCAACATGCAGGTCCTAGACGCTGATCATCAGGATCAGCCCTGCCAAAGCCATAGAGCCCGCCATCTCCACGTCCCTGCAGAGAAAGGGGCCGCCCTCCCCAAGTCCACCACTAGGCCCCTTGGGGTGGCCTAGTCTGGCAGGATTGGCCGCATGACCCCCTCAAACTTTGCCTTTGAAAGGTGTGAAGTCATTTCCAGCTGGGGCTTGAGTGTACCCCGAAAGGTCCCATGGGCAAGGCCAGGAGCACCCCCAGAGAAGAGCAGGAGACCAGCCCCAAGCCGCCTTGAGAACAAGGGATGGAAACCCCACCCGCCATAAGCAGCCCTTTTTCTGCTGCCCTTCCCCATCTCGCCTGCCCTGCCCGATGCCCCCCAGCGAACACCTGCATTAACAAGCCACGGGGCGGGGCGAGGGAGAAGACACGCCTCTTAAAGTCACACACGATTTCTCCAAGGTCTCAAGATGCACTGTAAAAAAACAAAACAAAACAAACATGGGGTGAACCAATTCTCATTCTCCAGATGCAATAAGTAAGGAATATTAATGTAGTCATGTTGACATTGGACATAAACCGTAAGAGGCCCTTGTGTTCCTGTGAGCTGAGCATATGTAAATCTCGCCCCAAGGAGGCGCGGGGCTGGGAAACCTTCTTCTGGGCTGTTCCAGGGAAGTACCTGCTCTCGCCAGCGTGACTCACGCTTCTTGGGTACCGAACACCAGGGTGGAAATGAAAACTGGGACTTCCTTGTAAATCTGAACTTGGCAATAAAAAAGTTACCAAGAATGGCAAGTGGCTGGTGGCGCTGTGGCCCTGGTCCGTCAGACGGGAAGGCTGTCCTTGTGACCTTTGGCCAGAGAGCTGCACGCACTGCCCTGGCCAAGTGGTCCCCACTTCCTATGGGGGGTGGGGGGGAAGCAGCTGCCCCCGCCCCGCCAGGTGCAGTGAGTGAACTTGATCTGCGTCCTGCATCCCTCACCTGTTGGGCAGGTTCTCCCCCAGGCCTCAGCTGCTGCATGTGCTCCAGCCCTGCCTCACAGGGCCCGCTCTGGAGGGCCCCGGAGCTTCTGGTTGCTGCTGTGCTGTGCTTGGGGGTCAGGGAACACAGGAAGCCCCCCACCCCACCACCAATGGCAGGGTGATGCTCGTGCCAGGGTGGGCGCCCTCCCAGAACACACTGACGTGTACCAGCATGAACTCAAGAAATGCCTGGAAATGGGTTCACAGATTCTCACAGATGCTCTGGCTTAAACCTGGCCAAGAAAAATCCAGGACCTCCAGAGCCTTGGGGGTAAACCCTAAATCGAGCCCAAAGCATCACCTCTGCATGCCCGGGGTGGGGGCTGCTCCTGAGGGTGGGGCCCAGGGGGCACTGGCTGCCCCAGCCACCCTCCCCACCTGACCCGGCCTATCCCTGGTCAGCTCCTCCCAAGTCTGTCCGTGAGGCCACACAGTGGCCTGCTGGGCCGGGGTCCCCCTGTAGCACCCCAGTCCCATAGCATCAGGGATCCTCAGGGAGCAGGGGACGAGAGCCTGGGTGGAGGCGAAACCAGGGCAGGGCAGTGGGGGGCTGGGCTCTCTTCATCCAGAGGCCCCCTCAGGTGGTGACAGAGACCAACAGTAGCATGTCCCTACTTAGTCCTCACGTGGGTCGCTGGGTCTTGGAAACTGACTCAAAGCAAAGCAACACCGGACGGAAGCAGGGCCTCGTCAACGGCCTCATCCTTTCGTTCACCGTGGCCGGGGTTTGTTTTCTCTCAAGGTTGTAACAAAACAACATCGAGTGACTGGATGTCATTCATGGACCTTTTGTGCCAGGAGCCACAGGGCCGACACTGTAAGGTCTTGCTTGCTTCACACTGGAGAAACTGAGGCCCAGCCAGTTTCCACGAGCTTCCCAAGAGTCTTGCAGTGCAAGCCCAGACCCGCTTGCTCTGTGCTGCCCTTGCAGGCCTGAAACACCCCTGCAGGGCCAGCATCCCCCGGTGGTTTATGGAGAGAAGAGGGACAGCAGCTGCTGTCAGCCGTGAGCCAGTGTAGGAACCACCTGGAACACTTGTCCATGATCCAGAAGCACATGCCACCCCGGACCTTCAGTGAGACCTTGAGACAGTACCCAGAGGGCCCCATGCACCATCCGGCTTTTTCCTCCTGCCCCCTCGGCCTCCGGGAAACACAGCTTTTCTTTGGGAGGTCAAGGATGAGGCCAGACTGTTGCTCACCCACGTGGCCATGGCCACATGTGGGCCTGGGTGTCTGTGTCTGCGAGGAAGTCCAGGACCCGGCCTGCCTGGAAGGCAATTAGGGTTGCTGCAGGTCAGGGCAGGTGGCAGGGGTTCTGGGGGGACACAGCATAGGACCCTCAGTGGCAGCTTCCCTCACACCCCGTCCAACCCAGGTTCTAACCCAGGAATGGCCTTGGGACAGTCACCTGCCTCTTCCAGTCTCAGGCTGGGCAGCCCCTCACAGGTTTTAGAGGCTTCACCAAGAACATTGTGTGTCCTCAGAAGCAATCCCGCATTTGAGGCCACATCCAGGGCCTAGCCAGAGTCTGCCTGGAGGGCACTCAGGTGGCAGGCCTGCCCGCACAACCTCTGATGGCACCTGGAAGGGGGAGGGCAATGGGCAGCATCTTGCCTGCAAGTGACCTCATGCCTTGTACTCAGGGACCGCTTCCCAGCCGCCGCCTGCTGGAAACCCCCTTCCCCTCCTGTCCTGCCTCCCCGTGGCACTTCAGGGTGGTGGGAAATAACCTTCCATATCTCAAGTGCTTTTCTCCAAAGGAAGACAGCTCTGAATCATCAAACCAGGAACACACAGGGCTTCCCGGGAACTGGCGTACGGATGGAGCAACGGGAGGCCTACCTTGACCTCAGGGCCAAGGGGTCCACTGCCTGGATCACCTCAGCACCCCACCCCTGGGCCCCTCACCCCTGGCCCTCAGCCCGGCTGCTCTGGGCACACACACCCCCATCCTCCTCCTGGTGGCCTCCACCAGCTCAGCCGGACTGCCTCTCACCCCCCACGGTAGCATGCGCCCCCGCAGACACACACTTAACACTCAAGGGTCACTTCCTTGACTCCTGACCAGCTCATGAGCTCAGTCTCTAAAAGGGAGTCTTTGCTGCTGGCAACGGAAAGCCAGTTCACTTGCTGTGTTTGTTTCCCAGGGCTACCATAGCACGTCGCCGCAGGCGGGGTGGCTTAAGAACAGAAATTTATCCTCAGTGCTGGAGGCCAGAGGTCCGGTCAAGGTGTCAGCAGGTTGGGCCCCAGGCTCCGGGGCCTGCTGGCAGTCCTTGGCTTGTGGCTGCGTCAGTCTGACCTCAGTTTCTGTGTCCACGTGACCTTCCCTCTGCATCTCCTGTCAAATCCCACCCCACCCCCAGTTATAAGGACACCAGTCGTTGGATTCAGAATCTGCTCTGATCCAAGATGACCTCATCTCCAGACCCTTAATTACATTTGCAGAGACACTGTTTCCAAATGAGGTCACATTCGCAGGTACTGGCGGCGAGGACAGGGACCTATATTTTTAGGGGTCCATGTATTTGCCAGAAATTAAAGGTACCACGAAAGTAAATACAATAAAAGCAAACCCATGTAATTAAACTCTAGCCGGGTGCTGGCCTGCCATGGCTTCTGGGCCCCAGGCCCAGAAGGGGGACTCCAGCCAGTGGTAGAAAACTGCAGCACCCAACCAGGAATTTCCTTGGGCAGGATCAGAAGGGCTGGCAGAGGAGAGAACCAGCTCCGTCTGGGACTTAGCTATTGAAGTCTGTGTCCTTGTACCCCTTAAAATCACCCCCCAAGCGCCAGATCAGAGATGCTCCTTGGCACATAGCTCACAGGTCACCCTATGGTGCCAACTGTGGATTCTTTTTTCTGTCTTCCTTCTCCAGTTGAGTCACAGCAAGGATTATGTCTGGTTTGACCCAGGCTTCCCAAGGCTGGATACGGGGTTTGGCGTGCTATGGGCTCTCTATGAATATGTGCCAGATGGGAGGGGCGGGGGGGGATTTGGACGGATGGACAGGTGGGTGGGCAGGAGGAAGGATGGACGAGAGGATGCAATGGCCGGCCGCAGGTTAGATGGGGCTGCACTTGAACTAAGTCCCAAATTCCCAAAGCCTGAGCTCCATTCATGTGTCTTTGCCTGTAACCCGGGCCTCACCCTATTATCTTCACTCTGGTGTCTCCCAGGCCTTCCCGACACCAGGAAGGCATCTCAGGAGGAGTCTGCCAGGGCTACATTGACAAGGACAGGAGCCCTGGGGGCGCTCCTTTGCTTCTGTCAGAAATCGTGTCCCGCCGACAAAACCACCCTGGGGTCTGCGCTGACACGGCCGCTGCTGGCAGCTTCGCACCCGCCGGAGCTCAGCGGAGGCAGGTGGGGCCACGTGCAGGCCTCAGGACAGCAGATCAGGTTCTCGTCCCTGCAGGTCACCGCTGCTCCCAGCCACGTGGCCACGGCATGTGGTCAAAACCGTTGTGTAGGCGAGGCGGGGCAGGAAGCGGAGCGCTCAGCCGGGCCTGGCAGCCGGTCCCCTTGGCCAGCAGTGAATTGAGACGGGGCCCAGGCCCCTCTCAGACACCCGGGCCAGCATCTCTGTGGTTGGGCTGAGCCATGGGAGTTTTTTTGAGGCTCCCAGGGGATTCCGAAGGGCAGCCAAGGTGAGAACCGCCCCACTTTCCCTGGAGGGCCCCTCCCCCGCTGCTCCTGCTGCCACCCCGCCCTCTGGCCCGGCCGGCCAGTCCCTGCAGTTGGCCTCTTTCCTCTACCAGCTCCCACTTGTTTCCTTCCCGCCACTTGTCACACCTGGAGTTACTTCTGCGGTTTGTCTGATGTGTTCCAAACCCCATTGTTTTTGCATGGGGACCCCGAGAGCAGAGCCGGAGATGAGGACGCCGCTGCTGCTGGTTTATGAGGGTGCAGGACCGGGGTGGGACCCAGGAGAGTGAGACTGATGGGGAGAAATGAGGAAAATGGGCACGATGGGCTGGTCCCTGCTGCGGGACGCTGGCACCCGGCCCAGAGGGGTCCTTCTGTGGAATTTTGAAAAATGGCCGCAGAGGCCTCTCCACTGAAGCTCAAGCCCAGCCAGTTGAGATGGTCCAGGCCCGGGATGCCCTGGCTCCTCCCAGCCCCGCCTGCAGCCCAATCAGCCCAGGCAGCTTCCCAATCAGCCACTCTTTGGAGGACCCTGCAGGAGAGGTCTGCTGCACCACGTGGGGCAGCTCCCTGGCCAGGGATCGAACCCAGACCACAGTGGTGATAGCCTGAGACTTAACCCCTGTGCCACCAGGGAGGCCCCAGCTTCTCTCATTCTACCTGCTTCCTCCAGGCTGCACCCAAAGCCGCTGCTGACAGCAAATAGGGAATACAGGCCTCGGGAATGTTTTCTGGGCTCCTGGGGCTGGGGATTAACTGGTGCTCACAGAGGCCCTTTCAGGCAGAGGCAGGTACCCAGCATCCCAGGGTGGGGGGACAATGGGCTTTGGAGGGATTGGGGTGCATCCCTGCCTGCTCTAAGGAGGTTAGAGAGGAGCCGTGCCTGTCCCGGGTAGCTGTCCCCTTGGGTGGACACTGCAGAGGCTCCCACTTTTACTGTTTGAAGCCACCCCGTAGTGGCCTCTTTGCACAGACACCTTCGTCCACCTGTCCTGTTGTCAGTCCTTAGAAGAGCATCAGGACTGCCAGATCGTAGAGACATGAAGCCTTTTAAGGCTCTGGCTAGAAACTGCCGGATGACTTTCCAGAAAGGCTGGACCATTGACACTCCTGCCAGCAGCCCGCCATCTCACCACAGCATCCCCAGCGTGAGGAGCCAGCTTCTAACCCTTCCCCTTTTATAGCCTGACCCGCCTCCTCTGTGAGGCCTCCTGGGGTTCCCCTCCTCACATGGCCAGTGGCCGCCTCCCTCCCCTTGCCCCAGGGGGACTGGCTCTGCAATGCCCCAGCCTGTAGGTCTGAGATTCCAGGGTTGGGAAACCTCCCTGGAGCCAGATGAGCACCCCTACACCCCACCCTGCCCTGTAATTTGAGCCTCTACTACCCTCCAGCAAGCTTCCTGAACCTGAGGTTGACCTGAGGATCTTTTGCAGAGAAGCAACTGAGGCCCAGTCCAGAGAGGCTGAGTGACTGACTCGAGGTCACACAGCGACAGAGCAGCGTTGTGGGCACTTGCAGCACGACAACTCCGCTTGGCAGGCACTTCCAACAGCCAGATCCAGCTAAGTGACCCCACGTCTAGTGTACATGTACCCCCCAAATAGCCCTGCACCTCTAGTACTGTTACTGCCCCTGCTGTGGGATGTGGCACCATGACCCAGGGTCACCCAGCTAAAAGTGGCAGAGCCTCTCAGAGGCAGAGCCAGGAGCCCCCACCCCATGCCTGGACCGGGCCCCTCACTGGCCCCAACTGCCCCCGACAGGCCCCACCCACCCCTTCACCTGCCCAGCAAATTCACTGGAACTGCTGGGCACCCATCCTATCGTGGTGTCTTCTCCTGAACCTGTTTATCTCTGGCACTTTATTGCTCTGGCTTTCCTGTCAATCCACCTGGGTGTGAACAGCCCTTTTGAAGCAGCTGCTGCCAAAATACCTTGGGAACTGCACCCTCGGCCAGGCCTCCATGGCATCTGTCACTTACAAGTGCCCCCCCACCCTTCCTGAGAAGCTGTAGCAAGTGGGGGAGGGAGGGGCTCACTTCCTCCACCCATTAAACATTCACTGATAAGCACTGATTAAGCACCTGCTATATACTAGGCGCTTGGCTGTGGGGTAGGGAGGAGGTGGCACAGCTAGAGACAAAACCCCAAGCCCCTGGCGCTGGCCTCTCACTGGGGGAGGCAGGCAATGAAATTTTAAGCAGAAAGATCCGGGAAGGCTGTGCTGAGAAAGGGCACATGGAGCGAAGATGGACGATGGTGAGGGAGGGATGGCTGGGGTAAGAGTAAGCCAGGCAGACAGGTGGCCAGTGCAAAGGCCCTGGGGCCCACAGGAGAGCTTGGGGGCTGCAGTGGCTGCAGAGGAGCTCAGGGAGATGAGCGTGGAAGGGAGTCAGAGAGAGGCTGGCACAGACAAGAGACAACTGGGGGGACCTGGGCTTTTCTCTGAGGGAGGACTATGAGGAGAGACAGGCCACACCACATCCGAGGTTTCTTCGCAGTCTGAATGGAGAATATTCTAGATCAGGTAAGAAGAAAGCAGAGGACAGGGAGAAGGCAGTTGCCAGAAGCCTGGCTCACCAACCTGAAGGGCCCTGTGGCTCTGCCCTAGAGCTCTCACAAACACGTGTGTAAATGTGCACATGTGCATGAACATACTTGCACACCGTGTGTGTGCTCACACCACGTCCCCACAGTGCACACGTGTGCACACCTTGCCTCATCCTGGTCCCCACTACTGATCCTCGGAGCCCTGACCCCTGTCGCTCCCCTCCGCTGCTTCCCAGTGCTTTCCTCCCCTGGTTCCCGAAGTGCCACAGAGGTGGGGGAGCACAGTGGGTCCAGCGGGGCGTGGTGGGCAGGGTTCACACCCCGGTCTCTGCCCACACTGCATCCCCAAGAGCCAAAGAGAGGGGTGTGTGAGCTTGGGGGCAGTGTGTTTGTCTGCAGAGCCAGACCCTCCACCTCAGCCCCCAGCGATCTTCCAAAACCACACCTCACACCCCCCCCAGAGACGCCCCAGTGACTCCCACATGCCTGCAGGCCCCCCCAAGTGAAGGATACTGTTTGGGGCAGGAGGGAGGCTCCGTAGGAACCTCACATCACAGGAGAGAGTCATCCCATCTGTTCCCCCCCAGCACCCCCTGGTCCTTCAGGCTGAGGCAGAGTCTCCTCTGGGTGCCGGTGTGTTCAATAGTCGCTTATATATGCGCGAACCTCTCCCTTTCTGTGGTACAAAGAAGCCCTCTCCCCACCTCTGGAGCCAGAACTGCTTTCTTCTATTTTCCGTGTGTGTTTAGTTTCTTGCTAATGCGCTCAAGGCCAGACCTGCTTCCCTGGCAGTCTTGTAAAACATCCTTTTTGATTGTAATTAGTTTTTCAAAGGGTTGGGTCTAAAATAGATTGGCTGTGAGCCGTCACCTGCACCTGTCAGGATGGCTCTCGCCAAGAAGACGAGTGATGACATGCTCGGAGGAAGTGAAACAAAGGGAAGCGTGGCGCCGGCACAGGGAGTGGAAGCTGGTGCAGCCACTGTGGAATACCATGGAAGTTCCTCAGAAATTTAAATTAGCAATTGCTCTTCAGGTATTTATCCAAGGGAAACAAGGTCACCATGTTGCAGCGCCATCTGCACCCCGTGTTCACTGCCGTGTTATTCACAGTAGCGCAGACACCAGCCCGTCAGGGTCTGTGGCTGGATGAACAGAGACAGAAAACGTGACCTGCAGCGAGTGTGGATGAACAGTGGGTGTTTCTGAAACGCATGTGAGGCGGCTCCTGCAGATGTTACAGAGCACGAGCACACAGACCTGCATGGCCACCCATGGGGTGGCCTGAAATGTTGTTAAGCGACTCCTGACTGTAGGTACACTGTGGAATACTATTCAGCCATGAAAAAGGAAGGCCTGCTTGCCATTTATGACAATGTGGATGGAGCTGGAAGGCTTTGAGCTAAGTGAAATAGGTCAGAGAAAGACAAATACTGTAGGTCTCACTTAGATGTGGTATTTTGGGGGAAAATGTGTAGAAAAAGAAATGAGATTTGTGGTTACCAGGTGGAAAATCAGAGACCGGCCCTCTAGCCCAAGAAGGGAGGACCAGGTGGAGCCTAGAAGTTCAGAGAGGGTAGAAGGAGTGCAGCTGACCTCAAAGGAGACTGGTGTCCAGCTTCTTGGGGAATATCAGGCACCTGGAGGTGGGCATGGCCCCAGGACATGCATAAGCTGAGGGAGGGCCTGACTGCCCAGCCTGGTTCCCACCATCTGTGAGGGGCCCGCAGTAGAGCTCGGAGCTGCCACGCGGCCCTGTGGTGAGGATTCCAGGATGCAGCTGGAGACCTGGCGTCTTTGTATCCACCTAGTCAGGCCAGTGGTACAAGTCTCAAACCACAGTGGCTGAACACAGCCAGGGGTTAGGTCCCACTGGGGGGACACATCCCCGTGGAGTGCTGGGGCCCTGCCTGTCACAGTGACTCCGAGCCCATGCCAGGGACTCCACGCAAAGTCACCAACTCAACACAGGGCTCCTCGGCGTCCCTGGCAGTGGAGGAGAGCAGGGAGGAGCCCACCAGTGTGGAAGGGCTTCAGCCCAGAGCAGCCACTGCTGACTCTGCAGGAAGCAAGCGGGAGCACAGCAGGGGGAGAGAAGAGGGGTCTGGCGATGTCACCCGAGAGCCTGGAGAAGCCAGTGCTGGGCGCAGGGACACAGGTGGGCCAGGAGGTCCAGTTGCATTCTGGAATCCTCAGCACGGGGCTCCCAGCTCTGCTGCGGGCCCCCATGGGCGGTGGGCACCAGCTGGCAGGTGGGCAGCAGGGCTGGGTGGGACCATCAGAGGAGCAGAAGGGCTCTCTCCCACCAGAATGTTCCCCGACAAGGGAGGGATGCGGAGGAGGGGAAAAGGCAGAGTCCCCCGCTAAGAGCTGACTGGAAGAGACTAAGTGTGGCGGGGGCTCTGTCACCAGCAGGATCCAGGGCCTGCCCCGCCCAAGCGCCCGCCCTCTTGGCTCCTTCGGACCTGGGAGGCAGGCGTGGCTCCGGCCCACTCACAGAGGCTGGGTCCGGGAGGCAGAGTCCACCCAGCGCTTCTCCGCCGGGTCTCTGGCGCGCGGCCAGCATCACCCCGGTACAGACGGGCAGACGGAGCCCAGACAGGGGGCGCGACCTGCCTGCGGCCCAGAGCTGCTGCGACAGAGAGCCGGCCAGGACTCCGGACCCAGCCCCTCTGCCCTCGGAGCCCCCGCGCCCACCCCTTGACCTCGCGTCCTCCCCGCACACGGGGTGCCCAGCGCTGCCACCCCAGCCCCTGCCCGGGAGGGACCTGATAACGGAGTCCTTGGTCCAGCCTGGGCGAGGCCAGGATGGGCAGGGCTACCACTTCTCTGAAGGAAACCTCCAGGGAAGTGTTCCTAGACGGAAGGACCACACCCGTGTTTACCTTCCGCAGGTGCCAGCCACCAGGCGGTGCGCCACGTGTCGGCCTGGGGGGGGCGCGGCCCGGCAGCGGGCAGGGATGGGGCGGGGCTAGGGGCTAGGGGCGGGGCTAAGGCGGGCAGGGCGGGGCTATGGGCGGACGGGGCGGGGGCTAAGGCGGGCAGGGCGGGGCTATGGGCGGGCGGGGCGGGGCTATGGGTGGACGGGGCGTGGCTAGGGGCGGGTAGGGCGGGCTAGGGGCGGGTGGGGCGTGGCTAGGGGCGTGGCTAGCGGGGCGCCTCAGGTGAGGAGGGGCTGGGGCGCGGGGGCGGGGCTGGGGCGCGGGGGCGGGGCTGGGGCCGGCCCAGCAGGAGGCCCGGTCGCCCTGGCCCCTCTCAGCCCCACACCTGCACAGCTCCTTCCGCCCGTCTGAGCCGCGGGTTCCCCGTCTGACTCACGGACACAGTAATCAATCCTTCCTTCCCGGAATCTTGCAGATTCCATGAGGCCACACCGGCCAGCGCCCGGACTTTCTCCTGAGGGCACTGGGAAGCCCTGTGCCGGGCTCGGGGAATAAAATATGAGTAGACTGTGGTTAAGGTATAGATGTGGATAAGTGCATAAGAAGAAAAGCAAAGGGTTTCTTGGCCCAGCAATAATGAGGGACCCGGGGCAGGATGGTGAGTGGCAGGGGTCAGGCAGCACGTGGCCTGAGTGGGCTGGGACTTTGCCCACCTGGAGCCCCATCACGGAGGGGAGCAGAACAGAGGGCCAGCAGGATGGCCACACCCTGAAGGTCCCCTTCCCTCTGCCCACCCAACCAGGGTCACAGCTCAGACCTGGGGGGTGGGGTCTGGAGACACTGAAAGCATGGGGGGTCTGGTAGGCCTGAGGGTCTGGGGTGACACTCACCTGGTTCACCCGAAGCTCAGGCCAGGGCAGCAGGGGCCAGCTGATGACCCCCTGGAGCGTCAGCCAGAGCCAACTCAGCCTGGCCCTTGGGAAACTCCTGTCCTGAGGCGTGTGGGATGCCGCCCGGGCACCACCGCATGCACCCATCTCCCCCTGGAGATGAGCTCATCATAAGCTGTGGAAAAAACCTGGGCAGTCCCGCCTGTGAGGGGATGGTAGTGGCACCCCAGCAAGCCACCCAGGTCTGGGCCTCTGCCAGCACGCCCCTGCCCACCCAGCCTGAGGTCAGTTTGAAGAATTCATGGAAGGGCTGAGTTGCCTCCTCTGGGTCCCTGAAACGAGGAACAGAGAGGGCCCACCAGCAGTGGCCAGATGATGGGGACATGGAAGTCTCTGGAAGTTGCCCAAGAATTGGAGGGAAGGTGCACAGAATGCAGATGTGGGAACCTTGTGTAGCTTCTTGGGACACTGGACCTTCATGAGGCAATTCTCCAGGAGCCGAGAGTGTGAGAAGCCAGCGCCAGACGCTGGGACACGGTGGACCACAAGGTCCCTGCCCTCATGGATCACATTGAGCATGGGATTGTCCTGGTCATGGGTCAGTGTTGGAGTCCTCTCAGACTGTTACAGGAGCACAGAGGAGGGGTCCCCAACCCAGCAGGAGGAGAGGCCCGGCATAGGAAGGGACAGTGACATATTTTCTAGAGATGATGTAGGCCTGGATTTGAATCCCGACTCCACCTGGCAGTACTGAGTTTTCCTGTGCCTCAGTTCCCCCTCTGGGTAATGGAAATAATAATAGCCCTCCTCCCGGGCCCTGAGAGGCCTGCAGGAGAAAAGGCACTTGGCAGGGCAGCGCGGGGAGGTGGCCACAGAGGATGGCTGGGTTTATTACTAATGAATGAAGATGACTCACACGCGTGAGCCACCAGCATTGATCTTAAGTGATGAATGGCCAGAGAGAAATGAATCAATGGATGAATGGTTTGGTACCTGCAGCCGGGAGCAGAGAGGTGGAGGGGACCGAAGCCCTGAGTCAGAAAAGAACAGGTTGGAGACTCTTGCTCCCCACCGTATGGTGCACACCTGTGACACCCCACTTAATCATCCCCTAATGATTATATGCTGAGGGGCAGGACTCCCTGAGTCACCTCCCTGCAGGCTTGCCTCCAGGCCCTGCTACTCACAGTCCACTCCTCCCACCCTCCCTGGCAGGCAGTGAATCAGGGCTTTTGGGGGAAAATGAGAATCAAGTCTCAGCAGGATTGTTCAGAACTGCCAGTCAGGGGCTGTGGGCTGGGCTAGGGGGAGGGTCTCCTGGCACCTCTCTGGACAAGGGAACCCCTCCTGGGTCTGCCAGGTTTGAAGATGCCTGGGGTGGGCTGGGGAGGAGCCCCTGCCCTGAGCCTGTCCTCTGGGGATTGAGACCACAGTTGACTCACCAGGATAAACACAGCTTTCCCCTGCTATCAGAAAGCAGAGCGTTGCCTGGAAGACTTTTGGAGGCCGAAATGGTATAGATCAAAGAAGCAATCACTGCTCGTTTATATGGCAAATGTTTGTGCAATCCCAGACCCCCAAAATAACCTCCCAAATCGTACCGGATAATACATAAAGCCTAAAACCATAGTGACCTATGGTGAAAGCAGGAATGTGGTGAGATGGCCTATACAGGTCATTCTGGGGAGGGTGCTTGGGGGGCCACCCTCACCACTCGGGGTGCCTCGGCTCCTAGAAGAGCTGCTCTGGAACAGACTCTGTCTGCTGTTTTTCCTTTTTGCCTTTTGTTGTAAGAGCAAAACTCATCTTTGGGTATTTCGGTCAGTGAGAACAGCTACTGATGTAGAGCTTTCCTAAAAGTGAGGTGGTGTAATGAGAACTTTCCAGAGCTGGGGGGAGGGCACAATAGCAATGATAGTGAAGAATTTCTGGACCAGGCACTGGGCCCCTGGCTGCTGTTCATTCCCTCCTGCCATCCTCATCTATCTCCCTTGAGTAGGTACCTGAACTAGTCCATGAATCTGCCCACGGTCCCCCTGATTTTGACCAGAAGTGACAATCCCGTGTGTCATTCACTGAAAGCATCTCCATATCCCCATTTTGCAGAAAACTGAGGCTCAGAGAGGTTGAGCAGCCAGGTAAGGAGTCTCAGAGGTGGGATGTGCTGTGTCCTCAGGCCTGGGGAATTCCTGGGGAGCACTTGGAGGGGAGGGGCAGAAATCAGGAGGCTGTGGGATGACAGATGGCAGGGAATTTGGAGCCAGGCAGGGGTTGGTGCAGCTGGAGCTCAGGTGGGGCTCCTCACCCTCCTGTAGGCTCTGACACCCAAACCAAAGCTTCCGCAACTAATTTGCCTATGAAAAGGAGCCCCTGCTGAATCCCGAAGGGGGTTCTTGCAGGCAGCTGATGGATGGTTTTCTCCCCCCAGGGTGTCTTTCTAGAATGTGGTGATTCCAGAGCCAGAGGCACCCGTGGAATCAGCCCACCACCCCAGGTGCTTTTGGGAAATTGGAGGCCAGTCCCCCTCCAAGAGATTCTAGTGTTTTCTGAAAGGGAACAGATGGGAGGCGGCAGCCCCGGGCAGTTTCTCTTTCTGTCTCCTAGTCATGCTCAGCCCTCCATACTCACCCAGCACATGACTGTCTCTGGTCTGTCCAGTGGACACTGTGCTGGGCTCTTTCCCGGCCGTCAGGAAGCCAAGTCAGAGGTTGAGTCAGGAGCCCAGGACCACACGGCTCTCGGGCGCGGCACGGGGGCCGGAACTCAGAAGCAGGGTGTCCCTGCCCTTGTTCTGTTGGCCGCACCCACCTCAGCTGCCTCCACACCTGCTCCTGGAAGCGACAGGCTGGGTTAAGTGCGCTAGAGCCCGTCCATACCCGAGACATGCCCCCGCCATCCAACGGGCATTTGGAGTTTTGCTTCCTCTGGGAAAAGGCTCTTGGTGTTTGCTGAAGGAGGGAGGCCAGGGGGCCTCCGCGTCACTACGCTGTCCTGCCTCAGCCGTGACAGAGCTCCCAAGTCCTGGGAAGGGAAGTCTCGCTGAAGACCGTGGGGTGAGACAGTCCAGGTGGGTCAGAGTGGGGATCCCCGAGTGGCCGACCCCTCTTCCTGGGGTGCCTCCCCTTCCACCCTGTTGCCTGTTGGTCTTTGAGACCAGCTCAGACATCCCTCCTCCAGGGAGCCTCTCCCAGCCAGCACATGACTTCCTCAGCCCTTCTCTGGAGTCCTCCAATAGGGGACGGCCTCCAGCTGTCCCCCTCAGCTCTGACCCAGCCAAGTGGGGCTCGTTTCTTCCAGCTCAGACCCTCCACAAGGGCTGCTGGACTCCGCTTTACACCCTCTTGGGGGTTCAAGGCTGCTCTCCCTTCCCGCGCCCTGTCCATGGCCCTCCGTCGGCCTCCTCCAGGCTCCCTCCTCATATCATGTACAATTGTCTCCTTTCTGATTGCTGCTGTCAAGAGGCCCAAAGTGCTGTCTCCTAAAGGAGATGTGAGCTCCAAAATCTCAGCATTTGTATGGGGCCTGGCCTCGGTTTCTCATCCTTAACACCACTGAGGCAGGCGTGCGTGTGTGCATTGTGCCGATGGAGAGACTGAGGCCCAGGGATGCGAGGGCCCTCAGGGCACTCGGCACTGGTGAGGCTAATCCCCAGCCTGGTCCCCAAACTCCTAGTTTCTGAGCCAGCTCAGCACTTTGAGGCCTCGGGCCCCACCCAGCACCTGTGGAGGGCTATCTAAGAAAGTGACTTCCTGGCTCAATTGAACTTTCGGGAAAGGATCTGGTGGAGTCTGGGAATGGAAAGCGGACAGGTAGCGGACAGGCACACTTCCTGCAGGAGGAAAGTCTGCCTGTCACTTCTGGGAATGCGGCAGGCTTAGCAATAATATGGTGCACTTTGACCCCAGCGGAGCCACCAGCTGTCACTGGTGACAGCCCCCCCTTTCTTCCTGGGGGACGCAGCTGTCCTGCTTAGCATCTCCATGTCAACGTCCAGGTGTTCCTATCTGGCCACCTGTCTGGCCACCAGATGGGGTGCCCAGCTGGGGCCTCTGCCAGCTGTCTGGAGAAGGGGTACAGAGTGGGCAGCCCAGTCTGGGTCATCCAAGCTGAGCCCCACAATGGCCTGGCCAGGCCTGGCCTGGCCCAGATGATGCAATGAGTGTCCCATTTCCTGTTACTGTGGCTATGCAAATAGGGGGGAAATCAGGGCCTCTCATGGGGCAGGCTTCCCGGAATGATGGCATTGATTGTCCTGAGAAGCCTGGCCCCAGAGGGGCCCCCACAGGCAGGGGGGCATAAATGGCTAAGATCCCTTTTCCTCCTGGTGCATCTCTTGATGCCAGAGCCTGCAGGCCATGTCCGCTGGCCCCTTCAGTCCAAACCTGAGCCGATAAGTCATGTGGCCAGCCCAACTGGACCAGCCTTCCTGGGAGAGAAGGGGGTCGGCTTCCACATATCACCCCTGCAGCCCTAGATCATGAGGTAGGGCACCTCATGGTTGGGGAGAGCAGGAAGCAGAGTTGGCCTCTCTGGCTCATGGTCCCTGTCCCAGAGGTTACCGCACCCAGTCCCCCCAATTTACAAATGAGGAAACTGAGGATATCACACAGGGCCAGGGACTCGCCCAGAGCTTGCTTCTTTCCCACTCACCCGACACACCCCAGCAACAGAGATAGACTTGTGCTTGCCACCAGAAGCCTGCCAACCCTCTCCTGGCCCCCACCTCCTTGCCAGCCTCGGGGACCCACTGAGCCTGGCAGGTGGGGGTCTCACCAGGCCCCTGCTGGCCTCTTGCCCAGCTCGGGCTGCCCCTGAGGTCACCAGAGCCACTCTACTGCCCTGACATGGAGAGGGGCCCCACAGACAGCCTATAATCGGGTCCCCCACACTCCAGGTGGCCTCAGCACTTGGCAACCTTGCCTCAGGCATTTCCCCCAGGGGTGCCAGAACGCCCGAGAGGTCCTCTTGTGCCTCTGTGGCTCTGCTCAAGCTGCTGCCTCTGCCTTTATTTCTCTAGCTCCTATTATCCTGCCAGACCCAGCACTGCCATGTCCAGGAAGCCTTCCCAGATTCCCCCAGCAAAACCAGGTGCCTCCTCTGAGCTCCCCCAGCCCTTGTTCATGTGCCACCCTGAGATGTCACTGTTCCCTTAGCACCTGTCTCCTCCACTGGTGGGGGGTCCCCGAGGAGCTGGCATAGAGAAAGTGGGGCCATGGGAAGATGCAGAATGCAGACAGAGGTAAGACAGACATAGGACATTCAACCTTCAAGGCTGTCGAGGGCTGAGGCAGAGGATGTCTCTCCCACAGTGGGGGCGCTTGGGTCAGGAAGACACAACTTTGGACATCTTTGAGTCCCACCCTCTAAACCCCCTTCCCACTGTTTAAGAAACTACCCCTGCCCTCCCCAGGTCCGGGGACAAGGCTCCTACTGGAGGGGCCCAAGAGGCCATGCCCACCTCCCCAGACTCCTTTGCTGCCGGGTGTGGACGTGTGACCTGGGCTCAGCCAATCAGAGATACGCACGCTGGAGTTTTGATTAGGAGCTGGTCCTGCAAAAATGGATCATGGGAAAGTCTTTCTGGAGAGAACTTTGGCAACATCAATTCCCAGGGCAGCTGTGGAGGAGCAGGGGCATCAACAGACCAGCTCTGGTGCAGCTGGGCTCTTGCCTCCCTTGTCTGCCTTCTTTTTCATGCGAGCCTCCTGGGGTTCAGTGAGCACCCCAATATGTGCTCAAGATGTCCTTCTTCTGTTTAATGAGCCACCACTGCATTCTGTTATTTGCCACGAAGAACCCCAAAATCTCCACCGTGGACACCACTGGAATCAGTCTTTAAGGAAAAGTCAATGAAAAAGGGAGTGCCCCACTTGCACCACCTTATAGGTAAGTAACAAAACCCAGGAGTGCTGGCTGTCTTAGGGATGCTATCCCTCCTTGGACATTGAAGGGCTTTCTAGAAAGGAGGTGATGAGAGGCAGCTGCAGCAATTTGATGGGCTTCCTGGAGTTTTCCCTCTTCCTCTGCCTCCCTGCACCCCAGAACATGAATGAGGCACGTGTGACCTCAGAATGGCCTGAGAGCCTGGGTGCCGTCTCTCCCTCCTGCCCCAGCTCCAGCACAGGGCATGCCTTGCAGACCTGCCCAGCCCTGTGAGCACCGGAGCCTTCGAGCGTGACCCCTCCAAATCCCAGCCCCCGGCCTGAGCGTCCGCCGAGATTTGGTGGTGGCAGGTGCCCGCCCCTCAGCCAGTCCTTTGGCACAGCCTCCTGCCCTGTCTGTCCATCCGTCTCTGTCCCCAGAACCACCAGCCTAGGCCATTCCACCTCTTCTCACATAGTGCCCCGGCCCTCCTCCCCCCAGAAACTCCCAAACCCCTGTGGACGCCACACACAGTGTGTCACGGAGAACCCCGGAGTTCCCGTGGGCCAGCCTGGCATTTTCAAAACATGATGCCCCGATCCCTCCCGCACGTGCTGGCAGAGCAGGGCCCAGAGGCAGGCCCTCGGCTGGATGGAGGACGCCCCGCCCACCCCTCTGAAGGGCAGGGGCAAGGGGGTTGCGTCCAGGTTGGTTTCATGTTGCCAAAAGTGCCCCAGCAGCTCGCAGTCCAGAAGGCTGGTGCTCCGTGGCGGTGCAGCCCCCGGGAGGAGGAGCGGGGCGGACCAGTGTCCTCCCTGGCCCGGGCCGGGCGCAGCGGAGGCCGGGCCATCTGCACAGGGCAGAGGGCATCCATGAGCGCCTTCCAAGGAAGTGCCTCCCAGGGGGCAAGCCTGGTCCCAGCAGAAAGCATGAGTCACGGCAAGGAAAGCAGAGGGCGCCTTTCCCCTCACAAGGCCAGGGGTGCCTTCCCAGGTACCTGCCCCAGTCAGGATGGCAACCCCTCCTCTGGCATCTCTACCTTGATTCCGGAGCCCGTCCACCCCAGAGGGGCCAGAGGACGAGCCCCTTTGGCAGATGGAGACAACGCTCGGGACCAGCCAAGGTCCTCGGTGGCGCCAGCCTCAGCCCGGCTTCCTGACAGTTTCTGCTCTACCAGGCTGATGCCCAGGCTTCCCACGTGGGAATTCCCCGTCCCTCTCCCCTCCCCCGGGCACCCTGCAGAGTCATCATGGCGTGTGGCTGCCAGTCATCCAGCGGCCTTCCTGGCACAGGACGGGGAGAGAGCCAAGCTCTGGGCAGACTGAAGACCATGAGCCCCTGACCTCAGGGCTCCCCAGCCTATCCCTCACCCCTCTATCCGTCCACCCCAAGCCATGCCTGGCTGGTGGGCCCCTGCCTGCCTGCCCTCCGCGCTGTGTGTCCCCGGGCAAGGCCGGAGTGTAGGGTCCCCAGCCCTGGGCGCACCCCAGGGCCACAGAGAGGGTGTGCCTCCTTCCGGAGCAGGTTTTGTACTTGCCCACCGGGCTTGGGTGGAGGGAGTAGGTGACAGGCTTGGGCTTCCTGGAAGTCGGGGCTGCCCCACCCATGGGGGAAGGATAGGGGCAGGTAGGCAGGCGATCCGCAACTGGGGTCCCTCTTTCTCCCTCTGGTCTCCGCCCCCACCAGCCTTCTTAAGCCTCTTACCCAGCTTCTACTCTGGAAGGCTCATTCAGCTGTCCCCTGGGGCCGCCTACCCAGGCTGCCTCCAGAAGTGAGAACAAGAGGCCCAGAGGGGTCTTCCCAGTGCCTGGTCTAAGGCAGGATCTTTGAAGCCAGATCTAGTCAATATTTACCCCACAAGTCACCTTTGACTGAGCATGACCCCCATAGTTGCACTGTGAGCCTCATTTTTCAGATAAGGAAACTGAAGCTCAGAGAAGTTAGCAACCTACCTCAAGGTGCACAGCTCCTACATGCCAGGGCTCCTATGGGGCTCTCAACCCCCACCCTTTCCTAGTCTCTGTAAACCTGTGTCGTAGGTTCAGCTACACATACAAGGTGGCTCTGGCAGTTTGAGAACTATTTGTGGAATGAATAATTGCAGCTGCTACACTCTGCTGGCCACCTAGACCACGCCGAGCCCTGTTCTCGCTTATTTGCATGTAGGTGATCTTTTTGAAACGATGGTTCAAAATGCAAAAGGAACAAAAGGGTCCCTCCCTCCTTTGTCCCTCAGCTACCCAGTTCCCTCCCAGATATCAGCAGCTGGTGTCTCCCTGGAGAGGAAGTTACCGCATCCACGCAAACATCAGTGCACTACCCATACTGTATTGGTATATTCCTGCCTAACAGCTTAGTCCCCAAGCCTAGCAGCTTAAAATATTGATCAGCCTTTATTATCTCAGCTTCTGAGGCTCAGAACTTTGGCAGACCAGTTTTTTGGCTGGGGCTGCAGTCATCTGAAGGCTCAACTGGGACGGAAGACTCGACTTCCAGAGTGGCACCCTCATGCGGCTGTTGGCAGGAGGCCTCGGTTCCCCACCACATAGCTGCCTGGGTGTCCTCACAAGTGCCAGCTGGCTTCCTCCAGGGCAAGTGATCCAAAAAAGGGCAAGATAGAAACTGCAGTCTTTCATGACAAAGCCTCAGAAGACACTCATTTCCTCTGCATTGTTAATTGCACAGGTCAATGCTGGTTGATGTGGGAGTCCATATAGGGGCATGATTCTCTAGGAGGTGAGAATTATTGTGGGTCACCTGGAGGCTGCCCACCATCCATATTGTTCTGTGCCTTGTTTTGTCTTTTTTTTTTTTTTCATGAGCAATGGTTTCCAGAACAGTTCCATATCAGCATGCCGAGAGAGACTTTATTCTTTAACTGCATGTGGGTACACCGTGATTTATCTACCTGATCCCCTGGTGAGTGCTCACCTGAGCCCTTCCTGATCTTTTGCTGTTACTGCCATGACTGTCTTTGCATTGGTCCCACCTGCCTGGAGGAGTGATGCTCAGGGACAGAATGGCTGAGTCAAGAGGTCTGTTGCTGAGCAAACAGAAAAATCTTTGATATTTCTTGGACTGAAAGACAGGGTTCATATATCCTCTTCTGAAATTGGAATGGACTTTTGCTGAATTTGAGAGAGTTTATTGCAGAAGCAATGCTTTATAACATCCAAGGCTGGGTCATAAAAGACCATGCAGTTTCCACCCCGATTCTTGTTACACCAGCTCTTAGAACCCTGCAGCTCCACGTAAGGTGAGGTGCCTGGTGAGGAAGCACAAGACACACAAAGAAGCCATATGTTAGCACATCAGTCGACAGTCCCAGAGACACCCAGCCCTTGAGTGATGCCAATAGGGGACTGAAGACACCTCCAGACATCCTGAGTCACTCCCCAGCTGAGACTTTAGACTTCATGAAGCAGAAACAAACCACAGAACACTGGAATAAAGGGTAAGAATATTTGATATTTGTACCAGGCACTTAACACATACCTTAGCTCATTCTATCTTTCAAACATCCCTCAAGGCAGATGTTAACAGTCCCATTTTACAGATCAGGACACAGAAACTCAGAGAGGTTCAGCAGCTTGCCCAAGATCTGATAGCAGATGACTGAAATATCTGATACACTAGCTTGGGTTTTTCTGACTCCACTCTCACCCTTTTACCTGAGCATAGGTCTGTCTACTGAAGGAGGGGAGCAACTCACTCTACTCCATGCACAGACTCAACCATGTAGAATTTCTAGATCTGAAGAACACACTGAGTTAGATCAGAAGTTTCATGCCCAGGACTCTGGAAACTATTTTTGGTAGAAACCACTTGGGAATTATGTATTTACTGTTCTTGTCAATGTAGTTTTCTCAGGAGGGAATGTATAAACTCTCTGTTCTTGCCAGGAATTCTGTTCATTGAGAAATTTTGATTGGTCCGATGTTCTAACCAGCAGTTAGTGACTTCTCTAACTCATTAGCAAACGTAGGAAACTACTACTTCCTTCAGTCAGAGAAAAGCTCTCTAAACCTGGTATTCTGTCCAAGCACGGCACTGACAAGCATCTGGAGATTCCCTTGCCTGGATGGTTTCTCCCCTACTGGCGATGGGCGGTATTGCAACCCAGCTCTATTAGACAGCAGGTGAGATGATGCTTGAATGCAATCATTGGAACCGGAGCTGGAGCCTTCAAAGGAAGACTCAACCAAGAGAGAGCATTGCATGGTTAAACCTACAGTTTCAGGAGTCAGAATCCAGTTCCTGTGTTCAAATTCCTGCCTGCCATATGACAGCCAAGACAACAGAAACCACATAAGGTATTTCCAACAAAGGAAATAGTGACATGAGTAATGAAGCTGAACAGGGGGTGGGGAGACCACCAAAGATTAGAGCCAGCTGGAAGCCACCACCACCCCTTTTCATAAAGGGAGAGAATAGAGAGACCATCTTACCAGAGCCTGTTCCTGGGAACAGGAAAGCCAGTGGAACTGTTAGTGGGAGGGACTTTCCCATGGGAGCTGGTGCCACAGAGAAGTCTCCTCTGCTGCCAAAGATGCCACCTAACCCAGAGACAGGGCAAAACACACTGCTTCCCACTCGCCAGTCCCTTGCCCTGCTTCCCATTGACTGTAGCCTGCTGGAAGCCAGGGGCCAAAGCAGCCTGGGAAATATCTCTGCTCACCATACAGAGGAGAGCAGGGGATGGATCTGAGAGCAAACAGACATGTTCCTGACACAGCGTCTCTCTAAATGCCACCTTGGGCAGGAGACAACGGGCCAAGTGACCTCCTCGGTAAAATGAGAATGCCATCCTCCCGCAAAGACTTGTGAGGCTGAAGAGAAGTCTTCCCAGAGAAAGCGCCCAGCATGGAGTTGGCAAGGTAAGTGAGCACTGCAGGCCGGGTGGGCTGTCAGCGGGGACTGTCCCCACAGGACCTGGCCCAGAGATTATGCTGACGGGTGGGGGGGGGGGTGGTGGGCACCAGCTCTCCAGCAGTGCCGTCCTCCTGCCTGTCTGCCTTTCATACAACGGTGTCCCAGCTGAGGCTGTGCTCTCTGCTGTGTGTGTGTGTGTGTGAGTGAGTGTGATAAAGTGGGTGAGTATGTGTCAGGGTGTGTGGAATGTGTACGTGTGGTATGTGTGTGATGTACAAGTGTGTGTAAGATGGTATGTGTTTGTGTAAGGGTGATATGTGTGCTGTGAGTGTGTGGAGTGTGAGAGGGTAAGGTAAGGTGTGTGTGAATTTGAGTGTGTGGTATATGGGAGTGTCCCATGTGCATGTGTGTGGCACAGGTGTGTTTGAATGTTTTTGTGGGAGGGGTGTGAGAGTATGTGGCACGTGAGGGTGTGGTGCGTGTGAATGCATTTGTGTGAGTGTATATAAGGGGGTGTGAGAGTGGAGGGTACAGTGTGTGTGGGTGTAGCATGTGTATACAGTGATTGTGTGAATGCACTTGTGTGTACCATGAGTGTGCGTACTGTAAGTGTCCGATGTGGAGGGATGTTGTGGGTGTGAGTGGACTGTGCAGTGAGGGTCCTACCCTCCATCCTTCTTAAATCAAGTTCCAGAAGGACCTTTTGAGATGTCTGCAAAGCACACCCAGCAGAGTCCTAGTCTCAGGGCAGGGATGGGGGTCTAAGAGGAGACCCCGGGTTCTTGCACTTGAGTCTAAGCTGCCTCTCGCTGACTGTGTGACCTCGGCAGCCCACATAACCTCTTCCGTGCCTCAGTCTCCACATAGTAAAATGGGGGATGAGAACCGGAAGGCTGTGAGGATTCAGGGCTAAGTACTGAAAAAGGGCATGGAGGCTGGGAACTGCTGGAAGGCAGTTGCTGCTATTATTGTCAACCTTTCCCTTTTAAAGCTGACTTTGGAAAGAGCTATCTCTATTCCGTGAACTTGCAGAATTTTATCTTGCCTTTATCCCTTATTGAATTTATCTAGTGTAAGGAAGTGATAATAACGCCTCCTGGCAGGAAGAAAATCAGCAAGGCTGGTCATAACCTGTTGTCCCAGAGCCCCAGGGAGTCATGCACCGCTGGGGGAATGGATATTATGCAACCTTTCTGGAAAACTGAGTGTCTCCTGAAACTAACCATTTACAACCCCAAGCTCCAGCAATCCTGCTCCTGGGGAGGAATCCACAAACCAAATTCCCCTACCCACTCCCTCGGCCATGTAGTCTCAGATGCATGGCTAAGAAGAACCCTGGACTGAAGAAGGAAAGCACATCCACCATCAGGATGAGGGGGAACTGTAGCACAGCCCACCGTGGAGTCCTACTCAGCGGAGAAAAAGAACAAACACTCCCTGTGGGAAGGGTGTGGAGGAAGCTCTCAGACATCATGATGAGGTAAAGACGTCAGATACACAATATCACACAGCGTGGCTCATTTCCTCTGAAGACAAAATTCATCAGGGATGACAGGAACCACACCAGTGACTGCCTCTGGTGGGGAGAAGGGGCAGGCGTCTGATGGAAGCTTCTAATGTGGTAGACAGTTCCTACCTCATGCGAGACCCAGGTGATGGCTCCCTGGGGGTGCAGCTACATCAAAATATGCCAAGTTGTGATTGCATGACAATACTGATCCTATGCTTTACCTCCATAGGCTGCTGAAAATAATTTTTAAAACATAACTGATAGATTGGAAGATCATTGCAAAGAAGCACCGATACCCCTACATCCTGCTGAGTGAAGGAAGCTTATGATTCCGTTCACAGGAAAGGTCCAGGGTAGACAGGTGCAGAGAGAAGAGGAGGAGATGAGTGGGGGGTAGAAGTGACTGTGAAGGGCTTTATTTGGGGGTGGTGAGAGTGCTCTGGAACTAGATAGCAGTGATGGTTTTAAGTGAATGCACTTACTAAATGTCTCTCAGCCTCACATTTTAAAATGGTGAATTTTAGATTGTGTATTTGACTATACTTTTTTTTTTTAAGCAATTGATGGTAAAATCAAATATTCAGACCTCACTCTTACCCATCTCGGGCCCCTGCAGGGGGTGCCCTATTTTCTCACCTTTGCTGGTGAGGAAGCTAGAAGCAGAGAGGTGACAGAAGGTCACACAGCCTCCCAGCCCCTGGCAGGGGGCCGCCGGCGAGCAGGGAGCGTTCCTGGAAAGCAGGCAGCCCCAGTTCCTTGTAGAGATCACAGGAGCCACAGCATGGCCCGGCCAGGGCAGAAGTCCCCACGCTGGACGCTGTGACACTTCCCCTGGGCGGGCAGGGGAGGGGCCCGGGACTCTGGTCTCGCCTTGTCCTGAACAGCCTGTCCTCGCGCAGGCTGCTTCTCGGTATTCTCGGTCGCCAGGGAACAGCCTGTCCCGAGGAGAGTTTCCTGTCACCTCCCCTGCCGCCTGCTGGCCACAAGGTTGCTACCCCCACCCCACCCCTTTGGGCTCTGGGGCTCCCGCCCTGCAGGGGTGAGAGTCCCTGAACTGAAACACCATCACAGCTCCAGGGCCATGCCTCTGCCGACTCCCCCAAAACTGTTGCCTTCTAATGAACCCCAGTGATGTTTGGCCATGCGAGAAACGCCTAAAACTGCAGAAACAGAAGGGATGCCCCAGACGTGGAAAGAGCTGTGGGGAACAGCTCCCCCTCTGCTCTCCCCGTATCTCCCCTTTCTTCCCCAACTCTTCCTCTCTCCTCTCCTTCCCTCTGTCCTTTCTCCTCCCCCCTTCCTGCACAAGCATTTATTGAGCACCAGCTGTGTACCAGGCACCCACAACTCCAGGACTGGAGACACAGTAACAAACAGAACCAAGTGTCTGCCATTTCACATTTACATTCTGGAGGGACTTTCCATGTGTGTGTGTGTGTGTGTGTGTGTGTGTGTGTGTGTGTGTGTGTGAGAGAGAGAGAGAGTGTGAATTCTCTATGTGTATGATGGAGAATACAAGCTGTGTGTTGAGCTCTTTCTCCGAGCTCTTCCCTGGGCTTTCCATATATTCACTCAGCAAACCTCAAGCCACGGCCACGCAGCTGGTGCTCTTCGCTAACCAGGGCCCAGGGAGGTGAGGTGACTTGCCCAAGCTCACACCGCCGGCAGCAGAGCTGTTTAACCAAAGCTGCTTAACCACCACCCTGGAAGGACGCTAGCCAAGGCGAAGCCGCTCAGAATTCCTCTGCGGCGCAGGGGCTGGCGCGCAGGGCTGTCTCCCCTGGCAGGACTTGGGGGGCGGCTGCTGATGCTCAAGTCCGCGTGGAGTCAGCCGCGAGAGCCCCTCTTCCCTTCGCCCCAGACAGCCCCTTCACCCCAGTTCCATCCCCCTAGTTTGGGGTGTCCACTCTGGCCACCCAAGCCAGGTGAGGCCTGCCCGTGTGAACAGAGCCCCCCAGGTCCCCATCTGGCCGGGTTGTGGGGGGGACGCCGCCCCCTGCGGGGCCCCAGCCTGGTTTCTCTTTCTGGCGGCTGTAGTCCCGCTCTGTCACCGCAGCTATTCTCGACCTCCGGCCCCTTTCACTTTCTGCTCTGCCTCTTCCTGCCAAGGTGGTTCCCCGGCATCCCCTGCTCCCCTCGCCCGCCCAGCCTTCTCTCTGTGCCCCTCACCGGGGCTGGTGCTGGCCCAGCCGGAGCCCTAGAGGAGGCCAGTGCGGGGTCCAGCGAGGGAGATGCCTCCCCGGGCGCGTGGCCTTAGCCAGCCTCTTCCCCCTGAGCCGCCTTCCCATCTGGAAAGTGGGGGCTCTTCATGTCTACTCGGCAGGTTGTTGGGGGATGGCCCTCCCTGGGAATCTCATCCTCACACGGTCCTGGTGCATAGTAGGAGCGCAGGTGTCCTGTCCCCCGCTGGCTGCCACAGCCATTCCCGACCCCCATGGGCTGGGCCCCAGGAAAGGAAAGGAACCAAAATCGGGCCTGGGGGAGAGGGGTACACCCTAAGAGCCGGGTTGGGGGTACCGGTTCTTTTCTGCCTTGGATGGCCGCATCCCCTGCCTGGCCTCAGTTTCCACATATGTAAAGTGAGGCAGCGGGACCGACGGATCCACAGTCACAGAGCAGAGTGACGGAGGCCGGGCTAGAGGAAGCCCAGTGACCGTGCTCTTGACCCAGGCGGGGAGAGACAGTGGTTCGGGAAGGCTCCTGGGTGAGGGGATACCGAGCTGAGTCTCAGAGAACAGTGTTCACAAGCCACAGAGGTGCAGACTGAGAAGTCAGCAGGTGCAAAGGCCCAGGGGCAGAAGGATGGGGGAGGGGCTCTCACAGTCTCGCTCCTCCCCACGCAGTGGCTGGAAGCTTCAGTTCACAAGGCCGTTCTCATCTGACTGGGGGTTTCCTTACCCATCTTTGAGCTTCCTGCATCTAGCATGGAAGCTGCACGGAAAGGCCAGGAAGATGTAGTCAATGAATGAATGGCTTTTCTGCTCGAGAAGACCTAGCCTCCCTTGAGTAGCTAACGGGAAGAGGTGGCTCCTGCCTGTAGCAGTCAGCTACTGCTGCATGACGAGCTGCCCCGGACCGCAGTGAAGGACAAGTAGGCACTACTGCTCCTGAGGCTGTGGCTGGGCTGGTAGCTCTTCTGGCCTGGGCAGGGCTAGGCTGGTCTTGCCTGGCATACTCCTGCATCCACAGTTCAGCAGACGGGCCTGCTGGAGCTGGCTGGCTCAGGTAGCCTTGGTAGGGTGGGTCCATTCCACTCCGTGTGGGTCTCAGGATCCAGCAGGTCACCTGGGCTGTTGACAGAGGGTTGCAGAGCCCTGTGAGAAGAGAAGCCAGAGGCACCTCGAGGCCTCAACTGTTGAACACAGCACTCATCCTGCTTAGCTCACCGTTTCTGCGGACTGAGCCCCGTAGGCTCCCAAGGAAACCAGAGCAAGGACCTTGCTTTGGCATGGATCTGCGTGGGGATGGGGAATGGGGCCATTTTCTCCCCAGTCAACCTGACATCCTCTCCTACGCATTCTATGTCATCCAAGGAAGTTCCAGGCCCTGGCCAGAGATTGTCTCAACCATAGGCAGGTAGCCCAGTTCCGCCACTAGACACTAGGAAAGCCTGCCCGGGATTTCTGGAAAGGCTTCCCTGCTCCTCAGAGTGAGCCCCAGGGAGCAACAGCTTTTCTTCTTCTCCCGGATATGATGCCTGGAGCTCCCTCCAGGGCCAGCCCCAACCCTGATATGTCAGGGCTGAATTATGGGCCTGAGGCTCTGGTGGCCTGAGGAGCTGCTGAATCAACTGGTACGAAAGCCCGGCCCACCTCTTGGAGCCTGTTGAACATGATCTTACATTTCCAGATTCTTTAAGCCACTTTACAACAGGCTTCCTTTTTCTTGAACCAACGCAACTTCAGTGATGACCTGGGACCTCTCCTAGTGTCTGCAAACCCCCTCAGTTAAGCAGACCAGGTCAGAGCTGGGCTCTCCAAGCTTTTCTCTTCAGCGGTGAGTCCACAGAGCAGCCTCCTAGTTTCGGCCTCCCCTTTTGCATCGGGACCACCCCCCACAACTGCACCAGGGATCCTCAGCTCCAACAGCTGACCCAGCAGCCACCCAGCTGTTTTCAGAAGATCAGGGTTCTACTGAGTTGAGCTCCACCACCCCCCTTTTTTTTACTGTGCAGCACCAGGCAAGTCTCTTAACCTCTCTGATCTCTCTTAGATCACTCTTCCATGAAATGAAGAAATGAAACTGGTCTTTTGCATGGTTACTGCTTAATGAACAAGTTGCAAATATTACAGTAGCTCTCTCAAGCAATGAAAATTTGCATCCCAATGGCTTTTTATAGTTTCCAATGTGCTTCCTAGTACCTAAGCAATAATAACAACAACAGCCAGTAATTATAGAAACAGACAAAGTGCTCCATGTCTTCTCGTTTCATCCTCCCAGCAGCTCCCATGCTCCCATCTCACTCAGTAAAAAAGTCAAACTCTTCAAGGATCACAAGTCCCTACATAATCTGATACCATCCTCACCTCTGTGACCTCACCTACTCTTCCTCCCCTCTTTCCTTGAACATGCTGCCCCAGGGCCTTTGCACCTGCTCTAGCTTCTGCCTGGCATGCTCTTTCCATACCCAGAGGGTTGACTCACTTCCTTTATACCCTGCTTCTCAGAGAGGCTTTCCCTGATCATCCAAATAAAATAGCAACCGGCATCTGACCCCTTCCAGTCCCGGCCTGTTTTACTTCACTCCATTGCACTTATCTCTATCTAACGTGCTACTAGTGTGGCCTCTCCTTCCCGCTGCTACGCAATAAGCCCCTGGAGGGCAAGGGACTTGGTCTACTTTTGTCACCACTAAGAACCCAGAGCTAGGAAAAGGTACACAGTAGGTGCTCAGTAAATGTTTGTTGAATGAATGAACAAATACCTCCCCTATGAAGTAGATACCAGTGTTATTTGTTCTTCCAGTGGGAAGGGCCTAGGGTAAGAAACTCACTCCAGCCACACACTAGATGGAACCATGGAAGAATCTAACTTGGAGCCAGCAGATGCAGGGCCTAGACTTGAGAGCCAGCACTCGCTCCAGCCCTGGCTCCGGCCTCAGACTGTTGGTCCCCTCTCACACATCTCCACCCCATCTCTGCCAGGCCTGACGCAGGGCCAGACCCCAGAGTGCCCTTCCTGCTGGCACTTCTGTAAAGTGTTATCTGTCCTCTGATGATGGCATGTGACAGGGAGAGCCATGGGGGCCTGGAGTGGGACCGAAGGTCACCAGGAGTCAGCTAAGTGGACAAAGGACTTTCTGAACCGCCAACTGGAGGTGACAGGAAGGAACCCTGAGGGACTAGGCCAGCCCGAGGGAGGATGGCTCAGGGGTCTGGGTGGGGACTGCTCCATACCCAATGTCAGCCCCAGACCCTCCCCGAGCTCCTGCTCTGGGCCCCTCTTGCATGAGCCTAAGATTCAAGGGATGATTAAGACAGAGAAGAGAGAGAGAACTGGCAACAAAATAAGTTTCTTCAGAGCCCATGGATGCATACTAGGTCTTCGTGGGGTGTCATTTTTATTTCATTTTTAGCCTTATCCTGATTCTTCAGGTGGAGAGTATTTTCCCATTTCACAGATGAGGAAACTGAGCCTCATGGTGTATAAGGAACCTTCCCCAGGTCACTTGGCTAGGAAGGATGACATTTGGGTTGATGGCAATGACAATAATAATATGAGTCCCAAAGGCAGGTTATAAAGGTCATGTGGCTTCTGCCATGGCCCTCCTTGGCTCACTTGCTCTGGGGGAGGCCAGCCACCATGTTGTAAGGACACTCAGGCAGCCCTGTGGAGAGCCCATGTTGGCTCTCACCTCCTGCCAACAGCCATGTGATTGTGCCACCACAAAGCAGGTCCCCAGCCCCGGTCAAGCCTTCAGATGGCCGCTGCTCTGGAATTCCTAACCCACAGAAACTATGCAGGATAAATGTCCAAGATAAATGTTTTAAGCAGCTGTGTGCATTTTCTATTGTGGCATGATAAATGACAAACTTAGTGTATCCAAACAACACAAATTATTATCCCGCAGGTCAGAGGTTTGGTACAGCATAGCTGGACTAAAATCAAGGCATCATCTGGGGGTCCAGTTTCCATCTGGAGGTGCTGGAGAAAAAAATCTGCTCCCAAGTTCATTATCAATTTTAGAAAAATTCAGTCCTTGTGGTTGTAGGATTGAGGTCTGCTGCCTTGCTCGATATCAACCACAAGCCCCTCTTAGCTCTAGAGGGGACCTGCATTCCCAGATGGGTTGCCCCTCCAGCAAAAGTTCATCAAATCCTTTTGGGGCTTCAAATCTCTGGCTTGTCCCAGCTGCAACTAGAGAAAACTATTTTTTTTTAAGATTTATTTATTTATTTATACAAGCACTGGGTACAGTCAGAAGCGGGGGAGGGTGAGAGAATTCAGCAGAGCCAGAGCAGGGAGCAGAACAGGCAGACCGACGAAGTACACTGCTGAGGGGAGCAGCGGGCGGCAGGAGAGGTCTGCACACCATGTGGGACCTTCGCCCGGCGGCCGGGCATAGAACCGGCGCTGCAGAGGCTGCGGACAGCTTTGCAACCCAGCGCGAAACCGCTGTGCCACCGGGGAGGCCCTAGAGAAAACTATTTATGTAGGACTCACTGTGTTGTAGAGCAACCCCGATACAAAACGGGGTGCCTGACTGTGGGTCCTCACCCGCGCGCTTAAAAGGACTTATCAATGCTCTACTGCAGGCACACGCGAAAGGTTCATAAAAGGTTTATTTACAAGGGAAAGGGAAATGAGGAAATGGACAGCTCTGGGAGAAAAGTGGGAGACAAAGTTTTAAATGAGTCCTACCCGATCCGCCGATCAGGAATCCCAAAATGGCGCTCTCAGAGTTGGCCGCCAGCCAGGAGCGGTGAAGCCAGGAGGCGAGCGATCGCGAGCCAGCCACCCCAAGGCCCACGTGTTTGGTTTTTATATCCAACCTGGCTGCCCAACTCCACCCTCAGGTCCCAGCCACCTTCCCTTTGGTGGAGACGGGATTTGTCTTTCCCAATGTCCTGATGGCTTTAGTCTGGAGTGGGGGTGGGGTCCACAAAGTCTGTATGAGATTATCTCAGGACATCCTTTCCCCCTAACAACTGGATAACCTCCCTTTCGTAAAGTTAACATTGCCATAGAACATAACCCAATCACAGGTTAATCCTGTATCCATCACATACACCAGGTCATGTGGGATAGCAGGGGTGATGGGAAATATTTTAGAATTCCATCTACCATAGTCACGAAGTTGGGGTAATTTGGGCACAGAAATAAATAACTACGGCCTCCCCAATGGTGCAGGGGGTTGAGCGCAGTGCTATGAAGCAGTCCACAGCCTCTGCAGCACAGGTTCAATTCCCAGATGGCCAGAGAGATTCCCACATGGCGTGGCAGACCTCTCCTATCTCACCCGCTGCTCCCCTCAGCAGTGTCTCCAGTCTGTCTGTCTGTTCTGGTCCCCACTCTGTCTCTGTTGAATCCTGTCACCCTCCCAAGCCTCCGACCTGTACCCCGGCTCTTGTATAAATAAATAAATCTTTAAAAAAAAAAAAAAGAAGTAACTAAAACAAGGGTTGATGAGCTTTTCCAATGGGGAAGCTCAAGTCCTTGTTCAGGGGAGTTTCTTCCTTCTAGTTACTCTGTACTCTCAACTCCTAGAAGTCAGAAGGTGTAGCTTGTGGAGTAATCCTCTCATTTTCTTATCCCTTCTCTTGTATTGGCAACCTCTTGGGCTTTCTGGGAAGTACCCTCAACCTTCTCCTCCAACACTGATAATGGAATTTTGTCTTTTTGCTCTCATCTTTCTACTTCTTTCCTCTCTGAATGCTGCTTAGCCTCCTGTGCTTGTTCTTTAGAGACACCATCTTTGCTTCTTTTTGTTGTCTCATCTTTCTGCTCCCTGCACAGACTGCTTTCAAGGAATTCCTTTCCTCTGCTGACTTTGGTCTCTGACCTTCATTTTACAATCTTGGCCCAAGCATCCAGTGCCCCTGGGCTGTGAGCTCCTACTGAGGAGAAAGAGGGATGAAGGAAGCTCCTGCCCCTGGGAAGCTTCCTGGGAGGACGTGTGCAGGATCTGCCCATATGGCTGGATCCCAAGTCAGCATCTCAAGTGGCTCCTCCAGGATAGGGCAGTTCCTCCAGAGAGGAACCCCCTGCCCCCCAGTCTCCTGCCTGGGGGACAGCAGAGCTGCCAAATTCTGGAGACCAAGCAGGGCCATGGGGAACCTGCAAATGACTTTTCTCTTTCACTCCTGTGTCACACTTGACCCTGCCCTCAATTCAGGCTGCCATTCTCAAGGTCAAAGCCTCCAGCAGTTTTTATCTAGATGACAGGTTTATTATAATCGCTTCTCGGCCTTTTGGCTAAGATCAAGTGTAGATGACAGGTTTATTAGGTGAGTGTTGGGGGGAGGAGGGTGAGCGGCTGGTAGAGACTGGAGCACTCAGGACCGCCCACCTGACCCCTCTGCATGTCTATGCAGCCAGGTGGAAAGGTGTAAACATGAGCCAGACCTGCTTGACCATCCAGCATGGACACCTCCTAATCCCTGCGCACCCACGATGTGCCAAGCACAGAGTGCAGATTGAGGTTTTGCTTCTCAGGGAAGCCTGCGTCTGGAGACATGTTTGCCGTCGCCACTGGGGATGAGTGCTGGTGTCTGGTGGGCGGAGGCCAGGGACGCCGCTAACCATCCCACCGTGCACAGGATGCCCCCCCACCCGCCCACCTCGAGGGCTCCCAGCGCTGGGAGCCAGCAGCATGACGGTAGAGAACCTGGCCTGGAACTATGAAACAGACACCTCTGACTTCCTGGGGCAGGAACAAAGGCTTTCGATGTCCTCAGCACCCACTCTCTGTGCTTCCCAGCAACCATCTATAGGGAGCCTCAGCCCCACTTCCTGGGCAGAGCTGGAGACTGAAGCAGCCGCTGTGGAGATGCAGGGATTGAGAACAGTCACGGGTGTGGGGATGGGGACAAGCCCGCCCTTGGCCCACGAGCCAGGTGTCTGGGGGTGGGGACTGCGAGGAGCCCACCTTCCTGCCCAGCTTCCCTCCCCCTCGGCCTGGGGGTGGGGGAGCAGAGGTGGCAGCAGCTGGCGGGTGCAAGCCAGTCCAGACCTGTAGCCCTGCCTGACGTTGGTCCCCACGAAGCCATGTGACGAGACCAGGCCACAAGAAAGAGGTTTCAACAAGCGTTATCGCTTCCTGGAACTCCGGCGCGGCGACTTCCCCGAAGACCGGCTGTGCCGGCAGGCGGGCTGCTTGCAGCGGGGACTGAGCTGCTCCTTTCCTCCTCCGCTGTCTCCGCAGCTGCCACCTCTATCTCAGTCTGACTACCTGGAAATACGCCTCCCCCTCCAGGCCCAGTGCCCCAGGAGCCCGGAGCGGGCCTTCTCCAGAGGCTCCTCCCCAGCCTCGGGGATGCTGGTGCAGGGCTGGGCTCTCCGGGGCCCCAGAAACCCAGGCCTGTCTCTCTCTGCCCCCAACCAGGGCAACAGACCATCAGGCTGGCACAGCCCGGCCTCAGAGTTACTCGCAGGAAAATGGACACAAATCTCCCACCCTGATTTCTTCTGCCCCCCAGGCAGGCAGGCTCGTGACCTGGTTTTGGTCTTGGAAATCCTGGGAAGGGAAAAACCCCCCACTCTGGTGGGGTGAAAGGGGACGGTTAGAAACTCAGGGTTCTTGGGTGGCCCTGGTGACGCTGGAGCAAGTCGCGTCCTCAGTCCCCTAAGCCCATCGAGACCCAGAGCCGCCGCAGTGGGGCACCCTCGGTGGGGCACTCTCAGTGGGTGGGTGAAGAGAACCAAGGGCAAACCTGAATCTTCTGTGCAGGCTCTGCCAGTGGGTTTCCTGTCTGCACATTGAAGACGCTATTAGGTCAAACCAGTGAAATTGCCAATACCCTTGTGTTTTTGACCTACAAAATGGTAATTCCGTGTGATTCAGATTGTTTTATTTAAGAAGGAAGGGGGTGCCGTGACAGGCGTGTGGAACTAAGACCTGACCCAACACCAGCGCTGACACTGCCGACGGTAGAAGCTTCTCGTCTCCCACCCCTGGCATGGTGCCAGCGGCAACACGACACTAAACGTGTCAGTTCCTTCACCCGCTCCACCCTGCCAAACCCACTTCAGCGTCCCTTTGTAAGTCCAGGACAGAGGGGAGCGTGGCTAATTCTGCCACCAATACTCGGTTACCCCAATTTCTGACCATGTGCCGTGCATGCACCCCGCTTCCTGAGCGCGTGCCACGGGCAGGTGTGATGTGCGGGCTCAACTTATGTGCACAGAAGAGAGAGGAACCAACAGCCTCCCGGCGGTGACTTCTCATCCTGAGCCTCCTGGCTGGGAAGGTGCTGTCGCCGGACAGAGGCGGCTGGTGTGCTCCTGGCGCTCGCCACCTCCCCGAGCTCCCGCAGGCCAGAGGCCATCCTGCATCGTCCTGCATCGGGGTAACTGGGTTTCTTAAAGCCAATGTCGGACTTGACAGTAACGTCTAGATGTCACTTAGGCGCCCACTCAATGTCTCAACCCGGGACTCACTTGGGATCCTGGCTCCGGCCCAGCAGGCTGACCGTCCTTGCAATAAGCCGAGTGTCTGGCTTCTTGTGAAAGAGCTCGGGAAGATGTGAGGACGGACACAGCGTAGGCCGGAGCCCCCCGGCGCCCCTCAAAGCCCCTCATCCAGCTGGCAGAGCGCGTGCGTGCGTGGATATGTAGTTAGCCACTTACAGAGTCGGTGCCAGCCTGTGTGCCGCTGTTTCTGCTGGCTTCACGCCTCCCTCGGGTCTAATTGTGGCTTTGCCACGTGTGACCCTAGGCCTCAGTCTCCTTACCTGAGCAACGGAGATAGTGACAGCCCTTCCCTTCCCTGTAGGGCTTGGCAAGGATGAAATGAGCCCACGTGTGTGTGTTTGTGTTTATGCGTGGTGTGCGTGTGTGTGTGTGTGTGTGTAGCACATGCTACACACAAGAATGAGCCAAGAGCAGGGGCGGCTCTGCACCGGGTGGATCCTGCAGAGTCTGGCAGCAGCCAGGTCCCCGGGGCTCGCTGTGGCCCAGCAGGGGTGAGGCTGCCCCCCAGGGACGGCAGCACCTGTGACGCTCCCTCAGGGGTCAGCATCCCTCTCTCATGCCAGGCTCCCAGAGGCCCTGCTGTGCCTGGTTTCTCTGCTGCTGACCAGGTCGCCCCCACTCCACAAGGGATTGGAGCGCCTTCCCCTCTTGGAACAGCCATATTCCCCTCCACGAAAAAGGAACAAAACCCCAACGGACAGTTGCGAGTGACAGTCACCTCTGGGCCCTTCCCGCGCCCCGGGGCCTCCTCTGCCTCACAGATCAAATGGGGCCTGACGCCAGCCCGGGTGCCAGCCCCCTGGAAGGCCGCCCATGAGATGCTAAGTGGAAAAGGCGGGTGAGCATGTGAGTCACAAAGAATGGTGTCTTTTTTAAGAAAAAAAATCTGTATCTAGAAATCAGAAAGTGCACTTCATGTGCTTTAAACGACCATGATTGGTAGATTCTTTTTAAAATCCTAAAACCCAGTGGGACGGTTGAAAATCGTCAATGTGCACTGGCTTGGGATGTTGGTGGCGGGGGCAGCTGTGCATGTGGGGCGCGGGGGGATGGAAACTGGGCTTTCCACGCCATTTTGATGTGAACCTAAAACAGCTCTGAAAATACAGTGCGTTTTTTTTCAAAGGGCAAGGATTTTTCTTTAATGTGGAATTTCTTTTCCAAATTAAAAAAAGTAAGTTATTCAGAACCACCAGGGACAGGTGTGACTGCCTCCCAGGTGTTCTCTCTCAAGCTTTCCTCAAGAAATTAGCCAGGAGAGGGGCCCATCACGGCCCCCCGCCCCTGATCCAGCCAAACCTGACCTCTGGTCCCGGCTGCTCTTCCACCCCTGATGACCCAGGATGCTTTGGTTTGGTAGTGACAGAAGCAAAAAAGGGGCCTTGCAGTGCCTGTAACAGGTAAGTGTGAAGGTGAAGTTCAGGCATGGCTGGAGCCAGGGGCTCACGCAGTGTCTCGGGCCACGCCTTGTGCTCCTTCTGTTCAATGCTCTTGGCACTGCGGCCACCATGGCTGCCAGCCGGCGCCGGCTTCGATGTAGGAGAGCGTCCTGTTTCGGTGGAACTGTCCCAGGAGGGTCTGATTAGCCTGGCTTCGGTCACGTGCCTGCTGAACTGGGGCTTGGGGAACTCTGCTTGACCAGTTGGGCCACACCCCCTGCAGCGAGGGTGCTGCTAGGGATGGCCCTGCAGGGCCACACAGAACAGGGCGAGCCCAGAGCTGCCTCATGGGGCCTCCACCTTCTAATCACCAAGCCTTTCCTCACTGACCCTTCCACCGCCTGTCCCTGTCGACTCAGGCTTGTGTTCTGGGAGGTTCTCACACCGAGGAAGGAGGGGGTGCTTTGGGGTCCTATGAGCCTGGGTGTGACCCCACATTTCCCTGGTGCTGTGTGACCCAGGCAGGTGCCTTTACCCCTCGGAGACTTAGTTTTCTTCTCAATGGTGTCTCCTCCCGGGAGTGGCACTAACCATGTAAATGAGGTGTGTGGGAGCCTGGGATCTGGGGAAGAGGGAATGTTTCAGGATGAGGATCTGGGGGCTCCTTGGGGTGCCACTTAGGAGGGGTGGGGCACACGGCTGCATCTGGATCTCCACTCCAGCTGTGAGGCCCTGGCTAATAAATCACTACACTTCTCCGAGCCTTAGTTTTCTCAGCTGCAAAAAATGGAGAAAGATGCCCACTTCAGGGGCAGTTATGTGACTTGTGGAGAGAATAGAGATCACTTTGCATATGCTGTTCCCTTGCTGGAGAGGTGTCCCCACGGAGGCTGCCCGGCAGCGCCTGCCCATTTACACGGGAAGCCTCGGACACTAACCCCTCCAGGGAGCCCGCCCTGACTCTGCATCTGCCCCTGAGGCCTTATTATTCTTTTCTTGGCCCCCCTCCACCTCTCCAACCATCCTCCTGTGAGGCCTGAATGGGACCCGGGGCCACTGAAATCCTGCCTCTGTCCCTTTTCTCCCAGCTCTGAAGGACTGAGATTCACTTGCACCTGGTACACAGGAAGCATGAATAAAGCTTTGTGGGATGAATGCATGACCCCCTCCAAGCGCTGGGGGGACTCCCCACCTCCAGCACAGGCTCCTGCCTGATCTCTGCTGCTGTGTGGCACCCACCAGCAAGAAGGGGCCCTTGGGTGAGGGAGGAAGTCCACGCTGCAGCTGGAAACATGATTTCTAAGAAACCAGCTGAGGGACAGGAAGGTTGGGTAAAGCTCAGGACGGCTTTTACTTTCAGTTTTCTGGGCTTTTACAGATGAGGTGCCCAAGGTTCCCGGCTGGGAGGGCAGGGCTTGCGGGCAGTTTCCCAGAGTCAAGGGTCACAGATGCAGTCCCCCCGCCAGGATGTGGGATAGGTCTGGAGCCCAGAGAGGCCCTGGTGCCCCTGGCTGGATCCAGGGGCTCACGCAATGCCTCGGCCACGTCTTGGGCTCCTACATCTCTCCGCCCCCACCACGCAGGCCGAGAGCTGGGGCCGGGGCTGCGGCTGCCACCAACACGTTTGCCCTTTATACATGCCTTGGGGTGTTCATTTCTTCACTCACTCACTCACTCATTCATTCATTCATTCATTCGCTCATTCATTCATACCCCCGTCCACCCAGGTGTCCTTTTTTTTGTTCTTGGATCCCCTCTCTGATTTCTCCTTCTTCATCTTTTTCCTTCTGATCTTTCTTCTCCCCTGTCCTTCCCTCCCCCTGCCTCGTCCCTCCATCTCCTCACCCTCTCACTGCCCTTCTGCTCTGCTCTCCCTCCCTCCTCCCCACTTCCCCCCCTCTGTCCCCTTCCCCACTCCCCTCTCCTCCCACTCTTTGGACCCTCTCCCCTCCTTGCATAGCTCTCCTCCCTCGCACCCACATCTGTGCCCCTCTCTGACTCTCTCATTCTCTTCTCTTTCATTTGCCCAGCATTCCTCAAACCGCATCATTCACCAGGGACAATTCTTACCACATCTTTGCATCCGATGCCCCCCTAACCTTTGAACAATGTAAATACCTACTTTAGTGTTGACCCGGGCAATCCTTGCCATAACATCCCTCAGGTTTCATGTTATGGATTTTCTCTAATACACACTGGAATAAACCTATAGGGGAATTTCGCCACATGTGTGCCAACGGTTCTGGGGGGGGGGGGCAGGCTGTGTCTGAGCCTCCTCCATCCAGGTACATTCCTCACTCAGCTGAGCCTGTCACCTGCACTCTCCATAGGGTTATTCCATTTCTAGAAAATTCTGTTCGTACCAGGCATGCTGCTAAATACTTTACAGATAATAATGTGTTTACGCTCCTAGAAATCCCGAGAGCTAGTGACTCTCATAATCCATACTCAGCAGATGGGATACAGAGGCACAGAAAGGCGAAGGACCTTGCTTGTATCACACAGCTAACAAGATGGCTCCTGCCCCCCTGGCACCCACGGTCTAGAAGTCAGAGCAGACCTCTCAGCACTCTGATGTCAGCTTGAACAGAGGCAGTGGGGAGCCCAGCAGAGTCACGGAGGGATTCCCAGGGGAGCTGATGGCTGAGCTGGGTTTTGAAGGTTGAGTAGGAGTTTGCCAAGTGAAGAGGAAGCAAAGAAAACATCAAAGCCTTTTCCTGGGAGCTCAGAAGGCCGAGGGAATGATGAGAAATTGGGGAATGTGAGGGAACGGTGTAGGGCTGGAAATGTAACTGGGGGCCAGGTGGTAAGGCACCTCAAATCCCATGGTCAAGGGTCTTACTTTGGTATCCAGCATGTGAGAGCCCCAGGGTCACTGTGGACTCACCTTACTGGGTTCACATCCTGCTTCTACTTTTACCAGCTGTGAAGTCACAGAACTTAACCTCTCCTGGTCTCAGTGTCCCTGTCTGTAAAATGAGCCGATCATGGCACCCACCAAGACGGACTAACTGAGGGGAAGTTAATGGCAACAATCCTTTGTGGTGGGACCTAAGAGGTATGTGAGGTCAAATGAGCAATTTGGCCCTAGGGCGCCTGCACGGGGTAGGGGGAGGAAGGTGCAGCCTACATCTCTGGTCCTCAGTTTCCCCATCTCAAATCCAGGGAAGGGGAGACCCACTGTAAAGCTCAAGTGTGCACTTCTCCCCCAGTCCCGCACTGGGAGGCACATCCAGGGTAGACTCAAGGTAGTTTCATTTTGACTGGCCTCTGGGAACTGGCCCTTCCTGTCAGCAGGTTAGCAGGGAAGGAACTGGCAAAAGTCAAAAGCTATAAAATGGCACCGAGGCCTGCACACAGGTTTCATTTTCAGTGTCCCAAGCTGGGATGGGACAGGGCCCCTGACAGGCCCAGCCTGCCCTGCCAATTCCAGCCTATTACTGAGTAAGGCGCCTGCTGGCTCCTTTTGGGGGTGAACACCCTGTGACCTTTACGCCCAGCGCTTTTAGCTTTTCCTTCTTGCTCTTTCCTGGTTAGCTGCGGAGGCCTCACCCACTCCCTCAGGGAAACCGAGACTCAGAGTCCCCCTGCCCAGAAGGGGCAACTGGCAGCCAACCTGAGCAGTTCCCCGATGGGGGAGGGGCGCCCGGAGGGCCTCTGGGAATGGTTTCAGGTGGAATGCAGGGACATTTTTATAAAACTCGGAGCTCTCCACCTGCTGGGAGTGATGTCCTGTATTCATTCTCTGGGCCTTTCTGCTTGAGTCAGGGAGAGCTTCACACTCACACAGGGTCTGTGGTGTCTTCAACACCTTTCTGACACCTCTGTCTGTGTCTCTGTCTCTCCCTCTTGCTCTCTCCCGCCTCCCTCTCAACCGAACACAGACAGAGCTTCTGCCCAGAGCAGAATAAGACACCGATACCTGATACCCGGCTGGGCCGTCCCCCACTGCGCTTCTGTGCGGGCTTCCTCCCTGCGGCAGGTGCGCCTGGCTCTCCCGGACCAGCAGCCACCATGTCCCCCTCGGACTTAAGGCAACTGAGTCACCCAACTTAAAAAAAGCCATCACTGAGTGACAGCACAGCAGGGACTTGAATGGATTTTGCAAAAGTCACAAGTGGAGTCCCAGGGGCCAAAGGTTTGGTGGCCTGGGTTAGAGCTGAAGATGAGAGCGTGGCTGTTAGTGAGGCTGCCTGTGTTAGAACCATGGGGTCTGGGCCTCCCTGGTGGTGCAGGGGTTAAGTCTCAGCACCGTGAAGCTATCAGCAGCCCCTGTGGCCTGAGTGCGATCCTGGGCCAGGGAGCTACCCACATGATGCAGCAGACCTCTCCTGTCTCCCTGCTGCTCCCCTCAGCAGTGTATTTCAGTCAGTCTGCCTGTTCTGCTCCCCACTCTGTCTCTGGTGAATCCTCTCACCCCTCACCTCTAGCCTGTACCCCAGTTCTTCTATGCATAAATAAGTAAATCTTAGGGGAAAAAAAAGAGTACGGGCAGATTTAACCTGTCTTTAGTTCCCTCTTCTGCAAAATGAGAATAATAATTTTTTCTAATAATAATGTTTTTATATTATACCACTTCATGTATAATGATACAAATATAGTATGTTGTATGATATACTAAATAATAATTGTATATAATAATTTATTATACCTGTTTCATATGGTTCTTATGAGGATTAAATGAGATACTATGCATGAATGACCTAGAATGGTGCCAAATGTCTAATGAGCATTTGATATGGGTGGGTTAGTAGCTCCTGCTGTTTTTTAGGCAACAGGAAGCCGGGAATGGGACCAGGTCTGTCTGACTGTGAGGCTGCGCCAATTCAAATGCATCTGGGCAGCCGGTGTAGTGTGACAGAATAGTTATTATTGTAATTTCTATATCTAGGTGGTGATCACTTTCTATCCACTTACATTAATTCATTTAGTCCTTAGGACCCTTCAGGAGCTGCGCACAGTGGGTGCCAGTGAGTCTAATTCTCATTTTAAAGATGAGGCCACCAGACATGTGCAACAGAAGCCCTGATAGCCAGTGACTGTACTATCAGCCTGAACCCAGATCCTGGGCCCCAGCTCTTTCTGTGCCACCTCCCAGAGTGACACGTCAGGGACAGGCCCTCCAAGGCTGACTTTCCCATCCTTGCCCCCTCCTCTCTTTCCTCATGCCTCTGGCTGCTCTGCCTGGCTGCACCCAGGTGTGGGAGGGACTGCATGTCTCACTACACAGGCCCCTACAGGTCCCCAGGTGGAGCCAGCCCTGAGTGTCACCCTCCCAGCCCTTCCCTTACACAGGATCCAGCTGCTCAGCTCATGCCTTCCTGTCCTGCCCCATCCTCATTTGCAAGCACGTCCCCCTGGCTGCCAGGGCTTCTGACTGCCCAGAGCCACCCAGCAGCCCTGGCCATTGTCCCAGGTCAGATTCTGATACAGCCTTGCAGATAAGTTACCAGCCCACTGCCTCCTGGCTTCCCGGCCTGTGCTGTGCAGAAAGCACTGGGGGGGAGGGGGGCCGCAAGGGGATGTCGAGCTGAGTCCTGCAGGCTGCACAACCTCCAGCATGATGATCCTAAGAATCAGAAGGCAGCCACACCCATGACCTCTGGAGCACTGCACTTGGTGAGGAAGATGGAGAGTGTGGGCATCACATGCACCTCCCTTCACCCTCCCGAGCCTCAGTCTCCTCGCCATGCAGCCTGGGTGACGTTCAGCACCCAGGTGCTCAGCAAAGGGCTTCACTTTAATGCAAACATGGAGCAGCAGGGCCAGCTGCAGCTATGGGACACCTGTCAGGTGCTAAGCGCTGTGCAGGCACCCTTTTACTTAATTTCGCCCATGGAGTGCGTACAGTCATTAACATAGGTGCCAGGTGAGGAAAAGAGGTTTCAAGGATCCAAGGGCAGCGGGCAGGTCCATCAGTGTGGAGAAGGATGGGTTGGAAGCGCTTTGGGGTGTCTGAGGATTAGAGGGGGCCAGACAGGGCCGGCTATTCTGACCTTGACCCTCAGGCCCTTGGGACATGCGCCGTGTGGGACTCGGGGGTCTTCTGGAGCCACGAAGCCCGCAGGAGGCCAGCGGGAGGCGCGCACCCGGCGGCGTCAGGACCACGCGGAAGCCGGCGGGGCGGGCCGCCCTGGCGGTCGGGCGAGCCGAGGAGAGCCGAGCGCTGCCGAGGGGAGCCGAGCGCCGGCGAGGGAGCCGACCGTCGCCGAGGGGAGCCTCGCCTCGCCGAGAGGAGCCGAGCGCCGCCGAGGGAGCCCAGCGCCGCCGAACGGAGCCGAGCGCCGCCGAGGGAGCCGAGCGCCGCCGAGGGGAGCCGAGCGCCTCCGAGGGAGCCCAGCGCCGCCGAACGGAGCCGAGCGCCGCCGAGGGGAGCCGAGCGCCTCCGAGGGAGCCCAGCGCCGCCGAACGGAGCCGAGCGCCGCCGAGGGGAGCCGAGCCCTGGCGAGCGCCGCCAGACGGACGCGAGCGAGCGTGCGGCCAGGGGGCTCGACCGCCGGCGGGGGCGGCGCGGTGACGTCACAGGCGCCGCGCGTGGCGGCCCCGGCGCCGCGGACCCTGCGGAGCGCAGCCGTTCGGGCCCTGGCGCCTGGTGAGTGTGCCCGCGGCGGCTCGGCGCTGGCTGGCAGCGCGGGGAGGGCATGTGCAAAGGCCCGGGGGCAGGCGGGGCGTCGCGGGCGCCGAAGCCAGACTCGTGGGCTGAGCCGCCTGCGGGCCTCCTGCCTCCCTGTGGGAGGGTGGCCTTTAGCCCAGCGCAGCGGGGAATCCCTAGGAACTGGGGCGGGGCAGGGCCGCACCCCGCACTGGGTGTGTGTTGGGGGAGGGGGGGAGCGGCCCGGGGCCCGGCAGGCCGCGTGAAACGCGTGAAACCTGGGAGCGACGTTTTCGGTGAGTGTTGCTTGTCAGGTTCGGGGGCAGAGTCTGCAGCATTTTCCAGTGAGAATTTGCTCTGTTGAAAACTACCTGCCCCTCTCTGAGGGACCCTGAGCCCCGCTCGGGAATCAGGTCAAGTGCGCCGTGTTATTCCCCGAGTGACATGCAAACCCTGAAGGGCCTCCCTGCGTGATGATAATGGAGGCCAGGTGAGACGATGCAAAGCAGGCCCCCAGGTGGCCACTCTGCAGCAGATTCGGGCCCACCTCCTTTTGGGTTCTGTTGTGCGGCCTGGTGACCACTGCAGGCTTCCTGGAGGCTTCGGGGCGCTAGGGGGCTACTCAGACCCAGGCTTGAGGGCCTGATGCCACTTGGGGATCTGACTGGTGCCTGTCCCAGGGCTGGCCACTCGAGGCCTGGCCTACACTTGGCCCCAGCTTTCTGCCAGCAGGTCCTGTGGCTGTGCTTGCCTTGCTATTGGCCTGATAGGCTGGAGCTGAGGGATCTGTCTCAGAATGAACTACCCCACCCCGCCCCCAAATGCACTCCCAGTATGGCAGGAAACCTTAAGGCCATCTCTACCCAGCAGCCAGAAGATCTGTCAAACACAAATTAGATCAGGTCTCACCCCAGGCACCCCGTTACACTTTTGAGCTCCACATCACATGCCCAATTGTGTCACATCCTCTACGGCCACTTGCCTTCGCTTAGTCCCCTCCAGCTGACCAGCCTTCTGGAAAGGCCTGAACTTGTTCCCAGCTGACAGCTTTACACTTGTTCTCCCCATGTTGCAGCGCCCGCAGCCCAGGCTGGCTGGGCCTCCAGGCAGCTGTCCTGACCTCTTCCAGAACGGCCCCACCCACTGTGTCCTGCCACCTTGCTGAATTCCGTCTGTGCTTCATCACTAGCTGGAAGGTTCTCGTTCCTTTAGTTTCATATTTAGTTATTTACTGAGGGCCTAAATGTGAACTCCCTGAGAGCAGGGACCAAACTTCTCCAGTTCCCTGGCTGACAGTAGTGCCCGGAACATAGTGGGTGCTCAGTGAATGTTATGCGAGCGTCAAGTGTCACTTATGGAGCCGAGCCCCATTCAGACATGCTCTGCCAAGTTCGTGCTAAGTGCTTTCTCTGCGTCACCTCATGGAAGAGGCTCAGCCCTCCACTTCCTGGGGGACTCCTGTGGGCCCTACACTCTGCCTCCATGGGACAGTAAGTGTCTGCTCCTGAGATTGGGTGGCTCAGCAGGCTGAGGTGAGGGCGGGGATCATGCACAGGAGTCCTCCCTCTCCCCTACCCCACTCCCCAAGAAATCCCTTGCCTTTAGGATTTTGCAAGTCTCGGCTATCACTTTTGAGCTGTGTGTCCCCAAATAACTGACTGTACCTCTCTGAGCCTCCATTTCCTCATCTCTAAAATGAAGCCCCTGCTCAGGGGCAGCTTTGCTGCTGGCCAGAGGCTGTTCCGGCATCTGCACACAGTCCCACGGCACTGGAGCAGCCCCTTTCCCCTTCGGCCCAGCTCACCCACTCTGGGGAAAACATCCCGCAGTACCTGGGCCCCCAGCACAGCACCCGCCCCCCACAACCCTCCTCTCACTTTTCATTCTTGTAAATTGACGTCAGTGCTGCTGAATCATGAGCTGAGGTTTGAGAGCTAGAGAATCTGCACCGCCAAGAAAGCCACATGGCACACACTGCCCCCAGCCCTTTCCTCTGCAGCGCGCACGGTGTCAGCCACACGGCCAGTGCAGCTCCGGGGGCTGCGGTCACTCTCGGCCACTGTTCGTGTTACTATAGACATTTAAAAAGTGACTGACCAAGGATAGAAGGGGTCAGCTCCGGGGAATGGGATCAGACAGGCCCTATTCTCGGCTGTTTGGCTCCAGGGTTCATAAAGGAAATGGACTTGTGGGATGAAGATTTGATTTTTTAACTTTTTTTTTTTAAGGAGGGCTTTTTAAAAGGAGCATACTATCAACCACCTGTTAATTCACCCGTCTCGGGCTGGCTCCTGTTTCCTCCTCGGTTCAGTGGAGATGTTAACAGCACCTAAGTCATAAGGGAGGGGGGCAGAAGGGGGTACCTGGAGGCCACAGGTAGATCTCAGTAGCAGCGCTGCTGTTACTGTGCCCCTGCTGGGCCCCGTGTGTTGGCTCGTAGTCCCCAACCTTGGAAGCAGCACTAGGTGTGGAAACCTGGCTCCAGCACTTGCTGTGCCCCCTCTTTGCCTCTGAACCCAGGTTTTCCCATCTGCCCAATGGGGCAGGACTTTCCGACTCACAGGCGGGTTGTGAGGGGGACAGGGGCTGTACAGGGCCTGCATACAGCACGCACTGTCTGCCCTACGCTTAGCACGGTCTTCTTGGACTTTGTTTCTCCACGTCTGGACCGGAGAGACAGGAGCTGCGGAGCCTCAGGACAAGGTCAGAACTCACTGCCCACAGCAGAGAATGAAGGGCAGGAAGGGGGCTCATAGATTAAGCAGCCATTCCTCGGGGGCACAGAGACAAGACACCCCTTCCTGTCGCCTCCTTCCCACCTCTTCCCGCCGTATTGAAGGATAAAACTGGCTTGGCTTTCTGAGATCCTGAATCTCTCCTGGCCAGCCTCAACCTTGAGCCTGGAACCTACCTGATCCCCAGGACAATCCTGGGCTGCTCCAGTGCTCAACTCTCAAGTTCACTTTCAGGTGCACTTTGGAGTCTGAAAGATGTCCTTAAATACCAGGACCCTGCATTACAGGCGTGTCCTAAGCGGCTGAGGGGCCATCCTAACTTCTGAAAACGTAAGTGTGGCATGTCCAAGAGACGGCTTAGCCCCGAACCTGGAAATGACGCAGTTGGGGAGGTGCAGAAGCACAGCCTGGAGTTGCCAAGTTTGTCAGGCGGGCCGAGGACACAGGAGCAGCCAGAAAACCCAAACCTGCGCCTTGGCGAGCCCTGGAGCGACCCTGCCCCGGGCCGCTGAAAGCATCACCTCCCACACAGTGCCCAGCGCCCGTGGAGGGTCACAGCAGTCCCTCCTGCCGCAAGCTGAGGCCCGGAGAGGCCAAGGGACTTGCCCGTCGCTGCCAGCAGGGCCCTCCTGCCACCGCCACCACAAACCACAGAGCAACTTTCTGGATCCAAGTTGCGTGCTCACCAAAAAATACAGGAGACAGAAGGGCGCGGAAGAGGCTTGTCACCCCCCTGCATCCCATCTGAAGAAGTCTCAGGATGTGCTGCTCCTCCTTCCAAACACTCATTGCCTCCACCTCCCCGCCCCTCCCACCCCCCTTCCTGGAAGTTGTTGTGGTCATAGAATGAAAGAAGTTTCCTCTCTGTCATCCATTTCAAAGAGTCTCCGCGGACAGCCAACACAAGGCCAGAGTGTCACCTTTGCCATGGGAGTGACCACACATTTACCCCCGCCCCGGTTTTCTGGGGGGACAGGCTAAGAGCCTGTGTCTCCAGAAAATCAAGGACACTTCAGCAGGGCAAGCTCAGAAGGGTCTCAAACATCAGCTGCCATTTTACCAGACACACCACCCAGCTAGCCCAGCGTTCCTGTCCCCAGAGCTGCAGGCGAAAAGCAAGCAGGGTGGCCTGCCCAGGAATAGGGCCGCCACCTTCAGACCCCTCTCCCTTGGAACCGGTAGGGGCCAAGCCACCCCTGGACCAAAGCACACGCCCTAGAAGCCTTTTTTCTTTAAAAAAAAACTTTTATAATAAAGTTTATTATCTAAACTGGTGTAAAAAATATAAAATAGGATTCTGCATAGCAGAAAAATAAAGCCAGAGACCCTCCCCCAACCCCTGGTTTGTGCAAAGATACTGGGTATATGTAAACATGAGGAGGTAGGAGGGAGGAGTTCAGGTCCTGGTCCCAGACAGTTAAGCTGCTACAACCAGGTGGACCCAGAGGGAGCACCAGGAGGGGGACGAGTCCCACCCCCCCCAGAGGTGGGGAGGGCCTGCAGCCTCCTCTCCAGCCAAGAGGGAGCGGCACCCTGCCCCCACCCGCTCCCTCCAACCCAGGTGGGGAGGGCACCCCCATGGTTCCAGAGAAAGCATAGTAATAGAAGGGAATAACAAGGTGCCCCCGTTAATGCTGCCTGCGTTGCCAGTCAGATCTGGTAGGGGAAGGAGCTCAAGTAATCACGCAGAACGGGGTTGAGGGGGATGCGCGCCAGGTTCTCACGGCCCACGGTGGCCACGATGCGCTGGCGGCACAGCTCCTGCAGCGGCCGCACGCGGCGCTGGCGCAGGGGGGCCCCCAGCATGCGGCGCGGCGCCGCCACGTAGTGCTCCAGCAGCTCGAAGAGGCAGTCGAAGCTCTCGCGGCTGCCGTCCAGGTGGAAGCGGCCGGCCTGGAAGTGCACGCGGATGCTGGTGGGGCCCGAGGCCATCTTCACGCTGAGCGCGAAGAAGCAGTTCCGCTGGCGGCTGTCGCGCACCAGGAAGGTGCCCACGGGCTCGGCGCGCAGCCGCTCGTGCGCCCCGTGCACGCTCAGGGGCCCCCAGTAGAAGCCGCAGGCGTCGAGGAGCGCGCTGGCGCGCGTGATGCGCCGGTACTCGGCGTGCGAGCGGAACGTGCGGAAGTGCGTCTCGCCGGGGGCCGGCGCCGGGACGGCCGGGCAGGGCCGGGGGCGCGCGGGCGCCGCGGGCGGGGAGGGGGAGGGAGGCTCGGGCCGCCGTCGGGGCTCTGCTGCCGCGGAGATTGCATTGTCGGCTGCCACCTGGTTGTGCGCCACCATCCTACACGCGGGGCCGGCCGGAGGGGTGGGCCATAGCGTCCGGGGGTGCGCTGCCGGGAAGACAGAGCCGTGAGCGGGGCCGCGCGGACGGGACGGCGGGCGGGGGCTGCCGCGCCCCCGGCGAGGGCGGGGCGCGAGGCGTCGGGCCCGGGCCCGCGGCCCCCGGGGGCCTCGGGGGCTCCCCCGGGGAGCGGGCTGTCCGGCGCCGCGCGCGTCCCGGCGGCGGGGCGCTCGGCGGGGGCGGAGTCCGGCCCGCGGGTCCCCGAGCCCGGGGGAGAGGGGGCGTGGAGAGGCCCGGGAGCGCCCGCCGCGCCTCCGGCCGCCCGCCCCGCGCCTGCCGCCTGCTGGCCAGGCCGGGGAGCGCCGCGTCCCGGCGCGCCGGGCTCCGGCAGGCGCGGGGCTGCGCCGGGGCGCCCCGCGCCGGGCACCGCCAGGGTGGGGCCGCGGGGCCGGGGGCGAGGCGGGCGCACGCCCACCGCGCGCACCCCGAGGCGGCCGGCCCTGCTCCCCCCTCCCCGGCCCTCGCTCCCTCCCGCTGCGCGCCCAGAGCCCGGCTCACCTGGCGGCGGGGCGCGGGGCGCCGCGGGCGGGGCGGCGGGGGGCTCCGGGGCGGCTCTCGCGCATGCTCCGGGGCCGGGAGCCGTGCAGCTGCCACGGCCGCAGCTCGCTCTGCTCGGCGCCCGCCCCTGCAGCGGCCTTTTAACCGCTGGGAGGAGCGCGGCCCCGCCCCGCGCCCGCCCCGCGCCCGCCCCCCGCTTTCGGTTTCTCTTTCCGCGCAGGACGCTCGGCCCCGCCGCGTCCTCCCGGAGCCCGCCCCGGCCTCGCGGCGCTCGCGGGGTCCCTGCGTCCGGCCCTCCCCCGAGACGTCTGGCCACTTCGTGGGCGCCCCCTTTGCACCCGGCGCCCCTTCTTTCGCCCCTTATGCCCTCGACGACGGATGCAGCAGCCAGAGGCTCCGGGATGCGCTGGAGTGGCCCCGACACACCCTCCTCCGGGCCAGACGCCTCGGCTCCGGCCCCGGCGCTTCTCTGGGCTCCGCTCCCTCGAGCCGGCTCTGCCCGCCCGCCCGGGGGTCCGGCCTGGAGGACCCGACCGCGGCCCCGCGGGACAGCGCCCGGCGCCTCGGGCGGCCGCGCTGCCCCTCCCGGCCTGGCGGCGCCCGGCCCGGCTCGGGATTCGCGGGAAGCAGCGCCGCGACCGCAGGCTTCGGAGGAACCCGGGCGCGGGAGGCGCGCGTCCTGGGGCAGTTCCCCGGAATCCAGGCGCGGTCGGCGAGGCCCCGAGTGACATCGCTCGCCCTCGCGGCTCCCGCAAAGCTGAAGAAACTGAGACTGGGGGGTGCGGTGATTGGCAGGCGGGGAGCTCCGGACGCAGCCGCCCTCCTCGCTTTTATTTTGGGGAGAGGAGCAACTGGGCGCCACCAGATGCGCTTTGGAGCCCGAGGAAATAGTGGTTCCTTCCCAGCTGTGACGATGCCAGAAACCTTCCCTGAGCTCTCCTGGCCAGCCCTCCTCTCCCCCGCCGCTCCCCCAAATTCCCTTCTGGGGCTCAGGCCCGCGTGTGCCCCCGCCCTGCGCTGCGCCCCTGCCCGGGGATGCCGGCTTGCGGGGCAGGCTCTGCCGTGTGCATTTGTGTGGCTCGGCGCTCGCGCCTCTCGTGCAAACCTGGGCATGGGGGCCTGGCTGCTACATGTATTTTTGAAGGAGAAAGAGAGCCCATGAGGATTGGTTGGGGTGGGGTGGGAGCCAGTCTGTCCCAGGGGTGCCAAGCCTGCGGGGCGCGGGGAGAGGGCGGCCTCGCGCTGGTACACACTGCCCCCTGCAGGCCGCTCTGAGGCCCGCGCCGCGGCCCCGCTGCAACCCTGATCCTCCTGCCTTCTCCCCAGGGTCCTTCCCCAGACCCAGCTGCTCCCAGCCCCCCCAACCCTATCGCGCCCCCCCACACACACCTGGTATCCTCCTGCATACTGAGGGTGGCCCAAAGGCAGCCTTGCTTTGGACTCCACGGGTTCCCTGAATTCGTTTGTGACAGTGTCTGGTGCTGGCCGTCGACACGGTTGCCTTGGGTCTTGTGCATAGGTGTGAGCATGCGTGGGTGTGCAAGGGGATGAGAGAGAAGGTGCAGAACCACTCATGTGCGGTGGTCATCCAGAGCACCTGTTGCGCCTGTGCCCTGCGGTGGGTGTGGTGGGTGATGAATAAAATATAAAGCAGTGGGTAAAAGCCAGACTTTGGCCCTAGACTGTTTCTGGACCTTTCCAGCCTTGTGCCTTTGGCATGCAGTTCACCCCCTGCCTGGTTTCTTCATCTGGGAAACAGAAGTGATACCGGTACTTCCCTCCCGGCACCCAGGATGGAATGAGTGTTACGTAGGCCAGCCCCTCGCTCACGAGCATCCCATAGACCTGTGCTGTCCTTGCCGTTGTCCAAACGAGGGTGCCTATGGTGTGGCAGAGCCCGCAGGCACTTGGCCATGGCTCCTGTGCTCCTAGAAGCTCCAGCCCAAGGGTCTTAGCCAGAAAAGCCGTGGGTGAGTGGGAGGAGAGTTTCTTGGGGTGTGAATCAGGCCCCCGATGGGGACAGCGTGAAAGAGCAGCACCTTCTCCCTTGAGTTGTGGATTGGCCAGGCCCAGAGGAGGCTGTCTTGTCTTGTCTCCATGGCTTGTCTTCCTGCCAGCATGTCTCCTTAGGAGCCCTCCCGGCAGAGGGAAACCCATAAATAGCTGATGGCCGATAGGCCCTGCACCCCCTGATGATGGCCTTCCTCCACCCCAGGACCAGGCCTTCCCCTTGGCCATACTCAAAACGTCCAGGTGGGGTCTACTCCTTCCCCTTGTTTGCTGATTCCTGGGATGTACCAGCCTCAGCGGCCTGTGCTGAAAGTGTTAGCCCTTGGGCCACTGGGGGGGCACCGTCATGAGCCCGCTTTACAGAGAACTGAGGCACGGAGGGGGAGTCACTTGCCCAGGAGCACACAACTCAGAAGGGACAGGGTAGAGATTCCTACCCAGGCTCTCAGGCCACCAAGCATCTCTGCCCTTGTCCTCTGCTGTGAGCCTCCTCCCTCCAGGCCTGCCGCTTTCCCTCCCAAGTTGGGAGGCCCTGGGTGTTGGCCTCCGCCTGGCCCTCTGTGGCTTGGGCCATCTGAGTCTCAGTTTCCTGGCCTGTCCAGTGGGCCTGGCGCCAATCTCTGTAGCCAGTGCCTACTTGTGAAAGCTGAGATGAGTCAGGCACACGTGAGCCCTTCTCACCATTTTGGTTACCATGGCTTTGGTTTCATTTTCTGAATCCTAAGTTCAAAACGAAACCAAGTCCAGTTGCCAGAGGGAAAAAGAAATATGCTGATTGACAGGCACCTGACTTTTGGGCCCGACTCCACAGAGCAGGGCACTGGGCCCTCAGGAAGCTGAGCCTTGGGCCCTGAGGAGCTCAGACTCCACAGCCCAAGAGGCTGCCTTCAGCTGCCCACTTGTGTGACCTGGGGCAAGCAGCTTCCCCCACACACATCTCATTTGCCTCTTCTGCAAAATGAGCCCTGCAAGTTTTGTACCTCACGGCGTAGCCATGCATGCAAAGCCCAAAGCCAGGCACAGAGACCATGCCGGCACAAGGTGCTGGGACAGCCCTAGGTCCGTGCCTGCTGAGCCACAGCCAGGCCAGCCCCGCACCCCGCAGCCGCCTGGAGGAGCAGCACCTCCCCCCACCACACCCCCTGGCTGTGAGGGACCCAGCCAGCAGCCGGGGACTTAGAGCCTAGTCTCTTCTCGAGGTTTCAGTTTCTCTTTCCAGCCATGGCAGTGTCCTGCTGGGAAAAGCAACCCTGCTCAGGGTGAGTGATGCTGCAGCCACCCCAAACCCCAGCGTGCTGCACGCCCTCTTCTGCAACATGAGGAGGAGCCAAGCTTCCCCGGGGCCCCAGCCTTGGGGAGCCCCAGCAGTGGGCTGAGGGCATGGATTCGGTTCTCAGCTGCAGCTGCGTGGGTTTCTGTCTGCCACTTAGTAAGCCTGAGGCCGGGGCCTCAGGAGGTGGCAATAACATCTCTTTGCTCCTGGAGTATTCCTTCAGCAGGTGTTTATGAAGTGCCTGCCCTCTACTAGGCATGGGGGCTGGGGTCTCTAGCAGACATAGGGGGAGATTGTGAACCCCACAATCGTTTTAGATGCAGGTAAGTGCTGGGGAGGAATTAAGCAGGGACTGGGGGACTGGGAGGTGTTTGTGGGGTGGGAGAGGAGAGAGAAAAGAAAGTCAAGGAAAGTGTGGTCACCTCACAGTTGAGAACTTTCTAAAAGTGGGTGACGAAGACTCCAGAAGCAAGAATAGCCAGTGCAAAGGTCTTGTGGTGAGCGGTTGGCATGCTTGAGGAGCAGAGAGGAGAGGTGTGTGGTTGGTGTAGAGAGCAAAGGAGAGTGTAGGGGTGAGGCTGAGGGCTGACTGGGGCCCATGGGCAGGCTGGCCCTGGTGGGGGGAGGGAGGGGCTTGGATTTCACTATGGCTCCTTAAAGGCCAGGAGCCGCCAGAGGGTCAGTCCCTGCTCACTTTCCATACAGCCAGGCCTTCAGCCATGATGGCCTTGGAAAGCATGTGTCGCCGCTTCCCAGAGGAGAATGGCCCTGTTCTGGTGAGAGCTGGTGGGATTTGGCCAACACATTTTGGAGAACCCTCGGGCTTGGCCAGTTCCCACCCCGAATCTCTGTCTGACAGCTTTTTGTGTGAGGCAGAACCTGGCCCCATGCCGTTCCCACCTCAGGAGAGAGTGTTCCGGCAGGCCAGGGCTGGGCTGCCGACACTCAAGTGCAAGGATGAGGAGGCTAGAAAGGCTGGGAGCAACGACATGAGGTAGTGGCTAGACTCCAAAGTGACGACAGGCAGGCTCCCCGGCCATCTAGGGTGACCGGAGAACCTCCCAGCAGGCCCATTATCCTCAGGTGACAGGTGAGGACAGGAAAATGAGTCTGAGACTAGGTGAAGTCGCTGGTGTGAGCCGCGTTGCGGAAGCTATCCTCTTGTGAATAACTGCAGGAGAGTGGGTTTCTGGGGCAGACACACCTGGTTCCAGGGGTTCCCCTCCCCACACCCTGCCTCCGGAAGGTGACTCTTCCCCAAACCCTGGCAGGCCAGGCCAGGACCTCCTGAGCAGTGACGTCCTCAGGACCTTGCTCAGCCTATATTCTATTTTTATACACTATTCTAATAAGCCCATCTGGGTGCCTCCCCAGAGGTGGCAAATTAGGTATCTGCCGCTGACAGCAAGAAGCAGTAGCAGTTACTTTTGGCAGTTGACATTGAGAGGAAAAAATTTACACAGTTTACGACACCGAACTCAAGACACACCAGACCGAGCAGAGTCAGAGGCCGACGAGTCCTGGGCTCCCGGCCCTCGCTGTAATGGCGGGCCAGAGCGCCAGGCCCAGTTCTCTGTGAAGCCTCTTGTTTCGGGGGACACAGACCAGCAGCAGGCTCCACAGCAGCCCATGTGGGAGGCCCAGAGTCAGCTGGTGTAAGCCGCAGCTCCTGGCCAAGCTGCAGTAGGAGGAGGTGATCCTTGACCTGAATTTTAAAGAACAAGTGGAATTTAGCCCAGGGAAGAGGCAAGAGGGCATGCCTGGCAGAGTGGGATACCAGCAATGGAGGATTCGCGTGGCCGGAGACGAAGCTCAAGGCAGGTAGGAGAGCCTCCCTCAGAGGCTCCCTGAGGAGACTGGTGGGGGCGGGGGAGTGGCCAGAGGCTGGCTAGACCTGGCCCTGCCCTGGGCTCTCCCCTCTGGGGAGAGCCTTCTGGGTGGTCACCGTGCACAGGCCTGCAGGCCCAGAAAGGAATGGAAGCCATTGCCCCAGAGAAGAGAATGGCCGATCATTTACCTGTGTCATTCCTGGACCATCTCTTTTCTGAGTCACAGAGCCTTGCTGAGCCCCTACTAGATGCTGACTCGCCTTCCTTTTTTCTCCTCACTTTTTCTTCATTTCCTTGTGTAAAGTACTTAAAGCATTTCCCCTTCCGGAGGTAGCCCCAGGCACCAATGTGGTCTGTGTCCTTCCAGATCTCTCTCTGTGCACTTACATACCTTCACTTCCCCCATAAAAATACAGTACTGACTCAGAGAATTTTTCCTTCTCTAAATGGCCACGTGGTTCTGAACACCATGCACCATCCAACACAGCCTGGCGATCTGGGTAGATCACATGTAAACCAACCCCATTCTCTTTAAAAGCCACATCAGGGGCCTCCCCAGTGGCGCAGTGGTTGAGTGCTGGGTTGCGAAGCTGCCCGCAGCCTCTGCAGCGCCGGTTCGATCCCCGGCTGCTCCCCGGCCACCGGAGGAGGGTCCCACATGGCGCGCAGACCTCTCCGGCCGCCCGCTGCTCCCCTCAGCAGTGTACTTGGGTCCTTCTGCCTGCTCTGCTCCCCACTCTGGCTCTGGTGAATTCTCTCACCCTCCCGCACTTCTGACTGTACCCAGTGCATGTATAAACAAAAAACAAACAAACAAATAAATAAATAAATAAAAATCTTTAAAAAAAAAAAAAAAAAGCCACATCAGTTCCTCAGTGTGAACCTGCGTGTTCATTCTGCCACCCCCTGTGGATGCACACCTAGGTCATGTCCAGTTTTGCCCTTGCAAACAACGTGACCCTGAACCTCCATGAGCAGCCGCCTCCCACACAGGTTTGAGAAGCACCTGCACCCTTTGTTACTGTCTGTCAGTGTCACATTTCACCCCATCTGATTACACAGTATCTGCCTCCCTAGTATTTGCTATTAGCAGCCGTTTTCTGGTTTGCCCTTCGACAGGTCCGCAAGTCGCGTCTCGCTGTTATTGTCACTCCTGCTAGTTCTTGCATCTGTCCAGCAAGTGTCCACTGGGATCCTGTTGTGCCAGGCTCCATGCTACATGCTGGGGATGCAGCAACAAGGAGTGGCCTAGCACCTCTTCACAAAATAAGGCTCAGAGAGGTGAAGAGACAGGCGCCTAGGGGACTGGGTTGCTGGTGGTTGTATCTCAGTCTGTGTGGCCCCAGAGTTGGGTTTATTATTTCCCCGGACCAGTACCCCAAGGGACATCACAGCCCACAGGACCTGTACTCTTCCCTGACGGCTTCCCTCTCCCCTGGGTTGGTGGGTCCCTTAGTGTGCACAGGGCCTACAGGAATGCCGGCTAGGCAGAGTCATCGCCAACCTCACTTCACCCCCAGAACCCGCAGAAAGGACATCTCAGCCAGAAGGGAGGGCATCTCAGCTTCAGGCTGTGTCGCCTCAGTGGCCTTGTTCACCATCTGTGTCTCTGTTTCCTGAACCTGGGTTTCCAGCAGGCCCGCCCCACCCCAAACCAAGCAAGTGAAAGAATGAATCTGTGGTTTGTTTTTTTCCCTCTTGTCATGGTGTGTCTGACCGAACGGGTAGACGTGAGTAACAGGTCCTCACCTGGTGTCTCAGTGTGGAGGGGAGGTATTTGCAGGCCTGCCTGCATGTGCAGGGGAGTATTGGGAGTCATATACGAACCGAGGTCCCTGTCTGAGTGGGTTTGGGTGGTGATTTCTTTGGATCCGTAACTGTGCATCTGTGTGTGTCTGTGCCACGTTTCCCTGAGTTCTTGCATCTATCTTGACCTGTCCAGCAAGTGTCCACTGGGCTCCTTGAACCACACACATCCTATCTACTTCCGAATTCTCTTTCTCTATAATTGAAGCTCCTGCCTTAAGCGATCATATCATGAAAGGACACTGTCTAGGGGATCAGGGCACTCCTTGCTGAGTGGTGATACAAGCCCCTGACCTTATCCTCTGGCCCTGTTTCTACCTCCATACTTAGACAAACTTTTCACTGACGTGTTAGTGACTCTCATGGCTTAAAATGACATTTTAAAATAAGGAACATGGATGTTGTAGGCAAAGAAAGCAGCTCTGATCTCAGACCTGCCCTCGAAGAGACTTTGATCACATCATACTGAGAAAGTGATGCGTCTGCTGAGGGTGTGGATTCAGTGGAAACATTTATGTCAAAACCTCTCACCCCAGTAGGTGCTCAATGCAAGGTACTTCTCTGCCTGAGCCCCTCTGCACCCTCTCATGGCATGCGTGGTACCAATCTGGAACATTCCCTGTGGACCCGACCATGTCCCAGGCCCTCTGCTGGATGCTGCCGCGTGCGTTAGCCCAGTGCATCCCAGGTGACCCCCATTTTATAGGGGGCGAACCTCTGTGCAGCAGGCGTATTAAGGCCACGCAGCTGAGATCTGAAAGAGGAGCTGTCACTGGCTCAGCTGATCACAGAGTCCTGCAGAAGTTAGACTTCCACATTTATTTTTGAGATATGACTTATGAGTTACGTAATGATTCCATGTCAGCGCAATGAGTCCACCCCCCAGGCTCTGCTGCGTGATTCCCCGGCCCCTTTCCTCTGCAGACACGCCCATCATTTCCACTCTGGTCCCAACTCCCAACTCCACCTGTTCCACCCCATCTCTTTCACCCAAACGGGGTTCAACAAACGGGAATAAGCACCTCTGAGCCCAGTGCTGTGCTAGGCGCCTTCCCACGCACCAGGCAGCTAAACCCGCTGGGGTTGGAATTATCCAAGGCTTGTGGGTTTAAAGGGCAGAAGGTAGATGACTTGGGGCCCTGACTGTATCCTCATCCTATTGTCATCTGGCAACTGACATGCTGTATCAATAGCGAGGCTGCCCCGTGCCCCCTCCGTGCCACGAGCAGCAGCTGATCCCGCCCAGCCACGAAGACTGAGGTTTGCTCGCAGTAATTTGCAACCCCGTGGGCACAGGACTCTGCCCACCTTTGCCTTCCCTTCTAGCCCTTAGCCTGGCGCGAACAAGTAGGTGCTCAGTAAATGTTTGCTGACGTCTAACCCTGAAGCCACCCTCCAGCCTGGCCACCATGCTAATGTCCAAGCTCCCCATGACTCGCAGTCCCCGTGACCTGACCCGGTCTGGCGTCCCCCTCCTGTCCTGCTGTCTGCATGGCCGGTATCAGCCATTCTCGTCCTTTCCCTCCTCGGGGTTCTTGCATACGCTGTTCCCTAGGTGTGGAGTGTCCTCTCAGGTCTCCACCAGCCCGCCCAACCGCCGCGCGCCAGAGCTGCTCCCCTGACGCAGCTTCTCCTGTTTACATATTTGTGTCGTCTGGACTGGGTCGTGTTCCCAGAGCCTAGCACAACCCTGAAAGAAATGCGTTTAGTACCTTGTGTGTGTTGAAACAGGTGAGGCTCAGAGACAGAGCACCAGCCCAAGGATGCAGCAGGGAAGCAACATGAGCAGGATTCGAACTCAGGCTGCTCTGGACTGCAAAATGCAGCTGCCTAGCCCCTCTGATGGCTGTCTCCTGCTGTGGTCCTGGGTTGCTGCAGCACTGGGGTGTGGGCCTGGGTGCGCACGCATGTGTGTGTATGTGTGTGTGTGTGTGTGTGTGAGACACATGTAAGGCAAAGGGACTCTGTCCAAGCAGAGCGTTGCCTGTTGCTCCATCTGGCTGAGCTGCCATCTGTCTCCCCCCGTTATTTCTCTCCTGCACTGCCCTTGGCTCCTTATCTTTCATGAAGCCCCATGAAAGAGCACGAGGGCAAGGGGCGGCCCCTTCCCTGCCTCGTGCTTCCCTCCCAGGTCCCACAAAGCATATTAGCGAAATCAAAATGCCACTCAAGGACGGCCATCCAGTGTACACTTTAATCATTGCCGCATAGAAATCACTGTAGTAACATGTTCCTGCAAAAAGTTTGACTTCCGCCTAGCATTCCACGCGTGATGACATTTCTCCATTGAGTGAAACTGACACAGGAACAAACCGTGGGGAACCATCTCACTTGCGCTTCTGTCCTGAGGGATAAGACCGGGAAAGCACCTTTTAGCAGCTGAGTGCTTCATACAGTCTCTTAACTTTTGGGGGGCAAGGGGCACTGTGGACTGCTCGTTTGTAAAAGAGGGGGCATGGAATAACTTAGACTATGGTCAAGGTCCTTTTGACCTATACATGAATCCACCCATCCCTCCCTCCCTCCCTCCATCCATGCATCCATGAGTTCAGCCATTTATCCAACATTTGTTTCATTCCTTCAACTATAGCCAGATTACCCGTCCAGTCTATCAGTCCATCCACCCATTTGTCCATCCACCCATGGTCCCTCTGGCTAATCTCTCATCTGTCCATGCAACCAACCCATCCAGCTTATTGGCAGAGCCAGTCCAGCCAGGATCATGTCTCACCTGCCATGACACCTCTGTGCTCTGGCGTTAAGACTGCACCCTTGTGACATTGTCCCTGAGGTCTAGCTGGGCCACCCCTCCTCATCTAGGGGACCCTATGGCCCTCCCCTGCTTGAAAGTTACCTGAGCCCCGCCTCTTTGTCTTGTGCCCCCGCTGGCTCTTCTTGAGTACCTTCCTCTTGTTCACCTTTCCTTCCAAGGTCTTTCTCTTCTTGGGGCAGCTGCTGGAATGGGTGGTGGGCCGCAGGCGGCAGTGGTGGGGGTGCATGGCGTGTTTGTGATTCCTGGGTGGCAGGCTGGGGCTGGGACTCTGGCTCGGGGAAGCCACTGTGCTGCAGTGGCTGGCTGGACTCTGGCTGGAGCTCCGGCTGCAGCTCTGGCTACAGTTTTGGCAGTGGTGGCTGCAGTTGCACTGGCTGCAGGGGTGGCCTTGGGGCCTGGAGTTGCTGTGAGGCTGGGTGTGGGTGATGGAAAGGTTCTGTGTCTTGGTGTCCATGGGAGGCTGCACTTGGAGGGGCAGAGGCCACCTCCTCCCCCACTTCCAGCACACCCAGATTTGCAGAGGCCTGGGCTGCCCCAGGTTATATAGCTGGGGCTGATTGTGATGGCATAGGTCACAGGAGGGTAACAGAGGCCGCTCTTACCCTAGCCCCAGGGGTGGGGCAGCTATCAGGGCTACATGGGGTTGGTGTAGAGTGGGGACTCTGGAATCGAGTTGAACTGGGTCCACATCCCACACCCTCTCCTTCCTTTCCTTACCGTCACTGCTCCAAGCCCCCACCCCTTGTTTCCCTCTCTTTAGAGAACAGGGACAATAAAAATAACTACCTCCTAGGGATGTGGCCGAGATCAGTTAGGGGCTGTGTGGCTGGCCGCTGGCTCAGTAAGCGCTCCACAAACTTGGTTGTCTAAGCATCTCTCTCCTTTCTCCACCGAGGCGGCTGGGGTGCCAGGAGCACATCCGACCCGTGATAGTTGGCTGGGCACCGAGATAGATGAAAGTGTCAGGTGGATGGTGCCTGGGCTGGGTGACTTAGGGGGCGGAGGAATGGTAAGAGTGACCGAATGGCCTGCTGGGTGGTCTTGGGGTCCCTAGCTGCCTAAACCCACGTCCCCAGCAAGATTTAAAGTCAAGAGATTTAGGGCCTCTCTGGTGGCACAGGGGTTAAGCCTCAGCACTATGAAGCTATCTGCAGCCACTGAGCCACGAGTTTGATCCCCGGCCAGAGAGCTACCCACAGGGCACAGCAGACCTCTCCTGTCTCCCCGCTGCTCCCCAAGGCAGTGTATTTCAGTAGATCTGCCTGTTCTGCTCCCCACTCTGTCTTTGGTGAATCACCCCCTGCACCTCTGGCCTACACCCCAGTTCTTGTATGCATAAATCAATAAATCTTTTAAATAAATAAAGTCAGATTTAGAGACAGGTCCAAATGCCAGTTTATACCGATGTCCAGTAGTAGGTAAGACATACTGGGTTGAGGCCTAGTTTCCTGTCTGACCAAAGAGCGCCATCCCTTCCCGGGATGCTTGTGAGCCTGGGAGGCCTGGAAGCCCCAGGAGCCCGGAAGGCCTGCACCTCCCTCCAATCACTTGGCATCCACCACCCACTCAGACCTCCCTCTGCCTTGGGAGATGCCCTAACCTGTGTCAGGCCCCCGTCCTGGGTGTGCTGCCCACGGCCACCCAGCCTCCCAACCTCAGTGATCACCCACGGCCTTAGCTCTTCACCACTCGCCTCCCCTACCCCTTTTCACCCCATTAAACTCCCTCCGCCTGGCAGGGCCCCCCCAAGCCTCCTTCTCCCTCTTGTTGCTCACAGTACCTTTGCCCCTTATATGAGGATTTGCGTCGTCAGCTTTCCTGGAGGTTTATTTCTTAACCCACATGTTGTGTTTAATAAACACGATGTTCACCATGCATATCACCGTCATTTAACAGAGCTTCCCACGTGGGGAGTCTCAGGGGCTGAGCGTGGCCCCCAAAGATATCCACATCCTCACCCCCTGACAATGGGACCTTATTTGGAGTAAACATCTGGCAGATGTGATCGCGGCAGAGATCTTGACAGCACCCAGATCAAGTGTCCTTGTGAGACACAGGAGACCTGCCGGGACCGCGGGAGGCCGAGGCGGTGGATAGAGGGACGGGAAGACCTGGAGCTGTCGGGGTCTGATAGGGCAGGGAGAAGCTTCTCCCCGGCACCTGGATGGGGGGTGGCCCCAATGCCTTAATTTCAGACTGTGGCCTCCAGAGTGTGAGTAAATGTGCCCTGTCCCTCGAAGCCAGCACATTGTGTGCTGATTTCTTCCAGCAGCCCTAAGAGATTCGTCCATCCTGGGGGGCAAGAGCCATTGTTACAGTTTATAAGAGGCTGGGTGCAGGCTCAGAGCCCCACAGCCCATCAGCCCAGAGCCCGGATTCAAATCCAGGAAGTTGGGGTGCGTGGCGTCAAGCCTGGGCTCTGCCCCATGGCTGGCACCTTCTCTGGCTTCCCGTGACGGCTGGGCTCTGTCCACCAGTGGCACCCCTTGATAAAGCCCGTGGGGGTGGCAGGGTGGGGGTGGGGCAGACAGTCCCCAGGAACATGAGGGCGGCAGCAGAGGAATGGATGGCTGACCCAGAACTGGGGCCAGAGAGGCAGATGGAGCCCCCAGGACCCCAGCACTGTCTTAGCCACTCACTGTGTGCGGGGCCTGTACTCACCCACAGATGGGTCCTTCTCCCAGCCCACTGATCTATGGGGCTGCCCTTGACCTCCCCCTCACACCAGCAGGGGCCCTTGGGGCACAGAGATGGACTTGCTCTTGGTCACAGAACAGGAAAGAAGCGTGAACCCAGGTCTGCCAGTCTGCCAGGCCCGTGCACTTTGAGAGCGCGGGAAAGTCGCGGTGGAATCAGTCTTGGATGCCGGTGACGCGGGATGCCCATGTGTCCACGGTTGGAGCAGCTGGGTGGGGGCTTGTGGAGGAGATTCAGAGGGGACCTCCCCCTGGGCCACCCCCCAACGGGAAGGCAGCGGAGAAGTCTGGGGAGTGGACCCGGCACGCACACACACACGCGCACCGCGCTGAGGAAACCAGAAAGAATTCCGTGAAGACTCTTTATTGACTCTTTTATGAAAGTCTTTCTCTCTGCGGCAGCGGCAGAAACCTCTTCCTGGGTCACCAGGCCCCGGGTCAGGAACGGTCAGGAACGGTCAGGAAGGTCAGGAACGGTCTGCTTGGTCTGCCTGGGCTCGGGGCCCTGCTGGTCCTCCGCATCCTCCTCCTCGCTCTCCCCCCGCCGCTCAGGCTCCATCAGCAGCAGCTGGCCCTGCACTGGGAGCTCCTCCTCCTCCTCCTCCTCGTCCACGTCCTCCTCCTGCTCCTCCGGCTCCTCCTCCTCCTCCTCCTCCTCCTCCTCCTCCTCGCCCTCCGACGACAAGGAGAAGTTGTCCTGACTCACGCAGGCCACGAGCTTCTTCATCGAGGACTCGTGGCCCCGGCTGTGGCCCGTGCCAAGCTTGGCACAGTGGGAGCCCATCGTCCCCTCTGGCTGCCTCTCTGGACTAGGAGGGAAGGCCCCCTGGGCAGTGGCGGGGCTGTGAGGGCGGGAGGCGGGGCTCTGACATCACAATGGGGCCTCGGAGTCCACCCTTGCTGGGATACCTGCCTCTGGGCCCCCCGGCTTGGCGCAAGCCTCTCCCGGCCCTGTTGCCTCCTCCATCTGCATCATTTGTTCTGGCAAAAGCCTGTTTCAGGTGGATCGAGAGTTGGGGGTAGAATTTCTGCAAATTGGAGAGCATGGCCATGTGTCCGCGTCGTAGCTACCTTCGGGGACAGAAGGGGAACTTTGGGGCTGGGAGTTTAAAGTTTCTTGACCTGGGCGGTGCCTGCGCCGGGCCCTTACAACTCTGCCTTTGCGTGTCAGCTGCACTTGCACAGAACTAAAGCAACCCTGCTTACAGTTTCCCACCCTCAGAATCAGCCCCTAAAGGCAACGGCTGCTGAGACCTAAAGTGGGTCTCGGGCCACACGTGCACACCCCACTGATTCTCAGCATGGGGGGAGGGGAGGCAAGGACCACTGTTAGGGGACTTGGTCATTTCCAAACATGAGAAAACCATGGAAATCACATCTTCTGCCCCAAATCCCAGTGAGACCCTCACGGATTCCACTATGCTGGATTATCCCGGGGCTGGGGCGGGCACTAAATGTAAGCACAGGTGTCTCCCAAGGGCCACACGTGTTCACGGACTTCACAAGGAGGCACCGAGACCATAGCCAAGGGCCACACATGGTCACTTTTGTGTTGACCCATGGGCCTCTGGGCCTCACAGAATCCCGCCCCCTTGCTGCTTGCTCCTTCCACGGAAACCTTGTTCTGGCTGGAGCATACCAGACCTGCTGCCCTCCCCAGCACGATTCACCCAAACACCCAACACCCCAGACAGGGCTCCATCGTTGGACATGGGAAGGTCAAGGTGGACTCCAGCCTTGGTTGCGGGTGACAAAGGATGCCCATGGGGGACTTGGAGCCCCTGCCTGCCCTCTGCCCCCCAAGGAAGGCAATTTTGTGCCATTTGCATGAAAGAGACTCCAAGAGGCCAGCAAGTTTCTAGTCAAGCTTTATTTGGTGACGACTTTGCTCATTTTACTCAAGATCTTGTGGACTCCTTGGCAACTCAAGGCTTGAACATCCAACATAAGGGGTTTCTATGGTCTCGTTGGCTGGTTCTTTGGTGGGTGAACTTCCAACCAGGGTCGTGCTGTGCCCAGGAAGGTTTAGTGCCTTCTGCATCTTCTGCCCCTTCTGCTACCTTTTGAAAGAAAAAAATGCTCGTTATAGGGGATCTAGGTAGGGATGGGGATATGGGACCGGATGGGGTTGGGGTTGGGGTCCCAGGCCTGGGGTCGCCCACCTGCTGAGCCTCTGCAGTGCTTCCTGCTCCTGCTGGTATGTCTCCGGCGCCGCTGGCCTGTGCGGACCCTGTATAGCCTCTTCCGGGAGCAGTGCCTGTGCCTGTAGTGGTAGCGACCTCGGTGGGTCCTTCTGTCCACCTGAATGTCCTCTGGGCTTGACCCTGACCCGGGCTCCTGCTCCTGGCGTCTGTCCTGCTGCCTGTGCCCCTGGTGTGGACGCTGGCTCTGGCTTCTCCTGCGGTATCCGACCGTCATGCTCGCAGGTCTGGCCCCTTACACGGAGGCTGCGGCTGGCCTTAGAGGCAGGGAAGGATGGTCGAGGCCTGCCCACCTGCTCTTGCTGGTAATGTTGGTCTGGTCTGCAGGCGCTCTTTGGGGACTTGTATATAAAGGGGAGCCCCCACTATGACCTGGCAGCCGCACCCCTCCATTGTCCCCACCCTGGCCAGCCCTCAGCCAGTCGGACCCAGCAGGGCAAGCCACCCCCCCACCTGGCCTGTAACACATATCCCCTGGTCCCCAGCTTTTTTCCCGTCCAAACCCAAGCCCTCATCCCCCCAGCTGGAGGGAACCTCCTCAAACACCGTTGGGGCTCTGCCATGGTCTGGGGGGGCTTCATTACTGGTTATCCGTCATTGTTGTGGCCACACAGTTGGCTTTGAAGTGATAGTAGCAGGCGGTTTCCTCGTGGGTACCCTGCGCCAGGCATTGTCATGACTTTCATTTACTCTTCTGGTCGCCAGGAGGTGAAGTGACTTTCTCAAGGCCGCCCAGCTCACTGGGGGCCAGGCCAGGCTCCAGGGGCAGGCCGCCTGCTTCAGAATCCCCGCCCTTGGCTCTTCCCAGCCCAGAGGCCATCTTGCCCCCAGCCCTGCCCTCCCCCGGGGTCTCCCCTCGTACTGTGCTGGCCCCGTTACAGCAACTGAAGAGCCAGTTTCCCTTTCTGGAGGGCCGGGCGGAGTGGCCGGCTGTGCCATCCTCCCAAAGATTTCTTCAGCATTGATTGACAGGGCACACGTGCCTGACCGGGACTGTCCCCTGACATGGCAGAAAGGACTTGCTGGGTGGGCGCGGGGGTCTTGACACGGGGATCGCCCCAGTGGGCTCGGTGTCATCGCCTGGTTCCGTGTATACGGGGGGACAGGGGGTGCATGTTGGCCTTGAAGATGGAGACAGGACCATGAGCCCTGGCGGTTGTGGCCTCTAGGAGCTGCGAAAGGCCAGGACGTGGGGTGCTTCCACGTCTCAAGCAGGAGCACAGACCTGCCCACACTTTAATTTTAGCCCCAAAAGACCTCTTTGGGGGCCTCAGAACTGTGAGATAATAAATTCGTGCTGTGTTAGCTATGAGGCTCGTGGGAATTTTTTGCCCTCACTAGTTGCTGAACTGGCACCGGGGAGTCGTCACCCTGGTGTTCACAGCGCCTTTATCACGCCAGAGCCCTCGGGCTCCCCGGGGGCACCTGTTAAAAGTACGCATGCCCGCGCCTCACACCTTGCCTGTGTGTAAGGGTCCGCCTGGGGCTCCACACCCGGCGGCCGAGTCACTGGGGTCACGCTAGCCTGTTCAGTGGGCCCTACTCACTGTCCTCACTGGAAAGAGTCTGGTGCCACAATACCCCAAGGTGTTCGATACGGAGGTGGTGCCCCGTGTCCAGGTGCTAAGGTGCCCTGGGCAGAGCCACCAGCTGATGTGACTTGGGCTCCGTGTCAAAGACTGGCCGCTCCTCCGAGCCAAGCAGGCCATGTCTGGGGGCGGGGGGCTTCCTTTCGCCCGCGTCTCGTGGCCTTCAAGCCCCCGCGTTGTCACGTGCGTTGAGTGGGCTGGGGCCGCACGAGGGGGCCAGGTTACCTTGTTTTCACAGGGGGATGTGCTGAGTATTCAGTGTCAAGGCTGCCTGGGGAGGTGATCATCCCTGTACCCAAATGGACACCTAGGACTGCCACGTGACAGTTTCGTCCTTTTTCTTTGGGGATTGGCCGGGCAGGGTCTGGTGCAGGGAAGGCCAGCCCTGACTTGTGGCCTAGTTCAGTCAGCCAATGAAATCACTGGGTGCAGAGCTGGGGAGATCCCCAGTGTCACGGGATTCACCCAGGAGTGGGTGGGGAGGCGGATCTTGGTTGGGATTTGGGATCCCTCCCCCGCTTCCAATCCTCGAACCCTCTCCCCAGCAAGCGCCCGCTCAAGGCCAAGAGACCAGACTGGAATGATTTTTTCAACATTTATTGACAGGCGGCATTGTTCGTTAGCAGGCTCCTGTTCATTTCATTGGGATGGTGGTGGCGTCGTCAAGATGTGCGAGAGGTGTTGCAGGCTGGTAGAATCTCAGGCAGGAGTGCGGTGGTCTTGCTAGTGCACGTTTAGTATCTTCTGCACCTCACCGTGTAGCGACGGCAGCACACTAGGGGACAGGAGAGGGTGAGCAGGGATCCCGCTCAGGTTGAACCCTGCCCCCTGCCACCCCCACGAGCAAAGCCCTGTTACCTCTCCTCCTCCTCCTCCGACAACATCGCCTCCTTCGTCTGCGACACCGTCTCCTCCGGCGGCGGCGGCATCTGCTCCGGCTGTAGCTGCGGCAGCATCTGTATCTGGCCATGATACTGGATGGACTAGGCCTGGATGCTCAGAGCAGAGGCACCACCTTAGTTGAGCCAGCCAACCTGTGAGCAGGTGGTATTTTGGGGCTGTGAGCCAGGGGGCAGCTCTGGGCCTCTTATAGACGTGGGCCCCCTCCCCGGGCATTGTGAGGTGGCATTGGCTGGCCCTCACAGAGATGCTGGGGCCAGCCAGCAACATGTCCGTATATGGGCATGTGGGAGGCCTGGGGGGGCAGGGCGGGGCTGTGACACCTCGGGGTCTCCTGTGTCACCAGCCAAGGGGAACACGATGAAGTCTCTAGTGACAGTCCCTCCTTCTTTTAATCTGCCAATTAACCAAATATCACAGAGCACCTGGTAGGTGCCAGATTCTGGGCGAGGCTCCAGGGTCCAGTGATAAATCAAATAAACACAGTCCTACCTAACTTAAGATTTTATTATGTGGCTATGAGAAACACAAGTGGAATAACCACATGGCATAACTGTAGTTGTGGAAAAGACCAAGAAGGAAATGTCAGGTTTTTATGAGGATAGATAGATACGGGGGTCGGGGGGCTTGGCCCCATGGGAGGCCCTAGGAAAGCCCCCTAAGGAAGTACTGGTGAAAATCTCTGACGGACAAATCAGAGTTGGAGGGGGGAAAGGCATCTGGGAAGTGGGAACAGTCTGTGCGAGGGTCAGAGGCAGTCCGTGGCATGTGATTCTGTTTATGTGACATGTCCGGGAGAGGAAAATCCCCAGGCAGGAACTGACTGGCATCTGCCCAGAAAGGGGTAGTAGGGGTAGGGGGTGTGTCCACTTAATGGGCACAGGCTTTACTTTTGGGGTGATGAAAATGTTTTGGACCAGATCGTGGTGATGGCAACACCCCTTGTGAGTGTGCTAAGTGCCACCGAATGTTGAGTGAGCTGCTTAAAATTTTTCACTTTATAATGATGAATTTTACGTTGTGTGACTTTCACCTGGGTTGAACAAAAAAAGTTCCAAGGCTGCAAGGTGCTAGGCAGGTGTGGGGGATCAAAGGCAGGCCCACAGCGGGGTTGGAGCAGAGAACAGAGACCAGTCCAGGCAGGTGGGGCCAGACCCCACTGAGCTTCCTGTGGTCTTCCCTGCACCCCTGTGAGTGATGGTAGGGGCAAGAAGGGAGCAATTAGAATCAGGTCTGGTTACTTATAACAGGAAACCAAAGTAAGTGACTCCCGCGGAGGGGTTTTGTGTGTAAGAAGTCTGTGATGATTTGGATGATCCTAGCTTGGGGATTTACTTGTGAAGTGTTTAGGGGTGAAGCTCTCCTTTGCCAATGCTCTCAAGTGATTCAGAAAAGGAATAGGAACAGCAGGTGCCTGTCTCCACAGCAGGAAGAGGGCGAGGGAGGAGGGACGGGAGAAGGTAGCGAGCGATGGAACAGCATGTGAACACTTGGCCTGTCTGGCTGAAGGGGGGCCCTTTGGATCGTTCTTGCGACGTTTCTGGACCTTGGAAATTATTTCAAAATGAATTATTCAGAAGGTTCTTTTAAAGGATAAATGAAAAAGAAAGAAAGTAGGAGGAAGGTCCTCCAGGCTTGGTATGGGGGCTGCACCCCAATCAAGCGCCAAGGCTTCTTTTATCTTCTCAGTCTGCCTTCAGCCAATGCCTTCCATGCTCCCGATTGCCCCATAGGGCTGCCATGAATAGTTGTGCAGTGCGTATACTGCCCAAAGGGCTGGGTGGGCCTGAAGCACAGCCACTGCCCTGCTTGCCAGGCCAGACCCAGCACCATAGGTGTGCTCTGCCCAACCCCCTCCCCCCCCACCCCCCGCCCAACCCCCTAGCTGTCTGCTCTGATGCAGCTTCCTTTAGTGGAAGACTTTTTTCTGATTCAAACAAAAGCACACTTACGGCTAGCCTCCGCTCTGCTGGAATTCCAAGTAGAGCCACTGCCCAAGCAGAAAGAAAGAAGGGGGCAAGAGGAAGCGTGACCCTTTAATGAGCCATCCCAGACACCTGCTCTTCTGATCATTTGCTGTACCGTTAGAGCACCCTGCCCCTTAGGGCAAATCTGGGGTTCTTAGGAAGGACAGAGGGCCAGGGTGCAGACAGAAACTTCCAGAACCCTGCCCTGATCCATGACAAGGTGGGGAGACTGAATTTGAAGTTACCGTCCACTAAGCCATACAAAGATCTGCACCCCAAACATAGTGGGCTAATAATATTTTCATTGCTTGACTTGTGTGTGGATTGACTTAAAGTGGCTACCCCCCAATCCTGGGACACTTAGTGCTTTTTTTTTTTAAGATTTATTTATTCATTCATACAAGAACTGGGGTACAGGCCAGATGTGTGGGAGGATGAGGGGATTCACCAGAGACAGAAGACAGAGCGGGGAACAGAACAGGCAGACTGACAGAAGTACACTGCTAGGGGAGCAGCAGGCGAGATAGGAGAGGTCTGCTGCGCCATGTGGGATTCTCGCTGGCCGGCCAGGTTTGAACCAGGGAGGCCCAGACACTTAGTACTTTTTAAAGATAAGTTACTTGGCCCTGGGGGAGCCCGCGGGCCACGGGGATTGGGGGCGTCCCTGTTTTACAGTGAGGGATGGGATGCTGTCGGCTGGCCTACTCACTCATTCGGGGTTTTATTGACTATGAGCCAGGCAGTGTTCCAGACTCCCAGGATGCAGCATGAACCAGAGAGGGGAGAGCTCCTGCCCCTGAGAAGTGTCCCTCTCACTGGGACGCCCACAAAGAAGCCAGCAGAGGGCTTGGGCGCTGCCGTGTGCACTGGCGTGGGAGAGAGGCTGGGGGGGACCCTCGGGGCTGGGGGCAGCCTTTCTGAGAAGACACCTGAGCTGTGAACTGTGGGGGTCCCAGTTAGGGAGGGAGCAGAGCCACTGCTCCCCACAGAGGGACGCAGGCCCAAGCAGCCCCAGCTCTGCTTTTCCCAGTGTGCCCGGGGCGGCCACACCCGGCCACCAGCGAGGGCCCCTCTATCCCTTGACCGCCGTGGCCGGAAATGACACACTCTGTTTCTGTTCCCACCTCACAGGTGCTATTGAGATAGTCCCCTCACCTAGGGAGGCCACTTCCCGGCCACATCCTGCTCCCCCTCTGCACAAGACCTGGGGACCCAGGCCTGGGGGTGGGCAGGGTAGCCGGTGGGGAGCTCAGAAAGCCGCTGGGAGTAGGGGCGAGAGCTGAGACGCAGCTGGCAAGAGCATCGTTGGTTTGAAGACTTGGCAGGTACACGGGGGAAAGCCTTGGCCAAGGGAAGACCCCAGGGCCACAGCAGAAAACAGGGGCCTTGGCCTCTCCATTGAGTGGAGGGGACGGGCATGGATCCAATCCGCTCAGAAGTAGGCTCCGAGTCCGGGGAAGCCGTAGCCTGGGAAGCTCGGAGGTGGGGCGCTCGGCCAGACTGGAGTGGGGCGCACTCGGCAGCCACCTCACGTGCTGGGTCTATTTGCTCCAGCTGCTGGCTGTTGCCCTGCAGGATGTGCTCCAGCTGATCCTGCCCCCGGGTAGAGAACAAGCTCTCCCGGGTCAGCAACTTAATTTTGCCCCCGGCCCTGCCCTGTAACAGGAACAGAAAGGAAACACAAGCATTTGGGGAAGACATGAGCGATACATGACGCTGTGCCAGTGAACGTCTTTCCCTGTCACTTTCCAGGTACAAAATCATAGTATCAGATTGTGATTTTTGAACCGTCACACACTTCCCATCCTCTGTCCCTCCCTTTGCTGGGTGACCCCAGGCTGACGCGCGCTAACCACTGAGATCCTGCCATCAAACAGCGGCCCCTGGAGCAGACATCGGTGTTTTCCTCTGAGAGGACACGTGGCCTGTCCACCCCCACACTGTGATGTCACAGTAGCCCCACCGCCCCCGCCCGGGCTAGGGTGGGGCCTCCTTGGAGAGGCGAGGCAGGGGTTGGGCTGTGCCCCCTGCACCTCGGAAGATGGTGAAGCCAGGCAGTTCATTCTAGCGATGATGCCAGGACGGTTGGGCAGTCAGGTGACAACATTTTAATCGCGGCACCACACCCACCATTCCCCAGCCAGGGCGTTCTGCAGACACCCCCATGCCTGTCCATAAGAGCAAGTGCTGGGGTACGCACCGAAGCCTTGTTTGCAGGGAGAAAAGTGGCAATAATGTTCATCTCAAGGAAGTGGCCCATCAACCATCACCACCCTCCATTGCAGAACAGCTCGGGGGTGGTCATGACAACCGCAGTGGGAGCGGAGGAGGTGCCAGCGGATGCAGAAAAAGTCCGAAATAGGGCAACACCAAGCCAGTTCCTAAAACACAACCCTTGTCCCTATATTTGTAACATGTCCCGTGTTTGTGAGAAAATTAAAATGAATGTTCACATGTACATGGGGAAAAGTCCAGAATGTAATACAGTGACTTAGCAGTGAGGGGTGGGGGGTGGATTATGGAGGGTTTCACTTCCCACTTGACTCATTTTTGCATTTTTTATTGGTTGAAAAATTGAACAAGTTGCTGAAGGTTCAATCAGTTATTTCCATGCTCAGAAAAAAATAAAACAAACCCATCACTGTGTCATCTGAGCCCTCGCTTCCCCATTTAGCTGGGAGGTGGTTCTACTTTCATTAACTTATGTAAGGAAAGGTGAAAAGGTAAAGGGCATTCCCACATCCCTGTTCTCCCCATTTGCCGTTCTGCACCCCCAAGGCACTCGTCACACCCCAAACCAGCACACTCACTACTGGTTTTTTCCTTAAATTTTCTTATGTTGTTGTCTTATTAGGTTGTCGCCTGAGTTCTCCTGCCCCCACACCTCCTGCAACCCAGCTCCATATCCCTTATGCTCCCCCCCCCCTTTGCTGGAGGCCTCAGATCTATGGTCAGTTTGCTAGTTTTGCCTTTTTTTTTTTTTTATTTGTTTGTTTGTTTGTTTGTTTATACATGCACTGGGTACAGTCAGAAGCGCGGGAGGGTGAGAGAATTCACCAGAGCCAGAGCAGGGAGCAGAGCAGGCAGAAGGACCGAAGTACACTGCTGAGGGGAGCAGCGGGCAGCAGGCGAGGTCTGCGCGCCATGTGGGACCCTCCTCCGGTGGCCGGGGAGCAGCCGGGGATCGAACCGGCGCCGCAGAGGCTGCGGGCAGCTTCGCAACCCAGCGCTCAACCGCTGCGCCACCGGGGAAGCCCTAGTTTTGCCTTTTTAAAAAAAAAATTTATTTATTAATGCATACAAGAATTGGGACACAGGCCAGAGGTGTGGAGGGGGTTGGGGGTGAGAGGATTCACCAGAGACAGAGCGGGGAACAGAGCAGGCGGATTGACTGAAACACACTGCTGAGGGGAGCAGCGGGCGAGTCAGGAGAGGTCTGCTGCGGCATGTGGGTAGCTCCCTGGCCAGGGATCGAACTCATGCTGCAGAGGCTACGAATAGCTTCATAGGTTGTGTCTTAACCCCTTGCACCACCAGGGAGGCCCTGGTTTTGCCTTTTTCTGAACCTTTTGTTTGGTTCCTGTATATTCCACATGTGAGAGAGACTGTGCCATACTTATCTTTCTCCTGACTGATGTCGGCCAGCAGCACCTCCCGCCCCACCCACGGGGCTGCCTGACAGGAGTTTGTCTTTTTTGACGGCTGCAGACTCACTCTTAACCAGCGTCCAGGCTCTGTTTGCATTTTGCCAGTTGTCCCACCGAGACCCCTTTCTCTTCCAGGATCCCACTGGGTTTTTCTCGTGATTGACCTCTCCCATGGGACGCTACGTCTGCCCAGTTAGCCGGTTCTGACGCAGGGCCACTAACTCAGTCTGTGCTTTATTCAGATGCCCCGAGTTTCCCTTCGACCCTTTCCTCAGCTGGGACCCCCACCTCTCAGGCTCCTCTGGCCTGAGGCAGGGACTCGGGGCTTCCTCGTGTGAGGGGAAGTGGCCAGTGGGGGCGTTTGTCTGGTGCCTTCCCGATGCTTGCACTGGGGTGTGGGCCCGAGGACAGGCCTTTCCCCTCACTGCCTTCAAGGCCACGTGACTGACCTCATTGATTTTGCCCTCGGTCACCTGGCTCAGGTGTTTGTGAGGTTTCTCTTGCTTTCCTCCACTTTGTGCAAAGACGCCCCCTGCCCAAGCCACACTGAGGGGTCGGACGATGCCCCTGAGGGCAGAGTCTCTGTGAAATTACTTGAAGTTCTGCAGGTTTGTCCCTGCACCCTCCAACCAACGGGTGGCTCCAACCAGGTGTGTGTCTCAGCATGGACGTGGGCCTGCGTCACCCCAATACTTTATTTTATGGCTCGGGTTCATCCAGCTTTGGGGGCTCTTTCAGTCAACTCCTGGGGCCCTCCGATGCGCCCCCCTGTCACTGAGTTTGTGGATACCTCCTTACTTTGGGGCCTACAAGATGCTCGGGGCTCCCGGTAGTTCCTACCCTAGACCTAGAATTGGCTGTTTCTCCCATTCCTTTCAAGGGGGATGGTCTCCGAAACCAAGATCCAGGGGTGTGCCTGTTGCTTCCCAGCCCTCTCAGCGGAAAGAGCAAGGAAATATATTGCAAGTGTGAACCTGCACAGGTACAAACATCAGGAATATTCTAGATGCAGGCGCCCTCCCACAGATCCCCTCAGCCATCGCTAACCCACCCACGCAGGTCATTCCCACCTCCCCTTCTCAGCTCTGCCCTCCCACCTCGACCGCAGGAACCTGGCCCCTGCCACCCGCCTTCCGTTTACTTAACTGTTCCAGCCCAGAATGCATGGGTAGTGGTTTCAGAACGCAGCTTGAGCCCCGCTACCTTTCCATTTATTCGGTTACAGTTTCTGACTGCCCGTTGAGCTGGGCACTGTTCGAGGCACAGTGACCACAACAAAGCCCCTGCCCTCATGGAGTTTATGTTCTGGAGCAGAAGCTCGACACAGCAGCGAGCAGGATAGATAAGTAAACAGGAAAAAGTGGATGAGGGTGACAGGGCTTGCTGGGGGTGGTTGGGGTAGGTGGTATTTTGGGACAGTCAGAACAGGCCTTGTTGATCAGGTGACTTTTGAGCAAATGCTGGAGACAGAGACGGAATTAGTTATGTGGATGTCTGGGAAGAATATTCCAGGTGGAGGGAACAGCCAGTGCAAAGGCCCTGAGGTGGGGATAATTGTGCTGGGTTCAAGGCCAGTGGGGCTGGAGCAGAGAGACGGAGGTTTAGTAGGGGACGAGGTCATAGAGGTGGTGGTGGGGGGCCCATATCATTAATGGCTTAGAGGCCCTTAAAGATTTGGGTCTTACAGAGATAAGAGATGTGGACCACAAGAGACTCAGGGGCCCCTGCTGCTGTGTTGAGGAGGCATGGAGGCAGGGAGTCCAGTCAAGGGAGTGTGGAGTCCACTTAGGCAGGGGGTGGAGGGTGTGGTCAGATTCTGGTTCTGTTCTGAAGATGGAGCCAGCAGGACCAGGCTGGGAGGGGAGCACGTGAGAGAGGGCAGGGGTGAGAGGGGCTCTGAGGATGGTTCTGAGGCTTTGGGGATGCACACCCAGAGGGACAGAGTTACTGCCAAATGAGGAGGGAGGCAGTGGGTGGGAAAGGCCCTGGGAGGCAGGTACTGGACAGACGTCTCAGCAGAGGTGTTGAATCAGCTGCTGGCTACCTGAGCTGCAGCAAACTCACAAACACTAGAGCCCGAAACAGCCCAAACCTGTTATCTTACAACTCTCTGCAAGTCAGAATTAAATCGGGTCTTCTGGAACTAAAATCCAGGTGTTCTCAGGGGTGCAGTCCTTTCTGGAGACTCTCCAGGTGGTCCATTTCCTGGCTGCTACAGGCCACCCACCTCCGTCTTGTCTGTGGCCCATCCTGCCAGCGGCGTAGCGCCTGCAGCTTGCTCTGCTCTGGCCCGCCCGCCTCCCTCTTTCCCTAAAAGATCCCTTGGGATTACACTGGGCTCCCTTGGGTAACCCAGGATGCACCCCCCTCTGTCAAGATCCTTTATTAATCCCACTTGCAGTATTCGTTTGCCCTGTAAGGTGAGGTGTTCACAGGTTCAGGGGGGTGACGCCTTTGGGGACCCATCACCACCGAGGGTATCAGTGGATGGAGGCACTAATGCTGGGGTACCCCAGCACCAGGAAGCTGGGGGCTGAGGAAGAGCAGCCAGGGAGGTCTGAGGGAGCCAGGAGGAAGTCCAGGGCCAGGAAGCCGCATGGAGGAAGGGTGCTGGGTCAGAGGGAAGGAGCAGCTGTGTCCACTCCATCGTCGTTGACTGCCCATTCACCCTGGGGTGCCCACAGGGTGGCCAAGGGGGGTCTTCAGAATAGTCTGTGTAATGGTGGGGGGAGGGGAGCCTGGCGGGTGAGGCTGGGCAGGAGCTCCCTGCTGAGGCCTTCACCCTTGCTGCTGTATATTCTATCGATCAGACAAGTATACAGTGACGTGTGCCCGCGTGTGCCGTGTGGTCATAGAAGCACATACAGAAGCGTCTCGGTGTGCTCCCCCTGTTCTTGCTCCCTTCTCTCCCCCAGCCCCTGGCAACCTCTGATCCCTCCATAGCTTTGTCTCTTCCAGAATGTCTCATTTCATTATGCTTTAAGACTGTGTAGAGGGCCTCCCCGGTGGCACAGCGGTTGAGCGCTGGGTTGCGAAGCTGCCAACAGCCTCTGCAGCGCCGGTTCGATCCCCGGCTGCTCCCCGGCCACCGGAGGAGGGTCCCGCATGGCGCGCAGACCTCTCCTGCCGCCCGCTGCTCCCCTCAGCAGTGTACTTCGGTCCTTCTGCCTGTTCTGCTCCCCACTCTGGCTCTGGTGAATTCTCTCACCCTCCTGCGCTTCTGACTGTGCCCAGTGCATGTATAAACAAAACAAACAAACAAACAAACAAATAAATAAATAAATAAATAAATAAAAACATGCCTCTATTAAAAAAAAAAAAAAAAGACTGTGTAGAGCTCACTTTGCCAACATACTCACCAAATATTCAAAGTAATGTGGTGTTGGGACTTTTACCTTTATAGGCATCTCTATAAATCATTTTTAAAGAACATGTGCCCATGCACATTATTTTAGGTGCTAAATATATATAATATATAAATACACTATTTATAAAAATCTCACTCTCAAGGAAAAAACAGTTTGAAGGTCAGTTGTGTCCTTTGTCAAAGTGCTCAAGCTTCACTGCTGGCAACCCCAGCAGACCCAGAAGACAAATGAGTCATTTGGGACCATATACAGGCTTACCTGCTGTTTGAAAGTGGAATGTTCCTAGTTGCATGACCTGGTGGGTCATTTTTTGGTTCTGAGAACAGTATTACCATTAATTTACATGGAAAAGGTGAGCATTCCTAGGCCCCCAAAATAACCTCCCAAATCACCGCAGTAGAATCGTTCCACTTTTGGATGCTGGGGAAACCTGTGATTTTGAAACAGAAAACTAGAAAACCCTGTGATGAAAGTATTTTTACACACACACACACACACACACACAAATCTAATTGTGGTTCCCCACTCCCACAGTAGGTTTGCTATAATGGGGAGCAGGGCCACCCCCATGAGAGCTGCAAGGGTCTCGAGGTCTGAAAACAGCTCCCAGCCATGCTGGCAACGCACAACCCCCTCTGACCCAGCAGCCCGCCTAGGTGTCCACCCAAGAGGAAAGAAACCGCATCTCCACACAAAGGCCAGAGTAGCAGCTCACACGGCTGTTCCCAGAAGACAGTCCAGGCAGCCATTGGCAGGGCATGGGATGACCCAGTTGGGGTGCAGCTGCACAACAGGGCAGGCCCGCAGCAAATCGGAGGGAGTTACCAACCCTTCGGCTCACGTGGGCCAGGTTGGACAAGGGGAAGCCGACCAGAAAGGGTCGCACCCTGTGACCTGGCGCTGGGTGCTGATTAACAGCAGCCAGGTCTCTGGTAGCTCTAGAAAGCAGAGCTTGCTTGCCTCCCCTCCGCCTCCGACAGCGGGGAAGAGGGCCCTTTTGCAGACGGGTCAGCTGAGGCCGATGGAGAGGAACCAGCTTATCTAGTGAGGTCAAGTGGGTGCTGGACTCTGAGGACTTCTCACCACCCGGCCACTTGGCGCAAGGGGGCCTCCCAGACCATTCTATCTTGGCCCAAGGCCTGGGAAGCGGCCTGAAGTTCTAGTGCCTGTGGGGCCAGCCGTGCTGGGCAGCTGCCAGCCCTGGCGCCACCACTGAGATCCCCTTGTTGGGGTCACAGGCGGGAACAGTCCCCCCCAGAGCAGGTGGGGCAGGACACCTGCACAGGCCCTGCCACTTCCCTTCCAAGTCCCCCTGGCCCGATTCTGCAGGAAGGGGCTCTGAACAGGAAGGGAAAGGAAGCTCCCTAAAGAGGTGAGTATTTTCAGCTCTCTGGGCAGTTTCTTCCCAGGAAACGGCTGGTGGTAGCTCCCTGATAGTTCTGTGGAAAGGTTGGATGGGACCCCAGAGGAGGGCCTGGCCGTGAGCCCGGAGAGTGGCGGGTGTGCTCACAGCCTGGGGTCCGCTTGAGGTCAAGTCCCAGGACCCGCTCCCCTTCTGCCCACCCAGCTCTCCTTGGCAGAGGGGGCAGGCACTCGGGCCTCCGTTTCTCCATCCACCGACCTCACCTCTGCGGGCGGATTCCAGCCCCCCTCATGCACCTCTGGCGGAGCTCCGCCAGGGCTGGGCCCGCATCCCAGCCAGTGCCGCTCCCCACGGGGACAGCGGGGCAAGGGGCACGGGCCCGGCCAGCGCTCTTTCCACATCAGGCCTCTCCACTGTCTGGGTTTTGAAACTCCTCGCTGGAGCAGGCCAAGCCCTGTTGTTCCTCGGCGTCCTCTCCTGGTTTGTCCAGGGACACAGCATGGCTTCTGGGGGCACCTGAAAAGAAAAAGGAAAGTCTGATTTACAACCACGTTGGTATAAAAGATGGATACAACGCAGGCTGGTTTTGCTTTTCACTTTTATTCGAAGCCCACAAAGTCAAAACATTTCCGCAGGCCCTAAAAACACTGCCCCATGGCACTGGGCCTGCGAGTCTGAGCCAAGTCAGCCCTGATCGGGCCTTTCCAGACCATGAGGCACCCCCTGACCTCTTCTCGGGAGGCCTCCCTTATTGCCTGACCTGAGACCGGGCTCAGGAACCTCTCGGGAACCATGTTCCTCTGTGAAGCCTTCTCCATAGCCCCTTGAACCTACTCCTTCCACCCTTTCCTGAAGTGAGGGAGCAGGGCCGGCCGGAACTGGTGGGCTGACTCCCAGACCGTAGCCGGACCCGGGACATTGTAGCCGCGGGTCCTGCCCCCTCCGTGGACATTTCATTAATCCCCAGGTCATCTCCTCACACTGGTGAGCAAACAAGCCTGGAAGCACCTGCCTGAGGTCACATAGGGAGTGGTCAGCACAAACCGGCAGCTCAAGTCTGGGCTCCCCAAAAGTTTTTGGCTGGTCTTCCCACTAATTCTGGGGGGGTATTAATAAATCACACGCATTGTGTTAGTTTCCCCAGGCTGCCGTCCCACAAACCGGGGGGCTTAAACCAACAGAAATTTATTCTCTCATAGTTCTGGAGGCCAGATGTCCAAAGCAGGGAGTGGGCAGGGCTGGGCGCCCCTGCGGGCTCTGGGCCAGCTCTCTGTCCTTCGCCCCGCTCTGCTCCCCTCCCCTCCTCGTCTTCCTCTGCTCACATTTGTCTCTGTCCTTATGGCCCACCCCCTCCCAGAAGGATCTCATTCTGACGTCTTCCATTACATCTGCAAAGTCCCAATTTCCAAATATGGTCACCTTGTTGGGCTTGGGGAGTTAGGACCTGGGCTTTCTTTTTAGGGGTGCTGTTCAACCCACTGCACATGAGGTGCAGCTAAATGCTGACAAGCGTCAGAGAAAACTGGGAGAAGCTAGCGCGAAGCCATGTGTGACAGCAGTACTTAGCCCAGGCCCTTATTTATTTACACACGTGAATTTCAGTATCAAAAAAGAGGTCTGGGTACACGGTGGGGGGGGGGAGCAGAACATGTCACACACACACACACCCCCATGCCAATTTGGCCTGCGATTGCTTTGAGCTGAAGGCAATTAGGGCCCAGCAGACCCTGGAGGGGTGTTGCCTTTGCTTGTTTTAAACTCTCCCTTAACGACCTTTAGACGCACCAGAGAGAGTTTTCTATCAGAGTCCTATCTGCTCTGCTCGGAGTGGCTGCATTTGTTTACCAAACATTTGCTCTTCCCATCTGTCTGCCTCCTCTTTGATGCCCTTGGCTCAGCGGGCAAAAAACAGCTGCAGTCCTCAAGTCAGATGAAATTTCCCCCCTATTAATCTGTGTCCCGCCAATTTAATTACTAGACCAGCCAAAGAAACTGGAAGAGAAAAAGGGAAGTATTCCTACCCCCTACAGCAGTGATGGCTGGTACAGGGGTTTCAGCAGGCCGCGACTGCTGCTGAGACCTCTCTCTCTCTCTCTCTCTCTCTCTCTCTCTCTCTCTCTCTCTCTCAGGACCTACTTGGTTGAAAACACCTTTGGTCTTATTTTCTGTTTGGCAACTACCCTCTCGGTGTGCCGGCTTCAGGGAGCTGCTTCAGGTCCAAGCAGGCCCTATGGGCAACACCACCTGCCAGTAGGGCCCTTTGTCTTTCCAGCCCCAGGCCTTCACTCCTGCCTGCCTTGGCCCCGAGCCTCTGCCCCACCCTTCGGGCTTTGGAGACAGCGTTCTCGTAAGAGGTGCTCTCCGTCCACCCCCAGCTCCAGCAGAACGAGCCAAGTCCGGCCTGATCATTGCAGTGTCCTCTTGCCTAGAAAAAGAGCCAGACTAGAAAAACATTTATTTTAGGACTGAATCCTTGAGACCTCTCACCCTGTCTGACCCTGGCCCCCCACCCTCCTCCTCATCCATTCAGTTTCAGCCCCTGGAGACCCCTTTCTTTCCTGGAACTGAAATCACATTCCTGCCTCAGGACCTTGGCTGGGCTGTTTGCTCCTCCTGGAATACCCTTCTTCCTCGTTACCACTCAGATCTCAAAGAAATGTCACCAGCGGGCTCTGGGCCCTCGCAGACTCTGCCTGCCTTTCCTTACCTTCTTAGTTCTCTACCGGTCCCTCCCTGAGGGATCTAGAAGGATCTATGGGTGCTTTGTCCTGCCTCTTTTTTCAATACCTGCCTCCCTGCACCAGATCATATTACCCTTGAAAACAAGTGTATCATCTTGCTCACAGCTGCAGCCCCAGCGCCCGCCCAGTAAATTCTAGAAAAGCATGTGCTCAATCCTTGATTGCATGGTTTTCTTGCCTTTAAGACAAGGACTTCCATTGACTGTGAACCGGTGGGGTTTAAAAGCTGGAGAATCCCCTGAGATCGCCAGCAGAACGCGGTCCGTGTGACGGCATTCCCTGGAGACAGTGGTCCATTGTGCACAGCAAATTCTGTGGGCTCGGCGCTCCCCAAAGATTCTGTTTATTTAAAGCCTCACCTACCCTGCGGTCGCTCTTTCTCCCTCTTCTCATTTTGCTCTACTTGTTATTAAACCAAGGCCAGGCTTTCCGTTTTGGTCACAGACCCTGAATAACATCAGGGATAGCTCTGTCTTGGCCATTTGGATCTCCTTGTGTGGGACATGCGGTCGGTGTCCCATTAATGCATGTTTCCTTGAAATAAAAGTCTCAGTAGTTGGACAAAGAGTTCATTAGATTATCCAGGTGAGGATTCACACTGGCCGGGTGAAGGGAGTCAGATCCTCATGGCTGCTCTGTCTGGGGGGGGCCCCTCGGCTGGTGCTGTTCTCTCTCTGAGCCCAATTTCCTGGCCTGTGAAGTGGTGCTTGTAAGGCCTGCCTGGGGATCTTGAAGTGGCGGCAGCTTAGCCTAGGCAGCAGTTAGAACCACGGGGACTTTAACAAAGGTGGGGGTTCTTCCTGCCCCCACCCCGCTGACGAACTGTGTCACTGCAAGTGGTAATGAAAAAGTAGAGGGGAGGGAGGGCTTCCCTGGTAGCGCAAGGTGTTAAGCATCAGCACTATGAAGTTTTCGCCAACCACTGTGCCCTGAGTTCAATCCCCGGTCAGGGAGCCGACCGGCATGGTGCAGCAGACTTGTCCTGTCCCCCCGCTGCGCCCCTCAGCAGTGTGTTTCAGTAGATCCTCCTGTTCTGCTCCCCGCTCTGTCTCTGGTGAATCCTCTCACCCACACCCTCTCCACCCTGCACCTCTGGCCTGTATTAAAAATAAACAAAATCTTTTTAAAAAAAGAAGAAGTAGAAGGGAGTAAACCAAAGTAAAACGATCCCATTTTAAGAAACCCTGGGTAACTTGCTCTCTTCCTAGTAAGAGGCCCTTGGTCCTACTTGGAATCCAGTGCCGTTGCCCTGGGAAAAGGAGGCAGTCTGCATTTAGGGGCTCCTCAGGGATCCTTCCAGCCACTGCCCCACTCCCTGAGAATGCCTGCCCGCCCCAGGCGGGGCAAAACCCTCTCTGGGGTCTGGAGAACTGGAGACACAGGCTGCAGGGAATAACAGCATCAAGACTTCCCCTGGGCAGGCCCGTGCTCCCTGCTCACAGCCCAGTAAGAGGACAGCGAGAGCATTCAGAGAGTGCCCGGCCCAAGGTCACACAGCATACAGTGCCTGAGGGGCTCCAGCTCAGCCTAGGCCTTCTCAGTTATGTGTGTGAAATAGTCAAACAAAAGTGTGCATTTGCACACTCGTGTTCACAGCAGCATTGTTCACAGTAGCCAGAAGGTAGAAGCAACCCAAGTGTCCATCAGTGGGGCAGTGTGAATAAGCAAAATGTGATTGTTCCACAGAGTGGAATATTATTCAGTCACGAAAAAGGAAGGGGGTCTTGTCACATGCCCCACAACAAGGATGAACCAAGGCCCGTGGCTACATTATGCTAAGTGAAATAAATCAGTTACAGAGGACAAATGTTGTATGACTGAGTCCACTAATACAGGGTAAGGAACAGACAAGAGCAGAGAGGCAAACTGAAATGGTGTTCGCCCAGGGCTGGCAAGAAGGGGAGATGGGGATTATTGCTTAATAGGTATACAGAGCTTTTTTTTGAAGCTGAAAAGAATTCTGGAGATTGGACATACTCCCATGTGAATGTAGTTACAAGCACTGAACTGTGTGCTTACAACTAAGATTGTAAATTTACGATTTCATATCATGTATATTTTATAATAATTAAAAATAAAAAATAGGGCCTCCCCGGTGGCGCAGCGGTTGAGCGCTGGGTTGCGAGGCTGCCCGCTGCCTCTGCAGCGCCGGTTCGATCCCCGGCTGCTCCCCGGCCACCGGAAGAGGGTCCCACATGGCGCGCAGACCTCTCCTGCCGCCCGCTGCTCCCCTCAGCAGTGTACTTCGGTCCTTCTGCCTGCTCTGCTCCCCGCTCTGGCTCTAGTGAATTCTCTCACCCTCCCGTGCTTCTGACTGTGCCCAGTGCTTGTATAAATAAATAAAATAAATTTTAAAAAAATAATAATAAAAAAAATAAAAAATATATTGTGGTATAACATTAGCAGGGAAGCACGCAAACCTTCGATGGGATTTTACCTGTGCACCACACTCCTGGGCAAACCACCCAGCTGAGGGAGAAAAAAGCCAGCTCCCAGCTCCTCCCACGGCACAGTCAGCACCTTCCCCCTCCCCTCCCCCCAAGACATGCCATCGTTCCTGTTCTGGAACATCGTCATCTGCATCATGTGCTCCTGTGTGCGTCCTTTTTGTGCCTGGCTCCTTCCTGCAGTGCCGACTTCCGCGGGCATGGCCGGTGCGGAGCCTGTAGCTATTTGTCATCCTGGACGACGTTCTGTTGTGTTCCTGTTTGTGTCTGTTACTGGTGTCTGCGGCCCAGTTTGGGCTGTTGGGAACGGTGCTGATATGAGCATTCGTTGTCATTTATTGGACATGAACCTGACCTTCAGATTTTATTGTCTGTACGATGAGCAAGGTGAAGCTCCGAAGCAGCTCACTCGGCCCTGCCTCCCTCCCTCCCGGCTCTAACGCTCACGTGGCTTCCTGGCCGCCTGCTCATCCACCTGCAGCGGGTTTGGTGCATTTGAGCCTCAGGTCCACCTTCTTAGCAGTTTTGGCCTCTTCCCTGGAAAGTGGCTCAGCCCACCCCCCCAGAGCCCCTCTGCTTCCCTGGGGCCCTTGTGCTCGCCACACTGGTCTTTTCTGTCTTGCACCTCCAAAGGGTGTGTCGTGAGTGGCTCAGTCGCTGGTAAACAGGCCATGGAGTGGGGGTGGGGGCGCGTGAGACCTTTCCTGAAGAACCCTAGTCTGAGGGCCTTGACGACCTGATCTCGTGCAGTAAAGGGTCGGTAATGGGATGTAGCGAGCCTCCCCTGGTCGGCTTGTTTTCAGAATGTTCTAGATGACTTATAGCAGCAATTCTCAACCTGTGGTCTCTGAGGGTGCTGGGGAGACTTGCAGGATCTCAGGTCTCACCTGACAACAGCAGGGTCGGGAGGCCGGGCCTAGGCTCTGGGTGAGAACGTGGCTCAGGGTGGGCTCCCGTCCCGGGCTCAGTCCCCTCACCTGTAAAATGGGTATAAGAAACCATTCCTGCCTCACAGTGGGTTTTGGAAGGTGAAATTAGTTGCTGCCTGCACTGTAGCTGGCGAAGTCCTTGCACTCAATAAATAAATAGTTGTAAAATGAAGAGATAAGGCTGCCTGGCCCAAGGAGCGACACCGACGTGGCACCACATAGCTGCTGGTTAATGCACATGCAGAGCCTCCCCTGCTTTGGGGCCCTGGCCAGGGCACAGCTGGAGCTTGAGAGGCTTTGAGGTTTGTGGGTGGGGTAGGCGTGGGTGTCCCCCAGGACTGTCAGGGAAAGTGAGGCTCCAGGCCCTCTATCTGGAGTCGGCAAACAGCCAGGCCCCTCGCTCTGGCTCTGCAGGAGCCTCCAGCGCTGCACACACAGCCCTCTGCTTCCACTTTCAGTTCTTGGAAAGCACTGACTTTCCCTCCACTGGGCCGCTCCTCTCAGCTCCCACCCAGAATCTGGGCACAAGTGGCGCCAGGCATCTGGAGCCCAGTGTGAGGCGGGCAGATAAGAAATGCTTATGTATCTGCCAAGGTCGAAGTCGCACACACTGGGCGGCCCCACCTCTGGGAGGTGTCAGGTAGAAAAGCTGCAGAAATGCAGACCCTTGTGCAGGGGTTAGAGACACTCAAGTCGGGACAACTGTGTGCCAGAGCAGCAAAGTGACCCAAGTCACATCCACTCTGCAAGCCACCAGGCAGCTTCCCTGTGCTGCAGGGGGTCAAGTACAGGGTGACAAAGCCAAGGGCGGCCTGCAGGAAGGAAAGTCCCATCCCAGAGGGGAGAAGAACCGGCGCACACTGGCATGCACTGGGCCTGCACCCGCACAGCCTCTTTTTAAAAAGATGCATGAAGGACAGGTTTCCCGAAATGTGTCACTTTGACAAGTGGATTATTTTGAGCTGAGGTCGTGGAGGCCCTGTGGGCTCACAAGAAATGGGCTCACAATAAATGTTTACCCTGCCTTAACTAGAAGCAGAATGACAATGTGGGGAGGGAGACTCCTTGGTGGCACAAGGGGTGTCTTAGACACAGCACTACAAAGCTATCTGCAGCCACTGCAGCACAAGTTCAATCCCTGGCCAGGGAGGTGACCCACATGGCACAGCAGACCTCTCCTGTCTCGCCCGCTGCTCCCCTCAGCAGTGGATTTCAGTGGATCCACCTGTTCTGCTCCCCACTCTGTCTCTGGTGAACCCTCTCACCCGCCACACCTCTGGCCTGTACCCCAGTTCCTGTACACATAAAATAAATATTTTTTTTTTAAAAAGAATTGCAATTGGGGCTTTGATCCAGAATTAGGGCTTTTAGCAGAAATAAACTTTCTATCTGAGAAACCTGTGGATGTGGCAGGGCCAACTCTTTCACCCAAGTCCCCTCCCAGAAGCCCCAGGCCTGATCCCACTTGGAACCCACGTCTGCGTACACTCTGCATGCCTAAGTCATTAACATTTTTCTTTCCTAATCTGTCTGATGTTAATTTGGTTGCTCAACCAGCCCCAGAAAAACCCAGAGGGCTGGAGGGAAATTTCTTCTCCTCCCCAACACACAGGAGAAATTGATCACCGGTTGCCCCCGGGAAGAAAACAGGAGGCTGGGCAGGGGGTGGAGGAAAGCTGACTTTTTTCTGTGCAGCCTTTGGATGCTTTGAATTTTTGTGTGATCATGTGCATGCAGTATTATCATGTGTATGTTTTTCTCCCAAAGAAAGAAAGAAAAGAAAGACATTTTCTTTCTTAAACTTCTTGTGGAAGGGCGTTGCAGACTGCACACTTTCTGAGAGACTGAGGTTAGAAGAGTTAGGGCTTTGGACACAGTCTTGGCTCAGTATTGCGATGGTGTTCATTTTCCCACTGGTGTCAGTATGAACCGGTAGATATTAACAAGTTCTGCCTCATAAGCATGTTGAGTGGCTTCATGAGACTGCACAGACAGCAGACATGCCTGGGAAAGAGCCAGGCATGTTCTGAGCCCCCCCAGAGTGAGTGGTTTCCACTGCTACAGGAGCAGGCTGGGCAGAGACTTTTGTGCCTCTTTGCAGGTGGGTAAGTTGGGGCAAAGAGTAGCAAAGTCCAAGGCAAGAGGCCTGGTCGTGGGGCCTCTCGTGCCCCAGAACTGGCAGACACCTGCTGCATGGCCCCCTTCATCTCTCTATCAGCAGAGGGGGGCTGGAAAGGCATCCAGGTGCCAGGTCAGGGTGACAGAGTGAGGCCAAGCCTGGGACAAAGTCAGCTCAGCTGTACCCACAGAAATCCCCTGGGGCTTGCAGGGTGAGGGCAAATTCTGCCCCACCCTCTCATTCCACACAGTCCCTGCAGAGGTGGGACTCCCTGAGGACCACGCTGCTCCCACGTAACTGGGGCAGCATGTATCGTGTAAAAGGTCACAAGGCCGTACACTTAAGAGGGACTCACTTTGCTGAACATGTTCTGCACCTCGGGAGAAAGACCACCCCCACAGGCACGGCTCTGGGTGCTCCCCAGACAGGTGATCAAACAGCAGCAAATAGCTTTGGCACAGAAACTGCCCTGGAATGCCTCCAGGGGAAATCAGAGGGTTAATGAATCCAGGCCAGGGCCTGGCCACCCACAGTGCCCCCAGCCCTCCTCCTTCCATGCCCCCACCCCTTCTTCCCAGACCCCCCCACTCCCTCCGGCCTGCCACCAGGTGCTGGGGACCAGGGGCCTCTCCCTGAACCAGCTGCCTTTCTCAGGAAATGCGTGTGGTCCTGCTGCTGAGACAAAGCCTAGTTGCTTAGCCCCCAGGAGGGGGTAAGGGAGAATTTCCTTAGGAGAGGTTCCAAGAAGCAGGATTACTGCTTCAAAGGGTGAGCACCGTGCTAGGTGGGCTGATAACTGCTGTGCCACTTTCTCCCCCAAGGCCCAACAATCCTCCCGTGCACCCCTGGGTCGGCTCCGGCTCCCATGCTGTCCCGCCTCTCTCCCTGCTGGCAGCCCCTCTGCACACCCCTCCTGCTCTTTGCCCTCCTGCCCCCCGCTGGGGACGCCTAGGGGCACTGGCTGACCTCCCTGCCCCTTCCCTCACCCACCCACACCCACCGCCTCATTCTGTTCCTTCAATTCCTCGGTGAGTGGCTGGTCCCCGGGGCCACAGCGCTGAGGTGCAGGGTGTGGGCTCTGGAACGCCTGTGTGAGGACAGGGTTGTTCCACAGGCACTTGCTGTGTGATGTGGGCCGCTGCTCCACCTCTCTGCCTAGGTTTCCTCACCCGTGAAAGCCAGCCTCCTGGGGGTATTTGTGAGATGGAATGCACAATTACAGGGGGAGCCCCTGGAATTCTCCACGGTAGTCAGCGCTCAGTATCACTTGCTGCTGTCTACCCTGGAGCACAATCATGCCTCCTCTGTCACACCATAGTCGCTGGGGGGCTGGCCCCAGCATCCCTGCCTCTCTCCCCTCCCTACCTGTCTGTCCCATTGCCTGGAACTGCCTGGGCTGCATCCAGGCCTCCTGCTCACCCGGCCTCCGAATCCCCCACCTTGCTCTCAGGGGACAACAGGCAGAGCCCAGAAAGACAATGGAATGGGTGGTGCTTCTCAGACTTCCAGACTCCAGCTCAGGAATGCGACACCTCCCTGTGATGGAGAAGCCAGCCCGGGGACTCTGCAACTCAGCCTTCAGTCTGGGGCACCTGGGGTCAGGCAGGACTGGGTCCCAAAGCCCTGGTGCTGGACCATAACTCCGGTCTGGTGGGTGAGCGTGGGGGAGCTGTGGGGACCCATGGCCTCCCGCAACCCAGAACAGGTCAGGGTGGGGCTTGGGAAGCGCCAGCCCCAGGCCCTCAAGCCAGAAATCTCTTGGGCTTTGAAGTTCCACAAGCCTGGATTCAAATCCTTGCTAGGCCAAGCTCTGTGACCTTGGGCTGTAGCTTCAACTCCTGTCTCAGTTTCCTCCTCTGTAAGACAAAGCGTTCCCCTTTGCAGGGCAGGCGCCGTGAATGCACCTGACATTTCTGCTGTTGTTGTTGTCCTCCCTTCATGTCTTCCTGGACCAAGACCAGCCATGCCCTGGCTCCCTGTGGGGCCTGAGGAAACCCAGGAGCCTGGGATAGCCCTGTCTCCTGGGCCTGCCCTCTCCTGCGTCCTTGCCAGGGGCAGCTCAGAGAACTTTCCATGGAAGCTAAGTGTTATTTCCTGTGGGGCTGACGTTCCAGAAGGGGCCCGGGGGGAGCTTCTGCTTGGTCTACCCACAGCCAGAGGCTCCAGCGACCTCCCTCCTCATGCACTGCAGGACTCCCAGCACCAGCTGACTCCCAACTTCAAAAATTTACTAACTACAGAGTTTTGAAGAAATCAGTTAAAATCTACAGTTTTCATTCTTCCTGAGGGAAAGGATGTCTCTGTGCACACACACGAGTTCATAATGGCAGCTGGAAGCCGGTCCCTGAAATGAAATACTGCGGTCACATCGCTTGCCCGCACCAGGCCTAACCCACCAAGGCCTTGACCTGCCGTTACCCCTCCACTGCCGCCTGGGGCAGGAAGGGACCTGCCCAGGCAGCTGTGTGTGACAGGAAGGACTCCCGCCTGCCAGTCAGCTCCCCGACTGTGCCTGGCACCCCGGGCCAGCGCTCCTCAAGTTCAGCAGCAGCAGGTCAGCCTGGAGCTCCAGCACAGGCATTCCGAACACGGGTGTGGTGTGGCTGATGCTGCGGGCCCGGGGCACCCTTGGGGCCCCCACTCTGTGCCACGTGCCTCCCCCTTTTTCCTCGGGCTGTGCAGGTGTTGTTCCGGACCAGACCCCACCTGGAGCTGGAGCATGGACCCTCCACCTGGGCCTCGGGACAGCAGCTTTGGGGCTGCCCCACCCCCCTCCCCAGGCTCGGGGCTCCCACCTGACGAGTGTGAGAGCCACAACTGCCTCTGCCTTGCTCCAAGGGGGCGTGGTGAGGCAGGGAGCCCAGGGGGTGAGGCAGGGAGCCCAGGAGGATCATGATGATGAATCCTCTGGGCGGTGGCCAGCCCCTCTCGGACAATAGCTGCCATTTTCTGGTTCAGCATTCAATGTCCCTGGCAGAATTTTGTGCATTAATTTATCACACACTCATTGAGAACTTTCTGGGTTCCAGCAGGCACTGTGCTGAGGCTTTTCATGTATCACTAATTTAATTTGCATTAGAGGTAAGGACTGTCTTGGCCTCGTGTTGCAGATGAAGACACGGGAGCACAGAGAAGGTGAGCTATGACGGCACAGTAAATACAAAGTCAGGATTGCAAGCCAGGCTGCGGCTCCCAGGTCAGAACAGGAGAAGGACGGGTGGGAGGGGGCACCCCAGTAAAGTCTGGGTGTGGGACCTGTGAGGAGGCTGAGCCAGCGAGGGGCCGGGAGCACCCGACTGGCGCCGCCCGTCTGAGCGTGCATGTGTGTGCATCCCTCCCGAGTGTAGCGGCCTGTGCTCTGTGCACACATGTGTATGTGTGTGCCTGTGTGTGTGATTTTCGCTTTCACATTCGGTGCTGCTCAGAGGCGCCGATTCCGGTAAACCTTATGGTCTGGTTTCGGCAGACGCTGCACAGCCGCAGCGGTGGGCACCGTGACCGAAGCTCCGTCTGACCTGTGGCTTCCCCTTCTTGCGCCTCTGGCTCAGCCCCGGAGGGGATGTAAATGAAGGCAGGACATCTGGCCCCACTCCCAGCTGCAGCTGTGGTGTCAGTGGCACGGAGCCAACCACAAGAGCCACAAGAAGACATGCACCAGGGGGATCAGGAAAGGTGGGTGCATCTTGGGCACCCATCTCAGGGGTCACCAGGGTCCCAAATGGCCAAAAAGAAAGACCTACGATGGAATCCACCACAGCGTATCCAGCTTCCAGCTGTGTGGCCCGGGCCTCAGTCTCCACTCCTGTAAAAGCAGAGAGGGGTGCAGAGAGCGGGAATGACCCATGTGCATGGGGTCACCCGTGAGACCATCAGGGGAGAGCAACAGACTTGGCCACAAGTGGGAAGAAGAGCAGCCCGAGTCTGCAGAGAGGTCCCAGAGGGAAGCTCAGAGCCGGTGCTTCCCAGCCATGCCTGCTCCACTGGAACAACGCGGGCGAAGGCGGGCATTGCCAGGAGCTGAATGAGCGAGGCTCCTTCTTCACGCCCGCCGCATCCCAGGGGGCCCATACCTGCATTGCCAATGCCATTTTGCAGATGAGTCCTGCAGGGGAACAGCTCAGGGGAGTTAGAAAGCAGAGCTGGGATTCACTCAAGTGGGTGCCAGCTTCACCGCCCATGCCCGCCCCTCGGAGAGGCCTCACACAGCCTAAAGGAGGGGGAGGGACCCAGCAGGAGGACCACCTCCAGGAAGCCCACCTGGGATTGAGAATGGGAGCATCAAGAGGTCAGGATGGAGCAGCCACCTGAGATGTGGGCCCTCCGACTCTCCTGGGGGGGGGGGACAGGGAGAAGGTGGGCAGCAGGTCCTGACTGCATGGCCTTGTCCAAGTCACCTTCGCTCAGAAAAGGCACCTGCATCCAGTCAGGTGCTCGGGCCCCAGGGGTCACCCTTGAAGCTCTCAGGGGGTGGACTGAAACCCACCATTTCTCCCCCCATGTCCCCCTGCGCCAAGCCACGGCTGTCTCCAGACACCACAGTCACAGCCCTCTGGCTTCTCTGCACCCACAGAGCAGTATCTGCCCACGGGGCCCCAGAGCACAGCCCAGGTCATGCAAACACTGCCGGTGGCAACTGTGGCTCCCTAACAAGAAGGTTTTAAAGGGCTTCTCGGGCTGATTCACACTTCCTTGGTTGCCAGCTGGGTTCAGTCAAGAGTGTTGCTGTTTTGCAAGGCTGGGGGTTCAGTCCTTCAGGGGAGGCTCCAAGGTAGGAGGGCTGTGTACCTCCGTGAACCTGTAACAAGGGTCATGACCCCCCCCCCCCCAGAAAACCTCAGCCCCAGGACAGTTAGGAAACTACCCCCGACTGGCAGTTGGGGCATCCGGTTTGGAGAAACTGCTCTGAGGTTTCCGCAGGTGGGCAGCGTGTCCAGGCCTCTCTCCCAACCTAACCCCCAGCCCACCGGCAGAACGTGCCGGCTGAGCCCACTTCAGTGTCTCAGGTCCTCATTTGCTGTCCTGCCCAGGAAGGAGATGTCCCTGCTCACGGCTTGCTCAGAGGCTTTTTCTTTCTGTGCAAATGGTGTGGCAACGCCCAGTCTCAACTTTCTAGAACGGTTCCACTTTCACAGAACTATGATCATTTCGGGGAACGGGGTCCCTTCAGGTACACTGTAAGGACTCGGGTTTCTTGCTGACACCCCTGGGAGAGTTTTCACATAAATCAGTTCACACTGCTGGGTGGGGAGGGAGGACTCGGAACTGGGGTCTGTGTCGGCTTTGGAAAGGTGTTTTCACAACCACACCTACATTGATTCGAGGTCACTCTGGGCAGAGGAGAAACAGCTGGCCAGCGCTTCCAGGCAACCGCCTGTCTTTGGGGGGTCACATTTAACCTGTTTTGTCCCATGCATCCAGTGGGATGGACTGGCGCTTTGGACAGACAGATTTGAGCTTGGCCTCCTGCTGGCTGTGTGACCCTGGACCAGTTACTTTGCCTCTCTTAGGCCTGGGTTCCTTGGAGTAGATTTAGGGCATGGTTATCCCTGGATATTTTTTCTGGATTGAACGGATATTTGCTTTTTTTTTTTTTTCCAAATGAAGGCAAAATTCACAAACCACACAATTCTTTCAAGGTGTACAATTCAGAGGGGCACTTAGTACAGTCACAATATTATATGACCACCCCCTCTATCTATTATAGTTCCAGAACATTTTCATACTCTGTACCCACCAAACAGCCTCTCCACACTCCCCTCCACACCCTCTACCTCCCGTGTCACATACAGCATATATTCTTAGAGACTCATAAACCGTTGGACTTTCTTGGGTCTCCTAGGTGAGTCCCTGCAGGGGATCGGTGTTTTCCTGCATTCTCAAGAGTCACCTGGCCTGGGACTCAGGGGGCATGCATGCATGTAGTTCTACGAGTTCTGAGGTTCACAAAACTACCAGCACAACCAGGACATAAAACAATTCCATCGCCCCCCAAAATTCCTTCTTACTGACCCCTTGTCATCATTGTCCTCCCCCAACCCCTGCCTTCCATCCATGGGTTCTGGCCATTCCAGAATGTCATTTAGTCCCGCAGTAGGTGGACTGGTGCCTGGCATCATTCTTTGAGACTTGGACGGCCAAGGCGCTGAGTGTCTCCCATCCCTTTCTTTTAGTGCCAAGTAGTAGTTCAGGGGTGGAGGTTCCCTGGTTTGTTTCTCCACGAAGGACACCGGTCGTCTCCAGTTTGGGCATCCATGCCTGGCCCTCTGAAAGCATCCATGTGCTGGTGTGAGCCTAAGTTTTCACGTCTCTCAGGTAGACGCCCAGGAGTGGGAATGCGGGTTGTGTGGTGTGTGTATAGGATTCTGCTCTGTTTGACCCTGGGTAGGTTAGACCCATCTGGGCCTCAGTCTCCACCATCTATTCAATGGGTATAATAGCACCTGCCTCGTGGGGTTATCGTCGTGAAGATAAAGGAGATAATGTATGTCAGGCACAGAGTAAGTGCTCACTGATTGTTGCTTCTTGCTTTGTTTTGCAAGGGGATTGTCATTTGTGTTTTGACACCTGGATTGGGGTGTCAGCTGACTGGTCTGGAAAGGAGTACCTCAAAACTGCTGAAAAGATCTTGGTGATAGGAAGGCACCTGATTACTGAGCCAAGCTTTAGCTGGGGGAGACTGGGAAGGCGTGTCAGCAGAAAGTGGCATGAGCAAAGGTAGGGGGGCATCTTCTATGTGCAGCAGTGACAGGCCCATGCGGTTCAAGGAACATGAAGTTTTGGGTCAGATGGACTTGGGTTTGACTCCTGGCTCTGCCCCTCACTAGCCTGAAGCCTGAACCCCAGTTTGTTGGCCTGAACCCCAGTTTCAACATTTCTAAAATGGAGATAAGAAATGAGTTTCTGTAGGTACAGCCTCATCTGTGTCCACTCCTCCATCGGTACGGGGTGTCCCAGTTGCTCAGAAATACTGGCAGTTTGCTTAAGGCTTCCTGCCTACTCTTCTCTGTGCTCTCCAGGTGCAGTTCCCCCTGGTAGGAATGCTCACAGGCCAGGTGTATGGATTATACCTTCAGGAGATTATGAACCAGCTGCTGATATGTTCAGACTTGTGTTATGGAAAGATCACTCTGCCAACAACCCACGTGGCATGGGGCTTGAGAGGTGTGTGTGCATGCACGTGTGTATGTTTGTGTGTTTGCAAATTTGAAGGCTAAGAGAATGATGAGAAATTCCCAGGCTCAGACAGGGAGCCCCTGTCTTCACTCCAACTCCCACCCTCCCCCAACCCCACCATCATTTCTCTGGCACTCAGGTGCCTTGTGGAAGGCCAGTTGGAACCTACCTGGTATGGAGAGATTGGGGTTTAGGTTCTCTTGGCTAAAATCCCGGCTCCCTTCTCAACCCAGGTGCCTGGTTACTCTAAGCTTGGGGTTGAAGGGTAGAAGCCAGGATTCCAGAGACTACTCCCAGAGAGGTCATGGCAAGCCACTTAGCTCCTTAAGCCTCAGTTTCCCCATCTGTATAGAACAGAGACTACAGGGCTGAGAGTCTATGGGATGCTCTCTACCTAGCTCTTAGGACAGGGCCTGGCTTGATCTGTCTTAGCTTCTTTATAAACACCAAGCTCTTTGATGAGTCCCCTCTGTATCCTGGACTGAAGGAGGCCCTGGGGAAGGGGGGGTTAGGGAGTTTCCAAGGGCGGCTCCTGGTTTTTAAGATGACTTGGTTTAGGACTTGTGAATTTTGCTGATGAGTAACATCCAATTTCCAAGAAGAAATTCCATTTCTAGGAATTTATTTAAAACATGTGTATAAAGATTAATGTCCAACTCTAGGAAACTGGTTAAATATATTGAGACAAATAGAATATTCTGCTATCAGAAATGTCGAAGGGATGTTTGTTGATATGGAAATATGTTCACTATTAAGTGAAAACAATATACAAAATATTTGTCTATCAACAATATATACTTTAAAATTCTGGATGCTGCACTATTTACAATAGCTAAGCTTTGGAAACAACTCGAATGCCCAAAAATAGATGACTGGATCAAGAAGACGTGGTACATATACACAATGGAATATTACTCAGCAATCAAAAAAGATAAACACATGCAGTTTGCAGCAACATGGTTGGAGCTGGAAGGGATCATGCTCAGCGAAATAAGCCAGAAAGAAAAAGAAAAATACCAGATGGTCTCACTCATAGCAGGAATTTAGAAAACCTAAATAAGGGACCAGGAAAAAGAATAACTATAAGAAAGAAAAAATCAAAATCAACAAACAACTATGAACCAGAGACACGCTATGGGGGGGGGGCGAGTAAAGGGGGGATTGGGGTCAAAATAAGGGGGTTGCAATTGTATGGGGAATATAAAAATAAAATTAAAAAAATTTTTTTAAATAAATAAATAAAATTCTGGATGCTAATACTCCCAAGAGTGAATGGTGGATAGCTGAGTGAGTTTTACATTTTTTCCTTATTCTAGATTTCCTTTCTACATTTTCTACAATGAATATGCATTTCCTTTGTTTCAAAAAGTACTGTATTTTACTAAGTTTTAAATTCTTTTATGATGTTAAATTTACCAGCTGTCACTGCCTCTCTTCCCAGCCTTATCTCTCTCTCTTTTTTAAAAAAGATTTATTTATTTATGCATACAAGAACTGGGGTACAGGCCAGAGATGCGGGGGTGAGAGGATTCTCCAGAGACAGAGTGGGGAGCAGAACAGACAGACCCACTAAAATACACTGCTGAGGGGAGCAGCAGGCGAGACAGGAGAGGTCTGCTGTGCCATGTGGGTTGCTCCCTGGCTAGGGATCAAACTCATGCTGCAGTGGCTGCGGACAGCTTCATACATTTTGTCTTAACCCCTTGCGCCACCAGGGAGGCCCCCCAGCCTTATCTCTTAACTTGATTCTTGGTACTCCAAATAAATAAGGGCTTACTATTCTATTCACTTTAGTATTTGCTAGTATTTTTATTTATTATTATTTATTTACTACCTTTTACTCAGCATACCCTACTGTGCAAGACGAGGTGAATACCCACATCCTACAATATTTGCATGCATGCCAAATTTTAGCTGCGTTGAAACCGCTGTTTTCCAACCTCCCTGGTGACGCTGGGGTTGAAGTTTCAGCGCTATCAACCTATCGCCAACCACTGAGGCACGAGTTCGATCCCTGGCCAGGGAGCTACCCACATGGCGCGGCAGACCTCTCCTGTCTCCCCGCATTTGTGTATTTCAGTGGATCCGCCTGTTCGGCTCCCCACTCTCTGCTGAATCCTCTCACACCCCCCCCACACCTGTGGCCTACACCCCAGCTCTTGTATGCATAAATAAAAATAAAACAAAGAAAGAACCGGTTCTTTTCCTCCTCCCTCCTTTATTCATTCATTCTCTCATTCCATCCACTCATTCCCAGGTTGGGGCGGGCATTTACTTGGCACACGCATGCGCACTTCTGGAGACTAGCGGGGGAGCCCCGCCCCCAGACGCCGACCATTGGCTGGCCCCGCCAGCGCGCCCCTGATTGGTGGCCGCGGGTCGGGCCTCGCTGCCTATCAAAGTTGGCGGGAAAGTTGACAACATGGCGGCGGCGGCGGCCTCGCTCTCTGGCGGCGGCCCGGGGCCCGTGAGGCTGCCGCGCTCGCCGCCCTTCAAGGTGCTGGCGGAGCAGCTGCGGCGCGACGCGGAGGGCGGCCCGGGCGCGTGGCGGCTGTCGCGGGCGGCCGCGGGCCGCGGGCCGCTGGAGCTGGCGGCCGTGTGGATGCAGGGCACCGTGGAGGCGGCGGCCGGCGGCGCGGCGCGGCTGCGCGACCCGAGCGGGCCCTTCTCGGTGCGCGGCCTGGAGCGGGTGCCGCGCGGGCGGCCCTGCCTCGTCCCAGGTAACCGCGGCCCGCGCCGGCCCCCGGCCGGGAGGGAGCGCCGGGAAACGGCCGCGCACCCGGCCCGGGGCCCCCGGGCCCTTCCGGAAGCCCCAGCCGGCCTCCCCCGACCCCCCGCGCCTCCCCGACCCCGGCCTCCCCCCCGCCCCCCCCTCGGCCTCCCCCACCCGGCCTCCCGCGCTTCCCCCCCGGCCACCCCCCGCACCCCCGCGCTCCCCCCCCGCCTCCCCCGCCCCCCCCCGGCCTCCCCCCCCCGGCCTCCCGCGCTTCCCCCCCGGCCACCCCCCGCACCCCCGCGCTCCCCCCCCGCCTCTCCCACCCGCCCCCCGGCCTCCCCCTGTCCCCCCGCCGCCCGCCTGCTCGCGCCGGCTCCTGTGGCGGCTTCTGAGCCGGGGCCGCGGCTGCTCGGGGCGCCCCGCCCCTCCTGACTCCGGGGACAGGACCCCACCTCCCTGCCCGCGGGGCTGTCGTCTGGGCGGGGCCGACATTTGCGCGTCTCTCCCGCCTGGGAACGCTCTGCTCAGCCCCCCAGAGCGCTTCTCTGAGCCTCCTGTCCCGGGCCTGCCCCGGGGTGGACTCTGCACGGTAAAGACGGCCTGAGCGCAGCTCCCGGCTGCAGGGGGCGAGGACGGCGTGTGACCCGCTCCTTACAGTGACATTCTGCCGTCCCCCCGCGGGGTCTCCCCACCCCACTGTTTGGCCTCCTTACCGCTGCCCTCTGCCTCAGCAGCGATCTTGTTGTTTTTTTAAAGAATTATTTGATTTACGCCTGCAAGAGCTGGGATGTGGGCCAGAGGTGGGGGCGGGGGGCGCGGCGAGGAGTCACCTGAGACACAGTGGGGAGCAGAACAGACTGACCGGAATCCACTCTCAGCAGGGATCTAACACCCCCAGCTCTCGCAGGCCGCTGCCTCTCTCCAAGTGGCCTGAGAGAGGCTAAAAATGTCTTTCACATTTCAAACGGTTGCACAAGTCACAAGATTTCCTGACATGTGAAAAGCATATGAAATTCAAATAGCAGTTAAGTTTTAATAGAACACATTCAGTCTGCGTAATGTCTAGGCTTGTTTTCCCGTCCCAGCTGCAGACTTGAGTAGTTTTGACAGAGACCCTCTGGCCCTTGATAAGCAAAGTTTGCCCCTGTTTTTCACGTCTAAAGATGTGTATTTACTACGTGAGATGCATAAATAGATGAGGCAGGTAGAAACACATATGATCACTCCATTTTGATGAAAAAGTACATAAATATATTACAGGAAATTCCATATAGTAAACATTAGCTGGCACGTATTTGCTGCTTGTTTTTTTCTATGCCAGTATTATTGTCTTTTAAAACTTAAATACTGGTTTCAAGTATCCCCTATAAAATAAGTCTATTAAAATACTGCAAAAGGATTTTGCTATAAACAAGATTGGTGTGTTAAAAATAGACTGGGTGTGTTTTGTAGTAATGCCTGTTATAATGCCTACACTTTGGGTCTTGACCCCAGGCAGTGCTCCTTGGAGGCAGGCAGGGGCAGTTTCCCTACCTGGTCCCAGCCCTGACTTAGGTTTGGCACCCGTAGGTACCTAGCAGGCACTGAGCATTGGTGCCTGATTTACAAATTGGCCTGGATACCTGTAGGTGTGGACTTTTTCATTTCCTTTTGCTAATTAATAACAAGTTTTGATTGACAGAGCCCTGTCACTGCCTTCAGGAGGTGAGTCAGGAAAGTAAGCAGACTACTAAAACACCAAGAAATACTGTAGGCTTGAGCACAGGGTGCTGTGGCACTGCAAAGGGATTCCTGATCCAGGCCTGCAGAGGCAGAGGGGACTTCCTGGAGGAGGTGACCTGGAAGCATGGTGGCTTCATCTATAGGGACCCAACCTCCCGCATTGCCCAGGACTGAAGCAGTGCTGGGAAGTTGGTCACCCAGTGTCGCATGCAGTGGCAGCTGGCCAGGACCTTGAAACAGCCGCTGCAAAGGCTGGAAGGAGAGCCAGCCTGGCCTTGGGGGAGCTTGGGGTAAAATGTGGGGCAGTGGAGAAAGGTGGGAGGGCTCCCATCCTGCCGAGCTGTTTGTGGAATGCCCGCCTCAAGTGACCTTTAATCAGACTCATCACATCAGTGCGGCCCACCCCTTCTCTGGAACATCCAGGGGTGTGTTTCCATGAGTGTCAGGTGCCGCAGGTACAGAATTGAGTCAGAGCTCTCCCTGCTCTCGGGCCTGCAGGGTGAGAGATTGCCCTTGGGGCGGGAACTGCATTTGAGAACCGGTCCCTGCAGCCACAGGGTGAGGATGGTTGTGAAGAGAAGGCAGCTGGGAGGCCACTGATGTGGCCCAGGCCAGCTGAATGCCAGCCTGAAGGGAGGGGTGGGTGGGGAAGAGAGAGGGGAGAAGGCAGAGGGGCAGCTGTGGGGCTAGAGGGTTGGGTGGGGCCAACGGGACTGGCACCTGGCGGCCTCCCCTCAAGAGGAAAGAGCTCCACCAGCCTCCTTCCTAGGAGTGGTGACTTTCCTGGCTGGGATCGCCTTGGGCTCGGGTTCTCTTTCTGCAGGGCTCATTTCTTTCTGTGCTCCAGGACCAGCAGTGGTGTGGCCGGCGTATTTTCAGGACTGGCCTTTACTTGCTCAGGTAGAATCTGGAGATGGAGTCGGAGAAACCTGAGAACGTCCTGCCAGGCCTTGAAAGCCAGAGATGTCGGCTTGCTTGGCTCCCTGGCATCTTTCGATCAGGGGTCCGTTGGGCATGTGACCCAGTCCTGACGCTGGAAGTGGAGGCTCGCCATGGGGCTGGCTGTGTCTGCCCTTCTGCTATGTTTGGGTTTTTTTGCACAATTGAGTTTTGTGTGGTTAAGGCTGGCCAAGTTTTGCTTTCAAGGAGAGCCACTTCCTCAAGGGAATGGGAAGTGTGTCGGTGAACGTGTCATTAGATGCTGCTGATGGCAGCCGCCCTCCTGCGGATGCGCTTGTGTGTGCCTGCCGGCAGTCTGGGTGGTCTGGTCTGGAGCGAGCGGTGGGGACTAGGTCCAGGCAGTTGAAACAGCAGAGTGGTGAGCAGGAGAGCTGCCCGCCCGCTCTACTGGCCTCACTGAAGGAAAACTGAGTTTGCTGTGGGGTGCTAGGGGGTGTCTTTGCAGAAAGAGGATGGGACTGGTGCAGAGAGCAGCCAGAGTCTGTGGCACTGAGCAAAGAACAAAAACCAGAGGGAAGGTTGGGTTTTAGTCTCTGCCTGAGAACAGTCTAATTATACTCAAACTCTGATGTGAAACTCTCTCATTTCTCAGGCAGAGTTGCTCCAACTCTGAATGACGGTTACTTGCTGCAGGGACTTCAACCCCTGTGCCATCAGGGAGGCCCTAGCTGCGATTTTTTAAAAACATTTTAAAACCAGAAACCAAAGAAGAAATGATGTCACTCTCCAGATTAAATGTTGGGCTTGGGCCTCCCTGGTGGCGCAGGGGTTAAGTCTCAGTGCTGTCAAGCTTTCACCAGCCATTGAACCCTGAGTTGGATCCCTGGCCAGGGAGCTACCCACATGGCGCTGCAGACCTCTCCTGTCTCCCCGCTGCTCCCCTCAGCAGTGGATTTCAGTGGATCCGCCCACTCTGCTCCCCACTCTGTCTCTGGTGAATCCTCTCACCCCCCCACACCTCTGGCCTGTACTCCTGCTCTGTATGCATAAATAAATAAATAAATCCTTAAAAAAATAAATATCAGACTTACTGTCAGTGTATTGGTTTTGATCACTGATGGCATTTTGGTGTCTACTCTCTACAATTCTTTTCCCTCCACTTTGCCTCTGATAGAGTGAAGCCCTCCCAAGGGCTAGTCTCTGGTCTTCGATGTTCGTTCGTATTGTCACCGGCTTTTCTTCTTCCTCTAGGAAAGTATGTGATGGTCATGGGAGTGGTCCAGGCATGCAGCCCGGAGCCCTGCCTGCAGGCTGTGAAGATGACGGAGCTCTCCGATAATCCCATCCATGAGAGCATGTGGGAGCTGGAAGTGGCAGATTTGCACAGGAGTATCCCTTAGGTGCTGGCGCCCTCGGTAACAACAATAGTAAGTCTGAAACCACTTAGGATCTTTATGCCCCGTGGATGCTGTTCAATGTGGATTTCTCACAAGTTTCCCGGAGAGCAGGGAGCTTTGCTTTGGCTGACCCAGGAGTCCGGATGTAGGATTTCTAGATGCTGGGACAGTTCAGTTAACTCAGCCTCCACTGCCCTTTGCTCTGACGACTGACTGCTGATGAAAAGCAGATGTTATGTTCTCGCTCATCCCTATCCCTCTCTTGTTTTTTTTGTTTTGTTTTGTTTATGTGTGTTAATGCTCTCTCTCTCTCTCTCTCTCTCTCTCTCTCTCTCTCTCTCTCTCTGTCTCTCACACACAGGAGCTCAAGCTGCAGTTTCCCAGTTTTACCAGGGATGGTCCTTTTTCCATGGCTGCCGGGATCCTATTTTAGATGCAGAATTTGAATCTCAGGCGAGCCCATGGCCCCCCCCCAGAGCAGTTAGGCCAGGAAAGCAAAGGACTGACGTTAGCTCCGAGGGTCCCCTGTCCACAACCTCCACGTCCAGTTTGCAGGACTAATGGCCTCCTCAGCAGCTGTCTGCTTCAGCCCCCGGCAACTTGGTTGGGGTCCTCCTCCTTCCACGTGGACGCTGATGCCAGCCCGCACCCCCCTTCACCTGGAGATGGCGAGACTCTTTCCACAATGCACGTTGAAATTAAAACCAAGCTTGAGAACGACTTTCAGGCATTTGCTCACCTTCAGCCTCATGGCTTTCGGTGAGACGCGGGGGGCGACCTCTTGGCTCAGACGTCTTTTGTGTGTGGCGTGACTTTTTAACATCGTTGCTTTGGATGGCAGGTCTCTGCGCTCTGCCTCTGCCAGGGCCTCCTGTTTTTTCCACAGATTATAACTATCGGGGGAGCCAGGTTCTGGGCCTATATTGCCATAGAGTTTTGCTGAATTATTAATCTTATGCCTTGAATAAATTATTACATAGGCTATTTTTTTTTTTCCAAGTTGACTATTTTTTAGAGCATCTTTAAATTCGTAGGGGAGAAAAAGAGAGTGCAGCCTTCCCCTACACTCCCCGCTCAGTTTCCCCTCACGTTAGTATCTTGCCGTGGGGCGGAACATCAGGTACAAGCGAGGAGCCAACATACACGAGGAGCAGCTGAAGCCTGTGGCTAGCTCTCGGTGCCGCTTTTGGGGCGCACAGTTCTGTGAGTTTTACAAAAGCGTTATAGGGAGGGGGCACCGCCCTGGCCATCCCGCCCTCCCCCAGCTCCAAACACCCTCCCTCATTCCGTCTCCACAGTTTGCCTTCTCCAGACTGCCATGCAGTTGGATCATACAGCGACTTTTTCCAACTGGCTTCTTTCACTTAGCAATACGCACTCAAGGCTTCTCCGTGTATTTTTGAAACGCGATAGCTCCTTTCTTTTTATTGCTGAGTAACACACCATTGCATAGATCCACCACCGTCTGTTTACCCATTCCCCTGTTCAAGGGCAGATCTTTGAATCCAACTTTTGGGAGTCATTCATAGCGCTGCTATTAAACACGTGTGTGTGGACATGAGTTTTCAGCTTTTTGGGGTGAAAGCCTGGGGCACGCTCGGCGGTCACGTGGTATGTTGCGCCTTGTGAGGAACTGCCAGACTGTCTGCCTCAGTCCACTTGGGTTGCTGTAACAAAACACCATAGACAGGGGGCTTACAAACAACAGAAACTTATTTCTCAAAGGTTCTGGAGATCTAAGGTCAAGGTGCCAGCAGATTCAAAGTGCACTTCCTGGCTCAGAAATGGTGTTCCCACATAGGCCAGGGGTTCCTGGGGGCCCATTTATCCGGGCACTAATCCCATCATGAGGGGTCCACCACATGATTTAATCACCTCCCAACGGCCCACCTCCTAACACTGTATTTGTGGTTGGGTTTCAACGTGAATGGGGGCCAGTCTCAAGCCCCGTTTCCCCAAGCCGCTGCACCATTTTGTGTTCCCCTCAGCCATGTACGAGACAAGCGTTCCCCTTGTGCCAAACCTTTGCCAGCGTTTGGTATTGTCAGAGTTTTGGGTCTGCTGTGTTTAAACTACAGCATTTTCTCTTAATGAGGCTAATTGGAAAGTGCACATTGTACATGTGTGTTTTTATTGCTGATCTGCATTCGTTGACCACTTGAAACTTGTCTCCAGCTTTTTTTTAAATTTATTTATTTATGCATACAAGAACTGGGGTGTAGCTAGAGGTGTGGGGGGTGAGAGGATTCACCAGAGACAGAGTGGGGAGCGGAACAGGCAGACTGACTGAAATACACTGCTGAGGGAAGCAGCAGGCGAGACAGGTGAAGTCTGCTGCGCCATGTGGGTCAGCTCCCTGGCTGGGGATCAAACTTGTGTCACAGTGGCTGCAAATTGCTTCATAGTGCTGAGACTTAACCCCTTGCACCACTAGGGAGGCCCCCCAGCGTTTTTTGTTCTGCGTTTGGGGGTGGTGGGCAGTGACGACGAACCCTGCGCCTCTGGAGAGCTGACAAGCCCTTCCTTTGTCCTACAATTTGCAGTGTGACTGGGGGCAAGTCACCTAACCTGTGCTTTAGTTTCCTCAAGTACAAATTGCAGATTATACAACACCCACTTCATTGCGCAGATGTGAGGAATAAAATGAAGATGTGTGTAAATCACCTCTGCGTGTGCCAGGCAATTGTTGCTGGGAGGAATAATATGTTATTACTTACATCATCAGCTGTTAAAAAAATTATGTATCAAGTCGTTCTAGAACTACAGAAAAATTGCAGATAGTACAAAGTGTACAAATATACCCACATCCGGGTCCCTTTATTATTAACATCTTCAATTAGTATGGCACACTCGTGACAGTGAAGCAATAGTGTGATGTTTTGATGAACCAAAGTGTATGCTTAATCCATCTTCCTTAGCTTCCCCCCCCCCCCCAATGTCCTCTTTCTGTTCCAGGATCCCATCCAGGTTAACCCACCACATTTAGTCATCCTGTCTCCTGAGAGGCTCCTCCTGGCTGGGACCGTCCATCAGTTGCTTTTAATTACTGACGTTTCATTTTGATATACTCTATGGGCTCTCTTGCTGGAGGATTCTTGTTTAAACTTCATTCCAGGGCCTCCTGGGGACCTAGGGGTTAAGGCTCAGGGCTACCACCACAAAGGCCCACCGTGAATGCCTGAATTCTATCCCTGGCCAGGGAGCTGACCCACATGGCGCAGCAGACCTCTGCTGTCTCCCCGCTGCTCCCCACTCTCTCTGGTGAGTTCTCTCACCCGCAGCACCCCTGGCCTACATCCCAGTTCTTGTATACAAAAATAAATAAAATCTTAAAAAAAAACAACAACTTCATTCCACAATGATGATGGGGTGCCCGAGAAGTAGCCGTGGAGCTGGGTGTGTGAACTCCTTAAAGCCTAAAACTGAAGCCCGCCCTCCTTCCGATAAGTCCCCTTATCTGAAACCTGCTTTTCTGCTAGAACAGTGACTGGCTGCTGAGAACCTCCTCGCCATATCCTGCCCCCTCTGTCTTCGCCTCACTTCGGGGAAGTAATGCCCGATTGAAAAACGCCGATTGGGCTGATAGCACTGCTTGGACAGTGCGTGTCTCGGGAGCCGGGGCGGTGGGCAGGGGAGGGCGCCCGCTTTCTCCAGCGCCCCCGCCGCCAGCCGGGCTCCAGGCGCCGCGGTGGAGGTGTGCACCTCAGTCTCCCAGCCCAGCCTTGCGGTTTGCCTGAATATTAATAACTCTCACTGTTTCGGCCAGCGTTTCCTCCTTGACATCATCCAGCGCCTCTCGGGTGGGGGTTTTAGTTTTCTGGTGCCAAATCAGAGTTGGTTTATCAGCAAGCACGCCTTGCCAGGCCAGGGTGGGCGTGTGCTGAGGCAGCGCTGCTTCCCTTTTGAAATTGGCTCTTTTCTAAGAACTGAAAATAAGCAACGGAGGCCGTGACTTCACTTTTCTTGGAACTGCTTTACATTAGAAAAAAAAAAAATAAAGCCCTCATTTGGTTGGTTTTGGATCGCTGAGTTCCCTAATTCTTTCTGTTGCCTGTTCTTGTAAAGCTCAAGTTTTACCGCCAAATCTTGAGCATCAGGTGGAGCAGGAAGGAGCAGGAAGGACCATCTGGAGAGTTGGGAGTTTGGTCTCCTGGGCTGTTTATGGCTGAATGGTCCAGGGGAAAAGAATCTGGAAGACACGCCGTGTGCACACTCATGTTTAAATCCCAAGGGTCTCAGCCACAACCCTGTGGCCCTGATCTCTGTCAGGCCCCCAAACCTCAGGACACACACAACCCAAATGCAGCGGACACTGGCCGCTTGCAAGGGTGAGGAGGAATGTGCTTTTCCGCCACAGTGACCTACGTCCAGCAGACACCTCACGGCCCTGCACCAGGATGTCTCCAAGGGACCGCTCCTGCTTAGCATTAGGGAGAGAGCGGCTTGGCCACTCTGGGCTCTGGTCCTGCTCCTGTCCTTCCCTGTCTGGCCCTGCCCTTGACTCTGGGCAGGCAGGTCAGTCCTGAAGTGGAGATAATTCTCTTCCCCAGGACGCTATATGGCAGGCTCACGGGACCGGCTCAGATGTCCCTCTCAGCGCGGTTCCCTGCAGACGGTGCAGACAGGCCTATACACTGCCCAGCTGTCTACTGTCGGGGTCTCCGTCCCCCTGGGGGGCTCTCCAGACATGTGGCTGTGTCCTACCTCCCTGTCTCCCCCGGCACGGGGCACGTCACACACGTCTGTGGTAAGTGCTGGGTGAAGCCGGAGAGATTACACAGCCAAGGCCGTGCTCTTGAACTTGCGTGGGGTACGCCACGGCTCTCCAGCGAAAGGAACCCCCTTCCCGCCAGCCGGAGAGGTCTTTTGAATCCGCACTCGGGGTGCTTGCTCCCAACCAGCCTCGGGGTGCTTGCTCCCAACCAGCCTTGGGGTGCTTGCTCCCAACCAGCCTCGGGGTGCTTGCTCCCAACCAGCCTCGGGGTGCTTGCTCCCAGGCTTGCCCCCACAATGCAGTTCAGAATGTAAATAAAGATGTGAAAGGCTGGAGGAAAGGGACAGACACAAGTGAGTCAGAAAAGGAAAAAAAAAAGACGTGGTTTGGGCGGATCTGAAATGGTTGTCCGAGAACCACCGAGCTCCTCTGATAAAGAATGCAAATGCATCCAAGAGTCCAGTGCCAGGGACGGCCCAGAAGCTCCCCGGGATGACTTCACTTTGCGGTCAGTGCCCCGGGAGGTGCATCTCCCCCAGCGCACAGCTGCGAGCACTGCGGTCACAAAACTGCAGTCACGGAGGATGGAGTCCTTTGCCCGGGGGCATCTGGCCAGCAGGCTGCGGCCAGGCGGGTCTGAGGCCAGGGGCTGCCCCGCGATGCTGGGGAGGAGGCAGGGCCTGGGTTCCAGAGGGCTCTGCGGGGACTCAGACCGGCTCTGGTTGCTCAGGGCCTTTACACTTAGGTGCTGGCACCCCCTGCAGGCCGGCCCCGGGTAGGAGCAGCCCTGCGCCGCTGAAGCGGTGCAGCCGCCGGTGACCAAGAAGAAAAGTCACAGAAGGAAGCAGAGAACAAACACCTCCCTCCCCTTCCCCCTGAAACCTTGCAGTTGCCGATGCGAGTTTTTCCCGGTATAGCCAAGCCATCTTGGCGGTGGAGGTGGGGACGGGGGTGGATTTGGCAACCGCATGTGTTCCTGCTTTGGAGCACCATCCCCGCTGGTGGCGACTGAGCGACCTTGGGAGCCCTCCACATCTCTGAGCCTCATTTTTGTCATCCGTAGAGAAGGGGTGATTTGGGGTCACCGAGAGGAAGTAGCCGGTCCACAAGCTGCAACGGAATCCAGGCCGTCTCAGTGGCGCTCAAAAAACGTTCGCGCCACGGGTCTTTCTGTCACCAAGCACTTTCCGAGCTGGGTCCCAGCTCTGGGGACACACTCTGCAGGCAAAAGACTTGGGTTGCTCCCTGCACGCATGGAAACTCGAGTCTCTGGCCTCCTCTGCCTCGTCTGGTTATAGCCTGAGAAAGACCTCACTTTAGGGATCCGTGATTGGATTGAACTCACCAGAATGGCCGCCAGCTCAATGCCCTCCATCTGTGACACCCGCAGGCTCCTGCCACGTGAGGCAGCATGCACACATGCTTCCGCGTTAGGACGCAGGCAACTTTGGGTGTGAGGGGGTCAATTCTGCCTACCCAGCCTGCCCCTCACCCCCAAAGATGCTGTCCATCCCCAATATAAAACACATTCACTGGGTCCCAAGGTCTCCGAAGATCTCATACCTTTTACAGCATCAACTCTAAGTCCAAAAAGCTCATCTAAATCTTGTCAATAAAAGACCCCAAGTATCATCATGGAAACCACCTGCATCTGGGCATCTGGGGGGGGTCTGGAGGGGTTCTTCCCCTCCATCTGCAAACCCATGAACTCAAGAAACAAGTTAATCTGCCCCCAAAATAAAATGGGCAGCACCCCAGAGGGGATGCATCTAGTTCTATCCCTGATCTAAGGACAAGAAAGACGAAGACAGGGAAAGAATAACAAGGCCCTAAGACCCCGAGTGCAGCACAAATCTTCCCTTCCAACGGGCAAATAGGAGAAAGATTTTCACACCAAATTCTGTGCCTGTTGAGATGAGGGAAAAGCAGAACCAGAAGCTTGCATCCAGCAGATAATGCATGTTCTAGAAAGGCCAGGCCCAGGTCTTCCTGGTGCTCAGCTGAGCCACATTTGGCTGCAAAGACTTTCCCAGGGAGCCGCCCCACCCAGGCATCCTACCCCCAGGTACCCCACCTTGGGCCTTGGACCGTCTAAACTGGGTGGCTTTTTTTTTTTTAAGATTTAATTATTTATCCAAGAACCGGGGTACAGGCCAGATGCGCAGGAGGGTGAGAGGATTCACCAGAGACAGAGCGGGGAACAGAACAGGCAGACTGACGAAATACACTGCTGAGGGGAGCAGCGGGCCGAGACAGGAGAGGTCCGTCGCACCATGTGGGATTCTCAGCAGCTGGCCAGGATCGAACTTGCGTTATAGAGGCTGCAGACAGCTTCACAGCGCTGCGCTCAACCACCTGTGCCACCAGGGAGGCCCTAAACTGGGGTTGCTTTTAACCTGTCTCTCTGCCCACATCTTTAATTAAGCCCGTGTGGGTGGGGCTCTGGAAAATATAAGCCTTTAGGAAACCCCTAGTGAGCCCTGTGGCCAACTAGGCGGAGCAGCCTCCATCTCAGGTGGAACCTGAGATTCCTGGTGGGGACGGAGCTGCCAGGCTGATGGCTGAGGCCCACCCAGAGGGGCCAGAGGAACTGGCCTTAGCCAGAGAAGGAAGTGAAGAGCCCAGGAGTCCTGAGGATCAGGCCCAAGGCCACTCACCCCAGCTTCCCAGAGGAGGAGGAGGAGAGGCAGAGGACAGAAAAGCCCCCACGGATTTACAGGCCTGATCACCTCCCGGCTGCTCTTGGATGTCCAGGTGCTGGGCTGCCCCTAGGGCAAGTGAGTCTATTTAAAGGGAAATAAAAAGTGGAAAATCATGGGTCTCCCCTGGTGGCTCAGCGGTTGAATGCTGGGCTGCGAAGCTGCCCTCAACCTCTGCAGTGCCGGTTCGATCCCCAGCCACCGGCGAGGGTCCCACATGGCGCGCAGACCTCTCCTGCCACCCGCTGCTCCCCTCAGCAGTGTATTTCAGTTCATCTGCCTGTTCTGTTCCCCACTCTGGCTCTGGTGAATTCTCTCCCCCCACCCCCACACCTCTGGCCTGTACCCCAGTTCTTGTATGCATAAATAAATAGATCTTTAAAAAAAACCAAACAAACTGGCTTCCTAGGAACTGTCAAGGTCATCAAAAGCAAGGAAAGTTTATAAAGCCAAACCAGTGACAAGCCCTGGAGATCTGACTGTGAGATTGAGGCTGCAGGGCCGTGTCCGGGGGGAGGGGGGGGCGGGGGACGTGGGACACTTGGACCCTGATGAAGGACGGTGGGTGCCAGCTGGGTGGTGGGTGGGTGGGTGTGGTGTGGTGACAGGCATCCGAGGAGGTGTGATCCTGTGCTCCTGAATCACACAGTATGACCTCAATTAAGGAAACCAGGGAATTGGAGAGACTCCCATAGTGGAGCTGCTGGATTGTTCTAGACCAACACCAGGCCACTAGTCACCTATGGGTCAGCAGGCATGACCGGTAAATAAGAAACCACACATAGCATGGGGTCCTAGAGCAGAAGGACAGTAGGGAAAATGAAGGGAGTTTGAACAGCGAATGCGCTTTAGTTAATAACATGTTACCATCAGCCCATTGCTTGCAACAAACTCACCTTGTAAGTCAAGCTGTTAATATGCAGGCCTGGAAGTGGGGTGTAGGGGGACTGGGCATGGGGTATATGAAAAAATTCAGGCTGCCCAGCTAAATTTGAATTTCAGATAGGTACTTTTGAAGTATGGTATGTCCCGTGCAGCATTTGAGTTTAGTGATACAAAAATATTATCGGTGTGTACCTGAAATTCAAATTCAGCTGGGTTCCCACTCTTTCCTCTGGCAGTCCTGCTGAGCCAACTGAATTTTAATTTCTACTTAATTTTCATCAATTTGAATTTAAACAGCCACTCTGGGCTAATGGCCCAGAACAGCCTGGTTTGCCCTGAGGGAGGCAGCTGAGAAAGGAAGTTAGGCAGCAGAGGCACCGGGAGGACAAGGCTGGCTCAGAATCTCTCCCTCCGGGCCAGTCCCCTTCTCGCCTGGCCCACCCGGCTCCTGCAGGGAAGGAGGGTGCCGGAGGGGCTGCAGTCTGGGGGACAGGGGCTTGGTGATGCCTTTGAGAGTCCCCGTCATTTGTAGGTGGGGACAGTGGCTCGTGCTTGCCCCGCGCGCTGGGCCCCACCGTGCTGCTAAGTACTTTGTCACCAGCTCGGCTTGCTGAGGTCGCGTGGCTGGGTTTTCTGCTCAAGGCCTCGGCGGGGGCGGGGCAGGCCGAGCTATTTTCAGGGAGAAGCCACTTCCGATTGCCTTCAGGTAGTCGGCAGAATTCAGCTCCCTGTGGTTTCAGGACGGAGGTCCCCACCCCCACGGGGCTGTAAGCTGGGGCCGCTTTTAACTCCTAGCCTCCACCCACATTCCCCTGGCCATGCACCCCTGCCAGCTTCTCGCCAGCAACAGTGTCCAATTCTTGTCCTGCTGCCAATTCTGGGATCGCTCATCTGCCCCCAAGCCCCTCCAGCTCCTCTGACCAGGTGAGGCTTTACCACACCTCCACGTCCCCGGGAGCCATCCCAGGTCAGAGTGGGGTTGAATAACTGGGAAAGGGGTATGTACACACCAGGAGTGGAGGGGCCCGGGGTCTCCTTCGGCTCCTGCCCACCACGAGGACCCGCCAGACGCCACGACGTCGGGGGCTAAACAGGCTCTGGGGGACGACCGTGTGGCTTCCAACCCCGCTCCCCACAGGTGACCTGGTGCAGACATTCTTTGAGCCTCTGCTTCCTCCTCTGCAAAATGGGAACGAGAATGAACTTGTGAAACTTGCCCCAGGGACCGACGGTGACAGGTGGGCGCTTGGGCCGGAGGACGCTTGGCTCGGCTCGCACCCCTGGGCCTTGCCAGCCGGCCTTGTCCTCCAGACGTGAGAATGGCGTTGCCCTGCTTTCTCACATTCCCTCCTTTCTGGCCCTTCTCAGGGGCTCTCTCAGGAGAATGAGCTCCCTGGCTCGGGATCTTGGTCTCCCCGGCTTGGCAGGCGCGTCCAGACTTGGCTGGGGAAAGAAACGTCGGGGAAAAATCTTTTTAAATATGTATGCGTGTAATAAAATGTATATCCAATTCCAACATAAATCACGGGTATGCTAGCGGGCCTGAGGCTGGGAATGTGGGGGGTGAGGGGCAGTGAAAGCAAAATTGCATCTCCTGGCTCCCCGGCTGCCCTCCCAAGGAGCCCCGCAGAGGCCTGGAGACCCCGGCCTTCACATCCTGGCCGAGGCGTTTCGCCACGAGCATCCTGTGGACTCCATGGTTCTGGGCCTTTACTCCCCAGTTTACTTGAAAATCTTGTGAACTTATTAATGGAGAAGGAAGGAATGTGGGATCTCGGGTAATATGAAAGCCAGCAACCAGTTTTGCAAACGTTCCAACATGGGTGGTTTATAACTAATTGGAAAAACATGTCTCCTGTCAGTTGCCTGGATCCTCCAGCAGTGCCAGGGCCTTAAGTGTTCCCAGAAGGTCCAGGGGTGTAGCCAGCTCCCGGGGTGGTCAGCACCGTGACAAAGGGGGCAAAGAACTCCTGCCTGTGTTTGAGGGCCCATCAGGAGCTGCCAGTTCAGCCTGGAGGCCCCCAGGCGCTGTCTTGTCAGCAGCCTTCCCAGTTAGGGCAAAGGGTTAGGCACTGGACACAGCAGAGGGGGTAGGATTGATTCTGGCTTTAAATTTAGCCTTCAGAGCTAAAGGTTCTGGAGGCCGCGTGTGGGACCCAGACAGGAAAAGGAAACCACCAGCATTTAAGTCCTTGAATGATAAGCCCAGGACAGGGTCCTCCATCCTTTTGCAAAGTTATTTTCAGAGATGCGGAAGTTGACAGTCCTGCTTTCTCTTCCTTGTTGGGTTTCTCTGTAAGAGAATGTTCCCTGGGACAGATGATCTAGCCGGGCCCTGGGCCCACAGAGTCCTAGGAAAACTCAGCCTGGCTCGCTCCACCAGCTGCAGAAACGAAGGTCTGACCTCAGGCCCTGCTCAGCAACAGCAGCATATCCACAAGTCAGCTTTGCAGGCCGTCCCGTCCCGGGGCCTCCTCTGTCAGAGCCACTGAGGTATCACAGACAAGGAGGGGAGCACAACGGGCCCCTCCCCAGAGTGGTTTCAGGACCAGCTGCAGCACCCCAGCCTAGCATCTCTCTGGAGGGACACGGACCAAGAGGCAATGCAGCTATTGGGGCTGGAAGAGTTTGTGGTTTCCTCTCTCCTGTCTCCGCTTCCTCCTGAAACCCCAAGAGGCTTCGCAGGAAAGAAAGGGCCTTTCAGATCCCAGAGCGCAGCTGGGAGTGGCGGTCCCCAGTCAGGCTGGCTGGAGCCCAGGGCGGCAGGGCACGGAGGTCCCCCTGGCCTGCCAAGCACCCGACTTCCTCCAGGGAAGCCTCCAACAGGGACACAAAGTCCTGTCGGCTCTCGTCCTGCTCTGGACAGGCCACTGGTAGTGACCCTCCTTCTACTAGAGAAAACTGACACCATGGGTGAAGTTGCAATGCATACCCACCACTGGCAGGACACCCCACTAGCCGAGGGCACGGGATGGGGAACCAAATCATGGAGGGTGGATTCGCCAAAACATGGAGGGTGGATCCGCTCCTTGTGTCTTTACCTGTGACCTGCGGCCTGGGCATCCCTGCAAACACTCTGCCCATGGCCAGCCTTGGTGAAAACCTAAACTTTCTGTTGTGAGATTTCAAAACGAACATCTGCTGTCTGGAAAAGGACAGCCCATTACTAGAGAGCAAGTTGTCCTTAAAGAGATTGGGTCCAGGGTTGCTAAGGAAACCATTGTTTGCAAGGATCGGCTTATACAAATTCCTGGTGAAAGAGAAAAGCAGTCCCTCTCCTGGCTGGTAAACAGGAAGGGACATTGCTCTGGGTAAAGTGAGTCACGGAGTGTGGGAGGCCAGGTCCGGCAGGTGCTGTGGGATTCCTCTCACTCCCGTGGGCCTCTTTCCAGGGCCCCTGCCAGGCTCCAGAGTCAAGAAAAACAAAGGTCTCTATCTGATTGGTGGGAACGGACTAAAGTTTTTCTGGGTGAGTTGGGGGGAAAACTTCCATCCTATGGAGGGAGCCTGCAGTCTGAGATTTTTTTTTTAAAGATTTATTTATTTATGCATCCAAGAGCTGGGGTACAGGCCAGAGGCTGGAGGGGTGAGAGGATTCACCAGAGACAGAGTGAGGAGCAGAACAGGCAGTTTGACTGAAATACACTGCTGAGGGGAGCAGCGGGCAAGTCAGGAGAGGTCTGCTGCGCCATGTGGGTAGCTCCCTGGCTGGGGATTGAACTCGTGCTGCAGTGGCTGCGGCTAGCCTCATAGGTTGCATCTTAACCCCTTGCACCACCGGGGAGGTTCCGGAGATTTCTTTTTGGGAAAGAAAAAAACAAAACCCTTGTCATATTGACGTTAGGGTTCAGGATGTGGGGTCCGTGGGTCCCTCTGAGAATGAATTTGGCAGAATCTCCCATTCAGTGGCACGTGGCAAGTTTATTAAGGGAAAAGGCATTTGCACAGACACAAACGGGCAAAAGCTGCATTTTATCAGTCCTGCTATGCCGCTCTTCGAGGGAATTACTTTGTGGAATTTATTGCTTTGGGGTGCATTGGTTTTCTGTGGACTGATCAGCCTTTGTGCCCCCACCTGTGTTGATTGAACTTGGAAAGTTTCCACCCTAAATTTTCTACGCTAAGTTTCCATCATAACACCAACATGTCATTTGCAAAATTTTCCTTCTCCTACTAGCCCTCTTTGCTTTATTGAATTGAGATATTGTAGGGTAAGGAAAAAGTGTCCCTCACCGCCAGTAGGGTAGGTGAGGGAACCCCGTGGTCCTGAATGCACTCCTGAGGGCGGGCACCTGCAGTGGGTGCACCTGGGCTGAGAGACTGAGCTTGTAAGGCGGCGTCACGGAGATGCCAGCAGAAGTCAAGAGAAGAAGAGAAGCAGAGAGAAGACCAGGGAGCCCAGATAGAGTGAGGATTTGCTGGGGGCTGGGAGGCCTGCCAGCCTCCCGGCCCCCCCGACCCCCGCACCCCTGCCTGCCATATGCCTGGTAAATCCCAATAAAAGACCTGCAAAAGCCACTGAGGACCCTGACTCCTCCTTCACACAGTCTGCTGGGTCAGAAAACTTGCCCTGTGTCCTATTCCTGTCCCTACAGATATGATTCACACCCCATTAACTTCACGCCTTTAAAATCCTCTTACAGGGCCTCCCCGGGGGCGCAGCGGTTGAGTGCTGGGTTGTGAAGCTGCCTGCGGCCTCTGCGGCGCCGGTTCGATCCCCGGCTGCTCCCCGGCCACCAGAGGAGGGTCCCACATGGCGCGCAGACCTCTCCTGCCGCCCGCTGCTCCCCTCAGCAGTGTACTTCGTCACTCTGCCTGCTCTGCTCCCCGCTCTGGCTCTAGTGAATTCTCTCACCCTCCCGCGCCTCTGACTGTACCCAGTGCATGTATAAATAAATAAATAAATAAATCTTTAAAAAATAAATAAATAAATAAAATCCTTGTACAATTCAGGGTTTTGTTTTGTTTTGTTTTGGTGTATTCATAGGCGGTGCCACCATCACCACTGTCTAATCCCAGCATATTTTCATCACCCCAGAAAGAAAAGCCACACCCGGGAGCCACCACCTACCCCCAACCACACCTCCGACCAAGGCCACAGCCATGAATTCACTTTCGGTCCTTTATCCGTGGCTTCTCAGACTTAGCATCGAGTTCCCAAGGTCATCTGTGTTCCAAGGTCAACAGCACTCTGAGTCCTTCAGTCCCCCCCTTTTTTTTTGACTATTGTTCCATTGTTTCTACGGAAAGACCATATTTCATTTATTTATTCATCAGCTGATGGGCATTTGGTAGATTCTACTTTTTTTTTTTTTTTTTTGGCAAAAAGGACTCTGATGTCTAATGAAAAACGCAGGTATTTCAGAGCGAGGCCTGCGTGCGTTCCTGCTACCCAACTAGCGCGGTTTCCATATTCCTCATGAAAAGACTGTCACTCCGTTGCTAACTATTCCATCCCAGAATACTGAAGGGGGACAGGCTGTGCCCCCCATGTGTTTCCTTGGCATGTGGATTACTTTGAGAAACAACAGACTCCTGAGAAGTTCTGACAACAGAGATGTCAACCCTTCGGAAGGGAAGTTGACTCCTCGGAAGGGAGTCGCCTCTCCCAAGGGTGTCTCCTTCTCTGCACTGGGAGGTGGGTGATGAAATCACAGGAGAATCTTATCGGTGGAGACCGCACTTCAGTCTGCATAACAGACCTTGCCCTTGTTCACGCGCTCTTCCAGATAACCTCCCACACCTGGCTCCCCACACCTGCCTTTCGCGGGTCTTTAGCCGAAGATGGAATTTAAGATGGCGGCTTAGGTGGCCTTGGGAGTTACTCATCATCCCCTGGTTCTCCCCTTGTGTACGGGAGTTACACATGTAAATAAACTTTTGTTGATTTTTCTCTTGTTAGTCTGTCTTCTATTATAAAGTCTCAGACAAGAATTCAGAAGAGGAGAGGGAAAATTATTTTTCCTCCCCTGCATGTAGTTCCTGGTGAGGCAGGTGGGATCCTAAGAAAACTGACAGGAGGTTGTAGAGGCAGGAAGACCACAGAGCAGGTTTTCTGATCCGGCAGACCGGGTCAAGGAGGAGTCAGGGTCCTCAGTGGTTTTGCAGGTTTTTTATTTGGATTTACCAGGCACACGGCAGGCAGGGGTGCCTGGGGGCCGGGAGGCTGGCGGTCCTCCCAGCCCCCAGCAAATCCTCACTCTATCTGGTCTCTCTGGCCTTCTCTCGGCTTCTCTTCTTTCGACTTCTGCTGGCGGCCCCGTGGCGCCACCTTATAAGCTCGGTCTCTCAGCCCAGGTGTACCCACTTCAGGTGCCCGCCATCAGGCGTGCATTCAGGACCACAGGGTTCCCTCACCTATCCTAATGGCGGGAGGGCAGAAAAGCCTGACACTTTTTACCTTACCCTGCAGAGGTCATGAAAGCTAAGAATTTTTTATGTTTTTCTAAATATTTATTTTTATTTATGCATACAAGAACTGGGGTGTAGGCCAAAGGTGTGGAAGGTGAGAGAATTCACCAGAGACACAGCAGGGAGCAGAACAGGAGGATTGACTGAACCGCACTGCTGAGGGGAGCAGCAGGTGAGACAGGAGAGGTCTGTCGCGCCATGTGGGAATCTCCCTGGCCGGGGATTGAACTCAGGCTGCAATGGCTGCTTGATAGTGCTGAGGCTTAACCCCTGCACCACCAGGGAAGCCCCAAGGCTAAGAATTCTAAACCAAGGTCGGCCCTCCTGGGTCTTGTCTGTAGTGCCTGTTCTAGAGAGGAAAGTAAACACTTCTTGTCCTTTCTTTTCAAATCCAGATTGGCAGGAGCAAAAGCATTTGTAAAATTGAGTTCTTTAGACTGTTGCTCATCCCTTCCTGCAGATTTGGTCTCCCAAGGGCTCACTTCTCGCCAGTGTGTTTTGAACTATGCCACTTCGGCGTAAGGGTGATTTAGGGTAGAGGCAACTGAGAGCAGATACAAGACAAGCTCTCTGCCCTCCCCTGCTGCCTAAGAGCAAGACTAAATTTGGACGGTGCCCCCCACTCCCCTTATACCAGGCAGGACAGAGGCTCATCACGCCACTCCAGACACCAGTCAGCACAGGGGACCCCACACACACCCTGCTGAACACTAGCCCAGTCTCCAAGAGCTTCCCCTGTCATGCACCTCCCTGCTATTTGCTGCCTCTAGAAGCTCAAAGTCCTCACCTTCATCGTGTCACTTCTCGCTTTTGTTAGGGGCCTGAGTCCTAGGCAGGCCTTTGAGTTATTCGCCCCTGCCCACTGGCGTAGTGCTGGACACACAGGCTAGTCGCCTGCTTTCCTCCTGTGCATCTGTCTTCTGTCCCATTACAGGGCCCAGCCAGGAAGCCAAAGGACTATCCCCTTTCCGCCTCCCTGTTAGAAGTTTCTGCCGGGATGTGACTTGCTATTTTCCTTCCAGTGAACAGAGCACCAGCTTTAACCAGGAAGGGGTACCTGTCTCCTCCCCTGGGCCCCACCCCCTCCTTTGCCCTCATTCTCTCTAGCCTCCTCATTCCCCCCATATAAGCGCGTTCCTATAAACACAAGCTGCTCGCTGCTTCTCACCCCAAGTCCTGATCTCAGAAAAAAAATATTTGGGGTCTCATTTCCCTCCTTTCTTTTTCTTATTTTTCATAGTAGTGAAATACAATAATTTCAAATTTCCCATTTTTAAGTATGTAATATTGTGGCTGTAAAAACATGCAAAATGTCCAACTAGCACCACCATCAACTCCAGAACTTTCTCACTTTGCCCAGCTGAAACTCTACCTACTAAGCAACACCTTCCCATTCCCCGGCCCCAGCTCCAGCTCCCACCAGTGTCTCGCTGAGCTGAGGACGCCAGAGCCTCGTGTAAGTGGACTCAGACTACGTATGTGCTTCTGTGTGTGGCTTATTTCACTTGGCATCTTGTCTTTCTTCAAGGTTCATCCATGTTGTAGCAGGTATCAGAATTCCCTTTTTCGGGGATGAGTAGTGTTCCCTGGCCTGGGCAGACACTTTTTGCTTAATATGTTCACCTACTGATGGACACTGGGGTGTCTTTTCTTTTCTTCTTATTTCATAAAACCTCTGGGCAAACAGCATCACAAAATTATATAGGGAATTTTATTTTTTCATTTTTTAAAAAGATTTATTTATTTATGCATACAAGAGCTGGGGTACAGGCCCCACTTGTGTGGGGGTGAGAGGATTCACTAGATACAGAGTGAAGAACAGAACAGGCAGATAGACTGAAGTACACTGCTGAGGGGAACAGCCGGCAAGTCAGGAGAGGTCTGCCGCGCCATATGGGTAGCTCCTGGCTGGCCAGGGATCGAACTCACGCTGCAGAGGCTGCAGACAGCTTCACAGCGCAGCACTCAACCGCTTGAGCCACCAGGGAGGCCCTATAAAGGGAATTTTAAAGAAGAAACAATCACCTACAGCACCATCACCTTCCTATATGAATTATTCCCCTTATTCTATATTCCCTACTGCCTTTTTGTCCCTAGGCCATCATTTGTGGGCAGATTTTTTTTTTTAATTTTAAAGAATTTTAATGTAAACTTCAAAAAAAAGGATTTTTAATACAAACTTCACATAAACAATTTCGGCCCCTCAAAATACTTTTATACCCCTTTTTTTCTGGCAGATTTTCATGTGGTCTTATCCTTGCTTTACCTGGAAGCTCATCTTTTTTCCTCACTAACACATTCCCTCATTTTGGTCATTTTTGACAAATGAGTTTAAGACTGTGTATCCGATTAATATAGGACAACTTACAAAACATATTCCCCTGTTGGCTGCTTATCATTTTTGCATCATTTTGAATAATGAAATTATTTTGAAATGTTTTTTGAAATCATTCATATTTCATTTCCCTCCCTTGTCTTGAAGAGAGGCCCAGGAGTGGACTTGTTAGGTCAAAGGGATGAATGGTGTTAACACTTTCAAAACATCTGCTACCGAGATTGCACTAATTGAAAAACTAATTTACACCAATTTACCATATTTGAGGTTTGCAACAGCCTCACCATTATCTGGGCATTATTATTTAAGTACTTACTTTATTATTTAAGTACTTATTTATGTAATTTTCATTTATATTTGATCCAGCAAAATTTAAATTTTTGCATGTCAGCCTCTCAATTCTACTTCTCCTGTCCTACCTTTTCTCATATCTCATAGAGACTCAATGTTCAAAAAACTTAATTGTGCTGCTCTTAACATGCTGTAGACATGAGTATGTGCAGGCATTTTTAATGGACTCAGACCCTCTCCCATCTGTTTTTCTTTAAATTCTGCACGTGTGTGTGCTCGTGCACCCCACGCCCAACATCACAAATTGTTGATGTTGTCAGATCTGCCTCCAGAAAGCAGAACTCTTTTTGCTTGCTGGGTCCCTGCCGGCACCCAGGCCACCACTGTGTTCCTGGTAAACAGAGAGTGTGGGGATGGGTGGGGAGGCTTCTGCAGTTTCTTTTTGGACTGGCAAGTGCTGATCCATTAAGCAGATTTAGAAACCGGCAGGTTATGTGGTTGCAAACTGCGGACACTTCCAACTCCAGACAGCTCAGCCACCCGGCAATTCAGTGATTTGTGTTCCATCCTGCCCTGCCTCCCGCCCTCTGCCCCTGGGCTGAGTTCCCTGTCACGAGGCCCCATGCAGAACTTCCCAAGGTTGTGGGTGCATTTCCGATAGCGTGTGACGTGGCTTCTGGGGCACTTTCGTGCCCATTAGGGCAAAATGAACAGGAAACACTTCTCACGGAAGGGACACAGCTAAAGTCACCAGGACTCTGCTTCTTATATGACAGATAGATGGCACAGGCGTCTGCAGAGGTGGAAGGTGGGTGGTTGAGGTCGGGGAGGCAGAGAGGCAGAAAGGCCTGGGCAGCCAGCCTGGGCATTGGGCAGCCCCCCTGGCTCTGAGCCGCTGCTGCCCATCACTGGGCTATGAGAAGGTCCAAGGAAACGTCTCTCAAAGAGCAGCTCCAGCAACCTAAATGCCCCCAAACAGACGAGTGGATCAAGTCCTAGCGGAACGTCACTCAGCGATCAGAAAAGATAAACGCACGCCATTTGCAGCAACGTGGATGGAGCTGGAGGGGCTGCTGCTCAGCGGCATAAGCCAGAAGGAGAAAGACAAATTCCGGATGGTGTCACTTATATGCGGAATATAAAGAAACCGAACCAAGGGTCAGGAGAAAGATAAAACTTACCAGCTCACCATAGATCTGAGGCCTCCTGCAGGCGACGGGGAGAAAGAGGGGTCACAACAGGGTTGGGGAGAACACAAGGGCTGGTGGAGATGGGTCGCGGGGCAGTGGTGGCAGGAGAACCACAGGGCTCACACCTGAGGGGAGCAATCAAATACCATCCAAAAATAAATGAGGTAAAAAAAAGGAGCATTTTATCTAAAAATAAACTTTAAAAATAAATAAAAAGTAAGTTAAAAAACAAAGAGCAGTTCCAGGGCTCAGACTCTTGGCGTTGTAACCCGTGACGACGCAGCACGCATCACACGCCTGCTCCCGCTTCCCTGGGGCGGGGGTGGGCAGGACCGGCTTCCCCAGTCCGTTGCTCCATCTTCTAAGACAGCGAGCCGCCTCTGGCTCTGGCGGTCCTTCTTCCAAGTTTCAGAAGCCGCCGTGTGCAGGGGTTTACGGGGGGTCGGCAGAGCTGGGTCCGCCTCTTGGTTGCCCTCGTCACGCTAACCTGAGTGCCCAGTTGTGGTATCTAGAAACCAGCCCTTCCAGCGCCCCCTGAAAATTCCTTCCCAGCATGTCTACCCCAAAGAGACTCCCCAGCCAGACTTAAGGACCATCAATCCCCCTCTAGGAACCTCTGCTCCCAGGGGAACCCTTGGGTGGGGGGGGGGCGCCCAGGCTCACAGGGCAGAGGCACCAGTAGCTGAGTGTGCGGACAAATGTCCGGGGCGCAGACAGTGCTGGCCTCTCCAGGGCCTAGCTGGCCAGCCTGCCCTTGGCTGACGTGGAGGTGTTGACAGAGGGGGAGAATGATCCAGGCCAGGGTGGACATCACGATCCCCGGGGCACTTGAAAGCAGGACAAACAGCTCCTGGCACTTCCAGCTCTGGCCTGTCCCAGCCAGGGGTCTTGGGCTTGGGGAGGAGCTGCCAGTGTGGTAGAAGGTAGACTCAGATTTGGGGGCACTTGCCTCTGGCTTATGCAAAACCCCAGACATGAGGTCTGCTGCACCATGTGGGTCAGCTGCCTGGCTGGGGATCAAACTCAGGCCATATCACGGAGACTTAACCCCTAGGCCACCAGGGAAGCCCCCTTCAGCTTTTAAAGAAACTGTCAAATTGCTTCCCAGGGTGCCTGGCCCCACCATTTTCCATCCCCACCAGCAACGCGTGAGTTCTGGCTTCTCCACAGCATTTGCTGAGTCACTATTTTGTGTTTTAACTCTTCTCATAGGGCCTCCCTGGTGGCACAGGGGTTAGCATCTCACTGCTATCAAGCTATCACCAGCCACTGCAGCACGAGTTCAATCCCCAGCCAAGAAACTGACCCACAGGGCACAGCAGACCTCTCCTGTCTCCCCGATGCTCCCCAGTAGGGTAAAATGTCAGGCTTTTCTGCCCTCCCACCATTAGGATGGATGACGGAACCCTGTGGTCCCGAATGCACGCCTGATGGCGGGCACCTGGAGTAGGGTGTAGGCATAGGTAGATGGGATTCACCTGGGCCGAGACTGGGCTTTTGAGGACGGTGTCACAGGGATGCCAGCAGCAGCAGAAGCCTAGAGAGAAGCAGAGAAGGCCGGAGAGCCCAGATAGAGTGAAGACTTGCTGGGGGCTGGGAGGCCTGCCAGCCTCCTGGCCCCCCAGCACCCCTGCCTGCTGTGTACTGGGTAAATCCCAATAAAATCCTGCAGAAAACCACCGAGGGCTCCAGGACTCTCTCTCCTCCTTTACCCCGGTCTGCATGGGGTCTCAGAAAACCTGCCCTGTGTCATTCCTGACCCTACATCCCCTCAGCAGTGTATTTCAGGAGATCTGCCTATTCAGCTCCCCACTCTGTCTCTGGTGAATCCTCTCACCCCCTGCACCTCTGGCCTTGCATAAATAAATAAATGTATGCATACATGAATAAACCTTAGGGGGAAAAAAAACCCCTCCTCTCATAGGTGTGTAGTTTGTCTCATTTCCCTAATGACTGGCGCTGTTGAACATTTTGTCACGGGCTGTTTGCCATTCAAATGTCCCCTGGGGGAAGCGTTGCCATGTGTTTTGTCCATTTTATTTTATTTATTTATTTATTTATTTATTTATTTTTTTATTTCTGAATGTTGAGGGTTCTTCCTACTCAAGACATGGGTCCTTTGTCAGCTAAGCACTTTGCAGGTGGTATTTTGTCTTAAAGAGGTCTTTGGCCGAGTGAAGATTTTTCTCTTTGATGAAGTCCAATTTGTTGATTTTTTTCTTTTATGAGTCATTCTTCTGTAGCAGGTCGAGTAGCTCGTCACACCCCGAGCCTGCTGTCTCCTAGAGGAACTTCTTCACCTCCAGCTCTAAGGGCTGTAGCAGCTCTGAGTTTCCTGAGGTTGAATATTCTTTCTGCAGTCAGTGTGAGCCGATGACCTGCAAAGGTGTTAGAGCGACTTTGAGATCTGGGCCAAAGCCCTTGCCAGCTCCTGGTACCGGGCTCCCCGGCCTTCCAAGCTCTTTCCCTTTGTTTATCTCTTCTTGTTTGATCTCCTCCTCCAGCTTCCCTGATTCGTACAGGCCCCAGCCACCTCTGCCTGTGAGGGACCAGGTGGTGTCTGGTGTGCCGCAGCCCTGCTGAGTGAGGGGTGTCCCTTTGGGGTGAAGACATCTCAGCCCGTTCAGTGCTCTCTTAGATAACCTCTCACTTCGCAACGACTCTCCCAGTGCTTTGAGGATTTCTCCCACTGTCCGTCATCACTGGTTCCCCACTTGCTCCTTGAAAGACTGACATGGGGCCTCCCTGGTGGCGCAAGGGGTTAAGTCTCAGCACAATGAAGCCGTCCGCAGCCACTGCAGCATGAGTTCCATCCCCGGCTGGCCAGGAAGCTGACCCACATGGCGCAGCAGGATTCTCCTGTCTCCCTGCTGCTCCCCTCAGCAGTGGATTTCAGTAGATCTGCCTGTTCTGCTCCCCACTCTGTCTCTGGTGAATCCTCTCACCCCCTGCACCTCTAGCCTGCACCCCAGTTCCTGTATGCATAAATAAATCTTAAAAAAAAAAAAAAAGACCGATACCGGGCAATAAGGTATTGCCTAAGGGCAATAAGATCTGTCCTATAGTTTACAGATCATTCTGAGTTCTTCACCCAGGCGCAATTGCAAGACTGCTCAGGTCCAGAGAACAATAACGGGGTTTATTTAACAAGCAAGAGGAGACAAAGCGTCACTGAGGCCACAGGTGGCCGTTTATCCTCACCCGAAGCAGTTTCCAGTGTTCTGAAATCCTAAACAAAAGGCGTCTAAGATGGCCTTCCCGCCACTGAGGGCCCGGAGGACGGGGCAGCCAGACAACAGGCCGGGATCCAACTCTGAATGACAGCAGCAGACGCAACAGGGGATGCTCCCCAGAGCTGCCGAGACGCGCCAGCACCGCCTCAGACAAACCACTCTGGAAATGGCAGCTGCGGCAGCCCGGCGGCCCCGCACACTCCCCTCCAGCTGCAAAGCAGCAAAGCTGAGACCAGTTTCAGTCACTCGGCGACCTGCAAAGCCTCCGAGCTTTTCTTCTCGGATGCTGGCTGCCGGAAGCCTCTCCACGTCCTTCAGAGGCCCGCAACAGCCTTCTGGAAGATTGTGGTGGGGCCAGAAATGGCCGACCCGGAATTGCTGAAGGTCTGAAAACGCTGAAATCCAGAAACTGCTGAATCATCCCCGGAGAAGCTGAAGTCCAGGGGCTGCTTCTGCAGCCCCTTATGTTTCCTACCAGAGTCTGCGCCCCCACCCATACTTCACCCCATACTTCGTTTCACCCGGGGCTGTCCCCCCTCACCTGGCCACCCTCCAGGGGCCACCACCCGCGCCAGCCTGGGGCGTCAGCCCCAGCATCAAGACCACGGCTCTCCTCGCCCTTCGCCAGCCCCCAGGACCTTTGCCTTGTTTCTCCCCAAGTTCTGCTCCAGTGTGTCTCGGGGGTTTGCTCGCACGTCTTGGACACATCTCAAGTCTGTTTTCTCCTTCTAGAAGTTTAGACAACTTGGACCTCATTTCATTCTCTTCCAGAGTCTCCGGTTCATTAATTTCTCTTGTGCCGTTGAATCGACCTGTTAAGTTTTACATTTCAGTTTCTTCCCTAGAAATTAGTTTGTGGAATAAGCTAAATTTTTTCCATTTCTTTCCTTATGTCTTTAATAATCTCTAATTCTAGCAGGGGCAGGTCTTGGAGAAAGATGTTCTCTTTCACCAAACTGCTGAGTCAGGGCAGCCAGCATCCTGCATCCTCCACGACCAGCCACCTGGGCAGCCCCCAGGGCCCCTCGCCAGGCACTGCCTGACCCCCCAGTGTGCCTGCAGCCAGAACCTCGACACCCTTTGCCCCCACCCCGTCCCTTGCCATAATGTCCATTTGGCTTGTAGTCAGAGTCGCCCCTACATGGTCTCTCCCCCTGTGGCCACAGCCCCGAGGAAAGGCCGCCTTCCTGCCCTCATGGTGCAGGGACAACCCAGCAGGGCTTATTCCCGCAGCAATGGGTGCTGGGCCAGGGGTGGGGCTGCTTTGGCCATGGGAATCATGCAGGCGTCCCCAGGCGTTTCCAGGCATTTCGGGAACATGCATTCAAATGTCGTAGCGGCAGCTGTCTGGTTCTACATTTTCTGGAGGTGACTTTTCGCCGCTGACCTCCCAGAGCTGCCAGCTCCTCGTGCCGAGGTCATAAAGCCACAAGGCTGGCAGGGAGGGAGGGCGGCTGGGCGCACCCTGGCAGGAGCTGGTTTTCCCTCCAGGTGAAGGCTGAGGGGTGCGCTTGGTGGCAGGGGCAGCTTACTGCACCGCCGGAGAGGGCTCCGGGGCAGGGAACCCCGGGCGCACAGGCCCCCAGGCCCAGGTGACAGGCAGCTCCGAGCTCCTGGGGGCCACAGGCATCCTGGATGCACAGGCCGAGGACGGGTGTGGGGGCCGCCGGAAACCCCACACCGTTGTCACTGTCCTCCCCCCACGCCTGGGCAGGGTATGGCTGACGGGGACAAGAGCTTCTTGCGCCCACAGTGCACCTGCTGAGGGGCTCCCACCAGGCCCAGCCTCACACTCGCCACCCGGAAGCAGTTCCCTGGGCCGGAGCGGGGTCTTAGAGGAGGCAGCAGGTAGGGGCCCGGGCATGCCCCAGCCCAGGGGGGATTGCGGGGGCACAGAAGCCAGGCCTGCCCCCCCCAGCCCATGTCTCCTGGCACGGGGACCCCCGCCTCACACCCCGCCAAGGGCTCAGAATCCTACCAGCTGCAGAAAGTGCTAATTAAAATCCACACCCAGGGCCCAAGCACCCGGAGCACCCGCCATCTGGGCGGCTTAGACGCCCGGTGCCAGGCCTCGCCCCGGAGGTTGTGGCTCCACTGATCCGGGAGCCCCAGGGCCCCGGCGTCCTCACCACGCCCAGCGCCCAAGTGCTCTCTCTTTCGTGAGAAGCGTGGAAGATGTCTCAGCAAGTTCAAGGAGATATCTGGGAGGCACCTTCAGGCTTCCAACCTTGAGGGAGGGGACATAGGACGGGGGCCTTTGGAATGGAGGGAGCACAGTCAGGAGAGGCCCCAGGATCCCCCAGAGGGGCCCTAGCAGAGACCCTGCAATGGGCTGCGAAGCAGCTGGGCCAGGGGAGTCGCCTCCGGCCTGGACTCAGCTGCGCTGAATTCCAGTGGCCACTGACAGCTGTGCGGCCTTGGAGAAGTGTGTTACTCTCTCTGGGCCTTGGTTTAAAAAAAAAATCTAGAAAATGATATCAAACTGAGGTTCTCCAAATTTAGCAGGAGCCAAAATGTGTGTGTGTGTTGGGGGGGTGGGTTGAATTATATTCCTAAAAAAGACATAAAAATTGAATTCTGACCCCTGCCACCAATGAACCTGTGACCCCGATCTTATTTGGGAACAGTGTCTTCACAGATGGACTAGAGGAGGTCCTACTGGCTAGAAGACCACGCGAAGACGGAGGCCTCCAGAGACGGGGGGTGCAGCCATGGCTAAGGAGCACCCCAGCTAGCCAGCAGGGTACCAACAGGAGGAGAGGCGAGCAGAGATTCTCCCCTTTAGCTGGGGGGGTGGGGGGGTGGGCAGGAGGGGAACATGGCTTTGCCAACACCTTGATTTTAGACCTCTCTCGTCCAGAACCAGGAAGGCAGAGCTTTCTGTTTTCTGAAGTCACCAAGTGGGGGTGACTCACTCAGAGACCCCAGGAATCAAAATCACAGAGCTTACTAAACAGGCTGCTTCCCGGGGACTCCTTCCCCAGAGACTGCAGAGGGTAGATGGGGGGCCGGGGGGGGGGGGGAGCACAAGCGTCCGTAGGAGATTTAAAGCACATGGGGGGAGTGGGTGGGCATCTGCAGACCATACCTGGGCTCTGTCCCCAGTGGCCTCTGGCATAGCTTCGCCCCGTCCTGGAGTGGGCCCTGCTGGTCAGTACTGCCTGGCAGGGTGCGTGCCTGACCTCCCTGTCCCCTCCCTCCTTTGCACAGGGGTCTCTGGGGAGGCAGGAAGACTAAACCAAGCTGGGAGAGGCCTTTGTCCATACCACAGACCCCCAAATGGGGTGAGCAGGGGGGGCAAGGGAGAAGGCTGGAGCCAGCCACCCACAGTGCTGGAATGGAAGCAGGAGGGTCAGCCCCTGACCACCCACTGGGTGCTGACCCAAGGCTCACCCCAGGCCTCTAATTCCAGAGAAGTGGGCTTTGGGGCCCTGGGGCTACAGATATGGAAGTGGCTAGAAGCCTGACTAGCAATTGGGGAACAAGAGTCAGTCCTGGAGACCTTGGAGAGGAAAGCCCTTTTGTAACTCACAGCTACTGGGCTCAGGACGGGCCGCGTGAGCTCTGGACATGGAAATGCCAAACTCCTGCAGTTCCAGATGCTGGAAGGAAACGGCCATCTTGTGAGCACCCACTCTTTGCACGCACTCTGCAAACACTGTCTCTTTTTTTCCCCAACCACTCTGCAAAGGTGGGATCTGTGGGCCTCCCTGGTGGTGCAGGGGTAAGTCTCAGCACTATCAAGCTGTTGCCAGTCACAGCGCCTGATGGCCTGAGCTATGGGCCCATACTAGGTGCCTGTGCTGTGCAGGCAGGGATGCCCAGAACCCCATCGACCACCCAGGGGAATAGATCTGATCCCCACTTACAAAAGAGGACACAGGGCTGAGTGGGGTCCCTTCCCGAGATCCCTTGGTCAGGTGGGGTCCAAGCAGGGCTGAACCCAGCTCTGCCCCTTCCTACCTCCCTGGGCTGCGCGGAGGCAGGGACCAGGAGAGAAGTCTGGACCAATAAGAGCTAATTCCAATTACAGGGAACACTTAGTGGCTGTGTGTATCCGGATCTGTTCCAAATGATCTGCACATATTAGTATATTTATTTCTTGCAATACGAACCCCACGGGAGGTCAGATAGGTGCAATTATCGACAGCCCCTTACAGGTAAGGAAACTGAGGGGCAGAGAAAGGGAGCAAGTAGCCATCTGGGCAGAAACTGGGCTGGAAGTCAAGCCCCGGCCTTCCAGCTGCTGCCCCTCAGTTAAAGGAAGGGGCAGGGGCTGGGGCTGGGCCAGCTGCTTCGCCTCAGGGCTGGGGCCAGGGAGCAGGTGTCCCACCCACTGGCAGGTTCTGGCCTGAGGGCGCTGGCCTGCAGTTCCAATGATGGCCACTAGATGGCGGGGCAGCCCAGGCGACGGTGCATAGGCCAGAGGCTTCAGGGGAGGCCAGGGCGTCTCCCATGGGTGGGCAGCCCCGACTGACCGCCCGGGAAGCCGGGCATCTGGGGTCTGCTGTGGCTGTGGTGAGTCAGGCTGCGTTGCAGGCCGTGGTCCGGGTCAGGAGCAAGGCTCTGCTGCCGGTGAGAAGGCGGCAGAAGTGGCCCAGGCCCAGCATGCGCTCCGGGAAGAATAAGGGGGCCTGGAACTAGGGGTGAGGAGACACTGGGGAGGGCCCCCCCGCAAGGGCACAGCCTGCTCTCCCCGCCCGGGTCCAGGCCACCGTGCCTTGTGCCAGCCTACTGACTCTCCCAGCCCCCCTCCTCCTGCCCCCCTTTTCTGCCCTCACCCCAACTCTCCCCCTTCCCCACCTCCTACACTTGGCAGCAGAATGACCTTTAAAATGCAAGTCAGACACGATCCTGCTCAAAGCCCTCAGCCTGCCAGTTAGCCGGGAAGCACTGAGAAGAGCAGCGGCCTCCTGGCATAGCTGATGTCTTTTTTTTTTTTTTCCCCCAAAGATTTAGTTCTTATTTTATTTTTTTAAAGATTTTTTTATATATATATATACAAAAACTGGGGTGTAGGCCAGAGGTGCAGGGGGAGAGAGGATTCACCAGAGACAGAGTAGGGAGCAGAAGAGGCAGATTGACCGAAGTACACTGCTGAGGGGAGCAGCGGGCGGCAGGAGAGGTCTGCTGTGCCATGTGCGTTGCTCCCTGGCCGTCCGGGGGATCGAACCCGTGCTGCAGAGGCTGCGGACAGCTTCGTAGGTTGTGTCTTAACTCATTGCGACACCAGGGAGGCCTCCGTTTTTCTTTTTAACTCTACCCTAATTTCCCACTATATTTTTTAAAATCTAGAACATGGGGTGCCAAAATATGGGCCTGTGGGCCAAAACCAGCCCACCGTGCCAATCCCTGAGGGCTGTCTGTGATGCTCTGTGCTACGAGGGCAGAACTGTAGTTACAACAGAGGCCAGGTGGCCACAAAGCTGAAAATACACTTACCATCTGGCCCTGAAAGTCCGCCAATTCCTGACCTAGAACAATATACATTTTTATAATCTCCCCAGACCTGTTTTAGATTGGGGATAAAAATCAGCAGTCAAACAGATGGATGCGTAGACAGATGAACACACAGCTGTCGCTGTCAATTCTGGGCACAATTCTGGGTTGTCGAGAACCATGTCCCAAACCTAGTTCTCCTTGAATTCAGAAAAGCTGGGAAGCCGGGACGGAGCCAGACTGCAGAGAGCAACGGGCGGGACCGGAGACCCACTTTGTGCCGGCTGGTACATGCTTGAGTCCCAGTGATCACGGCCGCCAGAAAGCACAAGCTCTGGCCACCAGGGGCTGCTGGGAATTCACACGTGTCGCTCCTGGGACAGCCTGAAGAAGAGGGTTGAGACACGGAGGCACAAAAGGCAGAGTAGCTCACCGAATGGCCCAGAAGCGGCTGTGGCAGAGCTGGGATTTGAACCCAGACCCCAGATTCCAGGCTCTTGACAGCGATCCTGCCCAATATGTGGACATATAGTGAGAGATGAAAGGCTGGAGGGAGCACACTAACTCTTCCCCTAGGCTGTCTCTCCTGATCTGTGTTTTCTGCTTTCTAATTGCTGTAGCGTCCCAAGTCATCTACAGAGAATGTTGTGCTAACTCAAAAAAAAAAAAAAGGTAAGAGTAAAAACACAACACCCCTTCCCCTTCCCCCTATGCCTTAAAATCCAGAACGTGGGGGCCTCCCCGGTGGCGCAGTGGTTGAGCGCTGGGTTGCGAAACTGCCCGCAGCCTCTGCAGCGCTAGTTCGATCCCCGGCTGCTCCCCGGCCACCGGAGGAGGGTCCCACATGGCGCGCAGACCTCTCCTGCCGCCCGCTGCTCCCCTCAGCAGTGTACTTCGGTCCTTCTGCCTGCTCTGCTCCCCGCTCTGGCTCTGGTGAATTCTCTCACCCTCCCACGCTTCTGACTGTACCCAGTGCTTGTATAAATAAATAAATTAATTAATTTAAAAAAAATCCAGAACGTGTCATGGAGCCTGGTCTCCAAGTGACAGAAGACCACGCCCCTGAGTGATGTGTCCCGTCTCCCAGGACACCAGCACTTCGCCTCCAGAGGCCCCATTCCCCGCTGCAGGTCCCCTGGGGATGGCACTTGGCAGGGGCCACCTTGCCAGACTGCTGCAGGTGAACAGCCCTTGGGGTGCTGAGGACAGAGTGGCCTGGCGGCGGAGGGAGCTCAGGCCCCAGCCCTGGCTGCTTTTCTGGGTGTCCGAGCTGCTGTCAGCCTTCAGAAGAACCAGCTCCCAGGGCTTCCCTGGTGGTGCAAGGGGTTAAGATGCAGCACTATGAAGCTGTCTGCAGCCACTGCAGCATGAGTTCAATACCCAGGCAGGGAGCTACCCACATGGCACAGCGGACCTCTCCTGACTAGCCCACTGCTCCCCTCAGCAGTGTATTTCAGTCAATCTGCCTGTTCTGCTCCCCACTCTGTCTCTGGTGAATCCTCTCACCCCCCACACTTCTGGCCTGTACCCCAGTTCTTGTATGCATAAATAAATAAATCTTTAAAAAAAAAAAAAAGAACCAGTCCAACTAGAGAGCCCTTGAGGCTGTGTGCCTGGCAGCCGCCTGCCTACAGGGAGACAGGAGAGGGCTCAGAAATGGAGAGGGGGCAGGCAGGGTCTGTGGGTGTTGGGTAGGCAAGAGTGCCCCCTCCTCCAGGAAGTCTCCCCAATCCTCTCCAGATCTGAGCATCACTGAGCACAGCAGAGAACAAGTGCTCAGGAGGAGAAAGGAAACAGAGGAAGAATGGGGGACAACCTCCCTGCACCCCAGCTTCATCTCGTCACTTCTACCACAAGAGAGAATTTCTGTCTTACAAATGGGGAAACTGAGGCTCAGAGAGAGTCACACGTACAACCAGGCCTGCCTGACTCTAAAACTCATGCTTGTGCCTGAAGGAGCAGCTGGAGAAATGGGAAGGGCCCCTGTGCAACTCAGACCCCCAAACAGTGTCCCCTCGGGCCAGAGACTGGCCTAGTCCAGCGGTTTTGGACCCCCATGAGGGAATTGATAAACTGGGGTACTTCATGCAACTGGACTATTACTCAGAGATAAAAAGAAATGCGTTATCAAGGCACAGAAAGACACAAAAGAAATGCAAATGAATTTTCCTAAGTGGAAATAAGGGATCAGAAGAGGCTGCATGATTCCACCGAGGGGACACTTAGGAGAAAGGACAAAGCAAGAGAGTGAAAAGCTCGGGAGAGTGGGCCCCCCTGGTGGCACAAGGGGTTAAGCTCGGCACTATCCAGCTATCAGCAGCTACTGTCGCAGGGCCAGGGAGCAACCCACAGGGCGCAGCAGACCTCTCCTGTCTCCCCGCTGCTCCCCTCAGCAGTGTACTTCGGTCAATCTGCCTGTTCTGTTCCCCACTTTGTCTCTGGTGAATCCTCTCACCCCCCACACCTCTGGCCTGCACCCCAGCTCTTGTATGCAAAAATAAATATTTTTTAATGTACTCTTTTTATATAGAAAACATAGATGTGCGTATTGCGCATAAACGGAAATAGAGCATAATTCAATTCCACAGAGGTGATTAGGGGACAAGGTCTAAAAAGTCTCCTTGGGGGACCACACAGAAAACTAACTAGAAAATCATCAGAGAGATGCCGTGGGGGATCTGGAAGAGGGGGTGAGGTTGAAATGGCTCTTTCCTGCCTTCCCCCTCCCCCAGTTCCATTCAAACCCAGAAACAACATCAGTCTAGGGTTCTACTGCTTTAAAAAGCAGTAATAAAGCTGGGGCCCATTCAGCATCCAGACTTCCGGCGGGATTCACCCCAACTCCCGGAAGAAGACAGGGGTATCGTGAGTTCTGCACGCAGACCGCCTGGGAGTCCTGTCCAAGGTCCTCCACCATGCGCTTGGGACCTTGGACAAGTCACGCGACCTGTCTCAGTCTCATCTGTAAAATGGCTTGACAGCGGTAGGAGGGGTACCTGGGAGACGAGCCCAGCACGTGGTGAGCCCCCATCGCAGCCCATCACGGGCACAGCCTGCCTTCGACACCGAGGACCCCAGAGGTGCTGCCACACTGCAGCCGGCCAGGGCACAGGCTGCTAATCCAACAGAGAGCCCCTGTGGACTTGAAGACATCCTGCTTGCAGACACCCACACGTGCAGGGACGTGCCTCTGAGAATTCAGGGCTTCTCAGGCTTCATGCGAGTTTCCAAAATCCACCAGGACAGAGCTAAGTGCATAGCATGGTTTAAAAATGGCTGGAAAATTCTGGGTCTCTTGCTGTTGGGCTGACTCATCTACACCTCTGTCTCCTGCCCCAGCACCTGATTCCTGTGCACACAGAACATGCCGTTTGTTGGGTGAAGCAGCCAAAACGTGGGGGCTTTTTAAGAGCTCACTCTCCCCACCTGGTCCCTTCTCTGTGCCCTTCTTTCCTCATAGACCAACCTTCAGCGTAGGCACCCTACGCTGGGCAGGATGTCTCAGGTCAAAAGACTTTTGGAAGGACCCTAGGTATCTCCCAAACCTAAAACCAGAGCAGGGGCTGGAGGACAAGACTATTTCCCTCTATTTTCAGGGGTGAAATGTGATGCTTTCACCCCAAGGAGTTAACAACCCTTCTCTCCTGGACAATCGCTTCCAAATGATGGATTTGGAGCCCCCCCCCCCCCCCCCCCCCGGCCATCTGTTCTTGATTCCGGAGGCGCTGTCTGGCTAAGCTCAACATCGCGGTGTGGCCTCCACCTTCCCTTCCTTCCGCCTCATCTCCCAGCAAGCTGGCTGCTTGCAGAGAACACTTGGCAGGCAATTCAAGGTCATCCCAAAGGGGCCCTCGTCCTTACCTGTAAGTTTGGAGGAAATGGTGGTCCATGGGGATGTCTGAGCTGGAAGTACAATGCGCTGTGAAGTCAGATCCGTTCACCTGGACTGAGGCCTGTGGGGAGGGGGAGCTGAAGAAGGGGCAAGAGGGAGCAGGGGAGTGAGATGTTGAACCCCAGGGGGTAACTGGTTGGGCACTCAACTAGAGACTGGTCATTCAAGAGGTAGCCCAAAGCCCAGGTCCCTCAGGAAATGTAGAAACTTCTGTCCTCCCCAGGTGTTCTCCATGCCTCGATCTGACTCAGGACAGAAGCTGGCGAAGTGAGGACCCAGACACAGGCTGGGGGGACAGTTCTGGACCCCAGACGCCCTACATTCCCTGCTATTGTGCCTGCTCATGCCTCCCATGTCCACAGCGGCCTCCTATTTGACCCTGACGATGAACCAAGAGGCCCCAGGCTACTGGCTTTACAGTTATCACCTCATTGAAGTCACACCACTACCCTCATAGGCTGTTGTTACAATATCACTTCCACAGGAGGGAAACTGAGACTCCAGGAGGTTGAGTCGTTCACCCAAGTTCACACAACTCATTAGCAATGGAGCCGGGATTTGAACTTGGAACATCCTTGGTAAAGAGGACAGAAACAGCCCCCCCCGTGCCTCCTCAGCACCTAGTGCGGAACCAGCAGCAGCAGCGCACACTGTCCAAACCCACAGTCAGAACAGGGGCTGGAGGACAAGACAGTTTTCCTCCATTTTCAGGGGTGAAATATGATGCTTTCACCCCAAGGAGCTAACAATTCTTCTCTCCTGGACAATCACTTCCAAACGAACGAGTAAACAAACACACCTACAGCGGTGCTATCTATTCACCCAGTACATAGGGGTCGTGTGGTGGGGTCACGTGGGGAGGTCTGGCCAATGCATGAGGGCAGGAGTGTCACGGAGGATTTAAGGACCTGTCTTTAACCCCTGTGCTACCAGGGAGGCCCCCCCATCGCGTCTTCACCCCACCCCTTCTTCGCTCCTGCCTCGCACCAAGCACACAACAGCACGTAGTCAGCCTCTCCTGTTTGTGTTGGCTGAGTTCCGTCTCTCTCTGGCCACAGAACGCATCCCTGGTGTGTCTCTCTAGGAAAATGCATGCACACGGCTTCGTTTCAGCACCAGGTTGGAGGGGGAGAAAAGACGGATCTGCTTGAGGAGAAAAATAAATGAAGAGGTTTCAAAAAGCACAGACGGCCAAACTAAACTGAGCTAAGTGATCCCCAGCCACTCCGCTCAGGCCTGTTTGTTGTCAGGTGGGATTCTGGGTCCAGTGTGGTCAGATCTTCAGGGTTTTTTAATAGGAAGTAGGGATCTGGGTTTTACCCAAAATCTTATGATTTTAAAGGTTGACAATTAAAAAAAAAAAAAAATTCCGTGCTAAGCAGCCAAACCAAGCACATCTGTGGGCTGGTGTTGGCCCGGGGCTGTGCTGCAATCTCCGGTTTACAGAGCTGCAAACACCACCGGACGGCCGTGCAGGTGTTTGGGGTTGACCTGGAGCCTCGGTTCCCCCTCAGGAGCCCCTGGGACTGCACCGCAGCTCTGGGGCCATTCACAGCTCTGTGGAGCTGACAGGAAGTGAGAGGCAGAGCAGGTGTCGGCCTCAGCAGCCGGCCCAGCCTGGTCCTGCGGCCAGACCTTCCCACAGGGGCACCTATGAGCACCAGCCCACCAGCACCCTGCAATTCTGATTTATCTTCTTACTTGACTGTCCCACGAGCATGGGCCTCCACGAGACTCATCTCTCACCGTCCCTCACTGTTTTGTAGCCTCCGGCACGTCGTGGGGGTTTGGCCCACAGCTGTTGAGGAACTGAAGGAGGATCCCGAGCAATCCAGGACCCTGGTTCCATTCTGCTCCTGGGTCTCCAAGTCGCTCTCAAAGGAACCAGGGAGCCCAGCTTCTCACCCCTTCAGGAGACAGCGCAGGGGTCTATGAGGCCGTGTGTGTGTGTTTGTGTGTGGTGCACACACGAGCACACACATGCACGTGCCCACCTCGCCTGCTTTTCACCGACGGCTGAGACTCTCCGCTCTGCGCTGCTCCTCTCAGTGGTGTCCCGGCAGCAGCTTCTCCTGGTCTCTGCCCAGGCCGATGGGCGGTGGGGGTGGGTTTCTCAAAGCACAGCCTGTGACGGGGGCTGGTCAGAGAAGTTCTCCCCCGTACTGGGACCTTAGCAGAGAGAAAGCACTCACACACAAGCCGGGCCAAGGACTCGGGGACCGCCTGTCCCTGCCCACTCGGGGAGGGCCCTGCAGTGTGACCCGCCCCCCCACACCAGCCTTAAACCCTGTGGGCTCTGAGCAGACCCAGCTCCAGTGTCCTGTGTCTAGGAGCTCATCTGCCTCAGTTTCCTTATCTCACATGGGTTGACACACAGGACCCAAGGAGGGACCTGGCCCAAGGCCGCTTGTGGCCCTACCTGAGCAGGCTTTGGAAAGTTCCAGAGTTCCAGTGTTAGCATCATTGTGGACAGTTAGACCTGGAGTTTCTCGAAGGATGAACATTTCCAGGCTTGGGCAGCCTTGGGGAGAGCACAGAAAGGTCTGCAGGGAGGCGAGGCAATTAGCACTGTGCATTTAGCAAGCAACTGGGGATTCGGGTGCCCAGGGGGGTTCTGAAAATGACTTGTGGTCTCTGCAATCAGGCAGCTGGGACTTTAGGAGGAAAAGGCGCTCCCAAGAGCAGAGCTGGGAGGAGAAACCGTGTCTATACAGCAAAAATCCCAGCCAGGGTTCCAGAGTCTCAGCTCCGGCTAGCCAGAAGAAGGCCCCAGAGAGGGAGGCATCACCCAGGCTCGCTGCACAGGTGCTGGGTCTGGCTCACCAGGGGCGAGGCTGCAGCTGCGGCTTGGACCCTTGCGATGGGGAGAAGGCGCAGACCCCATTTGAGCCGCGCATGAGAGATTTAACCTCTCCCCGAAGGGGGCAGGCACAAAACTTCCACAAGGTTAAGGGGCTTCAATGGACCCACTCAGTCCTAAGCAGACCCCTTGGCTAAGAAGCCTGAAAAGTACCTACTAAGAAAAATGCACACACCCTTTGCTCAGGGAATTGACCCACAGGGAGAAGGGGGTTCACAGCAGAAGATGCGAAAGAGCAAAAAGTGGGGGAAGCCCAGAGACTTTCACTATGGAAGCAGCAAAATAAATCCCACTGACTGAGGCAGCGTTCACAACACCTGGGGGACATTTTTATTTTTGAAACAATTTTTTAAAATATTTATTTATGCATACAAGAACTGGGGTGCAGGCCAGAGGTGCGGGGGTGAGAGGACTCACCAGAGACAGAGTGGGGAACAGAACAGGAGGGCTGAGTGAAAGACACTGCTGAGGGGAGCAGCGAGGAGTCAGGAGAGGTCTGCTGCGCCATGTGGGTAGCTCCCTGGCCGGGGATGGAACTCGTGCTGCAGTGGCTGCCAATAGCTTCATAGCACTGAGACTTTAACTCCTGCGCCACCAGGGAGACCCTACAAAACCTTTTCAAGAGCCTTCGAAAAACTCAAGCCCTGAAGCCAGCTTCCAGGGCTCTGCCCACCGTCTCCCTACACAGCTCCGAGCTCACGCAGCTGGTTTCCCAGAGGCTCCCCTCAGATGGGGGCTCTCTACCCCTTGCAGGCCCTGCATCAGCCAGTCGGGTCTGGGTGGCAGGATCCCAGCCTGTCCAGTCCCCCACCCCCAGCAGCAGAGGACCCCAGGGGCATTGGAATGCTAATTCCAGCTCTCAGCTGAGGGTCCCCGTCTGGGGGAGAACAATGCTTGTCTTTATACCACCAGGCCCTTCAGCTTCTAGTCTCCTGTGGGAGAGGGCCTGGGGCCCTGTGGGAACTGGAGGCTCCCCCACTTAATCGCTTCCCTGGCAGGTGTCCCCAGACGAGTCAATGTCACAGGATGAGCCGAGGCTTCACTATTCCCTCTCAATCAGGGCCCCAGAGGCATCAAGACCACCCAGCCCCACCTGGGTGACGGAGGCTAAGAGTAGAAAATTCGGGATGGAGGCACCCAGGACCAGGAGCTGGAGGTGGGGGTAGACATGATTAACAGCCGGTAAACCAGCGAGAGAACTGAAAATCTTTAGGCGCAGACAGAGGCGGGATACGGGGATGGAGGCCTTTGCAGAGACTCCCTGGTCCTTACAAATCCACCTCGTCACACCCTCCAAGTCATTCATTTAACAATAGATAATAATTAGACAATTCCACAAAGGAATGAATCCCTCCACAAAAGAAGAAAACCTCAAAACAATTTCTTCCTCACCCTGTGTCTTTTCAAAGAAAAGACACGTAAGGGCCTCCCCTGTGGCGCAGCCGTTGAGCGCTGGGTTGCGAAGCTGCCTGCAGCCTCTGCAGCGCCGGTTCAATCCCCGGCTGCTCCCCGGCCACCAGAGGAGGGTCCCATATTGCCGCCCGCTGCTCCCCTCAGCAGTGTACTTCGGTCCTTCTGCCTACTCTGCTCCCCGCTCTGGCTCTGGTGAATTCTCTCACCCTCCCGCGCTTCTGACTGTACCCAGTGCATGTATAAATTAAAAAAAAAAAAAAGAAAAGACACGTAAGTGGTTTTCAGATTATGAACAGGAAGACGGTCTTGCAGGTCTCTCCTGTGTGCAGACCTGTCCCCCAGCTGCCCAGCGTCCAGCTCTCCGGGTCTCGGGAGATGCTGGATGAAGACCCACCCACACCTGCCTCCCACCCACCCACACCCGCCTCCCTCCCGGGAGCCCTTCTCTTGCAGAAGTCGTGGCCTGTACCCAAAGTCTCAGGACAGGGAGCTCCCAGCGGCCCCCCAGGACTTGGCTAGACCAAGACTAAAGTCCCGGCCACCTTCAGTTGGGGCCACCGGTGCTGGGATCTCCCTGCCTAGCCCTGGGCCTCCTCTGCCTCGAGTGCCCCCCACCCAACTTGACCTCATCACGATGCAGGTGCAAAACAGGCCACCTGCAGCTTGGCCACCTGCAGCTCCCACCAGCGCCTCTGTCCCTCCCAGGGTGCTGCCTGTGGGTGGAGCCAGAAAGGCCAGTGGGGACCCTTCGTTCTGCCTTCACTTCCACAAGCCACCTGCTGAGCAGCCCACGGCCACTGTCACAGCTGGCCCAGCCACTCATTCTCAAAGACATGCTGTCCCCCCTATTTGCAGCAGCCACCCCAACTCCAGAAGGGTCAGCTCCATCCCTGCAGCTGGTAGCTGTCTTTCCCACCGTCACCTGAGTCACTGGGCTCAGGCACACTGTAGCGGCAGGAAGGACCACAGGGCAGGTTTTCTGACCCAGCAGACCGGGTCAAGGAGGAGTCAGGGTCCTCAGTGGCTTTTGCAGGTCTTTTATTGGGATTTACCAGGCACACGGCAGGCAGGGGGAGGGGGGGGGTTGGGACGGGGGGCGGGAGGCTGGCAGGCCTCTCAGCCCCCAGCAGGTCTTCATCTCTCTGGGCTCTCCGGCCTTCTCTCGTGTTCCCTCTGCTCTGCTCTCCTGCTTCTGTTCGTTCTGGGCTTCTCCTGGCGTCCCCGTGACGCCGCCCTTAAAAGTCCAGTCTCGGCCCAGGTGAATCCCATCTCCCTAGGCCCACATCCTGCTCCAGGTGCCGCCCTCAGGCCTGCATTCAGGACCGCAAGGATCCTTCATCTATCCTGATGGTGGGAGGGCAGAAAAGCCTGAAATTTTGCCCTTACCCTACACACACACCATGAGGACTGCCGCCAACAGGTGTGCGCGCACTACCTCTCACGCGGCTGGTTGCACACAGCCGGCGCTGAATGAATGCCTGTGACTTGGGCTCCTTACTCTTCAAGACGGGATCTGCTCTGTGTCCCCTTCCTGTTTTTCACCCCACCCTCTCCTGCACTCCTGGGTGATGCTCTTGGCCACCCCAGACACTGCCCCCCACATCAAAACCAGGGGATCCCCTCTGAAGAAGGGCAGGCTGAGCAATTTGCTCTCCATTGACCCCAGACCTGGTTTTGTTTTCAAAAAATCAATCTTGTCTCCCGCCCGCCAACAGAGAGGAGGGGTGAGCCGGTCCCCCAAAGAGGCCCTTGGCCCTCCCAGGGGCCACCGAGCTTCGAGGTGTGTACTGTAGCAGCCCCGCGAAGTAGTTTTCAGGAATTCACCCCAGCCCATCACTCTCCACCTAGGGGACCTCACCTATGGAACAATTAACTTCCTCTGAGCACTATAAACACAGGACAGCTTCCCTGTGCCCTCTGGGGCTGGTGTTGCCAGCCTCTGGAGAGAAGCACAGGCTTACCTTTGCTGGGGCAGTGCCCAGTCAGGGGGTGGGAGGGCAGCCTGGGAGCCAAACTGGAGGCACTGGGCCCATCTGGTGGCATTCTAGCATTTTGTGAGTTTCAGCAGCACCTTGGTTAGGACACAGACCACAGGCCAATGGTTCTTAGGGGGACACCGGGGTTGGGGGAGGTTTATGCCGAAAACCTGGGTATGGTTAAGGGTTCTGAGAAATCTCCAGGAGAGGCCAGATTTAGAAGGCTAGACTGTGTGTTCAACAGAAGAGGATCTGCCACTTGCTCATACCCAACTGCACTGGTGCCCAAGACTGGACACACACCAGCTGTATGTCTTCCCTTTCTATGCTTTGCAACCAGGCCCAGCTGTGCAGTGCACAACCTGCCCAACCGTACACAGCAGCCTGATAGCGAATACCTGGACCATGAAGGATCTGGGCAAGAAGAGGAGGTCCCAGGGACCAAGGCCCAGGGAAGACTCTGGCCTGGAGCGGGAGAGGTCACTTACCTCAAAGCTCGTGGTCTGAGCCAGACGCAGATTCCTCACCGACTCCGTCACGGTGGCCACTGTAGCCCATGCTAGTGACTCCTCCCATTCATACAACTGGCTGCTTGGGGTTAAGTCTCCATCTTCTGAATCTGAGACGGGAAGCACTGGAAGGGGATGACCACACGGGGGAGCAGGAGGCCCCCTGGGAACCACCCCCACATCCTGCCAATGTTCCTTTCAGTGTGTTTCAGGGAACAGGTGAGGGGAATCTGCAGGAGGAGAGTCACAGCAGCCTCACTGCTAACAGCAAAAGATGGGAAATAACCTACATATCCATTCAAGGGGGGTGGTCAAATAAACGGGCTCCCACACCACACCTCCTTAGCCTCCGTGGGCTTCTGGATGTTGCCCAGTGTGGTCAGGCTGCTCCAGGCCTGGGCGCTCACCTCTGCAGGTGCTCATCTTCATGCACCTGTTCCTTAGACCATGCCATAGTCCTTAGCAGACTCAGGGACGTTGCTGCCTCAGGGCCTTTGCATGTCTGCTTTCTCCCCAGATGCTGTCCCCCACATCTCCCAGAGTCGTTCCTTCTCACCCTCCAGCAAAAAATGTCACTTTCTCTGGGGACTCCCTGGTGGTGCAAGGGGTTAAAGCACAGCACTGTGAAGCTGTCTGCAGCCACTGCAGCACGAGTTCGATCCCCCAGCCAGCGAGCTACCCACATGGTACAGCAGACCTCTCCTGTCTCCCCACTGCTCCCCTCAGCAGTGTATTTCAGTAGATCTGTCTGTTCTGCTTCCCATTCTGTCTCTGGTGAATCCTCTCACCCCTGTACCTCTGGCCTGTACCCCAGTTCGTGTATGCATAAATAAATAAATCTTGGGCCTCCCTGGTGGCGCAAGGGGTTAAGCACCACACTATGAAGCAATCCACAGCCTCTGCAGCTTGAGTTCGATCCCCAGCCGGCAAAGGAGAAACCCACATGGCGAGGCAGACCTCTCCTGACTCGCCCGCTGCTCCCCTCAGCACTGTACTTCGGCCAATCTGCCTGTTCTGCTCCCGACTGTCTCTGGTAGATCCTCTCACCCCCGCATCTCTGGCCTGTACCCCAGCTCTTGTATGCATAAATAAATCAATCTTAAAATAAATAAATAAATAAATAAATAAATAAATAAATAAAAGTCACTTTCCCTGAGAGGCCCCGCTGACCATTCAGTCCAGCCCACTTGCCCTCACGGGGCTCTGATTTCACCCCTGTTGGTGGGTTCTCTCCCCCTGAGGGTTTCAGTCTCCAGGTGACAGGGATGGACCTACTGTGGTCCTACCTTTACCCCAGGGGCCTGGGCAGAACCTGGTGCACAGTAGGTGCTCAGACAAATGTTTGTCATTGGTGTGAAAAGCACACTCCTGAAGATGCCCCAAATCCTCAGACCAGGGTTGGGGTGGGGGGTTCTCCAACAGAAGCTGGGAACCTGGTGGTCCCCTGGCACCAAGGACTCCACGTGAGAGCCATCTGAGCAGGCGCAGGGGTCAGAGGAGGCATCGAGAATCGTCCGAGTGTGATTTGGGGAAACAGAGTCCATAGGGTGACAGGAACCAGAGCTCACTGCACGCCACCAGCCAGGGCCCATATCGAGCTGCCAGCTCTTCTCCAGTCTACTCCACAACGCCCGGGGCAGGGGTGGGCCACACCACACCTACATTTACAGCTCAGGAAACCGAGGCCCCGGAGGAGCCATCACCCAAGCCACACACCACAAAGCCAGATTGGAGTCCAGTTCTGACTCCAAAACCCACTTGGGAGTGAGAGAAAACCCGAGTTCATCCACACGTGGCAGATGACTCAGCTGGGGAAGGTTGGGGTGCTGATGCCACAACACGGGGAGCCACAGAACACGACACAGCAAAAGAAGTTGGACACAAAAGTCACAGACTGTGACTCTGTTTACATGGAATGTCCAGAATGGGCAACCCATGGGGGAAGAAATCAGCAGTGGCCTAGGGTTGGGGTGACAGTGAATGGGTATAAGGTTTCTTTTGGGGGTGACAAACACGTAAAGTTGATTATGATGACTGTTGTACAACCCTGGGGGACAATCTGAGAGCCACTGAATGGCTCCCTTGAAGGGGGTGGAATGGATGATAAGTGAATTATCTCCATAAAGCTTTTTTTTTAAGATGAAAAACTTACTCACTTCTACAGGGAGCACCGGGTCCTGGTGCCACCTGATCTCCCTCCGGCCCCCACAGACAGTAGTGTCTTGCTGAGGGATGCTGGGGTCTCAGACCATGTTCCTCTGACCAGCAGGGCTGCTGGGGGGTGAGCTGCAGCCTTCAGTCCCAATCTGCTGGGCTCTCCCTCCGGAGGTGCAGAAAGTGTCCCCCAAAAGCAAACCTGGGGCCTCCCCAGTGGCGCACCGGTTGAGCGCTGGGTTTCGAAGCTGCCCGCGGCCTCTGCAGCGCCGGTTCAATCCCCGGCTGCTCCCCGGCCACCGGAGGAGGGTCCCACATGGCGCGCAGACCTCTCCTGCCGCCCGCTGCTCCCCTCAGCAGTGTACTTCGGTCCTTCTGCCTGCTCTGCTCCCCGCTCTGGCTCTGGTGAATTCTCTCACCCTCCCGCGCTTCTGACTGTACCCAGTGCTTGTATAAATAAATAAATAAATAAATATAAAATAATTCTTTAAAAAAAAAAAAAGCAAACCAGATTTCCAGCCGGGGTTCTGGAATGGGGTTCAGGAATTCGAGCCCCAGCTCTGTCTCTCTAGCCAATGACCTCTGGCAAGTCTGCTCGGAGCCACAGTTTCCTGATTTGAAAAATGTGACTAACAACAGTCCCTTCCTAATGGGGTGATGATGAGAATTAAACTAAATAACCTGCATGAAGTGCTTGGCACAGCTGATGGCCCTCAGCAAATTCTTCTAAAATGACAGCAACAAGAATTAACTGTCTTTATTTCATTGTTTAGGAAAATAGCTGTTCTTCGGTCATGAAAAACAATCTCTTTCCTGGGATTCATGTTGTGTTTGGTTCTTTCCTACAATGCTATGTATTGGCAGCAACTTTACAGAAAAATCAGGGGATCTGAGTCGGCTCACCCCAAAAATGGTCAGGCTAAGGGGTCATCGGATGGGAGTTGAATTTCCTACAAAAGCTTGGTGTCGGGGCTCCATCTCCACTGCGTCCTCTGGCCTGCAGAAACTCCCAGAGGAACTTCTAGAAATATATCTGATATATCACCTGACGATGGTCATTTTTAGAAATGGTGGGAATGACAGGGCTAGGGAGGAAGGGCAGGCGCCACACCTCGTATAGGAATCTGCACGTACACATGGCGTAAGCTGCATGTTTCCTTTGTTGCATCTGTTTTCTTTGTTTTGTTTTTTTTTTTAAGATTTATTTTATTCATTTGTGCATACAAGAGCTGGGGTATAGACCAGAGGTGTAGGGGTGGGGGTGAAAGGATTCACCAGAGACAAAGTAGAGAGCAGAGCAGGTGGATCCACTGAAATCCACTGCTGAGGGGAGCAGCAGGGAGACAGGAGAGGTCTGCTGCGCCATGTGGGTAGCTCCCTGGCCAGCCAGGGGATCGAACTCGTGCTGCAGTGGCTGGCGATAGCTTCATAGTCCTGAGACTTAACCACTTGTGCCGCCAAGGAGGCCCTCAACTTTTTTCTTTGAATTAAAACTCCTGTTTTGAATTGAGTCTTGCCTCAGTGACCCCGGAGAAGTGCGGGACAGCGACGCCATCAGGAAACAGGATGTTTTCCCAGGCCCAGGGAAACAGGGTCTACCTGGGCGAAGATGACCAAGGAGCCACAGTCAGCCCTGGGGACATGCCGAAGACCAGGTCACCCACCGTGATGCGCTGCTGTGGCGGGAGGGTCACGTATGGTTAACAGTCTTTGTTCAGTCCACTAGAAAAAGGCCAGCTTGAGATGAGATGTCAGAGTGGGTTTTGGGGGTGAAATCCCCTAATTCTCTGAGATCACAGGTTTTCTGACAATAAAGCGTATGTTGTAGATTCAGTTCCTGTCTGTTCAATTGGCTTCCACCAGTGACAGGCCCCTGACCCCGGCACTTTCTGGTTGCAGGAGCATATCCTGCCTCAGTTAGGGCCCCCTTGAGGGCTGGGAGGTTCCTCTGAGGGTCCCCTGGGCCACCTGTGATGACCGGTCTGCGCACGCCTCCTGCAGCGGGGTGACCAGGGAAGCCTGTGCATCTGCACGGCACCGGCCTTCGAGGAGGGGGACCCTGCAGTGTCCAGCTGGGTGCAGGACGCCCCCCTCAGGACACAGTGGGTCGGTGAGCTCTGCAGGCAGGTCAGCCGGGGGCCAGGCCAGGCTGTGGGACCGAGGGGAAAAGAGGAACCCTTTGGGGGTGAAGGAACCCTGAAACCCTCATGGAGGGCTCAGACCTAGGAAGAGAAGGGGGTGAAAGAGGAGAAAGGAGAGCAGGGGGCTAGGGAGGGAGGAGGGACAAGGGCAGTGGCTGCAGGTGATGCCAGCATTTCCCTCCACCAGGGGCGGGGCCTGGGGTCACAGGGAGGAGGATGTGCTGCACTGGGAGCACCGCACCTGATCCTTGACCTTGGGCAGCCTGGACGTGAGTGCCTGGTACCAGGTGGGATGCCCGGATGTCTGTGGGTTCCCATGAGCTGGCCACTCGTGGGCAACTGTGACCTTTTGTTATCTCCAGATCACAGCAGAGCATGCCTTGACTACCGAGGAGTGTAGCTCGTATCGCAGGGGAGGCCTGGGGACGCTTAGGCCACCTGGGCCGCTGTTGACCTGGTTTCGTGACTGTCTCCACGGCCGTCTCGGGATAACTCTGTGATAACATCGTACTTGGCTGACGCAAATGTCTCGACGCGTGGTCACGATCCCTTCCCTCTCCCTTGTAAAACTTTGTCCCCCATTCCTATCCCACCCTCCTCCGGACACTTTCCGCATACCATTGTCGCAGGATCAGCGTTTACCAGCCTGTGTGATTTCAATAAATGGCACAAGAGGGGCCTTCCTGGTGGCACAAGGGGTTAAGACACAGCACTATGAAGGTGTCCGCAGCCTCTGCAGCGTGAGATTGATCCCCGGCCAGGGAGCTACCCACATGGCGCAGCAGACCTCTCCTGTCTCCCCGCTGCTCCCCTCAGCAGTGGATTTCAGTGGATCTGCCTGTTCTGCTCCCCACTCTGTCTCTGGTGAATCCTCTCACCCCCTGCACCTCTGGCCTGTACCCCAGTTGTTGTATGCATAGATAAATAAATCTTTAAAAATAAATAAATGGCCCAAGAACTTCTGCTCAGGTAGCAGTGTCTGGCTTTGCAAACCTGCTCCACGACTGCCGTGTCCCTCATCGCGTTCCCACTGCTGAGCAGCAACAAAGTCCTTGTCGTGACAGACATCCACCGGGGGGAGCAGGATGGTAGCCCCCCTGATGCCCCGTAACTCCCCATCCCCTCCCAGCTCCCAGCCTCACCTCATCCACCACTTGGGGGCCCTGGAGACCCTGCACCAGCGTTTACCTCCACCAGGGTCAGCACCACGGGCCTCATGTCCAGCGCCTGGCGTGGTTCTGTGTGGAGGAGCACGGCACGCAGGATGAAGGGCGCGTGGGGGGCACATGGCCCCTTCAGTGCCCAGGCCCCCTCTTCACTGCCAGGGTCAGAGCATCCCTGGCCCTCCTGTGCCCCCCTTTAGGTCAGGCCCCAGAGGAAGGATCCAGGGTCCACTCTGTCCACCTCCAGAGCCTTCTCCCCTCCCCCACTGAGCTCCCACCGCCTTAGGGGTCACGCGGTGGGGGCAGCCCGGCAGCCGTTTGGACAGAAAACATGCACGTGAGCCCAGCAAGAAATGACAAAACACAAACCTTCCAAGGACTCCCTCCATTCCCAAGTTTCTCATTTCCCAGACCGCCGAGCAGGTACTTAGCACCCACCACCCACGCACATTACAGATGAGGAAACTAAGGCGCCATCCGGCCAACTGACTTGCTCAGAAGAGCTGGGCAGACGAGCGCCAGTGTCGCTGGGCTCAGCAACCGACTTGAGAGCCCTGACATGGTTCAAGCAAAGAAATCGAGGCTCAGAGAGGCCAAGCTGCTGGAGGGGGCGGCCCAGCCAGTCAGGGAGGAGCTGGGGCCAGAATCCAGCCCAGCGCTCTTCCTCAGCCCCTCCCCAGGTAGAAAGGAGCCTGTGTCCAGTGTCTGCGGGGGGTTGGGGGGCGGTGGGGGGCGGTGGTGCGGGATGGCAAAGGCCCCACATCTGTAAAGAAAGGCATACAGAGGTGAAAGGCAAACTGCCACCAAAGCCCAAACTGGCACGCCAAAGCCCACCAGCAGGCAGCAGGGCAGAAGAGGGAGGGACAGAAGTGTCCGGACTTCCACCTCCCCAGAGGTCACTGCCCCTCTTCCTCTCGGTCTCCAGCCCGGAGGGAGAGAAATGCTAATGGCACCGCCCCTTCCAGTATAGTAATGTCAGTCTGGCCTCCAGGAGGTGACATCAGGCCCAGTGACTTGGAATTTCTGATGAGGAGTCCAGGGGATAATAGCCCCGCTGCCCCTCAGAGAGGACCCTCCCTGAGCCTTTCAGCCAGATCCATCTGCCCCTCACTGCACCCCCAGGCCTGTACCCTGGACAAAGCCCTTATTCGTGAACAAATGCATTTGCAATAAAAAAGGAAGAAGAATCCGGAGCTGGTTTGTCTTTGGGCTGGCGGGACTGAGCGAGGCACAGCCACTGGCCAGAGGCCTGGGAAAGGAGCCGGTGGGAGAGTCCCAGGCTGTGCCCGCCACAAAGGGGGGCTCAGCTGGGGAAAGGAGAGGCCAGAGGTCTCAAGAACAGCCCCTCTCAGCGGAGACGGGGCAGAGAAGGGCCGGCCCAACAGACGTGCGGTGTCTTCCAGAATGTACTCGAGGCAAGGTCCAGAGGACGTCAGGCAGACACTAAGTCTGGACCAACTGGGGGTGACAGGCTGGGAAAGAAGGGGCGAGTTCCTCCCTCCAGGCAAGGGAAGACCCCTTGAGGCTCTTGAGTTGCTGAAGCTTCCACGGTCAAGACAGCACCCCGCCGCCCTCAGCCATGACTGGGCTGGGCACCCGACCAGGTCAAACAAAGATGGGAACTTCTCTAACCCTCAGACCAAGATGCCATCTCTCTGCCACAGGGCCGTGATGCTAACTTGGGCACCTAGTGCCCAGCAGCCACCGGAAGAGGGTGCAGGCTCGGGGGTTCTGAGCCATCGGGATCAAGGCCCAGCACGAGGCCAGGCGCCCTGCCTCAAACCCTCGGACTCCTTCAGAACTGACGCCTTGGCGCCCAGATGGCTGTCCCTGAGGTCATGGAGCTGAAGCAGAAAGCACTGCGCGACTTGGTGCCCCCCCCCCCCCCACCTACAAAGCCGTGCTGGGGCCCGGCACGGAGCACGGACCAGCTGGGGGGACAAAGCGATCCAGCCACTGAATAGAAGTTTCCGGCGGCTGGGTGGTGAACGCCGGCTCTCTCAAGGGGTTAAACTGAAACAGCCAGGTGCCTCGACCTCTCCCTGCTAAATGTGAGAAGTTTCCATTTGCTTCTCATTGTCCAAAAAGGCCTGGAAGTCTGGGTGAGAGTCACTCCTATCCAGCATATCACAGATAAGTATGTGAGAGCTGCAGAGCAGGCCAGGGGACTCAGGGGAGAGGTGGGGGGAGTTGGGGGTGATGTTTTGATGAGCTGTGAGGGTTTGGTTTGGTGAGCCGGGGCCCTTGGGTTCCCTCAGAAAAATTTCACCAGCGCTCCCCTTTCAGCAGCACGAGGCAATTTTCCCTTCCACAGAGATGTTTGCACAGTCACAGGCAGGCGAAGGAGATATTTTAAAAGGACAGGCTGATCAGGAAGAGGAGAAAGAAAAAGACAAGGACACAGCCCCGGAGGCCAGGGAGCGGCCTCTTGCCAGAGCAGAAATTGTACCCACATAGTGTTCTTTGGGGGAGGGGCCCATTCCTTTGTGGAACTGTTAAATTAATAACTTCCAGGGTGTGACTAGGTGGATTTACAAGGACCAGTGATTCTCTATAATGGCTTTTAGTCTCCATATCGCCACCTCTGGTCTGCGCCTCTTTCTTTCTACAGCAGTCTGCAAAGGAGTTTCATTTCTGTGGCTGGTTGAATGACCTGTGTTAATCATTTCCCCCCCCACCTCCAGTTTCTGGTCATGTGACACCTCCATCCCAAACCTCTTACCCTAAGCCTCCATCTGTAGGATCTACATTTTGTTTCTTCAGCTGATGGTAGCTATACAGGCATGTTGTTTGTGAACATTTAGAGTGCTGCATGCCTACTTACACACAAAAGTAGATTTAATCGATTGCTTCCCAAGTGACTGTAAAATGTCCATGTTCACAAAAAGTCTTCCATTAAACCACTTCTTTCTACCCTTCCCGACACGATCCATTTTTAAATGCTAAAACCAAAGCAGACAAATAGACATGCACACTGTGCTTTGTGTTCTTGCAGAAAAACCAACCACTTCTGTCATGACAACAGCCACCGGAAGAGGGTGCAGGTGATAGTTCAGCGAAGACTGTAATCAAGTGGCTCATCAGCAGGACAGATATTTTGGAGAGTTTAGAGATCAGACACAGCCTAGAGTCACCCTAGGAATGACCCATCCTGTGGTCTCCATGAAAACAAAACAAAAAGGTTTTGAGAAAGTCTCATCAGCAAGCACTCCAGCCAGTTCAAACATGCTTCTCAAGCATCAGCTAACATTTGAGTGGAACCCAAAAGGTCATTTATGCCGGTGGAAGGGTTTATCCAGGAGACAGTGAGAAGCATCATGTACAGAACAGAGGAGAATGGTCAGGCACTGCCCTTGCCGGAGGGAGGGGGAATTTCAGGAGACCCTGAAGGAAAAGAAACCTACAACCAACAAGTGAATCTAACTTATAATTCTTCCCTAATGAACCCAAGAATGTTAGTGGGAAGGCTGAGGGGTACCCCAGGACCCCCAAACATGCCTGCTCTAAATGGGTTCTGCTATTTGCTGCATCAAGACTAAGACATACCCTTAGTGCATAAGACCTTCAATAGGAAAGAACTTTAATACAACCAGTGTGCAATGGAGAGACAATTAGTGTGCAACAGGGAGAAGAGGAAGAACAGAGTTAAAATAGTTTTCCCATGAAACACCCAATGTAACCTATTCCTTCATGGGTAAATGTCCAGCCAGACAGGGCTGGCCCGAAGCAGCACCACTGAGGTCTGAAAGTTTGCCACAGGTCTAAGACCTCTTCTGGTGGGGACCCACAGGAAAAGGGCAGTCGGGACCAGGCAAGTCTGGAAGGAAAAGAGCAAAATCAAAGCACAAGTGAAGATCAAGGCTGCATGGTCAGCCCCCTCAGGGGTCTCTGTCTCTTTCAAGTGTGACCCCGCAGTTGCTCAAAGACACTCACCTATAACTGCACCTGGCAGGGACCAACTACAAGGAGGGTGACTAATCCTTGAAGGCCAAAGCCACTCCCTGCCATCCTGCCCCCTCGCAGGCCAGGGCTGGTATCGGTGAAAAAGAGATGAGCATGTCTGGTGCCGACAAGAAGAGCAGGGTCACTTGACAACTTGGACAACTTGACAACTGTCACATTCTGGGAGCCATCCCCACCTGGGACAGAGGCATATCCTTGCTTCCCTCTCCCTCTCTGGACTATGAGCTGCCTGCTCCCAGCTTGGGGGAAGACGAGGAGGATCCCTACCCCTATGGAGTGAAGAAGAAAGCAAAGGCAGCGACAGCAATACATGCCCTCATGTGCCAGCTTCTCATCTAAGAGCGTGACACAAATCAGTTCATTAGCCTCTTTGGGCCACATAATTCTGTTGTGGGGGCTGTTCTGGGCCCTAGACGAGTTTTACAGAACACTTGGTCTTGGCCCACTAGATGCCAGCAGCAACCCAGTGGGGATAAGCAAGGCTGTCTGCAGGCAGGGCCACCTGTGCCCAAGGGCAGTCATGCTGGCTGGGGACCACAGATGTGGATGCCCGTGGACTCAAGCTTCACCAGCACCTGTGAGGTGAGCACTTTTTTCTCTCCATTTTACAAAGTTGGAAACTGAGGTTTAGAGACAGGTTGACTAACTCTGCCCCAGGTCACACAGCTGGTATTTAAGCCCCGGTGGAGGGCCTCCCCTGGTGGCACAGCGGTTGAGCGCTGGGTTGCGAGGCTGCCCGCAGCCTCTGCAGTGCCGGTTCGATCCCCGGCTGCTCCCCGGCCACCGGAGGAGGGTCCCGCATGGCGCGCAGACCTCTCCCGCCGCCCGCTGCTCCCCTCAGCAGTGTCCTTCGGTCCTTCTGCCTGCTCTGCTCCCCGCTCTGGCTCTGGGGAATTCTCTCACCCTCCCACGCTTCTGACTGCACCCAGTGCATGTATAAATAAATAAACCCCGGTGGTGAGTGGGGGTGGGGTGGGGAGGGGGCAGGGGGTTAACCTGATCTTTACAGAACACAGTAGTAAAACTGGTCAACCCAGGAGGGGGGAGGCGGGTAGTGGGGGTGGGGGGTGGAAGAAGGGGGGGGTGGTGGAAGAAGCGGGAGGGTAGCTGCTCTGGGGAGGAGCTGATTTAGGGAGCAGCTGAGGTCTGTAATTTTTCCGTCTGCTATTTAGACCGGGGACAATTCGTGAGACACGACTGAAGTATTAATTATGACACCCCACCCTTTTCCCAGATTTGCAATTAAATTAACATTTTCATGTGGATTTCATTACGTTCAAAGGTAACCACACCTCCCGTTCCAGAGATGGGATCTTGGCCTCTTGGGAATGTGGACAAGGCCCCCTGGAATTTTCCCTAATCTCATCTCACTGTCAATCAACTTCACCACAGCCCAACTGTAACAGGGCACCCCAATGTGAAATGGGTTGGCCTGACTGTGGGTCCTCACAGACATGCTTAAAAAGTACTTTTAGTGGGCCTCCCCTGGTGGTGCAGCGGTTGAGCGCTGGGCTGCGAGGCTGCCCGCAGCCTCTGCAGCGCCGGTTCGATCCCCGCCGCCGGCGAGGGTCTCACAAAAAAAAAAGTATTTATAATGAAACTCAACTGCAGACACACACAAAAAGGGGCAATAAAGGGTTTATTTATAAAAAGGGGACATGAAGAAATGAATAACTCAGGGAGAAAGAGGAAGAGAGAAATTAGTGATGTTTCCTACCATTTCCCCTGAGCTGGGACCCCAATTGCACACTGAAAGCCAGTGAAACACCCAGGCCCCCCCAGGGCCCCCATTTCTGTTATAGACCAAGCCTGGCTGCTTAACTCCACCCTCAGTTCCCAGCATCCCCCTTGGCAGTGGTGACGTTATGGGATTTGCAGTCCTTGGTGTCTGTGATCTCTTTGGCCTGAGGTGGGGCTGGGCCCATAAAACCTGTTTGTGGAGTTTGGTCCGGGGGACATCCTTTCCCCCCAACACAACCGCCCCCACCTGGTCCTACTCAGGCTCCTCGTCCCCAGAGATGTGACAGGTGTCTCACGTCACGAGCCTCACTCACCCGCACACACCGTCATGCACGAGGCCGCCAGCAAATCTAGAACTGCCAGCAAATCTGGAACTTCTGAAATCACAAATCAGATGGAACCAGGGTGAGACCAGAGGAGGCGTGGGCAGCTCCGCCCGGGGCCACTGACCTGTCATCAGAGAGGATGCCGAGGTGTCCAGGGGAAGAAACAACAATGCCAGCTGTCGTGTCTCTCACAGGACCAGGGGAGACCTCCCCACCCGTCACCCAAGCTGCTCTTGGGCCTTCTTGGGCACCCCCGTCTCCCCGATGGCTCATGCCGGTAATGGGGGGGTTATTGTGTTTGCCCTTATCATCACCTCTAAGTCCAAGTGGTAGCAATTTCTGCCAATTCCATCAATAAATGCAGGTCTCCCCCACTCTGTCAGCCACCTGTCCATCCACCCACTCATCCATCGAGGGCACACAGCGGGGTGGAACCGCCATGTGAACCACCGGAGGAACGCGTAAGCGCAGGAGCGAAGGGACAGATGGGCAAACCAGCGCAGGATCGAGAGGCTGCAGCAGGAAAGGCACTTCCAGGGCTGCCCCGGTGGGCCTCATGGCACCTCATGTCCCCCCACTGGAGCTGCAGAGGCAACCAGAGAATGAACAGGGACTCCTCAGCCCCAGTCCCAGGGGGCCCCTGCAGGGGCGTCTCCTCCCAGGGAGGGTCGCATCTCTGCCTCCACCTGTCCACTCCATTTCCATCTACTTCACCCCCCGCTTTGTCCTTCCTTCCAGCCACTTGGCAGGCTCTCACCTGGGCATCGCCCCTGCCCTCCTGAAATAGCCGCGGCCCACTGTCCGCCTGCTGCCCTTTCATACAAGGGCTCTTCCTCCACAACACCACCCCTGCCCCCCCCACCCCGGCCTCAACACTACCCACCATGCTCCGAGCAGTGATGGTCCCACGGGCCGGCCTGTTAATCCCACAAAGCAAAATGCTTCACTCAAAGGGGAAGACGTGCGTTTTATACCATCTGGTCTAGACGGTTCGAAACAACAGGATGTGGCTGGAGATCTGTCTTGTCGGATGTTTGGCTCATCTAGCAAAATGCTGTTGGCATTAAAATATCATTTTACATAGGATACATAAAAACTACATTCCAAAGACATTGAACCCACCTCATCTCCTTCCAACTTTCCTTCAATTCTTTAACAGCTTGGACACCGGGCACCAAATTAAACATGTTCGTGCATAATCAGGGAACTGGTGATCGTGTGCAGAGCTGCTTTCTGCTTGTTTGCACAGCCAACAGCCTCTGCATCTGCCGCCCACCCAGCCTGCCCGGCCCTGCTCTGGCCCGGCCCAGCCTTGGCCCAGCACAGCTCCAGGGCCAAGTGTGCTGGGGAGCATTGTGCTTGAACCGAGTCAGGTCCTTTCCATTCCTCAAACACTGAAGCAGTCCCTGGTGGCACAAGGGGTTAAGTCTCAGCACTATAAAGCAATCTGCAGCCACTGGGGCCTGAGTTCGATCCCTGGCCAGGGAGCTACCCACATGGCGCAGCAGACCTCTCCTGTCTCCCCGCTGCTCCCCTCAGCAGTGTATTTCAGTTAATCTGCCTGTTCTGCTCCCCGCTCTGTCTCTGGTGAATCCTTTCACCCTCCTGCACATCTGGCCTGCACCCCGGTTCTTGTATGCATAAATACAAAAACACTGGAACAAATAACCAAGTCATTATAAACTTCAGAGAAACAAAGACCTCTTCACTCTTGGGGCGAAATCTGAAGGGGCCGAAACTGGTGTCATCTCTCAGTCCAGAAGGGAAACCGAGTCACATATCATAGATGTAGGTTCTGAGTCCTGTTCATTCGTGTATGCAGCCAACACAGATTTACTGAGTACCTACTGTGTGCAGGCCAATAAATAAGTGCTGAAAATACAGTGAATGAGGCCACGGGGCCCCTGAAATGGGGGCTGTTGTGTGGATTTTCATTTTATGTCCTTTTAAATAGAACAAAAAAACTCTCTTCAGTTATTGGGAAACTGTTAAGTATGTCTGAAACAACTTAGCATAGATGACAAGCTTTTTCACCTCTAAATTTGGAGATGTAAATACAGTCAAGTATTGGCCATGAAAATGTAGCATCCCCATTGAAATAGACCCCAAGAATGGGAGCAGACCTCAGTCACAGTTTTGTTTTTTTGGTGTGTTGATTACATGTTCTAATGCTATTTTGGCTATATTGGGTTCAGTAAAATATAGTTGTAAAATTAATTTCACTTGCTTCTGCTGTACATTTTTAATTTTTTAAAAAGATTTATTTATCCATACAAGAGCCGGGGTGCAAGCCAGAGGTGCAGGGGTGAGAGGATTCACCAGAGACAGAGCGGGGAGCAGAACAGGCAGACTGACTGAAATACACTGCTGAGGGGAGCAGCCGGCTAGACAGGAGAGGTCTGCTGTGCCATGTGGGTAGCTCCCTGTCTGGGGATCGAACTCAGGCCACAGTGGTGCAGATAGCTTTATAGTGCTGCACCTTAACCCCTTGCACCACCAGAGAGGCCCCTGTACATTTTTTTAATGTGGCTGCTAGAAAAATTTTAATGACATATTGCCTCACAATATATTGTGATTGGATAGCCCTGCAGCAGACCCTCCTGTGGGAAATAAATAGATGAGAGTTCATTTCAGCTCACAGCTCACACCCCTGCAGTCCAGCCTCTCTGGGAGCCCAAGAGTCAGGATTACAGATGCTGGTGGGATTACAGATGGGAGCAAGGGGTGAACCAATCTACCTGGAACTCTCCCCGCCCCCACCCCCCTATGAAAGGGAACAGTCTCTGGAGGCAGACAAGCAGGCAGGTGGCTCCCGCCTCACCCCAGGCCGAACCAGCAACTTTTACTTACTTCCCAAAGCCGCAGCCACCAGCACCCGGAGCAGGCTACACCCCAGTCCTTCAGCCTCACTCTCTGGAGTTCTCTGAGCTGCAGGAAAGGAAACGTCTTTCCCCAAGGAAGGCTGGGCTTCAATCCAGTCTCCCAGCCTAGCAGGAAAATGTGTGTGTGTGTGTGTGTGTGTGTGTGTGTGTGTGTGTGTGTGTGTAGGGGGGGTTCCAGGACAAACACCATCCAATCAGAAGCCTCTAAAGAAGTTATTCAGACCCCACAGGGTGAGGAGGGAGTGGAGAGGGTTAGGGGTTTCTGACCAATGAGGGGGAAAATGCCTTTTCAGTCTGGGAAAGGAAAAAGTTGGCCTCTTCAAGCCTTGTCGCCGACGCTCTGCAGGCGGAACGCAGGACACAGCCAGGGGATGGTTGGTGGGCATCGCTAATGTGTCAGACACAGAACTGACCATTTTAAAGTATGGACTTGTTGGCACGGAGGACAGTCCCTGGCTGGTTTCTGAGCTCTGATTTGTGGCTTGCGTCTCCGCCTGCCCAGGTGGGTGAAGCCAAGGGGCAGCGGCTCCGCGGGCCTGGCCTTCCTGGACACTAGGGACCAAGGTGAGCGAGGCCTGGCCATGCCCACACTGCATTCCAGTTTGGAGCATGGAAGGAACAGCCATTTGTGCCCTTTAGTCCCCAGAGCAGCGAGGTGACAATCATCTCCCCCCAGGGGTCCTTGGAGGACCCCCAAGCCGGAGGCCTGAGGTGTGCTCAGGAGGGACGCGCAGGTGGTGGTCTCCAGCTCCCGCTCCAGGCTCCGTCCCCTCCTTTCCCTGCAGACACGCAGAGCCAGACCCCCACGGCAGCCAGAGAGACGGACCCAGGGCTCCGCTCCAAAGCTGGGAAAGGGCGATGGAGACCCTCTGCTCAAGTTCCAGAAGACTCCAGAGATCCCGCCCCAGGCAGGCGAGGAGTCAGCGTTCAGCCATCAGCCAAAGAGCAAGGCACGAGAGCTCCGGCCCCGAGAGAGACTCAAATAACTGAGGCGCAGAGGCTCGGGGTGTCTATAGGTTTTAGGGCTGGGGTTTGAGAACAAAGAAATTCAGCTTTATTGGCTGAAAGGGCAAGGGCCGTGGATTTGGCTAAAGCCCGTTCATGGAGGCCAGCTGTGGGCCTCGCTGGGCAGCGGCTCTGCCCACCTCCCGGGCGAGCACCTCCCAGCGTGTGTGCCCGCGCTCCAGGCTGAACCAAGTCTCGCCTCAAGGTCTGTGACTCCTTCTGGGTCTGTGATTCTCTCCTTCCCACGGCCAACTTGATAGCTGTGCAGAGAGCCTCAGAAATGGTGACCTGTGACCGGGAGGGAGAGTCAGCAGGTGTCCTGGCCCAGTCAGCAGGGTTTAACCTCTTGTTGACCAGCCTGCGGGAGCAGCAAAGTTCTTGTGAAATTTCAGCCTTTGAGCCCTGTCCTCACCCTGGGATCCTTCTTGTCTCACTTTGAACTGAGCCAAAAACAACCCTCTTAGAAAAACCAGCGTGCCGACAACTGAGAAGTCGTCTGGACTGCAAGAAACAGGGGCTGCGGATTTTAGAACCAGTCACCGATTATGGAGAGTCGCAAATGGCTCAGCTTGCTAACACACACTCTTCTGTTAACCACTTACTCGGGAACGCGGTGGGCTTTCTGCCTGGACCTGTGTACCTGGAATTGCCATTCTTCCGTCCCACATCAGCACACTTTGCCTTTTTAATTGCCTCCTGAATTTTTAGCTCAGCAAACCAGAACAAGAAATGTAAATGAAAGCTTAGAAAGTCACGCTAAAGAGATGCTGTGTCCTTACCAACCCACCCCAACTCTCAGCCCTGAGTGTCCAAGGATAGAGCCGCAGAAGACCCCACTGGTGTCCTTACCGGTGACAATAAGTTTGCTCAGATGAGCCCGGATTTGAGAGGGAACCCCACTCCCATGGGCAGAGCCTGGGAGAATCCTGGGGCCCACTGAGCAGTCATACCCACCAGAATCCACCTGCCCACTGAAAGCCAGCTGAGTCCTTCCTGTTGTCAACAACAAATCTGGAGCCGGAGAGCTAGATAGAAAAAAGGATTCTATTGCAAGGACTGCGGCTCTCCCAAGGAAATGGAAGGAATTGTTCCATCAGACAGCAAATTCAATCACACAAACAAAACAAACTTTCCCTGAGCAACTTTCAACTCATGGGCACTGAAAAATAAAGGCTGGGCCTCCCTGGTGGCGCAGGGGTTAAAGTCTCAATGCTATAAGCTATCATCACCCACTGTGGCATGAGTTCGAATCCCCAGCCAGGGAGCTGACCCACAAGACACAGCAGACCTCTCTGTCTTGCCCACTACTCCCCTCAGCAGTGTATTTCAGTATATCCGCCTGTTCTGCTCCCCACTCGGTCTCTGGCGAATCCTCTCACCTCCCCCGCACCTCTGGCCTGCACCCCAGCTCTTGTGTGCATAAATAAATAATAAATAAAATAAATCTTTAAATAATAATAATAATAATAAAAAGAAAACTAAAGGTTGCACCTAACCGGAAGGAAATGTCAAGAAACCTGACCCTTTTAGCCCCGTGGCTCCCCACAGCACCCCCACACACGCACTACAACACGCTCTTGCTGCGTTTCTCCCCCCAGCCTGTACAGGTCTGTAAGGTCAGGTTTTCTTATTTGATGTCCCTCTTTTCGCTTCCAACATCAGTCCCACAAGGAGGCAGAGTGTCCCCTCGCCCCTTACTGCTGTGCCCCAGGCTGGGCATGCAGGTAAATGAGACCTGCAGCCAAACACATGAGGATGCTTAGCATTCACAGCAGCTTCTCAAGACAGGGTCCACTCAGGGGGACTGAGATGTGCCATCTACCCCACCCCCAGCAGGAGCCCCAGCAGGACTGAATGGTGTCAGGTGAGCGGAGGCGTCCAAGCAGGCAGACCCACATGCATCTGAATTTAGCTCTGTGGCCTCCAGGCTGCTCCAGGCAGTTCTCCCTGTCAGGGCAGATTCAGATGGGCAGTCCTTGACAGAGGCGTTTGCTATCTGAAGCTTTTCAGAAGACACCAGGAGGTTCCTCAAAGTGTTAAAGTGACAGCAATGACCCAGCATTCCCCTCCTGCTTTATAAGCAAGAGAATTGAAACTTAAATGCATGTAAAAACCTGCAAACTAAGTGTGCAGCAGCACTTTTCACTAGAGCCAAAAGGTCAAAGCCACTCAAATGTCAGAAGGAGTAAACAAACTGTGATATAGCCATTCAGTGGAATAGTAGTCAGCCAGGAAGAGGAATTAGTACACAGTAGGGTATGGATGAACCATTAAGCTGGTGCTCCTTGGGAACAGCATTAGCACAGAAAAGAAATGAGCTATCAAGCCCCAGAAAATGTGGCAGAACTGAAATGCACGTTGCTAAGTGAAAGAATTCGATTTGAAAAGGCTCCCAATTTTACTGCATCCTGGGAAAGGCAGAACTAAGTAGGCCGTAGAAGGGCAGTGGTTGCCAAGGGCTATCACGGAGGAAAGGATGACCAGGTGGAGCACAGAAGACTTTCGGGGGCTGTAAGACAGCTCTATCATGGTGGAGACATGGCATCACATGTGTGCAAACCCCAGAACACACAACACCAAGAGCAAACCCTGCTATGAGCTACAGACTCAGGTGAGGATGATGTCGATACAGGCTCATTGGTTATAACCTATGCACCAGTCTGATAGGGGGTGTTAGTTAAGAGGAGGCTGTAAACGTGTGGGGGATATATATGGGAGTATATGGGAATATCTCCACTTTCTGCTCAATTTTGCTGTAAACTTTATTTGTTATTGTTTATTTTTGTGTAAAGAGTTGGGGGATAGGCCAGAGGAGTGGAGGGGTGAGATCATTCAGCAGAGACAGAGTAGGGAACAGAACAGGCACCTCTACTGAAATATACTGCTGAGGGGAGCAGCGAGTGAGACAGGAGAGGTCTGCTGCACCATGTGGGTAGCTCCCCTGGCCAGCCAGGGATCAAACTCATGCTGCAGAGGCTGCAGATAGCTTAATAGTACTGTGCTTAATTCCTTGGGCCACCAGGGAGGCCCTTGCTGTAAACTTTAAACTAAAAATAACTTATTTACAAAACTGCTATCTTCTAGGAAGTCACCACAATGACCAACACAATGGGAGAGAGGAGAGGCCCCACTGCGTGTTTTCCAGGCCCCTTAGAAAACACGAGGTGCTCCTTAGGCCACAGACACACAAATCTACACGAAAGGTGATGTTGCAGCCACAGCGGGGATGGGCCCTGTTCAAAAAGGCTCCACGTTATCATGGCAACACTGAAAGCGTCTATAAAGTTACCTAGCGTGCAGCTGGCATTGCTGTAAACAAACAAGTAAAGGGCAAGATTCTTGCCAAGATAATTCATGTTCACATTGAGCATAGCAAGCACTGCGAGAGCCGAGGCAGCTTCCTAAAACGTGTGAAAGGAAGTATCAGAAGAAAAGGAGGCTGGGGAAAGGCACTGGGGTTCAGCTGAAGCACCAGCCCGCACCCCCCTGAGAAGATCACTGTGGGAGCGCCCCTGGGAAAGAGCCTGAGCTGCTGGACCCTTCCCCATGAATTCATGGCACCATAGGTGCAGAAAAAATAAAAGACCTCTGAACTATTTAAAAAATGACTGGGCCTCCCTGGTGGCACTGGGGTTAAAGATTCAGCACTATCAAGCTATCACCAGACACTGAGGCAGGAGTTTGGTCCCCGACCAGGGAGCTACCCACACGGCACAGCAGACCTCTCCTGTCTCCCCTCTGCTCCCCTCAGCAGTGTATTTCAGTAGATGAGCCTGTTCTGCTCCCCACTCTGTCTCTGGTGAATCCTCTCAAGGTCACTGCCCCCCCCCCACACACACACCCCTCTGGCCTACATCCCAGTTCTTCTATGCACAAATAGAAAAAAAAAATTATAAATGATTTATTTAAACGGGGAAAAAAGTACTTCAATAGGTGAACATTTTCTTTAACACTGCAGGATAATCAGGAAACAGTGAAATGTGCTCGACTGGACATTTGGTTGTAAACTTTTTAATCTTTTAGAGCCTCAGAATCTTGTTTCTTTAAAAAAAAAAAAAAAACTGGTTTCCCTCTTTCATCGACTCGCAGGATCAACTTTCAATTCACTCATGTGCCTATGAAAAACAGACGCCTCATTGTAAACACTTGAGTCATAATGCAAGAGAGAACTTTTAATAGGATCCAAAATGCAAATCAGAACTTGGTAAGTAAAATCCCAACGTCTGCATTAACTCCTAACAGAGAGCTTAGAGCAGAAGGTCAGCAGGATTTTGACACCCCAGTCACAAGAGGCTGTCACAGGGGAGGAAACTGAGGCTAGTGTGTGCGTGTGTGTGTGTAAGGCCACATTCATAAGCAGGCCTATGTTTGTGTTCTTGGTATCAACTGGGAAGCCAGTTGCCCCAGAGAAAACATTTTCCTGGGTAATGCTGTGTGACCAGCCAGAAACCAGTCACATGTTTTAAAGAGAAGCCATAACTGAACACTGTTTGTTAACCAGATAGAAACCAAGACACGTGCATGAAATGCTGCTTCGCCTGGACAGACTAGAAGTCCCATTAGGTACATGGGACTGCTCTGGGTTTGAAACTGATGAGATTCTTTTTTGAGGTCCAAGTGGATCGCAAGCTCTTTCACGCATTGGATGTGATTCAGTATTTCTAGCAAATAAATCTCAAAAACCCCAACAAACAGCAGCAAAGCAAGAGGCTTTTCATTCATAAGAATATATGCATGGGCCTCCCCGGTGGCGCAGCGGTTGAGCGCTGGGTTGCGAAGCTGCCTGCGGCCTCTGCGGCGCCGGTTCGATCCCCGGCTGCTCCCCGGCCACCGGAGGAGGATCCCACATGGTGCGCAGACCTCTCCTGCCGCCCGCTGCTCCCCTCAGCAGTGTACTTCGGTCCCTCTGCCTGCTCTGCTCCCCGCTCTGGCTCTGGTGAATTCTCTCACCCTCCCGCGCTTCTGACTGTACCCAGCGCATGTATAAACAAAACAAACAAACAAATATAATAAATAAATAAAAAAAATAAAAAAAATAAAAAAAAAAAAGAATATATGCACAAGCCCATCCTCGCAATAAGCCCATCCTCCGGTGAGCGCTTCTTCCTGCAGGCATCTGAGGTTATTTTGAGTTCCAAGAATATATCTTTTATGGCTCTTGAAATAGGCCTCTCATTTTCTGAAGACTTTGCATATGTAATTAATAACAGCTTGAGACCATGTATATGCCACCATCTGAGCGAAACTGCTAGAGGCCTGGACTTCAACTTTGTCAGATGAAGGAACACAGACTCAAGATGGGAGAGCAGTTTTTCAAGACCATAGGTTAGTTTACATGACAATGTAAGCTGTGACAAATGTCACCAGAGATGGCATTCTTTTCTTTTACCTTTTAAAAGGAAGCCATAGCACCAGGTAGGGGAAGGATGACATTTATACTCCTGGGGAGTCACAATGCCCTCCTTCTAGCAACCCACAACCACCCTGATCAATTAACAAAGCAGGTTTTGTTCAGGGCATGAATGAGGACAGCTTCTGGGCATTTTATTAAATCTTGAAAGCCGTGGCTGGCTGCCACCGATGACGCCTCTTGGGTTCCAATAGCCTAATGCCAGACTTGGACTTCCCAGCCATCCACCCAGCTCAACACCAGACATTTTGGCCCGGTGGGATATTCAGGGAGGCTGAAGATTTTTTCACGGAGGGTTTTCTGTGATGGAGACAATAGTTGTTTCTTCTAGAAACAACCAGAAACACAGCACGAGCTCGTTCCTCACACCAGAGGAATTGATAAATAGCTCACCGGGTGAAACCACAACTTTATTTTTTTTTTTTAAAGCAGATAACACCAAAGTACAAAGTATCCATACTCATTGCAAAAATAATTACTGAGACTTTGAAAACATCACACGAACACACTGAGCCAAAGGTTAGGGCTATCATTTTCAACCAATATACAGATTTTTGTTCAAGATCTAGGCTTCACGTCTACATAATATCATTCACATGTGTTCCCGTTCCCTGTGCCAATGTGTTCTCAAGACCGAGATGCCAGACGTTCAAACCCACTTCGTCTTGATTTCCAACATGACACAGCAGTTAACGGAGAAAGGGCTTGGCCAGTCCCAGAAATCATGTCTTCTGATGTGATACAACAAAAGGCAGTTGTAAAAAATCAAATCAGACTTCAGATTCCTTTGAAACAGTTCAGGACCCGAAGCTTCTCAGCACCACGGTATCCGGACGTGATCAAAGAGTTCGCCCTTGTCTTCCTAAACACACCGCGGGAAATCCAGAGTTTCATTATGGGGTCTCTGAGAGTGACACCCCCCACCCAAGTAAAGGCAGTGAATGGAACGATCTGTTCCTTTTTCTTTTGGGGGGCGGGGGAGAGAGTAGAGACAAAAGGAAAATGAGATCCGTCATATGGTTGTAAAAAATTGGTTCTATAAAAACCCCTCCTTTCGAAATCATGTTCAAAGGTATTAAAGACCAAAAGGAGGTCATAAAAACTGTTAATACAAATAATTTCTCTGTGGAAAAAAAAAAGCCCTTCATGTAGAAGGGCACAAGGAACCCAGAGGAGGCAGATCAGAGTGGATCCAGCCCCTCAACTTCTAGTGCATTTGGGACTTTGTGGGTCTGTGTCTGCTGGGCATGAAAAGTCCCATCTTTAAAAACAAATTAAGAAATTAAAGTGAATGTGTGTGCCAACAGGAAACCAGTAAGGACAAAATCTGAGAAGCAAACCATTCGCCAAGGAGACACCAATTTTGTCATTGGAGGGGGACGGACAGACGGGGGACAGGCACTCGAGGCTGGTTCGGTGGTATTCCAGACAGAACCACCTCACGTATAAGGCAAGCTGTGGCTACCACCAGAAAGGTCCACTGAGGCAAGAAAAGAGGCGGTCAAGGGCAAATCAGCAAAAGAGATTCAGACGGGACAACGGTCACAGTTAGGTGGACGACTTGGGTGATGGGCAGCAGGCGGACGCAAGGTAAATGTCTCTGCGTGTCCCGCGCACACTCCAAGCAGCACTTTCTGGGGTTTGGAGGTCTGTCCCTTTGTGATGCCTTTCCTCCACAGAAGACACGGAGGGGAGGTGGAGCCCTGGAGATGTGATCGTCGGGACGACCGTCCACCGGGAGGCGGACAGGCCTTCCTGCAGGGCTGGCCGAGTCCTACAAACGTTTGTAGGTGCCCAGGAGAGCTTTGCAGTTAGGGCAGTAGTGGTCCACGTCCTGCAGGGCGTCCACGCAGAAAGGGATGAAACAGCAGCCAGCCACACACCTGGGAGAACACAGAGCAGGTTACAGCTGCAGCCGTCAGCCAGTGTCTCCCAAAAGGGTCCGTCGGATGTCCTAAGCCCCAAGTCTTAGGACTCAAACACAGGTGGGGACCAACTTTGAATCAAACAGACCCCATCTCATCGCGACGGCCACGACGAGGCTTCTGGGTAAGCAGCGCGACTCAGCCCATCTGCAATGACGGAAGAGCCCCTGCTGGCTGATTTCTTCCAATCGGTGCGGATAGCTCCACTATCGATGATTAGGAAGGACACAAGAAGCCCACTTCCACTGATTATAACAGAACCCCCATGGCAATATTCTGTTTGAAGGTTCCTGGCAACCAACCCAAACTTTCAAACAAATAACTGAAGATTTGTTAAATCCCCTGCCCTGCCTGGTCCTATAAAACCGCCCTCTGCCCTGCCCCCCAGGAAAACCACCCTGGGCCTGCCATCCCCAGATCGTGACCCCTGTTCTCAAATAACCGCTTTCCTGATCAGACGTTATCGTCGCGTTGTATTATATATTAAATGTTGCTGTCTTCTAGCCTGATCATTTTAAGTAGGAGACCTCACTTAGAAAAAGGGTCTTTGCAGATGTACTTGAATACTTAGGAATTTCAAGACGGGATCACCCCATGACTGGTATTCTTATAAGAGGATACTCCCTGGTGGCCCAAGGGGTTAATTCTCAGCACTATCAAGCTACTGGCAGCCACTGCGGCATAAGTTCGATTCCCAGCCAGGGAGATACCCACAAGGTGCACCACACCTCTCCTGTCTCGCCTGCTGCTCCCCTCAGCAGTGTATTTCAGCAGATCTGCCTGTTCTGCTCCCCACTCTGTCTCTGGTGAACCCTCCCAGCCCACATACCTCTGGCCTGAACCCCAGTTCTTGTATGTATAAATAAATAAATCTTTAAAAAAAAAAAGAAAGCAAGCCAGACCCCAGGCCCAGCACTCAGTAAGTTTCCTTTCTGTCGGGCCTCCCCGGTGGCGCAGCGGTTGAGCACTGGGTTGCGAAGCTGCCCGCAGCCTCTGCAGCGCCGGTTCGGTCCCCGGCTGCTCCCCGGCCACCAGAGGAGGGTCCCACATGGCGCGCAGACCTCTCCTGCTGCCCGCTGCTCCCCTCAGCAGTGTACTTCGGTCCTTCTGCCTGCTCTGCTCCCCGCTCTGGCTCTGGTGAATTCTCTCACCCTCCCGCGCTTCTGACTGTACCCAGTGCTTGCTTGTATGAATAAATAAAGAAATAAAATAAATCTTAAAAAAAAAAAGTTTCCTTTCTGTCTATCCCTGACTGCAAAGATGAAAATTAGGTTTTTTCCCCTTCTATTTATTTATTTGTTTGTTTGTTTGTTTGCACAAGCACTGGGTATAGTGAGATGCGAGGGAGGGTGAGAGAATTCACCAGAGCCAGAGCAGGGAACAGAACAGGCAGACTGACGAAATACACTGCTGAGGGGAGCAGTGGGCACGGCAGGAGAGGTTTGCACGCCATGTGGGACCCTCACCCGTGGCCAGGGATCAAACCGGCGCTGCAGAGGCTGTGGGCAGCTTCACAGCCCAGCGCTCAACCGCTGTGCCACCAGGGAGGCCCAATGAAAATTAGTTTTAATACGAATGCCCAAAGGCGATGAACTTGTGTTTGGCATTTTCTATCTGGGGAAAAAAAATCAACTCATCTGTTCCGAGTGAGACAGGAGACTAAATGCCTGGGACCTGCTGGATTTTTCTTCCCCACAGAATAGGTGTCCTCGGGGAAGTGAATTAATGTCTCTGGGCCCCAGGCTGTCCTCCCACTTGGGAAGAGAAACTCGTTCCTTCCTGACCTGAGTCATGAGCAGTGACAAGGAAGACGCCACCGGCGCAAGAGGCCATCCTTGGAAAAAATGCCCAAACACTATTTCCTTTGAGAAGGAAAATGGGACCCACGTGGTTTTCTGAGACTCACATTGCTAGGAATGAGGCTACCTGTTTGGGGGGGAAAGTCCATTGGGAGGAAAGTCCATTGTGCCTCCTCAAATTTCTTGCAGAAGAAAAACGATTATCTTTCAATATAATACCCTTGGTGCAGACATAAATATTTACACAATCTCCTTGTGCACGCAATGGGGAAAATACTTGAGGTCATAAATGGATAAGAAGCTTTGAAGAGATTGCTATAAAGTACTTAACAGATTGTTGAAAGCATCTCTCAGAGTCAAGCAAACCTTGTTCTTTAGGTTATGAAATTCGAGTCAAAGACCCCCTAGCGGTCTAACCCACAGAGCAAGGCACTGCAATCCTGTCCCTACAGGCAGGGAGTGGGGCACAGACACAAGCAGCACTGGTGGAACAGCCCCTTCCAGGAGCCAATATGCTCAAGGTGTGGTTCTCTGGGGGTTGGGGTGTCACCATTTTACCCCTCTAGGGGCACTTTTGGTCATGCCCATGGGGGCAGAGGTCAAGATGCTGATAACACCCCACTATGCAAAGGACGGCTGGTAACACAGAAGGATGTGCTGCAGCTGGGAAATACAGCAGGGGAGGAATTCAGACAAGCCCGCGGGCTGAGCAGACCCCAGACTTACCCCAGCAGGCACAGACTCCCACAGGAGAGCCAGGTGAGGGCACCGGCGTTATAGGACAGCCGAGTCACAATCATCTTGTTGCAGGAAGGACAACACATCTGAATCGGGCGGTCGAGATAAGACACGGGCTGCTGCACGTAGACGGTCTGCACGGCAACTGGCGGGAGAGAAGAGAACCAGCCGGGCTGATCAGGGCATAGGCAAAACCTTGGTTGAATGACATGAAGGTAGAGGCAGGGGCTCCACAGGCCCTGCACACCTGTGTTCCTAGCAACGTTATTCAGTGTCCAAATGGTGGAGGTGACCCAAGTGTCCACTGGCGGATAAATGGGTAAGCAAAATAGGGTCTATCCAACAATGGACTACTATACAACCTTAAAAAGGAGATTCTGACACAGGCTAAAATGTGGATGAAGTTTGGGGATGCTGTGCTCAGTGAAATAAGCCATCCCTAGAAAGACAAACACTCTATGACCCTAATTATATGGATCCCACTTATAAAGTCATCAGATTCCATGGAGACAGGCTTAGGGGTTAATTCTCAACACTATCACCCAAGAAGGCCTGAGTTCAATCCCCGGCCAGGAAGCTGACCCACACAGTGCAGCAGACCTCTCCTGTCTTGCCAGATGCTCCCCTCAGCAGTGTATTTAGAAGATCTAACTGTTCTGCTCCCACTCTCCCTGGTGAATCCTTTCACATCACACCCCCCACTCCACCTCTAGACTACATGCCAGTTCTTTCATGAAATAAATATCTTTAAAAAATTCCATGGAGGGGGCCTCCCCTGGTGGCGCAGCAGTTGAGTGCTGGGCTGTGAAGCTGTCCCCAGCCTCTGCAGCACCAGTTCAATCCCCAGCCGCTGGCGAGGGTCCCACATGGCACGCAGAACTCTCCTGCCGCGCCCGCTGCTCCCCTCAGCAGTGTACTTCGTCAGTCTGTCTGTTCTGCTCCCTGCTCTGGGTCTGGTGAATCCTCTCACCCTCCCGCACATCTGACTGTACCTAGTGTTTGTATAAATAAATTAAAAAATCTTAAAAAAAAAAATTCCATGGAGACTGAAAATAGAATGTCAGGAGCTGGTGGGGAAAATGGGGTGGGAACAGAGTTTCAGTAGATTTCTGGAGCAGAGTGGCAGAATGGCAGAACAGCATGTGAAGGGACTGCATGCCATGGCCTGTACACTCAGAATGCTGATGGGGTCAAGTTCGTGCTGATGGGGTCACACACACACACACACAGAAAAACATTACAAAAAAGGGAAGAGAAAACTGGGATTTCCAGAATGATTACACAACGGGCTCTTGAAACCACCAAACAGAAGGTGGGAGGACAGCTTGTCTCTGGATCTGGAGAGCTTTTTTGAGAATGCAGATTCCTGGGCCCTGCCCCCAGGACCACCAGGTCCTGGGACAGGATCCCCAAATTGCTTTTCAAGCTCTCCCAGCAGTTCCACCGAGGTGGTCTGCAGACAGCAACTTCAGAAATGATGATGTGACAGGTTCTAGCCTCAATGTTTTCCACACTGATTAGTGGATGTCAGGGGTGGGGAGACAGGGGAATAGGAGACCACCTCTGAAGGATACAGGGTTTTTTCCTAGAGTGATAGAAATGTTCCAGAACGTTTCGGGATTAGTGCTAATGGTTGCACAACTCTGTGGAGGTCCTAAAACCACTGAATTGTATACTTTATTTTTTTTTAAAGAATTATTTATTTATGTACACAAGAACTGGGATGTAGGCCAGGGGTGCATGGGGGGTGAGAGAATTCACCAGAGACAAAGTGGGGAGCAGAACAGGTGGATCCCCTGAAATACTTTGCTGAGGGAAGCAGTGGGCAAGACAGGAGAGGTCTGTTGCACCATGTGGGTAGCTCCCACATGGCCGGGGATCGAACTTGTGGTGCAGAGGCTGTGGATAGCTTCACAGGGCTATTGTTAATTAAACCCTTGGGCCACCAGGGAGGCCCTAAATTGTATACTTTAAAAGAGTGAACTTTATGGTACGGGAATTACATCTCATAAAGCTGTTTAAAAAGCGGAAGTGACAGAGCTGTGCCAGCCGCAACGAGATAAGCAGGGCAGAGCAAGCCCTCTGGAAGACGATCATGCTTCTCCCACGGGCTCCCTGATAGGGTCCCTCCCCACAAGTCAAGGAGCTGTGTTGACACATGAAATAAGCCTACGAAGTCCTGCTAAAAAGAGAAAACTATGTGAAAAGCGTGTTCCGACACCAGAGTAATCAGGCGGGAATCTGGGCGATGGTTACGGCATGTTCCTCCCGGGCTTTGGCAAAGGACTGAAGCTCAGATTTCTGTCCAAGTGACTCAATTCTGTTCCCCTTACGCTGGGAAACCGCTGCCCAGACCCACTGAACTCAATACGGAGAAAGACCCGGACTGCAGGAAGCAGCGAGAAAGCGCGCCTTAGCCCGACAGGTAGGGAGGAGGAAGCCCGCTTACTTTTTGGCCCAGAAACCAGTCCTTGCTCTATGAGAGCGTCATCTCAAAGAGCGAAGACATCACCTTGTCCTCTCCCGCCTCGAGGGGTCGGTTACCTGAGCATGATGTCAGCGCGGCTCATAGAAATTTACTGGACATAATGACCCCTGATGAGCTCTGTTTCACAGATGGGGAAACTGAGGCCCAAGTAGGTCAGGTGAGCTGGGTACCCCTGGGTCACAGGACATACCAGAAGGCAAGCAAGCATCACAAAGAGGCTGCTGGAAGGCCAAGGAGCAAGCTGTGCTAAGGGTGGGCTGCAGCCCACCCAGTCCTGCCTGGCGCTGCCCCTCCCCCCTCCCTCCAGCCTGGGCCTCCGGACAGGGGGACCTCGGGACAGGGGCTCCCCCGGCAAGCCCCCGAGGCGTGGTGGGGCTGCTGTGCGAACCTGGGGCATCTGCCCTCGCTGCAGGGACAAAAGGGCTGCCTGGGATTCCAGGCTGGGTGAGGCTGGGCACTTGGCTCTAGGGCAGGGTCACTTCAGTGGCTCCCAGATGCTCAGGGGTCCCCCAACTAGGCGGAGGGCCAACAGGTAAGGGGGCTGGGGTGCACGTACTTGCGCTGGCATTGGGGACAGGCACTGGCTGGGTGTAGTAGGCAGGAGGGTTCACATTCTTCCCATCCGGGCGGGTCACCAGCCCCGTGGTGGGCCCGGGCACCGGGGCTGGCGACGTGGGGAAGTAATTGTTAACAGCCACCGTCTCTTCATAGGATGGGGGCGCACTGGGCACCGTGGAGGGCTCAGGGGCCGACTGGTAGAATCCTGGAGCAGACATTTTACCTAAAGCAAAAACAGAAGAGACAGCATGAGAAAGTCTCCTGGAATCCCACTCTCTCCCGCCTCCATCTTTAAATTTCTACCTGACAGACGGGAACTCTGAGGAACTGACTGTGTCCAGTCTTGTCCAGAAGCCAGAGGAAGTTACTGTCCCTTCAGGACCCAAAAACTAACCGACTCAGCTAGAGACTCCCAAAATAAAGATAAAAGGTAAATAGTCAGCACCCGAAACACCTAAAACCTAAAACACTCCAGAAAGAAAAGCACAGCAAGTCTAATGTTTCTTTCTTTTTTTTGTTTTTTAACACCCATTTACCCATGGGTAGAACTGGGGTGCAGGCCAGCGGTGCAGGTGGTGAGAGGATTCACCAGAGACAGAGTGGGGAGCAGAACAGGCAGACTGACTGAAATACACTGCTGAGAGGAGCAGCGGGCGAGTCAGGAGAGGTCTGCTGCATCATGTGGGCCAGCCAAGGCTGTGGTCATGAACCCCTACACCGGCCGGGAGGCCCCCCTAACATTTGCTCACATGTCTAACCATCACCCAGCAACACCCAGCTCAGCTCATCCTATTTCCTTTTGCTTAAACCGCTGAGGGTGATCACGAACAGTGACGTGAAAGAAAAAAGCATCCAAACCTGACCACAAAAACTCACACATTCAGTGCTGAGTAAAAGAAGCCAACAGAAAGTTCTAGAAATAGCCAAATGTATGGGGGCTAGAAGTCAGGGAAGCAGCTCCTCTTGGGAGAGGGCAGTGGAGTCTGGAGGGGGGAGCGGCCCTTGGGGAGCTGGCCAGGTCCTGTCCTTCATGTGGGCAGCTGGCTTTGCAGGCACGTTCACGCTGTGAAAATCCGAACTGCACAGTGAGATACATGCACTTTTGCCCACGTATGTTAGCCTATTTTAAAAGCCAGGCACACACACCAGCCAGGCATATATTTCCTTGTGTGAGGGCCAAACTCCCCCCGCCGAGGTGGTACCGGCCTAGAACTCCAGGGCTGTGCCAGGGTGTGCTCCTGCATGCAGCGCAGCCCCGGCGGCTGCAGGAGGACACAGAGCTGGCCTTTGTGCTCTGTTTTCCCAGCAGGGCAGGGTGAGGGCTGTGGCGGAGGAGCCATTCAGACCTGTCTCTGGAGACAGGAGCTGAGGCCCAGGGCAGGCGTCAGGGGCCGGGGGCTGGGATGGGCCAGTGTCTCTTCCCACGCTTCCTGCCCCGTGTGCCAAGCCCCAGGGGCGTCAGTCACCGCTCCAGGGAGAAGCAGGGAGTCAAGGACACCCTGCCTGAAACTGAGCCCGAAGGAAGTTTCTCTGAAGGGATGACAGGGCAATTCAAAGTGGAACTGGAGGCTTGAGGAAGTGAGCATGCGTCAGTAAATAAGGCTAAGGGGTTGGGTTCAGATGCCAGAAAAATTGGAAAGTCCTTTGGCGGTCTCTGGACATTGTAAGTCTGCGCTGATAGAACTTTCTAAAAGGGTGGGAAGGTTCTCTCTCTGGGCTATCCACTGTGTCACCACCAAACTGAGGCTGTTAAGCATATGGAACCCATGAAGTGTGGTTTAATGCGAGTGAGGAACTGAAATTTTTTTAAATTTATTATTTTTTTTTTACATTTTAAAAGCACAGGTTTATTAGAAAAAGGAGAAAAAGAGGCACCTGTGTAGGCACAGGTGGGAAGGAGAGCTGCCAGCACTGAATTTTTAAATTGGGTTTAAGTTTAAGCAATTTAAATTTAAAATCTAACAGTCCAATTATTGGAAATCTTTTACAAGTCTGGGCCACCCTGGGGTGGGGACTCAACTTTTTCAATAGCAAATTAATTTTTTAATTTAATTTAAATTTAATTTTTTAATTGTAGTCACATCAGTTCACAACACGGTATATGGTATAGGGAGGGGTACAGATCACACCTCTTTAGATGTACCACACCCTCCACAAACCATTTCTAGAACTTAGTAACTGAATTGAAATCAAATGTTAATAAAAATTTAGCATCCAATTTGGGGCAGGATGGCAGTGTAGAATACACCTTGGATGTCAGAAACATTTAAAAAGCCTGAAGTGTGAAAGAGCGCATCCATGTTTTTTCTTTTTAAAAGATTTTTCTTTTTTATTTATTTATACATACAAGGGCTGGGGGACAGGCCAGAGGTGTGGGGGGTGAGAGGATTCACCGGAGACAGACTATGGAGGAGAACAGGCAGATCTACTGAAACACACTGCTGAGGGGAGCAGTGGGTGAGTCAGGAGAGGTCTGCTGTGCCATGTGGGTCAGCTCCCTGGCTGGGGATCGAACTCGTGCCACAGTGGCTAGTGATAACTTGATAGGCGAGACTTTAACCCCTGAGACACCAGGGAGGCCCCATATCCATGATTTTTTGACTAACTGCCTGGGTCAAAGATATTTCAGATAGATGGGGTAAAGTAAAATATTGTTGAAATTCACTTTACCTGTTTCTCTTTACTTTTTAAAATGCAGGTATTAAGGGCCTCCCCAGTGGCGCAGTGGTTGAATGCTGGGCTGCGAAGCTGCCCGCAGTCTCTACAGCGCCGGTTCGATCCCCGGCTGCCGGGTGAGGGTCCCACATGGAGCGCAGACCTCTCCTGCCGCCCGCTGCTCCCCTCAGCAGTGTCCTTCGCTCCTTCTGCCTGCTCTGCTCCCCGCTCTGGCTCTGGTGAATTCTCTCACCCTCCCGCACTTCTGACTGTACCCAGTGCTTATATAAATAAATAAATAAATCTAAATAAATAAATAGATGCAGGTATTAAAAAAGTTTACATGACGTGCGTGGCTGGCTTTCTGCTTCCATGGGCTGGAAGCCATGGAGCCATGGAAGGTTATAGAGAGGAGGAAGCTCCAACCCTAGAGCAGGTAGGTGAAGCAGAAGGTCAGTAAGAGAAGGTGTTACAGAGCAGCCCCGATATAAAAACGGGTTGCCTGGCTGTGGGTCCTCACCTGCGTGCTTACAAGGGACTTATGAATACTCCACTACAGGCACACACAAAAGGTTCATAAAAGGTTTATTTACAAGAGAAAAGGAAATAAGTAAAATGTACAACTCAGGGAGAAAATAGGGAAATAAAGTCTTAAATGCGTCCTACCCGATCCTCCGACCTGGAAACCCAAAGGCACTTTCAGAGCAGGCCGGACGCTGCGAGCTGGCGGAGAGCCAAAAAGGGAACCCACCAAATCCCACGTGTCTAGCTTTATACCAACCTGGCTGCTTAACTCCACCCTCAGGTCCCAGCCACCTTCCCTTTGGTGGTGATGGGATTTGTCTCTCCCAATGTCTTTGGCTTTGGCCTGGGGTGGGGGTGGAGTCCACAAAGCCTGTATGGAATTAGCTGAGGACGTCCTTTCCCCCTAACACAGGGAGAAGCCAGCCTCAAAGGGTGTGTGTGTGAGCAGAGGAGCACAGGGTCCACATATGATCAAAGAGGAGGTTATGGGGTGGGCAGCAAGGGGAGCACAAGACAACAGACCACCTTTGCCAAAACTGTTTCCAGTTTAAAGATGCCCACGAGGTGGTTGTGGTCAAGGGCCATTGTTGGTTTCCTCAGAAATGCCTAAGGCGGAAGACAGACCTTAATGGCAGCCTCAGGACACTCCCCCAGGTCAGCTCTGGCTCCCTCTAGACAGCCCCAGGTGCACCCACCTCCACATCTGCTTAGGCATGGATGGGCCTGGGGAGACTTCAACTGGGGGTGCACAACTGGGGGGCTCCTGGGAGTCATTTACATCTACAAGGACAGGCAAGGACTCCCTGTCCCTTCCGGTCTGTCCAGGAAAGGCCCACAGAGCTGCCTGCACATGGAGCAGCACCCACCACGTGCAGGCCGCAAGGCCAGAGGCAAGTGCTGTGCTGCGAAAGCCAAAAATGGCACTGTTTGTCTGGTTGCAAACAGCACTTGGGAAAGTGGGTGCCCTGGGAGGGGAAAATGAGGTCTCAGGGTGCCCTAACTTGTGCAAATACTCTGGGTCAAATCTCTGGGAGGCAATGACTCAACTCCACAGGAATTCCTCTCTCCTAGGGGAGCCTGGCCAGAGAGGAAGCCCAGCCCCAGGAGGAAGACCAGCCCCAGGAGGAAGCCCAGCCCCAGGAGGAAGCACACAGGTGTCCAGGTGGGCTGCTGGGGCGGCCTCTGGAGGGAGGGAGGAAGGAAGGAAGGAAGTGATTGAGGGATTGTTCTGGAAAGTAAGGGCTGGGCTCCTGGTTCAAAGCAAGGGCCGGGCCCCTGGTTCGTGGGCAGGCCGTGACCGTTCGCCTACAGCAGTACATCCCATCATCCGAAACTTCAGGACCTGACTCTTGGATCTTGATCTTGCTGTAGGATCAAACGGTCCCATAAACACACACGTAATTCTGAAAAGACCAAGTAAGTGCAACTGGCCAGGACAGCAAAAACCAACGGCCTGACGACCAACAGTTGTTTGCAAGCTTTCTAAGCAAATTCTACAGCCTCCCTCCCCGGCGCCCGGAAACGGCACTTCCCCTGGTCCTTTCTCTTTCTCATTTTCACTCTCTTTTCTTTTTAATTTGCTTCTCCAAGGGGCAAGAGGCCCACCGAGCCCCTCCTCTAGAAAGGATGTCAGGGGCCTCCCCGGTGGCACGAGGGCTTGAGTCTCAGCACCATGGAGCTATTCGGCAGCCGCTGCAGCATGAGTTTGATCCCCGGCCAGAGAGTAACCCACATGGGGAGCAGACCTCTCCTGTCTCCCCGCTGCTCCCCTCAGCAGTGTATTTCAGTGGAGCCACTGAAATACTCCCCACTCTGCTCCCCACTCTGTCTCCGGTGACTCCTTGCACCTCTGGCCTACACCCCAGTTCTTGTATGCATAAATAAATAAAGCTTTTTAAAAAAATTTTTTAAAAAAGGATGTCAGTCAGCCTCCACTCCCCCCTCACACTTCAAAGTGAAACTCACCAGAGTCCTAGTCTCACCCCGACACACACCCCCACACACAGATGCAGACACACACCCAGTGATATGCACACACGCACAGCCACCAGAGCACGCGTCACTGAGGCTCTAGCACAATGACATCTTTAGTCCTTTTTTCTGGGACAAACTAGAAACCACAGTAAATGCCACAGCACAGTTCTGCCACGTGACAGCACAGCCTGGAGAAAGAACCCCTTAGGCGGCCTGGGGCTCAGACGGGTCTCACAGAGCCCAGGTTGCCATAGTTACGGGGAGCATTGTGGGGGCAAATAAAAGAATAAACAAGGGGGTCTCCTTCCTCCCTCCCCAGTTGTTTAACTTTCTTATTAAGCCCCCAGTGGCTTTTCTGGACTGTGCATTTGAAAGAACACGCCCGGGATTCCCCACCCACCTTCCACCCGCCCCCCCAAAGAATTCAAGAAAATGCTGTGGGCTGGAGATTTCTGTTTTCGCCATCTCGGAATGTCTCTTTGATTAAATAGCTGCTTCCAAATCCAGACAGGCACTCCAAATCCAATCTGTACATATGGGAAATGTGCCCAGCCGGGCCACCGGGGCGTGTGACCTGTGAGCGGCGGGGTCCCCACTCAGGAGGGCGGCTGGGCTGCCCACGCCACGTTGACATTGAACTCTCCAGCCTGGGCCTGCCTTTGCGCAGCCCAGGGCAAACCCGGTCACAGAAAAGGCCCAGGGGCTCTTCTGAAGCCAGACGCAGTGGGCTTTCGCCTGGATACTGTCCCAGCCTGGCCCCCAACTTCTCGGCAATCCATACACCACTTGGAATTTCGGGGTCCCTCACTGTAACTTTCCCTTCTTTCAAGTATCAACAATTGGTGAAAGGTTTTCTCTTCAGTGGGCAGTGGAGGGTCACCCCGGCCCTAGGGGAATGAGTCTGGGGGGGCTCCCCCGAGGATTCCTGTACAGCACAGGATGTCTTAATCTTGTTCTCATTATGCCTGCCTACCCCCTCACCTCCAAAGAGAAAAATTAAATTAAGTTTAAATTAAATTAATTAATTTAAATATAATTTAATTTCTGCCTAACAAGAGAAATTAAATACCAAGAAGTAAGGTTTTGTTGGGTGGGTATGAGTTTTGGGGACCACACACCAGTGTGATAGCTAAGACATTTTCCACCTTCCCACCTCCCAAGAACTGCTTTGAACACCCATAGGTCCCCAAAGACAACCCCAATGAGGGCCAAGTGCGTTTTCTAACATTCATTCACTGAATCCGCATTGTTCATTCCTTTAGTATTTTGAATAGCGTCTCCCCTTTGCTTGCTGTCAAAAGTGAAGGCATCTCTTTCACTGACTGCATCCCGGAATCCCTGACATCTGTACCCTTTCCAGGCTCTCCCAGCCCTCGCACCACTTCATCTCATGACCACAAGGGGAGCAGGTGAAGGTGTCAGCTGGGACACAGCCCCTGTTTGTGGGGCCAGCAGCCTGAGCTGGCCCGTCCACGTATCCTGGTTGTCACACCTCTGGGCCTTGACTGCACAGCATCTGCTGGGTCCTCGGGCCAGGACCACGGTCAAGTGTACTAAGGGAACGGCTGTTTCAACCTTATTTTGGCCTCTCTGAGGCCTGAGGTCCAGACCTGGGCACCACCCACTACTCTGCGGACCCTTGCTCCGCCGCATTTCCTTCCATCCCTGACCGGCAACTGCTTGAGGACGCATCTAGGGAACTTTGCAAGAGAAGTGCAGATGTGAAACAACAAAGTGATTGGACAAATAAAACAAAACAAAACAAGACATCCTAGTGGTCACAGGAGGGGGGGTACGAAGAGAATAGGGTTGCTTACTTGGTGGAGAATGGAACTAGACCTTTGGTGGGATTGCAATGTCCTGTATGAATTATAAAGTGGTACATCCCAAACTTATATGGTGCTTTCAACTAGCGTTAATTAAAAAAAAAAAAAAAAAAAAAAAAAAACCCTATCAGCTAACTTACTGAATACAAAGAAAAAAGAAAAAGAACCAACAAAGCCAAACTCTTAGGGGGTGGGTGAAACTGCAGAAAGTCTGCGATCACATTGCACTGTGTAAGTGGTGGAATTCTGATGCAGTTCACCTGCAACTTGTATCATGCCACAAACCAACATCACCCAATAAAAATCAATTTAAAAAAAGTTGAACCATGGGCCTCCCTGGTGGCGCAAGGGCTTAAGACACAACCTATGAAACTATCCGCAGCCTCTGCAGCATGAGTTCGATACCCCACCTGGCCAGGGAGCTACCCGCATGGTGCAGCAGACCTCTCCTGTCTCGCCCGCTGCTCCCCTCTGCAGTGTATTTCAGTAGATTCTCCTGTTCTGCTTCCCACTCCGTCTGGATAAATAAATCTTTTTAAAAAATTAAAAATGTACAGCAGAAGCAAGTGAAATTAATTTTACAAATATACTTTACTGAACCCAATATAGCCAAAATAGCATTAGAACACCTCTGAAGATGCATTTATTACCCACTTCCGCCCCACACCCAAGACAAGATGAAAAAAAATACCTGCCTGCCACAAGTCAGCTAATGTCCCTGACAACTTTGCAATTCAAAATGATGAGCTTCTTCAATAAGGAAGGAAGACCAGGATATTAACGTGCCACTGTTACAGGGCAGGGAGAGAGGTGCCCTCAGAACCCCCAAACCTGCCCACTCTAAATAATTTCTACCACCCACCACATCAAGACAAAACATACTCTAGTGTGTAAGACTTTCAATGAAAAGGAACTTTAATGCAATTAGTGTGCAATACAGAAAAGGGAAAGAATAGTTTCCAAATAAAGCACCCAAAGTTACCCTTCCCCTTGTGGGTAAAAGCCCAGCCAAACAGGGTGGGCCCACCCTGAGGCCGGAAACCCTGCCACAAGTCTAAAGCACCTTCTGGTGGGGACCCATAGAAAAGGGTCAGAAACAACCAGACAAGTCTGAAACAAGCAAATTCAGAATCAAGATAAATGCTGCCATTGTCAACTTCCCCACAGGTCTCTCCCCCACATCTGTTTCAACCAAAGACCAAGAAGCAAGTGCAGCTACTTCACATGTCTCTCTGCCCCCTGTGCCCCCTCCAGGTCTCCTTCTGGCTCTCCATCCTGCTTCCTCCCTCCTCCAGTCTCCTTTCCTTCTCTTCCCCCTGCTCAGCTCCGCCCTTCCTTGGGTGAGGACAGGGGGCCTCCCCTTCTCCTGGGGACCACCCTGTTACCCCACCAAAGATGCCTATCCACAGAGCTCTTCCTTCCTCCTCATTTTGTGAAGACAAAGCAGGGGGAGAGCTCAGAATCTCCCAGCAATGCAAGTTCGTCCAAAGCTGCAATTTGAAAGCATGGGCTGGACCCCTCACTGCCCGCTGGACTGGAAGCACCTCCCAGCAGTTCGGGCTCAGCTTTTTTACTATCACTGTTGAAAGCAGAGGAAGAGCCCTTGAGATCCCCAGAGAGAACACAGGCCGTCAGACGGGCGCGCTCCACGTCCTGTGCTGATCTTCATGAACTAATCCCGGAACCCCAACACTCAGGAATCAGCAGCTTGAGGGACCTTGCTTTCTGCAACAGATCTGCTCCTAAAAAAAATTCACCACCAGTCCTAGCTCAGGCCATCCAGGGGCCTCCATTTATCTAAAACCGACACCACTTGGTCTTTCTGACATTCTCCAGCTAGGAGAGCCAGGACTAAGAGGGTTCCCAGGACATACTGGACCCCGACTCCTCACCCGGCCTCACTGCACCTCCTACCTAGTTAAACACCTGCTATGCTTTGCAGCCTGGTGTAGATGCCCCCACACCTGGCCCTGGACAGGCTCTTTCCTCTTTGCCCTGTTTCCTTCCTTCCCAGTGGGTAGGAAGCAAATGGGTCTGGCAAATCCCTCTCACCAGCATACCCCAGTCAGCTATCGCCTCCTCCTAGAAGCTCTCTCTGGTTTTCAAGGGAGAAGGAACCATTCCCAGAACCTCCCTCCACGGTGCAGAAATCAGGGCTGTAGGTCCAGAGCCAGACGCCTCTGGTCACACCCAGGCCCTGTGACGTGATTTCGGAGGCTCCATCTCCCCATCGCTCAACAGCACACACTGGCAGTTTCTTCCCGACAAGGTTCTTGGGAGGATTAAATGAATCCACGTGTGAAAAGCACCCAGAGCCATGAGGGACACAGGGGGCCCCCAGAAGCATTAGCTGTTATTAACAAGAGAGTCTTGCGTTCCTTATCACGCTTGTCTGATTTCCTGGAAAGTCTGTGGGTTCTATAAGGGCCAGGGTTGAGATTTATTAAAATGGGCATCCCCAGCAGCAAGCAGGAGGCTCAAAACGTCACAGGGTCACCCAGCACCCCAGTTTGCTTGGGGCCGTGGGTTTTCCCTGGAGGTGGGACTTTCGGGGCTAAAACTGGCCAGTCCTGGGTAATCCAGGCAAGCTGTTCGCCCTGGGGCTTCAACACATGTTTGTAGACTACAATGCCAAGGAGTAAAAGGACACCCAGCCCCATCTTGGACCGCACCAAGATTTGGAAGCAGAAATAAAAGGGAGGGTCTTATCCTAACAGCCCAGACTTAGAACCGGAGTAAACAAAGCGTTTCAAGAAAATGTTTATGTAACGACAAGCCTCAGTCTCTAAAGTAACATGAGGATCTGGCCAAAGTGGCGCCAAGTTTGCTCCAGAATTGGAATCACGTCACTGACTCTGGAATCCTTCGTTTCCTCCAGGATTCCGGTGGGTGGCGGGGGTGGGGGGTGCTCAAAAGGGCACCCTGAGATGTGGAGGCAGGAGGTCGAGTCAAGCTATGGGCGGAGCCGCCTGCAAGGGGAAGTGTGGAGGCGGGCAAACAGGAGCAGAGAAGAAAAGTCACAGTCTCTCCCAACCTCAAGATGGGTTCGTTTTTACTCTAAGAGAGGTGATGATACAGTAAGTACCTCCACTCTGCAGCTGCCACAGTCTCTCGGGACACAGGAGCAATGGCGTGGCCACAGCGTGACCTGTGATTACCCAGAGAAAAGACAAGGCAAGAATGTGAGCAGGCAGGGCACAGAGAGAATGAAGAGGCTCAGAAGAAAATAAAGCTGATGATGCAACACTAGCACTATTCACAGATGACCAGGAAATGCACATAGAAAATCCTAGACTCCACTAAATATTTTTGGAAATAAACAAGTACAGTAAAGTGACAGGATATAAAGTCAATATACAAAAATCTGCTCCATTTCTATACACCAACATTAAACTAACAAAAAAAAAGAAATTAAAAAAACAATCCCGTTTACAATAACATCAAAAGCAATGTAATACTTAATGATAAATGTAACCACATAAGTGAAAGGCCTGCACTGAAAACTAAAGACATTGATGAAGGAACTGAAGACAGAAATAAATGGGAAGACAGCCCATGTTCTTGGGATTGGAAGAATTAACATCCGTAAAATGGCTATAATTGATAGGTAATCCCTATCAAAATCCCAGTGGCATTTTTCTCAGAAATAGAACAAAGATTCTAAAATTTATGTGGAGGTACAATAGACCCTCAACAGCCAAAGCAATCATAAGGAAAAAATAATAATAAAAACATTACACACCCCGACCTCAAGCTATACTACAAAGCAATTATTGTCAAAACAGCATATTGGAACAAAACCAGATACACAGATCATCAGAATTGAAAGCTCCCTAATAAATCCACGAGTACAGCAAAATCTTCAGTAAATGCTGTTGAGAAAACTGGACAGACACATGCAAAAGTGAAACTATACCACTCTCGAACACCACACCTAAATTAATTCAAAATGGGGCCTCCCTGGTGGCACAAGGGGTTAAGCACAGCACTCACTGTAAAGCTATCTGCAGCCTCTGCAGCCCTGCCCAGCCAGGGAGCTACCCACATGGTGCAGCAGACCTCTCCTGTCTCCCCACTGCTCCCCTCAGCAGTGTATTTCAATCCACCTGTTCTGCTCCCCACTCTGTCTCTACGGAATCCTCTCACCCCCTGCATCTCTGGCCTGTACCCCAGCTCTTGTATACATAAATAAATAAATCTTTAAAAAAAACAAGGGCCTCCCTGGTGGTGCAAGGGGTTAGGCACAGCACTGTGAGGCTATCTGCAGCCTCTGCAGCACGAGTTCAATTCCAGGCCAGCCAGAGAGCTACCCACATGGCACAGCAGACCTCTCCTAGCTCCCCGCTGCTCCCCTCAGCAGTGTATTTCAGTGGATTTGCCTGTTCTGCTCCCCACTCTGTCTTTGGTGAATCCTCTTACCCACCATATCTTTGGCCTATACCCTAGTTCTTTTTTTTTTTTTAAGATTATTTATTTACTTATTTATTTATACAAGAACCAGGGTACAGGCCAGATACACTGGAGGGTGAGAGGACTCACCAGAGACAGAGTGGGGAGCAGAACAGGCAGACTGACGAAACACTGCTGAGGGGAGCAGCGGCCGAGACAGGAGAGGTCTATCTCGCCATGTGGGATTCTCGCGGCCGGCTAGGGATCGAACCCGCACTGCAGAGGCTGCGGACAACTTCACAGCGCAGCTCTCAACCGCCTGCGCCACCAGGGGAGGCCCTATACCCTAGTTCTTGTATGCATAAATAAATAAAAATAAATCTAAAAAGGAAAACCCCAATGGCGTTAGTAATGGGCCAACATTTGAGTCTAAGGAAGGAAAGAGACGCGTTTCCTTACACATTGTGCGTGAGATATCGCCAAGGCAGCGCTCAGCTTTTTTTTCCCTTTCCAGGTGCCTCTTTTTCCCATTCTCCTTTTCCTAATAAACCTGTCCTTAAAAAAAAAAAAAAAAAATCTCCAAAAGGCCACACAAGACATTAGTAACTGGAGCAGGGGAGGGAAGAAGCCGGGAAGCAGTGGGACCAGTCGGCCTCCCTTTGAGCCACAGCCACGTCACAGATCAATGGCCACTCACGTCACAGATCAATGGTCACTCACGTCCTCCCACATATGGTCAAAGTGACGTCACCACCGCCCTTTGTCCCCAGGACTCGCTCCCCTCCTTGCCCAGCATCTGGTGTTTGCAAAGTGCTGAAACCGTCCCAGGTTCCCCCTCCCGAGTGAGGAGCTGTACTTTCTCCCTTTCCTGCTCTATCACCCACGTCGCTGCTCACGACATCTATCAAAATTAAATTCTTTACATGTTGCGCTTGTCCATTTTCCATTCGGGGGGTTCTGCAGGTTGGTGGTGCGTGAGGGCTTGGGGGGACACGGACTCTCCCTTGCTGGCATTAAGGGACCAACTTGGTGATACAGGGGGGCAGACATAAAGGGGAAACTGAGTCCAGGTTCTGGGCAACCTGGCAAGGGCGGAGCAAGTGATGGGGAACACATGGGCAAGGCGTCCCCAAGGTTGCCCAGGAGGCTGGGGAGGGTCCCGGGACCCTTCACAGCAACAGCCTGGCAGGGGCAAGGTGAGCACCAGGCTGCACTTGGGGGGTGGGGTCCCCCACAGAGCTTTTGTTTAATGAAACAGCATCCCAGCAGCAACTTGAAAAACCCCCTGGAAGTTCCGCCAAGGAGAGTTCAGATTCTAAACACAAGGGGTAAACCGAGAATACCAGAAGAAACCAGCACAGCGGAAGCCACCCAATAACCCCCATCAGTATAAACAGTCCTCAGAGGTCAGGGCCACAGCTCAGGGGTCCTCTCCCACCACACCCAAGGCCACCAACTCCAGTGTCGCTGCATCCTGATGGGGCTAAGGTCACCCCTCCACCTGCCACCTCACCCCGCGCTGGCTACGTCAAAGCCTTCCACGACTGAACCCAGCAGGTCAGAACCGTGTGTCCAATTCCTGGACGTCTCCTCCCGGTAAGGTAAACGGGGGTCTGTCTCCCCAATAAGTAATTGCGTTTCTCTGGAGTCATTTGCTAATTTCCTCAATCCCAGGCTCCATTCCCCACAGGTATTCTAACTGTCCTGCCTTGGAGAAACATGAAAACAACCAGGCAGAGATTTGCAGGACTGGGGTAAGGTGAGGTCGGGCTGGGGGGATGTCCAGCCCCTGCACCCACCCACCCCACCTCACCCCCAACCCTCAGCCCAGCCCTGGGTGCCGGTGCCTTCCCCTCGGGGCATCCTGATTCCTGGCGGCAGGTCAGGTTCTGGCTTCCTTCGCTGGGCAGTGAGGGCTGTGTTCCTAACTTCTTGGGTCCCCACAGGGCCTCAGGAAGGGGGGCAGGGCTGAGAGGAGCACACCCCACAAACATGGGGCCACCCAGAGCAGGGGTCCTCACAAATGTGTATTTTGCAAATAAGAAAAGACAAGTCCTCCTGGAAAAAGAATTCCAAGGGACATGTGAAGGCCCCTCCCCGCCCCACCCGCGGGGGCTTCTAAGGAAGAGCCTGTTACAAGGGTGGGGGGGTTCCTGGCATCTTAACTCAGGAGCAGTGCAGGTTAGGGTGACCTCTGACGGGTGTGTGTGAGAAGGGGCCCTTCCTCTCTCTGGTTGACCCCCCCAACTCCCCCATCCCCCCAGGACAATCATGAGATAAGCATCAGATAAGCCCAATTTGATGTAAATTCTGCAAACCCCTTGCCTGGTTTGGCTCAAAGGCTGAGGAAATGGGAGGGGTCAGAGGAGACTCCCCTGGCCTTTGGCTAGTGCCAAGGGGCACCCGTCAGTGTCCGGTCTGCAGAGGTGAGAGGTCAGCAACAAGGGGTACCCAGGAACCCCCTAACTTCCCAGCAGATCTAAGATGAAACTCTAAGATGACTGAAACAGGCAGGCCTCACCCAGAGGCATTGCAGTTCAATGTAAAAAAACAAAATCTGTTTTAAAGTTTATTTTTTCAAGAAAGCACTTCTCAAAGTCTTCTTGATACATGTACTTTGGTGAAACGCCGGGAATTAAGTGGAGGCAGGGGCGATGATCAGGGTTACTGATACTTCTAATTGGAGAGGGTAAAAAAAAAAAAAGGAAAAGGAAAAGCTATCCCAACACGAAGTTCGAGAACTCTCCCCAGCTCCTCCCAGCTGACCCCACACCCAAACCGTCTGTACCCCCTTCCGTAAGAGGTAGATTTTAAAAAGCTCACAAAGCGGTTTTAACCACATGTGGGTGATAAACTCTTCTAAAAATACACCCTCACGCTGGGAGGGGAGGGTCTCTAGATGGAGCTGTCAGATCCGCAGCAGCGGGCGAGGCCTTCCAGAGAAGATAAAGCTGCTTTCTAACCACCAACTTAATCCTGGAAGATCCTTCATTCAAAAAGAAAAAGATTATTCAATTTCACTCCCCGCCCCCCATCCTCAGGCCCCAGAGAGGACTCCGGGAGAGGGATCAGTCTCTGTGAATGTTATCGCAGAGACGACCCCAGGAAAAAAAGAATCCTTTCGGCAACAGAAGGGCGCACAGGCAAATAGATCTGTGAGGAAAATAGCCTTGTTTGTACACGGGGTGGAGAGGCAGCTGGCAGAGCCAAAGAGAACTGGTCTTTCAGGGTTTCGAGACAAACCTTCTTACCAAGAGGTGAGCACAATGAAACCTGAGTAAAAACCCCTAAGGCCTATCTAATAACGGGTACATTTATTAAATCCTTTTTTTTTAAGATTTATTTATTTATGCATACAAGAGCTGGGGTACAAAAAAAAAGAGCTGGGGTGCAGGCCGGTGGGGGGGGAGAGAATTAACCAGAGACAGAGTGGGGAGCAGCGCTGCCCAGAATTCTTAAACTAAGGACCATTGGCACCAATTTCACAGGTAGACGTTTTGTATCGGGGTTGCTCTACAACAGAAAGATTCTGCGATGCTGTTAGTTATAAGGGGATTTAACCAACGTGTGGCTCCAGAAAATACCCAGAGTGAACGGTGTTCCTTAAACTCCAAATAAAGAGGAGGAATTTAGACAAAAAGGGAAACCGCCCTACAGTGAAAGGGAACTTAGTTTTCAGGCTACAGGACGCTTCCCAACCCCTACAAATACAAATTCCTACAGCTGGAAACAAAGGTGTAGAGTATTTATAAATAAAAACACGGACCCTCACTGTGAAATATTCCAGAGAAAGGTTTTCAGGTTCCACCTTCTGGATTCAGTCTGTTTCTGCACAAGTCAGAGATAGAGTTACCAGGGTCTGAAAGCCAAGTTCCATGTGGAATAACTACAAATTACAGTGATTTGTGGAATGGAAAATGCTGCCACTGGGGAGCTGCTGCCCCCCAGAATCAGATGGCGCAATCTCCCTCTGGATTCCTGGAGAAACCACATCCCCCGTTTCCACATGAATGATGGTTTTTGATGAAACGGGGCCGTGAGAGCATTAACAGGGCTGCACCAGGAGAAAAAACTGTCCCCTGATTATAGCTCATAAAAACACAGGCTCCGTGACAAAAGACCAGGCTGCCGAACGGGGGAAACTGACGCGAGTAGTTTCGTGCCCGTGGTGAGATTATGCCCGATTTTCTTCTTTGTCATCCGCACTTTGAACGACACGGGTGGCTCTGGACTCACATGTGGATTTTTTTCCATCAGAAAATAATGTGTTGGTTGTTGCTGGGCCTTTCCTGGCTGCTGTGCTTTGAGCTTTCGTGTATTTCCCCTTCCTTTCGGTTTTCTATTTGATAGCATTCTCTCTTCCCTAGCTGACTTTATTGTAAGAATAGAGGATATGATATATACACGACAGACAAAATAGGTGTTAATTGACAGTTTATATTCTGGGTAAGGCTTCCAGCAACCTATGAGTTAAGTTTCTGAGGAAACAAGTTTAAAATTCAGAACTTCAACTGTGCAGGGAAGACACCGCCCTTAACACACACACACACACACACACCCCATTATTCAAGGGTCAATTGTATTGTTTTTTAACTTTTTAAAATATCCCCTGCACCATCTTTGAAGAACCCCCTTAGACTCAAGGTTAAGACCAGTCAATGCTAAGCTCTTAAATGGACCCCAGGAGCACCATCAATTCTAAAAGCTCTGAGAGCTAAGTAGTTCAAATTCCCCATCATTATTTTCTCTGAAGTCAGTGAATAAAGAAGCAAGTGCCTCAGGCTTTTGGATCCTGGTGAATTAACTTCCTACCTACTACGGGGTAAACTTAAACCCTTGAAATGTCACCCAGTTCTTCTGAAATATAATAGGTGACCTCTGGCCAAGGGACAATACTCACAGTAAGGGGGTTACTGCGATAAGGGGGTTACTGCAGCTGCCCAGAGTGCCACCCTGGGCCCAGCCAATCAGATGCAATTGTGAGTGCCCAGGAAAGTGCCATTGTGAGCTCAAATAACAATTTTCTGGTAAGCTAACATCAAGTTCAAAACAGGCCATGGACAACCAAAGGGGGGAGGGGGCAGACACTAGGTCTGTACAGAAGAAATGCGGGTGGAGGGGGTGGGGGTGGGGTGGTGGATGACTTGCCCAAGGTGCTATTTTCTGCAGCAAAAGCAAACAGAAGACGTCACAATGGCAAAACTCTGGGACTTCCCTCTGGTCAAACTGCTTTTCCCCATGACTGTTGCTTTCTGGACTGATTCATCTTAGTGAGAGGACTGCAGTCTCCGGGGCCCGCTGATGGGCAGGGACCGTTGATGGCAGAGCCTGTGCTCTTAAACCCTTGAAATGTCACCCAGTTCTACTGTTTATCGCCTTGGAAATGTACTTAGGCAGGAGATGCCTTCCGGTTCCTTCTTTCTCAGCGGTTGCCCTTTTGCTCTCCCGGGCCCTGGGTTAGCCTGCTTCCCCTCCAAAGTTTCGCTGAGTCCCTTCTGGAATTCCAGCTCAGCAGAAGTGCCGCCCACTGAGTCCACATGTCCCCGTCACAAGAGCTCAGGCCTCTGCTCAGCTGCTAAACCACCCGTGCTCCCCTCACCCTCCCTTCCTCTACGCCTAAGCCCCTGCCAGGGTCACCAGAGACCAGCAAACACTTGGCTCTTTCACCTGGGCGTGTGGCTGCTTTTCCCCACTAGCATAAGCCCCTCAGGGCCAGGAGCCATTTCTTCTGTGTCCTTTGAGGACCCAGGCTTTCCCCGGCATCAGCCCATAAAAAGGATCCCAAGGAACAAAGGACAGTTTCTTCACCAGACAGCAAAATGACTTCAATCTGGTATTTTTCAGACTTAAGAAATCGATGCCCCCCCCTCTTAGATCAATCACGGAGTCACTTAATCCGTGACAACACTACAAAGATACTCTTTCACATGTGAATAAAAACAAGTATTACCAACGCCTTAACGTGACCGGGAAGAGGGCCTCTGCCAAGGTTAGAGCTACAACAAATGTTTCTGAGTGTGGTGCACACACCAGGCTCCCGGGGCGAGGGCTGGCCAAGGGAGAGCCAAGTGTGGCACAGGTGTTGTTATTGCCAGGCGGGGCAAGTCACCTGTTCTCAGCATCCTGATCCGGCTTATTACAGTCAAACACGGCGGCAGCGCTCCAGGTGTCTCTCTTTCCTGGGCATCCCGGTGAGCCCTACTGAAGAGTCACTCTGAGAGGCTGGCGGGGCAGGAGTCAAATACACAGCAATGCAAACTAGGGCTTTCCCTAAAAGGGCCCCAGGGGACCCGCAGGGCCAACCAGGCACTCCCCAAACCAGCACCAGCTCCCCAGGCCAAGGGGAGGGACCTGTCCTTGACAACAGTTGTGGGGGAGACTTCCTGATAGGGCAAGACGGGCAGGCGCTGCGGCTTCCAGAAAATGGATTTCCCAACCACCAAAGCCTGCTCCGCCATCAGTCCCACTACCCAGAAACACAGGCCACCACAGGGGGAAGCCGCGCTGGCCCCCAGTTCCGCTGCCCTCCTGCTCCCGACCCTGCCAACACCCACCCCCTGGCCGGACCCGCACGGATCTGGAAAGCAGAGGGGGGGGCCCTGCCGAGCTGGCCCGGGGGCGGGACGGCACCTCCGGGCGCCCGCGTCCTGCACGGGCCTGGCCAGCGCTGGGGCCCCCGGCGCGAGCCCCGGGGGCGTCGTCTCCCTCTGCCGGGCCGGCCCGCGGCCAGGCCCCCTTCCCCGACGCCCCTCATTTCCAGCCCCGGGGGCCCCCCAGGCCCTCAGGGGGTGTCGGGGACCCCGCCGGGCGCACCCCGGGGCTGGGGCAGACGCGCGGGGCCGGGTCCTCCCGCGCCGAGAGTCGGGGCCGGGCGTCCGCGCTCCTCGGAGCTTTTTGTTTGTTTTTCGGGTTTGTTCTGGGCCCCGCGCGACGGTTCTGGGAGCCCGACTTTACGATCCGCAGCCGGGACCCGAGCGAACCTCAACTTCCCGGGAGCCCGGGCGCGCCCTCCACGGGGAGGACCCCGGCTCCGGCGGGGCGCGCTCGCGGGGGGCCGGGCGACCCCCGGCGGCCCCGCGCCCGGGACCCGCGCGCCAGCGGCTCCCCCACCCGGCCCGGCGCGGCGCCGGACCCCACCCCGCGGGGCGCGCCCCCCGCCGCCCCGACCCGCGCGCCCCGCGCCGCCCCGACCCGCGCGGCCGGACCCCGGCGCCGGCTGTGCCGAGCCCGGGCAGGTGCTCCCGCCCGGGCCCCCCGCCCCGGCCGCCGGCCCCATCCGCGCCCGCCCCGGCCCCCAACTGCGCCCCGCGCACTCACCGCCGCGCGCCAGCCGAGCCGAGCCGGGAGGTCTGAGCCGCGGGCGGGCGGCGCGCGGGGCCGGGCCGGGGGCGGGGGCCGGGCCGGGCCGGGGCGGGGCGAGCTCCCCGCGCGCTTCCGGCTCCTCCCGCCCCGGCCCCCCGCCCCCCCGCGGCGCCCCCCGCCCGCGCGCCGCCCGGCCGGAGACCGCCCCCCGGGATTCTGCGCCCCCACCCCTCGGGTCTCCACTGCCCTCGGAAGACCCCCCTCACACCCCTAGCCGCGCTCGCCCCCTGCACCCCGAGTTTCAGCCCGGGGCCCTCGGGGTAAGCGCGGAGCTCCCCACTCGCCCCCTCCCAGGGGCGCCCCTTTCAGATTCTGCGCCTCCGGGCGGATCCCGCCGCGCGCCCCCGCCCTCAGCGCTTCCTCTCGCCTGAAGGCCGCGCCTCGCCTCCCCACCCTCGGGGGCCACCACCTCCTGCACCCCTCCTCCTTCCCGACCACCCGCCTGCAGACCCAGATCCCGCGCAGAGGGGCTCCCCGAAAGGCAGTTCTGGCTATGCAGGCGCATCCACACTGGCCGGGGCGCCGTGCCTTTGCGCAACCCCCTCTCTCTCTCTGGGCCTCCCTGTCCTTCCTGCAGGTGGGCACGGCGGTGCCGTCTCAGGGATGGGACGGGACGTACAGGTGTAGCCACCTTCCCGTACAGGTGTAGCCACCCTCCCTTTGGTGGTGACGGGATTTGTCTTTCCCAATGTCCTGATGGCTTTGGTCTGGGGTGGGGGTGGAGTCCACAAAGCCTGCATGGGATTAGCTCAGGGCATCTTTCCCCCTAACACAGGCAGTGGGTCCGGCGCAGATTCCCCGGTAGGTAAAACCTATCTGCTGTCCCACTGCCTCGCGGTCCCCCCGGGATGAAGGCAGCCTCTGGGTACAGTCGCTGAAAGCTCTGGGAATCAGTAACCCTGTTTCAGCATCCACTCAACACTCTGCCCTACAAGGTGCTGCCTGCTGACCTGGTAAAAGCCCATTTGCCTCCTAGGCTAAACTGCAGTCCAGGTCCAGCAGGGACCCCCGTTGCAGGGCAGTGAGGGCCTGGGGTGGCTTTGAGAACAGAGTCCATGGCCTGGGCATGGGCAGAGCCCTAATGGGGCCATCTAGAGAAGGAGCCCTCGGGGTGAGAGTGTCTCAGCTGGTGGTGGCTTCACAGATCTAGATCCAGCACCCCCCTGGCGGGCCAGCCCCTGTCCTGACCCTGAGATCCTAGAGACACAGAGACCCCAAGTTCCCACAGTAAATGGTCCCTGTTCTTCCCGCCGCCATGTTGGCAGCTACCACCAGCCACAGACATATTAATAAAGGAAAGGACGGCATTTTGAGGTCCCCCAAGCATGGGAAGTTGTCAGGTAGATGTGATCAGCGAGGCCAACGTTTTATTGTTTTTTTGTTTGTTTGTTTGTTTGTTTTTTTATACAGGCATGTTTTATTTATGTATGTATTTGTTTGTTTGGTTGGTTGGTTTATACATGCACTGGGTACAGTCTGCACGCCATGTGGGACCCTCCTCCGGTGGCCGGGGAGTAGCCGGGGATCAGCCAGGGATCGAACCGGCGCCGCAGAGGCCGCGGGCAGCTTCACAACCCAGCGCTCAACCGCTGCACCACCGGGGAGGCCCCCTTTTATTGTTTTAAACAATAGGGGAAACTGGATTATGTCCAACCTCCATCATTCTCCACTTTCAGGGTGCAAACAAGGCAGGCACGAACTGTTGTCCTCGCATTAGACCAGACACTACAGATCACAGAGAGGCCAGAGACCTGCTGAGAGACACAGAGGCCCCAAGTCTAACCTACAAACCTACCGAAAAATCTGTCAGAGCAAAACGCTCAAGAAACGCTTTTTCCAGGCACCGCCATGTGTGCATGCCCTCCCTTCTCGCTCAGCCTTCTTCCTTTCGTGTGTTCCTCCTTCTCCCTCTTCCTGCCCGTCCCTCCCCGCCTCCCTCTTGCTTTCCCTTTTTCTTTCCATCTTCCTTTCTGCAGAGGAAAAAGCAATTAGTTGCACACCTGAATTTCCTCGTTTTTAATGAGTGCAACGTCTGTGTTCATGTCTCTCCTCCAGACTGTGGCACCACCCAAAGCAGAAGCTGATTTTGCTTTTTCATCCGTCCTAAACACTTACCGCGGCTATGAGCTTGTGATTATTTATAGGCAGAACTATAAAACTAGAAGTCTTTTCAATCCCTGAAAAACCACAGAGATTGAATTTCCAACCTAAAACTTCCAAGAAGGGAAGAAAAGTAAACTCTCCTCCTGATCCTCTCAATAGTCTCAGAAAAAGCATTTGACAAGACCCAACATCTTTTTGGGGTCTTTTAGAAGAACTGGGGTGCAGGCCAGAGGTGTGGAGGGTGAGAGGATTCACCAGAGACAGAGCAGGGAGCAGCCCAGGCAGACTGACTGAAATACACTGCTGAGGGGAGCAGCGGGGAGACAGCAGAGGTCTGCTGCACCATGTGGGTTTCTCCCTGGCCCGGGATCTATCTCAGGCTGTAGCTGTGATAGGACTGAGACTCAACCCTTAGGCCATAAGGGAGGCCTGTCCAGATTTTATAAAGAATTGTTACAACTTAAAAAGACAAACAACTGAACTTGGTGGCGATGTTGACAGTGGGGCGGTGTTATGGGGCGGGTGGGGGTCGGGAGGAGTATGGGAAATTTCTATACCGCCCTCAAGTTTGCTGTGAATCTAAAAATGATCTTCTTAGACAAGTTCTGGAGATAGTTGTGTGCCACACCATGAGTGCACTTAATGCCACTAACCTGTATACTTAAAAATGGTGAAAATGGTAAATTTTATGCTATGGCTATTATACCACAATAATAAATAACATTCAGTTAAATTTTTAAAACAGCTTAATAGACACTTTTGCAAAGAAGACAAACAAAGGGTTTACACGCTCATGAAAGGAACCTCACTAGCATTAATCGCCAGGGAACTGCAACTCAAAACCACAATGACATGCCACTTCTTACTTACGATGCTAATCATTAAAAAAAGTTTATGAGGGAAAATAAGAAACGTTGGGGAGGAGGAAAAGAAATTGAAATCCTTGTCCACTGCTCGTGAGAATATAAAAAGATCAGTTGCTGCCCCACCCCTGGGCATATACACACAAAAGAAATGAAAATAAAAATGTGTCCAGAAATGGTCATAGCAAATTCTTTGCATCATTCAAAGATGCAGATACCCCAAATGTCCATCAACTGAGGAATGGCTAAACAAAATGTGGTCTGTTCATCTCACGGGAGCCAGTTATAAAGGGAAATGAAGGATGACTGGTCTAGGAGGGTGAGACCAGACTCAAAAGGCCACGTATCATATGATTCCACTTGCATGAAATTTCAGGAACACGCAAATCTATGGAGACAAGCTGATGAGCTGGAGCTGGAGGGCAGGGGAGGGAGGCGCTCCCTGCTCATGGGTTTGGGTTTCTTCAAAATGTTCTGGAAGTTCATGGTGATGGCTGTACAATATAGTGAATGATTGAAATCCCACAGGATGTGCGCCCTATTAGGGCGCTGCAGGAGGCGGCCAGTGTCCATGACATTCATGAGCAATGTCTTCCCACTGAAGACTGTGGCTGTGTGCTACTCGGGGCGGGGGGGGGGGGGGCAGTCCAGATCTGGGGAATGGGCCCTCCGAAGCCCACCCCCCACGATCACATGGGGCAGGCAGAAAGGGAGGGGCTTCCTCCAGGTGTTTTCTGCAAGGGGCAGAAGTGACAGCAGCCAGCTTGCTTGAGGAATGCAGAGCAGGATCCCATTTTTTTGTGAAAAGGGAAAAAAAAAAAATACACACCTACCTGGAAAAAAGTTTTCTCATGTTTTCAAGCATAAAGAGCACTGCTGTCATCTCCGAGGGCTGAGGATGGGGGATGCTTTCTCTCCTTCTCCTCTCCGTCTTCTGACCTTCCAAGAACAGACACAAATTGTTTGCTTCAAAAACTAATTTTCAAACACAGGAGCCCCGTTGCCAGAAACAGCCTGCCCTGGCTGATCTGTGCTATTCCTAACAATGACTCTGGAAGCTGATGTTTCCACAACACCTTTGACATTTCCAAAACACGCTTCCCGTGAGCATCACAAGATTTGTGCCCTCGGAAGCCTGACCCGCAGGGTGCTTGCCACTGAGTAACACAGATGGGGAAACTGAGGCCCCGGGGGACGAGAGGCTTATCCTGGCCGGAGGGAGCCCTTTGTTTCTGCTGCTGCCAAGATGGAGCTGAAATGGGGTGAGTCTGGGGGCGGAGAAAGGCTTGGTTGAATTCCCAGATGTAGCCAATAAAAACACAAGACGCCAAATTAGATTTGAATTTCAGATAAACGGCAAATGACTGTTGCGTCTCAGTGTGTCCCGGATCCTACAGACTGGGAATATATCCCCAATAGTGCCCACGACACGCTACAAAACGTCACTCGTGGTCTAACACTCACATTGACCTGGGTGGCTCCCGGGCCATCTCGCCATGCGCCCGCCCACCTGCCCTGGCGGTGGCCTGTGGAGGAGGCCCGAGTCACAGCAAGTCCCGGATCCCCACCCTGGGCAAGAGCACCCACAGCCGGCCGGCAGGTGAAGGCCAAGGTGAGCTTCCGGGTTCCACAATTCCTTGGGGGGCCCGTCGCCACAACAGCCGGGGAGGAGAGGTGGACCTTTCCAGCCCAGGCCGAGGACATGCTCACCTGCTTGAAGGGAAAGCAAGCCGCAGGGAAAACATGTCCTCGGGGGAGAGGCCTGACCCCTTCATAACAGCACTCAGTGCCAGGCTGTGTGCCCGTGGTTCTCTGCCAAGACACCCAACTGCAGCAATCCGGACGACGAGAATGAACCCCCACTACAGAAATACAATGATGACAGTGATGGGGAACACTGATGGAGCCCCACTGGGTGCCACATCCTGGAGAAAGCACTTTTATATTCAGCGCCTCATTTTCTTTTTTTTAATAGGTTTATGCATACAAAAACCGGGGTACAGACCAGAGAGCACCTCATTTTCTCCTTACAGAATCCATCTTGTTTTACAGATGAGAAACTGAAGCCCCGAGCTGTGTAGATGGGTGAACCGGGCGAGGTGACTACAGGGGTTATCACCCAACCTTTTCACTCTCTCAGCCGATGTATCCTGGTGCCAGGCCATACTGGGGTAACAAAGTAAAAACAGGGTGGTGGTGCAGGGATTAAGTCTCAGTGCTGTCAAGCTATAGGCAGCCACTGTGGCCAGGGAGGTGACCCACATGGCGTAGCAGACCTCTCCGGTCTCGCCTGCTGCTCCCCTCAGCAGTGTGTTTCAGTCAATCCGCCTGTTCTGTTCCCCACTCTGTCTCTGGTCAATTCTCTCACCCCCTGAACCTCTGGCCTACACCCCAGTTCTCATATGAATAAATAAATAAAATCTTTTTTTTTTAAAGATTTATTTATTTATTTATACAAGCACTGGGTACAGTCAGAAGCGCAGGAGGGTGAGAGAATTCATCAGAGACAGAGCGGGGAGCAGAACAGGCAGACTGACGAAACACACTGCTGAGGGGAGCAGCGGGCGGCAGGAGAGGTCTGTAGCGCCATGTGGGACCCTCACCTGGTGGCCGGAGATCGAACCGGTGCTGCAGAGACTGCAGGCAGCTTCACAACCCAGCGCTCAACCACTGCGCCACCGGGGAGGCCCTAAAATAAAATCTTTAAAACAAAAACAAAGTAAAAACAGGGTCCTCCCTGCCCTGGTGTTTATGTTCTGCAGGGCGTGGGGGAGACAGACCCTAAATCAGCAATGAGTGAGCACCCTGAGACTTGGGGGTCATTGCTAGCTCTTTCTCTCCCTTGAAGGCTCCAAGAAACGTGTCTTCCAGTGACACCGAAGATCATCATTCTCTGCACTCCCCTCACAGGCCTGGGACGAGGAAAGTGTGTGTGGGCAGAGAATATACCCAGAATCCTATTTATTTAACAAATGATGACACGGTACACCAGGCGTTGCTCTCCCAGTAACCGTAGGAGAAAATTAACATCATCTCTACTTTATGGATGTAGCAGTTGAGGCCCAGAGAAGTGAAGCAAGTTGCCAAAGGTCACACAGCTAGTACCTGGCGGCAGGGGAGTTTGAACCCACCCTGCCTGGCGCCAAGTCCACGTGCAGCCACTGCGCTCTGGGTTTGTTCTTGGAGCTTAGAACCTTCGAGATCACCAGATCTACGTCTTTCAGACGGTTGAACCCCAAGAGCATTTTGCTTTGACGTATTCTCTGACCAAGCCACAACCCACAAATTAGAAAGAAACAGTTTTGTGGAGTTGAAACAAGCCAGTGCCCTCCCTAGTCTGGAGCATCCCCCAGAACAGCCAAGGTCTCCATGCAGGCCCCACCACTCACTCGGGCACCCCAAGGTCCCTCAGGTATCCCAGACACCAGTGTATCTTCCCCCACACCTCAGAAGGGACTTCCTCCTATGGGGTTTCTCTCAGGCTCGCTTTTGCTGAGCTGTTTCCTGAAACTTGAGCCTGAAAGCCAATGTTTGTCCCTCATGCTGGGCCACCTGCCACCAGCTGCAAAAGGCAAATCAAGGCCAGTTTCTCTTTCTTCTTTTTTTTTTATTTATTTATTTATGCACACAAGAGTTAGGGTACAGGCCAAAGGTGCGGGGGGGCAGGGTGTATGTGAGAGGATTCACCAGAGACAGAGTGGGGAGCAGAACAGGCAGACTGACTGAAACACACTGCTGAGGGGAGCAGCAGGGAGACAGGAGAGGTCTGCTGCTCCATGTGGGTGAGCTCCCTGGCCAGGAATTGAACTCGTGCTGCCATGGCTGCGGATTGCTGAAGTGCTGAGACTGAACCCCTTGTGCCACCAGGGAGGCCCCCAGTTTCTCTTTCAGCCAGAAGGAGAACGTTGCCCCGGCTTGTGCATGTGGGTCCAGGAAAGTCTGGAAATGCCCGACCGCTAGGGTCTGACGTGATCTGAAAGTGGCCAGCCACGTCCCTGGGCCTGGATTTGGGGAAGCAAAAGTGATGACTTCAAGTCTGGATTGGGGCCTGGACCAAAGTCCCTTTCATGACTCCTCCTATCTGCAGGCCCTCAGCCACTCGCTCCTGCCACCAGACCCTTCCATTTGCTCAGCAGCCAGGCCACCTTTCAGTGCAACACCTCGCCTGGCACATCCCCAGGCCTCCTGGCTATTCTTCTTATTGTGTTGCTGTTGTCAGTACGTTCCCCTTCTATCAAAAGTCCACAAGGCCTGTGGGGTGCCTCAATTTGTTTCTGGAATCATGTTTTGATCTGCTAGCAGCGGTGCAGCTCTGTGATAAGAGAATAATAGGCCCAGCTGAGCAAGTGCACTCGTGACGCAAGCTGCTCCCCCCGCCGCTTCCTTCCCCAAGAAATGTAACCCCCATTTTATAAATGATGTCCCAACCAAGGTGCATGTTTTGCCACTTGTGTCAGAACCAGATTAGAAGCTGAGGTTGGACTGCAGATAAAGGAGCACCTCTAACTCACTTCTGCTCCAGGCCCTGGTCCGTCTGGGTTGCAGGCGTGCATGGAACCAGCTTCTGCCACCTGGGCGCTCGCTCACGCCTGATAATGCAAGAGGTCTGGGGGCTGGGATAGAAAGGCCAGTGTGTGGAAAAGCTTTGGGATCAGGACCCGGAAGGGACTCCAGCCCCAAAGGTTTTGAGTAGCTAAAGAGGAAGCAAGGGGCCTCCCCGGTGGCGCAGCAGTTGAGCGCTGGGTTGCGAAGCTGCCCACGGCCTCTGCGGTGCCGGTTCGATCCCCGGCTGCTCCCTGGCCACCGGAGGAGGGTCCCGCATGGCGCGCAGACCTCTCCTGCCGCCCGCTGCTCCCCTCAGCAGTGTCCTTCGGTCCTTCTGCCTGCTCTGCTCCCCACTCTGGCTCTGGTGGATTCTCTCACCCTCTGGCGCTTCTGACTGTACCCAGTGCTTGTATAAACAAAACAAACAAACAAATAAATAAATAAGTAAAACATGCCTCTATAAAAAAAAATAATAATAAATAAAGAGGAAGCAAAGGAGGAGCAAGGAGAAGTAAACTGGACTCACAGTCATTTCTAGAACCCACACAGAGATGCCCACATCATAAGCAGGTTGTGAAACAACAGAAACGAGATTTTGGCTGGCCATCAGATGTGTGGCATCAAGGGGGGAGCAAAGAGTCCCCTGTGCCCCCAGATGCTCACGTAGGGAGCCCTCCCCTCCACCACTCCCAGCCACAATCTGGGAGGTGATTGCTTTTTGACCAGGGGATTCCACACTGGGGATTCACCCCCCAAAGTCCTTCCACCTGTGTGTGTGTATCCGCAGAGACCCACAGAGGAGACAATGGCTGTAGGAAGGAGCCAGATAGACAGTGAGCTCCTGTGCCATCAGGAAGGAGGAAGAAATAGCTCCGGAGGTCAAGTTATGGTAAACAGCCTACAAGATCCTCAAGTGCAAAAAACACGTAGTAGAATGGACAGAACTGAGCCCCCGGCATGGCACGGGGTGTTAAGATCTGCAGGGGGCCTCCCCAGTGGCCCAGCTGGAGCACTGGGCTTTGAAGCTGTCCGCAGCCTCTGCAGCTCAGGTTCGATTCCCGGCCGGCCGGCCAGGGAGAAACCCACATAGCACTGCAGACCTCTCCGGCCTCGCCCGCTGCTCCCCTCAGCAGTGTCTTCTGTCCGTCTGCCTGTTCTGCTCCCCGCTCTATCTCTGGTGAATCCTCTCACCCTCCCGCACATCTGGCCTGTACCCCAGCTCTTGCATAAATAAATAAATCTTAAAAAAAAAAAAAAAAGACCTTCAGGGTCTGACTGAAGGTCACACCAAGCAGTGGGGATGAAGCCACTGGCCAAACCCACAGCCTTTCTTCTTCAGTGATATGGAATAGAATCGAATGGAACCGTATAGAACAGAAGACAACATGAGCTGGATAGCTTTTCTTACAACAAGCATCCTGCGTTACATGCCAGCATCCGTGTGTTTTGGGTTACAAGGCAAAGCCAATTTTGCATTTGGTTTGTAGCTAAAAAAAAAAATAATAATAATAAAGTCTGAAAATCCTCGAAGCGGAATAGATCTAAAAGAAAGAAAGGCCCCAAACAACAAAGGGTGGTCTCCGAGCAGGAGGGGGCAGCGGGCAGGAGCTTTATTTTATACAATTCTGTACTATTTGGATTTTTTTTTTTAAACAATGAGCCCATATTGCTTTGCAATAAAATAAAGACCTTTTAAACCTCTTAGAAAAAATAAACATCCTTGCCTCAGGCTCCAGGAAAGGGGCTGTGTTGTTTGAGCCCGTCAACAGGTTTTAGGAAGTGAAAAAGACCAAATCCCTGCCCCGAGGGCTCTGCCTCCCCTGGGGGCTTCCAGGGCCTGCCAGGTTTTCTCCACCCTCCTTCTCTGCCCTCCAGAAAGCCTCTGGATCATCCAAAACGGAAACAAGCCTTAAGATGTCAGTCTTCATTTTCGAAAATGGAACAGGCGCCCCAGTTGCAGGGCTGGACTGGCGGCCTGGGCCCTGGGGATGCAGCTGGCAGCTGGGGCGTGGCTGGACGCCCCTCACCGTGGGCGGGCCTGTTTTCCTGCCACACAGAACGATGTGTGATGCTATAGACCCTGGGGGAAATTAATGGACCTCGGGCCCAGGCATCTCTGCGAGCAGACATTGTGATTTCAGCTCAGCATTATATCATAAATATTTTCCATCTTGATAAAGGGCTCTCATTACTCATTTTTATAACAGCCTAAAGAATCTGCCCCCCCACCACACACGAGTCACACCCCACGATTTCCTATAATAGACATTGTTCGGTATTTGGGTTTTTTCTTTTTTTAGGGTTAGCTCCTTGGGCAATTCCCAGAAGTGTGATGTCTGGAAGGAAAGCAAAGGCCCTTCCAGGCCCCCAGCCGCTGCCAGGGTGCTTTCCTAAAGGGCCGGGAACCCACGACTTCCTGAGGAACTGTGGCTGGGTGATTCAGTCACCGCCATCTCTGCAGCAATGCAGGGAAGAGAAGGGTTTCCTCTCCCCACGAGGGCACACAGGGGAGTGTACCCCTGAACGGGCCTCAGGACTCGAGAGGGTATCTCTTCATGTCCTTTTGTTATAGGACAGGGAGAGGGTCAGCCCAAACCCCGCAAACCTGCCTATTCTAAATGGGTTCTGTCATCCGCCGCATCAACACAAAACACATGAGACTTTAATGGGAAGGAACTTTAATAAAACTAGGAAACAATACAGGTAAGGCAAAGAGTCTAGTTTCTAAATGAAGCACCCAAAGTTACCCGTCCCCTCGTGGGTAAAACCCCATCCATATGGGATCGGCCCAGAACAAGGCCCCAAAGCCTGCCACAAGTCTAAAGCATCTTCCAGTGGGGACCCACAGAAAAGGGTCACAAACAACCGGACAAGCCCGGAAGGAAAAGAGCAAAATCAACATCAAGATAAAAGCTGCCATTGTCACCTCCCCACGGGTCTCACCCACATCTGTGTCACCCAGTCCACGACCAAAAGACAAGCGCAGTTTCTTTACGTGTCTCGAGGCTCCATGCGCCTCCTCCAGGTCTCCTGGCTCCATCCTGCTTCCTTCCTCAGTCTCTTCTGCAGCTTCTCCTCTTCCTGCTCAGCTCCACCCTCCCTTGGGTGGGGCAGGGAACCTCCCCCTTTCCTGGGGACCACCCTGTTACACTTTCACCTCGGAGACCTGGACCCCAGGCCCACAGCCGAAAGCCAGGGCTGGGAAGTGGGCTTTTTTCCTGAATTACACACTGCGGACTTTGCGAGTAGGCCCTGGCCACGAGGAGTGTGGCCTGGAGGACGTGGTGCACGGTGCCTCAGTTCGTTTGAGTGGCAGGAACGCCGTGCCATAAGCTGGGAAGCTTATAAACAGCAGACATTGATTTCCTCCAATCCGGAGGCTGGGACTCCAAGGTCAAAGCTCTGGTAGGTTTGGTGTCTGATGAGGCCTGTTTGCTGATTCTTAGACAGCTTTCACATGGCGGGAGGGGTGAGGGAGCTCTCAGGCCCTTTTATAAGGGCACTAATCCCCTTCATGGGACCTTCCCACTCCTTTGGTGACCGAATCACCAAAGATCAGTGAGCAGAAGGGGGTGTCATGCAAGGCTCCTCCCTTCTCTGGCCTCTGACCCTGGACACGTCACATGGGGTCAAGCATGTGACCGGCCTCAGAACCCCTTGGAGCCCAGCTGCTGGCCTTTGTTGGTTTTGTAGTCAGAAGGCCCTGCTTCCACTCTGACTCTGGGGCTGTGTGGTCTGAGGCAAGCTGGGCAACCTCTCTGAGCCGCTGCGCCAACTCTGAAAAGTAAGGATGACAATGAGGCCAAACATCCGGGGCATTTCAGGCAGAGGGAACAAGAGCAAGGAGGTGGAGCCTGCAAGACAAGTCTGGGGACTCAATGGCCAGGGTGGGGAGGCAGAAGTTCTGGGAGAACTTCTTAATGAGCACTTGCCAGGTTGACGGCTGGGAACACAGAGGCCCACGTGCGGGGATTTTTGTCCATGTGGTTCACTGCCTTATGCCCACAGCTGGTAGACAGTAGCATCCCAAGCGTGGGTTGATGGATAAGTGAATGAGCGAATGAATGAAGGAGTAAGTGAACCACAGAGTGAGCGACTCCAGGGATAAGTAATGCTTCTGGAAGTCGTGTTAGCAGAGTGGCTGGGAAGGAGATGCATGCAGAGGAGAGGCGGGCTCTCTAAGGCCTTGGAGAGACAGCCAAGGTCAAGTGTGAACCTAGGGTAACAGGGTGGTCCCCAGGAAAGGGGGAGGTTCCAGGTTCCCTGCCCCACCCAAAATGGAGGGTGGAGCTGAGCAGGGAGAGAAGAAGCTGCAGAGGAGACTGAGGGAGGAACGAAGCAGGATGGAGCCAGAAGGAGCCCTGGAGGAGGCGCATGGAGCCGAGAGACATGTGAAGAGACTGCGCTTGCCTTTTGGTCGTGGACTGGGTGACACAGATGTGGGTGAGACCCGTGGGGAGGAGACAGTGGCAGCTTTTATCTTGATGTTGATTTTGCTCTTTTCCTTCCGGGCTTGTCTGGTTGTTTCTGACCCTTTTCTGTGGGTCCCCACTGGAAGATGCTTTGGACTTGGGGCAGGCTCTGGGGCCTTGCTCTGGGCCAATCCCATTTGGATGGACTTTTACCCACGAGGGGACGGGTCACTTTGGGTGCTTCATTTAGAAACTAGATTCTTTGCCTTTCCTGTATTGTTTCCAAATTGTATTAAAGTTCCTTCCCATTAAAAGCTCATATGTTTTGTGTTGATGCGGTAGATGGCAGAACCCATTTAGAATAGGCAGGTTTGCAGGGTTTGGGCTGCCCCTCTCCCTGCCCTGTAACAGGCCATTCCAGGCAGAGTGCACTGCGTAGGCAAGACTGTCAGGTGGACACCTGTCTGGAGTTTGGAATGACTGGGGCGTAAGATGGAGGTGGGCATAGGGAGCAAGTGGCCAAGAACGTGGGTGACAGGGCAAAGGAGGCATGTGCTGAGTGACACCCCTCCCCCACACTCGCCAGACCAGAGGAACAGGAAGCGATCATGGGGGGTGGGGGGGGGACTCCCTGTGGTGCGAGGGGTTAAGACACAACCTATGAAGCTGTCCACAGCCACTGCAGCACAAGTTTGATCCCCCGGACGGCCAGGGAGCTACCCACATGGCACAGCAGACCTCTCCTGTCTTGCCCACTGCTCCCCTCAGCAGTGTATTTCAGTCAGTCCACCTGTTCTGCTCCCCACTCTGTCTCTGGTGAATGCTCTCACCGCCCCCCTCCCCGCATCTCTGGCCTGTACCCCAGCTCTTGTATGCATAAATAAATAAATAAAAAAAAAAGAGAGATGTGGGCCGGATCCTGAGGATCAGCCTATGTCGCTGCATGGGGGACGCCCAGGCAGGCAAAGTGCAGCACGAGAAGCTTGAGAGTGGGCATCTGAATGGCCACTTTAGACGGGAGGCCCCCCACAGAAGCGAGAGCAGGACAGGACAGGAATGTCCATCACAGCATCGTTCACAATAATCAAAAGGTGGAAACGCCCAAATGTCCATCAGCAGACAAGGAGCAACAAAGCGTGGCCTCTCCACCCCCCGGCTGTGATTCGGTCGCAGGAGGAAAACAGTCGGACACGGGCTGGACACGGAGGAGCCGGAACCCACGATGCTCAGTCAAAGCCAGATGCGGCGGGTCCCAGGGTGTGCGATCCCATTTCTATGAAACGTCCAGAACCGGCCACCCAGTTCAGAAAGCAGGTTAGAGATCGCGTGAGCAGTAGGGGGGCAGGGGATCAGAGGTAATGGCTGAGGGTACAGGACTTCTTTTCAAGAGGGTGGGCACGGCCCGACCCCCCGCAGTGGCGGCTCTACCTCTCTCTATAGGAGCGCTACATACGAAAAGTCTCTCAGGAATCCACCGAGTGGGAGAACCGCAGGGTAGGTGAATGCTAGCTCCCCAAAACAAAAAGAGGCAGAGGGGACTACTCCCCAGGCAGAGGCCCCGTGCTCCAGGGGGGGACAAGTCACTCCACCTCCCAGAATGTCAGTTTCCTTATCTGTAAAATGGGCCCCTCAGTGTCGCCATCTGCTAGGGCAGAAGGGATGATGAAGGAGAACACTGTCCTCTGTGCTGCCCGGTGTCCACGCTCCGTGGACCTTAGTCATTGGACCTTGAACTCTGGTCGTGTCTCCTTCCTGCCCGCCTCTTCCTCCTACCACGGAAGCCTCCAGAGCCCCCTTTCCGGGATCCAAGTAGTCCCTTGAACTCTGTAAAGATGGTGCAGGCTGGCCTGGCCTGGGAAGGAAACAAACACCTTCACTGTTGTCTCAGCTCAGCTCCTACCATCATCCCAGGGGCCCCTCAGTCATGGACAGTTTCAAGACACAAGATGACCCCAGAGGTCTGCAAAGGGGTCCCCACAATCACCACCACTTAGAACTTTCAAATCTGGGGCTCACTACTCCTGGTGGCTCTGCAGACCTCACGAAAAGCAAAGAGAAGCTGGCACTGACCCTGCAAAATAATCCAGCCCGGGTGGGATGGGGTGGTGGTGGAGCCCCACAATGAAGCAAGTGTGTGAGGAGCTGGTCTGTGCACAATGGCCCCTCAGAAACCTGTCCCCGGGGGAAAACAGAGGATCTCTATCGACATGGCCTAAGAAAGAAATGTCTGTATTCTTTTAGGACCTGCCCCCCAAGGCTCCAGGCCAAGAATGTGCAGTGCAGCATCTATTAAGTTTCTAAAATTATGCCTAGGTTGGGGGGGGGGGGGTGGCCAGGATGAGGGACAGGAAAGGATGTGGCGGGCAGGCGGGCAGGAAATCTTTAATCGGGCTCCTTGCACCCAGGCCGCACGGTGAACAGTGGGAAGGGCGTGCCTCCCCGGCAGATGTCACACTGACCTCTGGGAATCAAATGGCCTTCTGTGCCCAGCCTGCGCACTTGACTGTTTTTACACATTGCTGCCGTGTCTTCCCAGATGGCTGGAGTTTTCCTTGGATCGAGAGAGTTGGGAGGATGAAGATGGTGCCCTCGGGCAGTTTGAGGAGTAAATGAAAAGAAGCTCCTGGGGGTCCATTTCAAGAATTGGGAACAGGGCTGCTGTGTAAGGTTGTGCAGGTCGTGCACTGCACAACTGCAGCGGGTGCTCTTCTCAAATACAGTCAAACTGTGACCAGCCCGTGCTGCCATTCAAGGTGGCCTGGCGTGGACCAGCAGGGGACCAGTTGGCTCATGGGACCCAGGCCTCACTCGTGGGTAGAGCTGGAGGGACATGAATCAGTGGCCCATCTGCAGGTGGGGGGCCAAAGCAAAACTGCATCACAAATGTCAATCCTGATTGAAATACTTAGGAGCCCCCCCCCACCCCAACACACACACACACACATGATCTAAAGGGGAAGGGGAGAAAGGAGTCAAGGGGGTAGGAGTCTCCCAGCGGGCCGTGTTCCTCCCAGATGCAGTTGCCAGAGAGAATAAAGGAGACCGAGTTACATCTGGAGTCAGATCGACAATGAACAATTTTTTTAGCATACGTATGTCCCACATACCGCATGGAGTAGACTGACACGCAAAAATTAGCTGCTGTTTGCCTGACTCAAATGTAACTGGGAATCCTCCATGTGTACCTGCTAAGTCTAGCAACACCCCCGCCCAGGGCAGGCCTCTGAACTCCTGGCACCCACCAGGACCTGGAAATAACTACCAGCAGCTAATCAGGAAAGCACCCCCAGCCCAGACTTTCGGCTGCTGTGCAGTGGGCAGGATTCAAGGTCTGCTGGAGAGAGGCCCATCCCCCAATGCACCATCGTCACCGCCTTCTTCGTCCCCCCACCCCCGCCTCTGATATTGCCAGCTGTACCCCTAAGAGGTTTCTAGGCAGGTGGGTGCCCAGCAGGGCCACAGGGTGGCCAGGAGTTCCAGGAACTGCCCACGCCGCCACCGAAACCCGAGCGGGAAGCTTGCGCAAGGCTGTGGGCATGCTGGGCCTCCTTCCCAGGTCTCACCTGACTTCTCACCCCTGCAAGGACCCGCAGCTGGCCTGGAACAGGGCCTCAGTCTGGGCCCCCACCTCCGGCCGGAATGTTCGGCCCCTTTCCTCCCACTCTGCACAGCACCTTCTGTTCATAAGGAAGCCCTTCCTGGGCCGGGCGCGTCTCCTGGCTCTACCGACACTGGGAGTGCCCATCGCGCCTCTCCAGCAAGTCAGACAGGGCGCCCGGCTGGTGCTCTGTGAGCCCGGAGCGGCAGCAGCCGTGGGCATGGTCTCCTTCATGGGAGGTGGGGTCAGCCTGGTGGGGTGGGACTCAGGCCTGAGCTGCAAGACTTCCCAGCAGTCCTGGGCTTTCTGGAAGGCAAGGAGGCCCTCAGGCAACTCCGGGATCTCTGTGGGAACAGAGGGCTGACCTCTCCTGGGGCCACCTGGGGCCACAGAAACTGCAGGTGGGTGGAGCAGCCGCCGCCACTCACGGGCACAGGAACCTGATGGAAAGTTTTCCATGGCCCAGGCAGCAGGACCTGGGTCCTAGGCCCACAGAGAGTCCCGGTAGACAGCAGAAGGGTCCCTTCTGCCCCCTCTCTAAATTGGCCATCCCTTCCCCCCACAACTTCTCTTCTTGGGAGGGGTCCAAGGAGGGAATGGGCGGCACAGGGATCGAGTCTGCCTCTCCGGGAACAAGTCCACTCTCTCCACCAAAGACCAGAGGCCTATCTCAGGGCCTTCCTGTGGCTCCTGAAGACATGTGGGCTCCCTCCCCCATCACCCAGAGTTCTGTTCCCTGGAGGGGCACTTGTCCCTGCAAAAACCATCACTTCTGGGGGTAAATGGTCTATTTCTCTCTCTTTTTCAAAAAAGATTTATTTATTTACGCATACAAGAACTGGGGTGTAAGCCAGAGGTGCAGGGGGGAAGGTTGAGAGGATTCACCAGAGAAAGCGTGGAGCAGAACAGGTAGATCTACTGAAATTCACTGCTGAGGGGAGCAGCGGGGAGAAAGGAGAGGTCTGCTGCGCCATGTGGGTCAGCTCCCTGGCAGGCTGGGGATTGAACTCATGCTGCAGAGGCTGGCGATAGCCTGATAGTACTGTGTCTTTAACCCCTGCACCATCAGGGAGCCCCAAATGGTCTATTTCTTGCCCTCAGGTTTTTGTCTCCACTTCTGATCTCTGTGGGGTGGACAGGGCAGGATGCTCAGCTGGGCAGAGACTAGAGCTGCCACGTCATCTGGGGGCATGCACGATGCAACCAGGTGCCAGGTGTCTGAGCTGCCCTCTCCTAGTCATCTGAGTGAGCGGGTCACAACCAAGATGGAAGTGTTAGACCTGTTCTGCCTGTTTGGACCTACCTGCTGGAAGGCTCTGTGATTCACGTTCTCCATGCCAGCTGCCAAGTGCAGGAGTGCAGGGCCCTGCAGATCCCAGCCGAGCTCCTGGGGGAGCCTCCGAAGGGGAAGGCAGTCAGGGAAAACTTCCAAGAGGAAGCAGCGCTGGTCAAAGCAGAGTCCAATAGGGGAGGAGCAGGAAGGTCACTGTCACAGAGGACCTGAGATGGAAGGTATGGTCATGTGCAGACTCAGCAGGAGGGTGATGGTGGGGAGGGAGACTGGGGGTCTGGGCAGGGGGAAGGAGAAGATCAGGCTGGTGGACCGAGGACACAGGGGAGGCTAGAGGACAGGCTGAACAGAGGCACTCCCATCCCTAACACGGGCAGTCTGGCACGGCCGCGTGCTGCCAACGACTCTGGGCATAGCCACCTCACTCACCCAACCTGTCTCCTCATCTCTGAAATGGGAACGAGGATGGAGATGAAGGCCACCACTCTGTGGGGTCCCTGTGCTCGCTGCCAGCCCCTGGGATTTGAATCGTCACCCCTTTGCCTGCCCATCTCATTCATTCCCATGACATGTTTGGGGGGAAAACAAGGCAGGAAAATCCCTGGGGCCTGGGACAGTGGGGAGGGGGAGAAAGGACTCCTGCAGCCCTATCTGGCCTGCATCTGAATGGCCTGAAAAACAACCTGATGGCAGGGCCAACCTGGTGGTTCAAGGGGTTAAGACGCAGCACTATGAAGCTGTCCACAGCCTCTGCAGCATGAGTTCAATCCCTGGTCCAAGAGCCACCCACATGGCGAGTAGACTTCTCCTGTCTCGCCCGCTGCTCCCCTCAGCAGTGTGTTTCAGTCAGTCTGCCTGTTCTGCTCCCCATCTGTCTCTGGTGAATCCTCTCACCCCCCACACCTCTGGCTGAACCCCAGTTCTTTTTTTTTTTTAAAGATTTATTTATATAAGCACTGGGTACAGTCAGAAGCGTGGGAGGGTGAAAGAATTCACCAGAGCCAGAGTGGGGAGCAGAACAGGCAGACTGATGAAGTACACTGCTGAGGGGAGCAGCGGGCACAGCAGGAGAGGTCTGCATGTCATGTGGGACCCTTGCCGGCGGCCGGGGATCAAACCCGTGCTGTAGAGGCTGCAGGCAGCTTTGCAGCCCCACGCTCAACCACTGCGCCACCTGGGAGGCCCTGTACCCCAGTTCTTGTATGCATAAATAAATCAATCATTAAAAAAATAATAAAATCAAACAAAAAGGAAAATAGCATTCAGTGTCGGTGCTGTGATTTATCACCATATTAAAAAAAAAAGCAAACTGGTAGAAAGTCAAGCCCTCCTCGTGCGTGCGTGTGTGTGTGTGTGTGTGTGTGTGTGTACTAGTTAATAAAAAATATCTATTTGGTCTTTGCCTAGGGAGGATACCAAAGCCCTTGGAATTTCCTGAGTGATAACAGTCTTTTTTTTTTTTTAAAGATTTATTTATTTATGCATATAAGAACTGGGGTATAGGCCAGAGGTGTGGGTGAGAGGATTCACCAGAGACAGAGTGGGGAACAGAACAGGCAGACTGACTGAAACACACTGCTGAGGGGAGCAGCGGGTGAGACTGCAGAGATCTGCTGCGCCATGTGAGTAGCTCCCTGGCAGGCTGGGGATCAAACTCATGCTGCAGAGGCTGCTGATAGCTTCATAGTGCTGTGCTTAACCCCTTGTGCCACCAGGGAGGCCCTATCTGGCAATTTTCTGGAGGGAGAATAAAAAGAGGAAGGCTGAGAGTCCTCTGCCTCACCTAGTGGGCCTACCCTTTAAACATCTCCCCACTCCCTCGAGGAGTCATGCTAATGTCTCCTTTCCGGCAATGGTTCCCTCATGCACGAGCCTTTACTAAAGCCTGTCTGGTTCAATATATCTAACATTCTCTGGTGAATTCCTTCCTTAGAGGGCGAAGGACCCACTCTTTGAGACCAGGACCTAGAACACGTGTATCTTTTATAATAACTGTAATAGTAATAGTAAAGATAGCACTTGCCTGATTTCTGAGAATCATTCTAGCAAATTTATCAAATATGAGTGAGGTGTGGGGAACCCCAGAATTTGTTGGTGACTAGGCAGAAGTGTGGCTAGCTTGGGGATCCCATTTGTGACTCACATCCGAACTGGAGGCAGCCTTCTGGGACTGAGACTTTAGTCTAGAAATTTGTGCAAACGCTGGTTGTTGTCAGAAGTGGAGTGTATTCCATGGATTCTTCCAGACTGTGGTGCCTGGAGTGAGCTGACAGTAATGGTTTATCTTCCTGGGACTGGATCCAGGTGACACCCTAGAATCCTGGTCAGTGGGCTATTTCTGGGGGCTGCACAGGGCTTATGGATATGAATATGTGGGTAGTGAACCCAATATCAGGACGGGTTCAAAGGAAGGAGTCCCATTTGGTATTATTAGCTGAAACCCAGCACCCCAAAGGCCCTGAATGTCATGGGAAGGAATGGGCGCTTAATTTTCTTGATGGGAAGTTGCCAACTCAAACCCTTCAGGAGCTAGTCCAGCAACAGAATCAGGAGAAATGGGTATAACTAGGACCACAAGGTGTTCTTAGCACTTTCCCACTTTCAAAGATGATGGGGGCAAAGAGGGCCGTTTCTATTCTGTAAAAGAATCATTGGTACAAGAGTGGAATATAATGAATTAATCCACAACCTCCTGTTAGTTAACAGACAATAGAGAGTGGTGGGGACTGGGGCAAACTGGTTACCAAGGAAACACTAAAGGTTATGAAGGCACTGACGTGGCCCTGTCTACATTCCCCTGAGCAGTTGATGTTCTGGCACACGACTCTCCACCTGTGACTTGTGCCTGAAGTTTTTCTCTTGGGCAAATCAGCAGTGCCAGGAGTTAGTACCAGATACAACCCTCCCCCCACAGCAGACAGGAGAGTTTCCCCATGCCTCAGGCAGCATGACCTTGAGGCACATTCCACAGAGTTTCGCAGAGGTCCCCAGAGGGATGAGCCCCAGCTGCCCACAGAGGTGAAGAGGACTCACTGCCAGCCAGTCTCCTGCGTTCACTCCTCCTACCCTGCCTCTTTGCCCCATTCCCCATCATTGCTTTCTGGGATCCTCTCCATGACCCCCCACCCCTCCACCCCCTCACCCCCAGGAACAAACCACTCACATCCAGATCCTGGTCTCAGAGCCTGCTTCTGGGGCGACCGAATCCAAAATAAGAGACCAACTGAGAAGGCAGGGCCGGTATCACAAGACCTTTCAACTTTTTCAAGAGAAACCAGAATCCAATTTCCTGTGAAACCTTCCAAGATTTCAATGCCAGCTCAAATTAAACAATACAAAACAAAATTAAAAAAAGAACAAAACAAAATGTGTCTCCGGACCCCTCCAACCCTCCACCTGCCATTCAAAAGCTGTTGGTGGCAGGCCTGGAGGGGCACAGAGAGCTTTCGAGGGGACGCGGTCAGAGGGGCATGATAGCAACCCACCCTGGTGGCCTGGGTGGGGATAAGCGGAGGAGGCCCTGAGGTAGGCCAGGGTTACAGTCTGTTTATAGGACCCCAGCTGGAAGCATCTGGAAGGCGCAGTGTGGCCACCCTTAGGCTGGCTGTAGACCCAGAATAAACAATCAGCCTGAATGCTTTTCCAAACACAGACCCTAGAGCCACCCCCGCCAGGCCGGGTGGGGAGAAATCCCAGGACCCCTCCATCCGCCTGACATCGTAGCTCAGGCCCAGGAAAAACAAACTCAGGGAGGCCTGAGCACCCAGGGAGGAGGTCCTCGTGAGAGAGCCACTTCTAGGCCCCACACTTGGGAACTGCTTCTTAATTCTGTGCAGATGGAAGAGGCTGTCTTTACAGATTCCCTCTCCCCACACTGCCCCCTTCTTTCCTTGTGCAGTGAAAACAAAAAGGGTGTCTCTCGAGATTGCTTTTGCACCATTTCACATGGCTATTTTAAGGAATCACTTTTCTGCTGCCTTTTCAGAATTTAAATACGAATACAGAGTGTTGAGAGTAAAGGCAGATGATGTCAAATTTCAGTTCTGTGTATTTATTGTTCTACAACCAGCCCAACCCTCCATGCCTGTTCTAAACTGTTAATAAGTTTAGTAGATTTTAAGTTGAAACTATATTCCCTGGGAGTGGAGGAGAAGAAATTCCTGACAAGTGACTTTTAACAGGACCCTAGAAGCCATATTTCATATAGTGTTAGCTTGATTAATCTTCAGTGTGACCCAAAGAGTTGATTAGCATTGTACCAGTAAGCTAGCTTTTGGCTATAAGGGACAGAAACCTACATCAAAGGGGATTTGGGGTTCATGTAGTTGGGAAGTTCATGGTAAGGATGTCAGGTATGGCTGGATCCAGGAGTTCAAGTGCAATCATGGGGAATCTCTCACTCCAGCTCTTAGTTTTATGCTCCTCTGTCACTGCTTTAGTCAGGCCCTTCTGTTATGGTTGTAAAGATGTTCCCCAGAAGTTCCAGGTTTTCAAGCAACCCAGCAATCCCAGTGGAAAAGAAAACCATTTTTCTAATGGGTCAGCAAAAGTCCCATGACCGACCTCATTGGTCTGGATTGGGTAATGGTCTTGAACCGTCCTTTGACTAATCATGACAAGGCATGTGGGAAGAACAGGGAAATTCCATGCATCCATAGGCTGATGGGCCAGTTGCACAAGCTGTACATTGCACACTTCTAGGGAGTTCCATTTATACTAACTGTCATTGTACATTAATACACTTAATATGATGAATCTCCAACAGTAAGGTGACTTGTGATTGAGAAACATGATCACAGTTTTTTGCAACTCTTATCAACCTGTGAAGCTGTCCGCAGCCTTGGCAGCACTAGTTCAATCCCCTGGCCAGCCAGAGAGCAACCCACATGGCACAGCAGACCTCTCCTGACTCGTCCTCTGCTCTCCTCAGCAGTGTACTTCAGTCCATCTGCCTGTTCAGTTGCCGCTCTGTCTCTGGTGAATCCTCTCATGTCCTACCCCCCCCCACCTCTGACCTCTACCCCAGTTCTTGTATGCATTAATAAATAAATCTTTAAAAAAAAGGAAGTGGAATCTATTTCCTCACCCCTAGCCTTGTGACTAGCTTTCAACAGAATATAGCAGAAGTGACGTTGCAAATTTTGAGGCTCGGCATTAGGAGACCTGTTTTGTACTTTTACCCTCTTGGAATGCTGCTGGAAACCTGCATCAGGAAGTGAATAGGCCATGTGAGGGGGAACCAAGGTGCCCCAGAGCCCTAGCTTTGGACTGGAGGACCAGGGAGGTGGGACAGACTGGGACTCAGTTTCCCAGAAGTCCCCCTCCATGTAGTTCTGGGCGGAAGTTAGCTGAAAGAGGATAATGAGTGCCCTTTGGACAGAGGAAGCAAACTAGTCCATCAGTCTCCCTGATGGTCAGCACAGTCAGACACCATCACAGCACGTCTTGAATGACCTCCTAAATCAACTGCTCATGTCCAAATCTTGGTCTGAGTCTGCTTCGGGGGGACCAAGTGTAAGACAGTCTTCCAGCTCCTTCAGCATATAACAAAGGGGACCTTGGGGTCTCCTGATGAATTGGGCCTGGGGGCGTGAGGACCCCAAGGGGCTCTCAGTTCTTGTCTAAGCAAGGAAAGTTAGAAGTTGGATAGAAAAGTTAGGTAATTAAGTAGAAAAGCAAGACGTTTATTGACAGATCAGAAAGCAGAGAGAGGTGCCTGACGGGTAGCCACCGAGGGGGCAAGAAGTAGGTATTCAGGTGGGTACAGTGGGCACGGAGTGGGGGTTTGGCCATAGGGTGTCTCGGTGGCCTTGTGTTTCTTGCTGATCAGTTGAGGCCCCTGGGTCTCTGACGTTACTGAGGCCCACTCAGTCTCCCAGATTGCCTGACCTGCTTTCCCGAAACGAGCCTGCTCCACTGCTTCGGCATTGTGTGATTGTGTTGGTGTTCTGAGCACTTAATTTTTAACTGGGTTGGGGGCACCCTGACTCCAACCGATTGTTCCACATTCTGTTTGATAAATGGATTTGGGACGCTTGGGCTTGGGGACACCCTCCTGGTTCCAGTCAGTTGTTCCTGGTCCTAACTGACTCCTGTTCCCACCTCCTAACCTCCTCATTTACTGAGAAAACTGTCTTCATTCATTCACCAACAGTCAACAGGCTGTGTGGAGAGAGAGAGCCCAGAACTTGGAGTCGGTGGAGGTGGGGCTAACTCCAGACATGGCCCCAAGACATGGGCAGCTTCTCAGGGCTCATCTGTAATGCTCACAGGTGTCCTCTGAAGCAGGAATGTCATTGTCCCCATTTTTCAGTTGAATAAACAAAGACAAAGGGTGGCTGAGTGGCTTGCTTGAGGTCACAGAGATACTCAGTGGCAGCGCACAGGTTCAAACCCAGGCATCAACTCCAGATTCCATATCTTTTTTTTTAAAGATTTATTTATTTATGCATACAAGAACTGGGGTACAGGCCAGAGGTGTGGGGGTGAGAGGATTCACCAGAGACAGAGTGGGGAGCAGAACAGGCAGTTTGACTGAAATACACTGCTGAGGGGAGCACCAGGGTGACAGAAGAGGTCTGCTGAGCCATGCGGGTTGCTCCCTGGCCAGGGATCGAACTCGTGCTGCAGAGGCTGCAGATAGCTTCACAGTGCTGTGCTCAACCCCTTACGCCACCATGGAGGCCCCAGATCCATATCTTAACTACTTCCTCAGGAGTTCTGGAGACTGGGGTGGTTTAGGATTTGCTCCACCAAATGGTATGAATCAGCTTCATCATACTTGTGAGAAAGGTCTCGATACTTTACTTTTCTAAGTCCCATGAAATTAGGCTCTGATCCCCCTTGCCAGGGGGGTGATTTGTCACTCAGAAACCTGTCTCCCTAGACAGCCCCCCATCACAAGCCTCTCCCAGACAGCCCAGTTCCATCCCGCTGAGATTCCAGGTGTGAGCAGTATCTCTTACCTTTGCTGTCAAAGTGTCCCTTCTTCCAAGCCTACCCCTCAGGTCTCATGAGCAAGGCTCTCGTGATCCTGGCCTCCCTGGTGGCGCAAGGGGTTAAGCACCGCACTATGAAGCAATCCACAGCCTCTGCAGCATGAGCTCAATCCCCGGGCAGTCAGGGAGCTACCTAAATAGCGCAGCAGACCTCTCCTGTCTCGCCTGCTGCTCCCCTCAGCAGTGTACTTCGGTCAGTCTGCCTGTTCTGTTCCCCACTTTGTCTCTGGTGGATCCTCTCACCCCCCGCATCTCTGGCCTGTACCCCAGCTCTTGTATGAATAAATAAATAATTTTTTTTTTTAAAAAAAGGCTCTCGTGACCCAATACACATGTCCAAGACTGGCCACAGTGACTGCTTCAGGAATGGGCTTATAACTCAAGCTGAATCAGTGAGCCTCAGCCCCTGGATTCTTGCTAGAGCTATTAAATGAGGAATTCTCTGCGAGGCTGGGGAGACAGAAGCCTGAGGTTGTGAAGAACCATCTTTGCCAGCAGGTGGACAGAACTCCCCTGAGAATGAAGCCAAGACAGAAGAAAGCCACGAGATGGAGACAGATCTCTGACATCATTGTCTGAGCCCCTGGATTAAGCCATGCCTGAAGCAATAGCACTTCTGACTTTCCAGTGACAGGAAATAATATGTTCTGCTTTGTCATGAGCTCATTTCAGGGGGATTCTGTCATTTGCAGCTGGATGAGTCCTGACTAACATACTAAGCTTTAAAAAAAACCAAGGTTGCTCTACTAGCCCAAGGCAAATATGAGCCTCCAGAACACAAAGACACAGCTGCTCTTTGAAGGAGTTGGAGGGAAGGAAAAATATTTCTCATTCTTTTGAGATGAATCAATAGCCAAAATAAGACCTGGTTCATTTTTCAAGCAGAGCATCCTGCCTAACAGGCGTGACTCATCCCAGGCCCAACCAGGCCCAACAAGCCCTGGTTGGTATGGTTGCTACACTTGCAGCCACCTCAGATTTTCCATGTTCTTGTAAAGAGGCTGTCTATACCATCTCTCCTTCTCCTTCAGCTCAGAGTCTCAGGAGCTGCATTTTTAGAGCTGCAAAACAACACACTGTAGAATTTCCCACCAAATCAACCCCCACACATGCTTGCCTGTCCAAGGAGGCGCCTGGAAATCTCTCCTTGATAAAGTGTCCAAAGAAGCTGGTCTTGACTAAGATGGGGGCTGTCCACACCGTGGAATACTCTTCAGTCATAAGAAAAGACGAAATGCTAGGGGCCTCCCTGGTGGCACAGGGGTTAAGATGCAGCACTATGAAGCTATCTGAAGCCTCTGCAGCACGAGTTCCATCCCCGGCTCACCATGGAGATGACCCACATGGCGCAGCAGACCTCTCCTGTCTCCCCGCTAGTCCCCTCATCAGTGTGTTTCAGTGGATCTGCCTGTTCTGCTCCCCACTGTCTCTGGTGAATCCTCTCACCGCCCCCCACCCCTGCACCTCTGGCCTGCACCCCAGTTCTTGTATGCATAAATAAATCAATCTTGAAAAAAAAAAAACTAAATGCTACCTTCACAACAAAATGGAAGGATTTAAGGGAATGATAGGAAGTAAAGCAAGTCAGAGTGACAAAGACAAATACTGAACATTTACAGAGTGGATGATTCATCAAAGCAAAATACTCTCTAAAAACTTGTGGTACTGTTAGGGGGAAAAGGATGTCCCAAAGCAAATTCCATATAGGCTTTGTGGACTCCACCCCCACCCCAGGTCAAAGCCAAAGACACTGGGAACTCCACATCCCATCACCACCCCAGGGAAGGTGGCTGGGACCTGAGGTGGGGTTAAGCAGCCAGGTGGATACAAAAGGCAGACACGTGGGCTTTGGGGGCGCTCCATTTTTGGGCTCTCAGCCAGCTCGCAGCATCCGGCCAGCTCTGAGAGTGACTTTGGGTTTCCAGGTCGTCGGATCGGGTAGGACGCATTAAAGACTTTATTTCCCTATTTTCTCCCTGAGTTGTACATTTTCCTTATTTCTTTTTCTCTTGTAAATAAACCTTTTATTAACCCTTTTGCGTGTGTCTGTAGTAGAGTATTCATAAGTCCCTTTAAAGCGCGCGGGTGAGGACCCACAGCCAGGAACCCGTTTAATATCGGGGCTGCTCTATAACAGCTTGGCGCCCCATCAAAATAACCCCCTCGGAGCCCCGGGTAACCCTCGCTGTGGGGGATCGCCTGATTGATTTCTTGGTGGATACTGGAGCAACATACTCAGTTTTGAATTCGAAATTAACTAAAATGAGCAAAAAGACTGCAGCAGTCATTGGGGTTACAGGGAAGTCACAACAGACACCCTTCCTGCAACCTTTGGAGTGCCAGCTAGGCACCACACAGCTCCAGCACAGCTTCCTGTACATGGAAGAGTGTCCAATCCCTCTCCTTGGTTGTGACCTTTTAAGTAAGCTCAATGCACGAATTATATTCTCACCCAAAAATCAGAGGCTTCACCTACAGGTTCCTCCAGAGCATGTTCTGCAGTTCCAGATGTTGCTTACTCAAGATGCTCCACCAAAAAGTGAAATTTTACCTCCAGAAATTGTTGAAAGAGTAAGTAAAGGGGTATGGGCTGATGGAACCCCAGGACGTGCGAAAAATGCGGAGCCTGTAAAGATAGAAGTGATAGAGGGGAGCAAAACCCCGAGAAGGAAACAATACCCCTTAAGGGAGGAGGCCTTGATTCCCCGGTGGCGCAGCGGTTGAGCGCTGGGTTGCGAAGCTGCCTGCAGCCTCTGCAGCCGGTTCGATCCCCGGCTGCTCCCCGGCCACTGGAGGAGGGTCCCACATGGCGTGCAGACCTCCCCTGCCGCCCACTGCTCCCCTCAGCAGTGTACTTCGGTCCTTCTGCCTGCTCTGCTCCCCGCTCTGGCTCTGGTGAATTCTCTCACCCTCCCGCGCTTCTGACTGTACCCAGTGCATGTATAAACCAAACAAACAAACAAATAATAAATAAATAAATAAATAAGACATGCCTCTAGAAAAAATTAAAAAAAAAAAAAAAAAAAAAAAAGGGAGGAGGCCTTGAGAGGAATTGAGCCAGATTTGAAAAGGTTCCTTCAATCTGGACTCATTCAGCCCTGTCGCTCACCGTACAATACTCCAATTCTGCCAGTGAAGAAACCCCATACAGGCGAGTACCGTTTTGTCCAAGATTTAAGGGCTATTAATGACATTGTTCAGGATTTACATCCCACTGTGCCTAATCCGTACACCCTATTAACTGCCATACCTGGTGACTATGGGTGGTTTTCAGTATTAGACCTGAAGGATGCCTTTTTCTGTATTCCAATTGATGTCCAGGATCAACTGCTTTTTGCCTTTGAGTGGCAGGACCCTAAGTCCAAGAGCACTCTCCAGTATTGCTGGACTGTGCTTCCACAGGGGTTTAAGAACTCCCCAACTATTTTTGGGGAAATACTGGCCAGGGATCTCAGGAAGGTTCAACTAAACCAGGGTGTCTTATTGCAATATGTAGATGATTTATTGATTGCAAGTCCAGACTACGAATCTTGTCTGGAAAATACCATAGTGGTACTGAACCACCTGGCAAAATGTGGCTACAAGGTGTCACCTAACAAGGCACAGATATGCAAACCAACTGTGACGTATTTGGGGTTTGAAATCAAGAAAGGCAGACGGAGCCTGATGACGGAAAGAAAACAGGTAATTTCAGCCCTTAGGATCCCCAGTAACCGGTGACAGTTGCGCGGATTTTTGGGTATGGCTGGGTTTTGTAGGATTTGGATTCCTAATTTTGGACTAATAGCAAAACCTTTATATGATGCTCTCAAAGGCCCGGACTTTGAACCTTTGTCTTGGACTCCGGAATGTCAAAAGGCCTTTTTTTTTTTTTTTTTAGAGGCATGCTTTATTTATTTGTTTGCTGGTTTGTTTGTTTGTTTTGTTTATACATGCACTGGGTACAGTCAGAAGCGCGGGAGGGTGAGAGAATTCACCAGAGCCAGAGCGGGGAGCAGAGCAGGCAGAAGGACCGAAGTACACTGCTGAGGGGAGCAGCGGGCGGCAGGAGAGGTCTGCGCGCCATGTGGGACCCTCCTCCGGTGGCCGGGGAGCAGCCGGGGATCGAACCGGCGCCGCAGAGGCCGCGCGCAGTTTCGCAACCCAGCGCTCAACCGCTGCGCCACCGGGGAGGCCCTGTCAAAAGGCTTTTGATGAAATAAAAGTAAAGTTGATTTCAGCACCAGCATTAGGACTTCAGGATCTTAGGAAGCCATTCAGATTTTATGTACATGAGAGACAGGGGGTTGCCCTAGGAGTGCTGATCCAATTGTTGGGACCAGAAATGCAGCCCGTTGCATATCTGTCCAAACAGTTGGACCACACCACTAAGGGATGGCCTTCATGCTTGCGTGCCGTGGCTGCCACTTGTGACCTCCTACATGAGGCAGAGAAGTTTACATTGGGTCAGCCCATCACTGTGTGTGTGCCACATCAGGTCTTGACGTTGCTGGAGCAGAAGGGTGGACTTTGGTTAACCGCTGGGCGAATGGGAAAGTATCGAGCAGCTCTGTTGGACAATCCTAATGTGAAACTGCAGGTTTCTAATTCCCTGAATCCTGCCACACTGCTTCCAAGCAATGCAGACGGACTTGAGGATGACACTTTAATCCATAACTGTTTAGAAACCATAGACACAGTGTATGCCAGCCGACCAGATCTAACGGACCAGCCTCTGCCGGATCCAGAGTGGGAGCTATTTACAGATGGCAGCAGCTTTATGGATCAAGGCCGTCGATGTGCTGGATATGCAGTGGTGACGCTCCAGAACACCGTGGAAGCCAAGGCCCTTCCGGCAGGTACATCAGCACAGAAAGCCGAATTAATAGCCCTGACCCGTGCCTTGGAACTCTCAAAAGGTAAAAGAGTCAACATATTTACCGACTCAAAATACTCTTTTATGATTCTCCACATGCATGGGGCCATTTGGAAGGAGCGGGGATTTCTTACGGCTAGCAACAAGGATGTCAAACATCCATTAGAAATCCTGGCCTTGTTAAAGGTAGTAGCTTTACCATCAGCTGTCGCGGTGATGCACTGTCCTGGCCACCAAAAGGGTGGGTCTGACTTGGCAAAGGGCAACAGGGCAGCTGATCGGGCAGCTAAGGCCGCTGCCCGTTCTGCCCTCCAGGGTGCACTCATCCCTCTTGTGGACCTGACTCAGTATGCTCCTGAATACACCGAGCGGGATGAGGAGAGAGCTCATGCATGGGGATTTACTGAATTTGACCCCAGCTCTACTTGGAGAGTAAACTCCCATGGGATGATACTCCTCCCGGAGGCCCTGGTATATCCGGTGCTAAAACATCTTCACGAAGGATCCCACTATGGGAGAGATGCCTTATTAGAAACTGTGCGCCCATATTTGAAGGGACCATATTTGCATAGAATAGCACAACGGATCACCCGAGGTTGTCAACTATGTGCCAGGAATAACCCCAAGACTGACTCCCACCCCAAAGCCGTTGGGGTTCAATATCGAGGCAAGTGCCCTTTTGAGGACTGGCAGGTGGACTTTACACAAATGCCTAGAACAACAGGCAACTTCAAATACCTGCTGGTTTTTGTGGATACGTTCTCGGGATGGGTGGAAGCATTTCCCACAAAGACGGAAAAAGCTTCTGAGGTTGCAAAACAGCTGCTAAAGGAGATAATTCCTCGCTTTGGGTTGCCGGATTCTATCCAGAGTGATAATGGGCCAGCATTTGTCTCTGATGTTACTCATGCAGTAAGCAGTGCGTTACAGATCAACTGGAAATTGCATGCTGCATGGAGACCACAGTCTTCTGGACAAACGGAGAAAATGAATCACACCTTAAAGAAAACCTTGGCGAAACTGTGCCAAGAAACACAGCTTCGTTGGGACCAGGTACTATCCCTTGCCCTCCTCCGCATAAGAGTGGCACCTAGAAGTGGGCTACAATTAAGCCCCTTTGAAATTGTGTTTGGAAGACCCTTCCAGGCCTCAGTTCTGAAAGCCAGTCCGGAAATAGCTCAAGATTGCCGGATCACACAATATGTGAAACACATCCAGGAGGTTCTGGCAGTAATTCATAACTTTGCAACCTCAAGGATCTCTATGCCTCCTGATCAACCATTGCATCCCTTCAAACCTGGAGATCAGGTCTTACTGAAGACCTGGCAGAGTGGGGATGCCCAAAACCAACTGTCAGAAAAATGGACTGGTCCATATGACGTTTTGCTAAGCACACATACTTCTCTAAAACTTGCAGGAATAAAACCCTGGGTACATCATTCCAGAGTTAAGAAAGCTCCAGAAGGAACGGACCCAGAGACGAAGTCCCATTGGTCTTGTGAACCCATTGAAGACTTGAGATATTTATTTAAGAAACAGAAAGAAACTTGAATGTTACTGACTCCTTTTCCAGTTATTGTTGCAGGATACCCAAGAACTCGTTTTTTTTTTTGAAGAAAACCTGAGAAGAAAAAAAACTACCATGCTCTAACCAATCTCTTCCTTTCAAAGTTTAGGAGATGTGAAATAACATCTAGGATCATGCATATGCTGACAGTATTTTTTTTCATACAAAGGTTTTTAATCTTGATTTTGTTATTTCCTATCAACTTTTGTTTTTTTTACTTTGAAGGTTTTTTTTTCCTGCTTGTTTTTTTATTGTTACTTTGGCCTATCAGACAAACTGCAGTTGTATGGGATATCCCACACGTGATGAATGGTAACTAAAGAGCTCTTTGTGTCTATATGTTGTCTGTCTATATGTCCTTGTGTCTAACCGTCTTGACCTCCAGTGATCGACAAATTGGTATACATGGTGCCCATAGATGTTGGAAAAAAAAAAGGAGTCTCCAGTTATGAGAAAAACTAAAAGTTATGGTTTGATTGTCAACATTGTGCTACTGACCTAAGCCGGTGCCTTCATAGAGATTGAATATTGTTGTTTCTGTTACTTTTCTGATATTTATGGCAAAGCTTCCCAAAAATCTAAATTCAAATACAAATTTGGTAGCCTGTCATTTGACTGATGCAAGGAAATTTTGTGGAACCTCAGTAGAGCTCCTGAGACACTCCACGAAGTTTCTCCTTTTCCTCCTGGGAAGGCATTACATGAATTTGTTCTATTTGGCTTTTACCTAATGAAGTAAAACTGGAAGGGAAGCATTGTCACTTGGGAAAATGGTAAAACTTTGGTATGTACAAAATGTTAACAGTAGTATCTGGTATGTATGTAAATTGTCAATGGTGATTGTCACCTTGTAATATTGTATACTTCAATTGTTTAATATCTACAGAAATTGTTTCTGAAAATATAGGGAGAAAAGGTCTCAACAGATTCCTATTGATGGAACTGTTGAGAGTAAAAACTTTCCTACAAAGGACTGAATAGACCTGGAAATACACCTGACATTTACAAGTTTTCTTTGACATACTGGAAATTTTTTATGCATTCTGTCCTGAATCCACGAAGTTTTTGTTTTGTTTTGTTTTGTTTTGTTTTGTTTTGAGTAACCAGGATCTGCAGAAAGGTTGCAATTTTTTCCAGCAAAGCTAACTTGTCACATTTTCTCTCCCCTTGATACCAACACAGCATACAAATAGTGGTAGTAAATTTTTGCTACTGATTTCAGAGTCTGTTTTTGCATAACTTCCATAGGGATTTTGTCGGTTTTAACAAAAATTGGACGCGAGTTTGATTGTGTGGCTTTGTGTGGAGTTCTTCCAAAAAGTTGAAAAAGAGCTGAACCAAGAAGAGGAGAACCTGTTTGCCTTGTTTGTAGGGTTCCAGAGACCTCCAAAGAAGGTGAGGAAGCTTGCCTCCATTGGCAGGACTGGACAACCCGGCCAACGAAAAATGCCCTGGTACCCTCGAGAAGAGGAAAGCCCAGGTGGAGTCTGATGAGACCAACTTTATACCTGAAGCCTACATCGACTGGATGCCACCGGTTCGCTCTGATCCTGTATGGAATATTTCAACAAAGCCAGCTAAAAATTGCTGTTAGTTATTTCTACCCTGTGATTTTATGCAAAAATAGGAAAAATGGTTTAAAAGTAGATTTAGTTTGCAAACTTTTGCTTTGCTGTTAAAAGTTTGGGATCAAGGTTGAGAAAATTTGTGGGTTTTTTTTTTTACAACAGTTGAACCATTTTAAGATTTTTTTTTCCTGTAATTTTTACATATCTGCTGTCTTGTTTTGGCTAACGCCTCCAGATTTTTTTTTTTGGCTTAAACTGATGAACTATTTTTCCTGGAGTGGAGGACTTTTTGCTTTCCACAATGGACAAATACCTGGAGAGACTGGTTTTCTTTCACACTGAAACCTGACAAAATGTTCATCTGAGACTGCATCCCAACCTCCATATATTCGATCTTCATCACCATGGAAATGGTGGCAACAAGTGAAAGGGGGGAATTGTTAGGGGGAAAAGGATGCCCCAAAGCAAATTCCATATAGGCTTTGTGGACTCCACCCCCACCCCAGGTCAAAGCCAAAGACACTGGGAACTCCAAATCCCATCCCCACCAAAGGGAAGGTGGCTGGGACCTGAGGGTGGGGTTAAGCAGCCAGGTGGATACAAAAGGCAGACACGTGGGCTTTGGGGGGCTCTCCATTTTGGCTCTCCGCCAGCTCACAGCGTCCGGCCAGCTCTGGGAGTGACTTTGGATTTCCAGGTCGGAGGATCGGGTAGGACGCATTAAAGACTTTATTTCCCTATTTTCTCCCTGAGTTGTATATTTTCCTTATTTCCTTTCCTCTTGTAAATAAACTTTTTATTAACCTTTTTGTGTGTGTCTGTAGTAGAGTATTCATAAGTCCCTTTAAAGCGCGCGGGTGAGGACCCATAGCCAGGAACCTGTTTAATATGGGGGCTGCTCTATAACAGTACTAATAAGTTTTGTAAGGCTAGGAGGGAGGAGAGAGGAGGCAAAGGGGCAGAAGGGATGGTGGTGGGGAAAAGAAGAGGAATCTTTAAAACACAATTTAAAAAATTGCAGGGGCTTCCCTGGTGGCGCAAGGGGCTAAGCACAGCATTTAGAAGCAATCAGCAGCCTCTGCAGCTCGAGTTGGATCCCCGGCCAGGGAGCAACCCACATGGCAAGGCAGACCTCTCCTGTCTCCCCGCTGCTCCCCTCAGCAGTGTATTTCAGTCAGTCTGCCTGTTCCGCTCCCCACTCTGTCTCTGGTGAATCCTCTCACCCCCCCCCACACCTCTAACCTGTACCCCAGCTCTTGTATGCATAAACAAATAAATATTTAAAAACAAATAAATAATTGCAGAAAAAAACCAAGAAGTTGGTCTTGCCCTTTCTTACTGAATGATGGGCTAGCTCAGGAGCTTGAAAGGGGGGGGGGGTGTTGGTGCAGGGGGTCAGCACGGACTGAAGAAGGAACAGCTTCAAAACTGAGCCAGGGAGGAGGGATTCTTCTCAAAGGTTGAGAACCTATGGGCAGATTCTAAGCCGGGGCAATTAGACATGACAGCTAATGACCCCTAATGTGCTGACCAAGTCCCTGCTCCTCCCAGGCCATGCTCTGGGAGGAGAACTCTTGGGCCTCATTGCTCACCATGACACATCTCCTGTGCCCAGGCTGCCCAGTGCAGCACATGTGTGCCTACCCCTGGGCCTTTGCACGAGATGCTCTCTCTGGCGAAATGCCTTTCCCTGCCTTCTCGAAGTCTACTTATCCTGTCCTGGCCTTAGGCCTCGGAGGACCCCAGGAAGCTTTCCACTGACTCCTCTGGGTAGACCCCCAACTTCCTGCTCCCTTCTCACCTCTGCACCTTGTACCATCTCCTCGTTTACTTGCTTCCCCAGCAAGACTGAGCACCTAGAGGGCAGCCCTCAGTCTTGATTGAGTTGGTGTATGTCAGACACTCTTTATGAGCAGGACACAAGTGTGGCACAAATGAATGAAAGCTGGTGAGGGGGTGGGTACCCTCTCCCGGCCCCACTCCTGTGCCACCACTGGTTATATCCATTCACATCGCACTAAGCCGGTGACACTCCTCCACGCTGATCTGGACCATGGCTTGTGATGGCTAAACTTCTCAGCTCTGTTGATCTATAAAGCTCACCCCCTCCCTCCCCACCAAATTAAAATCCACCGCTGCCTGGGACGCACGGCCAAAGGCACTGTCTAGTCATGCTGATAACGGTCATTGCTACTCTCATTGCCCCTGACTTAGCCGAGCATTTTTATTATTAGTTTACTTTTGTGGAAATGGAGGCTAAATCTGTAAAATCCCCTGCCCATCAGGTGACTGAATAGGGATTTGAAAGCCAGGACTAGAGGAAAGAAGCAATCAGGCTAGAGTGGGCTGAGTGCAGGGCTGGGGCGGGGCACCAGGTGGCAGGTGAGGCTCCGCCCTGCCAGCACAAATGCCCACTAGCTGGGTGACTCACTGCAGTGCTGGAGCACAGTCTGAAGTCAAGGTGTTGGCAGCCCCTGCTCTCTGTGAAGGCTCCTCCGGCTCCTGGGCTCAGCGTTCCCTGGCCTGTGGCTGGGCCTCTCTCCCCTCCTCTGCATCTCCGTGTTGCAAATCTCCTCCTTTCTCGAATGAGAGACACTACTCACTGGACTGAGGGCCCCCCTAAATCCAGATGATCTCATCTAGAAATCCTTAATTTGATCACATCTGCAGAGACCTTATTTCCAAACAAAGCCACCTTCACAGGGTCAGGGGTTGGGACATACTTTGGGGGAACACCATCAGAATTAGGCCATCAGCGGCTCTCCCCCTCAGAGAGAGAGAGCAGGGGAACGACCTGGCCTGGGAGAGGAGGCAGGCACAGAGTGGAGCAGGGACAGAGAGGGCCACCGGGTTTCGCTCCTGTCTGGAAACCAGGGTACAGTAGGAAGCAGCTCTGGGAGGCCACCAGGCTCTGCATCCCAGCTCAGGACCAACAGCTGCTCCTGGAGCCGCTCTCTGCTCCCACCCCTGGACCTCTGGCCTGGCATCCTGGCTGTGAGGTCCCTTGAGCCTGCGGGCAGCTTTGCCAAGTCAGCCAGGGCGCTGGCTGGAGTCCAGCCCCACGGCAGCCACCACCCAGGTCCTGCTTCAGTCCTGCAAATGCCACCAGGCCCACCCCCGCTTTGGAGTGAGTCCAGTGTCTGTGCATGTGACCTTGCAGTGCCCTCAGCCCCACCCCCCTGGCGTTTTCCATGTGCCCGCCCCACCCCAAAGGCCAAATGCCTTGAATTCCACAGGAATTCCCATAGCAGCCCACCCCCCAGCGCCCATTTGAGCAAACAAAGGCTGGTTCTGGGGAGTAGGAGGGGGCGGGGAGCCCGAGAGCACCCAGGCCCAGCTGCTGGGGCCACCAGTCTTGGATATTTGCTCTGAGATGGGATAGGAGGAGCCCCCATGAAGGGTTTGACCCCACCACACCCACATGCACATCCTGTCCCCCCACACACGTGCATACACAAGCACAGGATCCACCTACATGCCTCACGACACACACAGGCATGCAGGAGCCCTCCCCCCAACAGCCACCACACGGGGTGCAATGTAGGGGACATGTTCTCAGAGGGACACCCACCCTCTGACTCCGGCAAGCCAGGGCCAACTGTGAGAGCAGGAGCTGAACCAGCAGCTGACTTAGAGCAAGTCAGCCCTGGTCCAAATCTCACCGAGGGCAAGTCACTCCACTTCTCTGTGCCTCAGTTTCCTCCTCTGAAAATCGAAAGGATAATAGTATCCACCTCAAAGAGTTGTTGAGGGGATTAACACCCTCACACTCAGAAGCTCTTCTACAGGGAGACCCAGTCAAGCATCTGTGAAGGTCATTAGCATTAGCCACAGGGATAAATGAAGCTACTACCCAATTCCAGAGACAGCAGCAGAGGGAGAGGCAGCCCCAGATGGAAACTCATATGCAACCAGACACGGGCTATGCTCGTGCACGCGTACACACACAGGAAGTCACACATCTGCACAGAACATAGCAGGCGCAGGCCCAGTGGGCAGGCGTGCACACAGTGAGCGTGAAAAAAGTGCACGCATGTGGCACATAGAGCCGCACACGCTTGCAGAAAAGCCAGCCAGGGGAGACGTCTGCTCAGCCTTTTCAGTGCTTCCCTATACCCCCCAGCCCTCCCCCCTCAGCTGTGTATGAGCACATCTGTCAGTGGCCACGGGGACCACAGACCTTCACTGGCCCTCCATAAGCACCTGTGTCACCTCTCAGCTTACGACTCCCCGGTACTGGCACCGCAGACACTGCAAAGCACCCACTGCTCCCCACACTGCCGGGTCTGGAATTAGGGGCCGGAAAGCTCAGCCCCCACTGGAACCTCTCCCTCCCAGGCTGGGCTCCGCAGGGAACAAGCAACACTCCACAGCCGCAGCCTGACCCCATCTGCTTCCCCTCCCCCAAGTAAAGCAACAAAACCCTAAACTGGGCAGCTCCCTCCCTACTCCCCCCCCCCCCAACCAGCACCCCACCCAGGCCCTCTGGATTGAAACCTTTTGTCTGGGGGACAACAAAGGGCATTTCTGATCAAGGATTCCAGCCTTTATTGCTCTGTGGTTGGAGGCCACGGTGGGGGCTGGGCCTGCGTGCCCCCCCCCCCCCCAGGGCCAGGGCTGCTTCTGGTGGCACAAAGACCCTGGGCGGTAATGGGAGAGGCAGGAGGAGGATGAGGAAGAGCCAGGCCCCGGGTGACCGTCCTCCTGAACCTGTCTGCAGTCTGAGAAAGGGAGAAGGGCACCATGGGCAGAGGGCAGAGGCATGGTCTGGGGCTGCCGAGGCAGTCCCCACTCCCAGGCTAGGAGAAGTCCTCACCCTACGAGGTCTCCATGGGAGAAAGCCCTGCGGCCCACCCAGAAAACTGAAAATGGCAACTTAGCATTTCCACAGCCGCAGGCAGCTAGGATGTGGGCACGTGACCCAGGCCCCAGGCCACCAAGAAGCAGGTGGCAGAGGTGCCCACTGCTGGGGCAGTGCTGCAGGCAAAGGGACAGAACCCCACCTAGAAGGCCCTGGCCATGAGTTTGCTGCCCACTTTCTAGCCCAGAGTCACCGGATGCCTGGGGGATGCTGGCTGGCTGGCTGAGTGGATGGGTGGGTGGGTGGGTGAAAGGCCGAGGAAGGGGTGGTACAGCAACTACAATAAAACGATGTCATCTGGGTGTTCACGGCGCCATTCTTCCCAATTTTCTGTAGGTTCAGACATTTTCACAATACAGTGTTGGGGACAGGTTCTTAAAAGAGAGAAAAGGATAAAACACAAGGACATTCAAAACTGTGCAAAGAAAAAAATTCATCTTAAAAATCACCTTATTTTCAAGGCCCCGTCAAAACCAGACGATGAGCTGAAGGAACTGACGGAGGAAGCGCAAGAACCAGACGTGGCTCACAGGGTGACACCAGGGGACGGGCTCGCGGGGAGGACTTTCCCCCCAGAGCTGGGAGGCGGTGTCATGACGGCCCCTCCGCCGGTCACAAGGGCGCCCCTGGGGCCAGGTCACAGCCACGGTGTCCAGCGGCCACCTTTGAACAGGGCCCAAGGCCACCCTCCGGCGCTCTGCCCCAGCCCGGGCCCCTCCACACAGCTCAGCCCCATTCGCGCCGGCTCGGCCGGCCACTGGGGGGAGGAGGGAGGAGAGAACTGAGGTCCCAACACCAGGGCAGAAACCAGCTCCTGCCACAGGCCCGCCCCACCTGATTCCCCCCCCCGCACCCCCCCCCCCGCGCCCCTGAGGCGTGGGCAGAACCTCTGTCTCCACTTCCCAGAGGGAGAACCAGGGCTGGAGGGGGGGAGGACATCACCCAGCCCCACGTCGCTCTGCTCCCAGGCCCTGCCGAGAGCTTAGACCATTCACTGCCTTGGAGTTTGCCCAGCAGGCGCCATGCGTGTGGTGAGCCCCATTTTGCAGATGAGGAGACAGGTTTACGCAGACCGGCCTCCACGGAGGTGGGGGGTGGAGGTGGGGGCGCGGAGGCGGGATTCAAACCCAATGTATCCCCAACACTCAGGCACTTCCCCTGCTCCCCCCCCCAGCTGCCTCAAATTGGTTGGGAGACTATTGGCTTCTGCACAGTGACTGTTATAGGGCAGGGAGAGGGGCAGCCCAAACCCCACAAACCTGCCTATTCTAAATGGGTTCTGCCATCCGCCGCATCAACACAAAACACATGAGACTAATGGGAAGGATCTTTAATACAACTAGGAAACAATACAGGTAAGGCAAAGAGTCTAGTTTCTAAATGAAGCACCCAAAGTTACCCGTCCCCTCATGGGTAAAAGTCCATCCATATGGGATTGGCCCAGAGCAAGGCCCCAAAGCCTGCCCCAAGTCTAAAGCATCTTCCAGTGGGACCCACAGAAAAGGGTCACAAACAACCGGACAAGCCCGGAAGGAAAAGAGCAAAATCAACATCAAGATAAAAGCTGCCATTGTCACCTCCCCACGGGTCTCACCCACATCTGTGTCACCCAGTCCACGACCAAAAGACAAGCGCAGTTTCTTCACGTGTCTCTAGGCTCCATGTGCCTCCTCCAGGGCTCCTGGCTCCATCCTGCTCCTTCCTCAGTCTCTTCTGCAGCTTCTCCTCTTCCTGCTCAGCTCCACCCTCCCTTGGGTGGGGCAGGGAACCTCCCCCTTTCCTGGGGACCACCCTGTTACATGACCTCCACCTTGACCTCCAGGACCCAGGGCGGCAGCCACCCCTAACCCCCTCCCTCGTTTCCCAGAGCCTCCCCATCCGACAAGCCCCCCCCCACCCACCATGACCCAGGTCCTCACACACAGAAGCAAAAACAGGCAACAAGGGACTTTTGCCAGCGACACTTGGGAGAAGCCATGGGTGGGGAAGGACGGGGGTGGGGCGTCTCCCCAGGCTAGAGGCAGGACAGGGCAGTTGGTGAGTTGCCCCCATCCCAGCTGCCAGGTGGCAAAGCTTCCAGCCATCTGGCCAACCTGGGTCCTCTGCCACCCCTGCCCTCCCAGCTCTGCTCTGCTCCCAGGGACTGAGCCACCTCCTTTCTCCCCGCTCGTCCCCCACCCCCATATGGAGAAGGGGAGCAGCCAGATGTGTTTCCTGCCTGTGTCCTCTCCTGCCTGCAGCCCCAGGCCCACCTTCCAGGCTTCCGGCTCTCCCAGCCCTGGGGCCCTGAGTTCAAGCTCCTCTGTTCACTGGTACAGTCTCCGCTGTGGCACTGCTGACCCTCCACCCCAGGGACACCTCTTGAGGAGTCGACAGAGCTGAAAGAAGGGGCCAATGCTCAAGATGGACAGAAGGACAAAGAACCCGGGAGGGGGGGCTCATTTGGGGGGGCCCAGAAAACCAGCGGAGCCGGATGGGCGTGCCCGTGCCGGAAGTGGGCCGGGCAGATGAAGGGAAGGCTCGTGACTGCCCGGAGACTGCCAACACAAACACCAGGGCCTCGCCTCTGGCCAGCTGAACACGGCCCCCTGGAGGCCAAGTGTGCACTTTCTGAGAAATACCCTAAAAACTGGGCCAGTCTCCGGAGAGATCCTGGGAATCTTTTTTTTTTTTCCCCAACACCTTTATCAAAAGATCGTGCACGTACAGCACAGTTCATCCCTTTAAAGTGCACATTTCATGGTGGCACAAGGGGTTAAGCACCGCACTATGAAGCACTCCGCAGCCTCTGCAGCACAAGTTCGAATCCCCAGCCAGGGAGCTACCCACATGGCGCAGCAGACCTCTCCTGTCTCGCCCGCTGCTCCCCTCAGCAGTGTACTTCGTCAGTCTGCCTGTTCTGTTCCCTGCTCTGACTCTGGTGAGTCCTCTCACCCCCTGCATCTCTGGCCTGTACCCCAGCTCTTGTATGCATAGATAGAAGAATCTTTTTTTTTTTTTTTAAAAAGTGTATATTTCAGTGGGGTTTTTCAGTTATGCACAACCACAGCTTTGGTCAATTTTAGACCATTCTCATCACAACCCTTCAGTATAGACTCCCCACCCATCACCCCGTTCCCTCCAGCCTCCAGCGACAACCAGCCTGACCCCGTCCACGCATCTCCATAAGCACAACCGCCAGTTTGGGCTGGGGGCACGCTAGGCAGCTGAACCGGTCACGGGTCCACCGGAGGACAGAGAGCCCGTCTGAGTGCCAGGCCCACGGGGGGCATCTCCATTTTACACAAGCGTCTGCTTTCTGGCAACGGGGCTCAGCCTCCCCAATGGACAGCTGAGGTTCAGAGAGGCCGAGTGAGAGTCCTGGGTCACACAGTGAGCAGCGCACGGTTGAGTCACGGCTTCCCACCCACCTGCTCAAGCTCACCGCTGGCAGCGCCTGGAGGAGAGGCCAGGCCATGCAGGGGCCACCGCCACCAGCCTCAATCCTCTGCCCTCAAGGCGCCGAGGGGAAATGCTTCAGAGGGCCTCGAGGACTTGGGTTGCAGGACTCCCCCGGCCGGAAGGTTAGGGCCCCGGGGTGCTGAGTGAACCGGAGCTTCTTGACTTCTGCACAGGAAGGATTCGTGGGGGGGCAGTACAGATGAAGTGGAGAGGAAGCTTTATGTGGGTGCGAGGACACACTCGCGAGGGAGTGCGGGCAGATTCGGAGAAGAATCCCCCCTGGGTGCTTAAGGCTGTAGCCCAGAAAAATACTTGCTTAGATTGAGGGGGCAGCATGGGGGGCTGCACAGAGGGGCTCCTGAATGGATTTTGACCACTTTTGCTTAACAAAAGGGGAAGGAATTTACGGATGAGAGAATGGGTTTGGGCCAGTTTTGTTTAACAAAAGAGGCAGGAATTTACACATTGGGATAAAGAGATTTGGCCAATTTTGTTTATCAAAGTACCGGACCTCAAAGCTCCTGTTAGATAAGATAGAAGTTTCACAGCTAGTGGAGCCCGGTGTGAGATAAGCTAACGGGGTTTGTATCAAACTAACAGGTTTGCGTCACTTTATCCTGAAATGGGCACAGCTGTTTTTCAGACATGCTGGACCGGGAGGTAGGGGCTGCAGCTATTGTGCTAAATTCCTGTTCTACCGCGAAGGGAGCCACCAGCTTTGGCTTCCGTCCCCCCTACATGGGACACCGCAGTGCCCTCCTCAGGGACTTGGGGTGAAGCAGGACATTTCGTTCCGGAATCGTGACCCCCACTGTGCTGAGCACGGCTGGACCTGGCATTCAGCAAACGGGGCCCTTACTCCTAAGGGAAGATCGGGGAGACCTGGACCCCACTCCCGACCTCTTAGCGCTCCCTAATTGTGTTTCTTTGTGCCACGGACCCAGAAAGCGCAGCTCAAGTTTCCGACTAAAGTACTAGTCTGGGCCTCCCTGGTGGTGCAAGGAATTAAGCACCACATTATGAAGCAATCCACAGCCTCTGTGGCACAAGTTCGATCCCCGGCCCGGCCAGGGAGCCACCCACATGGCACAGCAGACCTCTCCTGTCTCCCCGCTGCTCCCCTCAGCAGTGTGTTTCAGTCAGTCTGCCTGTTCTGCTCTCCACTCTGTCTCTGGTGGGTCCTCTCACCCCCTGCATCTCTGGCCTGTACCCCAGCTCTTGTATGTGTAAATAAATAAATGAATAAATGAATAAATAAATAAATAAATAAAGTACTGGTCTGGGGCAATCCTGAGATGTCCATCCCCCTTCCTGCTGCCTGGGACTGGGGTGCTCCTCTGTAAAACATAAAAAATAAAATAACATAATAAAGCATAAATTACCTAATAAATAAGAATTAAATAATAAATAAATGATTATCAATTTATTACCCCCCAGGACGGAGGTCAGGGTGGCTGCCCAGTCCCGCCTCCCATCTTAGACAGCAGCGCCCCCTTTAGGCAGGTGACTCTGGGGCGCTGGTGCCGTCCCCTGCTCTCTGCCTCCCCCTGCAGGCCAAGGGAGGAAGGGCATGCTGATAAAAGCCACCAAGGCTCAGACCAGAGTCCGGGGGTATCACCTAGACACTCCTGGGTTGCTCTGGGAACCCCGGTTCTGGTCTAGGCCAATCTGGGTTCCAATTGTTAGGGGGAAAAGGATGTCCTAAAGCTAATTCCATACAGGCTTTGTGGACTCCACCCCCACCCCAGGCCAAAGCCAAAGACACTGGGAACTCCAAATCCCATCACCACCCCAGGGAAGGTGGCTGGGACCTGAGGGTGGGGTTAAGCAGCCAGGTTGGTATAAAGCCAGACACGTGGGCTTTGGGGGGGCCCTTTTGGCTCTTGGCCAGCTCTGAGAGTGCCATTGAGTTTCCAGGTCAGCGGATCAGGTAGGAAGCATTTAAGATTTTATTTCCCTATTTTCTTCTTGAGTTGTACATTTCCACATTTCCCCTTCCCTTGTAAATAAACCTTTTATGAACCTTTTGTGTGTGCATGCAGTGGAGTATTAATAAGTCCCTTGTAAGCGCGCGGGTGAGGACCCCACAGCCAGGTAACCCGTTTTATATCGGGGCTGCTCTGTAACAAGAGTCGATCTTAAAATGCTCATCACGAGAAGAAAATGTGTAACTATGAGGTTATAGATGCCAGTGAAACTTACACGGATAATCATTTTACACAAAATGTAATCGTTTTGTGTCCCTTAGCAGCATTCCCTTCAAGGGCAGATCACGCACTTCCTGACTCAGAGACTGTTGATGTCTGAGCATCCAGGAAAGCCAGACGTCAGGGCAGGTGAACTTGACCCCAACTCTGCTCAGGGGATTTTGTTTGGGGACTCGTTCTGATCTTCCTGTTAAAAGCACAAAACAATGCCCAAGCTGGCTGCAGTCATAGCCTTGAGAACACGCAGTTCTGTGTCTCCAGTCGCTAGCCTGTGAACGCCCCTAAGACTCCCCCAAACCAACCTCCCAGGAATAACCTCATCCCTTTTAAGGTGTTTCTGTTGATGGATTGAAAAGCGATGAAGCATCAGAGACCGTGATGACTGTCCTGCTTCCCTCCACCCCCACAGCACCCACACTGGCCTGGCTGCTTTCCTTCCCTACCAACCCCCTCCCCAGCACCCACATGGCAGCCCAGAGTTTCACAGGAGAGGAAAGAACAGCATCCCCAGGGGAGCAGCTGAGTCCTGCTGACCCACAGAACACTCCTGCCCCACACTCCGCGAGCCCCAGGCCCAGAAAAGGGAGGCGGTTTCTTGAGCACAGGAGACCCCAGCTTCATGCTTCTAAGTCTCCCCAGCTACTGGCTTCTGAGTGAACCTGGCTTTCCTGCGCCAGACTGTGTCTCTCGTGACAGGCTCAAGGGCTGCCACATCACTGGGCCAGGTGGGGGTCTCCTGTCTTCTCAGACCAGGGCCAAATGCTTCTGACTCCCCGCTAAGCAGGAGCTTTGTCCTTCCTGTTAGACCAGGAAGCAGGGCCCCAAAATGCAATTTCCTTTCTCAGGAAGGAGAGTCCAGGACATACAGTCTCCATATCCCCAACCTAACACTGACTACCAGATTGTTCCTCTCCCAGGATCTGGCTTTAGCCTTCCTCAGGCCCTGCATCCCTGCACCCCTCACCCTACCCCACATACCCCACCCCCTCCTCCCCATCCATCAGTGTCTGGCCACATGTCAGCCAGAGCAACCATTTCTTCCACCGATGCTGCATCCATCACCGCAGCCCCTGGGATTTTGGTCTAGCTTCAGCCATCAGGGCCTCAGCACCCCCTCCTGGGGCTGGGGTTCCTGGCAGCCTATCCACTTAATCCCAGCTCTGACCTGGCTCCTCCCACAGCAGCTGGGCTGGCCTGGCAGGTCTGGGAGCCAAGGAGGCCCAGGCCCCAGAGTGGCCCTCCCCCGCCCCCGCCCCAGCCCCACTGACAGCAGACAGAGCCCCTCACAGGCTTTGTCTTTGCGGGGCCTCCCACTCCCCAGTAGATGGAAATCGCCCCAATCGCCCCGTCTGCACAACCGAGACTGGGAGCTCCCTATTGCCAGACTCCCTGCCCAGAGCTTCCCTGCCTCTGATTTAATCTTTAAAATGAGCCTCCCTACCCCCTTGGAGTGGGGAGGTGAGAGGGATCCCAGAGGCATTCAGTGGGAACTTTGAGAGATGAGCAGGATGCAGGTGATGGCGAAGTGAGGGGGGATGAGCTGGGCAAAGGCAGAGGGAAGAGCCAGAGTCTCATCTGAAAGAGAAAGAGGCAGAGAAAGTGGGGAAGACAGACAGACACACAGACACACGTGCTGTGTGACATAGATGTGGATGATGGCAAGTTACTCAGTGTGACAGTGTGTGTGTGTGTGTGTGTGCGTGTGTGCATGTGTGTGTGCGCACTGTTAGCAACTATGGTAGATTTTGAAATGGACAAAAAGGATACCTGGGTTTCTTGCCTCCTGCATCTTCTGGGTTATTTTGGTCTTTCTTCATCTTCAAGCTATTTTTCAAGTTGTAGCAAACTGTTATGCAAATTGCTTCCTCCCTAGAAATGCAAATGAACTGCATGTAGAGATACAACTGATTATTGCCCTGTGGTTATTGCCAGTTTTGAATCTATTTGTAAATTGCTTTCAGCATTCCTAATTGCCTGCACGACTGCATGCTTTTTAATTCTCTTTTGAATTGGTTGAAATATCTTATTAGTTCCCTCATTAATTAATGAGACAAATCAAATCTTTAGCACATATATAAAGATCTTGTATTTGTTTGAGAGTCATGCTTTACTTTTTACATAAATGATCCTTTAAGCGTGCCCAAGCGCCCTCAGCAGGGACACCCAGACCCATCATAGTTCAACAGCAACTACACGTTCCTGGGTGAGCAATTTAAAAGTCTAAGCTCACTTCCTTCTCCCAGGTGGGGAAACTGAGGATCAGAGGCAGGGGAAAGTGAGCTAGAGCAGAAGTGGTGAGGCCAGGATTTGGACCTCAGCCATCTGGAACCTGCCTGTGGGCTCCTCCACCACGTAGCAATGGGTGGGCTTGGTGGCACCCCCAGATCCAGCTCAGGCAGATGGAAGGCTGCTTGTGAACTGGGCACTTGGGATCCTCCTGGCTGGGAGCAGATTTCTAAGAGTATATTTCCCAGCATTCCTGGCAGCTAGGTGTGGCCAAGTGACAAATCTGACAAACGTGATGTGAGCAAAAGTGATGTGTGCCACGTCCCTCAAGGGAAAGGTGGGTTTTTCTTCACCATTTTCCCTCCTCTATTCCCCTTCCCATTAGTCAGAGTGAAGAGCAAGGTGGTGATCTATCGGGACCGTCAGAACTAGGGCAACAGTGTAGGAACCCCCCGAAAAACAAGGTGGAAGGAGCTTCGATCGCTAAAACCTTGGATCAGCCAAACCAGAACCAGAATACCTACCCGGACTCTGTGAAAGTTCCTCCTTGTTTGAACCAGGTACTTTGGGTCTCAGAAGAATCTTTATCCCCACAGTCACCAGGTTCTGTGCATTTTGCCTCCTAATTAACACCTGATAACATCTACTTCCTTCAGTGACTTCTGATCTCATCCCAAACAGAGGTACCATTCCTTTCACTTACTGAGCTCCAGTGTCATGGACTTTTTTCAGTTCCTTGAAGGGGTCATGCTCACTTCTACGGGGCCTTAACACATGCTGCCACCTGAAACACTTTTCCTCATCTCTTCAAATCACCAACCACTTTCCCAGTATGAGAACCACCTCCACCAGGAAGCCCTCCATGACTGCCCTGGCTAGGGCAGAATCCCTGTTCTGTACCTTCACAGTATCATGAACTCTTGTGTCCTATGTGACACAGTTTTATTTAAAATTCCTCTAAATTTGCTGTGAACCTAAAACTGCTCTTAAAAAGTCATCTTAAACATTTTTTTTAAAATGTTTAAAAGTTTTTTTTAAACATTTTTTTAATGTTTAAGTTTTTTTTTTTAAAGTCCCAAGAGGACATCTAGGAATGTGTCCCCCAAATACATAGCCCAAAATAGAAAATCATATATGCACAAGTGTGGGTCTGCTACTCCTAAGCAGCCTGTTCGACCACCATTTTGTCACCTATAGTTCTAAATCCTAAGCAAGGTCAAAATGGCCCGGTCAGTTAGGTACAGGAGCCCAATTCTTCAAGGTATCCTTCAAATCAAACAAGAGCACAAAGCTGGATCACGCTGGAAGGCTATGCATCACAAGGTATGACCTGGAACGCCCAGGGCGGGGGTGGGGGGTTGGGAGGGTGGCTAAGGGCCAATGCATAACATGTACTCCCGACTTATACATCACAGGTATGACTGGGAACGCCCTGGGGCCGAGGACCAATGTAGGACAAGGGACCCCAGAAGCTGATCAGTGGAATGCCTTGTTGATAAGATTAAAATCATGGCTGGGGATTAGGATGTGATCTCAATGACAATACAGAGTCATCAAGTAGATAAGAAGTGCCTGGAGGGCAGACTCACAATCCCTAATCTTCTACACCCTTACCCTTTCTTTAATCTCTTTCCCATAATCTCCTTTCGCTCCTCCCTCTTACAACCAATACTGTGTGTCAATAAAAAGGCCAGGATCTTGCTCTTCAGCAGCATCCTGCATTGTGTAGCCTGCTCCAAGACTCCCATTTCTTTGTCAGTGTGGTGTTGCCCGACGCAACACACAAGGTTTTTGTTGCAAATGCTAGAAACAACCCAAACATCTGCTGGGAGGGAAGTCTGAGTAAACTGTGGGTGGCCACACAGAAGAGCACCATGCCCCTGAGTGAGGGAGTGTGGGAGCCCCTGACACTGCGTGAGCCTCCAGGGAGGAAGATCAGGTGGAGAAATGAGCAAAATCCAAGGAGCAGAGCCTGCAGCAGAGCTCGCTGCCTTCCAACCACGTGGCCCTGCTGCCTTGGCTTATCTTTTCAAAAGCACCAAGGGAAGTGTAACATACAAATGAACAAAAATGGCACCCATGGGGGAGGGAGGAAATTAATGAAGGAACAGGAGTGGGAGTCTGGCGTCCCCGAGTGCATCTTGCCTTGGAGTTTCTATTTTTGTAAACATAAGCAGTTCACACAATTATAAAGCAGAGACAAAAAAAAAACAAATTCCTTGAAATTAAAAAAAAAAAAGCAGCCAGAAATGAATAAACCCAACTATCCACTTGGCTAAGGAGGATTATTGGAAGACGTACTTAAAACAGCATTTTGATGGCACCTCCTGAACTGGCTTTGTCCTCGGGACCACAGAACCACAAAGAAACAGAACCACACGTGAAATCCTCAACCACACGCAATCATCTTGTAGATGGTAATTATGCTGGTGTCATTCTGCTGCAAAGGTTAGTTTTGTAACACAGACTAAAGAAGATAGGAAATGAGAACAAAGTGGTGCAAGGCAAAATCAAAGAATTTAAGTGAAAACTGTGATCTGAGACATGAAGGAGAGTTACCTGTTTTTCTAGCATTAAGCCCAGACACCGCGATACCTCAGTAGCAACGAGCACCCCTAATATCTAGATTGTGGTCCCTAGCTCCCACTTACGCACAAGAAGTACAGACTCTTGTGAGAAATGTCTAGTTCCAGGTAGGAGACCGACGTGATGAACAGGGGCATGTCATCATCCAGAAATCAAGGACACTGTCAAAGCCTGATGACTGTCAGGGGCTCTGGGGTCCTCGAGCTGGCTTGATCCTAAGCCCTTTACAAGATAAACTCATCCTTAGGAGATTACTTAACCTCATTTAGTCTTCACAACAAGCCAATGGGGGGGGGGTATCATTTTTATCGAGGAGGAAACTGAGTCCTGGGAGATTAAGTGAATTATGAGATCACACAGCAGGTAGGTGGCTGAGTGAGGATTTGCACCCAGGCTGTTTGGTGCTCTAGAGTCCAGGCCCTGAGCCACCTTCCCAACTGTCTTCATCAACATAGGGCAGGATGTGCAGCATCAAAGTAGAAAGGAAAAGAAAGAAAATTGCCCGAGGCTCCCCAGAAGCCAGTCTGGGGTGTGTTAGAACCTTGGACAGCACCCTCCCTTGGCCTCTGTAGTTGGGTGGGGCCTGTACCCAGAGCACGCTGAGGTTCAAGCCAGCTGGCATCTTATCTTGGTCGGCTGCAGACTCAGCTCCCATCACACCCAGGCCTCTACCAGCCAGTCCACACCCTGATGGCCTGCTCAGTGCTCTTTCTTAGACCACCACTTAGGAGCATTTAATCCCTTTGGGCATCCACACTGCCCAGATGGGGAATCTGAGGCTCAGAGAGGTATTGAGCTATCATGCTTGTGGGGGAAGTGGGGGTGGCTGATTCTGGCAGGGGTACCCTGCCCCCCACCCCCTCTTTTTCCTCATGTTGGCTCATCCTCTTTGGAGGACTGAGCGTGGGGTGCTGGTGGCCCACATTAAGGGGTGAGTCACCCTCATTTTGTGTGTGTGTGTGTGTGTGTGTGATCTCCCCAGCTGCAGCTGGGAGCTGGGAGGAGGGTTCTGGGTACATGAGCTTGAGGCAAGAAAACTGCTTCTCCCAGTGAGAAAGGAGCCAGCTGTCCAAAGCACATCCTCCCATCCCCCCCGGTCCTTCCTCACCGCCCTCATTCCACTTTCTGGTGGCTAGCAGCAAGTTCCAGAAGCACTGAAGGCGGACGGACAGCAGTTGTGACGGAATGGACGGAGGAATATATTTAGCTGCTGCCCTTTTCTATCCAGGCCTGATTTCATTTCTTTGGAACAACCAGTCAGGTAGAAATCCCAAGTTCTCCACAATTTCTGCTTGAGGCCACTTAAGAGAAAGCCAGTCTCTGCTTATAGCAAGGATTCCGCACTTTCTGCCACAACCAAAAAGCAAGGAAATGAAAAAGAAACTCAATATAGCTTAAGAGATTTAAGAGATATGGCAGCAAAAAGCCACTCGTGGGTCCTGTCTTGTGATCTGAACAAATGCCCGTGAAAACATATTTAGGAAATCACAGAATCACCGACTATTATAGATGTGAAATGGTATTCAAATGAAAATGTGGGTTTCTTTTTCTTTTTTTTAAAGACTTATTTATTTATGCATCCAAGGCCAGAGGTGGGGGTGAGAGGATCCACCAGAGACAGAGTGGGAAACAAACAGATGTACTGAAACACACTGCTGAGGGGAGCAGCGGGCACGACAGGAGAGGTCTGCTGCGCCATGTGGGTAGCTCCCTGGCCGGGGATCAAACTCAGGCCGCAGCGGCTGGCGATAGCTTGATAGCACTGACTTTAACCCCTGTGCCACCAGGGAGGCCCCTGAGTTGATTTTTCAAAACAGATTTGTTGAGTTATAATTCACAGACCAGGCGAAGCTCCCATGTAGAGCGTGCACCTCTGCAGTTTTTAGGGTGTTTGTGGAGTTAGGGATGCACCATTCATCAGTTTCAAAATACTTCCCCAAATAGTGGCGACAACCCTGACTCCCTGAGGACTTCTCTTGCGGCGGAGGGGTGGGCTGTGGGGACCACTGCCTCCCCGAGGCTGCTCTGGACGGAGCCCACGCCAGTGCCGCGGGTGCTCCAGGGACACCGAGGCCTGCCAGCTGCCTGGCTTCCCGGCGCCCTGTGTTCACTGTGGTCACGTGAGGTGTATCTTTAGAGGAAGGTACCCGCAGACCTCAGTGTGGCTTTCTCTAGATCAATGATAACCTGCCACAATTAATTTTTTCCTTTTTCCTCAAAAGGGAGGGAGCAGTCACCACATGGTGGTATGACCGGGCCTGAAAGACTGGGTGGTGCAGGAGAGGGGCCAGAGAATGGTTCTGGGGAGTCCAGCTCAGTAACTGGGGAGCTGGTGAGGCTGCTGAGCGAAATGTAGGGAGAAAAGGAAGTGGGTTTGGGGTGGGGGGGGGCAACAGAATCTGTAAGTCCTACCTTCCACTTTCACAGGCTGACACGAGGCCGAGGCTGGACAGATCTTCGGGGTTGCACCGAGTTGGGCTGGAATCCCAGCTCCCGCCCGGCAGGCCCTATGACATCTGGGCCAGCATCTGGGCCTCCTGGGCTGGAGAACCAGGCCCAGGAAATCTAAAGGGTGGGCTGTGCCTAACGGGTGACAGTCGGAGGTCCACGCGGCCTTTCTGAGAAAGGGCACAGCCCCTCCCAGGCTGCAGGCCGCTGTCACCCACTGGGGAAATTCCATTGCAGGGAGGACCTGTAATCAGCATGACAGGGCAGAGGCGCTGGAAAGGCCCTGGGGATAGGACTGAAAACGGGAATTCAGGCCAGGGGGCTTCCAGGCTGAAGGAGAAGGGAGATTCTGGCAGCCCCGGGATGAAATGCTCTGTGCCTCCCCTCTGCCATGCTCACCTCAGCCTTCCAGGCCCGGCCACCTCTCCCCTCCCAGCCGCCCTGGCCTTTCTTCCCACCCCAAGCCTTGACCCTGGATGTTCCCCCCCACCCACCACCTGGAATGCTTTTCCATAACTGGCTTCTTGGCATCATTTAGCCCCCATCCTGAGTGGGTCTCCCCTCTACTGCAGCACCAGGCTCCCCTCCGCTCTAGTCTCCATCACATGACAGAGCATTTACCCCTCTCTGAGATGACATCACAGGGTTGACTTATTAGTGCATCTTTGCTTCCCCTGGAATGTCAGTCCCAGGAGCACAAAGATCTCATGGGCTTTTTGAAAAACAGCTTTATTGGGGTTTGATTGTTATACTACAAAGTGGGCATATTTCATTCATCTGGTAAGAGGAGCTGGTAGGTGTGCCCACTCCTGAAACCTGCCCATCACCCCCAAGAGTTTCCTTCTGTCCCTTTGTTTGCTGTGCTGTGGTGACAACACTTCATGTGAGCCGTGTCCTCTTTTTTTTTTTTGTGGGACCCTCGCCGGTGGCCGGGGAATGAACTGGCACTGCAGAGGCTGCGGGCAGCCTCGCAGCCCAGTGCTCAACCGCTGCACCACCAGGGGAGGCCCTGTGTCCTCTTGATACCATTTTAAGGGTGCAACAGCATGAGCTACACGCTCAGGACGGATTTATCTTGCAAACTGGAGCTTTCCACCTACTGGGCAACCACACCCCATCCCCCATCTTTCTGTTGGCCTCCATTACTCTACTTCAGATGGTTGTATGGGAGGAGTCATGCAGTATTCATCCTCCTGCATCTGGCTTCTCAGTGTAACATTTCCCAGGTCCATCCATGTTATTGTAAATGGGAGGTCTGCCTTCTTTTTTAGGGGTGAGTAATATTCCTCTCTCTCTCTCTCTCTCTCTCTCTCTCTCTCTCTCTCTCTCTCTCTCTCTCTCTCTCTCTCTGTGTGTGTGTGCGTGTGCGCGTGTACCACATGTTCTTTAGCCATTCATCTGTTCCTGGAAAATTCCAGTTGTTTCCATATTTCAACTATTGTTTTGTTTTAGTTTTTCAATTTTTATTCAAGTGATACTGTTTTATAAATTATGCAAGGTTCAGGTGTACTGCCTTATAATTTGGACATCTGTGTACATGACACCATGATGCCCCAAAGGTCTAGTTTCCATCCTTCCTGAGCAACTGACCCTTTCACCCAGTTTACCCATTTCCACCTCCCCCCTCCCCTGCTGGTGACCAGCATTTTGTCCTCAGAATTTAAGAATTTGTTTTTGTTTTGTCTGTTCATGTTTATTTAACTTCCTCATCTAAGAGACATCACACTTGTCTTTCTCAATCTGACTTATTTCACTCAGCATATTGCTCTTGAGTTTCATCTGTGTTATAGAACATGGCAAGATCTCATCACAGTGAAGTGGCAGTACTCCCCACACAAGGGCAGTATTCCGCGGTGTACACAAACCACATCTTCCATAGTCACTCATCCATGGTGGCACTCAGGTTGTTTCTAAATCTTGTCTTCTTGTTCTAAAGCTCTAGCTCTAGGACTTGGCTGAGTGGGGATTCCCAGACTGGGGCTGGCCCGAGTCTGGGTAGGGGCTTCCTGGGAGGAAGGTGGGCCAGGCTCCTGGCCTAGAGAAGGTCACTGGGCAGCTCCAGGGTGAACAGGGCTCAAAATGCCCGTTACCGAGAGAGAAGGGTTGGCTGCTGGAATGTGTTCCGTGGGGGCAGGACAGTGTTTTCAGCACTGGCTACAAGTAAGGAAGACTTGGTGTGCTTTCAACAACAATATGCCTGGAGACCACATTCAAGACCTACTAAGTCGGGCCTCCCCAGTGGCCTAGGGGTTAAGTCTCAGCACTTTCACCACTACGGCCTGAGTTTGATCCCCAGCCAGGGACCTAACCCACATACGGCACAGTAGACCTCTGCTGTCTTTCCTGCTGCTCCCCTTAGCAGAGTATTTCAGTCGATTTGCCTGTTCTGCTTCCCACTCTGTCTCTGGTGGGTCCTCTCACCTTCCACACTTCTGTCCTACACCCCCTTTCTATGCAAAAATAAATAAATAAAATCTTTGGGAAAAAAGGACAATATGCCTAGAGGCCCCATTCAAGACCTATTAAATCATAAAATGGGTTGGGGGTTTCTTTGTGTTTCAAGCTTTTCCTTGACTAGGTTGAAAACTACTTAGGAGAACAGGGGTTCTCCTAAGGTTGTGGGTAAATCCCTCTAAATAACCACAGAGGGAACAATTGGTGTTTAGTGGGGGTGTAATGAACATGGCAAGCCCTGCATTAAACACTCCAACTATATCTTTTCATCAACAGCCATGACTCACCAAGCCCATCTCACAACTGAGGTGGAGATAGGAGGGACTTGCCCAAGGTCACCCAGTGTGGAAAGTTTCCAAAATATCCACAACTTCTTACATCACATGCCCTTCAAAAAGTGGAGCTTCTCCTTGAGCATGGGGTAGACTTAGGGACCCCCTTCTGATGAGTAGAATGTGAAGGGAGTGATGGAATGTGACTTCTGTGATTAGGTGATAAAAGGGGTTCTTCTGGGCCTTCCTAGTGGCACAAGGGATTAACACGCAACCTATGAAGCTGTCTGCAGCCTCTGCAGCATAAGTTTGATCCCTGGCCAGGGAGCTACCCACATGGCGCACAGACCTCTCCTGACTTTCCCGCTGCTCCCCTCAGCAGTGTATTTCAGTCAATCTGCCTGTTCTGTTCCCCACTCTGTCTCTGGTGGATCCTCTTACCCTCCATACCTCCGGCCTGTACCCCAGTTCTTGGATGCATATAAATAATTTTTTAAAATAGGGGGTTCTTCTTGCTCTGTCTCTGGAATCTCTCCTGAGCCAGCCGCCATGCTGTGAGGACACTCAAACAGTCCCAAGGCTAGGCCACGTGGTGAGGAGCTGCAGCTTCCTGCCTCTAGCCACATGAGCAGTCCCCTTCATGGGACTGCAGCTCTGGCTGGCACCTTGTCTACAACCTCGTGAGAGACCCTGAGCCAGAACCACCTTGCCGAGCCACTCCAGAGTTTCCTACCCACACATTCTATGAGAAAATAAGTGTGTGCTCCATGTCAGCAATAGACACCTAAGGTGCCCCATGTATTAAATTAGGTCTGAGTGATTCCAAGGACTCCCTTTACCCCTAACCCTCATCAGGGTCTCCCAGCAGGCAGGTGTGGGAGATGTGAGCTTTGTACAGTTAGGACATGGGTGTACATGAGCCTCTACCTACCTATACTAGATTCAGAGCTTGGTAGATCTAGGAGTCCTCTGCCCCCAGCCTGACTGTGGACTGACCCTCCCAACAGGGTCCAGTGTCCCTTGCTTTTCCTGGGACAACAGACCGTAAGTGCCACAGGGGCAGGGACATGCCTAGCTTAACCACTGCAGCTTACTGGGCATGTGGTTGGTGTTCATTAAACAGCTGATCGTCACCCTGAACCAGCTTTTATGGGGAGACACACTGGCTTATTGGAATGCTCTCTGCAGGTAACACATTGGTGGTTGGGGTCTCCTAGGAAGCTGAAAACTTCCATCTAACGGAAAGCGTGAATGTAGTAAGAGCCACTCTGGAGGTCAAGCCCAGCTCAGGGTTACTTACGCCTCTTGTGCACATTGTTTCTACCCCTTTTAGCAAGGCAGGGCCAGTTCTTCCCATTTTACAGATAAGGAAAGGGAGACTCAGAGCAGGTAACTGGGAAGTGGCAGAGCTGGGCTCAAACACAGCTCAACGCCTTTTGTCTGCTGAAGGGCCTCAGGTGGGCAGCTCACGCTGGAGTGTCTGCCCCCTCCACGGCAAGTTCCAGACCTCAGCTGTCTGGAAGAGGGGTTTTTGTGCTCAGACTCCGTTGTGGATGAAAGTCCCTCTGAGCTGGGCCTTGGGAATAATTACTGCCTGACCCCAAAACAACCCCAGGCTGGGGATGGTGGCTGTGAATGATGAATGGCACCAGGGGAACTCTGCGGCCAGTGATTCATCTCCACTGTGACGGGCCGACTGCGGAGGAGGGGAGGCTGGATGGACTCCCCATCAGATGGCCCATCTCCCTCTTCTACCCTCACAGCCTCAGAGACTAAGGCAGGGGCCACAGGGGAATCAGGAGCCAATCCTGCTCTTTACTACTCCCCCATTAGACTTTCCTCCTGGAGAGGCATCCATTTCTCCAGCTGTGCCCAGGCCTGGGGTCTGGGTTCTGGAGAATGGAGGGAGGGAAGGGAAATGCCTTTGATGTGTGGTGGTGACAGATGAGGGTCATGCAACCAGATCTCCAGGACTCAAGTTGCCTGATATTGTGTCCTAGGAAGCATTTTCATCCTATATGAGCCTCAGTTCCCTCATGTGTGAAGGCTGGGAAATCCCATCTACTTCATGGACTAGTAGGGGTTTATATGAGTTAATAACACATGTACAGAGCCTGGCATGTACATGTTACCTGGCATATAGTAAGTGCTCAATAAACACTAGTGTTCTTATGTGATCTGTCGGGTGGAATGAGAGCAGTCTGTATGCTTTCTCTCATGTAATCCTCATGGCAACCAATGGCAATTATCTCAGATAAACTCCCATTTTGTAGATGAGGAATCTAGGGCTCACAGAGATGAAGTAAGAGATGTGGACACATCTGTTGGATACAAGTGGACAAAAAAATCCACAGAAGGGGCTGAATTTGAACTCAAAATCCAGTGAGCATTTTCTGAGAGTCCCTGTCAACTATTCCGTCCTAGTGTACCCCAAATACACCTGTCACCTTCAGAACCTCTTCTGTTTATATGACCAATCCCTACCTCACATCATACATACCAAAATCAGCTCCAGGTTAAGGACTTAAATGCCAAAAAAGAACTAAAAAACCTGTTAAATCTTTAGTAGAAATGATAGGTAAATATCTTTTAGACCTTAAGGAAGATAAGATTATACATTTCAATGTTAAAAAATAAAGCTTCAGAATCCTTAGAAAAAGTAGTTGAGATATATTTTATTTTATTTTATTATTTTTTTTTTAATAGAGGCATGCTTTATTTATTTGTTTGCTGGTTTGTTTGTTTTTTGTTTATACAAGCAGTGGGTACAGTCAGAAGCGCGGGAGGGTGAGAGAATTCACCAGAGCCAGAGCGGGGAGCAGAGCAGGCAGAAGGACCGAAGTACACTGCTGAGGGGAGCAGCGGGCGGCAGGAGAGGTCTGCGCGCCATGTGGGACCCTCCTCCGGTGGCTGGGGAGCAGCCGGGGATCGAACCAGCGCCGCAGAGGCCGTGCGCAGTTTCGCAACCCAGCGCTCAACCGCTGCGTCACCGGGGAGGCCCAGTTGAGATATATTTTAGACCTGAGGATTAAATAAGATGTTCTGCATCGTTAGTGATCACGAAAATGCAAATCAAAATCCCAACAAGCAACAATTTTAAATTAAATTGGCAATAATTCTTCAATTTAATGACACAAAGTGTCAGAGAAGATGTGGCTTATATACGTTGCTGGTGGGAGTGTTATCAGGGCAGTCTCTTTGGAAATTAGCTTGTTGTTATCACCTAAAGTTGAATATATGTATATGACCAGTGTCAGATAAATACCCAGAGAAACTTTTGCATGCTTGCACCAAAAGTCACTCGTGAGAGGGGCCTCCCTAGTGGCACAAGGGGTTAAAGGTGAAGCCCTATCAAGCTATCGCCAGCCTCTGCAGCACAAATTCCATCCCCGGCCGGAGAACTGACCCACATGGCACAGCAGACCTCTCCCGTCTCGCCCGCTGTTTCCCTTAACAGTGTATTTCAGTAGATCTGCCTGTTCTGCTCCCCACTCTGTCTCTGGTATCCCCTCCTCCTCTCACCTCCATGCACCTCTGGCCTACACCCCAGTTCTTATATGCATAAATAAATTAAAAAATAAATAAATCTTTTTTTTAAAAAAGAAGCCACTCATGAGAACAGTGAAAGATCAGTTCATATTAGCAAATATCTGGAGACTACCCACAGGAGGTGGCACAAGGGTCAGCCATGGTGCACTGACATGGAAAATATGACACAGCAGTTAAGATATGTGAACTGTGACATGGCTCAATCTTAGCTATGTCCTATTACCTGAGAAAACTAAGTTTCAGAAGACTCATACAGCTTAATACCATTTTCAGTTGTCTGGATCCCCTTTGTTGTCAGTTGAATTGTGTCCCCAGAGAGATACACTGAGATACACTGAGGCCCTAATCCCCAGTACCAATAAATGTGACCTTATCTGAAAATAGGTTGAGGGGAGGGCCCTAACCAATGAGTGGTGTCCTCACAAGAGCAGGAGGAAGTCCTAACTATAGCAATCAGGCAAGAAAAAGAAACAAAACACATTCAAATGAGAAAAGAAGTAAAATTACCTCTGTTTGCAGATGGCATGATCCTATATATAGAAAATCCTAAACACTCCACCAAAAAACTGTTAGAATAAATGAATTCAATCAAATTGCAGGATACAAAATCAACATGTGAAAGTCATTTCTGTTTCTATACACTAACAGCAAGCTGACGAAGGGAAATTAAGAAAACAATCCAACTTAAATATGAAACGATATAATACTTATGGTAGGGGGACTCCCTGGTGGCCTGGTGCTATCACCACTACAGCTTGAGTTTGATCTCTGGCCAGGGAGCTGACCCACATGGCACAGCAGACCTCTCCTGTCTCCCCTCAGCAGTGTATTTCAGTAGATCTATCTGTTCTGCTCCCCACTCTGTCTCTGCTGAATCCTTTCACACCTCCGCTCACCTCTGGCCTATACCCCAGTTCTTCTATGCAGAAGAAAACACACTTATGGTAAATTTAACCAAGAAGGTGAAAGACCTGCAATGAAAATTCTAAGACATTGATGAAGGACTTGAAGATACAAATAGATGGGAAGCTATCCCATGTTCTTGGATTGTAAGAATTAACATCATAAAAATGTCCATACTATCCAAAGGTATCTAAAAATCCAATGGAATCCCTACCAAAAATCTAATTCACAGAAATAGAAAACAAAACTCTCCTAAAGTTTGTATGAAAACACAAGAGACCCCAAATAACCAAAGCAATCTTAAGAAAGAAGAATAAAGCTGAAGGAATCATGCGTTTTGATTTTAAGTTATACTGCAAAGCAGTAGTAATCAAAACACCATGGTGCTGGGCCTCCCCAGTGGCGCAGCGGTTGAGCGCTGGGTTGCAAAGCTGCCCACAGCCTCTGCAACGCCGGTTCGATCCCCGGCCGCTGGGCGAGAGTCCCACATGGCGCGCAGACTTCTCCTGCCGCCCGCTGCTCCCCTCAGCAGTGTACTTCGTCATTCTGCCTGTTCTGCTCTCCGCTCTGATTCTGGTGAATTCTCTCATCCTCCCACGCTTCTGACTGTACCCAGTCCTTGTATAAATAAATAAAATAAAAATCTTAAAAATAAATAAATAAATAAATAAATAAATTCACAGGGCCTCTCTGTCTAAAAAAAAAAAAACCAAAAAAAAAACCCACCATGGTGCTGCCATAAAAACACACATGTACATCAGTGGAAGTGAATAAAAAGCTCAGAATCAACCCTTGCATGTACACAGAAAACTAATTTTTGTCAAAGGCAACAAGAACTCACAACACAGGAAAGACTTTCTTCAGCAAATGGTGTTGGGAAAGCTGGGTATCCACAAGCAAAAGAATGAAATGGGACCCACTTTATTACACTCACAAAAATTAACTCAAAATGGATCAGAGACTTGATCCTGAATCCACAGAACTTCTAGAAGAAAACACAGGGGAAAACTCCTTGATATAGGCCTTGTCAATATTTTCTTACATAAGTCACCAAAAGCAGAGGCTCAAAAGCTTATCAACAAGCGGGATTCTTAAAGAGCTTCTTTCTGTACAGCAATGGAAAATCATTATTAAATTGAAAAGTTGCAGGCTTCCCTGGTGGCGCAAGGGCTTAAGCACTGCGCTATAAAGCGATCTACAGCCTCTGCAGCACGAGTTCAATTCCCAGCCGGCCAAGGAGAAACCCACATGGCACAGCAGACCTCTCCTGACTCGCCCGCTGCTCCCCTCAGCAGTGTATTTCAGTCAACCTGCCTGTTCTGCTCCCCACTCTGTCTCTGGTGGATCCTTTCACCCCCCGCATCTCTGGCCTGTACCCCAGCTCTTAGATGCATAAATATTTTTTTTTTTAAAAAATTGAGAAGTCGCTTACAGAGTGTGAGAAAAGCATTTGCAAGCCATATATCTGATAAGGGGTTAGAATCCAAAAGAGGGAGACTAATAAACAATGTAATAGTGTAAATAAATAAATATATAAAATTAACGATCCAGTTGAAAAATGGGCAAAGGACCTGAACAGATATTTTCCCAAAGAAAATATACAAAAGGCCAACGGATTTATGAAAAGGTGCTCAATATCACTACTCATCAGGGAAATGCAAATCTAGATCACAGTGAGATCCCACTTCACACCTACTAAGATGGCTATGATAAAAAAGACAAGTCCTGAGGACAGAGGGAAAAGGACCCCAGACTCTGGAGAGGAGTGTAAATTGCTGCAGCCACTATGGAAAACAGTAGCGAGATCCCCCCAAATAATTCAAAAATAGAACTACCAGAGGATCCCGCCACCCCACTTCTGGGTTTATATCTGAAGGAAATCACGTCACTATTTTTTTTTTTTAATTTCTCAAAGGAAGGGAAAATTTATTGCGCCCCGGGTGGACCTCACGGACCCAAGATGGCACGTCACTATTTTAAAGAGGTATCTGCACCCCAAGCTCACTGCAGCATTATTTACAACAGCTCAGACATGGGAACAACCAAATATACTTCACTGCACCCACTGCATGAAGAAAATGAGGTCTGTCTCTAGTTGCATCACTTAACCTCCGCCTGTGCAGGAAACGTGTCATTAGGTGATTTCGCCACTGTAGGACCATTGTAGCAGTCTCCAGACACCACTTCTCCATTTCACTGGCTTAGAATTTCAGAAGGCCATCTAGGAAGAGCTGGATCATCTGAGATTTCACATTGTTCCCGAGCAGAGCCACAGTGGATGCTACAGCGTCATGAGGAATTAGAAATTTGGGGATCGCGTTGATGAGCCCAATGACATAATTCAGTGCATGATGATATACAACAGAATAGTACTTGATAATAAAAAAGGAAGCTCTGCTATTTGCAAACACATACATCAACCTGGAGGGCATTGCTGAGTGAAATTAACCAGACGAATGGTGCATGATATCACTTCTACGTGGAATCTAAAAGAAAAGAAAAAGCCAATTTCATGAAAACACTGAATAGTTGACAAGGCTGACCAGGGGCAGAAATGGGACTATGTGGATCAAAGGGTACAATCTTTCAGTTACAGAAGATAAGTTCTGAGGATCTAATATATGGCATGTGACTAGTGTTAACAATCCAGTACTGTCGTCTCGAAAGTCACGAGAGCGGATCTGCAGCACACACACAAAGCATGAGCAACACGAGATCTTGATCTGGGTAATCACTCCCTTCGTAGACACATTTCAGATCATCACGCTGTACACTTTAAGTATATACAAGGATATTTGTCAATTATTCAATAATGTTGGCACAAGGGGTTAAGCACCGCACTATGAAGCAATCAGCAGCCTCTGCAGCATGAGTTCCATCCCCGGCCGGCCAGGGAGCTACCCACATGGCACAGCAGGCCTCTCCTGTCTCACCCGCTGCTCCCCTCAGCAGAGTATTTCAGTCAGTCTGCCTGTTCCCCACTCTGTCTCTGGTGAATCCTCTCACTCCCCGCATCTCTGGCGTGTACCCCAGTTCTTAAAGGCATAAATAATGTCAAAAAAAATGTTGGGGCGTGGAGAAGAGGCAAAGACATGCAAGGAGAATACATGTGAAGACGGTGTCAGAGATTGGGGTGAGGCACCCACAGCCATGGGTGCCAAGAGTTTGGCAACGGCCAGAAGTTAGAGAGGCCTGGAGCAGATGGTTCTCTAAACTCTCACAACTTTAAGCCACCCGTCAGTGGTGATCTGTTCTGGCAGCCCTAGGAAGCTAATACGCCCTTTGAATCAAATTAGGAAGAAGAAACTAAAATAAAGACATACTTTCTAATGTAGATATAATAAAATGGCACAGAAAGGAAAAGAAGGAGGGCGGAAGACAGGATTTGGGGCGATGCAGACCCCAGGCAGGGAGAGGGTGCGGGGACCTCAGACTGGATCTTGGCCACCATTAGGGTCCTGGCTTTTGGTCTGCTCCATGGACTACCTGGTGTGTGTGACCAGATTAAAACCACTAAGGACAAGTTTTTAAAAAGCAGGTCAGGCAAGGCCCAAAGAAGAGAACAGGCCACGCTGTGGATTATGGGCTGTCCATTCTGCCCCCTGAAGCTCATTAAATAATTACTTAAAAAGAACACGGCTCCCCGCCCATCATCTGGAAGCCCAGCACGCTTCCAGGTCTGCTCCGGTGCCAGGGCCAGGGGGCATCTGTCCCATTTCCCAGCACACCCCAGAGAGGCCCTGTCCCTCTCCCAACCCGGGCTCCCCCACTCTGCCCGCCCCCCTCCTAAAGCACATACACTGCCTGGTGTTTGGTAATTGTACTTGCTTCTGCTTTTCTTGTCTGCAGTCCCCCCCAGCAGCGTCAGGAGGGCTGAGTTTTGACTGTCTGGCTCAGGGCTGTCTCCCCAGGCCCTAGCACTTGGCACACAGTAGGCGCTTAATAAGGAGGAGGTGAAAGAAAGGATACTGAATCAATGAATGAGCAGTTTTGTGAACAGTTGCTCAGTGGGCTCAAGCGCTCATGTGTGTGTGTGTTTGGGGCTGTGGATACGGCACATGGAAAACAGGGGGACACCTGATATCCCCTCTCTTTGTCCAGTGCCCATGCACAGACACCCAGACACCAGGAATGAGGAGCAGAGTTCACCCAGATCCTACTTAGCTCATGACAACCCAACCGGACGTTTCTAGAGGACACAGGACACATTTCCTTCCATTCTGGGGTACAGGCCAGAGGCGCCGGAGACAGAGTGGGGAGCAGAACAAGGCAGACTACCGAAACACACTGCTGAGGGGAGCAGCGGGCACGACAGGAAAGGTGTGCCGCGCCATGTGGGAATCTCCCTGGCTGGCCGGGAATCAAACCTGCGCTGCAGAGGCTGTGGACAGCTTCACAGCGCTGCACTCAACCCGCTGCGCCACCGGGAAGTCCTCTCGGTCATCCACTTGCACGCCCCACTGCTTCCAGGTGCCGGGACTTCCTCTACCTCACGGCCCTTATAGTTTGCTTTAAGTTAAATCACTCCCTGCCTGCCTCCCTGGTAGACTGCCTTGAAAGTGAAGAGACTCATAATGGCAAAGCAATACCAGTGCCCCAAACAGAGGGTGACTGTAAGCATGAATATAAAAAACCATGTTCAATTCTAGCTCAAGGTTCGGAGCCCAGGTCTGCTCTTTCCCAGCGTACTGGGCTGAGCCAGGCTGGAGAGACATTAAAGCCACAGAAGAGAAAATGAGGCTTTCTCGACGTGTAAGAACTGCTGTGTGACTCAGTCAGGTGACACCCCCTCTGGGTCCCATCGAACCGCACCCTGTGGAACCACCAGTGCAGCCCTCACCTTCCAGCCGAGCAGTTCCCATTCCACTTTTAGACCTGGAGCCCTTGCGGTGTGCTCTGGGGGCAGGCGCCTGCCCAGCTGGGTGACCTTGGGCAGGCCAGGGAGCCCTAGCTGGAGTCTCCCCTGAGGCTAGCTGAGGCCTCTCTTTTCCCCTGCAAGCCCCTCCCTTGTCCCAGCCCCTCCAGTGCCCCAAGGAGGGCAGGCACAGGGCCAGGCTGGCACAGGGCAGGTCCAGCTGGGCCCCAGCAAGCCCTAGGGAGCCCGGCTGAGCTCATCCCTTGCCCTTAATTATCTTCAGGCTAATGCGCATCTGAGAACCTCCATGCCATCGACAGGGAGGACCCTTGGGACTCTGGGGGCAGGGAAGTTCTTCAGGCCAAATGTCACCATGGAGGAAAGTGGCAGGGCCTTGAAAGAGGAAGCTGTACTTTCTGCCTCTGCTTTGTTGGGGAGAGCTGGGGCTAGGGCTGCGACATGCAGTTAAGGTTGCAGTTAAGGTCACAGTTAAGCACAGACCTCCGCAGCCTCCCAGGCTCAGCGCTCAGCACCTTTTAGCGTCTTAGCCCCTGGCTGCTCAGCATGGCGTGGGGTGCCTTAGCACCACCAGGGGCTGTTGAGAAGGCAGAGCCTTCAGGTCTAGACCTGCCGAGTCAGAGTCTGCCTTCTCACCAGCCCCCAGGTGATGTCTATGGTCACGTGCCAAGCTATGCCTCAGTCTCTCCATCTGTAAAACAGGGATTACAATTAGGCTTAAGAGGTACTTAGCAGCGTGTTTGACACTATTATTATGATTATCATTGTTATCGAGGCAACTATGGGAAAGATGTTGGCTGGACCCAAGTGGACCACTCCCAGCCCCCCATCTCTCAGCACCCCAGAAGTGGGTTTCCACATGACTCACTGTGAAGATGTAGAGCCTGAGACTCAGCAAGGTGCGATAACTAGCCCAAGATCCACGCAGGCAACCCCAAGTTTGCCACCATGCCTATCCGACCCTCTTACTAATGGTAAAGGCGAATGGGTGGAACCGTTTTCTCTATCTGGCAATTGACATGCTCACAACCAGCCTGTGAGGTTACCCTTTCTGTCACCCCCTTTTTCAGATGAGGAAACTGAGAGATGAAGCTACTCAGCAGAACAGGCTGGGCTGCAACCACTCTGCCTGCCTCTCATCTATGCCATGCTGTGTGCCCTACACCACACCCCCTCCTGCCTCCCTGAGCTTGCTTCCTCAGCCCTGGCTCTGGGCCTCTGAGCTGCCCCTCCCACATCCTCACCACTAATGAGGTCTTTGCCAATTTGAGGCTGGGACCACACCGGCCACTGGGCCTGCCTCTGTGGGAAGAACCTGTTTCCTTCCATTCTGGGTTGCTAGGTGTGGAGGATGGGGCAGGGGTCTTGGAGGGCAACGCAAGGTAGGCTCAGGACAGAGGCCTGGTCCGCCTGGCTGGGGCTCCCAGAGCAGCTGGCCTGGGCGAGGTTGCCCTCTGCCTCTGGAGCTCCGGGTTAGGATGCACTGGGCCTGGCCTGGGACTCTGCAGCCCAATCATTCGTTCAACACCCCAGGTCCAGGTACTGCTCTGCAGCCCTGGTGATGGATGGAACAGGCCCCGTCCTGGGGCGACAGACGGCCCCAAATCACACACCCTGGGAATCACACACCCTGGGAAATGTACACTTTCACAATCACAGGGGACCACTCTTGGGTGGAGATGGGGGAGGGGCTCCTAAGGAAGGACATTTAGGCTGATGGAAAGATGAAGTGGAAGAATGTTTCAGCTGAAGGCCCCCAGATGGGGAACAGAGAGACAGCCAGGCTGGGGGGAGTCAGGCAAGCTGGGCCCCCCATCCTCTGAGTCGGGACCCCCATCTTCTCCCAGAGGGTTCTCCTGAAAGCTGGGAAAGACCTCCCAGGATGTGGGGCTCCACCTGCACCCCTCCTGCCTTCCAAGCCAAAGACAGTGGCCCAGGAAAGTCGGGTGACACAGGCCTTGAAGGACTCATCCTCCCCGCTCTTGCGGGCTCCCACTGCCGCAAGGGGGGCGTCCCTGGCTGGGCTGCCTCCTCGGGTGGACAAGTGGGGGTCACTGCACCGCTGAGCCTCGGCGGTCCAGGCCTGGCCGCAAATCGCGCTTCCGCAAGAACCTGCTGTGGGACTTCCTGGGGCCTCGGCCGCCTCACCTGGGACACGGGGTCCTGCTTCTGTCCTCTCCGAACGAGAACATTCACTCGGGGTTCGGCCTCGCCCCAGTCCTGCAGGGGACTCCGCCACTCCCCGCCTCCTTGCCCTACTCTTACCGGCTTTGTGCCTCAGTTTACCCCAGGGAGCGGGCCGGGCTAAGAGCAGCCCGGCGGGCTGGAGCGAGGGCCCCCGGCCCCGCCCCGCCCCGCCCCGCCGGCTCCCAGCGCGCGCAGGCCGAGCCCACCCGCCCCCGGGCCGCCAGCTGCGCGCAGCCCACGCCCCGCCGGGGCCACCCCGCGCCCGGCGCACGTGATCCCGCGGCAGGCCCCGCCCCCGCCCCGGCGCGAGCCGCGATTGGCCGCCCGGAGTCCCCGCCCCGGCGGGGGCGGAGCCGGAGCCGGAGCGGCCCCGCCCGCCGCAGCGCGAGGCTGCTGCGTCCCCGCGGTGCGCGGCGGCCGGACCGGGCGGGCGGGCGGAGCCGGGCCCGCGGGGCTTCTCGGGGCGATCGGGCCGAGCGGCGGGGGCGCCATGGTGAGCGGGCCGGGCGGGCCGGGCGCTCGGGCCGGGCGCGAGCCTGAAGGAGGAGCAGGGCGGCCGCGGACGGGGTGGGGCGCGCGGGGCCCCCCGCGGGCCGGGGTCCCCGCTGCGGGGGAGGGGCCGCGGGCGGGGGCGCGGCTTCGGGGGAGGGTCTGTTCGGGGGGCCGCGCCCGCGGGCGGGGGCTCTTTGTCCGCGGCGCTGCGGCGAAATCGGGACAAAGGAGTCGGCGGCCGCTTTGCGGGGAGCGGGTGTCCCCGAGCCCGGCGCGCGCACCCCGCCGCGGCCCGCAGCCCCCCCGGGCCGGCCGCCGGGCGATGCAGGCGGCGGGGTCCCCGCGGCGCCTGGACGGAGCCTCCCCGGAGGCTCCCGGGGTGGGGGTGGCGGGTCCGGCGCCCCAGCGCCCCTCTCGCGGGTGGGGAAACTGAGGCCCGGCCGCCGCGCTCGGCGCCGGGTGCCGCTGGCAGTGGCTGCGCGGCGCGGGCAGGGCTGACTCCCGTGGCCCCCCACTTCCCCCCGCGCCCCCCCAGGCTGGCTTGAACGGCCTCTCCCGCCGCCGCCCCCCTCCAGCTGTCGCCCCGGGCGGGGCCCCTGCCTCCCCCAGCCGCGCGGGGCCGAGGTGGGGCGACGACCCCCTGCGCGCAGGGTCGGCTGAGAGGGTGCGCCCAGCGCGCTGGCACCGCGCCCCACCCCGCCCGCGCCTGGCACGCGGCGCCGCCCGGCGCGTCCCGTCTCCGGGTCTCGGGCACGGAACGCAGGTCGCCCACCTGCCCAGGCGGCGTCCGGGCGGGGTCTCCTGGCCCCCAGCGCTCCGGGAAGGCGAGGGCGTGACAAGGGGAGGGTCAGAGATGGGACATTTGAGTGTCTGGGTTGAAATCCGAAATCCGAAATCCGGGGTGCTGGATCCAGGCCGCCGGGATTGGAATCCCTGCGCAGCCACTCTGGAGCTGTGTGACCTTGGGCCACTGGCGTGACTTCTCTGAGCCACAGATTCTTTATCTGCAAAGTGTGTAAGGGAGTGAACTCAGTGCTGGGCTTGTTTTGAGGCCACAGAGGGATCTGTAAGAAGCATTTAGCTCAGTCTGGCTCGGAGTCGTCATAGCCAACTTTTGTGGAGCACCTACTGTTATTGCCAAAGTTGTTTGGCCAAGTGCACCCCCCCCCACCCCCCGGGCAGCCTGGGAGAATGACCAGTGGCTGATTCACAGGGTGGGGGTTTGAGTCTCAGGCCTGAGCCCCAGGGGACCAGGACTGACCTTGGGGCAGTCCCCCAGCCCTGCGTGCCCCAGCTTCCTCTTCTGCACAGGGAACCTGGGGGTACTGCTGCGAGTTTCCTCTTCAGGAGGAGGGGGGTGCGGTGGTTGCCCGTGGAGGGTGAGATGCAGCGCTGGGCACAGCCCATCGTTGTTAGTGTCCCTCCCCATCCTGGCTGGCTGGGTCCTGGCTTTTTGGAGGGCAGGGGCTTGTGTGACACGATGTTGTGCCGTGTATCCATGACTGCTCGGGCCTGGCACGGAGCAGACGTCCCATCTGTGCCCTGGTGGTGCCGGCAGTGCCCTCCCTACAGGCAATGTTTTTGGATTGTGAACTGAGGTTCCCTAAAAAGGCAGGGCTTGGTACACCTGGCAGAGGCCTTTGATGGGTTCAGGGGGCTTGGCTCAACCCCTGGAGCTAGTGCTGGAAGCTCTGGAGGGGGTGCCTGGCCCCCTATGGCAGGGTGCCCCAGAAGGTGGAGGCTGCGGGTAGGGTGACAAGGTAGACTCGGGGACACTCGTGATGCAGCATCCTGTTTGTGCCTTTGGCGGGGACGGGCTCTGGCCCTCCTGGGAGGCAGGGCTCAGTGTGGGGGAAGTAAGGTCTGAGGGGTACATCCTCCCTGTGGCACCCAGGAAGACATGCCCCGTGACATGCAAACCTGGTGGCCCCGTGGTCCTTTTCACACTTGTCACTTCTCATCCGCCCCACAGTCTGCTCTTGGGGTCGGGCTTCATTTCCATGTCCACACTGAGCAACTGAGGCCACTCGCTGCAGCTTGCTTGGCTGGTCAAGACAGCGCCAGAGAGTGGTGGGATAGGGTGGGGTGTAGAGGGGATTCGGGTTCTCTGCCGCTGGCTGCCGCCCCTGGACCTAGGGTGGGAACTGTGGCCTCGGGAGAGTTGGCATCGGGAGACACCGCCCTCGGTTTGCCAGTGGCCAAGGCAGGGACCCCGTCCTTTTGAGCCCACTGGTGGATGGAGGGGAGCCTGCGTGGCTCTGAGGGGGGCCTACGCAGGTGGGTGAGGCTGGCGTTTGGGCTTGTTTTCCAGCAGCACTGGCCCAGCCGAGGGAGGGGACTGAGGGCTGAAGGAGCCGGAGGGTGGGGCGTAGTGGGGGACTGGCCCCTATGTTGGGAGGTATCCCAGTAGCCTTGGGCTTCCAGGTCTGGCTCTGACTGAGGGAGCTGGCGAGCAGAGGTGGTGGGTATGGGCTGTTCCCCAGTCCCGAGTGCCAGAGACCACAACTCCTGTGTCAGTTTCCACGTGTGTAAAGCGGGGATGGAGACGGCGAGCAGGCAGTGGGCAGTCACTCCTAAGTGGTTGGCCTGAGGGTCCAGGTTTCCTTCGTGCCATCTTGGGTGTCTCCCCAGCCCAAGCTCTAGCCCCCTGGTCCCACACAGGGTCTGGAGCTATGAGCTGTGCTGGATCACGGTGGGGGGATCAGCCAACTTGTAGGGGATACCTTGGCTCACAGCGGTCTGAGGGAGGCCCAGAGAGGCCGAGCAACCAGGCGGCCCATACCAGGAGGGTTTAGGGGATGCTGGCAGCTGTCCTCATACTCTCCCATCCGTTCCCCTGCACTCGTGGAGACAGCTGCCCCTTCACGCGCACAGGCCTGCCTGAAATCCACTTGCACACGCCCCTTCTGCCCCCGCACGCAGGCCGCAGCCTGTCCTCCAGCCCTCCGTGCAGACCGAGGCTGTTGGGGCAGGCTGGTGCTCAGGGGCTGGGAGTGGCTTCAGCTTAGGGAGCAGGTTTGGGGGTACAGGCGCCACTGGGAGCCCCGTGAGAGGAGGGTCTCTCACTCATTAAGTGCCAGGACTGGGGAAATGCAGCCTTTATTGAGCACTGGCTGTGTACTGACAGTAGAGCCCAGGCCCTGGGCGGTGGGCAAGATGGACACGGTGTGCTCCTCTGACGGGTTGAGATCCACTGCAGGAGGGAGTCGGCAGCCCTGGAACTGGTTCCCAGAATTGCAGGGAGCGAGGAGAGCCAGCTGAAGTAGGGCAGGGTGAAGGGGCGAGGGAGCAGGGATGGTCTGGGAAGGCGCCTGCCAAGAGGCGCCTTCAGAAAAGGTCCAGAGTAAGAGGGAAGAGCCAGTCACGGGACTTACAGGGAAGAACTTTCCAGGTAGAAGGAACAGAAAATGCAGAAGCCTTGAGGTGGGAGGACGGGGGTGTGAAGAAGCTCGGGAGGCAGGAATTTGGATTCTCTCCTGCTGTCAGGGAGGCGCTGAGGGGGATGACGTGATCAGACTTTTGAGATCAGTTCTCAGGAAATACTTGCCGAGTGAACAGGGCTCTCAGGAGCACCCACGGCCAGGTGGGCTATGGCCTGCTCACCTGGCCCCTAGAGTAGGGAGCAGCAGCTGACAGGGTTTGGGGGTCACCACTCATTCAATTGGGGCTGTTTCTGCCTCAGTTTCCTCATTAGTCTTGGGACTCCTGGTTTCCCCCGGGACTTGACGGTGCCTCCTGAACCCCCCAGTTGGTTTGGCTCTGGCGGGGGGGCAGGGGGTCCCTCCTTCTTGTTGCTGTTGTTTGAATTCCCACTTCCTGCCACTGAACTACCCCCACCCCAAGCACACACACAAGCGCACGCATGCAGACACACACGCGCACACACTTCCCCTTCCGAACCGATACTGACTTGCCTTCCTGTGCGGAGCCCCATGGAGGCTCCAGTGGGCAGCAGAGAGCGAGGTGGGGACCGCCAAGGAAAGCGCATGCCCCCCCTGGCAGGGTGAGGGCATGGAGAGGGGGCAGGTTCACCCAGCCCCCAGCCGCAGCAGACAGGGTGTGCGGAGGGTCAGGGGGTCACCTGCCCATCTGGAGGCCTGAGAGAACTGGCTGAACTGGTTGTGGGAGCTGAGGGCAGCTCTGATGGTGCCTGGGGAGAGACCGGGGTTGCCTGGGGCACAGAGGGCAGCGGGGGTGACTCAGGCAGGGGCATGATGGGGAGGCAGGTGGCAACCATGCCATGGGGCTGCACACTAGGGTTGCAGGCTGAGGCCCATGCCCTGGAGGTGGCAAGGAGGAGGCCAAACCCGGGATCTCCGCGCTGCCCAGGCCCCTCTGCAGACGTGGGCATGTGTGGCAGGTTGGTACTTGGCGGTCTGCAGAGTTTCCCAGGGTCTGGTTCTTGGGCAGACTCTGGGAGTCTGGGGGGGGGTACTTCCTGGATGCGAACCATTTCCAATTAAGGGGAATGCTCAGGGCAGGTGCCATCCCGTATGGAGGGGACGGCTTCTCTCCTGACTTGAGTTGATGTCAGTCCTCTTTAAAAAGGGCAGTTCAGACGCAAGCTCTTGCTAAGCACAGCCCTCCGGCGGGCAGTAGGAAGGCGTCGAGGGCTCTCCCTGGCCCTCACAGCCATGTGCTGGGTGCCATCACATGCTCCGTTGGTGGAGAGGTAGGAGCAATAAGCAAGTGCAGGGTCTTGGGGCGCAGGGGAGCCTGCTCAGCGCTGGGTCACCCCGTCTGCATGTTCTCCCTGCCTGTGCTCCTCACCAGCCCCACCAGCAGGAGCGCTCTGCAGCTGGCCGGTCTGAGGATCCCAGCCCAGGGAGTGGTGGGCCGGCGTCCCCGCCCCCACCCCAACCAGCCTCCGCTGCAGGCCCTGTGCTGCCTTCGGAGCCTTAGCAGACGCTCTTCCCCCTCCCCCGCCACATCTTCCCGCAGGTCTCAGCATTAGCCTCTCCCTGCCGTTGCCTGCCCCAACGTTTAGTTAGCATGTGACACCGGCGCTTTCTGGCAGGCCCTCCCCGCATCTGTGTGACAGGTGCTTTGATGTGCGGTCTGGCTCCTGTACCAGGCCTGAGCTGGGTGGGGGTGGGGTCCCTCGGTCCCACTGTCCCCGGAGCTCCTGGGCACATCCCTTCCCCAGGCTGGTGCAGTCCCTGTGGGCACAGGCTGCTGTCAGCTGCAGCGCTCACAGGCGTTCCGGAAGACGTGGTCAGCTCTGTCTGTCTCCCGTTCACCAGGCGGGCGGATGTCATTTCCCTGCTTTTGAGCCCCCCTTGATCACCACCCAGCTCGGGCTCCTCTGGTCCCTCAGCAGTGTCTGAACTCCTAGTGGTGCCAGGCTTCCAGAACATGCACCTTAAACAGAAGAGCCTGCCCGACCTCTGACCCTCACTGAGCCTCCCTTGCAGCGGGTCTCGGGTTGCTGGCGCCTGCCCACCCTGCGTCTCGGCTCTTGGCTGAGGTCCGGGGCTGCCTTGCTGCAGAAGCACTACAGGGTGGGAGGTGGTGATGGCAGCCAGCTGGGGTGAGCGAAGAGAACGCTGGTCACGTCGCAAACAGGGAAACAGTAACAGCCAACTGGCGCGTTTCTCACTGGGCTGAGGGCAGGCCCATCAGGCTTAAGAACGGAATCAAAGACCCCACGGAGAGCCCGGCTGAGTCCACGCGCAGCCTGGGCCAAGGGGGAGTCCCCGATGTAATCTCATCTTGCCTTGTCTCTCAGGACTTCCGTGTCCAGCCCGACTTCCAGCCTCGCTGAGCGGCGGCCGCCCCCACGTGCTTCCTGCCGCAGAAGCCGCCCCACACGCCGACCATGTCTATTATGGACCACAGCCCCACCACCGGCGTGGTCACGGTCATCGTCATCCTCATCGCCATCGCTGCCCTGGGGGCGCTGATCCTGGGCTGCTGGTGCTACCTGCGGCTGCAGCGCATCAGCCAGTCGGAGGACGAGGAGAGCATCGTGGGGGATGGCGAGACCAAGGAGCCCTTCCTGCTGGTGCAGTATTCGGCCAAGGGACCCTGCGTGGAGAGAAAGGCCAAGCTGACCCCCAACGGCCCAGAAGTCCACGGCTGAGCTGGGATGCAGCGGCTCCCGGGCCGGGCTGCAGCCAGCCGAGCGGCGTGGGAGGAGCGGAATCATGCAGGCGTGCTGCTGCCGGAGGAGGGCTGATGCCGGCATGGCCTCGCCTGGCTTCACCATTGCATGCACTGACTCCCGGGGTTCCAGCCGTCCCGAGCAGGACGCCATGGCCCTGGGCATCCCCTCGGCTTCCTGGCTGGGCCGCCCATTGCAGGCAGTGGGCAGGCCTGGCCTTGCTGGGGCTCCTGGCCCCCTAGCGCTTTTGTTACTTGAATGTTTAGCTGAGCCTGTTTTTGACGGAGCTACTACTGTAATGCGTGAACTCACAAACCTGTGAACTGTAAATAGGCCCCCAAAGCACGTGCTTAAGCCTTTTTTGCTGATTTTTTAAACATTGTATAGAGCACATGGGACCGACCGCGCTGCGGAGGAGCTGAGCCAGGGCTAGGGAGGGGGGCGCAGACCTGTCAGGCCCGAGGTGCACTTGGAGGGGCCCGCTGATGTAGGGGTGTGTGCACGGCCAGAGGAAGTGGCCAGTTGGTTTGAAGTCTCGCAGTGGGCCAGGGGGGGTGCTCCGGTGACCTCTGCTTGGGTAGCCGTGGGCGGAGCCGAGCCACGCCCCCCGTTTCTAGGTAGATCCGGAGGTGCGCCGCCTGCTCCTGTTATCGGTGGAGCAGTTGCAAGGAAGCTATTTGGGCTGCTTGGGAGCCAGTGAAGGACGAGTCCACAGTCCTGAGGGCTGCCCGGTGGCCACGTAGCGGAGCAGTGTCTTGCCCCCTGGCCTTGCGCATGCCAGTATGCCCGTCCCAGCCCCCCCCTCCCCGTCATGGCTCCGACCCCCCTGGAAACTCCCGAGCCCATGTGGCTGCTTCTACCTGAGACCCAGTTGGCCCAGGAAAGAGAAAAAAATGTGTCTCTGTGGGTTGTTGTATTTAATATTTTCTGCACTGGAAGGGGGCAGGGGAGTTGAATGGTCTCCCCCCCTTCCCTTTTCCTAAATAACATCCTCTCAGATTACCACCCATCTGCTGGGTGCTGTGTCCACCGTCCCTGATCTGAGAGCCCCAGGCCATTTCCTGCTTACACAAGCACAGATGCCCCTGGCGGGGTGGCAGGCAAGGACAGGTTCAGGACCTGGTTCTCACGAGGATGAGGGGCTGGTGGCTGCAGGAGAGGCCAGCGCCCCAGCAGCCTCTTCTCCTAGGTGACCCTGTGTGCATGTGCCTAAGCTCGCTTAGATCTCTAGCCCACCACTGTAAGCACATTCTCCATGGCTGCAATTAAACAGGACCAGTTGGCATCCTGGGAACCAAAACTGGCCTCAGCACTGGTGCAGCCTGCCAGCAGCCGGGGCGAGGCTCCCAGGTGGCAGCAGACCGCAGCCTCCCCGCCACCCCCACCAAAGTTCTGGTCTCCTGGGCAGGCTGAAGGCGTCCCTCTGGCCTCATCAAGTCCCCACTGAGAACTAAACTACTTTCTGGAACCCCAAGCAGGGAGCTTAGGGAACTCACTCATTGTAGCAGCAAACATGCCTACATCGGGGGATCAAAATGAGCTTGGGGAAAAGGGAGAGAGTAGCTAATTAGGCAATTTCAACCGAAGGCATGAATGAGATACCCCAGGTGGGCGACCAGGGAAGCCTTAGAAAGCAGCTGGGCCTTAGCAGAGAGGCCATGCCTTTGGGTCCCTTACTGGGGTGGCCAGGCATGGGTCTGGAGGGACCAGGATACAGAGCAGGCAGCGAGCGGGTGAAAGATTTGGGAGGTCTGCTTTCTAATTCCCCTCATTCCAGAACTTCCCAGCTTCCTACCTCTACTTTCCACAGCCAGCAGCACACACCTGGGCTGTCTGTCCACCTGAGTCATCCAGGAGCAGACGTCTGGGACTTGCAGTCTCTGGGCCTGACCGTGACTGCCAGACCTGCCCTGAGCTTCTTTGCCTGCCAGTGAGGTGTTGAGATGAAGTGTCACTTTTGCCTCAGTTTCACTTGTGAGGGTGGCAGCCTGTCTGCCCCATTGGTGCAGTGGCCACGCTGGGGCGGCGGGTGGGGGTGAGTGGCATGGTGGGGCACCGGTGGGGGGGTGGGGAGGTAGTGAAAAATGCCTGTAGAACTGGTGAATAACCACATAATAGCTCTCACTGTTCTTATGTATCAATAGCTACTTTTTTTTAGCGTAGACACCAGAGCCACACACTCCAATGGCTTAGGAAGTTATGACCTCTCATTGAATTCTTTCTGAATAGCCCGACTGTTGTGTGCAAGTCTTCTTACTAGTCTGTCAAGAAACTAACCTTTCATCCTGCACGTCATCGCAGCAGCAACAGGAGGGGCAGGGAGGGAACTCTGACGCTGAGCCACCGAGATACGGACTAACTTTCCAAACAGATCTTCAAGTGGACTGTGCTACTGTTTCTGTCTCAAAGCTACCAAGTTTGTGCAATAAGTGGAAGGGATGGCATCCCTGTTCAATAAAAGCTGAATGACATTCAAGTTGATTTTCTAGACCACTGAGAAAATCTTTATTTACAATAAATTTCAATAAAATTTGCATAAATATATTCCCAATGTACAGTGTTCATCTCTGATTTCTTCATGTCATTTTAAGAGTTCATCTGTCCTATTCTCATTGCTCCTTTCGGCCGCCAGCGCAGTGCTGATGTTGGGAGGCGGAGCAGAGCTGCCAGGCAGCCGGGGGGCACCTGCGGGCTCGGGGCGGTCCGAGTGCACCTCTTTTGGGGGGGCCAGGTGCTGGGCTCCGTCCTGGCCCTCCAGTTTCCGCTCCATGGTGGCCACGAGGATCTTGAGCCAGGCGTTCTCGGTGAGGAGGCTCTCTGAGGCGTCGGCCAGCTCCTGGAGCTTGCGGGCCACCTCCTCCAGCTCGCGGGTCTTTTGCTCATACAGGGCCTGTAGCTGCTCGCTGTGCAGCTGGAGCAAGCCGTGCTGCTTCTCCAGGGTCTGCTTCTGCCGCAGCAGCCGGTGCTCGTCCCTGCGCGCGCTGGACAGCCGGGCCTCCACCTGTACCTGCGCCCGCTGCAGGGTGCTGATCTCTGCTCTCAGCTTCTGGATCTCTCTCTCCAGGTGGGAGATGTGTCCCTGCTGGAGCACGGCCTCGCTCTGAAGACACTCTTTGGTAGGAGGGTTAGCCAAGTTGTGGGGGGCAGAAGCAGGGTTTGAGTGATGCAAAATGAACCTCAGCAGGTTTGGAAGGGTGATGGGGAGGTCTTCGGGGTATTTCACACTGAGGTCCTTTCTGGAGGGAAAGGGGAAGAGTCAGAGATGAGAGTCACTGACATTGCAAGGCCAAACCCAGGATGCTGGTGAGGTCAGTGCAGGCCTGACCAAAGACAGCGAGGACTGTATGCACTGAAAGGTCACGAGGAAAATGTTATCTGGGCCCCCAAAATCGCTACAAGGCTGCAGGTGCCCAAATGCTTGTTCTGTAAGGAAGGTGGCTTATATTAAATGCATGTTTGTTCCTGAGGGCAAACAACTCAGTTTGTGTTCACAACTTTCCAAAAAAGGCCAGCGCTTCCGGGCCCCAGCATGGAGTCGGTGACGTGGGTGCTGGGAGAGCTGGTGGAGGGGCCTTCATGCATCTGACCGCCATGGCGTGTCAGGAAGCGCGACCTGGGGCAGGACCACCACATTGTCCCTCTGTGGCTTCTCGGTACTTGGTGAAAGGGCAAACGCCTGAAACACCTGGTTTCTTCAGTAAGTGCTTATTATGCACCATCCAAAGCAGGAGTTTGTAACTGGGGGTGACTATACCCCCTCACTTGGGGACATTGGCAACATCCAAAGACATTTTTATTGTCACGACTGGGGAAGTGTTACTGGACCCCCAATCCTTGACAAACCAGCCAAGGGACTCTGAGGGGCCGGCCCTGAGAGCATGAATGAAGGAGAGAAGGTCACTGGTGGAGGCATCTCCCCTGAAGTTTGGTTGCAAGTCCTGTGGTAAAAAGTTCCTTTCTAGAACTTCTCATTTAGTTGTCTGATGACCAAAAGGTGTACACAGATGCATTTACCTGTGTACACACAACTAGCTGCAGTGCCTGACAACCCCAGCTCAGTGCATGACATGGGCACGCAGATGGCCCCAGAGGCCCTGCCCAGAGTGGACACACAGGACTACGCTCGCCTTCATGAGCTCCTGCACAAGTGACTGTATTGTGCCCCTGAACTGCCGTACCTGTAAAATGGGGGTAAGCCTATCCCCTCTACCTCACAGGATGTTGTAAGGATAATGTGGGTTAAGTGAATGCTCAGTGTTTGCTAAAAAAAAAAAATTCACATTGTTCCTTAAAAAAAAAAAAAACAAAACCAACCAGCAGGGCCTCCCTGATGGCTCAGGGGTTAAAGACACAGCACTGTCAAGCTACTGCCAGCCACTGCAGCACAAGTTTGCTCCCCAGCCGGCCAGGGAGCTGACCCACACGGCGCAGCAGACCTCTCCTGTCTCCCCGCTGCTCCCCTCAACAGTGTGTGTCAGTGTTCTGCTCCCCACTCTGTCTCTGGTGAATCCTCCCACCCCCCGTATCTCTGGCCTACACCCCAGTTCTTGTATGCACAAATAACTAAATCTTAAAAAAAATTAAAAAAACAAAACCACCACCAGAAACCGTTCATTAAAAGCTTACACCCACCCCCTCCCACAAAGTCAGTGGCCAAATGTCTAAGAAAAGACAAATGGTATTTTAATGGAGGAGGCCTTTCCGCAACAAATAAAAGGCACCAGGAAATTCAACCCAGATCTGCCCCATTTTATACAGTGTTTATGGAAACTTCCAGGTAAATGGAGTAACTGCACACGTGAAGAATTTGGAGCTCTGCAGGTGAATTGTTTGGGGAAGTATTTCTGGGCTAAGTGCACAGCCACACCCTCCTTTAAAACATCATTTTCTTAACATGTAAGTTTTCTCCAAACGGGGCCTCCCAGCCATTCACTCAACAACGAGCCACACCCTGGCATCTGTGAAGTGGAGGCGAGGAAGGACAAGCAGTGCTGACCTGCCACTCAATTCCCTCTGCAGCACGAGCCTGGTAGTCCAGGAGAGCGCGCGCGCGCGCGTGAACACCCCGGCAGGAGTGGCGGGAACCCCCTCGCGTGTGCATTGGGAGACATTCTGACGCCACAGGAGCCTGGTGCGCCCACTATTTCCCACAGTCTTTGTGAATCACTCCTTGACGGGTGTGCTAACATGGTTTCCAACTTTTCAGAAATAGCAAGGACTTACACGACAGCTACTCCAGAGAATGGGCTGACAAGGGGAGCTGCTCCTCAGAAGAAGCAAGCCCTTCCCCAGGGGACACATTACCGTGAGCACCCCCTTCTACCTCCTAACCCAGGTGCCCTGAGCACCTGACTTTGCAATGTCACCTGGAGAGAAGGAGGGAGGTGCAGGGGTGAGGCAGGCCTGGCCACTCAGGTGAGGACGCGCTCACCACTGTGAGGCCCCACTCATGGAGACCGTCTGCAAAGGGCCTGAAGGGCACCCCCAGATCGCAAACTCCCCCCGCCAGTTTCCCTTCTGTGCCCATTTTGGCCCAGTGAACATGTAAATTTTTTCTCAAAACATGTACACTTTATCATCTTTCACTGGAAGAGCGCAGACGGCACCGTGGGAAAGGGCTCGCCATGTGTCGCCACAGCCTTTCCACTTCCTCTTTTGCAAGCTGCCAGCCGTGTCCTTGGCCCACCTACCTTCTTTCTGAGTAAACTCAACAATCACTCCGGGCCAGCTAATGCGGCACGCGCTTTACTCCTGCTCTTTATCTTTAGGGGGCCAGAAGCCCACTCCACGCAGTGAGGCCAGGCTTACAAGCACTTTCCATGAAAACAGAACGGGACGGTCCACTCGTTCAAGATTTATATTCTAGCCCTCAGAGGGATGGAGAACTGGCGTCATCATCACGTTGATGGTGTCAGACATTCGTAGGCCCAAAGGCCCTGGACCTGGACGGTAGCCCCTGAACATCGAGGGCGTCTCCTCATTGTATAGCCACGAATCACAGCTGCTGTGCATTAGGACCTGAACCCGCCTTCAAACTATGTCTGGAATTCAGATATTATGCCTCCTTAAAACTTCAGACCCCCTCTGGGCGCACAGATGAAATGGCCAGTGCTGCTGCCCATGATTGCTGACTGCGTGGACTTTACACACTTCTTAGAGAGAAACAGCTCATCGGGACAGAGTCAGCAGTGGGGCAGAGCGAGTCATGCTGTTTTCAGGGCTTAACTGGACAAGACGCTACCACCATAGGAAATAGTTCAGCAGAAATTCTTTGCGATAAAGACCACGGACTGAGGAAATGATCCGATCCGGGTGCAGGAAGCACCCTCCTCGGGAAGCCTGGCAACAAACAAGTGTGAGCGCAGACCTCCACAGTGAACACTGCGTGTCAGGCGGGCCTCACCAGCATCACCCTGCGCAAGCTCATCCCTGTCTGATGCTGTCGAAGCTGGGCAACTGTCAAAGCTGGGCAACTTTTAAGAACAAAAGGGGATCTGTGAAAGGGGAGAGAACATCTGGTCTGTCGAGCTCTCATGGCCAAGAGTTCATTTCCGTTTCTACGGAAACATCCTCATCCGCACCCACTGACTGCGCAGCCCACACCCCTGCGGCTGCCGCCATCACCGCCTGTGGGGCGCCACTTAGACAAACGTAAAGGATCAGGGTGGCAACCTGGGGTGGACATCCACAGGCATCTACACACTTGGGGAGAGCTGTGTGGACCCCAGGACAGGGGCAATGTGGGTAGAAGAGTTTCGTTCCCTCCCTGCAAGGGGGTGAGGAAGCTGTCGGAGGGGCCCGTTGAGAAATGATGCACAGAGAAGTGCGGCTCACGGGGGGGGGGGGGGGGGGGGCAGCTGTTCTGCCCCATAGGAAGGACGGGATTCTCTGCAGTCAAGCTTTGCACCCACCGTGTGCTCACTAGGTCAAGAAAATGAAGGTGTTCCGATGGCCACCTTCATATTCGCGTACACAACATAACTCTGGGAAGGCAACATGCCGCAAAGAGCACCGCCACCCTCGACTCTGACAGCAAAGCCCTTTCACTCTGGGTCGTAACAGCACGTTATGGGAACAATACATTTTATTCAATACATTTTATTCAAAATCATTGAGTGATCACCAATGATTCGCATTTCACTTCTGTGAAACAGCAGACTCATTTCATTTACAGCCAAAGAATCCCATCTACCCAAATACTGAAAAAAATTACCCAAATACTGAAAAAAATTACCCAAATACTGAAAAAAATTACCTGTTGCAGGGAAAAAATAAGACGGTAGGAAGACGGTCAACCATAAATTCCCAGGGAAGATCATTCTGAGACACGTCAATCCTGGCAAAGGCAAAGAACAAAGGATCAGCACAAGAAGCTCTAACCTGAAAGCAGCTTCCCCGCAGCCGAGGGGCCTGGGTGTGTTCTGGGCCGTGTGGTGACTGTACCACGAGGGGAAGCCAGGTACGCCTCATGCAAGAAGCGCTGGTGCTGCCAGGACCTGCCACCTGCTGCTGTGCTTACTGCATGGAAATGCCATGTCCTGAAAGTGCAGAAGGACTTCCAAAGCCACACCTGGCGGATCTGGGCACGCATGCCATCCTTGAGTCGGTTCTAAAAAAAGGAAATCACTGCACAAAATGCACCAGGCCTCTCTGAAGATGGGAGAAAACTAGAAAACTAGAAAAGAAAAGCTATACATACTCTGTAAATCTGACCTAAGACCAAAGGAGGTGTTTAAAATCTTAGCAGATTTTAATTTCCTAATACAGAAAATGACAAGGTACTAAGTTACCAAATCTGTGCCCAGTGATGCCGGGCCAGGCAGGCTGCCTGCAGCTGTGCTGAGCTGGGCGGGAGGCTGGACCTGCCCTCAGTGAGCTGCGAGGGTACAGGCACGTCAATTATCACAAATAATGCCTAGAGATGAAGGAAATGTTTCTAATCGTTAACTTGACGGAAATTTTGAGAAAGTATAATGGGAGGAAGGGGTCCAGTGCCATGCATTGGTCCAAAAAGCTGATATTTACTTTTTTTAAAAAAAGATTTTATGGGGCCTCCCCAGTGGCGCAGCGGTTGAGCGCTGGGTTGTGAAGCTGCCCGCGGCCTCTGCGGCGCCGGTTCGATCCCCGGCTGCTCCCCGGCCACTGGAGGAGGGTCCCACATGGCGCGCAGACCTCTCCTGCCGCCCGCTGCTCCCCTCAGCAGTGTGCTTCGGTCCTTCTGCCTGCTCTGCTCCCCGCTCTGGCTTTGGTGAATTCTCTCACCCTCCCGCGCTTCTGACTGTACCCAGTGCATGTATAAACAAAACAAACAAACAAACAAACAAATAAATAAATAACATGCCTCTAAAAAAAAAAAAAAAAGATTTTATGTATTTATGCATATAAGAACTGGGGTGTAGACCAGAGGTGTGGGGGGCTGAGAGGACTCACCAGAGACAGAGTGGGGAACAGAACAGGTGGATCCACTGAAATACACTGCTGAGGGGAGCAGTGGGGAGACAGGAGAGGTCTGCTGCGCCATGTGGGTAGCTCCCTGGCAGGGGATTGAACTTGTGCTGCAGGGGCTGCCGATAGCAAGATAGTGCTGAGACTTAACCCCTTGCGCCACCAGGGAGGCCCAGCTGATGCTTACTTTGTAAAGACTGGCCTAAGAAAACTGATGGTTTTACAGTTGTACTAATAAACCCATGCTGGGCCCTGCCCACGACAGCCAGGAACATTGGCGCGCCGGTGTTAAAACAGTGGGTTAAACACAGTGTCCTATGACCAGATGCTTTTTCTCCTGATTTTTATTTCAAAGAAAGACCAAACTGAAATTAAAGGGAGAACCTGTGAACACCCACGGGGCTCAACTGGGCCTTCTTTCTGGGCTTCTCTTCAGGCTGTCTGACATTTAGGAGCCGAAATCACGAATTTCACATACTCGTCTTCTCCCTGAATTGCATGGAGGGCATTGCTCTACGGAACGGGTGACGGTGCCACCCAATGCCCACCTGTGATTCACCGGCCACTCCTCTACACAGGGTCAGGGTGAAGCCACGTGACATGGTTCTCTGCAAGCCCTATTTCCTTAGCGCCCCAGAGTGACAGCAACTAGGTCAAACACTGGGAGGGATTTTTTGCAAACACTGCTAAAATGCTTCTCAAAAAGGTTACGCCAATTTGCTTATTGTGTCAACGACATCTGACTGTGCAAATTCCACTTCATCAACACAAGGTGGTCACTCAAAAGCATCTGTTGGGTGCCTTCTCAGCCAGTAGGGAGCGCGTCAGTCTCATAAAAGCTGTTGTTCATTTAGTAAGTGCAAGCGACACTTTTCTAGTGTCAACTTACAGTTATCAGACCACAGCCTCCCCATTTGCTTTCCGTCTCCCTGCACAGAAAAACCTCTTCTCATTTGTTGCTCACATGGAGTCCCGGCCGGCTACTTTCCCCTTTCCCTTCTGGTGGTAAAACACACACCGTCACACTGCCCACTGCACCCCTCCCTACGTGTCAGCAAGTGCCACTGAGTCCACCGGCTCCACTGAACGGCCTTCGCCTCGGTGGCCCCACCCCAACTCCCGCCCTACAGCACCAAAGCTGCCCCAATCCACTCTCCCCGGCGCCCACACTTGCCTTCCTGTCTCTGTGAATCAATTCCCAGTGCCCTGCACAGGCGGGACATCACAGGCCTGTCTTGTTGCCTCACCTCACCTGCAGCACACCTGTCGTGTCACAGCTGCCTTCCACACACACACACACACACCCCACCCGTCCTGCTCTCAGTGGCTTCTTAAACCACTTAATTTCTCAGGGTCTGGAACATGAACACTGATTCTGAGTCCTGGTCTTTTGGTCAAGGCTTGTGTGACAGGGCCAGATACTTCATCTCTCTGTGCCTCAGTTTCCTCAATTAAGACTGCATACAGGGGCCTCCCCGGTGGCGCAGCGGTTGAGCGCTCGGTTGCGAAGCTGCCCGCGGCCTCTGCGGCGCCGGTTCGATCCCCGGCTGCTCCCCGGCCACTGGAGGAGAGTCCCGCATGGCGCGCAGACCTCTCCCGCCGCCCGCTGCTCCCCTCAGCAGTGTCCTTCGGTCCTTCTGCCTGCTCTGCTCCCCGCTCTGGCTCTGGTGAATTCTCTCACCCTCCCGCGCTTCTGACTGTACCCAGTGCTTGTATAAACAAAAACAAACAAACAAACAAACAAATAAATAAACATGCCTCTATTTAAAAAAAAAAAGACTGCATACATTGTACAAAAATGAAAAATGATGTAAAAAATATATAAAATAAAAAAAAACAAATCCATCAGACAGAAAAAAAAAAGAGTGGATCACACCGCCGCTGAGCGTTCTGAGGACTCAGTCAGAAACGTGCTGGCATCGTAACTCCACACACGCGGCACAGGTACTGGTGAGCTACTGTCTTTTCAGCCTGTTTTCAGTCTTGATTTCCACTGCACGTTGTTAGAGTGGAGTCTGTTCATCTTCCTTTCATTGTTTTTTTAACTGCTTCATTTTGGAAAATTTCCATCTCCCAAAGGAACTAACAAATTCAATGTTCTACCTTCTGGTATTTTTTCTATGATTGGATCTTTAATAAGTAATTCTAAGTCTGTCCCGAAGGGTTTGTGGGGAGGAGGCGGGGGAAGAAAATAGCTTAAATCTAAACAATTTCTCCCCCAAATCCGCTTATTACCTTATCCTCCCCTCCCCCCCATTACTTTATCTTTTAAAACTCTTCATTTGAATTTTGTTTCTACAGAGCAATGATACATTTTTTTTTTTTTTTTCTGTTTACTGAAAAGCCCACATACAATACCATGGAGTCACGGACTAGGACTCACGGACGGCAACCAACATCACCTCTGAACTGCAGGAATCAAGGGGAGTGACAGTTGCACCTGGTGGGGAGACGCGCTGCTGGTGCTCCAGGGCAGGGGGGCAGCACCTCAGCCCCTTCCCTCGGTGTTCTAAGAGCTGGGCCACCTGAGGGCTGCATGGCAGCCAGGTCTGCTGTCCTCCCACAGAACTGCACCCCCTGGCCCCATGAATTCACTCAGGACCACACACATGCAACGTCACAGGAGGAACATTCAAAATACAACAGGAAAACTGGTTTTGATGAGGTTGTGCTTAAGGTGTAAGCAGACAATTCAACCAAGTCTTACCCCAGGTTCATAGAAAATGGGACAACCCCGAGAACCGTAGGGCTAAGCTGTAAGGAAGGGTGAAGACAGGCACAGAGCCCCAAGTGCTTCCTTACCTGGCCACAGTGAAGGTGTCCGCAGGCAGGAGACGAGCTAGCTGGATAAAGACGTGATTGAGGGATGGACAGAAGCCACACCACTGTGCGTAATAGAGCAGCAAGACGTCCTGTGGAGGGGGAAGGCGGCTGTTACTGGTGCCTGGAAACAGGCTCCTTGGTTCCTCACTGTGCTCAGAACCCACAGGCATCCAATACACGTTGCTTATATGCAGAAATTACAGTGCAAGATGTAACCCTCAGATCTTTCCAATTACGCACTTTCTTAAAGACTTTTGGCAACTAGAAAGCCACCCTGTCGTCTCTGCATGTTTCATGGTAAGATTGCTGTGAGGTCAACCTTCTGTACATCAAAACTCAACCACTCACCCCAACCATTGCAGCTTTCTTTGCAAATTATTTTCTTAGGGATATAGGGCCTGATTTTTGCCTCTGTCACAAGTCCATACCTGCTTTTGAAGGACCACTTCCCAAAAGGTATCAGTTGTCACTTCAGTGATTAAATGCTGAGAAGGGAACTGGGCGGAGTCACTTCCAATAAGATGCCTTTTCAAGGGACTGTAGAGAATGCTGAAGTTTTGAATAAAAGACTCTGAAAATAAAGAGAAAATGAGATCAACTTCTGTCTAGGTATAAGGAGAGGAGCGGGCCTACTTCACACTCGACATTTTAATAGCTAGAAAAGCTTCACATTTTTAACACTTCACCTACTGGCAAAACCCTGAGCAAAGCTGCCCAGGGAGGTGCTATGTTGAGAACTGACTCAGTAGAAGTGACTTAGGCAATAAAAACAAGGCAGTTTAGATGGTCTCAATCGACAGACTGGGGATTCTATACTGTTGGCTCTGACAGGACTGGTCCACAAACTGGCACCTGAGGCTGTAGAGATCGATCGTCAACAGCCACAACCTCTAGATCTCACCATGCAACACCAAGGCCTTAAGTACAACTGCCAAGGCCTCGTGCTCATTAATTTCAGGACAAGGAGCTAGGGGGTTTCTTTGTTTCTTTTATTAAAATTCTTCATGATTCTTTCTTAGAAGGTTCATAAAAATAAGCTCAAATTATATTTAGTGGAAAGATACATAAAAAGAACCCACCAATTATCCAAAACCTAAGTTGAGCCCACAGTCCCTGCACCCCGCAGCGTCCCATATGGCGTCTGAGGCAGCACTAATCTGGGTTTCGCTTCTCTTTCGTCCTCTAACTCTCCCCATGTTGAGGTCCTAGTGAACAATGACATGTGCTGCTGAGAGGGAGGAGTGGAGACTGTCATGTGGATACTAAGGAGAATTCACTATCAGCATCTGAGCAACACTTAGTTGGCTCTGGCTTGGGAACAGAAAACCAAGAATTCTTTCCTAATCTGAATGAAGCCTGAACTCTGAAATGGCCCCGGGAGAGCTGACTAGAGAGTCAGTTTTCCAAGTCAGCAATGACACGGTTTTGTTTTGTTTTTCAGAAGGACCCCTGGCCCCAACTACAGGACAGAGAACCAAAAGCTAGATTTCAGAGTAGATACCAAGGACGGAAAAAGATCTGGAGGAGGCTTCTTTCACATTACCCTGAAATTCAAAATGAACACACAAATGAGCTCATGGAACACTTGCATATAACTGAACAGAATTCACCAAAATCCAGTCAACAGGTACTTTAAAACTACAGGCTTGTTTCATTTTAAGAAAACACAATACACTGAAATGTGTAGTAAGACAAATCAGGAACAATTCATAACACGAGCGTGCACTTCATAAAGTGACTGGTCACAGGGTCCCTTCAAATGCTCAGGAACCCTGTTAATATATAATTTGATATAGAAAAGAATCAACATTTACAGAAGTCTTTTCAAATGTGTCCAATATAAGAAAACAAGTTTCACCTGGAATAGGACTTGGAGGGAGACTGCTAAATGCACTGTTAACTTAAGGGCTTTGAATTCACTTGTACTTGAAAATAAAAGGTTTCCTTTCCCTAGGAAGTTCGTCCTGTCTCCACTTGGCAAACACTGACTTTCCACCCGGGGTTTCCAGTGAGGCTGAACTAACGTGGCTTTTGAGTGCTTGCTTCCTTGTGCGTGCATCCGGGGTGTCAGCTAAGTCCTGGCAACGGCACTGTGCAGGTCATTTCACTGCTGCTGCCAAGCCCCAAAGGCAGGCTCTCCAAGGCTTTTCCATAACGGGGCTTTACTCCCTCCCCCAAAAGGGGTTTTTGCTGGTTTGCAAACTAACACCCATTAATTGCACTTGACACTAGTTAGCCACAAGCCAGGTACCCAGGGTCAGTCATAGCAGCATTACTCAACACAGATACACAAACCTGACAGGGAACCGCAGGCAGGTGGCACTACTTGCACAGCTTTTGCCAGAAGCTCCTTTAGAACAAGTTGCTGCCACGCTCACCTGCACCAGCCCCCCATGGCTCTCCACCACCCTGCAGGGCAGTGGCCTGATACCCCGACTGCAACCCACCCTGCCATGGATATGTGCAGGCACTGCTACCCTGCAGAGCTGGGCTCTTACCCACCCACCCAAGGCTACATGACCTCCAGAATTTGGAGGATTCTGTGCCATTTAATAGACATAATTCACTTCTTTCAAAATTATGACCAGTTACAGGCTAAAGAGTTGAGCTGAGCTAATGCGCTGATACCACCACCGGAGGCAGTGATTTCTAGAATCAAAGTTCCCTAGATCAAGGTAAGGATAACCTAGTAAGCCTGGGAACGCAAACGGCCTACAGTACCTAGGGTGAACTTCATGAGAGCTTGTTTTGGATCCAAGATATAGTGAGACTCTTCTTTCACATCAACAATTGCAGCAAATTCTTTCACCCGCATGGCGCTTGGGGCACCCAGCCTCTCTGCATACAACCAAAATAAATTGGAATCCAAAAGGTAGATGTTCAGGGTCTTGTTGGTTCTGCAGCTCAGGCCTGTGAAGTTTGTGCTGTTCGTGTCCACATCGGGGAAGAGATACCTGGTCTCCTCAATGTGAGGAAGGGAGCTTGGCGTGTCAACCTCGCACTTCTTCTCCAGGGAAGACAGCGCGATGGTCGGGGCCTCAAAGACGCTGGGTTCAGAATCCAGGAGGCCCGCCACACCCCTGCTTATGGTCCTGCAACATGCAGTGTAGTAGCTGAAGGGGCTGTAAGAACTCAGGAAGTTGCGGCATTCCATGCTGTCTGACGCCACGTGGTAGAAGGTCCGCTCCTTGAGGTAGAAAGAATCCAGAGCCGCGGCCATCTGGAAGAAGCTGCACTGTGGCACGCTGACCGAGCTGGGCCGGAGGCCCCCGGCTGTCTGGTTGACGCACAGCTCGCAGACGTTGTGGGTCCTAGAGATGGAGTGCCACCGGGGCAGCACCACCGTGTTGCAGCAGGGCGATGCTGTGATCAGTGGCGGCTCGGGCCGCTGGGCTGGGGGCTCGGGGGCCAGAGAGTTGAAGAGCGGGGCGTCCACACGCTGCAGGTGCTGCAGGAGCCGCTCTACTACCTGGTCCCCGTGACAGTTGTTGTACTCCAAGGCCACTTGGGTGATCTGAAACACAGGGCGGAGCTGGTGAGAGGTGTGTGTGTGGGGGAGGGGGGTGGAGGGGGTGGTAGAGCTGATGAGAGGTGCTGGGGGCGGGGGTGGAGCCCACAGCGGAGGGACTTGGAAAGCTACTAGTCTGATCCACCAGAAGGAACCCTGGTCAGAAGCACACCTCAGCCAGGAGGCGGTCATACCAAAAACCTATTCACAAAGAGGCCCAGCTGGTTTTCAGAAGGTGTCACACCATTAGCAGCGTGCACCCACTGTTTAGAGACACAGTGTCTAAGGCGACTGTGGGACAAAAATGAAGCCCAGGGGTGCGGCGGCTCACCCCAAGATACAGCCAAGTGCACTTTCTTTTATATGTTTAAAACTCTTCCTTACGAAGTCTTTTTTTCACCCTAATGGTCTAAGGTGAAGAAATACCTTCACATGGATCAAAATACCTCACAGTATTTATGTTACTAAGTAAATGCCCCCCGCTCCCCAACAGGAGGCTACATCTTCAACCTGTTCCCATCAGAGTCACCCACTGTTTCCCCTATAACTTCCTCCTCCTCCAGGACCCCCTCTCTGGGAAAACAGGATCAACAAATCAGAAAGCTCGGTGGCTCTGCAGCTTCCTCTGCGTCACGGCACCGCTCACACCCGGTGGGTCCAGCTTCGGCATGCAGCATGTCCCTCGTTCCCCTCCAGATGGGCTCTCAATCACCAGACCACCGTTTCCTCTCCCTACCTACCTAAGCCTCCACACGGCCACTGTTTATTTTAAAAAACACAACATATGCATGAGATTCCACCAAATGATTCTTGACAGTTCCCTACTACCTGGAAAATAAAACCTACGATCCGGCCCACAACTGCTCTTCCATTCTCGCCTCACCCTCCTGAACCAGGCCAGGCCCTCTCCAACCCCACGCCTCCGCAGGCCTGGCCCAGACCTCAGTCCTGTTCCGAGACCTCCCAGGCTGGCTGCTTCAGCAGTCAATCCCTGGCTCCTACCCTGGGAAGAGTTATGGGTTCTATGTTGGCAGCTTCCTAGAAGCTCTCCCTTCCCTTCTGCTCTCCCTCCCCGTCTTCCAGGTGCCTGCTGAGATGCCCACAAGCTAAGGGGCACTCACAGGCAGGGATCACTTTTGATTTATCCCGCTATCCCCTGATCCTAGCACAGGGCCAGGGACCTCGTCACTCAGCACACACCAGGTGAACAACTGTATGTCAACAATCACACGCTCTGCTCTCAGATCATTTCACAAGCCATTTAGATTTATACTTCATCCAAGACTCTCCTATTTCAAACTCAGTGTCTCTCACTACCCACCCCCATGCCAGTTTCCTGAGAATTACGAGCCAATTGTTATAATCCAAAGGCATTCACTCTAAAACAGAATTGTGTGTTGACTTGGATCAAATGTCACCACGCTTAATTAAAAAGTGTTTAGTCAGTGGGGATTTTGTTTTGTTCAAGTGAGTATGTGCACACACACGTGTCTATGTGTAAAAACCATGTAATGAGTGCATTTCCAATTTTAAAAAGAGCCCCCAATTTTGTAACATATAATATTTATATAGAGTTAACGCAAGACAGATGCATTTGTACAGAAAAACAGTTGGAATCGTTCTTACGCACTAAAAAAAAAGTCATTTTAGAAGATAAGCCAGTGTTCCCCCTCACCCCCATAAAAACATCTCAGTCTTTTCACACAGAATAGAAAGTCCACTGCCCTCTAGCCCCATCTTGGTACTACTTCCTATTCAAAGACCCAATTGTAGATTTTCACTTGCCCTCCAAAAAAATCACCAAAATCCAAGAATTTACTGTAGTGTGTTAATTAAAAAGTCCAAGTAGGAGTACATTTAGTGATTTGTTCAACCAAAATTACTAAAAAATCTTCCTTATTGCTTTCATTCTTTTTGTTTCTTTAAGATTCTATTTATTTGGGCCTCCCTATTGGCGCAAGGGGTTAAGCACCACACTATGAAGCAATCCACAGCCTCTGCAGCACGAGTTCGATCCCCGGCCGGCCAGGGAGCTACCCACATGGCGCAGCAGACCTTTCCTGTCTCGCCTGCTGCTCCCCTCAGCAGTGTATTTCAGTCAGTCTGCCTGTTCTGTTCCCCACTCTGTGTCTGATGAGTCCTCTTATACACCCCCCTCCTCCCCGGCATCTCTGGCCTGTACCCCAGCTCTTGTATGAATGAATAAATAAATCTTAAAAAAAAGGATTCTATTTATTTACATTGGCATAGAAGAACTGGGGTATTGGCCAGAGTACGAGGAGTGAAAGGACTCACTAGAGACAGAGTGGGGAGTAGAACAGGCGGATCTACTGAAATACACAGCTGAGGGGAGCAGCAGGTGAGACAGGAGAGGTCTGCTGCACCATGTGGGTCAGCTCCCTGGCCAGGGATCGAACTCAGGCCTCTGATAAAGCTGAGACTTAACTCCTAGGTTACTAGGGAGGCCCTCACTTTCATTTTTAATCTCTCTCAAGCAGTCATAAAAGGGTATTTTTAATTAAAGAAAATGCTTTTTATTTTCTTATAATAATGCTCTTGAAGAGTGACAAATTCTTATTTTTCTCCTATAAATCAAATGGGTTTTATATTCCTTTTGCATAACAGGCAGTTGTGAAAACTCAACTGGAATTGCATCCTGTATATGAGTAACTTGATGTCATATTTAATTTCATGTGAACTAATAGGGATAATTTGGCAAACAGCTTCAAATGTTTGCACTGCAAATACTTCCTTCCATTTTCTTTCATCAGAGATATGTGTAATTCTGAAGGAGCCAGCCACGTCTTCTCAGGACGCACACGCCTGCCTCAAAGCAATGCCCAAAAAGCTGAGAACATAGACTTGGGCACTGCAAGTGCTAAGCACACCGAGATGCCTCGAGACCTCTTCAGATCTAACACACCAGGGGTTATTGGGCTGGCGCTGTGGATGGCTGTGCTTTTCCAGAGGTGCTAGGAGTGTCGAGCAGCTGCCCAATGCTGGAGCTCAGGGTGTGGTATCTGCCCCGTGGTCTCAGGCTGACACTGCTACATTCCCCCCTGCAGCTGCCCCTAACACCCTTGCCTGGCGAGCACACACTCTCCCACCTATACTCTGCCGTCACCTCTTCCCCACCAATGTAAGCTTCCTCAACTTTCTGCCCTAAATTAGGCCCAAGGGCAGTAATGGAAAAATCAGGCTAAAGGCTCCAAACTCATGGTCAAGGAGCTGATGAGTTTAGACTCACCTGTGTACCTGGTGCACCCCACTCCCAACTCTGACACTCTGTCATCTCTGGTCACTGCGTCACTACTCCCCTGGTCCCATACCTTATATCCCATTCCCTCCACCATCTAAGCTCAGGTGCTTACTACTTCTCCCTTCTAGAACACTGCTGCCAGAAAACCTGAGCAACTGTGACACAGGCTGTGTTGTCACCAAGACTTAGATGGCCAGATTAACCCTGACATCAGAGGAGCACCCAAGGCCCTCTCCTCCCAAGGTTCTCCCTGGGTCTCTCCAATCAGCTCTTCATGAAAACATACAACCCCTCCTATTTCCTAACCTAAACTGCTGCCACTTCCCCAGCCTATGCCTCCTGTCTTAGCTCAGGTCCTCCCTACCCTTAGATTTCTCTCCATCCGTCAAGATTAAATCCTCACCCTACTCAAAGCCTCTCCTAGCCCCACCCCTGCCAAGCCCTCGGCTTCCTGGGACAGAGCTCCCACTTCCAGTTCCTCCTGACCTTGGTTTGGGTTACCTTCCTCTGTCCTGACTCACAAGCAGGCTCTCCCCTGTCAGCAAGCCCCTGAGAGCAGAAGACCAAGGCTGCGCCTTCTCCATCTGTCTCTCCTGTGGCTCACTGGCAGAGCCTCAAACAACACTTGCTAAACTGACCTGAAAGGAGAGGGCAATGAACTAGACAGTAAGTGATCCACAATTCTGCTAAGAGATGGGCTGGGTTTTAACACGGCATCCACATGCTGAGGTTAAAGGAATTCATCCATCTTGCAAGGACATTATAAACCCCGAGGAAAAGAAGGCCAGACCCTAGATGGGGCACTTTGGGAAGATGGGGAAAGACACTCAGCAGAGACAAAGTGTGGAAAGCAGGCTGCCCTCTCACCACCCCTCAACAGAGAACTGGACGCCTGTCACAACACACCACACACCCTGGGCCCTGATGTGCTCAAGACAGAATTCTCCAGAAGGAAACTTTAAAAGTTAAAGTAAAAATGCAAAACCATAGTTAATATCTTGGTTGAAAGCCCCACCTTTCCTACAAAGAGCTTTATTCTTTTTCATTTTTTTTCAGGAGAGAGTGTGAATGTGGCTCTGATGCAGTTGAGTTTCCCACACTTGGGAAAATTGCAGGGCAGGGATCAGCACATCTGGAGTTCAATAGATAAGCCTTGCCATGGGAAAACCACCTTCATGATCACAGTCTCCCCTGCCAGGTAAGTATCCTCCAAACAGCTTTAAAATCCTTAACATTAGACACAGTAAAGGTCTAGTCATTTGGAAGAGTGTCTTGTTCATAAAATATGTAGTGAACATTTTCTAAAGAAATGAAGGTTTTGACTTCAACTCTTCCTTAATTGGATGGGAAGAAACAAAGCTATTTCATTTCCCTGCTTTCTTCCTCTGAGCTGGGGGTGGGGGGGTGCGGGAGGCATCATTTATTCAGAATGCTTCTCTGCAGGGTTAATAACTTGAACAAAGTTGCTCCAGAGCAGTAAAGGGAGGGGTCTGCCTGGGCTAGAAGTCCCACAGCCTGGCCCCTGAAGGCAGACAGCAGGCATTGGGGGCAGGAGTTGGGAGAGGCAGTGTCTGGTTAGCCTGGCCAGTGGTGCACTGTCTGAAATTGGTTTTGGCCAATTATGGGATCCTTAATGAAGGAAAAAAATAAAACCCCAATAATTCCAATTTAGCAATCCCAGGCACTCTGATGATGGTTATTACTGTACGTGCCTCTAAATGATCCATGTATAAAACTAGTTCACACCCCAGAAAAGGCAAGAGGAGGGGTAGATTCCTGAGAGCAGCTGACACTGAAATGTACTCAGGCTAGATGCAAGGCAGGAAGGTTTTAGAGAACAAGGAATCCCAACGAGCTCACTGCTGCTCCTGGCCGTGGGGCTGGGGCTGGCAAGACCACCCTTCGCCCCATGACAATGGCCTCTCCTAGGCCACGCCTGCCCAGGTTGCCGCCCATTCCCTCAGTGCCAGGCCCTGACAGCCAAAGGTTGTAGTGCTTCTCTTGAGAGGCATGTCAGCCCCTCCCACTCACCCAGACCCAAGCAGCTGTCAGTAAACGTGCCCAGAGGCTGTGAGGTATCCTCTTTGAGGCTTAAGCGCTCCAGCCCATTCACAGGAAAAAGGCTGTGAGGCCACCAAAGCTGAGCTGCCAGCCCTGCAGCAAAGTCCTCTGAGGGTCACAGGAGGGAAGTCCAAGGCACTGAAGCTTTCCTGCCACTGTGAGAGACCTTTCAACATATGGCTCTTACCTCATCAATTAAAGGATGACTTTCGGCTAAGGGATTAAAAGGTATAAATAAAAAAAGTGCTGGTCCTTTCTTCAGCTCATTGTTCAGCAGGAGACTCTTGCCGCCATGTGGCCGCAGCCATCGGAGAAGTGTCTCTTGGTTCTCTAAGGCCCACTCATAAATGTTCTCGGCTGTGTAGTTGATGACCTCCCTGGGGAAGACCTGTGAAGGACAAGTGCATAGAGGTCAAAAGACAGGGCAGGTCAAAGTGCATCAGTGCAGCCCCCAAGAGGCTTCTTCAACCCACCACTTCACAGGCACAAAATGAGGCTGAGAGCAGCGCCAGGACCTGGCTCTACTTCTCTGGACAGAACAATTCCTCACAAGTTGGCAAAAAAAGTGAAACAGTGACAAGACCCAAATCCCCTCTCAGTGACAGACCCATCTATCACCACATAGTTCTCTCTGCCTGGTGCCATCAATAGTGGCCTGTCACCCTGTGCAAAGGGGGTTGTTCGCTGCCACAGTTGGGTTTTGATAGAATACTAATATGGGCCTCCCTGGTGGCACAAAGGGTTAAGATGCAACCTATGAAGCTAACTGCAGCCTCTGTGGCCATGAGTTCGATCCCCAGCCAGGGAGCAACCCACATGGCGCAGCAGATCTCTCCTGACTTGCCCGCTGCTCCCCTCAGCAGTGTATTTCAGTCAATCTGCCTGTTCTGTTCCCCACTCTGTCTCTAGTGGATCCTCTCACTGCCCACACCTCTGGCCTGTACCTCCGTTCTTATATGCATAAATAAATAAATCTTAAAAAAAAAAAAAAGACAAATACCTAAGGGAATGGAAATGATAGGGTCAAAGGTCACTCAGATTTGGACCGTGGTCCCTCAAAAGCTGGTTAGATGGCAGCAGCAGAACCTCTGTTGAGCCAGAAGTTTGTATCCACTCTGCTTGCCTGGACACCCAGGGACGACAGCACTAAGCACAGCACAGGAGGCCCAGTGCATGTTTTAATGAATCCATGACAAGTGTGGACAAGGCATGGGGCACACCTCATATGCACAGGATGAACACACAACACCCAATTTGGGGCTCTGGTTTTCTGAAAACCAGAGTATGTCAACATAAAATTACTTTTGATATTCCGATAATATCAATCACTGGGTTTCAATTATAACTCCCAAAAATGTGCCTTCATGGGTTCCACAAAATGAAGTATTTTAACCCCCCACACATAGAAATTTAAATTGCCTTATAATAAAAATGTCAGCTTTTATTTAAAAGTATACTGATACTCAATAATATTTCATTTGATAAAAGGAATTCTGCTGCTAAGCCAACCAGCCCTAACCACTATGGGATTAAAGCAGGAAACCCAGTAATTTTTTTGTTATTCTCAAGTCCTACCTTCTTTTCTCCATCTACTTAAATTTCTTCCTCAGTTACCCTTCACTACAATTTAATATGATGTATGCTGGTTGGATAGCATGCTGTAAAAGAAGGATGAAGGAAAATGACAAACAGCAAAAGCAGATGAGTCAAAAGACACGCAGAGGCAAGGAGAGCGGTGGGCGGGGACAGCCCTGGGGTACATCTCAAGTGGAGGGTGGGAGTTGGAAAAACATACTCAAACATCATAATTAACATTTCTGTTTGGAAAATATAAATACACATTTGAGTTCTGGACTATAAACTGCAAGAAATAAAGCACACATTTGGGCTGCTGGAGAGACAGAAGCCAGAGTAGCTGGGGAGCCCTAGCTGGTTCCCCAAGAGGTCCAGCACTGCCGCCAAAGGTGAGATTGGCACAGGCCTAGAGGGCCTAGGCAGTGGGACAGGGACTCTGGTCCTCACTTGACCGGTCAGTCACCGACACTGTCAATGAAGTTACAGTCAGAAAATACTTAATAAAGTCTTCGCTGATGGGATTGAGAGAATAGCAGTAAGTAGAGCAGAAGCACAGGACTAAGCAAGATACAGGTCAAAAGCTCAGAACTAGCTGAATTGGGGGCATTCCACCAAAAGGCAGATGAGTCAGGGAGCAAGACGGCAATGGCAAGCTGAGGCACTCTGGTATGACAGGCATCAGCTTCTCACTGTGAGTTGACAAGAACTTCAAAGTCCATTACATCAGCTACGGAGAAAGCGTGTTACATCACTACTCAGAAAAATGCAACAAATGAACAAAGAACACGGCTCAGTGGAAGCTTAACTTCTGGGAACATGGGCCTAAAGCAATGACTCTCCACCAGAATAATCCTGCAATTTCATCCAAGAAGGAAAACTAACAAGGATGGTCCCAAATCTAAGAATATAAACAAAGAATTTCTAGATGTTCACTCGGGAGCCTGCCAGTGCACAGGTTCTTCAGCAGGGGCTGGGCGTGAGGAGGGGAGTTGCAGGTGCTCTCAATTTACACAAAAGGCATGAGGGTGTCCACAGATTTTATTCAATTCTCAAAGAACTCTGTGACCTAGACAAGGTTAAGAACCACTGCACTAATATAAACATGATTTCAAAATACTTACAAGTGATGTGTTGAAATGTCTATGTAAATACACACTTCCAGAGTGTGCTAAGGATACCAGTTTCGCAAGATGTTTATTTGTGATAACCCCAAATCGTACTGTTCCTAGGTAATCTGAAACAGAAAATTGTTCTGCATTAAAGAAAAGACCTATGCCTTCGAGCAACCACAAACCCACTGAGCAAGTCTTGATGCACAAATTCCCCTGAGCAAAGTTCTCTTCGGTAACGTCGGAAAAGGAGCTGAAGAAGCCTCACTACTCCTTACTCCTGAGCACTGGCTCTGACAGCAGCCCAGTGGGCTGTGTCCATCGTGCTGACCTGGCCTCTCCTGCTCCCCAGCCCCCTGAGGGCCCAGGCACATGTCCAAGGCTACTTTTCACCATTCAGATCACAGCTCCAACCCACCTGCTCCAGGAAGCCTGCCCAGGGCAGTAAGGGGAACTGGGGGCTCCCTCCCCACTCACTCTACCACCGCCCTATTTATTAACTGCACTTATTAACATCTCTATCATCTTATCAATCTATTCAGATTTCCTTTGGTCCGATTTCCTCTAAAGTTTTGTAAAGCCAGAAGCCTTGTTTATTTATTGCTGGGACCTAGCTCCCATGGCAGTACCTCAGGCATATAGTAAGAGGTCAAAAATAAAAATGGATGAATCCAGCATTTACAAAGAAGTCATACAATTCGGTAGGAAAAAGAAAGCAATTAAAAATAGGCAAATCACAGAAAAGGAAATATAAAAGGCTGACAAATGCATTAGAATCCACCTACCCTTAACAATTTCAAGGGAAAATAAAACAAAATACCACCTTTGACCCTCAAATTACTCCAGATTATAGTACACAGCAAGTACTGGCGACCAGCAGAGAAACAAGTATATGTTGTTGGAAAAGGTAAAAGGCACAGATAACTGGAAGAGCAACTGAGGGCTGATGACAAGCACATGTGGGGGCAGTGGACACACCACTGCTGAGCACCCACAGGCCTGGGTCACCTGGAAGACAGTCGCCCGGACATCCTCTGAAGATGTTTAAAGCAACACAGCAGGCCAACCCAAATGGGTTTTCAAGATGCAGTGAGTGAAAAGGCAAGCCAAAGAAAGATATATTCCTTTTATGTTAAAAAATAATAGAACTCACACTCATAAAACAGTAATTTGTTTTTTCCTACAGCCACAAGTGTCAATAATCTGAAAGGACAATGAAAGAAGTTTTGTGTTGGGGAGATCAGAGGGGATTTTATTCTTAAGTTGTGAAACCATCTTTTTTCCTCAGGAAATGAATATGTGTGTGTGTCTGTGTGTGTGTAAATAATATTTGTGTGATTTAAAAAAATCACTATAATGTTTAGTATTAAAAGAGGACAGATAAGAAGGTGCAAGTTCTTACCTATTCTCCCATCTTTATTCACAGACATTAAATATTACTTTAAATGTCACCAATTTATATCTAAGTAGCTAAAATATAAACATGTGGAGTGCCCAGTTTAACTCTGGGACCCCCAGTTCCAGCAGAGGGAGCCTCTTTCTCTCAGAGAAGCATGGCTGCCCTAAGTGAAGTGCCCCTGATGCTATGCTGGACAATCTTCCATACGAACCCATGAGTTAAAAAAAGGCACAAACCCAAAGAAACACAGGAGAAACACATCAGAAATCAGAGATGGGTTCCTTCTAGGGTGGGGGACAACAGAGGGTGAAAAGAGGGGGAACAGGAATTGGAGAACAGGGATAAGACCTCTTGTTTGGGCTTCAGAACCACAGCCATGTGTCAGTTTCCTCATATTCAAAAACTAAACCACCCGTGAACCCCACCAGCAGAGGACAGCCGCGCAAGCCCCAGCACTGCCGAGGAGACCTCTGCGTGCACAACGACTGCAGCACAGTGATGGGGCAGGAGGAAGCTGGAGGGACTGGATCCTGCCACAATGAAGACAGTGAGTGCCAGAGTGCTCGGGGCAGGGGGAAAGGGGAAAGTTACACTGAACCCTGTGGTGTGAAGATGGAATTAGGAGGAATTTTCTCATACACACACACATACACACACGATACAGACCCACAGAAGCGTGCCTCTGCATGGGTACAAGCACACAGACGTCCTAGCACAGCCTGCTGAGAGGCCCCAGGGTGATGCCACCTCACGGCAAAGAGCATGCCCAGCACCAGGGACTTGTTCTCCACACCATTCTTCAATAAAAGCAGCCAGCGCTCCTTGGAGACAGGCTGATTGCAGAGAGGGGCCAGAAGTCCGAGATGAGCCTGAAACATCTTGTCATGCCCGAAGTGGAGAGGCTCATGAAAGCATGGGGCCTCACTCAAAGGACACAGGAGCAAAACTAAGATACACCCATTGAGCAACAAATAAACAATGACCATATTCTTCCAAAGCATCAAGATGAAAGACCAGGAAAGCATAAAGAACTGTATGGGCTGGAGGACACTTATGAGAAAAGAAAAACTTATATGCCATGTGGGGTCCTGGATTAGATCCTGGAACTAAAAGTACATACTGATGAAAACACTGGCAAAATTCAAATAAGGTCTGCAGTTTGGTTAATAACATTGTGCCAATGTTAATTTTTAGTTGTGACAAAAGTATCGTAACAAATGGTTACATAAGATGTTAATACTGGGGAACCCCAGGGAATATGGGGACTCTGTTCTACTTCTACAACTTTTCTGGAAGGAAACTAATTCAAAATGTAATTTTAAGAAAATGGCCATAATGTATAAGATTAGAAGCAGGAACTTAAGAGAAGACATGAACGGGTAGAACCCAAAGCCAACACTCTCCAGGAGAGGGCTGGATCTTGATGGACGGTCAAAACCAAAATGAGAGGAAATCCATTTGATAGTCTGCCAAAGTCACCAGCGTGATTTCTTGGAACAGAGGAGTAGGAAGCACCAGCGTGCTCCAGAAGCTGAAAGGGGCCATTCAAAAGCCTGTTCAGCAGCATCAGTGAGAACGGACAGGAGGTCTGTGCAGAGCGGACTCTGCTGCACACTCTCAGGCAGCAATTTCACACTATTCTTCACACGTGAAGAACTTTACAAAAACCACCCATCTATTTAAGTTCTTCCAGAGCAGAAATCCTACGAGAAGAAGCAACTCGTGTGTATAAAAATACTTTAAAAAAATTAGCAGAGCAAGGTTATAGAGTAAGAATGATGCAAGAAAGCGACACTTCGTATCAGTATTAAGAACATTCTCGGTTAAGCAGGGCCCCCAGGCTTTCTACAACAAGGGTTCTTGCATTATAAAATGAACTATTTTGTCTTAAAAGTAAATACACTTCAATATTATAATTAAGACTTTGAATTTGTTAAATAAATTCAGAAATAATGCTCTCCCTTCTCCCACCAAAAAAAAAAAAAAAAAAAAAAAAGTTAAAGCAGCATAATTCTATTCAATTAATAATAATAAAAACTCAATAAGCTCTGTTAGCTGGCCAGTTTAAAGCATCCACTAACCGGCTAGTGAGGGTGCCAGAAGACCCCTGTGAGACCAGATCTTGAAAGAACATCTGGGTACAAGAAATCGTTACCGAGGGATTTCTGAAGCTGGTTGTAAAGGAAACTAGGTCAAGGTGACCACAACAGGCAGACTCACCTGTTGGCTGCTTGCCTCAAAGGTGCTGAGCCTGTGGTCCTGGGTCCCTCAGCTGCAAGCCAATGGACCGCACACACAACCAACATCTAGGCCCATTGCGTCATGCCCATGCAGGACACGGGTCGAGGCCACTGACACTTCCATGCTAGCTCACAGGTGTGCTTTGGGTGGGACAGGCCTCGCTCGCTTCGATCCATTGAAGTTCATCTATACTTGGCATCCATGCGTGTGTGATGTACCCCCTTACTATCTTTCATGAGGCTCAGCTCTCCTCTGCCACTAAGAGAATGCTCCCCCTGCTCCCCACACCCCCAGGCACAGCTTCCCATTGACCTCATACCCCACTGTCACCATTTACCTCATGGCAACCACCAAGGACGCATCGAGAATGGAAGGACCTGAAATTCTATGTGGTTTCCACTCAAATTCATGGGGCTCACTTTGATCTCTCTGGTTTGCATCAAGGTTTTTAGGTTTTGGCCTTTTGCATAAGGTTGGAATTATCAACTATTTTGCATTAAATTCAATTTTTAATATTAAAATTTCAGTTCAGCAATAGGGCTCAGAACACACACTCCAAGGCAGGAACTACTTTAGTGAGGCAGGATGTTAAAGTTCTCAAACATTCCAGAAAGAGCAAGAATTGTTGTGCATGTTCAGATCATTTTTATTAATTTCTGCTTTCCCACTCTCTGGCCAAGGCTTTAGACATGGAAGAAAAAGGAGAACCACAGGATGACAAAAAAGTGCTCCGGCACCGCCTCAGGGTCACTTGGCATTACGCGGCGATTCATGATCAGCCACTGGATGAGGATTTCACACATTTCCAGTGACAAAGACATTCATCAAAGTGAAAACACCTCAAAAAATGAAGCGACTGAAGAAAGGTTTTTTGCAATGTAGGAACTAGAGCTACTGCATTTTTTCCTAGAAAAGTGACTTTGAGGTTTTCAAAATCCTTAACGGAAAGCACAAAGCATTGATCTAGAAAAAATCTGCACTTGGGCACCACAGACACGACACGCACTCTGGAGTTTGCCCAAACGCTACAAAATAAACAAGAAACTCCCTCATGATTTTTCTTCCTGTGAGTTAGGGAGGCGGGAAAGAGAAGTGGTTCCAAATAAGCTACACAGCAACACATGCAGTGCCTCACACAGGACAGGAAGCATACCATCCGTTCTCACTTAACCAAAAAGCGCATTAAAAGGACCCACTCAAAGATTTCCTTCATAGGAATTTCGATTACATCCCCCTTTACACCCACAGGGAAGGAAGGACTTCATAGAAGAAACATATTTGCTCTGAACTCCTTCTAGCACAGGGTCATAGGCTCTTTCCTTCAAACAGTGCTTCACAAAAAGAAAACAATTCTTAGCTCTTGCCCACAAAAACAAGCCAAGGGCAAATGCATTTTTTTTTTAATTTATGCATAAAAGAGCTGGGGTGTAGGCCAGAAGTTGGAGGTGGTGGTGGTGAGAGGATTCACCAGAGACAGAGTGGGGAGCAGAATGGGCGGGACTGACTGAAATACACTGCTGAGGGGAGCAGTGGGCGAAGACAGGAGAGGTCTGCTGCACCATGTGGATCAGCTCCCTGGCTAGGGATTGAACTCGTGATGCAGTGGCTGCGGACTGCTTCATAGCGCTGACGCTTAACCCCTGGCACCACCAGGGAGGCCCTGGAAAATGCATTCAAGCTGAAGTGTTCTTAGAGGTAATTTGGGCAAAGCTCCCTTATCTCACTGGTGAGGGACCTAAAGACCAGAGAGAAGGGTGAGCGGATGGGCCATACACACAGACACTAGCCATGAAAGTAATTTATCCAGAAGAGTCGGCCCCTGCCCACAGGAACCTTGTATAAGGAAGAGACCATGAAAGTTCAAGGTAAAATTAGAAAACAATACTGGTTGCTAAATGTGAGCCTGGCTTACTAGTCCAACAGGAATTCCAAAAAGGGAGCAAGTGGTATAGAATCTCCCTCCATTCAATGTTCCCAATCTGCCAGGCCTCATGCTAGGCAGACAATATTTATCCATCCCACAGGACTGCAGCTAGGCCTTGAGAAATCAGGAAGGTGGATAATGACTAGAGAGAAGTGTTCTATTTAAAGCAGTATCACGGGACAAGGCCAGGAGGCAGAAGTGTCCATACTGTGCCACTAGCTCCATCCAGGGAGAGCAGAGGTGCATGGGTAACGCAGTCCTGTGTTCCCAGCTCACCTCCTCAGTCATTGGCATGTGATTACATTTGTTTTTTGTTTCTAAGGTAAAAATTACCAAATTTAATAACTTAAAACGCAAATTTATCTTATACTTCTCTAGGACAGAAGTCCAAAGTGGAGTGGTTCTCACAGTGCTAAAATCAAGGCGCTAGCAGGGTTGGTTGCTTCTGGAGACTCCAGGAGAGGAACCTACCACTTTCTTGCCTTTTCTAGCTTTGGGAGGCCCCCACATTCCTTGCACCTTCAGAGCCAGCCATGACCAGACAGGTTCTCACACTGCATCACTCTTGCACCGCTCTTGGCCTCCTGAGTCCACTTTTAGGGCACCTCAGATATGACAGGGTAATCTCCCTTTCTCAGGGTCAACTGATTCACGACCCAACATGCAACCTTAACTCCCCTTGCTGTGTAATGGACAGATACACAGGTGCTGCAAGTGAGAACATGGATATCTTGGGGGAGTGACCCCAAGTGTTGACCTCAGAGTCTCACTTCGCTCACCTAAGATATTAAGAGGAAGTCATAGCTCTACTTCAAAGGATGCAGGTAGAAAATATACACACACACACACACACACACACACAGAGACATTATTCTAATGTGTACTGACCAGTTCCCAGAGCACCTCAGAATGCATGTGGTTAGAAAAAGATCTCAAGGAGTAATAACAGTGACCACATATAACATCCTCCCAGGAAAGCAAGCAACACCAGAACCTTTCATCCATGGAGAACTGTTAAGCCCAATGCCTGGTCTAAACACCCAAGAGTCAGACCCAGGAGCCCAAGAAAACAAAAAGCCACCTCAAAGTCAATCTTGCTTCAGAAACCAGCCACTTCTTGGGCCTCCCCAGTGGCGCAGCGGTTGAGCGCTGGGCTGCGAAGCTGCAAGCGGCCTGTGCAGCGCCGGTTCGATCCCTGGCTGCTCCCCGGCCACCGGAGGAGGGTCCCACATGGCGCGCAGACCTCTCCTGCCGCCCGCTGCTCCCCTCAGCAGTGTACTTCGGTCCTTCTGCCTGCTCTGCTCCCTGCTCTGGCTCTGGTGAATTCTCTCACCCTCCCGCGCTTCTGACTGTACCCAGTGCTTGTATAAATAAATAATAAATAAATAAATAAATCTTTAAAAAAAAAAAAAAAAAAAGAAACCAGCCACTTCTTTTTTCAATCACTTTACGAGTATCACCTAAAGGGGACCTTCAGATTTCTTGATTTTGTATAAAAGTTCACAAGTTAATAAAAAAAAAAATTGTTTCCAAAAAGCTTTATTCATGAATAAGGAAGTGGAGGTGGGGGCTTTTTGTGTCCCGTACCAGCAAATCATGGCACCGTCAGATGCTACCTGGCAGAGTTCTTCCTCTAACAAATTGCTCTTTAAAAGGTTCATTACAACAGTATTTCCCAAAGGGTGTCCCTTAAAAAAGTAATGTCAGGGGGCCTCCCCGGTGGCGCAGCAGTTGAGCGCTGGGCTGCGAGGCTGCCCGCAGCCTGTGCAGCACCTGTTCGATCCCCGGCCACTGGGTGAGGGTCCCACATGGCGCGCAGACCTCTCCTGCCGCGCCCACTGCTCCCCTCAGCAGTGTACTTCGGTCCTTCTGCCTGTTCTGCAACCCGCTCTGGCTCTGGTGAGTTCTCTCACCCTCCTGTGCTTCTGACTGTACCCAGTGCTTGTATAAATAAATAAATAAATCTTTAAAAAAAAAAAAAAAAGTAATGTCAGGGGCCTCCCTGGTGGCACAGGGGTTAAAGACACAGATTTATTAAGCTATCGCCAGCCACTGTAGCACAAGTTCAATCCCCAGCCGGCCAGGGAGCAACCCACATGGTGTAGCAGACCTCTCGTGTCCCGCCTGCTGTTCCCCTCAGCAGTGTATTTCAGTAGATCTGTCTGTTCTGCTCCCCACTCTCTTGGTGAATCCTCTCACCCCCCCCCCCACAACTCAGGCTTATACCCCAATTCTTATATGCACAAATAAATAAATCATAAAAAAAAAAGTATTGTCAGCTAAGTGTAGGAATTCTTAAAGAGGGTAAAAGGGAATGGAAAAGATATCCTTGGTTAAGAGGTTAGTGTATTTTCAAGGTGACATTTAGGTAGAATGTGAATTTCAGTCCAATTCCTTAGGACTCCAGGTCAGGGTGCAGTGAGAAAGCAGTGGAAAGAGGAAGCAAGAAGAATGCGGCAGTCAGGGCTTCCACACAGTCCCCTTGGGTGAGCCCTGCACACTGATCTTGGAACCTGAAGGGCCGGGCATAAGAAATGGGGGTAGTAGGGGCATCTGGGACTTGAACTTGGCTGCCAAACTCCTCCCCACATGAGCAGCACCAAGGTGAAGTGTCCTCTATCACACTCACCTAACTTTCTAGCTACAACACTGGTACAGCAGGGGGAGGAGCCAGGAGACAAAGCACTGGTGTTGAGGCACTCAGGAAATACTGTCTGAACAAAGTGGCCTACTCTGGTGGGACACACAGGGGCACACAGGAGCATAAACACGGCATAAAGCGGGCGCGGCCCGCTTGCAGGAAAAGGGAAGAGGAAGTCCTGTGTCTGGTCAGTCAGGTGATGTAACATCTGGTACAGGTGACTTAACAAAACAGAAGAAATCCTAAGTTTAAATGCTTTCAGTCACATGGCTTCGTTTGTAATTTTATACTGCAGAATTTTAAGGCCACTCCCTTATTCACACACAGAGCATTGCACATGTAATGTGGCCCTATGAAACAAGCATTTACCTTCATCTATATCTTCTCCAACCTTACAGATAAACTCAGACAAGCTAAATGTCTTGTTCAAGTTTCTAGATCCCATCAGGGGCAGAGAAAGGGTGAGGACCAGACCCTGCTGGCTTCTAGGCCACTGTTTTCCCCCTACCCCCTCCCCAGCACTGCAACCCCTTTTTAGGTCAAATAAAAAGTAGTATAGAAATTTGTTCCAAATTTTCTCTCTCTCTTTTTTTTAAAATTTATTTATTTATTTATTTATTTATTTATACAAACACTGGGTACAGTCAGAAGCACAGAGGGTGACAGAAGTCACCAGAGCCAGAGCGGGGAACAGAACAGGCAGACTGACGAGGTACACTGCTGAGGGGAGCAGTGGGTGAGACAGGAGAGGTCTGCACGCCATGTGGGACCCCTGTCCGTGGCCGGGGATCGAACCAGCGCTGCAGAGGCTGCAGGCAGCTTCACAGCCCAGTGCTCAACCGCTGCGCCACCAGGGGAGGCCCTCCAAATTTTCTCTTTTAAAAAGGACACAGCTAATATAGCAACATTTACCAAGCCAAACTTTACAGCATATAATAACATAGGTGGACAAAAATCAAGTAAGCAGGCCTCCCTGGTGGTGCAGCGGTTGTGCGCTGGGTTGCGAAGCTGCCCGCAGCCTCTACAGCGCCGGTTCAATCCCCAGCTGCTCCAGCTGCTCCCGGCCACTGGAGGAGGGTCCCACCCACATGGCACGCAGACTTCTCCTGCTACCCGCTGCTCCCCTCAGCAGTGTACCTCGGTCCTTCTGCCTGCTCTTCTCCCCGCTCTGGCTCTGGTGAATTCTCTCACCCTCCCGCGCTTCTGACTGTACCCAGTGCTTGTATAAATAAATAAATAAATAAATCTTTGGGGGAAAAAAAAAGAAAAATCAAGTAAGCAACTTAAAAATGCAACTCCTCCACCAAATTCTCTATAGGCAAAAGAAGAAAGAAGTCTGTCTGCCAAAATCAAATATGAAAAAGATTCAAAGAGGAACAGCGTTGCAGTCTGGGAGGAGTAGGGAAGTTCAGGAGCTCTGGTCTCCCCCCTCAGGATCCAGACACCCACAGACAGACTGCCAGCCCACAATCATTCAGCACCATCACTAGATAAGACCTATTATAAAAAATTAAAAGGCTGGAATAAATGAATCGTCATGCTGTGATCCTGAAGAGGAAGCCAAATGTCATGAGCATGTCAATTACCTCAAAGTCAATTTATACATGTAATATAATTCCAGCCAAAGTCCAGTCAATTGTTTGGATAGAAATAAAAGAATATTCTAACAGACTTTACAAGGTACTTAAAAGGCAAGAAGTGAAATAATATTTACTCATATAAAAAGAGGTCTCTGGACCAAGAGAAACACAGAATTAGATCCAACTGCTTACATAGGAATCTACTTTGTGACCAAGCAGGCATTATCAGGATGAGGGAGAAAGGAAACATCTTTTTGTAAATGGTTCTGATGAACCAAAATGAAGGAGGTGGGGAACCACTGTGCTCTGTATCTTAAGTCAAAGTAAATCTAGGTAATGTAAAGTGCTAAGTAATTTTTACATTGAAAAGTGAACCAATCAGTTATCAGCATTTTAGGGGGAAAAAAAAGGAAATCAAGACAAAAGTCACAGATTTAACTACATGAAAATACAGACTCATTGATTAATAATGATAAAAATAAAACAGCTAAGAAAATAATGGGCAGAAATATAACAAAGGGTTATATTTTACAGGAACAGGCAGGGATTACAGAAACTGATGAGTCAGCCCCAAGCCTGAGGTCTGCAGGCTGAACTGAAAGCAGAGTTGAAACAACACAAACAGAAGCCTTCAGTGTTAAGTGGCGAGGCGCTAAGAGAATGTCCCCATCTCCCCTGCTGCGCGGTATAGAGCACTGAACATCAGCTGGTATCACGGGGGTGGAATGAGGATCTTCAACTAGACCTCGCGTTCCTCAGGGCAGGCGTGTGCCCCCTCACATGCAGCCATGTAACTGCACGCCCCGCTGGCGGGAGGATGCCCTATCCAGGGTGGGCTCAGAAAACACGTGGCCAGGAAGCTTCACGCAACAAATGGGGAAATAGAGAACGGCCTGGCTACTTCTAAGAACGTTTCTGAAGAATCATGAAGTCAATGGAAAGACGCCCATTCTGTCAACGCCGTGTGGCCCACTCTACCAGGTCTGCTTCCTTCCACCAGTCTAAACTCTCTACCTACGCTCTCTATAAGCAAACACTAGGTGTTAGAGGAGTCTTAGACCTCCATGTCCCTACACAATCTAAATACCACACTGACCCAGAGTTTACATTTGAAACTGTACCACTGAAACAAGTGAGCACATGTTTCTCTTACCCAAACATGTGCTATTAATAGTAAATAAAATACCATTTGAATCTGGGTAGGAGAAAGAAAAGGGTTTAATACCCCAAATGCCCAAGGCAAGAATTATTTTAGGCAAGCCTCCATAATGCACATATTATGGAAAAATCATCATTCCAGATTTGTCATTTTCTTCTACAATGGTTCAATAAGCTTAAGTGGAAGTTTACCCACAAAAATGGGTAAAAAATGACTAATTAGAATGAATCTCAGTTCTTGAAACAGGATTTATGAGACGCAGCTAGAATCACAGCATTGGGAAGAAAGCTGCAAAGGCTCCGTGCACTGGGCTGGTCTGGAGAGGAACAGTCATGCAGTCGCCTGCCCAAATTAGTGATCTGACCAACGGGGTTCACTTACCACCTTCAAATACTTTTTACCAATGTATTATCATTCTTTGCTTGGAAAAAGGGGGCCACTATCTTCTACAGATCTTTCCAGAATTTCAGGAACTTCTGGTTGAAAAAATATTTAAGTCGAATCATTGGGTACACAATATAAGCTAAACAGGTAATAAAACATCCTTCTGTGATTTTGAAGTATCTTCTGAATAGCCAGAATGCACCACTTTTGGGGAATGACTCTAGATACACTTTCAGGTGGAATCTTCAACTGAGATCTTCTCTGAAGGACTTTATTTAATATTCAAAGAAGAGCTTTTGAATATCTGCTTTTTGAGCTGATTTATTTCCAAAGTTCAAACTTTGACTCAAACTGAGTCTTGAGGGCGCAGTTGCGTCTATCAAGCGGACAGAAGACACACTGATGTGACAGCTTGAGTCCTCCCCCCAGTGTCCCCAGGTGAAAATAATGACTACAGTAAATTCTCTACACATAAAACTTAAGACACTGTAGGGCATCCCTGGTGGCGCAGCAGTTGGGCGCTGGGTTGCGAAGCTGCCCGCAGCCTCTGCAGCGCCGGTTCGATCCCCGGCTGCTGGGCAAGGGTCCCACATGGCGCGCAGGCCTCTCCTGTTGCTCACTGTTCCCCTCAGCATTGTTTTTCGTCAGTCTGCCTGTTCTGCTCTCCCCTCTGGCTCTGGTGGATTCTCTCACCCTCCCGTGCTTCTGACTGTACTCAGTGCTTGTATAAATAAATTAATTAATAAATCTTTAAAAAAAAAAACAAAAAACTTAAGACATTATACACGTTAAAGTGGCCAGTCATGCAATTATTTGCTATATTAGTAATATACTGCTATAATAGCAAAAAATAAAATTCCAGGCCCTCTACTATGCAGTAGCAGGAGAGGACGGCATGTTACGGAGGAGCTGCTGAGGGAAAGCAGACATGGTCCTTACCCTGACCCTCTCACTTGACAAATCCTGCCTGAGCTGCTGCTACAAACCACACACTGGAGAAAGGACACTGATCTGAAGACACACACTCTCTCCCCTCTGAACTCTCACGGTCTGGGGAGGAAGAGAGCCAGCAGACAGATCGTCTCCTAACTCCAGACACGAATACCCGACGTCACTGTCACGCGAGACAGCAGTGTGGCGCCAGCTGAGATGGTGCAGGGGTCGTGGCTGAACCCTGAACCTCCAGCTGTTAGGTAGAGGCTGAGACCTAGGGGCTGGGGAGATGGAGGGCACCTTCCAAGCAGGACCAGCACGTGCAAAGGCTTAGTGTGAAGAAGGACAAGTGAATGCAAGGGAGGGACCTTGGCCAGAGCAGTCCCAAAGGAGAGGGCGATGGGTGAACAGATGACAGAGCAGCTAACAGAGAGCCGACGGGATGACGGGTGCAGAGAAAGGGCACGGGGCGAGGAAAACAGGTGGGACACAACATTTCATTGGAAAGGCAGGACCCCGAACAGCATAGGATTCAGCCGAATAAAAAAGGATGGATTTCAGAACATGAAACTGGCGGCGGGCTTATGCTGTAATGTGATGCGGCTTCTACTCTTATAAAAACACTTCCTGAAGGAAACGGACCCGTAAGTGATGGCAGACCCAACAGCCAACGGAACCACTGAACACGGACCCATGCTTAAAACTACATGAATAAAGAGAAGTGTCCTAATATATAACTACAAAATATATAAAATATAGGTACAAAAGTGTAACTGCAGGCACAGTAAGGTCAAGCTACATCTAAGAGACCACACCGGAAAGAGCACAGTATTTTCTGCTTGCCAAGAGAACATAAAACAATGTAATTATTTACTACGAACACACACAGAGAAACAGAATTAACGGAATTAAAATATATAACCCCATGATAACCCATGCAAAGGGAGGTATCAGGACACACGTCTGTGAAAGTGCTACGGTCTTAACGTGAACCATTTACCTTTCTTTAATGAGTGTAACGCGGAGGTGAAGAAGGTCAGGTAGCCAGGAGGCTGTGGTGAGCCACTGAACTCAAAGTACCCGAGGACTCCAGGCTGCAGGGACAAGAACAGAATTAGGTGACTCAGGCAACATTGGTCACTGTGCACAGGGCATTTTGAAAAAAGAAAGACGTGCCATTGTCATCTGAACACTGCAATCTGTGGCACCCCACTTTCCCCCAAGGGCGAGCCACGCGAGAGAAGTGCAGGTGAGGAGCCCTCCTCCGCTTGAGCAGCCGCCCGGTGGAGGGTAGGGGCTGCGACACAGCAGCATGGACAGGCGGGCATGTGGTCACGAGGGGCTTTGCTCTCCCCGTCTTGTGGGTCCCTGGCTAAAAGCTCACTGTCAAGTACAACTAGCTTTTGTCCAACAACTCCAGGCAAGCTATCTCCATCACACCTTTCTCTTTCGACTGCTTCCTCTCACTCCGCGCGCACTTCACACTGACTGAGTCCTTCAAGGGGCACATTCGGAACCCAGCCTCACCCCACAGAGGCAAGCCCCCTTCGTTCTTAACAGTTATTGGGTCAAAGTCACTTGATTCAAAAGGTAAGGTGGAAATTTCATTTGTCGGTAAGTTTAAAATCCATGTGTTGTATAAAAGCGTAAATTTCTGCTGGGCAGCAGAGCACACATACTGGTTTTTCACATCTAAATCACTTGCTTATTCTAATTAAGATTCAACTTTAAAGAAACCCATTAGTTTTCATTTGGTAGAAAACTGAAAGCCACAATGTTTAATCCTAACATCTGAAAAACCCAACAAATAAGTAAATTCTCAAACAGAGCAAATCAGGAAGCACAGTCACTGAAGACAGGGTTTTTTTTTTTCGTCCCTGAACATGTTTCAAACGTGTTTCACAAACCAAGCTAGAGCTGACAGACATTGTATGATCAGAAAGTGTTGGGTTCTTAGGTTTCAAAGCACACTTTGCTGGTGTAGGAAGTTTTCCTGTCAAGAACTAAGATAAAACCTTTGAAAATTTGGGCCTCCCTGGTGGCGCAGCGGTTGAGAGCTGGGCTGCAAAGCTGCCTGCAGCCTCTGCAGTGCCAGTTCGATCCCCAGCTACCGGTGAGAGTCCCACATGGCGCGACAGACCTCTCCTGCCGTGCCCACTGCTCCCCTCAGCAGTGCATTTCTTTGTCAGTCTGCCTGTTCTGTTCCCCACTCTGGCTCTGGTGAATTCTCTCATCCTCCTGCACTTCTGACTGTACCCAGTGTTTGTACAAATAAATAAATAAATAAATAAAATCTTTGAAAAAAAAAATCCTGGACTTTGAAAACTATAAAAAAAACACCTTCGAAAATTCTACTCACTTAGCTAATACTGGACAGAAGAAATCAAAATGGAAACTAATGGAAAGAAAACAGACTCATTAAGTTTCTCTAAATTCTGACAATCTCCTAAACCCAACCCAATGTAATGAATTCATTCGAAGTATCAGTAAACAACTCATGGCTGGAGATCAAAAAGGGTGACAATCAGTTCTCTCCCTGTAACACGCCACCTCAGGCAGACATGTGACTTGCAGACACAGCTGTAACTACACGCCTGCAGGCAACTACATGTGCTCATGTACACACTTCACACATGCTCATGTACGTACTTCACACATCAGTGGAAGTTCAGACACTTTAACTGAGTCTTCGAGGGAAGCCCAAATTAAACCTTTAAAAGTGAATACAGGTAGGGGTGTTTGCAGGGGTCATTCGTGGGTCTTCTACAGGGTGAGGGTTTGTCAATGTCATCACTGCTGCATTTTCCCCAAGGGGCCTCCACAGCTTGGACAAAGGAGCCTCTATCTTCAGAAGAACTGATGTTAAGATTTTCAAGCAGGCTGGTTAAAGGAAGTCCACAAACAGGCCACACAGACAACTCCACGGCATCATTATTTTCACTTTCATTGCCAAAGAAATAAAGAACAATGACCTGAGGTTGTATAAATTGTAAAATACTACCTATTTAGAACACACAGAACAGGCAAATCTATTTTATGAGCTATTTTTCCAATATTCACAATGCTGTGACAAGTCTATTAAATTTTGGAAACTGATATTTCAGAACATAACTTAAAATTAACACTTCAAAATAATAAAAGGAGAAAATAAAATGAAATGACAGTTATCCATTTATCTCTTCTGCAAAGCAGCATTTAAAAGTCACTAAGCCAGCTCTGGTTATGCTTTAGGTAAAACAAGATTTACAACCATTTCCCCAGTTTCAATGGCTGCTCACCAGAAGCTGTACTTGAGAGGTGACAGCATATTTCTGAGAGTGCCTGTATATCTGGGAAAAGGGGAGTCAGGGACAAAATGCACCTGGGTATCCCCATACACAAACCTCTCTAGGTTGGCCCCTGGTTTGCTCAGGTGCAACTATACCGAGCAGCAGGTTCCCAGCAGACAACCCTAAGCTTGCCTAGTGCACTTTGAGGCTCTCTTTTAGAGGAGCCAGACTAACCTGGCCACTTAGAGGCACAAGCCCTGCTGATCCACAGCTCACCCATCTTTCCTCTGACTTTCAACAAAGTGTAAAGACCATTGAGCCTGGGTTCCAACTGCGTGTCTCTCTTGGTCCCTTCCCAGATGCTGAAACAGTCCCCAGAGGAACAGTCAGAGGAACCAAGTGCCAGCGCTCTTCTCTCCTCATTGTCCAATGAAAGTTTCCATCAGGACATACCTCTGTAAGCTCATCTCCTACCACTCAGCCCTCGGCTCTGGCCCCACCAGTCCCATCCCACCTCAGGACTTCTGCACTTACTCTTTCCACCTTCTCCAAATCTCCTCAGGGCTGGGTCATACCACATAGCCATACTTTATAACCTTTGTTCAAATGTCATTTCCCTGAAGAGGTCTGCTGTCTTCTAAAATAATTACACCCCAATTCCCTGCCCTCAGATCTATTCTATCATCATCCTTCTTAATTTTTATTTGTGAGACTTACCAGGAATTACCTTGTATATTAGTTTCCTAGAGCTGTCATAACAAATGAGCACTAACTTGGTAGCTTGAAATAGCAGAAATTTATTCTCTCACTGTTCTGGAAGCTAGAAGTCCAAAATCAAGGTGTTGGCCTGGCCATGCTCTCTGTAGCCCTAGGGAAGAAGCCTTCCCAGCCTCTCTCCCTATTTCTGGTGGCTCCAAGAATTCCTTGGTGTGGGGCTGATCACTTCAGTCTCTGCCTTCATCTTCATAAGGCCTTCTTCCCTCTGTCTTCCCTGTGCCTTCTTCTGTGTCCTCTCCTCTAATTATAAACACAGACCAGTCAGTGGGCTAGGGACCCTCTCGCAATCCAGAATTGAGATCCTTTAACAAATGACATCTGCAAAGACACTATTTCCAAATAAGGCCACATTCTGATGTTCCAGGCGTACGTGAACTGTGGGATGACATTACTCAATCCCCTATGCTTTGCTTGTTTTCTATCTCCACACTGTAACTCCATGCAACAGAGGCACTCTCTTGTTCATTACTACAATTCCATGCCTGGCACGGAGCAGCATCAAATAAATATGTTAATGAATGAACAAGAATAAGTAAGTCAAGTTCCTCCAACAAGTTTACAATTTTAGCAAAGAACAAAGCATGACTAAGTACCAGATTATAACTTGACCCAGTTTTGGATTTTAATTTCACTTTGTGATGTACAGAATATGTGATACCTGCTAAAACTGGCTATGTCCAGGAGGCCGGGAAATCCTCATCAGCGTAAATGCTTTCTTTATGAAGAGTACACCACATGCAGTGTGGCACAAGTGTCAGCAGAGGGCGTGCACCGCCCCCCCAAGTGGCTGCGTGTGTGCTTAATAGCAACTTAAGTATTTCTGTATTAATGTTAAAAAACACCTAAGAAAATTTTGAACTATTTAATTAATAGTGCTATGAAACTATGAACTGACCGAAACAGCATTTACTTATGTGCTCACAGTGGGCCTTTACTAACAAATAATATGACAACAGCCAGTGCCAGGCATTCTACTAGGTTTTTCTCTAAAATCCTTAGATTTCCTATCACCTGGCAATTTACCAGCATCTCCCCCACCTTCAAAAGATTCCCAAGCCTTTCCCCATCCCATTTAAGTTTAAAACAATTTGGTTTACCAAAACTGTTAAGAATAAATGAACATTGGGGCCTCCCTGGTGGCGCAAGGGTTAAGACACAACCTATGAAGAAATCTGCAGCCACTGCAGCACGAGTTCTATTTCTGGCCAGCCAGGGAGCAACCCACATGGTGCAGCAGACCTCTCCTGACTTGCCCCACTGCTCTCCTCAGCAGTGTGTTTCAGTCAGTCTGCCTGTTCTGTTCCCCACTCTGTCCCTGGTGAATCCTCTCATCCCCCACCCCACACCTCTGGCCTGTACCCCAGCTCTTGTATGCATAAATAAATAAATCTAAAAAAAAAAAAGAATAAATGAACAGATGCATGCTAAATCACTGCTCTTAAGCAGGTAAGTTAGATAAATTAATGAAAAGATTAAGGAAACATTGTGACCACAGGCAGGAGAGTTACAGGTAACACTGCAGGCATGTGGTGGGTAGATGAAAGGCACGCATACATGACTGATAAAGATGCTACTGATTCCCGAGACTAACGATGCCTAAAAAATACCAAAATGAGAACAGTCATAAAACTAGTGACTTGCAAGTAACATAACCACTTCTCAGTCCTACTCCCTTTTGGGTCAACTTACCGTCCACCATAATAAAATTAACACTGGGTTCTACTTGCCCACAATAACAAATTACTTTTTGTATCTGCATCTTAAATAGGCTGAAGAGTCCTCAAGGAAGAGGGAGTCTGCAATTGGAGTAAATGAAGAAAGCAGAAGCTCTTAACGGTTTACAAGAAGACTTAAAGCTCTTCATCTTCCTCTGCAGTATCCACTGCAAGTTCACTTCAGTTTTCACCTGCATTTATTATTTATAAGGCAGGTATGAAATTAGTGCACTGGGAAGAAAATGCTACCATACACAGAAGAGTTCCAGTTCTGCAGAAGAAAGGCTAAGAATGAGCTAATAATGATGGGAACGAGTAAAACCCTGCTGCTGTAACTGTAGGTCAACAGCCACGGCCCCTTCCTTGATCACTGCTCATCCTCAGAACCACTCGTCACAATGAAGGAGAAAAGTTCCAGTAAAATTAAAAAGTCAACATCTTCAAAAAAGTTCTACCATAAAAGATCAAAAACAACATGAACGTTAAATCTTCAAAGTTTCAATTCCAAGAGCTAATGACCTTCGTAGAAGCAAGACGCTGGGGGGCCGTGACCTCTCCGTGCCTTGTATTCCAAATGTGCTCAAAGGACTTAGTCGGGAAAACCCCAAGGCACTTGCAAACTGGAAGGTACTTACCAAGGCACAGTCTCCTCACTGTTTGCTAATTAACGACTAACATATTTTGGAATTTACAGCCAGCTATTTATAACACTCACCCTTTCACTGTCCTTCTGTGATGTTCAAGTGAGCTAAAGGCAATTAGTTTTCCTAAAAATTGCATCTGGGCTCAGAGGCATACTTTATAAACATAAAACTATGATTAATGATTAGCAACCTGATTTGGGAAGGTTTGAGATATCTGAGTCAAAGTAAAATATTTCCCACTGGTAATAAACTAGGTAATTCGCCACCAAATCTTCTGAAATAGGATTTCGAAAGTATTCTTCCATGGGAACTTGCAAAAATTCAAACAGCAATATAAGTTTGTATGAACAGTTTAGTATATATATAATAAAACTTTGTGTCAAAATAGAAAATTGCTAATTCCAAGATACCACCACTTCCTAAGCTCTACATTCTTTTTTTTTTTAAATGTAACCATATTATTTTTTTTCACTCTTTTTTTTTTTTTAAAGATTTATTTATTTATTTATACAAGCACTGGGTACAGCCAGAAGTACAGGAGGGTGAGAGAATTCACCAGAGCCAGAGCGGGGAGCAGAGCAGGCAGAAGGACCGAAGTACACTGCTGAGGGGAGCAGCGGGCGGCAGGAGAGGTCTGCGCGCCATGCGGGACCCTCCTCCGGTGGCCGGGGAGCAGCCGGGGATCGAACCGGCGCTGCAGAGGCTGCGGGCAGCTTCGCAACCCAGCGCTCAACTGCTGTGCCACCGGGGAGGCCCTAAGCTCTACATTCTTAACTGCACAATTTTATGTTGGCTTGTATTGCTCATATATATCTGGCTTAGAGACAAACAAAATTCATCAATATGACTTACTAATAAAGGAAAATTATCAAATGCACTCCTACAAGATGTCACAAATACATCTAGAGATACGGCAAAAAATGACGTCATTTTAATAAACCTCAGAAGTGCCATAAAAACATTAAATAACGTGGACTCTATAGCTCAGTGGTCAGAGCACTGGTCTTGCAAAAACATTAAATAATTATTTCAGACCAATTATATCTCAATTTAAACGCACTTGATATTGCAATCCATACTTTAAAAAAATATGAATCAGGAGATATGTCTCTTGATCAACACAAGAATCTTTCATAGCAATATTTCTTTAAATTGGCAAGCTCCTTAACACAGTGAGGGTACATGTATGCTCACTCTTGACTCTAGTGCCCCACAGACACCACCTCAGAATTCTCCATTCAGTTACTGCTTAACTTCCATCCCCTCTCCATTGCCATAAACAGATAAACTTGTCACAGGCAGAATCTGGCATTCTGTGTACTATGTGAAGAGCTGTGTTGCTACTAAGCTGGAGATGTGTCATCTTAAGGCCTGACTTGGAGAAATGGAATCATTTAGAGCAGCCTCAAGGAATACTTGGCCTCGTCTGGATACTCTGAATTGTCACAAGAGGAAAGCACAAAGTGAGCGGAGGCCAGGATGCTGCTCCACATCCTGCTGAGCACAGCACAGCCCCTCAACTCAGAGTTCCCTGAGCCCACACTTGAAAACTCTTAGGTTGAGAAACTCAATTTAAAAGAAAGTTTAAAAGTCTATTGTGTTGCAAAGTAGGCTCCAAAACTTCCTTTAACTTTCCTATTTACTTGTCTATCAAACTCAGGACAGGCATTTCTGGATCTGGAATTGTGTTGATGCAATCTTACAGCTTCTGAGACAGACAGCACATCCTCCCAGGCAGAACTGGTAGGTTTCACAAGATAAACATCTTCACAAGTGTCACGCTGGGCTTGACTCCCGAGTTCTTTCACAATTAGTCAATTATTGTCTCTTGCCAACCAGAAGATTTCATCTCGATGAGATAGAATAGACACTAGCACAATAAAAGCCGTCTACAGCTTTGGGGAGGAAGTCCATTTTAAAGACAGACGCACACGCAGGGGCCCAGCTAGGTGGCACACAGGCAGTTCCCTTTTAAAGGCTGGGTAATTACTGTTCTACATCATTCTAATGAAATGACTAGCACTGGGGTGACCTCACTGGCAAGTCAATGAGCCTGAGTCAGGGTCAGTACTGGCAGCAGAGCCTCTGGATGCCTCCTAGCAGCGGACTCAAGGACTGCAAAGGTTTTGAAAGGCAAGTTATCACCTCTGCTGCTCAGTCCCAGTTCGCAGAGACAACTAGAGTCAACACTACAGTCAGCTCAGGGGCAATAAATAAAATAAGCAATAAATAAAACTGTCTTAAAAAATATTTTCCCAACTAAAACCTGATGCACCTTCTTCTGTCTGCCTCTCTCCAACCTCTAAACTTCCCCAAAGGCAAAATAGTCAGGAGACATTATCTCAGCCAACAAGACATCTGCAAAACACTCAGAAATTCGAGTCTCATTCATATCAGGGCTTCTAGAATCCTAGCTGAGCTCTTCTTATCCCGTGACCTCTGCTAAGACCTGAAGCAGATTTGGCTCAGAACTTGGTGACACCAAACTCTTAATAGAGCTGGAAGTTACAATGCCACTGCCTTGCAGTGAGTGCTCTGGTTACTCTGCTAACAGATCTCAAGTTTTTCTCTACTCTTTTTTAAGAAGAGGAAACACATGCTCTGTGATATCTGCAGATGTTCCACAGTCCTGCTCCCATTTCTCTTTACTTTTTAGGAGACAGTATGAAAATTTAAAGAAAAAAAGAAAGGTTATGAACCAAAGCTGGGTCCAATAATTCCACAGAAGTCCTAAGAGAGCAAAATCAAAGCAAGATGTCCAGACCTCTGCAGGTCACTTCTTAATACTTTAATTACAAGACAAAGTTTTTTTTAACATAAACAGGGAATTTGGTATTATCCACATTTTAAGTTTTCTCAATAGTACTAGATACCAGGATTTTTCCAATATGTTTATTTTACTGATAATAAGTTTCTGTTTATTGGGAATCCAGTGCATTTTCTATGGTTCACTTCACTGAAACCCTGTTTTACAGCTGAGGTGAAGAAACAAGCCCACGGGCTGGAGCTGAGCTTAACTCAGGTCTGTGACTCCTGATTTCCTCCCCAGCACTGCTCTTTGGTCACCCTGCCTGCCATCTGCAGCAAATCCGCTATCACCCTGCGTGGCACCTACCAGTTAAAAGGAGCCTCAAGAACATCCTGGGGTCCAGGCGCTTGACTCCTGGCAGGTGAATGACCTGCCCCAAGTCACAGATCTAGTCAGTGTGGCCAAAGGGGCTGGACCTAGGGCCCTACCCCCCAGGGGAGCCCCTGCCCACCGGCCTGCCCAGGCAACACAGGAGACAAGCCTAGCAGCATGGAAATCAGTCTTTACTCACAGGGCTGTCCTGCACATCTAAGAACCAGAGTTCTTAGTTCTGCACACCAGAGTTTAACACTGGTGCTGGGGAGTCCACTCACCGTTAACATATAAATAACATTTCTACATGATCCAAAAAAAGCTGTAGATGCTACTCTGGAAGCAACACATACGCGATCAACATCCAACACACACGGCACAAAGGGCAGGTCCAACCCAGGGAGCAGATCCTCAGTCAGTGAGCTCTGGGCTCCTGTGGCTCTTTTCACCCTCGGGTGCTTAGGGGACTCATCTTTGCTGTGCCTAAGTTGTCACTTACAATTGCTGTGCCCAAGTATGATTTTGCACTTGTTCCAATTAATTTTTATGTGCAACTATTTATCATTTACTGAGGTTATTTTAAACTTTATGCTCGCCTCTCTCCTTAATAAAAGCTGAACACGCACTGAAGCGCCTACAAAAATGAGACTCCAGGTTGAAGCTTGCAGTGGGAAAGCAGTACAGAAACCAAGTTAGGAAACTTGTTACTGAAAACTCAGAATAATTAGGACTTAAATAAAATAAAAAGGAACATGTTTTTCTTTTTAAACTAAGCTACAACTGACCACAAAAACCAGGTAGCTCATAGTTAAGGGCCCAAAAGCATCAAATAAAACTTTTAAAAATTTGTAGCAACAGGGGCCTCCCTGGTGGCGCAGGTGGTTGTGCGCAGCACTGTGAAGCTGTCTGTCCACGGCCTCCGCAGTGCAGGTTCGATCCCCGCCGGCCTTGGAGCAACCCACATGGCAAGGAGACCTCTCCTGTCTCGCCCGCTGCTCCCCTCAGCAGCATATTTCATCAGTCTGCCTGTTCTGTTCCCTGCTCTGTCTCTGGTGAATCCTCTCACCCTCTACCCTCTCACGCATCTGGCCTGTATCCCGGCTCTTGTATAAATAAATCTTAAAAAAAAAAATTTGTAGCAACAGATAAATTAATTCTTACAGGCTCTAAGTTAACTGTGAGACAAGCTGAAAAAATGGGTGAAAAATTCTCAAAAATTAGACAAGATTTTGTAAGTATTCTATGCCCCTAAACCTCGCTTGGCCAAGTAATTCCTAAAATCAAGTTTCTCCAAAAGCACTTAATTGGGGCTTTTCCACAATATGATCTTTCATTTGCTGCACATCACGAGGTACAACCCCCACCCAAAACAATCTAATCCAACCCAATGAAGCCTGGGGAGGAGGAGATATGAAAGACAGGTACCTCGTAGTTTGAGAGAAAATCTAGTAATTCTGATTGAGATGGGATGTAGAGAAGTGGTGTCATCACTCGGCGGACAAACTTCTCAATGTAAACAGCACTCATGGGGCCTTTGTATTCGATTGGTCCAAAACTAGTACCAAAAAAATAAACATAAAAAATAAAAATAATACACCATGCATTAAACCGGTAATGTGCAACTGAAATCATCAACACCACACAATGAAAACATCTTGCTTTAGGACCCCAACTGGTTCACACCTTTGACTCAGGAGGTGCCTGGGAGCCAACTGAGAATCACCATTTTATGTGAGGGGAGGCAGACACAGCCAGTACTCATCTCAAACTTAATACAACTGCAAGCTTAATTTCAAAACAAAGAACATTCATTCTAGTCTCGGGGGGGGGGGGGGGGGGGGAATACATAATTCCCACAATAACATTTCTTTAAAAAACAAAGCAAAACATACAAGCAACCCTGGAACTGGAACAAATGGTAAAGGATTTCAGGATCTTAACCAGATTCAATGGAGGGGGCGGATTTTCTTTCACATCATTCTAAAATAAGTAACCAGTGGAACAGAAAGGATCACTAAATGAACGTCACACCTACTGAAAACTTTATTTCAGCAACAAAAAAATTCTGTGAAACTAGGAAGTCAGGGACTCTAACTCCTCCCGCTCAGCCCCAGTTGTGCTTGGGGATGCACAGGAATTCCTCTTGGTACTGCTAAGCACTACTACTGCCATTCTGCCCCTACTATGCCAGTCAGAGTCCTCCCATGGCTTTCTTCAGTTCTGCACAGTACACACACTGCTCAGCTCTAACTGGACAGTATGTGGCAGGGGTTAAGGAGTACAGAGAAATGCAGCAGCTTGACAGCCATTCTTCCTCTACACGGGAACTGACGTTAAGCTCACTGTGAATAGCAACACTAGCCAGAGCACAGTAAAGAATTCTATGACTGCTGTGATGACAATACTGTACTATATGGCTACAGAAATTAACACAAACACACATATAATGTGATGAGATAAACACAATTCTTCAGTGTGCACTGCAGATATGATGCCAGACAGAGGACAATTAGCATGGAAAAAATAAAAATAGCCTCCTACGTGTGCAGCTGGGAGAGTTTTCATGATTCTATCAATTCAGAACTTACTATGGTTAATTTGTTAACTAATTTGATTTTAAAAATTATCATCACCACCAACCCCACCCACCACCACCAACCCCACCCACTGCCACCAACTTTTAATTTAAATGAAGAACCCAGAAAAGCATCTGTTCAGAAAAAGGAGCCATCCAATTTGGAAACCTCAACTAACAAAGGAAACACATTTTGTTGAGTTCTCCCAAGTGTCCGTGTCTTGTAAGAGCTAAGAAGATTGCAAAATGCAGGATGTGGAACAGTTTTTACCCACATCTTACAGTCTTAGCTACAGGACTACTGACCTAGTGTGGCTGAGAAATGATCCCGGCTTTGGAGCCTTTTATAAACTTTCTTTAGGACTGGCATCAATACCAGCCAAAAAATAGAATCCACTTCCACAAAACAGAAACAACTAGTAACTTTTTAAGCAGCCACTACAAGGTAAGCCATTACACAGAGAGTACAGCAGCAACACAGACAGTGGCTCACCCTGTGGTGAGACTCAAGGGCCACATCTGTAAGAGCCCTTGCACTATGAGAGAGTGTCATGGAAGACATGAGAGTGCGAGAGAGAGAGAGAGAGAGAGTGTGTGTGTGTGTGTGTGTGTGTGTGTGTGTAACACAGCTTGAAGAGTCTGAAATGAAATATGGAAAGGTCCCCTTCTGTTTGTAGCACACTGAGAGCAGATGTTGACATATTAATGGGTCTGAATTGACTCAAACAAATAAAGTTTTAAGATGAGGGGTAAGCACCTCAGTAAGCCCCGACTTCAAATTCTTCATCAGTATAATGAGAGGTTGGACAAGATATTTCTAAAGTTCCTTTCAATCTTCCTAGAAAACAAACTATCCAAGGCATTTTATACTCAGTTTAAGGGAAGATTTTGATGACACATCAAGTTAAGTTCACCTCTGGGTTGTTGGCTTGGTTTATCAAATTGCAGGGTCAGGAGAACCTGCTAGGCACCTGCTCCCTGTTTCTTATTTCAAAAAAAGAAATGCAGGAACCTTAGTATAGGGGAGCAAATGCATCATTTTGTTACCAAGCAGAGCTGTGGAACCTTCAAGCATAATCATCTTACACTTAAAAAAACTGAACTCCAACCTTCAAAGTTGAAGCAGCAGGACCTCCAAATTACTGGCAAAGGGGGTAGAGGGGAAGATAAAATGCAAAAATATTCCTAATGGAGCCCAAGCAAAAATTGGTTTGTTACCACAAATAGTCAAGACATTTAATATCCAGAGAAAAATTTGAGGGTAGAGATGGGGCAGGAAAGTGTGTTCTTGCCCAAATTTCACAGCTCCCGAGAAATAATACTAAGTGTACCTCAACATTTTACGCAAGGGATAATGGAAGCGTGATGGAATATGAAAGATAATATACAAAAGAAATTTTGTTGATGTAATAAATCCTACTGATTAAGGCCCAGGAAGTTCAGAGGGAGAGAAAAAAATAAAATCCATAATGTAAAGCTCTGATTAGCCCAATCCTCTTTACCCATTTACCTGCACTAACAAACTTCAAGCCAATCACCCCAAGTAAAGTCCAAAACCCAATCTCCTGTCTCTAAAAGTCCTCAAGTCAGATTTCAGACATTTACTGAATGCCCACAGCAGGGTCTAAGTAGTCCAAAATCAGTATTTCCGCAGCAAAATGAATAAAATGGTAGCTAAAGGGATAAAGACTACAGGTACCCTCTGTTACCTGGGGCCAGATGAATGTACTGGGGGACAAAAGGACTTTTGTCCCTAAGTATCTCTGAGGTTTCAGAGCTTTCTGGATGTCAGCATTACAGGTGAATTATGGGCATGAGACTGAAGACTCATGATCGCATCTTCCCAGTTGACAAGATAGCATGACGCCCTCTTGACTAAGCTATGCTGCTACAGAGCAGGACAAGGAGTTGTGTGTACTGTTACACACTTTCAAAATATCTGAAGTGTACAGCCGTACATGGAGTAACTGGAACTATTAAAACCAATGTTGTAATACGTGATGACATGAAAAGATGTTCACAAAAATAAGAAAGAGCAATTTAGGACATTATTACTGCATGGTCCCATTTTCTTTTATTTAAAAAAAAATGTGTGTACGGATATGTATAGACACAGGAGGCTATAAATCAAAACACAGTGACTATGTATGGCTGATAAAATCACCCAGATTTATTCATTTTATTTTAGCTTATCTATATATTCTCAGTTTTCTACAGTGAATATCTAATACTTATAAGCAGGGCAAAAAATTCACTTTTATATTGATACATTAAATTGGAATTAGAGACACCACTTAAAAGTTCTTACCTCCGATGATACAGATAGATGACAGGAAAATAGAAGAAGTGCTTCTGTTTCCTGCATTTCCCCTGGTTCCACCAACAGTTAACTGCCACAAACAACACCTGCAGGGCAAGAGAGGTTTTCAATGACTATGAATAACAACTGAAAAATTACCAAGATTTAAAAGATGAAAATATAGAAATGGAACTATTCCTCTACCGAAAGAGAAAGTATGAAAAAAAATTGTCTCAAATGTTCAAAGAGGATCAACAGTAATAAAGAAGTTAGAATAATCTACAGAGGCTAGTGAGGATTCTGAATATTTTGCAGTCTATGTAAAAGGAAAATGATTTGTTGTGAATTCTGAAGTGAACAAGTACCGGTGAGGTTTCTCTGAGCATGATGACACTAATATAGTAGAAGGTTATGCCCTTTGACAGTCAAATTAAGCAACTGAGAAAGAAAAATGCTAATAAAACATCACAAATTTTCAAGGGCAGTTCTTAATGACTTATTTTAAAAACTAAAACAATAGTTTTATTTTAAAAACTAAAATAAAATAAAGCTACACTCCATGGTGGTGGTGCAGGGGTTCAAGTCAGCGCTATCAAGCTATCACCAGCCACTGCGACATGAGTTCTATCCCTGGCTAGCCAGGGAGCTGACACACATGGCGCAGCAGACCTCTCCTTCTCGCCTGCTGCTCCCCTCAGCAGTGTATCTCAGTGGATCCGCCTGTTCTGCTCCCCACTCTGTCTCTGGTGAATCCTCTCATCCCCCGTACCACTGGTCTACACCCCAGTTCTTGTATGCATAAATAAATAAAACAAATCTTTAAAAACAAATACATAAAACTATATTCTAAAAGATAATACTGAATAGAAAAATATGGATTAAGTATATATGTATGGATGGATGCTGAAATATTTAAGGAAAAGCATCCTGATGTCTGCAACGCATTTAGAAATGTGCCACAAATAAGATGTATTAGTAGAGACTGGAGCGGAGTCTCTCAGCTTGGGCATTACTGACATTTGGGTTTGCATTTTTTGGGGGGTGTTATGTTTGTTTGGGGGGGCTCTCCCACACACTGGATACAGCATGCCTGGCGGTGACAACCAAAAACGGAAATAGGTCACAGGCAGCGCCGCTGCCAGTACAAGGTGGCAAAGCTGCCTCCAGTTCAGACACTGACTAGTAGAGGGTAAGGCGCTGGCATGTGGTAAAACACGCCTAACAGCACTTTCACAGTAGAATTTAAATGGGGGGGGGGATGTAAAATTCTTTTACCTCTTTACGATAAAACACTCAACAAACAAGGAGATCATACATGAACAGTCACCTTGAGATGCCCTAGAGCTGCACGCGCTCAGAGAGTAGAACATGCTGTTAGGGCTTCTTTTCAGGGCTCCCATATGAGGAACATACACAACATCTTTACTAAAGGTGGGCCCCTCATTTTTTAATAAGGCACAATTTACCATGTTTGTTAATTTCACTAAACAAAAAGGTTCAAAAGATTTTTGTCTGTTTCCTCTGGAGAACATACAACAATTAACTCTCAATCTGGAAGAAGCTGGAGAAAATATGAAAACCAGTTAGTTGTGGACAGCTTTATGACTTCCACCCCGCAAAGTATGCTCTGTACCTGCCCCCTAAGCCCGCATGGGAAGGACAGGGGTCCAGCATCAGCCTGCAGAGCTGTCGTGAGGCACACGGGCCGGGCTCGGCAGATGCCACCCTAGTGATCTCCGCCTAGAAGACAGACGGTAGCAAGGAACTGACACTTCACCTACACATACCAGCTTCCCCCCTGGTTCCCAGAAGCTGTCTAAATTCAGAAAACTTGGAAGTGATTGACAAAGCGGTGATTCCTTTTGTGTTAACAAACCCCTTGCCTCTGGTGCTCCACTTCAGCTCCTGTTTCCTCCCTAGGAGTGTCTGCTACGGACAGGTTACTAGTCACCATTTTTTTGAAAGGAAGGCAGCAGGTAACAAAAGACAGGGAACATGGAATAATCCCATGGGTCCAAAGTTGGAGCACTCAGAATTAATGTTACAGGGACTGAAGACTGTCTTGTAAACATACTGAGTGCCACACTCAAGGACACATGGATCAAAGGCTCTGCTAGGCTGGGCAGGAATCCAGCCACCATTTATCATATAGAGATTTCTGAGAGTTTCAAAGAACCTCTGGAGCCAACTGCCTGCACAGCTGCCACAGGTCAGTGGACCTCAGCAGCAGCCTCTCACCTAGAAAGTGCCCACAAGATCTGAAGCAGCTTTGGGCAGGCGGTGGGCAGGCGCAGTGGGCGAAGCGAGCAGCATTCACAACTGTTTTCACGTCACACCATCCCAGGATTGGAAGAAACTTGTTATTCCAGCTCAGAATCTAACTCTATTTTAAATATGCATAAAGCCTGGCTTTTGTATTCACTGAATTTCTCAGGAAGGCAACTTCTGTATAAACTGAGGGCACGAAGTACTCTGTTTAGTTTGGGACTTCAGCAAGAGCCGCTCACCACTTAGACCAAATCACACCGCAGAGAACAGGCACCGTGGTGTCTGAGTCACCAGCACATCACACCTTGGCCTGCACCTGCACTTGTCCCGCACCCAGCAGCTCTACACAGAGGCGCGGGAACTGCTGTGCCCAAGCATTTCAGACTGAGACATGAATGATGTAACTTTGCATTCTTTTTCCTTTTTTCCCTCACTTTTACATTACACTTAGTGCATCAGACTGACTATTTTGAAACTATATGTGTAGGAAGTATTATCACCCATGAATTCTTTTCTGGACTTGTTTTACATAAAACACTTGTTTCATAAAAGACACGGGGACGCACGTGGCTGGGAGGCAAACCTATGGAGGTGACTATCTGCCTGTGTCCCTCTTAATTAGCACAAGATGAGATTCCAATATAGTTCTGTCCAATATAGTTCTGGTCCAGATATTTAAAAGGTCTGCCTCTTACACAGTGGTCATGATACATAAATTGCTCTTACGCAAAATACCTAACCAGTAAGTAGCAAATGGATACTCAAGCACTAGAATTTCAGCCCCCACCTCCTGCAGCACTGAAACCAACAGCATGGCCCCAGGTGTGCACTGGCCTGCGTGCCCAGGAAATGCAGAACCTGCTGTCACTCCTGCCTCTGACTGGCTGTGATCACCACCAGAGGGGATCCTGTTTCCTTATCAAAGGCGATACAACTCACAAAGAGGATGGCCCTCTCCTTGGCAAGATCAGCCAGGGAGGTATGGTGTCCCAATGAGACCACTGCACGCAGGACCAAGGGTCACTTATTCCTAGGCTGAATGACAGCGTTACCTGATCAGAGAGCTGACTTGCTGCCTGCTCAATCTCCGCCCTGGCGGCGATGGACTGCCCGCACCACGGGGCGTAGAAGAACAGCAGCACCACCTCCGAGTCCCGGCGCACATGCTCCGCGTAGTCCAGCTGCCCCTGGAAGAGGTCAAGGACTGGAGACCTCGAGGAGAAAAAGTTGACAGGGGGCTTTGCTGGTATTATCACATCTTTTGCCCGACTAAAAAAGAGCAAACAAACAACATTGCTTAGTTTATCTTCTAGCAACAGCTTTATATGGCAGGAGAATGATGCCTGAAAGAAAAATCTTCTTTTACTTAAGAAAATGGAGTCTCCAAAACACTGTCCTGAAATAAAAAGGAAACATTCTGTGTGCCACGGTAAAATTTCGCAAAGAACATGCAAGAAATGAACAGTAGAGCCTCCTTGGTGGGAGCTATCAAGCTATCACCAGCCACCTTGGCATCAGTTTGATCCCTGGCCAGGGAATTGACCCACATGACACAGCAGACCTCTCCTGTCTCGCCTGCTGCTCCCCTCAGCGGTGGATTTCAGTAGATCCACCTGTTCTACTCCCCACTGTCTCTGGTGAATCCTCTCACCCCTGCACCTCTGGCCTGTTCCCCAGCTCTTATATAAATAAAAATAAATCTTAAAAAATAAATAAATGAATAATACATTGAAATCAATTCTCTAACACTGTCTCCCCACGTGGGGGCAGGTTGCAGAAGGCAGAGGAGGTCTTTATATAATCTATATTCAGTCTCTACCCCCAAAGCCTCCATCCTCTCTCTCTGCAGCCTTGCTCTCCCTGGAGGCACTTGCTCTCCAGGGCCCCAGAGCCTGCAGTGCCTCACTTAGAAGGAAGGGAGGGAGCATCTATGACCAATGCTGGGATCTCTATGGGACATCACTCAAGTCTGAGAAAACATCATCAGCTGGAGTTGGCACATCGTACTTAAAGCTTTTACTCCAGGGTATTGATTCAGGCAAAAGTAATCGTTAAATAAGGCAAAAGCAATCATTAAATAATAATACGGACTTCTCCAGAGAGATATCATGATCAAAGGTTAATAAAGACAAGTAACAAAGCAATAGGCCATTTAACTGTTTTGTAAAAAGATTTCCCGAGTACCTGAGGTTCCAGAAAGGAGAGGTCAGTGGGAAGTCAGAACTGCCACGACTACTTTCTCCAGCAAGACAAATGGGCCTTGGCAGAGGCTGCACCCTACCACGTTACAGGGCTCTAACGAGAACCCTGAGTTATCCGCACATCTGCACCAACATGGCATAAACCATGAGGGCATTTTGGCTACGAAACCAACACAGGAAATAAAAATGGGATCCTAATAAATATCTGATTAACCCAAAAGGCAGCAGAAAAAGGCCAAAAAAGAAACCAAAGCCAAAAGGTATAAGTGGAAAGTTGCAAGCAGGCAGAGTTAAATCCAACCATTTTGAAAATCACATAACCTAGGAAAGGACTAACCTGCCCAACTGAGAGGAAGAGACGGCCAGACAGGAAAAGGAAGCAAGACCAGGCATATGTGGCCCAAGAGACACACATTTTAAACAGAAACATAAAGACGAGGGAGAAAAGATAACTCGTGGAAACAGTAAGCATTAATAGGTGGAGAAACTCACTAGGTGAAAGGCTAAACCAGCTGGGATATATTCTTACAATTAAATGTTACTGGGCAATTAAAAAAAAAATGATACATTCTATAACATGTTGGGGTGCAAAGTAATTATGCTGAAAGAAGCTAGCACTAAGGACTAGCAGTCAGTCCAATATCAACACCCAACACGCAGGCTCCTCTAAGAGCCTGGGCATTTAGCATGCGGGTGAGTCCACACACTCTCCCCGTCAGTCACTTACTTGAATTCAGGCTTCCAGAATTAAGAAGAGAGTTTAAATGTATTACACTTCCCTATTTTAACCAAAAATCACTAACACAGTAAGGTAGTGGTGTTAAAAATTGGAGCAAATTTCCTCTTTATTTCCTCCAATGAACTTTTTTTGTTAAAGATGTATTTATTTATGCATGCATATAAGAACTGGCTATAGGCCAGAGCTGGGGGGGGGGGGGTGAGAGGATTCATCAGAGAGAGTGGGAAGCAGAACAGGCGGATCCACTGAAATGAACTTTTTAACCCAGGGAGCTTTGTCTATGGAAAATATCTTCAGAACCTGAAAAAATCAGTCACCTCAACAACTGAAAACAGGCTCACTGAGCAAAGGTTGCTGCACTGCAGGCGGCGCGCCATGGGGACCAAGACCGCAGCAAGCAGGCAGACTGTCAGGGGACTTGCTTTCTTGGGAAGGAAGACAAGAAATAACTAAACTCATAAACAAAAAAAAACCCAAACAACCACCCACTGCGTGTGGAGAATTTAAGCAGGTGACATGATGGGCACGTAATGCTCCTCTGATGGGGGAGTGGGCAGGCTGGAATCTTTTAGCGGACACCTGTGACAGAAAGATAGTCGTGCAAAGAAGTGAACAAGGCCTGGTGCAGAAGAAATGAATCTTCAATAGCTCCAAGATTCTGCTTTGGAAGGAATTCTTTTTCTACTATTCAAATCGCATGTGAAGTGTTAAATAATGCAATGAGGGAAGATGTGGGTTTTCAACAGCTAAACAAACAATAAAGAATTATCATCAACTTAGTGTTGTCTGCCAGCTCCGAGCAGTTCCTAGGTAAGTGAAACAGGTAAAATGCAGGGCTAAGCAGACAGTCAACGTTAGCCAGGGAATTAGTCCATCACACGCATTCACAAGTTTCTATTTAATTCTCAAATTTGCTAAGTGCTTTCTGAGACATTAAACTTAGATCAAAGATGTCTTTCAGGGCTTCCCTGGTGGCGCAGGAGTTAAGTCTCAGTGCTATGAAGCTATGGCCAATCACTGCGGACAGAGTTCGATCCCCAGCCAGGGAGCTGACCCATATAGCAGAGCAGACCTCTCCTGTCTCGCCTGCTGCTCCCCTCAGCAGTGTATTTCAGTCAGTCTGCCTGTTCTGCTCCCCACTCTGTCTCTGGTGAATCCTCTCACTCCCCACACCTCTGGCCTACACCCAGTTCTTGCATGTATAAATAAATTAAAATAAATATTTTTTTAAAAAAAAGATGTCTTGCAGCTTTAAAGTCTAAGTCTCAGGTACAAAAAAAATTTAGAGTAGTTGCAAACAAGAAAGACATGTGGTAACTCCCAATTATTTGCCCCTTTACCCCTCCTTCCAAAAAGGATCTGAAGCAGCTTCACAATAAGGCAAAATAAATTTATGCACACATACATCTACAGATACACACACACGCACGCGCACACACACACACACTTATTTCCCTCCAAACCAGAATGAAAGTAAAGTGAGTAGGATGATGTCACAGAGATTCAATACATAGAGAGGTAGATAGGATAGAGATTAAATACCCAGAAAAGCACGATTACTTGTGTTTCAACCCCAAATCAATGTTCTTTTGTAAAATCTTATTTGTTTTTTTTTTTTTAAGATTTTTTTTTTTTTTAAATAGAGGCATGTTTTTATTTATTTGTTTGCTTGTTTTGTTTATACATGCACTGGGTACAGTCAGAAGCGCGGGAGGGTGAGAGAATTCACCAGAGCCAGAGCGGGGAGCAGAGCAGGCAGAAGGACCGAAGTACACTGCTGAGGGGCGCAGCGGGCGGCAGGAGAGGTCTGCGTGCCATGTGGGACCCTCCTCTGGTGGCCGGGGAGCAGCCGGGGATCGAACCAGTGCCGCAGAGGCTGCGGGCAGCTGCGCAACCCAGCGCTCTACCGCTGCGCCACCGGGGAGGCCTGTAAAATCTTATTTGAACACAGCTAAGCAAAAGACATTGACGAGGGCTGTCACATGTCAGGCCTGGAGTTATTAATAAAATTAAATTAGGGGGAAAAATCTGTCTCTCCCTTAAGACTCTGTCCTCATTAATGCAACGAGCTCAAAAGTAAAACAGGAAAGGGCCTCCCCTGGTGGCGCAGCGGTTGAGCGCTGGGCTGCGAAGCTGCTCGCAGCCTTTGCAGCGCTAGTTCAATCCCTGGCCACGGGCGAGGGTCCCACATGGCGTGACAGACTTCTGTCTCGTCAGCTGCTCCCCTCAGCAGTGCATTTCGTCCGTCTGCCTGTTCTGTTCCCTGCTCTGGCTCTGGTGAATTCTCTCACCCTCTCACACTTCTGACTGTACCCAGTGCTTGTATGAATAAATAAATAAATCTTTAAAAAAAAAAAAAATAAAAATAAAAGTAAAACAGGAAAGGGGGGAACAGAAATGTTAGGGTAGTACAGCAATAAAGTATCGTGGAACCATTCAATGAGAGACTCTAAAAAACGTCCATCTGAGTCTATTAAAAGAATGTCAGATTTGCCAGAGGCACAGAAGGGAGCTGGACAGGCTCGCAGCCTCTCACTGGCTCACTCCCCTGGCCTGAAGCAGGTGGGGCTATTGCTGTGCCTGCTCCAGTAACTGGATTTACACACTTCCCTCTTTCTGAGATCGCTCAAGACTTCCTAACTATTAAGTCACATTCTCTCAGAGCAAACACTACTTACTGATGCGAGTAAGCTCCCCAACTGGGTGGAGAGGGGGAACTCTCTTCCTAACTTGAACCCAAACGCCACCCTGCAATATGGTGCCTTGTAAAATAAGTTGTCTATGATCCTGTGGGGGGACACAATAAAGAGCAAGTTGAAGAGTTCGGTTCCTGACAATGAAGGATTCAAATTCCAGCTCAGCCACTTAACAGATGGGTGTCATTTGGGGCAAGTTTTGTAACATGACCAAAGCTCAACTCTTTTGTCTCTAACTGTGCAGGATAAGAGTATATCCAGACTTTATTTACAGGGGCCCGAGATTGAAATGATTCATACTAGCAGGCAGGTTAAATGAATAAATGCGCTAATGTAACCTGTCGTTCTCAAATTTTGCTCCCCAGGGGACATCTGGCAATGTCTAGGCTCATTTTGGTTATTTCAGCTGAGGGGGTGGGGGCGGTGAGGGGGTGTCCCATTGGCATCTAGTAGCTAAAGCCAGGAATGTTGCTAAACATCCTACAATGGACAGAACAGCCCCCCACAACTAAAAATGTCCAGGCCCACAATATCAAGTGTTGAGACTGCAAACCCACTGACAGCAGAGTACTTGACATATGGGCAAATGATAGTTAATGTAACTTGTTCTCTTTCCACTAAATCCCCCAATCGTTTCACAACAGGCGCCCCCAACTGTGCTTAACAGACTCAATCAAAATCCAAGTTGAAACTTTCCTCTTGGCCAACATGCCAGTAATTGGCAACACAGATTCATAAACTGGAGTCCCAGGAGACACAGTGTAGATTTGGGAGGCCTAAAGCACACCTGAAATTTAAGGTTAATTTTGCCTCTGTGTACTATCTCAAAGGAGGCACTCTAGTCTTCATTTCTCCCGCTCACCAGGCTGGAAGACACTCTGGGCCTTTTCCAGTTCCAGGAAACACCAGGCTTGTGCAGCCTCAGGACTTGCCCCTGCTCTTCCCTCTCCCTTTCCCCAGCCTTCACGACGGTGGTCTCTGCCCCTTTTCCTGAGCTTCCTCTGCGCTTCCTGAAATTGCCTTTTCTGCCTCACCCTCATCGCTTCTATTCCTGCAAGGCCCTTACTGAAACCCTTCAGAATCAGGTAAATTTACCTGTTCATGAGCCGTCCCACCCCTGGGGCGCACGGAGAGCGGGGCCCTCCATCTCCCTCACCCGGGAGAGCGCGCCCCGCTTCGTGGGTGCCGCGAGCAGTTGCCAGAGCCGTGAATCACCACAGCCGGGACCGGGGGACTAACACGGGTGACAGACGAGCGTCCCAGAGCCCGGGGGGAGGTGACAGGTGCGCCCCGAACCCCAGCAGCCGACGGGGAGACCCGGGCCCGCCTCCCTCGGAGCCAGCAGGGACGAGGCGCGACGGGCGAGCCCCCCGCCGTGTGGCCGCCCGGCGGGCGCGGGGGGCGCGCGGGGCGCGGGTCAGACCGGGCTCGGGGCCCCGGCAGGCCCCGCCGTCCCGGGCCGCGGCCGCTGCGACCCCCCGACCCTGACGCGGGCCTCGGGCGCCGGCGGGGGCGCCGGCCGCGGACGGGGGCGCGGCCGCCTCACCTGCAGGTGAACTTGAGGGCGAGGAGCAGCGCGCAGCCGAGCGCCACGGCCCCGCAGAGCAGCTCGGGCCGCCGGCGCGCCATGAGGGAGGCTCCGCGCAGCCCGCGGCGCAGCCGGCCCGCCGGGGAGGCTCCGGCCGGGGCCGGGCTGGGGGAGCCGGAGCCCGCGGGGCCGCCGCCGGCCTCGTCCTCGGCGTCGTCGCTGCTGCTGCCGCCGCCGCCGCCGCGGCCTCCGCATTCCGACATTACATGCTCCCGCTCGCCGGCTTTATACGCCGCCGCTGCCGCCTCCGGCCCGAGGGCCCGGCCCGGCCCGTCGCCCCCCAATCCCGCAGCTCGCCGCGCCCGCTAACCCCGGCCCTCCACGTCAGCCGCCGCCGCCGCGGAGCCCGCCCCGCCGGCCCCGCCCCCGCGCCCCGAGTCTGCGCGGAGGCGACTCCGCCCGGCAGCCCCGCCCCTCGGCGGGCCCGCCCCTCGCCCACGGAGCCTGCGCAAACGCCCCTCGCCCGCGCCGCCCGCGGCCCCGCCCGCGCCGCACAGGCCCCGCCCCCGCGCTCCGAGTCTGCGCGGACGGCGACTCCGCCAGGCAGCCCCGCCCCTCGCCCGCGCCACCCGCCGCCCCGCCCCCACAGGCCCCGCCCTCGCGCTCGGAGTCAGCGCGAGAGCCGCCCCGCTACGCGCCGTGGCCGTGGCCCCGCCCCCGCCACGGAGCCCGCGCCCGCGCGCCCGGCCTACCCGGCGTCCTCCCGGCGCGGAAGTCGGGGCGGCGCTGGGGCCGCCGGGAGGCCGCGCGGGCCCTGAGGGGCGGACGTCATGGCCGCGCGTCGCAGTCCGGCCGGCAGAGCCTCGGCGCCGTCTGTGAGGTCGCGGCCGGGGCGGGACGGGGTTCAGAGGGGACTTGAAATGCTGCCCCCGCGCGCCCCTTCACGGGCTCGGGCTCGGGCGGCGGGGCCTGGGCGCCCGGCGCAGGCGCTCCGGTTGCCGGAGAGTGTCCGGGGCTCTTCGGGGAAGGCCCCGCCAGGGCCGCGGGGGCCGCACGTGTGTTCGCGGAGCCGCCGAAGAACCGGCTGAGTGAGCGGCGCAGGGGCGCGTGGCTGGGCGGCGAGGCGGGACCGAGAGCGGCGGGAGGCGCTGCTCCCCCGAGAGCGGAGGGCGGACCTGCCTGCCACCCCGCGCTGCGGCCCGAGGCCAGGACTCCATCTCCACGGTCATGAGCTGCAAGTCACTCAAAACTGAGGAAACTAAGGCACTATGATGTCAGGCAAAAAAAGCCCCACAAAGTTAAGGTGACCCCCGTCTCTGCCACAAGTCAGCTGTGGGACCCGGGGCGGGATGTCCGGGGAGGTGAAGTTGGGCGTGGCTGCCTCGCAGGCTGTGCCAGAGCCCTGGGAGTGTCCACTGGGGAGGCCCCGCATGGCCCTCGCTCGTTTACACCGGACGCTTGACTGTTTTCTCACTCATGCCTTTTTGACACCTTCTTCACTGTCTTCCTCTGTACTAGGTGGATGTTTTCTAGCATACCATTCATTCCTCCAATGATTCATCAGCTGCATGAGGGAGCCAGTGTGCCCCCCCCCATTGACTTCACATCTGTACTAACTTGACTTCACATCTGTACTAACTTGATTTCAGTGAGATATGGAAGTTTCTTCAGTGTAATTCCATTCCCCCCTCCTTTCCTGGTGAATTACTCCTTTTTTTTTAAGATTTATTTTTTTAAGATTTATTTATTTATTTATACAAGCACTGGGTACAGCCAGAAGTACAGGAGGGTGAGAGAATTCACCAGAGCCAGAGCGGGGAGCAGAGCAGGCAGAAGGACCGAAGTACACTGCTGAGGGGAGCAGCGGGCGGCAGGAGAGGTCTGCAGCCATGTGGGTCCCTCCTCCAGGCGGCCGGGGATCGAACCGGCGTTGCAGAGGCTGCGGGCAGCTTTGCAACCCTTCGCAACCCAGCACTCAACCGCTGCGCCACCGAGGGAGGCCCAAGATTTATTTATACAACAGAGACGAGGGAGGGTGAGAAGATTCACCAGAGACAAAGCCGGGAGCAGAACAGGCAGACTGAAATACACTGCTGAGGAGAGCAGAGGGGAGACAGGAGAGGTCTGCTGTGCTATGTGGGAATCTCCCTGGCCACCCGGGAATCGAACCGGTGCTGCAGATGCTGCGGACAGCTTCACAGCACTGTGCTCAACCCACTGTGCCACCAGGGAGGCCCAAATTACTACTTATTTAATATTGTTTTATATACTCTGGTTTCAAGAAGCTATGAAGAGGGAAAAAAAATATTTTTTAATATTAACCTTATGTACCATTTCTATTTCTCTTGATTTCTTTGTGTAGACTGGAGTTAGGTGGTATATTGCTGACAAAACCAAATATGGTCAAAGATCATAGGCCCTCATTCACTGTGGGAGGCTAGGATAGACTCTTAACGTATATGTCCATAAGACAGCTGTCGTTTGCACGGACCTAAGGTTCAAAGTACTTTTGCTGCTTTTACAAGACCCACAGTATCTGGTGACAAAGCAGGGTGACATCTTACAGGCCAGGATTAACAAGAGCATGGTTCCTTTCCTCCACTTTCTAGACGTCTGGCTGCTTCTCTGACACCAGAACAGTCTTCTGAACAATGAACCAGAGAAGGGACATAGTGAAAAATTGTTTTCGGGTTCCTCTAATTTGCATACCATCTTTGGCTGCTTAAATAAAAATGTTAAAAAAAAAAAACCTTGTGATTTTGGTACCCATTTTCAAAAATTCCTTGTGGGGAAAGAACCAACCACACCCAAAAAAGAGACATCTATATATAAAATCTTTATTATGGGCAATATTGGTCCATACACTACACAATAACCAACAGTACAAGTTTAATCTTTCAAAATCATTTAAACAGCAAAAGACTAAGAAATAAAATTTGATTCAACTGATTATTTTCCAAAAAATCTCAATGCACATTATCCTCAGTTCCTTTATTATAGTGAAACATACAAATACAGAAAAATACCCCATTTAACTTAATACTAGTGTTAAATGGTTATTTGACTTAAAATCTGAGTTAAGAAAATCCTTTTTAGCAACCTACATACAGATAAGTAGCAAACTTGATTATATTAAACAAATTCGTTCCACTTAAAACATGTAAAGAATTTTATCCATCATGTGTTCTGAACCTAGTACAAGTGTTTATTCTCTCACCATCATGATTCTGGAGTTGAGGGCTCAACTCCAGGAGTCATCCTAGACATAACCTCATCCTCTTTCCCCAACACTCTTCACCCAAAAGTCTGTTCAACAGATGGCAGCCGGGTAGCGGTCACTTGGCCACATGATGCCAATGGTTCCGTGAGAGCGTGACCAGACCTGTTAAACAGCCCATTTTCTACCTACTGTGGGTTGCTGCTCAGGAGGTTCGATATACGCCAATACAAGCAGAAAGTCTGCAGCTCTCTGCTAGGTGCCTTAGAACACTTCCAATTTTTCTGGCCAATGCTCTGATTAGGTTACATACATAAAAGCCAGCATATTAGTTTAAATCTTTAAACAAAAAACTATATTTTCCAAAGTCATTATCATTTGGGGCAATTAAGTGATCTTTTCTTGCTTTGTTGAGCTTCATCTTTAGGGCATCTCTCCTCTCTTCCCACTCATGAAGTTCAGCGTTTCCATGGGCAAATTTACAGCTGCTTCCTTCTGTGCAGGTGCCATTCATAAACCTGTTAGGACAAATCAGCCTCGTAAGGGCCCTCGAGTTTTATAAAGCTCTGTCAAGATGGGCACTTCACGAGTTTTATGATTTGCATAAAAGTCTTAGTTCAAAAGCTTAAGCCTAGAAAAATGATCATTTCACAGCCTTGACAGACATGATAGGGCAGTACCTTCAACTAAATGCATCTCATGGAAAATACTGATTGATGGGAGAGAAAAGAACACAACCCTTCTTAATGCCATGAAAAGAAATCAGATGTGGCATCAGGTAAGAAAGTCTTAAGTAGTTTTAAGTATCATGTGGGTCTAAATTTGGAAATGAAAAGGAAACCGCGATTTAACAAAATGAGAAGCTAATTTTTCACTGAGAAATTTTCCAAGTAAACTTAAAGGATCATGATACATTCTCCTTTGACCTGAAAGAGTCCCAAATTTACATCTGAAATGTAATGCAAAGGCAGTTTCAAAACTGCAGAACATGTACTACAGAAAAGGGCATGGCAAAGGGTCAGAGAATCATCTCTGTGACCTTGAAGGTGATTGAAGACATTTCAAACCCATGTCAGCAGACGGTGAAATCTTTTCACGCAATCACAGAAGAGAAAGGAAATGTTCAAGGGGCAATTCAATCGTGGAGCCCAAACACCAGCATCAATACAAAGACCTTCTCACCCCACATCCTCCTACACACAGTGACCATACAAGGCCCGGGGCAACGAAGGAAACCAACGTACCTATCACAAATACTAAAATATCCTGTCGGGAAGCGGTGCTGCCAGCAGTACTGGTCATCTTCAGTGTGGAAAACCTTCTCTTTGTGCTTCTCGGAGGAGATGTGGCCTTGCCACTGCTTCTCACTGTTGCAGTTCTTCCCACACATCCAGCAGTGGAAGTCCACCTGCACGAGCAGAGGAAAGTGGGAGTGTCTGTGTGCCCCTCGCCAGTCTAACACAGGCCAGGGCACCGGGATGACCAGAAACCAGTCAGCCTAAGACTCAGACTGCATTTCATGGACCCCGCCTGGAGCATGCGGAGGGAACCAGACAGGGCCCAGGACCAAGGAGAGGGTCCCAACGCTGGGAGGTAGGGCAGAAGGAACAAGCAGAGAACAGGGGCGATGAGCCCAACCCGGTGTGTCACTGGGTGTGTCACCTGGACACACACTTCCAGATGACAGGAGCTTGTGTGCAAACAAGGATGTTTGCTGGGAGGACAAGAGCCAAGTTCAAACAAGGATCTGGGCAGAATTCAGACCATGAGGAAAAGCAGAGAGGACTACAAGCCCAGGACGAGCTACCAGGGCACTCGATGCACATGGGCGAGCCCTGTCTGCAGGCAGGAAGGCACAGCAAGTCCACAGAAGGACACCGCGCTGGGAGCACATGTGCCACCAAGGACGCTAGTGCTATGTGCCCATGTGGTGCTCCCAGTGCCCTGGGTAAGAATCATCTGATTTCTGGAGACTTCCCATGAGATTTTAACATGGGAAGGCATCTGGGGTATAGATGGGAATTTTATTAAACACTCCAGGTCAATGTCACCCCAGCAGGCTGGGTGACCCTGCTCTGGAAACACAAGGAACTCCTAGGAGAAGGTGGCCAGGGAGTCGTGGCTGAGTCCTGGCAGAGAGGGACCAAGAACTAAGCTGCAGGATAATGCACTGACGTCAGTTTTTACAAAGCATGCCAGGCACAAGTGCAGGTGAGGAATCAATATGTCAAAGATAGGTAAACGTGGCTTGGAAAAATACACACTGGATCTGGTCTCTGGGAAAGGCGTCAAATCAGGCACCAACGTTATCTGTAACATTCTTATTTATTTTACAGGAGCAAATACAATAAACTGTTACTAGTTCCCTTGGGATGGTGGGATAAAATAGTCATATTATCCTTTTTACTTCTGTGAAAAATTAATACAAAAAAGAACAAACAGTAAAAGTCCACAAGCAATTAATGTCCCCAGAGAATCCTGGAGGGAGGCAGAGGCCAGACTGTAGGAGGGAAGGAGGGACTGCAGACTGGGGGGGGCGGAGGAAGCCCACATTTCCTGAGTACCTTTGGGGGCCTAGCACAGAGAAACGTGCTACAGAGGCATTGCATTTCCCTGTCCACCATCCACCCCACGGCAGACACCCAGACCCACCCAGTGGTCCCCAGCAGTGAGGGGACAAGCCAGACTCAGCAATTCTGACTCTGAGGTCAGAAAACAGGGTCAGGAGAGGTGTTCTGAGAGGAGACACCAGCGCAGGGCAGGGAGGCCGTGGAGGGAGGAGGACAGCCTCGGAGGAGACTCCAGAGGAGGGCAGGGGGAGTGGGGAGCGGGTGATGGAGCAGGTGGGGAAGTCTCCCAGGAGCGCAGCAGCAGAGGGGAGGAAGAGCAGCCAGTACTCACAGTGACCTCCGCGTAATCTGTCGGCATGTGGATCTGTTTCCCATTTTCCTTGTTTGACTGACTCGCTACATCATCATTTTTTTCATTTTTTTGACTCTTTAGCCACAGTTCATAAAATTGCTCCATATCTTGTACTAAAGAAAAATGAATCACTTTCAGCAGCGACACCTAAATACCATTTGAATACAAGCAAAATCACGCACACGTTTGGCATCATTTTCCAGAGAAAAGAGGGCCGGACAGAGCCTGAGCGTCGGCCCTGGAGAGAGGGTCCGTGTCCATGCGGCAGGGAGATCCTCAGGGGTGAGAACCCAATTCAGAGCTGTCAAGCCACAAACAATAGTTTTCAAGATTAATCCACCCCTCCAGAAACCATCACAGGTGTTGGTAAAAAGCCTGGGCCCAGCTTCAGTCTACGTTGTGCAGCTTTTTTTTTTTTAAGAGGCATGTTTTTATTTATTTATTTATTTGTTTTTGTTTATGCATGCACTGGGTACAGTCAGAGCACGGGAGGGTGAGAGAATTCACCAGAGCCAGAGCGGGGAGCAGAACAGGCAGAAGGACCGAAGTACACTGCTGAGGGGAGCAGCGGGCGGCAGGAGAGGTCTGCGTGCCATGTAGGACCCTCCTCTGGTGGCCGGGGAGCAGCCGGGGATCGAACCGGCACCGCAGAGGCTGCGGGCAGCTTCGCAACCCAGCGCACTACCGCGCACTACCGCTGCGCCACCGGGGAGGCCCCTACGTTGTGCAGCTCTAAGCACCAGGTATGGCTGACAGGCACAGTGGCCACCAACGTCTGGAGCCGCACTGACCTGCTCCTCACTGTTTACTGGGCAAGATGAGACACGTTGCGACTGGGACTGAGGTGCTGGCCCTGAGGGGGGTCTATCAGCCAAGCCACAGTCCCAGAGTACTGACAGGTGGGATGCAGTTTATGACAACACAGGCGTGACCAGGTGAGAACACCCGCATTACTACCAAGAGCTAACAGCACTGCTGAGGCTCTGCACCATGTTCCATGGTGTGGGGAGCCATTCTGTGCACTGTGGGATGGTGAGTGCCATGTCAGGGCCCTAAGCATCAGATGCTGGGGACACCTCCCCGCAAGGCGAGACAAATGTCTCCAGATGGAGACACGGTTTGTGGTTAAATTCATTCCCAGTTGAGAACCACTAAGCTAAAATACTGGTAATGTGGATCTGGTCAAAACTTGTTTTGTTGGCCCTCAGGTAAGATCAGGGTCAGCAGAAACCACCACGGAGCCTCAAGATGCAAGGACATAGCAGAAGGCCCATATGGGTATCCCCATTCCAAACAGGACAGCAAGTAGCAGCCCTGTCCCCGCAGTCACTGGCTGTCTGTGGCTGAAACAAGGCCAGTGACATGCCCAGCTCCAGTGGGAGCTTGCGTCCAGAGAGGGCAGATCTTAAGCGATCAGCAAGCTTCCATCTGTTTACTGAAGATTAAAGAACAGCGATCCTTGTAGTAAAACATTTTCTGATCAAAAGTGAAAGGTTGGGGCCTCCCCTGGTGGCGCAGTGGTTGAGCGCTGGACTGCGAGGCTGCCCACAGCCTCTGCAGCACCAGTTCGATCCCCAGTCACTGGCGAGGGTCCCACAAAAAAAAAAAAAAAGTGAAAGGTTGGCTGAGGCTCCTCAATCAACGTGAAGTTTGGCCAGGATGCCATTCTCTCCTTGGCCTTGGAATCTAGGCCTGTCCCACCAGCAAGGCCTCCTTGAAACCTCCAGTTCTACCCGGATTAACTCAGGGGTTCACCAGCAGCAGAGGATCTGACCGCCACGGTCCTGGGGGAGCTGCACTCCCCCCACCCACCTGGGGTCCCACCCCACAGGCCGCACACCACATAGCGCCCCAGGCTGGTGTCAGGCTGGGCTCCACAGGCACACGGCGCCGCCTGGCATGCCAGCACGTCCTGTGCTCACAGGAGCTGGCACATTTACAGAGAGGAAAGAAAAGTTCAGCTCCATTCCACAGATGTCAAGGCCACAGCAAAACGTCAACTTACTCCCATTCTCCTTCATGTAAGTCCACACTTCCCGTTCCTCAGGACTATGAGCAAAGGAACAGTTTCCAACATATTGACATTTTTTCCCAGAAGCAATATGATTGCACAGCTGTGAGGGGAAAATATGAATAAGCTTTAAGACAGAGTACACTAAATAAACTGCCTAATTTTACATTAAAGCAAAATAAGTGTTATTAACCATGCTAATGCTGAGTAATATACTTTTACAATAAAATTGATTTGATTCTATTAAAATTGATTCTATTCAAATCTCTAAGTCCAACATATATGAGATGATAGTAAGATTAAACTTTCTGTCTCAAAATGTCTCAAAAGAAAAGGACAGAACAGGAATATGGACCATTCTCCTACAGGTATCTGTCTACTAACTCGCTGATGGGGAGGAATCACTTTCAACCTCACAGGCATTTTCCCCTGGCCCCAGGGCCTGACAGCAATGATTTCTCCCTGCCTGACTTGCACGTCAGCACATGGGCAGCACAAAAGAAACTTGCGGGCTAAGCTGAAGCACTGACGGGTGTCAGAGACCCCGGCCAGTCAGCTTCCTCACAACCGCTGCTGGCAGCTCAGCTCGGCCATCGCTCGCTCTGCCTGTGTTGTCTGAACCAAGCCATCGGGGCACAGAAGGTTCAAATAATACCTTGTCTGGGCATCTACGTTTTTGTTTCACAAAGGGAATACAGTGATACTGGTAGAAAGAGGAAGACAAAGTGACCAGCAGGACCAGACTCCCGTGAGAATGATGTCGATCAAGAATAAAAACGCCTCGGTTGCCCACAGCGCTTGTCGGCCTGTCTGCACGGAGCACAGGCGGTGGGCAACCGATAGCCCGTGGACCTTGGCAACAGGGCCTGGCCCTGCCACTTGGTTTCCACAATGCTCGATGCTGACCTGTGTGTCTACTACAAACCTGAAAAAACCAGCCCTTGACGCTGTACTTCTCCAAAGTCAGTGACCTCATCCACAGGATCTTCCATCAATACAACGCTCTTGCCACTGACATTATTACAGCCTTTCCCCACTTGAACCCCCATGACTGCTTCATCAAGTATCACCAAGGAAACAGTCTTTCCAAGCTCAGTGATGAGCAGGGAGAGAGGAGGGAAGGGCAAAGGCCAGCACCGTGCTGGGCTTTTATATGGCACTGCTTCTGATCACCTTGCCAGTTGCAGCTGGACAGCTCAACCAAGGCCTTCTGGCAGACACTCGGGCCCAGGCTCTTCACCTCACCGTACCGTCTACACATGTACACACAGAATATTATTTCTCCTTTAAGAAAAGGAGCCCTGAGCCACTCCTGGTCGGGAGAAAGAGAGGAGGCAGCTCGCAGCTTGGTAACGCCGCGGAGCGCATGCCACAGCTGGGTCATCAGCAGTCCTGGGCAGCCAGCTCATGAACTAGGATTGTCCTCGGTCATCTTCGTTTTCACAACGCATCAAGGAAGACACCACCCTCTCCACGATCTCTTACAGCACAAGCTACCAGCGGTTCCAATGACCCTACCCGGCTCCTACATGACCCACTAAGTACACACCCGGACCTCTGAGTCCGAACCACCATAGGTGAGTCACAAGCACCACCAGCTCCAAAGGATGACCCTGAAACCTATAAGTTTCACAAAACAGCAGGTACTTTGGGTGATGGGGAATTTACCTGCCTCCTCCTCAACTCCTCCTGGCAGTTCAGTGGGAGGCCTATTTGCCAGGGGACTCTGTAGCCATACTTCCTCTGAGGTGGCAGGAAGTTTACTACTGTGAGCGCTCTGAGTGCCCCTGTCTGGCAGCTCCCCCTAGGGACCAGGGACCTCCAGCGCCTCTCTTGGGCAGGACAGTCCAGAGCCAGCTCAAGCGGTTTGCTCGGATTGCCATCTGCGGGACCGAGAGCCCCAGGCAGAGAGGAGCCAGGCCCCTCATGAACAAGATGCCATCCCAGCCCTAAGGGGTCTTGGGGTTTCTCATTCGAAAGGATTTTGCGCCAGGTCTCCTCTTAACACTGGGCGTGTTTCCTTGCGTTCCTTTCTGAGCGTCCTATAGGCTGGGTCGCTCCTGGCTAGCAGCCCCGTCCTCAGCGACGGGCACTGGGATGTTGAGACAACGCACCGACAGCATTCCTACTGACCCGGGAGGCCCTGGGCTCGATAGCAAATTTAAATGAAATTCTCTCCCATTCCTTCCGCAAAGTAATTCGTCTGACAAATCAGTTAAATCGTGCCCGTAACTGTTACTCGAATCCTCATTTGCGTTTTCCAAGTAATGCAGACAATTCCAGTCAATCTGAAAACTCACAGAACCACATGAGCTAACGGGAAGGAGCACGAGAGAGGACCATTTAAATTTCATTATCGTGATGAGCGTTATTGAAAGGTCTTCTGTCTGAATTACTAGGACTTGCGCATGATTTGAAATGCCTAATTAAAAAAAAAAGTGGCTTAAAAATTACGTATGTACATCAAACTGTAAAGGCATTTGTTTCTTTGTGGGGAGAGGACGGATGTTCATCCACTTCTTACGTTCATTAGACATCACTCTCATCGCACGCCGCTCTTTCGTCCACCTAAGGAAAATGGAGTCAGAACAGACAAAGACACACCGGGAAGAGGCGGAACACGGGCGAGGGGCCAAGTCTGGGCCCAGAGGTCCAGAGACTTTTTTTTCCAACCCTTCTAAAAGAAATGCCTTATGCTTCTGTCCCTTCATTTCCTGCTCCTATTTGTAAACAACGTCCCCTGTAAGTCTTAAGCAGAACTCGTAACATACAGGAAAAAACACTTATTAAATTCTGTGCGTTTTTAGCTAGTAAATCCTAAAAATCTCCTCCATTCTGCTTTGTAATTATTCCTAAATTATCTACTTTCCTCTGCGCCCTTCCAGGTATTCACCTCTGTTTCTTTACGTAAGACTTTATACCTACGAATCGGTCAGGAAAAAGGCAGCCCCACGCTACTTACGAATGCCTTGCTTTCGCACTACAATATTTTCTGTTTTTGTCTGGTTCGATCACTTGGCCGTTTCTCAGACACTGAGCACACACAAATTTTATCTTCATATTAAGAGATCCAGGCATTATTTGATTGTCAAGTACCTTGAATATTAAAAGATCAGTTTTAATTTTAACAGAAAACAGGTTTTCTGCAAAATACCTAATCATCACGCATATTTTTCATAATAGCATACAATTTCTGGTTTTATCTGGTTTGACATGACTGCTTTATTTACACACACACATACACACAGATAACTAAATCTCCAATTCTCCACTCAACTGCGGGAGAGCATAATACTGCAGATTACAGGTGCCAAATTGCAACTTAGGAAAGTCAGCTTAAAACTGATGACAGAATTGTGTTGTTTTGGGGAAAGGGTGGGGAAGAAAGGAGAGGACAAAGAAGTGTACAAAGTGTACAAAGAAGCTCTGCCAGGTGGGAAGCAAAACTACAAACACAATCCACCTCCTTTACTCCAAGAATCCCCAAAGCCCAGGACCTGCAATGAGAAATCTACACCCTCCACTCTTGGCAGGTACCGTGAGATCCTCATTTTATTTTTAGGATGATGAACTAAAATTCTATTTTTCCCCCTTACTAATCACTCAACTCAATAAACATTAAGAAGGTAACTGGACTGTAAGTGCAAACTGCTCTCTGCCGACAACTAACAACCTTCAAGTCAGCCTAGAGATGCCAAATACAGAAAGCATGAGAGAGAGAGAGCGAGACAGAGAGAGAGAGAGAGAGATACCTGTGCTCCAGGCATGGAGGTTTCCAAATGGAGCCAATATCGTTTAGATTCTTGAGCAATAGCATCATGGGAGATACCTGGAAACACACAACCTTGCTCTAGGTTCCCCATGTGACAACCGTCCCCCCATTCAGTCCTAGCCAGACTCAGTGCCCTGATAATTCCCACGGAGCCTCGCCTGTTGCCAGGGAGGAGAGGACAGCATAATACTCTTTCTCAAAATGGAATGTCTACAAACACAGTTCTCGGGGGGGTCTCAGGAATCCTCCTTCCTCGCACATACAGCATGCGTGAGCGGGTGTTGGCCGCTGAGTGCATGAGACCATACACAGAGCAGCCACTGTAAACACGGAGAGCAAGGACACAGCTAAAGCTCGGGGAGCCGGGGAAGGGGTTCCGGCCCCGTTTCACGGGCACGCCTCCGCCCGCACGCACCTGTTTCACTCTGCATTATCCAGACCTTCAGCTCTACGAGACTGTGCGCGTAGAAGCACTCGTCCTCTCTCAGGCAGCCGTAGCGGACCTCGTGTCGACACAAATCAAGTTGACACTGACCGTGAAAAGAACGTATTTTGGAATATTTTACTGTTGTCTCTCGCAAAATATGGACAAGGCACCTAAGAAGAAAATGGAGAGACACTTTAATGTTGTTCAGCCAAACACACACACACACATATACGTGCTATATAATTTGATATATATATATAATTTCAAGTACATTTAAAATACATTTTAAATCTTTATCAGAAAAAAAAAAAATCACTGCATACAACTATTGGATTAATTAGGAGAACTATGTGAAGTCGTGAAATCCCTAAATCCATGCCAGGAGAAGCTATGTCAATAATGTTTTCTGTATTAAATAATCAAATCCACAGTTCATTTTCTAATGCCCAGACAAGTCTATTAATGGCCTGGTAATATTTTTAAATAGTCACCATCATTCAAAAAAAACAACAGGGCCTCCCAAGTGGCGCAGCGGTTGAACGCTGGGTTGCGAAGCTGCCCGCAGCCTCTGCGGTGCCGGTTCAATCCCCGGCTTCTCCCCGGCCACCGGAGGAGGGTCCCACATGGCGCGCAGACCTCTCCTGCCGCCCGCTGCTCCCCTCAGCAGTGTACTTCGGTCCTTCTGCCTGCTCTGCTCCCCGCTCTGGCTCTGGTGAATTCTCTCACCCTGCTGCGCTTCTGACTGTACCCAGTGCTTGTATGAATAAATAAATAAATCTTTAAAAAAAAAAAAAGGTAAGTACTGCTCTGGATCTAAGAACTGCATGGATCTAAGAACCTGCGTTGTTGGTATAAAAATAAGAAACAGGGCCTGCTGATGCAAGGGGTTAAGCCCTGCACTATGAAGCAATCCGCAGCCTCTGCAACACGAGTTCGATCCCCGGCCGGACAGGGAGCAACCCACGTGGCGCAGCAGACCTCTCCTGTCACACTCGCTGCTCCTCTCAGCAGTATATTTCAGTCAGTCTGCCTATTCTGTTCCCCACTCTGTCTCTGATGAATCCTCTCACCCCCCGCACCTCTGGCCTGTACCCCAGCTCTTGTATGCATAAATAAATAAATCTTTAAAAAAAAAATGAGAAAGTGCCAACGTACTTATTGTCTTCAAATTCATGCTTTGTAACAGGATGAGAACAAGAAGTAGAATTATCTTTATTTCTTTTACTTATCATTCTAGGCTTATGATCAAAACATTTCTGGAATAAAGAAAAAAAATTATCACAAAAACATAATACAAAGTATAACTTCTATACCTAGACTATTTCTTGCTTACAATACATTTCTATACGTAATGAGGCATCCTGAGACGTCACACACTGGACCAATTAATACTGAGGATGGGGTCTTAATGTCACGCCAGCAGCAGCCACCATGTGCTGAGTGAATGTGTTATCAAATGGCAGGACCTGTACTAAATACTAAATACTAAATACTTAATACGTTGGGCTTGAAAGTCATTAGATGAGGCGATGGTGGTGGAGGGGCAGGAGGGAGTGCGGGCACAGTGGACCATGGTGGAGAACTCTGGGTGCCTGAGTGGGTGTGCTGGGCAACATACACCTGAAGGACATGAGCCTGATCTTGAAATCATACACTGTGTTTTCAACGCATGTGACCTCAGTACAATCTTCTAAAAATTAAAAAAAAAATCAGGGGCCTCCCTGTTGGCACAAGGTGTTAAGACGCAGCCACTGTAGCACAAGTTCGATCCCTGGCCAGGGAGGTGACCCCACATGGCACAGCAGACCTCTCCTGTTTCCCCGCTGCTTCCCTCAGCAGTGTATTTCAGTGAATCCACCTGTTCTGTTCCCCACTCTGTCTCTGGTGAATCTTCTCACCGCACCCCCTCCCCAGCACCTCTGCCTACACTCCAGTTCTTGTATGCATAAAGAAATAAATCTTTAAAAAAATTAAAAGTCATTAAGAAAACTATCACTGGGCCTCCCGGTGGCACAGCAGTTGAGCGCTGGGCTGCAAAGCTGCGCGCGGCCTCTGCAGCGCCGGTTCGATCCCCGGCTGCTCTCCAGCCACCAGAGGAGGGTCCCACATGGCGCGCAGACCTCTCCTGCCGCCCGCTGCTCCCCTCAGCAGTGTACTTCGGTCCTTCTGCCTGCTCTGCTCCCCGCTCTGGTTCTGGTGAATTCTCTCACCCTCCTGCGCTTCTGACTGTACCCAGTGCTTGTATAAATAAATCTTTAAAAAATATATATATATCACCAATTTTACAGCAGAAAATAAGGTTTGGAGAAAGCACCTCACAAAGGAATATAAATTCTCCGAGATGCTCCTGGAGCAGTTTGAACACAGTGAGGTTGATCTTCCCGTTGCCACCGAAGAAAGCCTCTCTGCTGAAGGCGCCCTTTCGCTCCAGCGTCCAGATGTCGATCTCCTCTTGGCAATACGCAAACGTGCAGTGGCCTGCGTATCTGCACTCCTCCTCGGCGGCCACATCTGGAGGGGGTGAAAAGACACGTAACACACATGCTGTTGTCTTTCCCAAGCCAGTGAGCAGGACATGTGCTGAGGCCTCATCTCCAAACAACTCGTGCATGGCCTCCCACAGGAGCACAGGGGTGTGGCACGGAAGGGCTCTGGAAGGGCTCTCTGGAGAAACAGCGCCCAAGCCCACAAGGTCTTTTTTTTTTTTTTTTCAGAAGGGAAAAGGCCTCAGCACCCTTGTGTATTTCACATCAGTTTAAAAGAACCATTTTCAAAGCCTTAATTCTGGGTTCTGATTCTGTCCAGATTAAATCAGAGAACACAAAGTTTGAGAATATTTTGGCTTAAAACTTGGTCCTGTTTCCATAATCAAGTATAAAACATTTACACACAATATGCTAAAAATTAAGGTGAAAACAATATAAAACATACTAATGTCTCACCCCAAGGAACTTGCTATTAAGCTAGCAAAACATAATTTTAAAAGCCATATTCCTGGGACCATGACAGCAAATGTGGCGAATCACCTAGTACTAATGGAAATACACATAGGAAGGAATTAAAGTATGTACCTTTACATATATAATAAGGTCCTTCATAATTTGTTTTAGTTGGTCTTGGACGTATTTTTTTCCATGATTTATCTTCAACATTCTTTATCCTACCAATTAAAATATCTTTCTTACACTTATGATCTGTATTAGCATGGTAAATGAAATCCATTAACTTAGGGCCTGAAAAAGACAAAAAGCATGGCTTATAATGCACAAAAATACCATTTCCTTTCACAGGTACCCTGACAAGTACATGAATACTGATTACCAAATTCCCACAAATATCCAATTTTCATAACCTCAGAAGGTTGAGAGGTTACTCATTGCTGCCTTTTAAGCTGCTTGTCAGACAACATAAAACTTCCAGTCAACACCAGGTCTCCCCAATTTTAGCTATTAGGTAAATAACTTAGGGACTCTGCTGGCTTATAAAGATTAAAAGCACATTGTTAAATATACAACTAGCAAGAATTAAAGTCGGGTCCCACTCAGACAAACTGCTCCTCTGGCTCACCCTGGGGGGCAGCAACACAGACCGTTGGCCCCAGCTCCCGTTCTTCTGTTCCAAAGTTACCAAGTTCTTAAACATGAACTTAGGACAAAAAGAATTTCTCAAAAAGCTCCACGAGCTCTCAAAACCAAGTGACTATCCGCTCCCGTCCGACTCTGTCCGTGAAGGCACAGCGAGAGAGAACACGGGCTTCTCCTGACCGCCTCCCGCGGTCCCAAGCAGCCACCTGTGTCGGCAACTTCCTAAGAACTTTCGGGGGCTGACTACATGGACGTCTGCCCCTTTCTGTGGTCCTGACCTGATTTCACAAAGCACATCTGGCAAGCTTGTCTCAGCTCGTGGGTCCCTTCGAGAGGATGTCTTGGGGCCAGTGACGCCAGCGGTTTAGCCACCACGCTTCCAAAAAAGTTTCCAAAGTCATTTCTAGGCTGACTTGAAATTCCCAGGAAACTCTCGGAGGCAAACAAACTGCCAGGTCCGTTCATCTGCAAGAAGAATGAGAAGAACAATAAAAAAAGAAAGCGCCCCACACCACGCTGTCTCTAGAGGGGAAGTGTGTGCATCTGAAAAGGAAGATCTGCAGGCTGCAGCCGGTGTCCTCAGTCCCATCTACGCTGGAAATAGGGTCTTTCTCCATTTTCCTCTCTAGGTCCCTCCACTCGGACTCTGTGAGTTGTTAGAAATAATGGGTTGCAGGCCTTCCCCTGGTGGCACAGCAGTTGAGTGCTGGGTTGCGAGGCTGCCCGCAGCCCCTGCAACAGCAGTTTGATCCCCGGCCACCGGCGAGGGTCCCCAAAAAATAAAATAAAATAAAATAAAAAGAAATAATGGGTTGCTGTTCTGTTCCAAAAAGGAGATACACTGTACATATCCTGGGCTTATATTTCCTTGTTTTGTGTAGGATTCGCTGGGAGATCCATCTTAAGCATGGAGCACCGACTGCTGGATGTTCCAGGGGGTAACGCTATTTCCCAGGGCACCCCCAAAATGAAAAGGCGACTGTCACGTTCATTCAGACAACTCAAGTTACTTAAGTAAAAGACCTATTTTCAACATAAGAGAGGTATTTACAAAAGAGGAAGTGACACTTACAAGTAAAAGGGAAGGATCACTGTCGTTCAGCGATGTTCCCTCTCTAGAAGTTGAGGTGGACAGATCTAAAATAATAAAAAAAATCAACAGACCTTTTCATTCCGGTCATGTGAAAAGAACATCAGGGCCAAGTAGCTGGCTGTGGCTTTCCCAAGCTATTTCCCAACCCAATTCTTGGGGGCTTTCGTGCTCATTAATGACACTCAAAGAATGCTATGGAGTTTATTCTTTCCTCAAGAAACCAAGGGCATAATCATGGGCCTCCCTGGTGGCCAAGGGGTTAAGTCTCAGCACTATAACCACTGCGGCCTGAGTTCGATCCCCAGCCAGGGAGCTACTACCCACACGGTGCAGCAGACCTCTCCTGTCTCGCCCGCTGCTCCCCTCAGCAGTGTATTTCAGTGGATCCACCTGTTTTGCTCCCCACTCTGTCGCTGGTGAGTCCTCTCACCCCCCCACACCTCTGGCCTACACCCCAGTTCTACGCAAAAATAAGTAAAAATAAAAAATAAATTAAAAAAAACAGGAAGGGAGGGAGGGAGGGAGGGAGGACATAATCGGCCCTTAAAGAAACACATTTAAATCAGAAGCTACTTCAGAGCTATAAGCTAAGGCCAGCGCTACTGAAGGGGGCTGTGAAAAAGACTAATAACTCATATTCAAATTGGGGAAAGAAACTCTCCTTTTGAAAATATGAAACATGAGCTCACCTGAATATTAAGAAAATCAGGGAAATTCGATCACTTTCTTTTTCTTTGTCTGCTACTCCCTGTCTCCCTGCCCTTCTGTCTCCCTTTCAGTTTCTTTCATTGTCAATCTTTAAATCTATTATTTAGATTTTTGTCCCTTTCAGCATATAAAATGTCTCAGGGGAAAAAATGAAGATTTTTATTATCATTGTTGAAAGTAAATATTAAACCAGGATTACAGAACCAAGAATCAGTCCAAAAACTGCAACCCTGGTGAAGCTAAGGCACCAGGCAGAGCTGGCTGAGCTCAGAGGACAAAGCCTAAGGCAGACAAGCTCCTATCACTCTTAATTAAGTAGCTGCCTAGCTCAGAGTTTAAAAGGATAATCTGTCCTTTCAACCCCCTTTAAGAAGTTGTTTCATTTCAAATGTTTGAAATGGTCTCAGAGAAATATGATTAAAAGCCACTTCAGACCCCCAAAACAAGAGACACCCACTTAACAAACTATTCTATTAAAAAATAAACAGTGCCACAGATACCCCTCTTGTCAGGCCTTTGCTTTGTGACCTCCAAGATGGCAGGTGAGGCCCCAGTGAGTTTAAATAGGTTTTGTTTTGATATTTTCAGCTACAAAGATAATAACTCAAGTACCTGAAACCTACAGTCAAAAACTGCGCGGCACAAATTTTTCTTTTTAGAAAATGAACTGCAATTGTTTATACTGATGGCTCAATGCTTACCTCGTTTGGAGTCACTCATTGAAAATGAATTTAAAGTAGAACAAAAATCTTCTAAGGATGAAGTCAAAGGTGGATACAATTCGGAAAGGGAGGGCGGTCCAGCATACCTCGCACCCATGGACAAGGTGCCTAACAGAGAGGCCGAGAAGGCCAGCCTAGGGGGGACGCTGGCCGATGGGAGAGGTCCTCGGACCAAGGCCGAAGGCTGGAAAAGAACAAAGACCTGATTAAAACCCCCAAAGTCACTTCCATGTGAGCCGAACGGCTCTTAAAAGCAAGTATTACATTGGGCAGTTATGGTGGCACAACAAAGTCAAAAACAAGACTCAGTAGGAGAATGTCAACTACAGAGCTTGTTTCTTTAAAAGCTTGTTTCTTTAAAAATGGCGCCAGGAACAATATCTCATAGTGTTTTAATCCACGCGTTACAGTCACGCTTCATTTTCCAAACTTCTCTATGATGTCCTCTCTTTCACCCAACCTTAAGGATCCTAAGAATGAACTTGACTACAGGGGGGTTGTGAGGCTGTGGGGGGCACGGGCAGAAGGAAGTGTGTTGAAGAAAAGGCAACTGGAGGTTTTGGAAGGCCCTGCACTGCTCCCTCTCATCCTCCGCAGCAGCTGATACTTTGATGTTCTCAGCGAGGGTCAGGAAGCTGTCAAGGCTGGATGGGGATGGCACACTGGCTACTGGGTGGTGGGCAAAGCCGCCACAGGTGAACCATCAATGGACAGTCCCGGCTGGGTGCCAGTAAAGACATCTGCGTGGACACTGACTTTGGAATCACATGGAATTTTCATGTCTCACAAAGTATGATTCTCCTTTCTTTCTTCTAACCAGTAAAGATAGTGAGAACAACTCTCAGCCTCCCTAGCCACACATATGGGCTGCGGGCCCATTCGGTCATGGGCTCTAGTTTGCTGACTTGCGCTGGCACATGGTTACTAGAAAACTATTCTCAAGGAAGGAGGAGCCTTAGTCCATACAACTTATTTCCCCTTAAATATCAACTGCTGATTCCTTTTCAGAATGTTACATTTACCCTTTGCATGAGATGTGATTCCAAAACTTGGCTAATCACTAGATAGCATGTTTCTTTCTGTTTTTATTTCAATAATGTCCGTATTAGTTAGTTACCATGGGAAAGGACCACAGATAAGAGACCAAAGTGAGGCTACAGTCAGCACTGAACACGCCTGGCTACACTGTGGTTTCTAACAAGCAGCCCTGCCTTCGGCAGATAGGAGTGATGCTGGAATTACCAGAACGGTTTCATCAGTGTTGGGTGCAGAATCAAGGAGATCATCTATCTCATCCCCAAGGACCATGTCTCCATCATCCAGAAAAGCTTCCGGCATTGTGAAGGGGATCTTTCCTCCATTGGCCAAGGCCGTGGATGGCAGAGGGCTCTCCTCCACTGGCAGAGGCAACACAGACGTTAAGGGCATCATAGGAACAGAGGCCAGCTCGCTCCCGACTTGGTGAGAAAAACTGGGTGCAGGTATGGAAACAACAGGTGCTGCTTCCTGCCTCGGCGTTAATAAATCTGCAACATGGAGAGAAACGTGGGTGCTCCTTTTCAGTGACCTTATTCAAAATGAGTGAGAACAGCCAACCAATGAGAAAATGAAGGATTAGGTAAAAATCTAAAGCAATTACAAAAATAGATAAAAAGACCACTCAACAGATACAAGCAAACAGCAACTGAAAGGGTAAAAGCCATGCTTTAAGCAACTTGTTTTACCCAGGAAAAGCTATATTCTTGTGAGAACTTCCCACATTCTTAAAATGCCTAGACCCCTTTTAGCAGGGGTACAGGATGGTGCTGAGCCCCAGAGAGTGTGGGTGAGGCTGACTGACAGTGCCCATCACACGCCAGCCAATGCAGCCTAAAGCACAAAGGAGGTTTTGGAAATTTTTCATGTTTTCATTCTGACAACCCCAGAGCAATCTTTTCCAACAACTTTGTGCAAATCGCAGTGTCCAGCACTGGCACTTTTCAGGTTAAGATGGTGTAAAGTCATACCTGGCTCGATATCTTCCACAGAAGAGTTCAAAGCCTAGAAATGAAATAGAATGATGGGTCAGTGCAGTTCAGGCTTCTATGCTCGTTCATCTAAGAGAGCAGCGGGGGTGTTCCTAGGACTCCCTGCCAACTCAGATCCAAGCAATAAATGCAAAGTTCGGACCACCCTGGTGGCCTCAGGATTGAATTTCAATGCTATCACCGCTACTGCCTCAGTGTGACCCCCGACCAGGGAGCCAACCCACATGGCGCAGCAGACCTCTCCTGTCTCGCCCGCTGCTCCCCTCAGCAGTGTATATTGGTCAATCCGCCTGTTCTGCTCCCCACTCTGTCTCTGGTGAATCTGCTACTATGTCTCTTTTCTCCCCTTTATTTTTTAATATGAATCTTAGAAAAATAACAACTTTACCTTGTTAGACCCATCTCCAGGAACTGACTTTAATGAGAGCTAAAAGAAAATAAAGACATTGATATCAAAACAGAACTGACTTCAAGTCACAAAACAAAATGAAGATACCTCACGGAGAGGATGCCAGCTTACCTCAGCTCTGACATATGCTTTTCTTATTTTAAATCCCAATTTCTGAGCTAGTTCTTGCGTTAATTTTATTACATGTTGATCCTAAAACAAAGGCAGAGTATATGCTTATGGAGGGCTAGTTTACCAACCACAGACAAGCAGAGGCCAAAGAGATAAGACTTATTTCTTGCCAAGACACTTCCTTTATGAGCAGTGAGGTCCAACTGATGCAGGTGGAGAGCTGGCTGGGAATTTTAACTCTTTAAATGCCATGTCTCCACAGAGAAGCAGTGAAATGGTTAGGAAGTAAACCAATGAACTTGAACGCAAGCTCGTACCTGAGGCACAGCCAAGGAGCACTTGGCTACAGCGTCATAAGCCTCTTTGCATCTTCCTAAATCACTTAAGGCCTTGGATTTCCGATAGAGAGCTTTGCAGTTACTGGCATTTAAGCTGAGGACAGTATCGCAGTCCTCTAGAACTTTCTCATGGAAGCCCTGGTGTGGAAGAATAGAGAATGAAGTCAGAATCTCGCACCGATGCCTCCTGCAAACGCAAGGCCTGAGTCTATCACCCCCGGTTTAAACTCAAAGTCAGCGGCCTTATTTTTCTTTCCAGAATCATTTTCATTATGAAATGTCAAACACATAGAAGTAGAGAAGAGATCATAGACACCCATGTGCCCCTACCCCAGTCAGACAGAAGGTAACATAGGACCAGAGGTCCCAGGTCTTTAAGAAATAAAACTGTCCAGACTGGGGCCCCCAGGGTCACTCTCCTGCCCTCTCTCTGTGGTGATTCTCTCTGGACCACACAAACAGCAAAGGATGAGGAAGTGATGAGGAAAAGAGAAAACAAAATAAATCATCAATGAATGTTCACTAGTACAGAACAACGTGACAACACAGCATTTCTTAAATTCATGCTTAAACTTTACTGAATGTCCACAGTGAACACTGTAAGCACATCACAAGACTTGGCCCTTGAACAACTGGAATTGGGGTGCCCATGCCCCACCGGGTCCAGAACCTCATATAGTTCAGAATTGGCGCTCCATAAGCACAGGCCCCTTTTCTGGGATTCAACCAGCCCACACCAGAGACTGGCTAAATCCGTGAATGCAAAACCAGTTAGAAAAAACTCCCGGTAAGTGTGGACCCAGGCACTTCAAAGCCCTGTTGTTCAAGGTCAGAAATGCGGAAAACTTGCGTTAATTCTGTTGAAGGCTAATTACTGTTTTGTACTAAAAATGCTGCTAGAAGGACTAATTGAATCTTGATGAGTCACAAACGGTCAGCAGGAGACCGAGAGTCCCTTCCCAGGCAGCGTTCTGGTGGGCAGACCCAGGCCAGCCAGCGTCAGTGCGACTCTCCAAGGACCAAGTAACAGAAACAAGTTATTTTCAAAATCCCAAACATATGTCCAAAGTTAACATTGAAAGTTTCAGGCTACTCTAAAAGCAGCTAGTATGGCTCTTAAAAACCTCAAATTAAAAAACTGATTAATTAGAAAACTTTTATTAATGTGTTAGGTATGTTATTGCAAACACTTTTCTCTCCAGAATCATTGTTTTAAAAATGACCACTCACCATATTAGAGTAACAAGCAATACGATTTACATGTAGTTTTTCAATGATTTCTTTAGGGATTAAAATCTCTTCGGACTTTGCATAATCAGCTATGTGCAAAGCTTCTGTGTACTGGCTTATCGAGTTGTTCCAATCACCTTCCCGATAAACATCATTTCCTTCGTTAAAAAGATTTCTCACAAGAGCACGTAAGTAAACCTGAAAAAAGAAGGTCACCACGTGAAGTACACTAAGGAATACGAGTTCATTTTCATTTTTGGATCTAAAACTTCAGAAGTGGGGCCTCCCTGGTGGTGCAAGGGGTTTAGCACCACACTATGAAGCAATCCACAGCCTCTGCAGCATGAGTTCGATCCCCAGCCGACCAGGGAGCAACTCACATGTCACAGCAGACCTCTCCTCTCTCGTCTGCTGCTCCCCTCAGCAGTGTATTTCAGTCAGTCTGCCTGTACTGCTCCCCACTCTGTCTCTGGTGAATCCTCTCACCCCCCGCGCCTCTGACCTATGCCCCAGTTCTATGCACAGTTTAAAAAAAAAAGGAATTTTCAAGGCAATTCTTGTCCTAAGACTGCCCACTCGTGTCTATGCAGGCACCTCTTTTTTCCTTTCTCCTTTTCCTAATAAGCCTGTCCTTTTAAAATGGGAAAAAAAGAAGTAACTTTTGAGGGGCTCAAAAAGTGAATTAATTCAGAACTACACTGGAGCCATAAAGAAGACCCAGCACAACTGTCCGAGGACACCACACAGTGTTCCCGCAGGCGGGGTTGCTGGCATTGTGGAAACACACATGGTGACACCCCAGGCTCTGGGCTGCATGGGTCTGCACTCCCCACGCATGCAGGTGGGACAGAGCGCCAGGCACAGGCAGTGCTGGGCTCCCTCAGGCTCCTGCACGGCGGGGACTGGACCCATGTGCTGCCACGTTCCGCACAGCCCCTTGCCATGGGCTGCACCTATTCCCAGTCATTACCGCATACTGCTCCTGAGTCCCGGGGTACGACAGCGGTGACCTGAGGAGAAACAGATCAGCGGTCATCATCAGGCTCCTGTCAGGCTTTGCCCACCCAGAAGTCATCATGAAACTGAGGTTCCACGAGCTTGCCATGGGCTCAAGCCCGCAAAAAAGACACCTCACCTTACTGACATTATTTACATGTAACTCTGCTCGGTAAAAAAAAAAAAAAATCTAAACCCACTCCTTGCAGTTTTTGGACTAAGTACATCATTTTCCATTCAAATCTGCTTGTACTAAAAGAGGGTCTGGATTCTTCAAAAGCCAAAAAGGTTTTACAATACTAGAAACCACTAACACTGTTTGCTTCAGTCGGCTGAGGCAGAGGAGAAGGTCCCTGCGCGGGATGAGCCAGGGCCTGGGCCTAGAGCAGGCGGTCTCCTAGGGGCCAGCTTCGGCAGGCGGGGAGAGGCCAGCTTCATGGCCAGGTGTGCACTGCAAAGCCACAGAGGTGCCTTCTCAGCCACTTTCCATTCACGGGAACTGCTCTGATGACACTGGGTTCAAATTCCTCAGTCTAACATTTTCGGGGCTACTAAAGGATTTTAACCTTACAAAATGTACCAGAGCAGAAAACAGTGTTGGGACAGAAATATCAGTTTCCTCACACAAACTAACAGGACTAGAGACTTCGGAATCTCACAAAACAGACACCGCCTGCATGCGCCCTGGGCCAGAGGCAGCGCTTACTGTATGAACTGCAGTCCTTCCTTAATGTTCTGCTGCCTTTTTCTTCTCTCCTCGGACACACAGGACATGTTACCCCGCACATCCACTTTCTAAACGAAGGGCCTGGAAAGAAAGGCACAACACTGCACAAGGTTGCCGAACCCCAGTGAAAACACCCATAATTGAAGTCCAGTCGCACAGTCAGTTGTGGGTGGGCCCACCTCTGCTGACTTGACTCTGACGAGGCCAGGTGCCTCCCTCCCCTGCAACTCCCCGCCCCCAGCTCTTTGTGGCCCTGTGGTCAAGCAGAAGGGCTCCAGGCTGAACAGCCATGCAGATTCTGTAGCTTCTCCGAGGTAATCTCCATGAAAGAGTCATCCCTCTCCTGCCTCTCCCTCCTCTCCCCTCCTTCCCTGTCCACACACACTGGCTAAGCTGCCATGAGAACAGTCCGGGCCTTGTTTGGCTCCTGGAAATGCTCCAGAAGTAAAAAGGTCGCACATCCGCCTGCCTGAGGGAGCATGGCTCCTCGGGGAGAATCTGAACCCTCTACATATTTTCTTATACAAACTTCTGAAATAACCCTTCTTTTACAACTGCTAGAGTAAAGCTCTAAGTGAAACCGCTTCCACTGGAATCTTCTGGAAGGTAAGGGTTTCCCTTCAGTGTACACTTGCTCATGTCAACACAGGTCAGTGCTGCTGTATCCACCCCACTAATTAACGGTCGTTAGGCAGTTCCCAGCATGGAGCTAAGGGGGAAGAACCACAGCAAAGAGATCTGTGATGAAACCTCGTCTTTCAATGTCCTAAATGAGGGTTTCTCAGTCTCAGTGTGCACCAGAGAAATCCTTATTATGAAGCTGTACTGTGCGTTACAGCGCGTTAGCAGCATCCCTGACCTCCACCCACTAGATGCCAGTAGCATCAACCTCCTCACCCCCATGTAACAACCAGAAATGTCCCCAACATTGTTGAATGGTGGAGGGGGGTGGGTGTGGAGGGGCAGGGGCAGGAGTGACCCTCAGTTGAGAACTGCTGAGATCTAAACCTCAGAAGACATCTTATCACAGAAACCACGTGACAGGAACATTGCACAACTATTTCAAGCACATAGCTGAGATTTTTTTGGTTTCATTATTGCTTACCATGTGAAGAGTTATCTTTGAAGCTACCTTTTTAAAAGTATGGCAGGGTGGCGGTGGGGATGGAGGTTAATAACAGCTCCTGATTCTTTTCATATCTAAGTATTGTCCATTCTGATTCTTTTTTTCTTATACTTAAAAGTTGATCTCTTCCTCCACTCAAGTGTTTACAGGTGAAAGGATATGAAATTTGGGCCTTGCCTTAAAATACAGTCACTTGAAAAATGGGGGGTGGGGGATAGAAATGAAAGGGTAGGATGTTAGCTGGCGGTAAAGAGGGGGGTTTCTCTCTACTTGGTGTATGTTTGAAACTTTCCAAAGTGAAAAGTTTCCAAAGTGAAAAGCCCCCAGGATGCTGAAGCAAAATGGCATTTCTGGAACTTGTTTTGAGGACAGCCCTGCCGGGGGATGAACAGGTAGAAATGAAACAAGAGCTCCAGGAACACAGTAACTGGGGGCAGGTACATGGGCATCTCCTCACCCCTGCAGGCCTCACCATTCCCACCAACAACTTTTAAATGCACACGCATGTGTACAAAGTTATTTAAGGAGGCACTATTTGTAACAGAAAAGGACTGAAAGACATTAAGTCAACATCTATCAAAAAGGAAATGACTGAACGAAATATGCAGGGGATGGGGGGGCGGGAAGGGAGTGGTAAGATCCAAGTGTCCACAAATGACGGGGTGGGGGGGGCATAATTGCTTGTGTATACACCAAAGAGGCCCAGGAAGAATCACAGAAAATCACAGGGATGCTAGAGAACCAGGGCAGGGGACAGTGTCTTTTTATTGCATGTCTTAAAACTTTGGAGGGAGAAGGAACCTTGTTAATGAGTTATCTCTGGGGAAAAGGTATTTTTTCAAAAGTCTATGTAGCCTGAGCCCTTTGTGGGAAAGATGAGCTCCAGGGCCATCAGGTCTTTATTCTTTCTGCTTTATTTAAAACAGGCCAGTTTAGAGTCAGAACTTCCGAGCTCAGAGGCACCCAGAGCCAAACTCTTGGGGTGGGGGGGGGGGACGATGGCAGTGAGGACACAGCAGGGACCAAAGAACAGGAAGCCAAAGCCCTCCCTTCAGGGCGGGACAGGCCTCCCCCACCTCGTCCAGATGAGGCGGGGGTTAGTTTGAGGTTCACTCAGAAAGTACATCTGTAGGCTAAAAAGGGACTTCTGAGCAATGATAATCCAATAAGTTAATAGCCGTAGTGCTATTCCCTCAGAAAGTGCTAGAAAACCTTGAACCTATTAGGGACAAAGGCAAAGAACTGACAGGTCACGAGGCAAAGAACTGACAGGTCAAGTAAGTGATTAAAAGAAATGAGAATGAGGCAATTCAGGTCTCTTTACATATTTAGAGATTTGGGAATATAAAATCAGATGACATTTTAAAATAATGACAGAGTCTTTCAAGTTGTTTTTTCCCAAAAATATGGGAATGTTTACACAGACAGTAAATTTGATTTTTTTCCCACAATGGACACCACATACATATAAATGTGCATACTCTACAATTAATATTTTGCTCTATTATCACATATGCTCACTTTTATCATCCACCCATCCTTCTGTGCACCCATCAGTCCACCTTATTATTTTGATAAATTGCAAAGGGGATTACAGACATCAATTATAATCCACCACGAAATACTTCTACATACATAAGCAGAATTCAATATTTATTTATGGTTTTTAAGGTATAATGTGCAAATTTTAAGGCACTTGACGAATGGCACAGCCATGTCATCCAGACCACGATGAAGATGGAGAACACGATGGTCACTCTGTCCCTGCCCCCACTGCTCCCCAGCCAGCCCCTGCCCCACCGCACCCAGGCAGCCACTGTTCTGATTTTTCCCCCACCATTCTTGGATCCAGTTAGAGCTGGCTTCCATTTTAAAGGGAGGGAAAATGTTATAAAGCCACGTATTCATACTCAGCAGTACATGACCAGTGACCACTTCCTCCTTGATCCTGGGTTCTGTCTCCAGTAGACCTCGAAATGCAGGAGCAAGAGCTTCACCGACTCCTGCTGCTCCCCAATGTCTCTCCTGGAGGCCTTCTACATTGCCCAGAGGCTCCCTACCCTGGCTTAGCACCCTGCCAAGTCCCCACACCCACCCTCAGGCAGAGTCTACACCCGCTGCCTAAGTGACAGTTGTACATGGATGTCTCAACTATACACACGCTAAAAGTTGTATTGCAATGACAGTGAAAAGGAAAGTATCCTTGCCAAGTCTGACCCATTTATCCATCCTGAAGGCAAATCACCCATCCGAAGGCAAATCACCCAGGGCCACCAATCTCCACAAGTCCTGAAAAAGACGGTTTTCCTGATTGTGGTGGTAATTACATGAATCTATGCATAAGATGAAACTGCACACATGCATGCACGCACACACACACATGCAGGGACACACAGGAGCATGTGTAAAAAACTGCAGTTTTGGTTGCCAGTGTTAAACCATGCCAGTTTCCTGGCTTTGATATTGCGGTTATGTAAGATGGCGGGGGGGGGGGGGGCGGGGGGGAGGGGGGAGCGGGGGGTGGCAATGAAGGGTTCAGAGATTATACACTACTTTTGCAATTTCCTGTTAAGTCTAGGATTATTTCAAAAATAAAAGGTTAAAAATATCCTGTGCATGTGCTGTTTTTAAAAATACACTGGGGCTCCTAACACATTCTGCACCTTGCTTTTTTCACGTGGGTCCTGACTTTGGAGGTCACTCCTTATCAGTACATAGAAAGCAGCTTTATCTTCCACAGCCCGGTACTGTGATATGATTGTGCTCCTGGCGATGGGTGCTTTGGTTGTTTCCAATCTTAAAAGTTCACCAGGCACACAGGATGCTTCCTATATGTGTATCTTTGAAGTATTTCTGTATGATGCAGGACAGATGCATTTGCTTGTTGTGCCAGCTATTGGCAAGTTATACCAAATGTCCCGACCTCCCCACAGTGCCCCGGGCTCTGACCTTCACCACTCACCAAGGGACCCCCAACTGCCCGCGGTCCACCAGGGCTGTGAGAAAAAGTGCGGCCCTGCGGCGGGGCTCTGCGTGCTCAGGGTTTTCGTCAGAGGCTGGACGACTTTTCAGAATTAAGATCCACTAGACAGCATGTGCCTTGAAGTCTTTGCTCATTTCCTCTGCCCACTTTCTTCCCAGGTTGAGCTTTTATTTCCGGAAGCTCTTTACATGTTGCGGAAAGTAGTCCTTTGTGGTGCTGTTAATATTTCTCCAATTTTATGTCAATCTTTTGACTCTGATTACGTTACTTGACAGCAGACCTTTCATGTTTTAAGCAGCTGAGCTTATGGATATTTTTCTTTATGGCTGCTGGATTCTGACATACTCAGAAATACATTCTCCACTCTGTGATTACAAAACAATTTTTCATGGTTTTTTTTGTTTTGTTTTGTTTTTTTGCCTAGGAAGAGTCGTAGGCAATAAATTTGTTTTTTATCTGATCCACCATTTTACTGCAAGTAGTGATGTGGCGATACACCCATCTCCCTCCTGAACTGCCATCCAGCTGCCCAAACATCCCAGGCAGAAAGGCCCGTCTGCTCTACGCTGAAGCGCAAGCTCACCTGTGGCGCGCAGGGGCTTCTGTGTCTACCTGTGGCTTCGACCCAGGTAGTTATACCAAATGTCCCGACCTAGCCACAGTGCCCCAGGCTCTGACCTTCACCACTTCACCAAGGGACCCCCAACTGCCCGCGGTCCTATGCCTGATCCTATGCCCTCCTCCCCATCCTAACCCTTTGCCTGATCTGGCCTGTTCAGTAACAAAATCACCTCTAGCCGGAAGCTTGGTAGGCCCCTCGCCGCCCCTCGTGCTCCACATCCAGCCAACTGGCTCACGGCGCCTACCAGACACCTTAAATCTGGCCACTTCCCACAGACTCCTGCCATCGGGGGTTGGGGCACACACCTCCACCGAGGATGAGGCAATATCCGGCTTCCCTGCCTCTGCCTCTGCCTCAGCGCCCTGTCCTCCCACCCCCCTCTCCCATCCACTTCCCACAGTGAACTAAGAGGAATGCGCTTTCAAAAACACAATTTGGCCATCACTCACATCCCTGCTTAAGATCCTTCAATGGGTTCTCCACGACTTGGAGTGAGATCCAGATTCCTGACTGCCCTGACCACATCCAGGTCACCCTTCCTGACCTCTCTTCCCAAAGCTCCAGCCAGACTCCCTGGCTCTGCTCCACCACACCAGCCTTCTGGGTTCCCAGGTAAGTCAAGGGCTCCCGCTCCTGGGGCCCTGTGCCGGCTGTTCCTTCTGCCCACCACACACGTTCCAGGCCTGCACAGTGCTGGCTGCGTTTCACCCTGGGGTCCTGCCTTCACTGTCACCTTCAGAGGCCTTCCCCTGCACCCAAGGATGTGGCCACAGCCCACTCCTGCCCTCCTTACCCTTTCCCGGGTGACCTGTCGTAGCCTGTCTTACAAATTGGGTCCAGGGCGCTCACTACTGAACTGGAAGAATGAATGTGTGCCAGTATAAGGAGAGGACTCGTGCCAAGTTAAAATCTGGCACCACTGCTCCCAGAAAGAAGATGCCCACAAGAAATGTTGGGGCACAAGCAGAGCCAGCTACAGTAGGCTCAGCCCCCAACCTTTAAGGGAACAAGGTGGAGATAGGGACAGAGAAGAAAACCTGAAACCAGGGGGCCCCCGAAGCAGCGTGGGGATAATTTTCATTCATCACCAGCAGCGGAGAAAGCAGGTCAGACACACTCTCCTTCAATGAAAAGGAAATGGGGATGCAGAAGGGGGGAAGTTTTGATCTCACTATGCATGAATTTTATCAAGTAACTAAAATCTTGCAAGCTGGAACATCCTTCTTCTGGAATCAGCTGATTTCAAAAGTGTCACTCCCTCTGATGTTTCCAGAAGGATGAAGGGTATCCTGGATTATCATCACAGTTCCCTCAGTGCTGACTCCTGCCCGGCGGAACTCATCCTCATTCAAGTCTAGGGCAATACCAGCAATGAGACAATGTGGTCTTAGCCAATAACTTTAGCTCCTGCTAACAGAAGACAAAGACCAATGCAGTGAAACTGACTGCAACATATTGTACAGACGGAAATAATGGCCATCACTGCTCCAACCGACGCCAGGCCTTGTTAAAGGGCTTTCCCTTTATTAAGTCGCTGAGTCCTCATGATAACCCTAAGAGATGGGTACTACGAGGAAGCTGAAGCAGAGAAATGACGCAAGCCGCCCAGGATCACACAGCCAGTAAGTGGCATGGCTAGATCTCAAAGCCAGACAGCCTGGCTCCAAGCCCACGCTCTCATCCATCATGATCCACCGCGCTCCTGCATGGGGCGGTGAGCGCAGTTAGGGTGGTGCTGGGCCAGACTCTGAAACATAAAGACAGCGCTGCCAGGCGGGTGGGCACTTCAAAGATGTGTGAGAGAAACATTTCTGGAGCAAATGCACGCACACACGCATGCACGGCGCGCTCAAGGCTGTCTGTCACTTAGAGAAACCTGCACAAGGCACAGGGCAAGTGCAGGAATGCAGCAGGCAAGGGTGCAGGGTGCCACTCCGGGGATGCCTTTAGGGGGAAGCATGCTCCACCCTGACATAATGTGGTCAGTCACTGGGAATAAATATCAGAGAGCCTTCCTTACAAGATGCACTAATACCGTCAGAGAAAGAGCTCCAGGAATTGTGCACAGTGCTTGCATTTTTACCTAAAAAGGGATTCCTAAGTTTCAAGTGAAAAAGTATAATTAGGGGTCTGCACTGGAGTCTCTCCCCAGACTCAAGCCTCTCTGCATAATGGCAGGAACAGGGAAAGGTAATTAAAGTAACATTCTTGCCAACTCTGTCTTGCAACAGTGTGTCAGCTCAAGCAGTAACACTTCATAAAAGCTGTGGCTACAATGCAACCTCAGCAACTATAAACCCAGTAGTGAAACAGTATCTGGGGTGTTCTATCACCCTCCAGAGACAGACAGTAGTGGGAGGAGGAGAAGGATCCTAATGAGAGTTTTCCCTTTTACTAAAAATGAAAAAAAAAAAAACGTGGTGATGGAGATGTCACCAAACGACATGAGGAAAGGAAATGCTTACTTTGCCAGGTCACCGCCACGGTTCATAGCTCCACCAGGAGCTATTCGCCTAGAAATCCCTGTCAGAATCAACAGGTGGAGGCCCAGGGAGCACCTCACCTCACCCACCCACCCTGCAAGGGAGCAATCAAGGAGAAAGATGGGAAACCCCGGAGACAGACAGTTTTCCCAGGCCTGTAGTCCAGTCTTCAGAGCGCCAGCTTAATATCCTGCCAAATTCGGGAATTCTAATAAAATGCAAACATTCCTTTTTTCTGATTTGTGAAACAGAAAATACCTGCTTCTCTCTTACAGGTTCCACAAAGTCTCATAAGGCAGGTGACATTAATTGACATTAACTAAACAATACATTGCTAAACTCATAACAAAACAAAAAAGCAGACTTAGTAGGACCAAACCTGCTAAGTTTCTTTCCGTCAAGGAAAATCACCTCACATCAGCCTTTTTTTCTTTTGAGAATGAAGATAGGTGGATTGTCACAAGCATTCATTATAAACTTCTAGATTAATATTTTAATATCCCCCCCTAAAATAACAACTGGAAGTTTTTCTTAATTTACAAACACCTCACACTTTAGAGAAAACAATTTTTTCTTCAAAACTGGAAAAAAGACGTTTTCACTAAAACAAAACACTTCAAGATATTAGCTGGAAAACAAGCGTCCCCAGAACATATTTTTTCTGGGAACTTCATTCTGGAGTATCTGAGGCAGCAGGCGCTGACATCTCGTTTTGCTTCTATCACATCCTTTACTGAAGCCTCAAAACCTCCCAAAATTACCTCCCAGTTCCGAGAGTTGAGATTCCTACGGTAACTGATGCTTTCCACTTGCCCCATCAACTTAACCCACCCAAACCGGCAGTTTCAAAGTCAACCGACATTAAGAATTGTGGGGCAGGGCCTGAGCGCTGGGTTGCGAAGCTGCCCGCGGCCTCTGCGGCGCCGGTTCGATCCCCGGCTGCTCCCCGGCCACCGGAGGAGGGTCCCACATGGCGCGCAGACCTCTCCTGCCGCCCGCTGCTCCCCTCAGCAGTGTGCTTCGGTCCTTCTGCCTGCTCTGCTCCCCGCTCTGGCTCTGGTGGATTCTCTCACCCTCCTGTGCTTCTGACTGTACCCAGTGCGTGTATAAACAAACAAACAAACAAACAAATAAATAAATATTGTGGGGCAACATAGTTGAGCCCCATCTTTAATGGTAAAAGGTGACAGAGTCTGGGGCTGGAGGGGGAGGCGCCCCAGCAGGGCCTGTCCCCGGGGGCACGCGCTCTCCCCTCTAGGCGGGAGAGAAGCCGCCGAGCTCCGGCCAGAACACGCGCCAGTGCTGACCCCCTCAGCCCCGAGACGCGCGCCCCGACTCTGTGGCGCCCCTTCATCCGGCCACTCCGGCCCCCAGCCGGAGCAGACAGGGCGAAATGCAACAGCCACGAATCGGTCCACACACTTGGCTTCTTCTGCAAACCAAGACAAGCTGGTCATGGCGCAATCACCAGTTCGGTTCAACTGAGAATGGAAGGGGGGTCCCCGCGCGCCCCGGGGCGAGGACCCACCCGCCGGCAGAAGCAGGAAGGCCGGGGCGGCCGCACCCCGCGGGGCTCGGGCGAGGCGGCCCAGGGCGCGCGGCGCCGGCCACCGGCCGAGTTTCGGTTTCCAGCGGCCCCGCGGAGCACAAAGGGGCGGGCGCGGGGCGCCCCCCGGCCCCCCGCCCCCCCCAACCCCGGTCCCCGCTCCCCGCCCGGCGGGCCCTGCTGGCGCGGGTCCAGCGCAGACAAACCGCGGGGCGGACCACGGCCTCGGCGGGTACCGCCTCGCACCCCAAACCCGGGCCGGGCGGGGCGCGGGCGCCGGGAGCACCCCACTCCCGACGCGGCCGCCCCCAGGGCGCAGGCGCCGCGCGCGCCCGACCACGCCCGCCCGCAGCTCCCGGCGCCGGCGGGGACTGACAGGTCCTCCCGGGGGGGACCCCAAAGCCGGCATCGCCGGACGCGGCGCCCCCACAGGCGCCTTCGCCCGCCCCGGGCGCCCCGCGCCCGCGCACAAAGGCGCGGGCTGATCCCGCACCCGCGGGCCCCGCGCTCCGCGGCTCGCGCACCCCAGCTTCGGGGTGAGGGGCCGCGACCCCGGCCGGACGCGCACAGCGGGGGGACCGGCGAGGCCGTCACCGGGGGCGGCGCGGCCGCGGGGCGGGGGGCGCGCGACGCCGGGAGAGGCGGCCCCCGAGCGCCCCCGCCGCGCCCCCCGCGCGCCCCCCGCGCGCCCCCCGCGCGCCCCCGCCGCGCCCCGCGGCTGCGCGCTCGGCCGTCCGGTGGGATGGGGGCGCCCGGCGGCCCGCGCCCCCCGCCCCGCGCCCCCCGCCCCGCCCCGGCCGCGGCCCCCGCCCCTCCCCCACCCGCCCCTCCCCCCGCCCCTCCCCCCGCGTCCGTTAACGGCCGCGCGAGCACGAGGCGGGGGGGCGCGCGGGGGGGGGCGCGCGGGGGGGCGCGGCGGGGGCGCGGGGGGCGCGGGGGGCGCGGGGGGGCGCGGGCGCACCTACCTGCGGGGACGGTCGCGCCGGCGGCGGGCGGCGGGCGGCGGCGGCCTGGGCGCTCGCTCGCAGCTTCCCTCGGCGACCCGCGGCGGCGGCGGCTCCCGGGCCCGCGTGGCGCCCTCTGGCGGCCGGAGGCCGCGCCCGCCGCCCGGGAGCCGCGGCCATTGGCTGCGCGCGGAGCGTCGGCGCCGGGGGCGGCCGTGGCGCCACGTCGGGCCGCGCGGCGGGACCCCGGGCCGGGGCGCCGCGGCCTCCCGGATCCCGGCCGCGCGCGGGGCCCGGCGGAGCCGCGGGACGGAGCCGCCGACAGGCCGAGGGCGGACCCTCCGCCCGGGCGCCCCGGGGTGCGGCCCGTCGCGGGCCTGGGCGCGGCTCGGCTCCGACCCCCACCCGCGCGCGCCCCCGTCCGCCGGGAGGAGCCCTCGGAGCCGCGGGGCCGCCGCCTCGGGCCGCTTTTGGCGGCTGAGGACCCGGCCGGGACGGAAGACGGAGTCCTGGCGCCCGGCCCTCAGGCCCCGGCCACCTGTGTTTTATTTTTTTTTTTTTAAAGATTTATTTATTTATTTATTTATTTATTTATTTATTTATTTATTTATTTATTTATTTATGAGCCTGTATTTATGAGTACAGGCCAGAGATGTGGGGTGAGAGGATTCACCAGACACAGAGTGGGGAGCAGAACAGGCAGACTGACGAAACACACTGCTGAGGGGAGCAGCGGGGAGCCAGGAGAGGTCTGCTGCGCCATGTGGGTAGCCTCCTGGCTGGCTGGGGATCGAACTCGTGATGCAGAGGCTGCGGATAGCTTCATCGTACAGTGTTCAACCCCTTCCGCCCGCAGGGAGGCCCAATCCACCTGTATTTTCAACAGTTAGGTGTCCCTATTGCAGGGACACCTATGCTCGGTCCCAGCCTTGCCCAAGGCAGTGCCCCCGCCCCATGGTGGGTTTGGAAGTGGGCCAAAACAAAACACAACAAAACACAGAGACCATGTGGGACAGTGAGAGGGAAAGAAAGGGAAGCCAGGGTAATGTGACAGGGAGGGGAGGGGGCAGATAAGTGAGGGAAGGCTTCCCAGTGCCTGACATCAGGTCCCAGGTAGAGGGAAGAGCAAGTGCAAAGGCCCTGAGGCTGGAGAGGCTGTTGCCTGGGTACTGCCCTGCAGGGGTTAAAGTCTCAGCTCTATCAAGGTATCTGCAGCCACTGAGGCATGAATTCCATCCCGGGGTAGCTGAACCACATGGCACAGTAGACCTCACCTGTCTCCCCACTGCTCCCCTCATCAGTGCATTTCAGTGGATCTGCCTCTTCTGCTCCCCACTGTGTCTCTGGTGAATCCACTCACCCCACCTCCACCTTTGGACTACACCCCAGTTCTTGTGTGCATAAATAAATAAAAATAAATCATAAAGAAAGAACGCCCTGAGAGACAGAGGAGTTTGCTCTTTGAGGACTGGGACTCTCTCATTGGGAGTGGCTCATCCAAAGTGCAACGTAGGAAGTTCACTGGGGTTACTGTGCAGAGACTGGGCCAGAGGAGGGACAAGGAGCGGGCAGGGCGGCTCTTAGGATGGTCTGTGAGGTAATTGCAGACCAGGCTCATCTTGACAAAGGACTGCAGACCTGGCAGCTTACAGAGACTTTTCACACAGTTCTGGAGGCAGAGGTCCAAGATGAAGGTGTCTGCAGGGTTGGTTTCTGGGGAGGCCTCCCTCTGACGTGCAAAGGGCCCCCTTCTTGTTGCCTCACAGGATCTTTTCTCTGTGCACACACACCCCTGCTGTCTTTCTTGTAAGGATGCCAGTTCTGCTGGATCAGGGCCCCACCCTTATGACCTCATTTAACCTTAATTGCCTCAGCAAAGGCCCTTTCTCCCCCCACCCCTTACAATCACCCTGGGGGTCAGGGCTTTGATGTATGGATTTGGAGGGAGATAGTTTGGTTCACAACACCAGGGCAGTGCTTCACAGAAATTTTAAGGAGAGCTGGGGCTGTGGCTCTAGGGCAGGCCCCTCTGGGGAAGGAGTTTTTCTCAGGGCCGGGGAGGCTCATCATTCAAGTCTCAGCTTCATCACTTCTCCAGGAGAGGCTTTCCCTGACGGCCCCTCTAAAATCACTCATGAACCCATCACCCTGTTTGGCCTTCTTTACAGCAGCCGACACCATTTGAAATGATCTTGCAGTAATCTTGTACAATCTGAACATCCATGGTTCTAGGTGTGCCCCATGGTAGGCAGAAGAATCTGCAGGAACACCTGGGAGCAACCTCTTTTTTCTATCCACAAATATTTACTGAGCACCTACCGTCCCAGGTGGTGGTGTAGCTGCTTGGACAAAGTAGATATTGTCTTTGTGAAGTTGAAATTCCAGGAGAGTGAAACAGACAAGCAAAATATAAGTAAATCATAAAGAGTATCAGAGAGAGGGCCTCCCCATGGCCTAGGGGTTAAGTCTCAGCTCTATCACAGGCCCGAGTTTGATCCTTGGCCAGGGAGCTGACCCACATGGCGCCGCAGACCTCTCCTGTCTCCCCACTGCTCCCCTCAGCAGTGTATTTCAGTACATCCACCTGTTCCTCTCCCCACTCTGTCTCTGGTGAATCCTCTCACCCCCCACACCTCTGGCCTGCACCCCAGTTCTTCTATGCAAAAATTAAAATTTTTGGAAAAAGTATAGGAATCTACGCAGTGCATAAAAGGGAAATGCAGGGTGCATCAGGAGTGGGGGTGGTCATTAAGGGCGGGAGGCTGATGAATCAGTACTAATGGAAGACTGTTGGAGATAGGAGGTTGGGAAGTGGAGAGGGTGGTTATGGTAAATGCTGTAAAGAAAAAAACATAAGAGATGGTTCATAGGTCAGTCACACAACTGGGTCATACACTTGTTTTCCTGCAGGGGGCATCGCAAGTGATGTGATGAGTGTAGCCTGCCGGGTGGGGGTGGGAGACCAGTTTGCATTTCCTCTAGCTAAGGTAGCACCTGATTCCTGACCAGTGTGGCCTTTACAAACCTAGCTTTGCTGGAAATCCCAGCCCATCTCAAGATAAGCTAGATCACATTACGAGGAAATGTCCCTATTTTGAAAATATCATTTAGTTGGAAAACCACCACAGTGGAAACCTGTCTCCTTTGGAGACCTGTCCATTTAGGTCTTTTGCCCATTTGATGATTGGGTTGTTTGTTTGTGGTTGTTGAGTTATATGAGTTCTTCATGTATTTTGAAGACAGATAAATGTGACATGCAAATATCTTCTCCTACTACCTGTGATTTCCCAACAGTACTAGAAGTCAGTCTAGAAGACGATTTCTGGTTGCCTTGGTTTTCCCTTAGTCTGGGAACCATATTAGGTAGCTCCGTGAAAGAACTGCCTTTCCTCACGCTCATCTGTTAACTGTGAATGATTTCTCCCTGGGCCATGGGCTCTCTGGACAGCAGCTCCCACACCTAAGCAGTGATAGCAGTGAAAGTTCTATTTGAGATATGAAGTTCTCGAAGGTTCTCACAAACTTGACCAATGTGGGGGTTTTGTTGTTTCATATATTTGCATTCTAAGTTCCCTCCAAAAGAAGAGAGTGTTCTCCCTCAGCCTTGTCCAAAGAAATACAAGGTCCATGTTTTGGACCAAGGGTTTATGCCTCCCCCATACACAGTGTTGAAATTCTAACCTCTAACATGATGGTGTTTAGATGTGGGGCCTTTGAGAGGTGACTAGGCCAGGAAGGTGCTGCCTTCGCCACCATGTCAAGACTCATAAAGTGGGTCTCACCAGATGCTAGACCTGCCCACACCTTGATCTTGGACTTACCGGCCTCCTGAACAGGGAGAACTAGATGCTTGTTTAAACTACCAACCCTCCCCGCCCCCCTGAGTCTATGGTTTTCTGTTCGAGCAGTCTAAATGGACTGAGAGAACAAGCTTCTAAGGCATCAGTAGCTGTTAGGAGGCAGCGCAGGGTGAGACAAGAGGGCTTTGGACACCGGAAACATGGATGAAATCCCAGCTGGCTCCTTTCCCATCTGGATGGCCCTGGGCTGTCCTCCCACATCTGAGTCCTGAGTTCATCATCTTTATTTTCTTGGCAGTTTCTGGCTATTCGTACTCTTCAAGGCTCAGCCTGGTTTGGGGTGGGTTACGCAGATGGCTGCACTACTCTCCACGCTGGCTTCGCTGTTCTCAGTGATGTGTGTGACCTCAGCACAGGCGGATTTGTTGCCTGACAGTCCACTTTGAGATCCTTGGTGTTGTAAGCTGGGAACGTGTAGAGCCACTGGGCAACGTTGCCTTTGTTGGCTTGTTGCTCCCCTCACCTGGTGAGGCATCAAGATCTGGCCCTGGAGGCCTCCCTGGTGGCAGAAGGGTTAAGTCTCAGCTCTCTGAAGCTATATGCAGCCATTGCAGCACCAGTTCGATCCCTGGCCAGGGAGCTGACCCACATGGCGCAGCAGACCGCTCCCATCTTGCCCACTGCTCCCCTCAGCAGTGTATGTCAGCGGACCTGCCTGCTCTGCTCCCCACTCTGTCTCTGGTGAATCCTCTCACCCCTGCACCTCTGGGCTACACCAAATAAATAAATTCTTAAAAAAACAAAACTGGAGGCTCATTTTTGTTCTTTGCACATCACCTCTCAATCTTGCAGCCCTTATAATTGTATTATCTGTGGAAATGAAATGGCTACAGGACCAAACTCTAATAAGAGCAGATAATAAAAATAATCTGTTTACAAATATTAATATTATACACATGTACCAGAAAAGGAAACCCTTCAAAACGATAGCCCTGGGAAGATGAAGGACATCCAGTGTGTGCTGAATGATCGCACTTGACCCTGACAAGCCACCGTCGCTGGAATTTTGTCAGTGTTCATGAGGGCCTCTGTGCTGGGATCTGAATACACAGCATAAAGAGTTTGCTCATGGGCCTCCCAGGTGGCACAAGCGGTTGAGCACAGCGCTGTGAAGCTGTCTGCAGCCTCTGCAGTGCCGGTTCGATCCCTGCCGGCCTTGGAGCAACCTACGTGGCGAGCAGACCTCTCCTGTCTCACCCGCTGCTCCCCTCAGCAGTATATTTCTATCAGTCTGCCTGTTCTGTTCCCCACTCTGTCTCTGGTGAATCCTCTCACCCTCCTGCACATCTGGCCTATACCCTGGTTCTTGTGTAAATGAATAAATAAATCTTTTAAAAAAAAGAAGAAGTTTGCTCAGCTTGCATTCCCTCTTGAATCACCAAGTGAGATGAATTATCATGGTGAATCAACTGGACCATTCTTACAAATAACACTTTGGCAAAACACTAAAATATGAGGGAGATTCAAAAAATATTGACTGGATTCCTCTATTTGGCTTTGTAGGTGATATATGCATTATGCACCTGCATCCGCTCTATGTTCTTTTTCTTCTTGTTTTGTTTTTTGTGGGACCCTCGCCGGTGGTCGGGGAACGAACCAGTGTTACAGAGGCTGCGGGCAGCCTCGCAGCCCAGCGCGCAAACGCTGCGCCACCAGGGGAGGCGCTCTTTTTTTTTTCTAAAGATTTCTTTTTATTTATGCATACAAGAACTGGGGTGCAGGCCAGAGGTGTGGGGGGTGAGAGGATTCACCAGAGACAGAGCGGGGAGCAGAACAGGTGGATCCACTGAAATGCATAGCTGAGGGGAGCAGCAGGCCAGACAGGAGAGGTCTGCTGCACCATGTGGGTCAGCTCCCTGGCCAGGGATTGAACTCAGGCCTCAGTGGCTCTAGATAGCATTGAGACTTTAACCCCTGTGCCACCAGGGAGGACCCTCTCCTTGTTTTGGAAGTGAGTGCCTTTTGGTTCTAAGCCTAGATTTGATACTAAGTTGAATGTCCCATGTAGCACATGGTTCCATTCTTGTATTTGGGGAGAGGACACATTTAGATTCAGAAAGTGAATTACTCTACTTCCTGATATTTTGTGGGAATGGAGGAGCACGAGAAACCAGAAGGCCCAAATTCATTGCTTCCCCCCTGGAATGGAGGTATAGGTCCCCCTCTTTGCATTCAGTCTTCCACTCTATACCTATTCCCAGCTCATCTTCCCTCCCCCTGCCCTGCGAGTTGGCCTACAATTTCTACTGCCGCCAACCTATGGAAATCCAGCCACCTGGAACTGTCCTTCTGGGGTTGCAGATAGAACCCAAGGAGCTCCTTTCATCTGTTCAACAAATACAAGTGCCAGGCACATTCATGGCAGTGTACTGAGCCCCAGACCTGCACAGTTCCTACACTCAGCATACTTTGAAGATCCCCTCCAGGTGTTGATCTGGGAAATGAACTAAACAACAAAACAACCACAGGGATCACTGTGATGAGGCCAAAGCACAGATTAAAGAAATTTGACCTGCTGGGAAATTGGATTTAAAATGTCTGTTTTTTGGGGCCTTCCCGGTGGCGCAGCGGTTGAGCGCTGGGTTGTGAAGCTGCCCGCAGCCTCTGTAGCACTGGTTTGATCCCCGGCTGCTCCCAGCCACCGGAGGAGGGTCCCACATGTTGCGCAGATCTCTCCTGCCGCCCGCTGCTCCCCTCAGCAGTGTACTTCATCAGTCTGCCTGCTCTGCTCCCTGCTCTGGCTCTGGTGAATTCTCTCACCCTCCTGAGCTTCTGACTGTACCCAGTGCATGTATAAACAAAACAAACAAACAAACAAACAAACAAATAAATAAATAAATAAAACATGCCTCTATTAAAAAAAAAAAATAAAATGTCTGTCTTTTAACATTGAGATTTAACAGTGAGATCATGGGGATATGTGTAAATGAGAATTAACATGAAATCAGCGTCACCATGGACACTGCAGTTTAAAAGATACTTATTGGGCCTTCTTGGTGGTGCAAGGGGTTAAGTCTCAGCGCTATCAAGCTATCACCAGTCACTGCTGCACGAGTTCAATCCCCAGCCAGGGAACTACCCACATGGCGCAGCAGACCTCTCCTGTCTCCCCGCTGCTCCCCTCAGCACTGTATTTCAGTGGATCCGCCAGTTCTGCTCCCCACTCTGTCTCTGGTGAATCTGTTTACCCCCTACACCTCTGATCTAAACCCCAGCTCTTGTATGCAAAGATAATAAAGCTTTAAAAAATAAAAATAAAATCATCTGGGCCAGTCTTACTCTCCTACATTCAGCATCTATCCTTTAAGTATTGATATATAAGCCATGTGTCTTAGAACAGATGTTTCTCAGAGAATGTTCTGGTACAGATGCACATATGCAGAGATGTGTGTATGTGATCTTTGGGAAGGAAAAATATTCAACCAAAAATTTCATATATTTCACATATGTTTATTACAGACTGGACTTAAATCCCCAGCTGCTTTTCTGAATTAAGCCTATCTAACTAGGTTGAAGACCTACATAGATTCTTGGGTTCAAGGAGGCTTTATAAGAACTTTCTGGGCCTCCCGGTGGCGCAGCGGTTGAACGTTGGGTTGCGAAGCTGCCCGCAGCCTCTGTGGCGCCGGTTCGATCCCCGGCTGCTCCCCGGCCACCAGAGGAGGGTCCCACATGGCGCGCAGACCTCTCCTGCCGCCCGCTGCTCCCCTCAGCAGTGTACTTCGGTCCTTCTGCCTGCTCTGCTCCCCGCTTTGGCTCTGGTGAATTCTCTCACCCTCCCGCGCTTCTGACTGTACCCCGTGCTTGTATAAACAAAACAAACAAACAAATAAATAAATAAAAAATAAAGTTACCAAGTCTTGTTTAAAAAAAAAAAAAAAGAACTTTCTGTGCTTCTCAATACAAATGTGTTTTTGACCAACCTTATCTAGCGTAAGTGTGAAATCTATTGGCTTCATTTTCACTCACAGGAACTGGTTTCAAGTTTGCTATTTCATCCATCCTGTATGTTTCAGTGATTTGGCATCTTGTACAGTGGGAAGATGTTAACACTAGAAATGATGTCTCTCAACCATGGCCACCAAAGTCTTAGTGATTCAGACACCTTTTTAGGGCCAGTTCCTTCTCAAGTATTTTCAGATATACCTACTGGAACATTCCTTCAATATTTCATGGATGTGTTTATCAGGAATTTTGTAGTTACAAGTGACCTTTAAATAGTAAAACTGCTTTCAAGATTTGGGCCAAAAGAAAATTTACAAGCTCATATAATTTAATCATCTGAGTAAAACTGGTCTTGATGTGATTAAAAAAAGTCTTCCTCCATCTGTTTATTCTGCTTCCATTCTCAGGCCCTCTGCTGGGGGACAAGAGCTGCCAGGTGTTTGAGGCTTGGGAGTTATCTTGTGAGAAAGTCTCAATCTCACAAAAGGATCCCCCAGGTACCCTGGGCCTCACCTGCATACTTGCATACCAGGGCTGGCTCATAAGACCCTCCCAAAACAGTCACAGAGGCCAGGGGGATGCTGGATAGTCATGTTATTCTAGGAAGACTGGACCTCAATTCAGTATTCACCCCTGAAGCTGGGGATGGGGTCAACCCGACCAAAAATTAGGCAGTTACTCAAAAGAAGCACTGGCACCTGAGGAAGCTGATGATGAGGGGCACAGCTGTCCAAAACAGAGACAACAGTGGAAGGATAGACACATGGCAAGAGGTATTCTCCTGGGCATTCCTGGTGGCCCAGGGTTTAAATACAGCACTATGAACCTATTGCCAGCCATTGCAGCACAATTTCGAGTTCGATCCCTGACCAGCCAGGTAGCTACCCACATGGAACAGAGCCCGCTGCTTCCCTCAGCAGTGTATTTCAGTAGACCCGCCTGTTATGCTCCGTATTCTATCTCTGGTGAATCCTCTCACCCCACACACATCTGGCTTACGTCCCAGTCCTGTGCAGGGGGCAGCTGGCTGGTCAACCTCCCTAGCCTGCAGGCTGAGCTCAGACCAGTCAGCAAGTTACCATCCTCAGCCTCCAGGCTGTGTTGCGGCCAGCCTATTGGTCGACCTCCTCAGCCTCCCCGATTGAGCTGGGGCCAGCCTGCTCTTAAACCTCCTTGGCCTCCAGGCTAAGCTGGGGCTGTCCTACAGATCGAATACTGCAGCTACAAGACTGAACAGGGGCCACATTGCTGGTCCACCACCTCAGCCTCCAGACTGGGCTCAGCTGCCTAATGGTTGAGCTGGGGCCATCCTGCTGGTCGATCACCTCATCCTCCCTGGCAGAGTTGGGGCTGGCCTGCTGGTTGACCTCCTGAGCCTGAAGGCTGAGCTGCTGCCAACCAGCTAGTTGACCTCCTCGCCTCCAGGCTGACGGGGGCAGGCTGACTGGTCATCCTCCTCAGATGCAGGCTGAGCTGGGGCAGCCCTGCTTTTCAGCCTCCTAGCTGCAGGCTGAGCTGATGCCAGCCATAAAGTCGACCTTCTCAGCCTCCAGGCTGACTGGGGCTGGCTAGCTCGTCAGTCTCCTCAGTCTCCAGGCTTAGCTGTGGCTGGCCAGCTAACGACCTCCTAGGCTTCCCGGGCAGAGCTGGGGCCACCTGCTGGTCAACCTCCCGAACCTGCAGGCTGAATTGATGCCAGCCAGCTACACGACCTCCTCAGCCACCAAGATGACTGGAGCTGGACTTTGTTCAACCTACTCAGTGAACCAGCTGAGGTGTGGGCAGCCTGTTGAACGGTATCCTCAACCTGCAGGCTAGGCTGCGGGCAGCCTGCTGGTCCACCACCTCGGGCTCCCGACTGAACTGTGGCAGGCCTGTTGGTCAACCTCCTCAGCCAAAGAGCTGAGGTGTGGGCACCTACCTGGATGACCTCCTTAATACAAGATGGGCTGCGGGCAGCCTGCTGGTCGACCTCTGCAGCCTCCAGGCTGAACTGTGGCAGGCCTGTTGGTCACTTCCAATGACACCAGGATGGGCTGCAGCCACACTGCTGATCAACCTCCTCAGCCTGGAGGCTGAGGCTTTTGACCAGCATACGGCCACAGATGAGACTGGAGGCACAGGGGTCGACAAGCAACTGGCCTCAGCTGTGCCTGGAGGTTAATGGAGTTGACCAGCAGCCGGCCCCAGTTAAGACTGAGGATAAGTGGTTTAGAGCAGCCGGTCACAGCACAGCATGGAGAATGAGTGGTTGAACAGTAGACGGCCAATGCTCAGCCAGAGGCTTAGGGGGTCCACCAGCAGATGGCAAAAGCTGAGCCTGGAGGTTCAAGGGGTTGACAGGCAGCCAGCACTAGGTCACCCTGGAAGCGGAGGGGGTCAACCTGCAGGCCGCCCCCTCCAGCCTGGAGGCTGAGGAGGTCGACCAGCAGACTGGCCACAGCCCAGACTGGAGACTGAGGAAGAAGACCTGCAGGCCGAACCCAGCCCAGCCTAGGTACTGAGGAGGTTGACATGCAGGCTGGTACCGGCCAGCCTAGGGGCTGAGGAGGTCAACCTGCTGGCTGGCCCCAGCCCAGGACGGGTGCTGAGGAGGTAGACCTGCAGGCTGGCCACAGCACAGCCTGGGGGCTGAGGAGGTCGTCCTGCAGTCCATCCCCAGCCTAACCTGGGCAGAGGAGATCACCCTGCAGGCCGGCACCAGCCCAGCCTGGGGACTGAGGAGGTCCACCTGCAGGCCAGCCCCAGCTAGCCTGAGGGCTGAGGAGGTCGACCTGTAGGTCGTCCCCAGCCCAGCCTGGGGGTTGAGGATGTCCACTTGCCGGCCAACTCCAGCCAGCCTTTGGGCTTAGGAGGTGGTCTTTTAGGCTGGCCCCAGCCACCCTGGGGGCTGACGATGTTGACCTGCAGGCCGGCCCCAGGCCAGCCTGGGGGTGGGGTGGGGGGTTGGGGGGGCGGGGGGGACTCCCCCCCCCCCGCCGCTGTGGAGGTCGACCAGCAGGCTGTCCCCAATAGTTGCCGCCTAAGGAGGTTGACCAGTTGCAGGTTCCTGTCAGCCTCCAAACTGAGGGGTTCGACAAGCAGCTGTGCCAGAGCTGCCTGGAGGCTGAACACTCCTGCAGCCAGACCCAGCTTAGCCTCGAAGCTGAGTGTGTCAACAGGCAGCCATCCCCATTTCAGCCTTGAGGCTGAGTATATTGAGTGGCCAGTCAGAAATAGCTCAGTCTGGGCTGTGGGTGTGGATGCAGCTCAGGCTAGAGACCAGTAGGGTTGAACATAGGACTAGAAGCTCATTCTGGAGGCTAATGGGGTACCAGCATCCCATCCCAGTTCAGCCTGGAGGCTGAGAGGGTGGTCTAGCCGCTGGCTCCAGCTCAGCCTAGTAGGTCGAAAAGCAGCTGGGCCCAGCTCAACATGGAGGTTGAGGGATTCAACCAGCAGCTGGGCCCAGATAAGCCTGTAGCCTGAGGGTGTTGACCACCAGCTGGCCCCATGTCAGACTTGGCTGAGGGTGTCGAGTGGTAGGCCAGAATCTGAGGCGTCGAGTGCCGGTCGAAGTGGCTCAGGCTACAGCCAGATAGGGTAAACCAGAGGACTGCCAAGCTTAGCCTGGAGGCTAATGTTGTAGACCAGCAGCCAATCCCAGCTCAGCCTGCAGGCTTGGGTTTGAATGGCAGCCAGCCCCAGCTCAGCCTGGAAGCTGAAGGGTTCGATTGGCGCCCAGGCCCAACTCACCCTGTAGGCTGAGTGGCTTGAGTGGTAGCCGGCCCCAACTAAACCTGAAGCATGAAGGAGTCGACCAGCAGCTAGGCCCAATCAGCCTGGAGGCAGAGGGGTTGGACCAGCTGCCAGGTCCCAATACAACCTTGAGGCTGAGGGGGTCACCAGCCTGCTCAGCCTGGAGGCTGAGGTTTTGGAGCAGTAGGCAGGCCCCAGCTTATCTAGGAGGCCGAGGGGTTTTATGGTCAGGCAGGCCCCACTTCTGCTGGGAGGCTGAGCGGGTCAAGTTGCAGGCCAGCCCCAGATCAGCCTGGAGGCTGAGGAGGTCCACCAGCAGGAGGACCCAGCCTAGCCTGGAGGTTTTGAAGGTCTACAAGCAGGCTTGCCGCAGTCCACCCTGTAGGCTGAGTTGGTCGTTCAGCAGTCCATCCCCATCTCGGCCGAGAGGATTGGAGGTAGACCAGCAGGCCATCCCCAGGAAAGCCTGTAGTGTAATGAGGTTGACAAACAGGCCTTTCCTTGTTGCCCTCCTCACTGGCTGTAGTGGGGCCAGCCTGCTGGTCTCTCCTAGGCTCCAGAATGGGCTAGATCTCACTGCTGTTCGACCTCCTCAGCTTCTAGGCTTACTGGGGCGCTCCTGCTGGTCAGTCTCCCCATCCTCCAGGCTGTGCTCAGACCGGCCAGCGGACTGAATTCTTCAGAGTCCTGGCTAAGCTGGGCCAGCCTGCTGGTGGACCTCCTTACCCTGCAGGCTGAGCTGGGCCAGACTGCAGGTTACCTCCTCAACCTCCAGGCTTACTTGGGGCCATCCTGCTGGTCGACTTCTTCACCTCTGTCCTACACCAATTTCTTGTATGCATAAATAAATAAATCTTAAAAAAAAAAGTTCATGGTGAAGATTTCCACAAAGCATGAACGGTCTGGAAGATATTAAGGGCAAAAATAATCCATGCAACATGTTAATTTTAGTTACCAAAATCCAGCAATTAATAACATACCACTATATCCATCATATTTACGATCAGTGAGAGAGAAGCGGTCAGCTCAGGAGCTAACAACACAGGGACTGATTACAGCAGAGAAAAGACCAGGAAACAAAATGAAAAAACAGGGAAGGAAAAATAAACAATAAGAGGTGATAAGCCAGGGAGCAAATGGTCCTTCCAGAAATGTAAACAATAAGATGTGATCAGCTAGTGAGCAAATTGTCCTTCCCAAAAGCCAACCCTGAACAAAGTTCAGGATGTTTACAAGCGAAAGTAGCAGTTCTGGTGGCAAATGTTGTGTTCTGAGCTTTTGCCCACAATTACAAAATAAAAGCAGCAGCTCTGGAAATCACTGGTTTCATGAAGGCAATTTAGGAAATTCTTAACAGACCGTGCGTTGAATAGCTTTAAGACAATAAGGAACTGTTAATAGTAAGACAGGATAGGTTTGCTGCACCATGTGGGTTAGCTTCTGGCCAGGGATTGAACTCAGGCAGCTGCAGTGTGTGGCAATAGCTTGATAGCCCTGAGACTTTAACCCGGTGCCACCAGCGAGGTCCCAAACTCAAAGTTTCAGTTGCAAATATTCTGACAGTACCCTGAAACTATGTCTGAAACTATCTGCTCATATGCATTTTATTTTTTAATTTTTTCCTAAGATTTATTTACTTATACATACAAGAACTGGGGTATAGGCTAGAGGTGAAGGGTTGAGAGGATTCACCAGAGACAGAGTGGGGAGCAGAACAGACAGATCTACTGAAATACACTGCTGAGGGGAGCAGCGAGCAAGGCAGGAGAGGTCTGCTGTCCATGTGGATCAGCCCCCTGGCCAGGCATCAAACTCATGCTGCATTGGCTGCTGATACCTTCATAGTGCTGAGACTTAACCCCTTGCACCACCAGGGAGGCCCCTCTTATGCATTTTAACAACCTTAATCTAAAAAAAGATGGGGCCTCCCTGGTGGTGCAAGGGGTTAAGACACAGCTCTATGGAGCTATCCACAGCCACTGCAGCATAAGTTCAATACCCAGCCAGGGAGCTGACCCACAATGCTCAGCAGACCTCTCCTGTCTCACCCACTGCTCTCCTCCACAGTGTGTTTCAGTCAATCCACCTTTTCTGCTCCCCACTCTGTCTCTGGTGAATCCTCTTACCCCCTACACCTCTGGCCTGTACCCAAGTTCTTGTATGCATAAAAATAAATCTCTAAAAACAAAGAGAGAAGATGACATCTGACATACTCTTGGAATTCAGTAGCTATTAAATGAAAATAGAATATTTTATTGCATCCAAAAAATCTACAGGAAAGTGCATTGCATTGTTAATGTTTTGGTCATGAAATGTCTCTTGCATTTAACATGTTACACTATCAAAAGTAAGAAATTGACATTTTTCTGATTTCACCAGTTCCAAAGTTTGAGTTATAATAAACATTTAATAAAATGTGCATATGCAATGTTATGTGGTGGTATTATTGTACACATTGCATAAACTATCAGCTGGTAATATTTACTCCAGTCTAGGTTAAAATTATAATTCTGATGAGGAGGGCTTTGTAGGACAAAACGTGTAAGTAGTACATGTTTTTCATGCCTCCTGCCATTTCTTTGGTCTTCTTTAGATTTTTACTGTTCAATGTACAGTCCATTGGCATTTTGAGCTCAGACAGTGAGTCCAGAGTCAAGAATGGAGTTTCCCACTTCTTGCAAATTCTTGGGCTGTGCCTGGACTTGCTGATCCATTGACCATGCTTTGCAAATTGTGGTTCCTCTAAAGAATGTCCCCTTTGCCTTCATTAAGCAATATTCCTTCTCTCAGGGTTTTCTGTGTTCTTCTTTCTAAAGAATGGGATTTAGGGATTACACAATGATCCCAATCAGAAAAAAAGCTACGTTTGAACATGGCGGTTTTATACTCTTTGTTCTTTACTATCCATAAGTCCTTTCTTCACCAATGACTACTCTTGTTTCAGGGGGAAACAAAAATTACAGAAGGCTATGGCAGCTCACTAGTGACACCTTGGGGCCAGATATTATAATTACAATAGAGGTTAATAGACCTCTGTCAAATGCAATATTTAAAAAATTAACATGGACTTTTTAATTTCAATAGTCTGTATTGTAACACCATTTTTTAAATTTTTTTATTTTTTTTTAAAGATTTATTTATTGGGCCTTCCCTGGTGGCACAGCGGTTGAGCACTGGGTTGCTAGGCTGCCCGCAGCGCCGGTTTGATCCCTGGCCACCGGCAAGGGTCCCACAAAAAAAAAAAAAAAGATTTATTTATTTATGCACACAAGAGCTGGGGTACAGGCCAGAAGTGTGGGGGGTGAGAGGATTCACGAGAGACAGAGTGGGCAGAACAGACAGACTGAATGAAATACACTGCTGAGGAGAGGTCTGCTGTGCCATGTGGGTAGCTCCCTGGCCGGCCAGGGATTGAACTCATGCTGCAGAGGCTGTGGATTGCTTCACAGTGCAGTGCTTAACCCCTTGCGCCACCAGGGAGACCCTAAAATTTTTTACTTTAAAAACAATTAGATTCACATGAGGTTGCTATGAAACATACAGGAAGGTCCTGTATACCTTTCTGTGAAACTTCCTCAATGTTAACATGTTACACTATCAAAAGTAAGAAATTGACATTTTTCTGATTTCACCAGTTATACATGGACACATGTGTGACACTAGCATTTTATCATATCAAGGAAACCACAACAAACCTTTAAGATTCTTTTATTTTTGTGGTTAAATAATACCAAGTTCAATGACCAGCTGGAAATTCCTTTATTTTTTAAATGGATGTTTGATTTACTTATTCATGCATATAAGAACTGGGGTACAGGCCAAAGGTGCAGGAGTTGAGAGGATTCACCAGAGACAGTGGGGAGCAGAACAGGCAGATCCACTGAAATACACTGCTGCAGGGAGCAACAGGGAGACAGGAGAGGTCTGCTGTGCCGTGTGGGTAGCTCCCTGGCTGGGGATCGAACTTATGCTACAGTGACTGTGGACACTTTCACAGAGCTGAGACTTAACCCTTGTGCCACCATGGAGACCCAGGAAATTCCATCTTAGTGTTATGACAAGCGAAATGAATCCAAGTATTCTCAAAATTACAATTTTATTGAGTCAAATATTGCTAAAGGTGTGGTAGAGTGAAATAAAGACTGAACTGAGAACCAGAAAGGTCAGGTTCTGGTCCCTGGCTTGACTCAAGATGACTGAACTACCTTGGACAGACTGTATTAACTTTCTGAGCTTTACTTTCCTCTATAAAATGGGCCAGCGAGGAGGACAGACTAATTAAGATTTCTTTAAAACCAATGATTAGGGCCTCACTCATAGCACAAGGGGTTAAGTCTCAGCACTATGGAGCTATCGGCAGCCACTGCAGCACCAGTTCAATGCCCAGCCAGGGAGGTGATCCACATGGTGCAGCAGACCCTTCCTATCTGCCCGCTGCTCCCCTCAGCAGTGTATTTCAGTCAGTCTGCCTGTTGTGTTCCCCACTCTGTCTCTGGTGAATCCTCTAACCCCCACATCTCTGACCTGTACCCAGTTCTTGTATGCATAAATACATCTTTAAAAAAACAATCATTAAAAGTATGTTCTCCCGTTGGTTCTAAGCTCCTGAGGGCAACCAGATGACCCCAGTAGGGGTCTTACCCCAGCCCCAGCAATAGTGTTGTCCCAGGATACTGTGGAGATGGCCCTGCCTCTGGACGCAGGGGTTTCAGAATGGAAATCTGCATTTTCTACCACCAGATAGGCACTGGCTTGCTTTTCTTTGGTGGAGCCTAGTCCTGAGCCCCTGCCGGGTTCTGAACACTGGCTCTTGTCAAGACCAGAGGCGGACCCAGACAGTAGTGCTACCTCCAATCTCTAGAACACAAGGACCACGGTGGTCTTCTGAGTGCACCAAAGCCGGGGCTCCATACCGTGTGTCAAGGGTCAGCTGCTGTTCCCCAGATTGTGGAGGAGACCCGAGCAGGCGGAAGCCGGCCCACTGCTACCAGTGGCTGTCCTCACCGGCTTTCCCACCAGGGATTCCTCATCTCCCCATGATTGGTGTGGTGATGTCAGGCTTTGAGGAAGCTGGACAACTATGGTCTTGGATGGGTCACCTCTGTGCACTTGAAAATCTGCAGTAGTTCAAGTGAAATGCCAGAGGGAGAGGCAGCAGTTGGACCTTGTGTGATTGGAAGAGAGTAAGTGGCCTCCCTGGTGGTGCAAGGGGCTAAGCACTGTGCTGGAAGAGAGCAAGGTCAGTAGTTACAGAACAGGGAGAAGGAAACTTGTTCATTCATTGCACATGAACTCGAGAGACCCAGGATTTCTGCAGAAAGAGAGGTTTCACAAAGGCAACAGGGAATAAGAACACTCCAAAATCAGATAAGCTTTTTAGAAGTCAGAGTTTAATTCTATTTAAAACAATACTCAAAGGGGTTTAGAGGGTTCAAAGGTTCTTTCTGCCTCCTCTGGCAACATGGCACCTGTGAAAAACATGTGCAAAAGGAGGCAGAAAAATAAAAAACAAACAGCAAGTTACTGGAGTTCACCCCTAACTGCACCCAACTTGCAGAAGGCGGAATCGTGGGTAAGACCCATGTGAGCAGTTTCTCTAAGAGAGACTCGAAGTGAACAGGAAGGCTGGGTGTCTCCATGGAGGGGCCACAACTAAGGGCCAGAGCAGGAACAAGATCATGGCAACTTCTCAGGTGGCTTTTTCCAGCAGCATTTGAAATGTCTCCCCAATGTTCAAAGAACAATCTCCATGGTTGCTGGCTTGTAGTTGCTAACAGCAAAGAGAGTTACAAATCACATTACCTCCAGATTAACCTGGTGGGGGAGGTAAGGGTTAGAGCTCGTTTCTCTGGAATATTTTATATGAGTTATTGAATAAAACTTGGGAACCGGGTGTGGGGTGAGGGGGGAGGTCCATATGTCCAAAGATTTAATATAACATTATAGTCAGGTGCCTGCTGTGATGCCTTCACTTCAACAATATTGAGTGTAGTCATTGCTCAGCCTCTGGGTGTTTCTAAGGTTGGCTAATTCTTCCAGGCTTAACGGTGAACTTTCCGAGCTTTGATATGCTTCACACATGGTGAATATTACAAAAAGGACAACAAACACAGTTCCAGAAACAGCCATTGCGACTGCAAGAGAAAAGGGCATTTGATCCGATAAGAAAGCCACCACAGCAAGTTCCAGCAGCAGGAGGAGAAGACCAATGTAAAAAAACCAGATACTTCTATGAAAATTCTGGTGAAACGGTTCCTCCCACATTGTCACCCACCAGCTCCTTCGGTCATAAGGTTGAAAAGCTGGGCTCATGGTGAGTCTTATCTGCAGAGAGTCCAAGAGAAAAGTCAGGGTCACTTCATGGGAGATGAAGAAGGAATTTCTCCTGCTTTGGCAGCACGTGGCTTTAGTGAGTTCCATTCACTCTAAGCCACTTCATATCCCAAAGATGTCGAACAGGGAGACCAAAAAGGTCACCAGGACATCAGGGATGATAAGTATATATTCATTGGAAGCCTCCCAATAACCTTCATGAAGAGGTCTCAAGATTCTGGAACAAGTCCTGAGACACCAATATTGAATTGGGATATCCTACCCCCCCACCCCACTCCCAGCCCTCGGGTTCCCTGGAAGACTTTTAAGGACTCTGGATACATACTGCTTTTTACTAAATGCCAGAATTCCTTGATGGTTGTACTAGTTCGAGTACAGATGGTAGGCAACACTAGAGCCCAGTCCATTCATTTAGACTTTGAACTCCAGGACAAGGTTGTAAGAGCCATGTTCTCATCTGAAAAAGACCCCTTCTTTTTTTAAAAGATTTTTTTTTTATTTATACCTTAGCTGAGATACAGGTCAGAGGTGCAGGAAGGTGAGAGGATTCACCAGAGACAGAGTGGGGAGCAGAACAGGCAGACAGACCGAAAGCACTGCTGAGGGGAGCAGCAGGCGAGACAGGAGACATCTGCGCGCCATGTGGGAATCAACCTGGCCAGCCAGGAATCGAACTCTCGATGCAGAGGCTGTGGACAGTTTCACAGCGCTGTGCTCAACCTACTGCACCTGGCAGATAGCCTATTTGACCAGCAAATCCTGAGACTGGGCACATTTTGTTACACTTTAAGAAAGATGTAAGAGGCAATATCCCACCACAAGATCAAGTGTTACATTTTGATCTTTATTCATTTTAATCTATTGAGAATTTTTCTACATTGTATGATATAGGATTCTGCATCTTCTCTCAAATGAATTTAAGTATTCTCATACCTCCCCCTTTGCATTAATTTGAAATGCCACCTCACTCACATCAAATAACCTGATTTGCTTGGATATGTTTTGGCTACCTATCTTACATCATCATTGCATTTTCTAAATTGTGCTGTTGAAAGTGTTACCCCATCAACTTGTCTTTCAGAAGTTTTCTGGCATTACCCTCAACACACAGATATGTTGGGTTTTTTAGATATAGGGGAGATCCAGAGGAAATGCAAATTATAGAAAACATCTCAAAGATCACAAATAATGATAACTAGACCTACAGCATTAAGTCTTGATCATTAGTATTTTTGTAAAAACTTCACAAGTTTAATTCAGACAACTTAAACTTACCTAGTTTCCTCTTTAACTTCCTTGTCTGGTGACCTTTGGGTTAAAACCAATAAACTGCTAATCATTTAACATTTCATTTTAGCTTTGAAACATTAACTTCTTATATATGGTTTGACTGACTTATCTTTGCATCACCAGTATAAAGAACAATGGCACACGAGATTTCTGTGTACTGAACACATTTTTAAAATAAATAAATATAGGGCCTCCCCGGTGGCTCAAGGTGTTAAGATGCGACCTATGAAGCTGTCCACAGCCTCTGCAGCATGAGTTCAATGCCCGGCCAGGTAGCTACCCACATGGTGCAGCAGACTTCTCCTGACTCGCCTGCTGCTCCCCTCAGCAGTGTAGTTCAGTCAATCTGCCTGTTCTGCTCCCCACTCTGTCTCTGGTGAATCCTCTCACCCCCTACACCTCTGGCCTGTACCCCAATTCTGGTATGCATAAATAAATAAATATTTTTAAAAATAAATAAAAATATATAGGGGAAAATTTTCTTAGGAAGACATTATATTTCTTAATGCTAAGTCTTCCCTTTCCATAAAAGCTTTTTATTGAGTTCATCTTAATATTCTTCATTAGTTTATGCTTACTTTCCAGTTACTATTTATTGTTCTCATTTTATCTATATATAATATAATTAGTATTATATTATAACTAGGAATTTTATCAGTTCCATTTCTAACTGATAATTACACTATACAGGAAAGACACAAGCCACTGAATTTGTGTGCTAATACTGCTAGTCATTTTAATTCATGAAAATAATTCTGGAACTCTTTAGTGGGAGGTAATGTTTTCTATTTGTAGTCATTTGCACCAAAAAAAAAAATCATTCTTTCAACAGTTATAACATTTTATTATATTAAATCAGTATGAAGTTGTATCTTAATTCTTTAGTCCTTTTTATTTTGCTGTTTTTGCTTCATTTCTATCATGCTATTTTCTTACTGCTTCCCAGGGATTAATCTATTAGTTACCTTTGTCAAAAAAGTAGCTTTTAGGGCCTCCCGGGTGGCGCAGCGGTTGAGTGCTGGGTTGCGAAGCTGCCCGCAGCCTCTGCGGCTCAGGTTCGATCCCCGGCTGCTCCCCGGCCACCGGAGGAGGGTCCCGCATGGCGCACAGACCTCTCCTGCCGCCCGCTGCTCCCCTCAGCAGTGTACTTCGGTCCTTCTGCCTGCTCTGCTCCCCACTCTGGCTCTGGGGAATTCTCTCACCCTCCGGCGCTTCTGACTGTACCCAGTGCTTGTATAAATAAATAAATGAATCTTTAAAAAAAAAGTAGCTTTTATTTTATTTCACTGAGTGGATTTGTAATTTTAGGTTTTCCTAATTGAAGTTCCTCCTCCATTTTCATTGTGTTCACTTTTCTAGTTCCTCAAATTGATTGTTTTATTGTCAGGCTTGCTAAACAAGCAGAAATCCATCATTTTCACTTGGCAAAATGATACCAGAAAGAAAAGTATCATGAGAACAGCAGAGACACTTTATACAAAGCTATGATAAATTTTAGGCTGGATTATATATTTTACACACATAGCAGACAGAGAATTAAGACCTCTACTATATAGAAAAAATGACAAATAAGGAAATAAAAGCAATAGAAGGCCAAACAGAGGGTATAACAAGAAACCTACATTTGAGGAATTGCAATTGTCGGCGAACCTAAAAAGACCTCATCTCACCCAGAATTTTTTTTAAAAAGCATGATTTCTAAATACATCACTACTTCTAAATATGTGTATTTTTAAAATTGTAGCATGCTTTACCTGGTAGGAAATGCAGCTTTTTCACAACAGAAACAAGCAAAGTCCTTCAAGGTGAAAGGCCAAACCCAGCTCTTTGTGCTTTTTTTTATAGGAGATAGGTTCTTGATCAGATCATTGCAATAACGTGGTTCCCATGGAAGACTATTTTCACCCCTCAGCTTAGCTCTCTCTCCATTAATCCAATAATACAAATTGCTGAGAGGCTGAGAAAACTCCTTCAAGAGGAGACTGATGACAAACACTTGTTATATGGTAGTTAATGATCATACACCCACGGGGGAATAAACAACTAAGGAATCATCCTTCTGTTCTCCTGGCTTCACCTGATGATGATTTGGTTAAAATGAGGGGAGGCACCTTCTCAGCCCTAACTCATTTCACACAGGTTTTCTCCATCACTACTGAGCTCAAAAATCTTGGGGGGGGGGTGGGGGGTGCCTCCCTGGTAGCCTAGGTGTTAAGTCTCAGCGTTATCACCTCTATGTCCTGAGTTCTATCCCTGGTCAGGGAGCTGACCCACATGGCGCAGCAGACCTCTCCTGTTTCCCCGCTGCTCCCCTCAGCAGTGTTTCAGTGGATCCACCTGCTCTGCTCCACACTCTGTCTCTGGTGAGTCCTCTCACCCCCCCCCCATACCTCTGGCCTGTACCCCAGTGCTTGTATGCATAAATAATAAATAAATAATCTTGGGACTGCTGTTGAAAGCACAGTTTTGCAGATACTTTCATGGAGGATCAGCTTCCCACAAATACTGCTGGTGAATCAATACCAGCAAATCTTGGAGACACAATGTTTTAAATCATCCATAAACTCTATATGTTATTCATAGTTTCACAGAGGTATAAATGAATAGTGAAAATGCACATATGCAAAATAAAAAACTCAATGAGCTTTTTATTTACTTTTGCTTAGAAGAACTGGGGTATAGGCCAGAGGTGCAGGGGTGAGAGGATTCACCAGAGACAGAGTGGGGAGCAGAACAGGTGAAATACACTGCTGAGGGGAGCAGCAGGTGAGGCAGGAGAGGTCTGTCCCGCCATGTGGGCATCTTTCTGGCGGGCTGGGAATTGAACCCGCGCTGCAGAGGTTGTGGACAGCTTCACAGCGCGGCGCTCAACCTGCTGCGCCACCAGGGAGGCCCAGTAAGTTCACCTTATATTCAGGTTTGTTTCCTGGCCACAAGTTTGCCAAAAGTTGTCTTCCTTAGCATAACAAAAGACACCTTACCACTCCCAACTTTGGGAAATCCCAAGCTTTGTGGGGAGCTGAGTCAGGAACTGCAGATGAACACCAAATACACATGAGAAATACATACTTCGATCATCTGAACAACCTAAGTATGTATTTCCTATAAATCACTGTGTTGCAGATATGGTGTCCCACATGTCTGAAAATACCAAAACAAACAAACAAACAAACAAACAAAAACAACAAGCTATTCTGTATGGCCCCTGCACTGTAGAGTGTCTTCCAAGATCTTGGGACTGCTGTTGAAAGCACAGTTTTGCAGATACTTACAATTGTGGATCATGGCAAAGGTACTCGTTTTGGGTTTTTTTAGATTTATTTATTTATACAACAGCTGGGGTACAGGTCAGAAGTGTGGGAGGGTTAGAGGATTCACCAGAGACAGAGCAGGGAGCAGAACAGGTGGATCCACTGAAATACACTGCTGAGGGGAGCAGTGGGCAAGACAGGAAGAGGTCTGCTGCACCATGTGGGTAGCTCCCTGGCTGGCTGGGGATCAAACTCGTGTAGAGGCTGCGGATAGCTTCACAAGCACTGAGTCTTTAACCCCTGCACCACCAGGGATGCCCTTTTAGTGGAGTTCTAAAGGCATGAGAAGTTGTAAGTTATTTCCAGAGGGAGCAGTGCTACATGAGACAAAGGCCAGGTGAGGGATGCCAGGGACATTGATCAAGGCTGACAGAGGCTGTGTGGTGAGAGAATGAGGTGTCAGAAGGGATGTTTGGGGTCTCAGGGTGGCATGATAGGTTGCGTGGAGAGGGTCACCCCTGTGCACATTGCTATCTGCAGGAGTTGAGGTGAGAGGCTACAGTTGGGTCTCAATGATGGTGGCAAGAACAAAAGTCAGTAGTTGAGGAGCAGGTGGGAGAAACCTGGTCCTTGTGTCTGGGACGTATTTGAGAGAGCAGGACTTCCCCAGGGAGAGATTTCACAGAAATAGGGAAGAATGGTCCCAAATCAGCTCAACTTTTTAAAAGTCAAGGTTTATTCCATTTAAAATGCCCGAGAGACTCTAAAAAGGTCCAAAGACCTAAAAATTTCCAGATTTCAAGTGAGGTCATAGGCAGATGCTGACAGTTTGTCTCTGTCACTAAAGCCTAAATTTCGATCACCTCGATTCTATACTTCCAGGATTCTTCCACTTGGGGAGCCTTGAATTCCTCCGACTTCCGGCGTCCATCCACCAAGGTCACCACACCAACCAGGAGGAGGAAGACAACAGCAGCAGCAACCATTGTCATTGCAACGGAGAACATTTGAACGTCGAGGGAAAACACAGCCATAAGAATGCCAAAAACCAAAACTATTAATCCAGTAATGAGGAAAATGAATCGTTTGCAGAATCTATGTGAGCCCCTTTGGATTATTCTCTGGCACAAGTTCTTCCGAGGGTAAACTTGAGGTGCCAAGATCATGATGTCTGTAGGGATTAGGAGAGAAAATTTAGTTCAGATAAATATAAATCAAAAGGTGGACTAGGAACATGGCTTGTCCATGTGGAAGGGCATTTCTTTTAGACAGTTTGACTTGTTTTTTTTTTTATTTTTAAAGATTTATTTATTTACGCATACAAGAACTGGGGTATAGGCCAGAGGTGTGGGGGGGAGAGGATTCACCAGAGATAGAGTGGGGAGCAGAACAGGCAGACTGTCTGAAATACACTGCTTGAGAGGAGCACTGGGGAGATAGAAGAGGTCTGTTGCGCCATGTGGGTCAGCTCCCTGGCCAGGGATCGAGAGGTGGTGGCGCTGAGACTTAACTTAGCCACCAGGGAGGCCCAAGTTACAAATAGTTTTGTAAATAAAAGTCTGTTGTTAGCAAAAAATAAAACAAGCTGGAGGAATTGATGGAGTTCGGAGCTAATGAAAATAATTTGGTAAAAGAACCCTATGTGGGCCTCCCTGGTGGCGCAGGGGTTAAGACGGAACCTATGAGGCAATCCGCAGCCACTGCAGCACGAGTTCAATTCCCGGCCAGCCAGGGAGAAACCCATATGTCAGGACAGACCTCTCCTGTCTTGCCCGCTGCTCCCTTCAGCAGTGTGCTTTGGTCAATCTGCCTGCTCTGTTCCCCGCTCTGTCTTTGGTGAATCTTCTTCCCCCCCGCATCTCTGGCCTGTACCCCAATTCTTGTATAAAAATAAATAAATCTTAAAAAAAAAAAAAAACTATGTGGTGTTTGCTTGTAACCTAGACAGATTTCTAAGACCAGCAACTACAATGTGACTCCTTTCATCCCCTTACAAGTTGGGAGAACTTCGTTTCTTTTGTTTTTGCCTGTGAAAACTAAGAGAATTGATGCTGAAACTCTTCTCATTGTAGAAGTACTAGTTCTCTGAAAATATGCACTTAAACAAAAGAGCAAAGAAAACAAAGGACAAAAGTATACACTTTCTGTGATTGGAGGTGCAGTTCTTAAAACTTTCCTTAAATTTCTAATAATGTCTTAGTCTGTTGGCTGCTATAGCAAAATACCACAGTCCCAACCTAGAAACAACAGAAATTTGATTGCTCACAATTCTGGAAGTCCAAGAGTAGGAGGGTGCCAGCATGACCCAGGGAGAATTGTCACTGAGTCCTCACCCAGGGAGCAATCTGGAGTGTGTTGTATAAAGGCCCTAATCTCATTTGTGAGGGCTCTACCCACAGGACCTAACACCTCCCCAAGGCCGCCTCCTAACTGCCCCATTGAGGGTTAGAATTCAGTAAGTGAATACCATCATTTTGGGAGTTGGGATTTAACATATGAATGGAGGAACATTCAGACCATAGGTTCTGCCTCTGGTTCCCCAAAATTCATGTCTGTCTAGCATGCAAATTCCATTTATTCATCCTAACTTCCTCAGATGTCCTAACTTGTCCTCATCAACTTAAAGTCTAAAGTCCAAAGTCTTATCTAAATATCTAAATCAGATACTGGGAAGGTTGGAGCAAAGATTTCCCTCAAGCTATGAATTCCTGCCGCAAGAGGCTGCTAATAGCTTCATTGTGCTGACACTTAACCTTTTGCACCACCAGGGAGGCTCACAAGCTAGGTACTTCCAAAACACAATGGTGGGACAGGCAGAGGGCAGATGTCCTCATTCCAAAGGGAGAAATAGAGAGAAGAAAGGGGAAGACAGTTCTCAACTAAGTCCCAAACTCTACAAAGTAAGTTACATTAAATCCTAAGGCTGGAAAATAATCTTCTTCAACTCAATGCTCTGCCCTCTGGGGAAAAGTTCCTTCTTCCTGATACCGGAATTGTCAGGCCTAGTCTCTCAGCCAGGAACGGATCCCAGGCTGCAGGGCAGCACTGAGCCCCAGCCACGAGACCCCCACGGGTTGGTGTCTCACGAAGCCGCAGCAGGGACTTCGCAGACGCTCAGGAGAGCAAGCGAGAAGAGGCAGGTCAGGTTTGTTTAGAAGAAAAAGTTTATTGAGGAGGAAAAGAGCAGAAATAAAGTGGGAGGCCTGGGAGGGGCAAGGAAGCCCAAGTAGAGTCGTGTCTCAGGGAATATATACCTTTTTTCCCTCATTATTCTAAAGCTGCCCCAGTCTCTTTGTGATTGGTGAGTTCTCGGCTGTCTCACTCAATTTGCTACTGAGTGGGGATCTTCACATTCCTTATCTAACAGCTTTCTCTTTCCCCATTAGTTGCATCTTTAAATTTATGGCCCAGTCCTCTGGATGGGCATCCCTGCATTGAAGTTAAACAGCTGCCCTTCTAATGTGACCATAAATTAAACCACTCTCCATTTCTCCAATCTCCGCATCCCTTTACCACCTGAAGGAAACCAGGACCAGCGTTAACAATGTTGTCCTTGGTCCTGGCATGTTTGTTTTTCCTAATGGTATGGGTTACTTTCCCTTGCTTGTCCTTATCTCCGAAGCCTCCCTAAATTTTTCAGAGGTCCCCTCCTGCACTATCCCTAAAACTGCCTAATAACCCTAGCTTGCCCTGTCTCATTCCCAGACCCGCTTGGGCCTCCCTGGTGGCCTAAGTGTTAGGTCTCAGTGCTATCACAGCTGTGACCTGAGTTGGATCCCTGGCCAGGGATCCCACATGGTGCAGCAGACCTCTCCTGTCTCGCCTGCTGCTCCCCTCAGCAGTGTCTTTCAGTCAGTCTGCCTGTTCTGTTCCCCACTCTGTCTCTGGTAAATCTCTCAGCCCCTGCACCTCTGGCCTGCATCCCAGTTCTTCTGTGCAAAAATAAATAAATCTTTTAACAAGTTTTAAAAAGAACATTAACTAGACAAGTACAATTAAAAAAAAAAGCAAAGGGCTTGACAAAAGCCACAGTTGAGGAACTGCAGGGGTCACTAAATCCAAAATGGACATCCCTGACCTCACCCAATAATAATAAAAAAAAGACTTAACACGTGGCTACTTACCCATCCCCACACACATATACCCCGTCTCCTCTTACCTGGGAGAAATGCAGCTCTTTCAGAGCAGAAACAGCCAACATCCTTCAAGGTGAAGCCCCAAACCCAGCTGTGTTCTTTTAACAGGAAATTGGATCTTGATTGGGTCATTGCAATAATGTGGATTCCCACCCATCAGCTGCATTTTCTCCCAATTAAGCCAACGATGTAAGATGGGGACAGGCTGGGGAAACACTTTGCAGGAGAGGCTGTTGCAAACTGTTACCAGGTAGTTATCCCTCATATACCTGTGTGATGGCCTGGCCAGCACTCTTTTCCCCAGCTGCTGATGGTGGTTTCATCTGGCCACTTCTCACAGTTTGGTCCAGATGGGGGAGGCACCTTCTCAGCCCCCATTCGCTTCACAGGGTGAGCATTCCTGGGAGCCTGTCACCTGCTTCCTGAGGCAGGCCATGGGGGTGCACATTCCTCTGCACTCAGGCGCTTCTGAATACCAGCAAAGACCAAGAAACTCTGCTTGAAATCATTTACTACTTCACAGCTTCACGGAGGTCTAGTAAGGTAGCAGACTGCCTATATTCAAAATGTGCAATCATGAGCCTCCCTGGTGGCGCAAAAGGTTAAGTGTCAGCACTATGAAGCTATTAGCAGCCTCTGCGGCACGAATTTCAATCCCCGGAGGTGAGTCACATGGTGGAGGTGACTCACATGGCACAGCAGACCTCTCCTGTCTCCCCGCTGCTCCCCTCAGCAGTGGATTTCAGTAGATCTGCCTGTTCTGCTCCCCACTCTGCCTCTGGGGAATCCTCTCACCCCCCGCCCCCCATCTCTGGCCTACAACCTAGCTCTTGTATGCATAAATAAATAAATAAATAAATAAATAAAGTTCCCTAACCCGCAGACCCATCTCATTACAAACTACTGCCCCCTCTACTAACATTCTGAGGATGAGTTCAAGTTCAAAGCTCTCAATGTTTTATGCATTTGTTCTTCAAGCTTAGACCTACACTTGAAAGTTTATAGGAACTTAATGGCCACAGGATGTGAGGATATATGGATGTCTGAATGGATGAAATGAAAGCTGGTGGGTGAATGGCTGAGTTCCACACAATTTTTGGGACTGTCAATCATTGTCTTTTAGAAGGCTGAGACATCTTTTAAGGACTTGATTTTTTTCTTTAACTTTGATTAAATTCTCTTGAGATATAAAAGCAAGTGTTAATCCATTGAAGATAGTGCAGGACTAAGACACAGAACCTCTGAAATATAAATACCTCTTTTACCATTTTCTCTCAAGGACCATTATACAATGATCACTGGATCCAATATTTTGTGATTCTTTATGTGGCACTAATTTAAGATCCAAGCAGGGACAGGGGACTTCTGATGGTTCATGAAATCCATCAGGGACTCTTGGTGTTGTGAATAACATTAAGTGTAGGCAGAAGAAATAGCAATTTAAAGCTAAGTAAGCAGTGCAGAACCTTCAAATATTTCATTAAAGGCATAAGACTTCTTTGCTCTTAACATCCTTTAATTTGATTGTAAAAGGGGGGCCTCCCTGGTGGCACAAGGGTTTAAGACACAACCTATGAAGCTATCCACAGCGACTGCAGCATGAGTTTGACCCCCGGCCAGGGAGCTGCACACACGGCACAGCAGACCTCTCCTGTCTTGCCCGCTGCTCCCCTCAGCAGTGTATTTCAGTCAATCCATCTGTTCTGTTCCCCACTCTGTCTCTGAATCCTCTCATCCCCCACACCTCTGGCCTGTACCCCAGCTCTTATATGCATAAATAAATCTTTAAAAAAAGTAAAAGGGGCTTTGAGACAATGACTTAGCATCATACAGCATGATCTTTAGTAAAAAGTTTACTAGCTTAAGATCATAGGTACTATCTTAAATATATTCAAGGTACTTAAAAAAATATTATAACTTTCATGCTCATAGCAGTTGTATAGACACTGAAATTCCAGTATTTCTTCAAAACACAAATGCTGCATTTGAGTTTATCCTGCCAGATCTGGGTTTTGTCCATGAAATCTCCAGGGGCTGGAGGCTGGACCCAGAAACCCTGTACTGTCTCCACCCACCCACCAGCCACACCCCTGCACCATTCAGCAGGGGCTTAGCGACAGGTCAGTCACATGGTGGCACTGCAAAATCTTTATTTGGCAAGATTAGGATTAGAAAACCCCATGTCCAGGCCCTGAGAGTTGTCAAGTAGAGAATGACTACATGGTTGTCTGTCTTCTGTAAAACAGGAGACCTAAAGCTTCCCTTTTAAGGGAAGTCGGACCACCTTCCTGCAGAACATAATTCCTGTGGAAAACAAATCAATTAAACCCTTACAACACCTCAAATATGTATTTATTTTTAAATGTCCACGGAGACACAATTATAAATTACCACATGAGAGACCTTCATAATTTAAAGTTAATGGTTTTATTTGTGCCACTAAAAAGCAAAGCCGTCTCAACTCTTCCCAGGTGAGCAGACCAAAGGGTCATTCCCCATGTTTCTGATGCACATGACCTCGGAAAGCAAGCCTCACCTCGGCCTTTCCTGCCCTTACTAGGAATGCAGTACCCAGTCTGAACCCAGTGATAGTCATTCTTGACAATCACCAAAGCGCCCTTAAGCCCACTCTGCTGCTGGTGCAGGGAGCCTGTGATGGCGCACTGGCAAGCTGTGGGGATGTCTGTACAACCCAGAGTAATGAACCCTGTGCAAATAAATGGTTAAGATTATTTTTGTAACCACATACGGTGACAGATGTTAACTACACTCACTGTGGTAACTGTCTTGCATTACATACAGTGAATCATTATGTTGTACACCTGAAATGACTGTCAATCATACCTCAATTTAAAAAAATCAGAAAAGATGAAGTCACATCATTGACATTCAAGTAAAGCCAATATGAAATGCCAAAGGTATACTCAATAGTAAATGTTCTATTTTAATAATAAAAGTACAACCACAGAGAAACACTGTGTATTTCCCCTCTATTATATTAAATACACAGAAGAGCAATTAAAAAATGGATTTACTTCAAACTACTGCTTCTCATACTCAGGAACACACACCAGAATGACTTGTTAGGTTTGAAAATAGGCTCAAGTCCAGGTCTCACGCAGAGGGGGCTGCAAGGGGGTCAAGACTTGGGTAATCCTAAAAGCTCCTCAGGTAGCTCTTACGCGGCTTCCTCCTGGCGGAGTCACTGATTTGAGGCCGACTGCGGCACTTTGGGCTTTTTGGTAGATTGTTTGGGGGTTTGGGCTTTTTTGGCAGATTTATTAGGAGTAGTGAAGAATTTGGCCTCTGGCTTTTTGGGAGTCTGTCTTGGGTCTTTTTTCCCCATTGGAAGATTTCTTTCTTTCCCTGCTTCTTCCTTAATTCTTGGCTTCTTCCCTGGGCCTTTACCCGGAGTTTTGGGCTCTTCAGCTTTTGGGGTGTCTGAAGCAGGGGCAGCCTTTCTCTTTTTCCCTCGAGGTGTGTTGGGACCAGGACTCTTCTTTTGAGATTTCTTTCCTGTGTCCTGTTTTTGCATCTAAGAAAAAGATAAAGTCAGTCCAGGGAGGAAAACTGAAACCAAGTGACAACATAACTCCCAGATTTAGTTTTTATTAGGTAACCCCCCAAAAGGTTCACCCCAGAATAAGCAAAGGAGGAAAGGCTTTTCCTTTTGCCTGGCAGACTCTCTGAAAGGCAGCTGAATTCCACGGGTGACTATGAAAAAGACCCTGGTAGCCTCCGTGGTCCAAAGGAAACCCACCTCTCCCCATGGTGAGGGCAGGGATCAGGAGGACAGCAGGGGGTTCCCAAACTGTGTGTGTAAAAACCAACTGGGGTGTATGTTAGAGTGTGCCCTATTCCTAATTTCATGAGTATTTCCTAATCACTATAAATTCTAAACATTATTTTGAGTAACTTTATACAAATCACTGCAAGGACACATCCCTTCCCCACTTTGGCTTCACCACGAATAACGAAGCTTTCACACGCTACATACCTGACCCTACTTCCGAGGCGGGCTCAAAGGTCACCAACATGTCCGCCACTTTTGACCCACATCAACGCCAGCTTCGCCTCCCACCCAAATGGCCAACACACTCCCTGTGTCTCACAGGGACACAGCTCATGATCAGTATGCTGATCTTTTGTTCATTTCAATCATTAAGAACCTTAATAACATTTGGGGGGGATACTAGGTAGATGGAAAATGTCACTGAAGATTTTAAGGGGAACTGTTAAGATAAAACAAAAAACAGGTAAAGTATAAAACCCAGGACTCCCAGTGCACCTGCACCCAGAGGGGCCTGAGTCCTCAATACAAGGTGAGGCAACCCTCTAGCCTCCTAGGAACCTACACCCCCCTCACTTTCAAGGTGGATGACAGGAATGACACAATGAAAGAGGGCCTCCCCAGTGGCGCAGCGGTTGAGCGCTGGGTTGCGAAGCTGCCCGCAGCCTCTGTGGCGCCAGTTCGATCCCCGGCTGCTCCCCGGCCACCGGAGGAGGGTCCCACATGGCGCGCAGACCTCTCCTGCCGCCCGCTGCTCCCCTCAGCAGTGTACTTCGGTCCTTCTGCCTGCTCTGCTCCCCGCTCTGGTGAATTCTCTCACCCTCCCGCGCTTCTGACTGTACCCAGTGCTCGCATAAATAAATAAGAACTAAAAACTTGGTTCCTTTAAATCACCTCCCTCAAAAGCCATGAAGCCAAATTTCTGTGAGGAACCACTAAGGGCTGGGTGTTGGGAAGGCTTCAGAGGCAGGATCCAGTAGCCAGCAGGGGCCCCAAGGGCCTGCTATGTTTTCTCAGACTGACTAGATGACAGATCCAGGACTCGCCTCAGAAACTGAACCATGGCCCAGTTGTCCACCCTGGCCCTTTCAAAAGGACAGGCCCTGTTTCCCAGCATGATGACTCTGGTCAAGTCTCCCTCCCCCATGTCCCAAGGCATATAAAAGGCTGTGTTTACTCGCTGTCACTTCAACACTTAAAGGGGGGGGGGGTATTGATGCTGTCTTCAGGGCTGGGGCTGACTGGAGCATTTTTCATCGATTATGTCAAAATCTTTATTACAAAAGGTTTCAATTCAATCAGATTTATGCAAACAATGCCGCCCCCTCCAGCCCCTGCCCTGCCCCCTTGCCCACCTCTGCTGTGCCTGCCAGACACAGTGGCCCCTGTATCAACCCGCTGTCAGAACTAAGTATCAGAACTAAGTATTAGTAAACATACCTGCCCATTTTCTTTAGCAGGTGGTTTTCCAATTGGGACCAGTAATGGAATCTCATCTTCTGATTCGTCTTGCACTTTAACTACAGCCTTTCCTTTACCCTTCTTTTTCTTGTCATGCTTTGGGGTCTCTGCCTTCTGGGGCTTAGGGCCCTTCGCCGGAGTACCATTGGTTTTAGGGGTCACCTCAGCTTTAGTAAGGGCCGATGGAGCGGCAGCAGCCTCTTTCATAAGCCGCTTTTTTTGCAGATATTCTTTTCGCCTTTGTTGTTTTCTCGCTTCCTACCAAAAAACCAAACATGAGTAGGGGCTACATGGCATCAACCTGGCACTTGCAGTTCTGGTCATCTGTATGCTCCCTGAAAGGGCCTTGATCTGTGAAGCCTCTGAGGAAACAAACCCTGCCACTAGCACTCTCATCTCAGCTCCATTTTTTTTTAAAAAGATGTATTTATTTATGCATACAAGAACTGGGGTGCAGGGGGTGAGACGCCAGAGACAGAGTGGGGAGCAGAACAGGCAAGTGGTCTGCTGCGTCATGTGGGTAGCTCGCTGGCCAGGGGATATTGAACTTGCACTGTAGAGGCTGTGGACACCTTCATAGTGCTGTGCTTAACCCCTTGTTCACCAGGGAGGCTCTCAACTCCATTTTGTCTGTGTCAAGGTTAAGGGCATTCTATGTGGCTAATTATCAATATTCAGAATCTGCCCATTTGGAGTAGTCATAGATTTTGTTCAAGTCGACCTCATTTACAGATAAATGAAGTATAGTCCTACACTGTCAAGTCTGTGACATGAATTACTGTTCAATAAAGCTATTATTAAAAACATAACAAAAAGGGTTGCAGCGGGTTGGATGCAGTGCTTTAAAGGTATCTGCAGTCTTTGGGCGCCAGTTTGATTGCTGGCCCACCAGGGAGATTCCCACATGGCACAGCAGACCTCTCTTGCCGTGCCCACTGCTCCCCTCAGCAGTGTCTTCGCCCCGTCTGCCTGTTCTGTTCCCCACTCTATCTCTGGTGAATCCTCTCACCCTCCTGCACCTCTGGCCTGTACCCCAGCTCTTGTGTAAAAATAAATAAATCTTGGGCCTCCCCGGTGGCGCAGCGGTTGAGCGCTGGGTTGCGAAGCTGCCCGCAGCCTCGGCAGCGCCGGTTCGATTCCCCAGCTGCTCCCAGGCCACTGGAGGAGGGTCCCACATGGCGTGCAGACCTCTCCTGCCACCCGCTGCTCCCCTCAGCAGTGTACTTCGGTCCTTCTGCCTGCTCTGCCTCCCGCTCTGGCTCTGGTGAATTCTCTCACCCTCCCGCGCCTCTGACCGTACCCAGTGCTTGTATAAATAAATAAATAAATCTTTAAAATAAATAAATAAATAAATAAATCTTTATATAAAAACAAAACCTAACACCTAACAAAAAGCCCCAATCGTTCACAGGTTGCAGGTAAAAGTTAAAGCCATGGCTGGTGCCACCACCAAGTCAGCTCTCACGATAGGCTCCGCTCAGCAGCAGCTGCTGTGCCCCCACAATGTGGTGACAGTAACCCAACTTTGTGTTGAGACTATTTGCTATTTTAACGGCCACGTGGGGAAGTGGGGAATAAGGATGAACAAGGAATTCAAATCCCTGTATTCCCACAGTGCTATCCGCATCGGCCACACTGGGATGCAGGCTCAGGACGTCATCAAAAACATCCTGGCTGTTGCCAAGGGGATTGCACAAAGAGGCCCCTAGTATATCCCCCAGGGTATAGGTGAACAGAAGCTATGGCGAGGGTTTGCTTTGAGTCACCCAGGGAACCTCAAAACTCCTTTCCGTGATCCTTGGCCGAGTGCCCTGAAGACAAAAATGTAAATCCTCCAAACAAAGAATTTTTCTTATCTCAAAATAATTCTACAATGAAATGACCATCCTGAGTCAAAGGCACCAAGGACAGAGGAACTAGCATGTGGAAACCCCCAGGTAAACAGCAAGCTTCTGTAACTGCAGGACCGATCACATGCACTGAAAGCAGAGAGAACAGGAAGGCGCTCCAAACCCAGCGAGGCATCTGTCAGCCCAAGGTAACCAACATTCTGCCTGTAAACAACAATACTTAATGAAAAGGTGCATCTCTACCCACTGCACAGGACCCTTCTAAGGTTAATCAGTCCTTTGAAAAAAATTAATGAAAATTAAAATCACTGGTATGCCCCCCCACCCCCAAAAGTTGACACGTGGCTTGGCTTCTGTGCAGGACCTGCACCAGTCCCTATCTTCACTAACCGAAGGAAATCTGAAGAGGAGTTTTGCTTTTACGACAGGAATGGGAGCCTAGTTCTCTCTTCTCAGGGCTAAGTTTACATCTTTAATTAAGCACACCCAGTATTTAAGTTTACTCACTTTTTTCTTTTGGCTCGGAGTGCGTACTCCTTTGGCTTCACCCTGAACGCTGACAAACGAAGAAAAGATGGGAAGAGAAACCGACCTTTCAGTTTTCACATACAAGAGTTTGACGCTCTCCCACTTCTGAAACAAAGAAGAATAACATGATCACGTGTGCTCTTTTTCTTTTAAATGAATTACCAATGACGCTGCTGCAAGACTGTACCTCCGGCAACTTCTGTGCAAGCCCCTTGGCGACAGCAAGGATGTTTTTGATGACGTGCTGAGCCTGCATCCCAGTGTGGCCGATGCGGATAGCGCTGCAGTCAAAACAATCAGATGAGAAGATTTATAAGAACACTTCATAGCAATGCACAAGCGGGTGTAGGGATGTAAAAAACACACATGCACAATCCCAAAGAGTTTCTAAAACATTAAAATCTTTGGGCCGTGAATGTACTTTATTAATTGTCTTTTGCCTTTTTTTTTTTTTTTAAAAGATTTATTTATTTATTCATACAAGCACTGGGTACAGTCAGAAGCATGGGAGGGTGAGAGAATTCACCATAGCCAGAGCGGGGTGCAGAACAGGCAGACTGATGAAATACACTGCTGAGGGGAGCAGCAGGCAAGACAGGAGAGGTCTGCCACGCCATGTGGGACTCTCGCCATGGCTGGGGATCGAACTGGCACCGAAGAGGCTGCGGGCAACTTCGCAGCCCAGCGCTCAACCGCTGCGCCACTGGGGAGGCCCTATTAATTGATTTTCTTACAAGGTTATTCTCAATAGATGTGAAAGGAGGATGATTATTTTTCGTGTTTCAGACTGCCCTTCTTCTGAACCGGGTCATATCATTAAGAGATAAGCCAGGAGGGTCAGCAAGCCAGGCAGGGGGCGTTTGACCTCTGTGTAATAAACAGGCCACTGCCAAGTCAGCTCTCAAGCTCCTCTGAGGGTAATTACTCCCAAGTGTGGTTCAGAAAGGAACTGCCCCCAAGAGGAGTGCTTGCCACTGTCTCTCAGCATTCCACTGTTCTGACCCAGCTGCCATCTAAAACAAACATTCATCTTCTGTCCAAGAGGAAGCATGGAAGTGCCCATTGCTCAGCCAGTGGATCCATTTGCCCTTGTCAGCCCCCTGCCTTCCTGCCATGGGAGCCAAAATGCAGGGTGACCGTTGGCTAGGCAGTCTCAAAATGAGACTAGTGGGGGCAGGTGGAGGGCTCTGACCGCTGCGTGCCCTTAGCCACCTGCCTACAAGCACACCCTTGGCTTCCCATATGGAAAAATGGCAAGTGGGGAGTGGGAGAGAGGGATATAGAGCAAAAGAGGAAAAACAGTGGGGGAAGAAGGTAGAGAGGGAACAGGGGTGGACTTCTGCACAGGACAGTATATAGACCATTCCCATCACTATACAAGTTCTACTAGACAGCTCCGATCTAGAAAACTGACGTCTAAAGAACAGAGCATGGTTTGAACAGAATGATCTAGCTTTGTTAACATGACCTTATAGAAAAGTTTCTAAAACCATTATTAAATATAAGATTAACCACCCACCTGCAAGAACCACTTTTAGAGATGTTTAGGACAGTTCCACCAATAGATTCATTGATCTCTTTGGATAAATTCTTGGCCAGCAGGTTTACAGGTACTGGAAATCTGCAACACCACACAGACGCTTATATAGCACAGTGTGAAACACCAATAAATGTCACACTACTTATAACTAGTCATTACAAAGTAACATACTTTTTCCTGTGATAGAAATGTCTCCCCAGGTGTGTAGGTAGAAGCCGCCTAATTCTCGCATCAGTGAGGAAGAAGTCAAAACTAGCCAAGAGGCGGCGCTTGGCTTCATAGGCTTTATACTCTGTTTTTAAGGTTCGAAAGGGAATGATCTAGAAGAGGAAGTAAAAACACAAACGTTAGAATCCAAACAAGATTAAAATACCCGAGCAACAACCTCTATTCAGATTTTGCAATGTCCTAGAGTTTAGCAATTACATGACTGCCTAGACCGTGCTCGGCACGAGGCTCAACGCTGGGGATACCGAGACAAGAGAGATGAGACCCAGCCGGAGAAACTACGCCAAGGACTACAAGACAGGGCGCGGAGTGCCCAGTTAAACCCAGAGGCGTGGAGCAACCTTTTGTAAAATCTTCAAGATCTAAAAGTTACTGATGTACATACTGAACTTTTAGGTCAACAGAGCTGAAGAGCTCATCCATAAGGAAGGTAGAGTGTGCCCTACTGAGCAAATGAGAAGTGAATTAAAAAAAGAAAATTTAAACTTAAGCAACTAGGAGAAATACCAGGGAACACAGGAATGTACTACTTATTACTTCAAGTGAGTCACATCTTTGAACTGTCTTGAAAATAGTAACCTGCTCTCTACCTGAGAAACGGTCTTAATTCCATGCTTGTTCAAAAGCTTCCTATAAAAACTTTCCGTTTTTTCAGGAGTTGAATCCGGTTCATCCTTGGTAAATAAGCAAACATCTGCTAAATCTGATCGAATACCATGAGGCAAAGACCTGCAAAACACAAGAGATGGAAACAAGGAAAAAAGCATTGAAGACAAAATGTATGATTATAATCCTCAGAACACACAATAAATTCACTGTCAGTTCAATGAACTTCACTCATGCTATTTAAACCAAGTACTCTGAGAACACTTAAAAATACATCTAATTTTCAATGGTGCAAAGAAGAGACTTAAGAGTCAAGCAAGTCACCACAAATATTGTTAGGCTAGTGTCACTATTTAGGATACAAAAGTTAATATTAAATCAAAGACCCCCAAATAGTGCACGCATAATTTTTATTTTGTAAGTTGTAATATATGTGTACACACTAGACTGTGCCATAACCATCTAGTTTCAACGCAATTGGAGTTTAGAACTTTTAAGTCATAGCAAACTCTGGACTCTATCAACCTGTTAAGAGATGAGACCAACAAATATACGGTGACTATTACGTAGAGTTTCAAAAAGGAAAAAAAGATTTAACACATTTGCTAGAGAAATGCCAAGTTCGAGGCTAAATGGAAAACAGTCCTCAGTTGAGCAGAGAGGGCAGTATAACTCCCCAAATGAGAAGGTAAGAGTGCAGAGCCAGAAAGTGCCAGATATCAACAAAAGGCAGGAAAATATCCCAGAAAACGGGAGGGAGGGGGAAACCTGCCCAAGCAGAGGTGTGGAAGCAAAATTGCATGCGGGATACACAGTCACCTCTGAAGTTATATGGCTGGGGCAGGTGTGCACAATCAGTTGTGAGAAAGGTCTTTCGAACCATTCTCACTCCCACCCCCCTTGGGCAACAGAAAAGAAACAAACTCCCCTACAAACAGCTCTCTTTTGAAGATTATGTGCTTTGACACTCAGGAACTGAGAGACTCCAGAGAGGCAAGATTGCTGGAAAGAAAAGCCAAGCTAACTGGAATCATTTTTTTAATATAACTAAGCCCCAAATATTCAAATATTACACAGGATCTACTTATATTAAAAAAATCACTTTTATTTTTCATCTGCCAAATCTGGTAACTATACGAGAGGGCATCTCAGACTTAAGGTTTCGGGCAATAAGGAAACATAACTGCCAATTTTTCATAAAGCATTCTTTCACTTTTTAATAATTTATAAAGCACAAGTCTTGAGGAATTTGGAACTAATTTGGCAAGGACAGCGATCAGATTCAATGAAAATACAAAGGCTGAGTGATTTATTCTACCTTTCTTCTCCAAAACAAGGTTTTTGGATGCAAAACTGCTTAGGTTAATTTTAAGCACTCCCAATGGCTTTTTAAAGCATGTATATTTGGGCCTCCCCGGTGGCGCAGCGGTTGAGCGCTGGGTTGAGCGCTGGGTTGCGAAGCTGCCCGCGGCCTCTTCGGCGCCGGTTTGATCCCCGGCTGCTTCCCGGCCACCGGAGGAGGGTCCCACATGGCGCGCAGACCTCTCCTGCCGCCCGCTGCTCCCCTCAGCAGTGTACCTCGGTCCTTCTGCCTGCTCTGCTCCCCACTCTGGCTCTGGTGAATTCTCTCACCCTCCCACGCTTCTGACTTTACCCAGTGCATGTATAAACAAAACAAACAAACAAACAAAGAAAGAAAACATGCCTCTATAAAAAAAAAAAAATTAAAGCATGTATATTTATTTCCATTCGAGATTTTACTGGCACATTCTTCCATCAGAACTAAGTTACACAGAATGACCCAGCAGAGAAAAACAGCAAAGGCAGAAGCTCAGAACTTACAATCTGACCCTCAGTTCTTTACTTGGAATTTTCCATAAGACCACCATTAAAAAGAAATTTTCATTCTCATTCAGAAGCAATCCATCAGCATTCTTCCTGGACTTGGTGTGTGTCAACAGAACTTCCACCGCCTTTTTAATCTGCAGGGTAGAGATACACAAATCAGTCCAACCTCAACCTAATTTCGCATTTGCTCCTCCCAACACCTTCTTTCCGTTTAATTTCTTTCTTTTTTTTTTTGCTATTTTTTGCCACTTTTATTTATTTTTTTAAAATAAATTTTATTTTTATATTCCCCATACAATTGCAACCCCCTTATTTTGACCCCAGTCCCTCCCCTCCCGGCCCCCCACTCCCCATTGAGTGTCTCTGGTTCATAGTTGTTTGTTGATTTTGATTTTTACTTTATTATAGTTATTCTTTTTCCTGGACCCTTATTTAAGTTTTCTAGATTCCTGCTATGAGTGAGACCATCCGGTATTTTTCTTTTTCTTTCTGGCTTATTTCGCTGAGCAGGATCCCTTCCAGCTCCATCCATGTTGCTGCAAATTGCATGGGTTTATCTTTTTTGAATGCTGAGTAATATTCCATGCCGTTTAATTTCTTAACGGGCAACCTCCACCACCCTATCAGAACCCTGCAATTCGCAATTCGGGTCATCAGAAGCTGTTTTCTGGAACCCTCTTCGTCCACTGAAAAGCGTCTCTACATAAAACACTGGTCTCGATGGCAACGTGCTGGCCTCGCGCGCAACCACCACAGCGGAAACCCCAGGAAAAGCGCAATCCACGAGGCGAGTAACCGGCGTTTACGGCGCCCGGACCGAGAGGGGGGCGTCCCGCACCACCCCGGCCCCCCGGAGGGCCGCAGCGCCCACGCGGGGATCACAGGAGCCTGCAAATAAGGCGACTTCGCCAGCACCCAAAGGCACCCCAAGTTACGGTTGCAGCCCGCTGCAAGCGTCAGGCCGCAGGCCTGCGGGAAGCGGGCGCCTACGGCCGGCGGCAGCAGCCGGCGGCCTGCGCTCCCCCGCAGGGGACCCCCCCAAAGCCCGGGGCGCCCCCTGAGGCGCGGGGCCCACGCCCGGGCCGGGCCGCGCACCCCGCGCCTCCCCGGGCCGCGGCCCCCCGCTTCCCAAGCCGCAGGGGCCACCCACCTGCTCTTCGTCCAGCTGCTCCAGCGCCGTCGGGGCCTCTGGAGTCGACGCTGCGGCTGCGGTTGAGGCGGCGGGAGCGGTCGAGGCCGCGGCCTCCATGTCGCCCTCACCTCGTGCACACGCGCGTGCAGAGCCCCGCAGCTGGAGGCCTGTGCGCACGCGCAGCCGCGGCCGGAAGTCGGGCGGCGGCGCTACGTCACTTCCTGGCGGACGGGGCGGGGCGCGGCGCCCTGGCGCTTTGGCGCGCGCGGACGAACTGCTCGGGCGGCGGGTGCCGGAGCCCGGTCCCTGAGGCGACGCTTCTCCCGCGGGCTCCCCGCTTCCGTGAGACGCGACCCCTCTCCCGCGCTCGCCCTCGGGAGAAATGGAGCTGGCGCCTGGAGGCGGGAGAGGAGGCCCGGCCGCGCTCCCTGGGGCCGGCCGCCCGGGGAGAGCGAGAGCCCCGGGCCTCCGCCACCTGCCGGGACCCCCAGCGGCCCAGCGCGGCGCCGAACCCCAGCGTGGAGGCAGCTCCACCGCCTCGGACGGATTCCGTGAAATTCTAACGCCGGGAAACAGCCGGCGCCGGCTCCGCGGCGTGGGGCCCCGAACCCCGAGCCGAACCCCGAGCTGGAGCCGGTCCCGCCTGGGCTTCGCGTCTCAGGCAGGTAAGGGGGGGAGGGGCCGCCTCCCACATCCCGGGAGCTGACGTCGGTTAGCCTGCCCCTCCCAGAACTTTCCAGACGGGTTCCAGTTACACTGATGAGAAAAAATATTATTGAGCAAATGAATATAATAAAGAGTCCAGCAGAACTTCCAGCCCAGGTGCAATGAACATCCAGTGCAGGCGTAATCAACAAGTTTGCTGACTTACGGCTCCTTCCCTTTCAAGATTCCTGGCCAGGGCCTCAGCGCTCTTATCTACAAGGCCGGGCAGCCAACCAGCTGGTCTCTTTCTCCAAGGCCAGCCCGGGATGCCTGCATCTTTCCCCCCTTGCCTTGCCCCCTTGTCTGGGGACTTTGCTGCAAATGGTTTTGTCTGCTGAAAAGCGATGCTATCCATGTAACAGATATGGACACAGTTGTGTATAAAAGGAACCCCTGGTCTTTAAACCGGTGCTCAGACCTTGTGGGATTACCCAGGTCTGGGACCTCAAGCATGAGTAATAAAGCTCCTCCTGACCTCACCATTCCTGAGGTACCGCTTGTTCTCCCTCTGCCTGGGTAAAGGGCTAGAACTTGTTTCTACAACAACACGTTTTTCTCTTTTCACAGGTTTGGGTTTCCAGTTCGTCGTTTTCTTTCTTTGAACACATCTAGTAGTTTGGCGTGCCGCTTCTTGCCTCTTCTCTCAGTGACTCCGAGGTTGCTCCAGTGCTGCCTCCTTTCCACGATGGCCTTCCACCCTGGGGACCGAAGGCCGGAAATTTAGGAGCTTTTTGATGGACGTTCCAGGGGCTTCTAGCCTTTTTTTGTGAGTAGTTATAAAGGTTTTTGAAAAATGGGAAAATGGGAGTAGGCAGCCTTTTCTGTCCGTTGTTTTCGGAGGTGCCCCCTTCCTTGTCGCCAGAGCCGGGCAGCAGAGCCTGGCTCTGCTGAGCTCCAATGACTGTCCTTCATCAGTCTGGAGGAAAGCATTATCTTAAGTCTTTGGCTCCTGCTTCCACTTGTCCATTCTAGAATCTACTGTTAAGGTGGAATTCCTTCTAGAGCAATGTTATAAATTATAGCTTTGGGCTTCTGGTGTCACTGTTTTCTAGCTGTTTTCTAGTATTCTGAAAAGAGGTTTGGCACTGTCAGAGCTCTGACTCCTGAATTCAGGGCCAAGGAGACAACATGACTTGAGGAGAGACAGCAGCAGGTGTTTGGAAGCAGTCTCTGGACTACGGATGGGAGGGGAGAAACAGGGCTGAGGCTAGGACGATGGATTAAGGAATTTGTTCTCTATCAAGCTGAGGATTTGTATTTTGGAGAAATCATACAGATACGTTTTTCAGCTGGTGGTGGGAAGAGGAGGTAGTGGCGAATTGTGCTTTAGAAAAGTTAATCTGAACATTTTAAAGCTGAGTCACACACAAATTGTGACACTAGTGATGGAACTTCATTTCCTTCCCCGAGCACAGTCTGGACGTAGCGACTTGCTTCCATGGAATAGAATACAGCAGAAGTGACAGGCCAGCACATCTAAGGGTGGGTTCTAAAAAGACCAGTAGTTTCCATCTCAAGTACTCCCTTCCTCCCTCTTACTGAGGCGGTCTGCCAGCCACCTTTGGACGAGCTTGACAGGGGAGCCTTCCTCAGCGGAACCCTGAGATGCCTGTGGACCCACGAGACCTGAGCAAGAATCATCAGGCTGCACTGTGCCCAGATTCCTGCCCCACAAAAACTGTGAGATAATTTTTTTTTTATCTTTAACCACTAAATTTGCGATAATTTGTTTTCCAATGATAGATAATAGGAAATTGTAGACCTTCCATCTTTAAATCCATCAACTGTGTTCACTTAGAATTCCTATAAGAATCTGATACCTAACAAGTCCCACCATAAACTCATATTCCCTTTAAACACACTTCTTCTATGCTTTGTCATTGGCATCTGCCAACTGCCTAGTTGCACAAGCCAGAACTTGGGAACCATCCTTAACTCTTTTTCCTCATCTCCTAAATGTGTTCAGTAGTAAAGCCTTCTTTGGGTACACACAGGCTTGCCTGGCATATGGTGATCACATACTGAATCAGCACATCCCTGTCTGCCTCCTTGAGATTCTACTCTGCTTTCCTCTTTCGGTAGCTGTCTTTCTACTTCGTACGTGCACTTGTTAAGAGAGAGTGTCATACTGCTGCTGCTCCCCTATTTTCCCCCCTTTCCTTCTTCTCTACCTTTTGGTCTTTTCTATAGGTCTCGTAGAGTGATTTCAGTTCCTGCCGGTTCCTTACAGTCTGGTTCCAGTCACTATTTCTGTTCCCCTGAAGTCAGTAGTGACATACTTTTAACAAAGTCTAGTAACTTTTCAAAAAATCCTCATTCTGGGCCTCCCCGGTGGCGCAGCGGTTGAGCGCTGGGCTGCGAAGCTGCCTACAGCCTCTGCAGCGCCACTTTGATCCCCGGCCACTGACGAGGGTCCCACATGGCGCGCAGACCTCTCCTGCCGCCCGCTGCTCCCCTCAGCAGTGTACTTCGGTCCTTCTGCCTGTTCTGCTCCCTGCTCTGGCTCTGGTGAATTCTCTCACCTTCCCGTGCTTCTGACTGTAACCAGTGCTTGTATAAATAAATAAATAAAATTAAAAAAAAAATCCTCATTCAGCTTTGCCTGTTGAGTTTGAAACCATTCTCATGATTCAGTGAAATTTCTGAAGGCATTTATCCTAAGTTTCTGTGCCTACTATTAAAGCCAGATTAGCAATTCTGAGCACCTGCTTTAAATCTGGGCTCTGCCTTTGCAGAGATGTACTCCCTTTATTCTAGTGTTAAACTTTTGGATTTACGTTAGAAAACATCTTTTCTCTGCCAATTAAGCTTTTAGAACAAATCCTTATTCTCTCCAGTAGTGTGAGTAAATATTTTATGCATGAATTAAATAACTTAATATTTTAAAGCTATCAATTCTTTTTAGAACTTTTAAAATCAAGATACTTTGGGTATGCATATTGTTAGATTACATTATATGTACCTATTTGTTTTTTATTCACTAAAAGTAATTAATTTTTAAAATGAAACACAGTAATTGACAGCCAAAATAAAGGAGAGTGAGTTAAACAAAACATAAATGTAATATAAGTATCCTGAAATATGTGAATTATGTTTTGGAAATTAATATGCAATATAACATTTTGGGAATGAATCAGGGTGGACATATTAATAGAAAATTGTTCATTTTTGTGATATAATGGTATATTTTCTAAAGAAATAAATATGGTGAGATTGCTTTTGTTTTAAGTAATTTGTATAGTAATTGTATAGTTATTTGTCCAGTCCTTTCAGAGGATTATAGTTTTTCAATTAAGTGAAACAACAGCTGAAACTCAATATAATCACAATAAAGTATGTGATTACCCTCTGGCTAAACTATTACCAATAGATTTTTATTTCTAGTAGTCTGACTCTTAAACCAGAGTTTGCTTGCCTTAAACATGCACATTGGGCTCCTATAAATCAAAATTTTTTGGCTTATTCATGATGTATTTGGGCATGATTATTTTGTTAAAGTACAATTTTTGATATGAACCGTGAGTGATGGGAAAATGTGAAACACTAAATGTGACCTAATGCACATGGAGAAGATAAATATTTTGTCTAGTTTTGAACAGAAGGGCTGTATATCAATTACTTGGATGACAAGATAATACTCATCAGCTACAGGTTTTTTTCTTATTTTAGGTCCTCATTCCTAACAAAAGACAGGAAAATTTCATGCAAGTAATTTGGACGTACACAGCCATCAGAAAGAATTTAAGGATATATTCTGATAACAGAAATTTCACTTTAAGACTAACACGTTGAATTTAAGAGGGCAGATAAAAATGACAAAAAGATGTCATGGCAGTGTTTCCACATTCTTCTTATAGAGTGGCCATAAAGGCTTTAACCTTGTTGCTAAAGAGGCTAAAGAAACATGTTTTCTTGAATCTCTTGTATTTTTTTTTTTTTAAAGATTTATTTATTTATGCATACAAGAGCTGGGGTACAGGCTAGAGGTGCAGAGGGTGAGAGGATTCACCAGAGACAGAATGGGAAATAGAACAGGCAGATTAACTGAAGTACACTGAGGGGAGCAGTGGGCGAGGCAGGAGAGGTCTGCTGTGCCATGTGGGTTGCTCCCTGGCCAGCTGGGAATCGAACTTGTGCATCAGAGACTGTGGATAGCTTCATAGGTTGCGTCTTAACCCCTTGTGCCACCAGGGAGGCCCAGTCTTGAATCTCTTATTTCACAGGACCAGAGACTAGTTTTTCTTTAAGATCGTAATTTTAAATTAGGATAACTTTAAAATTCATCTGTTATTTTATTAGCATTTATTTTAGGTTGGGAGATGTAGTACATAGTTACTGCAAATCTATAGTATCCAAAGTATTGATGTTATTTTTTATTTAAGATACATAAAGACCTTGTCTCTGATTCCATGAGCCATGAGGTATAAGATTTTCTGTGGTAATTCTTCTGTCCACTGCAGTATAGTGCCTATGTGGTTTGATGCCCAAACACATTAGGTTGTTTTTTCAACAGACAGAATGTTTGAAGAGCAGGGAAATGTGTAGAAATGTGTTGATTGAAGAGTAGAAAAGTGTGGTTTATTACCAGAAAATGTCATCAGCCATTTATTTAGAACTTTATAGAGTGAACCTGTTTTGATAGCAAGCTTTCCTCACAAATTATAAGCTAAGACTCATTTAATGTCAAATACCTAGAGACTGATTATCTTGATTTAAGAAAGACTGATTATCTTGAGTTAGAATGAATTCCAACTCATGGAGTAAGAGACAGGTATGCAGGAATGTTTTGCTGCCATTTATTTCATTGACCACTGTGTGTACTACCTGTTTGTCAATTTCTTCTTATTCTCACACAGAAAAGAAAGGCAACTACTATTTGGTCTCTTGATCATTATTAGAAATACTAAATAGAGATGCTTAGTGCTGATAGAATCATTGCTTTTCCACAGCTGTTCCACACACAGAATAAAACCACATACTGTGATAGCTATTTATTATTAAGCTTCTCTAACTTACTGTAGGGGTTGCTGATGTGTTATACATGGTACAAAGGCCTTGCATAATATAACCTCATAACACATTTATAAAATCCCTTATACCACAGATGTTATTGATTCCACCCAATCCACCAGATCTGCTATTAGGTGGTCCTAAAACTTGATATAAAAACAGGACTGTACAACACTGAATAGGGTTATAAATAAACAGACCAATCCTTCAAAAGGGAAGATGACAATTTTTATTGTTATTACAAAAGCAAATTTTTTAACTTCAGTCATTTGAATAATTGCAAGAGCAGACTAAGGGCTTAATCCTCACACAGGCACCAAGTCAGGCACAGTAGGTAGCTACAAATCATAAGAAAAAGGCTTCTTTACCTTGGGTTCCCATAATTCCTATTGAGAGCATTCTGCCATGCTTTGGAATTAAGTTTTAAAAAAACAAATCAAACCTAGTCAATTCCCTTTGTTTTTTTTTTTTTTAAAAATGAGAGCTAGGTATTAACCTGCTGTTTAGCAAAAACTAGTCACTAGATCCTGGCTTGAGAGATCCACATTTCCTTTAGAACCAACAGAAGAAACTAACTGGTATCAATTTCTGAGAGCTCAATGTGAGTCCTTGAAATGCAGACCTTCCAGGCTCAGACCTGTTTCACCTAATGCATGTGGATGATCACCTGAGCACAGGAGCTCTGGCTCCAGCACAAACTCTTCCCGGGCAGCAGGAAAGGAGGTAGCAGGGACTTGGGCTGACATCTGAAGCACTACACTAATGTGCCTGGCAGAGGAGAACCTCAGGAAGCACAAATGTCATTCTATCTTTGCTGTCCACAAACCTGAGGTTTCCACATTAAGTTCTGAAGGGCACAGTTGGCATGTATGACAAGGCAGAAGAGACAATTATTATCCTAAGGTTGCCTAAGAAATTCTGATTTTCTGCCTGATCAGACATGGTGCCTATCTGCTTTTCCCTTATATTGGAGAACATAAAGGCTCTAATCTCCATTCCCACATCTCCAGGCCCTTACAACATTCTTTAGTAAACAATTTGGCTAGCATATGACTGTTTCAAGGAAGCTTAGGATTAGAGGTATGTGAAGTGTATTTATTGAAGGGAAGACGCAGTATGTGCTAGGGTATTGAAAATCAAGATTATTCTAGAGCCAAAACCATCACAAGCTGAACCAAATCCACCCAGTCTTAATTCTGGAAGTAAATTGGTTCAAATGGAGTCCACTGAGCTACTACAGGAAAATAAATACTTCTATTCCACTTATTATGAAATCTAATATAACCAGCTAACTGCTGAATTTAAACTTAATGTCTTTTCAAGTTGTACATAAGTAATTACATTTAGTAAGTTGTTGCCATGGCAAGATCTCTTAAGAAACAAGATCATGAATGTATTAGATGGCATCTGCTAGAGTCACTGAAAAAATTAGCTGGAAGACATAAAAGCCATAATATTTAGAGACAGAAAATTGTCCCCAAATCCTGTTGATTGCTATCTACCTTACATATGTCTGTGAGAGGATTAATGGCACACTTTATTCTGATAAGGTAGGCCAACACTGAATATGACATTTAATCATTCTACAGTCAAAGCTAAAGAGCTGTGATTTTCACAAAGGGCTTCAAGGTTGAAGGTAGCCAGATGTTAAGAGCTATTATAAAAACTTGATCTGTTCCTTGACTACCTTAGTTCTCTACCCAAAGCAATGAAGCTATCATCCATGAAGCAGCAGTCCATGAGGAAGTCCATGCCAATGAGGGAAGGCTCTAGAATGCTGTCATGTGGAATAGTCATCAAAAGACATGGAAGAATTAGTCATAACTAGTATTCCTGAAGATTGCCAGGGAGTCTGGTTGATTTTTTTCAAGTTCATCATGGGAGCAGTTTTGCCCATCAGTTCACCTTTTTCTTGGGTTGCAAAACTGCACCTTGTTCAAAGACCCAAAATATCTGCAACTTCAGCTGAGAGGATGCCAGTAATTGTTCAGTTAATTACATTCAAAGTCCATCCCACATTGTAAAAGCAGTTCTTATAGTTTATGTGAACAGATAATTATGAATTTCGTTACAGTGAACATATATAAAGCTTTTCCATTAAATTACTACATATTTTGAGACTTTCAATTCAAAACAGAGACATATACATAGGCTTACTTCATCAAGAACTCTTCACTACATGTCACTTCATGCCATGGCAGTACAGCTTACACCCAACTCTTTTGGTTTGATTTTACATAGATTTTCACTGGATAAGTTTGTTTTGCAATTTTAAAACCAGGAAATAGCCCCTCATGCACGCTAAAACATAAAGGTTTAAATTGGCAAATATGCCACTACCTTTAAATTCAGTTAATTAAAAAAACTAACAGTATGAAAATTATATAAAGAATATTAATTTGAAAGATGCAAAGAAAATTCTGATCTTAATATCTGTGCTAAGCTAAAAGTACTGGGGGAAAATGTTTTTGATATATAATATCCTAAATATGAAGCCAATTACCATATTTTTGCATTGTCCACCATATAAATACACTTGCCCTTGAAGACAACAAAAATGACAGCATAGCAATTCACTGCTTTTTAAAGGGCTAACGTCTCTACATACTGCCAATTCAGGTCAGGTATATTATTTCCTCGTTCACATCACTGGCCAGTACATCTAACTCTTGACTTTAAAATGCATCCACTTTGAGAGAGAATACATACCAAAGAACCTAAAAGCCCAGAACATAGTGTTGGTTAATTTAACAATGAGACTTCTTTTAAAATAATCTATTTCCACAGATGTGCAAGAAGCCAAGGAACTTTAATTTTACAATTACATTTGTGTTACCTTTTCCCCCCAATCAAGTATGCCCTTCACAATTGATACCCATGTCATTTTACTTAAGTCTTGGCAACGTGCACATAATATTCTCAAAGTGTAATGTTTTAATAGCAAACATAGCTGATTTTTAAAATATGTTCAATCTGAATATGGAAATCTTTGGAAATAATTTCAAGACTTGAGCTTTTAAAGATTCATTAAAGTCCAAGCAATTGCTAGTATTTTTGTTATTAACTTAGAAGCACAAAAAGTTATTAAGTACTGATTAGAGCTCCTCTATTTCCCAGAAAAATAAAAGCCGAGATTTACAGACATAATAAAATTTATTTAAGTTGCATGCAATTTAATAGTCATGAGTATAGTCATAGGAAGGTACAGGACAGTAACTTTGCTCTGTCCCTAAGATGTGGCCGCATTTTTGAAACAAATGGGGATTCTATAGTAAGAAAATAGGACTATGTTTTTTGTTTTGTGACTGGAAACAGTCTGACTAGGCTTTTCTTTTCTGAGGAAGATTATAGAGAAAGGAAGTATCATTATACATTTACAAAATTTCTTACTTAGAGATGAACCACAATCTAAAAGAACCCCACCCAGTCTTGGATATAAATGGCAATACTCAACAAGGGAGCATTCTGTTATAAACCCAGAAATTGTCTTTCAGCTCCCATTTATTCTCATCTCATTAAAATTTCAGTCATGCTATTGTAGCAGAAAGTCAGCTGTCAATCTAAAAACCACCACAATGCTTTGTGGTTCATCCAAATCATAGTTTAGCAAATTTCAACTTTACACTTAAGAAAACAGTCAATTTCAAATAATTAAAACATATACTGTGCTTGATTCTACTTATCACTGTTAAACTTTAGTCTGTGCAGATTCTGATGTTTCTAAATATGTGTTCATTTAGTTGCTGGGTGAGCTTTAGCTTAACCAGCAATGGTCATCCAACCTTTAAAATTACTGATACAAATAGTAAACTGTGAGTAATTTGTAGAACTGGCACTTGCAATTGATATGCTTTTCATACTAGATACATGCAGCTCTTATAAATACTAAAGGAGGCATTTTTGCCAGGTCTCAACATGCTTTCTTTGTTGTAAATTTCACTAATTTAACAAGTTAATGGAATTTTTTGTAGGGGTACAATTTTATTATAAGACATTTTGCTGTTCTTTTATTTCAAAATAACTATTTTAAGAATCGTGTTAAAATATAAATTGGCATAAAATAACTGATAGACCTAATAAAGCAGTGTCACAGCTGCATCAAGGTATTTAATTGTATGTATGCATTAACCATCAAAAGAATGGATCAAAACTACTTTCCTTCAATACAAACTTTAACATTGTTTGTAAATGCCTCATTTAAAGTAGTGGATAGGGAAAGAGTTTAGAAAAATCCAAGTAATAAAATGTATTCAATTACTTGGTAAAGTTAAAAAGCTAATGCAACAATGTTACATCCAGATAAAAAACATTATTCAAAAGCAATTCAAATACCGAAAAGGGTTTCAAATTGAATATTTTATTAACATGGTAGTTGTCTTTGAAACATGTGCACACACAACACACTCGCACACTCAGAATGATCTGCCTGGGGGAGTGGAGGAGTCTAAGTATGCCTAAGGGGGAAATGAAAAATAAAATTTCTGTAGGTTTTCATTATTGTAGGCAATTATGTCCACATCACTTATAAAGCTATTGCCAAATCTGTCCAAGGAAGCGGGGTGTGAGGGTGGAGGGCAGAAAAAAAAATCTTGGGAAAAATTCAACAGTGGCATAGCAGAGCTCTCAATATGAGAAAGCTGACATAATGTGGACTTTTTGCAGTGAATTTTTCTTTGCAAAATATGGGGAGAGGTTTTGTCAATGGGCAGAAAATAAGAGAAGGCGGTGTGAAGTAGGCTTTTGCAGTCAATTTTCCTCACAGTATTGTGCAGGGTCATCAAGAAAATCTTAGTCTTTCTCTGGAACCAGTTTCAGAACTTTTCCAATTGCAATGGTCTTACCTAAAAATGAAATTTTTTAAAAAAAACCTTTCAGTAGTTAACAGCAAGGATATATAAGGTATTAAAGCTTATTTTAAATAATATACCTTTTACAATGCAAATTACAAATTAAATGGCTCTACCACCAAAAGGCATGGTTTCTGATTCGGCAGTCTTAATAAGTAGATCTTTTTGAGGGGGGAACTAAATAGACAATATGCTTTCTTAATTCAAAAACCTATACTTTAAAGTAAAATGTGTAATTATCCACCACTCAATGGAATACCAATAAAAAGGAATTAATTCCAATCCATGCTACAACATGGTTGAACCTCAGAAACATACTGTTAGACACTAATGGCCATGAATTCTACTGATTTTACTTATATGACATTTCCTAAAAGGCAAATAGGGTAGACATTTGTGGTTGCCTTGGACTGGAGATAGGAACAGGGGCTGACTACACGGGTGTAAGGGTTTCTGTTTAGATGTTCTAATGTTCTAAAATTAAAACGTAGTGATTATACAACTATGTAAATATATTAAATCCATTAAATCATGCATTTTGAATGTATCAATTTCATGCTATATAAATCATCTCAATGTAACTGTTAAAAAGGGCTCCCAATCCTATTAGAAGATACAGAACCCACCAGGAGCCTTGAAACACCTAAAAGTAAGTTATTCTTTAGCAAAAAATAATTCTGGGATTAAGAATTCTAGCTACATTAATTTCTTTACTTCTGTCTCCCTGATTCTGCCAGCTAAAATGGTAACATTCTCTACTAACATTAGCAGAAAAATTCCAACAGTTTCACTATCACCAAAAATAATTTAAGGTAAATGCAGATACTGTATTCATCATTATATTCCCAGTGCTGCCCTAGCATAGTTCCTGACATTCAGTAGATAGAATTTTTTTTTCTGAATAGAATTAGAACATATGAAGGATTTCAACTGAACTGTAAAATTTTATCTAAGTTCTCCAGTCTTAAAATAATTATAACTATCCACAGAGAAATGTTTAATGAATGTAATTTTGTTTTCATGATACTGAAGACCTTACGGCCACACAGGAAAATTACAAATGTATTGATTCCCCAGGAGGGAGGCAAAAGAACATGAATATTAAACCCTTGAAAAACTTAGGTGTTTTAACATACTATTGATCTAGGCACCCCATTTGTTCTTCCCACCCCATCAACTGTAAGTGCGGCCAATATTTATCGCATTTGATTTTAAAACATTTTAGCAGAAACTTACCCTACAGGACTAAGCCCTTCAAGATAGGCTGTAAGCACACATATTACAAAGGATTGCATAGAGATGTCTTATTTAGTAAATAAATGGTTCTCAGAACCCCCAACTTAGAAAATACAAAACTTCACACTCTTAAACTATTTAATCTAGAGCGTTAATGCTAAAATGCATGGTCAGTTCTGTCTGCTGTTCAATTCATTCAACTCATAAAACATTCACTTTATGAATATATTATGGAACATATGTCCAAGTTTTCTATCAACTTGTAATGTGCCCTATACTAAATGATGAAAATGACCAAAGTTAAAGCACCGTGGGCATACTGTTAGAGATCAGTTCAAAGCTTACCCTCATCCCTTAAGGTGAATCGACCCATCTGAGGGAAGTCTTTAAAGGTCTCAAGGCAGATGGTTCCTGCTGTCCTTAAACGTGCAATGCATACTTGATCTTGTTTCACAAAACGGGGGCGAGTCTTACTTTTTTCTCCTGATTTTTTGTCTACCAAGCAGATTAAGGCCTGTCCAAGAAGAAAGGAGTAGAAGATCAGAAAAATGTCCAATGAAAGAATCTTTAAGAACAGAAATGTAAATTAGAGGGTATCACTATTGCTGATCAGATATTATCAAGATAAAAAAAGTCCCCAAACAAACAAAAAACCATTTATCTGAAAACTCACTGTTATTTCGACTTCCTCAATACAGGTATGAATATGAAGCACCGCATTATAACCCGGGCAGATGATGGATTTGTGCTCTATAATCACTATCTGTCAAACAAAAAAATTCACATCTTTATTCCTGGGGTAAAAAAGAATCAAATGCTCTGAAGTGCCAAATAGTAGCATAAGAATATGTAACTCACATTCTCAGTGCCTCAACTTATTTTTGTGTTAGCAGTGATAGGTCAGTTACCTAACCTCTAAGCCTGAGCTGTGATTTCCTTGCCCAGCATTCAGTCACACTTTAAAAACACTTTCTCTCTGGGAAGCCTTTCCTTTTTACCCCAAGGAATTACATTAATCACTTGCTTACATGCTACTGTTTGTTTTTTCTAGATGTAAACTTCTAATAGTTTTATCCATTTCTCAATAGCTAAGGTTCAGTAAGAGTGAACAACCATGTATCCAACATCAGATTCTAACTTGATCAGTCAGTGGTAATCCCTTGTAAAAGAACTCAAAAATTCTGTGGCCTACACCAATTATCTATTGTCATTCTGGAGATCAGGATGCTTATAATATGGAAAAAGTGCCTTTTTTCCTGTCTGGAAATAGACAATCCATGATTTTCAAGGCAACTGTGCTCTACATAAAATGAAAGACACTTGAGTGAAATGATATACATACGTGTGTTTATAAATATCAACAGGAAATAAAAAATTAAAAGGAATCTATAAAAGAACCCTACCTAGCCAGTAAGAACTTACTACCTTGAAGACCTGTGTGTACACAATGAAAGTGTTTATTCTATTTCAGTTTCCTTAGACAACAGAATAACATGTTACCAATAATCAGAACAAAGGACATTTAAATTCTCATTTATCCAGAAAAAGACTACTAAGACAACTACAGTAACTGGTTTACCTGTGCATCAAATGTGCGTCCAGAATGACAAAGATTATTAGGATCACAAAGTATGAATCCTGGAAGAATCTCCTCCTCTTCAATTCCTTTCAGTCTGATTTTGAGATTTTCACCTGGGGCTACAGAATCAGTTTCTACATCATCAGAAAGGATTCCAAGGACTTCCACATTGTGCTTAAAAAGAAACCAAGATTGGAGGTTTTCTGACACTGCACTACAAAACATAGTATGACCGCAACTGTTCACTAAAGACTTGGCAAGTCACATTTTCCTGTGTTTTTGACTAGCCAAAACACGTATTTGAATATAAAGCTTTATCACATTTGTATGATAGGAACTTAATGAAAATTGTATCTGAGAAGTGTCAGTTAAACTTGGTCATCTTTTAACTATTACTTCCTTATAGTTTTTAAATACAACACAGTATAGGCCTTCCCTGGGGGCGCAAAAGGTTAAGTCTCAGCATATGACGCTATAAGCAGCCTCTGCAGCACGAGTTTGATCCCTGACCAGAAAGCTACCCACATGGTATAGTAGACCTCTTCTGTCTCGCCCGCTGCTCCCCTCAGCAGTGTATTTCAGTCATTCTGCCTGTTCTGCTCCCTACACTGTCTCTGGTGAATCCCTTCACCCTCCCCCTTTCCACCTAAACCCCAAATCTTATATGCATAAAGTAAATCTTTTAGAAATTAAAAGACAGCACAGTGTTTTGTTTTTATTTTTCAAGTTAAAAGTATTAAACTAGGGCTTCCCCTGCTTACATGCTACTGTTTGTTTTTTCTAGATGTAAACTTCTAATAGTTTTATCCATTTCTCAATGGATAAAAGCGGTGGGTTGCAAAGCTGCCCGCAGCCTCTGCAGCACCAGTTCAATCCCGGGCTGCTCCCTGGCCACCGGAGGAGGGTCCCACATGGAGGAGGGTCCCACATGGCGTGCAGACCTCTCCTGCTGCCCGCTGCTTCCCTCAGCAGTGCACCTCAGTCCTTCTGGCTGCTCTGCTCCCCGCTCTGGCTCTGGTGAATTCTCACCCTCCCGCGCTTCTGACTGTACCCAGTGCTTATATAAATAAATAAATAAATCTTAAAAGAAAAAAAGGTATTAAACAAAACATTTGGATTTTATCTTGTGGATGTAATTTTATTATTCTGGAACTCCAAGACTTAATAGACTCAATTTTCACATCTTAGCAATCCTCAAATACCTGAAGAGTGTACTTAAGTTATTTGAATAATTAAGTTTAAAGAGCATACTGACTATAATAGGTACAAAGTTTCCTTTTGTCATGAAAATGTTCTGAAACTAGATAGTGGTGATGGTTGCACAATACTGCGACTGTACTAAACATCACTAATGGTGTACTTCACACAACATTTATGTATTAAGTATACTGATGGGGAAAATTGCTTAAAGCTATACCCACAAGTTTTCCCTTATTCCATTCCTGCCCCTGGGGATAATTCCGATAATCAAAATAATTATCAGAAAACAAAACAACAGTCTTCAAGTAGATAAAAGGTAGAACCTAAATTCTATTCCATACCAGAATTCTATAAACTGTCACTTGCTAAGCTATCCCCCCACCAACTTGGTTCTCTTTCCCAAAAGGCAGCTTATGCCTTCATGATGCCTATCTGTTGAAATTCATTCCAAGAACTGAAACCAAGCCATAAATTTTAAATTCTTTATGGCAATGGGGTAGGAACTGACAATTTACCATATACAAACTGAACAAGTATTGCTCACTACCTTCTGTCCTAATATTCCAGCATAACTATCCCTTTTTCTGGTTCAACACAAATAAGACCTTTTATTGTTCAACATAGCAGATGTAGTCTAAAGGTCCACAGTCATCAAAAATTAAGATTGAGACAGACATTATGTTCGTTGAAAGGTATTCAAGATCGCAATTAACTTCCAATCCAATAAGCACCTATCTGAGAGCTGTGAGGCTACATTTAAGACATTTGGTGAGGAGTGGGTAGCACTTGTAAAGGAAAGCTGCAGCTGTCTTCACAGTTCTCATCTTGTCTTGACAGGACCCTGGCGCAGTTCAAACAGTTCTGGACACAAGTCTAGGATTTGTGTGACACAAGTTGCAATCTTAAATGTCCACGTTCCTAGTAACATAATCTTTAGTTTTACACTCACGTACCAGACAGATCCCGAGTATCTTAACCTCTCAGAAATGGGCCACAAAAAAACAGGATGAAAAGCCACCTTCAATGAAATACATGCAGGTTCAATTATCTCCACTTCCCTATTTCTATATGCAAACCCAACACCATTGATTTTGTAAATAACAATATTCAGACATTTCATCACACACTCAAGAGTTTCTGATCTTCCTATATGGCTTCTTTTGCTTTACCTTTTGCTGCAGCCCAGCTTAGGAGGTGAATCAGAGGCTTCCAAGGACTTAAGAACAAAGAGTTTTCAAGCCACCAATCTAGTCAAATTTACATATTAATCTGCACCACAAAACAATTTCAAGGATTAAAGTATCAATTTGTAATTCTCATTAAAAAAAACCTTAATAATACTGCAGCCAAATGTAGAACATAAAAATTTTCATCTTCACCTTTTTATTTTTAAAGATTTATTTATTTATACAAGTATTGGGTACAGTCAGAAGCGTGGGAAGGTGAGAGAATTCACCAGAACCAGAGCGGAAAACAGAACAGGCAGACTGACAAGTACACTGCTGAGGGGAGCAGCAGGCAGCAAGAGAGGTCTGCGCACCATGTGGGCCCCTCGCCCAGTGGCTGGGGATCGAACCAGAGCTGCAGAGGCTGCGCGCAGCTTTGCAACCCAGCATTCAACCGCTGCACCAGGGGGGAGGCCCATCTTAACCTTTTAAAAATGTTAGTTCCATCGTATCAAATACATTCATACTGTAATGCAAGCAATGCTCAAAATTCCAAATTCATCTCACAAAGTGAAACTATCCATTAAACAACCTAACTCCCCATTCTCCCTCCACCAACTGTGGGGACCATTCACCATCTCCATGAAATTGGACTACACTAGGTACCACAAATAAGTAGGATCTTAGGGTATCTGTCCTTCTATGACTGTTTATCTCAGCATAATTTCCTCAAGGTTCATGTTATTCATCCATTCATCTGCAGGACACCTGGCTTGCTTCCACCTTTTGTCTGTGGTGGATAGTGCTGATATAAAGGTTTACAATCATCTCTTAAAGACTGTTTTCCACTCTTTTTAAGTATATACCCAACCTACAAGTAGAATTGCTGGGTCATATGGTTATTCTGTTTTTTTCATTTTTTGAGGCTCTGTTTTTATCTTTTCTACAACAGCTGTACAATTTTGCATTCCTGCCATCACCACAGCCAATTAAGCCATATCCCCACTAACTTTTGCTATTACCTGTTTTTTTGCTGGTAGTCATCCTTACAGGTTTGATGTCATCTCATTGGTTTTGATTTGCATTTTTCCTAATGATTACCTTTTCTAACTATATCTTTTAATGCTCAACATCTTTTCATGTACTTGTGGCCATCTGTACATCATTTGTATAAGTTTTTGTTGAACTGTAGTTCTTTTTTTATTTTTTCCCCAAAAAGATTTATTTATTTATTTATTTATTTATTTATTTATTTATACATACAAGCACTGGGTACAGTCAGAAGCACGGGAGGGTGAGAGAATTCACCAGAGCCAGAGTGGGGAGCAGAGCAGGCAGAAGGACCGAGGTACACTGCTGAGGGGAGCAGCGGGTGGCAGGAGAGGTCTGCGCGCCATGCGGGACCCTCCTCCGGTGGCCGGGGAGCAGCCGGGGATTGAACCGGCACTGCAGAGGCCGCGGGCAGCTTCGCAACCCAGCGCTCAACCGCTGTGCCACCGGGGAGGCCCTGAACTGTAGTTCTTTATGCATTTTGGATATTAACCCCCCCACCAGATTTATGATGTGGTTATTTTCTCCTATTCCATGGGTTGCTTATCCATTTTATTTCACTGTTAACTATGGATATGCTCCATCTGCACAGCGATTTGGTGTAATAGTGCAGCTTCACAGAAAACAGCCACTTGGTCTGTAACTAGTAAAGTGTATGTCCCTTGTCTATAGTGATAGCCCAGCATTATGTTTACATGCTGAGTGAACTGCACCTTTCCTTCTATTATGGTAATGCACTCAGAACAGGAAATTTACTTTTTAAACTGTGTTACATTGTACAATTCAGTGGTGTCTAATACTTTCAGAGTGAACAATCATCACTGTCTAGTCCCAGACTGTCTTCTCCACCCTAGGAAAACATGCACTGATTAAGCATTCACTCTTCATTTTCCTCTCCCCAGCTCTTGCAAGAACCAACCCTGCTACTTTCATCTCCATGAGCAACATGCACTTGTGTGACTGCTCTATAGAAAAAATTGAACCAAGGATTCAATTGACCATTATTTTCATTCAGTTGTTATTGACCTAACCACAAAGTATAACTTGTTAGGTACCAATTACACTTAAACACTACATTGATAATGTGTATCTTTTTAATTCACTGGGGCTGGACTAGGCATGTAAAAAGAAAGTCTAGCAAAATATGTTTGAAAGTTCTGATGATTCAGGTCCTTTCTTTCTAAATAACATCTCTGGAGTTGTGAAAAGCCCTTTGAAACATGTCGTCTGCCCATATCAGCTGGTATAGTTCATAGAAGTTTTGCATACATTTTTTTAAAGAAACCCTCCTTCAGTGATGAAAAAAATTACAGTAAGGTAAGAAGAGTGAAGACCTATTTATAGGATCCAACATAACTACATACAAAAAAAAGAAGGTAACCTGAGTTTTCACCTCCGGCTCACTAATTCCTTGTGTTGACAAATGCAAATCACATAACTATTCCAGATTCTATGTACTTGCCTGTAGAATAGTAGAAACTCTCTAATGCATCTTTCAACTCAAAAATAATACTAATAAGGATCCCTTCTCATTTTTTTTTTAAAGATTTATTTTTATTTATACAAGAACTGGGGTACAGGCCAGAGGCATGGGAGGGTGAGAGGATTCACCAGAGACAGAGCGGGGAGCAAAACAGGCAGATGGACCGAAGACACTGCTGAGGGGAGCAGTGGGCGAGACCTGAGAGGTCTGCTGTGCCATGTGGGAATCTCCCTGGCCGGCCGGGAATCAAACTCACGCTGCAGAGGCTGCAAACAGCCTCAAAGCACTGCACTCAACCTGCTGCACCACCAGAGAGGCTCTCCCCATTTTTTTTTAAGATTTACCTAAGCATACAAGAACTGGGGTACAGGCCAGAGGTGCGGGGTGGGGGGGCTTACAGGATTCACCAGAGAGAGCAGGTAACAGAACAGGTGCATCTACCAAAACAATGCTGAGGGGAGCAGCGGGCGTATCAGGAGAGGTCTGCTGCACCATGTGGGTAGCTCCCTGGCGGGGGATTGAACTCGTGCTGCAGCAGTTGTGGACAGCTTCATAGGGTGCGTCTTTCTTTTTTTTTTTTTTTTAAAGATTTATCTTTTTATTTATACAAGCACCGGGTACAGTCAGAAGCGTGGGAGGGTGAGAGAATTCAGAGCCAGAGCAGGGAACAGAACAGACAGACAAACGAAAAGCACTGCTAAGGGGAGCAGCGGGCACAGCAGGAGAGGTCTGCGCACCATGTGGGATTGAACCGGCACCGCAGAGGCTGCGGGCAGCCTCGCAGCCCAGTGCTCAACTGCTGCTCCACCGGGGAGGCCCCATAGGCTGCGTCTTAACCCCTTGTGCCACCAGGGAGGCCTAATGCCTTCCCACTTGTCACCTAACAATTATAGCACCAATGTACTCTTTTTAAAAGATTTATTTATGCATAGAAGAACTGGGATGTAAGTTGGAGTTGTGGGGGGGGGGGGTAAAGAGGATTCACTAGAGACATAGTGGGGAACAGAACAGGCAGAAATACACTACTGTGGGCAGCCGCGGGTGAGACAGGAGAGGTCTGCTGGACCATATGTGGGTTAGGTCCTTGATCGGGGACTGAACTCAGGCCATATAGGTGATAGTGCTGAGACTTAACCCCTAGGCCACCAGGGAGGCCCACATTAATAAAATGTAATCCTAGATTTTTTTAAATGTTAAGTTTCTTTTCATGGAAACCCAAGCTCTTGAAAAGTTCTGTCTCTTGTTAATATTTTCATGGAAAAAATCTAAATGGGAAGCACAGTAAATAATTCTTACCTTGTTTGGCATCATCACAAGCTGCTGGCCTTTACAAATAGATCCCGATTCCAGCTTTCCCAGGACCACAGTGCCCATATCCTGTTTACGTTTAAAATAAAAAAAAACCCAAGTCTCATATTTGTATTACTACTTTATAGTAGTTCAGCAACCCAAAGTGAAATCTTGCAGGGTGTATGCATAAAGGAAGATCATTAGCTCACATGCAAGAATGCTTATTAAAGCATTTATCTTAACATAGGATATGTAACAAACACCGTAATGGTTGTGTCATAAGCATATGTGCAATTATAAAACTAAGTATGCTAACACAAGAAAAAAAAGCATGGTACCAGTGAAGCACAGAATCATTTGTTCAATTTTATCTGTTTCCTTCTATATATAATTCAAAAAACAGTATTTTAGCATGGCATTAATGAAAGGATTGTTTGATGGGAACAAAACACCATATACTGATATTATAAAACTTTATAATCAAGTTCAAAATGTAGTTAAAATTACTGAAGCTTACTGTTTTAAAGATTAAATTTCAGTGCCGTTGAGGCTATGTTAAAATGAGCACTCATAAACTGCGGGTAGTAGTATAGTTCGTAATGAATATTTGTCAATCTGTCAAATGTTCAAAATCTTTGAGTGTAGCAGTTTTACTTGTATGAGTTTCTCTCATTCACTGGGAAACAGCTGAAGTAAACTATCTGGATGGTCTATGCCACTAAATAATATACAGTCATTAATAAAATGACATCTAAGTTGTTATTATTAAAGTTGTTTCTATAATTTAAAACAAAAGCAGTATTTCACCTCCCATAAACCCAATTTCTTAAACAATTTGGGTACCTTGTACTTATCCACAATTGGCAGCCTGATTGGTCCATCAACTGATCTATTGAAGTTTGGCAAATTATCCAGATATGGAATAAATGGTAATCCACTAAGAACATAATAATATTTATTAAAGAGTCAACATGAATATCAAAATATCAAAACTTTAAGAAGTTACATGACTACAAAAACCACGGTCATAACAGAATTTTCATTCCACACAGGTAATAGTCTTACCAATTTATTATCTAGTTTACCTCTAATCATAGAAAACTAAAAATAAAATATAATGAAAGTTACACTATAATGAAACTACTTCCCTGTAAATGTATTGTCTTAGAAAAATATTATATAGCAAACAGCCTACATGTTGTCATAAAATGCCAATGTGTGGGTATCGTGTACAAGGCTGCTTTCAAGTTAGACAAGAGCAGGACGCTTGGTCACCCTGGGGCAATACTGATGTGCTTTGTGCCCCAGGAATGATCAGTGGACACCTTGTTAATGATTGGGGCCGTGGGTGGGAGTCAGGTGTACACCCACCCTCCCTAAAGCCCAAAATGCAGTGTTCAGTTTGACCCCCCTTTCTCTATCAATAAAAAGGCCAGGATTTTGATCTCAAGCCACATCCTGCATCCCACAGCCTGCTCCACGATTCCCGCTTTCTTTTTTTTTTTTTTTTTCCCCGCTTTCTTTTCTTTATCACTGCGGTGTTACTGATGCAACAACCATGCTCTATTCAATTTTTATAAGCTTTTCCAGTTCTGAAATCAGGATGCAATAAAATTTCCCCTTTCAAACTATAGTATATAGATTAGGTTAGATGATTTTTCTCAAGATATCAATGCATCCCAAATTGATCTGTAGATTCAGTGCAATCCCTTTTTCACAAAACTGCCTTTTTCACAAAAATGGAGAAACTAATCCTAACGTTAGATGGAAATTTAAGGGACCCAGAACAGCCAAAACAACCTTGGGGGTAGAGGAGGATGTGGGGAACAAACCAACAAAATTGAAAAACTTAACATTTCCCGTTGAAAACTGACAAAGCTATAGTAATCAAGACTTTACCTTATAAAAATATTAACCCCAAATTAAATACATCTCTAAATATAAGAGCTAAAATTCTAACATGCTTAGTAGAAAATAAAAGGACTAACTCTTTGTGACTGGATTAGGCCATGTTACCCTAAATATAATGCCAGAAGTACCATAAACACAAGAAAAATTAAACTGGATTTCATCAAAATTATAGCCATAAATGGAAGGAAATATTTGCACATTACATATCTGATAAGGGGCTTGTATCCACTATATAAAGCATTCTTACAACTCAATAACAAGACAACCCAACTTAGAAAGTGGGCAAAGGTCCTGCTACTTTTAAAGCCAAGGTTACAGTCACTATTAAGATATAAACTTTTTCTTTTTAAAGGATAAGAAGGTTACTTACCTGTACCAAGGACAGAAATCTGACTGCTCTTTAAGGTTTGCTCCAGTCAGTCCTGAGCAGGGCATAAAGTGAATGTCCTTTTTGGGATTGAAGCCAACTTTTTTCAAAAATGGCACTAGTTTCTCTTTACATTCTTCATATCTATGGATATTTATAATTAACTCAATTAAATATTTATAATTAACTCAATTGAACCCTATAGATTCATCATGAAATAAAGGTTTAAGGGAATCTTACAGGAATACACACACAGTAACAACAGCATCATTTATTCCTCTAACATGTCTGTTAAAAGTAAAACATAAACTTACCTTTCATTGCTCCAATTCACAGTTGGATCATCCATCTTATTGATCAAGACAATCAAGTGTTTCACACCCGCCGTCTTGGCCAGCATTGCATGTTCTCTTGTCTGTCCTCCTTTCTCAAACCCAGTCTCAAATTCTCCCTTCCTGGCAGAGATCACCTATCCCAAGAAATCAAATACTGTGCTCTTATCTCTTTAAGTATACCCATCCAGCAGTTAAAACAGCTTCAGTAGAGTCACAAGCTTTGTGCAATAGAAGCAAGTGAGTTATACTATACATGGTTTTTGACAGTCACAGACTATCTAAATAAATGGTTTAAGATTTCAGTAAATGTTTCTGTAATTCTCAATCTTTCATAACTCTAGCATGCCTGCATATTTACAATCTAAACTTGTGTTTACTGCAAGTACACTGACAAAGCCATTACAAAATGACTGAATTCCTAAAGAAAACAGATCACATAATGGACACTAAGCTCTGACACAGTAACAGCAGAATGATAGAGAAAACTTGAAACATTTTAATAACTAAATCAAACCATAAGGATTTCTTTACAGATTAGCAGAACAACAGTGAAAATCGTGATTGTTTATTAACAGTTCACATCCTAAATACAAATACTTAAAATTTAAGTAACAATTCTAGCAAATACATGGGTGAACTGGAAATATCTTTTCTTACCAGTACAGCCAAATCAGCTTGAGAAGCACCACCAATCATATTTGGGACAAAACTCTTGTGGCCAGGTGCATCTAGAATTGTGAAATGCTTCTTTTCCGTTTCAAAATAGGCACGACCCACTTCTACTGTTTTACCTTTGTCTCGTTCTTCCTGATTTGTGTCTAATGCCCAAGACAGGTACCTGAAATAATTTTAAAATAAAGTAATATTGATAAGAACATGAGTTTTTAAGATAGTCTGCTACCATTAAAGCTGGGACAACATCCAGTTTATGCCCATCATACAGTATTTAAATCATGAACAGGACTATATGGAAATGAATGTTTTGTATTATTGGATTCAAGCACTTGGAGCTTTTACACATACCCATAATTAAGTCATAATCTATGAATAAACATTTATGAAAATAGGGCCTCCCCTGGTGGCGCAGCAGTTGAGTGCTGGGCTGCGAAGCTGCCCGCAGGCTGTGCAGCACCGGCTGGATACCCGGCTACCGGCGAGGGTCCCACATGGCGTGCAGACCTCTCCTGCCGCGCCCGCTGCTCCCCTCAGCAGTGTATTTCTTCGTCAGTCTGCCTGTTCTGTTCCCTGCTCTGGCTCTGGTGAATTCTCTCACCCTCCCGTGCTTCTGACTGTACCCAGTGCTTGTATAAAATAAATAAATAATAAATCTTTAAAAAAAATTTATGAAAATAAGCGGACAACATACACAGAAATACTATATAGTACTAACGCCAACCATGAGGTAAGCAAGTTCCTTTATATTTCACTATTTTTTTTCAAGATTTTATTTATTTATGCGTAAAAGAACTGGGGTACAGGGGGTGAGAGGATTCACCAGAGACAGAGTGGGGAGCAGAACAGGCGGATCTATTGAAATAACACTGTTGAGGGGAGCAGCAGGGACACAGGAGAGGTCTGCTGCACCATAGGGGTAGCTCCCTGCCCAGGGATTGAATTTATGCTGCAGTGGCTGGCAAAAGCTTTATAGCACTGAGAGTTTAACTCCTGCACCACCAGGGAGGCCCTATATTTCACTTTATTATAATCACCTGGTACAAAGTATAATACAATGATGACTGTCGAAATTAAAGCCACTAACAACCACTTGGGGAATAATGGATACTTGCTAAACATTATTTTAATATCATCCCACCATGTAAAAATTACTTGTTCAAACCATTCAAACCACAATTTAGATCACTTCACTAGCTGTATTTCATTGTATGTGATCCATTTTTTGCACAGTAATGATTAGATTTTCCCCATACAGGAAAAAGGAAAAACCCTATAAATGTACCATTCAGTAAATACTAGTACAACTTTTGAAAAAAACCAAAATAAATATGTTATAAATTGCAGCTCAAAAGCAAGCACTGTAAATAATCCCTTCCATTCTTTTTTCTTTCCAAATGCCAATGCAACATAATTTCTGTTTTTAGTAAATGCAATGTTGTAGTGGTTAGGTGACAATCTAATTAAATATAATTTATTCAACGAGCCTCCTACTGCTGAATGTTTGGTTGGATGTTTCCCAGTTTTCTTTATGTGAGCTATGTAGTCATCCAGAACTGGCACTATGAGGTGAAGAGAAATTTTCCCTGTTATGACACCATTTTAGACCTCAAGAACTTATATTTTAGTAGACTACGAAAGCATAAAGTGGACAGTCTTTCCAAAAAAGTAATTTACAGTGGCTTAAGAGTTTACTGTACCAAGTTTCTCTGTTTTTTTCTTTAGCTTCTCTCTCATATTTCTCAAGGGTCCTTTTGTCAACCATTCCAGTCAAATACCTGAAAATGTTTAAAAAGAAATAAACACTTATTCACAAATACCTCATTAGGAAAACTCTTAAAAAAAATAAATTTGGAAAACTTTAAAGCTCTTGAGGGGAACTGCAACTCCAGAAAATAGCTATTTTAAAAATATCTCCATTGCTAAAATCATGGAGCGTTTCCATAGGAAAGCTAGCTCCCCTAAAAAAGCAGGGTGTATAAATAATTTTATAGTGGAGAATTCTTGAAGACAGCACCTTAACCAAATAAGCATGGTTACTCTCACCAGTAATTAGTGAAACAGAATGAATACTGACATCATGTATCCCTGATAGGATGCTTTGAGAAGAACACAACATTCTGTGATATTCTTGCCTAAAATGCATACACTCAATCTATTTGGTAAAAAGTCACACCCAAATGGAACAGCCTATAAGACAAGTAAATACCACCCATCAAATTACAAAGGTCATGAAAGACAAGACCAAGGAAATGTCATAAGTTGGAGGAGACTGAGATAAAACAACTAAATACAATGTGGACTTTTAGTGGACTTCTAGAACTGAAAAATGTGACATTGATGGAAAAACTCGTGAAATTCAAATAAGACTGTGGTTTAATAGTATTCGCCCAATGTTAATGTTAACTTTTTTGTTTCACAATTACATATGGTTTTATGTATGTGTGTATGTATGTATATGTAATGTTAACATTAGAATAGGCTGCATGAAAGGTATATGGGTACTCTGTTTTTGCAACCTTTCTTAAGTCTAAAACTTTAGAATAAATTATTTTTAAAGCAAGTAATTCCAACTGTGTTATCCAGGCAATTAAGTCATATTAATACATTTTAATTTTTGACATTTTTAAGTTATTATTTGTATAAGTGAGAGTATAATTTTAAAATAATTCCCTAGTAATGCCTGTTTCTTCTGACTTAATTGTAATCAAAGTCCACTGGTTCCTCACTTTGATCTCTATGCAGCCACTATACCACATGCTTCTAACCACCTGAGTATAGGTAGAATCCCTGTGAAATGCCAATGAAAATTACAGCCCATAAACAAAAAATTGTATTCTACAAAAACATAACAGCAAATGAGCCTCCACTTCCATCCAGAGAACTTTAGAATACATCAACTAAGGCCAACTGTGGTATTTTCATACCTAGATAGCCTCCTCAATATGGTAAAAAATGTTCTTAGCATGTCAATAAGACTATACCAATCTTAGACTAAATCCACAAAATTAAAGTTAATGAATGAGGAAAAACCAGTTTTCTCCATGCACCAGACTCAAGAGGTTTTCATTCCCAAGAAAAGTGTATTTATATCAGTCTAAGGTACCCTATAATCTAGGACTATGTATTCTTTTTCATTAAAACAAAAACAAAGAAACAAACCCCCCTCCCCCCAAGCTTTCAGAAATGCATTTAATGTTCCATGAGTCTTGACAGTGATAATTTCAGGGAAGGCCTAAAGAATACAACAATCACATAGCAAAAATTACTTAACATCAGCCTTCCCTTACAGTTAATGCCATCTTATTAATTTCTAACTTGAAAGGCCTGTTTTATCTCCTTTGTATGAATGTTTACAATGTTCAAAATTCAATCACATTAACTGTTATTTAACAAAAAATAAACTTACATTATTTGTCCTCCGATGGTAGACTTGCCAGCATCTAAAAGTAACAATATCATAAACAACATGCAAAACCATAGGTGTAAAAAAGCAACAGAAACACACCTAAAGGTACTATTGAGTATATACAATCACATCTTGCAAAAGTAACCAAAATGCTGGCCCTGTTTAGTTACCTTCTCCCTTGGAAAATAAAGTTACTAAGATTCTCTGCAGCTCAAGAGACATAGAATAACTGATAAAAAGAGAAAAAACTTTTGAAAAGATTGCTCCCTGACATTCAGAGAAAGGGCCTAACAGCAAAAGAAAATGACCCAAGGGGAGAGCCTCATAGGAGAAAAAAAGTAGCTAAAGAGTTGTGAACTGCATTCAGGTAGTGGACTAATTTTACTGTCAGCAAATACGGGTGTTCCTTCACATATTTTAATAGAATTCTTCCTACTAAAAGGTAGAAAGGTATATCATCAAATTCAGTGGAAGGCAAGGAAAAAAAGGACACATAATTCTATATTTTCTTCCCACAATTTTGGGAATAAAAACCAGGTAGTTAGAGAATATACGACTACATTAAATTGGGTCTTGTTTTGTATTTTATACTAAACCAGCAACCTGATAAGCACCTGGAAGTTACTTCACATCTAAACCATCTAAAGTTAATCCCCTAAAATTAACAAGCTAATCCCTGCACAAAAAATAGGCACGTTTTCTAGAGTATTAATTACATACAAATATACTGAAGCTTATTTTCTTTTAGTTTTTCACGTCATTACCAAATTGTTAATCTGTCCTACGTTCAAGATTAAAGTATTTGCAATTTTTGACAGCTAAAAATATTGAGCAAGTTAAAAGTCAAGCCATTTTAGATGAACTCAGGTCAATTTCACTAAACATCTCCCAGTAGCTACACAAGATGTTCTGTGTTTGATGAACCACACAACTTTGGTGATTTCATATCAGTGCTAAGAGTACAACTTACCTACATGCCCGATGAACACTACATTTACATGCTCTTTTTTAGGAGCACCTGGTGGTGCAACCACAGATTTAGGTTTTGGTATTTCTTCCTCCTCCTCCATCATTTCCTGGGCACCTTCTTCTGGAGGCCTTCCGTCTCCCAAGGAGCCGCCCCCAGGCTCTGCTTCACTGATTTCTTCTTTGTGCTCCCATGATTCTTCTGGAGACATTTCTGTCTCTCCATTTTCTACTGAGATAAGACATTTTAATTTATATTATTTTGAAAAAGATTTATAATCTGTATTTAAAACACATTCTCCTTTCAAACAACAAATGGAACTTTGCAGATGGTCTTCCATTTCCTAACATCTAGTGACATTTAAGAAAAAAATTTTTTTCACAACAGAAATGGATGATAGTGCAGCTTTCCAGCTGACCTCAGAGCTGACCCAGAGACTACGTGAGATTGCTATTTTAACAGAACTTCATTTCCATCAGGACAAACAGAATGTGAACAGGAGATCAAATATTGCTAACAGCCTAGTTATTCCAGGGTCAAGATGTCCTGACAGAGGTAAAAAGGGAAAGTTTAAAATCAGAATACAGGAAAGTATCAAAGTATTGAGATCTTTTCTTTTTCTTCACAAATTAAATATAAAACTTTGGCAACAACTTTATTAATCGCTATGGAACTAGGAGTTGCTTTAGAGTAATAAAGTTACAAAAAGGAAGGAAATTTTTCACAAGGTAATGGAACAAGTACAACCGTTTAAACTGACATCAGCATTTCTCCATTCAATTCTTTTATAGATGCTAAATTTATCTTGGTAATATTGATGTCCAATCAGTTCTGCTGTCTAAATCCTAATTGCAAGGACTTTGTTAGTTTGTAACATAGGCATTACCACAATCATAACACTTACAATGGCATCTTAAATCTTGAGTTTCATATTACTCTATTAATATGGTCAGAAATTTTCTTACCAACAGGCTCTGAAAGTTCCATGCTAACAGCCGAATGGGAACCTAGACAAGAAATTGAGATACAGTACACACTTATAAACAAGTTATCCTTCGCACACCCCCTAGGTTTACACATTATAGACTTAGAGTTTTCATTTAGATATTCAAAGAGTCATAACATGGCAAATTACCTTCACACAACAATGACTGTTCCTCTTGAGACGCATCCCCAGGAGCTGTTTAATAAAAGTAAATTCCATTAAAAACTGAGACCTAGACATCAATTTTACTTTTTTTTTTTTTTTTTTGGTGGGACCCTCGCCGGCGGCCCGGGAACGAACCGGCGCTGCAGAGGCTGCAGGCAACCTCGCAGCCCAGCGCTCAACCACTGCGCCACCAGGGGAGGCCCAACATCTATTTTACTTATCTTTTAAAATACAGTAGAAACACAAGTTCAGCAACATAACAAAACCTCAATAATTCAGGCCAATAGAAAGTAACTCGGGCTTTCAAATTAGAAATCTGTTTAACCAACTTAAAAAAAACTACCAATCAAACAGCCAATTTTAAAAAATTTAAGTAACTGAAATGTATTCAGAAAAGTATCTTTATTCTCTTAATGTGCTTCACACACATATCCTTCATAGATACTGTGAAAGTAATCAGCAGCCCAGCACAGATCTAGCTAGTAAGACTTAGTAAGAACAAATGCCCAGTGCTTCTAATTCTCTCTTGGTAACTCTAGTCTAAAGAGAGCTATGATTCTGCAATCACGGATCATCAAGGTCCTCAATTAATTATATTTAATACCAATAAAAAAAGAATGTTTGTATAAAGTCCCTGATATGTATATAGGCCCTTACAACAAAGGCGATTACAATGATTCCGGTTTGTCCTACACAGGAATTACAAGCTCAAGCAACAATCCATTTTCCACCGTGCTCACACTGCAAATCTACTTATGACAACACTGGAAGAGATGTATGAAAAAAACATACTGAGACCCAGACACGTCTTATTTTTTATACCTGATAAGCCTAAATGATACAATATGAAAGTGCCCTTGATGCAAACAATCTCCGTAAAAACACATCAACCAAGCTGAAGTCACATGAATCCTACACAGCAAGTAATAAGGAATAATGAATTCATAACCTGTAAAACTCATTTAAAAACACGACATGCAGAGAGGTCAAGGTCACCACTCAAGGGGGCTGGCCATCAGGACAAATAAGCAGTGCTAGAGAGACTTAAGTACAAAGATAATGGAGGCAACGTCTTACAGCAAAGGAAGAAAGGAAAAGACAACGGTCTAGACGACCACTCTAATGAGTAAGCTTTACTAAGAACAAATAAATGCCCAGTGTTCCTTGAAGAAAAAAAGCAGAAATAACTTAAAGCGCTGTCACAGAAGTCACAAGTGTCTCTATTACATACATGGAGGTAAGAAATGTGACAAAGTTCTTTGTTTTCTTTTTTTTAAAGGTTTATTTATTTATGCATACGAGAGCTGGGTGTAGGCCAGAGGTGCAGGGAAGTGAGAGGATTCTCCAGAGACAGAGTGGAGAGCGGAACAGGCAGAAACACACTGCTGAGGGGAGCAGCAGGAGAGACAGGAGGGGTCTGCTGCACCATGTGGGTCAGCTCCCTGGCCAGGGATAGAACTCGTGCTGCAGTGGCTGCCGATAGCGTCATAGTGCTGAGACTTAACCCCTTTTAATACTAGTTTCTGCAGCCATGGAAATGGCCTGTATCTGTGTTGGGATAAGACACAGTCACTAGCCACATGTGCTATTAAGCAATTAATATGTGGCTACTATGACCAAGGGACTGAATTTTTTTTTTTAATAGAGGCATGCTTTATTTATTTGTTTGCTTGTTTGTTTTGTTTATACATGCACTGGGTACAGTCAGAAGCGCGGGAGGGTGAGAGAATTCACCAGAGCCAGAGCCGGGAGCAGAGCAGGCAGAAGGACCGAAGTACACTGCTGAGGGGAGCAGCGGGCGGCAGGAGAGGTCTGCGCGCCATGTGGGACCCTCCTCCGGTGCCCGGGAAGCAGCCGGGGATCGAACCGGCGCCGCAGAGGCTGCGGGCAGCTTCGCAACCCAGCGCTCAACCGCTGCGCCACCGGGGAGGCCCGGGGACTGAATTTTAAATTTTATTTTAACTAATTGAAATGGCTCGTGGCTATATAGCAGATGGAGTTCTAGCAACTTGCAATTCTCATCGCAGTATATACAAATTCACCAGGACCCTGAAGTGCTAGGGTCTCCCTTCTTAATTCTTCTAGGACATGAAACCATCTCTGCATTAGAGGAACCCACACACGTACCTCATTTCTTACCCCTGAGGGTATTTCAGACTTCCAAAATAACTGTGGTTTTCTGAAATCTGGAGAAGTCTTTTCTCTACTCTTGCAGCCTCCACAGTTGGCACACTATACTCTTAGAGTAAATATATAATTGATTTTCACTGGATCAGCAGTTTCCTTTTGATTTTTTTCATAAGTCATTAGTTCCTTGTAGTTTTATCATTTCCCTTTAGCCATCACTCCTAGCCCTTACTTCCACACTTACTAAATTTCCATTAGGTTCGAGAGAGAATAAAAACAATTTTCTATGTGCCAACTTTCTAAAAAGGGTTAGAAAAACAATATTCAAAAAAAAAAAACAATATTCAAGAGATGTTAAAGTCAAGCTTGAGGGACATACTACACATTCTCTAGCTGGGGGGGAATTTCTAGTCCTAACATTCTAAGAACATGGTTACTCAGTCACTAAAGCAATACCACACATCTTAGACATCCAGAGCAGCTAAAATTCCAGTTTTTTTCCAAACATGTTTTTAAAAGACCATCTTATTTACGATTTTATAGCTCAAATACCAAAGACAATCCAGGCAGCCCCAATTACATAAAAATAACAGAAAAACAAACAGAAAATAACAACAGAAAAACATCTACTGCAACTGAAATAAAAAACCCAAAGCAGATGGCTATTTGGTGTACGGCAACCAAATACGATCGAAAGAGCCCCAGGAAAGCACCTCATGGCCTTTTGAGGCACGCACTTCTGTGTTTCAAGTAAAGAGACACATATCGCCAGGCTGGAATGTGGCGTGTCACCTCTTTGCTAGGCTAGTGAAATGGACTAAAAAAAAAATCCTTACTAAGTGTTTCTCTTACCTAGAAAGTAGATGAACTGGTTTCACCTACTGGAAAAATATAGGGAACTGGTTGAACGTGGAGTATGAGATCAACTAAATTCCCTTAGAACAAAATTATTTTGGGGGGGGAAATATCAATAGCTCAGTAATGCTTTGTTAAAAAGCTACTGAAGGGCCTCCCCGGTGGCGCAGCGGTTGAGCGCTGGGTTGCGAAGCTGCCCACAGCCTCTGCAGTGCCAGTTCTATCCCCAGCTGCTCCCCGGCCACCGGAGGAGGGTCCCACATGGTGCACAGACCTCTCCTGCCGCCCGCTGCTCCCCTCAGCAGTGTACTTCGGTCCTTCTGCCTGCTCTGCTCCCCGCTCTGGCTCTAGTGAATTCTCTCACCCTCCAGTGCTTCTGACTGTACCCAGTGCTTGTATAAATAAATAAATAAACCTTTAAAAAAAAAATAAAAAGCTACTGAAAACAAGGACAAAACCTTCAAGCAATTTTGCTGTGCATCAACAACTGGCAGCTGAAAAAAGAAACTGAAGACTTCAACAACCAAAATATCTTGCTTCCCAGAGATTTTTAAGAACTACGAGTAGAAAGATGAAATTATAATGCAAAGGCACAATACATAACTAACTAGAGTTACAGTAGCCAAACTCACTGCTGTTTTTTGGTTTTGTTTGTTGAATTTTTTAAATGTACCTTTTTCTTACATGGTTGCTAATTTTTGGACAATCTATTGATAGAATTTCTCCCCTCAGGTCTTGTCACTGTAGTTCTCCCACCACCAAAGCACCCATGGTCCATCAACGTTTTCCCCTGTGCTCTTTCCTCCACCATTTTCACCCCTTCATACTCCCCCTCCCGTCCTGGATGCCTCATAGCTGTGGTCAGATTTCAAGGTTTGTCTTCTTTCTCACTGCTGTTTGATATGAAAGAGAGGAGTGTAGAAAAATAACTGGTACTGTATGATGGCAAAGGCAAATTCCTAACAATTCCTAACTTAAAATACAGAGACACAGCTCTGGTGGATCTTCTCCACCTTCCCCCTCCCCCCCCCCTACACCGCAGTTCTTGTATGCATAAATAAATAAAAATTAATCTTTTTTAAAAAATACAAACACACACAAGAAGATGAATTTTGTATGTGAATTATATCAGTGTGAAAGAAGGTATTCACAGAGAGCCCTGCAGAAGAGAGAGGCGTCTTTAGTTGATGAGCACGGTGAGAAGAGGGCAGTGTTTCCATAAGGGAACTGAGGAAAACCTCCTCTCCTCAGCTGTGAGAGCCATCCACAGGCTGCACCCCTCGCAGGGCATTCTTATGTTGTATCTTCCTTTAGAGAAAACTGGGGATCTGACCCCTTCAAGGTGCCTTGAGGCCCATCATTTACTCATCTTAGGGGAGCCACTGCAAGTGCCTACTTAGCATAGCATCCTGTGGCTCTGTAAGGAGGGAAATGTTTATTCATTACTACCCATACTTAGTAAAACCAGAGTCACATATCAAAAAAAAAAAAAAAAATTCCATTCTAACACAGCCAAATTACTCCGAGAGGTTATCAGATCTCTTTCATTTCCTTCTCTCCAACCAGAAAGACAATACTATTTCAACACTTAAATATATTTCCTTCCCGACCAGGCAAAAGTAAACCAAGGGCCTAAAATTTTCCCTAACTCGCCCTAACAAATTTTAATGTCTTTTCATGCAGCACAATTCCAGAAAAAGTGAAAAAGAAAACCAATTATCTACTAAATGCACCAAATAAACCTGCTAAAAAGGTTTCTTCCCAACCAAAATTTCTAACAGGTTCAGTAGCTCCTCACACGGCACAGTATTAGCTGACGTCTTCGTCTGTTCCCCACTTCTGCATGCCTAAGTCATTCAAGGATGAAAACCATGAAACAAGATTCGAAATCTAATAACCAGTAAACCTAGGTAGGAAAAGAAATAACCAAGTAGGAAATTAGGTAGGAAAAGATATAACACTCAGGAACTTTTGACTGATATCTGCCTGCTACTTCCATTACTGTCCCATTAAAGTCTGACAAATCCTTTATATAAGAATTATTCTTTAATATTATTTCTTTAGGAAAAGAAAAATCTCAAATCAAGAACCTTATCTCTCATCTGTCTTGTCTAGCTATAATCTATAGCTAGATTACCATAATTGTAAAGTACGAGAGCCCTTAGGACAAAACAATAATTACTTTAACTTTGGGTCTTCTCTGCTCTCATTGGCCTTGAAGAGGTAACCTTTGAGAATGTCCAATGATGAAAAAGCACCCACCAAATGGTAAAGGTGGTGATGGAAGCTTAGAGTAGAAAGTTTAGGATGGAAGTCTGCACAAGGTCAAAAACCACAGGTAGGGGCAGAAAAGATTATCAGTTGTAACAGAAAACCAACCCAACCCCAAAGCGACAGATTCCACAAAAAGCAATTCCATCAAAGAGTGATATATAAGGGCAGCCCTTGCGCTGGCAAAATGCAGCTCTTCTCTTTAAGACTGCTGTGTGTGTGCAGGTGTGTTCCTCCTTAATAAATGTACCACGTTTCAGAAAATGCTAAATTCATTCTCAGAGGGACCCAAGCTTGGACCCCACTAATGGAACCCTAACATACGTGTAACCTTGTAAATATACTAAAAGGCACTGGCCAGTACACTCTTAAAAAGTAAATTTTATGCGTTGTGAATTATATATCAATCATTAAAGTGAAGTTTCTTCTTCCCACAAAAAGGCACTCAGCAAAATCCTAATGCTACAAAAAAGAACATTTCCCTTTAAAATTCAAGTTCCACAATGAAATTTGCTATATTTGGAAGTTAATCCCTCCTCTAAAGAGGTAATGAGGACTGCCGATTTTAATTTACTTTTTTTTAAAGATTTATTTATTTATTTATTTATACAAGAACTGGGGTACAGGCCAGATGGGCGGGAGGGTGAGAGGATTCACCAGAGACAGTGGAGAGCAGAACAGGCAGACTGACGAAATACACTACTGAGGGGAGCAGCGGGTGAGACAGGAGAGGTCTGCTGCTCCACGTGGGACCCTCGCCGGTCAACCAGGATCAAACTGGCCCTGCAGAGGTTGCGGACAGCTTCACAGCGCAGCGTTCAATTGCCTGCGCCACCAGGGGAGGCCCAATTTACTCACTTTTTAATGGCAGAGTTTTGAGAGGCATGGAGGGCAGGACAGTAGAAAGAATACTAAACAATTTAGAAGTTTTAGCTGTTCTTCAGGTCCCTGTCTGAATGACTCCCCCCCCCCCCCATTCACATGCTGAAATCCTACTATCCACTGTAACAGGGTTAGATGGGAACTTTGGAAAATAATCAGGTCTTGAGGATGGAGGCGCTTCCACCCCCATGGGATTAGTACTTGTATAAAAAAAGTCCCACAGTGGTCCCTTGTCCCTTCAGCTTGGAGCTGCTACATAGAAAAGGGTGCTAAGGAAGATCTCCTGGCACCCAGATCTTAAGACTTCCAGCCTCCAGAACTGAAGCTGTAAATTTCTGTTGTTTTTAAGACCCCAGTTATAGTAGGGTCTTAAGACACTATATACCCTTGATTAACACTAAGTTGGTCTTTCATTTAACAATAAAAAAGACTGAATAGGTGCAAACTGGAACTTAAAATAATCATACTGCATAGCAGAAAATGTTTATTCTAGTACACAGAAGTCTAGTCTGCATTTCAGGACATCTACTTTACAGAGCATCACTGAGGCAATTTATCTGGCTATGTAGGGAAATGCACTTAAATGAATTATACTTAATTACAGTTAAATGGGTTTTATGTAATGATTTCTTTGGAAACCTGTGTTAAATTTTCAAAAAGATCTAAGGTCAACTTTGAATGCCAGTTCTCACTTAGGATGACTGGAAACAGCAGCCTTCCAATGAGGGTGAACACTGCACAAAAACCTTTTCCCGTACGGGTTGCTCAAGTCATCACTGGAATAAAAAGGAGGAGGGAGAGAAGAGAGACAGACAGACAGAAAACAAACTAGTCTGCTGCCAGGATAAATGGCGGATATTCATTCTAGACGGACACATTTTAAAAAGTTATTCTAGTATTTCCAGATGTCTCCAAGAGCTGCCTACCACACATTTTAAGTTTAAAAACACCCATCACACATTTGAATTGTGGCTTAACATTAAATGAAAACAGCCCTATTATCTTATTTCCTCACTATAGAAAAAAAAATTTATGGCTCCCCCTTTATAAATTTCAACCTAGGGGGCTATTTCCAGTATTCCCCTGCTTCTAAGAATAGTTCTCTGCTCTGGTGGTAGTATTTGATGAACCTGCATGGGCTAGTACAGGCAATCCAATAGTTATGAAGAGGAATTCGATTTAGAAAACTCATTCTTTTCTAAACGGACATGGTCCAAAAGGTTATCAATTTTCAAACATTACCTGGCACTTTGTAAAAGCAGCTGGTAAAGTCAGTAAGACCAAAATAAGTTTCTGATTAAAAAAAGAAAAAAACTATAGGGCCTGTTGTTATGCACAAGCACTTCCCTAAACATTTTTACATTTCCAGATTCTAGTAATGTGACAGAAAAAAAACTGAGCAAACTGCAAACTAGCGAATATCAGGAACAGAAAAGCCTTTTCTCCAGCCTAAGAGGTAGTGCCTAGTGACACATCAAAGAGCACCATCCCCACCGCTGCTCTCCGGGTGGGTGTCCCTTGATGACTTCTGGTTGATGTCTAGATGGGGGACAAGGAGTCCCACTTCCAGCCAGAGTGGTGCTGGAGGCTCCAGGGGGGGCGGGGGGGCAAAAAGGAAAATGGCTGGGTACAGGGAAACGGGCAGTGCTCGCATCCCATGAGTGAGCCAGTCCTGGTAGCCACAAGAGTTTGATCTGAGCAAAGACGCACAAGCCAAGCTGCCTATTCCCAGGAAAACTGACCACACAAGGAACAGCAATACCACGGTCAACAAAACAGCCTAGTCCACACTGCGTGTGCAAAGTATTTCCTCCAAACTCTTATTGCCTCTAAAGAGCAAACTAGCAAAAGTTTCTGAAGAAACTAACCCCCTAGAGCATTTTTATGATGTTCACGCATCTAGGAAACACCACAAAGCAGAGGGAACCCGCCTGCGCTCACGAGGAGCCCCTTGGGCTCCGGCTAAGGGCGGCCCCCGCCTCCCAGGCCGGTCCTGACAGTCCCCGGGGCCCGCAGCGCCGGGGGGGGGGGGGGGGGGGACGGGACGCCGCCCGCGAGAGCCGCACCTGAGCGCATCCTGCCGCTCGCGCCGCGCCCGGCCCCACGCGGAGTCCGAGGCCTGGCCTGACCCTGGAGTCCCGCCAGCAGCGGCGGCCGCGCCACAGCACAGCAGCGCCCGCGCACCGGCGGCGCGTCGGCCCGGCCCCCGCACGACGCGGCGATTTTGACGCAGAGAAGCGCGCACGTGTCCGCGACAAAGGGGCCCGGCCCGCGCCGCTCCCCGCACGCCCGGCCGGGCCCGGGCCGGCTGCGGTGCATCCTGGGAGGCCTCGGCGGCGCGGCCGCCCGCGCAGTGACGGCCGCGGGAACCGGGGGCGCGGCGCTCCCGCCGGCCCGAGGCGCGCGAGGCTCCAGCCGCCCGCCGCGACTCCCGCCCCCAACGCCCGCCCGGGCCCGGCCCCGCGGTCCCCCCGGGCCTCGCGGCGCGGCCCCGCCGGCCCCGGCCCGCACGGCGCTGCCCCCGGCCCCGGGACGCCCAGACCCGCCCCGCCCCGCCCCGCCCGCCCACCCCGCGGGCAGCCGGGCCCCGCCGCGCCCCCCCAGCCGCCGGCGCCCGCGGCTGTCAGCGTCCACGTGCCGGGGCGCCCCCGCCCGCCCGCCCGCCCGCGCCCGCCCCCGCCCGGGGCCCGGCCCCGCCGCCCGCCCTTACCCGGGGGGCCCCCCGCGCCGCCGCCGGCTCCGGGGAGGGCGGCGGCGGCGCCCGCGGCGGGGGGCGGCGGCGGGGCCGGGCCGCGCAGGAAGGACGGCACGAACTCGGCGGCGTGGACGTTGGGCACGAAGGGCTTGGCGTTGACGTTGAGCTGCCGGCTGAAGGCCGCGCTGAGGGGCTCCCGCGGGGCCTCGGCCGCCGCCGCCGCCAGGGAGCCGCCGGCGCCGCCGCACGGGCCCGGCCCGGGGGCGTCCATGTCCGCCTGGTCCCAGCAGTCGGGCGCCGAGTCGCTGCTGCTGCTGCCGCCGCTGCTCCCGCCGCCGCCGCCGCTGCCGGGATCCATGGCCGGGCCGAGCGCGGTGAGGAGCGGAGCCGAGAGGGCGGGAAGGGAGGCGGGGGCGACGCGCCGGGGAGGAGCAGGCCGCGCGGCCGGGAGCGGCGAGGCCGAGGGCCGGGGCGAGCGACACGGTCCCCGGCGGCGTCGCGGCGGCCGCCCCAGTTCCGACTCCGCGCCCGCGACGACGGTGGCGGCGGCGGCCCAAGCCTCCTCGTGTGTGCGAGCGGCTCTCCTCCCACCGGCCCAACCACCTCCGCCCGCCTCTCCGCCCGCCCCGCGCCGGCGTGGGTTGACCCCCCGCCGCCACCCGTACCTTCGCCCGGTAGTTCTCAGCCCCGTCCTTGCGCGTTTCCGGCTACGAGGCGCCGCCGCAGCGGGAACTACGAGTCCCGGCAGCGCCCGCGCGACCCCGCTGCGGCTGCCCGGGGGCCGATGGGAGTCGGAGTTCGGGGCCGGGCCGGCCGGAAGCGGCTCCCGCTCCCGGCAGGCAGCGCGGGGAGGCGGAGGCCGGGCGGGCCCCGCGGCCCCACCTGTCACCGGCGGGTCGCGGCGCCCGCGGCGGGGTCGAGCCTGGCCCGCGGGAGCCTCCGCCCCGCTCTTGGGGGCGCGGGGGGCGCGGGAGCCCCCGGCGCCCCTGCCCGAGGAAAGCGTCCTCTCGGCCCCGGGGAGCGCCGCCCCCCGCCCCCCGCCGCCGCTTCTCCGCCCCGGGCTCGCGACACCGCCGTCTCCCCCGCCGAGCCGGCCCCGCGCCGCGGCCGCGCTGCGTCTCCCCGCCCGGGCGCCCGGAGGGGACCCCGGAGCCGGGGGGCCGCGCGGCGGGGCTGCCCGGGGCTCGTCAAGCGCCCGGGCCCAGGCGCTGCCCGCGGAGGGGGTGTCGGCTGGAAACCGGGAGTGACTCGCTCCGTCGGCCGCTCCCCGCCCGCGCCCAGACCCCGCCGCGCGGTCCCGGCTCGCGGGGTCGTCGCGGCGCCTCCGTCGCCCTCCTCGGCCGCGCGGTCGGGTGACGTGGCTTCCCCGGCGGCCCAGTGTCCCGGGATTCTCCGGGCTGCGGCTGGTGCTCGCGGGCTGCGAGCAGATAAGCGCCGAAGAGAAAAAAGCAAACGATAGATACTGAGCGCCCGATCGCAGGAAGGAGGGAAACACCGTTGCTCCGGGTGCTGCTTCCCGTAGTTCACCCTTGCGGAGCCCGAGAGAGTGAAAAATGGGAATTGTTTATGCTTTTGTGCCAGGAGGCTAGACAGTGCCATGAACAGAAATGACAGCGCGAAGGCGCGCGTGCAGGGGATGGAGGGTTCCTAACCTCGTGTTCCGTCTGAAATCTAGATCTAGATAAGAATTTCAATTTTAAGTGTATGTCAAATATAAAAGACAACTCAGCCTAGTGAGGCAGGTTAAAAAATGAAGGTGCTTTTTGAAACAAAGCCTACATGAAAGTGTTTTGAAATTGTTCAGTATTCAATGAGCGGATTTTATGAATACCTTGTTTTTCCCCCGTGTAACCCATTAACACTAGGGAAATGGAGCATTATAAAGGTAAAGAAATCAGAGACTTTAATTATCAACAGCCAGGCTTTAATTTTTCTCATCAGCTCTGCACTCCATGCTCTCTGAACTCTTTCCAACACTGATTCTTTTTTCACCAAAGATGATGCATTTCCTTTTTTTTTTTTTTTTTAAGATTTTATTTATTTTCGCATAGAACTAGGGTGTAGGCCAGAGGTGCAGGGGGTGAGAGGATTCACCAGAGACAGAATGGGAAGCAGAACAGGTGGATCCGCTGAAATACACTGCTAGGGGAGCAGTGGGGAAGACAGGAGAGATCTGCTGTGCCATGTGGGTCAGCTCCCTGGCCAGGGATCGAGCTCAGGCTGCAATGGTGACAGCACTGAAACTTAACTCCAGGCCATCAGGGAGGCCTGATATATTTCCTAATACAAAATTCTGGTTAAAGCCTTTTATTATAGTTCACAGAAAACTCAACTGAATCTTTCTTACTTGTCCCACTTTAAAGTTGCTATTAAGTAATTGCCCTCAGGGGCCTTCCTGGTGGCACAAACGGGTTCAGTCTACTCTCAGCACTATGAAGCAGCTACTGGAGCGCAAGTTGGATCCCCAGCCAGGGAGCTGACCCACTTGGTGAGGCAGACCTCTCCTGTCTCTGCCACTGCTCCCCTCAGCAGTGTATTTCAGTCTGTCTGCCTGTTCTGTCTGTCTTTGGTGACTTCTCACCCCCGCCACACACACACACACACACACCTCTGACCCCCACCCCAGTTCTTGTATGCATAAATAAATAAAAATGATAAATCTTTACAAAAATCCATTAAAAAAATATTGGGTTATTCCTTTCCCTGGAATCCTCTTTCCATAGACCTTCACCTCTGTAGCTCGGCTCTCTTAGCCACCCTGGCTCTCACCAAACCATATACTCTCTAATCATTTTCTTTTTTTTTTTTTTAATTTTTTTTTTTATTAAGGCATGTTTTATTTATTTATTTATTTGTTTGTTTGTTTTTTTATACATGCACTGGGTATAGTCAGAAGTGCGGGAGGGTGAGAGAATTCACCAGAGCCAGAGCGGGGAGCAGAGCAGGCAGAAGGACCGAAGTACACTGCTGAGGGGAGCAGCTGGAGGCAGAAGAGGTCTGCGCGCCATGTGGGACCCTCCTCTGGTGGCCGGGGAGCAGCCGGGGATCAAACCGGCGCCGCAGAGGCCGCGGGCAGCTTCGCAACCCAGCGCTCAACCGCTGCGCCACTGGGGAGGACCTAATCATTTTCTTTTTTTTCTAGCATTTATCACAGTCTGAAATTCATATTCATTCCCAGGCCTGCGGACCAGCTCTTCCTGTCAGATGTTAGTCCCATTAGTCTGTTTTATTAACTTGTTTGGTTTATGGACCCACAACTTTGCCTGACCATGAATACTGTGCTCAGTGAACATTTGGTGGAAAAAGAAACATAAGTATCTCTTTGTATGTTATAAAACTTTTAAAAGTGTAGAAGGCTACTTTCATTAAACAGCTAATGGAAGTTTTATTTGTAGGGGATTGGATGAACAGCAGAAGAAATGATTTTCTTTTTTTGGCTTTTATATTTGGATTTTCCTAGAAAGTATAAATTGCTTTTTTGGAAAAGATTCTTTATTGAGTTGAAATAAACTTAAAGTGGAATTAACTATTTGGAGCAAACTGTTAGGTGATGCTGCACAGTTGTGCAACTACTACCTCTAATTCCAGAACCTTCCCATCATGGCAAAAGGAGACCCATAACCATTGTAGGACTGCTTCCCATTTCCATGGGAACCTGCTCCTCATTTTTCTCTCCTCCTTGCACCTAGTAACCATCAATCTCCTTTCTATCTCTACAATTTACCTATTGTAGACATTTTGTATAATAGAATTATACAATATGTAACCTCTTGTATCTTAAGAGTTAACATGTCTTGGGCCTCTGGTGGCACAAGGGTTAAAGTCTCAGCATCATCAAGCTATAGCCAGTCACTGCAGTCTATCCCCCAGGGGATAGAACCCACGTGGATAGCTCCACAGGGAGCTGACCCACAAGGTGCAGCAGACTTCTCCTGTCTTGCTTGCTACTCCCCTCAGCAGTGTATTTCAGTAGATCTGCCTGTTCTGCTCCCCACTCTGTCTGGTGAATCCTCTCACCGCCCCTCCCTGCGCCTCCAGGCTACACCCCACTTCTTGTATGCATAAATAAGTAAAAATATTTTTATAAAAGTTAATATATCTTCTTGATACAACCATGTTATACACGATAACAGGATGTCCTTCCTTTGAATAATATTCCACTGTCTGTGTACATCACATTTTGGTTACCCGTTCATCTGTCCATGGGCACTGGGGTTGCTTCTACCTTTTGTATTTGTGTGTGTGTGTGTGTGTGTATAGGATGTAGGCCAGAGGCGCAGGGGGTGAGAGAGTCGCCAAAGACAGTGGGGAGCAGAACAGGCGGATCCACCGAAATACACTGCTAAGGGGAGCAGCGGGCTAGCCAGGAGAGGTCTGCTGCACCATGTGGGTCAGCTCCCTGGCCTGGGATAGAACTCTGGCCGTAGTGGTGATAGTGCTGAGACTCAACTCTTAGGCCATCAGGGAAGCCACTGCTTCAACCTTTTGGCTATCATGAATAACGCTGGTATAAATGAATTTCAAGTATCTGCCCAAGTCCCTGCTTTCAGCTTGTTTGGCTTATACCTAGAAATGAAATCCTATGGTAATTCCCACGGTAATCCACATGTAATTAATTCTAAGTATAATCTTCTGAGGCACCCATACTGTTTTCCACAATGGCTGTACCATTCTTACCAGTAATGCACAATTCACCAATTTCTCCAGTCTCATCAGCTGTGTTATTTCCTGTTTTTTTTTTTTTTTTTAATAATAATAGCCATCCTAGTAGGTGTGAGGTTATTTCATTATTGGAAAGGGATCTCTTAAGCCAGTTTGCACTATCATCTGCATCAACCTCAAAAAGTCAGTCAGTTAGCAAAGTCATAGATGGGGGTTTTAGGAGAGATGGACAGAGAGTACTGCATGAGAGCCACCTGCACTTTGGCTTTTCTCCATGGACCTTCTGACCTATATGACCTTGACCAGACCATCCCTTCAGTTCCACAGGAAAAGAGAACAGTGGGAACATGCAAGGCATTGTGGGATCTGTAGGTTTCTGTTCCACACATCCATGTACTCTCTCAGCCCTCATTTACATAGTACTGAATACTAATGTTCAGTTGCACGTTGAAGCCACCTGGAGAACTTTAGACCTAACCCATCTCTAGACTGATTGATTTGGTGCTGGGTAGGACCTGGATATTGATGTAAGATAAGTAAATCCTACATATGGCCTCTATGCCAGTCCACATTTGAGAACCAATGGTTTAGAAACAAATCATGTAGCAAAAAAAGAGGATATTGGAGAATTCATTACCATGTTCACCGGTACTTAGAAGTAAAACTACTAAGTCTTCAGTTGGGTGTTTGTTCTTGCTGGGCCTTATTCACTGAAATTTAAAATCAGAGTGGCATGCTAGTCCAGAAAATAAATGGTTTAGGTCTTAATTTTCTCAGCAAATATTATGTCAGAATCTAGCTGGAAAATGCCGAGTTGGGCTGCCTGTCATAGGAAGTCAATAGAACAGAGACGGGAATTGAATCTATAACATATACTTCATTGTCAGAAAGCAAGTGATCTGAGAGAATGGGGATGTTTTGCCCCAAAACCCTGTGCTGATAGCTCATCTCAAGCTGACATTTTTCTAGTGAACTAAGCAAAGACAGCCAAAAGCAAGTCTCCCACCACAACACCCCATCCTGGCTGTAACCTGGTTTTCATCATGTGCCCAGAATTTATTGTCACCTCCTTGTTCACATTGACCCAGGTAGATCCTGTTTTTCTGGGCCTGGGAAAAACATCTTGTTTTCCTGACAGGCAATGTCCCACACTTCTTCCGGTGTCACTGGAGTAGGACTCTCAGTTCAAAACAAGAGTTTAGTTCAAAGAAAACAGAGCATTAATCACATCGTGTTTGCATGTAGCCTATGCTGTGTGCACGTGTGCCAATTCCAATACTAGGTATGTGGTGCCTTCCCTTTCTCCCTAGCCCCTATCAACAACAAGCAATGATAGCATATAAATTGGCTCTGCATTCAGGGTAGATTGTCTCGCTTCTTGTGGCTTGCTTGAGATTTTATTCAAATGCCCTACGGTCCACTCATTTAAAAGAGCACAACTCAGGCCTCCCCGGTGGCGCAGCGATTGAGCTCTGGGCTGCGAAGCTGCCCACAGCCTCTGCAGCGCTGGTTTGATTCCTGGCTGCTGGCGAGGGTCCCACATGGAGCGGCAGACCTCTCCTGCCGCACCCGCTGCTCCTCTCAGCAGTGTATTTCATCAGTCTGCCTGTTCTGTTCCCCGCTCTCTCTCTGGTGAATTTTCTCACCTTCCCGCGCTTCTGACTGTACCCATTGCTTGTATAAATAAATAAATAAATAAATGAATGAATCTTTCTAAATAAATAAATAAATCGTCATTACAATTCTTTAGAAAAAATAAAATAAAAGAGCACAACTCATAAGTTTTAGTCTTTTTTTTTTTTTTTTTAAAGATTTATTTATTTAGGGACTCCCCTGGTGGTGCAGGTGGTTGAGCGCAACGCTGTGAAGCTGTCTGCAGCCTCGGCAGAATAAGTTCGATTCCTGCCGGCCGGCGAGGATCCCACATGGCACGGCAGACCTCTCCTGTCGTGCGTGCTGCTCCCCTCAGCAGTGTAGTGTATTTTGTCAGTCTGCCTGTGCTGTTCCCGCTCTGTCTCTGGTGAATCCTCTCACCCTCCTGTGAATCTGGCCTGTACCCCCGTTCTTGTATAAATGAATGAATGAATGAATGAATGAATAAAGATTTATTTATTTATGCAAACAAGAACTAGGATACAGGCCAGAGGTGCCGGGGAGGGGTGTGTGTGTGAGAGGATTTACCAGAGACAGAGTGGGGAACAAAACAGGCAGACTGACTGAAAGACACTGCTAAGGGTGTAACAGGGTGGTCCCCAGGAAAGGGGGAGGTTCCCTGCCCCACCCAAGGGAGGGTGGAGCTGAGCAGGAAGAGGAGAAGCAGAAGAAGAGACTGAGGAAGGAAGCAGGAAGGAGCCAGGAGACCTGGAGGAGGCACATGGAGCCTAGAGACACGTGAAGAAGCTGCGCTTGTCTTTTGGTCGTGGACGGGGTGACACAGATGTGGGTGAGACCCATGGGGAGGTGACAATGGCAGCTTTTATCTTGATGTTGATTTTGCTCTTTTCCTTCCGGGCTTGTCTGGTTGTTTCTGACTCTTTTCTGTGGGTCCCCACTGGAAGATGCTTTAGACTTGTGGCAGGCTTTGGGGCCTTGCTCTGGGCCGATCCCATATGAATGGAGTTTTACCCACGAGGGGACGGGTAACTTTGGGTGCTTCATTTAGAAACTAGACTCTTTGCCTTACCTGTATTGTTTCCTAGTTTTTATTAAAGTTCCTTCCCATTAAAGTGTCATATGTTTTGTGTTGATGCGGCGGATGGCAGAACCCATTTAGAATAGGCAGGTTTGCGGGGTTTGGGCTGCCCCTCTCCCTGTCCTATAACAAGGGGAGCAGCGATGAGACAGGAGAGGTCTGCTGTGCCATGTGGGTAGCTTCCTGGCAGGCCAGGGGATCGAACTGGTGCTGCAGATGTTGGGGACAGATTCATAGTGCTCTGCTTAACCCCTTGCGCCACCAAGGAGGCCCAAGTTTTAGTATTTTCATCGTTGTGAAACCCTCAATGAATTTCACAGTATTTTGTTTGACTTAAGTCCGAATTAATGGAAAGGTAGTTGGAATGAAGTCACCCAAAAGCTGAACTCAAAATGGAAAAGAAACAGGAAGCAGGAGTCTTGATGAGTCACAAATACATCAACAGTTCTTCACCAAGAAGGCTGCACTGTGCAAGATAAATACGGCAAGGAAAGAAGCATCAATAGCAGATGATGATGAGGACGATGATGACATTGTTGAAACCTGGTCTTGCCAACATGATCACAGTGACATTGAGCATGAGAGTTCCATCTTGCTTCCCCAGCAGGTCCTGTGGGTTAACTGCTTTTGCATTGAACAGCCAAGAAAACCAGTTGTTCTGGTTGCCCCAGGAATCAGAGATGCTTCGGTAAATAATGTTCTACGTCACAGTCACATCACAGCCTCATTTCCCAAGTTTGTCCTTCTGGAGAAAATGCTTGTATTCAGAGATCTGTGCCAGCATAATCACAGGTGCCATCAGGGAAAGAAATCCAGGAAGTTTAATGCCTGCTGACCCCAACCCCCGGGTTTCCCTGTTAATGGATTTGCCCCACTGAAGATTCATGAAGCTGCCAGGACCCCACCTAATTGCTGCCTGTTCCTCAGCCCAGCTCTTGCCTTGGTTGGCAGAGCTAGCTCAGCGATTAAGAGGTGTTTAAACAGCAGCAGTCCCAGGTTCAACTGGCTTATTGATTTACATATGAAATAGCTGCCTCTTAGCCAAAGCTTGTCTCATTACACCCCCTCTGTGAATGTAAAAGACCCATACTGGAGAGCACAGAGAAAACCTGATCATCATGAGTGGACTTCGATGACAAATTGATTCATTCTCCAAAGACTTGGAGTTCATTATTCTGGAGCTTTGAACATATCGCTTATTAGGTTTTACACCTATGAGCCTGCACCTTTCCTTCCAGGATCTCAGCACATTTTTACAGACTCCTCATTGGGGACTGTGCGTTAAAGGTGGAGATACAAAAGCTACAACTAGGTTCTGTAGTTTCAAGCTGAGCATACAGCCTATTAAATAATGTACATATTACACAAATATGTAATAACAGCACTGATAAACTATCATTGTTTTCTTTATTTTTTACTTTAAAAATTGTTGTAAAAATATAACAAAATTTACCATCTTTTTTTTAATATTTATTTATTTATTTATTTATTTATTTATACAAGCACGGGGTACAGTCAGAAGTGCAGGAGGGTGAGAGGATTCACCAGAGCCAGAGCGGGGAACAGAACAAGCAGGGTGACGAAATACACTGCTGAGGGGAGCAGTGACGCAACAGGAGAGGTCTGCGCGCCCTGTGGGACCCTTGCTGGTGGCTGGGGATCGAACCGGCGCCGCAGAGCCTGTGGGCAGCCTCACAGCCCAGCGCTCAACTGCTCCGCCACCAGGGGAGGCCCAAATTTACCATCTTTTAAAGAAAATTTTTTTAAAGATTTCATTTATTTATTTTTTTTAACAGTGGATCTTTCCTTTTTTTTTTTTTTAAGAAGCATGTATTTTTTTTCCATCATAACAATTTTTATTTTTTTATTATTTTTTTAATAATAAATTTTATTTTTATATTCCCCCATACAATTGCAAACGCCCCATTCTGACCCCAATCCTTCCCCTCCCGCCCCCCACCCCCCAAAAAGTGTCTCTGGTTCATAGTTTTTTGTTGATTTTGATTTTCACTTTCTTATATTCATTTTCCTGGTCCCTTATTTAAGTTTTCTAGATTCCTGCTATGAGTGAGACCATCCGGTATTTTTCTTTTTCTTTTTGGCTTATTTCGCTGAGCATGATCCCTTCCAGCGCCATCCATGTTGCTGCAAATGGCATGTGTTTATCTTTTTTGAATGCTGAGTAATATTCCATGGTGTATATGTACCACATCTTCTTGATCCAGTCATCTATTTTTGGGCATTTGGGCTGTTTCCAAAGCTTAGCTATTGTAAACAGTGCTGCTATAAACATAGGGGTGCAGGTGCTCTTTGGAATTGATGTTTCTGTGTCCTTTGGGTAAATACCTAGGAGTGGAATGGCTGGATCATATGGAAGCTCTATGTTTAGTAGGTCCAGAAATCTCCACACAGCTCTCCACAGTGGTTGGACCAGTTTGCACTCCCACCAGCAGTGCAGGAGAGTTCCTTTTTCTCCACACCCTCGCCAACATTTGTTGTTGCTAGTTTTTTTAATATGTGCCATTCTCACTGGTGTAAGATGGTATCTCATGGTAGTTTTGATTTGCATTTCCCTGATTACAGGTGATGTTGAACATTTTTTCATATGTCTGTTGGCCATTTGCATTTCCTCTTCAGAGAAGTTTCTTTTTAGCTCTTCTGCCCATTTTTTGACTGGATTATTTTCTTTGTTGTTGCTGAGTCTCATCAGCTCTTTGCAGATTTTTGTGATCAGTCCTTTATCATTAGTGTTGGGTGCAAAAATGTTCTCCCAGTTGGTGGGCTTTCTCTTTGTTTTTGTTATTGTCTCTTTTGCTGTGCAGAAGCTCTTTAATTTGATGTAGTCCCAGCTGTTTATCTTTGTCTTCACTATCACTGGGAAGCATGTATTTTATTTATTTATCATTCATTCATTCATTCATTCATTTATTTATACAAGCAACGGGTACAGTCAGAAGCGCGGGAGGGTGAGAGAATTCACCAGAGCCAGAGCCGGGAGCAGAGCAGGCAGAAGGACAGAAGTACACTGCTGAGGGGAGCAGCGGGCGGCAGGAGAGGTCTGCGCGCCATGCGGGACCCTCCTCTGGTGGCCGGGGAGCAGCCGGGGATCGAACCGGCGCCGCAGAGGCCGTGAGCAGCTTCGCAAACCAGCGCTCAACCACTGTGCCACCGCCACCGGGGAGGCCCCTAAAGATTTCATTTATTTATGCATACAACAAGGGGTGGGGGGGGTGAGAGGATTCACCAGAGTGGGGAGCACTTCATAGCGCTGAGACTTAACCCCTTGTGCCACCAGGGAGGCTCTGCTTTGAATTCTATTGGGTATGTACCCAGAAGTGGAATTGTAATGATAATAATGATTTGAAAGGTTCAGCGTGGTAAAGAAAAGGAGAGCCAGGCTACATTTCTCAAAGGGAGGAAAAGTTTATTGCGCCCCGGGCAGACCTCACACACCCAAGGTGGGGGTCAGTGAAGCCGCACACGTTGTTAGGGGGAAGCAGGGTTTTATAGGGTAAGGAGGGGTCAGGTGGGAAGTTGGGTTTGTATGGCGGGAGAAGTTTGTAGGGCGGGAAAAGGTTCCTGGGGCAGGTAGAGGTTCTTTGTCTGAGAAGAGACTCGTAGGGGGTGGGGGGATGCTCATTGTCTGAGTCCTCCAGGCAGGTATGCGCATTCCTGCCCACCAGGTGGGCTTCCTGGTTGACTTCTCCATTCCCACCTCCAGCATGGACCTTTCATGATTATTATCATTAATATAACTTTACTTTTTTTTTTAAGATTTATTTATGCATACAAGAGCTGGGGTACAGGCCAGAGGAATGGGAGGTGAGAGGATTCACCAGAGACAGAGTGGGGAGCAGAACAGGCAGACTGACGAAATACACTGCTGAGGGGAGCAGCGGGCAAGACAGGCGAGGTCTACTGTGCCATGTGGGTCAGCTTCCTGGCTGGGGCTCAAACTCAAACTGCAGTGGCAGCAGATAGCTTTGTAGTGCTGAGACTTTAAACTCTTGCACCACCAGGGAAGCCCCCGGTCTCATTTTCTACATCTTCACATGTCATCCTCACTAACTGGTCTGTCTTGCAGAGGGACTCAATGAAAACCTATGAAGCCAGTTCCTGTTTAAAAAAAAAAAAAAAAAAAGGTCTTTTAAAGATTTACTTTAACTTAAAAAAAATAAGCTGTTTCCTGATCAACTGGATTAAAAACAAATCCCTGGCTTTAAAATGTCACAGATGCATCAGGCGTGCCAAGCATGCTTTAAAATGTTACCATTCACACCCTTACCAACTTCCAAAACGGATTGGAAACACTACACTGGACCTCCGGGGACTGTAATGCCAAAGGGCATACAAAAAGAGAAAAGTCAGAAACCAAGATACAAAGTGTTACAGGGCAGGGAGAGGGGCAGCCCAAACCCCGCAAACCTGCCTATTTTATATAGGGTTCTGCCATCCGCCGCATCAACACAAAACATGAAACTTTAATGGGAAGGAACTTTAATACAATTAGGAAACAATACAGGAAAGGCAAAGAATCTAGTTTCTAAATCAGGCACCCAAAGTGACCCGTCCCCTCGTGCGGAAAACTCCATCCAAATGGGATCAGCCCAGAGCAAGGTCCCAGAATCTGCCCCAAGTCCAAAGCAGCTTCCAGTGGGGACCCACAGAAAAGGGTCAGAAACAACCACACAAGCCCGGAAGGAAAAGAGCAAAATCAAAATCAAGATAAAAGCTGCCATGGTCCCCTCCCCACGGGTCTCACCCACATCTGTGTCACCCCGTCCACGACCAAAAGGCAGGCGCAGTCTCTTCACGTGTCTCTCGGCTCCATGCGCCTCCTCCAGGGCTCCTTCTGGCTCCATTCTGCTTCCTTCCTTCCTCAGTCTCCTCTGCAGCTTCTCTTCTCCCTGCTCAGCTCCACCCTCCATTTGGGTGGGGCAGGAAACCTGGAACCTCCCCCTTTCCTGAGGACCCCCCCTGTTACAAAAGGAGGAAGATGGAAGAAAAGGAGATCAAGATTTCATGGCTGAAAAAGGCTACTCAGATTCCTGACAGTTCTCTCCAAATTCCTCAGCACACAGGGAATAGTGAAAAAATAAATCACGACTTCTCTTTGATAGTAGAGCACACAGCAGTCCATTCAGCTACTTATCCACTTTGTTATTTCAGCTCATTGCAGAGCTAAAGATGGCAACAAATGTTTTCCAGCTCCTGAAGTCATTTCCTGGACAATGATGTTAGCACAACCAACATAACACATTTGTCATCACTGTGGATTCCATCTTCCCTTGCTGACTCCTGACTTCCCCAAATGTGACTGGCCTCCATCACTGACATCGTACCCAGAAGCTGAAGGGCCAAGGCTGCTCCAGTTGGCGCCCCCTGGGGAAGGGGTGCAGGTGAGATGAATAGCCCCAGATGGAATACGCCCAGGCTAGGAGGAGTGAGTGGGGGGGTGGGAAAATAGATAGGGAATATAAGGGACTGCAGAAATAGCCCCTGGGGTCAGCCATTCCAACTCCCACCACGTTGATCCTCCAGATTGACGAAGACTGCTATTGCTGGCCTTTTGTTGGGAATATCTTCTAGGTATTCCGTGGCAGGAAGACACCATCTTGGATGCCTTTTTGTTTAGAACTAAACACTGGACAATATCTAGGATGAGGTAACCATCATTTGTGGCCCCAGGGACACTTTGTTTTCCCTTCTTTGTTAAATAAATCCCATGTTGTTCCCTGAACCTGAGTGGTCGTGCAAATATGTGCACAGGTGAAGAACTCAGGCAGTGACGGTGAACTATTTGAGCACTGTCCTTGGCCAGTTTTAGTGCCCCTTACTGCCCGATAACAACATCACCTTTGCTGAGGTTGTGGCAAGCCCTGGAAAGCACTCAGGAAAGTGGATTAGACAATGACGACTGTGAAGGATTCTAATTAAGCCGAGCAGGCAGTTTTTAGGACACCAGCCATATTTAAGAAGGTCCCTATTCCAGTTCATTTCACTGTAGTCATTCTTTTTTTTTCTTTTTAAAGATTTATTTATCGGGCTTCCCTGGTGGCGCAGGCAGTTGAGCGCAGTGCTGTGAAGCCGTCCACAGCCTCTGCAGTGCCAGTTCGATCTCCGCTGGCTGCTGAGATAACCACATGGCAGGACAGATCTCTCCTGTCTCACCCGCTGCTCAACTCAGCAGTGTGTTTCTGTCCTTCTGCCTGTTCTGCTCCCTGCTCGGTCTCTGGTGAATCCTCTCACCCTCCCGTACATCTGACCTGTACCCCGGTTCTTGTATAAATAAATAAATCTTAAAAAAAAGATTTATTTATCTATGCATACAAGAACTGGGGTGCAGGCCAGAGGTGAGGGGGTGAGAGTGTTACAAGGCAGGGAGAGGGGCAGCCCAGACCCGGCAAACCTGCTTGCTCTAAATGGGTTCTGCCATCTGCCGCATCAACACACCACTTATGAGACTTTAATGGGCAGGAACTTTAATAAAACTAGGAAACAACACAGGAAAGGCAAAGAATCTAGTTTCTAAATGAAGCACCCAAAGTGACCCGTCAACCTCGTGGGTAAAACTCCATCCAAATGGGATTGGCCCAGAGCAAGTCCCCAAAGCCTGCCCCAAGTCCAAAGCATCTTCCAGTGGGGACCCACAGAAAAGGGTCAGAAACAACCAGACAAGTCTGGAGGGAAAAGAGCAAAATCAAAATCAAGACAAAACCCGCCATTATCACCTCCCCACGGGGCTCTCACCCACATCTGTGTCACCCAGTCCACGACCAAAAGGTAAGCGCAGTCTCTTCACATGTCTCTCGGCTCCATGCACCTCCTCCAGGTCTCCTTCTGGCTCCATTCTGCTTCCTTCCTTCCTCAATCTCCTCTGTAGCTTCTTCTGTCACTGCTCAGCTCCACCCTCCTTTGGGTGGGGCAGAAAATCTGGAACCTCCCCCTTTCCTGGGGACCACCCTGTTACAAGAGGATTCATCAGAAACAGAGTGGGGAACAGAAGAGTTGGATCCACTGAAATACACTGCTGAGGGGAGCAGCAGGTGAGACAGGAGAGGTCTGCTGCACCATGTGGGTCAGCTCCCTAAGGGGATTGAACTCATGCTGCAACTCAACCTTTGTTCCAAGATTCTGGTTATTCTATCTGTTCCAACATTATCAAGCAGCAGCCAAATTGAACCCACTATAAGATTTAGGATAATGATGCTGCATGGAGGCTGACATTGGAAGAAAATGAGAGATTAACCCTGTGAATTACAAGGCAACAGTTTAATCCTCTTAGAGAGGTAATTCCTCACCCCTGGAATTCCTGGGATGGAGTTTCCCTCTCTGGGGCTCAAGGTCTCTTGCGCTCTCAAGTATCCCAGGACGAGGTTGTCAGATTTATTGTCAGGCTTGTTAGAAATTCAGACTCATGGGCCTCCCCGGTGGCACAGTGGTTGAGCACTGGGTTGCGAAGCTGCCCGCAGAGTCTGCAGCACTGGTTCGATCCCCGGCTGCTCCCCGGCCACCGGAGGAGGGTCCCACATGGCGCACAGACCTCTCCCGCCACCCGCTGCTCCCCTCAGCAGTGTACTTCGGTCCTTCTGCCTGCTCTGCTCCCCGCTCTGGCTCTGGTGAATCCTCTCACCCTCCCGCACTTCTGACTGTACCCAGTGCTTGTATACATAAATAAATCTTAAAAAAAAGAAATTATAAAAAAAAAAAAAAAGAAATGCAGACTCATGTCCCAAATACACTAGTGTGCTTTGGTTCATTCTAGAAACAGAAAGAGAATGGGGGGGGGGGGAGAGTGGAGATGCAATAAAACGAGAGATAAGAGGTAAAGTCAATTCTGTAGAGCCTCAGTAGAACAAGTGGGTGCCTCACAGAGCTCCCCACTTTTGCCATGGCTCCACCATTTCTGTGCTTTCTTCACAGAAGCTGTTGTCACCTTCAGTTATTCTTCTGCTCAAAATGTGATGATTTTCCATCATGGTCTGCAAGGCCTGCACCATCTGAACCCCTGCCACCTCTTGGGTCACTTTGCTCATCCTTAAATATACCAACAGCACACCCACCTCAGGGCCTTTGCACTTGCTCTTTCCTCTGCTTGGAGGGCTTACCCCTTTACCTCCTACAGTTCTCAACCAGAGCAGTGCCATGGAATTTATTTTTATAGCGTACACTGATTTTACAAGTTCCTTTGTTCATCATCTCCTCTGTGAAGGCAGAGACTTTGCATCACATTCCAGTTGCATGATACAATAGAGAGTTTGGAAAGGCTGGATAAAATAAGGGATTGTTTTTTCTTTTTTAAAGTTTATTTATTTATGCACACAAGAACTGGGGTACAGGCCAGAGGTGGGGGGGGTGAGAGGATTCACCAGAGACAGAGCGGGGAACAGAACAGGTAGATGGACCTAAATACACTGCTGAGGGGAGCAGCGGGGAGACAGGAGAGGTCTGCTGTGCCATGTGGGTCACCTCCCTGGCTGGGGATCGAACTCATGTTGCAGTGGCTGCAGATAACTTCATAGTGCTGCGTCTTAACTCCTTGTGCCATCTTCTTTCTTTAGATTGAGGTTGTTAAAATGCATAAGAGGGGCCTCCCTGGTGGTGCAAGGAATTAAAACTCAGCACTATGAACGTATCAGCAACCACTGCAGCAAGAGAAACCCAGGACCCAGAGCCAAGGCGATGTTAGAAAGAGGGAGTGGATGTGGGAGCACCAAAGATACAGATGCCAGGACATGGTAGCACAGATACTCCACATGGAGAGAGCATGACAGAAGCCAGTACATGGATAGAGCATGACAAATGTGAGGACGTGGACATTTGGGTCTTCAGGAGCCCCTCTCCCCACCACACTTCTCTAACTTTACCTCCCTCCCAACGCTGACTACTCTCTGCACTGTAGCTGCTGCCACCTCCTTCCTGACCCCCCAACTCACCAAGCTCGATGCTCCAGCCAGTCTGTTTTTGCAGCTCCTTCTGCCTGCCTTGCCTGCTCCCTGAACCCCACCTGGCTGCCTTCTTCTCTTCACCTTCTGTTGAGACGTTGCCTCTTTGGGGGAGAGCCCTGATTGAACGCTGACACCCTATCCCCTTTATCACACCTGCTGGTTTACAGTGGATCCTCGGTATTTGCAAATTCTGTATTTATACTCCCCATGTCAATGCTGGCTGCCCTTTCTTTCAAGGTCATTCGCGGAAGTGACTGGAGGGGTGAAACAGTTCAGAAGGGACCCGTAGTTCCCTGCTGAGTTGGAGTGGGGCTGTGCTCTGCCTTCCTGTGTGCGCTCTCCTGCTGTGGGGGTGTCCCAGCTGGTCTCGCCCTTGTCCACAGGTCTTCTTGTTTATGATCGCAGCGTGACTGCTCTGAGGGCAGTGGCCTCTGCTTCCCTGCCGTGTCCCCAGGCCTAGCAGGCACTAAGTATCTGCCACAACAGTGAAGGCCATGGATGAAAGATGCAGCTGAGCAGACACTGGACGGTGGGTCAGGAAGGGGGAGAGCCCATGGCCTCAAAGACCACATGGGGGAGTGTGCGTAGATGGGAGTGAAGAGGTGTAAAGAGACAGATGGGAAGGAGCAGGCAGAGAGGCCCCAGGCGTCCCCGTTCCCGGTGTGGGACCAAGGTGAAAATACCCCTTCCCTTTGCTTCCCAGGAATGGACCCCCCACTGGGCAGACAGCTGAGGGTTCACCAGGCTGCAGGCCGGGCAGGGCTGGAGTCACACCTGTGGCTTGCAGTCAGTGCCCTGCTTTTACAAGCTTCACCTGCGTTGGGCTTACATATCTCTTCCTTGCCAAGAAACTATGTGGGGGTCTCGGGTGACGTGGGATAAGATTATCCCCCTGGAACAAATGAAGTAACTGGTCCTGACCACACAGCTACCAAGCTGCCAACCCAGGCAGGTCTGACCCCAAATCCCACTGCTTAAACTCAGCCGTCTTTCTTAAGCTGCCGGCTCCGCATTTTTACCATCTGCACGCACCATCTGGCCAATTATTTACTCCCTGTGTTTTCTTTAAACTGACATCCTTTCCCCGTCAAATTAATTTTCAAAAGAAATTTTATTACTACAATAATGGAAAACAAGTGTCTCTTATCACGAAAAGAAGATAATTTTGAAACTATATACAAAGGAGACAAACTGATTACATTTTGGTCAGATGCTGCAGCCTGCTTGAGGGCCACAGCTCTCTGTTGAAAATGGAGATTAGAGCCTCCCCGGTGGCGCAGCGGTTGAGCGCTGGGTTGCAAAGCTGCCCGCAGCCTCTGCGCTCTGGTTCGATCCCCAGCTGCTCCCCGGCCACCGGAGGAGGGTCCCACATGGCGCGCAGACCTCTCCTGCTGCCTGCTGCTCCCCTCAGCAGTGTACTTCAGTCCTTCTGCCTGCTCTGCTCCCCGCTCTGGCTCTGGTGAATTCTCTCACCCTCCCGCGCCTCTGACTGTGCCCAGTGCTTGTATAAATATATAAATAAATAAACCTTAAAAGAAAAAAAAAAAAGAAAATGGAGATTAGCAAGCCTCGTCTCTAGAATTAACCAGGAGACTCAAAGCAGTTATTGAAAGGAGAATAGTGGTCTCACTATATGTTCAATGTCATGTGATCTGCACCTCTTTACCATGGGTGTCCCCCTTGCATGCCCCCTAAGACCCATTCACTGCCCCCTCCCCACCCCAGGCTTTGGGGAACAGCAGAGACCTTTATGGCCTGCTGCCCTGATGAGCTTCAGTTCTGGACCTTGTAAGATGGCAAAGCTTGTAGCTTGGAAAGTTGTAGATGGAATTAAAGAGTCAGAAATTCATCTCCTTGAGCTGCCATTTGATCCAGGTGCAGACAATAGGCTAAAGGACCAGAAGCCCCAAACAATGGTGTTCAGCTGTGCTGTTTTCTAGGCATGCTCCTAAGTCACGATGTCTGGCTGGACAATGTTGATAGGGTTATTGGAGGAGATAAAATCCCTACTAGGGTCTAGTAGGAGCTGGTCGTTGTGGAATGACACGTGGTGGCTAAGATGTGGAGAGCCAGTTCAGAAGAATCCACCTCCAACTTCTGCCTCCCACTCACTCTTCCTCTGCAGGCCTTCTGGAAAACAAGTCAAGGTATTTGGTGCAAAGAGGAAGTGAAGACAGATCCAAGGGTACAAAAACAAAGAGGAGTGGGGGCAGGATGGAGACACTATGGGATGCCTCTTGGAGCCGTAAGTTATAGAGCCTGATTGTGAGAATTGATAGCAGGAGGTAAGATGCCTGCGTTGTAATATACCTGAGAGCTTGTGGGGCTGAAATGGAGTGAGGTCTCAGGGTACCTCAGATCTCGCACGCAGCTCCGACGGTTTAGGGGAAAAGTTGGTAGGGAGGCTTTGGGAAACGAAGAAGCAGAGTGGGTTGCAAAGACATTGTCTGTCTTACTTCTCTCTCGCTCTGAAAATGACACTTTGCCCTTAGTCATTTCTTCACTTGAAAGTTGACAAGATCCAAGGGATGTCTATCTGGGGTCCATTCAAATTTAATTATTTAGTGAACATCACTTATTCTGTACCAGTCACTGCACTCAAAATGGATGAGATGGTCCAGGCACTCAAGGACTTACTGATCTTGGCAGAGAGACATCTGATAGTGACAGATCAATGAATGTGAGATACAGTATAACAGTTACGACCAGATGACTCTGCATACAACAGCTCTGCCTGCCTTTAGTTCCCGTGCTTCTTTTTTATTGTACAGGTTACTTTTGTGCATCTCAGTTTCCCCATCTGCAAATGGGGAAATCAGTGTACCAGTTTCACACAATTCTCTTCCAGGGCAAATGATTTAATCCAGGTAGAGCACTTAGCACAGAGCTTGGAACGTCAAGAATAGTTCATGACTCAATTCTCTTATTTTTGCTATGTTGACTGAACTAAAAGCCTCAGTGATAATTAGACAAAGACTTTATTCAGTGATCAAAGTGAGGGTTTGAACCCAGGCAACAGAAGGATTTGATTGTGTGAGAACTGTTCCACCATCAAGTCTGAGTTCCATTTATATACCTTGTTACAAAGTAGCACACTGGCAGAAGAAGAAAGGAACCCTGACCTCATTGGAAGGAAGTCGTTGACCTCAAAAATGTTTTTGTTCTGGAGAGGAGGCTTCTGGTTTTCCTCTATAGGTTTAGATCTTTCCATTTCCTATGTTATCTTCGCCTGAAGAAATATCCATGCTATCTATGTGCAGAAGAGGGCAAACACCAGAATTTAATAATCACCCTCGCTTCTAAAGAATGTGTGGTGAAAATGAGCAGGTCTGTTGTGGAGATCTTCTGCTGGCTTCTTTGGCCCTAAGCAAGTGTTGGAAAGGTCAGTTTCCCGCAGGCACTAGACTCCTGTGTGGCTGCTTCACAGAACAGGACAGAAGCCTATTCTGACTTCAGCCTCTGCAGATGGCTTTGCTAGACCAGGGAAGGAGTCCCAGCTTGCTTACAGTTATATTGAAAAAGATAATTTCAGGGCCTCCCCGGTGGCTCAGTGGTTGAGCGCTGGGTTGCGAAGCTGCCCGCGGCCTCTGCGGCGCCGGTTCAATCCCCGGCTGCTCCCCGGCCACTGAAGGAGGGTCCTGCATGGCACACAGACCTCTCCTGCCGCCCGCTGCTCCCCTCAGCAGTGTACTTCGGCCCTTCTGCCTGCTCTGCTCCCCGCTCTGGCTCTGGTGAATTCTCTCACCCTCCCGCACTTCTGACTGTACCTACTGCATGTATAAACAAAAAACAAACAAACAAACAGATAAATAAATAAAACATGCCTCTATAAAAAAAAAAGAAAAAGATAAATTCAATCTACAGGCAGTATAGATGGTGACGTAGCAAAGCAGAGGGAATAATAACTCTGTGGGCAGTTGGGGAGGCTTCCTGGAAGAGGTGATGGTTTCTAAGAATGACTAGTAGTACTGTAGTTGGAAGGTGTAGCAAGCATGCAAATGCACACCCCTTATTAGAAGCCAGTAAAAAGCAAAATAGTGAGCCAGGGACATGAGATAGGTTGTTTAACCTGACTCATATAACCTGCTATTTTCCATAATTACAACTGTGTGGAAGCACATAACTTCTTCAGCTTCCCAGCTCCCAGTTTCTAAATCATGTCTTTAAATGTCAGTCTATAAAAGAATCACTGGAGGACTAAATGAATAATGCAGGTGACTGGGGCCCCATGGGTGCTGCTGGCTCAGCAGACCTGGTGTGAAAGTTAACAAGATCCAAGGGATGTCTATCTGGGCTCAGCTTCTCAGATAAGCTTCCTAAGTCACTCTGTTGCTAGGGGCCATCACCACACTTTGAGAAACTCTATCTTATGGGTCCAGCTCTCAATCTGAAAACTACTCATCTAGACCTATAATGGAGAGAGAGAGCTAGTGGTCAAGTCCATGAGTGAGCAGAACATGGAATACAGTTGACCCTTTAACAATTCAGGGTTCAGGGCCTTCGATCCCCTGTCCAGTTGAAAATCCGCTGTAACTGGTGACTCCTGGGTGGGCCTTCTTATCAGTGGGTTCTGCCTCTGGGTCTTCAACCAATTGACAACTGGGATTGGCTGAATCCAGGAATGTGGAACTACAGATAAAAAAAAAAAATCCTCATTCAGGCCTCCCCCATGGCGCAGCGGGTTGAGCACAGCACTGTGAAGCTGTCTGCAGCCTTTGTAGTGCCTATTCAATTCCTGGCCAGCCAGGGAGATTCCCACATGGCATGGCAAACCTCTCCTATCAAGCCTGCTGCTCCCCTCAGCAGTGTATTTTGGTCGTCTGCCTGTTCTGCTCCCCGCTTTGTCTCTGGTGAATCCTCTTACTCTCCCGTGCCTCTGGCCTGTACCCCAGCTCTTGTATAAAAATAAATAAATCTTCAAAAAAAAATCTTCATTCAAGGGAATTTGAGAAGTTGAAGCTTGTGTTGTTAAAGGTCATCTGAATAGAAAAAACTAGCTTTTTAAAATGAATTTCCTTTTTTTTCTTTTTTAAAGATTTATTTATTTATGCATACAAAAACTGGGGTACAGGCCAGAGGTGTTGGGGGTGAGAGGATTCACCAGAGACAGAGTGGGGAGCAGAACAGTCAGACTGCCTGAAATACACTGCTGAGGGGAGCAGCGGGTGAAATAGGAGAGGTCTGCTGCACCATATGGCAGCGCCCTGGCTGGCTGCACTGCTGTGGCTGTGGATAGCTTCATAGTACTGTGTCTTAACCCTTGCGCCACCAGAGAGGCCCCAGAAGAAACTAGCTTTGACTGTCTAGTGAGAACTATCAATTGAGGCTCCACATACCAGTCTAACTCATAACTCATTTTTATCTTCAGCATTGGATGTGTTCTCTGTTTGTTCTCTGTTTCTTTAGTTGTGTACTTAGCATATATTAAAGCCTCATGATATATTTTTCAAAATGGATGCTTCTAACCAGCACTGTCCTCTAGAACTTTCTGTAGTGATGAAATGTTCTGTTGTTTATACTGTGGCTTTTGGGAACTTGAGTGGCAAAAGAGACTGAGGAGCTGAACATTTTATTTAAATGAATGTGCAAAAACAAAACCAAAATTTTTTTTTTCTAAATAAAGCCAGAAAAACAGCAACATAAATGAATGTGAAACAGGTGGTTACCACATGAAGGGACTGAGAGAGGCCAGGGAGACCCCACAGAAATCACCATACTGTTCTGCACTGAGCCTGCATCAATTTACATGCATACCAATAGGGATAAGTGTTCCAATTTCTCCATATCTGATCAATATTTGTATTTTTCCCCTAAATAATAGCCATCCTAATGATTGTGGAACAGTATCTCACTGAGTTTCGATTTGCATTTCTCCATTAATTAGTGATGTGGAGTGTCTTTTTAAAAGCTGATTGGCTGTTTGCATATCTTCTTTGGAAAGATGACTTTTTTAAAGATTTTTTTTAGGGTATGCATATAAGAACTGGGGTGTAGGTCAGAGGTGTGGGGGGTGAGAAGATTCACCAGAGATAGTGGGGAGCAGAACAGGTGGATCCACTGAAATACACTGCTGAGGGGATCAGCGGGCGAGACAGGAGAGGTCTGCTGCACCATGTGGGTCAGCTACCTTTCTGGGGATCAAACTCAGACTGCCATGGCTGGCAATAGCTTGATAGTACTGAGACTTTAACCCCTGTGCCACCAGGGAGGCCCTGGAAAGATGACATTTGAAGTCACACTTATGTGTCAGGGCATATAATTCTGTAGTATCTTTTTTCATAGCTACATAGTACTCCACGGTATAAATGCTCTTCATTTAATTAAACCAATTTCTCAGGGTGGGACAGTTTTTACTATTTCATTTATTTATTTATTTATTTATTTAGTTTAAAGATTTATTTATTTATGCATACAAGAGCTGGGGTACAGGCCAGAGATGTGTGGGGCGAGAGGACTCACCAGAGACAGAGTGGGAAACGGAACAGGCAGACTGACTGAACTACACTGCTGAGGGGAGCAGCAGGCGAGACAGGAGAGGTCTGCTGCACCATGTGGTTTCTCCCTGGCTGACCGGGGATCGAACTCATGCTGCAAAGGCTGCGGATTGCTTCATAGTGTGGTGCTCAACCCCCTGCACCACCAGGGAGGCCCAGGTTTTACTATTTTAAATAACACAGTGATGAACATTCTTGTAATCATATCTTTGAAAGTTTCCTTAACTCTGAAAAATAAATTCCTGCATATGAACATCTAGATCAAAGAGTATGTGTGTATATACTTAAGTCTTTCATTCCACTTTGATTAATACATTCTGGGCAGGATACTGCCACACTGCTGCCCACATTGTAAAGGAGAGATACATTGCATTAGTTTAGAGCTCAGAAACACATTTTAAGCCTTTATCCCTTATAAATTATAATTACGTCCTTTTTTTTTGGAGTTTAAATTGCCTTTGTCAGATTAGCCCAGCTGGTGGGTGCTAATCCTCTCGGCTGTTACTAAACACTACTAATGTTCCTAAGCTAATAACAACAGCAGCGTTACACTTAGAGCAGGTTTGCCTTTCATTTCCAGCCAGGCGATTAGCGTCTGTTTATAATTGCTGGGCAGCAAGATTGGCTGATTTCCAATGAACTAACCAGACAAAGAACATTCATTTGAAATTTTTGTTTGTGTACAATAGACATCGTGTTTCCTTCACTCAATTTCTAATTAAACATAAAATTAGAGAATGATCATTTGCCTGATACTTTCTGATACTTCTGGATAAATATGTGCACTCTTGTTCTTGAATGATTCTTTTTTGAAGATGCATTTGGTTTTTGTCTCCACTTGCCCCAGAGTCCTTCAGTGTTAGATGAAGCAGACTCACAAAGGATTTGTATCTGGGCCATGATGTTCCAGTGGACAGTTTTTCACAGAGCACGAGTTCTCACTTTTCTTATGTCTATGTGTCATTTATATTGTTATATTGCATTATTATCACGCATTCACGGTCCATTTCTGGGAAGAGTGCATAAAATAATAGTGGTCTGAGGTTCTGGACTGACAAATGTGACTCTACCTGTACCAGCTGTGTGACCTTGAGCAGGTAATTGAATCTCTCTGTGTATCATGTTGCTCATCTATAAAAAAGCATAAGAAGGGCCTCCCTGGTGGCGCAAGGGGTTAAGCACCACACTATAAAGCAATCCTCAGCCTCTGCAGCACAAGTTCGATCCCTTGGCAGGCCAGGGAGCAACCCATATGGCGCAACAGACCTCTCCTGTCTCGCCCGCTACTCCCTTCAGCAGTGTATTTCAGTCAGCCTGCCTGTTCTGGTCCCCACTCTGTCTCTGGTGGATCCCCTCACCCCCTGCATCTCTGGCCTGTACCCCAGCTCTTGTATACATAAATAAATAAATAAATCTTTTTTTTTTTTTAAAAAAGCATGAGAATAACATTAGCTTCCCTTTAAATGAAAAAATGAATGTAGTATGCTTAGCATATGCCTAGCTATAAATATGACTTTGTTATCATTGCCATTGTTTTCATTGCCTTGGAGATCTGTGGGAATTTGCAGAACATTTGAGATTAAAGAAGTGGAACAAGAACTACATTCACGGTGCTAAAATGTTTTACAGGTCTGTTCATGTCATTTTGGGTTCTAGCTTCCCTAGACCAGGCACAATGGAACTGGTCTTGAACATAATGAGGGCTCCAGTGCCTGTAAGGGATATACCTTGTCAACTCATTCTTTCTGTGTGGGTTGAGCAGAAGAATAGCTGAACAGTTTGTGCTCTGGAATGTTCACAGAGTAGTTACTCAATTAATACCTACAGAATATTGTCCAGGGGCTGAACCCTTAACAGTTGGTGCAGATCACTAATTGGGCTGTTGGGACTTTATGAAGATGAGAAGTGGAGAATGACTAAATCCACACTCTGGAATGAAGACACCTGAATTTCAATAACTTAAACATAAAGATACACAATGGATTGTGTATCGTGTACAATGGGATTTGTTCTGATACTAATTTATTATTCTTCCTCCCAAAAGATGATTAAAAATTTCTTAGTTTGGGCTAAAGTAATGCTGCTATTGTTCAGTTCGGGGTCCTTTGACCAGTTTTAGCTCATTCTCTTAATTAAAGATCTAGAGCAGAATTTCAGCCCATTCTTTTTTCCGTGCCTTCCCAAAGTCTTATTCCTTGTCTTCTTTGCTGAGTTAGTGGCCTCCCTCCATCAAGTCTTTTGTACTGTTTGGGTTGATTTCTTAGTCTTCTCAGCAAGCGTGCAAAGTTCACTCCAAATGCTATCTTTGCCTCATAATTGATAAGAAAATTTGTCTTTCTCCATTACATTCAATGAAATATAAGTAACAGAAACTCAAATTCAAGCTGACTCAAATAATACAAAGATTTATTGGCTCTGTGGTTGAAGGAGCCTGGAGATTGGATGAACTTTGGGCTCTGATTCCTCAGTCTCTAATGCTTTTCCTTTGCTGCTCTCTGAGCTCTGTCTTCCTCTGAGTCACTTTCATCCTAGGACAATGGGAAGGTTCTGGATCTTGTATCTGTTGAGAAGAAGCAAGATTGCTGTTTCTATATGTCTTGCTCTTAAGTGTGAGGAATTATTTCTTGAAAAGATGCTAAACAACACTCATCATTACAGAAATGCAAAATAAAATCACAAGGAGATACCACTTTATACCCAACAGCATGGTGATCAAAAAGGCAGAATAACAGATGGGGAGGATGTGGAGAAACAGGAAACCTCATCCATTCCTGGTAAGAATGTAAAATGGTGTCACCCATTGGAGAACACTTTGGCAGTTTATTAAAAATGTAAACATCAATTTACCATATGACCCAACAATTTCCTGGGTATTTATAACTCAGAGAAGTGAAAATATATGTTCCCATAAAGACTTATTCAGTACTTATTCAAGATTCAGTGGTATCTTCTGGTGGCCTGAGGGTTAAGTCTCAGCGCTATCACCACTACAGCATGAGTTCGATCCCCAGCCAGCAAGCTGACTCACATGGCACAGCAGACCTCTCTTGTCTCACCTCACCCCACTGCTCCCGTCAGCAGTATATTTCAGTAGATTCACCTGTTCTGCTCCCCCCTCTGTCTCTGGTGAACCCTCTCACCCCCCCGCACCACCAGCCTACTCCCGAGGTCTTGTACGTAAAAAAACAACAAGAAAGAAGGATTTATTCAGGACTGTTCATAGCAGCATTAATCATAATAGTCAAAAAGAAGAGACAACCCAAAATCCACCAACTGATAAATGGATAAACAAAATGTGATCTACCCACACAATAATTCAGTGAGCAATAAAAAGGAATAAAGTACTGATACATGATACAACTTGGTTGAACCTTGAAAACATGCTAAGTACATGAAACCAGTCACAGTAGACCATGTATTTTATGATTCCATCTATATAAATTTTTCAGAAAAAGCAAATCCAAAGACAAAGTAGATTAGTGGTTGCCTGGGGCTTGGAGTGGGAAAAGAGTTGATTATGAATGGAGTGATGAAAATGTTCCTAACTGCATCATGGTGATGGATGCATAAATGAATAAATCATTCAATTGTATGCTTGAAATGGCTCATGGGATTAAAAAAAAAAAAAAAAAAGGTGAGGAAGTGTTTTCCCAACTGCCCCCAGCAAACCACTCCTTGTGATTCACTAGCCCAGGGTATGGCTGGGGAATGGCACGTAATGACTGGCTTGGGTCTCTCGTCTGGAAAGGGCAAGCCCATCCCTGGAGCTGGGGCTGTGGTCAGCTCTCCTAAAGCACACCAGCTGTGGGTGGGGGGCACTACCTGGACACATCTCAGGGTATCGCAAGGAAGGTAGAAATGGAAGCTGGGTAGACAGCCACGAGGTGTCGACTATACCCACGTCTGGCTGCTTAATAACCCCCTGTGTTCTGTGCTGTTACCTGCATTTTGTCTGCATTTCCTTCCTAGTATGACAAATGGAGGAAGGAATCATGAGAATTACTTCTTGAAACATGGAAGCTCCATTAGGTCCTGTCCTGGTTTGCCTGGGGTTGAGGGGCTCCCAGCATGTAGGACTTAAGGAGCTAACACTGGGGATGTCCCAGGCAAACCAGCAGGGGCTGGTCACCTAATGACCTTACTGGATAGAAATATAAAAGGACTGGGCCTCCCTGGTGGCGCAAGGGGTTAAGACGCAACCTATGAAGCTCTCTGCAGCCTCTGCAGCATGTTTTTGATTGCCAGGCCGGCCAGGGAGCTACCCACGTGGCGCAGCAGACCTCTCCTGACTCACCCGCTGCTCCCCTCAGCAGTGTACTTTGGTCAATCTGCCTGTTCTGTTCCCCACTCTGTCTCTGGTGAATCCACCCACCTCTGGCCTCAACCCCAGCTCTTGTACGCATAAATAAATAAATCTTTTAGGGCCTCCCCGGTGGCGCAGCGGTTGAGCGCTGGCTGGGTTGTGAAGCTGCCCGCAGCCTCTGCCGCGCCGGTTCAATCCCCGGCTGCTCCCCGGCCACCGGAGGAGGGTCCTACATGGCGCGCAGACCTCTCCTGCCGCCCGCTGCTCCCCTCAGTGGTGTACTTTGGTCCTTCTGCCTGCTCTGCTCCCCGCTCTGGCTCTGGGGAATTCTCTCACCCTCCCGCGCTTCTGACTGTACCCAGTGCTTGTATAAATAAATAAACAAATCTTTAAAAAAAAACAAAAAACAAAACAAAACAAAACAAAATAAATCTTTTAAAAAGAAGAAATATAAAAGGGGTCTTGACGTCAGTGACCACTGATGTCAGTTGGTCATCGTGTGTCTCTGATGAAAGCACACTCAACTCCACCTTTGAAATGCGTTTGGCAAAAACCATAGATCTAAATATAGCTTTCACCGTAGTGTAACCAGCTGCTGAAGCCAGAGACTGTTTCAGATAGTGCCCCTGGAGGGGGGTGCTGGTGAGAGTAGATAGCCCCAGGGAAAATGTGAACAAAGTATCTTATTTTGTGGGGGAGACTGATAAGAAATATCTGCAGAAGCAGCCCCTGGATTCAGTGTGCAGGATTGAGAGCATTCGGTGCTTGGGATTCAGCATTTTCGGATCTTCAGCGATTCCGGGGTCAGAAACTCCTGCCCCACAGCTCCCTGAGCTGTGAGCGTGGCCATTTGTCGGGTCTTCAGCTGTTGCCGTTGCTGTTTCGAGTGTCTCTTGTCTGGTGCTGTGCTGGGGCGTCTCGCAGCTCTGGAAGCCTCTCCTGTTGTGTCTTCATGAGTTGGAAAGTGGCCTGTAGTCTCGGTGCTGCGTGCTCCGGTCTGCGGTGGTGGGAAGACGCTATCTTTGGAGTATTTGTGTTCAGGACTTTAAACAAACACTGGTCAGTGCTTCAGGTGAGGTAAATGGCCATTTTTGGCCTCAGTAACTCTTTGTTTTCCCTGGTTTGTTAAAGAAATCCCAACATTGTTGCTCCCTGAACCTGAGTAGTCTTGCAATTGTGTGAAGGTGAAGAACTCAGACAGTAACGGATAAACTATTTGGGCAGCGTCCTTGGCCAGTTTTAGTGTCCTTCGCTGCCTTTGTCAATCGGAAATACAGAGGACTGTGCGGCATTTGAAACTATAGACACTCTGAACAGAGCAGACCCGGGGAACGAGGGTGTCTTGGTTGGTGGGTCCCTGCTTTCATGTTGACGTACTCAGGGCATGACCCCAAAGCAGAAACACAGGGAGAAACACCAATAAAAGGATTTATTTACATATGAGAGTGAGAATAAGGAGAGCAAAGAGGAGGAGCAGGAGGAAGTTTGAACCCCAATACCATAGTTGATGATAGCAAGGAATGATTGGCAGAATATTACATTGTGGTTGTGTTTCCTCAAAAGGAGTCCTTACCTTCTAGAGATATTCATGGAAATATTTGTAATCAAAATGATATGCTATCTGGATTTTGCTTCAAAATAATCTCGGGGGGGGCCTCCCTGGTGGCGCAAGGGGTTAAGACACAACCTATGAAGTTGTCCACAGCCACTGCATCATGAGTTTGATCCTCGGCCAGGGAGCCACCCACATGGCGCAGCAGACCTCTCCTGCCTCCCTGCTGCTCCCCTCAGCAGTGCATTTCAGTCAGTCTGCCTGTTCTGCTCCCCACTTTGTCTCTGGTGAATCCTATCACCCCCTCCCCCCGTCTGTATCCCAGTTCTTATATGCATAAATAAATAAATAAATCTTTACTTTTTTATTTATGCATACAAGAGCTGGGGTATAGGCCAAAGATGCGGGGTTGGGAGGATGAGAGGACTCATCAAAGACAGTGTGGAACAGAACAGGCAGACTGACTGCTGAGGGGAGCAGTGGGCGAGACAGGAGAGGTCTGCTGCACCATGTGGGTTGCTCCCTGGCTGGCTGGGGATTAAACTTGTGCAGCAGAGGCTGCGGATTTGCTTCATAATGCGGTGCTTAACCCCTTGCACCACCAGGGAGGCCCAAATCTTTAAAAAAATAATAATCCAGGGGGAAGTAGATGGAGGTAAAGATAAAGCAAGCTTGGCCTAGTTGATAATTTTTGAAAGCAAATGATGATCTATGAGGGGTCATTAATTATTTTTGCTTTGTGAAATGCTGATGTGTTCCTGCATCAGAACAGTGAAGAGAACAGCACAGGGTGCTCCACTCCCCACGAAGCCCCTTCGGCTCAGGGGCTGCTCTTAGTCACAAGTGGGCCAGTGTCTCAACAAAATTTTGAATTTCACAGACCTTCCAATTTTCTAAATTTTGGGTGCAGGACAAAGTTGACTGTTCATTTTGCCAAACTGAAGTTAAATCAAACAAAAATTCCATGGACTCTCAGCATCATTTCATAGCATAAAGAACATATAAATACCAACATCATCATTTCAGAAAAGGGTCAACTTTTCAACTGGGCACAATTAGCATTATGGACCAACCTGTTTTATTTATTTATTTGTTTTTATTTATTTATTTAGTGTAGAAGAACTGGGGTGTAGGCCAGAGGTGCTGGAGTGAGAGGATTCACCAGAAACAGAGTAGGGAGCAGAACGGGCAGATCTACTGAAATTCACTGCTAAGGGGAGCAGCAGGCAAGTCAGGAGAGGTCTGCTGCACCATGTGGGTCAGCTCCCTGCCTGGGGATCAAACTCAGGCCATTGTGGTGATAGCGCTGAAACTTTAACCCCTGCACCACCAGGGAGGCCTCTTTCATGTATTTCTTACGAATCACAGCATCACGATGGCCCATCCATGTATCAGTACTTCATGCCCCATGGAGGAATGACATTGTTGTGTGTGGCTACTCCACATATTTATCCAGGCATCAGCTGATGAACATTGGGTTATTTCCATTTGGGGCTTTAAGCAGAGACTAATATGACTGCAAAGTGATGCTGTGATGGCCTTTTGTGTACATGTTTTGTGTGGACATGTTTTCAGTTCCCTTGGCTACACACGCGGGGTACAGAGTCATTCTATGATTAACCTTTTGAGGAACTGCCAGTTTGTCTTCCCAAATGGCTTAGCATGGCTTAGCATTCCCGCCAGCCACGCACGAGGTTTCCTGTTTCTCCATATCTTCCCCGATGCCTGTTCTTTTTCAGTTGTTTTGGTTGTTGTGTTTTTGAGTGGCTGTCCCGGGAAAGTGCTGTCTCATTGTGGTTTTGATTTGCTCGTGAATGACGCAGAACATCTTTCCATGGGTTTATTGTCACTCGTATGTCTTTCTTGGAAAAATGCCTGTTCAGACCCTTTGCTCATTTTTTGACTGGGTTACATTTAAGCTTGTCTTCTTCACAGGAGCCACTAAAGAGTGGTGATTCACTGTGGGCTCCCTGAAGTCAGACATGGCCTGGACTTGGATCCCAGCTTCTCTAGTTGTTAGTTCTTGACCTTGACCATTCTCTCTGGATCTCAGTTCCTCCCCACACACAGTGGGGATAGAAATATTTGTTACTTCCTAGGGTTGTGAGGATTTCAAAAGGGCCCTGCGTGTCAAAGGCTAGTGAGGTTCTCAGAAAGTGTTAGCAACACTTACTAAGCGTTTTCTGTTTTATTATCTACCCACAATTGATCTCATTTAATCTACATTACAGGACCTCCCTGGTGGCGCAAGCGTTAAGACGCTACCTATGAGGCTATCCACAGCCACTGCAGCATGAGTTCAATCCCTGACCAGGGAGCAATCCACATGGCGCAGCAGATCTCTCCTGACTCGCCCGCTACTCCCCTCTGTCTCTGGTGAATCCTCTCACCCCCACCCACACCTCTGGCCTGTACCCCAGCTCTTGCATGCATAAATAAATAAATCTTAAAAAAAATCTACATTACAACCTTGCAAAATCCATATCATCATATCTATTTTACAAGTGAGAAAACTGCATCTCAGATGAAGGAGCATGTCCTGGGCCATGTACCAGGGAAGACGTGGAACAGAGATCCCTTCCCACATATGGACAACTCCAGGGCCCACGTAAATGCTAGTCTCAGGAAAGTTTTTTGTGGGAATTTAAGTCTCCTCTTTCTTTTTAAACATTTTTATATAAAGAAGATTTTTTTGGGCCTCCCTGGTGGCCTAGGGTTTAAGTCTCAGCACTTTCACGCTATCACTGCTATGGAGAGTTAGATCCCAGGCCAGGGAGGTGACCCACATGGCACAGCAGACCTCTCCTGTCTCCCTGCTGCTCCCCTCAGCAGTGTACTTCGTCAGTCTGCCTGTTCTGCTCCCCGCTCTGTCTCTGGTGAATCCTCTCACCTCCGGACCTCCCCCTCTACATTCCAGTTCTGCAGCGCAAAAATAGAAATAAAAGATCTTAAAAATATTTTTTAAAAATTTCCCTCACCATTCCTTACTCTTCTTTCTCCTTCCCCCATAACCTCAGGACCCTTACTTCATTTATTAATGCCTACTAGTTTTTGTAAATATTATTTTTTTTTTTTATTTTTTTTATAGAGGCATGTTTTTTATTTATTTATTTGTTTGTTTGTTTATACATGCACTGGGTACAGTCAGAAGCGTGGGAGGGTGAGAGAATTCACCAGAGCCAGAGCAGGGAGCAGAGCAGGCAGAAGGACCGAAGTACACTGCTGAGGGGAGCAGCGGGCGGCAGGAGAGGTCGGCGCGCCATGTGGGACCCTCTTCGGGAGGCCGGGGAGCAACCGGGGATTGAACCGGCGCCGCAGAGGCCGCAGGCAGCTTCGCAACCCAGCGCTCAACCGCTGCGCCACCGGGGAGGCCCAGTTTTTGTAAATATTATTTTGTCAAATCCTTTGCTAGGTAAAAGCCTAGTATTTGTCTTTATTGTTCTGACTTGCTTTACTAGGCATAATTCCCTCCCTTTTGCTGTAGATGGAGACATTTCATCTTTCCTTCTGGCTAAGTAGTATTTCTTTTTTTTTTTAAATTAATTAATTTATTTATAGAAACACTGGGTACAGTCAGAAGCACAGGAGGGTGAGAGAATTCACCAGAGCCAGAGCGGAGAGCAGAACAGGCTGACCTACGAAGCACACTGCTGAGGGGAACAGCGGGCAGCAGGAGAGGTCTGCGCGCCATGTGGGACCCTTGCTGGTTGCCGGGGATTGAACCGGCGCTGCAGAGGCTGTGGACAGCTTCGCAACCCAGCGCTCAACCGCTGCGCCACCAGGGAGGCCCTAAGTAGTATTTCATGGTGTGGGTTGATCACAGCTTCTTAATCCAATCATCTGTCGCTGGGCATTTAGGCTGCTTCCGTGTGTGTGCAACTGAGAAAGTGCTGAATAAACATTGAAGTCCATATAGTTTTCTTTTGATGGTTTCATATTCTCTGCATAGGTGCCTGAGAGTAAGATTGCTGGGCCATACAGTATTTCCATTTTCAGTTTCTAAAGATATCTCCAGATCGCTTTCAATACTGGCTGTAAACTTTGACACCCCACCAGTGGTGTAATAGGGATCCTCTCGCTCCTCATCCTCTCCAGCATTTATTGTTGGGGTTCTTTTTAATATGTGCCATTCTCTGGTATCTCTTTGTGGCTTTAAGCTGCATAATTCTTATTGGAAGCGGCCATAAACATTTTTTCATATATGTCTTGGCTTCTGGATATCCTCATTGGTGAACTGATTGTTCATACCTGCGTTCTTTTTCAGGTTGTTGCTTTTCTACTGTTGAATTGTGTGTGTGTATATATATGTATATTTTAATATGCATCTTGTATATTAATCCCTTGTTGGTAACATATTGTGTGAATATGAATATTCTACTATTCAATGGAATGTCTTTTAAATCTTATATCCTTCTTTATGTCAAAGCTTTTTAACTTGAAATAATTCCAGTTATTTATTTTTGCTTTTATTTCCCGTACCATAGGGTTAAGTCCCCGCTTGTCACCTCCACTAAATGCAATTGTGATTAGGCAAATGTTATCAGAAAGGAATCAGAGAAGTATCCAGGACATGAAATTATCAACAGCTTGGTAGAAAAACCCTCCAGCGACCCTGGGAGGTGTGCATGATTTCACCTGGGCTCTTTGAATCTGAGGGACTTTTCAAAATGTTGGCATGCTCTCACTGTTCAGCATGGCCTTTCTGAGAACATCAGAGAGCTACCCAGAAAACAAATAAAAAACAGGGTCCAGCCTCGCTTCCCTCTTCTGGAGCCACTAAGTAGGATTTCTGTGTAGTTCCCCATGGTGACAGTGGGTGTCGCCTTTGAGTTGTCTGATGTTAGTCGTCCCCCCAGACTGATAAAAGGCTTGTTTTCCAAGAGTTTCTGGCACTCTGAGGTCTAGTTTGGAGGTGCCCATTACCAACATTCCTGCCCCAACTCAGCCTGTGTAGTCTGGTTCTCATTTCTGATGCCGAGCATGGTTCTGGAAGAGGAGTTCTGTCGTCTGTATGCGTTTGGCATGCAGGCCACTAGGCACTAGGAATACAAAAGAGAATTAAAAATGTAATTCTTGTCAAATGGAGGAGAAAAAATTATAAACAAGTCAGCAAAAGAATTGCCAACTATTTTAGTTTCCTAGGTAACAAATTACCATCACTTGACGGCTTAAAACAATAGGAATTAGTTTTTCCCAGTTCTGGAGGCCAGATGTTTGAAATGAAGGTTTTGGTAGGATGGGTTCCTTCTGGAAGCACTAGGGGAGAATCCTTCCTGGCTTATTGTAGCTTATGGGGGCTCCCAACAAAGCTGGCACTCCTTGGCTTGTAGACGCATCACTCTCTCTGCCTCAATCTTTACAAGGCCTCCTTCCTAGTGTTTGTTTGTATAAATTTCCCTCTTCTTATGAGGATAGCAGCCATTGGATCAATGTCCACCATAGCCTAGAGACCTCATCTGACCTTATCTTCAGTATATTTTCAGAATATCTACAAAGACCCTATTTCTAAATAAGACCAAATTCACAGATACTGGGGGTTATGACTTGGACATATATTTTTAGAGGACATAATTCAACCACTGATAAATTATGGAAAGTAAACGAAAGGGATATTATTATTTTAAAAAAGGGGGGAGGGCCTCCCCTGGTGGCTCAGCGTTTGAGCACTGGGCTGCGAAGCTGCCCGCAGCCTCTGCAGCACCGGTTTGATCCCCGGGTGCTCCCCGGCCACCGGAGGAGGGTCCCACATGGCGCTCAGACCTCTCCTGCCGCCCGCTGCTCCCCTCAGCAGTGTCCTTCGGTCCTTCTGCCTGCTCTGCTCCCCACTCTGGCTCTGGTGAATTCTCTCACCCTCCCACGCTTTTGACTGTACCCAGTGCGTGTATTAATAAATAAATAAATAAATCTTTAAAAAATAATTAAAAAAAATAGAAAGGGGGGAACCCTACTTAGGTGATCAGAGAAAGAGTCTCTGAGGGACTAGCACTGAAGAAGAGCTCCAAAAGTAAGAAGGGCCAGACTCATAGTCATCGCTGCAGAGGAAACTGTAAGTGCAAATGTCATATAGGTGGAAACTAGAAGAATTCCAGTGTGCCTACAGTAGAGTAAAGAGAGGTGGGTAGACAGGGTTCAGTTCACTGGTATTGTAGAGACCAAGAAAGTAGTTTGGTATTTTCCTACGTACACTAAAAGAGAGACATTGAAGGGCTTTAAGCAGAATAGAGTCAAGATCTGATGTGTGTTTTTATGGACTTGTTCTGCCTGTGCAGGGAAAGAGCCAAAACTCACAGACAGTTAAAAGGTGTCTGCTCCCTTTTCCCCCGAGGGAACAAGGCCAGATAATATAAAATAGAAATGCAGATGGGTTGAAAAATGTGAGGTGTGTTTTGGAGGAAACGCCAAAGGATGTACTAAAAAGTTTTTAGCATGATGTAGAGAGAGGATGAATATGGTCAAGGATGAATGCTTGGCTGAGGGTGGGGGGTATGTGAGAGTGAAGATAAGCCTGCATTTTTATTTGAGTGTCTGCAGGCTGAGAGACGGCCCATTATTGGATATTGCCTTATGCCTAGGGCTCTCTGCTTCCCCAAATTGAGGACTAGGATTATTGGTAACTGGTGCTATAGAGATGAGGAGGCGTGGCTGGCAAGGTGTGCCTCCTGGGGGCCTGGCCAGAAGGATTCTGGCAGTGCATGGTGCCCTCTGGTGAAGCCAAAGAAGGATGGGGACTGGAAGCCTGTCAGGAGCATGAGGAGTTTTTGAAAGTGGCCTGGAGGGTCCTGGGAGAGTTTCTGGGCAGGCCCCGGGGGCAACATTCACGTGAAGGGCCATTCCCAGTGATCTACCTTCCGGGATCGTGCTTGAGATGATTTTCCATCCAGTTGGCTACTGGGAGCTATTCCCCAGGGAGTAGGCATTTTTGAGATGCAATATGGGTTAGAGCAAAGAGCTCACAGGCCTGGCTCAAGTCCCAGTTCTCCCACATACAGGTTGGGTGCCCTTAAGTGACCCCTTTTATTCCCTGAGTCTTGGTGGCACAGTCCTGAAGTAGAGCCCCCCACCAGCCAGATATCAGACTGAGGCAAGATGGCGCCTGCCAACATGGGCACTGTTCAAGGAAGCAACATCCAAATGGGGCGGACAGAGGGAAGTTTCCTTCACCATTTATGTACTGCTGCCAATTTCCTGCCTGCCTTTGGAATGAATAAAAAATAAGTGAAAATGGATGGTGGAAGCAAAGCTTTTTGGTCTGTGGGGATCCTGCAATGGACAGAGGCCTGGTGCTGGCTGAGTCATCCCCGTGGGTGATCAAGTTTTTCAAAACAAGAGTAGTACTTCCAGAAGGGGCACGGATTAAATGTTGGCCCCAAGTGAGAGACTTCCCAAGCAACTTCCTTTGGTAGCTTTCCATTGCCATCATCAAGAAAAACTGGGAGGAAAGATGCTGATTTCTTTCTTTTTAAAAAAAATTTTAGGGGCCTCCCTCATGGTGTAGGTGGTTGAGCGCAGTGCTGTGAAGCTATCTGCAGCCTCTGCAGCCTGGGTTCCATCCCAGCCGGCCGGGGAGCTACCCACATGGCGCAGCAGACCTCTGCTGTCTCACCCGCTGCTCCCCTCAGCAGTGTATTTTGGTCAATCTGCCTTCTGCTCCCCACTCTGTCTCTGGTAAATCCTCCTGCACATCTGGCATGTATGTGCAGGAGTGCACACCAGTTCTTGTATGCATAAATAAATAAATCTTTAAAAATTTTTTTTTAATGATTTTATTTATATTTGCATAGAAGAACTGGGGTGCAGGCCAAAGGTGTGGGGGGATGACAGGATTCACCAGAGACAGAGTGGGGAGCAGAACAGGCAGATCTACTGAAATACACTGCTGAGGGAAGCAGAGGGCGAGACAGGAGCGGTCCAGCCATCTTGTACTTCAGTCAATCTGCCTGTTCTGTTCCCCACTCTGTCTCTGGTGAATCCTCTCACCCCCACATCTCTGGCCTGTGCCCCAGTTCTTGTATGTATAAATAAATAAATCTTAAAAAAAAGAATAATACAGAAGAAATGGAAGTTGGAGGGAGTACAAATTTGATGAGGTGAGTTAGATTGATTAATATCTGGGGAATTATTTTTTTAACCAATAAATATTTGTTGTTTTTAAATAACCAGTGTTTTAAAAATATGTAATATTCAACACCAAATATCTATCAAGAGACTTTAAAATTAATATATTTTTTTTTTATAGAGGCATGTTTGTTTATTTATTTGTTTGTTTGTTTGTTTTTGTTTATACATGCACTGGGTACAGTCAGAAGCACAGGAGGGTGAGAGAATTCACCAGAGCCAGAGCGGGGAGCAGAGCAGGCAGAAGGACCGAAGGACACTGCTGAGGGGAGCAGCGGGCGGCAGGAGAGGTCTGCGCGCCATGTGGGACCCTCCTCCGGTGGCTGGGGAGCAGCCAGGGATCGAACCGGCGCCGCAGAGGCTGCGGGCAGCTTCGCAACCCAGCGCTCAACCGCTGCGCCACCGGGGAGGCCCTAAAATTAATATTTTTAATGAAGCATTTCCACTTTTAGGAATTTTGCATAAAGAGATGTACTGTAGATTAATGGAAAGAGCTGTATACTTTATAATAGCAAAAAAAAAAAAGGATATATCAAAATCTTTACAATAAAAAAAATCTTTACAATAAGAGGCTATTTAAAAATGATGGTAGATTCACTCTAGGTAGCTAGTAAAGAAAAGATGATGTAAAAACAAATAATAAACTAAGAAAAAAATCTGAATTTCAAATTACAAAGAATAATTTCCCTGACATATAAAAGCTCCTTCAGATCAACAATTTACACACACACACACACACACACAGAGCAAGAATTTGAGAAAGAATGTGTGTGTGTTTGCACAGATAAGGAAAGATCATAATTTGATAACATACCCTAGAAGGAATGAAAATGTGTTCAGCCTCTGGAGTGAACTTTGCAATATTTATAGATGTTGCTATATCTATATCTACAGCAATATCTATTGCTAAATTAACCCAGCAGTGCTCTAGTAATTAATTCAATTTGCATAAAACAAATCGTGAACAAGGTTATCCACTGCAGCATTGTTTAGGACAACAAGAGACTGGAAACCACGTACATGTCCTTCGGTGGGTGACTTGGGATGAATCAATCCCCTCTTTAGCGAGCCGCGGCATCTTACCTGCTCCAGCTTGTCTCGTGTGCAGCCCCCTGGCCATGTCCATCGCTCCTGCTTTTGCTCTTCATCTCCCTCGGAATTACTGTCAGAGCCGTCTATCTATTCTCTTGCTGCCCAAGCTTTTCTCCCTGCCCTCCCTCTGTTTTAGAAACACAAATCTGATCTCACCTTTCTACTTCAAACACTTTATTCCTTTCCTATCACCTCTGCTGGCTGCTGGGCTTTGGGCAAAGGCTGTAAGTCTTAGCCACAGCCTCAGTCTCCTCATCCACAGGACGGAAGATGAACTGAGAAGCAGCAAAAAACGTGATAAAATGAACTTAGAATTGATGCAAAACACGTAGCACGATGCCCAGCATGTCCCAAGAGCCCGTGAATGCTGGCTTTCACTAAGTCCTGCTTTTGTTTTGGGCTGAGGCTAGAGACCTCAAAAAATGGGTCAATTGTGAAGATGAGGAAAAGCATTTGAAAAGTCATGTGTTCAAAGCTGGCTTTCCCTACGACTGCTAAAATGATGAAAAGGTAGTTTGCTTAGCATTTTGGCCTGTTAAAATTTGGAAGAGACATCTATTTTGAAAGCAAACATTTGTATGTCATTACACACACAGTGCAAATAGGCTAAGTGAAAACCTTAAAGTGGACTCGTACTTATATCAAAATCATATCATTGGCACCATCGATCCAATCTTAACTGTGGAAATAAAGGAATTCATTTTAACCATGGTTCAGAGTTGGTGCTCTCCATTTCTGAGAGCCTTTTAATTAGGAAATTTACCAAAAAATATTTAGGATGCAAGGTAACACATTTCAGAGCAATTCTGAAATCTAATGTGTGCAAATTATTCATATATTCATCATTTTATTTTAGCACATCAATTTAGGGAATCAGCACAGGGTAAAGGGACTATCCATTAGCTGCTATAAAAAGATCCAGAAGTGAAATGAATTTAAATATTATAACAACCTTCTTACTGACTCGGAGCTCGCACCAAAGCAATAGCTATTCAGTAAGATTGGAAGAGCTCGTGGATTTCTAGGGCCAAATCGATGAGAATCTTTCTTTCTTTAAAAAGCTGTCTTTCAGGGCCTCCCTGGTGGCGCAGGGGTTGAGCGCTGGGCTGCGAAGCTGCCCGCAGCCTCTGCGGCGCTGGTTCGTTCCCCGGCTGCTCCCCGGCCACCGGAGGAGGGTCCCACATGGCGCGCAGACCTCTCCTGCCGCCCGCTGCTCCCCTCAGCAGTGTACTTCGGTCCTTCTGCCTGCTCTGCTCCCCGCTCTGGCTCTGGTGAATTCTCTCACCCTCCCGTGCTTCTGACTGTACCCAGTGCTTGTATAAATAAATAAATAAATCTTAAAAAAAAAAAAAATGCTGTCCTTCAGAATGTCAGGCTTCCTGTAGAATTGTACCAAAACTGATGTGGCCAGCTGCTTTTCTGCATCAAAGTCTGTTGGATTTGGAAAGCTTTAAAAAATAATGCTGGCGAAAAGAGAATAAATGATTGAAAATGAAAATATGAACAGGTTCTGATAGTATAACTAGCCCCAGGGGGCTCCTAGCAAAATGAGAAAATTGCTGTTTATTACTGATAAGAATTAGAAATGCTCCTAGAAATCAGTGGACACTAAGAGGTTTTTAGTGAAATTGCTGTGGTCTTGGCAGATGACACTGGCGCCTCAGGCTGCCACCTCCCCCAGCTCACTCTGCCTGTGTGTTTGTGTTCAGAGCTCTGTTTGGTCCTGAGCACAGGTTTGTGTCATCAAATCATCCATTAAGACCAGCTGAGACCTGGCCGAGAGAGAGGAGGCTTTAGGAGGGAGACACAGTCCTAAGTCCAACTGCACTGACAGGGGCCATTAACATCCCTCTTCAGGAAGAAAGGCCTATGGAAATGAGGGAGGGCTGCCCCCCAAACATGCACGGTGTCTGTGGCAGCCATGACAGATGTGGTGGCCATGACAGACATGTCCAGGGAGTCTTGTGACAAACCAGCCAGCCTCTGCTACTCACTGCTGCTTTCTTGCTGGGACTGAGCTCCCAGAGGTTGCCCTGGGCCAGGCCTGCTTCTCCACAACACTGTTCACTAGGGAAAGAGCCACATCAAGGAAGGGCTCACTGTGCACCTTGAACAACAGCATAGAGTGGGCCCACTGTCAACATTTCTCAAGTGGGAGGGTTTTTCCCTGCCTCACATCATCGAATGATGCAGATGCCACCGTCAGCCTACTCTGTGACTTGTTGGTGTTTAAAGTAGACACATAAAGTATCAGTGATTTCAAAAACAAGAAATCAAACTTCCCTGACACTGTGAGACTGTGATTGCCAGAAGTATGGACACCCTGGAAATCTGACTGAAGCCCCTTTGAAAACTTCTAAAGAGCTGAGAGAATGGGGTGTTTCTGATAGAGCTGAAGGGAGGCAGGAGTTCAGAGGCACTGTCTTCAAAGGGAACCTTCTTCGAAAATGAGCAGAGCGCCCTGAGTCTCAGCCCCACATGAAATTAGCCTTTTCATGTCCACAAGCAAACAAGGCTTCTGAGGTATGTGCAGAGATCTAAGAGAAAAGGGAAGGAGGAAGAAATCTTGGCATTGGGATCTACCTTTGCAGGGTCACTCAGCAGGGCTTCTGAGCTCTGGGCTTCATTAGATCCTGTCTGGAGCTGTTTCATTTCTTCCAACTCCCCTTAGCACAAGGCCAACTTCCCTCAGGCTCTGCTTCAAGTTGAAGGAGAGACTAAACCATCTGGACTTTATGGGTGGGCCAGGGGGACCTCTGTTTCTGGCTTAGTTTTTGCTGTTTCTTCATGTCTTATTTACTTTGTGTGATCTGGGGGTTTCTTTCATTTGGAACTGCAGTACAAATTGTATGTAATGTTTAGTTCTCATAAAGAAGTATTTAGTGGGAATGAAAAGGCAGAACTGTAAGTGGCTGGTAGCATGGCTTTGGACTCCCTATCAGTCAGGATAGGTCAGGCTATGTCGCAGTAACAAAAAGCACCCATATCTCATTCACGAATATCTTAGGCTGTTCAGGCTGCTTTAACAAAATATCACAGGGCTCACCCTGAAAATTCCTCCTGCCAGTCTGTTGAGTTGGGCCATCAAACTTGCTCTACCTTAGGACTGAAGTGGAAACACTGGTTCTTCTCGTATCTCGAATCGCCTGGTCATTGGACAAGAATTTCACCATTGGCTCTTCTGGTTCTCAGGCCTTAGATTCAGACTGGAACTTACATGTGTTATACTGTTGATTTTCTGGGTCTCCAACTTGCCAACTGCAAATCTTAGGACTTCTCAGTCTCTAGAACTGTATGAACCAATTTCTTATAATCTTTCTCTCTGTAGATGGATATACGAGAAAATTCAAAGAATCAAATGAAAACACAACAAATGATATAGGCATAGAGATGTATATTATCATTCAGGCTTCTATAGAGAAGCCTAGATTGCCTTTTCTGAGTAAAAAATCTACAGAAGTCCTAGGAAGAAATTGGGTCTTTTTGGTTTGGAGTTAAGAGCTGAAGTTTCTTGGGAAAACTTACTTGTAGTTTGGTAATTTCAGAAAAGAACCTTTTAGTGGTGTGGGGATTTCCTCACAGGATTTGTTGCTGACTTTGGAAGTTTGAGGCCACCTCTCTCTGCTTCTGTAGAGCTGTGAGTGAGTGCTGAAGCTTGAGGCTGACGCGGTATGGCAGAATGTGTCATGTCAGCAGTTGGTAGATGGGTCTGGATTTCTGGGGTGAGGCTGGCGTTGGAGAAACAGGCTTAGAGATGAGCACATTTAAAACCATAGAAGCTGTGGGAGCTTGGATTATTCATGTACCTCAACTGTTCTGTCTGGCAGAGCGAGGTCAGACCCAGTTCTCCTGTGGGGATGTTATTTCAGTGACAAATTATGTCAAACTTTTAAAAATAATCCTTTAAAAACCCATCCTCCTTCTGTTTATTACTGCTCTGCTAAGTCCCCAAGTCAGAGGCTGAGAACTGGAGGGAACAGTGGAGATAATCTGGCCAATTGTTTCCCAGACTGTGTCCCATAAAAGTTATATTCCTAAATGTCTGTAGGTGATCCTTGAAGGAAGGGATTATTAGGACTTTTAAAATTTTATTGTCTCGCCATCAAAACTTTAATATAACTCTGGGGTATAAGGAAGAGAGGGCGTCTATGGCCAAATAGGTTTTTTTTTTAAAAAATAGATTTTATTTTTATATTCCCCATACAGTTGCAACCCCCTTATTTTGACCCCAATCCCTCCCCTCCCCGACCCCAAGTCCCATAGAGTATCTCTGGTTCATAGTTTTTTGTTGATTTTGATTTTCACTTTCTTACAGTTATTCATTTTCCTGGTTCCTTATTTAAGTTTTCTAGATTCCTGCTATGAGTCAGACCATCCGGTATTTTTCTTTTTCTTTCTGGCTTATTTCGCTGAGCATGATCCCTTCCAGCGTATGGCCAAATAGGTTTGACAAGGGAAATATACACTCCCTTTTGGAGAATCCAAATGTCCTTTAATCAAGGTAGAGACTCCTTGCAGACTTGGAAGTGAACATGGCATGTCAGCAGTTGGTAGATGGGTCTGGATTTCTGGGGTGAGGCTGGAGTTGGAGAAACAGGCTTAGAGATGAGCACATTTAAAACCATAGGAGCTGTGGAAGCTTGGATTATTCATGTACCTCAACTGTTCTGTATCTTTGCCTTGATTATTTTTTGCTTTGTCTATTCTGTGCCTCTCAGTGTGCAGAAACAGGGAAAGTTGATAAAGAACCTCTCAGGGCAAAAGTCCTGGTGTGAGGATCCATACATTCTGAAAACAACAAGTGCAGAAACAGCAATAGGTGTTATGGCTAGAGCAGCATAAACACTGAGGCTTTCCTTGACTTTCTCCCTATTTCTCAACCTTGGCTGGGGCCAGCTGGTTACGCACCCCCCACACACTTGTGCAATCCCTGTTTGCCTGCTTGCTTCTTTGATCTTTTTTATTTTGTCTGATTCTAAATAAAAACGAGATTGCCCTTGGAGAGGGACTGCACCTTCTCATTGTTGTTCAACTCTCTCACTCATTGCTCTGCACATGGACTCTGAGTAATCCTTTCTCATCCCACCGCCACACGCCATAACGAGACAGGGAGAAGATGTGATTATTAGAGGGAGAGATTAGAAGAGATGAGTGTGTGAGGTCTGGATGTGCTGCAGCTCTCTTGTGGCCATGAGGGGAGGACCTGAGAATGGAACCAAGACCCAGAAGACGACATTGCTGAGCCAAGTGACCGAAGAAACCAGGTCACTGTCAGCTATAGCCCGAGCCTCTAAAGCTGATGCTGCCCTTGGACTTCTGAGCTGTAAAGCCAGAAAAATTCCATTTTAACACTTTATGTCATTTCTCATGGAAAGAATCCTGATGAGTATGACATCGCCAACCTCTGTTGCACATTTCTCTCTATCTCCTCTTGGTCTTTTTTCCCATCTCCTGGCCAGTCTTGGAGGAGAATCTGCTGAGACCTACGATGTCAGAATGAATCAGGCATCCCCATTCTGAGGAGCAAAGGGAAAGGCAGGCTTACCCCAGTCAGTGCGTGTTGGTGACATCTCCGGCATGGGTGGAGGAATTGGTTAAGAATTGGGTGATAGGGCCTCCCCGGTGGCGCAGCGGTTGAGCACCGGGTTGCGAAGCTGCCTGCAGCCTCTGCAGAGCCGGTTCGATCCCCGGCTGCTCCCCGGCCATTGGAGGAGGGTCCCACAGACCTCTCCTGCCGCCCGCTGCTCCCCTCAGCAGTGTACTTCGGTCCTTCTGCCTGCTCTGCTCCCCGCTCTGGCTCTGGTGAATTCTCTCACCCTCCCGCGCTTCTGACTGTACCCAGTGCATGTATCAATCAATAAATAAATCTTTAAAAAAAAAAGAATTGGGTGATAGTGCTAAGGGTTTTGTTTTTATTTTGGGATTGCTAGAAACCAAGCGTAACTGACTCTGTCTAACTGAAGACTAAAGGGGACTTTACTGGAAGGACTGCAGGGCTGCCCACAGACTGAGAGAGTTGAACAACAAATGACAAGAAGAACAACAAATCTTGGGAAGGGGGGAACCTGAGCCACTGTGGGGAAGCTCAGCAGGCTTTTGTGGGGATCCTCTGTGGTCTGCCCCCCAACAGAGTGCAGCTCAGGTCTTGCCTTCTGTGTTCAAGCTCGAAATGACCACGAAAAGACTGTGCTGGGGAGCAACAGGGCGAGGCAAGGTGAAGCCCTCGGCCCTGGTCCCTGGGGGCCCACCCTGTCTATGAGAGGCTTGGCAACACCCTAACAGGGTGAGGCAGCCATCCTGGGCTTCTCCCAGTTGCGTGAGGTCCATAGTGATTAAGAACAACATCGTGCAGGGCTTTGATGTTCTTGAGGCTGAGGGGTACACCAGGGGGAGGCTTCCCTTGGTGCTGGGAGGCCCCAGACTCTGCTTCTCTGCTGTCTCTGACATCTTTGCTCTGGTCCTTTCCCCCTTGGTCTCTGCTGTTCATCCTTGGGGGACCTCCCTTTCACCCTACTTTCCTCCTGCAAACTCCCCATCTGCTATGGACTAAATGTTTGTGTCCCCCTAAATATTTATGTTGAAACCCAATATCCATTGTGATGGTCATCAGAGATGGAGTCTTGGGGAGGTGATAGGTTCTGAGAATGGTGCTCCCATGGAGGGGATGGGTGTCCTTGTAAAAGAGACTCTGGAAAGGCCTCCTGCGCCTCCTCATGGAAGGTTATGCTAAGAAGGCGGCTGCCTGTGAGCCAGCCTGGCGCTCTCACCACATGCAGAATCTGTGGCACCTTGACCTTGAAGCTCCCTGTCTCTGGAACTGGGGGAAATTTCTATTGTTCATAAGCCATCCAGGCTGCAGTATTTTGGGATGGCAGCCCCCGTTGACTCAGACATCACCTTAAAAAAATGATTTCTATTTGAAAAATAATCATTATTATTATTTTTCTTTTTCTTTTTTTTTTTAAAGATTTATTTATTTTATTTATACAAGCACTGGGTACAGTCAGAAGCACGGGAGGGTGAGAGAATTCACCAGAGCCAGAGCAGGGAGCAGAGCAGGCAGAAGGACCGAAGGACACTGCTGAGGGGAGCAGCGGGCGGCAGGAGAGGTCTGCGCGCCATGTGGGACCCTCCTCTGGTGGCCGGGGAGCAGCCGGGGATCGAACCGGCGCCGCAGAGGCCGCGGGCAGCCTCGAAACCCAGCGCTCAACCGCTGCGCCACTGGGGAGGCCCCTTATTATTTTTCTAAATATAACAGGGTGGATTATGCACACTGTTCAATACCTTGATTTTCACTTAGCAATGTATACTTTATATCAGAATACAGCAGTCTCATTTTTGGGGAATAAATACAGATATATTTTTTTGCATGAGAGCCCAGTGGTCAGCAGTTAGGGCCTAAGGACCCGTATTCCAACTAGCTCTGGGTTACAGGAGGCTGCCCTTTTGGGGGTCACCTTCACATTCTAGCAGGGAGATGAGGCTGGACAAGTGGCCACCTCAATTACTCTCTCTCTTTTTTAAATTTGATACATTTCATGTAAACTTAAGGGTACAGCACATGACTTGGATACATTTGCATATTGTGATATGCTTCCCTGTTCTGTTCTTTTTGATGGCCAGGTAGTCGTCTACTGGTGGACTGGCCTTCGTGAATACAAGTGATGCTGCAGGGAGCATCCCTGGACACATGACCTCAGGGGCAGTGCATGTGTCTGAAACAACAGTGTCTTTTCAGAGTAATCAGAGCTTTGTTTTTCCTGCTTCCATTGCATTCACCAGGCATGGAACTGCAAGATGACTTCTCCCATAGACACACTCAGAGGTCACCAAGGACCTCCTTTCTCAGTGCTCTGCCCCTGTCTTTTCTGTAGAATTTGACTCTATTCCCCATCCCATCCTGAGATTCTCTCCTTGCTTGGCTGGCTGTTACAGGACACTATGATTACAGGGAGACTTTTTCCTCCTACTTCTCTAATCATGCTTTTCCTGTGTCTTTTGTCTGTCTTGCAAAGGTCAACATTTGGCAGGAGCTTGAGGGAGTGGAGCCTGCTGGGCAACCCTTTTAGCTCCTCCTTGTCATCCAGGCAGACACACCCTGTGACCTCACTCTTTGGATCCCATAGGGACGGTGAGTTTTGATCACATCTAATTTCAAACATCTTCCAGACTCAAGCCCTTCATTTAAAAAAAGTATTGTTTTCAATTAATTTTATTATCACTATTTTATTGTTATGTACTATTTTAAGACATACAAAAAGGTATAAAGAACCAAAAAGTATAAAAGAACGACACAACAAATAACAATGCATCTACCTTTCAGCTTAACCCAAGATGATCAATACAGGTGAAGCCTCCCTCCCTGCCCGGTCACTGTGCTGGGTTCGGAGTTTGTTATTTCCTTGCATTTTAATTGAGTCCTGCATTTCTGACTGGCTTTGCAACAGGGTGGTCCCCAGGAAAGGGGGAGGTTCCCTGCCCCACCCAAGGGAGGGTGGAGCTGAGCAGGAAGTGGAGAAGCAGGAGAAGAGACTGAGGAAGGAAGCAGGATGGAGCCAGGAGACCTGGAAGAGGCGCATGGAGCCTAGAGACACGTGAAGAAACTGTGCTTGTCTTTTGGTCGTGGACTGGGTGACACAGATGTGGGTGAGACCCGTGGGGAGGTGACCATGGCAGCTTTTATCTTGATGTTCATTTTGCTCTTTTCCTTCCGGGCTTGTCTGGTTGTTTCTGACTCTTTTCTGTGGGTCCCCACTGGAAGGTGCTTTAGACTTGTGGCAGGCTTTGGGGCCTTGCTCTGGGCCGATCCCATTTGGATGGAGTTTTACCCACGAGGGGACGGGTAACTTTGGGTGCTTCATTTAGAAACTAGACTCTTTGCCTTACCTGTATTGTTTCCTAGTTGTATTAAAGTTCCTTCCCATTAAAGTCTCCTATGTTTTGTGTTGATGCGGCGGATGGCAGAACCCATTTAGAATAGGCAGGTTTGCGGGGCTTGGGCTGCCCTTCTCCCTGTCCTATAACAGCTTCACTGGGTATCTTTACAGGGGTATCTCACTCAGTCAGCATGCTTAAACGCAAGTGGAAGTGACTGTTTATTTCAAAAGGAAAGGGTGCCATATCAATCAATCAATCACTCAATCTACCTACCTACTTACCTACCCTACCTACCTGTCCATCCATCCATCTACCCATCCACCCACACATCTATCCACCTACCCACCCACCTATCTATCATCTTAGGAATATTTTCCATAGATATCCTTCCAGCAAGATACCTATCAGAGGTTGACTAACAAAACACACCAACCAGCCAGTTTGCAACCTCTGTAATACTAGATGTTAACTGCGATTATTTCTGCATGCTGGGACTCTGGACACTTTGTAACAACTCATCTGTGTTTTCTAAATTTTAAAGTGAAACATGAATTACTTCAAAGGTAAAAATTGTAACAAAATGCAAATAAATACTCCAAACCTATCTTCCCCCATTCCTCTTGCCAAGTTTCTTGCCCCAGACTTCCCTGTCAGTGGTACTAGAATTCTTGCAGGTGCTAAGTCTGGTATGCATACCTCTCTCTTGGGGGTTACTTGAGGGAATTTCTGCCTCCCCTGCTAGATTTTAAATGCTTAAGAGGTATAGACCTTGTCTTGTTCGTCTCTTGGGCAACCCACCACACAGCAGGGCTGAGAAACAGATGTTCCCCAAATGGTTCCTGAACCTTCTGCCTGATGCCTCAAGTTGTCTACATCTTGCAACTATCACCTGGCTGAGAAATTTCATCTATAAATAAGCAGTTTCTGTTTCAGGTATGGTTTGCCCTTGATATTTATACACTCTTAACTCCACACAGGCTTCAAACATAGAAACTGGATTGGTGTTGGTATTCAAATCCTTAGCCAGGGCACAAGGATCCCCCTCCAAGGAACCAAGTCATTGACGTGAATTTCTTCTTTTTGTCTTCGACATTCTAGCTGCTGTCACGACAGTTGCTGGGGAATTCCTGACGAGATTTTCCTTGTCCTTCCATGCTGTTCTTTCTGTGGTTTCCTTGTTTCTTTTCAGATCAAGTTCCAGATGGCTCAGCAGTGCTTCCAAAATGAGTATTTTGACAATTTGCTTAATGCTTGCACACCGTGTCACCTTCGATGCTCCAATACCCCTCCTCTGACATGTCAGCGTCATTGTAATGCAAGTAAGTAAAGAGGCTGGAACAATTACTCACTGGCATGCAGTGTTCTCTCTAGATCCGCTGTTGATTTATTCAACAAATCAACACTACAGGGAAGATGGTGAAATTTTTCCAAATGCAAAAAAGTAAAGGAACAAGGAAATTATTTCAATGCCAATAGGAACAAAGTAATTATTCAGAACTGAACTCAATTTTATTCAGCACTGTTAGCAACAGATTTTTATCAACTCTTCTAATTAAGTGCGTAGAATTGAAAAGTTAATGCTGATGAATTGGGGAATTAAAGAGCAAATAATGTAGACTTGCATGTTATCAGCTTGTTCTCTTTCTGACATTCATTTCAGTGAAAATAACAAATGCCATTCTCTGGACCTGTTTGGGCCTGAGCTTGACAGTTTCTTTGACAATTTTTGTGAAGCTTTTGCTGAAGAAGATGAAATCTGCACCATTAAAGAAGGACTTCAAAAACATAGGTGGGTTTCAAGGGCAATCTTTGTTTTTTGTTTTTTTTTAAAGATTTATTTATTTACTTATACAAGAACCAGGGTATAGGCCAGATGCACGGGAGGGTGAGAGGATTCACCAGAGATAGAGCGGGGAGCAGAACAGGCAGACTGACGAAATACACTGCTGAGGGGAGCGGCGGGCGAGACAGGCGAGGTCTGCTGTGCCATGTGGGACCCTCGTGGCTGGCCGGGATTGAACCGGTGCTGCAGAGACTGAGAACAGCTCCACAGCGCGGCGCTCAATCACCTGCGCCACTAGGGGAGGCCCTGAAGGGCAATCTTTGAAATCTATTTCCAAGAGGTGGCTACTGAAAGTTTCAGTTCCTTTTCTTGTTAAACACTGAATATTTCATTTGGTTAGGGTCCTTTTATAATTTTTATTTATTTATGCACACAAGAACTGGGGTGCAGGTCAGAGGTGCAGGGGGTGAGAGGATTCACCAGAGACAGAGTGGGAGCACAACAGGCAGATCAACTGAAATCCAATGCTGAGGGGGGCAGTGGGCGAGACTGGAGAGGTCTGCTGCACCGTGTGGGCCAGCTCAGGCCACAGTAGCTGGTGATAGCTTGATAGTGAACTCAGGCCACAGTAGCTGGTGATAGCTTGATAGTGCTGAGAATTTAACCCCTGAGCCACCAGGGAGTCGTTGATTAGAGTCCTTTTGAGTATGTTAGAGGAAAGTTATTTGTTTGTGGAGATATAGTTGACATAAATCACTATATTAATTTCACCTACACAGCATAATGATTTAATATGTTATATTGTGAACTTTCTAGTGGATGGAGCTGTTTTCTTTGGTGCTGGCACCTTCTTTGCAGGTGTCTGACAGACACCTCCCCCCAGATTCCTCACTTGATAATTACTCTTTTGCAGTACTGAGGCTTCCTTGGGGAAACATCCATTTCTCTAAAGTTAGCTCACTGATTAAATGTCAAGCTATCAGAAACTGCTAGCCAGGCCTGCTTCTCTCAGGAAAAGTATATTTGGCAAGAGCCAAGGCCATGCTTATAATGCAAACACTGTTTGCTCAGGTGAACATTTTACTTTAAAGCATTAGAAATGAATAATCAGTTGCTCCTGTATTGTTTGAGCAATCATCTCAAAAAAAGAGTCTTTATTAAGCAGTAGAGAATCAGGCCTGGGCAGTGATTGCTATATTTAGAGTTTCTTGCTATCAAAATATTTCTGCAGCACTTTGCCCTTGAGCTGATCCCAAAGCACTTAGCAGCCATTGTGCTCTTTTTTATGCATTTATTTTTCCTCACACAATCTGCAAAGCATCCACCTCATTTGCCTTCCGGTGCAGCAGGGGGAGGTAGGTAGGTGGTTGCTCTATATAATTTACTCATAATTTTTTTTTTTTTTTTTTTTTTGCTTGGGGCCTGATGGACAGTCAGGGAGTAACTTTAAGTGGGATGTTTTGGTAGAAGGCTGGGGAAGTAGTAAAACTTAGCTTCATCTATATAGATATAGATGTAGCTATAGCTATATATAGATAAAATGGGAATATAATGGAGATTCTTAGAAATTCATGTTAAAAATTTTAACCTGTTGGGCCTCCCCAGTGGCACAGCGGTTGAGCGCTGGGTTGCGAAGCTGCCCGCAGCCTATGCAGTGCCGGTTCGATCCCCGCTGCTCCCTGGCCGCCGGGGGAGGGTCCCACAGGGCGCACAGACCTCTCCTGCCGCCTGCTGCTCCCTTCAGCAGTGTACTTTGTCAGTCTGCCTGTTCTGTTCCCCGCTCTGGCTCTGGTGAATTCTCTCACCCTGCCGCGCTTCTGACTGTACGCAGTGCTTGTATCAATCAATAAATAAATCTTTAAAAAAAAAAATTTAACCTGTTGCAAAAAGCTCTGTTATAGGATCTTGTTTATTTCTGAATTCGAAAGCGTCACCCACAGGCTGATTTCAGTATGCTGTAACACACATCATGTGTCATTTCACGCATGTATCATAGGGCTAATGCCTCAATACCTCCAAGGTAGACAGGGTTAACAGATGGAGAGTGGCCAGGTGAAGACTTCAGCAACAGAGGGGCCTGTGCTCCTGCCTGCAGATATACCAGCCTGAGCCACCAAATCTAGCAAACTACATAGGAATAAATGTCAGTGTTGTCACATTTTGTTGAGTTTAAGAAGCTGGTTCTCTAGATTTGCATGAAAAAATTTCTTGATTTTTAAATGGACAACATAAAACAAATAAGCAGACATTTAAAAACACTGTATGCTCTGCTGAAAGCGTGTCTTTGACGCCCATGTGGCCTGTGGTCTGTCTGGCAGTGGAGGGCAGTTATTTGTTTTGTAGGAGATCTTTCTGACACTAAGTCCTGAAGTGAACTGCTGTCCTGCTACTCCCTGGGCAGTTTAGGTTAATGTTTTTGTATTATCAGGACCGGCTCTCCGGGAGGCTGAAGCTGCTGAGCTGGAGTCTGGCAGGACTGGTACTGCAGTCCTTTCCAGAGGCCTGGAGTACACAGTAGAGGACTGTACCTGTGAAGACTGTGTCAAGAGCAAAGTGAAGGCCGAATCTGATCATATCTTTCCGTTCCCAGTCATGGAAGAAGGCGCAACCATTCTTGTCACCACGAAAACAAATGACTACTGCAATAGCCTGCCAGGGGCAGTATGTCATGGGGATGGAGAAATCAATTTTTACTAATGAACCATCTCCACTGGTATAGAGCTACTCTGAAAACCTTGCGTTGGAAGGAAAGGATGATGGAGCAGATCTCTTTAGGATGATTGTACTTCTCAGTTGCTGATACAGCTTTTTGTCCTCTAATTCTGGAAACTGTGTCATATACAGTTTTCTATCTTATTGTTGCGAGCTTCTCTGGGAACGTCCTTGGTTTCTTGATTAAATGCTTGAAAAGCTGAAAAAGAAAGCATTGTAATGTGTAGATCCTATAGTTATACACTTCTATGGCCGAGCTACTTCTCTTCTGTACATGCATGTCATCCTTTGGGGCCACAGGAGACAGTATAGTGGTCAAGGCATTGCCCTTGGAACCAAACTGCCTAGGTTTGAATCCTGGCTCTGTTACCAGGAAGTTAAAGGCCTTGGGTGACTGTTAGTTACTTAACCACTCTATGCTTCATTTCCTGACCTGTTAACCTCACAATGGGGATAATAATAGTATATCTACTTCTAAGGTTCTTTTATCTGATTCATAAGTACTTTGTGTTAGTTTCTATTGCTCTGATGATTTTTGTCAATTCCTCTGAAGGTTGGTCTCTTTGAGGGCAGGTGCACACGCCTTTCCTGTTAAATTGTTAAATTTCCTTAGAAATTGCTTCAGGCTCTTTGAGGGGCCTCTTTCTTCTCTCCTTACCCCCTAGTATTATCTCCTAGAGGTATATTTTTCAAAGACCAGAAGAGCTATTGACCTGGGCTTTTGATTTTTGGTCCTCCAGACTAAAGTCCTGGAAAGAGGAATTATAATCCTTACAGGGTGTGGCTGGTGGTCAAAACAAAACAAAACCTAAAGCACAATTAAGATTTCAATCATTTATTCTGCGTCAAGTGCTGTGAAGAAAGGGTCTGGGATGCAGAGAGACAGAATTTATCATCTTCAAGACAATTCCATGAAGTAGGTATGGGATGCCCTCCCAAAGCTTAGAGAGGCAGGCAGACCTAAGAAACAGGCTTGGGGGAGGAAGGGGGGAATTAAGGTCTAAGGATTCCTTAACAACTGTAAAGTACAATTTGGAAAATGGGAAAAACTACTTCAGCAATCACACATGCAAATATTTGCATTTTTACATTCCATAAACATGGTTGTATTTTGACACAATTGTAATCCTGTTGTACAGACCATGTTGTATGGCACTTAAAAAATTATTTCCTTAATCTTTAGCATTTTAACTACAGCAAGACAATGAAATGTGAAACATGAAACATGAAAGTGAGGTGGGCCATGATTTGCAGAACTGTTGGCCTTTGGTGTTTTCCACTATCATAATTAATGCTGGGGTGGGGGGGGTAGAGAGTACTTGTGTTGAGAGGCAATGTGGGAGGAGCCCACGGGACTGTGGGTCACACAGAACTGGGCCAGAATTCTGCCTGGATTTCCCAGTGGGGCTTGGTCCTCAACTCAGTTTTCAACTGTAGATCGAGACTTATTAGTGGATCTACAATTTCTGTTGGCATTAAAAAAAAAAAAGAATAGAACACATTACCTACAAAATTGTCTTGTTAACATCTCCTTAAGTGTATACACATGTTTAACGTGCATAAATTGTATTTTTTCCCCTACTCTGGCTGTGGGCAAAAAAAGCCGGGAAAATGTTCCGTTAACCTTTCCGGATCCCCTTCCCCATCTGTCCAATGGGGCAGTGACTGGACTGCATAAGCTTCTTGTGAACACATGATCTCCATCTCCACAGCCACCACTCCGTGAGCTCCTGGTACTTTTTTTTTTTTTAAAGATTAATTTATTTATGCATACAAGAACTGGGGTACAGGCCAGAGGTGTGTGTGGGGGTGTGAGAGGACTCACCAGAGACAGGGTGGGGAGCAGAACAGGCAGATCGACTGAAATGCACTGCTGAGGGGAGCAGCAGGCAAGACAGGACAGGTCTGCTGCGCCATGTGGGTAGCTCCCTGGCTGGCCGGGGGATCGAACTCCTGCTGCAGAGGCTGCGGACATCTTCAGAGGTTGTGTTTTAACCCCTTGCGCCACCAGGGAGGCCCAGCTCTTGGTACTTTAATCACTTGCTAGAAAACTGCAGTGGCCACTCTCAACCCAGAAGGGTCATCCCCTTACCACCCAGCTCGATGGTGTCGGTGTCGCTCTCTGCTTCTGTTCTGCGGTGCGCTCCGCTCCGTACTGGGGCGTCGGGCGTGGAGGGGGGGCAGTCCAGCCCCTCCCCAGGGGCTCTCTCGCACCCGCCGTCACCCACCCCCTCGCTGCGGCCCCCTCCGAGCAGGGCGTGTGCACCTGCTGCTGCTTCTGGAAGTTTCCCAAGGCTCCTCCCACCCTCTCCCTCCATCACCTGGGCCTTTGTCCCAGGTCAGTCACCTCCCAGAGCCTCCTGTTCCTCCGGGACGGCCCGCCGGTCCCCGCTCTTACGCCCCCCGGGACGCGGCCCCCTCGCCTGGGCGGCCATCGCCGTCGAGGCCCAGGCGGGGTCGGCGGGGTCGGCGGGTCGGCGGGGTCGGCGGGGTCGGCGGGGTCAGCGGGGTCGCGCGGGGCCGCGGTGGCTCCCCCGGGTCGCGCCGGCGCCGCGTGTTTACGTTCCGGGTCGGGGGCGGGGCCTCGGCGGCGGCGCCACTTCCGGGGCGGGGCGTCGGGCGGGGCGGGCGCTCCCGGCCTGTCTGGAGCTCGGCGGCGGCGGCGGCGCGGGCACGGCCGGGAGCGGCACCATGAGCGGTGAGTGGCGGCCTGGCCGCCGGCGCCCGCCCGGCCGTCCCGGCTCCCGTCGCGCCCGCCGCACACTCCGGCCCGAGCCCCCGTCCCGTCCCCGCAGCCGCGTCCCGGCGCGCCCGGGCCCCCGACCCCCGGCCCCGGGTCGCCCGGCTCCCGGCCCCCCGCAACTGCAGAGCTCGGGCACCCCCAGCCCGGGACCCGCCCGCCGGCCACAGCCAGCCCCGGACCCTCCGCCCCCCGCGCCTCCCGGTCCTCGCGCCGGACCCCACTTCTCAGACCCCCTGGTGTCTCAGTCCCGCCTAACTCCTGCACCCCGAGTCCGCATCCCGGCCCCTGCGCCCCGTCCTCCCGCTGCCGGCCTCGTCCCCGGCCCCGGCCCCGCAGACAGTGTCCTCGCCGCGCGCTCCGGCCTGCCGGCCCCGAGCCCCGCCGGCTCCCCGGAAACTCCCTGGATCCCGGGGACCCTCAGCTCTCCCGTCTCTTTGTCTTCCCTACTCACGCCCTGTGCCCAGTGACAGGCTGACCCCGTCCCCAGGGGGTCCCGGTCCCTCTGTTTCCCTCTTTGGGTCTTGCTTCCTACGTTAATTTTTTTTTTTAATAGTCCAGCCCCTTTCATTTCTTTTTCTAGTTCATTTGAGGTCTCTCTGGCCCGTGTTGCAACCCTTCTCTTCTCCTTCAGGGCTGAGCCTGTCTGGGGGCTGTGGCTCTGCCCTCCCACTGCACCCCTTTCTCTCCCTCCCTCCCACCCTCTAGGGAGGGGGTGGCTGGGAGGGCGAGGGGCTGGCGGTGGACAGCTTGTCCTCGGTGTTTCTGAAGTTTAGTCCCTTGACTTGGTTGCACATTCTCAGTCCTTTCCCTGAAGACATCGCCTGGTTTGCATGCTAAGTCATTCCTGGGTGTTGTGTGTGGAGATGGGAGTGACTCAGGGAAGCCTCTCAGCTGCCCTGGCTGGGATGAGCCCCGGCTTGGAGGGCCCGCCACCCTCCTGGTGCCTGTTCCCCTCTCTGTGGAATTGCTTCTGAAGAATTTTTGCACCCGTCCTCCCAACCCTGTTTTCACCCTGGCATTTCTGCAGGTTGACAGGGAGCAAGACCAGGGGGATGTTTCTTTCATCCTTTCTAACCTTGAAGTTAACTTTGTGGGTCACTTTTTTTCCCCAAAGATTTATTTATTTATTTATTTATACAAGCACTGGGTACAGTCAGAAGCGCGGGAGGGTGAGAGAATTCACCAGAGTCAGAGCAGGGAGCAGAGCAGGCAGAAGGACTGAAGTACACTGCTGAGGGGAGCAGCGGGCGGCAGGAGAGGTCTGCGCGCCATGTGGGACCCTCCCCCAGCGGCCTGGGAGCAGCTGGGGATCGAACCTGCGCTGCAGAGGCTGCGGGCAGCTTCGCAACCCAGCGCTCAACCGCTGCGCCACCGAGGAGGCCCTGTGGGTCACTTTTTTACTAGTTATGTGCCTTTTGTTTTTGCTGTCCAAGAGCAAGGTTTGTGAAATAGATGGTCTGGATGAGGGAGTTGGGGAGGGGGCTTTGAGAGCTAGTCTAACTTTGTTGTCAAACTGAATGAGTCTAAAGTTTCTGGTTCGTGAACATAGTAACACCACCACAAAGATAGGGGAGTAATCCTATCCTCCCAGGGGGTAATATGTGTAGTCAGGTCTCAGGCAGTCCCTGGAGCCAGAAGGTCTGAATTCAAATCCTGGCTCTGCCGCATGAAGCTGTGTCATGAGAGCGAGTTACTTGACCAAACTGGAAATCCCAACAAAGGGGGATAAATTATTGTGCCTGTCCTAGGCTTGTTGCAATGACTAATCATTACTTAGGTAAAGCCACTATACTGTGCCTCTCACGTGGTGGGTGAACTGACTGGTTGTTGTTTCTGTAAGGACCCAGCATGAAGGTGGTGTTGTTTTCTGGCCCAGCTCTGGGGCAAGGGCTGGGGCTGAGCCGTCCCTGGAAATCTCTTCCTTTTAATGTGACCAAGAAGTCTCTGTCATGACCTCACTGTTCTGGACCATCCTTACTTCTGCCGTCATTGCCAGAAGAAGTGAAATTGACAAGCCTAGGGAAAGGGATGAGCTTATGTTTCAGAGAACAATCGAATGGCAAAGCTCAGGAAGTTTTAAGTTTTAATTTAAAAAACATCATTAGGTCTAAAATGACAAAAGGAGCCAACAAATGGTTTTTTAAGGAAAAAGCATTAAAGATGAAAGCCTTCTTTTGAAGAGATTGTCATTTAGGCAGAAAAAGTGGTTGCTGAGGATATTCGGGAAAGTCCAAAGTATTTTCAATCGTTTCTTGAAAACACAGTTGAAGTGGGGTTTTTCCACCTGTGGGATTGATGTTGAGCACACAATGCAATAATGTGGCATGGATGTACTTCCTCTTTTTCTTCTTTTTAAAGAAAATTTCAAACATTAAAGTGGAGCTGACAATCTAACAAACCCCATGTACCATTCATTACAGGATTTCAACAAATGCCAGCTCTTGCCTTCATCTATATCCCTGTCTGTTCCCTGCCTCTCTCCGCAGTTTATTTTGAGACAAATCCCTACACCAGTTTATTTTAAAGCAAATCACTGTATCATTTCATCTGTAAATAACGAAATGTGTATCTCTGAAGTAATAGGGGCCCCTTTTTGAAAGACACAGCTCAGTCCCATTATCATACCTCTAAGACATTAGCAATCATCCTTTAATATCACCAGATAGTCAATGTTCAAATTTCCATGATTGTCTCATAATTTTATTTTGTAGTGTGCTTTTGAAAACTCAGGATCTAAGTAAGGGTTAGACAATGTAACTTGGTTTGTCTTTTAACTCTTTTTTTTAGTTTAATTTTTTTAAAAGTTTTTAGTGTATTCACAGTGTTGTAATAAATTTTAGAACATTTTCATTACTCCAGAAAGAAACACCTACCCATTAGCAGCGGTTCCTTTTTCTCCTCTCCCTTAGCCCCAGGCAACCACTAGTCTACATGCTCTCTGGATTTTCCTATTCTGGATATTTCATATAAACTAAATCACACAACATGCGTTTTTTTGTGTCATTGCTCTTGTAATGTTTATTAGGTTCATCCATGTTGCAGTGTGTATTGGTAGGTACTTCATTCCTTTTGGGGCAAAATATTCCATTGTATTGTTGCCCTGTGCTTGGCTTATCCATTTGTTAGTTGATGCACATTTGACTTATTTGCACTTCTGGGTTGTTGTGTGAATAATGTTGCTGTGGACAGGCACACACAGGTTGTCGTGTGGGCACATTTTCATATCTCTTGGGTATGATGCCAGGTCCATTTGAGGAGCTCTTGGACTGTTTTCCAAAGTGGATACATCACTTTCCATTCCCACCGGGCACTGTGGGGAAAGTTCTGGTTTCTCTGCATCCTCACCAAAATCTTTTTGATAATAGCTGTTCTCGGGAGTGTGAATTGGTGTCTGTGGTTTTGATTTGCATTTTCCTAATGACTAATGATGATGAGCACCATTCCTCATGCTCTTGACCGTGTATGTACCATCTTAGGGGACAAGTATCTATTCAGACCCTTCGTCTACTTTTTAATTGGGGTCTCTTTTCATTGTGAGCTTTGAGAATCCTATATAATTTCTGGATACAGGTCCTTTATCAGCTATTATTTATATAAAAACTCTTCTCCCATTCTGTGGGGTTTTTTTACTTTCTTGATGGTATCCTCTGAAGCACAAAGTCTTTTTTAAACCCAAGATTCCCCTCTTATCTCTCTTTTCCCCTCCCCTCCCAGCAATTTTTGTTGAAGGAAACAGTTTATCCTATAATGTATCTTTGTGGGATTTTGCTGATTGCATCCTTTTGGTGTGCTTTGACATGTTTCTCTGTCTCTTTCACCTCCTATAAATTGGCCATTAGAGTCTGCTACATTTTGTAGTTGGAAATGCTTGAGTCAGAGGTCAGATGGGTTCAAAGCGGACTACGTTAAGTGCAGAGTACCAGGAGGTGGAGTGGCGCCGTAATGCACACACTGGACAAATGGGTGTCATGAGACCGGCCACAGCCAGCTGACCATTAATTGGGGAGTAGATAAACATGTGTGGTCTGATTACTCCATGGAAAGTCTCAAAGATGTCACAAGGAACAAAATGGGTTTATACACACCACTGTGGCTGTAGCTCCACATTAACTTTCTGTATATTAAAAAGAAGGGTGCAGAATTATACCTAAAATATGTAACTTGATGCAAATTCACACATGTACACAAAACAGAGTTTCTAGACTCATATTTATATGAGAAGTAAAGAAATTAGAAGGAGAGACCTGCCCCATGTGGGTGGCTTCTTAAGGTGTTGTGGTGGTGATTATATCTGTTTTCTTTGAAGAATCCAGTGGGTTGGAATACTTGATCACCAGCCTCTCCAAGCTAAGGAATTCTGATTTTCAGATAATGTTTTCGCTCTTACTGGGGAAGTAAAACTTGTAGGGCCCGAAAACCATGTTATTTGCACTGCATTTTCTAAGACTTTTTATTCGAAGGTCCTCAGTGCTCATTTCCATTAGTAACTGTCAAGAATCCTTCCTAGACTAGGAAGAACTGATGTTCCCTTTTCAAGGAAAGCCTGACCGAGAGGTCAAATAAATCAGCCCCAAGGGCAGGACACACCACATACACCGGGCCTTTGTGGGTCCTTCCTGCTGTGTCTTGCCTGATGTTTGTGTCCATTTTGGCAGTTCTTTCCTTTGTCTGGAATATTGAAGGTCACGCTTTTCTCCTTGGCATTGACTGGGCCATCTCCAGCAGTGCCTTGTATTCGGCATAAAGAATTGGCTGAAATGAGTGAATGGAAAAAAGAGTATTTATGGTTTTCATTCAGAGCAGAAAGGGGGATGGCATCAACTTTACCCCCTATGCAAGGCGCTGGGTTGGTCCCTCATGGAGAGGGCAAGAAGCTACTAGTGTCCTGCTCTCCGCAAACACTTGACCCTCCTCTGGGGGCCAGTGGCAGTGGACCAGAGCCTACATCTCTCTCTCATGGCTCTGCTGGGCAACCAATAGGAAGTCAAGTTCTGGGAGTTCTTAAAACGTGGAACTGAAATCCAAGGTATTCTGGTTGACTCTAGATTCTGGCAGGTGAACATAATTCCAGATGAAGCACCTTTTGTCCTGCCCTGTCTTCTCCATACAAAGGTCAGGTCATCTCAGTGGGAGGTGATAACGTTGGTTCTGGAGGGGGGAAACCTTTTTTACTGGGATGCATAAAGCACAGATATGCATGCAGTGACAAACGGGTGTTAATGTTTCCTCTAGGCAGTGATGAAGGAAAAAAAAACAGTCTAAAAAAGATCCAAAGGGGTAGTTAATGAAAAAACAGGTTGAGTAACACTGATAGAGGCTGAGGTGATTTTATCATTATCTATATTTGCATTTTGATTTTACCCTTAACATCATCTTTAGGATGATTTCCCAGAAGTTGCATTAACATAAAAGTGTTGATTGTTCTTGATTGCTCTTTCTGCCAAAGTTGTTGTCCTCATTTAAAATACTGCCAGTAAGAGTGGGGCTCTGATGGCAGCAGAGCTTGGTCAGATATTCAGGCCTCAACAATCAGTAGATGTTTATTGGAGGACAATTTGGTAGCTCTTCTGTCACTTAGCCAAGAACTGAGCTGTTGGTCTGATAAGTGAATGGGCACACCAGTGGTGTGTTAGCCAGGACCCTTTTCAGTTGCATATGGCAAAAACTGGTTTCAACACACTGGGAAATTAGAGTGTCTTGTAATGAAAAGACTAGGGTTAGGGTTAGCTTCAGGCTCAGTGGGATCCAGGTGCTTGGAGAGTTGGAGGGACTGTCTGTCCACCTCTCAACTCAATGCAGTCTCTGCCTGCCTTCACGAACCCTGCTTTCCCTGCCCACTACACTCATTTCCATACTCCACCTGTCCCTGTAAGGCAGTGGAGGGGTCTGATTTTGGTGGCGTGCTTGCCTTTGGCCTACTCTGGTCAGCAATTTCTTGCCTTCCTCCTCCTTCACTTCAGTTTTCCTTTTTTTTTTTTTTTTTAATTTGGGGTGGTTGTCATTTTTGGGGGTGGTAGAAATTAAACAAAAACAACAGTACTGAGCTCACCGCTGGGCTGACATTGTCAACATCCCACCTGCCTTTAAACGTAACTGAGTGTGATTTCTGCCAGCACAGCCAGCTGATACCGAGCCTGTTCCCTGCTCGGCTCTGGATGTGGTGGAGTCTCGGTTATCTGGTGAGGGCAGGTGGAAACACAATCAAGCTGTGATCCTGTAACCAATTTGCTGCCCGGTGCCTACGAAGTCTGGAAACAGACACTGCAGTTTTCATTTCTAAATCCCCCGCTCTGATTAATCCTGCTAGGGCAGTGGTTGGCCAGTGGGGTAAAATCTTTTTGTAAGCAGTCCTGCTGATTCACGAGTGGATCATCTCTAGCAGTGGCTTTTGAGATTCTAGGAGAGCTGAGTAGTTGTGATAGCGGCTGTAGGAACCACAAAGCCTAAAATATTTACTGTCTGGCTCTTGACAGAAAAAGTTTGTACCCTGTTCTGTGGTACATTACAGATGCAGGTTTATTCAATGAAAGTCAGAAATACAGGCCACCCGAGACAGCCAGCTTTGGGAGAAGTGTTAATTGCGGTTTTGTGGGTCCTTGAGGAAATTCACCTACTCTGTTGTGTTAGTTCTGCAACATCAGGAGGTCATGTGCTCCCCTGTGCTTCCAGATGTTATGGCCGCTGTGTAGATAATCAGTGCAGGGTGAAGGAGTTGGGAACACAAGGGTGTGGGGCCCCTCCACTCCCGACAGTCATGGCTGGGGCTGTGCTCACAGAGGGCTGGATGCTCTTGAGAAGGAAGTGCTGCTGGACAGAGCAGCAGCGAATTGGGGTGCAGCTGGAAGGGCACGTGGGAGCACAGCATGGTGGTGGCCATTAAACTTGGGGAAATCCCAGTATCTTTGCTGGCTTTTGGAGTTATGTAGAAAGGAAGAAAAAGTGAAGATGCGGGAAAGAGATTAAGTTGCTGGAGTGTGTCCTTGAGCTGGTGAGAGGAGGTGGGATTCCCAGCCCACGTGGAGGTATAAGTGACTCTACCCTCTCAGAACCTCAGTTTCATCATCTGTGAGGTGGTGATAACAAATTCACCTTAGGGCAGAAATCTCTGGCTGCAGCATGTGGATGTTTTGGGCTAGATAAATCTTGGCCGTGTGTGTGGGGGGCTGTCCTGTGCATGGTAGGTGTCTAAGCACCATCCCTGCATTCTAGATGCCTGGACACCCTCCAGGCTGTGCCAAAGATGCTTGCAGGTGTTGCTGAGTGCCCTGTGGCGGTGAAACCTCCTCGGGTGACAATGGCTTAGCTCCCCCCCAACTCCTCGGTAGCCCCCCTTTACATGGGGGCCTCCTTGAACTCTGCTTACTTGAGTGCACGTGTTTCCTGTTCAGGCCCTGACAGATGCAGAAGTTAGGGACCTCCCAGCTTGACACAGACTCTCCCCACAGTATCAGCAGAAAGACGAAAGGGAAGAGAGCGTGGGTGGCAGCAGGGCACTCTCTAGTGTCACCTTGTCCCACCTTTTGGGCTGTCTCACAGGAGTCCCTTTGGTTTTGAGTGTTCTTGGTCCTTATCTGCCTCTTGCAGTCTTTCCCATGAAACTTTTCTTTCGTGAGGCGAAATTCAAACAATATAAAAGCATTTATGTTTTTGATAATGATCAAAGCAATGAACAATCATTACATGACATATTTAGCAGTTGTAAAAGCAATTAACCATTTTAAAGTGAACAATTCAGTGGTGTTTAGTACATTCCTTGACATCTGCAGCCACCACCTTATCTAGTTCCAAAACATTTTCTTCACCTCGAAAGGAATCCCTGTGCCCATGAAGCAGTTATGTTCTATCTGTGTGGATTTACCTGTTCTAGTCCTTCCTGGTTTTTAAAAACACAGCCCAAGTTCCTACCTTTTCAGTAGGTCCTAGTCTCCAGCAGAATGGCCATGTGGGGGCCCTAGTTTGAGTCAAGGAGACCCCCCCCTTCAGTGCTTACTCTGCTGCCTGACTGCTGGCAGGATTCCTGGCAATAGTGGGGGCACCCAGAGAACCTCTCTTCTGTCTTCTTGCTGCACTGCAAAGACCAGCCTCACACAGCGACTTGGCCTGGCCTCTGTTCTGTGTGGAGAGGTGGGGGCATACCTTGATCGAGTGACCAACCCTCCTCTGGGTTGAACTCCAGCGTCACTTGCTGCAAGTATCAAAGAGGGAACACACACAGAGAGCCTGCTGCATCCTGCTGATTTCCCCTCCTCACATGCCAAGGGACCGTTGCTTTTACCCCCAAGAGCAGAGAACCCAGAGACTGCATTGGATTGCTTTGAATTGCTCTGGACAGAAGGTAGTCTGGTGGAAATCCCTCTTGGAGCCAGAGGTCTTGATGTCTCTGGGGTAGAGGGTGGCCAACCACAATAACTATGGCTAATGTATAAAATCTTGGTAGCTACTAGGCTCTGTTCTGTGGGCGGATACACACTTGCTCCTTTATTGGCCCTGCTGGGGGCAGCGAGGGGAGGGAACTTGCCCGTGGTCACATACCTGGGCTAGTGGAGTCAAGCCAGGCTAGCCCGTTCTTTTCCTTTTAATGCCACAATACTGTTTTCTGGGTGTCCAAGTCCTGCCTCTTCACCTGCAGGCTGTCCATTCTTCACCTCTACTCTGCCTGTCCATGAGGCTCCTGAAGGCTGAGATTTGCAGGAATGAATGTAGGGTCCTAAGGGTTTTGAATGTCAAAGACAAAGATATGAGCACCCGGGACCAGGTAACTGATCTGCACTTGCACATATGGTTTCTGGGCCAGGGGCCCGGCACTGGCACACTTCTCGCCTTGGGGGTGTGCCCCTGGGATTATTCCCTGTGGTGCCTTTACAGTTTCTGTTTTTGGTTTTGTTTTTTTTTTTAAAAGATTTATTTATTTATGCATATAAGAGCTGGGGTACAGGCCAGAGATGCAGGAGGTGAGAGGATTCACCAGAGACAGAGTGGGGAACAGAACAGGCGGATTGACTGAGGGGAGCAGTGGGGAGACAGGAGAGGTCTGCTTCACCATGTGGGTTGCTCCCTGGTCGGCCGGGGGATCGAACTTGTGCTGCAAAGGCTGGGGATTGCTTCATCGTGCAGTGCTTAACCCCTTGCACCACCAGGGAGGCCCTACAGTTTCTGTTTTGATGGTGGTCTCTCAAGAAAGTTTAAAGAAGTCTAGTTTGCTCTTCTGGTTGATGGTGTTGACCCAGGGCTGCCGCTGGAAAAGGAAGGAAGCGGGAAGGCCGGGGTGTCACCCAGCAATTCTTCCTGCACAGCGGTGGGGCTATCGCCCCTGCTGGTTTGTTAAGGGTTGTGAGTGAGCAGAGTCAGCAGATGGCAGAGCCAAGAGCCAGCTCTGCCAGGGGACCAGCCTGGGTGAAGGTCTCTTCCTCGCTGAGCCTCAGAGCCCTGGAGGATGGAGCCCGTGCCCTTTGTTGAGGCTAAAATTCACCCCACAGGGGAGGCTTAGCAGGTGGCCAGTGGCTCTCTGCCCCCTTGGTGGCTGCTGTCTTTGAGACCGGAGGATTCCTAGTCTTTGTCACTGGGAGAAGGAGGAAAGATGGTAGGTTGAAGGCTCCCCTGCCTGTCTCCACAGAGCTCCTCTCCCTCCACTGCAGACCTGGGGGTGGGATCTCGTGCGGAGACCAGGCTCCTGCAGCCTGGCCAGGAGACCAGCTCTTCCTCGTGACTTCCTGCTCCGGGCCCCCTCCAGTGCCCCCTCTGTGCCACAGTTCACAAGCGCGCCCAAGGCTACCCGAGCTCCTCCACCCTGCAAGTGAGACCCATTCCCTAAGTCCTGGCTCGGGGCTGGGGTGCCCACAGGTGCCCACCCTGAGGTTGAGTGGTCTCCAGCACACTTGTCACTGCAGAGTGATTGGAACCTCATTTGCAGTGGGCTGAGACCTGCACAACCTCAGGATGTTTCTATATAGAGAATAGACCTTTTCCCCACCCTGAGGAGGGGCTTTGCAAGGTGAGGCATTGCACCTAGAAAAAGCAGTGGGGTGAGATGAAGCAGATGGTTTCCAGGCCCTGCGCATAATAGGAAGGGTAGGTGCCAGTCCTTACCATTCATGTCGGTGCAGGAGCCAGCAGCCTCAGCATCACCTGGGCACTTGTGACAAAGACAGCTTGCAGGTTCCCCCCAGACCTGCTGAATCAGGACCTGCCTTTTAACAAGACCCCAGGAGACTCGCATGCACAGGGAAGCTTGAGAATTATTGCACAGACGAGCAGCAGTGAGCCGATGGAAATTTCAAATTTTCTGTGTACATTTTTTCCTGATTTTTTTATTTTTTCACTTGAAATACTTTTATGATCAGAAAAAACAGCAAAGGCATTTCGAGGGTAAAAAACCTGTCAACTTTCCTGTTGGTGTTTCCCGAGGGCTGTGGAGTTGGCGGGTGGATGCAGTCCTTGGAAAAGGGAAGAAAGCAGCCTGACTTCTCTGTCCTGGGTCAGAGAGAAGAGCAGAAACTGATCCCTATAGCGGGGTCACGGGAGATGCAGGTGCCAGGGGAGCTGGGTGAGGGCCTCGGGCAGGCGGGCCCTCAGCCATCCTCTTTGCTTCAACTTGGCCTCTTGTCTGGTGGGAATGATGTGCAGGCTGTCCTTTCTGGAAACCTCTTTCAGAAAAAGCAGCGGCAACCCTTGGGAAAACAGTCGTATTCCTGTGTGTCCATGGCCTGGTTGTATCTCCCACCAAGTGGGACCCAGAGCCTGACCCCTCCTCATGGTCCCCGCAGCCCCGTGTGACCCCGCCTGCCCGTCTGCTCTCCTTCCCTCAAGTCCCGGGAGGGTCCGGGAGCTGTGCGTGCTCCTGCATCGGCCACGCCCTCATCCTAGCTGGCCTCCCGGATCTCGTGGCTGCTCCTTTCCTCTTAAAAGGGCTGAGCTCAGGTGTGACTTGGCACAGGGGCCTTCCCTACAGCCCGGCGGCCTGGCCTCCTGACTTCCTCCCTGCCTCGTCACACCATTCGGTTTTCTTCCTAGTCAGACTCTCCCAGTCCGCTCATTTGCAGCAGATGCACTGTTTGTTTCGCCCTCCCGGAGAAGGCGACTTTGTGCATTTAACTGTCCAGCACTTTGCACGTGGCCTGGCATGCAGAGTCCTGTCTGTGGAGGGCTCGGTGTACACGACTGCTTATCCACTCTGAGTTTCAGCTTCCCCTGCCTGGTATGGGGACCTACTATGTGGCTTGTAGGTGGTGGTGGAAGTTAAGGCCGCCGGGGACGCAGGCAGAGCAGTCCGGTGCTGGCTGGTGGGCAGTGCGGTGGTTACTTACCTCTGGCCCTGGACAGGACTTGGGCAGGCGGGTCTCTGAGGCTACGCCCTGCTGGTGCTTCCTGGGGCAGCCCTTGTGAGGTGCCCGAGAGCTAGACATGGCCTGTTGTGACACAAGGCCTACAGTGTAGGGCTCCTGCTGTTGTGACCCAGTGCGCCTCTGCTCTGAAATGACTGTTCTGTCCCTGTCCCTGTTGGTGGGGTTGCTGACAACTCGTGTGTGCCCAGCACTTCCTTCCACCGACTGTCTGCCTGGTGGTGCCTTCAAGTGATCTTGCCCCTAAATGGACGTCATGGGCTGTGGGCCCTGTGAGTCCACAACGAATGCTTTCGGTCACCAGGAAAAGCCCCATGCAAGTGGACTGAGCAGTTGGGGCTCTTGCTGCGGGGAGGGTGGAGCTCTCTAGTGCTGGTTCAGCAGACGGCCCTCAGGCCTGGTGTCTGTCCTGGGGCCTGCCCTTCTGGCTTGCCGCTCTTGGTCACACAGTGCCACTCGGGCTCCACTCTGTGTTTGTGGTGGAGGCAGGAAGGATGGACAGACGACTTAAGACACCACCTCCTGCCCTTTACCAGGTGGGCAGTATTTCCCCAGCACCCTCCGGGGGCACGCCTGCCTTAAGTCTCAGTAGGACTTGTTAGGGACGGCCTTATAAAGGCAGCTGAGAAAAGCCAGAACTGGGTTTCCCTGCCTCCAGGTGGCCTGGAGAAGGATGCTAAACCTGGTGGCGAGCAGCGAGCAACGCCCGCTGCCTGGGAAGCCTCCCTGCCAGGTTAGCCCCCCAGGGGCAGCTTTGATCCAGAGGACATGGGGCAGTGTCTGGAGGCGCGCCACGGCTTATATCTGTGTGCTACTGGCATCTAGTGGGTTGGGGCCCGGGGGACTGTTAAGTATCCTGTGTTGCACAGGGAGCCCCCACTGCAGAGGATGTTGATTGTGCTGAGCTTGAGAAGGCCGGAGCGGGCCATTATGGACACATTCTTCAGATTAGGGGGACGCTGAGCTGATTTCCCGGGAGTCAGGGTCAGGCCAGTAGTCAAGGTTCATTGTAGTGAAGTAGGTTCTTGGCACCCAGTGTTGTTACTGATTCATTAAGGACGCCCAGTGCTGGGTGAGATGTCCGATGCCACACGCCAGAAGTCCTGACAGAAGGCTCGTGTCAGGGAGAACTAATTGAGCTTCGTTGCATTTTAGGATCACAGAACAATGACATGAAAAGACAATGCCTGCTGGAGCGACTGCTGGATGCAGTGAAACAGGTAAGAGCAGGGCTCCCGTGTGCCTTTGAGGCCAGTGACAGGGCAGTGGTTCTGCCCCCCAGACACTCTCACGCCCACTGGTATCTGGGAACAGTGAGGCTTGCAGTTCCCCTGGCAAGGGATAGAGCAGGGAGGCGGCAGAGCTAGGGAAAGGAGGGCCCCATCCTTCAGGGTTTCAAAGTCTCGTTTCCAAACCACCATGTACCGGGGAACCTCTTACAGTGGCTGAGGTGGTAGGTTGGAGCTGGGACCCCGTGAGCACAAGAGCAGAGGCAGAGGGATGGGGCTGGGCACGGCTGGGGCATCTGCTGGCTGCGGAGGTCCGGATCTTCCATGAGGGCCCTGTGCTCATTTTGGAGGTTGGTTTTGATGCCGCCTCTGGTGGGGCGTGGAGGGGGCTTTGACGTGAGGCTGCATTAGGTAGCGTCCTGTCCTGCGCCTGAGGATGGGTGCTGCTATGAGCCACACTGGTTGCGTGGCGTGCTGGGCTCCCCACAGAGTGCTCTCCAGGAACCCTTCCCGCCCTGCCAGGCAGTTCCCGCAGTGATTTCCAGTTTACAGATGAAGAAACCAAAGCTCAGAAGATCCAGTGGTCTGGCTAGTAAGTGGCAGAGCCAGGACTGCCTGGGAATTCTCGGTGCGCATAGTTAGAAGGGGCCTGACCACAGCATGCATGTTGTCACAGTACGGGGAGATGCTTAATACAAGTGGGTGCTGCGTGCTGACATGAGCCCAAAGAGTTTAGCAGTTGCCCAAGCCCCGAGGCACCCTGGCCTCATCTCTGCACCCTGTGTGAGCCGGGGCACCTCGCCTGCCTCGTCCAGGCCCCTCTTCTCTGTAATCTGCTCACTCATCTCCACAGTGGACGGAACTTGTTTGTTAAAGCAGGTGAGGGGCCTGACACGCCCCTGGTGCATAGTAAATATGGAATCCACACTATTCGTTTCTTCTGTCTTTGCTCCAGAAATGGAAAATGTAAGATGAGGAAGCAGGTCAAAGCACTTTAAATGTAGCAGTTAAATAGAAATAATGGGAGGGTTATGCCCACGCCTGCTACTGTGTTGTTTTGTTGTTATTATGGGTGTGTGCATGTAAAAGCTGTATTTGTACCTTTACAAAGACCAACTTTATTGAGGTGTAATTTGAGTGTAATAAATACAGCAATTTTAAGAGTGCGGTGCCCCGAGTTTTGACAAATGTGTCATTTAGAACACTACATAGCTTCTGTCTGTTTTAATACAATAAATGCAGCAAGCTTATAAGCCTGAGGCCCACAGTGGAGATCCTCCGCCTTTAACAGAGCAATGGACGGCGCTATTGGGCGTACAATATTGTGAATTGCACGTCCAATTAAAAGTGGTTAAAATGCTAAATGTTATGTTATCTGAATGGCGGCCCCTCCTCCCTGTGCCCCCACTGGTCGTGCGACACAACCAGAGCACTTGTTTGAGGCTTGATTTATGCTGACTTAATGTGTAGCCTGTCCTGGCAACTTTGGGGTTCCGTTAGAGGGGCCCATCGTCACAGATTTGTGGAAGATGTAATTATTGCTTCTTAAGAGCAGTGTTAGTGACACTCAGCTGCTGGCAGAAGGCGCTTCTAGATAATTTGCAGAAGGCGGTGTGCTTTCTGTTTTCCTCTTAGCATTGTTTACCCACAAGGCTCACTTTTCTACAGAGGAGATAAGGGCTTCCTTTCAGTGGTGGCTGGGAGGCTGGGTGTCCATCCCTTTGGTCTTGGGCTGCCCCCCCCCTCTCCCCCGCATGTGGAGGGCTGTGTCCCCTTTGAGCCTGCAGGCCTGATGGGCTGTTGAGTGGTGGGGGGAGGGGATCCCACCCCCAGCTGATCTCTGCAGCTTCTCTTTGCATGCAGTGCCAGATCCGCTTTGGAGGGAGAAAGGAGATCGCCTCAGATTCCGACAGCAGGTAAATACATCACTTCTCAGACGGCTCACTGCCGCAGACGGGTGGTGAGTGATGAACAGCTCTGCTTCTGCCTCTCACAGGGATTATGGGTGACCCTTGGCCCCTCCACCCTGGAGTGTGTCTGAAGTGTTTCTAGTTTCCCCTAATTCTCCTTCTGGGATTCTGTTCTGAGGAAATGCTGGAAATGCCTTCTGTGTAACAGAACTGTTCAGGGTGATTTATAATAGTGAAAACTCAGTAATGTAAAATGCCCAACCCTTGGGGAATGGCGACTAAAAGGTGTGCATCAGTGGCACATCACCTTTAAAAATGATGTCCCTACGGAATTTGTTTTAAGCCAAAAAATGCTTTGGCAGCAGTATAAAAATTGGAACTTGCAATAGAAGTAGAAAGAGCAGGGCCTCCCTGGTGGCGCAAGAGGTTAAGACGCAGCAATATGAAGCAGCCTGAGTTTGATCCCCAGCCAGAGAGCTACCCTCATGGCACAGCACACTTCTCCTATCTCAGCCACTGCTCCCCTCAGCAGGGTATTTCAGTCAGTCTGCCTGTTCTGCTCCCCACTCTGTCTCTGATGAATCCTCTCACCCCCACCCCACACCTCTGTACCCCAGCTCTTGTATGCATAAATAAATAAATCTTTAAAACAAAAAAAGAAGTAGAAAGAGTAGACAGAAAAATTACATGGGTATGGGGGGATAGCTCTAGGGTGAAGCATTTAACTATAAAATCACATGGACACGGGGGGAACCCTAGTTCCATCTAACAACAGCTGGTAAAAACCACACCAAGAGGTTTGGTGCAACTTGCACCAAACTCTTGCAGCTTTCTGATATCCTTCATATTTTTTACTGTGATCATATGTTCTTTTAGACTTTAAAAATATTACCATTAACCTTTAAGGCCTAGGAAAGGCTTTGCATAGCTTCTGTAACATTGGCTGGGAGGAGCTGGAAACATTTTGGCAAAGGTGACAGCACTCAGACATGCTGGAGATGGCTGTGAGGTCATTCAGAGCTGATTCATCTCTGCAGCTGTGGGGTGGCAGGAGGAACTCTCCTGGCAGGAAGGAAGGGAACTGACTTGCTCGGCGGTCTTCTTGCCCCGGACACTGTCTGTGTGCCCCAGCACCGGCTTCCTCCCGGGCCCCCCATCAGAGCCGGTCCTCCTCTTCTCTGCCCTTTCATGCTCTGTTCTTCTGTGACCCTTTACCAGCCATGAGCAGTGCAGGTGCAGGACTGGGGCTGTTGCACCCCTTCCTTTATACTCCACCCCTTCTTTTTTCTCGGCAGTAACATGGTAAGTACTGGCTCGTCGGCTGTCCACTGTGCGCTCCACTTTAGCTCACCTCTGTCCCCCATCTCTGTGACATTGGCTCTGTGTGGGCCGGGAGGTCTTGCTCTCATGGTCACGATGTGTCATGGTGGCTAGAAGCAGCTGGAAGGTGCTCAGTAAAGATTTGTCGTCCCAGGAGTGTGGGCGGTGCTCCCTGTGACAGTCAGGCGTTGGCGTGGCCATGCCAGCACGAGGCTAGTGAGCTGCGAAGGCAGAAGGGCTGCTGCTCCAGCTGTTTGCTTCTCTGCGTTCTGCACTATCATGTGCCTGTCACACAGTAGGTTCTCAGTGTGTGTTTGCAGTGTTAGGTCGGTAGAATGAGTGGTTGTTCCAGTTCTTCCTGAGGGCCTACCATGGGCTTGGCATTGGTCAGCACAGGTGAGTCATTTCGAAGGTCCACCTGCCTCGGAATCACCTGGGAGGCTTATTTATTTATTTATTTTAAAGATTTATTTATTCATTTACACAAGAACCGGAGTACAGGCCAGATGCGCAGGAGGGTGAGAGGATTCACCAGAGACAGAGTGGGGGGAACAGAACAGGCAGACTGACTGAAATACACTGCTGAGGGGAGCAGTGGGTGAGACAGGAGAGGTCTGCCTCGCCATGTGGGATCCTCGCCAGCCGGCTGGGATCGAACTAGTGCTACATAGGCCGTGGACAGCCTCACAGTGCGGCGCTCAACCACCTGCCCTACCAGGGGCAGCCCAAGGGAGGCTTATTAATTCATAGTGCAAATCTGCTTCTCATCCTGGATCTACTGAGCGGGCATGTGTGTGTGTGTGTGTGTGTGTGTGAGAGAGAGAGAGAGAGAGAGAGAGAGAGAGAGCAAGTGTGCATAACGTCTGGACTTATTTCTCATTTTTCCCATCACTGTTCTATTCATTTCCTGACAGAGAATCCATGTCTAAAAATGAGATTAACATGCTCTCATACAGTACACTTTCCTACTGTAACTTTTAGTAGGTGGCATGTTCTACTTTATAGTAGAATTTATTGAAGAAGGTAATTCCTTCTGTGAGCACGTTGTTTATGGCTGGGAGAAGCTTGCTGCTTACTGTTGGCGATGGTGCCTGCTGCTTCTCATGGCTCCTGCCCTCTCTGTTCGCACCTGCTCCCAGTCTTCAGGGCACGCAAGGAGGCGAACTGACCCAGCCTCAGTAGGCGGCTCAGAAAGGCGGAGCTGGGAGTTGGATCCTGGTTTCTCAGGCACCAAAGTCTGTTCTTTCTCTGTTATATCACCGTTGCATTGATTTCGAAGCTGGGTTTTAAAAATGCTTTTCATCTAGTGTCCCTCCCTCTTTTCTCGCTATGTTGTCCAACAAAAACTGAACTTGCTGGAGACAAAACTGCAGTAAGTTTGAACGGGAGAGTTCCCCATCTCGCTACGGTTGGCACTTTAGAAGTTAGGGGGGAAGTGGGGGTGGGGACTAAAAACTGCATTGGTGGAAGAAATAAAGACTTCTATCAAAAAAATAAAAAATAAAAAACGCGTTTCATTCCCTTAGGGGGTTCCTTCTCAGTATCAGTCTTCATCTTAGCTTTGAAATGTGTTTGACCAAAGGTGGTGGCACTTTCTTGTAGGAAAACCACATCATCGTCTTACACTGTGGGGACGTTTAACCTCAAGAGGAAAGGCAGTGAGCTAATGAAAAGAAACTGGTCAGGTCTGAAGAGGTGGCTGAGCAGCTCTCTCCCTCACCCTGACTCCAGCTTCTGGATTGTTCTCCAGTCCACTCAGGTCTCCCCGCCCCTGCAGCCACCACCAGTCACCTTGTCTTCCAGAGCCCAGTGCTCCGGGTGGGTGCCTCTTTCTTCTTAGTGAAGTGTAGGAAAGTAAATAAGAAAGATAATGGTGGAGTCGGAGTCCCATTTCAGGAGGAGCTTCGGTCTGGATGCCAGGTTGATGGATGGAGAGAGGAGGCATCTGGGACCTCTGAGGAGGTGGCTCTGCATAGCAGCCGGGAGGGCTGCATGGAGGTGGTGGTAGCCGGAGAAGAGAGTGGAGGATAGAGACGCCTTGGGCTGATTCTGTACGCCTGAGTGACTGACTGCAAGTGGGGCATGAGGTACACATGCTCTGACTCTGAGGTGTGGCCAGAGATCAGGACAGGTGGGTGCTGCTTGTCATTTTTGTGATTTTTTAAGACAAGCTTTTGATGCGGAGTTTTCTTTCTCTTGCACTGTGGACTGAGCAGATTTGGAGATCCAGGGCCATTGGCTTCATGTTTCTTTTTTTTTTTTTTTTTTTTTATAGAGGCATGCTTTATTTATTTGTTTGCTGGTTTGTTTGTTTGTTTTTGTTTATACATGCACTGGGTACAGTCAGAAGCGCGGGAGGGTGAGAGAATTCACCAGAGCCAGAGCGGGGAGCAGAGCAGGCAGAAGGACCGAAGTACACTGCTGAGGGGAGCAGCGGGCGGCAGGAGAGGTCTGCGCGCCATGTGGGACCCTCCTCTGGTGGCCGGGGAGCAGCCGGGGATCGAACCGGCGCCGCAGAGGCCGCGCGCAGTTTCGCAACCCAGCGCTCAACCGCTGCGCCACCGGGGAGGCCCGGCTTCATGTTTCTTCTGTTTCCCGCTTCCCCACTTACCCCTCGTGCTACTCAGGACTCTGGTTGTTCTCCATTCTCTTCCCCTTTTGCTTTACCTGCTCCTTCAGCTGATTCCTTCTTGGCAGCCAGCTCCTGTTCCACACTTAAGAAGCACCTCACCCCCCTCGAGATCCCCCAGCTGTGTTTGCGTCTAGACCCAGGGCTGGAGTCTGTCTGCTCCCCAGAAAAGGCAGTTCCTGGGTTTATGTCAGTGACTTTGAAAATGGTCAGAAAGTATGATTTCACACATTTGAAATTTGGTTATTTTTTAAATTTCTGGTTCCTCTGGAAGAACATTAATTGAATTTCTTTTATTTGCCTGTCTACCACCCTCAAACCCTCCCCCTAACAGTGGCTTGAAAACCACTCACTGCCTTGTAAGTTTTCACCTTTGCCAAGCTGGCATTTTCCTGGTTCTTTGTCAGCTGTTTTTTTTTCCCCCCTCTTTTTTTTCTCTACCACATCCTTTTGTCCTTCCCTTTGGAGAACTTATGTTAGTGATCAAGAACCACTCTGTTTTTCTCTACCCTCATAGAAACATTTACAAATAAAATATACAAATGTATTCACACACACACACATTCAGTTTTACAAACTGAATCCTACATAATGTTCTGTGTCTTTATTTTTTCTCTTGGGACTACGCTGTTGAAACCTTTCCAACTTGTAGTTCTAATAATTCTTGTAAAAGCCTGCATTCTATTGCTGATGCGGGTAAACAGTTGCCTACAGAGGAGGCCTGGCTTTGTTTCCAAATGTCACTGCTATGGATAATGAAGCAGTAGACATCCGGAGCCTCCTCCCTCTTATTTTTATTTGATTAAGTTATTTTGTTTTCCTTATATCTTTATTTCTTTGGCATAGATTTCAAGGAGTTGGGTTGCTGGGTCAAAACGCATGTTTTTATTTTTACAAATTGTGGTCAGATTTCTTTCTAAACCTTTCTAGCTGCGGTTCATGAGATGACCCTTTTCTTTCTTGCTGACAGCAGTCTTGATTGTTGTTTTAAAGTTTTTTCAATCTTATGGGTGGTAGTTCACTGTTACTTTATTTTGAATTTCCTTGATGGTTTACCTCAGTTGAGCAAAACGTCTTCATATTGTAACAGGGTGGTCCCCAGGAAAGGGGGAGGTTCCCTGCCCCACCCAAGGGAGGGTGGAGCTGAGCAGGAAGAGGAGAAGCTGCAGAAGAGACTGAGGAAGGAAGCAGGATGGAGCCAGGAGACCTGGAGGAGGCGCATGGAGCCTCGAGACACGTAAAGAAACTGCGCTTGTCTTTTGGTCGTGGACTGGGTGACACAGATGTGGGTGAGACCCATGGGGAGGTGACAATGGCAGCTTTTATCTTGATGTTGATTTTGCTCTTTTCCTTCCGGGCTTGTCCGGTTGTTTGTGACCCTTTTCTGTGGGTCCCCACTGGAAGATGCTTTAGACTTGTGGCAGGCTTTGGGGCCTTGTTCTGGGCCGATCCCATATGGATGGACTTTTACCCACGAGGGGACGGGTAACTTTGGGTGCTTCATTTAGAAACTAGACTCTTTGCCTTACCTGTATTGTTTCCTAGTTTTATTAAAGATCCTTCCCATTAGTCTCATGTGTTTTGTGTTGATGCGGCGGATGGCAGAACCCATTTAGAAGAGGCAGGTTTGCGGGGTTTGGGCTGCCCCTCTCCCTGTCCTATAACAATATTATTTGCCTTTTTTCTTATTGGCTTATTTGTTCCTTTGGCAATTTGTGAGAACTCGGAATATTATGGTACTTAACCTTTGATCTGTCTTCTGCATTGCAAATTTTTTTTCAGTTCAGTTTGCCATTATCTTTATAAGCACAGATAATAGTACCTATTATAATGCTGCATTTAAAACTTTTTACATGAGCCTGTGCCTTTTTACTGAGCCCTATAACCAGCTTACCAGTTTCTGGGTTTTCACTCTTTTAAGTAAGTCTTCTCTGATGTTAGAGTATGTGTGTGGTCATTTTAATTTTCTTATGAGATTTTTTATTGTTTGCAGTTAAACATTGACTCCATCTGGAATTTATTTTTGTATAGTCTATGGCTTAAGACATGAATCCAGTTTTAGTTTCTTCTAGATGGTTGCCATCTTTCTCACAGATCTTTGTCTCTGACTGCAGCTTACTTTTTTTTTCTTAAAGATTTTTATTTATTTATTTATACAATCACTGGGTACAGTCAGAAGCGCGGGAGGGTGAGAGAATTCACCAGAGCCAGAGCGGGGAGCAGAACAGGCAGATGGACGAAGTACACTGCTGAGGGGAGCAGCGGGTGGCAGGAGAGGTCTGCGTGCCATGCAGGACCCTCCTTCAGTGGCTGGGGAGCAGCCGGGGATCAAACTGGTGCCACAGAGGCTGCGGGCAGCTTCGCAACCCAGCGCTCAACCGCTGCACCACCGCCACCGGGGAGGACCTGACTGCAGCTTACTTTCATTCCATGCCCTCAGCACAGTGAGAAGGTGCTCCAGGCCAACGCAGTGTGCTGACTTGACTCTTTGGTGCTGGGACCTCTGGCCCAAGAAGGAGCGTGGGGACTTTGCGGGTGAGGTACCTGGCTTTGCCTCTCATGCTCTCTAAATGAATTTCCTGACCCAATGGATGGTAAATGGTGCAAGTCACTTCTTTGATCTTCCTTCCTCTGGAATTGTTTTGTCTATGGCTAGACATTTATCCTCACTTTCCTTTAGCCCTGAGCCACTGTGTTAGTGCCACTGGATAAATACCCATTCTTGCTTATCTGAATTGAAGTAACACCATTGTTTTATATAAGGTATTTCCATATTTATTAGGATTTGCAGGGGGTGGGGGGGGCTTCTTTATATTGCTCCATTGGGTTATTTATCCCTGGATCCAAAACCTACTGTTCCAAATTCCTGTGATTTTTACTGGAATTGTATTAAGTTTATTCATTAATTTGGGAAGAATTGATATTTTGGGGACATTTTTATTTTAATAAATCTTCCCATTCAGCATGATTAACGTATAAAATAAAATACGACAACGCCAAGAATTGGCAAAAATGTGGGGTGACTGTAGCTCTTATGCATTGTTGCTGGTGCCAAAACATGTAACAGTACTTTGAAAAAGTTTGTCAGCTTCTAGTTAAGCTAAATGCAAATTAATGTGTGACTCAGCAATTCAACTCCCAATAAACCAAAAATAAATAAATGTCTGTATATATATATTGTACCAAAAAAGCCCAAACTGAAAAACAAGGTAAAACAAAACCAACCCCCCCATTCCTATTATTTTGATCTTAATTCTGTTTTTTAAAAAGATTTATTTTTATTTATGCATACAAGAATTGGGGTGTAGGCCAGAGGTGTGGGGGGGAGGGATGAGAGGATTCACTAGAGACAGAGTGGGGAGCAAAACAGGCAGATGTACTGAAATACACTGCTGAAGGGCGCAGTGGGCGAGACAGGAGAGGTCTGCTGTGCCATGTGGATAGCTCCCTGGCCAGAGATTGAACCCATGCTGCAGTGGCTGCTGATAGCTTCTGAGACTTAACCCCTTGTACCACCAGGGAGACCCTGGCTTTAATGCCTTATAAAGAAATGTTACTGTCTTCTTCATGCAGGACTAGTATCTTTCTTGTTAAAAAATGTGATTTTTAGGGCCTCCCCGGTGGCGCAGCGGTTGAGCACTGGGTTGCGAAGCTGCCTGCAGCCTCTGCAGCGCCAGTTCAATCACTGGCCACTGGCGAGGGTCCCACATGGCGCGCAGACCTCTCCTGCCGCCCGCTGCTCCCCTCAGCAGTGTACTTCGGTCCTTCTGCCTGCTCTGCTCCCCGCTCTGGCTCTGGTGAATTCTCTCACCCTCCTGCACTTCTGACTGTACCTAGTGCTTGCACAAATAAATAAATAAATAAATAATTAAAAGAATTAAAAAAAAATGTGATTTTTAAAACTTTCTTACTATTGTGAATGAAATTCTCCTCCCCCATTTTCTCTTATTAAAGAAGTCAACTTTTAATGTTACGTTTTCTTTTGTTACAGAATGTTTCTATTTGTGGGTTAGAAACATTTGTGTATTTTTTTTTTTGGACCTGCTTTTCTTGACCTTGTAACCTAAGCTTTTCAAGAAATGCTATTGCTAATGCTGTATAAGCATCTTAAATAGTGGCATGACTTCCTCACCTTAAATTTTATTTTATCTTTTTTCCCTCTGGCTCCTGAGTTTTATTCAAGAGCTCATACAAAATATTCCAGATGGACGAGCTTTTTTTTTTTTTTTAATTTTTTTGCTATTAGATTTATTTATTTATTTATACAAGCACTGGGTACAGTCGGAAGCGCGGGAGGGTGAGAGAATTCACCAGAGCCAGAGTGGGGAGCAGAACAGGCAGACCTAACGAAATACACTGCTGAGGGGAGCGGCGGGCGGCAGGGGAGGTCTGTGCGCCATGTGGGACCCTCCTGGAGGGGAGCGGCCTGGAGCGAACTGGTGCTGCAGAGGCTGCGGGCAGCTTCGCAACCCAGCGCTCAACTGCTGCGCCACCGGGGAGGCCCCCAGATGGATGAGCTTTAATTCTCATCTTCCTCCTTGTCATCCTGGTTAATCTGGAGGTAATTTAGAGATGCCCTTTGCTGTTAGCAACTACCTACAACCAGTCACATAGTTTATTTTTCTTCACATGCTTGTTGGTGAGATATTTCAAATGCCCGTTGGAAAAAGCCACCGCAAAAGTTGCCGTGATCTTGCTCCTGCTCTGGCCCTCCGTCGCGCTCCACTGAGATGCCCAGCCTTCCTGTTCACCTTGAGCCTCTCCTGAGGAAACTACTCAGATGGGCCTTACCCAGGATTCCATCTCCCACAGGGTGGGGGCAGTCAGGGGTGAACCTCAGAACTTGCTTTTTCTTGCCCCCCTTTGGTTTTTTTTTTTTTACTGATGCCGTGACTGCGCAGGGAGAGCCTCACGATAACTTCTAAACCATTTTCCTTCAGTCTTTATAGCTCAAGGTAGCAGTACTTTGGTTTATGAAAAAAATGTTTTAGAAATAAGCTAAGTTCAGAAAAGCATCGAGGTTAAGAAAAACCTGCCCTGTAATTCCTCTACAAATGGTTCATTTTCCTACATAATCCCCTCTAGTGTGTCAGTGTGTGTGTGTGCACGTGTGTGTGGTGTAGTTGAGAACATGCTTAATGTACATGCTTAGTTTTCATTTCATATTGTATTATAAACACGTTGACTTATCTGGATGAGCTCTTGATAAATGTTTTTAAGGGCTTAATAGCCTTTGATTCTAAGCTATGCTATCATTCGGTCAGCTATTCCCCAAATATTAAATATTTAGGCTTTTTTTTTTAACTTCCCACGATTATAAATATTTTCATTTTTCCCCCTAAATCTTTATCCGACTTCTATAGCCGCAGATTGACTTCTACCCTAAAATTCAGGGGCTAAAGGGGATGAACCTTTTTGAAAACTTATTTTATGAGACATAAATGTAGGGCATGGCCAGTTGCAAATGAATGCCACATAATGGCCTGACTTCAGCAAGGCTAGTGGGTGCCGCATGGTCTTAAATCAGAGATAGGGCTGGTGCTGTTGCTATGGGTGCAGTTGGTTCTATCCCAGGGGATGCTGGAGTTTCACACGTGAATATAATCCTGTCTGTTTTCATGACTGTACTTAGGTTTCTCCCAAAAGGTTCCCATAAAGCTGTAATATAATAAAAGTATCAATTTGAAATAAGCCCTTTAGTCAAAAGGTTAATTTGATGCTGTTCAGTGAAAGCACTACATTTACTGCTAATCCTGTCTGTTGTTCTAATATTTGCATAAAAAAAGTACAGGATTCTTAGGAATCTTATTGTAGAACAATGTGGCAGGTTAAACAGCCTTGAAATATAGGACAAAGCTCAGGAAAACCAGTGCTTGCTGAATTTTAGCAGTAAACTGGTCAAACTTCCGCAGTCTCCCTCTGTTGGACAAATTTAAATTCAGTAGGAAGGAGTTACTTCATTTTCCATCCATTAGCTCCTTCTCTCCTTTATCAGACTTTTACCGAGCACCTTGAGGGCAGTTTTTTTTTTTAACAATCTTTTTTTGAGACCTATTTACATGCCACAAGATTCTACCCCTTGTAAGTATACAATGCAGTGATTTTAAAAGTCAGTTTATATAGTTGTGCAGCCATATTTAATTTAGTTTTAGAACATTTTTTTCACCCAGAAGAATTCCCTTGTGCCAGTTTACATTTAATCCCTGGTTCCACTCTCGGCCTTAGACAGTGACTTCCTTTCTATATATTTACTTTTTCTTAACGTTTCAGACAATGTGTGACTTTTGGGGCCTGACTTCTTTCCCTTAACATAATATATTCTAGACTCACCCATGTGATAGTGTCTATCAGCACTTTATTCCTTTTTATTGCTGAGTAGTATTCCATTGTATTGACATTCCACAGTTTTTTTTAAATGAGATTCATTTTTAACAGATTTGAAGTCAAGTCAGATTTGAGCACTCTATATAAGAGCTGAATTCCTATAGGGCTATGTCCATTTGAACCAGAGCAGCCTCTCAAAACATAACTTGAACCAGCTTTGTTTCTTTTTCTTCTAGGAACTATGATGTTCTGATCAAAGATAACAAATTCCTTGCCCCTCACTGGGGTGGCACCTCCTTGTATGTATGATTTTGTTGTCCATGCCTGGCCCTGTGTGCAGATGACTTCTCCCCTCCTCTGGGGAACAGCTATATGCACAAAAACTTGATTTTCTTGTTTGGTGGTTTAAAAAAAACAAGGAAGGTTTAGATTTTTTTTTTAAGTGCTCTGCTAAGTTAAACACATGCCCCAATTCATTAACTTAGAGTTCATTGCTCTAAAATGCCACAGAGGCAGCCAACCCATCACAGCAAGGCCAGAGAGCATTTAGCAGAGAGCATCTTGGGAAGTGGGAGAGACTGAGTTGAGGAATGAAAGAGCTTCACTGAAGCAGACGCCCCTCTCATTTTGCAGGCATCCTTATGTAATGGTTCTAAGGCAGTGCCAGCGCCACACCCACCACAACTCAGGGTTTGGATTCACAGGGTTGGGCACGTGTGTTTTCCTTGCTGCTCTAGCCTGAACCCACCTGGTTTGGCTTATGGGTGATGCAAGATCTCCTACGAAGCATCTCTCACCTGAATGTACATCAAATCCATTTTCTGAGTTACGTGTGGGGCACCTAAGGTGAATGAGGCATGATCCTTGCTGTTGGGAAACTCAAGTTAGCAAGAGGTGATAGCTGTGCAAAGCAGATCGTTAGCAGACATTGGCCAAGTGCTGCAGGAGAGAGAAGCTCAAATGAGGAAGCACTCAAGAAGGCTTCCTGGAGGAGGGGACACTTGAGCTAAGTCTTGAGTGACCAGTAGGATTAAACTTGGAGGTGAAGCAGGGACATGGGGAAGGTATTAGGTAATATCCCTCATGAGGCAGGTGTAGCAATGAAGGGATTGCAGCTCACCCCCCATTTTCTCCTGTGTTAGGTTGGTGTGACTGCATCTGGAGGGTTGTTATATGAATGTGTCCCAAACTTTGTGCTGTCCCCCTACATTTCATTCCTCTCAGGGGCCAGGTATTCTTAGAGTTGGGGGGTGGTTACTCACTTGTGCCTTGGAGCCAAGCAGTCAGGGACTGTTGAGTAATCATTATAGTTGCAGATGATTCATTTTAAGCTGTGGTTTGCTCTGGAGAATTCTAAACGTGGCCCAGAGTTTTTGTTTCTCTTCCCCCCAAGTAGGATTTCCTGGTCAAACTCCATTTTGCTGTGTCTTTGATTTGGTTCCTATGGAACTTAGTTTTATATTTTTTTATTTTTTATTTTTTTGTGGGACCCTCGCCAGCGGCTGGGAATTGAACCGGTGCTGCAGAGGCTGCGGGCAGCCTCGCAACCCAGCGCTCAATCACTGCGCCACCAGGGGAGGCCCTGGAACTTAGTTTTAGTGGGTGTCTCAACTTTCCAGGAGCCCTGAAATGTGTGCCTGCCTGCGTATATGGGAAGACTAGCATATGTATATGGGAAGACTAGCATCTAATATTTAAGAATGACATCTACCCAGCAAAGAGTGTGGGGGAGTATTCTAGAACCCAGGGCTCAAGGTTCATCACCCATTTACCTACCCAGTGAAATAGCGTTTATGGCGTGTGTGCTATGAACCAGGCACTGAGCCAGGCAGGGGAGCTAGGAAGACCAGGTAGGAGTGGAAGAACAAATAGTGTGCTTGAGGATAGTGTTAGGTTTGGGATGCAAGTAGACTTCCTTGTGTGGAGGGCCACCTTTGATCGTCTGGCAGCATTTCCTGGAATGATGGGATGCATTAGTGATGTCTGTCACAGGCACAGGCTAGAGTAAATGTTCAGGTGCGTGCATTTGTTGATGCTGTGTTGGGATTTTTTGGCGTAGACACATGACTTGAGTAAAGGTTGGGCATGGAGGGTTGGTTTCCAACGTCAGGAGTTCCTGGGGTAAAATATATGGCTCCCATACTCAGAAGATGAGGAGAGACTGAAGAAAGAAGCAGACCATTCCAGATTGGTAAGTGGCAGTTTCAGTAAGCAAGGCAACTTACATATAAGGTTTATCCTGGGTTGTGTGAAAGACAATAAATCGCTACACCCACCCAGCATCTTAAGAGTTTGTATAGAGGCCTACGCGGGTTCCGTCATGTCTGCTGTCCACATGGTCCTAGTAGTACGCTACCCTCTCAAGATTGCACCCCTGAAGTGACTCTTCGGTAGAGACAGGGGCCAGCATGTATACTCCAAGGATGGAGGTGGGATCAAGATTCTCCATTTGTCTGGGTTTAGTTTATGGATCAACAAAAGTCTTCTCTCTTCCTACTGGCCTTCCAGTAGGAGAAGACTTTGTCTTGGAGTAAAGCAAGTTTGTCTTGGTGGTGAAGGTGGGTGGGGCTGGGGCTGGAGTTTAGATGTTTCTGCCTGTAAGTGACTTCAGGAAGTCACTTAGATGTCTTTAAATCTCAGTTTATCTAAGTATAAAATGGAGACAATAATACCTGCCTTACCTATACCATAGTGTTGATGGGAGGAGCTAATGAAATAATGGGTATGAAAATGTTTTACTACCCACAGAGTGATAAACACCTGGAGTGTTATTAGTATTATTACTCCAGGTGTGGAGTGGGTGGAACAGGAAATGCCTGCAGTTAGGCAAGGTCGAAGCAGGTGGTGGTGGCCTCTGGGCATTTGCACTGGGCCCCTCTGCCTAGCTTGCTGCCTCTCATCATATCCTGTCAGAAGCCCAAGGTTACCTCCATTCAGGCCACAAATCTAAGCTTGTCCCTGTGCTGTTGCCACCTCCCACCTCATCCTGTTTTATTTTCTTCAGTTCTCAACTGAAATGGCCCGGGTAGCTTATTTGTGTATTTCCCGCCACTGGTACCGTCCTCACGTGGCCTCGCCCATCTCACTCCCGCCTTCCTATTGTGAGGCTGGAATGGAGTCTGGTATGTGGAAGAGAGAAGCGTGGTTCTTCCCATGAGTCGCAGGATTGAGTGGAAGGGTCTCCGAGGCCCACAGACCCACGCAGGCTGCTCCCTGGAGCCCTGGGAGGGCGGCTAAGCTTAAAGTGTAGTTGCTGTGACCTCATCTCCTTGCAAACATGTTCCCGAATCTCCCATTTCTTTGGTTATTGAGAAATTCAGTTAAATGCCCAGTTATTTTGTCCTAATTGAAAATTCCGTCAGCTCTGCATCTGACTTCAGTGTAACCTCTTACCGCAAAAATAACGAACAAGACTGAGATTTCATATATATATTTTTTAATATATGTAACAGGCCATGAAATTATACAGTGTTTCCAATTTGGCAGGCTGGTGAATTCAATCTCTTGAAAGATAATCTTATTCCTTAAATTCCTTGTGACATGCATTGGAGTTGAATTTGTGAATTGGATGCAGTTAACATCTAACCCCTCCCTACAGCAAACTGATTTGTGCTTAAATTGACTCTGACCCCCCGCACCCTCCCCTCGGGGAACTAGGCTGTTTGGGGTGTCACAGAGTCCTCCGCAGTAAACTTGAGAGGGAAGAGGTGTGTGGTGGGCCCAGTCTCTGCCGTGACCTGCTGCCAACCTGACGTCCAGTGTTTACCTTGCTGCTCATCAGAGGTGCTGGCCCTCCCGGGTGGTTACTCAGTCACAGGGTGATTGATGAATCGCTGTCCTCCCTCAGGGTGACCTGCCTGTGTGCCCAGTTTGAAGCTGTCCTGCAGCATGGCTTGAAGAGGAGTCGAGGACTGGCACTCACGGCGGCCGCCATCAAGCAGGCAGCGGGCTTCGCCAGCAAGACTGAAACAGGTACGTGAGGCCGATGCGCATGGAGGGCGCCGTCTCTTCTCTCGTTCTCTTTTGATTTTTGTGTCTTTGATGGAGGCGCCTGTATGCGCCTTGGGTGGGGCAGAGAGGGGAACGTGGTGGAGCAGAGGCCCGGGTGTGAGGGTGTCTCGCTTGTAACCAGTGGTGGGGCTGGCCGGCGTCTGTTTCTGGGATGCCATCCTCTGTCTGGGGTTCTCAGGCCACGTGCTGCTGTCTCCCCGGCCCGGGGCCTGCAGCTAGGGCTTGTTTCCCTGCGTGGCGTGCGTGGCTGTAGCTGGAAAAGGAATAATTGTTTTCATTTTATGGGAAGGGTAGCCTGCCGTCTCATAGCCACCTCTGCCTCAAACAGCAGAAACCCTGCAGGTTTCTGAACCTCCAGTACTGCGACCACTCGCTTTCATGTGGTCAGTACTTCCCATGTGCCATGCGCCTGTCTCTGGGTGACTGGGCAGGGCTGACGACAGTCACTGTTGGCACCGAGAGTGCACAGTGCTAGCCTGGCAGTGTGAGCCTCAGACAGATGAACACGCTCATTGCTCCCAGCAGCCCCAGGAGTCCACCGTGCAGCTGAGGAGACCTCCAAGATTTCCTGCGGACGGGACCCCTGAAGTCCAGCCTGTGATATAAAGAACATGGCATGTCCTCTCCTACATTAAAAAAAGCAGGTTCTTTCAGATCCTGCTGATGCTGCTGCCCTGAATTCCTGATCTTCCTGGTTACCGGGATGCTTTCCTTGTCACTGCTGAGTAAAATGTGTCATCTTTTGCTAGTTCTCCTCATTTCTCAGTGATAAATCAGCCCTGCCATTTTTGGGGGAGGCGTCTGGAAATTCTCTGCTGCCTGGGCCCTAACCTCCATCCCCCACCTCGGGCTGGCATCTCTCCTTCCCTTTTCTTCTCTGTCCTTCAACAAATATGTTTTCTCCGTAGTTTACCTTTTTACTCTCGGTGACATCTGTTGAGGAGCAGAAGTACTGTCCATCATTTAAGTAGTCACGCCTATCTGTCTTCTTACTGATATAACCCGTGTCCTGCTTCAGAAATTCATTGCCTATTCCATAAAGAGGCTCTGTGGTCATCTTTTAATTATGTCTGACCTGGTATTTCGAGCTATACCGTTTACTGGGATGTATTTTTGTATGTGGTGTGAGAGGGTTGGTGTTTCTCCCTTATAGGACCAAGTGACTGAGCCCCAAGTGTTGGCAATGCTTTCTCAACTGCCCTGAACTACCACCTTTGTCAGACAGCAGACATCCATATATTTCTAGGCTTTCTCTTATATTCTACCAGTCCGGTAACCCTTGTACCAATAGCACATTGCCCTTAGTTACTGTATTTTACAGAAAGTCTTCATATCTGGCAAGTGTTCTGTCCATCAGCTTTATTCTTCAAGGTTGTAGTGAGTATTCTGGACCTTTTCCTTTTCCACATGCATTTGAAAAAATCAGCTTGTCAATTTCCACAAAAGAAAATTTGTGGAGTTCTGATTGGAAGTGCAGGGAGTTATTTTGGGGAGAATTTCACCTATTTTTAATATCGAGTATCCCAGTCCATGAACTTGTGTCTCCTCCTTTATGTAAACTCTCCATTATCTCTCGAAAATGTCTTTTGCGAACATCTTTTGTTAGACCTGTTCCTAGATATTTGAGATTTTGAGGTTGGTATTTTTTTTTAAGCTTGTTTTCCCGATGGTTGATTGTATATAGAAACATAGTTGCTTCTTGTATGCTTCTTGCTTTATCAGGGCCTCCAGGGTACTGGTATTAGTGAATAGCATTGAAAATACCAGGGGCTCCTTGTTTTATTCCTGATTTTAGAGGAAAGCTTTATCAGATGAAAACAGTCCCCTTTTTTAAATCTAGTTGCTAACAATTTTTTTTTTTAAAGTGATTTTACTATTCGTGATTCTTTTTTTTTTAAATTTTTTTTAAGATTTATTTATTTTTTATACAAGCAGTGGGGTACAGTCAGAAGCACGGGAGGGTGAGAGAATTCACCAGAGCCGGAGTGGGGAGCAGAACAGGCAGACTGACGACGTACACTGCTGAGGGGAGCAGCGGGCGGCAGGAGAGGTCTGCGCGCCATGTGGGACCCTTACCCGGCCGCCGCAGATCGAACCAGCGCTGCAGAGGCTGCGGGCAGCTTCACAGCCCAACGCCCAACCACTGCACCACCGGGGAGGCCCTTGCTAACAATTTTTATCACGAGTGAATTTTGAATCTTCAAACGCTTTCCCTCCATTTATTGAGATTGAATTTCTTGTGTTAATCCAACCTTGCATTCATAGAGTTAACCCAACTTGGTAATGATACAGCATCTTTATTTTGTCATTGAATTGATTTTTGAGTCTTTTGCATATGTGTTTATAGATTGCCTTGTTACTTTATTTTCTTATAATTTCCTTGTCCTATTTTGAGGTCAAGTTGGGTTATTCTGGCCTTATAAAACAAGCTGGGAAGTATTTCCTTTTTCTTTCCTTTTTTGATGAATTTGTAGACAACTGGCCTTTTTCTTTCTTCTTGATTCTTTCAAGACTTTCTCTTTGTCTTTGACTTTTAACAGTTTTGACCTTGGTGTGTCTTGGTGTAAACTTCCTTTCATTTATTGTGCAGGAATATTCTAGCTTCTTGGATGTGTAGATATTTCATAAACAAAATGTTGGCAGTTTTGTCCATTATCTGTTCACATATTTTGCTCTCTCTGCCTTTCCTCTTCTTCCTGTCTCCCTGCACTGCCTTGTCACCCAGGAGTGGGGGCTTGGGCTCCCCAGCCTCCGCTGTGCAGGAGAGCGCCCCTGCCAGCACGTGCTGGGCCCAGCTGTGACTGTGGGCTGGACTAGTGGAGAGTGGTTTCCTGGCATCTGCTGCCCAGGTGTGTCATTCCTCCAGTGGTGCCCCTGGGTGGGGTGTCACCTATCTTCCAACTTGGCCTTGCAGCCTGCTCCACCCTCAAGGCCTCTGTGCCACCCCAGCTGGAGGGGGTTGGAGAGGTCTTCTCGTTTGACTGTGCCCGAAGTCCCTGACTTTCTGGCTTTGTCTCGATTTTGACCACAGCCTTGTCTTTGTGCTTGCTGGTGTTCTCCCTGCAGCGCCGCACGTCGTGTGTGGAGAACTTGAGGTCATGTGAAGCTCGGGAGGAGGTTATGCTCAGAAAGGGCTTACTGTTGCTTCTCAGGCCATGAGGGCAGAGGAGACTCAGTTGAAGCCAGCCAGGGCTTGAGCTGGTTCACACCTGGGCACTTGTGAGTGCTGCTGCATTTCTGCTTTTGCTAGGATGTGGTTATAGCGATTTCCTGGGGCTGCAGTCACAAATTAACACACACATGGTGGCTCTAAATAACAGACATATGTTCTCCCACCTTCCTGGAGCCCAGGTGTCCATGTTGTGGGCTGACCCTGGGCCTCGGGAATGGGCTCCACACTCCCTGTGGCTGGCAGCCGTCCCTCGTGGCGGGACCTGGCTTGCAGCCCGGCCCCGGCTTGGCCTCCCTCTGCACACGGCCACGACTCTCGTGTCCTTTCTTCTCCATAGAGAATAGATCTGGATTTAGGACCCTCTGCACTCCATTAGGACCGCATCTGAACTAATCATGTCTGCAAAAAATCTTTCTAGCTTTGGTCTCGCTCGGGTTCCGGGTGGACTTGCATGTAGGGGACGCCACTCGGGCTTCTTATTGGAGAAACACTATTGTGGGAAAAAGTCTCCAGGGTAAAAGAAATCCTCAGTGACATTTTGGGTTTGTCATAACAGCTGTTCCAGCGGGTGTGGCGTGGTGTCAGCATGGTTTTGCTCAGCCCCTGCTGGAAGTTTCAGATCTCTCTCCACAGGTCATTCACGAGCTCCCTGCCCAGCTGGCTGGTGCTGCTCCCACAGGCGCCCTCCTCCAGCCCTCGTCCTTCCCCACTAGACCGTCCTGTGGCCCTGCCTCTTGTCCTCGCCGTGTCTCTTGCTGGTCAAGGACTGGGGCCATCCTCGCTCATCTTGGTAGCTCCCGTGCATCAGTCCTGACCTGCAAAGGAGTGCGCGAGTCACTGCTCGAGTAGCGGCTGGGAGACCCAGCTGTCAGGACAGGCTGCTCGTTCTCCCGGGAAGCTGGGCCCACCCTGTCTGTACATCTTCACAGTCTGTTGAAAGCAGGTGGTACTGATATAGCCCCAGCTGTAAAATTAGACGCCAACTTCCTTGATCCTCTGTGGGGCTTTTTGAAAATGGTTGATTGCATTTAGCTCAAAGCAGAATTCATATTTTGCCTTATTGGTTCACCTTGGGTAACAATTTCATTTCTGTAGAAAATTAATTTTGGAGGAAGCCACATGTGCCAGGAGAACCCAGCCCGTCCTTTTGATTGTGAGAGGAAGTTCACTCTCCTGCCCTCCCATCCTTAAAGGCTTTCAGTTCCCTCTTTATGTTTCTCTGTTGTGTTCGTGACTCGAAGATCAGCTGGTTCTGGTGAAAGAGACCTTGGAAGGACGTCTGCAAGGAGCAGAAAAAGGACAACCACCCAGGGTTGGTGATAAAAGTACTGAACAGCTGCTGGAGGTAGGCTGGCCTTCTGGAAGGAGCCAGAAGCCAGGGCGCTGTTCGCTGCGTCACTAGATGCTGACGACGTTCACAGGGGAGGGTCCCTGACAGCTGGGGTGCCTGAGGACGTGGGCCAGTGGTGTTTACTAAGGCGAGACTGGCGTTGCTGGCCTGTGCCTCGGGAACCTGGCCGCGTTTGATCTGGCTGTGTTGTGTCCTGGGTTAGCGTTCAAATTGGCCACAGAGTTGTCAGTTTATAGTCCATGACTCTGGCGTGTCGGTTCACAGGGCCTTTGCTTTTCTCCTGTTAGCATGGAAGTGGCTCTTCAGCAGAGGCTGAGGTGCACCCTGAAGGTAACGAGGTGGTTTTATTTTTATTTTTTATTTTCTTTTTTTAAAGATTTATTTATTTATGCATACAAGAGCTGGGGTACAGGCCAGAGATGCGGGGGTGGTGGTGGTGGTGGTGGTGGTGGTGAGAGGATCCATCAGAGACAGAGTGGGGAACAGAACAGGCAGACAGACCGAAATACACTGCTGAGGGGAGCAGCGGGCGAGACAGGGGGAGGTCTGCTGTGCCATGTGGGTTTCTTCCTAGCCGGCTGGGGATTGAACTTGTGATGCAGAGGCTGTGGATTGCTTCATGGTGTGGTGCTTAACCCCTTGCGCCACCAGGGAGGCCCCGAGGTGGCTTTAGAAGCTCTTGCTTCCCTGGAGCGAGAGAAGGGTCATGCTTCTCATGGGAGGAGGCGCTTGCAGACTGCTGTGTGATGGGGTGGATGCTGTGTGCTCTTGAGTTTGGGATGCACACCTCAGGCTTCATGGGAGCCAGAAGGATGGCAGGCCTGAGTGAATCAGGATGGGGAACGTGGAGACCAGGAGCCACTGGGCCCTACCAGGGATGCTGGCAGTGCAGTCTCGATGGGGGTTCAGGAAGAACAGATTTATTTGATAAGCAGCTAAGCAGTCAGTTGTGGATGGAGGTTTTATTCTTCTCTACAGTGACCTGAGACAGCCTTTTTCTGGGGCATTTGGATACAGACCCAAGAAATAGAACGAGCCTGTAGAAATAGTACTGCCACTGGGGGAAGGGCTCCGGGCAGTTCAGGTCAGACGTGAGTACCCCTCACTGGCCTGTTTGCTCTTAAGTATAGTCTCTGACCTTCCCCTGAAAACTGCGCGTGGCCACACCCTCAGTCCGAGGCAGCCACAAAACTTAGGAGTGTGCAAGACTGCAGGTGGTGGTCATAGTGGCTAGCAGTGGGAAACTGGAAAAAAGCCTGATTTTTCATTTACCCTACAGTCCTGTACACACTTTCTTCTCCTTTTCTTGCTTTATCTTTGTGATTGCCATCCACCCTTGCTGAGATAATTGCCTTTTGTTCTATGGAGTAAATAGGCATATTTAATTTTTAAATTTAAAGCTACTGAAATAATCCATTATGTGAGATTATTGTGCATTTATTCATCTTTAAAACATACCAAGTTAAAAATGATACATCATTGAGAGTCACATGCAAGCAGAGACAAGATGAATTGGGGCAAGTGAGGTGAGGCTGTCAGGCCCTGCAGGGCCACGCATGCATGAGCCTGGGTCTCCCACCCACCTTTGTACAGGGAGGTTGGTAGTACCGAAGGCACGTGGAACTGGGTTCCCCTCGGAAGGAGGGGTGCTGCTCCCGGAAGAAAGGACAGGGATGCTGTTCTAAGGCCTCGGTTCCTCAGCCCTCAGCGCTTCACCTGTGCGTTTCATTTTCTCGCCTCCCCTCTTAGTGAACCCTGAAGGAAGGTCCCATTATCTCCAATTGACAGACAAGGAATGGACAGCATTAGTCGCTTGAGGTCACACAATGCATGAGCTAGAATTTGAGCCAAGATTTTTGGCCTCCACACCATGAATTCTTGAATTCTTGGCACCTGTTAAAGTTGAGGCTGTTAGAAACGTTGCCCAGAGCCCTGGGCCATTAGTCATCCTCTGCTAATGAGCACCCCCAGTAGCGGGCACTCGCCCCCTTCCTGGCTCCCGCTCTTGTGGACAGATGGCTTTCAGGAGCTCAGGAAACCTGGAGCCCTGGCCCACTTTGGAATTAGCCCCTCGTTTCAAAGCGATAAGAGATCGGTGGATATTCCCAAATTAAATTACAGCCACCGCGTGTTAGTGTGCAGGGGAGCTGTGCTCTGAATAGCCCACATTAATTCTGGCAGTGGAAACGGAGTCCTGCTGGGATAATTATCATCATCAGCATCACCCTGGCAGGCTCTGGAAGGTTCTGTAGCAATAAGCAATTTGTGAAATTGAAAGGTGAAAACACACCTGACAGAGTTTCATGTGCACTCAAGGTCAGGGTCACGGGTTGGACATGGGCCGGATACGCAGCTGTTAGCTGTGTGTTTCAGAGCAAGCTACTGGCCGCCTGGCCCTGGGTCTTGGGCTCGCCAAGAGGGAGTGGGAAGAAGGCTGGACAGCGCTTGTGTGGTGTGGGCTGGTCCAGTGGGCTTGGGAAGGGTCAGTATGGTGGTCTGGGATTGCGACAGAGGCTGGTCTCAGTGAAATACCCTCTTGGTGGTGGTTTTAGTCACCCCTGGCATGTTTATTCTAAATGATCCCAGGGTTGACTCCACCCACAAGTCCACACACACTTACGCGTTGGTGTACATCTAGATGCTGTTAACAGCAAGGGACACAATGGGAGATGCTCTTGCAGGAGACGGTAACAGCCAGCGTTGGCCATCACAGCGGGTATCGTGCTCAGCGCCTGCAGCTCTGGGCTGGCTTTACGGGACAGACTCCGAAGCTTAGTATACCTGAGTGGCCTGCCCAGGCTCCGCCTTGGAACGGTCTCTTCCTGTTCTTCCCGCCCACTAAATGGGGGCCCTCTTAGAGCTGAGCCCGTGGTGTCTTTGAGGGAGCCCAGGCAGAGTGCAGTCCTGGTCACTGGAGCCCAACTGAGTATTAGAGCCCGCTCATTAGCCGGGTGACTAGTTTATGGAGGTGTGTGTTTGCTTCCCTCTGGAAGGAAGGTTCAAGATCCTGTCAAGTTCTCAGTGGGCCTGTGAGCTTGTTTATTAACTCCTGGCTGTGAATCCCTGGCCAGCTGTAGAGACTCAGGGTTTTCTCCTTGGATATCAGTCAACTTTGAAAAAGGTAGATTTCTTCCCTCTGCCCCCCAGTTCACAAGGCAGTGGGATTTAGGGGTTCATACTCAGCTTCCAGGGCTGCTACCTCTTCCTAACTGCGTATTGCTGGGCAGGTCACTTCACCTCTCTAGGCCTGGGACCCTTTGAGTGCAGTTGGCCTTAGTGGCAGTGAGAACTAAGGCCAGGTGTGAGTGTTTAGTGCAGAGGCCGGCATGGAATTAAAGTTCGGCAAACAGTGCAGCTGGTGTTGTTGCTGTTATTATTGGCAGCGTGAAAAAGTGTTGATGAGCCATTGTTAAGTGGATCACATAATCAGGTATACATTGAAATTACACCTATGGAAAAATCTGTGTGCCTGTGGGTAAAAGGTGGGATGTGAGGAGATACTGACTCCTTTCAGGATAAAAACAAACTTTCTCAGCTTTCCCTTCAAGCCCTAAATCTGTTCCTATAGTGATTTAGCGTCTGGAAGTCTCTCCCAAGGATGGAAGCAAGGACAGTTATGTACAGGGACGTTCAAAGCAGCATAGCGGGGAAGTCGACAGTGTATCATTTTAGTTAAACTATATTTAACTGGGGAACTATCAAAAATCATGTTTTCAAAGCTCTTTAAATTTTACAAGAAAATGCGCATGATTTAGGCAAGAAACTAACCAGGTTACACTATGACACACATGTATCTGTGTGTAGGGGTGTGTGTATGGTTACATTCCCGTATACATAGAGACAAACACACACGGTAGAGGTACTGGTTCCTTACAGCTTCTCCGCCAGAGCAACACAAACTGGGTGACTTAACACACATGGCTTCTCTCACAGTGTCAAGTCCAAAGTCAGGCTCAGTGGCTGAGTCAAGATGATCACAGGATCTCTGTGGAGGCTCCAGGGCAGAATCAGCTCCTTGCCTCTCCCTGCTTTGACTCTCCTGGACTGCGGCCACGCCACTGCAGTCTCCCCTCCCTGGCGGGGTTGCCTTCTCTGCATCAAGCCCCTCTCCTCCCGCGAGAAGCTTACATGTGATTGTGCCCACGGAAACCCCCAGGATGATCTCCCACCTCCAGACCATTACCTGAATCCATCACAGGTTCCAGGGAGGAGGATGGGGGTCTTAATTCACCCTATCACAGGTGTCAACTTGGTATAAAATGGAAAAGTGCAGGGAAAAAAAGACCTGAAGGAAATACTTGCAAATGTTAACAATGGATTTGGGGTCACTTTTATTTTGGTGTACCCTCCTGTTTCTTCCTTTTCTGTGCTAAGGAAGTAACTCTTCGACCATCCTCAGAAATGCCCAGGGAGCACTGCGCGGGACACATGGAGCACCTGGCGCAGGGGGTGACGTGTCTGGTTCTCTCTGCAGAGCCCGTGTTCTGGTTCTATGTGAAGGAGGTCCTCAACAAGCACGAGCTGCAGCGCTTCTACTCCCTGCGCCACATTGCCTCCGATGTGGGACGTGGCCGGGCCTGGCTGCGCTGTGCCCTCAACGAGCATTCACTGGAGCGCTACCTGCACATGCTCCTGGCCGACCGCAGCAGGCTCAGGTAGGGGCGGGGGATGGGGGGGTGGAGGCTAAGGTATAGAGGGGATGGGGGATGGGCTCAGGTACAGGCGTGGGGGCTGGGCTTAGGTATGGGGGGCGAGGGGGGGCGGGGGGCGCATTCAGGTATAGGGGGCAGGCTCAGGTACCTGGTGCCAGACTCTAGGAAGGGAGCCCAGAGCTTACCTATGCTGAGTCCCTCCACTGGGGTGAATGGGTTTCCTTCTTACATCCCCAGCTTGTTCAGCTGTGCTGTGGGGACCATTGTGCTGAGAATAAAGGAGGGGGCCTGTAAAGGACTCAGCCTGGGCCCTGCAGGGAGCAAACTCAGTAACACCCACCATCGCTTGGGCAGGAAGGGGGCTGGGGTAGAGAGAGCTCGTGTCTTCACACAGCCTGCTGGTGGCTTGGTGGGATTTTAATTTGGGCTTCTTTCAGAGGCAGATGCGGTACCCTGTTTCACATTTGTCTTTCCTAGTATGCTGGGGGTCTTACTCCTTCTGTTTCAGGGGTGTTAATCAGTCCCACGTTGACTGAAGGAAACATGACAGTAGTAAGTAGGGAGTCATTTGTTATTAAGAAATTCCATGTTTATTGTGTTTTCTTGACCATAAACAAAAATGTGCTCTGAGTTAGTATAGGCCGGGTGAGGCTGCCGCAACAGGTACCACAGAAACCCCAGTTTATTTCTTCATGTTCCTTGTCGATCATGGGGGCATAGGAGTGTCTTAACTCGGGCACCCCTGGCGGTGGAGGCTCCATCCAATGGCCAAGGAAGGAGAAGGAGGTGTGGTTGAACTCCACCCCGGCTCTTGAAGCTCCTCCTTCCCTCACCCCCAGCAGCGATACCTCCTCCCTCTTCTGCTGACATTGCACTGGCCACTGCAGGACCCAGAGAAATGTGACCGGGTGGGGAGGTCTGAGCATCTGAGCCTGGGCCAGCACAGGGCTCGTGGGTGATCCTTCACACAGAAGCTGTATTACCTTCACCACGCCTGGCAGTGCTGTCCACCCTGGGGACAATCTGAAATCACCTGTCATCACACAGGCTGACTCTGCTCCCCTGTTGGCATCTTTTCTCGTCCTTGTAATATTTATGGTCTCTCTGTCTCTTGTCCCTCGGAGAATGGTGGACTAGACTTATGGTGGTGTTGTGTCCCTGAGCACTTCCCACATCAGCAGTACCCAGACCCCACAGCGATATCTCCTGGCATTTCCTTGTGCCACTTCTGCTCCTCTGACCTCATATCTTGCCTTGGGTGTCCTGGCTCCAGCCTCCTCTTCTGTTCCTTCCTGCCCGCACTCACCTTTCTACCAGGAAACTGCTGGGAGTTCTGGGGTTGTGCACCAGGGCTCATAAAACTACCCACTGACATTGCCTGTGGCATTTGTCTGGGTGTATACTCCAACTCTGTGTCTGAAGGGCAGGATGGGGGCCTGGCAGGTGCCGGCAGCCACGGTGTACTGCTTAGGAGAGTGGGAAGGTAGGTGCCCCCTGAGTCCTGGCCAGCTCCAGTTAAGGAGGGCTTATTTACTTTCCTTAACGTGGGTTTCCTTCAAGCTCTTTCTGGCACACTCAGCCCTGGCTTGAATTTAACAAGGGCCAATTGGAGTGACAGCCTCTGTTAAAATCGCAATTGAACTGAGTCACTAGCTGCTGATCTGACTCGATGTGGGAAATTTCTCCACACACATGAACACTGGCTCAGATTTTTAAAGACTCACCATTTGGGGATCAGAAGTTCAGTTGCGATGCCAACCTGAACATGTGGCTGTGCTTCCACTGACATCTGGGTGAGTGCATTGAGCGCGAGGCGTCTCTTCTCTGCTTCTGCGCGTCGAATCCAGTGACCTCGGCACAGCTAATGTGTCCAGTTTCTCGCTGAACTGCAGTCACTCATCACTCATGCTGCTTTAGTGAAAGTGAGCTTTGACTCCTCCAATTTGGCGTTCTCTGGCTTGGTGGGGAAGTTGGGGTGGAGGCCAGTCACCGGTTAGCGCTCATCAGGAGGTAGGATGAAGGGCTGGTGAATTGGACTGAGGCCTGTTTTCAGTCCTGGCTGTTACCAGATGACCTTGGCAGACCCTGCAGACCCCTTAACCTCCTTCCTCCTACTGCCGGGTGGGGCTGTTTTAGTTTCCCTGGCCTTTTGAGGGATAACATGGGCTTTTGGGCCTGCAGCCCAAGTTGGTCGTAGTTGTGCCTGGTTGATGGAGCCCTGAAGCCTGTCATTTTTTTTTTTTAAATGGTCTCTTCTTGTGTTAATCCAGTGGGGGAAGGGGATGCTATGAGCCAATTTGGGTTCCCTGTCTGTCTTTTGCTTCAGTGGAAGTCACTTCTCTGTCCCCTTCTCCTTTGCGTAGATGTGCTTCCCTAGCATGGTTATATCTCCTGTCTGCCTCTGTACTCTCAAGTCCAGGGGACGCTAAAGATCTCAGAGGCCCATGAGGACGTCGTTGGGTACATGCTTCCCTCCTTTGTTCATATGCTTCAGCCCAGCAGAGACCTCGTGTATCCACCCTGGGGAGCCCAGGCGGAGGCCACATAGTGGAATTATCTGCCAGTAGATGCAGAGAACCACTGCTCAGAGCTTCTCTCCTTTCCCTTTCCACCTGCAGTACCTTTTATGAAGACTGGTCTTTTGTGATGGATGAGGAAAGGGCGAGCATGCTTCCCACCATGGCAGCTGGTAAGCCTGGCAGAGCCTGCAGGGGCGCCGTGAAGCTTGGGGGCGGGAGGCTGCCAAGGGTGAATTTGTAGCTGCCATGCGTGCTCAGATTTTCCCTGTCCCTTTCCACTGTGCCGACTCACTGGCCATGGGCCTTCCTTGAGTGCTGCTGAGTGCTGAGTGTACATATCTGGAGTTTAGCCCCTGCAGAGAGACTGGGGCTGAGGGCTTGGCAGATGCCATGTGAAGGGAGCTGGAGGTGGGAGGCCTGCTCTTGACACCTGGCTCTGCCCCTTGCCAGGTGGTGACCTAAGGCTGGTGACCTGCCAGCTTTGTCACCTTCACTGTCCTCTCCTGGGAGGTGGGAATCCCAGTAGCACAGCAGCAGCCTTGATGGCGCTGGGAGAGAATCAGATGTGATGGAGTCAGGCGCCCATCATGTGGAGGTGAAGGCCCCGGAGTCAGGTCCACCCGCAGCTTGTTAAATATCTTATTTGCTGCTCACAAAGATGGTCCCAATGGAAATGGGCAAATTGCTTCCAAGTCCTTTGTTGCCTCTTTTCTTTTTTCTCTTCTGAGAGTTTACATCGACTGAATCCCACATATTGTGAGTTACCCCAGCCAGCCCGTCAGCGAGGAAAGGTCAGGGCACATCCCCTCTGCAGGCTGCGGGCAAGGCTTTGCCCAAAGTGATGGTCCTATCGCTGCACGCTGTTGCCTCCAGCTGTGTTTTTGGTGGGTGATGGTCTCTTTGGTCTTTGATACTTTGAACTCTGAGAGATACTATTGCCCCATTTTACGGAGAAGGAAACGGAGGCCCTGAGAGGTTGTAAGTGACTTGACTCGGGTCTCATTGTAAGTGGCAGTGCTGGGATTCAAGCCAGGCAGTCTGGCCCCACACTGTACACCTTAACCTCCCCTGATTGGCTTCTTATGAACAAATGATGCAATGAATGTTGGGGAGAATATTTGGAAAGACTCACCTGCTGCAGTAGCCAGTGTCCATTTACGCCACTTTTGTGGGATCTTTTTGTCAACATTGCGATCGGGGTGTCCCCTGTAATTCAGCAACCTGTTTATTACCTTGGAGGAGTGAGTATTCCAAGCAGACACAACTCCAGACTTTTCCTTTTTGGGGGCAGGTCTGAACTCCATACTCTTCGCGATAAACATCGACAACAAGGACTTAAATGGGCAGAGTAAGTTTGCGCCGACTGTCTCGGACCTCTTAAAGGAGTCCACTCAGAACATGACTTCCCTGCTGAAGGAGTCCACGCAGGGAGTGAGCAGCCTCATCAGAGAGATCACGGCGTCCTCTCCGGTGGCCATCCTCATCAAACCCGAGCAGGAGACCGACCCCCTGCCCGTTGTGTCCAAGAGTGTCAGTGCCGGTGAGCGGAGGGGCGGCGAGGGGGCAGGCGGGCTGGTACAGGCCAGCAGCTGTGGCTGAGGCGGACATCCCTTGTCCCATGGATGTGCCGAGAGGACTGGACTCTGGCGCACTTGCATTTTCAGCTGATGTTCGTGTTCATGTTCATGTTCAGGGTCTCCCTGAGTCGCCCTGAAAACAGCTCAATAAGAGCAAGCTGGAATCGAGGGTGTAAAGCAGAGCAGCGCGATCCTCATTCATTCATTCATTCCATCATTTGTTCATGCAGCTGCTCTGTGTCTAAGGAAGGCAGGTTATTAGCACTTTGCCTTCACATTCCCTCCCCACCCCCAGGATTTAAACAGAATCTGAATTTATCGATTTTTCTTACAAATTATTGTTCAGTGGGATAGCAGAGTGTTTTCCAGGGTAGAGGCAAGCTGGCTCCCACATCCCTTAATTGTGCCTGCTTTTCCTTCTACCTTTTTCTTTTTGCCAGAGGCCAAATGTAAAAAGGAACGTAAGAAGAAAAAGAAGGTGACCAACATTATCTCATTCGATGACGAGGAAGACGAGCAGAACTCCAGCGACGTTTTTAGAAAGACCCTGGGCGCCGGGGAGAGCTCCGAGGATAACTCCGACCGCTCCTCCCTCAACATCATGTCGGCCTTCGAGAGCCCCTTCGGGCCAAATTCCAACGGGAGTCAGAGCAGCAATTCCTGGAAAATCGATTCCCTGTCTTTGAACGGGGAATTTGGATACCCGAAGCTGGACGTGAAGAGCATCGATGACGACGTGGATGAGGACGAGGACGCCGTGTGCGGGAGCATGGTGGGCAGGAGGCACGGCGGCCGCTCAGAGTCACCCGAGAAGTAGGTGCCACCGGGGGCTCAGCAAGGGGCGACCCTCCTGCTGTGTCTCTGTAGTTTGGGTGAATTGAGACGTCTAGGCCATCGCTCACTTTTCAGACCTTGATTTAGGAGGAGGGAGGGTGTGCTAGCTGCTTGTTCTCCTGAGAACTGGGGGGAGGGGGAAGGAGGTAGAAATTGAAGGTGCTTGTTACAAAGTTGGTGTCAAGATGTGTGCCCTGAAATCCTTGCTTTATAGATGGGGACCATTCATTTCTGTTGCTTGGATTTTCCCTCCCATCTCTCACTTGTCACTCACGGGAAGCTCAGGAGAAGGCTGGGTGTTTCTAGAGGATGCTCCCAGGCTAGTTGTTTCTCTGTCGATCTGCATAGGTGAGAAGAGCAGTACTTTGTCTGCACTCGCCACCCTAACCCTGGAGTCACTGCAGGTTTATGCTGGGGAAGGGTCTTGAAGCACGCGAGGGCACAGAGCAGAAAAACAGAGTGAAGGGCACAGAGACAAGACCAGCTGAGCTCCCCTTCCTACCTGTGTGACTTAGGTTGGGCCAGGTTGGATGAGTTTCTTTACCTCCCAGAACCTCAGACCCATCTGAGCCTGGGAGATGAACAGCGTCTCCCTTGTGGTTGAGTTATGGGGGGTAACTGTATGTGGGGCCTTTGGCGTGAGTGTGGGTAGCCACGAAAGACCCACCACCAGCTGATCTGTGATGCCCTCATATGATGATGCCTCAGCTTACTCTTACTGTCAAGGCCAAATAAATGTGGCAGAAAAACCAATTACCTTCACTCAGGCTGGATAGTGCACAGAGCCTCCTAGCCACAGTCCTCTCAAACCCCAGTTGTGAGCATGTACAGTGAAGACCTCGCAGGCCCAGGACGGGATTCGGGTACTGTGTGTCTCTGGCCCCAAGCTGTCCATTGCCACATTGACTCACATTGACTAGCCTGTTTTTGTTGTTTTGATTTTTCCTTTCATCCTCATTCACATGGATACCCAAATTAGTAGCATCAGCCTATCAATCATCTTTGACTGTGGCGTGTGACCAGCTGCTTCTAGACCTTATGCCTGGAACGGCCCTGGGAAGGTAGTGGGTGTCCCCACACCGGACGGGTGAAGGAACCACCTTCTGTAGAAGTTGAGCTTTGGGTACCCGGCAGGCTGGGTGAAGGAACCACCTTCCGTAGAAGTTGAGCTTTGGCTACCCGGCAGGCTGGGATTCTAGCTAGGGTGCGTTGTTGCCTCTGCTGTCATGTATTTTCCACATTCTACATCACTGTGAGTATTGGCTGGTTGATTTCAGTCAGATCCACACGTCGTGGCTTTGTAAGCACCCCTCTCCCCCATAGTTGAGTATGTAGGTATCTAGGTTGTAGACTTTTTAAGTTTTTTTTCCTTTGGTATTAGCTGTTCTGAAATGAACATTTTCATAGACAAGATAAGACTTCTAAGTACCTGTCAGGGCATCTTTCCTGCAGTGTTGTTGCTGCTCATGGTAGGAATGTGATCAGGATGCAGGTCCTGTGATGGCTGGGCTAGCTGGGTTTCTCCAGAGAAGCAGAACCGGGAGGGTGGGGTGTGTGTGTGTGTGTGTGTGTGTGTGTGTGCTTGTGCGCGTGTGTGTGCATGTGTGTATGTATCATCTACAGAGATTAATTTTAAGGGATTTGCTTCTGTGTGTGGATGCTTGACAAGTCCATATCTGCAGGGTAGGCTGGCCGACTGGAGACATGGGGCAGGTTGCAGTTGGAATGCAGAGGCAGACTGGAACAGAGTTTCTTCTTTGGGGGAACCTCAGTCTTTTGCTATAAAGGCCTTCAACTGATTGGATGAGGCCCACCCATGTTTTGGAGGGTGATCTGCTTTACCCACAGTCTCCTGATGTAAATGTGAATCGCATTTTAAAAAGACCTTCCCAGAAGCATCTAGAATAATGTTTGATCTACCGCCTGGCTCCTTGGCTCAGCCAAGTTGACACACACTCTTAGTCTTCACATCTGCCTTTCATTCTTACTCTGGGCCTTTAGAAATTACCATTTGCATTCTGTGTCTCTGGGTGGATGCCTCTCTGAGTTGTTTCACTCCCTGGGATTTTTGGCCTCAAGCACGGTCATCTCTCCTCCTGCTGGACTGCTGCCAGGGAGGGGACTAGAGCAGGGAGGCCCATGTGCCACCAGCATTGTGATGTGTGAAACACAGAACAGTCAGGCTGACTTGGCAGGGGTCTCCCAAGGAATATGGACAGCCTCTGCCTGGCATGAAGGCAGGCTCTTGATCGAACCTTCTGCCAAGCATCTGGGGGCACGGAGAACAGTGGAATGATGAGGTGGCCTACTGAGTAATGCTTTTATTTTGATTTTCAGCCAGTGTTCACATGAAAGGCCTAGTGGCCAAGAGGGCCAGGACTTTAGAAGTTCACCTGCACAGCCAGTTTGTGAGGGAAGGTGGCTAGGCCCAGAGGACACCTGGTGGATATGGGCATCACTTCTGTCATGGTCGGATGCCGGATGGGCTTTAAGATGCTCTGTTGGCCAGAAGTAGGCCTGACAGTTAAACCACTTCTTTGATGATGGAGGAAAATCTTGTCCCTCTTGCCTCCATATTTACCCCAAGTGTTGGCTTTAATTTTTTTTTTTTCTTAAGAGAGGATGATTTACTATAGAAAGGAGTTGCTCTGCCACATCACGTGTGCTGTGGGAAGTGGGGCGAAAACACTATTCAAAGAGAATAATAAGCTGATGGGAAATGGTTGTCCCTCATTAGCAAGCAGATGCCCAGTGAAGCCAGGCACCAGAATCTGCTCATTCTGTTTGCTAAGATTTCAGATGAGCCTTGGACGAGCACCCCATGTCCTCCATGCTCTGGGCACATAGTAGGTGCCTTGCCTACTGAGTGATGAGGTGGGGTGGGAGCCTGGGGGCCTCAGGGACAGCTCCAGTGGCATCCCTAAGGCCCTACCCCCGGAGCCCTGGGCGGAGGGCTGCTGTGTGTAGGCACCAGAGTCTGGTTTAAAGAGCAGAACCTCGACCCCAGCAGCGGCCCAGGGGAGCCGTGAGTGCAGGTGATTTGGCGTTTAGAGGTCAGTGTCTTGAGGATCTTTGCTCTGTCTTAGATGATGTTTCAGGATATCCAAGGAGTATGAAGAGATACCTATGAATTAATATCAAATGCAAAAAGCCAAATATAAAATCCTCCAATTAGTTCCACCACAGCCTTGCGAAGATAAGTCACATGTAGAAAGAGAATAGATGCTAAGGAAATAGTGTGGGCCCAGTTGTGTTTGGGGAGAGTTTCCTCTTTTGGGCATCTTCTGAGGAAGGTGTCTTTTCTAGTGAAAAGCGGGGTGAGCTCCCTTGCCCAGCCTGGGCTCTGTCCCAGGAGTCCCACCTGTGACTCCTGTCCCTGTCTGTCCTGTGGCTACCCTGCCTTGTCCTGGGCTGGGCTTCAGCCAGGCTTCACGGCATGCCTCGCTGGGAGGTGGTGAGATTTCCCTTAGGACAGCAGAAAACTCAGCCTGTGGAGCCAGTGCCGCCACCCCCGGGAAGATGCTGGCTTTTCCACCCTCTCCTGAGGGTGCCTCTGCCATCCCTTGTCCCCTGGGTCACCAGCTGCAGGAGCCATTCTGCGCACTTGGGGGCTCAGCTGGTCAGACTGGCCCAGGCTAGGCAGGTTCTCTGACGACACCCACCTGCTGTGTTTTTTTAGCTGCAGGGTTAAAGGCTGTATTCTGTAAAATTCTACGGGTCGTATTTTCCCACGTTCCTTTGCTCTGTGAAGGGAGGTGGAGGGGCTGAAAGGAGGTTCTTAACCTGACAGGCTTCTGAAAGTGCAGCTGGCAAACCGTGCCCACAGGCCTGGCCCCAGGCTGAGACTCTCCTTGCTTTTAAAAGTTTGCTTAAAAAAAAAAAAAAAGAGGGCCTCCCTGGTGGCGCAGCAGTTGAGCGCTCGGTTGCGAAGCTGCCCGCAGCCTCTGTGGTGCCGGTTTGATCCCCGGCTGCTCCCCGGCCACCGGAGGAGGGTCCCACATGGCGCACAGACCTCTCCTGCCGCCCGCTGCTCCCCTCAGCAGTGTGCTTCGGTCCTTCTGCCTGCTCTGCTCCCCGCTCTGGCTCTGGTGAATTCTCTCACCCTCCTGTGCTTCTGACTGTACCCAGTGCTTGTATAAATAAATAAATAAATAAATAAATAAAATATATTCTTTAAAAAAAAAAAAAAAGAGAAAAGCCAGTAAAGAATGCCAAGGGCCACCAAACCTGAGCTATTTGCCCTCTGCTCCTTCACAGAAAGCTCACTGACCCCTGCTCTGTGTTCGCCGGGTCTCGGGGCCGTGCGTCAGAGACCTGACCGGGCGCAGCGCTGGGAGCCTGGCCTCTGCCGGGCTGATGTACCTGATGGCTCCGGCAGCAGCCTCTCTGAGCCTTCTCCTCCCCGCCTCCCTGCCTCCTTCCCGCTCCCTCCTTTTCACTTCCTTTCCGTCCTGTCAGGTAGGGGTGATCATCACCCCATTTGGTCTTTTTTATCAATTGAGTTTCAAAGTGATTTTGTAAACTTCAAAGTGCTACACAGATACACCCTAGTGCTCATCAGTGTTTCCTCAGGCTTCAGTGGGCAGATACTTTCTTCAAGAAACTGAACAATCAGCCTGGCATTATGAAGATGGTACAGGTTAGTTTGTACTCTGTGGGTAAGGTGACTCTGTAACCGATCATATGAGCCTGGTTAATGTTTGAGCTGACCCCTCTTGGAAGGGGACCTGATTCTGCACTCTCATCAGGGTTTGAGAACCAGCGGCCGAAGGGATCCTACCCCAGGTTGCCAGGCAGCCACCGTTTCAGAGCCTAGACACAAGGTGCCGCCTCCTGTCCTAGCCCTTTGCACAGGCAGCTCCTTCCCCCCACCCTCCTTGTTCCTCCTCTTCACTGGGTGACCCCTGTGCTCCCTGCAGCTCTCATCGCAGCCCTCTTTTCTTCCAGGAAGGCTTCCTGGCTTCCCTGCCCAGTTCCAACATCTCAGCTGCCCTTTCACACCTTGCAGGATTCTTTGTCTGCATCCTCCACAGGCTGCAAGCTCCGTGGGTGGTGAACTCTGCTGGCTCTTTTGCCAGCACAAATTCTGTGTGCATGCTGCCTTGCATACAGTAGGTGCTCAGTAAATGCTGGCTGACAGAACGAGTGTGGGAGGCCTGGATCCGAATGACTTGCTCTTGACTCCCAGCCAGGTCTCTTATTTTCAGCCCCATCATGGTCTGGTTGGTTCCCAAGAAGGAACTTGGGGAGGCCCAGCGGATGCTGTGGTGAGTGTGAGCCGGGGGCCCCTGGCATGGTCACACAGCTGTATTCTTTCCCCTCAGGCCCCTGGACGGGAACCCCTGCCCCTCCCAGACGCACAACTGGGCGCCGCTGCAGGTGCTGCATGGGGACACCGACGTCCTCTTCCCGGTCAGCGGCGTGGGCTCCTACAGCCCTGCAGGTGGGTGTTGCCTGGCGACCTTCTCCTGCAGTCAGAGCTTGGCTCTGGGGCCAGCAGTGCCCTGGTTACCTGTGCAGGTAGGGGAGGGCAGAGGAGTAGGGGGCTCAGGGCCAGGGGGCCTGTTGAGAGGCGGGAGTGACAGGTTTGGCTTCCCTTCTTGCTGTCTTGGGTGTGGTGTTGGGTTGAACCAGCTGGCAAGACCTCGGGGAGCCCCTGGGGTTTTCTCACCAGTGATTTTTTGAACTTGGTTGTGTACACGGTGACCACAAATCATAACCATTATTTTTGCCTCTTAGGAGAAAGGAGGGATTTCCAGAACCTGTCGCTCTAAAGGTGCTAAACCTCTCGTGCAGAGGGTTTTGGGGGGTCAGGGAGTAGCTCTCTTAAAGCCTGCCCTGGGAATAGGGCATGCCTGGTACAGTGGCTGCTCTGTAGATGCCACTGCCCCAGCACCAGCCAGTCAGCGAGGCCTTGTACCCCACAACCTCGGTCGGTCTAACTAGACCCGGTTAGGAGCCATGAGGGCGCACCCGCTGCTCAGGAGCTGTTGACGTTCTGAGCAGATGACGGACTGCTGCTCTTGCTGCTGTGCAGGGACAGAAACCTGCTGAGACTCACTGGGCACAGCAGGGCGGGGCTGCTCGGGCGCCCCTGGGCCCCTTGGGACCTTCGAGATGCTGAGGCCCCGGGAGAGCCGGCAGGTTGTCTTGGCTCTGGAGGTGGGGCCAGTTCCCACTGGTAAATTCAGGCTAGTGACTCTGTTCTCAGGGAGAGTCCCACTGTGGGAGTCGGGGTGATATGGTGAGACCAGCAGCCAGCACATACCGAGCCCTGGAAGTGAGCCTAGACCCATAGGGTGGTCAGCCGGCCCAGACCCATAGGGTGGTCTTGACCGCCACTCCAAGGAAGCGGGCATTGTTGCTATGTCTCGTCCCTCAGATTTGGGTGAAGGGCCCCTAAGTGAGTGGGAAAAGTTGCCCTGTACATCCTAAGGCCCATGAAGACTGACTGTGTGCACCGCTGTGGCGATAGGACAGGACGTCCTGTGGGCATAGCAGCTGGAGCTGGGAGCCGGGCTGAGTGGACGCTTGTCTCCCCCATCCTGCCCGCCCTGCCTGGCTCACCCTCCCCTCCCCTGCAGGGGCTGTGGTCCCAGGCCCAGGGGAGGCCGGAAGCACAGTTGTGCTGACACACTGGGGACTGTTCTACCAGCACACATACCTGGGATGATGGTTATTTATGCACTAGTCACAGGCAGAGGTCAGCAGTAATGCCGAGTGGTAAACCAGGACAGCCACACAATCAATGCAGTAAAAGGTGAACGTGGTCTCTGAAAACACCTTAGTGCGTCTGTAGTGTCGTCGGAGACCTGTCGACTGACTGGACTGAAACCGTGGTTGAGGGGAGTGAAGGCTGTACTTGGTCGAGCCCATCACTCAGACACGTCACCTCCCGCACCCAAGGGAGCTTCCCTCTGGGCTCAATTGACATCACCAAGGGGCCTGGGTGGCCTGGCTGGTGCCTGCTGCCAGGCCAGCTCCTTTCACTCGGGGATGGCGCTTGGTCTTCGTAGCCTGGGCCTGGGGGTGGGCCCCTCACCGCTGCCCGTCAGCAGACATGCGGAATGTCTGGCAGTTGGGGCCACCGTGTGGATGGAGGAGAGGCACACATTCCAGGGGCCAGGCCTCAGCTCATCTGAGTGAGCCTGGGGGGGTCAGGCCTCACACATTAGCTGTGTGATCTTGCATGCAAGCCTGGAATCCTCCAGCACGTTTCCTCGTCTGTAGAACTAAGATGACAGAAGCCCCTGCCCAGTGGTTTCTGCGGTTGTGTCCCCAGAGCTCCAGGCCCGCTGTGGCTATGGTGCTCATGGAGGTTCTGGTGCTGTATTAGGGAGCTGTGGAGCCCCATTGTAGCTTCTTTCTGGTGTGCGTGAGCCTGGCCAGGGTGAGACAGCTGGGGGTGTGGGGGAGGCCACTGTGGAAGACCCTGAGAAGATGCTGAGCCTTTGAACTGGGGTGGTGTGGAGGCAGCTGGTGAGTGAGGAGTGGAAGAGAATTGGGGGAGCTGCTAGCTCCCCACCCAGCTCAAGGTAACAGGAAGTGGTGACAGAGGGGAGCAGTTTTGAATGTCACGGTTAGTTGAGTGGCCGGGGTACCCCAGTGGAGCTTCCTGGCAGGTACCGGCAGGTACTTAGCAGTGTGGGCCCAGCATTCAGGGGTGAGGTCCATTCAGAGGGAGGGCTTGTGGGGTGCCATGCAGAGGCCAGAGCTGGAGCCAAGTCCTTGCCAGGTTTGCCAAGGGAACAGGGGACACGGAGTCGGGACCACAGCTGGGGACCCAGAGAGAGCTCCCAGTGAGGAGCTCAGTCTGCCTCATCTCAGCCTCAGGAAGGCAGGGAACAGGGAATGAGGGAAGAGCTCCTTGGGGACTTTTGAGGGAAATTCCTGTTGACTGGGGGTGGAGAGCCAGCGGTCAATGGGCTTAGTCAGAGAGTGACCCCGGCAGCCTCACTCAGTGTTCTTGCTGGGTAGCGAGAGCTTAAATGCATGCTGGGCATTACTACAAATGTGTGGTAGGCTCTAGTGTCATCCCATTTCGTAGATGAGAAACTGAGGCACAGAGAGACCAGGTAACTTGTTAAAGTTGGGGAGCGGGGGTTGGGCCCAGACATTCAGACAGAGCCTAGACCCTAAACTAATACCAGGGAGCAAGGAAAGGAAGTTGACACTTTTCAGTTCCCTCTTTCGGCTTCTGAAAGAGGGAGGAGTGCAGGACTATGCTCTAGTCCTCCAGATGCCTTTCCCCTGGCCCCCCCCACCCCCAGCAAGTGACTTTGGAAAGAGGCGCTTCCTTTCCGCGTTAGCGATTAGGCCACGCTGCCCTCTTGTGGCCAACTGAAGCCACAACGGGCGGGCGCCCTTTGTCCAGCCGCTCATTGATCCTCCATGGCTCTGAGGCTGCCTGTGGACGTGGACCTCACTGGTAATTCCAGATGGTGCAGGGTCCGAGAGGTTCAGTGGGACTAGAGGGCCTCCTCTCAGTGACAGGTGCCAAATCCGAGATGACCCCTGAAGCACCTGTATGGGGAGCAGGTTAGGGAAAATCTCCAAGTCAACTGCACAGATGAGCCCGTGTCTGCCTGTGTCCTTGTCTCGGGATGAAAACAGACCCCTGACTTTGTCTCTGTGATTGGTTCCTGTGCACAGATGCTCCCCTTGGAAGCCTGGAGAACGGGACGGGACCTGGGGACCACCTTCTTCCAGATCCTGGGCCTCGGTACAGGTCAGTGTCCGGAGACCGAGTGGCCGTTGGGGTGGAAGGTGCTGTCCACACACCGCATTTCCTTCTCTCTACAGGCAGGAGGGCCCTGCTGGGTGGCCGGGCGCGGACACCCAGGCCCAGGTTTGTGTCACAGGCTGCCGCGCCGCCCAGGCCCCTGCACCGAGACTGTGGGCATCACAGAGTTCTCACATGTTGCTGGGGCCACCTCTGCTTTGCACACTTTCGGGGCCACACCTGGGAACCTCTTTGAATGTTTGATAGTAACATGGGATGAGTTTACTCTAATGCGATCTATAAGCCACTTAGGTGCCGAGTTTGTGGAAGGTGCAGTCTGGCTCCTGGCAGCGAGGACCGCTGGGTTTTCTCACAGGCGGAGCTGCCCGGAGCCCTCGGGCCAGTGGGCACCAGTCTCCCTGCGACGCAGGCCTTGCTGCCTGACACTTCTTCCGGCTTTATCTTCGTGGCGTCACCATGGTGTCTCAGGGACACAGTGCATCTGCATGTTCAACTGTAGCTCCAGGCTGGGAGTCACCGGCCGCCCCATGCTGGCCGCTGTGGGCTCCCCCTAAAGGGATGGGGGTGCTGCTCTCTGAAGTGACCCCAGTTCTCAGGGCTTGAACTAGTCACTGCTCTCAGCAAGCCCTGCAGCACAGAGGCCTTTTGCTGTTTATTTTAGAAAATCTCTAAATGAGAAATGCATCAGTAAGTGAAGAAATCTCTCCTAACTCCCAACTCCATTTTATCGTTGGTGTTTGTTCTAGCCCTCCTGGAGGTGTGTGTCTGTGTGTGTCTATGCCTCTGTGTGTGTGTGTGTGTGTGTGTCTGTATGTCTCTGTATATCTCATATTATGACTCTGCTGTCTTTATAAAAGGCAGTATTATTGTTCCACATGGCAAATGCAGTGTAGACATATAGTTGGTTCTTGCTGGGGGAGTAGTTAGGGCCTAGAAAGCCGCTGTGAAGACCGAGCCACTGCTCCCGGTGGGATGCAGGCTTAGTTTCCTCTGAGCCTCTGGCCACAACATTTTTCTCGACTGATCAGTTCATAAGTTGGTTCTCTGTTCCTGTTGCGAGAGGCCTGACCTAATGCATATTGTTGGTTCACTGACCTTGAACTCAAGGTCAGCAGTGCTGTGACTCATCATTGAACAAAGGTGACCCTGTGTCCTAGTCTCTCTTCATAATGGAGATCAGCCATGCGAGGGAGCCGTTTGAGACAGCAAGAGCACCAAGAAATAGTACAAGAATGTGAAAAATGTGGCACTAAGTGGACTGTGAAGAAGATACATTTACAGTATGAAAGAAGCGCAGAACTCAGGTGTTTGACCCTGCTGGGGCGTGCGCATCTGGAGACTTAAGATTTTTGCCACTCTGCGCACGTTCATGAGTGTCTGAGGAAGCGCCCCAGATGCTAGCGAGTAGATGGACTCGCAAATGCGGGATTAGCGAGTGATGAGAGTTGGCTGGCACCTCAGAGGCTGCCTCTGTGCCTTCTAGCAGGTGACAGGAGTAAGCATGGCTCGTGCCTGTCTTCTGAATGGGGAGGCTGTGCGTTTTCCATGGCTGAGCGTAACTTCTTCCTTTGCTTTTCCCCCTTCCCCAGTGTGGAAGCCAGTTCTCCAGGCCAAGGCAGTCCTCTGAGCAGCCTGCTCCCTTCGGCCTCCGTGCCAGAGTCCATGACGATCAGTAAGTACCTCTCAGCTGCCGCGCCCATCCTGGGGCGACCTCTGCGCACGCAGCGTGGTGCTCGTGTGACTGTGGACTTGGCAGGGTGTGGGGTAAAGTTGGGCCTGAAGTGGGGGGGGCTGTGACTTGCTGAGCCGTGGGTGGCCTGGGGTGGCCGGGTGCATGCACGCAGGAAGTTTGGAGCTTCGGGTGGCGCTGCTGATTAGGAGGGAGGCTTAGGGGTGAGCAGAGGAACCTTCCTGGCTGAGTTTCTTTGTCTCTCTGGAGAAACCTCCTTTGTCAGTATGGGGGGGTGCATCTCGCACAGGGCGGAGGCGGCTGGTGATCAGGTGCAAACTTTTTCTCAATGCAAGTTGTAGAGTCAAGTGATGAAGAGTAGATTTGATGTGTTAAAGAATAAGGCTCTGGAGGTTAAAGAGTGAGAAACCCACCTTTCGGCCCTCAGGTGGGCAGGCTGGGCAGGCATGACTCGGTGGGCTCTGGAGACAGGACGCCTCTGTGGCCTCCCAGCCCGCAGTGGCATTCCTGTAGCTCCAGCCAGCTTTTCTCCCAGGTAGCGGGAGGGAGGAGGGGGCAAAGCAGAGGCTGGGCCAAAGGAGTTGCTCTTAGCTGTGAGGGAGCCACGTGGGGGAATGTGGGGGCCCCGTCACGGTCACCGTCCTCTCTTGATTGCATTGGCTCCTGTCTGTTCTTCTTCAGATCTGAGGGGCACGTGGGTCTGTCCCACCAGACCCACTGCCGTCTGCAGTCACCACCAGGCTGGCCAGGCAGCAGCTGTTCTGGCCCAGGGCCTCTGTCTGCTCTCACCACTAATCAAGTCTTGAGAGGAAACTTTTGGGAGAACACTGGTTTGTGTGGGAATAGCAGGTCCGAGGAGAGGAGGATCTGGTGGATTTGGGGGGAGGGGGGAAGACCCCATGTTCCACCTACCCTTCTCCACACTGCTTTTGCTTTGACAGCGACAGTGTATAAAACCGTAAGCTAGTGAAAGCAGCAGTAAGATGGCCCCTGCTGGGCACCCAGCATCACCCCCATGCACTGGAACTGCTCTTTCTCCCTTCGCCCCCGGCAACCTTCTGGGGTGCAGGTAACAGTCTCTCTTTTTGTATGAAAAGCAGACACTTGGTGAAGTAGCATCAAACAGTGTTTACTGGGCACTTGCTGTGTGCCAGGGGTGGGGCGGGGGTGAAGCTGTGATGAGCTGCCCTGACTGCAAAGCCTGCAGGATTCCTCACCTTCTAGGCTAACGAGGGGCTGTGTCCCCCACCCGCCCTGCAGCTGGTGCTCATAACTACCTCATAACTTTCAGTCAAGCAAGGGACTCCTGGGTGGGGACATGGTTTTTCTTTTTTTTTTTTAACTTACTTGCCCGTTTTCAGGGGCACTTTTTGCTGAGTTCTGTGGTCAAATGTCTGGGTCCCCCCAAATTCATGTGTTGAACCCCTAATGCCCTGGGTGGTGGTATTAGGGGATGGGGCCTTTATCTTGTGATTAGGTGAGGAGGGGGAACCTTATTAAACAAGGGACACCAGAAGCACCTCCTTCCCAGGCCCCTGAAGATGCCCTCAGAGGAAGAGCCTGGCACCCCAATCTCTGTCCTCTCACTTCAGCCTCCAGAACCGTGCGCGTCCATTTCTATTGTTGATAAGCTCAGTCTGTGGTGTTTTGTTCACCAGGCCTGACACACTAAAACCCTGAGGATTAGGGGAGGCCCTTCCTCTTCGCACACCCAGCACTGCCTGTCCACTTCAGGTTCCCCACTTCCCCCGTCCAGGGCTGTGTACCCCCTGGTGGCTGGCCCGGGGACTAGCCCAGCCTTTCCCCACCTTCCCCATCCCTCCCGGAAGCCATGTTTGCAACTCTTGGTGTGTTTTCATCATAAACGGTGGGGGGGATTTTCCCTGAGGCTGTCGTGTTCTTATCTACACTGGTAATAAGTGGTGAGGGTTTTTGCTCCAATCCTTTTAGCTCCCTTTTCTTTTTTCCCCTCTTTTATCTTAAAAATCATCTCTCTTTTATGGGAACAAAATATGACCTTAATTTTAGTGAGCAAATAGAAAAGGAGTTTGCCTAACATACTGGAATTGAAGGGAAAAAAGCCGTGTGTTTTTGAAGTGAAATTAAATATGATAAGAACTTCATGTTGTTAACCTCTGCTGCCTTTAAAATATTTTAAACCATCTTGGAATTGGCACAGAATAAATAGCTCCCACCTCATCATCATTTGCTGCTTAAGCACACTTATGGCAAGCACCCCATTTTATGAATAAAATAAATAAAATTTGCTTTCCAATTTTCGAGTTCTATTTCGCTACTGTATATTTTTTAAAAACAGGTGTTCTTTTTATCCTCCCATCTGGATGGAAGTAGAATTGACATATAAGGCAGTCCTCTAAACTTCCTTTGTTGCAACAATATTTCAACAAAGTTTTAGATTAAATAGTCCCGTGGGTCCACATCTGGGGAATAGGAGGGTGCAGAGGAGGGTGAAGGTGAAGTGAACGCCTGGGGTGGAGGTGCCCCAGACCCAGGGCGGCGAGTCTTTCTGGAAAAGCAAACGTCTTTGCTTTTGGCCTGAAGTACTTTAATCTGTGGGGTCTGTGGGCTTTAGTGACAAGTGGAATTGTAACCCCTTTAGAACAGGCAGGTTTGCGGGGTCTGGGCTGCCCCTCTCCCTGCCCTGTAACAGAGTCACCAACCCCTAAGACAGATGGACAGATGGCCCCAGATGCTTAGAGAGGGGCTCTTGGGGCCATTTTCATGAGGATGACCTGTGCTCAATAAATGGCAGGGCAGCAGGCCCTGCCTCTCCACCAATTAGCAGTAGGAACTTACTCAGGTCGTGGAACCATCCTGGGCCTCCGTGTTCTCATCTGTACAACGGACCGATAATAGTGTGTGTGCATGGACAGGTGTGAGGGGTAGATGAGTTAATACTGAAAAACACTCAGGGCACTTAATGTCAGTTATACCTTGAGAAGAAAAATTGAAAATACTTCAGACGTGCGCCTGGAATACTAGAAGCCTGGGACCTGGCAGGCGCTGTTGTCAGTGGCACCCTCAGAAGGCACCTGGCTGACCACTCATCCTGCAAACAGTGCCTGGACCTGCCGCTGAATGGCATGTGCATAGCCCGAGTTCCTGTCCTATGGAGACCAGCCCTCCCGTGCAGGCCCCTGTGGTCCCTTTCCAGCATCTGCGCCTGAATCTGCCCTCCAGTTAAGAGGAGGCGATGGTTCCCCACTCTGACTGGTGACACTGTGTCATCTAGGACAGTGCTGGGGTGACTCAGGGCTGTTTCTGGTTTTTGCCACTTGGTGGGGGGGTTGGCCACTGGGCAAGACCAGGGTGCTGCTCATCCTGCAGGGCTGGCCCAGGACCCCACAGTGAGCAACTCTAGCCCAAATGTCAGAAACCTGGGTCAGGAGGAGGGGGACCGGGGCTGTTTGCCAGGAATCACATACTTTTTCATATTTTTTTTTAACCACCGCTCCCTGGTGAAGCTTGGGGGTGACACTTAAGTGAACTTAAATGAAATGATAGGGCCTGTGTGGCCTTTGTTCTTCTGTGTGTATTTGGGAACTGTTCAGTTCCCTCACCACTGCAGTGAGGATGGTTTAGGGGGACTTAGGAGCATTAGGATAACCACCTGTGTGGACTGTGCTGGGGTAAATGGTCCCAGCACGATCGATCGATCATGCAGAAACAGTCTTCTGCTCATTGGCGTCACTGTCCTGGGACTTTCTGAAAACGCCTTTGCTTGGTATTTATTAGTATTCACATCAGCCTCACATTCCTCACATTCCTCCATTTCCTCTTGTGAGGGTGAGTTCCTTCTCTTGAATTCATTTCTTTGTTTGAATATGTGATTATCTGGAGCTGGAAGTTGCAGGAAAGTGGCTCAGCCTGTTTGCTGCTGGGTGCAGGAAGAGCGGCTCCTGCGCCACCAGGGGGCACTCTAGCCCTTCTCGCTGCTCTTTCCCTCCTGCAGCTGTGGGTTGTTGCTGTCTCAATTTTTGAGCCCTGTTTTAGCAGAGAGGTGGGGAGGGAGGGTAGTGGGAGCTTGGGAGACATCAAGCATATGCAGAGCATCCCATTTGCCGTTGGCATAACTGTGGTCGTACTTTGCTCATGTACAGGTACTGGTGTCTGGGCCTGTTTTGAAAGAGAACGTACAGCTGATTAGAAAACATTGCTCCTGGTTGCCGCTCATGAGCTGTAATTGATTATTCAGGGATATTTATTCAGTGTTCGAACCCTATTCACTGTCTGCCTTGTCCTTCTGGGGGAGGGTGAGGAGTGATAGGGAGAGGAGAGAGCTTAGCCCAGACCATCAGCCGATTGCTTTCTTTTGATTTCCCCTCACTTTTGATCTTGAGCCAGGGAAGAGAGGGCAAGGAAGACATCCTTGCTTGTCAGTAGGCCTTGTTGAGCAGGCCCTTTTCCTCCTGGCTCGTGCTGGGGAGGATCCTCGGTGCCAGTGAGAACGTGTGCTTTGCCTGGCAGTGCAGCCCGGATGTTGGGCAGCTGGAACCTGCAGGGCCTGTAGTCAGGACTCCGGGAGATGCCAGGGCTGCCCTGCGTGCCCAGGTCTCGGGATCTCTCTGTGCTCTTGATTCTTTCTTGAGTCAAACATGATATTTGGGATTGTGTCCTCGTCTGTCCTGCCGCATTCCTGCTGACCCCCCTTAACGACTCAGACTTCCAGGCGGGATACTCCTGACCTCTGAAGCGAGGGGGAACTTTGCCTGGGCTTTTCCTGGTCCTGGCAGCAGCTCATGTAATGCTCAGTGCATCCAGAGCTGATCCGAAACAGGCTTCCTGCTTGGAGTGAGGCACTGGTCAAGCTTGTTGGAAATGTCATTTGAAATGTGCCACCAGAAGAGCTGGGCAGCTGGGTGGGAGCTGCCGAGAGAGGCAGGTACTAGGGTGGTAGGGCCAGTGGATCAGAGTGGGGGAGCTGGGCAGGCAGGGAGGAAAGGAACTGGGTGGGTCGCCTGTGCTGTGTCATTAAGGAGGAGGAGCAGGGAGGCCTGAGAACGCCCCAGACTTCTGCAGTCCCACGGTTTCAGCTGACACCCCAGCCCTGCTGCTGCTTTGCTTCTTAATGCCAGCTCTGGACTGCCCCTTCCTCCTTCCTTAAATCAGGTGAATGGCACCCTCCCGGGAAGTACCACGCAGCCAGGCTCACCTGGTGCCAGGTGGGTGATGGGAGACGCTGTGGCCCAGCCTTTCCTCTTCCCCACCTCCAACAACTGTTCCTCCACCTCCCCCTGGATCTTAAAAATGTAACCGTTAAGTTATCACTTAACATTTCGCTTTGTGCATTAACTTATTTTCATGGAGAACAGCTCAATGGGACACTGAGGAGGTCCTGCTGTTGCTGTCTGTGCCGGACCTAATCCCCTCCCCGCCCTACCTCTGGCAGATGGGCCCGGCAGACAGCCTCGGCCGTGGACTTGACCGCCACCGGCCTGCTGGGACACGTTTCTATGGGCAGCTCTCAGCTGCTCTGGGTCTTCACAGGCTGCCGGCTCCTGAGCGGTGACCTGCCTATGCCAGGTCCCCTGCCAGGACACCCTCCCCTCTGCCCCTTTTCGACCTGTAGCGGTGCATATTCATCCTTTAAGATGTCCATTTGGGGTCTCCAAAAAGTCAAGAAAAGAGTCAAAACTGGCTGTGAGGCTGTTTGGAGAACGGAGCTTTAATCCTGTTAATCTTGTGGGCAGGGGCAGGCGGCCTTCAGAAATCTCCTGGAGTTCAGTGTGTGTGGGGGGGTGGAGACCCCTGTGGGCAGATCCTGGGTGGACCCCTGGGGGGTGAGCCGTGGGTGGGGCTGAGCTGAGTGGGTCCCCTCATCCTCCCGGCTCCTGTAGTGACAGCCCCAACCCCCTCCTGGGCGCAGGAGGGAGCACACACGGTGCAGTGGAGGGTGGGGCCACCGCCTGCCTCTGGCTTGGTCAGCTCTCACCCCCCTCGCACGGCAGGGAAGGTTTCTCTGTCATCTGACCAGCGCGGACGCTCTGGCCCAGAGAGATTAAAGGACTAGTCTTCAGCCATGGCATGAGGGGTGCAGGAGCCAAGAAGGGACTTCGGCCTTGCCCGTTTTCTTCCAAGGCCGAGGCTGGGCTGGCAGCTGGGAGTGAGAAGTGGAAATTCAGGGGGATGGCTCGACGAGGACGGGAAAGGAAAGGTCAGCGTGGAACCGCGCGCGGTTTCCTGGTGATGTCTCCATCGCGTGCGCCGCGCCCGGGCCGGTCACGCCACTCAGCTGAGACGAGCCGGGCACGCGCAGGCTCTGCCTGGGGGCCCGGGGGGACGCCAGCTTACTCGCCTCGCCCGGTGCTTGGGGCAGCCCCAGTGGGAACGTGGACGGGTCGGGTGGGACAGGACACCGGTCCTGCTGGCCTCTTTGAGGAAGGGGGCGGCCCGGGCGTGAGGAGCCTTGGTTAGCGGCTGCACGCGGGATGGCTGGGCCGGGATGGACCATGGTTCACTAGAGCCCCGGGCACCAGCCCTGGCCCCGGCCTCCCCTCTCCCCCGCCGGGTCTGGGAGTGTCGTGGGAGTCTTCTTTCAGGACGGGTAAGCGGCAGCACCGTGGGCTGGGTGGTGGTTCCCGTTCCCAGCTGCCGCAGTGGGGACCCGGATGGGTCGCTGCCTTGGCTGCGTTTGCTCCAGAAGCGTTTGAGTACAGACCCACGCCAGCCGCTGCTTCGCCCATCATACCACACTCCACGGCCCCGCTGCTGCTCTGGTCCTGGCTGGCATGCAAGACCCGGTGCCCGCACCCGAGCACAGGGGACACGGCCGGGGAAACTGCCCTACTCCTGCCCCGAGGAGCCCGTGTACCCCCTTGGCCTCCACCAGCCTCCGTCTCGCACCCGCCTGCTCCGGTGTCACTGTGGGTCGCTGCAAGGCAGCACCGTGGATCCCCATGAGAAGTTTGTCATTCTTACCACAGAGAACAGCCCATCTGCAGGTTTGCATGGGAATGGGGACTTGCTTGGCCAGCTGGGGCCGCCATTCTGGGGAGCAGGCCTCTGGGGAGCAGGTCCCGGGCGGCCACAGCATCTGAAAGTGGGGTACCCTTCCTCTGTGGCGTTGCAGGTCTTGGGAATGGGGATCAAGCATGCAAGGAGGAGAGCACTCTCCTTGGCTGCAATTTGTGTCAGGTGCAAAACCCATCGCTGCTTGTGTGGCCATTTGTGGGGGAGGAGCTGTTCCACTGTCCACTCTGTAAAGCTCTCCCCTCCTCACCCTGCCTGCCCGTCTCAGGAAGGAAGCTGGGAGGACGGCACAGAGAGGGGCAGCGTCCTGTGGAGGACCTGACGGGGGGTGGCTCTGTGGGCGGTGGGCGCAGATGGGGGGGACGGGCCAGCTTCCACGTCCTCCTCACACCTGGCGCTTTCTACCTGCTCTCCTTTAACCCAGCTGTAGGGGGGGATATTGATGTCCCTGTTCTTTAGGTGAGGAAACAGGTCCAGAGAGGTTAAGTCATTTGCCTGAGATAAAACAGCTGGTAGTTGACAGGTATTTCCAACCTAAGCCCATAGGACCCCACAAGCCAGACTTTTGCCTGTGCCACCTCTAGGAGCATCAGTGGCCTTGGCGGCCTTACTCTGTATCTCCCCTCTCTTAGCCCCGAGTCCAGACTGGGGCCTAGGGAGGGCGATCCCCACTGGGACAGATGGGTACTCTGGGCTTACATGGACAGTTCCACAGTTCTAGTAGGGTAGGGGCTCAGTGTGGGGTGACCCCAGGGAAGGCTTTGTGGCAGAGAGGCCCCGTTCCACAGTGGGTGCTGTGTGGACATGGGCAGTCAGCTAGGAATGCTTTTAGCCTAACTGAAAACCCACTTAGCAGTGGCTAGGAGAAGGGTCTATGTAGCAGCTCATCCAATAGTGTTTTGCTCAATGTTGTTCCCCTATTACGCTGATGAGAAGGGAATAGTCCTCACCAATGCTGAACGAAGTGATGTTATTTGAGGCCTGCCTTCATTTTACATTGATTTTTGCCTAAAATTTCAGTTTCCAAGAACCAGTTGGTGATGTAAAGTGAGGACCGGCGGACCCTCTCATGTACCAGGAGTCTGCGGTCCATGGTACCATCAAGAAATCAGATCCTTTCTGCCCCCACTTCTTTAGATGTTGGTGTTTGTTGTGAGTTTGTTTGCCATGTGGCTGCTGCTGCTCTAGGAACCATATCCATTTCCAGGTAGGACTCAAGGGAGAAGGGATAGCACCTGCTCACTCTTCCCTTTGTCAGGAAAATCCAAGCCTTCCCATAAGTCCACGTAATGGAGACCCAGAAACCAGAAGCAAGTCTTGTGGTCCCTGTAGCTTCTAGGATAACTAGTGTCAGGCTCTCTAGCCTCCAAGGTGGAAGCAGCAGGGGGAGTGACTTTTGGTGTAACTGCCCAACAGTCATGCTGGTGTAGAGGTGGCCTGTCTGGAACAGTGCAGGGCAGCTGGCAGGGCCATGATGCTTGAAGCCGGAGATGCTTCTGACAAGTTAGGGAAGCCTGTCACATGTGCACAATCAGCCGCCAGAGAGTGCAGATGAGATGGGCCGCCTGGAGATCTTGTGGGAAGATGCAGCAGGAAGTGTGCGGCTTTCTCCCTGGGCCCCTCCCTGGCAGAGTCTAGAAGGCTCCCTGCAGGAGAGGCTGACTGAGCTGGACATTAAGGGGAGACAGGAGTGAAGTGCTAACTCCACAAATGTTGAAAGCCATTACTTTCCTGTTTCCTTCTTCCTCCAGTATGGCTGCTCTCCTGTATCCCTTCCTCAGGGATCTCCCTTACCTGCCCTGTAACTCCTGGCTCCTTCCTGCCGGATGAAGGGAACCCCTTGAATTGTGCCCGTTGTCAGCGATCCCCTCTGCTTTTGAGTAGCAGAGCACGTGGGCGTCCTCCATGCATTCGGCAGCAGTGATGGGAAAATGCGACGCTTAGGGCAAGAGTGGGGACAGGCGGCATTAGAGCTGGCTTCCCCACTGCTGCTTGGCCACCCGTGTTTGGGGCGCACTGTCACTCCGCCTGCCTGTAAAACTCAGGAGCATCATTCTGCTTCCTCTCCCTGCTGTCACAACGAGCCCTGGCTGGTGACGCTTAGCCAGTGGTCACGTGGAGTCCTTCCTCACCCAGCACCTCACGGCCTCTCTCCTGCTGACTTCCTCCATAACTTGGGAGGTGGGTGATGGGTGCCTCCGTGTCCATCTCAGAGGTGGGGAAACCAGGAGCTGGAGAGGGCAGGCGACACGGGAGTTTGCTTGCAGAGCTGCGGCTGGAACCTGGCCCATCAGATGCGCGGAGTCTTTGTTCCGCCTCACAGACCCCAGAGGTGGAGGTGTGGGGCTGGACGGCGCACATCCCATGGTGGGGACCTGCCACGCCTTCGGTGCCTGTGCGTGTCTAATTAATTGCAGACAATGCGTGTGACTCTGCGAGAGTGGCCATACACGTGATTCCGCAGCCTGAGGGCGGGAGGAAGCCGTGCAGCTGATGTCCTGATTATTCATGGTGTTTCACATGCAATTAATCTTCCTTGCCATCAGTTAACCCCACCGCTCTGCCATGCGTGGGGCCAATCACAGCAGATGTTGGTGTCGTGGCCCTCGGGTCTGTGGCCGACTGGGGATGCGGGCAGGACAGGGTCAAGTCTCTGCTGGTTGCCTTTGGCTGGTTGACCAGCCAGCAGAGGAGAGCAGATGATGGGGACGTGTGACGTGCCACATTTGCTTGCAGGAGCCAGAAACTAGGAAGACTCAGCTGCTACTCCTGATGAATCACAGCATCTCAGAGCTAGGATTCAAGAGGACCAGCTTGCTAACCTCCTCACTTTAGCATGTGAACATCTGAGACCCCAGTGGGTGTGAAATGCCTGAGGCACCTGGCCAGTTAGCAGCCAGCGTAGATCCAGAATCCTTCTCTACTTTTGCCTACTAATGTCATGTTCTTGTCCTGTGTATCTGCTGCTTGCTGGCCACGCAGACTCCAGGGCCAGTGTGTTGCAGGTCCCAAGTAGCCTCATTGGAGGTGTGACACACTTGGTGGTGGGCGACAGCAACCAGCTAGAGCCAGTTTAAGTGAAACTGAAACAGGGCTATGAGGAGGCTGCAGCTAGTCAAAAAGACAGGGGCTGGTAGAGGACAGGTCACTGTGGGTTCTCTGCTAACGCGCACAACTGCAAGGCCACTCAGGCTCCAGAACAGCAATGGGGTTTATTAAGCCAATAGGGAAGCAGTCCTCAAGGCCAGAAGTGGCCACTGTCTCACTCAGATAGTGTCCACAGTGCCCAAAAACCCCAAACAAAAAGCCACTCATCCAAGATGGTGCTTTCCAAGATGGTGCCTGAACTCATGGCAGCCGGCAACAGTGGGTCAGGATCCAACTTATCGCAGCGGGAGACGCTCACAGGTGGGGCCGCCGCAACCCAGGCCACAGTCTGAAGGTCGGGATGGACATCACTGTAAGCTGGACCAGACCGCAAAGGAGGCAGTAGCACTGGGAGGCGGGCCGGACAGTCTGGAGCAGTTAACAGCTCCCAGAGGTGACGCGGCGTAGGGTAAATGAATTAATCAGGCTTTTGCGCCACTGGCCTCTGTGGCTGTCACCTGCAGCCTTGATAGTGTTAATGCAGATGGCCCTTGGGAGTGTGGACCCCGGGGCACACGTGCCTGAGTGTGGGCACCTGGAACATGGGTGTGCGCATGCGTAAGTGTGCACACCTGAGCCTAGAGGCGGGGATAAAAGCAGCAGCAGTGGTGGAAGTGGGATGAGCGGCGTGACTATGGAAGAGGCGACACCATGAGACAATGCAAGAGAGAACGTCAGGGAGCGCCCAGAGAAAGAGTAAAGGTTCGTGGGGGCTGGTAGGCTCTGTTGCCTGCCTGCCTCCCAGCCCTCCCCCTGCCTGGCCTATGCCAACCCTCCCTGCCTCGTGAGCCTGTGTACCTGGTTCCCTGAGAGAGCATTAAAGCCTGAAAACGCCGCCAAGGGCACCGGGTGCCCTCGCATCCGTCTGCCTGAATCGATAGTGAGCGTACCCTGGGTGGGCCTGCTTGCCCAAAGCATGGACACAGAGTGCCGGTCAGCCATCAGCAGTCTGGGGCAGCACTGGCCAGTAGTGCCGGCCACCAGCATCACAGCTCTTTGTGAGTTGTTGGCCCCCACCACCAACAAACAGCTCTTTGAGACGCCGGGTCTGGGGCCTTTGGTCCTGGTTTCAGGGGAGGTCAGACAGGCCCAGAGGCCGTCTCTGACAAAGGTCTTGGGTTTCTCTTCCTTCCTTGAAGGTCTGCTGCTGCTCCTTTTTCCTTCTTTGCAGGTCGGGAACAGAGACTGTCAGAGCGTGTGTCCCAGGCTGGCTCCTGCCCTGCCTTATCTCTTTCAGGGTCCCCACCTGCAAGTCTGATTGGACCATTTACCAGTCCCTCCACTGCCTGCAGCTGGAGGGAGCCCCAGTGTGGAGCTGGCTCAGCAGGGCCCGTGCCCCTCCCTGCAGCTGCATGCCCTGGGGCAGCGTGGTAGGGGCACCACTGCCGTCCACCATCACTGTGGACCTCTGCCTGCAGCTGTGCCCCAGTGGGGGCCACTGTGGGGCCGGCAGTGAAATACCACCACCGGCTGCTGCCTACACTGCCCACAAGCAGTGCCCCAGGGCCAAGTGCCATAGCTCCGAGCGGAGGGGGAGGTTTCTGGTTTCAAAATGAGGCAATGTTGCTGTTCTTGTAGGTCCAGCCTCAGGGGCAAGTGGTGTCCAGGCAGCCTGGGCCGTGGCGTGGGGCACGTCCCTTCCGGCTCTAGGGGAGCCCCTGTCTCATGCCCGGTGTCGTTATGCTCCTCAGGGAGGCCGCAAGCATTGCACGAGGTGTGTAAAGCACTTTCGTCTTGCTGGACCCACAGAAAACAATCGTGCATGGTAGCCCCGGCCACCCGAACCCCGGGAACACATCATAACTAGTGACAAAGTAGAAGCCCTGGGTGGGCAGGCGAAAGGGGGAGGCAGGAGAGAGAAACAGAACAAAAGGTTAGACCAGCCGAGACTGATCTTGAAAGTCACGTTTGGGAGCTCGATATACTTTATCCTTTCTCTTGTAGATAAAAGGAAAGGAGTGGGTAGGCAGAAAAAGATATAAAAAGCAGTGTGTTAAGTTTGAGAGAGGACGGGGTAGGTTAAGTATTTATCCACAGATGAACATTTTTATTTCTGTGTGCGTGTGCCCTCGTGAGCGCCTTTAAATATAACCGAGTATGGGCCCCGGGGGAGTGTTGGTAAAGCCTCTTTGAGGTCTTCGGAAAAAGATCCTACATAAAGCAAAGAATTGTTATATATATCTATTTAGATGTGACTCTGTGTGTGTGTGTGTGTGTGTGTGTGTACGTGCACACAGCATCTAGGCCTCATTGTCACCCCTCTTGAACAGGGAGCCCAGAAGCAATAGGTCTCAAGATTATCCCCCCAGACTCCCACAGGGCCTTTAAAGGTCCAAGATGGGCAGCCTCTCACACAACACCCCCCTCCCCCACTCCCTCAAGCCCCCGGTCTGGTTTGGCGCTTTGTCCAGCAACCCCCGATGCCTGCAGTCAAGGGCCCTGCTGGCTGGAGCGCGTCTGTGCTGTTTGTGCCTCTGAGGCTGGTCCCTGCTCTGCTGCTCTGTCACTGGAGACTCGCGTGGTTGGGGGGGTGGGGGGCGACTTTGCAGGTGCATCCAGCTTTAGATCATGGTAATGAGAGCTAGGAAGTCGTCTCCTCCCTTCCGTGTGGATCCACTCCCAAGACACATATTGGAAAAAGCTCAATTTGTGCCTGCATCCCTGTCACCGGGCAGGAAATTACAGTCATGAACCTGGTTGTTAGTGTTCTTCTCTGTGAGCCTTTGAACTTATTATTAAACTTGGTTGACGTTTCTGCCCAGCCCATCCCATGCTCAGTTCCCGCAGATGGGGCCAGATTTTTGTAGTGGGCTTCATCCATTCACTCGCTCTCTCACTATTCATCAATTCCTTTAATTGATCTCCTGTATGGGCTGTGACTGGGGACTGCGAGAGGCACTGGGGGGCCCTATTCCCCAGGGGTTCACAGGCTTGTGGGAGGGCCTTTAGCAGTCACACCTGCCGAGGTGCTGCTTTTTATATCTTTTTCAACATTCTCCTGTGTACTTGACTGGATTTGCTGCGCAGGCCCTGAAGCCAAAGCGGAGCTGTTTGGGGATGGGGCCCTTGGCTTCCCGGCCTCCGGGGTGGGGCTCTGGGGGCTGCGGCATGGACCCTCACTCCACTGGCACTGGCAGTGTGTGTGGTGGCAGGTAATAAAGAGGAAGAAGCCACAATGACAGAGACTAAACAAATAATAGGCTGTGCAGAGCTGGGGAGAGAAGAGGAAATGACATGTTAGGGAGTGCCTCTGCCCGGGTGTCACTGCAGCCCAGAGAAATGCGCTATTTACGCGATCCATGGATATCAACCCCGACGTTACCTCCCGCCTGCTCTGCCCGGGAGGAGTCACAGGGCAGCCAGCGTGGCAGCAAAGTGAGCGCATGTAGAGTTAAAACCTGTAGGGAGAGCTTTTTTTTGGGGGGGCAGGGTGGGAGTGCCCACTCCAGGGCCACTTCCTCCCCGTACCACAGGAGTGCCCTTCGATGCAGCGGGCAGGACAGCCAGGTGACCCTCCTCTCTCTGTGACGGATTTTTTTTATTTTTGAGGCACAGTATTTCTTTTTTGGGCTCTGGCTCCCTTGTCCAAGCTGTAGGGGTGAATACAGACAAAGAGAGGAATGCCACAGCCTTTCCCTTTGGGGAGCATTCACCTGGCATCCCTGGGTGACAGCATCTTCACCCCAAGCCCAGTAGGAAGGGGGCCCCTTCACCTCTACCCCTGGCCCCGGTGGTGAAAAGGAAGTTTGTCCCCTGCCACCACTGACGTCACTTTTCAGTGACGGATTTTTAAAAAGATTCCCAGTGTCAGATTACTGTTACCTGGGCATCCTCTGCCATTTTGATATGGTTGCCAATACAGGAGCCCGGGTTCCTGGAGGCTGGCGAGGCACAGGGTGTGGAGGGGTGGATGAGTGAGGGCAGGACTGGGTCATCCGGGCTGTGGGGGACCACCTGTCACCCCACCACTGCTTGCAAGTTAATTCCTGCTGTGCAATTTGGGGCACCCCAGGCCGAGGTTATGTATGACGTCCTCTTGTGCTCATACATCTCCTGGGCCCTTGGGCCACCCGTAAGGGGTGCTCACTGCTTCCTGTCATCTTTCCCCTCTGTTGAAGGGAAAGGCACAGCACAGCGAAGAGTTGCAGTTGTTGAATGCTTTCAGCATTCATGAGAGTGGGGCGCTGTAAGCACTGACACGTGACCCTACTGAGTCCAGCTGACGCTCCCATGAGACAGCGATGGTGCCCTATTCTGTAGATAAAGGACCCTAGAGAAGTCGGTGACTTGCCTAGGGTTACCCAGCTGCGAAGTCTGCATGTGAACCCGGGACCCAAGGAATTTAGAACAGTCACGCCTGGAGAAGAGAGTAGAATGGTGGTTGCGGGGGCTGGGGGAGGCTCTCCCATTTCAGGATGGGACAGAACATGCTCGCGGGTCACTTGGGAGTGTCCCAAGGAGGTCTTCCGGTCAGAGGCTGCAGGACCAGGTTGGGTGAGGGTGCGGTGACACAGGCCAGAGCACCACCGGCGGCTCAGCCTGAGGAGCTGTTGGTAGCTGCTCTGGGGGAGCACCGAGGGCCCTTCCCCGTGCACCCCTGTGGGGCAGTGGGGCGCCCCGGCTGTGCACCCGGCCAGCTTAGACCCAGCAGGCGGCTTGTTACTGTGGATCTGACACACAAGTGTTGCGTTGCCATCAGCAGAAGCCCAGGGAATGGCCATTTCTTTTGATTAAGAGGAGATTTCACCAGGGTTGGGAGCAGGGGGCCTGGCCAGGAGAGCACGGAGAATTTTTTAAGGCAGTGAAACTTACTCTGTAGGATTCTGCAGTGTGGAGACCGGTCCTTACACATTTGCCCAAACTGGTCCGACGCAGGCTGACCTTGCGTGGCTGTGCCGTCAGCGCAGGTTCCTCCAGGGTAACGAGTGGACACCTGGGGGCTCTTGGTGGTGGGGAGACTATGCACGAGGCGGGCAGGCCTGTAGGGGAAATGCTGCCCCTTCCTCTTGGTTTTGCTGTGAAACTAAAACTGCTATAAAAACTGATATCGATTTGAAAGATTTCTAGTATCCTGTTGCAGTAGTGAATGGCCTGTGGGGAAGAAGGATCATCAGGGAAGGCAGATTCACACAGGCCTGGACACAAAGGGGTCTCCCAAGGGTGCCCCGCACATAGCGACCACCTTGCTCCTGCGTTGGCACCAGAGGCACCTGCCTGTCTTCAGCCTTGCTTTCCCCCGTGACTGTGGTGTCATGGGAATATTACAGGTGTTTTTTAAAATCAGTATTTTTAGTTAAGAAGCTCTTGACTCAAGCTCAGGGCTCTCTGTGCTCCCTGCTGCAGTCTTGCACACACTGTCCCCGCTGGTCTCTCCTCTGAACCGTCTCTCCCTGGTGCCCCAGGGAGGTAGAGGGTGGGTGGGAGCGACTCGGAGGGGTTGAGACATTGGTCTGCGGCCACCAGCCAGGGCACCAGTGACCCAGCACGTTTAGAAGGAACAGTCCCAGGCTCCATCACGGGCATGTGGCGCTGCACTGTCCTCTGTTGAGCAAAACTCCTTGGAGAACATTCCTTCCTGAGGTTAGCTGGGAGCCTGCTCGCTTCTTGGGAAGGTGCCTTGCACCCAGTGGGTGCTCAATGGATGGTTACGGAGTGGGCGAGCTCTGCGCTCCAGGAGAGCGTGGCCCAGGCAGGCGCCGCTGTGGCGTGGCTCCATGCTGCCATGTGCTGCTTCCTCCTCCCAGGGCTGCCGGCCCTTTCTGTCTCTGCAGACTGGTTAATCCTGCCATGGGCTTCTCCCTTTTCTCTTCTTAGTCCTGCCCTCATTTCTGATTTTTATTAGTATATTTTATGGAAATAATTTTTCTGCCTGTGGGCTTTTTTTTTTTTTTTTTTTTTTTTTTTTAACATTTAAGCAAAGTTGAAAGGATCGTGTGTGACTCTGGTCATTACCTGGGCCCGTGTCATCCAGCAGCCTCAGGTCCTTGTTTCTGGACAAAGCCCACGTGTGACCTGTCTCCCCCAGCCCTGCCCTGATTGGTGCTGTGCCACTTTATAATCCCTGCATGGAATTGATGGCAATTTCTGTTTCTTGGGTTGAATGTAGAGTTTGGAATTGGACAGATAAGGATTCCGTTCCAGCTCTGTCTTTGCATTTAATCTCCGTGAGCCTGTGTGCATGTCTGTGAGGCAGACTGGAGGTTGCTTCCCAGGGAGATGTTCTGTGGCATCAATGAGACAGTGTACATAAGGCGTCTATGTGGGGCCACTAGCATTATCAAGTCCTCAGGATTTGGGGGGCACACACTGTGGCTCACTGCCAGATCCCGACTGCAGACTCATGTCTACTAGATTTTGCCTCCCTGACTCCTGCTTTTCTTATATGACCACCTTTCACCCACCTCAGGGCCTTTGCATGTGAGTGGTGTCTTGATGTGGATGGAAACTCGGCTGCTTATTTCATTAAAATACGTGATTCTTTATCAGTGAATGCCTCCCTCCCTTGAAGAGCTCCTGCAGTAGGTTTGGGGCATGGCCCTGTTTGGTGTTGCCTCTTTTTTTTTTTTTTTTAAATATTTATTTATTTATTTATGCAAGCACTGGGTACAGTCAGAAGCGCGGGAGGGTGAGAGAATTCACCAGAGCCACAGCGGGGAGGAGAGCAGGCAGAAGGACCGAAGCACACTGCTGAGGGGAGCAGAGGGCGGCAGGAGAGGTCTGTGCGCCATGTGGGACCCTCCTCTGGTGGCCGGAACCGGAGCTGCAGAGGCCCCGGGCAGCTTCTCAAGCCAGCGCTCAACCACTGCACCACCGGGGAGGCCCTGGTGTTGCCTCTTTACTCACCATGGAAGTCCATTGGGCAATGTCGAGTCCATATTTCTGGGTCATTATGGGGCCAGATGTCACTTAGGCTGCCACATGATCTGCTGGCAAACAGCTGTCACGGGGGACACATCATCGTTCAGAGGAGATGTGGCCCGTGGCAGGGCTGAGGACAGTGCTTAGAAATCACGAGCCTGGAAATGTTTACTCTTGGCTGTGCTCTGCCCCTCACCTTGTGGCACGTGCGAGGAGCCCTCAGTTGAGCTCATCGGCTCCCGCAGACCGTGTGGGAACAACTTGGAAAGGGCCCGTCGCCCTGCTGGTGCGGCCTCCAGAGCAGCGAGGGGCGGGCGACAGCGGGCTCTGCTGATCCACTGACTTTCTTCCCTTAGATGAGCTGCGACAAGCCATCGTGGCCATGATGAGCAGGAAGGATGAACTTGAGCAAGAGAACAGGTACAGCGGCCACGGAGCATGGGTGGGGGAGGGGGGCGGCTCTGCTCCCCGGGGACACGTGAGTGGGATGTGGCAGTCAGTGTGTGTGTCGTGGGTCGAGTGCGAAGCCCTTCTGATCGTGGCTCCCTGGGAACCAGCTGAGGGCTGGGTGATGCCGTGTGCCCTTTAACTCTTCCTGCTCAAAGGACGGCCCTCCTGAGAGCCACTCACACCACGTGGCTCCCAGGTACGGGGCGTTCCATGGCCTTGGCGTATTCGCAGGTACGTGCAGCCAGCACTGCCATCAGCGTGGTGTTTCCACAATCCCTGAAGGAGCCTCATGCCCTTTTGTTGTCACCCTCTTGCCCGTTAACGTGGCCTGGTGAGGAACCTCTAACGGATGCCTCTCCGCCATGTTCCAGGCACTAGAACCCTTCTTAGTTTTCTCAAATCAGGGCTACTTAAGGCAGGGTGGTATTAGGATTTGGTGTTTGACCCCCCCAAACCCAACTGCAGCTGGTGAGAGGGCAGAGGGCTTTGTCTTTTATTTCCTGTTGAAACCAACACCAGATACTCCCAGGGATGGGCCGTGGTGTGGCCTCTGACGGCCTGATGTGGGCCTTGCACTGGCAGACCTTGGCTGGGCTGCAGGGTGCTCAGTGGAGGAGTTGCCTGCAAGCATCTGCTAAGTTTCTGTGAGCACGATTAGGCTCTTCCTGGGGGCTAGGGGTGGGGTGTGTGTGTGTGTGTGTGTGTGTGTGTGTATGTGTGTGTGTATGCATGCTCCCTGGGGTGATCATTGGTACATGTGTGTGCACACGTGTGTGCGCCTGTGGGAGCGCCCTTCAGCACTCTTATTCTTCTACTCAGAGTGGGGGTCAGGGGTGCATGATGACATGCAATCCTGTTTTTAAGCATTACTTTGGGCCCTGCTTGAGAGTTTTCTCCCTCACATACAACCAAACAAACATGACTTCCAAAAAAAGAGAATTTTAAAAAAAGGAATCTCTACACAGCACAATTTTCTGACCAAAACCTCCAGCCAGGACTTATGGACATGGCAGGACCGCCTCTTCCCCCGGCCAGAGCTGACCTTTTAGAAGAGGCCCTGGCTCTCCTTGTGAAGGGGGTTACCATCAACCTCTTCCTCTTCCCAGGGGAAGAAAAAAAATCCTTGTAGGTGGGGATCCCAGGCCCCAGAAGGGAGAGTCCTCAAAACTCACAAGGAACGGGGGTCTTGGAGAGTTCAGTGAACAGGGGCTGGAGGTTCGATGTGTCTGCCTGTGTTCTGACGTCACACGATGATTAGGGTCCTCTAGATTTAGGGTGTAGATGTTCCAGAGTCAGTCATTGTTTTCTGGAAATAGCCTGTCAAGTCCAGAGAAGTGAAAGGAAACATGTTTGACTCACTTCTAGTGAGTCAAAATAATTTTTTTTTTTCCTGGAAGAGCTGCTGTCTCTGTAGGACAGCATTTGTATTTAAGACCAAGGACACAGCAGGAACGTGAGTGAATGTGTTTGGGGGGCAGCAGACTCTACATACAATGAAAGACGTGACATACGCTGTCACTGTATGCCATGGAGAGCCTATGTGTGCTCGCTTAACCTGGAGGTGGCAAGAGACAGGATCTAAGTATGTTCGGGGGCGGAAGTAGAAACGAGACTAGACATCTGTCAGATGACGTGAGTCTGTCTTTATGCCTCAGTGATGCTTTTGGCCTCTCCCGGCATTCTTTCCTTTGTTAAATCTCTTGCCCAGTGGGGCTGTGACAGAATGGTCTCCGTGTAAGGGGCTGCACATTTGGCATGTCGTCACAGGGACTTGCCTGCAATTTGCTCAGCTCATTGCCCACAGACTATCAGAGACACAAGCCGGGGCAGATGGTTCCCCCGGGGCTGATCCTAATTATTACTCAGAGGCTCTTGACCGGAGTTTGGGCCTTCCTTAAGCCAATCCACACAAGCTACATTTGCCTTATGGTTCCTGCAGAGCCTTGTGGGAAATGATGGGTAAGGACTTCATTCGGATAAACAACAGGGTTCTGGGCTTGGCGGACTCTGGGCTGACGACAGCTGAACGAAGTGGCCTCCCCTTTCTCCTCAGGTCACTGCGGAGCCTGCTGGATGGTGAGATGGAGCACTCAGCTGCACTCCGGCAAGAGGTGGACTCCCTGAAGAGGAAGATGGCTGAGCAGGAGGAGCGGCACGTCACGAAGGTCCAGGCGCTGGCGAGGTAGGAGGGCAGAGGGTCCGATAGGTGGGAGCATGGAGGCTTTAAAATCCCAAGCACACCTTTCACTGGTGCTTTCTAATTAAAAAAAAAAAAAAAAAAAGAGGTGGCCAAAGGAAGTAAAATGAGGCATTTGCAATTTTAATTTAACCCACTGAATAAGTAATCTCTATGCACATAGTTCAAAATACGAAAGGTCCTAGAGGTTAAATGATGCAAGTCCAGTGTGCCCCAGGGTGGTGGTGGCAGGACTCTGGAGCGGCTCATGCATATTCCAGCAGCTGCAGCTTCGAGAACGCTCTGGCACACAGGCCACCACCTCCTTTGTAGTAACTCATGCTCTGACTTCTGGGCCTTTGATAACATCACATGTGGAAAAGGTGCTGGCACAGGTGCTGGCAGAATATTTCTCATTTGTCATTTTCCTAATTAAGATTATGGTGGCGCCTATTTTTATTTAAGAGCCTTTTTATTTCTTTTTTTGTGACTGTTTATATCTCATTAAAGAAAACCATAAAGCGAACCCCCAACTCCCATAAAAACATGCATTTTTACTGCGTTTGTTCACATGCAAATATATTTTTATGCCCTGTACCGAGCCTGCCTTCCTCTACCACCACACAGTGTTTATCGCTTCCGAGGCCTTCGTGGTAATCGCTTTCATCTCTCTGGATGTGGCATTTCCTCGAGTAGCATGCTAAAATGGCCATTTCTGATGGCTGGCCATTTGAATTCCAGTTTTTTTCCTGTTTTGTGAATTGTCATTCAGTTCTCATTTCATCTCTCTTTCCTCACATTTTAAAATGGCATCTCCAGAGCCAGAGATAGTTACTCATCTGGCATTTTTCCTACTGGACACCCCTCGGCCATGCTGAGGCTCTGGGATGCAGTTGTGTTAAATGTTCACAGTGAAAACAAGGAGATCCCCGCTTCTGGATCCGCCAAGAAGACAGCCTGAAATTCCCAGTCGTTTCTGGATTGTGTTGGGAGCCAGGCTTGTGTCCTGCTCCATTGCTGGCGCTTGGTGTGCTTTGGGTGAACTGCTGAACTCCTGGGTGTGTTTCCAGGTGTATGCCTGCAGGGGGCAGTCTTGCCCACGTGAGCCCGGAGCGGGAGGGAGTCTGTGAGTGTGCACCGGGCACTGGCCCCAGAAACTGCTGGAAGTAGGTCTTAGGACATGTATTTTAGTAGAGGGTGGCTCTTGGGAGGGTTTTAGCCCCTGAATGGAGTGGAAAGTGCCTAGGCGTGAGCCACGTGATCACATCTGCCACCTTCTTGACTAGGCAATTTTATAACCTGAGGTCTCCCCCTTTAAGCAACATGTAGCTAAGACCTTAAGGCACCTGAAAGTTTGCAGGTGGTAGAAGGAGCTTCTATAAAACAGGCAAATATTCAGCATGAGAGAAAAGGAAGAAAGCAAACCAAGCACTTGGGTATGTAAGTTTGAGGAATTCATCTGCTGGCATGTTCCAGACACAGTTTACCCCACAGCATGCCAGGCCTTCCTCCATGCTTGGGCCCTAGAAGGAGCGGCTGTCAGTGTAGTGGGCTGGGTATCCCTTGTTGCTGGGGCTGCCATTGCTGATGGGGTACACGCAGGTGGGGTGGCAAAGGTCACGGGCCAGGGCGGGGCCATGTGTGCGGAGGGCATCCGTGTTCAGGTGGCAGGTTTTGTGCTGCAGGTGGGTAACCTTGTGGCTTGTGGCCCAGGTTCAGATCGTGTTTCTACTGCTCGTTACTTGTGTGGCCTTGAAGTCACTGAGTGTCTGCCTCTGTGTCCTTGGTTATAAAATGAGGACAGGATGCTCTACCACATAGTCATGGCCTGGTGAGTGAGAGACCCTATCTCAGCTCCATACATGTGCTTCAGACGTGCTCCATAAATGTCAACTGTCGTTACCATTTTCTTTAGCGTAATCATTACTAAGAAACCTTGCCTAATCAAGTTATGTTGTAACAGCAGTGATGCAGAAAGAATTAAGTGCTAGGCTATTTCAGATTCACCAAAGGGAAATTACTTTTGCTGCCAGTGTTCCGGTACTGAGAGTGAGCTGTGCATAGGCCTGCTTTACCGGCCCTGAGTGTGGAGGAACACCCCGGGCAAGTCCAGCATTTTACTCCACATCCCTTTTGCTAAAAATGAATGTCTTCCCTCTTGGACAGTGAGGCGTCATTTGAGGTCAAGGTCATGGAACCAGCCCCAGGATTTTGTAGCCCCAAATAAATGCTTGTTCCTGAGGGGGAGGCATCACGATTAGTCCAGGGTAGGTTAACCTTATGCCCTAAATACTTGGTCGCCTTGTTTAGCATTGAATTAAGAACAATGAATGAGTTTGGAGACAGGTGTCCACAGGAGGGAGACACACACTTACATGAGGGGAAGAACCTTTGAGGCAGCAAGTTCGTGGGTTGCTTTCTGCGTCTGCGCGCTGTGCTAGCTGTCTGTCTGCGTAACAAATCATCCCCAAACTTGGCAGACTAAAGCAACAGATGTTTAGATGCTTCAGTTTCTGTGAGATGAGTGTCTGGGAACAGCTCAGCAGGGTGGTTTTTGCTTGGCGTTTCTCAGGAGGCCTGAGGCTCCCCCTCTGGGCTCACTCTGGCTTTTGGCAGGAGGCTCTGGTTCCTTACCCTTGGGCCACTCCACAGGGCTGGCTTCTCAGGGCGAGTGACCGGGAGCAAGAGAGACAGCCATGGTGGAAGCTGTTGTGTCATAACTATTCTTGGAAGAGCCACGTGATCACATCTGCCATATTCTGTTGTCACACAGATCAGCCCAGATCAGCGTGGGGTTCTGTAGTGGTGTGAATAGCTGAGGCGGGGTCATCGGTGGTGTGAGTGCCAAGGGCCCCCTCTTCCTGGGTGGGCTCTTTTTCTTCCCCCTTCTGTCCGTGTGGTTTGGTGGGGCTGGGTCCAAGAGCCCCGACTGGGATGTCAGCTTCTTCCATCCCTTGGACACTGTGATTGGGTCCCAGAGGGCACTGGCCAAGCTGATCTGTTAAGATCCAGTTAATAGGCAGCTCTCGTCCCGAGGCTGCCTGCCTGTGTCTATGCAGATGTCTCTTTTCATAGACCTGTCCTTTTCAGGGGCAGCTCATGTTGCCTGCTCGTGTCTGTGCAAATGCCCTTTCCTTTCCTTTCCTTTCTTTTTTATAATAAACTTGTGCTTTTGGATAGGGAAAAAAAAAGAGCCAGTTAGCATCCTTGAGGGGCAGGATGTGAGCAGGAGTTGCTGGCAGCTGTCTTTGCTTCCAGGTGGGAAGGTCCTGACTCCATGTGGCAGCGGCACAGTGGAGAAAGGGTATGGGGCAGGTAGCAGGCCTCGATGATGGCATTTGAGCTCCTGGAACCAGTCCTTCCTGAAGCTGTCGTCTTCTTTTAGTTAGTCCCTTTGTTATTTGAGCCAGTTTGTAATGGATCTTTTCTCAGTGAAAACCCTGAGTCCTGGCAAGCCAGGCTTCCCTGTCTGGATATGAGGGGATGGAGCAAATTGTGTTTTCTCTGTGCCTAAGGAAAATCGCTCAGGCGGTCAGGTCCTGAAGAGATTCTACATCACTGTGATTCAGCCAAGGGTGGAGAAAATGTCTGGAGCAGAACCCTGGGGTATTTCCAGATTCTGCTCCAGGCCTTCATGCCCTGTCTGCCATCTCAGGACCAGCCTTATTGTTATTCCTAATAAGCTTTTGGCGGCCGACACCCGTTAGTGTGGGTCAACAGGGGAATTTTGTGTTGCTGTAACTGGTCACCTTGTCCAGGCCAGGCCATGGCTCGCCTCCTACCCTGCTATCTGCTCTGTGCCCTCCAGGCATCAGTGTTGTTCTGAGGTAGGGCTTCCACGCTCAGCAGCAGCCACGGCCTCTGGCGGCACCAAATCCTTTGCGGTATCCACAGAGGAGACTTTCTCCCTCCTGATGTCCACATAGAGCATTGTGGGAAGAGGATGAGTGCTTGGGCATGTCAATCTGGGAGTGAGCAGAAGGCCGAGGCGGCCAGCCTTACCAGGGCCCCCAGATGAGAAACAGACACACACCCCGTGCTGAGAGCCTCTGGGATTGTCGGGAAAGGAATGGGCTGATGCTGCTGCAGCCCTCAGAGAGCTCCAGGCCCATCCTGCCTGCCCAGGACACGTGCCCAGATTTCTTCCCCCTCTTCTTCACCAGGGCCTTCTTCTGGGTGGCTGGGGATGTTGGGTCTGGGCCAGAATCTCACGGATCCCTCCCTTATCCCAGTTCCACCTGCAGCGAGCCTCATGCAGCCTTTGGCCACTGGCCTCCATTTGACCTTCAGCTCCTTCTGCTGTTGTTTTTCCCAGCCCTGCCTGCCAGCATGCGTCCCTTTGTTTGTGTTTGTCCCTGTCGGGCTGCTAAGCAGTGATCTGTGTGATGGGGTCCTGCGCACTGTGAGGGGCGGCCACCCCAAAGCTCGGGGCCCTGCTCACGTTGCTCTGCCCCCCCCCACCCCTGGTCGCTCCCCCTAGGGCTTTCTATGAAGGCTGTAAATCTCAGCTTCTAAGACACAGTCTCTGCCTTCTGTTTTCAAACACTGAAGAAACATGAAGAGTATGTCTCTTAAAAGAAAGACTATACACTTCTTCAGTGTCCAGTGAAAGGTTTTTAATCACAAGAGCCAAATGGTCAAAGTGAGAAGGTTTGGCATGGAAGATACTGGCTTGAATGCTGAGCCTGACCTGGGCTAGGGATGGACTTTAGAACCAAAGGTCCTTTTATTACTGAATGTTCAGTTGGACTGTTTGCTCCTACAGAGAAAGCCAGTGGGTTGCATTCTTTTGGCAACTCTGGGTGAGGCAACCCCCTCCTGCCTGGGGTTCTGGGCTCAACAGGGAGGATACTGTTATCGATTAACTGTGTCTGCTGGAGCACAGGAAGTGCTGACATTGATTAGCAATGTCTGCTGTGGGCAAGGGAATGGGAAGTGGCCTTAAGCTTGCCAAGACTTTGTCATCCCTCTGCTAGCTCTGGTGGAGCAGTTGAAACTGCTTGAGATAAATTTCCAAGGCCAAGGTGGCAGTGTTGTACATGAAATTGAAAAAAGAAGAATTTATTATGCTTTTCTGAAGTCCTCATTGTTTAGGTTGTTTGGTAAAGGAAACATACTCTGGAGGAATATCTCAAAACTAGTATGTAAAAAACAAATCAAAACTTTACCCTCGAGGTAAGTAAGTAGAGGCCAGAAATAAATGTCCAAAAAATGAACATTTGCTTTGTTATCTATTCAAAACCCCATGTTTACAGCTGAGAGCTGGGGAGGAAGGCCAGGGTTCTCTCATCAGAAGAGCTGCTGAAGCGGCTTCATTCTCAGGCCTGCTTTCCCCTTGTGGCACAAAAGTCCCCACCAGCGCCAGGCAGAAGCCCCCCAGGGGAGGGGTGTGTCAGCCCATAGCTCCAGGGGAGACCTAAGAGAGTCATGGCCCCGAGGGGGGGGCCTGGGTCTCTCACCCCGGGGAGCCAAGGGGCACCAGCTTTCCCTCCCCCTGGCACACAGAATACAATCAACATGTTTTCTCAAAAGGAAAATCGGGGCACCCTCCCATCAGTGAGGGTGAGTATAGGGTGGGAAAGGACAGCAGGTGCCCCCTGCAAGGCCTCCTCTCCTCAGTAAGGCTGGGCCCTGCGGCTCTCCTGAGGAAAGGTGCTGTGCCGTCTCTCGGGCCATGGCCTCGGGGTGGCTGGTGAAACCAGGCTGTGCCCCTGCTGGGCTGTCTGACCGTCTCTGCACGGCCCTCTTTGTGTCTTCTTGGGATGTTGATGTCCCATGTTAGGGAGCCCCATCAGCAAGTGCCAGTTCCGTCACTGCCCTGGCACTTCTCGGCGAGGCGCGTTCCATCTCAGCGCCTCACTGACCTCTTGTTTAAGAGAAAATGTTCACGTCCCCTTCACTGTTCTGAGGGGAAATTCATGACTAATGTGAAACCTACCTACTAGGCTTTACACTAGAAAATCAGTGTAACACCCTGTCTCTGAGAGGAAAGTAATGTATAAATAACAGTAGATTTTGGTGTATATTGGCCAGGCACAACTTTGCTAGAAAAACATGGGGCAGTTAAATGATTGTACCTACTTACCGATGCATAAGAAGATCAGCAGCCACTCTACAAAAAGCGCAGAAAACCAAAGTGCGGAGGGTGGTTGGCAAGAGTGAGAACTGGCGCTTTCTGTGTGTGGCAAGGGAATTAGGTCGCAGGCTTGGTTGGAAGCAGGTTTGTTGCCTGCATGATTGGGCTGTTGGGACAATGGAATGTGCTGCAGGATGGAGCAAGCTCTTGGCCTTGGCTTTTCAGGGCCACTGCTGTCTTGGCCCCACTTGCTAAATGCCGGTGGCTCCTCATCAGCACTGGGGTGACCACAAGTGTCTGTCACATGTTTCTGTTGTGCCACAGTCCTGTTCCAGAGAGAGTTGCCATCTTAGCTCTCTCGGCAACGTTCTGGTTGTCAAGGTCATGCGCAGTCCCGCCATCAGGACTTTGCGTGCAGGTTTCAGTTGCCTCACCCTTAGAGTCCTTGGCCGGGGTGGAGCTGCCACCACACTGGAGGATCTGTTGAGCCCCTGCTGTGTGCACCCCCCCAGCCCTCCCACCTTCCCTGTCTCCCACTCTCCTTGGGCACAGAACTTCTTCCCCAGGGTGCCTGGATCTTTCACTTGGCTGAGTCTCATTCGCTGAGTGAGTTGGCTCATCCTCATTTTTTAGCAAGTCCTTGTCAGCAACTGACAGGTCTAAATGACTTAACCAGAGCAGCCAAGGAAAGCTGAGTGCACTGGGGGGCCTGGGTGTGGGGCAGGGATGAGTATAAGACACTCATGGCAGGGCAGGAGACAGAGGTGGCTTGGGAGAAACTGGTTTCCTAAGGTTTCAAGCTACTGAGATTCAGCAAAAGATGGTTGGTTAGTTAATACTCACCAAACACCTCTTCTGTGTTAAGCCTGGGTGAGCAGATACGAGACGCAGCTATCTCTACCTCTAGGTCGACAGTTCCCTGTGCACCAGATGGGTTGGTCATTCTTGAAGGATGCGGCGTGTCATTGGGTGGGCAAGCCTTGGGTATGAGTCTTCCAGGCCAGAACCAGGAAGAGGTGGGTGAGGCCCTGGGGTGCCAAAGGTCAGGAGGGCCTCAGAGTGAGGGTCCTGAGGTTCGCCTGCCACTCCTGGAGGTGTGGTCTCACGTGGACCTCCGGTGCTTTGCATCTGGAACGCCGGAGGGTAAGTGTCTCTGTTGCAGGTCCTCTGCGGGAGATGGCAAAGTGTAAAGCACGAGTGTCCTGGGGAAGTGCTTGGTAGGGGCCGGCGTGATAGTTCTTAGGTCTCTGGACGTAAATTATTCCTCTGTTGAAGGCTGCAGAGTCATTTTCTGGAGTTAATCTAGCCTGCTGTTGTGCAGGTGTGGCTAACTTTCTAATAGAGAATTCTCTGGGTTGAAATGCTAAATGCCTTGCTTAGACTTTGGGATCTATTACAGTCACCGGGGAGCCTTCCCGCCTGCTGTGTCCAGGCTGCTGCAGTCCCATTAAGCCAGGCTTCCTGGAGGTCAGGCCCAGGCAGCTCAGGTGATGTTGGCGTGCAGCCGAGGTCGACAGCTGGGGACTTACAGCAGCACTTCTCAGGTGCTGCCATCCCCCCAGCCACCTGGCTGCTGGTGCTAGACCAGACTGATGGTGTGGGCAGGGCCTGCTGTCCTGTGGTTCCTAGACTGCTCCGAATGCGGGTGCAGACATGCTGGCAGCGGTTGGGAAGGGCAAGTGCAGCTTTTGAAATACCCTTCCCCAGTCCCCTGGCCCTTGGAAAATCAAAGACGCTTTATCTCAGAACCACATTGGGAGTAAATATTTGTTTTGTTTGAAAAATGCAAGGAGTGCTGAGACTCAGCACTATTAGCTGTTCCTTTGCTTCCAACTTCATTTTTTTTTTTTTTTTATGGGACCCTCGAAGCCCAGCGCCCAGTGCTCAACCACTGCGCCACCAAGGGAGGCCCGCTCCAACTTCATTTTTAAGGGGGCTGTGGGCAGCCTGTGGTTTGCTTCTGGTGGGTCTTGCGGGATGTGCGCTGGGGGTTTCCCACTGAACCCCACATTCTGCGGCTTTCCTTACTCACCCAGGTGACTGGAGCGCCAGTCAAGGTACACACAGGTGAGAATCCAGGACGGGATTCGGCCGCGACCGGCCAGCTTGGAACTTCGTGAGGAAGTGCTAGTTCCCATGCCTTCAAAATCGCCTGTAAGGTTGTAAAGCAAGATAGTCTGAAACGGACAAGAGTCTCGTATGCCACGACTCCAGCGTGGAATTCGGAACAATTCTCATACACTCGCACCAAACTCATTCTGCACATGCCATTGTCTGCTGTTTGTTTGGTAACGTTTTCTTCCGTTTCTGTGTAGATTTCAAATTAGGTCTAAATAGAGATCCCCACCCCACCGAAATAGAAAAGTAATGCACTGATGACAAAAGACCTGGGCAGAGACGTTTAAAGAAGAAACCCCCTTGGTCATATTGCCATTGATGTGATTTTATTATTTGGAAGGCATTTTTTCCGGTTTATTTTATGTATATCCATTTTACATAATTTAGGTCATTCTGAATCTGTCAGATGACCGTTGGCTTTGAAAAGCGCTGACTCGGAAGCATTTCCTCGTATGATTCCCTCGCAGGGCCTCACTGCCACGTGGGGTCCCGCATGTGCACACGTCTGTGCTGCTTACACCAAGGCTTCTGAACCGCACTCCCCTTTAGGAGGGCATTCTGTGAGCACAATTTGCTGTAACTTGTTCCTTTCACTTATTTTTATTTATTTATTTTTATTTATTTTTTATTTATTTTTTTTATAGAGGCATGTTTTCTTTCTTTCTTTATTTGTTTGTTTGTTTGTTTTGTTTATACATGCACTGGGTACAGTCAGAAGCGCGGGAGGGTGAGAGAATTCACCAGAGCCAGAGCGGGGAGCAGAGCAGGCAGAAGGACCGAAGTACACTGCTGAGGGGAGCAGCGGGCGGCAGGAGAGGTCTGCGCGCCATGTGGGACCCTCCTCCGGTGGCCGGGGAGCAGCCGGGGATCGAACCGGTGCCGCAGAGGCCGCGGGCAGCTTCGCAACCCAGCGCTCAAACGCTGCGCCACCGGGGAGGCCCTCACTTATTTTTAAAAAATCATTATCTTCAGCTGGATTCTCGAAGTGGCCCTCCCCGGTTAGAAGGCATGAGATTCTATGAAACCAGCTGCACTAAAACGGTTTCCAGAACAGGCCTCCCTCTGTCCCCACCTCGCCGCCGTCTGAGCGATATGGGGCACTGCGTGTTACTGAGCCGACTCCTCGTGGCTTCTGTTGGTTGCTTCTGGCCCTCTGGGATTGTGGAGAGGCTGGCATGGTGCCTGTGCATCTGCAGCCCGTTTTCCCCAATCAGTTTCTTTCCTCAGTGTGACCCCAGCGGTGGGATCGCAGGGCAGAGGCTATGGATGCTTTGGGGGTGTGGGTGTCATGGGGTGCTGCTCCAGGGTGAGGCAGGAGTCCCCCCCAAGCTAGAGCTGGAGCTGCTTTCCACATTGTTCATCACTGCTGGCTCTGGATTGGTCACAGCGGAAGGTGAAGGTGTCCTTGGCATGAGTGAGTTCCCAGCTGACTCTCTGTTGGGTATAGATACGTGGGATCCCCCAAAGGCAGAGAGTGGCAGTGCCAAATGCATGAACGCCTGAGCTTAGAACTAAGGAAGGGCCTCCCCCATACCGCAGGCCAGGGAGAGCCATATATATACCTTCCTGCCCCTTCCAGAATCTCGTGACCCTCATAAATCTCCTAGATATTCTTCCGTGTGAAATGGTGACCAGGGCTAGATAGGACAGAGGCTTCGAGGCATTGCTTCCAGCAGTCACGTGCCGGGCGTTCTCTCCCGTGCTTCCAGAATCCAGCCAAGGACTCAGGTTTTGCTGATGAATTACGGTTTTCCGGCGTATGCGGCAGGTATATTTGCACGAACATCTGCTTGTTGAAGGACGTGCCCGCGTGAGTGGCTGAGCATCAGGGCCGTGAGTCGTCAGCACCAGATGTTCTCCGCAAATGTGCCTCAAACACGGACTTGGGCGCCTCATCGAGATGCCGGGAACGTGCAGCTGCGAAGGGGAGGGGGCGGGGGACGGCTGTGTCTGAAACGTTGCTCCGGCCCATTACTTTCCCCCACCCAAGCGCGGAAGCTGGAGGAGATAAAAAATTTCCAAAACCAATAAATATGATGGAACTCTCATTAAAAGGTTATGATAATTATCCACGGGGGAGGGAAATGCGTTTCCTACTCATTCACGCTCCGTTTGCTGTCGTTTCTAATGAGAAGTCTAGAGAAGTAAATAAAAATAATAGAGTAGTTTCGAGGCGCAACAAAAGAGCCCAGGAAAGGAGCATGAGCCGGTGCTGCTGTGTGGACGTTGCTGTTTGTGCCACTGGAGCGAAGTGGTGGAAATGGACTGGGTGGACCTTGCTGATCCCGGGAGCTGGAGGCCTTCATGTGAAGCCCTGACTTCTCCTCTTTGCCGTGGGAGAGGCAGACTTTGCAACCTGGTTATTCCTAGAAAATGTTTTTCAGACCTTGCCTTTCCGGTTTGGTTCACAAGGTGGCAATTTCCATGTCAGCGCATGAAGCCTGGGTCTTAAATATAGCCCACATGTGAATGCCCTGCGGGCGGTGACAGCCGCGGTGACATCACTGCCAAGCAACTTCTTGTTATTTCGGAGCCGGGAGGAAGCAACAGGAAGCTCGGCGGAGGGGAGATATTCTTGGCAGTGGCAGTGCTGCCGTTTCGGAGAGACAACTGTCAAGTCTAGTGATTCTGGAAGTTTGCAAAGTTTATTTGTTCACCGAGTAAACAAAAAGTTTGCTGAGTTTGTAAGGGGCGCCAAACATGGACCCCGTGCAAAGGCTGGCGAGACCTCACCCACCGCCAGGCAGCCCTGTCACCAGACGGCCATGCCAGGCACGTTTACTGTCCAGAGGACAGTTACTTCCAGTGCAGGCGCCTGGGAGGGTACCATGCAGCATGCTTGAACGCCCTGAACGTGGCCTTGTGAGAGCTGAGCTGCGGGTGGAGGTGGATAGCGGGAGTCCTGGCACACCACCCCCTGAGCTACAGACCCCCGGGAGAACCACACCAAAAAGCAGTTTAGAAATGATCGCTGAGTGTGGAATGGGGTCCTTTGAGTCTAGTTCTCTCTCGTCCTGGAAACGCGGTCTCCAGTCTCTCCATCATGTGGGGCCATTTTCTTCCCCTTGGGATTTCACTAGGTGCGAAGTTACCTGTGTCTCGTTAGGCCTCCCCGTTTGCCCTCATCATTCACTTATTTGCCAGATTTCAGGCGCAAGCTCTCCCCTTCTCTGAATTCTCTCTCAGATCCCCTGATTTTGCTCTCCTTTCCCGATTTTTTAGAACCTTTATCATCTGCTATGTTGCCTGTTGCATTCACTGCTTTTCTCCTGTGTGTCTCTATGTGGTAAGCCCAGAGGGCCAGGGGCCTTTGTTTCATTTGTTCTGATTGAGCACAAAGGCTTTGAATGATGCATGGTCTACAGCAGAGCTCAGAAACCTACTGAATGAACACCTGTGTATTGTTAATTGCTTCCGTTTTTGTCCTGCTGCGTTTGGCCTTTGCTTCTGAGGACAGTTCATGGTCTAAGATGGTTGCCCAAGCCCCAGCCATTACATCTGCATTCTCGGCAGCAGGACGGATGAATCAGGGGAGGGGAAAAGAAGGTGTGTGCCAGCTTCTTTAAGTAAATTCCCCACAAGCCATTCCAAATGGTTTTTCTCTAATGTTTCAGTGGCCTGAATTTACTCTCCTGGAGAGGCTGAAAATGCATTTTTGTTTTTTAATAGGGCACATTGCCACCCTAAATACAAGAAGGGAAGAGCAGGTTAATTTTGGAAAGCTGCTAGTGGCCTATGCCTCATGCCTTGCACATATAGTAAAGTCACTGTTTTTGTCACATAGAGTGATGAGGTAGCTTAAGTTCTAATCTGTGGTCGTCGGCACACCAAATTGTCTGTGGGTTGAAGACAGAGGACTTTGCTCAAAAATCTTGTATTAAGCCCTTGCTAGATGTGTGACCTTGCCAAGTTTCTTTACCTTTCTGAGCTTCATTTTTTAAATCTATAGAATAGGGCTAACGTGGAACCTCTGTCTCATGGGCTACTTGAGGGGAGAGGATGCGGTTAAGTTAGTCTGTGGAGGCCAACGCATACCACCCCATGATGGTATTCCTACCCCAGTCAGTATAGGGAGCCATGGATGACACGGATGGGCTCTCGGCTGCCCAAGGTCACAGAGGGCATTCCAGGCAGAGAGAAATTTGGGCAAATGGCGAAGCATGGACAGGATGATGTGTAGAAGCTACAGGTAGCTCTCGATGGCCACTGTGCAGAGTCCTGGAGTCCAGGTGTGTTTGGGGAATAACTAAGGAAGGTTCTGGAAGGACAACCTGGGGGCAGAATCCAAGGTCACAGTGAGGAGTTTGGCTCTGGTTCTGTGGACAGTGAGGAGCTGGCAAAGGCCTTGGAGGAGGGTGATTGATCAAGGGTGGCCCGTGGACAGTTCCATTTCCATCTCAGGGAGAATTGCAAGCTAGAAGGCCCGTGTCACAGCGGGTTAGTCTGGGCTGCAGGGTCTTTGAGCCCTTCAGGCAAGAGCTGATGCTCTTCAGATCTAAGCAGACCAGGGATCCCCAGAGGGAAGGCATGGAGGGTGTGACAGAGCAGCATCAGCCCTAACAAGTGCAGCTCCAGCGTCTGTTCTTGGGCTTGAGCCTGTCCTTCAAGCAGACTTTGCTCTCTGGGTGCAAAGGATCAACAAGATGTGAGGTGTTTGTGTAGTTCCTGGAAGTTGAAGACCAGATCCAACAGGCCACATCCTTGGGTGACACAGACGCGGTCGTGATGTCTGCTGCACATGCTCCCAACATACTCCAGACAGACGGAGAGCGTTCTTAGTTGGGCATGCTCACTGTGCTCCTGAGCTGAGCACCTTCGCTAACCTGAAGCCACTGGGTGGCAGGTCTTATGAAGAGTCAGTGTTGTGAGTCTAACACCCAGCTCCTGAGACAGTAGTGGCTGGGAAGGTGCTAGTGAGCTCACCACGGCCCAGGGAGCACGTTCTGGGACCCGGGTGCAGCCCCACCCTTGTGTCATCCCAGGTCCCAGTGTCAGCGCAGCCAGGTCCCAGGTCCCTGGGTCGCCAGGGGTCAAAGCCTGCAATTTTGGTTCATTTGTGCAGGTTGGGGCTAATTTATTTTGACTCTTTTATCTGAAATGGCAATTGCTCAGCTCAGGGCAAGAGATTTGATCACTGAACGGATGATGTGCTGCGGGAGGCGGGATGGACCTGGGTTTTCCTCCTGGACTCATGGCCAGTAGTAGTGATGGGACCTTGGCTTTCAGGGGAATTAACCAGGCTGAGATGCTACATGGCCACAGAGTGAGATGTTTGCTATCCATTTGCTTGTGTGTCTTGTTACTGTGGCATTTTACAAATCCATGCAGAGCGATATGACCGCCCCGCCCTGGCGCCCGCTTGTTGCAGTTATTAACACCTCCTCATCTTGTTTCATCTGCCTGTCGCCACTCTGCTCTGGCTGGCGCACTTCAAAGCAAGTCCTATTATCTGACCTATAAATATTGGCTATATGATTTGCTGACAGATCTGAACTTAAAAATTCATGAACACATCCAACACGATTATCACACTTAATAAAATTAGCCACAGTCCCTTGGTATCTCGTTTCTAAGTTCGGCGATCCTTGGTTGTCTCACCTTCTTACAGTGACTTTGTTTGCATCGATTCTGGGTTCATTTTTTAAAATGTAAATCAACTCATGTCTTTCATGCTTCAGATTCATACTCCGGTCCAAGGCTTGCATGTCTTTGAGATTGGACCCGTGCCTGCCTACTTCCTCTTTCTTCTGCCTGGAACATTACACCCCCAGGCCTTGCACCACTGCTCCTCCTGATCTCTGGAGAGAAGGCCCTGCTCTCTGGAGTGGGTCTTCCGTCAGTCACCTATTACCAGTCCTGGTTTTCAGCTTCCTTGCATGTGTGGATTTGTGTGTTTCTTTGTGTCATTGTTTGAAGTAGACCCCCTTCCACCCCCTTCCACCCCCTTCCACCAGGGGTGCCCCCCTGCCTGGCACACATAACTGCTTGGCCAGGCCTGTTAAGGACTGGACGGTGGTGTCATACAGCTGAGGCCTAGAAGGGATCGCCTCCTGTGAGGAAAGCTTAGGGGAGGGACCTTGCTCTTTCCTTCTCTCTCCTTCTCTGTAATTGCAGAGATGACACAAGACAGTCCAAGGTCTGAGAAAAGCAGGGGTGGGTAGTTATGTAAATTACACCCTGGAGACGAAGCATTCTGGATCCCTCAGTCTCAGTAGCTCCTCCTATTCAGAAGAGGGCTCCTCCCGGCCCACATCTGGTCACCTCCCACAGCCAGACCGGGACACCTCTTCATAGATTGGGACCTCAGGACACCCCGGGGGTCGCTGGGACGTTCTGTCTCAAGTGGCATCTGGGGAGGAGGCAACTGGTGGTGAAGCTTCAGGGGGTCAGTGTGGAGCTGTCTGGAAGCCCTGCTCTTGCCTGGCTGCAATGCCAGAACTTGCTCCTGCATAAAATAGGTGAGGCATCACCCCTAAACCAGCATGTGAAGGCCTTCCAGGGCTCTTTTCCTGTGCTGCAAAGGGAGATCGCCTTTATCAGCAGCACCCAAATGATGTCTGTGCCTGTTGAGCTGAACGAGGCGCACACCCTGCAGTCCAGGAGCAGCCGCCACCCATCCTTTATGGGCGGACGTGCTTTAATAGCTATCCTGTTTTTCTTTTTTAAAGTGTTTTCTGGGCACCAGGGATCATTCTGTACCCTTCATTCACATCAGTTCAGCCCAGCTCACAGCAGTAGGTGAGCCGCCACCCCTCCCTAGCAGGTGACAGCTACGTAGCCCCAGGTGTCACCTACAGGCGGGGCTGGGGCTGGAGCCTCCTCTGCCAGCCCCCAGGTTGCTGTCTCCACACCCCTCCCCCAGCCTCAGGATGGCTTCTTCTCTGTGTGAGAGTTGCTGGCTGTCTCTGTTGGCGCGTCCTTACCGTGGCGTTTTTCTCCCAGCCCTGCCTGGGAGAAAGTCAGGAATAACAGAAGTTGAAAAGGGGCCACTGCCTTCATTTTTAGCTGCAAGGAGGGACATTGCACTTTCCCAAATATTGTCCTGCTTCCCCTGTAAGCTTCTCGGCTGGTCTCGGTCCCTGCCTGGCCCCCATCTTTGCCTTTCCCCAAATCTGTCTTTTTTTTTTTTTTTTTTAAAGCCCTTGCCCTTAGGGACTTTCTTTTCTTTCTTTCTTTCTTTTTTTTTTTTTTTAAAGATGTATTTATTTATTTATACAAGCACTGGGTACAGTCAGAAGCGGGGGAGGGTGAGAGAATTCACCAGAGCCAGAGCGGGGAGCAGAGCAGGCAGACTGACAGAACAGCAGGAGAGGTCTGTGTACCATGTGGGACCCTCGCCGGTGGCCGGGGATTGAACCGGTGCTGCAGAGGCTGCGGGCAGCTTCGCAGCCCAGCGCTCAACTGCTGTGCCACCAGGGGAGGCCCTCCCCAAATCTGTCTTTATGGTGAACTTTTGAATATAGCTTTTCCAGAAAGTTTTATGTAGCAAGGCTCTGTGGCAGGAAGACAAATAGTTGAGCTTTAAATTGGTAAAAAACAGAAGGCAGTTTGTCTGAATTGCTCCAGTTCTGCTCTCCTATCTTCTCCGTGTTTGAATTATGGAGATGATTTCCCTGTGCTTGGAAGGTTGAACTGCTGGGAGGTGTTTCATCGGGGAATGTTAGATGAAAGCATTAAGCACAATTAGATGTAAGGTCCTTTTTTTACTTTTATAGATTTTGACATATAAATAATTGGAGGTTTGGCTCTCTCTTGCTCTTTCTTAAAAGAATTCTAGAAACACCGGAGTGAGGTATTTTTGGGGACATTTGACAGCGGGCTTACTTGCCCAGAGAGGGAGAAATACAAACGTTTACTTTTGGGGGTGGAAACTGGTCCTTCAGGCCACAGTGGCCTTGACCTCGAGGTGGCCGAACTGGCTTCCCTGTCCCTGTGTCCCTGGAGATGGGGTGGGCTGCCTGCCACACGCCCCTGGACTTTTCTTCGGTTTATAATTGCGTGTCTCTGTGTGTCTGTCATCAGGGTCTGTCGCCTCTGCTGGCCTCAGCATCCCAGGAAAGAGGGGGGTCTTCCTCGATTCTGGCTCTTCACCCTCAGGCCTGATCCTGGTGTCTACCATGGGCCGGGTGACTGGCTCTGGTGTTGGCGAATGATGGTGGCCTGAACGAGTTTCTGTCTCCTCCTATCCACCCATGCCTTCCCCAGACCTTCTCTGCTGGATACCCTCTTCTGGACTGCTCACTTGTCTAGCTCCTGTGGGTGTTGACTTATTCCCCTCCCTGGCCAGGCTGGGACTGTTGCCACAGTGCCGGTCGGAAGAGAGAGAGGCCCAAGGTCTGGTCAGCATTTCTGTGGTAGTATGTGCTTAGACATATTCTGTGTATTATGTTGCTAGAAAGGTTCTGTGTTAAGTCAACACAAGAATGTGCCCAGTCTGAGCAGCACTCAGAACAACCAGCGTTGCCTGTCCTGCTGGCCCTGGCCACTGCCACTGTGGTCACACTGCAGGAGGCCACCGTCGTGCTCAGTGTCAAGTTTTCATGTGAAGGAACGGTTGCTTGGGTGGGGATGCTTGGCCTTCATTTGTTTTAGTCCTGAGTCTGCTCCTGCATCACAGAGCAGAGGGGCTCTGCCCACCAGCTACCAACTTCGGAAGGTCACAGCCGGAAGAATGTTCTGAACAAAGAGTTTATAAATAGCTCGGTGCTATTATATGATTGCATGCATAGGTAACGTCCAGAAAAGGCAAATTCATAGCAAAAGAAATTAGATTACTGGTTGTCAAGGTGGGGGAGGGAGGGGGGCTGCTAATGTTTGCAGGGTTTCTCCTTGAGGTGATGAAAATGTGCTGGAATTGGTGGTGGTGGTGAAATGTGCTTGGGCATATACTAAACCACAGAATCGTGTACTTTAAAAGAGTGAATTGCGAATTACACCACAATAAAAAAAAGGTGGAACAAAAGTACACGGGGATTTAAAACAAAATCAACAAAATCTTAAATGCAGCCATCATCTCCTGAGCTTTTAAAAAAGAACTCGGTGGCATCGGTGTCAGTGTTGTTCCCTGTTTCTGGGTGACAGTAGACTGTCAACATGGGGACGCGGGTGGGCTTTTGCTTTTGGGTCAAAACTAGCAGAAACTTGATTGCTTCCATGTCTCACCTCTTTCGAGGAGCAATTAATGCATGTGAGGTTGGGGATACACACATTGGCCTCTTCTGGTCTCCTGTCCCTCCCCGTGGGTTGACGTGGTAGAATAGGCAGCACACACTGAGGTCACGTTTTTGACAGAGACACGGTCAGGACAATTCCATCTTCTTATTTGCATATCCCCTGCCCCCAGTACTTGTATCTGGCACTTCACAATGTTCCTGTTCCACTGATGTCCCTGAAGCCACTCTGCCCTGCTGGGACACAGGGACACACATGAGTTTTCCCCTGGACTCACCATCCACTCTGCCTACTTTGTTCTGCACCCTGGAAACATACCTGTGGACCCCGCCACTGAGCTATCTCCCGTGGGCTTGGACCCTTCTAGTCAATGAGGGGCCCTGGTAGGAGGAAGGAGGTGGATGTAGCTCGGTCATTTATCCCTCTGGCTCCTTCCCGGCAGGCCTGGCACCTGCATCTTCTCTCACGTCTCACCCCTGTGCCATGCTGAGTTCCCGCCACGGCTGCCTCCCTTCCCCCTTTAGACCTGGAGGACCCAGGCTCTGGTGACTAGAGCTGAACGGTGAAGGGGATAAAGCGCAAGCTCAGGCTCGGCCTCCGGAGGCTGCTCTGTACAGATTTGGGAAAACAGAGTTTCTAGTCGATGGACATCTCTGGTTAGTAAGATGCTGGTTTTAGAAAACCTGTGCAGTAGCCGATCTTTATATAAAGGGGGCTCCTAAGGTTCCCCGAGAATCCTTGATTGTGTCAGCCTGAGGCTTTTAGAAGTTCAGCCATTGCATTTCCCTCCCGGCCTCGTGTGACAACTTTGGGGAGGTTTAGTAGTGTTTACGAGTGTGTTCCTTTTCGGTTGATAATGTTTTTTTAAACTTCTCACTTTGAAATGGGCTGGCGCCGGAAAGCTGTGCGAGCAGGCTGAGCACTTGGCTTGTTTCTAATCATGGGGTTTTCTTATTTTGGGCATTGAAATTCACATGGAGCGTGTTTATTCATGCTTCTCCGCTCACTTCTCCCACGGCTGTTCTCGAATTTGCATCGCCGCGGTATGAATGAATCAAGACTTTGTCATAGTCTGTCTTTTGAGGAATAGATAAGGAACACTTGTTTTATCTGTGCTTTTGGAAGAGACATCAACTTCTTATTTATTTATTTATTTTTTAATAGAGGCATGTTATTTATTTATTTGTTTGTTTGTTTTGTTTATACAAGCACTGGGTACAGTCAGAAGCACGGGAGGGCGAGAGAATTCACCAGAGCGGGGAGCAGAGCAGGCAGAAGGACCGAAGTACACTGCTGAGGGGAGCAGCGGGCGGCAGGAGAGGTCTGCGCGCCACGTGGGACCCTCCTCTGGTGGCCGGGGAGCAGCCGGGGATCGAACTGGCGCTGCAGAGGCTGCGGGCAGCTTCGCAACCCAGCGCTCAACCACTACGCCACCGGGGAGGCCTCATCAATTTCTTATTAAAAGGAAATACCTTGTTGCGTGTTGAAGCAAGGCTGAATGGTGTAGACCCGGGTTTTGACATTTGAGTTTTTTTTTTTTTTTAATTTTCTTACATTGTGGATCATGTTTGTATAGTTATTGTTTCCCTTAGGCGTGGCCCTCCCACCTGATTCTACCCCTAAACCCCCACCCTGCTCCAACCACTCCTCCCTCACTGCACGCCCTGGATGGCTGGCCGGCCCAGAGCCTTGTCCTTTTCCTGTAGCCTCGTCTTTTTCCTGGGTGAGGCTCTGCACTCCTGGACCACCGCGGGCCAGGCTGTGCAAGCCCCAGAGCAGCCGGGAGGCAGGTAGTGCAGCAGAGCACTCCGGGAATGTCTTGTCCTCCTTCCTGGAGGAATAGGAGGTTGTCCCGTTTCCTCCAGAAAACGGGGGTGGTCTCTGGGCCCCGTGCCTCCTCATCCATACTCGCTCACTCCAGTGACTCCCATGTGCTGCCTCTGAGTCTTAGAATTCTGGCGTTGGGGACTTTGCTCCTCAGTCCACCGTGCACACATGCCTTTGTCAAGCTGCCTTCCTGCAGCAGGGGCACCCTGTGTGCCACCATTTCCTCCTTGCTGCAGGCGCCTCCTTGTTATTAGCTGGCATGGCTCTGCCTTGTCAAGTCGTTCAGCGATGTGGTGGCATGAAGAGATAACGCGCCTGTCATTTTTCGTCTCAGGTCAACTCACTTTTGTCTAACTAAAGGGGAAAAGTGATAAGTGTAGTCAAAATCGTCGCTTCTCTAGTTTCTGAGTGCTTACTCAGCTAAGACAGTTTCTACAAGTCTCCTTTTATAGGCCTATTTTTATCATTCAACTATTAAAAATAATCCTTGATTCCCTGAGCGCTTCTGGAGGGGAGGTGAGCATTTAGGGTTCTTCATGAGAAACATTGGAAGCTGTAATGTGAATCGACTGATACAGAAAGTTGATGGGGTCCTATGACCCAGGTAGATTTTTGCTTCAGGTATGGTTGGATCCAGGGTCCACCTCTGCTCCCCTCTATGGGGGCCTCGTTCTTGTACAGAGTTTCCACAGGAGCTTCAAGATGGACACAGCAGCTCTAGCTGTGTGTGTGTGGTGTGTCTACTCTTGTGTGTTTGTGGGTGTGTCCTTGTGTGTGTGTGAGTGTATACTGTGTGTGGTGTGTCCTGTGTATGTGTGCACATTTGCCTGTTTGTGAAAGCAATGAGGAAAGGCCTCAGGTAGGGAGTCCTTTTAAGGGTGCTCAGAGACTGTCCTTGAGGGGCACTGTGGGTGGGGAGGGCCCCCTGGGGAGCTCAGGCGAGGAGAGGATTAGTTGCAGAGGGGGAGCTATGGAGGATGACTGATGCCTGGGACTCTGTGGAAGGGGTGTGTGCCTCTGTGTGTGTGTCGGGGGGCTGTTTGTGTGTATGTGTTGATGGTGACACCAGCTGCAGACTGATTGTTGGCACCCAGGTGGCACCAAATGTGGGGTAGAGAGAGTTAGTATTACTTGAAGGCTCTGGAGCTGCCGGAGTGACCGTGTGGGAGGGGTGGGGGGTGAAACCTTCAGGCTGGCAAGTGACCCCCAGTTATCCTGTGGCCACACAGACACTAAAGTCAGGGCAGAGGAAGGACCCATCTTGGCCAGATCAGCCACTGGAGACTCCGGCCTTGCCCCCTGTGAAGGTGAAGGACAGGAGTGTTGGTGGTAGGAGCATCAGCTCTGGGCCCGAGGGAGGCAGAGAGCTTGATCCTGGGGGTTGCAGCCAGCCCTGAGGCAGCCCTGGCGCTGGTTGACTCGAGCTGGGCTGGAAAAGGACTTAACCATGACAGACAAACCCCCGCGTGTGGCTGTCATCACGGGTTTGCAAGGCCGCATTTGAGTCGGCACAAAAGGATGCTTGGAGCTCATTAAAAACCCCACAGGATGGGCTTATTTTCCATGCGATAACGCTGTTGGTGCTTCCTAAATAATGAATAATAAAATGATTAGGTGGTGACACAATGATGAAAAAGTGGAATCCGTCCTGGGTGGCTTGTCCAAAAGTTGCTAAGTTCTCCCTCCTCTTAGGAAACAGCATGTTTAAGGAGATTTTGTGTTTGGTGGTTTTACTCCTGGATTTTGAGGGGAGGAAAATGTTTCTATAAATTGAAAGCCTTGTTAATATTTTTTTAAATCTCGAATTTTTTTGTCCCTGAGGTAGGAGGGTTAGTAAATAGCTTAATGGAAAATGGTAATTATATTTTGGTTGCTATTTAGGTAACCACTAAAGGGAGATTGGCCTGGGAATAATTCTGTGTGGGGATTATTCTATTTCTAGGCTTGATGTTCAAGGATTATCTAAATTGTCACTAATCTAATACTGGATGGCATTTTACTAATACTAGATGGCATTTTACTCAAGTCCTCTGTTACAAATTTGCAGCAAGAGCTGCCCCCCTGTCAGAAGGGGTTTCATTATGGACTTAATTATGTGCTTCCTAAATTTGTATATTGAAGCTCTAACCCCCTCACCCACCGCCCAGTGGGACTGTATTTAGACAGGGCCTTGAAGGTGGCAAATGAAGGTGAAGTGAGGTCACATGGGCCTTAGTCCAGCATGAAGGGTGAGGAGACAGCAGGGATGTGGGCAGCAAGGGCACAACACCAGGGCAGCCGTCTGCAAGCCCAGGGGAGAGGCCTCAGGAGGAACCAATCTGTTGACACCTTGGTTTTGGGGTTTCTGGGCTCCAGAAACTTGAGAAGTCAATTCCTATTGTTCAAGCCACCTCGTCAGTAGGGGCAGCCCCAGGGAGATAGTGCACAAGTAGGACCTGTTTCTTTTCTTTCCCTTCCTTTGAGAGGAGCAGGTGTGAATCATGGGCCCCTTACTTGCTTGAGGTGAGTCGGGGGACAAGCCGATTAACCACCCTGTGAACTTAGCTTCCTTTTCTGTGTGTGTGAGACACGTACAGAATGTGCCCCAGGGACTGTGTGTTGTGTGCAGGTGTGTTGCGTGCAGGTGTGTTGCTTTAGTGTGGATTGTGAAAGTGATGGACTGTCTGAGCTCAGTCCCTTGGGGGGGTCCCTCCTGGTTTCTAGTGACTTGCACCAAGCATCCCACCGGTGTCTGTGAGTGAGGTGGTGTGGTGTGGGGAAAACAGGCTGGTCCTGGGGCCACGCTGGGAGGATTGTGCCTAATACTGCGTCCGGCTGTTGTCTGGCTGCTGTCCTGCTCACGTGTTTGCTCATTTGCTCGGCTGTGAAGTGGGGTGGGAGTGGACTGGAGCCTGGAACCCAGTCTGACCGGCCCCCACAGCCCTGTGGTTTTCCTTCCCTGGTGCAGGCAATAGGCGGAGCCAGGCCCTGAGGAGCGGTATGGCCATCTTCCCCAGGGCAGACCAAGAGCATGACCCCAGCGCTGATATGGATGCCGTAGAGGGATTTTGTGAAGTTGGGTCCCACTTGAAGGTTGCTTGATTCCTTCGGGCGCTGGGGCAGTTGTCCAGCACGTGTGACCTGCCTGGAGCATGTGTGGCTGCAGCATGTGCGGTGTGCTGAGCCCTGACTCAGTAGTACCGCTTATTCTGACACTGTCGTGTTGGTATTGTGGTGTAAGCACATGAGTTATTACTGTGGGTCCTAATTCCTACATATCCGCGACCTACTTTGTCTTAGGAAAAAAGGATTTGCAAATGTAATATAAAAGTGATTAAGTGCAATTCAGTAATAATGAATTTGAATTGGAAATAGCAGTATGAATAATGAGGTGTTTGATCTTAAAAATAAATGTTTATGTACATGTCTGCCTGGCATAGATACCTGTAAAATCTCAGAATAACAATACCAATACTACTCCCACAGTATAATTGCTGAAAGAGAAAAAATTTGCATATTCATACTTTCATATAGAGTATTGGGGAACATTCTATCATGAAGTCGCCTGAGTGCAAGCGTCCTTTCTCCTTGTGGGGTGTCCGTGCTGGAAGTGTAGATTTAATGCTTTGTAATGGTTTTGGGGCTCTTAGTCATTTTCACTCTCTCAAGCCTAATCTCTGATGGATTCTGGTCCTAGGAATGGCTCGCAAGAACAGTATTTCCAGAGTCCATTGGTGCCCTTGATGCGAAAATCAATTTGGTGGATCTCAAATCTTTAGGTCACATCTTCTTGGCTCTCTCAAATATTACCACATCCTCCTGGAGTGTTGGCTGTGAGGATTGGGTGATGACCTCATTTTCTTAACCTCAGAGGTCACTTGCCCAAAGGGTTTGTCCTTTAGCTGAGGCTCAGCGATTTCACTAGAGTCATTCAGAATTACTATTCTCAAGCACAGGCCTGCTTTTTCAACATGTAATTTTAAGTCTCTTTATCGCAACAGTTTTTAAATCGTGGTTTTTCATAGGTGTTCCTCCCCATCAGTTTTTCTGTTCAGGGCCTTCTATTTTCTCTATGTTGAATCTTATTTGTCTGTCTTTAATATTTGTGATGTTATCTCAAATTTTTTTAATCCCTTGTTTCCTTTTAGTTTTTTTTTTGGGGGGGGTTTGTTTGTTTTTTCCCCTCTTTTTACAAAGCTTGTTAATGTCACTTTCTACATGTTCCTTCTACTTGGTCTTGATGTCTAAAACTTTTTCTTTAATTTCCTGAGTTTTGTCACCTCATGTTGAGTTTTTCTAATTCTGGCTCATGTTCTTTCATGTCTTGTATCATTTTCCTACAGTCTTTTAGCTTGGTTCGAAATAGGTCACAGTCACGTGGGTATTTCTGACCTGCCTTCATTCTCCATAGCTGTATCCTACCTCTGTTCTCTCTTGTCTCTGACTTCCTAAGGAATCTTATCTGGATGCTTCTTTATTGCTCTTCTTTCTGCGGGATTAGGAAACTGAACTTTCAGAGGGTGAGGGCTGTTGAGGGCTGCATTTTCTAATGCTTGGCGCGCCCCCATCGGCCGGGTCCGAGTAGTGAGCAGCTGTTTGGCTGGCGCTGGCTCCTTCCTCTGCTTTGATCCAGACCTCCCACCTTCATCTCTGGACTGCTGAATTACGATTCCATTCCAGTGCTGTCTTTCTCCGTGTGGGGCCCAGGCCTGGGAAGGGAGGCCCTGGGGTCAGTTCTGAGTGTTAGCAGAGGTCAGAGGTTAGCAGAGGTCAGAGGTTAGAGGCCCTCAGCTTCATTGTCATCCTTTTGCACTCACCTGCCCCAGAATAGGGGACACTCTCCCCCCTTCTCTGTGGTCCTTACCTGGGCCCAGCATGCTTTCCTTTCCAGGGAACACCTCTTGGTGGCTTGGGAGTTCTTTCCTCAGGGTGTTTCTGCTGATACCTGGTGTCGCCCTCTACTTTCTTCTACTCAGATGCTAATGCCCACAGGCCTTGGGCAGTGGATTTTCCTATCTGCTTATGTTTTGGGGGTGTATAGGGGGTACCTGGTGCCTAGCTTTCTTTCACTATCTAGTTCTTTTAAATTTATTTAGAGAGATTAAAAGTCTTGTTGCCATCACTACTGTCTACCCAGAACCCCTTTCAAAATAATCCTTTAAAATAATACTAATAAATCTCTCTTAATAATCCTCCATCTAGACTAAGCACAGAAGGAGGCAGCTGCCCCTCAGAGTGAAGTGAAGCTGAGTAGTCGGCTGGTAATAGGCCTGTTGACTACCATGGGTCAGTGCTTACTTTGTTTCCCAAAAGTGGTAACTCTGATGGCTCCTGGTGACCCTCCTTCACCCAGAGCAGAGGTGTCCAGCTGGGTACTGCCCACCTAGGTGCTGCCCAGCCAGGGTGCTGCCCTGGGACTCAGGCCGGGACGGCAGTTCCTCCACCCCCAGTCAGCTGCTCCAGACTGACTGGTGTCTTCTTACCTCCAGTGGGACATGGAAAAGTCATCTTTTTTTTTTTTTTTTAAAGACTTATTTATTTATTTATACAAGCACTGGGTACAGTCAGAGGCGCTGGAGGGTGAGAGAATTCACAGAGCCAGAGTGGGGAACAGAACAGGCAGAGTGACGAAGTACACTGCTGAGGGGAGCAGCGGGCGGCAGGAGAGGTCTGTGCGCCATGTGGGACCCTCGCCCAGCGGCCGGGGATCGAACTGGCGCTGCAGAGGCTGCAGGCAGCTTCGCAACCCAGTGCTCAACTGCTGTGCCACCGGGGAGGCCCAGAAAAGTCATCTTGAGCCTTGCTTTTGGATTAATTTATTCATCAAACAAATCCTAACTATTTAGAAAGAGTTCAAACCTATGAAAAGGTATGAGACTAATGCAGTGAACTTGAGTGCACGCACCCTTCACCTAGATCCTCTAATTGTTAGCAGATCTGTCTTTATTTTGGCTCTTTTTCTTAATAAACAGACATTTTTTTTCCTCTCAACTATTTGAAAATTGCTTGTGACGTTGTGATACTTACTCCTAAGAATCACATCTGACTCCCAATAACAAGGACCATCTGGACATTATCACAATATTTTGATCATGCCTGAGGAAATCCATGGTTCTGTAATATGTGACGTATAGCCCATGTTCACGATCCCCTAATTGCTCCTAAAGGGCTGTTTCCCTCCACCCTGCTTGTCCGGGACCCAGCCACAGCCTCTGGCTGTCATGTCACCAGACCGTGCCTGAGCCTGGATTCTGTGCTAGACATGGGGCCCCGGGTCCTGCTCTCAAGGAGCTTGTATTCTAGAAGCAACCCTGTTGCAAATAAGAGCAGCAAGAATTCGGCCCTCCTAGACCTTCCTGCTGGTGGCTTTATCCTACAGTTTCAGTTCACCTTTTTCAACAATCAGCACTTCATTCCCTGCTGGTCTTCAAACCCTGGAACCCAGAAAATTCTATGACCAGTATGAGAGCATCTTAAGAAACTTTCAGGCACATTGTCCTGGGCCTCTTGAATTTTCTGCTGGGAGTCTGGAGACCAGAGAATGGATATTTACATTTAGTGGTGTCTCCTGTAGTTTTTCATTAATCCTTCCCCAGGGTGTGGGGTGGAATTGAACACAGCAGAAAGATGTTTTAATCAAGAAGACAAGCAGCAGTGACAGGCAGCTCGAAGGCGCCTTGTTTTCCTTTTTGCCTTGTCAGCCGGCAGTCATTAGCTGTCTGGGGAGAATAGTCATGTGTCCTCAGAAATGTGTTAGGTGCTTAGCTCCTGTGGGCCTGATTTTACATCAAGGCAAATGTGCCTGTTTGAGGAGGTCAAGGACAGTTTTGCCATCAGCCACCATGTAGGGGAGGTGATTGTATGGACCTGGACTCAGAACCCTGGGGTGGTCTTATTTTAATATCTGTCCCTGGCTTTGACCCTGAAACTCCATCCCATAGGTGTCTCTGGAATATGCCAGATGCCAGTGTTTATGGGCAGCTGGGGGTCTTAACCTAGAATCCTGTCAAGGGCCAGGTGGATAATGGACATGATTAAAGCAGCCAGGTGAGAGGACAGGGATGGGGGCAGTCCCTCTGGAAAGCACTTGCTTGCCCACAGGAGCAGCAAGCGCCCCGCCCCCACATGGGTGGTATTGTGTGGTCGGACGTTTGACTTTTTCAAGAGAAGGTGGAATTATATCAAGTGACATAAGTCAGGAGGAGCGAGATAAATACTGGATGAACTAACTCGTATATGGCATGTTAAGAAACAGCAAAGGGACAAAATGACACCAAATCAAACCCTTGAAATACGACTGCAGAACTGAGGCCACCAAAGGAGGAGGGTTGGGAATGGGGAGGGGCGGGGGTGAGGCCCAGTGGGCTGTGGCGGTGGATTATGGGTGTTCTGGTGGTCAGTGTGGTAACTGGTTGTGTGACATGGGGTGAGGTTGGAGGCGCTGAGGTGACAGTGCCTCACTTCCATATTAAACCACTGCAGTGACATTCATCTGAGGAGGTGCAAACCTGTACCTCCAAATACTGTAGGGTATTGTAAAACAGTGTTGCCCCAATAAAAAAAGTTGGGAACTGAGATTTTAAGGAAAATATCTTGATTTTTAATTATTTGCCCCTCGTTTAAAAACTACATCTCACACATGCAGACACACATACACATCCCCTCAAGGGTCAACAAAGCTTGTCTACATGCCAGGCAGTCTTTGGGGCTGGGGTGCGTGGTAATGCCTCCCCTCCTCAGACCCTTTGTCTGTTTCTGCTCCTGACCTCCATTGTTGTCAAGTTGCCATTTTTTAATTTTGCTTTTTCATAGCCCATATTTCCTGCCTGTGGTCTCAAGAGGCTGGGATTTGATGAGATTATTGTTGAAAGAGAGCAATCGGGGCTATAGGGGAGGTAGAGTTGTCCAAAGGTCAGTCTGGCTCTTCACCCACCCACACAATCATAAGACCAGCAACAATGGGGATACAGAGTCTCTAAGGCCATATGTGGCTGGCTGTCTCACCCCAGATAGTGCCCCAAGTCCAAAAGTCCTAAATAAAAGGCCGCTCATCCAAGATGGCACCATCCCACCAGCAAGAGCCTGGAGCTCATGGCCGCCAGGCCAGTGGGCCAGGATCCAACTCTCTGTAGTGGGAGGCCGCAGCAGCCCCAGCCACAGTCTGAAGGTTGGCATGGACAGCCTTGGATGCTGGACCAGACAGCAACGGAGTCAGTAGCCCTGGGAGGGAGTGACAGACGATCAGGAGTGGTTAAATGCCCACCACTCGCTGGGGCTTGCACTGCCTACAGGCAGTGCCCTGGAGCTGAACACTGGTGCACACACACACACACACACACATACACACACACACACACACACACACCCTCCCTCAAGGGCCAACAGAGGTTGTCTACGTGACGTGCTAGGCATTGCATCTCTGGTTTCAGTCAGAAGCTTCTCTTTCTAAAGGGCTTTTTTTTTTTTTTAAACCAAAACTTATTATTTTGAAATAATCTTAACTTTGCTATAGAATTACAAGAAGAGTAAGAGAAATCCCATTAGCAAGATTTGCTGGTGGTTGGTTTTTTTTTTTTCCTTACCATTTTTGAGATAGATCGATCTATCTATAAATCTATACCTGTCCTTACCATAGAAACTTTTTCCCCTGATCCATTGAAGTGTTAATCATTGATACCATGACCTCAGTACTGGTATTTCCTAAGAACACAGGCACTGTCTTACATAACTGCAGTGTGAGGATAAAACCCTGGGAATTTGGCGCTGCAGCAATGTTACTATGTAGAGTGCAGCCCGAGTTCATATTTCACCAATTGAGCCAATGAAGCCTTTTATGGCCATTTTCTTTGCCTGATCCAGGCTCCAGTTGAGAACCAGGTGTTGCATTGACTTGTCCTGTCTCTTTAATATCCTTTACTCTGGAGCAGATCCACAGCCCGTTTTTGTGACCTTGACTTTTTCTGCCCAGTCCCTTTGTAGACCATCCCTCAGTTTGGGTTTGTCAGGTTATGGGTTTTTGACAAGCTCGCAAGGATTTTTATAAATCGTTTCCTCTTGGGCACTAACTAGCAAGTCTAAGCTCTATAGCAAGAAAGTCAAGGCCCAGGAGGCCCTCCATGGCCCAGGCAGACCTCGGCTCATACCTATGTTCTGTTGAGCTTGTGAGATGTGTTTAAAATGGTGAATCGGTATTGAAAAACCTTCACACTCCACAGAGAAATCCTGATTTCCAGCAGCTCCTGAAGAATCTGAAGATCTGGCAACACTGGGCTGCCTCCCGTGTGTCTGGTGTGGTGGCTGCTCCCCTCAGCTGGGCACGTGTGCTGCTTCCCTCTGACTTCCACCCCTCACCAATGCCTGGTGCCTTCCTGGCATCCCCTTTATGTGGCCTGCCTAGCCCCCAAGGGCCAGTGACTCAATCCTCTGGGCTCGCCTTCCAGTGTAGCCACTCCGTGTTCTGCTCCCTTCCTGGGCCTCATCAGGAAACAAGCCATTGCCATCTGCTTCTCTTGCCTGTTCTCCCCTCCTTTGGGGAGGCTGGCTTATTTGGGGATCCATTCCTAACTCCCCTGCAAGGACACTCTGTATTCACTTCCCAGAGGTAGGTGGTCATGTGGAGGACCTCAGGGTGTCCCTACCTGGCTGCCATGGAACCTAATTCAGTGAAGGGCTCCTTCAGCTCCCAGTTAGTGTGGGCGTCACTCCATCTCTCGGGGGGCTGGGGAGATCAGACAGGTGTTTGCTGAGGAGGTGAGGTTGAATGGGGGAACGAGTTAGTGAGGGGACAGGCTGGAGAAGAGGACTTGGCATTGATGCCTGAGCTGGAAATACTTCTAGTGACGATCAGAGCTGCACCCCAGCTCTTTCTTTGTTTCCCTGGAGAAAACTGACCCTTTGGGTGAGAATATAGTGACAGTGGAGCCCTGGTTTACAGTTTATGAGTTATGATAATAGCAGTAAGAATAACATCTGTCTTGTTCCTACTATATGCCAGACACTGTGTGTGTGTGCGTGTGCGCGCACACTTACTTTAATTCTCCCTGTAGTTTCTCAGGTAAGTACTTTTTATTATCCCATTTTGCAGATGATAAAGCCAGAGCCCAGAGAGGTTAAGGACTTGCCAGCATCACACAGGCAGAGCCAGCATTCACATGAGGCCTGTCTGATCTTAATACTTTTAGTGGCACAAAGACCTCAAGAGCTACCGTCTTGACATACACGTGCCCTAAGAAGTAACTTGAATGAGTTTTTAGTGGGCGAAATGACAATCAAGGATGATTCTGGCTATTAAGTCTGGAACCCCATGACCCCCCCTTTGTGCTCAGGATGTTTTGGGTGCATGTCATCTGCAATTAATTACCTTAGTGAGCTACTGGAGTGGTTTGGGCTGCTTCCTGACTCTAGATGTGAAGCGCGGGGGCCAGTATGCCATTCAGAGTGGAATTTACCAGGTGGCTAATGAGATGGGGTTTATAAAAGAAATAGGAAAATGATGGCAACAGCAGAGTGGGCACTGGAAACCAGATAGGCTTTTTACAGCACTCCCGTTCTCCCAGCTGGCAGAGGAGATGCCACACAGCATGAATCAGAACATCAAGGAGAGATGCGCACTCCTGGGATCCCAGGCCCCTGGCAGCCCTTGGCCTTTCTGGAAGAAAGAATCAGGCAGATTTCTCGTGTGTGGGGAGAGGCCACTGCTCCCTCATCTGGGTCTCACTCCCCCTGGGATGTGGCGGCACAACAAGGTAGTGAGCGGTTCTTGGCTGAAGTGTGGTCCAGTAATGCCCTGCAGGTGAGGGTGAGGTAGGGTGAGGTAGGGTGGGGTGGGGTGAATACGGATTCTGGGCCCAACCCAGAGAGTAATTGCTGAGTTCTGCAGCAGGGCTGGAATCTGCCTTTTACCATTAATTTTTTTTCACTCCTAAATATGTTAGTGTTTCCTGTAGGCAAAACTTTCTCCTTCATGATTACATGCACAGTCCAAACGAGGAGATTAACATCCATCCATCTCTACCGATGGGTCCTCACCTTACATTTACTTTCCCCTGAGTGCCCCAGTAATGTCCTGTCTTGCAAAACAATGTAGTCCAAAAAGACTTGTGGTATTTAATTGTCACAGTTTCTCTCTGGCCTTGACTCCTGTGACCTTGACATTTTTTTTTTGAGATTCCAGGACATTTAGTTTTACAGAAAGCCCCTCAATTTTGTCTGTTTGTCCTTTGCTTTCTGATGGGATTTGGCATGTGCTTCTTTGCTGGGAGTATACAGACATCACGTGTAGGGTCCTTGGTGACCTAGCAGGGGTGCATGGCTTCAGCTTGGGGCATTACTGATCACATTTACTGATGCCCCGACTAAGGTCGAATCTGCCCCCTTCTCTCCTGTGAAGTTGGTCTTTTCCTAACCTTCACAATTAATAAGTGTTTTGTAGGGAAGAAGTTGGAACCCCTGTAAATACCTTCTTATATATTAAACTTTCCACTTATTCTTTGATGATTTAGGGATTTCTCTTTTATTCAGTAGCTTTTAATCTGCTATCACTATTTGATGTTCACATCGTCCCAGATTTGTCCCATGGGGACCCTTATGAGCTGCTATCTGTGTCCCTTTGAAATGCCCTGTGAGTCTACAAGGCCAGTTTGGATTCTAATCCCGTCCCGCAGTGGTGACTGCTGGTCTTCTCATTTTCGGTTTTTGTTGCCCTTCTCTGACAGCAAGAGAGCTGGCTCCCGCTGTCTGATCCACCTCGTTGTTTGATCCCTTTCCCCACCGGCAGTGCTGCCCGGTAGCTTTGGGCCAGACGGTGCCCTGAGAGGGCTGGGGGAGGTCTGCTCTCTGAATAAGCTCCCGCAGCTGATCCCATGGTCGGGGATGCTCATCCTCTGACCGCGTGTGGAACAGCCGGGCCTAGTGCTTGAAGTGTGGGCTTTGGAGACACCACTCCCAATTCCACTCCCAGATGACCTTGGCCTCACCAGCCCGGTGGAGCCTTCCCTTCCTGCTTTCCAGACCAGGGCTGTGTTAGACTTGTTGGTTGAGACCCTACCTTCTCTCGGCACTTCCCTCCCTGTTGGAGCTCCTGCCTGGCCCGGGACAGGAGGGGAAGGGGTTCTCAGTGGAGACATTCTTGCAGGAGCCATGGTGGACAGGTAAGGTCAACAAGAGGTGGGCTGTGGTGCATCCAATGGGAGGGGTGGGGGTTAACCTTTATGGGGGAGGGGCTTTGGTGCATTCTGCCATTGTTGCCCGGTGGTGCCTAGTCTGCACCTCTCTCTCCCACATGAGACTGCAGGCCTTGTGTGTCTTTTCCTTCCTGGCTGACTTTGGGTCAACCAGCAGTCTGGCCTCAGGCCTCACAGCTCCAACAATCAGCCAGCCAGACCCGGACTTGGCTTGGAGGGTCTCAGGGTTGCGCAGCCAACCGGACTTGGGCCTCAGGCCTGTGGCTTGAAATTCGAGGTAGACCAGCTGACCAGATCAGGATCTGGACTCAGGCTTGGACTGGAACTTGATCCTGGCCTGCAGGCTTGGGGGGGTCCAGCAACCTGCAGCTGTAGCCAGTGGCCAACAGGCTGTGTGCAGTGTGCATACAGGAAGCTGGGGCCAGCACTGTGAGAAAGGTGATTCTCTCCCTGGCCCGGGAGGGAAAGCAGATGTGGTGGCCAGCCTGGCGAAGGCCAGAGTGCACCTGTCAGGGGGAGCGACCTGCCTTCCTTCACTTGGGTCTCCCTGTAGTGGGCCCACTCCCCTGGGAGGCCCAAAGTTCAAAAGCAAGTACAGGAAGTGCTTCTGAGAGCAGGTGGCCCTTGAAGAGACTCTTGCAAATGTGTCGGTGCTCACAGGAGCCAGGACAGAGGTTCCGACCAACCTTGGCAGGCACAGGTGTTGGAGAGAGCCTGTCTGGTGTGGGGCTGTGAGATGCTGAATGCAGGGTGGGGTGGGCTCTGCATCGACCTCTGAGGTCATCTGAGCTACTGTGGAACCCTGAGCAGGTGCAGCAGGAGGGGAGGGGTCAGGCCAGGTCCAGTCTAAGGTGCACAGTGTCTTGGGCCGTGCGGGCTGTATTCTAAATGAAAACCTGGGGCAGATTTCCAGCAGCCCTGGGCACTGGTGCTCTGAAAGGCATCCTTCACTTCCCAGCCCCACCCCTCACTGCCTGTCTTTGTCTGCAGATACCCAAACACCTGGCTGACCCTACCCCTCCTGGACAAGCATTGTCTCCTAGTGTCATTGTCCCCCTGAATATTAAAGGGGTGTGGATGCAGAAGTATTCCTTAAAGGAAGGTGCAGAAATAAGAGTTCTGTTTGTTATTGTGACAGACTGAGGAGGGTTGTAATGTCTCTAAAAGAATGCTGGGGTTCAGGGAGACTAGCAGGGGAACACCCACAATTTGGGGGGAGAAATGGGCATTTGCTTTTTAAGCTTTGTATTTTGTTTTGCAGGGAGCTTGCAATACTTTGAAGTGACCGCAAAACCCACAAAACAGGGTGATATACGCCTCCCTCCCTGCTGTGGGCATTTGTGGTTTTGAACAGCCTGGTGACTCGGCCACGTTTTAGCAGTCAGGCGTGGTCATGGCAGTGCCAACCTAGCACCCACCGGACGGTGGATTGAGGCACCCTCTCACCAGGCCCTTGTCTGGCTGGGGAAGCAGGGTCCCCAGGGGTGTGTCTGGCAGGGTGGCTGGGATGCCTGCGAATTACCAAATGCACTTTACAGGTTTTCTGGTTTTGTTTTGAGTAATTATCCTTTGAGTGGTGCTGTCTGGGGCTGCTGGCGGTGTGTTCACGGGGGCAGGCGTAATTGCTCTGACTTGCAAACATTAATTATGGCCATCATCGCGAGCTGCTGGAGAGGCACTTGCTGCCTCCTCCGAGGCTCGCTTCCCTTCCTGATGCTTTTAGAGGAAACTGCAGGGTGGCCAGCAGGCGGGTTTGGGGGTTGGGGTGAGGGGCATCGGCAAGGCCTTTTGGACTCGCGCTTGTGACTGTCGGAGCACGCCTGTCTGTGTCCCTGCCGCCACCCTGCCCTCCCTGCTCTGCCACCATCATGTCTTGCCTCTGCTTTGCACTTCTGCTCATGGGCTTGTCCGTCCCACTCAGGTTTGTGAATGTCACTTGCATGAGGGGACACGCGCAGCCTTTTGGCATCCCCTCCATTGCTGTTGCCTAAACATAGTAGGGGCGCCGTTGTTTGCTGGGCACAGTTTCAGCTTTGCAGGATGGGGTGGAGGTGGACAGTGGGGGTGGTCTCACAGCGGGAATGTGCTTAGTGCCCATGAACTGTCTCTGTAAACACGGTCTTGATGGAGAATTTTATGTTGTGTGTACTTGATCACAGTGAAAAATAAAAATGTAAGAAAGAGAAGCTAAGGAGATGGGGCGATGAGTCTGCCACTCAGAAGCTGGCCCGGCACTGTCCCTCCTTCCTGCCCTGCTCGCGGTCGGCTCGCCTCTCTTGACCACACGCCCTGGCAGGGAGGTGCCTCCTGGCCTGTCTTCCATCAGGCACATGGAGCGGGTGGCCCCATCTTCTCTAACTTAGTTATTCATTAACTCCATTTTTCGGTTTTAATTTACATACAGTATGACATAGACATGGGATCATGTAGTATGTGGTCTTGAGACTGGTTTCACCTCATGGGGTGTAATGCCTTTGATGTGCTTGGGGGGCCTCTTAGCTCTAGACTAATGGGGAGCCACAAAGGAAGCCTCTTACAGCGCCTTGTCCACTGCGTGGGCCTGCAGTGCTGTCCTCTTTATGATGGGTGCTTTGTAAGGATGTCCCTGGTTGTCTGACCATCCACCCGTTGAGTTGCTTCTAGGCTTTGGTGATTATGAACAATGCTGTTGTAAACGTTTGTGTACAGTTTTTGCGTGAACAATAAATTTTCATTTCTTCAGGAAAAACACCCAGAAGTGAGTTGTTGGTTCATGACGAGTGAATGCTTGATTTTATAGAAAGCTCTTACACGCTTTCCAGAGTGGCTGAACTAATTTGTATCCCCACCAGCAGCAGATGAGAGTTGTGTTTGCTCCACATTCTCCCCAACACTTAATATTGTCATTAAAATTTTTTTTAGCCATTTCATTAGGCTTGTAGTGAAATCTCATGGTGTTTTTTTTTCTTTTTTCTTTTCTTTTGTATGTATATTTTTACATTTTTCATTTTTCATTTTTGCACAACATATGCATTTTCATCTTGGTTATAGTCCCCATACAATTCCCATCCCCGTAATTTTGACCCTAATTTCCCCCTCCACCCCCCGTAGTGTGTCTCTGGTTTATAGTTGCTTGTTGATTTTGATTTTTACTTTGTTTTAATTAGTCTTTTTCCTGGTCCCTTATTTAGGTTTTCTAAATTCCTGCTATGAGACCATCCGGTATTTTTCTTCTTTTTTCTGGCTTATTTCGCTGAGCATCATGGTGCTTTGATCTGTATTTCCCTAATGACTAATGATGTTTACCAGTTTTTCATGGGCCTGCTTATTGTCTGTGTATTTTCTTGGGTGAAATGTCTATGCAAATATTTTATACTTTTTTTTTTTTAAATGGGGTGTTTCCTTTGGGTTAAGTTTTGAGAGTTCTTTATATATTTTGGATATGGCAAATATTGTCTCTACGATTTGCAAATATTTTCTCCCAGTCTGGAGCTTGTCTCTTGATGCTGTTGACAGTGTCTTTCACCGAGCATATCCAGTTAAACATTTTCATCTGTTATAGATGATGCTTTAGGTTTTATATCTAAGAAGACTTAGGTGTGATGATTGGCTCCCCAGTTTTAGAGTTTTTGTTTGTCTGTGATCCACATTGAGTTAATGTTTGTGTAAGGTGCGATGTATCAGTTGAAGATTATTACTATTTTTTACATTACTATTTTTTACATGTCCAGTTGTTTCAAACCCATGTGCTGAAAAGCCCATCCTTTCTCCTGAATTGCCTTTGTATCTTTGTCAAAAATGACTTGTCTATATTTGTGGGAGTTTATTTCTGGACACTCTGTTCTGTTCCTTGTGTATAGTAAAGTGTATTCTTTCACCTAAACTACATTCCTTGATTGCTGTAGTTCTTAACACTGTGTAGTGTGCGCTCTCCACATTTATACTTCTTTCTCAAAACGATTTTGACTGTTGCAGCTTTTTGCCTTCCCATATGAATTGTAGAATCAGCTAGTCTATATCTAAAACATACTGCTGGGATTGTGATTGGGCTTGCTTTAAATACACAAATTGGTTTGATAATTGACTTCTTAACTATTTTGAGTCTTCAGTCCATGAGCCTGATATTTCCACAGATGAAGTTCTGTCTTGATTTTTTCTACAGGGCTTTGTGGTTTTATGCATAGCCCGCACATCTTATGTTGGATTTACACCTGTGTGTTTCATGTGTTGGAACCACAATGTATGATTCTTTTTAGAATTTGCCTCTAGTTGGTAATTGGTAATATATAGAAATACAGGTAATTTTTGTATTTGACCTTGAAAAACTCACTATTTCTAGGAGCTTTTATAGATTCTTGGGATTTCTGGGTAGAAAATCATGACTGCAGGTAGGGAGTGTTTTAGTTCTTCCTTTCCAATCTGCATGTCCCTTTTTAAAAATGTGATTTCACCAGTTAGTGCTGAGCTGAATAGGAGTGGAGAGAGAAGACTTCCTTGACACAGCCTCAGTACCCAGGGGTAACCCTTCCATCTTGATCCACTTGGTATAATAATAATCCACTTGATCCACTTGCTGTATAGCTGTACTGCCTTATTCGAATATATAGATAATATATGTGTGTGTACAGTGCTAGCATGTATATATTAGTTGATTAATTATAAAATGATTAATTATTAACATTATGCAGTTTTCTTCTAATTTTATTTAGAAACGAGGACTGCCAACATGATGTGTGTATTTCCAGTGCAAATATGTACCAATAAGTACATGTAAGGGGTCATGGTAAATGCTTTGTACTAGCTACCTTCAGGCGATGAGTGATGTCTTATGAATCCTCCCCCGTAGTAACAAACATATTGTCTCAGTCATAGGCGTAGTCACCTCATTAACCTGCTCCCTAGTCGCCAGACATTGGACGCATAGCCCTCTTTTCCTGCTATATTCACGCATCCTCACCTACAGGCTTTGACACGCCTGTGCCTTCTTATCTCTGAGTGCTGTTTCCTGCAAGTGGAGTTGTCTGGTTAGTCTTGCCATTTTCAGGGCTGTTGACTCTCCTTGGGAGAAAGCGCTCCTCCGACCAGCCGCTTCACTGACAAGAGTCTGACTATTGGTTAGGGCTTGAGCTGCTTTGCCATGGAAAGTTGCTTAACCTCCGAGCGCAGTCTGACCAACAAGAGCCAGATGTAGTTTGTGGCACCACGTTTTCAACTTTGTCCATTTCCTGACTTCCCTAACTTGATATGAACCACCCAGAGATGTGGAGCTCAGGGACATGGGCTTGAAACCCAGATTTGAGAGAAAGTCGTGTGACTCTCTGGGCTTCTGCTTTTCCACCTGCAAGGTGGCCATGGGACCCCCAGCCTCATGAGCTGGACTCAGTGGACCAGTGAGAAGTGGTCAGAAGGTGAGCGTGTGCAGAGAGGAGGACCTGCCTTGGTCCTGCTTCTGTGCGAATCATGGCCCTGCCTTGGACTAGCCATGTGGCTTTTTTGGAAGGCAGCTGTGCTCACCACTGTACCACCAATGCCAACTCGTGTGGCTTTTTGGATAGGTCACATACCCACCCAGGCTTCCCTGTCAGTTCATGTGTAGATGAGGGTAGTCAAGGCAGGGTCATCAAGGCAGGCTAACGCCAAGCTCTCCTGCAGCTGTGCGGTGCAGGCGGACCCTGAGCAAGTCTGCAGCGCCCACTCCGGGCATGGCACTTGTTTTCTGCGCTGTGGAGAAAGTGCGTTTCCTTTAAGAACCCGTAGTCTTCTGAATGAGGAGCAGGCTTTCTGCAGGAGGTCCCGGTGCTGGGCTGCTTCTCACTTCTTAGCTGGTATGGGAGGAGTCCAGAGAAGTTCTGGGCGTCTCAGAGGTCCCACTCCGTTGGTCTGGGTGGGCAGCTGGCACAGACTGGGTTCTTCTCCAGAAAAGTTTTTTCTCCAGTCCTAGGACATTGTGCCCAATCTGAAAAAGCAGTACTTCACAAATTGTAAGATTTAGGGGTTAATAAGGGACCCCAGTGTACCCATAAACATATTAAAGGCCCAGGAGGCTCCAGGGATGGGAGGGGCTGCTAATGTTGAGCTCGCCTTTTCCTAAACAGGTTGAACGCCACCCCCTGGAATATAGTCTAGAATTTGCACGTAAAAAAATGTCTTCTCCCCATGACTTTATTGTATTTAAGGTAAAGATTCTCTCCTCCAATTTCAGTCACTGTGCCCGCCTCCGTGGTTTTTGTACTCATGTTATTCTTACTCATGTGCTCATGTTTGTCTTTCAATCCATTCATTTTCGAAAAGCTTCCTTCTTTCAAAGGAGTCTATGTCACTGCAATAAAGGGGAAGTCAGGGCCACTGGGAGACATGCCTGAGGGCAGAACAGAGCTTGGTGAGCCCCTCACCTGGTCTCTGAAGCACACCACCTGGGGCAGGCCCCTTTCCAGTTCATTCTGTATGTTTCCCTCTTTCATGGTTATGTGGGGACACAGGATCCCGCCCCCCTTCACAGAGTGGGAGAATCAGACACAAGCTGAAGTGGCCTCTCCCCTGTTGGGCTGGCGGCTGCTGGCAGGCAAGCTGTGCCAGGTTTAGGCCCTGTGGGCTGTGCTCCAGCCCTTATCTCCAGCTCTCTGACGTACATAGCGGACTTTGGGGGCTTTTCACAGTTTGGATTCATTTAATTAATTGAACCATTCCATTGTCTCAGGAGATGTCAAATAAAGGGGCATTTTTATTTGACAATCATAACAAAGACCTGTGTGATGATAAGAAGATAAATTCTGTATGGCTCTTCTGTCTACAAATTAAAGTCCCGTGAGCTGACTGCAAATTAGTTGTTCAGAGTCTAGGGATTATTTTCTTGGGCCAGTAACAGATGCCTTTTGGCAAGATGAGAACTTTCTAATTCCCCCAGTGTGTACCCCGCTTTCCTTTTGTCTCATTTGAAGGTAGCATCACCTCTGGATGCAGCCTGTCCAGCTGCTGGGTCATTTAGGTCTGTCTCCCATCTTAGGAGACACACGTGGCAGCAGATTGTTAGGAGCATGATTAAAACAAGACTCAATAGAAACACACACACACACACACATACACACACACACACACACACACACACACACGCGTGAGCGCATGCGTCATGTCCGTGTCAGAGTCCGGGTTTAGTATTTCACTGTGGGAAACTAGTCAGGGTGCATAAGGCCTCTTAGTATTATCTTTGCAACTTCATGCAAATCTATAATTATTCCAAAATAAAAATTAAAGAACAAGAAGGTCTTGATCCCACCCAGGGGCCAGGAGCCAGCTGCCTCTTGGGCATCGCCAGCGTTCCTGACTTCCCCCGCCCCCCTCTGATGTTTGAGCTTCGTGTGGAAGCTGCTCCATTGACCTGAAGGTGTTGCCTTCCCACAACAGGCAGTAAGTTGATTGGTGCAGAGTTGGCCGGGAGGAGTTTGTGGCTCCCTCAGGCACCCAACCCAGTGGAGTGAGCTCTTCTCTGTGGTGTCCTGTCATCTTGATGGAAGGTAGATTTATATAAAGAAATCTTGAATTTTTTCTGTTAGGTCTGATTTCACACACAGTTAAGAGGTTGATCTAAACCTGAAGAAAAGCAGTCACCAGCATTTCCATGCTGGCCAGTGAGACAAAGATGAACAAGGAAGCTGAGGGTCAGCCGGTGTGGTGTGAGCAAGTGGGATGAGCTCCAGCTGCCAGCGTGACTTGTCATGTGCCAATCTGCCTCAAGGCACTGCTGTTTTGCCCCTTGGGGATGGTGTGCCGTGACCTGTTGTTGAATTAGGCCATGTAGAAATGCATGTGAATCATTCTCTCCCCAGCATTAAGACAATGTGTGACTTAACAACAGCTCCCACAAAAGGGAAGCACAAGGTCACTCTTGATGAAATGGAAGTGGTGACAACAGCAAGCCGGAGACAGTTGTAACATGAATTCATGGTGGAGCTTGGGAGCAGGCTGGGAGGACTGACAAGCCTCCAGGTGAGGGGACTCAAGGAAACAAATCCCATAGTTCTCATACCTGTGAAATGTGTCCCCTACCACAAACCCTTTCAGGACTCATTTCAGATGTTTGCTATTCCTTTCGCAGACAGAGAAAGCTCAGACACCTGTGGGAACAGCTGAGACAGGCTGTCTGGAGGGGAGGGAGGAAACTAAGGGACCCTTATGAGGCTTACTTCCCCGAGTGCTCTGGGAACTGGGCAGCCATCTCAGACACCCACGTACCTGCATTTGATGCAGATAGTGTCTGCATTTGACGCTGATGTTCTTCCTGCCAAAATATATTGCAGGCCAGTGAAATGCAAACACAGTGCCGTGTTTGTGAGCTGAGGTCCACACACATGCACTGCAGACAGGCAGAGCCAGTGCTTTGCACGCGCGCCTACTGCTTTGCACGAGGTGGTGTGTGTGTCTGTCCCAGGCATAGCATCCCCATCCACGAACAGATGGAGCCAGACGCTCACTGCTGTGAATTGTTAAGCAAGACCACCCCAGTGCAGAAATCTTTATTATGTGATGTGGTTTTATCAAGTAGACTGTGTGAGCATACCGGGTTTATGGTGATTATATGGGCGCGGAGGAAGGCATTCAAAACATACATACCAGGTTTTCAGCACTGGTTACCATGGGGAACGGCTGAGTAGAGCAGTAAGCAAGACAAAGATTTCGAACAACAACAAAAAACATGTTTGATCCATGAAAAATTATACTTAGGGGCAAGCGTGTGTGTACCTAGAGAGGTGTGGCAGGATAAAAACAAAATGCTAGTGGGGTTCATTTCAAGGTGTTGGATTGTTAACTGAGTTTTATATTCTTTCTCAATCAGTTGTGAGTGTTTCACAATGAATACTTTATTTTTAGAATCATAAGAGAAACCCCATCCTAAAGCTCTTTTCATTGTGAGGAAGAAATTTTATATCATGTTTTAAAGTTCTCAGGCTCAAGCCTTGGTGGGGGCAGGCAGAAATGAAGTGTGGCAGAAAGACCACACTTGGGGGGTGAGAAACCAAGTCTGAATCCCAGAGATAACAAAGCTCTTGTGAGCTGTGGCCCCAGAGAACTGGGTTTGTATCTTGGCATTGTACCTTACTTGTGACCTTGACCTTGGCCACATGACCTTGGTTAGAGACCTTATTTGTGCCCCAATTACTTCCTCTAAAATGGGAAGTCTCCTTCAGGGTCATCGTACCTGACACATCATAGGCACTTAAGAAACATATTTCCACTGAATGAGGAATGAATCAATGAATGTGAGCTTGATTCAGTGAGGCTGTAGATTGAAAGTCTGAGCTGCGTGGCAAGTACTCAGCCAAGGTAGTATCTCTCCCTGATCCTCATGTGGTTTTCCTCAACCACTGTGCTTGGGAGTGAATTCAGTATAGTGGGGTCTTGTCGTAGCCCGAGTTCCCTGTTCCACAGTGTAATTGTATATAGGGATGGATGTGGACTTAGTCAACTGCTTCTTTACACCTCAGTTCCCTCATCTCTAAAATGGGTGATGTGACAGTACCTTGGAAGGATTTAATGAGATGATGTATAAAACCTTTACATGATGCCTGGCAAAGAGTTACTGTGGTTCAGCAGGATGTTAAGAGCATATTCCAGGTTGAATAGCAGGTGCTCCTGTGAATGGATAGAGTATCACAGAGCACCTGACACTGACTAGCACTTAGCAGATCCAGGTAACATTCATCAGGTGTCAGCACCCTGAGCTGGTGGGCTTGGAACCCACCGGGGCTTATTTTCATCATGGAAGAACAGTGTGTGAAGGCATTCTGCAGATGTCCCCTTGTGAATGGGCTCTTCCGGTGAAGAGCTCGGCAACAGAGAACTATGGCTATTTATGACAAGCACCTTGTATGTGTTTCCTTACAGGTCCTCCCCCCACACCGCCCCCCCCAACTTGGGTCTGAGTTACCAGTTGCTAAACATTTTTAACATTCTTGTCCCTGCAGAGAAAACGAGGTGCTCAAAGTCCAACTGAAGAAATACGTAGGAGCTGTCCAGATGCTGAAAAGAGAAGGTCAAACCACTGAAGGTGAGGTGGTGAGGGAAGAAGCGGGCTTGTCGTTGTCATAGCCCCTGCGCCTGGCACACAGTAGGCCCTCAGCAGGCTGTGAGCGCGTTCGTGGATGAATTAGATGAAGGGTGCCAGTCAGGGTTTTGGAAGCCGAAGTAGATGGGAAGCCCTGCTGTGTATTTTTGCTAAATGCATTGTTAACATTGTAAGACTTGCTAGATTATTAGCAACAGTTCAGTTGTCTCAATTTGTATACTTAGGGGATTTTATGTCTAGGTCTTGAGATCTTTCCAAGGATCTTGCAACTTGATTTAGTCCTGTCAGGTCAGGGCTGAAAGCAACCTGCCAGAGCGATGGAGACTCAGAGCCCTGGACTTAGGCTGACTGGGTTTCAGTGCCGCTCTTAGTTTCTTAATTTCTCTGCCCCTTGATTTTCTCATCTGTAAAATGGGATTAGTTGACAGTGCCTACCTCATGGGGCAACCGTGTCAACATCTTAGCACAGTGCCTACTGTGGTGTAAGTAGTGGATAAATTTTAGCTATGTATTACTCTCCAGAAACAGAATGTGTGGGATCTGGATGTAATAGCACAAAGACTTGAGTTTCCCCAAAAGCATTTGTATTTATTATGGTCTCTGTTTGACCAGGTTTAATATGTCAGTGAATGTTTTTCCCACAACATGCCTTGCTTCCTTCATTATCCATCTGCATCTGTTACCAGTCAGGGAACGATTGCAGAATTGACTGTGGCTTCCTCTGGGGACTCACCACCCTTTTCCTGTAGATATCAATCTTCTGGCCCCAGATTCATTTCATTATGGTCTGTATGTTTGTTTGCCCAGCACCTGGCTTTTGCATTCATTTGTCCATTTGATCTATGTTTTGGTGAATGGTATTTGTCTTTGTCTAACCCTTTTCCCTTTCCAAGCAGTTTCAAATCTATCCTCCTTTGACACAGTGATGAGTAGGTATTTCCCCATCTATTTTAAAAAAGTTCATTATTGGAAGCTCAAGAGAGCTTAGGGGCTCATATATGTATCTGGGGAGGAAATGAACTCAAGTTTTCCTCCAAGTCCCTGGTTCTCTTGCGTTGTACAGTTGATTCACGTGCAGAGAAGTCACCTAGGGCACCGAGTCAGTGGTTCATAGAGGAGAAGAGAACTCCCCTTCTCGGGATTGGAATGGGGCTCTGGATTAGCCTGACTAGGTATGCGACTCTCATGCAGGTGATAGCACACTCCCACCCCCCTGAGAATGCACACTCTATTTAGTACTTTGACTTGTTGCAATAAGAAATACAAGACTAGGGAAAAGGAAGCACCACTAAACTTGATTTTAACTTCAAACGTCAACCCCTAGACAAGACATTTCTGACTGGGAGCATGTTTGGAGTGATTCTCCCACCTTGCCCAAGTGGGTACACAGATCCAGCCAGCACAAGATGGGTTCTTGTGGCAGCTGAAGTTTCTTTCCTAAGACCTGGCTGGAATGCTCTGGGACCTAGCTGGCTTTAAGCCCTTTTAGGACAGTGCTGAGAAAGTCCTGACAGAGGCTGGTGCAGAGAGGATGCGGCCCTGTGTATCTCACACAGCCGCAGTGCTGTGCTGCCTGTTTCTACCATGTGGTTGGCCGGGCTGCTGCCTGTGTTTGGAGTGTCCCCTAGGGAAGGTTTGTGTGAGAGTCTTGAATGCAGGCATGAGCCGGACTTCCCCCTGCTGCCTATTGAAGTCTGCGGTCCACTCCTTTCACTTGACAATAGTGAGCAGGAGCCCTGGGTCAGTGACTGAAGCAGCCTCATTGAAAGCCAATTCAAAGATGGCGCCGTGGCCTCCTTTCAGGAGCCTCTACCAGTTCTCAAGTGGTGTCTGTTACTCAACGAAATGGGGGCTCCTCAACCCAGCTCACTGCTGGCTCCATTTGTTGAGAACCAATGAGTGTGCACCATGGCCAGACTGAGGTGGCCTTGGGGGTGCCCTGTCCAGATTGGGGTATCTGGGGGGTGTAGAAGAGTAAATACAGGCAGAGTTTGAGGAAGGAATGCTTGCTTGCTGACATGTCCTTGACCTCTGGTGTTTAGGCACGGATATGATGTTCCAGGTCCCCAAATTCTAGGTGAGACTTCAGAAGGCATTTTCTACAATAGAAGCCTTTTCCCTGAGTATGTCAAGATTTGTTTTATCTTTGACAACAAATTGTTTATGAAACTGTGAGCTCATTAGTAGGGAAAAGAGTGAAAGTTCATTAAAGGCTCAGATGCCCCCAGAGTTGAATAGATTGCTGATCCTCACCTTCATTATTACATTGTTGCTGTGGAAAAGTACCTCCAGGATTAAAAAACAAAAAAGGTCAGCTGAATATGAACCTTTACAATATGTGGTTGACAACCTTTGACTTTATGGGTATCAAATTTCAGATCCCCACCCTCCTCCTTTCTTAAGAGAGATAGAACCCCTCTGAGGGAATCACGAGCTAATCAGCACAATGTGGAGTGGGGCTTTGGGTGACCCCAGCAACTAATTGAAAGAGTGCCTGCCCCTCCCCAGCTGGTTCAGGAGTGAGGGTGGGTTACTCACCACTCAAGTGCTGCCTTTCCTAGATACAGCTGTATTTCTGGAGCTCATCCTGGAGGGTGGAGGCTGCTATCATTGTGCCTCTCCCCCATAGACCATAAGGTTGCGGGCTATTAAGTCCACAAGGAGTTGGCTCGGCAGATAAACTTCCATTGTTTCTCTTACCGGCCCCTTGACCTTTCTGTGGCTGATGGAGTTGGGCGGCCTATCTCCTCCTGGAGCCAGCATGGAGGGTGAGCAGGGGTCACTCTCTAAACTCAAGTTTTCCTCTCAGGCTTATCACTGAAGTTTGAAACAGGAAGTGTGGCCACTTGGTTTCTTGCTAGAGATGTCACTGAGGGGCCTGGGGAACAGGTGATCCCCTTAACCTCAGATATCTGATGGGTTTTGCTGGCAAGAGTAGGAGTGGACTTGCATTAGCCACACACACAGAGCAGTGTACTGTCAAAGGAGTGATTTACTCATTGGTAGTGAGAAGGAGAGCCTCTGGGTAGACCAGATGCCCCAAAATATGTATTTTTGTAGGTTGTTGCTGTGAGGGTTGAATGCTAATTGACGCAGCTCAGGTAACATGCTTGGATCAGAAGCTGGGATTGAGAAGAGCTGTGGTAGAATAACAGTCTCCCCAAGTCCACCTCTTCACCCCTGGAAGCTTGCCTCTGCAGCTTTAAGCAGCAAAGGGGCTTTGCAGGTGTAATTAAGTGAAGGATGTTGGGGTGGGGGTGGTCCTAGCTTATCTGGGTGACCCCAGTGTAATCATTAGGGTCCTTAGGAGAGAGAGGCAGGAGGGGGTGAGAAGGAAGATGTGACAACAGGCGCACAGGGGTTGGAGTCTCTCTGAAGAGACAGGAAGGGAATCAAAGCAAGAAATATGGATCCTTTAGGAACTGGGAAAGTCCAGAGTGGATTCTCCCTCCTGAGTCCTCTCAAAGGAAGGCAGCCCTGTCTGCACCTTGATTTTAGCTCATTAGTCCCATTGGGGACTTGTGACCCCTGAACTTTAATATAGTGAATGTTTTAATCCACCGAGTTTGTGGGACTTGTTAGAGCAACAACAGAAAGCAAATATAAAAATTCAGTTAAATTGAGGTATTACATTTGTCCCTGGTGAACTTGGGGGCCATTCCATCTAGAGCTTAGAGCCGGAGGTTGATGTGTTAAAGGTCAGAAAAGCCTCCCGCCCTTCCGCACCCCCGTGTGGTGTGCCTGTCTGGCCACGCAAGGGGAGTCCTTGCCCCTGTGATGTGCCGCCCCTGTCTGGGTCACCAGATGACATCTGTTACCGGCCTGCACTGGACACGGGAGGAGACGCCTAGAGAGCTGTGTGGCTGAGGACCCGCTGGCCCCTGGCCCTGTGGCATCATTCTTTGGGTGGAGAGGCTGGATTCTCTGAATGTCCCATGGAGGGGGGGTCCAGAGGCGCTCTTGGCTGCGATCTGAGCTTATTCTCTGTGCCAGGGAAGGGCTTCTCCTGCCTGCCATTCCAGAGGGATGGCGGGGGTGGGGGGTCTGCCTTGTTACATGGCTGGGGTTGTCTCCCCCATCTGCCTGTATGTGGGGCATCACTGGGGTTCCTGTAGGGTCAGGTGCCATCTGATAGCTTTCCTTTGACCAGCTTCCTCACTGGGTGTTGTAGGCGGGACTCTACCCTCCGCCCTGCCCTTGACCCCGGCCGGCTGCCTCCAGCTGGGTCTTAGGCGCCAGTGGGCTCTCAAGAAGTGTGCTTTCTTTTCCATTGGGCCTGCAAGGCGGGGTCCACTGGTTACCTGTCTCTGTTTGGGACCAGGAACGAGCCCATCACATAGAGGAGCTGAGTTCTGATTCTGTCATTTGAACCCCTGAATCTGGGGACACCCGATATGAGCCCTGACCTTTTATAATAAAAGCCCTGTCCCTTTATTAACAAGTGTCACCATTACACCTCGCCCTGACAGTTTTGAAGCTTTATTTGGCTTTCCTTCACTCGCATGCTCTATGCAAACTTACCTCCTGCTGGACACGAAGGCCACCCTCTCCTTGTGAAGGGCTGCGCTTCCCTGGGGTCTGTCCAGGTCCCAGTGTCTGTCACCGTGGTGCACGGCTCCTCCTCCTGCCTTCCCCTACCAGGTCCTCTTCCACTATCACCCTGTCTCTCACCACTGTGGCCTGTTCTGTAGTGATGCATTTAAGGCTGCAGGCTCTTGTCAGCGTCTCCATTTAATAAATCGGCTGTGGGCCCAGGGAGAGAGGGAGAAGAAATGGTCTGTTGCCGGTAGCACTAGAGCAGTTAGCACTGAAGGCAGGAGCGGTGGTGACAGGGCGGCCAGGAGCCACTGTAAAGGTTCAGCCGTAGAGACTAAAGAAGCCAAACAGGAAGTCCTCACCCCCTCTCACGTGCTGGGTCTCTGCCTGAGCGTGACTCAGGTGCCCCTCCACGCTGCATTCGCCTCCTGCTGTCACTGGGGGTGCAGTTTCCTTGGCTCCCGGAAAATCAGGGCGGGCAGGGCAGTGCAGGAACCTGCTTCTGCAGAGATGCCTGGCGAGGCCAGAGGATGGGCCTACGAGGAAGGTGGCGCCGCTCTAGGCCGCAGTGGAGTGTGACAGCCACCCCAGAGCCACCCCTTTCCTCCCGCCCCTCTTCTCCCTGGGTGGCCAGAACCAAACCGTGTGCCATGTCACAGGGTCAGAGCATGAGGGTCTTGGGACTGGACACAAGACTTGGGGAAGCAGAGCTGCTGCGTCTCCATAGCCACGGTTTCAGGGAGACCAGGCAAGCTCTTGGCGGTTTTCCCCTGCGAGCCTTCTCCATTCCACAGCAAAGAGAAGCCACCGCCCTGAGAAGGGGCAGCGGCACAAGCTTTCCAGTTGCAGGGGCGATGGGGGAGGGTTGGGCCTGGGTTGAATTTTAGCTGTCATGCTAACTCCAAACTCTGGGAAGAAGTTTTTAATCTCGGGCTTCAGTATTTTCATGTGAGCAGTGAGGTCATGATGCTGACTTTATGGAATTATTTCAAGTTTAAAAGGGATGACACGTAAAGTGCCAGGCAACTGTTGATGTTGCTTTGGACTGGAGATGCATTTGAAAGGGTGTCCCGGCTGCGCAAGGTCAAGGAGCATTAGCAGAACACCTGTTCATTCATTTCTGAAAGTGGGTGAATAATTGTGGTGGTAACTGTATAGTAAACCTCTTTGATAATTGTATAGTAAACCTCTTTGGAAACATTGAGGCATTGTCCTGGTAAAGCAACATTTGTCTCATTAACCAGTTTCCTGACCTTTAAATAATTACAAGAACAGGTAGCTCTGGGACCTGGTCCTGGCTAAGTGCTCAGAACTGGTGGCACCAGGATGATACTCCAGGGACAGTGGCCCACACGCTCATATTTTAAAATTAGAATTTACTGCAAAAGTTCAAGGAATAATGTCCCTAACTCCTAATGTGCTCATCACTCAGATTTAACACATAATTTTTCATATTTATTTCAGATTAATAAAATGAGAAGTTACAAGGGTAGTTGAGGGTGTCCTGACTGATTGTACCCACAGAGGTTTCCAGACGAGCTCTGACTGCCCCAGTTTGGGTGGCATGCCCCCTTATACCAATTCTGGGGGTGGGGTGGGGGTGTTAACATTCTCTTTGACTGAGCCAGGCTCACGTGCCCAGGGAAGGGGCACAGTGGGAGCAGCCCCATCCCAACATGGGATCGAGAATGGGGAGGGGCAGGTCCCCAGAAAGGTGAGTTGGATTCTAGTAAGAGGGATGTTAGCAGCAGAAACACAGCTGGCCTTGCACCTGTGCAGCCGACAGGGGAAACAGTGGCAGGTGCAGAATTTTTATATATAGAGTTTGGTGGTTTTGTGGGCTAGGGACTCTGGAGGTGTTTGTCTCGAGTCTGCACCAGCAAAGCATGCCCTGGTTTTTTTTTTTTTGTTTCATTGAATTGTATGTTTATTTCGGATAGTGTGTCAGGTAGGATTAGTTTAGCTTGCATACAACAGAAAACCCAGACAACAGGGACTCATGTACGAGTTTTCTTTTTTCTGACAACACGCTGGAAGTGGTCCAGGCCAGGGCTCGTGTGACGGTGTCACGCTGGCTGGGACTCACGCTGCTTTTTTCTTTTTGTTCTTCCATCCACAGCATATGGCCTTTTAATCTCCATGATTGCTCATGGCCCCTAGGTGATGGCTGGTGCTCCAGCCACACTGCTGTATTTTAGGCAGGGAGATGCAGAGAGTGGGGAAATGCAGAGCGTGCATTTCACAACTGAGTTCTATCAGGATTTAAAGCTTCAAGGATAGTGTGTTTCCTTTGAGGAGCTTGTCAGGACCCTCCCTGCCTCCCTCAAATGACTTTTTTTTTTTTTTAAATATTCAAGATGTCAAAATTTCATTTTTTTTTTTTACCTTTTTATTGTATTTGTTTTGTTCTGACATCCTGTAGTCCCCATACCTCTCCCACCACCGTATCACCTGTGACCCATCCCTCCCGTTTTGCCCCCGCCCCTTCTTTCCTGCATGCCTCAGATCCGTGGTCAGCTATGGTCAGCTTGCTTGTTTTGACTTTCAGATGACTTCTTACAGCTCTTGGGGCCACCACTGAATGCAAGGAAAGCTGGCAAATGTGGTTGTTTCATTGGTACAAGAGGACTTGTACATCCCTCTGACTTTGGGGAGGGCGACTGATGGAAATTGTGCCAGAGGGGTTGTGACTGTGCCCCGAGCCAGCCTTGAGTGCCATCACCCCTGGGAAATCTTCACCAAAGGTACATGGCCATTGCAGGAAGCACCTCTACTCTCTGGTTCTAGAAGTGACCATGACTCTCTGCAGATCTCCATAAGGGAGAACATTTTATTTGCTCAACCTGATTTTTATCTCCCGCAAGATGCTTTCCTCTTGTAAATCACTGGAGAAGCAATTGCCTGGAAATACCAAGTATCGATTCATGATTTTTGTTCATTTCCTTTTTATTGTTTGCTGGAAACAACAACCCAGAAACAGAACAGGAGCACTTGAGTGCTGCAGACCTCCTGGCAGGCTGAGGCCAGACGTGTATTTATCCTTGTCGCTGTTACTTTTTAGGGCCATCCCGGCTTTGTGATTATCTTTGTGCAGTTTGTCAATCAGCGTCTCCTTTGGCGTCAGCTCCTCTCCTTCCTGGAAGCTGACAGGTGGCTTGTTTTGTTAAATGCCACTTTGGTTCTGAAAACTGCTCTGCTTTAAGTTCCTAATTACAGCTTTCATAAGGCAACTGGTCATTTTACTTTGCTTGAGTGGGTAATGATGGCTTGTGCCTCGGCTGAGAGTGACTTGTCTAAATGTTTTCTTTTTTCTTGGATCGAAAGGAAAAATAGGCATCCGATAAAGAGATAAGCCAATCTTCGTGTTTCGCTCGTCGATGGCCTCAATCTCAGCCTCTGCAGTCAGAAATACACTCCATCCTCACCCCTCTCTGTGGAAAGGCCTTCTGTTCTGTCTAGAATCTTCCTTCTCCCCACACCCTCTGGTCAGACATCACTGCTTCAGGACGCCCCCTGTGATTCCCCCACATCACCACCCCCGTCAGTCACTCCCAGGTCTATGGTATTGCCGCAGTATTTGAACTTTCAAAGTATTTCTTCCTTTCTTGGGTGACACTCAATCAACACTGGCCAGGGTGTGAACTCTGTGAGAGTGGGGCTACCTTGGTTTTGATGCAGTTGTGCTCTTGGCCTCTAAAACATCCTGTCCCCTGGATCACTAGCTGTTTGATGAGTGACTGAGTGAAGGCAGGGATGAGTTGGTTGAGTACCTTGTGATAATAATAGCAAGCGTTGATTGAGGGGCATGTGCTACCTGCTCGACAGGCTGCCTTCCTGGGAGCACGCCCCTAGCATTGCCACACGTAGGCAGGGACACCAAACCCTAGGCAGCCCAGAGGGTAGAGTAGGGCCAGCCTGCGCGGGTTGAAGTCCTGGCCGCATGCTGTGTTAGATAACCATCGTCATCACTGTCGCCCAGCGCTTCGCCCAGAGCACACAGCTGGGAGTGGGAGTGGGGGCTGAACCCATGATGCCCTGCCACAGGAGTGAATGACACCCCCCGACCCCTGGAGCTCACCTGCTGCGGTGGCTGGGCCAGGGTGGAGACGGGGCTCCGGGGCGCCCTCTCCCATCCCGTTTCCAGGCTTTCCAGCCCTAGCTCTCCTGGCAGCCACACCAGTGAGCAGAGCAGGCCAGTCCATGGACATGAGTCCTGTGCTGTCCTTCTTTGGGGGCTGTAACCCCAGATTCAGCTGCCAGGCTCCTTGTTACCCTGCCACTTGTTTCTGACTCTTTCGTCATGATTTCACATTTTTAGAACCCAGCCCCTCCAACGCCCTCCTTCTCCAGGTGGAGCCAATTATGCTGGGCTTAGCTCTACCTTTAATTACCTTTGCCTTCACCTGCCTCTGGTGTGTCTCATTATGTTGCCATTAGCAGCAGTCCCGGTGCTTGCAGTTTGGAGGCCCGGTGTCTGTGGTCTTGACTTCCCTCTGAGAAACATGGATGGTTTGGAATAGACAGTAAACAAACATGCGCCCGTGGGCCCGAGCAGCCTGCTGAACTCACCGTGGCTTGCCTTAAAATTGTTTTTCAGTAGCTTAATTGTTGAAAAACAATTGTTTTTCTTTCTTGCTAAAACACAAAACCACACTCACTCTAAAGAATTTTAATAGGTAGCAAGAGACAAATAAAAAGGAGAAGGAGAAAATAAAAATCATTTTCAAACCCTTAACACAGGAGTGGTTGGGGATGCACTCTCCAGAGGGGGGGTGGCGCTCTGCTCGCGAGCGTGCTCTGGGTAAACCTGCGCGAGGAGCCTGGAGAGCCCCCCTGACTGCATGTGACTTCCTGGGCTAAGAGGAACGCTGGTGGCATGAAGGGACAGCCACAGGTGCCTGATGGGATGTTAACAGGAAAATCCAGCAGTGGTACAGCGTGAGTAGAAATTATGTCCAGTGACTATCAGCAGCTGGTCATCTGAAAGGCATGCAAGGTCAAAGGACAGTGGCTGGTAGAGGACGGGTCACTGCTGTGAGTTCTTTATCTGTGTGCACAAAATCACAAAGCCACTCAGACTCAGCAAACAAAAACAATGGAAGCAAACAGGGGAAACAGAGTTAGTAAGGCCACAGGTGGCTGGTTCACCCCGTTAGTGTCCAGGGCTCAGAAGTCCCAAACAAAAGATTGCTCATCTAAGATGGCGCCGTCCTGCCCACAAGGACCTGGAGCGCGTGGCAGCAGGCAGGCAGGGGCGAGGGTCCAACTCACCACAGCGGAGGCGCTCACAGGCTGGGCGCAGAGACGCCGCCGCAGAGCCCCGGCCACAGGCTGAAGGTCGGGGTGGACAGCAGCGGGCGCAGCAGCAGCGGAGGTGGTGCTGACAGTCGTGAGTGGTTAACAGCTCTTAGAGGTTACCTGGACACTGAGCGCTGGTCACTCACCAACTGTGCTGGGCAGCACTGGCCAGTAGTGCCAGCCACCAGCATCACAGCTCTTTGTGAGTTGTTGGCCCTCACCAACAACAAACAGCTCTTGAGACACCCAGTCTAGGGCCTTTGGTGCTCTTTTCGGGTGAGGTCAGAGGCAGGGCTGCAGGGCGGCGGCCCCTGGCCTCTGCAAAGCTCTTAGGCTTCTTGGCTTCGCTTTTCTGCTTCCCTTCCTTCCTCGGAGGAAAGTCCTTCTTTCTTCTTTTGAGGCCAGGAACAGAGTCCGCCAGAGCGTGTGTCCCCAGCTGCAAGGTCCAAGTCATGACCGGGCTTGGGCTGGGGAGGGGAGAATAAAATTAATTTTTGTGGATTCCCGTGACTTGTTATTATTCTTTCCACCTTTTTGGGACAATTTCTAGCTGTGTGACAGCTGTTATTTGCTATGATAAACAATACTGGCTAAATGTATTAGAGAATTGATTTCAGGAGAGCCATCACTGGAGAGCTTGTATTTTTACTTTTTTTAATAATTGGATTTTTTGAATTTAAAAAATGAGTTATGTATGCTCTTTCTAGCAAGCAGGACAGTACAGAGATGGGTGGAGTTGATCCCCTTCCCGCAGTGTGCCCACCTGAGGCAGCCAGAGTTCATCGGCGGACATGAGCTTGCACAGATCTGACCTCCCCAGTCATGTATGTTACTGTTCTGCCTGCTCCTTTTTTCCAAAAGCGAGGCCGAGGCCATGGCACACTTCTGCACCCCCTTGCTTTGTGCGTGAAGCCGCACTGGAGGCCAACCATGCCCACTGCGCTTCTCCACACGGCGCAGGGGTGAGCAGCCGCACAGAGAGCGCGTGACCTGAAAACCTGAAGCCGTGTGCTGTCTGACCCTTCAAAGTAAACGTCTGCGGACCCTGACCCGCTTTGTCCTCGGGTCACCCCATGTCACTGAGCAGTAGCGTGTCTCCCCCGGGTCAGCAGGGACAGCCCTAAGCCCTTCCCTCCCTGGCCTTTCACTTGAGCCCCGCACGTGGCTGCTTCAGGGAAAGGCCATTTCCCTGGAGATGGCATTTAGGGGCTAGCCCCGCATCACCCCCACAAACAGAATGCCCGCGGCCTGCGTGCACATGTCCCTGCATCCGGGCTTCCTTGTGGCGGGAAAGGCTCCCGGAGCGCAGTCCCGGGGGACGCTGCGTGCGCTGGGCGCCCTTCAGTCCTGCAGTCGAATGTCCTCTCTGACCGACATCTTTTCCTGGATCTCACATCTTTCATGAAAGTGGTTTTTAATCCTTTTTGACTGTTGCTTTTGGTAAGAAACACGCTTTTGGGTGACCTCTCATGCTCGTGGCGACCAGCACTTGGCTGTCCCGGACAGCCCCCACGCCCCGCGCAGGGCAGCCTCACGTGTCACCCCCCGCCCCGCCGCGGGTCAGCAAGCAGCATTCGCGACTCCTGGGATTCTTTTCTCACCTCACTCAATTTTGAGAAACAGCGTTTCATAGAAAGGGTCGGATTTGGGGATCTTGTGATCTAGTTCAGAAGCTGGATGTTTATCTGGGGGTCAAGGCCTTCCTCCATCTTTCCCTTTCTCATTTAAGGTGTAGCCATTATTCCTCCTGTGGAAAATTCATACATATTTTAATACATACTATTTTAATAGTTTCAAGGGGTGACACATACCGCTTTTCTTCGCAGATGGGAACTGTCCTTCAGTTTCCATGTTTCCCCCAAGAGCGCAGACTTCGGGGCTTGGCCACCACGTGCTTGGGACAGGTCTGTGAGCCATGCCGCCTCTCGGGGTTGTCCTCTTTTGCATCTGAGCCAATCACTCATCCATCAGATTGGATCACACCCTGCCCCCAGCATACACATCACTCATGTGTCGCTCACCCCTGTCCAGCTCCCACTTTGTCCCCTCTTGACTATGTTGCTGGCGTTGGCCTAACACAGCCATGAGAACTGTGACTCTGTTATTCCTTCAGGGTCCTGCCACTTTATTTTTGACTGATTTTAGTAATAGGATTCTTTCCTCCTCCCCTTGGCAAAGATAGAAACTAGCTGCAACGACAAGAAAGAGTATTATCTTATAGAAACAAGAAACTTGTGGTGCAGGTATGGCTGGATCCAGGTGCACAGTTTAAGAGGAAGAGCTCTCTCTCCGCCCCTGGGTTCTGCTTCCACTGTAGGTTTGTTTCATTCTCAGGTGGGTTTTGTTTCCTGGAGGGAGGAAGAGGCTTTGTGTGAGAGACAGGTTTTCTCCTCAGGCTGTGGGCAGCTGGTGCGGTATTTCAAGGGGGGAGTGACATGAGCCAGTTTGCAGGTTTCCTCCTCTCACATGAAGATCTGCCCGTGTCGAGTTGTCGAGTTGTTTCTCTGTGGGTCTAGAACTGGGTTCTGCCTTTAAAGGGCTAGTTACTTTTAGGCACCAAAAATATTTTTCTTTTCTTTTTTTCTTTAAAAAAAAAATTCTGACATTGTTTGAATTTAATGATTCATATTACGAATTATTCATGAAAATGATCTTTTAAGCGTCTTATAATAGCTGAAATTATCCTTCATTAGATACTGACAGTTCCTGTGATGGGTGTAATTATAAAAAAAATATTCTTAGGCTGCCTATATTCTGCAGTGTTAAAATTACGCAAATGAGCAAGGGATAAGAATAGAAGCTGAGTAGGATGGTCAGATCTTATGGGAGGAGGGAGTGGTGGCATCGCACATTTTCTAAAAATGAATAAATATGTGCCGTACACATTAAGTACGTTTTTATTACAGTCTGCCTCAATGCTCACCCTCTCTTCATTGGCAAGGGAGGGAATTAATTTTAGCACCCTGAATTGTTAGTAGCTCTTGCCCATCTATGAATTGCATGAAGGAGAATTTTTCCCCCCTTTCCTTCTTCATTCCACTCAGCATTTTCTGCCAGGCGCACTGTAGTAATCTGCGAAACTTCCCAAGAATGGCAAGCTCATCGGGGCGCTGAGCAGGGAGGAGAGAGCTTGGAGGGCGGAGGCAGCTCCTTAGGGGGCTCTCCGTGTCATGGAGCCTGTGAGGTCAGGACTCCCCTTGGTCATGTCCCCAGGATGGCCGGGTGGGACCTTCCTGGCTCATCTCCCACTTCTTGGGACTCACCGTGGCAAGTTTGGGGGCGGGGGGGAAACGCTGGGAGGAGTAGAGCTGAACAGCCCATTCATTGCGCTTTTTGTGAGTCATGGTGTCCAGGGCCTCGTGAGGCCTGGCCCTGCTGCCTTGCCAGGCCCTCTGCTGCTACGCCCCCACCTACCTCTTCCTCAGGGCGTTACGGAAACCCCCAAGAGAGCCTGCCCATAGGGCTGCCAAGCCGCTGGAGTGAGCTCTCTTGGAACTGGACCAGTCAGCAAGATGTTCGGTGGCGAGGCTGATTTAGAAAGACTCGAAAGGCTGACATTTATTTGGACCCGTGCCGTGTCGGGCTCTGTTCAGCTGTCCAGTGACTCACTCCAGCCCCACACAGCCCACGTGGTAGGTGCCATCCCGATCTTCATTCTGCACACGTGACAGAGAGCTTAAGTCTCCTGCTCGAGATCACACTGCAAATTAGAAGGGGAAGTGAGGCTGGTGAGTTTCCATAGACCGGGGCTGGGGCCCTGGGAGAAACCCTGACCTGCTCATCCAGGCCGTTCTCAAACCAGCTGGATTTTTTCATGTAGGCCTGAGTCAGGCCCCTCTTTTTCCTGTGACCACTTGTGATTTCATCCTGTTTCCCTGGGCTCGGGCGCCCGTCGTGCTGCCTGCATTTGGGTCCAAATCTGTCCACTCCCGGTGCTGTGTGCAGCGGGCACGGTTTGGCTCCTCCCTGCTGGTGCCCAGCAGCCCTCCGGAGTGTTGGGTTTTCTTCCAAAATCTGCATCCACTGCATTATGCCTTCAAATAACAAGAAGTGGAGTTTATTCCTATTATGTCTTGGAGAGCTGGGGTTGGCAAACATTTCCTGGAAGGGCCCTGGAGTGTTTTACACATTGTGCACGGTCTGTTTGTCTTCCTCCTCCTCCTCTTCCTCCTTGACCTTTCTCCTGCTCTCCCTCTTCCTCCTCCTCCAAGGTACAGTTTTTACAATAACAGACAAAGGCTGCATTTTCCCCATGGGGTATAGTTGGCCAGCGCTGGTCACAGCGTTTTTGGGTCTCGAACCATTTCGTCCCCCTGCCATCATGGGCCTGACTTCTGGGGCCGGCTGTCTTCCCGCAGGCAGGGTGCCTGCGTGGTCCCCAGAAGCCCTGGGCCTCCTTGCCTGGAGGTACCCTGGCCTGTTCTCACTCTGCTCCCTCCACACTGGCGCCTCGGACATTTTTCAAGGTTGTGGAGTAAGTGGTGTTAAGAGCGGAGGCGCTTCGAGCTTTCCTTTCTATAGTTTCTGCAGTGGACAGACACGACTTCTGTCAGGAAAGGTCCAACTGATGCACCTGATGAGCCATGGGCCGGGCGTCTGCGCAGGCACGCCCTGAGGGAGCTTCTCCCTGAGCCAGGCCAAGGGCTCAGCTGCTCTGCCTGTGGGCCGATGCTCTGCTTTGCAGAGGGTTGTCTTCTTGTCGCTCCATTAATGGCCTTTTGAGGTGACCAGTGTTGATAGTCCTCTCCTCCCTTTGCAAATGAGAGACCGAGGTCTCACGCAGGACTCTGTATCTAGCAGGTCCAGAGCTGGAAGCTGAGGTTGTCTTTGGATTCCAGGTCTGGGGCTCCAGCTGTGCCTCTCTTAGACATGAGTCATTCTGGATGCTGCTTCTCAGGGCAGCTTGAGAGGAGGGTTTCTGGAGCCAGACATGAAAGGGTGAACCCAGCCTCCTGCTGTGCAGCCGTGTGATGCTGGGCAAGTGGCCGCCCTGCCTGGACCCCAGCTTGCTTATGTGGAAACTCAACACGGTGATCATGCCGCCCCATGGGGCTGTTACGACTGCAGAATGAAATCCGGAGTAGGGGTAGCATTCAGGGGAGATGTCAGTATCACTGCTGCTTCTGCGTGGGCATTTTATTTTTAATTGTAGTCAAATGCATGTCACAGAATTTACCATCATAACCAGTTTTAAGCGCATCCTTGGGTTGTATTAAACCCATTCGTGCTGTGGTGTGGTCAGTCTCCAGAACTCCTTTCCTCTGTCTCCCAGGCATCTTTGCTGCATGGCTCTGGGTGTGTCATAAAGCTGGCAGTGGCCATCTGGGTCAGCTCGGGGGCAGGATGCTGGGTAGAGGCGACAGGGAGAGTTCACTGCTCCCCTGAATTGCGAGCTCCCTGAATGAGGCGCTCACTTGGGGCTCTGGCCAGATCTCACAAGCCCGGATGAGTCTTCTTAGTTGTGAATAGAGCCAGCTTTCCTCGAGCTATTAAAAATTACACTGATTTCAGCACCCAGCCCGCATTTACTTTGCCGTCCTTATTGTAGTTAACTCTACAGTAATGTGCTGCTGGAGTTAATGAAAAGGCCCTCCTGCCTTTTAACTCACCCTGGTTAGACGGATGAAGCAATCATGTGCCGTGTTCCACACTGGGAGAGCAGCCAGCGCCCAGCCATCTCCCGGCGCTCTAGTGAGCGGCGCATCGCCCGAGGTGTGGAATCCCTCGCATGCCAATGACTCTGGCTGCCCCACTCCTTCCTGACAATTAATCCTGGTGATGATTAATCTTTTTGCTCTCACATTATCTAAAAAACAGTCTTGTTCAACATTCTGGAGACTTCAAAAGTGCTGGATGTGTTCAATGTTAATATGCAACTATTCAGAAAGGTACAGAATAAACTGAATTAATATTGCCTGGGAGTTGGGGATGCTGAAAGCAGCAGAGGCCCACAAGTGAGGTGTGTGCTGGTGGGAAGCATGAATCACCTCCCCGCAACAGGAGAAAGTGCTCATGATTTTTTAATGGCCGCCTGAAAATGAGTGTGCGGTATTAAGGTAAACTCTTTAAAAATTAAGGCTTTTGTAATTCTGTAAGTTTAAAAGGGAGGAAGGGGGGGAAAGGGTGGGTGGACTGCCAGGTGTGTAGGAGGAGGCTCTTGAGGCTGATGGGCCTGCATGGGTTGCGGGGTCTCTGGTTCTTTTAGGAAGGGGCCTCTGCTTTCCCGGGAAGCCGGGTGCCGCGGAGAGAGCCTTCAGATCTTAGGGACATTTATTTAATACCGAGCCCACAGACCTGCTGCTTCCATCTGCAGGCAGTAGGATCTGGCTACGGCCCTTGATGCAGAGCTGGCTTGGATCTGTCTTGGGAGGGGAATGTGGACTCGAGTTCGTGCTTTAACCATTCCCAAGTGAGTTCCACACACATTCTAGCCGGGGACCCTGTGCTTGACGTTTCCATAGTCAGATGGAGGACAGATACTGACATTCACTGTACTATTCCTCCCCTGTGCCTGCAGCAGGCATTACTAATCAAACCAGATACTTTTTCCTATGAGCCCCCAAACTTAATAATCTTTCTCAACAATCTTTCTCCTGGTAGCCACTTCCAAATAATCAAGCCCAGCCGCCTTAACCCACCTCTTCCACATTCCACAGTTATCTCTTCCCTAGAGGGCACCAACACCCAGTCCCCCTTCTTGTACTCTGCCCTCTGTTTCCCCAAAATCCACAACATAGAAGCATCTTGTAAGGGCAGGAATGAACACAGTGCAGGTTTTCTGATCCCATGCAGACCGGGTAAAGGAGGAGTCAGAGTCTTCAGTGGTTTTGCCGGCTTTTATTGGGATTACCAGGTACACGGCAGGCAGGGGTGCTGGGGGGCCGGGAGGCTGACAGTCCTCCCAGACCCCAGCAAATCCTCACTCTCTCTGGGCTCTCTGGCGTTCTCTGCTTCTGCTTCTGCTTCTTTTCGTTCTCGGCTTCTTGGCTTCTGCTGGCATCCCTGTGATGCCGCCCTTAAAAGCACAGTCTTAGCCCAGGTGAATCCCATCTGCCTATGCCCACACCCTATTCCAGGTGCCCGCCATCAGGCATGCATTCAGGACAAGGATCCATCATCTATCCTGATGGCAGGAGGGCAGAAAATCCTAACATTTTCTTTACCCTACAATCTTTAGTGCCTTCCATTGCCATTAAAATTAAATCCATATTGCTTACCATGACTTGCAAGGCCCTGTCTGCCTCAAGCCAAATCTGAATTAATACCTGCTTTTGTAAATAAAGTTTTATTGGCACACAGCCAGTAACGTTGACATAACATCTACAACTTGAGGGCCCTAATTTTCACACACCCCTTCTAAGGTGTTAAAGTTAAAACCCAAAATGCTTTAAAATTCAGATTCCTTTGTTGTCCGAATTTGTTAGCAAGGTGCCTTGAAAGATGGCTTGGAAGCTGTTCTTTGGACTTGGGAACTGGTACTTAAACTGGGAAGCGTCATTGTTTTTGTCTTCCTGTTCGGGCAAAGAGTCAAGCAGTGATTTATCAGTTACAAAAATAGTTTTTATTTTTCAAATAAGCAATCACGTTCTCTTCATTAGTAACCCATCTGCTGGGGCCTCTGCAGTTCTGAGGAAACAGTCCTTGGTAAGCACAGTAGCAGGATTGCGTGGTCCAGACTAACCCTGCTTGTTTCGTGAGCACCCTTTATTGGAAGGGCGCTGTGCTGCAGACAGACCTGTCCTCTGGCCAACAGGCTGGGGCCCATCAGCTGGAGTGGGAAGGCTGGCTACTTAGGCAGAGCAAACAACACTGTGTGTGGGCCAGTGTCAGCACTGGATTTTGGTCAGTGAGATACTGGTAGTCCTTACAATGCCCCCAGACACTTACCTTTGAGTTAGGTGGGGAAAAAAGCACAAAACCAAATCCAAAGTGACAATTACTAACATTCTATCGCTACAAATGATTTGGCCTGTGAGTAATAGTCCTACCTTTGAAGAGTTTATTTTCCTTGTAACAAGTTTAACTGTTAAACTTGTTAACAGTGTAACAAGGTTAAACTGGCTGATGAGAAAGCTGGGGCCTGTGTTGGTCAACTAGGGTGCACTGGTCTCTGTTTGGGGCGCCAGAGCTTGGACCTTCTACCACACCATGTCGGTTCTTTAGGGAAAATATGGAGGAAAAAACCAAAACAACAAACAAAAAGAGAGAGAGAGAGAAAATAAGGACAAAACAGGTCTTTCCCTTTGCAGGCACTTTTTATTACTATTATTACACTCATGCTGTGCGTGCAATTTTGTATCTTGCTTCTTCTATTAATAGTCTGTCTCCAGACCTTTGCCATCATTATAGAGACCTCTTCCTCCAGCTGTAATGACTGCACTTCATTATGTATAGAGGCCAGGCGAGAGTTTATTTAGCCCATTTCCTATGGTTGGACTTTTTTTTTTTTTTTTTAAAGATTTATCTTTATTTATTTATACAAGCACTGGGTACAGTTAGAAGCACGGGAGGGTGAGAGAATTCACCAGAGCCAGAGCAGGGAGCAGAGCAGGCAGAAGGACCGAAGTACACTGCTGAGGGGAGCAGCGGGCGGCAGGAGAGGTCTGCGCGCCATGTGGGACCCTCCTCCAGTGGCCTGGGAGCAGCCGGGGATGGAACCAGCGCTGCAGAGGCCGCGGGCAGCTTCGCAACCCAGCGCTCAACCACTGTGCCACCGGGGAGGCCCTGGTTGGACTTTTTAATTGTTATTTTGAGAAAAATGCTGCAGGGAATGTCCTTTGTATCTAGAAAATCCCCACTTTCCAGTTCCTCTGGGGGATGTGGCTCCATAGAGTAGCGGGGTGAAGGGCTGTGTCCCCTGACATGTGCCATGGGTTTCCATGTTGCTGCCCAGAGGCTTGTGTCCGTTTGAAAGAGTCACCCCTCGCTTCAGCTTGGATGGACTTTTACCAATAAACCCCAGGATGCAAAAATCTCACTGGTTCTATTTGTATTTCCTGAGTTGCTAAGGAGATGGGCTATTTTTTTTCTGTATTTATAAGTTGAATTTCCTTGGGTGACTTAGCGCATTTGGGGGGCATATCTGTTTGAAGAATTTTTCCCGTGGATTCTAAAGAGGGGCGGCTTCCATGAAGATGTGGGCTCCTCGTCGGGCTGGACTTGTGGTTGTGGTGTTGGGACTTGCCCCTGCCTCAGGTGTCAGCAGCTGGCTGGTCAAGGCGCTGTGACAGTGGGTATTTTGAGGATGAAACTTCCAGCCTCTGAGGCTGATTTACAGTCCCAGATAGGAAAAAAAACCCGTCTGCTTGGGGCTGCTTTCTTAGGGGGGAATTTCTTCCCTGCTGGCTGGGGTTTGAAGCTGGAATCCTGGGCTGACTTTTCTGCAGAGCAATAGAGCAGCTCTGCTTTCCCGTCTCCTCGGGAGCCTGAGGTGTCAGGAAACTTGGCCACTAGGCCAGTGTGTTTCACCTCAAGTTCCAGGCCCTTGATGACAGGTCACGTGACCAGCCGACTCCTGCAGAAATGGGGTGGGGGTAGAGTGGGGTGTTAAGCCAGCCTGGGCTGGGGGTGGGGGGCGGTGTTCTGGTGAGTTCTTGCTGCATGTCCGGCCCTTGGGGACAATGAAGAGAGGCTGTGGCCCGGGCCTGGCGCACCCTCCCCGGAGCCACCAGTTGCTGGACGTTGGGCTCTTTCCACTTTTCGGCCACCACACAATGGGCTGTGGACACTCCTGTGCCAGGCCTGTGCAGGTATTTCCTGCCTCCTGGGTGTGCACCTGAGGGCTGCCTGCTGTGCCTGCGGGAAACACTGTAACTTTTGGGGGATCTTCTGTTCTGTTTTCCAGAGTGTGGGCGCCTGCACCAGCAGTGAGTGGGTCCAGTTATTCCACAGCCTCACCTCCACTTCCTGCCACCCGGCCTCTTGCGTACAGGCGGCCGGGTGGGTATGACGTGCCGGCTCCTTGAGGGTCAGACTGGCATCTCCCCGTGGCTCATGATGCCGAGTGTCTCTGTGTGACTGTGTGTCTTCTTCTGGAAACATCTCTTCAGATCCTTTGCCTGTTGACGCTGGTTGTCTTTATCATTGAGTTGGCAGAGTTATTTGTATGTTATGGACACTGGGCCCTCCGGCAGATATTTTCTTCACTCTGTGTGTTGCCTTTTCATTTTCTCGACTATGCCCTTGTGTCCTTGAAGCACAGCTGTGTTTCCTTTTGATGACGCCCCCTCATCTGTTTTTCCCTCTGCCCCTTGTACTTTTGACGTCATTACCTCTGTTTGACAGAAACTTTGATTTTTAAAGCAATTCATCTTATGCTGTGAGATGATATGGTATTTAGAGATGAAGCCCCCCTCTGGCTTTGGTCTAGTAATTTTGGGGTCCTCTGGAGTGGAGAGCTGTTCATTCTCTCTGTGCAGGCTTTATACACCTGGGACTGGGCAGCAGCACTGGGCCTGCTCCCTGTCGAGCTCATGGTGGGTGCTCAGGGATACCGCTGTGGGGTGTGGACACCGGCCTGTCCCCTCCAGGACCCCCCTACACGCGACACACCTGCTGTGGGTCTGTTCTGTTTCCCTTCCCTTCCCTTCCTCCAAGTGCCTGTGCATGTCTCTCTCCCCCTTCTGCCTGCCCCTCAGCCTCTGGCTTCTCTGTTGTTTTGCTCTCTGTCCCTCTGGCTTCCTCTCTGTTTCTCTGACAATCTCTCCCTCTCCCGCTGTCTTTCTGTCTGATGCTGTCTCACTTTTCACATTTTTTCCTCAATGGTTTACCCCCAGACATGATCTCCTTTTGTTCTTGCCTTTCTCTCTGACTGTGCTGATATGCTGAAGGGAGTTTCACATAAGCTGATGGTCGCCCAGAAGGGACGGGCCAGAGTTGGCAGTGGTCACAGGAACCCCTGGCAGCTGGTGTCCACCGGCCTGTCCCAGGCCTGTGGGACTGGTTAGGGGGCTACAATGATGGTCTCTACATTCTGGGGTTCATGTCTAACAGGTCTGGTGGGAGCCATGCAGGCCGGCTTCCCCGGGTGCTGCTGCTGGAGCTTCATTAGGGGACCCGCCAGTCCTGCCTCTCCCTCTCCCACTGCTGCGTCCCATGTTGATGTATTTTCATCTGCGCGACGTCGAGATAGTCTTCAGGGTTCCTGCTTTCTGATTCAGGGGCAAGACTCAAAATAACACAGAGGAAAGCAATGGAAAAAACCTCTAGGTAAAAAAGCCCGGCACTCCATACTTCTTTTACTGAAAGGAAAATTAATAAGTGTTTTGAACAGAAAACTTAACCACAATAAAAGGTGGATGAAAACATAGGTTGTAAATTTGATCTGTGTGTTTGGAGTGTACATTCTGATTTATAATTGCAGGTCTTTTTGGCAGTGTCTAGAAGCCTCAGGGAACCGAATAGTAACAGGTAGGGATTCAGGAATAAATAACAATTTAGGGGTGATTGGAAGAGTACAATTTTCTCTTTCTGCAGGACTTGTTTCTGCCCGGGGTGGGGGTTGATTGTGACTTCAAATCTGGTCTCCCTCTCTATATGTGCTGCCTCTAGTTGCACAGATAACCCAGACCTGCTTTGCATATTTATTTCCCAATACTATAGGCTTTGATTTTATAGCTCTGGTTTCCCTACATCAATCTGACACAAATCTCATTAAATAAACGTCCATCAACTGTGTTCCAACAGTTGCTACCTCCGGTTGGTTGAACCAGCGGACGAGCTTGGCAGAAGGAGGCAGCCTTGGCCTTTGAGGGCTTATCTTGAAAGGCTTCACTTGCAGGCAGGTCTGTGTCCTAAGTGTGAAGTGAGCGACAGGATTGGGGGACGGTGCTCAGAGCTTTCTGGGAAGCCCCATCTCACCACTGCTTCCGCCTCTCTGGCGGGACTGCTTCGGTGGCACCACTTGCTTGTGGTGGAGTCATGAAGTGTGGCCTTTAGATGTGGGGGCTTTGAAATACAACCGTGCTTCTGCCACGCAGCAAGGGAGGAGGGGAGAAGGCCGGGCAGGGCCCCGTTGCCCTGTGGAGATAGTGCTAGCAGTAGGCGAGGTTCGGAAGTGGCCAGGTCCTGCCTGCCTGTGGCTTCAGGGCATTTCATGGGGACGAGCTTCGATCCTGGGAATTCAGGTCTGTCTGCTTTGGTGCATGATTATCAGAGAATCCAAATCATGGAAGCCCACCAGGAGTTGAGGACACCCTCCCCAATTGTTTGCTCTCCAGCTGCTTTCCAACCCAAGGGGAGGACGCAGAGCTGAGGTGAAGCACGTGGCTATGAAGCCGGAGGGTGGTGGCGGGCCTGGGTACTGCCAGGGCTCTTTCGGTTGGGGTGGATTCAAGGAGACGTACAACAGGCTCCTCCAAGGAGGCAGGAAGCGCGAGTCAGAGCGATGTTTAATGACGATCTGTTCTATGATCAAAAGGACATTTTTGGTGCTTTTCTTGTCACTGGTGTTTCCCCAGCACTTGGTTCTGTGGCCTTGGATGGTGCGTGGTGTTCCTGTGAGCAGTCTTGCTAGGCACTCCCTGCTCTCAAGTCACTGGTGGGTGCAAGAGATGTCACGGTGAGCTCAGGAACCTGCCATCCTGGCAGATCTGGCCCAACACTGAGCCATATTAATGGGGTTGGGCAGTTAGCGGTAGGGTCCAGGCCCATCCATTTAGAACACGCCAAAGGCCTGTTGGTGGGCCTGCTTCTGCCCTCCTAGGATCGCATGGCATCCTCAGCCCCCCAAGGACCAGGTCCTTCCTCTGCTCAGACAGACAGCGTCCTCCAGTCCTGGGGACTGTATCAGGAGACTTGGGCTCACTCTGGCAGTCCATTCAGCTCACCCGTGTCCCTGAGCTAATATCCTATGTAGCCCGTGGACATTAGCGTCTCACCAGCATAGGAGAGTCTCACCAAGAGTTAGGCTTATTTTGAGAAACCCCTTAGGAAGGTAGCATTTTGTAGCTGTTCTTTCTCCTGGCATGGAGCAGATTGTCTGGAGTCTAACTCCAGAGGATCTGGCATGTCTGCCTTGCACACATCAGTCCTTGCGCATCATTGAATGTGAGTGAACTCAATATGCACCGGCTGTCACTCTGGGGCACGTGCTGGGCACAGCTGTCAAGGAGGTTGTGTGTGACGCAGGCCCAGCCCCAGCCTAGTGGGGACGGCCCTCCCCTCCCAACCGTGTGACCCCTGCCTTCTCTGCTTCCGCCACCTCGCTGGCTCTGTCTGTTCCTGCCGGCTCCTTTCCTAGGAGGTGATGTGGGCTGCTGCCTGCAGTGAGTTACTGCTGGTCAAATAAGAGCTTGCTGGCCGAGGACTCGAGGGATGCGAGGTGTGGGTCACTCTAGCCAGACTCTTGTTTTCACCCTTGCCCCCTCGGGTGAGACAGCGGGGCCCAGAGTCCTGAGAATGGAGGAAACGATTCTCTTACTGTCCTTCACGTAGTCACGCAAATTAATGTGCTGGAGGCCGCGTGCCCGGGCAGCCTAGGAGCAAGGCCCCCTCTCCAGGGCTGACCAGCGCCTCTGGATGGGAGGGGCTGCCCCTGTCCAGCACCTGCTCACCCTGGCAGAGCCGCCGTGGGCTGGAGGGAACGGCGCATTGGGTTAGCGAGGAAGGTGCTGGTTAATGTTCACACACAGATGCATGTCGCTCGGAGTCACGCTTCTCACCATTTGTTACTGTTACTTAATTTGAAATGACAGTTTTGTGTTCTCAAAAGAACAGTCACGTTTCTCCTTCCAGATCTGTTGTGGCAATTTATTAGCGAATCTAATTATAATGTTTGTTAGGTAAGGCCTCAGGTAGGACTCACCTAAGCGGTAATAACACTGCTTTATAAATAAGTCTGAAAGGGCATGTTTTTCTTGTAATGGTAGAGAACATTGATTTTTCCACCCCCCACAAAAATTGTTTCTCAATGGTAAACTGAAATTGAAACACGGTGAGTTTCCCCTTTTTGTTGCATGTGTTCCGTGGAGCTTGAGAGCGTGGGCTCTGCAGTCGGTCAGTCTGAAGGTGAAACCCCAGCCCTTCTTAGTACCTGTGTGCATTGTGGCCTTGGCTGGGTTGAGAGGGGGCCCAGCCTTCCGGCCTCAGTTTCCAACAGGGTAGTGAATGGAGCTCCCGAGGGGTGGATGGGATGCAGCAGGCCTCACTATAATGTTGATGGATAAAAGCAAATTCCGACTGAAAGGGATGGAAATGATGTCATTCCAGGACCCACATTTGGGAGACATCCTTGCACATAAAGCGGCAGTTTCCAAGAACCCACTGGAGACACGAGGGAAGACTTGCTGGACTTTATGTCTGTGCTGTGCTGTGCTGTGCTGTGCTGTGATTTAATAGGGTCACCCCTTCCTCCCTGTACCTGTTCAGGAGTGTGCCCTCTCTTCTGATTGTCCTGCTTCGATGCTGATAACCTACTTGGGTTTAGAGTTATAGTGAGAACTTCCTGTGTAAGTCTCTGGCGTGGAGGATGCGGGCTTTTCCTAGTTATATTTAAGGTGGATAGGGTGGGGGTGGGGGCTCTCTTAAGCATGTTTAAAAATGTAGTGCTTCAAGAAATTTCATTTTATTCTTTTTCTTCCCTTTGGACAAGCCCAAATGCTTGGTGAGTACTGAGCTCACTTTTTGCCTCCCCTCTTGACTGATGGCAGTACTCACAGGCCCTTGCATTCTGCAGCCAGAAGTCACTTAATGCCGGCGCGGCATCTGTGTCTGGCGGGGTGCTCAAGGGCCGGCTGCTTGGGGTGGGCTGTCCTGAGGTTGCTGGTGAGGCTTGTGCACAGGGAGGGGATGCAGTTTTTACTGCAGTACTGGCCATCTTGGCTGACAGTGAGGGGTGACGTGTTTGGGCTTATCAGCCTTTTGACCTTGGGTTAGTGATTTGCCTTATTTACAGGCCTTAATCTGTGAAATAGGGATCATTATGGTTGCACATGTTACTCCGTGAAGATGAAATGAATCCACAAAAGGTAATTAGACAATGCCTGGCGTGTAGTAAGCATTCCCTAGTCATTAGCTGCTGTGTTTATGTTTCTGTTACTTTTTTCTTTGTAAAGCGCTGATGATGGCCAAGAGGGTGCAGACAGGTGCTGACCTTCTCATACCTTCCTTGGAGTCAGTAATTAGATTGATACTATTAATCCTGAAAGAGGCAACTATATGGGCACCTCTCTTGAGGTCTCCAAGAAAATCTAGCTTGCCGACGTTTGGACCTATGACTTTGGGTGGTCTGCAGACGGGAGAGGACGCTGGTGAGAGAACTTACAATCAGCTACAGCTAATAATTCCCTCTCCCTTTTTTTGGGTGGGTAGCAGCTGGGACAAGTCACAAGATTAAAAACCATGCTAAGCCTGATCATTGATCCCAAGAGATCTAAGCTAGAGTTGGATGTGGTGGCTGTGGCATTTTTTCAAGTGGAGACAGTGGTAATTAGAAGAAGATCAAAGGACATGGGAGAGAAAATCCCTGGAGTCCTCGTCCTGCATTGTTAGAGAAAACTTTCTTATCAGAGTATGTTCTTTCTTTAGACTTTCCTGCCTTCACTTTATTTTCCGATGGCTTGCGCTGTAGAGTCAATTTCTTTCTGCTTTTCCCTGCAAGTGATTCTGGGAGTAAAAATACATATCCTGCAGCTCAGAGCAGCTCCCCTTCCAGATGCAGCCAGTGAATGAGGAGCCGCGAGGGGCAGTGATCCGTGGCTGACGCAGGTGCGCGCTTCCTCCCAGAGGGCCGTCCTTCCCCGCCTCGTTTACAAAACGCACAGCGGGCCTGTTTTGTTGTGGCATTACCCAGCGGAGCATTGCAATACTGTTTGGTTTATTTTCAGCCTCCATTAGGGTTGAAAAGTCCCACTTCCAAGTGACTCCAGATGAGGTTTGCTTTTCTTCCGATTGGGTTCCTTTTGTGGAAGCTCAGGAGGTGTTACTGGAGTGTGCCTTAGAAAAGGGAGCCAGCTGTGACGCAGCCACACGCGCTTCCCGTCCCAGTCCGGCAGCATGCAAGAGCGACAATTAATCTAATTTTCTTCCCCAAGAAAGGTAGATAGGCCACTAAGTGCTGTTTCCCAGCCTGCAGTTACCATGGCAACAAGAATATGCCCCACTCCTCTCCCTCCACTGCAGCCTTCTTGCCTCCCCAGTGCCAGTCATCGCGGTCCTCTGCTCAGATGGTCACGGCTATCCCTGTTTCCATTGTGAATGCAGTCACCCGCCTGTTGAGTCTTCTCTGCCACCAGGTGGTGCTTTGAAAACAAGCCAGTAGACTCTCCGACCTCTTGAAACAGGGCAAGCCTAGGGGAACTGGGTTAACTGGGTTGGTGGGTCCTCCCCTGCATCCTTATAACTACAGGACACCACCCAAAGGCAGGCACACAGTGAGAAACAATAACAGTTGTTTACAGTGAGGAAACAATCTACACAGCGAGTGAAAAAAAAGGGAGAGAGAGAGGATTCACAGGCTGGCATGTGACCAGATGTGTCTGTGCTACCCCAGGTGTGTCTGCTGGACAGAGACTGAGGTCCAAGCTGAAGCTGCATGTGGCAAGCCGGTGGCTCATCCATACAAACCCCTCCTCACCAGGACACCTCAGGGGTTCAACTCTCAAAGTGCCAGCTCTGTCCCTTTTCCCGTCAGCCCCTGCTCAGAGGGTGGGGTCTGGAAAACTCCACCTTCTACCACTGAGCTGTCTATGAGCTCTGCCCACTGGCTCAGAGGTCGCCCTCACTGGTCCTCTTAGACTCCAGTCTCCCAGGCTGCGCTTCCTCCTGGGGGCCCGGCCCCCAGCACAGCTCTCAGAGCCCCCACAGTCTGACCCTGGCCTCATTTTTTTGTTTCCTGTCTCTTCCAGCCCCAGACACTCCCATACCCTCCTCTTTGTCAGTCTCAGGGCCCTACGTACGTTCCACAGCCTCAGAGGCCTAGAAGGTTCTACCTCCAGATCTCTGCATGGTATTCTTCCCCTCTTTCTTAGGTCTCTGCTTTCATATCACTTTATCAAGAGGTCATCCTGTCTGGAGTTGTACCCCTGACACGATCTTCTTTTTCTGGGTGACTCTTGGCACTACTTACATAAGAACTCTTTGCTTGCTTGTCTGACTCGCCCACTAGAATGTAAGCTCTTTGCCGTCAGGAACTTTGTCTCTTCTGTTCTCTGCCAAATCCTGTGACGTGTGTATGTGTGTCTTTGTCTGTGTCTGTGTCCATGTGTGGCCATCCAGAGAATGGAATGAGCATGAAAGGTTACCACACAAGCTACCTGTTTCCCTGTCCATTGCAGTCTCTATGAATGAGACCCAACCACTGATTGTCAAGTAGTCAACCCCCCCCCCGCCCCCAACAGACACAGACACACACATACAGACACTCTGACCTAACTCTGCCACTTACTGGTTTCCTGGCCTTGGGCGAAAAGTGACCTATCTTTGCGTCATCACCTGCTGGCTTCCTGGCCTCTGGGGAACTTGGTTTTCCTGTCTTGGGACTGGATATCCTCCTGGGACCAGAGAGCAGATGACTGAGGTGCTGTGCCTTGGTGGGCCGCAGTACGTGCTCCCTAAACGCGCACGGAAACAGTGGACACCCCACAAGCAGCCCGGGCTGTAATGATCTGCTCTCAGGGAGTGTGGACTCCCTTCTGGCCCCGCCTGTTTCTCACTCTGTCCCCAAAGGCGACCTTCTGACTCCTGCCTTGGCATGGCCTCCTCTGGTGCTGGCAGTCCCGCTTTCGTGTCACCAGGAAAGCTCCCCTTCTCTGGCTCACACCCCAAAGGCAACAGCAGCCATTTGAGGGCCTCTGGGCACCCCGCCACCCAAGCCCTGGGTGGGCACCGGTTGGCTCTCCAAGTGGCGCAGGGCCTGCCGCGAGGGAGCAGCTGCCTCCTCCAGCTGTCTAATGGCTCATCAGATCCACTTTAGCAGCAGCTTAGCACATTTTCCTCCTTTCCCCATCTTTTTCATGGTCTGGACTGCCAGCCTGGAGGGGGTATGATTCACATCATGTGGGTATGAGGCATTTTCAGGCTCAATTGGAGAAGCTGGTGGTATTTAGGTCTCTGGGTCATCTTTGTGAGGCTGGTGATCCCAAGGGAATTGTCATTTGTTCCTTCAGTAGATGACCTCTGACCTTTCCATGTGCCAGCAGAACTGGAGAGAGAGATGGAGGGACGCAGCCATGTGGGCCATAACCCATTGATAACATTCACCTCTGTGTAGTTGTCTGTTCATTCATTTCTTATTTTAACCCATATTTATTAAGTGCCTCTTCTGGGCAAGGTACTCTCTGGGGCATTTGGGCAAACAGTGAGCAGAACACACACAGATTCCTGCCCCATGGAGTTACGGTCTAGCTAGGGGGAGAGAGATGATCATCAGCCATTGTGATCAATAATCGGTTGTATGATGGAAGGTGATAATTGCTGTGGAAGAAAAGTAAGGCCAGAGCAGAGTGTGGGTACTTTTTCTAAGGTTATGTTTGAGTACAGACTTGAAGGACTGAGGGGTGGTCCTCACACAGAGAATGTTCCAGACAGAGAGGGCAGCCTGGTAATGGCCTGGGGTGGGAGTGTGTGTGCATGGGGTCCCCAGGAGCATCAAGAAGGCTATAAGGGGGACAGTAGGAAGTCAAGTCACAGAAGTGTTTGGTGGGTCAGATCCTGCAAGGTCTGTTGAGCTGCTGTGAGGAGGTGACATTTTCTGTGTGAAGTGGGAATGTGGTCCAAGTACATTGTGTTCCCGTGGAGTTGGGGTGTACCACCCTGACACATGGATGTGTTCACCAGCCCAGAAGCTCTTTGGACCCCGAGGCTGAGGGAGTTTTTGGAGGTTCCATTATGTGGCATGATGGGTCATTAACACTCGTGACCCTGAGGATGTGGTTGAAAAGCCCAAACTTCTGATCGCAGCTTGGTCTTTCTGGAGACTAGCCCCATCCAGAAGCCCGCTGAGAGTCACCTCACTACAACAAAAGATGCTTTCCATCACTCCGGAAATGGCAAGGGACTTGGGAGCTCTGTGTTGTGTGCTGGGGTCGCAGAACACTATGTGTATATATCTGATTCTTTCACAATTTCTCTGTCTTGTCACCTTCTTAGCTGAGAGGAAGGCGTGCTTCTAGCGACCCACGCTGTGTGGGGCTTGTGAAGGTCTGAGAGTTCCTTCCCACATCTGGGGCCTCCTCTGACGTGCCAGGTGTGGAGAGAGTGGCTGTTTTTTATCTAACACACTCAGACACCCTTGAGGACTTCCAGCCTCCATTGGGAAATTTCCTTGAACCTCTCTAGGGGGGACATCTGTCCCATATCATCTGACTGTGATATCACAGACAAAGCGACCCTGGTGAGCAGACAGGAGACTTGCTGTCAGCAGGTGGATTCAGCCCTTGGGCTTGGAACATTCTGATTCCTTCCCCAGCCCCTGCCTGCTCCTGCCTTCTTCACATTCTCTTTGCTTTGGGTTCTTAGATGTAACTAAGGTTTTCTGGGAAGTTGCAGGACTGTGGAACATCCCTGTGGGCTCTTGGAAATAGCCTCTGGCTTGTCATGTATTACCGTGTTGTTCCAAGTACACTGCGGTCTCTTCCTTGCTCCGCTTCCGGGTTTCCAGGAGAACCCTTCGGGTCACGGCAGGGACACCTGCTCCTCCTGCCCATCCTTGAGAGGAGGTGGTGGTGGGGGCTCAGTTGGGTTTGTGGGTTGCAAGCTGAGGTGATGTGCACCCTCTTTCTGCTCCCCCCACTTCAGCTGGAACCAGCCCTAATGGTGTGGGTGTGGGAGTGCCCAGGGCATCTCTGCCTGCCCCTGCCCCAGCGGCCTCCCTCAGAGCAGTGGCTGAGGGCACCATGCCTGGGGAGCCATGGAGGACCAAGGAGGGGGACCCGCTGCCCTGGAGGTCCCGGAGGAGAGCCCTGGGGTGAGGTGGTCCCTTCCCTAGTGTCTGTCTGAGGACATCTCATTGCTTAGCACACTGGTTCTTGGACTTCGAAGGCGCCTTGGGGTCAGCTGGGTGTTTATTAAAATGCAGATTCCTAGCTCTCGCCTCAACCCAATGGAATAGGTTGGAATAGGAATGGGAGCTGTGAGTTTGCATGTAACATCTCCTCACTCCCTGCTTCCTTCTCTAAGTGAGTCTCATGGTGGTGACCCATGGTCTGCCCTCAGAGTCTTGCCCACTTAATGGACCTCCTTGTTGGGGTGACCACACTCAGAACCCCCCAGGCCATCAGCCTTGCCTCTGCCCCCACCCCCAGTGCAGCCACTGGGTCTCCATGCCTCCCCTTCTCCTCATTCTTCTGGCCACTCAGGAGGCAGCCACCCCGGGGAGCTGCTCCATGACCTCCTTTCTTTCCACTGTGACCTGGCTCCATGGCATTCTCTAGAACTCATAAGAGATGTGAGCTTCCAACATGATTTCTTTTCCAAAGCAATCTCCTCTCACCCCTTGAATCACTAGACTCTGCTGTGGCCTTGAGTTTTGGGGATGATGAATTTTCTCTTCCTGCCTGTATGCGGGGCGTCTGCACAGCAGCCGTGACACTGTCTCCCGAATGTCAGCAGAGACAGTTTTTAAGTCTTCAGCCCTCAGAGTGTGAAGGTCTTTGTTTTCACACACTTCTTGGGATAGAACCCTCTTCCTTAGTTTTTGCACAACTGTCAGCTGGCTTTGCAGGTTGGGCTTCAGGTATGGGGGCTGCCAGCTTACAGCTGGGGTACTGGTTGGTGTCACCTGACTGCTGGTCCTGTATCCCTCACATCAGGCCTGTGAGCCCTTGGCCTGCAGCTGGCCAGTCCCCTGTGGCTCGAGGCCCATGGTTTCTGTGTGGTGTCTTTGTCCTGCTGGCGTGGCAGGGCTTTCTCCGCAGGCTGCCCGGGTGGGGTGGCTGTGTGTCACTTGACAGACATTTGGGCTGTCTCTCATTTTTGGCTATAAGGATTAAGGCTACTGTGAACGTTTGAGCACAAGTTTTTGTATGGACATATATTTTCAGTTCTCTTGGGTTGAAAATTAAAAAAAAATAAACGTATGCTCATGTATTGCTTTTGAATTTATAATGCAGTGGGAAGTAGAAAATATGTGATCACATCGAGAATACCAAGTTTTGCAGATTCTCGGTGTTTTATCTGGTGCTGCACGGGGGAAACCAACACCCTGGGGACTAGCAAACCCAATCTGTCTGAGCTTGCTGAAGCTTCCCTCTGGAGTTGGGATTCCCATCTGTCTTTTCCAGGCCAGATTGATCAAAGGGAGGGGCTGGAGCATTGCAATGCACTGGTTAAGATGAGGTCGGGGTAAGACTGTAGACTCAGCTCCCTCATGTCAGAGGGGGAAGGAGGATGAAATACCCTGGGCCGTTCAAGTGCTCCCGGGGCTGGCACTCAGCAAGCAGAAACCAAGTACTAACTGTTGCTCTTGGATCTGCTCTTTTTGGACATTGGCCAAGGCCTGAGCCGTGGCTGGGCCATGTGCATGTGTGTGCACACCTTGGGGAGAATAGACACCGATGATCACATGCTTCCTGGCTGCGGTTTCCCCAGCAGGGAACAGGTGTTACTTAGATAATTTGAGCAAATGAACTCTTAAAAAAGGAGAAGCCACAGACAGCAGCAAGGCCACGCTGAACGTGGCCCCTCCATGGCGTCTCGGTCAGAGTGCCCATTTGCTGAGTGAGCTTCTTGATACGTTGAGACTTCAGATGCTAAGAGGTGTGGTCAGTCAGGAGGCATCAGGGCTCTCATTGATGTTCCCTCTGATTCTGGACATTCTGTCAGTTCAGAGAAACAAGATTTGTCTTTCAGGCGCTTCTGGTGAGGCACACAGACAAGGTCGTGATCCGGTGTTGTGTCGATCACCCAACAACTACCAACACCGTGATCAGGTGCAGAACACGCTCTCTGCACCAGGCCCCTCTAGTGACACCATCTAGTTCCCGGGTGAGTCCTCCAGTGGCTCCCTGCAAGATGGCACGATTGTCCCGTCTTCCAACACAAGTCTGGAGTCAGAGCAGCGAGCGCCTGTAGAAAGTGGCTGAGCTGGGACTAGAACCCAGACCCGCCTGACTCCAGCTTCAGTGCCTTTTGCGTTGTGTCCCTCTCATTCCACTGACACCTCCCCTAAAATTGCACTATGTCTCGCCGCCTGTGGCGTGACCCAGAAGCCTAGGGTGGAGGCGGTGCAGAGACATCCCCTGTGCGGGCTTTTGACACTCCAGGAGTCTCTTTGAAGGGCAGGTTGCACCGTGATTTCCCAAGGAGGGCTTTGATTCCCATCACCCCGGGGCTTACAGATGAGCTGTTTCTGCCTCTTACTGTGTAGCTCTAATGCTCTAAGAATGAAGTGCTTAAGTCACACGTGCTTACTGCTCCGAATAAAATGATTCATATCTAGAATGAGGGCACTGATTGTTACCTGCGCTCTCCACACCCGGGTGACCAAGGCTAACAGCATGGTGTGCCCTTTGTCCTTGCCACCTTCTCACCCAAACAGAAGCTCAGCTTACATTTCTGTCACTAGTTTAGTTCTTGGACCTCGACCCATCCGCGTTTTGGAAGGAACAGTTTTTAAAATAACTCTTGGAGCCGTTCATCTGTGTCATGTGTCCATCGCTGACAGGCTGACCCTTTGTGGCCTTGGGGGGTGTGTGTGTGTATGTCTGACAAATGCCTTTGCGCCTCTCGGAGCAGGGCAAGAAGTCACTGTTTGGCATGCCTGCCTCCCACCTTATCCCAGCAGAAGCGGGACTCCCATCAGGCTGCTCTGCACTGGGGGACACTCACCTCAGGTTCTGTCAGAGCCTGTGCTGGGCCCGTCCCAGAAGCAGGTGCGGGTGTGGTGGCGAAGGTGCAGCCACCCCCAGCTGTCCTATGCAGGCGCTGGGTGTTTAGAAGACCTCTGGGAAGAGAGAGGGGGCATCTCAACAGGAGAGCAGATTTCTTTGGAAAGACCTACAGGAGGAGGAGAAATGTTCTAATGAAGAGGCTTTCCGATTTGAGAAAAGTGTCACTTCCTTTGCATTCACCTTTAAAAAAAGTACAGTGTCTCAGTGTTTAGAGTGAGAACAGAGTAGTTTATCTTCTCCTCTTGTTTATGCGTCACAAGAGGCCGCCTCACCTGCATACAGATGAGGAAACTGAGGCTCTGAAAAAGGGAAGAACATGCGTAGGATCGCACTGTAGCTTGGGACAGACCAGGGTGTGAGGAGGGGCCGTGAGTGTGTCCGCACCCCTGGCGGGAGTCCTCGTCTCGCCCCTTGGCTCCTGCTCTGGTTCCTGAGCCGCCAGACAAGTCACGCTCTTCAGGCGGGTTTTGTTGGTGTGAGTATCACACACCAGGACAGTCTTGGAGTAGCGCTTTTCTTCACTTGACTATGACATGAATCCCCAGCTTTTACCAGAGAATCATCCATCTGTGAGGTGGGTGGATTTCTATCAACTTTTTCGAGAATTTGGTTTAAACTTTCTGGAGAGTTGGAAATTGATAGTATTCTAACAGCATGAAACAACCAAAAACGTAAGTGTGTGTGTGTGTGTGTGTGTGTGTGTGTGTTTATTTTACTCATGTAGGGAAGTGGGTTTCCTTTGGAGTCTTAGCTTGTGGTCTTGGGAGTCTGCCAGGGTGGATATTGGTACCACATGGGCAGAGTGGAGACTGTCAATGATTATTTTACAACCGGAGGAAACTGAGTCTTATCAGGTAGGGGATTCTTACCTAGACCTTTGCTTTTTATCACCTTTATGCTTTTGAGTCTACTTTTCTATCTCCAAATCCAGACCTTCCCCCTAGGCTCCAGACTCCTATGCCCCTGTGTTTGTGGCATTTCTCCTCAGATGCTATAATGGTTGTGTCAAACGCAACTTGTTTGAAAACCAAACTCCCATTAGCTCCTCTTTTCTGCCCCCCCTCCCCCAACCAGTGCTTCTCATGGCCTGACTGGCCCAAGCATACTTCTTTATTTTCTGCACCAACTGCTAGAATGTAAGCTTCATATTGGCCTTCACCCCAGACACACCTCGTCACCCATCCATGTATCTCTGTGTCTAGTGCCTGGCACGTGAAGAATCATGAGTAACTAGTTGTCAAATGAATAAAGGTGAGACTCGCCCAAGGTCACTCCCTGTGTGATGGAGCCAGACCTTGAACCTGGAAGCTGTCTCGTCACAGAGCCCTCACTGTTGGTTCTTGCTTTCTCCTCACCACAGCGGGTACCTGAAAATGGTGGGCGCTGTTATCATGAAGAATTTGCTGGAATTATGTGGGTACCTGTTGTCTGATAGAAATCACTGTCACCTCCCAGGAGGAGCCTTTCTTTTTTGAAACTTGAGGTGTCCTGGTTTTCCCATCTGGGAATCTGTCCTGCTGTTTCGGACCTGGCGCCCCTCCTTTTGTCCATCAGAATGTTCCAGGAAGCCCTCTCTGCTTTTGAAATGATGCTTCATCTTCTCTGGCTGTCAGCATCTCACACTGTTTGCATCTGGGGTCATGCTAAGCTTGTTCAAATCGAAGCAAAGCAGTAACCTGCTCATACTGTTTGCCATGCTGCCCTCCATCGTATTTGAAGTTTTGCTTAAAATAATTTAGGCAGAAAACTGCATGTGCTCTCTGGTGCCTGCCAGTGAGACTAGCACAGTGTCTGCTTATTTCAGATGACTTATCACAGACTCCCTGAACAGACGCGGCAGGCTGCAGGGAGGTGAAAACCTGTGTCGTGTTCTCGAAGTTTCAATGACCTGCTGGTGGTGTGAACCAACCCACAGCTTGTCTGGAATGTGAATACTAGTCTGATGTAAGGGAAGTGCCTTTGTTCACCTCCCAAACACAGTTTCAGCATCTGACTATGTGATTTGAAAAGGGAAGGCTTATTGTTTTTACTGAGTTTTTCTTACTTCTATAATTACGCCGTTTTGGAAGTATAGGAGGAAACTGCTGACTTCTCAGGGTACCTGTGCGGGAAGAAAGTGTAGGTTTTCCTGAGAGTACATGGATGTTATCTGGTGGATTGGGTTGAAAGGGTATTCTGTACGAGGCAAGCAAAGTCGGCATCTTCCCCTTTGGCCAGGCTGCTTCCCGCCAGGCCACTCAGATGCCTGCCTCAGAGTGAGTGAGTGTGAACAGGCACCCGGGACAGAGGCCTCAAGCTTTTCAGGACACTCTCAGAAATGATATCTGGCCTTTCTGTCAGTTCTTTTCATTGGAGGTGAGTCAGTAAGCCCAGCTCACACTTCAGGGGTGGGGTTATATAAGAACGTGACTAGCAGGCGGGAGGAATCACTGGGGCCAATTTAGAGGCTCCCTACCCACGAAAGGCGGATAGTCAGCATAGGTTTTTATTATGTTATTTCATAATTGAGATGGAAGTTTCTGACATGGTTGTTGAAGCTGAACCAAGGCAGCAGGAGGTCCGCGGGCTACAGTGGAAGGTGGATGGGCGGTTTCTATGTGTTCACAGCCACTCAAGGTCATCCCCTAAGCTGGGAAGGTCACTGCTTGTGTAGGCATCTGCTCCCTGCCCCCCCCCGCCACGCCCCCCCCCCCCCCCAGACCCCTGATTTGCTGGTGCCTTTCAGACAGCCCCACAGGAGGCCCAGTGCCTGAGGACACAGGGCCTTGCTTTCTAAAGAGGTGCAACAAAAAATACAAGAAGAAATAAAGAAAATAGGGGCAGATGTCAGCAGGGCCCTCCTCCGGGAGGAGAGCCACCCATGCCAGGCCAAGGCTCTGACCCCCAGGGGTATGCCGGCCATGCCCCTTCCTGATGCAGCACCTGGCTGGCTCCGTGGGCGCTGCTATCTCCTCTAACTTGTCTAAGTGCAGCCTCCTTCCAGTTTTGGTGTTTTTGGTTAAATTTAGTTTTTGTTAAATTGAAAATTTGCACATAGCCTTATTCTAAAAGATCTGATATTTACAGCCACCACCCTCCCCCATCGCCTCTCCCCACAAGCAGCTGCTTTACACTGTTTAACTGATTCTTCTGATTGTTCCCTTGATTTCGCTGAATGACATGTGCTTATTGCTGCTTGTAGATGTCTCGTCATTGTAGTGGTGGTGTTTATTGATGTGGAAGATGAAGAGCAGCTCTCTTTGATCCCTCCACTGTCATGAGAAACACACACACACACACACACACACACACACACACACCCCATCACGGCCTCCAGCTGTCATATAATCTGACACACTCATTTTATCATTTTGGCTTCATCCTCGACCCATGATTACATTATTATGACTCTGAATAGTCTGTCCACAGCCCAGCTGTGGGTATGTGATAATGATTCTTGCTCAACTTTTTAATTACTTTGGAGTTAATACTTATGTTTTTTTTTAAAGATTTATTTTTCATATACAGTATCTGTGGTCCAGACCAGAGGCGTGGGAGGGTGAGAGGATTCACCAGAGACATAGTGGGGAGCGGAACAGGCAGACAGAACGAAAGCACTGCTGAGGGGAGCAGCGGGCGCGACAGGAGAGGTCTGCTGCGCCATGTGGGAATCTTCCTGGCTGACTGGGAATTGAACCCGCACTGCAGAAGCTGCAGACAGCTCCTCAGCACTGTGCTCACTGCTGCACCACTGGGGAGGCCCAATACTTATGGTTTTTTATTTTTTGGGGGGGTTGCATTCTGTGTACTTATCATTAATTCAATTCCAAATGCCCCCCCTCCCCCGTTATGTCGATCTCCTCAATATCTTCAAACTTCAAACACATTAGGGATCAGTTTCAACCATGGTGGTAGCTCCTGGAGTCCTCTGATCTGCTGTGGCTAGAGCCTGACTGATCTGGGCCTGTATCCCCTCACCCCTCCTCGTCCCCTGCTCCTCCCCTGCTGCTGCTCCTCCTCTATGGAGGTATAATTCCTGTCCCCTACAGGGCACTCTTCAATGCACAGTTTAGTGGTTTTTAGTATTTCACAAGGGTGTACAACCATCATCACTTTCTAATTCCAGGGCATTTTTAAATCAAAAGAAACTCTATGTCCATAGCAGCCTCTCCCCATCCCTCCTTCCGTCCAGCCCTGGGAAGCCAACACCTGTCCGTGACATTTTGTGTAAACGGAGTCACGCAATACGTGGCCTTTTGCGTCTGGTGCCTTCGTTTGCCATCATGGCCCGTCCTGCTGTGTGAGGTCGTCCCTCACTGCTTTTATGCTGGGGGGATTCATTGTGTGGAGTGACTGCTTTGTGTCTCCCTGGACACCTCTGGTGACCACGTAGATGTGTCCCTTTTTTTAATTATTTTGAGTACTTTCTCACTGTTTGCACTGGATCCCCTATTTCTTAGAATTTCTGTTCTCTTCCTGTATTTCTTCTCTTTTGGCAGGAGGTAAAATTTTGAGAGATTGCATATCTGAAAATGTCTTTTTTTAAAAAAAATATTTATTTACTTATTTATACAAGCACTGGGTACAGTCAGAAGCGTGGGAGGGTGAGAGAATTCACCAGAGCCAGAGAGGAGAGCAGAACAGGCAGACTGACGAAGTACACTGCTGAGGGGAGCAGCGGGCGGCAGGAGAGGTCTGCGTGCCATGTGGGACCCTCGCCTGGCGGCCGGGGATCGAACCCTCGCTGCAGGGCTTCACAGCCCAGCGCTCAACCACTGCGCCACTAGGGAGGCCCTGAAAATGTCTTTACCTGCTTCTCCTGTGGCTTGACTTGGGATGTTATAGACCGGAAGTCATTTCCCTCAGGATCTTGAAGGTGTATCTTCATATCTTCATTGTTTCCCAGGCTGCAGCACTGCTGTTTATCATACAGCATTTCTCGTTTTCCATCCTCAGTAAAAATTCAGCTTCTACTCCAGAAGCTTGCCCTCTCTCCTCTTTGTCTGTCATGTTCCCGGCTTCACCGTGGGGCTCCAGGGATGTGACGTCTTGCACGCGTTGGGCTGGGAGCTTGATGACTGCTCCTGCCTCAGTGCTTGCGCCTGTTGGTTCGGGGTATTTCTTGAATTGTAGATTTGACTTCTTCCTCTCTGTGTTCTCTCCACTCCTCCCCCACCCCCTCTTCTTAAGTTCTTCTCATTTGATCACTCTTAATTTCTTTGTTTACCTTTGCCTTTATTTTCTGGAAATTTCCCTACTTTCATCCATTAAACCTAGTTGTTCCATCTGCTGTCATTTTGCTTTCCAAAAGAATTTTTCTGTTTTGCTCCCTCTGCATTCTTCTTTTACTTCTTTTTAAATATCTCTGCATTCTTGTTTCTCAACTACATCCTCTTCTCCCCTCTCTCTGGGAACATTAATAGTCATTTGCTTCTGAAGTGTTCTCCCTAAACCTCTCTTTCCTGACAGCTGGTTGGTTCTCTGTTTATTTGCTCCTTGTCTGTCATGTTAGGTGTCTGTCTCAAACACGAGGCAACTTCTGGCTGTGTTCTTAGATGTGGGGTTGGGGGGCTGATTAGAAGTTGGTGGTCATTTACTGTTGGCCTGGGGGGGCATCTAGCTATGCCCCTGCATTGGCCACCCTGACATTGGTCTCTAGGTTTCTGCTCTTCATTTGGTCAATTCCCAGGCAAAGGCTTTCTGTTCCCTTCCTTAGAGGTCTATGTGGCTGCCTGCTCTGGTTACGGGGTTTGGGGGAGGAGGGGAGAGCCTCAGATGTTCAGCCTGGATGACTTTTTCTATGTTTCCAATAAGATACCCCCACCTTCAACTCAGTCCAAACCTACTGTTTTACTTTTTTCCAGAGAAGAAAGCCCTAATCGCCTGCTAATTGCCTCTTAAGAAACTTATCTTTTCTTTTTCAACTTTTAGTTCCATGTTCACTACCACTTTTAGAAGTGTCTTATGTTAGCATTTTATCAGCCTTTTCCAAGCTGCCCCATTTAATCAGGTTATATTTTGGGTTTGCCGCCTCTTGATGAGCCACAAAACTCTCAGGTCTGTCAAGTTATTCACCGGTTGCCTGCCTGCTTCTCAGCTTCTATGATTTTGCTTGTTTTTTTTTTTTTTTCTTATTATTATCCTTTCCTTAAGGGTAGTAACTTTATTATCCTTCCTTAAGGGTAGTAACTTTGGGATTTTTAAAAATTGGTTCTTTAATGGGATTTTGAGAGGACTTGAATGTAACTAATTTGCTCAGTGTGTTAACTTCAAGCGGCCGGAGCTGTGGTCAGCCCTGGGGTGGACAAACTCAGGGTTTTATTCTAGCATCTTCTGTGCTGTCAGTCAGGACCCTAGTGGTTGTGGTTCGTGGAGGTCGGTGGGCTAAAGGGGGAGATCGGTCAGCTCAGACTCAGGGATTTCCGTTTTTGCTCTGCCTTTCCCCACTTTGGAGTTCTCCCTCTGACTCCCTTGCCTCTCCCTTCCGGGTCCCTGGAAGTCTGACCATAGAGTCTTCTTTTGCCTCATTACATCTCATTGTGCTTGATCAGGCCACCCGGGAGGTCCATCTCCCAAAACACGCACGACATGGAGTCTGCAGAGCTGATGCTTGTTTTTTTAGACTTGTGGCTAATCTTATTCTGAAAACCCACTGCTGAGTCTTTTCCTCATCGCTGGTGAGTTCTTTCCTGCTCTTGTTCTCCTGCTTTCCCTGGGTCTATCTGGCCCACTCTCGGTATTTCTTTGTTTACTCTTTACCAAGCGAGCTCATATGCACGCACACCAGATAGCAGACCCAACACCCAGTGTCCGCTGCTCGCGCCTGCTGACTGAGGGGCTGGTCTCCTGCGGGGGTGTCTTTGTGCCATTGTTATGAGTTGATTTTAGAGTTTTCTCTGAAGCTGACTTGCTTTCACACTGGTGCGGCTCATCAATGCCAAGTCTTACTCTTTCTACATGTATGCTCCCCCCTCTGCCTTGCCACACTGGGCTGGAGGCAGGCATTGCCTCACTGGAAACCTTTTTTTCTTGGAGAAAAGGAAATTTGATCAAAATGAAAGATGTGTGTGCAGATGTATATGTCTGACCAAAGCCTTGTCTGTTCTCCCACGAATTGAGAAGTCGTGATGGGATTATTCCCCCAGCTCATGTGCTTCTATCTCTGTGGTAGTCCTTCCACTTTAGATACAGCTTATAATACAGCTTATAATACAGCTTCTCTCTGTTGTACTTGTGTGGACTGTTGCAATGTTGCAAATCGGTCATTTTGATCACACCCCCTCGCCCCGCCAAAAAGGGTGTTCTCTCTGGAGAAGTCATTTAGAAAACAAGGAATGTGGGTCCCCCCCCCCAAATGGGAGAATACTCTTTGATTACTATTCAAATATTCATGGAATGTCTTTCTTTTCCTGAAGCTGTACCAAATCTTTGGAATGTGGATGGAGAAGTCACAGTCACTGAGCAGAAGCTGGGAGAGGTGGCTGAGGAGCTAGCAAGCACCTATGAGAGAAAGCTCATCGAGGTAAGGCTGGCACAGTCTGTGTGCCTTCCCACCTTGCTGCCCTGGGCATCCTGCAGAAGCAGGCCAGCCTGGCAGACAGATGTCAGCAAACAGCCAGCGAGACACTCTTCACCCCCCTCACAACCAAATACAACATAAGATGGTAACATCCATTCACTTGATAAAGAAAAGTCAGAGCTGGGCCTTTGAAACACATCACTTCATTCAAACTTTTGGGCCCTTCTGGCAAGGAAATAAGAAAGAAAACATAAATATGTCATGTTAAAAATAAGAAATCAAGATGGCAGTGGGGTGAAGAGACCACTCTGGGATGGTGGGGGGTGGTCCTCAGTCTGACCGAAAACAACAAAAAAAGGAAAAGCAAATGTACTCCTGGATTTGGAGAAGGTCAGGACAAGGAGAGAAGATCACATCCAAGTTTGTGCTGATCTGATGGTGTGGACACAGGGAGAGGCAGACTGTCCCCTGGGTGGCGTCCATTGCCAGTTGCAGACAAGGCCGCGTGTCTGAAGAGAACAGAAGACCTGGGAAGAGAGTTGTACAAATAATACAAGAACTACTGCCCTAGCAGGTGTTGGCCTAGATGGTTTTATGGGGATTTCCAGGAAACTGTTCAAATAGCAAGAGCCCTTTGCTATTTATATTTCCTTAAAGCATTGAACACACACATGTTTAATTTACATACCAGATACATGTATGCATCCATGTATATATGTCTGTGTGTATTTGTGTATGTTTGTATCTTGGCTTAAGTGTGCATTGCTCCAAGGTAAAAGAAAAGAGTAGGTGCCCCCCACCCCGGTGGCACAGGCAGTTGAGCACAGCGCTGTGAAGCTGTTTGCAGCCTCTGCAGCACTGGTTTAATCCTGGCTGGCTGGCCGGCGAGGGTCCCACATGGTGCGACAGACCTCTCCTGTCTCGCCTGCTGCTCCCCTCAGCAGTGTATTTCGTCAGTCTGCCTGTTCTGTTCCCCGCTCTGTCTCTGGTGAATCCTCTCACCCTCCCATGGATCTGGCCTGTACCCCAGGTCTTGTAAAAATAAATAAATAAATCTTTACTAAAAAAGAAAAGAAAAGAAAAGAGTAGGGTTTGTTTATAATTTCAAGGATGGTTTAGGGTTTGGGATTTCAAGTCAGTTTGTTAATAGATCAAGGGCAAAAAACCAGGCATTTATCTTCATACATGCTAACAGTCGATTACCGTGATGCCTGACAGAAGTATTCTTGATAAATGCACAGTAAAGGCACTTCTTTGATGTGATAAAATATTTTTATCAGAAACCATTAGTGATGCCACAGAGCTGGGAGGCTCCATGTTGGTGAGGTGACTGACGTGGGCCATGCAGGCCTGTGTCCCTGCCATGGCGGCCGCTTGTGGTTTATTATAAGTCTTGTGCGTGTGTGTGTATACGTGTGTATACGTGTGTATACGTGTGTATACGTGTGTATACACACACACTTATACAGCTGTACTTCCAATACTTTCTAAATCTTCTACAGTGAGTAATTTTGAGTTTTGGAATGAGAAAATGTCCCCCATTTGCCTTGGAGACTTGCCTGACCTGGGGGGTGCATTTCAGAGGCAGTTTTTGAGGAGGTGGCCCTCAGCTCATTTCTGATTCCGGCTGCTATTCTTCTGACCTCTTCTGGTTTCTGATGAACTCAGAAGGGAGGTGACTTGAAAGCAACTTGCCTTCTCACTCAAGTGCATTGGAGACAAGGCAGGCAGGTGGGGGCGCCTAGAGAAGGTTAGAAGGCAGGATGGCAGGGCCTGCAGCCTGAGGAGGCTGGGCATCTCTGCAGGGCCTCTCCCCACCTATGGAGCCTCACTCAGGGGGTTATCAGGGGGTTATCAGCCTCACTCAGGGGGTTATCAGTTCCCCTCTCCCAAGTGGAGAGGGCAACAGGGCCCTTAACCCACAGGGTCGGGACAGTCTGTGCATGTTCTGAGCCCCTGGAAGGCAGAGACCATGTTCTCACCTCTGCATAATCAGTCACCACTGACTGGCAAGCAGTGAATAGGTTGGGCTCCCTTGTGGAGTTAGGCCTGGTCCCATGTTGTACACAGCTCAGTCATTGGCTGGAGCTTCTAGATAGTTCCTCTTTTCTTTGGGATGGTTCATGGTGCCACTCAGAATTTCTTCTGTGAACTTCCATTTTTCTTGAAGATTGGATGTCAGGAGAAATGGATTTGTGTTCACCAAGGGCTTTGAAGAGAAACAAAGTTGGACACATCCAAGAAAGATCTGTTCTGACACTCTTACTTCTTTACCGCTTTCAAGTATCATTCCTTTGGCTGAGACTCATCTCCAGAGATTTTTCCACTCTTTTCCAGTAATTGCCTTCAAGATAGATATAAATTGTCGGTGGACTTTAACCCTGCATGTCTTTGCTCTGCCTCCTGCAGCCTGGCTTGGCAAGCACACGGTGTCCCACATTGACAGACTGAGTTCAGATCCATCACTACTGCCACACACCCCTGGGCAGGCTGCCTAGCTGCTCTACACCTCAGTTTCTCCATCAGTAAAACGCAGCCTCTGGTATGGACTAGGAGGGCTGCTTGAGGATTCAGTGTAACAATGATGTCTCTGGGCCTTCTCTCCCCGCTGTCCTGATCTCCTTCCGGGGAATGACTTCTCACCAGTGCTTGCCATCTTGGTCGGGGAGCGAATCCAGCCCAGAGCTGATGTGTAGTCTGAGTGAGGGGCATCGGGCCTTTCGCTCTGGAGTTCTTCAAGAGAGGCAGGGATGCTCCGGAGGCTGTTGATCCAAAAGCAGGATCCTGGCAATGCCCCGGTTGTATTGAACTGGCTGCAGCTGTTCTGGGTTCAGCCCCTTCTCCGAACCAGATATTCTGACTTTGCTAAGCTTAGGGTGGAATCTGTTTCTATTGCTTTCCTCTAAAGTCCCCTAGCTCATGTGGTGCTTTGTGTGTTTATGTGGCCAGCGGGTGTCTTGTCCCTGCTTACAGAGCTCTTTTGTCCAGCCTCTGGACAACTCTCTTGGCTCCTGAATATAGGCAACCCCCCAGCTCAAGTCTGCTCTGCTGTGGACATGACCTTGGTCCTGCCAGGCCATTCTCTGCCAGCAGGTCTTCCTCCCCTGTGGCCGGACTCCGCTAGCTGTTGATTCACCTTTCAAATTAGAGGATCCTTATCATTTACTGTAGAAGTATAGTTGGCCCCTGAATTTATACTTGTGGGTAAAATAAAGGGTATATAAGCAACATTTATTCTCATTATAATGGCAGAGTTACTATTAATGGAGAAGTAGGCTTAAGCATCAAGCTGGCAGAAAATGCATTCATAATCACATGCTGTAGATGACTATGAATGTGATCATCATTTTAATGAAATGTAAGAGTTCCTGAAGCAGCCAGGACCTTGGGAGCAGTTATGCTGCCAGTGTTTGCTGCCTAAATTGGCACCGATGGGTTCCAACAGTCTTGATGTATCTATGAGTCATTTTTATACAAAAGAAGCATGGACTTTTAAATAAAATGCAGGGTCTTGTGTAAATAACTTGGGGTAGAGAGCACTGAACTGAGACCCACATTAAACTGATGCTCAAAATGGAAAGTGTAATGTTTTGTACTTTAGATGCTTTATTTGCAGGATGCTGAGGGAATGAGGACCATGCTCTCACCTCATGTAAGGGGAAGAAAGTTTGCTCACCACACAAAACTGGGTGTTTAAATGCTTGTTAGGTAATGAGTGAAAACTGGTAGGGGTTGTCTTTTCCAGAGGATAGGTGTAATTCTCACTAAAGTGTGAATGAATAACAAGGCCAAACCTCCAGGGAATTCTTAAAAGCTTTTTATTATAGAAAAGCTGTAACATACAGTTGAAGAATATAATGAGCCTCCATGTCCCCACTGCCTGGCTTCACAGAGTTACTCGGTCCCATCCTGCTCCCCTGTGTCTTATGGTATTTTGAAGCAAACCCAAGGTTTCATATCATCTTATTCCTAAGCATTTCAGAATGCTTATTCCTAAGCATTTCAGTGCTCTTACAAAACCCTCAATACCATTCAGTGCCTCATAAAGGAAGTCGTTGGTTCTGATGAATTTCAGATTGGAAAGATAGAGAGGGTGAGGGGAAGAGATAGGTGGTGAAAGGAGAAAGGAAAGTGGGGCGGGGGAGAGCTTTTTTTTTTTTTATTTACATTAAAGTTGCCTGTACCTTTTATTATTATTATTTTTAATATTTTATGTAATTCTTACATCATTTTTTATTTCTGCACAATGTATGCATTTTCATTTTGGTTATATTCCCCATACAGTTGCACCCCCTCCCTTATTTTGACCCTAATCCTTCTTCTCCCCGCCCCTCCCCCCCGTAGTGTGTCTCTGGTTTATAGCTGCTTGTTGATTTTGATTTTCACTTTGTATTAATTAGTCTTTTTCCTGGTCCCTTATTTAGGTTTTCTAGACTCCTGCTATGAGTGAGACCATCCGGTATTTTTCTTTTTCTTTCTGGCTTATTTCACTGAGCATGATCCCTTCCAGTGCCATCCATGTTGCTGCAAACTGCATGTGTGCCCCTTTGAGGGTCTGTGGCTTACTCAGTTGCCTGAGGGAACACCTTAGCCTCTGGTTCACGCAGGACAGCCAAGCGCGGGTCCTCTCTGCTTCCCCCTCCTGCCCTCTGCTTGGCTTTCTACGTTGATGCCACGTGATGTCACCACAGATGTGTCCCTAGCACAGCTGCACTGGCCCTTGGTGATTTGGGATTTTGGAGAAAATGGGGTGTGACCATGGTTTGCCGGTTTCACCAGTACTGGGGGGTCCTGGCCTTGGCTAACTAGTTCCCTGACTAGTTCCCCTCTTTGGAGGAGAAGGGAAGGCTCTGCCCCGTAGGGGGCTCCAGCAGTATTTTCAAACCATATGTTTTTATTACGGATACTTCTGATTTATGTCAGAGGAGATGGAGGAAAATAATGTGCTTTCCTGGGCTGAGCACTCGCTGCAGCTCGTCAGCTCGCAGCCCGGCTCACCTCATCCATACATCTGCTCTCAAAGCGTTTTGAAGCTTCTCAAAGTGTTTCGAAGCAAACCCAAAGCCCAATGTTGATTTCACGCCAAAGTATTTGGAATCTATCTCTAATAAAACACCTAGAAGTTAACAATATGTCTGTAACACCATCCCAGGCGAGGGGTCAAATTTCCAGTCCAAACAAGTTTGACTGCAGTTCCAGCCAAACCCACCCCCATGTTGTGGTGGATGACCGACCCCCAGGGTCTTCTACTCTCCAGCTTCTCCCATCTCTAGCTTCCTTCCCTGACTTTCTTCCTGACTCTCAATCTATTCATTGAAGAAACTGGGTTGCGATCCTGGAGACTTCTCCCAACACCACTGGTTTTTGATGGGATGTTAACGAGCTTGCAACTCTGCACCGTTAGACTTTTGGTGACATCTGTCTAAAGACAGGCAGCCCCACACGTTGATGGTGGTGGAGGTGGAGGCTTAGCCTCTTCCTCGGTGCAGTGCCATGGGCAGCGTGATGCCTGCTGCACCCTTCCACGAGGAGACGGAGGCCTAGGGATGGTGAGTCAGCTGCCCAAGGTCACAGGGCTGGCAGCTGGAGAGCTGGGATTTGACCCTGGCTGCCCGAATGCTGCTCTTTCTGGTACCCTCCGTGGCCTTCTCAGTGTCTGATCAGAGACAGGAATCCGGCCGCCTGGCTGGTTGGCTTTAAGTTTTAACTCTCAGAGAAGCCAGGGCCATGGAAGCAGAGATGAGCGTGTGGGCTATTAGCCTGCCAAACCCAGGGGAATTACCCCAGGATGAGGAGGGCTAGAGCAACGAATCCTGGCTGACAGACACTGTCCCTGATGTAAGCCTCGCTCAGATGGCAGGCCCGTTCTGCTGTCTCCATGCTCTCCACTGTCCCCATTATGTCGCGTGTGCTCAGGTGGCTCACCCAGGGAGCACAGAAAAAGGCTCCCTTTGGCAGAGCCCCAATAGCTTGGTCTTCCCCCTCCCCCACCCCTCCGCCTCCAGTGGGCCAGGCCTTTCACCCCGTTGCACTCTGGGGCCGGAGGAGCTGCAGGGACACTGGTCCCGGGCAGGTGCAGCTCCCAGGCTCACCAGTGTGGTCCTCGCCCACCTTCCCATTGCTGCTTCCTGTGGGTCTCTGGCGCCTCTTTTCCCACTTCCATGGGGGCTGCCAACTCCGTGGATGAGGGGGCTGTGGGCCCTGCATCTGTGCGGCAGCTCCGCCTGTGTCGGGTCAGTGTCCTATTTCTGGAAAGCCTGTTTTGGTCATGTCTCTGACCCTGCAGGCTGGAGCACTTGCGGGTGAGCCCCTGAACTTCCTCAGAGAAACACTTGGAAGAAGATCGAATGCGCCTTTTTGGGTGATAGATAAAAATACTTGTAATTATGGTAGCTGGCTTGCAGCTTTTCAGAGCCACTATTTTGGGCCTATTTTATATTTGTTTTCCTCCTTGTGGCAGGAAGTAGCTTCTTGAAGCTACTGCTGGGTCTCCAGAGGAGTTGTCTGGAAGGGGTAGGGGAGGCCATGCCTACCAGGTTGGGCTCAGCGACCAGGTCACCCGGTGAAGGGGTGCTGTCTACCTGCTGGACCGGCCCCCCCACCCTGCAGAAATTGGGGGTGGGGCAGATTATGGACAGGTGGGAGGGAGATGTTGTGTTTAATGTGTGTGATGAAATAATGAAAAGCTGCTTGGGCCGGTCTGCATGGCCGTTCTCCGTGGTCACCCTCAGCGCCATCAGAGGTGGCCTGTCACCACCAGACCCTTTGGCTTCTGCCTCTTCCTCCTTTGTCAGCCACATTTCTCACCTCATTCTGAACTTGTTTCCGTTTCCAGGTGCACCCACCTACAGATCCAGGTTGCTTTACTTCCTGGAACCCCATTCTTTTTGCTTGTCTCCCCCCATGTCCCCCTGGCTGATCAGTTCTGATCCTGAGGATTCAGGAGCCTTCTTTCTCAGAGCCTTCCCCAGTCACCTCCTGCACCCCCAACGACTGGGCACCCTTACCTACCCCATGTCCTGTGTTCCCTCTCCTGGTCCTGTCTGGGTGCTGCTGTTCATTAGCCTGCCCCGCCCTTCTTTCCCATGCCCTCACTGTGCTCTAAGTCCCAGCACTGGTGATTCTGGCTCATGGCTGTAGTCCCAGCATCTGTGGACCTGATCCCTGGCCCCTGGTACCCATTATCATTTAAGAGTCTTTGGTTGTAGGTGACAGAAAATTTGGCCCAAATTGAATGTGACCAGACTACGCTGCATGTTTATGAAGCCTGTCCCATTGCTTTCATACTGGACAAACAGGATGGTTTGTTTCCCAGTCTCCCTGTGGTTACGTGACTGACCAGCGGGCTCTAAGTCATGAGCAGCCCCAAGACTGCAGCATTGAAGAGTTGGTGTGAATTAATTGCCTTTGCTCTCCTGTCCTCTGCCATGGCAATCCTGAAAGCTGTGTGTTTTCACAGTTTAGCAGCTTAGTGGTAAGATGATGCCAGCCTGGATCCCTGAGTCACCGCTGGGAAGGGAGCTGCCCTGCTGTGCTGCTGGAATCTTTGCAAGATCAGGAATAGGCCACTGAGATATCAGTTACTCGTCATTACACTAGAGCACAGCTAACCCCCATGAAGGAGAATTCCTTGATTTAAGGAAAAATCCAGGTTCAGGTGTGGCCAAATCTAGTGATGTGGGCTATGTCACCAGACTACTGTTTCTCTCTTTCTAGCCCTTGATGCTTTCGTTTCTGCATTGACATCACTTTTGGTGGGGTTTTCCCTCCTGGTCACCTCTAGGCAGACAGTTTTTCTTCCAGGTTCACACTTGGAGGAAAGAGCAAGACTCTGGGCTTACCCTGCCTTTTCAGCCAGGCGCAGGATCTTGTTCATGATCTAAGGTTGAGGCAAGAGCCCCCACCAGATGTGGAGAATAAAGGCTGGGGAGAGGGGTGGACCCCCAGATGAACTGAGATTGGTGCCAGAGGGAAATGGATGATGCAGAGGCAGACACCAAGGTCCACGGAGTGCTCACAAAATATGTGCACATGTGCATGAATGCATGAATGCCAGGTTAGTGGATACATTGACCAGTCAGCCTCACCCGCTCTTCCTTCTGGGGCCCACCGTCTCCTAGGGGTTCACTTCATAAAACAGTGATTTGTGGCAGCAAGTAATCAGTGAACCAAAGGAAGTTTCTACAGGGAAGAGGGGAACTCACTCTGTGATCTGGTAGTGGAGGGGGCATGGGTTGGGGTGTCTCAGTGGAGATACTGCAAAACTATTCATTTCTAAGCTGGGTTTTGAAGGTAGAATAGGAGTTTGCCAGTGAAACAGGAGAGAAAAGGCAATCCAGGTTGCAGGAACAGCACAGCATGAAGATTTGACTATTTGACGTGTCAGAAGGTGACTGACTGGTCTGTGATAGAGTGAGGCAGAGGCAGAAGGTCTTCAGATTTTATTAGCAGTCTCCAGTGGTCATTCCTACTAGCGAGTGTCATTTCAGCTGTATGCACTATGATTATTTAACATTTATTTTTCTGAAAGAGGTTGAATTGGACAGTTTTTGCTTCCTTTGCCTTTTCCTCTGAGTGTCCCTGGCATGGCACACATGGGCTGCCGTACCTCCCACCCCCTTGCTGCCCTTGGTCACTTGATACAAATCCCCTTTTAACTCCCAGCCAGCCTTCCCTCCCTTTGCTGGAAGATGCCAGAAGGTCAATGTTGCTAAGAGACTTCTTAAAAAAAGCTCTGCCTGTCGCTCCTGTGGGACGACACCCGGACACTTCTGACTTTGAAGGGCTTGTAGCATTTGCCTAGGATGACACTGGTAAGCTTCCCATAGAAAGCACTGCCTGAGGGGGTCCTGTCAGCTCAGAAATGGCCCTTGTATGTGCTAGTCAGACTGGGGACTTTGCTTCAAATCATTTTATGTCCTTGTTTGTTTTATTGCAAGGCTTTAAACTCTTCCATCACCTGCCTGGTCTCTTCCACAGAGAGGCTGACACAAAACACAGTGTTTGTCATGTTGGGTTTGAGTAATCAGAGGTTCTGCTCACTTCGTCCATGCTTCTATGTGAAAACTGCTGCAACACCCGTCTGAGCTCCTTCTGTATGTGGAATAAGCAGACACTTTCCCCAAAGCAATTCATTCACCTACAAATGAATAACAGGTGAATGACTGCTTAAATACAAGCTAATGCAATCGATACCATTAGTGAGCAGGCTGAGGTGCACCCTAGGAACCCCAGACTTGCATGCTCTAAATAGATTCTGCCATCCACAGCATAAAGACTAAACATCCTCTTAGTATTAAAGAACTGTAAAGGCATTAGTGTGCATAGAAAGAGAGAAGAAAGATAATAGTTTTCCCAAAGATACTCATCCCCTCGTGGGTAAATGCCCAGCCAGATAGAGTTGCCCAAAGTGGGGTCACTGAGGCCCAAAAGCTTGCACAAGTCTAAGATACCTTCTGGTGAGACCCATAGGATAGGAGCAGAAGGGGCCAGTCAAGTCTGAAAGGAAAGGAGCTAATCAAAGTACAAGTCAAGGTAACAGCTGCCATTGTCAGCCTCCCCATGAGTCTGTCACCCACCTTTCTCCCAAGTGTCTCTGCATGTCCCAACTCCACGTATCTCCTTCTGTGTCCCTCAAGTCCCTGGTAAAGCCAAGAAGCAAGCGGCCTTCTTCACGTCTCTCTGCTCCATGGTCTCCTCCAGGTCTTACTCCAAGCCTCTCTTCCCCATCTCAGCTCACCCTTCATAGGGTGTAGCAGGGAACGTGGAACCTCCCCCTTTTATGGAGATCACACTCTAACAATTCCTCTCTGGAACATACATTCAATAAGCCCGCCCTACTATGTGTCAAAAACTGGACTGGCACAGCACCTGCAGCCTCTCATTTAACCACCATCACAACAGGTCAGGAAACTGAAGCTCAGAAAGGTTGGGTATAATATCCCGAGTCACACCACAGGGACATGGAGGAATGGACGTTTTACCCCAGCTCTGGTGGCGGCAGCGGCTGTGTCCTCTCCTCACTGTGCTCACGTGCATCTGTTCATGGAGGTGCCCCAGAGGCCTTATGGCCTGCGTGGGGGGTGGGGGCCACCATCGCCTTTCAGCCATGCTCCCCTTTCCTGTTTCCTGATGCATTTTGGGACCCTCTAGGGGCCACTCTTCTAAAGAGAGGCTTTGTTGCTTCTGATTCATTATAGCGCGAATTAATCCAATGAATTATGGAGCTCAGCTAATAACTTGCTCTGATCTAATCACTCTGTGGAAAGAAGGGGTGGGGCATTTTTATTTAATCCATTTTGGGGGTATGTTCGAGTGACTTAAAAATTAAAGAGCACAACGAATCCCTTTACTCGATTCCTTTGCATCCGTTCTGCTCTTGGGCAGGTGTGTCCTTTAGGAGCTGCTGAGACCCTCGACCGGCTGGTGCTTCCCCCCACCCCCTGCTCAGTGCTTATGTCATGCACTTTATTGATCTCTTTGGATCCTTACAGTCTCTACTGTAAGGGAGTGTTAAACCTTGATGGGGCAGTATAGCTCTTAGCCCATTTTACAGAGGCTTGGTGAGATGCCTGGTGTTCACGGCTGCAGGGGCAAAGAGAGACTCCCAGCTGCTGCAGAGTTGGGAGTGACACTCCAGGCCTGAAGCTCAGAACCTCTCCCCCAGGAGAGGGGTCTGTGGCCAGAGTCTGAGGGTTCTGATCCTGGCCTTGGGTGCGAGCCTGCCTGTGTCATCGCCCCTGGAGCCTCAACCCCTGAAGTTGCATCTCAGGAGCAGCCATTTCTGATGGCTGTGTCCAGATTGAACAAGGAGCTGAATGCCTCACTTCCTGCCACACCTCTGCCCCTCAGGTGGCGTGTGTGCGCTGCAGGAGTTACCTGCTGGGGGACAGACAGTGTCACGACAGAGTTGACAACCCTGAGCCCACCAAGCATGGAGGAGCCACAAAGCTGGTCTTCTCTTGTACCTGCTTCCCCTGATGACAAGCCCTGGGTCCCAAGCATGCCCTCGCACCAAGGTCAGAGTCCGCAGCTGCCCACCCACTGCTATCTGTGCAGGAATCTGTGAATGACCTGGGGTGTATGCTGCAGCTGGTCCCGGCTCCCTGCTCAGACTGTCATCTCCAAGCTCCCCTGGGGCCCCTCAGTCACTGCCTGGACCTCCTGTCATCCCAGACTGGCTCCTTGCCTCCCTTCTAGCTTGCTGCCACATGGCTGAGGACAGGTTGCTCCCCTCGAATGGCTCTGGAGCCCTCAACTCCAAGCCCAGGGAGCTGGAGCTGCTGATCCATGTCTCCACTCCCCTCCTCTGCTCTCCACTGCTGCCTGTCCTGGGTTGGCTTTCCAGGGTGCCAACAGTGCACCCTGGAAAGCGCAAGGGGCTCTTAGTTCCCTTGGGGACACCCACGCCTCAGTCCAGGGCAGTGAGGTCTGTGGCAGCTTCCCCGAGCTGTGGTTTTCTGCTTCACCTTCTGCCTTGTGTGGAAGGGCTGCCCGAGTCCCCTGCCTGCCTGCCCCCTCCTCCTCCCAGCCTGGGGCCTTGCGCTTGCCAAGCTGCCCACGGCCTCCTTATTTTGTTTTTCACAAAACCTCTCTGTCTCACAGCTCCTTTTGTGGCTTGTTTTCCCATCAGCAACCTGCTTTCCCGCGGCTTCCGTTGACGAAGGTAAATTTTACCTTTGGAGCTGGTGCAGTGAAGAGCTGAATGTGCTCTGTCTCCTCCGGCTTCCTCGACGTGACTCACAGCTCCATTTTCAGTACCGAAAACTCAGCTCTGCCAGGGCAAACTGTCAGCCCTTTTTTTTTTTTTTTTTTTTTTTAACATTGACAAGTACTTTTCAAAAGTTTCTTTTCCCCTTCATAGAACCTCCCAGATGCCCTGATTCACTCCTCTGGCTCACACGAACAGCTCTATGGCCTAGCTTTGGGCAGAGGATGAGCTTTAGCAAAGAAGATTGAAATTAGGTTCTGTGATTCGGCCCCACCCCCCCCCGCCCCCCGGTGGTGGTGGTGTTTTAAATCCATTTTTAACAATGTAAAGATAGAGAGGAAAACCAAACTTGAGAACTTTTTCCTACAAAGACCAACTTCTGTGCATCGGCCTCCATTCCCAGGACCTGGATGAAGGTTCCTGAAAGTGTCTGTCAGGCTTAGCTCTTCTCGAAATGAAACGTGCCCTGTGCTAACCACCTGGTTCCTGCTCTGTAATATGGAGAAATTATTTTCCCTTTGTGCAGAAAACTGGTTTGAAATGCTAAAATACTACCTTTTTGTCTCCTTGACAAATCTTTCCTGCCTTTGGTGGTAAAAGCTTTTAAAATTAATGGAAAATTCCCCCACCCCTCTGCCGGGGCCCAGGAGGAGACCAAGCGATCGGTTTCTCTGTAAATAAAGTGACAAGCGCCTTGCTGGTGTCTGAGAGCTGAACCGCTTGATGGTATATATTTTAAAGCAAACTGGTGGTCAATTTGGATGAAAAGTGATAAAAAGTGAGTGGATTAAATTGGCTGTCAGCAGTTAAAATGCCATTTTCCATCTGAAACTTTATGCCAAAAGTCTGTTATGTATGTCGGAAAAGAAATGGAAATTTTCTACAACTTTTTGGGGACACACTTGAATTGTGACAAGCATTTTTTGTACAGCATGTCATAACTTTTAGATCATCAGTGGAAACATTTTCTGCAGAAGGTAAAGTGGTAAATACTTAGGTGTTTTGGGCCACGTGGTCTCTGTGGCAGCTGTCACTCCTGTGGCTGTGGGCCAGAGTGACCAGGGCGTGACTGTGTTCCAATAAAACTTTCTTTGTGAAATGGGGCAGAGGGCAACTCTGGCCAGCAGGAGGCGGTGGTGTGCCAGTCCCTGTCTAGATGGCTCCTCCAGGGTGCCATCAGAGGCAGTTCCTTGTGAGGCCCAGCAGTGTGTGTGAGTTAGTGCCCATAACATGGGGCAAAGGGTGAGTGTGAGAATTGCCACTTCTCAGAGAATCAAGTGAGGCTTAGCTGCGTTCTCATGAAATTTTATTGATGAAAACTCATTTCCAAAAAGGAAAAACAAAAACAGCTTCTGAGTGAAAGGGACAAATACCTCTATCTGTTCTTGCACCAACACTGTTATTTTCTCCTCCTTGCTGTTGATTATGAGAGTCGCTCTTCTGTCACTTTGGCCACTTGGTCAGAGGACACTTTTCGCAGGGCACAGTGGGTCCTCTGGGAGCCACGTTTGGTGGGGAGTGCCTTGGGAAGGGCATCTCACTACTATCTCAAAGCTCTTGCTACTGGGAGAGGGTCCCTTTTGGGCTCTTCAGGAGAGCAGCTTTTGCAAATGAAAGGGCCTGCGATTAGTCACATTCTCATGTCACCAGGAATACGAGTCACATGATCATTGACAACAGAATTCAAAAAAGAAAGACTCTTTAAAAGAAAGGCTGCTTGCAGTACACTGGGCGATAATAGCGGGGTAACAGTGGTGGGTGCCTGGGGCCCTGACGACAGAGTTTTCTTTCCATGTGCGGACACAGCATGTGAATATGGGTATTGTGCCTCACATCATGCCTTTCTCAACTGGGATGTATTGTGCTTTTCCAACTTGGGGCCATGCTCTCTGCAGAGTTTCATTTCATCAAATTGTGCTCTGAGACACTGGCAGTAGCTGGAGGGTGAGGGGCCCCATTTCAGACCAGGGTACCCCCTAAGGGCGGTCCCATCTCCTGCTGACTCAGCAGGCTTTGAAAGGAGGGAATCTGCTTTTGCTCAGGAGCAAGTATATCTTCCCTCTGGGTTTGTGAGAGTGAACATAAGGTCAAACTTTCCAAAAGTCCTCAGAAGCTCATTTTTAAGAAATGGTATTCACAAACATCTACCGAAAGGTCATGTTCTGTCCACGGGAGGCCATTTTGTCCACGAAATCAGCCAAATCATGGGCGGCAGCAAATGCGGCCTGAATTGGTTTACTGCTTATAGACTTATTCTTTTGCACTTCATGGAGCTGTCTTCCTGGGTTGGAGTCAGCAGCTGCAGCCAATAGATGACATCCAGCTCCTGGGCGTGTTTTTCTTGCACATAGGGTTGGTCCGAGTAATTTTCTTTTAAAATTAGAATTAGTTTGGCCAAAGTGAAAATCTAGATTTGAGCCCCACCCTAGAGAAACGCGTGCCCACGTGACCCGGGAGAGTTGCAAGAGCAACCCCAGGTGAACTGCATCAGCCTGGACAACGCTATGGCAGCCCGGCTTGCTGGCGGGACCCTGGCGCAGCCATGTTTGGGTTTAAAGAAAAGAGAAAGCGCAGCAGTTCTGGAGGCATGGAGGCACACGGGGAAGGTTTGAACCTGGCCAGCCATTCAGATGCAGCAGAGCTCACCTGCCCCGTCTAGCTCAAGATGGTGCAGGACGGGTTGGATGTACAAAACCCTGAGCTGGTTTTGAAAATTGATCAGGTCAGAGCTCCCACTGGCACCAATTAGGTTCAAGCTTGTTCCAGCACCAATCAAATCTTAGAAACAGCTGGTTTGGAAAGTGGACCATTCAGGTTTGAATCAGCTTTGAATGCAATGCAAGCCAAGACTTAGGAGAAGTTGAAAGCTACTGAGAAAGAAGCTACTTGGAGTCAGCTTGAGCGGGAGAGGCTTGACTCAGCTTGGGGCGGCTTCAGTTGGCTTGGGAGGATGGCTAGATTGGAGAAGTTGGCTCGGCCTGGAAGAGGTTTTAGGACGAGACTTGACTTTGGCTTTAGGAGGGACGCCCGCCGTGTGGTGCTGAGCTGTGACTAACCCTGATCCTACAGGTGAGTCCACCATTTGCTGGGGTGCCACCAGTTTCAGGCTCCCTTTGGAGGGACAACATGAGCAGCTTTTGGTTTGCACTACTGGGTACAGTGGACACCATCTGGGGTAGGACAGCCGGCCATTTGTGGCCTTAGGGCCTATCTCCTTATCCCAATTTCCCCTTTTTAACTAAACCCTGTTGTTGCAGCCTGAGATTGAGCTGTGTCTTGTGAGTACATGGGTGAAAACCCACAAAAGTAGGGGCGACCCGTCCCCCTCCTTTGCACACTTTCAGAGTCACAGCCGCATCCATAGCATTGCTTACTGAGGTAGCACCTTCGGTGTGACTCGTATCCAGTAACAGGAGAGTGGAAGTCAACACAGCGGTGAAAATGGTTGGGCCTTGGCCCTCCTCACCAAGTGGGCAGTGCTTGTGACCACGCGTCACGAGCCAAGGCAAATAGTAGTAGAGCACATTTATATAAAGATCAGAAAAATGTAGGCTGGAAAAGGAGGTAGGCTAGGAATTCACACAGGTGGTAAATGATACAGAACAGCAAGGGGAGGTAAAGATAAAAATCAAGGTCGTGGGCCTCCCCGGTGGCTCAGCAGTTGAGCGCTGGGTTGCGAAGCTGCCCGCAGCCTCTGCAGCGCCGGTTGGATACCCGGCTGCTCCCCAGCCACCGGAGGAGGGTCCCACATGGCGCGCAGACCTCTCCTGCCGCCCGCTGCTCCCCTCAGCAGTGTACTTCGGTCCTTCTCTCTCACCCTCCCGCGCTTCTGACTGTACCCAGTGCATGTATAAACAAAAAACAAACAAACAAACAAAGAAATAAAAAAAAATGCCTCTATAAAAAAAAAATAAAAAAAAAAATCAAGGTCGTGATAACTGAGCGGTTCCAGGAGGTACTAGAAGGTGCTGTGTCTTAAATGATACAGTGAGTGGGTGCGCAGGTATTTGTTTTCTTACAGGTATGTATACTCTTTATTCATTTGTATACTGGAAGTATTTAATGTTTTAAAAACCCTGAATTATCCAGAAGTATTGGCCTATATTCCCACGTGGCAGCCCTGACTGGAGCTGGCAACTGCCTCTTCAGGTGTGACCTGGACTTTCCAGCACGTCACAGTCCTTACCTTCTCCCAGACCCTCCCTCGTCCTTCTCACCTGTTTTCAGCAGCATTTGAGCCTTGATCTCTAGCCTTGGGGTGTTAGGGGGATAGTGTGCTGAAAATTATCCTTGTATGCCAACATACGGGCAAGGAGTGCTGATTCCTCAAGTTGTGAGGCGTTCCTAGGATGCAAGTACCCAGATTGCTTCTTAACTGAGTAGTCAAGTCTTTTAGCTATTGTCTCTGAACATGTTTTTTTCTTTGCCTTGGCTGCGGGGAAGGTCAGAGGCAAATGTGGGTTGTCTTTAGCAAAAGTGGAGACGTCACAGCATGTGTTTTAAGTTCTCGTTTGACTTGCTTCATCTGTTCTCCTGCCTCACCTCCCTCCTTCAGTTCTTCACTTAATTTTCAGATTCTGTTCTATAATGCACCTGTTTGCAAGTGTCCATATTCTTTTTTGGGAAAAGATTTACATTTTAAACTTGCATTTACCTAAAATGATGGCAGAATATGGTGGTGTGAGAACATTCTGGAAATCTGAACTTTATCTGGAGTGGTTTATTCGTAAGGCAGCCTTGATCATCTATTTCAGTTGTGTGGGTTACTAATTTTCCAGGAATGAGAATATAATTAAAATATGCTTAACGCCGAAACACAACTGAACATAATTTCATCTTCGATAATTTAGAAGGCAGTTAAAGGAACTTGTGATGCCTCAAGGCCATAATTACAGACATCAGTTATCATGGTGTGACACTATAAGAAAATCTGGTTATTTCAGCTTTTTGATTACTTGAATCTGTAGGAATTAGAATTTAGAGTCTGTGCATGTGGTGTATACATAGTTCGTTTGAGCCGCCCTAATGTGTGGTTCACATGGAGCTGAAGGAAGGACAAGCAACTTCTCTCATGGAGACTTCCTGGGTGGCAAGTTCTCCTTGGCCTCAGCTATAATTAGCTTCTTGGTGGTGGGTTTCTTCAGCCTCCCACAAGGGAAGAAATCAGGTGCAGTGCAGAAATGCCTTTGCCAGCTCCAGCCAGGCTGGCATCTCTCCCCTGGCTGCCTGCTCTCTAGGAGCCAGCCTAACTCCGCAGCTCTGCCTCAACAAAGAGGGAAGTGTGTGCCTCCAGCTGACTCTTTGGTGGTGAAACCTTTTATTCGATAAAATATTTCTTGGTTAGTGAATAAAGCAGACAGGTAGAGCTCACTTGTTCTAGTGCTTGTTCTAGTGTGCATTTGTCCTCTGGACAGAGGACCTGGCTCCAGATGTGTCAGGCCAGGTGTGCTGGGGATGGACCAGGAGACAGTTCCATGACCGACTGACCCTAATCATGTACCTAGAATCATGTGGGGTCCCTGGTGGATATCAGCAGCCATCACAAGGACAGACAGGAAGTGGACACGGGGGAGGCCACAAGAGCACTATAGTGCCCTTGGCATGTGCCCACTGGACACTGCAGGGTCCGGGGTGCACACACTTTGATCGCATATCCCAACTGATGCAAAGGCTTTGGAGTCACCTGATCGTGTACATGTTTGTGGTACACATAGTTAGATTATCTAAAGGTGAGTAGAATCACTGTGTTCGAGTTCCAGTATTTCTCTCGCTGTCCCAGTGGCGCCTGCTCTCAAGACCTGTGTGGTAATGCAGTTACTGAGGCTGTCACCCGGGCCCGCCGTGCTCATGTCCTGAAGTTGCGTCAGTCCTGCTCTACTGTCATGACTCTTGTTGTATCTGCCTGCCTCCACTGATTTACTGTTTTCTTTAAATTGGTTTCCATTTTTATTCTTGCCTGAAGCAAATTTACAAAGAAAACCAGTATTGGTGGCTATCAGTGGAAAATAAGCGCAGATGTCCCCTGATGAATTTAAAACAACTGTTCTTTTCTAGTTGGGAGTTGTTGCTGCCCGTAGATAAGACTGGGGAAGAGCACCACACCGAGATTTTCTTCTTGAAACTTCAGGGGGCTGAGAAGGGAAGATCTTGTCTTTGGGATTGAATTTTGTACACTGTGGTGTCCAGGAACCACAGAAAACAATTCTAGGTAGCAAGTTCCATGCTCGGGGAAGCCCCAGGGTGGGGATAATATGAGAGCTGAAACCTGACTTGGGATGGACACGGGCTCAAGTGCTGCCTTTACCCCTTCCCTGCGGCGCCACAGTCTCTTCAGCTGTAATCTGGGCCTCCTTTGAGGGGTTGTTGGAATGAAATGACACCCACAGATCTCTTTCCCCGTAACAAAGAGTTGATAAATGCAAGCTTTTATTATTATTGGTTTGAGTTGTATTTGAGCTGTCACACTTTAAGAGATTTTCAGTTTAAAAATAAGGTGGAGATTGATTTTTAAGTGTTTTTGGAGCAAACTGACTCCATCGAAGAATCTAGCAAATTTCCTCAGTTTCTCCATGGGGCCTGAGATCACACCAGTCTTCAGAGACTCAGACTGAACCATTCCCAGTTTATTTGATTTTTCCCACATCAGTCTTAACTTTCTCATGAATCTGTCCCTTTTTCCACATGCCACAGGCTCTTAGGGCCTCCATTAATTTACCTTGAGTACGACAGCTTTAGAGCCTCAGGAAGCAGAGCTGAGTCCCTGGATGTCACCAAGGCAGCTGGTCACCAGCTGGCCCCTGGATGTCACCAAGGCAGGGCTCGCCAGCACAGATGCCAGCAAGGTCCAGGCTGGTGGCCTGGGTGGGGATGGAAGCTACGGGAAGACGTGAGGAGGCAGGAGTGTCCAGACAGGATGCTGCAACTCTCCAGGGCATGCTTCTGGCCCATGATTTCTTCTCTGAGTTGTACTGGGTGAGCAAAATTTGTGATCCCTACCCCAAGCCCTTTTCTTAATGGATTCCACCCCCCCTATTTTGCTCCACACTATTGATCTGGAAGCTGAAGTCTGGGTTCTTTGCTTGTCTCATAGTCCCTTTGATGGTAACCGATGTCATCTCGGCTCAGAGCTGACAGACACTCCCAAGCCAGCAGTCTCTCTACTTGGGAAATAAAGGACACTCCCCAGGCCGCCCAGAGGTCCGTTTCTAACACACTGACAGCTCCGTCACAGCTCTATCAGGTAACGAACACGAGCTGGGGAAATCAGGAGAGCAGGAACGACAACCAAAGAGCCTCAACCAGGACAGGAGCTTGAGCGACCTCGCCTACAGGCTTTTCTCTCCCCCATCCATTACGTAACAGGTGTCTGTCCTGCTGCCTTGGGGAGGGACAGAAACATCGAACTTCTCTGAGTTTTATTTGACTTTCCTTTGCAAATATTCCCCCTTCAGTAGCAATGAAGCCCAGTTTTACAAGCACCACCCTCTGGAAGAGAGAATAAAAATTGAAAGTGATGATGGTGGGACTGTGGCTTGCCCCTCGGCCCCTCTGCTGTTGGAGCAGCTGGGGCGCTACTGGGCCCTCAGGGGTGTTTATTTGCTGGACACAGGAGCAGAGTTCAGTGTGACAAAGACACACTGGGTGGCAGGACACAGAGCCAGGCATGGTGACCTGTGAGGGGTTGGCTTTGTAAAAATGAGTTAAACGCATCTGGCAGCTCCTCTTTGAAGGTTCATTGTGGGAAATAAAGGAAAACCTTATTAATAATAACAGAAAGAAAAAAAAAAAACTACACTTAAGTGATATTAAGGATGTGACAAGCACTCTGTAAAACCAGCGAGTCAATATTAAGATTTAGACTTGATCTTCCAACCTGTGGCCCATTGTTCCCAGGTGGTGAAGCAGATAAAATGCATTAATTAAATATTTGGGCAGCTCCTTGCTGGTTCTTCTTATTTATTATCTTGTGTGAGGTTGGCATCTTGGCAATTTCTGAGAACAAAAGACTCTGCAGAGAATTGGGTTTGCTTTTCATTCTATCAGTAGGATTTTCTCTAAATATACTTTTTGTCTTTTCCCCCTTTTTTCCATCTGAGGGGCAGGTGGGGTTGGGGAGTGCCCTGGACGGGGTGGACTAGGTGGGCTCAGTGTGGGGTAAGACTTGCTCTGAAGGGCCAGATCATGGCGCGTTCAGTTTATGGCCACGGGATCACTGTTTCGTCTGCTGCCCTGTGTGGAAACTGACCCCGCCCCAGGCCTCCTCCATCCTGGCAGCTAGAACCCAGCTGAAGGGGCGTTCAGGGTGGAGTCTCCGTGGCCATTTGGGCTGGTGGGTGCCCCTGAGAGCAGAGGAGCACCCTGGCCACTGTGCCAACCCCGGGGCCGTGCCCAGGCCATTGGGCAGATGGTGCTTCCCCCAACCAGCCAGCAGCTGACACTGACATCCCCTAAACACAAACAGCCAACACCCCCAATGGGCAGGGGACTCTGGCTTCCAGGGCGTTGTCCCAGTCCCTGTGGAGTGCCCGGGACCCCACCCCAGAGTCTGGGTTCTTACCCACAGCACAAGCCCGACCTCAGTGCCCACGCCTGTGGCAAGTCTCGGAGCCAAAGTGGACGTCCTCGCGCCTGGAATGAATGACGTCAGATATTTTTAGCCATGGACCCTAAATTGCTCACTTAGCCCGGCATGGTGGTGGATGAGCTTGAAAAGAAATGTTTGTTTTCCCTGCTGTGGCTTTCTGGATTGCTGGGGCAGAGCCCTGGATCCAGAATGTGGTTATCCGCTCCTTCCCTGCACCCTGTCCTGCTTGCATATTACCTGAGGCTTCCTGCACCTCCCTCTGCGGTTCTCAGCCAGCACAATTTGGTCTCTTCTCCTTGTCAGGCCTGTGGGGTCACTATCTCCTCGTTCACACCCTGCATCAGGATTGGGCCCAGGACGATGGCTCCCCAACCCCCGCCCCCAGGCTCCCACCATGGATCCTGGGCTGGTGTGAACCGGGCCAGCATGGGGCCCAGGACCCAGGCCTGCCTGGCTCTGCTCCAGAAGAGCATGTTGGTCTCGGCTGCTCCAGCCCGACTGCCAGGGCTGCTGGACTTTACCACACTGCAGCCTGGCTGTCCATGGAGACCTCTGGGGAATAAAGTGCCCCCGCCGAGCTGGATGCCCCCACCTTCCTGCGCCACAGTTTTTCGCTTGCCATTTTACTGCCCAGGGCAGGGGCTCAGCCTCACAGGAAGAACTGTTTCCTTCAGGAGCTGGTGGGCTTGTTTGATACATAGTCTGGGCGGTTTAATTCTTTGGATAGCCTTTGCGGAAAGAGAAAAAGATGGATTCCTCTCTGCTAAAAGGAACAAGAGGAAAAGGGCAGTGTTTGCTCTGAAGCCACCTCCCCCCAGATTTCCTGATTTTGACTGAAGCTAGCACAGTGAAGTGATAACTGTTGATTTATAAACCTCACCAGTCTGGAGGCTTCTGGAGGGGTCATTTAAAATGAATGAAGCACAAAACCCCTCTCCGCTTGCGGCAGCTTTTACTGCAGCTACTTGTCGATGGGCTTGTGGATAGAGGAGACCCCGAGTCTTGGCTGGGCTTTCTCCAGCTCCTCCTCCCTCTGCAGGTGGCCCCGCTTTGGGGAAAATAATACCTGACTGCTTTTGAACGTTACCCTGTGCTAGGACCTGGTGGTTTAGCTTAATCCTGATGTGCAGAGCAGATGGCTCAGGGGACAGGATGCTGATGACATGATCCCTTCCCAGAGTGAACAGTTAAGTCAGAGACTGGAATCTGGCAGGCGGGCCCACGTCGAGCCCGCAGACCTGTTACGTTTGCATCATACGCTTCATAAAACGGAATTTATTGTGGAACATCTAGGACAGTGCCCCTAAAATGCCAAATTCCCAGGTTCTCTTGAAGAAATGGAAATGCAGTAGCTTTGTAGTTGCCCAGGCTGATGGGGCTGCCTCCTTGCCTAGGGGTTCCTGATGTGTCTCTGCAGCTCCACCCAGCACCGTGCCCACTGGCCTCTGGGGGCATTCTCCTCACTCTGCTCTAAGTGATCAGCCTTCGGAGTCTTTTTAAAGCACCTCTCAGAGACATTCTGCAGGGGAGGAGGAAGCAGAAGGATCAAAATGGGTGAGAAGAGAACAAGGGACTGTGGTGATGGCACATGGGGAGTGGCTGGTGGGAATGCCAGAGAGAAGAAAGCAAACATTGTACAAACATGAGGAATGATGTAAAATATATATTTAAAAAAATCACCTCTTTCCCAAATTGATGTCAGCATCCGTTCAGCAGTTGTGTGCCAGCAGGTGGACTCTGCCCAGGTACACACGAGGGGAGATGCGACTTCTAGGGCCGGTGACTCAAAATGCCATGAGGGAGACTCGCACCCGTGTCCCACGGAAAGCGGGTCTTCTCAGGACGTCTCCTCAGCCAGGCATCCTTGGCTTTTGTCTCGTGCTGGGTTGTGGGTCTGCAATGTAATGTTCCCTGCAAGTGTTGTGCATGTCTGTAAGGACTCACTTCATCGCTCAGCACTGCTCTAAGCAGTGATGTCTGGTGATGCTACTTTGGTTCTTTCTGTGTCCTGGACTATGTGCTCTGTGCCTTACCTGGCCCGCCAGCGATTTCTCCTAACCACCCTGTGATGGGGGTACTACCACAACCCCCATCTTACAAACAAGGATGTTAGGCCAGGGAGGCTCATCAGCACACTCAGGCTCACACAGCTCCCGACGGCAGGCTCAGGATTTGAACTTGGGGAGCCAGCCTCGCCACCCCACCCACTCCTGCCTGGGCCTGGAGGCTCATCCATGGGGCTGGCTATGTGTGGCAATGCCCAGGCCTTTGTCTCTGGTAGACCGTGATTATATTCGAAGAAGAAACAGCTGGCATTTAGGGAGGTAGAAAAACATAATATTTACATTTTAAATGAAGTCAAATTAAATTAGACCTTCGTCAGAGACCCATCGGCATCGATTATTTCCACAGTAGCTACCCCAGGGTTGAAACTTCTTACTGTTGCATGTCTTCCATTTTGGAGGGCGTGGAGGTTCTGGATTGGAACTTGCTGAAACACAGAGCCAAGAAGTGTGTTGGCTGCCCACAAGCTCACCCTGGACTGTCACCTATGTTTCCAGTCATTTCCTTATCAAAGTTTTACTGTTGTGCATAGCAAATACGTCCAGGTTTTAGTTTTGGGGTTTCTAGGTTTTACAAATCAAGTTCGATTTTGTTGCATGTAGGAGGAATAGCGTGTGTATATTGGTTGGTGTCATCAAGGAGTGGATGAGACAGGAATGTGGGGTGACCTTCAAGTTACTTTTTGATGTACTGACCTCATTGCCACCATATTGCCCCCTACATGCTGGTTTCAGTTGTCGAACCCACAAGGCTTCCATCCAGAACATGTGATCTGTTCTTTGGCTCCAGCCAGCTCCTTCCTGGACCCTGGCCCATCTGTTGAGAGCAGGTCAGGTCTCTCTTTGCTGAGAAGATGGACAGCACAGTCCCTGGGATGCCTTCCCGGAGATGAGCCTGTGGGGAAGTGAAGCGCAGTGTGTACGGGTGCCCACTCTCCAGTCCCAGCCTCGGGGTGGGGGTGGAGGTGTGAGTCTGGGGTCCTACCCCACCCCACCCCACCCCACTCCTCTCCTAATGGTTGCTTTTTTAGCATTCTGAAACCAGGGAAGTTTCACCTGGCAGAGCTATAAGTTGTTTTTAAAGACCTGCTTTATTACTGATTTCTGGCTAAATTTACAAAGTAACATATGTATGTGTTAGTCTGTGCATCGCACAGTCGCATGCCAGTTCCTTTTCCAGAACAAGCTGCTCCAAGAGAGGGCATGTCTGCAAAATTGCCCCTACTCTTCCTGGATCCTTCTGCCCAGTGGATAATGCGGTCCAGGGTACTGGGGTGGGGCACTCCCCGCTTTGGGAATAGACAAGCCTGTTATCTGACTCGCTGGGTGGTTTTGACCAGTCACCTCAGCTCTGGGGTCTTAATTTTCTCATCTGTCAAATGAGGGAGAATAATGTTCATCCCAAGGCGGGAGGAGGGTCACCCTGAACAGATGTCAGCTGTTGCCACTGGCCTGTGATTGCTGAGCCCGGCAGGGCAGCCTCTGGGCAGATGTCCTGTCCTCTCCCAGCCTGGCTGATGTCACGGGATCCAAGTCCAGAGGGGACTGGGCTCTGGAGACCTTGGGAGCTGAGCTGCTAACTCACATGGAGGTTTTGTTCATGTTATTTCTTTAGTTCATGCAAATAGTGGGCTGTCGGCAAAGTCATGACGTATTTTGCTTGAAAAAGACAGAAAAAAATACGTCATGACTTTATCAACAACCCAATATTTGTTGAGTACTTTTGTGGGGCATGGAGGTGTGTGTGTGTGTGTGTGCGTGTGCGCACGCACACGTGAGCACATCCCCCTCCCCCAGCTGGGTCCTGCCTTTATGGAGCTTATATTCTAGCAAAGGGAAAAGACTATAAATAAATAGTCAGCAAATAAGCTAGTCTTGGTGTGTCACTGATTTCCTTGTAACAAATGACTCTGAAACTTAGTGGTTTAGATTATTTCTTGTTGATTTGTGGCTAAATTTACCATCCAGCCTGTGTATATAAAGTCCATCGGTACTGAATCATGTGCCGGCTGCCTTCCGGGCCTCCTGTCCTGGCCGGCTGTTGGCTGTAGGCGGGTGGCCCTCGGACCTTGTCTTGGGGCAAGTGGGTGTGAGGGGCGGGTCGGTGGCTGACCTCTTGACCTCAGCAGTGGCATTGCCATCCTTCTGCTATTTTCTGTTGGTCTAGCAGCCGGTCCCGGGGTCCACCACACTCAGGGCAGGCGATTCCACAGATTGTGAGGTCAGGGGTCCCCTGTGCTGGGAGAAGCCTCCGTTGATGGCCGGTTACTCTTGGAGGTGACGCGTGAGCCGAATGCTGAGCCATGAGCAGGAAGAGCAGTTAACACAGAAGGCACAGCAGATGGAGACTCTGGGACGGGCAGGGCTCGTCAGAGCTGAGACCAGTGTGTCAGGCCTGGAGAATTGAAGAGAAGGGTGTGATACTAGGCTGGCGAGGTTGGCAGGAACCAGCCTCTGTGTGGGAGCCTGTGGTGACAGGGAGCGGAGATGGGCTTGTATTTAAGGGCAGCCCGTCTGGCTGTTTAAATGCAGCCTCAGGAGAGACCTTGTCACTTCAGCCTGGAGCCTGGGCCAGAATCAGCCACATCCCATGCCCTGGTGTGCAGAAGGGATCAGAGAGGGAGAGGCAGAGGGCGTGTGTGGTGGGTCTCTGTCTCCCCACGAAGGCCCTTTTGTGGTCTGAGTCTCATTTCTGTGTTGGGGCTGCTGCAGCCGTGAGTCCCTGACTTCTTAGCCAGTCAGGTCACTTCCAGACCTGTGCTTTCTGCCCCTAGGTAAAGACATTTAGGCCAGAACCCCCAGCTTGACAGAGCTGCTGAAATATGTACCCTGTTTGCCTCTACCAGGTCCTGTGAGCTGGGCATGGTGGATAAATGAGAGCTCAAGTGGTAGAAAGTAGAGGAACGTCACATTTGATGAGCCTCTCTGTAGGGGTTGGTGTTGGTGGCCACTGTGGTAATGTGTTGCATTTATTGTCACTAAATATGTCGTGGGGGCATATTGAGTGACCCAGAAAAGATGTCCTTTCTGTGGCCCCTGTGGGAGGGAGAAAGGAGACTGGTGTTTGCTGCCTGGCGGGGCGGGCCTCATTGCTGGTCCCCAGCAGCCGGCTGCCACCTCCATCTTCTGGCGAAACGGTGAGGCTTAGATGTGTTGAGAATGTAGACAAGCAGCAGCCGCCATCACAGCTCAGAGTTCACAGTCAGACCCCACCTGGCCGCCTCCGACAGCCTCGTATTTTTGTGTTTTAATTTTTTAACCACCCCATTTTGTCTTTCCTTTGTCAGGGGACTTGGGGCTTAAAGGAACTTTAGAGATGCGCAGCTTTTCCTGTGTTAACAAAGGCTTCATGAATCCCAGTCATAACCACCGTGTCGTTTATTGAGCCCTGGTTGCAGCTGGAGTTGGCCACCTAAGTCCTATGGCTGCAATGTACAGATGTGGAAACTGAGGCCCAGAGAGGTTGAATGACTTGCCCCAGGTCACCCAGCAAGTCACTGGTGGATCAGATCCCAGCCCCGGGACTGGCTCCAAGCTCACCCTCTCGCCACCACCTCACGCTGCCCCCTGCCCCCTCAGTCTGCTTTCTCCCAGGTGCGGTGTCCCCCATGTGCTGCTGGGCACGCGTGAGTGAGTGTGCTCCGTCCTGGGAGAAACAAGGTGGCCATTAGAAGGGGACTCTTCTCAGCTCTTAAGCAAGAGCTGTTTGTATGAGAAAAGGACTCGCTAGGGAGAAAACATTTTTGATGCTCATAAAATTGAATGTTTTCCATTGACTGTCTTTCCTTTGAAATGCAGACATAATTTATTGAGCTGTGCTTGAAATATTCAGGAGGCCTCTCTATTCCTTCCAAAGGAATGTGATTAAAAACGCACACTGGCCTCCCCAGATTTCTGGAAGATGTTAGAATATGACAAAGAGCCACATAATTTCAGAATTTACATCTTTATATGAATTTCTGTGCTTTCCAGCACACTGCACAGTAAATGTAAAAACAACACTTCAGGGTGAAATATTTTCTGGAGAAACCTCTGAATTGGGGAGACAGTGTTACCCACGTGGTATTATAATACCTCCTGGGTCTGGCAGTGTTCTCAGGAATACTCCTGATTAGCCTGTCTGTGGTGAGTGGCCCCACTGTGTGCTCTGAGATCGGCTCTTGTCCCTTCAGTTTGCCTGCCCCCCACCACTCCTTGGGGCCTGGAGGCAGCTGGGCTTGGTGGGGCTTATTCTCTTGGCTCGTGCTGGAAACTCCTCCCGTCCTGCAAGCCTTGGCTTAATCTCCTCCTTCTGGATCCTCCCCGGCCCTCCCCACCCCACCCCTACCTCCCGGCTGGTGGGTGCCTCTCCTCCATGCTCCCAGGACCTGGGGCTATTCCCGCTCTGCCACTGGCCGTGCTGTATTGGGAGTGTGTCCCTGGAGACAGGGATCACCAGGGATGCCCAGTGCCCAGCATACTGCCTGGCACACCGAGGGATGAATGAGCAAGTGAGTGGAGAACCCGCTGCGGAAGTGTGCAGGGGGCACATTGGGCCTCGAGACGGGAAGCTCTATAAAATCCTGAGTCACCAGCCAGGGCCAGGAGAGATGGGACCACGTGGCGGTTAGGAGTGCGGATGCCGTGTTCAAACCCTGAAGTCTCCATCTAACAGTTTTGACACGGATTAAACCTCTGTCTGCCTCTGTTTCCTCTGGTAGAGAGAGGGCTGCCAGCTATAATGTGGGACCACCGAGATGTTTCTCTTTGGGTTACTCCTAAATCTGCTTAAAGCAAGTCAGGGTAGAGATTTGTGAAGTGTGTGGGTCTGAGCATTTATAGATGTTAAGGATGAATTTCTAAAGAAGGGAACAGACCAATATGAACACGGGCCTAATACCAGGTTGTCAGCGGAAGAGCCGACGTGAAGACACCATGTGCAGAACTGGGTCCAGCACAGAGGACATGTGCTGTAATGTTTGCTCTTCATGCCTCTCCCCCGCCTCCCCCCCCCAACCACCACCCTGGCTCTCCTGTCCAGCAGGCTGGCTGGCTGGAGGCGGCTTTCTGTGCTGGCAGCAAGGGGGAGAGATGAGGTCAGTGCCTTTCAGCCCTGGGGTCCTTGGAAATCAATAGTTGTTCTCTATGAGCAAACCAGTAGCAGCAGTGCCTCTGAAACGAGAGGCCAGTAGAGCCTTTTAAAGTAATTCTTGACCCATTTTCACCAGCCCAGCCGAGCACAGCATTTTGTACTTGTGATGGGTTATAATTGCAGCCATTGTAGGATGCCAGGTAAACCGCATTATCTGCTGTGTTAACAGGATCTGCTCTCTTTTCTGCTGACCCTCCCATTATTGCTCCAGCAGAAATAAGCCTGGGAAGCGTCAGTGGCTTGGGCAGCCATCCCCACTAAGAAGTGTGTTGTGGGCGAGGTCCTCTGTGCCAGGTCCATGAACTGCCCGCAAGCCAGTCTTGTCCACTGGGCTGCATGACCACTGGCACGGCAGTGCCAGCCCCGTTCTCTGGGAGCCTTGCATAACAGGAAGAGTGTGGGTCTGGGAGCTCGCTGTGGCAGTCGTCTTTGTGAGACCACGGGCAAGTGTTCCAACCCTGTTGGATCTCCGTGTCCTCCACTGTACAGTGGGAGTGGCAGTGGCATCTGGCATATTGCCTGAAGTGTGCATTTGTGCGGGTTGTACACTGCACAAGGGCATGTGACTCTGGAGACCAGTGGGAGCGGCATCCAGCCCAGCCTCCACTCACGGAGGCCAGGCCACTCAGAAGACGCACCTTTTCCTCATTTTTACGTATTTGTTGTGTAGTAATTACTCAGAAAATAGCAACCGCTGTTGCTACTCTTGAGCCGTCATTCCTGGAGAGGTGGATGAATGGATCAGAGCTGGGGGGAGGCGGAGGTGAGGGATGTATTTCCCACCCTACCCCTTTCCTTTCCCACCTCGCCCCTCCTCCCACTCCTTATCCTTATGCCAAGGAAATTCGTGGGCACCATTGCAAGGTTTTTCAAACTTTGGATTATGGAGGAATTTTCAGTAGACAAGACAGTACATTGTGCCTCCCTGCACCCACCGCACGGTCCCGTCCAGCCCGTCGCCCCAAGCCAGTCCTCCTCCGTGCTTGACCCGCCACCTCCTCTGCCTCCATGGGATTTTGAAGGAAATTGCAAACTTGTTATCCTATTCGTCCACATCAGTGAAAGGTTTTCAGCAGAGAAGGGACATGGTCTGGTCTGGGCTTCAGGGGAACATTTCAGCATCAGCCTGGTGGAGGTGGGGACAAGAGGGGCTGCAGGGGGCAGCAGGGAGCCTGTCGTGTTTGTCTCGGTGGGACCCGGGATGCTTCTGGACCACAGTTTGGGCAGAAGAGATGGAGGAGGGGGGACAGATCTGTCGATTCCAGGGGGCCTGTGGCACTGGGCGAGCTTGCCTGCTGAAGGGCCTGGCAGTGGCTCCCCGTCAGGAAGTACTTAGTGTGGCAAGCTCTGAGCCAGCACTGCTGACATATTAGCAAAAGCCCGGTGAGAATTACATGTGACCAGTCTTTTTGGGTGGACGAGAAATTGGGGCTCTGGCTGATGGAAGCAACTCACCCAAGTCAAGACCAGGAAAGGGGAGAGGGGCCTTGATAGGCCTCATGGCTCTTAATGCCTTAAACAAGCACCTGCCGCCTCTCTGCAGAAGCAGGACGGACGGTGGTGGAAGCCGGCACCAACGGCACGTGTGGGCACGGGTGGTGCTCGCTGGGAATGCGCTGTCAGCAGGGGCGGGGACTGGTGGGCCTTGGCCTTTTTCCTCCTGTCTTTGCCTTGGGCTCAGGTGACCGCCAGGCAGGTGTTGGCTGCCCTGGGGTGGTTGTATTCGCCTCTGCTCTTTGAGAGCTGTTGGTGGACGCGACCTTCTCTCCACCGCCCGTGTGGCCTGAGTGGCCGCAGGTGGGGAGGAGCGAGGCCCACGCCAGGCAGAACTCTAAGGTGCTGAACAGCTGCTTCTCAGAGGCTTCCCGCTAGTAATTGAGCTGTTGTTAGTTCTGGGTGTTTCTTTCCCCCCATTAAGCCGTAATCCCAGCCAAATGTTGTTTAAGTATTAACTTCGCTCCAGCTCGGCGTTCTGCGCGCACAGGGGCTGTTCCAGAGGAGATTAAGGGAGTCTGTTTCACATGTGAACTTATAACTGGCTTCCTCACAAGCCTGTGCAGATGTCAGCGGCACGGCTGGTGGTCCTCCAGCGTGGACTTGCCTCATGGCACTGGGGGAGCGGGGCTTGGCGGCTTCACAGTGTGACACCAAGGAGGGTCAGTCCTGTGATGTGGGAGCCCCATCCTGCCTGGTCAGGGCGAGCCTGAACACGGCCTGTGTCAGCCCCCACATGGCACAAGGCTGGACGGGAGAGAAGCTGGAGAAACAGAATGGAGACGGAGGGCCGTGAGCGCCTGGGTACGGGTGGGCTCTCTTTTTTGGCTGCGTGACTGGACCATCTCAGGGCCTCTCCTCATCTGCGCGCCTGGCTCCACCCCCAGGCTGGTTGCGTGAGCTCATCCTGGTGACCGAGGGGTCGTTCCCTGTGCTAGGCACCATGTACCCGCCCCCCGTATTTCCACGTTCCTCGGGTCGAACCTGTTTGTAGGAGACCAGTTCCTCTGCCGATCACAAGGAAGGTGCCAGGAATCAGAGATACGAAATTATTGCTCAAGTCACAGCAGAGTAGGAAAGACAGATTGATGCCTCTCACGCCCCACCTGAGGGCCTGTGAGGGTCCCCCGAGACCCAGCATCCCCGAGTGATGCCTGCCAGTCCCTGTACGTCTCCGGGTGAGTTTCCCTCTGCAAACTCTTGTCCAAAATACCTTCACAGTGAACAAGCTCTGCTTTGAAGAATCTTATCCTCGCTACTGGGCAGCTCCTGGCATCTCAGGTGTAGCGGCTGGAGGGGCCAGAGCAGGATCTCTGTGACCTGAGCAGACGGGTGAAGGAGGAGTCCTGGAGCCCTCAGTGGCTTTTTCAGGCTTTATTGGGATTTAACCATGTACATGGCAGGCAAGGGGTGCCAGGGGGCCGGGAGGCTGGCAGGCCTCCCAGCCCCCAGTGAAGCTTCACTCTTTCTGGGCTCTCTGGAGTTCTCTCGTGGTTCCGTTCTCATTCTGGTGTTCTCGCTCCTTCTGGTGGTTCCCGTGATGCTGCCCTTATAAGCCAATCTCAGCCCTGGCGTACCCACCTATGTATGCCCACACCCCCCTCCAGGTTCCCGCCGTCAGGCACGCATTCAGGACCGCAGGGATCCATCATCAATCCTTATGGCGGGAGGGCAGAAAGCCTGATAATCCTTTACCTGACACGGGGTTCTCCTTTGGACCTCCAAGCCCAGGGTAGGGCCTGCCTTCGCCAAGGTTCTTGCTTAGTCTGGGTGCCCCTTCCCTTTGGTAAACTGGCCCGTGACATGTCAGGCTGGGCCCCGGGCGGCTCAGAGGACAATGGGAGCAGAGAAGCCCAGGTCGTGCTCTTCCTGTCTGCCATGGGGACAGCTGTGCCCAGCAGGCTGGTGTTACTGTCGGGGGTGCTCTCCGTCCTCCAGCTCAGGCTCATCCTCTCTGCCCTGTCCTCTGCTGCCTACCGGTGTTTTAAACCAGCCGGCCAGCATCTTTGCTGAGAGGAAGGGTAGAGCGTTCACAATACAGCTCTGCTTGCTTCCGGGGTGGCCAGGTGCTTACCCTTTCTGTGCCTCAGTTCCTCAGCTGGAATGTTGAGGACAACGAGAGCACTTACCTAGGATTCTAATGAGGAGCTTCCTGGAGAGCCCTGCCACCCAGGGAGGGTGTGTGTCTGACTGCCCCCCCAACCCCCCATCACCGCCCCTGTGTGGAGAGAACCTCAGTTTACAAAGTGCTCCCCATTTCTCTTCTCTGAGTCTTGTGGCTCCCAGTGAGAAGCAGATTGCACTTAAAAGTGGGAGGCCCGCCCTGAGGCCTGGCCCTGCTCTGGAGCAAGCTGCAAGGCTTTACGTGGGTCACCTGGTCTCTCTGAGCCAGTTTCCTCCACTCTTTCCACCTCTTCCTGGGCTATCTAGCTGTCCTCTGAGAACATGGGGGCTTTGGAGCCATAATAATGGGTTCAAACTCAGCTGCCACTGGCGAACTCTATGACCAGGGTGCTTTGGTGCACAGTCCTGGGCCTCATCCTCCCCTGGAAAGTGGGCATGACCAGGAAGCTGTGGGCAGCTCACGGTGCCAGGGCCAGAGAGGAGGCAACTGAAGGACTTGTGTGACCTGTCCTGGGCTGAGTGTGCAAACTCATTGTTTGGTCGCACCCTTATTTTTCTTAGTCTTCAAGTCTAATTGACACTCGGCGGGAAAATTGTGTCTGTGTGTCTAAAGAACCATAGGTGTTGATAGCACTGCTTCCATCTTTTTTTTTAAATTTATTTATGCATAGAAGAGTTGGAGGTGTAAGCCAGAGGTGAAGGGGGTGAGAGGATTCACCAGAAACAGAGTGGGGAGCAGAACAGGTGGACTGACTGAAATACACGGCTAAGTGGAGCAGCAGGCGAGACAGGAGAGATCAGCTATGTCGTGGGTCAGCTCCCTGGCCGGGGATTTAGCTTAGACCCTAGCAGTGATAGAGCTGAGACTTAACCCGTAGGCCACCGGGAGTCCCCCACCCATCTTGGTTTTAATCTCAACAGATTTTCTCAAAAATGGGTGTATTTTGGCTTTCTTTCGTAATTGTTATTCCTCACCATTGTTTCTAATAATCACTGTAAGGTGTCATCTCAAATGCAGCCGATGAGTCATAGGTAGGTGCTTCTCAAACTGTGGCCAAGAACCCATGTGTTTCAGGTTTCAATTAATTGCAGGCTGAGACTTTTGTTAAAATATAAAACAAAATCGAGGGACATCGTAGAGTTCCTGGATGTCAAGGCTCTAGGAAGTGGCCTGATATATTTCTAAGTGCTTCCTGTCAGCTTCTGCTCTTCTCTCAGCTGGGTCTCCAGCAGGTGGCATCCCTGCCCCTGGTCATAGAGCCTGGCTGTGCCATCACCCTGAGTGACCGCCCGACTACGGCCCTGCACCATCTGCCTGCCGCTGCCTACCAGGCCCGGCGCCCACCAGGTGCAGATTGCTCTTAGAAGTTGGGTAGATGTTGCCATAACAAACTCGTGACTCAGGCCCGTGGCTTTGCTTACCTCCTGAGAGGGAAACAACTTCCAGGACACCCTTCTTTTACAGATAATGAACTGAGGAAACAGGGCCTCTACAAGAGGGGGCCAGCCCACTTGCACTTCAAACCTGAGTCTGGGAAATGTCTGTCTTTGTCTTGGCCAGTGGTTCCCACATCTGATCATCACGGTGCCTGGGGCCTCTCAATGCACTGCCTTGGACTTCCCCATTAAATCAGAATTTCTGGGGGTGAAGTCCAGACATCCGCTTTTCTCAGAAGCCCTCCCAAGTGACTCATGATCAGCTGCGGCAGGAGTCCCTAGTCACACTGAACTTCTGCCCCTGCCCTGCAAGACAGACTCTGTCCTTTCACCCCTGTGGGATTCAGCTTCCTGGTCACCCCAGGATGGGCTGGAGGAGCACAGAATATGGGCTGGGCCACAGACTCAGAGACTGGATCTACACTTGGAGGCCTCTCTGCGAGGCCAGGAGTGTCCCTCTTGATGATGTGCATTGTGACTAGAACAACCTAGCACATGGCTGGTGCGCAGTGTGCTAAGGCCAAGGGCCACCAGCAAGAGCTTGGTCTTTACCCGGCAGCTGCAGGGTCATCATACCAGAAAGATGTTCCAGAACCTTCACTGGTATAAATGGGACCAAAAAAAAAAAAAAAATGGCTTTTGCATTTTATAAAAGTTCGATTTTGAGGCATCTAAGTGAACATTTTGGAGTTTGGCTATGAGACCCAAAAGAGCCTCAATTGCTGTTAAGATTTGGGGTGTCTTGATCTAATTAATCAAGAAGTGTCTAATGAGGTGCTGGTGGGGGGGAGTGAAGCATGATTCACTTGAATGTGATTAGATAGAACATTCTGATATGAATGGAAATGCCCAAGGCAGTCTTTTTTTTTTTTTAATGCATAATCCTGTCATGATTTGGCAGGTGGTTATGATAATTCCTGAGATTTTCACAGACTTAAAAGCTTTCTCACAGCCACATTATTCTTGGAGATCTTCTTCCCTGATGCTCCAACTGGAAGGGATTGCTCAGTTTCCTGAAGCTTCAAAGGCATCATCTTCCAAAGTCTTAACTCAACCATTGCCTTCTTGATGACCCTCCCCCGTCCCGTATGCAGGGATGCCAAGTAGCTGTCACCTTATAGGTGAGCCCTCTCATCGATTGCTTGTGGCTGCCTGGGTGTCTTCTTGAGGAAGGAGTGCAGTGATTGACTAATAATGTCTGCCACAGTACAGGGAATGGCTAGGTTCCTCCCTTTCGAAGCTAACCTATGTTTTGAGTTCATGTGCAAGCAGAGGGGCAGGATAACACCCCATAAGGGTTTACCAGGTGCAGGTTCTTAAAATTTGGATAGATGTTGCCATATAAACTTGTGACTTAAAATATTGAAGCCTTTCTGGGCCAGCTTCTCTCCAGCCTAATGCACAAAACCCAAGTGGTACGTAATAAGCATTTACATCTTGATTCATGAGTGGTACCCCTTCTGAGCACAACTTAGGAATCAATTTTCTACCCACCAGGTGTGCTTCTTGGGCTTTTCAGGGAAGCAAGGCTCTCTTCTCAGCCCTTTGGCCCATGTTGGGCTGTGCTGGAAGCTGCACGAGCCCTGGCTGCACACCTTTACCTGGCATTTGCTTTTGATTTGTTGTCATTAGCATTTTCCAGTGGTGGCTCCTCCATATAACTGCCTTCAGGTTAATTTTCAAGGAAATACAACTGCTGAGAGTAGGACACCTGGCTGGCTGTGAAGGTGGCCCTGAGCATGGCTGGTGCCTGGCCGTGGTTTAGGGCCTAGATCTACTGTAGGAGACTGCCTGTGATTGCCAAGGCCCCTTGGAGAAGGGACTCCTGCTATCTCTGCAGGACACCTTCCCAACACCCCCTCTTTCTTCCAAATCCTCTTCTTTCACTGAGCTATAATATAATTTGACCTCTAGGACATAAACTCCCAGCTCCTCTTTTCCTCCTCCCCGACCCCCTTGCAGTACCTAGCACAGCACCTGGCAGATGGTTACCAATTCTCTAGGTGATGTTCCTGCTTTGGGTGACAGTGAGCCTTTCCCCACTGCTCACAGTGGCCCCAGTTCCTTGGTGTGTGGTACCTGCGATCCTTTTCCATGTGGGTTCTGGTGCCCTCTTCCTCCATGTCCCTTTTGTCATCACCCATCATGTAAAACTTACTCCCTATGCATTTGTCATGCCCAGACACAGTGCTGAGCCTGAAAAAGTGGCAACTTGTTTCATCAGGACCATGCCTGGTTTGTAGGTGAATAGCCTCAGGCTCAACAGGGGTTAAGTGACTTATTCTGGAGTTCATGTCAGTAAATGGTCCTGCTCAGGCCCATTGCACTAAGTCTGAGCCCGGAACTACCTCTCCCTGCAACCCCTTTGCACCTGCAGTTTCCTTTCCTGGATGTACCTTTCTCCTGTCATCTAGTGGGCGGCTTCCTAGGCAGTGTGTTTGTGAGTGACATCAGTGAGAAGCCAAGGGGCAGGCAGGAGATGGGGTTAGAGATGGTCTCTTCATCTTGAAGACTTCTGGGTTTTATCCATAGGGCAGTGGGAAGCATTGATGGTTATAAACAACAGGTTCTGGGGAGATCACTCTGCCTGGTTGGTGGAGAATGGATTCAAGCGTACCTATTCTCTATCGTATTCCCTGCAACTCTTGGTGGGTGTTGGAAGTAAAGATTGAAGGTCAGGACCTGATTGATATTCTGGTGATTGTGCCGCCTGTTTTTATTTTTATAAGGGGAACTCTTTGTGCTCCCAGATTCTTCTTCTGAGGCTCCTTCTGAGTCTTGAATTCATCTCTAGTTGTACCAGAGTTTGGAAGGAATTATTTGAGCAACAGTAAGCTCAGGATGGCTTATCTAAGATGAGAGCCATTTATATCGATGGCAGTAGGGAGGGATATGGAATATAAAAAATCAGAATTTCAGGGCTTAGCTTAGTAACAATGAACATTGCAATTTTAATGCTGGTGGGAATTATTTCATCAAATTTTCTCCTCGGCTCCATCAGGCTTTCTTTCCCATTCTCTAGTGAAATAAAAGCTTTGTCTGACACGGTCAAGCCATTCTTCTGGCTGCAAAAGAGAACCTGGGCTTTGACAGCTCATGATAAACACCACTCGAAGCTGGGATGTTTCCATGTTTTATGCATTTATGGAAAATTGTCTTAGCACGCTGGCTTCCATGGCAAACCAAAACCAAAACAAAAATAAAGCAAATGCCTGCTTTTATTTATTTAAAGCTCGCATTTTGGGGGCGCATTAGCAGGTATTTAGCATTCATCTGAGGTGGTGTTTCCTATTTATGTGTGGTCAGTGGGTTCTTAGACCCAGGAGGTGCCTGGTGGGTTGTAATTTCCTGGGGGAGGCTTCACACTGATATTATTAGGGATATATCGGTTTTGCTTGTGAAAGGTCAAAAGAAGATCTTGAAGTTTTTTTTTTTTTTAAATATAAAAGGATAAGGTAACCAGGGGATATTAATTTTAGTTCTGTACAAAAGAAATCTGGCTAAAAAGCTTAGTGACTTTCTCTCTCTCTGTTAATTGCATGGTGCTGGGAAAGTCTTTTGTGCCACATTCCCTCCGAGTCGCACGGGTGGGCACCCGAGGGTCAGGGCGCCGTTGGAGCAGGTGGCACAGAGCGATTAACGGAGGCCTAGTGTCAGGTCGGGAGGCTGGTCGATGGAGCTCCCTTTAGATTCGGGGGGAGAATGTTAATTCTTTTCAAGAGTGCTCATTATTGGGAAAGTAAGAAAAGTAGAGAGAATGGCAAGCAAGCACGCCCTTCCGGTAATGGTGCTTCCTCCTAGGCGCTTACCCTTTATGTAACACTGTGTCAGAAAAGAAAAGGGGGGCTCCCCTTGATCCCTCCCCCAGCAAGGCTCCCCTCAGTGAGCCTTTTCCCCCTTACAGTACTTTTCTCTAATACCCCTTTTTTATTCCAACCGTATATTTTATATTTCACATGGTATACTTACTGCAAATGGTCTGATATTATTTGAGTATAAGTATCTGGCTGAAGTGTGGGATGCAGAAGGGGGGACTCTTGGGGAAGGGAGAGGACCAGGGCTGGGTGAGGATCTGCTTGACCTCTGCATTTGGGGGGCTTCTCGATGTGCTCACAAGATTCTTCTCTCGGTATTCCTTAGAGGGTAAGATTACTCCTCACATTTCTCTACAAGGCTTAAATAAATTATAGTTGAATTTGATTTTAAGCCCCAGTAGGATTGCTCTTGTAATCAGAGAAATAACTGGCTGTTTTGACTCTCAAGGAGAGCTCTGTGCTTTCTGCGACTTACAGCTGTTGTTCATTCTCTGCATCTGTTACAGGGTGAGGGCACCCCAGGACCCCCAAACCTGCCTGCTCCAAATAGGTTCTGCCATCTATCACATCAAAACAAAACTTACTCTAGTGTGTAAGACCCTTAATGGAGAGGAACTTTAATATAGTTAGTGTGCAATAAAGACAAGAGAAGGGAAAGAAGGGATATAATAGTTTTCGTACGAAACACCCAAAGTTACCCATCCAATCTTGGGTAAATGCCCAGCCAGATAGGGTTGGCCTGGAGGAGGGCCACTGAGGCCTGAAAGGCTTCCACAAGTCTAAGGCACCTCCTGTTGGGAACCCATAGGAAAGGGGCAGAAGGGACCAGACAAATCTGGAAGGAAAAGAGCAAAATCAAAATCAAGATAAATGCTGCCATGGCCAGCCTCCCCACAGGTCTCTCACCTGTGAGAGTGTCTTTCCAAGTGTCTCCTTCCATGTTCCCCAAGTCCCAACAGCTCCCCCAAACCTCATGGCTAGTATCCAGAAGGGACCAGCGATGACAGGGCCCCGGGGGCAGTGCATAGGGTCTGTCCTCTGAGCCTTGCTGACTGCTGTGTGTGTTCCAGGTGGCGGAGATGCACGGCGAGCTGATCGAGTTCAACGAGCGCCTGCACCGGGCCCTGGTGGCCAAGGAGGCCCTGGTGTCACAGATGCGACAGGAGCTCATCGACCTGCGGGGCCCGGTGAGTGCCCCCCTGGCCAGGTTCCGGCCTCGCCCCTCTCCCCGGCTACCCACCAGCCTCGATGGCCCACACCCCTGTTTAATTCCTTCAGTGTCAAGCTCTGGAAAAGAACAGAGACTAAAAGAGTGGGGTCCACGTATCCAGAATTTATGTACTTTATCCTTGACCACACTTCCTTTGGGTGGGAGGGGCCAGAATAAATGTGGCAAGTTCTGTTGAAGCCCCTCATGCAGCATTCCATGCCCCCCTCCATATTCTGACGTTGGTGTACAGCCTGGCTCTCTATTTTTATGCTCTCCCGCATGCATACATCTCCCAGAGCAGTAAACAGCCTCAGTCTGGCATGGCCGTGACCTAGACAGCATCACTTGGACACGTCTGCTTGCCCCTTGTTTTCAGTTCAGTAGCATGGTTAGAAGACTGTCCCATGGAGATCTGGGGGGCGTCTAGACTGTGGCATTCTTGACATTTTGTGCTGTGTGATTCTCTGTTGTGGGGGCTGGCCTGTGCGTTGGGGGTTGAGGCAGCAGCCCAGATTTCTACCCACTAGAGGCCAGTAGCTCCCCATGAGGTGTGGCAGCCCAAAGTGTGTCCCGAGGTGGTCACGGGTCCTGGGGGGCAAAATCACCTGGTGGCGAGCTCTGTTGACTCTGGTTCTCATGAATGAAATGTACCACGGTTTTAAATCCAGCCACACGGCCATAGGCACTTAGGCTGTTTCCAATATTCGGCTGCCACAGGCCCTGATGCCGTGAGCGTATTACACATTATGTAGTAGCTGCTTGTTTATGGCGATGTTGAATCCCCAAAGGTAGGCAGAGAGCGTGATACGTGGACATGGTCCGTGGGCCAGTGGAACAGTTTTCGGGTCACAGGCTCCCCACAGCTGCTTCAAATATTTGGTGTTATTTCATTCATAGGCATTTTGATATATTTATAAAAATAAGGAATCACAGACCTGCCATTTTTGTCATTTCTCCCATTACCAATAATTTCAATATCTGTGATCCAAGTTCTTATTATCCCATAACTTTTTATAGTTTTTTGAATCAGGATTCATGAGATCCATGTGTTTTAATTGGTCGACATGTCCGTTATGGTTTATTTTTCTTTTTTCTTTTTTTTTTTTAAGATTTATTTTTATTTATTTATACAAGTACTGGGTACAGTCAGAAGCACGGGAGGGTGAGAGAATTCACCAGAGCCAGAGCGGGGAGCAGAGCAGGCAGAAGGACCGAAGCACACTGCTGAGGGGAGCAGCGGGCGGCAGGAGAGGTCTGCGCACCATGTGGGACCCTCTCCCGGCGGCCGGGGAGCAGCCGGGGATTGAACCGGCACTGCAAAGGCTGCGGACAGCTTCGCGACCCAGCGCTCAACCGCTGCGCCACCGGGGAGGCCCTATGGTTTATTTTTGTTCTTAAAAAGTTTGTTCTGCCCTGTAGTAAAATATGCACCACAAGATTTATCATTGAGGCCATTGTTAAGTGTCCCGTGGCAGGATGTGCATGCACGGCGTTGTGTGACCATAGCCGCCACCGTCTCTCAGCCATCATCCTCGTGCCTGACCGAGGCTCTGTCCCCATCAAAGGCTGACGTCCTGTGCTACCCCCGGGCCCCGCACCCACCGCTCTGCTTTCTGTTTCTATCTCTATGACTGTCTTGGTGTCTCTTCCTGTGTGGAGTCTTCCTTCTCTCCGTCTTGCTTATTTCTTGAAAACGCTGGACCTTAGTGGAGGTTCTCGCCATCTGAAGTTTGCTTGGGGGTAAGGTGGGTGATGTTGGGGTCTTTGCAGTGCCACCTGCCGGCTTCCTCTGTTCTCAGCACACCCCGCTGGTGCCTGGGGTGGAGCCTCAATCCTATCCTCGCTGGCTTTGCTGATCACAGAGCGGTTGCTGGGTGTGTTTTCTGCTGTGACACACACATGCGAGCTGCTTGTGTCTCTCTGACACAAGTAGCGTTTCCATCACTTCCCAGACCCACTACACCAGCGAGTACTCTTCTGCATTGAAGGGTTCCCTGTCTTGAACTTTACTGAGTTTCCATGTTATAAAGTACGACCTGTGTAGACCCCTTGGGCTCCGCGCTTGGGGAGAGGGGAGTCCGGGGGAGGAGGGTTTGGTTTTAGCTTCTCTGGTCACAGGTGAGGTGACGTTTTGGCTCCACTTGTGTGTCGTGCTTCTCGTAGCCTTTGCCCATTTTCTGCTGGGTTGTGTTAATATTTTTTTCTTCTTGGTGAGGAGCAGTTCTTAATGTTTATTTTTAGTTGTACATATTATAAGTATCCCCTCCCAGTGTGCAGTTTTATCTCTCACTTTTATTATAAAGTGGAAAATCTCAAGCAGGGAGAGTCACTTAATGAGGAACCCATCTCATTAAGTGTTTACGGCGCGGGTCACAGCTCTGTTAGCCGAGGGCTTTAGCCACAGCTTGCGCGGGTCATGCTTCGTTAGCCGAGGGCTGGGGCGCTTGACCGACCACCCCCACTCGCATCAGGTGCTACCTGAGCTAAAGGGCGTCCCAGGGACCCTAACTTTCCTCCCTAGAGGCATACCTGTTAACAGTTTGGGTTTGTCTTCCCTGAGGTGAGCCAGGGGTGAGCACAGCCCACGGGTCTTCATAACTAGCTGCTGCCATCTTGACTGTTCTGTAGACTCCTTTCCCCCCCGCTCAGCAGCGCACTTCAGAGAGCCTTTCCTTTTGCACGTAGAGCTTTGTCATTCTGTAGAAAAAACAGAACAGCATCCTGTTGCCTGAAAGGGACAATACCATGATTTATTTAACCAGCCCCTGTCCTGGATTTCAAGTAGTTTCCCAGCTTTGTTTTGTCCCAGTATTGGCAAGACATCGCTGCCAATCCTGCATGCAGATGAGAAGGTGTCTGGCTGCCCTGGATTCTGCTTTGCAGGGTGAAGACCCGGCGGTCTTGTCGTGTAGATGTCCCAGGCCTTGCACGGGGGGAGGAGGACTAGCACCATTTTCTGCCCCCCTCCCTGGTTGACAGAAGCCTCTTCTGGGGCCCCCCTCCTCAGGAGCACCCTGTTTATCAAGTTCTTAAAGTCAGTTGTCGGACGGGGGGTCTCCACCTTCATTCTGTCGTTTAGCTTTGTGGGCAGCCCTGGGAGTCAGGTGGGATTATGTCTTCTTTTACTGGTGGCAGGTGAGACAGAGGCCCCAGCCCCTCCGCGTGTCTCAGTGTCTCATTATGCTCTACCACATTGCCGGCCCCCCCACCCCCACCCCGGGCTGGCTTCTGCCCCAGGTCCCTTGCTCTGCTCTCCCGGGGCCTTTGCTCCTGCTGTTCCCTCTGCCAGAAATAATACCCTGGCCTAGGTAACACACTTCAAGTCAACTCACGCTTCTGCAGGAATCTCCCTTGATTCCCTGACAAGGTCAGGTTTTCCACGGTGAGTTTGGCGCTTCTCTGTCACTCTGCCTTCTCTTTATGCGATTTCCGGTTTACCCACCTCTGATCAGTATCTTTCTGCTCCTGTTGAATCTGGTGATTACTGGTAGGTGCCAGATACATGTGGGCTGGCTCACTGAGGGAGAGAATGAATGAATGAATGAATGAATGAATGAATGAATGAAGAAATGTCACCAGTGGGAATGGTGGATCCAGATTTTCCCTGGCCCCAGGAAGTGCACGCCCGTCCTCTCTCCTGCCTGCTGGGTTCCCTTCCCCCTTCAGCGCAGTGCACGTCCTGCCACGGGACACTAATTGCCATGGACTCCTTTCCTGCGGGCAGGCAGCGATGGCCAGAGGGAAGGAGAGAGTAAAGTGGTCGGTCATTAAGGGCCTGAAGGCTTTTGGGAAGAGCTGGCTATTCGGGCAGTGGCCCTGGGGATGCCTTGACCTTGTCATGATAGCCTCAGGCCCACGCTGGCCATCTTCCCAGAGTCAGCCGGCCAGGCAAAGGGAAAGAGTCCGCTGCAGACTGGATTTCAGCTCTGAGGCCACTTCCTTTTCATGTGCGAGGCCGCTGTTGTAGGCGCCCTGCCCCCTCTCCCTCCCTTCCTGTGGCAGGGCCCTCTGCCCACCCTGCGTTAGACCCTCTGGGGCACCTCAAGGTCAGGACTGTGTCTGCTCTGTGTGGAAACCCTGATTTCCTCCTCGAGCAGGTGGGAGCTCCCTAACTCACTTGCGTGGTCTGTGGATGGGCCTCACCCAGTTTTAGCTCTGAGCCCCCAGTGCTGAGCTCCAGGCCTGGCACGTGGTACTGAGGAAACATTTGCTGAGCGGGAGCTTCATCTCCCAGTGGAGCTGGGGACTCTCTACAGACCAAATGACCACGCCGTTCCTTCTGGGGGTTCCTTTGCTTTGATGTTCCAGATGTTTGAGCCAAGTCGCTTATTTTAAGGGGCAGGAGTTTGGGATTAAAGGTTGTATTTTTTTTCCTGCCCTTTTTTTGAAGTAACTGTTTTTAGGACTCTACTCATTATTTTCACCCCTCTGGTATAAAATGTGAATGCAGACGGCATTCCTTACCTCTTAGCAGGATTTGATCACAGCCCTGAAAGTCCCCAGGAGGACCACTCCTGTTGTGAATAATAAGTGGGGGCAGAGAATAGGTCCCTGGGAGAGTCTGAGAGTGGAGTCAGGTAAAGTCACGGCGCAGAGGAAGCAGCCGGCAGAGCAGTTCCAGGCACACATGTCTCGCCGTGTGCAGCCGAAGTTGGCTCTTCTTGGTTCTACCCCTTTGTCAAGTCTCTCCCTCTGTCCTGGGCACCGTGTGAGTGGTCACCTCCCCTGAAGCCGAGCGGCCAGCCATGTGGTGACCGGGGCTGTAGGGTCACTGTTCAGACTCAGAACACCAGCCACTGCTTGTCCCTCTGTTACCTCCTGACCGGCCCCTGGGCGCGCCACTCACTGTGCTTGGCATTGGCGCTCATCATGCCCTCCCACCCCTGAGTCCCTCTCCACCCCGTGCAGTTGTTTTATTAGGTCTGTTTCTCCGCGGGGCACACAGCGTTCAGGGCAACCTCATGACTGAGCCCGGGGCTCAGAGACCCAGCAGCCTGAGCGCCCTCTCTGCTGCTTCTCCTGTGTCCTGGTCTGGGCACCGGCTGGTTGTAAAGGCCCTTCCATCCACCCCGAGTTGGCGCACCTGGTTCCCCTCCTTGCTCTGTACAGCAAGGGGTTTCGAGCGTGTTGCCACTTTGCCTGGTCAGACGGGCTCTTGGGAATCTGGGGAAGGCAGCGTCTCCGAACAGTACCTCAGAGGATGTGCCTCTGAAAGGGGGCGCCGGGTGGAATAAGCTTGAGAAGTGTTACACTGGCGCATGTGCCACAGGACTCCCCCCTCTCCAAGGGGGAGAAGTTGTTTTCATACATTAATGGCCTTATTTCCCAAAATTATTTCCCCAAAGAACATTTTTGCTGAGGTGTTTTCTGAGGAGCACATTCGGGCAAGTTCGGGCCACGTTTCCTGTTATGTTAGTTACTCGGGGCCAGCTGGCGAGGGGCCTTGAGGGCCTGGGGCCGGAGGTGAGGCCGAGTCCTGGGTGCAGGGGCCCACAGTGGCTGGGTGCTGGGTCTGGGGCCAGCTGCCTTCCCCACTCCCTGGCTGGCCTGGTCTCAGCCGTGGAAGTAGCACTGATCCCCCACACCCCCACCCTGGGGCGCTCAGCTGCTCACTTTGTCCCCCAAGAGCAGATTTTTCCAGTTCTCTCTCCTCTCCTCTGACCTCTCTCTCCTGCTTTGTTTCTCCTGTTTTTGTTTCTGTTTCTTATTTTCTCTCTGTGTCTTCTCTTTGTCTTCTTCGCTCTGCGTCTGCTGCTGTCTCCCTCCCTCCCTCCCTCCCTCCCTCCCTCCATGGCTGCTCGTTCCTCCTTCGTCAGCCTCTGCCCAACTTCATGTCTGTCTCCCTTTCTCTGTCTGCCTGTCTCTCCGGCCCTCTGTCTGTCTCCCCCACGCCTGACTCTCTCTGCACTATCTCACTCTCCCTCTCCTCCCCCTCCCCTTTCAGCTCTAGTTCCCGTTCCTGCAACATTGACGTTGCCCTGTGGCTGGATGATGATTGCCCTTCATTGCAGTTCCTGAGAACTGCCAGTCCTTTGTGGTTTCTTTTCCTCCTCTCAGGCATGTGGACGCTCGGAAGCATCCACTGCAGGCTCGTGAGTCTTTGCGGACTGTCCCTCACCAGCACTCACTGGCCTCTGCCAGGTTTCTGGACACTTTGTGCATCCTGGTCACTCAGCACCAGCATTTTGTGTGCAGTTTGGGTTCCCCCATGAACCACTCACTGCCCTGACCTGGGGTTTCTGCCCATCGCCCGCGTCCCGGAGTGCCCAGGGCAGAGGAGGTCTAAGTCTGACCATGGTCTCTATGGTAACGCTCCAGTAACCACAGGGCTGCCGTATCCAGAATGGGGCCCTCCTGGCCCATGCTGGACATCCAAGCTGGGCTGGTGAGGCTTTGCTGGAAGCTGCCAGGTGCCATGGCCGTTTGCCCTTGTCTGTTGAGATGGGCGAGCTGGTGAGAGAAAGAGTGGAGTCGCTTAAAATTCAGCACTGAGATGGTTGGAAAAGCTCATCCCAAGTCCTGTAATAAGATTCATGGCGAAGTGAAATGTTTCCTGGGACTTTCTGGGGTGTCTTTAAATCCTTCAGAGGGAATGATCTCATTTGAAGGCTGATGACAGTGACGTTTGGATGCTTCATCAGAAATGTGTGTTTCAGCGGGCGGCCTCTGCCCGCATCTGAGGATCAAGGCCTGAATAGCCCCTGAGCCCCCACCTGCTCTAAACATCACATTCCGAATGGAAAGAGGCTTTTTATATCAGCACTTGGACATCCGTGTTTTAATTGTCTACCGTCTTGGAGGAGATTATTTTTAAAAATGCCATTTAAGAGAGGCTACTAAAAATATGTCTGAGAGAGACACAGAGGCTTAGCTCAGAAATATTAGTTTTTGACACAAAATCATCTGGAAAAGGTACTTGGAAAACCCACTTTAACCCTCTCAGTGCTAGAGACAACACCTCTTTGGGCTCAGCCATGGTTTTTGGGTGATGGGCAAAGGCCCCAGGGGTTCCCCTGCTCCTTGATGTTAGAATACCTGCTCCCTGATCCTGGGCGGGTCCCCGAAAGTCCCCGTCTTCCTGCTGCACGTGTCTGTGCTAAATTCCCGCCCCTGGATTATGCCTGGCTTGCTCATCATTTCAGGTAGTTGGGTGCCACTGGGGGCCCCAAAGGGGCTCCTGTTTAGGGTTTGGATGGGGGAAGCCTGGCTACCCAAGGCTTAAGATGTGAATCTTTGAAAACTTATTTCATTAAAATCACCCGGTGTCCAGGTTTGGATGAATCAAAGTCCTGAGCTCATGACAGATACTCGTTCTTGGTACGAGTGAGACCGGCTCTGGGCCTGTAGGTTTTTTACTGTAATGCCATTAGCATGGAAAAGGGGTTCCTGCGAGAGGCGATCACTTGGGTTTGGGCCAGGACCTCACAGACTGGTCTGGGCCAGGACCTCTCTCCAATGTGCTGAGATCTGGGCACCAAACTGGATTGTTCTCGGTTCTGCCATCCTCACAATTAGACACCCCCAAACTCTACCCTTCTGTCTCCATCCTGCCTTGTCAGTCTTACTGACCAGGAAATATCCGTCTAAGTCTCATTTGAATTTGTTCTGTTTCTGCTGAATTAACACACACAGTATTTCCAAGGCCACATAATAACCACACGGTTGTGCTTGTGCAAACCTTCTAACTAAATATGTGCACTTATCAATGTTTCTTAATTTAATAAACTTCATTCTCTATGGAAATAGTTCCTTCTGATGAGTCCTGCCTCCCCCACCCACTCATGTGACTTTCTACATTTTGAAGATTTCTTCCTGTTTATCATAATTTTCTTTAAAAGGCCCATCTCTACCTCTTCCTCTCCTGGCCCACCATTAGCTTAGAGCCACTGAGTTAGAAAGTGAGCAGTTTTAAGCGAGTGACATTTGGGCCTCCAAGGACCTTTGTGCTTCTTCTAAAAGCACTCTCGATTTCCTTGAAGTGAATTTATGTAATATTCCAGTAAAAATAAATGTTGTTTTTGCTGTTTGTTTCTTGGAAGTGATTCCCTGGCCAGCAAATGGTGCCGAGGGGTGTTTCTGTCTCTTCTGGGAGGCCAGCAGGTTGCCGACTGGACTGAAACACAAAATGTTCACAATTAAGTTGTAAAAAGCCACACTTTGCTCGGAAATCGACCTCTTTTTGAGGGAGGGGCGCTGTCTTGGAACTGCTGCCCTCGGAGTTGCTGCACTGGGGCCTTTTTCAGCGTCTTCGTGTCTCGTCTTTAAATGGGACTTGTTTTTTGTTTTCTTTTTTTATTACTTTATATATTTTTACATCATTTTTTCCCATTTTTTCATTCTAAAAAAAAATGAAAAAAAAAATATGGGACTTGTGGTGCCAAACTCTGAGTCTTGAAATGAGATTAACTCATCCAAAGTAGGGTTCACATGTCACCTCTCCCCTCCTTTATTTTCCTTCATAGCTACCACTTTGCAGAGTCACTTGCTGACTCCTCGTTGTCCCTTTGGTGCTTGGCGGTGTCCCCGGCACCTTTATCCAGCTGGCTGTGTCCCAGGTGCCCGTGGGAGCACCAGGCCTGTTGGATGAGCGTGAACACTGCTTCTCTCGCCATGGCCTCCCTGCTGTGGATGCCCAGAAAATACTTGTTGAATTTGACTGAAAACGAAAGCTTCTGTGCCAGTTGTGTACGCCGAGACCATGGCTTTATTTGTCATGAGATGATCAACATTGCTGTTTTCATTTTTTATTTGCTGTCACATTTAAGGAGCGATCATGTATCTCCTGCTCCTGACTCTCCTGATGTCTCCATTTAAATGGTTTCCAATTTGGGTATGAAATTGCCCATCAGTCACAGGGAGGATTTGTGTTTTCGGTGGTGGCTGGCGGATCCAGCCAGCGCTTAATTGGAAAAGCAATTGGCAGAGAGTGAGAGCTGGCTGGAGGAGCCGTCCCCCCCCACCCCCACCCCGTGCCCTACCTTCAGTGCTCATCCTGTTTCCCCCCGGATGGGGGTCTGAGCACTGCACAACCCCCAAGAGCCCCCGTGGGTGACAGCTCATCAGTTTAGTCACTAGATGCATGTTAGCATCCTCTCACATGTGTGTCAGGTGCTGACCTGGGCCCAGGGGAGCAGGGCACAGGCTGTGGCCGTGGCCTATCCCCTGGGCTCCACAGTCTGCATTGTGAATGGAGATGCTGACGTCCAGCACTGCTGGTCCCCGGGGCTCTGCCAGGACCAAGACGCCAACTTCCTTTTCAAATAAATCTTGTTTGTGAGACCCTCTCTTCAAGAGGAGTCCCTCTTTGGCATCCTGTTAGAGGAGAGCAGAACCAGTTTTTGTGGAGGAAGAGCAGTAGGGCAAGGGTCAGGGGCCCCTACCAGAAACTCTGGGGGCCTGTCAGGGGCAGCTAAGAACCCCGATGTGGAGCAGCAGCGGAAGCCTGTGGCCCAGCCCAGCAACTTCTTCCTTCCGCCTTCTGTCCTCGGCCTTCTCACCTGGAGCAGGAGCGAGTCTGGGTTCATGGGCTGCTCTCTGCTCTTTGTGATAAGCCTCAGTCTTTTACTAAAGATTGGCTGGAGAAATGTAGTTTAAGGCTAGTTTAGTAATTTAAGCCTAGAGAGACTGTGGTAATCGGTGACTTGTACTTTCTCACATGTGAGCCTTAAAAATACCTGTTGATGGAAAGGTGACGGGCAGGAGGCTGGCAGGTTTTCGCGTGCACATGGTGTGTGTAGTGTGTGTGGTGTGTGCAGTGTGTGCAGTGTGTGCGCAGGCCTGGCTGTTCCCTCTTGCCTGCCTCCCCATTTATGCTCAGAAGAAACAACTTCCTGAACCACGAGCTTGCCCCAACTCCCCATTTGGCTCCCTTTAGTGGCGCCCCTGTATTTGAGCAAAATCCTGAGACCTGCTCCTTTCCCTCAGGTTCCCCAGCTCCATCCTCCCTCCAAGCCGCTTCCCCTCACCCACTTCAGACGCCAGAATCATGTGTTCTTCCTGGAGACTGTTCACACTGCAATTGGATGATGAATCGTGGGCTGGTTAAAGGCAGCCTCTCCTGACAGAGCTTATCCTCCATGAGCCCCGGGCCTCATCTTGCTATATGCCCAGAGAGGAACTTAGTGCAAAGCTGAGCACCAACTTCTGAATAACCGGAGAGTGTGTGCATCTGTGGAAGGAAGGAGCTAGCCCTTCACCCATGGGTGAAGGCAGCTGGGCCCAAGATCATCCGTCTGTCCTTGAGTAATGAATGCCTGGCGCTGGGCAGGGCCTGCCTCTTGCCGGGATTCTGGAGGGAGCTCACCCCACCCACCCCGCCAGGGCTGCTTCTGATGCTTTACTTACCAGGGGAAGGAGAGGCCCATGGAATGTGGCAGCTTGTTCAGACAGCACAGCTAAGTCAGAGCTCCCTCCCTGCCAATGCAGGTCCCCTTAAAAAATATATACATATATATATATATTTTTTATACATATATATTTTTAGGACAAGGAAACAAATTGCAACATGCTATCATTTAAGAAGAACTGCTAAATAACCACCAGTATCCCAGAATCCAGAAAAAGTACAATAGCTTTATTAATTAGCCATCTGATGCACTTCTGCAATACGTGTCCTACCTTTTAAAGTATAATCTGAGAGCCTCTTTATATGACAGCAATTTTATGATATTTTCTCTGCAGGGAATGGAAAGATAATTCCATCATTCCCCTACATGGTTCATCAAAGCTTGATTTCCCCAACATTTTATATGAAAATTGAACAGTAGTTATATGAGAGAATTTCACAGCCAACAGCTATATACCCACCACCCAGATTCTGTCATTAACATTTTACTATCCTTGCTTTAGCTTTATCACCCATTAGTCTGTACGGCTACCCACCCACCCACTCACCCACCCACCCACCTGTCCTTTTCTTCCTCCCTCCAACCATGCACCCTTCAATTCATCTTCTTTTATGCATTTCAAAGTAAATTGCTGACCGCAGTGCATATTTCTTCTAATATAATTCAACACGCATATCTTTGACTGTGTCAGTATTTGTTGGTTGTTGCTTTTCATTTGGGGTAGCATTTGCCTACAACAAAAGTGCACATGTCATAATTATGTGCGCACTGAGTTTTGACCGGGGCCTGAACCCGTGTAGCCCAACTTCCTATCCAGGTGCAGCACATCGCCTGCATTCCAGAATGTTCCCACTGCCCCTTCCTGGGCAGTCCCCGTCCATTCGCTCAGAGACAGGGCCATGTTTTTTCTTCATCATAGACATACATTTAAATTAAAAATGTTAAGGTGGTTACGCTTATCTTTTGAAAGAATAACATTTGATATGCATGGTAAACATTTATGAGCTATAATGTTTTTACGATAAAGAGCACACCTGCCTCTGTCCTCTGACCTTGCTCCTCAGCGCCCTTCCCCCACAAGTCCACAGTTGGCAGTTTCCAGTGAGTCTTTCTGGAAACAGTTATTGCAGATCAAGCACATACACACGTCTGTCTCGACTTTATCATGGAAACAGTCGCTCACTCACCCTCACGGTCTGTCTGACTCTTGCTGTTTGACGTGAGTGAGAGATCACTCCCCATGAGCAGAGATCTGTGCTACTGTTTTATTAGTTCCACAGCTGTGCTCTGATGGTGCCAGTATTTTATGTAATCATTCATGAATGGTGTTGCAGTGAGGCCTGGGGCATGTTTCTGTGTCTGTGGCCCGCGTATACTCATTGTTGGAAACTGGGCGTGCGTTCTTAGTCAGTCAGCACATACATTCTTCATGTCCCTTCCCTCTGACCTTCCTTCCCCAACCACCCTCCCATGCATCTATCCACTTGTGCATCTGTTACCCGCTGAGACCTTGACTGAGGAATCGATGTGCCCCAGGCTGTCTTGGGCTCTGGGAGTTTTGTCCTTGAGCCCCTCATGGTCCTTCAGGACAGACAGACACGTCACACATGAACTCGCCTTGGTGTGATAGTCTGTGTTTGTGTGAGCGACCAGGCTGCCCAGAGGCGAGAACAGAGAACAGCCTGGCAGCTCTTATCAGGCATCTACTCCCAGCAGAGGCTTTGACCTCAGCTGACCTTTATACTGCAGGCAGATCTGATACCTCTAATTGTGTATTTGTTCAGCAAATGAATGCATTAACAAGCAGGTAAACACAGAAAACAAAGTGGCAGCCCCCCCAGAGGCCAGGATCGCCCAGGCTCCCTTCATGATAGAAGGCCCAGCATCCTCGGCTTGGCTGGGCACCCTGGGGACAGAGCTGTGCCACTTCCCATTTTCTTCTTATTAAAAAATGAGCTGAGAAGGCAGCAGGGGTGTTGGTGGAATGGAAATTGATATCATTTTTGGCTGTGCGGAGAGAGAGCTAATTGCTGAAGGGACGGCCATTTGAAATGAGCTTGCGTGAGAAAATGACTGGAAAATGTCAGTTGCGGGTGTCATTTCGTGATTGGGACAGAGATTTGCTGCCCTGTAATGTCTGCCTTTGTGCCTTTCCTCTGAGCTGTGAGTTGGAGAGGCCTGTAATTAGAAGAGAGAGAATACAGGTTTCTTCCTGCGGATCCTCCTATCTCCAAACTAACTTGTCCTTATCACGCATGAAAATTTCGAATTGGCCACAAAGCAGTTTAAAAATGGATTGACATTTCAGCGTGGAAATACAGCTTGCGTTACCATTCATTCATTTTATCAGTCACAGAGATTAACTCAGCGCCTCCACTGTCCAGGGGCCAGGCGGGGCTGTGTGTGTCCCTGTGAACGCGGAGATGGGGGAGATGCTGTCCTCAAGCCCCTTATGGGGGGGGACCAGGACCCAGAGCCAGAATGGGCGAATGGCCAGCCGAGCACCAGGAAGGCTAGAGCGTGGCAGTGGAGAGTTTGTGCCGGTGGTCAGGAAAGTCGTCTCCCGGGATTTATATTTTCGTTTTGAAGGACGAGAAAAGAGCCAGCTGTACAGAGAGGGGAAGGGGAGAAGGGAACTGATGTGTGATCATTTGCTTCACGGGCTGTCCGAGGGCTAGATGTGCAAGTACGGTGGCACGGAGTAGGTCTTCATCTCGTCTTGTGCCGTCTGCCATCTCTGATTCTTTCTAGCCTGGGCGTCAGGACTGGTGTCGTCGGGTAGGTGAAGACGAAACCAAGGTCTGCTTGATTTAGTGGCTTCTTGGCCTGTCAGTGGAAGCTTGTTTTCTTTGTCTAGCCTCAAACCTGGCCCGGCCCAAGATGGCTCCATTAAGTCATCTCCATCTCTGGGTACACCAGCCTACAGACTGAGTGAAATGCAGATGGTCTCAGTGACCACCAGACGTGCAGACATTCCAGTTCCAATCTCAAGCTTCCACGAGACAAGATGAGATGAGGCCTCCTCGTCTTGTAATGACTTTTCCACCAGCACATGGTCCTGACCTCACTAGGGTGTCAGACTTCAACTCAGTTCTGCCGCCATCTCCCTGGATGACAGTCACAACCCAGGCCGTCACTTGTGCTTTTGATCAGCCAGCCACACACTGGAGGTTCCTGTGACCCCTTCCTCAGACTTCAGGTGCCCAGGTTATTATCTGTGCTCTGATCGGTTGACCCAGACCCCCTCCTCAGGTTTGATTAATTTGCTAGAGAGGCCCACAGAACTCAGGAAGCCTGTTGACCCACTACATCACCTGCGTATTACAAAGAAAGCAGCCAGATGGAAGAGAGGCACAGGGTGAGGTGTGGGGAAGGGCATAGAGCCTCCTACCCTCTGCAGATGCCTCATCCTCCCCAAGTGCCCCACGTTCATCCACCTGGAAGGCTCTGAAGGCCCCCCCCCGCCCCCGCCGGGCTTTTACGGAGGCTTTCCGACTTCCGTGTGCTTGATCAAATCACAGGTCATGTTGCTTGAGTTCGGTCTTCAGTCCCTCTCCCTCCTGAGGTGTGAGGGTGGGCCTGGAAGCTCCAAACCCCCAGTCACATTGTTGGTTCTCCTGGCAGCCCACCCCTATCTTTAGGTGCTTCTCCAAAAGCCACTTCATTGGCATAGCTGAAGACACCTTTATTGCTCTTAACACTCAGGAAATTCCAGTGGTTTCCACCATGTGGGTCAGGGACTATGTGGCCAAATATATATGGCCCAATCCAGATTTTTAAACGAGCCAGTATATATCTTATATCAGAGTATCAGGCTGGGCAGGCAGTGTGAAAAGACATTCAACTTCTTTTGAGCTATTTGGTGAGTGTGGCCATCTGTTATCATCCTGTAACTGCACAAGAGCTGGGCCTGATTTTCAAGATAGATCCCACAGAAGATAAAAAGTTCACAGACTGTTTTTGGGCCCAGCCTCCCCGGCTCATGCAGACACTTAAGTGTCTCCTGGCTTGCTGATACCAATCACGCCACATAATTGGAAGAAAAACTCCAAGCCAGAAGGATTTAACAACTCCCAGCTACTTACATCCACAGTCCAAAGTGTTCCCTAAAAGCCAGTGGCACCGAGGACAAGCTTGTCTGCCCAGAGCATGCCCTCTTGTAGGAATCCATCGTTTTTGAAGAATCTTTGTTCTTATTACTGTAAAGAGAAACCCGTCCTTAAAACCCTGCTTTGTCTTTTAATGCAGTTCTTTTGACGCCCCTTACCTCTGGATTTGGGTCCCGTGGCTTCAGTTACCCGCTCTTGACTGTGGTCTGAAAACATTAAGTGTATTTTGAGAAGGGAGAGGGCACATTCACGTAACTTGTATTGCAGCTTATTCTGATCGCCTATTTTATGATTAGTTATTGTTAATTATTTATAACTTACAAATTACTGTGTCTAGATTATCAGAGAGGAAAGAACATAGTCTACTTAGGGTTTGGTGCTGGCCACGATTCAGGCACCCCTGGGAACCCAACCTTGGGGAAGGGGAGGGGGACACGTACTTTATTTCGGAATTCAGGGTGGCAGAGAATAGCCCAGTCCCAATGCTGGATGCAGCAGCCTGGATCCTCACTCCAGCCCCCCAGCACCCACATGTGTCCCTTTTATTAGCGTCTTGAATTTCACTGCTTTAGCTTGTTGATACAAAACAGATAGGACTTGATCACCCCAGCCCTCCAAGGCTTTTCCTCGGGGATGTCTGCGATCTTTTCATAACAGCTAACCCTGCGCCTTCTCCAAGAACATGTTTACATTAAAAAAAAAACGATTCATTCAAAAGATACGTTTACAAAAAAATCCACACAAAGATAGTCTTTCTTTCCCCAGTCCCGCTCCTCGTCTGTTATCAGTGATAGACATGCTTGCTATTTGTTATGTAGTTTTCCAGAATTATTTTTATATTTCTACCCTCATGAGTATGTGAGTGAGAGGGTGTGTGCCCCCTCTTTTTTAACCTGGCCATTTCCTGTGCACACGCCCTAATTTCCTGCCTCACGTGTCTCTAGCTGGACATTGAGAATGTTTGTGTTTGTTAAAAACTTGTTTAAGCAGTGGAAAGAGGAATGACCTTTGATGTAAATTTTGGTTGGTGTCTTTGGTGGTTTCCTCTTGATAAAATCTAAGAGTAAAGTTTCTTTTTTTTAAAGATTTATTTATTTATACAAGAACCGGGGTACAGTCCAGATGTGTGGGGGGGGGTGAGAGGATTCACCAGAGACATAGCGGGGACCAGAACAGGCAGACTGATGAAATACACTGCTGAGGGGAGCAGCAGGCGTGACAGGAGAGGTCTGTCGAGATCTGCTGCGCCATGTGGGATCCTCTCCGGCCGGCCGGGATCGAACGGGCACTGCAGAGGCTGCGGACAGCTTCACAAGAGGCGCTCAACTGCCTGTGCCACCAGGGGAGGCCCCTGAGAGTAAAGTTTCTGGGTTAAAAAAATGTGGATTAGTTTTTTGGATCTTCCAACAGGCAGGCTCTCAGCTTTTCTTAAAGATGACACCATACCTCCTACAGCCCCCTACAAGAAGATAGGCTGGTCACATTAACAGCAGGGTGACCCCAGCCCAGCATGCTCCTCATCTTTTGAAAGGGAAGTTCTTCCAAGCAGCTTAGCAGGTTTCTTCTGGCTGGGGCTGGAGGAGACTCTCCGTAGCATCTCAGCAATTCCTGCTGCCTGGAACTCGTTCAACTGCTCAGAGCTAGAAAGCGGGAAAGGGCTCAGGCTCGGTCGTCTTCCTGGGCTGCCACCCATGGGGTGAGGACAAGTTCATGTCTGGTGTCAAGGCTGACAGCACACTCTCTTCTCAGTCATTGTCGTGTTGTTAAGATAATTGGTCATTGAGAACCGCCTACCCACTGGGCGCTGGTCTACCCTCTTTACAGGCATGAATTCACTTTGCCCTCAGGACGGCCTTGCGAGGGTTACTTCTGCATCCCCATCTCACAGATGGGGGGGACATGGTGACCAGAGAGGTCAAGGGGTTGGCCCACGACCACACAGCCAGGAAGAGGTGGAGCTGGAACATGGCCCTGAGCTGTGCAGCTCCAGAGTGCAGGCCCCATAGCCACCACGCTGTCCTGCAAAGGGGCCCCCCATTTCTTTGAGTCTCCTTCTAGTCTTCTCACCTTTTCCTCCATTTGCTGAGGGTTTATAACAGAGAAGCCTTTCAAGTTGTTCAGAACTGAAATTTGCATCCACTTCATGTGTGACCTTGGCCCCACGTCTGTGAAGGGGAATAGTTCCCACCCTGGGTAGTTAGTGAGAGATGGGTGGCGATTGTGGCTAATGCAATAGCTCAGGCAGGAGGAGAGGGTGAGCTGCGTTTCTCTCCCTCTTGCCCCCCTTTCTGCTCTGCTGGGTCCTTTGAGCTTTGATGTATGTTCTGGAATTCTGGTCAGCATAGACTGGATCACACCACAAAGGAAAGCTCATCCTCTGGGTGCGAGAATAGTACTGCCCTCACTCGGGCATTGGTTGCCCGGCCGTCTTGCTGTCTGCCTTACATGAAAGGACCAGCAGGCTGTGTGGTCCACTCGGTCCCGGCTTCCCGGGTGCTTCTGCCTTGCCTTGCACAGAGATGTTGGGGGGGCGGGCGTTGGTCCCGCGTGTTTACGTGTGGAGTGTGTCTCTGCATGTGATGTTCGTCATGGTGACAGTGGACATCTCTCCCTCTGCATATCTGATATCTTGCCTCTGAGATCCTAATTAGGCCTTTACAGCTCTGGAATTACATGCTTTTACATGCCTGCAATGATCTCAATAGGATTAATGGGCTTTTTGCCGTAAAGATAATTGAGATCTCTCACAGTGGCGCATTTTTATTACTCTGACACTGTCTCCAACCATCCTTCCACAAAATCGCTGTTTTCCAGTAACTGCTTTTCCACCTTATTCCGAACAGGAATATTCAGGGATCATTGAGAGGCAGAATCCGTCTGTGATCACGCAAACCATGGTAACCGTGATGTGCTTTCTCTCTCTCCCTCCCCCAATGGCAGGTGCCTGGAGATTTGAGTCAAACATCCGAAGACCAGAGTTTGTCAGATTTTGAAATGTAAGTCCATGGTGTCTACTTATGAGGGGCTGTTTGGAAATAGGACTCTGTAGTTTGGCATGTGTCCCAGAAGACCACAGGGGGAAACAGAAATCACTGCTTCAATCTGCATAGTCCGATTTGGGTTTTGTTGAGGGGGGATTTGCATGCCTGCATCCTGAGCCTGGCCTTCAGATGTGTTTTATGTCTCCCCTTGGGTATTGAAAAACAATTTATTTTTTTGGCTGACATTTTAGAGTTGGAAGATAGCACATAAAAATTTAAATTTTTCTATTTTCTTTATAAAAAGACTGAAATCCCTGCAAGGCTGCAATCAGCTTAAGCTGAGCAGCAGCTGCCTCCTTCACACAGGGCATGTGTGCTTCTGTTTACCTCAGTCCCCACTTCTCCCTATTGCCCAGGTCTGGTCTACATCACTCATTTCACTGTCTGTGACGCCTTCAGGCATTTGTGTTTGCAACCCAAATTATTGGGTTGCAATATATTGGGGTTATTGGACACCACAGTGGTTCAGTCTGATTTTTGATTGGCTTGATTCTCTCTGGTGCCTCTACTAGTGTGTCTAGACTATAGCTGATTAGGTTGCCTTGATTTTTTGATAGATAATCCTCTTCTGTAGGCAAGGGAATTGGTGTGAGTCCTGGGTTTGGTCCAGGCAGGACCTATCTCTTGCCTTGCTCAGTTGTGCTGAGTGGAGGAAGGTTCCATCTCCACAGGGGAAGGTGCCATCCAGAAGAAGCCCTGCTTCTGGAGAGAGTGTAGGTTAGCAGTCTGTCATAGCCTAGCAGGCTGAGTTGAAATCATACATTAATGTGACCCTGGGCAAGCCATTTAGCCTCATTCAGCCTTTTGATGCTAAGGTGAGGCTTGTGCTACCAACCTTGCCAGGGTCACAGTGGTGATTAGAGTGAGCTTATGGAAAATGCAAAGGGCAGGGAGAGGCACTGGGTGCTTGGGGCAGTGGCGGTAGAGGTGGAGGTGGCTATTAGGTTGGATGATGTGGTTAAGAGGGGAAGGATGAAAATCACAGCTGAGTTTGCCTCCCATGGACCTGTGGGTGCAGGGAGTGCAGTGTGAAGAGGATAACAGAACAGCAGGCTGATGGAGGACAAGGGTGGGAATGTGATGGGAAGAAGGGTAAAGCTGCTGAGGGGAATCCCAGAAATGAGTCAGTCGTGAGGCAGAAGGGACTCGTACTAAAGCAGTAATTTACCAAGTGTCTGCTGTGGAGAGGTGTCAATGCCAGGTCTGGATGGGGGAATGAATAATCCAGTCTCTGCTCTCAAGCAGCCCCTGCCCCTTCTTTGGACACCAAAGCACACTGGTCAACTCGACTCCTATAATTCCCTTGATCTTTACTCAGAATCATTACCTAATCCACACTTACACAGCATTTTCTCTGTGCCCGGCATTGCTCTAACACACCCGGTCTCTATGACGACTCTCTGGTGTGGGTTTTGTCTTACAGATGACAGATTTGAGTCAGGATTCAGATTCAGGCAGTCTTGATCTAGACCGCGTGCTCTTTACAAATGTTAATCCCCCTGCCTGAAATGCTTCTCCCAGCCGCAGCCTACTGCCAAAACAGCTCCTTCAAGCCTGGCCTGAACATTGCTTCCTCAAAGCAGCAGCATCCCTCTCCCTACCCCTTGGCAGCCCCAAAACATATGGTGTAGAAATTGACAAAAATCAAGGGAAAAATAGGTAGTTCTACAATAATAGTTGGAGACTTCGGTACCCTACTTTCGATGACTGATGGGACCACTGGGAGATCAAAAGGGAAATAGAAGATCTGAACAGCACGACTGACCAGCTCCAGAGCAAAGAACATGCATCATTAGAACAAGCATCATTAGAACACACGAACAAATGACATAGAACACTTGTTCTTCTCAGGTGCATGTGGGGCACTCTCCAGGGTAGACTGTATATGTCAGCCACATACACATGTGAGAACATCTCTCACACACATGTGTGAGAACAAGTCTCAGCAAATAAAAAAAGGGGGGGAGATCATGCATGGCATCTTCTACATCCTCAGGGGAATAGTTTCCGCAGGGATTTGTCTCTCCCGTGTTAAACTCAAAGGCAGGGGCTACCTCTGCTTTCCCCACTGCTCTGTCTCCAGTGCCTGGAACAGTGTCTCACACACAACCAATTCACAGCAAGTACTCTTAATTCTTGAGTGAACAACAACAGCAAAACTCATCTCTAGGAGAGAGGTGGCCACGTAAGCAGTCTCTTCTAGTCAGTGTGGTACGTGCGTTGTAGAGGAGACATGCCTGGTCTGGGGTGACCACACAGCTGCCTGGGAGGGTGTCCCAACCTCACCCATACAAGAAGGTTAATGAAAACCAGAAAGTTGCTTACATTTCTGTCCTCCCCTCCTTACCCCCGCCCCCCAGAAATGAAAGGGGAACCCTCTAGGCACTGGTACAATCTTGGAGACCTTTACAGGAGCAATGGCATCAAGTATACAAACCAATTTGGTGCCTCAGAATTTCAGTTTGTTCTTGGAGCCCTGGAGAAATGATCAATATAGCTTATTTTGCCCCATAAAGGGAGGTCAGCACCTTAGCTCAGAACTTAGAAAAAGATACTGCTTTAGGAGAGAACTATTTCTTTGTGAAAATAAAGCGTTCTTTACTCTGGAGGTTGTGAGAAAATTGAGTCATGGAATCTTCCACCACCATCTCACGTCGTGTTCCAAGCACAGAAGGCTGGCGAATTTCTATGAGCTGCTCTTTGGAGAGGAGAGCTGATGAAAAGCACGTCGCCCTGGGACACCTCTAAGTCGAAGCAAGGGCTGGAACCTCCCAGCCCTCTGGTCGTGAGCAGTGCTGTTTTGATAGCTGTTAAAATTGATCTTGAAGTTTCAGCAAGAGTTAGCTTATCAGCTCTGCGTGATTTGAATCCAGCCAGGTGGAAGAGGGACAGGTGGTAGTGGTGGGGTCTATTCCCAGTGACTCACAGTTAAATTTAAAGTCATCACAGAAGGCAAAGGTGTCATCTAATCAACATAACCCTTGAAAATCTCTTCACTAGCCTACGAAGATTAACTGAGGTAATACAGGTAAAGCATGGAGCCGTGTGTTATAGGGGCTCAACACCATTTTGTATTTGAATTTAGATCTTGCTTTAGTGGCACCAGGCGCACAGTGTTTTGGGAGAAGCTGAACAAAGGCTATTGGTGCCCGGCTTCCTGGTTCCCCAACTTGTCATTTCTTGTTTTCCTTACCCCAGATAGCTGTCACTGGTATAACTAACTATGGGTGACTTTCCTGAGTTCTTTCAAGGAGCCTGATCTTAACCTGGGGTTCAGAGTCTTAACGTGGATACAGTGAGGAGGCAGTGTGACTCCTCTTGGTGTTCCAGAAGCCCCATGCACCCTGGCGTCCTGCCTTAGGGGGGCTGCCAGTTACCTTCCCTCCTCAGGAGGTCTCAGCTGCAGATAAATTATGGACCATGGTCCTTTGGTTAGTGAGAACGGAAGGGAAGCGCTTTCTCACTCCAGAGTATTAACTACATAATAAATAAAAAAATACATATTTTTAAAATTACATCCCATGAGGATAATCTTGGGGGGTTGGTGCTGAGATTTTAACCCATCTTTTCGCTTACTCTTAAGTGTCACAGATGTTGCTATGAATGGCCCGTCATGCCTTAGAAGAGAAGGTGGTTCTCTCTCATTTTTTGGTGAGTTGAATGACCAATTCTGATCTCTTTTGGTCAGATCAAACCGGGCGCTGATCAATGTCTGGATCCCGTCGGTGTTTCTCCGGGGCAAAGCGGCGAATGCCTTCCACGTGTATCAGGTACGCCTGCTTTCCCAGAGCCTGTACCTCGGGGTGCAGCTGCCCCCCTCGCCATCACACAGGGGCACTGTTCCTCTCGGGGCTGGGGGGGTTTACTAAAGAGGCCACAGCCCGGTGTCCCTGGGGAGGTGGCTCTCGCATCAGTGAGGCAGGAGGGAGCAGGGAAGAGCTTCCTCATGCTGGCCAGGCCTCATGTGACGCTCAGATGGGGACGCGTGGGCAGACAAGGGACTTGGTGTGTGACTGGTGTGTGATGCACCTGGAAAGTCCAGGTGTTGACCGGCCTCGGGTGTGAAGGTTTGTGCACAGAGATCTGCTGCCATCTCCTTCCTCTGCTGGTGGTGCTGTGGGTGGATGAGCTGGCGCCCCACAGTTCCAGTCTCAGCCTGTCTGGATGGTACAGCCAAGTCCCAGTGTTTCTCTCTGCTCTGTCTTGGATCCTGCACCCATCCCTGAGCCTCGCCATGGGGGGGTGAACCCCGTGAAGGGCTGGGGGTGGGTCATGACCATTGCAGGCTCTGGGTTTGGGGTTGACTTCAGCCGACCACGTGTGGGAGGGGGGCTGGCTCACCAGTGAGAACCAGAGGCTGCTCTTTTCAAAAGGGGCCCTGGGTAGTTGACGCTCAGAGACTGCAGGCATCTCCTCTACTTCCTTGGGGGAGAGCTGGACACCCTTGTTGGGGATTGAGCCTCGGGTCTTTGGGGCAACCTTTGCCCCAATAACAGACCCCAGATTTCATCCGTTCTATGGTTTTCTGATACCTCTTTCAGCCCCGCCTACTTACCATCTTTTTCTTACCTGGGGTCCCAATTTCCCACTGTTGTCCACTTGCCCCGGTGCTGATGACTGACTCTTAGCTGCTGTTGGGCCCATCATCTTCTCACCACAACTTTCATTAGATTCTCTTTTCATCCCCCGAGGGCTCTGAGGTGAGAAGCCTGGAGGTTTGGGGTCATTTTTCTTAGTGGGGAGTCAGCCAGGTCTTCTCAGCTGTTAAGGTATTTTCTCCAGAGGGGAGTGCTGAAGAAAGGACACTGAACTTGAACATGGAAGCCCTGGTTTCACTCTTGTGACTTTAGGGAAAATCCTGGTTTCCTTACCTGCACAGTAGAAATCCTCCTGTTCCACACCCTGCACGCTGTTGTCACATTGTGCAGCAGACGGGCAAACTCCATGCTGTGTTTTCCAGTGTGACACCCTGGATTTTGGTGACAGCTCTGGCGGTGGGCACTTGCAGACAGGTGAGCTGAGTCTGGCAAGGAAGATTGAATTCCAAACAAGCTCTGTGTGCCCCTGGGGAGCAGCAGCATTTTTAACAAGTGTTAGGGAATCTGAGTGTTTGTGATGTCTCAATTCTGCTTAAAAAGAGAATTACAGGACCTCCCTGGTGGCCTAGGTGGTAGGTCTTGGTGCCATTACCACTACAGCCTGAGTTTGATCCCCAGCCAGGAAGCTGACCCACATGGTGCAGACTGCTCCTGTCTCCCTGCTGCTCCCCTCAGCAGTGTCTTCAGTCTGTCTGCCTGTTCTGCTCCCCACTTTGTCTCTGGTGAATCCTCTCACCCCCCCCCCCATCGCTGGCCCATACCCCAGTTTTTCTGTGCAAAAATAAATAAAAAAATAGCACCACTTAAAAAAAAAAAGGATTACATACGACAGAATTCCAAACATCCTCTTCCTCTTTTCTTCCTTTCTCTGTTTATCTCTAATGCACACACCACAAAACAGCACCAGCCCTCCTAGTTGAGTGTCCTTCGAGTTCTGTTTTGTGGTCAGCGAGAAGCAGGGGAGCTGCCTGGAGGATGAAAACGCCAGGCAGACAACTTTGTTTTAGAGCAAAATTAAAATGTGATGCCCTTGAGAGAGCTCCTTGACCTTTCGTTTTTCCCTTGCCCCCTCTGCGCCCCACCAAGTGACTTGACAGTTTCTAGCTTCTGAAAGTCAGTTATGAAATGAAGCGGACACAGCAGACCTGCCGTTGCCTGGGCGATGCTTCCACAGTGTCTGGGGGCACGAGGGCCACTCTGTCCCAGACTCCCAGAGGGCGCGGCCCAGATCCCGCCCAGTCATGCCACCCAGAGCTACCTCTCCACACCTCAGGCTGCAGCACCGTTCTCTGCATGTGAAGCTGCACATCTTTTTTTTTTTTTTTTTTTTAAAGATTTATTTATACAAGCACTGGGTACAGTCAGAAGCGCGGGAGGGTGAGAGAATTCACCAGAGCCAGAGCAGGGAGCAGAGCAGGCAGAAGGACCGAAGTACACTGCTGAGGGGAGCAGCGGGCGGCAGGAGAGGTCTGCGCGCCATGTGGGACCCTCCTCCAGTGGCCGGGGAGCAGCCAGGGATCGAACCGGCGCTGCAAAGGCTGCGGGCAGCTTCGCAACCCAGCGCTCAACCGCTGCGCCACCGGGGAGGTCCGAAGCTGCACATCTTGACGGCAGTTGTTTCTCTACTTTAAGCTTATGGTGCTTCATGGTGCCTCAAGAGGGAAATCCGCATTTTAGAAAGCTTGTGCTACAATGTGTGTTCCATAAATGATATTGGATGGCAGGGGACTCTTAAAACTTGGGTGCCATTGGACATTGTTTCTCTTATTTTTTTTTTAAATTCAGTCTATCTAGTGCCACAAAAGACTTGAGACAGTTTCTTTTTTTTTTTTTTAATATAGAGGCATGTTTTATTTATTTATTTGTTTGTTTGTTTGTTTTTTGTTTATACATGCACTGGGTACAGTCAGAAGCGCGGGAGGGCGAGAGAATTCACCAGAGCCAGAGCGGGGAGCAGAGCAGGCAGAAGGACCGAAGTACACTGCTGAGGGGAGCAGCGGGCGGCAGGAGAGGTCTGCGCACCATGTGGGACCCTCTCCCGGCGGCCTGGGAGCAGCCGGGGATTGAACCGGCGCTGCAGAGGCTGCGGGCAGCTTCGCAACCCAGCGCTCAACCGCTGCGCCACCGGGGAGGCCCTTGAGACAGTTTCTAAAGAGACTCATAGAAAAGGATGATAAAATGGAAGTAAAAAATAAAATACCAGAGTCCAGAGGAAATATACACCAAGAGACTATCCATTTCAGGAGCTCGTGTATGTCTGTCCTGAGATCCCAGGCAGTTGTTCTCAGTGACTGGTGAATTGCCTTTGGGCTTCCTGACAGCCAGTGCGAAAGTGGAAATGTGCCTGTTTGGGCTCATTCCAGTGCTAATGAGAAGAGTGTCAAGTCCTCAAAGGGAGCTCTGAAAGAAATTTCCACAGAGAAAGGTAATGAAGCAATAGTGAGGATGCAGTGGACTGTCCCCCTTATAGCCCTGGGACAAATCACTGTCCGCTTTCTGAGCGCTCCCTGACAAGAAGCTGAGGGCTTGACCTCAAAATGAACCTATGTTCATTTAAAGAGCTAGGACAAAATGGGCAGCTGTGTCTAGTTTCCTCAGTACACCCACACTGTCCGCAGTGCCAGCCGCTAGCCACGTGTGGCTATTAAACTTGAATTAACTAAAGTTGAATAAAATTTAAGACTCAGTTCCCCGGGGGCACTGGCCACACCTCAGGTATAGCCACATGGGCCCACTGGCTTCCAGTGGACCAGATAGAGAGCATTCCTAGATGCCTTAGAACAGTCTCCCCAGTGTGTCTGAAAGCGGGTGGTTTTATGTGTGCTTAGCCAGGTTTTAATTTATTTATTCAAATTGTATTATTATAAATTGAGGTAGCATTGGTTTACCCACTGTATATGATTTTGGGGTATGGGTTCACACCTCTTTTTTTTTTTTTTAAGATTTAGTTATTTATTTATTTATACAAGCACTGGGTACAGTCAGAAGCGCGGGAGGGTGAGAGAATTCACCAGAGCCAGAGCGGGGAGCAGAGCAGGCAGAAGGACTGAAGTACACTGCTGAGGGGAGCAGCAGGCGGCAGGAGAGGTCTGCGCGCCATGTGGGACCCTCCTCCAGTGGCCGGGGAGCAGCCGGGGATCGAACCAGGGCTGCAGAGGCTGCAGGCAGCTTCGCAACCCGGCGCTCAACCGTTGCGCCACCGGGGAGGCCCTCACACCTCTTGAGATGTATGTTGGCATACCACACCCACCACCAAACCCCTAGGTACCCTCCACCAGAGGATGGGGCTGAGATCTTTGGCACTGGAAGTAAGAAATGGCAGCATTTCACCAATTTTCATAACAAAAGTGACATTGATGTTTAGAATGTTCCTAGTTTAACTTTTTCCTCCCGGAATGTTTCTTCTCCTTCTGGCCCCGGCTAATGCTGGACACCAGCTGCAGTAGACACTGGCCAGAGAGGTGATTAAAGCAGCATCAAATAAAATGGAAAAAGCAAATCTCAATGTACTAAGCAATCGTGCTTAGAATTTTTTCTCTCTGTGTTGACACACAGTGGTGCTGTGTGTTTGATTTCCTGTCTCTTCCATAGATCATTGTTACCTTTGTTAATCAATTTCTTCCTAGTTTATACCTTTGCACATTTTTTATCTTATTTTCCATATTCCCTGGCTTCCAAACACCTTTGGGGTCCTCTGTGTTAATGTTTTGCTGTTAATGTTTTGTGTTAATGTGTTAATGTGTTGTGTTCATAAAGGGATGTTAGCCCTTGAAACAACCACCTATGTTATTTTCTTAAGCAATTCTTACCGCCCTTATATTGGTATGAAATAATAACATCAGCACACTTAGTCCCTGACCCCTTAGGTCTTTCCCTTTGGAGACACCACGAGTGTAAGCGGGCTGGCGCCGTCCTCCATGTGGGCCTGATCCCGCCTTTGCATCCGGTCACCAGCAGCACCGGCTTGCAGAGTTTTCAGTTTTCACCGCAAAACTAATTAGGTCTCCTTTGCAAAGAAGGTGGCTTTGTTTCAATAAAGCTTAAGTAACCTTCTAGAATAAGTTCCTCCCTCCCAAGAGACACAGGTGTTGTCACAGCTTAGCATTTGGAGTCTTCACCCCAAAAAGAAAGTTGATAGTCCAGGCAGTTAGCTTCAAGGATTTTTCTAGCGTAGCATATTTATATATTGATGCAGGGAAGATCCATTCTCTTTCTGTTAATAATAGATCAAGGTCTGCGTGGGCTGCAGGTGGTTTGAAGGCGGCGATGCTTCTGCTCTCAGGCCTTGGGTATCTCAGCTCCTCCTTTTCATCTTCTTTCCTGTGGGCCCTCAAGCTTTCTTTGACCCACGGCTTTGTCTTCATGCTTGCTCAGTGTGGAGCTCTGCAGAGGAGAGGAATTCATTAAGCAGAGAAGGATGAGATGGCCAAGCTAAGTGCAGAAATGGGACCTGCAGCTGCCATTTCTCTGAGGAGCTCCCCCTGGCAGGCACTGGCCCTGATTTGGGGGGAGAAAGGATCAGTTCTGAGGCCCAACGGATTCTCTTGTTCACGTGGGGCTCCTCCTGCCATACCTGCATGCACACAGTGGGCAGGGAGGCTGGGGGAGGTGGCCCTTTGCTGCTTGATTTCTGAGCTTTATCCAGCTGCTCTGGCTTCTGTGCCGTGGTCAGTGAGCCTGGAGAGCATCTGCGTTTGTTGGTGTGTCTCCTGCCAGAGACTGTCCTATCCCACCACATCAGACATCCCGGCACCTCTAACCACCACAGCACATTAACCTCCGCCTGTTCTTGGGATACCCCAGGCTTCTGGGAAAAGCCGAAGACAGGCAAAAACAAAACACAGAAAAGCAAAGAGCCTGTTTTCATCCCCTTGGACAAACATTGTCACTTATCCTCTGGCATGGCTTTTGTTTTCCCAAGTACAAAGAACTGCTCTTTGCTTTCACAGTGTAATTCCTTTGCCCCCCCCCCCCCGGGCTATCTTTGAGGGTCCAGGATACACCGACGTGAGCTGAGCTGTGCAGAGCCAGGGCGAGCAGATCTTGCTGTGGTTTGGCCTCACCTGCCTTTCCGATCAGCGTGCTGGGCAGGTGCTATGGGGTTCTCTGTGCCATTCTCTTATGAGCTCTCTGAAGACAGAGCTGCAGGTGGGAGGGATAGTGCCTCTTACCTCAAGGGTTGACCATGTCCAGCATCCATGCCTATGGGTAAATGTTAGCACAGCGCATGGCACACGCCATTGTGTGAACTCTCCCTTCATGACCCAATCGCCTCTTGACTGATTATAACAATTAAACTTGGATGTCAACATAGAAGGAGTCCACGTGGAGGTGTGTGTCTCTGGGCATGTCCGTGTGCTCACACAGGGCTTACTTAGCGTCTGGTTGATCAAGGGCATAGCTACAGCTATGCCTGGGCACCCTGCCTATCCTTGGGGTGTCTGGATCTGGCCAGGAGGTGAGACCCCCATTCAAGAACTAAAATGCAAGGGAAGTACCTGCAAGACTCCCTGGGGGCTTTGCAGAGCAGGAGCGCTTCAGAGGGGAGGGGAGTTCGGGGCTCAGAAGAGAAGCTCTTGAGTTATAATGAACTTTCCAACGGGGCCCCCTGGAGCCCAAAAGAATTCCCACCCAGGCCAGAGTGCATTTTAGTTTGCCAGTGGGGAGCTGCCTTATTGGCCCTGGGGCTTCCAGTACAGTCATTACTTTCAAGTAGTGGATGGGACCTGTGCCATCACTCACTACTAGCTTTGATGAGGCCCAGGGGTGCCGAGGGACCCCGAGGTTCTTAATCTCTACCCAGGAAAGAATTCATGCAGGAGTCAGCATAAGGGAGTTCGCAAGGAAGCTTTATGTGGGTGCAAGGACACACTCGGGAGGGCATGCGGGCAGATTCGGAGGAGAAAGCCACCTGGGCACTTAAGGCTGTGGCCCATAGAAATACTTGCTTAGATTGCGGGGCAGGGGTACACAGAGGGGATCCTGAGTGGATTTTGACCACTTTCGTTTAACAAAAGGGGCGGGAGTTTACAGATGAGAGAATGGGTTTGGGCCGGTTTTGTTTAAAAAGTATCGGACCCCAAACCTCTGTTAGATAGAAGTGTCACAACTAGTGTGCCCAAACTGGCAGTGATTCTCATAGTGGGTTTCCTGGACATCTCCATTTCTGATTTGCCATAGAACTGGATTCTAATAAAATTATTGAGTTTTAAGTGCTTTATTAGGAATGTTTTGGTTGCAAGAAGCAGATAATCTCATTCACGGTTATGGAAACAGGAGGGTTAATAGGCCTAACGGGGACTCGGGGAGCGGGCTGTGCCCCAGCCCGGTGTGACCCTACTTCCCTTTGTGCCTGGGCATGGCTTCCGCGGCCCCTAGCACATCCTCATTATAAGACGACATCCAAAGGAAAGAAGAGAGGTTTTCACTTGTACATGTATTTATTTTATCAGTGAGAATCTTTGTCACCAATATCAGCTGGAGAGCTTTTGCCCGAAGCCCCCCTTTATCCCTCCCTTAGATGCCCTTGACCCCAGGTAGGATCACTGCAGGAGAGGAGCTGGGGAGCTCCCTGCCACGCTCCTGAATGGGTGGGGAGCTCAGCAGGTGAGATGGGTAGGCACCAGCAACTCCTCCCACTGGCACCTCAGTGGCTACTGTCATTTAGTCCTTTAAGCCCCTTGAGGAGGTTGGCACTGATGCCATCTCCCCATTTTACCAATGAGGAACCTGGAGGTGGGTTGAATAACTTCCCCTGGTCACACAGAATATCCTGCCTTGCTCCTCTCTAATCCCCTCCACGAGCTCACTGCCTACCCCGGGGACATGTGCCGGAAGCGTGTGTTTTGATGAAATGAACCCATTTCCAACACATGTTTCCTCCAGGGAAGTCTGCCCACGGTTTCATGGACCCATCACTCATTGTCAAAGCTGCCATGGCCACTGATACTGGTGACAAGGTAATGTTCTCACAGGCAGAGGGAGAGCTGCAAAGACCAGAGTGTGGCACTGATGGGTCACTGGGAATCTGAGAAATTCATTAGGGCAGAGCCCTCAGCCTACCTGTGTGAAGGCGGGGGTGGGGAGGGGTGGGGTGTGTGTGTACAGAGTGCAGGGCTCACGTCTGTGTGTGCGCGCACACGCCGTATGTGCGTGTTTGGAAAGATGTCTCAGCGCTGTAAGCTTGTGCTTGGAAAGCCAATCAGAGAGAAAGGTGGGCTTTGGAAGCAAAGAGTCTGCAGGTAGCGATGGACACACCGTCTTGGGTGGGGTGCCCCACTTGCGTACCCCCTGAAGATGTATATGAGGAGAGCCAAAGGGGTTATTGAAAGCTCCTGCTGCCAGCAGGAGGAGGACTACAAGGCCACGTTGCCTTCCCTCCAGCCCGTGTCTTTCTGCCGTGTCTCTGCTGCCTTGCCCGCTCTCCCTCCCCTCACGGTGCCCCCAGATGACCCACTTTTACCTAGAGAGCTGCTGGGGTGTTTGCTCAGGTGGTGACTCAGAGTGTGGCGCTCAGTTTGCTCATCGTGGAGATTGGTGGCTTTTGTTTTGTCCTCTGTTCTGCACTCAAGAGTTGTCACTTACCTACCAACTCTAGCTGGGAGGGAGAGGTGTGGGGGCGAGATGTACCCTTGCATGCTCCTCGAGGTGAAGGTGGAATGAGCTCCAGGGTTCTCATTACATCCACAGAGGGCCCTGGTTCCAGAATGTGCTTCCACGGGAGCCATGTCCTTCCAGGTGCTCTTGCTTTGTGTGTGTGTGGCTCTCCTGGCGCACAGCACCTGCAGGCGCTGGGTGGGGGGCGGGTGCCCTCCTGGTGGGGTGCTGCATGAAGACGGGCTGGTGGAGCAGATCAGGCCTCTCTTCCCTGGCCCTGGCTCCTGGATGCCCAGCTCTGCCTCTCTCCTCCTTCTGCTTCCTTTCCCCTCACTCTTGCCTGTTGTTTCCCCCCTGCCTTCTCCCCCCATTGTGTCTCTCTCCCCTCCACTTCTCAGCCTCCCAGCCGCCTTTTCCTTCCTTTGCTCCCCGCGCGCTACATCCATCTTGTTCCTTGGCTCCGAGAAGAACTTCTATAACTTCCTGTCTCTGCCCGTTTGCCTTGGGCTCTGGGAACAGCAGCCCTGCAGGCCGCAGTGGGCCTCCTGCCATTGGGTGGCTTCCGACTACTCCTCATTCTCTCCACTCACTGGTGCTGCTGGCCTGGGAGCGGGAAGGGGAGGCACGATGTCAGTTGTGCTGGCAGCCTCGGGGGATGCCAGTGCCTGCCTGCGCTGGGAGCTGTTGGAAACCCGAGCGAGCGCCCCTGCAAGTTGGGCAGACGGCCCCGGGCTTGATTACCCAGTCGCGCCTAATAATAGTCACCTGCAACTTTGTAATGACCAATTATTGTTCTACTACAGATTTACAATAAATGTTAATTGGTTGGTGATATTTTTATTCTTAAGGTGGTGACAACTTTAAATACCACTTTTTTCATCAGTTGCTGTAAAACCATATGCCAGTGTCCCCTAAATTAACCTGATAAAGAAAGAAAACAGATCTTTAGTCACAACACAAATCAGATGTCGGGGCTTTGTGTTGACAAGGAGGACTTTTGCCAGAAAGTTGTTTTCCTAGTGGGGGAGCAAAGAAGAGAAAAGGGCACCTGTTTCTAGCTGGAGGTGGCCGTGGGGCTTCTGGGGATAGTTTGATCATTTGTTTCTGTGTTTCTGGGGTTTTCTCTGCCCATGAAAGCTCTGGTCGGAGATGTGCGGGTGTCATGCTGTCTGCTGTCAGGCTTGTATCTGTTGTGTTGGCCATGAAAGGGGTCAGATGAGACATCCTATCCTCCTCAGGATGGAGATAATCTCTCTCCCGTTGGTCACGTATCCTCGTGTGAAGGGCCATGCTGACGCTGGACACTTAGGTGTCCCGTTTCTGGCCAGGGCCAACAAAGCTGCTGGATCTGTCCTTATCCAGCCAGACCTCTTTGTTTCCATTGTAGGCACCTCTCAGATAAGTAGCTGCCAGTGAGTTTGCTGAGGGGCGGAGCATATACATCAATAGGCTCAGCCAAATTGCTCTCCCGAAAGGCTGAGCCAATTTTCACTTACACCACCACCGAGTTGCCAGCCCTGGAGGTATCAGTCTTCACAACTTTAACCAGTTTGGCAGAAGGGAAACTGACATTCCATTCACATTTGCATTTTCCTTGTTACTTTTGAGATTGAGTGGAGGTAGGTCTGTGCTTTCACTTGCTGCGTGTAGCTTTCTTGGTGCATTGCCTGCTCACGCCCCTGCCCCACTGTGCTGTCGCTTGTCACTCGTCCATTTGGAAGAGTCTCCATTGTCTGTAACTGGCCCAGCCCTGGTTCAGAACACTTGCCTGCCCCAGGTAGGACACTACCATGTGTAGTGGTTTATACATTACCATGTGTAGTGGTCAAGGGTGGCCTGGGCCTCAGCTATAACCCCAGACTTCCCATAATCACCTTTACACATTCAAGACTGGGCGTTGGCAGTCAGGACCAGCAAAAGGGCCTTTTGGAAGGTCAGAAATTGTGGTTCATGGAGTTGGTCCTATGATCAGGCAGTGTGCTAGGCCTGGGGATAACCTTGGTAAACATTGTAGCTGGGATGCCCGCCCCACCTTGAAGCTTACAATGTTGAAGAGACTTGAACATATTACTAGATAATCTTCCATGAAGGAGACCTGGTTAAATTTGGAGTAGGGACATGGTTCTCTGAGGACATCTGATCATTTGTAAAAGACGATCCAAAGCCACCTAAGGAAAGGAATGGAAACCTTCTATTGGGGGAATGTAAACCCTCGAGGGAAAAGAGCCTGGTGGGTTAGAGGAGCAGGAAGGTCAGTGTGGCGGGAGTGGAGGAGAGAGGTCAGGGAGGGAAGTGGGGTGGGCTCAGGAGCTGAGCCAGCTGGGTCTTTCAAGGCCTTGCAGGGGGATTTGCCTGCCGACCAGTCCACCAGCCACTTACCATGGCCCCATCCACCCACCTGCCTGCCTAGGTGCACGAGAGCAGTAGTTTGACTGCACTGGGGCCGTGGAGAGGTGGGCAGGCGCCGTGTCGCAGAGGGGAGCTTGGTGCGCTCCGGAAGCTGCGTGCAGCTGTGGACCCCCCAGCAGCTGAAGTTTATGTCCTGCCACTGGGTCATACTTAGATGACCTTGGATGATAGTGTCTGTCAGCCTGTTGCAGTCACAGTTTTCCCACCCTTGAAATAGGGGTGCTGCTTCCTTATAGGGCCGTGGCAAGCAGTAAGTGAAGGCGTGTCTTTAAAGCCCTTGGCCTGGTGCCGACCTGCTCGGGGAAGGAAAAGGATCCAGAAAGTGCAGCCACAATTAGAATTTGCTCACCCAGAACCAGCGTGTGCCTTCCTGGGTGCACAGGTGTCTGTGATTGGAAATGTGTGTATGCGGTGTGGTCTTTACACCACAGGATGCATGTGGATACACCTTGACCCCCGTCTTAGAAACATCTTCCTCCCCAGCAAGCCAGAACCCCTGTATCCCATCGTCCGTGGCAGATGGCTGGGCGTTTGGGCCTGCACCCAAGTGACTCTTCCCAGCTCCCCGCCATCTCCTGCATCCTAAAAGGCAAAAGGACCGGCTGGCAAACATACTTTGCCAAAGGTGGGGTGCCCCACCTTTGCTGTAGGGTTTAGTTGAGACTTGAGGACCTGAGGTGCAGCCTAAGCTTCCGGGCCGGCAATGCTGAGCTGAGGTTTCCTCAACTGCAAATGGGGGTGCTGTTCATCCCCACCTTCATCCTGAGGTGGAAGGGAGGCTGTGTGTAGGAACACTTTGTTTAAATCCTGGATCTACCGCTAAGGCAATTAGCAGCTGTTCCATTGTCAGCTGTTATGATTTATGTTTAGGCGATGAATGTTTTCTCAAGGTCTGTGGCATGGGAATGATAATTATTTTATTTCTGTGTTTAAAAACCCATCTCTGTTGAGTGGTGAGGGCCCTCCTGGCTTGGGTGAGCTCTCTGCAGTCCTCAGGACTTGAACTCACTGGCCTTGGGCATCACTTAACAAGCCTCTGTCCAAACCAATGCACTGAGCCCCTTAAGGCTGCTGTTTTCCCCCAGAGGCCTTTCAGAAGCTGCTGTCTCCTGAGGAGATGAACGGGAGGGGCTATTCCTTCCTGCTGGGGTCTTGTTTTTCTGCCCCTTCCAGATACAGAAAAGCATTCCGAGTCCAACCTGGAAAGGTCGCCTGCCTTCGCCAAGCAGACGCATACCGAGAGACACTGCGTCCCACTCACCGCCAGACTCCAGTGCAGGGAGGCTGGCAGGCGGCCTGGCTGTCGGGAGCGGGAAGGAGAGCTCACGCTGGTGGCCTGTGGAGGCTGCTTTCCAGGCGCCAGTGGAGAGAAGCGTGTGAACAAGACGTATGGTGCTGGCTGGAGCCCAGGCCATCTCCAGGGGCAGTGTTAGGACTGCGAACAGGTGGGGTCGATGTGGGGGGCTCTCACCCCTGGGCGACGAGGCTGTGGCGGGCCTTGTCAGGTGACAGCCGGCAGCAAGCCCAGGGAAGCCTCAAAGGGAAAGGAGTCTCAGCACCTCGGTTGGCAGGAAAACAAGCCACGTTTGCAGTGTGTGACTGAGAGGACGCTGCAGCCTGGACCGAAGTGTCTGAGCTGTGTCACCAAGTCTGCCCCACCTCCTCCCACTGTCAAATGAATCTGTTCCTGAAGAAAGGGTGTGGTCACACAGGCTCCCTTGGGTATCCCTTAACAAGCCCCTATCCAAACCGAAGCACCGAGCCCCTTAAGGCTGCTGTATCCCATCTTGTACTAAGCACTGATACTAAGCACTGATGTTTATTGAACCTTCCATATACGTAATCCTGGCTTCTTACCGCCAGCCCCTGAGAGGGGAAGTATTTTCATCCATTTATAGATGTGGAAATTGAGGTCAGAGAGGAATAGTAATTTGCCCAAGGTAGCACAGGCAGCAAGTAGCAGGGATACGTCAACAACCTCTCAGCCTTATGTTCTTCAGATGAAAAATGCTGCTTCTCTCTTAGTTGAGTTTCCTTAAGACAGGACAGAGAATGTAAAATGCAGAGGATGATGGTAGATGGTGGGGATGACAAACAGGAGAAGGACCAGAGAGAGGATGGTTGATGAGGAGGATGGTAGTGGCTGACGACAGCAGCGACTTCCTTTCCCAAGTCCTTCCCATGTACCGCCATTGCGCTAAATTCTCTCCGTGTTTCAGCTCCTTAAGTCCTCACAGCACTCCACTGGGAAATGGAGTGCCTTCTAATTACAGCTGCAGAAATGAGACACTCGTGTTTTCCTTGAATACTCCAACTGTAATAAGGAAAAGCATGTCAAGAAAGGGCCAGGAATCTCTCTTCTGCACATGACAGCCGGTGTCAAATATTCGTGGCCCAGGCCTGGCAGAGCCTGAGGAGCTAAAAGCTCCAGTTAGTCCCCAAACTCTCATGAGGCCTTAGTGGTGGTGGCTCTTGATGACATAGATGAGGCTGAAGATGCCTGATCCTCTCTCCCTGACTATACCTTTACATGAGCTTGGTGAAAGTGCAAAGTCAGCTACTTTGACACCTCCCCCCTCCCTGCTCCCTACCTCCGACTTTTAGCAGAGTGCCTATCACTTTGGGGTTTACATAAAAGTTAAGAAGTAACTGGCTGGCTTGGGCTTCTGTCTGTTTTTGAAACACCTTAGGCCTTGGAGGCCTGGGATGGGGGTACGGGGCCCACACCCATACAGCCGTGTGAACTCAGGCAAGGCATGTGGCCTTGCTTTGCCTCACTTTCCTCTTGTAAGATATAGCCACATCCAGGGTTGGCCTGGGAACTGAGTGAGCTGTGTGGAAGCGTCAGCACTGTGGTCAGCACACGGTGGATGCTCAGTAAAAGGAGAACCTTTCTGAGGGAAAATTCCCGGCACAGCTGCTAAAGCAAATCAGAGGAAACACTTAAATCCCCATTGAGCAGTTATTAAAAGTACGTTTGCCAGCCGGTCCTTTTGCCTTTTAGGATGCAGGGGATGGCAGGGAGCTGGGAAGAGAGTCACTGCATGTGAAGGAATGTAGTAGTAGATTGAGGTTCAGTAGTGCTGTTGAATATTCAGGGTTTTCTTTGCTTTCTCTCCCACACCCAACTGTAATTCCCTGCCTCATCACCCCTTATGCAAATGTGGCTCTTATGCATTTTCTAATGTTACTCTTTCTCTAAACAAGTCATCCAAATAAGGGTTTGAGCTGTATTTGAGCCGCAAATAAGTTTAGTGAAAAACACAATTATTTGCCTCAAAAAATCAACAGGGACAATTTGGACAGTTGAAAGGCATGAATTACCCTTAATCAGAACGCGAGAGGCATCAGTATGCCAGGACTCGGTCCTAGTTGATACAGCCAGTTTCTTAAAACAAAAACAAAATTTCTTAACACGCTAAGAGAAGTATATGCTCATGATAGAATATTTGGAAAATAAAAGAAAGTTAGAAATGGAAGAAAACAACATGACTCATCCTCCTGCTATGCAGATTCGATCACAGCAGCTCCTTCCTGCCTTTCTGCATGTGCTTTTTCTCTGCATGAGATCAGCCCAGGTATGAACATCTGTATGCTGCTGTTCAGTTTTATATAAACTTTTTCCCATAGTAGTCTACACTTGGCATTGAAATCATCTTGCACAGCTGTGTACTATTCCACCACAGTGATCTACTATGGTATAATTCCTTTGTTCATTTTATCCTGTAAAAGATAAAACGGGGCATATTAAAGTTTTTAAGAGTTTAGTTGAGCAAGCATCAATAGGAATTGGGCCACACCAAGCCCGAAGTGGAGCTTAGGGCCAAAGTCTTTATAAAAGCAGAGGCAGGAGCCTGGCCGAGCTCAGTATTTGGAAAAGCCTTGGAGGCTGATTGTGAGTGGCTGCTGCTCTCAACCTCAAGGCGTTTCCAGGCACTGACTAGTTTAGGGTTCAGCTGCTGATGTAAGCCACCAGGGCTTGTTCAAACCACCTCAGCCGAGGTGGCCTCCTTGTTTGATTAATTGAACCTTTCCTGTTGTTCAGCATTTAGGTCTTTTCCAAGTTCTCACTGTCCTGCACAGCTATGGGGGACCATGTGTTCTTTCAGGCCTCTTGTATACTATAGATTCTCTTTCTAAAGAGGTTGGAGTGGTGGTGGCGGGTGCAGCGTGATCCACTGGAAGGCCAGAGCCCTCACAGCCACCTAGTGCAATGGGTCCCAGCCAGGCCCCAACTCTGGCTTGTTACCACGGGCAGCTTGTGAAGGACCCATGCTCTACTCTCTCCATCTGTGCGTGGGGCAATATCACCCAACTGGCAGGGTCGTTGTGAGGTTCAGAGAATGACTGGGAGGTGCATGGTCTCTAGGGAGCCTTAGGTAAGTGCACTGTCTGTGGCAAAGAGTATAGCACCTACTGCCCATGATCTTGACATCAGGCATGTCTGCTTTGGAATTGGATCAGTCTGGAGTTTGCCTCTCAGCTCTTCCCTGGGATTTCTGGACCTTGGGCAGGTTCTGTAACCACCCTGGACCTCAGTTTACTCTTTTGTAAAGTGGGCATAATGGACCAAAGCTCAAATGAGGCCTAAATAAAAATACTAAAATGAGACCCTATGTTCAGCCTTTCCCGTAGTGCCTGGACTGTAGTTTATACTTAGTACATGATAGCTGCTATTGTTATTTTCTGTCATCCTCTTTATACTTATCAGTACTTAAGTGGCTGTGAGAGAGTAGGGAGAGGCACCTTGCTCTATCTGTGCACGGCGGTGGGAAGTCATAGAAGCCTCCAGAAGGAAGGGATGCTGGAAGCAGCCTTTAATGCTGAGTTGGGTGAGCCAGGTGGGTGAGAGAGGGAGAGGGTACAGCAGAGATGACCACATAGAGGCGGCTGGGAGAAGGGTGGAGGGCTGCTGGAGGCCTGGCCGGTCAGGTCAGTGCTGAGACGAGGACATCACCCCACTTACTGGCCCGTGGCGCATCAGCGGCGTGGAGGAGTCGGAGATTCTTCTGCTGTCTCATCCTCAGGGGCGGGAGTCTCTTACCACGTGGCCGCTATTGATCCGCCGTGTCTGGATGACTTGCCTGCTCTGCGGTGCAATGAAAAACCCCACTTTGATGGAACACGTCGGAAGGTGGAATACTCGTTCTCCCTTAAGAAAAAAATTGGCCTTTTGCAAAGTGTTTCAGAAATTGGGTTTTTCTGTGCTATGTAAAGCGCCCCTTTCATTTTCTCCCTGATTTGAACAAAGCCAAGAACTCAAAGAGCAAATGTGTGTGTGTGTCCATGTTGAGAGCCAGGGAGGCCGCTCAGGAGCCCGGTGTCCTCTGAGCTGTGACCTGCGCCCTTGGTGGCCCTGGGGGGGGGCAGTCAGGGTCACGGGAGGTCTGTGCTTCCTTCCTTCATTCTTTGGACCAACAACTGATGAACCTACCAGTAAATATTTTCTGAGTACTCTGTGCCTTGGGGACAAACTAATGAGCCCAAATGGATACCCCGTCCCCAGCAGCGTTGCTCCAGGCTACAGGCTCAACAAATGGACAGGCCGGTGCTGCCGCTTTTTCAGACCTTTGAGCCAGGAAATCAAGGACAGAGCAACGTCTAGTCAGGCATCCTCTCTAAACCTCCCTGTCTCAGCCCCTCACCCAGCCCTGGGTCAGTGCTGCTGGGCGGATTTACCAGGAATCTTTATTTCATGCCACTTAAGATGCTGGGCTCGGGTTGAGCCACCCCACTAACCCCTGTGTGACCTCGCAAGGTCTCGGTTTGCTTCTCTGTGGAAGGGGGATGACAACAGCAGTGACAGCTTGGTGAGGTGGGATGGCGTTGGCAGTGGCTTCGGTGTAGTGAGCGCTCAGCGACTGCTTTTGTTCTGTTTGCCTGAAATGCAGAGTGGCCAGTCAGTGAGCCCAAGGATGACAGAGCTGGGCCCTGGGAAGTCCTGTGCCCTGAGAACTGCAGAGTAGGTGTTTTGGGGTGGAGGAGGGCAGAAGGATGCCACTGGCCTTGTCTGTTCATTTATCCTGTCCCTCTCTCAGCTCAGTATGCCCAAAGGTGCCCCCTGGACCTCATGATGACCCCACCGAGCCAGCCCCTCCCAACACAGGGGCCCTTAAACAGCCCCCTGGGAAGCTGAAGGTTTTCCCAACCCTACACCCACGACAGTGCTACCTGCAGCACACACCACAGACCTGCTGACCTGACCCCGCGTGCAGGGGCCCTGTCTGCCCTAGTCCCATGAGAATGTTCTCGTTAACCTGTAGGGAAGGCTGGAAAGAGCCATGCAGGCGGAACTGCTCATTGTGCCTCCTCCCTGCTGCCCCTTGTGACACCCGAGACCAGGGCACCATCTCTGGGTCTTTGCTGTTAATCCTGCAGGGTGTGAGGAGGACATGGGGGCAATCCTGTGCCCAGCACGCTTTGGAGGAACCTGACTTGGGACCAGCTGGCCCTTGCTCGGGCCCAGGGCAGGGCCACAGGACCAAGTGTGCACTTGGTCTGCAGCTGCTCCTAGTGAAAGTAATGTCACCTCCCTGCCCTCTGAGGTCAGCTCAGGTAACACAGGTAGGACTCACCTGGTGCTAGCGTGTCCACAATAAAGGGGCTATGCAGGATAACATCTGCCTTCCATCTGCTTCTTAAAATTCCCACTGTTCTCCTAGTAGCTTGGAGAAAAAGTGCCTTTACTAACTTGGCAGCTGGCAAGGAGACAATTGAGTCATTTACTTGAGTAAGTGAATCAGGAAACTGCCCTTTTCCCTCCACCCTCTTGCAGACTCTTGCTGCAGCAAGGCACGTGCCAGGCTGAGAACCTGAGTCTGGTTCCTTCCATTTTTACGAATACTGTAGACTCACGTGGCCCAGGTGTTTCGGGACCCAATGAAGGAAGCAGCAGCTATACGCATGCATGTGCCCGATGGACACAACTCTCCCTGGCAGCTGTATCCAGGCGCTTGTCTGGGGCCCAGGCTGTGGGTTCCTTTCTTTACCTCAGCTGGCACAGTGAGGTTTCCCTGTGGGGAGTCGGCCGCATGGCGGGGACACCCCTAATTGGGGCCCCGGCCTAGTCACTGGGTGTGGGATCTGCCTTGCTGGGGAAGCAGCTGCTCAGATGAGGCAGGAGAGGGTCAGCGGCACTCGGTCCAGGACCATGTACAAGGCCCCCCACCCACCTGGGATGTCCGTTACCACGCAGCTGTCTCTCAAGGTTGATTTTCCAGGAGGTTTAAGGCTGTTTTCTGGGAAATGCCTGATTGCACTGCTGTGTTCTGCTCCTGTCCCCAGGGAGGGACCCTGGCCCTGTCAGGCCACATCCTGTGCCCCTGAATCAGGTGCTGGCAGGAGGCATCAGGATAGGGCACGCTCAGAAGTTTCTACTCTGTGGGGAGGGAGCAAAGGCAGGAGCCCAGAGCTGCTTTTAGCACAAGGAAATGTGACAACCTGGAGTGAGTGCCACGTGTGACATCTCCATTGTGGGGTGCGTTGCTGCCTGGTGGGGGGCGCGGACACCTGGCTGTGCCCCTCCTGCCAGATGCCATTTCTGGAAGGTTCCTTGTTGCTCAGTCGCTGGGCTGGCAGGACCTCCTGCATCCAGGTCCTGACCTGCAGGGAGTGGCCATCGCCTGGACGCTTCCTGCCTGGTGACCTTGGGCGTGCCCTTTCACTTTCCCAGGCTCTGCTTGCCCTGTCTGAGAGCTGGAGGGCGAGACAGGGGGCTTCTCCGAAAACATGCAAGGAAGGTGTCAGACCTGAGATTCTGCAAGACTGCTTCCAGCTGAGGGTGAGACCCAGAGAGATAGAAAACCTGGCCAGGCAGACCTCTGGCTTTTTATAAAATGTAGCTGAAAACCCCACATTGTTTCACCCCAGTGAAGGTGCAGGTGATTTGTTTGTTCCCAGCCTCGCTTCCTGCCCTTCTCTATTTTCTTCCTTTCTGCTCTCTCCAGCCTCCTCACTTCCCCTCCCAGGTGGGTGTCACTGGTGTGCTTGCCAGGCCCTCTGCCAAACCTCGTGGGGCGCCCATTCCCGGCCTCAGGACAGCCCTGCAGAGGAGAGACTGTTGCTTCTTCCTTTCCCGGGTGAGGAGGTCAAATGCAGAGCGGCTGGGGGGACTCCATCCTGCACTCGAGCTGGAGCTTCTGGGCTCTCTTGTGTTAAGACAAGAGAGCTTTCAGCTTCTCTGCTCCAAATCTTAAAAGCACAGAACAGACAGTAATTGTCCTTTATCATCTGTTGGCACAGTTAGTGCGGTAACCTCCTCTAATTGAAGGGTAATTCAGCGTTGATCTAGCTCTCCAAGAGGCACCCATTGTATGCTCGATGAGTGGAGAAGAGAGTAGAAGAGCTTGTCAAGAACACTGCTCGGAACAGGAGCTAGCAGGAAATGTTTCCAGAGCGGGGCTGGCCTCCTGGGGAGAAGATGCCTTGCAAGGTTCCATGGAGAGCCACTTTTCAAACAGCTCTGGTTTGTCATGGTAGAGTAAAGGACAGGACCCTTAAAGCAGATTCAGGATGCTGTGACCATAAGAATGGGGTGTGGACATACAAGAAAGAAAAATGAATCAACATAACAAAACAGGAAAAAATGACTTCTGTTATTCTGTAAATGCCTCAGGAACTGAACTAGCAGAGAGAGAACACTGCACGCATGTGCAGTCAGTATTCTCTTCAGTTCTTTTGGTCGGTCATTCATTCATTCATTCATTCACTCAATTTGCTTCTCATGGGGAGAGTGCTGAGACTATGATAATGAGCAAAAGACTCCATCCTCTGCTCTATGGAAACTGGCAGAGCATCCTGCAAAGCTGCTACCTCCTCCAGCCCTCAGGTCCCACTGGGGGAATTGCATGTTGACGGCACCAGGCTGAGGTGGCTGGGGTCTTCCCTTACAGCGGCCGGCCGCCTCAGTGTGATCCGAGGACCTGAGCTCTGTCAGCAGAAATGGGCAAAGCCGGGACTGCCTTCCTGAGCCTCACAAGCCTTAGATGAGCACCAGGTCAAACTCCATGAAAGTTTCATTGTTGTGGGTAAAGAGCTGCAAATGATGGCAATTTCACATGCTGAACTAACACGCCTCTGCAGGTGCAGGTGCCAGGCTGATCTTGAGGCCGAGTGTCCTGAGCTCTGCTCAGAAGCTTTGTGTGTGGCTTCCGCCCTTGAACTTCCCAACAATGGTTCCTTACCCAGCTTTCCAAGCCCTTGGGAAAAGCATCTCGTGTTACCTGCCAACTAATGACAACTCAGTTGACATTCTGTGGGCCAGGTCTTGATGATGGTCTCCTGTACTTGAGGTGAACTAAACACTAAAAACGTCCTCCCATCCCTCAGTTTGTCTTCAAACTGAGGCATTTGTCTTCACATTTGCACCTGTGATCTTGCTAATGTATGTGTTCTGTCTGCCTGGATCCTATCTCTCCCCCTTTTCATCCTGTCTCCCACTTGCCTTCTAAGATCTAACTAGAATCTCCTTGTGTGCCTGGACGTACCTCACCCTTTCCTGTCACCATGGTGCAGGACCTGCCTGGAGTACTGTCCACAGTCTTGCGTGGCACTGGTGGCACTGCACTGCCAACCATGCGGCCTTGGGCAAGCGGCTTCACCTCTCTGTGCGGGGTTGCGAGAGATAAATAAATGGGTTAGCCCACGGAAAGCCCTTGGACTCGGCCCTGGGACGTCCTAAGCTTCCGGGAGGAATGGCTGCTGTGTGTATTATCTCCTGCTCCCCAAATGTAGCGCTGTAAGCCATAGAACAGCTTTGACTGGGACAGGCTATAAAGATTCTAAATTTCAAGCTAAAACCATGACTCTTAATCGCTGATTTTCATGGTTGAAGGGGGCCCAGCGGGGGTCAGGGGGCGTGTGAGCTCCCTATGCCTCCTGCCTTGCCTTTTTCTGTGAGTGGACATAAGTATGTTTAGTGGGAACCTGTTCTTCACAGAATTCTACAGATCAAAACTGGAAACTTTTCTGTTGTCTAGTCTAGTCCTGGGTGCCCCAAAGACTCTCAATACATTCTTTGTGGGTCAATTTTTATCTCCTATCAGCCTCATTTTTAAGCTGTGAAAACAAAAGTCCAGAGAAACCAGGTGGACAGGTTGAGATTTCATAAACGGGAAGGGGCTGATATAAACCAGCAGCCTGCTGTCCTCATGCGTAATATAAAATCAATTTTCTCTTGTTGGTACAGCAGAATCATGGGAACCAGTTGGCCAGAAGGCCTAATTGGAGACATTTTGGAAATACCCTGGCCCGAATTGCAATACAGGTTAACAGACACACTGTCAGCTCGTGCGATGTTTTGCAAAGCTCGCTCCTGAGATTGTTCTTGTGATGTGACTAATTAGAATGCTTCATTTTACTGAACAGAAGCTAAAATAGCCCCGCTGCGCACAGCACAGGGCCCTCCTCCCTGCATCCTGCCTCTTTCAACGTGTCTCTTTTGTTTTCAGGTTGTCAGGAAGGGACCAGGGCAGGGCTTTTAACCCTTCGTTCCCCTATATCTTTGTCTCCAAAATGTCTGCTTTGAATGGTTACCTTAGATAACAATCTCCCCAAATCAGATGAGAGTAGCTGAGCCCTCTCTCATCAAGACGCGCTCAGAGGAGATGAGGACGATGAGCGTGTGCTGGTCTTTGGGGTCTGGGGATACCTTTGTCTCACAGTAACCCTGGGAATTGAGCACTGAGGTTCAGAAGTGATGAAACCCAGACTCAGTCCTGTCCTTCTCGAAAGCCTGTGCCATTCCACTAAGCCCCGCCCCGCGCGCACTCCAGTGCAATCCCACCCAACCCTGGGTTGAAATCCCTCTGTGGCGAGATGGGTGACCCAGCGGACGCCCGTCGCTGGTTGGCGGAGGTTTCACTCCGTTCTCAGGACACTCACACGTGCTGAGTTCCTGCCCACCGTCCCCACAGGGGAGTGCAGCTGTCCGTGGCAGCGGGAAGCTTTTTGTTTTAGCCACCCAAGATCCACTTGCCTCATGATCATCCTTCCCTGCCACATATCCTGTGCAGGTGCACCCATCTGGGAAGCAGTCAAGGTTCAAATGCATGTCATTTTCCCAGTTACCCTTTAGCCTACATGGTTGCCTGGAAAAGCCTGCCACAGAGCCGGTCCCCTTGCCTTCACGGAGACCTCAGTCCTTGCTCCTGGTTGCAGAAGTGGCCGCCCAGCACCCGGAGACACAGCCAGGATTTTCCAAAAGCCTGCCTCGTGGCTGTGTGCACATCGCGTTGGTGCTTGGCATGCTGGCCCCTTGCCTCCAGCCCTGTCTAGTTTCTCTCTTCGAGCATTTTCCTTTGCTTTCTAGACGATAATGATTTGCTTTGGTTTCTCCATTCACTGGACTCCACCTAGAGAGGCCGGTTCAATCCCCGGTGATTAACTCTCCAAGGACTTTGACTGACCTGGCTGCCCTCAAGGCCTCCTATCAAGGGACACTCAGATCAGGTTCAGTGAACATTTCCTGAGTGTTCCTCTGGGGGTGACACTCCATACCCTCAGGTGGTACTCAGCCTAGTTGGGGGTCAGGGGAGACAGGTAAAGCAGCACATAATACAGATATCAAGCACAGAAGCAGGCAGGAAGGGGACTGGCCTCCAGCACATTGGGAACACAGAAATATGGGGTGCAGCTGGGGGCAGTGGGAGAGACCAGGGCAGCGTGTTCTGAGGAGAGGATGTTAAAGTGAGCTTTGCAAGATGAGGAGGATGTCACCAGGCAGATGATGGGGCAGGGACAGGCAGAGAGCACAGTGAGAAGTGGCTTAGCAGGGCCAGGGAGGGTGGCGCATATGCAGAGGCTGGGGTTAGTTGCTTCCACTAGATGACGCTGTGCAAAGTGGGTAGTGAGGTTCGTGTCTGGTGCTTTCACTTGCTAGTGGCAGAAAATTCAACCCAAAATGGCCTAAACAAAAAAGGGAATTGATGACTCCCTGTGTGTGGATAGTCCTGGGGCAGGGCTGGCTTCAGGCACAGGTTGATCAGGGGCTCGGGGGAGGGGTATATTCTCAGACAGGCTTTCTGCTCACAGGTTTAAGTCAAGTCTGGCAGCTCTAAATAGGATAAGACTTCACATCAGTCAGGGAAAGGGCGACACCTGCTCATTAACCCTTGCAAAAGTCTCAGCAAATCCTAGGAGGTCTCATGTCCATTCTTGAACAAGTTGCCAAGGACAAAGGGAAAAAGACAGGCTGACAGGCTTGGCCCTGGGTCACGGTGCCTTCCAGAGCACACAGTGCAAGGGGGAAGATGGTGGCTTCCCAAAGAGTAGAGACGTCTGTGCTCTAGGTGGCCCAGAGCTGCCCACGTCCTGGACAGCCTGGTGTGTGGCAGACTCTGCTGGGCTGAGGCACTCAGGCGTCACCCAGAGTGTGACGGTATGACGAGGAGCCTGTGAGATTTCAGAGAGTTCACGGTGTGGTTGATGAGTGAGGCCAGCGTCGTGGCAGTGGGGAGGCTGGTTGATCAGAGGCCTTTTGGGAGGCCTGGCAGGAGCTGATGAAGGACTGAGCTCAAAAGTGAAGCCAGACCCCATGAGCCAGGGGGACCGACCGGACGCAAGGCACCCACCTTCCCAACAAGCAACCTGGGGGACCTGGACGAAGCAGTCGGGTTGGGGCCTAACAAGACTTTCGACCATGGTCTTCACCGAATGCTCCCCTCCCACGACTGAGAGGCCAAGCAGTCCCACTTCTGTCCTTGAGTGGAAGAGCGCCAGGCTGCTGACTGCTATTTTTATTTTATTCAACAATCCACCACCCAGTGGCCCCCAAACTCTGGAGATTTATGTGCTCATTACTCCTCAGCACATTCCTCTAAAGTACACATTATGTTCGTAAACACAATTTCAGGGCTCTGTGAGAAAATGGAGATGCACTGTAATAGAAAATTAGCTTCCCTGCCGGCCCCGCTGGATTTAGATCTCATTTCCTTTGGCGGCGGCCGCCTTCGAGCGGGGAGAAGGAGCCCTCGGGTCGGGGTGTTAGTAACTCATCACCGAGTGGTGGCTGCCTCCTGGAACCCATCATTTAACCACGGGGGTGGCCCAGTGTGCGAGCTGACCCGCGTCCCTCGCTGTTTTACTTACCAACCAGAGAGAGCCCCAGCAGCCGTCCGGCCCCAAGATAAACACGGAAGCCCACCAAGCAGGGCCCGGGCGACTTCAGACACAGGTGGTTCTGAACAACTGGAGCCGCCCTGGGTGCTGGCAGCCACTCCCCCTCTTCTGTCCTGACAAGCAGGTACTGCATTGACTGCACCAGCGGCTTCAGCCACGCAGTCTCTGACCCAGTTCCAGAAACGGCCCGTTCCTAGCTGTGTAACTTTAGGCAAGTAAGTCAGCCTCTCTGAACCTCAGTGTTGTCATCATGGGAGAGGAGCAGCTGTAGCCATTCTCTCGGATTGTTGTGAGTTTTAGGGTAAGAATTGCTGTAAGTTATTTAGGACAAGTTCTTGACCCTGGGCAAGTTGCTGGGCTTCTCCGAATTAATGTCCTTCAGTGATTTTCAACCAGGAGTGGCTGGCAATGTCCAGGAATGTCCAGAGGCATTCCTGGATGTCACAGCTGGAGGGCAGGGACCAGCAAAGGGAGAGATTGCTACTAGTGGGTACAGGTCAGGGGTACTGCAAAGTGTCCTGCACTGCACAGGACTTCCCCCTGCAGGATGATCTGGTTCTAAATGTCAGGAGCTCTGAGGTTGAGTGTTCTGAAGGGCGGGACATACTTAGTGTAATGCTGGCTCTGAGTATGTCCCTACACAGGGGGTGGCAATGCTGGGTGCTTGTGCCTGATCGAGCGGAGAAGGAGATTAAAGTTCAGAGGTTAGGGAGCCAGCAATCAAAGACAGGTGCCCATCAGGTGGTGGGGAGAGAAGTACCAGCACTCAGAGGAGGGCACCTGGGAGGCAGGAAGGAGTGCGGGGCTCAGGAGGCCATTCTTAGAGGAGGGGCTGCATGGGCTGAGTAGGGCTTGCTGACATGAGAGGAGGGGCGTACCCATACAGAGACAAGTTGGACTGCAGTGTGACTCCCTCTGAGTGTCAGTCCCTTGCTGTGAGGAGAGAGCTGGGGGGGGGGTGGCCAGAGTTTGGGCAGGCATGGTGCTCCAGGACAGACCTGTCATGTCTGCTCCAGTCCCAGATCTCAGTTCTGTCCTTTTCAAGCTGGGTTTTAAAATAGAATTGCACCTTGTTCTGACTGTAGTTGTCACTTCTTAGGCTGTTTGCTAGGACAAGGAATATAATGTGGGACTTGAAGGTGGCCTTCATTTTGGCAAGCAGTGAAGCATCCACTTTCTCCAGGCACAGGGGCCCTAAATGCAAAAAGGATTCCCAGCAGCAAGACCTGGGGCCGTTTGACCTGGGGGCAGCATGTGCCTCCTCCTACACCCCCCCCCCCGCAAAGTACAAATGCAGTGTTTCCACAAACCAGCCACCCAGAGTCCCTAAAACAGGAGTGTTAAATTCACTGTCCACATGCCACCGCTCCCTGTTACCATGACTGTGGATTCCTCCCCTCTGTACCATCACTAATGAACCAGAGCAGGCAGATGTGTAGCCCTGGGCACATCACGTTACTCCTTCCAGGTTTTTTCCCCTTCTGCTAAGTGGGGCTAATCATACTTTACATGGTTGTTATGGACACTAGGAGAGGTAAAAATACCACACCTACTAGCCAGTGCCCAGTAAAATGTAAGTGCTCAGTAAGTCACTGCCTTCCTGTTTGCACAAAATGTTCCCTTCCAAGAGTGCATATTAGTTCTGCTTGACGTTGTCATTTGTTTTTTCAGCTGCATTTTCTTAGTCCTTAGTCTGATTACAGGCATTTAGAGGACAGAGGTGGTATCTTGGGATTCTTTTTGTTCACTGGCCTTCCTTCCATCAAGATGTGGTGGTATATATATATATATATATACACACACACACACACACACACACATATATATATATATAAATATAAAATAACCTGTATGGTTGCTTACCCAAAATATCCTTTTCTCACTTATCTCCTAATAACAGAGCCCAGGCAATGTACAAGGGAGCAGCCTCCCTTGCAGCTACATATGGCTGTGGGATTAAAATCTGCCGGTGAGATATTGGTGGATGGGCTGGATGTGATTTCCTAGGAGAGCTGCTTAAAGGAGGTACTTCATTTGGATGGTATATGCCTTGTCCTTCTCCTCTTTGCTCCTCCTCAGTGTTCCTTTGGCGTCTGGACTTCAGATGGGAGAGCTGGAGCTCCAGCAGTCATCTTGGTCCATGAGGTGACCTTGAGGATGGCCGCTGTATAGTGAGGATGGCAGAGCAGAATGCCAGAAAATACTTGGTCCCTGATGACTCTGTAGTGCAGCTGAACCAGTCCTGGACTGCTTCCGTCATGTCTGGTTGCACTCGAGAAAATACAATGATTAGGGCTCTTGTAGCCAAATGCAATTCCTAATGGCTACAAAGAACTCTTTGAAAAAGGTTGAAAGAATTGCATACCCAGAACCCTGGTGATACAGAGGTGGTATAGCACAGCATCTGGGGACCTTCGAGTAGAGCTCATTGACTCAGTGGCCAGTTGAGAGTGTCCATGCCTGCCAGGTGCTGCTGGACAGGGCTGCTCACTGCTGGCTTGAATCGGAAAAACCACCAGGGAATACCCTCCTGTGCCCTCAGAGCCACATCCAGGCGTTTAGACGCAACATGGAGCCTTGCAGTGCTTTCGTGTGTGCATTGGAGCCACCACTCTGACTGTGGCCTGGAGAGGTGGGGAGGCAGAGCGCCAGCTTCATCCACACTGACAGGTGTTCTTGTCCTTTTGAGAAGACCCAAGACCGTCAGCTATCTCTAAGACCCTTCTCCACCCCAGAGCCCAGAGTCTCATGTGGGCAACCAGTCAGCCCTTGGTATACGATAGCATTTTCTAAAGAACCCACCGCTTCTAACACTCTAGGCTGATCTTCTAACCCTTGTTTATCCTGTCAAAGGTCTGTTCGTTGAGAAACTCCCCTTCCTGGTCAGCCACAGGCAGAGCAAACCATGGAAGTTTGGCCAGTGTCTGCCATGTCTGTCACTGACCTCTAGGTGGCGGTGGCTGCCTGCTGCCGCCCTGGCTCTCCCGCCATGTGCCCGGAAGACCTCTTTCCTCCCAGGAGCACTGCTCTTGTCTCTTCCCTCCTTGAATTTTGGATCCAGGTATCTTCCTCCTCGCCTCTGTCACAGGAGCTACCTGTTTGGCTTCCCAGTTTTCATCTCGTGGATGACGGGCATGCTCTGACCCAGTCTTGATTCGTGCAGAGGCCTGGATGGGGTGTCACGCACAGAAGCCTGCACATGTAGACTCTGGCTGTCAGAGAGCCACCAAGAAGAAGCAGGTTTGGGCCTTGAAGAGACTAAAGTTCAAATCCGGTCACTGCCACCTACTGGCTCTAGGTCTTCAGGGAGGCCCCAGGCACTGTGCTTTACTCATAGAGTAATGCAGAGGAGACCCCATGACAACAGTGCCTGGCAAACCTGAGAGGTGACAAAATGTCCATCCCAGCCCCATATTGCACATCAGAACTTTCTTAAAAACAGGCTTCCCCACAGGCATCCCATAGACTCACAGGGAAGTGCGCATGTGGAGTAAATGAGCAGTATTACGGTGTCTGTGGTCTGCACACAGTCTGTGAACTCGGTTGTGTGGGAGGACACAGGGTCCTTCTGATGACTCAAGTCTCCTTTTAAGCTCACGTTAGCCAGAGGTACATGGAGCTCTCCTATCATATCTGAAATGTTCTATTGTTCTGTTTGTTTTTTATTTTTTGAAATGATTGCAGCAGAATTTCTTAAATTGGATGCTTTTCAAGAGGAAGATTAAAGACCATGAGCACAGGCTGGCAGCTGTATAGAGCAGCACATCTGTGATGCTCTGGGTAGAGCCTGAGCAGCCTCACCTGGGCTCTGGGTGGCACGTGCAGGCACGCGGAGGCCTTTGGGAGGCACACCAACCACATACCCCACGTGTGCCTTCTCAGCTGAATTAGTCTTGGAGCATCTCTGCCCAATCTTGACACCACCCTTTGGGCATTATTAAAGCTTCCTAACTGCATTTGATCAGGGTGGGTCTCTGGAATGCCAAGGCAGGGATGCCAACTCATTTTGAAGAACACAGAGAGACCTGGGAGAAAGAAATGCACAGGCGGAAGGAAGATCTGGTGTGGACACACATTGACATGCCAGGCCGTCTTGCTCCATGACCCCTGGGATTTCATGTTTGTTCCAGGATCACTTCTAAGTGGGGAGTCCTACTCTTCATTTATTTATTTATTTATTTTTGCTAGAAAGCCCCCACTTGTCCTGTTTCTAGAGTGAGAAGGGAAGCACTTGCAGGCCTGCTGATGGCACCACATCACTGTGTTGGCTCCCAGAAGAAGCTTTGCTTTTTGTGCAAATAAGTTAAAGGCCCTATTCAGCCCAGAACCAGGAAGACTTTGGGCACCAAGGAACCAGTATTCTTTGGGGTGCTTTTCTAGTCTCCTCTGCTTCTCCTCTAATTTTCTCACTACCCATATGTACACAAGCAGGCACTTGCTATAGCTAGTTGGCCCAGAGTGGACCCACCTAAGGGACAACTGTCCAGTTACTGGGCCTAATCAGATTCTCTTTTGGTCTGAATTCTTTTGATTGCAAGTAGCAAAACCCTCAAACCCTCACCTTAAACTGGCTTAAACAGAACTGAATGTATTGGCTTATGTGATCACAGTTCAGGTACAGCTTGATCCAGGAACTCAATCTCTTTCCACCCCTCTGCTCTGCCCCTCCCACCCTGCAGTGGCATAATTCTGTGGTAGGTTTCTCTCCTTTCCAGGGCCACTGGCTGCTCTGAGCTTACAGCCTCACGGGCCAAGTATAATTCAAAAACCCACACTCAGTTCCTAGTCATACAGACTCCCAGATGACTTGGCTTGGGCAAAATGCACTTACTGTGGTGAAGGCAGGGCTTTGGCTGGCCAGACCATGATCTTGTGACTGACTTTAGCATCAAGGCTGAACTGGGCTCCCCAGGAAGCACAGAGGCTGAGCTTTGGTCAAGCCTGGGTCCAGTGAACACTGTGTTCACCATGGAGGCTGTCTCTTGAATATTTGGGATCAGGCGAGTGTTATTTGGATCGGTCTAAATGTATAGGATCAAGGTATAGGGGTGTCATGTTTGGATCATGAACTCAGGAAGCAGAGAAAGTACTTGATAGAGCAGAATCAGGTGGGCTCAAGTGGAGAAACTGAGTGTAGGACACCAGCTACCTGCCCCAGTACTGGTGACTCTTTGGCTCCTGGCCCAGCGCTGCAGAAAGTCCAGCAGCACTTTCAGGCTTGATTCTCTGGAGTATCTTTGTATCCTTCCAGCAAGTCCCCATTTTCCTGAAGTAGCAAATTAGTTTCTCTTCTTGGCAATCAGAGAGTCTGTGATAGCGAAGAGAAGGACCAGGGTTGCTATTGGACTATCTCTAAGTGTCTCTCCAGGAGAGAAGCACCCAGCTCCTGTTGAGACAGAGCAGAGCCTGGCATGGATTGAGTGTTGTACATTGAGAGAAGCTGCCAGCTCCTTCCAGGACAATTAGCAGCAGTAGGAAGAAGAGGGTCATTCTTAATCACATTAGAAAGGACACTAATGGGCATCCTTGCTGAATTATTGCCTGCCCAGCCCATTCGTTTATACAAGAGCCTCTTGGCTGAATGATAATTGATCACTCAGCCCACATCTTGGAACCCCAATGCACTGAACAGTCCCAGTGTGTTCATTCAGAGCCAGCTTTTGGGGGCACATTTCTTTACTAATTTCCAGAGTTGAATGTACTGCTTGTTCAGATGCTAAACTCTTCTATAATCATTTCATTCTTACTAATATACTGTTCTTAAGAACATTTGAGTTGGAAAGACCTTGTGTAATCAAGCAAAAGAGAACACTTGTCTTATGTAGCTTTGGCCGAGATCGCGCGTTCCTGCCTCCCCCTCCCTGCCCTTTAAGGCTTCACACTGCCTCCTTCAGGAAGCCTTCCTTGATGGCCTCCATATGCCTTCCATGCTGCTTCTGTCTTATGCCCATTGTGCTTCCCTCTGTCATAACCTTTATTCTGTTGGCCTATAGATTTTGTCTTTTTCTATGTCTGTCTGCCTCACTAATGTGTGAACTCTGTAGCACAAGTACATAGCTTTTGCTAATAATGGCTGGTTTTTATTTGCATCCCAAGCCAACTGGCCGACCTTAAACACAATCCTAGAAGGGAGGGGCTATGTTTCTCCTCATTTTGCATTTTGAAATTAAGGCACATGGAGAAACAATTTGGAACAGCAGATCTTCCAGGAGGGTCTTGCTTGAAATGTCTTTCGATAACAAGAACCCACACCAGTGTGGACCCCACCATGTCAAACACCCCAGGTCTCAGCCATCATATGGGGTACCCCACTCAGTCTCCTGCCTTGGGCAGCGCTGCCTGGTCCCCAGCCCTCACGAGACTTGCTTGCCACCCTCTCCACTGGTGGAAGTTTCCTCTTTGCTCCTGGATGATAGAGGCAGTTCCATCTGACTTCAGGGGTGTCACCTCACACTGTCTACATATTAACATGTGTCCGATGGTGTTTGGAGGCAACAGGGAGAATTAGCTACTTTGTCCTCACGGTGCCCACCAGAAGTCCCACTTACCTTGAGAAATTGCATTTAATTCTTCTTTCACCAAAGTCTCAGTATTCAGTGGAGGGAAGAAATTTGGAAAACCCACAAAACCATAATGAAACCAAGAAGACAGTAAAGATAATAAAACTCTACCCACATTTGGAAATCACCTCTGTTCAGAGGGCCTTATTTGGGGGGGGGGGGATAGAGCAGTGCACGTACACACATACTTTTCAATATATCCTAAGTAGTGCCTGCATTAAATTATTTCAAAATAATTTCTGAAAGCTTCCCTACCCCAAGAGGATGTGACTGGTATTTATTTCTGTGAAGAGAGAACTGGAAGATTTTCCTGCTTTCCCAGGGAGGGTGACACAAGCCATAGCTTCTGTGTTACAGAGTGAGTAAGGTGGTTTTAGCAAGTGGGAAAAAAAAAAATGCATGATGCAGTACATATATGTCCACTCCAGAATGTGTGATTGCATATTATGCTCTATATAGCATTTAATGTGCATGTATATATAAAGTATGTGACTCAAATGTTCAGGCTGGAACATGTGACTGGAGGATGAAGTCATTTCTTTTAAATTCCCCAAACACAGCCCCCGGAGCCCCCAGCAACTTGATTGCTGGAGATCAGCTTCATCAGAATGAGTGCAGCTATTTCTGAGTCCCCAGGGAAGGCTCACGTGCCCTCAAGGACTGGCCCTGGTGATTTTCTCCATGCCCCTGCGTTACTGCCCCTGCTGACCCTATGAGGCCACCAGACTCGGGCACGGCTGCCTGTGGGTGGTCTCTGTCACCCCATTAGCTTGGGGTGGGGAGGAGGGTGCGGGGCTTCTTGCGCTTGCCTATTCAAAACCAGAATGACACTTGGGCCTGTTCCTTATGTCCCCTTGTCACAAAGGCCAGACTAGCATGTTAGTGAAATGGCCAGCGGTGCTGTGAAGGCGCAGCATGGGGGAGAAGGCACAGTTGGTGCACGAGAGTTTGTAGCCCCCAGATGTGGCACCAGGACACTCAGGCCCTGGCCCAGCCTTGGGACAAGGGTGTCTTCAACCCCTTGAAGGGACCACCTTGCTGCTGTCTCTCCTCCTTCATTCTCTGGCTGGGGCTCGTATTGGCAGCAGGTAGGACTGATGGCTGCGGTGGGCCTCTGGCTAAGCAGAGGCTCTGCCATGGGCCTGAGGGAGCTGGAGGGTCCATTAGCAGAAGGGAACCCACAAGTCCTCTAGGTCCATTTGTACCTGGTAGTCATCAGAGATAGTCCTGCCCATGCCTTGTCTAGTCCTGGACTTTAACTCAGAGCGAAAGGGGTGCTTCGGGTAGGTGACAGGCCAGGTTCACAGCAGCCCTGGCCTGTGGATGAGATGCTTCTGGAGCATATGTGCAGATGCAGAAAGTGACAGACGTCCTGCCTCTCTGGGGCTGGCGAGGGCGCAACCTATCAACTGCTCATCTGTGTTCCACTGGACATCTGAGCAAAATTACCTGTGTCCATCTGGCCATCCATCGATCCATCCTTTGTAGAAATGTATCTCAGTGACTGTGTTGGGCCTCTGTAGTGGGGTAGGAGCACAGCAGTGCACACAGTCCAGCAGATCCCTGGCTCGTGGAGCTTGTCCTCAGGTTGAGAGGAACAGATAAAGAAGTACAGGCCAGATGGTGGCTGTGCTGGGAAATAGCAGTGACAGTTGAACCAGAAGCTAAAGGGATTGAGGGGACAAGCATTCTAGGCAGAGGGAACAGCAATGACAGGGGCCCTGCAGCTCCACCCCTTTATTCTGTGACATCTGGAACATGGCTTACCCCAAATTCAGCATGTCCTCTCATCCCTCCTGGCCTCCTTGGCCTCCTTCCTGTCCTGTCCACATACCCCTGAAGTGAAGAGGCTGCAGGTCAGTCCTTGTGGATGATTGTAGATGGCTGTCCCAGGGAGAGCCGGCTGGACTGAGTCTGTGCCACTTCTAAACCATTTGTTCCATCTCCTCCTCCTTGAAAGGTATGTGGGGCGGTGTGGCAAATCTCAGTAAATAATGCATTTCCATTTTGACTAGCTGGCCTCATTTGCATAACCCAGCCAACTGAAACGTCGTTTTTCTCTGGCTAAGTTATTTATCACCTTCTCAGCGTTTGGCGGCAATAATATCACTCGATCAGCGTGGCCATACAGTAATTCAGGCATTTTGTTCTAGCAACGAAGACACTTATAGTTAATAACACATGAAGCCATTTCATTAAAAGGAAAGTTTTGTTAGGATACATTAACATGGGCTGCCAACCAAAACACAAATCATTTCATTCCTCGGATATTAAGGAAGCAAAATGAATTAGGACCAAGCCACTTTTTAAAAGATTCTTTGTAATATTAATGTCATCAGACTGTCTTTGTCTTTAACTGTCTGCAGCAAAGGCATTGGAGTCTGGAGTTTGCAGCACTTGATTTTTCCCTGACCATGTGGCCTCCGCTCTAGGCAGCGTCGCTGAAGGCCCAGTTTGGACGTCCTCACTCTCCGAAATTTGATAGGAAAGTCGCCTGATGTTTGAAAGGGACAAGGCTTCATTGACCTGTGTGAAGGAAGGGGCCGTCCTGCCTGGTTGTTTCCATACCTGCGGTGTGCAGGCGAGCATTTGTCCCAGAATTTTGTGGCCCTCACGCCGCCAGGCTGCTCTGCAGGGTCTGCTCTTGCAGAGACTTACAGCCTCCATCAAGTATCTCCCGCGAGGTCTTCCTCCTAAAATAGCCCTTGTGTCCGGGAAGCCTGGTGCTGCTGTGACAGCCAGGCTGGCCTGCAGCACACAGGAGGTGTGACGAGCTCCTGAGTCATACTGATAGGGAGCAACGCACCCCAGGTTTTGTTTCAGTTCTTGAACACCCGCCCAAGAGGGTCATTGCCCAAACTCTGCTGTTTTTGTTGACAGTTTTTTGGAAGCAAAGGGGAGGCTTAACTGCCCGACCCACAGACAGTGCATTGTTTGTGTTTCTTCTCCCGCCTAGCATTTGACAATTAATTAGGCATAGTAATTACCTGCTTTAATTTCATGATTGCACATCCTATAATTACCCCTAATTCTGTAATGGGGAAGTTTGTGTACACAAAGGCAGATGACGATGAAGGTGATGGGTTACAATACAGCTACCGCTGCTCACTGCCAGTCAGGCGCAGCCTCCCACAGCCTCCCAGCAAGATGGGTGTTGTCCCCATTTTACAGATTGAGAAGTTGAGTCTTAAAGTGGAGTATTACCCCCAGAGTTACAGCTCGAAAGGGGAAGAGTGGGGATTGAACCCAGGCCTCTCCCTCCACCGCCCATGCTGTTACTCCACACCCTGCTCCCTCTCACAGGCAGGCTGCAGTGTGCGCTGGCTGACAAGCCTGCACCCAGCAAATGCTTAAAGCACATCTGGGACTTCAGCTGACTTCAAAGGCGTGTTTAACTCTTCATTCTCCCTCTGCCTGTCTTTACCCTTCTCCTCCTGCTCCTTCCCTCCTGTGCGCATAGATGCAAGGGGGAGTTTTGAAGAGGTGAATTCAGTAACCCAGAATCACTTGGCTAGTAAGAGATCAAGTAGGAATTCCAATCAGGTTGCCTGAGACTTGAGGCTGAGTTGACTCTGGACCCCTCCAACACAGACATCTGACTTCCAGTCAGGTCACTCATTATAGCTGAGTTTAGACATCGTAGGACCAGAAATTAGGATAAAAGTTCACCCTTCTGAGGACAGTGAAGGCATAGCTGTTATTTTTGCTTTTGAGTTTAAGTCCAGGTTTAATATGTCAGGTGCATAAATCTTACATGTATAGTTCAATTAACTTTTACTTTTGTGTACACCTTTGTAATAACCATTGCACAGAGATAGAGGACATTTGCAACACCCAGAAGGTTCTTTGTGCCCTTTTGTGCTGTGAGTAAGAATCATAGATATTCTCCTGTGTTTTTATCTAATAGCTTTATGATGTTAGCATTCACATTTAGATCTATGATCCCAAGAGATCATTGACCAAAAGATTTATAATCCCAAAAGAAATGGTATAAAAGCCATGTGCATAAATACCCATAGCAACCTTACCCATAATCGCCCAATTGGAAATAGCTCAAATGCCCATCCCAGCAGAACAGGTAGATAAATTATAGTATATTTGTGCAGTGGAATATTATGCAACAAAGAACACGGACAATGGATTCTTCTGCACAACGATACAGGGTTATCCCACAAACAGTGAAAGAAACCAGACACAAAGCATTCTCTGCATGATTCCCTTTAGATTAAGTTCAAGGACAGGTTAAAGAGCCCAGGCAAGAATGCCCAGCAGAGCAGGTGGCTGTATTGACTGGGGAGGGACTTGAGGAAAACTGCGAGGGTGCTCCGGTGGGTGTTCTTAATCTTCTCACTGGACTTTGTTCATTGTGACCTTCCCGCGCCCAGCTTCTACTTACCCCTGGTGCTGTTAAGTTCTGACCTCGGTATTCTTCCCAGTGGGATTGAAACCTCAACCCCCAAACTTCCTCTTAAAACAGAAGTTTTCCCCCAATTCCTGATTATAGATATTAGCCTCCTATTTCATTTTCTTTTGCTGAGTCAAGGAGATTGGACTTGAAGTGGATTTTTATTGCTTGTTTTAAAAGGGAACTTGGGTTTTGCCAAAGAGGTCAGCTCTTTGTAGTCCTCCAAGGAGTTTTTATCTTTGTGGCTCAGGCAGGAAGAATCAAAGCCTATCAAGCTTAATTTGGAAGAGGGAGCCCTTCAAAGTAAAACAGAGCAAACAACTTAACAATTTGGGGCATAAGCCCTTCCAGTTCTTCAGTGAAGTAAGTTCACAACTTGGTTAAGTGTCTTTCTAAGATAACAATTTGCAAGCAAGTTTCCCCTGTCAGCAAGTTTCCCCCTTTCTGGACTGTCCTAAGGACAGTTCAGGCCACTTAAGAGATTTATTGGCATTAGATTCCTGAAGGGAGAATGTGAATGAAAAGATGCAGCTGGAACATCTGGAACCAAGAAGACCATTCTGAGGACACATAAGCTGCCCCAGAAAGGGACATTTGGGCCTCAGAAGTATCAGCAGCTGCTGAGCCCAGTGCCAACAGTGCTGGCTCAATCCCCAGGGCCTTGGGAGACACAGCCACTACTGTGTCTGTGATGCAAAGTATTCGTCAGCCTGGGCACAAGTCCTTCACGTGCCTGCCGCCTCTGGAAAAATGAGGTGTACTCTTTGAACCCCGCCTGTGTCTCCAGAAGGAGCATTTACACCATGAGTGTGAAAGGGAAGGCATAGGCGGGTGTCTGGCCAGCATCCAGCACATGGTGGGTGACTCAAGGGTTAGTGTTAAGGGGATTTATATTTTATGGGAGTTCTGAATAATGTCATTTTACTCTCTTGGGTTTGGCAGTGGGTAACCCAACTCCTGGTGAATTTCTTCTAGAACCTCATCACAATGACAATTAGAGAAATCAGAACTGGCTCTGCCCCTCCCCCCCATGCCCCCCCCCCCCCCCCCCCGCCACGACAGCAGAAACTGAGAACCAGGTGCTTGGGCTGAGGCCTTGGTTGGCCTCCAGGGCCCTCCCTGTTAGCCCCAGGCCTCCAGATAACATGGAGGCAGAAGTACCCATTGGCCACTTTTCACTATCGAGTGGGCCTCAGTCTAACTTAGATGCTGGCCAAGTGGGTGGTGGGCCATCGGAGGGAGCCAGAGACCTACAAATGAAGGTGCAGTGGATGCTCCTCAGGGAAGAGGGCCCTGGGGAAACCTCCAGGTCGAAGGCGTGGGCAGGCGAGCTTGTGCCACGGGGACAGCCATGGAAGCTGGTGAGGGCACAGCAGGAGGAGGCTCAGCGATGGGCTTTTGAATGTGTGTGTTACGAACAATGTAGAGTCACGATTTGTCAGCCACATCAGAGATGCTAGTATTTTTAATCTGTTAAAACCTGACTACTCTAATTGTCAGCTTCAAAGGTTCGTGAGACGCGTATTGACATTTACTAGTTGTGGATCACCACAGCTATTTACCACGGGAGGTTTTACTCTCTGGGCTCATGTAATATTCTTAACTCATGTAATTTTCTAAAATGCATTGGCTTCTCCCTTGCTGTTTCCCCTTGTCATTTTGTGGCTGTGTGTCCCCGGGAGGTGTTAAGGCCTGGAAAAAGCTGATGAAACAGCTCTTACATTTTGTACCCTCAGAACATTCTCTCAAAAATCACATATTGATAAAAATAAAGACCTGTTCTGCCCAGTTGTGCTTATCCCATCCGGATGTCATCTCCCTCTCTCCTCCCCCAGATCTACTTCTGCCCCCCAGCAGCCTGCCACTGCTGCCGGAAGCAGGACACTCAGGGGCGAAAGCCTTCTCTGGGATTAGTTGCTGGCCTCTGTAGCTCTCGGACAATGACCCACAGCACGTGGTTCCCAGATGAGTTTGATTTTTACACCCCCGTGTGCCCCTTGAAGCTCAGCAGTGCCACTGAGCCCCAGCTCTGCGCAGGGAGCGGGGCGCACATGGCCGGAGTCTTGTCCAAACCCCGCCCCTTTGTCCTGAGAGTGTTTAGAGAAAAGTTTACATTTTCTTCCTCTTTTCCTGACAGGTCTACATCCGGATAAAAGACGATGAGTGGAACGTGTACCGGCGGTACGCGGAGTTCAGAACTTTGCACCACAAGCTACAGAACAAATACCCTCAAGTGAGGGCCTACAACTTCCCACCCAAGAAGGCCATCGGAAACAAGGTATGTCCCGGGAGCGCCCCTCGGCGCCTTGCTCCTTCCGTTTTTGATGCTGGCGGCCGTTAGGAGACTGTCCCCCGACCCCTGAACCCTGGTTTTAGGTCAGCAATGGTCGCGGTGTGTGTCCTAGCTCAGCACCACCATCCGTGTGGTGATTTGTTTCTGGACGTCCTTTTCTCCCTAGGGCTTGGCAAACTTATTCTGGAAAGGGCCAGAGAGTAACTATTTTTGGTTTTGTGGACTGTGGCGTCTCAGCTGAAAATACTCACCTCCACCGTCACAGTGTGAGAGTGGCCAGATGGAAGGGACACGAAGGGCCGTGGGCCTGTTCTCATTTATTTTTAAGACAGGTGGCAGCTGGGTTTGGCCTGTGGGTCAGTTTGCAGATCCCTGTTCTGGATCAAAATATTCTGGTTCTCGTCCATAGCTGTCAGAATATTTATTTGGACTTGGATGTGCAAGTACAGCTTTCTTGGGGAGCTGTTTATTATAGGGCACCTTTGTTCCCCCATGAAGGTTCGTGATTTATAAGGACATTGTTTGATTCTGTGTGTTCATGCAGGACCCTGGAGAAGGGGGCGTGAGCCCTCCGCAAGCTTGCTGGTTGACTGGTCTTTGTTCACTCTGCAAGTGTTTGGCGAGCACCTGTTACGTGTCCTGGTGCAAGGGGCCCAGCCCTGAGGAGACCGGCCTGGGCCCGTGGGATTGTCTGCTCTCTCCTGGCATCCTCCCGTGGCCCGTGCTTGCTTGGAGTAGCTGTTCTCCATCTTGGCTGCTCAGTGGATCACTTGGCAACTTAAACTACTGCCGAGACCCCCCTCCCAGTCCCACCCCCACCCCGCTCCTGTTTTAACTGGTCTGGAGTGAGGTTGAGCCCAAGGAACTGAACAATTCCCCAGGTGATTCCAGTGTGCAGCCAAGATGGAGACACCGTGGTTTTAGGTTAGCAATGGTCATGGTGTGTTTACTAGCTTGGCCGGGACAGCTCAGTCCTATAGCTGATGTCTAGACCCTTCTCGGGACAGGAGGAAATTGAACCTGGTGTCAAGTTCCCTGTCATGGGAATGAGCCCGTGTGGCCCTTGAACTTGTGTTTGGTTGCGCCGTGATTGTCTTCGATCCCCTCGTCTCTGCATGGACAGCCCCCAACTCAGCAGGTCTCAGCTCAGAGTCCACGTCCCCAGAGAGAGGCCTTTGCTGACCATCCTTGTCAGCCCTCCACTCTCTCCTGGCCTGGACTGTTTGAATTTTCTTCCTTACAGTTGCCATTAACTGAGTGACTGATCTCTGCACTGCGTGTTGTCCGTCCCCTGCCCGGGGCTGGCGTGAGGCGGGAGGGCCTGAGTGTTTCTGCTCTCCCAGCCCCTAGGACAGGACTTGATATAGCGGCAAATCCTTCTGGCCTGGGTGGATGAACGAACAGAAACTAAATGGAGACATTTCCCTTTTATTTTCTTTTTTTCACTGGGTCTCAGTGCAGATTTTAAAAATCTAAATTCCAAAGTGAGTAGAATAATTTTCAGGGTGACTTGGGGGGTGATTCTCACTCCACTTTTGAGTGAATAGTTCTTGCAGACTGGGCAAGAGGCCAGTCTGTGGAGATGGGAAGTCGGCTCTCCAGCCATGAAGGGAGCTGACCTTCAATAAAAAAACTCAGGGGAGCTTTTTCTATAGGCCATTCCCCCATGAAGGTTCATGATTTATAGACATTATTTGATTCTGTGTTCATGCAGGACCCCAGAGAAGGGGGCGGGAGCCCTCCGCAAGCTTGCTGGTTGACTGGCCTTTGTTCACTCTGCAAGTGTTTGGCGAGCACCTGTTATGTGTCCTGGTGCAACGGGCCCTACGCCGAGGAGGCAGGCCTGGGCCCGCGGGATTGTCCGCTCTCTGTGCAACTGGGCTCTGCCAGCATGAGGGCTTAGGTGGCTCCCTCGGTTTTGATGATTCTACTAAAAGTCTGCATTATTGCTCAGTGAACAAATAAGAATTGTGAGCCTGTCATCCCTTCTTGGGATAATGGAGTCGGTCTCTCAAAGTTCATTTGCCATTAAGGCAGGCAAATCGCTTTCCCCGGAGCCGCAGATAACTCAACTGGTTGGAGAAATTATGCATTAAAATCCTCATTAAAAACGCATACACCAGCCTGTGGAGGAGGAGCCGATGGGCTTTTGATGAAAGCTCCTTGGAAAGCTCCTTGGCTGCTCCTTGAGATGGGCAGATTTCCTGGGATGGCAGGACCCCAGAGACTGGTGATAAGGGGGCATGTGGAAGGATGTCGAAACTGATGGGGTCTGCCGTTAGCCACCCTCGAGAACACAGGGTTATGGTGCTAGGTGTTGGGGAGATAGAAGTTCACCAGTCACGGTCTTAAAATAGGCAGGTAAATTGTGCTCACAGAGGAGTCCTTGAGCGGGTGGAGGATCCCTAGGGAGTGCTGGTGATGCTGTGTGTGAAAGCGGTGCCAACCCAGGGGGCATCTTTCCTTCCATGCACCCCGTTTTCCCCTTACATCTTCCATCAGCTTCCTGTTGCCGCTGTAACAAATTGCCGCAAGCCCAGCGCTTACAACTGCACGCGTGTGCTCGGAGGTCAGGGGGTCAGAAGGCAGCTAGCTCTCACTGGGTGAAAGTCATGTAGCACAGCCTGTGTTTCCTTCTGGAAGCTCTAGGGGAGTGTCTGCTGCCTTGCTTTTGCCAGCTCCTGCAGGCGTCCCACACCGCTGTGCTGACTTCCTTCTGTGGTCACATCTTCGTCTGACCACAGGAGTGGGGGTGGTGGGGCCCACCCAGGTAGCCCAGGCCCGCCTCTCCATTCCAAGGTCTTTAACATCATGATTCCTGCAAAGTCCCCTTTTCCATGTAAGGGAAATATAGCTCCCGGGAAGTAGGGCATGGCCATCTTTTGGGGAGGCATGTTTTCATCTGCCACTGTCTCTCTCTCTCCACCTCTCTCCTTGCCCCGGGGTCAAGAGCTATGATCATGATCTCACTTTCAAATGACTGGGCAACCCAAAGTGAAGTGACTTATTTGTCCAAGGTCATCCTGCCTGGCAGTGTCAAGATGCCCTATAGGCAGATGGTGTGCAGCACACCAGCCACTCACACACACACGCCTGCCTTGCAGCACGCAGACCTGGTGGAGCGGGAGAATGGAGGTGATTGAGCCACAGTCCTGCTATGCACGTTTACGTGACCCCCACGGGCACTTATGTCAACCACGAATGGGGTCACCCATCAACCTCAGGCATAGGGCCTGGGAGCAGGTGGGGCCGGCGAGGTTGGCTCTCCCTCTGCAGAACCGCCCACCACCCACTCATGGAGGAGCCGTTTCTCCAGCCCAGAGTGCTACCCTCACAGTCAATCGCAGGCTTGTCAGCCTTCCTGGGCAGCCGGCATGGAAGAGGGGTTCCCTCAGCTGCGCTCTGCCAGTTTTGAGGGTCAAAAGAAAGGTAAGAAACAAAAAAGGTTCCTCTGGCTGTGTGGTTCAGGACAAGTTATTTGGCTGCTCTGTGCCTTAGTTTCCCCTTCTGTAAGGCAGGATAGACATTACAGTGGTGATGTTTGCACAGTGCCCACAGCTGCTCCTGCATGTGCCAGTGCTGTGGCCAGAGCTGTGGCCAGTGTGTTGAACAAGAGCCAGCCAGGCCTGCAGAGTGACAGAGCAAGGAGGAGCAGAAGCCCACTTGTTTGTGTGCAGGAATGCCAGCCACCCTGTATCAGGCTTGCCAGGTGTGCCGGGGACCCTGTAATAATCATTTTCTCACTGTAAGTTCTTGTCCTTCCCCATATAAAATGTCTTACAGATGAGGGAAGTGGGCTCGGGGGCTGTAAGCACCTGACCCAGGGCCCGGGGACTGTTGAGAGTGATGCTGCCGCACTGCCTCCCCTTGGCCGAGGGGCCTCATCAAATCACACGCCTACCTGGAGCCAGGTGTGCAGTCACGAGATGTCTCTCTGTAGAGGCACAGAAGTGCAGGGAAGTCTGCCAGGAGCACCCAGTGCAGACACCCCACAGATCCCCGCACCCGCTTGGAACGGAGACTGGCGAGCTCAGGCACCATCCTGAGGCTCAGGGTTTTCTAGAGAAATCTGGGAGAGGAGAGCAGCTCCACATTTATGAAGCCATCAACTCCAGCTTGTTTGTCCCTTGACACTGTGCCAGCCGCCATGTAAATAGTCCCTGTACTTAATGTATTAAATGAGAAGAGAGAACTCGGGGCACTCTACACGACAGCTTTGAGTTCCTCTCTAATAGAGGAGAAACCTCTTAGGGACATCTTCCGGGAGAGCAGTTGTGAGTGTTATCCTGCCAGGAAAGTGGTCTCAGGAGAGAAACACTGCCGAGCCCCAGATGCGTGTGTGTGCACACACATGTGCAGATGTGGATATGGGTTTGTATAAGGGAGCTCCTGGGAGGATTTTTTTGAGATCAAATTAAAATCCAGTCAAAAGTCAAGACCATTTTATAAACAAATAATTCAGAGCCAGCACCCAGACGTGTATTTCCACTCTGTCCTCATCCTGCACATCCTTTGCGTGGAGCACAGGATGAATTCAAGAGAATCATCTTGGGGTCTCAGGTCACAGTCCTTGTAGGTCCTGCCACCTCCAGGAAGCCTTCCTGAATTTGCAAGTGTCAGCTCTCTCTTGTCTGTGTTCCTTTCTCATGTTCTCTCATGGCTGCCAGAGGCCCAGCTCTCTTTCCTTATTACCCCGTGGAGTTAGAGAGCAGAGCCAGGCCCATTTGGTCTTTGCCTTGTCTGCATCTCACACCTTGCCTGACACAAAGTAGGTGCCCAGTCGAAGAGCAAATGAACTCAAACTCTAGCAGTTGGTGGTGACACCAGCGTGGTCAGCTCATCTATCCTCTTTTCCCCAGTTTCCAGGATAATGGCTCATTGAAAGAAAGATGTCAGGCCTAGTCTGCCCTCTGGATATATCGACACAACACTGGGACTATTTGCAGAAGGCTCTGTAAGGACTTTGCACATTCCTGCTAACAAGGATAAACCATTTGGCTCAGGGGGAATCTGTTCTTCCCGATTCACACACCAGATTGTCCTGTAGCCCTGACTTAGCGTGTCTCCGCCTTGCTTGAGGACTGAGCTCAGCTAGCCTGTGTCTATTGATTTGGAACTTGACATAGATTATAAGGCACTTGACCCTCTGCTGGGCATTAAGTGTTGTCCAAAATATTTCCGGAGCTGTTAAATTACTTGTTTGTCATTATCCGTTTTCTCCTTCTGGCTGTAAAGCGAGCTCTTCTGGCTTCTGAATATACTTAACCCGCATCACAGCTGCTTTTTTCCCCTCGAATTTTTGGACAGCTGATTAAAATCACTACCTAGAAGAGTTCTTCTCAGCTCTTACTCTCTTTTGAATAATTGAGAATAATTGCTGCCTTCCCCTTCAGAACTCCATTAATATTTGAGCACTGTGTATTGCAATCTTGGCTGATCTTTAGCAAGCTGGGAAAAAACATTTTTATTTTCTTAAATCCCACCATGTCAGTTATTTCCCCGCTACCAGCTCTCAAGGTTCAGGATCTCTTGTGTGTGTGGTGACCGTGGGAAGCTGTCCCCTCTGCCTGGACTTTCCTGGCTTCTGTTTAGAAGCCAAGCAGTAGAGGGGTCCAGAGCTTGGGTTGTGGAGTCTCGCTGGACTCAGTTCAGAGCTCACCTCTGCTTTCTCTCAAGCTCACCTCTGACCCTCTGGATGCCTCTGTGAGGCTCGGTGGTCTAAGCTATCACATGGGGCAAGGACTCTTATTTCTTGTGCTGAGCCACTTTCATGCAGGAGCTCTGGCCCCGGATGTGGATCCAGAGGAAGCCCACACACCAGCTCCTCTCCTGCAAGCTCTGAGCCTCCAGGGAGTGCTGGGACAGCTTCCTTGGCTGCTTGGAGAGCCAGCCTACTCTGCCAGTGCTCAGCGACATTACGCTTAGCCACCCTCCGGGAACTTTCTTATCATTTAATTTCTCAGCTCTTGTGCCTCCGGAGGGAAAGTGAAGCTCTTTTCTTGTAATGAGTTTAGAGACTTTTTTGAGTTAAATGCCTGATCCTCATGGCCATGAACATGGAACTGCTTGTGTCATAATGGAGCCCTTGATGCTGGCTCTTAGCTCTTCCTCATGCACCAGGCAGACTTACTCTCAGCAGCAGGATATTAACACGCCCTTCTTCCAGTCAGTAGTGCCATCTTACTAAGAATAGCAGCTACTTACTGAGTGCTAACTACATGCCAGGCAGCGGGCCAAGGACTTTGCCTGCACACTCCCCTTTAATCTTCTCACGTTGGCAGCTGAGGAATTTTCCTTCTTGCCTCACCTCTGTCACTGTGCAAGTCTCCCTCTTAGATCTTGAGCCCTCAAGCTCTTTTTTGCTTCAGGACCTTTGCACATACAGTCCTTTCTAGAACAGTCCATCCTCTACTGTGTGCAGGCCATGAGAATAGAGCAGGGAAGTAAACAACAAAGGGGACAGATTGTGCACACACAAACCAACATACAGGAAATTTCTAACAATCTCTGAATAGCCTAAACCTAGTAAAAGAGACTTATCTTTAGAGCTGACTAGAGAGGTCACCCAGGTCTTAGGTAAGTTGCAAGTGGAACAGTATGGAATTCATTAAACTGCAAATTAAAAAGATATTTTTTTGTTCCTTGCTGCCAACGAAAATAAAATTACTCAGTCTCCTACGAAGGGCAATAAAGGTATAAAAATAGTGATGGTAGTGGCTTCAGGTAGTGGTCAGCCATCATTTGGGCTTAACCTTCTGCTGTTAGGTGTGACTCTGTGCTGGGTGATGGGTCTGTAGTTTGTTTGGGGCCAGAAGCTAGAAAAATGAGCCAGCCAGCCAGGAGACCTGGCATTCTGCTTAATCCTCATTTCCGCCTTTTATCTCCCCCCTCGCCCACTGTTCCCTCCTACAGAGGGAAGTCCCTGCAGAAAGCCCAGACTGGAGTTTTGCGCGGGCATTCTTCAAACTGGAGCAACAAATAAGAAATGGCCCTGCTCTCTGGGCCGCTCCCTCAGTAATACCATTAGTGTTCAGGGAGGTCTGCAGAGCTATCAGTCACACCCTCCCCATGGCTTTGGGGACTCTTACAGAGACCTCAAATATATTGATTTTGGAAACAATTGGATATAACTCTTTTTTCTTTCCAGTGGGTGAGGCTTTAGGCTCTTTTCCCGGTGACTGTGTTCAGGTGACTGCAGTGTGACAGTGGTGTCACTACCCAGGCAGAGCCAAAGATGACCTCATTCTTCCCAGACCCTCCACAGAGTAGTTGCCTACCAGGGGTTCCCAAAGCCTCTAGGCCACCCTGCACATCCCTGGTCAGCACCACGGACAGTTCCACCACCACTGCCATTTGTCTGGTTTCCCACACTGGATGCCTATCCTAGTCTCGGGTGTAAACAAATCCAGATGCTCAGATTGCACCCCAGACCAAGTGAGTCAGAAGCTGTGGATCCTGCATTTTTGGTGTGTAGACCAGTGATTGGGGGCTGCTGACCGAAGCCCAAGGAGGAGGGAGTAACTTGCTGGAGGTTGTACAGAGGGTATGCAGAGGGCCACGATGTGCCCTGCTGATGACTCTGCCCCTCCTTTCTGGCCTCAGGAGGCTCATCTGATTTCAACCTTGTGCTGTTGTGCAGCAGCGCCAAGAACACTGTGGCAAATGTTTTCATGAGATGGTGCCTGGCTTTCCGGCCAAAATGAGGCTTGTGGTCAATGATGTGTGGAACAGGTCCTCAAAGAATGACTTCAGACTTCTGTGTCTGCCCTTTATAAAGATCTTGCCACTGAGAGTGTGGTCTGTGCCTATTGGCATCAGCAAGAGCGTATTAGAAGTGCAGGATCTTGGACTTCCCTGGTGGCCTAGGGGTTAAGTCTCAGCGCTATCACCGTTATGGCCTGAGTTCAATCCCTTGCCAGGGAGCTGACCCACATGGCACAGCAGACCTCTCCTGTCTTACCTGCTGCTCCCCTCAGCAGTGTAGTTCAGTAGATCTGCCTGTTCTGCTCCCCACTCTGTCTCTAGTGAGTCCTCCCACCTCCCCACATCTCTGGCCTATACCCCAATTCTTCTATGCAAAAATCTTTTTAAAAAAAGAAGTGCAGGATCTCAGGCCCCACCCCAGTCCTACTGAATCAGAATCTGCATCTTTAACAGGCTGCCCCCCATGATGCCCCACATGGATGTTCAAGCAGCACCCTTTTATGTTATTTTTGTGTTCATTGCAAACTAGACCCTCCCAATGGGGCTCTTCCCCATCTCCTTCATGTCCTGCTCACCTGGGGCCCCACCAAGGGGGAAAGATTGCTGCTTGGGTTGTCAGGGGGCCTGGCTCTGAGCCATACCTGTTAGCGGGCGTCGCCGTGTGTCAACCTAGTACGTCAGGCTGTCCTGCATCCAGGCTCCACCTCCCAGGGTGAAACAGGCAGCTCCCAGAGCAGACTGGGCCAGTCTGTAAATGTCTTCTCTTCCTCCCAGGCGACACTTGTATTCATCCAGCAGTGGCCAGGGGGAGAGACCGTTGTGATCCCTGCCCTCGTGGAGTGTTCAGTCTAGCCGAGACCAGCAGTGAACAAATAACTCCATAAATGAAGGTGCTTTCAGGTGGTGCTGAGGATAAAAATCCCAGTGATCACTGAAAAAGAATTGCACTTAAATTTTCACTAATACCCAACAAACACAAATCTCAAGCATGAACTTGGATCACAAACCACAACAACCATCGTGGTATCTGTGACTTTGTCCCTCAGAGCCATCATGTGTGTTTTCATATTTGTGTCTGCAGATCTCTCCACATATCCTTGAATTTCCTCACTATTTGAAATCACACTGGTGCTAGGCCTGCCCCTGGATCTTGTTGATTAGTGACTCAGCAATGAAAGCCTGGGATTAATTCATCACACTTTCCATTGCTGTGCTTAAATAGAAGTGCTTGTCTTTCTAATGCTGTGTATCTTGTTTCATGAATTTAAAAATGTAATTATCATTAGGGGGGATGGTAGGCTTCCTAGGGCCATCAGAGAACCCTGCCAGTGCCTTCCCTGTGTCCCCAGGGTCTTCTCACTCCCACACCACATCTCTCCCTGCCCTGCCAGGGGGCCACTGCCCACCACTGCTGTTTTCAGCCACCTGCTCTTTCCAGACTCTTCTCCCTATTCCTTCCCTGCCGAGTTCCTTTTTGTGAAGCAGGTGCTAGATAAATAATTAATAGGTGGGAAAACTTGTTGGAAATAACACAGCTCATGTTTATTTTTAAGCAGCCGAGTTATAGAACCCTGCTCCAGGTGCAGTCCAGGTGGGGACGTGTCTTTGACTAAGAGGAGGTGCCATGAGCGGGAGGAGGGGGGTTTAGATAAGCCTATGCATTGGGAGAGTTGGGGTCTGGGGGACAGGAGGCTGTCGCTGAATGAAATATGCCAAGGAAGAACCAAAATTGATAAGAACTGAGCAAAGAGCCTCCCAGATTGGTAAAGGCAGAGAGAAATTTGATTTATATGATTGGAAAAAGCAGGAATGGATTGTGGCTTCAGGCATAGCTGGTTCCAGGGCTCACAGGATCCCATCAGAGCTCCTCCTCTCCCTCCTGCACCCGTGCTGCTTTTGCTTTCCTCTACACTGGCTTTGATCTCAGAGGGGCTCTTTGTAAGATAGCACCTGGGCACTCCCAGGCTCCCGTCACCCTGACAGCAGCCCCAGAAGAGAGCAAAGTCCTGGGATTGGATTTCACTGGTCCACTGGGGTAGTGATGTGGAATCGCATCAACTCAGTACATCAGTTTGAGGACTGTCATCTTCTTATAATGTCTTTCATTAATGAACATGGGCTATTTTCCCGTTTATTTGGAACTTCTTTAATTTCTTTCAACAGTGTCTCCTAGATTTTGTAGTGTACGCTTTGCTCTTCTTTCCTTCATTTGGCTTTTCTTAAGCCAGTCTCTGACCAGTGGGGTGGAACATTCCAGAAGCTGCACTTGACTCATGTTCCTGCTGCTGCAACTAGAATTGCAGCCTCTCTCCAACTACATGGACTGAAAATGCTGGGGAACAGGGTGTGTTTGAGAGGATTACTGCCACCATCTTAACAGAGGCATGGAGGGGGTGATTGCTGGGCAGACAAAAGTATAAAAGAAGAAAAATTGTCTATTATAAGTTCTTACAAAGTGCAGTAAGGGCATCTAAAAGGACCCAGGGTAATAGAGCCAGGGATTCAAAGACTGTTGTCCAGTTGATTAGCCTGTTAAAGAAGAGATGAAGAGGAATCCCCAAGGAAGGCTATGAGGCCCCCAGAGGCAGGCTGGCCCTGGCCCATAGCGTTGATGAAGGAGACTTGGATGGACTGGTGACTTCTCCCCGCCTGGAGAGCTTAGACTAATCAGACCTCTAAGGCCACATCGTCTGTGCGCTTCTGCAGGTGGCAGTAATGACTTTAACAAACCCCATAGGTTATTGTGAGGATGAAATGACCCCGCAAAGATGATAGAAATGATGGTGATGGTTAATGCAGACTCAGTGCTCACTGCATTGCGGGTGCTGCGACCACTGTTACTATCCCACATTCAGAGATTAATAAAGTGAAATAGCTCTTCCAAGGCCACAGATCTCAGAAGTGGTGGACCCTGGATTCACTCCCAGATGGATCCCCAGCTCAGGTTCCTGACCACCGGTTCAGAGCACCGGGCACTGAGCTGGCCTGGAGCAAGCCCTTGCTACATCTTACTGCCCGTATAGTCAGGGAGGGGTGGGCTTTGCTACTGTGCGGGGCTTCTGAGGCCTGAGCCCAGACCCCAGTGTCCCAGGGCTGGGCAGTAAATGACCCGTGGAGAATGGACCTCTCCCTCATCCCTTTAGGGTGGCATCAGCTGCTGCCACAAACTCTGAAAACCCTTATAATTTCCTGAATAACAGAAGCAGCTTTTGTTATAATATTTGGCCTTAGCCCCAGATCCTAACGCAAGGGCTTCTAAGACCCTTGAAATGGCCAGAGTCTTTACCTGAGAGTGTCTTCTGAATGCTAATAAGATGACGGGTGTCTGGGACCTGAGACAGCTTCAGGAGGGAACTGGTCCCAGAAAGGCCCAGGCGCTAAGAGGGTTGGAACTTTTATCCCTACCTCATGACCTCTGGGAAGGATGAAGTGCAGGAGATTGAGCCAAACACCAATGATTTAATCAGCCTTGCCTGAAATCGCAAAAAAAAAAAAAAAAATCATAATGATGAGATTCAGAGCAATTCCTAGATGGTGAACACTTGGAGGAGCTGGGTGCTAGGAGGGTGGTGCACTTGAGAGGCCTGGAAGCTCCCGCCCCCTGGCCGGGCTCCAGCCCTTCCCAGAGTGTCAGGATGGTTTCTGGGGAAGGCACTAGGCCTTCAGAAGCGCAGAACCATCTTGGTGTCTTGGCTGGATGGACCAGCAGCGGGTGGATCTAATCCCACAGAGGTCTGTTTTTGATGACCTATTGATTTTCTTTTGCTTTTGCTCCCGGATGGCCTGCGGGTATTTTCTTTGGTCTGCCCCATGATATTCAAACACTGGAATTATCTGCAAACTGATTTGGGAATTGAGAGAGGCCCCTAACAATCCAGAGTTGCAGCTTCCCTTAAAAAGTGGGGTGGGGGGGGAGCTGGCACTGGGGGCCCCATCCCATTGCCACTTCACCAGCATCCCCTTGCTCTGTGTCTGGGCCTGCCCCTGGCGGGAGGGAGCTGGCCACCGTGGCCCCAGCCGTGGCTGGGAGAACTGCATCGCTCCGCTTGCTCTAGGGAGGGACCCAAATGCCGGACCATCTTCTGTTTCTTGGCTCTGAAGCCTGATTATTCCTCCCGACCATATCCAACCCCGAAGGACCTTTGGTGGGCTGGGGGAAGGGGTGATGACGGGGCAAAGCAGAAGGAAGATGATCTCTGAAGCATGTTCCCACCCCGGCTCTGTCGCCCCTCGGCTCTGTGATCCCAGCAGCCACACTAAGCTTCACTGAGCCTCGTCCATGAAATGTTGCTAGGTCATAAGTGATATTCCTCATGCCTCCACTCACTCCCTGGCGATCAGCACACATGGGCTGGTGGCAACATCTTCATTATGCCACTCCCTGCCCACCCAGCATTTCTGCCAGGGGCTGCAGCAGTTAAGAATTTACACTGATTTGTAGAGATGACAATTAAAATGGCCCCATATATGCCACTGCTGCTGCTGTTCAAACCTTTGAGAATCTCTAAACCAGACCCTCATGACCATTGCACTTTCAACAGACTGTGAAATGCTCCAGGGCATGGTGAGGACCACGCTCGTGGATAATGAGGGAATGGCTGCGTGTGCCATCTGCCACCCGGCGATCACTGTGCCCGTCCAGACCTGCGCTGCCAAAGCAATTACTTAGAAACATGGGGAGATGAGCAGGGCCCGTGTGGCCCCCCGGGGAGACCGCACCATCAGCTCGGGGAGAACACTCTGAATTTAGGCTTGGAATGTTCCAGCTCAGCCCCAGCCTCTAGGATTGTTGGACTTGGAATATTTTCAGGGCAGAACACATCTGAACCCAAATCCACATGGATATGTGGCTCGGCCGGAGGGCGGTTCTGGCAGTAAACAGCGGCAGGCAAGAAAAGGCCACCTCTCCCTTTTTGTTTGTCCTCTTTGGACCTTAGGAACAGAAGTGTGACTTCATGCTGCTCCTTAGCTCCTAATGCACCGAACCCCTCCGAAGCTCAGGCCTTGTTACCATCACTCATCTCATCAGCCCCCGCCTTCTCCCCCCCAGAGCCGGTCACCCCAGGGGGTGTGGCTCAGAGCTGCGAATGCGTGTTTCCATCGAGATTATGTTATGTTCCTGAGAGTGTTTTAATTTGCTTATGTGGCATGGTGCGCCAGCCTTTCTTCGCTTACTCTTTTCACTCAGCATCCTATGTAAGCTCTGTTCATGTGGCTGTAACTGTTCGTGGTATTTTCAGGGGTGCATTCCCCCTGCCCCAGTTCACTTATCTTTCCCCCCAGAAATGCCTCCAGTTGGCTCTGACACCACCTCCCCTTGAAAACGGCGCTGCAGTCGCCTCTTGCACACGGCCCCTGAGGTCCAGCAGGAGAGAGCTCTGGGGTAGAGGCTCCGAGCAGATTTGCTGGGTCATGTTGTCCACTATATTGAACCTGACCAGCTACTGCCAAATTGTTAAAAACTATGTTTTCTTTAAAGGCAGAAGGAACCTGAATTGTTCGTGCTTATAAAAAGAAAATGCCTTGTGTTTGAGTGTCTACCATGTGCAGAGAGCAGAGCCTGTTCCTTTGCAAGCACAGCCCCGCTTGGCCACACGGTGCCCCGCAGAGAGAGGCTTCCTGGACATCTGCATTGCTCAGCTGAAGCAGCGGGTCCTGGGAGATGGGGCCATTGCTCAGGTCTCTCAGTTAGGCACTGGTGGGCAGGGCCCAGCTCTGAGCGACCGTGGCCACACCAGGCTGCTTTCCTAAGGATGCAGGTCCCAGGCATGGCTCTCCGGTGGAGGGCAGTGCGAGTCCAGGAGCACAGGATTGGCTCAGCCGTCTCGCGTGCCCTGTAGTCTGTGTTTTGTTTATTTATTATAACTGCTGTGTTTGAGCCACCTGTTTTTCAAAACCTATCTTTAAAGAACAAAACAAAACATGCACGCCCATCCAGTACCCCTCTCCACCCCTCCCACCCCCCCACTGCGAACCTCAGTTAGGTTATCACTGTCCACTAGCTTCCTTTCTTCCGTTGCACATAGAGGTGAAGTCGCTGAATAGTTTTCTTTTTCTAATTTCACTTTGCATAATCTGCAAGTTCCTTCCATTTTGCTAGAGGTGGCACCATTTATCTTTCCTTATAGCTAAATTGTATCCCGCTGGCTGTAGGCCCACGTCTGCGTGACCCCGTCGTCCATCATTGGGCACGTTGGTTGCTCCCACACCTTAGCGACTGAATAATGATGCAGTGAGCACTGTGGGGCAGGTCACTCTTGCGTTGATGGTTTTACATTCTTTGCATAGATGTCCAGAAGTGGGATTAGTGGATCTCCTGGTAGTTCTAGTTTTTTGAGGAAGGTTCATAATGCTTCCCAAAATGGTGGCACCAACTTACATTCCCGCCAACTGTGTATCAGGGTTCCTGCCCTCTCATCCTCTCCAGCACTTGTTGTTGGGAGTCTTTTTGACTGTTCTCCCAGGTGAGAGATGATATCTCGTTGTGGGTTAGATTTGCATCTCCCATATAAGCGACGATGAACACTTTTTCATGTCTGTTGGCCCTCTGTCCACCTTTGTAAAAGTGTCAGTTCAGATCTTCTGCCCATTTTTGGATTGAGTTGTGTGTTCTTTTATTTTTAAATTGATGAGTTCTTCACATACCTTGGGATGTTAATCCCTTATCGGATGTGTGATGTGCAGTTGTCTTCTCCCATAATTCTGTCGTTTAATCTGCTGGTATTTTCTCTCACTGTGCAGAAACTTCTGAATTTGACATAGTGCTGGCTGTTTACTTCTGCCTTTATTCCCCTTGCTGTTTGGTTGAGTTCCCAAGAACATCTCTCTCGTTGATGTCATAGAACGTATCAAACGCTTTCTTCTAGTATTTTATGGTTTCAGATCCTCAATCCAATTAAGTTTTTAATTAATTTTGAGTTAATTTTTGTGTGTGGAGATAAGGACTATTCTGATTTTATTCTTTCACATTTGGCTGTCCAGTTTTCCCAACACCCTTGTTGAGGAGATTTTCCTTTCTCCATTGTGCTGTAACTCCTTTGTCATACATCAGGTGTCAGTATGCATGTGGATTTATTCTGGTTTCTTAATTCTATTTTATTTATCTATTTTAATCCAATGCCATACTATTTTAATTATTGTTGCCTTACAATGTAGTTTGTAATTTCCACCCCTTTCTCATTACTTTTGTAAACTGGAAATCTATTTCATATAAGTGTAACCCACCCTTTTTTAAAATTACCATTTGCTTATAACATTGTTTTTTAGCCTTTTAGTTTAAGCTTGTGTTTATCTTTAGTGCTGAGTTCCCTGTAGACAACAAAATGTTGTATTTTGTTTCCTTTTATTGGTGAATTCAAGCCATTTACATTTAAGGTAATTACTGAAAGATACGTATTTATTGCCATTTGTTTTTGGCTGGTGTTTTTATAGTTTGTCTTTCTCTTTCCTTCTGTGCTTTTATGCCTTTCTTTTGCGTTATATTTGTGTCCCTGCTCCAGTTTCCCAATGTTTCTTCTATGGGTGTTTGTTTTGAGGTTATCCCGAGGTTTATGTGTGAGGTTCTGTGCTTGTGACCTGTTGAAGAGACTGATCTCAAACTCATTCTGATGCTTCACATTTTTACTTTCTCCCCCCTCCACGCTGCATGGCTTGTCTGTCTTACTGCTTCTAGATCCAATCTCTTACACTTTTGTTTTTGCTACAGACTCCCAGGGGAGGGACTGGGGTTTCACATCACACTGCAGCCGGCTGTAGAGAGGAGCCTCTTGTGCTCAGGGGTCCGGGCGGGCCACGCCTTCCTCACACCAAGTCCTCTACCCAGGCCTCCCCAACAAGCTGCAGGTCTGCTGCCGCTGTCCAGTGGCCTCCAGCTGGGCAGTCTCACCCTCTGGCCCTGGGTTTATTGGCTGCTTTATGGCAATAGTACAGCGTCTGTCTGCTCCGTGGTGTTTAGCTGGTCTCTGCTCTCCTGAACCCTATCATACCCTCCGTTTTCCGCATCTAGTTGTCTGTGCCTCCCTCCCGCGCTGTCCTCAGGTTGTGAGTTCCCTGATGTGGGTGTGAGCCCTTCAGTGACCAGCAAAAAATTGAGTCCATATTCGCAGCCCTCCCTCCCTCTCTAGGTCTCGCTGTCCTGGGGCATTCCAAGCAACACGTACTGCGGCCTTCCCTGCCCTCTTTGCTGGGATGCTCTTCCCTCCAGAGGCAGTGGCCCTCCCGTCACCGTTCAGGGTCTGTCGTGTTTCCCAGATGCCACTTTGTTGTACGTGTGTGATGGTACCGCTTTGCCAGAACTCCTGATCTTCACATTTTTTACAGTTATTTTTCAGTATTTTAAAATCTGAGATTGACATAAAAATCTAGGCAATCTGACAACGTTGGCCCCACTTTCCTACAAGCCAGCAGTTACCAGAAATAAAACAATGGCCACCCCTTTCCAGCTGGCCCGTTCCACACTGGCCCAGTCCACACTGGCCCCTTCAGTTGCCCGAGGTGCCCACTGGCCCACGCTGTAGTCTGCAGCTCCTGGAAGAGACATTTTTGTATGTGGGCCGCGCCTTTTCTCCCTTCAGAGTTACTCTCATTAAATGCCTGAACCAGCCTCCCTCTGCCCTCCCTTCACAGCTGTCCAGCCTGCAATTTCCCTTGGTTGCAAAGTCAATAACAGAGAAAAACCAACTGTGATGGAGCCTGCTGTTTTCCTGCCCTGAGATAATTTGTTGTGTCCTGCTGAGGGCCCAGCCTGTGCTGGGCACTTTGGAGGGCGGGGGTGGGGGCACTGCAGACTTGCCCCCACCAGTGGGGCACAGGCCGCCACATCCAGTCCATCTTGAGCCAACAAGGCTGCTGTGAAGCCTCTGCGTATGATCCACCCTCTGCAGATGAGCATGAGGGAACCCCCCAGCCATAGTCAGGCCCGGCTGTGCCAGGCACTGAGTTCACCCCGTGGGAGTGGGGGCTACTTTGTGTCTTGTTTATTTGCAGACACTATAGGTCTCCTGGGGTTGTGGGCGCTGGTCCTGCAGGCAGGGCGGCTTGTGGTTTGTGAGCTAAACTGGGACAGATGTGGCTTGAGTCCCCAGGGTCCCTCCCCAGCCGGTCACTTAGAGAAGGCGCTTCTCTCTTGGCACCTGGGGTATTAGTACCTGCTGCATAAAACTGTTGCAGGGGGTGTTGAGACAATGTGGGGGGAGATGCAAATGTTCCTTGAGCCCATGAGGGTTTCCTCATCCTTTTCTGGAGCAGACCCGCGTCCCTTCCCATGGCTGTGGGCCGGCTGCAGGCATGCCGCCATCACAGCTCTGCTGCGGGGTTTCCGTTCTGTCCTGACACTTCGCGCCATTTGCTGACACCACACGAGTGTGGCTGTGCAGTGTGCAAGCTCTCCCGGGCGCTCTTCCCTCCTGGAGCTGAGATCCTATAAACAGCCTCCCTCGGGACTGTTGAGCGGGGCAGAGCTCGAGGACCAACGGGAAGAGCCTGACCCGGGTGCTGCCCCTCAGCCCTGTGCCTTTGCCAGGCAGGAAGCTGGAGCAGACGCGAGGGCTGCGATGCCTCCGGGACCGCCCTTTGCTCTCCCGTCATGCACCATCCTGCCAGAGGCCCCGGACGCAGCCTCGGGCTGCCGACGGAGCCTGAGTGTCCCCTGCCCCACGTGTGTCGTGCGTCAGACGTGACGGGGATGCCAATGGTCTGCAGCTGGCCTTGCCCTCCCATGTGGCATGGCAAGTGCTGTTGATGGAATCAGAGGACCTGGGTTCCAGCGTTTTCCAGAGCCCGGGCAGTTTCTTCCTCTCCCTGCACCTCTGAGCCCTCATCTGTGGGGTGGAAATGATTCTAGAACTTACCTTGGGAAGTTGTTTTGAAACCAGGTAGCAGGTGCAGAGGCCTGAAAGCAGCGTGAGTGCTCCCAACCGTAAACACGTCAGCGCCTTTCAGAATGTTGATCTTCCTTCTCCTTCACACAAATACTACTACAGATGTTGCCCGATTGAGGCGTGAGGGCCCAGGACTGAGCAGCCTCGTTCCCATCCACAGCCTGGTTCTTACTTCCCGTTCACAAGACAATGGCAGCAGCTTTTGACTCGATGAGAAGAGAGGGGGCGAGGATGAGAGAAAAGAAAAGAAAAGAAAAGGGGCAGTGCCCCGTACCTCAGAGTTCCTGAAGGAGCTCCTGGGAGAACGGACGTGGCTCCTGGGCCAAGTAATTAAAGAGGCACCAGCTGATTTTGGGCCAAGTGAGGCAAGGCATGGATTGATGGGACTGTGCGTTGTTACTGCTCAGGGAGGCTCTCCTCCAGGCCTGGTCCTTGGGAGGCCCGCGGTGAGTCAGGCTTCTCGGGACCTGCCGCTGTGCCTCCTCCACACACCAGCCGGTCTCGTCCTCCTGGGGCTGGATGACACTGTCAGCGGAGAGAAGCTGGACTGGGGAGAACCATGTGTGGGAGGACACTGCTTAGGGAATTCTCTCTCTCTCTCTCTCTCTCTCTCTCTCTCTCTCTCTCTCTCTCTCTCTCTCTCTCTCTCTCTCTCTCGCCAGTGTTAAACCTGGAACGAGAGGAGGAACCAAGTCTAACTAAATCCAGACCTAACTCAGTGTCTGCACAGGAAGGAAGCTGAGCTGCCTATTCCCTTAATGAGTGAGGAAACTGAGGCTCAGAGGGGACCCTGAATCTTGGCTCCAGCCCTCCTGAACCCCCATGCGTGCCCCGGCCTCTCTTCCACACCCTCTGAACCGGCTTCCTGCCCTTCCTAAAGCCTGGCCCATCTCCCGCCCAGTCCACACACGAGCCCTCGAACTGTGCCTGTCACCCAGTTCGTGTCTCATTCACGTCTCAGCCCGGAGCAGACTGCTGGCCTGCCACCTCCACACGTGGCGGCCACACTCTGGGAGCAAGGGAAGAGAGGCAGCGCCGAGGGCGGCAGGCTTTCCTTGTGGAGAGGCCCGGACAGGCCGCCCCACAACCACTCATGTCACGTCAGCAGAGCCTGGTCCTGGGCTGTCTCCCTGCAGGGACGCCCGGAAGTCGGGTCTTCCTCGGTGCCCTGAGGGGGTGGGTGCGCTGGTCTCCTCAGAAGTGGGCACGGGAGGAACGTCATAGCCAGAGGTCCTCCATGCCGGGCTCCTTGGGCATCTGCTCAACACTCCTGAGTTCTCTAACCAGGGACGCCCGCCCGGCAGGCTCAGAGCAACCTTCTCAGCAGTGCCTGAGCCGCGTGCTGCTCCCGATGCACTGGACGGTCCATTCATTTTGTAAAATGCTGCCACATCCTCAATGGAAAGGAGACGCACTCCTGCAGGAGCAGCTCACTGGCTCCGGGCTCTGGGGAAGGTCCCCTTGGGGAGGGGACGGGGTTGAGGTGGTTGCCAGCAGGCGTGGGGGTCAGGGCGCTTCTGTGCACCACAGCTCATCACCTTGCCAGGCATCTCTGAAATAGCCGTTCCTGATCTCCTGGTGTCTTTGTCTTCTTGGCGAGCAAAATGAAATGAACCTTTACTGGAAACAAAAAAAAAATACTCCCATTAAAATAGTCCTGAGTGTCCAGTTTTGGAGCGAGGCTGATGCCCGGCGCGGTCTGGGAATAGCTCTGAAGCGTTACTGACAATAGCGGGAGGCCAGGGGCCGCGCCAGTGCCAGCAGGGCCACGCGGCGAGGACTCATTAAGTGGCCACCAGAGGCGCCTGGCAGATGCCACGTGCTGGGCGTCCTTCCAGCCCTGTTTCTTCTCACGGGGTTTTGGCTGCAGCCCCAGGAGCCCGACCAAAGCGCTCACTCACACCTCCTGGCCGTTAGCAGAGCCGGCTCCTCCCTGGCGGGCAGGCCCGGGGGTGACCTCCTCCCAGAGCCCCCCGCAGCCGCGGAGCTGGCTTGCAGGCCGGCCTTCTTTCTGCATCCCACTGCCAGCAGGCAGGGGCCTTGGGCACCCCTTCTTGGGCTTGCAGTGGCCTCCGAGCCCTTTTCCCTGATGGCCTGCCTCCTCCTCCCCAAGTCCACCCTCTACATTTATTCATTCTTTTTGAAAAAACTCTAGAATGTTTAATTTTTGGTTAATTTTTTCGATGCTGGATCTTGCGTCCAGCGTCTGCAGGGCCTCTTGTGAGGCCTGGGCACTTTGTTGTTAGACTCGTGACCCACAGGTGATCGAGGCAGGTGAGGTCTGCCCAGACTCAATGTCCAGTAAGAGGAGGTGGGGAAGCAGGAAGCCCAGGATGAACCAACGAGACCTTTCCAGGCAGCAGTGAGGGCAGCGAAGGACGAGAAGAGCATGGGGCGGGCGAGCGCCGGGCTGCCCAGATTGCCACCCAGGGCGGCCCCTTGGAGCAGGACAGAGCAGAGACCTAAGACCAGCATTCCAGGCCCAGGGGACTGCCAGGAGACGCCCCAGGACATCGGGACAGTGTGGAAGACACAGCAGTCATCAGGGACAGAGTGTTGATAGTGTCGGGGTGGGGACAGGGGCCTATGAGGTTGGCCTACTGGAGCCACGCCAGGGCTTAGCAGTACGCGCTGGGAGGGGGCAGAGTGGATGGGCAGCCACTCAGGAATTCCAAGTAGGAGGGAGTTTTGAAAGCTCCCTCAGCTAAGGCTGCCTGCAGCCTGCGTGCCCCTTGCAGTCCCTCAAAAGCCTGTGAGCTCACACCTCGCCTGCACCCCTCCTCTCACGGCTCCTTGCCGTGGTCTGCAAGGCTGTCTGTGACGGGACGCCTGCTGTCGCCACTGAGTGGCCCTGGCCCAGGGAACCTGGCCGTGTGGGCCTGCCTTCTGCCACTCCAGCAGGTCAAGCTCTCTGTCACAGCCTTTGCATGTGCTGCCATCTACCTGGCACGCGCCCCTCGCCCAGACCTCCTGGAAGTCTTCTTTCCTCCAAGAAATGCAGACGCAGCATCTCCAAGAGTCACTTCCTCTGAAGTGACATGCAAACTGGGGCACGCCTCCTCGCGAGTCCCCCCCACCCTGCCTCCCTGAGGACCCCTCTGCAGGTGCCCCATCTACCTGCCTGCCCCCCGCTGCACACTCAGGCCCTCCTGGGGGAGAGCATCCTGGCTGAGCTTCCGTGACCTATCAGCGTCTGGCGCCAAGACTGGCGGGCGGTGCGGGCTGTCAGGAGCTTAGCCAAGGTGAACTCCCATGAGGCAGCCACCGCCCTTAGCCCCTGCAGAGGGAGACCTGAGGCTCCCGCTGTAGCCTCCTGACCTGAGCCTGTTGCTGGCTCTGCCTGCAGTGGGGTGTCAGCACGAAATGGATCGCCTTGGTGTGGGTTCCGGCATGGATCTGGGACGATGCCCGTGCAGATGGTATAAATGGGGGAACTGGGGAGGGGGCGGGCTGGGCAGTGGCCACACTGTGCTCCCAGCTACCAAGGCCCCTGGCTGCGAGGCTCCTGCCCCGGGCAGGACCACTCATTTCTCCAAGGGGGCCAGGAGTCTCGCTTGGTACAGAACTACCCTGTCTTGAAGCCAAACAAGCCCTCAGCAACTCGTGAAAGGGCAGGACCGCCCTCACCAGGGAGTCAGAACATGACAGACCCCCAGGGGCCAAGTCTGCGGAGCTTGCCAGCCTCCATCTGGCTGGGACAGACCGCCACCCTTTCAACTATTGCAGAAGCAGTGGGCACGCTGAACATTCTAGTGTTGGCACATGGACATAGATCCTTGTTCATTTTGTTAGAGGTAATCAGGGTTTCTGTGGCTAAATAGGAAAATATTCCTATTGCTTTCGAAATCCACACTGATTTAGGGGTGAAATGCCTTGATTATAATTTACTTTGAAAACGCCTTAGCAAAAAGGTAAAAATGTTGAAGCAAATACAGAAAAGGGACAGGACTTTGTGGATAAAGGGTGATGGGGACTCACTGTGTCACTTGCTCTGTTTTGGGCCATATTTAAAATGTCTCATAATGAAAAATGAATTGTCACGGGGGGAATGTCGCCTTCCGTGACCTGCCATCGGTGGAGTCCTGTGTAGGTTTCAGGCTGAGCTGACCGGCGTCTGGGGCGGGGTGAGACCCGAGGAAGTGGTGTCCATGGCTGAGGTGGGCCATCAGGCGCTGAGGTCACGGCCCTCTCCTCCTCACACATAGAAATGTGAGTGCAAGTTTGGGGGACTCATCCTGGTTTGGTGGAGGCTGCAGTTCGGAGGACCCGTCACTTTTTCTTGTCAAGTGAAGAATGTGTGGCTCTCACTGCCGGCCGGTGAAGACCTGGGCCTGCTCAGCAGCCAGTTCTGAGCCCCGGCAAGTTCCTGTCCCTTCTGAGTGCTGGGTTCTGGCCTGGATGCGGCTGGAGCCTCCGCACAAGGACAGCACTAGGCAGGGCACCACCGTGTTGCTTGTTCCAAGCAGCTCAGCGTAGACCTGCTCAGGCGACAACTCTGAGGGCAGGCGCTTCCCGGGCCAGTCATCTCGAGGAATGAGTAGTGGGGTGGCCTAGGGCCCCCCAGGGTGATGCCTTTGCTGCCCCTGGAGCCTGGGTGACAAGTGGCAAGCCTGATCAAGTGAAATGGGTGACAGGGTCCTTCAGACACCAGGCTCTGAGTGATCAGAGTCCCGCTCAGCATACTACGAGCCCCTTCCGGGGCCCTGGCTCTGAGCTGGCACAGGGGGCTGGCGAAGGATCCCTCATGGGCGAGCTCCCCAACTCCACGCTCAGCCACCGCCTCCTCAGTTGCCAGCTGGATCAGTCAGGGGGCTTGGTCCCCTGTTTGAATGAGGATGAACCAGCTGCACCTCCCACCACCACCTGCTCCCCTCAACCCTACTCCACTTCAGGCACAGAGAGCCTCCCTGTGCCCCCACCCACACTCAAATCCGGGGTTTCTTCATAATCAGGGTCCCCTCAGCACAGATCCGATAAGCAGGACAGCTGTAGAGTCTGCAGGGCCCAGGGCGGCATGAAACCGCGGCTGTTCCAAAATGATTAAAACCATGGATCATCATAGAATCCAAGCTCTGGCCCATGTAGGGCCACATACAGACCTGGGGTGGAGACCTGGGGCCCCACCGTGGGTGCCTTGTGGGTGGGGCTGTGCTGCCTCCTCGCCTGGTTGTCAAGAGCAGGTGGAGCTTGTTTACTACAGAACCCCTCTAAGGGGTGGCAGCTACTCGGTTATACGTTGGCCTGTGTGGTCGCCTGGCGTTAGCTGTGCCTCCCTTGCTGACCTGTGACCTCTGCCCGGCCCATCGCAGCCACCACCCCTGCTCTTCTTCTACCCCTGGCCCCCAGCCGCACTCGGCACCCCGCAGACACTCAATAGAGCCGCAGGCGCGGGGACAGCCTTCCTCCCCGGGAGCCGTCTCGGGTAGCTTCATGGCCCTGCCTGGCGCCTGTTTAAAAACGCCGCGAGCACCCTCCCCATACAGCTCATCTGCCGTTTGCACGCCCGGTGGTCCGCGGGGATGGGCGAGGCGGCAGGTTTGAGGCACGTTCTTCTTGTCTCCTCAGGACGCCAAGTTTGTGGAGGAGCGGAGGAAGCAGCTCCAGAACTACCTGCGCAGCGTCATGAACAAGGTCGTGCAGATGGTCCCCGAGTTTGCCGCCAGCCCCAAGAAAGAGACCCTCGTCCAGCTGATGCCCTTCTTCGTGTGAGTACCCTCGCGGCCTCTTCGGTCTCGGGACGCGGACACCCGGGCCGGCCGTGCCCGGGGACCGTGAGGGCCTGACCCCCCGGACTCGGCGACGCTGGAGCCCTGGGCCACCAGCGAGCACCCTGACGTGAGCTCCCTGGTTTGAGGTTCATGAATAAATGCGGGGCCAGTGGCTCTTCCACCTCTGTCTGTTCTGACCCAGGGAAAGGTTCGTTTCTGTACAGCTCGCGGGTGTGCCGGGGTACAGCGGTCGCTCCCAGAGTCCGGCTTGGGTGATGAGCCAACGGAGAAGGAATCAGAGACACTCACTGGCTCGTTCAGCCATTTTCGTGGTGATGCGGGGGTCCCCCTTCTCTGCGGTTTCAGTTCCTGGGGTCAGCCTCCGCCAGAAATACCATCGAACGGCATTTTCAGAGCAAGACCACACTCGCCTGGTTTTTACTACAACGTTCTATTAGTTGTTCTATTTATCGCTGGTTGCTCATCTCTCACTATGCCTAATCTAGAAATTCAGCTCAGTCACAGGCCTGGGCGTGCGGGGGAGCTCAGCACCTGCTGGTCAGCGCCCAGGGCAGGCCTTGGCGTGCGCCCTCTGGGGAGGGAGCTACTGTATCTCCTACGTGGGAGAAAACCTAAAAGCCATCACATGAGGCGTAGATTCCTGGTTTTCATGTCTATATAAAAGTAAAACACACTTGACATTGACATGTGAATCACAAAGTGCTCGAAGTTTGAAGCCGTCAGTTTTCACGCCGCGTGCCATGCTTCCCTGGAGGCGAGTCTTTGCCCCCGCGTGGGGCAGCGTCTCCGTGCACTGCACCCCTCCCCACCTCTCGGGGTCAGTTCGCACCCCCACACCCGTGTGGCCGCCTTATCACGGATCCGTCTCCTCTGCTCTGATAATTAGTCTCTACTGCCTGAGCGTTAGGCCGCGGAGCGAGGGCAGGGACGAAGCCCTGCTTATCCCATTCCAGCTTCTCCAGAGGCCACGGGAGAGCGTGACGTGGTGTCTGAAATATTACAGTTTTCACACGAAATGTGGAAATCCGGACAGAGGCATGTGGACCCCCGAGAATGGGCTCAGGATTCATCCCCTGAGGATTGCCTGTGATTTTTCTGGTATTAATTTAAGTAAGAGTGTCCTTTCTCTGAAGTTCTTTAAAGTGGCGCGGGGGTGGGGCTGTCATTCCCACAGGGCACTGCGACTGAACATGGCTCCATTGCTGGGTTCGGGGGGCTGCCTTTGGAGCTTTTCCCAGCATTTCCAGTTGAAAATCCAATCCTGACAGACACGGTTGAATCTTCCCTGCATTGGGCTTTGAAATCTCACCGCGCTGGTTGCTGGTGCTAATTATTTCAGGGTTTTTGTGAGAAGATTTATTTGTGTTGTGCTACCTCTGATAAAAGATGCCCTTTTGGGCCTCCCCGGTGGCGCAGCGGTTGAGCGCTGGGTTGCGAAGCTGCCCGCAGCCTCTGCAGCGCCGGTTCGATCCCCGGCTGCTCCCCGGCCACCGGAGGAGGGTCCCACATGGCGCGCAGACCTCTCCTGCCGCCCGCTGCTCCCCTCAGCAGTGTACTTCGTCACTCTGCCTGCTCTGCTCCCCGCTCTGCTCTGGTGAATTCTCTCACCCTCCCGAGCTTCTGACTGTACCCAGTGCATGTATAAACAAAACAAACAAGCAAACAAATAAATCATAAATAAATAAATAAATAAAAATACATGCTTCTTTAAAAAAAAAAAATGCCCTTTTGGTTTTTGCAGAGCCGCGGACCAGCACAGCGATGGACGATGAGGCCGTCTCAGGGTTGAGAGACTGCGCAGGGTGGTCAGGGATTCGATGAATAAATGACACACAGACACACTTCAAGAGAATGAAAATCTGAGTGTGTCTTTATTAAGCTAGTGGTCAGTATATATATGTTTTTCTAAAAGCATAGGAACAGTGAACATCAAAGAGATCAGTTTGCTCATAGGCTTAGCTTAATTGACAGGGCAGTGATTTATGTCCGAAGTTACATCTGGACCTAGCCTCATTCCTAATTGGACAGGCTATAAATTCTTTCTACTGTTTTATATAATTATTTTCTAGTTGCACTAACTATCATTTTTACTCATAATTAATTGTCATGGGTGAATTTATTTTATAATGCAGTTAATATCAAAGGTACTAAAGTTAAGCACATAATAGAAAGATTATTAAACTAACAATTCTATTATAACACAGTGTTTAGTAATGTTTCATTTGCATTAGCCTAATTATTAAATTATGTATGTTTTTTAATTAGCAATCAATGACCAGAAAAAGGAAAGATTTTAGAAAGACAGTTGTAGCAGAATAAAGTTTGTGGGCCTTGAGAAAGCGAGATAAGGTTCCAGGTGGTCAGCATTTCTTTTAATCATCTTTGTGGCAGCTTCTGGTGGTCATTATTTATTGGCAGGCATTCGGCTTCTCTGCATCTTAGGGAGTTTGCTGTTCTCCCCCTGCGCGCATGGTTCCTTGCCCACGCCGGACCTCAGGGACCATGGCAACAGCCATTAGCCCTGAGGGTCACTGCAGGGGGGGGGTGCAGCAATGCACCATATGGAAATCTGTATTTCCTTTTATTCCGTTACTGGTAATGCCAGGGCTTCCATCTTGCTGTTCTGAAGAGCAAGATGGAGAGGGGCTCCCTGTCACCCCTGAAAGGAGCCCTCCAGCTGTGGGGTGCATGCGAGAGTCTCCTCTCTCCAGACTCTCGAACTGTCGGCTCAGTTCCCGCATGAACACTGGCTGAGAGGGTTGGTTCTGAGGCCTTGACGCTCAGAGAGGCTGAGAAGGAGAAGCCACTGCCTCCCCTGGCCCCTGCAAGCCGGTGCCCCCCCGCCTATCCAGCAGGCCTGCGTTCCTGGTCCAGAGTGGGCCCAACATGAGCCTGTGGAATCGCACAACCCGTGTTACCGCGTGTCCCTGTGTGCTGTGCAGCCTCAGGCGTGCCAGGGCCCTCACCCGGCTGAGAGAAACCTTTGTGCCTAATTAGTACAGAGAACATAAGGCTCAATTTCACAGGCTTCACAAAATACAGCGAATTTTGGTAGGAGATTGTGGCAGACGACACAATACTGACATCAGAGCTTGACTAAACAGTGGTCTGGCCCCCAGAAGCCACAAAGCGCTGGCTCCTGGCAACTCCAGCATCGCCCCCCGTTTTTCTTCTCTGGTGGGGCCAGGGTTACGGTTGGAATTTAGACTGTTCCATTTGGGGCAAATGGAAGATGAGCTGCAGCCAAGTTCTGTCCAGGCTGGTGAGTCCCCGCGCGATAATTTCCGTTCCGTGTGGCCACAACAGCCAAGCTAGTACCAGCTGGAGCGCTCGATAGCCCCAAGAGACTTCTAGTTAAAAAAAAAAAAGCACAACAACAAATCTTGGCCTAGGAAATAACCTCTCAAGGCATAATTATTCTTGGGGATCTTGCAGATTTCCTTGGTTCTTTTTTTTTTCTTTTTTTCTTTTTTTTAAAGATTTATTTATTCATTCAAGCACTGGGTACAGTCAGAAGCACGGGAGGGTGAGAGGATTCACCAGAGCCAGAGCGGGGAACAGAACAGGCAGAAGGACCGAAGGACACTGCTGAGGGGAGCAGCGGGTGGCAGGAGAGGTCTGCGTGCCATGCAGGGCCCTTGCCCAGCAGCCAGGGATCGTTCGCAACCCAGCGCTCAACCGCTGCGCCACCGGGGAGGCCCGATTTCCTTGGTTCTTTAAATTCAGGACCCTGCAGGTCTCACAGCTGCTCAATACAGACGACTTGCTGCCGGGATGCTCCCCACTTTGTCGCGCTCTTACTAACCTGCTTTATCTCACGCAGTCCTCCTTAGGGCCTCTGAGCACCCTCCTGTCGTTTGGGGGAAGGTGGACCTTAGCCGGGCACAGGTCTCCTTTTTAGTAGGTGGCCTCTTACAAAGTTGCCTGTAAGATGGCCGCTTCATAAAGTCCCACTTGATGCTGACGAGGAGCGAGCCCCAGACAGGTGACCTGGCTGACCCCGGGTTACCCCCCAGCTCACGCGGAGCCAGGGCCGCTTGGGCCCTGGATGACAAGCCCACCGCCTGTGGGTGGAGAACTGACCCTCCATCCTGTCTTATTTGACAGGCCCAGTGGGGTTCTGGGAACTGTTTTTCTTAATGGAAGCGTTGCCAGCTACAAAAAATTAGTAGGTGTTTGATGGGGAAAAAAAAAAAAAAGGCACCCGGCTCCTCTTGGGAAATCAGAATCTGTCATCTGCTGTTACCGACTGAATGTCTGTTTCCCCACCTCCCTCATGCCCTCCACCAACTCACATATTGAAACCCGAACCCCCAATGTGATGCTATTTGGGGGCGTGACTTTTGGGGTACAGTTAGGTTTAGATGAAGTTATAAGGGTAGGGTCCCCAGAATGGGATTTTGCCCCAATAAGGAAAGGAAGAGAGGCCAGAGTTCACGCGCTGCCTTTTCCATGTGAGGGCAAAGTGAGAGGTGGCCACTGACAGGCCAGGAGGAGAGCCTTCACCTGGACGCACACCTGCAGCACCTGAGCTGGGCCCCCAGCCCTGGCACTGGGAGGAGCCCAGTCTGTGAAGCTCTGCGATGGCAGCGGGGCCAGGGGTGCCCTCCCCATTCCCTCAGGCTACCTGCAGTGGTGCTGTCCTGCCTCCAGGGCTCCCCTCATGGGTTGTTAATACTTGGCTTTTGTCCATACTCAGGTGGCGTCACTCATGCATGCTATCTGCCAAGCCCAGGGGCACCTGCATTAGCACACCGGCCTTAGCTGCTCAGCGCAGGCGAGCAGCTAGCTGTGCACGGCCCACGTGCCCACCACACCATTCTCACGCTCCAGGCTCCGACTCCATGAGCCAGCCTGGCCTGCCGTGGGGGGGGCGGGCACCCTGTTCCCACTGGGGATGGGAGAGGAGCCGGGCAGAGTCAAAGCTAGTGGAGATTTGCCTTCCGATGTTGCCTCCACGAATATTCCTGAAACGTGTGGGCTTACATACAACCTGGAGCCCAGTGCCAAGCGGGGCCTGCTCCTGCATCCCTCCGCTTACCCTGTCCTGTTTCCCTGTGGGGTGCGGGGCCGCGGCCCCCACGTATCCTGCCGTCTGCACAGTCTGAGCTGACGCATCAGGCGCTGGATCTGCTCCCCGTCTGTCCGCCTCCTGCTGCCTTCCTTGCTAATGCCAGCAGCAGCCTGAATTAGAAAGTAGGACGCTGGGGAAGCGGACCATTCCTGCCCCGTTTTGGACTCTGTGTCTCCGCCTGAGTAGCACCTGCGGAGAGGCCAAGCAGGTGGGTGGCAGCCCCGGCACCTGCTTCCTTTGGGAGCCTGCGTTGTTTGCGCTTCCTGGCATTTGAGGGAAAGGTGGACCCGAGGGCTGGCACCTGGAGGTGTCGGCAGAGAGGGGTCTGGCGGGCGCTCCTTTGAGGGGGGCTGCTTGGGTTCCCAGAGTCCGCCTGGCCCCTGGCCCAGACCAGGACTCGCGCTCCACTTCTTCAAGCCTTATTAAAATGGTTTTCCATGGCGGTGTTTGTCCTTGGGAAAAGCCTCCTGACCTGCTTTTCTGTGAGGGGAGAGAAAAGTCACAGGGTGGGCGTTAGAGGAATGTAGGTCACAGCACAAATTCGTGGGATTTTCCTCAGAAAATGTGGTCAATGTTCCCCCATTCCCCACCCCCATCTGCTGCCACATTTCCTCTGAAAGTTGCTAAATATGTATTTACCAGCTGCCCTGTTCAGTTTAGCTTGGGAGGGAGTGACAAGCCCTGGTGGTGCCACCAGGGTCGCCTGTGCTGAGCTGAGGCCTCCTGCTCGGCAGGTCGCTGCCACCTGGATTCCGTCGCTCCCGCCCTGGAACTCAGCACTGGGGGTGTGGACGGGCCCGAGCCTTCGACTCCAGGGTCCTCAGCATTGCCCAAGTGCCAGAAAGGGCGCAGATCCTGTTCAAGAGGACGCCAGCATGCGGCCAGACCAGGGTACGGCGAGCTGTTTTAAACACGGACAGTGTTTTAAAAAATAAGATCTAATTGTGAATGGTTGGGGGGACCTGATTGCACCCCCTTTTAGTGCCTGTCCAGCGTCTCCCCCTGGCACTTCCCCTAGGGTACCTGACTGGCGTCAGTGACCTGTCCTTGAGGACGGGTGAGCTGGAGCCTCCGGGTTGCCAAGTGGGAAGGGTTGGGGTGCTGGAGTGAGTGACTAGTGCCTGCGCTCCCAGGAAGGAGGGGTGATCTCCCTGCATCCTCTGGAAAGAGAAGTGCCGATGTCACTGCTTTGTTGGGGTATCCAGCGAGGCCCCTGTGTGAGACCTCTGCCTCAGCTGCGGTACAGTGAGAATGGTGAGAATCGTGAGATGAGGAATGGAGCCTTATACAAACTCGCCAACATTTCTGTCTCTTCATCCATCCCCTCCACCCCCCGATCCAGCCACCCACCCACCTGCCTGCCTCTACAGGTGAAAACTGAAGTTCTAGGAAGCTGAACTGATGTCTGTGAGGTCATTCTGGGAGAAAGTTGCAGGCAGGGGCCAAGGATCCACCAGCTCCCTGATGTTCAGGCGCTGTCAGTGCTCAGTCCTTGGACCAGGCACTGCTGTCACCTGAATTGTCCCCTGCCCTGGGGACACTCAGCAAAATAGCTACGCGCTGGCTCTTCAAGGGCACTGAGGTCCGCCTGGGCCCAGGTTGGCTGTGCTGCCCCCTGGGGCCAGGCCTCTGCCACAGAAAATGCTGTGATCCTCAGAAGCTCATCACCCACAGGCCCCTTCCCCGGGACCCGATGCCTGGTTACCTGGAGAGATGACCTGTCATCACCTCCAGCCCCTGGCCTGGGTGTTTCTGGCCCTGATGTTAAGGGATGCAGGAATGTGCGGTCCTTAGGGTGCTGACCTCCAGCTCCTCAGGGCTCCTGCCCAAGGAGGTGGAATCAGTTGCTCTTTTTGAAAACGATGAGGTGCCAACAACTCTAATATTTAAATTGCCTCCTCCCTGCCCCTTGGCATCCCCTCAGGCACAGGAATGTGTCTGGTGTTTGTCTCTGCCATCCTCTTATGTTTGGAGCTGACGGGAGAGACCAGTTACACAGAGAGGAGGGAGGAAGGAAGCAGTCCATGCTCAGTTCCAGGAAAGTAAGGGGACCGGGAACATCTCCTGGACACATGGAAGCCCCCCTCAAAGGGGTCTGCATTCAGCAAATGTCTTTTTCATCCAGCCACTGTTTATTGAGCTCCTGCTAAGAGCAAAACAGGAAGAAAAAAAAAAGTTATAAAACTTCTGCCATTATGGAGTAGGGAAGATGGAAAATGGATGCCTGGGTTGAGGGCACTGCCAACGGGGAAGCTTTTAAAGAAAATGAACAGCGTTAGAGGCTCCAGAGTCAGTTGAGTGATAGTCCCAACAAATGGCCAGGAAAGGCCTCTCTGAGCGAAGAGCTGGTGAATTTGGTGATGTTGGGTGGGGGGGGGGGTTGAAATAAAAGGAACAGTAAGTGCAAAGGCCCTGAGGCAGGAGCATGATCAGGCCAGTGTGGCCAGAACCAAGTGGGCAGGGAATGAGACCAGAGCGGCGCAGGGCCGAGTCATGTAGGCCCTTGGCAGCCACGTTGACTTTGGATGTGCTCTGAGTGGCTTGGGAAGCCACCGAAGGGCTTGCAGCAGGGGTGACATGACCTGGTTTAGGTTTTTAAGATCTCACCCCAAGCAGACTGGGGTGGAGAGCGGAACTGGAGAGAGGCAAGCTGCGAGGCTCTGCTGGGGGCCAGGCGGGAGTTGGGGGTTGGCAGCCTGGAGAGCAGCCGAACCTTGGGTGTGTCTGAGGACAGCCGGGTATGAGCGGAGAGGACGTGGTGTGGAGGTGCCTCGAGGTCTGTGTTGAGGCAGGTCTGCACTCATTGTCGAGCGCCCCTCTTCCTGGGGAGGTTGGGGGGGACAGGGCAGACAGCTGAAGGGACATCGGCCTCAGGCAGCCCAGAGAGCCTGGCTCTCGTCACACCATCCAGTGTGTGTCCAGCTCCGCCGCTGACTGGCTGTGGCCTCGGGCTTGGCGCTGAGCGCGCTGGGCCCGGCGCCTGCGTCTACACAGAAGAGACGGTAGTGAGCGCGGCGCGCATGTGGCTCTTCACCAGCAGAGCAGGGAGCACGGGTTGAGAGAGTTGGGGGAGCACACGTTTTGGAGGAAGTGACAAACTTACAGTATTAAAAGAAAACCCGAAGCACTACAGAAAGACACAGGAAGTCAGCGTCACACCCTGCGCCTCTGGGGCCCCCACACGGTGATCTCTGTCAAGTCTCTTACGGAACGCAGAAACTGCCGGGGTTATGTAAGCCAGGCCCCGTCCACGCCCTGCTCTCCAGTTTGCCTTTTTGATTTTATAAAACGGGCTCACTCCTCCTGAAAGCCGCAGCGTACCCACTGCAATGGCTGTTTCATAATTCATTTCACCGTCGCTCTCCTTGAATATTTAAGAGGTTTCCAGAGTTTTCTCCCTCAAATAGCGCGGCCAGGATCAGCTCAACAGATAAACATCTTGGCAGGTAGAACTGATTTTAGGGGTGCAGAGGGCGTGCACATTTTTAAATTTTGACAAGAACCTGTAAGCTCCACTCTCGATGGACTGGATTCGGCCAGCGCGCAGGGGGAGATGGTTGTTCCCAAGGTGCACAGCGGCTGCAGGGTCAGGGAGCCCAGGTCGCCTGTGGGTGGCGCTGCCTCTCTGGCCAGGTACTCTGGGAAGCCGGGTTGGGGCCTGGGTGGGAGGCTGGAGGGGTCTCCACCGGCCTCGGGAGGGGAGCTTCGCAGGGCTGGGGGGTTAGATCATGCCGGCCGCTGGAGGGAGAGCAGCGTGGTGGGGACACAGGCTGGGGTGCCCTCCTGGTAGCCCAGAGAAAAGTGGGGCCGGCGTGGGGGTGGGGGCCTGAACCTGATATGTCAGGGCTTTTGAGGCTGAAGCTCTGGCAAAGGGTGGTCGTGGGGCCAGATGAGGGGCCAGGTTTAGGAAGGCCTCCGGGAGCCTGGGCAGGCCAGAGCGGCGTCCTTGGGGCTAGGCCCCAGCTGGGGACACCTGCCGGGGATTTCTCAGGAAATGTGGCTTTTTCAGATCTCAAGAAAAAGTTAGGGAGCTGGGGGGAAGTATTGTGATTCTCTTGCAAAAAATTAAAGTGCAACAGTCAGCATTTGTGGCTTGAGGAATCCGCCCCCTCCCCCTGGGCAAGAGCAGAGCGGAAGGGCCGCTGCCGAGGTGGAGGCTGGGGTCTCCATTGCCAGGAGCCTTGAGAACCACCTCATGCTGCATGGTCCCTTGTGCTTTTATTTATTTAATTTTTAAAATACAATGTATTGATTTATATACATTTTACATCATTGCTCATTTCTGTATGCTGCTTTCTCCCAGGTGTAGTCCCATAGAATTCCCAGCACCAAATCAACCGTGCACCCTCACCATAGTCCCCTGGGCTTCCCCCCCACCCCAGAGTGTCTCAGTTGCCTGTTAATTCCTTTGTGCTTTTAGCTGATGCTGTGTCACTGGTGAGTCCATGGCTCTGCTGCAAGCAGTGGTCATTCTTGCAAGTGAAATGAACGCCAGGAAGTTCACGTACATAGCAAGCTTGGTGTGCGTGGCAGTCCGTGGCAGTCCAAGACATCATTTCTAGCAGCCCAGGAAGTCCTTCCATTGGTGGTTTCGATGCACGTCTGCGTGGGGCCGCGGCCCTTGTGGAAGAGCCTCTCCTGGTGGTTCTCAGCGCTTGGAGATTCGCTCTTTGCGAGCACTGCCTCTCTAACTGCTTGTCATCTAGTTAGCAAATGGGTTCAGGTTTCCACAGTAACAAATACACGCTATGACGACTGTTGGGAATGCTTTAACGAGAAGTTAGGATCCAGGGGCATTCCCAAGTCTTCCCAGGAATTCCGACTTCCTGCTCTCAAATCCCAAAGAGTCATCTCTTCCGGGGGAGTTTCCTGATAGAAACATGAGCATGGTGGGGGCAGAGGTAGGGGAAGATGCTGGAAGAGGTGGTGGCCTGGGTGGGAGCCAGCAGCCGAGGGAGGGGAGGCGGAACCTTGGAGAAAGCTGGGTCAGGGAGGCGAGGAGTGTTTCCCGAAGGCGCCTTCCTCTCTAGAAAGAACTGTGGCACTAACGCCTCTTCTCGGCACTGTAAGAATAGCAAGTTGTCCTCCTTCTGCACTGCCAAGTTGGCGGAGGACCCATGGAGCAGATGGCACCGCACAACTGCGGTGGCATCCCTGTCACCCTCGCCCGTAGGGGAGCACCTCGAACATGTCCTCCAGGGCAGCCCAGGCGAAGCAGTGCTTCCGCAAGCCCCTGCTGCCTCTGGCACCTCCCATGGGACAGGGTTCGCTCCTCGGCGGCCAGGCTGCTCCCTGCAGGAGCCGCATTCTGGACCCGGCAGCTGTGAGTCCCAGGACTGCCGGCCCGTGGCTGTGCCCCCACCAAGCAACTTGTTCCCATGCCAGGCACTTTGCCCAGGTCCAGGTTTCTTCCTGGAGGGTCACCCAGTGGCTCCAGTGCCTCTGTGGGGCCAGGGCCTGCCCCCCTCTCCAGAACCTGGCGCTGTGGGTCTCTGTACCCCACCCCAAACAATCTGCCTCCACCTGCCCGCATCTCCCAGTCATTAGACTCAGGCAGATCGTTCAAGTGCATGAAGCCACTGAGGTGTGATAGTAGGGAGTGGTGCAGAGCGGGGCACAGAGACCCTGGTTCCCCAGGGGACTGTGGTCATATGGGACTGCGGGTTGCCAGGGCTTTGAATTTTCTAAGAGATGAAAGAAACCAGATTTTGATATAAAACCTGCTTTTAAAATTAGTTGGGAACTAATCTGTGGGCCAAACAGGACCTCTGCGGGCTCGCCCTGTGCATCGCAAGCCGTCTACACAGAGAGGCACACGTTAGATCAGCGTCTAATGTGAAGAAATGCAGGGCGCAGTGGGCAGGACCCAGGACCCTGGAGGACCAGGATGGTGAGACAGTGCCGGGCGCCTCTGCACCAGCCCGAGTGGCGGGCAGTGCCTGCAGCCAGCTGGCGATGGCCCAACCACACATGCTGCAGTCGCTTTCCCCTCAGCGTCCATCCACGTGGGGTTCGTCGCCGCCTCCCCTTTGTGGAGGGCCTGCATCCCCGGGGCGGCCTGGCCGCGGGCAGAGGGCCTGCTCCCGGCACTCTGGCAGCTCAGCAGCGGCTGTTTACTGCCTCACTGTAAGCACGAGGTTCTCCTGTAGCAGCTCACCGGGGAGCACTGTGTCTGCTCCAGGGGGTTATTAGGGCTGAAAAGCAAGTCTGGCATTTGGTCAAGGTCACGGGGCAAACCCTGTTCAGGCTGAGGTTCACCTGCGGGGCTGCCGTGCAGAGCAGCTCTCGCAGAACCTTCTCTGGGGTTTCTGTGGCTACTTCCCTCACTACTTCTCCCCTCCTGTGAACCCCGTGGGGTTTTCTTGAGCTCCCAGACCCTCGTTCTCAGCTGAGAGCAATGCTGCCCCCAACTCGAGTGACAGTTAAAAATGAGTGGAGGTGGTTTTGAGTTTACTGGGGAGAGGCTGCACAGGCCAGCCCCCCACAACAGTGATCTGACCCAAATGTTGTCGTGCCAGGTTGAGAAACCCCAACCCAGCCCAAGAAGCTGGTCTGCCATTGGCTCTTGTACCACCAGCGGCAATCCCTGGGGCTCCAGAGCCCAGAAGTGGTAGGAAGGCCAAGGGCGTCACTGCGTCCTGGCCCCCCCACCCCCACCCCGAAGTCAGAGGATGGCTCCCTTTCTCCAGACCAGGACACTGAGCTTGCAGCTGTGCGGTGAGCACCCACGGTCTCCCAGCGGGGGCCCCTCTTGCTCTTTACTCTGTAATGCGTGCAGGAGGCTGTAAGTGCCTGGGGGCGCAGAGGCCAACCTCTGCCCGGGAGCACACCTGCCTGCCGCCTAGCACACAGCGGGAGGGGAACGGGTCACGGACTGCTGAGTCAGAACAGGGTTGCTTGTTTTATTTTTCTTTCTCACACATGAGAGCTCGCGGTGACAGTTGTGGATATTATTCTCGCCAGCTTGTTCTGGGCAGACAGGCTGAGAAATTACTAATGCGACAGGCAGGAGGCCTGTGCTGGGCTTGTGGCCTGTTGTCTGGCAGCACCATCCCTGAAAGCGGGCTCTGCCTGGCCTGGTGATCTTGGATTAGGCCTTTAAAGGGCGTTGTGCCTCCATTTCCCCATCTGTAGGGTGGGACAGTCACAGGCCTCCCTCCGACGCAAAGGTGTCAGGAGGCGGTGCCGGAGCACTCACTGCCTGCACCGGGGCTCGTGCTGCAGCAGCTCGTGCTGCTGTTGGCGGGAGTCCTCGCACCCACTGCCCGGCCCCTTGCAACCAGGGCAGACCTTGGTGTTAGGAGGTTTGGGGGCTTTAGGGGCAGAGGAAGACACAGCGGACACCTTCACCGCGGAGCTTTGAGAGACAGTCTTGATTTTCTCACGAGTCTCCAGCCACGTTCACTTCTCTTCCTTCCGCATATGGTCATGCTGACCCAGGAGGCTGAGGCCCTGTGGTCTTGTTAGCTGAAGATGGCAGCCCCACGGCCAGGCCCTCAGTGGCCCAGCCCAGAAACCCGACTGCAGAGCGCCGGTTCCCCTGACACAGTGGACCTGCTTTTCACCCCAGCGCACGGTTCCTCGTAACAGGCAGTGGGTTTCCTTATGACCGGATGTCCAAGTTGTGCGTCGTTCCTTGCAGGACAAAACGGCAACTTGCTACCTGCGGGCAAGAGCAAGACTTTGAGTCAGACAGCCCTGGGTTGGACTGTCAGCTCTGCTGCCTCGCGGCCCTGTGACCTTGGCCTCTCCTGGCCTCGGTTCTGTAAAACGGAACCAGTAGTGCAGACCTCACAGGCTTGTGCACCACGTTCAAGGAGGCAGCACCTCTTAAGCGCGCCCGAGGGAGCTGTCTCGGCGGCCCTCACCTGCCCTTCCTCCTTGTTCAGAATCTCACCTCTGTCTCGAGGCCCAAGGAGTATGGTTGCCTGCCCTACTTCTGCCTTTTATTTGTAAACATTGGCGCCTTTGAAGTTTCAGTTGAGAGCAAAGGGAGCAGATTAGATTATTTTTAGCGTGATAACCCCCAATTTGGGGCTAGCAAAATAATCCAAACGCCAGCTCTCTAACGCCAGGAGGGGAGCCTGCAAGGCGTGGGATTGACGGCTCTTCCAGACAGAACCCCCTTATCCCAGCGGAGCACCCTCCGCGCGGGTGAAAGCTCTCTCCTCAGTAGGCCATGCGCTCCGCAACTTTCTGCCCCCCCCAACCCCCGCCCCCCCCCACCCCCGTACTTTTTAAGTGATGTCTGAGGGTGATAACTAAGAATGGTCACTGTCCTGGGCTATGCGTCGCTTACCTGCTCCCGTCAGTGCTATGACAGCAACGACACAGTCCCTTGGCGGGAGACAGTGATCCTGTGTTGCTCACCGTTGGGTGACGACCCGGCTGATGTTGGCTGCTGGTCCAGGAGGGCCTTGACTGGGAGTCACGAGCGAGGCAGCTGGACCAGCGGGCCCGCCCTGGTGTGTCTGGGGGAGAGCAGCAGCAGGGAGAGGCCTGGTCACCACGGCCTTTGGTGTGGAGAGTCTTATCGTGTGCCCGTGTTTCCTCTTTAGGGAGTTTGCATGCTGTTTGTTTTCTTTTGTTAAAAGTCTAACAGGAATGATCACCAGTTAGCTCAAATCTTCGCTATTTTCTCCTTCCAGACTGATCCCTAAGTCAAGCCACCATTACAGATTCAGCCCTGTCACCTGCCCCTGAAGGTGTTCACACACCCTCTGCGTCAGCAGCTGTGAGGGAATGGGGCCTCCTGTTGTTTCCACTTTATAATTGAGGAAGTCGAGGCTTTGGGTGATGGAAGGACTCGCCCAAGCTCACACAGGTGGGAAGCTGTGGTGCTGGCATTTGAACTTGGGTCTAGCTCCTAAACCTGTACTGTTTGAAGGCTGTTGGGGGCCCGGCCTTTGGGCCCAGGTAGGTCTTGATCCAGGTCTGGCTGGAAAGTCCGCATGTTGGCACAGCACCAGCGCCGCGTGTTGGAGGACAGCAGCTAAATAGCAAAGTGTGAGGGAGGCAGCTCGTGGCGTCCAGACCCGTGGTAGGTGCTCAGAACCCGCCGTGCCTGAGTCTCTCGGGGTCCAGCACCTGGTCTGTGTCGTGAGGGACTCTGGCTTACAAAATTATAGACACCCATTTCATATTAGCTTGCGCTGGAAAGAAGTGCTTCCGGGCTGGCTTATCTGTGAAACTCAGAGAAGGTGCAAGCTTCGGGAATGGCTTGATTCAGAGAGCCAAGTACCGTTGGCAGGGCTCCGGGCTGCCTTCATTCTCCAGCATGTTCTCTCTCTGTGGGAAGAGGACCTATAGCAGCGACGGGCCCACAGGTCTACAGCTGCGCGGCCTGAAGAATGCGCATCCTTCTCACGGACTCCAGTTAAAGGCTGAGAGTCTTACCACGTCTTGCCCAGTAGCTCCAGCAGAAACTCTCGGGAAGATGCTGACTGAGCTTTGGGTCGCTGTCTCACCTCTGAGACTGTGACCGTGGCCAGGGGAGGGATTAACCAGATCTGGGGGGAAGGAAGAGACATCCCGCCCCCTCAGCCCAGACCTGAACATGCCTGCGATGGAAGGAGGCGGTTCCCTGAGTGAAGAGCAGGTGGGTGGGCACGCATATGTCCATTCTGCGGGCACAGCCACGGCCTACGGCTGAGGCAGGCTTTTTTTTTTTTTTTAAGATATTTATTTATTTATTTATACATACATACATACATACATATACATACATACATACAAGCACTGGGTACAGTCAGAAGTGCGGGAGGGTGAGAGAATTCACCAGAGCCAGAGCAGGGAGCAGAGCAGGCAGAAGGACCGAAGTACACTGCTGAGGGGAGCAGCGGGCGGCAGGAGAGGTCTGCGCGCCATGTGGGACCCTCCTCCGGTGGCTGGGGAGCAGCCGGGGATCGAACCGGCGTCACAGAGACTGCGGGCAGCTTCGCAACCCGGCGCTCAACCACTGCACCACCGGGGAGGCCCAGGCCCAGCCACAGCCTACGGCTGAGGCAGGCTTTTGTGTGAGAAGCTTGTGACGCCTGTGGCCCAGCCTTCCACGCCCACTGAGCCACGAGATCGCACTTCCTTGGGGAATCTTCCACGCTGCCCAGCTCCTCGCTCCTAATGGAGTGGGACGTGTGCCTCGCGCCCGAGCGGGCGTCCTCTCTCTCTAGATGCGCCGCGGCCTGTGTGGGCCGGGCTGTCTCCCTGTACTGCATGAGCCAGGATGAAGTCATGAGCTCGGAGCCCGCGGTGGGTCTGCTTGGGTTTCTAGAGTAGCTTTCTCGTGCCGTGGAATCTCCTCCCAGCCCGTGGGGCGGAGACTTGGGCCTGTATCTGTGCAGAGAGAAGCCTGGGACGAGAGGTCTGCTCCCTGCTCTGGGGAGCGCTCCGGTCCCTTGGTCCTGGGTGCCAGGATCCTGCGCCCTCTTGCTGGGAGAGGAGCAGAGCCCGTGAGAAGGCTGGGGCTTAGCCAAGGTCGCACCCTGCACTCTGTGGCAGTCACCTTTGCTCTGGCAGCACGTCAGCGGAGGGCAAAGGTCTTTCAGCAGGTGTGGCGCCTGAAGGCTGTTAGGAACATCAGCCCACAGTTAGATTTTAAAATAAGGTGGTGTCGTTTCTAAGAATACACAGTGGAGGGAGAGGAGGAGCCATGACACCCTGACCGGGTTGCAGGATCCGCCCCTCCCCCCACAGGGACACAGCCTGAGAGGGTCCCTGAGCCCAGGGCCTGGGAGGCGCCCCCCACCCTCCCCTCTGCAGGCAGCAAATGTCACAAGGCTCCTGGGAAGAAAGGCAAGGACAGGGAGCCATCCCTTGCTAAGCACCCCCATGCAGCGCTGTTGGGGACGGCTCCCGCTTGCCACAGGGGCCTCTTTGAGCACGGAGGACCTGCACCCCCAGGAGGGGTGACATGGGGGCCCAGGGCACACAGGGCAACACCTCTCTGGCCACCCCAGGCTCACGGCCACCTGCCCGGCCTCGGGGACTGATGGACAAAGGATGCGATGTGACCTTGCGCATGACCTCTTGCTCTCGGAGGCCCTGTGCCCCCAGCTGGTGTCTGGTGAGGGAGCCTTTTCCAGTGAGGGGGGAGGGGATTGAAGAAAGTGGAAACACGCTGAACTCGTGCATACAGAAGGCCGGGGCCGGCTGTTTCCCCGTTCCCGGGGCCCAGGCTGTGGCGCTCACCCAGCGGGCGCCCAGCAGAGCAGCCCTGAAAAGGGCTGTTCACAACCAGCCCCGCTGTCGCCTAAGCTGGGGCTCCAGGACGGCAGCCTGGGAGCAGAGCTGCGCGCTGTTTGTTCTTAGAAGTCTCGGTGGACCCCAGCCCTTGGCCTCCGTCCCCCCGTGGCCACTCTGCTGTGGGGCTGGGCTGGGCAGCCCTGACCATGGTGGGACCCCAGGCCTGGCCCTGACACGTCCAGCCACGGCCCGTGTGCTCAGTGCAGGGAAGACGACGTCACACTCGATGTTCACGAGGGAGGTTGTGGTCAGGCCCGCGGCAGCCTCTGAAAGCAGCTGCTCCTCACGGGCACGTGGGGGCTCTTTGGTTGGTTTGCTCACCAGCTGCCAGACACCTGCCCGAGGGGGCTGAGCCAGCCCAGTGGACACCAGGCCACTGCCTCGTCTGTCTTCCAGCCCGGGCAGGACATGCGTCCCCAGTGTGGTGCCTGGCAGGACCTCGGATCTGGCTCTTCTGTGGGCAAGGCAGGGGAACCAGCGCAAACAGCAGCAGGGAAGTCTCTCGGGGCAGCCCGGGTCTGGGTGTTTGCTTGGCCTCCGCTTGGGTGGAGACTTGCAGTTCAGCGACTGTCTGTCGGCAAACGCTCCTCAGCGCGCATAGCTGGGGAGTGGCCGTCCACCCCCCTCCGTCACCTGCTGAGTGGCCTGGGCCTCACACTTCCTCGTTAACAAAACAGAGCTGAGGGCCCAGCCATGGCGGCAGCACCGGCGCCACGACTGTGTAGCCAGGCACGTAGTAGGTCAGGCACATAGTAGGTGCTCAGTGCTACAGCGGAAAATCAATTTCCCTTGCCATCCTTTGTTCAGCCCCAGAAGATAACAGAAGTAGAATATAGCTACTAGACTGATCGACTGATAATTATAAACAATTACAAAGAACAAAGGGAGGAAAATCTTTACTCCGTAATCCATATAGACCCGCTGCGATTAAAGCTGCTGTTTTGACTGGAAAACTAAGAAAACATGATGAGAAAATTGCAGAGACATTTGAGCAGCTACCTTCTATGCATGTACATTCATTAAAGGAATTTTAAAATATAAAATATTAGGGCTGCTTTCAAAATACATAAAAGTAAGGAGATTAAAATGAGTCTAAACACTGCAAGGCTCGATCTGGCGGGGCTGGGCCTCCCGGAACCCGTGGGCGTGGCAGGCACCAGCCAGGCCGGGCCCCGAGCGCAGACTGACTGAAGTCAGAGGAGCTGGGCTGGATGATGTGGCGGGGGCCAAGTTGGCAGGACCGCGCAGCCACAGTTTGTTCAGCGCAGTTGGGTCTGAGGGCAAAGCTGAGTCTCGGGCCTGAGACAGTATTAGCAAAAGTGATCGCAGTTGCCTCTCGGAGGCTCTGCTTCTGGAACGAGGGGGACACCTTCCATGCCTTTTCTCCCCTCCTCCTCAGCCCAGCAATGTGGACACTGTTGAGGCTGCAGAGGTGGCGGGACTTGCCTGAGAGCACAACTAAGCCCGGCCTGCCGGGCCGCCTGCACCTGCCGCGCCTCTCAACAGGGGCGCCTGGAGGGTCTGCAGGGCTGTCGTGTCGCGTGGGGTCTCACCGTGGCCGTGACTACAGCCTGGCACAGGCCGGTTCTGCTGCTAGAAGAGGGTGCAGGGACCCAGCAGAGAGAAGTCTGCGCCTGCTCGGTGCGGCTCACGCGTGTGCTCCTGCACACCTGTGCGTGCATGCACGGGCCGGGCGGGCGGCTCACTCTCCGGCGCTCACCTCTGCGCGCTCGATTTTGCACCACTTTGTTACCTAGTCAAAAAAAAAAAAGGATGAACTGAAATCATTTAATTCTAAAGAGTGGCGATAAGGAGATGGAGGAGGAAATAGCTTTTGCTTCCTTTTCCTTAACTTTCAGGAAAACGGAGCTGCCTTTTTTAAAAAACATGGACCTTTTTTCTTTGGTATTTTCATAACTGACTCTTTCCAGGAGGAAACCTGTCAGGGAAGCTCAGAATTACCCGTAAAATTTAAGTGGAAATGCGTTTCCAGTGGTGCCATAAAGGCGGGAAAGTGGCCTGCGGCGTGTGCCCTCTTGGCACCGTCCTGCCTGGAGCCCGAGGCTGGGGCAGCCAGAGCTGCTGGAAGCCCCAGGCCCTAACAGCCTGGGCTCCTGCGTCCTCCTCCCAGGACGGCTGAAAATCCTTTCTCCAGAAAGTTCTGACAGTGCCCGATTGCCAGCCTGCCCAGAAAACCACCGGTGACTTCAGAGAGGAGGGGGGCGGATCCTTTAAGGCCGGGCGCTGAACTTGCACGCTCCCCCCCGACGGGCCCCTCACTTCACAGCCCTGATGCCCGGTGGGCCCTGCCTCGACCCTGGCTGGCCTGACATACTTCCAAGGAGAGCCCCCCGGGACGCCCGCACCCACACCAGCGTCCCAAGGTGAATGGCTGCCCACACCTGTTGATCAGCCACCTCGTCCCCTCCCCTCACCGCCTCCAGAGACCACCGTTCCGGACTTTGATTCTGAGGGTGACGAGTTTAGACTCCTTGCAAAGTGGAAACATAAACCACTGCCCCTTCTGTCTCGCTTTTTTCACTGAGCAGCCGTCTGTGTTCACTTATGTCAGAATGTCCTTTTTTAAATTCATTTTACACAAGAACCGGGGTACATGCCCGATGCGCAGGAGGGTGAGAGGATTCACCAGAGACAGAGCGGGGAGCAGAACAGGCAGACTGACGAAATACACTGCTGAGGGGAGCAGCGGGTGAGACAGGAGAGGTCTGCTGCGCCATGTGGGACCCTCGCTGGCTGGCTGGGATCGAACTGGCGCTGCAGAGGCTGCGGACAGCTTCACAGCGCGGCGCTCACCCGCCTGCGCCACCAGGGGAGGCCCAGAATTTCCTTCCTTAAGGCTGAGTAGTGCTCCACTGTGTGGCTACACCAGATCTTTATCCAACCAACCTGGGCATGGAGGCTTTCCCCATGTCTCGGCTGCTGGGGTCAGTGCTGTAGTGGACGTGGGGCGCAGAGGCCTCGTCCACCTGGTTCCGGTTCTTGGGATTGCCGGGCCGGATGGTCACTCTGTTTTCAATTCGAGGCGCTCCCATTCTGCTCTTCATAGCAGCTGCACCCTCTGCATCCCACCCGCCAGGGTTCCAGTTCTCCATCCTCGCCAACATCCCCTGGTGGGGAACCTGGCATTTTTGGCTCTGAACTGCATTTCCTGGCTTGAAAATGGACGCAGGACGGCAATAGACATTTCTCCAAAGAAAACATGCAAGTGGCCAACTGCTACATAAAAACGTTAAGACAGATTCACCTGCAAACCCAGCACTTCCGCGGGCCCGGGACTCCCCACTCTGGGCGCCTTCAGCTGCACCCCGGCCTGCGGTCCAGCCGCCTTTCGCCCAGTCACGCGGCCAGACGGGGCTGAAGCCTCCGCATCAAGCTGGGTCGTCTTCAGCTGTCCCCGGCTCGGCCTCCGCTGCTGCTGGCGCTGCTCCCCCACGCCGTGGCCACGCCTGGCCCGCCCCGTGCCCGGCCAGGGCCCGGCCGGCAGGACACCACCTCAGCTTTCCTCGGTGTTGTATCAGAGACGCGTTGCGTGCCAGTGGGATGTTCATGGCCGGCGCCGTTCCTTATTTTTCTTTCCACCGGCTTCATCTCACCGTGGAGAGACCATGGCTGTTTCACTCCCACGTCTTGTCGCGCTGCTTCCCGTGCACACTCGGCGTGGGGAGGACACAGGACACTCCGACCCCGGGGACCCGTGAACGTGTCCCCGTCTGTGGAAAAGGGGACTCGGCAGGGGTGACAGAGGCATCTTGAGCGGGGAGGGTATTCAGGGGACCTGTGTCATCCCAAGGGGCCAGGTCAGAGGCGTGGGAGACGGACCCGCAGCCCCGGGGTGGAGGTGGCCAGGAAGGGGAGGGGGATGCCTCCCTTCTAGCCTTCCGGGGAACCCTTCCTGCCAGCCGGGGGCCGTGCCATCCGTCCACACGAGGCGCTGTCCTATCGCCCCCCGAGGCTGCGGTCACCAGCCTGCGCTCCACAGGGGTCATTAGAGTGAACCTGACCGTGGACTCCCTGCGGAGAGCCCTCGGGCGGGCACCACCCACGGGCCTGCCCCGGCCTCCAGACCTGCCCTCGGCCCCTGCTCCCGCTTCCTTTAGGCGGTCCCTGCCCTCCTTGCCGCCCAGCCCGTGTGGGTGCTCGAGGAGAAGTTCCCTTGACAAGTGCGCACGACCCTCGGGGCTCCCGGCAGTGCCTGGCGCTCACCCCTGGTCACACGTCCAGTCAGGAGATGTTTTACAGTCGCGTCAGGAAAGCCCTGGGCCGGGCCTGACGCGGTTTCCGTTTCTGGCCCCTTCACGGGGCTGGGTGCGCGTCCCGAGTATGGGACATGGTGTCCATCCGAGTTACTCTCTTGGGCCAAGCCCCACAAGAGATGCCTGTCCTGACACGTCTTTTAGGACCCAAAAGCTCGCTCTTTGGCTTTGAAACATGCCTGTCCTGGAAGAGCAAGGAGAATGGGGGGAATAAAGCCCCGGCTCGTGCGCTCAGTCCTCACTTAGCAGGTTCTGGAAACTAACATTAAGCAAAACGACGCACAAGCAAAGTGGGCCCTTGAATGCAGCTGGTCAAGGTCGGCCGGGGTCGTTGCTGCGCATCGATGTGACACCAGAGGCCTTGGCCAGGAGCTGCCCTGGCGCCTCCAGAACGGGCGCCCACAAACTAGCTGGGACGCGCAGCTGTGTGGGTGCTTCTGAGAGAAAACTGACCTGGCAAGAGGGGCTTCTTCACGTGACCGGGGACAGCAGTGCCCACGGCTGCCGGTGCCCTGGCTGGCTGCCCAGCGGAGGCACCCCCACTGAGAGCCCCACACTAACCAGAATCCCCCCGCTCTGTCTTTCAGCGACGTCACCCCCCCTGGAGACTCGGTGAACAAGAACAGCCGGCCCAAAGCGGCGTCGCGCTTCCCCAAGCTGTCCCGAGGTCACCCCAGGGAGACGCGCAACGTGGAGCCCCAGAGCGGCGACCTCTGACCTCGACGGACCCCAGACTCAGGCCTACGTGCCGCGCCGGCCCTGCACCCCAGCCGCTCTGCGTCCAACCTGGCCATGGCCGCGGTCCTTCACCATTGGAGGGACCACCACGTCCACCCGGGGCGCCCCAGAGACACCCTGATTAAACTGGTCAGTCTCAGAGCAGGCGGCTGGCGCAGGACGAACGGGGACGCGCCTCTCCGGGGCTGCCCACCCCCTCCTCCCGCCCCGGGGCCAGCGGGGGGCGCGGGCCGAGATGCAGGACGCTGCTCCTTCACGCGCCAGAGGGCTCGCTCAGAAACCACCTCTTGACTCGCCCATGGGGAATTAGCAAGGGAGACCCTCTTTTCCCTGTTTGTAATATAATTGCCTGCTACACCTGGACACGAGGGGCTCGGAGGACTTGTTCCTTTCCACTTACTCTCCTGCGGGGGTCCTGAGACACCCCAGCTGCAGCCACCGTGGCCGGCGGTAGCTCCTGGACGTCACTGCCCAGGGCAACATTCCAGGGCGACACTGAGCTGTGGTTTTGGAGACGCGCCCCGGCTTCCTGGCCTGGCTCCCGGAGGACTTGGCCCCGCCTGAGGTCACCTAGGCCACCGGGCACCTGGTCCGGCCTGGTGGGCCCCCGCTGTGAACAGCGACCCCATGCTGGGATCCCCGGGCTGCTCAGAGTTGGTGGCCTGGCACTCCCAAGCCAAGAGGCCGCAGGGCCGAGAGACAGACAGTGGGCACCACTTCGGAAGTTCCCACAGGGGCGCTCTGTGAACATGGGCACACGGCCCACTGCACAGATCAAGCTCACCCCTAAGGACAGGTTCGGGGTGCAGCCTCCGCCTGCCCACAGGCGCTCATCGGGAGCAGGCCGTGTGCCCTGTCCCAGCAGAGTCCTCCGCCCCTGCCTCTCCGAGCAGCCCTGGGTGGGCCGGACAGGCGAGGACGCGCGCCCAACCCCCCGGCACTGGCAGTTCGCCTCCGGGATGGAGCCGTCAGCCAGCCTCACCCTCTGGAATCATGGAGTGAGCCCAGCCGGGTCAGGAGCATCTGCAGCTGCGAGGACAGCTACGAGTTTGCATTTTCTGGGGCCACACTGAGAAACTAGCTAGGAGGTCGTGAAATAGATGACGGAAGAGCAAGCAGCCCCGAGGGAGACAGATGTGGGGTGTCTCAGGTGAACGCGGGTGAGCGGTGCCGGCGCAAGGCCGCTGTGTCGCCTGGGAAGCAGCTGAGCACGGCCTGGCAGGGGGTGGCTGCTGTCCACAGGAGTCAGAGATGTTCTAGAAAGGGTATGGGGTCTCCTCCTAGTTGGCCCCAGTGTCTGTTACAACCGCACCCCGCTTGGATCCCAGCCCTGGGCGGCGGCTGTGGCTCTCTACTCCGAACACAGCCCCGCTGGCCTCGCTGGGTCTCCGCCCATCAGGCGTGGAGTTGGTCTCCCAGGCCGCAGGCCGCCGCCCCCAGAGGAAGAAGAGAACGCCCAGGCCAGCGAGCTGGAGAGGGGGACAGTGCACCCCGAGGACAGGCCGGGTCTGCCTTCGAGGCCACGTGTCCATAGTGGGGACCACGGAGCCTGCTGTGGCTCCAGACTGTCAGGCTCCAGACTGTGCCTCGAAAGGACGCGTCCCCTCTGAGCAGTGCCCAGGGCCTGAGGAACACTCCTGGGAGGGAGCCAGCCCCTCCGCGGCCCTGTCTGGCGGGGGCTGCTGGAGCAAGAGCAGCAGAGAGGGCAGCGTCCCTGCTTCCCCCACCGCCCCCCAGAGGAAGCCAAACTCAGGAAGAACGGAACTGGGCATAGCTGTCTCGCTTTAAAAGAGAAAACCAAAGGGGGCCCCGAGGATGGTGGGCACCCTGCCGGGAAGCTGCTCCCGACCCAGGACTGAGCTCCTCGGGCAGCTGGCGTCCCACCTGGCACAGCACCTGCAGCACCCAGGGCTCCCGGGACCAGCGAGCCAGCACGTTCCTCCATCCGGGCCCGGGGCAGCGGCTTTCAGGGAAGAAGCAAGTCTGCCCCAGGCTGCTGCCGGTACCACCCGCTGGCGGGCACTCCAGGGGCATCCTGCTTCCGAAGGGATGGCCTGACTGGGCTGTGAAGACTCTTGCAAGACTTGGCAAGAAGGAGGGCGCAGGCAGGTGATGGGTGCGGCTGGGGGCTCCGAGCTCATTCTTGTGGGCTCTGTGGCCACCGCTGAAATGTCACCACGGTGGTTGGTCACGTGCTGTGCCCTTAACATAGAGGCCACAAGGCTGGCTACAGCCGGGCTCTGACAACGCAGCGGGCACCGATGGCGCTGCCCCCGGCCCCAGCGGCGCTGCTTCCGCGGAAGTTCATCTCCCACCCCAGAGCCAGGGCTCAGTCGTGGCTCCCCTTCTCGGGTCTGCACGGCACAGTCCGCCCGCCCGAGCACCAGGGCACGGGTCTCAGGCCCTGCCTCTCCCCGTCACGCTGGTCTTTGAGCAGCCGGAGGATCTGCCAAGGACGCCCCAACGCCCCCTAGTAACAGACCCGGCCAGGAGGCGGCCCGGGAGGGCACGTTCGGGCCCCAAAGCCAGTCAGGACGTCCTGGTGTTTGGCTAATGCAGGGGCCCCGCTAGGCCTCCCCACCCGGCCTGCAGGCTGTGGCTCGGCCGTCGGGGGGCGCCGTGGCCGGGGGGCCTGCTTCCCAGCAAGGTCTTCAGCAAAGGATCATTTTTCAAAATATTGTGCGTTGTTTCATTAAAGCTCACATTAAATATTTGGCTTCTGTGCTCGCGCCGCACAGTTGTCGCGCTGTATATTTTATCTCCCGGGTCTGTGCCAAAACCTTCCTTTTCATGTTTCTGTAACACGCAGTCGTGATTCGGTTTCTAAAATAAACCTTCAGCTACTGGATCGATAGGAGGGGTGCGCTGGGCTCCCCCCCTCCCAGGGGACCCGTCTGTGCGGCCCCCCGTCGGGCTCGCGCCCCGCCCCGCGCCTGCCCCTGGCCTCGCAGCCCGCCCGTGGGCCCCGCCCGCCCGAGCCGTCTCCGGGAGGAGAAACCCAGTTTCCCTAGAAAGTGGCCACGCCGGCCACGCAGACATTCCACTGGGGCGCTGCGGCGGCCCCGAGGCCCAGGGCGCGGGCGCGAGTGGTTCCCGCCACGGAGCCACGGCTGCCCGCCCGGTGCCGCCCGCCAGGCCCACCAGGCCCGCCTCCCGCCCGCGCCAGCCGCCCGGTCCTGGGGGCCGCCCGCGGGGCCGGGCGTGCAGGGGGACGGGGCAGGCGGACAGCACGTCCTCACCCGAGCTGCTCCCTCTGCCCTGCAGGGAGCCCCCAAAACAGACATCTCCGGGGGGAGCGCGGGCTTCTTCCTCGCCAGGACTCGTCCTCAAATGTCTTTACCTCCGCGGCAGCCTTCGTGCTGCCCGCCCCGGCACAGCCTCCGCCGAGCGCCCGGGCCTGCCTGGCAGGAGCCGTGGGGCCTCGGCTGGGGAGGGGTCTGGGGCCTGCCCGCGCCCACCCGGGGGGCCCGTCCACTCCGACCGTCAGGGAGGCCCGAGCCCGCGGCTCCCTGCGAACACGGACTCCTCTCGGCGGCCTCTTCCTGCTGCGGGTTTACACGACAGACTTTTTAAAGAAATGTGTTTAATTTTCTAAACTCTTGTATTAAAATTTTCTTTTGGAATAAACTGTGGTCATTTTGTTACGATTTGGTGGACCGACACCTCTTTACGCTGACAATAAAGGCGGTGACGTTTTGTAAAGCCGAGGCTCGTGCTGTTTGTCCCAGGGGCTCCTCGGGACCCCGGGAGGCGCGACCGGGCGCCTCCCAGAGACGCTCCCCGGGCCTGTCAGCCCCTGCTCCGCGGGCCGCCCGCGCAGGGGGCTTTCATCAGACCTGCTTTTTATTTGAATCAAAGTAGAACAAAACCCCACTTGGCGTCAACCATGAGTTGGACGAGAGCCAGATTCTCCAGGGGGGTCAGGACCCCCCCGGGCGCCCAGTCGCTCCTCCCTGTAAGAAACGCGCTGTGGCCCCGACTCGCCGGCCGGGTGCGCACCGTGGGCAGGAGAGCCTGGCCACCTTGCTGATGGGCGGAATGGGATTTTTATAAAAGTTCCCCACCCGGAGGGGCGCAGGCCGCAGTCAGAGCTGCGAGGGGCGAGCGGGACGCCAGGGGAGGGGCAGAGGCACCGGGATCTTCCACGCGGTCTCCGCCAGGGCGCCCCGGCCCTGCTGACATTTGGGGCCGGGACAATGGGTGTTGAGGGGTCTCCAGCGCCCTGGACTGTACCCCCTGGATGGGGGCCACCCTTTCATTTGTGACCAGCAGAAACGTCTGCAGACACGGCAGGAGGCCCTCGGGCGGGTGGTCCTCAGCGGAGAACCCGGGCCGCGCCGAGGGGCCGCTGGACGGAGGGACCTTTCGGCCGAGACCCGAGAGGGAGAAAGCGAGGCTGTCTCCCCCTTACACGGCCCCAACTGATGCACGTTGGCTGGAAGAGACTCACTGCTCAGCCAGACGTTTGCTATTTCAGGCCTAATCACGGTGACTGGGGAGGAGAGAGCGGGCCTCGAAGGCCAGCCCAGGCATGCGGGCCGTCGCCAGGCCCCGCAAGCTACGCCCAAGGCCGCGCGGTGCGGTGTCCTTGCTGGGCCGATCAGACCAGAGGGCCGAGGCTGGGTTTTGAGGGTACCGCACCCTGCTCAGCTGCGTGGACGCCCCCAGGCCTCCCCGGTGCTGTGCCCTCTTCTGTGTCTGAACAGATCAAAACCTGAGCGCAGACAGACAGCTGCTGCTCACCCGCACAGGCGGCACCGGCGCGGCCTGGGGGCTGTTTCCACAGGCTGGATCCTCTGGCCTCGCTCTCCTGCGGCCCAGTCTCCCTCCCCTCCTCGGACACCTCCAGCTTCCAGCCCGCGCTGGACGTCCTTAGTACCCCACTCAATAAAGGGGAACCACGAAAACGATCAGGAAATAGAGGACAACACAATAGGCCAACTAGGTCGGCAGACACGGGGTCCTGCGCGCCCGTGTGTGCAGGGCCAGGCCACAATTAGTCTCCACAGACTTAGAATCACACAAAGTGCCTCCTCCGGCCATAGCGGCACAGAGCTGGAAGTCAGCCACAGAAGGGAAACTGGAACATTCACAAAATCGTGGACATTAAGAAACATTTTTAAATAACCAATGGAACGCGTAGAAATTGCAAGGGAAATTAGGAAACACTTCAAGACGAATGTGAAGGACATATCGAAACTCATGGGTCTCAGGAGAAGTGGCGCTAGAGGGGACTTCACAGCTCTCCGTGCTGACCTTGAAAATCTGGCTAGAGCTGAAGCGAACAACCTACCTTTATAACTCACAGAATTAGAAAAAAGACAAAGGGAACCCAAAGTTTCTAGAAGAAAATAATAATGATGAAAGTCGAGAATAGAAAAGCAATCGATAAAATTAATAAAACCAAAAGTTGGTTCAGTTCTTTGAAAAGATCAACAAAATTAAACAATTAGCTAGATTCAAACTACTAACGTCAGAAATGAAATGAAAATGAGGAGATTGTTATTGATGCTACAGAAATAAAAAGAATTACAGCGAGTGCCAGGGAGGGTTGTGAAGCAACAAATTGCACGATCTGGATGAAATGGACAAATTCCTAGAAATGCAAGACCCGCCAAGACCGAATAGAAGAGACGGCATCTCAATAAACCTGTCACTCGTGAGGCGATTAAATCAGTCATCAAACAAATTCCCACCTGGACCCGATGGCTGCTCTGGTAAATTCTGCCCAACATTTATACAGAACTAATGCCGGTGCTCTCGAGCCGGTCTCAAACACCGAGGAGGTGGGAGTGTTTCCTAACTCATGCTTTGAAGCCAGCGTCGCTGATGGCAAAGCCAGAGACTGCGTGAAAGGAAACCACAGTCGTGGGCCTCCCTGGGGGCGCAGGGGGTTAAGCACCGCACTATGAAGCCGTCCGCAGCCACTGCAGCACGAGTTCCATCCCAGGCTGGCCAGGGAGCTGACCCACATGGCGCAACAGGATTCTCCTGTCTCCCCGCTGCTCCCCTCAGCAGTGGATTTCAGTCAGTCTGCCTGTTCTGCTCCCCACTCTGTCTCTGGTGAATCCTCTCACCCCACACCTCTGGCCTGTACCCCAGTTCTTGTGTGCATAAATAGATGAATCTTTAAAAAAAAAAAACTACAGCTCGAGATGCTTGCTGAGGACTGGGGCAACACTCCCACAAATCTCTAGCAAACGAAAGCAGCACCACACAAGAGATGAGGCACCGTCACAGAACGGGATTTCCGGCTGGAGCGCAAGGAAGACGCAACGCGCAAGAAGCGAGCAGTGACCAGAATGGAGGAAAGAGCCGCACGGGCGTCCACTTGTGCAGAGAAAGCGTCGGAGAAGCCCGTGCCCTTCCAGGATTTAAAAAAAACAAGCAGAAAAACACTCAGCAAACTGGAAATCGAAGGACTCTCCTTCCACCTACAGAAGTTCCGTGTGGAGAACTCACAGCGGACATCGGGCGGCCGCGACGACGAAGCGCTTCCTCCAAGGTCGGGGACGGGACAAGGAGCGCGAGGGGCTGGCAGGAGCCGGCAGAGGTGCCTGCTAAACGCCCACCCCAGCCGGCGTGTGCATCCAGCCACCCCGCAGCCACCGGGTTGTCCCCCACGAGGGCAAAAGCCCGAGGCTGTGAGCCACCCTATCCCCCCACGGTCACTGGGCCGCCAGCCCCAGCCAGGGGAAGCAACGCAGGGGGCGAGGTGGGGCCCGGGGAGCGTGCCCTCTTGGGGCGCCGTCCTCCCCACAGCTTCACGTGCCAACGCCAAGGCTCTCGAAGCCCCTTCCTCCTGGGCCCCTGCGGCGGCCTCACCTCTGCATGGGCGAGATGGACCCCCTGGTCGTCGGCAGCTGACCTCCAGATCCTTTACCCACCCGGGGGGCGGGCGTCCTTTGGGGACATCAGGGGTGCTGTTACACATGCTAGAGGGCACCGCACAGCCCTCCCCCCAGCAAAGGAAGGTGACAGACACCTGGCTCACCCCACCGCTCCCCAGTGGCTTTGCAGGAATGTCGCTCTCCCCGTGAGGCTCCCCCGATTCACCCCCTGTGACACTGGGAGTGACCCTTCGACGGAGCACCGCCTTCCCCAGACACCCCGCCTCATGTCTCCACGGTGGGCATCCCCCGACTCGCCAGTGTTCCTGCTCACCAGTTCCTGTCGTTCCCCCCCCCCCCCCAGCGATTGCTGCTCGCTCTCTGCATAACCCACACCCAGGGCGGGCGCGCAGTAGCCGTGGGGGGGGGGGGTGGAGGGGCAGCTGCATGGATTCCAGGCTACACGGGAGGAGACCAGGGCCAGCCTTGAACCCCGTGCCCAGCCGTTTCCTCTGCCCTCCAGGCCCGCTGTGAGGACCACCCTGCGTGGAGGGCGCGCCAGCCTCAGGCCGTGCGGACGGGGGAGCGCCCTGTCAGGGCGCGGGCGCTGCTGCTGACATTAGACTTCACTCTGGTCCAAGGCAGCGAACATTATTGTCAGTAAAACAAACTCGGGGAATAAAGGCAACGTGGAGGCCAACGCCGCCTGCCTCCAGGAAGCAGAGCCTGGCCACGCTCCCAGCTGAGCCGAGGCTGCGTGTGCCCCCGGGCGGCCCCAAGCCAGCGAGGCCGTCCCCAGCCGCCCGCTCGACTCCCGGCCGGACGGGGTTGAGTCGGCGCCACTCAAGCTTCACCACAGAAGAGAATGGCCCCTCCACAGCTGGTTGCTGGGGTCCTGGGGGAGGGGCTCCCTGAGGACGGGGGGTGGGGGGGGTGGGGGGGGTGGGCTCTGATGGCCAGGAGGGCGGTGGGGTCTGAGGGGCACCACTACGAGTCCGCCTCTCTCTGCACGGAGCTGCCCAACACTCCCCGTCACGTGGCCTTGTCTGCACATTTCTGAGCATGAGCTCGTAGCGTAGCGGATTTGTGAACCCGGAGATTGTGGAAACGTGCTCTGAGACGCGCCTCGTGTTAGAACCTTCTCCCCGAGCCTGTCAGTAGCCAGAGGAACAACCCTGGCTCTCAGCCTTGGCAAAAGACAGAAAGGCTGGAAAGCGTGTTTTTCTGGATCAGTTGTTCTTAAATAAGCACAAGACAGAGTCACCAGGAAGCAGAATCAAAATGCGGATCTCGGGGCCCGGGCCCACATATTTGATTTAAAAAACTTTCTGAAAGTGGGGACCAGCAATCCGAGTTTTAAGACAAGGTCTCCAGCGGATTCTGAAGCATGGGAGCAGAACCCCCACACCCTCCACACACATCCGCCCTCCATGCAAAGTTCCTGGAATGGACCCGCCGAGCCAGCGTCGCCCCCGACATCTAAGCACACTCTCTGGGGCAAGACGACAAGCAGCAGCTTTGCCTCCTGTGCGGAGGGGAGTCTCCGTGAGGGCCGGGCCGGCTCGCCCCGCCAGTGCGGTGGGAACCAGCTGAGAATGTTTGCAAAACTCATTCCAGATACGAGCCAGGGTTCCGCCCAATACAGATAACACACAGCCCCGATTTCTTTTTTTTAATGCGCCTTTTCCATAGTGAAGTGTTTGTTCAGATTTACATTTCCTCCCCTGGGGTTGTCTTAACGGGCCTTGGGTCGTGTGGACGCATCTCCACCCCAGCTGCGAGAGGCGACGTCTTAAAGGGCCTCCTTACCTGCTCACGGAGCCATCACGGCAAATGGCCTGCGGCCCTGGCAGCGAAAACCTTTGTCCCCAGAGAGCCATGACCCTCACGGCTGCCACCAGCAGCTCGGTAACACGAGGGGCTTGGGAAGAGCGAACAGGAGAACGGGGGGAAAGGCAGCTGGGACCCTTTCCAGCCTCTTTACCTACACGTCCTTCATCTTTTCTTCATCCCCTTCCAGAACTTTCTAAAACTGCTGAGTTTGGCCGAGTCATGGAGGGAGGCTAAGAAAACGCGTGATGGGCTGCGGCACGTTGTGAGGCCCAAGGCCCCAGTGGGTTTCGCGAGGAGGCCGCTGTGGTTCCTGAGGCCCCTGGTCTCCCTCTCTCCTCCTGGGGTGACAGGACATCTGATTTTTTCTGGATGCATGAACACCCCGAAGGGGACACTTCCCTGTCTCTGCAGGGGCGTGTGGCCGCGTGACTCAGTTCTGGCCGCAGGGTATAAGCAGCGTGAATGTGCCATTTCCTTCCGGGGCAGGCTTGCCCACCCTCCCCATCCTGCTGGGCAGAGCACGGGCGGGGGAGGGGGTTTCCAGGGTGCCACCGTGGCCATGTGGGCACAAGCCCTTTGGGCGGCAGAACAGCCGGTGGCAGCGCTCGGGGCCCCTGGCAACTTGGCAGGGCAAGGCCTTTGCTGCCTTGTTCAGCTGCTGATATCATAAGCCTTTTGTTTGCAGCTAAAATTAATGTCAGTCGCATGGATACTGACAACCCAGGGAAAATCCGGGAAAGATTCACCACATAGTGTGGGTCCGGGGCTTGTGTCTTTAAAAAAAAAAATCAGTCTTTGAAGGTCGAACACATGCTTAGCCCGGGCGGGGACGTGGAAAGTGGTCTTAAAACACCCAAAAATGCTGTCCCTGGGAACAGAGCAGTCCTATTCTTGTCGCTTGAGAAGCTTTTTGAACGGGCTAATGAATAAGATTTGATGGGTGTGGAAGTTTCAGGAACGCATAGATTCCAACAAGAAAAATCCCTTTGCACAGATTGAGGTTCTTAGAGAAGGGCAGAGACTAGCGAAGTTTAACTGAGGAGTGCAGTGTGCCAGGCAGGGGGTTAAATGTTCCGGGTGGGCCCGCCACACTGTAATCTAGCAGCCAGAGTGATGCCCATTCACCTGCATGCGCACCTTAGTCCGAAACCCTTCTCCAGCTCTCCAAAGACAGCTAATGGCCAACTGGCACCTGAGCAGATGCCCAACATCATCAGTTACCAAGAAGACGCAAGTCAAAATCTCCAGACTCCACACCTTACTCATTAGCATGGGTTTAATAAAAACGAGAGACAATAACAAGTGTTGGCAAAAGCCTGCAGAAGTAGGAGCACTGGGCACTGCTGTTGGAAGGTAAAATGGCACCATTGCTTGGACAACAGTGTGGCGAGCCCTCAGCAGGCAGCTTCCTACAAACCCAGTGTTTCTACTCCCGGGCGTGCACCCAAGGGAGCTGAAAACAAGCGCCCCCAGAAGCATGTGCATGAAGGCACGCATCAGCGTCATTCAGAATAGCCAAAAAAGCAGAAAACCCTGGAATCTTGGATGAAGGTGTAAACGTTTCTCACAAGGGAACGGCAGCTGGTCGTAGAAGGGACGCAGCCCCGGGGTTTGCTGCAGCAGGACGACCTTGGAGACATGGCACCACGTGAGACGCCAGACACCAAACGGCTGCTGTGGCTCTGTATCTGGAGTGTCCACAACAGACAATTCAGAGGAGAGAACGGGTGGGTGGGGGCTGGGGGCGATCGCCGAGGGTGTCAGGTCATGAAACTCTCCCGAAATTAGCACGGTGGACGGCGGCAGCGGCGTGACGACACCGGGGACATCGGGACACACCGCTCGGGAGGACGGGTGGTTGTGCTGTCAACTGTAGCTCACTGAAGCGGCTTTAAAACCCCCCCATGCGTTCTCGTCCGCCTGGTTCTCTACCCGTGGGCCGTTATTTAATATTTTCCTTTTCAGTCAAAAGTTATTTTAGCTGAATTATTTATTTTAAAAACCATTTTATGTTCTGCTCTAAATGAAAAGCTCACCAGCTCCCGGCTCCGGACTGCCGCGCTCTGACGTGCCGGCCGGGTCCGCCTCCCACATCACGCACCTCGGCGCAGCCAGGGCTTCCGACGCCTCCCGACAAAGTCCGGCTTCCAGCCCTAAGTAAACGTCACCCCTGGGGGCCAGAGACGGGCTCCCTCAGCCCTGGGTCCCTCGCGCCTGGATCAGTTTAGGAGACACGCTTGGCGTCACCCACGTATCAGCAGGTGCTGTCAACCCTCCCGGGGGCCGCCCCTGTGGCTCTCAAGGCTGTCGCTGGCGCCCCCCACCCCGAGCCCTTTCCTTGAGGCTGTGCTGTCGGGGATAAGCACAGGACTCCGGGCGGGGAAGCTGTGGTCCTGGACCACCTCATCCTGCTCTAAGGGGGAGACACTCGGCGCCCCCAGCCCCAGCTCGGCACGGGGAGGATGGTCTCTGGAGGCAGCCAGTGGTCCCCCCAACACTCAGTGTCTCCACCGACCACCCCCCTAAAACGGAGCCACCCCTCCCTGCTTTCAGGGCGATTTCGAGAATTAGGTGTGAACTTCGAAAGGGGAATTCAGGGGAAAGAGCACCGCGGAGACCCTGAGTGCGGCCAACCTTCCGCCATCGCCCTGGCCATGTGACCAGCGGGGGCGGCGGGGCTGGGCCAGGGGCCCAGGCTGGGGCTTGTCTCCTGTCGTGCCCCTTCCGCTGGAGGCGAGTGACGTCTCAGCGAGGCAACTGCGCCGAGCGGCCTCTGGAGTGACCGGCCACGAAGCTGCACATCGTGAAACAGTCGCTTGGGTTTGGACAAGGGGACCAGAGCGGTCAGCGGAGCGCAGCGCCCGGCCTGGAGGGTCCTCTGGACCACGGCGAATGGGGTGGCCCCTGGGTCAGAGAGGACTTTCATCTTGGAAGCAGCCCGTTATTTTTCTTTCTCGGGGAGTAAATTCTATTTCTCTTTGGCTCCTGAACGCCAAGGATGTGCAAAGGAAAGGAGATTTTCTGGGAAGCAAATGGGGGAGGAGGGAGCGGGATTTCCACCTGCTCCATCTCTGTGGCCAAGTGGCCTGCAGCTTCCACCTGACTGATGGCAGGGGAAGCCCCGGTCCCCTGCTCTGGGCTGGGCTCGATCCCGCGGCCCGCCCAGCACGCCTGTGCTTCCTCAGCCAACCTCTCGGAAACATCTAGGCTGTCACGAAAGAACTTGTCCGCAGGATGGAGACCGACTCACACCTGGTCAGTAGACTTCAGGGCCTTGAGAAACGTGTGTGGCGTCCTCAGGTGGACGGTGGCTGTGATGGGAACTCTGAGGTGTGGGGTTGGGTCGGCTTCACTCCAGGGACCCATCTCAGGGGGGAGACGCTGATTCTAGCTCCTGGGGACCAACTACATGAGCCCAGAGATGCAGCTGCGTCCAGTTGCAAGACCAGAAGCCCCGGGGCCCAGCCCTGCTCCCTCCACTTCTGATCCTGCTGACGGGTGACGGGTGACGTGTGCCGGGCTCGGATTTCTATTGCCCAGATGGGGCGGTGTCCTGCCCTCCTGCCCTTCCGGGCTGAGCCTAAGCCGGAAATAAAACCGTGACACAGAACAATGCAGCCCCCCCACACCAAGCAGACCCCAGGACAAAGCAGGCACGTTCTGAAACTCACAAACGCAGTGAAAAGAGTATTTACCCCCAAATCTCTCATCAGTCCGATACCTCCCACCACATCCTAAAATACAGACGACACAGGCGATTGTAAAATGAAACCTTATAAAACCCCCAAACCATCAAAAATAGGGTTCCTGAACGGGGGGGGGCGGATATTTGATCACGTAAAACCTTACACTTTTTCAAACCAAGGGACACGAGCAAACGCAGCCAGACGACCAGCCTCGAAAGCGACAGGTCACATTTCTAGAAAGACCCACCCCCAAGCCAAGGTGAAAACAAACAACTCCCAGCAGGATGAGCTGATCACCCCAAGACAGCGTCTGGCTCCATCCGGGAGCGGAAAAGGAAAACAAACGGGACACCATCTTCGGCTCCGGAGCGGCCAAGGGGAGCGCCAGCTGCGAGGCTGCCAGAGACGAACCCCGGGGCCCGCGGGGCCGCGCTGCCGGTGGGGGTGGGGAGCAGACCAAGCCGCCTGTACCCCGCGTCCGGGGTCCGCGTGGGAGAACAACAGTGACAGGACTCTTCGTGCGCTTCCGTCACCCAGTGGACCAGTTATTTAACTCTCCAGACAGCCCTTTCTCGGCGGCGCGCCTGCTTGGAGATTCGGGCCGGGCTTTCGCGTCTTCCTGCAGAGCCTGGGTCTCCCCGGCAGGCACAGCCGCCCCCCGAGCCCCGCGGCCCGTCACAGCCAGATTGTCCCCAGTAAACGTGCCGTGGGCGCGCCCGCCCCGTGCGGCGGGGGACACGAGCATTTGCTTCCCTGTGACTTCCCCGTTCACGGGTCAGACCATCGTCGGCAACGCGCGTCCTGAGCAAAATACACTTTATGCTTCTGTCATGGGGACGCCTCGGGCTGGAGCAGGCGAATGGAAATGTGGGGGGGCCAAAAGCTAGGGGTAATTTTCCACGGTGCAGGGCGGGGGTTTGGCTCCCTGAGCCTCCCAGTTGCTGGAGGGGCCCCCGCACGTCTCCACTGCTGTCCGAGTTTGGATTAAAAAGCTCACGGGCCCACTGGCCCAGCCTCCCGGGGGGTCTCCCGCCACCCGAGTCGCGCGTCAGGCCTCAGGGCCGACTGAGTGACACTGAACAGCCCCCGGCCTGTGGCCACGTCTCCGCGCTGGGGAGCCCGTGGGGCTGCGGCACCGGACAGCGGGTTCCAGGGCCTGGGCCCGTCGGGACCCCCATCGTGGCGGTGACGGGGGTCGGCGGGGGGTTGACCCGATGCAGCGGCTCCCAGATCAATACTCAGGGACAGCCCAGGACTCACCTCCTGCGGCCCGCTCGGCCCGGCCCCCTCGTCCGTCCACATCCTTGGCTGCTCCCGCTGTGGGTCTCCCCGCGCGGCGCCTGTCCCATCCTTCACAAGGGCCGTCTCGCGTGCTCATACTCTAAGCGGCGAATAGGAGAAGAGGCCATGGTCCCTCTGTGCGACCACCTGCAGCGCCAGCCTTTCAGGGCTCTGCCCGCATCTCCCTCGCTCTGGGGCAGAGGGTGGGGGCAGGGGGTCGGCGGATGTCAAAGAACCCCCAGGGCACAGGAGCAGCAGCACCCGGGCGGTGCTGGCTTTGTGGGGTGGCCCGTGCAAGCCACCCATGCTGGATAGAGGGGTTCGTGCTCATCTTGAAATTCTGAAGAACCTAAGCAGGGGCCCTGCCATGAGGGAGCTACTGAATTCTGGGGGTGTGTCCACTCCCAGCCTGGAGGAGGAAGCTTGGGCCAGGCCAGCACGTGCCCGATCGGCCTGATGCCCAGGGGCACAGGACCTTGCAGCCTTTCTCCACTGGGGCCAAACCACCGTGGCCGGGGAAGGGCGGACCAAAGGCTGAGCTTTCTGCTCCCAGCACCTCCCTCCCCAGGCCCCGCGTCTCCCTCTGAGGCAAACGCAGCACAGCTGCAGCCCCCTCACTCGCCAGGGCCCGGGGAGCTGGTTTTGTATTTGTTCTCTTCTCCCAAAGAGGCCACAGGTCACCACCCGGACCAGTGTCTAGACGGCCGCGGGGCTGTCTGGGCGTGATCCTTTGGTTGCTAAGTAACAGCCTGGCCCTGGTTCTCCGACCACGTGAGGCATCAGCCTCACGGGGGTGGGTGGGGGGTAGCTAAGGCCCCCCCCTCAGCATTAAGCCATCAAGCCAGCAGGTCTGGGAGGGCCTAAGGATGCCCCTTCCACCAGCTCCCAGGGGCCATGTTGCCAGCGCCTACCTGCTCCTAACCCCCAACTCCGTGCAGCTGTGCCCTTGGTCCGGACCCAGCCTGGACCTCTGAGGTGCTGACCCTCGCTTGTCCACCTCCTCCAGGAAGCCTCCTCCTGGACCCCCGCCCCCGGCTGAGCTCTGGACCCCTTCTGCAGCAGCTCTAGCCCTTTTCTCCTTGTGTAGGCTAAGGAAAAAGGATCAGGCTTTTCTGCTCTCCCGCCAGTAGGGTAGGTGAGGGAACCCCGTGGTCCTGAATGCACGCCTGAGGGTGGGCACCTGCAGTGGGTGCACCTGGGCTGAGAGACTGAGTTTATAAGGCAGCATCACGGGGACGCCAGCAGAAGCAGAGAGAAGGCCAGAGAGAGCCCAGATAGAATGAGGACTTGCTGGGGGCTGGGAGGCCTGCCAGCCTCTCGGCCCCCCAGCACCCCTGCCTGCCGTGTGCCTGGTAAGTCCCAATAAAAGACCTGCAAAACCACTGAGGACCCTGACTCCTCCTTGACCCGGTCTGCTTAATCAGGAAACCTGCTCAGTGCCCCTTCCTGCCACTACACCTTGTAAGGGCAGGACTGGGCACGGGGCAGGTTTTCTATGACCCGAGCAGACGGGGTAAGGAGAAGCCAATCCTGGAGCCCTTCGTGGCTTTTCAGGCTTTTATTGGGATTTACCAGGTACACAGCTGGCAAGAGGGGCCTGCCAGCCTCCCAGCCCCAGCAAGTCTTCACTCTTCCTGAGCTCTCCGGCCTTCTCTCTGCTGCTCTCCTGCTGCTGCTGGCGTCCCCGTGACGCCGCCCTTATAAGCCCAGTCTCAGCCCAGGTGAATCCCATCAACCTAGGCCCACCCCCTGCTCCAGGTGCCCGCCCTCAGGCCTGCATTCGGGACCGCAGGGTGCCCTCCTGATGGCGGGAGGGCAGGAAAGCCTGATACCTTTTCACTTACCCTCCGCTCCTGCTCCAGCTAAGTTGTACGGTCGGCTTCTTCTCCGCTGCCCCACTAGGCCCTGAGCAACTGCCCTTTGCCCTGACCTCCCCACCCTGCGGAGGGGGAACCCCATATCCTGCCCCAATAGCCGCTGCACTCCGTTGAGTGACTATGAAGCTGCAAGGGGAGGCCTGAGTCCGGGGGGCTCGGAGCCCGACTCCTGGCTGGTCACCACCAGGGCTGCTCCCCTCTGGGCAGCTGCTTCCTAGTTAAGCCACAGCCAGCAGAGGGGACGAGGGGCTGGGGTGTCTCCTTCCCTCTCGGAGAAGTCAGAATGGGGGCTGGGGTGGTGAAAGCCCTCCCCCAGCGCTTGCCTCTACCCCCGCCCCCTCATGGTCTGCCCACAGGCAGCGCTCACAGGCGCCGGGTCCCCTCACCCCACCCGCGGGTTCACGGAGAGTCTAGTCTTGGCCCCTGGACCCTGCTGCCTCCCACCCTTCCCACCCCCTCAGGACACCCCCCTGCTCCCTGAACCCAGCCGTCAGGTATCCCTGGAGCTGAGTGACCTGCAGCAGCTCAGGCTGGGCCGACAGGGACACCCACCTGAGTCCCCTTCCCCGGGGTGTCCCAGCCCTGCCCGCGTGCCCCTGTGGGAGACAGGAGGGGGAGCACTCACCTCTCTGGCTCTCTCTGGCTTCTGGGGCTGCCTCCCCGGCCGCCCCCAGGAACTCTGGGACGGCCCCGTCGGGAGGGGCGCAGGGCTCGAGGCTGGGCGGTGGGAATGGGCTGCACCTGACCCTCCAGGCCCCCGGGGCTGGGCCAAGCCTACCCGAGCCGCACCACCTGTGTCCGCCTCTCGCGGTGCCGGCCCCAGCCCGACCCACCAAGGCCCGAGCCGCGAGGCCTGTCCTGGTGGGGGCTGGGGTGTGCGTGGTCACGGGACCCGCACACTCACGGTGCTGGGGGTCGAGTGGGCCTTCGGGCTCCTCTGCAGCACGTGGGGGGGCCCCAGGGAGGGGTTTTTCTCCCTTCAGGTTTCGCCGACTGGCCTTTCCTTCACGAGCAGGGCTGCTCTGCCCACCAGGAGCCAGGCTTGTGCCACACACCGCCCGTCTGGCTCCTGCTCGTCCTGTCTTGCCATCAGAGGCCATCAGGAAAGAGCAGGCATGAACATGCCCCCCCATGTGATCCTTTCAGTCACAGACACCAGCGCCCGTTGACACCTGAGATGTTTCCTTGCAGGATTTTCCCTCTGCCTATCTTAGCATAACTGGGAATGGGCCGGGCACAGCTTTTCTTTTGAGTAAAGCAGCGGGTGAGGCGTGATCGCCGCTGAGCGACGTGGTTGATGGTCTCACCTCAAGTCTGGCCACGTCCCGAGACCAGCCCCTTCACCAGCCACAAGACGCCTTCACCCCCAGTCACTGTTTCAAACGCAGCTTTTATTTTGGGTTCATTTTTGAGTTACAGAAAAGTTGCGAAGACAGTATAGAGATTTCGGGACACCCCCGATGCCCCCCCCATACCAGAACCCCCAAGGGCAGGGAGAGCAGGGTCAAGGTCGGCCTCGACTGGGTGACCTTGGGAAACTCGCCCAAGTCCCCTGCGCCTTCCCTCCTGTCGTGAGGAGTTAGTGATAACGCCCAAGGATCTCAATTAGATCATCCCTTGTAAGTGCTCATCAGCTACCCATTTAATTCACAAACCTTTATCAAGCACCCTAGTGCCAAGTCCTTTGCTAAGAACTGGATAATACATTTTTTTTTTTTTATGAAACCGTCTTTGCACTTCAATAATTCACAATCCAACAGGAAAATGATAACATAATATTTAATAGTGGTTTTCAAAAGCTCCCAGATTGATTATCTGATTCTGATGGGAGCTCTGTGAGGGGGTTATTATTACTCCTATTTCACAGAGGAGGAAATTAAAATCCCAAGAGGATCAGAGCCTGGCTGGGGGGGTGTTATGAGGAGGCCGAGTATCCCCTTCTGCAAGGTAAGGTGAAAGCATCAGGCTTTTCTGCCCTCCCACCATTAGGATGGATGACGGAACCCTGCGGGTCGGAATGCACGCCTGAGGGCGGCACCTGGAGCAGGGTGTGGGCCTAGGGAGATGGGATTCACCTGGGCCGAGACTGGGCTTTTTAGGGCGGCGTCACGGGGACGCCAGCAGAAGCACAAGCCGAGAGAAGCAGGTCCTGATGAAAGCACCCGCGTCATCCTGGGGACCCCAAATCCATGGATGGGCGTCCTTGTGTGATGAAGGATGGGGGGCGGGGATTGAGATGCACCAACACCAGGACAGGCCACGTGGAAACGCGCGTGTGGACAGAGGCGGCCGTCTCCAGCCCAGGCCTGGCCGCAGCCCCCAGGGGCCAGGAGAGGCCTGGGGCGAAGGGAGCCAACCCACCCGCCAACCCCTTGACCTCCCCACCCAGCTGCAGGGCCGCGGGGGACGAGCGGCTGCTGTCTTGCTGTCCGGGTTGCGGTCAGTTATGCCGGAGCGGCGGGGGCCAGGCCCATGCTACCTCGCGTGGGGGCTCTCCGAGGCGCCCGGCAGGAGTGCGGCCCTGCAGAGGCCAGAGGAAGGCAGTGGTGACCCCATTTCTGCCTGGGAGGCCTGGTAGAGCGCCTGAGCCTCCACATCCCCCTCTCCTCGCTAAGTCCATTTCTCCCACTTAATGATGCAGCTAATCCGCGATGTAGTGGACACTTGTCTGGTCCCCGTGGTCCTTGTCAAGCATCACGCCGGCTCCTCCTCCGCTGACAAGCGTGGAGACCACGGACGAGAGGGTGAGCTTCAAAGTGTTTACACCCATCCACGTGCCTTCGGCCCGAAACTAACGATGTCAGGTGTCTGCGAAGCGTCACCTTCTCTTTCTCCAGAAAGACGTGGGAGAGCCGCCTCTTCAGGAGCGGGGGGTCATTCGTGACGGCAAAGGGAGGACCCCCTTCTGTTTAATGCGTGGCTGAAAGCGGGAGACTGGAAACAACCTTCCCCCACGGGACTGCACAGGCGGGACGGGCCGGCAGCGGCCCGGGCTGGCTCGGGAAGGAAGCCACGGGTCCCCCCGCGGAGAAGGGAGGCCGGGCAGGGGCCCCCAGAACATCAGGGAGGCTGGCAGCCCCCCTCCAGCCCTTCCCAGCGCCCCTGCTGGGCCGGGGAGAAGGCCCTGGTGCTGGCCCTGCCCAGCCGCTCAGGCGGCTTTATAACTCCCCCCTCTGTTCCCCGCCCAGTCGCCCCAGCACCCCGCCTGGTCGCCCCAGCACCCCGCCCTGGGGCAGGTGTGCGGGTGTCTTTCATCTCAGCTCCTCACGCTGACGCTGACGGTGGTTTTCTTTCTCTTCTCTCTGGTCTTTCGCACGTCACCACTGCCCTGGGGCGCCGGGCACGACCTGGTTTTTCTTTCCTTCAGACTTTTATTATCGAATCAGCTTGAAACAGCCCCTTCGCGTCTCTGCCCCGAGTTTCCCACACACGAGATGAAGAATTTGCTGGGTCACAGATGGGACCGTCCCACAGAGGCGACACACACCTCCGCCCTCGCGCGACGCTCCTGCCACCCGCTGGGGTCACGGCCTTAGTCCTTGTCCTCGCGCCATCACAGGACCGTGGGCCTGAGCTTCCCAGGGGCCCCCCACGGGCACCGGGGTTCCCTCCCATCCACTCTCCAGCCGGAGCCAGAGCGACTCTGACCTGCTCTCCCAGGCCTGCCAAGGCTCGCTCTCCTGACACAGCCTCCCGGCCCCGCGCCTGGGGGCCCAGTGTCTGCCCAGCTCTCGTCCCACTCATCACCCCCTCGCTGTCTGCCCTGTGGGTAGCTCCCTGGCCGGGGATCGAACTCGCGCTGCAGAGGTTGCGGACAGCTTCATAGGTTGTGTCTTAACCCCTTGCGCCACTAGGGAGGCCCAGGAATGTAAACCTTTTTTAAGGAGCCAATCTGAGAGGCTCAACACCAGGGGCCGGGGCCGGGAGTGGAACACGGGGTGTGTGGCGATGGCTGCGTCACTGTTACTGCCCTCACAGGCGCATCCTGCACGCGGAGCTGGGCTGGCACGTGACTGCTCAACTTCGGCGCAACCAGGTGCTGCTTGGTTCCCGTTCTATTGATAAAGACACCAGCCCCAAAACGGGACCCTGCGTGCCTGAGGAGGGAGCTGCCGCGGTGGCAGAGCCAGGTCTTCCCTGGTTCCTTGCATCAGAAATGTATCTTCTTAGCTAACACGGCCTCCCCTTGAAGAGCCACTGGCTGCAGGAGGCACCTTGGTTTCAGAAATGTGAAAAAATGTGGACCTTCAGGCCCAAGCAGCTTGGCCTGCCTTTGGGCTCACACTCCAAGAGAGGACCGCAAGGAGGACTGCACTTGCTGTGGCTGCTCTCAGGACAGCCAGGGGCCACGGGACAGTGCTGGGTTGGGGAGTCTGGGAGGGCTTCCTGGAGAGGGTGAGACTAGAGCTGGGTCCAAAAAGATGACGTGTGACAGAGCTGGCGGGAAGCAGTGTTCCAGCTCAGAAATGATCCAAGCAAGGGAGGCGTGGGGGGCTGCGTGGGAGAGACCCTCCCTCCCTGCGCTCCTCACTGGCCTCGGGCCCTACTGCCCTGATCATTCGCTGCACTGAGTGGCCGTGAGCACCCCGCTTTCGGCGCCGCCACGGCTCTCTGTGGCCCCTGGTGTGCTGTGCCCTCAGCCTGGAGTCCCCGCCCCAGCCTCGTGCTCCCACCTAACGTCTTGGTCGTCTAGGTTCGTGTCCGGGCACCGTCTCTTTCGGGGTGCATCCCACACTGGACGTCCCCTTTGCGCCCGTGGTGCCATGTCGGTTAATTCAACAAGACAACTGGGCCTTCCAGCCAGGCCCTGCGCTTGAGGATTGGTTGGCGGAGCCCCCAGTGCGACAAGCTCCTGTGCCTGGAGTTGCCCCCAGTCTAGAGAGGGGTACGGCCCCACAGACAGGACCAGCTGTGGGGAGGCCCGTGTGGCAGGGCAGGGGCGCAGGTGACCGCCGGGCGAGGGCCTGTGCGGAGGCATCGTCGTCCAGGCGGGGCAGAAAGATGGCACAGAGGTTGGCCAAGGAAAGGGGATGTGTGCTTGAAGCTGGGGGGGGGGGCAACACGGGGAGCAGGGAGTGGCGCGTGTGAGACAAGTTCAGGAAATGGCGCGTCTGCATCCCCACTGGTGGCCAGCAGGCCCTGTGGAGTCTGTGACTTGGATGTTGATCACGATTCTAAAGTGGCTTGAGTGGGAACTGACGTTGTGTGGGTGCTTCCCAGGGGCAGTGGCGGCAGGGGAGGCTGCCCGAGACCTGGGGACACCGGTGTCTAAGTGGTCTCGCCAAGGCCAAGGCTGCTGGCCTTGGCACGGGCTGTGCGATCTCGCCGGTGAAGGCTGCTGGGGTGGGTGACGGCTGGCCGGAGGGAAGGCCGGGTGTGGACGGCTCCCTGACAGGAGCAAACTGCCCGGAGTCAGCAGCTGGCTCCAAGGAGGGCCAGGCCTGGGCCAGCGTCCAGTGAGATGGTGACACTATCCGCAGGGCCCGCGATCCTGCCCGACACAGGCCGAGACCCGGTGTCACAGGCCTGTGCAGAAGGACAGGGCAACTTCAGCTGAATGGCTTTTTTTTGGAAATCTGTGAAAGCTAAAAAAAAGTGTGATTTAAAGATACAATGTTCCGGTTTGATAGATTAAAAAAAAAAAAAAAAAAAGATAACCCAGAATCTTTCCAAGATGTGACGGGGTGAAATCATCTAATTTCTCCCTGAAAGCATGAGGACAAAGTCATTTTACAGCGTGGGGTCCGCACCCCCTGACTGTGCTCCCCTTCCAAGTCTAGAGCATCCACACGCCCCCCCTGGGGACACAGAGGATTTTCGCTTTATTCTAAGGGAGGAGCAAAGCTCCTTTCATGAAGAAAATGACCTTTCAAAGACGGGTGTCAACACACAGTAATGACAGGTAACTTGTAATTGTTCACATTCAGTCAATTTTATTTAGAGAGATAAAACCTAAAAGAAAAATTCCATCTGTACATATTTGTGTGTTTGAAAAGTTACTTGTGTAAAAAAAAAAATAATAAATAATAGTGGGAATAAAACTCCATTGGAGGGAAGAGAGAATTTAGCTAGTAAAATCTTTGCTGGAAAAATGCAAGAAGTCATTGTTATTCCAAGAAAAGAATATGAATATACATTTGCATATATATATATATATATAAGCTCTCCGATGGCAGAAGGCAGAATTTTATGAAGGTATAAAAAATCAATATTCCCTGTCAAATGCCATCTTGTGCATGAGCAGCCGCAACGGCCGAGGTGATCGGAACACAACCCCCTGCTGTCTGCGACAGAGCGCTTGTGGCAGAACGCGCCCTCGCTGTGCATTCCCGGATCCCCCCGCCTGCCCCGCCCGACAAGATAGTGCCACTTCATTCCATGAGTGCACAAAGCTGTCTTAAGTATTTCTTGGGAAATACATATTAAGAGTTAAGTAAATGCAAACAAGGTTTTTGCTGCCTTTTCTCAAAAGCTCCTGCCTCAGGACACAGATGAGAACATCAGACGGGACCGGGCACGCGCCGTCTTTAGTCGCCAGCATCTTCTGCACGTGCGGCAGGTACAGTGGCCCAAGAGTGGTTATTCCAGCTCAAAACTCGTAACCCTCCAGCAGGGACTGCCAGTCGCTCACAAGGTGTTAGGAAATGTTCTGCTGGCTGGCTCCGTAAAATTGGCTGGATTCCCCACTGCCCCCCTGTTCTCCAACCTGAGGAGAAACATGCCAAAGGCCTGGGGTGACTTGACTTGCTGTAGAAAGTGAACGCAGCCCGGTGAGCCTCTCCCGCCCTGTCTACAGACTCACAGGGCCTTGACACCCCGAGTGTAGGTCACTTTAAATGATCTTCCTGCAGCAGCCCTTATTGCTCCCCCCAGTTAAAATGACTAACTGGAAGGGGGAGCTTCAGGGGGGACCCTTGCTGAGCGGGCTGGGGGCAGGCCCCCCACATCCGTTTACTACCCAGGCATCTAATTCTGAAAGTCAGCCACTGCGCAGGCCGCGAAGCTGGGCTTACTAGTCACCTCATCGAATTCCTCTTCATCTCTGACGCCCGGTTGCAAAGACAAACCAAGACAAAGCAGGAGCGCAGCAAACTACCGAGACAAGAGCCTTGTTGTTTTGAAAAATTTTAATTTTCTTGGGCCGTATGACAACGAGCTGCGGGTGTCCCGATGGGCAGCGTCATCAGCTGCTTGTTTTTTGTGCCTTATGACCTCACAAATGCAATGATCTTTCTGTTTCTCAGGGTTCTGCTGCATTGCCTGAGACTCTGTCCACTGTGTGGACTCAGCGGTTCCTTTGTAACCAACCGGTCCTGAAAGTTGGTTCGGGATGACAAATCTGCTGTAAGTCGCGGTGAAATTTCCCTGGCGGGGCTGGGGGCACCTGGTTCCCAGTCGCCCAGGACAACTGTTGTGAAGGCCCGTGTGGGCGAGATTATGCAGGGCCGGGAGCTGCAGGGAAGACGCAGCAAAGCAGACGACGCACAAACAATGCTGATTTTAAACCGTCAAGGGCTGCTGCGCTGGCGAATTGAACCACAGTTGGTGCCAATTTAGATAATGCGCCATCAGAATTCCAGCCTTGTGGCTCTGAGGGCTGTGCAGCGAGGCCCACAGCAGGTCTCGAGGAGGGCAGGGCCCCTGATGGGGGAATGTGAATAAGCTCGCCCTGCGCTGTGCTGTGAGGGGGCGGCAGAGGCGGGCTTTGGGGTTTTGGTTCTGGCCTCTTGGGTGAAATTTTTATATATGGCCAATTTACGTGCAAAGGCGACTTCTCATCAGCAAGAAGGCCAGCCGAGCTGTGGCTTGTACCGACCGCCTCATCTGCAGTGACAGAAGTCTCGGGAAAATAACAGCAAATGTGGGCCACTCAGCTCTTGAATGTCAGTTCGAATGTCTCAGAGGCAGAGGTGTTGGGGGGACAGTGATCTGTTAACACCCGAGAGGGCCTTTGTTTGTCTGGCAAACATGATTTAGGGACGGAGACCCTGTCTCCACAATCGGATGTGGCTGCTGGAGGCATGATCCCATCACAGGCGGGATCGGGCTGGGATGGAGCCCAACAGCCCACATCTACCACAGACGCCAGCAAACACCCGGATTCAACGGCACCCCAAACACACCGTGCGTCGGGAGGATGTAGTCACGCACCCGGCAGAGACGTTCTCATTTCATTTATTCCTTTTCAGGTTTCCCTTCTCTCTGCTGTAAAGGGAGGGGGGCTCTACTGCGAATATAACTTAGGAGAGGTCCGGACTCTCTGGCTCATGGGAAGGCTGCAAATCCCCCGACCTGCCTGGCACGCGCCTGCGTTTCCACGAGGGGGTGGCACGCAGCGGCTGTTTCTGGCAAAATAAACACCGCAGTGGATGTGAAGCGGGCGGGAGGCGAGGGCAGTCATTTCTCCTTCAGCAGCTCCAGGAGGTCGCCTTCGAGTCCCTTCTTGCTCAGCTCGTCCAAGCTGTAGTAGCGGTGGACGATTTTGTCCGCGGTGACCACCACGACGCGGAGCCCGTGGGTGTCCCGGCCCAGCTGGCACCCGATGGCGGACGACACCACCATGTCGAGGTTCTGGTAGGTGCCCCCCGCGTTCCTGTGGTAGTGGCCCGAGAACACGGCTTTGACGCCTGCGGGGGAGGGAGAAAGACATTAGGGGGCCAAGGAGCTCCACGGGTCCCTGCGGGACAACGGCGCCCGGCTCTGTTAGATGCACAGACCAGAGGGTGCCTCTGACTCCCAGAACCTCCTCAAGCACAAGGCCAGGCAGGGCCTCCTCAGGGGCTTGCCAGGACAGCAGGCGGGAGGGAGCCGGGAGGAGGGAGAGGAAGCCGGGACTTGGGGAGAGAGAAAGTGGGGGGAGAAAACCCCTGGGGGCCTGGGGGGTCAGAAGGTGTAAGTATGTGGGGGGCTCTCTCTGAGATGCACAGCTCCCTCCAAACTTGCTGCACCATGGGGAGGAGCTGTGAAGGAGCCCAAGGGACAGAGGCGGCCAGAGCCCCCGGGCACCCACGCGGGGGGGGGGGGGGGGGGAGTGGCAGGGCGCTCCCTCTGACCACACAGTGGGGACCAGAGCGCTTTCTGCAGGAGGGACCTGGGGGACCCGGGGTCCGTGGGCCTCCGCGCATGGATGGAGGAGCTGGGGACCACAGTGCTGCGGCCCTGCCGGGCAGGGCCTGCCCACAGCCCCTGTTCGTGACGTTTCCTTGTTTCCACAGCCGTCACCTCGCCACGGCCAGTTTCAGTGAGCGCTGTGGGGCGCTGAGTAGAAGGGGCCGCCGCGCGCATCATGACAGAGCAGCCTCCCGGGCTCCCCCACCCTCCGCGCAGCCACGGGCACGGGCGACAGTAACATAAAGCAAGAGGGAAGGAAATGGCAAGGGCTGAGAATTTGCCACCTTTGCTTTTTAGTAAAATTTATGAAATGATGAGTTTGCATCATTTAACTTTCAGTAGTGTCTGTCTAGTCACCAGCTCGCAAAACTCTTAACATCCAGCCACCGGCTTTCCTGAGCAGCTGTAGCGCAGGGCTGGGGTGGGGCGAGTGCCCACTGGGGTCGAGGAAGGAAACACAGACGCAGGTTCAAGTCCTGGGATGGAGAGACCTCTTCCCAGTGTCATCCCGGGGAGCCAGGGTGGGGGGAACCCCCATCCCTGGACAGGGGGTGCATCCAGAAGAAAGTGAGGGGTCAACTGAAACAGAAAACCCTCCGACAAACTCCCCCTGAATCTCTGGCCCGCGATGAAGTCAGACTGTGCAAACCCCGCCTGCAGCAACAGGACCCTCCAGGTGCAGCCAGTGATAGAAAATCGAGCAACAGATACTCAGAGCAAATGCTCAGGTGTCCTCCGAGGCACCGTGTGAGGCCCATGGCACGTTCTCGTGTGCGTACTGAAAAGCAGCAGGTCTGCATCAAAAGGCACCAAATACATTATCAGGCACAAACAATGAGGTGCAGAGAGGTGTCATGGGATCCTGCAAACTAAACACAATGGGCCTAGAAGGGGGCCTATGCATGTGCACGGACACCCCCTCCCTGAACGGGGGGCGGGGGGGAGGTGTGGGGGCGGCGGGGAATGGCCACTAAACTGCTATGCGTGCTGGCGATTTCATGGCGAGGGAGGTGGTGGGTCGGGGGGGGGGGGGCACTCTCTGCCCTTTCTTGTTACTGTCATGTTTTCAGTGATCAGGGATTGACTTGGTGACCAGGGACAAAGCCCCAAGGTGACAGATGGGCCCGGGGAAGGATGAAGGGGGTGGAGATGCCCCCAGCAGGGCCCGAGCTGGGCACCCTGTGGGCCTAAGCCCAATCGGAGAAGTGTCAGCCGCTGTCACAGGCCGGGGGCCACAGAGGGGACGCTCCCCTAAGGCCTGCGGAGCTTGCGAGGCTGTGGGGGGGTCCCCAGGGGCCCCAGTGGGGTGATGGCTGTAGGACCCACTGGGAGGCCTCGCGGAGGGCAGAACCACTTAGCATTATTATTATTCCGTTGTATGCTAAATTATGTTCATGAGATTTGGCTCTTCATGCCTAATTCATAGTTGCATACGCTACTATTCTGGAAGGAATGTTTGGCAATTTTGAAAGTAGCTCGCATTAGCCATAATTAGCTGTGAAAAGCTCATTTATGTTTAAATTTCATGCCATGTTTATTGGCATTCTCGCAGACAGAGGTGTTCGTGGGGCATGGTCAAGTGACCCGGGCCTGCTCACTGGGCAGTGGACAGCTGGCTTCTCTGCAACACGGGGGTTCCATGCACCCCCTCCCAGGCCCCGGGGGCTCATCGTTCATAGTTAACGTTCCAAGTCACAGAAACATGGCTCATGACGCAAGCAGCCTAAAGAGGCCTGGAAACACAGGAGACGGTCAGCACCAGGGAGGTTCAGAGCCACCTCCCCTCTGGAAAAGGACATTTCCCACCCCTTACAACTGGGGGGGGGGGTTCCCTCTCCGTTACCTGACATTCTGGGGACCTGACCCAGAAATCACGCAATGGGCATGTCCCATGTTACAGAGCGACGGCGAGGTGGGGGCCGACGTCTGTCCCAGAACAGGGAGACCTGAGTGACTCCCAGCCTCTGGGTTCTGGGCTGAGGGCAAGGCTCCGGGACAGTCCTGTCTGGCCCACCGAGAACTGAAACGGGGTGGGGTGTGGCGGTGGGGGCGTGCTGTCGGGCGGGAGATGGGAGCCAGTGAGTCTCAGGAAAGGCCAGGGACTGGACGCCGGGACGCTGGTGCTCAGCCCCTGGTGCCGAACTGCACAGCTTCAGTACCTTTTACCTGATACCCGCAGGATCAGGATCCCCAGTATTTCTATTTCTCAGAGAACTCAAGAACCCAGAATCCGGGAACAACTTGGGTGGGAACCCAGAACCTCTTCTCGAACCAGAACTGGAAGAATTTGGTAGTGGCCGCTTCCGAGTTCATTTCCGAGCACCTGGGAATGTAAGGAGACCTGAATCCTGATTACACCATAGTCCTGCCTCGACTAAGGGCAAGCATGGAGGTGGGCGGGACGGGGCTGGCCTGCAGAGGAGAGCGGCGGACGCAGGGACTCTTCATCCAGGCTCTCAGCACCCTCCCCGCCGGGCCTACCTCCTAAGGACACGAATCATCTCCATGTAACAGACAGAAAACAGAGCAGAGAAGCCAAGAAACTAAGGCAAAGTCACACAGCTAAGAAACAGGCGGCCGGCATTAGACCCTGACCACTCCGACGTCAGGGCCCCAGTTCTCAACCAGCCTTGCAGACTCGGCTCCTGCTCTCCTTTGACACCGTGGCCAGGTTACTGGCCTTTGGCATTTCCTTATCTGAAAGTGGTCTCCTGCGTGGCAGGGAGGGGGGTCACAAGGTACCAGAACACAGTGGACGCTTGTCATCCCCTTCCAGGCAAGGCCAGGAGCTCACAGCCCGGGGGTGCAGAGTGGTGGCACACAGGCCTCCCTGGGCCGCCACGGGCAGGCTCCTGGCCCAGACTAGTTCCTCACGCTTCACGCCAACCGGCCACGAGGACTTGCAGGACGTTTTACCCGTCTCGGCTTTCTATTAGCTTCTGATGGAGAAGCATTGATTCCCAACCCGATGGAGGTGAGGGATGTATTAATAAATCATGGTTTCCCTGGCAGGGGATTGATTCCGGCGGTGTTTTCAAGAGTCGAGCAGAATTTCCATTCAGCCGCTCATCAGTCATCCGCGGCCGGCGTGCCGTTACGCTTCCTTAATTGAGTATTACGTATAGATTGTTTTTGAATTATGAACTGCTGGGAGGGGATGACAAGCATCTCCTTAGATCACTGCCAGGAGAAGAATTCCCAGCGCACACCGCCTCCCGTCCTCCGAGCACGGCTTCGGTGGCCTCGGCGTCCCCTACATTTCTCTGCGGCATCATGTCACAGAGATGTTATAAAAGCTATTTTTAAGCTGTCTTGATTCAAATTCCTTTCCAATCAGAGGACTGGGATGCAATCCCCTCATCATTTAATATTCCAGTACCAGAAACTCGCCTCCAATCCGCCGGCAAGTCAGGCTGCACCTGGTGCGGGTGGATATTAGAGACGGGCCTGAGGTGCGTGGCCACTGCCTCCGGCTGATTGGACGGTTTTCACTGCCGTCCTGCCTGAGCACACGCTCGGGGAAGGGCCTTGCATCTTTACACTGTCAGCTATAACGGTGAAAATTGTGTTGCAAATCATTAGTCACACTCAATTTATTCTGCCTCGGCGGTAAGGAAAAAAATGTGACTTGTAATAAAATAAAAAGGCTGGGAGCAAAATTACAGAAAGCAGGGGTACCAGACCCCCCAGGTGGGGATCCCTCAGCAGGCAGCCCCCCGGAGAGGAGCTGCGGCCCAGGGCAGCGGGGGGGGGGCGAAGCAGAGACAGACAGATGTTACTTGGTCTGGGAAATGCAGCCGTTAACAGGAATCAGGGCTAAGACCCCCCCCACCCTCACCCCCTGACTCCGTCAGGACGAGGTTCTCTGCCAAGAAGTTAGTTTTGATGCTTGGGGAGTCCAGGCTCTAAACCTGCCTGATGGGCCGGTCACTGGCCTGCATCGCTCTGAGCGCCTGAGTGCCGGCCGCGGGGGGAGGAAAGGGGCCACCTCTCCATCTTGGGGGTCTGGGGGAGGCAGGATGCTGCTGCTCTGGGGGACTGAGGCGACAAACACCTGCGGAGCTCCCTGGAGGAGGCCCACGTGGGTGGGAACACCGGGAATCCGCCTCCGGCTCCGCGGGAGTGGGGAGGCTCAAGCAGAGCCCTAAGGACGGGCTGCGGCTAGATGGACGCAAGGGCGGAGCCCAGCGACGCCTCCCCCTGCACCCCTTCCAGCTCCTGCCTGTCACCGGCCCAAACCCTCCCTCCCCCAAGCTCCCGGCACTTGAGTGCAGTGGAAAGACATTTTCACGGGTCTCCCCTTGAGACTCACGCACAGCCTAACCGACCCGGGAGACGCACTGTGAGGGCCTGTCTGGAACCGCCCCTGGCCGTGTGGCCCTGCCGCCTCCTCGGCCCTTCCCCACCCGCAGCAGGTGTGGAAGCAGCCACGGAACCTGCAGGCCAGGCCCGAGTCAGTCAAGTTGTTTTACTGGTGAAATGAATGCAAAATTCTTATTCATAAAAATGGGCGGAGGGCACCCCCTCAGGAAGGGGGGAAAGCAGAGCAACTGAAAAACATACACTTGGTGATCGAAGGCCAGTGTTGATGGTCTGGATCCTTCAGAAATTGTCTGGATCCTTCGAAAGTTCCGCGCTCCTCAGAAGTAAAGGAAACGCAGAGGGAGAGGGATTCGTACTTGGGGTCAGGGGAACGGCGGGGGCCGCCCTGACGGGACCCTAGCTCATCTGCAGGCGAGGACGCGCCTCCTGGGGTCCTGCTATTTGGCCGCCGCCCTGCTGTGCCTGGACAGGATGGGATGGCCCAGCAGTGGAAATGACCTTCCCCAAGGGCAGCTCCTGGGTGAACGCCCCGAGACTGTGCCTTTACTTGCCTGCTTTTACTTTTATTTTACCCCAGATTTCCCACATCAATTACACTCTCCTTGCACCCCCAGAACAACAGACAGAACTCAGTCTTCCTCTCGCAAGGCTCCCCGTACTGAGCCTACAAGTGGGTGGGAGAGGGAGATGAAGCCCCAACGCCGGGGCAGAGACGCTGCTGGGAGGACACCGGGGCTGGGCCCCCTGTGCAGGCCCCTGGGCTCGGGGGCAAGCGAGACACCGGTGGGGTGGTCACGCGACACCCGAGAGTCGTCCCCAACCCAGCACCGCTGCTCTCACGCTCCCGGGTCAGGAGCCGCATGGCTGGGACACAGTCCACCCTGGGCCGGGGGTGCCGCTGTCCAGTGGCCAGGCGAGGGCACACCCTGCCCCGGGAGAAGGGAGCAGCCCCTTGCAGACTCCCCTGGTTCTCTTCTCATAGGAGGCTGTGCCCAACTTTCAAATTCATGATCCCCCTTCCCGATGCCCTGGGATTTCAAAACCTTGCTGGGATGGGCGGCGGGGCGGGGGTGGGGGTGGAGCAAAGCCCACGCAGAAGACAAGATGACCCTGACGCCAGGACCGCTGACAGCACCAAGCCTAAACTGAAGCCATAAACAGGAGGAAACAACTCGGCTCCACCCAAAACCACTTTGCTCCGCCTAAACCTGTTCCCCCCCCCCCAACCCAGTTTTCCTGCCCGACCTCTCCTCACCCTATAAAAGGGACATCTCTCCCCACAACGGGCACGGCTTCACGGACCCCCACCTTGGGTCCATGAGGTCCGCCCGGGGCGTGATAAATTTCCCCTTCCTTTGAGAAACTGAGCCCGGCTCTCCTGTTCTCTGCCGCGCCGGACCTTCCAGGCTGTCTCATTAACCCCAGCACTTGCTCGCCAGAAGGGCTGTGGCCACTCAGGGCAGGGGCCCGGGAACGTGGTGCGAGCTCTGCTCTGCCACGGCCAAGCCTGCCAACCTGTCCGAGCCTCAGTTTCCCCGCCGGGAGGGAGGACTAGAGCAACCACCCCCAGGGAGGCTGCGCGGCTGGAGTGAGACCCAGGGCCACGCCCAAGGCCGCGCGGCAGGAAGCGGCGTGGGCCGCTCAGGCGGCTCAGTAATTACACTTTCCTCCAGCCCTCTCTCAGGATCTGATCAGAAGATCTTTTTTTCATTTGCGCAAATTACATCTTTTTTCGCTATTCATAATTTCCTCTTTATTTTTGAAAGAAGATGGCAAGCATGCGTGTGAGCTGGAGCGCGGGGCACACATCAAGGTTTCCATCCAGAATGGACAATTTTCCAGATTTCCATTACCCGGTTTCCATGCCCCATCTTAAACACAGCTGCCAGGACAAGAGACTCATTAAAAAGATTGTTTTGACTGACGGCATGTTCATGCATCAAATTGGAAATCTGTCCAAAAATACTCGAGGGAGGTAGACAGAGGTGGCGAGAAGCCACGGAATGGAGATATTTGGCAGAGCGCTGCCAGTTAAACTCACTGGGGGGGCAGTGGCCAGCTCAGCCCGGCCGGGAGGCCAGGACGGGGGCATGCGGCCGGGGCCCCGGGAGGACCTGGGAAAGTCAGTGTCCACTGTGGTAGCTGGGGAGAGATTCCTTAGCGAGCACGCCGCTCACCACGGTAGCATGTTTTTCCTCACGGAAGCTTCTCCTCCGCCCCAGGAAGGCCCCCCATTCCTGTGCTGAATGAACAGACTAGAGCTGCACGATCACTGACTGTTAGACAGACGGAGGAGGGCACAGAGAAGGGGGTGGGTGGGTGCACAGATGGATGGACAGATGGACGACAGATGGAAGGACGGACAGTGAAGGAAGAGAAGAAACTTGCGGCAGCTCATAAGCTGTGCTTTACCAGGTGTCCTGGAGGAGAAACGCGAATCTCCTCTTCTGTCCGTATCCTCTAAGGGAGGAGGAGCGTTCCAGAATGTTCTGATGTCACTAAAGAACGATCATGCGCCTTAGAGGAGTCCTGATGTTACTCGGAAGAGAGCAGAAGCCTGAGGTGTGTAACAGGCGTTGATTTTGAGTCCTGCCTGTTACTTAAATGCTCCTTTACCCCCCGAAACATGTGTTTCCTTGATTTTAAAAAGGGCATAGTAGATAATAATAATAATAATGGCGGCGGCGTGGGTTTCAGAGCAGATGTGTCTGACCCCAGCGCAGGCTCCCTGTCACACCTGGGGACACGCTGCTTTTCAGCACAGGTCTTTTTTTTTTTTTTTTTTTTTTTAAGATTTATTTATTTATGTATTTATTTATTTATACAAACACTGGGTACAGTCAGAAGCGCGGGAGGGTGAGAGAATTCACCAGAGCCAGAGCGGGGAGCAGAACAGGCAGAAGGACCAAAGTACACTGCTGAGGGGAGCAGCGGGCGGCAGGAGAGGTCTGCGCGCCATGCGGGACCCTCCTCCGGTGGCCGGGGAGCAGCCGGGGATCGAACCGGCGCTGCAGAGGCTGCGGGCAGCTTCGCAACCCAGCGCTCAACCACTGCGCCACCGGGGAGGCCCCTCAGCACAGGTCTTGAGACAAGGTGTGAACGGGGGCTTCTCTCTTCCTCGTTACTGAGACGAGGCCTGCTGCCGGCCAGGGCCCTCGCCCTCCTTTTTCCTCTTTGCTGAAAGGATTCTGACTCTGTGCGGGGAAATGCCCCACCCTGGGAGGTCAGGGGCCGCCCCCCCAGAGCCTGGTCCGGGCAGCCGTGACCATTCTCCTCCCACGGCCACAGGGGAAAGGGCCTGCGCCAGGTCCTGGATACAGAAGGTGGGAGGGCTGGGGGAGGGGGTTCTAGGGAAGTTTTGGTTTCTTTTCCAGAGTCCCCTTTTCTGCCTCTGGGGACTGCCTAGTCAGAAAGTGCCACCCCACGCAGGGCCGCCCCCTGGGGAAGTCAGTCCCAGGAAGGGCCACCTCTGGGGGGAGTCGAGCAGCATCTGAGCAAAATCCGGGTCTCTGAGTTAGCCTGGCAGAGAGCCGGGCCCGGGCCCAGTCTTCACGACACAGATAACAGACTCCCACACTCTGAGCTGGACCAGGCCACGGCCCAGAGGAACCAGTCACTGTCCTTTGGGGTGGATGATAATTTGGTTTTGGACATTGTGTAGGTCGGTGTTTGGGGGCTTAGAAGAGAACGAAGTTAGCTGCTCCCCGAGGACGCCCTGGGGGTGGGTGCACTGGGGGCCCAGCGTGCCCCACCGTCCCGGCATCCTCTTGTGAAATCACCTTCCCAAGCACCACGTCCTCGGAACCCCGGTGGCGCCGAGGCCCAGGGGAGGTGGCGCTCGAGACTCTGGGCCATGTCTACGCGCCAACTCAGAAGGGAGAAAACCACCGCACGGCTCAGACGCAGCCTGTGGGGTTAAAAGGCCCCAAACAGGGTCAACCTAAAAGAAAGAAAGAAAATCTTTTCCTCCTTGGAGTTGAGCTTCTCACTCCAGGCTGGAAGGAGAAGGCGTGACAGTGCTAAGTGGCACAAATTTTTGGAAAGAGTTTGTGGCGCTGTCGTTGTTATCCTTCGGTATTAAAGTATTCAGTGTCCACGGTGACGGGTCTTAGGCGCGTGGAGGGCAGGGCCAGGTCTGTCTGCTTATCAGGTGTGAGCTCAGGGAGCTGCTTGCATTCTGAAGAGGCACACTGAGCTTACGTAAGCAGGGGGGCAAGCGCCTGAATTTTGCTGCGTGGCCCACAAAGCCTAAGAGTCTATTATGTGGCCCTTTACAGAAACGGTCTGCCGGCTCCTGACCTAGACTTCTGTAGAGGGATTCTATTTATGATTCTTTTTCATTTTTTGAGAAATTTAGAAGATCCAGATGAGCACAAAATAATATAACATTTACATTCCCACCACCCACAGACTACAAATATTAACATCTTGTAAGATCCGTTTTCGGAGCTTTTAAAAAGAAAATATTATAATCGTATAATTTTATATAATTATCGCCCAAATCCCCCTCCACCGGCCCCTGCTGGCCCAGAAGCTTTAGCTTCCAGGAGTGACACCTGCCGGTCGGTGACCTTGACAAGGTCAGGCCAGCGACCCCCCTCACTCGCCACAGGGCAGGGCGCGCGGATCCCGAGGGAGAGCTCCCCGGGAAAGCAGTCTTGCCCACCATCTGCCCTGGCAACAGGAGCAGGCAAAGGACTTGCACATCATCAAATGTGACACCTGGACACGGAAACTTAAACATTAGAAACCAAAATCTCTACAGGGTCATGATGTCCCAGGCTGACGCCTCTACACTGACGTGAGTTCTCTGCTTCCTTCCAGACTTTGTTCCCCGGAACCTGAGCTTCTTGGGGGCACAGCCAGTGCCCGCTCAACTTGGTTCCCCTAGTTTCCAAATGCAGGGAACATACACGATACATGCTATGAACATAGCAATAGATAAGATACCTGCAGACTCAAGAGCTCCCCTGTCTCCACTCAATGCCCAACATCCCCAACAAAACATGGCCCGCGCTCCCACTTGGTCTGACCAAGACCGTTACAGGCATCCACCTGACAAATTTAAACCATGCAAGCATTCTTAAGATTTCTGCCTGGTTATGCAGAAGGAGTTCACGGCAGTAGTCCATATCCATGAGGAAAAGCAGAGACGACTTAAACGTCCAGTAATGGCAAAAGAGTTAAATTAACATGATATGTCAAAGTAATCCAAAATATCTGGTTTGGGGAAATTTTTTAATGCTATGAGGTAATGATGTGTATGTCAAAGGTCATCATGTATGACCTGATGATATGCTTTGAAAACGCCCCATGCCATCACCTCAGCTCTAGGAAGGAACTTCTCAGCCACACGAAACCACCGATGAATGGAAGCCTTATAGGCCCAGTCACAATGAACCCCCCCACTGTGTAACCAGGCAGATGGCACCTTGGGGTGAAGTCGCTCATCACGCTAAAGACACAGGAGTCCCTAAAGCCTAAGAAAGTGACGTGGAGGCACTGCTGAAATCACAGGAAAAGTCATTGACAAACAAGACTCCGGCGGAATAAGCACCCCCGCCCCAGAGGGCAACGCTTGCAGTATTGCTGGATTCAGAAAAAGACCCCGAGGAAAACTGGTAAAACCTGCAAATACTTTTTTGTCTCTTACAAAAATGACGCCCATTGACACCCCCTGCCAGTGGCAAACGCAAAGTGCAGGACACTGTCAGACAAAAGTTTCAGACCAAGTCGACCCCGACACAGGTTTTGTTCGATTCATCTCTCTGGGCCTCAGTGTCCTTGCCCATGAAATCAGAAGCCTGCAGAGTGGTGGAAGCAAGTGGTGACTGTCACTGTAGGGTTAACTGTACTGTAAGTGGCTTGTGGAGTAAAGCTGGGGGAAGCTGGAGACCCTGGGCTGCACCGTGAGGCTCCCTCTGAGGCAGATTCTGAGGAGCAGTAGAAACACTTGGGGTTCACTCTGACACACCCAGGAGCGGTGTCAATACATGCGAGAAGGAAACAGATTCCACAGCATCCATGTGTCTGACACTGAATCACATCGACCCTGGGGCTGTCACCGGCACCACAGGGAGCAACCCCGGGGGGAGGTGCAGGGTCATCTCAGACCCCACAGAAGCTGAGGCCTCGCTGGCCTGCCCCATAGCGCTGCCACCCGTGATTCAGCCTCTCGGACCTGGGTTTGCTTGTGGGTGGAACGGAGAGAAGCAGCCCTCGGGGTGTGTGGGTTGTGGGGACAATGCCCCGGTGGATTGTCCACACATGAACTTTTTGTTAAGTAAAATAGGGCGAGTTCTAGCTTGTTACACAGCAATATTCTAGATTGTTGACATATTCTGTGCTGGCCTTAGCAAGGGCAAAGGCCTTAGAAATGAAGGTTCGTTCAGAAACCCTCAGAACTCCGAGGGGAAGTAAGAGAGTTTGGGTGAGCTCGGGATATTCCAGTCTCACTGAGGAATCCCGCTGCTCATTTGGGAATGACACTAATTGCTATTTTTAAAACATGACCTAAAAAAGAGAAGATACAATATTTTGACTTTATCAACTTAAGTAGACACTGCTGGTTCCCAAGCACTCGTGGCTCCTTTTTGAAATGCTGCAATGGGAGTTTTCAACAAAATCTTTAGTTTTTAGGTTAGGAGTAACCCCATGGGCCCAGCCTCTGACTGGCTGTATTGGTTCCTGGCCTCAGGGCCCAGGGCCCGACACCGGCCCAGGCTGTTTGTTGAGTGAATAAATGTTGACCTAACTTGCAAACTGCAGCACGCATTTACACGTGCCAGACTTGCAACTTGTAAATATTTACCATCAGGACTGGATTTTAACTTTAATTAGGCCAACTGTTAAGGATACCTCTGAAGTGAGAAGCATAATCCATCACTGCACACCAGCTGTAGCTTCGGTGGCTGGTCTTTGTCTGGGTTTGCAGGGAGCAGGACACAGATAGGGAATGGATGAGGAGCAAAGCTCATCTCCAGTGGAGAACTGTCGGAAGCGTAATGCAGACCAAAGCCAGGGATGATGAATTCCAAACCAGGCTGGAATTAAGGGAGGCAAACCCCCTTTAGCTGATATCCCCTAAAAACTCTTGGGGGGGGGGGTCTCAGGATGCTCAAAAGGAGATTTGAGGTTTTGTACTTGAAGGTGAAAAAAAGAATCACTAAGATGGTTCTTTAAAAACCATTTTAGGGGCCTCCCTGGTGGCTCAGGGGTTAAAGTCTCAGCACTATCAAGCTATCGCCAGCCTCTGAGGCAAGAGTTCAATCCCCTGCCAGGGAGCTGACCCACATGGCGCTGCAGACCTCTCCTGTCTCCCTGCTGCTCCCCTCAGCAGTGTGTTTCAGTTCATCTGCCTGTTCTGCTCCCCACTCTGTCTCTGGTGAATCCTCTCACCCCCGCACCTCTGGCCTGTACCCCAGCTCTTGGATGCATAAAAAAAATTAAGGGCAAAGAAAACATTTTAAATGGAGAGCATCGCAAGGCGGCCACTGTCCAGTGAGCCCGTATGCCAGATTTAGGAAACTCGGACCATGACTCGATGCATTCAAAGGCTCAGCCACCAACGGGGCACTGGTGAGGTCTATGCCCTGAAAAACAGAGTCAAAGTCTATCACTGAATTCCATAGAGAACTTCCAGCTAGTGCAGGGCTTCCTAACCTACTAGCTGAATACCCGCTTTGGTGAAACTGGAAACAATTCCTCACTCACCCAGAACAGTCCTGGCCGCCTGGAAACACTTGATCTGCCCGCGTGTCCCTGCAGTCCAGAGAGGTTTTCTGGTCTAGCTTCACTTTCTATTGTTAGTATTACAAAGAGTTGCTAATTCCTTCGTTTTCAATTCACAAAGCCAAGTCAGCAAACAGCAGGGGGATCCCCAAAACTTGGGGCCTCTCCAGCTGGAGGGTCTCACCAACCCCTCAAGCAGACCTGACCCTCTCGCCAGCGCCCAAGGTCGCAAGTGCTCTAGCCAGGGGTAGACCCTGACTGGGCACGTGTGCCTGCGGGGCTCCCGCGAGGACACCCTTCCCCAGCACCCACGTGTGCCCAGTCCAGTGCCAGGTGGGCTTTTGGCGCTTGAACCAGGACGAGGCTGTTTGCCGCTAGCAGGTCCTTTCTGTTGCTTCTCACACGAGCCCTGAGGCTGGGCAGACGCCCTCGGTGGAGAGGCTGCTCACCCCTCAGCTGGGGAGGGGGCGGCACAGGGGACGGAAGCCCCAGGCCTGTCGGACACCCGAGCCTGTTGCTCACCCTTCGGCTACACGGCCTCTGGCAGCCCACACACCCCTCCCAGGCTAGCCCCACCTGCACACGCCCCAGCCTTTACCCGATGCCCCTCTGTGGCCGGCGGAGCTCGCTGTTTATCAACACATGTGAAAAGAAACAACCATGTGTTAGATTTTAGTGACCCCGTGTCCCCTCCCTCCCCCAGACCCACATCCATCACGGGCCCCAGGGTACGTGCCTTCCCGGGCCCGGCCTCGTGGGTGAGGTGCATGTACTGCGGTGGGGTCTCGGGAGGTCCCTGCCTGGCATTTTACGGGAACACAGCCTTGCCCACATGCACCCGTGGCAGTGGCAGCTACAAAGGCAGAGTCAAGTGGTTGTCAAAGAGATCTGGGCCTGAAATCTGGCTGTTTGACCCTTTGCAGGAAGTCAGAGGACAAAGGCCAATGCACAGGTAATGAGGACATTACCTGTGGTTCGGCTGATAAGTAGACTGGGATCAAGTCTGCTTTAACTCTACTTAACTCACTTTATTTATTGAGGGGCTATGATGCAGCAGTTTTGGCCAGGGACTGGGCTTGCAGTGGTCCACAAAGCCAGGACCCCATGTCCTGGAGGTATTCTAGGATGGAACCAAGCGGTTTCCCCACCACCCAGCAGGACACTGGCGTGAGCCTGGATGTCAGATTTTTCCTAGAGAGGGAAGCCGGGAACACTTGGCCTTTTCGTTCTTTAAAACTTTGAAATTTTAAAACCAGAATCCATGGGCTGAGATGGTTCTGGGTTTTTTTTTTTTTTTTAAAGCATAAATACTAGAGAGGAAGCTATAATTCTGTGAAATCGCTCATTAATTCCGCCAGAAATCAACTTACTGGAGTTTTTCCCGGTGGCCACAATTCCCCACAACACCCTTTTAAACTATGTTGAGAGAGGGGAGACCAGGAAAGGTACCGCGAGATCAAGGAGAGCAGGGTCAGCGAAAGCGCGAGGCTTTTGTTTTTAAGGCTGGGTTTATAAATTGGAATCCTATTACCTGGGTCACACCGTAACCTGCTGCTGGAAAAGGCAGGAGGGCAGGAGACAACAGACAGATCCACCAAGATCTCATTATCCACTCGCTGTCTCTGCAACACCAACGAGGTATCAGGTGAATTAGGGGAGAAACTAATTTCTACATCCTGTGGACGCGGTGAAATCGACTATCCCGCGGCGGAGCGGAGGGAGCGGGCGGGGCGGGTGGGCGCCCATCTGCGCATCTGTCCTGCCCTGATAACTGAGTATTTGTACTGGCTATAGATGGCGCTTTTTGGAACGTACAAAGAAGATTTCTTTCTTTTTTTTTTTTATTATTGAGCTTCAAAAGGAGCTGAATGCATCCGTTTCTAGGGAAACCTGAGCTTGAGCACAGGCTCCCGGAGGCCGCATCCCAACACGCCTGCCCGGGGCCTATTGTGCGGGGCGCCCCTCTGCCTCCCCCACCTCGCCCCATTTAAAAAATTAATGCCACAATGTGAGATGATTGTTGATGTTCGCTATTAAATCATTTATTCATCCCACACAATGATTCAGAATTATTCATTAAGCTTGCTGGAAGGGAACGGGGTTTTACCTCCACGGTGGGGGGGGGGGTGCTCTTTACAAGGATATTTAATAACAACACAATTATCATAATTAGAAGCTACCCTGATATTCTGATGAGCTTTTGACATATTTTTGAGTACTGGCATTTTGGTACAAGGAGATAAATGAGACTGAGTCGTCTTAGGGAATAATGTATCGCTGAGGGAAAGCCGGAGGCAGCGTGAAATACCATCTGCATCACCACCCCCGGCTGGATCCTGGTCTTTAAGTTCATGCATTTTACAAAATGTCACTTGCACTTCTGGCTTTCCAAAATGAGTGCAAATCACACTGTTGCGACCGGGCAGTCCTCTGCAGTTGTGATCCGGGCGCACACGTCCTGCTGAAGAGCCCAAGCTTCCAGACCCGGCGGCTCAGCTTCACCTACTGGAAGCTGTGTCCCCCGGGACCCGCCTCCCCGGACCTGGCTGTGCCCGTGCTGTGTTGGCAAGGCCCCAGACAGAGGCCTGGCCAGTAACAGAAACAGGAATACACGCCGTCTGACTACGGCTGGTCAGAGCGGAGAGCGAGAGTGGCTGCGGGACGCGTGTGCCTCGCTGGACACATGATGCAAACAGAGCCCCCCGGGGCATTAGCTGTTCTCTCTGGCACTGCTCTCAGCTCCAGACCAGGATCTGGGGCGCTGAGGCCAGCAAAACACTGAGGTCCCTGGTCAACGTGATGGTTCACCTCACCACCCCAGGCCTGGCGTGAAACTTCAAAACCTTCCCCGCAAGTTTTCCTACTTCATCTCCAGAAAAGGTTGGAAAATGTCTCCCATTATGCAAGCTTTGCGTTACATGTCTCAAAAATACAGAAGGGCCCATTGTACTCTCCACAAGTAAATCTGAACATATTTAATGCTCTAAGACGAGAAGAGCGGCGTCAGGGATGACTTTCTAGATGCAAGCTCCCGCTGGGCCAGGACACCGCCCTACTGCTCCCTCCGCCACCCAATGAAGGGACGTAATTAAATTCTAGAGTTTGATGAACACACTCGGGAAGGATCTGAAAGGAGAGATTAGGACCAAAACAAGAGACACGACAGTTGTGAAAACTGGGGTCCAGCCACGTCACTGGTAACCAGGACCTGGCTCAGAAGGGGATTCGTGCAGGAGCCTGCAGGGGCTGCCAGGAGGAGAAAGGGGTGGGGGCCAGGGCTGGGCAGAGCGCCCAGAAGCTGAGCTCTCGAGAGGAAGCATGTGCGTGCACGGCAGAGGTGTGATTAGCTAAACTTTACGGCAGTTTAAGATCTGACTGGACACCCCTCTCCCTGATTCTGGAGAACTTGGTCCACCTGACAGAAAGAAAGCTGTGGGGCCCCAGGACCCACATGCAGCCCCGCCACAGCCAGCACCGAGGAAGCCTGGCTCTCACATAGCCTGTCCGCGATCCGAGATCAGCTCCGGCTTCCGGGGGGACGAGAGCCCCCTGGCATCTTCCCTTTTCCAAGGGAACACAGCACCACGCCCTGACCCCCAAGGCCTCAGGAGCCCCTACCCGCAGTCCCCGACCCCACCCTCAAGGGTGAGAGCCATCACGACTCGAGCAGCTGGTGGGCAGGAGCGGCCCTTCAGGTAGTGCTCACAATGTCCGGGGACGGCTGCTACTCCCCCCGTTCTGTTCCGCAGGTGTGGAGACCGCGGCTCAGAGGGTGCGGCAGCTGGCTCCAGGCCACGGGAGAAGCTGGGATTAGAACCCATGTCTATGCCCCATCCCCTCCCACCTCTGCTAGGCTGGAGGGGGCAGAAGGAGCCGGGAACCGCTTCTGCAGACCGCCTGTCCTCCCAGATGCCCGGGCCCGGCGGATACCTGCTCTGGCCAGCTTGTCCGCCATCTCCCTGCGGACGGCGGTGGTGAGGTTGAAGTAGTCGTCCTCCTCGTCGACGCTCTGCAGGAACAGCGGGATGTGCTGGAAGACCACGGCGTGTTGGCACTGCCGCTGCCCCGCCAGGCGCAGCTGCTGGTCCAGCCACTGGTCCTGGGCCTGCTTCAGGGCGGGGCACTGGGAGGCGTCGAACAGGAGCTGGGAGTTGAGGACGAGGAACAGGACGCCCCCGACCCAGAAGCTGAAGTAGTCGTCACCCCAGGTCTGGCAGAACTCGGCGATGGTCTCGGCCGTGGGGACGTTGCCCACGTCGTGGTTGCCGCTGACCAGGACCAGCGGGATCTCGGGGTCCACCTGCCGCAGCACTCGCTGCAGGTCCTCCGTCTGCTCCTTCCGCCAGGGCGTCCCTACAAGAGCGAGAGCGAGGGTCCCGTCCTGAAGCGTGAGGCTGTCTGCGCGGCGCTTCCCCACAAGCAGCGAGAGAATAGCCTAGAAGCCCACCTCCCTGGGCACATGGAAACTACAGAAAGGACCACATACAAAAAGCAAATCAACAGTGAGGTAGGAGCCTCTGTCGTGAGTGAAAGGACTGCCCCCCCCCCAGGATGACCTCAGGCCACCTGACCCTGGGCTGCTGACCACATGGAGTCTCCCTAATAGTTGCAAGTCCAGAAACTGAATTCTTTTCTTTATATAAAATCAAATGCAAGCAGCTCTGACTTTCCTGCCCTGTCCCGACGGCCGTCCGTGGCCACTTTTGCCCTCGCCACCTGCACTAGTCCTAGTCCTGGCCACACATCTCCCTCCCCATGCACAGGGCCTTGCAGGTGGTGGGGTCACCTCCACGGGGGACATTCAGACCTGAATGGATAGAGCTGGGCGTGCACCTGGCCAGTCCCCCTCCAGGAACAGGTGGCTTCCGTGCCGTTAGCGGGGACTGAGAGCCCAAGGGTGCCGTGGCTCGACGGTCAGTGTGCCCCCACCCCCACCGGCCCCGAGGACTGGGACAAAGAGTGGACGGGGGGTGGGGTCCTTCCTCCTTCACACACCAGCTCCCACTCTGCCTGGAATCATGTATTAGGATTTTAATAAATGGGTTTTGAAATGACCAATTCAATTCCACATCTGTTTTTTGAGCCCTTCTGTGCTAACTTATTCAACAAACATTTACTGAATGCCGACTGTGTATAAGGCACTGATTTAGTTACTGGGGCGAGCCAAATCCTTCTCTCCAAACGGGGTGGGGGGGCAGATAATTTGCCGGGTGAATCACAGATGCACGTCCACCTGCCTCAGATGTCACCGAACATCACGAGACACGCCGGGCGGGACAGGCCTCCATCCTGCCCGAGGCGCGGGGGGAAGACGCATGAGGAAAGGACGGCAGCCACAGCCCGCCCTCCCCGTGGGGGCGAAAACTCGCCTGCAGGTGGGAGTCAGACTCAAGGCTCTGTGTCACCATGAGTGACGGGAAGGCTGGGAAGGCCGAGGAGGCAGCTACGGCAGAGAGCCACACGGACAGCGCAGGAAGGAAGGGGCTCAGGGTGGGTGGTCACACATCAGGCAGGTGGGAAGGAGGAGCTGAGAGGGAAGAGACAAAACCCCTTGGGGAGCCACAGCTGCCAGGAGAGGATGGAACTAGAGAGGGGCCTGCGGGAGCCAGCAGAGGCTGGCACCCCGGTTGTGGAACACGAGGTTCCCCGTATCTCTGCTCATTCGAGCTCGTTAATGGAGGGGCTCAAGTCTCCTCGGTCAGTCTCTGCTTGCAGCCCGCTGGCCTGCATCAGCGTCCGGAAGGCCCGGCCTCGGCGACCGTGACGACCCCACTCCCCTGTCTCAGGCTCGTTTACTGGCAGCTACTTTAGTGGGTGCACAAGAGGTGAGATTCCCGTACCCCCCTGAAACTGTTTTTCTTCGTTTAATCCTAATAAAATGAATAAGGGAAAGGGGGAGAAAGCACTGGACGGCGTGAGGGAAGATGTTTAGCATACACTGAACTAAGGACCGGGGGAAGAGTAAAATCGCACCGCATTTTAGAGAGGCTGGTCACGTTCACGGACATCCAGGGCCACTGCAAGCGGGCCGACCCCCTCTGGAACCGCCCCGGCCCCTCAGAAGAAGGAATAAGCACAGTTCCCTTCTGTGTAGAGATTCTGGGGTGTCAGATGCGTGAAATGGTCTTACTCAGATTGTAATTTTATCACCTGAGTCTGGCACTGGCGGCCACGTCCCTAACTCTTCAGGCCTAGCTGGGATTTTAAATACATGAGCTGATGAAAAGTCGGCGAGTTGCACAGTTCAACTCCAAGCACAGTGCTACTCTCGGAAGCCAGAGGCAAAATCTGAAAAGACCCAGGGGAGGTGGGGCTAGAAGAATAGACATTCTTTGTCCTAAGGAGGCATTTATTCCACACACACCTGCTGTCCTACTGGGTGCTGGGTCATGGCCACGCCAGTGTGACAGATACTGTTTGCTCTCATGGAGCTCAGTCTGGCACAGTGTCCGGACAGGGACACCGGCGAGGACCATGCTCCACCTGACCCCAGGGCACAGTCAGTCACTCCAGACAACCTCTGTGACTGCGATTGGGAGCCGGAACACTCCCTTATGGTCTGTCTGTACAACGGCATACTACGCGGCCAGGCAAAGGAACGAGGCAGCCCGCCCACACCAAGGGAGAAACAAGATCACTGTGCGTGTGCAGTCTGCTGCCTTGAGAAAGCTGTAATCCACATGTGTGTACACTAGCTCTGCAGATGGTACTGCTGCTGCCTCTGGGGGAGAAAGTGGGTTAGGAGGGAATATTTTATATGTTCTTGTGTCACTTCTGAATGTTGGTCCATAAACAAAGATTTTCTGCTAAAAACATAAATAAATCATAAAAATTAAAGAGAAAAAAATGTGCAAATATGCTCAGAAATATGTCTGGGAAAGATACACAAGAAACTACTGGTTATCTCTGGGGGAAAAACCAGGGCCTGGGGTGAGGGAGACTGGCTTCCCGTGGCCTCCCCATAATAGGGTTTGATTTTTTCCCCACATGCACCTATTACCTTAAAAATTGAACACACGTATAACAGCCCACGTTAACCACACACGCATCACACTGTGGAGCGCACACATCTGCTCTGACAAGACCAGCATTAAGAGCTGGGTGAAACTGGATGCCTTTACAGGCCCAGGACCTGCACAATGTCATCTGTCATCATCTTGGGGCGTGCACCCCAGATCTGGTGAGCACCTGGCATCATGTGCACTCCCCTAGGATGGTGCACGAGAGCCTGATGGGTGCAAACTTCGGACGCCAGCCTTCTAGCCCCAAGACCTGCACAGTGTTTTCTCTCCGTAAAGAGGCTGTCTCAATGGCAGGGACTGCGGATAGATTTCAATGTAGATGCTGCTTCAGTAAGAAGTTGTGCATTTTTTTTTTTCCAACAGGAATAAGCAAAGCAATGTTCTTTGTAGCAAACAGACAAGAATGGGTGCCATTTAAAGAACCTAAGACCCCTACAGTCCCTGCTCCCTGTCGCACAAGGACTCAAACCACGCACTCGACCGCCAGCCAGCTCCCGGAAGATTTAAACAAAATAGCAGGACAGCTGAGTGAGCAGAGGACGGCCACGTGGTGGAAAGGAGGCTGACTCTTTCAGGGGGGGGCATGGGGTGGCCTTCCCAGCTCAATGCAAGTTGCAGCAAAAAGAACAACACAATCAATGCGGCCTCCAGAACACACACACTCCAAGCAGCTCTTGCGAAGCCACCGATTTCTCCAGCTGAGGCCGGAGCAGGGGAGGCAGGTGGATCGGTCTGTAATGGGCAAGAACGTTCTCTCTGGGAGGCTGCTGCCATGCTCTGTCGAGTCCTTTCGCACCTGCAGTCATCCCTACTGGCCATTTCTCGGCGGGGAGGGGCCCTCTTCACCCAGCCTCCTGTGTCTCCGCATGAAGCCCACTCGCCCTGGTCCAGGAGCCGCCTGGCAGGCTGCAGCACCTGACCAGACCAGCTTTCCCTCCACACAGGAGCCCGGACCCCTGCAGCCTGCCCCAGGCTCCCCTCTCCCCATCTGCAAGGCTTCACACCCTCAGCCTCGTCTCCCTCCGCTCACCCCCGCCTTAGACCCACGTCAGCCTTGTGGTCCTGGGCGCCTAAGTGGACCTTGGCCCAGGGGAGCTGGCCTGCCGCCTGCTCCTGAAGCAGAACGCCGCCTGTTTGCGGGGAAGGGCCCTGCCATTCTGCAAGAGCCAGAGAACACTTTGCTTTTACTAATCACCAGTGTCGCCAGCTCTGAAACAACAAGATTCGTGATAAATATCTAATTTGCAGGGATCTGTGCGACCTCAAAGGTCAAGTGGAAAAGGGGGGTGCTGCGGTGTCTCTGCCTCGGGCTCACAGAGCTTGCCACGCTCCACCTCCTGTGCAGTGAGCAGCCAGCGTCCGGCAGGGAGGGGCTCCCCAGCCGGCTCCGGCCAGGAGGACTGGTTTGGGGTGGAGGATTGGGGGCGGGGAGGGCATGTTCTCAAACTTGCAGTGACCAGCTGAGCTCTCGCAGGATTGTAAACGCAGCCTCTGTCCCTCCTGGGCGATCCTACCTGCAGGGGCAGCCCTGTCCCCCGACACCTCCTCTCATGGAGCGCCAGAGCCCATTTCTGCAGACAGGTGCAGCGTGGGCTCACTGAGCGGTCCTGACCCCAGCAGCGCAGACCCAGACCATGAGCATAAGGCTTGTGCCGGGCGGCCGGCCGGGAGGAAGGAGCCTCCTCGCCACACTCCCTGGGAACCACCATTAAAGACCATCCTCGGAGAGCAAGAACAGCTCTCACGGGCTTTCGACAACGCCCTGAGGCCTGGGTTTATGAAGTCCTGTGAGAACAGTCAATGTGTGCTGAGCACAGGGGCTTCTCAGCACTGGTGATGACACCGGGCGGGCGGTCCTGCCCGTGGTAACACGGAACGCAGGGCAGTAGATCCTCAGATCCAAATTGTCAAATCTCCCCAAAAGTAACAGGGGTAACTGGGACCGCAGGGGTCCAGACAGCAGAGCCATTCTGATGTCTGCGCTTACTTCCAACGCGGTGACGTCAATTCCCCAGAGTGTTGAGGTCCAACACTTGCCATGTTCATTGTAATTGTGCTCTTTAAAAAAAAAAAAAAAAAGATTTATTTTTATTTATTTATGCATACAAGAGCTGGGTTGCAGGCCAGAGGTGCAGGGAGGTAAGAGATTCACCAGAGACAGAGTGGGGAGCAGAACAGGCGGGTCTACTGAAATACATTGCTGAGGAGAGCAGCGGGGACGCAGGAGAGGTCTGCTGCGCCATGCGGGTAGCTCCCTGGCTGGGGATCGAACTCAGGCCGCAGTGGCTACTGAGTAATTGTGCTCTAAGAACACTGGAGTCTGGGCTTAGTGACTTGCAAAGGTTTGTGGCCTCCTAAGCTAGCCCCCTGTAGCAGCCACGGTGTTAAAAGAAAGGGGAAAGAGACTAGAATTAGGATTGTTTTGAAAATCTCTGAGGCGTGGCTGTCCCCTGGCCAGTGCTTGTGCACAAAAGTCCCTTCGTAAGTTGGCTTACGGAATGCAACTGGGGTTGGTCACAGAAACAGCAGGAGGTCTCAGGCCAGGCCAACTCTCCCGGACCTAGTGCGTCCCTGATGGACTAATTCAGCTACGAAGGGTTACCGCCGACCTTCCTTCCTCAACCAGTGGACTTTGCCAGCAAAGCATTCGCGGTTTCTGTGACTACTGCCAGGTTTTGTATCTTCCATTCAAAAATGCTCTTACCAGCTAACTTAGGAACCTAACCGCTGTTTATACCCATAGGTAACAAGCGCCATAAGGAATTTAATATACTGGTGGAGAGAAATGTATTGTGTAAAGTAATTAGTATATAAATGCATCTGATTAGAGGGTGGGTAATGGCATAATTATGTGGTTATACTTAGAAACATTACTTGTTAATTAGTCGAAGTAAAATACACTGCGCAGCGGCTTTAGGGTAACATGTCTCTGACATAATGAAGAAGCTGGAGAGAGAAAGATGAAGGGTTTACAGGTTGATTATATTCTCGAGACCTCACAGAGCGAGCGAGTTTGACCAAGTGAAGTAAACAACTCTCCTGCGTCACTCAGAAGCAGGATCTCTACGAGGAGATCAAACGCAGTGTCAGCCGCCCCAAGGGCCAGGCCCCGCGCCGGGCGCCGCTGCGTGCCCACGAGACTGTCATGGGCTAAGGTGCCCGGGCCTGGCCCGTAGGTGATTAGGGCTCCAGAGCATGGCACTGTCTCAATGCGTAAAATCACATGCTGTGGGGTGGACGGTGGACCCGGCAGGTGAAACGCGGCCGGTGAGAGGTGCGGGGGAATGGACAAAGAGGGGCGTCACCAGAGCACCAGGGCTGTTCTCCTGGGACACGGAAGGGGCGTCCAGAGTTGGGGAGCTCATACGCTGTTGTTCTGTCTGCTGGTGGGGTGACCATGCCGTGGGTAGAGCAGGTGTCTGGGGCTCCTCGCTGTCACCAGGCTGCACAGGAAGGAGGCGCTGAGGGGGCCCGGGCGGGCGTGGACATGCTGTGGGTTCTGTGGGGAAGCGTGACTTCACTCCCAATCCGGCTCTAGGAGTCTCACGTGCCTCCTGGTCCTGTTGAACCCAGACCAGGGGTGACGAGCCCCAGGGGTGAGGGGACACCTCGGACACACGCAAGGTTCAGTGCTGGGATATTATAAGGTCAAGTGCTGGGGCCTGCACACTTGAACGAGTTTTGATCAGTTGAACATTCTAGTGGTAAACTCAGAGTATGCCCACTCCAAGGGGAAAATTTAAGGGAAAGAATCCCACAAACTGTATCTTCAGTCTGTGTTCTTTTTAATAATGTGATGGCGACATGAGTCAGAGTCACAGATCCTGTTGCTGGTGACGCAGGGTGCAGAGAGCAGCGTCTGCAGCAGCCACGAGGGGCTCAGAGCAGCGAGGTCACGTTTTTCCCAGACCATTAAGCAGAAACGGCGCAGAGAAAACACAAGGGTAACTGGTGAGGCTTGGAGCACCAACAGAGGCTTCTGGTTAAAGATGGTGGAATGAACACGTACACGTATCTCTGTCCCTTTCACAAACTACAGCAAGGTCAGCGGACTCTCAAGGACAAAGTCAGCAGGAGAGGGGGAAACAGCCACAGCAACTTGGAAACCAGGAAGGGATGGGCAAGTGCTGATGGGCTGAGTGGGCCTAGTTAAATGTTCAGCCAGCAGCGGGGAGGGGGAGACGTGTCTGCCAGAGGCCCCTCACCAGAGCAGACCAGGAAAAGTGGCGGAAGCTGAACTCGGGGGCGGGGGGGTGGGTCACAGATCATGAGATACACCCCATGAAAACCACAGTGTGAGCCACCGTAGATCAGTGAAGGCCAGAGGTTCCAGGCTCCTCTGCCCGGCCTCTCGCTCAACCGCTGTCCTGCCCATCGCCAGGCCTGAGAAGGGGCAGGGCGGGGAGATGGGACAGGAAGCGGTGAACCTGCCCGCAGGGAGCGCCATCTGGAGGGACGGTGGCAGACAGGAGGGGGGCGGGGGGGGGGGCCCTTAGGTTGCTGGCGTGACAAGCACACAGGTGCTGGGGCCTGGGTGCGACGCCCCTTACGGGCCTGAGAATCTGCCCCTCCCACACCTCTCCGGAAACACTGTGGCTTTTCTTCTGTCATCTCTTGGAAAAGGGATGGGAGGAGCAGGCGAGGGCTGTGTTTAATTCGCACCAAGATCCAGGTGTCCCTTCCCTACAGGTGAATCACACAGAGGTAACTATACCGCTGAGGCACAGGGTTGTTATGGAAATTAAGTGAGTTCATCTTTGCAGATCCGAATGCCGGGCACACGGCAGACCCCATATAAATGTTAGTTATACAAAAATAAATCAAGGGACGGGAGCATGGGGTGATGGCAAAGATGCTGTGAGGAGACTCTCTGTCCAGATGTTGCGCTCACCCGCCATGCGCTGCTCCTACAGGAGATCTAGAAGGGCCTGGCCCTGGGGCCCCGCGAGAAGGGAAGTTGTATTTAGGTTAAACTGCCCAAGAGGTGGGAGAGCTGGCAGGGAGGCCACTGCGGGCCATCATTTCGGCCCCAGGGGAGGTGGCCGTGGTTCAGGCCGCCTCCTGCCTTAGAACAGCCCCCGGCACCCCAGCCCGGCGGGGCTCACTGCTCTGACGTCGGTGTCCCGACTGTCCTGGTGAACTGGGTGTGGGGTTCCCTGTGTCTGAGCTGGGTGGGGCCTTCCGAGAAGCCCCCACCCTCAGCAGCGAGCTCCGGCTTGCGGGCACAAACCCACCGTCCACAGCCAAGGAGGCGGCCGGGCCCCTTGGGGAGATGACCTCACCATGTGGACACGTCAGCTTTCGGAGCCAAAGGAGACCTGAGGCGGAGAGATTGGACACGGGGCCGCTCGGACGTCGTGCTCCTCCCACTGGCTTCACAAGCGAGACCCCAGGAAAACGGTCTGGACAGCAATAGAATGGGACCGGTGATGACAGAACGGGACCACCAGCCACACAGGCAGGCTCGCGAGCTGGACGCCCTGGCAGTGGGCACAGCCCCAGACACTCACAAGCTTTCCATAAAATCAACAGAAAAAAAAAAATCCTCCTTTACATGCTGTTTTGTGAATTGAGAAAGACCTGTCGGCGGAGGTTGTTGGGGGGTCCATGTGAGTGGATGGAGACGACCCTCGCTGCAAATGGTGAAGGGCTCCGACCCCGTGGGTATGGTTCAGGGCCTTCAGCTCAATTCAGAGCAGTTCTGGAAATGGCAGGATTATTTGCTTCCCCTCATGAGAGGGAGAAATTAGTTGGACACGATTGATCTGTTCCCATAAGCTGCCAGAGAGTCACTATCCAAAAGCCGTGTGTGTGAATTTCTACGGGACACGAGGCACCGAGAGTGGACAAGGAAGACACCTGTCAGGACGTCACATGAGGCTCGCAGCTCACCTGCAGCACCTGCCATGTCAAGTGCATCAGGTCAATCCCCTGCAGGCTCACCTCCTACCTGCGGTCAGAGCAGAGACACACAACAGATGTTCTTATAAACACATGGACAGAAAAAGACAAAGCATTTTAACTGCAGCTGTGTCTCCACGATCACAGTCCCCCTAAAGAAACACGAGTAACAGCCAGGGGTCGGAGAGCTGGCTCCTGCCTGGAACAGTTAAGAAACAGACAATCTGCGCACTGGCTCCCAAGTCACTAAACAGACCACAGCAGCCGTGGCCGGGAAACAAGGGAGCAAGTGGGGTGAGCCCTCCACTGCCCAGATTCCTCGGGGAGACTTTCCCTGTCTCCCCGAATCCCCAGGCGGGATCCAGGCATCAAGTGTTTGAAAGATGAGGTGAGAGCGCCCGACAGAGAGCTCCAGCCAGCGCCCCCTCGAGCCTTCAGTGAGAACTGGGGGTGTGGGTGAGGTGCTGGCCCAGGTTGGAGGGAAAGGATGGGGAAGAGGCCTCGGGGCCCGGACACGGCCTGAAACAATTCCTGCCCTCACGGGTCAGAGCAGAAGGCTCGGAGTGCCAGGCCTGAGAATGCTTATAGGACGGCGGGAGGACATCTGGGAGAATGTTTATAGGGCAAAATTAACTCCGAAACAGATCCTGAGTAAATGATAAGCAAGATGGGAAGGATGAACTGTTACCAAATAACGTGACGATTTCCCAGAAGGGCTCCACATATTTATAGGAAGACAGTGGTATCCAGCATCCAACAGGTGAAATTCACTATGTCTGGAATCCACCCCCAAAATTACTAGAAATGCAAAAAAAGCAGGAAAATCATACCCACTGTGGGCAGAAAACTTGAATGCTCCATGACATAGGAGCAAGCAGATGTGGTGCTGTGTCCTGGCAACTCTGCTACCGGGAAAACAAGGCAGAATCCCACTCCAGAGGTAAATGGCTGACCCCAGCTGGCTGGGGGGAAGCTCGCATGGAAGGACACACACAGGATGTGACTCCTGCGTGGAATTTAAAAGCATGTGCTTTTTTTTTTTTTTTTTTAAAAGATTTATTTATACAAGCACTGGGTACAGTCAGAAGCGTGGGAGGGTGAGAGAATTCACCAGAGCCAGAGCGGGGAGCAGAGCAGGCAGAAGGACCGAAGTACACTGCTGGGGGGAGCAGCGGGCGGCAGGAGAGGTCTGCGCGCCATGTGGGACCCTCCTCCGGTGGCCGGGGAGCAGCCGGGGATCGAACCGGCGCTGCAGAGGCCGCGGGCAGCTTTGCAACCCAGCGCTCAACTGCTGCGCCACCGGGCAGGCCCTACAAGCATGTGCTTTTAAATGAGGCCAGACCTTCATATAGTCAAAGAAGTAATGGGGCCAGACCTTCATGTGGTCAAAGATGTAATTTTTTTAAAACAGACGTCTTAATTTAGCAAAGTGTTTACCTCTCAGGGAGAAGCTGCTGCCTGTTTATCTAAAAATCCTTTTCTTCTTAACAGAACCTACTTTTTCGTGGTAGCAAAAATGATCTTTGCTAAAACTACATCTACCAGTATAACTCCAGTCTCTGGCACGGAAGTCACTGAAGCTGCCTTCTTGGAAAAAAAAAAAAAAAAAAAAAAGCCCTTTTTTTTAACCACTGGCCTTTTGTGGAGCTCAGATGTGATGGCTGCAGCTCCAGCAGCCACTTTGCAAGCAAGGGAACAAGGGCCACAGCACAAAGCTAGAAAAGCCGGAGACCCAGGAATGCTCACCCCAAAATGCTCATTACCTGAAGGGAGAACGTACACGCGCCCTAAGGCCTACCTGAGCCTGGCAGACAGGCAGCTCAGCAGCGCTGCCAACGGCTTATTTCATAGGCCGGCGGGTAGATTGATGCATTTCAGTTTTTCTGCTTTTCTCAAAACAGTGAACACTTTTATGAGATGTGGCCTAATCCCACTCCTCAGTAAGATTTTGAAAACACAATAATAAACATACGAGGAGAGCCTAGGACGAGGAAATGCCATGACACTGAGTCAGAAGCGCAAAGAAAGCTTCCGGGAGCCGCCTCGCCAGCAGCGGGGACTGCGCCTCCCTCCACTTCCACTCCTAAGATAATGAGCCGAGAAACACAACTTTGCCTTGAAGACAATGGTTTCTCCTAATAAACGCATCTAGTTTGCAATATCAACCAGCAGGAACGGAGCAGAGGTTAAAGCGTGGTTTTGAAAAGGGTCTTTCCTGAGGAAACCTATTAAGGGACCATCATGGATTGCAGCTGGGTTTTGGCGAGACGCAGCCCCAGGACCTCGGGACACCTGCGTGGCTGTTCACAGCTGACCCAGGGCCCTGACGTGCCGTGTGGGCTCGGGTGGGGCCCGCTGGATCAGACACCTCGTGTTATCTATTACTCAGCCACACAAACAGGGAAGCTTTGTTTAATCCTGACAGCTCCCACTTAATTCTCCCCAACCGCCTTCTGTTCCGCCACAGTCGTCTTCAGATAGGTAGGGATAAATCAATTTGTGTCAGTTTTGAGGAGATCAAATTTATTAAACTCTGAAAATCAGTTACTTGAGGGCTCTCCTGACAAGTAAACAAATGAATAAGCAGAGAGCGACCGTGTGCACGTAACGGTAGGAAAAATCACACGTTTCATCCTGCCTGGGCGGCAACACCAGCACCCAGCTCTCCCGCCTTTCGGATTTACAAGCTCAAGCGTGAAAGCAAAATGAAGTTTTTAAAGCAAATTCAACCTGTCCGAGCCATCACATTCAGCTGAGTGTTTACGGTTAATTTATTACCTTATACTATCAACTGCCAGAAATATTTCTTTGAGAAGCTGTTCCCCGTATTGACATATTGTTATGGACAGAATGCTCGTGTCTCCCTGTGCTGAAACCCTGACCCCCAGTGTGATGGGAGGTGTCTGTGTCGTGCACGGGACCCGTGTGCTTGTGGGAGCAGACCTGGGAGAGCCGGGGTGAGGACTCAAGGGGAAGGCAGCCACCCCGAGCCAGAGGCCTCTCGTCAGACACAGATCTGCTGGCACCTTGGTCTTGGACTTCAGCCTCCAGTGAGTGAGAAATAAATGCTTGTGTTTAATCTGTTACTGCAGCCTGAGCAGATAATATAAATGGCACCAATGAAGTGCTTTAAAAAATTACAGCAGGGAAAGGCGGAGACAGCAACGAAGGAAAACACTTCGTTCCGGTGGAAATCATAGCCTAAAATTCATGTCTGGCTGGACAGCTTTCATTTCCGCTTTGCCCAGATCTCCCCTCTGCGGGGACCAGGCCTGTTCCCTCCCCAGGTGCTCAAAGGCTCTGCAGGCAGCTGCGAAGGTTGTTGTGCTGCAGGTGTGTGCATGGGGGGGGGGGCATCAAGGACTAAAGGAAGTTGAATCTTCATACCCAGCAAGGCACAGCCTGGGGTGTCCTGGGGTGTCTCTGGAGTGCACGTCCATACCGGGCCTGGCGTTGCTCTGCCCGGCGGTGGCAGCGCGTCGCAGAGGTCCAGGCGTGCGTCTGGTGGGAAAGCAGGTAACGCCTGCACCATCGCCTCGGCCGGCCAAGCAGTGCCATTTCTCCTGTGTCTGGGGACAGCGCCACCATTTTGAAGGGCAGAGCCTTCCCCCATCTGTGGCAGGGTCCATGGGGACCCTCATTCAGGAGGCCGCGTCCTCCTGGCCAAGGCAGGGGCGTGGGCGGGGAGAACGGGGACAGGGCGACAGCCTGATGGCAGGAATGAAGCTCCGGTGACGGAGCCTTTCCCGGGGTCCTTCCTCACAGTGACCTCCTGGGGCCTGTCGCCGCTTTCCTCTCTGGCTGCCAGTCTTCTGAGGCTCCGATGTCCCACCCCTTTGTGTGGTCGCTTGACCAGGTGGAAGAAAACAGAGGCGTTCGGTGCTCAAATGGTAGGTACCTAAGTAACGAAGAGCAGCTGGCAGGTGCACTGTGCCTGGAAGCCAGCGGGGGGCCGGCGCCTGGCCCGCCACAGTGGGAGAGGAAATGTTGGTTCTAAGTCTGGCTCTCTCTGTAGCTCGCTTGACAGGATATTTCGATCTCCACCTGAATCTCCAACTACGCAGGGAGCAGGGACCTTCCAAGACCCGCGGCCACAGTCTGTTTATGAAACGCCAGTCTCTCAGGAAGCTCTCTATTGCTGAGGGGAAGAGACCAAGAGGACAAACACAGCTTCCCTTGGCCCTGACAGTGGGCCAAATTAAAGAAGATATTAAAGCACAACAAGGAGGGGGAACTGGGCTCAGGGGAGCATCTGGTGCACAGCAAGGGCAGGGAGCACGTTCCAGGTTCAGACAACTGCAGGGAGCAGAGAGCAGATAATGGGGGTCAAACGCTCCCTGGGGGGTGTCCTTTGACAGTGAAGGGCAGCCCTTGGCGGCAGCTGATCACTGAACCTCCCCGGGAGGGCCCCGTAGAAGCATTTCAACAGAATGTGCCTTTATGCCCCTCTGGCTGGGACGTTGGGTCACTCGTGCAAGATTGAGTACTTCTGAGAAGGCGCCAATCTCTGCGATCGTTTTAACTCATCACCCCTTGCGTCATCACATGGAAATGACTAGACCCATCCAGCAGACCTGGGAGATGGTGACGTGTGGTCCAGTGAGGAGGGACATCTGACACTGGCCCCAGGGGGCCCTGCCAGGTGGTCCGCTGTGCGCGGGGAGACTGGAGAGCCTGTGTGGGGTACCGACAAGCTGAGGACACTGACAGCTACGGTTTTAAACACGAGCCTCCAACAGCAAGTCGCAAGGGCAGAGGCAGCACAGGCCCAGGCGCTGGTTTGAGAACAGTCGCGCCTCACGTGGGTGGTCACACAAACTGCCCTGGGCGGCAGCAGTGGAGATGTGTTTACTTAACAATAGTTAAATGCAGGGAGAGTCAGCCAGCCAGATAATAAATCAGACAAAAGTAAGCAATTAAAGGGTGTCTGGGGAAGCTGAGGGCACCACTTTAGCCCGTGAGCTCGGCTACACACCGGCTCCCACCGAGCTCACCGCACACACACCCCCAACGGGCTGTCTTCCCTACAGGGTGGTGAGCATCTGGAGTGGGTGAACTAGCTCCCTTCTAAAATGTTCCGTTACCGAGTGGGCGGAGCAACATGGCGGCGAGGAGACGCTGCGAGTAAGATCTCCCATTAAAAAAAGTTAATAGGGAGGAAAAGCGGCAGGTCCCAGTGAGAACTGGGACACGGAAGATAAACGGACGACTCCAGCAAACTGCCCGAAGAAGAAAGTTGCCATAAAAGAGGACGAGAAGGGAGGGAAGCGCAGAACCCTGCTCCCCTCCCCCGCCCACAAAGTCGGCACTCTCCGACAGGCAGAGACGAGGGAAACAACAAACCAAAACGGCCAACAAGAAAAACGGACGCAGCAAGCGGGACTGTGAGTGGAAAGGAACTATTTCAGCCACCACACCCCGTGAACGGGAGCTGAGGCGAACGCTGCAGGATCCGCCGCGGAGGTGAGCTCCAGGCGCCATTAAAGAGAGCCCCGCCCCCCAGGAGGAGACCAGCACCAGCACACAGCCCCGGCTGCCCGGTAAGCTTGCGCGGAAAGTGGCGCGGATCCAGACCGGATCGCAGCTGCCCAGGTCCCTGCGCCTGCGACCTAGGCTTGCGGGGAGATGGCGGAGGCCCTCCCTGAGTGAGCAGGAACAAGGCGCCCAGGCAGGGGAGCAGGATTCAAAAGGCGCCATTCCCGCGCCACTGATCTGGGCTACAGCCCGCGTCCTGGAACTGAGGGCTTTGGAACTGAGACCCGGGGCATGAAATTAGGGGCGTGGGTTCCCCACGACGGTGGGGCACAAGGCAGACACAGCACCCCAAAGCCGTTGAGGTGTACCCTACCATCCCCGCTCTGCTCCCTGTCCCACGGGGTGGAAAATCAGCTCCCCAAGGGCTCTAGGAGAGATCTCTGGAGCCACCTAGCGACTTGACCCCAGCACAGGCTACTGAAGGAGCTAGTGGCCAGCTGGGGAGTTAGCCCACACCGGGCTCCTTCCGAACAAGTAGTCTGAGCCCACAGGGAGAGCCAGCACCCACAGCCGGGGCAGACCAGGCGCGCAGAAGAGTGTGCCTGAGACCAGACGCGCAGGGAGTGTGTCCCACATCACCATTTTAGAACAGGGACATTTCTTCAGTAAAGACTACCTGCAGAAGGCTTCCTCAGGAGCCAGAGGTGAGCGGGGGAAGTTCGCCCACGCCAGACCCCCTCTGGCCTGCAGTCCAAGCCCAGAGGGGAGCAGGAACCCACCGCCGGGGCAGACCAGGCGCACAGGGGAGTGTGTCCCCACATCGGCATTTTAGAACAGGGACCTTTCTCCAGTAAAGGCTGCTTGAAACTGACAGATGACTCCTGGAAGAACCAGAGGGGAACAGAGAAGCCCACCCAAGATGCCGGCCAGTCCCAACAACACAGTGTCCCAACGCATACGGCAAATTAGAAAACAGACAGTAGGGAGGAGAAGAACCACACGCAACCTAGCAACTGTCCAGAGAAAAAGCACACCACAAAAAGAAAGCCAGCCCCCAGATTGCAAAGACAATAACTTGGAAGAATTTCTGAGCCTTCCAGAAAGAGAATTTAAAATTGCCGTGATTAAAAAACTGACAGAAGTCATAAAGGAAAACAATGATAAGGGAAAAATAATCAACGATCAGAAGAATGCAACTGAGTCCCTGGAGAGGGAAAACAATGGTCAGAAGAAAGAAATTGAGTCCCTAAAGAGGGAAGTAAAAGAAATGCAGGAGATCAAAGAATTAATGGAAGAACTAAAGAATTCTGGGAAAAGCAATGAAAGCAGAATAGATGAAATGGAAGAACGAATAAGTAATCTTGAAGACACAGAAATAAAAAGAACCACAACAGAAAAGGAAAGAGAAGTACGAAGGAAAAAGAACGAAGAAAGACTTCGGGAACTATCTGACTCCATGAGGAAAGGAAATATAAGAGTTATAGGAATACCAGAAGGAGAGGAGAGAGATGTAGGAACAGAGAAAATATTCAAAGAGATAATTGAAGAGAACTTCCCAAATGTGAAGAAGGAGCTGAAAATTGATATACAAGAAGCAAGAAGAACACCAAACTTCCACGACGAAAGGAAAAATACAGCAAGACACATAATAGTAAAGCTCCCAAGAATCCAGGACAAGGAAAAAATAATGAAGCTGGCAAGAGGGAAGAAACAGATAACATTCAAAGGAAAACCAATCAGGCTGACATCAGACTTCTCCGAAGAAACACTACGGGCAAGGAGAGAGTGGAGGGACATAGTCAACAGACTCCAAGAAAATAGATGCCAACCAAGAATACTCTATCCCGCAAAGCTCTCCTTCCTCTTTGAAGAAAGAATATGGACCTTCCCAGACAAACAGAAACTCCGGAATTTCATTGCAACTAAACCCCCACTCCAAAAAATACTACAAGGAGTCCTAAAGCCAGAACCTCAGAGGGACGAATAACAATGAAAGAAGGCCAAAAAAAAAAAAAGTTATTAAAAGAATAAATAAATAAAATCAAAGGAAAGACAAACACAATGGCAAATACAGATGTTAACATATCAATATTAACTCTAAATGTAAATGGACTAAACTCTTCAATAAAAAGACACAGAGTTGCAGCCTGGATTAAGAAACAAAACCCAACCTTTTGCTGTCTCCAGGAAACACATTTAGCTACAAAAGATAAAAATAGGCTCAAAGTTAAAGGATGGAAAACAATCCTACAAGCAAATGGACCAAAAAAGAAAGCAGGAACAGCTATACTTATATCAGATAAAACAGATTTCAAACTCAAAAAGATAAAAAGAGACCCCAATGGTCACTACATTATGATCAAGGGGACAATACTTCAAGAAGAAATAACACTCATTAACATATACTCACCAAACGAAGGAGCACCAAAATATATCAGACAACTGTTGTCCTCTCTGAAAACAGACATCAGAGAAAACACATACGTAGTGGGAGACTTCAACACACCACTATCAACAATGGATAGATCAACAAGACAAAAAATAAGTAAAGAAACCAAAGCTCTAAATAAGGACCTAGAGCAATTAGGCTTAACAGACATCTATAGAACACTAAACCCCAAAAAAACGGAGTACACATTTTTCTCAAGTGCACACGGATCATTCTCCAGGATCGATCACATACTGGGGCACAAGACAAACATCAACATATACACCAAGATTGAAATCATATCAACCATCTTTTCTGACCATGAAGGCATCAAACTAGAAATAAACCATAAAAAGAAGGCAAGGAACTTTCCTACCTCATGGAGATTAAAAACCACACTACTGGAAGACCATTGGACTAATGAGGAGATCAAAGAAGAAATTAAAAAATTTTTTGAATTGAACGACAAGGAGGACACCAATATCCTAAATGTATGGGATGCAGCAAAAGCAGTAATAAGAGGAAAATATATAGCAATAGAAGCTCACATCAAGAAACAAGAAAGAACGCAAAGAAACAACCTAATCTCGAAGCTCAAAGATCTAGAAAAAGAACAACAAAAAAACCCCAAAACCAGTAGAAGAAAAGAAATAATAAAAACCAAAGCAGAAATAAATGAAATTGAAACTAAAAAAACAATCCAAAAGATCAATGAAACCAAGAGCTGGTTCTTTGAAAAAATCAATAAAATAGACAAACCCCTAGCCAGGCTCACAAAGGAAAAAAGGGAGAAAGCACAAATAAACAGGATCATCAATGAAAGAGGAGAAATCACAACGGACACAGCAGAAATCAAAAGAATAATCAGTAACTACTATGAACAGTTATATGGAAACAAGTTTAACAATCTAGAGGAGATGGACAAATTCCTACAACTCTACAATCACCCAAAGCTAGATAAAGAAGAAATAGAACACCTAAACAGACCAATTACAATTAGCGAAATTGAAATGGTAATAAAAAACCTCCCCAAAAACAAAAGCCCAGGACCTGATGGATTTACAAATGAATTCTACCAAACATTCAGAGACGAATTAGTGCCTATCCTTCACAAACTCTTCCAAAAAATTGAGAAGGAAGGGACAATACCAAACACGTTTTATGAAGCCAACATTACACTAATACCAAAACCGAACAAGGACAACACAAAAAAGGAAAACTACAGGCCAATCTCCCTAATGAACACTGATGCAAAAATCCTCAATAAAATTTTAGCTATCAGAATCCAACAATGTATCCATAAGATAATTCACCACGACCAAGTTGGATTCATTCCAGGGGCACAAGGATGGTTTAACATCCGAAAATCAATCAACGTTATCCAACACATCAACAAAAAGAAATATAAAAACCATATGATAATATCAATAGATGCTGAGAAAGCTTTCGACAAAGTGCAACACCCATTCATGATAAAAGCCCTTGAAATTCTGGGGATACAAGGAACATACCTCAACATCATAAAGGCCATCTATGACAAGCCAACAGCCAGTATCATTCTCAATGGTGAAAAGCTGAAAGCAATTCCATTAAGATCTGGAACAAGACAAGGATGTCCACTCTCACCATTGCTTTTCAATATAATACTGGAAGTCCTAGCCAGGGCAATAAGACAAGAGAAAGACATCCAAGGAATCCAAATAGGAAAAGAAGAAGTCAAACTATCACTATTTGCAGACGATATGATATTATACATAGAGAACCCCAAAAACTCCACAGAAAAGCTAATTCAACTCATCAATCAGTTCAGTAAAGTGGCAGGATACAAAATCAACACGCAAAAGTCAGTAGCCTTCCTATACACAAACAATAAATCTGAAGAAGAAGAAATAAAAAAGACCATCCTTTTTGTTATTGAAACAAAAAAAATCAAATATTTGGGAATAAATCTAACAAAAGAGGTAAAGGACCTATACAAAGAAAACTATAAAACACTGTTAAAAGAAATAGAAGAAGACACAAAGAAATGGAGAGACATCCCCTGCTCATGGATTGGAAGAATAAACATTATTAAAATGGCCATCCTACCAAAAGCAATATACAGATTCAATGCTATTCCAATCAAAATTTCAATGTCATTCTTCAAAGAAATAGAACAATTATTGATGAAATTCATATGGAATCACCAAAAACCCCGAATAGCCAAAGCTCTCCTGAAAAAAAAAGAAGGGAATGGAGGCATCAGACTCCCAGACTTCAAACTATACTACAAAGCCATAATCATCAAAACTGCATGGTATTGGAACAAGAACAGACATACAGACCAATGGAATCGAATAGAAAATCCAGAAATAAACCCACAGATTTATGGTCAACTAATCTTTGACAAAGGAGCAAAGAATATGCATTGGAGCAAAGAAAGTTTGTTCAATAAATGGTGCTGGGAAAACTGGGTCGCTACATGCAAAAGAATGAAGCTTGACCACCACCTCACACCATACACAAAAATCAACTCAAAATGGATTAAAGAACTAGACATAAGACCTGAAACCATAAAATATATAGAAGGAAATATAGGCGAAACACTACGTGATTTGCACATCAAAGACATCTTTACAGACACATCACCCAAAGCAGTGATAGTGAAGGCAAAGATATACAGCTGGGACTACATCAAATTAAAGAGCTTTTGCACAGCAAAAGAGACAATAACAAAAACAAAGAGAAACCCCACCAACTGGGAGAACATTTTTGCACCCAACACTAATGATAAAGGACTGATCACAAAAATCTGCAAAGAGCTGATGAGACTCAACAACAACAAAGAAAATAATCCAGTCAAAAAATGGGCAGAAGAGCTAAAAAGAAACTTCTCTGAAGAGGAAATGCAAATGGCCAACAGGCATATGAAAAAATGTTCAACATCACTTGTCATCAGGGAAATGCAAATCAAAACTACCATGAGATACCATCTTACACCAGTGAGAATGGCACATATTAAAAAAACTAGCAACAACAAATGTTGGCGAGGGTGTGGAGAAAAAGGAACTCTTCTGCACTGTTGGTGGGAGTGCAAACTGGTCCAACCACTGTGGAAAGCTGTGTGGAGATTTCTGGACCTACTAAACATAGAGCTTCCATATGATCCAGCAATTCCACTCCTAGGTATTTACCCAAAGGACACAGAAACATCAATTCCAAAGAACACCTGCACCCCTATGTTTATAGCAGCACTGTTTACAATAGCTAAGCTTTGGAAACAACCCAAATGCCCAAAAATAGATGACTGGATCAAGAAGATGTGGTACATATATACCATGGAATATTACTCAGCATTCAAAAAAGATAAACACATGCAATTTGCAGCAACATGGATGGCGCTGGAAGGGATCATGCTCAGCGAAATAAGCCAAAAAGAAAAAGAAAAATACCGGATGGTCTCACTCATAGCAGGAATCTAGAAAACTTAAATAAGGGACCAGGAAAATGAATAACTATAAGAAAGTGAAAATCAAAATCAACAAAAAACTATGAACCAGAGACACTTTTAGGGGGGCGGGGGTGGGAGGGGAGGGATTGGGGTCAGAATGGGGGGGCTGCAATTGTATGGGGAATATAACAATAAAATTTATTAAAAAAAAAAATAAGAAAATAAAAATAAAATGTTCCGTTACCACGTCCTGCCATTCCTTCAGCCACCCCCGGCCCGCCCCACCTCCCTAGATCACTGACAGAGCCACTGTCTCCACATTCGCTCTCTGCGGTCTGGAGAAGTGAGTAACCAGCCCGAAGTCATGGGGTTAATGAGTCACGTCTTCTGACTCCAACATGAGACTCTGGATGAGACGGAGCTGCAGGCCCGGTGGAAGGCAGCGGCCAGCACTGCAGTGACCAGGCTGCGGCCACCAGCTTAGCAGCAGGAGGAACCACTGAAGACTGGAGGTGTCTGCAAGGGGCCGGCACTGAGCCTCAGAGGGGACGTGGTGATGGGGACAGGAGCAGAGCGGCCCGGCCACCATGGGCTCCAGGCCTGTCCTGTGCCCTGTTCCGTCCATTGCCCCACAACGAGCCTAGTAGTAGGTGCTCGTCCATCTTGAAAAGGGCTGAAAACACCATTATTCTGTAAGATCACAGCCACACTTGTAGCATAAGGCAATTCATAGTGACAAGCTCTCCCCAATTTCTGTCATCTAATGACAAGGGAGGACTCGGGGAGATGATTTTGGGGCGTGATTATTTGAAGGAACAAAAGGGAAAGTTACAACACCAGCAACTGGGCTAAAAGCTTGGGTTTAATTTTCAGACAAAATATCCTTAATTAGGGCCTCCTCACTGGCGCAGTGGTTGAGCGCTGGGTTGCGAGGCTGCCCATGGCCTCTGCAGCGCCGGTTCGATCCCTGGCCGCGGCGAGGGTCCCATATGGCGCACAGACCTCTCCTGCCACACGCTGCTCCCCTCAGCAGTGTTAAAAAAAAAAAATCCTTAATTAAACTATTAAAAAATGAAGATCTGGAGGCTGACAATGAGCAGGTCCTCAGCTCTTCGAGGTGGACGTGATTGCAGGATAGAGGCCCCCTCCATTCTATTTAGCTCCCTGGGACATTAATTTCTACATTTAAAAAACTCATCTCTTCATTTTCACAATTTCTAAATGAGGGGAGGGTGGTTAACCTGAAGGAGAGAGTGGGCCCGGCCCTCTGGGTCAGGAGGCACAGCAGTGGGTGAGGGAGCACTGGCTGAGGGAGCACTGGCTGAGGGAGCACTGGCTGACAGAGCACAGCAGCCGGCTGCCGCCGCTCTCAGGACACAGGCCTGCTCTCCGCTGTCCTTAACATCACCGTGCGGTTCAACCATCGAGAGACGTTTACAACAGGCCGACCCACAGACGCGAAGTAGAGTGGCTGCTGGGGGGCTGGTGGGGCAGGGGTGGGGGTGAGGGGAACCATGGAGGTGATGGCGGCACAGATCGGGGACTAGACAAAGACCCGCTGAACTGCACATGTGAACAGGCTGATGTTGTGGGGTGGGGCCGTGGCCTGAACGGAGCCGTCGCTGCAGAGGCACGAAGCCTGTGCGAGTCACTGCTGGGAGAAGTCCTTGAATGCCAGGCACTTTCTGAAAGTGAGGAGAACCCCAGGAAGCAGGTGGCTTTGGTATCTGCATTTGACAGATACGGCAACTCAGCTACAGAGAGCGGGTGGCTGCCCAGTTACCCACCCCAAACAAGAGGCAGGGCTGGCAGCAGGGGGCAGACTCTGACTCCCTGGCTGGTCCCCTGCAGCCGCCGTGTAAGTGGTGGGTGCTCAGCCAGGACCCCAGCTCTAGCCCCCTCTGGTCTTGACGGTCACTGGTTGAGGGACAGACACCCCGCGGTCCAGGCCAGCTGCGATGCGTCCTGGTGCCTTGGCCCTTGACAGGAGGGACAGTTACAGCCGGGGGTGACAGGGAATCAAGGGGCACGACGCTTTTCTGCTCCCCTTTGTAGTTACAAAACACTCTAGGTGCCCGAGTATATCTGCCTGGCAATTTCCTGTCTTTTTTCCCCAAGAAAGAAGGAGGCCAGTAGTAGCAAGAGGCTGACTTTCCCTCTGCATCCTCTTGGCTGTCTGATTAGATTGGATTTTTAAGCCCCGAGCCTGGAAGGGCTGAACGGCAGGACTCTAGCGTCCTCAGTGTGCCTACTGCCCACGGCCATCGCTGACCAAGGCTGCCTCCCGCCGTCAGCTGTGAGCAGCCTGGAAGCTCCCTGAGGGCAGGCGCGGCTGGTCCGGCTACTGGCGCCAGGTCGAGCAGACACTGGATGCTCCCTGGCTGTGGCCGACTAGACAAGAAAATGAGTGAATGTCGCAGGTGGAATTTTTGACTTCAACTGCCGAAGGCCGGGGCGGGGCTGCAGTGGGAGTAACAGCAGGACGAAAGGTTGGAAAGCCTGGATCGGGGCCACCAGGGCACAAGAGGCCTTGCGTAGAGCTCAGGACAATGATTTATTTCTCCCTTTGAATGAATACATCCCTCACCTAGTCCCAGAGAATCTGCATAAGCCTCTTCTTCTCAAATCCGTTCCATTATCTTTTCCTAACCAACTGAGATACGTCAATTCCTTGATCTGAAACTTGGAAAGCACAGACATCACTCACGGGTGATCCGGCACCACACTGCTAACAGATCAGGCTTAATCAGGTTCTACTGGTTTTTTAATTAGACATGTTATTAGACAAGATTCATTTAATTTTGCATCTAACAGCGACAGCTTATTACACATTTATAGGGGCTCAGTGTGGAATCTGTACCATGAACTTAGGATGCAATTACTGGAATAAACTATTTGGTACAAGAGGAGCTCTGGTGTGACACGAAATACCTCCGCGTGTTCCTGAGCGCCCCGTGGAGTCATCGTATGTGGCAGAGAAAGAAAACAAACAGATGAACTAAATAGAACAAAAATAAGTTGCTGGCGTAAGACCAGTTAGTTGTTATCAGAAGGGAAGGGGGTGGGTAAGTGGGGCCACGGGGGCGCAGGTGGGGTGGCAGGGAGAGCCGGGCACTGAACAGTGGACTAGACGATGCACGCCTGGGACTCACAGTACATTGCGATGTCGCTTCAATGTAAAAAAACCAAAAGATTGAGGACGGTAGACTGCCCAAGTGAAGTGATCTCCCTTACAGATCAATACCAAATTTCTTCACAGGGATATTTATGGATTGCCACAGCAGTATTTCACCCAAAACAATACATAAAGAGCACATTTTTAATGCAAACCAAATGATATATATCGAATAGGAACTACCACGGTTTTCCAATAAGCAATTTAGGAACGAGCGGGAACAACACAGAACTCGCAGGCGCAGGTGACTAAGTTGGGGGAGGGGTAGAGGCGTGCTGGGCAGTCACGCTGTTCAAGGTGCCCTGTTTCCCGACCTCTCATTGTCTTTTCCATTTTACTTTCTGATCACTTTCTGATCACCTGATAACTGAACTCCTATGGGATCATGCTTCCTTCCAGTATTTCATGTAGTTCCAAAAAATGGCCTATCAACGAAGTGAAATATCCCCAATTTCAAGAAATGAGTGTTCAGAAGAACAATGGAAGGAGAGCTGGAGGAAAGCCCATCGGCTGGGCCCAGCTAGGAAGGGGCTAGGCTGTCCCCGGCCTTGTCCGCATAGGAAGGCGGGCGAGTGGAGCCTTGGAGAGCTTCTGCAGCGTCCAGCCCCGCCCCAGACTTCCAGGGAGGGGCGGAAGGCGGAGGTGGGCTCCAGATCCCTTCCACCCATGGGGCTGCGGGCCTGAGGGCCTCTGCAGTCACCACCAGCCACGGGAGCGCCCTCAGGTGGAGACAAAGCAAGAGCACTGGGAGCACAGACAACTAGATCCTCGGCGGACCACTCCCTCCCCTCTCTCCAGACCGCATCTCTGCAAAGCCCTGGGATTCTGCCTCTGTTGGCTCTGGCCTGATGACACCTATTCTCGGACCCTGCACCAGGCCAAGCAGCCTGCCTCGAGGAGTCCCCTTTGGACGGGATGTTGCTTAGTGTCCCAGCAGGAAGCCTTCATAAAAAAAAGTTCTTTTAAATTTAACATTTCCAAGGATATGCTGTGTCCCTCTCAGGCATGGGTGTGAGTTTGTTCCTTGGACAACTCTTTCTTTTCCTCTAACATCCCAACACACCAAGCACAAGAGCCATTTTGTTCCTATCTCCCCACCCCGGTCTTCCTCTACGAAGTCCTAGTTTCTCTGGTCCCGACCACTTGTTACTTATATTTTCACTTGGTGCATTTCTCATTTTAAGCCTTCTCACATGCCTCGTGGAGTAAACAAGTAAGACCGGCTCTCTCAGTGTTCAGCTTCTGATGCAAACACTGAAAAGCAGAGAGGAAGAATATGGAAAGTTTTTTCCTTAATCAAAAGGCAACTCCACCCCCTGGTCTCCCGTTCATCAAACAGTTAACCAGCCTGTTATTCAGCTCCAATCACTTCTTTTCATGGATAATCAAACATTGGCCTTTTCCAGCTACAACTAAGAAGCCCTTTGGTCTTTAATTAAAGGTAGAGTTTCTGCCACTGAATTTCAATCTGGGTTGGCCAAGCTGACCGTGTGGGGGCCGCCCCGACGGGGCCAGTGTGACTATCCAACAAGTGCTGGCAGAAAAGGGCTCTTAATCTGGGACCCGGGGATCTGCGAACCAGCACAGAGAAAACTACATCCTTGTGGACCTCCAGCTGGTATTTAGTCTTTCCTTCTGCTACAAACTTAGGCGGAAAATCAAAGAGGGGCCCGTGCTCCTGGGGCTCTGTCATCCGCGCCATCACAGGACTTTTCCTATCCGCTACCACGGCTGCAGGTTCCCGAGACCTGAGCTCAGCTCAGCACCGCCCCGGGGGACTGGTCACTTAGCCCTGCTATTCACTGTGTCGTGGGAGAGGCCTACAGAGACGCCTGCCTCCAGCCCTCTCAAATAATTTAACAAACGTTTTGATAACGCTATTTCAGTATAATTGGTTTCCTTTAAAGCCTTCTGTGCATTTTATTTTATGGACTCAAACATTATTCTGAGCTGTGGTCCGGAGTTTTCCCAGCCCTCCTGACTTGTAGCAAAAATGATGTGGCCGCAGGGGAGCAGCCGTCGACTACGCCGCCAGGTGGCCAGCCCCGGTGGGGGCGGGGAGACCATGGCTCCCAGCACTCGGGGAGCCCCTCACCTAATCACAAGCAACTCTGCAAACAACCTCCGAGTTCCCCAATTAGTGATATTAGGTAAATTAGTTCAAACCACTTCCAATCAGCCTCAGCAGAAGGGAGGTGTTGTTGCTGATTGCCCGGGGGTTTTAATAGCATTTTTAATGGACGTGCTGGACTCTCGGGTGACTCCTGCTCCCACTGGGCCTGCGGGCCCCTCTGAATGCCCGTCCACCCCATGAAGGGCCTGATGGCAGTTCAACCAGGCACATCAATCTCTCGCACTTGTAAAATCCTCTTTTTATGTTCCTGCGTGTTAAACTGTATGGTTAGTTCTCTTTAAACCTTGACCTTTCTGGGAGCCTAGAATCCACACTTAAAATAATCACTCAAGGAGATTTATACAGCAGAGGAAAGACCCTGAACTAACTGGGCTGCTTTTGACAACAAACTCTATGGTAAGGCAGACAAAAGTGCTTCCATTCAGTGGCAACCTACTGAGCACCTGTGGCTGGCAGGTAGGACAGGCACTTATCCCTCCAGGACAGGGACTGAGCTGGCGCTGGCGGCTGCACAAAAGAGGAAGAGGGAAGGGGAGCAAGGAACTTGACATCCCCCACACTGGCTGATGTTCATTCAAGGCTAACGCCCAGCACCTCCCAGACCCAGCCGATCCACGATCCATTCGGACTTCAAGCAGAAAGGAAATCAGGGCTCAGAGGAAGGCCTGAGCGGCAGGCACTGTTTAAGAGGCTCTGAGAAGAGGAGGAGGCAGCCGTAGCTCCTGCTGGCGACTGGGGCAGAGGGCAGCCAAGCGTGGACTTCCAGTCCAGCCAGTGGAAGGCGATGCAGGCACCTACGGGCCACCCAGGGACCTCTATGGAGCAACACAAAAGGGGTTTCCAGGCAGATGGAAGGGGAGAAAGTTCTAGAAAAATACGCGCAGAATGATGACATATTATATAAGATAAGGTGGTTTACATCCACGCACACTTTTAACTCTGGAAGGACTGGAGTGGGTGTGTGGGGTTTGTCATACAGTTTATTCTAGATACAGATTTTAAATCCTCACAAGGAGAAGGGAGCCACGTATTCGGATAATTTAAAAATCAAATAAAATAACAACAGATCGATATCTGCCTGCTTGAATTCTATGAGAGATTAGAATGACAAGATAAAGACAGAAGTCCGTCCAGTCACTGAGAGCACAAAGCAGGTTCTTGATACCGATGTGCCGAGTAGATGAATCGATTCCTCACTCCACATGTGCGCCCTGGGGCCCACCACGTGCTACTGAGAAACATGGCCCAAGTCCCTGTGATTTAGGGCTTGGGTGAATCACACATACAGATCCGCGCACCTCCTGCCCTGTATGTGTGTGTGGGGGAATCCCACGGGGCTGCAGGGGCGAGATAAGGCCTTTCCCAGCAGGGCCTTCACTCTGGCTTTGGGGTCAGAACTATGCCTCTGAGGCTTTGCTTATCAGCCTGTCTTGTACCAGAACTACATTCACGCCTTTGTTCCTGCCCAGCTGGGGAAATGAGCTGGGATGAGGATGAGGCAGACAAACGGCTCTATCCTGTGCCTGAAGCCCTGTGCATCAGCACATTCCATCGTGGCCCTATTTATCCCCCAATTCTATGCATCCACCTGCAGCTGGAACCTCCAGGTTGGGAATGGTCCTGAAGGCCACTGGGCCGCTACAACTATCACCAGGGCCGGGGCCCAGCCTGCACAATTTAAGTCAAGGGGCGTCCAAACCAGAGATAGCGCTTCTCAGGTGTTCCGGGGTCTAGTCCCACTGGGAAGCCCCCACTCCATTATCAGTGATCCCCCATTCTCCCACAGGTCTCCCCGTTGATTGCTGGACCCCCAGCCTTCTCACCACATCTGCAGACGCTGGACTAGCCCACGTCACCCCTGTGCAGGGCTCTCACCTTCAATCTGTCACAATCACTTCTGAATCTAATTTCATTTTCTTTTTCGGTGCCAATAGAAATGGTCCCCAAACTTCAATATAAGATGCCTGGGATCCTTTTAACTTTGAAGCTAAAATGTGGTTGCTATGCAGTGGCTGTGCAGAACTTAAGTGGGGGAAGGACGTTAAATCAGAGGGAGGAAAAGGCCTCTGCTTCCAGAGTGATAGGCGCTTCATCTTCAAATCCCAAATTACTGATACTGCAGATTCCTATGTGCTTATCCAAAACTTGATGGGCCAAGTTTGGTTTGAAACTTGGACATTTTTCATGCTTCAAGATAGTAAAGCAGTGCTCAGGGTGCATATTAAATAACACAAGCAGCACCCTGTAAAGACGACAGCAGATTTGCCAGAAAAACACGTGAATATTCTCACCAAATAGGGTTAGCAGAGGCTTCAAATAACCTCGTCTCAGTTCAGGTGAGTTTTGCTGCCCACTGAGTAAGAAAGAATAAACTCTTAGTTTTCAGAGCTTCCTGAACTTTGCAAGGGCAGATAAGGGACTCTGTGCGTGTACCTGGCCCAAACCAAACCCAGTTCTGGTTCTCCTGCCATTCCCCATAAAGCTGGTGTGGGCTAGGTTCTCCTGACCACCTTGGTTAAGCTCTGTTTGGAAGCCCCGCAGAGCAGAGGTCACCTGTGTTATTCCACTGTTGTTCAGAAAGCAAAACAAAGGCCAGATTTTGGTGCCTCAGTGGGGGACACGGTGCAGGATCATGTATATACAGGTGTGTGCCTACACTCCTGCAATGTATATCGTGTTACAAAGCAACGTCACCCAATAAACACAACCAAGACAAAACAAAGCCAGAAAAAGTCCATGGACTTAAAGCCTTTCCCTTTGAGAGCTGAACCTGCTAAGCCTAAAGCTGACGTGCTCGGCACTATCTGTAACAGTCGGAGGGCATTTTCACACACCACTTGCACACACACATGTTACATAATACACCAAGGCACAAAATACAGGGCCCTGGGCGCTAGGTTCAGTAAGTGTCTCTCAAACCTGATTGTCCATGAGGTCAACTGGAATCTGGCGAAAGTGCTGACTGTCTCGGGAGGTCTGGGGGGTGGTGGGGATCCTACAGTGAAAACAAGCTGCTGATGCTTCACAGCTGGGGTGCCTGGAGAAGCGAGGCTGCAGTGGGAAGCATGCGAGCTTTGGCAGCAGACGGACTTGAGTCAGACCCTGACTCCACTGCTTAAGGGATGAGTGACCCTGGCATAGGGCTGACCTGCCCCGAGGCAGCTCCCCCACCAGCTAACATGAAAAGAACCTGACACCTGCTCTCGAGACTGATGACAGGGGAGCCAGCAGCGCGGTTCCTGGCAGGTAGACCCTGAATTCCACCTTAGGCTGCTGGAGTAGGCTGAACAGGAGCCCCACAAAGAAGCCCGCAGCCCGATCTCTGGAATATGTAAACATGTCACCTTGCACAGCACAGGGGAACCTACAGACATGATGGAGCTAGGGCTCCTGAGCTGGAGAGACTGCCTGGGTTACCTGAAAAGGGCCAAATAATTACAGGGGGGTTAGAAGAGAGAAGCAGGAGGGCTGGTGTAACAGGGTATAAGAAGCGGAAGCAGAGGGCCGAGAGGAGCTGCTTTGAACATGGAGGAAGGGGCCACAAGAAGTGCAGGCAGTTCCCAGAAGCTGGAACCCCCAGAAGGAACGCAGCCCTGCAAAGACGTGTCAGCCTTCTGACCACCAGAACGGTAGGAGAATAAAGGCGCCTCGTTGTCAGTAGTCATTTTTTACTGCATCCCAAGGAAACCCCGACGTCACATACTGGAGTAATGCGAGTGCAGGCTTGCCTCACTTTACGTAGAGGAATTCCTGGGGCTGAATTGTTAACTGAGAGAAACCACGGAGCAGTTGCCCGAGTGGAGGTCAAAACACAAAGAACTCCTCAAGGAGACTCCAGATTGGGGAAGAGTTCACCCCACATTATCTATTTTGTTTGGTTATGGAATCTTTAATGAACAGAGTGAGGACACACGTGGGCACGGACAAAAAGATCCCCGGGCCGGCAAGGGAGGGCTGAGAATCAACGGTCAGGGATGTGTATGGGGGGCAGCCCCGTGGAGAAACTACACAACATGAGAAAATAACCAAGACAGCCAAGATCTCTGTGGACGAACACATGTTGGAACACTAGAGGGCCGGGATCTGGCACAGGGCAGCCTGCCTTCTCCCAGCATTTCCAGCACACTCGGGCCCCACGGGCTTCTTCCCGGCCATGGGTTGCCCTTTTCCCAGCAGGCTCTAAGCTTCCCGGGGGGGCCTGCTCCCGGATCTTAGCCACGACAGCCAAGCACCTGGCGGTGTGAGTGACGCTTGGTGTGCACAATAAACATGTGCGGGTGAACATGTGTGGATGACGGATAACTGTGTGGAAAGTTTTTCTAATGACTTTCATTAGAAAAAGCATGATTCTTGAAGCTCTTTCTCCAGTGTGAGCCAACAACTACTTGGCCCAAGAGATTATTTATGAATTAAAAGTATGCTTTCTGGTTTTATTTGTCTTTGAATATGTGCATTTGATAATTAACAATGTGCTAAGCAGGCAAAGCAAATAATTACTTTTCTATGTCTACCCTGCATGTGAGCTAAGTGAGGGGAAAGCCACTAATTGCATATTAAAAAATATTCTGTTTCGGGAAATGCAAATCAAAACTACCATGAGATACCATCTTACAGCAGTGAGAATGGTACATATTAAAAAAACTAGCAACAACAAATGTTGGCGAGGGTGTGGAGAAAAAGGAACTCTTCTGCACTGTTGGTGGGAGTGCAAACTGGTCCAACCACTGTGGAAAGCTGTGTGGAGATTTCTGGACCTACTAAACATAGAGCTCCCATATGATCCAGCAATTCCACTCCTAGGTATTTACCCAAAGGACAGAGAAACATCAATTCCAAAGAACACCTGCACCCCTATGTTTATAGCAGCACTGTTTACAATAGCTAAGCTTTGGAAACAACCCAAATACCCAAAAATAGATGACTGGATCAAGAAGATGTGGTACATATATACCATGGAATATTACTCAGCATTCAAAAAAGATAAACACATGCAATTTGCAGCAACATGGATGGCGCTGGAAGGGATCATGCTCAGCGAAATAAGCCAAAAAGAAAAAGAAAAATACCGGATGGTCTCACTCATAGCAGGAATCTAGAAAACTTAAATAAGGGACCAGGAAAATGAATATAAGAAAGTGAAAATCAAAATCAACAAAAAACTATGAACCAGAGACACTTTTAGGGGGGCGGGGGCGGGAGGGGAGGGATTGGGGTCAGAATGGGGGGGGCTGCAATTGTATGGGGAATATAACAATAAAATTTATAAAAAATATATATATATATATATATATATAAAAAAAATATTCTGTTTCATCTCAGACCACAAGGTTCAAAGTGGGTATGGTCCTCTTACTAGCTCAGTGACAATCCCACAAAACAGTCTAAATCTTGAGAACAGATACAAATTTTGGTCGGGTCGCACAGAATATAAAATACATCATCAACAATTTGCTAGTTCACATTTACAGTGTCTTCTGACCAACTGGTAGAGTTGAACATAAAAACTCTATCATTTAATTTACTTCTATATGTTGCATTTCAGATGCAATGTAGCCTGAAAACATGTTTATTTTAAAACTTACTCTGAAATATGACTGAATACATTAACATAATTCAGAACGAGCCGGTAAACAACCAGCAGAACACGTTATATAATTCTACCGAGTCTCCTAAGGCTCTGCTTGTAAAGAAAAGAAACTACTGGACAGAAAAAAGTTAAAATTGGAACCTGATATTCAAGTGTTCAATAAAACCATAAATTTGCTCACTGGTGTCCAGAGTGAGTGCATACGGGGCCAAGATGACTGCCAAGAAACCAGCCAACCGTGAACCAGAGCAGTAGAAGCAGCAGTGACCTGGCCATTCAACCAGCACGTCACCGAGGTGCACCTCAGACCCGTGCCCCACAGCCTGCCATGACCTCTAACTCCTTCAGAAACTGGGACACTGAGCAGTGACTTTAGCACTGTATGATCTCTGCACCCTAGAACCCTCTGTCAAGAGCCACCAAGGGCAGCCAGGCTCACGGGCAGCTGACACAGCTTTCCTTCACCAAATAAAACTCAGACATCTGCGAATGTGCCCCTGGACTGACCAAGGGGTGGTTCACCACCACACAGAGAGCCAGTCTTCTGCCTCTGCATTGTGTGGCCCCACACTACAGAGGTTTTACATTTCTGTTGCTTTAATGGGTTGTAGGCTCAGAAGCCAGGGCCCTAAGAAGGTAAGGGGCCAAAGTCTACCCAGGGCATCAGTGGCAGACAGGGGCTGGCATCCTGGCCATCTGAACCCTTGCCCAGGCCTTGGCCCACTGCCTTATTTCCCCTCGTCCCTGCCTGCCACCTCTGTTCAGGCCCAGCAGCAGGACAGGATGCTTCTCCAGGGATGATATCACTGGGTTCCACCTGACGATGAGGGGTGGGTCCCCATTCATGACTTTAGTAATATAGGAGGACACAGAGAACCAAGGAGTCTGAGGGCTCTCCCCAGGCTTCAGGAAGAGCACTTCTGGGTGGTCGTGTTTCCACACTCCCATCTTTCTTCTGGGATTGTTCTGGATGGGTAGGCTACCCCACCATGAGCCTGGGGGCGGGCGGAGGGGAATTCATGCAGCCAGGGTTACATAAAGGTTCTCAGCTTCCAAAGGCATCAGAAGTCACAACAGGATTGATGAGCTTGGTCTACTAGGTAACGTGAACCAAACCAAATGTCTCGGACCCTGCAGTATCTTCTGCATGGTGTCCAGGTCGTCTCTGTTCCACTAAGCAGAGACTGGGACACAGATAAAGGTGGCCAATGGAGTCTGCTTTGCCTCCCTGACAGGCAGGGGCAGCTTTAACTTGCTTACACTTGTTCATGGCCTTTATCCTTGCCTGGGAGACAAGGTTAATATCAGAGAAGGAAAAAAAAATGTTGGCAAGTTCTTAGAAGCAATCTGCTATGTTTGCATTCCTAGTAATCTCACTTTTCTTTAGGGAACCATGCTGTTCTTGAGACCAAGTGGCTGCAGTAGAGCTGACCCTACACCCTGACTTCAGGGGGCCATGCGAAACAGATGGCCTGGGACTTAGACTGGACTACCAAGAATAAGGCAGGCGCTTTCTTTCTGCTGTGGTTTTTACAGAAGGATATAAACCCAGAGTCCTCAAGAGCCACTTCCTAGAGAGAGCCTGCATGGGAATGATGTCAACCCAGAGAAAAGCAGGGCTGAGGAGAGAGATCAAGGCTTGATAACAGCTGCTGAGTCCCTAGATCCAGCCAGATCTGAAGCCCACTTCCCACATACACCTTTAAAAAATTTAATTCAGCAAAAGTTATTTTACTGTTACAAAATAAATTCTTCTATAAAGTTATCTATATTATAATTCCTAAATAAAATAATTGTTATAAAGTTACAGTATTTGTGTGATTTGAAACATCAGAGAAGCAGAGGTGGAAGAAGCGGGAAACAACCGCATTTACACACACGGCATCTGGCAGCCGTCCAAGGCTGTCCCCTGGAAATGAAGCAAGTGGCACACAGGAGTCTGTCCCATTTTTCATATTAAGCTCACATCGTCAGAACTGCAGCTCTGCCTAATTACTGTGATTAATCTCGCCAACTTCTAAAGATAAAACGAGTGTGCGTCTTCTGATGTCTGACGACACTGCTGGGGCATGAAGAGAGCGAAGGAGCCACGAGTGACCAAGTCCTCCTCGGGGAGAAATCACGTTTGCTGCCCCCACGCCCCGAGACTGGGTGAAGGAGAAAAGGTGGCAAGAGCCGGTCCCCAACTTACCTGGCATGGCGTGAACGAGGTCCCCGCACAGAACGAAGAATCTGGGCTTGGGGTTCAGCCTGTTGACGGCCTGCACGGCCTGCTCGGTCAGCCGGATCTCCTGGCCCCACTCGTCGCCCCCGCTGTCGCAGTTCCCCGTGGCCCAGGCCTTCATCAGCCCAAACTGGGGGTCTGCCCCTTGGATGAAGTAGAACGGCCCCTTCCACTCCCTTTCCTTCTCTGGGGAGTGGGGGTGGGGGGGAGAGAGAGAGAGAGAGAGAGAGAGAGAGAGAGAGAGAGAGAGAGAGAGAGAGAGAGAGAGAGAGAGATATTATAAAACGTGTCAGGAAAAGCATCCCAGGTTACTGGGTAAATGGATACAATATTTTCCTTAAATTAAGTAGGTCATTTTAATAAGCTGCTGTTGAAACATACCATTTTCCTGTCATAGTCTGGAGGATTCTGATTTATACTAATTATGCCTGGGACCCGGTGATTCCCAAAGGCCAGGAAAAACCACGTGGGCCGCAGCAGCCACGCAGCCAGGCTGCTTGTGCTCAAGGTGGCCGGCCCGAACGGGGCGCGGAGGCCCACAACAGGCTGCAGAGAGGATATTAATGTCCAATAATAGTTTTTTAATTAGAATTAAAAATGCCCCAGATTGAAAGCTGCCAGAAGTATTATATTTAAATTACAAGGTGAAGTGCTTTTATGCCAGGCTTAATGGCACGGTTTCGGGGGCTATGGCAGAATTTTAATTACGAAACTTGGGGCTTGGATGTTCTGGCTATCTGGTGGGAAATGCAGCGCCAGAAATGAAATCTTGAAATGAGCTAGTCAACAGGGGCAGGGGAAAAAAGGATGCTAGCATTTCAAAGGCCTGACTTGGGCCTAAGCAAGGTGTGAGGCTGAGGCGAGGACAGGGGCCGCAGGAAGTGGGGGCCTTCGGAAGGGGGGCCAGGTCCCCCAATGAAAAGCCTACCCCTCCATTGGTTCTGCTGGCCCGAGACTGTGAGGGCCGGGTCTCTGCCCTCCTCGGCTAGGGGATACCCCGGCGCCTGCTTCTGCAGAGCTGGAGTGGCTGGTGTGGGCATGGAGTCATGTGGTTTTACAGCTTTGTGACTATTCTTTTTTGTGCCATCGAATCCTTTCTTCAACCCACACTTCTCGTGGCAACCCAGGGAGAAAGCAGGGAGCCTCCTCTGGCCAAGCGGGACTGGGAACAGAGCAGTCTGAACACCCCCATTCCACAGCTCCCCGACCTGAGGACGAGGAAGCCCGACATGTGACGTGAGGTGCCCCAGCCATCAGTGCTGGGACAAACCAGCCCACGGTCGTTTTCTTCTCTGTAGTGAGTTAGCGCAGCCTACACATTAATAACTGGCACCGCCTTTGGAGTCCTGAAGATTTCTGAATGTCCTAAAAGCCCTACAGATTCATTCCATGTCTGTGCGTTCATTCATTCATCTATTCAGTAAATATTTACTGAGCGCCGCTGTTGGCCGGGCCCTGTGGGAGGAGCCGACATTACCCAGGTGGACCAAGAGGGATGAGGCCCCAGCTCTCCTGGGGTTTAGCTCTCATGGCGGAGACAGGCAGCAAATGAGGAAATAAGCAGAGATGGCTGGAGAGAGCTGTGCTAAGCACCAGGAGAGGACTAAGAGGGGTGTGTTGGTTGATTTGGATGGATGCTCAGGGAGGGCATCTCTGAGGTGTATCACTAAAGCTGAGATCAATGGACAAGAATAAGTCGGCTGCGATCTTATTAAATTACACGGCCACCGTCCCACCTGCCATATGTGGCTTCTGTCATCTTAGAGTGGCCCGCTGTCATCTTAGAAGGCCACCCATCCCTCTTAATTCCCTTTTCAGGACTTAAATAGACAACCATACAAACAGCCAAAATTACCTGTACCTACTTTACAAAACAAGTTGTGTGAGCAAGTTCATCTGCCAGTTCTTGACCTATAGCTTGGATTGTTAGCTGTGCAATCAAATCATGAGCAGCCCACCCTGGATCTGCATGAGGCCCGGTGGGCCTGGCACAACAATCTCACTGCTAAGGACACGGCCTGGCACTACAATAGGTTCCACTTGCAGTCACTGAGCTCTTACCGGTGGAGTGGCAGAAGGATGCCGCCATGCCACCAGAGATCCATGCTATGATGCTCACGTCCTATGCGAGCCCTCTGCCACCCACCCCCCTTGAGTATAGACTAAACCTAGTGACTTACTTCTAAGAAGCAGAATACAGTGATGGGATAGCGTACATATCAAGCTAGACGGAGGCATGAAAACATACTAAATGTCTGACATAAAAATGGATAAAGAAATTGTGGCACATACACACAGTGGAATATTATTTAGCCCTAAAAAGGAAACCTTGCCATTTTCTAAGAGAAACATTATGTTAACTGAGAGAAGGCAGTTGCAGAAAAACAAATAGTGTACGATTTCACTTATATGTGGAGTCTAAAATACACTCACAGGGCAGAAAGAACGGTGGATGCCAGGGATTTGGAGGTAGAGGACATGGGGAGTGATGTCAAATTGTAAAAGTTTCAGTTATGCAAGATAAGGCCATTCTGGAGCTCTACTATACAGCCAGATGTCTATAGCTAATAATATTGTTCTGTAGACTTAACAGACTTAACACTAAATATAGACAACTTTTTACACGGCAATCACACCTCAATAAAGTGGTTACAGAGGAGAGGAAATGATTTTCTAGAAAGGCTAGAAAATGATGACTTTCATCATGCTCACATGCTTACTCTCTCTCAGAGCCCTCACATGGCCACACAGAGACCAGCCCTGTGCAGAGGCCCTGGCCAATAGCCTGGGGACAACAGGGCCCTCCATGCAGCACGCTGAGAGGAACTGAATCCTGCCAACACCCGTGAGTGAGCTTAAAGGGCTCCCCAGTTGAACCTTCAGATGAGAGCACAGCCCAGCAGGCCCCTTGAACCGCACTCCAGAGAGATGCTGCAGCAGCAGGCAGGGGAGGTAGCACTGGACCCTGACAGTCCCTGGGAGGATATATATTTGTGTCTCAAGCTGCCTGTCTTAGGACAGCCTGTTCCATAGTATCGGATATCTACTCTGACCAGGAGTTAGTGGTAAAGAGTCAGGAAGAGTCAGCAAGAATTCAAGAGTTGAAGGTTGGTGCCATTAAAAGAAACCAAGATTCCAACTTCTCTTTCAAAGTCAACTGTTTGGATCATTTCTTTATGTTACTTGAATAATAACCTTTACACCAGTGAATGCTTTTAGCCACGTTCCTGATTCTGAGGCAGTTTACAAAGCTGTTCAAACTGGATATATTAATCAGAACCAGACCAGGGAGGTGAGAGTCACCCCAAGGTCGAAGCATAAATCAACCTTCTACAACAAACAGAATTTACAATTTTTAAAAGCAAATGTTTTTAACAAACATAGTTTCCTACAATAAATAGTCATGGTCTCAATAAATCAATAGTCCATAGAGGTATTAAAATAAATCTTTCATTATAATTGTTTACTTAGTAAAAACTTATGCAGACTCTCAATTTTATGATGAAAGGTACAGAATAAATAGATTTAACCTAAAATGCATGACTGCTGGCAGATGCACATTCAGTCTCCCTTACCTGCGTCATAAAGGCAATTTGTTGACTGTTCTCAAAAGCACCTGGATCCTCTTTAAAGTTCCTGCTACAGAAGCTTGTGGTCTTTGATCTCATCTTAATTTTAATCAAGGATGAATTGGAGATATTTGAGGATTGTAACACTTAGTTCCAGAGGGAGGAATCTTCTGTAAATTTGTAACTCCCTCATCTCTCAAAAGGGCAGATTTTTACATGGAAGTATATTACGAACTCCTGACAACAGCTGCATACATCATTTCACCCGAGGGGAGCATGGGCCTGGTGTTCACTGGCTAACATCCTCGAGAGTCAGAGGCTGATGATGCCACCCTCCCTGGGCGGGGTGAGAACTGGCCCTCGCTCAATCACGCTTCTCCCTCCAAACTCTCTGGAAGCTTTGTTGTGGCAGTTGGAGCAAGGCAAGTCTGGATACACTGAGTCCACGCCTACACATCCCAGTACACAATCAAAGCATTAAAAAGAACACTTACAGGCCCAATTTTTAAAAAAAATTTACAAGTCAAAGAACTTAAAAAACAAGAGTGCCTGATGAAATGGTATATACCTGGCGACCCCGGTAAAGAAGCAGAATTCCCTGGAAATGGAAACGGATGGAGAAGGCGTGGATGACAAGAGGGAAGCAAGGAGACAGGCTGCGCTTTTGCATTGAAGGGGGGAATCCTAGCACCCCAGTTCTCAAGTCCTTGGACCAGCAGCAACCTGGAAAGACAGACTCTTAAGCCCACCCCAGACCGACGGAGTCAGAGTCTGCAACCTAACAAATCCCTGGGCGAGGTGCACGCAAATTTGGTCTGCAGGGCCTACAAGCGCTCAGGGGTTGCCCACCACAAGCCAAGTGTGGCTGCAAAGAACAAGACGCAGAGTGGTCCGTCTCCCTGACTTGAAATAATGTCTTGGAGGATTTGCTGTTGTTAATGATGATATATTTGGTTCATATTTTGTATTTTCCTATTCATTTTTAGTCCCTGCCTGTGTTCAGCTCACACGTTTGGTCCTAAACACTGCTTGGTGTTATCTATTACCATCTAATCATCATCCTTTAAATGGCCTTTTAAAACCAGGTCAAGATTCTTGCTAAGTCCAAGATTTCAGGAAAGCCCTGAGCTTTCTCCCACTAGGCTGTGCTGCTCATGGTCTCTGCCAACAGCCCAAGATTGGCTCAGGGTATAAGCCAGGGCCCAGAACACCCATCTTCCATGGGATGCTAATTGGTGGTCTCGAGAGGTCACAAACTCCAGGTCTCTAGATGTGATGGGGTTAGCCAATGTGTTCTCTTTGGCCCACGCGATGTTTATAAAAGTTTGAAGTTGTTGCCAACACTTTAAATTCATGTATTTTCCACATGCACCTGTTTTTCCAGATATTCTCATGGAAAAGCTGGCCATGTCAGGCCCAACTAAAGTGTGCCATGTGCTGGCAGGGGCTGAGCAATGGTTCCCCTTACAGGGACGGGTGCTCGCCAGTTCACCACAGTCCATCCTTGACCCACAGCTGGCCCATCAGCCCGTGGCCCCTGCACACGTCTGCCACCACAAGCCCTCAGCTAGGGTGACCTTTCTGCTTTGCTCAGAGGTACAAAGAGGAGAGGGAGCAAGGTCCTGGGTAATAACTTGATCAAGATCTAAGGAGAGCTGAGAGGCTAAGCCAGGGCGAGCCAGCCATGGTGCTCCAACGCCAGGGGAGGTCACCGGTGATGCAGGGGAGCTCACAGAGAACGAGCCAGTGAGGTGTGATGACGTCTGTGCAGACAACGAACCGGAAAAAACATAAAACCAATTACCAAATGTATTACATCACCAAGTGTCAACCGAATAGTTACCATAGCCTAAATCAAATTTTAAAATTAATTTTAAGGGCAAAATTGACTTTAGAAAGAAACTTGATTCATCCGTCGTATACAGAATAGTGAGATTTGGCCACCTCTGAATTTCTACTGACTGGTAGACACAATCAGCAAAACTGCCTTTCAAAATTGAGGGGTGGGCCTCCCCAGTGGTGCAGCGGTTGAGCGCTGGGTTGCGAAGCTGCCCATAGCCTCTGCAGCGCCGGTTCGAACCCCGGCTGCTCCCCGGCCCACGGAGGAGGGTCCCACATGGCGCGCAGACCTCTCCTGCCGTCCGCGGCTCCCCTCAGCAGTGTACTTTGGTCCTCCTGCCTGCTCTGCTCTGCTCCCCGCTCTGGCTCTGGTGAATTCTCTCACCCTCCTGCACTTCTGACTGTACCCAGTGCTTGTATAAATAAATAAATAAATCTTTAAAAAAACCAAAAAAACAAAATTGAGGGGTAAGATTTGGGGAGGTATTAAACTATGGACCCATGAGCCTTCTTTAAGTGTCATCAGATGCAAAGCAACTGTACACAGAAAAGAATCTTTAAAACCTTCAAAGATTCTTTAAAACCTTTAAACCTTCCTAGGAGACTCTGCCCATGAGCCAACATCCTGTCTGAAAGACAGGTACTCTAATTGCAATCCCTCTTTCAGTATCGTGAACTAAATGTTTTCTTGGATTTGTCTCTACCAATATATTCTCTTTCATTCATTTTTATTATTATACCTCTTGGGCATATTTGTCCGTTGCTAATGAAAGCTGACTTTTTAATATATACCAAGAATTAGAAACTGCATTGATCCTTTCACTATTAACAGTTAATCAATGACAAGAATAAATGGACCCCAAAAGCAAATGAATTACAATTGTATCACCCAGCTAGGAAAAGACTTATGGGTATCAGTGATGTCATTAATTAATACCTAATACTATAATAATCTGTGCTCTTGTAATTTGTTAAACCTATGCCAAAGCCTCTTAGTTTTATTAGAAACAACCTTTTTTACCTTCATGCTTCTGTTTCATATATATACATACACACTACATATATGTGCATATATACAGTATATGTATATTTCTATATACGTGTAAATGCATGTTTCCATGCACAAAACCAGTGACGAGGCAGACGTCTATACTCCATATTTATGTGCTTTAGTCTTAACAACCTTCCTTCACATTTGTGGGCGTTGCTTTTGTTTTGGTTATAAAACAGCAAAGCTGGGTAGTAGCTTCGCAGCTGCCCAGAGGCTTTCTGGTTAAAGAGCAAACGCCAATGAGATGCAAGTTTTGCAGCTCCTCACAGGAGCAGCCTGCACCGTGAATCACAATCTCGAGGCCTCTGGCAGTGCTCCGCATCTTCTCCGGGGACTAATCTTATTTCAGCAAAAAGGAGCAAAATAACTGTCATCACTTTGGGACTCTCTGGTTCAACAGTCCAGGTGTTCCACGGCACCAAGCTCTCTTCTTGAGCCTCCAGCTCCCTCACTCGGGACCTGAAATCACCCAAGTGCTTCACCTTGTGTGGGTGCGTCTGAGACAGGGCTGGCTTCATGCACAAATGAGCGCCTGCGGCTTTGGCGTGACTAGGTTATTTCTCTCCTTTTTACAAAACTAGTCAGGAACTTGCATTTCTTTCACTCTACAGACAAGTCCTGAGTGTCGGACTCCACACAGACTTGGCTTTGAGTGGATGCCACAGCCCCTGGCTCCTGGGGTGTCTAGCTGCCCAGCCCTGTTTCACTGCCCCTTCCTCACTGGAGAGTTTGGCAAAGGAAAGAATCACATCCTGCACAAAAATCACACCCTCAGCGAGTCCTCTGTGAGGAAGACACTCATTGAAGGTCCCCTCTCAGTCCAGCTCGGAGGATCCGCCAACACCGTTGGGTGCGCCCTAGAGGCACTGGGAAGGACAGCAATGGGGGCTCCCACCTCAGTGCAACCCTGCCTCTGCCCCTCAGAGTCTGCTCACCTGGAGGCCACTGGGAGGTGCCCCTAACTGTTTAGGCGAGCGCTCCTTTCCAAATCAATTTTAAAGTGTAAACCAGAGAAGCATGAAGGTAAAAGGTTGCTTCTAATAAAACTAAGAGGCATTGGCAGGAGTCAACAGAGATGAGCAGGTAAAATTACGATTGAATTAGGAGTTGGGGACGAACATAGACGCAAAAGACTGGACAAGGAAGAAAGTGCAAGCACAGAAGAATTCTCTGCTCTGTGCTTCCTTTCCAAGGGATTTTTAACTCACATCCCATGGAAGAAACCCAAAGTGGCAAAGACGGCCCAGGGGCACTGTTCATGTCAGGAAAAGGCCCCATGGCCAGCCCACCAGGAACACCTGTTAAGACGAGTCCTTGTCCCACTTCAGAAGGCTGGTAAATGAAGGTGTGCTTAGAGTCAGTCTCCATCATGTGAAAGGGGAAAATGTGCCATTTTTTGAATTCCCTTTTTTTCTATTCACTGGCATCTGCCAGGCTTCCACTGTAATTTTAAAATACTGAAAATTTCTAACAGACCTTTATCACACAATTCACCACGCATTGTGGACATACACCTAAATAGAAGAGCTTAAACTAAACCACTCTGTAAGTTAGACACAGGAGTACACAATCTGGCTTTAGGCGAAGAATTCTCAGACAGGACATCAAGTGATTTTTGAAGAGTTCTTGATACAGTGGACATCCTCGAGATTAAAAATGTTGGTGCAGCAAATGCTCTGTCATCAAGAAAGGGAAAGGCCAATGCAAAGAACGGGGGGAAATGTTCGCAGAGCATACATTTGATGACACACTTGAACTCAGAATATATAAATAACTCTTACAATCAGAAGTAAATACACAAATAACCCAATTAAAAAACAGGCTAAGTGGCCTCCCTGGTGGTGCAAGGGGTTCAGTCTCAGCACTATCAAGCTATTGAAGCTATCTGAAGCTACTGCAGCACCAGTTCGATCCCCAGCCAGGGAGCTGACCCACATGGTGCAGCAGACCTCTCCTGTCTCCCCGCTGCTCCCCTCAGCAGTGTATTTCAGTAGATCTGCCTGTTCTACTCCCCACTTGTCTCCAGTGAATACTCTCATGCCCTCCCCACTGCACCTCTGGCCTGTACCCCAGCTCTTGTATGCATAAATAAAGTTTAAAATAACAAACAACAAAAAAGGAATTAAAAAAAAAAACAGGCAAAGTGTTTGAGCAAACATTTCTTCAAAGCTACAGGAATAACCAACAAGCACATGGAAAGAAGCTCAGTATTGTTAATCATTGGGAAAATACAAATCATAATGAAGAGATTTCACTTCACACCCATTAGGCTGGTTACAAGCTGAACCCAACAGGAAGCCAGAGGGCAAGGAACCCCAAGGAGGTTGTAGGTCATAGAGGTGGACCTCCTGGAGCAAGGTGGGGAGAGAGCAGTTCTGGAGGGGCAAAGGGAAGACATTTTGCATATTCAGCAGGGGAATGTATAAAGGATCTACTCATACAACAGGCTATTGCCCCATGGGAAAATGAATACGCTAGAGCTACTTATACTAATGCAGATAAATCTCAAAATCTCATGCTGGGCAAAAAAGGCCGTTTGAGGTATGTACAGCAGACTACCTTTTCCAAAACCCACCACATGCTCTTCATAGTCTTGCTACTTCCCTTGCAATTCCCAGGAATTGCAAAGTTAACAAACAAGATTTTCAGATAGAGAATTACAGGAGAAACCTCCTTGATACAGGGTAGTCAGGGAAAATCTTATTTGAAAAGTGACTGTACTTAAAAACACGTGTGACTGTTGAGGAGTCAGGCCCAAATGCCCAGCTATTTGCCATGGGAGCAGAGACGAGCAGGGCCCAAGGCAGACACTTTGAATGGCCAGGAGGACAGAAAGATTTTGTCCTTTTAAAACGCTGCTCAAGAAAACAATGTGGCAGGAGAAATGGCAAGGGAAGAACAGCAAGTGTGAAGCAAGATAAGTGTGTACAAGCCAGACAGCAGGACATCTGGGGTGACTTCCCAGAAGGTACAAAACCGGTGAAAGCCCCTTAGAGAAGTTGCCCCCAGGCAGCCAAAGCCCTAGAGGCATAGGAACCTGGCAACAAACTTTCCTCCTGCCTTACAGCTCCATAATTCCCCTTCATTAGCATCCAGCCTGGGTCCGACCTTGGGTTACAGAAATGCTTTTAATCTGCTAAAGCTTCTCCAGGTGAGATTAACACGCCCGGTTCACAAGGGGCAGATTATCTAAACTCAAGGTCCAAGGCAGAGAGTTCTCAGATCGGACCTCAGAACCTTGCCGCTCGGTTCTGATGAACACTTAATATTTTGGCGGGTGACGCGTAGTAAGTGACCCGTGACTGTGGGGTACAAAATAACCCCCCCAGCATCCGCCGAGGGCCCCCCGGCCCCCCCTGTTGTTATTCCCGTTTTACACATGAGGAAACTGAGCCCAAGACTTGTTGAGGGCCGTGTCCAAGGCCCAGCTACCCGCTGTGCCTGCTGCCTTCCTCTGGCGTCCCTTCTCTCTGGGAAGTGGGGTTCCGAGACCGAACCCCTCGCCCTACAGCGGCCTCTCCAGCGCCCCCCTGGAAGCCAGACTAGCGGGCGGTGCGGCCGCTATTGCGGTCCCCAGCGCCCCGGTACAGCCCGTGTACAGGTCCGGCTGGAGGCGCGCGCGCCCTGACGCAAGGTTCCCGGGCGGTAGGTTCCGCAGCCCCGAGGTGACCCCCTCCCCGGGCGACGGGCCGGCGGTACCTGAGGGGAACGCGTCCAGGGTCCTGCCCCGGGCTCTGTGGAAAACACCCCCCGCCTCCGGAGCCGACATGGCGCGCGAGCTTCTGGCCTCGCCTGAACACGCAGTGTGGGAGGGAGCGGTGTGACTCCACCCCGGCCAACCGCCCGGCCGGGCCTGCCCCGCTCGGGGAGGCGTCCGCTGCCCGGACGCGGAGGGCGGGAGCGCCGGGCTCGGCCTCTCGGGGCGCCACTCGTGCTGCCTGGGTGGGGCGCAAGCGCGAGCGACCCCTCCGGGATCGACTGAGGTTCCTGGCGAGTGGAGGGCCCTGGTCTGGGGCTCGCCTGTGCCCCTGAGGCCTGCCTGGGGGCTCAGACTGGGGGGACCCAGCTTTTGCCAAAGATAGGGTTGCCAGGTCTAGCAAATAAAAGCCCAGGATGTCCGGGGCTTTTCAGAATTTCAGATAAGCAACGGATCATTGTTCAGTATATCCAGGCTCTGTTTGAGAGATGCTCATGTTCATTTTATTTTTCTAAAATTCCAGTGTAACTGGGCAACATTGTATTTGGCAAGTCTGCCTGAGGTCACAAGGACTGGGTCCTGTTCAGAAGTGAGATATCTGTGTCTGTTACTTCTGGGAGCAGACTGCAGACCCTGCCCTGACTGTCACTCCTTTATGCTGATTTGCATAAGCTTGAATAAATAAAATAAATAAAATATATCTGCTAGGGATGTTATTGTAACAGGGTGGTCCCCAGGAAAGGGGGAGGTTCCCTGCCCCACCCAAGGGAGGGTGGAGCTGAGCAGGAGGAGGAGAAGCTGCAGAAGAGACTGAGGAAGGAAGCAGGATGGAGCAAGGAGACCTGGAGGAGGCGCATGGAGCCTAGAGACACGTGAAGAAACTGCACTTGTCTTTTGGTCGTGGACTGGGTGACACAGATGTGGGTGAGACCCGTGGGGAGGTGACAATGGCAGCTTTTATCTTGATGTTGATTTTGCTCTTTTCCTTCCAGGCTTGTCCAGTTGTTTGTGACCCTTTTCTGTGGGTCCCCACTGGAAGATGCTTTAGACTTGTAGCAGGCTTTGGGGCCTTGTTCTGGGCCAATCCCATTTGGATGGACTTTTACCCACGAGGGGACGGGTAACTCTGGATGCTTCATTTAGAAACTAGACTCTTTGCCTTACCTGTATTGTTTCCTAGTTTTATTAAAATTCCTTCCCATTAAAGTCTCCTATGTTTTGTGTTGATGCGGCGGATGGCAGAACCCATTTAGAATAGGCAGGTTTGCGGGGTTTGGGCTGCCCCTCTCCCTGTCCTATAACATTATCACGTATAATTATTTGTTACATGTCTGCCAGGCACGACAGGCTTATTATAACCTTTATCCCCCAAACACCTTTCTTTCAATATGAGACCACAGGGCCTTAAGGAAACCAAGCCATTTGCTGCAGTCATCCAATCACTAATCAAGTGTGGCAAAGTCAGAACTCCGCTTTCCACACTGCCTACCTCCTTGGCCAATGGAAAGCTATGGTTTCACTGGAAAACCCTGCAGACCCACAGTTCTTCCCCTGATTTCGTTTTATTTTTCTGTCTTCGCCCTGCTGGGCAGCGTCTGATTGTGTTTGCTAAGGTCATGACTGCTTTGTTTCCCACCAGAAGGAATGACTACACACAGGTCTGAATCTGACAAATGTTACTAGTTTTTATCTTCCCCAAGCACTAGCCCTGTTTTTTACGGAGTTAATGTTCTGGAGAAACAAGGGCTGGACCCAGAGGCACAGCATCACTTAAAGAATTTGGATTTTCTCTCTTGAGTCTCTGACGACATCCGTATCAATGAGTGGTCTCAACCCTCTAGCACATTAGCATCAGCCACCTGGGGAGCTTTCTGATTGGATAAGTGTTGGTGGGACCTCAGCACTGGTCTTAAAATTGTCCCAGTGGTTTGGGTGTGCAGCTGGGGGCGGGGGGAGGGGGGAGCTGCTAGTCTAGACTCCAGGATGTGGCAGCTACCTGCACTGGAGGACAGGGAGTGAACACAACAGCCAGTGGGGCTGCTGAGATGAGTGACATTTGCAGTGTTGCTGGGAGCTAGAACATGTGCCTTTTAATAGAGGTGCCATGTATGTTTCACCACAATCTTGAAAGGTCACATACTGGGTTAATGGCATCCCCTCCCCCCCATTCATGTGACATTATTTGAAATAGGGTCTTTGCAGATATGTTCAGACAAACTGGGGGCACACTGGGTGAAGGTGGGTTCTTGACCCAGTGACTGGGGCTTTGAAGAGAAGAAAAGGAAACAGAGAGAGAAGGCCATGTGACAGAGAGGCAGAGACTGGAGGGACATAGCTACAAGCCCCAACACCAGGGAGCACTGGCAAAGGCCAGAATCTCGGGGCAAGCAAGGATGGCTCTTCTTTGGCAACTTTGGTGGGCATGGGGCCCTGCTGGCACTTGATTTCACCTCTAGCATCCAGAGCTAGATTTGACCTTTAAAGCCACCCAGATCTGATGTGTTTTTGTTAGGGGGAAAGGATGTCCTGAGCTAATTCCATACAGGCTTTGTGGACTCCACCCGCACTCCAGAGCAAAGCCATCAGGACATTGAGAAAGACAAATACCATCACCACCAAAGGGAAGTTTGCTGGAACCTGAGGGTGGAGTCAAGCAGCCAGATTTGGTATAAAAACCAGACACGTGGGCCTTGATGTCTCTCTCTCTGTCTCTCTCTGTCTCTGTCTCTCTTCTTGGCTTCATGCTCTTGGCTCACCGCCAGCTCTCAGAGTGCCATTTGGGATTCCAGATCGGCAGAATGGGTAGGACGCATTTAAGACTTTATCTCCCACTTTTCTCCCTGAGTTGTACATTTCCTCATTTCCCCTTCCCTTGTAAATACATCTTTTATTAACCTTTTGTGTGTGCCTGCAGCGGAGTATTAAGTCCCTTTTAAGCGCACGGGTGAGGACCCACAGTCAGGCACCCCGTCTTATATTGGGCCTGCCCTGTAAAAGATTGGCTGCTCTAGGAAACAAATACAGATTTGTATTACTGCCATTTGACAGGTGAGGAAACTGAGCAAGTATGAGAGATGCATAGAAGCTGGACATACGGGGTGAGGGATATGACCCTGAGCAGACGGGGAGCTTGGTCTCTGGGGGTCAGTCCCCGCCAGCAACTCAGCGCCACTGCTCGCAAGCTGGTGCCCTTGGGCAAGTCCCCCACGTCTCCCTGAGCCACAATGAACTTATCTTCAAAAAGAACATTTTTTAGAGTTTGGGAGAGAATTAAATGAGAATCCAGGGAAAGTACCTTGACTTCTATGTGGTCAGCTCTCAAAAATGGTACCTGTAATGAGAATCATTATTGTTAGCAGTAAGAATACATGAAACTGGCCAGTACTTCCAAGAGGAGGAGGAGGAATCAGAATTGACTTCTGATTTTGTGCTAAACTTCACCTCTTCATGTAAGTGGTCTTTGGGCAGCAGTCAACTGGAGGCAAGGGAGGAGGGTCTTGCGCTCCCCCTAGAGGTGAGCACAGGTAATAGACTAGGCAGCCAGAGGCAGGCCAGGAGGCCTAGATGCACCTGCGGGAAGAAAAGAGGTAAAACAGGTTAGGTGGGGCCAAGTTGGGAAGAACTTTGAGCACAGGCAGAGGAGTTGCCTTAGGGCAGACAGACAGCAGTTCAGGTGGGAAAGAACCGGATGTGAAGAGAGCAACTGAAAACTGAAGCACGTAGGTTCTGGCCTCACCAGGCAGGAAACACGAGGACTAAGTGGCAGAGCAAATACAGGGACTCAAGCAGGAATCAAAGGCTTAGTTTCCCAGCCTGAGAAAACAGAAGAAAAAATGTCTCTGCTCTGAGGAACAGATGTAGTTGGAAGGGAGAGCCAGTTGTGGGGTGGGGTGTGGAGGAAGATAATGAGTTGGTTGTAGAGCACGAGAAATCTGAGGGAATCGGGAAAGAGGAAAGCTGCAGTCTCTTGTGTCTTTGCCAAATGTTAGCTCAGACTCTGCCTCATAACCCTTCTGGGTTCCAGTCACTTGATCTTTAAAAATTGAGGGCACTGCACTGGGCCAGAATAGGCAAGCTAGGAGCAGATGTGGCTTGTTTGTCTACAAGGGATTTTACATTTTAATTAACTACCAACATTTCAACATTGAGAGGTTTTACACAAAGTCCAGATTTCTGTCCCCAGCAGTTGGTTGACGCTGAGTGTCAGCTGCCCCCCTTAGGCTGAACATGTAACCCCAGTTTTCCCACAGTCTCCGCCACTACTGCCTTCTTGACTGAGACCAACTGTCACTTACATGTTGTCTACTCTCCCCAGCCTACTTCACACATAGAGTCCGCCTTCCTAGTGCCCTCCAGGCAGCCAAGTCTAGGCCTCTGGGTTAGACTGCTCTAGATTGCCTTCTTCTCAGAAATCCTATAATATACCTCCATTTTCAGTGGGAAATACAAGTTCAGGAAGAACTTGTCACCAACAGGGGTACAGATCAGGGAATTACCTAAGCAACTGGGATCGTTCAGCCCGCCAGCCACATCATGGGTATAAAGTGCGCAGAAAGAAGAGCAGAGAAGCAAGGGCAAAGGATAGTCACATGGTATTAAGGATGGTCAAGGTTAAGCGCAGGGGGATGAAAGGCAACACAGGAAACAGAAAAGGAGTGTTTAGATGTGTGAGGATAGTGCAGAGTGATGGGGATAAAAGTAGTTTCTAGAAGGAACAATTCCACAAGTGAAAACATTATTTAGGGAGTGTATGGACAGAGCAGTAACTAGGCACTGACTAACAGATTGAGCATCCACATGTGCTCGTTTTATCCCCAGCTGCCTGGGGGGGGGGGTGCACACCCTAACTTTCCCCAAATTTCACAGATGAACCTCTGCAAGTTTAAAGAACTTGCCACCATCATATAGAAGGTGTTTCCATCAGTTCTTGGAAATCTTGAACTAGTAGAGTAAGTCATTCATTTCTGAGCAAGAGGTCCACAAGGACAGAACACACACTGTCAATAAAGCCCAGATGTTTGCTCTGGGTTGTATCTGAAGGATGACTGAACTGAAAAAAAAAAAAACAAAAACAAAAAAACAATAGGGTTATATGAAATGTCTGTCTTCATAGATTAAAAATGGTCAAATATCATCAATTTTATATAGTTCAACTGAATGTTTACAAGCAATATCACAGCTTACACATGGTGCACTTTCCTGATGATTTCTTATTATTTTATTATCAGATAAGTTCTTAGAAATGGGGGTCACTGGGCCAAAGTGCATTCACAAGTGAAATGGGGGATATCAGATACCCTCTGTCCCCACCCATAGCATATGTGACTTCCCAGAGCCCCCGGCACTTGTCCAACTAACCACAAAGCACAAAACACTCATCACTAAGTGGGCCAGTTCACTCTTGTCAAGTAATGTCCACACCTGCTACATTTTGGAACTTTTGTTTCCATTGACTTCCCTTTGGGGTCTTCTTTCCTCTCACCTATATCAGTTAGATAAACAACTGACCCCCTGCCCTTTTCTGCATAAAATCAGGAGGTAGAAATCTGAACTGTGCTTCTTCAACATCAACTGTTAAAAAATTCCTGAAATGTAATTTCTAAATAAGTAGTGGCTTGTAAATGTCCATCCCTTGTACACTGCATGAATTAACTACTGAGATTGGTATGAGCACTGAATGTTATTGATAAAATGAAAACGTTAGAGTAAGTTTACAAAGGGCCAGTGCAGCGTTAACCATTTAGCTGCTGAATCCTCATAGCCACCCGGAGACTAGGTACTGGCATGCCCATTTTACAGATGAGAAACTTGGGCCCAGAGAACCTTGTCCCAGCTGGCATGGTCCCTGAGTTACAGTCAAACATTGCTTGATCACGTTTCAGTCAATGACGGGCCGCACATACGACGGTGGTCCCAGCAGGCAGTACTACAGAGCCCAGGACTATCCAGTTCTATGTCCTTATACTCTATAATGGCTGCACAATGTAAAATCATTTAAAGATACATTTCAGGGCCTCCCTGGTGGCGCAAGGGTTAAGTCTCAGCACTATGAAGCTATCAGCAACCACTGTAGCACGAGTTCAATCCCTGGCCAGGGAGCTACCCACATGGTGCAGCAGACCTCTCCTGCCTCCCCTCAGCAGTGTATTTCAGTGCATCCACCTGTTCTGCTCCCTGCTCTGTCTCTGGTGAATCCTCTCACCCCCTACCCTGGGCACCTCTGGCCTACACCCCAGCTCTTGTATGCAAAAATAAATAAAATAAATCTTAAAAAAAAAGATACGCTTCTCAGAAATGTGTCACTAAGCAACTTATCTATTGCTACATAACAAGTTACCACATACTTAACAGCATAAAACAACAACTATTTGCTACTTGAGGTTTAGGTGGGTTAGGAGTCCAGGCTAACTCAGCTAGGTCATCTGCTCATCAGTTCTCACGGCCATGTCAGCCACGGCTGGGGTCTCAATGGGTCTCACCAGGTTGGCTGTTAGCCCGAGAGCTTCATTTTTTTGTACCTGAGGCAGCCCTCAGTCCATTGTGCATCCCCTTTCCAACATGGCTGCCCACAACATGGCTGCTTGCTTCATCAAGGCCAGTAAGGGAGAAAGTCTTCTAGCAAGACAGAGCTCTCCTCTTATGTAGCCTCATCACAGAAGTAGCATCCTATCACTTTTGCTGTATTCATTCTATGGGTTAGAAGCAAATCACCAAGCCACCCCACACTAAAGGGTGTCAGTTACACCAGGAAGTAAGGATCCTGAGAGGACATTACAGAGTCTGTCAGACACAGCAATTCAAGAGCAGAACTAGGATTTGAAGCCAGTCCTTTCAAACTGAGAAACTCCCCATAGTTAACCACTATGCTCTACTGCCTTCCCAGACAAATTAATCTAATTCTATCTCAACAAGATTAATCTGGTTTTTCTCATATGGACCCTGGTATATTTCCAAAGGTGTTATCCTTTTAAATGTAATCTCTCAAATGGGAGGCTGAAAGATGCCCCAGAATGGGTGAATTATCTAGTTCCATGGATTTTAATTTAGGGGTAATTCCAGAAAGGAAGACTAATAAATATAAGACTTCCAACGCTAATTCCTGACCTCTAGTTAGTAGCCCAAACCTTCCCATATGATTTTTTTTAAGATTTATTTATTCATGCATGCAAGAGCTGGGGTGTAGGACAGAGATGTGGGGGGTGAGAAGATTCACCAGAGACAGAGTGGGGAGCAGAACAGGCAGACAGACTGAAACTCACTGCAGAGGGAGCAGCAGTGGAGACAGGAGAGGTCTGCTGCGCCATGTGGGTCAGCTCCCTTGCCAGGGATCAAACTCCCTGCTGTAGTGGCTATGGACAGCTCCATAGTTCTGTGTCTTAACCCCTTGCACCACCAGGGAGGCCCCCATATGATTTTTAGAACAGCTGACCAAGTTGCATAAGGAAAATTACAAATTGAGCAGATGATTAGATTCAAAGCATATAAAGCAAAGCTTCCCCGGGAGAAAGAATTTATAGTATTTGTCCAATCTTTTCCCTCTTCCATTTAGTGTCTTGAATCTAACTAAATTCAGAATTGAAATGACTCGCCTTAATAAACATCTTTAGATTTAGGCATACATCTGGGTGTAATTGGTTTGGGGGGAAGACAGGAGAACTAGTTCGTGGGGGCATGTTTGTGGGCAGAGAAATATTTTCATTTATTGAAATGTTCCTAGCAACAGAAGTTGTTTTCTTTTTTTCGCCCCCAAATCCTCAAAGTAGAAAGAGGCAAAATGATGATAAGAAATCTAGAAAACTGTAGATGTATTTTCATTTCTTTGGAGTACAATTGTGCTATAAGGATATTTCAATGCATTTGCCAACATAAAATTAAAAATCTTTTTAAAAAATTTAATGACAAACATGGGTTAATGTAGATTTTTTCCCCCCAAAGCTAACTAACAGCAGGTAAATGCAATCGTATTAGACTGCTTCAAGATTGCTTTGGCATTTCAATTGCATAACCCTTGCCTGGTGATTTTTCTTTGGCTGCTTTCATATTATTCAACTCCACATGCATTCAGAACTTAGCCAGCTAAGTTCCTTCTGGGAAGGAACAAAAACAATAATATCATTTATTAAAAAATGCTATCGATCACTTATAGTGTTTCAGAGGATGCTCCTCATTTTGCATGCATTATTTCATTCGCTCTTTATAATAATCCTAAAAAATAGACACTTAACCCAATGTTACAGATGAAGGAAAATGAGGCTTTAGAAAGAGAGAATGTAAGCAACTTTTCCGAAACACATCTAATAATTGGTGAGCAGGCCCCGACACTGCTCTTTTACTCTGCATCAGAACCACTCCAGCCTTTGGACACATGAGTGGGCAGGCGAATGAATGACCTAAGGGCTCAGTTACAACCGGTCTTACCTATAATTGTCAGAGCAAATCATATTTTCTCTACTCTCTCACCCTTTATGGCAAAGAGTGTGGTAAAATAAAGCCTGAGACTGAAGGTCAAGAGCATGAACAGTGGAGCTGAAGAACTTTATTCCAGTTCAGGCATGACTGGAATGAAGCTATCTGACTCTGGCCGAGTTACATAACATTGCTACACCTCAGTTTGTGCGTATGAAAAACAGGACCAAGGAATATATACACTTTTTTTTTTTTAAAGATTTATTTATTTATGCATACAAGAGCAGGGATGCAGGCCAGAGGTGTGGAGAGTGAGAGGATTTACCAGAGACAGCGTGAAGAACAAAACAGGCGGATCTACTGAAATCCACTGCTGAGGGGAGCAGCGCTGAGACAGGAGAGGTCTGCTGTGCCATGTGTGTCAGCTCCCCTGCTGGGGATTGAATGTGTGCTGACACTTAACCCTTTGCGCCACCAGGGAGGCCCCATATCCACTTCTGATGGTTGATATGAGGATTCTCGAGGGTAAAGTGCTGAACTAACATTGCGTAGTGTTGTAGAGAGTGATCTGAATTCTGGCCTGTCACTTATTAGCTTTGTAACTAGAAGCAAGTACTTATTTCTCTGTGGTCTTATTTCCCTCTCCCTCCTTTGTAAGTCAAAGTTCATTAATTAGTGTCTGCTAGTTTTTATAACTATCAGTATTTTGCTTTGTTGAATCGTCCACTGTGTAAACATCCAGTATTTGTCATTCTGACTTGCTTTACTACCCATAATTCCCTCCTACTCCTTTCATTTTGTTGTAAACAGCAACATTTTGTCTTTCTTTATGGCTGAATAGTATTCCATTGTGTGGATAGAGTACATCTTCCTGATCCAGTCTGCTATCAGTGGGAACTTTAATGGTTTCCATATCTCAGCCATTGTAAATATTGTTGCAATAAACATTATAGAGCATACCACTTTTATTTTTAAGTAGATAGTTTAATATTCTTCAGCAGATGCCCAGGGTTGGGCCACGGGGTATTTTCATGTTCAGTTTTTTTTTAAAGATTCATTTATTTATGCATACAAGAGCTGGGGTACAGGCCAGAGGTGTGTGTGGGGGGGGGTGAGACGATTCACCAGAGACAGAGTGGGAAACAGAACAGGCAGATTGACTGAAATATACTGCTGAGGGGAGCAGCAGGGAGACAGGAGAGGTCTGCTGTGCCACATGGGTAGCTCCCTGGTCAGGGATCAAACTTGTGCTACAGTGGCTGCAGATTGCTTCATAGTGCTGCATCCTAACCCCTTGTGCCACCAGGGAGGCCCTATGTTCAGTTTTTTAAGGTAAAGCCAGATCGTTTTCCAAAATGGCTATACCCATTTACATTCCGCCAACAGTGTAACAGAGTTCCCTGTTCTCCGCATCCTCTCCAGCACTTGTTGGGGGTTATGAGGGATTTTTTGAAAGGTTGTGTGGCTGTAGTTTACAAATATTACCAAACAGCAATTTGGCAATGTCTACACTCATTGTGGTTGTCATAACGGAGGGAGGGTGATGTTGGCCTCCAGAGGGTAGAGGCCACACATCCTGCTAAACATCCCATAATGCACAGGTTAACTGACCCTCCACCCCAAGATAGAATTATCTGGACTCAAATATCAATAGTTCCAAGGCTGATAAGTCCTGTTGTATGACCACTTCACAAAAAGCTAGTGCCTAATAAATAATAACTGTTATTTCTATTACTTGCCTCTTTGAGCTTCTGTTCCAATGTGTTGTTTCTAAGAGCCTTTTCAGCTTTCAAATTCTCTGATTCAACATAAGGTGAAACTTAGCCACAACTACATAGACAAGACTTGTAGGATAGGAACACTGTTTCTGAGTCTTCTCATTAAGACCCCTTGGAGACAATGATATAGTCTGGCAAAATAGAAATTCATTTGTTGGTGGTAATTTGAAGTTTTGTGAAAATCTTCCTTTAGAATAGCACATGAGAGTCATCCTTATAAAAGGTAGTATTTTCCACTTTTTGTATTAAAAGAACCACTCTAGAGAGAAACCATTTATACTATCATCCCATTTTTATTTCCAAGAAAACTCAAGGTTTTCTGAGACATGAAATGTTCATTTATTGCTTATTTTTTTTCCTGAAAAGTTTATGGACATATTCACCTCTTACATAGTAAGAGTTGAAGTTGTCACATTAGGCCATCTTTTCTATGGAGATAAGTCTTTTTTTAGTTTATATATTTCCTTCTTTATAATAGCAACACTTAATCATTGTGGAAAACTTGCCGAGTCTAAGGAAATATTAAGGAGAAGTAGAAATCAGATATAATCTCTTCACCCAAATATAACCAAATGAAGTACTATTAATATTTTGGAATATCTCTTCCTAGTGTTCTTTCTCTAAGAAGTTCTTTAGACAATTGAAGTGATACTATATAAAAACATTTTGTCTTACATTTCTTAAGATCACGAGATGAAAATTTCTTTGTGTTACAAAAATACTTCTTAGACATTTCTGGGATTGCAGACTATTCCATTATATTAACATGTATTTTTAATTTTACACTCACTTTTAAAATATTTTATCATATAATAAATTAGTTGTAAAATATCAAAAATATAGGCGTATACAAAATTAAAGTGAAAAATTGACCCCCTCACACCTCAAATCCTCTTTCTTCAATTGTATCTCTTTTTAACAATTTTGTCTGTACAAAGCGAGTAAGATAGGCGTGAAACCAGCTTTAGAACCAAACCTGAGTTAGTCTTGGTGATGAAACCCTTTTAGCTTAATTTCTAGAGAAATTAAAAAGTTTTGAATCTCCAATTTTCACTGTAAAATGGAACAACATTGGTCTTGAAGAAGTAGTGGGGGAATGGCTGTATCGGATCCATTATAATCCTTGCAATGGCTATTTTTTTTTTTAAAGATTTATTTATTTATGCATACAAGAGCTGGGGTATAGGCCAGAGATGTGGAGGGTGAGAGGATTCCCCAGAGAAAGAGTGGGGAGCAGAACAGGCAGATGTACTGAAATACACTGCTGAGGGGAGCAGTAGGCAAGTCAGGAGAGAGAGATCTGCTGCGCCATGTGGGTCACCTCCCTGGCATGGGATCGAACTCGTGCTGCACTGGCTGTGGATAGCTTCATAGTGCTGCGGCTTAGCCACTTGCGCCACCAGGGAGGCCCCTGCAATGGCTATTTCTACCTTATCGATAAGGTGAGTGTCCACTAAATCTTTTTTTCCCCACAGACTGCCTAGCATATAGTAGGTGTTCAGCAAATGCTTACTGATTCATCTCTCAGACAGTCTTCCTCATGGAGGACCCCAATTTCTTCTCCCACTCTACTGAGACGTATTTGTTTCCCTCGCAAATCCCTCTCCATTGCAAGAGATGACGTGTTTCCCTGCCTGCCTCTACCCTGAAATATAAGTTTCACAAAGGTAAGAATTTGCATTCACTCAATTCCTGTATCTCCAGCGCCTGGGACTGTACCAGGTACATTGAGGGACTCAAAAAATATTTATGGGCTAAATGAGAAAATGAATGAAGGATGCAAGCCCATCCTACTATTTCTAGAAGTGCTACGATTTCATACACAAAGTGAAACTTCAAGGACCATAAGCCCAATCACCTCGACAAATCCAGGAAAGGATGGACCAGACACTATATCCAGCATAAGCTTTTATATATATCCAGCATAAGGTTTTATATTTTATTGATTTTTCTTTTTTTTTTTTTTTTTTGTGGGACCCTTGCTGGCGGCCGGGGACTGAACTGGTGCTGCAGAGGCTGCGGGCAGCCTCGCAGCCCAGTGCTCAACCACTGCGCCACCAGGGGAGGCCCTATTGATTTTTCTATATTTAGTGTAGGTTTAAAGCATTTAACTGAAAGTGCAGTAATATAGTCTCTGGATTACTCTTAATAAGAGAACGGAGGCTGAAAAAATGAGTCAAACACTTTGTGGAATCATCTCCATCAGCCCCTTGCATTGACTACTTTGCAGCATCACCTCAGCTTCAAAGCACTTTTGGTTCTTCTGGGGACTGTTTCCTGCGTTTCCTTCCCATCTCCCAGTTGGTTTGAGAAAACTGCCCTTTGCTGCCATCACCTCCTTTCAGCCTTTGTCAGAGGCTGCCAGACCTCCAGAATAAAGCTGCTGCTTCATCCCAGCCCTGTGTGCCACCCACCCTGTAGGCAGCAATATTTAATAACATGGAGAACACAAAGCCCGCCACATGAATCACTGTTGAGGGTGACCGGTCAAATTGAAATTTCCTTGAATAAAAAAGGCCTTGAAATGCAGGAATGAAAACACACTCCTTTAACTTGGCCTTCTAATGGAAAGCCATATACTTCCAGGGCCAGCGCCTGCGCTTTCTTCTTCCAGCAGTATGTCCTAGGACTCCTGCTTCTGATTTCAGCTTGGCCTTCTTTCTTCACCCTGCATCCTGCAAACTTCAAGCATTTGCACACCATCTGCTCACGCTGTCTTTGCCCCGCCTGCTCGCCACCTGTATTATTATTTACTTCCTAGTTAGTGTTCTTTACTGTAACTCTCTTTTGTGACTTAAATATCTTTGCTTTGAAGAGAGAAAATTTATTTTGTTCTTCATGATGCCGGTAAGCCAGTATCACCTGCCACAAACAGATATGAGTTAAATTAGAGGGGGGAGCAAAAGAATATCAATACTTTGTTAGCTTCTGCTGACAGCTGAGGACTCTGAGAATGGAGCTTGAGATGTCCCTGGTAAGGAGGAAGAATGGAAAGTGTTGATATTAAAGAAATGGTGATGGCAGGTGGAGATGTGCTCTGTGAAGTCATAAAATGAACTGAAAAGGGAATAGAGCAGGGACATTTGTATTGTGTCAAGATTGCGGGGGTAGCTATGCGAAGCCATGCATGGGATAAAGCTGCACAGAGCTACACACGCACACATACACACACACACACACCCCACGTACATGCAAAAATTGTAGAAGGGTCTGTAGCATAGTTAACAATATTGTACTAATGGCTTTGGGATTTTCTATATATAGTATCATATTGTCTGAAAATAATGGCAGCTTCCATACTTCTTTTCCAACTTGGATTCCTTTTATTTCTTGTTGTCTGATTGCTTTAGATAAGGCCAATTATTTAAGACATGTGTTTTAAAGCTACCCTTTGTGTGAATTTATTATGGCAGTCCCAGGAAACTGATATATTCATCATCTAACCAATCTTTGTACCTGGAGTATGTCACTATCTATCATATTACAATTTTTAACGACTTTGTAAGGTGCTACAAAAAGACCATTCAGTTTTCTTTGCCTTATGCTTCCAAACTTCTTTGGTCTGATACTGGCCATGCCATGGAACTAGCATTTAGGAAAAACTCTTAATTAATTAAGAGTAATCACAAGAGTACATGACTTGTTCTAAGTCACTGAATGACAGTAATGTCATTTCTGGGATTATAACTCAGTGCTGATCTCTACTGCTCCATCTTAATAAAAACAATAAAAATCCTTGAATCATGGAATTTTAACTGGCAGGACCTCAGAGGTTATCTAGCCCAAATTATTTCTGAAGAAACTGATTTCCAAAAAGAAATGATTTCCCAACGTCACTAAGCAAACTACTATATTTTTCCTACCCCCCCACAAAATGTAGATCACAATTATCCAGCAATCAAGGTAAATTAATAGATGCTGCTGCCCCTAGTGGCAGAACTCTGCAATACAAGCTATCACAGCACTTAAAACCTGTTTTTTATAAGGCAAATTTCTTTTTCTTCCTTTAATGTTAGAAATGAATTCCTGTTTTACAAGTAGAGTTTCAGCAGCCTTCAAAGACTAACAAATAAGCCAGTTTTTCCAGGAAATAAAATTAAAAAATCAATAGATTAAGAAGACTCCCTGTCTCCTTGGTAGCCTAACTCCAATTCATCCTTTATACCTAGCAACCAGCCAGCGCTAACTGCATCACAGTCTAGACATGTCACTGTGCTTACATTCCTCAGTGGTTCTCCATAACTGCTAAGTCCAAACTCTATAATGTGGCTTGTTAGCTATCTTACCTTCCAAGTCTCATTTTCTTACTACTTCTTCTGCCCCCAAACTATTGTTCCAGGGAAAATGAACCTTTTCCGCTTCCCCAAACAAGTCATTTTCCACACTCATTATTCCTCTGAAACTCCAACTTTTCCCTGTCTTCCTCTTAGTATTCTCCACTGAGTATTCCTTTGCTTAGTGTTCTCTACTTAGTTCCCCATTAAGGTAGATTTCTAAACAAAAACAACAAAACACAGTTTATTAAAGGTCAGGTAAGGTTAATGCCTTAATATATTGGATTTAAGTTTATGATTATTCTAAGTTTGCTATGCAACATTAATCATTGATACCCAATATTTCTTTGAGCTGATTTTATGTCCTTTTTTTCTGGGTTAGTACAATATTATTGCACATCCAAAACTAATCATTTTTTATTGGATTTTAATACACAGTATAATGTACTTAAATCTACCAAAAGCGATGTGTTCTTTCCAACAAAAACTACTTTAAAATCACTTTCAGTACATGTACAATGAAAAAAAAAATGTTTATGTTTTACCTCCCAAAAGAGTCATGTAAGAATTAGGATACATTTTATATACCCATGTGGGTTATGTGCCAGCAAAAATGGTGGGAACACAGAGAAGGTGTTTTTTTAAAAAAATATATGTATGTCTCAGTGGGACATCCTTTTGATTTCTTTTGAATCATCATGTCCTTAACTTCCTAGACAATATTTATATGTATTTCCACAAAATCTTGCTTGGAGAACAGGGTATCTGCCCTTCAGACTTGGACAAGCACTTAATCCAGACATATAACCATGCTACAGTTTGTGAGGATGAGAGGAACAGAACAGATCTGAGAAGTTGCACTTCTGGAAAGACCAGAAAGTTCTCATTGCCTCTGCTTCCTTGCTGCAGACAGGATGAACCCAGACTGGCCCATCAGGTATCTGGCAGATAGCTTCAGAGATGAGTTGGCCCAGCTTTACCTCTCACCTTTTTTTTTAGAAATAGAACCGTGAAGCTTTTAGGTCAAAGGGAAGAAAAGAGCCAACTTCTGTTGATCCAGCCTTGTGTGATCTTTCTCAGAGAAGAGGAAGGATGAAGGAGACCAAAATTTTTGTGCCAGGCAAACACTTGATATACTTCATCTTTCTAAATCCTACCTGGACATGTGAAAGAAATGCCAATCGCACTTATAAACGAGAAAACTGAATCTCAAAGAGGCTTTTCCATCCTTGGTTTCAGGCTGTCATCTAGCACTTATTGCCTCCTCATTCTGTGCTAACCTCTGCAGAATGTGTTAATGTGCATTCTCTCATTTAAACTTCCAAATCTCTGTGGCATCACCCAGATTACTTAGAGAGAGAAATGGACCAGAATATATTCAAGCCTTTAGAGGAGCAATGGGTAAGGCTCTCTGGAGAAAAATGAGAAATAGGAGAGAAGAGACTGGAACTCAGAGATCAAAGCCCTAAATGGAAAGGAAGCCAAGTGAATGAAGGCCACGTGTCACTTGTCCAAGGTGACACTGTCTGTAAACGGGGGAGGTGGGATTTGAACTCTGACTTGTATGACTCCAAACTCTTATTAAACAGATTCTCTTCTCCTTGTTAGTTCTCTTATTTGAGAAATAATGGGATAACAAAGACATCCTACAAACACAAGGCTGATCCATTAAATGCTTGTTTAATCTAACTACTGTTAACTGGTTCACAGAGGGTTAATGACGAGTTCTTTTTATTACCACCTCTGGAAATGAAAAAATCTTTTGAGAAAGATTTTGTGAAAAAATTCAAATATGATCAGGATTCTTCATTGCAAGTCCAACAACATCACTCCAAGCCCCTTGAGAAACCTGCAAAGGAGAGAAAAATTGCATCAGTCCTGGAGAAAGTAGAGATTCTGCTGAGCTTCTGTTTGAGGGTCACAAGAAGCAGATCTCCCAAAAAGACCACCCTGGCTATCCTAGCAGCAAGGGACAGTTTCTTATGAGTACTCTAACAAGTGACCACAAACTTAGTGACTTAAAATCCCATAATTCTATTTGTTTATAGTTCCGGAGGTCTCCCATATGACCTTGGTCTCAGTGGGTTGTTATCAAGATATTAGCAGGACTGTGTTCCTTTCTGGGGGTTGTGTGGAGAATCAGGTCCCTTAAATCTTTCAGTCTCTAGATGCCTCTTACTGTCCTTGACTCATGGAGTCAACAACGCTACCTCTCTCTGTGTGTTTGCCTATTTCTTGCATCTCCCTCTGGTCCTCCTCTTCTGCCGCCTTCTTTTTTTTTTTTTTTTAAGATTTATTTATTTATCCATACAAGAGCTGGGGTGTAGGCCAGAGGTGGGGGTGTGAGAGGATTCACCAGAGAGAGTGGGGAGCAGAACAGGTGGATCCACTGAAATACACTACTGAGGGGAGCAGTGGGGAGTCAGGAGAGGTCTGCTGTGCCATGTGGGTAGCTCCCTGGCCAGGGATAGAACTCATGCTGCAGTGGCTGGCAATAGCTTGATAGCACTGTCTCTAACCCCTGAACCACCAGGGAGGCCCTTCCACCACCTTCTTCCAAGCTTAGACACCCTTTTGATTATACTGCCCCCCTTCCCCATCATCCAGGATACTCTTCCTACTTTATGTTTGACTGATTAGCAACCTTAATTCCACCAGAAACCTTAATTCCCCCATGCCACGTAGCACAATATACTCATGGGTTCTGAGGATTATGGTGTGGACATCTTTGGGGAAGACAGACATTTTCTGCTGTCCCAAAGAGGGCATACATCTGAATTTACCAGCCAACAATATGAGGGGTGAATTTCCAAAAAGGAGCTGTAGTGGTGGAAGGGGGAAGAGCATTGATGAGGGGAAAAAGTGGAAAAACTCCTCTGATGCTAGAGGCTCCCTCTGATGACTGATGGGGTGGTCAGTCATCTCAGCAGACGGACGGGCTGATGAGCAGATGCAACCATAGATATATTTTTTTAAATTTAATTTAAAATTTTTTTTATTTTTTATTATTTTTTTAAATAATAAATTTTATTTCTATATTCCCCCATACAATTGCAAACCCCCCATTCTGACCCCAATCCCTCCCGTCCCGCCCCCCACCCCCCAAAAAGTATCTCTGGTTCATAGTTTTTTTGTTGATTTTGATTTTCACTTTCTTATAGTTATTCATTTTCCTGGTCCCTTATTTAAGTTTTCTAGATTCCTGCTATGAGTGAGACCATCCGGTATTTTTCTTTTTCTTTCTGGCTTATTTCTCTGAGCATGATCCCTTCCAGCGCCATCCATGTTGCTGCAAATTGCATGTGTTTATCTTTTTTGAATGCTGAGTAATATTCCATGGTGTATATGTACCACATCTTCTTGATCCAGTCATCTATTTTTGGGCATTTGGGCTGTTTCCAAAGCTTAGCTATTGTAAACAGTGCTGCTATAAACATAGGGGTGCAGGTGTTCTTTGGAATTGATGTTTCTGTGTCCTTTGGGTAAATACCTAGGAGTGGAATTGCTGGATCATATGGAAGTTCTATGTTTAGTAGGTCCGGAAATATCCACACAGCTCTCCATAGTGGTTGGACCAGTTTGCATTCCCACCAACAGTGCAGGAGAGTTCCTTTTTCTCCACAACCTCGCCAACATTTGTTGTTGCTAGTTTTTTAATATGTGCCATTCTCACTGGTGTAAGATGGTATCTCATGGTAGTTTTGATTTGCATTTCCCTGATGACAAGTGATGTTGAACATTTTTTCATATGCCTGTTGGCCATTTGCATTTCCTCTTCAGAAAAGTTTCTTTTTAGCTCTTCTGCCCATTTTTTGACGGGATTATTTTCTTTGTTGTTGCTGAGTCTCATCAGCTCTTTGCAGATTTTTGTGATCAGTCCTTTATCATTAGTGTTGGGTGCAAAAATGTTCTCCCAGTTGGTGGGGTTTCTCTTTGTTTTTGTTATTGTCTCTTTTGCTGTGCAGAAGCTCTTTAATTTGATGTAGTCCCAGCTGTTTATCTTTGCCTTCACTATCACTGCTTTGGGTGATGTGTCTGTAAAGATGTCTTTGATATGCAAATCACGTACTGTTTGGCCTATATTTCCTTCTGTGTATTTTATGGTTTCAGGTCTTATGTCTAGTTCTTTAATCCATTTTGAGTTGATTTTTGTGTATGGTGTGAGGTAGTGGTCAAACTTCATTCTTTTGCATGTAGCAACCCAGTTTTCCCAGCACCATTTATTGAACAAACTTTCTTTGTTCCATTGCATAGTCTTTGCTCCTTTGTCAAAGATTAGTTGACCATAAATCTGTGGGTTTATTTCTGGATTTTCTATTAAATTCCATTGGTCTGTATGTCTGTTCTTGTTCCAATACCATGCAGTTTTGATGATTATGGCTTTGTAGTATTGTTTGAAGTCTGGGAGTGTGATGCCTCCATTTCCTTCTTTTTTTTTTCAGTAGAGCTTTGGCTATTTGGGTTTTTTTGTGATTCCGTATGAATTTCATCAATAATTGTTCTATTTCTTTGAAGAATGACATTGAAATTTTGATTGGAATAGCATTGAATCTGTATATTGCTTTTGGTAGGATGGCCATTTTAATAATGTTTATTCTTCCAATCCATGAGCAGGGGATGTCTTTCCATTTCTTTGTGTCTTCTTCTATTTCTTTTAACAGTGTTTTATAGTTTTCTTTGTATAGGTCCTTTACCTCTTTTGTTAGATTTATTCCCAAATATTTGATTTTTTTTGTTTTGATAATAAAAGGGATTTTTTTTTTGATTTCTTCTTCTTCAGATTTATTGTTTGTGTATAGGAAGGCTACTGACTTTTGCGTGTTGATTTTGTATCCTGCCACTTTACTGAACTGATTGATTAGTTGAATTAGTTTTTCTGTGGAGTTTTTGGGGTTTTCTATGTATATTATCATATCATCTGCAAATAGTAATAGTTTGACTTCTTCTTTTCCTATTTGGATTCCTTGGATGTCTTTCTCTTGTCTTATTGCTCTGGTTAGGACTTCCAGTATTATATTGAAAAGCAGTGGTGAGAGTGGACATCCTTGTCTTGTTCCAGATCTTAATGGAATTGCTTTCAGCTTTTCACCATTGAGAATGATACTGGCTGTTGGCTTGTCATAGATGGCCTTTATGATGTTGAGGTATGTTCCTTGTATCCCAAGAATTTCAAGGGCTTTTATCATGAATGGGGCAACCATAGATATTGACTAAGGAATAGGACATCAGTTAAATCACTGATAATTCATGGTCTCCTGGAGTCTCGGAATCAGTCTTCTATCACCGACTGATCATGGTACTAACAGAAAATACAAGTGAAGTGATTTGAATAGGCTTGTAAAATATCCTGAAGTTGTTTTTAATTCCTGCCTGCATTGTGGTTTTGTTGTTGCTGTGTGTTCTTTTCTTGTAAAAGTGGAAGGGAGATTCATAAAAATGATTACATGAGGGCACCAGTGCATTGAAATTTTCTTGTTGTCTTTAGGACAATAAGACATCTTGAAAATTAGTGGTTTTTCCCAATTTAAGGCTTTAAAGTGTTCTCATCTCTGTTAAGATGGAATGAATCTTGGTGGTTTTTCTGGTCAGATAAAACATTTTATTTAAATTCTGGGCATGGACATCTTTGTGGAGCGCCCCCTCTCCCCAGTCACTCCATTTCTAACAGGCAACTACAATTATAGTTTGGTGTATATATTCTTCTAGTTCTTTGTTCTATGCATTTGCATGTAGAAACATACCATAAGAAGGATATACTTGAGGGCCTCCCTGGTGGCGCAAGGGGTTAAGACACAACCTATGAAGATGTCCACAGCCACTGCAGCATGAATTTGATCCCTGGTCAGGGAGCTGCCCACATGGCGCAGCAGACCTCTCCTGGCTCGCCCACTGCTCCCCTCAGCAGTGTACTTCGGTCAATCTGCCTGTTCTGTTCCCCACTCTATCTCTGGTGACTCTCTCACCCCCTCCTCCTCACCTCTGGCCTGTACCCCAGTTCTTGTATGAATAAATAAATCTTAAAAAAAAAGAAGGGGCCTCCCCAGGTGGTGCAGTGATTGAGTACTGGGCTGCGAGGCTGCCCGCAGCCTCTGCAGCGCCGGTTCGTTCCCCGGCCGCCGGCGAGGGTCCCACCAAAAAAAAAAAAAAAAAAAAAAAAAAAGAAGGATATACCTGAATTTTTTTTTTTTTTTTTTTTTGTCATGTACCAATGCTCTTTAGAAAACATTGTCGGGCAGGGTATTCAGCCCCATCTTGTTCTTTGAAATAGACTCCTGTAAGATGTTCTGAGTGTTTTGCAAGATGCCATAGATTCGGATTTTTTAAATCTTGGGAACTATATTACAAACTTAAAGAAGAATGTAAGGATTTAACTGACCTGTCTCAGCCTGTGAATGACTGGTCTGGGATCTCTGAAAGGATGTCCTGCCCAATCCAGCCCTTTGCCTGGCATTGGTAGAATCTGGCAAGTTGTAGAATTAAGTGGTTAAAAGAGAGCAGAGTCTGGTGGCCAGTGGTTGAGATACTATCATTTGCCAGAAGTGGTTTTTCTCAGTCTCCTTGGCATTGGGCAAAGCCATGTGACTGGTTCTGCCAATGGTTCATGGGCAGGAGTGACAGATGTCACTGCGGGCTCCAGGATTCATTTGCTGCTGCAAACCCCCTTCCTCTGCTCTTTTCCCAGATATATAAAAAATACATGCTGACGTGGAGCCGCTACGATTCTGGGTCTATCCCTGAGTGGCTAATTTGAGTGGAATCCTTCTAATGACCTACACTAGGTATTTGTACGAGTGAGAAATAAACCTGGTTGTTTCACAATGCCGAGATTCTGCTTTTTTTTTTTTAAGATTTATTTATTTATGCATACAAGAGCTGGGGTACAGGCCAGAGATGCAGGGCGGGTGGGGGGGCGGTGGTGCTGAGAGGACTCACCAGAGACAGAGCAGGGAACAGAACAGGCAGACTGACTGAAATACACTGCTGAGGGGAGCAGTGGGCGAGTCAGGAGAGGTCTGATGCACCATGTAGGTTGCTCCCTGGCCTGCTGGGGGATCGAACCTCTGCAGCCTCTGCAGAGGCTGCAGACAGCTTCATAGGTTGCATCTTAACCTCTTGCACTACCAGGGAGGCCCAATTCTAGGGTTTTTGATTTTTAACTGTAATATAACTTGGTTTACCCTGACCAATAAGGGGTATATTTATTTTCTATCACTGAGTAACAAATTATCATATACTTAGTTGCTTAAAACAACACACTTATTTGAGCAAAGTTCTGTCAGTCAGAAGTCAGGATTCTCTGCTAAAGATGCTACAGATTGAAACTAAGGACCGTGTCCTATTCTGGAGGGTTGACCGGGGAAGTCCTGCTCCCTTGCATTGAAGGCAGAATTCATGTGCTTGTGGTTGTGGAGTGTGGTTCCCATTGTCCATTCAGTTATTATCCAGGATCCACACCCAGACTGACCTTAGGTTCTGTCATGGGGTCAGCTCCTTTCCAACCTTGAAGAGTCTCTCTCAAATTGAATCCTTCTCATGCTTGAGTCCTGCTGACTTCCCTTTCTATGATCAATCAGAGAAGACACTATTTTTTTTTTAAGATTCATTTTTATTTATTTATGCATACAAGAGCTGGGGTGTAGGCCAGAGGTTCAGGGGGTGAGAGGAGTCACCAGAGAGACAGAGTGGGGAACAGAACAGACAGATTGACTGAAATACACTGCTGAGGGGAGCAGTGGGGAGACAGGAGAGGTCTGCTGCACCATGTGGGTCAGCTCCATGGCTGGGGATCAAACTCATGCCGCAATGGCTGGAGATAGCTTGATAGAGCTGAGATTTTAACACTTGCACCGCCAGGGAGGCCCAAAGACACTCTACTTTTTAAAGACTCCTGAGATGAGATCAATCCCTCTGAGATAATCTTACTTTAAGGTCAACTGTGTCATGGAGCATAATAGAGTCATAGGAAATCCATTATCAATAATCGAAAATCTTTATAAAAGTCATCATCTTTTTAGTTCTGGGAATTATGTGGGGGACAATTTACATCAAAGGACAAAACAATCTCAGATTTCACATTAAGATTCTATGGAAAACATGCAGAGAAAGTAAGAAAGAGAGCAGGTGAATGAGAAAGATTATTTGTTGACTTATTTCTCATTGGGGAGGAATCTATATACCTATCTCTTGTTTAACGACATTAATTTATTTCTGAAAACTCTGCTGCTAAGTAAAAAGCCATTAAATGGAAAAAAACTTCCATTCATTTTAATGAGAAAATTATGATGTATTATCTCCATTCAAAATATCCTCACAATTTTCAGAGAGAAAAATAACATATCAATTGAACAATGAACAAGTTTATATAAGTAATACATAAAAATGGAATATAGATGATTACAGTATGTACATATGCAAAGAAAGTTTATTGGACTGACAAAGGAAGAAGGTAAGGCTTAATCAGGGAAGAGGCATGCTAAGAAATCACCCCTTAAATGGTGCATTTTTCTTTCTATGCTAATTTCTTTAGCAATTTCTGAGCTATTTGGGGGCAGGTGGATTGGTTGTCTTGCAATCAAAGTACATGAAAAAATAATGGTAAAATTCAGACAAACACTTTTAGGATAAAACAATCCTAACTATGAGGATGCTCACGGAAATATTATATGTGCAAAGCACAGTGGGAAGCTATAGAGGTTGGTGCCTCGTTGTCTCTCTCTCTCTTAATATATTCCCACAAGGGAATCTTGTGGGTTCATCTGAACACAGCTTCCTGTTCCAATTTGTTTCACTCAATATTTTCACACTTGAAGCCGTTGTGTTGGGTAAATTGGAGAATGTGTCCTTGCCTGGAACCATAGTGTCAAACTATCACTTCTTGTAGCATGTTAATTTAATATATTTGGGGCAAAAACATTGGTATACAAGAGAGAAATGAATGGTTGTCCAAAAAGTAGCATGACTTTTCAGGAACCGTTATGACAAAATGCACTGAACAATAATAATGTGATCCAGCATTTAGGTCTAGTTCTGGGGTACAGAGCACCCTCTGACACAGAGCCCCATAACTGATTTGTATTTGTTAGCTGTCATTGAAAAATCACTTTTTTTCTGGCATAGTTAAATTGAAAATGAACAAGTCAGGTATCTCCAAGGACAAACGATTGAGACTAAATTAAGTTAAAATGAACCATTTGGAGGTCAGCACTCATTAGAGATTACTGGATGAACCATGCTTAAAAAATGAATGTAGAGCTTAAAGTAGATAGTTTTTGGCTTTTATCCAGATTTTAATTTAATTTATAAAAAGGAAATTTCAAAGTTAAATGTTAATTTTATATTTCAAGGTGCTATTTCCTCTAGCACAAAAACATGATAATGAAAATATAATTTTAAAAAATCAGCACAAAAGCACTAATAATGAAATTCTGTATCTTCTTTTAAAACATTTTAATGGGAACTGTCCATTTACATTGTAGCATTATATCTCTATTTTCTGAATGTCATCTAGGATACTTTCTTTAGGATTTTCAATGAGCTGGAAAGGCAGTAAGCTTCAGCTTTTCTCTTGTTATTTTTCTTTAAAAATTCCTGGGCATAAGTTATGGACAAAAGAATATTTTTAGTGAAGTCCATGGACAGCTCAAGAGGAAAAAATAGTTTTAAGTAAGTACTATATGAAATACAATATCTTAAAAATAATGTTCATAAAAAAACATTTTCTGTGTGTCCTCAATACATTTATAATCCCAAACTATTTGCTTCACTTCAATTCTGACATCTTTTAATAGGTTTATTTAGAATTAGCCCATGTGCTGTACTTTCTTTTGGAGATCACTTTCTCCTGACCTCTCTCCCCCACATTCCAGCTCAGGTTACTGCTTTGAACATGAATATTGAACAAAGCGGAGGGGAAGTCAATATTTGATTTTGGTGAGCATCAATCTCAATGTTTACACAAAACAGAAGTCAACTTTTTTTTTAAAGATTTATTTATTTTTATTTATGTATGCATATAAGAACTGGGGTATAGGACGAAAGAGCAGAAGGTGAGAAGACTCACCAGAGACAGAGTGGGGAGCAGAACAGGCAGATCCACTAAAATATACTCCTGAGGGGAGTAGTGGAGAGACAGGAGAGGTCTGCTGTGTCATGTGGGTCAGCTCCATGGCCAGGGATTGAACTGGTGCTGCAATGACTGGAAATAGGTTGATAGTACTGAGACTCAACCCCTTGAGCCACCAGGGAGGCCCTCAACATTTTTTTCAAGAAGTATTTCATTATGGATTCTGCTTAAACAAGGGTTTTGCTTTATGCTACCTAATTCCCCCCAACTTTTTTAATGGTGAAATAATTATTGATAGTAGTTTTAGGACCTCTTCTTTCTAAATGATGACAGATCACAACAGGCATTGTGTTTTAACAATATAGTAGAATTAAGTTCAGCTGCAATATCATCTAGAAGATATTAACTTAAACAATAGAAACACATTTCTTTTTCATATGAAGTCTAGAGACAGATAATCTGGAACTGTGTGTTAGTTCCACAGTTGTCAGGGCCACATGCTCTTTCTATACTCAATACATAACTTTTACTTCATTGCCCAAAGTGGCTGCCAGTGCTCCAGCCATCAGGAAAGGGAAGAAGAGGCAAAAGGCACATGGTAACAATCTCTTAGAAACCATTATTGATTACTTCCTTTCACACCTGGAATTTTGTTACATGGCCATGCATAGTTACAGAGAAGACAGGAATGTGTAATCTTTATTCTGGGTGCTTAGGTAAAAATTGGGGATTTTAGCCCTTCCTAATGGCCTAGGGATTAAGTCACAGCGTTACCACCACAAAGGCCTGAGTTCAATCCCCGGCCAGGGAACTGGCCCACATGGGGCAGTAGACCTCTCCTGGCTCTCCCGCTGCTCCCCTCAGCAGTGTATTTCAGTAGATTAGCCTGTTCTGCTCCCCGCTCTGTCTCAGTGAATCCTCTCACCCCCCGCACCTCTCGCTTCTCTGGCCTGCTCCCCAGTTCTGTGCAAAAATAAATAAATAAAAGCTTTTAAAAAATGGGATTTTTATTATCATGACAAAAGGAGAGAAGGAATCTTGGTCTCTACTACTAGTAGAAAGAATGTGGTCTCAGAATCCCTGAAGTCAGATGCATCTAGGTTCACAACTCGCACTTACTAATTGTATTACTTTGTGAAAGTAAGTTTCACAAGGTCATTAATTGTGTGAGACACAATTAAGCCTTTAAAACAAGGGCGCTATCACCTAGCTCTTATGGTTGTTCTGATTTGCCTTCTTAGGCCTCCGTGAAGTATATCTATAAAAGATCTTAATTCTTTTTCAATTCTGAATCCTGATGGCATATCTTCAAAGAGGTCTGCAGTTACTCTGATGCAGCAGGTTCTCAAATAGTGTCATTTTATTCTAACACCCGTGAGAAAAAAAACATCTTGGCCAATGTTGAACAAAATGATATCATTGGAGGAACTACTTTCATTATAAGTCATTTTGCATTAAGTCTTGTTTTCCAAGAACCTCCCCATGCTGTTAAATGAGGACCTATTGTACTTCTGACACATTCAAACGTCTTCACAATCAACTCTTTCAAAAACTTCCTTCAAAGTCACAGACATTTCATTACATTTGAGTGCAGTGCTTAATTAACACAATGTTTGCCTAGAAAATGTGAACTGAAAGCATAAATACATTATACAACTGTATGATAAATATTGGCTAGATTTTAAAAAATGAGTTAGACTTTCATTCTTTATTGCAACAAAAATTTTGAGCAAAATTATGTAAGTTCTTTCTGATTTCACCCCTATTGCAAAGAGAAAGACAATAAATAATTAATCTTTTACTACAAAGTTGTATAGGATTTTCCAGGGGGAAACAGAACCAATAGATAGATAGACAGACAGAAGATAGATGGATAAATATACATATTTCTCCATATATACATATATAAATCTATATTTATATCTGCAGCTCTCTAGAATGAGATTTATTGTAAGGAACTGGCTCATGTGATTATGAAGTCTGAGAAGTCTCATGATCTGCAATCAGTCAGCTGGAGACCCATGAAAGCCGGTTGTGTGGTTAGAAGGCCTGAGTCAGTAGTGTGGAATCATACTGAATATACTTTGATTCTGCAGACCTTTAGGACCGCTGAGGGCACAAGAGCAAAATTCCAGCTCTTTCAGTTAGCCAGAGAGCAATTTCCCCTCTCCTCTGCCTTTTTGTTCTGTTCTGGTCTTTGACGGATTGAATGATACCCACACACTTTGTAGAGCCATCCTCTTTCCTTAGTCTTCCACTGCAAATGCTGACCCCCTTTGGAAACACCCTTATAGACAGACAAGCTCAGATATGATGTCTCACCGTTTGGGTACCATATTCCAGTCAAATTGACATGGAAAATTAACCATCACAAAAAGCAACAAGAAAATTAGTTTCACCAAATTTGGGGTATAGAAATATTTATTTATTTATTTTAAAGAACTGGGGTACAGGCCAGAGGGGTGGGAAGGGGAGAGAATTCACCAGAGACAGGGCAGGGTGCCAAACAGGCAGATGAACTGAAGACACTGCTGAGGGGAGCAGCAGGCGAGACAGGAGAGGTCTGCTGTGCAATGTGGGTATCTCCCTGGCCGGCTGTCGGGCTGCAGAGGCTGCAGACAGCTTTACAGCATTCGCTCAACCTGCTACGCCCCTGGGGAGGCCCACAGAAATATTTAAAATAAAATGTTAAAGCCCATTATTATCTTCTTTCTTTCAATTTATTCCTCAAAGATAATTGCTGTTTGTAGTATGAGAGTTTTCCTCCTTGACAATTTTACCATGCATATTCAAATATGTAAAAATAGGGATATTATCAAACATATACAATTTTGCAACTTACTTTTTTATCTTTTAACAATGCACTTTACATTGATCCATATCAGTTTATAAAAGCTGACCTTATTCTTTTTAACTGCTGCATACTATTCCATGGTATGGATGTACCATACGTTTTTTAAGTAATGTTTAAATGTGAATGGTCAGTTTATGTCCAGTTTCTCTCCATGAAAAACAATGCTGTCAGGAATTTCCTTGTATGTACGTACAAAGGGATATTCTTAGAAATGAGATCACTTGGCCTGAAGATATACTCATGTAGCAAAAACATAGAATGACAAAATGCCATAAGAAAGCATTTAGACACCTTGGCTTGCCATTACCTGTTTGGTATCTGGACTGAAAAAAATCTCTTATTAGGCAAAGACAGAGACTCTTTCACATTTCCAGCGCCACCTCTTCTTACTACCTCTCTCCCCCAGGAGCCCAGGGGGCTGTGAAACCACTCAAGCACTACTATCATGTAGGCAAGAGAAAAAGAAATCTATTTTCCTGAAGTACTGCTGGAACTTTTGAAAGCAGAGATGTGTTCCTAGGTCAGAGGTTGGCAAATTGCTATCTCTGGAGCAAATGCAGCTGCCCTCTCGCATTATATGCCCCTGAACTAAGAGTGTTTTTTTCACATTTTTAAATGATTGGGGAACAAAGTAAAAATTACATGTTGATAAGTAAAAATTACATGAAATTTGGTTTCACATCCATAAATAAGGCTTTATTGGAACACAGTCACGTTGACTTGTTTACATTTCGTCTGGGGTGGTTTTCTCACCACCAGGGCAGAGCTGATTAGTGGCAACAAAAACTGCATGGCTCTCAAAGCTGAAATATTTACTATCTAGCCCTTTATGGAGAATGTTTTCCAACTGTTTCTCGAGGTCTGTGGTGTTATTTTTTCTTTTGTGTTGGTCTCAGATTTTTCTTCAGCAAAATTTTCTCTATAATTCTCTGTGGTGTTTCTTTTTTTCCCTCAACACTTCTCTAAAGATAATACTGCAAATTAGCAAGGCCCATTTAAATAGTGAATTGCATTTTCCTACTTGCCAAGTTTCTGAAGGTAAAATATATTTTAAGGAAAATAAAGAAGAATGGTTCTGACTTTGGTCTAAAATTAATTTTGGTCACAATATTAACACAAAGCTAATGAAATTCAGTACAAAAGGAATTTTTATTCTTAATGAATAAAAAACATAGCTCTTCGTCTTTCTAGCCCTGACTTTCCCTAGAGAGACTGATTTAATTTCAGGGGAGAAACCAGAGGAACTTCTACCCCTTCTCATTCGGGACCCATCAATACAAAATACATTAACTCTTGCTCAACCAGAACTGGCCAGAGGTTGAAAAAGCTGCTAGAGCATTATTTCTCAACTGGTCTTTTAATTTAATTTAATTTAATTTAATTTTTAATTAAAAATATATTTTTATTTATATATTTTTTACATCATTGTTCATTTTTAAACAATGTTTGCTTCTCCCCTGTCCTCAAGTATAGTCCCCATAAAGTTTCCTTTACCAATGCACATGTGCACCATCACCTCATTCCCCTGGGCTCCTTTCTCCCTCCCTCTAATCCCGCTCCATCCTCCACCCCTGCAGGATGTCCCTGAGACTAATTCTCTGACTGTCTAGTGATTGTCTGCAAGGTGAGAAGCATCTATCATCAAAGGAGAGGATGTGAGAAGGAATTCTGGTGACCCCGTCCGGTGGCCGCCATATTGAGTGTGCTCTCTGAGGCCACTGTGAGATGGGACCATGGCTGAGAGGTGGCTGGTGGGACAGAGCTAGGAAATCAAAGGCTTCGTGAGAGCAAGACTATCAAGTCAACGGTTCAAAGTGTGTTCTCAGACCTCCAGTACAACATCACCTGGGACTCATTACTAGGGCAAGTTATCTGCTCCCTACCCTAGACCTCCTGAATCAGAATCTCTGGATGTGAGGTCAGGCAATCTGTGGATTAACAAACCTGCAGCAATAGTGACCCACGTCCAAGGTTGCAATCACCCCTGGCCTATCAGCACGCTGGGGGCCGCTATCAAGGGAGCTCGCAGAAAGCATCTCTGCCCTGACTCTCAGGACAAAAGTTTTCTGTTGGCTGGATGTTTCTGCTAATGATGGCCTCTATTTATCTACTGCCTCTAGCACATGAAAATAGTACTAGCTGCCATTTATTGAGTGCTTTATGTGTTCCAAATATTGTTCTAGGTTCTTTATTCTACTATCTCATTTAATTGTGTGAACAATCTGATGTGGTATGTGCTGTCATACCTCCACAATACAGATGAGAAAACTGAACTACAGAGAAGTTATAGCCTCGGTGACAGGTCATATAAGTGACAAAGAGAAGACCTAGGATGTGAAACAAGCAGTCAGGCTCCAGAGCCCTGACTTGTAACCACTGTACTTTTCATTGGTATTCTGAGATGCATTAATTAATTTAATGCATCGTTTAATCCCTCCACAGTACTTAGAAGTGAAATCCATTAAACAAATTTTACAGATGAAGAGTCAGGGCCTGAGAAGTGAACCAACTTGGCTCAAATGATCCAGCCTGGTGAAGGCTCAGCTGTCTTTAGAAAGTGGCTTGTTTTCCTCCGTGGGGGGTTCCTTAATTTACCATGCCCCTCCCCCTCCTCCTGCCTGTCAATAGTGCTGGCACTCTTCTGGTCATCCACACTGATGCTGCCAGCCCCTGATTCAGAGACCAGGCCTGGGGCAGCTTGACCCAGTCTTTAGGGAACACAAGGAGCCAGTCCCATATCACCCTCACCCCTACCGGAACTGAGCACCACCATAAGGCACATTCCCAGGAACTTCCTTAAAGCTTATTTGCAAAAAACTGGGACCTCCCTCACGGCCAAGGGGTTAAGTCTCATCGCTAACACTGCAAAAACCTGAGTTTGATCCCTGGCCAGGAAGCTGACCTACATGGCATGGGCAGGCCTCTCCTGTCTCCCTGCTGCTCCCCTCAGCAGTGGATTTCAGTAGATCTGCCTGTTCTGCTCCCCACTCTGTCTCTGGTGAATCCCCTCACACCCCACTCTTCTGGCCCATACCCCAGCTCTTCCACTAAATTAATTAATTTTTTTTAAAAGAATTCTTTTTTTGAAAAAAAAAAAAAAAAGCTTACTGTAAAATGCAGTGAAGGCAAGACCTGATTCAAGTATGACTCATTTGAACAGTTTTCATTAGTAAATAAATTGGGTGAGTTGGGTGGGAAAAAAACATCAATTAGGACATGTAGTTAAAGCATCAGAAATATGCAGAAAGTCCTTATGCCTGGAGGAATCTGCATATTCCGTTAATACTAATTAAGAAACACAGCATCTCCTTTCCAGTATAAATGGGGCTTGATATCCAGGAACAGAGAGGTGGTATAAACAGTTAGCGTGTTGCAGGTTTGAGAAATCTGGTGACTTCATGGTATCAGGCTCAGGCCTCATCCACCTGTGTAAGATGGGACCATGCATGACTCAGACTTCAAAGCCCTCACGTTAGCTTCTTTAAAATGGAGATAATTATTCCAACCACGAAAGAATTGTACCTCTGATAGAGAAAGCACTGATATTTGCATACATGCACATTCTTAGTCTTGTTTGACCCCAAACCAGCCATTTTTCAGATGTTATGTATGGAGTAAGTTGTTTGCTTCTACTATGGATCAACCTCTTTCTAGGATGCTTGTCCGTGATGCAGACTAGAAAGCTAAGCTCTCCTTTTTACAGACTCCCTTGCAGCTAGAGTTCTGGAGCTGCCTTAAAATGTACCAGTTACATGAACTCACATAAGACTTGAATTTGAAATGGTACTAAGGGGGGAAACAGGGCATCCAATTTGCTTTCAGTGCGCATAAGAGATGTGTTATGGCTCTGGAGACAGCAGAAGGGATGGTAGATTCCTATACATGGAGCATTGCTAACATGTATGACCCTGAAGCCAGACATTGGGAGGATTACAAGCTGGTGGCCCATCCCTCTCCTTCTCTGATGGGCCAGTTTGAGTTGTGCTCAGGACATCATGCTTGGAGCACAAGCTACTAGAGCCTGTCCTCCAGCTTCCCCCCACCCACCGTATTTTTGTCAAAGTCCAATTCTTCATATTAAAATCCTTTTTTTTTTTTTTGCTTACATTAAGCTCTTTGTTAAGGTGATGGAAGAGATTTTGCAGCTAAACTCCATGTGATGCACTGGATTTAGAAAGGTATATCACACATCCTTATGAAAGTTAAGTGTTTGATGTTCCTGGCACTACTCTCAAAACTCCACAGATATTAATTCCACCCCCTTTCTTTTCCACTTTGTTTTTCTTCTCTGAACTTATTTCTTCATCTGTCAAATGGGCTAATAGTATTTACCTTGTAAGGGTTTTTTGTGAAGATTGGAAGAGATCACAGATATTAAATTATTAGGGAGATATAGACGCTCCACAGATGATAGCTATTAATAATAAATATTGACTTTAGTGTACCAGTCAGTATAGTCAGTATGTGATAACTTACATTGATTTAATAAACACCCCCCCAAATCTCTGTACCTTAAGACCGAAAAGATTTACTGTTCATTTATTTCTCAGATATATCTACATATCTAGAGTTGGCAAGAGATGCTCTACCTATCTTGGTTACTCAGGGTCCAGGCTAGTGGACCCCCATGTTGAATGTTCACTGATGAAAGCAGAAGATTGCTTTGGAGAGTCCTCAACTTATAACAAAAATACCCCTGCCAGGAGTATTTATATATATATATATATATATCTAAATATATATATATATATACACACTTTAAATATATATATTTAAAGATGTATGTATTTATGCATACAAGAGCTGGGGTAAAGGCCAGAGGTGTGGGGGTTGAGAGGATTCACCAGAGACAGTAGGGAACAGAACACGCGGATTGACTGAAGTACATTGCTGAGGGGAGCAGCAGGTGAGTCAGGAGAAGTCTGCTATGCCATGTGGGTAGCTCCCTGGTGGGGATCGAACCCGTGCTGCAGTGGCCGTGGATAGCTTCATAGGTTGTGTTAACCCCTTGCGCCACCAGGGAGGCCCTTCTTTGTCTTTATATGACACATCCTCAGAGATTATAGCTGTCATCTTCCCGGTATTCATGTCCTTTGCTGTTTGTGGCAAAGGAAACCATCCCATTACCCCTTGTGTTTTTTTAGGCTGGCAAATTATCATCAAACATCAGACAGATTTGATGTTATCTTCCATCAAGATCGATAGGAGAGAGCCTGTAGAAGTTTAATAATAACATGTATACCTTCTGTAGACCTGGGGGAGATCCAGCATCCTTGGGGAACTCACCTAGGTGACTTTAGACACCTCAGCTTAGCTCAGACAGGGGAGGTTGAGGAACAAAGTCAATGAGGGTGACTGCTGCAGAAAACAAGGACTTCTTGGAGGGAAGCTTAGACAGCAACATGAAAAGCAGCCACGCCCTCAGAGTCCCTCCCTGAAATCAAGCTTTTGCTTAAGAGAGACATGTTGGGATGGCAAATTCTTGCTCCCCTTCAGCCCACAGTTCATCCCTATTCACTGATGACATGAGCGTGGGACCACCATGGTGTCCAACCTCTCTGTCCTTTCTTTTTCCCATGACTCACTGTGTTGCCCACTGACCTCTGTTTTTCTGATGTGCTAAGTAGGTGCCAAACCCCAAGACACCCTTGTCTTAATCTCTGCTTCATCATAACACTCAGGGCTTGGCTCAAGGGGCTCATCCTCATCCCCTGTCTGACACTGCTCTTCCTCTGCTCCCCCCTCCAGACCCCTCATGAGCACATCATCTATTAACTTTCTTTCCTTTTTTAAACCATTTCAATGAAGCAGTGGTTTACTTAGCCTGTTTCCCACTGGGAAGCTCAGCTCCCTGAGGGCAGGGCCTTCCCCTGGGGTTCCCAGAGTTCCAGGCCTGCAGTAGCACCTGGTGGAGTAAGTGAACCACACCATTAGCCTGAAGAAAGAACCCCCACACATTCCTGGAAGGAAATTCCAGATTCCTCAACCCTCTTGCTGTGTTGGCTAGTCTGAAATCTGATCCTTTCGTGTTAAACTTCCCACCCCATGAGCATTTTCCACAGAGCAATTCTAAGTCTGCAAAGTCCTGCTGTCCCCCTGGAGAAGGAGGCTGAGCTGAGCATGCCTTGCCCCAGGCTTGCCTGGAATGGCAGCCTGACCTCTCCTTCCCAGCCCAGAGGCCTTTTTAGTTCCAATGGTGATTATTCGAATGAGGCACTTTTAAGTGCTCAGTTGGACAAGGCCTTCTTGGCAGGGGATCCATTAACTCAGGCCTAAATGGGAGTCTCCTGGAGGGAGTGAAACCCCAGGGACTGCTCTGAAAGCTTTAGCAGAGCAGGAATCCTCCTCCATCAGCGCAGCTTCCCCAGGCAATTAAATGGGCAGCAGGCGATTGCTCAGTTAACATGTCCAGCCTCAGGCCCCAAGGCTCCCAGTGACCGGTGACCACCAGGGCCAGCAAGTCAACATCTGCCCGCCAGGTTCCCCTCACTATCTTTCTACCCTTCCTTCTTCTCACCCTGTCCCCCTAAATTTGTGAGCTTTGGGTTAATAAAAGTTAAGGAATTTTCCTGTTGGCCCAGGTGACCAGGCATAGGTGACCCCGTCCACTCACTTCTTGCCCCTGGTATATGACAAATTTTCCCCAAAGATAGGTTTTTTACAGGTGCCCCCTACTCCTGCCCCCCTGAGGATGAGGAATTATTGAGGAGGCTGGTTGCAAGCAGTAGAGAGAGCAGCTCTTCAGACCTCCCTGAAGACCACAGGGGAGGGGTCACTGGGGTGTTTCACCTGAAAACTATATCCCGGCCCACACTCAACGATAGTCTGACTTCACCTCAGTACCCTCTCTGTGGGACAGTTTCTTCGGCAATGCTGTTACCAAGCAGGGTGAGGGGCACCCTGGAACCCCCAAACGTGCCCACTTTAAATAGGTTCTGCCATCTGCTGCATCAAGACAAAATCAACTCTAGTGTGTGAGAGCTTTAATGGTATGGAACTTTAATACCATTGGTGTGCAATAACAACAAGAGAAGGGAAAGAAGGGATACAATAGTTTTCACATGAAACACCCAAAGTGACCCATCCCCTCGTGGGTAAATGCCCAGCCAGACAGGGCTGGCCCAAAGCTGGGCCACTGAGGCCCAAGAGCTTGCTGTAAATCTAAGCCACCTTCTGGTGGGGACCCATAAGCGGCAGAAGGGGCCAGGCAAGTCTGGAAGGAAAAGAGCAAAATCAAAATCAAGATAAGCACTTCCTTTTGCAGGGGGCAGGGAAACTGGAATGTCCCCTTTCTCTGGGGACCACCCTGTTACAATGCTAGTTTAGCTGTCTTCTTCTCTTGTCATAAGGGTAGAGCTACCATTTGGCCCAGACACCCACCAGGAGGATGATCTGTTGAGTTCAGTCGTAACTTCTCTCCATTTACCCATCCACGAGCATCCATCTGTTAGCAGGTACGCTTGTTAGCAGGTACAGTTGCTAGTGGGGAGATCGAGGGGCACCCGGGACCCGGTTTGCACTCTCTAAAGGGATTCTGCGATTCGCTGCATAAAGGCAAAGCAGACTCTTAGCGTGAAAGGTCTTTAATGGAATGATTGTGCATAGAGAGGAGAAGAAAGGATATAGTTTCCCAATGAAACACCCCAAGTTACCCATCCCCTGTGGGCAAATGTCCAGCCAAACAGGGTTGGTCCAAAACAGGGCCGCTGAGGCCTGAAAGCGTGCCACAAGTCTAAGGCACCTTCTGATGGAGACACATAGAAAGGGGGTGAAAGGGACCAGGCAAGTCTGGGACAGAAGGAACAAAATCAAAGTACAAATCAATATATTGGCACCCTTATCAGCCTCCCCACGCGTCTCTCACCCACGTCTCTTCCACATATCTCTGCATGTCTCTCCCCCATGTGTCTCCTCCAAGTCCCCCAAGTCCCCGGTGCAAGTTCAAAACTCAGAAGCAAGAGAGCCCCTCTCTGCATGTCTCTCTGCCTGCGTCTCTCTCTCTGTGTCTCTTCCTGGCCTGTGTTCCTCCAAGTGTTCTCTGACTGTTCACCTGGCTGTCCAACTCCACCCCTCCTTAGGTGGGGTAGGGAACACGGGGCCTTCCCCTTTTCTGGAGAGGTCTCTGTCATCCATCCATCCTTCAGTCCGTGCATCCATCCACCCTTCATGTTCCATCTCTCCTCTCCCTCCCTTCCCTTTTTAGAGAAGTTACAGAAGGTCTATGATTTCCCCAGCTCAACACCTCTTATCCCTGGCTACTGGCTCTACCCACTCCATCCCCTGCCTGCCTCTAAAATCTGAAATATTGAGGTGACCTACTTTTACTTTATAAGTGGAGATTGTGGAGCTGTGGTTAGATGGGTGAGAGATGGTGGGCAGAGGTGTCCAGCTAGCAAGAGCTGCGGGCCTCACCGTTTACGTGGCTTGCTTGCTGGTATAGATAGTCCCAGCCTGACACCTGGAGCAACATACATGTACCTGAGGTCTTGATCTGGAGTCTTCTGGGACAATTCTTTCAGCACCAAACTGAATAGAAGCTGAGTTTTCTACAGCCAGAGCACTATGTCAGGCCCAGTGTCTACTGAATGTTACCACCACCGTGCTATGCAATAGATCTCATTTGGAATAACCGTGCATTCTACAAGGTAAGGCCATTGCAGGCACCATGTCACTAGGCTGCTCCCCAAAGCCCTATGAGATGGGGCTGATTTGTGCCCATTATTCAGCTAAGAAAACTGAGGTGTAGAGAGGTTAAGTTGTCCTCCTTCTCACATTACCACAATTCTCTGAGATGAGAATTATTATCTCCATTTGACCCAGGAAAACCCCGAGCCTCAGGGTGAAGATCACACACCCAGCAGTGGGAAGTTACCCATCGCTGGTCTCCTGTACGGACTATGCTCCATTGCAAGGCACAGATAAACAGATACTCTGCAAAATTTCAAAATTCACTTGCAAAGAGAATCATTTACGTATTCAGTGAGGATTTCCTGTGCACCAGTTAGGTAGTGCATTGCAAATGTGGCTGCATACCAGTGTCTCTGCTCTTTAGCTACACCCCTCTGCAGTGGGGCTCTGTGATTTTCCCATCAGGAGCTGGAACCCTTGACCCTGCCCCTTGAATCTGGGATGGCCTTGAACAAACCAGTGAAGCAAAAGTGACAGAGTGTCTGTCTAGACCTCAGTAGACTTTGCAGGCACTGCTGCCTCTTGGATACCGATGAGCTCCCTGTGGATAAGAGCGGGTCAGCCCAGACACAGGGGACTCATAGCCCAGTCTCAGCTGTCACCTTAGCTGGCAGCTAGCCAACTCCCCTCACAGTGCGGTGGGGCTGACTGGCAGCTGACCATAGATGCACGAGCAGATATTGGAGTCAACACAGCCAGAGCCTGCCCAGCTCAGTTCAGCAAGTTTCAGGTCCCTGTCCCATCATCTTCACCTGGGAAACTGTCAGAAATGCAAGAAGCTTCCAGGCTCACCTGAGAAATACTAATCATAAATTCTAGGAGTGGGACCTGGTGACCATTCGAAAGCAAGCTTTGCTAGTGATTGTCACGCATGCTAAAGTTTAGAAAGCACTAAACTAAATAGCGTTCTTTTTTCATTGAAGTAACATTGCATTATAGCATTATGTAAGTTTCAGTGTTTCTTGTTAAAAATCAACATGTGTAGATACTACATTAAGTTTACCCCTAGAAGTCCAAATCTATCCTACATTATAAACACTGCTCTTTATCTTTTTCAAAGATTTATTTTTATTTATTTATGCATACAAGAACTGGGGTGTAGGCCAGAGGTGCAGGGAGTGAGAGGATTCACCAGAAACTGAGTGAGGAGCAGACCAGGCAGATCTACTGAAATATACTGCTGAGAGGAGCAGTGGGTGAGACAAGAGAGGTCTTTTGTGCCATGTGGGTCAGCTCCCTGGCCAGGGATCGAACTTAGGCCACAGTGGCTGGCGATAGCTTGATAGTCCTGAGACTTTAACCCCTGCGCCACTGGAGAGGCCCCAACACTGCTCTTTTAAATCACTGAATTTTGGTCTGTCTCTGAGTCCAGTCCCCTGAGTCAGCATTAAAGTCATGTTAGAGATAAAAAAGATTCAAAATTCTCTTTCCATTTCCCCAAATCAGCAATGAACCTACCTGACCTGGGATGGTTGCACAACACCAGGTATTAAAATTATAAACTAATGTTAGATTGATAGTAATAACTAATATTTAAATAAGTGCTTACTATGTGCCTGGCTATGAGGTATTTTCCATTTATTTTTCCATCCACATAAGATCTCTTTGAGGTTCCACTTTGTGGGTGAAGAAACAGCCATACAATAGAGAAGAACTTTGCCTGAGTTCACTTAACCTGCCAGAATTCTATTCCAGGAGTCCCCCCAGACTTGCCAACCCATGATCTTACATATTGTGGGGGCTAATTCCTAATGTGCTAGGCACCCAGAGGTAGAGCTCACAATGCCACTTGGGAGTCAGGAGAGGTTTTATGGCCTAGGGAATCCTGGGTTGGCTTCAAAGCCAGACAGGATTATGTGGAGATGATAAGAGAATTTTAATTTCCAGTGGAGGGAACACCTTGAGCAGAAGTGAGAGAACAAGCAACCCTCCGAAGAGCAAGTAGTTTCACCGACAGCAGAGAGTGTTCCAGGAAAGGACTCAGCCTTACAAAAATCCAGCATTAATAATCTTGTTGGACATGAAGTATAGAAATGTTACTTGAGATAGAAAATGATTAAGCCCAGAATGAATACTCTATCTTTTGAATTTTGGGTAATTAGGCTTTGAATTGATTTCCCTCCATCATTTGATTATAAATAGTTTGAAGATGTTAGACTTGAAAGGGTATGGAAAATAGTTTGTTGTTGATTTTTTTAAATTTAATTTCTCACCTCAATTTTTTATGTAGATATATTTACCTTGAAGCCTATTGAGAGGGTAAGGCCCTTCTCTCTTTCTGCTTTCCTCTCTGGATATGTCAAATATCAAAGGAGGGACTACTTAATGAGCATCTACAATGTGTTCTGCATCCTGCTTTGCGTACCATAAGCTAACACATTGCTCCTGTTTCCAGGGAAATTAACAATCTAATCGTACACCAAAGTATCTGGCACAAATTCTAAGGGTTGTTAACAATGAGAGAAGAGAAAAATCATTGCAGGCTGGAGAAACCAGGAAGACTGTCAGAAAGAAAGCAGTGCCAGACATGGGAGGAAAGCATTTCAGTCTCACGCTAATATTCTGTCTGTTATGACCACTCTTATCCAATTTAGAAAAATAAGAGATGACACTTTGCTTAAACATTTCTTGGCATATTTTCAATCAGAAATAGCAAATATGTTCCAGCTGAGGATCAATTCCACTTGGAGTGCTGTCTTGAAAAGGATTATGAGTTTCTGCCGATCTCAGGAGATCAGTACTAGAATTGATTAGTGATGTCTGCCACAGGTAAGAGGGAGTAGGGGGAGCATCCCACACATAGGAATTCTCTTTTCTAAATATTTCTCTGCTAAATATAAATAAAACATCTCTTTTCATGTATCCAACTAGCTGAAATTTTTAACTGGGTTTTATGCCTTGCTTAAAAAAAAACTTTTAGAACAGAGGCATATAAAAAAAGGTTAAATGTATTAAATGTTAGAAAGAAGAATCTCCTGGTATGTTTCTGTTCAACTAGTTAAATTTTAAACTGTTATCCTGCACCTTATTTAAAGGATTGTAAATTGATTCCTTTATATGCTGAAAGATGACCCTGAGATACAAAAATAGTCTGAATTATTAAAGGATAAACTATGTATCTGTATAAACACCAAGTTGTATTCTGTTGAAAATATATGTTCTTGGCTGAGAATCTATTTGCATTAAGAAGGAAACACTCATTTAAGGACATAGTTACCAGAGTGGTATTAGGTGATTGTAAAGCATTCAATTCTAATTAACTTTAGGTAGCAACTCTAGGTTTTGGAGGATAGAAATCAGGTAGAGAAGTGGGTCACATAGAGAAGTTTTTTTCTTGATTAGATAACAGTAACAAAGGGAATGGGGGTGGTGGTTAGCAGAGCTCCAGGACAGGCCATTAGTCATTTGCAAATACAGAAGGGAACCTTCTAGCATTGCACCATCAGACCCTTCCAGGCTAAGCCAAGTTCAAGTTCAAATGCCAATTTTAGTTCAGCCCAGTGAATGTTTATTTAGCACTTACTGAGAATATCAGTCAGGGCTTTCCAGGGAAACAGAACCAATAAAACCAATTCATAAATGTATATACACTCATATAAACATATACATACAAATAAATACATGCATGTTTATTATTTTTTAAAGATTTATTTATTCATGTATACAAGAACTGGGGTACAGGCCAGATGTGCGGGAGGGTGAGAGGATTCACCAGAGACAGAGTGGGGAACAGAACAGGCAGATCTACTGAAATACACTGCTGAGGGGAGCAGTGAGGAGTCAGGAGAGGTCTGCCGCGCCATGTGGGTCAGCTCCCTGGCCAGGGATCGAACTCATGCTGCAGTGGCTGCGGATTGCTTCGTAGTGCTGAGACTTAACCCCGTGTGCCACTAGGGAGGTCCCCTTAGGGTCTATTTTTTAACACCAAGTCTTTGAAACCCTGTCTTTTATACTCATCTCAAATTGGATTAGCCACTTTTCAACTTCTTAATAGCTCCATGGCTCAGAGTTGCCATAGTGGACAGCCATGACAGTGTGTTTCTAGAGCATACGAGTGTGGGTATAGCAATGTCTGTGTGCTTTTTACATTACAGTACCTTCAACGCCTAATACTATGCATAATACTTAGAAAACCCTTAATAGATACTTTACAATAAATGATAAAATGAATATCCAATTCTATTTCTGAGGCAAAAAACATTCCTTTTTTTCAGTTTAATTGAGATATAATGGACACGCTCAGGTGTACAACAACATACTGACTCGACATCCATATATCAAGGAATGATTACCAGAATGAATTTAGTTCACATTGTTTGAGGACATTGTTAAACAGAGTGGGGTACTTTAAAATTAGTAAGGGCAAGCCAGAGCAAGTGTGAATAATAATCCCATCTGGTGAGGATTTGTAACTTGTATGAGGTGAAATAAATAAACCACCATTAAAGAGGCCAGTTTGCTGTTAGGTTGACACAGTGTGTGGGTGGAGCTCACACACACACACACACACACACACACACACACACACATTTTCTGCTACCCTCTTCCCCCTGCTTTCCAATAAAAGACCTGTCCTCTTTCAATGTGGTTTTGCTATCCAAACCATTGTCATTTTTGTTGCAACAATTTTTAAAGCCTCAGATACAGATTTCTTCCAACTGTCTGGTCTAAAAATTATTGGCTTGCTATACCTGCATTTGAGATTTTTTTTTTTTAATTGGATAACACCATGAGCTCCTGTGTACACGTAGGCAGTTAAGTGTGTTATTAAAACGCGATGGTGCTTTGCCCTTTACATACGACGTGCTGATGCAAGCAAACTGGCCACAAAAGACACAACCAGGACCTTCTCTCAGCAAATTTTCCCATATCTTCTTCCAACATCCTGATGTACTTTCCAAATTAAACTCCAGGCCCTTTTGGGTCTTGCATCAATTATTTCCCCTCCCTCAGTCGGTGCAGCACAATTCTGGCTGTTGTTGTGCAAGATTACACTAAGTCTATTCATGGGCTTTCTTCTTCCACCCTCCCTGGTGTTGATATAAATGAGCACATTTAGATGGACTAGATTTTTTCTCTTCAGCTCAAGAAAAAAATGCCTGTTGACAAATATCAAGGGAGAAATCTAACTGTACTAACTGCAGTACAATACTTTTTCATCAAGAAATCATCTATATTACAATTGGATTTTCCCTTTTCAACAAGTCTGCCATTTGCCCCTGTTCCTGTCAGCACATCTGCTTGGTAGATGTTATACTAACCTGTTGTCTCCCTGGAGAATACGCAGACACATTTTTCTGAAGCTCATTCTAATGCCAACCTTTTTGCTATCTGTTAGGTGGTGACAGTCCAACCTTGCATTTTCTGGCTAACATGGTTTACAGAAGCTTAACCTCCAGCTGAACCACACGGAGGAGTGCCCCTCCTTGTCTATCACCTGTGCCTCTCCATAGTCAGGAGAGGCAGGTTTGAACTCCCCAGCAAGGACACATCAGGGGTTTTGAGACTTCCTGAGTCATTTATAGGCAAATTCACCCCCAGGGGGTATGACCACCCAGCGTGGATGATCAGTGGAATCGTTTGGAAGGCTTTTAAAGAACAAGGATTCTGGTTCTAGCACAGATGAGCCCAGCCCTCTGACAATTCCTCTTTCCTTAAGGTACTTATTTTTTGGGGGGGAGGAGACCTGTTGACATTATTTAGGAGGAGTCAGCACCCACACTTTGTGCCCGTGAAGCCCACACAAGATTCAGACTTAAGTCTGACTTACCTTAATAGGTACCTTGATAACACTGTGTCCTCCTTGCTACTGATTGGCTCAAAGATGTGCATGTGACTTGGGCTGGACCAATCAGATACTGCCTAGAGATGTTTGCTGAAACTGGAAAGACATGCTCTCCTACAGGTGTGAATCACTGGGGGGAAGAAGGGAGAGCTCCGGTTGGGTGTCGGGGAACCCATGAATGAAGCCACATGAGAAGGTAAGTGAGCCAGGAGGAGGAACGAGCAAATATTGAAGGCAGCATTTGAGCGTTTGTGCCTTGTCAGGACAAACCTAACCTTGAACTTTTTAGCTTTGGCAATAAATCCTCCCAATTCTTTTCTTCTTTAATTTAAATTAGTGTCTCTTGAGTTTCTATCATTTTCAAGCTAAGCCAAACTTATTAAGACAGCCACTAGAGTGATTCTCAGGAACCCACTGAATCAGAGATAGTGATTTTGGAATTTTATTTATTTTTTTTTTTAAATCTTTTTTTTTTTTTTTTTTTTTTATAGAGGCATGCTTTATTTGTTTGCTGGTTTGTTTGTTTTGTTTTTGTTTATACATGCACTGGGTACAGTCAGAAGCGTGGGAGGGTGAGAGAATTCACCAGAGCCAGAGCGGGGAGCAGAGCAGACAGAAGGACCGAAGTACACTGCTGAGGGGAGCAGCGGGCGGCAGGAGAGGTCTGCGCGCCATGTGGGACCCTCCTCCAGTGGCCTGGGAGCAGCCGGGGATCGAACAGGCGCCGCAGAGGCTGCGGGCAGCTTCGCAACCCAGCGCTCAACCGCTGCGCCACCGGGGAGGCCCTTTGGAATTTTAAATCATAAAATTCAGAGGACTTTAAAAATGCTGACATCTGGGTCTTTTCCAAAGATTTCAGAAGGATGGAGCACAGGAATCTGCATTTGGAAGCACTCAGGATGATTCTGATGTGGTACTCACACTGGAATCACAGCTTCAGAATGAAGGCAGGCCACTAATTGACTGGGAGCCACCAGGAGCCACAGCTCTGGGCTACGTTCTGTGCTTGCCTCGTTTCATGCCCAGAACAACCTCGTGAGCCACCCACCAAAGAAATAAGACCTCTCACCTTAGATTTACGTGACGATTTTAGATTGAAATAAAACTGCAATTCCACTCTTAAACAAGGACAGATGCAAGACATAAAAGAAACCATGGTTTTCAAGATATTAATAATTATGAAGATACATGTAAGTAGGAACACTTTATTTTTAATTTAAAAAAATTTTCATTAACAAGGAAATTTAAAAAAAATTTCCCTCTCACATCATGAGAACTTTAATCTTTAAAAGAGAACTACTGGTCTTACACATTTATTTGGGCAGGAGAAAATAATGCCTCCTTCAGTAGAGAAACTCATTAGCAGGGGGCCCAGCCTGATCCAAGAGGAGACCTTGGAGCATAAGGTAAATCTCAGAGTCTGTTCTTATCCCATGCAAGAGAGTAGGAATTTCTTTAAAAAAAAACCAAAGATTTATTTTATTAATTTATGCATACAAGAGCTGGGGTGCAGGCCAGAGGGGGAGAGGTAAGAGGATTCACCAGAGACAGAGTGGGGAGCAGAACAGGCAGATCTATGGAAATACACTGCTAAGGGGAGCAGCAGGCAAGACAGGAGAAGTCTGCTGCACCATGTGTGTTAGCTCCCCGGCCAGGACTCCCACTGCAGTGGCTGCTGATACCTCCATAGTGCTGAGACTTAACCCTTTGCACCACCAGGGAGGCCTAGAGTGGGAATTTCTTACTCCTGGGTGCACACATCATTGACGAAGGGCTCTGAGCAATTCCTGTTTAGAATGTCTGGGCAGCCTCTAAGATAGTTCTCTTCCTCTAAAGACCTGCATATGCAGTAGAAGCAAAAGCACATCTGAGCAGGCAGGGGACACAAGACAGGGACAAAGGGACAACCCCAAGTCCTCTCACCAAGGGCTGGAACACCAACAGTACCTGGACCAATAACACTGACTTGGTTGCCGTCCTAGCAAAGCTCTAGTAATTTATATGAATTTTATGAATTTATTAATGGCAACAAATGGAGGCCGGAACTGGGTTGTGTAACAAGGCCTTTATCTAATTTCAGAATCCCAGATAAGGAAGCACCCTTTGGGTTGCCATCTCTCAAACATGCCCAGACCTTAATATTTTTTTTTGTGTGTGCCCCAAAGTGCATAAAATAGGCATAGACTTGTTTAATTCATTAACATTGTTCTATTCAATAAAGTGAGTAATTATAGTTGAAGAATACATGTATTTTCCTTGGGACTCAATAAAGCTGTGCTTGATGAAAGAACTTCTGGATTTATTAAAATTATAAAGCTAAGGCATACCCCAAGAAATCCAATAAGAGGAAAAATGAAATGGAAAAAGCTCTCAAATAGGACTACCTAGAGCCAGCCACATTCTGGTAGTTTATCTTATTTATTATATATTTTTATTTTTCTATTTATTTAATCTTCTATGGATGGACATGTAGGTTGTTTCCAATTCCTTGCTATTACAGCACAACAGCAAACATTGTCTGCAATACGATTTTACCAGGAGACGACTATCTTCAACACACAAGAGTGACTCCTGAAAAGTGTGCTGATGCCAAAGTCCATGCAGTAAACCTTTTAGAAGATGGAGCTAAATCTCACCGCACATGGTGATGCTAATTATACTCTCACCAACAGGGATTAAGTGATCATCACCTCAGTTATTTTAATCTGAAATGAAAAAAAAAAGGTTGTCCACATTTATTGCTGAATGTACTGAATGGGCCCCTGGGCATGAAACACACCATTCTGTGGGATCCCCAGAACCCCCTTGTTCTTGGGGATATTGACTTGGGGCCCAGAGTTCCTGGTTGTCAAGCAGGTGTAAGTGTAGGGTCATGCAGGGGGCCTCTCACCAGGGCAAAAGTCCTGGTATGAGGAACACACTTTGGGAAACCAGTATCTGCTGAAAACAGCAGGCAGAGATTAGAATAGAGTGAATATGCTTTGGCCAGCAGGAACAATGGAGCCCCCCATGCAACAGTCCCTGGTCACTCCACCCCAGCTCACATCCTCAATAACTCCCCCCCATGCATATGCTCTCCCTACATATTTGCCCCACCTTTGTACTTGATGCTAATAAACATGAGGCTGCCTTTGGAGGGGGCTGCATATTACTCCTGGTGTAGCCCCTCTAGGCTCCTCATTGCTCCAGATGGACTTTGAGTTATCTTTCTGTCATCCCGTGCAGCTCCCAATGCTGTTACCTTGCTAGGTGACACCATTCAGCCTCTGTTCCTCACCCCCATCAGTGTAATCTGTCTTGGACTATCACCAAGCTAAGCCTTGAGCAATTTTCCTCCAACCATTCTAAAGTGCACACAATTCATTGGCTTTTAGTACAATCACAATGTGCAACCATCACCTCTCTCTGCTTCCAGAACATTTCATGACCCCAAAAGGTAATCCTTTAACCACTTTTGTAGGTACTGAGTGTGCTTCTGGTGCTGGCTGGCTGTTTGGGGGAGAACAATGCACATCTTTGTCAAATTTATTTATTTATTTAAGATTTATTTATTTATGCACACAAGAGCTAGGGTATAGGCCAGAGATGTGGGGGGTGAGAGGATTCACCAGAGACAGAATGGGGAGCAGAACAAGCGGATCTACTGAAATTCACTGCTGAAGGGAGCAGCGGGGAGACAGGAGAGGTCTGCTGTGCCATGTGGGTCAGTTTCCTGGCTGGGGATGGACTTTCGTGGTGGTAGTGCTAAGACTTAACCCCTAGGCCACCAGGGAGGCCTCTTTTATTATTTTATTTAAAATTAAAAAAAAATTTTCTTACATCATTGTTCACACATACATCTTGACTAGAAAAAGCAGCCATCACTGAAACAGTGTCTAATCATTTTTCTTCTTCTGCATTGTAGAGTTGTTAGACCTTCAGGTGTCCTTTTAACACCCAGAGATCTGCTGGATGTGCCACTTTTAAAAAAGAATCCCTGTGAACCAGAATAATCATCATACTGAGCTGGGGTCTTGGTAAAAGACTATGTGATTCATTCACATTTTTATCTCATCTACTCATCCTTTTAAGCTCGCCTTTCACCTCCTTCCACCATCAGCCCATCACTGGACCACACAACGTACCAATCTTCCTTGGCTCCTTCCTTTATTCAAAGTGAGCTCTGTGCTCAGAATACTCCTTCCTGGGACATCCTACTCATTCTCAGTCCATCTTCATGGCTACCTCTATGAAGTCTTGCCCAATAGTGATCTCTTTCTCCTACTTCTTTCCACAGAGCATTATTTACCCCTCCCCTGCTATTTTGTCTGCCATTAGGATAATTAACCGTGTCCCTATCTCTCTATCTGAATGTTCCCCAGTGGCAGAAACATTGCCCTATTCATCTTTCAGCTGTCCCATAGTTCCTAGCTGGTTTATTGAATTGAATTGAACTATAGAACATGTTTCTGTGAATTTTGCTAGCATTTAATTCAAAGAAAGTAATCTTTGGGAGAAAACTGATTCATATTTCTGGAAAAAAAAAATCCCAATCTAGGACCCTTTGGGATGAAAGAAACCAAAATCTGTTCAAATTAGCTTAGGTGTGAATGGATTTTAAAAGAAAGATGGAGGGCCTCCCTGGTGGCACAGCGGGTTGAGCGCAGCACTGTGAATCTGTCCGCAGCCTCTGCAGTGCGGGTTTGATCCCCGGTGGCCGGGGAGCAATCCACATGGAGCGGCAGACCTCTCCTGTCTCGCTCGCTGCTCCCCTCAGCAGTGTACTTCGTCAGTCTGCCTGTTCTGCTCCCCACTCTGTCTCTGATGAATCCTCTCACCCTCCTGTGCCTCTGGCCTGTACCCCAGCTCTTGTATAAAAATAAATATATCTTAAAAAAAGAAAAAAGAAAAGAAAAGATAGAAATCCAAAGAAAAGCTGGAAAACTTGTCTTGAAAAAAAAAGGAGTGGGCGGTCCTAGAGAGCCTCAGCAGTAACAATTCATGAACTTACCCATTAGTGATTCTCTTTTCTTTCAGTTAATATTTATTGAGCACCTACTATGTGTGAGAATGGTGGCTGGTACCGGGGAAGCCATTGGTACCACCCTTGGCCGACTTTCAATCTGGTTCCTAAGCATTGATATAAGGGGCTCTTCACCCCCACCCTCCCTAGCCTCTTAGTTCATGGGCTGGAGGGGAACTGCTTTTTGGGGAGCGTGATAATTGATTAGATATTCCTGGGCCAGACATCTGGGTCCATCCCTGATGAGGCCATAAAGGACGTGAGAACAGAAACTTTTCTCTGAGCAGGGTCAAGGGCTGATCAGGTACCCACTTTTGCTCATAAAAACCATCTCATTCTACATGATTTGAAAATATGACTTTATTTTATATCCTTTTAGGTGCCAGATTCCAAAGATGAGTCTCATAAAGAAAAAGTCGTTTCACATTATGATGGTAACATCATATTCTGCTATGGGAAGCCAGGACAATTACCGCTTTAATTTGAAAGAAAGTTGTGCCCGAGCAATTAGCTTGTCAGTGAATACTGGAGACAATTTTTGGAGTTGGGACCGCAGAGAGCAGCAAATACTGCTGATCTGTTTTCCAGATGAAAAACCAAGGCTCGAAGAAGAGGAATGAATTGGTCAAGGTCAAGGATCCCTCAGTAGAATTGGGATCTTAAGTGATCTTTGTTGAGCTGTTTGAAGCTCATTTTCTCTCTTTTATTAACTTGTCATCCATTCCTTTTTTTCTTTTTCTTTCTGCTTTTCTTTTCCTTTACTTTAAGCAATTACTTTTCCCCCTCTAGTTCCTATCCCTCAAGGCCACTACTGCTTCTAGCATGTCTTTCCAGAAATAGCCTGTCAATTGTAAGCATGAGCGTCTATTTTTGTTTTCATTTTTGCATAGAAGAACTGGGGTGTCGGTCAGAGCTATGAGAGGTGAGACAATTCACCAGAGACAGTGGGGAGTGGGACAGGTGGATCTACTGAAATCCACTGCTGAGGGGAACAGCAGGTGAGACAGGAGAGGTCTGCTGTGCCATGTGGGTCATCTCCCTGGCCGGAGATCGAACTCAGGCTGTAGCAGTGATAGCGCTGAGACTTAACCCCTAGGCCACCAGGGCAGGGAGGCCCTAAACTATATCTTAAAGATTGTTTGATATTAATACATACTCAGATACATAGATAATAGATGCAAAGATTTATAGATACAGCACATCATGTACTGTAAGGAGACAATGCCTAGACAGAGTCCCAGATTTTTAAAAATTAAATTATGCTCAGACCTCCCCTGGTGGCACAGCGGTTGAGCGCTGGGCTGCGAGGCTGCCTGCAGCCTCTGCAGTGCCAGTTTGTTCCCCGGCCACTGGCAAGGGTCCCGCAAAATAAATAAATAAATAAATAAATAAATAAATTATGCTCATTGAGGTAATAATGTTGGTTTACAAACCTGTATGTTTTAGGGGTACACATGTAGGTCACCATATCACACCCATCATCCAAGCACCCATAATCTTCCATCACAGTCGACTGAGCCCCTTCTCCACTTTGCTCCCCATTCTCATGCTCCTGCTCTGGTAGTGGTTTATCCCATTCATTTGTTTTTCCTACTTTATCATTTATTTATTTGTTTTCCCATTTTATTTGCTGTGCAGTCAAGGGTTTGTTTTGGTTCGGTTGTGTCTGTTCCTTTATATTCCATGCATGAGTGAAAGCAGCCAGCATTTGTCTGTGTTCCAAGTTCTTTTAACTGCTCATTCCTCTTAACCACTCTGTGCATTCTGATATGAAAGTACGGTAATTTATTTACCCAATCTCTCACTGATGGAGAGCTCTGTCCCCGAGGTCATCGATCACAGTCAAATTCTCATTGGTAGAGGTGGTTTTCACCCTCTACTATTATAAGCAACGTCATAGAGGAAACTTTCCTCCATAGGACTTCGTGTATGTGCGTGTACATGTCTCTTCTCTCTGTCCTCCCTTCTCCTTCCCTCTCTGCCTATTCCTCCCCTCCCCCCTACTCATACCCCTGGGCATACCCAGGGAGGGCCCTGCTTCCCCTCCATCCAATCAATTCATGTAATAGTGGAAGAATAAAACAAAAAGTAACATTTCGTGGTGATGGGATGGAGGACTGAAGAGAGAAACTGGAGACAGAATAGCTTGGTTAAAGTTGCAACAGGAATTAGTTTGGCCTAATTTAGGCAAAAATGGGAGAAAGGTAGGAGGACTTTATTGGAAGATCCAAGAGTATCACACAGAATCCCCAAATCTCAGGAACTAGAAAGCCATCAACAATGTAGTCAAGTCTCTTTTTGGCTCATTTTTGGCTCTCAGCCCAGACTGGTTGGCTTTTTCTCTGTCCCAGATGGGTGATGAGGACCAGATTAGCCAACAGAGTGATACATATATAGGAATCTGAATATGTCTCTCTTTACATTTTTTCATGAGGTGCCATCAGCTGTAGGAAAGAGTCTGAGCTTCTTAGCAGGGCTTGAAACTCTTTAATCTGACCCCCTAATTGACCTTCATCGCCAGTCTTTTCTGATCATATGCTCCAAGTTCTACCAGGCCAAATATCACAGAACGGTTAGTTAAATAAGTAGTTGTTTTAAGCCTCTACATTTTTTGGGTTATTTGTTACCTGGCAAAAACTAACTGATACAACCTGTGCTTATTTGATATAACCAGATTCAAGTCTGGGGGGTTAACAGCTGTAGGATTTCCATGTAGTCTCAGCTGGTCCCTGAATACACCCAGTTATTTTAATTAATGTAGTTAGCTGGAAAAAACAGGATCCCAAAACCTATCTGGATTTAGTAGTACAGTTAGAGGGACTTAAATTATTCAGATAATGCTTTTTCTTGTGAACAAAAGAACTGTGAGTCTCTTAAATTAGTGGTCTCAGGCTCTGGACTTTCATTTCATTTCATTTCCCCTAGTAAGAAAAAATTTTAAAATACCACTAAAAATTACTAGGTTAAGTACAAAATGAACACCTACTAACTCCAACATCACTTTAGAAAGTGAATTGCAACACAAATAGAATATACAACAATTAAAATACCTGTTTTTTTTTTAAAGATTTATTTATTTATGTATACAAGAGCTGGGGTACAGGCCAGAGAAGCGGGGGGTGAGAGGATTCACCAGAGACAGAGTGGGGAACAGAAGAGGCAGACTGAGTGAAATACACTCTGAGGGGAGCAGTGGGCGAGACAGGAGCAGTCTGCTGCTCCATGTGGGTAGCTCCCTGGCCAGCTGGGGATAGAACTCATGCTGCAGAGGCTGTGGATTGCTTCATAGTGTGGTGCCTAACCCCTTGCGCCACCAAGAAGGCCCCTAAAATACCTGTTTGTTGAACACATTTAATCAACCTTATTTCTTCCCTCAATTTTCTATGGACCACTGAAAACTTCAAAACACACAGGTTTTGTTTTGTGGGCTAGCAGTTGAGAACTATTTAAAGGAGAGTCAACTAAAATTCTTCCAGTTATGTTTCTGAGAATACTTACATACATTGACCTCAGGACTACTTAAGTGTCACTAACCCTGAGAAGCCCTCCTTGCTTGGGTAGGTAAAGTCAAACATCTTTTTCCAAGATCCCATAAGCTTGACCTCTATTTCTAGCAGAGTTGTATCCCTATATGCAGGATCACCTTCATGAATGAGGGGACTCTGTTCAAAGTCACTTAGAATTTCAGTAAGGCAGCCACATAGCATGAATCTGGGCTCTCCCGAGCATGGGGCTAGTGACACCACAGAAATGGCATGTCTCAAGCCTGTCTGTCGATGCTCCATTTAGGATTTTGTCCCCCTAGAGCTCAGTTCAGTCCTGATTCCTTCTAAGTTTACTGTAGTATATTGTTTTATTGGGCATGTCAAGGTTTCATCCACTGCACACCCTACATGGGTGCTTAACCTTCCTGGTTGAGAGGCACTATTCTTACCCCCATGTTATAGATGAGGAAACTGAGACTCAGGGAGGTTAAGATTCAAGGTCATAGACTTTCACATGAGCAAGCCAGGATTTAAACACTGGCACCACTCATGGTTCTCAGTTGCTTTGGCTACTTCCCCTTCCGTCCTGGGGGACATTTGGCAATGTCTGCATATCACAACTGGGAGGTGCTACTGGCATCTAGTGGGGAGAGCCCAGGGATGCTGCTCAACATCCTACTGTGCACAGGACAGCCCCCAACAAAGAATGACCCTCTCCAAAATGCCAACAGAGCTGAAGCTGAGAAACCCTGACCAAGTCCATGTTTCCTGAACTTCATTCTCAGTGCTAGACATTTCACATTATTTTATTTGTACATCTTTGATGACTTCCATCATGCTTTTTTTGTCTTTCTCAAATGAACTTCAACATGATGTACTAAATATAATTAACGATATCTTAAACATTTCTGTCTGTGAAACCAGGTTTAACATGTTGTATTTTTCCTGATACACGTTAACATAAACATAGACCAAGTCAAAAAAGCTTTGGTGGGGTGCCACGAAAAATCATCTCGCTTAGCATCTCCAGCCTGGAGGAGCCCTCTTCAATTCTACAAGGCTTCCGTTGTATCTTCAGAACAAGAGAGTAACACCTATCAAGTCAGTATGTCGCTGGCATTTGGCAAGTTGCTAGCTACATTTTGGTTTCTGTTGGAGGAGGTCATGGAATGGACGTGGAGGTCATGGAATGATGTAGAGGTCATAGAGAGGATGTGGCCTGCAAGGAGCAATCAAAGGCTTTGACCCTTCCCCTTGAAATGTCCTTGAAATATCCATTCCACTCAACTGTTTCTACCCAAGCAGCAGTTTCAAAAGACAGACTGAAGAGAGTACCTTACCAGGGAGACCGTCTGGACTGGATGCGGGATCGAACCCTGCAAAGCCTCTATATAAACTTAAACTTCAGGCAGGCAGGTGTGGAGAGCTACATGTCTTGTTGTGGTGCAGGCCAAGCCTCTTATAAGTTCCTTCACTTAATAAAGCCACCCCTACCAATCTTCCCTGGACTGTCTCTTTCTTTGATCTCTTCCTGCCCTCCATGTCTGGGGTCAGTTTCCAATTTCACCCAGAACTCCAGAGGTCGCCAACTAACAGCTTCTATTTCATTTTCCCCACCCTCCACCCCCCCCCCCCCACCAAGGCTAACAGTTGCTAAGAAACCCCTTTGAAATCCTAAAAGCCACCTGATGAGGATGATTAACACACAACTCTGGAACCAGAGCCGCAGCACAAATAATCTCGTTTGCCTGTCCAGGAAAGGAGACATTCTTTGTTAGGCGGCTCCTCCCCTAATCGCTGGGGATGGCAGCCAGTTGCATCCTTGGGGCCGGTGCACCGCATTCTGACATAATTAAGGCTAGCGGCAAATGAGAACCTTCTTTAGATATTAAAAGTGCCTGTATTGTAAATAATAATGCCATCGTATCATTCATAGAAAGCACTTTCATTAAGAGCTGAATTTTAATTTCAACATATTTGCATGAATTCACTTGGGTAGTGGTATGGGGTGGGGAGGGGGGAGTGTGTGGCACTGGGTGATGATTTTTCATCTTCCATGAACTAGCCAGGTGTTTCAGTTAGGGAGGTCATCAAATCCCTTCCCCAGGAACCCTGGAAAAAAATACCTTCTCAGTTCCATATTCCTGACCAGGGCCTGTTCCGGGGAATCACACCTCTATTAGCAGGTCTTGACTGTTTACTGACCTGATGTTCCCACAGGAAATAGACTTTTTTCCTTTAAAGAGTAAAATGAACCAAGACGATTCTTCCCTCTTCCAAATATTTTTCAAAGGCTTGGGAAGTCATCTCCGGCTCTGTTCCAGGGGGCAGTGGAAGCCAGCGCAGACAGGAGTGGGAAGAGAATTTGGTTTGGGCAAAATCATGGGGCTAGGAGACTGAAGGTCTGGCATCCTTGGCATCGCTAGGAAGCAGAGGGACCTGCGGCTCCTGGCAGCAGCCTCCTGCACTTTCCCTGTCGCGTACAGGGGGCAGTCTCTGTTAATTAAAGTGGAGCAGCCCAGCCGTTCTCCTGTGAGGGCTGGACTCAAATGTCCTGGTGACAGGCAATGTTTTACAGACATTGGCGACAGACTTTGCAGTGGGCTTTTCTGTCCAGAATTTGTCTCTTTTTGGGAAGGTTTTCCCCCACCCCTTCTTTTGCAAATCGAATCTTACTTGCCTTAAACCCCTCAACTCTTTTGGAGAGGTGTCTGTGACTTGTAAGCACTGCTGCCCTCCACTCAGGCTTCACACTTGCTGGGGAAGAGCCATGGTGGGCACCCTGGCATGGGGTGGCTGGAGGCTGGACGTCTCTAGCCGGTCCTGGCTGTCCCATTGCTAGTCATGTGACCTCGGACCAAGTCCTTAACCTCTCTGAAGCTCAGCTTCTTGGACTGTGAAAGCCCAGAGCATTAGCTTTCTCCAATTCCGATTTAGTGTGTAGAAATCTCCCAACCTCTGCAAGCTTCCTGTGGCAGAAATGCCCTTGTCCCCTCCCCGTAAGCCTCGGTTCCTCCTTTGGTTTAAGACAGGGGCTGGCATTAAGTATCTTAAGTTAAAGAAGACCATCCACACATGTGGAGTGCCAGCCGGGCAGCCCCGTGCTGGAGGCTGAGGGCTCCTCAAGGGTTCAGCACCCTTCCGTCAAGGAGTTTACATTTCAATGCGGGCACACAGACAGAAACAAAAAACCTAGTGCCTAACATCCTACCAGGTGCTGGAGAGTCTGGAGGCCTATTTTAGGAAGGCACTGCCTGCAGTGGTGAGAACACGGCCCGGGAGCCACATTTCTGAGGTGGAATGCCAACAGCAGCACTTGGCTGAGCTACCTGGGTCAACTGGCTTAATTGCTTTGGGCCTCAGTCTCTCCCTCTGTTGTGTGGGCTGGTAATATGGCCTATTGGAGAGAGGCAGACAAGTCCCGTGGCTCAGCGGCTCAGCAAATATTCCGTTTGTCCGCTGTGCTAGGCACGGCTCTAGGCTGCCGTGAGGAGGTGATTTTAGAAAAGAACAAGCTAGGGGACAGGGTGGCAAGCTTGCACACAAGGCTTGAGTCTGAAGAGAACCACTGTGGTGGTGGGTGTGGGTCGACAGACACGCCACCCTGTCCTACTCGGGGGACCCCTTGATAATGATGCCAGTGAACTGAAACTAAACAATCTCAAGCCCTGTCCAGGTGGATTTGGGACATGACACGACCCTCCATTTCCCGAAGCTTCCAGGGCCCCTGGTAAGCGCCATCAGCGTCCCCTGCTCTGCTTTTGTGCGCACAGGATCATTCTTCCCAACTTTGTGGAGGGAGGAGGTGATGTTTCTTCAAAGAGAACACACAGTGAGCTAAAGCCCTTCTCATTCTGAGCAAACTTGCAGTAGGGTCCCAACACCTCCCCCCACGGATTTTTAGCTAAGGGGACCCCCTCGTGTCATGGTGCATGTGGCTCAACTTCTTGGTTCTTTGAAAAAGCTCGGGAAAGCACAGCCCTTGACTGCAGCCCGATGGAGTGGAGGGTGGAGGCAACATTTCCCTGCAAATCCCCTAGCCGACTGCGAAGTGTATACTTAGTTAATGCAATTAAAAAACAAAACGCAGGGGCGTGTGGAGATCTAAATTTGGTGTCGCAGCTTTGGTACAGATCCTGTTTTAGGGGCTACTGGAGTCAAATTCGAGCACAGGAGAGGAAGCAGTGGGAGCAATAGGAGAGGGCCGCGCGCTGGCTGGAATCGGCTAAGGAGAGGGCAGATTTGGAAACGCTGAGCGGTGCCTGGAGGCTGGAAGCAGAGGAAGCCCGCCGGGCTCCGCAGTCCCGGGTGAGGATGTCCAGGGGGCTCGGCGGGGCGGGGGCCGGCGGGCTCCGGAGGCCGACGCCGCGCGGGCTCCAGGTCGGGGAGGGCGGCCGAGGCGCCCAGGCCTGGCGCTGCGTGGGATCCGGGCGCGCAGAGGCGGCGCCGCGGGGTGCCCTCCTGTGGGGCGGAGCGAGCGCTGCGAGGGCAGAAAGGGACAGAAAGTGGCAGGTCGGGGCGGGGTGGGGGTGGGGGACTGGGTGACTCCGCGGGGAGACCCTTTCGGGACCTGCCAGTTGCCCAGGCCTATTCCGAGGCCACCCCCAGGTCCTCTGCCCCCCACTCCCAGGTCCAGCTCTTCCCTGACTTTAGTTTATCCTAAACCCTCTTCGGGAGGTGCTTATCCCGGGCGCAGGGTCCAGCCACCCCCCCCTTGCCAGCTCAGTCTTGGTCCTCCGGTCCGCCCAGGCTGTCCAGCCACGCGGGCTGCGCGCCCGTCTCCAGGGCGCAGGCAGGGTGGCCCCGCGCACCTGGCCGTGAGAGGGGCCGATCGGGGTCCTGTAGCGCCCGGGTCTGCCTTGGAGTGGACGCCACCTAGTCTGTCCCTCTCTCTCCCGCCTCACCCCAGTCACCGCTTTCTTGGTGGGCAGATCCAGCCGCAGCTCCTGCGCACGCACCCTTGACAAAGCCGCGGGCGGAGCCGCCTCTGCGCCCTGCACAGGTCTGAGCCGCGCCTCCAGCCCCCGGAGGGCGCGGGGGGTCCCGCCGCGCTCCCCACCTGCCGGGAGACCGAGCCGTTCCCGCAGCCTCGGCGGCTGCCGAGCTCGCGCCTCCCCGCCCGCCCAGCTCCGCTCCGCTCCGCTCCGCGCGCCCCCAACTCGCTCCCGCCCGCCCGAGTCACCTCTCCCCGCGCCCCCGCCCCTCTCGGGTTCGCGCCCGCCCCCCCTCGCGCCTCCTCGGCCCGCCCTCCCCCCCCCCCTTCCCTCCTGCCCTCCCTCCATTCCACAAGTGTCGCTTCGCTCTCTCGGGCGCACTTGGCGAGCTGGAGAGGTGAGCGGCGTCTCAGGTGCGGGCGCCGGGCGGCGAGTCCCGAGCCGCGGGCGGAGCGAGGGCGCGGACAGACGGACTCCGCGCGCTCTCCGGCCCCCGCCTCCCTCGTCGCGGCCGGACCTGCACCCCGCGTGGCCCCCGCTCGCCCTCCCCCCTCCCGGGCCCGCGCGCTCCTCCCCGTCCGGCCCCTCGGCGCGCGGCGCGCTGGAGGCGAGCGCGGGCTGAGCCGAGCGCAGTGGCCGCCGACCACCGGGCGCCCCGCGCCGTCCCCTGCATGTGCGGCCCGCGGCGGCGCGCAGCCCCCGGCAGCAGCCTCGGCAGCTTCGGCCGCGCGTCGAGAGGCGGCTGCAGCGGCTCCAGCGGCGGCCGAGCGGTCGAGCCCGGGCTGGGAGACACGATGCGCCGCGTCCTCCGGCTGCTCCTCGGCTGCTTCCTCACCGAGCTGTGCGCCCGCGTGTGCCGCGCGCAGGAGCGAGCGGGGCACGGGCAGCTGGCGCAGCTGGGCGGCGTGGTGGTGCTGGCGGGGGGCAACCGCTCCGGGGCAGCCTCCGGAGAGGCCGGCGAGGGCGCGGGGGCCTCGGACGCGCCCCCGACCCGGGCTCCCACGCCGGACTTCTGCCGGGGCTACTTCGATGTCATGGGCCAGTGGGACCCGCCGTTCAACTGCAGCTCGGGCGACTTCATCTTCTGCTGCGGGACTTGTGGCTTCCGGTTCTGCTGCACCTTCAAGAAGCGGCGCCTGAACCAAAGCACCTGCACCAACTACGACACCCCGCTCTGGCTCAACACCGGCAAGCCCCCGGCGCGCAAGGACGACCCCCTGCATGACCCCACCAAGGACAAGACCAACCTGATCGTTTACATCATCTGCGGGGTGGTGGCCGTCATGGTGCTCGTGGGCATCTTCACCAAGCTGGGGCTGGAGAAAGCGCACCGGCCCCAGAGGGAGCACATGTCCAGGTGGGCTGCCTCCCCCCTCGCCCTGTCCTCCGGGCGCCGCTGTCCCCCGTTCTCTCCCCTCTCCACCTTCCCCCAGGCCGTGGCGCTCCCCCCCACCCCAGCATCTCCTTCAGGGGATGGCACCCGGGAAGCCAACTTCGGCTGGGAGAGCGGCGAGGGGGCGCTGGGCGCAGCACAGGTGTGGATGTGAGCGGGTGTGTGTGTGCGCGCGTGTGTGTGCGCGCGCGCGCGTGTGTGGAGTGACTCCGACCCCCTAGATCTCTGGCCGCCCCCTCCCGCCAAGCATTGAAGAGGACTAGAGACTCCTGGGGGGCCCGGTGCCCCGAAGTCTTGGGTATTGGGGAGGGGTCCACCTCCCGGATGCCAGCCCGGAGCCTCTAGGTAAACAGGGGCAGGCGAGCCCGCAGGGGCCGGGGGGCGTGTGTGAGCCGCGCGCGCGTGTGTGCGGGAGGCCGGGAAGGAGTGTGTGCCGCCTGCAACTCGTACGACTCGCGAAAATGAGGCGAGGGAGGTGCAGAGTGAGGGGGGCGAGAACAAAAGCCTTGCTTGGAGCGGCCGCCTCGCTTTCCCTGAGCTGCCGGGTCCCGGGAATTGGAACCCGGGCTGCACCCCCCTCCCCACACCCGCCGCCAAGGGGACCGGAGCCTCCGCGGCGCCCCGAGCCTCTGGCCGGGGTCCGCGCGCGTGCCAAGGGCGGGAGCCCCCTCCCCGAGCGCCTGCACCCCCGAGACACCCTGATTCGTCAACTTTCCCGTTTGTCTTATTCATTATGCAAGTCCCAGCACGAGCAAGCCGCAGCAGATGGGAGAAGGCATTTGGGGATTAATGGAGCTATTTGCCTTTTGCTTTTTTTAAAGTGTCTAAATTGATTCGCACAAGCCAGTAACTTTGGAGGCGGAGGACGCAGCCCAGAGCCTGCAGCCCCCCACCCAGGCAGAGGCCAGGGGTTGGCCTGAGGTCGGGGCGCGCGGGCTTGGAGAGTGACAGGCAGCCCGGGAACCGCTGGGTGACTGTGGTGCGAGCTCTACCATCTGTCCGAGTCGGGGCAACCAAGTCGCTCTGCGGCCCCCCTCTCCTGGCCCCCCACCTCCACCGCGGGCCTGCGTGCGCGCCAGTGTATGCACGCGCTCCGTGCGCCTCGCCTAAAAAATCTGAACAAAGAGACCCACCAAAAATAGGCGAAGGAACATCACCACCTCACTAGTAATTATTTTCTATTTATACGCAGAGTATCCGATGATGACTTTTTTCTCCCAGAGGGGAGGGATTTGGGGGGAGGCGCGGAGAAGTTCTTGCAGTTGGGGTCAGCGCGGGAGGTGTGGATGGATGGACGGAGAGGTCTCCAGGCACTGAAGTAAAGATGAGGGTTGGGAAACTCTGACACACGCCTGAGTAGAGCGCTGGCCCCGCCCATCCGCTGCTCCCCCAGGTATGGGGAGTTCCTCTTGCCTAGGCCCAGCCCGCCCCTGTCCATCCCAGGGTCTGTGTTAAGGTGCGGGTGAGATACCCACGCAGGATTGCGGTGGCGGGTGTCGCCTTGGTAGGGAGAGTCACCCCCGGATAGGTAGGCTGCTTTGCCTTGCTATTCCGGTTCATTCCTCTGCTGAGATCTCCACCAAACCCTAACCTGCAAAGCAGCTCTTGAAGGAGCCCGCCTGGTGTTGGGGTGGGGCGGGGGAGAGGGAGAGGCTGGCGGTGGAAAGGTGATGCTGAGAGCTAACCTCTGGGCCTGGGGGAGAGCCTGGGGCAAGCTGCAGCCTCTCTGATCTGTGTTTTCTTGGGGAGACCTCACTCCACTAGAAGCCTACAGGCCCCTCTGGCGCTCAGCTTCCTGGCCCTGGACCAGACCCGGCCCCCCGCCCTGTTTGGGGAAAAGAATCACTCAGCACTGCAGGCTGCAGCCACTTTGTTCTGCAGGCACTTTGCAGGCAGGCTCTAGGGGTACCCAGTCCTGGGGATCTAAACTGGCTCTCCTGTTACAAATTTTGGATATTCCAGAATGGAGCAGAAGGCACACTCCCAAAGAGGAAGAATAGTTGATTGTTACAGACAAATCCTAAGGTGTGGGTTTCAACCTGGTTCTGTTTTAGGATCCTCATGAATGCTTTTTAAAAAATACTGGTGCCAGAGGCCCCACTTTAGACTTTTTAAATCTGAATTTCTAGGGTGGGGTCTGAGCATCACTACTTTTTACCAGGTTCTCCAGGTTTTACAATGCTCAGCCAATCACTATGAAGGAAAAGGAGCTAATGTTTGCTGAGCATAGGTCTGGGTGCTCATCTGCACTGGGGTGTGTGTGTGTGTGTGTGTGTGTGTACGCATGGGTGTAAACATTCTCCCATTTAGTTCTACCCTGTAAGACAGGCACTTGCATAATAGACAATCATGGCTCAGGTTGGTTGACTTGCCCAAGGTCACTGATTAGAAAATTGTGGAATTTCCCTCCTCCTGGTGTTCCTGGAAGACCTGTTCAGATTGAGCAAGCATCTAAATTTGGGGTGAGGATCCTAAAATGCATAATCTTGAGTTCTACCCACAGAGATCCTGAATCAATAGGTCGGGGATGGGCCCCAGAAATCTGCATTTAACAACCTCCCCAAATGACTCATATAAAGAGGTCCACACTTTGGGCCACTGGGGACTTGGGTTTGGGACCATTTTACAGGGTTGGGTGTGGGATGAATGAGTCCAATCTGACTCTTCTATTTGTATTCTGTTGCCTGTTCTCTGTGCCTCTGTCCCTGTGTGTATTTCCCTGGTGCTGGGGCTGCCCCAGCCTTCCAAATGCACATGGCATCTGCACTCCAGTGTGTCAGTGAGCCCATAATACGATTTTGCCTGTGGGGTGAAGAGCTGCCTGGGAGGCGCTGGCATGCCTCACTTGGCATCAGAGAGGTTATAGGTGGCTTGCAGGTGAAATGAACCTGCTGGCTGCAGCCTCTTCGTTTGTTTTGTTTGGGGCTTCAGGGGCCACTGAGATGGGCGTTCTCATCTCATCAGCACCTTCTCATCAGAGACTGACAGCTCATCACAGTGCTCCATCTCCAGTGCCCTTGAGTTCTCCCCGAAGAGGCTTCCGTGATGTCAATTCTCAGGCTCAGAGTCATGGGCACAGCCCCTGCTTCCTGCTGGGCTGATGTAGGACTGAAATGAGCAGAAAGACGGCAATGCCCGGAGGTGGTGGGGGCCTTGCATGTGACGTGGGGAGAACTGTCCAGAGGTTGTTCAGCAGCTGCAAACAGCAGTCACATTGGACCAGTATTTATTGGAAGAAATGATTGTAAATGGTGGTTGGCAAACCATGCAGACAGGTTTTGTTTGGCCTGCAAGGTATTTCTGTTTATGTCGTCTCATTTTTATTTTTAATTTTTTCTCGATTTTTAAAATTGTGAAACATTTTAACATGCAAAAAAGAAAACAACCTTGAAGGAAAAATAAAATGAACTCCAGCATAGCTTTCATCCAGACCAGGGCTTCTCACCTGGACACTGCTGACGTTGGGGGCCAGATCATTCTCTGGGGGTCTACCTGTGCACCACACGGTGTGTGGCCACCTCCCTGGCCTCTTCATACTAGAGGCCAGTAGCACCTACCCCACATCCCAGTTGCGGCAGTAAAATATGTCCCCAGACATTGTCAGATGTTATCAAGGAGCAGAATCTTCCAGTTGAGAAGTACTGTTCTAGAATGATCTATTATTAGTTTTTGTCTTATTTCATTTATTGCTATTTCTTTCAATTCCTCCCTCCTTCCACCCCATTTTTTTCTTTGTTTTTTTTTTTTTGGCTGAGGCATTTACAAATAAGACACAGACATGACACTTTGTCCCTACACACTTCAGCATAGATCTCCTAAGAACAAGAATATTCTCCCACAAACTACAAACTACAATTCCACTACCACACCAAAGGAAAAGAATTAAAAGCCTGTATTATTATCAAATATCCAATCATGTTAAAAATGCCCCAGTCCTGCAAAGATGTCTTTTAGAGCCTGGCTTTTTGAACCAGTATCCAGTCAAGGCTCATTGCATCTGGCTGTGAAATCTCTTTAGTCTCTATTATGCGTGGCGTTTTAAAACCAACTTTAGAGCCAATTGCCAAACTTTGGAAATCTGGAAGGTTTTGCACAGAAATCCAGATTTCTGGTTTTTCTTAAGAAATTGCTGGATCTGACAACACTGGACTTGCATTTTCATAAGGCAACTAAATATTGGTTCCCACTAAGTGGTGACTGTCCCCCTAGGAGGCTCTCAGGTCACACCATCCACCATCCCTCAGTTGTGTTATCTGTAGGCCCGAGAGAGATAGCCAGGTTGGTCTGAACAGGCTCAAGTCATGTGGCCTAGACTTAATTCCAGCTTGGCCACTTAGCTGCGTGACCTTGGGAAAATTTCTTCACCCCTCTGAGTCCTAGGTTCTTGTTTGTAAACCAGATAATGTTCCCTGTGTCCTAGACTTGTGTGGGAATTCATTGAGACCAGGCCTGGAAGCTCTTAGCACAGAGGCTGTCATATGGTTGCTGCTTGGGGGCTACCCTTCATCATCATCTTCTTTGTTTATCTACTGAAGAGGGTGATGGGTCTCGGTGCCCACTCCTTGCTCTGCTACATCTTTGTAGTGTGTGACATTGGTCAAGCCTCTAAACCTCTCCAGACTTGCCTATAATCTTTGCAGGAGGGGGTAGCAGGTTCAGAAGGGGAGGGAACGACGCATGTGTGAGGACATGAGTCCATTGCCAAGTGTTGGTCTAGATGGAGAAAATCCTTGCTGGTTTCGCTATTTTGCATAAGCTCGTGTGTAAATTCTCATTTAATTTGATGTCCCTCTCCAGTGCGCTAGGCCTAGGACAATCTGCTGTTTGTAGAGGCATAGATCGCTTTCCAGGAGGATGAGCAGTATCTCCTGGTGAGTAGAGGAATTGAGCTCCAAGCCCAGACAGTCTCAGGCTAGAGCACAAATCCTTGGCCAGTAGGCCACCCTGCCTTTGAGCACACGCAACAGAATTTCAGTCTCAGATCCCAAAGAAGAGATTCATGTCCTGCAAATACAACGCATGCACCAGGCCCAGTTCAAAAAGCCACTGTAAGATCAAGCTAGGCTTGTTCTGTGCACCTGCCCCAGCAGGCCACCCCTCCTGGCAGAGGCATTGGTGCAAAGTGACCTTGGGGGCAGCAATCTGTGTTTGAAGCTCTCGCCACTTGAAGCCAGTAGAGAACACACGTCATTATTTTGCCCACCTTCAAATAGACGGAGAAATCCAAGTGGCAGATTACATAGCACAGTGCCTGTGTGGCTTCCCCGTGCACTTCCAAAGCGCTGGTGTCCCTTGCAAAAAAATGGCACCAAGTGACAAATGTCTCTCATTCCCTTGCCTTTTTGTTCTTCCAGCTTCCCTTCCCCTTCCACCCATGCATTTGGGGGATATCCTATGACCTCGACCATCTCTCCACCCTGGAGAGTCCCGGCGTGTACATGCTGTTGGCCATGGAAAAGTCTCTAAATTATTTTTCCTTGCAAGATATGTTTGCTCCTCTTTGGGCACTAAGTTCCGCAATTTTAAAAAAGCACTTTGTTGGGGCAAAATGTACATAAGAAAATGCATGCATTTTATGTGTACAGGTCTGTGAACTTTGACAAATGTTGACACCCATGTAACCTCCACTCCGGAAAGTGCCCTCATGCCTGTTGGCCTTGCATTCTTGAAAAATAAATGATGCTTCTGGTGCAAGAGGAAATGCTGAGAAATTCTCTTCAGTTGTTTAAAAGTCAGAACAAAGTCTAGACCTTGGGGACCCTGGAGGCTTGGGGACCCCGAGGCTTGGGGGCCCCAGAGACTTTGAGGCAGCTGCTAGTGCTCTGAAGCCTGTCACAAATGTTGGGTTCTTTTATTTGCTCACTGTCATGGCAGAGGAGGTCTGGCTTCTGGCAACCTGTTTTACATGACAAGACTGCTCCTCACTCACTCAATCACTCATTCACATACTCATTCAATAGGTATTTATTGAGTGCTTATGGTATACTGTGGTCTATGCTGAGGGCCACGAGAGAGCAGTGAATAATCTTTGACCTCAAAAATGGAAATGGTGCAACATAATTGTTCTGAATTGGGTTACGGAAAGGTTTTGCTTTTTCAGTAAGGTATTAGCCAGGGTTCTCTTGAGAAACAGAACCAGTAGGATCTATCTATCTATCTATCCATCTATCTATCTATCTACAATCAATCATAGGTACAGATATACAGATAATAGTGTAGATGTTGATACAAGTTATCATGGAGGCTGGCAAGCCCCAAATCTCCAGAACTTATGCCCCAGTTTGAGCTCAAAATCCAGCAGGCTGGTGGTGCAGCTGTTGAGCGCTGGGCTGTGAGGCTGCCCCCAGCCTCTGCAGTGCCCGTTCATTCCCTGGCCGCCGGCGAGGGTCCCAGCAAAAAAAAAAAAAAACAAACAAAAAAACAAAGAAAACCCAGCAGGCTGTTGAAGAACCAGGAAAGGCTGACATCCCAGTTTGAAGGCCATCAGATAGGACAATTCTGTCACCAAGGAAGGGTCAGCCTTTTGTTATATTCAATTCTTCAACTGATTAGACGAGGCCTACCACCTTATGAAGGGCACTATTCAGTCTCTCCATTTAAATGTTAATCTCATCCAACAAGCACCCTCATGGACACATGCAGAATAATGTCTGTTCAAATAGCCAGACACCATGGCTCAGTCAAGTTGAAATATCCTCACGATACCTTGAGGATATTGCTACTCAATGTGGCCAGCAGCCACTCCATCACCTGGGAGCTGGAACAGTACCTGCAGACTTACCTGCAGACTTAATTCAAAGGAATCTGCATTTTAACAAAACCCTGGGTCATAGGATGCATGTTGAAGTTTGAGAAGCACCCAACACTGTGCCACAAATTACTCCTTGGGCATTTGTTTGGCTTCTGGCACACAATGGATTCCTCCCACTGCCTAATTCAGTACTTTTATTTTTTGACACATGTCTATTTGTAACATTTTTAGTAATTATCCCAATATATACTCATTTATTAATAAGTATATGCACCCATCCGTGAGCAATTACTCAGTACATTATAAAGTGTACAGAAGAGCAGAAATTTTAAATTGAGTTGAAGATGAAAAATCATACTTTTAAATTTGCCACTAATCACAATGACTTCATGCAGCCATTAGCTGATATCTCAAAACATGATGTACATTGAGGATGAAGTTCACCATTAATAAACCCCTATTTTGAATACTTCTCATGAGAGTTTTGACTTTTTTTCTGGTTTAATTTGGATCTGAATAGACCATAGCAACTTTGACTTCTGGGAAGCTGTCAACACGAAGGGAGATTCAAGTCTATAGCTCCTGTATTTGCTTGAGTGGTATTTTCTTCTTCTATGGCTTTGTTAAGGAGGATCTTTATAAGCCAGAGGTCTGCTAGTGATGATTAGATTTGTAAAACTACATAATTTAACCTGCATTTTTATTTTAGGGGTCCATGCAAAACTGCATTTTAGGCACTGCACCCCAGTGTGCATTGGATGCCGCTGCCAATTACCCATTTGGTCCAATGCTCCTGAGTCTCACTTCACCATGTGATGTGGGCATTGCACAATGAGGGCACCCATCAATACACATACTAAATCAATTTCCCATATTTAAAGTTGAGGTAGCATTGGCTTATAACATTATAGATTTCAGGCGTCCATCATTAAAAACCAGCACTTATGTGTATGCCATTATGCTCATCACCATGAGTCTAGTTTCCATCCATTACCATACAATTGCCCCCTTTTACCCAGTGACCCCATCCCACCCACCTCTTCCCTTCTAGCAACCATTATTTGGCTCTTGCAGTATAAGAGTTTCCTGACAACGACTTTTATAGAAAAGACAAGAAACAGGTATTGGTAAGGATGCGGAGAAAAAGGAACACAAAATACACTGTTGGTGAGGAATGTAAATTGGTGTCATTATAGAAAACTAGTATGGAGATTTCTCCAAAAATTTAGAATAGAACTACCCTAGGATCTGGTTATCTAATAGCTGGGTATTTATCCCAAGAAAAGAAAACACCTAATTTGAAAAGATAATGTGCACCCGATGTGCACAGCAGCATTATTCATAGTTTCTCACTTTTAATGACTAAAGACCATACACGAAAGTTCTCCTGTTCCCTTCCCATGCATATCATTTTATGCAGCCCCTGGAGTGAGTGAGCCATGCCTGGAAGACTCCTGTTCAGGATGTGGCGGTCTCTAAGCACCCTTGTGTACACAGCGTTCTCTGGGAAGGGCTGTTTTGGGGAACTGTCTTTGGGGGGACTGTCCTTGGCCTTTGAGCTGAATTATCATGAATTTAGGCACGCAAGAGAAGACCAGGGGATCTGCAGATGGCAGTGCTGACCAAGTGCATGGTTACCATCCTGATGCCATGTTTTTAAAAGCCTGAGTATTTTGGAATTTGGGGGAAACTCAGAGAATCTGGTGGATTCTTGGAAAAAAATAACACAGAATTTCTATTGAACTCCAGAAGGGATCAGAGATTCCTGAAGACAAGAAGTTGTTTAGAAGTGAAAAAGCCAAGTTAGATAGGGAGGCCTCTGCCTTTGCTTCATGTATTCCTCCCTGTAGCCCCCGAGAGTTTCAGTCCCTGCCAACGGCACAGAGGCAGGAAGGAGGTTGAACGCTGATTTCAAAGACACTCTGGTTTGTATCTCAGTCCCTCTCCTTGATAGGGGCAAAGGATGTCCTGAGCAAACTCCATACAGGCTTTGTGGGCCCCACCCCCACCACACTGGGAACTACAAATCCCATGATCACCAAAGGGAAGGTTGAGAGGAACTGAGGGTGGAGTTAAGCAACCAGGCTCTCTGTTTGGGTATTTAACTGGCCATGTGGCCCTGCGGGCACTGGCTTGGCTACAAGGCGTGCTAGGTTTTTGCCAGATCAGAGGGTCATTGGGAGTCCAGGTCAGCGGAAACGGGTTGAACACATTTACGAACTTGTCTCCCTCTTTTTCTCCCTGAGTTATTCATTTCCCATTTCCCCTTCCCTTGTAAATAAACCTTTCATCAACCTTTTGTGTATGTCTGCAGTTTAGCATTAATAAGTCCCCTTTAAGCACGCGGGTGAGGACGCACAGTCAGGCAACCCCATTTTATGTCGGGGTTTGCCTGTAACACCCTGAGTAGTTAATTTGAGTACGTTTCACTCTGTAAATGGGTCTGATAATCCACAGCTGGAATGTTCCCCTCCTTGTTGGCCAAAGTTCCCATGACGGCCTTTGCTGGATCCTCAGATATCTGAACTCTTTCCTGCCTCAGGACTCCATGTGCAACGACAAATGAGAACGGATGCAAGCTACAAACATCCAGCTGTCTCACTGTGAACCTTGAACATCAGCCAGAATATTGAATATTGAATATTGAATATTGAACCTTGAATATTCCAGCCAGAATATTCCTCTGACTGGAATATTCTCTCTATCCTCTTTGTGGGACCAGCTCACTGCTCAGAGCTTAATTCGAACATCAGCTCCTCAGGAAGATTTTCTTGTTCAATTCTTTCTGTATATTTAGAATTAAAAAAAAAAAGCATAAAATTCTGTGGTTTTTAGTATATTCATAAGTTATGCAACCACCAAGACTCTAATTCTTGAACATTTTCATCACCCTAACAAGAAACCCCTTATTCACATTCATTAGCAGCACTTCCCATTTCTCCTCCCACACTCCCAGCCCCTGGCAATTGCTAATCTACTTTCTGTCGCTATGGATTTGCCTCTTCTGAACATTTCAGATAATAAAACCACACACTCTATGGCTTTTTGTGTTTGACTTCTTTTACGTTACATAATGTCTCTAAGTTTCATTCATATTGTAGATGGCATGAGTACTGTATCTCCTTTTTATGGCTGAATAATATTCCATCCCATATAGCATATGTCTTTTATCCATTCACCAGTTTATTTGGGTTGTTTCCAATATGGTGCTCTTGGGAACAATGCTGCTATGTGCTCTGGACTCTCTTGATTGCGTTATTCTTCTATTTATGTTTGCGGCTCTTGTGTAATAATTTAACATGTATATTTTTATCCTCTCCTGTAGAATATATATCCTGTAGAATATAGAGGCTCCCATTCAGGAAGAATTAATGATTTTTTTCTTTCTATGGGCCTCAAATTGAAAGCAGTAGCAATTCCTCTGATTCCTTCCCTAAGTTTCAATAAGACTTTCTAGGGAAAGACGGCACGAGAAAGAGAGCTATGTTTCTTATTCATTTAAAAATTCCCCTCATTCTGAATTTTGTTAGCTTTGTGTTAACGTTGTGATCAAAATTAATTTAGATCAAAGTCAAAACCATTACTCTTTGTTTTCCTTCAACTGTATTTTACCTTCAAAGCTTGGCCAGTAGGAACATTCGGTTTACTCTTTGGATGGGACTTGCTAATCTGCAGTAACCTTGTCTGTCTCATCCACTGTGCCTCCTTGAGTGACGGGTACTCAGGCAGCAAGTATGTGTTGAGTGAATGAGTGAATGAATGGAAGCTGCTGTCATACTCTTGTCTCTTAGACTCAATCTTCCCCTCTCACTCACAGGGGATTCTTGCCGTGTTGACCTGTGTCTCTCACCTGATACTGCTCAGCCTCTGGCTCTTGCCTCATTGTCCCATTTCCCCAGAGCTGTCACCCCCCAGCTCAGGCCTCTGTTATTCTCATAGGGTCTCAAACTCAATGAGCAGCCCTTGAGATCACAGATTGCTGAGCCCACAGCTGGGGTTGCCCTCAAGGCCAATTGACACAGTGTAGGTGGATCTGAAATTTGCATTTTGTCAAGATCCCAGGTGCTGCTAGGGGACAGAGGGTCATTTGAGAATCACAATGCAGTGGGGGAATTCCAGCAGAGAGGTGGAAATGCATAGGTGAGGTGTGTGGACCTTCCCCAAACAGCTCCTCTTCCTTCAGTCACTCTACATGGGGAATCAGAGGGCATGGGTCAGTTAAGAGCATCTGGATATATCCTAAAACCTGGTAGTATCACTCGTGGGCCTGTACCCTGTAGAAATTCCCCTCGGTCCAAGAGGAAGCCTGCTTGAAGATATTTTTGCCAGTGTTGTTGACAGAATCAGGAAGCTGGTGGCCATCTAGGTGTTATGATGAGAGATGTGGACAAGCAGGGCTGACATTCAAGGTTCAAGGTTCACAGTGAGACAGTGGGATGTTTGTAGCTTGCGTCCATTTTCATTCGTCATTGCACATGGAGAGACGGTCATTCCGTAGGTAAGAGAAACGTGGGGGCTGCATTTGTTGGAGTATTATGCAGCTGTTGCAAGTGACAAAGAGATTCCATGCAGTAACATGGTTAGCTTTGGTGAACTAAGAATGGAATGAAGTTTATGGTAAAAACACCACTTCTGTCAAAGATACTATGCACATATGCAATAATACCTACACTATCATAGATCTTTCAAGGACAATCACATATCTAACTAGACCCAGGGTGGTGGGTGAGGTAGGACCGTAGGTGGGTACTGTTGTCCTGTGCTGAGCTCAAGCACTGAGCTTCTCTTCTAGTTCACATTTACCTGTGAAGGTCACTGTCATGAGGTGGATTGTGTATCCCTTGGTTGATACATTGTTTTTCTAGCTCCCTTGGCCCTTAGAATGTGACTTTATTTGGAAATAAAACAGTTCCAGATGGAGTTAGTAAAGTGAGGTTGTACTGCAGGAAGGTGACTCTTAATCCACTCTGACTCGTGTCTTTACAAGAACATGCCCTTGAAGACAGGCACACACCCACAGCAGAGAGTAGAGTGATGCAGCTTCCAGCCAACAAAGCCCAAAGACTTGCAGTAATCTCCAGAAGCTAGAAAAGGCAAGGAAGGATTCTCCTATAAGGCTGTGAATACCGAACCCCTGCTCTCCCACTTACTGGCTGTGTGACCTAGAACAGCTTAATTCACCTCTTTGAACCTTTGCTTACGCATCTGCAAAGAAGTAGTTGAATTGGTTGAATCAGAGCATGTGGTGTGATTAGCGTAGCACTGGCTTATGGTAAGTAAATCAGTGCTGGCTCTTGTTGCTTACGTGGACCAGTGCTGTGCATAACGTGTTGGTGTCTCATGGTAGACTGAGCAAGGACTACATCTATGGGGTGCAGATACAAAATGCGCATTCATCGTCGAATTGTCTCAAGAGCGCCGTGAGGTAGGTAATACCGCTGTCACGCAGAGCCATTGCAAGAGCCTGTGAGCTGTGGTGCATGGAGTCCCCATGTAACTTCTTATGCAGTGATCCATCTCATCGACATGTCTTTTTCTCCCCTCCTCCCCATCCGCAACTGAAATGGTGGCTCCGCAGAGCAAGGGGTACTGTTTTCTGCCACAAGCACAATGCTCAGCGCACAGTAGGTGCTAATCATTGTGTTTTGAATGAACAGATTTAAATTCTTTCTTCTTCCAGGGCCCTTGCGGATGTCATGAGGCCACAGAGCCACTGCAACACTGACCACATGGAGAGAGACCTCAACATTGTGGTCCATGTCCAGCATTATGAGAACATGGATACCCGAACCCCCATAAATAATCTTCGTAAGTATAGCCACACGGTGCATTTTCAGTCCTGTGTGGCAACCTGTGCGATGGTCTAGGAGCCAGGAATCACTGTGTGTTTGGGTTCCTTAAGAGCTTCCCTTTGTTGAAGAGTTTTGAGTTGTCTCTCCCTGTTGAACCTGGGCTCGGTGTCAGTGGCGGCCATTGGATTCTCTGGCATGGTTTCTCTCTCAAGGTGTGATTCTCTATTGGTTTCTCATGGTCGGTTCTTCTGTTAATGAATGGACCACTTGGTTGATTTCTCTTGGTTGATCTGTTAACCGATGGCCCTCTTTGTGGTTTATCATGGTTGGGTACCAATTAACCAACGGATTATTTGTCACTTCATTTTAGGTAATCTATTAGCCAATAACCAAATTTGTTGGTTCATCTTGATTGGGTAATCTGTTGACCAATTAGCTTATTTTTCTGCCTCCTGACCAGCTGTGATATTTTAGATTTTGTGACATTTTTAATGAATAGATAATAGTTTTATTGATTTAGATTGACTTTTCAAAAAAATAGAATTTTAAAATATAATCTACAAGTTCTGTGTGTGTGTGTGTGTGTATGTGCACGAGCGTGCACATGTGTTGAGTTGTGGTTATATTGGTTTGGGGTGTGTATGTATGATTCAATAGTCATAAATTCTGTTCCGCTATTCTGCTATAAGGAAAAAAAATGCTGAATTTGCTATTGTGTTTCAATAGGCGTACTTTAGCTGATAGAGCACACTTGGGGATCTTGGTCTGCACCCAAAGATTTTCTTTCCTTTCAAAGGTCTGTATAGGCAACATACATTATGTAGCTGATGCACTGAGTAATGGGGGTTGGCAAAAACAAGATTGCTTCGTTTTTGACAGTCGCGTACTACTGTGGTTATTCCTAGCAATTATGTTTTCAAGTAACCCCCACATTAAAGTAATGTGGAGGGCTTGGTTTGAAATAAAAAAAGCCAGACAATTTAAAGGATGCATTTAGTTGTGGCTGGAGGTTCTTGAAAACAAACAGTTCTGGCTTTGCAACGTTTACAGTCTGGGCTGCCTCTGCTGAAGCTGCGCGAGGAGTCATGGTGGTATTTTATATGCTGAATCATCGTTTTGGACCATTCGACTGCTAATGTTTATGCTTGATGGGTACAGGAATTAAGCCTATGAAAGTTGACATAGGTGGCATGGGTGCTCTGATTCTGCACGACAATATGTTTTCCTGACCTTTGAAATGCTGCCCTGTGTTTGCAAAGTCCATGTTGACATGGTCTGAAAAGGGGCTACTAAATAGAATGTCATAGGTTTCTTTGTATTAAATAATTTGACATTTTTTTATGAACAGGATCATAAAACGGTATGAGAAATAGCCACATTTTAGAGCAAGGTACACCAGCAATTGGAAGTTTTGTGACCAAATCTCATAGCCCTGGGAGGTAGGGAAAATTACACCAACACTGACATGGCAATTGCTATATCCAGTTCTGGCTTGGGTGCAAATGAGCACATTTTCTTCCAGATGGCACTGGGAAATAAGTTGGATCGAGATATATGTGGGCCCCAAGCATCGTAAGAGCAAGATCATGGTCATGTAGTAGAGAAAGAGCAAATGGTATTGAGTTCCTGGCTAGCGAAGGTGACTGTTAGCAAGTTTCTCATTGGAAGTTTCAATCTTTGGATGATTTTTGCATCAACACTTAAATGGACTAACATTGAAGTTCCCCAAGTTTCATCATTCCCATCAGGCAAAAGAGCAGAGAACATGAAAGCATCTTACTTTCATAAGGGTCTTTTGTTTAAAGTTGTCCTGAAAATAAATTATCACTCAGTCCAGACACCATGTAAGTTAGAAGTCTCCTTGGCAGTCTAATTTATAGTATTTATGATTCATGTTTTTAATCATATTTGTGTCTCAGGAGTCAGTGACCTTTTATGTCCAGGAAAAATGTGTCTTGGAAAATTCTAGTGGGTGGAATCACACCTGAACATTCCTGGTAAACTCCTTGGAGAATTTCTGATGTTATGTTACAGATACTGAATTCTTTCATCAAGTACCAAGGATATTCATTTCATATAACCCTGTTAGGTTGATCCAATCCTTATTTTCTACCATTCTTTAAAATATCTAGAAAGTAAGAAGCAGGAACCTGTTAGATTGACATGAATAAGTTTACACAAATAAATTCCATAATGGATATTAATCATAGGTTTCCTTGGAATGGCTTATCTGTCTTTTCATTCATTTGCAGGAGCTATTTATATATTATAGACACAGGGAAAACTTCATGTTTAGAGGAAGGAGTGACTTGTGACTTCATTGAGAAGACAGGACTAGATGACTGATATTAATCAATTTCTAGAGGTGCAAGAAGACAAGCAGTAGCAGCCAGCACTAGAATGTCCCTGTTGTATAGAAAACCCTTCTGTGGCCGCTATGGAAGCTCCAGAGGTTCACCACTGCAAAGGATGGAAAGAAAGAGTAGGAATATATCATGCTCTTTTTGGGGTGCTCTTCACTACACATTCAAGACTTGACTGGAAATTCAGCAGCCCCAACTTGAATGTCATTTTCATCTCTATTCAATGATGCACCCAACATCTCTTGAAGAGCAGAATCATCTCCATCTATTTCTTTTTCCTTCTCTTCTTACTACTAGTTCTAGATCACCTTCTGTCATGCTTTGGTCAGATGCTGAGAATCAAAGGTCACTGTAGAAATCTGGGTGTTTGGAAGTGGGGGGAGTGGAGCCGGAGGAAGGTGAAGCCAGAGAGGGAGGAGGAAACTTTAATACAGGGAGTGTTTTTGCCGACCTTTCATTATAAATTTCATGCTGTTGATTTTCCTATGATGTGCCGGACTTGCCTTTTCATCTGAACAGGGTTTTTTGTTTCTGGCTGAGGTTGTCCATGTTCTTTCCAGGCATTCAGTGATATTGCCTAAAAATATTTAGTCTGATAATCAGAAGGGCCTCGACCTCTTTGATTAACAGGATGTAGATTCGGATGAGATAGTGATTTTCTACAAACGCTCCTCGGCTCCTGCATAATTATCGTTTGCTTTTGAAGGCACAATTTGTCTTCAAGTGCTGTGAATGTGCACTGTCTCCCCCAGCCTCCCTGCTTGCAATTGATACCTCCACCCTTTTGGAAAGTTCAGGGTAAATACAGGCTCCATTTAGTCTCAGGATGGGATGTCACTGAGGAATAAAACCTGGACCAACATTCCCCAAATTCATGTTAACAGCACACTTTTTTTTTTGGAAATGCAGTTTTAATTTTCAAATAATTTTATATTTACTGAAAAGTTGCAAAGATAGTGCACAGAGTTCTGTATACGCCTCACCCACTTTCCCCTCATGCTAACATCTTACATTACTATGCTCCACCTGTCAAAACTAAGAACTCAACATTAGTACATTATTTTTAGCTAAACTGTAGATACGGTTTGAATTGCGCTGGTTTCTTCACTCACATCCTTTTTCTGTTCCAGGATCCAATCCAGGAAGTGACATTGTTTTTAGCACAGCAAACTTGGGAGCAGAATTTTGCTTGTGCAATATTGTTTAATGGTGTGGTAAAGACTGAAAGCAACACTAAATAAGTCAATAGCAATTATGAAGCTTTTATTGTCACAGTAGGAGCACTCCTTCCCAGTGTCTATAAAAATGTCCACATAAAATGACTCACCCGGTCACTGTTGGGATCGAACTAGTGGCCATCCCGACATGCCTATGAGCAAAGCACCTTTACGATCCATACAGACATATCCTCTTTGGAACTGGGCTGATGTGACACAATTTATTGTAGAGTTTACTCTGAGCAAGTGACATCTCGTCCAGAACTGATAATGTCTCAGGACACAGAATCCATCAGAAGAACCAGTTTCCTATTCTATCCTCATCCTACCCCTCCACCTCTGGGGCTTTTCCCAAGTGGCACAGACCCAGATGAAAGGCAGAGCCCTAGCTTAGTTTCTGAAAAGGTTCTACAACTTATACTTGGGCCAAATGGATTTCCATTCATGTGTCCATATTTCCCGAGGTACCGGAGGACCACTCTGCTCACCACTAAGCCACCAGCGCTTGCCAAGACAGATGGGACAGCCTGCATTTGATCTTTGTTGAAGATACTGGTAGAGATATTTCCAAATATTTAAAAAAAATTGAAGAGGGAGGGGATTTCCTAACCATGGCAGGCAAGAAAGTAAATATATATATTAGTATTTAAGAATAAGAAATATTTGTAAGATAGTGGAATATTAAGGGCACTGTATAGACAACATGCTAACCTGCCCACCCCCTCCCCCCGCCGCGTGCCCCACCACAACACACTGAATCCTCAAAACCTTATTATTGTTTTCACCATCATGAGGATGGGGAACCTGGGGCTCAGAGAGGCCAAGTGGCTTATCTGAAATCATACAGCTGCTAAATGTTGGCCTTGGGATGTCAGCTGGGCCAGGCAGACCCCAAGGTCTGTGGTTTCACCCACACTGCCATGTGGGATATGCTAAGTGAACCAAAAGACCAGTTGGCACCTGGGAAGAGAGCTGTTTCCAAAATATACTTCACTGGGTCATGCTGTGACAGGCCCTCCCTAAGGAGGAATAATAACCAACGTTTACTGAGCACTTGCAATATGCCAGGCGCTGTAGGAAGTGCTTCGAGTGTATTCGTTTCTTGCATCCTCAAAACAGCCGTCCAACAGCCTAGTACATTGCTGCCGCAGGTCTTTGCTTTTGTGCTTTCTGCTGGGGATCTCCCTGGTTGCATCTTACTCCCATGGCCGCTGCATGGGAGAGGACTCCCTTGTCTACCTCTGGCCCCCCAAGTAATCCACCGTTCCCCATCATATGTTTTGTTCTCTCTGAAATGTCTTCCTCATTATTTTCACCTCTTCAATATAGTGTAAACTCTGCGAGAGCAAATGCTCTGTGTTGTCACAGCTGTGCCCCCCACGGCAGGAACTATGCTGGCTGGTGGCAGCAGCTCCATAAATTTCTGTCCAATGAATGAAGGAGCCTTTGGAAGTGGTATCATTATTCTTGTTTTGTGGGGGAGAAAGCTGAGACTCATGGAAATAAAGGAACTCATCTAACATGATGACTGAGATTTACTTTAAAAATCACCAGGAAAATATAAAGTTGTAGGGGATGGTTGATAAAGCCAACTGGGGAAATCTGATTATTGCAGCTATGGATGACCAAATACATGAGGGTTCATGATCTCGGTGTATATTTGAAAATATCCACAGTAAAATGAAAAATAAAAGAACTTAATCATGGCATCATAATTAATAAATACAAGAGCCAGAGTTAAAATCTGGGTCAGTTTGACTCCTTAGCTCGAACTTGGATGCACATGGATGCACAGGGGTTATCTTCTGGTGAATAACCAGACTCAGGAAGGGTGGGCGTCAGGACCCCTTCACGGTTGTTAGTGGGAAGAGTGGTCAAGCATCACGTGTCTTTCCACCCTTGATGTGCTCAATCTCTGTGTCTTTCAGTTTACATTATCCAGAGAGAGAGAGAGAGAGAGCGAGAGAGAGCATGACTGGTTTTTTTTTTTATAGTTTTTTTTTAATAGAGGCATGTTTATTTATTTATTTGTTTGTTTGTTTGTTTGTTTGTTTATACAAGCACTGGGTACAGTCAGAAGTGCGGGAGGGAGGGTGAGAGAATTCACCAGAGCCAGAGCGGGGAGCAGAGCAGGCAGAAGGACCGAAGTACACTGCTGAGGGGAGCAGCGGGCGGCAGGAGAGGTCTGCGCGCCATGTGGGACCCTCCTCCGGTGGCCGGGGAGCAGCCAGGGATCGAACCAGTGCCGCAGAGGCCGCGGGCAGCTTCGCAACCCAGCGCTCAACTGCTGCGCCACCGGGGAGGCCCGAGAGCATGCAGTCATGCATGTTTTGATGTGGCCTGGCTTTGGTGTAGCTGTCTGATCCCAGCACCCTCAGTTGGTTGGGTAGAGAGTATCTTAGGACTTCTTCCCAGGACAGTATTCAGGCACGTTCTCCAGGAAGGCTGTGATTGAGAAGCAGGTGGAGATAGTGGTTTTACATTTCCTTGGTGAGAGGAGGACAGGAATTGCATTGCTTTAATCACTCCTGTATCTGGAGCGGCGAGAAGTTGCACAGTGTTCAATCGATGTTTGTTGAATGAATGAATGCATGAATGAATCTGTACCACCAGTTCCATAAGAATCCCAGGGGAACCTATTAGCGGGATGCCTGGGATTTTGAATTTTGTGAGAACATGGCTAATTTCAGCTTCTGTGAAGCTTTAACTCTCTTTTATGAAGCCATAGCCTTTGCCACTCTGGTTCCTGGAACTTGAACCTTCTCTCCACAGCTTGGCAGTTGAGTTGTTCGATTTGGAAGTCTGTGACTGTAATGATTTTGGCATGTGGTCACACATTATAAGTAAGAGTAAGGGGGTGGATCTATACTGAACCAGCTCAAAACATTTGTAGGTTCAGTGTAGTGGCCTGAATTGACTTATTGTGGCCTCAGATCAAGAGCCCCATTTTTCTTGAAGTATTCAGGGCTGTTTATGAGTCCCTGGCATGTGAATGGTGTTTACTAAACTTGTCTAATATGTCTTTGAGTTAGTGCAGTGAGGGAGTGGGGTATGTGGGCTCAGGAGGTAGACATATCTGTATTGGATGTCTTCTCTGTCACCCATGATCTGTGCAATCTTGGAAAAGTTCATTTAGCTCTCTGGACCTCAGTTTTGCACTCTAGAAATGGAGTGCAGTAATGTCTACCTTACAAGACTTGTGAGGTGGAAATAAATGCATACATATAAAGAACTTAGCGTAATACTTGGCAACATAAATATAGGTTGTTACTATTATTATTTGTAATATGAATGAATATTAGTGTGAAAGAGATCTGTTCGCTTGGAGAAAAGGATGTGTGTTGTCAGCAAGGCTTCATCGTGCGGTTGTCTTCACGGTGCAAATGTTTTTACTCTGTGCGCCAGTTGATAACACAATTTGTGTGTGCATGTGTGTGCGTGTATGTGTATGTGTTACTACTAGTGTTTTTGATGCAAATGAGAACTGAAGAATCTGTCAATTCCTTCCCAAGGAAATAGCTGGGATGGAGCAGCTGTCCCATTCTTAGCCATTTGTTCTTGTCTTATGTTTTTCTTCTATTCCCATTAAAACACTTGAGCTTATTCTGTTAGGAACAGTGATTTTAATACTTTATTTATACTGGCAGACCTGGCCATTAGGAATATGTATGGTGCCAAACATGTCTTGTATTTCCACCCAGAAAGCGAGATTGTGTGTGTGGTGTGTGTGCATGTAGACTCTAGCAACACAAGCAGCAGAGAAACAGAACCCTTAAAAGAAAAAAAAAAATACCACTTTCTAAAAGTCATCTCCTGGGCTGTTTTCAAAAATTGCTACTAATGCTGGCCACATGGCATTGCCTAATTAGATTTGCATTGCCTTTCCAAAGTGCTTCCAGCTCGCTGTAGAACTATTTGTAAAGAAAGTCTTAGTGCTCACCACAGTGTCTGGTTTAGTTTAAAAGATGCCAAGTTCTGTTCCTTCCATGAGAGGGAAGGTCTATCCTTGGACGCAGCTATTTACATACTGTGTTTCCATGATGCAGCATCCCTGCTATGTGATTGATACTTATTGTGGATAAGAAGAGAGTAATAAATAAAACAGAATGTTTGCTCTGTACCTACTGCACGCGCCCATTTTCATCCTGCAATTCCATGGAATAATCAAAGATGGTATTACAAGTGCCTCTCGTAGATGAGGAGGCTGTAGCTCAGTGTTTAAATAACTTGTCCAAGGGTATAGAGATAATTGGTCAGGAGTTCAGACTGTGTGATTTTCAGCCTTGTCCTCTATTCCTGACCTTTTCCAAGGACTCACACTAAATAATGTATCTGATCATGTCTCTTCCTTTCTTTCCTCTCTATCGATTCCTTCTAAGGATCACTGTATTAGATTGTACTCACCTTTGAAAATGGGCCTGCTGAGCTAAAAATCACCCTTTCTGTCCCAGAGAACTTAGATTTTAGTCATTGTTTGCTTTCCTGTCATTAATATTTTCATTTAATCCATCAACACTCAACTGACATTAATTAAAATCCTGTTGTGTGTCAGGCAATGTGCTAGGATTTGGAGGTATGAGAATGAAGGGACAAAATGGGAAATACCATCTAGATATTTGTGATATGGGGGGTGAAGGGAGGGTGAATGGGTGGTTACAAACAGCATGACAGGGGCAAGAACAGGATGTCACGGGGCATGCAAGAGGCTCCTCAAAACTCCTGGAGCTGAAAGGGAGGGAAACATGTTTCGGACAGACTTACTTGAGAAATCAAAATTTTGTTCTGAAAGAGGAAATCTCCCTAACACCTTTCCAAGAATCAGAGGAAAGAAAGCAGTAAGCCTGCATGCACTGCCTTTGCTTGCTTTTACCAGTGGGAGGGCTACTAGTGTTGTTAGTACCTTGATCTTGCTTGCAGGTCTGATGAGTTTGATACAAATTGTATAAAGGGAAAGGAGGGCCTAATTTGTTGGGGTGATAGTGCTTTTGGTAGGAAAATAAAATGCCCTGTCTGATGCAGGAAGACCAGAATTGCAGGATCCATTCTCAGGAACTGAATACAGATTCTTTTCAGAGAAATCTTCCAGGCCAGGCAGCCTGCCATTCTTCAAGACCAGCATTGAATTTATTTTTCCTTTAAAAATAACTGCCAGTATAAGATTAAGCAACATAGTTTCATACCATAATACATATATTAAAATAATTTATAAAAAGGTTTCAGGAAACTGCCTGAAAAGTCCCAATAAGAATTCTCAATACAGTTAATTATAAATTGAAAAGGAAATACTATCACATTAGTCTGAGAATGCAGTTAATGAAACTAAGTGTAATCATATTCTGAATATTTCATTAAATGGAAATGTAAACTCATTAACTTAGATGGTAGGCATGGGGTTGTGAGCTCACACGGATCGCCATACTCAAAGCCAGCCTTGTAGTTCACGCATTTCAATGCAGACCTTGGATCTGTCCACGGTGCTGAAAATTCTGTCCGAACCACTCAGTTGGGGACACTTTAGGAGGAATCATCTTGCCTTTGGTTCACCACACTTTTTATTTTAAAGATGACTATTTTTTTTTTTTTTAGGAATTGGGGAACTTGGAGACCAACATTGTGTACTAAATTCAATTTTGTTAGGAAAGAAACTTTAAGTAAAAAGCAACTACTAAATGCTATCAACACAATGTCATAAATGATAGAGACATTTTAACACCAGTTAGTCAAGACATAATTATCAAAATAAACACAATTCCTAAATCAAGGGAAGTTAATTTCTTGAAAAATTCATTCCACTGTCCTTATTTCTCTCTCTCCTCCAATTGGTTGAAATGGGTTTCCATTTTTGAGAATCACTGATCATTTCTTAAGTGGTTTGCTAACTGAATGAGTTTTTATTGAGTACCTACTACATGCTAGACACTGGGGCTTGGTACTAAGGATGCAGAGATTGGAAATGTTTGTGGACCATGTTTGTGTGTTTATATATATGTATATATGATTTCATAGACTTATAGTCAGTCTATTCTTTTCATTTTAAAAACAATGGAATTGATGGCTAGGAAAATGCAAAGTCACACAATCATAAACTTATACAATAGACTTATACTATTTAAAATATTATTGAATATTTAGGGTACAATTACTGATACAAAGACGAGTCCCCCTTATTCATGGGGGATATATTCCAAGACACCCTCCTCCCCAGAACATGCCAGAAATTGCAGAAATTACTGAATTCTACATATATTATGTTTTTTCTATACACACACACCCATGATAAAGTTTATGAGTTAGGCACAGCAAGAGGTTAACAACAATAACTAATAACAAAGTAAAACAATTATAACAATATACTGTCATAAAACTCATGTGAATGTGGCCTGCCTCTCCTATGCTTTCTCTTAGAATACTTGGTTTTAAATAATATTTGGGGCCGTGGTTGACCATGGGTGACTAAAAACATGGAAAGTGAACCACAGGTGAGGGGGTGGGTTATGGTACATGTTTACCTGACATTCTCAAATGGAGTAAGGATGTGAAAGGAAGGGATAGACTTCAAAACTGTTGGGCAGTACCACTTTAACCTTATGTCTCATCTATGATACAAAGGAAGGTCTTTGAAATATTCAGATACTCTTGACATTTTAACAAAATCTTGAATTGCCTAATGCCTGGGAATTGGAAATTGTGCAAGGGCACTTTGTGGCATTTGGTTGCCTTTATTGAGTAGTAGCAAGGCATGGAGGAGGCACCTTATTCTTCAGAGGCATTGTTGAAAAAAAATAGTGCAAAGCCAAAGAAGGCCATCAAATAATTCTTTGGCAAAAGCTAACAATTTCATTGTACAAACACGTTTAAAAAATTGTTCCTAATGAATATTTTTGTTCTGCTAATCAGTTTAGATGTGGCTTTATTTGGATCCTGCCACTATTTCTTTAAACATGTATTATTATTATTTTACTCATGCATGCATATAATTACCAAACACATACTTTGGTACTGAAATTTCTGCTTCTTCATTAATAATGTCCTCTTTATACATACAGACATGATCTTAATTCTATGTAAATTAGAATATTTTATTTTAACATATATGTGACATATATGGTTCACATAGTTAAGTTTCAACTATTTTGTTCATTATTCTCTCCTCAGAACCTGTAACAGTGCCTGACATAGAGTAATTACTTAGTATCTGCTGCTGAGTGAGTGTATGATTTATGGAAATTTGGAATGAGGAGGACATTCAGAAATTATTCAGCTGGTCACTTCAGTATAATTAGAGGTCCATTTTGGCAATAGCACCCTACTTTTTCTTTTTCTTTTTAAGATTTATTTATTTATGCATGCAAGAACTGAGGTACAGGCCAGAGGTATGGAGGGTGAGAGGATTCGCCAGAGACAGGAACATCCACTGAAATACACTGCTGAGGGGTGAGTCAGAGAGGTCTGCTGTGCTATGTGGGTCACCTCCCTGGCTGGGGATCGAATTCGTGCTACAGTGGTTGTGGATAGCTTCATAGTGCTGCGACTTAACCCCTTGAGCCACTGGGGAGGCCCCTTCAATGTTGTTTTAATCACAGTGATGGGTGCAGGATTGGGCAACTTATCCAGTAAAAACTTGATTTATACTTTGTTGTTGAACTCGCTGATAGAGTTCTTAGGGGGGTAGGAAGTATACCTGGAGCACCTGGAAGCCATCTTGCTACCACAGGGAAAGTCTACCTTGGAACATGGCCACTGCAGAGAAAGGCATAATGGATTATTGGAGAGAGTGAATTTAGTTCTGATATTTTTTGAGTTCCTGGATCCAGCCACACCTGAGGCCATGGACTTTTCAGTAACATAAGAAAATAGATTTAAAAACTTAATCAGTTTGTGTTGGACTTCTGTCAAATCTGTTGAAAAGGATGCTAACTTCTAGAAACAAAAGCTATTGTATAAAAATTACCTGTGGTTTTCAAAGCATATGTTATCTCATTTAAAACTAAAAAAATCACTTGGGACTACAGCCTCTTAATCAGGAATACCTAAATCTATCCAGAAATGTACCGACTCTGTTGTGACGTTGTCCCACTCTTTCAGGTGAGCTCTTTGAGGTCTGGGGTAGTGTCCTTTCCTATGTTTCTCTCTTCCCAGCATGCAGACCTCACGCATAGCAGGCAATTAGTAAATGCTTGGTGAATAAACCAGCAAAACCCTGCCACTTAACTAGTTGTGACTGGTCTAAGCTAACACAGTGAGGTGGCAGCACAGGAACTAGGACCCTGATCTCCAAATTCCAGGCCCAAAGCTGTTGCATCCTCACTTTGCTCTGGGCATTGGACAGTTTAAGGGTATGGTGAGATTTGGGTCTTCTTCATCTTAACTTCATATCACTTCCCTACTTAAAACCCTCCAACTGAGGTTTCCACTGCTCATTTCCACTGCAAAAAAAAAAAAAAAATTAAACTCTTCACATGTTTCCAAGGCCCTATAGAACCTGACCTGAGCTCCTCTCCTCCTACTCAACCCTATCCCCTCTATCACAGGGGGCTCTCTTGTCTTTCATCTCTTGTTTGAGCATGCCAAGATTAATTCCACCTTAGACAGGGGCTTGACTTTTGCTTCCTCTGCCTGTACTTATCCCCAGATCTCTTTGTTACAGGTTCTTTCCCATCATTTGGATCTTGGCTAAACTCTTACTTCCTTGGAGAAGCCTTCACTGTTAAGAAGTAGCTTACCCGTGATGAGGAATCCCACCACCATCTCCTTCTATAAGGCCACTATTTTAATTTCATCGTAACTCCTGTCACAGCCCAGCATAAACTTGTTTATTGGTTTCTTCTGAATATGCTCCACCAGAACTGCCTATGGAGCTTGTCTGACTTGTTTCCCACTGTAGCCTCAGTAGGCGCTTTATAAGAATCTGTTGAATGAATGCTGTCACAGTACAGGACTGGTCACTTTTCCCCAAGTACTGCTACTATGACTACTTCTTGGTCACTTCATTGTGAATAACCTTCAGTGTTGTTTTCAGAGTTTAGCAAAACCTAAATTATATGCCAAGAGAAGTTGGATTCCATTAAAAGATCATGAATGCATATTCCAGCATAACTTGGAAATTATGAAATATACGAAGGCAATGTTTTCAAAGTCCAGTTCATCAATTTAATCACAATTGATTTTTTTTCAATTGCATTTCTATTTTTTTCAGCTTCTCTGTAGCAGAGATTGCCTCATAAGATCCCTATGCATGCCGGCTCTCAATTTCATTAGCATGAAAGCAAACTAAGGAGGGAATTGGGTGTCTTTAATATTTATGAAATGACAATGTCATGTTGATATGGATAATAAAAAAACCTTAACTCTGGTGATGCAAAGTAACCTTAATAAGCTCCTGCTTAGGATCACAGTATTGATTTAATGTATTGCCCAGCAGACTATTAAATCTCCCTCAGCTGTGTTCCATGTTTAATTATTATACTTAAAAGGAAGTCTTAAGCCCAGAGGGAAGAGGTGGTGGATACAAAGAAAAAAAATAGCAGATTCACAGATCCATTTAATATCCTATAATTGGGTGATTACCCAATGGCGAGTCCTAACCCCTGGCTGATCTGCGTTAAGATCAAGTATCTACCTACCCTTTGACCCTAAGTCCCAAAATGCCCCCAGTTGGCCACCAAATCTTCTAATCTTCACCCCTGGAGCAAAATTGGATCAGGCTAAGAAAAGCTCTTAACAACAAAAGATGTGGTCTCAGGATTTTCAGGCAGGGGTGTTCTGGGTTTTCCCTGCCTCTCTGGATACTTCTTAGTAAAAATATAGGAAGAAAGCAGGATGTGTAATGTCGTGGTTAGAGAGGATGCAGGGGTGAGGTTATTCTTGGTCACCTTTTCCTGATTTTTGGATATTTGTGTCTCATTGTGGTTGCTTCTACTAAATTTCTTTTCATGCTAGTCCATTTTATTCAGCAATCATTGTATGTGACTCTATTTGGGGTAAAAGTAATAACACCAATAGTTAGCATTCATTGAATACCTGCTGTGTGCCAGGTGTTTGCAATATATTATCTCATTTTTTAATATATTTTTTATTTTATTTATTTATACAAGCACTGGGTACAGTCAGAAGCGCAGGAGGGTGAGAGAATTCACCAGAGCCAGAGCAGGGAACAGAACAGGCAGAAGGACCAAAGTACACTGCTGAGGGGAGCAGCGGGTGGCAGGAGAGGTCTGCGCGCCATGTGGGACCCTCATCCAGTGGCCAGGATAGAACTGGCATTGCAGAGGCTGCAGACAGCTTCGCAACTCAGCGCTCAACCGCTGCACCACCGGGGAGGCCCATATTATCTCATTTAATTCTCTTATCATCATTGCAAAGTGGTTCTCTGAGAGAGTAAACAGATACAGGTCATCCATCTGATCCATGGATTCAAATGCAGCATGGTCTGATTCCAAAACTGAGACTCTTTCTTAATCTAGGTTTCTTTTTGGGGGCTGCCACAGATGACTGGTAGTGGCTACCTGAAGTTGAGTGTTAAAGGGATTAGTTAGTGGACAGGGTGCTGTGATTGATTAGCCATGTCTGCTGGGAGAGAAGTTGGGGAGAGAGGTTTGTGTGCCATATACTTACACTGTTTCTTCACAAACATGATTAAAGTCCTCCAGAAGACTTATGATTTTGTAAATGAGGGAAGATAAACGGAGAGAATAGCAACCAAATTGATGGATTGGGAAGACCTCCAGGGCACAGTTTTAGCATATGGTGTTTGGTAGGTGACTAGTACATCTTTGTGTAATGAATGAACAAACACAGGAATGGGTACTTTGAGCCATCTGATGACCTTTTATTCTCCTAGGTTCTCTGAGATACTTATCTATGTCAAGTCAGACTGCCATAACACTGCTTATTACAACTACATCTCGTTTCCTAAATGTAACATGACTAGGAACTGTATTTTAATAGTTATTATCCTTGATTTAAAAAAGGAAATCATTATTGATTGAACAAAGGGCAACATGAAGAATGCATTTGCATTCTTGTAAGCTTGCTGTTGAAAATGGACATATTATGTTGTGTAATATCCTTTCTACAGAGAATGACTGCTATATTGCACATTCATTCAGCAAATCTTTCCCTTGCATTGTCTAGATAGGCACTATGCTACTGGAGCAAAAAATAACCCAGGACTCTGAATTGAAACTAGAGTCTGTATTTTGGTGGGAAAAGACTATACATAATCAGTAGACAAAAAAATGTAAGTGTTAATATTGGTGATAAGTATGGAGGAAACAAGGAAAGTGATGACTGAGGAGGTGAGACTCAAGGAGGAATGGTAAAAAACATTCATGTGAAGAGTGGGGAAAAGGCATGCTAGGTAGAGAAGACAGAATGTGCAAAGGCCCCGAGGCAGGAAACACTTCATCACGCTTGTGGAAATAAAGGAGCCCAATGGAGCTAGAGTATGTTGAGCGAAGGGAATTACTTATATAAATAAATGTGGAGAAATGCTATTCAGAAATGAGAATAAAGTGATATTAATTATAGGCTATAGCTACAATTTTTGAGCATCTACGATCAGCTACACACTATGTTAGATACTTTCCATCTATTATATTGTGTCTCAGGGATTGATGGTCCTCTAATCACGCTTCCCAATGGGTGTTCCCCTGAACACTAGTCCTTTGAGGTGTTTTGTTGCAAAATTAGAGTTTCTTGTGTGAGTAAACTTGGGAGTGCCTACAATGCTCTCTCCATCTCTTAGAGATTTTCAATACATATGAGCACATTAAAGACTGAGAATAAATGCATCAAGCCATTTGTGATTGTGTTCATTTCGATGCTTTTCATACTGATAAAGCTTTTAAACATCTTTTTGTAGAGGAAATAATATTCTGGGGAGCCCAGTTTGAAGAATGCTGCTAGATTAATGTTTCCTTGGCCCTACTTAATCACTTCCTTTGATGGTAAACTCTCTCTATCCTAGAGACTAGCATGCGGAGAGAGGAGGAAAGAAAATTATTAATAGCTTTGATCTCCATTTTTTCACTAGGCCCTTTTAGGGGACATGTCTGGTACTTTGCAGTGGGCCTAAGGCAAACTCCCTATGAAGGAGGGAGTTTTATTCTTTAAGTTCAGGGTGAATAGTGCACATTCATGTTGTGGTTCCAAGCAATAGAAATCAGTGCAGTATGACTTAAACCCAAAGAGAACACTTTTGAAGAATATGGGCAGGTTCATAGAACTGGGTGACCACCTGCAGAATAAAGCTTGGGATGGAAGGAACCAGTCTGGGGGCAGTAGCTAACGCATGATCTTGCACAGCTTCCTGCTGATGGAATCATTATAACTATTCTTTTCTCCTTCTACACACCACACTTGAGTTTAAGGTCCCAAGACAGATCTGATTGACCCACATTTGAGTCACATGCTCCACCTTTGGCTCGGGAGGGCAGGCACTTTGGTGGACAGTCTCATCGGGATTTATTTATGTCCTGAGCTCCTCTAAGGCCCTTCCATGCCACTCAATTTTTCCAACATGTGGCTGCTGCCTGGCCATCCTCCCTGCTTGTTTGCCTTCCCCATGGCTTAGCTCTTGTGGGGCTCTTTAATTGCAGGGAAGTTTGCTTGTGTTTCTAATTAGGCTTAGTAAAGAAACCTATATAATGTCTCCAGTGTAAGTAATCATGGGGAGACCATTCCTGGGGAGGAGGGGAGGGAAAGCAAACCATTAGGGGGATATGAGACACAGGATGTGTCTAGGGAAGTGTGAGTTGCGTGGTTAGGAGGGAGGCATGATTGGACACATGGGCGCCTGGGGGCATTCATCTGCAGACCTCTACAAGGCAAGTGGAGATGAAACAGCCTGGCTCTGGTTCCAGGGGTTGTCACGGGTGGGCATGGGGAGTGATGAAGCCGACCAGTGAATGGAAGGCCTGGAAGTCCAGGTTAAGGGGCTTAGTTGTGCCCCTCCCATCCCTTCTCTGTCTCATTGGGTGATGGACAAGAAAGGCCATTGAAGACAATTTGGGGGAGCTCTCTGGCAGCCTCCAACACAGCTGCCACTATCTTACCCACGAAGTCCTTGATCCAACCCTTCACCAAAACATTTTGAGGGTTGCTAGGAAACGGGGGATGCTTGAGCAGTTGGGATCTGATTATAATAGTTCTCTGAGTTTTCACGGTTGGAGGAGGAGCCAGGTCAGGCCAATACCATGTTCTGTCACCTCACTGTGGAGTAGAGAGAGACATAAGTGCCTGTGGGAGACGTGGCTCGGAGTCTGTGATCTCGGGTCAGGGATGGGGAGAAGTGAGGTGGGTGGAGAGCAAGAGGCGCAGGCAACCTAGATAATGAAAGTATTTCTGTTCATCATCCTGCACAGCGAGCATATGCTGAAGGGAGATGGGAGACAAGAGTCTGCTTCAGCCTCAGACAGACTCACTTCCCACGAGCTTCTCCGAGTGTGATTCTAGCATTTAAAGATATGCATTTTTCATATAACTTGGCCCCTAAATGCAAACCACTCACTTCAGCTGGCACTCACCCCGAGAAGCAGCGCCGTGGGCGATTGGCTGGATGGCAGCTCCCGCCGGACGCAGGTCCCTGCTTGAGGCAGGACTCCAGTGTCTGTTGAGTGACCATGGGCAGTGCCACAGAGCTGCCGTGCCCACCCCTTGGCAGAATGTGGGCTGGCGAGGGGCAGCAGGGCTCATTTATTTGTTCCTTACCCTGACAGATGTGTCTTCTGAGGTCACTGTTAAAACTGGGAGCAGAAAATATCCGCAGCCTCTCTCATGCCATGAGTTGGTCCCCCCTGAACCCCAGTCCCCGTGCTATGCAAACCCTCCACTGCCCAGCATAACATATTTGCTAGTGTTTTAGGGATTGATTTTAAGATGGTTTGTGAAGCTGGGGATTTCCCAAAAGAGCAGCTTACCCAGACCTCTGGGGAGTGTCTTTGGCCATTCACATATGGTACATTTTAAAAAACCAAAGTAACATTGCATGATGATATTATATGTTTTAATTGTTCATTGTTGGGAATCAACATGTGTATATACTACATTATGTTTACTGCCGAGTCCAACTTTATTCTTCACCTTCGCATTTTTTAGTATTACAAATGCATTTGCCTATCCGAATAGGTCAATATGTATATAGCAGAAAAAAGAATCAAGCAGTGGGAAGGGTGTGAAAACACGGTGTTCTCTATCCAAAGGCCCCATTTCGCCTCCTCAGAGGCTGTCCCTGGAATGAGCTTATTGTCTATTCTCCCAAAGATATTCTGTGTCTTCATTAACATTTACAAACATTTACAAACACCTCTGCACCTTGCTCATTTCACTTAATAGTAGATACAGGAGTCTGCTAGGGCTGCCTCAACAAAATACTACAGACTGAAACTACAGACATTTGTTTATCACAGTTCTGGAGGCTAGAAGTTCAAGATCGGGGTGCTTGGTGAGGACAATGATGGTGGCCTTGCATGGTGGACAGAGAACTCTGCTGTCTCTTCCTTTTATTAAAAGGGCACCATTCCAATCAGATTATGGCCCCACCCTTGTGGTCTCATTCAAACTTTATCACCTCCTCACAGCCCTATCTCCAAACCCAGTCATTTGGGGGTTAGGGCTTTACCATGGGGATTTTGAGAGGATAACAATATTTGGTCCATAGCAGTGGCTACTGGAGTAGTTTCCTAGTGTTATGTGGCTGTTGATCATCTGCTTATCCGGGAGCTTTGAGCCTGGGGGATCGGTGGTGGAAGTGGTGTTAGAAGGCGAGGCGTGGAGGACCCAGAGGGTGGGTGGCATCATCACTGACGCCCAGGAGGAGCCTGGAGATCTCAGCAGGTGGCACCATGTCTCTGAGAGGAACAGAAGCCACACCTTTCCTATGGACTGAGACCCCGGCAGGCCCTGTCCCCACCTGGGTCCAAGATGGAGCGCGGGTCATGTTGGGCACTCTCTCTCGGCAGGGACAGTATAATTTCGTTCTAATAAGCCTATTTTGGGTGGGGCAGGTTTCCGTCTTCCAGAAACTTAGCACATGGGGGAAATGGAGGGCATGGCCTGGCTGCCGACGTCCTGCACTTCCCCTGGGGCCATGCTCATTTCTGATCTCTCGGACTCTGCCTTTTGATCTTGCCTGCCTCCGATTTTGAGTTTTGTGGTATGATTCAACGTTCACACAAGTAGCTATTTTTTCTCTCTTAACTAGACCAAAATCTCCCAGGGAGGTAACCACTGCTGAGTGTGCCCCTAAGTGGGTACCATGCTCTCAGTAAGGAGTGGGGTGAATGTTTGTTGAATTAATACATTCAGATACATTTGGGGAGACAATTCAAGAGCACGTTCCATCAGAAAGTGGGTTTTTGGGGTTTTACTGATTGTCCCATAATTCCACCACCCCCTCCCCCGCTGTTGCCCTTTTGGGGCTTGTTGTTGGAACACACGTCTTGTAAGCACAGGTCCCAAGCTCTTTGCATAATGCGTTGGATGGAGCCTACAGCTGACTTTGTCCTAGCATTTACTGGGCATCCAGCACAGCCTCATTTACTAACCCAATCTCTACCTCCCACCCCCCACCCCAGGGAACTGTGGCCCAGGGAGGTTGTCGCTTGTCCTAGTGGCCATGTTAGATATTGAATTCCCAAGTGTTTGACTTCATTGACTTTCCTTGGCCTTCCAACCCCTTCTCTGCCTCTGCCTGCTCTTTTTGTGCTAGTCAATGAACTGAGAGCTATGATAAGTTACGTAGCAGACACCCAGCGCGGAAAAAGGTTCACTGCGGTGCTTGTTGAAATATCGATACATCCCCTGGGCTTTCTGTCATTCTCTGGGAGAGGGGTGCTGGCTGAGAAGGCACCTCCGAGACAGATGCCTACTTAACAGCTTCAGCCTCCTCCCGGTAGATCTTGATGTGGAGTGTCCTGGGGCATATTTTGAGAAATATTACCTTAAAGGTCCTAATTATCCAGTCAACTAATTCTTACTCTGGTGTAAATGGCAGATAGTCGATTATAGGCTGACTCCTCCCACATAATGTATTTTAATGGTCAATTTGCAGGTCACCTGTTGGGAAGGCAGACAGGCATGTTTGGCTGAGTGACCCCCAGGTATCCCTGATTGTGCCTCTGTTATGCTTAGCTTGTGGAGTCAAGTGGTAGAGTCCAGAGCATGGACTTGTGGATCCTTAGGACATTGGCTCAGATTCATGGTTCTGCCTATTCCTGATGGCATGACCTTGGGCAAAGTGCATAAGCTCCCCTCCTCTCATAGCAGATGATGGTGGTCCTCGCTATCTCCTTGGATTGCTGTGAAGATGTGATGAAATAACACATGTAAACCCCCCACCTCAGGTTCTAGGCTACCAAAGACAAACAAAACAAAGTTTGTTAAAATAGTCAAAGCATCACAGTTAAAATATCCAGTTACAAACCTGCCTCTGTCAGGGGCACTTGAAGGGTGCACGTGGGGGGAATGTGCCTCATCAAAGCATCACCACCCCAACACAAGTTGGGGGCACAGTGGCTTTTTTTTTTGGCTTTGTCAGGATGGGGAGCCTGGAACAATCTGTTCCTTGGGCTGCAGCCATTTGAGAACCTCAGTGCAGTGACTGCCTGTGGGAACGTGAGATCCTGGCAGCTTGAGTGAATCCTGGAGACAGGAGTGAAGAAGAGGAGACTCCGAGGACAGCCCCGACATCGGCTCCCCCTTAGGGCAGAGGGGGAGGGTCCTCCTTCTCTGGTCCTTCCTGCTGGGTAGGGAGAGCAGAACCCTCAGAAGTTGGTATAAACGAGCTTATTTTTGAGCAGGGACAGAGCCAGCCTGAGGATTAGTAGTGGCTAGAAGGTTTTGTAGCCAGTTCCAAGTCTGTCTCCCTCAAATGACCCACATGTCAGGGTGAGTCCCGTACCTTCCGCCCCTACAGACTCGGTGAAGCACAGCCTCTTAAATGCCCCGAGTGCACATCCTGAAGGGTGTCCATCAACAGGGACAGCACCCCCTCTCTTAGCCTTTCCTTCTCCAAAGCCCACAGAGCTTTAGAAGCCAGTGCTAGGAGAAAGCCTGGCTTCTCTCCAGGAGTTCCACATGAGGGGATCGCTGTGCCTGGCCAGCTTTCCCTTTTCACTTTGTCTGCCTGGAAGCACGCAGCGAACTTGAAACTGCATTAATCCCCATCTCCTACCCCTAGTTTTTATTTAGCCCACAGCTTGGCATATGCCCTGAACGTTGTCAGGATTGCCAACCCACAGAAGGACTGGTAGGTCATGCCCTGACCTTCAGGCACAACCACGGCTCAGCATATGTTCCTGGGGCTCTGACAGTCTCTCAGCTCTAGATTGTGTATCTCCCCGAGCTTGCTTTTCAGACAGACTCTTTTGCTAGGGAGTGGGAGGCGGTAAGGTGGCTACTGGCAGCCCTGACCCAGCGTTGTCCTTAGCGCTGCAGACTCCTCAGAGGAGTCTATGACTTTGGAAAAGACCTTGGAGAGGTCCCTGATGGTCACGTGTTCATCCATGGGCCAATCACTTTGACCAGGGAAAGTGGTTTCTGATTGGTCCTTCTGGGATCATGTGTGCACTGTGGGGTGTGGGCAAAGTCAATGCCACCCTAACCTCCCCAACTGAACAGGATCACTGTGGAACTCTGTGTGTATGTGTGTGTGTGTGTGTGTGTGAGAGAGAGAGAGAGAGAGAGAGAGAGAGAGAGAGAGACATTGAAGGGGGAGCTCTTCAGGGAAGAGATTCCAGACAACAGCCATAACAAACCTCCCTAAACACCCCTTGTTCTAATTTATATCATCTGTTATTGATATTTGATTGTTTATTTATAATTACGGCACTGCCTCAAACCCTCCATGAAATGAAGCGGAATAAATAAATGATGAGATGTGTAAACTGACTGAACAGACACATCAGTGTTTGTCTCCTTAGAAGAAGGAGGGTTGGGCCGGCTAGCAGCAAAAGCAACCTGCACCAGGGCTGGGAACTGGAACGTGCTGGGGTCATCCCCTGCTGACCCTCGGCAGTGCCTGGCCACGTCTCCATGCTGCTCCAGGCAAGCCTGTTAAAAAATGGCCTGCCTGCATTTGTGGCTGCTGATGAGGGACTCGTATAGAGTAAATATCGTTGTGCTGATTGATGACCCGAGCGAGAGGAAGACATTTCATTTTGAAATTCTTGGTGTATTTGCCTTTCCCCCTCCTGTCGCCTCTTCCTTTGTTCCAGGGATTCTCAACCTTGACACTTGACATCTTGAGCCAGCTAACTCTTTGTTGTGGGGAGCTGTGCTGGATCTTAACTGTACCCTTTGCCTCTCCCCACTGGGAGCCTGTAGCACCCCCTGCCTCCAGCCCTGGCCCAGGGTCTCCTGGGGGCAACATTGTCCTGGGGGGAGCCCCCTGCCCCCTATGGTGTGTCTTCAGAGATGAGGGACCTTGTGCCACTTAGTCCCTGTTGAATCCACCCTGGCTCATTGTCCAGGATGCCCTGGGTGCCCTCTGAATCTGTTGACTAGATGGGCTGGCCCAGCTTGAATGCATTTCTAGGTGCTCCAAGCAGCCACATTTCACCTTGTTAGTAGAAAGAAAATAGATAATTTATGTGCGGCCTTAACATCTCCCAGGGATGTGACAAGCACTCAGTGAGAATCAGCCCCAGCTTTACCACATGGTGATCCCCACCCGGAGTCACACTCTGCCACAGCCACGTGTCTATTTTGTGTGACAATCACTGCTGCACCTCGAACAGCAGGTGGGAGGGCTGGGGCGAAAAAGCTGGAGACCCCAAGAGTGGCAACAGGCACAGAGGGGGTGCTGAATGGACTACTCTGGGGGGCAGTTCTCTGTGAAAGGACTTGGCCACAGAGTTTTCTTAGAGCCAGAAGTCTGGGGAGAAGAGGGAGCAGTTTAGAATAATCTGAGGTTGCCCCATGGTGGAGGTGACTTTTATGTGGGACTTGGAGGACAGGTGATGTTGGATTAGTAAGGAGGAATCGGAAGTCTGTCAAGGACTAGCAGGTTAATGTGCTTCCAGGGGGGGAGCAAATACACCCAGAACAAGGTGGGAAGAGGCACAAAGGGAGCAGAATGTGGTAGAGAAAGTTCTCTCCAAGGACCACGTGGCTATCTGGGACAGTAGCTTGTTTGAGTGAAGAAATCCACTTAAGGCTCATTTCCAGGGAAGAATTCCATTTCGAAGCCCTTAATCAGAGGAGTGCACTGTCTGGGGTGTGCTCAGCGCAAATGCTTTCAAACGTAATTATTTGGAGCAGCTATAAACAAGCCTGGTCACTTAAGATAAAGATGTAAAGCACATACTTGGCCTTCATGGGAACGTCCAAAGGAGAGAAGGGAATCTCAGCCCTCGGTGTGGGTGAACTCCGAGCAGGAAGCAGTGAGCGCCGGCAGACACCCCGGGCCGGCCAGCGGGACTGGGGCCTGCAGCTCTCGAAACCCAAGGACTATTTTCGTCAAAGGAGAATTCACTTTTAAATATTCAATGCCTTTAGGATAACTCATCTATCATTGGGCCAATTTAAGTCTCATTAATCACATAGAGGAGAAAGGGAGCGAGCTCCCTGCCCCTCGAAGCTATTAGTGTACAGCTGGGAGATGGAGGCCTGAGAAATGGAACTCAAGTGGCATAATTATGCCGAGATGGGAGCAGAGTGATCCCCGAGTGGGGGCTGTTCCTTGACTCAAAAATTGCCGATTGTGGGTTCTGCTGATGAGCGTGGGGCCATCTGAACTGAGAGGGTTTGGAAGTTCACGGTGGGATGGGTGATGGTCTCTGCGACGCCTGGATGGGGAGAAGACCATGCTGCGTGGACATGTCTTCTCCACGTATGGATCTCACACCTGGGCAATGCACTAAACATAAAAAATCCTCGTTTAATCCTCCCTGCAGCTCTGAGATTACATGTCATTGTTCCCCTTGGACAGATGGGAAAATGGAGTTTGGGGGACACTGATGTGATGCCCCAATGTCATAGAAATTGAGGGTGACGGAGCTGGGATTTGAGCCCTGGTCTCACTATTTCCAAAACAAACCAAACACTACACTACCCTCGAAGCCAGTCAGGTCTCACCAGAAAAGGAGTCCTTGCTTATCTTGGAAAAACTGGAAAATAAAGAATGGTAGAAAGTAGAAGGAAAGTAAACATTCATTCTAATTTCCGAAGTCAATTGTCAACATTGTGGCCTATCTCCTTGCAGGCTTTAAAAAAATGTTCATAGTTAAAAACACAGATTCATAATGGGCACTGTCTTGCTTTCTAATTCAACACCATGCATTGCATTTAAATGTTCTCACACACCTTTTGAGTATAATTTAAAATAACTCCATAATAGGTGATCGCATGTCTAGGTAGACTCATCTGTGTTCGCTTCCTTATCTTTAAAACACAGCTAATATTTCCCATCTCGTAGCTGTGCGATGAGAGAGCAGTTATCAAGTGTCCAGTATGTGAGAAGTACTTCATAAATCTTTGTACAGTTCTCTCCTGTAGTAGGACACGGTCCCCGGAATCAGAAGCCTGATATGGGAACCGTGCACCAGTCATTTACTATGGGGGTGCGCTCAGGACAGTCCAAGGTCAAGGTGCCCGTTGATTGGGCTCCTAGTGAGAGTGCTCCTCATGGCTGTCAGGGGCCACCTGCTCATGTCCTCACCTGGTGGGGACAGCCAGCTCCAGTGTCTCTTGTCTCTTTTCTTAAACAGGCACCAGCCCGATGGGATTAGGGTCCCACGCTTATGGCTCCCTTGGAAGGAAACCACAGCTGCAGGAGTGGGCAGGGGAGCAAGTGAGTTGAGAACACAGCAGCACTAGAGCCTGCCTGCAGTCTGCCTGCAGGTGTGGGGGGGACTCTGGAGCCTGAATTGCCCCGTGTGGCAGGCCCTAGGTGGAGACAGCTGTGGTGGAAAAGCTGACTCTTCTGTGTGTTTCTCCCTTACTCTCGTGTTACTACCACACAATGTCTGACTCCAGATTGTGGGTTTTTTTCCTCCCCGCACCAAGCAGGTCTGTGATACTAGTTGGTTGTCCTACAACTCAGCACAATTTGGACGCTAACTGGAGTTCTCACAGGTTTAGGGCTCAGGCCCACAAGCCTGTCCCCCCACCTGCCCGGCATCAGGTGTGGATGACCAGTCTCAGGTTGCCACCTCTACCTGTGACCAACCACCCACAAATGGAAGCCCCTCCGGGGCCCCTCCTGGGTCTCCCACCTTGCTCACGTGGCTTGGAGAGCTCAGGGAACGCCTCCTTCTGCTCACTGGTTCATGTGAAGGACTTGCTCAAGGCTGTGCGTGAACACAGGACTAGATACTCGGGGAGGGCCGGAGTTGCCTCGCTCTCTCTGGGAGGGCTGCTCCCTCTGCCTTCCTCTGAAACCTGGGAACTCTCTGTACACCCTATTTTTAGAATTTTTATGGAGGCAAGACAGATCATTTCACCTTCCCCCTCCTGGAGAACCAAGGTGGAACCAGGGACAGAGGCCAGTAGATGTGTCTTCTGTCATTTCATAGCTGTACGTCTTCTGAGTGAGACCAGGCACCCACAGGAGACTCTCAGAGAGGCCTTTCCAGTGTGGTGCCCCAGCCATGTGTGACTGGCTACTGGGTCCTTGAAATGTGACTAGTCTTAATTGCAACAGAAGTGTAAAAAACGCATCTGATTTTGAAAACGGTCTGGAACAGTAGGTGTCTACAGCATTAGCAATTACAAAAATCGATTACATCGAAATCCTATAACCACAAAACCACATATTTTGAATATATGGGGTTCAATTGAAAGCATTATTAAAATCAATCTAACTCATTCCTTTTCATCTTTCCAAAACGGGACTGCTTGAAAACTTGAAATTCCGTATATGGCCCCGACTTGTGCCTCTACTGGACAACATTGCTCTGGAAGAGGGGTCGGCACCCTTTTTTTGTAAAGGACCAAAGAGGAAATATTTCAGACTTTGTGGACCATATGGTCTCTGTGGCATCATTGACTCAACCCTGCAGTTGTAGAGGGAGGCAGCCACAGACAATGTCAGTGAGGCACGGGCATGCCTGTGTTCCAATAAAACTTTATTAATAAGAACAGATGGTGGGCTGGACTCGGCCCATGAGCCACAGTTTGCTGGTCTCTGCTCCCGAGAGAAAGATCAATTGTGAACTGTTAGCAGCCAGTGCTCATGCCAGCTGGGGGTGGTGGTGGACGGGGTTTACCAGTAAATGGGATCTTGGGGAAATACCAGTTGTGTGTTGTCTATGCTGTAATCCCCTTATCCGTGGTTGAGCTTTGCAAGGCCCATGGTCTACTGTGGTCTGGAAATACTACATGTAATAGGACAGAAGGGAAGCGGGGGAGGGAGAGAGAGAGAGAGAGAGAGAGAGAGAGAGAGAGAGAGAGAGAGAGAGAGAGAGAGAGAGAGAGACATTCACATAAGTATTGTTGCCTATGTTGTTATAATTGTAGTTTTTATTATTTGCTGTTAATCTCTTAAGGGCTTAACTGAGAAAGTAAACGTCACCACAGTTGTATACGCACAGGAAAACAAAGTGTGTACAGAGTTTAGTGCTGTCCATGGCTTCAGACACTCCTGGGGGCTCTGGGAATGTCGCCCCCTGGGATAAAGGGAGAACTTCTGTATTCTTGTTTCTCTCCCAATTAAGAAAGAATTCTGTTTCCATTTATTTTATTTTATTTTTTTCATTTTATATTTTTTTACATCATTTTTTATTTTTGCACAATGTATGCATGTTCATCTTGGCAGGTGACGTCCCCTAGCTTTACTACTGACCTCTGGGTATCTTGTCTCTAAAGGAGAAAGCTTTTTTTTTTTTTTTCTTCTTATATTTATTTTTTAAATTTTATTTTTATATTCCCCATACAATTGCAACCCCCTTATTTTGACCCCAATCCCTCCCCTTCCCGCCCCCCATGCCCCATAGAGTGTCTCTGGTTCATAGTTGTTTGTTGATTTTGATTTTCACTTTCTTATAGTTATTCATTTTCCTGGTCCCTTATTTAAGTTTTCTAGATTCCTGCTATGAGTGAGACCATCCGGTATTTTTCTTTCTCTTTCTGGCTTATTTTGCTGAGCATGATCCCTCCCAGCGCCATCCGTGTTGCTGCAAATTTCATGTCTTTATCTTTTTTGAAGGTTGAGTAATATTCCATGGTATATATGTACCACATCTTCTTGATCCAGTCATCTATTTTTGGGCATCTGGGCTGTTTCCAAAGCTTAGCTATTGTCAACAGTGCTGCTATAAACATAGGGGTGCAGGTGCTCTTTGGAATGGGTGTTTCTGTGTCTAAAGGAGAAAGCTTTGGGGGAGCTTCCTTCAGGGAGTTCGGGCAGTGAAAGGCTCTGTGTCAGAGGCAAACGATGGCAAAATATGCAGAAAGAAGGAAAACAGGACCCGTGCTTGTTTTCTTTCCCGCGTTGGAGGAGAGGCGCGCGCAGGTGAACTGGCCTCTGGAGAGACTGCCCCTAGGTAGTCGCTGTAACGGGGCTGCCCTGGAAGGTGGAGGCAGTGTCAGCTTGGGAATTTAAGAGATTCTGTTTTGCTCACACATCCTCCCCTTACCCCCACCCCAGCTTCTGCCAAACATAAACAAACATAAACATGGAATTTCTCAATTGAGCAATTAGCACATCATGCCTTGGGCCAGGAAATAATTAATACAAAATAATAGGGGAATGACAGCTCTGCAAGGCATGCTTTCCCCAGGTGGAAATTGCTGGATCATGAAACACGGACTCCAGCCTCCAGCCACTTGGCCACACACGCTCAGACTCAAGCTGTCTCTCCTCGCGTCACTTAATGGTCTGTACTCCCCAGGTACTTGCCAGGTGACTGCTTCCCTCAGCAACCTTCTCCCCGGACTGGGACTTATCACCCCTCCCTGAGAATAAGCACTCTGTCTAGGTAGAAGGATTATATTCCCAGAGACTTATGCAGGTCCCCAAGACCCCAGCTTTGCTCTCCTCCTGATGGCCTGTTGTATTCATTACAGATTCATCCAAATGCATGTTTGTGTATTGCTTCTTACTCCTAGTAATAGATATTCATCAACCTTTAGAGTGCTTGATAAGCACAAAAGAACCCAAAGTAACCTTTAATCTTACAATCTGCAGATAAACACTGCTCTCCATTCGGTCTCTCCGCACCCCACCTCTTTTCTTGTTACTACAAAGTGAAATCGTACTGTTAATGCTGTTTTCTAATGGGTCATTACCCCTCCACAACTCAGCAAGAGACACCTTGACCTTTTTCTCCAGTGATGACTTTGAAACTTGTTTCCCTGACTCAGAATCCTCTCTACAAGCACACTCATTGGAAATGAGACTTAGAAGGCAGATTGTTTTAGTCTGTTTGTGCTGCTATTATGAAAACCATAGAGTGGATGGCAAGACATTTATTTCTTGCAGCGCAGGGGCCTGCAAGTCTATGATTGAGCTCTTGGCCGCTTTGGTTCCTGGGACAGGCACTTCCTGATATGCCATGGCCAGCTTTTTGCTGTGTCCACATATGGCAGAGCTCAGGCTTATGCGCTCTCTCTCTCCTCTTATAAGGGAACGCATCCCTCCGTGGAGGTCATCCCTCATGACCTCATCTAACCCTAATTACTTCCCCAGGGCTCTTGCCTCCAAATATGGTAACATGAGGAGAGGGTCTTCACCATATGAATGGGGGGGGGTGGGGCACAAACATTCTGTCTGTAACACAGATAAAAGCAGATCTTTGAAGCAGAGGTAGAGGAAGGGAAATCCTCCCCAGTTGCTTTGTTCTCTTGGCTCCTGAATCACCTCTGTGGACTGTCTAGGTTTCCAAAGAACATTGCAAAACATATCTCATCTGACATGATTTTAAAGAGTTGTGTTGTATTTCATGGTGCGCATGCGCCCATTTCTCTGCTCTGGGACATCAAAATTGCTTTTTAGTCTTTCACCATCGTGAACACAATAGTCACGGACATCTTCTTCCAACGTCGTGTGTCACTGTGATGATTTTTTTCGTAGGAGGAAGTGAAAATGTCTTTCCTTCCTGGCTTGTGGAAATTTCCTTCTGATGCCCGAGTCCTTGCTTGGCAGGCTGGGAGTGTGGGTCCTCACGCAGAGGATGCTGGCCTCCATCCATTGCAAATTCCTAGGAGGTGGCCCTGTGTCCCGCTGAGTCACCTCGCTTGTCAGGACAGCGACATTCTGTCCCCTGTGTCTGGGCAGGCGGTGCTGAGGACACTATCTGAGGTTTGCAATAACCTTTTTTACAAACTCCTTTTCAGCTGTGGTTCCCCATCCCTCCATGCAGCAAATGGAGCACACATGAATATAGGAATATACCTCCTGAGGTTCGAAGAGGTTAAGTGGCTTTTCTAAGATTTTGCATCTCGTAAAGGGTGACTCTCTGTCCTTGTCAGCTATTGTGGCAATGATGGCTGCACAACAAGTATTCCTGCTCCCAATCTTTATATCAATATTTACTTTTCTTTCTCCTGTGACGGTAGGGACTGAGGGTTGTCTGGGGGATTTGACTGACTTCCGATGAGCCAGTGTCGCTGGGCATAGGGGCAGCGAATGGGACAGTCACCCAAGATAATCCTATAGAGATACCCTTGGATGAGACCGCACAGGCTATGGTGAATCTTATATTTATTACAAGGGGAAACTTTTGAAAGATCTTACGGAAGGGAATGATGTGATCTGTGTTTTAAAAAGGTGCTTTGGACTTGTTTGTTTAATGTTAGATTTTCAGTGCCTGGTTCAGAATAGAGGCTGCATCAATATTTTATCGGATTAATAATGAACCTGGTTTCCAGAGAAAGCAGTGCTGTGCAAGACGGGGAGATGGGGTTAGTCCTGTTTTGTTTAAGGTGCTGGTGGTCTGGATGGCTTGTCTGGTCAAGGACTCCTTGTTAGTCTGCGTATTTATTTCTTCCTGCATGTCACTGAGCCAGAAGACATGTGACCGATACTCCTTCTGGGGTGTCCACACCCAGCAGAGGACAGGCTGTGACTTGTGGGTTGTCTAGAGACCTTGGGTGAAGACTTCTCCTTCCCCATTGTTTGTTTCTTCTTCTGTGGGGTGCTCAGAACAACTGGAGAGTAAGAGGGGCTCAGACTCTTGAGATATGGGGTACCCTCTATTGGAGTCTAATATCTCGGGGAAGGGGGACAATTACTGTTGGCTTGGAATGTGCTTTTCTCATCTCATCATGTAGAAGAGGCCCTGGTATGTGTGTGTGTGTGTGTGTGTGTGTGTGTGTGTGTGTGTGTGTGTGTGTGTACCAATTGTTCAAGACAACCTAGCAAATCAATACAGAGCCCCGAACCCCCCAGTTTCCCCTTTGGGGGCTTTTCATTACTGGCCTCCCTGGACACTAACCTTTAAGCTCACAGTTTAAACTCTCTAAACTTGCATTTGGGAGAAGATAATAATGGTGTTTATTTTGAATTAAAATGCATTTTTGATTAAAAACCAACCACATAAAGATAGTTTATGTTTAATATAAAATGTTAAAGTGCAAAGGTTTCCTTCAGGAGTGGGAATTATGGTTTCTAATTATATAGTATTGGGCTACATATTTACGGAACCTTTGAAGAAACGCTTTATAAATTGGCCTCGCGGTTCTCACAGTCCTGACGTGTCTCTCCGCCTGGTGTGCTCATTTGGCATTTGGCCTTGATCTTGTGTAGCCTTGAACTCTAGATACATTTTCTTGTGTAAGTGAGTCATCTGCAGCTCCACTACCAGCAAGACTTTTTTTTTTCTTGTTATCATTCTTTTTCCAGTTGTCACAGTTTCTAGCATGGTGCCAGGTATAGGCAGTTTGCTTCATAATAAATTCGTCTCCCTCCCTGCCTCCCTCTGTTCTACCCCCATCTTTTCTTTTCTCTCCAACTCCTCCTAGCCCCTGCTCCTCCCTCCCTTCTCCTGTGTCTTGCCCACCCTGCCTCTCTTCCTCACCCTCTCCAACTTCCTGCTGCTAATATTTCTTGTGCAAAACAGGGCCAAGCCCTTTACAGACACCGGGGAAATCACTGATGAGTAATGAGGCGAGTTTCCTGTGCTCACGTTGCTTTGAGTCCAGTTGGGGAGGCCCAGACATTGAACAGCCGAAGTGCAGTCCCGTGGAAGTGACATTTGCCGCATGCGCAGCCCAGGCTGAATGGTTGGGGAGGATGGTCTGGGGCAAGGCGTCGTTTTCTGGAGGAATCCTGATTAGTAGCCAAGGGAAGGGAGAGGGTGGAACCGCATCGACACAGAGGGAACTGCATGGCTCCTGGAGGTGGGAGCACGGAAGGTGGAGGGGCCAGGGCACAGACCATGATGTCTCAGAGGTGAGTGCGGGGCGGTGGGAGGGGAGATTTTTTGGCATTTTTCTTGAGAACAAGGGAAATCATGGGAAGGGTGTCGGGGAGAAAAGCACAGTTGGCATTTCAATTCTAGAAGGTCGTTTTAGGTCAGAAGTGATGGCAGCTCCACCCACAGGGAGATGTGTTCCCATGGAGTGCCCCGCAGACCCTCTCGGTGCCCTGATATGGAGGGGTCCCCAGAACTACACACCACCTGGCAAAGACCAAGTTGTGAGCAGTGTTGGAAAGAGAGGGGGTGAGGACCACGTGTTTGAGCTTGCACATGCTTGATCAGGAAACACCGGAGGGGTAAAGACAAAGCCCCCAGACAGTTGTGTGTTGTGTCTACATGGCCAGATGGATAGAGACGGGTCAGGGATAGACGTGTCTCCTGAGCCACGCACTTGGCTTATTATTCAAAGGTCAAATGGGAATGAGGTGAGCTGGGTTGTGAGGTTGTTGGTGGGGAGGGTGGAGAAGGGGACTTGGTGGGCCCTGGGGATTGGTCGTGGATGGGAAATGCTCATGGGAACGCTCCTTTTGGGGGCCTCTCAGTATGATGGTCCCTTATAGAACCATTTTTCATCTTTCCCACTCTGTTAAGACTCTTGTCTTCATATCAGCAATTCATCAATATCATTCCTATTTTTATTGTTGATGAGCTTCTTGGTCGGGGGATAAGGGCACCTAACTTTTATTGAGTGCGTACTGTATGCCAGGCACAGAGGGTGCTCTCTGGATTGTCACTTGAATTTTCATAATGACCTTTGTGGGGAAGGAAACGGAGGCATAGAAAGGTGACATGATGAAACCTACATAATGCTGTAACGGAGTGTTATTTCCATGAAAGATACCAGGCAGAACAAAGAAGAGTGAGGTGATTTGCTCAAGATCACCTCACCTTGTGGCAGGTAAGATGGTCATTTGGTCATTTACTAATTTGATGGTTATTTGCAGAGACCCTACTGTGTGCTAGGCACTGGGGTAAGGGCTAGGGATAGGTTGATGATTTGGAGTAGTTTCCACTCCTAAAGTGCAAAAGGGCCAGACAGAATGTCTACACACAGATGGGACAGAGGCTCTAAGTCATGTACATGTGAGACCTGAGTACAGAACAATCACATGGGGGAAGGAATCGGGGAAGGCTTCCTGGAAGAGGAGTGATGCACAGCAGGGCTCAGCCATATGTGGAAGAACTTGACATGCAGGTGAAGAGTGGGGAGCATTTTTTTTTTTAAGATTTATTTATTTATTTATACAAGCACTAGGTACAGTCAGAAGCGCAGGAGGGTGAGAGAATTCACCAGAGCCGGAGAGGGGAACAGAACAGGCAGACTGACGAAACACACCACCGAGGGGAGCAGCGGGCGTGGCAGGATAGGTCTGTCATGCCATGTGGGACCCTCGCTGGAGGCCTGGGATCGAACCGGCGCTGCAGATGCTGTGGGCGGCTTCACAGCCCAGTGCTCAACTGCTGCACCACCAGGGGAGGCCCAAGACTGGAAAGCATTTTGAAGGGAAGATATACCAGAAAGAGGGGGCAGCATTTAGAAAGGCAGAGTCAGGGAGCAGCCACCCTGATGGTGGAAGTGTCAGGGCCCTGGACCTGAGGAGGGGAAGGAGCTGGAGAGGTGAGTGGGGCCACATGCATCTTTCCCTGCTGTCTGTATGTGCCTTTGCCTTTATAACTTATCCTCAGCTCCTGAGAGTCATTGCTTACCTAGCTAAGCAGCTGCTATGTTGGCCTCTGAGCTCAGACTTGCATGGTAAAAATGATATGGTGGTGTCTTGGCCGAAATGGACATTTTCCGTTAGATCAAGTCCAATCAGGCCTTGATACCAGCAAACCCAGAGTGCAAACATATGATCAGTAGTCATGGAGGACTTCTTGGAGGAAGTGACCTTGAATGGCGTTTTCTTTGTAAGGAGAAATTGGTGGCAAGAGAAGAACAGGACAAAAGCCCAGAGGCATGGTGTCTTTAAGTGTGTACAGTGGACTGACCAGAAATAAGGTGTAAGAGGTAACGGAGGCCCTGGGAACCAAGCCCTAAAGGCCAAATAGGGTGTTTTCCAGAAGAGGGAAGGAATAAGTGGTAGGAGAAAGGGGAGAAACATGGCGGCATCATCACATTCCAAAATGCTAGTGAAGCACAAGAGCCACCTGTGTATTCAGGAGCACACGGTGCTAGAACTTTCCCCTGGACCAGTGAGTTTCTGCAAGTCAAGCTTCAGCTAATCACCCCCTGCACATGGCTGTCAGTTGTGATTGCACGTACCTGCCAGAGCTATCTCTGCTGGAGCGACATCCTCCAGCAGAGCTGAGACTGGGCACCAGGGACCATTCTCTCAGGCCTGGTCAGAATAATTAAAATGGGATCAGTGGCCCCTGTGGTGAGAGCGACATCAGTGCACCCAGCATGGCAGCCTCTGGCCACGCTGGACTTGGCCCCCTGCCCGCCTCTGCCGGCCAGGCTCTCCCCAGCTAGACAGGAAGGAAGTGCCCTCCACTGCCTGGCATCCTGAGCCATCTGGCACTGTGCCTTTGCCGTTTCATACACACCATCCTGAGTTCTCCAGACAGCAGCCCTAGGAGTCAGGAGGGGGAAACTGAGGCTCCAAGTCCTGCTCAGGCACAGGGGAGCGGAGATTGGAATGTGACCCCAGGTCTTTGGCTGCTGTAAGTTCTGGGTTTTCTGACTTCCCACAGTACCTTCCTGTCCCCTGGTTGTGTCAGTAACTGCATGTCCCTTAACGAGTGTCTGTATTTTCCCAAGATTCACTTGACCCACTCTGTGACGGTATTTGGAGGTGGGCCTTTGGGCAAGATGAGTGGGGAAGGGGTGGAATGTGTGTATGACTGCTAGGACACAGGGCAGAGGTGGAGGGAGAAGCAAACTTGGCCCCATCCTCCAGCAGAGCTGGGCACCAGGGGTCAAAGGTGCATGGAACATGACCTTGGCTTTTAGGGCCTCATGGTGGAAGCAAAAGATGTGACAGGGGCATAAATAAGGTGACATCTTGCTCCAGCTGGCACCGTGAGGATGAGTATAGACAAGGGTGTGAGGGAGACAAGACTGGGGGGTAGGGAACAGAGGAAAAAGAGATTGATCAGTGTGTGGGGTAACTAATAACAATGATAATAGGTGGCATTATTCAACCTTCCATATGTGCTGAGCTCCTTCATAAATGTTTGCTCTGTTTATGTCCTTCAGTCTTCATAAACACTGGAGGAGAAGCTACTATTATTTCTCCCTCTTTCCAGAAGGAGAGATTAAGGCACATGGGCCTGGACAGCTGGGGAAGGTCACAGAGCTAGGAAGTGGTCTGGGTGGGACTGAAATCCCCCCGTTTCCTGGCTCCCCAACTGTGGTTTCATCAGGTACACAGGGTGGAGACTTCTGAGTCAAGTTGGGAGAGGCAGGTGGAGGAAATACAGCCCAGGGTCAGAAAATGCCACCTCGGGCAGCAGGCATTAAAACAAGCTCTTCTACATGTCCTGAGTGTAGCAGCTGAGAGAAAATCATTCATGTAATCCCTTCCCTTTAGTTCTCACCGAGGGGGCTTCCAGAGCCCTTCGAGTCATAGTCTCATAATTAACAAAATGAAAAGCTCCCTGCAAACAAGGAATCTTCAAAGGGCTGCAGCTTGCACACTAATACAATGACACATTGTGGTTTTTCATGAGAACAAATGGCTGCTGGAGTTCTGTCCTGGTTATGTTAAGAATCAGACCATTTCCAGATCTGGCCTGAGATGCTGGGTTTGAATTTGGAGCTGAGATGCAGAGAAGGCTAATCCCTAAGGAAGTAAGCGTGTGTCTCTTATCCTCAGGTCCAGGGCTTTGGCATATAGCAGGTACTCAGTAAATACCTGTTGTGTGAACTGAAAAATGGTTTACAGGGAATTCTATGGCCTGTCATCAGTGTAACATGAACCTAAGGACTGATGGCAAGACTGGATTTCCTGCTTTTTGAATGCAACAGAAATTAGCATTGATTTGTATAATGGAATTTATTGGCAATGTCACTAAAATGCCCAAAAGTGTAGCCTTCAGGAAAGGTTGGATGCAGCAGTGTCAGTGTCGCTAAGTTATTGTTTTTGTTGTGAAAGCTCATCCTCTGCAAAATTTAAGACAGGATGTGTTTAGACTACAGCCCTGTTGAAGTCTGATGTTGTGGCTTGGTCAAGGGTAATATTTTATAGATACACAATCTGGCTTGAGATGGAAAAAAAAAATTACCAGATTGCCAAACTTTTGTGAAGGATAAAGAAGGAGACCAACAGAATTGAAGTACAGAAGTGAGAATGAAGAGAATTCCTAGCTGTGTTAACCTCAAAAAAGTTGCTTCAAGCTTCCGAGTCTTGTTTCTCTGCAACAGGCAAGAGTAGTAATTTCTGCCTTGTTTAATTCTTGCGATTGTCACAAGGCTCAATTGAGAAGACACATCTATTAGAATTCTACACAAATGAGCAATTTTCATTAGTGATCATGTGAATTAACTGGTTATTGATGATGGTGATTTCTTCTAATAGGTGCTTAGCTGAGTCATTCATTAATAAGCACACACACACACACACACACACACACACAACACACACACATCTCCATCCTTCTGGAGAGGTTTGAATCAGCAATGTTACTAAATTACTATTTTTGTCTTGAAATTTCAGCCCCTAAGAAATTTAAGTGCTTAAACTATAGCCCTGTATGAAGTCCTTTTGAAATATGTGTTTATGTATTTGAGATATAATTTACATACCATAAAATTTCAGCCTTTGAAGGCATGCAATTCAATGACTATCAGTATATTCACAAAGTTGTATCACTACTATCTAATTCCAGAACCTTGCAAAGGTGGTCACAGGTGCAGAGGGATGCAAGGAGTAGTTAACAACCTAAGTTGGCGGGTCCCAAGCTTGCCTGCAGGGTAGAATGACCACAAGGCTTTAAAAACTCCAGTTTAAGCTGCATCCCATGTCAAATAAATCACAAGCTCAGGAATGTGACATAGCTGTCCCTGGTAATTTGAAAGCTCCCTGGTAATTCCAATGTGCCCACTAGTTTGGGAACCACTGAGGTAAACATCTATTATCCAGCAAGTGAATAAATAAGTGATGGTCTTCTTGGCTAGTAGATTACCTGGCTGTAATGACAATGAGGAAGCAACACCAGAAGATGTGTACAAGAATGTCTATGACACTGGTTTATAGTTGCTTGTTGCTTGTTGATTTTTACTTTATTATAATTAGTCTTTTTCCTGGTCCCTTATTTAGGTTTTCTAAATTCCTGCTATGAGTGAAACCATTGGGTATTCTTTCTGACAGACTATGGGGCGGGGGGAAGGATTAGGGTCAAAATAAGGGGGGTGGGAATTGTATGGGGAATATAACCAAGATGAAAATGCATACATTGTGCAAAAATGAAAAAGGATGTAAAATTATATAAAATTAAATAAAATAAAAGAATGGCTATGACAGCACTATTCAGAATAGACCCCAACTGGAAACATCCATCAGCAGCAGAATGGATAAATAATTCATAGTATGGTCATATACTCCATAGTATTCCATACATGGAATAAGGTGTGTTAATGAGAATGAACATGCTACAATTACATGTGTGAGTAAAAGAGTTAAAAAAGTCAGACTTACAGGGGTTTGGACATATGTTCTAGCAAACTTTTCTGTAAATGGATACACACTGTAAATCTCTCAGGTGTGGGGGTGATATGGTCTTTGATGATGCATATCAGCTCTGCCCAGTGTGATGTATAATGGAGTGAGTGTGCTAATAAAACTTTATTTATAAGAACAGGTGGCGGGCTGAGTTTGGTTTACTGTTCAGAGTTCACCAAGCCCTTCTCAGAGAACAAGAGTAGTCTGTGGTGAAACTGATGACTCTGGGTGGAAGGGAGTGAATGAAAAGAGACGCAAAGTACCTGCTGGCACTCAGTATTTTAAAAACAATTAGTTGCTGTGTTCATGCATCCTTTTGTGCACTTATGGGTGTATTCTTTTCTGTGTGATATTATTCTTTGATGTTAAATTTGCATTAGAGGCAGCAAATAAACACCCAAACTAAAATGATGTGCATTACATCATAACGTGCAATAGCATTCGTTTTGGAAGATATATATATAGAAAATCAGGTAGACAGACACTGTGATACATGGCGCAGGGGCCATTCAAGGATGACGATGAAGGAATCGTTCTAGGGACTGATAACTACAAAGTCCAGCATGATGGATTCCCCGGGTGGGAGGAGGAAGAAAAATGCCATCAGAGGCATCCACGGGACGCTTTCTTGTATAGTCCTGATTTTTTTTTATTTCTTGACATGTAAATAAATGGGACTCTTATGCTATCTTTTGTTTCCTTTTATATGTTCAAATATTTGAAGACTATTGCAAGAAGAGCGGGTAGTGTCCCTAATTTTCAAAGGTGCATGATTTAAAGTGGGTTCAGAAGCTGTGAGCCCAGAAGGGCTGTGGCTTTTTCTATGTAATTCATTTATTTACCTCTAGTGCCTGAACAGGGCCTGATGTGTAGCAGGAAGCACAGACTGTCCATGCAATGAATGGATGAATGAAACACTCTTCCACACATGACAATTAGGGATCGTCCGGGAAATACACTTTGGAAGTGGCATGGACTTTGGAGGAGAGGGGAGTCTGAGATCATTGGAGACCCCCGCCTCGCAGCACCTGCACAGTAAGCCACCACCAGCACCCCTCACTTTGCCTAGTCTTCATGGCTACTGATTCTCCAGCCTAAAAGACAAGATCAAAACCTTGGGGGCAGGGTGACATCTGCTTGAGCTTACTCTCCCGGATCCTGAGTTCATATAGGGAAGGTTGTGGGGACCCCTCAGCCTGCCTGCTTGCTGGGGCTGTCAGTCGCCTGGGTGCTCAGATCACCTCTGCTCACTGATGGGAAGGGACGTGATGGGGTTGATGGAGGCTGAGCCTGGCAGTGTCAGGCAGCCTGCAGAAGCCTGCTTGGCTCTTGGCTGGCTGCCCGGTCTTGAATGGGAAAAAGGTCTTTTCATGAAGCATGAGTCAGCCTCTGAAGCTTGGGGAGAGTGGGGGGGACAGTGGCCTAATTTGGTGTATAATTGGGGAGGCAAGCTCTGGGGATGCTGTCGTTTAAAACATTCATGAATCTCCTTACTCACGCCGTGCTGTTGTGTGCCTCGTCTCTCTTTAGAGGATAGCACTAAGAGATGGTCGCTGTGCCGATTATTTTTATGATCGCCATTATTATTAATGCCATTGTCATTGTTCTTGGGGTGGATCTGTAGGGCAATTAATCAAAACAACCAGAGTAAAGAAAATCCTGTAAAAAGAGGGAAAGCTGGATTTGGCAGACATTCTTAGCTCCCTTTCAGCTGAGTGCTCAGCTCAATGTTAGTGGTACCCACGGGGTTATTCACATTAGCATTCTCGGTAGAGGGTTGGCCCATAAATTCTGGCCTATCTTTGCTTTCTATTGAGTCTTGTCATTCCTCAAAATTCCTCTGAGTTCTTGCTCCCTGCCAGGCACCTTGGAGATGCTAGGGATGTGGTTGTAAATAAATTAGAGAAAAATCCTTGCTGTATTGGAGCTTATATTCCAGTACATGTACAGCATTAAATATAAATATTTCCAACAGTTTTTAGAATTAACACTAAAATGATAGCAGGATAATACACTAGGGTGTTCACAAAGGATCCTCTGGAAAGGCAATATTTGAATTAGGAACTGAAAAGAATAACAGAGTGAAGAGTGGTTAAGCCAAAGAGACCCACAGGTGCAAAAGTCCTGAGGTAGGAAAAGTTTGGCAAGGTCTGAAATCAAAGAGACAGTGTGGTTGGAACTAAGTGAGCAAGAGCATAGGCAGTATACAATGGGGAGAGATCTTTGAAAGTCACATAGGATCTTCTAGACCATAGAAAGGAGCAAAGGCTCTCTTAGGTAGCAGCACTGCCCTGTAGACCTTGCTGTGATGATGGGAATGTTGTACATCTACTCTGTTCAACAAGTTCCTCACTGGCCGCATGTGACTATTGGGCAGTTGACATGTGGCTAGTGTAACTGAGGACCTGAATTCTTAATTTTATCTAATTGTAATTAATTGAAAGTTAAATCTGAACAGTTGCTAGTAACTCTTGGTTACCATATTGAACAGTACAAATTAGAAGGGACCCAGAAATCAGTGAGTAGTTTTGATCAGTGGAATGGTATGATTCTGTAATGTTTTTCTGGACAATGGATTTTTGAGGCAAGAGTAGACCCAGGGGCCCATTTTGAAGGCAGTTATATTCCATTCGCTTTCCCTGAAGATGCTGGTAGCTGAGTCTAATTGTCAAGGGCAGTTTTTCTTTTGTTCTTCTGTTCCTTTCCAGGTGCTAGCAGCTCTTCTGGAATGAAATGGAAAGGAAACCTGAGTGTCCCTGGGAATGTGCCCTGTGACTTGATAGACAGCTCAATTCCACTGGTACTAGGGGAGAAACGCTTGACTCCTAGAAAGACAAGGGCTACAGCCAAACTACTTAATCGAATTTGAGGCTGTGCTAGTGGGACGTCTTGACTTCAGAGCAGAGTTGTCAGACCACTGGACAAGGAAAGACTAATTCACCCTATATCACCTTTTCCCTTCTGCAAAAAAAAAAAAAATGTGCTTAATAGAGTCTGCAGATGTTAATGACAGTTGCCCTTTTGGGGTACATATGGGCTATGCAACTTATGTCTATGTAACTCAATGAATTTTTGCAGCCACTCCCCTATTAATTATAGCTCGCTGCGAAACGTTGAGCTATAATTATTCATAATAAAGTCCCCAGAGATAAGGATGGCATCACTGATTTGGGTGCAGTGAAGAGAACAGTGAATTGGGATTTCAGAAGACCTGTGTTTTGCTATCAATTGACTGTGTGCCCTTGGGAAAGGCTCTTCTTGGAATCAGATATTACTTGGAGGGATTAGTGGAATATTCTGCAAATTCCCTTCTGGATTCTGTAGCCTATGGCGTATAAGTGTGCCTGCTTTCCCTATAGTGGCATCAAAGTTCTGATTGGGTGTGGCGCTCAGGGGGATACAGACATAGTGCATTGTGTCTAGCATTAGCACAGTCAGGATTCTTTGGTGGCAAGCAACAGAAACCAATTCTGGAATCTTGAAAAGCTCGGATTTGAGGCCTGCAAAGGATAGTACCAGGGAACTCCAGAATATTTAGAGAACAGCAATAAAAATCTCTCTAGATGGAGTCCTTCTATCCACATTCTCATAATTCAAATTAGGGAGAGAAAGCATGCGTTTGGATCAACGTGAAACACTCCTTTGCCCAAAGACGACAGGGCAACCTTATTGCTAATCCCACCAAAATCAGGTCTAATGAGAGGGAGGTAGTTTCCACAAAGAACATTGATATCCTCATACTAACAGAAGGAAACCAGGTAAACAAAGGCAACCAAGGTCCCCTAAAGACACAGGTGATATTTGCTGAAAATTAAGAATGTACCTACCCTCGTTTCCCCTTCCTGTTTGGTAACCACTGTTTTGTAACTATGTGGTTATAGATGGAAACCAGACTTCTGGTGTTGAAACAAATGTAGAACATACAGATGTTGATTCATAAGGCTGTAACCTGAAACCTAATACATGTTGTAAATCAATGTTACAGCAATAAAAAAATGAAAAGTAAGAATGTATCTAACTGCAACAGACATATAGACTATATAGACTAGGCCTAGCCAGTGATTTCTAATTCCAAGTGAAATCTCTACTAATCAATTCACTGCCATTTTTAGGTTATTCAGTGTGAAGCTTATTCTGAATCTAGAACTATATCTATATCTACTTCTGTCTTATCTAAATCTATCTCTCTGTATAACTTTCAGAGTTGCTACAGCATCAGGTAAGAGCAAAACTCTTGTACATTGTTACCCTACATGTACTCTGCCCCTATTCATTCATTCACCCAATACATATTTGTAGAGCACCTTTTGTGGCCAAGCCCTGTGTTTGGTGCTGTGAAGACACAATTATATAAGATATATTCCCTGCTCTTAAGAAGTTTGTGGTTAAGTGTGGATTGTTTTTGGGGACTGGGTGGGATGGGAGACAAACTAAAAAATGAATTGCTGTATACTGTGGTCACATGAACAGTGTTGGGCGGGTGGGGTTAGTTCAGACATCAGAACTATTAACTGTCAGAATAGTTGGGATTTATGAAGATTACATGTTTAAGGACTATTTGAGAAATTTAGCTAGCAATGACCAGGGAAGAGCATCTAGGCAGTGGCCCTTGAAGGGCAAAACCATGACATTTTGAATAGACCTGGTCCAATCAGAGATTGATGAGTTTAAGACAGAATTTGTGGGTGAGAGGGTTGGCAGGAGATGGTTCATGACTTAGATATTCAGCAAGATTCTTGGTCATTCTTGAGGGAATTGAAGTCATACTCAGTGGCCTGTCTTATAAAGAAGGATCACAGCTTCCTTATATGAGCAGCATTCTTGGCAGTGAACAATTAATGGACATTTTGAGTAAACTTGAATTTGTCAGAAAATGTGACAAATCACATTCTGACATCATTCTGACAAATCAAAGTTTTACTGTGATTCTCAATTAGCTTTACTTGGCAACATATTTGAACCAATCATGGGTTGCCTTCAAATCACGAGTTGCCTTCCTCACTGATTGTGCTGGGAAAGGAAACTTGTTAATTTTTGAAGAGTGTGGACCTCTGGTTCTCTTCTGCTCTGCTGTGGCTATCTCCCCGTGTGCAACATCTTTGAGGTTTGAGATCCAGCATCCTCTGCTGAATAATTCTCACTCGGCTACCATAGATCAACTGAATTACAGGGATTTGGAAAGATGTTTAACCCCTCAGAATTCAAGTTATTCTATGTGTTTGGACCAAAGATATTTTCCCCATTTTTAGAATCTCTCTGATCATTTCAGGGCTATGTGGCCATTGCTTTATACTGAAAAATGCCTTTTGGGGGTTAAGTAATAAGTGGTTTTCAGGGGAGTGAATGTTTTGGTAGCAGACAGTTAGACATTATGGCTGAGGTCTGATTACCTGCTTCCGGGATTTGATTGCTCAGAATGTCACTGCAGGCAAAGAAAATGAAATGACACGGTAGAAATGGACAGAAATATCAGGAGCCTCAGAGAAGTGCTGAAGGTATGTGCATGGAGGTGTTTAGAAAGAGATGCTGTTAAGATTAATCCAAAGAACATCTAAGATTGCATAGTTTCTCTGGAAGAGAACACTGTAAGATAAGTAATATGGGGAAAGAGGGAGGAGTGTGAGAAGAGAGAATGTTGGAAATTTTTCTGGGTATCAGGCTTGGTCGAATGGTTGTGTATTGGTCGCCATAGTCAGGGTTTTGCTGCAGTAACAAACAATCCCCAAATTTCCATGATGTAAAGGCTGGTTACTTATTCATGCTACAGCCATTTCAGGTGGTGTCTGCTGCAAGGTGAACCCTGTCAGGAACTCAGATAATCAGGGCTTCCAACTTCTGGAATGTTGCCAGTCTCCAAGATAGAGCAAAGAGAATGTGGGGAGTCATGTGGGGGCTCTTAAGGGCTTCTGCTCACATGTTGCAGGTGAAAGAAAGTCATGGCCATGTGTAACTTCAAGGGGATTGTGAAGTGCAGTCCTAACCAGAAGGAGAGGGATGGGACATGTCAGCTTATGGAAGGAATGACTAGAGTTATAAACTTGGTTTAGAATCAGTTGCTTTTGTATTCTTTACATAATGAAAAGACTTTTAAGATTTTTGTGCTGGAATGATTGATAATAACTATAATTATTGTTACAAATCACTCTGCATACACTGTATTCGAGGCAATGGTATATGTTTTACACGTGGTAGAAATGGAGTCTTCACCATCAAGATAGACTTCTATCACTCCATTTATTGTATGGAGAACCTGAAGGCCCAAGAGTCTACTCTACCTTTGCTCATGGCTCCCTGTATAGTAAGTTTGAGATTCATGATGTGAACCTGGTTTGTCTTTCATCAAAGCTCAGTATTTCTCTTTCTAGTTGAAAGGGAGGCAGGGGTACCAACAGTATCATGGCAATTTCTGGGGTGTGTGTGTGTATGTGTGTGTGTGTGCCTGCACACACACACACACACTCATGAGTGCATGTATGTGTGATGTTCCCAACGATTATAAGCTTCATGAGGGAGGGAATTTTCTCTTTGACCATGGTGTTCCCATCTACTACATTCTTAGTAGATGCTCAATAAATAACCTATGAATGAATGAGAAGGTAAAGTCCATGATGGATAAATCTGTAGTGGGCACTGGGCACATACATGAAAGAAATGGCCTCTTTCTCAGGAAACTCAAGAGAGAGGGATGGCACAGTCCAGTTTACTAGTAGACTTCTTGGGAACTGAAACCTGAGCAAGTTGTGAAGAAGGGTAATTATTATTCACCTTATGTGAATAAGGGTGGGTGTGGAGGCAAAGCTTGCAGTGGCGCCAGCTGGTACAGAGACAGAAGAGGGAGGGAGAGAGAAAGAGAGAGAGCGAGCTTGCTTGGAAATGAGCAGATGACTCAGTGATAGGATGGCATCCTCTAGAAAATGAAATGGGACCCTGAATTTGGCCACATCTAGATCACACTTTCATTAACCAAAATGGCACCCCTGACTGGCGATAGGATAGTTGGGACTGCTGCCTGTTTATTCTGGAAGCCTCACTTCTCATCCCCGCTGAGGAGGAATTCTCATAAATGCAGACCTAAATCATCAAATTGTGATTGCTGATTTATATAGAGAAGGAAGAGCACTTTGTAACCCAAGGAGTCAATTTTGATTGTAACTGACGTCTGAGTATTATTTGAAGCACACAGAATTTAATTACGCTCAGTGTAGATGGTAAATAATTTGAAATGTTAGGCAATGAGTGTATTTCCAAACCCCAGACCAAATGGCAGTGATGCAAATTGCCACCTCCATAAAGCTCCTCTGAAGAACAATTAAAGACAACAGTATCTACTTCCCAAGCAATCTGTTTAATATCTAATGTGAATGACATTATAAACAGCCCTGAAGGAGTGCAACTACCTTCAGGGTTGGGGGGGCAGTTTAACTTCATTGTCGACCATTTGTTTCTATGTTTAAGAAAGTGAGAAATTTTTGGTTAAATTTGCTTTCTTCCTTTTGCAATGTGACAGGAACTGTAACGCAAACTTCTGAAAAAATGAATGGTTAAGAAAAGGTGGGCTGTTGGGTGGTTGGAGACATGGCTAGAAGGATAGATAGGCATGAAAGCCAGCTATTAGTTGTAGAATCTAGGTAGAGAGTATGTAGGTGTTCAACCATATAATTCTTCCCAATTTTCTACATATTGGAAAGCTTCCACGATAAAATCCTGGTATAAGATAGCCCCTCCACCCCCCAAAAAAAAGATAGCCCACCCTCATCTCTTTGAATTATGGGATGATTTGTGATCTATTTTTGGGATCCCATAACCTGGTCACCAACCTCGATGCCTCTCCCTTGTCAATCTCCAGATCTTACCAGGTCCCGAAGTCCTGTGTGATATCATTGTGTTTTGTCTCCAGACACCATTGTCTTCTCAACCTGTTTCCATCCCTCCCGCCCCCTCCATTCTTTCCTGGCCCTCACCTGAACCCTCTCTGATTGACCCTTCACATCACCTTCGAAGCCCTCTATTTAGGCACTGACCACTCTGCATATCTGCTAGATACTGGACTCTGCCAGGCGCTGGATGTTTGTATGAATCTCAGGTGCAAAAACTGGATTGATTAGGACTCCCGGTTCATAGCAGGCTCCTGTTGTTTCATGCAGGACTTGACTTTGTTCAGTTAATTATATTGAATAGTTATAGCTAATTATTTTTAATAATGTAATAAGCACCTGTGAACTCAGGCCCCAAATGGTGGTTAAAATATTGATGATAATGAGCATCTATTCACATGGTTTCTTTCCAGCCCACCCCCTGCTTTTTTGCATCCAAGTTCGCCACCATTTTCAGTCCTCATTCATCATTTCCTTGCTTTCCTTTTAATATATTTATGGTTTCCATTTATATTCTTAAATGTCTATATTTTTATTTTGGTTGCTTTTAATTTTTTGTAAAACGTGGGTCACATTGTCAATAATCTTTTGGAACTTCCTTTGGTGCCACATTTACTAAGACTCATCTGTAATGTTTGTGTTGCTATAGTTTATTGGTTTTGACTTCTGTTTATCCATTTTAATTTATAGTCTATCTTAATTTTTAATCCTTGCTTTTCAAAAATTGATATCTCATCTCCTCTCAAATAAATAAGAAGCTAACACGCTTTTCTGCCTCTGTCTCTCCACTCTCCATCACTGTATCTATGCTGCTGACATTGTTTGGACTAATGTTTCCCAAACTTTAAAGTGTATTCAGGGCCTCCCTGGTGGCCTAGGGGTTAAGTCTCAGCGCTACCACCATGAAGGCCTCAGTTAAATCCCCAGCCTGGGAGCTGACCCACATGGCGCAGCAGACCTCTCCTGTCTCACCTGCTGCTCCCCTCAGCAGTGTATTTCAGTCAGTTGCCTGTTCTGTTCCCCGCTCTGTCTCTGCTTAATCTCTTACCCCTGCATGTCTTGCCTGCACCCCACTTCTATGCAAAAAAAGTGTATTCACAATCACCCGAGGATCATATTAAAAATCGTGGTCTGTTTCAGTGAGTTGTGGATGGGGCCTTGTTTCCTGCTTTTTTAACAAACCCAGGTGAGGCTGATGCTGCTGGTCCATGGTCCATAGTCTTTGGAGACTATGGATTGTGTGTTTTTATGGATATGATCTTGCATCTCATTTGGTCCTAGCCATTCTTTAAAGACAGTTTCAAATTTTTACCAAGATGTTTGACTACCTGCAACTCTGCATCTGGTATCATCTCTTATTTATCCAAAATTGTTTTCAATGTGGGGCTTTGTGTGATGATTCTTTGAGGTTTCTCATGCCTGAAAATATTTTTACCAGGCCTTCATATTTGAATGACAGCCTAATTGAATGTAACATTTTAAGTTCTATGCTTTTTTCATTTAATTCCTGGGAAATATGACTGCGTGTATTCTTGCATTCAGGACTGCCAATGAAAAAATTCTGATGTCAGTCTGATGCTTTTAAAAATGTGCTCTTCTTTTTCTCCTTGGAAGCTTTTAGAATTTCCCCTTCCCTTTTGCTGATGTCTTAACTTTTACTGTAATATATCTGGATATGGGGATTTCCTTATTTGTCCCCTGTAGAAGTGGATAGATCCTTCTTTGTTTAAGTCTGAGAAATGTGTACCCAATATTTCTTCAAATATTTGTTCTCCACTTTTTTCCTTCTCTCATTCTGAGAATTTTCTTTTTGGATGTTAGTGATTCTCTGCTATCTTCCATGTCACCTAGTTTTGTTTTGTTTTTTAATCTGACCCTTTGTTTTTTTCCTAGACTTCTTCAGTCCCACCCTCCACTTCATTCATTCATTCTTCAGCTGTATCCTTTCTGTGTTCATTTATCCATCCACTACCATCTTCATTTCAATTATGACATTTTTCTTTTTTTAAAGATTTATTTATTTATGCATACAAGTACTAGGGAACAGGCCAGAGGTATGCGGGATGGGTCAGAGGATTCACCAGAGACAGAGTGGAGAATAGAATAGGCAAATTGACTGAAATACACTGCTGAGGGGAGCAGCGGGTGAGACAGGAGAGGTCTGCTGTGCCATGAGGGTCTCTCCCTGGCTGGGGATCGAACTTGTACTGCACGGCTGTGGACAGCCTCATAGGCTGCGTCTTAACCCCTTGTGCCACCAGAGAGGCCGTCCATGGCATTTTTCTTATCTGATATTTCAGCTTGGTTTTTAAAACTATTTTCTTGCTCTTGTTTTGTATGGTTCCATATCTTCTTTAATCTCTTTAATATGTTTAATGACATGATACTTTTAAATCCTAGTCCATCTGCTTTGGTAACTTGGAACCCAGCTTGTTGCTCTTCCTGTCTTGTGGTTTGAGCTGTGAGTTCATTTTGCTCTGGAGCTACTGGATTCCTCTGATGGGTCCTGTAAATGAGCAAAGGTCCACCAGCGTCAGCTCCAGTGAATTCAAGGGGTGGGGGGGTGGATGAACCTGATGATGGCGAACCCCAGACATCGGAAACCTGTAATCCATTGTCAATCCCAACAGCATTTCAGGCATTACTGTTAGTCCCCAGGCATTACTGGTTGCATCCCTGGGTGGAGACATTTGGGTGTGTGAAAGGTGTTGAACCAGCAATTTCCCTGAGGACACTTAGTCCACACCTGCTTTCCTCAGTGCCTCACAAACACCCAGCTTTTACCCAGCCCTGATTCTGCCTCTGAACTGAAGTCTGGGATGGGCTGTGGGGGAAGTTGCTGTTTGCCCCTGGGGAGCCAAATGGTCAATCTCCCATCACCTCCTTATAGTTTGTCCTCCTTCAGATATGCTAGGCAGCTTCTGCCTTGAATCCAGGTCATCCCCCACTCACCCCTAATCAACCCTAGCCCTTCTAGCAGCTCCTCCAGATTCTCTGCTTTTCCCTATGCTTCCTCCAAGGTGGATCATGGGGGATGGAGCCAGAGGTCCAGCTTGCTTAGCATCTTGATCAGAAATGCAACTGGCAGTCTTGATTTTTTGAGTTTGCTGTGTCTTTGTTATGGGGTGAATTTTCTTTCCCTCTTCCCCACCTATCAATGTGTATGTCAAAGTCCTAACCCCCAGTAGCTCACAGTGTGACTATTCTTTGGAGCTTGGATCTTTAAAGGACTAATTGTGTTAATATGAGGTCTTATGGGTGGGTTCTAATCCAGGATGGTGTCCTTATAAGAAGATGAGATTAGGACACAGATATCACAGAGGGGAGATGATGTGACGGCCTAGAGAGAAGGTGGCTGTGGACAAGCTAAGGAGAGAAGCCTCTGAAGAAAACATCTCTGCTGACACCTTGATCTTGGACTTGCAGATTCCAGAACTGCAAGAAAATAAATTCCTGTTCTTTAGGCTACCAGTTTGTGGTACTTTGTCATGGAGTCCTGAGCAAATAAATAGCCTTTCTCAAAGGGAACTCTGCACAGACCACCTCTTCCCCAACATCTCTTAAAGCTTCCTACCACCTTCTGAACTACACAGATGCTTATTGAGTGGGTACTATATAGCAGATACTGTTCCAAAAGCTTCGTAAATTCAACTCAATCCTCACAACACTCCAAGGAGATAGGATATTATCATCTCCATTTTATAGATGGGAAGACTTAGGTCCAGCTCGGTCATGGACCTGCTACATAGCCACACAGCCAGTTTGTCTTGGATCGTGTCAAGTCAGTCTCTAGACTCCATACTAACCGCTAGACTTCAGCTGTCCAATATGGCGGCCACCAGCCACAGGTAGCCATTTAAGCATCAATTAATTAAAATTAGGTCAAAATAAAAATTGAGTAAAAAGTCATGGAACCTAGAGACTTTCCTGGACTTATTGGAACTTCAGCTACCTTCTTTGAAAATGGGGATGTTTTATCTTGCAGAGTTTTTGTGTGGGTTAACCGTGAGGTGATGGGAGTAAAGCATTCAGCATGGGTACTGATATATAGTAGGACCTCAGCAAACATTTATTTTTAATGTGGTATCAGAGAGGAGAGAGTAGCTCTGTTTTTCAACTTTCTGGTTATTCACCCTGGAGCTCAGCTCTCCACCCTGATTGTTCCCATGAAAGTCCCTTTAGTTCAAGCTGGTTGGAGTGGGTTTTAGGTTCTTATAACCAAAGAGTACATGATTAAGACACAAGTGCCTTGGGGACCCGTGGCACCAACTGATGTATGTGGGTCTCACCAGAGCCCCCTTTACTTCCATTCTGCATTTTGGATACTTGGCAGGTCACGTTGATCTTGAAGCTCAGGACCATTCTGTAGCTCAAGGCATTCACGTGGTCTCAGCTTCTCCAGCTCAGGGCCCCTGGTCTTCCCGCCAATTTCCCTTGTCACTCTGTGGCCAGGACACTGATTCCTATCTCGTTAAGCTTCCTCAATATCAGAGCCTCAAGCATCGAGGAAATGAGTAGAGGTGCTGAGCAGCAGAAAGAAATGAAAGGCATATTCAATATCTGCCATGGTTAAAATTGAAGGCCCAGTAATGTATTCAATCATCTTCCTTGTAGGAGGATTTCATATTAAATCTCAGAGCCTTTTATTTTGCCCCAAAATAGGAGTTCCATTTGCTGAAGTTCTGTGAACAGTCACATCCTCTGTTATTTACTGATATCTGTTTGAATCAAGCAGAAGATCTAAGGACAAGTTACTCGATTATATGTCTTCCCCCTCCTTTGTAGAGGTGGAAGTGGGGTAGCCAGCTTGGATGAGCACCGTGCTCAGCTCATCCGTCTTGAAGATGATCTGTAGGATGCCAGTAAAGATGACTCCCCCCCACGCCAGACAGTAGGGAAATTGGCTCTTGGGGGCCGGAGCCTCGGGATTGAGGATGCGCTGCTGGGCTTAGGTTAGAATGATGGATACTGGCGCATTTTCCAGATTTCCTTCAATTCTGTGCGCATCCTCATCTTCAGCTTTGTGGCCCCCTTGGAGGAGGCCCTTGGGTGACTGGCACCATTCTAGGTGGAGTATTGCATGCCCCAGGTGCTGGGTGGTTCGGGCATATGAGAACCCCTCTAGTGCCTTCTGCTGGAGTGGACCCTGACACCTACTGTTTGTCCAGACTCTATGTGGAATCAGGCCGAGGTGGGGCGTCCCCGGAAATCACCTCTTCCTTGTCCTGCTTGTTCTCCTTCCCTGCCCTCGTCCCTGACTCCCTTACCCCTCTCTCCTGCCAGCGCTTCTCTCATTATGTGATGCACTTAATTCCTCCTCTTGGGGGTCTGCTTCTGGTCATATTGTCTCAGAAGGTTGTGTTGGTGGGGCTGGGGGCTGGGAGGAACATCAGCTCTCAACCCTGACTGATGTGAGGCTGACTAGAATTTCTCTGCTCCCACTGATTTGTTGTGAAACTTTCTCTAAACCCTTCAACTCTCCAAGCCTCAGTTTGCTCATCTGTAAGAAGGGAAGACTATGGCCGCCTTGAGGAGTTGTGAGGTTGCACAGGTCATCTGCATGGTCCCTGGTCCATTTCAGCTCTTATTACTTTTGGGGACTGGTGGGGTGAGGCTGGAGGTAAGGAGTTCATCAAAAATGAGGGACCGAGCCACACGTGTCCCTGTGATACCATGTGCACTGTGAGTAGTGACCAGGGTGCGTGCCCCTCCTGCCAAGGGTTTGGGGTATCATTCTATTGTGGATGATGTGGATCTTTCCAGATCCCCTAAGTCCTTTTTTTTTTTTTTTTAAACCCAGAGACTAGTCCCTATCTGCCTTTACATGGATCCCCTAAGAGGGCATCATTGACACTTAGTGGTGGTCTGTTACACACAAAGTTGAATTTTTAAATGTGTCTTTGAAAATATTTTTGTTGAGAGTTATTGACAAATTAAATTATAGGAATCTAAAAAAAAAAAACCACAAAATACATTTTCATGGTCTCTAGTCTTTATCTTTCCTTCCCCACAGCTGATGGAGGCTGATGGAGGCTCCATTTCAGGGAACTTTCCAGGCAGCCGCTGGAGTGGTTGTGCTGGCCTCCCAGGAGCCACAAAGGCCCAAGTTTGTTGCCTCCCAGGCAGCCCTTCCCTCCTGCATGGGTGCAGGAGCCAGAAAGCGCACCCTCAGATCAGCCTGGGGCTGACCGACCTCAGGCTGATTTACACTTGGCACCGAGTGGCACCCCGTAGAATTGGAGGGGGGAGGTTACCATCTGTGGGGCTTTGGTTCAAGCCCCTGTCCTAGCTGGGTTTGCTTCCTCTCTTCTGCTTCCTTTGCCTCCTTACTGTTTTGTTTGTTTATTGTTTTTGTTTGTTCCCCGGGAGGAGTGTCTTCATAAATCACTCCCAGACAAGCGCTGATCTCAGAGTCAGCTCTTGGGGGACCCCGCGTGGGGCAGCTGGCATGCACCCTATTCGCTGGGGGAGCGAGGACATTGGGATACTTCCTGGGCTTGGTGCCCAAGTGCCTGCCAGACAGGCCCTTTCTGGGGCTCCCCCAAGTCTTCCCAAGCAGCAGGGGGTTTCTAGAATATTCTCCAAAGCTCTGGCCAGTGTCCATTCTCATTGGTCAGAAGATGCACTGTCAGGATTGTTTTCTAGTCTGTTACCCCTTCAGGTGGGCACACGGGCTGCTCAGATAAGTGTGCAGGCATGCTTCTCTCTCTCTCTCTCTCTCTCTCTTTGTGTGTGTGTGTGTGTAATCGAGAATGGCAGGCAGACTGGCCCATATTTATCATTTTGGGATGGCGTTTCTCCCAGCCATCACAGTGCCTCCCTTGTTCAACCAGCCTGTCCAGCCCTTTTGTCTGCCCGAATGCCCAAGCACATGCCAGCGATCAGGAAGAATTGGCTTCTGTTGGAGTCAGCAGGAGACCATGAGCCCATTCAGCTTGGGCATCAGCCGCAGTGACTCGAGGGGGCTTCTAGGCAAGCAGGTGTTCAGGTATATGGTCTTGGGGGAGACACCTGTCACCTGTCTGCTTGGCCTGGGGAGGCTGTGTGTGTGTGTGTGTGTGTGTGTGTGTGTGAGCGTGAGCCTGTTCACCCTCAGATGCCCCCCCCCCCGCCTGTTCCAGGAGAGGCCATGTCCTCGCCGGCCTTCCTGCCCCTGTGAAAGGGCTGCTTCCTTGCTCCCTCCCTGTCTCCTCCTCCCTCCGGCTCCCGCCCCCTGTGCTGTTTCTTTGGGGGGTGTGTGTCCAGAGCTGTGGAGTGAGGCAGTGTTTTTAGAAGGGATTTAGTGTTTCTTCTCCATTTAGAAAATGGATAAATGACTCTTGGCTACGCATCTCTGGGAGTGTTTCGGGAGGTGGTGAAAGCAGCGAGGTTGTCTCTCTCAGTTCCTGAGCAAGTGCCCCGCGATGTGTGAGGTGATCCGGGAGGCGTCGGGTGTGGTGAGATGCTGAGCCTGGTCTGCCCGTGGCACGTGGCAGGGGCGGCTGAAGCTGAGTGGACCTTCCACCCGCGCCCCCGCCACCCCCCGCGCCATCCAGACACCGACAGTGGCAACGGCCGGCGTTCACCGAACACCAGCTGTGGGCCAGGCCCGGGTCTAGGGTTTCTGTTTTGTCCCCATGAGTGAGAAAAGCTGCTGCATTGACCCCCATTTCACACCTGAAATCCTGAGGCTTCGAGGGGCCTCCAGGATCTGAGTTAAAGCTGGGGAGGTGCCTCCGGAGTCGGGACACTGACCTCGGCCCTGTGTCGCTGCTGCTTCCCTCGACGGTCGCAGGCGACCCACTTCTTCTCCACTGGGTCCCAGCTCGAGAGCAAGGGACAGTGTCTTGTGCATTTCAGTGTCCCTGGGACTTACCGAGGGCCTGGCCCAGGGAGGAAAGAGCTACAGGGAAAGGAGAATGTGGTCAAATGCAGCAGGGTAAGCCCTAGAACACCTGGGAAGGCAGCCTTTGGGCCTGTGTCCCCCGACCTACCCCTGGTTCAAGGTCAGGACTGACTCCTCCTTGAGGGAGTGTCTAGTTCTATGTGTGGAGAAACTTTTAAGGATGCAGCTAGAGCTACCACTTTGTGGAGTGCTTGCCAGGGGCTGCCTGGCTCCCAGGTTCGTTTCTCGGCTCAGATACAGCTCAGACCTCTGAGGTGAGGCGCCTTCCCAGTGTGCTGCACAGCCTTCCTCTGTGCTGCACAGTGGGCTTGGGAGTCCCCTCTGGACAGTTGGTCTCCACATTTCCTTTCTCTTACACTAAGCCAGTCTTGCCTGAGTATGTCATTGATCGATATTCAAAGAGGAAAAGGGATTTGTAGGTCAAGACAGCAAGTTCTGGAAGCCACGTCTCCAGGTTCTTGCAATGAGACCGGGCAGCAGCTGTCACCATCCTCTTGGATTTTCCTCCAGCGTCACTGCACTCCTGGTTCTGCAGGCTCTGGTCGAAATGGACCACACCACACACAGGAGCATTTCCAGCCCAATCTCCAGCGTGTCTTGGCAAGGCCCCTCAATGGCCACGTCAGCTGGGAGGCGGCTCAGGTCTTCATGGGCCGTCGACACGTCACTACTCTTGCCTTGAAGCTCTGTCACCGTCTGTCCAATCCCGACAACCTTTTCCCACGAGTTGTCTCCTTCATCCTTGTCTTGGTTCTGCTCTTAACTGAGTCCTGCCCAAGGCCAAAGCCCAGCCGTCTGCCATCACTCATCCCCGGACAGGGTCTCTCCCCAGAGAAGTTAGCAAGCTCCTTCCGGCGTGGTGGTGTCTTTTTGTTTTCTTTTGAAGACAAAACAATTCATTAAAAGATTAGTATCTGATCAGAGCAGTCACCTTTAGGGGGGATGGATTCTTACCTTCTCCACCCTTTGCTTAGCTCACTGCCACCCCCACCTCATAGAGGAAGCCACAGAAACTCAGAGGGTCAGCATTAGTAAGCAGGAGGTAGAAAGCAGCACTGAAGCCAGGTGGTTCAGACTGGAAATACATTCTCTGAGCTTCTAGAACCAAGAGCTATTTAAAAAATAAAAATGAAAACTGCTTTTTAGCTTAACACTTAAAGGTAATTGCACTGGGCATTTGCTTTACTTCCATTCAATCTGCTTTCCTGAGTATGCATGGCTAATTAAATAATTTTTTTCTTTGCTTTTTTATCACATGCCATTTTATTATGATTAGGTTTCCATGTCATTAAGCGCGCCTTAAACGCAATATTTTAAATGCATGTGTAATATTCCATCCTATGAACAGACCCTTATTTGAACACGTTATTATACTTGGATATTTAGGAGGTTTTGAAGTTTTTATTCTTAGATCCGTGGTTCGCAATGGGAGACATTGCCTGGCAGGGAGCATCTGGCAATGTCTAGGGGCAATTTTGATTGTCGTAGCTGGGTGTGGGTGGGTGTGTTCTCCCTTGGCCTCTAGTGGGCAGTCTAGGGGGTCCTGCTAAACTCTGTGCAATGCTCAGGACAGCCCCCCAGCAGAGAATTGTCTGACCCCAAATGTCACTGGTGCTTTGGCTGAACAACCCTATTCCTAGACATGGCGGGCCATGGTGTCCATTCAGCCAGACTTGTTTGACAGACAGAACTGCCGTGGTTTTCTTGTGATTGATTGCGAGAAGGAGAATGACCAAGTCAAAGATTGTAACCTCTTTAAAGGATCTTGAAACCTGGTATCGCATCGCTTTCCTGAAGTGCAGAAATATCCTTCCAAAGCCAGCCCCCTCTCTAGCAAGCCCGGAACATCAATGTATTCCAGCCCTTTATTAATTTGAAACCAGAAAGAATGCTGTCGTGTTGTTTTAATTTGCATTTTCTTTGATTATTAAGGAGTTGAGTACCTTTTCATATGCTTATTAGCTGTTTGTATTTTTCCAGTGAATTTTGAGTTCATGTCCTTAACCTATTTTCCTGCTGAAGTTGGAGGGGTTTTTAATTGATTGGCGGGAAAGTTTTCTCTTTCAAACTTTATTTTTTTATTTCAAAGGCAACTCAGAACATACCTTGTGGACTCATTATGCAGAACTTAATTAAATATCGTTTGGTAAGTGCTGTCTAGGAGGAGGATGAGGATATTGGTGAGCTTCTCCTCTGCAAGAGAGAGAGAGGTCATGGAAAGTTGAGACTACTCTTTGAAGATGAAACCATCTTCACCAGGGTGTAAACTAATGTCCTATTTAACTGAGGAGAAGGAGATGAAAGTGTCTGAAGTTTAGAGTGTGAATTGAAAACAGAGATCCAGGAAGTTCAAGAATGTTCTCAAACTGACAGAGCCCTAGTCTCAGGCTTCGGGAAAAACGTTGTGGTAATTGCTGAATAATTACTCAATTAACGTCACTCCGTTCAGGGCTCTGTCAGAGTGGGCTGGAAGCGAGGAAGATAAGCTGTGTCAATCTTCGCTTCAGAGGGATTCACAACAGCTCCGTTTTGAGAGCTACGAGGGGGCTTAGTTATCATCCAAGCCTGAGTAGCCAAAGCCCACATCTGAGTCCAGGGGAACCCCTGCACCATCGGTGGATACTGGGGAACCTGTTTCCTTCGAACAGTTAATGTGCGTGTGAAAAACTATCTGTCAAGAGTGTATCCATCCCACGAGTCCAGGGTTTTAGTGCTTAGGATGGGGGATAAAGTAGATAATACATTTAAAAAAATATCCAGAACAGCCTTTTGGGGGCTGCAGGAGTGTCTGGCACATCTTAGGTGCTCAACAAATGTTTGTGGAGTAAATTGGATATAAATAAAAATATTAAATAAGTAATGTGGGGGTGGTAGGTAGATGCTTCCCAGTGAAAAAGGAGAAGGTGGAAGGAAGATGAAGAGTTTGAGAAATAACATCCTTGACGTCAGACAGAAAATCTGAGCCTCTTAGAAGGGAAAATAAACAACAGCAACAATTAGCCCCAGGACGTAGGATAAGGCCCAGCCTCGGGTCCAGATCCCAGATTTTCCGTGTCAGAGACTAGTGCTCTTCTGGCCACCCAGTAATGGGGTTGCCAACTATTTGATCATGGGATTTTATCTTGTCACTGCAACAAGACAGATGTCCCTCTGTCTTGTTGCTTTGCAGGATGACAGGGTTGTCTTGCATTTTTGTGCGTGTGTGCATGTAAGAACTGGGGTGTAGGCAAGAGGTGTGGGGGGTGAGAGGATTCACCAGAGACAGATTGGGGAGCAGAACAGGCAGACTGACTGAAATACACTGCGGAGGGGAGCAGCGGGGAGACAGGAGAGGTCTGCTGTGCCATATGGGTAGCTCCCTCGCCAGGGATTGAACACAGGCCATCGTGGTGGGCCTTCACGGTGGTAGTGCTGAGCCTTAACCCCTAGGCCACCACGGAGGCCCAGGGATATCTTGCATTTCACCAGGAACTTGCTCCCTGGGGAGCAGGGAGAAGGGAGTCTTCATGGGATCCTGCTCTTCCTTCACTCCCACCTTCTCCAAGGGAGGGACTGCATGATCTCCCCATTTCACAGCCCGGAGAATCGTGGCAGAAACTGTTCACGTCTCGTGTCAGAGTCTGCACCCTCCATCGGCCCTTTGCTGAGCCCCCCTGGGGCGTACGCTCCATCTTTGATTCTTAAAGAATTCAGTTTGTACTGTTTTACTGTTTTTATTGCTGTTTAACTGACATATGGCACTATATTCATTTCAGGTGTAAGGGATTTCTTTTGTGTGTTTTTATATCTCCTCTAAAAGGAGACGGGTGGTTCAGGTGCTGAGAAGTTACTTTTGGGGTCCTCCGGAGGGAGCCTCCCAGCACAGTTGTCCACTGTGTGGATTCCGGAAGCAGACACAACTGGATTTGGACCTGGACTCTGAATTTTCCTAGTGACCTGACTTTAGGCATATTACCCTACATTTCTTTTTTTTTTTTTTTTTTTTTAAAGAAATCTTTTTTTTTTTTTTTTTTTAATAGAGGCATGTTTGTTTATTTATTTATTTGTTTGTTTGTTTTTGTTTATACATGCACTGGGTACAGTCAGAAGCGCGGGAGGGTGAGAGAATTCACCAGAGCCAGAGCGGGGAGCAGAACAGGCAGAAGGACCGAAGGACACTGCTGAGGGGAGCAGCGGGCGGCAGGAGAGGTCTGCGCGCCATGTGGGACCCTCCTCCGGTGGCTGGGGAGCAGCCGGGGATCGAACCGGCGCCGCAGAGGCTGCGGGCAGCTTCGCAACCCAGCGCTCAACCGCTGCGCCACCGGGGAGGCCCTACCCTACATTTCTGAGCCTTAGTTTCTTCGGACTGGTATATTGATACTGGGATTGGGCACAAGGATAAAATAAATGAACACAGAAAGCACCTCGTGCTCGGAAAAAGAGTCTGGTGTTCGCTCAACAACCACTGATCAAGTATCTGCTCTGTGCGCTGTGTCCTAAGCTGGTGACTTGGTGGTGGGGACAGTAGGTGCAACCTCTCCTCTAGGAGTTTTCATGGCAGCGGAGAAACTGGGATCAAGCTGATAATTAGCTATTTCCAGTTTCAAGTCCATCTAGACCGGCAGCCCCTCGCCTTTCTGAGGAGGAGTATTGGAGGCTGAGATCTGGAAGGAGTACAGGTGGGAAGGAGGAAGAGAAGGGCCTGCATCTGGAGGAGCGACTGGGAGACAGAAAAGAGGGTGGTGAGAGGCTCTGCAGGAAGGCCAGGAGGCTGCAGCATGAGTGAGGTAGGAGAGGGAAGGGATGAGGCTGATACGCTATGGGGGTGCATATACCCTGGATGAAATGTTCCAGGTCAGAGAGGCTGTCTGGGCACAGCTTCTGTAGGGCTTAGAGCTCAGGCTGTGGGATTTGGATTTTTCCCAAAGGCGTTGGGAAGCCTTGGAGAGTTGGCCATGAGCTGCGGGCCCCGTGAACAGAGCAGGCTGGAGGGCCACCGGGGCCGGGACCAGCTGGAAGGCAATGTGGACATCTGGTCTGGAGCTGCTGGTCACTTAACCAGAGTGGGAACAATAGTGATGGAGAGAAGGGGTGGCTCTGGCATGTATTTGGGGAGGCAGGGAGCACTGTATCCCCACTGAGCAAATAGTCACTTCCCCTCTGCTGCTGGAAGAATGTGTTTCCGCGTCCCGCTGACTTGGGCCTGGCCACATGCCGTGCTTTGGTGAATGGAACATGGGCACAGCCGCGGCGTCCAGTCTGGGCAGGGGCTTTAAGAGACCTGGGTCCCCAGCATTTTTGTGATCCTGTGTTTGCCAAGAGACTGGCACACCCCAGATTGGGGGTCATGGTGATGGTGCCCCGCCTCCCTGGTTCTGAGAGGAAGCGCTCTTGGCTAGACCTGCCTTGACCTGCATGGTGAGGATAAGCCAGCAGGCCGGGACAGTGCAGTGGCTTGCGGGGGCTTGCAAGCACTGCCACTTCACGGCGGTTGGCTATTGCAGCAAAGATTGAGCTTGAAAGAGATAGAACTGGTGTGAGCAGTGGACAGTGGCCTGAGATATGAGGTCACAGGTGAGGAAAATGGAGGTGTTGAGGACATGCACCTCTCTCACAGAGGCAGCTGGATGGATGTGGGGGGTTGGGAGGGTTCACTTTTGCTCTGCTTAACTTGAGCTATGCTTGAGATGCCCAAAGTAGACACCAGGTCAACAGATGGACGTGTGTCTTGGGTTCACCAGAGATGGGGTGAAGACGTGCTTCTCCACTGCCGCTGGCATGTAAACAAAATTCAGTCATTGGCATGGGTGAGGTCCTTGGGGCCTGCATTTCTTCAGTTCTGCTTGTGGAATCCCCTGAGGATGCTTGTAGAGAAAGCACATGCCTTTGCTCCTAACTCCTTCAGATGACATCAGGTGGGACAAGGGGTTTGAGTTTTGAAGACTCTCTCTAGGTGATTCTATGGTAGGAGGCTTGTGGACCGCACTCAAGGGCGGTGGCTCAAATCCAAAGGAGGGCATCTTTTGAATGTCCACCTGGCATTCAGCCCAACAGAGACCGGTGTATTCGGTATCTGGTTTCTTCCTGCTCTCTACTGCGCCTCCCCTTGGCTTCCTCTTTCTCACCATTAGAGTTCTTAAGCCTTAGAGGATTTCTCAAAGTGATCGTATGGAAGAAGGGCTCGAAGACAAATAAGATGTTTGCATTTATCTCTATTTATTTATTTATAAAGAAGTCTGCCTTTAGATGATCTAATAAGCATTTTAATCAGGCGGTTTTATCTTGTTTGTTTATTTAAAGGGTGCCTTTGCTGCATTGCTTGAGGTTAGATGTGTGAACCACAGTCTTACAATTCCAGCTTCATGATGGGGGGGAGGCGTCCCAGTGCAGTGTTGGCCAAGGGAGGTCAGAGAGCAGTACCCACAGCTCTCACTGCCCCTCTTGAGTTGTGGTTTGTGCTCATGGCTATTGCATAATTCCTTGGAAATTGCTGGAAAGTGGAAGTGAGCCTCTTGATGCCCAGAAGGCAGACAGAGAGCTCTGGTTCCTGGGTAGATCCAGGACACAAAGGGATGATGTATGTTTCCCTCTTTGGGTTTGTTGCCAAGAACTCAAATGCTTTTTGATTAAAGTTTTAAACCAAAGTTGCAGATTGATGACCTGAAAGGTGGATGATGTTTGTAGATATGTTTGATTTGGGCTATTCACTGTTTTTAAAAATTAATTAAATTCCTAGCATTTAAAAACTGGGAGATTTCATATAAAATCCAGATTTTTGGCCGCTCTTGAAAAAATTCAAATCTGGCAGTGCTGAGTCTGTTTTCCCACATAGCAACAATCAGTTGGAGGTGAGTAGCAGCTGTCCCCTTTAAACAGGGCTGTGTTTACCAGTGTGCCACCAGCCCCATCACGCCCTCCTGAACTGGATGCTCTGGCTAAGTGCTACTTGACTTTTCTCATCTTTCTCCAGGTCTACTTGACTTATTTGAGTGACCAGTCTAGCCCCCAGGGTGGTGGTGCTGCAGACTCCAAGGGGTGCCATTCACTTCACAGTCCAGGTTGTGCAGTGCTCAGTTGTGCAACTGAACCCAACAACCCCCTTGGATCAGTGTTTTTCAATGTGGGATCCATGAGCACTAAGGATCTTTAGATATGTTTCAGGGGCTCTGATGGGTGCAAGGGAAGGCCCTGAGGATGGGGCCTTCCAGGGAACTTTGATTGTTTATCTCCACTCAAACAGATGAGCTTCCTTTTGGTTTATTATTTTGCAATGCTGAATAATATTTTGATTTTGAAAAAAATGTTTTGTGGCTAAGAAAATTTGTAAAAGATGATTGCCAAAATTAGCTTTATATAAGGCACCCTGTGCTCAGTCCTCTGGGGATGAAACCACTCAGCATGCAAGTAATTGGCTTCTGCAGCCCCCCAACTGCCAAATCCTTAGCCTTGAATTTGTTTTAATCAGTAATTTGCATGCAGTGAGCTGCATATAGCTTAACTGAACAATTCAATGAGTTTTGACAGTTGTGTATACCCAGATAACCAAATCCCCTATCAAGATGAAGAACCTTTCCATCATCCCAGAAATTCCCTTATGCCCCTTCTCAGTCACCCCCACCCTACCCCCTAGAGGAAAGTGCTGTTTTGATTTTTTTCACCCTAGAGTAGTTCTGTGTGCGCCTGATATGGTCCTTTGCGTTTGCTTTTCCTTCTCTCTAGTTGGTCAGTCCCAAGGCCCATTGAAGGGTCAGAGGCTTTTTTGCTACTTTCTGGGTTTCCTCCCTGCTCTTGGGGGCCCCCTAGGACTTTGGGTTTTCTGAGTCTTGACTTCATAAAGGATCTCCTCCGGAATGTTTAAAATCCTAATGCCCCAAACTACTCTATGGTAGGAAAAGGCCCATCTGAACAGGGGTTGATGCTGGGCAGTGGAGTTAGGTGTGGATCTGCTGACACATAGCATAAGGAATTTTCTGTGTGATGACAATGCTTTTTATCTTGAAAGAGATTGAGTTTGCATGGGCCAATGGGATGCCCCCTGCACGCGAGGGCAGACTTCAGATGTGTGTGTCACCTTCTAAATAAATTTGTCTCAAAGGAAAAAAATACTGATAAAAAGATACTGGACTTGAATGACATGCCAGGCCGGCTGAAGTATTTATGGGGAAAGAGACTGATATCTATGATCTACTGTGAAATTCATAAAAATGTAGGGTGACTCGATGGGTGGGCAAACAGGTGCAAAAGCAAGAATAGTAAGATGTTCATTGAAGATGTCCATGTTAAATGTAATGGAATGATGGGTATAGGAGTGTAAAAATCTTTCAACTCTTCCTTGCTCTTGAAAAAATTCACAATAAAACTTTTGGGGACCTTTTTTTGCTTAAGCCCTTCTCCAAACAAATGAGTTTGGTTGTCTAAGTTGGGGTGGGGCCATCAAAACTTTACACAGGTCCCATAAGAGTCACAGCATCTGTGCTTTATAAAGTGCCTGCTAAGTGCCAGAACCTTGGAGAACAAGATCTCATCTCAGCCTTGCATCAGCTCGGGGTGATCACAGGGGTGTCACGTGTTAGTGGGGCCATGGTTACTCACTTGCTCGCAGAGCCAATGGTTTGGGAACACCATGGTCTTTATCCCTCAACTGTGGCCTTGATTAGTCCCCCAAACATGTGCCTGGTATCAAAATAAGACAGCATAGTTCCACAGCTGCTCCTGTAGTCATCCTGAGACTTAGTCCTGATTGTCCTCACTGAGCAAACTCAGAAGCTCAGGCAGGTAAATCCCTTAGCCATTCACTTGGTTGATGAAAACCTATGTCCAGGCACTGTGCTAGGAACTGGTGATGGTGTGAGAGGCAGGACATTGGCATGTGTGGACATTACTTGCTGCCAGGAAGGGAGGCTGCAAAGGGCCTTCTCCACTGTTTAATGACTGTCTCGATAGATGGTGTGGAGACCGAATCGGGGTGTGCTGGGCGTGTATCACGGAGGGACACTAGACTGAGCCTGGGGTGGTGACACTGTCGAAGAAAGGGTCCCCAAGAGAATAACATTGAGCTGAATTTGAAGCCAACCGTGGTGTTGGCAACAGAGCCCATTCCAGCTGGAGGGAACAGCAGGTGACCCTGGGAAAGTCTTCAGGAGCAAGAAAGTCACGTGGTTGAGGCAGAGGGGATGCTGGGGAGGGGGCTGGGGCAAGATGATGTCAGAGCCGTAGGACACGACCGTGTCATCCGGGGTCTTGCACACCGTGAGTGTGAACTGGAACTTCAGCCTGAGTCACTGCGAAACCAGGGAAAGGCTTCACACATGGGAAGAACATGACCTATTTTGCTTCCATTACATAAGTTAAAAAATGGTCAAATCCAGATTTAGACCCGCTCTGTCTGCCCGCCAGCCTTTGTTCTACTCCCTTACTCTGTCTCCCGAAGCTTCATGGGATTCTGAAGTTTTCAAAAGCTGCTGTACTTCCAAGAACTAGTTTGCTTGGCCATGTGCGAAACCCCAGCCTGCTCGGATGGCAAGAAAAACTCACTCCATGAAGAGAGAGGCGTAAAGTGATCTGCAGACGTTCTAACAACAAATAACCAAGCCGCAGCACCCTCACACTCGGGGTGGCGGGACAGGTCAGTGCACACTGGGTGAGCCACAAGCCTGCCACTGTCCTTCATGGCAGGGGTGTCCCGCAGGACTATACGCAGGAGTGAAGCAGGGAGCGGAGGTGCGTGGGGATGATGTCTGTTCTGGGCTCTGCTTTCTCAATGTCCAGGAAGAGGGCTGTATGCGTGTGTCGCCCTTAAACCCACCTCCAGGGGTCCTAGGAAAAAGCCTACTTTTGACACATCTGGAAGGGTCTCTAGTGAGCAACTAGGCCATTGTTAAAAGATCCAGAGAAGGGACGTTATGCAGTCCAGGCTGAAGCAGTTGAGGAATAGACTCCAGGTGACTTGATGGCCAAGTCTGAGTCTTAAATATCTCCTTAGGGAGGACCCAGGCGAGGTCAGAGATGAGGCCGGGGGCTGGCTGGGGCAGTTCATGCTGTTTTTTGGGGGTTTAGGTAAAGATGGTGATTTTCTTCTAGGTGCCCAGGGAAGGCCAGGCTTTAAACAGAGGGAATGACTTGCCCACATTGACATCTTATGAAGAGCTCTCTGGATGCTCAGTCCAGAGTGGATGGGCACAGTCACCCGGTGGCAAAGGTTGGTGATGGAGGCTGGCGAGGCATGAGGGAGAAGTCGAGTGCCCATACCTGGTGCTGGTCTAGTTATGAGGGTGGGAGAAGGAGGTGTCTGGAACACCTCCTGGGTTTCCTGGGTGGGAAATTCAAGTGATGGGTTTGTGGAGTTGGTTAGAGTGAGAAGGACTCACCTGCTCTGTGTGAGCCACTATTAAGTTGGGGTGCTTGGGAGATACCAATTAGAGGTACCAAGTGAGTTGTTAGATACCTAAGTCGAGTTGAGAAGAGAGCTCAGTACTGAAGATTTAAGTTTGGGACTTTGGGGTCATTATGGACAGATGAGATCGGCTGCTAAGGGAGTGTAGAAGAAGATGCAGGTGTAAATGGACCACATTTATGAAGCACCTACTGTATGCCAGGTCATCTTGCACCGTGGGAGTGGAGTGTGGGTGGATACCCATTTTACCCATGGGGAAAGCGTGCCTCCAAGATGTTGTCACTTGCCCATTCCCAAGGGCACCCAGATGGTAAATGGAGGCAGAGGTGGAATTTAAATCCAGTTCTTTCCTTCTGCTTCTTGAAAGAAACCTCCTCCTGCTCAGCTGATCCCAGGAGGGCCCTGGGGTTGAGTCCCACTGGACAAACCGGGATCTCATTTCAGCTTCCATCACTCAGGCCAGTGGGGTCTTTGATGGGGTGCTCAGCCCTGGGACATGACCTCTCCTGAAACTGGACGGTGCTAGTGTCACTGACCATGTGGTTAGAGAGTGGGGGAGGGGAGGCACTGTTACCAGAAGAGGGGGACAAAGAGCAGGTGCCCACTGCAAACCCACACTATCCCTTGGGCACCCGCATCCCTGGGATGGCTGCCACGTGGTGGTTCTGGAGTGACCCTGACTTGTGATGTGGAAGGTCTGAGGCAGTGGGAGGCTCTTATTTCAGAGTGGAGCGCAGAAGGTTGGAGTCCTTTTCCATCGCAAAGTCACCCACAAAGGCATATGTCTGCCTGCAGCTCAGGCTCAGACGGGCAGTGAAGCCACACACACACACACTCACACACACACATACACACACACACACACACACTCTGAGAGACTGATTTCAGACGAGCTTTTATTAGCTACCATATCATCTGTGCAAAGAAGAGACTCACATTTGAACATTTGCATCATTTGGAGGAAAGAAAAATAAGCCTGCCAGACTCTCTCCTCCCCCACCGGAAGGGGCAGGTGGCCTCCGCAACCCGAGTGGGCGTGTTTGTGGGCGTCTGTCCCTGGCCTGTTCTCTAACCTGGAACAGGAGAAGACAAAGCATCAGCCACTGCAGTGAGGGAGAGTCTAGGGGCGGGGGAGAGGAGGGCCCCCCCACATTTCCTTGGAGCTTTTGGTCCCTGGCACTTGGTCAGTATTTATTGAGCACGTTCTCTGTCTCTCCAGCCTGTGACTGAGGGCAAAGAGGATGCCAGCGAGGCGTGACTCAGGGCTCTTCCTCAAGGACTTTGCAAGTCACTTGGGGATTTCATTCATTCATTCATTCATTCATTCATTCATTCATTCATCAGACATTTTTATCATCGTGTTCGTTGTGTTTGTTGCCAGTATCTTGTAGCTGCGGTAGATGCTTCGTCAACATTTGTTGACTGCCTAGTAAGGGAAGACGTGAGATGAGCTGTATGGCCTTGTGATGGAAGGGCGGGGAGCCCGCCTTTGGGAACTGACAGCCCACAAGGGAGACACAGGTGTCTGCTGCCAGGTGGGGCTCCTCCTCCAGCCTCCTGGTTCTACTGCATGTTTGATGCCATGTCCACTCTCTGGTCCTCGGAACTCACCTCTCCCTCGGTTTCACGTGTTGTCCCTCCTCTGCTTCCCATCCACCGCTCACACGGTCCAGCTCTGGCTCCTCGGGTGCTGCCTGGCCCTGACTGTGGTGTCCTCAGCTCTCTCATCCCCTCCCATACCTTCTGCACACCTGCTGTCCCGGGGCCATAGCAATGCTGAGGACCCCCCATCTCTTCCTCAATCAACAGATGTTTACGGGGTGCTCTTCCTGTGCTAGTCTGTTCTAGAGGCCAGAGATGGTGCAATGAAAACACAGACCAGGTCCCACTCTCCACCCTCTTCCCTGAACTCCAGACTCCTGTAGCCGCATGGACACTTGACATTCTGTGACACATCCCACAGGACAGTCTCCACCTCTCCTGCCAGACAGGCCCTCCTCCTGTTTTATGGGTCAGCAGATGGCTCTACCCACCACCTCGTTCCCCGACTCAGAGCCTGGCACTCCCCCTGGACCCTGCCCGCTCCCCACACTCCCATCTCCTTCTCAGCTCCTGCACCGGCCTCCTCCACCCTCCAGCACGAGCGCTTTTTATCTCTTGCCTGTATCTATGGCTGCGGCCACCATATTGGTTTTCCTGCCTTTCTTCTTGCCGCCTCCCAACTTCGCTCCTCTCTGTAGTTCGAGGGATTTCAGATCCCAATATATTATTTCTCCATGGCTCAAAAAAGCTGAGGCCCTTCCACTGCCCTGGCAGGGCAACCCCAGCTTTTAAACACGGCCTGTAGAGTTCATTGCGACTGGCGCCTCCATCCCTGCCCCTCCTCAGGGCTCACGGGGCCATGGAGATCTGCTCACAGTCCCAAGGGCAGCAGTCTGCATCCCTGCCCTTGCCTGTCTCGTCTCTGCAGCTCTTCCTTACACCCCCTGCACAGACCTGGCTCTCCCTCCCTTAAGCCCCTCTTGTGTCCTATAATCCACTTCTGCCAGGCAATTCTTGCTGCCCGAGCTTGTTTTAAATCCCACGATGGGAGAGCAGTGTCTTAGTGTTCTCTGCGCCAGGCACCTGTTGGTGCCCTGCCACCCCCCCCCCCCCCGCTTCCCAGACAAGCTGCGGGTGGCCCACTTGCAAGCCCCAGGGACTCTCGGAGGGTGTCCTCTGGCTAAGGGAACACGCCTGAGGTGTGACTGGGGCAGGATGGCAGTGCCAGGAAGCACTGCTGGGTAATAAGACATGTATTTAAAATAAGGACGGGCGTTGAAGGATTAAGAGCTGAGCTCTGTCAGTCCATGGCTGCAAAAACTCCGCGATGCTTTTTATCTCTCCCTGAAGTGCCCCGTGGATGTGTTCGGGCTGTGTCAGTGAGAACCTGCTTCTTAATTTACCTTCCCCGCACTCCTGTCTCTCCTCCCCTACTGCAACTTCTTGGAACTATCTCCCCAAAATACCATTGCACCCAAACTTTTTCAGTTCCAAAGCCTTTGTAAGTCAGAGGAGAAGGACCCCAGACTGAGGAGCAACAAAAACGGACACTTAGTGGGTAGTGACTCCTGTCTAAGTTCTGTACTATGAGTGTGTTTGTGTGTGTGTGTGTGTTTTTCTCGTTTAAGCATCTCCATCACTCATGGTGGGGCTATTGTATCCCGCTTTACAAGTGGGGAAGTAAACTGGGTCACCGAAAGGTCAAGCCCAAGGCTTCCAGGCTGTAGGTGGAGGAGCTGGGTGTCGGCTCCAGACTGTCTGGTTTCTAGCCGAATTCTAAACCTCCTGCCTTGTAGGGTTGAGGAGATTCGATCTGAGTCTTGAAGGGCTGGGAGGCATTGGGAAGGGCATTCCCGGGTTTGGGTCATCAGGAGCCTTGCTCAGTGCCCTCTGCCTGGGGTTCTTTTTTTGCAGGCGGATCTGCATTCTGCAACGATTGCATGTCCCCCTTCATTCTTCTGTGTCCAACTGTTTATTTCCAGGGCCGGGGCAGTACAAAGGCCAAAAGACCAAAAGCTGGAATCAGAAACCTTTGAGCAATGTGGTTGCAGCTGCTGCAGCAGCAAATTCCTTTCTGTCCCTGTACTTATTTGTAGTCACAGTTTTCCAGCGTCTCCAAAGCACATGGGAACTTGGCTTCAAAACCGCAGGACCCCACAGCTTCGTAACTAAGGGTACAAACCAGATGCTGTGAGGGCCAGGCAGCCAAGGTGAATGGTGGGGTACCCTGATGTCAGATGGAAAGTGGTAGTGCCTGTATCTTGCCTGGAGGAGGCAGGCAACATCCAGCTGTACCTCATCATTGCCTGGTGAGATTGCAGGTTCAGTGCGGCCAGTTTCCCTTTTATAAAAGGAGATGCCAGAGACCCAATTTTTAGAAGGGGAAACACCTTGCATTTTAAACACTGGCTATAAATTAATTTTGAAACACGTTGTAGGCTGACATTAAAGGTCAACCATGTGTTAGTGGGACAGACTGGGTTTCCAACCCCCTGTGTGAAGACCCCAGACCATAGAAAATAGAATATTAAACTTAGCACAAGAGAAACCATTTCCAATAAATAATGAGAAGCAAGGGGAATCTTAGCTTCAACATCACCAGCGTTCTCAATGCTTAGATTTAAAACTCTCTCCTGGATACTGGCTACATTGTCATTAGGGTAACAGAGAGTTTTAGCTGAGATCTCATATAACCAGAAAATCAATTCCATTAGTATTATGGCTTCCCCCACCTACCCCAGTTTGAATCTTTAGTCTTTAACCTCTAGAATCTCAGAACCAACCATTTTGGAATCGTGGTGCTGATGAGGGCTGGCGGCCCCAGCTTCCTCTGGAAGGACAGCACCGGAGCAGGGCCTGAGTGCTGGGGGCCAGCTGGCCAGCAGGTGTCTGCCTGAGGTGTTCAGAGCCTGCGAAGGAGGCGGACTTTCTCTCTGCCTGAAGCACGTGGTCATATATCAAGTATTTGGCTTTTAAGAATCACTCGTTGAATAAGAATACTTGCCTTGCCTCTCCTGGAATGAATCCCCCCTCTAAATATTCGTTGTTCATTTCTTACAAAAATATTTTCTTGAGTATCTATTATGGGCATCCGTGAATAGCGCCTGCTGTAAAACCACTTATGTTCCCGTGCAGGTGGGCAGACAGAAGACACAAAAAACCAATTTTTTTTTTAAAGATTCACCCATTTGTGCATACAAGAACTGGGGTACAGGCCAGAGGCACGGGAGGGTGAGAAGATTCACCAGAGACAGAGTGGGGAGCAGAACAGGCAGACTGACTGAAATACACTGCTGAGGGGAGCAGCGGGTGAGACAGGAGAGGTCTGCTGCACCGTGTGGGTATCCCCCTGGTCAGGGATTGAACTCATGCTGCAGTGGCTGTGGACAGCTTCATAGGTTGTGTCTTAACCCCTTGCGCCACCAGGGAGGCCCCAAAAGACAATTTTTGACAGTGACTGTTTCTAAGGAGAAAAGAAGCAGAATAATGTTGCAGAAAGTAATGTGGCGAGGTGAAAAGAAGGGGCTGCCTTAGACAGGTGTTTGGAGAGCCCTCCTTGGGGAGCAGACCCAAAGGGTGAGGAGGAGCTAGCCAGGGGAATACTTGGGGTTACGAGCATTCTAGGCAGGAGATCAGCAGATGCAAAGGCCCTGGGGTCAGGACAGTTATAGGAAGGACCCTGTGTGGCTGTAGCTCAGTGAGCAGGAGGGAGAATGGGGGTAGAGGAGCCAGATTGTTTGGCAGGAATGCACCCACTTTTTATTGCAAACAAATAACAAGAAACTTTTGGCACACCCGTGTTTAACCCCACAGCCCACGACACATCACATATAAGTGCTTGCTAGGTGTCTTTGGATGCAGAAACCAGGTCTCCGACTATATGACTGGGCTTAGCAGTGCCCAGGGGCCACAGTCATCTCTATTTAGGCTTTAGCAAGAATCCGCTGTACTTAAGCCGCCGCCTGCCACTGCTGTCTCATGACATCCCCGCCTCCCTGGTCCGGCAGTGCTGGGGCCCTGTGTCTCCGTCAGCCATGGGCAGACGGGGAGGGGAGCGAACTTTCAGGAGGGTGTGTGAGAGCTGTCACAGCCTCTGTGCTTGCTATCTCCATGGTACCCAGGCAGGGGGACAATCTAATTAGGCTATTTTCGGCATCCCAGAGGGAGGGGGAGTGGAAGGCGGACAGGGAGAAGGGGACCTGCCTTGCCTGCTGCTGTCTCCCCCTCTCTCACTCTCTGAAGTCATTATTGATTAAGCAGCCGGGGCCAAGGAGGCAGGACCTTTCCACGCTCCATGCTGAGATCAGAGGAGGCTTTCAGGCCACGCAGTGAGCCTTGCCGATGGCTTCAGGGACCCTAGGGCTGGCCGACTTCCCAGAGCCCGGTGCTAATGAGCTCCGGAGCCTACGGCTTTGACCAGAAACACGTCCCCTGCAGGCTGTGTCCTCCGCCGGGGCTGGCTGCCCCCGCGCTGGGAGGACCGGCGCAGGAGCCTGGGGCTGGAACCTGGGTTGGCCTTCAAGGCTTCTGCTTGTGATAGTCAGTGCCTGGGAAGGAGGCTGACTTTCCTCTGCTTGGAAAAATGTGGTCAGCGGCTTCTGGAAGGAATGCAGGGGTGTGGATTCACCGGAAACCCACACCACTCTAAGTTCAGAATGGCCAGGGGTCACATCCGGTTTGCTTGTCCAGTGTCCCAGCTTCTAGCCCTTATAGGAACTAAATATTTAATTACCAAATACCTGTGACAAACCTATGAGAAGGCTGGTTTTAAAGCACAGGGACTACTGTTCGCATCTCCCCATCTGCATCTGCTACAACTGGATGTTCAAATGGTCAAATCCTGTTGGAAAATAATTGTAAACCTTTAAAGTCCTAACCAACTGTGGGGGTTGTGCCAGGTGTACCCCATGCATCTTCTCTACTTGGGCAAACTATGAAGCAGGTATTTTTATCATCCCTGGTTCACAGAGAAGGAAACTGAGGCACAGAGCAATTATAGAAACGTGCCCAGGAATCTCCCAGAAGTTCTTGCAAATACACACAGCTCATGTCTACTCAAGAGGCACCCAAGAGTGGAGGCAGAGGAGGTCTGCATGTTCAGACTCACCGGGTTTGAATTTGGGGACACCTGTCCTCAGATGTGTTAATAGCTGGTGTCAGATTTGGGTTAAAATCCAGGTTTGCCTAACTCCAGAGCTGCCCTCTCAAGACAACAAATTTAAATGAGAATTGTGGCTTCATGATCTTTAATAGGGTAAGATGAGTTGTGCATCTCAAGGAAGGAGCACTTCCTGAAATCATTTGACCTTCTCTCTTTTTATTTTCTGGGCACACTTGTTAACATCTTCTGACAGCAGTTTGGGAATGGCTGCTAAGAGGTAATTACACAGAGCAAGTGATAATGTCCTTAATTAATCCAATTCGCTCTCTTTCATTTGTGCTTGTTTCCTTATACTGGCACGAGCTCCAACAGAAGGGCTCTAACAGTCACGTCCCTGGTTATCCCTTCTGATTCCAGGCAGAGCACGAACACCAACAGCATTGAGTTCAAAGAGATTCGCATCTTGGGTGACCACTTTGCACGAGATGTGAGTGTCTTTTACAGAAGAGCTGGCCTGAAATCTGAGCCAGAGTTAATGGTGTGACTTTTGAACTAGACTCAAGGCCGTTAGACATGTGCGTGCACGCACACATGCACACACACACACACACACTTATTCTGGTGAAGCAGGTCTTGCCACGGGTTTCACCTTTTGGCTTAAGATACTATGAATGCACAGGACTTCAAATACACCCCACTGATACTTTCCTTTGCTGTTTTCTTTTCACCCACTATTTACTTGCTTGGTGGGTGACAATTACTCCATGGAGAGGGCTTCCCCTCTATACCCGCTACTTCTCCCTTCTGTGTCTACTGCAGGGCTGGACACAGAGGCACCCACACACGCGTGGTGGATGCCCTCCACCCATGAGCATTGCTGTTATTGGGGACCATGAAAATGACCACTTGTTGACTGTCTGTGAGATATTGACCTGGGGCTTCCCACTCTATAGCTAGGAGTTTGGTCTGTGGGCCACTTTCAGCTGGCTGCCTGTTTTCCTTATAGTGCTGTTGTGGCAGAGTCAAGCACATCCATGTGGCTGTCTCTGTGCAATAGCAGAGTCGAAGGAGCCTCTGTGAGCCTGCAAGCCTAAAATATCTACTAATATCTACTAGGTATAGTGTATCTACTATCCCTGCAGACCCGCAATATCTACTATCTGGCTCCTTACAAAGTTTGCTGACTCCTGTTGTACACAAGTACAACCTCTTATTTATTTTTATTTATTTATATTTTTATTATTGCGGCAACGTCGGTTTATAGCACTGGATATGATTCAGGGGAATAGGTTCACACCTCCTCAGATGAACATCACCACACGACACCCACCACCAGAGCACCCACATCCCTTTATTGTATGCCATTAGGCCCCATCTCCCGCCACATTGTTCCCCCCACACTAGTAGTTTTAATTCTGCAGTCATATTTCCAATGGCAAAGAAACTGAAAGCAAAAATAGGACTATATCAAATGAAAAGCTTTTGTACCTCAGAAGAAACTATCATCATCTCTTAATTCTCATGACAACCTTGAAAGGCAGTGTTCCCATTTCAGAGAGAAGAAGGTCAAGATCAAGTTTCAAGGAGGTTAACTAATCTGCCCAACTGGTAAGTGGTAGATCTGTTAGGGGGAAAAGGCTGTCCTAAAGCTAATTCCATACAGGCTTTGTGGACTCCACCCCCACCCCAGGCCAAAGCCAAAGACACTGGGAACTCCAAATCCCATCACCACCCAAGGGAAGGTGGCTGGGACCTGAGGGTGGGGTTTAGCAGCCAGGTTGGTATAAAGCCAGACATGTGGGCTTTGGGGGATCCCCATTTTGGCTCCCCGCCAGCTCGCAGCGTCTGGCCAGCGCTGAGAGTGACTTTGGGTTTCCAGGTCGGCGGATCGGGTAGGATGCATTAAAGACTTTATTTCCCTGTTTTCTCCCTGAGTTGTACATTTTCCTTATTTCCCTTTCCCTTGTAAATAAACCTTTTATTAACCTTTTGTGTGTGCCTGTAGTGGAGTATTAATAAGTCCCTTTTTAAGCGCGCGGGTGAAGACCCACAGCCAGGCAACCCGTTTTATATCGAGGCTGCTCCGCAACAGATCCAGGGTGTGAACCCAGGCCTGCTTCTTCAGAGCCAACACTCTGGACTTTGTTCTATACTCCCAATCTTCAGTAAAACACAAAATTGAGAATGGACTAAATTTTTCCCTTTTATTTTTGAATACTGTCTTCTGAGCCTCTGGGGTTGATTCTGTGGGGGGCTGTGAGGGCATAGCTGGCCTCCCAAGAAGGCAGGCTGGATGCCTGGGTAGTTTGTAGCTGGAGGAAACCGTTACTCTGCACAGATACACAGATTCCCTCCGGGAGATCTAAGGTATCTGGAGCAGCTGATTCATCCACACCTTTGAAGTCTGGTGTCAATTTCACAAAGACAAATTAATTTATTTAGCTTCTCAGCTGCTGATGGCTTCCACACTCCTGGTGCCTTCCGCTGAAAAACTTTCCAAGTTTTCCTCCACTGTAAGATTCCTGGAGCTGTCTAAATCTTTGGCGATTTATCTACTCAGGGGTAATTCCAAGAGTTTGGTTTTGTAATGGGTAGAGGTGAGGGCTGAGACGTTCTGGTCTCTGGAAAGAAGACTTAAATGAGTCAGTCTCCCAATGCATGGTTGAATTTTAACTACTTAGGCAAACCCTACAAGGCTAATAGCTAAACCCAGAGTTGGCACATTTCATTTCATTTCTATTGATTGGCCCTAGGGCTGTATTTTTATTGAAATATTACAAAAGCATGATATTTGTTAAAGGAATGGGTTTTGAGCAGAAGCATTTAGTGACACAAGACCACAGGAAAACAAGGGATATGTTGTCTTGGTATTCTTTTTTAAAAAGATTTATTTATTTATCTATCTATCTATCTATCTATCTATCTATCTATCTATCTATCTATTTATTTATTTATACAAGAACCAGGATATAGGCCAGATGCGTGGGAGGGTAAGAGGATTCACCAGAGACAGAGCAGGGAACAGAACAGGCAGACTGATGAAATACACTGTTGAGGGGAGTAGCGGTCGAGACAGGAGAGGTCTGCCGAGGTCTGCCACACCATGTGGGCCGGCAGGGATCGAACTGGCTCTGCAGAGGCTGCGGACAGCTTCACAGCGCGGTGCTCAACCACCTACGCCACTAGGGGAGGCCCTGTCTTGGTATTCTTTAGGGTACTTTCAGCTACATTGTTAAAACACTGCCCTGGAGAAAGGTCACTTTGACCTTGTGAGCATTCCATGGTGCTAGGGATTTCAAAGTTCACACTGAGGGGAAAAGTAGGAGTTTGGGGACTTGTTTGTGTTGCTGGAGTTCCCTGACCCATGGGACCCTTTGCTCTTCTGAAAGGTGGGACCTGGGATTCTGTGCAGGGTACTTTCTATACATCATCTAAATGGATCTACATATACAGTCTTCCATGTTGAAATTATTACACCTATTTGGTACTAAAAAGGAAACTGAAACCCAAAATTGTTAAGCAAATGGCTGAAAATCTCACAGCTACTGAGTGAGAATTCCCACTTCGATCTGTTACTGAGAATCCCTGTTCTTTGAAAGTAACAATATCATGATCATTATCACCATCATCAACAACAGCAGTGATGGTGGATGATACTGGCTGCCAACTATGTCCAAGGAACTGAGGTGGGAACTTTACACAAAATATCTCATTTAATTGTGTCATAGTATTATGAAGTAGGTTATATGTTATCTCCAATGCAGATCAGAATAACGAGGTCCAGGGCAGTTAAGTCACTGGTTCTAGGCTCCCCAGCTTACAAGTACTAGGGGAGAGGGTTGAATAAATCCTGTGTGATGCAGTTGCAGGGCGTGAACTTTGCTAGCTTCTACCTCCCTCACATTGTCACTATTCATGCTTTAATCCAGAATGACTTTGCCTTTGGGGACCCTTCAATGAATTCCCATCTAACAGAGGATCAACCAGGACTTAAGGAAAGCCCTTCTCAAAGAGGATTCTTGATTGCTTAAAGGAGAACAGGCTGAACTTGACCTTCTTCCTTATCCAGCTAAGCCTGTTCACGCTTCCTCAAATCCTATGTTGCTTCCTGCTGAGGAGCTACTCAGGACCCCAACCCTGGGCTTTGCAGAGGCAGTTGGTGCTGGACTCCTACCTAGGCCAGCCTTTGCTCCCCACCCTGTACACCTGTTTGGAAACATTCCCCATCAGTAAACTTCCATCGTGGGGAGGGATTATAAGCTGCTGGCCTGACTTCCCCAAATCTGGCAAGAGGAATCTGGCATCCAAATTGGATTTAGACTCAAGTCAGTTGGACCTATTTCCTAGGAAGCCCCTGATATTGATCAATTATGACCAGTTTCTTGACACTTCCTGTTCCCTTCTGGGTCTTTGCCCTTGTTCTTGTCTCCTGTCCTCACTTTGCCTATCTACCTCTTGGGGTTGTGTAGGATTCAGTGAAGCACCCAAGAGAAGAGGAGAGGTTTCCCTGGAGATCAAGGATGTTTGTAGCATAGTGAAGAGGCTCAAGCAGGTCATGTGAGACCTCTATCAGTCACTGCTGGGGCACTGCAGTTAGTAATATTTCCAAAATATAGATGCATAAAGTCTGTTATTGATTCCCAGTCACCTATCAGCTTTGGTTATACAATTCTCATTGCCTAAATTCACCTGCTGAGTTCGTAAAAATGCAGGCCCCCAGCCCCCTACTCTCAGGTGCCTGTTCAGTAGATGTGTGAGCTGTCTGTATTTGTGACAACTTCTGGGATATTCTGATGCCCTTGGTCCAAGAAATGAACTTTGGAAAGCTTTGACCTACAGGGCAAATTCCAAACTGAGTATGTGTCTGAGTCTGCTCAGGCCTACAGAACCCAGTGTCACGGGTTGGGTGGCTTAAACAACAGACATCTATTTTCTCCCAGATCTGGATTTTGGTAGTTCAAGATCAAGGTGCTGGCTGATTCAGTTTCTGGCAAGGCCTCTTGCTGGTTTGCAGATGGTACCTTCTCAGTATGTCCTCACATGGCCTTTCCTTGGTGTACGTATGAGAAAAGAGAGTTTGAGAATGGGGGGGGGTGAGAGAGAGAGGAAAGCATTTCCAGGTGGTTATGATTTTAAGAGTTTTAGGACGACACAAACTTTCATTTCTGCAACAATATGGCATTTAGGTCTCTGTAGGGCCTGATTCCCATAAATCCTTTGCTGGCCCCCACGCCTGTCTTTTGCATAATATGGTTCAAAAGCACCAAAGCACTAGACCCCTGTTATTTTGGAGGGAGAGGGTCCCAGATCCTTGCAGTTATCAGGTGTTCAGGTTATGGATTTGATACCCTATCACTCGGCATTCTTTGAAGAATGATCTATAAGGGTAGGAAGTCTTGATTTTATTCCTAGCTACAGACACCTAATATCTCCCCATTCTTGGGCTTCTGTGGTGATTTGTGCTGGATAAGAAGCAGCTCAGGTAGAGAGACCTAAATTGGTATTTCCACTCCTGGTTCTTCTGAATTGGGAGCTGTGAGCCACTGAACCTCAGGGACACAGATGATGGGGTGGTCCTGCCTGCCCGTGACAAGGCTTCTCTGTGTGAGACCCTCCTCCAGAGCAATGGTCTTTTTTCTACCAGGGATGGCATTGTCTCTCCCCTATCTCCCCCAGGGGTTTTTGGCACTATCTGGGGTACATTTTTGACTATTGGGGGGGAGAGGTAGCTCTTGGTATCTGGTGAGCAAAATCTAGGATGCTACTAAATATCCAAGAAACCATGGAGCCCTGGTTTCTTGAGAAACAGAGAAGATTTATCCAGTCTAAACAGTGGCCATGAGGCTGAAAGATTCTGCTCTGGAAGTCCCATGTGGCTTGAGGTACAGGAAGTGAACAGGGAGGGAGGATGTGGCTTCTGATACTTAAGGCTGGGTTTTCCTGCCCATGTGGCTCCATCCATGGGTCTGACTGCAAAGGTCAGAGGAGCAGCCTCTATTCCTGTGGGCAGTAGGAAGCCTGGGAGGGGATGAGGAGAGGATGGAGACCTGATAACTGATCCTTCTTTTCTCTGTGGGCCGAGGTGGAAATAAAGGGAGAGGGGATGTGTTGGGGTCCTGGGGCCGCTGTGACGGATGCCACACATCTCATGCTTTCAAAACAGTAGAAACTTATTTTCTTACTGTTCAGGAGGCCACAAGTCTGAAATCAAGGTGTCGATAGGGCCACACTCTCTCTGAAGTCTCTAGGGGGAAAGCATCTGCCTCTTCCTGGTAGCCCCAGGTGTCTCTTGGCTTGTGGCCCCATCGGTACACCCTCTGCTCACATTTCACCTGGCTCAGCTCCCTCTGCGACTGTGTGTCTCCAGTCTCTCTCTGCCTGTCTCTTATAAGGACACCGGTCACTGGATTTAGGGACCATCCAGGTAATCCAGGGCAATTGCATCTTGAGATCCTTTACATCTGTAAATACCCTTTGTCTAAATAAGGTCACAGGTGCTGGGGACATGGACTTGGCTGTCATGTGTGTGGGGAGAAGCTGTCTAGCCCAGTACAGAAGGGGACACACGGGATGAAGCAAGGGGTTAAAGACACACAGAACGTGGCTTTCTACCTAATATGCAGGGAATGAAAGGTTGAAGGGAAGGAAGCAAGAGAAGTAAGTCACCTTCTCTGTGCCAGGACCTGGGCTGATGCTCCACTCCTCATATCCATGAGCCCCGGCTCCCCCTTGAGGGACTGGCAATCTGCATTTTAAAGGTGATAACAGAAGCTGGGCGAAAGCACACAGTAATTCAAGCACACACAGAAACTGAACCAGGTCTATGGTTCCAGAACCTGAGCTCTTTCTAGGATGAAGGAAGCGTTTGCACCGATGCTCGCCAGCAGCTTGGGAGAGGCCAAGCCCAGGACATCCATATGCAATGTCGAAGCTGCCACAGCTCAGCCCTGGCCTCCCTGAGGCCCGTGTTTACCTATTGGCCCTTGGCAGCCAGAAGCCAGGTGCTGGACCCCCCCCCACTGGCCCGGAGCCCCATGGGGCGGGACCCAGAGGCAGATTTTGGCGGGTTTAGAGGCAACACCCTTTTTGGCACTTCGACCACTTGGCTCTGCAGAGAAACAGTCTCAGCTTTAAACATTAAAGTGTTTGCATCCCCTGCACCCACCTGTGATGGGATTGGGGCAAACGGGGCAGGATTTTCTTAGCCAGGCAGGTTGGAAAGAGACAGATTTGACTTCAAGTCTCATCTGTGTCCCTTAAGGGTTGTATGACCAGTTATTCCGGCTCTCTGAGCCTCAGCTTCTTCAATTACAACCTGTGTTGCTAATGCCCATCTTCGCGGAGGGTTTGAACAATGCCTGCTCCAGCATGGGCTCCTGGGTTCCTGGGTTGGTCGAACGTGCAGTTTCCTCTGATGCTTTCCTATTCCTGGTTAGCCTCTCTCTGCAGCCTGAGGTCTGCTGGCCTGGAAGTGGCTGTCCGGTGGCTGGGATCTCATGGCCAGGAGCCTCCTGTGAATGCCCATGTGGGGAGCGTCAATGCCGATGCTTCTGGGTGGGATCCTGTGTGCCCTGGCATGGAAGGGCTTTCATTGATCATGTGCTGTGGGCCAGGCCCTGTGCTGGTGCTTGCTACCTTACCTCTGGCCACTCATTCTCACTCCAGGATCGACAGCAATAGCTTAAGAGGATTCTTTAGCAATCAGCACAATATCATCTCTTGGAATTTTCTCTGAGCCTCTAAGAATATGGATATCCACCTCGCTGTGTTTCTAGAACAATTAGAATAACCCTTCCTCCTTCATCATTGTATTGTAATTGTCTACTTGTTAGATAGGGGCAAATATAAAGGCAAGGGCTATTTCTTCTTTTTCTCTATATTCCTAGATAAATGGTTCTCAAAATTTGGTCCTGAGACCAGCAGCAATGGCATGACCTGGACTCTTGTTAGACATGCAAATTCTCAGGACATTCTCCAGCCCTAGTGAATCAGAGACTGGGTGTGGGCCCTGGCAGTCTTTTTCACAAGTCCCCCAGGTGATCGTGAAGCACGATTCACTTGGAAAACCACTGCCTGAGACCACCGTTCCTCACACGTGGCTATGCCCTGGAACCGCTCAGGAGCTTTAGAAAACAGTGATGACTTGGTTCCACTGGCAGAGATTTTGACTAAATTGTTTAGGGGTGTGGCTGGACATTGGGGTTCTTTAGTTTCTGAATGGATTCTAATGTTCAGCCAGGAGAGCCACCAGCACAGGAACACACGTTAGGAACACAGACTTGTTCCTAAGAAGCCAACGACATGCATTTGCAGACAAGTAGATCTGGGAGGGTTCAGTGCATACTTGCGAGTCAAATGACCTAGATGACACCTCCTGCCTAAGGTGGGTCAGTTCTCTTCCCTCTCTGTTTTAGAAAAATGTGATAAGAATACTTAGCATGAGGTCTAGACTTTTATCATATGTTTATGATTTTTTATACAGTCTTCTGAGCCACAGGTACCAGGCTGCGTAGCAGGTCTCTAGAGCGTGTTCATCCTGTGTAGCTGAATCATCACACCCTTTGAAGGACAACTACCCCCTTCTGCCCCTCCCCTGTGCTTGCAACCACCATTCTACTCTGCTCCCCTGAGTCTGCCTGCCTGGTAGACACCTTGCAACCACAGAGAAGTAGAGTCAGCCAGTATTTATCCTTCTGGGTCTGGATTATTTCCCTTCACATCAGGCCCTCAAGGTTGATCCACATTGCATGTGGCACAATGTCCTTCTTTTTAAAAGACGAATACTCCATTGTGTGTATGTACCGCTTTTCTTTATCCTTCCATGGATATTTAGTTGTTTTCGTGTCTCAGCTATTGTGAGCTTTGTGGCAATGAAAATAGGAGGGCAAATATCTCTTGGAGATTCTGATGTCAAATCTTTGGGGTGTGTACCTTAAAGTGCGGTTGCTGGATCACACAGTAATTCTATTTAAAAATATTTTTGAGGGACCTCTATGCTATTTTCCATAGTCACTCTGCCAATTTATATTCACTGTGGGTTCATCAGTTCTTAACCTCTTTAAGTCTCAGTTTTCTTTTCTGTAAACATGAGTAATAATGAATTCAAAATCCTATGAATTTTTTCATAAGATAGTTTTGAATATTATCTAAATAATACATATAAAGCATTTTACATGTAGAAAACTTCCAATTAGCTATGGTAATTAGTGCTGTCTCCATTTTATAGGAGAAGAATTTGAAGCTCAGAGACTAGCTAAAGAAAGAGAAAACCAGTGTCCCTCCTAAGTCAATCAAAGCTTTGGTTTTTCGGGTTGCAAGTCACTGGCTTTGCCTTCAGGGTTCCACTACTGCCTAGAGTTGTACGGTTTAGAAGAGACCAGCTATGAGATCCCTCACTACAGAGAGATCCTGGACCACTCTTTCTGAAATTTTTGAATAACGTATCTATTGAGTAGCAAAGCATTTAGGAACCTCCAAGATTTCCACTGTCACTATTGAGTTGTAGTAGTGGTTGTCAAGTGTTGGGTGAAGAATCCTCAGCTTTCTTTGGAAACTCTGGCAAACACTGGTGGATGTTATTATTACCTAGAAGATGGGCCCCGTCAATCAGAAGTAGCAGTAAAATCCATCTCAAACTTGCTTAAGTAATTAGTGGCATTTATTGGATCTTATAACAAAAAGTCAAGGAAAACAGCTTAATGCAGTTGCTTCAAAAGCTTGTTCAAAGTCTGTCTTTTGTTTTTTGTAAAGTGAAACATAAAGTTCAATATACACGTAGCACGTTGTCCACAAATTCACTCCTATGTATTTATCCAAGACAATGCAAAATGGTGCCCACACAAATCTGCACTAATACTCATAGGCTCTTTATTTGTAATGGCCAACAAACTGGCAACAGCCCAAATGCCCATCAACAGAGAATGACTAAACAAACACACAATGAAATAATTCTCAGTAATAAAAAAAGAATGAATATTGTACCCACAAAAATATGATTGAATCTCGAAAGCATTATACTGAGTGAGAAGCGGGGCACTGGTATATGATTTATTATATGAAATTCTAGAAAAAGTGGAGCAGTTGTTGCTGGATTGGGATGGGGTGATTGACCGCAGACAGCTGTGAGAAATCACTCGATTGTCATGGTGGTAACTTGAGTGCTTATATGTGTCAAAACGGATCAAAAGGTACATATAACAGGTGCATTTACTGTGTGTAAATGATACCTCGGTAAAGTTTATTTTTAAAAATCTACCTCAATCCCTAGATTTTGCTCGTTGCGGTTTCAATCTCAGGCCAGCTCTCACCACGGGGGTGGCAAAAGACAGCCCTCACCAGCTCATGACCTTCCCTTTCAGCAGCCTCGAGGGAAAGAGCTTCCTCCTAGAGAAAAGTCATGGTGTAGATCGCCACTGGAGCAGCTGGTCATGTGACCTTCCCTGACCCCATCACTGTCTGGGATAGTGGTGGAATTCTCTGTTTGGTCAGACTTGGGTCATGTGCTAGAGCTTGGAGGGGGTTAGTGTTCCCAAGCCGCAGTGTGTGAGTGGGGGAGGGATCATTTCCCAGAGGAAGCAGAAATGCTATTCTGGGAAGGTGGCGGGCTGGCCGTGAAGGCCATAGAGGTCCTCCACTAGGTCTTTCCGAGACAGGATGCTCCTGGCTGGGGTCCCATCTCTCTCTCAGGTCTCTCCCCCTTCGGAATTGAGCCACTTTGGTCTCATTCCCTTTGTGCTTTTTGCCAGCACGAGTAATAGAAAGCCAAAGGCATTGAAGTCCAGCGCCTGCGGGTTCCAGTCTCGGCTCTGCTTGTCTCCAGCCCCTCGACCTGGGCGACTTCCCGAAGCTCTCTAAGAATCAACTTCCTCATCGGCGAATCAAGGATAATGACCAGACCTAAGACCCGCGCCTTGACACTGCTGCGAGGATTAGATGAGCTCACTCTTAGCAAGTGTTTACATCATGCCTGGCGCACAGGAAGCACTTGATGTCATTAGTACTTTTTTGAATTTCAAATTTCTTTTTTTATTTAAATATTTTATTTTCTATAATTCTTACATCTTTTTTCATCTTTGCACAATGTATGCATTTTCATTTTGGTTATATTCCCCATACAATTGCACCCCCCCCTTATTTTGACGCTAGTCCTTCCTTTCTCTGCCCCTCTCACCCCCCCCCGTGTGTCTCTGATTTATAGTTGCTTGTTGATTTTTATTTTTACTTTGTATTGATTAGTCTTTTTCCTGGGAATTTCAAATTTCTTCTATGCACTGAGCCTTTACCTAGGACCAGGTGCAGCAGACCCATTGATCCCCTCCTGCCCCCTACCCAGCCCTCATCAAGTTCACCCTTTGGGCCCTGAGGCCATCCCACTGTAAGAACTCCCCAATCTAAGATCCCCCCATGCCAAGAACCGCGCCCCCCGCTCCCGCTCACTCCCATAGTGGAGGACTTTCTGTGACTTGTTCTCCTGCACATGGAGTCAACTAGAAGGGTGAGAGAGGGGCGGCCACTGGAGTACCCTCAGTCTGGGATGGATGCCCTGGTTTCTCACTGCGGGGTGGACCCAGCTCTCAAGCTCATTCTATTGCTTCTCCCTCCTCAGGAAGGGGCCTCAGTTGCCCCCTGTAGTGACATACACATTAGTCCTGGATTGGCTGACACCTCTTTCCAGTGTAACTTTCCTACCTACCAAATAAATTATTTGCACTTAAACCTTATTTCAGAGACTGCTTCTGAGGGAACCCAGCCTGAGACCCAGACTGCAGGAGAGAGCTGCATCCTGGTTTTCTTTCCTTTTTATTTTTTTTAAAGATTTATTTATGTATGCATACAAGAACTGGGGTACAGGCCAGAGGTGCAGGAGGTGAGAGAATTCACCAGAGACAGAGTGGGGAACAGAACAGGCAGATAGACTGAAGTACACTGCTGAAGAGAGCAGCAGGTGAGACAGGAGAGGTCTGCTGTACCATGTGGGTAGCTCCCTGGCCATCCTGGGATCAAACTCATGCTGCAGTGACTGCAGACAGCCCCACAGCACTGTGCTTAATCCCCTGCACCACCAGGGAGGTCCATATCCTGGTTTTCTGCTCTTGCTAGAACCACACCTTCCCAGCACCACCACAATCTCCTGCAGACCCGAGACCCTGACTGATAGCTCTTTGAGACTTTAATGACTGAAACATGGAAGAAAAAGAATCAATTAGCCCTTAATAAATGCAGTTTCTTGGGTAGGCAAATTGTAAAAACATTTAAAGAAAGGAATACAATGAGGGAAATGAATCCCAAAAGGTTCCTTTGTGGCAAAAAGGGAGGGAGCCATTGACAGGGGAAATCTCAGGAAATATTGGCTGGGTGATTGATTAGCCTGGCTCCTAGCACAGGGCTGTTGCTCAGTGTCAGAATAATGAGCTGTGGGTTTATGTGCAGCTGAGTGACTGTGAAAGTGCAAGGCTTCAGGGGCAGAGCACACACACCTCCTGGCCCTACCCATAGCTGCTATGCTGACAGGGAGGGGCTTGTCAGAGTCAACAATGGCCAAACTAGGTCCCACTAGACACCATGGTTACAATGATCTTACTCTAGGCTCAATGGAAATGTCTTCACTAGAGCCCTATAGTCCCAGATTTTTAACCCCTCTCTTGCCACTGCTGTCCTTGGTAGTCCATTGTTCTCTTGGTCCTCAATTTGCTCCTCTGAATGGGTTGGATGAAGGGCCCCCAGTTTTCATGCTTTGCTAGCGTTATAAACTCTCAAGCCTTCTCAGCAGTGTATTCATCCACCACCCTTCTCAGTGAAGTTGGGTAGCAGTGGACACTGTCCCATTTTACAGATGGAATAACCGAGGTAGATTGAACAATAATATCATACAGTCACTTTATTGTGCCAAGATTGTTTGTTTGAACTTCAGTAAGGAATCTTGTCAGAAGTCCTGAGACTTGAAAAGAAGAAGGCAACTTAGACACAGATGGCAGAAAACACTGGTGTTCCGGTAGAGCGTGGCGTCGTAGAAAGCTTCGAAGGCTCGCAGTTGATAGATGTGGGCTTGAATTTGGGCTGGCTACCCATAGGCTTCTCTGAACCTCATTGTTCTTCATTTGTAAAATGGGAAAAATAATACCTGTGTCATAAGGTTAAGGGTAGACTCATAGGAGGTGGTTCTGCCATAACACTCGTCCTGAAAGCATGAATTTGTTCAGCGAGATTGGCACGTTAGGAAACAATTCGAAGATCACGCTTATGTGCAACCATTCATCAGTGGAAACAATAGGTGAACGAAGGAACTACACTCAGCCGAACTGAGCCAGCGGTATGTACACAAAAGGCACACTTGCTCACACCTCAAACGTCTACCTGCCACGTGACTTAGGAGCCACACTCACCCGCAGCTGGTGTTAATTTCCATCTGATTTCAGTTCCCCCTTCTCCCATCACTTCACAACTCCCAAGCTGCAGTCCTCCTGACAGTCACCTCCACAAGCCAACTTCAGCTCTTTTTCAAAGTAAAGTGTCACATTTATTATAGTCGTTATATTTTAAAACCATTTGATATGTGTAAAACTGTCTTACCATTTTGATTAGCTGCCTGTGGTTTTATTTTTTTAAATGTATCACTGATGAAGATGTTGAATGCTGTGCATCTAACCTTATTTCCCTATCAAATCTGAAGCTTCTGCTGGGTGGTTGTGCTTGGTGCTGGGGTTTTAGGAATGCATACACTGAGCAGATTGTATAATGAAGTAAAATGGCCACGAGAGAATAAATATTGGAGGGCCTTCATTTCCTCCCTTTTCATCCTCATATCATGGAACATGCTGGAGTTTATGAATTGAGACCCTTGAGTATTAGTAAGAGCATCTACTTTAAGCTACATAGGTAGGACAAAGATTTATTAGAAGTCTGAAGCGATCTCTAGTGGGTAGGAAGGGAGTTTGTCTTCAAGGGGTCAAAGTTATGACCTCTGGGGGCCTCTTTGGTAACAAGGGGTTAAGACGCAGCACTATGAAGCAATCCACAGCCACTGCAACATGAATTCGAGCCCCAGCCAGGTAGCTGACCCACCTGGCTCAGCAGACCTCTCCTGATCCGCCCCACCGCTCCCCTCAGCAGTGCATTTCAATATGCCTGTTCTGCTCCCCACTCTGTCTCTGGTGAATTCTCTCAATCCCCACACTCTGGCCTGTACCCCAGTTCTTGTATGTATAAATAAATAAATCTTAAAAAATAAACATTTATGGCCTCCCCTGGTGGCGCAGCGGTTGAGCGCTGGGCTGCGAAGCTGCCCGCAGCCTCTGCAGCACCGGTTTGATCCCCCGCCGGCGAGGGTCCCACATGGCACGCAGACCTCTCCTGCTGTGCCAACTGCTCCCCTCAGCAGTGTACTTCGGTCCTTCTGCCTGCTCTGCTCCCCGCTCTGGCTCTGGTGAATCCTCTCACCCTCCTGTGCTTCTGACTGTACCCAGTGCTTGTATAAATAAACAAACAAATAAATAAATAAATCTTTAAAAAAAACATTAAAAAAAATTTAAAACAAAACAAAACACAAAAACAGTTATGACCTCTGATTTTAAGAAACAGAAAACCCAACTCATACCTGCTAAAAAAAGAAACTATAATGGCTTGTAACTAAAATGTTCCCATAAGCTTCAGTCTCAGCTGGATCAAAAAAACTCAGGCCATGTGATGTCGCCAGGACTTGGTTTCTGTCTCTCAATCTTGGGTCTTCTGTGGTCGCCCCATTTCCAGGCAAGATGGTAGCTGACGATCTTCCTATATCCGCACAGCTTCAAGAGGGAGAGAGAGGGTGCTTTTTTCCTCTAGGGTGATTTGTCTAAATCCTTAGATTTGCTGGCTCCACTTGGATTTTATTCCCATCTCTGAATTATAATTGTGGCCACAGGGATGTGAACCTATTTGGCCTGGCTTGGGTGACATGCCCTCACCTGGAATTAGGGTGCAGTTAGGTCTCATGCAAATGACCTGAACTGAGAGTCAGAAAGGCACGGTTCACCAAAGGAAATTCGAATGCTGACACCTCAGTGAGGCTGAAAAAACACTGGACAGGCAAAACCAACAAAATCCACTATGGGAAGTTGCCCAAACCAGAGATTTAGAAGCTGTTTCGACTTTCTTTCTATGCCTCACTCTCCTTTTTCTGAAATCTTTTATTCTCTGCTTTTCTGATGTAAATGATCTTCATAATGGGAAGAATCCTGGGCAGAATCTGTCAGCCGCAGGCTTTCCCCATGATTTTAGAACCATTCAGCAGAAGAGAGCGAATACCCATTCAAAATTCTCAGGGAAGGAATCTGACACAACCTGGAATCAGGGCCCACTTACAGTCAAATGAAATGACTCAGGTAGAGGATGTGTCTGTTCTCAAATGCAAGTAGACTTCCAGGAGCCCCCTGTAGTGTCTGTAGATGGAGAGGACAACAGGAATGGCCACACTGAGTTCACCAGACTACCTAGATGGCCATAATAAGGTAGATCTTCCAAATTTATTCCAATCTACACCCCCTCCTTTTAGAATTCAAGGCAAAGATGGCTTAACCCATGGTTGATCATGTGAAAGAGGCTTGTTAAAATACCTCTCTCTGAAGTCAGTCTTTACCGTCCCCCCAAAAAAAGACTACTCTTTTTGGAACCTAGCCCACATAGCAGAATAAAGGGGGCACAGAAATGGAGAGCTAGTAGGGGTGGAGCAGCCTTGAGCACCAACAGCATCTCCATAAGAGTGACCCAACTTCTCAGCTTTTGTTTCACCTCCTGGCCTTGCTAGACTTGCTAATGAGCAGCAAAGCTGACTCATGTCTCACAGAAGACAGGTCACTGGGATGTTCTTTTTTCTGGGATGAGGGAAATTGGATCATAGAAATTCAGCCTCAGTCCAGAATTAGTGAGATATGAAAGCAGGAAGTAACCTAAGTATCTTTTTTGGTCCGCTTATAATTGTTTTGCATGGTATGTTGTAATGATGGACCCAACGCCTCAGCCCTCCCTGTGTGCACGCTCTTTTCCATGTGACTTTGCAGTTTCTATCACCAACTGGATGAAACTGTTTTCCAACCACGGCTTAATTTTCTTGAATTTGGTCTGATCTGTGACTTGCTTTGGCAGTAGAGCACTGTGTGCCAGTTCTCAGCCTGCAGCTGCAGTGCCTTGTGTGTTTCCACTTGCTCTCTTGCATTTCCAACATTGCTCAGAAAACCTGCCCAGGACAGCCTGCTAGAGGCAGCCAGACACGTGAGACAGGGTTGGGACACCCCAGGTCCCATCTCAGATCATCTCTGATTAGTCAACATCAGACAGTCCCAGGCATGTAAATGAGTTGAACTAAGACTGGAATATCTGTCTAATTGATACCAGCTTAAGTCACAGATCACAAACTTGGGAGCCAAATAAATGCTTTCTTTAAGGCTGCAGTATTCTGGGGAGTGGTTTAAAGCAGCATTCTTGTGGCATAGACAATTGATATGTTTATGATAGAACGAACAGCTCCATATATTATCTACTGTACTACAGACAGCTTATCTATCCTGGCTTCAGTCTTCCAAACACATTTAGGTAATTGCATTTTTGTAGATAACCAAGATGAGAATTATAAAGGTTAAGTGACTTACATGGGGCCAGACAGCTAGTACTAGGAGTTGTTTTGAGACTACAAGACAGATCTTTCTCACTCTACCGATCTGTGTACTGTAGGGGAAGAAAACCAATTTTATTTTACCTTTTCAGGTTCTTGGCTGATGTTCCTCTGTAATAAAAGACAGATTAACAGGAGAAAAACAAACATTTAATAACATGTACATCTTTTGTATCTTAGGAAATACTTAGGAAAACTGAATCACTTCCAAAATGACCCAGACCATTAACTTGAGTACAGTCATCAGCTATGACAAAAGAAAAACTGTTGGCACTCAATGCAGACCAGTTATAGGGGGCACTCAATGCAGACCAGTTATAACTAAAACCAGTTATAGTTTTACCAAGAAAAGTACAGTAAACATGGGTAAGATTGTTATGCAAATAAGTCTTTTCCTCCTCCACTGATCAGAGTTTCTAGAGATTTAGTCATCTTCCTCTTGCTGGTACACAAAGAGACACTTCGAAAGGAGATGTCTCTTATAAGAGTAAATCCTTCTGACAAAAGGATTTGTCCTTGGTTTTCAGAGTTTCTCCTGTTTATAAAGTTTCTTAAAAAGTGATGGACTCAAGATAACCTTATGCCAATGAGAGATACTTTGGGATGAAAAATTCTGTTCCCCTTTACAACCTCTCTGTGGCATATCCATATCCATAATCTCATGTTGAAATATCTGTCAGTCCAAAGAGCTTAATAATTCAGAGTGAAGGGGACATCCTCACAGATTGTGTTATCCTGAGGTTAATGACATCTCTCTGTAACTCTCAGATCTAACAACTTACGCCATAAAGATACTGGATTTATTGATAGTATTCAAATCACATTTAAAAGGACAAAGTTTTAAGCAGTCATTTCACCAAAGAAAATATATACAAATGGTTGATAAGTACATGAAAAAATGTTCAATAGTCACTAGCGAAATGGGGTTTCTAGGAGAAAGAAGAGGGACTCATGATAAGGAGGGAGTGATTCCATAACAAAAGAAAATATTCTGTAATTAGATGTTTGCACTGCCATATAAAATAGGTTTTTCAGCCAGAAAGATTATTTCTGGTAAAAACCCTAATTTTGGGTAAGACCCAAATTTAATTTAAGGCCCATTTTAATTCTTCTAGGTTGTTAAAGGAATGGTAAAAGTTCTCATGAGCTTGTAGTGTCTTGATTATCTCAACCAGAAATAGTCTGATGCCAAAGTGACCAGTTTTCAGGCCTGTTCTGAATTTCTTGGGGAGACATGTCCTTTATCAATTTTCACTTTCCAATTCATTTATAGTTGATGGATAAACTACTTGTGGGATGTTACTTAACAATAAAAATGAATAAACTATGGTATATGCATTATTATCGATGCATTCAAAGATAGGCTGAAACTAGGCAGGTATAAATGAGTAGATAGTATATAATTGCATTTATATGAAGTCTAGAAATGAAAAATTCAATCTCACAGTGACTAAAGGCAACCAATATTTTTCTGTGGCTTGGGATGGAGGATTTATTAAGATGAGACCCAAGAGGGCATTTGTGGGGTGGAAGTGTTCTTTACATTGGTAGTGATGGTGGTTAAACTGGGGTATAAATTTGTCAAAAGCCATCAAAATATATAATTAAAACGGGTGCATTTAATTGTATATATTATACCCAACAAAGTTGATTTTCAAGGGACTCTTTGAAGTTATGTCTTCTGAAAGACGTGTAGTAAGGGATTCCCGGAAGATGGTGGATGGAGTGGCATAAGCAGCTTTCTGGAATTAGAGTAAAAAACCCCCAGATGCCAAGGACAATTCAGCACCACGGGCAGCGCCTGCGTTACGTGTGGTAAAGCAGTTAGCACAGAACCTGGCAACACAGTAAGCACTCACTGAAAAGCAGCTTAAAAACCCTTTAATGAATGCCTACTATGTGCCAAATGTCATGTAAGACCCTATTGATGTGCATTATTTCATTTTATTCTCACCAAGCACTTGTAAGTCATGGACTGTTATTATCCTCTCTTTGCACTTGAGAAATTAAGCTCTTTCCTCTGTGCAATTTTATAAGGAAAAGGAAAGCATAGGGGAACAATGAAACACACACACATGCACATGGGCACACACACATGCACACACACAAAGGTTACACTTTAAAAAGCCGATTTCAGGTTCTAAAAGGGGACAGGGCATTCCTGCCTCGCTTGTGTAATCGTGTTCTGCTTCCAGGTGTCTGAAGCAGAAGTAGTCACCAGACAGGCTGGTCTACATGCCAGTGTGTGGAGGAACTGCAGGTACATTTCCCAAGCCTCTGGCAGATTGTTTTTAACATACAAAATTACTTGTCAGGCAGACTTTTTTTCCTCCTGAGTTCTCATAGAAGAGAAACAACAGCGTTACATAACACACATCAGCCAGGCTGGTTCTGCAGAGCATCTGACCAAGATTGGGGGGTGGGCAGCAGCAAGGGAACAGGCAAGTCATAACTACGAGAGCCTGCAAGTCTGAGGTTCTGAGCAGGCTACTGACTGAGAATGGGGTAGGGACGGACTCTACTGATAGCAGATTGGGCAAAGGCTTAAGTCAGGAGCTCAAAGCCCAGAGTCTCTGCCTGTCAACATTTCTTCCAATCCACACTGTATCCCATGGTCCAGCCCCCAGCTCTTGCCTGAACTCCAGAGGTGGCTTGCTAACTGGTCTTCTACTTCCACTGCCCCCTGTCCTGATGCTAGAACTTTGTGGACATTTTGTGTGTCTAATTCTTTTACAGCATTTTATCAAATATGTTGGACATTCTCCCCAATGAGCTTCCTTCCTAGGCATCCAGTGTCACTCCACATCTGGTCCTGACTATTTCACCAGGCTCTTTATTTGCTCCTGCGCACCCTCTGACCCCATCCTACTGAGCTCTCTGCAGGTCCCTGCTGTGCTGTATATTCCCTATGTGGTTCCTTCTACCTGGAACATTTTCCTGCCTCAACCATCTCTCTAACTTGCAAATATCCCCAGTTCAAAAACCCAGGAGTCAGTCTCTCTGAGTCTTCCTCCCCTTCCTGGTCCCATTACCCTTCCAGCTGGATTGGACACCCTTCCTTGTGCTCATAGTTTCCTTATTCCAATCCCCCATTAAGATGTCCACATGTGCTGGTCTATTTAATCCTTCTGAATTTGGCCTTCTTTTTTTCTCCACCTCTCTCTTTTCCTACCTTTTCCTTCAGAGCAACTAGGATAATGGTCCTGGGACCATAAGGTGGCACCACCATGTAGTTCTGCCCCACTCCATCTGCATTTTGTCCTCCTTCCTCCTACCCATGCCCCCTGCCACCTCTTCACTCTGTTCTGACTATTTTGGCTTTTTTTCAGGTCTTCCTATGAGTGCCACCCTCCTTCCTGCCTCAGGGCCTTTACACATGCTGTACTCATGGACTGACACATGCTAACCTTGCCTGTAGCTGCCCATCTCTTGGCTCATTGCTATACATCCTTCAGCATTCAACTCAATCATTGTCCCTGGGACACGGTCTCTGATCTTGATGAACACTCCAAATGTTTCTTTAAATACATGTGCTGACACTGTGAAATTGTGTCTTTGCCAATATGATTATTTATTAGTTCCTTCCCCAACTAGACTCTTAGCTCCACAGAAGCAGAGACCACATGTCATGTCTATTTTACCCACCACCGAATTACTAGTGTGTGGTTCATAGCAGATTCAACAAATATTTGTTGAATGACTCAATGTCTCTACCTTATTCCCTTCCCTACCGCTAAAGACTTCTTAAGATCAAACACAAAGTCACATTTCACAAATTGCTCTGATATGCAATATCTTACATGATTCTGCTTGAACCTTCCAAGTTGACAGGACAAGGATGTTGCCCTGTTTTCCAGATGAGGAGTTCAATGCTCAGAGATGCCAAGTGATTTGCACAAGGTCATAGAGCTGTTCAAGAACCTCCACCACCAGCTCTTTCCATGTTCCCACGCCCGGTTTCATTATTTGAGGGAAGACAGTCCTGGCCAGTGTGTCAATGCCATGGCTTTGTTTATTTCCATCACTCGTAGAGAAGATCGTGTGACTAAGGAGGGTGACATATTCAGAGCCCAGAGAAATCTACAGTATAATTTGGGCCCTTATTACATTACCCTTTGGAAGATGAATTGAAGCTGCCAAGCATTTGCCTAAATCAATAAGCAGCGTGGCATTAACTAGTGTGTGGTTCATTTTTCCTTCCCAATGAGTAGCAGTTGGCACACAGGGAATGCACAAACCCCACACACCTGTTCTTGGCAATGACCGCAAGAGCAAAAGCTCCATAAAGGGAAGACAGAGCAAACAGAGTACGGGGGGCTCTGGAGCCTCACACCCCTGCCTTCAGATCCTGGCTCTGACATCTTCCAGCCTCGTGACCTCCATCTCAGTTTCCACATTTGAAAAATGGGGATGAGAAGTTATTCCTCATCATCCCCATTGGTTCTCGGTCTGCTTGATCTCTTTCTCTCCTGTGCCTGTCAACTCCACCCACACAATGTGTCCTTAGTCTCTGCTTCTTGGCACCCTCTTGGTCCAGGGCACTGTCATCTCTTTGCTGGTGGACAGGCCATAGGCTCCTGCCATGAACCCTGGCCTGACTCTGTTTCCCTTTTCAGTGGGTTCTCTGCACAGCAGCCAGAGTTGCCCTTCACCAAGTCAGGTGATCACACCTCCACCAGCCAACTCCTCACAATGCTACACTGGGCGTGCTTGACCTGGTCCCTGCCCCTCTTTTCGGCTTCTCTACCCCTCCCTCTGCCTTTGCTCCTTCCCATCACACCAGCCTCCTTTCTATTGCTCCCCCACCTGACCCTGGTCCCCACCCAGCACCTGCGCTTGTTACGGCTGCCTGGGGTGCTGCTCTCTCTGATGTTTGCATGGCCATCTCCTACTCGCCAGTCAAAATTCAGCTCAAATGTCACTTCTACAAATGTTCTCCTTTTCTAAAAAGCTTTCTGCCCTGCCAGTCTCTTTCTTTTGCATCTCTCTGCTTAAATTTTTTATAGCCTTGATCACATTCCAAATGATCTCATTCATTTGCATGTTTTCATGTTTATGACCTGACTCCCTCATTAGAGTACACACTTCAAGGGTGGCCTATTTTCCCCCTTGCTCTATCTCCAATGTCTTATGCAGTGTTTGATGCATAAAAACCATCCCAATGGAATTTTTGAATAAAAAATATAGATGAGTTACTCAGGATAGAAATTCTTCTTTTCCTTCCCCCTGTTGTGCTAGAGTCTGAGGCCTCTTAGAGGTAGATTTTTGGTACAAGGAAATAATAAACATCTGATTTTTAGCACCATAAGCAAACATTGCCTATCTAAGTTGCCCTGCTGAGCTTCCCAAGCTCTTTTTCTAGATTCTTCTAGATTTTGCTGGAACTTGGAGTAAAGAGCATGTATGGGATCCTGGACCCGACCCAAGTGACCGCAAACTGGACATGAGCCCATTTACTTCAGAGGCGAGATCTGGGGTCCTAGAGTAGATCCAAAGTCTTTCATCCATCCATTTATTCAGTTAATAAATGCTGTATTGTTGAGGGCAGATTCTATGCTTGGGTACCCGGATACACCATTGGACAAAACACACACCCTCTCCTCCCAGCAGCTCCAGGCTGGGTCTGCCTTCTCGAGGATGGTCCTCATCAGGGCTTGGCAGTAGTCAGTCCACTGGTACAGAGCAGACCCCCAAAGAAGCCTGTTCCCTTCACGCTCACCTCCGTGGCCAAATGGAGCCTGCTTATTTGGCTAATCCACTCTCCTCTTTGCCTCTCTCTGTCCTGCACCTGCTCTCGCTTTGTGCACTGAGTGTCATTTTCAACACGGATGATCCAGAGTGTTAGGGCTGCTGCCTTTGGCTCTGCCCTGCGCTTGGTAAATCCCTCTCTGATTTGCCATTATCAGGCTTTGCAGTATGTGTGGCTCCTTCCCCACGTCCAATGTCAGGCCCTGTTCAGTTCCCCGTTGGGCCCAGGTAATCCCAGATGGGACTTCTGTGGGCCACAGTCTACCCTTTCTGAGCTTGGTCAGCCATCCTGAGCTTGGTCTTGAAGGCAAGTGGCCATATGCAGCTCTAGTCTGATTTATTTTGTGTTTTGAAATCCTGACAGATTTTTTTTTAAAGAAAAAAAGCTAAGAAAACTTTACATGTAAGTAATGTGTCAGAATGACAAAGACAAATAACGGATATTTGCATAGCAGACAATATGACAAAGCAACAAACTAGCAAACCCCGATAAATAAAATGAAGTTTCTGAAGAAGGAAAGGGGAGGGAGGAGGGGGAATGGGTAGGAAGGATGGTCACTGGGGAAAACAAAGAAGAAAACTGAGGTGATTCTGAGACTCTGATGAAGTTCCAAAGCGCTGAACAGATCAAATGAATGCACAAACCACTCTCTCCCCATTTTAGCGAAATATTGAGGCAGCGTCAGGTAAGTCGTTCTCTAGCTTTAGCCTGGATGCAGTGTGTAGAGCCTGTTTGATAAAATACCAGCTCCTGGGCTTCCCCTCCATGATTCCAGTGCTGAATGTCTTTGGTGGGACTCAGAGATCTGCTATTTTAACAAATTCTCAGTCCAGGGGTAATAGCAAGAGTATTTATGGAAAACCATATAGAGGCTTCTCAAAAAATTAAAAAATAGAACTACCACATGATTCAGCTATCCCATTTCTGGGTATTTCCCAAAGAATCTGAAAACACTAAAAAGATATCTGCAGCCCTATGTCCATGGCAGCACTGTTCACAGCAACCAAGATAGGAAAATGAGCCAACGGCACAACGATGGGTGGATGGATTAAGAGGGCATGGTACAAACATACAGTGGAATATGATTCAGCCATGAAAAAGGTGAAATCTTTGACAACGTGGATAGACCTTGAGGGGCTTATGCTAAGTGCAGTAAATCAGAGGGAGCATTATGATTATTGGATGATTTTACTTATTTGTGGATTATAAAGAAGCACACTGGTTCTTACCAACAAGCATGCAAGTATTTCCATATTTTTAAAAAAGATTTATTTATTTATGCATAGAAGAACTGGGGTACAGGCCTGAGGTGTGGGGGTGAGAAGATTCACCAGAGACAGAGTGGGGAGAAGAACAGGCAGACTGACTGAAATACGCTGCTGAGGGGAGCAGCGGAGGTCTGCTGCACCATGTGGGTAGCTCCCTGGCCAGGGATCGAACTCGTGCTGCAGTGGCTGCAGATAGCTTCATAGGTTGTGTATTATCCCCTTGTGCACCCAGGGAGGCCTATATTTCCATATTTTAATAACTTGTATGACTGCCCAGCCTTTCCATGATTAACTGCATAGAAGGTATGCAGAAGACGCCTGAACCCTAGCCATGAGGAAAGTCAGGACTCCTGGACCAGTTCCCCCTTCCACCTCACCCTAAAACCATGTGTTCATGTTACCTAGCCTCCGGAAGGGGCTTCTACCTGATACTTGGCAAAATTTTAAAACCATGTTTGTTGGTTCTTTCTGCCCCTGGGGACTGGTATAGATAATTCATGAAATAGCAACTTTGCTGTGACTATAACGAATGGGAAACACACTGCAATTTATAGGACAAAATATATCTGAGTCAGACTCCCCAACACAGACCCTTTGTGAGCATCCAACCAGGCTCTGGATGAAAGTCTCCGCTGTGCTCACCCATGTCTTCCCAAGCCAAGATGATCCAGCTCCCCTCCACAGTGGCCTTGTGGATGTCTGTGCGGTGGGAAGAATTTGGATCCAAAAAGACAAGGATTGGAATCCTAGCCCTGCTGTTTGACTTAGGGCAACTTACCGAACCTCTCTGAACCTTGGTTTTCCCAGGCATAAAATAATGACGTCAATAGAACAAATGATAACGGAGTGGGTCCTAAGCCCCAGGCTGAGATAGGTGCTGGCAGAGCTCAGAGACTAGGGCATGGAACCAAGGATTTGAACAGTTAGGTCTGGTTTCCCTGAAAGGAGAGGGCTTCAAGGGAAGGTGTCCCCAGGAAGCTGAGATTGGAAGGTGAGCAAGTCAGGGCAGAAGAAGGGATTGCAGAAGATGCCAGGCAGGGGTAACAGTGTGATGGCCCAGACGTCAGCAGAGACCTGGTTACGTGGGGGAGTGAATGAACTGCAGCAGTTTCCCAGCTTGTGGCCACTGTGGGGGTTCTCAGGGAACGGCCGAGAACCCTTGACCCTCACTTACACCTTTGCTGTAAATGGTGTTCTCTCCCCTGTTTGCATGTTTGCTTTTTCCATCACGAAGAGTCAGATAAAAACCTTCCCTCTGATGCTTGCGGTCTCTACCCGAAAACCATGGGAGCATTTTATGGCGCAGCCCCGTGTGGTAGTTGAGCACGTAGATTCCGGAAATCCGCTGCCTGCTTGAATCCCTGCTCTGGGATTCCTACCCCATGATGATGTGTCGGTCCCTTGGGCCTCGGTGTCCTGATCTGTAAGATGCAGATAATGATAGTGCTTATCTCATAGGAGAGATTCGCTATTTGTGTTATTAGAGTCACCCCCTCCCCGTCCGTGGGGATACGCTTCCAAGACCCCCAGGATGCCTGAAACCCTGGATAGTACTGAACCCTGGAGAGGCTACATTTTTTTTCCTATCCACACGTACCTACGGTCAAGTTCATCAACTGGATGCAGTAAGAGACTGCACAAACGAGTAATGAAATAGAACAACTGGAGTAGCATAAAATAATAAAAAAAAGTTATGTGAATGTGGTTTCTCCCATCATCCCTCCTCCTCCTCTCTCTCTCCCTTCCCCTCCCGCGCCCTCCTCCAACCCCTTATTGTATGGGGTGTTTTCAGAGCACAGTTGACCGCAGGTGGCTGAAATTATGGAAAGTGAAAACTGCAGATAACTGCTGTATCAGTGGGAATAATTTTAAGTTTTAATAATGTCTTTAAGTCAAAATTGTGAGTCACTATACAAATGTTCAGTTCATAGTGGCTGACTTTGAGCACTCACTGGGGTGGACCAAGCCGTGCGTATTGTCTCGCTGAGTGCTTACGGCAGGTGGGTGTTTTTAACCCATTTTACAGGTGCAGACAGAAATGTGGCTTGCCCGGGGTCACATGGCCCACAGCAGAGGTAGGACTGCAAAGCTGGCCTTCCCCTCAAGAGCCCACACCACTCACCATCTCATTTCTTTTTTAAAAAATATTTTTATTTATTTATGCATACAAGAGCTGGGGTACAGGCCAGAGGTGTGTGTGTGTGTGTGTGTTGGGGGGGGGCAGTAAGAATATTCACCAGAGACAGAGTGGGGAGCAGAACAGGTGGGTCTACTGAAATACACTGCTGAGGGGAGCTGCAGGGGAGACAGGAGAGGTCTGTCGTGCCCTGTGGGTAGCTCCCTGGCTGGGGATCGAACTTGTGCTGCAGTGGTTGAGGATAGATTCACAGTGCTGATGCTTAACCCCTTGTGCCATCAGGGAGGCGCCGTCACATCACTCTCTTGGTTTAAATAGTGCAGGTGGTCATGGCTAGGTCTTGAGTCATGAAAGCCTTTTCACGCATTTGTTCACTGTAGAAATATTTATTGAGCACCTACTATGGGTCAAGTGCGGGGGTTACCGCAGTGAGCATGAAATCTGCAAAGCTTCTGTCTACAGGTGACAAAATCAGTAAAAGAAAGACATACACCAGATAATTCCGGATTCTGGTAAATTCTGTGAAGAGAATTAAGCTGGAGAACAGGATAGAGAGACTGGGGGGCTCTTGTGTGGCTGCCTCCAAGGGAGAGGTAACCCAGTGCCCCAAGGGGAGGTTTTCCTGGTTTCCCCAGCTGTGGTTTGTCTCTCCTGATGAGCTGCTCCCTGTCCCTGTTATGGATTCAATCCAGATTTGAAGACAGTCAGGCCTATTAAGTGAGACCTTCCGATGCGTACGCACAGCACAGATTTATTGTATGTCAGTGTTTGTTTGAATTTGTAACTCTCTCACAGTGGAATTGAGGAGGCAGGTACCAAACAACCAATAAGCCCATTAATTTTCTTCTAATGCAATAGCATATTAATCAGACATCACCAAGAGGCTGGTCCCGAGGTGAGGCTGGTGTAAGGTGGTCTCTCCCCCGCCCCCAGTCCTGGGAGACACCCGGCCTCCTGTGAGGCTGGTATTGTGCACAGCTGCCCGTGTCCAAGATGAATGTGGAATCACGGTGTCTGTGAGTCAGAGGCGATATTAGTGAAATTTATGGATCTGAACCTAAATTTCAGATCCTACGTGGGCTGACAAGGGATTTTTGAGTTGCCTGTAAGTGGGAGAGGCAATCTGGATATGGGATTCAGATTCCCAGAAAGCAGAGTTTCTAGGTAGTTCGGGGACTCCATGACACAGCTCCCCCAGTCTTGGCCAGGGGAGAATCAGGGTAGATTCTTGCTATGATTTCATGTTTCCTCATCTTGTCATCTTCCAGAAAACAGGGCTCAGCGAAAGTTTCCCTAGCCCATAACCACACAGCAAGTTTCCCACACAGCAGCCAGAGCAGCCTTATGAAAGAGAGTTTACCTGTGCTTTCTTCTGTGTTAAGTCCTCCATGGCTCCCTTTTGCCTGAACAAAGCAAGTTAACGTCTTACCTTCACCTGCAGCACCATGTATGATCTGGCCCTGGGTTTTTTGATTTCTTTTGTCCCTCCTCCTGCACACTCTCCAACCCAGAGAAGAGGACTTCTTTCTACTCCTTGCCAAGTTTCTCCATGACCTCCTAGTCTTTGGTGGCTTTGTTTCCTGTGCCTAACACACAGGACTCTACTTCCCCGGCTCCTCTCTGCTCCCCCCTGCAGGCTACGTCCACAGCACCTTCCCTCCGCACTGCCTTCCTGCAAGCTCTGGGTTGGAGGAGCAACTCCTTGTCTGTGTTCTCACTCTGCCCTGTGCTGCCCTCGCCCAGGGCAGGACAAGAAACCCGGTGAATGACATCGAGGTGGAAGATGGTGCTGCTGTGCTGCTCATTCTCCAGTGCATCTGGCTCGGTATTTTCTCGATAGGCATCCTGTGGAAGACTAGAAGTTTCTTCCACATAGATCTCCCCAACTCCCAACCCTTTATACTTGCCTTGATCAAATGTCTCTTAGACCAGTGTTTTGAGACTTATGTGGCATTTTCCTCAGAACCTTAATAAATTCTCCTCTGCCCCGTCTGCCCACCGAAGGGAGAAGGGAGCCAGCTCACTCCTGCCTCTGGCCAGCAGGCTGCACTTGTCCCCATCAATCAGACCATCTGTCCTTGGCACCTCGTCCATCACGGGGAAAATCAGGAACATTTCTTGGAGCCTTTGGGGCAGGGCCAGGGCCTCTGGCTGTGCCTTGCAATGCTAGGTCATACTCAGCCCCAGATTGGGGCAGCTTTGCAGTTTTTATTTTAAACAAACTTTCTTGGGCAACAGAGAGAAGTTTGCCATCTGTCAGCTTGCCTAGGGCATGGGAATTAGCTTCAGGATAGTGGCTTTCTGGAGGGGGCTGGGCATTCACTGCTTAATGGCTTGGGCTTCCGAAGAGGAATAAATACAGAAGATCACTACTAGGGTCGTCAGGAGCAAGTGACAAGAAATACACCCTGAGTGTCAGAGTCTGGAGCCCCACGTGATCAGGGGACCAATACTACCATGAATATTTAATAATAAAATTGCTGAGGTGACCGGAGCACTTGAGTGTCCCAGACCTTCCGTGGAGCACTTCAAGTGCATCCACCTCCCTGTACGGCAGAGGTTATCAATGTCCCTTCCTTCAGAGGGACGTGGACCTCACAGCAGCTGAGAAATACGCACAGGCTTACACTGTCTGCAAATGGGATTCAGACCTGTCCAGCAGACGCCAAGGCTTATGTTATTTTCAGTGTCCGGTATTCTTGCTTAGCAGTTAGCTGAGCTAATCTGGGGCTTGGCTTCCCAGAAGACAGCTCACACCCCCAGGAATTTCTTGAGCTGGATCTAGAAGGCTCAGCTTTGAGGTAGCAAGTCTCCAACATTTGCTTCCAGAACGCTCATTCCTTATTTGTTTTCCCACACAAGCTCTGTTGTTTTGATAAATGGCATAGCTCAAACAAAGCATGAGGATAAAGTAACAAGCAATTTCTTTGTTTTTTTTTTTCAGTTTGCATAATTCAAAATCAGATGAGATCATCAGAACTTCTGATCAGCATGATAACAAGGGCAAGCGTTGATGTTACCCGATGCAAATCCAGGCATCTCATGAGATCTTGAGTGTCCAATTCCTAATAAGCTTGTTTGCCATTGAAAACAATAGCCGTGGACTTGCTAGCATTTTAAAGAGTGTTTTAGGGGTCTATGATTTAGAAAAGAAGCTCTGTTCTAAGATAAGCTTTGGGCTTCAAGAGTATTCCATAATGGATAGAGTTCATGAGCCTGATTGACCACGTATGTGTGGGTTTCATTGAGTAGACCATTCACACCTGAATTAATTATTCAATTATATTCAGTCACCCATTTAATATTAATTTCTCTTATTATTTATTGATTGATTCTGTCATTCAACTCATTAAACCCTTTAGTTATTCAACAACTGTTTCTGGTCCACTATGTGAGATGCTAGGATCTCCACGAGGAAAAGTAACCTTAAAAGAAATTTTTTGTTCCAGGATCTGCAGTCACTAGGCAGGAATTATCGATAAATCCAAAACCTTGGGTTGCCATTCACAGTTTTTGGTTAGGAATATGTGTGTTTGTTAGGGGGAAAAGGATGTCCTAAATCTAATTCCATACAGGCTTTGTGGACTCCACCCCCACCCCAGGGACCTTTTATGAACCTTTTGTGTGTGCCTGTAGTGGAGTATTAATAAGTCCCTTTTAAGCGCGCGGGTGAGGACCCACAGCCAGGCAACCCCATTCAATATCGGGGCTGCCCTATAACATGTTGAGTTTGCAGGCTTAGTTGGCATCTTGCCAGGGAGGTCTTTAAGTGTCATGAAGTGTTTTATGGATTAGGAGAAAAAACAACATTGATGAACTCACACCCACTCTGGGGTAGAAGTCTGTCTGCCTGGGTGCGGGGATAGCTCAGCACCTCAGTAACTGTGCCATTTCTGGTGAGTTGAGAACCATCTCTAAGTCTTAAATGGGTTGAGGGTTGATCAGATGACCCAGGACTCATTTTGTGACAGTGGCGTTCCCCACCTGTGCTCAGTACGCTGTCAGCTCAGGGGGCAATCACTTCCTTTCAGTTTGACTTTGCTTTTCACACCTGGGGCAGAAAAATGTGTCTTTTTTGTTGTCTTCTGCACCCCCAGTTGTTGACCGTGGGGAGGGAACAGGAGATTGTGGGACAAGCTGCTTTTGTTATAACTAAAACAAGAACAGCTCTTGACAGCACAAATATCTCCTCTATCCATAGCTTAAATCTTCCCTGTCAAGAGGGGAAAATTAGACAAAAGAAAAATTCTGAAAGGATAATGAATCCTTTTTTTCTTCCTGTGCCTTTTCCTCCTGGGGCAGCCAGTCAAAATGTCCTGGATTCATCTTTCTACCCCCAACTCAGCTTATGCTGCCAGGTGATTCTTACTATGACCAAAGCTCAGGATGGAGTGGGAATAACATGGAGCTCTCCTCCTGTGGCACCCAGAACCCCACTCCTGATATTTTCCTCTTGGATATTTATTTTCTAATTTGTCCCTCCATGCAAATCTTCAAGGTAAAGGTTATGCATCGTCTCCTCAAAAATAGAAACTTCCAGGTATTTAGCCCAAGGATATCAACTTGGAGGGGTCATCCCAAAAGCTCTACAAATGGTATGTTACATGAAGGAAAGAGTAGACACCATATTGTGATGATAGAATAGCAGAAGAGCTGTCGGTATGAAAAGAGGGCTGTGATGTGTTGCTAAGATTTTTAACAGCACGGCCACAAAATTGTATGAATAATATGCTCTTACTTGTGATATAGATAGAGATATGGCTAGAGATAGATTGCTAAATCACAAAATGTTCATCTCTGGCGGGAGCTTTTGTGGATTCATTTTTTTTTAATGCTTGTCCATAGTTTTATAATGATTTATAGTGATTGATTACATTTCTAATAAAATATATAAATATTATCTTTGAACGAAACCACAGCATGAAGACGTCGTTTGTCTTTCTTTTGTCCTTTAATGAATCAGGGCCAGAGATCAGTCTTTCAGTTGCTGGGCTCAAGTTCCTTTCATGCGACGTCTTGTCCCCTGAAGAGTTGCCAAGAAGCATCCGCCAGGAAGATGCCCACTATTCTGCCTGACTGTGCCGTGAGCGACCCCAGCGTGCAGGCACAGTTTATCCCCAGTCCTGTTTGACCATCCTTGGCTGTGTTGGACCTTAGTTTTGTCTCATGGAAAATGGGGCTCATAATAAGTCCTGTCTCTGAGGGTGTTTGTGAGGGTTCCATTAGAGGATGCTTCTAAATCACACCTAGTGCTGAGTCTACATGAGCACTCGTTTGCTCCTCTGGTGCCCTACACTCTACAATTTGGGGTTCTTGACATCGGATCACTCTTTAGACATTCACATCTACCCACCTTATTAGCCACCTGTTTTCTTTTTATTTTTTAAGGGCACTAGCAATCATGCCAGGGCAACATGGTTGAAAGTAACAAGTAGGTACATGAAAGGGGGCATTGGAAGCTCGTGTGTGTTTCCAGGGGCTGCTTGGAATGAAAGTGCATTCTGCCCTTCATCATGCCTCCATACAGTTTTTGTGTTTTAAAAGCATTGAAAGACTTTTAATACTTCTCTCTGCAAGCCTGAAATCCTTGAGGAAGGACCAAGTAAATCTAGCTCACTTATGGAGGATGGAAGTCCCCAGTCATTAAATAATAATAACAACCAAGAAAAGAAAGGCAGAGAAAAGCAGTATCGGATAAAATTCCAAATTAGAACCCAAATCTCTAAAGGGTTTTATGCTTCCTTTTGTGATTTAGAGATTCTCACCCCCTCTCTGAATATCCTTCCGAGCTGTGGAAATGAAATCATTTCTCTGTGATAATTCTTGGTGAACATGTCACCTGGACTGTGGGTCTGAGGATGATTAAGGATTGTGTGTGAGGGCGCGGGAGAAGTAAGTCCATGGGGCCCTCGTGGCGGCCTTTGTCCTGTTAAAACGCAACACACAACCATTAGGGAGAGTCCCCCCTTGTCCCACCTCATGGGTGAGGAATGACTCCACCGCATCTCAGAAATACGGCTTCCCCAGGCATGGAAATAACCAAGTCTTGGGCCTTACTCATGGCAGAATGATGACCGATCGACAGACGTGGTGTAAAAGCCCTGTTCAGATGAGCTCACTGAATCAAGAAATCCATGTGGCTCCCAGTTGCTGGGGAGAAATTTGTGTTTTCCTGGACTCAGTGAAATTTCTTTAACCATATGTTGTTCTTTTCCCAGTTACAGCTAAATCTCTATGAGCACAGGAGTGGAAAAACAGATTTGTTATAATAGCTCCCTGGGCTGAACCCTGTAGTTGGTCCCCCCGCAGTCCTCAAAGTGGGCATGGTGATTCTCACCAAGGGCTGGGGAAACTGAGGCACAGAGCTATGACGTGAGGTACTCAAGTTGGTATGGCTGTTGGAGTCAAGAATTCCTTTAGGGCCCCCTTTGCTCTCACCCCCTGCATGCAGCCCTTCCCCAAGGGGGCCTTCTCACCTCCACCGTGCAGTTAGTCAGTTCCTTTCACCCCCAGCTGCTCCAGGTTCGAGTCTCCATAGCCCATTGCCTGGGTCTGGCTAAGCACTAACAGTCTTCTCTGTACCTGTCCTAACTCCTTACAAGCCATTCTCCATCTGCCAGTCCAAGTCTTCACTGAAAATGAAGGTAACTTGGATTATATCTTTCTAGTATGGGTCCTCCAGAGGTTTCCACCCACCTGGAAACTTTGAACAGCCCCCCGTTGCCTCTCTCTGCCTTCCCCATCTGAGTCTGATTCCCCATCCTCACGGAGACTTCTCATCTCGCTTCATCCACCTCAACCCACCGAGCCCCTTCCTGCCTCTGTGACGTCATGTTTGTTCTTGCTCATGCTTCTGGAATGCTCTGCCTGCAGGCTTTGGCCATGGCTTCACCGCCCAGGTCTCAGCTCAGATGTCACCTCTTGGAGACCCTCTGTGATGTCCCTCCTGCGCCCCTAGTCACTCTCTCCTGTCACCTGCTTTATTTTCTTGAAAACCCCCATCAGTCTCAGAAGTGACTTTGTTTACATGCAGGCTTGCTTATTTTGGTGTCTTTCCTATTAGAATATGGTTCCACTTGGAGGGCAGAGACGAGAGTGGCTTGGTCCTCGCACACAGAGCAGGACCCGACACTTAGTTCCAGCACACCACATTTTAGGGGGCTGAATCTGTTCTCAGTGAGTGAGTTTGTTCTTGGGTTTGGGACACGGAGCCACTCTGTGCACTGTTCTGGAAAATCTGTTTCTCACCAATGTTTATTTGTTATGTTTACAAGAGTCGAGGGGCATGAGCAAGGGGACCCCCAAACAAGGTATCTCCATACCCAGTAATGTTATTCCCTGCAAAGCTTGTTCAGTGAGGGTTTCTGGGCACGCTGGATCAGGGTCAGCACCATGGCGGGCTGGCTTAGGACTAGGGGGTTGCAGGGTTAAAACTGGGGTAGATCCAGAGAAAGCTGTAAGGTTGCTCACCCCAGCAAGAAGCAACCTGCTCTGCGGACACCCGACTTTTAACCTTGGCTTTGCATTTCTTGCTCATGCGTAGACATGCAACCGGATTCAGGGCTTGGGTTTAAACACTGGCTTTAGGCAACCGTCTCTGGAGCCTTGGTTTTGTCATTTGTCAAAGTGAGGGTAATACTGCTCTTTACCTGACAGAGAGGGGTGAGGACGACCTGCCACCTTGGGTGGAGCACAGCAGGCCCTCGTGCTGGTCATCCCTTCCTTCTCCTTCCACCTTTCTGTGTAACACTGAAGCTCCCCAAGCAGCCAATGAGGACTGTTCTATTTTAAACTTCCCGATATTTCTGGGAACCAAGGAGTCTTGTAAGTCATTTGACTACACATATAGCCACAGACATTCTTATTGGTGGATCAAGGAGAATGCCTTTAACTTTCCATCAAAATCTCCTTTTAAAAATAACTGACAAATTTGACTTATTTTCATGGTAACGGTAGGATTTTGCCAAGGGGGGTTATGAAATTCCTCTGGAGATAGTTGATCAAAAGGCAAATAAGGAGGGCCTCCCTGGTGGCGCAGCGGTTGAGCGCTGGCTTGCGAAGCTGCCCGCAGCCTCTGCGGCGCTGGTTCAATCCCCGGCTGCTCCCCGGCCGCCGGAGGAGGGTCCCACATGGCGCGCAGACCTCTCCTGCCGCCCGCTGCTCCCCTCGGCAGTGTATTTCGGTCCTTCTGCCTGCTCTGCTCCCCGCTCTGGCTCTGGTGTATTCTCTCGCCCTCCCGCGCTTCTGACTGTATCCAGTGCTTGTATAAATAAATAAATAAATAAACAAACAAACAAACAAATAAATAAATAAATAAATAGATCTTTAAAAAAAAAAAAAGGCAAATAAGGAATTGTCAGTTAGGGAGTGGGTTTAGACCTGCCTTGGGGCACATGATTAGATTGGAGTGAAATCTTCAACACAGATGGCCTCTTTCTGGCCTCTGTCTGCACCTCCAACCCCATCCTGAGCTAAATTCCCATGACTCTCTGACACTCAGCCATGCTGACCTCCTCTCAGTGCTTGGAAATGTCCACCTTCCCTCCTACCACAGGACCTTTGCACATGCTGCTCCTTCTGTCTGCCTCACTATTCTCCTGTCTATCCCAAGTTAGCTTTTACTTGTCCTTCAGATTTTCTCTCAAATAACTTCCTTAAGGAAACTTTCCCTGACATAGCCAAGACAAATCCTTTGGTCCTACACTCTAAGAGTGTCCCAATTTTCAGACACAAGTGAGCATCTATGGATGTATATCGTTGTTCAGTTAATAGGCCTCTCCCCGATTTCATTCCCTGTCTGTATGAAGCCCTGTCCTAAGTGCTGTGTTTATGTTGGTTGATATAATCTCTAAAAAAGCCTCCTGCAGTGGGCACAGGGCTTGCTCCCTTTGCACAGATGAGGACACTGAGCCACATGGAAGGGAAATGACTCACCTAACTCCACACCACAGGTAGAACTGGGATTTGAACTCAGGCACTCATAACACTAGGCTGTTCTTTTTCTTTAAAGCTCAGTGAGAGCGGTGGGCATGCTTATTTTTGTTTCTCATTCTCTTTCCAGCTCTTGTCCAGTCGTCATCCTGCACCTACATATCTGGGTTGCCATCTGGACCTACAGACTTGAGCCCTTGCCATAATCCATGGTTTTCATGATGCTCGGGACACAGATGTGCTTACTGGCCGTGGATCTGTGTCCCCGGCAGACTGTGAGCTCTGGGGGCTAGGGGGTCCCTGCGGCACAGCTCAGGGCCTGAGACATGGCAGGAGATCAGGAAGTATTGACAGAGTGGATGTCTGAGATGTCAGTCATAGGGTAGATGGGCTACATCGGAATCCTTTCAAGGAGGGCAGCAGAAAGCAGGAAAGCTTTTCTCAGGTCTCGATGGCAGGGAGAGGTCTGGGAGATATATACACTTTGGTTGAAGGGGTGTTGGTAGGAATAAGGGAGCAGTGCATTTTCCAGGGTGAAGTGAACGCACGTGTGTGTGTGGGAGATGTCTCCTGCTGCTAGGGGTCCAGGGCAGGACCAGTGCACCCTAGGACCGTTGCCAACTAACCTAGCAGCTCCCTGAAGACCAGTACAACATCCTCGACAGCTGGGGTATGGGAGGTGTGTGTGTTTGGGGTGATATTTGGAAAGGTGTTTCCAGGTACCTTTCCTGTACTAATCAATAAAACATTCTTTTTGTTTAACTATTTATTTATTTGCATAGAAGAACTGGGGTGTAGGCCAGAGGTACCCGGGGTAAGAGGATTCACCAGAGACAGAGTGGGGAGCAGAACAGGCAGATCTACTGAAATACACTGCTGAGGGGAGCAGTGGGTGAGACAGGAAAGGTCTGCTGTGCCATGTGGGTAGCTCCCTGGCCAGGGATCGAACTCAGGCTGTAGCAGTGATAGTGCTGAGAGTTAACCCCTAGGCTACCAGAGAGGCCTTCCATAAAACATTTTTATGAGGTTATGTTAGGGGCTGAATTCATCATCAAATGTGTCTGTCCCCTCAAAATTCACCAGAATCTCAGAATGTGACCTTGAGATCGGCTGTTATTCAAAATGGTCAAGTTAAAGCCAGGTCATCTGGTTGACCCTAACCCAGGCTGATGTCCGGAAAAGGGGGGTAGTCTGGACACAGACATAGGCAAAGAGAAGGCGGGGTGAAGAGACAGGTGGAAGGTGGGTCCACCACCCTCAGGACCCTGAGAGCCCCGGGAATGCAGCCTCCACCCCCACCCTCAAAGGGATCCCCCACAGACCCCTGGATCTGGGATCTCTGCTTCCAGAACTCTGAGAGGCTAATTCTCTGGTGTTGAAAGCCCCCATTTTGTGGCCCTTCATTACTCCAGCCCTCGCAGAGAGTACAGGACTCTTGAATGACAGGTGGGCTGGGGTGCTGAGCCCCACAGAGCATGGATCAGCGTGTCAGAGATTCGGGGTCCAGAGGAATCGGGAATTCAAGCAGCTGACTTCACGGTGGGTGGAAGCCATGAATGAGCAACCACGGATAGAACAGTTTCACCCCTAAGTGGCCCTCGTGTTGTTCAAGCATCAGCTGTGCTATTCTTTTTTTTCTTTTATATATTTTTTACATCATTTTTTATCTTTGCACAATTCTTATCCAGTTTCACAGGTGAGGTGGCCAGGGTTCAGGGAGACCATGGCCTTCACCCAGGGTCACAGTGACAGCGAGGGGCAGATGGCCCCAGAACCCCAAATGGGGCTGACTCCCAAGTCCTGCTCCTTTCCTCCCCCTGGCCCCGCTCTGCCAGCTGCATGATGGGGCCTGATGGACATGGACCCGTGCAAACCACAACCTTAGCCTCCCTCCCTCCCTCCCTGCAGGGGGTGGCTGGCACTGGCCACACTGTCCCTGCGTGCACTTCTACTTGAGACGGAGCAGCCTGGGGGCTGTGGGCCCTGGCTCTGTCTCGCTGACAGAAGGTTACAGGCAGGTTCTTTGGCCTGTCTGGGCCTGTTTCTTCCTTGGGGGAGCGGAGACGGGAGAAGAGGGCTGATCACGGGTGGTGATGGCGAGGACTGGAGGGAAGGCTGCCTGTGGGCAGCCAAGCCTGACAGCTGGGCACAATGCCTCGGTGGGTGGCGGCTGCCCCTGCGGATACTTGCAGTCATGTGGTGTCCCCTTCAGCTCAAGGACCTGGCGTGGGAGTCTGGTGGGGGTCTGGGTCCCAATGACCTCGTCTCCAAAGGCGCTGGCACACAGGAAAAGGGGCCTTGGTTACCGCCCTGCCACTCAGAATCAAAGCCCTTGAACCTAGCAAACAGCAGAGATGCACCTTCTGGCCCTCCTCACGGGCCTGCTACGGCTACAAGCAAGACCTACTAGAATAGGCTTCCAGAGCCTCCATGTGCTCCGTCTACAGCCGCGGATATAAATAAGCCTCACACACAGCGCTAAGAGAATCACTCCGCAGCCTACACAGATGTCAAAATAATAACAGGATGATGTTAAGCAGGGAAATATTTTTGATGACTATTCCCCCATGTAGCGTTATATAATACCCCCTCCCAGTTGTTATTGTTGTTAAGTGTGATAATCTGAAGGCTGGTGAGTTCAAAGGTCTGTGACTAGATATTAGCAAAGCCTTTGAGCTTTGCAGGTTTATGCACAGCTGGGTCAATGGAACGTGGGTGTGAGATCACTTTGGAGGATTCTTTTGGGGTAGACCAGATGCCCCTGGCCTGGGGGTGCCCAGTGGGACTTGAATACGTTCATTGAGCACTTACTAAGTGCTGGGCATTGTGTTGGCTGCTGGGAGGGGGATGGGACCCGACGGGGTGCTCTTGCTTCTGGAGCTTGTGGTCCAAGGAAGCACAAACCATTCTAAGTTGTGATTCCTGCTGTAAAAGGAACAAAAAGAGGCTGAGTGAGTGGGAGGAGCCGGGACTGGGGACAGAGGATACCGAGCCATTGAGTGGTGGGAAAAGTATATTCCAAGCAGATGATTTGTGCCCAGTCCTTCAGGTTGGTAAGAGCTGCTGTGGCTGAGGAGTGGAGAGAGCCTGTGGGGCTGGACTTGGGGTAGGGCTGGACTTGAGGGAGGGGGGGAGCCGGAGATGTGCCCCAAAAACACAGGAGACCCAATTCCAAAATCAACTAAACAACAAATAACTTTGCAGTATAAGTATGTCCCACACATTGCATAGGATTTATACTAAAAATTATCTATTGTGTATCTGAGATTCAAGCTGAATGTGATGTCCTGTATTCTCACTGGCTAAATCCAACCACCCTGGCTGCAGCGGTCAATTATAGGCATGGTGGTAGAGGTGTTTAGATAAGTATTAGGGGCCAAGAGGACAGTTTGTTTGGCACCTAGAAGTTCTGACAGAGTAAGGAGGAAAGCAGCTGGGTACAACACACCCTGCTGTGGGACCAAGAGCATCTTGCTTAACCTCTCTGTTCTGTCACAGCTGAAATCAGACTTTCTCATTTGGGTCTGGAAAACCTCCACTGAGGCTTCAGTTGCAGAGTGTCTGCTAACAGGCTGCAAAGGGAACTGGGAATGTAATTATTTGAAGGGAGGCGTTATCAGAAGCCCTTGTGAGCTGTGGCTACTTGGGAGTTTCCTGGGCAGGGAGGGTGTTACTGAGTTTTCCTTCAGTCCCAGGCTCTGATTGGGCTTGAAACAGCACAGTTACTGATTTTGTCTGTATTTTAATTTTTGATGTGTTCTCATCATGGATTTTTTTTTGAATCAATTCTGAGCTTTAAATTGCATGCTTGCGGTTTAAAACTATTTGCAAATTAAAATGATTGTATTAAAATATTCTTTATCTCTGGATCTCTGGACTGAGATTTTTGATGTCCTCACTTCCCCATCCCCCTATCTTTTGCACCCAAGGGGAGTGACTCATCCACTTACCTTAGCCCTGGTTTCTTGGTGGGAACCAGAGTGGAGGCAGCCAGATGTACCTGCCAGGCTGAGCTCAGACCCTCTTTGAATGGGGGTCCTGTTACCTGTGACTCAGTTTCCCTTTTTCAAAGTTGATAGTGAAAGAAATCCATGACAAGTGCTTATTAGGATGGTGCCAAGTTCTTAAGATGTGTTCCAAACACATTAACCATCAGTGATATCTTTGAACCTCAGTTTCCTCATCTGTAAAGGGGGACAACGCTGACTTCTTAGGTGGGATGTCAATGAGATGATTTTTTTAAAAGATTTATTTATTTATACAAGAACCAGGGTACAGGCCAGATGTGTGAGAGGGTAAGAGGATTCACCAGAGACAGAGCAGGGAACAGAACAGGCAGACCAACAAAATACACTACTGAGGGGAGCAGCGGACGCTACAGGAGAGGTCTGCTGCGCCATGTGAGACCCTTGCCTGCCGGCCAGGATTGAACCAACACTGCAGAGCCTGTGGACAGCTTCACAGCGCTGTGCTCAACCACCTGCGCCACCAGGGGAGACCCTCAATAAGATGATTTTGCAGAATGTCTAGGTGCCTCCTGCATCCTCTCCTGTCTTCACTGGAAAAGTAGATTATTTTAATCTATTGCCCATTTTTATTACACCTCACCACTCTCTTGCAAGCCTCAGCAATGGCTTCTAGGCAAGGACAAGAATGTGGTAGAGGCTGTAAGAGACACAGAGGGCCAGGACCCTGAAGCAGAGGCCAGTGGAAATGTGCCAGTGGGGAGATTGGGTGTGGTGACCGTGACCTTGAGGACTTGCGGTCCTTTGCATTCCAGCAACAGGAAAAAAGCAAGGGTTTCCCCAGTGCCCACTCTTTGGGGAGCCACAACTTTCCTACAGGCTGGTAGAGCCTTGATCTCTGGCCACCACCCCACCCAGCCATGGGTTCTGCCCCATCAGAGATGCACTTTTGAAGCTTCCTGGCTGAGGCTAGGGTCCCGTTGGCCCCAAGCTTTATCTCTCCTGCACCCTCCGCCTCTTGGTGTTTGAATCCAGGTCTTTGTCTCCACCTCTTATTTCCTGTGCTCTGACTTTTTTATATGTTCTTTCCCTTAAAGTCAGTTTCTAAGAACCTATGGACAGGTTTCGTGTACAGGGTAGGTGCTCAGTTAACATGTGCTGGGTGAATTGATTATAATTTGGTGAACACGGGTGGTCACATAGCTTCATGTAGCCTCAATTTCTTATCTGTGAAATGGGAGCACTTTTCCTACCTGCCTTATAGGGATGTTTTGAGAATTAAAGGGTAATGAATGTAAATGCCTTGCACCGCGCACCAAAGTGCCAGGCATGTAGTAGGTGCGCAGTAAATGTGCACTGTTGCTATTGTTACAATTGTCAGTCTTGTGAATCAAAAGCAGGGCTCTCTTGCCAGTTGCCTTAGGCAGGAATGGTTTATGTTGTTCCCCAGGACTTCTGAGGCGCCCTTAGCTAACGGGTGGCAGGTTTATCCTGGAATCTAGGATCCTCACTCATGGAGCCTCTAGCAGGCTGTTGTGTCTGCTTTTAGATCACAGGTTGGACATAGGATTTGTTTTTGTTTTTAAAGATTCATTTTTATTTATTTATGCATACTAGAACTGGGGTGTAGGCCAGAGGTGCTGGGGGGTAGTCAGAGGTTACACCAGAGACAGAGCGGGGAGCAGAACAGGTAGATCCACTAAAACACACTGCTGAGGGGAGCAGCGGGGAGACAGGAGAGGTCTGCTGCGCCATGTGGGTCACCTCCCTGGCTGGGGATAGAACTCGGGCTGCCATGGCTGACCTTAGCTTGATAGTGCTGAGACTTTAACCCTTGCACCACCAGGGAGGCCCTTGAACATAGGATTTGGAGAAAGTGTCTCTTCTGTGTGGGGCTGGGACACCATTGAGTCTCTGGCGCTTTAAATGCTTTGGGCCTCAGGATGGAGTAGAGCTGGGATGGGGCAGGCGAATGCCTGTGATGCCTCTGGGACCATGTGGTGCCTGGGCAGGTGCCGCCAGCTGGGCTCTGGAATTGGATGCACTCAAGTTCGATTCTAAGCTACACAACTTTCCAGATGAATGCCTTTGGCAAATGGCTTCTCTGTGCCTTGGTTTCCTTATCTGCCATTCCAGGGGGAAAATCAGATGAGATAGATGCTGCATCTCTCCAGCTGGCCTTACTGCCTTCAATCTGTTCTCTTGGCTGAAGTCAGTTGAGTGAGTTGGTTAATAATGTGGTAAACGTGGGCAGGCCCCTTAACTTCGGTGAGCCTCGCATTCCTCATCTGTTCTTCCTCATCTGTTCATTCCTCAGCTGTGTCCTTGCTAAGAGGCACATCTGATGATGTGGCCTCTCTCCCAATGAGCAACATGCTGATGCTTTGGCATGGCCCTGGGACAGTCTAAACGCTGTTTCCAGCCCTCCTGGCCCTGACACTCCTTTCCATTTCACCTGCACCTGTGCCCTGCAGCCGCCTAACTCCAGGCAGGTTTGCTCTTTTTTTTTTTAAAAGATTTATTTGTTTAAACAAGAATCGGGGTACAGGCCAGATGTGCAGGAGGGTGAGAGGATTCACCAGAGACCGAGTGGGGAACAGAACAGGCAGACTGACGAAATACACTGCTGAGGGGAGCAGCGGGAGAGACAGGAGAGGTCTGTCCTGCCATGTGGGTTGCTCTGGCTGGCAGGGATCGAACTGGCACTGCAGAGGCCGTGGACAGCTTCACAGTGCTGCGCTCAACTGCCTGCGCCACCAGGGAGGCCCAGCCAGTTTGTTCTAGGCCTCATGTCATCCCTCCCTCTGCTTGGCTGCCCCATGCTCCTGCCTTCCACTCCGCCCTCCGTCCTTCCGGCCTTTAGATGTCACTTCCTCAACCCCAGACACCGGCATTCGCCCACTACCTGCCTCTACCATAAGATAGTCTCAGGCCAGCTGGCTGGTGGGGATTGGGGTTCGGGAGGGGCGTCTTAGCTGAAGATGCTAATAGCCGAGTGCTTCCCCGGAGGCTTGAGGTATGGTTCCCTGAGTCAGTCATGGATCCATGGCTGGGAAGCATCCGCCCGTGGGCAGCCGGCTTCACCTTCCTGCGACTCAGTTTCCCCATTCAGAAAACAGGCCAACAGCCACCGCCATGATGGGGTGATGTGAGGCAGGGGGACAAGTGCTGCCTGCGACCCGGGGTGCTCCCCGGCATTGGGTGTTCTCACCATGCCAAACCACCCTTGGTCTGGGCACCTGAAGACAAAACCTTTCACCAAAGAGCATGCGAGCTCTCACAGACACCCTCCACTCAGCTCCCTCTCCTGCCTCCGGGTGCCTGCGGGCAGCGGCCTCAAGTACCAAACCTTGGGCAGCTGGGAGAAGTAGCCTTGTGCTCGGCTCCCCAGCTCCTCCACCCCACACCGGGCTGCCTGTGGTCTGTGATTTGCAAAGGGCAAAGGGCCATGGGTGTGTGGTGTGTGCGTGTGCGAATGTGTTTGTGTGTATGCATATTTATTTTGGTATGTGTGTTTGTACATGTGTGTCCATGAGTCTGTATATATGCACACACATGTTTTGTGTATGTGCATGTGTTTATGTGTGTTGTGTTACATGTCTGTGTCTACGTGTGCGTATGTGTGGGTGTGGGTGATTGTCTATGTGTGTCTAGGAGTGTGTGAGCTAGTGCATGTGTATACTTGTTTTGCGTGTGTACGTGTGTGTTTGTATGCATTGTCTGTGTTGTGCGTGTGTGAGAAAACAGCACACGAAGAGATGGGATTCCCCTGTTCCTTCGCCCTTTCGCCCCCACGTCCCCGCCTGCATCACGACCGTCCCCGGCTGTCCTCTGCCCCCCTCTGTCTCTGACCCTCTTTTGGTCTGCCTCTCCCCAGGCCTTTCTGTCTCCCCTGCTGAGCCCCCTCCCCAGCACCCAGTCTGTGTTGGCACCGAGTACCGGTTACCTAGGAAACCACAGCCGGGCAAGCACGTGTGATTGGCCAGGCTGGGCCGACTCTGGGTTGGCGGGCAGATTTGCGGGGAGAGTCTTGCCCTCCATCTCCTTTCGGGGGGGGGAGGGACACTCTCTGGAACATAAAAGACCCCGAGGGTGCCGTGGAGACTGGGCCTCCAGCGGGAAGGAATTCCTGCTGCAACAAGGACTCAGTTGCAGAGGAGGCCACAGAGCACATTCCCCAAAGGCGGGCGCGCCGGAGGCTGGGGGGTTATACTCATCTTCGCTCACACCTACCGGCTGCTGGCTTTTAGCTGAGCTCTTTGTACACACCGGCGCCTTGGCGCAGCTTAGCCAGAGGTGTCACTTTTCTCTCCATTTTACAGACCAGGGGAGGGAGGCTGAGTGGTCAGTCATGGGGCTGAGGCTGCACAGCTGGAAAGTGCAGAGCTGGAAGGGGACCCCGTGTGTCTTGTCATTAGGCGCAGTGCAGCCCCCTCCCCTGGGGACGCTGAGAAGGGATGGGAGCATGGGGTCCGCACTCACAGCTGGTAGATGAGATGACCCCCCCCCACCCCCCCGCTGCCCTGCCCACTCCGTCCCTCCTCTTATCTGGCTCTTCTTTCTTGGGAGTACTGAGCTGGCTGCTCCATGGAAGCCCAAGTCCTCGGGAGCCGGGGCCTCACCCCTGCTTGCTCACCTCTTAAGCCGTCCAGGGGTTCTGGGGTTGGAGGGTGGTGGTGGCTGCGCATAACGTCTCACCTCCAAACACTCAATAATGTTTAAATGCCAAATTGGAGGTTGTGCACATTGACAGAAGGGTGATGGAGGTCAGGTGTGCACCCCTTTTGGGGTCTTGGGGACCTGTGATGTGGCTCCTGTGTCCACGTCGCGAGCACTTGCTCTACACTAGCTGGGAACTCTGAGAAACACTTTCCCTGGATTGTCAGGGAATTCTCCGATACCCAGCAAGGCGGTTTCTCCCTTGACCCCCAGCTTGCAGATCAAGTGCCCGACGGTCAACAGGATGAGGGATTTCTGGAGCCCGCTGAGGGAGCTGGCGAAGCAGCCCAGACTGATGCAGCCGTCCTGACAGTGTAGGGCTCCCGGATGGGGTCCCTCGCAGCCCTCCTCGCTTCTCAGGGATGCCGGCCGGGGAGTCCTACCCCCGTGCTCCCGGGACACTGGCTGCTCTCTCGTCCCCACTTCCAGCCCAGTCCTCCCCAATGCCACCCGGCTACTTGCGGGTCATTGACTGGCCCCTGCCACGACCCCAGTGTCCTGTTCCCTAACTCTCCTGAGAGGCAGCTGGAAATAGGGGCCAGTAAACCGGCTAGATCAGGGCTGACGAGGTGGCTCATCTCAGGCAACTGCTGCCCTGGGCCCGGGAGCCGGGGCTGGGCAGCGGCTGGGTGGGAGGGAAGGAGGGGGGACACTGCAGGGCTGGTGGGGGCGGGCAGGACATGCGCCCTCCCCTCATCAGGTGGCAAAACTGGACCTAGAATCCTACCTGCCAAATGCACCTGTCACAGGTCAGCATCTGAGTCACTTGCCAGGACCACTGATCCAGGGCCAGGCTACGTTTACATACGTGATCTCATCCTGAGCTACGTCTACATGTACGTCTTAGCTGTAATCACAGATGCTGTGCGACCGACATTTCCTGTCAATAGAAGCTACTTTTGCACCTGTCATCTCACTCAGTCTTTTTCAAGAACGATGGTTGGGCCAGTCAAGATTTTTGTTCCCATTTTTAGAAACTCAGGCTCAGATGGATGAAGCAGGGCACCCGGGCCCTCCCAGCTGGTGAGATGCTGTCTGGCTAAGCTCACCCTGTCCTGTTGTGCCGTTGGCCTCACTGCGGCTTGAAGGTTAACTGGGTCACCAGGGAGTCGGGATAGGACGAAAGATGGGCAAAATGTCATGCTTCTTCCCTTGCTGTGACATCTGATGCTTGTTCAATATCAGAGCCTCAGGTCACTTGGATGGGGAGTGTCTCTGGAGGCTGTGGTTCTCGAGCGCGATCTAGAAGGTAGAGCAGCTCCTGGAACTTGTCAGATACGCAACACACCTCACCCCAAGGTGGGGGATGAATCCCACCCACTGAAACAGGAATGTCGGGAAAGGGGCCCAGCAAGCTGTGCTCACCTCGGGTCCCCTGGAAAGACATGTCCCCCAGAACCTGTGTCCTTATTCTGAACAAAAGGCCTTTGCCGCTGTCATTAAGTACAAAGCCCCGCTGTAATTAAGGTGCATTGAGGTAAGCCCTGAAGTCCTTATGAGAGGAGGAGGGAAGTGTGGCAAGGGGATGGCACAGCAGGGGTCTGGACAAGCCTGGGAGGCAGAGGCTGGCAGAGGCTCACAGTAACCTGAGGACTCGATTCTTCCAGAGAGTCTCCAGGAGAAACTAAGTCTGCAGACCCTTTGATTTCAGACTTCCATCCTCCTGAATGGTGAGAGAAGAAATATCTGTTTTCAAACCACCCAGTTATGGCAGCCACAGGTGACTTGGTGATTCTGGGGCACACGAATGTGGAGGACCCCTGACTGCAAGGGGTAGGCCTCCCCAGATGTGAGCTGCCCAGGCCTTCCCTGCTGGTCAGGATCAGTCCAAGGATGTGATGCTTTAACATGCTTCTGTACTGATTCTTCTGCACATTAAAAACAGAGCATTTAGCCTTGAGGGACGTCACGTTATGAGCCAGGCCCTGTGTCTTCCTTCCGTCCCTGCCTGGCCACGCCAATCCAATGAAACACTTTCTTAAGCCAGCTTCCTACTCTTGCAGGGACATTGTTATTTGTTATTTCTACTGTTATTTCTACTGTTACTTTTATTGTGAGTGTCTCCTGCTTATCTGCACTTGGCAGGGGAAGAAAGCGACCCTGATTTGTGGTAGAGACACACGTACCCACTTTGGGCCCATTCTCTGCCCCTTGCCATGAGTCCCCTCTGGCACACTGCACAGAGCACAAGCGGCCAGAAGCAGCTTAGTGGAGGTGACAGGCACAAGGCTGGACTCTTTGGTTTCCATCTGGGGAGGGTGGGCTGGACCACCCAGGAGGCAGAGCAGGGGCCTGGAAATTTCCTAATCATCAGCTTGGCTTCCGTAACAACACGCTATATAATTGCATACTTGAGAAGTTTCCTTTCATCATGTTCTGATCTCCAGCATCTGGTGTCTGCCCCTCCAAAGACAGAGGACTGGGAGGTGAGAGAATCATCCCCGGCCTCAAGGTCCTGTAGCCAAGGAATTGTGACCACATCTTTAGGACTTGAACCCTTGGGCGTCTCTTGAATCCAAGGTTCTCTGCTGCTCCTGTTGCTCGCAAGAGACAGGGAAACGGGGCAACCTCTGGGTCGGGTTGGAGAAACATCCTCTAAGGCTTCTGGCTCCCTAAGGGATCCCTCTGGTTCTAGAAACAGCTTAGAGATTTCTGGAGATGCTGGGCAGGAGCAGTGTATTCGGTTTATAATTCCTGTTGTCTCCTGTGTGCCGGGCACCTGGCTGAAGTTATCTTAGGTCACCCTCATAAGAGCACTCTATCACAGAAGACAAAATCAGGCCCAAGCAAAGAGCAGTCAGCCCAGACCACACACTGCAAGGGCTTGTCTAATCCTGTGTTTCTCAGATGGATTGTCTCACGAGAGCCTGTGCAGCACATAGTAGGATATTTATTGACTTCCTTGATGCCATTTTCCCCACCAGATGCCATTAGCATCTGTCCCCCAACTGTCACAACAAAAAATATGTCCAGCCATTGCCAGATGTTCCCTGGGAGCAAAATCACCTCCTACTCCAGCCCCCCAGCCCCCTGGGAGCTGAGAACAAGTGGTCTAACTTCAGATCTTATATTCTTATATGATGCAACTTGCTAACTTCATTACCTGCTGGTTAACTCCCCCCCCCCCACACCCCTTTGCCATTTCAGGGATGTGGACCAAACACAGGTTTTAAGATCAAGTGGTAAGTGACTGGGCTTCAGTTAAGTGTCTCACTGGATGGGCATCTTGAAGCTTCACTGTCAGGCACTGGCAGTTGCACTTGCTCTGATTGGCTTCCTAACTCCAGCTCATTCTTCTCCACACATCTCATTGGCTGTCTTTGCCACAGATTAACAGCTGTCTCTAGCGGCTTAGCCCTGTACTCTGTGCCTGTGGGTGCTCAGTAAACATTTGTTGAAATGCACAACGACATTTCATTAGCTCTTGTGGCCTGTGACGGTTTGCCTTGATTATGACTGACTTTGAGACAAGAAGCAGAACCTACTCAAGCTAAATAAAGCAAAAATGACTTATTGACTGAAAAGACGCAGGGATGTCTCTGGGGCTTCACCAGCAGGAGGACAGCCCAGCTCCATGAGGTGCTGGGGCTCGTTGTCTGCAAGATGTCGGGTTCGCTCCAGTGGGGCTCCTCTCTCTCTTCCTCTCTATTTGCTTCCCACCTCTTTGGTTCCTTCTCTGTGTCCACATCAACTTTATCTACATTATTATTCATGTGGCAAAAGGGGACCACCTCAAAACTGAAGTCTTGAGCTCCCTCCCATCCACCACCACCATTTACTTGACTTCTTTTTTTTTAAGATTTATTTTTATTTATACAAGAGCTGGGGTACAGGCCAGAGTCGCGGGAGGGTGAGGGGATTCACCAGAGACAGTGGGGAGCAGAAAAGGCAGAAGGACCGAAATACACTGCTGAGGGGAGCAGTGGGCGAGACAGGAGAGGTCTGCTGCGCCATGTGGGAATCTCCCTGGCTGGCCAGGAATCGAACTGGCACTGCAGAGGCTGCAGACAGCTTCACAGCATGGCTCTCAACCCGCTGTGCCACTGGGGAGGTTCTACTTGAACTCTTAGTTCAAACACAAACCCAGGTCATGGAAGGTCTCTAACTACCAGTTTCAAATTTTCTGAAGAAAGGATCTGATTGACCCAACTTGGATCAGGTGATCATCTGTGATCCATTCAGGAGTGGCCAGGAAGTAGAGCTCTGGCTTACTACATAACTGACCCCAAGGCCCATTTACTTGGGGCGGGGGACATGGGAGGGATGAGGCAACACCCCGAAGGTCTCTACCATGTTCTCTGCCCAGATGAGAAGTGATAGCTTCCTCGGCCAGCCAAAGGCAGGAGCTCAATAAGAGTCTTTTGAAGGTGAAAGAACTGGATGTTGGTGCGTCAGCGTCTGTTGGGTAACAGACCATAAGGGAAGTCCTTGTATCACCGGCTGGGAATCCTTCCCCACTGCTGCGGCTTCTAATTACATCTCGTCTTAATCAATTGGATTAATTGGGGATGGAAGTCCAGCCCAACATGTATATACACACATACACAAACAGAATGTGTGTGTGTGTGTGTATATATATATATATATATATATATATATATATATAGTCCTTAATATTGACTCCCTGTAAGGACACACACCAAGTTATACTGCAATTATAAAAAAGTGGCAAAAGCAAGTGAAAAGAAGCTCAGGAGCATGAATAGAAATCCCAGGGGACTGGCTTTATTGAATAAAACCGTGATGGTTTTAATGCACACATAAATGGTTGGAATGAAAACAGGTGCTTCTTTTAAGTAATAATCATGATAAGAAAGAAAAATAGCAAATGTATACAGAGCATTTGCTGTATGCCTGGCACTGTTCAAAGTGTTTGATTTGTTTTCATTTCCTTGAATCCCTGGGAACTTGATGGAGAGTCTCAGGGGTGCAAACTAACATTAAGCCCAGTAGTAAATGGAGAGGAGAGGGCCACCCCAACTCTTCAAATGCACTTTTGCAATTAATTAGGAAGATAAAGTGGTTAAGATCTGGGACTCTGCAGTCAGCCAGCCTGGCTGTTGGCTGAATCTTGCTGAGCGTTCTTGTGTGTTGCTTAATATTTCTGGGCCTCGGTGTCCTCTTTTATGAAAGGGGTAGAGTAAAACCTATATCCGATGACTGTGGTGAGGATTGCATGGGACAGAGAACCTCTGTGAAATGTTTTTAGCACAGTCCCTGGTACATAGAAGGCCCTTGATAAATGGCACAGTGGAAAGGAGATTCAGGGTCTGGATTCCTGCTTGGCAGCATACAAGTTTGCACACGTAATCAATTTTCTCTTCCATTTTCTCATCTGGGAAATTTGGTGATGGGGTCTTGTGGGGTCTTATGAGGAGGAATTCAGATACTTAATATGGTATCTCACGCGGTTAGATTTTACTGTGTTGTTGTTCTTATTACCAACTTTCTAGGATGATGTACTAAAGTAGCACAAAGAAAAAGGTGGGTCATTCAAATGACAACATGCCACCCATTCTGCTGTTCAATGCTTTGCACTGTGCAATTAGCAAATTAACACTCGATTTTTTGCAAAAATGCCTTCACAAGGGGAGGACGCTTGTGGCAATCACGACACCCCATAGACAATGAGCTTCTCCTGGAAGATCCATTTTCTCCTGACAAGGCTGGCTCGGTTTGATGGCATTTGCATTCCTCTCGATTTGCCTAATTTTAATGAGACGTTAGATTAATAGCACAAAAGTAATTTCAGATTACTCTGGTTCCTTGGCAAAAATTCTGTTGTCATGACATTGCTCTGTTTATACATGAGCATCTTTGCCATTGATTTCCTGAACCAAGCTCTTACATGCTGGTGGCTTGCACGTGCAATGGGTATTTTTTATTTTATTTTATTTTTTTAAACTTCTTATCTTCCTCTTTTTTTTTTTAAAGATTTTTTTTTCATTTATACAAGAACCGGGGTACAGGCCAGATGCGTGGAAGGGAGAGAGGATTCACCAGAGACAGAGCGGGGAACAGAACAGGCAGACTGATGAAATACCCTGCTGAGGGGAGCAGTGGCGAGACAGGAGAGGTCTGCTGCGCCATGTGGGTTTCTCCCCGGCAGGCCAGCCAGACAGCTGGATCAAAACCCATGCTGCAGAGGCTGCAGAAAGCTTCACAGTGTGGCACTCAACCGCCTGCACCACCAGGTAGGCCCCAATGGGTATTTTTTCTTTTTCTTTTAAAGATTTATTTATTTATTTATTTATACACGCACTGGACATAGTCAGAAGCGCGGGAGGGTGAGAGAATTCACCAGAGCCAGAGCGGGGAGCAGAACAGGCAGAAGGACCGAAGTACACTGCTGAGGGGAGCAGCGGGCGGCAGGAGAGGTCTGTGCGCCATGCAGGATCCTCCTCCGGTGGTCGGGGAGCAGCCGGGGATCGAACTGACGCTGCAGAAGCCACGGGCAGCTTCGCAACCCAGCGCTCAACCGCTGCGCCACCAGGGAGGCCCGCAATGGGTATTTTTTAAATATATAATTAAGGCTTTAAAAATCCAGGAAACACCTTCTTGGAGTGTTCACAGTACATATTAATGTTCGTTGATGGAGGCAGCAGAAACCACCCAGGGCTAATGGAAGTGAAATGAAAATATAAAGAGATGGGATGGCTGCGGAATCAGGAGCCCTGACAACACCAGGAGGAACAGGTCTTTGAATAACATCTTTATTGTCCAATGGCATTTCCTTATAATGTTGATGAGAAAAGAAAATCCCAGCCAGTGTTGAATGAACATTCATTTGAGGACCTGCTTGTGTCATACGCCATCTTGCTTGAACGGGTAGTTTCTAAGAACTGAGGGACAGTGTGGTTGAGGGCTGACTCAACCAGGTAGAAAGCCGGACAACTGGGCAGTCTTGTCCTGCGTGATTGGCTCCAACATTTCTCTCATCCTTGTTCTGATCCACGGGAGGGATGAGGTCCCAGGAAAGCCCCATGGGCCTGGGGTGGAGTTGAAATTTGCCCCTGGTCTGGGTACTGCAAGTTGAGATATGGCCGTCTGCAGTTCCAACAAGAGTAGGTGTGGCAGGCATGGGGCACAGTGTGCTCATATGAATGGAACCCCTTTTCTTTGGTCGTCATTTCCCAAAATCCCAATCAGTGCTTTGCAGTGACTGACTAGTGTCCAACTTTAGCCCGACTTTGACGGGAGATGTGAAATTGACAAGCTCATTATGGGAAGAGGGAGCTGCTCATTATGGAGGATCAGGATTTTCAAAAGCATTCCTCATCTCATCTGAGTTAGCTCAGGGAGTTTCTGTTGTACCCAAGAATGAATAGAAAATATGGCCCCCAGGTACCGCCTAGCCATCTGAATTTTGCGGGATCATTTTATAAGGAGCGGGAGTCCCCATCTAGATTTAGACCCAAAGCTGTGGGAGGGGGTCGTTTGGCATGGGAAGCAGAGATGGGAAGGACAACTGTAGCTCGCTCTTCATCGTGACCGTGACAGGACCAGGCAAGGCTGACAAGCCAGTCTGCACGACAAATATGGGGAGGCTAAGGAAAGCTGGGTGGAAATTGCAAAGGGAATCGTCGAGGTAGGGCGTGAGGAAGGACTTTGAAGCTGCAAGGAAAGGTAGACACAGCATCATTTTAATCTAAGGTGGCCAAATGGACCTCCCAGTCCTCTGCCCCTGATTCCTGCCTCTCAGGTGTAACCACAGCATTCTTCCAGCCAGGCCTGGATTGCAGTTTGCTTCTCCGCCTGCCCCCTGGGAATGAATGGATTAGTGACTGGGAGGGACAACACAGTTTGCTGCCTCCAATCTGGATTCAGGATTGAGATTATGAGTGGAACTGTTGGGCTGCACTAAATATCTTCCCATTATTTTGTCCTATTTAGCACTGACGACTCATTAGATAATTGCCAAGGCAACACAAATGACAACAACAACAGAAACCCCCAAGGGGGATAAAAAAGGACAGGAACTCAGGTAGGGGTAAATGTTTAGGAGCAGATGAGCGGTATTAGCCAGCCGTGTTTAATTCCCTTGAGAACACACGGAACTGATACATACCACGTAGGGTACCTCTGCATTGTATACCAAGAGAAAACACAGATCATTCTGAATTAAACAATGCAATGCATTGACTAAAGTAGGAGCAAAATCAAAAAAAGATGTTCAATTCAAGTGGCACTTGATCCAGCAGTCCGTGGGCCCGATTTTCTCTAACTTTTCCTTTCCGCAGAAATAGCTCCATCCTCAGGTGTCTTTTGGGAGATGATCAAGAGTTTCATGCTCTTCTGGTTCCAGAAAGGCTGCAGCAGCTGCAAACTCACCATCGTCATCCCTCTCCTTGCAGAGAAGAGAGACTTCAGGACCTTCCTGCACAAATCCTGATTCCCTCTCCTTGACGGAATCAGCTCACATGACCTTCTCTGGACCAACCCATGGTTGGGAGATGGTGCCAAGGTCTAGCCTTAGAACTAAGGGGAAGATCAGGCCCACCCAAACCACGTGACTGGATTCGAGTGGAGGTAAATTCCCCAGGGAGAAGCAGGGCAGCACGCCAGGAGAGGGGGGATGGACACTGAAGAGGCAATAAAAATATTCTCTGCAATGTGGGTGGTTGGTGAGGGACTGAAGTCTGTTTCCTCACAGCTATTGCTCAAATAAAACAGGAGTAGGGGAAGCCGGAAAGTCATCCTGCGTGGAAGTGATCAGGTGCAAGTTTTAGGGAAAGTCCTGCCCTTCCCAAGACCCCATCATCCCTCTCACCACCTCTGGATGTGAAAATTGGTTTGGGCCAACTTTGCTACTGAATTGCTCCACCAGCTTTGTCACAAGTTTCACTCCCCCAAAGCCCTGCTGTGTGTGCATGCTTGCGTGTGTGTGTGTATGTGTGTGTATGTGTGTGTGTGTGTGTGTGGTGTAGCTGGCACACAACTGCTGTGTCAGGTGAGCCTGGGCTTCCCCATCGCTGCAGGATGCAGGCACAGGCACCAAGAGCAGGACCACCAGTTGGCTGGTGAAGGAGAAACCTGAGCAGTGGCTGCTGTTTGCCCCTGTCTGTCTCCTGGCCTCCACGCGGGCTCATGCTGGCTCCTTCTCGGGCTGGTGCGGGGACAGGACAGGGACATGCTAATTGGACAAGTCGCTCACTCAATGTCTCTTGGTCTGATGCCTCATCTATGCGCTGGTCACATGATGGGTTATTCTGAGAACAGCAGGCATTGCCTGCGATGGTGTCTGCAAGGCAAGAGTGAGTCACGTTGCATCTTAGATTGGGTTCCCTAGAAGCAGAGTCTGAGAAGGGATTCTTCTGCCAGTGATTCATTGAGGGGTGCTTTCTGGAGCAGGGGAGTGAGGGGGAGTGAGGAAAGCACATACAGTCACGTGTTGCTTGATGATAGGGATACCTTCTGAGAAGTGCAGTGCTGGGTGATCTCACCTTTGTGGGGAAGTCAGAGAGTGTATCACACAACCTGGGTGGCACAGCCTGCTACACACCCAGGCACACGGTGCAATCTATTGGGACGACCATCGTCTATGGGATCCATTGTTGACCAAATCGTCATTAAGCGACACACACGGGCAATGCAGGGGGAGGAGCTCACAGTGGCTCCAGCCTGGCCTCAGGGGGATCTTGGAGCATCTATGGCATCGCAGTGCTGGTCCCACGTAGAAGTTAAGGGTCTGGCCTGCTGTGTCCCTGTTATTCAGTCGTTGACCTTGCACTGCACCAAGGTAAGGAAAGGGATGACCTCACTGGAGAGGCATTGTTCAGCTGGAGCCAACTTTCCAGAAAAGATGGTGCAATGTAGACTTGTTCTCAGCAGCTGGGGAGCGGGGCCCTTCCTGGTCAAGGGCGTCTGGACAGGGCACCCACGCTGGACACAATCTGTTGAGGGGGAGGGAGACAGGGCTTGTGATTAGCTCCAGTTTATAGACATGGGAGCTGAAGTTGAGAGACACAACGACTTACCCGAGCCCACCCTGCCCATGGCAGAAGAAGAGCAAGGAGGAGGCCAACTTCTTGCTCCTGGCAATGAGGTTATTTATTCTACTTGTTCTCTCAAAGAAGCAGAGCAGGTGATCTGTACCAGCCCTTTGTCTTCAAATTAAGGAAACTGAGGTCCAGAAAAGGCCAAGGGACCCCGATTCATAGGGAGAGTCAAGCAAACCCGAGACCTCGCCCGTGTGGACACGTCCACCTTTGCACCGGCCAGCCGCTTTCTGCTGCTTCTCTGTGAAGCCAGGCGACCGAGGAGGCTTGGCTGCTTTCAGGAGATATGTCCCCATGAACTCAGGGACCCCTGGCTGTGGGGAAGCAAAGTCTGATCATGTGAAGAAGGCCCCCAACCCCAGACAACAGAGTCACTGCTTCCAAAGAGGCTTGTGGGAGATGCTGGGAGCTTGGGTGGGTGTCAGAGAGGGTGGAGCTGGCGCTCACACTCACTTGACGGTGATTTGTTGTGCCAGGTGGTGAGGGCGGGGGAGCAGGGCACCATCCAGATGGGTCCCTCCTTCTGGAGGTGACAGTGTAGTGGCAACAAAAATTAAACTATTCTTCATGTGATTAAAATGACAATTGTGAGAGCCGGGGGAGGCCCGGAGTACGGTGTGAACACAGAACCCGTGCGCAGTGACCTGACCTGGTTTGGGGACCAGAAAGCTTTTCTCAGTGGGAGTGGGGTTCAAAAGGAGATCCAAAGTATGAAGAGCACAAGGGTGGAAAACAGTGACATTCACTAATTAAGCAAAGGCAAAAAAAAAAAAAAATAAAGAATGAAGAGAAACTAACTAGGAACGGGGGTCGAGAGGAGACAGAAGAAAATTCCACCCAGAAAGAACAACTTATCTGTGGGATTCGGTCCCCTGTCTGGCCCCTGTTTGAGAAAGATCAGAGGGATTGGAAAGTGGGGTGAGAATAGGTTTGCTGAGGATGAGGATGGGATTTGGCTCTTTAGTCAAGGGGAGGACATTATTTATTTATTTATTTATTTTTTTTTTATAGAGGCATGCTTTATTTATTTGTTTGCTGGTTTGTTTTGTTTGTTTTGTTTATACATGCACTGGGTACAGTCAGAAGCGCGGGAGGGTGAGAGAATTCACCAGAGCCAGAGCGGGGAGCAGAGCAGGCAGAAGGACCGAAGTACACTGCTGAGGGGAGCAGCGGGCGGCAGGAGAGGTCTGCGCGCCATGTAGGACCCTCCTCTGGTGGCCGGGGAGCAGCCGGGGATCGAACCGGCACCGCAGAGGCCGCAGGCAGCTTCACAACCCAGCGCTCAACCGCTGCACCACCGGGGAGGCCCAAGGGGAGGACATTAAACGAAAGTAAGCAGAGTGTGAAGAATGAGGGTGTGTGTGTGTGTGTGAGTGTGTGTGTGTGTGTTGTGTGTGTGTGTGTGTTGTGAGTGTGTGTGTGTGTGTGTACATAGGGTAACAGGAAAAGGTTTGTGGTTTTTTTCCCCAAAAACATTTTATTTTTATTTCTCTCCATTTTACATCATTGTTCATTTTTGTGCACTTTGCTTTCTCCTCCCAGGCATTGTCCCCAGAAGAGTCGACCACCAAGTCACCGGTGACCCCTCACCATAGTCTCTGCTCTTTCTGCCCCATTTTAATCCCACTGCCTCCCCCTCCCCTGCTGAATGGCTCTGATTTATACTTGCCTGATAGCTTTGTCTTAAAGGTTTGTTTTTAAAAGTATCACTCTGTTCATTGTGGCATTGGGGCAATATACGTCCACATGTGGAATTAGTATATCCATAAATATTAATTACTATTAATATATAATTATTATTAATCTGTAGTTGCAACTGACACCCCCAACAGGGCCAGAACTTTGTATCCTATAGAGTTAGAAAGACTCTAACCAAAAGGGTTAAAAAAACCTCTGTCCATTTGTCCAACGAGAGTCGCTGCCTGCCGCAGGATTCAAAGTTGAACAAAGAAAATCTCCAGTAGACGATGAAAGGGCAAATCTGTGTTGTGTGTGGTTGTGCCCACTTGGTGCAGAAATTCTGACATCAGAAACTAAGGTGCAGGTTCATCTAGGGTCTAGGAAACACCTGGAGCAAGAGACCTTTATAGAATTTCCCTGCACCCTGTGCTCACGGGCATTTTTGGATCCTAGAGCCCCTGTTGAAGATAAGAGTGTGATCAGGAACATCCAGGCCACCAGGACTAGGCATTTCACATACCAGAGAGTTAGCACAGTAAGTACGAGCAGCATATCAAGAACTTAGCCCGTAGGACCATCTGGAAGGAACTATAAAATACATTTGTTTAGAGTCTCCCTGGTGGCACAAGGGTTAAAGTCTCAGCACTATCAGGGAGCTACCCACATGGCGCAGCAGACCTCTCCTGTCTCCCCGCTGCTCCCCTCAGCAGGGTGTTTCAGTCAGTCTGCCTGTTCTGCTCCCCACTCTGTCTCTGGTGAATCCTCTCACCCCCTGCATCTCTGGCCTACACCCCAGTTCTTGTATGCGTAAATAAATAAAAAATAAATCTTTAAATATATTTGTTTAACGTGATCAAAGTGATAAAAGAAGGAGAGAAGACAATAAGGAAGACAAAGATATTGTAAAAAAAAAGAAAGATTTTAAAGCCTACTGAAATTTAGAGAAAGCCAGAATGTCATCATGGAAATTAAATACTCAGTTTTAGAGTCAAACAGATTAGACATCGCTTCTGAGAGAGGCGGAGACTTAAAGACCAGAGTGCAGACGAATGGGGCCGGGGCTGGCCTGCAAGAAGTAAGAGGAGATTCAGAGTTGGCTGCACTCACGTAGCAGATAGGAGATGGTTGTGACAGTTTCTGGGTACAGATCAGAACTGGCATGAGAAGTGTCCACATACATGGGGAATCCATGAGCCTCAGATGAGCTGGATGCCCAGGTAGGGATCTGAGCACTTAACTATTAGAGTTCAAAGCATCATGTGAGAGACTGGGGGTGGTGTTTGGTGGGGATCTAGGCAGATTATAAATCTCAGAGGCCAGAGAAAGCCAGGCCTGCGGGGAAGAGCCAGTTATCCTTTCAGTAATTATTGATTCTTCTAGTTCAGTCCTGGCTTGGTTGGTTGGTTGGTTGGTTGTTTTACCTAGGTGCTCAGGTGTGCTTTCAGAATTTCCTGGGGAGCATGGTATTTTTCTCCATGCCCCCTCCCTGCTGCCTTTGTATCCCTCTGGCCGCCACTGTGATGGGCTCTCTGTGGGCAGGGCACTGAGTGGTGGGGGGTTACATGGTGTGAGGACACCCCAGTTCAGATGAAATTGCCACTGACTCAGCCCTTCTCTCCTGTGGCAGAGGAGGGAGGTACTGAAGGATTTAAATAGATGTGGCTTGCCCCTCTCTGCTCGCCTCCTCCCTCCTCTGCCTCTTCTGGCCACTCCTCATAAGGGATACCCCAATAGCATGGGGGGGGCCGATCCACAAGTCTCTCTTTTCAAGGAGGCTGCATCTTGGTACTTTTCCATCCTCTCTGCCGTTTAGCCAAGGTGTCAGCTGAAGGGATTCTGGGAAAGAAAAGATGGTCATTGCCACAAGAAAGGAGAGGAGGTAAAATGTGGCAAATTGCCCTCATGTGCTCCTCTGCTTTGGGGTGAGGGTAAAGATGCACTTCCTCTACCCGCTTTGGAACAAGATGCAGTTGACAAGACACGCACCCCAGCTCCCCATGCTTGGAAGATGACTTTAAAATAGGCCATTCGACAAAGTAAGCTAAGAGCCAATTGAGTGCTAAATATACCCATTCTTATAAAATCTGCTATTTTTGAGTTAAATGTTGCGGAAATTACTGAATTTGCATTTAATTATTTTAATAGATCTTGTTTACAGATGACTAGGCAAAAATGAAAAAAAAAAATCCCCCAAACTAATTCACTTTGACTGCTCCGGTTGTAACTGTGCCTAAAATAGAAAAACACATTCAGAATATTTTCTCAAAGTCAGAGGGAAAGCCAACTTTAATTCCATTTGTCTCTGTGTCAATGCCACACATGCTGTCTCCCCTATTAAATGAGATTCATACTTTTGAAATCGGGGGTGAAATGTGTTTTTCCTGGAGGACTTTTCTGGACTTGTCTCTCACTTGTAGACTTTGTTTTGGGTGGCAGGAGGAATAACATTTTATAACATCCATAAGATCATGGTCCTGGTGATCAGTCACCTCTGGGATTGAATTCAAGTTTTGCTCTGTATTAGCTGTGTGTCGTCAGGTAAGTCACTTCATCTCTCTGAGTCCTGGTTTCACCTGCTCAAACAGGAATACTGATTTAATTGTGTTAAGCATGACAGGAAAATGAATGACAACATATGTATATATACAGTAGAGTGCCTGGCTCATACTAGATGCTCAGTAAACACATATTCCTTCCTTTTCCTCCTTGCTCCCTCTCTTTAGATGTGATTTATTTTTTTCTTCTTTTTTCCTTCTTGTTAGAGGAATCTTGCTGGGTTGAATAGTTTGACAAATACTTCCTGGACCCCAGGAGAAGCACAGAATTTTCTGAGCGATCACAATTGACTATGCTTGCAGGCCCCTTGTATTTAGAATTTGTTTCTCAGAAGGCAACAGGCAGGCATCTCCTTGAAATGTTTTTCACAGCCATCTCTGCTTTGGGAACAAGCAGACCCACTCACTCATGAGACAAATGTCTGTGCAGACTTTTGTCAAGCAGAGGATGCTGGAAAGAGTTCAGTGTTGCTGCTTCCTTCGTGTACTGGCTGGCCCCTACATTCTACAGAGGTTGCATGTCTTCATTCAGTGGGGGAAGGAGCAACGGGTGAAAGAGGAAAGCCATAGATTCCCAAATATGAATATGGCTACCTTGTTGGCCAGGGAGGGGATACCAAAAAGGAAAAGGACACTAGGGTGCTCTGTTCACAGGAGAACAATGATGCCTTGGTCTCCATGTGGACCTCTGAGCCTCCCATCCACCCCTGAGCCTCCCATCCACCCCTGCTGCCCGCCCGGACTGGGGGTGATTCTTTGGAAGGGTCCCTGGAAGGGATGGCTGTGAGTCAGCCATGGGGATGCAAGCAGAGAGGATTCCTCAAGAGAACTCAGAAATGCAGATTTTAATTTAAAGTCTCTCAGTTTTTATATATAGTCAAGTAATTCAACGTGTCTTTTTAAATACCGTACCAAACAGAACATGTCTGCAGTGTCTTCCCTGCATAAATACAAATGCTCCCAGTTTTCCTGAATCCTCACCAGGATTTGGGCTGTCGTCGTTGACTTTTGTTTCTGTGGAATTTATTTTTTGTGATGGGGACCTGGCGTTAGCAAATTGCTGATTCCAGTGATGCATCCTGGGTGAACAGTGACAGGAACCAGAGCGCAGATAGGACTCTGTGGCTGGCATGCATGTGGGGTGGCGCGATGAGGCCCCAGGACCTTGTCTGAATACCACTTTTTGGCTTCCTTTCCTTTGGAGGGTGTAAATGCAGACGCCCGCGTGGGCCCTTCACATCCTGAACCTGACCTTGTCTGAGATACTGAGAGCTTTCGGATTTGTTCTGCCCTTCAAGTTGACACTCATGGAAGAAGCACAAAGATCCTTAAAAACAGAGAAATACCGGCTGGTGCTTATTGCAAACCAGAGCCCCCGGGCCATGCCTGGCCCCAAATTATGGAGTGTGCAATCTCATAAACCAAACCAAGTGTTCTGAACTAGCGTCTGGCTTTTGAAAACCAAAAGATTGCACAGTAAGTTCCCGATTTGGGTTTCTCCTGGAACAGCAGGAGACGCTGCCACCCCTAGCCCAGTGCCTCCAGATGTCTCTAGGTGCCTCCCTGCACCCCTCAGTCCAGGTCTGCTTTGCAAATGTGTTCCCTTCTGGTCCCCCTCCCCTTGCATGCTTTGGAGTTTGAAATTCTTGGAGTTGGGGCTTTAGATCTGAGAGAGGCCCAGGGGTCAGGTCCTATCTGCAGAAATGTCCACGCCTGACCGCAGGCTCAGAGCCGCGTGGGCCTGCCAGGGCTGTTGACCAGTTATGACTGTCCATATTTGTGGTCACAACTGCAGGTACCTGGCACAGAGTTCTGAGCTCAACCTCCAAGGGCAGGGAAGCTTTCAGGAGGAATTGCGAGTAGGCTGCTCTTTGCCAGAATTCTCCCCTGTCCTGCATGTTTCGGGGGTGGGCTTTCTTCACCTCTGCTTTCTTCACCTCTCCCTTTGCTCTCACCTGGTGGCCTAGGCGGCCCGCCACTTCTGAGTTTGGCCACGCTGCCCATTGCTGCCCCTCTGAAATAAGGAGGGACAGGAGAGAGAGGACAGTTTCCCTCCCTCCTAGCCGAGACGCTAATGCAACCTTCCTTCGTGGGGCAGGTGGATGGTGCAGCAAAGTCAGGGTCGCAGCTGGGCCTTGGGAATCATTTCATCCATGGCGTTGTAATTGATTCCCTCCTTGGTCCTCCCTCCTGACGACCCCAGCCTCTCCCATTTCTCTGCCTCTATGACGCTTCGCTGATTCCCCTTGACAGTCAGGGAGAATTCACTCTCCAAGACTTGTTTTGTCCCTGTTAATCCGCAATCAATATGTGGCATCTGATGCAGTTGCTGTTCAGGGAAAAATAATTATTCTCCTGCCTGGGCCAAAAGTCATCTTCATTGAAAGGATAAATTGCCAAGTCAAGTTCCAGGCCTTTCATTCTCCAGGGAGACAGGGTATGGGCTGACCGAGGGAGGTGAGAAGCCCAGGTAGTCTCGTCATATGGTAATACCCTTTTTAAATTAAAATATTGCCTGCCTTTTATTGAGATTCTATTATGTGCCACTTTCTGTCTACATTGCTCTAGTCCTGCCAATAGCCTGCGAGGTTGTTTCTTTCTTTGTAAACTGAGGCAGAGAGAGCACATGCCCTATCCAAAGTCAGTGGCAGAACTGGAGTTGGAAGTGGTATGTGGACTCCAACACCACACTGCCTCGAGGAAGTGGCTCCGAGAACCCCCATCCTTCAGCCTTTCATCCTTGTCCATCTCCTCGATGAGGCAGAACCCCCCTCTCAAAGCTCTCTCAGCACGAGTTTGATGATTTATCTTTCTCCTTGGAGCCTGATTTATAGAGTTTTGATTGTGCATAGGGGAACATGATCATGTATCTGGGGTGAATTATTGCACTTTTAAAGTCACAGAGGTTCTTTAATGTCCCAAGAGGAGGTGAGTGGGAGAAGCAGGGGCTGAGGGGAAGGAAGCCAGGGCTGCAAGCATGTGCAGAGCAAGAAGAATCTCAGGTGAGAAGCAACTCTTTTTTTTTTTTAATATTTATTTATTTAGACAGGCATTGGGTACAGTCAGAAGTACAGGAGGGTGAGAGAATTCACCAGAGCCAGAGCGGGGAGCAGAACAGGCAGACTGACGAAATACACTGCTGAGGGGAGCAGTGGGTGTGGCAGGAGAGGTCTGTCGCACCACGTGGGACCCTTTTCAGCGGCAGGGGATCGAACTGGCGCTGCAGAGGCTGCGGGCAGCTTTGCAGCCCAGCGCTCAACCGCTGCGCCACCAGGGGAGGCCCAGAAGCAACTCTTCTGTAGAACACAGTGACCCAGGCTTCTCAACCTGTGGTAAGATGGGGGCACAGGAAAGGGGGGGTCCACATTTACACACATAGGACGTCGTTCTGCGCAACATTTTCCTCCAGTAAGTCTGAGAGTTCTGCGCCAGGCTCATTGTCCGGCTGCATTCATCTCATGGTGTCCGCCGTGCTTTTCCTTCTGTTTTGGCCTCATTGGCAACATTTGCAGCCTGGGAAACTGAGGGGTCTTCACAATGCTGGTGCCCATGTAGCACCATGCCATGGTCTTTGTTTGATGCCCAAAAAGGTGCCAATTCAAAAGGCCAGAGTGAAAAAGACCAGCTCTGGTGAACAGCGTTGAGGACAGGAATCCAAAATTACCGAGGAAGGAAGAAATGACAGACACAAGAGAGAGTTAAAGAGAAGCGGGACCCAGGGGACGCAAGGCTTCTCGGTCCAAGCTCAAGCGTTCTGTCTGGTGCAACTCATTTCCACTGATGCAAACTGCCCCCCTCCCCTCCTTGAATCATTCTCTCAGCATTCAGCCTTGTCCAGGCCCACATTCACTGCCAAGCCTCTGCGTTATCAGATCTATTCTACTCCCTTTCTCATCTTGCCTGTTCCTCAGGCTGAGCTTTCCTGACACAAGAAAGGACATTGTGGTCTGGACACGGGCCCGTCTTCCAGCCCATGTTGACCCGTCTTCCAGTCATGACCCTGACATTCTCCTTGTCCCAGCACGTCACACCTTAGGAGTCTGCGAGGCCGGGGCAGTGAGAAGTCTGGGATGGACTCTGCCTTCCCAGCTCAAATCATCCTGCCAGGACTTTGCACTCAAGTGTCTCAGCCTTTGGTTCTTCATTCATCTCTTTTCTAGATTGTTCCAGGGGTTATTCTCCTGTCCTTTCTCTCTCTCTCTCTCTCCCAAAACATCAAGACCTGGGGCCTCCCTGGTGGCGCAAGGGGTTCAGCACAGCACTGTGAAGCTATCCGCAGCCTCTGCAGCACGAGTTCGATCTCTGGCTGGCCAGGGAGTTGACCCACATGGTGCAGCAGACCTCTCCTGACTCGCCCGCTGGTCCCCTCAGCAGTACTTCAGTGGATCCGCCTCTTCTGCTCCCCGCTCTGTCTCTGGTGAATCCTCTCACCCCCACACCTCTGGCCTGTACCCCAGCTCTTGTATGCATAGATGAATAAATCTTTAAAAAAACCTGAAACATCAAGACCTCTTGTTTTCATCTTCACCCCCTACCAATGCCCTCATGCAGTGGGTTGGTGTAAGAGTTTTGTCCCTGGGGCTGGACTCGGCAGTTCGCCACACTTCCAGACACGCCTGAATTTCAGTTTGGCTTCCAGGTAGGATGTGGTAATATTTTGTAGTAGGGGCTTGGATGGAAGAGAAAATGGTGCAGCAGCTTTGGAAAACAGTTTGGCAGTTACTTAAAAAGTTAAATATAAACTTACTATACGACCCAGCAGCTTCACTCCTAGGAATCTACCCAAGAGAAATGAAAACATATGTTCACACAAAGACATATCCATGAATATTCATGCACGCATTATTCACAAGAGGCCCAAAGTGGAAACAGTCCAAATGTCCATCAATTGGTGAATGGATGTACAAAATGGGGTACATCCCTTTAGTGGAATATAATTCAGCAATAAAGAAGGCATGAAATGCTCCTAATTGCTACAGCATGGGGAAGCCTCAAAAACATTATGCCAAATGGAAGATGCCAGATAGGCAGCTCCATTTTGCTTGATTCCATTAGAAAATGTACAGAAAAGACATCTCTGTAGACACAAATGAGTAGTAGTTGCCTGAGGCTGAAGGTGGGAACAGGGGTTCACAGCAAATAGCATAAAGAATTCTCTAAAACAGAAGGATGGTGATGATTGATTTCTACATATTTACCCCCAAATCACAAAATTGTCTATTTACAGTGGGTGAGCTTAATGGGGTGCAGATTAGATATCAACAAAATTGTTTTTTAAAAACATATGGGCTCTGATTCAGATGGACTTTAATTTGAGCTCTCACTGGATTGCTCACTGGTGATGTCATCGTGGGTTACTTCATTTAATTGAGCCTCAGTTTCCTTATCCATGAAATGGTCATCAATGCCACTCCGTTGGGTGGCTGCGAGGAATACAGTCGTCAGTGCCTGAGGGCTTAGCATCACAACAAGAAAATATAACAAGAAGCATTGAAATGTATCCAAGTGGAGTATTTATTTGCTATGTGCTCAGGGAAAGTTAATTTTATTATTGTTACCTTTCCTGGATACGAAGACATTATTTATATTGCATTTTAAGTAATTTTTTCCTGTAGAGCAATCTTTATATTGTTAGCATTTTGGACCAGCCTCTCAGGAGTGGAGAGCATGCGGAGCCACTGGCCTCTTTGACCTGGGAGATGGTGCCTGAGCGTTGGGGTGCGGGTAGCTGGGCGTGTCCAGGGCGGAGGCGCGTGGTGTTATGACTATCGCCTGCCGCAGTCTGTCCCCCATGGGCTCTGTCTGTGCCGCATTGCAGGCCACCAGCCTCCTTGCTCACCACAACTTCCAGTCTCCCCGGGCTCCCTGGCTCCCGCTTCCTATTTTTGCACAGCTTCTTGTAGGGAGGCTTAAAAGGAGGATGGGCAGGTGTCCCCACGGGGCTTCCCGCAGCCTCCCAATTAGAGGAGTTGTGGGGAGACTCTGGAGGAGGGAGGTCTGGGCTTGTGCCAGCAGGACGGCTGCGAGTCTGGGGAGAGAGAAAATAGAGCGCGGAGAGGGAGCTGGACTTTCTAAGCAGCCAGTTTCATTCTGGGGATGGCATTGCTTGTGCTGTCAGGAGGAATCAGGCTCATCTGCTGAGGAGGGCTGCCAGGGACTGAGCAACTCCACCCTCGCAGGTTCCCTGTGTCTCTTGGGCTTGCTGCACGCTTGGCCGTGCCGCTGGGGGATCCGGAGCTGGGAGGCTGGGAAATGTGGGGTTGGAGTTGAGAGCACCGTGTTGGGCTAGATACGGGTGTGGACAGCTTCACCATGCAGCTGCTCTCTGCACACGCTTCGCTCTTGCGGGTCACCCGGCTTGACTCCTCTGTGTGTCTGGTGTCCTGCTTTCCAGAGGGAAAGCTCTTCCTCTGCCTCCTTACCTTTGTTTTTGCAGCCCCATCCCCCTTCCCTTCGAGATGAAGAAGCTGAGCCTGAGAGAGAAAGCCTGCAACTTGTTCAAGGTCACACAGTCAGTCAGTGGCAGCTGGAATCAGAACCCCAGTGTCAAAGACTAAAGAGCTGGAGCTCCTGTCTGCTAAGGCCTGTTGCTTCCCAAATTAGGGTGTGGATCATCACACATGATATCACCTGATACCATAATTGCAGCTGGTGCGTCTCTCTCCCCTGTGCTCAGATTGTAGATTTCTCATGTTTGTGTCCTCTGAGCCCAGCACAGAGCCTGATGCATAGGGGTGGGCTTGGTGGGTGTTTCTGCTTCCACCACTTACTAGCTCTGGGGCTTTGGGTAACTCACTGAAGCTGTCTGAGCCTCAGTTTCCTCATTAGGTTGATGATATCTATCTAGAGCATTGGTGAAGTTTTGGTGGGTGACATTTGCATGGTACCTGGGACTAAGCAGGTGTGGCAGGCAGGTTGGGATGACCTGGGATCTCAAAAGCCATTCATTCTCAGCTCATTCAGTTCCGATCAGCTTTTCCCTTACCTCCTGCTCAGGGACAGTGCCGTGACCCTGGCTGGCATGACCAAACTGCCTAGGTCAAAGGATTGGTTCCAAGGTGGACACATGATCCGGATGGACCAATCCATGTCTTCTCTGGGATTCTGGCTAGAAATACCATGAAGAAGGACCCTCCTATCCTGCTGAAATGGTGGATGCTGAGGGCTTTAGACACAATGACATGTTGTTGCTACCAGGTGAGAAAGTAACTTCCAGAGAATGAAACCAACTTAATAGACACAGAACTAAATGAAAGAGAGAGTTCTGATCATATCGTTTGAGATTCTGGATCCAGTCACACCTGGACCTTTCCACTTTCAGCTGCATGAACCAGTAAATTCTCTCTCTTTCTCTCTGATTTCAGCTAATTTGATTTTCACCACTTTTAAGTGAGATTTCTATTTCACATAGTAGGCATTTAAAAATGGTGGATGTTTTTAAGTGTTCAGCAAGTGAGGGAGTGAATGCTAGCAGAGTAGAGCTTTAGATTTAGCAACACAATAACAAATAACTCCACAGGCTATCCAGAATTCACAGGGTGGAAGATTCTTCAGTAGGAAGCAGGGCATTGAGGTTGAGCTGTTTTCTTGTGTGAGAGCTACAATGAGCTTGGGGAATGATTGGGCGGAGAAGACTGACCAGCAGGTCGGGGCCAGGTCATGCAGAGACTTACAGATCATATTATTGCATTGGAGGATAAATAGTGGGTGGTGAAACCACAGGTCAGTAGGTGAATTGGATTCAGAAGGGGTGAATGAGGACAGTGGGTATCGTGCCTGGCGATCCTTAGTCTTGAGTCAGCACAAGACAGATTAGGAAGGGAGAGGCGTCAGATCTCATCTGGCTCAGCAGAAGCCCTGTGCCTAGCAGATCCCATCTATGAAGTGGGTTTGACTTTGACTTTTTTTTTTTAAAGATTTATTTATTTATTTTATACAAGAACCGAAGTGCACTGGAGGGTGAAAGGATTCACCAGAGACAGGGTGGGGAACAGAACAGGCAGACTGATGAAATACACTGCTGAGGGGAGCAGCGGGTGTGGCAGGAGAGGTCTGCTGCTCCATGTGGGACTCTCGCCCTCTGGCCGGGATCAAACCTGCGCTGCGGAGGCTGCGGACAGCTTCACAGCTCGGCGCTCAACCTCCTGCACCACTAGGGGAGGCCCTTGACTTTGACTTTTTTTTAATTATTATTTTTTTAATTTTATATATTTTTTTACATCATTTTTCATTTTTTGCACATTGCATGCATTTGGAACTGAGTGTGTCAGCTGTAGTTTTACAGTGTGTCAAGTTTCCTTTGCTTCACTCATTCATTCAACAAACATCTATGGTGCACGTATCACGGGCAGGCCCTGGACTAGGCACTGGGAAGTCACCAGGCAGAGAGCCCTGGACATCCCAGAGCACACGTCTCACAAATGATGAGTGTGTGATATGTTAAGTGGTAAGCAGAGCTAAGCAGAGCTAAGAGGGTGTGGAGGAGGAGGTGTGGCAGGAAAACTGATAGGGAGTTTGCCTGACGGCCAGGACCTATGAAGATGTGCTTTTTCATTGCTGAGAAAATGTTCCTGGGGTAGCAGTAAATGGGGGAAAGACAGCAGAGGAGCCAGAAAGCAGAGAGGGATAGCGTGAGATTGCTTTTACCACAGGGGAAATCTTGAATCTGATCCAGCCTTTCTTTCTTTCCTTTAAACAAGTCACTTACATTTTTGAAAGGACTCACATCACAACTGACTCTAGCACAAGAGACCATCCCGGGCCTGAGGTGAAAACAGCCTCCTCCGTGCTAGTCAGATTTTCAACGTTCCTCCTAAAATGTTAACTGAAATCTCCACAGCCCTCGGGCACGGAGAGTCACTGCGTAAAATGGCCCGAGAAAGCTGTCTGCAGGTCAGGGCTGGGCCCCTGGGTGGCTGTTTAGACCGGCTCCTTGATTCTGGAGTTACATTTGGTGTTGGCTACGAGCTTTTCAGGATTCCAAATGATTATCTTTTTTTTTTTTTTTTTTTTTTGAGTTACCCCGAGTGTAAGTCTTCACCTCCTACCCTGGCGGGCACTCAGAAACTGCAGCTTTAAGTGAAATGTCGTATAACGAAACCAGGTCTTTAAGGCACGGCACCCACTTGACGTAGGTTTCTTTCTTCTCATTCACGTTGTAATCAAGTGAAATTGAACAAAATGATGTGCTTCTTGGGCCTTCCAGGACCTTCTGGGTCCTGCCGTGTTGGGGGCATGAGACACACAATCACCTCTGCAGCCTGCAGGTGACCTGACAGTGGCCTCGGTGCTCCCCAAGTCTGTCCTCCAGCTCAGGGGGGGCGGTGGCAACTTGCAAAGGTGTCTACTGCGCACATCAGTTGGTTATTTGAAGTGTTTGATGACTTATAATAACCTGGTGGAGGTACAATTTATGTAAGTTACATTTCACCCCCTTGAAGTGTCCAATCCAGGGGTTTGAACAATTCATCACCCCAACAATGCCCCTCTCCTATTTCGCCTTCCTGGCCCCAGGCAACCACTGGCTTTTTCCATGGCCGGCCATTGCCTATCCTGGCTGTTGAGCGTAAATCAGATCGCAGAATATGTGCCCTTTGTGTCTGGCTCTTTTCACGGAGCAGCTGATTTTGGGGTCCTTCTGTGTTGGGGCAGGTATCAATACTTCCTATTGCTAATGCTAACTAACAGGGCATGGGATGGAGAGATTCCCCTCTCTTCTGTCAAGAGCCGTCTGGGCTCTGTCCACCCGGGGCTTCTGACTCAAGCTGCTGTGAACATTCTCGGTGAGTCTATTTGGAGATGGGTTTCCGCTGGTCTTGCTTGGGTGGAGGTCTAGGAGCATGATAGCTGAGTCGTAGAGTCAGATTATTATTTAAGTTTTCAAGAAACTCAGGGCTTGGTTTCTAAGCCTTGTGAAGTGCCCTCTCGCCGTATCAGCAAGGGGTGTCTGAGTGACTCTCGTGGGTCTGGCTGCTCCCCTGTGCAGCTGAGATCGCCATGGGACTTTGGCACTTGCCACGCCACGCCACTTGCTGGAGTCTTTCTACCTCCCAGATGCTCCTGAGAGCACTCCACCCTGCTCCTCTGAGCAGCCGGCTCACCCCAAGGAAGAGGCACCACAGAGATGGCTGTGGCTGGCTGTTCTCTGGAGAGCCCTGCAGGAGGCCTTTTCATGCAAGAGCCAAGAAGGGTGAATGTTGAGCTAGAAAGGTGAGCCCTGGAAGCAGGTATGAAAAGCCAGCGGTGTTTGCTCCTCCTTCCCTTGAGGGAGGAAGGAGTAATGTTGGGAAGGACTCCTTTTCTGCTTCTTGTGTCTATTTTGACATCCCCAACCTCAGAGCAAGGAGACCAGAAACTAGCCGGAATCAGAGCTTGCTAGGGACTCTGAAGCAGCCTCCTGACACTGCGGCCTGTCAGCGGGGCCGCCAGCCGAGGAACTGTGATAGAGGGAGTGTCTGCGACGCAGCCCATGTGAACCTGGGAAATTTGGTCTCAGACAGTGGGAATAGAACCTTTGTGCGTCCAAGAGACAAGCCCTCCATATAAATTGAACAGAGGTTAGTGGTGACAGGTCCTCTTCTAACAGAAGTACAGGCGATACAGAAATATTTAAAACTGGGCTCCCAAGGTTTCAATGTAGCTCAGTCTGGAAACTCAGGACCACAAGAGCGAGCCTCCCTTGCTTGTTAATGGGGTGATCTCGGCTGTCCTGAGTGCAAATGCTGGCTTGCAGAAGACCGTTGGTAACTTCTCTGTGCCTTGAAGTCCTCATCTGTAAAATGGGACTGGAAATAACTTCCATGTTTGCAGGATCAGCTGAGATGATCTTAGCTTAGAAAGACCAGAGTATAATAAGCATCGATGATGGCTACTGCTATTTTCAGTTTCTTCTTTTTTTATTAAGATTTATTTTTTATTTATACAAGAGCTGGGGTACGGGCCAGAGGCGTGGGAGGGTGAGAGGATTCACCAGAGACAGAGTGGGGAACAGAACAGGCAGACAGACTGAAAGCACTGCTGAGGGGAGCAGTGGGCATGACAGGAGAGGTCTGCCGCGCCATGTGGGAATCTCCCTGGCCAGCTGGGAATTGGACCCACGCTGCAGAAGCTGCAGACAGCTTCACAGTGCTGTGCTCAACCCGCTGCGCCACCGGGGAGGACCCTTCAGTTTCTTTTTTTATCACTAAGGTAATTGTCTACTTTGAGTCTGTGTCCTACCAGATGCATGAAACTGAATCTTGGTCTATGTCAAGTAACCCCAGTGATGCCTCTGTAAAGGATTTTAATGCTTTAAGTATGTGGCAGGTTGTATCTAAAGCAGGGTGGGCATGTATGATTGTCTCTCACAGGGTGAGGGCGCAGGCATCATCTGCCCAGGCTGATAGCCATGGAAGTGTGTTTTATCTTTGCAGATTTCAGAACTGAAGCCTAGAGAAGTTAGGAAAATTACCAAAGCACACATAGCTAAGAAACAGGTCTGAGACCCAAAACTAGGTTTCTTTTCAACTTTATTCCTCCTTGGTTCCTGATGGCAGAGCAACAAATTTGAATACATCTTGATTTTCAGGACTAAATTGACCGAAACCATAAGAATTTCCACTAATTGTAGTGATGGCAGTGGCGGTGACCCCCAAGGACATGATACAGCATCCACTGTGTGTCTGGTAATTGGGGTTAGGGCTAGGTTAGAGTTAGGGTAGGTGGTAGTCACTCCCGCTTGGTGCAGAATCTTTGAATTAATTGGCAGCCTTGGGCCAGAACTGTAGTATCACCCACTACATGGGAACAGACATGGAGGCCCTGGAAAATTATCTTGTTGGAGATGCTGATTATTGCATCCAATACAAAGGGATTTGGGCAGAGAGGTCAGAGTTAATATGCTTAATGTTTAGTTGCTGCAGTTCCCAGCCAAGGAATTGAGAATATCCTGAAAATCACTGGCTCATTAGTTTGCATTCTCTGGCTGTGTTCTTGGAACTTGTGGAGGGGGGAGGGCTGAACACAATGCCAATTGGGAGAAGAGCCAGACCTGTTCTCTGGAGGAAAACAGTTTTGTGACCAGAGTCATGAGGTCAAAGAATCTGATTCCCAGTCAGTGCAGGTCTCTTCTCTAAACTCCCCAGCAGGCCATCCATCCATCCATCCATCCATCCACCATCCATCCATCCACCATCCATCCACCATCCATCCATCCACCATCCATCCATCCATCCATCCACCCACCATCCATCCATCCATCCATCCATCCATCCATCCACCATCCATCCACCATCCATCCATCCATCCATCCACCCATCCATCCATCCACCCACCATCCATCCATCCATCCATCCATCCATCCACCATCCATCCATCCATCCATCCACTCATCCATCCATCCATCCATCCACCCATCCATCCATCCACCCACCATCCATCCATCCATCCATCCATCCATCCACCCACCATCCACTCATCCATCCATCCATCCATCCATCCACCCACCATCCATCCACCATCCATCCATCCATCCACTATCCATCCATCCATCCATCCATCCATCCATCCATCCACCATCCATCCACCATCCATCCATCCATCCATCCATCCATCCATCCATCCATCCATCCATCCAGTAAACATTTACTGAGGAACTGCTGTAGTCCTGGAATGGAGCCTGGAAAAATTTTGGAGATTACCTGTGTTGGTTAAAATATTCCTAGAAACAAATGAGTGCTATTCCCAGAGCTCAGAGACTTTAACAATTAGCAAAGTCTTAATATTGAAGCCTCCATCACTCCCAATTTTCTATTCCTTAAATTACCATTTTTATTTTGAGGAAATTGAACATCATTTAGAAAAGCACAAAGAAACAGTTAACAATCTTCCAGCTTTCTGGCACTCAAATCAACAATCATTAAGTTTTGGTCACATTTCTTCAGGCATGTTTTGGAGATCAGGACTGGAATGTTCCAGGTCACACCGAATTTGCCCCTTCCCAGGGCTATGGAGATGCCACCCTCTCCCAACCCCCAGAGTCAGGGATTTGTGTGTTTCCTTCTTACACCCAATCCTAATGCCTTTTAACTTCAAAATGTTTAAAAATCATTTACTTTCCACTGTGGTAGAATTTACATCACTTGCCAGTTTACCATTTGTTCTGTGGCTCCAAGTACATAGTCACCGCTGCATGGACATCGCTTCTTCCCTCTCCAGAATACTTTCCATCTTCTAAAGAGGAAGCTCTGTGCTCTGAACGCCCCATCTCTTGTCCTCCACAGCTTCCATCAACCCCCATTCTACTTTCTGTCTTTGTGAATTTAATGACTCCAGGGACCTCAAATAAATCTTTGCCTTTTGTGACTGACATTTGCTTAACATGGTATCCTCACATTTCATGCATATGGTTGTGTGTGTCAAATTCACTGTTTTTCAGGACTATTACTAGAATGTGTCCCGCTGTCCACACCATGCTGTGTGATTCATTCATGCATCCATAGTCCATGGTTGCTCCCACTTGGGGGCCATTTTGAATAATGTGACTATGAACATGGCCATGAAGCAAATATCCATTTGAGGGCCTTTCTTTGGGGTGTGTACCCAGAAGTAGAATCACTGGATCATGTGGTAACCCAATGCTTAAATTTTCGAGGAGCTGCCATTTTACTGTAGCTGTTTGCTCTGGCGCCATCTTACATCCCAGCAGCATGGCACGAGGCTTCTCCTTTCTTCACACCTGTCACTGTTACTGCTGACTTATTTTGATAGCACCCATGCTCGTGGGTGTAAGATGGTATTTCATGGTGATTTTGGTTGCGTTTCCCTGATTGTTAGTGATATTAAGCATCTTCTTTTGTGCCTGTTGGCCAATTGTATAAATGGATAAGTGTATATTCAAGGCTCTTGATCATTTTTGAATTTTTTTTGGTGTTACGTTTTAGTAGTTCTTGATGTGTCCTAGATACTCACCCCTAACCAGATATGTGATTTGTAAAATTTTTCTCCCATTCTGTGGGTCACCTTTTCACTCTTACAGTGTCCTTTGATGCAGAGACATTTTTTATTTTGATATAGTCCAATTTATCTATTTTCTTTTGTTGTCTGTGCTTTTGGTTTCATAGCCAAGAAATCATTGGTAAATCCAAAGTTATGAAGCTTTCTTCCTATGTTGTTTTCTGGGAAGTTTTATAGCTTTAGTTCACACAAATTCATTCCCTTTTAACTTTTAGATATAGATTTATGTGTCAGTAAACAATATAAGGAATTTTTTTGCTTTAACTTACTTGGGTTGCATCATGTTTTACATTTTATTCTGTATCTTGCTCTCTCCCTTTTATTTAACACTACACTGGAAATTATGTTGTTATGTAGGTGTCAAATTTAGCTCCATCTTTCTATCCATCCATCCATCCATCCATCCATCCATCCATCCATCCATCCATCTCTATCTATCTATCATCTATCTTTATTATTTTCCATCACCATCATCATCATCATCATTATCTTTATATCTTCCTTCTTACTCAGCTTTCTGGCTGACTGTGTAACTATCGTACACTCATTTTTCTTGTCTCATTCAGGCAGAAGGGATGATACTCAAAATATTTAACAGCCCATATGCTCCAGGTACTAAATAATCAAACTTGTAATATCCCTGTCAGACTAAATTGGGCCATGAATAACTAGTAAATCTCTATCTTACTGGTTCACAATGGCTGACCAGTAACCTACCCATAGACTTTGCATTTGAAAATTCTACAGTAGTAATATTTGCATTTCCTCGCAATGCTGACATTCTTATGAACAATAGCCTTGGCTTCCTCTTCATGAACACCCTTCCGTTAGATCTCTATAAGCAGAGATGAGGGAGATCTAAGCAGTCTGTAAGGCCAAATTCAAATGCCACTTCTTGTATGGATAATTCTAGAATCTCCAAGACAATTTTTAATTCTCTTCTCTACTCTGCCTTATCATTGTAGTTATGTTCATCCTGTTGTCCATGGTTGAAAGTTCCAGTGAACTGTATGTTCCTTGAGTCTGGGACTGCACGTTACTGACCAACTGACCGAGTTTGGTATCCCCCTTTCACTGAAACATGCACCCCAGCTGACTCCTGGGCAACCCCACAAGCCTTTGTTAGGTTAGAAGAGAATGGTGAGGTCTACTTGGCATGGGGGAAGCAAATGAAGGTGTCAGCTCCTGGGCTTCTCATTCATTGCTGTTGATTGGTTTTTAGACACTTTCAGCTTTAGTGTCTGCAAGGGTAAATTCAGTGTGCACTTGATACAGCTGACCTTTGGGGTGCTGACCATGGGATGGTGTAGTGTGCTGGCCCGTGACCCTCAAGAAGATACAGCCAAGACCTAATACCTGGCCCAGCAAATGGGATTCTGATTTGATGAAAAGAGTCTTTGCAGTTGTAATAAAGCAAATCATCTTGAGATGAGCTCAACCTGGATTATCTGTGTGAGCCCTGAATCCAGTGGCAAGTGATGGGTGTTCTAGAAGAGACACAGAGGAAGCAATGTGAACATGGAGGCAAGATCCAGAGGAACGGAGTGGATCCGGCCCTGGAGCCTTCTCAGTACGGACCCCCGCAGACTCCTGAGGTCAGACTTCTAGCCTCAGAACTGTGAGAAGAGACGTTTCCATTTTTTGAAGCCGCCAAGTTTGTGGTCATTTGTAACAGCAGCGAGCGGCCATTTCTGTGCTAAATGCCAGTTCGGCAAGAACTTTTTGCACATTTAGGTGCTTACTGAAATGACCTTAAAAAATCAGCCTGGTGCTGGGAGGTGTTGCTAAAGCCAACAGCTGCGCCCTCTAACAGGGGAGGGCTGTGGCAGAGGGAGCCCGGGAAGGGCAGTCAGCCCTGGGGTTATGAGTGGGCGTGTTTCAGGAGGATTTCAGTCTGCGATCAAGGAGAGGTCAGCCAGACAAGTGAGGCGGGAGGGTGTCTCAGCCGCAGGAGCCAAGAAGCAGGGAATAAGGCAGCAGGAATAGGCTATAATTCTTGTCTTCCTAACTCTTGAGACATTCAGCTAGCCCCCCCAGAGTGGCTCTTCTCACATGGCAAGGGGCACACAGATGCCCTGGGGCAGCATTAAAATGCAGATTCTGACTCAGTGGGGCTAGCGTGGCCCCAGAGATTCTGCTCCTTACACACTCCTAGGAGTCACCGATGCTGCTGTCTGCAGACCACACTGGGGGGCAAGGACTTGGAATTCTGAGATTTACAGCATTTTTGCCCATTCTTGACCAGGTTTTGCACCTGCCTGGACACAGCTCACTCCTCCACTGGCAGCTCTGGGCCCCAAAGCTTGCAGAAGGCTGGTGCCCCCTGATCCCCAGGTCCTACAGCCCTAGAGGAGGGCTTGGATTTTAGAATTTAGTCAGCTTTTTTGACTTTGAATACAGTGCTCTTTTTTAAAAAAAGATTTATTTTATTTTATTTATGCATACAAGACCTGGGGTATAGACCAGAGGTGTGGGGTGGGGCTGAGAAGATTCACCAGAGACAGAGTAAGTAGCAGAACAGGTGGATCCACTGAAATACACTGCTGAGGGGAACAGCAGGCAAGTCATGAGAGGTCTGCTGCACCATGTGGGTAGCTCTCTGACCCAGGGGATCGAACTCGTGCTACAGTGGCTGGTGATAGCTTCATAGCACTGAGACTTAACACCTTGCACCACCACGGAGGACCCAGAGTTCTCTTTTTAATAACTCATCATGCAGTTTCATTTCATATACAAACAAGGGGTACATTTTCATTTTTTCGCCTAGCCTGAGACTGTTTTATTTAATCATTTCATTTAGATCGTTTCATCCCATTTCTACTTATTGGTGCAACATGCATGTTTATTATTAATTAATAATAGTATATACATTATGTGCTATTAAATACATCTTAAATGCTAATTAACTAGTTATTATTAATATTCACCATTATGAATAATGAAATTAAGTGTGATTAGCCCACCTCTCTTCTTAGTGACCCCACAACAGGGACAGCTGTCTCTCTATTTGCTCTACCTGCAGAGATCGTGAACTGGTGGAGTTTGGGATGAACTGGACTAGCCCCCAGATGGGTTTGGGTTTCTCCGCATGACTCGGGGTCTCTGATCAGAACCCTAGAGGATGATAGTGTGGGTCTTATGCTTAGCTCAACAAACATGCTCTTCCTGAACTTGTGGCCAACTATCAGAGCTATCAGACAGGTGCCGAACACCAAAGGGAAGCGATATTGTGCTGTTATTTTTCTGGATGGCTTGAGATTTAAGCTGCCGTGCACGCTCATCACCCACAACAGCCCAGTCCAGAGGAACATGTTTCGGAAGAAAGATGATGGATGATCTTGAAGAGAGGGGAAACGGATCCCAGGGAGTCGAGAACATGACAGAGAGATATAAGGGATGAAAACAGTGTGGTCTCAGAGGTCAGATGGGATGGGGGTGACCACAGTTGACATGCCCTGAAAACTGGCATGAGTTTGATGGCCACAGAAGGGAACAGGTGGGTGGGGCATGTCTGCAGGCAGAACTGAGAACCAGTGACAGGAAGCATGGAGGGTGCAGACACATGCGTCTATAGATTTCTTAACTTTGACCAGCTGTTTGATGCAGGGTCGCCCCCACCACCATGGAGGGGGCTCAGAGCCCGTCTAGCGCAGTGTAGTGAACACCCATTAGCACAACTACCACGTCGGGTTACGAGGGACGGTGTGTCGAACGTGGCTCCTTCCCATGATTTGGGAAGAAGTCGGTGCCCCCGTGCCCCACCAGGCTGCTTGGAGGCACCGTGTTTGCAGTGCCCTGAAGACTCCCCATGGTATGTAGGGCAGAGAACACTGGGGACTGGAGAACATATTTTTGCACATAAATATTTATGTCAAATCAGTTCTGCTAAGAAGGTGGCAAAACAAGGCGTGAAAACACAATGAGACAGAGCAGCCTGACTTCTTTGCAAATATTTATGGAAGAGGAAAATCCTGAGAGAGAGAAATGGCTCTGGAAGTTTGGCCGAGAAGGGAAGAGAAGGTTGGGAGGGCAGGGCTGATGCAGGAGCAGTGCCGGCAGTGAGGGAAGGGGGTTGACCTTCTTTATTTGTGTTTTTAATAGTCCACTACAGGCACTTTGCTAAGAACATACACGTCTGAGGTCGGCTTTATTAGCTAATTTTATAGATACAGAAGTCAGAGGCATGGAAGAGAGGAAGGGATTTTTTCCCAGTTTATCCTTGAGGAAGGGAGAGACCTGGGGTGAACTCGGGGAGCTTGTCTCCAGCCGGGTGGTTTTCCCGACACTTGACTGCAGCTGCCTGGCCCAGGGCCTTGGCATGGGCGTGAGGGACAATTACGAGCCTCTGTCTCAGCATTGCCTGCATTCCCTGCAATGATCAGGTACTGCCTTTTAAACCTAAAATATAAACACGGAACTTATTTCTATAAAAACGCCAACATAAGAAAGATCTAATATATGAAGTGTTTACTGTGCCTCTTGGTGGACCTGGGGGAAGGTGGGGGGTGGATGACTTTGATGCTTCCTTTTGTGCATTTCTGGTCAAAATGTTTGCAATGAACATCGTGACTTTTATTATGGATCTCTCTCTCTCTCTCTCTCTCTCTCTCTCTCTCTCAGACACATACACCCCCCCCCCCCCAGATATAGCAGGCATATCAGGCATCTTTCACACTTGCCCTCACCTTCCTCTTCTGCACAATGACAATACAGGTCCTCTATGGGGTTCTCCATAGACTGTGTGAGCTAGTCCACATGAAACACTGCAGTGCCCAGTGCACCGAAGCTCTCCACGCACGTCAGTAGTTATTATCAATTCTCAGCAGACAGCTCCTTGAAGGAGAACATGAGAGGTGGTGGGTGCAGCTGGCACTCACCTTGCTCATAGTAGAGGCTCAATGCTTTCATGCTTGTTGTTGGAGAAACACACGGGACTCACACTGGTTTTGAGAGAAGGCAGTTCACCCCCCGTGCAGTACAGCTGAAGGCGCCTACCCATCATTGCTGAATTGTGTTGTCCTTAAGCCAAAGGTCCTCTTCTGCTGTCCCTTTAGGATGTGGCCATTTCTGGCCAAGCCACCAGCTATCATTTCTGTCTCTGGCAAGCAGCCATTCTCAGGTTGACTTGGGAGCCTGATTTTTCTAAATGCTGGAGGGAATGCAACAACAACAAAAAAATCTGTCACTTCAGAAACCAGCCAGGCTGTGGCCATAGAGGAGGAAAGAGATGTCCCTAGGAAGTTGGGCATTTTCTCAAAAGTTGGAGAAGAAATAGAGAAAGTGTCACTGGGTTTGCAGATTTGCTGCATAGTGTTATTCTGCCTGGTTTTCTAAAAAGTGGAAAAAGGCAAGTAGGATTATGGGTGGTTAAGAGTTGGGGAGAGAAGCCTGTTGACATTACTGAACTGTCCATTGGGCCAGGCATTGTGTTCGGTGCTCTATGTATGTGTCTCATCTAACTTCAGACAGTGCTGCAGGGATGATATTATCAAGCCTGTTTTGTAATGAAGGAGCCACACAGGTCACAAAACTCATACAAGTAATAATGTCATATAACACCAACATGACAGAGTAATGGCTTAAAGACTAAGAGATCTGTCTGCATGCAGATCTTTGGGGGAGTGTGTCAGTGATAGTAATTGCATGCATTAAAATGCAGTTCATGTGGTTTCTTGCTCTCTTGGAAAATGGGGTAATAAAGAAGAGAGTTCGTTATTCAAAATGGATAAATTCATTAATTTGTTTAGGAACTGTGATTGGCTCAGGCCATGGATGGCAAATAGATTAAACACTGAGTGCCTAATTTGATCTGTTGGTCGTGGCTGCTCAGTGGGGAATTGATTAATGATGCCTGTTATGGATGTGGGATGGGCTATTAGTGGCTCATTTGCTGTTTCTTTGGTACCTTACTCAGAAAGCAGAGAAGTAGCTGTTACATAGGTAGACGTTCTCTATTGAATGGCACAAATAAAGGCGGGTAGATTATGTCTTTGTAAGAAGAAAGCATGAGGTGGATGGTGAGCACAGCTGGCAGATACTGAGAATGCAGTGTGAATGGACAAAGGTCTCATTTTGTTATACCAGAAGATAATGAACTTATAACTCTTCAGCTGCTTCCAAGAAAAGCAGTCCAGTCTGGGCAAAACAGACATATTAGAAAGAATCCAAGAGGCAAGCCCTTCTGTTAGTAGGTGGTTATTCGTCTTAGACTCTGAAGCTTGACAGACCACCTTTCAAATTTCGGCTCCATCACTGCTAGGCTGGATCACTGGATTTTCACTCCTCTGTTCCCACGAATCCATAATTTTTGGAGTTATCCTGAGCATGAGTTATGATCACATTACTAACATGCTTTCCATACAGCAGATCCTCACTGTATCACTGTCTTCTTCTTCACCCTTCCACGGCGCCCTGCATTTAGGATGCTCGCCAATGGTGAGGACAGACCTCACTGGGGTGCCCTGAATTCTGACCCAGACCCAGTCCAGCCCTTGGTGTACAGGTGTCTCCAATGCCCTCTTCCCAGGACCCACTTGCCTTCGCCTGTTACTATTATTGGAAACTGTGTTCCTAATTCCCCTCCCACCGCGCAGTCAATTTACCTCTTAATGTCTGGCAGAGGCAGCGTGCAGAAAGATTGACAACATTGTTCACACTGTTTAAAGGTTCCACTGTGTGTTGAAAATTGTCTAAATGGGGGGATAATGAACAATCACCAAATTGGAGCTTTCTCAAGCTGAGAGGAAAGAAAGGCTTGGGAGAGAGGTTGCCACATGACCGAAGTTATTAGCTGGAGTAGGGAGGAGAGAGAGAGTGTGTCAGTTCCCCAAGCCCAAAAGAGAATGGACCTGTCAGAGCATGAAACATTTGGAGCCTTTCAGGATTTGCAATTTACCTGGAAACTGTCCAGGGAACAGCAGGGACAGGTACTGCTCAGGTTCATCCAGCTCCAGACAGGTTAATAAAACCGAAGCCAGTGGCACACGCCACCATCTGCACCAACTCACTGTGTAAATTCACTATCGATTTCCTGGTAGTTACTTTCCCGCTGGGATGGGCTGTCCCTGGTGGGGAACCCAAGGTCTGGCTCTGTTTCATTAGCGCCGTGTCTTCGGCTCGGTGGCTTCACGTCTTAGAGTCTCTGGTTCTTTCCTGAAATGAGGGCATGGTGTTGTCTGTCTCACAGAAACATTACAGTGAGTTATAGTCTTGATATTTAGAAATCATCAGCCTTGTTTTCCACGTTCTTGTTTTATGATGGCGGCGACCCTCCGCTGGTCTTCCTTTTGAGCGATAGTCCTGCAATGCAAGTGTTGTTATCCACTTTGGAAAAACGGGATGTTGAGGCTAGAAAGTCGAACTTCCTCATCCAAGACCTCCCAATTAGGAACCCAAACCTGTCTGACCCCAAATCTGATACCTTACCCTGTAGGCACAAGACCCCCTGCATGTGAGACACTTGCTGATGGTGAAGCCACCCCAGGCTGATGCCAGAACATAAGCACTACTCAAGAAATAGTCATGTACTCATTGTTCATTAACCTCTTCTCGCGAACGCTGAGCATTGGTCTGCTCTGGGGTTGATGTTGGACGCCAGGCTAGTTGGGGTCTAATATTCCTGGATGTTGGGTCATTATTTGGGACAGAGAGCACGCAGATGGCTGGAGGCCTTATTTTTCTTTTAACCACGAAGTTGGCTATCTCAGCAATGGCCACCTCTATTTGTAATTGATAGGACATGACAAAGTTTCTGATTCCATATCGTGTCCTAGCTAGGGGCAAGCAATTAAGTGTCTTATTGCATAAGTCTAGAACTCAGTGGTCTCCAGAGGCTGATGGTGACAGCCCATGTGTGTGATGGTGACATCTTGAGCTTGGGATCCAGTTTGGACAGTGATGTGAGCTCTCCCTTGAAGAGAAAGCTTTCCTGGGAGCCTCTCCTTGTTACCCCAGCTCCCTACCACCCCTCCCCCAATCGTGAATCTTGCCTCATGGCTGTGGTTGGCTGTTTTGCTTTTTTGTCTCTCCCCACATGCACGCAGTGAGTATGAGCTTCTTGAGGATGGAGACACATCTGGATGATCTGTGTGTCCTACAAGGTGCTGGCTAAAGCTGGCAAAGAGCAGGTAGTTTGCTACAGAGAGTGACAGAGACTGGGGAAGGGGAACTGAGAGACAGTTGGCAGGGAGGGAAGAAGAGAAAACAAGGGAGGGAAAGAGAATAAGGGAAGAAAATGGAAAGAGCAGGGGATATTAGGAAGGGAGGGAAAGAGAAAGAGGGGAAGTAATAGCAGAGTCTACAGGCAGATTTCAAGAAGTTTCTCTTCGACCCTTTTCCACATGAACTCTTCAGCTGTAGATGTGACCAGTTTCCTGGGACACGGGGCCAAAGGACCCCGAGCTCAGGAATTTTGTTCCATAAGATCCAACTTTTTCTAAGACTCAGTCCCCTTGTCTGTGAAATGGGCTTGACTGTGTCTACCTCCTGCAACTGTTCTGAGAATTAAACCACATAATCCCATGGAAACTGCCTCTGACCATGAGAAGCTGGGCAAAGATTAGGCCCCTGGAGGTGGATGTATCCTCAGAAGGACCTTTGGGGGAACCCAACTTCCAGGGGTGACCTGTTGGCCTCCCTGTTCTAAGAAGGGCTGTTGTTCAATTCTTCCCTCAGCCACTTCTGCTGGCTTAATTGGCCAGGTCTGTAATCAGCCCTTCCTGGGGCGCATGCCCAGACTCTGTTATTTTAAATTATGCTTTATTAAGATAATTAGGTGCCCAGGCAAGTTTAAATACTATTAAAGTTTGGGGGCACACTGGCTGGCCCTGGTGGTGGAGTCATTTGGGGGCACAGCCTCTGTTTGCTGCTGGTTTGAAGAGCCTTGATGAGGATGGGAAAGAGCTCCTGGGCATGGCAGGAGTGGGAAGGGAAGGGAGGGAGCATCTTTTTCACCTCCTTCCAAGTCCCATGTGATCTGAAGTGAATTCTACCTGCGTTGTTGGGTCTCAATCATCATCCCAACACACTTATCAAGTATGTGTTCCATCGTACAGATGGCCACACAGGTAGAGGGAGAAGGTGTGAACCTTTGGCCAGGTGGCCTTCCGCCTTGCCTGTCGTCTTTAAACCTGAATTTGCTGACTTTGTAAATGAAGATAATAATAATAATAATAATAATAATAATAATAATAATAATACCTGCTAGGCAGGGTTGTTTAGAAGAAAGTAAGATGGGGCAGCTGCAAAGATGTTGGAAGTTGTGAGTTAACTTTTGGATATATTCCCAGATGACTTGGGCAAAAGCTTAAGCTTTGGTCAATGACTCTGAGTCCAGCTTATGTCCCACTGAATGTGGGTTCCACATGGACCTGAGTCTTAGCTGGACATGTGTGTCACTTGGACATGGGGTCTAGAAGTCTCTTATTCTCTTTAAGACCTAAGTACTTTCTGTTTCCATCATGCTGTCAGAAATCTGAGTCTGTGTGTACACCACCCTGGGGATGGCTGAAGAGCAGCTTTATGTATCTGAGCTTTTATCTCAACCTCACAGTGACCTCACATTATTGATTGCCATTTATCTTGGTCTCAGCTAGCTAACATCTTTGTCTATAGGTGCTTTCTGAGCATCTTCGTCAGTCTGTTCTAGACAGAGGCTTGAATAAACAGGCAGAGTTCTTGTCTTCATGAAATTTCTGTTCTGGTGGCAGTAATATATATGCAAATAAGATATTTGTATGTTTCAATAAGGGTTATGAAGAAGAAAGACAACCCCAATTCTTGGTGTATTAATATAATCAATGTTTATTTCTTGCTCACATCAAAGTGAACTCTGCTCCACGTGGTCCTTCAGGGACCCAGAATCCTCCTATCTGCTTTAATTGCATCTTCCTCTGCATCTGAACAGCAGACTAGGAGTGAGTGAAAGAGTATGAGTTAGATGGGAGGCTTATCACTAGGACAGGCTTTGACACACAAACAGAACTCCTACCACATTTCCATTGATCAGAACTGCTGCATGACTCTATTAGCTACAAGGGAGGCTGGTGAATATGGTTCCTAGGAAGAAAAGAGAATCAATTTAGTAAAAACACACATATCCTCTGCTACACAGTACATGGTCATGGCTGTGCTGTGCTCTGTTGTGTGCAGTTGCACAGACATATTTGCAAGGATTTCAAGGGTTGCTTTCAGCAAGAGAGGGGAGCCCTCCTAGAGGATGTATAATGCTCTCTCTGGTCCCATTGATGTTCAGTTCATGATGGTCAGATGACCCAGGGCATCCCTTGGAGAAGGTGTACTAAGGGGAGAGTTGCCCAGGTTAGACCATGGCAGAAAGAGACAAAACATTCATTTATTCACTAAACAGACAGAGGACTATTTTTATAGTAGATAAATAGTTGAGCAGTCTCCCAGGCCAGGACTATGGAGCTAAGTGGAATCTTGAGCAACTCCTCTATTTTTTTAATTTGGGGTGCAAATTCTTTCCCTCATCTTACTTGCATCTCTGCAGCTCTGGTCACTGGTTTAGGGGCACTAAGTTGAGATTGCTCTGTCCCCACACACCAGGTTGCTGGATGATGCACAGCCCTTTGGATTTGCAAAATAGATGTTTTTTACCCTTCCCAAATGTTAGACCTATGCAGCTGGGTTGGCAGGTTGTCCACTGTTCTCCACATTACCCATGGGGGGGCAACATGCCAAACTAGGCTCGTCTGGGATGGATTTTTCTCACTGAAAGTCATGGAAGTAATTGCCTTGTTCTCTATCAACTGCTGCCTCTTCATCATTTTCATCATCACCCATTCTCTCACCTCGTTCCTTCATTCCTTGCTATTCTGTCATCCCATTTTTGTTTAATCAATACCATATCTGTGATTTTATTAGGGAACGGGCCCATGTTTCAAACCAGATACCTGGGCTTTGACAGCAGGCAACTCACTTCACTTCTTGGAAACTCTTCCTAAGTGGATTTGCCCCATGTGACATTCACCCCATGACATTCACCCCATGTACTTATAGTAAGGATTAGATGCACTGGTCTATATTAAAGCTCTTAGGAAATTGCATGGCGCGTACAGAGTAGGGGTTCAATAAATGTGCATTTCTTCTCCTCTCCTCATCTTTCCCTTGGATGAAATATTAAAAAAAAAACATATCTTGTTGAATAGGTAGTTTGACCATTCCTGCTGATGAACCTAGAATAGAAACACTTCTTCCTGAGAAAGGCATACACATCATGAAGAAAAGATGATGGTGAACATTTTTTTTCTGTGCTTGGTAAAACATGCTTTGACTAATGTTCTCAGTCAACAATGGGTTAAGGATGACTAGGTTTCCTCTTAGGGGTAAGCTTCTCTCAGTCAATAGGGGAGATGGGTTGAAGTTTCTGGGATCACTTCTGGGCTAAGTAGGAAAGAGAACCGGAATTGATTAATGATGTCTGTCACAGGAACAGAATTAGGAAGTTGTGCACGTATGTCACACATTTGCAATATCTGGCATGTCAACAGGATCTATCCTTTTTTTCCCCTCCAGGAGTTTTGAAGCTTGTTTCAACTCATGGGAAGTCGTGTCCAATTTTGCTTTGGCAGTGATGTTGACCTTTTGTATCTGGCCAAGTGAGTTGAATGAAAAATATTTGTTGGCGCTGACATGAGAGGCAGATAGTGGCATCTATGATAGATGCTGTAGTATGAGGTTCGTAACGTGCTTCTCAAATGCTAACATGATTACAATCCCCAGGGGGAATTTGGCCAAACACAGATTTCTGGACTTTACCTTCAGAGATTCTGACTTGGTAGGTATAGGGTAAAGCTGAGAATTTGCATTTATGCATACTTAATAGTGATGGTGATAGTTTGTGGACCGCTTGCTCAGTGACTGTCCTTGCAACTTGCAACTTGATGGACCAGTAGCATCAGCTCCCTTCAGCATCACCTGGGAGCTGGCAAGCTGTGCAAACCTGAGGCTCCATCTTAGAGCTACCAGATCAGAATCTGTAATTTTCCAGGACCTCCAGCTAATCAAATGCAGATTAAAACTCGAGATCCCCCCATCTAGGAAGTCTTTTCCTCTCCTTTGCTGGGGAAAAGCCAGCACTCCCCCCCCCCCGCCATTGTCCCACTCCTACATAGCCCTTATCACATAACATTATAATCAGAATAGTTTACCAATTAGACTTTGAGTTTTTGAGAACAGAGGCCACTTCTTCATGACTATATATTTCTATTCTGCATACCTGGTACATAGGAGACCCTCAGAAAATATCTGTTCCATGAACAAATATGGCAGCTCCACCCCGCCCCACTTTAGACTCCATTCATCACCCCCCCCCCCCAAGTTTTTTTGTTTCATGTGGTCTTTGAAGAGAGATTGTGGAAGTCTCAGAAGGGGAGTGTTTGAACCATTTGGGAGGAAAAGGGATTTCCAGGCATACCCACTCTTATTTACATGAAAACAATAGCTGCCCTAATTATGAATCATTTCCCCTATTCATGTGAGCAGGTCATGAGAATTCTTTATCTGGAAGCATCTTTTTGCAGGATTCATGGCTCATGAGTTGGTCAGATTGTTTGATCTCCTATTTGAAGACGTTAGACCCATGCCCCCTAGCTTTACCTTGGCTTTTTGCGTCACAGGGCTTCCTATGCTTGGGGTACCTTCGAGCACTGTGGGGTGGAGGGGAGAGAGATGCTGCTAATGGAATTTCTGGACTCAAGCATGGAGTGCTGAGTTGGGGATGACAGGACTAGAGCCATCAGTCCGACAAGGCTGTTTCCTTCCTCCGTGACCTTGCCTCTCACCCACCTCATTGTTTTCTCAGGACAGGTTGGATTTTATAGGTAGTTTGTGATCTTCCTTCACCACCCTTCCTCCCTCCCTTAGCTTCTTTCCCTTTATTTGTCTCTGCCTTATTTCCTTCTCCCTTCCTTTGTTTCATGCCTTCCTCCTCCTCCCTTTTTCTTGCCCTTTTCTTTCAATTTCACTCTTTGCTCCTTTCTCTGCCTTTCCTTCATCAGCAGAATCATTTCTTCAAGAATGTTCCATGGAGTGCCTGTATGCCAGCCAACTAACAGGAGCTGCCCTGTTGAGCGCTCACTGAGTGCTCTGCTGCACTGGTCTCCCCACATTGCCCACCTTTGAAATACTTCCACAGAATCCTGGATTTCTGTAGCCACTGGATTTGACGATCTCAGGGGGGCATTTTGTTCCTAGGAATTAAGATACATACGAGTGAACTAGTCAAGTCAGTTTAGAATTTCTATTGGTACCTCACTGCAGAGCAGTATTAAAATTGTCACCCCAGGGCCTCAAAAGAGACAGCCTTTGCTGCTCAGAATCTCTCACTCTGACCAACTGTGACCCAGATGAGCTTCCTGGGCATCCGCATCCCTGTGCTCCTGCCATCTCTTGGTCTTGTCATCTCTCCATCTAGTGCCCCAGCTCGGCTCTGCTTCTCTTGCTTTGGCCATTGGTTTTGGATCAGTCATTCCTCTTCTGCAAGTAGATTGTGCTTCCTGCCATGGTTAGCCACACCAAAAATCATGTGTCTGTCCACAAAATCTACCCAACAAAGATTTATTATAATAACTGCCTTATGTCGAGCACTGTTCTAGGCACTGGGGTTCAGTCATATAAAGACAGTACCCTCTTAGCCATGCTCAACATGCAAACCCATTCAGATCAAGCTATAAGTTCAATGATAGAAACCAATACGTAAGGGGAGAAGAGAGAGCAGGAACTCTGTAGAGAAGCTCGATGGGATCAAGTTTGGTTTCCCAAGGAAGGTGATATCTCAGCGAGGCTTTGAAGGAAACAACCAGATGTTGGACTGGAAGGGAGAAAAGTCATTAAAGTTATAAAATTAAATGCACAAGGCTAAGAACTGTGAAACTCCAGAGCTTGTCTGAAACAACTGAGGGCAGGTAGAATTATCCAGTAATACTGGCATCTGGAGGAGGTGGGGGCCGTGGTGGATGATGAAGCTGGAGACACAAGAGGGTGAAGGCCCTGGTGTATTACACTAAGAATTTATACTCTGCAGGTGGTCAGTGGGGCAACAGTGGAGCCTTCTTGCAAGTCTCTTTTCCTTCTATAGTGATGGTGGAAAATCTAGAAGATAAAGAAGAATTAAGAAGTAGGGACAAAAGACCTTCCACTGTAACTAAGGAAGCCCACCCACCAATGGCTTATTTTTCTTGTTCATTTCTTGCTTATTTTCTTCTAGTGTTTTCTCTGTGCAGTCTTTAGAGAGTAGAGGCAACACCAGCGGGGAGTTTCAAAAGAGTCAAAGTCAGTCTTGCCAACTAGAGCAACCGCATTATGGGATGAGTGATGTTTGAGCCCTGCACAAAACCTTAATGAGTTGGAAATGATTTCATACTCTTTTGTTTTCAAAGGCTTTTGTTTAGAATAATTTAGATTTACAGAAAACTTGCAGAGATAGTTCAGAGAGCTCCTGTGTACCCTTTGTCCTAATTTTCTATTTAATAATCTTTGAATTAGCAAAAAAGATAAACACATGCAATTTGCAGCAACATGGATGGCGCTGGAAGGGATCATGCTCAGCGAAATAAGCCAAAAAGAAAAAGAAAAATACCGGATGGTCTCACTCATAGCAGGAACCTAGAAAACTTAAATAAGGGATCAGGAAAATGAATAACTATAAGAAAGTGAAAATCAAAATCAACAAAAAACTATGAACCAGAGACACTTTTTGGGGGGTGGGGCCGGGAGGGGAGGGATTGGGGTCAGAATGGGGCATGTGCAGTTGTATGGGGGAATATAAAAATAAAATTTATTATTTAAAAAAAAATAATCTTTGAATTAGTTGATGCTCATTGTCATTACTTGTTTTTAGGCAAATGAGAAAATAGGTAAGTCATGCGGATTTGTTTGAAGACATCACAGGTGGTTGCTCCTTTCTGTGCCTCCATCACCTTACAGCTGTAATACTGGACATTGGGAATAGAATTTCATGTTGATAACCCCAGAAGAGCATCTGTAGATCTTTCATGCTGAAGCAGGAAATTAACTCAGATTGTAGAAAGATTCCCCACCACACAAGTTGAAATAAACAGAACTTTCTATTCTACCTGGAATACAGGTATAGCATCCTCTTCTGGCAACATTTCTGAGGCTCGTCCTCAAACCACAGGTGGAAATGACTGTGCTGGATCTGACTCTAGGTTTTCCTTGTGTGGGGGGTGAACAGAGTGACATGTGACCCCAGGAATCATTATGATGGTACTAGGAATGGGGTGTCTGGTATGACCAGGTCGAATGGTGTAGTTTCAACTACTTACCAAGCCTCCCCTCTGCAAATCAGTAACAGCCTGTGTACTCATTCTGAACCTGGACACTTTTGAGTCTCCCCCACTGAGACAGGCCATTTGATTCTTTGCAACTTCTGGGTCCTTCCAGGCTTCGTTTGTTTTTCATGCGCTTGCTAAATGCAGGTAATAAGAATGCAGGCAATTCATTGTACACCGAGGCCAGCTGCAATGCGGAAATTGGTAAATAAGAGCCATCAGGCTAAGATACTCCAATTCCAAGTCTTGATCTTAGGATTTATATAGCCTTTTCACCCCTTCTAGATGTCTCAGACACCTGCTACAAGGTAGTCATTTTGATGGCCCATAATCTGGCTCAAAGTAACTCTGCCTCTTGTTTACTCCAAGTTCATTATTTTATTACCATCTCGTTATTTCACTGAGGGGGGGATGTTTCCATGGTGATACAGAGATCGTATCATCTTGAACCAAGTGCAAGCATATTAGCATACTGTTTAGGAATTTTTTTAGAGTGTTAGAGTCTATACCAGGTGCTATAAGGCCCTTCCTACTTTTCCTTTTAAATATATTTTATGGGAGAAGATACATTAAGTTAGTGGGGGTGAACCTAGTAGGATGTGGGGTAAGTAAAGGTCCTCGGTAGCTGTTTCCTTTAGTCTAACCAGCCTGCTTTACTTACCACCCTGATGAAAGTTTTCAATCCAACACCACAGTGTGCCACGCAAGAAAATGCCCCCTTGCCTATCCTTCTGAAATTCAGTTGGCTAGAAGAGACTGAAAAGAATGAAGAAAACTGTTACAGCAGAGAGTGAGAAGCACCTCATATGAGCAGAAGGGAGTCCAGTGGGCCTGTGGCCTGGGTTGCCAATGGGACGTCGTATGCAGTCTGTCGCCACCCCCGGCAGTGCTCTCCAGCCTGTGCCTTTAGGTGTGATCTCGATCCAGTGACGGATGCCCACTAGACTGGTGTACAAACCATCGAGAAAATGTAGTTGTTGCCACAGAAGGAAAGAAACAGTCACCAAGCAGACAATGTTGAGGTCGATAAGTCAGTTCTCACTCATGGGCCAAACCACATAGGAAATGAAGAAAAATTACAATCAAAGGCTCCTTAGGCAGTGTCATTGGATGCCAGAGTCTACTTGTTTTTGTTTTTTTTTTTAATTATGTTTATTGAAGAAAAGTTGGTTTACATCGTTGCATCTTTGGGGGTTATAGGTTCAAACCTCCACAAACCATATTTTCATACCATGCCCACTACCACTGCCCTAGTAACCCTCCACCATGCTCCATTGGCAGAACCCACTGTTTTGACCTACAAGAACCAACTGTCTACCTGTCTCCCCAATTTTACATATGATGGATTGTACTCATTTGAGCACTGTGCACACCTCTTCCCAAAGCCAACATTCATGTGGGCTCCGTGCCATTGGACTTGCCATGAGAATTGGCAAATAGTACAAATTAGAACTGTTTTCTCCCCCAGAAATCTGGTTGTGAAACATTTACCAACATGTTACATGCACCGTAAGATGCATTTAGTTGGGAGGACAGTCCTGGGAAGGGCATGACGAGTGTTGTAGTCTTTTACTCTCCTTGTTGTGTGGGTAGCTGGGCAAGGATCCTTCCCATGGAATGATCTGTTATGTTCTAGCCTGGCAGGATTTGTTTTTGCTTGTTCTTTAAGTCAGTATTACTTGTGGATATTCTGGTATCCATCCTGTATTCAGTGGATAACCTGTTCTCTGGAGTCCAGCTTCAGCTTCTTTGGGGCCACCTCACTGTTGTCCATGTGTGTGTACTACTCGGAGGGAAGCGGGAGATGAAACAAGGAAGGGGGTGCTGCTGTCATCTTTAGTGATTGTTACCATCTATCATTAAATGTCTTCCTGAAAACAATAAGAATAGATTTAATGGACACTGTAATTTCATGCTAAACCTGGCTTTCTGTTGATCTCGAGCCTTGTTTTGGACAAATGGAAGGCAGCAGAAGTCACCACTAAGTGGATTTTGCTCTTCCTAATGAGGGGTGTGGAGTGCCAAAAAATTAAGTTTCTTTCATTAGTGAAAATGAGGCTCCTTCATCAACTCTCACATTATACAAAGAAAACAGGGAAAAAATACAGGGAGAAGAGAAGACGGATCCTCAACAAGGTAAACAATTATTTTTGATTTATTGATCCCTGCAATAAGATGGAGTTTTTGGTAGAACAGGAAGCATCTTTCTTAATTAGCGTCATGATTTTTTTTCAGTTGTTATCGACAATGCAGTTTCTTAGACTTATTGTTTCCACAGTGCCGGTCTCTTCCCCTGTGCTCCTTCCCATCTAGCTTAGAGACTCTATCCCAGGGATGAGAGGGAAGAGAGAAGCGCTTCCTCCCAGGAAGCCACAGGGGTGTCTGAATCACAGCAGAGGGCAGTGTTAGAGTCCTAGATCTCAACTTGGTTCCTTATGGCAGTGAATTGTTAACCTCCCCAAGTCTTAGATTTTGTTGAGACAATTAAAGATGAGGTATAAAGCACCTCATACTGTTCATGTGGAAAGTGGCAGCTATTAATCAATGTAATGATTGGGCAGATTAATTTCTGCAATCTGCTGACAGGTGCAGTATTCACTCTCTTACAAATACTGTCACCTACTCTGTGTTGGAGGTTCTTTCAGACAATGAAGTTATCTCAGCAAAGAAAAAAAAATCCTGAGCTTACAGAACTTACATTATACATATGATTAAGGCTTCACAGTGAAATTATTTGAGTTGGAAGACATTTCAAGCCTCAGCCCAGTGCACAATGTTCTAAACTGAAGTCAAAATTCCTGCCTTCAGGAAATAAAAGGGTCATGGTTCAAGTTCATAGGGAGGAATTAGGTTTATATATTTTAAAACCAGTGTTGATTGACTCCTTACAGTAAGGCAGCATCTCACCCAAGCTTTTTGTGTAAGTGTTTTAGGTGAAGCAATTGAGACCCGAAGTTTAGGAACCTTGCCCTAGGCCACAAGTCCCAGCACTGGCAGACTGAGGCTTCACACCCAGGTGTGCTTAATCCTGAACTCATGCTCTCAGCCATGAATTCTGGGACATTGACTTGATGAATGGGCTCTTTGCTTCCAATCCTCCTTCACTTTAGATAAGGAACAAGCTATGGGGCTGTATTTCTGAAGAAAACTCTGATGATGTACAGCCTTTACAAGGGCTAGGGGTATGTCTTTTTAGGTGGCTATTGCATTATGGACACTAACTGAATTTCTGGAATTTAGTGATTATCCCAAAATATTTTGAATGAATAAATAAGTGAATCAATGAAGGACTATGGCACATGTGTCCTTCCCGGTCCTCACTGGTTTTTTCTGCAGAAGGGAAGACAGAGAAGTAATAGGTATTCAGCACAAAGGACAGTGACATGCCTTTCTTCGTTGAAAGAGCATTGCCTTTGAGTAACCCTCAGTAGGTGTGTGACCTACAAGATATGGTGGCATGGAAGAGTGACAGGAAATGTGAAACCAGCAGCATCAAGTTATGGAGGGTCTTGGATGGCATGCTAATGAGATTGGACTCTACCCAAGGACTGTGGGAGGGGAAATCAACAAAGTGGCTGGAGTTAAGTCAGTGTGAAAAGAAAGATTCTAGAGCCAAGAAGAGGAAGGGGTTGCATGAGGTCGGATCACATAAGAGTGACAGAACAGAAACTAGAAACTTTAGGCTAGAGAATGTCTTCTCTGCCATACTGTGTCCTCTCAATTCTCATGGGAAAGTATGAACTGAGTTTTAACTCTAGGCAATTTCTTCTCAGGATAACTTTTTTTGCATGTTTATTTTTGACCCTTTTCATCACTTAGAAGAGTCTCTACCTACAGACCAGAATTTGAGAGAAGTCCTAATATACCAAGAAGCTCTAACTGCCCCAAACACTTTGGTCAATGGAGTAATTAAGGACTAGGATCCCAGGGAAGCAAAGGACCGTGAGTCAGCATTCTGGAGAATAGCCTTAAATAGGTTTCTGGAAATATGTTGGAGGAGGATCTAGGATGTTCTAAGCATTGGAGAGAGGTTCTTAAGACTTTGTGTCAGCCATGATGTGCATATGAATGCTTGTATGCACGCACACACACACAAACACGCACACACATATTTCAGTAAAGACCTGCATATTCAACACTTACTTCTGGTACCTACACACACATATACACACTTTAGGTATACATTCCTACACATCCCCACACACTCTTAACACAAACAAACACATATTTCCAACATTTAGTGAGAGGCATCCACCACACAGTCACAGGAGGAAGAGCAGATGCAATGCCTTAGGTTCCCCTCATCTTACACAGCCCTGCAAATATATCAACAATATACACGCCATGCCCAATGTCCACAACACACCCACAAAACTTACCTTCTAAGCCACAGAGATAGACCGCTATCAAAACCTTCACACCCAGAAATAGAACCACCAAATACTCTCCTACCCTCCCAAGTCACGACGACACTAATCCTCTACCACCTCACTACAGCAAGCCACAGCTCACATTCTTTCTTTGCATCAACATTTTACCTCTATCCCTACACACTCCATGTTCATGCCCATCCCCATGTTCACATCTCTTTCTGTAGATGCACATAGACACATCATCATTTCACACACATACATGCACACATCATCATGCATATATACCATGTACATATATCATATTTATTTCTTAGAGATCATAATTCAACAGTGAAGCAATTGCCTGGAAACAAATGCAATCCTTACCTAGGATCACTAAAAAATATTATTGAAAGCTTAAACATTTTCAGGGAAATAACATTCTATTTGCCTATTTTTATCTTCTCTGAGGTTAAATATGGCCTATTCCCTGCTCATGCAGCTTGTGGGATTATGTAACTTCAGCATCCCTGACGCCTGACGTCAGCGCCTACTCTACCCTTGGTGACAGGAGAGCAAAGCCCTTTGATCCACTACAGCAACAGCAGGTGTTCTGGGCAAAGGGGGATCTACTGCCTTGGTTAGCAGATGGAATATTTGGGGGGAAGTGATGCCCTCAACCAGCCAGATGAACTCCCTTGGCCATGGGGAGCCCAGGGTGGTGAACACTGTTGACCAGACAAACAGATGAAAATGGTTGGTTCTTGCCACCGAGCCCTCCTCTCAAGCTCTCTTGATGTGAGATGAATGTCTGGGGGAAAGAACTGGGCCTCCGGATGACTAGGTCGAGTTCCCAGCCTGGGTGTTGAAGAGCAGCTGGAATAGAGATGAGGGGACCCTGGTGGAGAGACTATAGCCCATGTCTTGAGCTTTGTTGCTCATGCTCACAGGACACAGAGTCACACAGGGTTTCTAGAACCCACTGAATGTCAGGGATGGAGTGACCCCACTGTACCCCAGCTGGGGGCTAATCAGACGATGTCTGGAGTCAGGTTACATTAGGTCAATTTCCAGCTCTCTCATCTAGTAGGTCCTTGACCCTGGAAAAGTAACATCACTTCTGGAAGCCTCTCTCTTCCGTGCTCTAAAATGGGGATTGCGGTGAAGAGACCATCGTGAAAATGTCTTCACACGTAGGACACACTTAATAGTTGTCATCATCACTTAAAAAAAAAAAATGCCCAACTTAATTTTCTACGTTAACTCTGGCCAAGATTTCTAAGGAATTCTTTTCTTTTTTCTAAGGAATTCTCTTCTTTTTTCCTTTGAAGACAGCATGTTGTTCTTCATCCATATTGACCTTTCAGCAGTTCCCCCCAAATACGGCATTTCTTACACCTCTGTGTGTTTTCTCGTGTTGTCTCGCATTCACCAACTGCCATCCTTTCCCTAGCTAGCTTGGCAAGCTTGCTTTTTTAAACCCCTTTGATTCTTTCTTCCCACCTCACCTCCCTCTCAACCTGAGAAGCCTCATTTTGCTTATTGGGTCTGCTCATTTTTACAAGTGTGTTGCTTTGTTGAATCATCCACTATGTAAATGTCCAATATTTGACTTTGTCATTCTGACTTGTTTTCCTACACATCATTCCCTTGAACTCCTCCCATTTTGCTATAAATGGCAACATTTCTGCTTTCCTTATGACAAATAGTGCTCCAAGGTATGGATATACCACATCTTCTTGATCCGATTCCTTATCAGTGGGCACTTAGGTTGCTTCTGTGTCTAACCTTTGTAACTAGTACTGCAATAAACATGGTAGAGCACAGAATTTTTCACTTGATGGTTTCATGTTCTTTGGGTAGACGTCCAAGAGTGAGACTATCTATTTCTGGATTTTGGTTTTTAAAGGTAGATGGTTCGGCAAATTCTTGTTTACCCTTCAAGAATGGGCTAAAATATCACTTCTTCTGAATAGTTCTCCCAGTTACCCGCAGGCAGACTTAGTTTTCTTTTGCTCTTTCAGTGTTCCCTGAATCTCATCCTACTCCCTTGGGGCAGACTTGGCCCTCTTCGGCAGTACCAAGAGATAGCAAGAGTCGCTGCAAAGGAGTGCTCACAACATCCTCCAAGATAATGAGCTCAGTGTACTCCTAACCTCGCTAGGAGTGTGTTCTGGGATGAGGAGCAGAATCATCACCTGGGAGCTTGTTAGAGATGCAGAATTGCAACCCTTCCCCAGACTTACTGAATCAGAATATAAATTTTAATAATTAGGTGATTCATTTGCATAATAAAGCTTGAGAAGCCCTGTTTAGGGCTCCCCCCATGCAGCGAGGGTGACAGGCAGGGCAGGTGATGTAATGTGCATCTGCAAATTCTTGATTTACTTAGTCTGACTTCAACCACGGCCATGGGAGAAACCCCTAGTTAGATATCAGATGCAAGAGGCTGTCAAGAATATGATCTTGATCTAACCCTTTCATTGAATCCCCAAGTCCTTCTCCACATTATCTTTCTCTTTGTCCTCATCTTAAACCTCTTCCAAACCTTACCCCAGCCTTCCGAGGTGGAACCAGCAGACTATAGGTTACTTTTTCCCTAGTTACTAGTTATTTCAATTGCATATGGATTTTCTTTTTCATGTTATCATCAACGTGAGAATGAAGCTTCAACAAATGGGACAACTAAGATGGTTCCCAATCACTCTCTCTTTTTTTCAAGATTTATTTATTTATTTATACAAGAACGGGATACAGTCCAGATGCGTGGGAGGGTGAGAGGATTCATCAGTGACAGAGCGAGGAACAGAACAGGCAGACTGATGAAAATACACTGCTGAAGGGAGCAGCAGGCGAGGCAGGAGAGGTCTGCCATGCCATGTGGGACCCTCACTGGCCGGCCAGGATTGAACTGGTGCTGCAGAGGCTGAGAACAGCTTCACAGCACTGCACTTAACCACCTGCACCACCAGGGGAGGCTCCCCAAATCTCTTTTGATCTTCTGTGGATGCATTGTCCTTCCATTGGATTAAACGGCATGGTGTTCAGTTTTCTCTTCAGGTCTTAGGAGTAAAAAGACTCTGTGGCTATATATACTCTTTATATATCTTATCCGCCAAGACATGTTCCCTCAAATCTTCTCAATTAGTATCTATCTCTACTGTTAATAAAAATATTTCTAAATTCACATGCCTGCATAGTTAAGCCTTTACAAACTCTTGAACTGACTATTTTATATGCTTATTAATTAACCAAATGCACTCTCCTCATTCAGAAAATAATAAATTTCCCTGCTGGTCATTCTGCACATCAGCAAATCCCTCCTTTGTGGACTTTATTGCTAGACTCTAATCTCCATGAGAACAGCACCATGGATTTGCTGACACCTAGTAGTTATGATCAGGAAAATTTTCTTAGGTGAATAAATAAATAAGACCCTGGGTCCAAGGTTTTTGACTTTTTAATCTTCATATCCCCAAGTTTCCTGACACAAAATAGTTGTGATAAGTTGTTTTGAATGAACAAACAAGAGCAACAGTCCATTCTGCATCCTTTGCCTGTGGGGATCTGTATGGCTCTTGAGATTAAATTATAAGAGAAAAGATCAGAGAAGAAAACAAAGTAGAAACCTTATTTCATGCATATTATCATACTGCTTTTTCCATTCAGTATAAATAAATAAAAGAACCTAGTTCCAACAATGGAATGGTGAAACTACCTGGAGATGCATGTAACAAATCTACCACTCTCTACAAATAAATATATCTGGGCAAGCTATGTATTTCAGACTCACTATTTTCACCTCCTCCAAATGAATCTGCTGTCCTCTACACAAGTCAAAGGAGGTCATCTGTGTACCTGCTTTTTTCAAAGCTCTATGATTTTCTCTGCTTATCCCCATGTCGTTCTAAGTCTGAATCTGTCAGGTCCTGTGGGTGGAAGCAACAGAAACCAACTCTGGATGACTTAAGCAAATAAATGATACATCAGAAGAAATGTAGGAGAAGCTCACAGAATCAGAGGAAGTGCTGGGCAACCTTGCTTGAGTCAGAAACAAGACCAGGGAAGCAGGAGGCCTGGCCCTGAACGGGTCACCTCAGCATACTTGTCTCACTGAGATATAATTGAACTTTGGTCATTTTCCAGTATTGGGTCACTTGATTCAGGATTCAAATCCCAGGGATGGGGTGAATTAGTGGCCTGCCTTGGGTCAGGCAATGGAAGAATATCCAGTTGATGGATTGATCAAGACAGCTTGAGAAGACTATATGATGTGGAAGGCAGAGTGATGGACCCCTAAAGATGTCTACATTCTAATCTTGGAAACTGTGAATATGTTATAGAATGTGGTAAGAGGAATTTAAGGTTGCCAATGGAATTCAGGATGCTGATCAGTTGACTCTAGTGTTGGAGCACCAAATGGGTTATCCAGGTAAGCCTGTGTTGCCACTCCTTTAAATGTGGGCAGGAGAAGGTCAGAGGGATGCATGGTGAGAAAAACTCAACCGGCCCATGCTGGCTTTAAATCTGGAGGAGGGTCATGGGCCAAAGGAGAGAACTCTCTAGGGGTTGAAAGGTAAAAAATGATTATTCCCCAAGATTCCCCAGAAGAGGATACTCACTGCTGACACCTTGATATTAGCCCTGCAAGACCCATTTTGGATTTTTAACTTCAAGAAATGGAAGATGATAAATTTGTGCTGTTTTAAGACACACAGTTTGTCACAGCAATCCGGAAAGACAACCCAGGCCTAAAACAGGGTCAGCCACAAAATGTCGCAAAATTGGGCTTTTAATGGAAAGTTTGTTGGTTGCAGTCCATTTAGGGGTGAAGAACCATAGTTCTGTTTCCAGACCTGGCACAGAGAAGGTGTTTGATAATGCTGTCTTCCTAAGTTGGTAGGCCGCGGAACTTTCTTGCTCTTGGTTCTCTGGCGGTGGTGTGCAGTGGGCTGTAGTTATTCTGTGCTCATCGCCTTAGAACTTGATGGTGGAAATCCAATGTGTGACTTCTCATAGGGCTTTTAGGGAAGACAAAACATGCCTCGGAGTATCAGTTCCACCCACGACAGGCTCCAGCAAGCAGAGAAATGTGGGCCTCTGGAGGGGCCTAACCTGACTCTCAAGGATGTCTGCCAGTCTCTGCTGGAGCATGAGAAAATATTGTGCTTGATGATCATTCATTCTGATTACTCTCCTGCTCTGGGGAGTGTGGCGCTTTTTTTTCTTCAGTGTTTGGGAACGAAGCCTCTCTGGGTGTGAGTCTCTGCCCATCAGAAATCAGTATTGTGATATAATTACATTTGAGAACAGCTGGATCACCAGTGAGCACGTGGCTGAATCTCCTGTTGCAAACACAGGTGATAGATCTGAGGGTTGGGATGGGGTCGGGAGGGCTGAAAGCTCCTCACTGATCCCACATAAAAGTCATCTAGTGTGAGTCTTTGAGGCTTTGGTAAGGGGGTTGCGGGGTGATAAATGCAGAGACTTGGGGAAAGCAATTAATATTTAGCAAGCATTTATTATGTGCAAGGTCTTTTCCATACCTATCTCAGTTAACAGACTTAAGAAGTAAGATTTAACTATTTTGCGTTGTACAGGTGAGGGAACTGAGGCCTAGGAAGTAAAGTCAGAGGCCTCTGATACCCAGTTGGCATAATAGTCATTAGCACTACGTTACATGTGTACATGCACATGTATTTTCAGTTCTTCTAAGTACATGAAGATTTCTCTGGTCTTTGTTCTTTCCAAAGTACAGTTTATCTTTGAATGTGGGTAGAGGCACGTGACTTGGTTAGGACTGTGAAACATGAAGAGAAATGAAGCTAATCCCTTCTGGACAGAAGCTTTAAGAACCAATAGGGCCTCCCTGGTGGCGCTGGAGTTAAAGTCTCAGCACTATCAAGCTATCACCAGCCACTGCAGCATGTGTTTGATACCCAGCCAGGGAGCTGACCCACATGGCACGGCAGATCTCTCCTGTCTCCCCGCTGCTCCCCTCAGCAGTGGATTTCAGTAGATTTGCCTGTTCTGCTCCCCACTCTGTCTCTGGTGAATCCTCTTACCCACGCACCACTGGCCTGTACCCCAGCCCTTGTATGCATAAATAAATAAAAATAAATCTTTAAAAAGGAGCCAATATATAATATGCCATGTGACGTTATACATGATATACCATGTGATGGTCAATGTCGCAGGCAGAGGCTGCTCTGTCATCTGGGACTTGGCAGTGAGGATCCCACAGAACAGAGCCCCCAGCCAACGTATGAGACAAGAGTCATGCGCGAGAAATGGAAGTTTGTTTGTAAGTCGCCGAGATGTTTAAGGCTGTTGGGTATGTCTTCCTGTCTAATACAACTAATGAAAAGACCTGGAATCAGACCACTTAATTGCCTGGCTTCCGAGTTTAAGTTCTTACCTTGACACCACACGGCACCAGAGTGGACTTGGTATCTCATTCATGATTTGCGTAGCAAGGAGTTTAGGCATTTTGCCTGTGACGCTTGATTTAACTGGGTGTGTGAAGGCAGTAGTGCTACATGGTTGTCAGTGTTTTGTAAGGGTGGCTTCTGTCTCCCCCAAGAAGAATGTCAAGAGGGAGACTGTCTTCTCCCAATCCCTGACGGCACACAGGGCTTCTCCCATCAGAGATGCTGATGAAATCCTTCTGACAGGAGTTACTGGGACAGATAGAACGGTTGAGAAGAAAACAAAATAATGAAACGGGTCAAATTGTTAGGGGGAAAAGGCTGTCCTAAAGCTAATTCCATACAGGCTTTGTGGACTCCACCCCTACCCCAGGCCAAAGCCAAAGCCACTGGAAACTCCAAATCCCATCACCACCAAAGGGAAGGTGGCTGGGACCTGAGGGTGGGGTTAAGCAGCCAAGTTGGTATAAAGGCAGACACGTGGGCTTTGGGGGGGGTGACCCCATTTTTGGCTCTCCGCCAGCTCGCAGCGCCCGGCCAGCGCTGAGAGTGCCTTTGGGTTTCCAGGTCGGCGGATCGGGTAGGACGCATTAAAGACTTTATTTCCCTATTTTCTCCCTGAGTTGTACATTTTCCTTATTTCCTTTTCCCTTGTAAATAAACCTTTTATTAACCTTTTGTGTGTGCCTGTAGTGGAGTATTCATAAGTCCCTTGTAAGCGCGCGGGTGAGGACCCACAGCCAGGAACCCATTCAATATCGGGGCTGCCCTATAACAAAAACAGAATGTGATGGGATGAGCTGGGACACTGTGGCTTGACATGGAGGAAGATGAGTTGCGGTGGTTTGGGATGACATGCAGGAGGCTAGGATGGAATGGATTAAACTGCAACCAAGCGGAACGAGTTGGAACTTGGGTGGGCCAGGAATGGAATGGAATGGCTAGGAATGGAATGGTTTGGAGCAGAATGTGAAGAATGACGAGTCGAATATTCGGGCAGAATGGAATGGAATGAATTGGATGGAGCAGAATTATTCATTGGTAAAGGCATAGATTGGAATGAAATGAGTTGGGATGGGAAGAGCTTTTATTCTAGTCTCTTGTACATATCCCGCCCCCAACCTCTACCTTAGGGACTATTTTTGCTGCTGTTACTAGTCTACATATTGTTGAGGCCCTGCCATTATTGACAAGATGTCCTTCTTCTGGGAAATGATGACAGTCTCATCAGCTCCACCAGGCTGCCTTAGACATGGTCTCTGTTTCTTTACTAGTGGTGTGTTATGTGTGAGTGTGTGTGTGTGTGTGTGTGTAGAGGGTCATTCCTTCTGGGTACCCAGATAGCCCAATGAGCAATTACTGGACCTGGGAGAAATAAGCAAGGTCAGCGGGCACTTGACCAGTTCCATCCGGGAATTACATTTTCCTTCCCAGTCATCCTCTCTGCTTCTCCCTCACTTCTGTCTCCCCTGGCCCTGTTCTGTGTTCCCTGTATAGTAACAAGAGCCTTTCTCTGCTCTTGCATTCCCTCTCGGAGAATGAGAGAATGAGAGAATGTACTTGGAAACAGTTGCCGAGGGAGCAATCTTGTTTTTGAAAAAGAAACTGTAAAAAAAAAATGTGTTTGTGGGAATGCCAAAGTGGAGTGAGCCTTATTTAAGTGTGTGGGGTGGTGGGGATGTGTTTACACAGCAAGAAAACGCAGGCTGGGTGTCTGCTGTTTCTTAAGTGGATGGTATTTTGAAAAGACTTTATGATCTATCTTTTAATTCATTGTTACTCCTTCCAGCCCAGGAAATTGTGCCTCCCTGGCATTATTCATGTAGCTTGGGTTAAGGAGCAGAAAATTGACAGCCAGTCTGAGTCTGCGCTTACCTAACAGAAATCTGTGCGGCTCAGACTGAGCCCTGCACACAGGCATGATGGGTGCGTCCGCAACAGCGGCGGGAATTAAACACCAGGGTATTTGCAGGGTGCCTTGGACAGAGTTGGCTCAAAGGGAACTCCAATTAGCATTGATCCATTACTAGTTGAGTGCCCATGTGCATGCACACCCAACCCCACAAACACTCACTGAGGGGGCCAACTGTACGTCCATATCAAATTGCATCCTTGCACACTGGTGCATCAAAATCTGGGCACACCTGTGGGGCCGCTTGTACCCAGAACGCTACACACACTTCTAACTCTGCATATGTGCATCCAGATGTGCCTTCCTCTGTACAAGTCAGTCCACATGTGTGCACCACCAATGTGTGGATGCATGAAAGCAGGGACTGAGCCCTTAGAGAATGTGTCTTTACACAGTTAATATAGAAGCAATTTGCAAATTTCCTTTGGCAACGTGGCTGAGGGCTCTGCATGCATGCATCAGAGGATCCCTATTTAGAGCCCTATTTCTGGATTCTACTCCTTCCCTGTTCGAGTGGCTCTTTCTTCTGCATCTCCTCGCTACCGTCTGAATCCTCATCGCGTATGCTCCTTCATTCATTCATTCATTCTACTTACGTGCTTCCAAGGTCCATTGTAGGCTGCACATGGGGCTGGGCGCTGGGCCACAGGACAGAATCCATCTCCTTGAGAGTGTCTCATCTAACCTGGCAACAAGTGAATAGTTTGCTAAGAAGTGGGAAGCAGTTTGGGGTCACGGAGTGTGTTGCATACATTACAGTGCTAGGTTGGCACAGTGCTGCAGCCCTCAGACTTTGGAGCTGGATTTCCAGGGTTCAAATCCCAGCTGTACCAATTACTCGCTGAAATTGGACAAGTTACTTAACCTTTCTGGGCCCCACTCTCTCAGCAGGAAAACAGAGATCACGAAAGGATCCATTACATAAGGTTTTGGTGAGGACTGAAAGAATTTATATAGGAGAAGCCCTTAACACAGTGTAAGTGCTCGAGCAATTGCTAAAATTGCTGTTGCGGGGGGGCGGAGCAACATGGCGGCGAGGAGACGCTGCGAGTAAGATCTCCCATTAAAAAAAAGTTAATAGGGAGGAAAAGCGGCAGGTCCCAGTGAGAACTGGGACACGGAAGATAAACGGACGACTCCAGCAAACTGCCCGAAGAAGAAAGTTGCCATAAAAGAGGACGAGAAGGGAGGGAAGCGCAGAACCCTGCTCCCCTCCCCCGCCCACAAAGTCGGCACTCTCCGACCGACCAGCAGAAAGGAGGGAAACAACAAACCAAAACGGCCAACAAGAAAAACGGACGCAGCAAGTGGGACTGTGAGTGGAAAGGAACTATTGCAGCCACCACACCCCGTGAACGGGAGAGGCGAACCCTGCAGGATCCGCCGCGGAGGTGAGCTCCAGGCGCCATTAAAGAGAGCCCCGCCCCCAGGAGGAGACCAGCACCAGCACACAGCCCCGGCCGCCCGGTAAGGTTGCGTGCGGAAAGCGGCGCGGATCCGGACCGGATCGCAGCTGCCCAGGTCCCCGCGCCTGCGACCTAGGCTTGCGGGGAGACGGCGGAGGCCCTCCCTGAGTGAGCAGGAACAAGGCGCCCAGGCAGGGGAGCGGGATTCAAAAGGCGCCATTCCCGCGCCACTGATCTGGGCTACAGCCTGAGTCCTGGAACTGAGGGCTTTGGAACTGAGACCCGGGGCACGAAATTAGGGGGAGACTGCGGAGGCCCTCCCTGAGTGAGCAGGAACAAGGCGCCCAGGCAAGGGAGCTGGATTCAAAAGGCGCCATTCCCGCGCCACTGATCTGGGCTACAGCCCGCGTCCTGGAACTGAGGGCTTTGGAACTGAGACCCGGGGCACGAAATTAGGGGGAGACGGCGGAGGCCCTCCCTGAGTGAGCAGGAACAAGGCGCCCAGGCAGGGGAGCGGGATTTAAAAGGCGCCATTCCCGCGCCACTGATCTGGGCTACAGCCCGCGTCCTGGAACTGAGGGCTTTGGAACTGAGACCCGGGGCACGAAATTAGGGGGAGACTGCGGAGGCCCTCCCTGAGTGAGCAGGAACAAGGCGCCCAGGCAGGGGAGCGGGATTCAAAAGGCGCCATTCCCGCGCCACTGATCTGGGCTACAGCCCGCGTCCTGGAACTGAGGGCTTTGGAACTGAGACCCGGGGCACGAAATTAGGGGAAGACGGCGGAGGCCCTCCCTGAGTGAGCAGGAACAAGGCGCCCAGGCAAGGGAGCTGGACTCAAAAGGCGCCATTCCCGCGCCACTGATCTGGGCTACAGCCCGCATCCTGGAACTGAGGGCTTTGGAACTGAGACCCGGGCACGAAATTAGGGGGAGACGGCGGAGGCCCATCCTGAGTGAGCAGGAACAAGGCGCCCAGGCAGGGGAGCAGGATTCAAAAGGCGCCATTCCCGCCCCACTGATCTGGGCTACAGCCCGCGCCCTGGAACTGAGGGCTTTGGAACAGAGACCCGGGGCACGAAATTAGGGGCGTGGGTTCCCCACGACAGTGGGGCACAAGGCAGACACAGCACCCCAAAGCCGTTGAGGTGTACCCTATCATCCCCGCTCTGCTCCCTGTCCCACGGGGTGGAAAATCAGCTCCCCAAGGGCTCTAGGAGAGACCTCTGGCACCACCTAGCGACTTGAAGCCAGCAGAGGCTCCTGAAGGAGCTAGTGGCCAGCTGGGGAGTTTGCCCACACCGGGCCCCTTCCGAACAAGTAGTCTGAGCCCTCAGGGAGAGCGAGCACCCACAGCCGGGGCAGACCAGGCGCGCAGAAGAGTGTGCCTGAGACCAGACACGCAGGGAGTGTGTCCCACATCACCATTTTAGAACAGGGACATTTCTTCAGTAAAGACTACCTGCAGAAGGCTTCCTCAGGAGCCAGAGGTGAGCGGGGGAAGTTCGCCCACGCCAGACCCCCTCTGGCCTGCAGTCCAAGCCCAGAGGGGAGCAGGAACCCACCGCCGGGGCAGACCAGGCGCACAGGGGAGTGTGTCCCTACATCGGCATTTTAGAACAGGGACCTTTCTCCAGTAAAGACTGCTTGAAACTGACAGATGACTCCTGGAAGAACCAGAGGGGAACAGAGAAGCCCACCCAAGATGCCGGCCAGTCCCAACTACACAGTGTCCCAACGCATACGGCAAATTAGAAAACAGACAGTAGGGAAGAGAAGAACCACACGCAACCTAGCAACTGTCCAGAGAAAAAGCACACCACAAAAAGAAAGCCAGCCCCCAGATTGCAAAGACAATAACTTGGAAGAATTTCTGAGCCTTCCAGAAAGAGAATTTAAAATTGCCGTGATTAAAAAACTAACAGAAGTCATAAAGGAAAACAATGATAAGGGAAAAATAATCAACGATCAGAAGAATGCAATTGAGTCCCTAGAGAGGGAAAACAATGGTCAGAAGAAAGAAATTGAGTCCCTAAAGAGGGAAGTAAAAGAAATGCAGGAGATCAAAGAATTAATGGAAGAACTAAAGAATTCTGGGAAAAGCAATGAAAGCAGAATAGATGAAATGGAAGAACGAATAAGTAATCTTGAAGACATAGAAATAAAAAGAACCAAAACAGAAAAGGAAAGAGAAGTACGAAGGAAAAAGAACGAAGAAAGACTTCGGGAACTATCTGACTCCATGAGGAAAGGAAATATAAGAGTTATAGGAATACCAGAAGGAGAGGAGAGAGATGTAGGAACAGAGAAAATATTCAAAGAGATAATTGAAGAGAACTTCCCAAATGTGAAGAAGGAGCTGAAAATTGATATACAAGAAGCAAGAAGAACACCAAACTTCCACGACGAAAGGAAAAATACAGCAAGACACATAATAGTAAAGCTCCCAAGAATCCAGGACAAGGAAAAAATAATGAAGCTGGCAAGAGGGAAGAAACAGATAACATTCAAAGGAAAACCAATCAGGCTGACATCAGACTTCTCCGAAGAAACACTACGGGCAAGGAGAGAGTGGAGGGACATAGTCAACAGACTCCAAGAAAACAGATGCCAACCAAGAATACTCTATCCCGCAAAGCTCTCCTTCGTCTATGAAGGAAGAATAAGGATCTTCCCAGACAAACAGAAACTCCGGAATTTCATTGCAACTAAACCCCCACTCCAAAAAATACTACAAGGAGTCCTAAAGCCAGAACCTCAGAGGGACGAATAACAATGAAAGAAGGCCAAAAAAAAAAAGTTATTAAAAGAATAAATAAATAAAATCAAAGGAAAGACAAACACAATGGCAAATACAGATGTTAACATATCAATAATAACTCTGAATGTAAATGGACTAAACTCTTCAATAAAAAGACACAGAGTTGCAGCCTGGATTAAGAAACAAAACCCAACCTTTTGCTGTCTCCAGGAAACACATTTAGCTACAAAAGATAAAAATAGGCTCAAAGTTAAAGGATGGAAAACAATCCTACAAGCAAATGGACCAAAAAAGAAAGCAGGAACAGCTATACTTATATCAGATAAAACAGATTTCAAACTCAAAAAGATAAAAAGAGACCCCAAGGGTCACTACATTATGATCAAGGGGACAATACTTCAAGAAGAAATAACACTCATTAACATATACTCACCAAACGAAGGAGCACCAAAATATATCAGACAACTGTTGTCCTCTCTGAAAACAGACATCAGAGAAAACACATACGTAGTGGGAGACTTCAACACACCACTATCAACAATGGATAGATCAACAAGACAAAAAATAAGTAAAGAAACTAAAGCTCTAAATAAGGACCTAGAGCAATTGGGCTTAACAGACATCTATAGAACACTAAACCCCAAAAAAACGGAGTACACATTTTTCTCAAGCGCACACGGATCATTCTCCAGGATCGATCACATACTGGGGCACAAGACAAACATCAACAGATACACCAAGATTGAAATCATATCAACCATCTTTTCTGACCATGAAGGCATCAAACTAGAAATAAACCATAAAAAGAAGGCAAGGAACTTTCCTACCTCATGGAGATTAAAAACCACACTACTGGAAGACCATTGGACTAATGAGGAGATCAAAGAAGAAATTAAAAAATTTTTTGAATTGAACGACAAGGAGGACACCAATATCCTAAATGTATGGGATGCAGCAAAAGCAGTAATAAGAGGAAAATATATAGCAATAGAAGCTCACATCAAGAAACAAGAAAGAACGCAAAGAAACAACCTAATCTCGAAGCTCAAAGATCTAGAAAAAGAACAACAAAAAAACCCCAAAACCAGTAGAAGAAAAGAAATAATAAAAACCAAAGCAGAAATAAATGAAATTGAAACTAAAAAAACAATCCAAAAGATCAATGAAACCAAGAGCTGGTTCTTTGAAAAAATCAATAAAATAGACAAACCCCTAGCCAGGCTCACAAAGGAAAAAAGGGAGAAAGCACAAATAAACAGGATCATCAATGAAAGAGGAGAAATCACAACGGACACAGCAGAAATCAAAAGAATAATCAGTAACTACTATGAACAGTTATATGGAAACAAGTTCAACAATCTAGAGGAGATGGACAAATTCCTACAACTCTACAATCACCCAAAGCTAGATAAAGAAGAAATAGAACACCTAAACAGACCAATTACAATTAGCGAAATTGAAATGGTAATAAAAAACCTCCCCAAAAACAAAAGCCCAGGACCTGATGGATTTACAAATGAATTCTACCAAACATTCAGAGACGAATTAGTGCCTATCCTTCACAAACTCTTCCAAAAAATTGAGAAGGAAGGGACAATACCAAACACGTTTTATGAAGCCAACATTACACTAATACCAAAACCGAACAAGGACAACACAAAAAAGGAAAACTACAGGCCAATCTCCCTAATGAACACTGATGCAAAAATCCTCAATAAAATTTTAGCTATCAGAATCCAACAATGTATCCATAAGATAATTCACCACGACCAAGTTGGATTCATTCCAGGGGCACAAGGATGGTTTAACATCCGAAAATCAATCAACGTTATCCAACACATCAACAAAAAGAAATATAAAAACCATATGATAATATCAATAGATGCTGAGAAAGCTTTCGACAAAGTGCAACACCCATTCATGATAAAAGCCCTTGAAATTCTTGGGATACAAGGAACATACCTCAACATCATAAAGGCCATCTATGACAAGCCAACAGCCAGTATCATTCTCAATGGTGAAAAGCTGAAAGCAATTCCATTAAGATCTGGAACAAGACAAGGATGTCCACTTTCACCATTGCTTTTCAATATAATACTGGAAGTCCTAGCCAGGGCAATAAGACAAGAGAAAGACATCCAAGGAATCCAAATAGGAAAAGAAGAAGTCAAACTATCACTATTTGCAGACGATATGATATTATATATAGAGAACCCCAAAAACTCCACAGAAAAGCTAATTCAACTCATCAATCAGTTCAGTAAAGTGGCAGGATACAAAATCAACACGCAAAAGTCAGTAGCCTTCCTATACACAAACAATAAATCTGAAGAAGAAGAAATCAAAAAGACCATCCCTTTTGTTATTGAAACAAAAAAAATCAAATATTTGGGAATAAATCTAACAAAAGAGGTAAAGGACCTATACAAAGAAAACTATAAAACACTGTTAAAAGAAATAGAAGAAGACACAAAGAAATGGAGAGACATCCCCTGCTCATGGATTGGAAGAATAAACATTATTAAAATGGCCATCCTTCCAAAAGCAATATACAGATTCAATGCTATTCCAATCAAAATTTCAATGTCATTCTTCAAAGAAATAGAACAATTATTGATGAAATTCATATGGAATCACAAAAAAACCCGAATAGCCAAAGCTCTCCTGAAAAAAAAAGAAGGAAATGGAGGCATCAGACTCCCAGACTTCAAACTATACTACAAAGCCATAATCATCAAAACTGCATGGTATTGGAACAAGAACAGACATACAGACCAATGGAATCGAATAGAAAATCCAGAAATAAACCCACAGATTTATGGTCAACTAATCTTTGACAAAGGAGCAAAGACTATGCATTGGAGCAAAGAAAGTTTGTTCAATAAATGGTGCTGGGAAAACTGGGTCGCTACATGCAAAAGAATGAAGCTTGACCACCACCTCACACCATACACAAAAATCAACTCAAAATGGATTAAAGAACTAGACATAAGACCTGAAACCATAAAATATATAGAAGGAAATATAGGCGAAACACTACGTGATTTGCACATCAAAGACATCTTTACAGACACATCACCCAAAGCAGTGATAGTGAAGGCAAAGATAAACAGCTGGGACTACATCAAATTAAAGAGCTTTTGCACAGCAAAAGAGACAATAACAAAAACAAAGAGAAACCCCACCAACTGGGAGAACATTTTTGCACCCAACACTAATGATAAAGGACTGATCACAAAAATCTGCAAAGAGCTGATGAGACTCAACAACAACAAAGAAAATAATCCAGTCAAAAAATGGGCAGAAGAGCTTAAAAGAAACTTCTCTGAAGAGGAAATGCAAATGGCCAACAGGCATATGAAAAAATGTTCAACATCACTTGTCATCAGGGAAATGCAAATCAAAACTACCATGAGATACCATCTTACACCAGTGAGAATGGCACATATTAAAAAAACTAGCAACAACAAATGTTGGCGAGGGTGTGGAGAAAAAGGAACTCTTCTGCACTGTTGGTGGGAGTGCAAACTGGTCCAACCACTGTGGAAAGCTGTGTGGAGATTTCTGGACCTACTAAACATAGAGCTTCCATATGATCCAGCAATTCCACTCCTAGGTATTTACCCAAAGGACACAGAAACATCAATTCCAAAGAACACCTGCACCCCTATGTTTATAGCAGCACTGTTTACAATAGCTAAGCTTTGGAAACAACCCAAATGCCCAAAAATAGATGACTGGATCAAGAAGATGTGGTACATATATACCATGGAATATTACTCAGCATTCAAAAAAGATAAACACATGCAATTTGCAGCAACATGGATGGCGCTGGAAGGGATCATGCTCAGCGAAATAAGCCAAAAAGAAAAAGAAAAATACCGGATGGTCTCACTCATAGCAGGAATCTAGAAAACTTAAATAAGGGACCAGGAAAATGAATAACTATAAGATAGTGAAAATCAAAATCAACAAAAAACTATGAACCAGAGACACTTTTAGGGGGGCGGGAGGGGAGGGATTGGGGTCAGAATGGGGGGGCTGCAATTGTATGGGGAATATAACAATAAAATTTATTTAAAAAAAAAATAAAATAAAAAAAAAAAAAATAAAATTGCTGTTGCTGCGTCTCTCACCTAGGCCTGGCTGGTTAATGGTGTTTGCCCCATTCTGCACATAGGATCAGTTACTGATCCTTCTGGTTACCCCTTCTTCTCAGATGTCCTCCTTGCTTGCTCCCAGGAGGGAGACTCCCCGCACACTCCCCTCCAGTTATCATTCCTTCCCTCTCCCAGCCTCCCAGGAACTGGTGGTGAGCACAGATTTGAATTTGTTCCGAGAAGAACCTTCCAGAAACAGCTGCTCAAGGTCCCGTGTGCTTCTCACCTTTCTGTTTGTCTGATCTCAACATCCTGCTGTTTCTACTAACACCAGGGTCTTGTTCCCTCTAACATGAGCTTCTCTATTCACCTGAAACCTGTTTCATGGGCAAGGGAGTGGTGGAGCAGGAGCGGGCAGGGGTGAGCTGTGATGCGTTAGAAAGAATCAGGGGCTTGTGGTCCAAACCTTGGCTCCAATCACTTCCAGGCTGGGTGGCCACCTCTTCTCTCTGGGTCTTGTTTGTAAAATGGGTCATTTTTCCTACCTCCTTGGGCTCAGTATAAAGATATGGCACTCTGAATCTAACACTTGAAAAGCTCCTTGTCACATGTGTGCATAGATCTATTGGGATGTTTCCGCTGGGAACATTCCGACAGAAGGAAATGATGATGTCTCCCCAAAGCCTCCTAATTTTGCTGCCTCTGGCGGAGACAGGTAGGTGAGAAATGAACACTCTCCCTTTCAAACGGGCTGGCTTCAAGGTAACAAGTAGATTCTCAACCTCAGGGTAGACAGTGGTGTTGAAATGACCCTGGTTTCTCTCCGAAGTGTCATTCCCTATGGCAGGAGAAGTTGAAAGGTTGGCATTGAAGGCAAAGCTTCACAAGTAATTTGCTGGAAAAGGCAAATCCTGGTTGAAGCCAAAGACAAATGTCTTTCAGAGGAGCCATAGAAGATTTTAGACTTTTACTGTCCTGGTTGACTCTGGGGAGTTTTAAGTAGAGAGAATTATAGGCTGAAGGAGCTCCAGGCTGTCCGGGGCTTCTTGAGATGTCTTTGGGAAAGCAGAACCTCCGGGAAGGTTAAAAAGTCAAGGGAGGAGGAGCCTCTGCTAGTGTCGCGTTGCTCTTGAGGATGTCAGGGAAGATGGCTTCCCCAGCTCTCTCGGCGTTGAAGTCGGCAAACTCAGCCAGCTATGGGGCCAGCCCCACGTCAGACCTAGGCCCTGACTCAGTGCTCTGTCTTATTTCTAAGCAACATCTCTTAGCCTGTCTTGTGACATTTTTCTGACCAGCCTCTGACCCAGTTAATCAATCTCTTTAATTAGGGTCTTGACTTTTGGCATTTTCCCATCTCAACCTTGACTGATCCCTAACAGCTAAGAGGACACAGCCACATGAACTCAAATCAGTTTTCTGTCTCAGCCATCCTGAGTCTCTCAGGCTGGCTGCATCCAGGCCGTGATGAGCCAGTCCCCTCTCTTCCCTGTCTCTGCATTGTAGGGACTCGTATATCTTCTCTAAACCTTAGATCTTCTAGCCTCTTCTATAGGTAGTGGGTTCTTTGGGTCTCCACCCCATGCAAGTTAAGGTTATGGGTGGGCCAGACATTGGAAAGATTGGATATTGCTCTATAAGAAAACACATTTCAATTATTTTTCCCTATCGGTGCTCGAAATGGGGAGTTTCTAAAGATTTGTTTCCTGGAAGACCTTAACTGGGGGAGGGGAAAATGTGCAGGCAAGGTGGACCTCTACTCATATGGCTCTTAGTAGATGAATTAGTTTCTATGCCCCCTCCATTTTCAAGTAGATAACATAAGGCTTCATGAAGTAAGGCTTAGTAAAGGTCATCAGAGAAGGGGGTAAGAGAGACCTTTCTCTTAGGGATATAGATTGCATGTCAGTCTTGGGCAGTCTTGGGTTCTTTGAGAGCTTACGTGGTATAAAGATATAAGGAGAATAAGTTTTTTTAAGATTTATTTATTTATTCATACAAGAACCAGGGTACAGGCCAGATGTGTGGGAGGGTGAGAGGATTCACCAGAGACAGAGCAGGGAACAGAACAGGCAGAGTGACAAAATACACTGCTGAGGGGACAGTGGGTGAGACAGGAGAGGTCTGCCATGCCATGTGGGACACTCCCCGGCCGGCAGGGATTGAACCGGCGCTGCAGAGGCTGCTGACAGCTTCACAGCACGGTGCTCAACCACCTGCACCACCAGGAGAGGCCCAAAGAGAATCAGTTTTCAAGTAGAGGGAGTGTAGAACGGTGTAACTTGTTCTTGGGAAACAGGAAATGTACATATTTGCTTGGATAGCAGAGTCATTAAGATGCAAATTAAACTAGATTTTCAGGTGATTCTTATAACACTGTCAAGGAAAAACAGAGGTAGAGACATGGTTTTTTGACTTGCATTAGCATCCATCACTGTGCTGGGTGTGGAGTATATCTTTAACACATGGGACCGATTGCTAGCATGAGAAACTAAATTCCATTAAAACAATTCAAAGCTTGTCGAAATTCTTGTCTGTGATAGAATTGGGTTACAGAAAATGAACTTGGAAATAAGGGCCTCTCGACAGTGTGCTCCACACAGGATTTTGTTATCATGTCATTTGACATAGTAGGTGTCTTATTACGTATGTGCACACTCATTTTCATAAGAGAAAGCGGGAGATAATCTCAGCAAAATAGACCTCAGAACACTTGAAAATGGTAAGTGCTCGGAAAAGAGAAGCAAGTGAATTTCATTATTTACATGAGAAAAATACTGATGTGAAGAAGAGGAAAAGCTGGTCAGCACATTCTGATTTATCACCCATCTGTCAAAAGGTGGCTCTTCTCAATCTTAATTCTTAAGATGAACAGGTGAAGGTGTTATTTATAATGTTTACTTTTTGCCAGAGAGAGGGCGAGAGAGAGAAGAAATCATAAATCATACCCCTGTTCCCCTATATCCTTTTTTTCCTTAAGACAATGTTCTTAAAGAAAATGGACAGCACCAAATGCCACTCAGGGAAGAGAGAAATAATATTTTCTGTGTGACTTTGGGAACATTATTTAACACCTTTAGCCCAACTTTATTCTACTTTTCAAAGTTGCCTGGGTAATTAAAGATCTTTAGCATTGGCATACAAATTTTAGAATCAACATGTTATTTTCTACAAAAAAAGTCTATTTAGATTTTAATTGGGACTGCAGTAAATCCATATATTAATTTGGGGAGAACTGGCATCTTAATAATACTGAGTCTTCTAAATGACCTGACATTTATTTAGGTCTTTTAAAATTTCACTCAGTACGGTTTTGTAGTTTTCAGTGTACAGGTCTAATACCTCTTTTGGCAGATTTATTTCTAAGTATTTGGTATTTTATGCTATTATAAATGGCATTTTTTCTTGTCTTTCAATTTCTATCATTTATTACTATTCTATAGATATACAATTGCATTTTGTACATTGAACTCATATCCTGCAGCCTTGCTAAAATCATCTATTAGTTGCAACAGGGTGATTTTATTTTCTGTAGATTCCAAAGAATTTTCTATAGACAGGATGATCTTACCTGAAAATAAAGTTTTAATTTTTCCTTTCCAGTATAGATTGCTTTTTCCTTCCTTGCATTTTGTTTTCTTGTTTCTTTCTTGCTTGCTTACTCTAGTAAAATGTTTCATAGAAATGGTGAAAGTGGATATAGTCTTGTCTTATTCTTGACCTTAGTGGGGAAGTATTGGGTATCTCACCATGATGAGGTTAGCTGGACATTTTCCCAGAGCTACCCACTATCAGTTTGAAGACTTCACCTCCATTCCTTGCTAGTTGAAAGTTTCCTGAGAGATTTTGGATTCTACGGATGATTTGTCTGCATCCATTGAAATGCTCATATTGTTTTTATTTAGAGTCTTAAACTCACATCATACATAAAAATTAACTCAAAAATGGATTAAAGACCTGGGTGTAAGACCTAAAACCATAAAATGCATAGAAGGAAACATAGGCAAAATACTCTTGGTTTCAAGGATGGTTTTGAACCCCTATTCCAATAGCAAAGGAAACCAAAGCAAAATTCTCTCTACTGTGAATTTATTAAGATTAATTTAGCAGGGTGGTTGGGGGATTTACTGAGCACTTAAAAATGTTAATGGACACAATTCCTAATAAATCATGCCAACAGATCTTTATAAAAACAGTGGGGAGCTTTTTTATCAGGCCCAAGAAGTATCATTGGTCTCAGAAGGTGGGTTCAGTATAACCTTTAAGAAAATGGCAGATTATTATCAACCACTCAGCATCTGAAGTCTGCAATTGTCCAGTCACAGAATTCTCAATGAGAAGTCATTTTCATAATAATTGCTCTCATTTTTTAATGCCTACAGTTGGCAAGAGATTATGCTTGAGATTTTACATATGCCATCTATCTAGCTTTTCTCTATGTATCTCTCTCTCTCTCTCTCTCTCTCTCTCTCTCTCTCTCATCTGGTGGAAGTTCCAGTTCAAAGAGCAGCAGGTATATGGCTCAAGGAATCCTGATTTTTCAGGTTGAATCTGAAGGCAGGAATATAACCATTGCTCCAGCTTAAGTTTTGTCAGGCAGGCAAAGTTCCCGCTTACTTAGCCTTTTGTTCTATTCAGGCCTTCAACTGATTGGGTGTGGCCCACCCGCAATAGGGAGGGTAATCTGCTTTACTCAGTCTACCAATTCCAATGTGAATCTCATCCAGTAACACCCTCACAGACACCCCCTGAATAACATTTGATCAAATGCCTGGACACCTTGTAGCCAGTCAAGCAGGCACATATCAACCATCACAGAGAGCCAGGACCTTGTCTGCCTTGACTGCATGTGTATTTATGGTGCTTTGTACACAGGGGTGCTTAATAATGTCTGTTGATTGAATAAAGAATAGAGCCATGATTACTCTTTGAGAAGGTAATCTCGCTAGGTGAAGCTAAGCTGGGAATTAGTGATGGATACACTTGAAAACTGAGTACCTAAATATAATAGACCTTTATGTTATTTACACACATCCTGTGGTATATTGGGCAGCCCACCTCCATCTTGCAGCAATCCCATCCAAACATACACCTTCCAAAATTGCCGTGGTAGTGGTGTGGAAGTGGCTTCCAGCCCTTCTGCTAACACTCTGCTGGCTGACATTCAACATGGTCCCAGTCTGCCAGCAAGGGAAGCTGGGAAATGTAGTTTCTCTGTGTGCCCAAGTGTGGGAACTACAACTTTGAAGAGAAGATGCAGGAGTGGAGAAAGTTGCCAGGAAGTGGCGAGAGCCAAGGAGCAGAGAGAGGCCTTGAATGTGCTCTGGACCTCACTAGCACCCACTTTCTCATTTGTTGAGCTTCCCCAGAAAGGGCAGGGCCCAGGAAGTGAAGTTAGAAGGCCTGAGTTGCATAGACGCTGTGTGGGTGGCTTTGGGGTAGTCTCTTCACCTGTCTGAACTCCAGGTCTCTTGCCAGTCACAGTGGGCTTCTGTAATTGCCTCGTCAAGTTGACAGAATTGCAGAACACACACTCACGTGCCTGGCACTGACATTTTGCTTAATGAGTGTTTCATGGTTACAGCTGTTGCTTTTAGCACCTCGATCGTTATGGTAAAACTTGATGAGGCACAGACCCTCCCTAGCAAGGTGGGAGCGGCTTCTGGCATCTGGATCTCCAACTCTTTGTGTAGAGTGACCCCAGACAAGACCTCACACCTGTTTCAGAGAAGAGAGAACGGTCCTATTCTGGATTCTTCCTGTCTCGCAGTTGCTATGGGATCCTTACCCCTGCCAACCCTACTTGGAAGGTCACTGGCGGTCTGCCTTTTCCAGGGTAATAAGTTTTTAATGTAGACACAATTAGTGAATAAGCAGTTGATTAGTTCATTATGAAAATACCGAAAACAACCCCATTTGCGATGGCAGAAGCTCCTGGAAGACCGATGCATTCTCTTTTCATTGCATCAGTTGGGTCAGAGTACCAGGAAAGTTAACATATTTTACCATAATATTAAGCCCCTTTAACACGGAAAGGCCATTATGTTAGAAAAAAATTTCCCCTCTGGGGTATTAATTAGAGAGATAGAGCTTAAAAAAATCATAATCTCATTAAATTCCTCTCTTGCAGTCATTTTCATAAAGAATCCTTAACGTGAAATACGGAAGGAGAAACGTAACTCTGGCTGAAGAATTTGTGAAAAACATCCAGCAACTGATCTATCATTTTCAAGGAAGAGAAAAAAAAAAACACACACACACTCAAAATCTTTTGTCAGATTCCTGGCTTTGGGTTTCTGCAACGTGGGCCAGTAGCCAGAGCGCAATGGCCATCTTTGGAGGACCATCCTGAGCCTCCCCCCAGATGAACGACCAGGGATGTTCCTTCTGGGTGCAGAGGTCTATGCTGGGCCCAAAATCATTCTCCTTCCCTGGGGCTTTCAAGGGTTATACCGGGTCTCTGGCTGGTGGCTTTCTGAAGTTCTGGATTCTTCTGCATGTCCTTAAAAATAGGTGAATTTAAAGTATATTTGTTCATATATTCGCATCTGTGATAATTATCTACTGAACCTGAATAGGGGAGTTGCTGACGGTGGATGCATCCAGATTGATGGAGGGGCCGTACGTGAGTCAATAAATCAGATACTGGTGTGGAATAGCAGTGGTTTACATGCCTGTTTGAGGGAGGTACAGCAAGTCCTCACTCAATATCCTCCACAAGTTCTTGAAAAGTTTAAGGAAAGGATGTATAAGGCAACCAATCTGGCCTGAGACCCACTTCCTACAGTTTATTTCTGGTCATAAAACAGCAAACTTATACAAAAGACCCCAAGCACAACAATCACTGATGTTCTATCTTTCTCTTTCTTTTTTTTTTAAAGATTGATTTTATTTATGCATACAAGACCTGGAGTGCAGGTCAGAGGTGTAGGGGGTGAGAGGACTCACCAGAGACAGAGTGGGGAGCGGAACAGGCAGATCGACTGAAACACACTGCTGAGGGGAGCAGCAGGGAGTCAGGAGAGGTCTGCTGCGCCATGTGGGTAGCTCCCTGGCCGGGGATCGACTCATGCTGCAGTGGCTGCGGACAGCTTCACAGTGCTGAGACTTAACCCCTTGTGTGAGCAGGGAGACCCTCTTTCTTTTATTTCTAACTGGCTTATTCCAGTTCAGGCTTGAGGCTGGCTGGAGCCTCTCCCGGCAGGCAGCTCAGGGTCAAGGCGAGGCCCCATGGACAGGAGGACAGGACGTCCCTCCATCCCGGGACACGTCACACCTGCGCCCACACTCAGTCTGATTGGTACAGTCGAGACATGTCAATCAATCTCACAGGCACATCTTTGGGACGTGGGAGGAAACTGAAGAAGCTGGAGAAAACCCCCCGAGACGTGGGGAGAACTTGCCAAGTCCTCCCGATCAGTGGTCCCCCCACTGAGATCCAGTGTTTATTATTATTTTTATATCATTAAAAGGAAATGATGTGGAACGAGACAGGGTTATTGGAAGACAAGCTGTGTGCCGTGCTTAGAGAAGGGTGAATAGCCAAGGCCACTGATGTCAGCCCTGGGAAATCTTCCCCTAAAATCAGCATGAAGGACAGGAAAGGGTTAACTTGGGCTTTTCCGGCAGAGGAAACAGAATTTGCAAATGTCTTGCCCTAGTTGAGAAAGAACAAAGGACCTTGGGAAAACTGTCTGGAAGCCAGTGGCTGACAGTGTAAGGGAGGGGGCAGAGGTGTGAGGCTGGAGAGGCGAGCAGGCTGAGAGTTGAGGACTGTCAACTTTGCTTGGGGGCACAGAAACCACTGGAGTGTCTTAGGAGGTGACATGCTCATGTTTACAAAGATGAGCACAGACGCACAGACCTACGGCAGACAGAGACATTGCAGCATTGCAGATGCGATGCCCAACGAAGTGTTCTCTCTCCCTGACCGATCCCACATGTATTAATGGTACTAATAATAGTGCTCACCTCTAGGCTTAGTTCAGCTATTATAGGAAATAATCCAAGTGCAAATGCGTCTTGCGTTTGGTACGATGTGTGTACATGGCTCATAAAGCCTGCCCTCTCTCTCCCGCAATGTTCCTTCTTTCCTTTTCCTGCCCTTTTTTCGCCACTCCTGCTTCTCTCCCACCTTTCTCAAGCTAATATCCCCAGTGGGAAAAAATAGTCAACCACAGCATATATTTTTTTCCTGTTTTAACTGTTAGGACTCAAGACTATTCTTTTAAACAGGGACTCCGCTTGGCCTTTTGTCTTGTGAGGTTACTTGATCATCACATGGATCCGTCAGTGAGTAGGGAGTGGGCCCTGATCTTACGTTTGACTCTGCAGAGATGGCCTGGGAATTGCAAAGCTCCCTGGTGCATGTTTAAGGCACCAAGTGTTTAAGGCACCGGAAAACAGGTGGCTTTCTGGATAGAAGGCTGCACCGAAGCTGGTAACATACTGACCGCTGCTCCTCGAGGGTGTCTGTTACTGGGGCTGCTCATTCACTGTGGCCACGGACTAACATGTGGAGGCTCTGAAGAGACACCTTCGGCAAGATCATGGCTCGGCGTGCCCTCCGCCCAGTGGCACCTGCCCCCTATGGCACCTCACCTCTCTCTCTTTCTCTCTCTGTGCATGCATATGTGTGTGTGTGTGTGAAATAATCATGAAAGCATCATTTCACCAGCCTCCCAGTTCCAGGCTGTACCTGCTTTGCCTGTCTGGTTAGTCTCAGAAAAGTGTTCATGACAGTCACATCATGATGATCATAATTGACTTGCCCTGTTTTTTTTGGGGGGGGGGTGGTAAATAATCTTGATGTAAATTCCTGGTGGGCCAGGAATGAGGGGGCAGGATTTTAATGAACTGGTGATGAAGTGGAAATATTTTGAAATGTCGAATAATGTATTTTGCTTGTTACCTCATTACTTATCTGCTGCCTAATCACACATTTCATACTATCTTCCTATCCAATCTGTTCCTTTGGCGATAAAAATTCTTCCGTTTGATTTCCATGTGCTCCCAAGTACAGACCAGTGCATCGGGAGCTCAACATGTAACGATGTTTTAATGACCTGATAATGTCTCTTTTATGGAATGGAGAAAGCGGTTTCTTGTTTCACTGAAATTTCATTTTCTTCTCCAAGTGAATATTGTTTGAAAGGGAGTTGCTATCAGTTGGAAGAGATGAGCCCATATGCACACTCACCAGTCCAGAAACAAAGGGTTGTTAGATTCTGATTAGTACCAACGTTTTTTGATACTTTGTGTTAGCAATGCAACATAAACACACAGAAGTGTTGAATGCATCCCAGAAGAACAAAAAAAAAAAATTGTTTCCTTTGACAATTTATTGTGGGTGTTTGAATCATCTACACACACATGCACACCAGTCCACGTGCTCACACTCAGGCATACGTGCACACACAGGTGCCACGCATGCATTTCCATAAGTATAGATTCGGTTCATTGTATGTTTACCATGTGCCAGGACCTGGGCTATGTAACAGGGACATAAACACCAAGAAGACACTCTACCCTCATACACCTCTCAGCCTAGATCAACAATTCTCAGCCTGGGGTGACTGTGCTCTCCTACCCCTGCCCCCACCCCAGGGATAGCTGATGATTCCTGAAGACCATTTTTTTGCCTGTCAGAATGTTGAGGGAGGAGATTGCTCCTCAGTCTAGAGGGTAGAGACCAGGGATGCTGTTCCATGTGCACAGAGAACCCCACAGCATAGAATGATCTGACCCAAGATTAAGAAACTGTGGCTTAGAAAATGTACATGATAATTTCAGCAACCACAGTAGGTTCTGATAGGTCGATTATATGCTGGAAGAACCTGAGAAGGCTGTCAGGACAAAGGGTGGAGGGTGCCTAATTCATCCAAGAAAGGCTTCCTGGAGGAGGTGATGATTGACCAAATCATGAGGAATGAGAAGACTTATATAGTAAAATAAATGGAAGCAAGATGTTCCAGGCATCATTGGACTGACTGGGGAGTCCCATTGGTGGCTGGGTCATGTTATGGCCTTAAGTAATAACTCAGCACGTCACGGGCCTCAGTTTCCTTCCACTACCCCGCAACCATACAGTGGGGGCTGGGCCACATGATTTCTAAAGGCCATGTAACTCCATGCTTGTTCTGTGGCTCTGCCTTGCATCCATGGGTACAACGTATTACTCATTTCTTGTCTTTGTTTGCATTGTGGGGCCTTCTCACAGCACAACGTCCAGCCTCCTCTTTGTTCACCCAGCAGCAAATGACTTGTCTGTCATTTGCGGCACAAGAGTCAAGAATGGCTGATTTTTCGGTTTGAATCTGACACAGGTCCTTGTCACACTTGCCACTCTGCCTCTTTGTCTCGAACCAAAGGTCTGTCCACAGTTCCACAGCCTCTTTTAAGACCCAGATCTTAACCATTGTCTCTGTGTCCCTGGTCCTACCACCACCAGGGCCAGACGGGAAGGCCAGGCCTGGCAGCCACACAGACCCTCCGTGGGGCTCTGAATTCAGCCCCAGACTGGCCCCCTCCCACTTACATAAGCAGTGGTGCCAGTTACTTCTGTGAGCTGGCTCTTTGACTCACCACTATTTTTTTCACAAGTAAAATATAATTGCAGGCTTATTGTTCTATTATAACCTCACACGGAGGAGTGGGCGGTGGGGTGGGCCGAAGCTCAAGACAGATAATGACCTTAGAGGGCTGCACTTCGCGATCTCCCACATCCCTTCTCTTCTTCCTGCTTTTAATCTGTTGTTGAGACAATAACCAAGACAAGATCTTGACTTGTTGTTATTCATTCGTGTGGTTGCTCCGAAGCTGGGGAGGACAGTGGACCCCAATTATAGAACGTTGGCTAGCCTCTGATATTTGCAGACCCAGGACTAGGGGCCTCCTCATTCGCTGACAAGGGAAAACCTGTGCCCCTCTGCATCTCCTTGTCTGCGTTCAGCCCAGCAGCTGGCAAGATCTCTGACGCAGGCCCCACTCAGAAGTGCTCTGGGACTTGAGAGTTGAGGGGCCTGCACTTTGCTTCAAGCACGGGCAGCAGACGGAGCCCCGTCTCAGAGAACACAAGCAACTGTAAATTATTCCTCTTTCCTAGCCTGCTCCTCATCTCTTCTGGACCAGAAACAAACAAAAAAGAGCTCAGCAAATGATCTTCCCTACGTGCTGTGTTTCGAAGCCCAAAAGCCTGGAATCCGACCGTTGGTCTCTACAGTACAAACTCTCCATGGTGACTCTGATGGCCCAGTGGTCCTCGGCCCAGCGAGGAAGGGTCGCTGTGAGTGGAGAAGGGGACAGTCATAGCAGACAGTTCTCCGCGACACCCACGGCGGGTGAGTGAGGCACTGGGGGGAGCCAATATGCTTCCTTAAAGCAACCGACATCATGTGAGGAGGCACCCATCATGCCTCCTTCTTTTTGCCTACTGTCTGTCCTGCCCACGACATCAGGAGCTCCCAGAGATAGGAAGGAGGTGCATTGTTTCATCGAGGCATTCCCAATGCCTGGCCCATCGAGCCTCTCCTAAAATGTCTACTGAAGAAATGAATGACCAGGTCTATTCTGAGGTTCTACAAAGAGGAAGAGGCACTTGGAGCTGAAGGATAAATGTGAGCAGAGAGAGCTGGGATATTTACTCCCAAGCAGCTCAGAGCATGGGTCATGTGTAAGAAGGTTTGGTGTGTAGGCACAGGAGGTACCCAGGGATTCTGGAGAGTTGCCTGTCATCCTGCTGCGATGCATATTTGCTGAGTCATCACAGCTCAGCCCGCTCCCTCATTAGGTCTTCTTGTTTATTTTCATCTGTAAAACTTTTGGAGGAACTGGGAGTCTTCAGGGTATAGACTTCTACATTCTTCCATGAACTTCTGCTCCCATTGGCCCTCACATGCTATAAATTGCTCCCCCCAGTCTCTCGCCAGGCTCCTGACACAGCAGATGGTGCCGGTGCCCACCCACCGCTGACAGACGAGCCTCATTCACAGCCCTCAACATTGGACCACTTGGCTATCTGGCAGAGCCACCATGCTGGGAGATGCTGGGGAGCCTTCCCCTTCCCAGCACTCAGATGAGTTCCTACCTTCATGCCTCTGATTGTGCCAGGGACGTGGGCACGTGGGACAAAGAAACCAGCCTCCAAACTGGGCTCTCCAAGCTGCAGAGAGAAACCAGCTCTGTGCTGAGCAGAGTCACGTCCTCACCAATGGCAGAGCCAGATTTGACACCCAAATGAACCCACACCCCCTCCCTGCCTTCTCAAGAAAGTGCAGGCAAATCCCCTCTGAGATAAGCGGACCTCCTGGCCCTGGCCTCTGGGAAGGAGGGCGAGGCCTGGGGCAGAGGAGAGACTCTTCTATCCAGGCCCAGTCAATCCTGTTCAGGTTCAACGTGGACATTCAGGAATTCTTGGTCCAACTGGAAAATGCAAGGATGAGACGAGGCCATGGCATGGGATGTAATGTGATGAGGCAGGATCATAGCCCAAACCCTCTGCTACTTAGCCTGGCAGTGTGCAAGGATTGTGTTGGGAGCTGGATGGCCTCGGTTGGACAAAGTCTGAAGGTGGATGTTGGCTCGGGATGTTGATGGCTTTACACTGTGAGAGAGACATCAAGAGTCTGTGAGGCAAATGACCGCTGGTTAACTTAGCTTCTTAACTTAGATTGCCCAGGAACCTGTGACTTTCATTTCTAAGGGTCTAGACATTCACAGTTTTTTGGAGTGTGTGTTCAAAGAACACAGACTCTTTTCCGGAATACCTTTACGCTGTTAACACTTGGCTCCTGCAGAGAACGTGGAGAGATTCAGGGTATCTGTCCCCTTTATGACTTCTAAGATAAATCGCCTACCCATAGCTCTACCGAGGCAGATTGACTACGCTGACTCTCACATGACTCCATCCAAGCACAGCTCCTGGGCGGGGACCATGGGCCAGACGCGGTGCTGGGTGCTGGCGTTGGCCCAGCAAGCAAAATTGATATGCTCATTGCATCTCTAGTGGGGGAGATAGATATCAATGAATGACCATTCAAGTAAATATATTTTTATGAACTGTGATTACAGAGGAAGCGTAAAGGGTGTTGTTATTGTTATAACTGTTATTATTGTTATAATTGTTATGATTATTAGTGCTATAATTGGAGGGACAGATTTATATGGGGGAGGAGACTCAAGAAAGTTTTTCCATAAAAAATAGATACAAGCAGAATTAAAAATTATGAATGAGAAATAAGGAACAGAAAGAACATTCTAAGCAAAAGGAAGACTGCATGAAGGCGCTAAGGGGGGAAGTTATCTTGTGTAGTTGGGGGTCCATTGGGGGCCAGTTTAGCTGGGTGGAAGATGGAGATTGATGGGGGATAGTGGCTGAAGAGGTGGGGGGTTGCTGCTGCATCATGCAGGACCTTGGGGTACATGGTGTGGACTTTGAGTTTACTCTGCAGTGCCATGGGAATTGATAAAAGGGTTTCAAGCAAGGGAGTGAGCAAGGGTGGTAGCTCGTGTAGATTAATGATTGTCCTGGTTTGTGAGTGGGTAACAGATTAGAAGTGGGTGGGAGGAAGGGAGGCAGGAGGAGACAAGGGTGGCTTAGTCTAGAGGAGGGGGATATGGAGATGGGAAGGGGAGGATGAATTTGGGCAGCAGCACTGGGATTAAGGGTGACTAAAAGCTTTGCAGTGCTGGAATAGCCAGCAAGCTCAGAAAACATTAAAAAATGATTCATTCTGAGACATCATAAGTTCTAACCACTCTAGGGTAAAACAGGAGGTTTTCTAAACAAAGCCAAGAAATCTGACAATAGAACAGAGGGGAAGGGTGGGGTGTGGGTGAGGAACAATGTGGAAGACTAAGGGTGCTTTAGTGGTGGGTGTGGTGAGGTAATATACGTCTCAAGAGGTGTGAATCTCTAGCCCTAAATCATATACAGTGATGTGAACCAAGGTAACCCCAATAAAAAATATAGTGTAATAAAAATAAACAATATTAAAAAGAATTAAATAAGATAATGTTACAATTAAACTTAAAATAAAGTGGGTCATGTGTGGTTTTTTTTTTTAATAGATTTTACCTAACTTGCCCTAGTATCTCTAATTTCTTTATCCTTCTGGTTTTGTGTTTACCAGCTATTTTGAAGGATGGGCACTCCCTATCAAAAAAATGTCATTCCTCTTATTTTGTAGATGGGCACAGGCAGGATCAGAGAGGTCAAGTCACTTACCCAAGGTCACACAGCTACAACGCCACATCCAGAGCTCTATCCTAAACCTCCCTCTTCTCCAGCGGTTTAGAAATATTTCAGTGCAAGAAATTTCCCTCCCTCTTCAGTTCCACATCTTTATCATTTCCCCCTTCCTCTTATTTCCGAGCAGTCTCTGTCTATCCATTACTAGTCTTGGGGACAGGGTGAGTTTTTCACACTGAGGCACACACATGAAAGCACGCTTTTTCCTCTAGTGGAGCCAGTTATAGCAAATGTTCGAGTTTGATGATTAAATTTCACTCTCATTTGATTTCCTGTAAATTTGGAAATGGAGATTATTTTAAAGAAATGCAAATCAATGTTTTCAGATCTACAAACTAAGATTTTTTTTTGGCATCTTTTGCTACGTACTGAATCACCCCATAACTTAGTAGCTTAAAATAAAAACTCTCCTATCATTTTATTGCCTTCCATAGGTCTGAAAGTTGACTGTCCCTAGCTGGACAGTACTGATTTGGGGACTTATGCAGTTATTGTCATATGGTGACCGGGACAGCTGTCATCTTGAAGTTTCTTTACTCCTATGCTGGCAATTGATTCTGGCTGTCAACTAGAACCTAAACTTGAACTGTCAGTTGGAACATCTACCCGTAGCCTCTTCATGGAGGCTGGGCTTCCTCCTGGCATGGTAACTGAGTTCCAAGAGATGGAGTCCAAGAAAGCAAACACAGTTGCCTGACTTTTGAGATCTAGCCATGGGACTCACAGAGCCCTGTTTCTGCCACACTCTATTGGTTGGGGAATCTCAAGGATCTTCTCAGGGTTAACAAGAGGAGACACAGATCCACCACTAGCTGGAAGAAGTGCTAATATCCTATCACAAAAAGCACATGAGGTGGGGAGATATTGTGGCAGCCATCTTAGGAAAAGGCAATTTGTCACAGATGGTAGATGGTGAAGAGTAAAATGAAACACATTAAGCAAACGTGCCAACAATATGTATTTGTGTACTCTGAGCTGAACACTTTCACTGCAAGTAATTCATGGTGAGTTCCTGTAACTGAAGGCAAAGTGAAAAGAGAAGAGAACTCTTCACATACTTTCTGCCCAGCTACACTGAGTTTCTTGTAGTTTAAAAACTATAAAATACTTTTTCATGGCTCTCTGCCTTTATCCTTGCTGTTTCTTCTGACAGGAATCATCCCTCAAATGAGAACTGGCAGATTCAAGGAATTCTCCAAATTGAGTTAAGTCTCTCTAAAGTTCCTCATCTTAATTTCCACAACTTTGCTTTTTTCCTCCTCCGTCCTCTTCTTGCTGTTCCTCTCCGCCTCATTCTCTTTTTTCATAACTACTTGTTCTTATTTCGTGTATGCAATGTCCTTTCGTCCTGGTGACAGTGTTAATTACACTTATTTTGAAGTACTGATCTAGTGGTGCTATTGCTTCTATTTCCTTGGATTGAAGTTGTCCCACCTCCAGAGTTTATTTCATGGTATTGATATCCCTATGTGTATAGTGAGTCTGGATTGGGCACTAATCTTTGTGGTTGAGATTCCTTGTTGTCTTCTAGACTCATTAGCAATGTCACTCCCTCCACTCCAGCGTTTCCAGGAGCACCACCTCTGGAGCATTTGAATCCATTTTCTTCAGCTCTGCTCTGGCTCAGATCCTGAGCTGTGGATTCCACTTTTAATCAAATCCCACTTAATCCCCACATTTTGCAGATTCCCCACAGTTTCTGGTCTGGCAGCAGTATTCATTGTTTCCAAGCAAGACAATGTCTTCAGGTATTAAAAAAAAAGCTTTTAGATTTGCCTTATAATTTATATACAGTAAACTTCATTGTTCTTGGTGAACAGTCCTATGAGTTTTGACAAATGCATGGAGTCACGTAAGCACCACCCACCATAATCAACCCATGGAGCTGTTCCATTTTCCCAATCACCCTCAGACCCCCTTGGGCTGCCAACCCTTTTTAGCCAAATCCTTTGTAGCCAACCCATCAGAGCCCCTAGCAACCATGGATCTGTTTTCTATCCCAATAATTTTGCTTTTTTTAGGATGTTGTATAAATGGAATAATATAGTATCTGAATTTTTTTCCTGCCTTCTTTCACTTAGTATAATGAGCATATTCATCGTCTGTTCCTTTCAGTCCCTGAGTAGTGTTCCATTGTAATGATCTACTGAAGCTTGTTTGTCAGTTCACAAGTATAAGGACATTTGTTTTGTTCTCAGTGTTTGGTGATTATGAATGAATCATACAGGTTTTTGTGTGTGCATAAGTTTTCATTTCTCTTGGTTAAATCTGTAGGAGTGAGATTGTACAGTCCTATTATAAATATATGTAACTTTTTAAGAAACTGATGGACTTTTTTCCCAAAGGGATGGTACCATTTTGCATCCCTACCAGCCATGTAGGAGAATTCCACGATCAGAATTTTAATTTTGTTTCTGTTTTTACTCTTCTTGTAGTTACGTAATGATATCTCATTGTGGTTTCATTTAGTTTTTAAGTGAATTTGTTAGGGTTTGATCATTTTCTTAGAGGTTTGGCATAGGAGGGATTACTAAAAGACAGTCCATCTTGAAAGAGAGATTGCCTTCTGATCTGTTCACCCACCTTTCATGTCACACATGACACAGGGAAGTGATTTGCCTGTCTGCTCCCCACTTTGAGGAATGTCTCAAAACTAGGAATGGGTCTTATACATTTCTCTTTCCCACAACCCAGAAAGGTGCCTAGCTTAGGGTTAGTACACGGTGATTATTTGATCAGTGGATAATTCAATGAATGAATTTCCTCAGCCTTACTCAAATTAAAGGGTTTGGTTTATTCATCACCTTGAGTGGAGAGGAATTGAGAGATGAAAAATATGGTTAGGTTATTTTTATTGAGACTTGATTTATCTTTTTAAAAACGGAAATACTATGGAGGAAGCATCTGACATCATGTACTCTTCCATGTGTCAGGCACTATGGTGTTTCCAGGATGTATCTTGTTTGTCCCATCCTGAACTCTGTTGTAGACAATCTGTTAGTATGGAGAAAAAAGAACTGGCATTTAATAAAGATGACTTTGTCTTTGCTACTTATGACCTTGACTAAGTAGTTCAGAGCCTCCCTTTGCCTGTTATCTCATTTGCAAAATGATAATGGCTAACTCTGGAGTGGGTTTGGGTATAATGAAAGATGTGGGTAAAGCACTTCACATGTGTTTTTTTTTCTTGTAGTTGTGGTAAAGAACGCATAACATAGGATTTATCACCTCAACCATTTCTAAGTACACAGCTCAGTGGAGTGATGTATGTTCACATTGTTGTGCAACTGATTTCCCAGAACTTTTTATATTGCCAAGTTGAAATTCTGATACCCACAAAACAGACACCCTCGTCCCCTCCTCCCAGGCCCTGACAGCCACCATTTGACTTTCTGTTGCTGTGAATTTGTTCTAGGTACCTCATATAAAATGGATCCTTAACATCTGCGAGGGTCATCCAGGGTGAAGAAGTGTCAGAATTTCCTTCTTTTTAAAGTGGAATGTTAGTCTATTGCATGAATGTACCATATTTTGTTTATTCATCCATTCAGCGGTGGGCTCTTGGGTGGCTGTCATGTCTTGGCTCAGTGAATACTTCCACTGGGCAGTATTGGGGTGAAGACATTGGGGTGCAGAGCATTGGGGTGCAGACATCTCGAGACCCCACTTTTACTGTCTTTGTGACACGTTGCCCTCAGAAATACTTAGGGGCATTTCAAATGGGTGAATGGAGGTGCCGGAAGTCAGTGGATTTGCCTAAGGACACACAGCTCATAACTTGCTGGAGTGGGATTTGAATCCAAGTCTTCTGTCTCCATATAATCCATCTTGTCTCCATAACTTTGCTTTGCTCAAAATCCTTGGCATCTTGAGTGACCTGGGAAGCTAGTTGGGAAACTTTACTAGATGTGGAAAAGAAAGAGAGCATTGGTTGTGTCCATCACGATGAGTCTCAGAACCATTCACTTACACTCTTGGTGACCCGCCCTCACAGATGTAATGTCAAAGTGAAGCAGGGGAGATTTATACCCCCGTTCAAATGGGTGCTTGAGCAGACAAGATGTGTGAGTAACATGGGCATTGGAGGGGTGTGTCCCCATGCGCGGATGTTGGGAAGCTTTAATAAAAGCGTGAGCAAAAGGCGTTTTGGGGGCACACTGGACAGTTCCTCCAGCAGCCCCCGAGTGGACTGTGGAGGAGGTCGCACTGCCCTTGCATAGAATCAGCTTTACTGGAGACCTGCGTGGGACCCACTCTGGCCTCCATCCATGGGACCCACTCCTGTCTCCATCCGTGGGACCCACTCCTGCCTCCATCGTGGAAATGCACACTGAGTTCCCACCGGAAGGGCACACACCTGAGCAACATGGCGTCCCTGCTATTTGGCTAAGCCGAGCCTGCGTTTCTCATTTGTTAAATTGCTTGGCTTTTTTGTTGTCATTTGTGGTCCCAGGCATCAAGTGATCCATAAACAAAGCACTTATCTATCACACATTTGCTCCAAAAAGAAAATACACATTTTAAAGCAACAAAATGACTGCTGCTAAACCAACACATTCAATGCATTTTTCATAGAGAATGACTGACTTTTAGGTAAAGCACCTTGAATACTGCCTGTCACACAGCAGGTGCCTAACCATTGTTCTTTTTTTTCTCATCCTTTTCTGGCTTAGAATTCATTTCCACTCAAGGAGCAAGGCTAGGCCCTTGAATGGAGATAAACATATTCCATGACCTCAGAGGTGTGAGAAAACAGGCATTGAAAGGAATCAGAGGTATTTCTGTGGGGGCCTCCCTAGTGGCCTAGAGGTGAAGTCTCAGCGCTCTTAACCTCTATGGCCTGAGTTCGATCCCCAGCAGGGGGCTGACCCACATGGCTCAGCAGACCTCTTCTGTCTTGCCTGCTACTCCCCTCAGCAGTGTATTTGACTCCCACCCCGGTGTTCTGTCCCCCACTGTCTCTAATGAATCCTTTCACACCCACACCTCTGCCCTACACCCCAGTTCTTCTACGTGCAAAAAAGAAAAGAACCTCAAAGGTACTCCTAGGGATAAAGAGGGAAGTCGAGGGAGGTGTGTTAGGTTGCACTGTGTCCCAGCCCTGGGGACATGTGCCCTCATCAGGTGACAGAGTTGTTGCAGATGTAATAAAGTGAAGTCACACGGGCGTAGGGTGGGGATCCAGTGAGACTGGTGTTCTTTAAAAAAAAGAGGAATTTGGACACAGACATGCACACAGGGAATACACTGGGTGAAGAGGAAGGCCGAGATTGGAGCGATGTCTGTATAAGCCAAGGAATGGCCAGGGACCAGGAGCAAGCAAGCCAACGCCAGTGCCAACCAGGAGCGTGGAGACGCACAGGCACGGACAGTCTCCCTTGCCACCCGTAGAAGGAACGAACCTTTCGTTGTCCTCATCCACTCACCCTGCTTTATGCACCCTGGGTGTAGTGCCAGGAAGGGCACAGAGCAGGATAGCTACGATTGGAGCAGACGGGTAAAGGAGAGTCCTGGAGCCCTCAGTGGCTTTCTCAGGCTTTTATTGAGCTTGTGCATGTAGTGCAGCAACAGGTACAAACAGGCAGGGGTTCCGGGGGGCCAGGAGGCCTCCAAGCCCTGGGCAAGTCTTCACTCTGAGCTTCCCTGGAGTTCTTTCTCCCCTGCTCTCTTTGCTGTCTCTTCAGCCTCTGCTTCTCTTGGCCAATATCTCCATACTGCTGTCATGGCCCACAGAGGTAAACCACACAGCTATAACAATGTAACAACTGCAGGTGCCCCATCAGGCAGGGCAATCCTAATGCTGGGAGGGCAGAAAAGCCTGATAATCACTTACCCTGCACTGGGGCTCTTGAGGGAAGGGCAAACATCCACTGTCACGCCAGCTCACAGAACTGACTGCTCCAGGGACCTGACTGCTGTGCGGAAAACAACCACTGGGATTTACAATGCTGTGGAGTCATCCGAGGTGCTTAGACCACCTGCAAGAGGTGCTTTCTCAGAAGTGAAACAGATAAAGTGTACACACACACACACACACACACACACTGCTGCTTCCAATTAAAATGGCTCCTTCTTATTTATTACTCTTTGATAGTTTCTCTTTTTGAAGTTGTAGATGAAGTAGGTCTTCTACCTTCTAAAACTGCAGTTAGGTGCCTTCTCCCTGGAGTCTTCTCTGGGCTCTGTGTTACTTTGCCTTTTTATGTTTCTCTTATTTATTTATTTTATTTACTTTTTTAAAGATTTATTTATTTATTTTACAAGAACCGGGGTACAGGCCAGATGCATGGGAGGGTGAAAGGATTCACCACAGACAGAGCGGGGAACAGAACAGGCAGACTGACGAGGTACACTGCTGAGGGGTGAGACAGGAGAGGTCTGCCTCGCCTTGTGGGACCTTCGCCGGCTGGCCGGGATCGAACCGGCGCTGTAGAGGCTGTGGACAGCTTCACAGCACAGCGTTCAGCTGCCTGCACCACCAAGGGTGGCCCACTTTCTTTTTTAAATCCTCAATTGTTTTTTCTCTTTTCCCCATCACCATCCCATCACCATCCCGGCTGACCCGTCTTTCTTCCCTGCTCCTGCTTAACCTCGGAAACCTCACTTCATTTATTAGCACCCACTGGTTTTTTGATGCTTCATTGCACCGTTTACTATGTCAGCATTTGATATTTGCCTTTGTCGTTCTGACTTGCTTTCCTGCACATCATTCTCTCAAACTCAAACTGCCATTTTGTTGTCAAGGCAGCATTTCATCTCTCCTTAGAAGTGAAGAGTATTCCATGGTGTGGATGGACCATGTCTGCTTGATCCATCAGTACTGCTGCTATAAACATTGTAGAGCATATAATTTTTTTTCAGTTCACGGTTTCATGTTCTTTGGGTTGATGACCAAGAGTGGGGAAGCTGGGCCACAAAGTATTTCCATTTTTAGTTCTTTTGAGGCAAACCTGCCAGTTTACATCCCCACCAACAGCACTTGTTTTGGGGGTTGTTTTGATAGGTCCCATCCTCATGGGTGTGAGATGACATCTCATTGTGGATTTGACCTGCAGTTTCCTTATTAAAAGTGGTGATGAACGTTTTCCATGTGTCTGCTGGCCGTCTGGACAGACTTTTCATTGAAGGATTCTGTGTTTTGCTGACAAACACAACCAGTTTTAACCACCCTCCATCTCACCTGTTCTGCTGTTTGTCTGCCTCCCGTATGAGACCGTCATTGCGTCGGAACACAACCTGAGCTTCAAAAACAATACCTACCCCCCAGAGCCTGCATAAAAACTGGCCAAAGTGAACATAAAATAAATATTTGTTTAACACTCCAGTTTTGAAAATATCCTCATCCCAACTGGTCAAAAGGAATGAGAAAAATTGCAAGCTTTGAGATATAAATCCTTGGATAACACAAATGCCTCATTTGCCAAAGGTTTTACAATTACACATGTGCATTTTTTTCCTCATTGCAAACCCCTGCTGGTCCCTCTGCCACCGAGATTCAATAAGATGGATTTAATTCTCTTTCTACATAAACCTTCTCTGGTGAAAGCCTGGTCTACTGTGTTCTCCTCTGACAATTTCAGGGTAATTTTGAGATGATTTTTTTTTTTTTTTTGCCTGCTTGTAGCCAGAGAAAAATCTACATGGTGTTTTAAACTATAATTTTCAGGATGCTGGGCATAGAGGTTTGGAAAGATGAAAAGAAAAACAGAGCTAAAAGTTAGAGCTCTGTTATGATTTCTGAATATCTTTTCTATTGTTGTTATGAGAATTACCAGTGCAATTGGCCCCTGCAGGAATATCTCCTGCCTTTTCTCTCTCATCTGTCCAGGTCTGAGAGAACGGAATAATCTGGAATAGTTCCACGAGTTCTGGCCCAGAGGGGACTCTATGGAAACCCAATGGCTCATGGCCGTCCTGTTGTTTTGGTTTCCTGGATGATCAGAGACAATAAAGCTTCAGATACAATATATGGGGTGCTTACCAGGACCCAGGGGTGATGCTAAGCTCTGTTCACTGCAGCCTTGTGACCTCACAGAAACCCCATGAGAAAGTTAGCATGGTCCCCATTTTAGAGTTGAGGAAACTGAGGTCCCAAAAAGTTGGATACCACCCCAAAGATGCTGTTGGTAAATGGGAGAGGCAGAATTTGAACCCAGAATTGACTGACTCAAAACACCATTCTTACTGCATTTTATTATCCTGGATAGCGTGGATATGGGAACACTGTGAGGCTACAGTGTGGCTCCACAGATAGTGTTGGAAAGAGTGGGGTGAAGAATGACCCTGAGCAGATCAATATGGCCTCAGGATCAAGCAAAAATATGGGGGAAAGCATGGAAAATTGTGTGAGCTCCTCTAGTCCACCAGGCACTGTGTCAGGCTCACCAAAGTCACTCAGATATGTGAGGGGGCTGGGAAGGGTGAATCAAGTGGGAGAGGCCAGAGAGCAGATGGGTAATAAATTGACACCCTCAGCCACATCCCAGTCACGGGCCGTTCTACATGATGTCTCACCAGTCCTGCTCAAAACTGTCAAATCACCCAAAATAAGGAAAGCCAAGAAACCGTCCCAGCCAAGAGGAGCCTCAGCAAGCACGAGACCTAAATTTAATGTTCCTGGATGAGATTCTGGAATAGGAAAGGACATGAGGACAAACCTAAGGAAACCTGAACATACTGGGATTTTTGTTAATAGGAATATTGGCTCATTCACTGCAACTAAGTAGAATGCTAGTAGAGGGTGTTAATAATAAGGGAAACTGTCTGGGGTTATGCAATTCTTAGAAGTACATCAAAGACAGGACAAAATTTATTTTAAAATATATTGTCCCTTTATCACTACTTCTTAGGGTTGGTGTGGGGATGAGAGGAGATAGTACATGGAAAGGTCTTGACCAAGTCTAGTGCCAGCAGGCAAGGGACAGCTTCCCTTTTGATTCGGGCAGACAGGAAAGGAAAGTCCTGGAGCCCTTGGTGGATTTTTCAGGCTTAAACGCTCTCTCAGGGAACCAGGTACACAGGCCCACCAGACCGGGAGGCTGACATGCAAGGAGGCAGGCACTGGCCAGGCAGTGGAGGGTCTGGGAGGCAGGAAGGCACCCGAGCTTCCCAGCTCCCCAGGAATCTATACGCTCCTTCTCTGGGCTCTCTCAGGCATTGTTTGGTGGTCTTGCCTCTTCTGCAGTCTCATCCTCTCAGAGCTGTCCTCTGCCTCTGAGTGACGCCACCCTTGTATCCCTGGCCTCTATAGGCTCAGGTGTGCAAACTTACGCATGTGCATCCCCATGCTCCAGGTGTCTACAATCAGGCACGCGTGCCCTGCGCCCACACTCCCAAGCACTTTCTGCTTCAACACAATCGAGGCCTCAGGTGATAGCCACAGGGGCTAGTGGCATAAAAAGCCTCATCAATTCCACTTACCCCACACTGAGGAAGGGATGGGCACAGTGTTTGACCATCCTTCAACTTCTGGCACCAGCCTTCCCGGGAGATGCCTCCCCATACTTACGGTGTTGCCTTTCCTCTAAATGAGCTCAACTGGCCTGATGTTGCTGCTTGTCCCTTCTGTGCTGAGACACGCAGAGCATCACCTAGTGTTTGTAACAGAGTTTTTTAACCTTAACTGGCCCGATCTGAATTGTGTTCATTCCATCTCTCTGTTTAGTGACTAAGGCGTGCCATGTAATAACAGCACTTACACGACAGTTACCTTGGGCTGAGTCTGCGGATGCTTCCAATTAAAGTAATTGTATCTTAGCTTCCTTTGGCAATCACTGTCAGACACAGGAGCCTTAGGAAGGAGAGCACTGTCTGTCATGTCTTCCACGTCTTGTTCACTGACCTGGGTCTTGACAGATGCCAGCACAGCACAGCAAGTCTGTGTTTGTTGTTTCTGGGTCAGAATGGGCTAGAAAGCTGGAATGAGGAGGAGATGTTTCCTGGGGGCATTGGGTTGGAAGTGCCTTTCAAAAGAGGGGAGGTGGGTAAGAGGTATCTGGGGCCAAGAGGTTTCTAGACGAGAACTCATTGTGCTGAGAATAAATTGTGGTTGGTTATGCTGATTCTTCTATGGTCATGATGGTGCAAAAGGAATTATATGTGTAAATGCATATATATATGCACATGCAAATGTATATAAGCATATACAGAAGTATTTTTGTGAGAACATAAACAGATACAAATGCATCCACATGCATACACACATACACTGCATCTATATATACGTGTTCTTGTATGTAAGTATAGTATGTAGATATGTATATAGACACATAAATATGGAGACAGATAGATGAACAGGTCCCTTTGCATTCAACAAGAGAAGGATTAGCCAACAAGAGAAGGATTAGCAGATTTGCACCCAGGTCTGATGTTTACCCTTTACTCTTCACTCACCCATTGTTCTGTTTTTCTAGGATGCCAATCTACACTACACTTTGTTTCTCCTTAAGTGAGTATGTTTGTGGGAAACTTCTAGGTTAACTGGGTGGCCAGGAAGTCCATTTTTCTGTTGAGTAAAATGAAACTAACATGAAAGAAGCCCATTCACAAGTGTCTGTTTAATAATTGTTGATGTTGCCGAGACTGGATTTCACTGTTTCTGAATATCTGATGCCCGGAAGCCAGCCACAGTGGCTAAAACTGCCAGCTCAGGATGCCCTGGGGTTCTGAATGTGACAGTGGGGACTGGTTTCCAGGCAGCCTTGCCTCTTCTTTCGTGTGGGGTCACTTTGGGGGACCACCTCTGTCCTGCCCATTTATATCAAGTAACTGCTCACTGCCTTTGACATAACTGAGGACAAGGGAGGAATCATCAGAAAGTAAATACTTCATAATGGAATATTAACTCTTCTGTTGAATAATATAAAAGGCTGTCCCAAGGGGTGAGGAACATTTCTACTGCTTTTTCTTCTTCTTCTTTTTTAAAAGATTTATTCATCTATGCATACAAGAGCTGGGGTACAGGCCAGAGATGTGGGAGGCGAGAGGATTCACCAGAGACAGAGTGGGGAGCAGAACAGGCAGACTGACTGAAATACACTGCTGAAGGGAGCAGCGGGTGAGACAGGAGACGTCTTCTGCGCCATTTGGGCAGCTCCCTGGCCGGCTGGGGATTGAACTCGAGCTGCAGAGGCTGTGGATTGCTTCATAGTGCAGTGCTTAACCCCTTGTGCCACCAGGGAGGCCCCACTTTTTCTTCTTTAAGGAAGTTTTACCATTTCTCTGGGCAGGGATGGACACAGGATTTGAGTATGGTGGGTGGGATCTGGGACGGAGGGAGCAAAGAGTTGGGAGAAAGGGCTCACATGGGGCAGTGGGCTTAGGCAGTGTCGGCTCTTTAACTAGACAGGCTCATGTTTGGGATCTAGTTCCAGAAAAAAAACCTGCATAAAAACATGAGCTAATTAGCTTATGATTGCCCTTGGTCATTCCGGGACACTCTACTTAGGCAACTGGCTCTTTGAAATTCCTCCTGAAGTGCTTAGAAACTCAGGTGCAATATCTCTTCCCACTTGACCCAACTCTCAGACCTTGTCCTTAAGCCTGTGGGCAGCCTCCCTTCTGGTCCGTTTGTCTGCACAGAGCACATTCCCCAGTCTTTCTACCTCCCATCCCACCTCGCAGACATCTCATCTACCTCCAGCTCTCTGCTCACAGAGCCTGCGCTCAGAGGAGCCTTCTTGGACCTCTCTCCCCACAAACCCCATTCCCAATATTCCGTTTGTGAGTCTTGACATTTTTTTTTGTCTTTGCAAGGGATCACATGCAAAAATACACATCAGTTATCTTTTATTTCTTTAAATTTATTTATTTTTTCCATTGTGGTGATATTAGGATTCTCGCCATCGGGTTTCGCCTCTGTAGGGCACCCAAATTGCCCACTGTCCACCACCATAGTCCCTTGCGCTTCCTTCTCTGAAATAATATATGCATTACTTTGATATTTGCTTCCTAATTCCCCCATACACACCAGAAGAAGCCATCCAGCTCAAGATGTAAGGGGTTAATTTATTTTGACCTATTTCTTTTCTAACAGCTGCATGATAGTCTATCACACGTCTGTACATAATAATACATAATATGGATGCAACGTAATTCATTATAGAATCCCTAGACTTACAGGAGTTGAGAGTTTTCTGTGTGTGCTCCTTCTACTTTACAAACAATGGTGCGAAGAACAGCTCTGAACAAATATCCTCACCTTCTGAGGCTGATATTTCTAAAGGCTCAAGCCTTAGAAGTGGTATTATTTGGTCAACATATACATGCACTTCAAATTTCAACACGCACCGCCAGGTTCCTTTCTGTGAATACGACAAATGGCATATCCCCCTTCCTGTTTCTGACTCTTCCTCCCCAACATCGGCCATTGTTGGTGTCCTTGCACCTTTTTAATGTTTGCCGAAGTCTTGGCAAAGGAATGCTTTCTCGTTGTTGTTCTGACTTGCGTTTCTTTGACTATGACTGAAGACGATTATCTTTATTTATACCATATCATATCACCTATCACATATTTATATAATTTTGATAACAAAATACCGCTACTATGGGCCTCAACGCTTAATACAGGGAGGAGTTGCAGAAGTTCTGGGCACAGCCTTTGCCTGTCCTCAGCTGCTTTGCTAGGAGAGTGGTTGGGGTCACTTGTTGCAGATGTGTCTGCAGATCCTCCGCTGTTCTCGCTCTCGCACCCCTAAACAAGGTTGAGTTGGTCTCCAATGTCACGGTGATGGAGGGGAGGGCGGAAGGATGGTCCTGCCCTGTTTATGACCTTCTCGCTCTGCTTCTTCACTTCCAGACGCCACCCAGATGAACAACGCAGTGCCCACCTCCCCTCTGCTGCAGCAGATGGGCCACCAGCATTCCTACCCCAGCCTGGGGCAGATCTCCAACCCCTACGAGCAGCAGCCGCCGGGCAAAGAGCTGAACAAGTACGCCTCCTTGAAGGCTGTGGGTAAGCCCTGGTTCGCTTTCCTCTCTCCTTCTCTGTTCCTTCCAGATCTCCTTGTTGCTGCTTTTCTTTTCACCTCCTTTTCTCTCTCTCTGCGTCTCTTACTCTCAAGATCCAGGTCTCTTTTCTCTCCTGCTATCTCCTCTCTGTCTCTCTCTCTATAAATATGAATATAGATGTAATATAGACACAGATACAGATTCCAGGTCTTTCTATCTGGGAGGCAGGTTCTTTCTATCTGGAGCCCTTCAGTTACTTTCTTGCTGCTCCAAACCAAGCCCTGCTGTGCAGGGCCGGGTAGGTGGGTGAGGGACACATCTGGGGACTTTGTCCTGGGAAGGAGGACCTGGGTGCTCACATGGACCCTCTGGCACCTCAACCCCTTCATCATCACCATCTGCCCTAGTGAACCCCCAAGGCACCTAGACATGGAGCCCAGGCACCTGGCCGGCCAGGCCTGTACACTTGTCCTCCAGGCTGTCCACCGGTGCCTGGAGTTTCTCTGCTGTGCAGAGGCAGCTATTTGCTGGGGAGGGCAGCCCACACACCTCGTAATCCTATCACGTGGGAGACACTGCGTTATTCATCTTTATATACTTTTCTCGCAGCAGTCCAGACAAAAGGCACCATTATTATCCCAATTTTTAGATTAGGAGACTGAGACTCCAAGAGGTCAATTAAGCTAGCCCCACATCAAGCCGCTGGTGGCGACAGAGGCCAGAGCTGATTGTTTTATCTCTCCCAAGTCTCTGCTCCTGCCGCTTCCTCCCACAGCCTGGGTTCTCCTTCAGTGCACCCCCTCTGTCTCACCCCCAGGCTGAGAGCATATGACACTCACTCTGACAGTGGCCCGGGCTCCTGGCCCACGTGCTGCGGAGAGATCTGTTGCAGGGAAGTGGGTCCTCAGGTGTCCCTGATCGAGTGGTTCCCAGCTGTGGCTGCAGGTAGATGAGTCCCCATCCCAGCCCCACCCGAGAGGCTTTCACTGAACTGCTCAAGGTGGGGTCAGACATGGGCATTTTGAAAGGAACTCTCTGGATGATTCTAATGTGGACCCAGGGCTGAGAGCTTCATGTTGACGGAAATCATGGCATCAGCCATCACCCAGGAAACCAAACCCCTTCTCAGGTGCCTTCTCTGGGGCTGGGCCCCTTACTCACTTGCTGCTTGCCTGTGTATTCTTAACGCAGGGGAGTCCTCTCCCCCTCTCTGAATCCTGAGAGTTTCCCTCCCTGTCTCATAGGAAAGATCTTCAAGCCAGAAGTCACAGGAGGTCTCCTTTTAAGTGTCTTTGACTCTCCTCCCCTGCAGAATAGACTGCCAGAAGTCCCAGGACAATGAAACAGTTCAATTGGAAGGATTCAGTTTTATTGGGGGTCTTCCCAGAGCAGCACTTCCAACAGATTTCTGGCTCCTGGAAAACCTCGCCCAGGCAGGCCACCCAAGATCATGCACTTCCTATTACAATCAGCTGCTCAACCTCTTTCTAGCTCCACTGCCAAGTCCTCATTAGAGATGGGATGGGAGACACCTGCTGCTGGGTTCCAGCGTGAAATGTCCTAATTCATTATGAACAAACACCAGAACCACGTCTCTGATGCTCGTGGTGACCATGGTCTACAAGACCAGATTCATAAACTCTGTTTCACCAACAAGCATGTTATTGTCCAGGCACATAATGGGAGCTTAGTAAATGTTCGACCTGGAAGTCCATCTTGAGGAATTCCTGTTCCCGAATCATCTAGGACTTCCAAATAGAATCATGCGAGGGAAGCATGAGTCAAGTGTTGAATACCAGAGACAAGGCTGTGCAGACTCCACATAGCTGTCAGCTATGCCACCTGCTTCCTGTGACACCAGCTCGACCTCACCTACACGCCATGAACACAGATTCCCTCCATTCCGTATTGCAGGAATTCGTATTGCATGATATATATATGCACCTAAGTATGTTCCAACACACTCAACTATTAGTAGAAAAGGATGAGGGCCGTTGCTAGGAGAGAAAGAGCTGGAATCCTCCATACTCTCCTTGGTGGGTTGGCTCCCTTTCCGAGTCTTGCATGTAGGTGCTAAAGAGTGTCTGCTGTTATATTTGATTCTTCTTTTGCCAATGAAAATAAACCAGCCCAGACATCTTTTTTTTTTTTTTTAAACTGGTCACCGTACCCTAAACAACTCGCTTCTTCAACTTAGGACAAGCATTTCATCCCCTTCAACATCCAAAGTCACTTCCTGCATAAATAATGGATGGGCATTCCAACAATGTTTCTTGATTCTCTGCAGGATTTTTGCGGGGATCCTGTGCAGAGCAAAGTCTGTGGTGCATCTGGAATATTTGCAAGTTGAAAATTTATTTGAGACTCATTGAGTAACCCTTTCTTCCCACGCAACAGGAATTCACCACATTTGCTGAATGAATGAATGAACTTGTCTTGGATAGTAATCCCAGGATAGCTTAATTGTACTGAAGCACCCCTATGTCAGCTAGAAAGCCCTGAAGGATCTCCCTTGGGGAGCCCACGCCAGTTCTGGATACATTGATGTGCCCATCTTGTTCTCAGTCCTTTGGGGTAGAAGTCCAAGTGTTTTACCTGCATCACCATGATCTTTTGAATTCCTTCTGAGGAGAGGTCCAATGAGGAACTGACTGACTGCTGACCCAACTAGTTACCCAGAGTCCAGAGTCTTTCTGCACAAATGAAATGCAAATCCAATAATAAATATTCTTTTGAGGGTTCTTTATTAAGGCATAATGTGACCAGGGTGTGAGTGATGAGATGTGTTTCATGAATGAAATCATTACCCCCCTGGAGAGATGGGTGGTTTGCTCGTGACAGCTCTGCAACATCTGATAACCAGGCTCATTTTCTAAAAATTTCAGTTCAGTAAATAAGGGGAGGTTTGCACAGCCTTTAGGGTTAACTGCCAAGTTTAAAAATACCTCTGGAAAATAAATTTTTCTTGGCAGCTTTAATATCCAGAATGTCAGGTGGCTTGAAGCCGGTCACTGAAACTCTGTGACCTCAGCTTCTTCATGTGAAAAATGAGGACGAGCGACTCTACGGTCACCAAACTCCATTCTAACTTTAAAATTAGAAAATTAAACAATTCCACTTATTCTCATTATTACAACACATGGGGACCATTGAATAGGCCCCTTCATTAACCACCAACCCCGGGAGGAGAGGGTGTTAACTGAGGGTTGTTGCTGAGATAAATTTGTCCCAAATCTGCCTTCCTTTCTATTTTATGCTGTTTTATTTTTGTTTGGATACTGAAGTCACACTCATTTTCTGTGGGTCTGTTAATCCTAAGCAGCCTGTTCGGCCGCCATCTTGTAACCTGCAGTTCTGCTTTCTTATACAAGGGGAGAGCTGCCCGGGCAGTCAGTCATAGGAGCTAAACCTTACAAGGTACTTTTTAAGTTAACCAAGAGCTTAAAGCTGGATCATCCAGGGAAGGCTCCGCATCACGAGGTATGCCTGGGAAAAGCCCAGGGAGACTGAGGACTGATGTATGACAAGGGACCCCAGAAGCTGATGAGTGGAAAGCCTTGTTGATAATTGAAACCATGGCTGGGGAACTAGGGCTTGATCTCCATCACAATACTGAGTCATTAAGCAGATGAGAAGTGCCTGGAGGGCAGACTCACGACCCCTGATATTGTAGATGACAGAGCACATTTTCTAGCCGCACCTTCCATTTTCTCTTTGTCCTCCTTCCCCTCACAACTGATGCTGTATGATTCTAGCAATAAAAAGGCCAGGATCTTCCTCTTCAGCAGCATCCTGCATTATGTAGCCTGTTACATGACTCCAATTTCTTTACCAGTGTGGTGTTGCCTGATGCAACTTCTCTCTACCTTTCAGGAAATTGGGGATACAATGCCTGGTCATACATTACATGTAATCACAGAATGACCTCTGTTCCCAAGAGGTTACTGTCCAGTTATTGGTAAAATGATGTGTACACACATTAGGGAGATGTCAGAGGGTAAGCCTGATTGAACTCTGTACAAGGAGAAATGATGGAGATGAATCATCATTGTTCAAGTCATTCATTCATTCATTCATTCATTCATTCATTCATTCATTCATCCAGCCATCTATTCATTCTCCAAACACTTGATCTGGTGCCCTTGATTGTTGGCTCTATGAAGCACGGACCAGATCTGTCCTGCTCATCAATGTATCCCCAGAACCTAGCACCATGTAGGGAATGTGATGAAGGCTCCCCAGGACATATCTGTAAAGCCAGTGAATAATGGTACGTGGGAGGTGCTTATTGAGTCAGGATCATGAGATGATCAGCAAGACTGCAGACTACACAAGGCCCCTGCAGTTGATAGGGACTCAGTTTAAGAAATAACTCAGCTACTTATCAAGTTATTGCAGAAATTGCTTAGTCTCCTCAAGTCTCAGTTTCCTCATCTGTCAAATGGAGAGATGAATAATACACACCTAATGGGTTTTGTGAAGATTCAGTGGTACAACACATGGAAAGCATTTGGCTTAGCACACTATGCAGTCAGCCTGCATTAAATAATGCAGTGTCTTAAAGTCTCCAGACCAGAATTATTTGTTGGCCTTAATTTTCTTTGCTCTCCATGAGACACTAGTATCTGATTAATGTGCAATTGTCAAGAATTCATTTCAAAGGAAATTAAGAGTTGGCTAGTGGATCCATATTCTTCACTCCAGTTTGATAGGAAAGGCTTGTGTGAAAGTCAACTCACTTTGGGAATATGATAAAACAAATCAGCAAGTAAACAACAAATGGCTTTCCTAAGCTGCCCTGAGGACTGGCAAAGAGTCAGCCCAAACCTCTTTACTCCTTGTCCAAAGCCTGTGAACATCCAGGCCCAGAGGTAGGGCCATGCCTGTCCCCTGAAAAGAACTTTTGTTTCGCCCCACTGGATCTCCATACTAAATCAGAAATGTGGCTTTAGGCCTTTCAGAAGTGTTTTCCACCAAGATTGAGGTCTAGAATTTTGTCTTGTGATAGGCAGAACCCAAATGTAACCTGAAAAATCAGTTAAACACAAGTTTCCTTGGCCCAAGTCATCTGTATGATGGAGGACACGGTGTGAGTCACCACCTGACAGCACCTCCCGGGGTCAAGGTTTACAAACAAGGATGTGAAACTATCCCAGAGAGTGGCCTAGTGGTTCACATGACTCCCACCTCTACGGCTGGAAAAAGGTCACTCTTTCATGTAGCTCCAAGGGCTTTGCAAACAAAAAAATGGGCATTTTTCTCCTACCAGCTCCATGACCAGCTGCCCTGTAAGCAACTAAGAGTGGAATTCCTTGGTTGTCAAAGATTCCTGACCTTGTGCCTCTAAGAGGCTTCAGTGCAACCTGGCTTCTCAGTGAGGGAGAGAGACAGGATGCAGCAGCATTATTGATGAAATGCTGTGGTGTCGCCCTTTTTAATTGAAAATTTTAGTAAGAAACTATTTTCCCTATTGCTCTTTGACAGATGATGGATTGGTTTGCTAGAACCACGCTACATTTCCCAATAGCACCTTTTAAAACCACAGCAACAATACACTTCAAGGTGGCAGAATTTCCTTTTCCAATCTCGCTGCGGGAATCACCCGTGAAAACCCCTGGCTGCAGATTGCTGTCTTCTCGCGTAATTTTTAAAGTTATGATAGAAAGGGAGTGAAGATGATGGAATTCTCAAACACTGCACCTCCAAGGGAGGTTATTTGTCCCACCATCTTGCAGATGGGGAAACTGAGGTTCGGTAGTTAAATAATTTTTCCTAAATCACATTTGTTGTCAGTGACAAAACCAAGAGTCACAGTCAGGATTGTCTGATGCAGAATCCTATGTTCTTTCCATGAAACTATTCTGTCTTCTGCAGAACAATTTCTGGCATCAGATATCTATCATTTTTTTTTTTTTTTAAAGGCTGGGGAGATCTGCTCTCCCTCTTTTTTATTTATTTATTTATTTTTTTTAAGAGGCGCTTACTAGGGTATGAGTTGTTTTTTTTTTTTTTTGCTGGAAGGTAAAAATCCCCCCAAAGTTGAAGTGCAATTTATATTTAGTGAAATCCACAGGTGACATTTTACAGTAGTGATCATTGAAAGAGGCAGGTGCTCAGCTACACCAACAGGCCAGTAAGGACAAGATAAATCTAAATCATCCAGAAAGTTCCCCGGGTCCCCTATGCTCCATGCCTTCCACCCACCTCCTTTTAATAAACATCTAATTTCTGGCACAACAAATAAATATCTCATGTCTAGGAAGGCCACCCAGCGCACAGTAGGACCTTCACTATCTAGCTGCCCCATCCTGTGCCATCTTATTAAGTGCCCTTATTCGCAAAGAATTTATAAAACAGAACCAGCTCCGAGCCAGCTCTAAGCCCTGGTCGCGGACACCAAGGGTGACATGCCAGACTTGACGGGGAGGTCACATGGCTTCCCTGGGTCCCTGATGCGGAGCCTCCTTCGGGCTGGGGTCCAGCCGCGTGGGCAAACCTAGGGCTGCATCACTGTTTCCGATGACAGGGCTCTGAGGGAGAAGCATCCCAGGCGGGTCCACTTAATTTTAACTTCATCGCCCTTCTCCTGTCACCCCAGTTTCCCCTTGTTGTGAGTGATGAGGCTGTAGAGTTCATATCCGCAGCGGGGATGTGGCAATTTGCGTGTCCTCTGGCACGTCTGGGAGGCCAACCGGAAATGTCTAAATGGGGCCGGATCTGTGCTCTGTAATCACTCAGATCACAGACTGTCCCTGCGTCTCCTCTCAGCTGGCAGCCTGATGGATCTCTGTGGAAATTGTGCAGAAATGCTGAGGACTTGGGCTTTCCAGGTAGATTCCCAAGAAAAGAAAGGGAACTAGGAGCGCAGGTGGAACGGTGCAGCTGGAGCCAATGTGCAGAGGCCGCTGACCAGGCTGGAGAAGAACGGGCTTGCCCCTCCTTGCAAAAACCTTGTCTTATGGAGAAGGCCTTTCCAGGAGGGGGATGGGCAAGGCGTCATCATTCTCAGCATCCTTTACTTTAGGGAAGGAGTCGCCAAGGGGGCCTGCTAATAATGTGAGATTTCCCCAGGGCTCCCTCAGCACCTCTGAAACAGAATGCAATCTGGAGAAAGGGATTTATAACCAAAGTTCCAGCCATTAGGGGACTTTCAGATAACAGCCTTTAGGGAAACTTCCAAGCCTCGGGAAGAGTGACTCTGTGGAGGAACTGGAAGTCATTCATTCATTCAGCAACATGCTTCCAGCACAGACATCTGGCATTTAAAGTGGCATCAAAAAAGAACCAAAACAAAACCCCCAAAATGAAGTTGCATCAACAGAAGCTGTTCCAACCTTGAATTTGGAGCTAATAACACCCCCGCCTCCGCAGGAGGAGAAAAGCATTATTACAGGGTCCAAATTCATCTCCTGTCCACAAAGGGACCTCTGATAACTCAAATTCTCCGTTTGTTCTTAGGGACCGAAACCTACAGCCAGATTCATACCTAAGAGCCTCCGCTTCTCGTACATCACCCAAAGCACCATGGTCAGTTTCAAGACCTTCTTGGAACCTTCTGTTGGGTGTTGATATCTTGACACTGCTCCAGAGCCTTGCAGAAAGAGGCGCTCATATCCATGCATTGGCAAAACTGGTCCCTCACCCTGCTCCCCGGGTCCCCTGAGACCTGCCCCCCTTGGAGGCTGCAGCTGGGGCCCGGGGGCACACCTGGGTGTGAGGGCGCAGTGACCACGGGAAGCTTGGAAATGCATCAGCATCTCTCGATTGTTATTTTTTAGGAAGTTCTGATGGTGACTGGGCAGTGGCGACACTTAAGTCACCTAAAGGTACCGTACGGCTTTTTGTAGCTCTCTTGTCCAGGTGTTGTTGGGTTTGGCATTCATCAGTGACGCACAGAGAGTCCCGGTGTCTGTGTGTGACCACGTGGGGTGGACCTGCCGTCCGTCTAAGTGCCGGTGTGTAGGTGTTGTGGTGCATGTGTGTGGGGGGCTGTCTGTGCTCGGGGGTCCTTGTCAACGGATGTGCTACTTCTCGATTCCCAGGATTCATTGCCTGAAGGAAAAGGTCACTATCAGAAATCACCACAGGTAAGACATCTAGGAAAGGTGGTTTATTCTTAGAAAGCTACAGAGGCAAGTGGCCAAATGCAAGGTGAATGAGTGCAGGGCAAGCACAAGTTTAGAGGGAGAGATCAACAGTAGTGGTATGGGCCCCGGGTCTTGTGCACGATTTGCTCTTCAGGAAGCAGAACGAACGCTGTCTTCAACTTTCCCAAGGCTGCATGGGGAGCAGCCAGTTAATGGGGGGCTGACCTGAGTCTGCATGAACTGGGTGATCATCCAGGAGCTGACAACAATGTAGCACCCGCCCCCTTGCACCAGCCAGAATACTGGGCCCTTTACACCACTTGATCGCTGACTCTCCAGTGACCCGCCTGCACAGACATCGCCAGCGCCTCTGGAGGGGAGTGGGTGGCGTCTGAGGGGGCACAAGTCCCGCTTGGCCCGAGCCACCCGGCTGCGGTGGAGAGCGCAGTTTGCCCCGGGACTGTCTGACTCTGGTGCGGGCCGGTTCCCTTGCCGTGTGATGCCACAGCTCTTGCCAGAACACACCAGAATCACATTCTCTTCTTCCTTCACTCCTTAGGCTTTGCTGGTGGTGGGAAAGATGGCGCTTCCTGAGGGTGTGGGGTAGAAACCTTCAGTGACCTTGAACTGGAGGACGTTGTGGGCTCGGGGAGGAGACCGTCTGGCCTTTTCCCCGTTCTCCCAACACAGCTCAAGTGGAGAGGGGATTTGGGGGGGGTGGACTGGAGTTGGGGACACCCACTGGGGGCTCTTGTCGTGAAGGGTAACTCAGAGATTAAGGTTGAGGGTGAGTGCATGCGTGGGGAGGAGCCGCGGGCCCACCCTTGTCTCACGCTGAGACACCTAAGGGTGCATCATAGATTGAGACCCTTTGGGAAATCTCAAGCCTGGAGTCCTGATCCTCACCTCAGGCCTTCTGACTTACTGGGCTTCCAGCGGGGCCGAGGGGGTTGTGTTGCTAGTAGCTTCCCTGGAGAAGATGATGCTGCTGACTTGGGCACCCCTCTTTGAAAACCACTATGGGGGAGCAAACGAGCTGAGAACAGACTCTTTGTCTAGCTCTGCAGCTGTCCTTCTGAGGGTCACTGGGGCTCAGAAACGCTGGGGAGAGAGGGGCAGGGAGCATTGCATTCCCAAATGGAGGGCCAGAGCTGCTGTTGAGAACCCCCTGCTCACCCAGTTGTTCTCTTGAGAGGCAGATTTTTGGTCTTGCATTAGATAATAACTGTTCACATGTCAACATCCATTTTTAGAAATGCAAACAATTTGGAACATGACAGACCTACTAATTTGAGCATAAACTTTTTTCTCCCTCCCCTGTGAAAGGCGAGGCCACCGTGATCCCATGATGGTGCCGGCGGCTGTCGGCTGCCCTGTCCTCCCGGGCTGTGTCATCTGGGCAGTTAGAAAATAGTTCAGGATGGGCCACAAGCCAGGGGTTGGAAGTTGTTTTTTTCTACCGATGCGGGGCTAACTTCACCTGTCCTGCCAACGATACCTGCCTTGCCCGGCAGGGGAGGAAGGGCGTCCCCAAGGGGCCAGACCCAGGAAGAGCACTGATCTTCCCTCATCTTCTCTCTGCTCGGCCTCCAGACCTGTGTCTCCATGAGGCAGGAGACCTGGTTGTGGGGTTACGAGGTTGTACAGTCCCTGCCTTCCATGCCCCACCACCTTCAAGGAACTGGTGAGATGGCAGAGGCCCACCCACTTTGCAATCATGGCCTCATCGTTTAGGAGTCTTGTCACCTGCCCCGAGGCTGATGTGAGGATGGGATGGGGAACCATGGCTGTCGCTAGACCTGCCATATGGAAAGCAATAGACGTATGAAGTCTGTTCGTGGTATTATTACTACTGCTATTATCAGGTGAGCAAACGGATGGCTCCGAAAAATCTCACAGTAATGAAAACTCAAACTGCATGTAACCTGTGGTTTCCCAACCACTTTTTTTTTTTAAATATTTATTTATTTATTTATTTATTTATTCATACAAGTACTGGGTACAGTCAGAAGCACGGGAGGGTGAGAGAATTCACCAGAGACAGAGTGGGGAGCAGAACAGGCAGACTGACTGAAATGCACTGCTGAGGGGAGCAGCGGGCACCATGTGGGACCCTTGCCGGCGTCCAGGGATCGAACTGGCGCTGCAGAAGCTGCGGGCAGCTTTGCAGCCCAGGGCTCAACCGCTGTGCCACCGGGGAGGCCCTCCCCAGCCACTTTTAACACCTGATTTCTTTTCTCTTCAGAAAAGCTGCTAATACCCTCCCATCTCATGTGAAGTCCCCTCAGTGCTTCTGGAGCCTACTTTGGACATGGGTGGAGAGTAGGCAGAGGGGGTGGCTAAGGCAGGGGTGGCTTTGCTAGAGAAAATGCAAAGCCCCTGAGAGATCCAGCCCCCTGCTTCCCCTGCATTGGCTCTCACCCAGGAGCCCAGGCGTGTCTGCCTAGATGGGACTCAGCAAACAGGACTCCAAGCTCTACCTGAGGGCACCCCTGCAAGTCGCCCTCTAGTGGCCACGCTGCTGCCCAGGCCCAGCTCTTAAGTCCTTGAATCTTGTGTCCAGCCCAGGCTGGAAGCTGCCACCACCTCGAACTCACCCAGCACGCGCTCCTGCTCAAGATGAAGCATGTCTTTGGAAATCTATTTGGCCAAAGGAATCTTTGAATCTGGCCTCTCCCTTACATAGTCTGGTGCTACACTGGGGCCTGAACTTGAGGGGAATTGATGGGCCCAGGGGTGCTGGGGGCCCCCAGAGGTGCTTGATTTCGATGCAGGAGTCAGCATAGGTGTATTAGAGATGAGACTTCATTGTAGGTGAGAGTACCCACTCAAGAAAGGGAGTGTGGGCAGATTCGGAAGAGAATCGTGTCCTGGGTCTTACAGCTGCAGATAGAAATACTTGCTCCCAGATGGGGTTTGGAACGGATTCTGACCGGTTTTGTTTAATAAGACCATGGGCCTTAACAAGCTGTGGATACAATAAGGTAGGAGAAATTTTACGAGTGGCACCCAGTGTGAGGAAGTTGAGCTAATAGGGTTCGGGGTGCTTTGCTTTGGAATGTGCACGGCTGTTTTTGCAGCGACTAGATGGGGAGAAAAAGGGGCTGCAGCCTTTGTACTGAATTTTTGTTCTGCCTCCAGCTGGCTAGGTTCACACCGTGGCTGCATCACTCCCTCTAGACCAGGTGCCATGTCCCTCCCCTGCTTGGCGCTCCCACTCCTAGTTCCTACCTTTCCAAAGTAGAGGCAAGGAGAGTACCCCTAGCCCACAGGTTGGGGGGGGAGTTTTAGGAGACAATGCATGAAATGCACTTCAGGGAAGTAAATTCACTTCACTCAACCTTTCTGCATTCACAAGAGAATCGCTGAGTCCCCTCAGATAAATGAGGTGGCCTGAGGTCCTACAGGAAAATCACCTGACACCCAGGACCAGGACCTCGCCCTCACAGCATGGCTCAGAAACTTGATCCAGAATGTCTGCAGATGCTTGTTGCAAATACAAACTCCAAGCCCATCGGCTCCTGGTTGCTGGGCCCTAAGGGGTACTGGGCCTCAGCCTTTTTTATTCCTTCTTTTTTTCTGTGAATCTTCTGGGTAATTCTTATGTAAATGAAAGTTTGGTTCTACCCTTTCCCAAGAACCAGATGCAAACTCAATTTGTCCTGGGACACCAATTTCCACAGGCCAGCACGCCTCCAAACGTGGGTATTTTTGCTTCTTGCTGAAATGAAACAGTTTTCTTCATTAGGGGTTTGAATTGGGGCTTCAGCTGGAGGTAGACAGGCCCAGATCTGGAAGGGAATGTAGCAGGCGGTTTATTCAGTATCTTTGGGCCTTAGTGTTCATTTGTCAGATGCAAAAAGTTGATTTCACCTTGTCATCTTTAAGAGGGTTTCAATAAGATAATGTGTGTGAAATGGCTAAAACAGTCTCCAGTACATAGTAGGGACTCAATAAATCCTAGTTCCTTCTTTTTCCCCAGAAAGTTGATGTGACCCAGCGATAAATGTCCTTCTAAGAGCTGCTCCAAAAGGCGGAGACCATAGAAAACTGTGTGATTGGGCTTTTAGCTCTGCCGGAAAGTCAGGGTGCGGGCATCCTGGGGAAGAAGCCACCGAAAAGCAGCCTTAAAACATGACTTCAGGGCCTCCCCTAGTGGCACAGCGGTTGAGCACTGGCCGCCAGCGGAAAAAAAAAAAAAATGACTTCATAAAATTGAGGCTTTTGCAATTTTCTGATGCAGGTTATTGGTTTGCTGTGAGCAGAAGGATACAGAGCAGGTGAAGGAGAGGGAGGGAGGGGGTGTTTTTTTAATAAAAATTCAATCCCACCAGCTCCTGAGTTCAGCCTCCTCTGAAAAGCACACAGCAAGCATTAGAGTTTTGATGAGCCTCCTTGGGCACCCATAGGGCATGAAGGAGCCGGGGAGGGTGCTCGGCTGTGCAGAAAATGCCATCACGGCAGATTGTGACGTGCATCACCCCGGCCTGCAGGTGTGGCCCTCTGAGACGAGGCCAGCTGGAGCCCGTTCATTCCACAGCCCAGCAGCTCCTTGACTGGTGCCCAGGGCACACTGTAGATACCCCCATCAATAAGTTCTTCAGTGAAGCGGGCACAGTATTTGAAGAGTGTCTGTTGTCATTTCTGAAGAGGCCTCGGGAGTTAGGAAAAGCAACCGGGCAGTCGTCGGGAGAACGGTTTCCACGCGCTCCTGTAAAGTGGCAGGTTTGGGTGGGTGATCATTGCCCCCCTCGGTCTCTTAAGTTCCCCAGCTTTGCCCTGCTTGGCCTGCCTGGTCATCAGCCCATCCCCAGTCAAATCCTCCTGGGTGGGGGCAACGAGATGGGCTGGTGTGCCCCCTGGGGATGGAGGGATGCGCCATCCAAACCGCATGGATTCAGGATGGGAGGGAGGCGAATCCCTACCTGAGAACTGGGGCCTCTTCATGGAAGTGGGGGGAACAATGACTGACACGTGTAACAGTTGTTTCTGGTTAAAAAGCAAGCTCCGATCTCATGGTTTAAAACTGATATTTTTAAATTTTTTTAATTTCATATATTTTTACATCATGTTTCATTTTTGCACAATGTATGCATTTTCATCTTGGTTATAGTCCCCATGCAATTCCCACCCCCTTGTTTAGATCCTACTCCTCCCCGTGACCCCAGTGTGCCCTGGATAAAACAAACAAACAAACAAACAAACAAATAAATAAATAAATAAATAACATAAAACTGATTTCGCTCAGCATTTACTGCGATCAGGAGTCTGGCTGGTGATGGTGCTGCTGTGAGGGTCCTTCCAGTCCTTGCTGAGTTCAGGCTCGGGTCTGGGCGTTTTCTGGCTGGCGGCGGGTACAGGCTGGAGTTCGCTGGCATGACTCGGGGGATGCGGCCCTGCTCCAGGTGTTCCGCGTCCTGGGGGCAGCAGCGCGACACCCTCTTGAGATGACAGAGGTGCAGGCCCGACGGGCCACGAGGAGCGCCGTCCAAACTTCAGGGCGCAGGTGTCTCCCCTACTTGAACTCAGAAGCCAGGGGCCCGACCGGAAAACAGGATCCTCCTCCATAAAACGCAGGTGGAACGTGAAAGGGCCAAGCAGTGAGGTCACTCATGCTTTCGTCTAACAGGATCCCACATCTTAGAATTTTCTCCTTTGACGTGGTCCTTGGTTCAGCCGCTGGGGAGAGGTAAGTAAGACGAAGGAGAGTGGACCTTGATTTATTTCATGTGAAAAAATTCCAGTTGTGTAACATCCCACCCACGGGAAGGCTGACAGGGAGACGAGACCCACGGCGAGTGTGTGACCTGCGCTGTCCAGTGGAGGGAACAGCCGCGCGGGAGGCTCGGAAGATGGGACGGCGCGGGCTCCACCGGCCCTGGTCTGCAGAGGCAGGACCCGCTTTGTTCAACAGCCTTTCAGAAAATGGCGACTGCACAGCAGGACTGCCTCTGGGAAGAGACAAAAGGCCTGAGGTTTCAGAAGCCTGTCGGCAGCCAGACACTCAGAGCGGGCTCCCCGCGGCCACAGAAGGAGGCCCCGGGCTCAGCTGGACAGCGTCGGGGCACGCTCCGAGCCCTCACCCACAAAGGCGGCGACAGCTCCTGCGGGGAGCCTGGGGTGAAGACAAAAAGGGCCAGGCTTTTGGATTCATCTTCCCAACTCTTCTCTTAGAGCACAGTGGCTTCAGGATAGATCAGGGGGCGCTGCGGGAAGAGCAGGAGCCCCGAGTTTTCTTAGGACTCAGCTCACGTGTGATTCCCCCACTTGGATCTCTGCAGCAAGGGTGAGAGACCAGCGAGCCCAGACTGACCCGCCCTCAGGACAGTCTCCCGCCTCCTCCCGGCCTCTCCCGCTGGGGAAGTCAGGCTTTGTTTTCTGCTTTCTTGTTTCGCCTGCTGAGACAGCCTCGGGACTCAGTGGCTCGCTATCGTGTCTTTCGGGAGAAGAGAGAACACAGATTCTCCCCTTTTACTTTTTAATTCTACTTGTGCAGAGAAAAAAATAGAGATGCAGAAAATATGCCATGGAAGTGGACAATCAATCCTGTCCTGTTGAGCCAAAGGCCCCCACAAATCCAGGGCTTAAAGGAAAGAAGCATATTTCTCCTCTCTCCTGGAACGTCTAGTGAGTGGTTCAGGCTGGTGGGGCACTTCTACTCAAGCCACCACCCTGAGGCCCAGGTGCCTCAGCTATTTTCGCTTGGGCACCCACCATTTCTGTACGCCACTCCCCGCCATCATTTACATCATTATAGTTGGTTTCTTTTTTTTTTTTTAAAAGATTTATTTGTGCATACAAGAGCTGGGGTACAGGCCAGAGGTGCAGGGGATGAGAGGACTCACCAGAGACAGAGTGGGGAACAGAACAGGCAGATTGACTGAAATACACTGCTGAGGGGAGCAGCGGGTGAGACAGGAGAGGTCTGCTGCGCCATGTGGGTAGCTCCCTGGCCGGGGATCAAACTCGTGCTGCAGTGCCTGTGGCTTGCTACATAGTGCTGAGCTTAACCCCTTGTACCACCAGGGATGCCCTATAGTTGGTCTCCGCCACAGCCTAAGAGAGAAGAAGAGAGGACCTAGAACAAGAGATTTTCTTTTAGGCAAGTGAGACGAAGTGGAAGTTGGAAGTTGCTAACATTCAATTGTGGAGTTATACTTAGCTGATCCTATATGCTGTATACTTCGATCAGTTATACTTACGTCAGAGTTAGCTTCCAAGAAAGTTGGAGAAACCCAGTTTGGAGTTGGATGGCCAAGTGCTTGAGAAGAAAAGAGATAGAAGAGATCGGAAGTAGGAGGCTGCCACCACATCTCAGACAGGGCGTCCTAGCAAGGAGTCCTACTGTGCACCACACATAATGGTTTGCGCTTTTGTGTATCATGAGTCATTTATTTTCCCATTGCACTCTGCAAAGTAAATCTTATTGGCCTCGTTTTATATGCCTTTTATTTTCTGACAATGAGAACAGCAGCAACCACTGTCCATGGGATAGCTGTTACGAGACAAGGACATTATACAAGGTGCTTTACACAATTTACGTCACTGCCCTCAGCCCCCTGCCACGCTGGCAGTTATTTTTATTTTTCTGGTGAAGTTTAGAGCACATAGGTAACTTGTTCAAGGTCTCAATCTTTTAAGTAGAAGAGCTGGGATTTAAACTCTGCGCTCAGAGTTCAGGCTCCTTCTACCATGTTGTAAAGATTTTGCAATCACAAAAATCAGGCGTGCATTCTTCTGAGCTTTGTTATAGACGCTGTAAACCCAGGGCGCTGCATCCGCGAGCTCTTAACCTCATCAGTCCTTTCTCGCTCAGCATCCTCAGATCTTGCTGCTGAAGTCTTGCTGGTTCCAAAACTCTTAAGGGCTCAGTGTAGGATTCCAAGCCAACACCTTGGCTTTATGTTGTCATCACAAGTGATTGCTGCTCCTCGAGTGGTGGAGAGGGGGCAGGAGAAGCACAAAGCAAAGAAACGGTGGCTAACATCTCCAAGTCCGAACCCACAGCCCCGTTGTGGAGGGAATCAGTGTGATGGAGCATGAAGTGCATGCCCGCGGCTCCCTCAGTGACTAAGAGTGGGGTCACGGGCCAACCAACTGGGAAAGATGGGTAAGGAGCTTGGCGCCCGTGCCAGACACGTGGCAAGACCTGCCGAAGAAACCGCAGTCTCCTCTCGGTCCTATGAGAGCTATGTGGCCCTTAAATCAGTGCAGTTCTGAGGGGGGACACCGTCGACTCTGGCTGGCCAGCACTGCAGATAATGGCGTGCACCCCGGGGGATGCGAGACTCATGTCTTTAGGATGCAGTGGGCAGCCTGGATGCGGGGAGCAGCAGAACCCAGCAGGGAGGGTCCCACATCACCCCTTTCTACTCCCCCACCTCCAGGAAGAAAGAAAGAAACATTTTGCTTTAGGAGGGAACTTGGGGCTTCATTAAACTCATTGGAGCTTATACTGTAGGAAACAGACAACACAGAAGTAACCGAGAAAGCTCATTTCAGAGTGATGCAAGCAAAGATCATGAAAATGGGGAGGTACCAAGAGCGAGCAGGAGAGGAGAGCGCGCTTCCGATTGTCTCAGCAGGAGTGCTCTTTTCTGAGGGCGAGACCTTCTATCTGAGGAACTTAGGAAAAGAAGGATTTGCAGCAACATGGACAGAGCTGGAAGGGATCATGCTCTGCAAAATAAGCCAGAAAGAAGAAGAAAAATACCGGATGGTCTCACCCATAGCAGGAATTTAGAAAACCCAAATAAGGGACCAGGAAAAAGACTAATTATAATAAAGAAAAAAAATCAAAATCAACAAGCAAGACACACTGGGGGGGGGGAAGGGAGAGGAGATGAAATTAGGGTCAAAAGAAGGGGGGTGGAATTGTATGGGGACTATAACCAAGATGAAAGTGCATACATTGTGCAAAAATGAAACATGATGTAAAATATATATAAAATAAAAATTGCTTAATCTTCGTAAGGGCAGGAGGACACGGAGCAGGTTTTCTATGACCCAAGCAGACGGGGTAAAGGAGGAGAGGGTCCTGGAGCCCTCAGTGGCTTTTGCAGGCTTTTATTGGGATTTATCAGGCCCACGGCAGGCAGGGGTGCTGGGGGGCCGGGAGGCTGGCAGGCCTCTCCACTCTGTCCGGGCTTTCCGGCCTTCTCTGGTGCTCTCTGCTGCTCTCGTGGTTCTTCTCTCCATTCGTCTGTTCTGCTTCTGCTGGCGTCTCCGTGACGCCGCCCTTAAAAGCCCAGTCATAGCCCAGGTGAATCCCATCTACCTAGGTCCACACCCTACTCCAGGTGCCCGCCATCAGGCGTGCATTCGGGACCGCAGGGTTCCGTCATCCATCCTAATGGTGGGAGGGCAGAAAAGCCTGATATTGTTTCACTTACCCTACAGTCTTACAAAAAAAAAGGAGGATCCAGACAGGCAGCCAATAAGAAGAGCGCTTTGACAGAGAGGGGAAAACACAGAGGAGGCCTGTGGCCCTGAAATGTGATAAACTTGGCGTGTTCTGGATCAGAAAGCGTTTCCATGCGTGCCGGGCTGCGTGGTGTCCTCCACACATGCATGTGTGCTAGAGCCTCAGAATACGGCCAGGCTTGCAGACAGGACCTTTGCAGACTGAATCAAGTATCAGAGAGGTTGCACTGGCTCAAGGTGTTTCTAAGCCTGAGACCGAGTTCTTTTAGGAAGAGGGAGGGTCGGGCACATGGAGGAGACGGCCGCCTGCAGCCAGAGACATGATTGGGAGACGCAGCTCCGGGCCCAGGATGAGAGGATTGCCCCCCCGCCACACCCCCCACACGCCCTGAAAGTTAGAAGAGGCCGGGAAGGGGCCTTCGCAGAACCCGCAGAGGGAGCATGGCCCAGCTGACACCTCAGCTTCAGGCTTCCGGCCTCCATCACTGTGAACGAACCAGTCCCCTCTGTGACGGGCCTCTAATTACTGTGAAAAAAGATGAAGATAGAAATCGCCAGAAGTCGGGTCATGCAAAGAACGTGGGCATTAGTCTTAGGCATGGTGGGAAGATGAACCACTCATTCCAGCACGTTCTTGGAGCAAAGATGGAGAGGGAGGCTGTAGGGTAAAGAAAATGTCAGGCTTTTCTGCCCTCCCGCCATCAGGATAGATGATGGACCCTTGAAGTCCTGAATGCATGCCTGATGGCGGCACCTGGAATAGGGTGTGGGCATAGGTAGATGGGATTCACCTGGGCTGAGACTGGGCTTTTAAGGATGGCGTCACGGGGATGTCAGTAGAAGCTGAGAAAGAAGCAGGAGAAGCCGAAGAGAAGCCAAGAAGCAGAAGCAGAGAACACCAGAGAGCCCAGAGAGAGTGCGGATTTGCTGGGGGCTGGGAGGCCTGCCAGCCTCCCGGCCCCCCAGCACCCCTGCCTGCCGTGTACCTGGTAATCCCAATAAAAGCCTGCAAAACCATTGAGGACTCTGACTCCTCCTTCACCGGGTCTGCTGGATCAGAAAACCTGCCCAGTGGTCCATTCCTGCCTCCACAGAGGTGGAATGAGGAAAGCTTAGGGTGGGATATTGCTCCTTCCACCACCTGAGACCCGAGAAGATCCCCAAGTGAGAAGAGCTGTAGGAACCCCGCCCTAAGGTATCTTTGGGCTGGAGGAAAGCAGGTAGGTGGGAGGCCTCCTGCCGAGACCCTCAGGTGTGTGGCTTGTTTGGCGAGCTGGTTATTACCTGTCTCCATTGCCTCGGGAGGGAGGCTCCCGCCCACCCGGCACCTGTACGGTGTCTGCTGCTAATTAAGAAGGAGACAGATGGAGGAAGGTACAGTTTAATTTTACAGCCTTGCTTCCTTCAAGGCAATTAAGCTCCCTGGAAGGAAAGCACCTTTTTCATTCTTTTCTTCCTCTTTTTAAATGAAGAAAAATCAAACAGGAGAGGAAGGTGCTATTGAAGAGCTCACACATCTGTTTCCTGGTTGGCTTGTCAGCCATCTGCCCACGAGGTACCAGGGCTGATGAGGTTAATGCATTTATTAATGGGGCTTACAAGGCTGTTCGGCGAATCTGTTATTTCCTTCCCAAGGAACTTTTTCATGTACGCAGGTAGGGACCGTGTCGCACAAAGCCAGGAGCAGCCAGGTGAGGCCTCCTCCGGGTCCAAATCATGGGGAACCAGAAACACCGAAATGAGAGCTTGAAGCAAACTGCATTTCTCGCTTAGGGGGACAGTTCGCACACCTAGGCAGTGACCGCAGCCTTGTTCTTGAAATCTTGAAACTCACTCGTTGAAAGATAGTTTCATGCCCCGGGCAACACACAGGTGTGGGCTCTTCACTAGGAGACGCCTGGGGGCCTCGCGAGAGGGGCAGTGGGACAACGTTGTAGGTGTGAAGGCTCCCCTCTTACCCACAGGTGATCCCCTCAGTGCTTCGCTCTGCTGCTCAGATACCTTTCATTGACTCAATGCTCCCCTGCTTCTCCCACCACAGGGCTTTTGCAAATGACCTGTACCCCAAAGCTTAGTCACTTAACCAACATAGTGATTACTTATTGGGTTCATGATTCAGGGCCCCCAGGGCAGCACTTCAGGGAGGCTGGATTAGTTGTTCTTGACAGGTTTGTTCAGCCCTAGGTCAGCTGGCAGACCCCTGCTGGCTGTGTGGTCTGGGATGGGTCCACTGGGTATCGGGGTATCAGGAGGCTGTCAGGCATGAGGAACATGGGCAAGTGGCCTCCTGAGGCAGGGTTCCAAGAGCCTGAGAGCAAAAGCATCAGAATTTCTAAAAGTCCAGGCTCAGGACTCACCCCGGTCACTGCTGCAAGACTGCAGGTCAAAGCCAGTCACAGGACTAGACCAGATTCAAGGGCGGGGAAGTAGACTCCACCTATTGATTCTTTTGCGATTTTCTCTTTTCCATTGTTATTAGTTTTCAACAGCAGTGTTTAAATTAAACCCCCAACCCTAGCAGATCAGAACCATAAGCAGATCTTTTCTATGGTCAGGGATGTGGAAACGGCTAGGCTGGCTGGTTGGCTGAGTAATTTAGTAGGTTGCAATAAAACTATCGGCCAGGTTGTGGTCCTACCTATACCTGGAGGGTCAGGTTCCAGGTGGGCTCACTCAAGTGACTGCTGAATCACACTGGCTGCAGTTTCTCCCCAATGGCCTCTCTCTGCAGGGATCGAGTGTCTAGTGTGCTCACAACATGGTGCTGGCTTCCTCCAGAGTGTAGACTTTACCTCTGATGGAAGGAACTGCAAAGTGCTATGGCTATTCCTGTGATACATCACACATCCCCTCACCTGGGGGGCTGTTTCTGTTACTCTTTGTCTTCAGATTGCAACTCAAGGACTCCTTCCTCACCAGCCCCCTGACCTGAACAGACCAAGCCCCCTTGAAATTCTGTTCACAGGGCAGAGTAGGTGTTCAACTCACACGGCAGGTGGAGGGATATGAAGAGAGCAGAGGAGAGGGGCGGTGGGTGGAGGGATGCTGCCTCTGTGCTAAGTTGGCTGCCTGGCGCAGAGCGAGAGCTCAGTAAGTGTCTCTTGGCTTGAATCCAAATCTTCTTCCACAAGCCAGGAAATAGGCAAAAATATATATGTTGACGCATTATTCCAGAAGTATGCTATGTAGCTTATAGATCTCAAATAATTTCTTTGAGGACAGGTTTATTAGGAAAAGGAGGAAAAAAAGAGAGAGAGAGACACCTGCATAGTCACAGGCAGCAGGAGAGCTGCCTCTGTCAAATAATTTAGCGTCACAATAAATCTGGAGTAGTCACATTGGCCCCGTTAGGCACCAAAGAAATTCACAGAAATTCATGTGACACATTTAATGGCAACATTTGCTTCATTGTGGTGATTTGAAACCAAACCAGCCCTATCTCCAGGACTTGCCTATAGCGATGGAAAGTGTGAGGTGACTTTCCTGAGGTCTGTCTCAGAGGGGCTCAGGGATCTCGTAAATACTCCTAAGACTGGTGATAGCTCTTCACAGAACTTACTTCTTTATACTTTGATGGAATTGTGGGGATATGGGATTCTTTGGTCACTCTCTGTCTCTCCCTGGAAGAAGGTTCACCCCATGAGGGTAGGGACTAGTTTCTGATTCTTCTATTTCCAGAGGCTAGCCCATGGTCTGTGCCTGTTTGATGAATGACTAAGTTACAGAACAAATTGTTTGAAGGCTTTTGCTAGACAGGTGACATGGTGAGTTTTGCAGTTTAGAAACCTGCCTTTGACTTCAGTGTGGAGAATGGACTGGAAGAGGTGGAACTTAAGTATGGAGGCCAGTCTGGTGGCTGAAGGAGAGCAGTGTTCAGTCTGCTGGCTGAAGGAGGAGACATGCACTAGGACCGAGAAGCATTACTCAGGTGTGGCTGGAAGGATGTGGTGGTTTCACTGTGGTGCTGGAAAAGAGGAGGGAGACTCCAACAGCTGCCCTAGGCTTCTGGCTTGCGTGAAAGATCGTGGTGTTTCTAGATCTGAATGTTGATGGCTCCAGGCTTGGCCACCATGAGTGGGAGATTCTGTGAACCCATTCTGAGATTACTGGGTACATGAATTTTGAAGTCAAAGAGGGAGATGAGAGCATCTGTTGAAACATTGTCACAGTAGAAACCTAGAACTTTCCTCTAAAGGGCTAGGAACTTGGGGTTCTGATACCAAGTCTCGTGTACCCCACACCACCTTAAGTCATCTGTGGAATTTCAGGAATGTTTGCTTTTTTCACCTTGACAGATTCCAAGGTTCCCTGTGGTGTTGACATCCTGTATCTTCAGGCAGCTCTAGAACTCAATGAGAGGGAGACTTTGTCTTCAAAGATTGCATTGGTCAGAGCTATCTGCATGAACAGGAACATAATCCTAACTGAGCTTTGTTGAGTCTGGAAAGTTAACATGTGGCTTCCTGGGGTGCTGTGTCTGAGCAGAGACTGGGCTCCCTGAGAAAGGGCGGTGTGATCAATGTCTGCCACAGACACAGGGGCAAGAGAAGAAGCACCCCCCAACCCCCCCACCTTGTCCTGAGACCAGTTTTCCCTCTGTGGCCTTCAGAAGCACTGAGCCATGTCTGTGGGCTGAGGGTCTACCCGGCTCAACCACCCGCTGTGGGTAACCCTAGTTAAATCATTTTCTGCGCTGGGGTTTGACAGTTTCCTAATCTGTCCAGCAGAGGTTATAATTCCCATCTTTGCTACCTCTTGGAGTTGTGAAAAGGATCAGTTGAGAAAAGGAACATGGAATCGTGATGCTCTCCATGAATATACATCAATCCACACCTGTAACAGTGTGGGATGTTGCAAGTGTGAACGAGAGAGCAGCAGATATTTCTGGTCTCTGGAGAGATGTAAGTTAAAAGACTGATGGCTAAGAAATGAATTTTTAAAGTGGAGAGGGTATTAGAATAATTGTAAGAGAAAAATAGACGGTCTATTAAAATTATGAAATAAATAGAGAAGGCAGGATGGAAGGAAGGAGAGAAGTAGGGAAAGCAGGAGGGAGGGATGGAAGGAGTCAATCAAAGCTGCAGCGTGTGGTAAAACGGAGTGACCCCAACCCAGCTCTTGCAGCCTCGTTAGCAAAGTCTGTCAAGGAGCTTGCTCATGTTTACACCTCTTGCAAAGTAACTCCACTTCAGGTAATTCATTTCAAGGCTGGACAGCAAACATTTTAGGCTTTGTGGGCCCAGCAGTCTCTGGCACAGTGCTCAACTCTGCCATCGCCGGGCAAACGTAGCCCCGGCCAATCCATCAGTGAATGGGCATCACTGAATTCCTGTAACATTTTATTTACAAAATGAGGCCATGAGCAGATTTACCACCCCTGATGTAGAGACTCAGGCAATATTTTAGAAGTCTTCTAAATTCTCAACACAGAGAAAGCGCTACCCCAGAAGGTTCTCGTCTTAGCCTTATTTATAGGAGCAAAAATATTGGCACATCTTGGATGTTGCTCAATAGAAAGATTGATTAATTTTCATAGCTCCACTCACTGAAATGCTATGTCGGCATTAAAATGCTATTAGTCATGTATAAGCACACAGAGAAATGCTTGATCGAACATAACATGATAAATAAAACTGTTAATATAATAGTAACGATGATAGTGGCGGCCGCGAATGTGTAAGCACTTCACACTCATCATAACATTTCACCCCCCCACAACCCTGCGGGATATAATTTTTTTTTTTTATTGTAACTACTTTCCTTATGCAGAAGCTGGTGATCATAAAAGTTAAGCGGTGACTCCGCTGGGGGGTAGCAGAGGTAGGATATGAACGCGGGTCTGCTTAACCTCTAAAAAGAAAAACTAAAGCAAACAAAGGCACGAAGAACCACCCTCTCCCCTCCGCCCCCCCACCCCAGTGAGACCCTATTTATTTTGAGACCTCAGGAGTAAATGCACTAAGTGTGACCCCCTGGTCTTGAGTGCTGCTGGGGACTCGATGGGGGACATTTGTCAATAGGTCACTGTTGCTTCTAACGAGAAGGCGTCGGTTTAATGGTGAAGAAACAACACTTGGGTTTTATGGAAAGCCAGGATGGCGGAGTTCAGGGTGTGGCTGTGTTGGTTTGGGGGAATCTAGAGTGGACAGACTGACAGTCACCATAACCTGCGGGTGACTTGGATTCACCCTTTTCCTGGGTCACGCCTGACGCGCGGCGATGGGCCACCCAGCCACAGCGTGACCATTCAGCAATACAGCAAAGGGGAAACTGAGGCACACGCTTTCCCCCTCTGGCCCACAGGGGCTGACTCACCTGGCAGCAAAGCCCCTCTGGGTCCTGTGCAAGGGGCAGGCCGCCCTTCTGTCCGTCCCGGGTGGAGTGTGTGGCGTGTCCGTGTGGGCTGCTGGGTGGCTGAGACGCCGCCTGGGGTGGACTCCCCGTCCCTAACTCTCTTATCTCTTTCTCTCTCTGCTCTCCCCTCCGCCTCTCCCCGCCGCCACAGCCGACAAGGTCAACGACGACTTCTACTCCAAGCGCCGGCACCTGGCCGAGCTGGCCGCCAAGGGCAACCTGCCCTTGCACCCCGTGCGCGTGGAGGACGAGCCGCGGCCCTTCAGCCCCGAGCACGGGCCGGCCAAGCAGAACGGACAGAAGTCCCGCGCCGGCAAGATGCCCCCGCACCCGCTGGCCTACAACGCCACCGCCAACTTCAAGGGCTGGGACCCCAACGAGCAGTCTCTGCGGCGGCAGGCCTACGGCAACAAGGGCAAGCTGGGCACGGCCGAGTCGGGCTCCAGCGACCCCCTGGGAACTCGCCCCCAGCACTACCCGCCCCCACAGCCATACTTCATCACCAACAGCAAAACAGAGGTGACTGTCTGAGCTCTCGCCGCAGGGAGCATCCTGGAGACCACACTCAACTGAGAGGCAAAAAATTCCCCGGCCCGCACCTTCCCTGTCCTCTCCCCACCCCAGCCCGGCCACCCTCCACATGCACTGACCCCACCATCACCTACTGGTGACGTGGAATCTCGCTTTTCCTGGGTCACGCCTGACACGCGGCGGTGGGCAGCCGAACTGAAGCATGAACGTTCAGCAATACAGCAAAGGGAAACAGGCACATGCTTTCCACTTCCGGCCCACGGGGGCTGACTCACCTGCCCAAGTGGTAGGTAGGGCTGAAATTTTCTTTTCCTCCTAACTTGAAACTGACATGCATGATGAGAAGAAGACAAGCAGCACCATGAAGAGCAACTGTCCAGCGGAGCACATAGACCACTTGCCATGTGCTGTTTCTGGGTGAGGGGGGTTGGGGGACAGAGGAGGAGGGTGGACAGAGAGGGGTGCCCTTGAGAGGAGGTGTGGAGAGGGAATCTGTGCTGTTACAAGCACTTTTTAATCCCAAGAGGAGGTGAGGTGGACACAACATTTTGACAAGCACCTAAGACATCACTGGACCCTAAACTATTCTATTTATAGGCCTTTTCATATCTCCCATGTTGGAAGCAAAAAACACACCTGCAGACTCAGAAAAAAGAAATAGACCCTGAACCCACCGCCAGAATGGGGTGAAAAAGGAATGTTTGTGAGAATGCCCTTAAAGGCCACGGCCATGGAAATGGGGTGGCAGGGGGAGGACAGGCTCTTGCGGTGGGGGGCGGGTCCAGAGAGTATTGCCTAATTTTTTAAAAAAGCAAAAGAAATCACAAGCCCACCACAAAACAGACAAGAACAGCAACTTCGTTTTTGTCCCAAACCGTCGAGACAGGAAATCATTGACCGCGATCCAGGACAATTTCAACAATTCACTCTTGGAAAGTGGACAGGAGGAGAAGGGACCCAGAACCTTGGAATTTGGGTGATTCCCTCTTGCCTCCGAGATCAAAAAAAGAGACACAGAACCAAGTCCTCTATGAAGAAGCTCTCCCGGCTCCCCTCCCCCTCAGCCCGTTGCTGCCGCCGCTGCTGCCCGACTCCAACTGCTTTGGACCGACAATGTCATAAGCGTGGGTGGTGCCTTCAATGTATTACTCTTCAATGACAGTCTCGTTTCCCAGTGTGACCTGCGTCCTCCAGCCCCTCCCTCCTGTCTTTCTGCAGTAGTATTAGATGTCCCCGACCTCCCTCTGTTGGTGAGCCCTCCCTTATCACCCTCTGAGGGGGCTGCTGCAATGTCAGGGGTACCTGAAGTCGAAGATCTTCTCCGCCCCCCACAGCCCCAATTCCCCAAGTCCAGCCCTTCGCCAGCTCCCCACACCTCTCAAGCCTTTCTGGGTCCCCCCCCCCTAATTCCCATAGTCCCTCTAAACCACTTCTCCAGAGACTGCCACACAAGTCCACCCCCATCCAGAATGCTCTAGGGTGATTTTCCAGATTGCTCCTCCAAGCCAATAGCCCTGGGCAGGGGGTCCTGACACGAAGGATGTCCTTCTCTTTCTATGTTTCACGGAAGCCCAAAGAGGGAAGTAGAGAGAAAAAAGATTTTCATTCAAGGTGAGAAGTTTCCAGCCAGTTCCTAAAGATCTAGCTGCTGAACAGGGAACTTCCGAGAGGCCCCCAGTCTCTTCCGCTGTCCGGAGCTGCGCGTGATCTGGTTCAACAAAACTCAGAGAATTTCTTAGCGTGTCTCATGCCCGCGTTCTGCCTCCCTCGACTCTCCTCTGACATCACGGAGCCTGCGAGAGCAGGTGTTTCTTCTTTTCACTCCAGCCCACCTGGGGACAGGGACCAGGGATTTCCTCTCTCTAGGTCTTAGTCTCCCAGCTGAAACATGGGGCGTTGGGGGTAGAGCAAGTTTTCTGAAATAGCAACGCCTCTGCCCATTTCAAACAGTGGAACTGTGCACAGAACCCGCCGTGCAGGCTTGCTGCGTGTCAGAAGGCCTTGCGCTGGACGGAGCAGGGGCGGGAGACTTAGAGCAGGTTCTCAGCCACGTTGCTCAGACCCCAGCACATCCCTCCGGACTACACCCCTCGGGGCAGTCACCCACACACCTACACTCTGGCCCCTCTCTGCATCCTGGCCACACTATTTGTACCTGAATGGATTCATTTCAAATAATTTAACTTTAAAAGGCAAACTTCCAACCATCATCCTAAGTAGAAAACCAGTATCTCTCCCCATAAATAAAAGGTGAATCTAAAAATAAGTGCAAAGCAGCAAATCATGTGATTCTGTCTGGATACTGTAGCTGTGGAAGGACCTATACCCACCACTGCTGTTTCTCCCAGCCTCCCAGCCTGCCTGCCTCCCAGCCTCCCTGCTTCCCAGCCTCCCAGCAACCCTGCCTTCCTACCTCCCAGCATCCCAGCCTCCCTGCCTCCTAGCCTCCCAGCCTCCTAGCCTCCCTGCCTCCCAGCCTCCCTACCTCCCAGCCCCCCTGCCTCCCAGCATCCCTACCTCCCTGCCTCCCTGCCTTCCAGCCTCCCAGCCTCCCTGCCTCCCAGCCTGCCTGCCTCCCTGCCTCCCAGCCTCCCTACCTCCCAGCCTCCCTGCCTGCCTGCCTCCCAGCCTCCCTGCCTCCCTGCCTACCAGCCTCCCTGCCTCCCAGCATCCCTACCGCCCAGCCTCCCTGCCTCCCAGCCTCCCTGTCTCTCCGCATCCTAGCCTCCCAGCCTCCCTGCCTCCCAGCCTCCCAGCCTCTTAGCCTTCCAGCCTCCCAGCCTCTTAGCCTCCCAGCCTCCCAGTATCCCTGCCTCCCTGCCTCCCAGCCTCCCTACCTCACAACCTCTCTGCCTCCCTGCCTGCCTGCCTCCCTGCCTCCCAGCCTCCCTACCTCCCAACCTCTCTGCCTCCCTGCCTCCCAGCCTCCCTGCCTCCCAGCCTCCCTACCTCCCAACCTCTCTGCCTCCCTGCCTGCCTGCCTCCCAGCCTCCCAGGCTCCCAGCCTCTTAGCCTTCCAGCCTCCCAGCCTCTTAGCCTCCCAGCCTCCCTGCCTCCCATCTTCCCTACCTCAACCTTACCCCCTCCAGGTAGTACTGGATGCAAAGAGTTGTTAAAGATAAGCCAGTGGCCAATGGGGACTTTCTCCTTCAAGTAATCTGTTGGGCTGAGGAAAATGAAAAGGAGATACTTTCCCACGGGCCTCCGTGTCAGTGTGCACATCTATCCACTGAAGCCGGGTCCGCACACCCCAGGGGCACCCCGGCCAGAGTGCAGGGGGTGCGGGGCTGGCTGGGCACAAGCTTCCCTCCAGCTCCTAAGCTCAGTCACTCTATCCTCCCCGTCAGCCCGCTTTGCTCTAAGACCTCAGCTCACGCCCTCCAGCCTCACCTGGTCAGAGGACTGTCCTGCTCTCGGAACCTAGAGCAGCTTAGTTCTTCTCCACTCTCCTCCTGAGAATCTTCCTGGCCTGTGTTTTGTTGCTGGAGGGGTGGCCAGTCAGCTCAGCGGGGATGGAGGGATGGAGCCAGGGGAGCAGCCTCCTTACCTGCCCCGAGGCTTTGGGGCCCTGAGCGGGTGGGACACGCGGAGACAAGGAAGCTGATTCAGGGGGCTCCTCTAGCTGATTCTGGGGGCCCCTCTAGCGGCTGAGCAGACTTCCTGATGCTGGAGGAGGATCTGGGACCGAGATGGAGGATCTCGCCATCGGTGGGAGACTTGGAAGAGAGAAACTGGAAGGAAGGAAGCCACAGAGACTCCCTGCCCCATCCCCTGCCCTCCACTCGCCTCTACTTCTTCCCCTTAGCTGCCCCCCCCCCACCCCCGACTTCCAGCCCAACGGGACCAGAGTCTGACACCCCTCGCCCTCCCAGAGCGTCTCAGCCTCCATCTGCCTTGGGCTCTGCCTGGCACCCCATCCAACTCCCCCCTCCCCAGTTTTTTGTGTAAATGGAGCATATTTTATGTGCAAATATTTTAGTAACCGTATGTTCTGCAAGTAAACCTGTGTTAATACTTGTCAACAACTGCAGAGTTTATGATACCAATAATACTTCCTACAACAAAGAAAAAAAACATTTGTTTGTTTTCTAAGAATGTTTATTTGTAAACATATGTATTCACTATATTAATATGAATTTCTTACCTGGCAATAAAACTGATTCTATGTGATGCTGTTGGGGTCACTCTGTGTCTCTCTAGACTCAAGCATCCGTTTTTTTCTTTTTTTTTCAGAGCTCACATATATTTTATTTTTTTAATTTTATTTTATATATTCTTTTTTTTACTGGAGTTATTTATTTAAGGCATCAGTGTTGTTTTTCCCTTTTTGTTAGTTAGTTTCTTTTTTTTTATATTCCCCATGCAATTGCAACCCCGATTTTGACCCCAATCCCTCCTCACACCCCCCAAAAAAAGTATGTTTGATTCATAGTTGTTTGCTGATTTTGACTTTTTTCTTTCTTATAGTTATTCTTTTTCCTGGTCCATATTTAGAGGACCCTTTTCTAGATTCCTGTTATGAGTGAGACCATCCCATATTTTTCTTTTTCTTGAAGACGTGGTCCATATACACCATGGAATATTACTCAGCACTCAAAAAAGATAAACACATGCAATTTGCAGCAACATGGATGGAGCTGGAAGGGATCCTGCTCAGCAAAATATTTTATATATTCTTTACATCATTTTTCATTTTTGCACAATGTGTGCATTTTCATCTTGGTTATAGTCCTCATACAATTCCCACCCTCCTCATTGTGACCCTAATCCCTCCTCCCCACCCCAGTGTGTCTCTAAAAATCAAAATCAACAAGCAACTATAAACCAGGGTCAAGCATCTTCACCTGAGTTTTCACCAGCCAGGAGAGCTCACGCTTTCCTATTTAGGTTGTGCTGAAATCCACGCAGGTGCGGCATGGAAAGCTCAAGGTCACAGCAATGGATACAAATTGCCCAGGTGACTTTTTGGTTGGAAGCCTTTTCGTAGCATCTGTGCCACATCTTAGTTCACATCCCTGCCTTCAAAAAACACACCACCACTTCTAGACTTCCTCATCATAACTAAATTTGTCTTTCATGGTCAAGAATCTCGCTGAGATCTGCACTTCTGTCTCCGCCGCGAGCAGGGCTGGAGACGACACAAACACAAGAATGGGGATCGTGTCCTTTTCCTGTTTATTACATTTTATTTCCTGCCTGGTCTCTGTTAGCACTGAATTTGACATTTTTAGGCATAAAACTGCCTTCAGATGTCTTTTCCCTAAAGAGTCAGCCCTGAGACCGGGGGTTGAGCGCAAGTAGTTTATATCTGAGAGTGGGGACACTGGTCAGGCAGGGCGGGGTGTTGTCAAAGGGAAAGCGGCACAAAGGAAGTCCCATGCCAGTCTGGGTCAGGGCCCCCTGCCTGCAGTGCTCCGGGGAGGCCCGGCTGGGTGGCCACACACCCCCGGGGTGCCCCTCCCGAGTGGAGATGGAGCCGGGGTGTGCGCGTACCGACTCCCATGAGGCCTCGTGGGAGCCAAGCTTCCAGGAAGCATTAATGCCCACATTCTCCCAGGCTCGCAGGTGTGCAGGCGGGGGTGCTTCTGAGGTCCTGGTGGAAACCGCGGACACAGAGGTGCACCTGCGGCCCACTGGGAAGGCAGCCTGAGGTCAACGGATGTGTCCTAAGACTCCAGGGCTGGGGGGATGGGGTGGGACTGGAGCTCACAGGGGCTGCGCTGGGCCGGTGACCTGAGGTCTCCTGGGATTGACGCCCCACCCACCTGAGGCTTGGAGAAGGTGTCAATGTCTTGCAAAGAGGCTCCAGGACACACTCTGCAGCGTGGGGTTCTTCCCTCAGGATCTGAAGATTCATCATGGCCACAGGTCACGTGGTGTCTCCTGAAGCCCCTCCCGTGCACTGGTTCTCTCTCTTTCTCTCTGTCTCTCCGCCTTCTCTCTCTCAGTTCTGCTTGTCGGAGAAGACTGGAAGGCAGTGCTTCAGTTCTAGGGAACTGCTCAGCGGCGGGGTCCCTGGGCAGCACAGCCCCTGGATCAGGAATAGGACAGAGTGACACCCTGGTGCATGTGCTGGGGCGTAACTGACTCTGCCGGTGTGGCTGTGCCTTGGTTCCAGCTTGTAGAGGGCAGTCGCCTCATCAAGCGCTCCTGTAGCGCTCCTGCAGCTGTCTCACTGTGCGCCGAGCCCTGCTGAAGCCTTCACCTGCGTGGGCACATTGGAGCCTCACGGCTGCATCAGGTAGGTGCTGGTAGTTTTACAAGTCGGACATCTATCCAAACCCTTTGTAATTTGCCCAAAGTGATTGCACTATTAAGTGTTGGAGCTGGGGGTTGAATTCCAGAGGTTATACTTCTACTACGACACCTGAGGTTCTCACTTGGAGGGGCCCATGAGTCCCCCAAGGCAGTGGCTCCTGGACCATACCCCGAGGAGCATTGCACAGTGCCACCTTCCCTGATCATCCAGCACCCAGGGGCTCATCCTTAGAACCCTGACATGCAGAAGAACATGGGATGGCTGTGTATGGTTCCAGAGAGGGGCCCTTAGCCTGTGGCTTCGTGTCCAAGTTGGAAGGTTATGTCCTTTAAATGATAGACTCCTGGCTCCTGAAGAGCTGGTCAGTGGCATCAGTCCTAACACAAACTGGCTGTATGCCCTAGCCTGCCCTGTGACTGTTTCTTCAGCCCAAGATGCCATCACAGATCCTCTCCAGTCCTGTTTGGCTTAGTCAAGAGATCCACTTCTGAAAGCCTGTTCCAGGGCACTCAGCATTTTGCCGGATGTAATGATAATCATTATTTGCTGTGTGGAACCATCATCATCACCATCATCACCATCATCACCATCATGAATTCTGTGTTTTCCTCACTTGCTAATCTCCTGGCTTATGCCAAAGGGTTTCCACTGCTCCAGTTACAGACTCACAGGATGGTTTGGTGGTTTTTCACTTTTCACCATGGAACCTTTTGCTGGTCTGGTGAAAACTTTGAATCTCTGCTCCAAACCATGATTTTAAATGCATAAAATAAAATCCATAGGATGATAAAAGACATCTATCACCTGGAAATGTAGTGACAAAAATATTTTTCAGACCCATTATTTGTGATAGGGTAACATGTATATATTTTTTTAAATAAATTTTATTTTTATATTCCCCATACAATTGCAATCCCCTTATTTTGACCCCAATCCCTCCGCTCCCCACCCCGCACCCCCCATAGAGTGTCTCTGGTTCATATTTTTTTGTTGATTTTGATTTTCACTTTCTTATAGTTATTCATTTTCCTGGTCCCTTATTTAAGTTTTCTAGATTCCTGCTATGAATGAGACCATCCGGTATTTTTCTTTTTCTTTCTGGCTTATTTCGCTGAGCATGATCCCTTCCAGCTCCATCCATGTTGCCGCAAATTGCATGTGTTTATCTTTTTTGAATGCTGAGTAATATTCCATGGTGTATATGGACCACATCTTCTTGATCCAGTCATCTATTTTTGGGCATTTGGGTTGTTTCCAAAGCTTAGCTATTGTCAACAGTGCTGCTATAAACATAGGGGTGCAGGTGCTCTTTGGAGTTGATGTTTCTGTGTCCTTTGGGTAAATACCTAGGAGTGGAATTGCTGGATCCTATGGAAGCTCTATGTTTAGTAGGTCCAGAAATCTCCGCACAGCTCTCCATAGTGGTTGGACCAGTTTGCACTCCCACCAACAGTGCAGGAGAGTTCCTTTTTCTCCACATCCTCACCAACATTTGTGGTAACATGTATATTTTTAAACAAATGCATCTACTAGCAAGACCTAACGCAGTTGTTCATGTAGTTATGTGTACAATCTCCAGCTACCTCTGCAGCTGTGACTTGAGGTGATGGTATCTGTGAGTCTGTAGCAGTTCAATGTGATGGTTTGTTGCCGACACCTATAAATGGGCACATACTACATGGTGAATTTCAAGAACTGTGCAAGTTCCCACCAAACCCACTGTATTCGACCCATGGAGACCCTTGAAGATAAGTGGGTGCTTGTGGAACAGCCATGGACTAGTGGGACTTGCTCTCTTCTCCATGTTTTCATTTGTTCATTTTTAAAATAAGAGTAATAATACTATCTCTATCATTGGTTGTTGTGAGAAATAATACATTAGAAGACATACATTAGAAGACATTAATTAACTCCTAGTAGATACTTAGGAGTTAGCTCTTGTTATCATAGTTACTACTTCCATGAATCCTTATGATAACTATGAAATAGCAGTTCAATGCCCCCCCCCCCATTCCCAGAAGAAGAAATAAGGTTCAGAGAGGTGAAGCTTGTCCCACATATACACAGCGACTCAGTTGGGTGAAACCAACTTCTTTCTGCTTCTGACACTGTCCTATGTTTAGAATATTTTTAATCAACTATATTAAATGTCCTCCCTACTCTCTGGGTGAGGCCTGGGGTAGATCAGAGTGTTGTCTCCAGTTCTCCACGCCTCCCTTGGAGAAAGCAGATGTCAGGGGTCAGGGAGCTCTTGTCAGACTTGTCTGGAGACTATTTATTTAAAGTCATGTTGGAGACAGTTAATAACAATGTCCTCCCATTCGAGCAAACTCCCCCTCCCAAGCCGGTGCCTAGAACTTGCCAATTACAACCACCTGGTTGTCTCAGAAATGTTCGGATTCTGTCTTTAATCTGTCCTAAAGAAACACAGTCAGAACCTAGAACTGAAATAATCAGACATCCTCATAAATTCAGACAGTCTCAGCCTTGAAAAATAATGATCATAATGGCAATAATAGCAGCAACTCCCTCTGTTGCCAATTATTGAGATTTTATTATATGCCGGGAGCTGGGTTAGGCACTTGACACATACTGCATTTTTCTCCTCCCAAAGGTGCTCTGAGGGAAGAGAGGTTGTTCCTGCTTTTGAATTTGGGAAAACTGACTGAGAGTGGTGAAAGGGGCAGGGTTAGAACTCAAACCCAGATGTGTGTGATTCCAAAGCCAACACTGTATCACAAGAATCCATTTCACCCTGCACGATCCATTTCACTGCTCACTTCCTTTGGGGTCAACAATTGGGGTCTTTAATATGAACCAAACTTGGTCCAAGGAGATACAGTTAAACATAGAGAAACAGATTCCTCGGGGCCAGGTAGTATCCACTGGTCAGTGGCCGCTCCTGCCAGTTGTCATGGTCCTACAAGCGTGATGCCACCTCACTGGATGTTTCTGTCCTTCTTGGGCTTCTGTTCTGTCCTCCATGTCCCAAGGTCACCAACAAAACTGATTGATCTTCAGAATGCTTAGATGTCTATGAGGTGGGAAAAAGAGCAGGTCCAGAAGAGGACTTTGGGATGAGCAGACAGGAGACTAGGAGTTTTAACCCAGTGTACCCAGTGTGCCCGCGGGGAAGTTACTTCCTCTCACTAGGAGGCAGTGTGATCTTTTGATTAGAGTGGGGCTCTTGGACTCAGAGAGTCCTTGTCTGAATCCAAGTGGGCAGGATTTCTGAGAATGCCATCAGACAATTCATATAAAGTCCTGAGCACAGTTTCCAGACAGAATTACATTTAAGAGATTAAAATCTCATTTAAGAATCTTCCCACACCCAGGCCCTGCACAAGGAATTGGGAGAAATTTCAACTTTCTTTGTTTTAGATAAAAGAGACCAGAACTTGGAGTGGTGCCTTTCTTCCAACTCTTTGACTATGGATATTGCTGGGAGCATGTCAGAGACCTAACTTTATGGCAAACTCTGTTAACTATAGTTTTGATTAATTTATAAAATGGGAAAGAAAATAATTCTTGCTCAGTGAAGATAATTTGCTCGATAGAAGGAAGTTTTCAGATCTGGAGCTTGATCGGGGATAAAATCAAAGATTTAGGCGGTTTGTTGGTTTTCTGTTGCTGCACAACTATGTAATTACTCAAAAATGTAGCCACCTAAAACAACATGCATTTATTGCCAGGAGTCAGGAATCTGAGCATGGCTTTCTGGGGCTGATGCTTTGGGGTCTCCTATGAGCCTACAGTCAAGGGTTGGGTCTCATCTGAAGGCTCAAGTGAGGAAAGATTTGCCTCCAAGCTCACTCATTTGCCTCCAAGTTTACTCATGCAGGATTCAGTTCCATAAGGATTGTTGGACTAAAGGCCTTGGGTCCTACCTGGTTCTTGGCTAGAGGCCATTCTCACTTCCTTGCTATATGGATGGACCTCTGAGACGTAGCAGCTTGCCTCATCAAAGGTGTCAAGCCAGAGAGTCTGCTAGCAAGACAGAAGTCACAATATCTTGTAATCTCCTGAATAAGTGACAGCTTTTCAACATTTCCATTTTGTATTCATTAGAAGCAAGTTGCTCAGGGGAAGATTATACAAGACTGAAGACTAGAAGGTGGGGGTCTTGGGGAAATCTTTGTGCCTGTCACAAATGGTGTCTATGGCTCCTCCATAGATTTAATAACTATCTTTTGTGAATATCTGAGCACAGTTATGACACCACTATCATGTTCAGAGAGATAGTCCATTAACTAATCTTGGATCAAATCAAGTTCCTTTCTGTGCCTCAATTTCTTCATCTTCAACAATAGGGAAAATCATAGTATCTGCTCCCTCCTCATGTATGTTGTGTGAGGCTTTTGCTATGGAATGAATAGCTGCAAAACAGAGAGATGCCTACAAAGACATACTGTAGAGTTATGGCTGCCAGACAAGAACTTGGCTCCCAGTCTGGATGAGGGTCATCCCACCTGGATGAAGGTCAGTCACATAACCAAGTTTGGGACAATATGGGTGGAAGTGATGAAGGTCATTTTCAGACCAGATCCATAAAACTCTCCATCATAATCCTCTGCACTCTCTCCCCCACGTACCATGTAGATGTCTACAAGCAACACAACCTTTGAATATGGTCAGGCTGAGTCTTTGAATGACCTTGTGATATAGTGACTTCCTATGTGACCACCACTAATGGAAGTTATGAGTGAGAAATAATCTTTTATCGTGTTAAACCATGAGATTTCAGGATTAATCTATTAGAATACAACAGCCAACACACCTGGAATAGCATCTGGTGTATAAAAAAATACTCATCATCATCATCTTAATTAAGCTTCTACTCTGTGCTAAAAACTTTATGTACCTGACCTGGAATTTTCCCAGTTACCTTGAAAGGTTTAATAACTCCATTTTACAGATAAAGAATGCTGAGAAATTAAATACATAAGGCCACAGAGCAAGAGCTGCAGCAGAAATCTAAACCCATTTAGATAATCTGATCCCACCATTTCCATCATCCTGCTTAGCCCTCTAGAAGTTGCTGGGACTATCTGAATCCAGTTATGAAGGCAAAATCTTTGTAGAAGAACGTCTACATTGTCATTTTGGCATCTCACTTATTTTCTTGTCAGCTTCTAAATCCCAACCGGTACTGTGCTGTACAGTTCAAAGAAAGCATTTCACATCAAGAAATGTCATGGGTGCTAGAAATAATTGTGTCACATCCTCTTGAATTTGTCCTCTTTGCAAGTTCAGGGGTTTCAGTTAGATTCAATCTTAGAATGCCTCCTTAAAAATATTATAAAAGGACACCTCATTTAAAAAAATCTCAACATCCAAATAGAGCACTTCATTGTCTTTATCTTAAAAGGTACAAAATGGGAAAATTCTAAAGAGGCAATTTATGATGTGCAGGTGCCTTATTTTCTGGTAATTGGAAGCTGTTTTTGATGCTGCAATTTTTTGTGTTCTACCGTCCACTTGTCAGCGGTAGTTGAGCTGAGTGTGCAGGAGTTCTACCAGGTGAATGTCAGAGTCCCTGGATTTAGGGCACCAAAAATTCACACCGTGTAGGTCCTCAAGCCTTTGTTGAGGGTCTTATTTGCCATGGCAACATGCCTCATGGGTATTGAATGCTTTCAAACTGAGCCAAGAGAATTTTGGAGAAAATGTAGAGAACACTTCTGAGTGCTTGGATTTTCTCAAAGCCCCTCATTTATTAAATATTCACTCAACAAGTACAAAGAACCTACTATGTGCTGGACATTGTCCTGGACCTTGAGGTTGTAAGGACCCTTCACCACCATCCCTCTCTCCCTATACCTACACACACACACACACGCGCACGCACACACACAAGGCAGACAGACATACCAGCAAGTAATGGATGGGGCAAGCATTAATGCAAATAACCTTGGATTCAAATCCCCTCCCTCTCTAGTACTTCTATGTGACCTTGGGGAAATAACTGAGCTTTTCCAGAGCCTAGGTTTCCTTATCTCTAGAATGGATATAGTCAAACCTATCTTGCAATGTTTTTTGAGCATTTGAGATAGGTGTATAAGACGTTTAACCATTGTCAATGTTTACTATATTGGAGCTGTTATTAATATGAAGCATTTGCTTATCAGTGATTCCTACTCATTGGAAACCAGGTTAATGGGTAGCTTGGTTTTTCCCCAATGTCTGGTTGTGGTCATTAGAAACAGGTCCCAAGACAAGGATCCGTGTGCAAGGAAGAAAGGAACCCCAAGAGAAACCAGTAAGGAGATGGTGAAGATTCAGTAAAGGAAAGGTCCAAGAGGTCGTAATTCCAGGCAAGGTCCCACAGACAGTGGTCCTGAGTGTGCTGCTCCTTGGAATTTGCACCTACACCAAACAAGAAAGCTGAGCAATCATTCTTGCACACCTGCCAGGCACTAACCAAAGGGATGGGAACCCCCAAGGTCTCTGAGTTTCTGGGTGTGGGAGGAAAGCAGGGCCAGTAGCCCTGGGGAAGACTCCCAAAGAGTCAGATGCTGGTAGTTGGTGGTGTTGTAGAAAATAAATTCTAGCCCTTTACCCAGGCAGGGGAAGAGCAAGAGGTACTTCAGGAATGGTGAGGTCAGCATGAGCTTTATTACTCATGCATGAGGTCCCAGACCTGGGTAGTCCCATAAGGTCTGAGCACCTGTTTAAAGACCAGGGGTTCCTTTTATACACAGCTGTGTCCATGTCTGTTACATGGATAGCATGGCTTTTCAGCAGACACAACCATTTGTGGCAAAGTCCCCAAACAAGGGGGCAAAGCAAGGGGGGAAAGATGCAGGCATTCGGGGCTGGCCTTGGAGAGAGAGACCAGCTGGTTGGCTGTCCAGCCTTGTAGATAAGAGCGCTGAGGGCCTGGCCATGAATCTTGAAAGGGAAGGAGCTGTATGTCAGCAAACTTGTTGATTATGCCTGCACTGGATGTTCATTGCACCTGGGCTGGAAGTTCTGCTGGACTCTTTATTATATTCATTTGCTCAATAATAGATTTTTGCTTCAGAAGAACAGTTCCTGGAATTAAGAGAGGGGAGACGAGGGTCTGTGGGTGAAGCGCTAACCACATTGACTCATGGGGGACATTAGACTTGGCCCAACCAGCCTGATAAAAGTAAGATAACTTTTCTTTGGTTCATAAGCACATGAAGTTTGGAGAATTCACCTCTCCAAATATGGCTAACTGGAGGCCTTGGGACATGTCTTTGATGTCAGCCAGGTTTGAGAGCAAATCTTGACCTACCTTTTATCGCTTGGATCATGGTGGGCAACTTATTTAGCTTCTGATCTAAAATCTCTCCTTTATAAAACAGGAACAACAATACGTTTATAGTATTTTTCCTAGGCTGAGATGTCTTATGCTCACTGATTTATTTGACAAATACATACTGAACATCTACTCTATGTCTGCTCAGGGCTAAGCTCTGGTGCACTGAAATGAATCAGACACAGGCCCTGCCTTCCCAGACTTTGGCGCTAAGGAGGCAGACATATAAATTACAGATGCTGTGTCCTGCCCAATACATGGTCGCTTTCTCTGTCTCCCTCTATATCTATGTCCTGTTTTGGATGCTGTCACTTCTCTCCTTCCTTCTAGTCCACTTCCCCCTTCCCTTTCTCTCTTGCATATGCAATGGATGACATCCAGCCTTCTGCCCTGTCAAGTTCCTGCCTCCTGCTCTGGCTTCCCAAGACCCCCTCAGAAGGTTGCAGAGTGTGTGAAGTTCTGGCAAATTCGATTCAGTCCAAACTCTCAGGTATGACAGAAGGTGACTTGGTGATAGCAGAAGAGCATCCAGAACTTCTGGTAAAGTTGGGGCTGGGTAGATGGGTATGCAAGCACAGCTAGTCATCTGCATCCAGGGGAATGACAAATAGAATATGTGACTGATTGCCCAGGGGTGGGGGTAGGGCCTGGACCACAGGTGTTTTCTGGAATACTCTGCAGATGGGCAGACTCCCAGCACACTAGCACGGGATCCAGCACATTCATGGCTTGAATTCTAGCTCCAGAACTAGCTGTATGGTCTTGCACACTGTTGTCCTCATTCATGTAGTCTAGACAGAGGCTGTGAGCTTCTAGGACTGCTCTGGTCCTCTTGGCCAAGAACTGCTTTAAAAATTCTCTGATTTCTCCCTCCATTGAGCCTCAGTTTTAGACTAGCACCTGCTAGGTGCTCCCGTAGAGACAAACCACAATTTTCATTCCAGGATTCTGGAGGAGGATTAATGTTGGGCTCCAGAAATAGGTATATGCAGGACCCTGGAAGTAACCCAGTTACTGTTTCCTGATGTCAAGGGCCTCTGCTGCAGATGGAGTGAGCTCTTATGCCATAACATAGCACTCGCACTCAAATGTCATGGGCCAGTAGCTCTGGGGGCCCTGGAATGGGCATTTTAAGAAACACACCAGGGATTCCGATGTGGGTCACCAGTGAATCTCTGTTCGGCCACCATTCTTTGTTAACCTGCAGTTCTGCATTCCTGTGCAAGGTCAGAACTGCCTGGTCAATCAGTCACAGGAGCCAAACCTTACAAGGTGCCTTTCAAATCAATCAAGACCAGAAAGTTGATCACCCTGGGAAGGCTCTGCATCACGAGGTATGACCAGGAATGCCCGAGGGGGCTGAGGACTGATGTATGACAAGGGACCCCAGAAGCTGATCAGTGGAAAGGCTTGTTGATAACAAACCATGGCTGGGGAACTAGGGCTTGATCTCAATCACAATACCAAGTCATCAAGCAGATGAGAAGCACCAGTGGGGGCAGACTCACAACCCCTGATACTGTAGATGACAGAGCGCATTTTCTAGTTTCATCTTCCCTTTTCTCTTTGTCCTCCCTCCCCTCACAATTGATGCTGTATGATTATTCTAGGAATAAAAAGGCCAGGATCTTGCTCTTCAGCAGCATCTTGTATCCTACAGCCTGCTCCACAACTCCTGTTAGTCAGTTCAGTGTTGTCCATGCAACAGGAGAGCAACCCCAAAATTTCACACCCCAAAAGAAAGGATTCTCATCATTTCTGATAAATATAGGTGCAAAAATCTCAACAAAATCTTATCAAACCAATAGTACATTCAAAAACAATAGTACATTCAAACAATTAAGACCTACTGGTGTGTTTAAACTTGCTCTGCTCTTCCCTTAACACACTTTGCTCTTTCTAACACACCGCATTACTCACCTGCTTCTGTGTTTGCTCTATCGCCTCCTTGCCACAATGGAAGCTCCTGAGGATACAAATCTGATTGCTGCTGTCGCCCCAGCACCGAGCATGCTGCCTGAATCATAGTAGCCTTCAGTCAATATCTGTTGAATGAATGAACGAACGAATGAATGAATGGCTGAGAGCATTTTGAAGTTGAGGACTATGAAGGTGCTCTCTCTCCCTCCATCATGGCAATGCTTATAGGGACATCTGTCCAATTCTCAAGGGCCACTGGAAATGACAGCATGGGAACCTCAAACATTCCTTAAAAGAATTGAGCTTCTTTATCCATGTCTGAGGCTCTTGAACATTTCCAGCAGTCAGAACTTTTACCCTCAGATAGCAGCATGCAAATTCACCAGACCCTAGAAGCAGGCTGTTCACCCCAGAATGCTCTCTTTAAGCTTCTACTTTGTACCTCAAAAAAGGGGCTCAGGGGCCTCCCTGCAGGCGCAGGTGGTTGAGCACAGCACTGTGAAGCTGTCCACAGTGCTGGTTTGATTCCCACCTGCCGTGGAGCAACCCACATGGCGCAGTAGACCTCTCCTGCCACGCCTACTGCTCCCCTCAGCAGTATATTTCGGTCATTCTGCCTGTTCTGTTCTCCACTCTGTCTCTGGTGAATCCTCTCACCCTCCTGCACATCTGGCCTGTACTCTGGTTCTTGTGTAAATAAATAAATCTTTAAAAAAAAAACAAAAGGGGGATCACTAGAGCAATTTTTTTGATGACAGCCTTAATTCTGAACCTCTCATCCAAACCCAAGTGTTCACGTCATGCGCCATCCTATCATGTGTTCAGTTATTTTGAGGTTCTACCAGCTCTTGGGAGAGATATATATCCAGTAGATTACTAATTATCCTTGGGTAAGAATTTCTGGAACATTCCCATTAGGTCAAAATGTGAACACAGAAGAGACATTTCATCTAATTTCTCCTAACACTCACTAAGATTAAGAAGACAAAAATGAGATGCCATTGAAAGTTACTTTGTCTTTCTTTGATTTTTTTTTAATCTTCCCACTTCCTGTTTTCTCTTGAGAGATTGAAAAGTGTCTTCTCACACATTTCTCATTATCAAAACTTAATGAGAATTCTAATTAGGGCTACTGCACACTTCGATGGTGGTTTTCAAAATGTGGCTCCGGCTTTTTGTTTGTCAGGCTGCCAGTCTTTTGCATCCTTGCCAAAGATGCCCTCTGTAATAACAACACCAGTAGCTGTCATTTATTGAAAGTCTCCTATGTGCCAGACAATTTACATACATTAGCATGAGTCTTCACAGAAATCAGATGAAGTGGGAACTATGAACCCTAATTCCAGAAGAGGAAAGTGAGGCTGGGGCTGGGGGAGGGATTAGCCTACAGCCATGGATCTAGGTGTGGCAGATCTGGGGTCCAAACTCAAATCCATTCCCTGGTCAGAACTTCTCATGTCCAGCTCCACAGGGGCACATGAGGAGGGGAAAATAAGCCAACAGGAGAGCTTGTGGTCGCGTCCAGAACAGCCATCAGGGCTGATCAGAATGTCTGCCACAAGCCATCACGTCTCCGCTTGGGTTTTTGGTCTCTCTGGGAACAGTGCTATGGTTGAGGGAATCCCAGGAGACTCAGAGACACCCAATTAGAAGGGCAGTCACAGCAGACCCAAGAATAGACTGATTGCTTATTCATTATTCTTGTTATTTCTGAATTCTCCCATCCACTGTACAGAGGATTGTCAGCAATATTATTACAACATTGTTTCCAGAAAGGGGCCTCTCGGCTCCACTAATCACCTCACCCAGAACCGAACGGTGTCTCGAAGGCAAATCTTCCTGATGTAACATCAAACCACAGCTGTCTCTGGGGCTTCCTCGAACTCTCTGTGGACATACTGGGGCCAGGGAGGGAGTAAGACAACCGGACTTTTGCAAATGAAGTAGCAGTCTCTGGCAGACTTGTTCAGTACCAGTTGCCTTGTTCAGCAGGTGTGCCCAGAGGCAACGTGGTCGAGTAACAGATGAGCAGATGAAGAGCAGGTAGCAGAGCAGGCGTGTCTGGGAGCGAGGGAGAAAGAGGCTGGATCTGCTCGTCACCTCGCAGCAGGGCCCCTTAGTGTGCTTTTCACTTTTTCTCTTCTCTCCCTGTTTTCTTCCTCTCTCCTCTCCTCATGCCCCTGGCCATCTGCTTCATCACACCTCACAATTGTCTACCTGCTTTTATCAGGTAGAAGCATCGCTAACGCCTGCTCTAAGTCCTCACTCTTACTACTTTCTTCCCGTCCCTCTTCAACTCTGCTTCTGACTTATACCCCACCTGCTCTCCAAATCACATTCTCTCTTGCCCACCCTGCATCTCCTCTCCTGCTCTCCATATTGGGGACCCTCTCTTCTCTGTCCCTCTGTTTTGCTCACGCTCTCCTTTACACATGTAAAGGATTAATTCTATCTTGAGGTCAGTTCACATCAGGCCATCATTACTGTTTTCGAGCCCTGCTTGTACGTAGTTTTAAACAAACACCATTCAAGATTCAAGGACAAGTTAAACTGTTAGGGGGAAAAGGCTGTCCTAAAGCTAATTCCATACAGGCTTTGTGGACTCCACCCCCACCCCAGGCCAAAGCCAAAGACACTGGGAACTCCAAATCCCATCACCACCCAAGGGAAGGTGGCTGGGACCTGAGGGTGGGGTTCAGCAGCCAGGTGGGTATAAAGCCAGACACGTGGGCTTTGGAGGGGTCCCCCATGTTGACTCTCCGCCAGCTCACAGCATCCGGCCAGCTCGGAGAGTGCTTTTTGGGTTTCCAGGTCGGCGGATCGGGTAGGACGCATTAAAGACTTTATTTCCCTATTTTCTTCCTGAGTTGTACATTTTCCTTATTTCCTTTTCCCTTGTAAATAAACCTTTTATTAACCTTTTGTGTGTGCCTGCAGTGGAGTATTAATAAGTCCCTTGTAAGAACGCTGGTGAGGACCCACAGCCAGGAACCCGTTCAATATCGGGGCTGCCCTATAACAAAACCAGGTTTGGCTGATCCCAAAGCTGGTGGTGGTAAGAAACTGTCCAATTTCCTGCTCCCTCGCCTTCCTCAACCAATCTTTTCCCAGCTTTTGCTAATGCAATATGCTAAATATTTCTCCAATATGATAACTTCCTTCCCATCCATTCAATATAAACTACTAAAGCACCTGCTCTATGCTGCTATTGGCCGTGGGTCTAGAGCAGAGGACAGAAAAGTCAGAATAGACTTGATCTCAGTTGGCTGGGGGAAGAGAGGGCCACTATCTTAGCATTTAGTTTTCACCACTTCATGGCTGGGTTTATGAAACAAAATTTCCTCAGTACTCTCATATTGTTCCTAGAGTCCCTAAAAGTTAGTCTAGACCCTTTTAATAGGCTCCCTCCCCTGAATAATAGAGAGGCTATAAAATCCCCTCCATATTCTGTCCTGCAGCCTGCCCAGATGCATCTTTTAGCATTCTCTACCTTGTAATGTTCTAGAAAATTAGGCTGCTGGAAGTTCCCTCAAATACCACCCTGCCACCCGGTCTGGTTCCTTCCTCTACCCAACATGAGCCCTTCTGCATTTGGTTAGCTGTATATATTCTTTGGGACTCAGATCAAAATCTTTCCCAGGCTCCCAGCTTTGATTGGCTCTTCCTCTTCATCATCATCACCATCATCACCACCATTGTCATTATCCCAGGATTCAGGCCGCTGGATCTATGTGATGCTTTACCATAACCTCATCTTATTTTGATCTTCCTTTTCAAAAAGCAGAGGGACATTGGCAGATGTCATGTCCTCCAGGTGTCATTGTCACCAACTTAGATGCTGTGGATCTGAGGAAAAATCCAGGTGTCTTTGCAGCTGTTGCCACCTCTTTATGAGTGTCTGCCAAGGATCCAACGTGTATTGAGAAGTCCCTAACCTGACCTTTAGAGTTAGATTGATCTCTCCTTCCTTAATGTTTTAGACTCCCTCCCGTGTCACTGAGAAACTGGTGACATATGAAAATTGCCCATCATGAGCTTGGAGGAAAACCCAATAAAAAAACTTTATTTTATTGGTGACATAAGCCTTTATTTGTCATTTTCTTTGCTAAGATCTCAAGCTTTGAAGGCCCCTCTGTAATAAAACACCACCAGTGGACTTCTAAGCATGTCCCGTGTGGAGGGGTAGTTTTAAAAACAGACTAAATGGTGTATTTTCTTGATTCCAAGTGGCTGGAATTTGACTAGAAAATCCTAGCATCCCCAAGCCCATGTAATTTAGTGCTCCTGTCACTATTCAGCCACCTGCTATCATCCACATTCCCAACCTCACTGCTCCTCCCCTACAACCTCATTTGGAGATAGTAAAACTTTGATTACCTAGACTTGTGAAAGTAAAGAAGATGTTGAATAAATAAAAATTTCTGGCTCATTAGGGAGTCGTTCCAGTAAGAAAAGATGATTAGCCATTATCACTGCCGTTTATTAACTGTATGTCCTTGGTCAAGACACTTGACCTTTGAGGGTTTTTATTATTTTATTTTACATGGGGATGGAAATATTGGAAGGTTACTTGGAGGATTAGAAATAATTTGGAAAGCAGAGGGCATATGATAGGTGCTCAGTAAGAGTTCAGTCCGGTCCTTCTACTTTTTCAGTCATTAATTTAACAATTGATTGACTAGTTACTGGGTGCCTGCCACATCTAGCAGTGGGAATAGAATGTCAAACAAAGCTGTATTGTATGTGCCTTGAAGAGTCTAGTGTTCTAGGAAAAGAAGTGTAGGGTGCTATGGGAGTCCATGGGAGAAGAATCTAACCTCTCTTGAATTTGTTGATGGATTCTAGATAGGAATCCATATAGAATGATGGTGAGATTGATAATAAGTTAATCCACCATCTAGATGGTGGTGATGGTGGTGATGATGATGGTGATGGTGGTGATGATGATGGTGATGGTGACGATGATGATGATGATGGTGATGGTGGCGAATGTGACGGTGGTGATGATGATGGTGATGGTGGTGGTGATGATGGTGATAGTGGTGATGGTGATGGTGATGATGGTGATGGTGATGGTGGTGATGGTGACGGTGGTGGTGATGGTGATGGTGGTGATGGTGATGGTGGTGATGATGATGGTGATGGTGGTGGTGATGGTGATGGTGGTGATGATGATGGTGATGGTGGTCATGATTTGCGCAGGATGATTAAGAGCACTCACCTTTTGTGCAAAGCACTACATTGTTGTGCAAGGCAACACAGTTGATCAATGTCAGACTCCAATTTAAACTGAGGTGACTCCTAACCCCAGAGCTCAAGACATTCACCAGATGTCTCTTAGCTCATGGAGCTTAAGGATGAAATTACATTTGGGTTGTCCAAATTCTTGCACTGTGATTACATTCCTTATACCCTTTCTTATAATAATTCAAACCCACTGCTTTCAATATTGTATAATTTCATATAGGAAGAAACTGGCAGATTGACCATACCAACCACCTACCACCTGCCATGTGCTGAGGTCAGGTCATCATGAGCACTTTCTGTAGCCTGGAATGCACATGGGCTGGTGACCACAGCTTTCACAAGTCTAAGAAGACTTTGACACAGAAAAGTGAGATTGAAGCAAGGGACTCATGTCAACCTGTGGCCAACTCCCTCAGGATCAGAACACCGTTGGGAATCAAAACATTCCTTACTCACCTCTAAGCTCTATGGCTGTGGGTGACAGCAGATGCCAGTGTGCAGGCGGGTGAAGCCCATGGGTGTGTTATTGTGGGGCTTTCACATCAGCAACATGACAACAGCTTCAAAGGTGGCAGAGAGATAACACTGATGTTAATTAAATCAGCCCACCCAGGTGGGCTCCCTCTATGGAGACTCTGAAAGTGAAGATAAGCATTTCCTTTGAGGTTCAGAGTGAGAGGAAATCGACATCCCTACCTCTTCCCCTCGAATGCCCTCAAACAATTTGGCAAAACAACAGGCTGTCAGTCATCCAGTGAGATAAAATGGTCCTGCTATGCTCAGTGCCTGAAAAGAATGGGCTTGATAATCAGCTAAGCCTTGCTGAGGCAACCTGAGCACCTATGCAGGTGATCACAGCCAGAACAGACTGGTTTTGCAGGACATATTCTTAAAAGGCCAGAGTTCTGATCCTGGAATCCATACCCCCTGATGAATTTCAGCCTCATTTTTCAACACTTGCCTTCCCCAAATACCTGACACTCTCGCTACACTGATATCAGGGTCTTGGCTGCTTCGTGCTGAGAACGGACTGCCTTGCCCACCAACTTGTAAGATCCTCAAGGGTGGAAACTCAATCTTATTTGCTTTTTTACTTGCTTCATAGCAGGACCAATAGAACTTTCCTATTCAGGCTCAGGTTGTAAGTTCATAAAGTTTTGTTGTTGTCAAAGGAAGGAAGGAGAGATTTCAGGAGAGCCAGGTTGGACTAGTGGTTCCACCCTTATCCATCTTCCAAGCTCAGACTTTGTCTTCAAACTAAGAAGGACAGCATTACCCTTGTGACGTGGTTATGAGGACTGCATCAGATGGGCCGTGAAAGCATTTGAAAATTCCCAAGAAAGACACAAATCTGACCAGGGTAGAGGGCTGTGGAGCTTTGCTGGTGGGTGCGGTGTGGTACCAACACCTGAGGGACATGCTATTCTTCTCAGACATAAACACTGATTTACATAAATAAAAGCCACAAACCTGAGAAATTGCCATCCTCAAGGAGAAAGTGAGGGAAAAAGACCCAAAGGTGGGTCTGGGTGTGAATCAAGTCTGTGCTCTCTGCTCTGTAAACATTATCTACACTTGATCTTAGCCAAAAGGCTGAGAAGTGATCTGTAAACATTATCTAAGTTTTAAAAAAAATACCCTGAAAAACAACAACAAAAAACAAGGTGAAACATTGATGGCTTGAATCCCGATCCAATGCAGGGCACCGTATTTCTGTCATAGGAGGGTTAGAGTCTTTCATCACGTGGGGAAAGGATGATACACTGACTCCCTGGGACCCAAGGGGATTCTCTCCACCCCTATCCATCATTCACCAAGTGTTCGTCGCGGGTACACCCAGCATCACACCCTGTGTTGTGCAGACAATACAAAAACCTGATCCCTCTCTCCAAGATGGGTCGTTTAATATGATAGACAGAAATAGTCCTTCAAGGGAAAGAGGCAAAAGAGAAAGAAAAGCAGGCAGGGGCCTCCCCTGGTGACACAGTGGTTGAGCGCTGGGCTGCGAAGCAGCCCGCAGCCTCTGCAGCGTAGGCTCGATCCCAGGCCACCAGCGACGGTCCCACATGGCCCGACAGACCTCTCCTGCCACGCCCCCGCTCCCCTCAGTGTATGTCCTCAGTCTGCCTGTTCTGCTCCCCGCTCTGGCTCTGGTGAATTCTCTCATCCTCCCAAGCTTCTGTACCCAGAGCTTGTATAAATAAATAAATAAATAAATAAATAAATCTTTAAAAAAATATATATATATATATAAGGTCAATTTAATTCAATTAAAAAAAAAGAAAAGCAAGCAGTTCAGAGGACTTTGTTTTTAAAGGAGTGATTACCAACATCCAGCGTGTTTTGATCATCAATTCATATTGCAATCAATCTTCTAAACGCCAATTCAGCTCCCTCCGCAGGCTGGAGCAGTGAGCTATCTGTGCTTGAGATACGGCCTCAGAAAAGGAAGATCTTATCTTGCTCGCCAGGCATCAGATAAGAAAGTGGGTGCAGATTTTGTTTTGTTTTGGCATTGTCATGTTCAGCAAATGCTTTTATAGATGTTATTGTTATATCAAAGCAACGGTATGCACAGAATTAAAAATTATCACTCAGTTTTATAACTTGTAGCAGTGATTTCCTTTGCCCAAGTCTCGGCTGCCCTCCTGGCTACATTCCTTCCCAAAGGCAAGGATTTTTAATAGTTAATTCATGTTTTCAGAAAGTTAGCTCTGCATCTGGTTATGCATCTATTGCTATTTCTTGATTAAATTTCCCCCAGATACTATTCTTATTTCTCTTTTGGGGAAGATAAGGATTGAATTCTCTTACACTAGAGTGAGTTCTTTTTCCCAGTCTTGGGCTAACGTGAGACTTCTGTGCTTCTCAGAGGTTGCTGAGCTTCTCTGGCTTCCAGTACAGCCTGTTCTCACCTTGAGGCTTGTCCAGGCCGGGGAAGAGACAGGGACCTTTGATGCACAGTGTGGACAGGTTCAAATATGCGAGCCTCCCCACAGGCACTGGCTGTTGCTGTTTCCCATTTGGAATTCTCAGGGAAGCCCAGGCTCACAGAATGAAGACTAGCATTGCAAATGCAAAAAAACTCTCAAGGTGGAAAATAATTTGGCTGCGAGTCCAAGGATAGCTCTGGGGATCCTGCAGGAGGAAGAATTGAGTAGGTGGTGGTGGGTGGAACAGAGAGAAGAAAAGGCATCTGCACAGGCCCTTCCACGGCTCAGAGTAGAATGAAAAACAGTCACTCTCAGGAATAAGACCTTAATAAATGATAACAAGCCCCAGGGAAGCCAAGGGATTACTCTGTATGCTGGGACAAATGCTGGTTGACAATTTGGCAAAAACTCAGGTTGATCCTAACATCAGATTTGAACACTGAAAAAAAAAGAAGAAAAAATAAACCTTCCAGATCGAGTTAAAGACTTAAAACTTTAATAAAAATGAGCAAAGAATGAAATAAAATTCGGCATTTATAAAATTGCTGCAGCAGAGTGGAGTATGGGCAGAAATCACAAAATGAAAGATTGATGTATTTAATTAGACACATATTTTAAAAGTCTTTGGTTTAAAAAATGTTAAAAGGAAGCAAAATGGGGCAATATTCTAGGCAAAGATGACAAACCAACTCTCAATATTCTTAACATAAAAGAATTTAGAAAATCATTTGAAAGCCACTAAGATCCTGAAAGCTATAATAGACAGCAAAATAAAAATCACAAAAAAGCTGCAAAATGACTTTAAAAACATACCGGGAAATGTTCAACCTTACTGGTAATCAAAGAAATGCAAATGAAAATGAAGATATATTTTCAGCCAGCAAATGTGTGACATTTCCCAAAAACCTCCCCTGAAACAAACAAACAAAAAATAGCCAAGAATATCCCAACAGAGAGGGCTGTGATAAAGCAGAGACTTCATGCCCGGGGTGCAGAGGGGGGTGGTAATGTCAGTTTGTACAGCCCTTTGGGAAAACTATTTTGGCAATGTGTGTCGAGAGCCTTAAAAATATCCATGCTTTGGGCCTCCCCTGGTGGCGCAGTGGTTGAGCGCTGGGTTGCGAGGCTGCCCACAGCCTCTGCAGTGCCAGTTTGATCCCCGGCCACCGGCGAGGGTCCCACAAAAATAAAAATAAATAAATAAATAAACAAACAAATAAATAAATAAATAAATAAATAAATAAATAAATCCATGCTTCTTAATTCCACAAAGCTGGGGCAATCTTAAATGCAGTCAAAGCTTTTTGTATTAAAAATAATTCATGGCAGTGCTGTTCACAGGGGTGAAGAGGAGAATGCAGTCTCCAGGGCTGACAAAGGGGAATGGCTGAGTAGCTGATGGAATCCACTGGGATCCACTATCGTAAGCCGCTGATCGTGTGTCAGACCAACCTGGGTCCATTCCTTGCCTGTCTTATCCGTGTCCCAGGCTGCAGCTGACTTTTTTAAGTGTGTTTCTTTCTCTGTGAAATTAACGAATGGGACACGTCAGGGTGGTGTGAAGATTTGGCTCCTGTATTTTGTACTTTGAGCTCAGTATTTCTTGATTTAACACCTGGCACTGTTCTTTCGAGTATTGGAATAGACACTCCTGTCACTCAAAGGACTCCTGTAGCCAAGGGATTGCACCAGGAGAATGTTAGTAGAGAGAAAAAGAACTAAAGGCCTCAGGGATCGGGGAGACACAACTGGACATAACTGGTACCTAAATCCATGGGTGAGTGGGGTTCAAATCACCCTAAACCTTATTATCCCACCTTCATGCCCCTCACAAAGCTCTCCCAATTCGATTGGGACGGAGGAGATGTTTTGTGCCAGACACTGAGGGCAAGTATAGGGGAGACATTTAGGATGCTAAGATACTTGGGGTGCTGAGTCATTCCTTATGTTTAGTGAAAATCTTCTCTTTGAAATGCTCATGTGTTGCAAGATGCTTAGCAGCACACAATGTGCTCCGTGCATGGGAGAACGTGCTGGCGCCTCTCTCCATGGTGCTCCTGATCTTGTTTCCATCCTCAATGACAACCTGTTTTCCTTTTTAGCATCCTGGGCACCATGCCTTGCGACATTTCCTTCCTAATGAGCTATCATGTTCATATCAATCCTAGAGTCTTTTAATTTAAAAAAAGCATCATGCAGCCAGATGAAACAGTAATTCTGAGAGAAAGCCACCACCTCTAGCTTTAGATACCTTGAGCTGGCATTTGCTGGATACTGTCATGTGCCCAGCTGGATGCAGACAACTAGTGATCCTTATATACCTATATATAAGGTATGCCCTGTGGTAGCTATAGCTGTGATGTGTCCGTTCATAGGTGGTTTCAGTCCTCAACAAGCAACAGTCGAGAGGTACAAATGTACATGTCAAGAAATAACTCTAATGTGGGGTGAGAACTCCAGGTAATGTGTGCTTTGGTGGCAGAAGAGGGAGAAGAAAGTCTGTTAGAGAAGGAATAGCAAGGAGGGTCTCCAGGAAGTGGTGAATTTGAGCTGATCCTGGCAAGAGGATAAATTTGTGGATGTTTGAAAGCAAAGCCAATCTGACAGCCCAGCGCAGTCAGTTACCAGCTGTGTAGATCAAAACTCTAACTCAATAAGCCTCACTTCCCTCATACGTAAAAGGGACATAAACTAGGTGGCATATATGGGATTGAACCTTTCTCCACGGAGCTAGGAATGCTCAGATGCTTAGTGGGCCAACTGAGAAAGCACTTCTCCTGAGAGGTACATTTTTTTTAAAATTATAGATTAAGATTAGGTCCAGTTTTTAATCATTTCCTTTTTAAAAATATTTTATTTTATATAATTCTTACATCATTTTTCATTTTTGCACAATGTATGCATTTTCATCTTGGTTATAGTCCCCATACAATTGCACCCCCCTTATTTTGACCCTAATCCTTTCTCTCCTCACCTGCCCCCCACCTCTTTGGAATTAATGTTTCTGTGTCCTTTGGGTAAATACCTAGGAGTGGAGTTGCTGGATCATATGGAAGCCCTGAATTTTGTGCAGATCCTCGCTCCAGGAAAATGAGCCCTCTTGATCTACTTCCCACTCAGCCTAGGGCTCAAAGACATTTTTCCTCTGTGTGAGGTTCTTCAGGGGCCAAAGACCACCCTCCTAATTAGAGGCTGTTTCATCACTTCGAGGTGCTCTACCCTGTCCCATTTCCTGTACTTTGTACATATTTCTCAGCTAATGAAACAGAAGGGAAAATATCTCCAGTGACTGCTGTGTCCTGGCCTGCACGGTCGCCACATCATGTAAGTCTCTATCCTTATTTTCAGACATTGGTTCCCCGCTAGGATAAACTAGCCTGGGTCCTGTGGAGGGTAATTGCAGGTGAACACTTCCACGGACGTCTTCTTGACTCCAAAGCCCCTGGCATGCTCTAGCTTTCTACTCCGATTTTCTGGCTGCTCTCCACCTCGGTTCTTTGCAGAGCCAGGATTTGTACATTCCCTTTAAAGTGCAATTTAATTGTAAATACGTTCTTGCAAAGCTCATTCTATCTCCCTCATTTTCTCCTTTCCTTCCTCAGTCTCCTAAGAGAGAGTCATTAAGAAGGTACATTGTGTTTCTAAGTCTGCTCCGATTTTATAAAAGGTCTCCTTCCAAAACCCAGTGGAGGTGCCCTAGAGATTTGCAGTGGTGTCCTTTCCACCTGCCCCCGCCCCCGTTGTTGTCTGTAGATTCCTGAGCCTTGAGGAATGCGCCAGCCCAATGCTATCAAATCCTACTCCTTGTCTCAGCCAGACTGCAGCCTGCAGCCCCTCACCCTCAGGGGAAATGTAAATTAAAAGCCAGCTATATTTTTCATAAAAAGAAAAAAATACACAGTTGGATCTTGTTGGAGTCTGGAAAGCAAGGCAGGGCATTGCTCTACTTAAGCCCTTATCAGAACCCAGCAAACACTTCCTCCCGGTGTGGCTGGCTTTACATTTTCTGTGGCAGGTGTAGTGATGATAATTGGGTCAGCCTCTCGGGGTCTCGTCCCAATGCCCTTGCATCCAACAACTGCTAACGTTTCGCAAATGTCAGTCTTACGATTTGGGTGGGGGGCACTTTCTGAAGGTCAAGTCTTATCAGGTGTATGGTGATTGCAGGGACATGGGCTTGGCACGCCTGGAACTGTACCAAATGTCAGGTCCCCTCTTTACCAGGCAAGTGGAGTTGAGAAAGTTACATGATTCTCTGAGTCATAGATACACAGGTGTATTTCAGCCATTGTTTCCTTTGTTTTTTCTCCTTATCCATTCTGCCTTGCCCGTAGCACCCAGGACCTTTGCACGGGCTCCTGCTTTCTCCTCCCAGAACACTCCGAAGAGCTACATGAAGTTATTTTGCCTACTTACTTAATTGTGCAGATGAGGAAACTGAGTTGTAGAGAAGGGATGTGAGTTTTCCAAGATCACAAAGCAAATCGATCACATGAGAACATATTTGACAGCACTCCACTGGTTGGTGGGTAGACAGAGAAGGGCGGGGGGTAGAGGGAGGATAAAAATGTACCTCTCAGCCAACAGGCATATGAAAAAATGTTCAACATCACTTGTCATCAGGGAAATGCAAATCAAAACTACCATGAGATACCATCTCACACCAGTGAGAATGGCACATATTAAAAAAACTAGCAACAACAAATGTTGGTGAGGATGTGGAGAAAAAGGAACTCTCCTCTACTGTTGGTGGGAGTGCAAACTGGTCCAACCACTGTGGAGAGCTGTGTGGAGATTCCTCAACCTACTAAAGATGGAGCTTCCATATGATCCAGCCATTCCACTCCTAGGTATTTACCCAAAGGACACAGAAACATCAATTCCAAAGAGCACCTGCACCCCTATGTTTATAGCAGCACTGTTTACAATAGCTAAGCTTTGGAAACAGCCCAAATGCCCAAAAATAGATGACTGGATCAAGAAGATGTGGTACATATACACCATGGAATATTACTCAGCATTCAAAAAAGATAAACACATGCAATTTGCAGCAACATGGATGGCGCTGGAAGGGATGATGCTCAGCGAAATAAGCCAGAAAGAAAAAGAAAAATACCGGATGGTCTCACTCCTAGCAGGAATCTAGAAAACTTAAATAAGGGACCAGGAAAAAGACTAATTAATACAAAGTAAAACTCAAAATCAACAAGCAACTATAAACCAGAGACACACTACAATGGGGGGCAGGGTTGGAGAAGACGGATTAGGGTCAGGAAAAGGGGGTGGGAATTGTATAGGGAATATAACCAAAATGAAAACGCATACATTGTGCAAAAATGAAAAATGATGTAAGAATTATATAAAATAAAATCACTCATAAAAAAAATTCAGGATGCTGAGAGTGTCTGAGAAAAGGCACTGACTGCTGGCCTCAGACCCCAGATAGGGGAGTGGGTGGGCTCTGGGTTTCTGTGGGTAGCAACGACATGTCCTAAGCCTGGCACCCAATGAAATGCTGTAAGAAGGAACAAGCACTTAGACCCTTGGCCTCGCTTCATTCAGAGGAATGAAGTCAGAAAACCACAGTGGCCACCCAGGAACTCCAAGGGAGAGAACAGACACTATCTGCTAGACTCTGCAGAACATCACTTCCCTTGGCCTGTAGAATAGTACGGAAGCTCTGAAAGCCAAAATGCCCTGTGCCCAGATCTGTTACAGCAAACTTATCACATGTAGCCAAGTTTGAGAACCCCAGGTGTAGACCAATTTAAAAATGCACATGGGTTGTTCTCATCCTGGAGATTGTGAACCAGGCTGCCATGAACATAAAGGTATCTTTAGTTTTCTCACCTAGTCAAAAATAAGACAGCTGACTGGACAAGTATCTAGAACACAAGTCATTGGCTTGCTTACTTCTCACATAGCCATAAAAAAAAAAAAATCAAAACAGGGCCTCCCCGGTGGCGCAGCGGACTGAGCACAGTGCTGTGAAGCTGTCGGCAGCCTCTACAGTGTGGGTTCGATTCCCGGTAGACCTGGGAGATTCCCACATGGCGTGGCAGACCTCTCCTGTCTGGCCTGCTGCTCTCCTCAGCAGTGTATTTTGATCGTCTGCCTGTTTTGTTCCCCGCTCTATCTCTGGTGAATTTCCCACCCTCCCATGCCTCTGGCCTGTACCCCAGCTAATGTATAAATAAAAAATAAATTTACAAAAAAATTAAAAAAAAAATCAAAACAAAAATGTGCTTCTGCCCACCAGTTCTTGGATCACTTCCAAGTAGTTGGGACACCTGATAATAAAGGTCAATGAGCATTTATTTGTCGATGCCTTAGATGTTCTAGCTCTCACTTTCCTCTCATGAGTCCATTTTGATTCTCTGGATAAATTTCCAGTTGTCGTACATAACGGGATTGTTCTGTTTTTGTGTCAGCTTTTATGGTTTGCTTAGCTAAATAGGCCTAAGAAATATACTTCATTTTGCTAATAGACATCTGAAAAAAATAAGCTTTCTTTCCCCGACTAATCAATCAGTTGAAATATCTGGAAGAGATTACTCTCTCCTATACTTTCAATGGAAGGGATTGTAAATAGTTTTATGTTCGATTTTAATCAATTATTCCAGGCCATACCAGCTGTGTGGCGAAGTGGCTTTTCATTCCCTGATGTAGTAATAATGTGGGCAGACAGACGGAGCCATATTACTGCTAGAGGGAGCAGAAAGCTCATGGTAATGTCAAGTGGCCCAAATTCCATGCCAGCCTGATTCTGTGGAATGCTTGAAAAGTCACACCTGAAGCCTTGAGGCTGGAAAGCCCACTTAGTAACACAAGACCCCTCTGGAAGAATCCAGGGGGAGTCAACAGGTGTAGGGAGGCCTTGCTAACTCCCCACAGCAGAAAGACGTTCAGCCAAAACTGGGAATTCAGCCTTGGCCCTCTGGTCACACACAGATCCCCAAGCTCCACTGTAAGTCTGGCCAGGAGAGCTGGTCCACTCTGAACCTGGGACATTGGCTTTTCAGAGCAGCAGAGAGATCTGTCATTCAATAGCAAGTGTGCATCCCTCAAGCCCTGTGCATCCGACAGGGCAGACAGTCAAAAATCCTCCTGTTCAGAAAGATGATTTGAATCCATTTCTTCTCTACTATCGACCTCTGTGTGAGATTGATCCAAAAAAATCGTAAAAAAAAAAAAATAATCCTTCTCTCACAGGGCTACTGTGAAGATCAAGTGTGATAATATTTCTACAACCCTTCCTACTGTGACCACGTTGGTGTTCAACACACATTTCTATTCAGATATTGACCACACATATGTTGTTAATTGTGATTGCAGACAATTTAGTCTGAATTAAAGAAATAAAAGTTCAAAGTCATATCTGATCAGAACTTAACCCATTGGGCTAATATTCTAGTGGATGAACCTACATAGTTCTGACTTCCTTTTATAGAAATGTTTCTCCTTTCTTGTGAATGTTTTAGCACTCACTTGTCAATTTTTGTGATCACAATGTATTGTCATACGTATGAAATTGATTTGGCAATGTTTCAAGGGTATCTGTGTTCAAGAATACACAGGATTTATACACGAATTCTTGAACTGTACGATGCAAGCTTTTTCATCTGTAATTTTATGCACTTTTGGAATATCTTCGGCCAGTTTAAATAACAGTGTATGAGGGCTGCGCAAAGCAGGTTGAGAAGTACTTTTTCCTCCTCCCTTTTTAAAAAGAACTTGTGTTAGGATTGGTGTGATCGCTTCCATGAATGTTTAATAAAATTCACCAATGAAATCCCCTTGACTTCAAATTTTCTTTGTGGGAAATTTTTTGATAACAAATTTGATTTTTTCCCTAACATTTTTATCCTGCTAAATGCACTTAGGATCTGGAACAGTAAACAATTTCTCCTTCATTCTTGATCTTTTTAATTTGTATTCTCTCCCTTTTTCTCTAGGTAGGGCTTTGGAATTTTGCTGATATTTTCAAAGAAGCAACTTTTCACTCTACCAATTTTTTATTTTTTCTTTTATCCATTTCATTGACCTTTGGTATTTATGATTTCCTTCCCTATTATTTACTTGGTTTTTACTTTTTCTACTTCTTTAAGTGCAATATGAGGTCATTAATTCCATTTTTCTCCTCTTCTAACACAGATATTTAAAAAAAAATTACCTTGTAAGGCAAGCTTTAGCTACATAAACTATTTTGGAATGTTGTGAACTTGTTATCATTCAGTTTGAAATATTTTAAAAGTTCCTTTGTGATTTCTCTTTTGACCTGTGGATTTTAAAGAAATAATTTCCATGTATTTAGTGTTCTTTTGCAAATATCTTACATTTATTAATTTCAAATTTAATTCCATAGTCAGAAAATAGTCTCTGTGGGGTTGCAATCCTTTTAAATGTACTGAGACTTGACATAGAGCAGCGTGTGACCTACTTCGTTGGATGTGCTGCAATGACTTAAAAACAGTGGTTATTCAGCCATTGTTGGGTGTAGAGGTCTGCTGACTTTGCTGAGGTCTGCTGATGGATGGTGTCATTCAGATATTCTAGTCCTTTCCCTAAAAGCTCTGACTCTCACTGTATCTTCTACTTCTCCCTGCAGTCATGTCAGTATTTGGATTATCTATCTTGAAGGTCTGTTTTTAGATGCATACACAAGCGTGATGATTGTCTTCCTGATGTATTGTCTATTTTATCTCTATCACATGGCCCTATTTATCTCTGGTAATACTCTTTGCCTAGATATCTCTTTTATCTGCTATCAATATAGAGAGCCACTTTCAAGTTCACTATTGATTCTCTATTAATTTGAAATCTATCTTCTTGCATTTAATTTTATAAATTCCTCTTGGAGCAGCACTCCCGCTGAATCCTCAAAACATGGACAAGTTGTACTTTCATTTTCATTTAGTGCAAAGTACTTTAAAATTTCTCTTCACAACTCTTTGACCCATGCGTTATTTAGAAGTATGTTGTTTAATTCCCATACCTGGGAATTTTGGAGGTATTTTATTGCTTATTTTTGTACATACTTTGTGAGATGTCAATTTGTTAGAGTTTATTGAGACTAGATAGCCACAGGCAAAAGAATGGATGAATATTTACAAAATTAACCCGAGCTGGATTGGAGACCTACATGTGAGAGCGACAACTATAAAACTCTTAGAAGGAAACACTGGGCATCTCTTCATGACATTGAACTTGACAATGATTTCTTGGCTGCATGATACTGAAAGCACAGACAACAGAGAGACTAGAGAGAAATTGAACTACATCAAAAATTTAAAACTTCTGTGCATCAAAGGCTACAATAAATAGAATGAAAGGCAGCCTAATGATCTGAAGGAAATATAGATTCTGTATCTGACAAGTGATGAATACCTAGACTAGATAAAGAATTCCTACAGCTAAAACATAAGCAAATGAAAAAAAGTCAAGCAACTGTATTAAAACACAGGCAAAGGGCTAGAATTTTCTCTTAAGAAAATAAGCAATAGGAACATGAAAATGTGTTCAAAATCACGAATCATTAGGGAGGTGAAAATCAAGATCACAATGAGATGCCACCTCACACCCATGAGATTGGCTCTTATTAAAAAAAACAAATGGAGGGCCTCCCCTGAGCACAGCACTGTGAAGCTGTCCTCAGCCTCTACAGCACAGGTTTGATTCCCGGCCAGCCAGGGAGATACCCACATGGTGCAGCAGACGTCTCCGATCTCGCCCGCTGCTACCCTCAGCAGTGTTTTTGGTCCGTCTGCTTGTTCTGCTCCCCGCTCTGTCTCTGGTGAATCCTCTTACCCTCCCATGCCTCTGGCCTGTACCCCAGTTTTCGTATAAATAAATAAAATCAAAATCTTAAAAACAAAACAAAAAACAAATGGAACAGAGCAAGCATCAGCGAGGGTGTGCAGAAACCAGAGCCCTTGTGTGCCCTTGGTGGGGCTGTTAATGGTGCAGCCTCTAGGTGGTCATTTCTTACAAAATTAAAAATAGAAGTACCCTCCAATCCAGCAATCTCCCTTGGCACCTAAACACAAAAGTATTGTAATCAGGGACTCAGACAGAAATTTGTACATGCACATGCAGAGCAGCATCGTCCACACTGGCCTAAGAGCCCAGACACAATGAAGAAGTGAGCCACGTGCGGTGAAGACACACGGCATTTTCGGTCTTAAAAAAGGAACAGAACTGGGACATGTGGATGAACCATGAGTAGGGAAGAGATGCGTCGGGCCCCTGGGAAAACGTAGAGTTTTCCCAGAATTTTTCAGGCTGTTTTTCACCTTGACCATCCAGCACAGGTGGCCGAGGAGGCCACAGCAGCCTGGAGACGCGGCCCACCTGTGCAGGAGGCAGTAAATGACAGGTAACCTTGATGTGGACTTCGCAGGCGCGAGACATACTTGTGCAAACTAGGCCTACCTGTGGCCCTGTGGGGGCTCTGTCAGGGAATCTTATAAAAGAGAATAGGACTCCTCCGGGGGCTCCCTCTGGCCACTCATGGGGCCACTGCCTTGGCCGGAGCCCCGGGGGACTGTCCTGCTCTTCACTGCGGCTGCTGCCACCAGGGCCAAGAGGCCTGGGGAGAGCCCAGGAGGCCGAGAGAGCCTGAGGCTGCCCAAGGGGCCCAATGGGCAGCCCCCACAGGGGCCGGCAAGGGCCTTCTCCCCACCAAGCCCACGGACAGATCATGCTGTTGCTACCTGTGTGTCTTGTCCCTGCTCCCCACAGACTGGCATCGTGATCTGCTTTCTCGTCTGCCACCATGGAGAACCCAGCAAGCTTGTAGCTGAGGCCCCACTACATGCTCAGTGAAGAAAGCCATCATGACACCACGCACCCCACGTGGCTCCACTCATGTGAGGCGCCTCTGCTAGCCCAGCGCAGGCAGCAGGGGCGTGGTGCTGACCCAGGTGTGGGGGAGGCGCTAGTGGTTAAAGGGCACAGAGCTTCGGTTTTGCAAGCCGAGGCTTTCTGGAAATGGATCGTGGTGATGGTGGCACAATAAAGTCGTGCAATCTGCTTAAGGCCACTAAAAAGCAGGATGGTGAATTTTATATTACGTGTAAAAGAAATGAGGGGCTGGAAAGATGAGGGAGCTGAATGCCGGGGTTCAGATTGCTGCTGTCCTTTGCAGCCTGTTTTTCTTCTTGATGGGACAGCGGGAAACAATTTCTTGAGTCAATTGTGTTACCTGTTCCCCTCACACACTCAATTGTGGGTTATGTATTTTGAAATTATTCTTCACATTGGTTGCATCAAATACATGGCATGTATTGGTTGCTGCTCATAATTATTGGCGAAATTTAAATTGAGTGATGTTGGGGGAGCAATTCTTCAATCCAAACGAAATTATGTGTGCTCTGGGAAATGAATGAAGATTAGATGCTAAGGTCCTTCATGGTGGTTCTCATGGGAGAAAACAGTGGAGAAGGGGCGTGAGAAGTGACTTTCCTTGAAGGTAGGGTAGAAGGAGTGTAGGCCAGAGGTGTGGGGAGTGAGAAGATTCACCAGAGACAGAGTGGGGAGCAGAACAGGCAGATCTACCGAAATACACTGCTGAGGGGAGCAATAGGCGAGACAGGAGAAGTTGCTGCACCATGGGGGTCAGCTCCCTGGCCAGGGATTGCAGAGGTGATAGTACTGAGACTTAACCCCTAGGCCACCAGGGAGGCCCCTCCCTGTAAGTTGTTTGAAGCTTCAGCCCACTCTGCTCCTCTAGACCACCCTCTGGGAGTCTTTGTCAGAATATTTGGGTCAAAGATGTGTATGCAGAACATTATCCTGGGGACAAATGTCAGATACAGCTACTCTGCTATCCAGGGTACCTTAACTGTCTTCCTTTTTATTCCTCTCCCTGCAGAAAACACTTGCCCTTGATTCTTCAGCCCTTCCACTCATTCTTCCTCTCCAGCTGCTTTTCTCTTACTTTGTAGAAAAAGTGCATTGCAGGAAATCTCCCGCCCTTCCAGTTCTGCAAGGGGCCTTATTCTTTTTTACATGCAAGCCTTTCTTCTGTCCTTTCCATCATGCCATTAACCCAGAAATCGCCACTTATATTTTTATATCCTGGTGTTATTTTTTTGTCCAGTAGCCTCCTGTTCCCATGCATTTTCCTTGTCACTAAATTTATTCACACCCATGTGAACTCACAGTCAAGAGGCATGATGAAACAGGCAAGCAGATCTGAATGAGCCACTTGTCTGGGTGAAATATAACAGCCAATGCTTGTTTATTCTACAGTGATTAGAGAACAATTAAACCAATATTAGAGAAAGGAGTAACGAGAAGGAACATGTCATTTGCAAAGTCTATCTGAGAGCTTTAATGTGTTTATTTATCACTAGAGGACAATTGTTGATAAAATAGATCTTCATTCAAATTACCCCAGAATAGCACACATTGGCAGACAGAATAGATTTTCAAGTAGGTAATGGAATTAGCAGAGAGGACAAATAAGCTACTTGACTCTGTTCGTAAAGTCATAAAAATTATACTTCTTGGAGACCTCGCAAGCATATGCCATTCAATGGTGAGCTTATGCCACTGAAAAGGTGAATCTATGGGTTTTTAAAAAATTTTGTTGCTGTTGTTAGTAAGAACTGAGCTGAATGAAATATGATCACTGCAATGGAGTGTGGGTATAGGGTTGCATATTTTTTGTATACATTTTTTACCCATGACTGACTGACTCATTAAACAAATATCAATTAAGTATCCCGAACAGACACCAAGCACTAATCCTTCAATTAGGGAACTCACAGTTTAACACAAGAGGGAGAAATGAAGCTTATCATTTGTAGTAGAAAGTGGTCCCACAATAAGTTTAATAAGATCATCTATGAGATCCCATAAAGACCTAATTAAGTTTGGGAAGGGAAGTGGGAGGCAAGAAGAGAAGGCTTGTCCAATGGGCCCGAAACCAGAGGGCTGATAGGCGTTTACCAGGTATAAACAACAGAAAGGAATTTTTAGACAGAGAGAACAGATGTTGGAACATTCAAAGGCATTCGCCAGAACAATGGGGGCCACAAGAATTATAAGTGGATCCTCGTGGCTGAAGCAATGATGTGAGGGAGCCGCCGAGAAATGAGGCTGGAGAGGTCAGTGGAACTCAGAACCTGGAGGAGCTTTATTGTGCTGAGTTTGGTGGGGGGAGGGGTGCCATCCAGGGAAAAAGAATAACTATAAGAAAGTAAACATCAAAATCAACAAACAACTATGAACCAGAGACACTCTCTGGGGGGTGGGGGGTGGGGAGGGGAGGGATTGGGGTCCAAATAAGGGGGTCGCAATTGTATGGGGAATGTAAAAATTAAAAAAAAATTATATTAAAAAAATAAATTAATTAAAAAAAAAGAAGAAATGGTGGACAGCAGAGCTATCACGAGACGGCTTAGGAGAGCGTTGCCGAATCCCAGCTCAGCGCCGGCAGTCCCGTTCATGAAGGTATGGGGGTGGTGGTGGGGGGTAGTGAAGATAAGGAGAGAGATTCAGAACCCCTTGGCAGTTAGAATGAGTAGAATCGGGGTGGGGGTTGTGTGTGAGGGTGTAAAGGGCAGGACAGGACACAGGGCAGGTTTTCTGATCCAGCAGACTGGGTGAAGGAGGAGTCAGAGTCCTCAGTGGTTTTTTGCAGGTCTTTTATTGAGGTTCACCAGGCATATGGCAGGCAGGGGTGCTGGCTGGGGGGCTGGGGGCTGGCAGGCCTCCCAGCCCCCAGCAAGTCTTCACTCTATCTGGGCTCTCTGGCGTTCCTTCTGCTGCTTCTCGGCTTCTCTTTCGGCTTCTGCTTCGGCTTCTCCTGGTGTCCCTGTGACGCTGCCCTTAAAAGCCCAGTCTCAGCCCAGGTGCACCCACTGCAGGTGCCCGCCCTCAGGCATGCATTCAGGATCACAGGGTTCCCTCATCTATCCTGATGGCGGGAGGGCAGAAAAGCCTGACATTTTTCCTTACCCTACAGAGGGAGAAGGGCAAGCTGCATCAGCATTGAAACCCTTCGGCTAAAGGGTGAATGAAAGCACGTTCGCGCACAGGGATGAAGGGTTTGGGGGTCACTGATGGAGGGGGAGCACTGGGCGGAGGGAATATGTTCACTTCTGCGTATCTGAGTGTGAGGCACCCCTGGAACTACATAGTAAGCAGCAAGTAGGTGAATCTGTGGCACAGGTGGGAAATCTGAGCTGATGATTTCATCTGGGAGCCTACGTGGTAGTGATGGTTGAAGACGGGGGGCTGGGTGGAAGTCAGCCTAGAAAAGAGCATAAAAAGATAGAGTAACAGATGAGGGGACTCCTGCCCCAGGCTGGTGTGCAAGGATGTGCAGGCTGCCCCGGGGCGCCACAGCCTGTCTCGAGGTTTAAACAGCAGACATTGATTTTCTCAGAGTTCTGGAGGCTAGAAGCCCACCATGAGGAAACCAGAAAGGTCAGCTTCTGCTGAGGGCTCTCTTCTGGCTTGCAGGTAGTTGCCTTCTTGGGGGTGGGGTGGGGGGTGGTGTGTGTGTGTGTGTGTGTGTGTGTGTGTGTTAGATGGTGTGAGAGAGAGAAATGGAGAGAGGAGAGAAGGGACTGGAAGAGTTCGAAGGGGGTGGAGAGAGAGACAAAGAGACAGAGAGAGACAGAGACAGAGACAGAGAAGGCACTTTGTAGATTGATTTCTGGCAGCATTGAGGTTCAGGAGCAATTGTCAAACCCCAAACTCCATTTTTTCTCTTTGATCACGGTGAGATACCCAACTTTCTTTCCAGGCACAGAATCCCAAAATTTCCTCTTTGAAGAATTTTTGAGGAATCCTACCAAATACTGAGGTTGCTGGTGAGGAGGTGAAAGCAAGAACACTGTGATCTGAGGAATTAATAAAGTAGAGGTAAAACGTGAGTGTTCTGTAAGATTCATTCATTCCTTCACAAACAATGTTCTACGCGCTGGAGAGTCAGCACTGAACACAGATGGCACGGTGCGTGCATAGCTGTGTGTGAACAGATCTCTTTGATAAAAAATTCTGTTGAAAATAAAAATCCAGAGCCCATGATTTATGGTACAACCTACTCTTCACTTCTACAGCACTGCTTGGGTAGCAATAATATTGAATTTCTGTTTAACACTGCAAGGGCAAACATTTTCCTTTACAGAAGACAGCCAAAGCAGACCTTCTCCCTTACATGCAACACCGGTTTGGGCAATAAAGGTCTAAACAGAAACACATGTGTCTGAAGGGAATTTTCTCCATGGTGAGCATCCTTAGCACCCACCTGTGCTAATAGCCCAGAGGAGCCCCTGGAGAAGGGGCTGGAACACCATTGTGAGGTCCTGGAGGACAGAGGCTGATACAGAACAGACCTTCTGCACCAGGGAACGTGGTATCCTGTGTCACTGCCAATTAATTAGTGATGAGCTTGTCGTGTTGCTTGTTACCCAGGATGATTAATCTGAGCCTGAATCCAACTAAACCATTTAGGAAAGTTCACAGCAAGATAAGCTGTGAGTGACAATGTTACCCTTTAGAAGAAGGGGAGCTGACAGAATGCAGTGCAACCCCCTGCCTCCCCCTCGCTGGCTTCCCGCCTGTCACGTAAAATCCCTGAGCTCCTGCTGTGACTAAAGAACCAACCAAGGCGGTAGGAGTCAGAGTCACACAGACAGGACTATTGGAACTTAAAGGAGCCTTGGGATTTACTTCTCCCACCAGCTTAGGCCACCACTGAGACAGAGCCCAGTGAGGTAATTTTGCAAATGACTGTTTGCCTGTTCACCCTCCATGTGGCTCCTTCTCTCTGGCAGCAGAGAGGTCGGCTCCCCCGCGGCTGTCCCCTTCTGCAGAGCACAGCACCTTGTTGAACTCGAGATGAGGCCAGAGGCCTGGAGATCCAAGACGCGGCACCCGCTTGTATCCAGACCCGGCACCCGCTTGTTCTGTGGGCTGAAGTTGCTATGGCAGGTTTCCAAGCTGTTAACTGGTGCTTCCCTGTGTTTTCTCTTCCTTCAATGGGCTCAGTCAGCTTCCTCACAGGATGGTCTCAGAGAAGCAGCCCAAGAGAGTGATGGTGGACCCTGCAAGGCGTTCTGAAACTTAGGCTCCCAAACCCATACATATTTACTTCTAACGCTTTCTAGAAAGTTCCTGGGCCAATCCAAACTGAAGGTGGGGAAACAGACTCCATCTTTTGATGTGAGGAAAGACAAGGTTGGTAGTGTCTAGGCCAAGGGAGGTTACTAGGCCCACCATCTAGGATCATGTGGGATATAACTTACTTTTTCAGTTACCTTTGCAAATTACATCTTTCATCTCTGACAGTCTAGAAATATACAGACCCCACAAAACAGCAAAAAAGACTCCACTACCTCTGTTACCAAATACATTTTGTATGTTTTCTCTGCTTTCACATTGCTCAGGAAGGGCTCTCAATTATGTTGTTGCTGTGGTGGTGTCAGGGGTGATGTTAGAAGAGAAAATACGAGCATATGAAAATACGAGAAACTATGCAGATCCTGTGGCTACATATAGGCACGCATGCCATTTATATTCAAGTGTATGTTTTAAATTGACATTTGACTGATTTGTTTTTCAGAAAAGATGTCATATAACACCAAAGAATGTGGAATATCAAAAGAGAAAGCCCAAATTCAAAATAGATGCAAGATAATTAAAAAAAAAACAGAAGGGTAGAGCAGTAAAAGTGAAGTCAGAAGTGGTTTCAACAAGCCTAGCTTATGTTCCTAACCACTTGTGATAGGCAATATATAAACTTGACTTGGCGCTTCCTAGGAGACTTCACAAAGAACAAAATACTTAACTGTAGCTAGAGATGGAGAAGTAATGGTTTCATCTCTTGGTCACAGACTGCATTAGTGTCAAGTCTGCATTAGTGCTCTTGGATTTTATAATCTAATCATACAAATTTCCCCTTTTTTCTTTTTGGAGCTCAAATGTGATTCCCCACAGTCTATTTCATTTTTGTTTTACAATGTGATTTTTTGTGGAAAAGTAAAGACAAAATGTAGACCCACAAAGCCCCTGTTCTGTCCATGATGCTGAACTAGTCAAGAGTCAGGTGGACTGAGATTTCTAAGAGCCTCTGGACTGTGACTGACAGTCTAGTCAATTATCACTCAAAAGTTTTGTTTTTATCCCAACCAATGATTTTAAACGAGGCTGCCCCTAACACGTGCTTTTTTCATATCAAACTATTGGAATCCTGCAACAGAGGACTTAAGGATCCCTGCCTGGCTCAGCAAGAAAGACTTGGGTTTCCCTCTTCACTTCTGTCTTTCTACTTTACCTCTTAAAATGACCCCATGTTTGCATTTCCCTGGTCTTTTTGTTTAGACTCTGTTATCTCAGATGCTCTAAGGATTTTTTTTTAATCTTTTGAATTTTATATCAAATATCCATTTGATCTCTCTCTCTTCCCAGTAACCTCCATGCAGCCAAATCCAAGTTTCAAAGAGTGACTCCTCATGCTAGAATCAGTCATCTGGCCCCCACCAGGCAACTAACACCTGCCACTCAAATGAGGGGGAGTCACACACAAAGAAATCTTCACTTTAAGAAGAGAGTTGGATGACCGGGCAAAGGACTTGAGGCTATCTTGTACATCATGGCCTGAGGAACTGTCTAGAAAGTGACCTCTTCCAAAGCACTTTTAAAATTTTGTCAAAAAGAAAAAGTGTGAGGGCATCCAGTTGAATGAGAACACCCTGCCTCTCTGTTCCCCATGGTCATCTTTGGGAATATAGAAAATATGCTAGTTTTAACAAAAAATCCAGTATTGATCTTGTTCTGGAAGAAGGAAGGCCATTTCGCATCAGATGAAGAATTTCTTTCCTTCAGGAATAAGACAAAGTCAAGAATATCCAAGTTCCTCTCCCTCCAAATGGTGGTTTACCTTGTCAAATCTTGGCTATTTCATTAAATGGAACAATCAAAGAGGCAGAAACAAAGAGGCAGAAACAGATTTCAAAAAGCTTTCACTTATCCCACAAGATTGAAATGTGTACCCAGCTATGGTAGACAAATTCAAAGCAAGTTATTTTCTGTTACACAATGATCTGTGATTGTTTTAAAATAATTTGTTTCTCTCTCTCTCTCTCTCTCTCTCTCTCTCTCTCTCTCTCTCTCTCACACACACACACACATGCGCACGCACACCACTGCCACCACCCACTACTGCCACCAACCACCACCTATTCATTATCCCTGTCACGTGAGCTCAAGTCCCTGCCTGGACAACTGCAGTCCAGTAGCTCTGTGCCCCATGGAGTTCTGTCGATGTGGACTTCTGACCAATTCTTCTGAATAATTTCCGTGGTCTCAGAAACTTCTGGCTATATGTCCCAATTCTAATTCCTACATCCCCAGAGAGTACATCAGAACCAAGTATTTGATAATCCTTCAAATATTTGTAAGCAGTCTTTCAAGAGTCTTGAAAGAATCTTATCTTGAAAGATTTATCCAAGGTTGTGTCTTATCAAAAATCTTACTCTGTAGGAGAAAAACAACACTGAATAACACTGTGGACTTCTTGTTGCTATTGTAAATGGTCTCTCTCTCGCCCCCCAACCTCTCTCTCTCTTACAACAAATGAGAAGACCATGATTTTTTTTCAGCTGTTTTTGAACTCCTTATTCCTTATACCCTATGGCTAGTCAGCCATTAAGTCCTGTTCATGCTACCACCTGCAGGTCTTATAAATATTGCAGTGCCAGGATCACATGACACAAGGTTAAGAGCCCAGACTCTGGATCTAGATCCCCTGGGTTTGAATCTACCACTTGCAGGCTGGGTCACTTTGGCATCGTCATCTGTGAAGTGGAGAGACTAACAGTACCTAGTCCATGAGATTGTTGTTAAGTATGTGCCATGCTCAAGCACCTGGTAAATACCATTGGTATTGTTCTTATTAAATCTGCTAGGTTATGGGCCTCCCTGGTGGCGCAAGGGGTTAAGACGCAACCTATGAAGCTACCTGTAGCCACTGTAGCTCGAGTTCGATCCCCGGCCAGGAGATTCCCACATGGCACAGCAGACCTCTCCTGACTAGCCTGCTGCTCCCCTCAGCAGTGCATTTCAGTCAGGCTGCCTGTTCTGTTCCCCACTCTGTCTCTGGTGAATCCTCTCACCCCCCACACCTCTGGCCTGTATGCATAAATAAATACAAATTAAAAAAAATAAATCTGCTAGGTTATTTCCTTCCTCACTCTTGCAGTCCTCATTCAAGTCAACCTGGACACCTCCACCTGGACAGCCCAAGTAACTTCATTTTCTTCCCGACTCTGCCTCTATCCTCACTTCCATCAGTTAATTCTCACATTGTAGAACCAGAACAAAATAAACAAACAAAAACTTGGTGAAATAGCACATATGTTTGAGGATGTGGACATGACAAGAGCCTTGGAGGGGGCAAGTAGGGGAAGCCATGGGAACCAAGAAAATCCACAAAGGGCTTTGGTTTTATCCTGCTATATCCTGGGGCTTTGCCTAAGTTCATGTGGAGGGTTGGAGCACCCAGCTGACAGCTGGCTATCCAATAATCCAGCCCTCAATTATTTAGCCCCCTGGATGTGAGTAGGAGAGCTTCCCATTCTCAGAGGACTTCTGGTCATATCTAACACAGGTGCATTAGTACCATAACCTGGAAAAATTTGTAATATCCCATTTGGTCCCTGGGTAATGCTAAAGGATTCTGCTGGCCAGTTTAGCAGCTAGGATTTGCTAAGTAACAATTCACCCCAAAACTGAGTGGCTTAAAACACAACCACTTATTATTCTATCTCATATGAGTGTGGGTTCACTAAGGATTAGCTGATGTCTGTTGGCTTCAACAGATCTCTGTTGGGTTTTCTAATAGTTCTGCAGGTCAACTTAACCCCCAATCAATGTCGGATGTGGGTGGGTCCCCCATCTGGTGAAGCCCTACCTCAGGTACACCCCCCTTGGGTACAGGGACCATCCTAAGCATTTCCTTCTCAATAGTGATACCAAAGGTGCAAGAGGAGACATGTAAAGCTAAGGCTTAGGACTGACACATCATCAGTTGTGCTTCATTCAGTTGTGCAAATCAAGTCACACGAACACGATCAAATCAGGAATAGGAAATAATGTTCCACCTATTGAAGTCAGAGACTTTTTGGCACTGGGAAACTTGCTGCTGTGGGGTCCCTGAGCAGGAGTTTTCCAAGGTCCCACATTGGCAAATGCTCTATCTCCATTGGAGAGCAGGCATCTCAAACTCAACTATAACCGAAGTCAGGCAGCTGGTATGAGTAGAGAGGATATACCTTATATAGAATGAGGATGATGACTGTTGTGAATGTCCACCCAGCGAGCAGGGCTGATGTTAGTTCTTTAATTGCTGACAGTGATGCATCTAAGCCTTGCAACAAACTTTTGAAGTAGTTATTATTATTATTCCCATTTTACCGATGAGAAAATTGGAACACAGAGATTGGTGACTCGCCACAGAGTTGGGATTCCAAACCTAGAAATCTGGCTCCCAATTTCATGTTCTCAAACATCACACTCTACAACCAAATCTTTCTATTTTGGGGGAGGTAAAGGCAGATATGACATTTGCCTTGAGTCATTCAAGTATGGCATCTTGACAAGTCGTTTAAATAAGTAAAAATATCATAGTGCAGGTAAAGGAAAACACTTTTGTTGGCTGTATTTGACTGTGGGTCTCTAGTTTCAGAACTAGATTCACTGGAAGCACAAGTGATCTGAGGGTGACAGGTCAGACTTGCAGATGGACTGGTGATGAAAGGATTTTTTTAGATTTTCAAGGAAGGCAGAGAAAAATGGACTGGCGATGAAATGATAGTTTCCAGATTTGCAAGGAAGGCAGAGAAAAATCCTCCCCCTTCTTTAATTAACAGACCTGACCTACCCAGACCTACCTGTATCCTTACTGATGCAGGGACAGGAGAGGTGGCTGATCCTGCCAGCCTTTGTGATTTGGAGCAATTCGAGGAAAAACTCTAGCAGGAGAATCAAAGTGTTTCCCCTCAACTGCACATTGATATTTTTACTTATTTAATGACTTTTCAGGATACCAAACTTGAATAATTCAGGTTGATTCAGCCTGAATTCAAGGAAGGTCCCCAGACACTCCAGAGCCCCTACTCTTCCAGAAAAGAAGTGAAGACAAAGTCTCAAAAGCCAGTCTCAAGATCCCAGCAGTATCTTTGTGAAATTCTGGTAGATTCTTCTGCCCTGGCATTGATTACCCAGGGTATCAGGTAGGCGCTGCCTGACAGTGGCCAGTCTGTAGAGGGCATGGGAAATGTGAATTGGAGCAAAGACTGACCTGGGTTTGCATGTCAGGCTTGGAGCCAGAAGTGAGTCTGTTCACCTTCCTTGGTTCACCTTCCTAACAGTGAGACACGTCACAGGTGCCAAGCAGGTGTGGTTGAACATTGTCGTGGGGAATTTGGGAAGAGAGGTCTCAGGAGGGAGAATTCTAGGAAGGCAGGAGAACATGAAAGCCATTGATAAAAAAATGTGTCACACAGCCACCAAGAGAGGACCATCACCTGGGATGCCAAAGAGAAAGTTTGTAAACCTGGAGGAGGGAACATTGACTCAGAGAGGACTTGATTTTCCTTCTAGAGTTTTTCCTTGAATTGCTCCAAATCACAAAGCAAGCGCTGGCAGGATCAGCCACCTCTCCTGTGCTTGTAACAGCACAAGATACAGGTCGGTCTGGGTAGGTCAGGTCTGTTAGTTAAAGAAGGGGGAGGAATTTTCTCTGCCTTCCTTGCAAATCTGGAAATTATCATTCCATCGCCAGTCCATCTGCAAGTCTGACTTGTCACTCTCTGCTGTAAAACCCAGATCACTTGTGCTTCCAGTAGAAACCACCAACTGTCCTATTTTATTTAATGCAGCATTTTCTTCCATTATCAACCCCACCTCTCCCTCTGTCATTTTGAAAGAAAAGACTTCTGCTTTTTTTCCCTCTGCAATATCCCCCACCCTCCATCTTTTTGGCAGGAACAGACGCTGGGATTTCTGAAGGTGGGAAAATAAGTGGTTACATCCTCAAGTTATATTTTTTAGCACTTTATGTAACAAATCCTGGCAATATTTACCCATTTGTATTATCTAGAGGGTTGTTATTTGCTGTGCCTGCTGTTTTCTGAACAGCACACAGAAAGGAAGAGAAAAGCGGATTCCTGCCTCCCTGTGCCCAGAAACGCTGGGAATGTGGTTTGGTGACATTTCCCCAGAGCAGGCGCACTCCTTTGGTGGGACTGACAATGGCCCTCATGGCAACAGGAGCACAGTGGGACTCAGGCGACACCCGTCATATGATTACAATAGTATTTCCTTATTATAAATGCAGTGTGTGTTCATTGTAAACCTACCTTACAAGGGAGTCATCACCTGGACTTTCCATCAGACACAAGTGTGGCAACGTCACATACAGCCCCATGGCTACATTCAGAATTATACTCCAAGTCTTCACATCCAGACTTATTTTTCTCTCTAATGGCATCCCCACAGTATTAAAGACTTGAAATGCCTGCATCATGTTCCAACACACAAATATTCAATAACATTTTCATCCATTCCCTTCTGGTTAGATATTTCATTGATTGCCAACTTTTCACATCTAATGCTTTTCACATAAATGCTACTTGGATAGATGTTCTCGCTCACCTTCCTTTGTATTTCATGATTACCTTAGGTTGTTTCTGAGAGTCAATTGTGGAAGCAAAGGAATGGATATTTTGGAGGCGCTTGATACATTTGTGGGAAATTGTTACAGTTGTGAACTGTGGCATCTTCTGAGACCTTCAATCTGCAATGTCCACCTGCCAGGGTTTCCCTTTGTCCAAGGGGAAAATAACAGGCAGGTAAAGGGCTGAAGCTGCCTGGGGTGGAGGTGAGATTTGAAATAGAAGCAAGTGACTTCTATTTCAGTCCTCAGTGACTACTATGGACTGAGGGTGGCCCCCAAATTCATATGTTGAAACCCTGCCTTGCAAGGTGATGGTGTTGGGAGGTGGGACGTGAGGGGATTTCATGAAGTCACGGTGTCCTTCTCAGAGTCACAAGGGAGACTGTGTTCTCCCCACTCTGCCAAGTGAGGGTACAGGAAGAAGCTGGCAGAGCCATCTGCACCCCGGAAGGGGATCTCAACAGGACCAGCCCTTGCAGACACCCTAACCTCAGCATTCAACCTCTAGAACTGTGAAGAATAGATCTCTGTTATTTAGAAGCCACCAGTCTATGGCATTTTGTTATAGCCACAGACTGAGACAGTGACAGATGCCTGAGTGGGGTGAGAAAGAGCCCACGGGAGTCTGAGGGAAGGGACTTCCTGCAGGGATACAGCAGGGCCCAAGTCCCCCAGGCAGGCAAAGCCTGGCCTTGGCAGAGAAGAGTGAGAGGAAAGCCTGTGTCAGCTTCCAGCTTCTGGAACAGAGCAAGAAGGGGAACTCAACCTTGGTTATTCAGTCTTGCACTGGCACAAATCGCCACGCCTTTTGCAACACTTGACCTTCTGAGCAGCAAGAAAATAAGCTCGGGCAACTGAGTCATTGATACCTGCAGCCCAACTGACAACAGGAGAACATCATTATTCAGACACGGAGATGGTCCTTTCCTACTAGACACTCCCAGCAGACTGCCTGGCCGTGATCCTGTTCTTCAGATGGCTGAGAAGTTCACAAAGAAGGTAGACTTGGAGGGACCCCACTAAGCTGGAAGGACCTGAGATGAAGCTCCTATTAGAAAAAAGTCTCCCAAGAGATACAAGGAACATACCTCAACATCATAAAGGCCATCTATGACAAGCCAACAGCCAGTATCATTCTCAATGGTGAAAAGCTGAAAGCAATTCCATTAAGATCTGGAACAAGACAAGGATGTCCACTCTCACCATTGCTCTTCAATATAATACTGGAAGTCCTAGCCAGAGCAATAAGACAAGAGAAAGACATCCAAGGAATCCAAATAGGAAAAGAAGAAGTCAAACTATCACTATTTGCAGATGATATGATAATATACATAGAGAACCCCAAAAACTCCACAGAAAAACTAATTCAACTCATCAATCAGTTCAGTAAAGTGGCAGGATACAAAATCAACACACAAAAGTCAGTAGCCTTCCTATACACAAACAATAAATCTGGAGGAGAAGAAATCAAAAAAACCATCCCATTTATTATTAAAACAAAAAAAAATCAAATATTTGGGAATAAATCTAACAAAAGAGGTAAAGAACCTATACAAAGAAAACTATAAAACACTGTTAAAAGAAATAGAAGAAGACACAAAGAAATGGAAAGACATCCCCTGCTCATGGATTGGGAGAATAAACATTATTAAAATGGCCATCCTACCAAAAGCAATATACAGATTCAATGCTATTCCAATCAAAATTTCAATGTCATTCTTCAAAGAAATAGAACAATTATTGATGAAATTCATATGGAATCACAAAAAACCCCGAATAGCCAAAGCTCTCCTGAAAAAAAGAGAAGGGAATGGAGGCATCAGACTCCCAGACTTCAAACTCTACTACAAAGCCATAATCATCAAAACTGCATGGTATTGGAACAAGAACAGACATACAGACCAATGGAATCGAATAGAAAATCCAGAAATAAACCCACAGATTTATGGTCAACTAATCTTTGACAAAGGAGCAAAGACTATGCATTGGAGCAAAGCAAGTTTGTTCAATAAATGGTGCTGGGAAAACTGGGTCGCTACATGCAAAAGAATGAAGCTTGACCACTACCTCACACCATACACAAAAATCAACTCAAAATGGATTAAATAACTAGACATAAGACCTGAAACCATAAAATACATAGAAGGAAATATAGGCGAAACACTACGGGATTTGCACCTCAGACACCTTTATAGACACATCACCCAAAGCAGTGATAGTAAAGGCAAAGATAAACAGCTGGGACTACATCAAATTAAAGAGCTTCTGCACAGGAAAAGAGACAATAACAAAAACAAAGAGAAACCCCACCAACTGGGAGAACATTTTTGCACCCAACACTAATGATAAAGGACTGATCACAAAAATCTGCAAAGAGCTGATGAGACTCAACAACAGCAAAGAAAATAATCCCGTCAAAAAATGGGCAGAAGAGCTAAAAAGAAACTTCTCTGAAGAGGAAATGCAAATGGCCAACAGGCATATGAAAAAATGTTCAACATCACTTGCCATCAGGGAAATGCAAATCAAAACTACCATGAGATACCATCTCACACCAGTGAGAATGGCACATATTAAAAAAACTAGCAACAACAAATGTTGGCGAGGGTGTGGAGAAAAAGGAACTCTCCTGCACTGTTGGTGGGAGTGAAAACTGGTCCAACCACTATGGAGAGCTGTGTGGAGATTTCTGGACCTACTAAACATAGAGCTTCCATAGGATCCAGCAATTCCACTCCTAGGTATTTACCCAAAGGACACAGAAACATCAATTCCAAAGAGCACCTGCACCCCTATGTTTATAGCAGCACTGTTTACAATAGCTAAGCTTTGGAAACAGCCCAAATGCCCAAAAATAGATGACTGGATCAAGAAGATGTGGTCCATATACGCCATGGAATATTACTCAGCATTCAAAAAATATAAACACATGCAGTTTACAGCAACATGGATGGAGCTGGAAGGGATCATGCTCAGCGAAATAAGCCAGAAAGAAAAAGAAAAATACCGGATGGTCTCACTCATAGCAGGAATCTAGAAAACTTAAATAAGGGACCAGGAAAATGAATAACTATAAAAAAGTGAAAATCAAAATCAACAAAAAGCTATGAACTAGAGACACTTTTTGGGGGGGTGAGGGGCGGAAGGGGAGGGATTGGGGTCAGAATGGGGGGGTTGCAATTGTATGGGGAATATAAAAATAAAATTTATTATTAAAAAAAAGAAAAAAGTCTCCCATGAAACTCTCTTTTCTATTAACTACATTAACTCACTAATTTCCATATCTATGTTATTATCAAGAGTAGAAATAATGATAATTTACAAAATACTAGAAGATCATCTCCCGGGCATTGTGATAAAAGCTTCGTATGGATTATCCCATTTTAATCATGACAACACCCTGAAGAAGACAATAAGATTTTATCCTCATTTTAGGGTGGACGGATTCGGGGTTCAGCCTGCATCAGTACGTTCTCCAGGAACACGGAGCCGGTAAGTGGCGGAGCTGGGATTTGAACCCACGCCTGCGTGATGAACTCTGCCTGGGTTACCTCACAGAGGGAGCTCTGTCAGAGCCATCCTTTATCTGGTGAAACGCTGAACCGAAGCCCTTCTGAAGAGTTTATTCCATTAACTAGGCCCCGGGGAAGAGGAAACTGGGCTCTGAAGCCGAGGCCACCATGCTGAGATCTGGCCTGATTGTGGCTTTGTTTGTCACAAGGGCACGTGCGGCCACCCTTCTGCCGCCACCACGACCCTGTGGCAGGGTGGGAAGTTCCCTGCACCTGCACCGGGGCCTGGAGGCCTGTCCGGAGGTCCAGTTGGAGGAAATGATGGATGAGTCCCCGGGTCTCCCCTTGGAGCTGCCCTGGGTGCTGGCAGGAGGAGCCCGGGCCCCTGCGCACCTCCTGAACCCCAGCAGCGCCTCCCGGCTGAGTCCAGCCGCTCCCTGCCGAGGACTCGCACAGCCTCCCTGACCGCCCTGAGCGCTGCACTGCGGCGACCAGCTTAGAGCCTCGTGGCCACACGCCCAGCGCCCGGCAGCCTGTCCCTGGCGCCCATAGCCCTGCTCGGAGCACCTGCCCTTTAGAGCACTGGGTTTAGACGCGCACCCTGGTCCCCGCTCCGCGACGTGGGTCGCCTTTTATCGCCCTTTCAGGAAGGAGACCTGGGCCCAGAGAGGCCATGTCATTGCTCAGGGTCCTACAGCGGGCCAGGGGGGCAGGCTCGGCCAAACACAGACGGGAGGGCCGCGGAGTCGGCCTGGAACCCGAGGGGAAGGTCCGGTGGGAACCCAGCGCTGCGCCTCGGCCCGCTGGGTGCTCAGGCACATCCTCCCCCTGCTCGGTGCCTCAGTTTCCTCTTCTGTGACATGCAGGTGCTGCCCCGCACCCCTCTTAACCCCACCCCTGAGTCCCCCACCTCCGACTTTGCAGGGAATGCGCGCGCTGACGCTCAGGAGCGCGGCTCCCCAGAGGACCTCAGGCGCCCCGGCTCGCGTCCTGCCTCCGCGCGCAGCCCCGACGCCCCCGTCCCCGCGGCCAGGCAGTTCCCTCCCCGGGAGGTGACGCTTCACCTGGTCCCAGCAGAGGAACGCGTTTGAGGCGCTGGAGGGAGGGGCAGCGCCCCAGGAGCGGGCTCCCGCGCACCCTCCCCTGCGCGCCAGCCGCGCCGCCTCGAGGCCCCTCCGCCCCCCGGTTCCGCGGCTGGGTGGGCCCCGCGAGCACCTGCTGTCAGGAGAAGCTGCGCCCTCGGGGCCGCCCTGCAGACGCAGCGGCTCCCCCGCCTCCCGAGCGCCCTCGCCCCGGCCCAGCAGCACCAGCCCGGGGGCCGTGGCAGCCTCCCCCGACCCGCCCAGCCCTCGGGTCTGCCCCGTCCGCGCAGCTCGGGTCGGCTCACCCGAGGCCTCCTTTATTCATTGCGAGGGGGACCCCCTTAGGACGGAACTGGGCGCAGGTCTGGGGCCCAGCAGCCCTGAAAGAATTTAATTTGAAGAACTAGTCAATGCAATTGAATCCTGGAAATCATTCTGATGCGCTCCCCGGGGAGTCTGTTTGAAATCAATGGATGTGCCTGGGTCCTGCCGCCCTTGCGGGCGCTCGCCTACTGCGGGGAATGGAGGGGGGGGGGGTGGAGAGTGGGGGAGAAGCCTTCTAAAGGGCCGGGTTTCATTTAGGAGAAATGCTGGTTCTGCCAAGTGGGCCAAGTGAGGTGCAGATCGTCCACCTCTCCCCACCCTCCCCTAGCTGGTGGTCACAGGTGACCTCAGTTATGCAAAGACTCAGTTACCTGCAGAGACCTAACTCATCCCACCTGGGGAAGCGCAGCGGAGGTTGTGCCCCAGAAGCTCAGGTTTCCGAAATCAGCCAAGACTTGGACTCCCCCCAATTCTGCCAAATGTTTTCTCTTTGAACCAAACTTTACTTGTTGTGAAACAAGAATAATTTTGTCTACCTGGCAGAGGTATGAAGGCTAAAGTAGGTAGGTAGTGGGGCATGACTGATGCAAGGTGGGGCCTGAGTGGGGGCTGGCAATGTTGCTGTTGCAGAGGTTGGGGGCCTGAGGCAAGTAGTATAGGCTGGTTTTCAGGGACCCGGGGCAGCCAAGGAAGGCTCTGGAGAGTGTGGTGCCACCACGATCTAAACAGGCCATTTTTTCCTCTCATCACACATTTGTACCTAGATTTTGTTTCTTGGTCCAGTTGAGTCATAACTTAATGGCAAACAGGAAAGCCAGCAATGTCTATGTCGTCTCCCATCTGTGCCCCGGGAACTGAGGTGCCAGGCACAGTAGCCTGTATTTTTAGAAAGCACAAAGCCAGTGGCTGTGTGCATGTGTCTAAGTTAGAAAGCTGGGCAGCCCCAAAGCCTGTCCTGGAATAAATAATTCTCACAGAAACTAAACCCAGCAGAGATCAGCCTCTCTGGCTCTGAAAGGTGAAATAGAGGCAATGATAGCAACAGCCAGACACCTCACCAGGAATGAATGGAACCCCTTGAAGTTCTCTTCAAGCAGACTGTCAGCTGCTACCTGACCAAACTCCCTGCTTCTGACTTCATCCATGACCTCTCATGTTGAGCTCAGGTATGCCTGCTTCTCTGTCTCTGAGGAGTACCTTTCTTCCCTTTAGTCTCACTTTCTCCAGGAAGCCTTCCCACTTGGGGCTCTGACACCCCCCGAAAAAAATGGCAATGGCTTTTCTGAGAGACCTGATTTAAGTTCTTCTTGCCTCCTTGCTAATTGACCTGTAATAAACTTTTTTCCTTTCTCAAAACCTGGTGTCATAATTGGCTCATGCACAATGGGCAATGAGCTCATTGCAGTCCCTTGTTAGAGATTCCAGAGAAATGAAACCGTCTCTACCATCCAGAGCTCAGGAACTAGTAGGATGAAAATATAATGATCTCAAATGGGAAGCTAGAGCTATGTGCAAGAGAGAGCTGGTACAGGGGATTCAGCATTCATCAAAGTTCTAGGGCCTTGACATATGAGTAGGAGTTCACTAAGATGATTCCACAAACCAGTAATATTTGAACAAATGATTAGCAGCTAGAGTGGTAAAAAGAGAGAAGCAAGATCATGTAGGATATAGGAAGTGGGATATCATCATTTGGTCATCGATCTGTAGGGAGTGAAGAAAGAAGAATCAGGGGTGACCTGGATTTTTGTTGTTGTTGTTGTTTGGTTGAACAAAAAGATGGCTGGGTCATCAACCAGACATGGAGATCACTGGAAAAGAACTACCAAGAGCAGTGAGCCTTTGGAACAGGTTTGGGGTATGTTCCACACTGTTATTCTTTGGCTTTCCCTGATGGCCATTTGATATCATGCACACACTCACACATTCTCTCTCTCTCTCTCTCTCTCTCTCTCTCTCTCTCTCTCTCTCTCTCTCTCTCTCTCTCTCTCTCTCTCTCTCTCTCTCTCTCTCTCTCGTAGTTATCTGTTGCTATGCAAAAAAATACCCTACAGCTTAATAATTGAAAACAACAAACATTTATTAAGCTTCTGTGAGTGACTTAGCCTCTCAAGGTTTCTCCCAAAATTTCAGTCAAAATATTAGTCAAGGCTTAAATGGGGCAGGAAGATCCACTTCTAAGATGGCCCATTGACATGGTCAGTGGGATGCCCCACACAGTCCTCACTTCTTCCAGAGCAAAGCAGCCCATGCATGAGCAAATGAGAAAGCCAGCGAACAAGGAAGCCTCACTTCCAATGAGGACTATCAAAGTGAATGTGGACTTGCCTTAAAGTTAATAGACATATACGAACATACATACAGGCAGTGTGTATACATATATATGTAGCTCTGCCAGTGTCTATGTTAGACTAGGTATAGATGTTTATGAATTAATTACACTGCTTACCAAAGTTTCCTATTTCACTTCATATAATAAACATGGTTCCATGGTATAAGAAACTGATATATCATAGACTTTGTGGTCGGGCAGACTTGGTTAAGAATTCCAGCTCCATCTGTGCAGATGTGATCAAATCATTTAACTACTCTGAAACTCAGTTCTACTGTCTATAAGACTAGTACCACTTATGCCAGAGGGGTAATAAGGATTAAATAATTTATATGCTTACAGGACTTGGTCCACCGCCGTCCTGTGTAACGATGTTTTATAGGCTCGTTTATTATAAATATCATGCATTTCTCAATGGGCTGAGCTTCCTCTGTGTTTCCTGCTGCTCTTTCCCTTACTCTTTGAGTCTTGGTGGAAGCAGTAAGGATTCAGGCATCTGGGACTGAACTATCACAGGACCCTCAGTGTGGAGAGGGTCTATACCTTCTGTTCTAGCGACAGTACAGGCAGCTGCCCGTTTTCTGCTTGCTGTATAGAGTTTAGAAAGCGTGTGTCCCCATGCCAGTCATTATGCTGACTGTAGGCATGATTAATTGGCTGTCTATTCCAAGAATTAGCACTTATTCCCATAGATACCTGATTAAAATGACTAATTAGGCAAAAGTTCTTCCCAAAGCCTGTTTGAATTATAGCTCTAATGTAATAAACCTCTAAGTCTTTATTCAATTTGTACATGATCTTTTCCTTCTGCTCTTCCTCTTTACAAGAATCGATAAGTTGTTTAGGCGCCTTTAATAGAGTGGAAATGAACCGAGAGTGGGTTTTGCCACTTTATGAAAATGACTTTTAAATGTTTTACCTTTATAAAAAGGCTGTTCCTTTTATCTAAGCCAATGAGTTGAGATTTTCAGGAAATCTTAGATGGGGTCTTTCCATGATTAGGTGAGGACAGCTAATGGCATTACTAGCATTTCAAGTTGGATTTCTAAATAAAACAAAGTCTCTTCACAAAGCCTCCTGCATTTATTCTGAGCCCACACAAAAGTGCCCAGGGGCAATTTGTTTCCTGTGACTGCCTTGTGCCATATCTAATACTCATGTTGCCTCTGCTCTTTCATGACATTCAAAGTGCATCTGGGATGCTAAGATCCTCTCAGAAAATAATTATTTTGAAGCAACACATGAATAATAGGACAGTGAAGAAAGGGAATAGAATGTTCTGGGACTTTTTAACATCCAAAGCAGCAGATTGTCTGAACCATTCTATTATATTCATCAAAGTATTCTTTGTTCCAAGCTCATTCTCCTGGGGAGAATCTTGTTCTGGTGCTTGTAAGTGAGGATGTGGAGGAAAAGCTCCATAGAAATTTCCAGTGACATTGTCAGTGGAGCTTGAATAGCAGGACAAGAAACTGGCACCCATTGTAATGACCTATGATCCTTCTCCATACAGTAACCATGACACCGAGGGTCCTGGGTTGACATTATTCTTAGTAGGTCATTTAGGAAAGGAAATTGGTGCAGACAGTGTTGGCCACACGTCCTCAGGAGCATGGGTTTCTGGCAAACATCTGGATCAAAGCTATCTTAAGCATCCTAAAGATAATAACTGCTTCAAATTCCTTCCTGCTAATTCTGTACCACTGCCAGCAACACTTCCAGAATATCCATACTTTATAGGCAAGATGCGTGGGAGGAGATGGAGGAAACCTTAATGTAAGAGAGTGTACAGTCATGAATTTAGCATTTTTGCCTTCCACATATTCAATATACAGTGAACACATACTATTTGCGGGGAAGTCTTCTAGGGCTGAAACTTTTGTATGAGGAAGCCGATTCCACATGGTGATGACCACACTCCTGGGAATTTTTGGCCCAACCTCAAAACCCACAATTTTTGTGTTGTGGGTATTAAGGGGAGAGCAGGAGATATTAAAGCTTTTCTACCCATCCCATGTTTAGACAGTTGTAACTAAGTTCGAGAATTGCTACCAGGCTTTTAGAAAAGTTTTATTTTTCTACCATGAAATAGGAGGTAAAACAATGTATAAAGAATAATTTAGTGAACACCAGGTATTTATTTATCACATAGTGTAAGAAATCAAACACTATATATTCAATTGAAGTCTTTTGGGTGTTCCTCCTCAGATTCATCTGCCCTCTCAACCCACAGAATCTCTATCTTCATTTTTATGTTATCATTCCTCGAGGCATGTTTGTTTAATAGAGGTGTTCTAACTCAATAAGACAGGGATGAAAGAAAAAACGTGTTGTGAAGTGGTGTGTCCATATCAACCAGTCCATCTTGAAGAATGCTAGCAAAAATCGTGAGCCTTATTTGAACATTTGTTCTAAATTCTCTGCTGCATTATAATTAATGACATTGATTTTGCACTTCAATATTCACCTTTTCCACTGAAGGACTCTCTTCTGAGGGTGCTTTGGATCATAAATGGGGGAAGCCCAAGTGGAATCCAAGAATGAAAGTGCAGGAAAAGGCTCTCAGGGTCTAGGAGATACTTTCTCTCTCATCTCTGCTTCATCTTTTTCCTCCTCCATCTTCAGGTTTTCTCCAAAACAAAGGTATTTATCAGACCACCAGATTTAGAAAACAATTATAGACACATCATATATATTATGTATATAATTTAAAATTATAGGTAACATTTATATATTATGAAGAATGTTTGTATATTCAGATCTCAGTGGATCTATCAGATAAAAAAATGAGATCAGATTCCTATCAATATTTGAACATACAACAAAAAGTTCTTCAGAATTTCTATCAGAAATTTAAATCTCAGTCAGTGTCCTATATTTTATCTGGCAATACTAAATAGAGTCTGAATACATGTTTCAAATCCAGCCCCACGAAGCAAATGCCTTTCATTTCCTCTTGGAACCTGGGAGGGAGAGGATTCTGATCGTACAGCTGAGGTCAGGTGCCTTGGTCGTTTCTGATAATGTGTCCTGTTGATGAAGCGGCACCCCAGAAGACCCCCTGTGTAGACTAGAGAAGAGGGTAAGAAAGGTGACTGTGAGCTGGAGTACACAAAAGTCCACTCCAGAAAATATTTGCTGCAATTTCAAGTGAGTGCGGGTTTCTCTATGTGGTCCCCTCTCCTCTCATTTCTCAATGAAATGGTGACTGTGACAGTTAGATGCTGGGGTCCAAACCCACACTTCCCACTGTGATTCCTCCCTCTATCACTTACCAGCACTGTAACCTTGTGCAAGTGATTTGATGTCAGTTCCCTCATCTATGAAAATGAGATTATGATGATAATAGTATCTATTTGAGAGGACTGTTGTGAAAATGACATGACTGGATCATAAATAAATATGTAAATTAATAATGAAGTTCTTAGTACCCTGCTTGTAACAGAGTAAAACTATACAATTGCTTATTTTTCTTCTGCAACAGACACACACACACAGTGGCTTTTGGGAAGGATGTCTAGGAAGAGGGATAAAGAACCACATCAGCTGACTCACTCAGTCTCTGCAACCAGTGTGTGCCAATCTTTGGTTTTATGTTTTAAGGTGTTAGCCCAGAAGTCTACTAATGTTTCCCTGAAGGGCCAGATTATAAATAGGCTGATGGGAGATACACTTTTTGTTATGACTCACTTCTGTAGCAGTCATTAGAATTTATGAACAGTTGGGCATGGTTGTGTCCCAATAAAACTTTATTTACAAACACAGGAAATGGGCTGGCTTTGACTGGCAGACCATAGTTTGATGACCTCTGCTCTTGATCTTCCATCTTGACAACCCTCACTTAATTTTTTCTAAAGGAGCTAGCACAAATTATTCCTCCTGTCCCCACTCTCAGTCAGGGATTTTGTGGACATTCAATGGTGACTACCTAACATACTTGCTGGAAAGAAGTTTTGCAATATGTCAAAAGCCTCAAAACTATTTGGACTTGCCACATTTTATCTATTAATTTGACAAATGTTGATTAAAAATCCACACTATATGGGGCATCCTATTGGGTATCTCTCCTAAAGAAACCATCAGAGGGTCAGAGAGAGACACAAAAAAAGTCAAAGATTTTCATCACAGTGTCATGCAGAATAGCAAACTGGAAAAAAGAAAAAAAAAAACAAAAAAACTTAAAATCCAGTGTACACATCGACAGTCATGAACAGATTCCCATTCTTCATAGTAATGTAAATGTTTCTTAGTTTTCAAGTTCTAAAATCAATCTATAAGGAAAGCATTAATGCCTTAGTGATGGATTCCAGAGAGAATATAAATTTTAAAACTGACAAATTGAAAGAAAAATTATAGTTACAGAAAATGAGAAGGGTCAGGGGAGTGAGATTCGTATCTTGAAAGACGTTGACTTTAAAAATGTAATTAATAGAAAGAGAGGGGAGGTTTTGATATGCTATTTATAATGACAATGGCAAGCAAGAAAGGAACACAAAAATAAAGTCATAATTGTTGTGAGAAGAGGCAGGAGGAAGGATGCATCTAGTGATAGTGGTGGAAATGAATCCATTCCCATTCATGATAGCAGGAAATCTAGAGAAATCTAGAGGTCACACACTCTGTCACCACGTGCAGTTCAGGAAATCTTGAACTACAAATGGTTAGACATGGTTCTCAAGAAGATCTCAATAGAGTGTGTGCTGTAGACAGGGTTGGGGGAAAGACTGGAGTAGGTGACCGCTGCATTTCATTATTGAAAAGGAAAAAAAAATATTTATGAAGAGTCTGTAATAACATAAAATATTTTTATAATTTAAGTGGGAAGGCTGGTAGCAAATTGTACACACAGTGTATTCACAAGTATATGAGAACTAAAAGCAAAACAAACAAAAATCTATGCCTAGGAAAAGGTCTAGAAGGAAAGATGCCAAATTATCTACAGTTCTCTGAGTGGAGGGAAACAGGATTGTTTTATTTTTGTCACCACTTTCTTCATTTCCGTGTTTTTCTTGATTTTCTATAGCAAACACGTACAGCTTTTATGATGCCAAAGTAAACTCTATATCACAAGACTTGAAGGGACGCCCTGGGCCACCATTTGTTATGTGTTCTTTGTGACGAGTGGCTAACAAAGAGGATCCTTAGGCTGGTGTCAGAAGCCATGGGATTTTTGCTCCAAGCTACATCTCTTGGGCTAATAGCCAGCCTCCTTTCTTCTGCTTTGAAGGGAGACCTGGAACTCAATGATCACTAAGCTCCCTTCCTGCTCTGCTGTCTCAGGATCAATTCTAAGGAAGCCCATCAAGTGTCAGGAATGACTCTGTCTTCTTTGATCACCGTGGTCCATGGCATTGCGCCAGCCTTGCTTGGTCCTCTTAACAATATCTACGCACCCTGCGTGTGACAGATTCTGTTGTTGGAGCCTTGGGTTTAATGGAGAGAGACTCATCTTGGAGTCAGGGAATCCAGTCCACTCAGTAGTTGGCATTGTCAGCCTCCCCACAGGTTCCTCACCCACGTCTCTTCCAAGTGCCTCTACATCTCTCAACTCCACATTGTCTCCCTCCATGTCCCTCAAGTCCCTGGTGCAAGTCCAAAGCTGAGAAGCCAGCGTGTCCTCATCCATATGTCTCTCTGCTCCACGTGTCTTGCCAAGTCTTCCTCCAAGTCTCCCTCTGTCCTCTTCTCAGCTCCACCCTTTATTGTGTGGGCAGAGAACATGGAACCTCCCCTTTTATGGAGATTACTCCCTGTAACAACCAGGGCGGGGATGTGCCCACATGGGCTTTCTTCACTGTGCTATTGTTTTTCCCTCTTGAGCCAACTGTTACACCTGCGTGAATACTGAGATCAGAGTCCAGACGAACTGCAGGGCTCAGTGCCTGGATGAAAGGGAGGTCGAAGTAAGTCTGATAAAAAGCATGGAGATCTGAACATTTAGAACAATGACAATACCAGACAGCTGCAAAATGCCCAATTTTATGGCCAGGTTGAAGGTGAGGGATGGCATTTGGAAGGGGCTTATCACTGGCCTGACAACCTGAGCCTGGAACAGCCACAGACTCACCTGTCATGTCCCAGGAGGCCATCAAAAATCTGGATGACTTGTTGGTGGCCCAGGCAGCAGAGGTGGAGGGGTCAAGGAAGTTTTGTATCATGAATTGTGGACCAAAGGAGAAACACAATTACCAAAGGTCCTTGAAATCACAGAGAAGCCATCCAGAGTGATTTATTGAGACCAGAGTCTCATCATTTCCTGTCAAGGACATTCTGTTTTTAGGTTTGTGCTGACCCCTCTCCCCAGGAAGGGAAGCCTATGTGTGACCTCTCCTTGATCTTTACTCAGTTTAGGTGTCCACATACACCTTCAGGTCAGGTTCAACTCATAGGGCTTCTTTGAGGTGACATCATTGAGTGCCAGGAGCGGGGCGTATGAACAGAGCCATAATTGCTAATATTTGGAGCCCATACAACAGCCCAGATGTAACATATCACTGAGTCTAAGATGACATCAATAAATTTCACTCTTATTTAATACACCATTAAGAAAAAAATCCCAATAATCTATGATATGCCGTCAACGGCAAGCCACATTCTAATTTTCAGAGATGATAAAATGTGAAATGTGCACCATAGACGTGATGAAATGCACCGTTAACTCATTTGGTCCTTCCATCAACTCTGCAAACCACTTATAATATATACCCCATTCAAGAGGAGGAAAGTGGTCCAAAGACATTAAATAACTTGTTCAAAGTTACACAGATTAAGAGGGAGCCAAGTCTTAAATCTAGGCAACGCGATGCCAGCCTGTGCGCTCTGACAACCTGCAAGTCATCTGTCCAGATGCCTTTCTCTCTCCCTTCCCCACTCCCCAGCTGATCCACAGGCCTGAATTCACACTTTCAAGCCTTTTCTGCTCCACAGAAAGTCTAGCAGAGCTCCAGAGGTCCAGTAATCCCCCTCCTGGATCTTTCCTGTACTGGAATTCTCTGGTTGCAAAGAAGAGAAACTAGCAATGACCCCTGAAAGCAGGCCAGGCAGTGGGGGGGGGAGGGTATTGATAAGTGAAGGGGCACTGGTAGAAAGAGCAGGAAAGAGACTGAGCGAATGCTAGGAGGCCAGAGGATCTTCACACCTCTGATGAGGGAACTGTATCAGCCACTTCTGTTTATTTCTCCTAAATTTGCATCACTGTGTTCAAGAGGCAACATTCCAGGACAGAGTCTGATTGGCCAGGTGAGTAACTTCAGGGGGTGCTGATTGGGAGTTCCCCAATACTACCCATGGTGTAGGTTTCCTCCCAACAGGAAACCTGGGTGAAGTGTGCAGACTCCTCCAGGGTCTAGCCGCTGTCTCCCCAGACTGGCTCACCTACCAGCTGGGTGACACCAGGCCATGACCGGATCCCTCTGCTTCTGTTCCTACATCTGCAAAGCGGAGACCTCTTAGGGTCATTGGCGGGTGAGGGGTGTGCCCTGCACCTGCTAATTGCTTAATACAGGACAGCTGTGCTTGTCCCTGCACACAGCAATCTTTGAAATCCAAGGCTGTTACAGAAACTTCCTGATACCTAGAGTTTCATGGGCCGTTCCCCCCCCCCCGGATGTACCTGGAGTCCCTAAAATTGGAAGTGCCTTACATTTCGTTTTCTAGAGCCTCCCCCTTAGAAACAAAATACCCTGGCCGCCCAGGGTGTTTTTCCTGCCTGAAACACCTAACATGCGCTGTTGGGAATAAATGGATCATTCTAAAGTCACCCCACAAATGCATTATTTTGTTTGATCCACTGCTCATGTGCTGGGTGCCCCGCTATGTGGTGGTGTCTGTGAGTTGTATGCAAGGAGAGAAGATCCAGCTCAGCCTGAATTTCAGACTTACCAGATCCGGGAAACTCATCCTCTGTGTCACTGCTATTCTGCCAATTCTCTGTTTGTGGGGCTGCCCACTGCATCGCAGGGGCTTCACGACATCCCTGGCTACGCCCAGTGCCAGGAGCCCTCTCCCTGAAGTAGTTACTAGAGGCCAAAATGCCTCCAGATATTTCCAAATGCCCCCTGGAAGACAATATTGCCCTCACTGAACCACTAGTCTAGATGAATATTAACTGCATGAGAGCCTGCTGTGTCGAATTTCCAGGGCTGAGGAGAGTAGCTGGCATATCGTAGGTGTTTAATATTTGTAAATTTGTAATGTTTGGAATAGGTGTTTCATATTTGTAAAATGGCCAAATAGACCCAGATCACAGCAATCTTCTAAAAATAAAACAAACACAACGTCCTTGGGAGACCTTCAAAGCCCTCCAAGATACGGCCTCAGTCTTATGCTCCCACTGGGACTCAGACTGTCCCTGCAGACTCATTTCACCACGTTTATTTTTGCCAAACAAACTCAACTGCTTGACGAGGAAGCTCTCCAGCCAGCTGCATCTCGCCTGCCCTGGGAGACCTGTCGGGAGGACTCTCAAACAAATATTCGAGTCGTCAAACTGACACTAAGAGGTAAAACCGACATGAATAAGAGATGATAAGGCTTTATCGCACAAGAATCCAGCGGACTTGCCTCCTTGCCTGACACAGATTTGAAGTGGCACAGCTGAGGCTGTGGCTGGAAAGAACCCAACTTCCAGGGAGCCTTCCTGCTTTTTGTTTCCACCTCCCTGGCTCCCCAGGGGGGATGGGAGTGTGATAACGTGATTGTGTGGAGGGGCCTGTTCTCTGGATCTGAATTTTAACCTCTCATCTCCCACCACTGGGTGCAGCTCTGAATCCACAGCAAGAGGCCTGGTCTCTCAGTAAGGTCCTCAGCCAATGCTCCTTCCTGTCCTTCTGAGGCCTCCAGGGCCCCAGGGAAGGGCTGTAGGGGCTGCAGTGGAGAGATGTGCACAGAACCCATGAAAGCAGGGCAAGGAACTGAGCACGTGTGGCTTTTCCAGTGGGGATGGCTCTTGTTTAAACTTTGGTTTCAGATTTATTTTGATATTTGAGTTTGAAGCAAGGCCAGGAAAGAGGAAAATCTGCAATTATAATTGCTTCATTTGCTCTGATGAAGTTTTAAAGTGAAATAGTAGGTAAGAATGGAGAGGGCACCATGATGGGCTTTGGGGACACGCGACCCAGGTTCCAGTTCAGATGCTGTGTCTGAACCTGACTGCCCTCGGTGGGATACTTGCCTTTCTGAGTCTTGGTCCCCCTTATCTGTAATGATGACACCATACCCTTTGGGTTTCCAAGAGTCTTAAGAGACATCACCATGCCAAGTTCACCACACACAGGGACGCTTTCTTCATTGTCTTTGTTGTTGTAATTCCTGATACACACAACCTCCGGGGGTGGGGGGAGACAGCAGGGTCATCTCTGGAGAATGAAGCCCGTGGTCTACCTATATCATGTGCAGGAAGGTCAGATATGAGGTCAGTGATTCCTTAGCCTTGGTTGGTGAAGGAAGGCAGCATAGGCAGGGTTGGGGCAGGGACCTTATTTGGCAAAGGCACTAAAGATTCCATTTGTAACTGGAGAAACCATAGATTCAGCCTCTGGTCACTCCTCTCTGGGCCTCCGTTTCTCCATTTGTACCAGAAGAATTTGAATTTCTCTAAACTATCTTAGTCTTTGATACTCCAGTCCAGCACCAGTCAGTGAAATCACCAAGACGGAGACTACCCGACCGCGCCATCCAAGATGGCAACCAGAGCCAGATGGAGGTACGGAGACCTCAACTGCAGCTATCATGACCAGAGATTGAATTTTTAACTTTATTTAATTTTAACAAATTTAAATTAAAGCATAAATAGCCCACGTAGCTGGTGACTACCATATGGCACAGTACAAATGCCAGGATCCTGGGAATCCACAGTGAGGATTCTAAATGGAACCACAACCCCCAGATTGTGACTATCTCTGTCCATCTGTAGGTGCCATCAAGGGAGACATGGTTAAGGACAGTTGTGCCAATGGCAGATTCTAACACCTGTGAGGTCAAGGACCATGTCTCCCTAGAGCCTAGCAGAGTGTGGAGCATAGCTGGTGGTCAATAACGTTACACTGAATGAGTGAACATTCTTTTCCCATGATTTTTTCTTTTGTCTTCCTACTACAGGGCTGAAAGTCCCCTAGGAGCAAGTCATTCTGGCAGTCTTTGCACTATGGTGTCTACAATTCATCTGTTAGATGGTACAGCCTTGGGACAGTACCACAATGACGTCATCATAAGCATCTTACCTACATTAATCCATCAGATTAGCAGAGGACTGAAAGGGATAGAACAAAAAAGAAGGGCATTTTTGAGAGTAGAGAAGGAACTGGGATGCTATAATTCAGGGGGCCTATGTATGGTGTAATGTATGTGTTCCTGAGATATTCAGGTGTAGCTGAGAATCTGTGGTGTGTTTGCCTATGAGATTCATGCCTTGTAAGAGAGCTGGGTCCCATATGTCAAAAACCATAACAGTCATGACAGTAATAAACTCCACCAATGAATAGTTAATGTGACCTTGAGCAAGTATTCAACCTTTTGGAATTCTCTAGCTGTGAAATAGGGATTATAATTGGAATTATATCTTAGGACTTGTGATAATTTTAATAAGATTTTTTTAAATACCAATACAACACCTGACAGATAACAGGTGCTCAAAAGATATGCATTAATTAGCATTCTAGAATTGTGATCATATATTGTGTATGTCTACATGTTGTTCAGATCTTAGTCATGATATTAAGTGTGCTGCAGTCTCCTTTCCTTTAAATCTAGCAATCTCGCCAGCTAGGCTCTGTAGGATTCCCATTTTATAGGTGGGACAAGCCTAAAGAGTGTTTTTATTGAGTTTAGCCAACTAAATCAGCAAATCGGCCAGTGTTGAAGAATAACAGGAATGATCATATAGTGGCCTAATATGAAAAAATAATTGGAAGTGCGCACAACTGACCTTCAGATCTGCAGCCTCCCCCCAACACCCAGAGGCCCCAGAGCCGGGCATCTGCATGCTGATCTTCCACACGCCCTCTCTTAGCAGCTAGTTCAGCAGCTGCCTGTGGCTCCTGGAGCAGATCCAGTGGAAAACAAACCTGTAGGTGGGTAAGTGGGGAATGTCTGTTTTCTTCTTTTTTGCATGCAAAACCTAGATTGTGTGACGAATGAAGATTAGCAGGGGTGCCAAGGAGCTTCATCTAGACCTATTTTAAGTGTCAAAGGCTGAGATGAAGCAATTCAGGTCAGGAAGGAGGAAATAGCATAGCTGCCTCTCCAGTGGAGCTCCCCTCTACCCACTCCCTCACCCCAACCCCATCCTAGGGCTGGGGGTGGATAAAGAGTTGTGACTCTAGGAGGGACAAAATTGGATGGAGTGGGGGAAACTTGAGACGTTACTGTAATTTAGAGTTATAAAATCTTTGTAAGATTTTTCTCCTTTTAACTCAAATCAGGTCTGAAACAGTGTTCGACCCATGTGAGATACTACATGGGCAATGCAATCAAATGCTGCCAGCCAGTCTGTATCTTGAATCATGTTGTTCTGGGACCTCGGCTGTGACTGTGGGGCCTACATTTGTGGGGTAAGGGTCTCCTGGAAGATGACACATCTACAGGACCTAGCATCTTCCAGTTGCATTTGCTTAAATGTGTGCATTCTGGAAGCAAATTGGTTAGGTTTATATCTCAGCTCTTAAACCTTAGTAAAGTCACTTAACTTTTACGTCGCTCTTCTCCTTTCTAAATGGGGAGAGTAACAACGAAAATATTGATGTGACAATTAAAGAAGATAATCCATGGAAAACATTTAGGACAGTGCTTAGCACAAAATAAGTAGCCAATAAATGATGGCACTCATCAACCTTGTGTAACTGAGCAGTGAGCTTACTGCCAATTTGCATTGACACCAACCCCTCCTGGTTAATACACAAAACTAACCATCACAATAAACTCACTCAAGTGCCAGCATTGGTAAAACAAACCTCACTTCAGCCAAAGTCTCAGGAAAGAATCTGACTGACTAGAGTTTGGTCATGCACCTGTCCTTGCTATCAATATATTGAGGCCAGTAAGAAAAGTGATCTGGTAGAAATACCAAGCACCTTATGGGTTCCATATTTGGTTAGCTATTGTTATTTTTTCATCTCTCTCCTCTCTGTGCCTTATTATCAGTAACTCAGTGAATCATCCTAGAACATCTTTGCTACCCAGTTATCCTGAAAACAACCTCCTCAACACCCACAAACCAAAATTGCTTCTTCCCCAGCAACAATATATACAATTTAGGTGTTAAACAGTGTGATAACAGTTATTTCAGTTCTTGCCATTGTGTTTACCAATTTTTGTAAGTCTTGCCTCCAGGAAACACCAGGTATTATCATCACTCTGTAAAAACTAATACTCTAGGTGACTCTTCCTAACACACCAAGCCATAGTTCTACCAATCCTTCTCCCTGTTCACTCTACTTGAGGTGCAGTGGATCCCTAACCATGGAGGATAGAACCTGGGGACCAGGCCTTCTGGAGGTAGAGACTTCTTGGGGCCAGGTGCTGAACCTGTACCTTTTGGTTGACAGATTAGTAAGCTCATAAAAATGCAAACAAAAAAGGCACTAGCTCTTACCTTCCTCTGGACACCAAGGCTGTACTTTGACATTTGTGTCATCCAAAAAATGTCTCATCTTGTTCAATGACAACAACATGTTCATCTATTAGCTTTGAACAACTAACTGAAAATATTCACGTTTGAAAGTTATGCATGGAGGAGAGCAACTGTGTTCTGCTCCCCTTAACTACACTTCTGTCCCCTCCCTGCTCTCCCCACTCTGGATAATGCCTGGAGTGAGTGCCCATCACCACCACTCCTTATAGCTCTTTCTCATCTGTGTAGAATCTTAGGCAGGTCGAAGCAGCTTTAAAAAAAAGGCAGATCAACTTCTAATTACCTCCTTTCTAGAAAGTGTCTGTTTTTCTCCTTGACAGTGTGATGACATGTGCATAGCTATAGTTCCCCTTACCCCAACTGTATTTAGTCTCCCCCACATTAGTGACTTTTTTTTTTTTCTAAGAGGCAACCTACTACACTGGGCTTGTGACCAAAATAAAATCAACATAGTAGATAGTATTGTTAACCCTGATTCTTCTCCCCCACCCCTCGGGCTATGCCTTCTGTCTTGTGACTTTAATTTTCTTCCACTAAAGGAAGGAAAATAATTTCACTCTTCTTGAATTCAGGTTCAAATATGTGACTTTCTATAGAGATTAGAATAAGGAAGGACTCATGTTGTGCCAGCTTGAAATATGCCTTCTGAGGCTTGATAGCTTCCCTTTGCTTTCATGCATCTCTACCATGCCTGAGAAAAATATTCCCTGGGTAGCCCACTGAATGTAAGGCACATGAGTCAGAGCAAAGCAACTCCAGCCAGTCCCTGACCTGCCCCCAGTCAACCCAGAGAACTGAAACTAAATGCATGCTGTTGGGATATTGGGGATGTTTGTTACACAGCAGAATCAAAAATTTGCATATGGCTCATGCACCCGGCTCTCCCACTTGAACCTGGTGTGAGCTTGGTGGGGTCTGTTTTCAACTTTCTTCAAGGGACTGAGCTAGAGGATATGTAAGATCTTTTCATCTCTGGAACTATTCAATATCTTCTACAGATCCTCAACAATCCCCTCAGTGACTCACCCAAATGTTCACCAGTGTCTTTGGGTTGAACATTTATTCCATCCTATTGGCAGTGATGTTTTGAGATTGAGACAGATCAGCTGGATCTTTCTCACCTCTGCAGCACAAGTGTCTACCTCAGTGTTGGTACATGTTAAATGGCCAGTTAATGTTTGTTTTAGAAGTGATTAAATGGCTGTGGTGATACCCAGAGGTACATTCAAATAGGCAGCAAGTTCATCTACTCTCCTCCTTTCTCAGAAGCAAATAAATATTTCCAGACTCACTAGACAACATGCCCTCCTGTGTGGTGGTGACTTGACCAATCAGCTATTTTTTTCACTTAACTAATTTACAACATACTTATTAAATCCATACAGTGTGTCAAAAAATCTTCAGTTTTTCATTTATCTATTTGTATATCTAGTTATGGGATTAATCAACCACCAAAAGGCAATAGCACCAATGATAAAAATAATAAGCACTATAAAAGGATATCTAGTCAAAATTAAGTCTCTCCTGCTCTTTATCTTAAATGAATGGGTCCTATTTCCACTCTATTTTGTGTCCTACCCTTTTCATTTAAATTTCCTTAAAAGTAGCACCATATTTGGTAGACATAGTTCTAGTTGATATTTTAATAGCTGAATTGGATCCCATTTCATGGATACATCATAATTTAAGCAATCCTAAATTGGGCATTTAGGCTATTTCAAATCTTTGAGCAAAAACTCTTGAAACTCTTGGCTTCAACGTGGGTCAGTTGGGATGGGTGCTTAGAGACATTCAAGCCCATGCTTCACTTGTCAAACCAGGAACCCTTATGTAGGACTGTATCTGCTAGATGTGCAGGTGTGGAAAGGGAGGGTCTGAAGGTCATCAAGTCTGTCCACTGAACCTGGCACCAATGACATGAGATGAGCGGTGGCTGCCATGAACTACATGGTCACTAGAGCTCTATTAGGAGTGGTTAATTACAGAGAGGCAGAACGAAATAAGTGTTACTGAGTAGGGAGTTGAATGAAAGACGGGGATTTGAGAGAGGACCAGGAAATATGGAGGGTGTCAGAGCCACAAAGTACCCCACAACTAGAGAGTGGGTAGGAAGGCAGAAGGGGAGGGCTTGGTGATATTGAGCACTGACCTCCAGGCAGGCAGGGGAACCCCAAAGGGTCAGTTTGAGGTTTCCTGCAGGTAAACAGGGAAAGGGAAAAGTTAATGGCTGCAAATAGAATTGTGAACATCTGGTGAAAAAAAATAGAAAACATCTTTCTAATATGATTTTTAAAAAATGTTTTAACTCTTCTCAAAAAAAGGAGAAAAGCTATTTCCCTCAAACTCTTCTTTTTCCTATGTTCTCACATCTTTAAATACACCAAACATGATAATTTTATGAGCAAACCACATTATACATAATACATTTTTTATGTTTCAAAGCTCACAAAGTGACTTAAGTTTCATAAAGAGTGTTAAAATTAAAAAAAGAGAAATGCATATATTTCAGTTTTCCCACATTGCTGCTTCATCTGCTCTCCACCATCACAGTAGATTTTTTTCCCCTTGGCTTCAACATTTTGGGAAATTTCATAACTTCCTTCCAGGGTGACCCCTTCCCTCCTGCAGACAACACCCGGAATCTGACATGAGCCCCACTATTTGTCGCAGTGACTTCCAAGAGTCACTAAATTTCTCTTATGCTAGGTTTCCTCTCAGGAAAATAGAAACAACAGCACCACCTGCCATGTTGTGGTGATAGCGGGGTTCAGGGCCCAAGGAGAATTCTTTCACCCCTCTGGGTTCTTCTCGGGCTGGTCTAGCAAACAAATTAGCATCAGACAGATTAGCAGGAGAAAAAGACCAAATTTAATTACATATGTGTGACTATTAACTCTGGAGTAAATGGCCAAAATGAGGGTCTCTATCTTGAACTTGTGTTGGGGTATTATTAGCATTAAGGTCTCACAGCCAAGGGGGAGATGATTCCCTATGACCAAATCTTGCCTTCATTTCTCTGATAAGGTTATTCCTGGAGAAGACCTAAAGTCTGGGTAGCCTTCACTCTCCAAAGCTATGGTAATGGTTTCTCCCAAGGCCTCTATGGACCTTGGCCCCACAAGACCAGGTGAATTGGTAAAAGCTCATTTGCACATTTTTGGGGAGGCCGGTCATACAATGGGGTATGTTAACCAGCTGCTAGCACATGGCACATGGCAGTTTGGCTTCATGTTCTCATTTCCCTTCTGATACCCTTTGGAAAATGCTTCCCATTATCCTGCTCCAGGTGTCTTTTTGTTGGGGTATCATTACTAAGGTTAAAAACTAAGCCCCCACTCCTTGCTCAGCAGGCAAGTTTGGAAGGCTTGAATAGATAAGGGGAATCAATATGGTTGTCATGGGAACTGGGCGACATTCCAGCCAGTGACTGACCGAGAACTCTCCATCGTGGCAGCAAAGGTGTATGTTTCGGAGGATCTCAGAGGCCCCAGAGCATCTAAGAAGGAATTATCCCACAGAGAGAAGAGGAACAGAGGAATGAAAAAAATGCAACATGGCGGGACCCCAGGAGGGTGCTGAGAAGTCCCACGTGGGAGGGTCATTACAGACACAATAAAATAACTGTGTAAGCTCTTGGCGCATCAAGTGTCTGTCCCAATGTTGCTCAGGCTTCTACCATCCACGCAGGGGGCAGAGGGGCCAAAGGGCCTTGAAGTTTGGGCTGCCAGCCACTCCCAGGAATGCCTGCAGGTGCCAAGCTGCCCCGGGGTTGTCAGCCGACTGCCAGTTGACTCCTCTTTTGAAGTCTGTTTTTGTCTTTTATAAATACCCAGCCCTTCATCCTGCTCCTTTCTCGGCAAGAAATCCTCTCTAGTGTCTGTTTGCAGAAGTCTGAATCCTGGACGCACTCCCCTTCAGTGGAGAAAGGGGACAGGGAGGGATATTTTCTGGTCCAGCTCTGGGGCCTTTGAGGATGGGGGTTACCGGCGTGCGTGTGTGATGGGAACAGCCCCCCGAACACCAGCCAGCCAACCTTCTTCAAGGGAAGGGAAATAAAGCCACAGCCGGGTGGGCAGGGCCAGGTTGGTCCTGGAGCTCTTCCAGCAGCCAACAAGGCTCATCTGGTTCTTGGGTAATCTGGAACGGAGGAAGCTGGTTTGGGTAAGGTGTGAAATGTGCCTGATGGAAGCACAGATACGTCCCGAGCTTGCTTGTCCACAGCCACGTGACTGAGATGCACAGACAGTCAGGAGGGAGCCATTTTCAAGTCTATTTTGGTGTCACGCATATTTCACGGATTTGGGGTCAATGGAAAGTCTCACACATTCTGGAGCCACATCTTTAGAAGGGACAAATTGTCTAGCGTTGAGGAGACGCTAACCCAGGTTTCCATTTGGCTACTTAAAGGTTTGGCAGAGAAAGAGGAGGGACATCAGCAGATGTTCTGAAGCAGTAGGAAGAGAAGGAAAATCATTATGTAAATACCTGGAGCAGAAACTATTTGCCTTGAGGCAAGCATCCTGTCCTGGGCAGCAAAATAAGGTGTGTTTGGGGGTGGCGAATTTGGGGTTCTCTCCAGTGCTTGTGCTAGCTGACGTAATTCCTCTTTCTGGTTCCTTGTTAAAACTCCATAACCTTGTTACAAGGGTCTTGCCTCATGGAAAAGGCCATCTCATCTAGCTCCAAGCTGTCCCTAAAGCCAAAGGAACTAAAAAGGTGGATATTTTCTTCAGGCCTTCCTTACCCACACTTACCTTACTCCATTTACTTCCCCAGTCATATTCATGGCCCCACTTTTCAGATGAGAAATCTGAGGTTTAATGACCTTTGCACTTGGAGGCCAGGTTTCAAAGTTTAATGTCAAGCTTCCAAGTCAAGAATAGAAATTTGATCCCTTTCTCTCTTTGTTGGAGATAGACAATTTTTGCAAGTCAAGATTCTGTGCTGGGTGTCTGCTTTCTGGAAGTTTCCCCACTACCATCCCTCCTGAGGGGAAGACTCTGCTTACTTCTTGATGGTGGGTGGCTCGATGATCTGAAGTTTGGAGGAAGATGCTTGCTCTGTTGATTGGAAATTCAGCCTTCCCTGGTCTGGCCTTCAGAATCTCCTCTTTAAGATGCGCTCCCAGGAGGCCCACCTGCTGGGTGAACACATTGAGGACCAGTGAACTGACCTGGGTATTGCTTTGCCATTATTAATTGAACTAAAAATGGTAGTGACTGTAAAGGGCTCCATAGGGAACCTGGCACATAGTAGGTGCTCAGCAGATGTTACCTGCCCCCCTCCTAGAGCAGGGTGTTCTACTCCAGTTTGGGGTCTAGGGACCTAAGTATTCTTCACATTGGCTGTGAAATCCACCTTTCATTCTGGTAGCTTTTCATGCTTCCTACTTTTGCATTTTATTTTATTTTTTCAGTCATTTAACTCACTATATCATTTGGGAAGTGCAGTGTCACATCCATACGTGTGATTGCTTCTGTCACCCACCTCCAAAGGTCCAGTGTCCTTGTCCTATTCCCTCCACCCCACCCAACTCCCTCCAGTGGCCAGAATAGTTTTCCAAATTCCTGTAAAATGAATTCCTGAATTCTGATTCCCATACAGAGAAACCAGAAGTCATGGCTCAAATTGTGTTTCCTGCCCCCAAAATATGTATTGAAGTCCTGACCCCCAGGATCTCAGCATGGGACCTTATTTGGAGGTGGGTCTTTACAGAGGGTGGGTCTTTACACCATGTTAAAATGAGGTGGTTAGGTGACTCCTAATCCCATATGATTTATAAGTGAGGTCCTTATCTAAAGGGGAGACTTGGACACAGAAACAGATGCACAGAGAAAAGGTGATGTGGAGACCCTGAAAACATGGCGCTGGCCCAGCAGGGCTATCTATCAATCCAGAAAAGAGGCCCCCAAATCTAGGAGAGAGGTGGGGAACACTTCTGTTTTCAGAGAACTGATTTTGAACTTCTGAGTTCTGGACCTGGGAGATAATGTCTGATGTTTCAAGTCACACAATTGAGCTACATTGTTACAGAAGCTCTAGGACAGTAACACAGCAGGTATGGGGAGGGTTCAGCTAAGGCTTTCTGGCTTGGGGCCGAGGCCCAATTCAGTCTCCATGGCCTCATTCTATGTGGCTGCCTCATAGCCTGGTCTTTTGAATCCAATCTCCTAATTTCATTATATTGGCAGGAATGGGCACAGCTCAGGTTTTCTATGACCCGAGCAGATGGGGTAAAGAAGGGAGAGAGTCCTGGAGCCCTCGGTGGCTTTTGCAGGCTTTTATTGGGATTTATCAGGTACACAGCAGGTAGGGGTGCTGGGGGGCTGGGAGGTTGGCAGACCTCCCAGGGCCCAGAGAGCCTTCACTCTATCTGGGCTCTCCTGCCTTCTCTCACATTCTCTCTGCTTCTCTGCTCTTCTTGTGGTTCTTCCATTTGTTCTGCTTCTGCTGGCACCCCCATGACGCCACCCTTAGAAGCCCAGTCTTAGCTCAGGCGTACCCACTTGCACATGCCCACACCCTACTCCAGGTGCCCGCCATCAGGTATGGATTCAGGGCCACAAGGATCTGTCATTAGTCCTAATGGTGGCAGGGCAGAAAAGCCTGATACTTTACTTACCCTATATTCATCAATTGCAGAAAGCCATACTGCTTGAGAAATACACACACATAAACACACACACACACACACACCCATCTTGAATGACAATTAAGTAGCAAGAAGAAAAGACATGTTTAGGTCTAGTGGTCTGACCTGTGGATCCAGATTCTTGCTCAGAAACAACATGTTGTGGAAAGGACTCAGATTTTGGAAATAGGCACAGCCATGGTGAAATTGAGTTCCTCTCCTCATTTGCAGTGAGAATGTGGACAAGTTCTCCAGCTGTAAAAGAGTCCTGACCTGATAAAATGGCCATAAAGTTGAAAGAGAAACCATAAACCTCACATCTAGTGTGATGCTAGGTGGACAGAAGTGGGCACCCTTAAAGGGTCATTTACACCTCAATTGCTGCTGGACCCTAAAGGATGAAACAGTCATAACTTGTTTCCCCAGAGTTTTCTTTCCTAGTTGCATGGCTCATTAATAACATTTGAAAAAGCTGGAGAGAGAACCCAATGGCCTAATTCCCTCAGCTACCCAGGAAGGCTGGTCCAGCAGGTCTGTTTTCTTATGTAATAATGAGCAGATCACACAGGTGCATTTCTGCATTTGAAGACAGAGCTGCTGGTCAGCAGGAGGGATGCCACTGAGGGGTCTGTTCAATACAGGGGAGGCTTGTGCATTCATGTTTCCCCATATTCTCACCTGCATCCTGACCAACAGCATGATGTGGCCACAATTGTAGGAAGATCTGGGGAGTAAATTAGTGTAATAATCAGTGTAGAGATGGAAAATGGGAGGTTACTCCCCATTCTGTGTCTAGGTGGACACTGCTCATCCATCATGGACCTCATTCCTACTGAATCCATTCACGAACTTGGGGCCTTTGCAGTTCATCCACCATGATAAAATCACAGCTTTTAGTTTGAAAGTTACTTGTTCTCTCTAGCTCAGGAAAGGCACCTTTGCTGTGGAAGGAAAAGGAAAAGCAGGGTAAGCAGGCTTAGGATTGGCTAATTTGGATCATTTTGGCAGGCCCCAGGGCGGAGGTGGTTCTAGGTTACCTGGTACCTGGCCTGGAGCAATTAAAGTGGCTGTATCCACCAGAGTGAGAGACCAGTCATGGAGACAGTGGGGATGCTGACTAAATTGGCTCCTCAAGAAGAACTGACCAGCTTTTAGTCAGGGCCTCAAAACTGGGTCAAGACATCATTTAAAAAGTTATATTAGCATCACTAAGCAAACGATTGAATCCCTGGGCCTCTATTAGCTATAGAGAAACCAATATACACTTTAGGATTGTGTGAGGATTAAATAAGAAAATAAACATAAAACAGTCAATAAAAGTGTATGATTATTTTAACAAAGGGTGTTAATAATACAGTCATTAATAAAGTCCAAAGAAGGACAGTGCTTTTCACAGTCAAAACCTGGCCAGTTCAAATCCCTCTTATAATTACAATGACCCACCCTCAGTTACCATGTGCTTTCCATGGTGCACTTCTGATGGGATCTGAGGCCTGTAGCTCATTCATTGACTGGCCAATGGCGCATGAGATCACCCAACACAGAGGAAGTAGCCAATGAGGTTGATGGCTATTAGCAGAGCCAATCAGACTGGTGTCTTCTGGGATGTGCTGCATAAAATATGGAAAGGACCACTTAGATGAAAGGGAGTGGGTGATGTGTGGAGAGTTGGGGCGCAGCGCCATCATTAGGAAGACAGCTTGTGACTGAGAGAAAGCCGGGCGGAAGAGGTTGTTTGTAGAACTACCTTGCACCATGATGGCTTTTCTGGTTATACCTCCCCCGTGCATGTTCTGGAAACACCCACCTTTTGCCTCCCTTTAAAGGCGATTGTAGTCCCTTAAAATCAGTAACCACATCATTTTTTCCTCTTAAGGAAAAGAGAACAGGGTGACTATATAAATGTTCATGTTTTGCCTCAGCAGCTGCAAACTGGGATGTCACCCCCACAAAAAACCAAGGTGTGTCATGTGACTGTCACTCCAGCCCAATCCTGGCTTTGAGCAGCCCCACGCCCTGTGAGACCCTGTCTCTTCATCTGTCAAAAACCTGGATGAGCTCTAAGGCTCTGACGTCCCCCAAGTCTCTGATGCTACGTGCCTTTAGGGTGGCTGAGGCTGTGACAGGACAGGTCTCAGAATCAAGTAGGAAGCCGTGGGTGGAAGCACCCTGTTTCTCTTGGCTCTAGCAGAAATGTCTTGGTGAGTGTGTCTCGGACCCCCTGATGTCTGAAGAAGAAATAGAGATGGGTTATCCACCAAAGGAATGGAGATAAATTTAGTCCTTGTTGGATTAATATCCCCAGGATTACTCACATCTCTTTCAAAGTGAAGCAAAGATCATGTGCCGCCTGACAACCACCCATCTGGCCCGAGAAGAGTCGCCATCTGGATGGTTCTCGCTAATTATAGTTAAATACTGAAGGGGGAGCGCTCAGTGTGGTGCCTCAGCAGATCAGAAGCCCCTTGGTTTCCCCTTTCTAGGAGTCTAGTGGGAAGGCTGTATGGTCACTCTGTTCCGTGTGGCCCAGGTGCCCTCAGGTGAGCCAACCACCCTTTCTGGATTCAAATTTCCCCAACTCAAAAGTGGAGGGAAGGTACTCATCCTTCCTTATGTTAAAAAGGCTTAATTATGCCAAAAAAGAGCCACTCAAGACCCCGATCAGGGAGAAGTGCAAGGAAACAATCATTTAATGCACCCTGATGGCTCCTATTATGAGCCAAGTCCTTGTTATACATGAGATTTATACATAAGACGAGCTATATGATTTTTTTTTTTTGTCTGTCCCAGGCAAAAAGTACCCAGTGAATCATTCTGATCCCAGAAAGGAAGCTCCCTTGTGGAAAGCACATGTCCATTTACAGCATTGCCTTCTCAAAATAGTGGGAGATGGCTTTCTTTCCATCCTAAGAGGATGACCAACTTGGATGAGGTTGCATTTCCTACAAATGTGTTCTTGGACAATCACCAAGAGCTGTCATGTTAACTGGATCAGATGTTGGGTGGGGATTCAATATGGGTGAGAGGGAGATGCACTATTCACTGTGTGGAGGAATGTTCGTCTGTGCTTTCATTCTGTTTGCATTGCTTTGTCAACCCCGGGAACTCATTTCTCTAAGCACAGTGGGCCCTCTGCTTTATCACACCAGCAAAACAGAGGCTCGAATTTCCATGCCCAAAACATTCAAGTAGGTGATACAGGTAACTAACATTGGACAGGTATAAGAAAACTCACGTGGTCTCTCAGTACTCATTGATGGACCCACTTAAATATCTAGCCACAAAGAAATACTCTTTCGAAACAAAACCAACAATGAAAGCATGGTGATAAATGACAACTGATGTCTGGTTCTAGAGTTTGGGAGACAATAGGGTGTGGGTGGGAAGGTAATAAACTGGAGAGTATGCGCCCTATTTCAAGGAATACTTGACCCAGACAGCCCATTTACCAACAAAGGCTCAATATTGCCAGGTCATCTGACATTTCTAGAGACACTCTCAACTGGATATTGATGTGAAATATTCTGATTTTTTTTCTTGACACAAATTTTTAGTAATACTTAAAGCTTTTCTATTTTAAAAAGTAGCCATGATTAGAAAGTGCACTGTAAAGACTTACTGTTCATTCATTTAAAAAAAAAAAAAAGTTGGCATGATCTTTGTTCTGGTGTAGCTGAAGTTATAGGCCTTCTTGTCCTCTTAGGGAAACAGCTTATCTGACAATGAGTTCAGCACAGAGGGAAGCAGAGTTAAGAGATGGTGCGTTATCTGATTCCTGGTGATATCATTTGAGCCCCTGGATCTAGGCACACCTAAAGCTTCTGATATCCCTGAACTTTTCAACTGCATAGCCTAACGATTTCTTTCATTTAAGTTAGTTGGAGTTGTGGCGTTTATTTACAATTAAAAAAAAAACAGTTGGGGGTCTCCTCTGGTGGTGAAGGCTGTTGAGCACAGTGCTGTGAAGCTGTCTGCAGTCTCTGCAGGGCCGGTTCAATCCCAGCTGGCCAGCGAGAGTCCCACATGGCGCAGCGGACCTCTCCTGCCTCGCCTGCTGCTCCCCTCAGCAGTGTATTTAGTTAGTCTGCCTGTTCTGTTCCCCACTCTGTCTGTGGTGAATCCTCTCACCCTCCCACGCATCTGGACTGTACCCCAGTTCTTGTATAAATAAATAAATAAATCTTTAAAAAAAATAGTTGGTAATGGAATTGTTCATTATGAAGATGCCAAGGATCTGGTGCTGTAGTTTGAAATGTCTGGAAAAGAAAGTGCATTAGGATCAGAGCCAGTTTCATAGTCAGAAAGAAACTACATCACAAAGACCCTGGAATGCATTCCTAAAAAGTTCATTTCATACCTATACACAATTGTGAGTCAGCACAAAAAGCAGTGGCCTTGACTTTCTTGGTATTGGGATTTGTACCTGAAGTTCAGTTTCCCTAGAGCAGGTCTTGACTTTTCTGCTAGTTGCAGCTACATCAGTGGAGGAACTTCCTCCTATGTGATGGGGTGGACTGAGCCTATTAGTTTTTATTTCTACCACAACTGAGTCACCTTGCACCCTCACCTGGTTTGTAATCCCCACAGGAGTAGACAGCAGGCAGCAGCTCTTCACTCTGTGTGTGATGCAATAAAGCAAAAGATATGATCATGGAAGAACAAATTGGGACAGTATTTTCCTAAGGTTTGGATTAGATTTATGTTAGATTTGGGAGACTGCACATTGAATAGATGGGAGAACTTTCCTCAAACTTCAGAAAGCACGTGTCTAATTCATGACCCCCTGGTGCATGGTAGGGTAGCGAGGGACTCTAACCAGAAACAGGCAGAGTTACAGTACAGCAGAGCTACGTGGCATTACCTGTCATCTTACTGAAACTTCGCTTTGCAATTTATGGAGACTGCCAGCTACTAACCATCTAAATCATTTATTTCCATGCCAGAGATTCTAACCAATACAGAAAATACTGGCACACGTTGTGATTGTCCATGCTTTTTTTCTTTAATAGGGACACTGTTCATCATGGGTGTGTGGGAGCTGGCTTGACTTAATGACTAATAGGCACTTTTTTCCTCTACTGGTCTTTAACTTTACTTTCTTCCACCAGGCTAAATGGAAACCAATAGAGAGAGGATGGGAAATTATTTTCATGCCCTAATATCAACAAGGATTGGGGTCAAACAGACCTAGATTTGAAGGTCGATTGTAATCTGTGCTATCGCGAATAAAGAGTTAATCTCTGAGCCTCGGTTTTCTTATCAGTGAAATAGAGATGATAATGATGGCAACAACCACACGCATTTGTAGCATCAACTGTATGGCCCCTTGTGTTTCATTTGTTAAATGTATTCAGATAAGAATTTGTGAGTAGGGGTCCTCCCTGGTGGCCTAGGTGTTAAGTCTCAGCACTATTGCTTTGACAGCCTGAGTTTGATCCCTGGCCAGGGAGCTGACCCACATGGCGCAGCAGACCTCTCCTGTCTCCCCGCTGCTCCCTTCAGCAGTATATTTCAGTAGATCCACCTGTTCTGCTCCCCACTCTGCCTCTGGTGAATCCTCTCACCCATCCCTCCTCACCTCAGGCCTACACCCCAGTTCTTATACTCAAAAAAATATTTGTGAGTAATAGTCACAGTGGCTTTCTCCCTTTGTGTGTGTGTGGTGGAGGGGATATGAATTAGAATGCCTACAGCTCTGGACTACAATGCCCACCCACTGAGGTTCAAGTTGTGACTTACTGAGTTACATAACTCCCTCAAATTATTAAATTTCTAGTCTCATTTATCTATAAAGTAGAGAAGATACTAATACTTTTTCCCACAGCTTATTGTGAAGTTTAAATTAACGAATATAAGGGAAGTGTTCAGAACAGTGGAGTATTATGTGTCTTAGCTTTCAGTAGTAATTATTTTATTAATTGAACACTGCCATTATTTCTGTTAAGAATGATCATGATAATAATTTCTTATTTGATGTAGAGGGTTTATAAGATTTGGAAAAAAAGATGAAGAGTGTGTAGATTTTGAAGTTAGTTATTACTAGTTTAAGATAAATTCAACCTTCACTTCTACTTCTATAAAAGAAAGATGCTAATTTCTATCTCTTGGGGTTAAAATGACATTAAAATGAGATCACGGTGTACCAGCCTCGGACACAGTGGCTGTTGTGATGATCTCTCATTTTACAGAGGAGGCTGGAAGGGAGGTTCATATGCCCACAGACACACAAATGGTTTGGCCAAGTGTCTTTCCCCAAAGCCCTGCCCTCTTCACTACCCAGTGGCTGGCTCCTTTGAAGTCCATGGGTAACATAGCAAGGACAGGGCAGTCTTAGGTTTTCATATCACAGGGTGATGGTTCCACGTGAATTGATAACAGTTATTGGAGAATTTGGTCCAGTTCATTGTGTTCAAAAATTTCATGGGGTGGACCCTCCACAGCCCGGTTCTGGCCACGTGACCCCACTCCTGTTATATGATTGGACCAGGGTTGGGTTCCCGTTCTAAACAGGGCCAATCGGTGCACTCTGTGAGGATATGGGAATTGGAAGCTGAGTTCCTCCAAACCCTATTCCTCAGTTCAGCTGGAGTGGCTTTTTTGAAATTCCATCACTCCCTCTCTGTTTCCCTGCTTCAGACACCTCTCTTGCTCCCTATTCCTCCTAGAATGGTGCCTTTAGTCTGGGCTTAGACATCATAGACTCTAACACCTCATCTCTTGTGACCTTACCTTTCTCTTTGTAGCCCTCTGACCTTCCATGACCCTTGAACTCACCATGTGCCCTCTAGCTATAGGGTCTTTGCATATGTTGTTCCCTCTACTTGGAACACCAGTTCCTCCACTTTCCTCCTCAACTTTCTAGCATTATTCCCATGGCTTCCTTTTCCAGGAAATGTTCCCTCCTCTCCCTGACGGGGCAGGTTTGTCTACTTTCATTGCCCACTGTGCCTTTCTAGCCCAACTCTAGCCATGGCTGTGATGATGCATCTAGATGTGTTATTCTCATTTTTCATGACTATTCCCCATCAGACACCTTCGGGGTGAGGTCACCATTACTTTCATTTAATTTGTATCTGCAGCTCCTGGCCCAGTGCCTGCCTGGCCCATAGCAGATGCTCAGTAAACACTTGCTGAGCTGATGACTCTGTACCAGGGATGGACAGAACTACAGCAAGAGGGTCCACGTGCCACTGCTTTATAGTCAGTGAAAGGCCCCTACTGTCCTTCCACTGAACTCCTATGTTTTGCTCATGTGAGTGGGGTTCTCTTATAGGCAACCCGTGACACACTTTGTGCCACTGTAAGAGATGGAGATTGAGAAAATCTTACAGCCTTCTTTCTTTTAAGATGATTCAAAATGAGGATCAACAGCGCAGGCAATGATGATAACCACAGCTCCAAGAATCACAGAAGAGAGCTGTGGTCTGCGCCTGCTGGTATTTATGCACTGGCTCAGCAGACTGTCCAGCCTGGCCAGGGCCCTACTTTGGGTGTTTCTAGTCCTAGTAGTATCTTAGCTCCCATTCTTAATGCTGTCTTCCCTAACTTCTTTATGCGCATCTCCATTTCAACACTCTTTCCTCCCACAGACGCTGTTTGAGTTAATTAGTAACCATCCAGTGCAAAACTCTCCTCCTAGGAGATGAAGCAGAAAACAACAGCTAAGCATCCTGTCTAGAAGGAGCAGTGAAATCTTGGTTTACCTTGAGCCCTTTAAACGATCTTCAACTCTGTCTACTTTGTATTCATTGTTTTTCTCCTTCCCAGTCCTTTTTCATGATGGAAGCTGACAATATTCACCAGCTGTCCAGACTAGAGTTTAGAATCTGGTATCACTTTGCTTCACTCCTTTCCCTTCCCTGCTATGTGGTGTAACTAACTGAGTTCATCCACCATTCTACTGCTAAATACCTTCCCAACCAGCCTCGTCCTCACCTATAGGTGCCTTCTCTGCCACAAGCCTATCTAACCTGTCATGGCCTCACTCCAGGGTGACTGGAGCTTCTTTCCATTGTCTCCTGCCTGCTCCTTCCGAATTGCTCATCTTCCCAACACAAATCCGATCCTCTCCATTATTTCACATCCATTCTCCCTCAGCTACCACCTTGGGGTCACAACTTAGCACCCATCATTACTGAACATGGTGCCCCCATAAATATCATCTGCTAGCTTCCTGCTTTGTGGTTGCAAACCCCCACCCTTCCAGCTTGAAGGTGACTAACTTTAAAATAATGATTATAATAATCCCTCAACTTCTCTCTGACTCTAAACCATTTCCACCCCTACTTTCTCCACATTCACCAGCCCCTCTTTTTTTTACTCGCATTCTGCTCTGAGTTCATGGCTCACCACTTGCATTACCTGTTTCAAAATTCCCACTTACTCAGTATCCTGACTCCTTGTCCATCTAGACCATATTTGTTTGGCCAGACCCAAGTGTAGCTGCAGTTTGCTGCCTGCACTATACCTCAGCAACTAAAAAAACAGTCGAGAGAAAAAAAAAAAAAAAAGAAGGCTACTGGCTTTGCATCTTATGATGTTTTTCTACTTAGTTTGCTTTCTTGCTCTCAAAGATTCAACACAACCTCATAAGGTTGTTGTGAAGATTGAATTAATATATGCAAAATGATTAAAATTTTACCTGCACATGGGAATTACTCAGTGAATGTTTATTATTGTTGTTGTTAATATTATTCTGTTGCTATTATTGTTATGAATCTCCTTGCCTCTTACCTGACCTTACTGCATGCTTAATTGAGAGACTGGAAAATCTTCAGACGAAACCTCCCGAATCTTGTTATCACCAAATATCCAAACCTTCCAATAGCTCTATTGATCTCATTCTTCTCAAAGTTAATCCTTATCAGATGATCTAGATGATATATAGTTTTGCTATCTGAACACCTTAGCCTTTTCCATTTTCCTCTCTCATACTACAAAATAAAATGCTAGGCAACATCTGAACTAACATATGAAGTCATAATCTGGACAATCCATTAAATCAAGAATTAAAAGGATGTTCCACAAAATTGCACTGGGTGTCTGGTCTCTAGATGGATAAAGTCTAGGAGGAAAATAAGCAGCAACTTCTAAAACAGAAGAAATCCCATAATTAAGGTCTAGTTGATTCACATAGTGTAGCCCGAAAGACATTTCCTTCAGAAATGCAATTCATTATCTCAGAGCAATTTAGCTGTGATGCTTACATGTTTGAAAGTATAAAAACTATCCTGACAGAAAGGCACCGACTCATCTAATTATATTAGGCATAATGGTCTTTAATTAGATCAATAGGAGACACATATCAGTCGGCACCTTGGGAAGATTTGTTACATGGGCTGAGACCTCCAAGGGACCCCAGAACTAATCCTAATCCATGGGAGAGTCCTCAGAAAACCACAGTAGAGTAACAATGAGAGAAAGATAATTTGGATGAAATTAATCATCATGAACATAGTAGAAAAATAAAACCAGCTTATATAATGAGTCCAGGGATCAGAGGCTAGGAAACTTAATACCGCACAGCCACTCTGGGCTCTCTGGTGCAGCCATAGCGCTAGTATTTCTGTCACAATAAGTGCCCTTCTGATTAATATGGCTGGATTTTTTTCAATTCCAAGTTGTGTGTCTTTCCACATTGTCACATTTCTGAAAGCAGGCTACCACTGGTGACTGACACGTAATGGACTTTCATTCTTGTGTTCTTCTCCCAGAAAAGTGCTATTAAATCAGTGATGAGTCTTACAAATAGGGCCTCTTAGACTCATGGAGGTGTGGTGAGGGGAAGGGGTGGCTGCTTTTGATTAGATGAGCAGATAACGGGTCTGATCTTCCCCTGCTCTGGGAGGGAGGGACTGGGTCATGCATCAAGACAGACCTAATTCCTGAGAAGATTGCAGAAGTTAGTGGGGGGGGGGGGGGCTTCATTTTCACTGGAGTTTCCTGAAAGGCCCCTGAACTGAATAAATGCACATATCATGTCCCTTGAGCTCAGCCTGGACCCCACCCAGCCTCAGGGCTTGCTCTCTGAGAGTCTTCTTTTGGAGCTTCTGGTCTGTGCCTCTGCATCCTAAAGGCACAGGCAGCTGCAGAGGTGGATCCTCTGCAACCCCAGAGGCTCAGGTCACCCTAAGACTCACCTAAGCTTCTGTGTTCATTTTGCAGAGAGAGATGATGAGGTAAAGGGCAAGTGCTGGAGATTAACTGTGAATGGCTCCTGGGGTGGCTGGTCTTAAGATGCTTTTCTCTTTTACACACACACACCCTCTTTATTCTCCAAAAGAGGATTTGGTGAAGTCCGAGTTTGGAGGCTTAATCTTGCAGAGAACCAGCTGCTCCAGGGAACATGATAGTATCTTCTACCAACAGGACTCCATGGACCTATAAGAAGCACACAGGTCTTCTCACCAGTAATAGTGAGTGAAGGGCAGGTGCTATGCTGAATTCTTTATGTGGGTAATTCTTTCCTAGGAATTTTTCTAACAGCCCCCATTATACAGATGAACTGAGAATCAGAAAGGTTAAGTAACATTTTCAAGGTCACACAGCAAACAGTGGCAGAGTCAGATCTATATCAGAGCAAAGCCCGGTCTCTTAGCCACTTACCCATATAGCCTGCCATACTAGCCACTTGTTTTTCTTCTTTACAAAGGAGGCTGTTCAGAAGGTGGACAAAAACGCCTCCAGCCTGATTATGTTAAATCTACCAGGGATAGCACATGGTAGCTCCTTTGTTAGAAACCCGCTCTTCTGTGTAACTTAGTTTTCTGCAGGAGCTCATAGACTGGTGGGTGGCAAAGATGGAAAATGAAACAGAAGATAACACAGCATATTGCCATAAACAGAAGTGCCCGCCAAGCTCCAATGGTTGTGAGTACAAAGGAAAGGGGCCAGGGCAGTTTTAAAGTCATGCAACCAACTTGCTGCCCATGACACATGAGTGAAAAAAGACATTGTGGACTATATATTCACTGGAATACTACTCAGCTGTTAAAAAGCTGAAATAAGGTCTGTTGTCACAAAATAGATGGATCGTTAGGTGATGATCTAAGAGAGTAAGTCAGAAAGTGAAAGACAGGTATCGAATGGTATCACTTATCTGTGGGATGTAAATAACAAGAAAAAAAAAACATATTGACAAAGCACAGCAAAAACAATTCTTAGACTTCATGACAAATATACTGGTTGCACGAGGGAATGGGGGAAGAGAAGCGAGGAGAGAGGAAGGAAGGACATGGACCCAGGAGGTCTTGTTAAGGGTGAATGAAGCATGAGTAGAAATATAACCCCAAGGTTACATAGACATATAAATGACTGGCAAATTAGTAATAATAAACAAATCTTAAAAAATAAATAGGATGTGGGGCCTCCCCTGGTGGTGCAGTGGCTGAGTGCTGGGCTGTGAAGCTGCGCGCAGCCTCTACAGCGCTGGTTCTGTTGTAGAGCAACCCCGATACAAAACGGGGTGCCTGACTGTGGGTCCTCACCCGCGCGCTTAAAAGGACTTATCAATGCTCTACTGTAGGCACACGTGAAAGGTTAATAAAAGGTTTATTTACAAGGGAAGGGAAAATGAGGAAATGTACAGCTCTGGGAGAAAAGTGGGAGACAAAGTTTTAAATGAGTCCTACCGGATCCGCCGATCAGGAATCCCAAAATGGCGCTCTGAGAGCTGGCCGCCAGCCAGGAGCCGTGAAGCCAGGAGGCGAGCGATCACGAGCCAGCGAGAGAGCAAGGCCCACGTGTTTGGTTTTTATATCCAACCTGGCTGCCCAACTCCACCCTCAGGTCCCAGCCACCCTCCCTTGGTGGTGATGGGATTTGTCTTTCCCAGAGTCTTGATGGCTTTAGTCTGGAGTGGGGGTGGGGTCCACAAAGCCTGTATAGGATTAACTCAGGACATCACTTCCTCCTAACAATTCGATCCCCGGCCACCGGCGAGGGTCCCACATGGCACGCAGACCTCTCCTGCTGCACCCACTGCTCCCCTCAGCAGTGTACTTCATCAGTCTGCCTGTTCTGTTCCCCGCTCTGGCTCTGGTGAATTCGCTCACCCTCCCACGCTTCTGACTGCACCCAGTGCTTGTATAAATAAATAAATAAAACTTTAAAAAAAAATAGGATCTGTCCCAGGTCCTGACTGCCTACCACTCCTGCCACCTCCTCCTTTAGGGCCCTGGGGGTCATGGAGGAGCCCCACATTGCTATTTATTGCCGGAGGCTGACAGCCCCCACAGAAGATGGCAGCTCCCTTTCTTTCACTTGGGAAAATTGATGTGTTGGGATAATTGTGATTCATCCTTTGATCTGTCTCTATATCTGCAAGGCATAAATAGTGTCAGCTGGTGAGGTCTGATTGCTCTGATATTTCAGGTTTATATTTTGAATAACATAAGACTTGGTTGCTAACACTGGTAAATAATTTACTCTAGTCTGAAATACAAGCTCAAGGCAAGAAACATGGCGTCAAACCTGGGCAGCACAGAGTCAACAGGATGACAGCAAACACACTGCCAGCCTGCAAAGTTTCCCTCTAAATTCACTGCTGGAAAGGGGGCAGAGGGATGACATGACAACAGGTGGTGAATCAGCGGTGGTCCTTCTGGTGATCGCCCAAATAAAATGAGTTTCTGACATCAAAGGACACTTGAGAGAGTAACATTAACCCTGAGCAAGGAGGGGAAAGTGACAGCTGATGGAGAACGCCAGGTTTTAACACCAAAACATTTCTTCCCCGACTCAAACCCTTGGCTTTGCCCAGGCTGAGTAGCAATGCCCATTTCTTAGGCCTTCTTTAAAAAACAAAATAAAACCCTTCTAAGCCATGGTGGGGGGAGCGAAGAATTGGGAGAAGGGAGTGCATGGTCTGATTTCTTGGATTTCACATATCTGGGGCAGAAATGAAAATGAATAAATGCAGAATTTATTAGGAGCCGGAGGTCATTTAATGCTTTCATTATGATGTGATATGGAAAAGGCAGGATCTGGGATGCAGCCTGAATAGGATCACAGTTAAGTTCAAGTCAGCAAAATTCCTGGAGTAAGAAAAGACTGAGCCTCCCTGGTGGCACAAGGGGTTAAGCACAGCACTATGAAGCTATCCGAAGCCTCTGCACAATGAGTTTGACCCCTGCCAGCCAGGGAGCAACCCACATGGCAAGCAGACCTCTCCTGTCTTGCCCGCTGCTCCCCTCAGCAGTGTGTTTCAGTCATTCTGCCTGTTCTGCACCCCGCTCTGTCTCTGGTAAATCCTGTCACCACCACCCCCCCCCCCGCCCCCGCACCTCTGGCCTCTACCCCAATTCTTGTATGCATAAATAAATAAATCTTTTAAAAAATTTTAAAAAGAAGACTGAAAACAAAAGCAGGCACACAGCAGTGGCTGCTGTTAGGGTTGGGGGTGCAGAGGCGCACTCCTTACTATAAAAGGGTGACCCTGGTGGGAATGTAGGGCCATGGAGAAGACCTTTCAGGCTGGACATAATGTATACCTCTGTGACGGGCATGGCCTCCCTTGAAGAAGGAGACACTTCCATCTGCCGGCAGCTCCTTGGTCACAGTACGGCTTACCATGTCACCGGGGCACTGAGATGAGAGTGGTTCTGAAACCTGTGGAGAGAAAGGCTGGTGAAGTCTACCTGGGGTTGGAGAGAAGTGTTTACCACTGGGCTTGAAGTCAGACACTGAGTTCAAATCTTGCCTAGGAGCATGAGGGTTGAACCTGAAAAATTGAGTCTATTTTTCTTGGCTCTGCGACAAACCTGTGGAAATTAAATGAAATAATCGGTGAGAATATACCTGGCATAAACAAGTGCTCCACACATTTCTCTCTCTCCTTTTCTTTCCTTTCATCCTCTGGGATGTGAAGACCATAAGAGAACTTTATTCTATTTCCAGAACGCTCACAAAATCAGCAAAATTCTAAGCGCTTCAACCAGCCAGTGGACTGTCCAGCCAGTGGACTGTCCAGGTTAGAGGAGGATTTGTGAACCCTCTTTCCAGGCTTATATCTTAAAAAAAAAAAAAAAAAAGATTTATTTATTTATTTATGCATACAAGAACTGGGTTACAGGCCAGAGATGGGGTATGTGTGAGATGATTCACCAGAGATGGAGTGGGGAGCAGAACAGGCAGATTGACTGAAATACACTGCTGAGGGGAGCAGTGGGCAGACAGGAGAGGTCTGCTGTGCCATGTGGGTCACCTCCCTGGCTGGGGATCGAACTGATGCTGCAGTGGCTGTGGATAGCTTCCTAGTGCTGACACTTAACCCCTTGCACCACCAGGGAGGCCCCCAGGCTTGTATCTGACCCAGTCAGACTGCTGAGGGGCATGTGCTTCAGAGTCAACAGTAGCTGGGACACACACTCTCCTTGTCTTTTCTGCACACAGTACAGTTGACAGGCCTAGAAGACAAAGTGTTTTAGGACCAAATAGTGTTAGAAAGACCTGTCAGAATGAGAAGAAACAGAAAAATAGCTCTATTTACTGGACACAATGCTGAGTCAAGCAAATTGCAGTTGGGATTTTTGGAATTCTTCCTCTGAGGCTGGCCGCCTGGAACTTCAATAGCTACATATTCCTGGAGGTAAAGAATTTCTTGATTGGACTGAGAAATGCAATTCCCATCTATTGGACTTCAACTGGAGAAGAATATCCAATTTTAGATTCTCTGTGATTCTCTTTCCTCTTTAGATTCTGTGTATCCACTCTCTCAAGAAATGGGTATTTTTAGGTCTTGGTCTGGAGAACAATAAGTCAGCAAAATCCCAATAATTAGTACTGGAGAGAATTAGCCTATTAATGCTGTTGCCATTTTTATTTTAATAGAACCCTATGATGAAGGCTGGCGGTTTGGTGACTGTGAAAAGTGTGTAAGTTTTGGATTCCATACAATGTCGATTTAAAATCCAATTTGCCAGGCCTCCCCTGGTGGCACAGCAGTTGAGCACTGGGCTGTGAAGCTGCCCACAGCCTCTAGCGCTGGTTCAATCCCCAGCTGCCGGTGAGGGTCCCACATGGCGCGCAGACATCTCCTGCCACACCCGCTGTTCCCCTCAGCAGTGTACTTCGTCAGTCTGCCTGTTCTGTTCCCCGCTCCGGCTCTGGTGAATTCTCACCCTCCCATGCTTCTGACTATACCCAGTGCTTGTATATAAATAAATAAATAAATAAATAAATAAATAAATAAATAAATAACCAATTTGCCACCTTCCTTTCATCTTCCGAGTCCCAGGTCTTGCATATTAAGTTACACTAAGGGTGCTTACATAGTCCAGGATTTGTGTAAGGTGGGAAGTTTATAGCTCCCATATTGTTTTTAGCAGATGCTATTGGTCTCCTTGTCACTTTGCCCACCTTTGACTTTGGTGAAACTCAAAGTCACTGCCAGTGTCCTGCCTCAAGCCTCTACTGCATCTCTATTTTTCCGTCTCAGGACTTTCCTCAAAGTGGTGACATCTCACTCACATACAGACAACCTAGGAACACCAGGAGTTCATTCAACATGGCGACCCTCAGCCAATTCAAGATGGAAGTCAGGGCCCTCCCTGGTGGTGCAAGGGGTTAAGACACAACCTATGAAGCAGTCCACAGCCACTGCAGCAGGAGTTCGATCCCCTGGCCAGCCAGGGAGCTGCCCACATGGCACAGCAGACCTCTCCTGACTCACCTGCTGCTCCTCTCAGCAGTGTACTTCAGTATATCTGTCTGTTCTGTTCTCTGCACTTTCTCTGGTGAATCTTCTCACCCCCCACATCTCTGGCCTGAACCCCAGCTCTTCTATGTATAAATGTGAATAAATCTTTAAAAAATAAAATAAAATATTACTTAAATAAAAAAAAAGATGTAAATCAGCAGGTAAATGCTCCGACTCCCCACTCCTCAGAGCGAGCTGCTGACCTGCTTTGCACCGATTCCTCAGAAATCCTCAGGGGGACATTCTGTGGTTGCCTGTAGCAATGATCAGCCGAATGATACCACATTTAACAATCTTCCATCCTTCTTATCTCACTTGTCCTACCCCTCATTCCTACTTTTAGAGATAACCTCTCAAACTAGCAACACCCACGTCCTTGACTCAGGTTCTGTTTTAAGAAGATTCAAACTAACACTTTGTTAAATATCCTTCCTCTCTTGTAAACACTCACTGTATGTCCTTCATTTCCCTTACATATGAGTGACCCAATTTCTCCCTAAAATTGAGAAAATCCACCTTCTTCCCCTTCTCCTTCTCCTCCTTCTCCTTCTCCTTCTCCTTCTCCTTCTCCTTCTCCTTCTCCTTCTCCTTCTCCTTCTTCTCCTTCTCCTTCTTCCTCTTCTCCTTCTTCTTCTTCCTCTTCTCCTTCTCCTTCTTCTTCTTCCTCTTCTCCTTCTCTCTCTATCTCTCTCATTTTTAGAGAAATAGGGATAATATCTCTCTCTAGAGTTAACACTTTTATGTTTCTTGAAAAAAATATGATTTTTCACCAGTGTCATTTATATCTCACTTTCACCCCTGTAGGGATAATGCTGTTTTTATCCCCATTTACAGACGACAAAAAAAGACACAGAGAAATCAAAAAATTTAGCCAACGTTGTTGGAGTAAGTGAGGACCTTGAGTGTTAATCCAGATCCTTATCACAGAGTTCATGTTCTTAATCATTCTGCTTTCCCATCTGTACCTCTCCCAACACATCACGCCCCTACATTGTTCCTTCCCACTCGGTCATCTCCTCTCTCTGTCTTTAAGACTCTTCTCTGTCCTTTCACCCGTTTGATGTCTCTTCTGCTTCATACAGTTGACCTCACACAAGTGATTTAGTGAGTGTATAAAAGAGGCTTTATTTAACTGGTTATCTGCCAACATGTACTGTCTGCACTAACAACCTCTCCTTGCGTTTGGGTCTCTGCTCTGACATGTCTTCTTCAATCCTCTTCATTATCCCTCATCATTATCCCTTTGGGAATAAGAGCTATTCCCATGTTGCCTTAAACTTAGAAAATAATCACTCACGTGACCAACTCTGTGTAGGAACCGGGTCACATAGCTGGAAAGATGTGTATTTGACCTCCACAAGAGGCCACAGTCTTAAGAGAGAATCAGGCACAGAGAACAATGATTTCAGTATCAGCTATTAAGCCTAACATTGAAATATGTGTAAGACCCAGAAAAAGACAGAGGCAGCATCATAATTTCGAGCTGTTCATTTTATATCTCCCCCTCCAGACTGAAATTTCCTTCAGGGAAAGAGTTGAAATTGGCTTAGAACCACACACCGACAATTTTATTCTGCCTTTTAGAATAAGCCTGGGCTTCCTTTGAAAGACCTGTGCCCACTAGATCTTTAATGAAAATATGAAAGCGATCAGAATCTAGGAATGGAAGAGAAGGGATTTCTGATGCTCACATGCTCCAAGGGGGAGGGAAAAGCAATTGTCTCTTTGCCAAAGACATTGAGTCACAGAAAGACAAGAGACACCCTGAGAAAATAAAGAGAAGCAAATTTAGAACAAGCAACAAGAAATATTTCCCCATTCAGCATTCACTCAACTTGCACAGTTGGGGTGGTTTATGTCTTTCAATGAATATGCAAGATGATTCTTTTCACCCAAATATAATTAACACCATTCAGTATTTTTATTCAAGAGATAATGTACCATATAGACAATATTAAACAGACAATACCCAATTATAATGAACACCAGGGAACACTTTTATTAAGTAGACAATTTAATGGTGAGGCTCTAGAAAGATTATTTTATATTTCATTTATTCTCTGATCAACCTCTGGAAGAGGCTTGATTCCTAATGTCTGAAGAATTGTACTCTCTCAATGGGCTTTTTCTCCGGACATTAATCATGTTTTGAATAATGTAAGTGACACTTATAATGAAAACATCTGGTTAGTTTCTTTAACTGGGGCATCATGAACATTTGGACATGTTGCTGGTAATGTCAGGGTTAGGATATAATCTTTGTGTGGGTAGCAGGAATGAGCACGTTAAAGTAAGGAATAATTAAGGGGGCAAATGTGCATGGGAAAATACAATGACTATGGAATATCATAACTGTAGTCCCAAAAGGATAATAATGATGGTGATGAGTTAGGGTTGAATCCCAAATTGATATTTATTTGGGACTTCGTGGATGACCTATGAATTTAAACCTCTGAAAAAATTAAGGGCCCCAGTGGAATCACTGCATAATTCAAGAAGTTTCTGTCAAGGAAAAATCTTGTCTCATCAAAAATAGCTTCATTGAAGTCTTCTAGATTTCCCTGAATTGCAATGCACGGATCCTCATTTTGATGTTATTGTCACATAGCATAATATGGGCAATTTTTTCTTACAGGGAGTCAGTTGATTATAAATCATTCAAGGGCCAGTTAAAAAATTTATATACAAAACTATCATCAGTTACTCACCTATTAACAAAATATACAGTGTATTGTAGGTAGCTCATGTCATTTACAAGATCTTACAAGATCTTACAGATTATTCAACAGGTAGCTCTTTCGTGTAACATTGAGTCTTTGGTCTACTCACTTTCTAAAAGTGCCTCCTGTTGACAGAGTCAGCAATATACAAATAGATGAAAGTCTATTTAAAAAGGGGAGAAATGGATTTTGATATGTAGTACAAATATTTAGATGAATACATGAAGATATTGTTAAAATACAGATTTTCATGCTGTAGGTCTAAGGGTGCTGAGTTTCTGCATTTGTTACAAGCTCCCAGGTAATGCCAAAGTAGCTGGTCTCTAGGCCACACCTTGAGTAGCAAGGTTCTAGGTTGTAAAAATTGAGTTAATATGTGCAAACCATTCCTCTTGTCTCTCAAAGATCTTAATAACCTCAAAATTGTCTGTCAAGGCAGCATAACTAGGAGTCCCAATCAATGAAATTTAAACTCATAGAATTAAACCAACTTCCAGGGTGACATCTAAATAAATGTCCCCAATGATTGCCAACAACCACTCAGAGATCATACTTTTTGCAACCACCATGTGTTAAGTGCTTATTGAATGCCAGGCACCATGCAGTTTACTCTGTGGTAACCATTCCTGCTGAGGTCTGAATTCAGGCAAACTGGATACATAAAACAGAGGCAGGGAAGATGCCACCCATGGGCACCATTTATTAAGCTCTTATGCAAGTACAAGAAGATTTTTAGACATTCTCCCATTTAATCCTCACAATGACATCAAGAAAATATTATCATTTTGACATTTTTCAGAACAGGAAGCCAACAAGTTAAACCATTTGCTGAAATTTGCATCATTCTTAAGTGGGAAAGTGAGAATTTGAACCTTGAGTCTGTGGAGGCTCATTATCCAGTTTCTATTACATTTTGCATCATTTGAAATGGAAACAATTCCCAATCCGAAAAGAAGAGGAATGACTAGCAGAATAGGCTGAGAAATGGAGAGGTCTCCCAAAATAGCCATGAACACACACACACACAAACACACACACACACACACACTCCTAAGCTGATCTCAACCTCCTTCCCTAAAACTTGGGCTGAGAACATGAACCTACTAATGAGCCCTTACTCATTCCTGGGCATCCCACAGGCTTCCAGGCTATTAGCCCCCTATTACAATCCAAATCCATATTGTCAGTGGCAGCAATCATCTGTAATTCACAAAAGTCTCCTCCAAAAAAACCACGGAATGGCAATTCCCTACTGTGCTTCAAGTGATTAATCAACCAGGTCAATCAATCAAGTCTTCGCATCAGGCTGAGTTCACCTGCAAAGGCACGTCTAAATCAGTCATATCTGAGCAGTGGGCATGAGTAGGTGGGCTCATGAGGATGCTTTTGCAACCAGACTTTTCTTCCCCTCAGGGAGCCAACTGATAGATTCTGACAATGAGATGAGAAAGAGGGGATTTTTAGGAGTTTGGGTGGCACAGAGAGGTTTGACTTGTAAATGTTATCCAAAGAGTTGCTGTAGACCAACCTTACATGTTTCGGAAATCACATATCACCACTCTATCAGAAAGATGTTAATTAGATGGAATATGACTTATGTAGATCAGGAGGAAGGCCAATAGGACCTTGAAACATGCTTGGATTATACTGTTTTCAGTGTTTGATGGGAGAGGGAGAGATGTAAAGATGAGAGAGGAGGTGGGGAATTGCAGTGGTTGAACAAAGACCTTGATGCATGAGACTGGTGGAAAAATGTTGGGTGGTATTTATTACCAGAAGTGAATTCCCTTGTTGTGGTGGATGATAATAAATGACAAAAAAAGGTTAAGCAATAAATGCATAAATGCATTTGGTTAGAGCAGTGACCTCCTCCGAAGTAAGGAGCGTGCAAAAAGATTCCATGGGAGTATGGCATAAATATTAGAACTGCTAATAATGCTTATTTTTACTTAAAATTAAGAAGGAAACTAAGATTTACTAAAATTTAATGTAGGATTGTCAGTAGGATACGTGCACAATGTGTAAATGAATACACACACCTGGGTGTACAGTCAAATATTTTTTCCTGAAAGAGAGGAGACTGCTTAGCCAGTATGTGAATGTGTGTGCTGGGAAATATTCTACATGATTTGTTCTGGGTTGGGGACAACCAATGTTACTTGTGTTTGCTAATAATACATTGCCTTACCCGCCCAGCTAGTTGCCTTTTCTGTTTAATACAGACCTCAGTCAAAAGTGGGAGCTGAGTCGAAGGCCCTTAAAGGAATCTCTAAGATCAGATGATATAGTGACCCCCTTTTCCAAATGAGGAAACAGAAGTCCAAACACACAAAGTCCAAACACTCAAAATCACACAGCTAATTAATCATGGATTCAAGATTCAAATGCTAATTTTTCTGACACTATCTTGAAAGCAAAATAAAAGGAAGTTCAATTCCTAAGGGTTTGTCCTACAGGCAATACGGTTAACCTATGCTGACTGCAGTGGGTGTGGCTGAGTGGACCTTTTCTCAAGCACACAATAACTTATAATTATCCTAATTGTATGGAAATCAGTCTATCAAACACGAGAAGTTTCATAAAAATGTCTTGTTCAGTTAGCTAGATTAAGTGTTCTCACTACAATCTTGTGTTTAACATAAATGTATTTGAATTTTGAGGAAGTATTTGTTTAGTAATGAAAGATCTAATCTACCCTCAGTTTGAATGGCTATGCAGAAACATTACTGGATGCCAATTTAATAAAGCACTGAAGGGCTCTTTACTCTGAAAGATATATAAAAGGGTGGGTTCAATAATCACAACCAAAAAATAATAATAGTAAATACTTACCAGCACTTGCAGAGCACTCTTCTAGATGCTCTAAGTGATGGGTTGCCAGATTTAGCAAATAAACTATAAGGCTCCCCCTTAAACCTGGATTTCAGATAAACAATGACTAATCTTTTTATTTATGAATAAGGAAGTTTCCAGGTTTTTTATTACTGATTCTGTCAAGTCTACTAAGTGAATGAATTCCATCTAATCCTCACAGCCTTACAAAGAAAGTTCTAATTCCCATGGTTCAGGTGAAAAAGATGGGGGCAGATCATAGGTAAAATGGCCCAAAGTGACACAGTTATTATGTAGATGAGTTGGGATTTGAATCAAAAAGTCTGTTTCCAGAGCCCATTAGTTTAACCACAGCAATACCCTGTTGCTGTTAAGAGACAAGGTGAAAGCCATTGAACTATTCAGTTAACAAACACTTGTTCTGTGTCCACTGTGTTCAAGCACTGTGTCTGGTGAGAACTGAAACCAGAAAGACAGACTTGACACAGCCATTTCCTGCCCAGCCACGTGTCCTTCTCTGGTGTAGAATGTAAGGATAACACCCATTCATCGCTTCTCAACTTGGTTGGGCAACTGGGGGGACTGGCTAGAATCTAGATGGCAGCATTCCTCACTGCCACAGAGTCTGAGGCATTAGGTGTAGGGGTAGATTCATAGAATCTGGATATTTTAAAACAAGCTTTCCAGCTGAAGTCCATACACCTGAAATTTGAGACCGTCCAATTGTAATCGTCTCTATGCTTTATGATTCTCCATCCTGGCTGCACAGGACAATCATCTGGAGAGGCTGTGCTTCATAGGATGTGATGTGATGCCCTCTGTGTAATTCCAACAGGGGATCCAAGTTGAGACACACACCACACTACTCCCAACTGTACTTTGACTCAGTGGTAAATGAATAAGTACCCAAAGTTGAAACACTCCCAAAGAGGTGAGGTTCGTGATAGAAAGGAGCAAGATCTGTGATGTTCTTCTTGACAGAACACCAGCTGCTCCTAACCTGACCTCTGGATAGTCATCTTTGTACCCACTCAATTAGCACATAGACACTGAGACCCTACTGTGGGACCAAAGAGTATACGCACACGGGTCTGCAAAGCAGAGTCACACTCAGCAATACTGGCCCCAACCCTGCTCAAATGCCCCAACTTCACTCTCCTAAACTCCTCTCTCAGATTGCAGGGTAAGGTAAAAATATCAGGCTTTTCTGCCCTCCCGCCATTAGGATGGATGACGGAACCCTGCAGTCCTGAATGCATGCCTGATGGCGGGCACCTGGAACAGGGTGTGGACATATGTGGATGGGATTCACCTTGGCTAAGGCTGGGCTTTTAAGGGCGGCATCACGGGGACACCAACAGAAGTCAAGAACCCGAAGAAGCAGAGAAGCAGAAGCAGAACCACGAGAGAAGCAGAGAGAACACAAGAGAACGCTGGAGAGCCCAGGAAGAGTGAAGATTTGCTGGGGGCTGGGAGGCCTGCCAGCCTCCTGGCCCCCCCAGCACCTCTGCCTGCTGTGTACCTGGTAATCCCAATAAAAGCTTGCAAAAGCCACTGAGGACTCTCTAGGACTCCTTCTTTACCCAGTCTGCTCGATCAGAAAACCTGCTCAGTGTCCTTCCTGCCCCCCTACATAGATGATAAAGGCCAGAACTCTGACTTGATTTCTCAAATCCCCCTGTAGGTACAGCAATTGCCTGGGCAACACCCACGCTACATATTTCTCCTGCCTGCTTTCCTTCTTCCTGGTAAAGTTTGCCTGTTCAATGTTCTCACACCTCCAAAGCTCTCCTAGACTCCTAGAACTCAAACAATGATATGATTTGAGCTACTGAGTAAATCCTTGTTTGTGGTTTGATGTATTGCTGCAGCAGAAGCAATATTCTAGAGAGGAAAGCTGGTGGTTGAGGGATATTGTGATTCTACCTTCTGAACTTCTGGGATTGCTCATCCCCATCAACTTTTAATTGTCTCCAGGTGGGTAGGATACATGAAGCTGGAACTGGCTTATGGCAACCTCAGACTTCTTAATGCTCAACATATTTCACTCATCTACCAAACATCAAGTGAGTGGTAATAAGGCTGATGGAGACGTGGCACTGATATTCACTCTATCAAAATAAGGCCAGATGATATAGTTTCCTCCCCTAGCAAATGTGGTGCTGGCATAGAATTCAGTGCAAAATGGGCTGTGGCATATTCCAGCACAACTCCTGTTCTCACGCCCAGGTATAAGCAGCACCAACTCACCAGCAGGAGTGAGGGCCACACTGCTGAGATTTTGGGCAAACGAGACTACAGACCTTGCTCTCTTGACTCCGGGCATTCATCCCAGTTCTTAGCATTCATGAAGCACCACCTAAGATGGTTAAACTTTACTAACTCCAAAATTTAGTGCCTAACAATCCTGTTGCTTCCTCCATAAACTCATGACTAATACACCAGTTTTGTAATTAGACCTTATTTAATATCTGCATGCTGGTTATATGGTCTTGGGAGGATTAGTAAAGATCTTAAACATCAATTTCCTATTCTATAAAATAAGGAGTACTGCCACCTTTCCAAATTGAAGGCACATGTTTTCACATTTTAAACAGTTCTTAAATTGGAATGTGACATCCAATTGGTCTAGACATTTAAAATGTTATTTTTACCCTCCTTAGTTTATGATCTGATGGTGGATCTTACAATTTATGGCATTTTAGAATAGAGGAAATACACTAATAAGATCTAACCTGAATAAGATAATTTATTAGTTTTAATCAGTTATTTTTTAACAGTTACTTTTTTGTCAGTTTTAATCACTTATTTAATTTTCACTGAGTTTAACTCTTGGTTAGTTGTAGGGCATATTTGTTCACTCATTCATCTTGATTCATCAACTATGTAGTGAGTATTTACTATGTTGTGTTGTATTAGGCAGAAGAGTATGACAGTGATAAAGAGATATTGAATTACTGCCCTTGTAGGACCTTCAGTTTAATGAGAGAGACGTTTTTTAAAAATGATCATAACAGTAAAGCTTTTAAATTCAGATTTAACATTCCTCAGCAGGACATGAGTAAAAATGGCATTATAGACACATTCAAAAATCTGTTCTTCCATACAAGAAAAATGAGTAAAAATTGTCAAAAATCAACTTTTTCAGTTAACTGACTCTGGAAATTAACCAAAGATTTGCAACAATCTGAGGAACATTATTCCAGAAAAACAACTCTACATCAGTAAAAACAAAGAGCTTTATAGCATTGTAATTTTACTCCTCAGTTCCAGGATGGCCTTAAAATCCAATAACCCACAACTGTAGTGAAAACCAGCCACCTAGCAACCACTGGAGGGAATAGGACAGGTTTGAAGCTCTCCAGAAGTACCATTCTCAGATAATTGTCATTATTGATCTGTCTGACAGTTACCTAGAAATATCTACTAGCTAGGTTTCTATTTACTTGGCTTGATTCAGACCCTTCTCTGTGTGAACAACATTTACCCTGGAGGCATTTGTCAAAAACAATCAGTGGCAATTGTTTAACGTAACAACTGCCTAAGGTGGCAATAAACATTTGAGCAAACAAAAAGCTAACCCAAAAACTTCAAAGAAAAAGGGGAAAATGAGACATCCAGTGAGGGTTTTGGAAATCTCTTAACATGTTCCTGAGGATCTGAAAGACTACACACATGAACAAGTGTGCATGTCCAGGACAATGCACATGCTCAGCACAGAATTGAGAAGACCTTGAGTTCCTATGACTGATAGACCTTGAGGCTTTACAGAAGTAGGTGAAGTCTAAGGAAGAGTTAAAAACCACACATCTGAGCATAGGAAGTGTGCCCCAACATACAAAAAGAGAGCCTGGATAAAGGTTGGGTGACTTACTGGTTCTAAGAATTTAAGGGGAACTCTGCCTAATCATTTGCTGACCACTAAGCTAAGAAGCAGAAATTTGAATGTCCCTGTGTAACAGGAATACAGATTTTAAATAATTACTTTAGGAAGGTCACTAGACAAATAACAACAGCAACAACAACAATCGCAAACTCTGGTGGTGTTAGGAAAATCAGAAAGATCTCAAGTAAACAACATACATTAAATTAACAAACTAGAAAAAGAAGAGCAAACTGAATGCTCAGAAATGATAAAGATTAAAGAAGAAATTAGTGAAACAGAGAAAAACAATAGAGGAAATCAAATGTTAGTTCCTTGAAAATATAAACAAATTTGATCAAACTACATACAGGTTGACCAAGTGAGAAAAGACTTAAATTACTAAAGTTAGGAATGAAAGTGGGGTCAATATTATTAATTTCACAGAAATAAAAACTATAAGAGAATATTAAGATTAATTATGTGTCAACAAATTAGAAAATCTAGATAAAATGGACAAATTCCTAGAAAGACATATTACCAGCACTGACTCAAATGATCTGAATATCAAGTTAAGAAAAAAACTTCACACAAAACAAATCCAAGACCCAGATGGCTGCACTGGCAAATTCTACCAAATGTTTAAAAATAGTATAACAACAGTCTTTCACAAAATCTTCTTTAAAAATAGAAGGGGAGGAAGTACTTTCCAATCCATTCTATTAGGCCAATATTACCCCTATACTAAAACCAGATAAAGACATCTCAAGAAAGGGAAATTGTAAATCAATATCCCTTATAAATATAGTCACAAAATAATTAATAAAAAACGAAAAATCGTACACAGCAAAATATAAGAAAGATTACATACTATGGCCTAGTAGGATTTATTCCAGGAATATAAAGCTGGCTGTATATATGAAAATCAAACAATGAAATTATGTCATAAAATAAAGTATACAGATCAACATGTTGGTTTTGATTGAAGAAGAAATACTTGAGAAAATTTAACACCCTTCCCTGACTGAAAACACTCAATAAACTAGGACCAGAAAGGAACTTTCTAAATTTGATAAAAGGCATTTATAAAAAAGCCACAGCAAACTCCATGCTTTATGGTGAAGTTCTGAAAGTTCTCCCCTTAAGATCAGGAACAAGACAAGAATGTCTACTTTTGCCACTTTTATTCAACAAGAGTTTCTAGCCAGGAACCATTTCTAGGCAAGAAAAGGAAAAAAAGGAGAGAAAGAAGGAAAACTGGTATCCTGGCATCTCTTTGCAGATGACATGATCTTGTATGCAGAAAATCCATAGGCATAAAAAAATATTAAAACTTTTGAGTTATTTCATAAAGGTAACAATATAAAATCAATGTGCAAAAACTCAGTTATATTTATTATGTGCATCAGCCATGGACAGCCCATAAAGGAAATTTAGAAAATAATTCTATTAACAATAGCATCACAAATAATAAAATACACAGGAAATTTAATGAAAGAAGTATAAGACGTAGACAATGAAAACTATTAAACATTACAAACAACTAAAGGAGATCCAATTAAATGGAAAGATAGCCAATATTCATGGATCAGAAGATTTATACTGTTAAGATGGCAATACCCCACAAATTAATCTATAGATTTAACACAATACCTATCAAAAGCCTAGCTCTGATTTTAGCAACAGTTGATAAGCTATCCTAAAAGTCCTAAGGAAATAAAATGGATCCCCAAAAGCCAAAATAATCTTGAAAAAAGCAAAGTTGAAGGACTTCCTGTTTTCAGAATTTACAGTAATTAAAACAAATTTCCAGGAACTTTGCTGGGGTTGCAGAAGGAAATAAAAGATGAGGTAGAACACTACATAAAGACTCTTCAAACTTCTGATCATCGTGGGCTCACATTGCTTTGGTTCACATTCTATTTGCCAAAATAACTCAGGTGGCCAGCTCTAATATCACTGGGCAAAAAATGAATCACCTTCCCTAGGGAAAGACAATGAAGATTTTGAGCAGCAATATATATATATATATATATATATATATATATATATATATACACATAATAAGTCAGATATTTCTGATAGACCTTTGGCAAAACAGTTTAGGGTATATTCCCCCCCACCAAAAAAGGATCAATTTGGAAAAACCTCTTTCCCCCTTCCATCTGTGTGCAAGTTTATATGGCATTTTTTAGGAATAAATGTGATATTTGAAATATAGAAGAATGATTGGTATTTAGCACCATGAGGCAAAAATATTGGTGGGTGACCAGGACTTGGGCACTCTATATCCCTGAGCATCTTGGTGGCTCTCCATACTCAGCTTGCCCCTTCAATAAGCCCACAGTTTTGTGTCCTTGGGCAGTCTGAGCAACAGCACGTATACGTCACCCAAAGCCTGCTGTTCTGGCCCACAGTGGAAGAAGAATCTTCATTCCCAGACCATCCAGAGCACAATCCAGCTCTTGAGGGCTCGCCCTGTTGTCCACCACTGGTCCCCAAGTGGTAAAAGACTGTAACCCTTGCCTCTGCCCAATCTCCTGGGAAGATGTGATTAAACATTTCTTCTGACTTTAATTCCATTTAGGTATCTACCTTCTTGATATAAGACCTCATCATTTATAGAATAAGGACTATTCTTTCAACTCTACTCCTGGAAACAGAAATTTAGTTTTCAATCAGCCTGAAAAAAATTAATCTGCTTATTCACAGGTACAGTCCAGCTTCTGATTTTCTGCAACTTTAATCTCTCTTGGGCTGTCTAGAAAAAACACCTCTGGTTGTAGAGATAAGGATGGGGATGATCTCAGATTTTGGGGGAGTAGGTAGGCTAACTTGGGATTTCCCATCTTAATATGTAGGCTTTTGAGAAGCACTGTAGATATGAGCGTGTTGACATCATGGTCACACTGTGAGCACATTGCCAAGGAATCAGTTAAGCTCTAGGAGTGGGGCAAAGAGGTGTTAAAATGAATCCTCCTTCTGAAAGGGGCACATCTCCTGCTCTTTTACCAACAAGGAACCATTTCTAGGGATTTCAGATAACTTAGTTACATCCAAGCCGGTCAACTAGGTTCATAATTAATGAAACCCAATCTTCAGTAGTAATGTAACTCAATTATTTATCTGTCAAATTGACAAAAATGAAAATGTCTGGTAAAAACTTGGTATGGATGAGACTGTAAGGAAATAGACACCCCAACCCATGGATCTGGGTACATGAGCCAGTGCAACATCTTTGAAGGGCAATTTGGAAATATCTGTCAAGTGAAGAAGTCATGTTTTCCCTTTGAATCAGTGATGGATCCTCTGTGAAACTATCTTACAGATACATATATCAATGTGCAAAGACACATTTAGACCAATCTTCTCCTTCCTGAGGAAAAGCTACCATTCCTTCTACTAAATAGTTGAGTACTTATTGCCTGTCTCTGAAATGTTCGCTATGTCCAGGAAGACAATGGTGTTCTACCTGTCCATCCCTTAGACTAAGAGTGGACTCGGTTACCCCAACTACATGGAGAAATTGCAAGGTGGACACTTGTCCATTATACTTAGCATAATAAATAATGTATTTTGTGGATTTTTTAATTTTCTCCTCTTCTCATCTCTGAGTAGCACAAACTGTACTCTCTAAGCCCAGTGTCTCTCTAAGCCCAGTGTCTAGAACCTGAAACATATGGGTGATCAATAATAATCCCTACAATGCAATGAATTACAGGGACCATATGCATCTAATGACTTTGTCTGGGATCTGTCCCCCACTTCAAAAATATTTATTGAATGAGTTGAGAATTCCTTTGGGCATAGAAATCATATCTGATTCACTATTTCCAAGCATGCATTAAGTGACAAATTAATGCATGTTAAAGAGTTGGTTGAGTGAATAAGCTCTAAGTTCCATCACAGCAGGGATGCCATTTCCTTCATCTGTTAATTCCCAGTGGCTGGTCCAGTGATCTCCATTCTCTAGACGCCATCCCCCGGGGTGGACAGCTACTCCTCACCTATCCCCCAGAAGATGTTCAGAGGAGGGGGGCCAGGAGGAGAAGGGAGTAGCTTTGAATATGAAGAAGAGCCAAGAAGGAGAAGAGTTCATTCCAAGTTCATGTCTATCTTTTTTGGAAGGAAGTGGGAAATGAGAACAAAGTTTTCATGAATAATGCTGCTTATTAAAATGCCTGCTCTCTCGATGGTGATTAAGATGGATGCAGCATCACACTGACTTTCGGAGAGAGTGGGAGTACAGCTGACAATTTTCCCATCAGATTTTTTCACAAAGAAGGAGTAACTCCTAGGTCCCTTCCCTCCCCTCCTCCTGCTCCAGCCTGCGTTTCCTGCAGGGCTTCTGACTGCTTCAAGGCACTGGGGGAGGAAATCATCAGGGGGCTGACAAGTGGCAAATGGCATTAGCTTCCAACTCTATGGAAGAAGTGAACACAGCAGGGAGAGTGAGCCCCTTGCCATGTTCCAGACCCTGTCCCTGGTCCTGCTAGGTACCCAGACTCTGTCCTGGACAGTTGTCATTTTTGGTGTTTCACATTCATTTAACTCTCCTCTATTATCAGTGCCTCTCTTTTCTTTTGGAGAACTACTCACTCACCTCAACCCATGTGGTTCTGGGGATTAAAGGAGCTAATTTTGTAAAGTTCTTAAAATACTCCCTGGCTCAATTAACATTAGCTATCATTGCAGCTAATATTATATTATATTATAATTCATGAAACAGGATACCATAAATAAACTATCAGAGTGTATGAAATAGCTCTTTTAAATTACAACATCATAACTGATCTTTCTAAAGAACCAAATAAGCATAAGAGTTGGAAGAGGAAATCAAGGACATCTCAGAGGAGGTAGAACCAAAAAGCAAAGACATATATAGCCAAAAACACATACAGACACGTAAAAATGTTTTTAATTTGAGTGTGCATCCAAGAGGTCCAATATCTCACTAAAAAATACTCAGAAAAGGGGACAGGGATTACAGTGGAAAGAAAAAAATTAAGAAACTTTCTGATGTTTGAAAAACATTCTCTTCTTAACCCAGAATGAACAAAAATGAAAAGACACAGATAAATATCAAGTTTTAAAACAAGGGGTCTCTCAAAATATCAAAAATAGATCAGTGACAAAATCCAACAATTCCAAAGAATGCAAAAACACAAATTTGAAGGGATAGATGCACTCCTTGTCTTTTGCAGCACTATTGACATAGCCAAGTTATGGAAATAACCTAAGTGCCCAAGGACAGATAGCTAAAGATGTGATATATGGATAGATAGATAGATAGATAGATAGATAGATAGATAGATAGATAGATAGATAGATATATAGATAGATAGATAGATAGATAAATGTAACATTCCATCCAACAGCAGTAGAATACATATTCTTCTCAAGTGCACTAAGAACATTCTCCAGGGTATGTCATATGTTAGGTCACAAAATAGGTCTTAAGAAATTTAAGAAAAAAAAGAAAGAAAAAAGAAATTTAAGAGTATTGAAATAATACTAAGTGTCTTTTCCAAAGACAACAATATGAAGCTGGAAATCAGCAGCAGGAAGAAAGTTTGGAAAATTCACACATAGGTGGACTTTAAACAGCACACCTTTGAGCATTCAGTGGGTCAAAGAAGGAATCAAAAGGAAAATTTAAAAAATATCTTAAGACAAATGAAAATGTAAACAAAAAAACTTATGGGATTCAGTCTAATTGGGGAAATTTATAGCGATAAATTCTTACATTGTGAAAAAAGAAAGATCTCAAATAATCTAACTTTACATCTCAATGATGGAGAACAAGAACAAGCTAAGTAAAATTAGCAAAAGGAAGGAAATAAACTTTAGAGCAGAAATAAATGAAAAAGAAACTAGAAAAATAGTATAAAAGATCAGTGGAGTGCAGGGGAGCTTGTTCCCGCATCGCCATTTTGCAGCAGGGACCTTTCTTGCTGGAGACTGTGTGAACCAGCAGAAGGCTCACCAAGGAGACAGAGGTAAGCTGGGAGGCTTGCCCATGCTGGGCGCCTTGTAGCCTGCAGTTCCAGCCCAGAGGGGAGCAGCACCCACCGCTGGGGCAGACCGGGCGTGCAGGGGAGCGCAACCCTGGCTCTGGCATTTTGCAGCAGGGACCCTTCTTGCTGGAGACTGTGTGAACCCAGCAGAAGGCTCACCGAGGAGACAGAGCAGGGACCTGTCTTTGCTGGAGACTTGTGAACCCAGCAGAAGTTCCCCAGAGGAGCCAGTGGTGAGCTGGGAAGGTCGCCCAAGATGCCGGCCAGTACCAGCAACACAGTGTCACAAGGAATAGAGCAAATTAGAAAACAGGCAGTAGGGAGTAGAAAAACAACATGCAACCCAGCAACTCCTCAGCAAAATAGCACACCACAAAAAGAAAACCATCTACCAGATTGCAACGACAGTAACTTGGAAGAACTTCTGAGCCTTCCAGATAGAGAATTTAAAATTGCTGTGATTAAAAAACTGACAGAAGTCATAAAGGAAAACAATGATAAGGGGAAAATAATTAATGACCAGAAGAATGAAATTGAGTCCCTAAAGAGGGAAGTAAAAGAAATTCAGGAGATCAAAGAATTAATGGAGACGCTAAAGAACTCTGGGAAAAGCAGTGAAAGCAGAATAGATGAAATGGAAGAACGAATAAGTACTCTTGAAGACACAGAAATAAAAAGAACTAAAACAGAAAAGGAAGAAGTACGAAGGAAAAAGACCGAAGAAAGACTTCGGGAACTATCTGACTCCATGAGGAAAGGAAATATAAGAGTTATAGGAATCCCAGAAGGAGAGGAGAGGGATGTAGGAACAGAGAAAATATTCATGGATATAATTGAAGAGAACTTCCCAAACGCTAAGAAGGATCTGAAAATTGATATACAAGAAGCAAGAAGAACACCAACTTCCATGACGAAAGGAAAAATACAGCAAGACACATAATAGTAAAGCTCCCAAGAATCCAAGACAAAGAAAAAATAATGAAACTAACAAGAGGGAAGAAACAGATAACATTCAAAGGGAAACCAATCAGGCTGACATCAGACTTCTCTGAAGAAACACTACGGGCAAGGAGAGAGTGGAGGGACATAGTCAACAGACTTCAAGAAAACAGATGCCAACCAAGAATACTCTATCCCGCAAAGCTCTCCTTCCTCTTTGAAGAAAGAATATGGACCTTCCCAGACAAACAGAAACTCCGGAATTTCATTGAGACTAAACCCCCACTCCAAAAAATACTACAAGGAGTCCTAAAGCCAGAACCTCAGAGGGACGAATAACAACAAAAGAAGGCCAAAGAAAGTTATTAAAAGAATAAATAAATAAAATCAAAGGAAAGACAAACACAATGGCAAATACAGATGCTAACATATCAATACTAACTCTAAATGTAAATGGACTAAACTCTCCAATAAAAAGACACAGAGTTGCAGGCTGGATTAAGAAACAAAACCCAACCTTTTGCTGTCTCCAGGAAACACATTTAGCTGCAAAAGATAAAAATAGACTCAAAGTTAAAGGATGGAAAACAATTCTACAAGCAAATGGACCAAAAAAGAAGGCAGGAACAGCTATACTCATATCAGATAAAACAGATTTCAAACTTAAAAAGATAAAAAGAGACCCCAGTGGTCATTACATTATGATCAAGGGGATAATACTTCAAGAAGAAATAACACTCATTAACATATATTCACCAAACGAAGGAGCACCAAAATATATCAGACAACTATTGGCATCTCTGAAAACAGACATCAGAGAAAACACATACGTAGTGGGAGACTTCAACACACCACTATCAACAATGGATAGATCAACAAGACAAAAAATAAGTAAAAACACTAAAGCTCTAAATAAGGATATAGAGTGCTTAGGCTTAACAGACATATATAGAACACTAAACCCAAAAAAATCTGAGTATACATTTTTCTCAAGCGCACACGGATCATTCTCTAGGATCGATCATATACTGGGGCACAAGACAAACATCAACAGATACACCAAGATTGAAATCATACCAACCATCTTTTCTGACCATGAAGGCATCAAACTAGAAATAAACCATAAAGAGAAGGCAAGGTATTCTCCTACCTCGTGGAGATTGAAACCCACACTACTGGAAGTCCACTGGACTAACGAGGAGATAAAAGAAGAAATTAAAAAATTCTTTGAATTGAATGACAAGGAGGACACCAATTTCCTAAATGTATGGGATGCAGCAAAAGCAGTAATAAGAGGAAAATATATAGCAATAGATGCTCACATCAAGAAACAAGAAAGAACTCAAAGAAACAACCTAATCTCGAAACTCAAAGATCTAGAAAAAGAACAACAAAAAAGCCCCAAAACCAGTAGAAGAAAAGAAATAATAAAAACCAAAGCAGAAATAAATGAAATCAAAACTAAAAAAACAATCCAAAAGATCAATGAAACCAAGAGCTGGTTCTTCAAAAAAATAAATAAAATAGATAAACCCCTTGCCAGGCTCACAAGGGCAAAAAGGGAGAAAGCACAAATAAAAAGGATAATAAATGAAAGAGGAGAAATCACAACAGACACAGCAGAAATCAAAAGAATTATTAATAACTACTATGAACATTTATATGGAAACAAGTTTAACAATCTAGAGGAGATGGACAAATTCCTACAACTCTACAATCACCCAAAGCTAGATAAAGAAGAAATAGAACACCTAAACAGACCAATTACAATTAGCAAAATTGAAATGGTAATCAAAAACCTCCCCAAAAACAAAAGCCCAGGACCTGATGGATTTACAAATGAATTCTACCAAACATTCAGAGACGAATTGGTGCCTATCCTTCACAAACTCTTCCAAAAAATTGAGAAGGAAGGTATAGTACCTAACACGTTCTATGAAGCCAACATTACACTAATACCAAAACCGAACAAGGACAACACAAAAAAAGAAAACTATAGGCCAATCTCCCTAATGAACACTGATGCAAAAATCCTCAATAAAATTTTAGCTATCAGAATCCAACAGTGTATCCATAAGGTAATTCACCACGACCAAGTAGGATTCATTCAGGGACACAAGGATGGTTTAACATCCGAAAATCAATCAACGTTATCCAACACATCAACAAAAAGAAATATAAAAACCATATGATAATATCAATAGATGCTGAGAAAGCTTTTGACAAAGTGCAACACCCATTCATGATAAAAGCCCTTGAAATTCTTGGGATACAAGGAACGTACCTCAACATCATAAAGGCCATCTATGACAAGCCAACAGCCAGTATCATTCTCAATGGTGAAAAGCTGAAAGCAATTCCATTAAGATCTGGAACAAGACAAGGATGTCCACTTTCACCACTGCTTTTCAATATAATACTGGAAGTCCTAGCCAGGGCAATAAGACAAGAGAAAGACATCCAAGGAATCCAAATAGGAAAAGAAGAAGTCAAACTATCACTCTTTGCAGATGATATGATAATATACATAGAGAACCCCAAAAACTCCACAGAAAAACTAATTCAACTCATCAATCAGTTCAGTAAAGTGGCAGGATACAAAATCAACACGCAAAAGTCAGTAGCCTTCCTATACACAAACAATAAATCTGAAGAAGAAGAAATAAAAAAAAAATCCCTTTTATTATTGAAACAAAAAAAATCAAATATTTGGGAATAAATCTAACAAAAGAGGTAAAGGACCTATACAAAGAAAACTATAAAACACTGTTAAAAGAAATAGAAGAAGGGAGGGGGCGGAGCAACATGGCGGCGAGGAGACGCTGCGAGTAAGATCTCCCATTAAAAAAAGTTAATAGGGAGGAAAAGCGGCAGGTCCCAGTGAGAACTGGGACACGGAAGATAAACGGACGACTCCAGCAAACTGCCCGAAGAAGAAAGTTGCCATAAAAGAGGACGAGAAGGGAGGGAAGCGCAGAACCCTGCTCCCCTCCCCCGCCCACAGAGGCGGCACTCTCCGACCGGCAGAGACAAGGGAAACAACAAACCAAAACGCCCAACAAGAAAAACGGATGCAGCAAGCGGGACTGTGAGTGGAAAGGAACTATTGCAGCCACCACACCCCGTGAACGGGAGCTGAGGCGAACCCTGCAGGATCCACCGCGGAGGTGAGCTCCAGGCGCCATTAAAGAGAGCCCCGCCCACAAGGAGGAGACCAGCACCAGCACACAGCCCCGGCAGCCAGGTAAGCTTGCGCGAAAGCGGCTCTCGGATTGCAGCTGCCCAGGCCCCTGCGCCTGCGACCTAGGCTTGCGGGGAGACGGCGGAGGCCCTCCCTGAGTGAGCAGGAACAAGGTGCCCAGGCAGGGGAGCGGGATTCAAAAGGCGCCATTCCCGCGCCACTGATCTGGGCTACAGCCCGCTTCCTGGAACTGAGGGCTTTGGAACTGAGACCCGGGCGGAGGCCCTCCCTGAGTGAGCAGGAACAAGGCGCCCAGGCAGGGGAGCGGGATTCAAAAGGCGCCATTCCCGCGCCACTGATCTGGGCTACAGCCCGCGTCCTGGAACTGAGGGCTTTGGAACTGAGACCCGGGGCACGAAATTAGGGGCGTGGGTTCCCCACGACGGTGGGGCACAAGGCAGACACAGCACCCCAAAGCCGTTGAGGTGTACCCTACCATCCCCGCTCTGCTCCCTGTCCCACGGGGTGGAAAATCAGCTCCCCAAGGGCTCTAGGAGAGATCTCTGGTGCCACCTAGCGACTTGACCCCAGCACAGGCTACTGAAGGAGCTAGTGGCCAGCTGGGGAGTTAGCCCACACCGGGCCCCTTCTGAACAAGTAGTCTGAGCCCACAGGGAGAGCGAGCACCCACAGCCGGGGCAGACCAGGCGCGCAGAAGAGTGTGCCTGAGACCAGAAGCGCAGGGAGTGTGTCCCACATCACCATTTTAGAACAGGGACATTTCTTCAGTAAAGACTACCTGCAGAAGGCTTCCTCAGGAGCCAGAGGTGAGCGGGGGAAGTTCGCCCACGCCAGACCCCCTCTGGCCTGCAGTCCAAGCCCAGAGGGGAGCAGGAACCCACCGCCGGGGCAGACCAGGCGCACAGGGGAGTGTGTCCCCACATCGGCATTTTAGAACAGGGACCTTTCTCCAGTAAAGGCTGCTTGAAACTGACAGATGACTCCTGGAAGAACCAGAGGGGAACAGAGAAGCCCACCCAAGATGCCGGCAAGTCCCAACAACACAGTGTCCCAACGCATACGGCAAATTAGAAAACAGACAGTAGGGAGGAGAAGAACCACACGCAACCTAGCAACTCTCCAGAGAAAAAGCACACCACAAAAAGAAAGCCAGCCCCCAGATTGCAACGACAATAACTTGGAAGAATTTCTGAGCCTTCCAGAAAGAGAATTTAAAATTGCCGTGATTAAAAAACTGACAGAAGTCATAAAGGAAAACAATGATAAGGGAAAAATAATCAACGATCAGAAGAATGCAATTGAGTCCCTAGAGAGGGAAAACAATGGTCAGAAGAAAGAAATTGAGTCCCTAAAGAGGGAAGTAAAAGAAATGCAGGAGATCAAAGAATTAATGGAAGAACTAAAGAATTCTGGGAAAAGCAATGAAAGCAGAATAGATGAAATGGAAGAACGAATAAGTAATCTTGAAGACACAGAAATAAAAAGAACCAAAACAGAAAAGGAAAGAGAAGTACGAAGGAAAAAGAACGAAGAAAGACTTCGGGAACTATCTGACTCCATGAGGAAAGGAAATATAAGAGTTATAGGAATACCAGAAGGAGAGGAGAGAGATGTAGGAACAGAGAAAATATTCAAAGAGATAATTGAAGAGAACTTCCCAAATGTGAAGAAGGAGCTGAAAATTGATATACAAGAAGCAAGAAGAACACCAAACTTCCACGACGAAAGGAAAAATACAGCAAGACACATAATAGTAAAGCTCCCAAGAATCCAGGACAAGGAAAAAATAATGAAGCTGGCAAGAGGGAAGAAACAGATAACATTCAAAGGAAAACCAATCAGGCTGACATCAGACTTCTCCGAAGAAACACTACGGGCAAGGAGAGAGTGGAGGGACATAGTCAACAGACTCCAAGAAAACAGATGCCAACCAAGAATACTCTATCCCGCAAAGCTCTCCTTCGTCTATGAAGGAAGAATAAGGATCTTCCCAGACAAACAGAAACTCCGGAATTTCATTGCAACTAAACCCCCACTCCAAAAAATACTACAAGGAGTCCTAAAGCCAGAACCTCAGAGCGACGAATAACAATGAAAGAAGGCCAAAAAAAAAAAAAAAGTTATTAAAAGAATAAATAAATAAAATCAAAGGAAAGACAAACACAATGGCAAATACAGATGTTAACATATCAATATTAACTCTAAATGTAAATGGACTAAACTCTTCAATAAAAAGACACAGAGTTGCAGCCTGGATTAAGAAACAAAACCCAACCTTTTGCTGTCTCCAGGAAACACATTTAGCTACAAAAGATAAAAATAGGCTCAAAGTTAAAGGATGGAAAACAATCCTACAAGCAAATGGACCAAAAAAGAAAGCAGGAACAGCTATACTTATATCAGATAAAACAGATTTCAAACTCAAAAAGATAAAAAGAGACCCCAATGGTCACTACATTATGATCAAGGGGACAATACTTCAAGAAGAAATAACACTCATTAACATATACTCACCAAACGAAGGAGCACCAAAATATATCAGACAACTGTTGTCCTCTCTGAAAACAGACATCAGAGAAAACACATACGTAGTGGGAGACTTCAACACACCACTATCAACAATGGATAGATCAACAAGACAAAAAATAAGTAAAGAAACCAAAGCTCTAAATAAAGACCTAGAGCAATTGGGCTTAACAGACATCTATAGAACACTAAACCCCAAAAAAATGGAGTACACATTTTTCTCAAGCGCACACGGATCATTCTCCAGGATCGATCACATACTGGGGCACAAGACAAACATCAACAGATACACCAAGATTGAAATCATATCAACCATCTTTTCTGACGATGAAGGCATCAAACTAGAAATAAACCATAAAAAGAAGGCAAGGAACTTTCCTACCTCATGGAGATTAAAAACCACACTACTGGAAGACCATTGGACTAATGAGGAGATCAAAGAAGAAATTAAAAAATTTTTTGAATTGAACGACAAGGAGGACACCAATATCCTAAATGTATGGGATGCAGCAAAAGCAGTAATAAGAGGAAAATATATAGCAATAGAGGCTCACATCAAGAAACAAGAAAGAACGCAAAGAAACAACCTAATCTTGAAGCTCAAAGATCTAGAAAAAGAACAACAAAAAAACCCCAAAACCAGTAGAAGAAAAGAAATAATAAAAACCAAAGCAGAAATAAATGAAATTGAAACTAAAAAAACAATCCAAAAGATCAATGAAACCAAGAGCTGGTTCTTTGAAAAAATCAATAAAATAGACAAACCCCTAGCCAGGCTCACAAAGCAAAAAAGGGAGAAAGCACAAATAAACAGGATCATCAATGAAAGAGGAGAAATCACAACGGACACAGCAGAAATCAAAAGAATAATCAGTAACTACTATGAACAGTTATATGGAAACAAGTTTAACAATCTAGAGGAGATGGACAAATTCCTACAACTCTACAATCACCCAAAGCTAGATAAAGAAGAAATAGAACACCTAAACAGACCAATTACAATTAGCAAAATTGAAATGGTAATAAAAAACCTCCCCAAAAACAAAAGCCCAGGACCTGATGGACTTACAAATGAATTCTACCAAACATTCAGAGACGAATTAGTGCCTATCCTTCACAAACTCTTCTAAAAAATTGAGAAGGAAGGGACAATACCAAACACGTTCTATGAAGCCAACATTACACTAATACCAAAACCGAACAAGGACAACACAAAAAAGGAAAACTACAGGCCAATCTCCCTAATGAACACTGATGCAAAAATCCTCAATAAAATTTTAGCTATCAGAATCCAACAATGTATCCATAAGATAATTCACCACAACCAAGTTGGATTCATTCCAGGGGCACAAGGATGGTTTAACATCCGAAAATCAATCAACGTTATCCAACACATCAACAAAAAGAAATATAAAAACCATATGATAATATCAATAGATGCTGAGAAAGCTTTTGACAAAGTGCAACACCCATTCATGATAAAAGCCCTTGAAATTCTTGGGATACAAGGAACATACCTCAACATCATAAAGGCCATCTATGACAAGCCAACAGCCAGTATCATTCTCAATGGTGAAAAGCTGAAAGCAATTCCATTAAGATCTGGAACAAGACAAGGATGTCCACTCTCACCATTGCTTTTCAATATAATACTGGAAGTCCTAGCCAGGGCAATAAGACAAGAGAAAGACATCCAAGGAATCCAAATAGGAAAAGAAGAAGTCAAACTATCACTATTTGCAGACGATATGATATTATACATAGAGAACACCAAAAACTCCACAGAAAAGCTAATTCAACTCATCAATCAGTTCAGTAAAGTGGCAGGATACAAAATCAACACGCAAAAGTCAGTAGCCTTCCTATACACAAACAATAAATCTGAAGAAGAAGAAATCAAAAAGACCATCCCTTTTGTTATTGAAACAAAAAAAATCAAATATTTGGGAATAAATCTAACAAAAGAGGTAAAGGACCTATACAAAGAAAACTATAAAACACTGTTAAAAGAAATAGAAGAAGACACAAAGAAATGGAGAGACATCCCCTGCTCATGGATTGGAAGAATAAACATTATTAAAATGGCCATCCTTCCAAAAGCAATATACAGATTCAATGCTATTCCAATCAAAATTTCAATGTCATTCTTCAAAGAAATAGAACAATTATTGATGAAATTCATATGGAATCACAAAAAACCCCGAATAGCCAAAGCTCTCCTGAAAAAAAAAGAAGGGAATGGAGGCATCACACTCCCAGACTTCAAACTATACTACAAAGCCATAATCATCAAAACTGCATGGTATTGGAACAAGAACAGACATACAGACCAATGGAATCGAATAGAAAATCCAGAAATAAACCCGCAGATTTATGGTCAACTAATCTTTGACAAAGGAGCAAAGACTATGCATTGGAGCAAAGAAAGTTTGTTCAATAAATGGTGCTGGGAAAACTGGGTCGCTACATGCAAAAGAATGAAGCTTGACCACTACCTCACACCATACACAAAAATCAACTCAAAATGGATTAAAGAACTAGACATAAGACTTGAAACCATAAAATATATAGAAGGAAATATAGGCGAAACACTACGTGATTTGCACATCAAAGACTTCTTTACAGACACATCACCCAAAGCAGTGATAGTGAAGGCAAAGATAAACAGCTGGGACTACATCAAATTAAAGAGCTTCTGCACAGCAAAAGAGACAATAACAAAAACAAAGAGAAACCCCACCAACTGGGAGAACATTTTTGCACCCAACACTAATGATAAAGGACTGATCACAAAAATCTGCAAAGAGCTGATGAGTCTCAACAACAACAAAGAAAATAATCCAGTCAAAAAATGGGCAGAAGAGCTTAAAAGAAACTTCTCTGAAGAGGAAATGCAAATGGCCAACAGGCATATGAAAAAATGTTCAACATCACTTGTCATCAGGGAAATGCAAATCAAAACTACCATGAGATACCATCTTACACCAGTGAGAATGGCACATATTAAAAAAAACTAGCAACAACAAATGTTGGCGAGGGTGTGGAGAAAAAGGAACTCTTCTGCACTGTTGGTGGGAGTGCATACTGGTCCAACCACTGTGGAAAGCTGTGTGGAGATTTCTGGACCTACTAAACATAGAGCTTCCATATGACCCAGCAATTCCACTCCTAGGTATTTACCCAAAGGACACAGAAACATCAATTCCAAAGAACACCTGCACCCCTATGTTTATAGCAGCACTGTTTACAATAGCTAAGCTTTGGAAACAACCCAAATGCCCAAAAATAGATGACTGGATCAAGAAGATGTGGTACATATATACCATGGAATATTACTCAGCATTCAAAAAAGATAAACACATGCAATTTGCTGCAACATGGATGGCGCTGGAAGGGATCATGCTCAGCGAAATAAGCCAAAAAGAAAAAGAAAAATACCGGATGGTCTCACTCATAGCAGGAATCTAGAAAACTTAAATAAGGGACCAGGAAAATGAATAACTATAAGAAAGTGAAAATCAAAATCAACAAAAAACTATGAACCAGAGACACTTTTAGGGGGGCGGGGGCGGGAGGGGAGGGATTGGGGTCAGAATGGGGGGCTGCAATTGTATGGGGAATATAACAATAAAATTTATAAAAAAAAAAAAAAAAAAAAGAAATAGAAGAAGACACAAAGAAATGGAAAGACATCCCCTGCTCATGGATTGGGAGAATAAACATTATTAAAATGGCCATCCTACCAAAAGCAATATACAGATTCAATGCTATTCCAATCAAAATTTCAATGTCATTCTTCAAAGAAATAGAACAATTATTGATGAAATTCATATGGAATCACAAAAAACCCCGAATAGCCAAAGCTCTCCTGAAAAAGAAAGAAGGGAATGGAGGCATCACACTCCCAGACTTCAAACAATACTACAAAGCCATAATCATCAAAACTGCATGGTATTGGAACAAGAACAGACATACAGACCAATGGAATGGAATAGAAAATCCAGAAATAAACCCACAGATTTATGGTCAACTAATCTTTGACAAAGGAGCAAAGACTATGCATTGGAGCAAAGAAAGTTTGTTCAATAAATGGTGCTGGGAAAACTGGGTTGCTACATGCAAAAGAATGAAGCTTGACCACCACCTCACACCATACACAAAAATCAACTCAAAATAGATTAAAGAACTAGACATAAGACCTGAAACCATAAAATACATAGAAGGAAATATAGGCGAAACACTATGTGATTTGCATATCAAAGACATCTTTACAGACACATCACCCAAAGCAGTGATAGTGAAGGCAAAGATCAACAGCTGGGACTACATCAAATTAAAGAGCTTCTGCACAGCAAAAGAGACAATAACCAAAACAAAGAGAAACCCCACCAACTGGGAGAACATTTTTGCACACAACACTAATGATAAAGGACTGATCACAAAAATCTGCAAAGAGCTGATGAGACTCAACAACAACAAAGAAAATAATCCAGTCAAAAAATGGACAGAGGAACTAAAAAGAAACTTCTCTGAAGAGGAAATGCTAATGGCCAACAGGCATATGAAAAAATGTTCAACATCACTTGCAATCAGGGAAATGCAAATCAAAACTACCATGAGATACCATCTTACACCAGTGAGAATGGCACATATTAAAAAAACTAGCAACAACAAATGTTGGTGAGGGTGTGGAGAAAAAGGAACTCTTCTGCACTGTTGGTGGGAGTGCAAACTGGTCCAACCACTATGGAGAGCTGTGTGGAGATTTCTGGACCTACTAAACATAGAGCTTCCACAGGATCCAGCAATTCCACTCCTAGGTATTTACCCAAAGGACACAGAAACATCAATTCCAAAGAGCACCTGCACCCCTATGTTTATAGCAGCACTGTTTACAATAGCTAAGCTTTGGAAACAGCCCAAATGCCCAAAAATAGATGACTGGATCAAGAAGATGTGGTACATATATACCATGGAATATTACTCAGCATGCAAAAAAGATAAACACATGCAATTTGCAGCAACATGGAAGACGCTGGAAGGGATCATGCTCAGTGAAATAAGCCAAAAAGAAAAAGAAAAATACCGGATGGTCTCACTCATAGCAGGAATCTAGAAAACTTAAATAAGGGACCAGGAAAATGAATAACTATAAGAAAGTGAAAATCAAATCAACAAAAACTATGAACCAGAGACACTTTTTGGGTGGTGGGGGGCGGGAGGGGAGGGATTGGGGTCAGAATGGGGGGATTGCAATTGTATGGGGAATATAAAAATAAAATTTATTAATTAAAAAAAAAAGATCAGTGGAAATACAAGTTGGCTTTCCATAAAGATACAAAAATCGACAAACCTCTGGTGATGCCCATTCCAAGAGCAGCATTGACTCCACCAATGATCCGGTCCCACCAGCGTGCCTCAAAGGACAGGTCTCAAGTCACTAATGTCAAAACTCTCCCTGTAATAAATAAAAGATTGGAAAAATAAAACGAATTTGCTGAGGATGCCAGGATGGCCCTGAAGCTTGCAATGCACATTTCTACCAGTTAGAATCGCTACATGAGTTTGGGGCTGACCTACTTCCTTAGGATTGGTACTCCTGGAAGGTCAGATCTGGGAAGGCAGCTTCACCTTGGCCCCTTATCCCTACTTCTAAGGACTGTCCAGCCCAAGGTACTTGATTTTAAGGGGTCTCTGGAGACCCCAGTCAGCCAGTGCAAATGAAAAGATGAAAATACGCCGTCAGGTTGCTTTGCCTTGGTTTGCTGGAGGCTGAATTGAACAGAACTTAAATATAATTTTTTTTTTTTTTTTACTTTCCCCGACCCCCAGGACTGTGCACAGCACTAAAGGGGATTTTCTCCTCCCTTTCAAAAGAACCAGCTGAACCAGAAGCAAACATGCATTTTCTAAAACCAGTGAACCACAGTGTCAGAATGTTCTCCAAAGCATGCCTGAGCAGAACATGCACTTCATACGGGAGCCTTTCCTCTAAATCAGACCTCAGACATGGAGTTTTTTTACTCAGTTTAGTGATTGTTACCCCAGTGCGCACAGGGTGTTTCTCTTCTCTGCTGTGATTACATGATTTTTATGGCCTCATTCTAGCACTGGTTTTCTGGATCCCTCCGTGCGTCTATCTTTTGTTCACCTGCCATTGGTTTTTCTCTGCCCCTCTATCCTCCTGCAATCTTTTCCCTCTCCCTTAGCCTCTTTTGGCAATGCTTGTAACATAAAGTTGCGTTAAAGAGCTGAATCTCTGGAGGTGACAGCTGGGCCTGGAATCACCTCCAGTCTCTGCCCATCAGTTTCCTCATCCGTCAAACCTGCTTAGAGGTGCCCGGCCTGCAGTAAGCCTCTCAGAGTCATTTGCTATTATTATTATTTCCCATGCATGGAGCCAGCCCCCCAGGTAGTTCCTGTGAGCAGTAAGCAGAGTGACAAGACAGATGGGAGAGAGAAGAATTTGGGAAAAGGAGATTTCACAGACAGAGGGAGACAGAGAAAGATCTATGTCAGTTCTGGCTGGGCTTTCTCCTCGCTGCTGTCGCAAGAGGCAGCGCGAGAACTCTCAGAAGACTGAGATGAGCACATAGTGTGTCTGCAGTCTCATAGCTTCTTGGCTGCTGAATCTATCAGCCTCAGCCCCACCCTAACCATGATCATCTGTGAAAGCAAGAATTTTGAGAAGGGGGATGAGAGAGAGAATGTGAGACAGAGTCTAAGAGAAGAGGAAGAATATGAGAATAAAAGCGAGACTAGAAAGAGTGAGCGAGAGAGACTAGAAAAGGAAAAAAGAGGGAGAGAGGTGCAGAGATTCACCACAATCAGATTCCCGTTTTCTTCTGCTGCCTCCTACGAGGGAAAAAGACACCCTTGCCTGTACTATCGCTCCGTATAGGAAACTGCACGACAGTCAGGTTTATTACCTGTTCAATTCCGTTTCAGTGCAATTCTGCGGCTATCACAGGCCTCAGTTTCCCACTGAGAGTTGTCTTTGTAAGCAAAAGTAAAGCTGTCTAGCAAGGATCTGACTCCTTAGCACTGAAAGAAGTTAGGCTAAAGAAAATAGGAGCACATGGCGAGGCAGAGTGAAAGCACAGGGACACCGAAGCGTGTCATTTGAAAGCAACAAACAAAAACCAACCCCGTCCAGCCCATGCCAAGCCATCTGCAATCGATACGCACCACCGCGGTCTCCAGATGGCTGGGTCCTGGGAGGGTTCCAAGCCAGCGGTTCTCAACCCGAGCCGCGCATTGCAATCACCTGGGAGCTTGAAGAAGAAAGAGCTGCGTGTCCAGCAGGTGCCCCAGACCCATTCAAGGGTGTGACCCTGACAGGGGGATTTTGAAAGCTCCCCAGGTGACAGCAGCTCACAGGCAACTTTCGGCCTCTGATCTCGGATAACTCGGCGAGCCAAGTCACAGTGCTTTTGAACTCTGTCACCTGACTGCAGGTAAGGCAGCCCAAGAAATGACCACACCTGTGGGGTAATTCAGCTCACAACTCAGGAACTGTCAGAGGACGATGAACAGTCCGTCTGTTTTGGATGTGACACAGTTTAATCAAATGATGTTCTTCAACAGCGACCACCTCGTTCCCTGGCATTTGCTTTGCCCTGAGTGTTCGATGGTTCTGGTTGCTGGGTGTCTGGTTAGTCATCGGTTGCCTGTGATTTGGGGGAGAAGAGCTGTATGCAGCCAGGTGGGCAGTGGGGCTCCTTTCCTACCTGTGTGACTCCTAGGAGTGGCAGAAGCGGTGCCAGGGCAGGACCCTGCACCTGTGGCTTCAGTCCCATATTACACCTCTGATGGGTGGACGTGTCCCTCCCAAATTCGCAGGTTAGAGACCTAACCCTCTGGACTGGAGTATGTGGCCATCCTTGGACATGGGGTCACTGCAGAGGTAACTAGTTAAGGTGAGTTCCCACTGGAGCAGGCCCCTAATCCAGTCGGACTGATGTCTTATAAGAAGCAGAAATTTGGAGACAAAGACTTGCCCGTGGAAGGAAGCCATGCATGGCTGAAGGTGGGATGGGGCCGACAGTCTGTTAGCCAAGGAGACCAGAGATCGCCAGCAAATGCTCGAGCTAGAGCAGAGGCTGGAACCAATTCTTTCCACATGGCCCTCATTAGAAACCAGCCCGGCATATTGCAGGACAAGAGACTCTGGCTTCCAGAGCTGTGAGATGATAAGCTTCTGTTTTTCTGTCACCAGGTTGTGGTTTGTGGTTTCAACAGCCTGAGCAAATGAACCTACCTGAGAGAACCACATCTGCGTGATTGATGCAGGTGGAAGACTACCTGGCGGAGGTGACCCCTGACCCCCTTTTGTGTCCATGATGCCTGACTCCAGTTAGGGGCCTGACTTTGTGGGTATGGGACCTGAATAGTCACACAGGCCCTATACCTAGACAGGCCCCTTCCCTGATGTCTCCATCATGAAATTCTTCACAGTTTTGGAACAAAGGTCTTGCATTTTCACTATAGTCAGTCACGTCCCTGAACTTCCAACCAACCCCCCTCCTTCACTGCACCCCATCTGATTCCTCATAGGAATTTCTCATCATTTCTGGCCACTTATGTCACCCCCTTCTTGCTGGCTAGTGATGTGACAAGCTTTCCCTTTTAATGATACTGTTTTACTCACTTACAGGGGACTTGGGACAGCTGGTGGAAGAGGGCTGTGTCGACCATTTGAGTGGAATATTCCAGATTGAATAGGACACTCTTGTTCTTTAAGTTACTTAAGGGGACAGTGGCCAAGGAAGGAGCTGCAGGTTTGGGGAGACTGTGGATCTCTGGAACCAGAGATCGTGGCCTCCCCGCCCAGGTGATCCTGCATGAGAGAATCATGCTTTCGACTCAAGTGGGGGCTGTTCATCAGAGGGAGTTTTGTAAATCTAATCCTCTCACTCACTGCTCTCCTTGAAGCCTTGCCTTAGGTTTCTATTATCCCTCCGAGAAGTGGGTCATTGTTGCCACTTCTCCCTCCCAGAATCAGAAATTGTACCTCCATGCCCTTTGCCATTGGCCTCTGCTGGGCATCCCACTGTGGGCAAAGTGACCTTCCCCACCCCACTGATTTCGGGTTGGTCAGCTGACTTGCCTCGGCCAATGGGGCGTGAGTGGAGCTGTCGCTCTGCCAGTTCCCAGCTGGGGCCTCAAGAAACATTGCGTGTTTCCTCTCGCCTTCTCGCGTATCTGCCATCTGCCGGGAGAAGAGCACGCCCCAGGTGGCCACTGGGCCGAAGAGAATGAAGAAACGGACCCAACGTCCAGCCGAGCTGACCCCAGCCGAGCCAGGATCATCACAGTCTCTCCAGAGACCCGGATGCAAAACCTAATGCCTGTTGTTACAGCCCAGTGGGCCTGGGAGGTCTTTGTTATGCACAGTCATTACCACAAACACTGACGGATGCAGAAATCCTGTCATTTCTTTACCTGGACTTGCTCAGCCTTCCTGGCCTGGGATTTTATCTCCCTCCCTTCCCTCTGTTTCCCCTCCAGGCTCCACTCTCTTCCTCTCCAAACATGCCATGTTGTCTCTTTGCTTGCAGCCAACAGCACCTTCTTTTCTCTGCCCTGCACCTCCCTCTCGCCAGCTACTCCTTCTCATTCTGCTCTCTTGGTCTCCGTGCCACCTCCACCTTAACCTCCTTAAGGTGCACCAGGAGATGCCCATGGCCCCTGTTATGTGCCCTGTTGCAGCAGAACTTTCGCCATCGGAGTGCTCGTCACAGTTTATGTCACCCCTTAGATCTCTGTCTCCCTCATTTTCACCTAGAAGGGTCAGGACAGATGAGGGACAGCAATGTCACACCTTCCATCCTTCCCTCCCCCACCTCCACACTAGTCCCAAGGAGTCTGTCTACAATCTCCTTGGCTTCCATGTCACTTTAAAACAAAACCAGAGTCTGGTTTATTTGTCTGTAGCTTCTGAGATCCTAAGCCACTCTGGTGCACTCAAGCATGGTTCTGGGGGTAGCTGTGAGAGGAAGAAGTTACCCCCCCCAAGTGGGATGACCAGAGGCCCCGGGAACAGTGGGAAGGGTGCTCTGCTGGGGGTCAGGTGCACCCTCTGGGCTCCCAGTCAGCTGCAATGCCTGCCTCTTAGGTGTCATGGAAACAGCAGGGAAGGCTTGCACAATAGGCCCACCACAGAAACCAGAGCAGGGAGAGAAAGGCTGGGGAGACCTGTGCATTCATTTTCTGTGGCTTGTCACACAAATCTAGAGGTTTTAGACAACGCGAATTATGATCTCGCCATTTATAGGAGTCAGGAGTCCAGATACCACAGAACGAAGACTTCTGTTCAGAATCTCACGAAGTTGAAATCAAGGCCCTTTGCAGAGACCCGCATGGAGAGAATGAGCTGTAGTAATGCCCACCTCTGAGTGACCTGCCAGACATGCCTGGGGCTGGGGATGGAACTTGACTTGCAGGAGACAAGTGTCTTCGCTGCTTCTTGCTTTCTTACCTGTAGGTTTTAAGTTGACATCCACTACATTTTCATCCTCTATCTTGCCAGGAGACCATAAGCTCTTGGAAGCTAGAATGAGTCTGCTGGCTGATTTGTCCATCTCCAGAGCCTCACGCAGTGCCTGAAACATAAAGGGAAAGAAAATCAATACAGAGCCGTCAAACAAGTGATTGATTGCTGGGTGCTCAGTAAGTGCTAACTGATCCAAAGAGAACCAATACTCACCAACACCACATGACCGAGGCAGGGTGAGCATCACTCTTGATCATTTTAGGGAGGAAGAATCCAGGAGGAGAGAAGTTTAAATAACATATTCAGGGTCACATAAATAGTAACAGCAGAGCTAGAACTTTTCATTATATTCAGGAAACAAAAATGATTTTCTATTTGGAACATAAAATGCAACACTGACACATCCCAAACCTCATGACTCACGCTTCTCGTCGTCTATGATCGAGTGGGGGAAGTGTAACTAATGAGAAGCCTTCATGAGATAGGTTTTATGTTGCTATGCTAAAATCTCATAGACTCTCAAATGCTGCAGCGTCTGTGTTTTCTAAATAGGTGAGTCCCAAACAAAAGCAATCCCAGAGCTGCACTGCTTTGTCTCAGGCTCAATACCCCTTTCATGTTTTCTGTTGCTTCAATGGGGTAGGTGAGTGTTCTTCGAGCAGCAATGTAGGGTGTGGGTTATATTTTTTTATAATTAATTCAGTCGCTTCATTAATTCTTGCCCCGGGACCTTTGCACATGCTGTGATGTCTGCTTGGACCACCCTTTACTTTCTCATGACTCCATCCTAATCATTCTTCAGCTCCTGGTTGAAATATGCCCTGTCTGAGAGCACACTCCCTCATTAATTCTTATCGTACCATAGATGATATTTGTCATAATTTTCAGTTATTAGTTTTTTGTGGTTGTCCATCCTCCACAGGATTACATGCTTCACATGGGTAGCTACCAATGTGGTTTATTCACAATGTTAACTCAGCTCTACCATGGTACCTGGGCTTTGATAGATTCTCACTAGTTTGTTGAATGAATGACTGAATGACTAAATGACTGAATGAATGGAGTTCACCTCTATCATGTCATATAATTATCTTTGTGTGTGGTGGGAATAATTAAGATCAAGTCTTTTAGCAAGTTTGTGTACAAATTGTGTTATAATAGTGTTGCCTATAATCACTATACTGTGTATTTACCCTCCAGGGCTTATTTATCCACTAGCTACAAGTAGTAGATAAATGGTGAGGGAATAAAATAACCATTTTTTTAACCACTCCCCCTGCCACCCCACTCTTGTCATACCCAACCATTGTAAAGGTTAAGCACCTTCCTCATTTTCACTTTTATAAGGCACCCTGTAACATCATCCCCTGAGCTACCCATCAAATTTAAATTTGCAACCTGTTCTTATAGGAACAATAAAAACTCTTACTAAACCTTGTTTATAGAATTGGGGACTTTAATTTTGTCATTTCTGGATTTTTCAGGGTCAAATCATTGCAACATAAAATCACTATTTTTTTTTTTTTTTTTCAGAAAGACCAAGCGTGATCATAGAAGACGTAGTCAGAGACCGCCCACCACGTCTAGCAGTCCTCTTTGCCCTTCCAGGGGCGTCAGCTCAAATAAGAATGACAACTTGGCCAGGGTCCCCATCAGATGGGGAGCAATTCCAAAATTCCCACTCTAGGTCTAAAGACATCAGTTTGTTTCCGCTTTTTTCCTCTTGCTTCTATTTTTTTGTTGTTCAGAAGACACTGGGGTTGTCTTTTGGTTTGTTATTTTTCTTATGCCCTTCATGCCCCCCTCATCATCCTCCAATTTAGGTCATTTAGGGAGTATATACTCAGATAGATATTTCCAAGCCTAGACCTGACAGTTTGACCACACTTTGGGAAATACAACAATAAGTTGTCAAACTGATGACTGTCCTACCGACTCTCCCAAGAATTAAAGAGAATTCATGGAGTACCCATGTGCCAGTGAGTCTTTTGCGCTCTTTACCCACATTCATTTCTTTAATCATCACACTATCCTTCTGCATTAGATAGTTATCAGTTTCACTCTACAGGGAGAAAACAAAGGCACAGGTAGGTTAAGGAATTTGCCCGAGATCACACAACTAGACACTGGTGGAACCACACTCCAAACTGTCAGCCTATCTTTGTTCCTTCACAATTTTAGTCCTGATTGCATGTCTGCAACGGTTGGTGCTGCAGCAGCCATCTGGCAACCATGAGGAAAAAGCCCCAAAATATTAGAAAAACTATACAGAGCTCTGATGGTAATTACATGCAGACTCTACTCTCCCTGAAACCATCTCTCTCTACATGTTTTATTATATGAGGAAAAAAACCTCTATTGATTAAGCCATTTTTACACTTTTGTGGAATACAAAAGTGAATACACTTGCATTGTGTACAATTGTATGTACTTTTCTGTACACAGTGTATATTATTTTAAGAAAAAACACAAGTACAAAAATTAAGTGTGGAAAATGAATAATTATTTAGAATGCAAAAGGAAACCACAGCAAATTCCATGTTTTAAAAGCTGATAAAAGCCCAAACTTCACAAAATTTTAAATAATAGCTTTTATTGATTATATTTTAACTAATAAACCTCTACAATATTTTTATCCTATGTGTTCAGAATGCTTGTCCTCTTCATGTAATGATACTTTTATAAAAATAGTTTCTAGAGAGGAAAAAGAATTCTGACTTTCTAGCAACACTGGTAAAATATTAGTATTGTTATTGATGGTTTAGAAAACTTTCAGCTTCACAGCTCATTAGTCATGTAAATTGTTAGGACTGTCGCTAAATTTGGGAAAACTCAATGACTTCATTCCATATATAACTTTTGTCCTGTAGGAGAATTTCTCAGAGATTAGCTTCTGGCTTCTTATACTCTAACCCTTACCTCTCCTCTACTACCTTTGTTTCTCTCTCCCTGTTGCAATGCTCCGCCCACCCTGCTGTCTTATATCAAAATGCCAGATGAGTCAGCATCGTGATAGAAAGAGTGTTCCTGAAAGTCATCTCCACGCCGGGCAGCTTGGAATTACTTAACTATATATGGGAAAGACTGAGAACCACACAAACGTATCTACTAACCCCCTTCGTAGCGCATCACTGTGACTGAACCCCAAATCCCAAAGTGCTCTTGGACTCTTTAGCACCAACCAACAGCAGGAGATATGTAAGAAAGAAGTCCCAGTGGAAAGAATTAGCAGTGTGGGATCCTTGCTGTGGAATCACTTTCCCTTTGCAAATTAAAAAAAAGAAATGTGGTCACATGGCTAAGCCTTAGGAAGGGTCTGTGGGAGTGAGGGGCCCCGAAACCTTCTCATAAACATGCCCACCTCTGGTCGCAGGTATGGGGTGAGGGTTGAATGAACCCATGACACAAACAGTGCTGGGCATAGTGTCTGGCACATAAAGAGCTTTGAAATATGGTAGCAGGTATTATATTTTTAGTGTATTAGTATTATTTAAGCCTGTACCCCCCATAGTACTTTTATTTCCTCTTGAACTTCTTTTCATTGCTGTAAGCAAAGGACTGAAACAAATCTTCGAGCTCCACTTATCCACCTCAGGTAGACACATCTTCAAGGTTGCTTTCTCAATGTGAAATTTGTTCTTGATCGGGCTTCAGTTTCCAGGGGTTAAATATTCCCATGCCTGAAAAAGATGAATGTCTCTGTAATCATGCAGACCAGGAAATCAAAGAGACAAATTTCCAATCAATAGTCTTATTATTACTTTTAAAAATGACATCTTTGCCCTAAAATCGGCATGCTATATTTAGTCACCATCGCCAAGAGACATCTGCCCAATGCGGCAACAGTGCTTTTCATAAGTGCTACGTCATCTGTTTATTTCAGCAGCTAAGCACCTTCTGGTACAACAAACAGCCACCTTTGGAAACAAAGATGGAATTTTGGGTGCCTTAACAGATATGGGTTGTCTAAAATTACAGACAGTGCTAATTAACTGGAACACAGAATTAGAACCTACAGTTTGGAAAATATGCAAGAAAAATAGAGCGTTTGTCAGAAACTTTAGCACCGGGGAGCTAAGCTGACTGTTTCAAGGATGCTAAATTGATGATAAGAATTATGTAACGTTGTTAAATCTCAATAAACAAAGCCTGTCAGATTGTGCCTAAATTAGATCATTTGTTTGCTCAAAGAGCTGGTGTTTAAAGTAAATTCCCTTTCACTGATAAAAATTATGAATAAACCTAGTGAAAAAGATACTATTTGTGGGTGGGGAGAATGAAATTGACCATAACTTTATTTATGTTTGATTAACAAACTAATTTTTTTCTATTAAAAGCAGCATAATTCAAAGAAAGCAACTGTCACTAGTGTTCTTGAATCTAAAACCCGAAGGAGTTTCTTAGAATGCCGAGAATTATTAGAAGAAACTGGTAGAGACCAGGTTCCTGTGCTGATGTTCATCTCGGAGAGTCATGTTGATTCAGTCTAAAGAAAGGAGGAAGTTTTAAGGTCTGGAAACAGGAATTTTCATCTGTCTGTTCATCTGACTATTTATGTTTATCTATCTATCCACCTATCTATCTAATTATCTATCATCTATCCATCTCTATCATTTGATGATCCATTGATCTATCTGTATTCTCTACTTTTCTGCAAAGAACATATTTAATTTTTATCATTAGGAAACTTAAAAATAAAGCAATTTTTTCTACAAGGTCCTCACTGTTGCAAAACTCTGAAATGCTTGGAGATGGCTTACGGTCATTGTAGCCTCGTTCATACATGATCTGTCTGAGAGAGCCTTCCTGTTAGGCTGTGATGGCCAGGCACAGATGAAGGAAGGATTCAGTTCATCTGGATCAAGTGTGAGCTCAGAGACATTTCCACAAAGGAGACATTTAATCTGACCCTGCAGGAGATACCCATTGGGTATCAAAATTGGGGCCTTTACCTAAGGTCCAAATTTCCTCATGGAATATGAAGAAACTTCCATAACCAAAAATCAGGAAATTTGGACAGTCATTTGTCCTTTCTCATCATCAGTTTTATCATTTCTAAAGCTAGCAATGGAACTATTTCTGAGACTTGTCATAGCTCTAAAAACAAGGAATTTGACTCTTGAAATTATTGAAGATCCTTACTTAATAAAGTGAATGGAAGAACCTTCCATGCCGGGATTATAGTGATTATAGTTCAGGGTACATTTTTGCTTTGGGAATCTGTGAGGGCACATGTGGAGAAATTTCGGTTTACCAGATGTCTGAACCAGCTTGTTAATACTGGTGGTACTAGACAACAAAGTGTCTCTAAGTTGAACCTGGGTCATTTTACGTCATTGCCCAAAGTCCTAAAGTCATGCTGTACTTTGCAGCAATGACTGAAACTGAAAGCAACTGAAGAGCTAAGATTTCTGTGACCAGATTAATCTGTTTTCTGAGTCTCACCATTTAAGGATCATCTTGGTAAGTTCGTTCTGCAACTTTTTCCCCCAGGAGTTAAATTTTGCTTTCTCATGGCTGAGCTCTCACATTTGGCCAACAAATGAGATAGTTAGGTCTCCTGAAACACGCGTCCAGTTTTAAATTATCACCAGGTTCTGTTTTCACTGCTTAATTTAGTAAATTGGAGGAAAACAAACCCTCCACCACCTCTCTGTGATGTAATCTTGTATTCAAAAGTCCTGTTGAGAGAGCAGCATGACCCATTAAGCTCTGACTTTCCAACCACAGAAATTACTACCTCAACCTAATGATTGCAATTTGTTATTGGTCTACAGCCCCAGATGAGTAAGTTACAGGGAGAAAATGGACTTAAAAACAGGATGGAGTAGGAGTTCGCAAATGCCCACACAGCATTTCTTAAAACCAGGGCTTTGAATTCCCTGGGGACATTATTAGCCTCATTTTAAGCACAAGAAAATAAGCTCTGAGAAATAAAATGATTCTCTATGTCACACATCTTGGAAGTGGGTATGCAAATGAAAGAGTTAGGGATTCAAATCAGAGTTTTTAAATTACTAGTGCTCTTATTGTTCAGAAGCAAAATCAACATGATTGGTTAAGATGGAAAAGATAGAAAATGCTAGGGAGAAGAAGTTTTCTGTCCCTATTCATGCACTCACAGCAACAGATAAATAAACTGCACCATTCACACGGTGGGATGTTACATATAATGGAATATTAAATATGAAACAACACAGGTGATTCACACCCATGGAATATTGAGCGCAATCAACCAGATAGCAAAGAGTACCTACTGGAAGATTATATTAATATGAAATACAAAAATAGGCAAAGCTAATTGACAGTGTTAGACATCAGAATAGCAGTTCTCCTTGGGAAAGAGTGAGCAGAAGGGGACATGGTGATATTTATTCTGTTTCTCAATTGGATACTGGTTACTCTGCTGGGTTGGTGAAAATTCATTGCTCTATATTCTTATAACCTGTGCACCAACCTGCAGATTTTTTCTACATGAACAAAATGCCCAAAAGTAAAAAACAAAAGCAAATTCACACAAAGTTAATAAGCAAGCTAGCTAAGGGCTATCAAAAAAGATTATAGATGATAACAATAGTGGCTGGCACTTTATCATAGATTTACTTAGATGCGTGCATTTTTATTTATTAGTTTATTTAATGCTTTCAGTGTTACAAAGTGAAGACAATCATCAGCCATCCTTAGGAGGGAAAACAAGACTTGAAAGCTAATTTCCTAACCCCGGATCAGACTGTACACCAGATAAGCAGTAGATAAGTCATGCAAACCAAAACAGCTTGTCTCCAGTGTCCACTTCTTAACGAGCATCTTAACCACAGTGAAATTTTGATGCTCACCCACCGGGAGGGCCTGGGATACCCAGGTGTGCTTTGACTGGTGAGTTTATTCCTGTGAAAAACCACTTGGAACCCTACAAAAAAATGGGATAAATTCCCTTAAGTTACCTCCGGAAGAAAAGAAAATGTTTAAATCAAAATCCAATGTTAATGGGAATGGAAAAAGGCTGTTTATCAAAAATTTAGGGCACCCGCAGAGAAAATCACGAGAGTTATAAGCCTCTGCTTGCCGAAGGCTCCTTTTGAATAAATCACTGCTTCTATTACTCCGTGGCAACTGGAGAAGACGTGGATAGATGCTGTCATCTGGGGAGGCTGGAGGACTGTTAACATCAGCACAGAATTTGTGACGATGTGTTGAAGGAAGGTTGGCACCTGAAGGAGAGAATGGTGTATGTTTCATGTTTCATGATATGTTTTGTCACTTGGAGGAATTCAGAGGTGTAGGCACTTACAAAGTGAAAATGGAAGCCAACTGTCTCTCCCTGTTACTTGTGTGATTTGGGAGGTTTTAAGTTGAAAAAAAAAATCAGACATTAACTGTCCACTGAAAGACAGAGGACTTACTTTGAAGACCTGGATTAGGACCACGAAGTAGTCAGGGTCAGAATCAGCACCAAATCTGGGCAACCAGACACTTGATTAGTTTCTTTGCATTCTCTCTCTTTCTCTCTCTCTCTCTCTCTCTCTCTCTCTCTCTCTCTCTCTCTCCCTCTCCCCAACACACACTCACACACATGTGCATGCACGTGCATTTGTGATTGATTGTCATTATGTCTTTGCTCTTTCCACAGGTCTTCATGGTCAGACTCCTTGGACCTGCTGACCACACAGAGTCCCACATTCCTGAACTAGCAGTAGCTTGAATGAATGGCATGATCGTGGACATCATGGCTTGGGCAGATCTCACCATCACAGGCTTCCTCAGTAGATACCACCTGCAAAGACATCTCATGCATGAGGTGTAAAGATGTGTGGACATCCCTGCCCATGGGACACTCCACTGCAGCTACTCAGAGTAGAGACAGTGGGCAGGTTTACTCCAATGAGCAGAGCAAGGATGGTTGGTCATGACTTACTTACCCACCCTGGAATGAAATAGAGAATGCTGGAAGCTTCAGTGGAAAGAGTCAATCTGGAAGGGTTATTCTGTCCAGTGATACTCTACATAAACACCACCTTGTATTTTTCTTGTTGAAATCATGAGTCTATTTTCCTCCTCTCTCCTATCCTACATTAAATCCTTCCTTCTATTCTTCCTTTAGACCATCATTCAACATATACCTGCTGCGTTTTAGATTGGAAGCCCTAGTCTAAAACTAGGTCATACACACCTCAGAGAATATGACTTGTCTAGGCATGTCTGCTTTGCCAATAGACTGGTTGATCTATACATATTTATTAGCCTAATCTTTCGAGAAAGAAGTAGAAAGAGGTGTTTCTGTAATGTATTGCTGCATAGCAAAACAGCCCCAGGCTTAGTGGCATTAAAGAATGATCATTTCAATATGTTTGCAATTCTGTAGGTTAGGAATTAGAAAGCACATAGAAAAATGGTTTCTCCTTCTAGTCATATCCATGTTTCACAGTAGTTCATGAAATGTGGCTGACAATGGCTGCAAAGGATCAACTGGGTATTACGGCTCAGCCCCAAGTCTGTAACCACATGGATCTGCTGACACTGGAATGTCCAAGATGATTCACACTCTTGGTGCCTGGGCTGAGATGGCCTGGACATCTGGGGACTGACTGGCACTGCTGTCCCTGCCCCCATATGACCAGCTTGGGCTCCCTCATAATATGGCAGTCGCAGTTACTCAACTGAGTTATACAATAGTTGACTTCCCCAGACCAGGTTCAAAGAGACCAAGGCCTCTTAGAACCTAACTTTGGAAGTCCCACAGCCTTGCTTCTGGTATATTCTATTAGTTATTTGGGGCCAGACCTGATTCACTGCAGGATGAGATACCATTAGATCATGAATACCAAAAAGTGAGATCTTTGGGCACAAACATTTTTTATCTATTTGGAGTCTGCTGGACCCCCAACCAGCCCCAGAACTCTGGGAATGTAAGACCAAACAGAGCTGCTCTTTGGTCCAGAAGACAAAGGCGCACACAGTCAAGTGATTCTATCCACTGTCTGCATGATTTCATAGTCAGGCAATGTGGCTCTAGCCTCTAAGACCTGCATGTCAAAACCTCATATTGGGGACACAGGCAGGACATCTATCATAATCACATAGAGATGCCATCAGCCATCCCAAGAAGCAGAGTAAACAGTGAAGGGCAGGGCAGGAGAGGAAGAACGCACTGCACACCACACAGTGGCCACAGCTAATAGCCTGGCTAATGAGCACAAATGATACTTCCCTGGAGAGATTCCCAGGCATAAACCAGGGACACTCTAAAGGGACCTGGAGGTTCTTCTTGAGTATTGAAGCAAAACTAGCGAAACGTGGCTATTCAGTTTTATTCAACTCATTTGCACAAACTAGATTGTGAAGATGTGAATTAGATTAGATAACATTTTTAGCTCAAGTTTTATACTTAATGACCTCACCCTCAGGGGTGTAGCATCTAATTGGGAAAATAAAATTAATATACATTAAATAATGGCATAAAACAACATAAGAGCTGTCACCAGGGAGCCCCAGATAAATGGCTCATGCATTAAGTTTTATAGGAATAACCTTAGAGAGAGAAGACAGCAGGGCCCCCTGGAAAAGGAAAATTTGATCTGTGCTTTGGAGGTTGGGAAGATTTAATTAGGCAGAGAGGAAGCAGAGAAGAAAAGAAATCATAAAGCCAGAATGTTTTTGAATGACTTTTGGCCCAAGACACCACTACTTTCTCCTAAATATTTTTAATTCTTAAATCTCAGCCATTTTTAATGTAACACATGGAGCTCTGGGGCTTGAAGAAGAACGTGAAGACTAAACATGGTTATAAGAAGGGTATACTTTTTGAATGTAAAGGAAAGAAACTAAAGAGGGAGTTTGCCCAGTGGCCATACGATGTTTATTGCAACTACCATCCCAGCACAAGAGCAGCCACAGAAGGTCCATAAACCAATGGACATGGTTGTGTTCCAATAAAACTAAGTTGTAGGCAGATTTGGTCCATGCTGCTGCTTGCTATCCCAGGCTCTTAGACATTCAACTTCATTTTGGGATTGTCTCCTGAATCTACAGTGAGCCTACCATTGTGGATAAGAACATGGTTTTAAAAAGTTGTGTTTTTCACAGATATAACATGGTCCCATGGTATGCTTAGCATACTGTGCAGGACAGATGGATGTGACCACCTCCCCTCCAATCCCAGTGGGCTACCAATCTAGGAGGGATGCCTGGAGGTGGAGGATCTATCCCAGTTCAGGGGATGGAGGAGCCAGAAGTGATTTCCTAAAGAAATGATTTTTAATCTGAAACTTCAAGAATCTCATTCTTAGCACAGATGGTTTGTGGAAGGAGGGATGTTGAAGAGGGTAGATGTGTTCCACGTAGAAGAAACAGCTGTTCAAATGCACATGAGAGAGAGTATGTTATCAGAGAAACCAACAAAAGTTCAATGTGACTGCAACAGAAAGATGGAGGGGACGCTGGGTAAAAGAAATTGAGACTCACCCCAAAATATACAAGTGGTGAAATGTCCCTGACCCCCAGTATACATTTAGCACTTGGAGGGGGCTGTCTATCAGCCCTGTTTGGGAATAACTGAGATTCTGCAGATGTCAAGTGCTGTGAGATGCTCTCCCCAAGTGCTGACCCCTAAGCAGGAGGTGCCGGGGCTACTTCAGGCCAAGCAACTAAGTTTTTGCTTCAGGGCAAAGCAGTGATCCAGCTTCTACTTACTCCACACACCGAGGCTCCATTTCCATATCACTTTCAACGTTGATTAAACTGGCACCAATGGATGCAAACCTAGAAGAACGCTTGCATGCAAGTCTTTCTCTCCAGCAAGAATTTGCAACTGGCTGGCACTCTTCTCTCTTGTCCATGCCAGGTAGGAGAGTGTGCATGGCTCTGGGATCTCCTAGAAGCTCTTCCATTTCTTCTCTTGGTCACCACTGACAACGAATACTTGCTACATTCCATGGGGTTCTGACATGCTGTCCTTGGGCTTTAATTAACTCACTTGAACTTCATCTAGCAGGACACAGTAAACACGCAGTGAATTGTAATTAATATTATTTTGTTGGATATAAAAGGACCCAGCACACTGTTTGACAAGCAATGGATTCCCACAAATACTAGTCTCCTCCCTTTCTTCCAGGCCATTCTATTTTGCACCTATGGCCTGAAATCTCATGCAACTTCTCATGGACCATATTTTCTAATTTATCCAATGCCTTGGAGGCCTGTGAAATAGAATTCTAGGTTGGAGCAGATCCTTTTCAGTTGCACTAAAAGAAATGTCCAATTTGCAGGATGCAAAGGAAAAGCTAAATGCCTGGAGGCAAATAGGGGTGATACACATGTGGGACTTCTGACTCCACCCACATCCTCTAATCTAGGACTGAGTGTGTAATGCCCACTTGGATTTGGTGCTGCTCAGTTTCTCTCCCCTCTGTAGCTGCAGCAATAGGTTGGCCGCAGGGAAGAAATCCTCGAGGACCCAGTAGTAAAATGTGCTTCTTGATGCCACACCCAGATGCATTTTGTAAATATTGCCCTAGAGTCAGCACAGAGGTAGGGGGAGCCTCCCAAAGCTGTAGGGAGTGGACCTTTGGCTCCACAGTTAAAGTACAAGCAAGTGACAATTAGGATTATCTTCCTGCTATAAGCAACAGGTTAAAAAATAAATGTTTCTTAATGCCACCAACATTCAACTGGCACAGAGTAAGTTATATTTGAAGTAGTTGTCACTGCAGCAGTGTTTTCAATAATCAAGTTATGCAAACCACCTAGGTGCCCAATGACAGAGCAGTGGACTAGGAACGTATGGTACATCTACACAATGGAATACTACTCAGCCATAAAAAAGATAAACTCTCACCATTTGTGACAACATGGATGGATCTGGAGTGGATAAGGCTAACTGAAATAAGTGAGAAGGAGAAAGACAAATAGTGGATGATTTCATGTATATGCTAAATATAGAGAAATAAAACAAAAGGCCAGAGAGACTCTATTAACAAACCCTAGAAGACTGACAGTAGAATGGGGACTCAGAGGGAGAGGGTGGGGTGAAGGGTAGGAGGGGACCCAATAGACTTCGTTGGAGCACTATGGGTACCACGGTGGTGGGTGTGTTGTGGGAACACACATGTGAAGAATGTGAAACTACACCTCTGAATCATATACAGTGTTGTCAACCAGTGTTATCGCAATCAAAGTAAAAGACAATTGACAATTGGGTTACACGGTGAAATCTGAATTCTAAACCTGCAATTTCCACTACCTGGTGAGTGAGCCCAGTGAGATCATGTCACCTATTCTGTGTGTGCATCCCCTCACCTGTCTGATGAGAATCTAATTGCAGGTGAAAGTCAAGGTTCCTTCCAGCTCCAAAATCAAACATTCCGGTGAAAACTCTGGAGGAAAGAATATTGGACTTGAAGTCAGAAGTTAGTTTCCTAACTCTACCACTAGCCAGGTGCTGCCTTGGATTATATAAAAAAGAACAGTCTCTCTGGGAATCCCTTTCCTTATCTGTGTAAGGAAAGGGTAGGCTCTGTCGGCTCTAAGTGTTCTGAGCCACCGAAGCAAAGGGCTTGCTCTGAATAGCTTCTCAAAATAGTAGCCCCAAGCTCCCCACAGCTAGGTATCTTAATGCTTCCTGAGAAGAATGAAGGTTTTGATCTATCAGGCAGCACAGAAATTGTTGCCGACTCATTTTGCAAAAAGACCACCAGCCTCTGGCCATCTGCCTTGTGTTACCTGAAAATTGTCTTTTTTAATATCTTATTACAAAAGTGAGACATGTACAAAAGATAAACAAAAAGAATAACATCGATAATCCACCCCCAAGATATCCACTTATATTTTGTCCTATACCCTCTAGACCCACTTTGAGTATCTTCAAATGAGATGTCACTTACCTAAATCACCCCAAGTTCTTTAGCATTCTGAGACCTTTCACTTTATATCCACAGAAAATAACTCAGGTCCCAGGCATTGGTTTTGCATAGGAAATTACCACTTATTTAGGTGCCGATAATAATGTTCAGGCTGAGTCATCTGCAGGGTCTTAGGGAGCTGAAGTCAAGGCATTGGCTGGGCAATTTTATGAGACTGAGCCCTACCCTGTGAAATTCAACTGTCTCCAGATAGATGGTGTCAGAACGGAGTGAAGTTGTAGGACACGCAGCTGATATCACAGATTCCCCACACATCAGGTGTCAGAGTGAAACAGTGTTGTCAGATAAGAGTGTGAGAATTAAGGAGACACCCAGAGAAGTTAGTTTTTCCTTCTCGGTGAACTTCTATAAAAGGCTAGAGAGTAAATCTTTTAGACTTTGCACACCATACAGTGTCTGTTGCAGCTACTCAACTTGGACGTTGCAATGTGGAAGTCTTTGTACAGGACTTATAAATGAATGGGTAGGGCTATTTCACAATCAGCATTTATTTACAAAATCAGGTACAGGGAGAAGGTCTTTGGGCCAAGCTTGCTGTCCTCTGCCTCAGTTCCTGGATTCTAAGAGGCTGTGACCTACTCTCTTGAAATGGAGACTTTTTGACACTCTAACTTAAAGGAAATTTCTACCCAGGCCACCAGAGTAAAAGAAAACTTCATGACATCCATGTAAACTCTCCTTCAAACAGACCCACTCACTTTCAAAACCATGAAAGAGAGCAGTAGTTGTCACTCCCCCGATTTCCTTTCTGGATTAACGTTACCTTGGCAAAGCCATTTGAGAGTTATTTGCTGTTTTTTATTTGTTTGTTTGCTCCCAAGAAGAATTCCCCAGCAACCCAAAGACCAAAACAAACTATGAAATTGGAGTAGCTGGTCATGATGTGGGTGTAGATGATGCCTCTCCACTGTTCACGGTGGAACTTCCTTTCTTGTATCATTCTAGAAGGGGAACCTAATGGATAAGTGCCATCTCCCCTTCTCCAAGCTCACCCAAAGGTCCTGCTTTCCTTTCTTTCTTCCCTTCCTTTTATAATAGGACTTCACAGTTCAATGGGTTCTGTAGAAAATTTGGCAGAAAATGTAGTCTGAGATACAACTTGCTATAATAAAAATAGCTACCATTTATTGGGCGTTTACTACACACCAGGCGCTTTGCCAAGTGTTTTATATGTGTTATCTCATTTAACTCTCACGGCAATTCCCGGAGAGTGACACTAATCCTTCTTCCATTTCATGCAAGGGAAACAGTAGTGTCTAGAGGTTAACCAACTCCCTCAGGTTCACGAGCCAGAGAGTGGTGGAGTCAATTCTGAACACAGGTCTCTCTGACTGCAAAACCATTTCCCTTAACCATTGCACCCAGGAACCTTTGCATCAAGGAGACCCAGTCCTCCTGGGCACTATCCTGCCTTTGTTCCCTCTGCCCCCAAGGGGAAGAAAGAAAATGATCTTTCTTATAAAGGGCACCATGGAGAGTCTTGACATTCTCTTAAGACCAAGGCCACCAAACAAATAGTTCTATTGACATTCTAGTAAATAAGTTCAAGACAAGCTAGAGGGCTTAATGTCAGATGGGGCAATTTATTAGGAGGAAGCGAGTGCCACAGAGCTAACTTAATAAGGCTTCTTCGCTTGTGGGATCTCTCAGACCACATCAAAATATAACAATGAACTTGGATGGCAGTACATAGATAATTGAGAATTGATGTCTCTGCTTCCCTGGGTACTGGCTGAATGGCACTAACAAATGATGGAGGGCTTCCTGCCTGCCAAACACCAAGCCTGCTACTTGTATTAACGTATGTAATCCTCTGCATGAGTCGGTATAGTCTAGGCTATGCTGTAGTAATAAGCAATCCCCCAAATCTCAGGCTTATAAACTAAGGTTGATTTCTTGCTTAGGTTACATGTCTACTAGGGTCAGACTCTGGTCCTCTGGGGTCAGGAAACATAGAGGTACTATCTGGAACAGTCAGGAACATTACTGGTGGGCATCACAGGAGAGGTCTGCAACATCTCACAGTCCAAGTGAGTGCTTATGCCTAGAATGACAGTGTTCCTTTGTGCAACTCATCAGCCCAGGTCACATGACAAAGGGAAAGCATTAAACCTTTGCTCTGAAGCAAATGCTATCACTTGCCTTCCTTTTACAAATAGAGAAAGGGAGGCCAAAGAGCCAGGCAAGGCTATTGTGCTAGATAAACAGTTGAGTCAAAATTTGACTTTCTGACTCACTCTTCACCCTCTCTGATAGAGATCAAAGTGTACACAGGCTAATATAATACATAATGGATTAAGAAGCAATTGCAATTTTAACCAAAATAAAGCTCAGAAGAATTGTAGGGGATGAATAATTCAAAGTGGACATTTGAAGAATCAACAAAGCCTTGTAGAGAGGATGTGGCTGGAGCTAATTTTTTTTTTAACTGAAATAGCATTGCATTATAACAGTATGTAAGTTTCAGATGGTCATTATTAAGAATTGATCTATGTGTATATTCTATAAAATTCACTACTGTAAGCCCAACTGTGTCCTTTGACCATACCAAGTTGACTCGTGAGAGACAGGAAGTTGCCTGCCAGGTCCAGTGTAGAGAAGTAACTGCACAGAGATGGGGACACAGGAAAAGTCAGCACATGGAATTTGATGTGGCTGGAGTACAAAGGGGACAGGAGAGCAGGAGACAAGCAGAGACGCAGCAGAAGACAAGGAAAGAAGCAGACTGGTTTTGTTCTCATAGCCTGAGGGAGGTGCAGTTAAGGTATTATTCTAGAATAACACATACTCAAAACTAGGAAAATCATTGAAAGCACAAACCCACTTCATCATGAATCAAAAACCTCACCTTTTGTAGAAGTACAGAATTTTGGAGTTCTGTAATGTGCTTGGCACATCCTATTGTAGGCATTTAATAAATATTTATTGGACATTGAAAGATTTCCAGGAAAAGGAGTCTTTAGAATGTTAGAGGCTTAGAATCTGCCCTGAAGACACAAAAAGAACTGCTAGAAATCTAGGGATAAAGGCAACCCTGCAAAGAAATTTCTGGTTGGAGTTCATCACTGAGGACACAGAACACCACTTGCTGGCAAACAGCCAAGACAGTAAGAAAGAGGAAATACTAGCACAAACTGTGTGGTCAAGGTTTAACTAGTCTTGCTGTGAATGGGGCTGCCATATGGAATTGTTTTTATTTGCTGTGGGTAATTTTCTGTGCAAGAGCATCCTTCTAACCCAGCATAATGAAGCTGATTATTTGTGTTTAGAATCACCAACAAGAGAAAAAAACACAGTCGTAAAATACTTTTATCAGTGAGCTACACCTTTCACTGATTCCACCAGTGGGGACGCTCCTGGATGAACCAAAAGGGCTAGATGGCCAAGTGCACAGATCAAGAGCTCAAAATAATGAGGTCGGGGTGGGGGATGTGATCCCAAAACACACACTGTAGGGAGAGGTCATCTTGGGAGACCCTGGTGCTCTCCAGCCCTGAAGACCGACTGCAGAGATGGACACCTCCCTAAAGGAAGCTGAATTTCCTGGATGTGGGTCATCCTTTCCATCTATTTCCATCTTTTCCATCCTTTCTGGTCCAAATAAATTCTGGCCTACAAGAGGAAAGTTATAAGATCTAAAGATTGGACAGATGATATACCAGGAAGAGAAGTTATTTTATTAACGGAGACCCTGGTGCTGATATGCTAGGCTGATGACCTTGGCTCATGTTTGAGTGAGGGTGGAAGCTCCTTACAAGGGGTCACTGAATGGTAGACAGATCACAAGGCAGCTGCGCGGAGACTGGATGGCAGGACAGGGCGACATTGCTGGAAGACGATGGCCATGGGCCAAGTGAGCTCAATTTTCGCTGCAGTTGTGGGCAGAGACAGGAGGCTGCCTGTCCTGGTTTGCTACGGCTGTTGTAACAGAGGACAACATCCCGGGTGGCTTAGACAACACAAATGCATCATGCCACTATTCTGGGGACCACAGTGTGAGACCCACCAAGCATGCGGTTTGTTTTTTCTAAGGACTTGGAAGAGAATCTGTTAAGTGCCTTTCTCCCAGCTCTTGGGGCGCCCAATTCTCCCTGCATGTCTTCTCCTTGATTTCACTCTGTGCCTCAATTCTTTGTCTGATTATTTTAATGAAATCAGTGGGGAGCTGGGAGACAGTGGGGTGACCTGCTACAAGCCAGGGCTCTGGCCTGTTCCTTTGGGTGGCTGACTTTCCAACTCTTCTTTTCACATTTGTGAAATGGTCTCACAAAGGTTTTGTTGTGACAATGGAGGTAGTAATGACAAGTGTTTAGTACAGCCCAGAAGAGAGCTTGGGAAATATTAATTTTTGACCTATAGAGAGTGATCAGAAAGATAAAGGGACTGGATATGAAGTTATATGAGTCATGATCAAATGATGCTTATTCTGGTAAGAGGGAAGTTAGGGGGGCATAGGGCTGACTTCAAGTATCTGATGGAAACCTGTTAAAAGAAGAGTTTTTCTAAGAGCAGAACCAGAGACAAGAGAAGTGCTACAGGAAGGGGCACTGAGACTCAAGAAGCAATTGTATCATCAGCTGAATGACTTGAGAAGGAGGGAGGCTTCCCTCCTGAGAAATGGTTAAGTCGAGGCTGTTTGGGAAAGCTCCTCAGCAGTGTATTTCAGTGGATCTGTCTGTTCTGTTCCCCACTCTGTCTCCGGTGAATCTTCTCACTCCCGCACCTCTGGCCTGTACCCCAGTTCTTGTATGTATAAATAAATAGATCTTTTAAAAAAGATTTTACAATAGTTATCTGTTTGCTCACCTCTGTCTGCATCCACCTGGTGAATTTCCTGGGATAAGAACTCAGTTATTTCTTCTTTGGGGTGAGAAGTTGATGGCCTATACCTTTTCATCCAAATCAAATATGTGATGATTTCTTAGTTACATTCTCTAATATCCAACTTATTTTTACAAGAGCCTGATCTAGCTGAGTAACCAGCAACAAATCAACAGCTTGAAGCAAGAAAGGCAGAAAACATTTGTTTCACTGTTTTTTGTTTTGCTTTGTGTTTTCCATCACCATGTCTGTTGCGTGATAGGCATGATTTTTTCCCACTGATTGGTCAGTCTGGGTCATTTTACTTAAACTAGTTCTGGGATGATTCAGCTTCCTGCTTTCTAATAGTCAGTTCATGATCAAGGATTTGTTGAGGAATTAAGATTGGTAAGGAAATAGGTTCTCAATCCAAATAAAATAATTAAAATAACTTGTCTTCAGGCTACACTCAGGTTTGTAAGCTGTTGTTATGAATTTCTATCCTATCCTCTGAAAGATGAAAAGCTATACAGCCTACTAAAAAAAAAAAAAAAAAAAAAAAGCTGGTCCATGAACCTTCCTTTGTACGTTCAAGTTCTGACAATGTAGGACATCTGTATTCTCTGGCATCCTCTTAGCTAGGTGCCTGTTTCCCTGGGCCAGTTGGCAGGTGACTATTTGCAAGGTTGCAAATAAGTGGAAGCAGCAAATCTGAAATGGGAGGTGAGAATTATTTTCTAAGAATGACTTGTGGTGAGGGGTTGAGAGAGGTAAAAAGGAATTAGAAGCTGATGAGCTGTGAAAGTGATTGAAATGGAGAGTGACATTCTAAAGTGTTCAAAATTTACAATTTAAACAAGTCTCTAGGGTCATGGAAAAAACATTATCCAAAAAAAAATATTGATAGGATTCTAATTTAATATAATCTATTTCTTAGATTTTTATTTCTTTGTTTTCTTTTGCTTTGTTTTGTCTTTAGGAAAGGCATTTTCAATTCAATTAAAGAAATAAATACTATGGCCCTACTATGTACAAAACACAAAAAATGGGAAAATTGTGCTTATTATAAGAATAATAATAGCTATCATTTAGTCATTCCTACCAAATTCAGCATAGCAGAGTGGTAAGACCTTGAGGGCTCAGGGAAAGATAGTTTAAAGTTTAAAACTCAGACCCATCATTGAACTCATTGTGTGACATGGAGTTTCCTTACTCCGGCATCTGCATTTCTCATCTGAAATAACTGGAGTACCTACTTCATAAGGGTTTTGTTAGAATTAAAAGTCAGGTTGGTGACATTTCTATGTTAGACAAGCTATGTTTGGTACACAGTAGGCACTCAATAATTCATGCTGGAATGAGGAATGAATGAATGGGTGGATGGGGATTGGCATTTCAGCTCTTTAGCAGAACTTTAGCTAAGTTGCTCAGTAACATTCAACTGACTCATTAGCCAGTCTGATTAAAAAGTAGTTGGATTTTCCTTTATTCGGAAAGAGACCGATTTTTTTTTTTTTTTTTGGAATATACCATGAACTGGGAATGCCTTTAGACTTAATTAACAATCTGTCTTTAAAATGAAAAAATGCACTAATGGTGCAAGGTGTTGTATCACAAGATTTCAGCTCCGTAGGTAATCTGTTCTTTTTCAAACACAATTTCTTCCCTATTTACTCAATTCCTTGTTGCTAATTAACGAAGACACCAGCTTTTGGGAATGTTCCAAGGTTTTGTTTTTGTGTTGTGTAGTAAAACTTCTATTATTTGAACACTGTGTGTGGCCTGCGAGAGTAGAAAGACGTACCCATTCTTTGAATCATTTCTTCAGTAAATGCAGAAAGATCACTGTAAGTCCAGCATTCTCAGAACTGCAGAGACTTCAAAGAAGTTCAGCAAGAACTCTCTCCTCAAGAAACCTGACATGTGGTTGAAAGAAGATAAATACACACAACAAAGTTAAAGAACAAAACATCAAGCAAATGATGGCAAACTATCACAAGAAAGGACAGAAAAATGGGTGATTACATCCAGCTTGGTGGAAAATGACATTATCCCAATGGGAATTTTTTCTTCTTGCAATTTCACATTCATCAGCATACGACTGGGGAAAAGAGTTTTCAATGATCAGTTAATAAACTATCCAGACTCTTTGAAAAGTTACTTTTGGTGGACTCAACTGAAGCATGGTGGCCTAAGATAAGCAGCCTGGGGGTCTTGAATAACGACCTTTTGCTCAGTTCCTGGGATGCAACTTAGTTCCTGGTATGAATCTTGCTTTGTGTTAGACCTTGTGCCGCCATGAGGCAGAATGGACCTGGGGGGTTCCATGACTACTGACCTTCTATTCACCCCTTGGTATGCAACCATACAACTCACTTCTTGGTATGTAGCCATGTCATATCTGACCATGTACAGCTGCTAATGCAAACCCACCCAGAACCTTGTAGAAACTAGAAGTGTATGGCAGCCCCTGACTCCCTACAGATGGGGCTCAGGCTTAGGATGTGAATCCACTGAGTCAGCACCAGTGCAATAAACCTGTTTCTTGTTTGCCCTGGGGTCCAAGTTTCCTTTGCGCCATAGAACACAACCACTCAAGCTTGGTCAAAATCTGAGAAACAAATTAGTTCACCCCATAGTTTCTAACAGTTTAAGCAAAAATAGTTTATTTGTAAACATTTGAATATTGCCATTTCTATTAGGGCTGCGTGTCTGAAGGAAATTCAACAGTGAAATAGGTTGGGAAGGTTCTGGCAAAGCCCTGTCTCCTGATCTGGGCTCTGGTTACACCTGTGTGTTCACTTATAAAAGTTCTTTTAAGTTTTGTGTCTTTTCCTCTCTCTCTCTCTGTCTCTCTCTGTCTCTCTCTCTCTCTCTCTCTCTGTCTCTCTCTCTCTCTCTCTGTCTCTCTCTTTCTCTCTCTCTGATACATCAATATAAATGTTATATTTAAGAAAACAGAATGGAATAGATGACTCAGGTAAGCAAGGACACTGTAGAACTCTTGCAGTTTTCATTCCTGCTGGCGATTCCACCATTGTCTTAAAACATAATGACCTTGCATTTCACAACAGATTTGATTTTTGTCTTGTCCATTTGTGTAGTTAATTGCTTTAGGACATCCTGTCTAATCCTTCATATCCTTGCTTAAAGCCTTTTAGAGCTTTGATGGAGACTTAGACTCCCTCTGGGGCTGGAAAAATTAGATAGCTTTGGTTCTCAAAAGAGATTTTCAAGTTTTTGCTTAAGAAAAAAAAAATGTCATGGAAACATCTAGAGGGTCTGTTTGCCATGGTTACCATCAAGATGACGTGTTCTGAAACGTGGACATGAAAGGCTGGGGAGAAGAGGCGTCTGAGCGAGTGGTGGCTCCTAATTACTCAGCACCTATCTATTCTGGGCTCCAGCCACCTTAAATGTATCAACACACCCAACAGCCCAGCAAGGTGGAGGCTAGCAGTGCTTCCCGTCTACATGGAAAAATAAATAAAATAACATTAGTCCAATGGAATTTTTTATTTTTTGCAATTTCATACTCATCAGAGTATAATTAAGGAAAAGGCAGTTTTCAATGAGCAGTTAATAAACGAACTATCCAGACCTATAACTCTACAGGGGGGTGTAGCATTTTCTAATGGTTGTGCAGTGGGTAGACGGAGAAGCTGGAATGAAAACCAGCCTGGTCTCGCCATCCACATATTTCCTCTCCCATCTATGCTGCATCTCCAACCATAAAGAACAAGATCACTACCATTCAACTGGGAAAATCCTAGTGGTTTTAACTTCTCTTGTCTGTAAGCCCTCCTTGACTTCTTGGAGATAACAACCTATGTAACAGTTGCACATATTGAATTCTCTTTCCAAGGTGGCTCTTGACTTTAGGGGAAGAGATCTAAGGTCATAGAGGTGAGTATAGTAAAAACCACTGAAGCCCTGAAAATTCCACGTATTGGCTATAGGGCAAGACAAATCTGGGTTTATAACATTTCTTTGCCATTGAATTAGGTGTGAGCACTTGGGCAAGCTTTGAAAGTTTCCATTCCATGCCAGAAGAGTTTACTCTTCTGGAAAGTAGCATCCGTTGTGCAGGGATTTTAGGATTCAGAAATTAGGTATGCATGGTGCACATATTAGGTGTTCAAAGGGTATCCATTTCCCATGCTCATCACAGTGCTTCTCTTACAAAGACTAACAACAGCCACCTATTTTTCTATCTCACAGGACCTATCATGCACTCCCATGCCTACTAGGACCTCCATAACCATTTGAAAAAGCTCTTAAGTAGTCCTTTTATTTTGCAGATAAAACATTAAGCTGCAAAAAAAGAGAGGTTAGCTGATGCATTTGGTGGGAATGTCATTGCAGAAATGTAGCTGAAAATTAGGCATATCATTGTTATTAGTTATTTTCAAAAACAGGAGTCTGCTGTTACACTGAGGGGGAAAATAGTAATCATTTCATTATTACTGTTGAAAAGCTTTGGCAAACTGTGAAGAATATGTAACCACTGGAGAAGGACTCAGTGAAAATTCATTAAAAGGTCAGAAAAAGGGTCCATGTGAAAAGGTTAAAAATAATTGGGATTAGTTAGCCCAGAAAGATAAAAAAACGACACAGCAACTTAATTATCATCCTCAGTCCGTTCATTGCTTCCATTTCCACTAATGAGAAAACTAGAGGAGCTGACCTTAAAAAAAAAAAGTAAATGAAATGTAGGCACAGTTCTTGGGACTTTTTATTTGATAAACACTTAAAAGGTTAACGAAAAGGATTTTCGAATCTTCTCTCAGGAAAGCCTGTCTCTCAGGCGTGATCTGTGTCAGGACACACACACACAAATCATCCCACACACCTCTGGGTTCTTCTAGGCTGGCAAATAATCAAGCAAGCATCTGACAATGGTAAAAGAGAAAAAAGTTACAGTTACACAGGATGGATACATGTGTACCACCTGTATACAGGGAGACTCAGCATGACTGATTAACTCGCCATATGGCGTCAGGTGCCATCTTGAAAAATTCAGGTAAGACAGTGTTAGGGGAAAAGGCTGTCCTAAAGCTAAATCCATACAGGCTTTGTGGACTCCACCCCCACCCCAGGCCAAAGCCAAAGACACTGGGAACTCCACATCCCATCACCACCCCAGGGAAGGTGGCTGGGACCTGAGGGTGGGGTTCAGCAGCCAGGTGGGTATAAAGGCAGACACGTGGGCTTTGGAGAGGATCCCCCATTTTGGCTCCCCACCAGCTCGCAGCGTCCGGCCAGCTCTGAGAGTGCCTTTGGGTTTCCAGGTCGGAGGATCGGGTAGGAGGCATTAAAGACTTTATTTCCCTATTTTCTCCCTGAGTTGTACATTTTCCTTCTTTCCTTTTCCCTTGTAAATAAGCCTTTTATTAACCTTTTGTGTGTGTCTGTAGTGGAGTATTCATAAGTCCCTTTTAAGCGCGCGGGTGAGGACCCACAGCCAGGCAACCCGTTCAATATCGGGGCTGCCCTATAACAGCAGGAGAGGTTGGGAGAGAAAGGGAAAGATCCGTTAGGGAGTTTCTCAAGGGAGGCACAGTCAACAAAGACACACAGATCCAAGTTCTGCCTTCTCCGCTAAAAAGAAACAGGGAGAGAGGGCCTTCCCGGTACAGTGAAGAAGATCCCAGACGTGTAAATATCTTTCTGCAAAAGCCACCTCCATGCAGCCTACAGAGCCCCTCTCAGGAGATCAGCCCTTCGCCAAGACATATTTGGGGGTGGCAGAACTTGCTCCCCTACACATGCCCCAGAATGTGGAGGCAAAGGGGGAGGACTTGTTACACCTTAATGAGAGAATGATAGACACTGAAGGCAAGAGACTGAACCAAGTGGCTATTGGTGATGGCCTGAAATCTCAAATCTTTAATTCCTTGAATCTGCACGTGAGTCTGCATCTCACCAAGCATCTCTGCAGCTGCCATGGTGTTCATCCCCATCACTGGGACATTCCTGGGAAATGTGGATTTGCTTCTGTTGCAGAGCCATAGAGGAAGTAAAAGTCAGTATTCAACAGACTGGTGGGGAGTCAACTCTGTTTCTTTCGACCTTCCAGACTTTCCACTGGAAGGACAGTGATCTCGGGGATCTACCAGCACAGACAGCAGGGCTGTGACTAATGCAAAGCAGTTAAGGGGTTAAATTAATACTTAGGCAGCACAAGGAAGGGGAGGAGGGAGGAGATTGTGGGAAAGTCAAGAACTCCTCAGACCTGCTGGGGGAGGGGAAACAGAATGGGTAATCAGCCTTCCTAAAGCCTCCTCAAATGCCCGCACAGAATCCAGGAGTTTGCAGGCACTTTCTTAACAGTGTTTGTAAACCTCTCCCCTTAGATCATCACCATCTTAATCCATGGCACCATTGTCTCTGCAACCATTCACCTTTCCCTGCAGTGTCCCTCTCCGCCTCTTTTTGGCTTTAATAGAGTGTTGGTCATTCCATTAAACCTGTCCAGCGGCTGGACTGGGCATTAGGGATAGAGATTCAGCCTCTTGATTGGCGGAGGAGGAGAAAGGAGACTATTGCCAGTGCCTGGCAGAGAAGCAATGCATGGGCAGAGCAGTGCATGGCTTTTATTTCTAAGCGACCCAAGGAAGCAGAAAATCAGTTGAAGAAAAATACATGTGAGGTGTTCTTGTGACTCCATTTCTATCCACTGAGAAGGGGTGAGCCGAACCACAGAGGAGGAAATGTAAATTTATAACACATCCCTCTAAACTGAAACTCCTTAAAGTTTCTAGGATCACAGGGGACACACACACACACACACACACACACACACACCACTTTCCAGAGGTTCCTTGAAGTACCAAATCTGACATTAGGGGATTTAAACTGAGTTTAAGAACTGGAATTTCAGATGTGGCCCAGTTAGAAGCTGTTCTGTGTGGGACTGAAACCACACAATCGCGTGTCTTAAGAAAGGTGTTAGAGGGCCTCCGTGGTGGCGCAAGGGGTTAAGCACCGTACTATGAAACTATCCGCAGCCTCTGCAGCAAGAGTTCGATCCCCAGCCAGCCAGGGAGCGACCCACATGGCGAGGCAGACCTCTCCTGTCTCACCCGCTGCTCCCCTCAGCAGTGTACTTCAGTCCGTCTGCCTGTTCTGTTCCCCACTCTGTCTCTGGTGAATACTCTCCCTCCCTCAACTCTGGCCTGTACCCCAGCTCTTATATGCATATAAATAAATCTTTAAAAAAAAAGAAAGGTATTAGAGAAGTACCCCAAGGTCATTAAAAACCTCTTTTTTGAAGAAGCAACTAAAACCCAAGTCTCTCCAGAAGTCAGGAAGGTAAGACAAGTGAGCACTGCCTGTTGATGAGGGGTGACCACAAGCCTGCAGAGTGCCAGGCAGATCTGCCTATTGTCGGTTCTTCCAAGTTTCTAAGAAAAAACAGAAATCTAGCTTTTATGTGAGATGTCCTGGTCTTGCTGCTGATGTTTGTTTGCTTGTTTTGTTTTTGTTTGGGTGACATTTAGAAAAAAAAAATTAAAAATGCTTTGCAATGATATTGTACTATAGACAATGGGGGGAGCTGGATAAAGGGCCCCCGGTACCATTTTTTGCAATTTCAAGTCCATCTTGAAAAATAAAAAAGTTAAAAATAAGAAAGAGTTCAAAATAGAACACACTGCAAAAAATAAAAGTAATTGGGCAGAATTTCTCCTGCTCTCCCCCAGTTTTAAGAGGCTGCTTTGATTCTCCAGAATCTTAACTCACAAACACAGGGGCTCACAGCCCCCAGCTGTCCAGAGTGGACTTTTCATTCTAGTTCTTCCCTTCTGAGACGACAGGCCATTTCTTCTGGAGAAGCTCTCTAGGGGAGAAAAGTGGAAAGAAACTGTTACTGAATCCCCAGCCTTTCTAAACACATGAGGTCACCTGTGTTGGAATTGCACCAGGGATGGCTACATGCGACTTTGGGTTAAGGGGAATGGAAGAATTCTAAGTTTTCTTGGAGCTGTTTGCAAGGAGAAGGCTTTAAGAGGAAGGCGTTACCCAGACAAAACAAACCATTTTAGAGTCAATCACTTGAGTATGAATTTCAGTTTACCACGCCTTCATCTCTCTCTCCAATTATTTATAAAATGGGGGTGTTATAATTTCCACTTCCAGGGCTGAGATAATGCAATGGGAAAGCACTTGGTAATCTCTAAACTAGCAAGCAAACTTAAATGGCAGTGGTTATTCTCGCTGCTACATGGCGGGACATAATCTCTATGATCAATTTTATGCCCTGGTAATCAGCGCCCCATGTTCTCCAGCTCCTGTATTTCCATGTAGTTCATAGTGCCTCATTGTTTCCAACAAGAAAATAAAACTTTCATCCCTTGCCTTGTTCTGCGACTTCTATGACACACCTGGGGAAGCTTAACATTAACAAAATGCCATGCACCATAAACCACCCACTAATGCCCCTTCATCATTCTTCTCAGGCCGGTCTTTAGTCATTTTTCTCCCCCTTGATATTATTTCCTGTCACTTAGGAATAATCCGAGCATCAATCTTGGTTAAGGGCAATTTTCTTCTCCCACAAAGTAGAAGCCCAGCCTGAAGTCCGGTGACATATTTCCAAAGTACTTCTTGGCCCAGGCAAGCAATAATCATCTACGTAATAGTCATCTCTCAAGATCTATATTTCACATGACCATCTTAGAAAGAGGCTCAACTCCTCTGCCTTCACCAGACCAGTTTGTTCCCTGTTCTCTTCTGTCAAGTATAATGTTGATACTGGAAGTTCTCATAACACTTCTGGAAATATTTTCTTTTTTCTCCAGCACGTTCTGGTGGCCACACCCCTGTGCTCTCCAGCTTCAATTCCTATCACTATCAGTGGCAGGCTGAGGCCCCCACATCTCCAGGCTTTCATGTGAGCTGGCCCAACTCATTACCCCCTTGCTAACAACAGGACCCCTGAAGATTCAGGGGCCATTCTATCTCCCCCAAGAAGCCTCCCACAGAGTCCTAGAGCTGGGTCACCTGCTCTTTTTTCACCCTTCTTCATTTTAATGATTGCTGTTGTGTGTCTCTCCCCTTCAAATTATTTCTTCAAACAGCCAGATTCTTCCTGATTCCTTTTCTTCTCTCTAGAACCTAGCAGATCTTGGCACAAAGGAGGTTCTCAGATATTTCTTGAGAATTAAACTGAAAGGAAGTCACATTCTAAATTTTGTGGCAATGAAGCCTGTGTTCTATTTATTTCTGAAAGGGGTTCTGAAAACAGTCTCTGAATCTAGTCATCAGCCAGTGAAGGGGTGTATATTGACTTGACTATTCATGATGGTGGAAAGGGAGTATTAGCATGACATCAATTCAAAGTAGTTTTATTTGCTGTCCTTTTCTTATGATTGACCCCTTCGGTGATTACTCACAGGGCTGTGTGATAACTCAAGCAGCAGCATAAAAGAGTGACAGGTTAAACTCATGGATTCCACCTGAAGCTGGAATTCTTGGACCCAAACTACCGGACTGGCAGCCACTGCCTACCAGCTGTGTGAACCTTTCTGCACCTCTATTTCCTGATCTGTAAAATGGGGGATCCTGATATCACCTCCCAGACTTGGAAGGATTTAGTGCGCGCAAGAGGTAAAGCATGCTGAATAACCTCAGGCAGGGAAGCAGCACTTCGGGGGGGCTTAGGTGGAGCCCACCTTTCACATGACCATCTTGTTCCCGACATCACCATTGCAGGCCTTACTCCTTGTGGCTTTTTGAAAGTCTCCAAGAAATGGCTTGTCCCACTCAGGGTGGAGGGTTTTTATTGGAGCAGTTTTCCTGGAAGCTGCTTGGGAAGTGTTGTGCGCTGGCACCCACATACCCTGGCCTTTGATTCCAGTTTAAAAGGCCAGATTTCCTGGAGATGGGAGGGTATTTTTAAATAGCGGAACATGCCTTCAAAGGCCATTATCGAGTCTGACCTAAATGCTAGGTTGGCCCTGATCGTCATGCCTCTCAGCTGTGCTGTGCTCTGTAATTATCCGCTCACATGCTGCGTCCATCCTCACAAAGGCTCCCTCCGAGCCGCCCCAGCCACAGCCCGGGTCTGTCAGCCTCTTCCCTCTCCGTGTCCATTATGAAATGAGAGGTCAACAGAATGCGCTCTTCCCAAGGAGGTTACATAACGGGAGGCATCTGTGACCCTACTTCAAAGCAGCCCCCCACATCCCTTGTGTGTCCTCCCGATTCATCGCCCATGGATGGCTCCAGATGTTGAACCAAAGTGATCTCTGAGTTCATCGATTCAGATGATCTCAGCATTAGAGGATGTGACAGGGAAACGAAGCCAGCGCTGTTCTCCAAGTGGGCCCTACACAGAGCTTTTAGTTCAAGAGCTTTCTGAGCTTTTGCAGGGAGTCCTTCAAGTTTAAAAAAAAAAAAAAAAACCCAACAGTGGTCCTCACTGCTGGTGATTGTGAGCATGGGGCACCCTTTGTGTCCCCTGATGAAAGGGATGTGAACCCATCTGTTCTGGGGACTCGCGTGGTGAGAGGGATCGAGGACTTGATGAAGATGTGTTATTGTAACGCAGCACTTCCACCCTCGCTCAAGACAGACAGTCGAAAGTCCAGATAGATTTTTAATGGAAAAAGGAGTTGATGACAGCAAAACATTGAAAACAAATTCAAGTAACCAACAGGTAGGGAACTGATAAAAGTACTTCTGGCTGAATTCCTCAGTGGGATATTTGAAGCCGTGTAAAGATGCAGTTGGCAAAGAATTTGTAATTAACCTGGGAAAATACTTTGTTCTAATGATCCATTAAAAAGACAGGCTATAAAATTGAATATACAGTGTGGTCCCAAGATGAAGTTTTTAAAATTATACAATAAAGACAGGGACAGACTGGAATGTTCAAGCTGGTTACTTCTGGGCAGTAGGATGGTGGGAATTTGAAACATTGCCTATAATGTGTTGCTATTGTCTGAATTTTCTACAACAAGCAGATGTTCCTTTTCTACTTTAAAGAAGATGCCACTTAAAAATGTTAACCTTCAGGCCTCCCTGGTGGTGCAAGGGGTTAAGACACAACCTATGAAGCTATCAGCAGCCACTGCAGCATGTTTCGATACCCGGCCAGGGTGCTACCCACATGGCGCAGCAGACCTCTCCTGACTCGCCTGCTGCTCCCCTCAGCAGTGTTTTCAGTCAGTCTGCCTGTTCTGCTCCCCACTCTGTCTCTGGTGAATCCTCTGACCCCCCATGCCTCTGGCCTGTACCCCAGTTCTTGTATGCATAAATAAATCTTAAAAAAATGTTAACCTTTGGTGATAAAAGTCAGAAAAATTATTTCTTGCAGGGAGGGACTGTGATGGCTTGGAAAGGGGCGTGGGGAACTCTCTGGAGGGATGGACACGTCCTCTGTGTAGACCTGGGTGGTGGGTCTATGGGTATGGAGAGAGGGACAAACCCTTCAGGCAGTGCCATCTCTGTGTGCTCCATTGTGTGAAATCTAAATTTAACCTCGTTTGAAAAATACAAAACATGGCCCCTTTCCCCCCTTTGTGATATAAAGACCCCCTGATCTTTCTTCCATGGTATTTTTGACCAGCCCCTATTTCCACATGACTTCACTCCTGTGAATTTGCTCTCGCCCCCATGTCCTCCCTCACCTGTGGGTTCCAGGAAGAACCGCAGCCTCCTTCCTGCAAAGCCTTCCAAGGACAAGTCTCACTTTCTAGCCATAGTCTGCTACTTACTTGCAGAGCAACTGCAGGCAAGTTTAGTTGTTTCCGTAGCTGAGGGTGGGAAGCTAACTATACCTACCTGGCTGTGCAGACTTGAACTACAGGTACAAAATGTCTCCACAGGGCCTGAGACCTGGGAACCTCTGCTGGAGTATTATTCTCAGTCAGAAGGATCTCATCCTGCACGGATCCAAGTCAACCCCAGCATTCTTCAAAACATTCCTACCTCCCCCGAAGTGCCCCATCCACCCCAGATTTCATGGGTCTCCTAGTTCTCTTTTTCCACTAGAGTCCTTAACCCAATGGTACTAGTAGAATTTGCTGCTATTTCATGGCAAAGAGAAATGAGAAGTGTTACCCAGTACATGCCAGACACAAATATCAACTTGCTTCGCAGTCTCTCTAGTCATTTTACAGTCATCCTGTGACGTGGAAGTGATTATTCTCATTTTACAAATGAGGAAACTGAGGCTCAGAGAGGTCATGTCATTTGTTTAAGGTGACACAGCTGGATTTGAACCCAGTTCTTTCAAAGCCCAAAAGTGTGCTTTTTCTTCAGTGTGTGCAGTTGTCTCCCCTAGAAGGTGGAGCATCTCTTGAGGGTAAGAGATGAGAGATTCATTCATTCAACAAATGTCCATAAGGCACTAAAACAGATGCTATCAGAGCCCTTTCCACTTCCTCTTAGACATCATCAACACAGTGCACACACCCCACCTCCCAGCACCCAGCTCTCCACTTGAAGATTTCACGCAGCCACCAGAGCCCACTCAGCCATGGCTGCCAGTGCTGAAGATGTCCGGTACCTGGGGACAAACTTCAGTGGCTGATGGGAGTTAATGTGTAACTACCCCGGTGCTCAGGAGGGGCAATTCTGGGGGCCGTGCCCTTCCTGGCTCCTCCAGTTTCCCTGGAGAATTAACTCCAGTTACCCCACTGGTGAGTAGATTAAAAATACACCTGCTACAGGCAACATTTTATCCCCCAAATTCCTGTGTTAAAACCTAACCCGCAAGGGGATGGTATTTGGGGGCACTGGGAGGTGATTAGGTGATGAGGCTAGAGCCTCATGAACCATGAACGGGAGGAGCCTTTGTAAACAAGGCTCCAGAAAGCTCCCTCCTCCTTCCACCATGGGAGAACACGGGGAGCTGACCACCGGCGACCTGACACTGGGCTCTCAGCACCTTAGTTATTCATTTAAATTTTTTTAAATTGAAGTACATTTGATTTATGACATTGTGCAAATTTACGGTGTTTAGCATATTGATTTGATGCTTTTCTATACTGTGATGTGGTTGCCATTGTGGCAACAATCAGCCTCCCTATCACATCATGCAATTATCCTTCCTTTTCAGAGGCTGGAGGGCTCCCCCCAGGACCTGACCATTCTGGCTTCCTGATCCCAGACACCCAGTTGCCAGAACTGTGAGAAACAGATGTCTGTTGCTCGTGCACCCCCAATCTATGGTACCTTGTTAGTGCAGCCTTCAAGGGCCGTCCCCCCCCACCCCCGCCTTGCCTCGCCCGCCCCCCAGCACTGCCTTCACGTCACAGTTAAGCCACTTGCACTGGAGTCCTTGTCTGGGCATCTGTTTGGAGGGAAACAAGCAAAGATAAGCACATGCCTCTATCGGGCACCTGTCTTCATGCAGCTGGCACCCTGGTGGGGGAGACCAGCCATAAATAAGCAAACAATAAATAAAGGATAATTATAGATTGTGTGAAATGCCAGACAAGGACCAAGATGGTGTGACAGAGAAGAGCTAGAGGAACCATTGTAGATAGAGTGATCAGTCCTGGGGCCTCCCTGGTGGTGCAAGGGTTAAGATGCAGCCTGTGAGGCTGTCCACAGCCACTGCAGCATGAGTTCAATCCCCGGCCAGCCAGGGGGTCAACCCACGTGGCACAGCAGACCTCTCCTGTCTCTCCGCTGCTGCCCTCAGCAGTGTACTTCAGTCAATCTGCCTGTTCTGTTCCCCACTCTGTCTCTGGTGGATTCTTTCACCACCACCCCTAACCCCAGTTCTTGTATGCATAATTAAATAAATCTTTTTTTTTTTTTAAAGAATGATCAGGCCTGGTCTCCATGGAAGCCATCTTCCAACTGAGACCTGGGAACAAGAAGGAGCCAGTCACACAAGGGGCGAGGGATGAGAGAATCTGGGAAGGGGGACACCATGGGCAAAGGCCCTCTGGGCAGGAACCGGGTGCATATTTCTGCGTGGCGGTAGCAGAGTGACAAATAAATCAGGTCATAGGCATGTTAAGAGGTTTGGAACCACAGGGAGCCATTGGCAAAGTGTAAGGAAGGTCTCTTCTCTGTATGTGGATTTGAACCTCCATCCTTCTGACCTAGGTCTGGGGCTCCGAATCCATTCACCTGCTTCCCAGGAGGAGGGGGCAGGGAGAAGGGCCTGGGAGGTTGCCTCTGCAAAGAAGCATGTCAGGAGACGCTGAAGGGACCCTTTGTTTCATCGGACTAGTTTCCCCTTTGATTCCCCAATACCTCTAATTCTGCGTGTCACCAGGAAACAGGTGTGCTGTAGCTCGGTGACAGCCTCCACCAGTGTCTATGGCAACCTGGGGCTGAGGCCATTTTCCCTTCATCAAAAGAATGGGCTGGCTTCCTGAAGATAAGTAAAGCCCCATTGTTGCCCTCCACTGTTACAGAGGTAGCGTGCACGGGAGTCATAAAGATACGACTGAATACAGCTAATGCTCTTGCATGAAATAACATGAATTAAATAAATCCTTTCTCCCCAGCATCTAATTATAGGTGCTTCCGGATGAAAATGCAAGAAAGAGCCTAAAACCAGGACCTTGCTTCTTATTCCAACCATTATTTCTAGAGAGAGAGAGAGAGAGAGAGAGAGAGTGTGTGTGTGTGTGTGTGGCCAGAGTCTGGATGTGTTAAGGTCTGACAGGCATGAAAGGAGCTGGCTTCTAGGTTTGTGAATTAAACCACTTAGATGCGCTTCTGAAGGGGGTAACAGAGCTAAACAAGGAGGTGGTTGGAGGAAGGATGCCATTTGACAACAAAAGTCTCCTGACTTACAGATCAGGTGGGTGTGAGCCTCTTCCTTCCTCCCCTACCCGCTTGGGCAGGATTATCTTTCATAGGAAGGAGGGTAGATGGCACCATTCAATGGGCTAAAAAACCTTCCTTTGATGGTTTCCGGTAAACGTGAAGACAAACCTGCGCTTCTTCAACCTCTGCTACCTCAGCTTTCAGGATGGAGTTTTATAGCTAAAGGCAGTGGAGTTTGCACTAAATGCCGAGCCACTCCCAGTCCCACCAACACACCAAGCTGTACCAGGCCTCTGGGCCCTCCTGTGAGCTGTCTCTCTTCCTGGATTGTTTTCCCCTCTTCAAGAGAACCTGCTCATCTTGTAAAGTGTGGCTCAAGAATCTCCTCCATTCTAGAGCTTTCCTGACCCCCACCCCTCCCCACCAGCTTGTTTTCACTCTTGCAACCTGTATACATCCCAGCTCCCAAATTGCTGTCCTTGGGACTGGCATTCTGGTTGCTTTAACGATTCCCACTGATGGCCTTTCTGGATCTGCACGCTCAGTGCGCAGCTCTGTAGTGCAGATGGGGTTTGCTTTATAAGATTGTAGCAAACTCCACGCACTCAAAGTGGCCAGTGAAGGCCAGTGTGGGTCTCTTCTTGTCTTAGACAAGTAGATGCCCTCACCCTCGGATCCCTGCACCAGCACAGGAACAAGCCTGAGCTAGCCTGTTACCAGTGAGAGGCACCTGGAAAGGAGCAAGGTCATCCTAGCCCAGCCAGCCCTGAGCCAACCTCCAGCTGAGGAAGAGCAGTAAAGGAACGGACCCCACTGGCAGAACTGCCCAGACAGCCCAAGGACTTGTGAGAGTGATAAAAGCTTGTTGTTTTAAGCCATTAAGGTGTTTTTTTTATTTGTTTGTTTTTTAATCACTGGATGACCATTTTATTATAAAGACTACTCAAGAATATGAATCAGGGCCTCCCCGGTGGCGCAGCGGTTGAGCACTGGGCTGCGAAGCTGCTTGCAGCCTCTGCAGCGCTGGTTCGATCGCTGGCCACCAGCGAGGGTCCCACATGGCGCGCAGACCTCTCCTGCCGCCCGCTGCTCCCCTCAGCAGTGTACTTCGGTCCTTCTGCCTGCTCTGCTCCCCGCTCTGTCTCTGGTGAATTCTCTCACCCTCCCACACTTCTGACTGTTCCCAGTGCTTGTATAAATAAATAAATAAATCTTTAAAAAAATATGAATCAGCAGCCAAATGAAATATGTCTGATACTGTCCTGAGCAAAGGAACTCTGTCCTCGAGAAGCGTGAGGTCCAGCAAGGTGACCAGCGGAAGCACTTAGCTTCTCTAACCTGAAGTGCTCCCAAGCCCTCCTCTGGGGATTTTTATGGAGGCCTCTGTGCATTAAGCATGATGAATGCAAAGGCCACTAAGTTTCAAAGTACTTTGTTTTATGTCAATGGTGAACTGTTCTAAGGGCCCCAAGCGGAAGGCTTTTGCTTGGCCATCATCATCCGACCAACTGTTGGAAGATCATAGAGTACCTCCCTCTCATTAAGAAAAGAGAGAAAAAAGGGATTCGTTCATTCTTCCCAGTATTGGGCTGTTTGAAATTATGTTATAATCCCCATCTGAGAAGTCAAATGAAACACCGTCCCCGCTTCAAGGGTACTCATGACCGTGAGCGCAGAACTTTCTCTTTTATGGATTGGTTAGAAGGTGATGGGAGGGAAAGGGAATGGCTCCCCCTACAGGAAATATTTGTCTAACCATGCAGTTAGACAAAGCTGAAGTTTCCAGAACCATCGTACTCTCTCTTTCCCCATGTTTGCTGCCTGGCTTGATTTTGGAAAAGGAGGAACTATATGAACATAAAACCTCGAAGGGGCAGACAGAGGCAGAAAGGACTAGGAGATGAGAGGGGGTGAAGAGCACATTAGGGGGGATTTCCCTCCACTGGCACCCCTTCACTTTCCACCCTGCCTCACACTCGTGGGTCCTCACTTAAAAGTGTTAAAAAAAAATCATAGTACAGGGGCCTCCCTGGTGGCGCAGGTGTTAAAGTCTCAGCACTATCAAGCTATCACCAGCCACTGTGGCCTGAGTTCAATCCCCGGCCAGGGAGCTGACCCACATGGCGCAGCAGACCTCTCCTGTCTCCCCACTACTCCCCTCAGCAGTGGATTTCAGTAGATCCGCCTGTTCTGCTCCCAACTCTGTCTCTGGTGAATCCTCTCACCCTCTGAACCTCTGGCCTGCACCCCTGTTCTTGCATGCATAAATAAATAAAATAAATCCAGGTAGTGATGGAAGTGTGTTCAAACCCAGGCAGACCCACACTGATGTGTGTGCACACTGCTGCACTGTGCCTTGTAGCTCATTCTGGGGCATTGGGCACTGGATATAGACCCATAGAAATAGGCAGAAGGAAGAATTGCCTTTTAAATACTCCGCTTTAGGCTTCTTCCAAATTGGAGCTGCTAAAGCTTTGAGGTTTAGCCCCTGAATACTATCCACTTCTAGGCATGTTGCTCTCCTCATTACAAAGGTGTTGGCCTGAGGGGATGGGTACGCGGAGCCTGATAAGCCAGGTAATTTGAAATTGTATCCATGTGTTCGCCATCAGTAAGACACTGTGCTCTGCCTGGTTAAATTCTACCTTTGTTCTTGGTTCTCCTCATTATTGCTATCACAGGCTCATCATCAGCCACCTATTTTTTTTTTTTCATCTTACTGCCCAACTCATGTTCTAATACTACTATTTTAGTCCATTCAGTTTCCACACTAGAATATTTCCAAATATATATAACCACATAATTATACTTTTATAAACCATTTACCCAAATTCATTTCTTACACATAATATAGAATGCATTCCCACTCCAAAACAAAAGACTCCCCTTCTATTCAATATTTTGCATCACCCCTCCAACCCCAGCTTTTGTCTGAATTTCTTAGTTTCTGGTAAATAAAGGAAATTCACTTCTGCATTGCTCCTAAGTCATTCTCTGCCAATTCGTAACCACCTCCAATCAGGATGCACCTGTCATTTCTTCTACAGAAGACAAAGTCAAATTCCATTTGTCCTATTCCCAGATGGATTGGTCTCAGGAGTTTTGCTTCAAGTGTTTTGCATTCAGCAGGTATTTACATGAAAATTGATAAAATGGAGTCAAAAGAAAGTGGCACAAATTTGCACATGGTGGATGAGAAGTGAGTGGAAGAGCTGATTGCCATTGTCAACAGCCTGTGTTTAGAAAGCATTCGCCTGACCCCAGCTGAATCTTAATATGCATGTGGAAATTGATAATTATGTTCATTCAACCCTTTGCAGAATGCCTTCATGTGTTAAGATGCAAACACATGAAGCAAAGTGCCTGATTCTTTATTAACGTGGTGTGAAGTTTTTACAGTCAAAGACTGCATTTTGCATTTACCCCTCATTTTCAAGAGAATCTTAATAGACTAATGAACTACACGAGCAGCAGCCTCCTATTCTGTGTGACAGAAAGCATCACTCTTCTGCTGGAGGAAATGAACAGGACTTGAGATGGAGCTAGATACTCTGTTGATCGTTCTAAATTTCTCTTTGATTCCTGTACGGAGAAAGTTCAGAGAGGCTTCTTCTGTCCTGGAGTTGGAATAAAACTCATTGGACAATTGAGTAACGAGCATCTACCTTGTGCTAGATACTTTTTCAGGAACTGGAGCAGAGTGGTGAGAAATGGGCAGACATTTCTCTCATTCTACTGGGAAAAATAAACTTCAAACAAATAAACAAGCTAGGTTGGTTCAGATGTAAAAAATACTGGAAAAAGAATAAGATGGATGGAAGATTTGACTGGTGGCTCCTCTGTGCCTGTTTCCTGTGGATGTGAGTGACTTGTCAACATGCCAGGCCACCTGTCTGGACTCCCTCATCTCACCACCTGGAATAAAAACTGGGGGTCCTGTGCCCTCTAACACTGCACTTGAGCTTCTGTTTCCAGCCCGCTGCTTCCTTTCTAGTTCCCTAGATCTCTTTCCCACCTGGTCCATAATTATCACTCACCATTTTCCCTATAGAGACTTGCATAGTATTTTGCACAGAGAAATGAATGGATGAATAATTCACCGAGGCCATTCTGGGATGTAAATATCAATTCTTTAGGACTGTTGCGCAATGGAGAATTACTTTACTCAAAGCGAGGTCTAGCCTTCACCCTCCTTCTCTTTAGCTATAAGGATCTTAGACATTCTCAGCACGTGTCCACACCTATGAGTCAAGCACAGTCTTGCTCTGGGCATCCTTTCCTTTGGAAAGGATTTTCCAAAGACTTTAAGAAGTAAGCCTCCGCTGGCCCTGCCTCAACCCCCTCCCTCATGTCACCATGCAAGGGGAATAGCGCCCAGAGGGAGCCATACCAATAAAACATCATGAATTGATTTTCCATTATCCTCCCTTTTTTTGGGGGTAATCTCTTTTGTTATTGCAAATAAGCATAACCAGATCATTTGATGCCCTGGGTCATACATCAAAGTCTGAAATCACTGGTGTTTATACATCAGATAGGGAAAGTTTCCATTTCAGAGGGGAGGGAAAGGTACATTTCTTTCACCTTTTGCAGCCTGGTGTTTGCTAATATTAGACTGTAATTGACTCCACACATCATGCCCAGAGACCTTAATAGAGGTGTTCTAACACAATTAACTTAGGAGCAAAGGGGCAAAGAAAGACATCATGCTGCTATCTGGCCATTAGCTGCTTCCCTACCTTAAGATAATGGGTATGAAGAAGAAACACATTTGCATGAATCCTTATTGATCCTTCTCTGTGTCATGCTTTCTAAAATACTAATATGATCCTAGACACACAACAGTATTTGAATGTCTACTAAATACCCGGCAGCACTGAAATCATGGTAGATACCAGAAGGGAAGTCAGGCCCCTGTCCTCTTGGAGAGGAAGTCTATTGGTGCATCAGAAAACACACAAACAATCTCAAAATGGGTCCGCTCTCAAGGAGAGGAACAGTATTATAAGGGTCACAATAACAATAATATAAAGACACAGTGCTTATTGGTTCCTTACTGTGGGCTGGAAGCTTGAGCTCATGTTGCCCAGCATCACACAGATGGTAAGTGTCAGAGTCCAGGCATTTTACCTATGGGGTTGGCACCCTCGAAGTCCAGATTGCCATGTAGAAAGTTCACTGTGACTTGCAGGTGGAGCGATTAGGAAGAATGAGCATGGAGTTGGGGAGCCAGTTAGAAGGCTGTTGCAGCAGGTCTGGGAAATCGAGGATGGGAGCTAAGGCTGTTAGCAAGGGGAGGGGAGGACTGGGCAAGCAGGAGAGGGACCAGAGGTGCAGAGCCAACAGCACTAGGAGACTGACAGCACTAAGTTCGTGCAACAGAGAGGAGTCTGGGGAGGCTCTAGAGGCTGTTCTGGTTGGGTTTGATCTATCCTCTAAAGTCCTTCCCTCAGGCTCCGTTATCTTCTCCAGCTGTAGAATGAGGGAATTTGATGTCAACTACGTAGAGTGAGGATCCTGCTCCTGGCTTGGTGCTTTGGTTAGCCGAGGTTGACAAGAAGGGACAACATCCTTAACAAATTATGTATGTGCATAGGGCAGGGGCTCTGTTTTCTAAGAGAAAGAATTTCCTTGAATGATTCTGCATTTAACTCACTCATATCTGCAATATCTTCATGGTTCAGGCTGGGACGGGACTGTCGTTTGCTTGGGAAATATTGAGCCACTAATCAGCTGGCAAAGGATCAATTCCTGAGTCACATTTCTTCCCTCTAGGCTACAAGTCTACAAAATTGCTAAGTGGCAGAGAGTTCTGAATCCTTGCCTTTGGGTCCCTGGAATCACAGAAGTTTGTTAATATTGACTTTCATTTAATTACTTCACTATTTGGTTGGCAGGGTTGTTCTTTTTTTTTTTAATTTTCATTTTCCTAGTTATACCCTAAGGCAATGGTAATTAATAGAAAGTTCCATGCTCTCTCTGGCTCCAAGTCCACCCTCCTTCATCCCACTACAGGTGCATTGTAAGAATCACACAGCAGGCTGTCATGTTTTTGTGCCTTGCTTCTCTTACCTGTAAAATGGGCCTAATTCTATGAACAGTTTCTTCCTTTATAGGGTAATTGTGAGGAACAGAGGGTGCTCTGGAGCTGAGCATGCTGCCTGGCACTTCATGAGTAGCAGGGAATAATAACCACCCCGTTTGCCCAGTGAATGTCCCAGGCTCCCCGATCTAGCAAAGGGAAGGCAGTTCTACCGTGTAATGGTTGGTACTCTGGACACTGATCTGGTAAAATCTAAAGTTGAAGAATTGCACTTGGTAGAGACCATCGTTGCCTGCATTGGTCTATCTCACTTGGCTTCCTCACAGAAGGATTTAAGCTCCTCCCAAAGTTAGACTGAAACTCACAGCCCCATTGCAGGTTGTCTCTTCCACCTGCTGGTCCCCCATGTGGGCCTAAGTGCTCAGGTGCCTTAAATAAACTGGAGACTGAACCAGATTTATCTCTTTCAAGCTAAAGCCTCCTTTTACAACTTCATTTATATCTTGTCTTGGCCCAAGATGAAATTGCTTTCTTCATTCCCAAACCACTGACCAATGTCCCCAGAGTAGAATAACTGGAAAATTCTCACAATCAGTAAGTACTATTATTACTAAAATGATAATTATGGCTCAAATTGTGTGCTTACTATCTACTAGGCATTCTGCCAAGGGATTCATATGTATGATGTCACTTAGTCTTCATGAAACTCCTGAGGTAGGTTCTTGTCCTGTTGCTATATTACAATTAAGAAAAATAAGAACCTTGCACTGCTCATGGGAGCGCAAACTGGTCCAACCACTATGGAGAGCTGTGTGGAGATTGCACAACCTGCTAAAGATAGAGCTTCCATATGATCCAGCAATTCCACTCCTAGGTATTTACCCAAAGGACACAGAAACATCAATTCCAAAGAGCACCTGCACCCCTATGTTTATAGCAGCACTGTTTACAATAGCTAAGCTTTGGAAACAACCCAAATGCCCAAAAATAGATGACTGGATCAAGAAGATGTGGTACATATACACCATGGAATATTACTCAGCAATCAAAAAAGATAAACTCATGCAATTTGCAGCAACATGGATAGAGCGCTGGAAGGGATCATACTCAGCAAAATAAGCCAGAAAAAAAAAAGAAAAATACCGATGGTCTCACTTATAGCAGGAATTTAGAAACCCTAAATAAGGGACCAGGGAAAAGAATAACTATAAGAAAGAAAAAATCAAAATCAACAAGCAACTATAAACCAGAGACACATTACAGGGGGGCGGGGGGCAGGGAGGAAGGACTAGGGTCAAAATAAGGGAGGTGCAATTGTATGGGGAATATAACCAAAATGAAAATGCATACATTGTGCAAAAATGAAAAATGATGTAAGAATTATATAAAATAAAATATTAAAAAAAAAAGAAAAAGAAGAACCCAAGAAATTCCTTAAAGACCTACATCTAGATAAAGACATTTATAAACCCTGGAACAGGTGAGTAGTCTCCTTCTAACATTATTATTTAGGGATTTATGGGGACAAAGATTTTGTCATAGAAATAATGAGGTGCTTCTCTAGAACACAACCTCCTAGAAAAGACAACACAGCAATTAGTCATTAAGTTTATAGCAGGAACACTATTAACATTTAGGGTGCTCCTTGTCCCAAATGGATGCAGAGCAGCTGGACATCTGCCTCTCTCTGCTGACCAGCTCTGGGGTGGCTGAGCAGGAGGAGGTACAAACAAGGGCAAGTCCATGGCAGAGACTGAACTACGTGTCCTCGGCAACCAAAACTACTGAAGCTGGAGGAATAAATGCCGTGGTCCAAAAAGAGATTTCATAGCAATCACTGCCGGCAGCAAGTTACCTTGGGGAGTCTGCCATAGATGCTTTCTGGAGAGTTTCTCAGCTATTCCTCCACAGAACACATTATAAAGTGCAGGCAACATTCTTCCCAGTTTAAGATGAGGAAATTGAATCTACATGGATTAAGATAATTTTGTAACAAATGACTAAGATCTCAATTCAAACTAGCTTAAGCAAAAGAAGTCTATTCATTAGCTCTAGAAACTGGAAAACACATGCACAGATTTGGCATCTAGTCTGGTGAGAATCAAGGCTCCAGTGGTGCCATCAGGATTCAGTTTCTCTCTCCTGTCCTCTGTATTGGCTTCATTTGTATCCCAAATAGCTGTTCCCAAGTCATCTAAGCTTGGCCATTTCAGCGGCCTTCCCTCCAAACTCAAATAGATGGGATAGGTCTTGGAATAGATGCCCTTGCTCTGACTGGTCTGACTTCATCACGTGTCCATCTTATTGAAGTCAAGAGGACAATGGGAACTGGTTGGTGTGGCCCAGGTCACATGATTCACCTCTGGATCCAGGAATGGTCCTTTACCAGAACCACGTATGGTGAGAGCATGGAGAAGTAGACCTCACTCCCCAATAAAAACTTGTTGTCTTGCCACATAAAGAAGGAGGGGCTGCTAGTCACTGTAACAAATGTCCACCGCAGAGCCTCAAGAATCCCATCTCTCAAGGATGGACTCTGGAAAGGCACAGCCAGTTCCAAACCCATGTCTGTCTGACTCCACAGTCCTTTCTCTTTCCCTTCTGCCTTGTGGCAAAGAAGTCACTGAGATGCTTCAGAATCAGAATCAGTAGTCACAGCTGAGGGGTGAAGTGGTTGATTTTACAGGCAGTTTATGGAAACAGGCAAACCCACTCATGTGTGTGTCATCTGAGATTGCTTTCATGCTGCAGACATAGAGCTGTCCAGTGGGAAGAGACTGCGTAAGCCCCATGCCCTAAACAAATTTCTAACTGATCCTTTACTAAAAACGTGTACCAACCTCTCCTCAGAAATCTTGGGCCATCAGCCGTGTTTCTTGCTTCTTCCCTGTTCAATGAAAAACAGGTTCATTTGTCTCCTCCAGAAGTATCCCTCCCTTGGAAAGTGAAAACAATTCAGGAAGGAAGACTTGCAACACAAATTGCATGTGTGAATGTTCCTGAAATTCGCCGGTTATAGATTTTGCTATTCTTGAGGGTGTTTTATCTCCCTTCAAAGGAACTGAGAAATTTAACAGCAGCTAATATCACAACAATCCCGTCTCCTCCTGCCATTACACAGAGAGGGTTTGTTTTCCCTGTCCCTCTGTCAGATTTTTAATGGGGATGGTTTCATTCCCCCTTCTAATCTAATATTGGAACATATCAATCTACAGCAAGATTTCATTTTCAAATGATGTTCTTGTATTTCAAAGGAACTTTAAAAGGGGGAAAAATAGCTCCACTTCAGAGAAAGCTAATAGCTAGGAAGCAAGTATATTTATCTCTGATAATTCAACAAGTATTTACTGGGCCCAGACTCTTGGTGCCCAGAGGAGATGAAGATCAGAGAAGGGATGTGATTTACTCAGAGCCACACAGCTAAGATTGGAGCAGGGTATCTATTTTGTTTTCTTGGATATGTATCATTCCCTTGAGTTAAGGTACAGACTGGTTTAAATGAGAATTCTTGTCCTATGTTCTACTGAGATGCAGCACGATAGAGGATAAAATTCCCATTTTTCTCACTCTCTGGCATAAATCCAGCAGTATTCGCCATTTCTAATGGAAGAAATTCACTCACTGGGCCCTGGCTGTAATCCCCTGACATGGTCTAAACCTTGGTGACCTGTTCGGTTTCTTCGATCCCTGAGCCTCTTCTCTACAGTGAGACACATTCTCATTGCTTGTGCTTTTCACAGCACCTCTCATCACCAGGCCGATGCATCTGTGCATTCTCCCCACACAATCATCCTACTCCACCCTCCCAGCATTTTGTAAAGAGGATTCATTCATTTAGTAAAGAGGATTTCTCCAAGTGAGGTCCTAGGACACATCTGACCCACTCATTAATGATGCAGATGCTTAGCTCCTGTATGAAGGTTATAAAACTAAAATCTACATTTTAACTAGCATGATTGATGATTCTTATGCATGTTTAAGTTGAGAATCTGGTGGCGGTGGGCGGCAGGGGGCTTTGAGGTTGTTGTGGTGATTAAACCACAGAGCACAGAGCTTTAGAGCAGAGTCTGGCACTTGGTCAGAGCCACACACTGTCTCATTTACTTATCCATTCACCTACCTCATCATCTGTCTATGATGAGGTATCATAAACATCTAGACATCATAGACATCCTCTGTCTACCTCATCATCCATCCTTTCTAATATCGTCATTTCTTCCTCAATACGTCTTATTCCGGTTTGCCCGTCTTATCCGAAATATCTTGCTCTACCCAAAACTATTAGGAGGTCCATCCCTGTACCAAGTGATGAGAAAACATAGAAACATAGAAGACAAAGATCAGGTCATCAGGGAGCTCCTAGCAGAGTGAGGAGGCCTGGACTCTAATTATTAAGGATACATGGGCACATCTCTGTACCTTGACCTGGGCAAATTGCCTCTCTCCTCGCCTCCTTTCCATGAAGCCCCATGTTATGCACACCCAAAGGACTCTGGGTGTGGTTCTCAAACCTTCCTCAATCCATGCTTCATTCACCACATCCACCTGCGCATTCAGAAGTTCTTCCTCCTCAAGGTAATCACAGGGTAAGATTCATTATGCTAATCATCCTCTACAGGCTGACACAATTAACCGGGGCATGAGAGAGCTCCAGAAATCTGTATAGGAGCTGCCTACCTGCTGGGTTTAATTTCACCACCCAGCACAGTAATTAAGGGGAAGGAATTTGTTCTTTTCACCTAAAGAATGCATGGTTCTATCCTCCAATGGAAGATGCAGGAATTTTTCTAAGGAATGTCTTAATGCACCCTCTTGGGGCCTGACCCTGGACATCTTTGGGGGGGCTAGATAACAATACTGTAGCCAATTTTCCTCTTGGTTGTGGGACAAAATGAGGCACTCATACATTGATACATTAAACTTTTTCATCCCCTATTATTCTAACCCTTTTAAATTCTAAAATATTTTTCTTTGTTCAAAAATAAGAAAAGTTGTAAAGACATAGATCAGGGGTCCCTTAACATGAGCTTCATGGATTACTAATTTCCCAAATTGCTTTGGGGATAAAAGTTTACAATCCAAACTTAGGAAACTAATGCCTTTGTTTTCCAGTTTTATTAATATAGCATTGGCAAATAACATTTTTATTAATTTAAGGTGTATGCCACAAAATCACTTGATGCATGTATACATTTTGAAATGAGTATCACAATAAATTTAGTTTTGGAAGATCTAATTTCTTTCTCCCCCTCTTGAAGCATCATAATGAGCAGCATGTTAAAGATCCAGAAATTTCTAAACAAAGAACACATGTTTAACTACAGTTAACCAAATATTTTCCAATTTTTTTTTACCATGCATTTAATTTTGTCTCCATCAAAAGTCTGATACACTCAAGGCAGAAACTTAAGTATAGTTTATTGAAAGGAGATTTCAGAAAACACAAGTGAAGCAATGTTTTCTCCCCTTGCTTATTCCAATTTCCTTTCAGTACATTTTTATGTTTAAAATAGTTCTGAAATCTTAGCACTATAATCTTTGTTCAAATATTTTTCTGTCCTCTTCTTTGGAGAAGCCAATTACACATAATATTTGTTTGAATTCATTCCATAGATCATTACTGCCTTTTTAATATTTTAAAATCCTCTGTTCTCATTTGTTTCTTTTAGATAGTTTCTATTGCTATGTCTTCAAGTTCACTAATCTTTTCTTTGGTCACATTTAATCTGTTAATCCTGTCTACTGTTTATTCTTTTATCTGACACATTGCAATTTTCCTCTCAAGATGTCAATGTGAAATTTTTAACATCTCCCACATAGCTACTTAAATTTTGAGCATTTTGAATGCACCTATAACTATTTTAAAGTCCTGGTATACCAGTTCTCATGATATTTGTGTCAATTCTGGGAAAATTTTGATGAATTAATTGTTCTCCTATTTTTCTGCTGATTAGTCTTTGATTGGATGTCAGATGTTATGAAGTAAGCCTTGTTGGGTGCTGGATATCTTTGTATCCCTATAAATATTTTTGTTAAATTCCCTGGAAAAATTTTATCCTTTTGTATCTTGCTTTTAATATTTGTGAGGCAGGATCAGAGCACTGCTCAGTCTTGGGCTAATTATTCCCCACTATGAGGCAAGATCTATGTACTCACCCCAGTGCTTCATAAACTAGAAGTTTTCTAGTTTGGCTGGTGGAACAGGTGTAATCCCAGCCCTTCGTGAGCACTAAACACGATCACCTCTAATTGTTTTGGGTGATTCTTTCCCTCACTTCTACATACTAATCATCATTTTTCTTTGTTTCCATTACCTACAACTGAGCATAATCTTGTCGTATGCCCTTCTGTTCTATTCCTCCAGAGGTAACAGTTTTATCCAAACATATAATATAGGAACACATCAATTCTGTTCCTTCCCCCACCACCTTCACTCCTTGGCCCCACTGACTCCCAATGGGTCTGATAGAATTAGTGTAGACTTGGGAATTTTTATTTAAAGAAAGGAAATACATTATTAGAATAACATTTATTGCATGTTTTGAATCAGCTCCTAAGCTAAGATGCTTCATATCAATCATCTCATGAAATCTTTAAAACTAACCCTAAAATGTTGAGATTTATGTTTTTGCTTAGCAAATGTTTCTGAATTAGTAGAATTGTTCTAGGTACTGTGAACATGGGTATGAATCATACAAGATCCATTCTGGCTACAAACAGATGCATGACAATCACTAAAACATGCATAGGAAGCGTGTGACTTTAGATCAAGTCAATGTGGAAAGTGTCTCTGGATGCCATTTAAGGTGAGCTCTGAATGACAAGTGTGAAACAACTGTGAGAAAATCTGTGCAGAGGTGTCAGAGCTACCAAACATGGTCAGTTCAAAGAATGGGGTAGGGGGTATGTTGGAGAGTGAAATAGAAGCTTGGGAGATAAGGCTGTCATGACAGTCCTGACAGAATCAGTAAGCCAAGGTCAGGAATTTTTATTCCATTCCAAGCAAGAGAGTGCTATGATTTGATTTATATTTCACAAATAAATCTGTCTGCTTTCATGACAAGATAGTGGGGGCCAATCACAGGAGTAAGGAAATGAATTAGGATCTTTTGCAGTCATTCAGAGGATGGAAAAACTCAACTTGAAGGGGAGGGATGGAGGTAAATTTGGAATATATTTTAGAGGTGGCGTTTTCAGAATTTGCTTATAGATTGACTATGAGCTGTGAAAGTGAAGATTCAAGAATTGTTCTTAGGATTTGTCTAAGAAATCATTTTATATATATGGGGAAATTTGTTTGTGTGTGTACTTCTCATATATATGGAGAAAGAGAATAACTTGCCAAACACAGTTACATAGCTAGTAGCCCTCAACACTCATTTATAATGCATTAATTTATTCATTTAATAAATAAGTGTGAAGTATAGCAGAAATAAGAGTGATCAAGGCAGTTATGGTCCCTCATGAGATTAACAGTTGTAGAGGAGAGAAGAGGATATAAATACTCACAGGCACATGACGCACAGGGAATATTTTACTTCATTATTAAAGTGCTTAAAAGAATCTGAAATTCAGACTCAGTCTTTAGAGCCCAAAGCTCCATCCAGGGTTTGAAAGGAGGAACTCAGGAGCCAGGGCTGCAGAGGGCTCTGCCACCCCACATAACCTACCTTGTTCTTTGCTTGGGTCACTATAACTCAGTCACAAGCACCTCTGGGTTTGGCTTCTAACCTTCCCTTCATGTCATAAGTGATAACTATAGAGTCTTGGGTAACACCTCGTTGAAGACCTACTATGTTTCAGGGACTGGAGTAACAGAAATGAGTATTAAATCTTCCCTTCTCCCAATGGACCCACAGTCTAAGTTGAAAAGTAGAATCATAAAAGATTATTTTAACCCAGTGTAATTAGTGTCATGATAGAGAGAAGCACAGAACACCACTGAGTCATGGAGAGGGTACCTTACATGCACTGGGAAAAATGATTAGAAAAGCTCTCTTAGAAGGAGGACAAGGAGAAGAAGGATTTTGCCATACAAAAAGGAGAGAAAACAATACCCAGGCTGACAGACCATTAAACTAAAATCATGGAGGCTTGAAATAACACACAAGTTTAGGGGACTCTGATGTGCTTGGGTGGTACAGTGAATGAGGGGGCGGGAAGCGGACCCAGGTGAATATGACTGCAAAGTCTCTTCTCCTCATACCACATACCCACATTTTCTCTTTTCTTCCTCTCCTTATTCCAGTGCAAGGTGGAATCTGCATTGAAAAGATTGGATTTAGTTGCTTTTCTCCCCATTTTATTTTCTGGGAGCCTGCCACGCATCATGGGTCCTATTTGGTTTGGAAGTGGGGGTGTCTCAGCATTTTCATATGAAATTATTCCCCTCCTTCTTCCACCCACCATTTCTTTAACTAAAAAGGCAAACTGCCAGGGGGTGCACATCGAGACCTTGACTGTTTACAGTGTGTGTATTTGAAAACACATGAAGGGGGGACTGAGTCACTTCAGTGCATCCCCCTGTTGCTGTGTTTCTGTTCCAGAGGCTGTCGCCAAAGTTCACCTCTCAAAGCTGAGCATTTGGAGGGCTTCTTCATGGAGCTAGGCCGTGATGTTTAGGAAACTGTCCTGGCTCATGCCATTGAAAAATTTTGTGTATTCAAATATATTGAATTCTTCTCCTGAGTGGTCTTATTGTCCTTCTGGCTCTTCAAGACACATGTGCACACACACGCACCCATGTCTGCCATACATGTACAAATATACACAGGCACACATGCAAAGACACATATGCACAGACACAAGTGCACACAGAGACACATGTACAAATACATGTAAACACAGACACATGCATGCGCACACACACACACACACACATTCTCAAGTTCTTTCCCCTTCCCTCACCCCCACCAAGGAGATGTAAACTTGCAGGAATCTCTGAAAATAGGACTCCATTTTTGGGTTCTGGTCTCCTACAGTGTGAGCTGTAACTGGGATGAGAATCCTGTCTGCCCCGATCCTACTGCAGAACATTTCAGGGAGGACCCCCTACAGTTATTTGATATTCACAGTTGAGTTCAATGTCTTTTATCCCATTTTTGGAGAAACTGCTCAGAGAATTTTTAAAAATACAACCCTTTTTCTCATTCTACTAGTAACCCAAGATGACCTATAAGAATCCAGAAGATTTAATTAACAGAAAACTTCTTTAAGAACCAGGGAAATGACAGATAGGTAGGTAGATAGATAGAAAATAGGAAGTGAAAACCAAAAAAAAAAATGGTAATACGGAAATGTTCAGTTCATAAGATCACCTATGAACATTAAAACTGGGCTTTTCATTTGGCTTTGAGCCATCTGGAAATCTAACAACCTACATCTTCCATCAGTGTCGTCCTCCGGAAATAAAAGATCACACCCATGAGAACTATCCAAGGAGCTTGCTTGGGTCAAAGGAGCTGTCCAGCACCCCTGGTCCAGATTGGATGCCACATTGACTCCCCAGGAACCCTGCACCACCTGGAGGTTTGGGGCGGGGTTGAAAATGCAGACTCTCTGGCTGGACTCGGATCTCATGACCCAGGTCCAACAGGAGTTCTTGGACACACTCACATAACATGCCACATCATGACTCAGATGCTCAGTGGTGACCTGGCGTGTGTGCAGGTACTGCCCCGTGTCACTTCCCTATTACGGCAAGCAACAGCCATAATCTCAGTAGCTTAACACAACAGTTTTAATTTTATTTTCCAGTTCTGGGGAGATTCAGCAGTTCCAAATTAGCCTCATTGGGTTAAAGTCGATGTTTTGGCAAGGGCTCTTTCTGGAAGAATTCAGTGCCTGGCTTTTCCCAGCTTCTAGCAGCTGCTCAATTCCTTGGCCAGGGGCCAAGCATCACTCCCATTTCCTTGGTGGCCTCTCCTTCTCAGAGTCATACCCTGCCCCTCCTGCCTTCTTCTTTTAAGGAACCCTGTGATTGCCTTCAGCTCACTGGGGTAATCCAGGATGATCTTCCTGTCTCTCGAGATCCTTAATTAAATCACATTTGTAAAGTTCCTTTTGCCTTGGAAGGGAACATGTGCACAGGTCCTGGCAGCAGGGCCTGCCTTCATTGGAGGCCATTATCTGATTGCACGCCACCTTGGTTTTGCTGGGTGGGTATAAATGTATCAGAATTTGTTGGTGCCTTGAAAAACCAATGAATGGACTTGAGATCCCACTGGAACACCTGCTAATGATAATCTTCATTCCACCAGGTAATCAGCAGTCACCTGTATCCTATGTGTCTTAGAACCACGTTTCATGAATGCAAATACATCCTTCTTATAGAAGAATCTTTTCTTTTAAAAGATGGTGTAGGGGCCAAACCAACTGCATTGACCTGCCTCCATCCCTTAGCAGTTGCATGTTAGTTAACCTCTCTGCCCCTAGATTCATCATCTGAAAAATAGATTCTCACAGCTATTTATAAGCTTCAGGGACCAGGACCCCACACCCAGCTACTCTGACCCCTGGATCTCTGCTTTTCTGGGGGGAGGGGGTGGCAGAGGGGAAGGGACAGCAAGAAAGGAAACTGCTTCTTTTACTATAATTTTCTCAGTTCCACCTATCAGAGAACACTAAATCCTGGACTGTTGAGGGTTCTTTGCCCCTCCTTTCTCAAGGGGTTGCAGCCAAGCTCTGGGGTTTCTGGAGTGACACTGTGCTAAGAGAAGAAGTGTTCTATTTTTCTGTCATTATCAGTCTGTGCCAACAGCCCCTGAGACTGTGCTGTCACATAAGGTCAAAGTCATGACCCCTCCAGGCCTTAGCCTTGAGCACAGGCTTGGGAGCAAGAAGAGAATGATGCCCCAGACTTGCCTAGCCCCCACCCCACCAATAACCCCCTGCTTTCTGCACCATGTTCATCACTCAGAGTCTTGGAAATCTCAGTGCATCTAGTTCAGGCCAATTGACCATGTGACTTCTGCTAGTCCCAAAGGATTGAGGAGCAGGCATTTTGAGACATTTGCTATTTTGGAGTTAGGTTCTTTCTGCTACACGACCCTGGGCATCTTTGGGAACAAAGCATGTGATACTCACAGCCCAGTTGCTTTTTCTTAGAGACAGAAGGAGCTAAGAGGCTGAGGATGGTGCAAGGCTACCATTGTCACCGGAGCTCCTGGTGCCTCCACAGTGCCTTTGTTAGAGAATGAGACGCTCATGTACCATCCCCAGAAAACCACTCCTTGGCAGCACAAACCCAGAAGGCAGTGGGATGGTTGTAGACAGGATAAAACACTTATGTTTAATTGCCTAGGGACGGTCAGCAACAACTGTCCCTTCAGCTTTGCCGAGCTAATTAGTTAGAAAAGAATGTGCTCAGCACATAAACAAGAGCTTTTTTTTTTTATATAAGCAATTAGAAACGACCCTAATCTTATTCACTTAAACACACACCCCACCACAAAGTTGGAAAGACACCAAAGCTATGGCTGATGACTGCTTTTGCTAATCTTCAAACCTTTGTATTTAAAGACTGATCCTTCTTGAAAAGCTGCTCCTTCCTGCTAATCCCTGAGAGTTCATTTTCAAAGGGTTAGCATCAGGCTGAAACCCCAAATCCTCTGTGCTTCCACCACAGCACCTGTCCTTCCCCATCTCACACTCACACTGTTTCATAGGTGATAGCCATGTACCCTGCCCTCACCAGCCTGCAGACACTGTGAAACCAGCTGTGTGCCATCACTCTGCGGTCAGTGCCCTGCACATGCCTGGCACACTGATAGCGTTTGGTAAATCTTCTTGGAGTAGACCAAATGAATGCATGAATGCCTTCCCTAAGAGAAAGGTAAATGCCCGAGTCACTGTTGGGTAGGCAAGAGCTGCAGATCTACAAAACGACAGAGAATGGAAACCATCTCCCTTCCCCAATTTTCTACAAAACTCTACATGAAAATTGAAGCCGAGGCCTCCCTGGTGGCGCAAGGGGTTAAGATGCAACCTATGAGGCTGTCCATAGCCACTGCAGCACGAGTTCGATCCCCAGCTGGCCAGGGAGCTACCCACATGGCGCAGCAAACCTCTCCTGACTTGCCTGCTGCTCCCCTCAGCAGTGCACTTCAGTCAAGCTGCCTGTTCTGTTCCCCACTCTGTCTCTGGTGAATCCTCTCACCCCCGCACCTCTGGCCTGTACCCCAGTTCTTGTATGTATAAATAAATCTTAAAAAAAAAAGAAAATTGAAGCAGAAAAGAATTACAAAATGGTAGCTCTCTAATTTCATATGCTTTGATTCAATAATGAGGACCATTATTTATTAAACATGTGTCACACACCAAGCACTGTGATGAAATTCTCTAAGTGTACACCCCTTTCCGTTTGGAACATGAGCTGAATATCTTCCATTGATCCTTCCAGTTTCACCATCTGTCCCTCCCTCCCCATTCTGCACTGGGTGCTGGGTGCTAACGTGTATCATCTGCATGAATCACCTGACCCTCCAGCTTATAGATGGATCAATCAATGGGAGATCCCAACCAACGGGAGTCAGAGGGAAGGGGTAGAGTATGGTCAACTCTTCATGCAACTCTTCATACAACTCTTCATGCAACTGCCTTCTCTGGTGCCAGAAACCACTTCTTCCTCTTTCCTTTCTGGTTTTTGGGTAATATCACTTGCCTTTGGTTACCATCCCAGGAGCATTCACTATGTCTGATGGCTTTCTCTGTGCATATTTTCCCACCACAACACTCTGGTGCAAGTTATTAATAGGTCCATTTTAAACAAAGGATATTAAGTCTCAAAGAATTAAAAGACATGTCCAAGGTCAGAGGAAATAGGAGCAATCCTCAAAGCATGATCTGTTCAACTCCAATGCCAATGTTCCACCTCTACTATCCACGAGAAGAGAGAGTGGATGGCGTGAGCTTGAGATGTAACTCACAGAGAGACTAACTAGAAGACTGCTTAGTGGGGGCCAAGAACAAGAGCCTCATTTCTGAACTGTGCTTTCCAAGATGGGCACTTAGAGGTTGGCTCCACAGATGGGTGGTTGTTCATTGAGAGTTCAAATCCCATCACAGACACGTGTGGGTAAATAAGTGTCAGGGTCTTCGGTTCTTCCAAGTGCCTGATACAGGTATACAGATGCGTGAGGGTGTGAACAAGAGAGCCTGGAGTGGATTTCACACTTGGGTGTAGCTTATAAATATGCATGCGGGGTCCCATGAATCATTTAGGGCTGGGTTGGTTGCATTTTTGCATTTTTTCAGGGGATGGTTTGACTGACTCAGAGTTGTTGGCAAGCACCCCTGAGGCCAGAGTGGAAGCAAAGGCTTTATAGAAATTGGAAGGAAACCAGGTACTTGCTGTGTAACTTTGTCCTGAGGACTTTTTCTAAGTTTGAAAAGATACATGGAGGAGAAAAAAATCTGGTCAATAACAAGCTTGATTTCAGAGTGATACAGGATTTAGAAATTGTGCACTTTTTCTATTTGTTTTTACCACTTATTACAATGGTGACTTTGATTTACAACTCACCTCTTTGAGCCTTGGTTTCCATATCAAAGTGGGGATAGGAGCTCAGTGAGTTGTAGATGTAAAAAAGCATTAGAACAAGACACATTATCCTGCATGTTGATGTCTCCTTCTCCCTCTCACACTCCTGAAGCTCACAGCAAATGTGAGTGCCCAGCACACTTGCCACCAGACTATGGAGATTAACAACAGGTAATTGATAAATGTTTCCTCTTTGGTTGTGCAGTAAGCTCCAGAATGTCAGGTGTGTCAGTAAAGTTTTGCTGCAATAACAACACTTAACCCCTTTTTTCCTAACTTAAATATCCTCTTCACCCCCATGTTGAGGGATCTGCCTAGACATCCTTTGCTGGCTCTTTCTACTCCATCCAGAGGGGTGTGCTAGAGGCTGCCATGTTAGAAAAGCATCTTTCCCTTGCTGGCAGAGTTGATCCTAGATGGTGCACAGATGGGCATCTCATCCAATCAGATTCCTTCCCTGAGAACTGGGGATCTAGAACTGAGAAAGAAATCCTATTTGTCACCAAGAATGTAAAGATATAAAGCTTGAAAGGTAATTGGTAAGAAATAGAGAGAATGTGTCAAGGAGAGAGAAAGAAAATGGAATACCGTCACATAGAAGAGGTAGATTGAGAGAGGAGATCATGTTGAGAGTATCCGAGTGCCTGGTTCCAATTAGACTTGATGCCCAGTCACATCGCTATCTGGTTTCCAAGGCCACCCCAGTATTCCTTTTTGCTAAACTCATTCGTGTTTTGTGACTTGTGACCAAGAGTCAACACCCAGATAATAGAGAAGCATCTAAAAACTTTATTTTTTTGAAGTAATTTAAGACTTAACTGCTCACTTATTTTTACTTCATCGTGTCTTCTTTGACTTTGCCCATTTATAAAGTGAAAAGAGTGATTTTCTGGAACACACTTTTCAACTTATGTAAACCATCTCCAGTGCCCGGCACTCAGTGGGGACTCACAATAATTTTCTGCATTTTTCTCTGGAAGATGTTTGGTTCTGGTTTTCTATGAGGTTAACAGGTTGTTATGAGATGTAACTCATAGAAAAACTAACTCGAAGAAAGCCTAGTGGGGGCCAAGGACAGGATACTCATTTCTGAACTGTGCTTCCCCAGGTGGGCACTTAGAGGTTGGCTCTGCAGATGGGTGGTGGTTCATTGAGAGTTCAAATCCCATCACAGACACGTGTGGGTGACTAAGTGGCAGTGTCTTTGGTTCTTCTAGTCCCTTACTTCATTGCTTTTGCTTACTCTATGCATTTAGCCTGAACAGTTTGGGTGGAGACAATGGAATATTCTTAAGAGCATGGGATGGTGAAAATACTTTGGAATGGGAGAGGAAAACTCCCTTTAAAGTCTCTGATCTCACTCAATGAAGCCCAAGAGATCGTGTAATGAGGCAAACACTTGAACTTGGCTCCAATTCAAAGTCACAAACCATAGTGTTCATTCCAGCCAGTCCATCTGATGTTTAAAAAAAAAATGATGGGCTACTGGCGAGGCTTGTAAGCCTGCAAATTTGACTCCAACTGCTATCCCTCCCCTCTCCTCCTGCCTAAGCTCTTACTGGCTTTCTCACCCACCCTTTTTCCCTCTGCATGAGATCAATATTCGTGGTCTAAGGATATCAGATGTCCTCAAACTGCGGGAGAGAAATATGTCTAATTGGATGTCAGAGAGTGTGAAATGTGTATTTGAGGACATTTTTAAAAATCTAATTATGGACTGATATTGACCTACTGTCAGAACTCAGGTCTCCGAATCAGTATAAATGTTTTCCTGTCTCTTTCATCTGGGAAGTTTTCATAGTAAGACATCTCTGTTCTCACATTCAGTGGCTGATTCCTTCTATGGTTAGAGTTTTAGAGCTGACAAGACATCTTTGCCTCCAAAATATTTTGGCAATATGCTTCTCCCAGGCATATACATAAAAGACTCTAGAAAACATTTGGAAAATGAATGAATGAATGCTACTGGGTAGCCACAGAAATGTTAGGTGACAGAGAGGACAGTTTTTACTCTCATTCCCATTTTATAGAGTTAAAAATAAGAGGTTCAGAAAGATGAAATCATTTTCCCAAGATCACATTGGTAGCATATGTCTAAACTGGAAGTAAAACCTAGGTCTCTATTTTTTCAATAAACATCTATTAGTCACTTATTAGTGGTGCTTTTCCTGGCAATAGGGTCAAATAATCCTCAGTTCATGCATGCCTTTATTGACCTTGAGTGTAAAAGAGGAATCCAGTAAAATAAGTGTTAACACTTATTCATGGTTATTTATCATTAATTATATGCCTAGAATTCTGCTCAATTTAATATAATAATAGGTAATATATGGTTTATGATATGTGATGTATAATATATATATATTACACATGTTATATAATATATGCTGTGTGATATGTAATATATATAATATACAAACTCATTTGATCCCCCCATGAGTGTTATGAAATAGGATATATTATCTCCACTTTACAAATGGGGAAATGGAGGTACAGAGCACCTTTTGCAAGGTCAATGGTAAATGGCAGGGGTGAGATTCATGCCAAATGGTATGACCACTGCCCAAGTCATACCTAGAATGCTAGGGATTTGGCCTAACCAAATGAAATAAACACTATTCAACTACTTTAACCTACACTTCAGTTGTACAGAAAATACCACTATGGTAGGCTCAGAAGATGGTAGGTCAAAGAAGGATAGGAGGCTACTCAGTTTCAGCTGAGGAGGCATGGATGCTTCAGACAGGATGATATTGGCTGAGCTCATGGCAGGAGCAAAGTTACTGGGTCATGAAAGGACACAACAAAATCTTACTGAGTGGGGCTTTGGGGGTTTGTGGAGAATGGTAGGAACAAAGGTTAGGAAGACAGAGAGATCAGGACCTAAAGTTCTTGGGTTAAGCCTGAGTCTGAAATTTCCATCTGGGAGCTACAGGTCTTCTAATTCCTTGCCCACTGCCTTCCTGGCACAACACATGTGCTGGTTTTTCAAGTTCTCTGGGGTGTCCTCTGTCTTGGCTCCTGCTGTGGAGTCAAGTCTCAGTGCAATGCTAAACACAGAAGATGTGCTCACAAATGTCTGTTGATCCTCCAGCTCACTGCCCAATGCTACATTTTGGTCATGAGAACATTGGGCTGTCAGAGAGGTTACCAGAAATCTGTTACTTACTTCAAACAATTTGTATGAAATTCTCTGGTTTTCACTAATTGGGGGAGTATTTTTACTTTTTTCTTTATTAACCACCTTTCAATTTTAGTAGTGAAAAACATCCTAAAGTCAATGCCTAGATGGCCTCAAAATCTATATTCAGGGCTTCCCTGGTGGTACAGGGCTTAAGTCTCAGCGCTATCACCACTGTTGCCTGAGTTCGATCCCCAGTCAGGTTGCTGACCCACATAACTGTCTCACCAGCTGTATTTCAGTAAATCCACCTGTTCTGCTCCTCACTCTGTCTCTGGTGAATCCTCTCACCTCATATCTCTGGCCTCCATCAGAGGTTCTGATATGCATAAATAAATAAAAATAAATCTTAAAAAAAATCTGTTTTCAGTCTTTTTCCTGGTCCCTTATTTAGGTTTTCTAAATCCCTGCTATGAGTGAGACAATCCAGTATTTTTCTTTTTCTTTCTGGCTTATTTCGCTGAGCATGATCCCTTCCAGCTCCATCCATGTTGCTGCAAATTGCATGAGTTTATCTTTTTTGATTGCTGAGTAATATCCCATTGTGTATATGTGTCACATCTTCTTGATTCAGCCATCTATTTTTGGGCATTTGGGTTGTTTCCATAGCTTATCTATTGTAAATAATAATAAAGTAAAAATCAAAATCAATAAGCAACTATAAACCAGAGACACACTACAGGGGGGGCAGGGAGGAGGGAGTAGGATCAAAACAAGGGGGGTGGGAATTGTATGGGGACTATAACCAAGATGAAAATGCATACATTGTGCAAAAAAGAAAAATGATGTAAAAATATATTAAATAAATAAAAATTTTAAAAATCTTTTTTCAAATTCATGTTCAACTAAACCCTTATGTGTGTCAACGCTTCCACTTAAATAAGTTTATTGAATCTTTAAACAATCCCAAAAAATAGATTTTATTGTCTCCATTTTGTAAATAAGGAAACTGAGAGCTACATTAGTAGACTTACACGTCAATGGTGGAGTCAGGATTTACACTTGGTTCTCTTTGTTCTTTGCCATGACTTTTTACTCTGCAAAGATGCTACTGGGGACCTTTTGGTGATGACAATGATGAGGGTGGTACAAGTGAAGGTGGTAGTTATGGTGGTGATGATGTTGGGGGTGGTGATAGAGATGATGGTGGTAGTGGCGGTGGCATTGGTCATGGTGATGATAATGGTGGCGGTGCTGCTAATGGTGGTGATGGTGCTGATGATGGTGGTGATGGCAGTGGTGGTGATAATGGTGGTGGTGATAATGGTAGTGGTGATGGCAGTAGTGGTGATGATGATGATGATGACAACAGTAGCAATGATGATGGTGGCAGCAATAGTCATAAAAGTCATAATTGCAAACTGACTGCCATGCTATGTGCAAATTACTGTCCTCAGTACTTAAAGGAATAATTTCATTTACTTTTCAGAGACCTTCCAAAGTAAAGTTCTTTATTATCCCCAATTTTCTGGCAAGGAAACTGAGGCTAACAAGGGTTAAGCAGCTTGAGAGTGCCAAATATCTTATTCACAGGAGGGTTGGGATTTTAAACCTTGTTAGTTGCCTCTGGAACCCAGGCATCTACCTGTTTTATTCCAGGCCCGGCTCTTGGCCCTATTCATCTCACCCCTCCTCTGCAAGAAGGAAGAACAAAGAAAACCTCCCTTGAAGCAAGGTTCTTGGCATTCTTTGTCACCTTGACAATGAGCCCTGGTCAATTTCCTACCAGGAAGGGTGAAAGCTAAAGTCAAACAGAGCTTCCATGGAACATTCTGTGGGCAAACACCAGGATGGGTGTGCTTGGGCCTCTCTGTCCTCATGCAGGCAGAGTGAATCACTCCTGGAACTGGAGCTGGGAGGTGGGCCAGGTTCCTAAATAGGAAAGGTTAATGGTGCTCTTGGAGTGCCTTTGGGTCACTCTGAAAATTAATCCTGTGTTGTTTTTTTTCTAGAATCTGACCTCATAAATGAGCAGATTAGCAATCAAAGGGGAGAAATAAATGAGAATTCCTGGCAAGAAATTTTAGAGCATCACCGCTTCCTCTTAGGTTGACATCATCTCATCTCATCTCTCCTGCTCATTCTTTGCCAAGGACTGGTCTGTTTGAAGACTGTCAAGTCCCACAGGAATGTAGACTCCAAAAAGTCAGGGCCCATGTGAAGTTATTGAGGACTCTGTACACACCACAACATAGTGTTTGACACATATTGGACACCTGCTAATTATTGATCAATTAATTGCTTGACTGAAGATAATGAAAGCAATGATTTTGTTGGGGCAAAATGCTTTTTTTTTATATTTGATCATACAAAGCAGGATGTTTTGAAATGTCCAGAGATGGCATTTAAACTGAGATTTGAGCGACAGGCAGCAACCTAGTACATGACCATGAAGAGAATTCCAGACCAAAGGAATAATATTCTGAGGTGGGGAGGAACATGTCTGAGAAAAAAACAGAGGCCTCTGCAACCAGAGAGAAGTGAGGAATGAACAGCGTGAGAAGAGACGAGGGTATAGAGACAGAAGGGGCCAGTTCTGATAGGGAGGATGATGGGAGTGACATTTTATTCTAAGTGTTCTCTGAAGCCATTGGAGAGTTTTAAGCCAAAAAAGAAAGAAAAAGATTTGTCGTTCACTTTGTGTCCCCAAAGCTTGGCATAGAGCAGGAACTCAAAAACTGGATGAATGAGCTGAGATAATGCATATAAAGTGCTTTTTAAACAATGAAGTATTTCAGAATTGACAGTCATCATCATTTGGAGGAGAATGAGACACTGCCCCCAACACCATTCTCTTAGATCACAAAGCTATTATAGACTTCTGGGTGAGGAGGGTGGAAATATAGAGACACCTGATTTTTTTTTAAATAAATTTTATTTTTATATTCCCCATACAATTGCAACCCCCTTATTTTGACCCCAATCCCTCCCCTCCCCGCCCCCCACCACCCATAGAGTGTCTCTGGTTCATAGTTGTTTGTTGATTTTGATTTTCACTTCTTATAGTTATTCATTTTCCTGGTCCCTTATTTAAGTTTTCTAGATTCCTGCTATGAGTGAGACCATCCGGTATTTTTCTTTTTCTTTTTGGCTTATTTCGCTGAGCATGATCCCTTCCAGCGTCATCCATGTTGCTGCAAATTGCATGTGCTTATCTTTTTGTGTGTGTGTGTGTTTTATTTTTTTTATAATAAATTTTATTTTTATATTCCCCATACAATTGCAACCCCCCCATTCTGACCCCAATCCCTCCCCTCCCGCCCCCCACCCCCCAGAAAGTGTCTCTGGTTCATAGTTTTTTGTTGATTTTGATTTTCACTTTCTTATAGTTCATTTTCCTGGTCCCTTATTTAAGTTTTCTAGATTCCTGCTATGAGTGAGACCATCCTGTATTTTTCTTTTTCTTTTTTGGCTTATTTCACTGAGCATGATCCCTTCCTGAGTAATATTCCATGATGTATATATACCACATCTTCTTGATCCAGTCATCTATTTTTGGGCATTTGGGCTGTTTCCAAAGCTTAGCTATTGTAAACAGTGCTGCTATAAACATAGGGGTGCAGGTGTTCTTTGGAATTGATGTTTCTGTGTCCTATGGGTAAATACCTAGGAGTGGAATTGCTGGATCATATGGAAGCTCTATGTTTAGTAGGTCCAGAAATCTCCACACAGCTCTCCATAGTGGTTGGACCAGTTTGCACTCCCACCAGCAGTGCAGGAGAGTTCCTTTTTCTCCACACCCTCGCCAGCATTTGTTGTTGCTAGTTTTTTTAATATGTGCTATTCTCACTGGTGTAAGATGGTATCTCATGGTAGTTTTAATTTCCCTGATAGTTTGCATTTCCCTGATGACAAGTGATGTTGAACATTTTTTCATATGCCTGTTGGCCATTTGCATTTCCTCTTCAGAGAAGTTTCTTTTTAGCTCTTCTGCCCATTTTTTGACTGGATTATTTTCTTTGTTTGTGTTGAGTCTCATCAGCTCTTTGCATATTTTTGTCATCAGTCCTTTATCATTAGTGTTGTGTGCAAAAATGTTCTCCCTGTCGGTGGGGTTTCTCTTTGTTTTTGTTATTGTCTCTTTTGCTGTGCAGAAGCTCTTTAATTTGATGTAGTCCCAGCTGTTTATCTTTGCCTTCACTATCACTGCTTTGGGTGATGAAGAGACACCTGATTTTTTACAGTACCTCTTTTCTGTTAAAATCATTTCAAGCCACACCATGATGTTTGGTTGCAATTGCAATGACCAGACTCCAGAAAAATTTCCATTAAGGATTCACTCTTGCTCACCTGAGGCTGAACAGCAAAATCAGGGAGGAAGAACTTAATGGATTTTCTCTGACCCCTGATATCCAACACATGTGGGGTCCTGGTGTGTAGAAGGTGCATTAGTATGGGGTCAAGACTCCTCCATTTGACCCAGTTCTTCAATATGTCTATCTTATTACATTTACAAGGAGACCAAGATGGCCAGAATCAGGACATGTGGGGAAAGGGGCAAGGGATGGGGTAGGGAGGGGAGAGAGAGAGAGAGAGAGAGAGAGAGAGAGAGAGAGAGAGAGAGAGAGAGAGAGAGAGAACAGTGGTTGGTTGTGGTTACCTGGGGTGTAAGATGTGGGGAAAAGGTGGGAGGAGGTAGGGAGACAGAGAGAACTAGAGAAGTGGTAAACTTTGGGGAGTATTTAATGTGCTCTTCTGACCCAGGTACGCCTGTCACCATGTTAAATCCTCTATGAACAAATTCCCACTGCAACACAGTGGAGCAAAGTTCTGTCTCTTGCCCACACTCTGTATATCGCCAACCGCAAGGCTTCAGAAAGATGGGGTGACAGGGTACATTCATCATCCAGCCATTAAAAAGCTGAGGGGGTGGTCAAACTGGACCCAGTGAGATATGGAAGACAAGGTGGAAAATACACCCACCTGTATACCAGCAAATACCAAGCCTCCTCAACCTCTTCTTCATTTTTGAGAAAACGGAAGAATAAAAAAACAATAGCCCTGGGTCTACAAAACAATTCTTATCACAAAAAAATGGACCATTGCAGTCAAAATGCTTAGAAAGTGCACAGATATTTAAGATTCCCTGAGAAAGAAGAGAGCATTTTTAAAAGCAACCAGTATACTGTTGATAATTTTGAGTAAACATGAACTTACAGGGAAATGAAATGGTTAAGTAAATGGTAAATCAAGTGGAATGTTAGGTAGCCATTAAACATGTTTTCAAAGACTCCAGTCATGTGTCGCTTAACAACAGGGACACGTTCTGAGAAATATGTCATTGGGTGATTTCCTCATGCAAACATCCTATTGTGTAATTACACACGAAGACAGCACAGCCTCCTGCACGCTGAGGGTGCCTGGTGCAGCCTGTTGGGACCTCAGGCGTACATGAGATGTACTGTTGACTGCAAAGCAGGTAAATGACATATGACAGGAATGACACGGAGATCTCACAATAGAATGTTCCATCTCAGAAATGGGATTTAAAAAACAATGAATGTCAAAGAACCCCAATCCACGCATGAATGTTTATAGCAGCTGATTCACAACAGACAGACTAGCAACAACTCAAATGATGCTCCATGGACACGTGGTTAGACAAATTCTGCTCTCCCCTTGCCTTGTACACACAACACCCTGGATGGATCTCAAGGGCATCCGTGCAGCAAAATAAGTCAATCCCAGAGGGTTATATTCCATGTGGTTCCATTTATATAACAGTCTTGAAATGACAAAACTATAGAAATGGAAACAGATTAGTGGTTGCCAAGGAAAAGGATGGGGTGGAGGATGTGAATATAATGAGACAGTAGGAGGGAGCGCCTTTGTGATGGGGAATAGCTCTGCACCTTGACAGAGAAGTGGGTCCCACATCTACCTGTGGGATAAAACTGCATAGAAACACACACACACACACAGGCAAATGCATGCAAAAACTGGTGAGCCCTGAATAATGTTCTGTGTCTAGAAAACAGTATTTTACTAAAGTCCACTTCCTGAGGCTGATATTATGCTATAATTATATGAAATGTCACTCTGAGGGGTGCAGGGTGAAGGAAGGGTTCGTGGGACTCTGTGTACTATTTTTGCAACTTCCTGCTAGTCTACATTATTTCAAAGTTAGAAGTTTTAAAAATGTACACGAAGGAAATATAAATTTCAACTCAAAGAAAATAGGCCTTTATATTAGCAGTGATTTTTTTCCAGGTTATTGGGATAATAGTCATTTTTATATTCCTTGGTGTGCTCTGTATTTCTTAAACTTTCTGCAGTAAATTTTTATGTCACTTTGAGAATCTGAAAAGAAATTAAAGTTTAGTGACTGAAGTAAAATATCTGATCAATGAAGACTATTCACAGAAAAATATATAGTCATGTTATAAAAGAGCTGAGTAGAAGAAGGGCAGAAAAGAAAATATTCTGTTAAGATAGAAACATTGCAATACAAAATGTAACCACAAAATGAGATCCCACACCAAGGGCAGCCTGGAATACTATAAAAAATGAAACCAATGATGTGCAGCACAAACAAACAACCTTGCCCGGAGTAAAAGAACAAAGAATGAAATGGACAAAGTCAAGATGGCAGAGTGTGTGGTCACCAAATGGAGAAGCAGCAAGCCCCAACCTGATATTTCTGAAAAAGCTATAATCAGAGTGAAAACGGCAAAACCCTTTCCAGATAAAGGGATGCTCTGAATCATAATTTCAATAGAGACACCATGTAGGAATAACCTGAAAGACTTTGGAATTTCAAGGTTACATTTTTAAATCCCGCTTGCAACCAAACAGAAAACAAAACACAAGTATTTAAAAATGGCTTATCCAGCTAGGGTCAGTTATCAAACCACTTTATTTTTTCCAATGAACTTCAGAATAATTTTATCAAATTCTAAAGTAGTTCTTTTATGGAATGTTGGTTGGAGCTGAGTAAAATGAATTCATTGATTTTTTGGAAGAAATGATAATCTGATTATCAAACTTCTCTTCGACGGTATCAAGATTTGAGGAGGAAGATCGTGATGCAAGAATCCCCCCACCATCAACTCTTCAGTTAGTATATGGGCCAGCAGTAAATCATCTTAATGAGCAACAATACACCTTTGATAAAGCCCACACTCATTACAAAAGCTTAATGCAACTGGGATCAAATGAAAGTGACTCCATGCAATGTTTTCATTACCTTGAGCCAACAGTCAACATCATAAGAGACATTACCAGTAACACTGATAAGTAAACAAGGATGCCCACTATTATTGACTAGTGTCCTGGAAAATCCAGTCAATCCAACAGGTCATAAGCAATAAAGGAATAAAGAAATTCACTACTACTGCCATATGTTATAATTGCCTGCAAAAATGTTTTTGGAAAAACAACGGAAATAACTAGGATGTTTTGAAGATTACACATTGCCACATCAATGTTGATCCTCTTCCTATATATTTGTATTTTTTAACTTCATTTATTTATGCATACAAGAGTAGGGGTTTAGGCCAGAGGTGTGGGAAGTAAGCAGATTCACCACAGACAGAGTAGCGAACAGAACGGCAGATCTACTGAAATGCACTGCTGAGGGGAGCGGCAGGTGAGACAGGAGAGGTCTGCTGTGCCACAGGGGTTAGCTCCCTGCCTGGGGATCGAACTCATGTCACAGTGGGCTGGCAATAATGGCTTGATAGCAGCGTGACTTAACCCCTGCGCCACCAAGGAGGCCCCCTTCCTATATATCTGAAAGGGAAAAGAAAATATCAAAAAAAAATCAATTCACAGTAGCAATAATTAACAAAATAAGAGTAAAACACTCAGGACAATGGTCAAAACATACACCCACCTGTATACACACACTACCTTGGTTGAGGGCTAGACCTAGAGGCCTACACAGTGTGCCATTGACCTAAATCGGGAAACTTAATGGTATGAAGACATCATTTCTTCCAAAATCAATGAATGCATTTTAATCAGTTCCAACCCAGATTCCAGAAAGGATTATTTTAGAATTTGATAAAACTATTCTGAAGATCATTTGAAAACAAAATGGATGAGAGAGGCCAAAGGATTTAGAGCAAAACAGAAGAGCTGCAGTGAAAGGCATCTTGATCTGGTAGACATTACAATTCTAGTTAGATGCCATAAAGTGAGAGTCTGGCAGACACAGAAAAACCAAACACAAGATGCACAGAAACAAATATGTATGAAAAAAATATATATACATATATATCAGTATAAATTGGCAGTCAAAGATAATTGGTGCTGAGAAAATTAATTATCCATAGGCTGCAGAGGTAAACAAGCCTCAGTCTGACAACACACACCAAAATAAAACATAAGCTGTAAAATATGAATAAAATTACACAAATGTGTAGATATTTATTTCATATCTGAAGAGGAAGAAGTTCATAAGTGGTTAAAGGCAACCCCAAGCAGATGCTCCACAAATTCGACAACACATAACTTACTCAAACTCCAAACAAAATGAAAATAAAACAAGCAATTAAAAATGCATCCAATAAAAAGTTGGATGTGTTTAACATATGAATCTATAAAAATGTATTAAAATTCAGTTGGTTCTGGTTATGAGACATGAACGGACAATTCAGAGCAAAAAAATAAAAAAGCCCAAATGACAAAATGATGGAAAAATGATCCGTTTTGCCACTAGTTAAACAAAAATGAAGAAGTAAGCTACCTTGTTTCCTGTCAAAGAGAAGTTTTAAGGTGCCACCACTCCATGGGGACAGTGTAAATACAGCAACGTGTCAACCACCTGCACAGCTGGGAGGTAGCATGGAAAGACTTTGCAGCAAGCAAGTTGGAGATAAGTCTCAACAGTCTTACAATAGTCAGTACCCTTGAGCCTAGGTTTCGTCTAGAAATCTGCATGAAGAAAATAGGCTTGTGTGTCGCAGGATGTCCAGGGCAATTGGCGAGGTAGAAAAGATTCCACTGGAGCACTAGTTATCATTTCATCGTCACCCCCAGGGCCAGGAGAGACACTTGTCTGGCTGGTGAATCTGGGAGCAGCCTGTGCAGTCCTGCCTTCTCTGCGCCCCCCCCCCCACTTCAGATGGGGTCCACCTGCCTTCAGACAGGGTGCCTCTCCATCTCTTCTCCTGATCAGTAGAGAGTGGCCTGGTTCTGAGAGGAAGCCTGAGGGGTGGTAGCCTTACCTATGCCCATGTGGGTAAGACTGGAATATATATGCACATATAGACATGTATGTGTACACACATGCATGTATGTACACACACGTTTGGATGATTATATATCATATTATGTATTACTATATACACACAGACACATGTGTATACATATATACAGTATTACATCCATTGTATACATGTGTGTATACTATACACTATATAGTATATACATGCATGTGTATATAGTATATATCATATACATATATACACATGTATATATTATATAGCGATCTTTCTGTATATCTCTCTATATACAATTCAGCCATAATGAAAGGAGGAAATCCTGCCATTTGTAACAACATGGATGAAACTTGAGAGTATTATGCAAATGAAATAGCAGAGAAAGGTGAATGCTGTGTACTCTCACTTATACATGGGATCTGAAAAAGCTGTCATAGAAGCAGAAAATAAAGGGGTGTAAAGGGGTAGGTGGGTGGTTGGGGAGACCTCAGTCAGAGGGGCCAAACTTCCAGCTATAAAATGAGCAAGTTCTCAGCCCTGATACCAGCACTGGATTGTATATTTGAAAGCTGCCATCCTGCTGGATCCCTGAAAAGCGAGATTCAGACAAAATTGCTGGAAACCAGGAGCCAATTTGGGGGGTGTCTGCCCTCCCAGGGTATTGCGGAGGAGGCTGTCAGAACGACCGATCACAGTGCTCGGTTTCCAGGAAAATAAAAACACTTGTGAAAAAAAATTGCATGCATGTACTTGAAAATATAGATACCTTTTCCTCTGCCCCTCAAAAGAAAGTTACTGAGACAGCAGATCTTAAAAATCCTCATGACACACACAGATGGTCATGGAGGCCCATGACTGACCTTACCGTGGGGAACATTTCACAAGCTACATGTGCATCAAACTATGGGGTTTTACACAATGTAACACATCAACTTATCTCAATAAGTCTGGGGAACAATTTTTCGGGGGGGAGTTGGAGAGCTCTTTGCTGGCCCACCAAACCACATCCTCCAAATTAGCAACCTAAGTCAGCAGTCCGATGCTGGTGCCCTAACTCGCTTGTCCAACACTCAACTAGCTCTGAAGCTGGGTGGAGACATGGAGACATGACCCCAAGCCCTAACTCAGTATTATTTGTAACCACACACCCCAAACAGGACAGCAACAGAGTCAGGGCAACAAGGGGAAGGGGGAAATCAATATTAGTTTCTCCCCGGGGTGGGGTAGCATACAGACCCCACGCTCCCTACCAGTAGATAAAAGGCAGTGTTTAAAATCAAGCAGGAGAGGGGACAGAACAAAAATAGTGTGTAAAGAAATAGCATCTACAATTGTGACACACTGGGGAAAAGACCAGAAGACGCAGACTTCAAAACGTCAGCATTAATCTGGGCGCTGGGCTAGGGGTGAGTCTGAGTTTTCCCCTCTCTGCCTTTCAGTGTTATATAAATTCTCCACAATGTGTTTGCACCGCTTTCATAATCAGAAAAAAAGAATTCATATTATTTTTGAAGAAGGCAGACTCTTAGAGGTCACGGTGACTTTGCACTATTTGTCCTCTGCACATCAGGAGGAATAAAATCTTTGATTTGGACCCAGGGCACTCTAGACTAGGAGTACAAACCCACCAGAGGTTTATTCTGAGGCAATTCCACCACCTGCTCTCAGAGAGGGACCTTCGTGCCCTGCAGGGCTAGTGCCCCGGGCCACCTCCCTCCCAGGCCTCAGGCAGGGACTGAACTCAGGAAGGAACATTTGATCTGGATCTTGAAGGAAGAAGAACCAGGGGCTCCTGGGCAGGATATTGTGGATACAGGATAGGAGAGGAGAGAGATGAGGCGGGGGAGGGAGAGAGAGAGCGTGCTAGAGGCCGAGACAGAGGGACAAAGAGAGATGGAGACCGAAAGGAGAGATGCAGATAGAGGAACAGAGACACAGAGAGAGAGAGACAGTGGGACAGTAAGAGAGAGAACAGAGGGAGAGAAAGAAACAGAGGGCAGGAGAGACAGAGGGAGGGAGGGAGCAGGAGGAGGAGGGATGGTGACAGAGGAAGAGGCAGAGAGGCACAAAGAGGATCTGGAACTACTGGATTTCTGAGCCCTGCAGCGCACACAGGAGTATGGCAGTGCAGTTCGGATTTTCTGGTCACAGATCACAGAAGCTGACTCTAAGGTGCTGCTAGAAGAGTGTGGGCAGGAGGAGAAGGGCTTCAAAAATCACCAAGAATGTTGCACAACTAAGCTCAGAAAGTGCAGCTTCAGGAACTTTTAGAAAGCTTGGCTCTTCTGGAAACTACCAGAGTGAATTGCAGCGAGCCCGCTGTTTCACACAAGACTAAACTCCAGAGAGGGGGCTTCGGGGGACCCAGCAGGCGTCTCCTGTCACTGACTCTGGAGTTTTGCAAGCAGTTGTGTAATTCGCATAAAGCAGCCCTTGCCCAGCACTCCACAAATTGTCCCTTCCTTCCAGTAGCCCAGTTGTGCTGAGGTCAACCTGAGAGGCTTTCTTGATGCTCGGGAGGGAAGTGAGTACCACAAAGCACACCCCACCCGGCTGGGCTTGTTCTCGCCCCTGAGATTTCTGACACTCTTGCAATCTCAGGACGCAAAGTGGCCTCCGATGGAAAGCGCAGGCCAGCTTTGCTCTTGGAGCTACCGGGAACACTGCTCCAAGCCAGAGCCAAAAATAATCCCATTAGTCACATTTGAAGCGCTAAGCAGAAACAAAAAGAAATCAAAATTAATTTCAATACTTACGGTGACAGCAGCAATTAAGGTGACAAGATTATGGAAATCATCACCATCACCCAAGATCTTTGCCTAAGGGGAAAAATAACCAGTAACACAGAGGACTGAGAACTAGAGAGAATTTAATTGCAGCAGGATGAGACCCACCGTTCACAACAGAGGAGCCACCAGCCCGCAGGGATTCGAAACGGGCATTTATTTCCCGTAATGTCTCCCGAACCTACTAAGCACCAAGGTCGTAAGTCACGGGCTAGTTCTCACAGCAAATTTAGCAGAGGTGCTACTGTTCTTAATTTACAGATGGAGAAACCAAGTCACAGAAACTCTCAATAAATTACCCAAGTGCACACTGATGGAAAGTAGCAGAGCCAAGATTGGAATCCAGGTTCCCCCCCACAGAGACCCCACAAACACCCCACAGCCCTGTGGCGTTAGGTACCAGTCACGGTTTCTGAAGCCAAGCTGATCCCCTGGGCTGCTGCTTATTCCCTGAGCCCTACGTGCCAGGAGCTGGACAATGGCTGTTGGTGGAACTTGAATGTTCAACGAGTAGCCCGTTTTTTTCTCCTTTTGCTCAGATTCACCCCAGTGGGGGATCGCTCAAGAGCTCCAGTTTACAAAACAGACCACAGGCACAGGAGCAGAGCGTCCAGCTCTGCAGTCTCAGAAGGGGATAAATTGCATCTCGCTGTGCACTCAAGTGCTCCTGGCACGGGGGTTCTGTCCCCCGCTCCCTTCTCCTGGGAACAGTGCCTTCTGGACACTCTAGCTATCCTTATTGATCACTTCTGTGGCGCTGGAAGATAATGGAGAAAGCAATCTGGCCTGGGGAAGACTTGCTTTTATTAGGATAACAATGACTGACTGTTCTGGGCTAATGACAGAGCTAAGTCCAATTTGGGACAAATTTGAAGGCTTTTAGAGCAAGGAAGCAAGAACAGTTACCAAGAATCTTCATGAGTATAGTTGAGGGCAAATAAAGAATAATAATGACGTAATTATAATCCCACCACCCACACTAAGATGCGGGTGTGTTCTGCAGTCTAACTACCTCCCCCCTAATCACATTTTTATTCCTGAGTCAGGAGTCCTGTTTTCTGTCTTGAGAGGCTCTAAGAGGAGGCAGAGTTAGAAATGGTTTCAGTCATTTGGGAAAATTTATTAGATTCATGATGTCAAGAGGTTCCTCTGGTAAGATCAATGTGGTGACTCATGTTTGCCATTTGTCCATGGTTGAAGGCCTTGTCCCTGCTGTCTGTGGGGGGGGGGGCACATTTGACCCATCTTTTCAGAGACATTTGTGTCTTTTCATAACACCAATGGCAAACAGCATCTTCAGAGGCTAGTCCACTAACTAGCAGTTGAACAGTCCAAATCTTCTGTATACAGATCTAGGTCCCTCTCAGAGACCCAGAGGATTAGGTGAGAAGGCTATAGTAGATTAGCAAGGACTTCCAAAGCCTTTGCAAAAACTAGATAAACAAGAGGCAGATAAGTAAATACCAGAACACTAAAGCCATCCAGCCTGAAGCACTTATCAGTTGCCCTGGTGCGTGAGAAAATGGAGATTTACCAAATTCTTGTGTTATGCATTCACTCATTCACCCAGGCATTCACTCAAAAACTATCTACTGAGCTCCTGTAACATGCCAGGCAGTGTTCAAAGTGCTTGGGAGGGGCCTCCCTGATGGCGCAGGGCTTGAGCGCTGGGTTGCGAAGCTGCCCACAGCCTCCCTCTGCAGCCACATTTCGATCCCCAGCCACCAGGCGAGGGTCCCGCATGGTGCACAGACCTCTCCTGCAGCCCGCTGCTCCCCTGAGAAGTGCACTTCATCGGTCTGCCTGTTCTGCTCCCTGCTCTGGCTCTGGTGAATTCTCTCACCCTCCCGCGCTTCTGACTGTACCCAGTGCTTGTCTAAATAAATAAATCTTAAAAAAAAAAGTGCTTGGGAGTATCCATGAACAACAGCAAAAAGACAAAGACGACCCTAGCAGGGGTGGTTTGCATTCTAACAGATCCATGGGGGAAGGGCATGCAGAAAAGGAGTGTGTCTGCAGGAACAAAGGAAAGCAAGACCAAGGGGCTGAAATTTTAAGTAGGATGGTCTCCTAGAGAAACAGTAACTCTGAGCAAAAGATCAGATGGAATTAGACTGTGGGTGGAGCAGAGGAATGGGCGGGGGGAGTGTGCTGGGCTCGATTCTGCAGAAGAGCACGGAGGGCTGGAGAATGGCTCCCCTAGACCCTTGCAGGCCATTTTAAAGACTTGACTTGAGGAATCATCGCAAACTTTTTATACATTTCAGGTGAGAATCATACTGGCTGCTTTTCTGTAAGGAAGGTCCCGTCATCAACTTATTCTCGTTACTGTTGTCGCTCCCATTTCAGACTTGAGGGCAAGGAACTTCCCCAACGTCAAGGTTACCCAAGTAAAGTAGAAGGAACAGAGCCACGATCATGGTATAATGAAAGGGAGTTTCCACCCCAGATATCTTCCCTGGAGAATCTCTCCTGTGGGTTATACATTGCCCTCTTTGTTCCTTTTCTGTCAGCAGTGGGTCCCCTGGGGTAACAGCTCTCTAACGCATAAGAATGACCCAGAGCTCTCCTGGAAGCTACAGAATCCCCAGCCACATCCTGACCTGGGAGACCAGGGAATCTATGCTTTAACAAGGAGCCAGGTGATTCCTAGGTTAGGGGTTGGACAACCAGAACCCGGAATTTTGAGAAACATCAGTCTTGGTGTGGAAAACTTGAGTGTTGTGAGTTTACCAGATGTTTCATTCTGGAACGGGGTTCTTAGATAAGTGAGAACATTGCCAACTCTCTATGAGCTTGGGCAGGTCCCATGTCTCAGTCACCCCTAGGCAGGTTGCAGAGCAGCTTAGCAAGGCTGTGCCCAGGTCTGGGTGTTTGAGGGCTAGAACTGAGGTGCATTCCTGCTTCTACATACTCTCTAGTTCAAGGAAAAGTTCTTTCCCAAAGACACTTTGTGTCTGAAGTACCCAGAATATTCTAATGATATTGATTCTTTCTGATGCAAATACAACATATGCTTATGGTAGAAATTACTACCATGCATAAAGATAATTGTTTTTAGTTAGCTCCCACTTCTGCAGGGTAACCACCAAGAAATCAAGTTCTCCATCTCTATTTTTCAGAGCTTCCTACCCTCCTTGTCTTCTAAATTCCCTGAGCCTTTGTTCCCTTTACTATAATATGAAGATATAAATACCTACCTTCCAGGGTTATATAATGGATGCTTAATAAATTAGATTACACCTACTAGTATTCAACTTTGATTGTGTTTATTTTTTCCACTTGACATTCTATAATGAACGTTCCCATGTGTCGTTAACTACTCTTCCAAACATGACTTTTAATGGCTGCATAATATACCATCATTTAATGAACCATAATTTATTTAACTATTCTCCTATTATTAAGCCATGAAGTGTTTTCTGATATGCTTCTATTAGAAACAACACTGCATATTCAAATCTTTTTCTAGCTCTCTGCTTTCCTTGGGATAGACTTCCTGAGGAAGGGTGACAAGGACAAAGAGTGTAAATATTTTAAGGCTTTTTTGCAAAGCTGCTAAGTTATTTGGGAATGTATATATATCCCAAACCATTACTAATCTTAAAAATCACCTGGAATTGAACCCTTGTGTCAGAGACGAATGTGAGGCAGCATGTTAATTGATGGGAATAGCGAAGATGAAAGATAAAAATCTGAGACAGATTTTCAAAAGCATCGAGTCTTTTCATCTACAAAGTGCATTAAACCCTACAGTGGAAGAGACTCAGAAGAGCAGATTATTTTCTAAGCATTCTCACCTGCCAAGAAACCTTCATCAGAGGTACGCCATAGTTTCTCTGGCAAGTTTCTAATATTAGTCCATATCTTGTAAAACCTTCCACTCTTCTGGTCCCTATTGCTAAATTCCAATCATCCTGAAGGGGATTGATAATTGTGGCAATTGCGCAAAATGATTGCTACCTGCAGAGGCAATCACTTCCATCGCCTGCAGAACTGATGAGCAATTCATTATCAAGGATTTAATTACTGTAAACCTGGGAGGAAAAGGGATTTCTCATATGATTTCCAGGATTTCATGCATTCAGCCCTCCTTGGTTCCAAATTGGCTTTCCTGAACAAGAATTTGGAATCAGGTTGTGGCAGGAGGGTAATGACACAATGGAAATGCAGGAGAAATATTTGCATAACCCATCATGAACTTGCATGTTAACTTTAAATGGTATGCTGCATATGGAGTGGGGTAGAATCTTCTAGAATGATGATGACAATCCTGGCAGCAAGCCCACAGCTGGTTTCAGTGAGAACTGATAAAATGCTGATTAAAAATATAAGAACGATGATGAGGCTGTATGTTTTGGTGGCTGAAATTGGGAATTTGGACTCAGATTGCCTGGACTCAAGGATTCACTCCCCAACCCTTGCTGGATGAACTTGAATAAAAAAGACATGCCCTCCATAATTCTCAAAGAAATGATGATGAGAACAGAGACCTGCCCCATATGATTGCCAAAAAGATGACCTCAGGATATCCAGTTCTGAAGCCTACATATGATGAATTGACATTATTCCTAAGATATCCTAAAAGTTGCCTTCATTTTCTGAATTTGAATTTAACCACTAATCGCAAGTATTCTTATTACCAAGAACTGTTGTTTCAAAAATTATTAGATCTCCTTCTATGAAATCCTTGTTTTAAGAAAATACAGTGAGGGGGCTTCCCTGGTGGTGCAAGGGGTTAAGCACTGCACTATGAAGCAATTTGCAGCCTCTGCAGCACGAGTTTGATCCCCGGCCAGGGAGCTACCCACATGGCGCAGCAGACCTCTCCTGACTCACCCGTTGCTCCCTCAGCAGTGTATTTCAGTCCATCTGCCTGTTCTGTTCCCCACTCTGTCTCTGGTGAATTCTCTCATCTCCCGCGTCTCTGGAGGTACATAAATATTTATTTATGCATCTCTGTTATGCATAAATAAATCTTTAAAAAAATAAAAGAAAGAAAATACAGTGAGGAAAGGGTGTGGTGTGATAAGATACATCTAAAGAGGTGTAAACCTATTCCCCTGAATCTGTGTTGTAAAGCAATGTTACCTTGATTTTTTAAAAGTTGTGAAAAAAAATGAGTTAGCAGAAAAAAGATCTGCATTAGAAAAAAATGCTAATACCTTTATGCAGAGGAAAAATGATTTCAGGTGGAAATCTGGAGCAACATGAAAGAATAAAGACCATCAAAAACGGTAACTACATGGAGGCATATGGATGGATGGATAGATTTTCTCTATATTTTTGATTTCTTTAAAATATAATTGACTGTTTAAAGCAAATAATACTATTCACAAAGATTTTCTATGTAGAAATCATTATCTCCATTCATATTATTTAGTTATCTTATTTATTTTTGAATTAACTGGCTAACAACACTGTATATGATTTAGGGTAGCTAGTTACACCTTTTCAGATGCATGTTACCATACCATACCCACCACCCAAGCACCCATAATCCTTCATACCATCCTCTGATTCTCCCTCCTAACCTCTTACCCTCCCACTCTTACAGCCTTAATTCTACAATCATATTTCTAGGATTTGTTTTGGTTCAGTTTGTCTGTTCCTTTGTTTTGTTTTCCTATAGTCCACATATGAATGAAATAATTTGCCATTGGTATTTCTCCTTCTGACTTATATCACTTAGCGTAATCCCCTCCAATCACATTCATGTTGCTGCAAATAGCAAGATTTGGTCTTTGGGTATATAGCTGAATAGTAATCCATTGAGTATATACACTGTATCTTCTTAATTCACTCACCTGTAGTTGGGTGCTTAGGTTGTTTCCATAACTTGGCTATTGTAAATAGTATTGCAGTGAACATAAGAGTGTGTACATCCCTTCAAATTAGTGATTTAGTAATTTTGCATTCTTCAGGTTAGTACCCAGTAATGGAATTACTGGATCATATGGTAGGTCTAGTTTTAATATTTGAGAAATCTCCAAACTGTTTTCCATTGGGACTGGATCAGTCTACATTCCCAACAGCAACGTGTGAGGGTTCTTTTTTCTCCACTTCCTAACCAACAAGTGTTGCTTCTGATTGTGTGTGTGTGTGTGTGTGTGTGTGTGTTTTGATGTAGGCCATTCTCAAAGGCGTGACATAATATCTCGTTATGGTTATGATTTGCAGTTCCCTGATGATAAATGTTTCTTTTCATGTTCCTGTTAGCCACTGTATGTCTTCTTTGGAGAAATGTCTATTTAGCTCTTCTATCCATTTTTTGATTGGGTTGTTTTCTTATTCAATTGTATGAGCTCTTTGTAGATCTTGGATATCAGCTCCTTGTCAGAGCTTTGGTGTGCAAATATTCAGTAGGGTGTCTTGTTCCTTTCACTGTGCAGAAACATGTAGTCCTATTGTTTGGTTTTTCTTTTGTTTCCCTTGCCATTAGCGATGTCTCCCCAATGACATGACTGAGGTCAGGGATGGAGTGTTTTGCCTGTTTCCTTCTATGTACTTTGTGGTTTCAGGTCTTACATCCAAGACCTTAATACATTTTAAGTTAACTTGTGTGAATGGAGTGAGATAGGGATCTAGATTCATTCTTTGCATGTAGCTGTCTTGTGTTCCCAGCACCATTGACTGAAGAGACTTTCCTTTCTCCAGTATGTATCCATGGCTCCTTTGTCATAGGTTAGCTGTCTATGTAAGTGTGGGTTTATTTATAGCTTAGTAATGAGAAAACTAGGACTAAAGCAAGTGAAGAACTTAGCCAGAGTCACAGATATGTCTGACACCTGAAGTCCTGGTTTCTCTTACAGAAATTCTATATAATTCCACTGTGAAACTGGTTAATTTCCATTAACCAACAATGTATTCAGAAGTTTGGAGACTTAAAAAGGCATCCAGTCAACTAGGTTTGATGTAAGTATATTGAGTATCTTCTTGAAGGACAGAAGTCTGAGTCCAAAAGATCATTTCAAATCTATCTTTGCATAATTTCCTCTCCACCCCTTTATTTCTCAATGTATAGTGCATTCCCGGTGGTTCATTTTATTTCCTCTAACATTTGATTTTTTTTCTTTCCTAGAGAAGAATTTCTCTAACTGTGCTCTGTGAGATTAATGCATCCATTAAGTGTATTCTGTGGTGAAACATAGGGGGAATTGTAAATTAAACAGACTTATTTCTTATAGTATATTAAATATGTTAGCATAGATTATAAATCTCTAAGAGAAGAAAGAAAATGGATGGTATTTCCATACTAATTTTAACCCAGGAAACTTATTTGTATAACTCTTACTAACAGAGCATAACTTAGGCTCTTTATTGGCAATCAAGATTATCAAGCTATTGGAGGAGACGCGACCCTTAAGATTTATGAATCCTTAGTATTTTTTGCTGGATTTTTGGTGGGAAAGCATATGTAGGAGTAGAGGAGAAATTTCTCTTTTCCTCTGGGTTTATTCTCAGGCTGGTCAAATAGTCAAATGAACATTAGCAGATTAGTAGGAGAAAAGAACAAATTTAATTACATGTGTGGCATCTGCCTGGATATAGATTCTAAAACAAATGGGGCAAAATGAACCAATAAATGGGAGAGGGATCCGGGGCTTGAAGGAGAAATGGGGGTACTCACATAATGGGGAGACAGTGTCTCTGTAGAAAGGTTATTTCTGATTTAAACCCTAATTCTGGGTAATAGCCCCAATTTTCATTCTAGATAGTTAAGGGAGTGGTAAATTTTTCAGGAGCCAGCAGGGCTTCAATTGACTTCAGCTCAAAATGCCCACATGCCAAAGTGGTACATCTTGGGGAGGGGGCAATTCTGAGCATGTTGGGGAGGCTTATCCTTCATATGGATCCATCTAATGAGGTCACTGGTGACAAGAAGACCCAGATCTGCTGGTGACCTTTTTAGCATGGATAAGTAAAAACTGTATGTTCAAACACCAGGAGTGTCCAAGAGGAGAGATGGGTATCAACACAAGACTCCGAAAAACAAATCATTTCTAAATTGGGGGTAAAGGTTATATTTGTTAGCTTGTTCCCTTTCTCCTTTCTGCTAACACCTTTATTGATTATCGTGGGATACAAGCCATGATGGTGTGAGAGGAGAGCTTCTCAAACACTGACATGCATATCAGTCACTAGGGATCTCGTTAAAATTCAGATTAGATTGAACACACCTGAGACAAGATCTACAGTGATTGTGCATTTCCCGCAAGCCCCCACGGCTGCTGGTCCAGAGGCCACGTTTGGACCAGTATCTGTCCTGCACACATTTGGGGACGTGTATGCTTTTTGGTAATGGCCTAGATGTGGTTCAACCTCACCGGATGCCCCACATAGGATGGCTCTTTATTTGCACAGCTCAACCCCAAGAAACAAGATCTTAACTACCAACAACCTGTGCTCCTAACTAGTAAGACAGACATACAAGTCCAGAATCTCTCCAAGCTGTCCATAAACCACGTCTACCTACCTTTGTGTTCTTTTCTTCCATTGTGTCCCTTGCAGAATGCACTATTTAAACAGGAATTATTTGCATTTCTGGGAGGTGGAGAGGGGATCTAATATTCTTTATCCCCTTTGTCTTTGTAAAAAGCTGGTCTTTCTCCCTGAATGATCTTTGCCCATCACTGACCTGTTCACTCAGACTTACTCATTCTAAACCCAGTTGCCTCAGGATCCATCTTCTTTGATAAGTCTTCCAGGGACCTCAACCAGAGCTCACTGCACTTTGTTTCAGTTCTCATGTTGGCTCCTTATGTGAACATGCGCCTGATGGATTGGGGACACTTCTAGAGCCACATATATCCTGTCATCTTTCTCCTTTACATGTTGAGCTTATAGAGATTAAGAAAACCTGTCTCATCTATTTTTAAGTTCTGTTTCCCTATAGAACTTAATACACAGGCAAACCATAATACTTATTTAGTCAATTAAGGACAAAATGTATCAGAGTCTCTAGAAATTTAACATCTTATTTTGGAAATGAGCTATCACAAACCATTTGAGCAAAATACAAGACTAAAAATAATAAAGACAGCTATCCTAGAGTAGGAGATTAGCAAATGCCAGGCACCATGCTAAGCATGCTTCACATGCTATCATTCAATCCTGTCAAAAACTCCGTGAGAATAAAAGCTACTTTTGCTTATCGAAGGGAAAACTGGGAGATGTAGAAAGATAAATGACTTGTGTGAGGTGTTTACGTGATCCTAAATTGTAGATACACATTGTAATTGCCTGGGAAGTTTCAAGAAATTTGATGCCTGGGCCCTACGCTCAAAGACAATAATTGTCTTGGCCTGCAGTGGGGCTTGAGCACCTGGATTTTCAAGCTTCCAGGAAATTCTAACAAGCAGTCAGGACTTAGAGAAAGTGGCCAAGGACACAGAACTAAGTGTACAGCAACTCCACAGCCTGGGATTTAACCTTGAGTTTCACTGTCTATAAGCAAAGGCAGGAGTATTTTAGAGAAGTGATGGGTGAGTGGGTTGGTGGGGTTGGAGATGGAAGAGGAATGTGATTTTTAGAGCCGGGTTTAGAGTGCACATCTTACAGAGAAAATGTAGATTCCCAGGTCTCTAAGATCGTTTTGGCACCTGGTCATCATGCCGAACTTAGTCTGCAGGTGCTGTATAGTTGACAGAGGCTGCCCAGGTAACCTTGTTGATTGGACTTAAGAAGCAACAACCCTTATAGCATAGATTAGCCACCAAACCTCCCTAACTGACTGAATAAACTAAATTTTTTCATTTTCCACCAGTTGCCCAAGATTTCCTTTATCTCTTACTTACGAGGGCAGGTTGATCAAAAGCCTTCCGAAAGTCTGCATGGAGAGGTTCCCTCCCACAGAGCAAGGGGCTTGCCCAGGCTAACCCTCAACTCAAATAAACAGCAGAGCTAGTGCAGGCTGAGGAAGAGTGCCCAGGGCTCTGGCCTCTTCCAGTCATGCAAGGTGAGAAAGAAAATTCCTGCACAGTGACAGGAGCCTCTCTCTTTCTCACAAGTGTTGAAAGATGCAGAAGAAAGTTTCAATAATCACCCTCTACTTAGAAGCAGAGGGGAATAAGTTTGGGGGTCTTGCTCATAAGATGGGAACCATATTGTTGGAGGAAACTTCTGCAGGGGAGAAGAAACTGGGGGTGCAGGTCCTGGTGATGGGGTCAGAAGAGTTCTCTGACCCCAGATGGACTATCGTGGTACTGCCAGGGTGGGTGAGAAGGCTATAGGAAGGCGCTGGCGTCAAAACTGATTGATGCATCTGTTCTTCCATTTAGTAATAATAGAGGCTGGGGACACACTTGGAGCAAGGTGGGGTACAATCAATAAAACTGACCTGTCTTCACAAGCTTACAGGGGAGAGAGAGAAACCAGCAAATATTGCTGGTGCAGTGGGTTGAATGGTGTCCCCCAAATATTCAAGGGTATCTGGAACCTCTATATATTTGGAAAGAGAATCTCTGCAGGTGTGACTGGTTAAAATGGGGTCACACCAGACTAGGGTGGACCCTACATCAAATAAATGGTATCTTTTTGACAAGAGGATTATTTTGTCTGACTCTCTCTTGAGCTCTATGTTTATACTCTTCACTAGATTGATACTTTCAGAATTTTAAAATTCACATGTCAGTTGGAGAATACGTTTGAGTGTAGAGAAGTGGATAAATGAGAAATCCCATCATTTTATTTTGGTGGTGATTACCATGTAGTATATACACAGATGTTGAATTATAATGCTGCACACCTGAAACCTATATAATGTTTTAAAGCAATGCCATTTCAATAGAAATGTAAAAATTAGAAAATAAATGCAATTTTTGAAAAAAGACAAGAGAGAGGAGGAAAATTCTACACGAGGATGGAGTTTGTGACTGCATCCACTTCCCCACAAATACCCCGGACTGTGGAAACTGCAAGTCCCTGTAAGAGGTTCCAGAAGGGGCCAACAGCCCAGTACCCTGATTTCTGACTTCTAGTCTGAACCGTGAGAGCATGAATTTCTGTTATTTTAAGCCACCCCATTTGCGGTGATTTTCTGCATCAGCCCTGGAAACAAACAGATGGATCAGAAAGTCACACATGATTTCAATGAAAATGCATCATTTATATTTCCTGAATTAATCTAAAAATCCTCACAAATCCTTTCCCCAAGAAGGGGCAGAATGAGAAAACCCAAATTAGGTTTAATCAAGTAAACTCATCTGCTGCACCAGTTCAAATAACCTCTTCAGGGAACTCAGCTGCTTCCCACAGTTTCCAAGGCCACCCGTCTCCGGACCTCTCTTCTCCAGTGGGCACTGGGTGAGAGCAGGATGTGGGGGTCTTTGAGGCAATGTGGTGGCAGGAAGGGAGTCCTGGGATCCACTCGTCAGGGCCCTCCATTGAGCCCACATTCCCCCGGGCTCCATGGCACATCCCTAGCTGCCTGGTTCCTGAGCGCCCTGCTTAGCTGTGGACGGTGAACTTGAGATCTATGGTCTCCCATCCCAGGCAGCACCTGGGTTGGGTCCCTCCCTTGAGTCAAAGGAGGCTTAGGGTGCTGTAAAGACGCACTCTTGCCGTGGCCACACTGCACCTCTGATTTGGCGCTGAAATAGTAGCCCCCATGTTGACCTTGGAGGAGCTTCTCAGGACAAGGAAAACCTCTTCTACTTCATCCCACTCATTCTATGTAGCTGGTATCCCTCCTGCATCAGAGCCCAGAGATGTTGGTAAAGAAACAACTGCTTCACCAAGCTGCTGACCCGGCCCCTCCTATCCCACCCGAAACACCAGGAACAGGCTTCGGCTACCCTGTCCTCTCTCACGCGACTTTCCCTGTTCCACACCCTTCTCTTTCTCAAGGTGGCTTCTCTCTTTCTTCCCTCTTCATCTAAAGTGGCAAAGAACATGACACAAGAGAAGAAAAAGCATCTCTCCAAATTATTCAAAACAAAGTCCTCATTTCATGAGTAAACAAATATGCAAAACATTGGATGACTATCAAGATTAAAATGAACGGCGTGCAAGTGGCAGAAAATAACCCAAGACTTCTTTAGAGTCAATACACATAGGGCATAATCGCCCTCAATATAGTTTTTTTGTCAATGATTTTTTAAATTATTGAAGTGAGAGCACTGTCATGAGCATTCCCACTATTAATTGCAGCAATTGACAAGATTCAGATGATGGCTAAGTCAACACTGTGTCTTGAGTGATGAGTTTGTGACTTATCGGCCATAACTCAGTCCTAGCCCCAACATGAACACCACTACGAAAATTCACACATCTTCAAATTTTGCACCAAATACCAAGGTTTCATAAATTGAATGTTTGTAACCACAGTTGTCTTTGTTTTCACAGTTAGAGCATCCACGCATGAAAATGCTGCCATTCAAAACCAATGATGATGTATTTGTCTTAGTCACTGTCAGGGAGTTTAGATTGAAGGAGACCCAGAAACTTTAGGGCCACCTGAGTCATGGAAATGGCCAGATCTGTAAGGACCAGAAGCACCCAGGGGGCCAGGTGATGCTGTTGACAGACATCACCATGGGAGGAACTCAGACAAATACCACCCAGGTTACTCTGACGCGATTAGCATGAGGCTTATAAAGGACCCAGAACTTCTGTCCAACTGTCAACCCTGATCATGGACCCTGGTCATGGAGCAGACACAGATAAATGCCACCCAAACACATGACTGGGGATGCCTCCATCATTGATGTGCTATGTACAATTGAGCCACTGAAATGACCTGGGGAAGAGGAAGCTTCTAAAGCTGCTTGTCACCACAAAGGTCAAATTCTTCAGCAGAACCTAGGAGAAGATTAAGGGCATGGGGACAGGTTTCTGTGCTGGTGGCTACAACCACACCGAGGTCATGAGATGCTAACAAATGCTTTAAAAATAAGAACGAGCAAAAGGTTGGGTGTCAGTCAATGTCCTTTGCATCTCCTCTTCATTTGGGAAGGGCATCTCTCTGCATGTCCCTGCCTGCCAGCCCTCACCCAACCATGCAAGATCCACTCAAGAGCAAAGGGGGATTTTCTAGTCACTGATTTCTCATAATTCAAGAGAAGCTCCCAGTTTGATGGGACCATACTCCACAAATTATCCCATAGCTGCAAGTGATGGGTTGGAAATCTCTGGCATCTTCTTGAAAGCTTTCTATCGACATGCACAGCTCGTGTGCTTCCTGCTACCCCCAGTCTCTCTCCCTGCTTGCCAGCTTGGTAAAATCATTTATCTTCTTCAGGATTACTTTGACATCTTCTCTTCCATCAAGTAGTCCCTGATCCTCCCATGAAAAATTACTCGTTCCGTTCTCTCCAAAATCTCTCTAACTTTGTATGCATTTCCGTTACTGCACTTATTTACATGAGAGCTTCCAATTACCTTCTCAAGGGAGCAAATTTTATCTTACTCAACTGTCAATTTTGGTCAGTGGTCTCACCCTGATTTCACATTGAAAACACCTGGGAAGCTTCAAAAACTAATACCTGGGAGAATCCCCGAAGGCTCTGGTTTAATTAGTCTAGGTTTTGGCATTTCTGCATACTTTTGATTGGATTATTTTGAGTGCCAAGGATAATTCTAAGGCACAGCCAAGGTTAAGACTCACTGCCCTTGTACCTAACATATGGCTTGGTGTGCCAAGCTCCTTGTTATTTAACTGCTCCATGTTTTTTTATGTTTTATGCTTTTAACCTTTAGCAAATTTTTCCCTACAACTATTGTTAGGATGAGTCACCAAAATATCACTTCTCCCTGAAAAACTAAACAAACCTTTGAAATAGAAGTCTCCATCCATCAATGCTGTCCTCAAAGGGTGGCTCATAAACACACTCAAGAAATAACTCCCTCTGAAGGAGGGAGGCTGACTGTTGACTTTATTATTTTTGCATGAAGCCCACACATACCATGGGAGATACTCTGGGGCCCAGAAACAGAACTCAGAAACAACAGCAACAAATCTGACAGGAGCTCCCTTAATGTTTGACTCCCACAATGTCCTTCCTCCCCCAGCCTTGGAGGCCAAAGACCTCAAACTGCTTTCCAATAATTCCATATGAAATGGGTGCACTTTTATCAAGAGGGCAGCCTGGGTGTCTGCGTGAGATGTCCCCCTTTTTGTGTCTATGACTTGGAGATTTCCCACTGCGATTATCAAATACAAAGAAAGAAAGGTTTTTGCATCAGGGGGATGAAGGTATGGGTGGGATCTGCTAGGGAGACCTTGGGTACATTTCCAGATTACACAGAAGAAAAGAACCTTGAATAGGTCTCATCCTAATGCCATGTGCAGTGCTCCCACCCCCACCAGCCATGCCCTCATGAGATAGTTTGATTATCTGATGACAAATTGGGAATGCTCTGCTATTAATGATGTTGACCCTGTTTGTTTCCTGGATCATTGATGAGAAGCCCCACTTCCCTCCTTTATACCCAGTTTTACCTGAAGGTCAGCGGTCCTTGTACATCATGTTCATTTATACATATTCCAACGTGCAGGTAAGTGTTGCACTTAATGCAAGTAGACAGATTTTGATTCTTCCCCTTTATTATTTTGAAAGCCATATTAACCTGGCCTGGGCTAACCTTTGGAAAGCTCCAGGGAGTGCTGCCTATATGGCATGGAGCCATCCCTTACCTGAAAATATCTTCCCTAAAGCTCATACTCCATCATTCAAAATACATTCTTTGTGATTTAGGGCAGCTTGTGTAGTGCCAGCTACCTGTCCCATCGTCGTTGGTAATAATACCAACCTCCCAGGACCAGGGCAAGTCCATGAAGCAGGGGGAATACAATGCAGTTCATCACCTGGCATTTCAGAGATGAGGAAAGGAACAAGGTTGGTCTGGATCAGCAGCATCCACTGTCACAGCCAAGGAGGAGTGAGTCCTGCTAGAATGAGCTCCAACAGGTGGGCATCAGAGGTTCCTAATGAGCATGCAGGGCCAGAATTGCCATTTTAAAGATTCAAGACTCAAAGGGACAGTTCAGAGTGTTCATAATTCTAGCTAGTATATGGAGAGCATTTTCTATGGGTCTGGCATAGCTCTAAGCATTTTAACATGCATTTGCCATCTGATCTTCACAACAGTGCTAAGAGGAAAGTACTACTATTATTACTTTATTTAGAGATGGGAGAAGTGTGGCTCAGAAAAATGTAAATATTTGCCTGGAGTCACACATCCAAGAAATGGTGAATCTGGAAGTTGACTCCAAATAATTTGACTCCCCAAATGGTGTTGTAGATCATTATGCTGTTACCTCATTAATATGGAAATAAATATGCATTCTTTTCTGGAGGTGAGTGTTTTAGCGCCCAAGGGACAATCTGAAGTCCTGGGTGCTGATACAGGCAAGGGAGGGTGCCTGAAACACTGGTCGCATACATTTGCACAAAACTACCCTGGAGTCCACCACCAACTCTGGCACAATTTGATCTCATTTAACCATCATGAATATGTCCACAGACATCCTGGCCAAACCCCACTGGCCAGTCACCTCGAGAGCTAGCCGGGGAGATCACGCTCTTCAGTCGACCAGAAACCAAAGTCAGCCATGGCCTTACAACCACTTTTGGTCTCTCAAGTGTGACTCTGTTGGCCTCATCATAATGCTCATCAAGCCAAGCTCACCTATTCTGGGCAGATTATCTGTCTCAGCACCACTGACATTTAGGATGGAATTCCCTATTGTGGAATTCCTTATTCCTTAGCATCTTACTGTGGGCACTGATTTTCCTATCATCGGATGTTTAGCATCCCTGGCCTCTACTCTACAAATGTTCCTAACACGCATCCCCCTAGTTGGGACAACCAAAAATGTCTCCAGACATCACTAAATGTCTGCTAGGTGCAAAATCACCCCCAGCTGGGAACCACGGTATATTAACAAACTTCAGGGTGCATCAGACTCCCACACTGAACTTGATAAAACAGGTTTCTGGGCCCACCCCCAGGATTTCTGATTCAGTTCTAGAGTGGGTCTTGCATTTCGAGTCAGTCCCAGGTGATTCTACTGCTGCCCACACAGGAGCCACCCAAGAGAATCACAGAGTTGGTCCATGCTGTTGTGGCTCCAGAGCCACCATGTCATGAATCCTGAAAAGTTTCAACGAAAGGAGTGTGGATGACTCTGGGAAGTTCTCACTCACCTTCAAGAAAAGCAGTAGCCTCAATGGAAGCATTGGGTAGGGGGGGTGGGGAAATGTGGAGTGAGACTCAGAAGACACGAATGTATGCCTGTCAAAGAGCCAGATGAGTTCATTAAACTCTCAAAGCTCCAATTCCCTAACCTATAAAACAACGCTAAGAACAAGTGACAACCTAGTTTCGCTGCATTGTTGGTGACTCAATGAATTAACACGTGTTCCCCAAACGTTGATCATCCTTAAAACACAATTTCCCACCCTATCTACCCACCACCTGAAATTAATATGCCTCTTTAAATCAATTCACTGAAAAGGGAGAAAGAAAAAAACCTCTTAATCATCTACATTATCGTAAGAAATAATATCTGTGAAATCGTGATTTTCATTTAATAATTATTTTCCCTAATATGCACTGAGATAACTATTAAAAATCTCTACGAACCACTTAAAGTCATCTTATGTAGTTCCTATGGTTCGAGTTATCGCACGTTGGGGAACACGGAGATATTTGCAAGGACGCTTTAGAAGTTGCAAAGCACTGTGCAGATTGAAGAGGGGGTTATCACTTTGCAGGGCAGTTGCTGTAACTGCCTGGAAAGTGAGTAAATGATGTTCCTGGTGGCCTTCCCTGGTGGGAACTAATACAGAAAGTGCATGTTCTGCTCTTGAAGTTTGGCCGCACATCAGGAAGAGTCACTTGAGCCCGTTATCCCATCACCTTAGGGCTTGAAGTGCTCCTCCTAATATGCTCTAACACCGGTTCAAATGGAAGATGATAAATTGAAAGGGCAGGACAAATTGGAGCCGTAGGAGTGTACTTGACACTAACAAGATCCACCTGAGTTTCAGCTATTTCCCTTGTAATTATCCAAAACAGGTCTCACTCTGGGAGAGACCTCAATGGCTTGGGCACAGCACCTCCTGGGGTGGCCATCTCTTCAGAGCTGGCCATGGCCGCCTGTGGCCAACTATACCTCCCCTCCCTGCCTGTGATCATGGGACTTTTTGGTCTCTGTGTCTTCTTGGTGTAGACTCAGGTTCTCAGGCAACTGCTTCTCACTCGACATCAGTGCTTTTCCCTTTAGAAAAATTGACGCAAGCCCCACCCCAGACCAACTGAATCAGAATCCCTGGAAGTGGGACTTAACCATCAGTATATTTAAAAGCACTTCTTGAAAAGCCCACATGTGCATCCATGGTTAAGGATATGGTTTTAAATGAATCCCCCTGTTTCCAAAGGAGGGATTTATCTGCCATACAGATAAGCAATTTTACTTCTAGAAATAACCCCCTTTGTCTTTTATCCATGGCCCTTGCATAAAAATAACTTACACATTGGGCCTCCCCGGTGGCGCAGCGGTTGAGCGTTGGGTTGCGAAGCTGCCCGCGGCCTCTGCGGTGCCGGTTCAATCCCCGGCTGCTTCCCGGCCACCGGAGGAGGGTCCCACTTGGCGCGCAGACCTCTCCTGCCGCCCGCTGCTCCCCTCAGCAGTGTACTTCGGTCCTTCTGCCTGCTCTGCTCCCCGCTCTGGTGAATTCTCTCGCCCTCCCGCACTTCTGACTGTACCCAGTGCATGTATAAACAAAACAAACAAACGAACAAAACAAAATAAATAAAACATGCCTCTATAAAAAAAAAAAAAAAAAAAACTTACACTAAAAAAATAACTTACACACTTATTTTTTTCTCCTCTGTGAATGGCAATTCATTGTTTCCTACCTTGATATCCAAAGAGGAAATAAACACGATGGTGCACCAAGACCATCACTGGCTGAATTTATGGAGTTATCTTCAACACACACAAGCTTTACCATCTACATGCTTTACATGCAATTACTGGCTCATCTCAGGGAGTAGCATTACTATATTTATCATAAAAGAGAGTAATAGGTCGTCGATCCAACACAACCTCCAGACCCCCCTCACAGGTTCCTGAGACTACGTCCCCTCCCTCCACCCATGAAGTTCTACAAGAAGCCTCCATTTTGGTGCCACTTTTCAAACACATATGATCAGACAGGGTTGGAGACAAACCTTAGCCAGGCCGATTAGACACCTCTCTGAGAATGTAGACTTTTCAGGGAGGTGAGCTGGGGAGAGAGAATAAAGGAAAAATTGGCTGTGTGATTACATGTAAACTAATGGTCTTTTATTTTCAGGTTGTAGGATGTAAGGAAAGGTAGCGTCCAGTGAACAAGGACAAAACAGGAGCTCGTGCAATGAGGGAGCTTCCACGTGGAACTCAACACCACTATTATCCCCTTAGCTACTGAGCCTCAGACCTGCACTTGGGCTCTAAGGGACAACTGGTTTCTTATCATTAATGCCTCTTTTTCCTTACACTTGTCTGAGTTTCTGTTGCTTGCAACCAAAATAGCTTTAACTAATAGGACTCCATGCAGGACATGGACAAGGGGCGGAGATGTTGGCAGAGACCCCACAGGCATTTACAAGCCAGAAAACACAATAGAAAAATCAAATGATTGGCATCAGACCCAGCTCAGTTCCCAGCCTCAACAGCTGTGTCATCTCAGCTAGTTTACCTCCGTGAGACACCCTGTCTTCATCTTCACAAAGGATACCAATATTTCATTGGGATGTTTTGAAAATTAAGCAGTGAGATGTTGCCTGTTTCTGTTTTAAGACCATAACTAATGAGAATCCTTTCCCTATCTTAGGGTTAGAAGGGCTTTTAGAGACACAAAGGAGAAACAGCTGAGTTGCCAAGAGCTGAGTAGGACCTGAATGTCACGTGATCAAAATCTATTCACCTCTCCCCTTGCTCCTGGTTAAGAGACAAGAGAAGGCACCACACAGTCAACGAGGCCACTTTCCCACTCCTGGTTCCATGCAGCCAGAGAGCATTAGAGCAGTCAATTAAAATGTTTTATCCTAAAAGTTCTCAGTGCAGGCAGGTGGAAAGAAGAGGTCTCAGTGCTCAGAGTACAAAAAAAAAAAAAAAAAAAAAAAACCCAAAGAAAAAAGTTCACTGGGACAGATGCTTTGAAAATACCTTATTCTAAAATAAAAATTAGTAAAAACTGGATAACTGAATTAAAATTCATCAGGATCCTCATTTAAAAGCTTTCTTTTTTTTCATATGATCCCAAATAATAGAGAAATGTGAGAATGACATTTTGGTTATTTGGGGGTCATAGGAAAAGTTTGGGTTTTAGAGCCAAATAGATCAGGGTTCAAATTTTGACTTTGTCACTTAAAGTTAGTGGACCGAAGCCAGCCCCATGCCCTATTTTAACTCCAGTTTATCTACTCCATGTTGACTGGGATTTACATGCCTACTGCATTGGGTTAATCAAAGGAATTAAATGAGATTCTTGCAAAGTGTCTCATAGTGCCCAGCACATGGTAAGTGCTCAATAAAAATTGTCATTTCTCTTCCCCATACCCAAGAAAGCATTAATGGGGTCTTAAAAACCATATTTTGTTGGTTCAAAGACAACTGGGTTTGAGTTCCACTTTTAATTGGATGACTATGAAGTTGGTTAACCTCTCAGATCCTCTGTTTCCTTCTCTATTAGAAAGGAATAACCTACTAGTAGTAGATCCCGATTTCCCTCATATGCATGCATTTCCCTTTCTGTCTTCTTCACAGAAGCATGATTTTTTCGGGAACCAGGACTTTTCTAAGCTTCTGGAAGGTTGATCTCACTTGCAGCAACCAGAGTGACCTGATCAGCCTGGAGCTAATTCTGTCCCCTCATCTGGTTCTGGAATGGGCAGGTGACACAACTTTGGCTAATGAGAACAGACCAAGAAGAGCTCTGGGGGCTTCTGGAAAAGTTCCCCTCATTGGAGAGTCTCTTCCATCTATGGACATTGTCTGGTCTAGATGGGATGCCTGGAACTTCTTCAACTATCTTGCAACCAGCCTACGGGTGAAGCTGACACTAAGGAAAGCAGAGAAGAAAGATATCAAGAGCCTGTATCCTTGAATCACAGTTGATTCTCTGAGTCAACCTTACCTGTGGGTTTCCTGCTATAGGCAGTAATAAATGACCTATCATGTAAGTCATTTTTCTGTTATCAGCCTCTAAAGTTATTCTGATGAGTGTTTACTAAGATAGTAAACATAAATTACTGTCACAGTCAACTCTGTCACCCCAGTGAGGACACAATGATTAGCTTTTATCATTGATGTCATCACAATTAAGATCATCATTGTTAGCTACCAACAATAGAAACAACAGCAACAACTATAAAAAATAATGACTAAACACTTCCTATGAGCCAGGCACAGCTTTAAGTGCTTATCATACTTAAATTAACCCTCACAACCCCATGGAATAGATGTTTTAACTATCCCAGTTTACAGATGGAGGGAAAAATGAGGTTTGGAGAAGTTAAGTCATTTCCCTAAGGCCACACAGCTGGTAGATGATAGAGGCAATATTTACACCCAGGCAGCCAAGCACTAGACTCTGATCTAGAGAAGAGGAAGACCCCAGGGACATTTGATTTTGTTTTCCTAATTTGGCATCTCTTTATTCCCTCCCCCGATGCTTCTGAGCAAAGTCAAGGCAGATGAATAGGGTCCCTGGGGAGGGGCCACCAGGAGGTGGAAGGGGTCTGATTTTGGACTCAGGGATGTATGTGTGATCTCAAGTAAGATCAGACTATGCCTCAGTTGCCTACCTGCAAAGGGGATTAGGGGGATGGGCAATGCCCACTGCTTTGGATTGCTGAGGACTGGGTCAATACTTGCTGTTGAGCAAGTCTAAACAGAGCAATAAAAGGTTAACTTTGACAATACATGAGCATTGCTCCACCTTTCCCCTATTTGCCAGTTGCCTGCTTTCTCTCATTTAATGGAGACGTGAGAGAGACCTAAGGAGACTGTCTGAATGCCAAGTGAATGGCACCTACCACTTTAATTTATTTTTTTAAATAATAAATTTTATTTTTATATTCCCCATACAATTGCAGCCCCCCCATTCTGACCCCAATCCCTCCCCTCCTGCCCCCACCCCCCTAAAAGTGTCTCTGGTTCATAGTTTTTTGTTGATTTTGATTTTCACTTTCTTATAGTTATTCATTTTCCTGGTCCCTTATTTAAGTTTTCTAGATTCCTGCTATGAGTGAGACCATCCGGTATTTTTCTTTTTCTTTCTGGCTTATTTCGCTGAGCATGATCCCTTCCAGCGCCATCCATGTTGCTGCAAATTGCATGTGTTTATCTTTTTTGAATGCTGAGTAATATTCCATGGTATATATGTACCACATCTTCTTGATCCAGTCATCTATTTTTGGGCATTTGGGTTGTTTCCAAAGCTTAGCTATTGTAAACAGTGCTGCTATAAACATAGGGGTGCAGGTGTTCTTTGGAATGGATGTTTCTGTGTCCTTTGGGTAAATACCTAGGAGTGGAATTGCTGGATCCTATGGAAGCTCTATGTTTACTAGGTCCAGAAATCTCCACACAGCTCTCCACAGTGGTTGGACCAGTTTGCACTCCCACCAACAGTGCAGAAGAGTTCCTTTTTCTCCACACCCTCGCCAACATTTGTTGTTGCTAGTTTTTTTAATATGTGCCATTCTCACTGGTGTGAGATGGTATCTCATGGTAGTTTTGATTTGCATTTCCCTGATTACAAGTGATGTTGAACATTTTTTCATAAGCCTGTTGGCCATTTGCATTTCCTCTTCAGAGAAGTTTCTTTTTAGCTCTTCTGTCCATTTTTTGACTGGATTATTTTCTTTGTTGTTGCTGAGTCTCATCAGCTCTTTGCAGATTTTTGTGATCAGTCCTTTATCATTAGTGTTGTGTGCAAAAATGTTCTCCCAGTTGGTGGGGTTTCTTTTTGTTTTTGTTATTGTCTCTTTTGCTGTGCAGAAGCTCTTTAATTTGATGTAGTCCCAGCTGTTTATCTTTGCCTTCACTATCACTGCTTTGGGTGATGTGTCTGTAAAGATGTCTTTGATGTGCGAATCACGTAGTGTTTCGCCTATATTTCCTTCTATATATTTTATGGTTTCAAGTCTTATGTCTAGTTCTTTAATCCATTTTGAGTTGATTTTTGTGTATGGTGTGAGGTAGTGGTCAAGCTTCATTCTTTTGCATGTAGCGACCCAGTTTTCCCAGCACCATTTATTGAACAAACTTTCTTTGCTCCAATGCATAGTCTTTGCTCCTTTGTCAAAGATTAGTTGACCATAAATCTGTGGGTTTATTTCTGGATTTTCTATTCGATTCCATTGGTCTGTATGTCTGTTCTTGTTCCAATACCATGCAGTTTTGATGATTATGGCTTTGTAGTATAGTTTGAAGTCTGGGAGTGTGATGCCTCCATTCCCTTCTTTTTTTTTCAGGAGAGCTTTAGCTATTCGGGGTTTTTTGTGATTCCATATGAATTTCATCAATAATTGTTCTATTTCTTTGAAGAATGACATTGAAATTTTGATTGGAATAGCATTGAATCTGTATATTGCTTTTGGAAGGATGGCCATTTTAATAATGTTTATTCTTCCAATCCATGAGCAGGGGATGTCTTTCCATTTCTTTGTGCCTTCTTCTATTTCTTTTAACAGTGTTTTATAGTTTTCTTTGTATAGGTCCTTTACCTCTTTTGTTAGATTTATTCCCAAATATTTGATTTTTTTTGTTTCAATAAAAAAAGGGATGGTTTTTTTTATTTCTTCTTCTTCAGATTTATTGTTTGTGTATAGGAAGGCTACTGACTTTTGCGTGTTGATTTTGTATCCTGCCACTTTACTAAACTGATTGATGAGTTGAATTAGTTTTTCTGTGGAGTTTTTGGGGTTCTCTATGTATATTATCATATCATCTGCAAATAGTGATAGTTTGACTTCTTCTTTTCCTATTTGGATTCCTTGGATGTCTTTCTCTTGTCTTATTGCTCTGGCTAGGACTTCCAGTATTATATTGAAAAGCAGTGATGAAAGTGGACATCCTTGTCTTGTTCCAGATCTTAATGGAATTGCTTTCAGCTTTTCACCATTGAGAATGATACTGGCTGTTGGCTTGTCATAGATGGCCTTTATGATGTTGAGGTATGTTCCTTGTATCCCATAAACCCCCACTCCAAAAAATACTACAAGGAGTCCTAAAGCCAGAACCTCAGAGGGACGAATAACAATGAAAGAAGGCCAAAAAAAAAAAGTTATTAAAAGAATAAATAAAATCAAAGGAAAGACAAACACAATGGCAAATACAGATGCTAACATATCAATATTAACTCTAAATGTAAATGGACTAAACTCTTCAATAAAAAGACACAGAGTTGCAGCCTGGATTATGAAACAAAACCCAACCTTTTGCTGTCTCCAGGAAACACATTTAGCTACAAAAGATAAAAATAGGCTCAAAGTTAAAGGATGGAAAACAATCCTACAAGCAAATGGACCAAAAAAGAAAGCAGGAACAGCTATACTTATATCAGATAAAACAGATTTCAAACTCAAAAAGATAAAAAGAGACCCCAATGGTCACTACATTATGATCAAGGGGACAATACTTCAAGAAGAAATAACACTCATTAACATATACTCACCAAACGAAGGAGCACCAAAATATATCAGACAACTGTTGTCCTCTCTGAAAACAGACATCAGAGAAAACACATACGTAGTGGGAGACTTCAACACACCACTATCAACAATGGATAGATCAACAAGACAAAAAATAAGTAAAGAAACCAAAGCTCTAAATAAGGACCTAGAGCAATTGGGCTTAACAGACATCTATAGAACACTAAACCCCCAAAAAACGGAGTACACATTTTTCTCAAGCACACACGGATCATTCTCCAGGATAGATCACATACTGGGGCACAAGACAAACATCAACAGATACACCAAGATTGAAATCATATCAACCATCTTTTCTGACCATGAAGGCATCAAACTAGAAATAAACCATAAAAAGAAGGCAAGGAACTTTCCTACCTCATGGAGATTAAAAACCACACTACTGGAAGACCACTGGACTAATGAGGAGATCAAAGAAGAAATTAAAAAATTCTTTGAATTGACCTACCACTTTAATTTAAATCCCTCTGCTGTCCCCACTGAGGAGTCTGAGGACAATCCTCTTCCCGGGCTTCATTTCATAGCCAAAGCCAGTTTGACTCATGATCTCCATGTCAGCACCAAGAGAATGAAAACCAGCTGTCGTTTCCAACTTGTCCCTGCTCTGAATAGAATCTGGGAGGGAAGAGAAGTCAAGGGTGAATTCCCTGTACAGGTCATTAACCCTGAGGACAGCGTTCAAGGATGCTCAGCCAAACTCAGCACTGGACAAGGATGCAAGTGCCAAGAACCTTCTGAATAGCCTCGGGGTGGGGCAGCCTTAGAAGGAGGCGGCTCACTGGCCAGCATGGAAGTGCCAGCACACGGCAGAACTGAACAGAGGTGATGTTCAGATTAGTATACTGTATCAAGCAGAGCACAGATTCTGGGATCAGCAGATGCGGGTGCAAAGCAGCCACCCAGTGGCCTTGGGCAGGTTCCCTAATCTTTCTGAGCCCAGTTTTCTTGCCTGTATAATGGTATATATGATATATTACCAAAACATGACTCTTCCATGAGAGATGTAATCTCTTTTCTCATGAACCAAAGGCAAGAAAGTGTATTTTTTGCTTCACATGGCTGCTTTCCAGCCATTTTTTCTCTTCCAGTTTCCAAAATTTTGGTTTCTCTGAAGTGCATGCCAAGTCTTTATGATCCATAGACCCTTCTCTTCACAGTCTCCTGTTTCATTCACAGCCACTCACTTTCCTTCATGGAAGATTCTGGCACCCGGATCACCTTCTCCCTGTCCACAGTTACTCCTGTCATCCTTCCCTATGACTCCAAAAACCATGTCAATAATCCAGGGTCCTAGCTTCTCAGGTCCTGGACCACCCTACCTCCACAAATGTGTCCTTGGAACTCAACTCAGTACCCATTACCATGGATACCAAAGTATCCATACCATAGATACCGTAAAACTTGGAGTGCACCAGATCTAAGATCTCAACTGAAGTATCCCATTCTCAAAATACATCCTTCCATTCTACCAGCTCGTGCCTTATGGAACTTCTAACCCCATAGTTCTTCCCCACCACTGAGGTCTCTGACCCATAGTCCCCAGTAATTACCTCACCGTCTATCACCTCTTGTCCACTCTTACCATCTTTACACAGGTGACATTCATGGTCAAGCACTGAGCCATGTTACTTGGAGACAGGCTTAATCTTTTACCTCCCCCTTTTGAAGTCCAGGTCTTCACCTGTTCTTTGCCTGCACTTGGAGTTCAATATGGTTGAAAAAAAAAAGTACACTAAGCAGACAGATGTCACCTTACCCTTATGACATAGTCCTGCCAGAAAATATCACACTGTGTTTTCATTTCCATTTTTCCAAGATGATTTTTTAACCTCTCCCACTCTTAGAAAATGGATGAAATTTTTCTCTTATTTTCACTGAGAAACTCAAAGCATTCAGAAGAACCTCCTTACCATCCTACCCCACCAGCAAATTTACAAGCATCAGTACAGAACAATTCTGGCTTCCTGGTTATGCTGGATGGCCCATGCAAGGCTGGCCAGCAACTCCACTGCGAGTCTCCTCCTCAAGGATCTCACTGTTTCAATTGTCCTCTCCTCTTTCTGGATTAGTTCCACGAGTGTTCTGGCATACTGTGGTCAGTCATATTTAAGAACGCTTTCCTTGATTCCACATCACCTTCCATCTACCATTCCATTCTCTTTCCTATTTATAGCAACATAACCCCATTCTGGACTTATTCTATCTTATTCTCTCTCTGTATGACTCTTGTCTACATACAGCATTTCAGAGAATCTATTTTTATCTAGGTTGCCAATAACTTCCATGTTGCCAAAGTCAGCAATAAGTTCTCAGTCCTCCTTTTACTGAGTGTTCCCAGCAATCATCGACACATCCAGTCTTTCTTTCTTAAAACATCTTTGCCTGAATTTGGAGATAACATACTCTTCTTCACTGAAAGCTTCTCTGCAGACTCTTTTGTACCAATTTCCTGATATAACAACTTCTAAATGCCGAAATGCTTTAGTACCCATTCCTTAATGTCATCTCTCTTCTTCTCCATCAAAAATCTTTCCCTAGAAAGCTACATCATCCTTATTATTTCAAATATCACCAATACGTTGATACATTGATAATTCCCAAATTACCGTCGCTAGCCAATCTTTTCATAGTACCCTACTTGTCACTCAATCCTCCCTTCTGATTCAAAGTCTTCATGTAGACATCTAGTCAGCATCCTCAAGGAGTTTTTGACTCCTTGGGTCAAAAACAGAACTTGTGGTTTTTTCCAAGAAAACAAACTCCATCTCCAAAACTGTGTTTTTAAGCTAAACACTTATCACTACCTGATGACATCAATCTATAAGTGGGGGTCAACACACTATGGCCCTTGGGCCAAATATGGCCCATCATCTGTTTCTATAAAGTATTATTGGAAAATAGACCAACATTCATTTGTATACTGCCTATGGCTGCTTTAAGCAACAAGGGCAGAATTTATCAGTTGAGGCAGAAACCATTTGTCACACAAAATCTAATACATTTACTATTTGGCCCACTACAGGGAAAATGAGCTGACTGCTAACCCAAGTCACCACTGTTTCATGCCCACGTGACAGCCATGGCCTTATACTTGGTAGTCTTTCTTCCTTAATTTACCCATATCTTTACCCAGGAATCAGAATGTTTTAAGAAAACAAAACTTATGTCTTAGCTATTAGCATCAAAAAGTTCTAATAATTCCACTGTATTTGCAGTAAAAGTAACATTCTGTATCATGGTTCACAGACCTTCCATGTTCAGGTCCTTCTTTCTTATCCAACTTTATTTTCTACACCATTTCTTCATACTCACCAGACTCAGCCCCAAATCTTTTTAACATCCTTTCCTCAAATAAGCCGACATGTTTACCCTTCAGGGTCTTTGCACTTTGTTTAAAGCAATTTTCATCTACTATGGCTACTTCTTGTCATCATCCAGGACTCTGCTACAATATTTTCTTCTCCTCTGTAAGAATGCCATGTTCCACTTAACAGGAATTTTGTCTCTCTCATTCACTACCATGTCCTAAGTACCAGCATATTAGAGATAGACTCAATGTGTAACTGTTGAATAGATGAATGAATGCATCCTAACATAGAGATAAGTCAAAGGGACTGTGGGAACACAAAGCAAGAACATCTATCCCATCCTAGCCTTGGGGGATGCTTGAGAAGGTTATGAAAGAAGTAGACAGTGGAGGAGGAAAACAGCTATTCAGAAAGGGGGAAGACATGTTCAAATACAGGCTGGAGAAGGTGACACGTTCAGGAGAGTATAAGTAGCCAGCACCATATAAAAGACTTGAATGTCAAGCTAAGATATTTATCATTTCCTGAAGTCATTGAGAAGTTGTCAAAAACTCAACAGAGTGCTGGGATCCAACTCTAGAGTTAGCCTGATCCAAAGTCCACATTCTTTCCATCTACAATGATGCTCATAAAGATTTCCTCTGGATTTTCAGTATCAAGGGTATTAATCTGTGTCTGATTCTAGACTATAGTTTTAAAATTATCATAATCTCTGATATATCAATCCCACTTCTGGAATTCCATAAGGCAATTAACTATAATCTTGGAAGAGCTAGCTGCACAAAAATGTTCATCATGGTATCATTTATAATAGTAAAAAATATATAAGCTAGCTACTTTCCAGAGACAAGAATCTTAAGAAAAATATTATATATCCACTCGCATTATTATGCAGCTGTTAAAACAATCTTTTTCTAGAAGGTCAGTAAAAAAAATCAATGGTTACCAGGGAGAGGGAAGGGGGAAGGAAGGGAGGTGGATTTAAAAGGTATAATTGAATTTTTGGTGGCACTGGGCTGTTCTAAATCCTAATTATGGTGGTAGCACACATTTGTCAAAATTCAGACAACTATGCACTAAAATGGGTGAATTTTATTGTGTGTAAGTTATATCTCAAAACTCCTGAAGAAAATTTTTTATATATATATTTTTTATTTTTATATTCCCCATACAATCGCAACCCCCTTATTTTGACCCCAATCCCTCCCCTCCCCACCCCCCATGCCCCATAGAGTGTCTCTGGTTCATAGTTGTTTGTTGATTTTGATTTTCACTTTCTTATAGTTATTCATTTTCCTGGTCCCTTATTTACATTTTCTAGATTCCTGGTATGAGTGAGACCATCCGGTATTTTCCTTTTTCTTTCTGGCTTATTTGCTGAGCATGATCCCTTCCAGCGCCATCCATGTTGCTGCAAATGTGTTTATCTTTTTTGATTGCTGAGTAATAGTCCATCGTGTATATGTACCACATCCTGAAGAAATTTTTACAACTACCTTTTTTTATTATTTTGAATTCCATAGAGAAATTACATATGCATATGAAATAATATCAAATAACTTAGAAACTTTTTTTAAAGATTTATTGATGCATACAAGAGCTGGGGTACAGGCCAGAGATGTGGGGGGGATGAGAGGAACCACCAGAGACAGAGTGGGGAACAAGAGGATTGACTGAAATATACAGCAGGCGAGACAGGAGAGGTCTGCTGCGCCATGTGGGTTGCGCCCTGGCCAGCTGGGGATCAAATTCGTGCTGCAGAGGCTGCAGATTGCTTCATAATGCAGTGCTTAACCCCTTGCACCACCAGGGAGGTCCCCAATTTAGAAACTTTTCAGAGAAAAAAATGTTAGAAGAAACTATCAAAATACTGCTACTGGATTATACTTTGGTGATGAATGGGCAAAAGGTGTTTTCTACTTTCTGCATTTCATTCTGATGATGAAGTAAGCAATTTTTGCTTTAAATATTAGGTATGGAATCTTGTCTTTCTAAACTTTCTTTCACTGTCTAAAGTCTAGGGTCTCTCAAACACCACACATTACTTGGCTTACTAGAAGAGATGGTGGTCAGCACCATGGACATGTCCTGCGTATCCGCAGGAGAAATTCCATGGGCTTGAAACAGATTTCAGACAGCTTGTCCCTCCCTTCACCTGATGGTAATTCCTCAGGTCAGGAGACATAGTTCTGCTCTTAGAAGAGTCAGTGATTGAATGCCCTCTGCTAGCAAAACACACCCCCAAGCCCCACCTTCCTCTCCAGTCTTTTGTGAACAAATGGGAGGAGACACACTCAGAATACTTAGGGACCACAAGAGGAAAATGGTGTTATTATCTAGACACTTCAAGTAGACAATCTCTTCAAAACCATTTCATAAATCATATCTTAGAGTCTGTCAGAAAAATACATATTACAAACAACAGTAGCAATTGTATCCTTTGGAAAATGGATTTTCAACTTCCATCTTAGTCCATCACAACCTTTTCTCTAAGAGACCCATATGTCTTTGCTTCCTCATCTAAATGGTTATGATGGACTGAAGTGGTGATGAGAGGACAACAGTGTAATGAGGACAAACAGAGAAACGAAGAAGCAAGATGGAAGAGCTATAATAAATTATAGATTTTAATAAATTACCCCACACTGTCGAGTTTCAATTACAGAAACACACAGTTTACACAAGTAATTACTGAAGAAATTACCACAGAAGCAGATCCATTCATTGAATTATAGGGCCTCCATTCTCTTTCCTGATTGCATCTTCAGTTCTAAGGACAGCAATCACAGCTTCACACAAAACTTTAATAACACAATCTTTTTTGGGGATTAAAAAACACCATTGGATGTAAAATGTATAAAGAGATGACAAGAAAAGGCTGTTGATTCATACTGACAAAGAAAATGGTTTCAATGAGTTAATTGCAAAGCCAGAACTTTGAGTTAGAAGTTGAACACTCAAAGAGTCAGCTGTGAACATGCGTTCTAATGTTCTCTGGGCCTTTGACAACATCTCAGGAGTCACAGAAGGGAAGGCTCAGCAAAAAACATACCCTGTTGATGTTGGTGTGCCATGCAACACTAGGACTGGATGGACCTTGTTGGAATTTTAGTCTAACTTTCAATCTAATTCTTAAATATTTTCTTCAACACAATACCCAGCTATATATACATAAGCATACACGTGCACACACATTACACTCCTTTCAAAGGATGCTCAGTATCCCTTTCACATTCTCTTACTCTTTTTCTCAGTTGTTTTTTGATCAACTTTACGGAAAATGCAACTTATATGCATAATATACACCTAGTTAACTGCAGTTTGATGTTTGGATGCACACATTGAATAATCATCATTATATTCAACTTATAGAGTCTATCCAGCACTCTGAAAAAATCCCTTCATGACCCAGGCAACCCCAGAAGCAACTACTTTGTGCTTTTTATCACTAGAGATTGGATTTTCCTTTTCTAAATTTTCACATGCATGGAATCATGCAACATGTCCTCTTTCATGTCTGACTTCTTCTTTTCAGCATAATGCTTTTGAGATTCAGACATGCTGTTGCATATAACAGCTGTTTGATCCTTCCTATTGTCAGAGAATTCCATTATTGGATGTATCACAATGGGTTTGTGTATTCTCTGTTAATGGACATTTGGAGAGTTTCCAGGTTGGTTCTTCAGGGACCAAATCTCCTTTGGTAGGTTGTTAAGAACTGAACTACCATCTAATTTAAACATGACTGATTGAAAGGACTGTTCAAGAAAGTGAGGGTGCATAGGTAAGGAAAGAAGTTTCAGAAAGTTTCAGAAAGGTTGAGTTTCACTCAACCAAGATCACACATCTCCTCGTTGGCAGAGCAGGGATTTAATCTTAGTCAGTTTTTCTACTACCTCTGAGACCAGACTGAGGTGGAATATGGCTGTGGGACTCACAAAGAATAAGTATCTGCCCATTCTATGCAGAATGATCTATTTTTTTTCCTGCTAAAATGCCCCTTACCCCCCCCCAAAAGGACAAAAAATGCACAGGTGTTTCAGTTCAGGACTCTCTGAATTGAAACTTAGTTAGTGTACATTAACTCATGTAAACAAAACAAACTATCAAAAGGGGGCTACGCTGGTGGGCATAATGTAAATTCAAGGAGTAGTTCAGCTTCAGGCTTGGTAGAAGTGGGGCTCAAATGACATCATCTGGAATGTCACCATCTCCTTTTACCAAATGTTTCCCCTGTTTGGCTTTAGTGCCAAGCAGGCTCTCCTAAGCAGTGGCCACTGACAGGAGGGGGTTTGCCCCCTACCGGCTTAGTGATTCCAGTGAAAAATTGAAGGTAGGTCTGTCTGATTCCAAAGCTTTTGCCTTTGCTATTTCACTGAAGCATCTGACTTCAACATTGTTCCCATTAATTCATCCCATACTATTTTTCAAGTACTTACTCTGTGCCTGTGCTTTGCAAGGTGCTAGGGATACAGTAGTCAGCAAGATATGTGAGATCACTGCCTTTGGGGAGAGTATTATTTCCTAGGGTGGCTGGGGTGGATGATTCAGACAAAGGAAGGTTATTTTATACAACATGGCATAATACCAGATGGCGAAAAAGGCTAGAAGAACATGAATCCACATTATGATATAAGCTTCAACAGAAGAGAAAGCTTATTTTCAATATGGTGGCTGCTTAACTAACAGTACTAAATGAGAGACTATCCTGGAGTCTAAGCCTCCTCAGGCCAGGACTAATGAAGAGTACATGGACCCCAGGAGCAGGAACTAAAGAATGTGTGAGGACAATCCAAATAGAGTCCAGAAGAAGAGGGAAAATCCTAAGAGGTGGGGACTGCAGAACAAAATGGAACCAAAATCATGCATCAAGACAATGACATGATGGAGGGAAAGGGAAGCTGGTCTTGGGGGAGACAGTCCGGTGAATCACAACACAACAGGGTTGGTGAGTTTTCCTTCACAGGATGGGGTGTGTGGGTGTCAGACTGATTTCAAGCTGTAGTTCTGAGTCACTGAGTAGGAACAAACATGGCTTATGGCTTTCTGAGGCCATTTTCAAACTCAAAGTGCATGATAGCAAGTTAGAGTAGCAATTGTGAGCAAAGCACCATTGCCAGAAAATTTCAGAAAGTCAGAATTGGGTAAGTTTCAGTAATAAAGGCTGTGGTTCAAGGCAGATGAATGACAAGTGAGAATTGGGGTGAGTGACAATGCCTACAATGGGGGGGGGAGATGGGCCCCATGCTGCCTGGTGGGAGCAGAGTAATAAGTAGAATTGACACTCACCTTCTAGACGTTCCTGCACTGAGATGATGGCGAAAAAAGCTAGAATAGTGGCAGCTGGGCACTGAAGCTCTTAGAGCAGGATATTGTGTGGGCTTTATTTTCCTCCTTCAGGTAAAGATTGCATGGTCCTGAATCATAGCATCCAAAGTATAAAGTGGGCATTAAGAACAGTAACTAAAATTCTTTGAGCTCTTACTTTCTGCTAGACACCACTAACCATCCCAAAAGGACTCGTTCTTTCGATCCCCCCCTCTGCCCTGCAAAAAGAATTATTATTCTGCCCACTTTTTAGATGTGGCAATGGAGGCACAGTACTCCACACAGACTCTCAATGCAGCTAGGAACTACCCCCACCCCGAAAGGGTGGGGCACTCTGCAGCACAGGGCACTTCCCTCTTCCTGGTCAGGTCTTAGCAGCACCTGGACATACCTTACGGTTGTTAGGATTATGGACAGGGCATGTTTAGAAATTGTCCCCAAATGTGTTTCTTTCTAAATCAACATTCTATTTAATAGAATGTTAACCCCTTCCATTCATAGGGTCTGCTATGGTTTGCAAAGTACACATTCATGCATGCACACAAGCACACATGCATGCACAAACACATGTACATGTGTGCACATAAGCACACACACTTTTGTATGCACTCACAACCACACACAAGTGTACATATATGTATATAAGCATGTGTGCATACACAAACACACATGCTTGTGTGCACAGACACATGGGTGTGCACCCTTCACGTGCACATATGATCACACATGTGCACACATGTACTGCACAAGCATGACTAGTCCACATGTGCACACGAGCACATTTGCATGTATGCACATGTGTGTGCATTGTGGGGACATGAGCATGTGTGTGCATACACACATGTACAAGCACACATTGGTAGGCACACACAGGCAGGCATGCACACGTCAGGTTCCTGCACCAATATTGAGCAACAGGAGCATATTAGAAGAAATATAGTTGAAAGATTTATCTGTACATGTTTGCTTCATTAATTAAAATACCTATTTCATAGGGCTGCTGTGATCATCAAATTTGTTAGTAAGACAGGAAAGCACACAATAACCGTTTGATAATAAATGATCATGGAGAGTTTATAGGCACTTTCTAAGGCTTCTGCACATTAAATAACTTAATAACTAAACTATTGATTGCTATTACATGGTAGCATCATGAATTGATAGTTACTATTATTAGATATTAATAAAAACACGATACCCACCATGATGGGAAGGTAGGAGTTCAAGCACAAGAAGAATATTCTCCTGTTGGAAGCATCACCAAAGTTCTACAAATCCCTTTTGAAAAGGGAAGATCAAGAGGAATCGAGTTGCTTGTGCAAGTCTTTATAGGATCTGCACGTCCCTTTGTCTAAGTTCTGGGTCTGGTGTGTGTGTGTGCTTGTGTGTGTGTATGTGATATGTATGTGGTGCGTGTGCATACACAGCAATGTATATTTAAGTGTACTGTTTCTATGTGTATTGGCGTGTGGATACACGTGTGCACGTTTCTGCCATGAATGCATGCTACGTGTGTGTGTGTGTGTGTGTTTTCCATTTCCTCCTGCGCATGTGTAAGTTCTCACACTCACTCCTCAGCTCTGGAGCTTGGAGGCCAGAGTCCTGGGCTCTAGTTGGCTGGGTGTGTTGCACCTGCCTCCTCTATCCCAACAAATTTCCTGCAAGCCCTCCGTCAGTCCTCCACGCTGGAGAAGCTCAACTAGCAAGCATTACAAATGGGATTCTTACAAGATGGTCAAGCTCAGGTACATCTGAACAAAAGGCTGTGTGGGCCTGTAACAAAGGAAATGAGGCAGTCAGAGAGGGGCGGGAGGAGCTTGCAGCTCTCTCCAGCTCTACACTAACTTCTCCTCGCCCAGACTGCAGCCCAAGCATGCAACAAGAAAGCTAAACCGAATGATGTGTGAGCACCTCACCAGCTCAGACCATCTCTAATTTGAACTTCCAGAGATAACACAGTTAAAACCTACTGGCTTTCCCTTCCAGCACCAGCAAACTGTCCTCATCATCATTTTTAAAACTGTCCAAGTGGCAACTCTTAAACATGGATCAGCAAACACACAGCTTAGCAGGGGGTTTCCAGCACATTCTCTCAAATAGGCAGTTCATCGGAACGTAAACGAAGTGAGATTCTGTGGGTGAGAGTCTGGTTCTCCTGACTCCAGGCCTTTCTGGGAATGTCAGATACACAATAGATCTTTTTAAAATAGCTTTCTTCCTACATTTTTAAAACACTCTCATTTGTAAAAATATCAGTAAGTGTTCACTGTGGAAGCGGAAGCAGGAACTAATTGACTAATAGCATTTTTCCCTCTGAGTTTACATGGTCTTTGTCCTTGTTTTTTCCCTACTTAATTAAGTGGGGAAAACACAGTCAGTCCAATGTGTGATAGACATAAAGACAAAAATCTACTGAATACTTTTGCTCCTCTTTCTTTCTCTTTCACACTCACACACACACACATACACACATAAACAGCCCCTACAAGCACACACAAGTGTGGTCATTGATCATATTCACTAAACACACATAAGCACAAAAATGGCCTTATGCTCCCAGCCTTCAGCTTGTATACATATGTTCCCAGGCATGTGCACCTACATGTATGAATATTCACCCCAAAGCACATCACATAGACAATCATTCATCTACTTGTGTACTCACAAACACTGACACCAAACTGATGTGTGCTTCTACTTAGGAGTTCAGTAAACACATGCAGTTGCACATGGACTTACACACATGCTCTGAGGCGCACAGGCACATAGACACAGGCACACAAGTACCTGCTCAGACACATGCACCCGTGAGCGTGTGCACACAAGGACGCGCCATGTGCACACAGGTCCATGCAAAAACTCACATGAGCATGCCATCACTCCCCACACCTGTAGTGCACACAGTCCCCGGGCACCAACACACACTAAGGGGCTTTGTTCTATTTTCCTGAATAATTGGGTCAAAGGAAATACAGTTGGTTAAGGATGGAGGATGCATGTTTGCTTCTGCTTGGTGTGTTTTTTCTGCTACGAAATAGAAAATCCATTGTAGTGGAACAAGTGAAGGAGTCAGGAAATAAGATGCAGGCTCCGGGGAACAGGGGCCTGGGGTTCATCTCCACAAAAGAAATGGAGGCTGAGGAGGGCGGCTCTGTGGAAGCTGCATTTGCTCTCTTGAAATTCATGAAACCCTCACCAGAGGGAGTCTTCTAGGATGTTCCGCACCAACCCGGAAATTAATATTGACAATCTTCCGTGTAAGATTCCTTATGACTTTTGGGGGGAATGTTTTCTCATTTATAGTCTCTTTAGACTCTTAAGTCTCTGCAAAAGGTGGAAGGGACAGGTACCAGGGTGCCATTTAAGAGCTAAGGACCCCCACAGTTCCGGTGTGATGGCTGCTAGACTAAGGCACCTGCACTATGCTAAATGCCTTTGCTACTTGCTCTCATGGAACCTTACAGCCCCCCAAGAGGGTAAAAATAGGATTATTTTGCAGTTGAGTAAAGCAAGGACACAAGAGGTGATAACTTCTTCAAGGTCACAACTGTTGAGGCTGGTATTTGAACCTAGGTCTGATTTCAAGAGGCAGACACGGGAGGGGGCAGAAACTGGGGTGTTCTAGAATAAAAATGTCTTTTATTTTTTTTTTAAAGCTTTATTTTTAAAAGGAGTTTTTAAATGAGCATTGCCAAAATCCACTTCACAAGACCAGTCTGTCTCTCTTCTTTTCTGAGAGATGGCCTCTGCCCCATCGGAAGCAGAAGTCACAAAAACAACAAAAGGTGACCATTTCAGGCTTTTGATGACCATTTCAGGCCCCAGCAGTTTCTGGGGGCACTGTTGATATTCGGGGCCAGATGGTTCTTTCCTGTGGGAGCTGTGCTGTGCACAGGAGGACATTGAGCTACATCCCGGGACTCTATACATTAGATGTCAGTAGCTGCCCACTGCCATTAATTTACAAATCAAACGCATCTCCAGACACTGCCAAATGGCCCTCAAAGACAAAAGCATCGCTGGGTGAGAACCATTGAACCACAGCCTTCCCAAACGCCTACTATGTGCCAAGCACGGACTATTTTAATTCACTTGCTCTTCCCAACAACTCTGTAAGGTAGGTGCTACCAAAACCCCCGTTCTCTAGGTAGGGAAACAAAGCACACACAAAAATAAATTTAATTGACTAAGGTTACAGTTAGTCCTCTACTCTCCGCCACCCCAACCACTGATAGCAACTGCTATTAAGCACGCAGTCTGTGCCAGGGCTGTGGATTGCATTCTCTATTTCAGGTTTCACCACCTTTTGCAGTAGATAGTACTAATGCTTCCACTTTATAAGTGAGAGAGCAGAGGTCCAGACTGCAAAAGGTGGAGCAGGAATTCGAACTTGTGCCCAGGACTCCTGGTCTCCGGAGTCTAAGACACCACTGCCAGGGCAGAGCAGAGAGAAAACAATCGATTGAAACTTCTGTGCCAGAAAACTGCTTTCCCTGGGACATTTCCTGGCTGTGAACTGGCCAGTGCTTTTGAGTATCCGCCACGACTGAAAAAAAGTGCCACTGAATTCTAAAGCAAATTTCCTGTGGCATTGCTGCTAGTCCGATCCACCATTTCCCTCGGAGTGAGTCATCGCCATATTGTAGAGTGGTGTTTCGTTAGTACCAATTAACTCCCTTATAACCGAACATGTTTGCCACTATTATAGGGTCTGTATGGAATCTTCCAGCTGGGAAGACCCAGGGACCTCAGAGTCCCACCCAGATGATGATCCTCATCTCTTTGTGACACAAAATAAATGAGCCGGGGCTGTTAAAGATTAAAAATAGCATCCTATTAAAATCTAGCATCCTGTGAGGGCCTCTAAAATGGTTCAAGACCACAACCTATTGTGTTCTAGGGGAAGGCAGCTTATTCTATTCTGGGGAAAGTAAAAAGACAGCTGGCGCCCACTCACTCCCCTTTCCTCTTGGAAATGAGCCCCCAGTTTGGGGCTGGGTAGAGTCCACTTTTTACACAGCCCAGCCACTATCCACCCAGTGCTTTAAGACATCTGCAGCAGATTCCGCTTTCCTGTGGGTCCACTTGACGATCAAATCACTTTACAAAGATTGTGGCCAACTAGACCATGTGCATGGGACATTTGTGGGTGGGGCACGTGAATAACTCTTAACATACAAGCCAATCATGGCCTATTTACGGGTTTGATGATCTTTATAATACAGGCCTATGGATTTTGTTGGTGGTTTTTTTTTTAGTATAGAAATGATTTTTTTTCATTGTTATGTAACCTTTCATACACGTCTAAAAATTAGCCCCCCCCCCAAATTGCACTAAAGTGTAACCATAGGTCCTAAAGAGTATATTTAAAAGAAATTTTTGGGCCTTCCTGGTGGTGCAAGGGGTTAAGCACCACACTATAAAGCAATCCACAGCCTCTACAACATGAGTTCGATCCCCAGCCTGCCAGGGAGAAACCCACATGGTGCAGCAGACCTCTCCTGTCTCACCTGCTGCTCCCCTCAGCAGTGTATTTCAGTCAGTCTGCCTGTTCTGCTCCCCACTCTGTCTTTGGTGGAACCTCTCAACCCCCGCACCTCTGGCCTCTACCCCAATTCTTGTATGCATAAATAAATAAATCTTTAAAAAAAAGAAATAAAAGAAATTTTCAATTACATTGAAACAAGAAATTATAAAAGGCATGATGGTGTAAAATTGGCAAATTATTAGAAGAATTTGTTTTTACCCACCCACCTCTTAAAACAAATGCTAAGTGATTTTGAAATAACTTTTTCAAGTTTTTAATTTCATCCTTTTCATGTCAATGAAAAAAAAAGCTCTCAGTATTTTTGCTGCTTTATTGTATAAATCATGGTCTTACATAAGCTTACTTATATGTTGAAGTTTTCAAATCAGGCCACTTGAGAAATTAGCCAGTATCAAAGTATTTGGGGGTTCACATTACAATATTTTCACTATATTCTTCAGTGGGATGGACTAATATAGAAAAATGAGGGTCTACTGTATTTACTAGAGGGAAATAATCTTTCTGAGAGAGCTATAGGATAAGGCACTCTTGCTTCCTGCTGACTCATACAAGTTCTTGGCAGCCATCTTGAATCATGAGGAGGACTTCTTAGGTGAAGGGACAAAAAGAGAACTTCAAAGAGAGATGAAAAAATATCCCCCTTGAAGTCTATTCTGGGCTGCTCATTTACCCATCACTAAGTCCTTTTTGCTGTTCAAGACAACTTCAGTTGGACTTTCTATTAACTTCAAGCATCAGATCTGTTATATAACACTGGTGTTAGCTCAGAACAGGGTATATTCTTACGTATCGGTACATATAGGAGGATCTCAGGAAAAAAACTTAGGCATAATCCTGAAAATTATGGCCATGCCAGAAATTTTATATGAGTTATTTACATTAGTCTTCAAGTAGTCCTGACTAGTTAGATATGTTCACTGCATTTTACAAATGGGGATACTGACACCTGGGAAGGATAAGAGCTCTACCTAGTGACTTGTGACTCCTAATTGGTGGAACCAGAATTTGGACCCCCATTTGATGAACTCTTTTTTTTTATTTTATATACTTTTCACATAATTTTTCATTTTTGCACAATGTCTGCATTTTCATCTTGGTTATAGTCCCCATACAATCCCCCCCCCCTTTATTTTGACCCTAATCCCTCCTCCCCTCCCCAAACCCCTTCCCCCATAGCGTGTCTCTGGTTTATATTTGCTTGTTGATTTTGATTTTTACTTTATTATAATTAGTCTTTTTCCTGGTTCCTTGTTTAGGTTTTCTAAATTCCTGCTATGAGTGAGACCATCCAGTATTTTCCTTTTTCTTTCTGGCTTATTTCGTTGAGCATGATCCCTTCCAGCTCCATCCATGTTGCTGCAAATTGCATGAGTTTACATTTGATGAATTCTTAAAAGGTTTTTTATTTTTATTAAACCATCCTCTCTCACCCAGATTCCATGCAGACTGATACCCTCAGAGACAAGGAATTGAAACAACTAAGAAAGTATAGTTGGGATTTAAGGAATTCCTAACTTCAAAACACTGACCTCCTGCTTCTGGAAACCTGCTGATAGAGACTTCTTCTACTCTCCGTACTTTATTCCAAATACTCTTTAAATGGAATGGAGAGCTTGTGAATACAGCTACTTAGGAAGGCCATGCCCTTGACTTTATGGTGGTCCCATGAGCACACTCCCCAGAAATAATGCCGTTGCTAACTGTGAGCAGATGAAGACTCACTGGTTTCAAATTCCAGCTGCACCTTCCCCAGACCTCCTGTTTGTAAATCACCAGCTCTGCAGACACATTAGTCTTGAGCACAAAATGGCATGTACACCCCAGTTGCTTCTAGCAAAATTAACACCATCCCCTTCATTTCATTCCATCACTGGGCCAATGAATAAATGAACTGGTTTTGTGAGTTTGCAAATGATCCACAGCTCATTGGTTCTTTCAAGTAACCTATTTATAATGAATTCATTAAAAAAAATACCAATAAAATCTCTTTGACATTGAAGCTCTCATATTCCTTTTTTTTAATGGCCCAAGTTGGCCTAAGAAGACTTGGGAATTACCAAGGTTAAACACACATAGGCAGGGAAGAAGAGTCATGTTAGGTTTCTGGGGCCCCAAAATGTTCCCATTTCTCCAAAGCCAAGTTTACATTTACCAGAATGCTTCCAAAACTCCAAGACTTTGGGTATTCAGTGTTAACCTTGAGGGTCAGTGAAGGAAAACTGATTTTTTAAAATAATTTTTTATGATGGGTCCACTTTACGATCAAATCACTTTACAAGGATTGCCGCCAACTAGACCTTGTGGGTGGGACATTTGTGGGTGTGGCATCTGAATAACTGTTAGCATATGAGCCAATCATGGCATATTTATCAGTCTGACATCCACTCAGAGACTATACCAACCTTACGTGAAAAGTCATCTCTTCATTCATTCCTTCATTCATTCAGTGGGTAATGAGTACCTACTACCTGCCAATCACATCAGTAGGCACAGAGACTATTAGCCACACATTCATATAGTGATTTAGAGGATACAGGAGTTTCTATTGGACATCATTAGAACTTTTATGAACCAGGGGCACTGTGAATGGTGTTTGAGAAAGTCGGCTTTGGAGTCGGATGACATGAGTTCAAAAAATAATGCCACCACTTATGACATGTTGTTAGACAAGAAACGAGCTCTGTGAGCCTCAATTTCACATTTACTAACAGAGAAAAAGAAAAATCTAAGAGTTGTAGTGAGGATTAAGTACGCAAACTACCTATTGATGCATGGTCATAATAAACATTCATAAATATTAGCTGAAATTATCTCTAGAATATTCCCCTTACACAAAATTTGGTGACTTAAATGGGACTTAGAAAACATTAATCCCATTCCCCAAAAGAAATTTTTAATGGTGAATAAGGAGGATATAACCTCCCTCAGTACCTTCCTAAAAAAATGCTAGGAGGAAGAAAACAATTGCTTTCACCTAAACCCAAGAAGATTTGGTATCTCCTTAAAATGCCAGGAAAACAACACTTGAGTGAACAAGAACTCAATGTGGCGTAAAAATGAGCAAGAGAGAGAATATATTAACTATACACAACAGACATCACAGACAAACCAAGAGTCTGGGAGTGAGTGAACTGTTTGCGTGGACAGTGAGTTCCCTGTCCGCAGAGAAGGTGAATAAAGCACACGCTGGCCATTTGTCATGACGTGGTATAAAGGGTGTATTGTGCTAGATGAACGTCAAGGCTCACTGGTACTCAGTTGCTCTCTTCCTAGAGGCCATGGTCCTCAATGCCCAATGTTACATAGATGGAGAGAAGGGGCAGATTATTTTGTTTGGGGGATTGAAATGACGTTCTACCTCTCAGTACCCCAGTGAATTTCAGCCTGGGGGATGTAGGACTTTGAAATCAAATCCCTCACTCTCCTACATCAATCTTTTTTGGTGTTCAGCAGAAAACAACTCCACACTCCTGATTCTCAGTCTTTTCTTTTGTGAAAAAGAGGAACTATGGCTGGATGAACTCTTGAGATTGTATAGAGATTAAGATGAGATGAGTACAGCATGGAACACAGCTCCTAGCCAGATTCAGCCCACCCCCTTCTGCCTTCCTCCTCCATTCCTCCTTCAGGACATGGGCTGATTCACTTCTTTCAGCAAACACTGTCCACCAGAGGCAGACCAAGAAGATGCGAGCTCATTTTACGAGGTGGGATCCCAGTCTTTTTTTTAAACTCTTGTTGTTTATAGTGAGGAAACTAAGGCACAAGGAGTTACGTGACTTTCCCATGGTCACACAATTGGGAGTGGGATTTGAGCACATCTGGCTCCAAATGCCCATGTTCTATTCTGATTGCATTGATGTGTGTGTGTGTGTGTGTGTGTGTGTGTGTGTGTGTTGGTTATTGCTATATCGCCAGCACCTAGAACAATGCCTAACACATAGTAGCTATTCAACAAATACGGAGCGAATGAGTGATGCATGCATGCATGAATGAAGGAACAGAGTATGTGTTCAAAATTTTCAGTTTTCTCTTTCTTCCTTTCCCCTGCTGTCCCTAGGAATTGGTGAAACTTGGATTCAAATCTCTTGCCTTCTCCCTGAACCTTAAATTTTACACAAAATTTGTCCCAAACTAGATAGAATCATGTATCCATCATAAAGATGAAATCATGCAATTAAATCAAAGTTACAATTTCCCTGTAGCAAGGCAATGGATATGTCTGGAAAATATATTTGGTTGGAAATTCTACTGTACCGGATGCTCCTCTGAGGCCACTAAGGGGAAGCAGAGCTGGTGAATTAGAGGATAGTTGTGTGCTGGAATTAAATGATGATTAGAAGATGCCCACTGCAAAGCTGCTTCATAACAAGATTAATTCGGCAGTGAGGAGAGGGTGGTTATTAATGTGTCCGGAAGGCAACTCCAAGTCCCGTTTCCCTGATGAGAGCTGAGTCGCAGGTTATTTATAGCCCCTTCTCAGGAGGAACGCGGTGCAGGGTGTCGGAGGAGAGAACCATGCCAAGGTGCGATAATGGAATGCTGAGGATAATTTACTGATCAAGTTCAAGGACTTTTGCAACAAGAGAGAGTCTCTCAAACTCCCAGCAACCTCTGCTCAGTTAGGAGGTTAATGGTGACAGTACAGGTTTGTCATTCAAAATTCATCATAACCCAGAAATCCCACTCCAGAGAACATGAAATCATCAATGCAAAAAATTGTATATTCTACAATGTTCATAGAAGCATTATTTACAGCAGTTTGACATGGAAGCAGCCTAAATGTCCATCAATAGAGGAATGGATCAAGAAAATGTGGTCTATCCACACTTTGGAGCACTATTCCATGATGAAAAGATGAAATGCTGACATTTACAGCAAAATAGAGCTTTGAGGGAATTATGGGCAGTAAAGCCAGGGAGAAAGGTAAAAAACAAGTATTGGATATTTACATAGCAAATGATTTTTGCTTTGAGGGAATTATGTGTAGTAAAGCCAGTGAGAAAGATAAAATCAAGGACATTTGATATTTACATAGCAAATGATTTGATAAAGTAAAATAGTTATAAAAACTAGTGGATATGAATAAACACCTAAGGTTAAAAGGAGGGAGGGAAACAAACAAGGGGGAAACACGTCTGAAGCATTGTCTCCTTTGATCAGCTACAACATCAAGTGTATTTACATTATTTGCAGCGTGTTAATACTGGAAAGAATTTTAAAGAATTGTTAACCAATGTCTTCACCTCACAGGTGAGAAGCTAAAGGCCAGAGAGTGATAAGCCCAATATTGCTAAGCAAATTGGGTGCAAAATGAGCATGCATTTGAGCCAGAGTTCAGGGGATCCTTTCTTTTCACTACCCTGCCAGCTTCTTGCTCAGAATCTTTGCTACTATTATACTGTCACAGGACCTCTGGCCAAATGCTTGGAACAGAGTGGCTGTGCAATAAATGCTGACAGGGTAGATTACAGAAAAGGTGGAGGGCATCCCCTGAAGATCAAAATGCAGCCTGTGCATTCAGCTAAAGTCAATCACACTATTGTAAAGACTGGTTTAATTTTAAGCAATAATTCTCCCTGGAAAATGTTCAAGGGTAAGAGAGAGGGGCTCTGAGTATCAATCAAGACTTTGTGCTGCTAGTCATGGAAACTAAACTGAAATTGGCTTTAAAATGAGCAAGTGAGAGAATTTACTGACTTGCGCAACAGAAAAGTCCAGTGTTAGAGTGAATTTCCACTGTGGGGTGCTCCAAAGATTGAAAATGCCAATTTTGAATCTTTGGTCTGCAGTTTTACAGTTTGGTTTTGCTGCATTTTTTCTTGGCTACATCCTCAGCATGGCCCCCCTCACAGCAGCAAAATATCTGCAGGAGCCTAAGACTTAGATTCTGCCCAACACAGCATCCAGGAGAAAAAAAGAGCTACTGTGGTCCAGACCTTTCTGCCAAAGGATCATTCTGACCAGATTAGCTTGGGTCACATGACCATCTGTGAATAATCACCACAACCTAGGGATGGAAGTTGCTGATTGGCTGGACTGGGTCACATGCTCTATCTCAAATGCCACCACTTGGTGTCAGTTTTTCTATTACCTGAGGAATCTACCAAATTTCAAGGCTGGCAGAAAGAGAAGGGGTAGGGGAGTTTTAGATACTAGTAAAGCAACAGTTTTCTAAACACCCACAAGAGAACCCCGAAGGTGGGACACAGTTTCAGAAATTGCTAAAAATATTTGGGAAAAAATTTATTGATCCACAAGTATTGTTGTTCTAGGTTCTTGGCTAGATTCTAGGGATATGGAGATAAAAACTCTCCATCCACAAAGGAGCTCACAGTCAAGAGATGAAGGAAGAAATAGACCAATAATGGCAACGCAGTGTGGTAAGTTGAGGGACAGGTAAATTCAGAATCTTATGGCGTCAAAAAGGGGAGGTATCGTCTGCAGGGTAAAAAAAAAAACCAAAAACTCAAAGGAGAATATAATCACTGAGCCCAATGTCCAAAGAGGGCTAGGAGTTCCCCAGATTGACTTCACAATAGGAGAAACTGTTCCAGTAAGGAGTGATGTGTACATGGACATAGGGTTGAGAGAACATGGATTTCCCAAAGAACTGATGCTTATTCACAACAGCTGGAGCATGAGCTTGATGTAAAAAACAGAAAGAGGTTAATGACAGCTTTGTCAGTTCTTGAGAAACAACAAAATAATGTTTCCATGCTGTTTATTTCTCTTAACATCTTTTTGAATCGCATATGAACACTACAGGAATTTGCAGTGTCAAGTGAACCCTTTGGCAGTTTTCATCCCAGAATATCTAAAGCACTTGGTTCATCCAAATGAATGTCTTTTAGAGAATCAGCAGCCTCCTCCTGCCAGTCACTGCGCTCCTTCCCTAACTAGCAGAAACTTGAATGAGGAGAGTTGGCCTTCCATTCTTGACAACACACCAGAGAGATTCCCAAGTCTTCACTCCCATATTGGTGTCAAATGGCTTCTCTGCTGTGAAGTTTTCTAAATGAGAAAGCAGACTGTGGCCAGGAACCTCTCCCTGCTCCTTTGGCAGCTATCAGGAAGGAGAAGGCTTGCAGCAAAATCATGTCTGAAGCTTTTGCTTGAGTTTTGCACTGAAGTATGCGGCTCCTTCAGGACTCCATTCAAATTCAGATACTAGCAACAAGCAAATGGTGAGTTGTGGGAAGCTATGGCGGGAGGAACAAGAAGGGTCTTGCGAGGAAGTGTTGGCCCCTTGAGTCTTAACCAAGGCAGTGGCCTGAGTAGTCATTTTTTAAACAATTTTTAACATATATATTTAATATATATATACACCATATTTTATATATATATTTGCTAGAAGAACTGGGGTGCAGGCCAGAGGGGTGGGGATGAGAGGATTCACCAGAGAAAGAGTGGGGAGCAGAACAGGTGGATCCACTGAAATACAAAGCTGAGGGGAGCAGCAGGTAAAATAGGGGTGTTCTGCTATGCCAATTGTGGGTCATGTCCCTGGCCGGGAATTGAACTCAGGCCATAGAGGTGATAGTGCTGATACTTAACCCTTAGGCCACCAGGGAGGCCCAGCCTGAGTAGTCTTACTGCCAGGTAATGGGCACAGGGGATTTCCCAGCACAAGTTCTAGATTATAGCCATTGCTAAGTAGGTGTTAAATACTACACAGGACTGTGACAACACAAGAGAGACACCAGGTATGCTTGTGTCTTGGTTGCAGTTCAAATTAGCGTCAGAAAAAAAGAAAACCAGGAAGAAGACATGTATTAACTTGTGTCGCTGGCAAGCTGAAGATGAGGTTCATTTCAGGCAGGAGCAAATCATTGAGGGATGTCACAGAGCCGAGGAGAGCTCTCTGGTTCCCCCTCTGCGCTTGTTTCTCTGTGCCTGGCGGCTCCAGCCTCCCTGTCCACCGCAGCCCAAAGTATGGGCTAAAAGATTATCCTTGTTTATCTGAAGTTCAAATTCAACTGGTGGTATATTTATCTGGTAATCCCACAGTGGAGGCAGGGTGAGGATTCTGGGATTGGAAACTCCCCAGAGTCACCCGCTAGAGAAGAAGGATAAATCCATCAGACTGTTGAATGGACACAGGCAAACTTGCCCTCTGCAGCTCAATTTCTCATGCACATGCTCAAAGAGATACACGGGAATTCAAAATTTGATAGAGAAACCCAAAAGAAAATACTATAAACAAATGCTTCTTAAAACATGCTCTCCAGAACACTCGTTCAGCAGGGTGTTAATAGTTCTTACACAGCAAGGCAGTTCTGTGACCTAACAGGCTCAGGAAAGGCTGGGTAACCCAGTTAATCGGAGTTTCTGCTGGAGAACTCTCATTGCATCATGTCAATTTCCATTGCGAATTTCCCAAGAGGGACAAGGAGCATGTGGTTTTCCTCAAATGCATTAGGTCACGGAAACCTTTTAGAGCAGAACAGCTACAGGGGCTTGCATTTTGTGGAAATCACAAAATCCAGGGGGGCATGCTGCTAGATATCTTGTCAATGGAGTGGATATCACAAGCTCTACCCTCTGAACTACAACAGGGAAGCCCCGACAAACAAAATCTGAGAAAATGTTGATCCACTTTATTATTGCAATTAAAACTAGGTTGCAGGGACTGCAAATACCCATTCCTCAAATACATGGAAACTGTGTCCTTAGCTGGCTGGACCAAGTTCCAGGACCTCTTAGCTGCCTCCCTGCCAACTCCTGGCTTCGTGCACTAGCTCATGAGCTGTTGTTCCCAGTATGCAATGTAGCCGGAAATATAGTTCTAGTTTCTGCAATGTTTAGAGACCCTTGGTATTCCTTTTTTTTTTTTAAGATTTATTTATTTATACAAGCACTGGGTACAGTCAGAAGCATGGGAGGGTGAGAGAATTCACCAGAGCCAGAGTGGGGTACAGAACAGGCAGACTGATGAAATACACTGCTGAGGGGAGCAGCAGGCATGGCAGGAGAGGGCTGTCACGCCATGTGGGACCCTCACCGGTGGCAGGGATCAAACTGGCGCTGCAGAGGCTGTGGGCAGCTTTGCAGCCCAGTGCTCAACCGCTGCGCCACCGGGGTGGCCCTGACCCTTGGTATTCTTGGCTCACCCTTACTATCACAAGTTCACAGAAACTGGGCATTAAAGGGAACATCAGAAAAAGAAATGGGTGAATGAAACCCCATCTGGACCTCCAGGCACACACCATCACAATGCCAGTCCCTTTCCATTCATTCTCTATTACTTCCCACATCACACAGCAAAGTAGCTCTGTGGTTGAACAAGTTTGGGATTTCTGGTGACCCGTCAACAGATGCAGAAACCAAGCTAGAGACAATAGCTTGCTTGTCATTTTGCTCCCGGAAAAGGCTTTGGAATAAGAGACTTTTTCATCCCCCTACACTGTTGCTATTTTATTCTTCTCTCAGCCACGCAGTGCTCCACATCCCTAAGACATTCTCTGCTTCTTATTTTATGCTTGTCCACCTCTGCCCCTCCACCAAGTTCCTTCTAACAAGCAGCATCCAGGAAGCGCCCGCTCCCTCTGTGTGTCCCCACACTCCTGCATATTATGTTTGATCTCAACATCCCATTGAAAATTGGATATTGGTAGTTGCCTGCTATGATAATGAACCATTCATGTCTCCATTTGAAAAGTCATTTAAGACACCTGTTTTCATTAGTAATTATAGATAATTGCTATGGTGGAGGGGTTTTTTTTTTTTATTGCACAGTAAAGGTCTTTGAGAAATGGAACAATTAATTTCCTGCTACCTCACCAAGAGCAAAGTGTGATGTTAGTCTTCACTTTGGGAAGTATTTGTAGGTAATTTGGCTTGGCTGCTTGTAAGGGGGGAAAGAAAATTATATTCTAGAATTAGCCTCCTGACGTTGCCCCCAGTCATGGGTAACTAATTTTTTTTAATGTTTTGTTCAGTTTCCTCACTCATTCTAAGAACACATGTATGACTCCTGTGGGTCACTACAAGGAATGCAATGACTCACTTTATTCACTCACTCGTTCATTCAACAATTTGTCGATTACTGTGGCTAAGGCATTGGGTATTCTGAAATGAATTACAACTTTGAAGTCCTGACTCGACAGTATGAATCCATCCTCCTAAAGAAACTTTTCTGCTCTTGTGGCCCACAGTTGCATATCTAAAATTAAAGATATATAAATAAATTATATTTAAGTTAGGGGAAATCTAAATATCAAGAACAGAAGGTTAAATGAATCATGGTCATCTGCAGTCTTACATATAGAAGAATATATGCTATTGAGAAGTAATATATTAAAAAGAGGGGGATAGTGGTTATTGAACAACGACAAACTTGCAATATAAAACAGACTAGAATATTGGCTAAAAATCAGGACTATCGTATGATCCAGCCATCCCACTACTAGGCATTTATCCAAAAGAACTGAAAGCTGGATCTCTAAGAGACTTTAGCACACCTACAGCAGCCAAATGTAGAAATGACGTAAATGCCCATGTGAAGAACGGAAATCTGTTATATACACACAATGGAATACTATTCAGCCTTTAAAAATAGAGAAGTAAGTTCTGCAATGTGCTACAATATGGTATGATGTTTGAACACATTATGCTAAGTGAAATGAGCCAGTAACATAAAGACAGATCTTGTATGAGTCCATGTATTAGACTTCTAACATAGTCTAGTTCATAGACCCAAGGAGAGAAGCATGGCTATGTTAAAGAGGGGCACCCCAGGACCCCAAAACCTGCCTACTCTCAAATGTTTCTGCCATCCACTGCATCAAGACAAAACATACTCTAGTGAGAAAGACCTTTAATGGAAAGGAACTTTAATACAACTAGTGTGCAAAAAAGAAAAGGGGAAGAATGAAGTTTTCAAGTCAAACACCCAAAGTTACCCTTCCCTCGCAGGTAAACATCCAGCCAGACAGGGATGGCCCACAGCAGGGCCACTGAGGCCGGAAAGCCTGCCACAAGTCTTGTATGACTTGGGTCTCCCCAAACTGTTCCAAGTAAAATTTCCACAGAACCCCTATTTTTACTCCACTCCTATACCCAAATCCTTGAAATGGGAGAAAATCTGGTGGGGACCCATAGAAAAGGGTCAGAAACAACCAGACAAGTCTGAAACAAGCAAAATCAAAATCAAGATAAACGCTGCTATTGTTAAGCTCCCCACAGGTCTCTCCCCCACATCTGTTTCAACCAAAGACCAAGAAGCAAGTGCAGCTTCTTCACATGTCTTTCTGCCCCCTGTTCCCCCTCCAGGTCTCCTGCTTTCCACCCTTCTTCCTGCCTTTTCCAGTCTCCTTTCCAGCCTCTCCTCCAGACTTAGCTCCACCCTCCCTTGGGTGGAGCAAGGAACCTGGAACCTCCCCTTTCCCTGGGGGCCACCATGTTACAGTTGCCAGGATCTGGGGCAACGGGAACTGGAATTACTCATCAGTGACATAAATTTCAGTTAAGCAAGATGACTAAGTCCTAGAGATCTGTTGTAAAATAATGTCAATGATACTGTATGATATGCTTAAAAATTTAAGAGGATAGATCTCATGTTAAGTGCTTTTAACCAATAATTTTTTTAAAAAATTAAGAATATAAGCCACAGTAGAAGCAGTGCTCATCTTTAGGGGGTGCACTTGAAGCAGTAGCTATATTTGAGGGCACTGTTGGGGTAAATTTTATCTGGTACAGTTTTCTGTATTTCTAAATTTCTAGCAATTAGCATGTAATATTTCTTTTGTAACTGTGAAGTTAGGAGGGAGAGAAGAGCAGAATGGAAAGTAAATGGGGCATAGAGGTGAATGCCCTGCAGATTGCCTTGTGAGACAGAGCTGAGTTCAAAAGGGATCAAGTACCCCAAGTGACAGTAACACCAAGAAACATCCACAAAATCAGGGAATATGAATCCTGCTACATTTTTGATAACCAACCTTGGCTGCAGATTGTCAGCTTTGAAGAGTTTAAATCACAGAAACACAGAAGTTCAACCCACCACACACACTCCCCTCTCATGACATCTGGTCTGGACAAAGGTTAAGCACCGATACTTTTTAGATTTTCACGGGGATCAGTCTGGGGTTCAGAACGACAACATCATGGATTCTCTGAACTAGGAATTCCCTGGGAACATTGACAAAACAATGCATTCCTGAGCACCACCCTGAGATTCTGTTCTGACTGGTCTGGGGTATGGTCTTCTACCTTGATTTTTAAAAGCTCTCTGAACAATTCTAATATGCAACCCAGTTGGAAAACCATCCCCCTGCACCCTTGTACTTCAGGAGTGACCCAGGGACCAGCCACACTGGGACCACGTGGGAGTTTGCAAAAACTGCTGAACCTCAAGGCCCACCCCAGACCTACTAGCACAGAATCAGCATATTAAGATGGTATATCTATCAAAGTTTGAGAAACATTGCCCTAGACCATCCAGATAGCAGACCCTGGGTCTCCCCAAACTGTCCCAAGTAAAATTTCCACAGATCCCCCGTTTTTACCCCACTCCTATACCCAACTCCTTGAAATGGGAGAAAATCTAATTTAAGAGAGTTCTGCTGCAGGTAAGCTAATGCATTGTTCTTCCCAGTCTACAAGCAGACCCAGGCCATTGTATGTCATAGATATTTCCCCTTTTATAAATTGATGGCCTGTGGCTACCCTGCCATGAGCCGGTCTATTGCATCATTTTTCCTACAGTTCAGGTGATAGTTGGCATTTTTTAGCAATAAAATCTTTTTAGACTTAACGCTATTGCACACTTAATGGACTACAGTATACTGTAAACATAACTTTTCTGCTTCGGGAAACCAAAAAATTTGCGTCATTTGTTTTATTGCTATACTCATTTTACTGCCGTGGACGGTAATCCATCTGCAATATCTCCGAGGTACACCTGTATAGCCGGTCATTCAAGCCACCCCCCCCCCCACCCTGCTGGAGGGCAACCATCTGCTCCTGGAAGCTGAAAGACGCACATCTTATATTGTAGCAAAGGACCACACTGAACTAAAACAGAAACACCCCTGAAGAGGATATTTCACCACTGATCAGCTTCAAGAGGCCTCCCTGGGGTCTCCCAAATCCCTCACAACAAAGCGAAGGGATTTTAATCAGCAGCTGCCACCTCATCTGCATTTGAGATGCATGAATATGCAAGCTGGTAGAGGGGGTCTCAAGGAGCAGGAATAATTGGCCCCTTACACTTGAGATTCCGCTCTGTTCTCTTCTGATGTGGCTTTTCTCTCTATCAATCTTGTGAGGGATTTAGGTCATGGCAAGTATCCTGAGCATTATCCATTAGAACAAGATCAAAGGAAGAAGGGGTGCATCTTAAAGAGCCCAGTGTGCGGCATGATTACTTGATGATACTATTAAACGTCTTCTGTGTTTTGCAACCTCTCGGGAGAAGGGTTTGCAAATACCCCATGTCTCATTAGCCTTGGGTCAAAGAGTCCTGAGCTGGCTGCGCGGTGGGAGGTCTATGGCTGGTACAGCCTGTGCTGCTCTGCTGCCATCTACATCTTCAGGAATGAGAGACGCAGGAGTCTCCCTGGAGAAGCTTGGGTGGGGCTGGCTTCAGGCCCCAAACATCCAGTTGTGGCCTCTGGAGCAGACAGTGTCTCCAGCATTTTCTCTCATCTCTTCTTCCTCTAGGAAACCACTCTCCCCACCACCACCCCCCCCCCCAGGGCTTTTAGGAGAAAACTAATTTGCATGGCTAGAAGGACCAAGGATGGTGTGTGACTCGACCCAGTCAGTCTGAACATCTCTCTCCCAGCCACAGGAAAGGGCCAGGAATGCACACATAACCCAGTCTGTCAATGAGAATTTAGCTGGGCTGTTGCAGAGAAAGGTGTCTTCACACCAGGGAAGATCCAAAACCAGGCTGCAGCATTCATCTCAGTACCACCTAAGGAGATTCTATCTGAGGCAAAAGTCAAAAAATGGGAAAAGATCATTCTGTGCTCCTGGATCTAGCCATACCTGAAGCCTTATGGCAGCAGAAACCAATGACTCTCCTATTTAGTTTGAAAAACTACAATTAGATTTCTATAACTTGCATTAAAACGGTGATCATGGACTATTCTTTTCAGAGCATGTCCTGACACCAGGCTCTAGGGTTCCATTTGTGCTATCTCCTGCATTGAAGACACGATAGCAAAACACTCACTCCTGCCAGTAATATCATAGAGCACCTACTACATATGAGGCTCAGGAGACCTGAACAAACCACAAAATGAAGGAAGCCCTTGCTCTTGTTCAGAAGGCATGGGGTGAAATCCCATTTGACAAATGAGTGTTCCCAGGTATTCAACAACCGCCCAAGGTCATCTAGGAAATATGTGATGGAATGAGAATTCAAACCCAGTTTTGCCTCTTAGCTCTGTGTTAAAATCCAAGTCAGAGGTGACAACTTATAGCCAGGACAGATCATGTCAAAAGATGGATTTTGTTTGGACCATGTAGAATTATTTTCTAATTTAGAATTATTAGCCATCATTAAAATTCAGATTTTATATAAACACCCAGATTCCTAAGTAGCCTTGAATTCCCATATGGCAGCAACCGGCTAGAGTAAGATGAGTCTGCCCCACACCCCAAAACAGCTGCACTCTTCAGTTTGCTACTTTCTCTGCCTGGACTACCTCGCTCATTTGTTTCCTTCTTGGCTACTGTGGACATCTGAGTTTGGAACACTTTACAAACTTCATGAGGGCATGTTGCTCTCTGTCTTTATCTTGGCCACGTGACAGTACTTAGGCCCCAGCACAGATCAACACTGGATGATGTGAGATGAAGAAAAGAAATTTTGCTAGATGGCATTGGTGGAAGCCACTTATGCATCTTTTATTTAATATAAAATTGTATATATGTGTGGTACAGAACACGATGTTTTGGAGAGTGAAATGATTACTACCATCTAGCTAACATATCATCTCACATAGTTCTTTGTATAAGTGCTAAGAGCATCTGAGATCCACTCCCAGCTAATTTCCAGTATCCAGTACAATATCGTTAACTATGGTCATCATACTGTGCATTAGATCGCTGGACTCATTCACCTTGATGTTTGCATAGGATTAAACCTAATGGAAGCAGAGTAGTGAGAGAGAGTCAGCTCCCTGAAACAGATACCCCTCTTGTCTCTTCAATTTCTGGACAAGATACCTAAGTGGGCCCAAGGCCTGTGGGTGTGATATAGTCCAGTGCTGAAGGGCAACAACATCAGAGGAAAACAATAAAGTACCTCCTACTTGTTGGGAGAGGGATAAATGGCACACCAAGGGAGGGGGGGGTGACATCTTATTCATAGTAGGAACAAAAAGAGAGCCATAGGGGAGGGCAGACAATTTAATACCGAACACCTGCTGTCTTCCAGGCACTGTGCCAGGCACTGCCTTGAGGGTCCAGAGGTGAGTGAGACACAGTCCCAGCTCACAGAGAATTCACATTCAAGAGCACACGGGGTGGGAGATGTGAGTACAGAGGATGCTGTGAATTGCATGAGAGCTATGACCATTCTGCAGGTACAGTGGTCACTTCCGGGCAGTGTCAGCAGTGTGCGCAGAAGAGTGGCAGGGTGTGACAGTGACATGCATTGGGGGCATTAGTTATGGTCTAGGTTGAATATAGGTTATGGAGGACAGGCCTCCCCAGAACAGGCTTCCCCAAGATGCGCCACTTTGGCATGTGGATTATTTTAAGCTGAGGTCAATCCAAACCCCACAGGCTCACAGGAAACTTTAACCACTCCCTTTCATATCTAGAAGAATGAACATTGGAGGTATCACACAGAAATATGGTTATTACCAGAAATAACCTTTCTGTTGGAAAAACTATCTACATGGCAGGGCAAACATCATTATAGAGCATCTGCTCTTTGTCATACGGGTCACCCCCTCCTCATTGTGTGAGTCTCCCTCTTCACTCTTTCAGCCCCGGGTCTCCAGTCCATTCCTAAGCTCAGGATATATACCCTCATTTTGCTACCTTGTCTTTGGAATCCACTCTGATATAGATTCCTCTACACATGTAATTAAATTTGTTCTTTTCTCCTACTCATCTATCTGGGGCTAATTTGATGGCTGGACCAGTGCAAGAAGAACCCCCAACAATTGTGAGAGGGGAGAGTGGATCCAGATTTCCCGGCTTAGGCCAAAGAGAGGCCAAGTCATGATGGGCCCTTTGTATGGTGTCGAGTTATGATGCGGGGAGAGGCCTAACCTGGCAGCACACAGATCTGGGATCAAACCCTTACACCCACTCCCTCTAACTTGTTGGGTGAACTCAAGCAACTGATGTCACTTCTCTGGGCCTCAGTTTTCTCAACTGAGGAATGGGAACCTAGCGGTGCTCACTTCATAGAGTTGTGATAATGATTAAATCAAATTACTAGTCAGATGCTTACTAGAGTGCTTGACTATAGTTGTGTTGAATAAACGTTACTGTGAACTGCTCCTGAAAGATGAGGCAAGGAGTCATAATTTCCCCAGTGCTTAATTAACTGCTAAGCACATGAGGAAGGGAAGAGGATCCTGTAGGGAGTTTAGTCCTTATGCTCCCTTTGGAGACCATTTCTGCCTTTCCCACCCCAATTGAGATATCGTGTCAGAAATACACACAGTTGTGAGAGCCCCAGATATGGAAATGAAGTTTCTGATTTACTTTTCAATTTGCACCTTTGTGAATGTGTTGGGTAATCTGAATTATGCAGGCGCTCTTCAAACAATGCCTATGATGGAATGGATGCTTTGGAGATGTGCTTTTGGGGGTGACATCATTTGGAAGTTATCAGCAATACTTCCTCAGAGATTCCAGGCGAAGCTGTGTTGTTTAGACAAGTGCTAATAATTTAAGCCTCTCATAAATTAGGAGGAGAAAGTGATAAAATAAGAAAGAAACAGTTTACATTTGTTATAAGAAGTGCCTTGTGATGATAGATACATATGAAGGAATAGGCTGGGGTGGGGGGCTGTTGTCCTGCTGATCTATCAGGCCACCCAGGTGCCTGAAATTTCACTTAAGTGTCCATTTATTTGAGACTTTAAGGGGTTATGATCTTTGGGGATTCTTATTTAGAAAGTTAATATCACTATAAAGCAAAAAACTTTCAGATAAGGATTTTCTTTCATTCCAGCTATATACTCTGTTTGCCTAAAACACATGACAGCAAAAGTTTGTGAAGGCAAAACCAAAAATTAAAAGCATGAGTGGTAACAGCACCACAAATCAGAATATAATCCAAGACCAAAAGCATAAATTTGCCAAAATGAGATCATAAAATGATACAAGCTATAAGACAGTAGCGAAAATATATAAGAGTAATAAAACCTTCTGTACCAAACAACAGAGCATAAAGGAAAACAATCAGAAATTACCTGAATGAACATTAATGGAGAAATAGATGAATATATTTGATGCCTCTTTAATATGCAATGGGTGAATTATATCCAGATGTCCTGGGCCAGACCACAGGCCCTCAAACTTGGCCACACTTTAGAATCACCCACAGAGCTTTTACAAATACCAGTGTCCAAAGTGATTCAACTGGTCTTGGATGAGACCAGCCTTTGGAATTTTTTGAAAACTCCCAAGGTGGTTTAAATGTGAATTAGAGTTGAGACCCAGCAGTTTAGTGATGCAACGTTGTTAAGAACAAAAAGAGAAAAGGAGCAGGAAAGAAAAGAGAAAATAAAAGAAGCAAAAAAGCTCATTCAAAAATCGTAACAAGCTTCATCTGTGTGAAATTCATTAGTCACTTCTGCAATTCATTATGGAAATGCAAAGGAACTGAATTGCTAAAATAACTTGGGAAGAGTCTATGCTTTTCTGCAAGATCAGGGATCAAAGTTGAAAAAGTTGCACTACAAGATTTCAAGACTAATTTAAAAAGTCTTAAAAAGCTACAGGAACGGACATGACCACGGCTCTCCTGTTTATCGCAGGCCATTTACAGCAGCCAAGACTTGCTATTGTCTTGCTGCAAACTGATGAATGGCTCAAGATGTGGTGTATCCACACAATACATTTGAGAAAACTTCCACACTGCTCTCTGCGGGTGTGGACTCTGGGCGATGGACGAGTCTACATTCCCACCTACAGTATTTAAGGTTTCTTTTTCTCCACACCCTCACCAGCACTTATTTCTGGTCTTTTTAATATGGGCCATTCTCACTGGGTGAGGTGGTGTCTCATTGTGGTTTTGATCTGCATTTCCCTGATAAGTGATGGTGAACATTTCCTCATGTTGGCCATCTGTGTGTCTTTGGAGACGTGCCTATTTAGCTCCTCTGCCCATTTTCTGATTGGGTTATTTTTCTTTTGTTGAGTAATATGAGCTCTTTATAGATCTTTGATGTATCCTTTGTCAGACACAGCTATACACTTCTAAATATGCTAATGACCATCAGTTAGGTTAATGACCTTATTAATAGGAATCTGTGTGTGGATTAAAAAGGGTGCCTTTTTGTTCTTGTTTTTTCGCTGTTGTGGTTAGTGAACCAGTTCTATCCATATTGTTAAGTTCATTTAGCAAGGAAGCCAGAAGACTGAGGTGGTTTTCATGCCTCCGTAGTCTACAGAATCAAACCAAACCTGAGCCTATGAAGCTTAAGAATAAGGAATTGAAACTTAAGGACAACCGATCAGAAGCCATCAAATAAGACAACAGCTTAAGCTAGAGCCAAATAGACATGTCCCCTCCTTTTTTTCCTGCTCATCTCCACAATGTCTTTCCCCCAGCTCCCGTCAGGGAAGCGCTCAGCTCAGGTTTAGGGCTGCTGGATTCAAATTCACTTTAGCTCAAATAAACTCTTCAGGATCCTTCAGAGACTTCAGTTTATCTTTTAATAACCTCAAGACATTGCCAACCTGCCCGCCCTACTCTCCCTTAGCCTGCCTTTCCTTCTGGGCTGATGCCAGCCCTTCCTTTGCCTCATCTGGCCTGTAGGCATGCAATGGCCACTCTGTATGAAGGTCACTTTGCAAGCACCTGGAGCCCTGCAGAGAAAGCTGGCAGGACATCTTCCTCAGAGGTGGAGGCAGCTCCTGTGCCCTCCTGAGCTTCCTAAGGTGCCTCTTCTCCACCTGAGACAATGTGAACCCCTCATTTGGAAAGCTGCCCTGGCTTCTTTATTTACATAGCAACAATATTCCTCGAGTTGACTGACTACTTCTAATTTGCATTCTAACTCTGGTCCCCTTACAGGGATGACATCACAGAGACTCTGTTGCAAGTACCCAGAAGTCACAGCTCAAGGAATAAGCAAAAGAGAGAAAGAAAACAGCTTCATATAACTTGAAAATGCAAGTTTTATGAAAACATCTTCATATAACTTCATACAACTTGAAAACAGCTTCATATAGCTTGTTTCTGTGCCTTGACTCTCCCATCTCCTAGACTAACTTCCTCCTCAGCCCCGGGCCAATCCCACAATTTCCAACAAAGCCTGCAGAAAAGACCCCGCAGTGCTCTCCCAGCATCCCTAGCAAAGGTTTCCTTGTATCTCATTGGTTTTCCCGAAGATCACATGACCATCCCTGAAACAATCACTGTGGCCAGGCAATTCCAATTCTCTCTTTGTTCAGGTCTTAGAGCTGGGTCTGAGTGAGTAGGGGAGGGCGCTCCCAGGGGAAAATCAAAGTGCAATGGAAGGAGGCAGTGGGTGCTCTTAGCACCCTGTCAGCCTCTCCCATGCACAGCCTCGTGTCCACTCCCCAGCTATTGTGACTCTGGTTGCTGACAGCTCGCACTGTACTGGCGCTCTGGACGATCACCCTGCTCACCACAGGTCCCTAGAAAGGGACCAGACATTCCTGAGGAGTCAGGCCCTTCTCCCAGAGTGGGGACCAAGTGGAGACTGGCTGATCAGGAAAGCTCAGCACCCCCACTGTAGGGCCAGGACCAACTGTGCTACAACTCATGCTCCCGAGCTCCCTGCAGGATCCAGCTAAGGCATCCCTCACCTCAAATCACATCCTTGCTGTGCCCCTTCTTTTCTTGCTGCCCTTCCTCCAGTGCAGGTTAGTCTGAGAACACACCCCCAATAAACCATTTGCACAAGAAACACAATTGCATGTTGTGTGTTAGTCAACACAACCTAAGGCACATAGAAACAAAAAAAGAACATATGAAACCATTCAGAACATCATTCCATTCTAACAACTATGATGCTGATGATGAGAATGACAATGAGCCTCCACGCATTGAGGACTAAGATACATACTGGCCACCATATAAGAGGGTTTACATACATTTTTTTCTCATATCCTCATTGCACCCCCAGAAGGTGGTTTGTATTATTCCTATTTTGCAGGAAGCTGGGGTTTAGTGAGGGGAAGTGAATTGCCCAAGCCCATATTGCTAGGAGCTAGCAGAGCTGCCTTCAAACTATTAATCTTCACTGCCAGGCACTACTGCCCTAAGACCAGCTCATCAAGGCCCACGCTACCTGGCGATAGAACACACCTCCTGTATCTGCTCTATTCTTTTTTTTTTTCTTTAGAGATTTTATTTTTTTTTTTTGCATAGAAGAACTGGGGTGTAGGCCAGAGGTGCAAGGGGTGACATGATTCACTGGAGACAGAGTGGGGAGCAGAACAGGTGGATTTACTGAAATACACTGCTGTGGGGAGCAGCAGCATGGTGCAGCAGCTGCACCATGTGAGTCAGCTCCCTGCCCAGGGATCAAACTCAGGCCTCACTGGTGAGAGCGCTGAGACTTAACCCCAAGGCCACTAGGGAGGCCCTCTATTATTCTTACTGGGTAAAATGTTCAGACACTTTGCTAAGCTTTTATATGCATCATCTGGCTCAATTCTCACAACTCTAAGAAGTAGGACATGATCCAGTTTTATAAGGTGAGCCATGGAAAGGTTGAGAACCTGCCAAAGTCACGTGGCCAACAAAGCGTGGAGCAGAGATTTGGACCCCAGCACCCACGACTTCAGGGTCCACACACCTAGCTTTTCCTTTGTTATTCTCATTAATGTCCTTCCAAAATGTCCTAAGAAACCAAATGTAAACTAGCTATGGGAAAGCTCAAAGGATTTTTCTTTTCATCCCGTGAACCCCATCTTCCTAGATATACAAGAAAGTGATAAGTCTGGGTCACTCACTAATTCATGACTCTTAATCAATTTAAGTCAATTCCAAAAATTACCAAAAGTGGATATGAAATTGTCTGCTTCATATGTTCACAATCAGGAGAACCCCCTGAGAATCGTGTTTAAAATTGGGACCTATTTCCTTTTCCAACATAAAGAGAAGTTGCTCATTTCCTCTTCAGTAATTGCCACAGTTAGTTTTCCTAGTTGATCTTTCTTTGTTGTCTAGGTCCCCCTAGAAGCAAGCTCCCCCAAAGCAGGGACTAGGTCAGTCTTATTTATCATGGTCTTCCTGTGTCTGGCACAGTTTATTTTTGAAATATATCTTTGAATGCATAAACACTGAAAGTGAAATAGTGATCACAGCAGACTCTAGGTCACCAGCAGAGAAACATCCTTTTCACAGAGAGGACTAAATGACAAAATCAGAGTTCTACCAACTCCTCGTGATTCTACCAATGATTAAAAGCCAGTAGTTCCATTATTTAGCTCTGTTCTGAGGTTTCCAGAACTTAATTCTGCCTTGTAAATTGAGGTCAGAAAACTGGTAGAGAATCGAAATCCTCTGGGCTGTTTCTCTGTTCTGGAGACTACAGTTGCCACCAGCACTGTCTTAATGAATCTCCACTCTATTAAATTGTTATTTGGTCCTAAAGCAGGTCACTTGTAGCCCCTTCTTCCCCAGAACAGAAGGCGAGCTGCAGAAAAAGAACAGGAAAACAAAGAGGAGGCAGAATGTGATTAAGATGCACTCTCCAACTGTGGCGCCTCATTTAATTAACTCTTTCTGAACAAAGAGCTCTCAGGTGGCAGGATCACAGTAACCAGGAGGCTGTAGGAGGTGAAAACTTCCTGCCTGGGGCTGCCCAGAGCTGGACCTGGTGCAAGAGCCACGGGGCCTGGGGGTGGTGCATGTAGCTGGAGACCTGCATGGAACCCTGGTGAATGTCAACTTCTTGAGTCAGCTCAGTTCAGGTGGGAACAAATTCATCTTCTTTCTGTCCGTTAATCACTGTGCTACTTCCTGGCCCCAAGATGTCTCATTATCTCCTCTAAACTGATCTCTGTGCCTCCAGTCTCAAGCCCCACCACCCACCCCCTTGAAATCTAAGAGTAAGTATTTAATGAGCTTCAACCACATCCAAGTACCTAAGCTCATTATGGAGATTAACTTGTTTAATTCTCACAACAACCCAGTGGGGTAGGTAGGATTATCATCTTCATTTTGCAAAGGAGGAAAAAGGGTATTAAAAAAAGGAGATGGTTTGCCCGGAGTACAATCCTGGAGTGAGATCCTAGGCCAGGGCAGCCTGAGACAGAGCCCCAGTCACCAGGCTCTCCTGCTTCTAGCCACCGCCCATGCAGTCTCCCCAAAGTCCACATCTGACCACACTCCTTGTGCTAGCTTACTATGATTCTTTGCTGCTCAATTAACTCTAGGCCCTCACCTTATTCCCAACTCCATGATGCTCTCCTCAATATACCCAGCACTTCAAGTCCTCTGAGCATCTGACTCTGTTTCAACAAACACACTATTCTCTGTCCCATCTCAGTATGCGCCTGCTGTCCCTCTGCTTGGAATGTCCTTCCTTTCTTTCCCAGATAGGGAATACTGAGTTATCCGAACCTGTATCTAGAGACACAGACACTGTAGAGCTCATTAAACTGGCCAAGAAGAAACTCATCCCTCCCCCACCCCTTGTTTGGCTCACATGGCACTTGTGCCAACTCCTCACCAGGGCATTTAGAATTGGTACCACTCTTATTTACTGCTCATATGACTTGCTCAAGGACAGAAAGAGTAGCTTGTCTTAATATTCAGAGTACCACCAGGGTATTCTCAGCAGGACTCAGCTCCAGAGGACACTTGGCAACATCTGGAGACATTTCTGTTATCACAGTGCAGGGTGAAAGGGAGGAAAGTGCTACCAGTATCCAGGAGAGGAAAACCAGGGATGCAGCAAAAAATCCAATAAGACAGTCCCATGCAACAAAGAATTTTCCAGCTAAAAATGTTGATATTGTGGAGGGTAATGAACTAGCTTCTCTCAGAACAGAGAGAGCAGTAACAGCACACGATGCAACTGTGTGTTCATTCGAGCCAATCCAGCTAGGAGTTTCAGTGATGATGGGCGTTTGCATTAGAGTTACTAGGTTCCAACCTGGGAAACTAACTAGAAAATCCAGACAGAGTCAAAGAGCTTAAAGTCCCAGGAATCTGCTCTCGGAAAAATCTGAGACATACAGGTTTTTTAATCTTTTGCTGGTCTGGCCTTTTGAAGATCAACATTCATGACGGGGGCAGGACATTAAAAGGCATGGCCAAAAATACAAAGACACTCCATTCAGAAGACTAGTTAAATTTTGTTCATAATTTACATTTTGAAAACTTGTATTGGCAACCTTTGTCTTATAAATTGTGTAAGTTTAAGGTGAATAATGTGTTACTTTATGGTGAATTATTTTCCCCAGGAGCTACTGCAGGGAGGAAGAAGGAAGACTTAGTGGAGATACAGGAGTGGCTGAGAAGTCTGATCCTAAGGCTGTGTTCCAGAACACATTAGAAAGCGGGGCTTCCCTGGTGGAACAGGCGGTTGAGCGCAGAGCTGTGAAGCTGTCTGCAGCCTCTGCAGTGCTGGTTCGATCCCCGCCGACCTCGGAGCAATCCACATGGTGAGCAGACCTCTCCTGTCTCACCCGCTGCTCCCCTCAGCAGTGTGTTTCAGTCAGTCTGTCTGTTCCCCGCTAACTCTGGTGAATCCTCTCACCCTCCCTGTACATCTGGCCTGTACCCCAGCTATTGTATAAATAAAATAAATCTTTTAAAAAAAAACATATTAGTAAGCATTTCAGGTGGAAAGTGTGATCACACATGGATCTGAAGAAACACTGGGTTGTGTTATTTTGAGCACAATACTGAGAAAGGGCAGGCCCAGAGAAAGGAAAATTGTGGTGAAAAATGAGTGATCCTGGTCCAAAAAGAGGAGTTTAGGAATATTTGTTGAGTAAGTATATTAATGAATGATAATTAGGCACAAAATTTTCCTGGGTAGCTATATATAACTTGTTATCCAAACTGGAACACTCTTGAAAATAAAGGGGGGTACAGTGCCTAACTACTGGGGATTAGTTGATCTATGACAGGCATCAATTGAGACTGTCCCAGAAAAATTGGAATGTATAATAATCCTATGTAAATATTCAGTTTTATTTATTCTACTTAGATCACATTTTACATACTGGCAAACACACTATCACTTCTTACTCCCATGCCCATAGCAGACATTACTAATCGATGACAGTATTCTCCCCCTCAGAATTAGCATATGGTCTTACAAGCATTCCCAACAGAGAATTGCCCCCTCCTCACAAGAGATCAGCTCTCTTCTATTGAGCAAGCATCATACTTATTTCATTCCATTGTCTTTAGTCACTATCTTTAATCTTCTGCCACTTACCTCCCCAATGAGTTCTCAATCTCAGGAATCTTGAATTCTACCCTGTCAGATTCTCATAAGGAGGCAAAGTCCTAGTCTCTGGAGTCTAGGACTATCTTGTTGGGTTTTTTTTCAATGTTATATGATATTTTATCAATTAGGTATCAAGGGTCAATTAGGCATGAATATTAAATATGCTTTTCAATTAATGGTTAATAAAATGAAATCCTCAAATGGATTTCTGCTTGTTGGAAGTTGTAGGGTTTGATTAACATCTCCATTTTTCCAAGGAGAGATTCCTGTTTCTGAATTGGCAAGTATATTATAGAATTTCGTCATGCTTGAGTAGTAGTTACTAAACTGAGTAGGATGAACCAAGAACAATGATTGATGGGCTGGAAGCTACAAGCAGCTAAGAGACCCATTTCCCTCTATGATTACTAATATCTAACCACTGAAAACAAGGTAAAAGCAAGGTCAGGGGCTGGGATAGGGAGCTTTCCAAAGGTGATGCTCTACTTCCCTTATTTTAACCAAAATGGAGACCAGTTACCTGGAAATAAAACTGATTCAGTGTCTCTATCTTGTTTAGTAAAATAAAGATGTTATGTTGCTAAAGATGGATCTTCAATTCTGTCTTTCCTGTGAATTGATATTTATGGAACCCTTTGTAATGTGTGCTCACTAAAATCTAACCTTGGGTCTCAAATTAGGTCTTGACTCAATCCTTATCAATGTTATAGGGTTTCAATTGATCAAGAGTAAACATGGTATTTGATATCATGATTGTTCATTTTTGATACTCAAGATTGTTCATTTTAAATCAAATGTTCATTGCAAAGTAAAATGCCATTTTGTTTAACTCCTCAGATTGATGGCATATGAGTTGGATAGGCTGGAATTGTATTTTATTTGCCCTATATACTTCTTAAATTGTGTTTTAGAGTTTCTAGCTGCTAAAAAAATAAAAATTAGAAATCTTTACTTCTTAAAAAAGTATATTTTAAAACTAAAAAAAGAAAGGATCCGTCTCTGAAAAAGTTTAATTTATAGCAATCCTGGTTACTCATTTCTGTGAAAATACTGGGTATTTCACAGTTACACCTAACCATTCTCATTTATTATATTTCCTTCCTGGTCCCTCAAGGTATTTTAGTTTGCAACTCTTTGTTTAGCTTAATAAGTCAATCACAAAGGAATCAACCATGAAATTGAAGATGTAGTCATTCAAGAGTATATTTTAATTTAAATTTAGCATTAGCCAATGTTTTGGGCTAATGCTGAACATTATTCAGCTGTCCTAACACAAACACATGCATACAGGCACACAACTTCAGAATTAAATGTATGCATTCAACCAAACATGTATTTACTGAATACCTACCATGTGCTAGGAACAGTGTCAGTGTTTTGATAATCAACGTTGTCATTGCTCTCAAAACGCTCAGAGACAATCAAGACAAATATACAAGTGAACAGAAAATTGCAATACAGTGAACTGATGGATTGGGGTGTATTACAGAAGCTCTGATATGAAGTATGTACCCCAGATTTTTTAAATTTACCTTGTACATAGTGTAGGAAGCAGAGGTAGGTTAAACATTTGAAATTGGCTTGGTCTTCTGCACTTCAAATAGTCTTTAGAGATCCTATCCAACTTTTCTCTAACAGAAAGTAGAGAAAATCTATGTAATTCTATGAAGATTACTTGGTTTCTATCATATGCAGGACTGGAACTCAGGAGCGAAACAATTTTAAATTGAGAACTAGAAATACTAGTTCTCACCCATTTAAAGTGGGTCACCCATTACTGATAGATTTGGAAAATGATACCAGGGAAAATTTTGCTTCAGGCCAATGCTAAGTGCTACCTCCTGATTTCAACAACTCCTCTGAGATCACTGAGGGGGGAAATATGAACTGAAAGACACTTCTGTCTGTGGGCATTCATCTAGATTACCTGACCTAAATCATGACGATTCATGTGGTGTGGGGTCAACCTGGAGGTCAGGCTTTAGTACAACGTCACAGAAACATTACATTGAAATAGAGGGTGTAGGGGAGGTTCCCCTGATCACACCAATCCAATTTGTGTTTGACAAAATGCTGAATGGGACAGATAATCCCAGCATGAAAGAAACAAATTGAGAAAGATCTCACTAGACTGGAACCTTGGGCACAAGCCAAAAGATAAGTGTTAACAGGGATATATATTGCTTAAAAAAATCAATTGCTCAAGCAGAGAATAGAGAGGAGCAGGCTTGGGTGTGTTTCCCTGAGAAAGACTCAGGATGTCTAAGAGGCTGGGGTGAGCTAAGATGACGCCATGCCAAGAAAATACACTAATGAAGAAACCTCCCTGGTTAAGAAATAACACAACTCCAAGTCCAGTTGATTATAGCAACATGGAGAACTTACTGGATCCTCTACCTTCTGGACTCTTCTAGTCCAGAAGTGAGCTGGAAATGTTAGTCCTTTTTCTCATGTGTAAGAGACAACTTCCCAATCTCAGTGGCTTTCAACAACAAACATTTAGTTTTCTTTCTTGGAGATGCTTGGGGACTTGCCGAGGCTGCAGACAGCTTCACAGCACTGTGCTCAACCGCTGCTCCACTGGGGAGGCCCTGTTTCAGAAAATGTTTGCCCAGCAAGATAAAAGTTGCAAATAGCTTTATTGTTCACTCAAGGAACTTCATGAAAGAGCCATCAATTCTTCAATAGAAAGCATTAAGTAATACTTTATACCCAAGACTTTGATCCTCTCATCTCAAATTTCTCACCTAGCCATTTTACCAATCCTAAACTGTTATATCACAGTCCATACTAATTACCAAGTCCCCACATTAGAGACCCATCTCAAATCAGATCTCACAATCTCAGTAAATATGCCAATTTTGTTGTCCTACCTCTGAGACGCTACTAAGATTCTATCAAGTTGGTACTCTCTCTACAGCAATAAAAATAAGCTCAATTTTATCTTATCAACCAGTTGTTTGGGGCTATTTGGAAGCAACAATCAATAGATTCTCATTCTCAAGATATCACAAGGTTGCAAACATGGGTACCCACTTCTTTAGGTTTATGTTATAAAAGCTTAGTGTCCCACAAAGAAAAGAGAAAGATCAGTTCTTGATAGCTACAGAAAAAAATCTCAATTAAGGCTCTGATTGGCCTAGGTCAAATCGCAGGCCAACCGTGAACCATCAGTGTGCTCAGGGGATTGCTGCCCTCTGATTAGCCATGACTGAATCACGTGGCTACTGTCAGAAGTAAGGATGCAATGAGTTGCTCCTGAATCACATGGATTAACAGCAGAGGAGATGTGGTTCCTCAGAGGGCAATTGAACATATGGGATCATTGTTTAACAATTCTGCTCACTCGAGATTTATTTAATCCTCTTAGAGCATTTATCTGTATTGACTTTGCCATTTATTCTTTGATTAGAGACTAAATGCTATGAAATTATATGTCATCTTATTGATTGCAATACAGTAGGAAAAAACTAGAACTGATGGTTATAGTTCTATTGTTCTATAGGAACTTACTCCGATTTCTATCTAACCTAGCAATCTTATTCCATGATCTTTTCAAAATGCCTATCAAGACCGCCTTCTTCATAACATTCTCTGAGCAAGTTTTACCTTGTATTGATTTCTTCATTAAAAAGTGATATAAAATCTTGACATATTTGCATGAAAGCAATGTTTTTAATTTTTTTTAAATTAAGGAAATCACTAGAGTGTGTTGTGTAAGATCATATAACTGATGGAGCTAACCTCATCTAAAGGATTAGGAATGGCTTCCCTGAAAAATTGACATTTCTTGACACAGGGGAGATGAAAGCTTGGCCTCCCCAAGATGTTCAGAATAGGGCACCCCAAGATGGGTCACTTTGACATGTGTGTTACAAGAAACATTTACCACTCTCTTAACTACACAAAAGCATAAAAATTTGGGGGCATTGCCCAGAATTACGTTTTTGTTTTTTTTTTTTTTTCCCAGAAATAACCTTTCTTCAGTGAAACCTCTCTCTAAGGCAGGGCAAAGATCTAATTAGCAAGCCTTTGGTCTTCACCATGTGAGTCTCCCTCCTTTTTCTTTCAAGCCCCAGACCACAATCCCATTCCTTAGTTCAGGATCTGTTCCCCCATTTTGCCACCAATGGCTTCAGAATCCAAGTTTGCGTAGATTCCCCATAACATGCAATTAAATTTGTTTTATTCTCCTAGTCTGTCTGATATTAATTTGATTATTTGACTAGCCCAAGAAGAACCCAGTGCTGGGGAAACTGTCCCACCTTCCCTTTAGTGGGAATTAGTCAGGTAAAGGAAAGGAAGTTGGGAGCTGGGGAGACCCAAGGTCATAGGTGTAAAAGAAGTGGGTAGAATCAACAAATAAAAGCCACAGAGAGCATATTTTTTCAGCAGAGTTGTCCAAGACAGAGCTCTGCCTTCTGGAATGTCAGAACTCTAAAAATGAGAACAGAAATGGAGTTCATACCCTCCATCTCCCACCTGGCTTCTATGTAAGCCATCAAATAACTTCCACAAAAGAAATTGCTAAGAGGCTCATCCCTGGGATTCACAGCTCAAGTTCATAAAGCAGGAAACAGTTTCCTTCTTCTCCGCCCCCACTAGGGAACCCAGAAGGGGAGGAGGAAGCCCCTTGCATAAGCCCAAGAGAAAAGACTCCTCTCCCAGGCCTATGTTACACAGAAAATCTGCCTCTGATGAAGGGTAGTGGCTGCCATGGGCTCCCTCTGATCCCATCCTCTGCTTTGCACATGAGGGGGTTTAGACAATGATCCCAAACCACTTCTCATTTGGTTGCGAATTTCAGGGGAGATAAAATGCCAGGGTTTATGTTGCCTGGATATTAAGCCACTCCTTTAAGACAAAATAACCAGGATGATCTAGAAAGAGATCACTTTTCATTAGACTTGTTGGGTCTGAGTTTTCATATGAAGACCTTTGCCCAGGAGAATTTTGACCTGGAGAATTTGGATTGGGGCTGGGTACGGAGAAGGGGGTATATGGTGCTTCGCTCAGTGTGCAAACAATCTGGTCTATGCCAGCCACATAAAGAAGTCTCTGTTCAGATTTCTGACACTGGTGGAAAGGAAACAATTTAGAATTGCTGCAAATTGTGTAACTTCAGAGACATACAGACCTGGGTTTGAACCCTAGTTCTGTCACTTATTAGCTCTATGACCTTACACAAGTAAACCCAGCTTCTTCATCTGTCTCTGGGGATAATAATAGTCTTACCCCTGGGGCTTCTCTGAGCATGAAGAGAGTCCATGTGTGCAGGATGAAGAGTCCAGGATCTGGCACAGACTGTTAGCTATCATCGTTACAACTACAGCAATAATAACTAAATCATCATCATTATCAAGTCCTGCCTGTAATTTCTCACTTTTATAAAAATTTGATTGCAAATTCTAATCTCTTTTCTATCAAAGTTTGATCTTCAACCAGTTTACAAGCTATGTGAGCCTCTTGGGGAAAAAAGCAAGGGGTTTGGGTGCCTGCTGTGGGCTCTCAGGGTGTGCCAAAGCTGCATGCTGATTATTTTGAATTGAAGGCAGTTGAAAAACAGCAGATTCAAGAATGATGTTATGCCCAATTATCTATCTCCCTGAAAACAGGAAATAAATCTCTTCCTGCCCCTGGGGATGAAAGACAGCCATATCACCCCAGACTGGGGTTAGGAAGCTCTGTTTTCAGATGTGAATATACCCTGCAAAATTCCTTTTCAAATGGCAAAGAATTTTTTTTCTGTCTTTCCCTCCCAAATGCATTATCCTTTTCTAAAGCCTATATAAAACTTTGCTGTACCTACCAGAACAGATCCCATATGCTATGGGCCTCCTTGTGCTTATAATTAAATTAGTCCTTTGCCTTGTTAATTTCTCTTACATTTAAATAATTTACTTTATTAAATTGCCTTGATTAAATAACTTAAATAATAATTTAAAATAATTGAATTATTATCCAGTGTTAACTAGAAAAGAAGTTTTGACTATAGACAAAGAGATTATTAGATAATCAAAGTGAAGACTTGAACCTGGGAAGGTTTTTACTGATGGATATTACTCTGTGAGAACTATTCCAACGAGAGGTTTTAATTTAATTTATATAGACAGGAACAGTGAGTCACTGATGCAAAAAAATGCAATTATTCCTGAGGTTACCAGGTAGAAAGTAAATGGTAGAGCTGGGACTTGAACTAGTTCTGACTGACTCCAATGTCATGTTCCTCATCAGATTCCATTTCGCTTCCCCACAGTAGCAGAATATGCATAAAGGGAGAACATTTTAAAATACAGAGAACCAAAGGGCTTTGTGAAGTGGTGGTTACTTCCCTTCCACATTCTGAGACACATTAATCATACCTGCCCCATCCCTGGCTTCAGTCATTTGTGAAAGAAGCTGAAGGAACACTAAGGAACATAAAACCCTGGTTTATTTGAGATAAACCATCAAATATTTTAAAAGGCAAAGACACATGGATTCAAGACTTGGCTTTTGAACATTTTACTGACCATGTTTGAACTCGTTGGGAGGATTAAAGTAGAAAATAAGTATAAGGGGCCAAGCTGGGAGTTCAGATATAGTGACCATCATTATTAGTGTAAATTTTATGTTAGTAATAACATTTTGTTCAAGACAAGAAAACAGCATGATTTCCTTGAGTAGCATTTGAAATTCATGATATGACTAAAAGAAATGATAATGGTTGGATGGATGGATGGTGGGTGGATGGATGGATGGTAGATGGATGATTGATGGATGGATGGTTGGATGGATGGATGGATGGATGGATGGATGGATGGATGGATAGATGGATGGATGGATGATGGACAGATGGATGGATGATGAAAAGATGGGTGAATGATGGATGTGAGGATGATGGATGGATGGGTAGAAAAGGAAAGGAGTGATCTGTCTGCTCAAGCTACCATAACAAAGCACCACAGAGTGGGTGGCCCAAACAATAGACATTTATTTTCTCACACACAGCTCTACAGACTAACAGTCTGAGGTCAAGGTATCAACAGAGTTGGTTTCTTCTGAAGCCTCTCCCTGTGTTCTCACATAATCTTCCTTCCCAGTGTGCATGTCTGTCCAGATTTCCTTTTCTTATAACAGTAATACTGGATTTCCACTCCCTGTCATGACCTCATTTAAATCAATTATCTCTAAAGCCCCTACCTCCAGCTACAATCACGTTATAAGATCTTAGGGGTTAGGACTTCAATATATAAGTTCTGGAAGTACACAATTCAGACCATAATGGATAAGAGAGGGATAAATAGATAAGTAAGTGTGACAGATGGAGGAGAGAGAGTTGTAGCAATAGACCTGTACCTTCTAGTGGGGCAGCTATTAGCCCTCTTAGATTAGGTGAAATACTTTCACTATGTGCCATATTTTTCTTTGCTTTATTTATCAAGAGTGTAGTTAATTATTTATATGATTATTTTATTAATATCTACCTTTCCCTTAAGTCACAGACTTTGTGAAGGCACAGGAACTGCACTATTGCTCCTTGCTATATCCTCACCATCAAGCACAATTCTTTTATTTTTACCTTCTACTCACTCTACAGTATTTTTTTTTAATGTGTGTGTTTTCCTTGAAACAGCTACACATGCAGTAATTAAAATTAAAATTAATAAAACTTAAAATTTAGTTCTTCAGGCCTCCCCAGTGGTGCAGCGAGTTGAGTGCAGGGCTGTGAAGCTGTCTGCAGCCTCTGCAGTGTGAGTTTGATTCCCAGGGGACCAGAGAGATACGCACATGGTGCAGCAGACCTCTCCTCACCGGTTGCTCCCCTCAGCAATGTTTTCAGGCATCTGCCTATTCTGCTCCCCACTCTGTCCCTGGTAAATTCTCTCACCCTCCCGTGCCTCTGGCCTGTACCACAGTTGTCGTATAAATAAAATAAATCTATAAAAAAAAATTCAGTTCTTCATTTGCACTATTCACATTCTTCATTTGCACAACAGCGACTAGTGTCCACTGGTCTGGATGTCATACACATGCAATGTTTTCATCATTGCAGTGAGTTCTACCAGTCCAGTGAGAACAGGTCATTTCAACATAAGGTAGATTTTCTATGACTTGAGTCCTTATGAGACACTGTTAACACTGATCCTTGGATGTGCTTGGACATGCTGCTTCTCCCAATGTTCTGAACCACCCAGCAAGGTCCATTTGAACCAGAGGAAGGCATTAATGGCATCCCGTAAGGAACACCGGGCCCGTGTCCATGCACATTTTGCTTTGGCGGGTTTTGGATGCTCACAGAGCATAACCTCTCTGTGGTTCCTGGGCTCTCCAAAGCCCAGTCCCTGCCTCCACAGTCATTGTCTTCTCCATGGACTTGGGATGTGATATTGCATCCAGATCCAGGGGTGGAAGGGATGAAAAGGAGGCAGTGGGTGGTACTGGTGCCACAAGGCCTCTGCACATCCCTTCCGATTTCCCAGAGGTAGCAGGTGCTGAGTGAGCAATGACAACAGCTTCTTTTTGGCCAGCCATTCCCATGTTAATTATTTGATCCAGCAGAGTGCAGTGATTTGACTGGTTTACGTTCAGGATCTTTCCAGGCAGCCAAAGCTCAATTAGGAGATCTTAACTGCTCCTCAGTTACAAGACAGACTCTGAAATTCCACTGAAACGTAAATTACATTTGGGTGGAAGTCTGGAATTGTCAGGCTTGAAAATTCAAGAACAAAAATAGAAAGGAGAAGAAGAATTAGGAGGAAAGTAGTCGTTGGGAATTTTAAAAAAAGGATTTACTGCTTCAACAAGCAATTATTAAGGAGCAAAAAACGTTCTGTGTTAAGTGCTCCAGAGAATAGAGGAGAGAGGCCTATGTTTTAATCAGACAGATCTGACTTATAACCCAGGCCCTCTGTTTTCCAGCTGTGTGTGACCCTGAAGACCTGCAGCCTCGCCATGCTGCCAGATGTGATGGCACCTCCCTGAAAGCACCATCGTGAAGAATAAGTGAGAGAAGGCAACGGACAAGGAGCATCGAGCATGCATGTGCATCCAGAAAATAGATGGGTCCTAATGGGTTTGCCCAGGAATGAGAGAGAGAGAGAGAGAGAAAGAGAGAGAATATGGGAGGGAAGGAGGGACAGAGAGACGGGGGTGGGGGGGAACAAGGACCTAAGTACAAGCCCTGAAATGTCAGCATCTGAAACATCAGCATTGCTTAGAAGGGAGGAGAAGAGTAGGTAAAGGATACTGGAATAGCCAGAGGGACCCCAGAAAAGCCAGAATGAGTAGCACTCCTGAAGCCAGCAATTCAGTGTTTCCAGAGGCTCCCTAGAGGCCAAGAAAAGCCAGGACTGGACACACCCACTGCCACCATTTAAGCCATGTATAGTGTTCCTAAAAGAGTAGATGCTATCGATATTCATGATCTGTTGCTTCAAGGGAAGAATCAGATGACAAAACATTTATGTGTTTAGAGAGGGAAGCCGCTGATGGAGCCATTTATTTAGTTCATTCATTCAACAAATATTCACCAAGTGTCCCCTACTACTTAAGTGTCTGTGCATTTGAGACAGGCAGCTCATGGTGCTCACCCCCTTCCATGCGTGTGTGTGACTATACATATAAACCTGCACAGAGAGAGAAATGTGCAGGTGCATATGCATAGATAATTGCAGATGGGTAGAGGCAGCGATACCTATCTGGCTTGGAAGTGAGGTCTATGCCATGGATGATAAAATTGGACAAAATTGTACTTGTGCACTTGCATGCTGCTTACACAAAAGACTATGGCAGGCTATGTAACAAATATATTTTTTTAAAGATTTATTTAATTTATGCAAGCACTGGGTACAGTCAGAAGCGCGGGAGGGTGAGAGAATTCACCAGAGTCAGAGCGGGAACAGAACAGGCAGAGTGACGAAGTACACCACTGAGGGGAGCAGCAGGCGGCAGGAGAGGTTTGCGCGCCATGTGGGACCCTCACCGGCGGCCGGGGATCGAACCGGTGCTGAAGAGGCTGCGGGCAGCTTCGCAGCCCAGCGCTCAACTGCTGTGCCACTGGGGAGGCCCTATGAAACAAATATTAAAGATGATTCATCCAAGGGAGAGACTGAGACTTCATGTTTAGAGCTCAGTTTTGGGGTCAGGTGATCTGAGTTCTACTCAGCTTGCTCACTGTGGGCTGCCAAGCTGAGCAAGCTGCTGGACCCCACCCAGCCGGTTCTCTCCAAAATGGAAATAGTCTCTGCTTCATAGTGTAAAAGTAAGAGTGAAATGATACCATGCAAATAGATGCCAAGTGTGGCGTCTGGCACATAGTAAGTGCTCAACGAATCTCAGCCACTATTTTTAATCATTGTCTCACTTGCCTGGATTCTGTCATTTTTTTCTATAATATAGATGTATTTATTTTGTAATTAGAGAACCTAACAAAAGTTGTTTAGCCATTTTTAGTAGAGAGTAATGAGGGACCAGATAAAATGCCTAAAGAGGAGACAAGGGAAGTCAAACTGTATCACGATTGATTTTCTCAACTATTGGAAATAGTTAGCTGCTGAAGCTAAATCACAGAAGGATCACTTTACCAAGGATATGGAGTAAAATAGGCAAAACAAAGTCAAAAGTCCATTCTGGAAATGGCGTAGTGACAAGATGTCCAGGGGGAGAAATAAGCATCACAGACTTTCAGCAAAGTCCAGAGGTGTTGACATGCAGCCCCCAAGTCATCTCCCCTGGGGTGAGTGAAGAGTAGACCCCAAGCAGCCTGTCCCACATGCCAGCACCCTTCTTAGTGCCATGAGAGGACATTCAAGGATTCTCTCTGTTTCATTGGGTCCCTACTTCCCATTCTAACACACATGCTTGCCCAATTTCTGAAGGACCATTTCTCATTTTTCTATAGTTAAATCTCAACATAAGGGCGGGGGGAGTCAACCAAAGAATCTGCTCATAAAAGCACGAAGTAACTATGACCTTGAAACCACGTCCTTTCACTTTTTCCAAAAAGTGAAACCACAATAATAACAAAACCCTCAGCAGGTGTGTTTAGCCCGAGGAGTGCCAGCTAAGAATCACTGAGCTATGATTTATTTCAAACAGCCCTTGGAGCATGACAGTCATGTCGATATGGGAGGGTGGTCGTGTCCACTTCCCTCCTATTGCTTTTTCTAATTCACCTCTGAAGGACGGTAATCAAGCTGCTGATGAAATAATATTTATTTACCAACTTTTATTTCCAAACACTAAGTTAAAAATCAGTTGCCCAGGGCCTCCCCCGGTGGCTCAGTGGGCTGAGCACATCGCTGTGAAGCCGTCCCCCAGCTGTCCGCAGCCTCTGCAGTGCGGTTCAATTCCCGGTCGGCCAAGGAGATACTGACATGGCACGGCAGACTCCTCTGCCTTGCCCGCTGCTCCCCTCAGCAGTTTCCTTGGTCCATTTGCCTGTTCTGCTCCCTGCTCTGTCTCTGGTGAATCCTCACACCCTCCCGAACTTCTGGCCTGTACCCTAGCTCTTGTATGAAATAAATAAATCTTCTAAAAAAATTAGTTGTCCAGACAACAACCCCAGTGGAATCCTTATGAACTTGAATCTGACAGCACCCCTCACCAATGGCTTCCCATCACATTTTCAGTGCAGTCCACGTCCTTTCTTGGGCTTACAAGAAGGGCGTCCGGGCTGCTTCTCTGACTGTCTCCTTTCTCGCGCCCTCTGGCTGTCTGCCAGCCCTGCAGACACGCCACTTCACTTCCCCCCAAGGTCTCCAGACCAGTCATTTCCTGAAATGCTTCTGCCCCCGATCAATGCATGGAGAGTTGTGATGTGGGTCTTGGTTTACAGGTGCCCTTCCAAAAAGGCCTGGCTTTGGGACCTGATCTAAATCATACTTTTTCCCTTTGCCCCTCAAACCTTTCCTGTTTTATTTCTTCACAGTCCTAATCACTACCTAGAATGATATAGTGTTTCAGGTCAGGTTCGCAAGTAGTAAAGCCTGTGGATTCTTGTGCAATTGACCAGGTTACTGAGGGAAGACACTTGTCAGGGAGTTCAAGAAGTAGGATCAGATGGGGAAAATGTTGAGCAAAGAAGTAGTTTGTTGACATCTAGCCTCAGCCCTTCTCAGCCCTATGGGGCCTTTAGAACATGGACTTCACTGAGTGTGTCCCACCTAGAGCCAAGGGAGCTGGTATTGTATGTCCCCACACCACTGCGTCCCTGACTAAGGGCTGCGAGGTGGGGGGGGGTCATGAGCTTTGAGGCAACAACCCCAATTGCCCCATGACAAGCCTTGGACAAAGTTGTAGGTGGGAACCCTTAGACAGATTGAGGCTAGGGGACAGATACACCAACTAAAAGAATGCACAGCAAAAGCACCTGCAACTTCTTCCTCATTTATTATTGTAATTGATCATGCCTGTCTACTCTACTGGACTTCAAGCTCCCTGAGGGCAAGGATATTGTATGCTCTATACACTCTACATTGCTTCTTAAGACATAATAGGTACTCAATAAGTCTTGGTTGAATGACCAAAGAATTAATTAATAAGTTAAGACACTTTACTTTCTTTGTGTAGCTAATCCTTACAATCGCCCTGGGAGGCAGGAACTTAAATATGAGTTCTTTCCAGGCTCAGATCCAAGCTGGTTCATCTGAGAGCCAATTAACCAGATAGCCTGGATAGAAATAAGTAATGAGGGCAAACTTCACTACAGCCTTTCTCCTTGAGCCTTTTTTACTCTACCCACTACTTCCCACCATGCATACATGTAACCTTCCCTTTGTATTTCAAAGTATTTACTCCTAACACCCCTAACCATGAAAGCAAAGAATCACAAAGAATTATATCCAACCCTGCCTTTTCTCCTAGATGTCTCATTTTCTTTCCATGCACATTAAGAATATCTTTTAAATGAACACTAGCTGTCACTAGCACCGCTCACGGTGTTTCTAGATGCCAAGAGGATGAGTTACCAGGCACCAAGATTAGATATTGTGTTATATTTAGAAGTAAATGGAATAAGTTATCTGGTCAATAAGAATGTTGAAGGAACCTCCATCCCCATGGGTTGCCAGGGACTTGCCAGTTAGTTAAGGCAGAATGCTAGAAGACCGCACCCCTCCAGGTTTAACGTGTGCACCTGCAGCAGCAGCAGCACATGGGACCTTGTTTGAAATGCAGAATCCCAGCCCCCACCCATAATCTCCTGAATCATAATCTGCTTTTTAACCAAATCCCCAGGTGATTTCCTGACAGCCCAAGTTCAAGTAGCATTGCCTCAGTTGCTTCCAGTCTTTCCTCTTGTTCTGCAATGAAGCTAGTTATTTAGGAGAATCTCTGTTAATGCCCTAGATTCCTTTTGCCTTGTTTCATGGAAACCATAATAAAGACCTAGATGTGCTCTCTCCTCTTCCTCTGCTGGTCTGTAAAAGTAAAAAATAGGGCCTCCCCTGGTGGCGCAGCGGTTAAGCGCTGGGCTGCAAAGCTGCCTGCAGCCTCTTCAGCACCGGTTCGATCCCCGGCCGCCGGTGAGGGTCCCACATGGCGCGACAGACCTCTCCTGCCGCGCCCGCTGCTCCCCTCAGCAGTGTCCTCCGTCTGTCTGCCTGTTCTGCTCCCTGCTCTGTCTCTGGTGAATTCTCTCACCCTCCCACACTTCTGACTGTACCCAGTGCTTGTATAAATGAATAAATAAAATCTTTAAAAAAAAAAAACAAAACATTTAAATTGTTTAAAAAAAAAAATACCTCACCCAGGAGGTGATTTAAAAAAAAAAAAGGTAAAAAATAAAAAATGCTTGGGATGTTCAAAAGTGAGACACTTATCTTGGATGCAGATTTTCAGAATAAGATAGCATGAAATATTTGATTCCAGAAAAATGAGCATCAACAGACAACACCGCCTCCAACTATGCCCTTTTCTTGAACTTCAGAGAGAAACTTCTCCACGAGCATGTGGACTGATTCCTTTGTCTTTCTCAGGTAACCCAGAGGCCCTTGCAGAGGCCGGGGGCTGACAGTAAGTCTCCATGACCAAAAATAAAAAGAGTAATTGACTGTGACTGTGTGCCAAGAGGAATGGTGTCCAAATCCATCACAGATGTCAGCATTTCTGAACCCACAACAGGATCCAAATGGCATGTGCTACGGATTTCAGAGCCCACCTCCCCATTGTAGGGAGGCTGATCCAGCATCTGGAACAGAGCCTTGGAATCTGAACTTTTAAACAAGCTTCATAGTGAGGTGGACAATCAGTAAACTTGGTACTTACCATTAGACAGAATATTCCAAACTTAACTGGTGATTTCAAGAAATCACATGGGACACTTACTTTAAAATGTTAATTGCTAGGGTCCTCCTCTGAAAAGCATAATTCAGGGGGACCCAGAAATCTGTAAAACAGAAAATCAGCTATTACTCCCTGAACAGAAAAGTTCTCTAAGCTTCACCAGCTGGTTTGGTGTTCTGTGAGTGTGCAGCTCAAGCACTCTGAAGCTTGAGTCTTACATCTGAGTGTTGGGTATAAAAGTATCTATTGCACAGGCTGATGTAGACTAGTGCATTCATCTACGGGAACAAGGTTGGTATTTCTAGCATGTGCTATACATAGGGAGAAGGAATTCCAATTTCCCACTAGCTTTATTGTACTCTCTCTTTACTTAGCTCTAGAACAATGGAGTCATTTGCAGGGTCCAGTATAGAATGGGAATGAAGGGCTCCTTGTTAAAATGAAGATAGTGACAGCAGAGCTTTCATCCAAAATGGCACCCTGCTGAGCTGGGAGGCTGGTCTATTCTCACAAAGCTACCCTCCTTATGTCAGCTGACTCAACAATCAATGCCGCCAGTCACACAGGGTTAGTAATAATAAGGGAAACCACAGTGAAGATATGAGAAGGACTTCACAGTTTACAAGCTTTTCAGACACAATGACTCAGCATGTCCCAAAGTAGTCTGGTTATCAGAATCACCTGCATCACCTGTGGGGCTTGTTAAAATCCCAGCTTGATGGGTGCTATGGTAACATCACTGGAAGGGGGGAGCCCATCCTTCCAAAGTACAAACAATAATGTAAACCAGCATTATTGCCATAAAAAATAATTTTTAAAAATCCACAGGCTTGAGCTTCTCTCCTGAAGATGTCGGACTTTATGATCAAGAAAGTTCTGCAATATTTTTACTAAATGATTTGATCTCACATAAACCTATGAGAAGGTGAGAATCATGAGTTCCAATTTGTGAATTAGGAAACTAAGATTAACAAAGATTTGATCAAAGGGCCAAACGTAGGATTGGAACCTAGAATTCAAAGAGAAAACTCTGTTACAGTTTCATTACACCATGGTGTGTATGAGTGTGTGTGTGTGTGTGTGTGTGTGTGTGTGTATGAAAAAGAGAGAGAGAGAAAACCAAAACAGCTAAAAATCTCCCATGCTTCATCTATAAAATTGTAGAGGTAAAAAAAAATTCATTTTTGCATTTAAACCAATACTGACATTTCTCAGAAGCCAGTATAACTCTCAGAAAGATTGCTTTGTGGATACTACTCGAAGCTATTTTTAAAATCTTGCTTCTTCAGGTCAAAAGGGAAAGAAAAGTCACCTAAGCCTCCTACCCTGCGGTGTCCATTGGCTCACCTGGTCATCCATCCCTTCATTCCACACAGGAGCCGGCACAATCCTGGCAAAATAGGACTCACACCAAGGCCTACCTCACTGCAAAATGTGCAATGAGGGAGGAGAACCCAGGGTCTCCCGTTTCACTCAAGGTAAGAGCCTAGACCCTCAGAACAGCTGTGAGGACTCAGACACCAGGGGCCCTGCCCTGCTTCACCTCCCCCAGGATCCCTAGACCACCTCAAACAGTCTCTCTCTTGTTCCCTGTATCCCAGCCACCCAGGTCCTCTTGTTTCTAAGACACATCAGGTCTGTTCCTGCCTCACAGCTTTTGTACTGGCTGTTCCCCTAGACTGGAATGCTGTTTCCCAAAATCCTTCAAAACTTTATTCATAAGGGTGTCTTCTTAGTGAGGCCTTCCTGACCACCCTATTTTAAATTACAGCCTGCACCCCTTGCCTCCAATCACCCCTACACACCACCATTGGCTAACATCTCCATCACTGAGCCCACTCTGTCCACCACCTGGCCCCTGGGCTATATTCTTTATGAGCCCAAGACTTATCACTGCTCACCACAATCTCCGACACCTACACAGTGCCTGCACAGAGCAGATGCACAATAGTCTTTGCGGAATAAATGGCCGTGATCATTCATGCAACAGACTGAGTGTCCCGGCATCCAGCACGAGGCTCTAACAAGGCAAACATGATGAAAGCCATGGCTGCCCTTCAGGAAGCCCCAAGTTTGCTGTAAACAGAGGGTCAACCAAGGCACAGATGTGCACAGCTGGGGAGTGGGGGAGGATGTGACATGGCAGGGGGTGCACAAGGCAGGAGTGAGCTGCATGCGAAGGGGGTGCACAGCCCAGGAGCCAGGGCAAGCTAGAGGGCAGCTCGCATGACAGCTGGCCTGGAGGGTGACTGAAATTTTGACAGGGGGAGACCCACGAGGGAGAGACAAGCCTTCTCCAGACAGAGGGATCAGAAGTAAAATCACAAACAACTGAAATTGTGTTCACAGCCGCAAGGAAATGAACAAAAGGGAGCGGGCTGGGGAAGCACAAGGAATATGGAAGGCAAAAGGGAAATCCCCGGATGGGGGCATTTAAATGTGGAATATAGAGAAACCAAACAAAGGGCCAGATAAAGCCAAACCAATCACAAGGCCCAGAAGGCTGATCTCAGTAAACTGAGGCTGCTAGAGGTAGGGGTGGGGAAGTAGCCCAACGAACAGGTGGAAGACTGGGTGCTGCGTGGTCATGTGGTGTGGGAACAGACATCTGAAGAGGTGGGTCTGTAGACCCCCGAATCACACGCAGTGTTATTAATGAATAAAATAGAAAAGAAATAAGGCTGTAGTGGAAATTGACAGATGGACTGGGTCTCGATTCCAGCTCAGCTCTCCTCTCACTGGCTGATTCCACCCTGCCTGGAGAATAGCTCTCTATTCCCTGAAAGACGCTCTCTCTCTGTTCTCCATTTTCTCAAGTTCCTTTCCCCCTCAGGCCTTCCTATATTGTGTACAGCAATTTAGCCTTGGACCTCACTTCATATTCATAAACTCACACACGAAAAAAATGTCTTGAAATTAAGAGTCAAATATACCAAACTCAGCCTCAAAGCACAAAAGATCAGTAGAGGCTTTAAAATTTCAAACTCCTCCTTTTCTCTTCACACCGGCCTACCTAAACGACAGAGATTGATTGTGCCCTCCCTATGGCCTATATAGCCACCCCACCCTATTCCCTGGAAAGTGAGGTGGCAACCTTCATCTGGGTCCTGAGGGTTCCTGATTTTACTATCATCTGGTTCATCTGGTTCCCTTGCTGATTCCTCATTGTGCCCTGGGAGGGGGGTGTTATTATCTTGGATAATAACAGAGCAGCTGCACCCCAGAATCGCACAGTCCATAAACGACAGAGCTGGAGTCAAAGCTCAAGTCTCTCTGAATCCAAGGATGAGATCGAACAGGGCAATATCTGTCTCATAATCAAGAGATTAAAGGCTGATATTTTAAGGAAATTGAAGATTCAAAACCACAGCAGAGAATGGGTCCTACCTCCTGTCCTTCCACTGTGCCCATATTAAATATTAATTCCTTTTGTCTTTGCAAATACAGAAGTTGACTGAGACACACATCATAAAAAATGCAAGGTGAAGTTTCGCTCTAATTTCAGCTTTTGTGTTGGAAATACATTTGCGGGACTTTTTTCCCTATGGCTGGGACGGAACCTGTGATCTTTGCCCTTGGTTAGTGCTGTGCGGAAGAGCACGGGTGTCCAAGGAGTAGCCAGAGATCAAGGACACAGACCCATCAGGACCTGCCAACCCCAGCTCCAGGCATCAACAAACACTATCCTGTACATATTTTTAGGAGGCAAGAGGACCAGAGCTGGCATCCTTGCTGGCTGCTGCTTATCTAGATCTCCGCAGAGGACCAGGAGGAAGAGCTGGGGTGGCAGGCGTGAACAAAAGCAGGCAGACCGCTGCCGACAAGCTCCTGGGGGACTGATTGTTCTCAGGTCTTCACCTTCATTGGGTTATAAAAATAATCACTTTTTTATATTTTATTTTTTTTCATGTCAATATAAATTTATACACACCCATTATATCTTTTTTAATATTTTATTTTATATAATTCTTACATCATTTTTCATTTTTGCACAATGTATGCATTTTCATTTTGGTTATATTCCCCGTACAAGTGCACCCCCCCTTATTTTGACCCTAATCCTTCCTCTCCCTGCCCCACCCCACCCCCGTAGTGTGTCTCTGGTTTATAGTTGCTTATTCATTTTGATTTTTACTTTATATTAATTAGACTTTTTCCTGGTCCCTTATTTAGGTTTTTTAAATTCCTGCTATGAGTGAGACCGTGCGGTATTTTTCTTTTTCTTTCTGACTTATTTCGCTGAGCATGATCCCTTCCAGCTCCATCCATGTTGCTGCAAAATGCATGTGTTTATCTTTTTTGAATGCTGAGTAATATTCCATGGTGTATATGGACCACATCTTCTTGATCCAGTCATCTATTTTTGGGCATTTGGGTTGTTTCCAAAGCTTAGCTATCGTAAATTGTGCTGCTATAAACATAGGGGTGCAGGTGCCCTTTGGAATTAATGTTTCTGTGTCCTTTGGGTAAATACCTAGGAGTGGAATTGCTGGATCATATGGAAGCTCTATGTTTAGTAGGTCCAGAAATCTCCACACAGCTCTCCATAGTGGTTGGACCAGTTTGCACTCCCACCAACAGTGCAGGAGAGTTCCTTTTTCTCCACAACCTCGCCAACATTTGTTGTTGCTAGTTTTTTTAATATTAAATGAACTAGATATAAGACCTGAAACCATAAAATATATACACGCACCATTATATCTTAATATAGTCAATTTCAGTTTCAGAAAACAATCATTTGATTAATCAAAATGCACTATTATACACTTCGCTTCTTATTTCTTACTTTTTCAAGAATGTTTCAAACACTTCTGCAATAACATGGCATAAGGGAGTATATGCAAAATATGTACATTTCATTTCTTTTTCTGTAGGGATTTTTTTTAAAATAAGGGGGGTGGGAATTATATGGGGACTATAACCAAAATGAAAATGCATACATTGTGCAAAAATGAAAAATGATGTAAAAAATATATAAAATTAAAAAATTAAAAAACTACAAAAAAAATAATAATCACTTTTATGGGTACTATTTCTCCTGAAAGGATGTGAATCCACAGCAGGAAATTTCAAAAATGTGGGCATGTAAAAGAAGATAAAAATGAACTGTAAGCCAAGCAGTGCCTGAGAGTGAGAAACACAGTGATGTGTACCCCTAAAGGGAAGGGGTGGACTGTAACAGGAACCAAATCCACAGGGACTTTTACCTGTGTCAGTGATGTTGCATTTCTATGGCAAGGTACTGGATTTGTGGAGACTGGATTCATGGATATAGTTTTACTTTTTATTTAGTTTTTCTTTAGTATGTCGGAAATACTTCAAACACATTTTTGTCACCTGTTATGTTCATCATGGAAAACACAGAGCCTTACACAGCCCTTGGCACATAGTAGATTCCTAATAAATAGTTCTTGCATGGATGAATGAATGACTGAGCTGTGTTGCCTCCCAGCTTTAATTTTCCCTCATCTAGAAGGTAGGGTTGTCATTATTGACCCTGGAAATGATCATGGAAGTTAAATGTTCCTGGGATGTCTCCACCCAGAACCACCATATGGATTAATATTCTTCCCAGATTTTCATCTTCCCAATTCATGGACTTTTTTAATAGCATTAAAAAAAATAAGATCATGCAACACATACTGCTTGGTAATCAGATACAATCACAGCTTCTTTGCGCATCCCTTAAGTTCCTCTCTCCATTATCTCGGGGCTCTGTCTTCTGCTGTCCGAGAACCCCCTCTGAGCGTTCTGGGAGGTGACTCTGCGGGCTATGGAGGCCTGAGCAGCGGGAGCATGGCCAGCCTGGCTGAGGTGAGCTTCAGAAGTCAGAGGGCACTAGCCTCCACAAATAGAGGGGTTCATTCTATTCCCCCAAGGTAACCCTCGTTTAAACTACTTCCCCCCCAAAATATTAGGGAACATTCTGAGAAGTTTGGGGAACCACCCTTTCCTAGTTCTCTGGGCAAGCACAGTCACAGACACCCCTCTCTTGGCTTCCACTTATCTATAGACTAGAACTCAGATCTTCATAATACCCCCAAGAGTCTGAGTCCCGCCACCCATGGTGCCGTCTTCCCCGGCTTCCCCACCATCAGCCATGGGGGTGTGTTCCCATTCTGAATCACACTGTTCCATCACAGGCCTGGAACACCCCTGCCCCGGCTCCTCCACATCCTGAACTTTAAGCTGAATATCACTTCCTCAGAAAGGCCTTCCCAACCCCCTCATTTGAAGAAGATTCCCTCTTATCCCTTCTAATTCCACCCCAACCCTCCACCTCACAACCATCGCTCTATTGCAATAATTAAATATTTATATGCAAGTTTCATTGCTGGTCCTCCTAAGTGAGGACTCTCAGGTCCACGAGAACAGGGAAGAGCCGTAGCTCATCGTTGAATATACAGCATCTAGCACAACCCCACTGCAAGCAAGTGCTGGTAAATCTTGCCAGGATGGATGGGTAGATGGGGGAGCTAGGGAGGGAAAACACGTCACTTTACTATGTATTACTTAGTTATGAGCTTTAGTTGCCCTAATTTACAAAATAGGTCTGGCAATATCTAACACACACACACACACTCACACACACACACATGCACAAATTATCATGAGGGTAAATGCAGTAGTTTCTGTAGAAAGTCTCTCTGGGAACTTACCTGGGCATAGCTAACAGGTGAGAGATGGTTCTCACTGGCAGGCTTATTTTGCTCCTCAAACATCTCTCACCTTAGTATATAGAGAGGTTGCCACCACCCCTACTCGACTTAAAAGCGCTTTCTTTGCTTTTTTGCAGGCAGGCACAAATGAGGACACTGGGATATTCATTCTAATATAATCCCTTTTGAACCTCAAAATGCATATGATAGAAAAGAAGGTGACACATGCAATTCTATCTTTTCTCTCGCTAAGTACTGTTTACAAATGTCAGTTGCTCTGGTTTAGCTTAGAAAACCCTTTCAAGGCTCAGACAGTTAATTACAGCTGTCTCTGGGATGGTGGAACCTGAGCTGCGCCAGAGATCAATAGTTTTGACTGAACTGGGAGGAAATAAGAGTCAGTCAGGCATAACGAGTTGGATGCTAGTAACCCAGGGAACCAACTTCTCTGTAAGTCAGCAATCTTACCCTCATACCCCATTTGCAATAGTTTGTAGAAGCAGCAGTCAATGAGAAAATATCCTTTATGTCCTAAAGAAAACCTGGCCTCCAGTCTACAGTCTTTTGCCAAGCTAAAGACTACATGGTAAGCAAGGACATAGCAATAAACAAGACAGATAAGATCGCTGCTTACCAGAAGCTTGCCTCTTCATGGGGAGAAACAGAAAATGAACAAACAAGAGAAGAAGAAAATTTTTAAAAAGATCATACAGAGATGAGTAGTTTTTTGGATAAATTAAAATGGAGTTAAGAGAGTGACTATTTTCTTAAAGATTTATTTTTATTTATTTATGCATACAAGAACAGGCGTGTAGGCCAGAGGTGCGGGGGGTGAGAGGATTCACCAGAGACAGAGTGGGGAGCAGAACAGGCAGATCTACTGAAATACACTGCTGAGGGGAGCAGCGGGCGAGACAGAAGAGGTCTGCTGCGCCATGTGAGTCAGCTCCCTGGCCATGGATCCAACTCATGGCTGGCTATTGCTTGATAGCACTGCGACTTAACCCCCGTGTCACCAGGGAGGCCTGAGAGTGACTATGTGATACTGGATGATGAAGTGAAATTTAATATGAGATGCAAACAACAAGAAAAATCCCGCTAGACAAAAATCTGAAAGAAGAAAATTCCAGGAAATGAGAATCACTAGTGCAAAGGCCTTGGGGCAGGAATATTGGACTCTGGAAACTCAGTCAGTGAGTGGAAGAGAAAATAGAAATAGTCAGGGGTGTAGAGATAAAAGGCACAGTAGAATTTTCATTTTATTTTAAGAGCTATGGGAAGGCCATGGAAGCAAGGGAGTAATACGATATGATTTATGTTTTTTTTAAAAATCACTCTGGCTGCTAAGTGAAGAATATATTATATGGACAGGTCTAGAAGTGGTAAGACCATACAGGAGGCTGTTGTAATAATGTAATAAAAAATGAGAATTAATGGCAACTGGGGTGAAGATGTCACAGATAATGGGTTTATAGTCAATTAAGGTAAACTGTTAAAGGTGAAACATTGATCCTACAAGGGGGTTAGGTTACACCCAAGTTGTCAGTTAATCTGTACAGTCAAGTTCAAACCTCCCACCTGCCCTATTGGAAGAGACCATGTTCACCTGACCTTCCTTCCCTCCCTTCCCAAAATCATCATGAAGATTCACCTGCATATAACCTGCCTGCAGATCTTGGATCCCGAAATAACCTTCAAAGTGCATGGTAGGAAAGATGAAAGGTGTTTCTCAGGACGGGTAAAGAAAACCTGAGGGGCTGGGGATGTCAAGGCCAGTTTATTTGACGAAAGCAACTTCCAGATAAGCCTGAACTGGAAACATTCCTTCTGCCCCAGTGACCATGGGCAGAATTCTGGATCATAGAGTGGAGGTTGCAACTGAATTTACCCAGGGTGTCCCGAGGGTGTTCACTTGGTTAAGGAAATGTCTTGGGAAGAGAATTAGTAACGGAAAAGAATATTTGTGTAGCAGAAAAGAATATCTGTGAAGGCCACTCGCAATCATGCCTGGTTCAATAACAGCGCCTAAGAATTCTCCAGGGAATTGGTCTTTCAACTCATGTTCCCCCAGAGACCATACAGGAGGCTGTTGTAATAACGTAATAATAAATGAGCAAGAGCCCTGTGACCCTAGCATCTGCATAGGATGGGCAGTGAAGGTCCTGCAGTTTTCACCCTACAACCCAAAATGGTGGGTAAGTAAAGGTAAGTAACTGACACGTGAATGATAACAACCAAGACTCATCCTTAAAAGTGTCACAGAAGGAATATTAAATTACATATATCAGTGGAGAAAGCATGAAGGAAGACTCATCCTTAATGTATGCAATAGCTCTCAAATACCTGCATTCAGAAAGCTCACATCTTTTTCAGATACCTGAATTGAGATGTTGTTCTATTTGCCAGCAACTAGAAAAAAGAAAAATGGAGATATCAGAGAGACAGAGAGCGAGAGAGAGAGAGAACAGATGACATCACTCTTGTCTCTAACCATGTGAAAGGCTATTATATTACAATACCAGGGACCCAGTTCATAGAAAGAAAAACTGTGAATTTTCCCTGCAGGGAATTATTACAAATCAATATTAAGTCAAGAGGTGGCTTCAGCTGGATGTAAGCCCTTCAAATAGTCTCACTTTCTTCCCAACCTTGCAGCCAAGTTCCTGTGTGGGAGCTTGTCTAAAATTTAAACTCTAACCCTCTCCCATTTCCCTCTCTTTCATCTTCAAGATACGTGCTCTCAGCTAAGGCTCTCAAATTTAATAAAAGATTCCAAATTTGAAGAACCTTTAATTTTAAATGAAACAGCCTGTCAAGAAAACTACAAAGTCTGGATGCCAATAAACCGATTTCTCACCCATTATGTGTGGTGTGCCTGGGGGAACAACTCCTCTGCTAGAGAAAAAGTCCCCCCTGGCGGCTTCATCCATGCACAATCTCTGCCAGGGTTGCTTCTGTCTTCATACAGCAGCTCCTCCCCGCACCCCAACCCCCAAGGACTGAATTCGAGTTCCCCACACTTTGGAAATGGCTTTCTTGTTTGCAGGCCTACCTGGGGGCGGAAGGGGGCGGTCAAAAGCAACAATGACGTTGTGTTCCCCTGGGAGGATATTTAAGTTGGGCCTACAGCTCAGGCTCCAAGGCCTAGAGGAAAGCAGGGCCTGACACTGGAGGGCCCGCCATCTTAAACTCCACGCTTCCAGTTACAGCACATGGCGGGCAGGAAGGTGGTGAGGAGAGCCACCACAGCAAATTTCATGCCATTTGAGGGCCTCCCTTGGTGGTGCAGGTGGTTGAGTGCAGCACTGTGAAGCTGTCCGTGGCCTCTGCAGCACTGGTTCAATACCAGCCTGCCGGCAAGGGTCCCACATAGTGTGGCAGACCTCTCCTGTGGCGCCCGCTGCTCCCCTCAGTAGTGTATTTCGTCAGTCTGCCTGTTCTGCTCCCCACTCTGTCTCTGGTGAATCCTCTCACCCTCTCGCAGATCTGGCCTGTACCCGGTTCTTGTATAAATAAATAATAAATAAATCTTTTAAAAAAAAATTTCATGCCATTTGAGTGTAGGCTGGGAATAAAGGGTACATAACTTAAAATTAATCTTGCATCTCATGCAAACTGATAGAAAATATGCCTGGTGAAGCAAACATGCACTTTTTATTCATTGGGATTTTCTTATTCAACTTATTTGCCCTCCCACTACTTAGAGTGTCAGCAATAAGAGGGTGGGGGCCTTGTCTGTTTTCTTCACTGCAGAGGCTGCAGTCCCTGGCACATAGAGGTGCTCAGTAAATTCTTGATGCAGAGAAAAGACAAAGGAAATAAGCCAAAAATTAGCAGTGATTATGTCGGGGAAAGAGGTTATGGGATGTTGTGATCTTTCTATATGTTTTCTATCTTTTCCAATTCTGCTAAAAAATGGTTTTCTAATTAGGAAAAAAATGGAATAAATATGGCTTGGGTAAAATGCAAACGAGCACCAATACTGACATACGGAGGCAGTGAGCAACATCAAGTGTATTTATGATGTGCAAGCTTGAACTAATGTGATACTACATTCCTGCTTTTCATTTATGTGTCCTTCTAACACATTTTTATTGTGAGCCACCTGCATCAGTCCTTACTGTGGACAATGAAGAAACGGATAAGAGATCATTTTCATATTTTCAGAAAAGGCAAAATCGCAATTCACAAAGATATAAAGTGAAAATGTGTCAAAGAATTTATTGAAGTCATTAACAGGTAAACTGGTGGCATATTACTACCAATTCAAAAGATCACACACATACTAGACACATGTAGAGACAAAAATATTGAAATGAGTGTGGAAATAAAGGTACACCGGCCTCTCCCACGGTTTGGAAACTCCACTGTACAGAACTGGTGCCCATCTGAAGGCAGGCATTACTTCACATTGCTGTCACTTACTCACAACTGGTGAAGTTGTCAAATAACCCCATGACAGTGAAAGGCTCGCATTCAAAGCGTTTCATTTTGCAAAATGAAAATGCAAATTATAATTTTAATTTTTTTGTGTTATCAACTTTGTGACAATACACAGTAAAGGATTTATAAACCCTTTTCCTTATGAATATATTCATCAAGCAAACATTTGTCAAAAAATATTTTTGTTTTTTTAAAAATGTAAATATTTAAACCATGTCAAAAATAATTTACTGGAATTTGTACATTTGTAGTATGTTTACTTTTTTATTATTTAGAGACTTCTAGAAATGAATCTTAGGGTACCTTTATATGTTTGTGTTTAGACTTGCACAAATATGTAGTTATGTAAATAGATAAAATTTAAAACGCTTTAATTTCAAAATATAATTAGCCTTATCTACATGCAAGGTATGAATCACTGACTTTGGCATCATCATAAACTGTGAGAATTCCCTTTAAAAATAAAGGCTAGCGTTCGATAGCCTGAAAGATCATGCTTTAGACAAAAAAGGCAATTTTCCACTGAAGCACAAGTTTTCCTTACACTACAAAGATGGCTGAGATAGCATCTCTTACTTTCTATGTGGTATCTGGGAGGAATGGCATAAACAAAGGACTTGTTTTGTACTGGATAGGAGGAGAATAAATCTTTATGTTGCTCCTCTTCTGTTTATAAGGCCCTTGTGAAAGAAACTCCTGTACAAGAATTGAATATTATTCAAAGAACTGGGGGGAAAAAAGCTACCATCTGCTTTCAGACTGCATTTTAAACTTTTTTGTATCAACAATTTTATTACAATTACACCAATAAACCAGCACACACTCATTGTAAAATTAAATGCAAACCATAAAAAAGTATATGAAAAAAAGAAAACACATCCTTACAGCTTCCTTCTATAATTCTGTCTTCTCTGCCATTGGAAATGCTGTTAAAAATAACCAATAATGTCTACAAATCAGATGCATTGTGAGACAAAAGAAAGAGCCCATGATTAGGGGTCCCTTTATTAATGAAATAGTTGGATAGTAAAGTAGGCCAAAGATTAGTTGGGGCTAAAGGAGGGAGGAGCCCTAGAATTATCTCCATTTGAAAGTCCCAATATATTAGGAATTGAAGGCCGGCCAGTCAAGGAAGAGGGAGAGGGAGGCCCAGGAGGGCAAGGAAGGCAGGCATAGAAAGTGAAATCCTCAGCTAAGGCAGAGCCAGTGAGCAATTCCCAGTAGCAGGAAAGATTGATGGATTCCTCAGATCATGACATCTAATATTTCATCTCAAGCTACAGTTGGTTCTACTCCATGATGTAATCACCCATTGTGAGGAAAAAATAAATAAGTAATAAATATATATATTCTGTTCAATAAATATCTTCTGGACAGGGCAGTCCATGTCAGGAGTACTCTGAAGACCATGTCAGTGTAAGTTGGGGTTGGGGGAAGCAGAGCAGGATAGAGAGAAGAAAGCAGAAGCAGGAGGTGAGAAAGTCAGCAGTTAGAGTTGCAGAGTAAGGGATGGATAAGCAGCACATTCCAGCTTCCACCAAGAATTCTGGAGCTATAGGGCAGAGATCCCTGATCCAGGGCCTACATCACCATTGTAGCTCCCCCCCATGCACATGTTTTTAAATTGATTTTTTTCCAGATGCTAATCCATCTGATTTTTGATTAGCCATCTAGCCAGAGAAGAGCCCAAAGATGTGGGGGAATTTCCCCTGCACCCCAACAATGTAAAAGAGAGAGAAGAAAAATACAACACCTGTTATTTTTTCGCCTGGTATGTTGCAAGGTGGGATAATCCACTTGTAAGCCAGGCATCCCAAAGATACTTCCAAATGGCCTAACTTCCACTAGGTCTGGTGTGGGTATGAAATATCAAGTGTGGGCACTTAGAGAAGGAGAAGCAGACAGGCACACAGCCCTTCAGATGAACAGACACTTCATTGTTCTCTCCCTTAGTTTGAGAAGCTTGGGGTCCAGGAGTCAGGATTGTTTCCCCACACTTATCTAAGCCCCCATGTTCCATGAAGCCCCATCAGTGTAAGCCCCAACATTCATTCATTTGCTTAGAAAGATCCTGAGGCCTCAGAAGAGGGCTTTTAGATGATCTTTCAATACTGAAGTCCTGCTTCCTCCACGGGGACATCAAATTCCTCAGCATGTGGGTGTCAACAGTAAGTCAGGTGGTTCTCTGGGCCTAGAGTGGGAGCCAGACTGATTAGCAAGTGTCATGGCTTACCTGGAATGCTATCAAAAATGCTTGTGTAGGTGAGACATAGACAATTTACATGAGCTGATGTCTGTTTTAGTTAATGCAATTCAATGCTAATTAAGCAACTATGCTGAGCTCAGTATTAAGAGAGATGCCCAGCTGTTAAAGCACAAGATGTCCCTTAAAGGAGCATATAAGATGCAAAACACATACTTAAGAAGATAAAATCAACTACCTCTGAGTGCTTTCAGGTTGAAGTCTTTAAATTCAAATCTTTACATCTTTGAACCTGACAGATGTATGAGAGGGTGTTCATTGAAGGCTATTTTAGAAGATGTAGACATAAATCGCCTTGCTTTTAAGAATGCAAATATCAAATGGAGTTATAAACTTGTATATTTATACTACAGAATATTATGCAGGAATTGAAAAGAATGAAGTCAACATATGGCCATGTGTTGCCTAACAACAGATAGCGTCTGAGAAATGTGTCATTGGCAATTTCATCATTGTGAGTACCAAGAGTCACAGAGGGTAAGCACACGGACTCAGGTGGAACAGACAACTACACAAGTAAGCTCACCAGGAGAGCCCATCAGGCCACCACTGGTCATGTGGTCCATCCTGACCAAAGTATCACCAGGTGAGGTATCACTTGATATGTAAGAATTTGGAACGATCACCAAGTCCTACTATTCCAAGAAAAAAAAACATGCTGCAGAACACGAATTCAGTGTAAGTCTCCATATAGCCTACTGCCACATATCTTTGTAAATACAAAGAAAGATATTTGGAAGTTCACATACCAAAATGATGTATATGAGATGTCCGAAGAGAAAGGAACATGATTTCGGGGATAAAAGGATTGCCAAAGGGATTCTACCTGCACCCTGGATGTTTTGATTTTTAACAAGAATGTATCATGTAATACTTAATGAAATGAGAAGTAATATAATTTTATTTTTTTTAATTAATAAATTTTATTTTTATATTCCCCATACAATTGCAATCCCCCCATTCTGACCCCAATCCCTCTCCTCCCGCCCCCCACCCCCCCAAAAAGTGTCTCTGGTTCATAATTTTAAAGAAACTTGTATGCATCAGGAGAGACTAGAAGCTTAATTAAAAGGCATCGCAGTTCTTTCAGCTTCAGGTTCTGGGTAGCAATGACAGTGATGGAAATTAAAAAAAAAAAAAAAAAAAAAACTTGCTCAGAGAAGCAGGAAAGGGTGAAGTGGCCTTCTAAGAGAGAAGTCAGCGTGGGAGCAGAGAGAGAGAAAGAAGTTCAGTTTCACATGCACACACTCAGCAATATCAAAGCTTTGAGAACAGCTACCATCCAAAACTCTACTGCTTGCATGTGATTGCTTTCTCTAGCATAATAATGACCAAATTAGATCAATTAATTTTGTCAATTAATTAATGACTTGGCCCACAGCTGTTTTAACAGCTTTATAGAGCACCCACAAAGAAACCTCCAAACACTGATTTTATGTTGAATAGCTACAGCTTTGGACTCATTTAATAAGGAATAGCACCATGGAGACCAAAGGGTATTATTATTTTATGAGTGCATTGACTCTGATGCACTAAATGGTTCACAACTGATCTGGGGGAGCTATTTTCAAGTCAGAAAGAGGGGGTAGTTCAAACTCTAAGCCACTTGGAGTTGAGAATTTCTGTTATGTACAGAGCCAAAATGTGTATTTCAGTTACACCCAAGCAAAATTGCATTTGTAATGTCCTGACCTTTTCAAGGACCACATATAGTCCCTTTTCCTTCTGACAGTAGATCTATAAAATATACAGTTATTGGATCAAATTTAATGTTAATCCTGTTGGAAATTGTCTGTTGGCAATACAAACTATTGTCCCCTCTGCCACGGTTAATATAAGCGGCAAATAATGAACCTGTTGAAGCAAAAGTTGTTACACTTGGGGAAAGAGGGTGGTAATCCATGAATGGGAGTCAAGGGTCTGAAACATTTCGAAATGTTATGCAAAATTTTCCAGAATTTTACCCTGTTAACTTGTTGGGGAGCAAGAGCTCATGGTTGAAAAAAGTTCTAAAATATTAATGTGTAGGATTTTTTTTTATAAAACAGATCATCCTAGGGGGCCTCCCTGGTGGTGCAAGTGGTTAAGCACTGCACTATGAAGCAATCTGCAGCCTCTGCAGCACGAGTTCGATCCCCAGATGGCCAGGGAGCAACCCACATGGCACAGCAGACCTCTCCTGTCTCACCCGCTGCTCCCCTCAGCAGTATATTTCAGTCAGTCTGCCTGTTCTGTTCCCTGCTCTATTTCTGGTGAGTCTTCTCACCATCACCGCCCCCTGCCCTGCATCTCTGGCCTGTACCCCAGCTCTTGTATGCATAAATAAATAAATCATTAAAAAAAAAAAACAGATCATCCTAACTAACTGAATCATTGTAGGCAGATTCTTAAGGGAACCTGATTTGGACAACACAAAATCGAAGTTATTCATAGTAAGTCCATCCTTTAATGAAATTAAAGGAATTAGAACTTTATTTTTAAAAAATCATAGTTGGTGATAAGCCCAATATTTCTCAAAACAACATCTAGGAAGAAAAGTTTCCAGAAACACTGAGAAGAAAAGTTTATTGAAATTTTTCAATATGAAAAAGGCTTCATCTGAGAAAATCATGGACACTTCTGGAAACTAAGTCATTGGACTGTCTGCAGTAAAATAGATAAGACTTGTGACAAATGATAGGAGAGCAAGTTCTAAGTTAACATAAGTGTTGACAAATGCCATAGACACAGGACAAAGTAAGGTGTCTGCTAGAGCTGCAATTTCAGGACAAAAGTAGGAGCTAAAACAAAAGGATAAGACCTTGGGCTGGGTCCTACACAACAGGAAATATACATACAAAATGTGGAGCAAGTCAGTGTTTTTGATCAAGGGGGTGAAGTGATAAAGTAGATCCATCTAGACTGGAGCTAGAATAAGGATTGGAAGAGGAAAGGGCCATTATCTGAAAAGTAACCAGAGTGGAAAGGATTATCCACAAATCATCTGAAAGAAAAAAAAGACCACCTAGAGTGAGGAAGTAGTTTGTAGTCGCTGTCCACTGCACACCCTAAATATTCTTAGTGATGGGAATCTAGAGTCAGTTCTGGGCCTTTAAAGGAAGGTAGGGGCCAGGGAAACTCAAAGAATGATCCAGGGAAAGGTATCTAAACCAGGGTTGAAGCAGAGAGAGAAAACAACAACAAGGAAATTTCTGGAACTCCCCAGGGGTGCAGTGGGATGAGCACAGCACTGTAAAGCTGTCTGCAGCCTCTGCAGTGTGGGTTCAAGTCCTGGCCAGCCAGGGAGAGACCCACATGGTGTGACAGACCTCTCCTGTCACACCCGCTGCTCCCTCAGCAGTGTATTTCAGTCAGTCTGCCTGTTCTGCTCCCCGCTCTATCTTTGGTGAATTCTCTCACCCTCCTGTGCCTCTGGCCTATACCCCAGTTCTTGTATAAACAAATAAATCTTTAAAAAAAAAAAAAAAAAACAAGGAAATTTCAAGAAGCACCAGAAGAAGGGATATCAAAAAGCTTCCAAGCCTGAGTGGATAAGAAAGTGAAGAAGGAGCAGAGGACAACTGTGCACCATCAACAGTAAACCTTCCAGTTATCTGACTCTACAGGAGCTACCTTACAAATATGTAAAGTTGTAGATAACCGGTAGCAATAAAGGCTATTCTGGTCTAGAGACACGAAAGTGAATTATGTCCATTAAGAGAGAATACCCCTCCCACTACCCCCAAGAAAAAGCCAATTTGGTATCCATTTGCACACTCATTTCCCTCTCCCTTCCCTCCCCAAAATGGGCACTTCTTTGACTTACTCAAGTCTTCACTGCCTGCTTTTCTCATTTAATTAATAAATTAAATGAAATCTTTAACACACTTATGTTAGCGAAGGCTACTGTAACAAATCACCTCAAACTGGGTGTCTTAAGACAACAGAAATTCATACTCTCTTGGTTCTGGAGGGTGAATGTCTGAAATCAAAGTGTCTTCAGGGTCTTGCCCCCCCGAAAGCTCAAGGAGAGGATTCTGCCTTGCTTCTTCCTACATCCTTACAGTGCTACCAATCTTTGGTTTGTAGACAACATCTAATCGCCGAATTCTCCACCTGCACAGATCATTTTTGCAGTTTCACTGTCCCCAAATTTCCCTCTCAAAGGGTAAGCACTGGGCTCAGGACCTGCCCTAATCCAGCATGGCCTCATCTTAATTATATCTACAAACACCCTATCCCCAAATAAGGTGACATTCAGAGATACGTGAATTTAGTGGGAGCGGGGTTGAGGGGGAGGCACTATTCTACCCAGGACACATATGGTTATTTTATGTAAATATAAAAATAGTGGTTTCATCTTCTGCAGAAAATTATCCTAGAACAGTGGTGACGCCAGTGACAAGTAAAGTCAGTAGAAGGTGATGGGCTGGGATGGGCAAGGTAAAGGAAAAGGTGTTTACAATTGAACATGTTGAGTTGGCCTAAATGCAGAGTTCAAGGTCAGAAGAGAAAGGGCTAGGACATTCCTGGAGGTGCAGGCATTAAGTCTCAGTACTGTGAAGCTGTCCACAGCCTCTGCAGCATGAGTTCAATCTCTGGCCAGGGAGATAACCCACATGGTGCAGCAGACCTCTCCTGTCTCACCCGCTGCTCCCCTCAGCAGTGTTTCAGGCAGTCCTCCTATTCTGCTCCCCACTGTGTCTCTGGTGAATCTTCTCACCCCACCCGCACCTCCGGCCTACACCCCAGCTCTTGTATGCATAAATGAATAAAACAAATCTTTAAAAAATAAAGAAGAGGAAGAGCTACTTGGAGAGGAGGAGCAGGAATTCAATGACAAGAACTGTGTTGCATCAAACATGCTTATTTTACAGATAGGAAAACTAAGTCCAGGAGAAGGACTATTCTCCCAAGAGCACACAGCAGGTAACTGGCAGAAGCAGAATGCAGCTGAGGCTTCTCTACTTCCAGCCCAGGATCCACACACTGGTGGGAAATGTTTTCAACAGTTTTCACATTTGAATGGAGACCTTCGGTCTTTCCTTTTCCCTTGACAGCCTTCCACATGTTGAATCTTCAATATTCCCAACGCTGCACATATATATACACATAAGAAAAAGTTCCACCCACATAGTGGCACAAATCCTAATGGTAAAACATCTTATTAGAAAAGCTGAATCTGAATCAAAATTCAACCATAGATAATTTGCTTACATGCCTTCCTGATTACACCATTGTGTCATCCTTTGGCCTCAAGGAAATTTCTACACTGCAGACAGCTCTATAGCTATTCGTACAATGAGATAGATTTTGAGACAATGATTGCAGTACTTGATAATGGCCCAGGTACAGATGATCTCTTGATTCCTAGAATGAACGAAAGCAGGAGAAACTGTGAAAGTGGAAAGCATCACAGTTTCAAGCTTATTTTTCTGTTTTAATTATGGTACTGACACTCTGGGCCTGGAAATCTCACAATCAAGCATCATTTTCTTGTCTAAGACTACAAGTGGCATTCCAGCTCCCAAGTCACAAATGAAGCTTATCTCCAACTTTTTTACCACATCCCTGTATTAGTCACATAGCTAGATTTTTTTTTTTTAACCAGCAGAGGAGACTTGAGAAATTTTAATTATTTGTTTCATGAACTTTGATAAAACTTGAGTGCTTTCGAGAGATATCGCTCTTATTCTACAGGAAATTCAAATGTGTTCCAGGATATTTTTTGCTCAAAAGTTGCTGAGCAAATTGGAGATGCTACTGAAAATAATAGCCACGTGTTGCCTATTTTCATTGTTTCCATGACATCATCTCCTCTGACTCTCACCCCACTCGCTGAGGCAGTTAAACTCTCCCCATTTCAGAGATGAAAAAACTGAAATTCAGAGAAATTTAATTGATTTGTCCAAATTAGTGCCTCACTGTGGAAGTGGGTGACCTGGAACCTCAAAATCAAGTCCCCTTCTCCTTTCCATGCCTCACATCATCATCACTCGCCTTCAGTGAGGCTAAAAACACATTCTACCACAAGCATATGTTTCTCTAGGAATGAAAGGAGAGCCATTTTTTTTTAAGATTTATTTTTTTTTAAATAAGAGCTGGGGTTCAGGCCAGAGGCACGGGAGGGTGAGAGGATTCACCAGAGACAGAGTGGGGAGCAGAACAGGCAGACGACAGAAATACACTGCTGAGGGGAGCAGCAGGCGCGACAGGAGAGGTCTGCCGTGCCATGTGGGTATCTCCCTGGCCTGCTGGGAATTGAACCCACACTGCGGAGGCTGCGGACAGCTTTACAGCACTGTGCTCAACCTGCTGCGCCACCAGGGAGGCCCCAAAAGGAGAGTCATTTTAAAACACATCAATGAAATGATCTATTTGGACTTGTTTGAATAACAAAGCTCTATCAGAGAAAAGATTTTCACAACGGCATACAATAGGTTCTTAATAAAAACTGGTGGATAAATTCTATATAAATGGTAGTTTTAATCTGTTGGCAACTTTCTTTAAAATGAGTATAAAAATCATAAATGTCTAGAACATCAGATTTGGTAAGAATATGAATACCATATGGATTAGTGGCTCTTAAGTGCAGGTGTTGGTTGACTGAGAAGGTTATGGGCATCGAGTAGGGTGGGGCCAGAGGTGCTGTTAAAAATCCTACTGTGTGTAAATCAGAATCCAATGGAAAAAAAAAAATACAGCCTGCTGTAGATCAGAGGGCCTCAAAGGTTTTCTGTAAACCACCTGAGAATGTGGTGTGTGATTATACCCACAGAGTATTGCCCATCAGAGATGGCGCCTGAAAGATGGTGTGCAGAGTTTTACTGGGGTTTAGTAACACAGATATGGCTGGTCACACGCATGGATAACCTTGGTCTCAGGCCCTTAACAGAAATCAAGCTGACACAGCCTGAACCAGACACTCACCATAAACCCTATGTTTAGCACTGCCTATCTGGCACTACCCAAGGCCCCCAGATAAACATCCTATCCTAATATCATGGCCAAGAGCCTGGAGGTTATCTCCAGGTTGCTGGGGTCAAATGACATACCTTGGCCAAGTTTATTGCTTTACTACAAGGACTCACGGAGGAGGAGGAGGACATGTGGACTTTTCCTGTCTTATCTTTAAAAGGGATATCTAACACCTAATGGGGATTACTCTCTGTGTGCAGATGTGAGGGCTGGAGCTCCAGCAACCACCCTGTAACATTGAGGATATACCTGAGGATGAAAGTCACAAGTGGAGTGTGGCAAAAAGGAAAGGCAACAAGCCCCCACTTCTTGTTAATGTTTTGAGATGAACTGTTCTTTTAAGTAAGATTTTCTTGTTACTTGCAGCTGAAAGCTGTTAATTCATACACCTGGTCGTTAAAGTATTACAGTCTGACTGAGTCAGTAGGATACACAAGAGGGAGTCTCCAAGGCAACCTGTACTGACATACAAAGCCCACCTGGATAACAGTAATAAGTCGCTAGCTTTGTTGAAATGTGGATATTTCTGCGATTTGCAATATGGGTCGAGTGGGAAAATGTAAGGTAGGAGAGCTTTGTGTTTGAGGTTTGATTCTATCAATACTTCACTGTGTGGCCTTGAACAGGTCACTCAGCTGCTCTGAACCTGCATTTCCTCTTCTGATGTAAAAGCCAAATAAGAATTCTAAGTCACAGGGTTTTGGGGAAATTTATGACAACTCTTGCTTCTAAGGGACAGAGCCCAATTAAAATGGGTGAAGCAAGACAGAGAAGAAAGTTCGTTTGCGGGGTGATAGCGCAACATACACAGATCCTTTCAAGGCCATATGGCAGTTCAGAGCTAGACGTTTACTTAGGACATTAAGGGGGTGCTTGCAAGGGTGCTCATGTGAGTGGTTCTCAGTCCAGTCTTGGATGGGGGGATATTTCCCATATTGAATCTTAGAGGATGGGAATTGAATCTGGTAGTAAGAAGCAAGAAGCCTGTTCTGACAGAAAGAATAACAAAAAGGTGAGAAACACAGAGAATGTGTGTGTGTACATATTGAGTACCCGTGTGTGCTCATTGTGTGCGTGTGTGCACACACATGTGCACGCATGTACATATGTTTATGATAGAGTGTGGCCTGTCAGGCAAGCAGCTCAATATTACCAAGGACAATCAGGTGAGAGGTGGGGCTGGCCAGGCAAGCTGGGACCCCCACATGCAAGGAAGATTCCATGCCAGTTGAGATACACGTAGCTTCCTCTCAGTGCACAAAAAGGGAGAGCACATCCCCCTCAAGGAGACTTAGAGCCAACCCAGCCCAGAGATGAACAAAAGCTGCTGTTGCTTCCTTTTTTCTGCACTTAAGGCTCCCACGACTTTCTTCACTTTCAATCTGCTTTTCTTTTCTGCAGTCCCTATTCAGCTGGTGAGTGCCTTTTCATATACTTTATTAGATTCCAAGCTACAAAACACATGCCTGTGGACCCAAGTCAAAACAGGTTTACAGGGGGCCTCCCTGGTGGCACAAGGGGCTAATTCTCAGCACTATGAAGCTATCAGCAGCCACTGCAGCATGAGTTTGATCCCCAGCCAGGGAGCTACCCACATGGCACAGCAGACCTCGCCTGCATCGCCCACTGCTCACCTCAGCAGTGTATTTCAGTCAATCTGCCTGTTCTGTTCGCCACTCTGTCTCTAGTGAATCCTCTCACTCCCCACCCTGCACCTCTGGCCTGTACCCCAGTTCTTGTATACATAAACAAATAAATATTTAGGGGAAAAAATAGGTTTACAAAGAGAAGGGCAACACTTTCTCCCTTCTCACTCAATCCCTGTGACCCTCCCATGAAAGAAACAAGGCCAGAATTAGTATGTCAACTTCCACACTTTTCCCCATGTCCATACAACACTCCATTCACATCTGTACTCACAAACATGAAAGGATTTTTCTACCTTTAAAAAAAAAAAAAAACAGAGTCATGCCATGCTCACTGTAGCATGCAACTTGCTCAGGTTAACACCTAGAGATGTAATTAACTTCTACAAAAGCTGTATAATAAATATCCCAGAGAATGAACAAACCTCTCCATTAATTCAACCATCTCTATCAGTGGATGACACAGAACTTGAAGTTCTGCCTTTTTTATTCACTCACAATGATTCTGCAGTGAACACGCTGGCACATTTATCTTTACGTGCTGGTCCACTTACTTCTGAAGGATGGATTCCTTGCAGTTAAATCTGTGGGTGTAAATTCATGTAAAATGCATGTAATAAACACTATATATTATGTATTCATATATTTAATCATAGTATGCATTCCAGTGAAGGGGGATTCGTTTATACGATTCTAAAGATAATGGCAGTATCATTTCCTAAGGGGTTATAGCACTCTCTTTGCATTGCACAGTGTACTTGTTCCCCAAATGAGGACTCAGCCAGAAGATGTGGTTTTTCATCTGTCAGATGCAACAGTGCTGGCCAGCATGAAGGGTCGATGCCGCCAGGGTCTCCGTGAACTTGAGAAGTGATGAACTCCCTGAATGCAGAGTTCCCTTGGGTCTCCCCTGGGTCTGGATGCTTTTGAGAATGAGCTGGAGAACCTAATTGGAAGCAAGTCACTTGACTGACTACTTCCTGTGAGAGAGGAGTCCAGAGAAAGTGGTCCTGAAACTATTTGCGCAAGGTCATTCCCAGTTTCCTTCTCTCATTCCCTGAGTAACCACAAACTCTCCCATCTCTAGAGCCTGACTCAAGCATTCCCCTCTCCTGAGGTTGACATTCACCTTCCAACCCATGTGCTCATGTCAAGGCCTTACTCTTCAGTCAAGGTGAAGTTCAACTTCTATTGTTCCCAAGAAGCTTCCCAGATGTCTCCATTGCATTAAACCCACCACTGCCATTTCTTAAACAACAGTGATGACAGCTACATTTATGATGCACTGGGCATCCCACGGTACCCTTTATAAGCATGACCTTTACTCCTCAATAACGTTATTAAGTAGTTCATACCAATATCTCTATGTAGAATGGGAGGAAACGGAGGCTCAGAAAGGTTAAGTCACTAGTCCAAGGACACATGGCTAACATGTGTTGGATGGAACTGGCTCTTGCACTCAAGTCTGTCTGACTTCAAACCCTAGCTGCTAGTCATCATCCAACCCCACATAGTAGAAGAATTTACTGAGCAAGCTTGTATTTTAATGGCACACTGGTTGGCTCATTGCTTTGTAAACACTGCCTGCTATAGATGAATGTGTTTTCTACAGCTTGTAAGCATTCCTATCCCCAACAAATCTTATGAATGGAGCTCAGTCGTCAAGTCCTACAGTAAATGGCATGCAGTGTGATGGTACCAGAATTCAAGCTTTCTGCTGCTAATTTTTCACTGGGTTGCAAGCTTTAATTTAACTGTCAGACCCTGGGTCTTTTGCCAGCACTAATGGAGGACTGTGGCAGTGATGGTAATTATTTCTAGACGCTGGTACCTCCTTCATTTACCTTCTGGTTGCAAATACTCAGCAGCATCAAGTTAATTCCTTTTCTTATTTTCTTCATTAGTTTGCAAACTGCCACTGCCAACCAAAACAGCCCATCTGATAAAAATGTCAACATGGAGTGTTCAAAATATTAAAACTGTCAAATAAAAATTGTGTTTCTGCAAGGCAGTCTAAATATGTCACATATGAGGAAATCACTTTCCAAAGATAGATTAAATAGGTCAAAAAGTTGTTGGGGTATTTCTTTAACAAACCCCACCATGACAGGTTCTTTTTGATATTGCTCTGATGTCTTAGAAATCAGCGTCTAGTCTACTCTGGGCAAACCTGATAATAATGCTGGTATCAAATATCCCTGCTTCAAATGAAGACCACAGGTTTCCTGGTCACAGTGAAATTAATAGGAGAATTATCCACGAGATACTACGATTTGGTTTGCTGTTTATTGTTCATTCTCCCCACATTCAACAATGCAGACAGGAGATGGGGCCTGTCAACCAACAGTTACTATCAGGGTGCTATTTTCTCGCAAATCTTAAAGGCTGAACACCCTGATTCAAATTGCTGGGTAGCAACAGAAGTTGTGGATGGGAATAAAAACAGCAACGATAATTGAAAACCACAGAAGAAAGGGACCTGACCTTGGGTGGGGCTGAGTTGCAGAAAGAGACAAAGACTAAACCACAAAAATGGTAATTTTAAGTGGAATTTCAAGGGAGAAAAATTCTCCCAAATGCAACATTTTGCCAAATATGCACTGACATGTTTACAATGCTGATTTAGAAAAAAAGATTCAGAAGATTCTCATTTTCACAGAACCCAACTCAAATGGTTTAAGGGAGGACGAGGTATGTATGTGTGTTGTGGAATCCACCTCCCTGTGATAGAGAGAGAGAAGTCGGTAGAAGATGAAAGAAGCAGAGTCAAATCTGGGAAAATATGCACACCAGACACTCGCTCTCTCTCTCTCATGCACACACACACACAGGCTCACATAGACAACATGCACACACACCCAGACACACACACACACACAAACTATGTATTGTGTGGGTATGAAACAGAGAAGAGACAGGGAAAACTAGAAAGGCAGATAAAGACAGAAATAAAGACTTGAGCAGAGAAAGGGGAACAATAGAAGACAGCATCTCTGCATAGGTAGGATTGTTATTATTTTGTATTTTTTTTAAGATTCATTTATTTATGCATACAAGAGCTGGGGTGCAAGCTGGAAGTGCGGGGGATGAGAGGATTCACCAGAGACAGAGTGGGGAGCAGAACAGGCAGATTGACTGAAGTACACTGCTGAGGGGAGCGGCGTGGGAGACAGGAGAGGTCTTCAATGCCATGTGGGTCACCTTCCTGGTCGGGGATTGAACTCATTCTGCATTGGCTGCAGATAGCTCATAGTGTTGACACTTAAGCCCTTGGGCCACCAGGGAGGCCCCATATTTTGTGTATATTTTTTTTAAATTTGACTATTGCTTGGGAGGTAAAAACATCAGAATCAAGTAGTCAGGTAGGATCACTACATGTTCAGCAAAAAGGGCCAGAAAGAAGTCTCAGACCACTCATGAACAATTCCTGAAAAGGAGGTCAGAATCCCTTGTCACGGCGAGAATTGAAAGTCCATTGCTTTTTTTTTTAAATTATAAATTTTATTTTTATATTCCCCATACAATTGTAACCCCCCCCCATTCTGACCCCAATCCCTCCCCTCCCGCCCCCCACCCCCCAAAAAGTGTCTCTGGTTCATAGTTTTTGGTTGATTTTGATTTTCACTTTCTTATAGTTATTCATTTTCCTGGTCCCTTATTTAAGTTTTCTAGATTCCTGCTATGAGCGAGACCATCCGGTATTTTTCTTTTTCTTTTTGGCTTATTTTGCTGAGCATGATCCCTTCCAGCGCCATCCATGTTGCTGCAAATTGCATGTGTTTATCTTTTTTGAATGCTGAGTAATATTCCATGGTATATATGTACCACATCTTCTTGATCCAGTCATCTATTTTTGGGCATTTGGGTTGTTTCCAAAGCTTAGCTATTGTAAACAGTGCTGCTATAAACATAGGGGTGCAGGTGCTCTTTGGAATTGATGTTTCTGTGTCCTTTGGGTAAATACCTAGGAGTGGAATTGCTGGATCATATGGAAGCTCTATGTTTAGTAGGTCCAGAAATCTCCACACAGCTCTCCATAGTGGTTGGACCAGTTTGCACTCCCACCAACAGTGCAGGAGAGTTCCTTTTTCTCCACACCCTCGCCAACATTTGTTGTTGCTAGTTTTTTTAATATGTGCCATTCTCACTGGTGTAAGATGGTATCTCATGGTAGTTTTGATTTGCATTTCCCTGATGGCAAGTGATGTTGAACATTTTTTCATATGCCTGTTGGCCATTTGCATTTCCTCTTCAGAGAAGTTTCTTTTTAGCTCTTCTGCCCATTTTTTGAGAAAGTCCATTGCTTTTTAAGGCTGCCAGCATCTGAAGAATTTGAAAGCACATATGATATTCTATCACTTATTTTTTTTTAAGATTTATTTATTTATTTATACAAGCACTGGATACAGTCAGAAGCGCGGGAGGGTAAGAGAATTCACCAGAGCCAGAGCGGGGAGCAGAACAGGCAGACTGACGAAATACACTGCTGAGGGGAGCAGCAGGCGGGGCAGGAGAGGTCTGCGTCTATCACTTATTTTTATTGATTAACATATGTCTGTAACAACAGCTAAGAGCCAGAGGGTTCTCACTAACACTCAAGATTTCTGTAAGTACCTAGATGGGTTAACCCACTTATGCACATCACAGCCACATGAGGCGGGGGCTACAGGTTTCTCCCACTATCTGAAAGTAGATATGTAGAACATCAGAATGTTCCTATTTGGTATGATTTGGTATGTTATTTGGGGGTAAGGGCGGTATCTGGGAACACTGTTATCATTAATTTACATGGAAAATGTTTTACCAATACCAGACCCCTCCCCCAAACAACCTATCAAATCACACCAAATGGGAACATTCTTTCAGAGAGTGGGGGAGACCTGTACTTTTATCACTCTCATTCTGTACATGAGGAAACTGAGTCGTGAGAGGATGAAATAACTTGTCCAAAGTTGCACAGCTGGAATTCATGGAGCCAGGACCTACTCAGGCAGACCAGGCCTCAGCATCTATGTTTTGAATTACTGCACAGACATCTCAGAAACTGACTCAACTGGTGATTTGGCATTATGGCTGCCTGCTCCTGTCTGGAATAGAGAGGAAATTGGATGGTGGTATCGCCTGCGGGAGGAAGCAGTGTCTCAGGCAGGTGCCTATGGAGAGTGAGGTGACCAGAATAACAAAGGGGGTTTATCAGCTGTTGTAGCTAGGGCATAAAGTTTTGAATATTTATTGACAAAGCGCTTGCAAGAATGCTGCTTATGGACAGCAGCATTGAAAAAAGAGAAGTGATTTTGGCTTCAGGCTTGAAAACATCCAGAATTACTAATAATTTCTCAGTTGGCCCTTGTGCTACTAGTGAGAAAACAGCACCAATAATTTTTAATTCAAAGAACTATTAATTAGTGGTAACTTTTAAGTAGACACAGCCTCCCTGGCATTGGTTTTATCTAATACTCTAAATTCAAGGCCCTGGGAGTGTAATAAACCCACACGTTCAGTCCCATCCAAAGCCTATAGCTTTTTCTTTAATTACGGAAGGTTAAACCTTCCTTTATTTATATACATTATTTGAGAATTTTATCGGAAACACATGAACATCAAATAAGGCCTTTGAGCTTTTTTGAAATTCATTCTTTTCCACTGTTATAAATAAATAATTACTGTATGGAAAAATTTCTAGTTCTGTTTTGTTAACCAAGTTTAGGGAGACCTGGATTCTGTTACTTTGAATGCTAAAGATATATAGATGGATAGATATAAAAATATACAGATAGGGCCTCCCTGGTGGCACAAGGGGTTAAGCACAGCACTATGAAACAATCTGAAGCCTCTGCAGCATAAATTCAATCCCCAGCCACCCAGGGAGCTACCCACATGGCACAACAGACCTCTCCTGATTTGCCCACTGCTCCCCTCAGCAGTGTATTTCAGTCAATCTTCCTGTTCTGCTCCCCATTCTGTCTCTGGTGAATCCTCTCATCCCCTGTACCTCTGGCCTCTAACCCAGCTCTTGTATGCATAAATAAATCTTTTTTAAAAAGATATACAGATATGTAGCAAGAGATAGATAGATGATAGGTAGATGAAAAGATAGATAGTAGACAGATGTGTAGATGGATAGATGATAAACAGATAATAGATAAAGGATGATGGATAAATAGATGCTAGATATATAGACAATAGAGAGAAAGAGATAGATAGATAGATAGATAGATAGATAGATAGATAGATAGATAGATAGATAGACAGATAGACAAATAGACAGATAGATATAGACAGACACAAACAACTGTGTCAAAGCACAAGAGAAAACACAGTAAAAGCATTTAACCATCATTTCATCTTCATAGTGACACTAGAGGATGTATGTGGTTCTTATCTCCACTTTATACAATCAAACCAAAGATGAGAGATGTTGAGTGATTTGCACGTAGTTAATCCACCTGAACATGGAGGAGCATTGATGAGGACCCCAACAATCACAACAGTGGTGACAGTCATAGCCATCGCTTTCCTTTCATCTCCCATGTGCCAAGCACCACACTTGGTAATTTGCATGTATTATGTTACTTAGGCACCAAAATCAACCTTCAATTATCCCTATTTAAAATAATGATGATGGGGCTCAGAGCAGTGAAGTGGCATAACCAACCTCACAGAGTTTCAGGTGCTGGCCTCAATTAGAACCCATGTCCCGCTGATATCAGGGGTCAAGTTCATTCCATCGTCCCATGCTTCACCTCTGCTGGCATGGTCTTTTGAAACTTTATTTAATTTTCACATCAAAAGCCATCAACTTTGTCCACACAGACTTCAGAAATCTGCTGGAAAGTTGGTGAGTCTATTTTTGTGTTGTTCTCCTTTGTATGGATTGCTTATAGAAGTCAGATCCAAAACATCAAAAAGGCTCAGCTCAGAAACATCTCCTGGGTATTATATTTTGCGATTTGAGTAAATAAGAGCATCTTTTAAAATGTAAATACCACCTGAAAATGTTAAGCCTATTAGAAAGTCGCACCTTAGTTTCAACAGTTAGATAATCCAGTTCATACTGGAGTGACATACTGAATGGGTAGTGGAATGGTGGAATGGGTCATTTTCTTCTTTTCCTTTAGTCTGGGATATTGCAAAGGAGAGAAAGGAAGAAAATAACTGAGTAGCTTCTTTTTAATCAGCTTTTTTATTAACCACAGTTTTGGATTTATAGAAAAAGATGTGAAGATATGCAGCACCCCCCTCTCCCCCACATCCAGATCCCCCCATCATTAACATAGTCCATTCATATGGTACATTTGTCACAGTTTGTGAACAAATATACACTATTATTTTTTAAGATTTATTTTTATTTATTTATGCATACAAGAACTGGGGTGAAGATAAGTGAGAGGGTTCACCAGAGACAGAGTAGGGAGCAGAACAGGAAGATTCGCTGAAATACACTGCTGAGGGGAGCAGCGGGCAAGACAGGAGTGGTATGCTGCACTATGTGGGTCAGCTCCCTGGCCGGGGATCGAACTCATGCTGCAGTGACTGGTGACAGCTTGATAGCACAAGACTTTAACCCCTGTGCCACCAGGGAGACCCAAATATACACTGTTATTATGTAAAGACCATCATTTATTCTAATTACTTTAGTCTTTACCTACTGACTTTTTTCTTTTCTAGGATCCCATGTAGGATGACACATGACATTGAGGTGACATGCTTTCCTTAGGCTCCACTGGGCTACAAGAATTTTTCAGACTTTCTTTATCTTTCATGACCTTGACAGTTTAAGGTGTACCGGTCAAGTGTCTTTTAGAGTGTCTCCTTATTGGGATTCTGCTGGTGTTCTTCCCATGGTTAGCGTGGGCTATGGGTTTATAGGAGGAAGAGTTCAGAGGTAAAACACCATCATATCCAGGGTACATTCTTTCCGAATGACTTATCACTGGTCCCATTAACCTGGATCACCTGGCTGGGAGGTGTTATCCAGGTGTCTCCACTGTAAAGTCACTCTTACTCTCCCTTTCAATACTGGGCTCTTTGGCAGGAAGTTACTAGGTGAGCCCACACTTAAAGAGTGAAGTTCCCTTCCTTAAAGAGGGAACACCTACAGAAATTATATCTGGAATTCTGTATGGGAAATTTGTCTGTTCTTCCTATTCATTCACTGACTGATACCAACACAGACATGGATATTTATTTTTTAGTTTGAATTATAATCCAATAGTATATTATTATTGTTGCTCAAATTGTTCTACCTTTAGCCATTGGGAGCTCTTTGAACCGACCCTGTGTGCCTTGACATCGCCCTATCATTGCAAGATTTTTTTTAGCATTTCCTTACTTTCTGTCACTATAAACTGGCCAAAGGCAGGACAATTGAAGCATAAAAAAATGACAACCAAGGATTGGCACATATTCAACAGATCAACATCATGAGTCTGTGATTATGTTAACCCTAAAAGTAACTAGCCTCTTGGTTGCTAAGGTATCAGCTCATTACTCTAAACTGATAAATACAGGAAAAGAAATCAAGCATCTCTTTTGTGATTTAAAAATAGACTATTGCAATCATCTCAATAAGAGAATTCCAGTTAATAAATACATAAAATTATAGAATTTTAAAATTACTGTTTTTCAACCCCTGAAAGTGGGACAGCCCTCCAGGTATGTTGTGGTAGGAGGCACGAGGTATTATCCAGGAGTTATTTTTTCCCAAGAAAATAGAACATGAAAATAATAAAGCATCTAACCACAACTACCAGTTTATAGGAAATAAAAGGAATGAGAGAACTATTAAAGAGCCACAAGGTTACAATCAACCAAATCCATAAAATGGGAAATGGTATAAGAAAAATTAGTCTGCTTTTTTCTGGTTTTAAATGCCATGAGTAAATAAAAAAGGAGAAGATTAATGACCGCAGTTGTAGTCTTGTAACTGTTCTAGTTAAAATGTAAGGATTGTTTGGATCCTGATCTCAAAAAAAATGATAAAAGACATTTTAAGACAAATGTAGAATTCTGAATACAAACCAAACAGTAGGTAATACATAAAGAAATCACTGTTATACTAGTCAGGTATAACAATACACAATTGTGCTTTCTAAAGTTTCTTTATCTGTTACTAATGCATACTAAAGCATTTATAGGAGGAATGCTATAGTATCTTGTTTACTTTAAATTTTTACAGAAAAAAAAATTGTTGGGAATAACTGAGCCATGAATGGCAAATGTTAATAATTGTTGGAGCTGGGTGATTTGTACCTGGATGTTTACTATAATACAGTAGCTCTACTTTTGTCTATGTTGAAAATTTTCCATAAAAAATTTCTCCTAGAATGGCCCATTAAAAAAAAAAAAAAACTGACAATAACAAATGCTGGCGGGATGAGGAGAAAAAGGAACCCTCTTACACTGCTGGTGGGAGTGCAAACTGGTCCAGCCACTATGGAAAGCTGTGTGGAAGACACTTAAAATACTAAAATGGATCTACCATATGACATAGCAATTCCACTCCTAGGAATCTTCCCAAAGGACACTTAACTCAAAAGATAACCTGCACCCCTATGTTTAGTGCAGAACTAATTACAATAGCCAAGATATGGAAACAACCTAAATGCCCAAAAACAGATGAATGGATCGAGAAGATGTGGTACATATACACCATGGAATATTACTCAGTGATCAAAAAAGATAATCTCATGCCATTCGTGGCAACATGGGTGGAGCTGGAAAGGATGATGCTAAGTGAAATAAGCCAGAAGGATAAAGAAAAATATTGGATGTTTTCACGTATACATGGAATACAGGGAAACTGAACAAAGGATCAGGAAAAAGACAAAACTTGCAGGCAAACTATAGATCTGAGGCATCCAGCAGGGGAGGGAGAGGGAGTGGGGTTAAAAGAGGGGCGGGAAGAGCACAAGGGACTATGGTGACGGTTCAAGGGTGATGTGGTGGTGGAAGAATTACGGGGCCTACATCTGAGGGGAGAAATCAAGCCTGGAACAAAAGTGAACAATGATGTAATAAAAAAAAGTTTAAAAAAAATTTTCTCATTAAAAATTTTTCGGGCGTCCCCAGTGGCACAGCAGTTGAGCACTGGGCTACAAAGCTGCCTGCAGCCTCTGCAGTGCCGGTTCTAGGGTCCCACATGGCACGCAGACCTCTCCTGCTGCGCCCACTGCTCCCCTCAGCAGTGTATATCGTCATTCTGCCTGTTCTGATCCCCACTCTGGCTCTGGTGAATTCTCTCACCCTCCCTGACTATACCAGTGCTTGTATAAATAAATAAATAAATCTTTAAAAAAAAATTTCCATGAAACTTTTAACTAAAACGTGAATAAATAACAACTATTCATAGATGCATTCCACTAACTCTTCAAGGGCCCTGCCCCTGTCCAGGTGCTGTGCTAGAATTAGAGACACAGCTGAGAAACCTATAGAGTCTAAACTCAAGGACACGACACCGGGGTACAGGAATACAAGGAGTGTTTTCATTACCACCCACATTTGCTGAGCCATGTATTCGTCTGAGTGCCCATTTATGCTTGTTGTTCTCACTCTAAGGATATTGGCCGTGGGGAACCCAAATCCCCAGTAAGAGCCATCACAGCTTGGGACTGCCACTCAAGAAGGGGCAGCTTCTCCTAAAGATGTCTGCAGCACATGAAGACTTGGAGGCAGCTGGCAAGTGGGTGTATTGGGCTGGTACTTAACAGTTAAGAGGACAGGAGAAGCCATCAGCAACTCCTCTCAAATGATCAAATTGAAAAAAATGATTCCCCATAAATGAGCCAAGTGATTCTGCCCTGCTCCGCGGTGGGCAGCTCACGTTCATTTGTGCACTTACTGTGGTTAGTAATAGAAGCTACTGCTACCTAAATGCCTAGGCTGCGCTCTGCTTAGTGCTGGTGCATGGTCCTCTCACTTGGTACTCACAAGTATTTGAACACCTAAGAAAATTGAGAAGCAGAGATTTGTTTGCCCAAGATCAAATAGTAGTTGGGCTTGTTTTGTAACCAATCAAAGTGTCCTTTAAAAAACAATATACAGGCATCTGTGAGCGAGTTGAGCCCCTTATTCCCCATTTTGAGACATCTACTCTACACCATGCTATGCTAGATGGCCTTCTTACTGAAGTCTCCTTCCTATTCCCCAGCTGAGTTCTAGAGCCCTGAATTCTAGGGTATGGTACACAAGCCAGTTGCATTCTATTCTTCACATGATGGAGAATGGCCAGCTTACACGTGGAGTCACACATTTCTTGGATAATGTGTATTCTATTTTCTTCTTATAAAGACGCTAGTCTTTATAAGGGGTCAGGCCTTCACCCTTATAATCTCATGTAACCTTACTTATTTCCTTAGAGGCCCCATCTCCAAAATCTCCGAATACCTTAATTTCGGGGATAAAGACTTTAACATCTGAGTCATGTGGGACAGATAGTCCGTCTACAGCACTCTGTAATCACGAGCAGTCACGAGCCTGGCGGGTACACAACCCCACTGGCACCCGTGTGAAATGTGGGGATGAGTCAAATGCCCACGCAGTCTGCAGATTCTGCATCTGGACACAGACACGGATACATGGAAGCAAACTATAACCCCTGTCAGGCCCAGAAAGTAAATCTGCTTCTTGATTTGTTTGTGAAAACTGCCTCTCCTATGCAAGTGCTCACACGAAAACTTCAGGTCCTACCAATGCAGTCCAAGCCAGGCCAGCAGGCGGGGACTGTGGACATCGTCAGACCTGCCAGAGAGAGGAAGTCTGCACAGCGTTCTTGAACCACACCTTGACAAGCAAAGAACCCTGGCCAGCCGAGCCTGAAGGGTGTGCTCTGCAGAGGCCGTCCTACCAGCAGGAATGAATCATCTGCTCACATGCAGCTACTTTGAACAAATAGATTTCTGAATTTCCTGGTTACCTGGTTAAGCCAGGAAGGGCTGGGCCTTCAGCTATAGTAGGTGATCATAGACCAAGAGACAGAATATTAGTGTCAGCGTAGACCTGGGTTCAAAATCCACTTGCATCACATACAGATTACCTATCTGTAGCTTTGACCCACATGAGTTTGACCCACATGAGTCAACACTCCAGATCTGTCAGATGGGGATAATACATTTTTCTGAGAGTTCATAAGAAAGACTGTCTTGCGTGTTTACTGCGTGCCAGGCTCTGTGCTAAACTTCTAGAACCTTCACAAAAACCAGTGAAGTAGGTTCTATTTTTATCCCTATTGTAGACAAGGAAACTGAGTCATAAAGAAGTTAAAGCTCTTGCCTGACCAAATTCACACAGCAAGTGAGAAGTGGGTGAGACCGAGTATGTGACATTTAGCTGTTCCCAGGTGCCAGGGAAGCTCTCAGTGATTGTTTCACCTTTCCTTATATTCTCCTTACTACTAACAAATGTCAGGTTAAAGAAATCAAGACCCCTCCAAGATGTGAATATTTTAACCAGGACAAATAGCACATCAAACTATACCAGCCATGAAATCCAATTAGCTCAGTCTCTTGTTTTCCAAACTTCCCTGAAGACAAAATTCGCTTGGGACACTTGAGGTCTCGCCCCACTTCCCTAACCCTGCCCTGGAGATTGGAAAATGGCAGGTTGGTACAGGGGTAGAGATTTTTATTTTTAACAAGCATTTCAGGTGATTCTGAGGTTTGGGGAAATTGGCAGCCTCCCCTGAGTCGCCAGAGAGAAGAATTACTGTGAATTACTGCAACTGAGCAAGCATCATGGAAGCTTCCAGCAGGCGTAGCACCTAATTCTATCGCTCCATTTTACTGATGGGGAAACTGAGAACCAGCAAGGGGGAGTGATTTGCTCAAGGCTGTACAGCCCAGGGTGGCAGGTTTAGAATTTAAACCAGGATTTCCTGATCCCCCAAAGCACTTGTCTCCATCCTAACATCTTCAGGATGAGCAAGTACTGGTTGGCTGATAGAAGCAATTGAGAACGCTGGGAGATATCCAAGTAGGATACGTTTGGATGGAACGCTGGTTTGGATGGAACACTTGTGTGAATGGCACCGAGCAGTCAGGAGGAAATAAGAGAGACAGGAAGAGGGAAAATAAAATTATTACTTCTATATGCTTTTGCCAGACCTGATTTTCTCATCTTCAGTCATATCTAAGACTCTCTTTGTCTACCTCCTTGCTCTTTCTCTCCTCCACGTCAATCTGTGATCAGTTTCTTTCACTTCTTTTGTTCTCTCTGTGCCTTTTTCAGGTAGATTCCCATCAAACTACAAAGACATCTCTTTCTCTTTTTCTCTTTCTTTTTTTATTTCTCAGAAAGCTCAGATTTCTTTGTTCAGTGCCTGGCTAGGGTCAGATTTTTCTTTCTCTCAGAAAGAATGTTTCCCCTTCATTGCTGTGGTTCCTCTCATTCTTAGTCCAGATTCATTTTCTTCCACTTCCTCCAGAAAATATCCTCGAGCTCCCAGGCCTTGAATGGAACAAGCCCCAGCCACTGAACACACACCTGTGTGTGAGGGTTGCAAAAGCCAGCTCCTCGCCCCTCTAACAGACCACCACAGTGCCTTCCTCGATTTCAGTCCTATCCCAGAATCAAGAGGGGAGTATGTTGGAGGGAGGACAAGGCTGAAGTGAAATACTTCAGTTTTGCTTTGACCTAGTCAGGGCACATGGAGAAAATCACATCTGGGCTTTGGAAAGAGGAGCAGAAAAAACAAAGGATTCTACGAGAGGGTGAGGAGCAGGGGGCCGGGAACCCACCCAGTGTGCTGGATGGCAGAGGTGGCACAAGGCAGAGGCTAGATGTCCTTCTCAGGAAGCCCACAGCTCTGCTGACTCTGAGGGCAAATATCTAATCAAGTGGCATCCTACAGGGGGCTACTAATCCCCTGGACTGGAGGTTTCCCAAGTGTCACCAGATTGTGAGCTCAAGTCCCACTGAGAGGCTCAACTCTGAAACTGTAAATAGTAGGACCGGAGAGAAATTGATTTTTTGTATTTTTTAACCTACTTCCCAGAATGATCTTCTGTAAATACTATTTAATTCCTGATTAGCATAATCAGATCAAAGCCAGAGGACTTTCCCCTTCCATCAGAGGTAGAGGGAAAAATAGTCACTAAACTCTGGTGTAAAAAAATCCTTATGGGTCTCCCAGGTGGTGCCGAGGGTTGAGCGCTGTGCTGTGAAGCTGTGCGCAGCCTCTGAAGTGCGAGTTCAATTCCTGGCTGGCCAGGGAGATACCCACATGGTGCAGCAGACCTCCCCTGCCTCGCCCGCTGCTCCCCTCAGCAGTGCTTTCGGTCTGTCTGCCTGTTCTGCTCCCTGCTCAGTCTCTGGTGAATCCTCTCACCCCACCCCCGTGCCTCTGGCCTGTACCTCAGTTCTTGAATTAATTAATTAGTTAATTACTAGATTTAAAAATTTTTAAAAATCCTTAGTTTCAAATTCTGTGTCTGTCATTTACCACCTGTGTAGTCTGGAGGAAGTTACTCAGTTCTACTGAGTCAAACCTGTAAGATGAGAACCAACCAAAGTAAGACATTTTTCAGAAGAATATTAAGAGGATTAAATGGGGGTTAAAGGAAAAGCACTTAGGACAATAGCCAGAACTCAACATGCTAGTTTTATCTAGTTGCATAAGTATATGGCTTGATTGAATTCTTAAAATCTCTTCCATTACTTTGAAAACCAAAGTCAGGGATAAAAATCCAAAGACAAAAATCAGTTACAGGTTGTTAGGGGCCATCTTCCATCTCTACAGCCACAGTCATACAACGCAGCCAAATTAAATTACCAAGAGCATAACCCAACATTTCTGGTATTTTTTCTATATGACTTTGATTTTTAAGACCTTTTTAGAAAGCGTGGCAGACTACCTCTTAATAACCATCACTGTAGTTTATATCTAAATGACTATTTATTCCACAAGAATGCATGGGTGGTGCAGTCGGGCTAACTGCAGAGGGAAGCCAGCTCAGGATAAACCCTCCCTTGTGCTAAGCCGGGACCTGATGCCAACTGCTTAAGAAAGGGGGTCAAACTGACCCAGATTAGGATTTTCTGTTTCTCACCACTTAGCAGTCAATTTTGAATAATTACCTGAACTTTCTGGGCCCTGGTCACCTTCTCTACAATGGAGACAATGAGAGTTTTTGTGAGGATTAACTACGAGGAGGACAGGCACTCAGAAAATGCTCTTTCCCCTCTGGGCTATTTCACATCCTGCCTGGTTGTTAGCTCCATGGAGCAGAATCATGTCTTTTTCTTTAATTATTGTATGATCCCAGTGTCAAGGCAATGTGTGGCACATAGTAGGTACTCAAGGAATATCTACAGAATGAATGGATGATTATGTAAGTTTCCATTTCCTGAAAAACTCAGGCAGCCTGGGTGTTCACCTGTTCCTTCTCCTCAACTTCCTCCTGACTCCATTTCCTTCCCTTCCCAAGGTTATAATTATCTGCACAATATCCTGACAGTAGATATTTTTGGATGAAGATGCTGAGTATTAAACTCTTTCCCTCCATCTGCCTTTATTCCTGTGCTACTAATAGCCTTGTGGGGTGTGTTTTTTTCCCTCCTAGGATGAATGGCAGCTCTTGACTGGGAACATCTTCTGAAGTGACTTTGGTGTTAGGAAGTTATTTTAAACCTTTGATATCTCATCTACTTAACAGTCAAAGATGAGGTCTATGGGCCCTCCCAGAATCAAATAATAGGCTGGCTATTCCAGAAGCACTAGATAATGAGAATTCTCTTTGCTCCTAAAATGTGTCAGACAAGATCAAAGAGAAAGGTGAGGGTGTCAGGGTGGAGTGGAAAAAGCCAGTCATACTTGGCACTGGAAACCCATGTCCATCGGCCCAAAGACTGAGGCAAAATGAGAAACACTTTGTCGTTCAACCTCTAGATGAATATGGGATGCTTCTAATTCCTGTGCATTTAACAGAGAAGAGTTATTTTAATATCATGTTTTAATTCTAGACCTCAGGAGTATTCCATTTAGCTGGTGTCCATGGTTCCATCTCCCTGAAATAATAGCATTTCTAGTCCTATTTGCCTGAGTCTCCTAATCTATAAGAAGAGGTGGTGGGGAGGTGTGTGGGGTGGGAATATGTCAGTCAGTTTCAGAATCCATGAGTTGCAAGATTTAGTCACATCCGGTGGGGGAAGCAAGAAGGTAGGCAAGAGTGTAAATAGGAAATATTTAAAGAAACTGTTTATTCTATTACTTTTATTAAAGACAAGCCTTCAAGTGTCCTCCTTTTTTCAGTGATAATTTGACCTTGTCAAGACCTGGTCTTCAGCATCCTGGAAATCCTTTGTTGAAAGTTTCCTTTGCCTTGTTCCAAAATCAGAGACTCTGAATTCCATACCTGACATACAAAAAGTTGCACATATTTAGTGTCTATGTGCAATTTTTTGTACAATTCGATGAGTTTGGACACAGGTGTGCACTCATGAAACCATCACAACTATTAAGGCTATAAATATATCTATCACCTCCCTAAATTTTCTCTCATCACCCTTAATATTATACTAGTGTATAATATTACAGGTTTTAGAATTAGGATTGACAACACTTAACAAAAGACCTCCTCTCTTTGGAAAATTTAAATATACAGCACAGTATTGCTCACTCCAGGTACTATGCTTATAATGGATCTCTAGAACTTATTTATCTTACATTACAGAAATGTAGAATGCCTTCACCTCCCCATTTCTCCATCTTCTAGCTCTTGAAAATCACTCTGTTTCTATAAGTCTGTCTATTTTAGATTCTTTATGTAAGTGAGATCACATAGTATTTGTCTCTCTGTGTTTGGCTTTTTGCATTTACTATAATGTCTTCAAAGTTCATCCATGCTCTCGCAAATGACGGAATTTCTTGATTTTTAGGGTTGAATAATATTCCATTGCAAAGATCATACTTTCTATATCCATTAACCATAAATGGACTTTTAGATGGTTTTTATGTTTTGACTATTGGGAATAATGCTGCAATGAACATGAGAGTGCAGATATCTCTTCAAGTTACTGATTTTATTTCTTTTGGATAAATGCCTAGAAATTGAATTTCATGTCTTTATTTTTCTTGGTTTACTCTCTTGCTTTGGAAGAGCACATTCTTAGTACTTTTCAAGAAAGGACGCTTCAAATATAAATTTTATGATACCATGTCTGTCGGAATATTTCTTTTTTCCATCATCAAACTTGATGGATTATTACATTGAGTGTAAACTTTTAAGTAGCAAATAGCTGTTGCCCTCAGAATTCTGATGGTACCATCATCACTGTCTTCTAGATTCCAGTGTTAGATTGCAGTGTTTCTATTGAGAAAGTCCAATGTCACTCCAATTCCACATTATTTAGAAATTTTAATCTTGGGAAGATGTTATGATCATCAATCATCATCTCTTTAGCATTTTGGCTCTGAAAATTCACAATAAGGAGACTTAGTGTGTGGTATTTTTCTTCACTCATGGTGTGGACACCAAAATACCCTTTGTTTTAAAATTTCATTTTATATAGGTATGATAGTTTATTTCCTCATCATCATTTTCTCTGTTCTCTTTTTCTGGGCATCTAGTATCCCTATACCAATTCCTCTTTTCCATTTTATTACTATTTGCAAACTTTTGAGTCATTACTTCAACTTTACCTTCAAATCCTTACATTAAAATTTGGTAAATATCCCTCCATATTTTAAAATCCAAGAGCTCTTTCTTGTTCTTTTCTGTTCTTTTCCTAAAGAATCCTATTCTTGTTTCATAAATTACATAATTGTAGTCTATTAACTCTCTGAGGATATTTTATTTATTTTTTAATATTTATTTATTTTTATACAAGAACCGGAGTACAGGCCAGATGCGGAAGGTGAGAGGATTCACAGGAGACAGAGTGGGGAACAGAACAGGCAGACTGACAAAATACACTGCTGAGGGGAGCAGCAGGCGAGACAGGAGAGGTCTGCTGCGCCATGTGGGACCCTCGCCAGCCAGCGGGGATCGAACCCATGCTGCAGAGGCTGTGGACAGCTTCACAGTGCAGAGCTCAACTGCCTGCACCACCAGGGAGGCCCTCTTTGAGGATATTTTAATTGCTCCTTTTGTGGTCCAGGCCCTACCTATTTTATTTTACATCCCTTTTTGTACTTTTATATTACAAGTTTTCCTTAAATGTCTAGATATTGGAAGGTTGCAGTCACTCCAATTGAATCCAATATGAGATTGTATTTCATTCAAGAGTGGTAATAAAATGCTGATTGATGTTGATGGGTAGCTTAATTTTGTAGACACTACTTGTCAATTTGGGGACTTTACTCTGGGATTAAGGATCTAACTATATTCCTTGGATCCCCCTAAATACCAATACGTTTGTAGATATTATCTCTTCAGGTAGTCAATTTTTCCAGAGATGACTTCTCCACTGGATGGCCAGTCTAGGTCTGGCTGACAATGTTTTGGAAGCTGAGAAAGGGAACTGAAGTTCTCAACATTTAGTATATAGGAATTTTTTCAATGCCTTCATCTCAGTATTTTACACCAACCTGAGTCTGATAACCTGATCCAGGAACTCTCTGACTTCTCTGACTAGTTCTCTTTAGAGAAGAAACTTGCAATCTTCTGCCAACGAGGGAGAGGGACAGTGAGGTGATTTCTATAATAACATAAAATAAGGGGACCATGTGGTTTAACTTCTCCTTATAAAAACTTCCAGCTAGTGGCCTCCCCTGGTGGCGCAGCGGTTGAGCACTGGGCTGCGAAGCTGCCCTGCAGCCTCTGCACTGCCAGTGTGATTCCTGGCTGCCGGCGAAGGTCCCACATGGAGCGCAGACCTCTCCTGCCACACCCACTGCTCCCCTCAGCAGTGTACTTCATCAGTCTGCCTGTTCTGTTCCCTGCTCTGGCTCTGGTGAATTCTCTCCCCCTCCTGTGCTTCTGACTGTACCCAGTGCTTGTATAAATAATAAATAAATCTTAAAAAAAAAAAAACTTCCAGCTAGACTTGCTAATTTCAGTAGCTTTCAACAACCATTGTTGAACATTTCTGGGCATCTGTATTGCAAATAGGTATGCTTCTTGTCAACCTCCCTCTTCCCTTGTAGAAGCTTTCTCAGTCAGCTATGCCAGTTATCCTTTATTCACTCTTTTCCATTATTCAAAAGTGTTGACATTTCTTGCCTATTATTATGTCTATGAAGGTTCTCTTGGCTTTTGTAGTTTTTTTTTAAAGATGCATTTATTTAAGATGCATTTATTTATACAAGAGCTGGGGTACAGTTCAGAGGCGTGGGAGGGTGGGAGGATTCACCAGAGATAGACCGGGGAGCAGAACAGGCAGACGGACCAAAGACAACTCTGAGGGTAGCAGCGGGCAAGGCAGAAGAGGTCTGTGGATCATGTGGGTTTCTCCCTGGCTGGCTGGGAATTGAACCCATGCTGCAGAGGCTGCGGACAGCTTCACAGCGTGGCGCTCAACCCGCTGCACCACCAGGGAGGCCCTCTGTAGTTTTTTTTAAATTATTATTTTACTGCTGTTTCATATAATTTCAGGAGGACAGACATAAACAGATGTATTCAATCCACCATATTGAACTCAAGTCTCCCGAGATTTATTTCATAATAATAGACATCATCATTCTATGTTGGGGACCCTGAAAGAAAGGAAGACTAAAAACCCAAAACTAGGCTGCAATATAGCATAAAAACACCAAAAAGCAAACATATGTTATTAAAAAACATAAATATGCATAATAATTTATTATTTAAAATATGCATTCCAGGAAAATTATCTCATTTAATATTTACAGAATGTCTTAAGAAAACACACACTGCTATGTTCCAACCCAGTCCTACTGAATCAGAATTTAGGGAAGAGAGCAACTGGGTAATCTCTATACTTCACAAACATGATGGAAGTTTGGGAAATAGTATGTGTAGACTATTTATACCAGACACCTCTAAACTATTTCTTTCACAGAACTTGTTCTACAACTAAGATTTCCTGAAAAAATAAAGAGAGATGAGACTGGGTTACAACTATATACTCTGCAAAGAAAGGTTTCCCATGCTCATAGTTACCTAAGCTAACAGGAATGTTTCTCTCTTTAATCAAGGCTTAAATTTTAAAAGCTGTGCTTAATTAAAACACAAATGCCAATTACTTTTGCTAATTCAGTGAACTGTTGACATTTATCTCTCTTGATTCTAAGCATTTATGAGTGGTCCTGAACATCTATGATTTGAAATGATGCACCTGGAATTTGAAGGCACAACTGTCAGATCACTTTGCCTCTATGAGTTATAACTAGTGAGTGAAACTAGTTGACCACCAAACGCTGCTGTCCACTAATCATCAAAGATTCACCCATTCCTATCAGTTATGAAAAATGTTTCTTTACCAAAAGAGAATTTCTCCCAAGAAATCCAGCTATTAATACTGGTATGGAAACCAAAAAAAAAAAAAAAAAAAAAATGAAGAAAACTAACAAAATGATGACTTTTAGCCAAAAGAAAAATTTATGGGGCAGGGATGGAAACTGACATGGTAGAATTTGTAAATCTGAGTCATTTATCAATGAATGACTAGGATTATATTTCATGATTAAAAACAAAGTTCTATTGTAGTTCTCTTCCTAAATGTTATTGAATGAGAAATGCCAAGGTATAACTAGGCAGTTTTTTAAATACATAGATTTCTTCTTGATTTTAAATCACTGCTTACCTACTTCCTTTAAACATCAATAGGACAGTTTATTTAATTGAATCAGAATTTTTGCATGTCAAGAATAACATTATCGGGCCTCCCTGGTGGCGCAAGGGATTGAGATGCAACATTTGAAGCTGTCTGCAGCCACTGCAGCACGAGTTCAATCCCTGGCCAGGGAACTATCCACAAGGCTCAGCGGACCTCTCCTGACTCACCCGCTGCTCCCCTCAGCAATTTTTCTATCAATCTGCCTGTCGTGTTCCCCACTCTGTCTCTGATGAATTCTCTCACCCCTCACACCTCTGGCCTGTACCCCAGTTCTTGTATGCATAAATAAATAAATCTTTTTTTAAAAAAAGAATAAAGTTATCTCACCATCAAAAACAGCTATAGTCTTTCTACATCTTTTTCAGGGATCCACAAACACTTTCTTCTGCCATAGACTCTAATTTTTCTATTCAGAATATGTAGAATGTCAGTGATGTTCAGAATTCTTCCTAACTGACTCTCCTGAACTTTCAGCTCATTAAAACTTTGCACAAGTAAATGACCTGGGCAAGTCACTTCCTCTTGCTGCGGTTCAGCTTGTTTATTCATTAAATGACAGGGAGAAAGAAAAGGAAAGAGGAGTTGGATTAACTAGATTCTAAGGTCGCACATCAAAGGCACTCATTTTAGACTTATATTTTATTCTTAAAAGCACTAAAGGTGAGAACTCACTCAACTTGCTCTACCATTCACTAATTTTGAATCCTTAGAAAAGCTCCTAAATCTCTCTAGGTCTCTATTTCTGTTAAGTAAGATAATATTATCATCTGCAAGATAAGACTATCATAAGAATTAAATGAGATGCTTCATATAAAACAACTGCCATAATGCTTAATGCATGGTTAGTCTTCAGCAACTGTTAAATTATAGACATACATGTGAACATATATATGTAATGATAATAAATTGCATTAATAAATAAAGATAGTAATAGAGGCAGTAATAAGCTGTTGAGAGTGTATCTACACTACTCCATGGTTTTGCTGCCTTGGCATCCATTATCTTTGGCCAAGCAGCCTGCAAGACCCTTAAACTAATACTATTCATCTCTTGCAAGCACATGCCCTCAATACAACCAGCAGGGTCAAAATCACAAGTGAATGCAAGTCTCTGGTATGACTTCTCCAACATCCCTGTGTGTACCCCTTAAATTAGACCCCCAGGGGGCTTTCCAAAACCCAACTCTTTAGGTATGAATCAACCAATCTGCCTGAGCTGGAATCCCAAAGCGCTCTACCTACAGACCCTACTGAAGACATGAGCCCCTGCCCCTATCTATCTCTCTATCTGCCCTGTGCCTTCACCTCCCCACAGGGTTTCTCAAGATATGCCAGGAACCTCTCCCAGGACCTCTGAATAATAAATGGCTCTATTTCAGCTTCTCTTGTGGTGCATGTTGAACCACAGTTCACCACCCAGCACCCTGGGCTTCACTTAACAAGTGTTAATTTGATTTGTAATATGAGTTCGTAAACATTTGTGCTAATCCACATTCCTAGACAAACTAGAAGTGGGCTCCTCTAGGGAAGCTGGAGGACTTTGAAGCACATTCTCAGTGTTACTCATGCTCCATGACCTCTTCCCTGTAATTGCTTAGGAAAGGGCCATATTTCTCCCTTGAATTTGACCTTCAGAGCCGTATCTCACTGTTTCCCATTGGAAACCAAGAAGTTTTGAGGAGAGTCTGAGATAAAAAACTGTGGTACAGTCATTTAAGTTTGTAGGCTTAGCTCCAGCATCATAAGCCCCTTCATTTCTCACCAGCCCCCTCCATATTAATACAGCCACTTTAAAAACAAAACTATTATCTCTAGCATGTGGATTAATAGGCATCTAATCATTTAGTCTGGCGCTTATGCAAATGCTTCTGTCTTCCTCTGGACAGGGTGGGCAGGAAGGCAGCCAGTGAGGGAGCTTGTTTTTTATGATAACTCCAGTGATTCTGTGGGTCATCTTAGCCCTTGACCATGACTCTCAAAAAAAAAAAAAAATCAAAGTCATATATTACTACAACTCTAATGTAATTATTCTTTCTTTGCCTTCTTCTCTTGCTCATTATAGAAAGTATTTTCACAATACACAATGACCAACCAGTATGCATAGAGTCCCATGATGGGTTCTTCTGGGAAACTTCCAGAAAAAGCTGGATGTCTCCTTGCAGTGTCATCACCAACTGTCTTCCAACATCATCTTACCGTGACTTGCGATAAAGATGTAGATGTGCTGGATTTATTGACCTTCCCCACTACCGCTACCTGAATTTTATGACCAAAAAATGTGAGTTTTCAGCATATTTTCAGCAATCTCAGTGAATGATGTCTACAGCTTTGTTCACATGGTTCTTTCACTAAAGAATTAGAGGGATGGAGAAAGAACAACGGATTTGGACAGAGACTGCCTGCATCCACACTTGCCTGCAGATGTACATTAACTGTGTGACCTTAAGCAAAGTGATTAGCCTTTTAAAATTGGAATGCCCTTCCTAGATGTCATAGCCCATTCATCAGCGATGCCTGTCTTGTCTCCAAAATATATCTCCACTCCACTGCCTTCTTTCGGTCTCCAATCACCAATCTAGAGAAGCCTTCTGTCATCTCCTTACTGGACTCTTCCTCGTTTCTAACCTGGTCTCCTGCTTCCTCTACTGAGCTTCTATGCCCTGATTTCTATATAGAGGGATGTTAAAGCAATGGCTTCCAGTCCCCACCAAACTTGCACCGCTCCCCACCTCTCAGGCTCATTTTTTTTCTTCACTCTGTTTTCAACACACCAGAAACAGAGGACCCCCCCCCCCCGCCTTTCTGACCTCACGCTTTGGAACTTGCTGGTCCAATCTACAGGGTATGCTCTTTCTCTAGCTCTCTATAGACTGTCCCTTTTTATCCTTCACATTGCAATGGACTAATGCTATCCCATCTGTCACCCCACATAGCACTTTTCATACCCATCTGTTTATTTCTTTCATAGAACTTATCACAAATTTTAAATATCTGTTTATTATTTTCTGACTCCCCTACTCAATATAAGTGTAATCAAACAGGTTTTATTCCTAGTGTTATCTCCATTAGGTAGCTTTAGTAGATAAAAGTCTAAGAAGGCACAGGAGCAAGAATATATAATCCAATATAACCCCTCCCCTTGAGTGTAGGCATGGTTGAGGAATATAATGCAACATCACCCCATGTTATATGGGAAACATGAAGACATTTTGTCAGCATAATCAGTAGGCTTTCAGTTCATCAAAAGGGGACTGATCTAATTAGGGGAATCCTTAAAGTAGAGAGAAACAACAGTAGCCTGTGTCTGCATGCTGTCTTGAAGATGTTAGCACCCACACGGGGAGAAGACCATGCAGGAAGGACTTGTAGTTGGCTCCAGAAGTGAACATGGCCCCCAGCTAGCAGCTAACAAGCCAAGGGCACTGAGGCCCTGTAACCACACAAAATGAATGGTGTGCTTGGAAAAGAACACAAGCATCAGTGAGGCTGCAGCTCCAGCTGATGCCATGATCCAGTCTGATGAGAACCCTGCACAGAAGCCCCAACTAAGCCTGTGTCTGGACGCCTGAGCCCCAGCAGATGTGAGTCAATGAGTGGTCTTGCTTAGACCACTCAGTTTGTGGCCATTTGTTAAGCAGCAGCAGAAAGCTGACTCAAAGAGTAAACTGCCTGGCACACAGCTGCCCTGCAGTAAATACTGTTGAAGGAATGAAGGAATAAACAGTTTTGTTTTTAAATGCTTTCCTGAAGTTAGAGGGTATATTTACAGATGGAAAAGAGGTCTATATGCATTTGAAAGGGAGGATGAAAATAGAAAGGTAGAAACCAAATATACACAAACTCTTCATGATTATCTCAAGGGCAAGCTCTGTCCTGACATCTCAGCACTTGAAATCCATGACTTATTGCCCAAATATCAGGGACTATTTAGTGAAATACTGGAGCGGTAGCCATGGAAAGATGGGTTTTACTCACCATAGATTAAAGAGAGTTGTATTCAGAATACCTAAACAGAAGAAATTCGGCAAGAATTCCAATCAAGGGCAGACAAAAAATTGGACTTCATTCCTGATATTTCCAGAAACTCAAGCAAGCAGACATGTTAATTCCTGCTAACTACTCAGAACACTTTGAAGCCCTCCAGACAATGCACAAAGCAGAAAAGTATCAGAGGTTTTATGTTTGTTTGTTTTGTTTTCTCTTTCCCAAAGGGGTGGAAACCTATTATTCACACCTTCATCACAGCAGTGAGCCCGGCCTCCTAAAACTTACCATGCTGCCCAGGAAGCCTCCTGGGGTCCCAGCCTGTGTGAGGAGAAAGAGAACTGTGGTGATGTGAGAGACATTGATTTTCTCTCTGGTTCTGTAATCCTGGACTGTGAGACCGGCAACAATGTCCTTTCACTTCTGGACCCCAGCAGTGGGAAAAGGGGAATCATAATTTAAACAATCCATCAACAGTCAGGAATAGTGTGAGGGTCACGAGAAGACAGAGATAAGTGTTTGGAGCTATGCAAATGTGAACTTATTAAAAGCTGGTCACATCGAGAAGTCAGTAAACTATTTACTGGCAAACATCTTGTCTCTTTGTCTTCAGCACAGCAATCAGGAAAGGGCTGCAGGTCTAAGAAACGATCAATCTTCCAGGCTGCTGTGGAAGGACTTGTTCCATCAGCGTTCCCAGGAACCCAGCACATCAGGAAAGGCAGAACAGCTTTAGTTTTACCAACAGGAATCTGGGGTCTATAGATTGTTTCTCCAGAGGGGATTAACATAGATGGCTGAGACAGACTCTGACGTCATTTGGAAGACACACATGACTGAGCACCTTCTCTTATGTCTGGCTGTAGACATTGGGGGTAGAGTCAAAAGGAGCCAAATCCCTTGACATCATGGAGGTTGCAATGTCCTCTAGAGACAACCTTTGCTTACCAGCCCTCCAAATGTCAACCACCTATATTGAACTCCAAATCATTTAAACATACCACTTTTCTAGACACCTCCTTCATGAAGACTTCTCTGTCTCTTGTTTGGAAGTTGCCCTCAGAATATCTGGGCACTCCAACTGAGGCAAAAAAAAAAGGTGGACCTCGCTCAGTGTGAGATGTGTGCTGTGGAGATGGACCTCACTCAGTGTGAGCTTTTGTGCAAGTGGACCTCATTCAGTGTCATCTTTGCTGTGCAGGTAGATCTCGCTCAGTGGGAGCTGTGTGCCACTAACGTGGTAATCTATTCCATTGTGTACACGAATTAGATTTTAAAAATTCAACCTCATCTGCTGCAGGTTAGGGGGATGCTTAATAGTCTTACACAGGAAGTGACACAGTAGGGGATCCTTTTAAACTTGGACACATGGAAAATTATCTTTCCTGCCTAGAAGGAATAGAAATGAAAGGCCCCCTCATTCCACCAGAGCTCAAACAGAATGCAGAAGCAGCAGTAGATGAGACACAGAAGATTCTATGGAAATAGAGAAGTTATTTCTGGATAATTGGCAGCAGACATGTTGCACAGCACACAGAGGAAGGGTCTCCATAGCAACACCATTGATGATGGCTCCATATTTAAACTAAATGCTGAACCTTTACATTTTCAAAGATTGAGGATTTCCTGTACTTCTTAGGATAAGTTCTTCTCTAACCCTGGGAAGCAAGCACTCCAGCAGAGGTCCACATAAGGCAAGAAGAACATGCAATATGCAGACATTAAACTCACAGAACTTAGAGGTTTTATAGAAGAAAGAAAGATCCACATCAAATGAAAATAGTTACTGGCTAAAGCTTTCACCAATTTCTAGTGAGGATGGACTGAATATCGATTATAGCCCTATTATACAGCATTTTTAGTTTGTTATATATAATTATGCTTGTGTCATGTTCAATAAAATTGTACATAACAATCCCTCACCTCATTTATTTATTCTCAATGAGTAGTTCTTTGCATTTTAAAGAGCTTTGTGTTGTGGAAGAATAGAGCCCCATCTCATTCGAGATGTGTCTGTGATTGGGTCTGGTTGGTAGAGTACCTCGCTGATCCTTCACTGGACACAGCTTACTCCCACTGTGAGGGTGGGTGGGCAAGAGTCTCCATCCACTATGAAAGCATATCAGGGATGTCCTTGATTGAGTGTTTATTTTTATGTGTATCCTCTGTTTGAAAATAGAATAGAATTGGGGCATGATTGTGATCTCACTGTCTCAGGTACTCATTCTCCTATTCCATTTCATTTTAATGACTGGGCGTGTTTGAAAGGAGGTTGGAGGTACTTCCAGAGACCCACTGCAATGATTCATGAGCCCAGAGGCACTGCCTACCCACCTTGTCTCACAGGCCCTGCCACCACCCCACCTAATCGGTTCTTATTAAGGATCCAGTAAAACGGAGTCTACCTTTTAACGCATACTTTTAAAATTTTACTGAATTCCTAAGACACTAATAGTGTAACAAGAGAGCAAAGCCATTAGCCAAAGAAATTCAGACACCAACAGGCTGGTGAGGGTCTTTTAAGTCAATATCTATAATTATTACAGGCATCCAGAGAACTAAATGACACTATTTTTAAAAATCTAGCCCTGTTCTTAAGCTTAATTTTCTACCACTAGACAAAGCAATATAATCTATCCCTACACAAAAAAGGAAATTCTTAAGGCATTTTATTATTTTTTGTATTATTTGACCCAGAATTTCTACTTCTGGTCATTCATCCTAAGTCATCCAAAAATATAAAAGGGTTTTTAGCCATGTTAATCACAGTATCATTTTAATAGCTAAAAATTGAAATAATCTAAATGTCCAACAATAGGAGAGAGTGATTAGGTAAATTATGATACATTCATTTATGTTTTGATAATATCTCAAAATATTAATCTTTGTGCTTTCCTTTTCTGTACTTCATTATACATGACCCTTCTCCTAGTTAATCAAAGGCATTCAAAGGAAACTGGGATTGTTATGGCAAGAATGGAAAGGAAGAAAGAGTCCACATCCAGTATTTTTAACTTCCAATATAAGCCTTGATAATCACAAGGAATGGTCTTTGGGGAAAGCTGGCTGAGGGAGTTTATGTAACCGTAATTGGCTAGGAGAAGAGAGGGTAGGAATATACTTCCCTTCCTATTCCTGGCTGGGAGGAGAGATGGGGCTTGATGTTGGAGGGTAGATGCTGCGTAAGACTAAAGGAATGGGGATTGGACCCAGAGGAATCACATGAAGAGAAGTTACCATCAACAGTCAGACCAAACGTCCCTGTAGGGGAAGTCAGCCGTCCGCCCTGCTGTCAATGAGGGCCTTACACCAATGGCCACTAGCAAGAGTTCAATGGACTTCTATAAAAGGATGACCCCTTAGGCCGTGACTCTTTGAAAATCCCCAGATAGCCCCATGTGGACTGATGTCTTTCAGGACACTCATGAGCCCCCTCGACCCGGACTGTAGAGTCTTCTGTGCAAAGAGATCAATGAGAAGATGCCAAGCAAGGCTCCATACTGATACTTTTTTTTAAGATTTATTTATTTATACAAGAACTAGGGTACAGGTCAGAGATGCGGGAGGGTTAGAGAATTCACAGAGAGAGCGGGGAGCAGAACAGGCAGATGGACCGAAGACACTGCTGAGGGGAGCAGCAGGCGTGACAGGAGAGGTCTGTCTCACCATGTGGGAATCTCCCTGGCTGGCCGGGAATCGAACCTGCGCTACAGAGGCTGTGGACAGCTTCACAGCACAGCACTCAACCTGCTGCACCACCAGGGAGGCCCCACATTGATACTTGAATGAGGTTGGAAGGCGATAAACCCACTAACCCCTTTACACAAACAATAATAACAGTCATAACTATCATTCACTACCTGCCAAACACAATTTTAATAATATCGGTATCAAGTTGTATCTTCATGAGATCCCTTCCGATAAGATAGATACCATTATTAGCCCATTTGCAGATGGGGAAACTGAGGCATGAGATTTTATTTTCAATAGTTGGGAACTCAAGATTCATAAGTGGTACAAATTAGGAGGCTGTGATCCTAATGGCTGAGGTATCCTAATGGCTGTGGGCTGCCATCAAAGAATTATTTCTACCCAGTCTGCAACCATGCAGAGGGAGCTTATGTCATTCCCTTACATGAATTTATCAGAATTCAAAACTATACCTACAATGTGAAACAGAGAAAATAATAGATATCAAAATGTTAATAATAGCTGGATGGTAGGAGAATTATAAATGATTTGCTTTCTTTCCAAATTCCTGTCTTGGAAACTATCTCTATATTGGACAAGAAGGACACTTAAACTCTTGGAGGAAGAAACACAATTTTAGTGCTGCTTCTAGCATGCATACACACACTATGTTTTCAGATCAACTACAATTCCTTGAAGAAATTGTATATATTGTCAATGAGAAGAGAGCAAATTTCTAAGTAGGGTACTGCAAAAGTATGCTAGCATTCTGCAGAATGAGCAGAGAATAGCAATTATGCTCAGTTCATTCTCTCCCTCTGTTGATGGGAGAGATGGAGCTATGGATTATAGAGGAGATCAGATAAGCTGTCACATCTGAGCTGTCCAACATCTTTCTATGTCCTTGGAATGGTCCTGACACACCAGCATCCCAAACAGAATCAAAGGGAGTAGTATTACATTTTTCTTTTTTTTTTAATTAATAAATTTTATTTTTATATTCCCCATACAATTGCAATCCCCCCATTTTTCATTTTCACTCTTAATGAGCTATGATACCTTTTAAGGAATGTGTGTGGTAAGTTTTACATGTTAAATGTGTCAATAGTGTTCTTTATGGATTTTTGTGTCTTCTTTAAGAAATCCTTTCATGTCTTAAGTTCATGAAGACAACCACCCATATTCTCTTTTAAAAACTTTAGTTTTCCCTTGTACTTGTATAGGTGCTTAACACCTTCCCTTGTATAGGTGTTTAATACAGTTGGACTTCAATTGAGGTATAAAAGTCTACTTTTTCCATGCAAATAACAAATGTCTCAGCACCATTAATTAAAACATCCACTTTTCTCCACTGATATGCAATTCAACCTCTATCAGATGGGTTCTCCATTCTGTTCCACTGATCTGTTTGCCTATATCTATGCCTAATATCGCACCAATTTAATTATTGTAGATTTATAACAGGTGTTGAGATATGAGAGCAGTACTAAAACTTGAAAAGAAGTGCCATGTTGAGAACTGGCTAGAGAATTTACTTTGAACCTCTAATATCCAAAAAACAATCAAAATGAAAACAAAACAAGTAGAAAATTGTGTCATTAGATTTGGTTTATCTTGTGAACCTTACCACCATTCTCCCCTGCCACATCGATGTATAATTGTTACAGATTCACGGGTTTATCATGAGCCAGGTCAACTGGGGTAAAGACAGGAGAGAGAAAACGACAGTGCTAATGACAAACAGGATTTGTGGATGAAATAACAGAATTTATAATTACAGCTTGTATGTAATACTGTCCAGGGCAAAGAGGACTTTCTGGCCACATTAACATCTTGATGTTCAGAATTCTGATAGGTTTCATTAGTCTAATTTAGGTGTGTAAAAAAATTAGTGTATCACCTATATTATGGAGACTGCCAAATTGCCCCAAGGCTGGCATGCTCTGATTTTTGCACTGAAGAAGGTAAAACATCACCCTGGATCATCTTGTTATTATTCATCAAGCAGCCTAATGTGACCCTACTTCTAATTAACAGAGCCAGGATGGTCTATCAGTTTGATGAATGGACAGCCTGAGAAGGTATTTTTTTAAAACATGCATACTCATCTCTAAGTTGCATTAAAATAAGATTTGGGTGAAGAGTGAACACACAACATATTGTAGATTCAACTTCCTATGGTAACTTCTAATTCACTCACTCCCGCTTCTTCCACATTCAGAACATTTTCTCTTATCAAAATTTCTCTCTAGATGCCAAAGAGGCATTGCATAAGTACAACAGGTAAATTAGGTTCCTGGAGACTCACTAGGCAATTGCCTAAGAATAAGGAGGTCATATATGAACACACTATGCCTTGAAGTAAATAATTATTTCCTTATTCTGAAGAATTTTCTAAAACAAGCTGGTCTTAAAAACAGCCAGCTTGGTTTCAAAAACAATTGTTTCAAATGTCTTTTTTATTGTAACCCCCATACATTTGCACCCCCCCTTATTTTGACCCTAATCCCTCCTCTCCCAGCCTCCTCCCCTGCAGTGTGTCTCTGGTTTATAGTTGCTTGTTGATTTTGATTTTTTCTTTATTGTAGTTATTCTTTTTCATGGTCCCTTATTTAGGATTTCTAGATTCCTGCTATGAGTGAGACCATCCGGTATTTTTCTTTTTCTTTGACTTATTTCGCTGAGCATGATCCCTTCAGCTCCATCCACGTTGCTGCAAATGGCATGAGTTTATCTTTTTTGATTGCTGAGTAACATTCCATTGTGTATATGCACCACATCTTCTTGATCCAGTCATCTATTTTTGGGCATTTGGGTTGTTTCCATAGCTTAGCTATTGTAAACAGTGCTGCTATAAACATAGGGGTGCAGGTGCCCTTTGGAATTGATGTTTCTGTGTCCTTTGGGTAAATACCTAGGAGTGGAATTGCTGGATCCTATGGAAGCTCTATGTTTAGTAGGTCCAGAAATCTCCACACAGCTCTCCATAGTGGTTGGACCAGTGTGCACTCCCACCAACAGTGCAGGAGAGTTCCTTTTTCTCCACATCCTCGCCAACATCAAATGTCTTTTTAAAAGGATCTTCACACACACAAATGTACTAATCACAACTTGTCTGATTCCTGATGAAACATTTATATAAAAGGGAAATCAGTATGGATGGTTCAATTATTTATACCAAATATGAATATGAAGCAAATTTATTTATTACTCTATAATGAACTGACCTGGGCCTCTGTCCAGAAAATACACATGGAGGTGATATTCACAGCCCCAGGTCACCTATCTATTTGCTACTTACCCAGCTAGCCATCTGATCTATAGAGAAAAGGATAAGAATGTTCTACAAACATCTAAGCTTAATGATCATTTAGCTTCTCACTAAACTCATTTCCATCATTTCCATTTTCTAACCAGGCAAGTCCCAAGCTTGGGTCAAAATCTTTCATTGGTGTTGCTGAAGTGACATTAGTTTATATCATTGTTTGTGTTCTGAAGATATAGGATCTCCCTCTTCAGGTGTTGTTAAATGCCACACCCACCACCAAAGCACTCACAGCCCATTTCCATACTCCATTGTGCTCCTTTCTCACCGTGTTTTTACTCTTTTCCCTTCCTCCCTCCCTCCAGAGGCTTAGTCTTATAGTCAGATTTCTAGGGTTTGTTATTTGGCTTAATCTGACCCTTTGTTTGCTTTCCCTATATTTCACATACAAGAGACACCACCCAGTATTTCTCTCTTTCTCCTTCAGACTTATTGCACATAGCATATGCCTTCCAATTCCATCCATGTTGCTGTAAATGGCAAGTGTTTATCTTCTTTGATAGCTGTGTAGTATTCCATTGTGTATTTGACCACATCTTCCTGACTTACTCATCTGTATTTGGGCACTTAGGTTGTTTCCATAGTTTGGCTCTTGTAAATAGTGTTGCAATGAACACAGGAGTGCATATTTTCCCTTAAAAATTGTGTTTTTGTGTTCTTCAGTTTCATAACCAGGAGTAGAATTGCCGGTTTATATGGCAGATCCATTTTTAATGTTTTGAAAAATCTCCATAGTGTTTTCCATAGTGACTGGATCAGTTTACACCCCCACCAATAGAACAGGACAGCTCCTTTTGCTCCACATTCTCACCAGTACTTGTTGTTTTTGGTCTTTTTGATATGGGCATTCTCACAAGTGTGAAATGGGATCATTTCCCTGACAATATGTCATGACAAGGAGTTTTTTTATGTGCCTGTTGACCATCTGTATGTCTTCTTTGGGGTATAGCAAAAATTTTAATAACAAGAATGTATGAAAACTTCTTATAAAATAACAATACTAATAATAACAACACTGGTGTTCTATGTCTATATCCCTTCCCTAGGCAATTTACCCATTCTGTGGATTTGTGCTATTGACTTCTACATCTACACTTTTAACCAGAACTTCTCCCTTGAGCTCCAGATGTGATCTATAGCTTTCTATTAATAATTTTACTTAGATATCAGATAAGTATCTTTACTTTAACATCAAATATTTTCTTTCCCCTGAGAACCTATGACTCCTTTTTAGTATTTTTTAATCTGGGTAATTATACATCAGCAAGAACTTCAAGGTGAGAAGTTAAGTCTTAAGTCTTCAGTTTTCTTTACTCCCCTCATTAGTAGGTTCTATGGACTCTTTCTCCAAAGCATATTAGGAATCTTCCCACTTCTCTCTCTTTCCCTTACTTCCAGCCCAGCCAACGTTGACATCATTTCTTGTTTGAGTCATTAGCAATAAGCACTTAACTACTCTTTGTCCTACTCTTATGACCCTCTAATATGTTATTTACAAAGCACCCAGGACAATCTTTTTCAAATGTAAGTCATAACACTTACATGCCCTATCTCTTCCCTGAAAACATTTCAGTGATTTGCAATTACAATTAGGAGAAAAGCCATAGTCCATACTCTGGCCTACAGGATCTTCCATTAACCAGTCCACACTTTCCTGTGTACATTTATCTCATATTCTCTCCTGCCCACTTAACAAGCTCCAACCACACTGGCTTTCTCTATGTTCCTCACCTACTCTAAGCTCACCTTCATCTCAATGCCTGTGTCCTTGCTGTTCCCTCTGCCTGGGTGCTCTTCCTCAGACTACATGATGAGCTCTCTATCTTCCAGCTTTCACTTCAAATGACATCTTCCAATAAAGATTTTCTCTAACTCCTTGTACAAGTGAGGATCCAACGAGGGACACATGAACCTTCCTAAGTATATTAAGCAGAGGGTATTTAACATAGGCAACTAGTGACACAAGTGATGGATAAACTTTGAAGCCAAGCAAGGGATGACAATCCGATGATTTGCAATAACAGCCCCCAAGCCTGAAAAGCCAAAGAAGGGAGTGTCCAAGAGCCAGGGTCACCACATGGAAGCTGCAAGAAACTACAGACAAGCTCAGCAGAAGCTAGAGCTACTGGAGAAACATACTCACCACTAGGGACCAGGTCAGCACAGAGAAGGGAGACATACCCTGACTTCTCCCTTCCTCTGTCCCAGTAATCTCCCACCAGTGTCTCCACTGGCTAAACTCACCAGGAAGTCAGCTGATACAGGAGTTTGGAAACATACCCCGTAGCCCCCTCACCATACAGAGCACAAGGGAGGAATGAACAAGACAGCTCTGAAGGTCAACAGCCAGAGGTGGAGACCAGTGCACCCCTCTACTTCTCTACCACCTCTCCTCTCCCACTCAATTTTGAAGATTATCTTATGTAGCTATTTTCATAACACTCATTACAATCTAAGCCTGACTCGTTTATTCATCTTCCCAAATTAGAACATAAGCACCATGTGTTTGCATATCTCTGGTACCTTGAACAGTGCCTGACCTTTTCAGGGTATTCATTTGTATTTTTTGAAAATATACTGAATGAGTGATTATTATGTGCTAGGCATTGTGCTAAGGACTTTACATGAACTTTCTCACAAAGGGCTTATAGCAATCTCACAATTGTGTTATACATGAGGAATCTGGGGCTCAGTGGAGTGTGATAAAGCATGTGCCTTGGCTATATTCTAGCACCCAGCAGCCTGTCAATAATATAAACTGCAAAAAAGAAATGACCATCCACATGTATAATCCATCAATGTGACCTTAGGCCAACTTAAAAGATTCTGTTTGCTAATAATGAATATCTTATTCAATCCCTTCCCCAAGCAGTGCTGGATAAAGTAGTTGCTCATCCCTTCTATCTCTTCCAAAGAAAAAGTGAAGAGAAACAAACCTGAGTCATTCTCAATTTGGTACAAGGCACCAAACACTTGACCTCGACCCTCCGATCCTCACACAACAAAGGACTTATAACAGTGCCTTCATTTGAAGCTGGACATTGGACAATATAAAATCCTGTGTCCGATTGCTACCCTTTAAATCTAATGTTCGGTGTTAGTTGTCTCTTGGTGAAATACGCTTATCTGAGAAAAAACAGACAGCTAAGCTCTACCCACATGACTTCATACAAATTCAGACAGGAATTACAGAGCCGCATTACATTTGGGCCAAGTGTTTTTATTCATGGCATCTGGCCATGCAGCATCTGTCCTTTGGAAAGGGTGAAATGAAAGGGACCCTGAGAGGCTCTGCTTAGGGAAACACTAGCATCCCTACCCTAACTCAGCCCCATGCTGGTGCCTGCAGTGTGGACCATGGCTACACAGGCTGTCTCAGGGGAGAAGCCAAGATTCTGTCCTTAGCTTTCAAAGCAGCTCTTCATCTTGTAAGAATGTCAGCTGTTCACTTTGCAACACAAGCAGGCAGGAACAGCTTCAGACCTTTGGCTCCATTAAGCCATGCCTTAGATAAGATAATTAAATCTCTGAAGATAAAGATATAGGAAAAGGCGCCATCACTGTTGCGTTTGAGTTCAAATCTAGTTCAGCCTGGTTTATTTTAAAGCCATAGGATTCTATTAGGCTTTACATTAAATCAATAAAGTCTGGACCAAAGTTTGCAGCACTCTGGATGCAGTCATAATGGATTCCTTGGAAACTTACAAAATTGACTCTGAAATTGGCCTGGGACTTCTGCCATGTTCAGATGAAATGACAAGCATTTCAGCCAAAGACTTCCAGCCATTATGAATTGATCCTCCACCAAGTAGACTTCACAGAGTCATACAAGAAAAATATACATATATATCTCTATGGTTTCCTCTCTGAGTGTGTTATTTCCAGATCCTAGAATTGCTCTTCCAGGCAACACTTCTAGCACAGGAGCTCCCGTATATTTATTTTAGTTATTTGCCTTTACCCTATTCCAAGTATTTGAGGTGACTTATAGACAAATGCATATGAAATTAAGCGAAAAAAAATCAAGGTGCATATACTATGATACATGCACACAACACAATACTTTATAACAATTAAAAATGAGGATGCAACTCTCTGTTGTCAGCACCGCTCACACAATGAGTGTGATGAGTGATGAGAAAGCTCCTTGAGTCGCATTGTTAAGTGAAGAGAACACGGTGCAGAACAAAAGGTAAACTCTGCTATAATTTAGTTTACAGGAAGGGAGAGATAAATACACACAGACTACCTTTCAAAGGATCTTCAAGAAATTTGTAATACTGGTTGGTTGCTTCTGGGCAAAAAAAAACAGGAAACATTTTAAACATCTTTTTAGTTTTTGGCTTTTTTCTTTTAAAATCCTATACATTTATTACTAATGAAATAAATATTTAAATCTCAAATCTCTTCCAAATCAAGAAAAGTAAATAAAGTCCCATGGTAGGTAAGCCTCAGGTGCATCCTTAAGGGGAATGGTGTTGACTACCAATGACTCACAGCGACCCCTATTGGTCACAAGGTGGAATCAACTCTGTGGTGCAGACACCAGAGCTCCCTGGGGAATGTCCCTTCTTGATGAGCTCTTTTTCCTACTCTCCCATCACCTTCCCCTGAGAGCACTCATTCAACAAATCATTTGCGCAAGAACCCCTCTCTTGGGCTCTACTTGTAGAGAATCTTGTCAAAGGCAACATTATAGGAGGAAAGTTAGGTTGTATAGAATGTTAATGGTGTATAATTAATGATCCATCTGCTATCTCCACATTAGAGTCAACAATGATTCTTTTTCCTTTGAAAGTAAAAATGTCTCCACCTTTAAAACCTTTTATGATTTTCCATTGCTCCCCAAATAAATACAATAGTCTTTAACAAGTTTTGAAAGAGACCCAAACCATCTGGCTTCGTGTACCCCTACAATTTCATCTTCCATTCTTTCCTCTTTGCTCTCCCCACTCTGTCCAAATTAGCCTAATGTTTGTCTTATCCCCATGTTCCCTTCTGTTGGAGGACATTTGTATATGCTTGTCTCTATGAGAAGTTTCCATTCACTCTTCGCCTGATTTGTTTCTACTCTTTCAGATATGGCCCCCAAACATTACTCTAACTAGGGCAAATCCTCTTGTTTCAAGTACCCACTTATTTATTTCCTACAGTACATCTCAAAATTGCAACTGTGAGACTTATTTGTATGAGTCTTTAGTTAACTGACTTTAGTTAATTTTAAGCACCTGAATAGTGGATCTTACCTGGTTTAACTCACTGCTGTATCTCTCGTGCCTGAGATCGTGTTTTCACACTGCAAGCTCAATAAATGTTCACTGCATAAATGGATCTTTGTTAATGAATATAACCAGCTGGAATTCAATGCTAAATTTCACTCTGACCATCTTTAATGCCAAACAAAAAAAAATGGGAAAAACAACCCATTACTTAATTCTCAGTGTCTACAGGCAAAATAAGGCACATTAATTATTCATGAGGCAGATCACTTCTGATGGTGAAACTAGATTAAATGCTCTATACTATGAGCTCATTGATAGGCAATTTTAACAGAAACATCTTCAAATCTAGCCCCACAGCAAATGAAATAATGAATTTAAGCTAGTAGTTGCCTTCCCTTCAAAACATATTTATTAAGCACATACTTATTTGTCATTGAACTGTACACTGGGCAGCAAAAATTATGGTAAATAGAAAGATAAAAAATTCCTGTTTCCATGCAGCTTAACTTCAAAAAAGTGATTCACACAAAAATCAACAAAGTACTGTATAAATTCAAATACAGTGAAGCAGACTTCATAAAGAACTTCAATAGATGGTTTAACCTAGACCAGGAGGTTGACTGATTTAAGATTTGGAGGTTGAGTAGCTTTTACCTGGCTAACCAGAGAAGACTGTCCTGAGCATAAAGTACAATGTCCCATGGAAGGAGGTTGTTAAGGTGATGCTAAATCACTGTGCCAGAAACAGTGGTTTGAGTATGGTGGAAAAGCAGCTAATGATATTGGCAAGAGTCAGATGATGGAGCAATTTCTCCTACAACCAATAAGAAGCTAAGAAGCTGCTGAAGAGTTTTCAGCAAGCGGATGACACCAGATTTTCACTTTGCAAAAAAAATAAATCACTTGGCATCTGAAGAAAAACACCTTGGACGGGACCCATGGGGAACATGGGAAGGCTAATGGGAGGGGTGTTGAGATTAGGTGTTGCAATACTCCAGATATTAAATGATAACATTTTGGTCTCTGGTGATAACAGGAAGATGGAAGGAAGGGAGTATATTTTATATTGTTGGGTATGACAGGATCAAAGCAATTCACTCCAAAGGGCAAAAGAGTGTGTGCCAGGTACACAGCATCAGGTACTCTGATAACTGGTTTCAATAAAGCTTAATTTTAAAGAATCTGGAAGTGGATAGTAATACTTCATAAATGTGTCTCAAAATTGAACTTTTGAGAAGACCTAGAGTATAAATTTAAACTACCAAGAATTGAGATATTGACACACACCCCACAAAAGAAAACATTATGTAACTATGCTCTTGCCTGAATATAGACTGGTCCTCTAGTTCTGAATAGCCAACTAACAAAGGTATTTTTTGAATATGATTTATTTGAAAATACAGAAACTCACACAAATCAAACAAAGGGATTGCTCTGGAAATACAAGAGGGGATATATTCAAGGAAAGGGGGAGCACTCAATCTCAGGGAAATACCATAAGTAGGACATAACAAGAGGTTTTAGCAGTAGAGGTGCCAGAATTGGTTCCCTAGAAATTACCACTAGCCTTTTCATTTCTGCATCACAGACCAGATGAGAGTTTCCAGAAGAGAGTGCTACTTCCAGCTATAGTGGTCTAGTTTGCAGCAGATCAATAGTTCCAAGAAAAATGGCTTTTAAAGCTTAAAAGTTGAGCAATTTGAAAAAAAGTTTGAAGTCATGGAAGAGCTACCAAGGTGGTGATGATGTGAGGAAAGTTCAAAATGTTGTACCCAGCTTTCCACAAATTAAAGGTGAGAAGCTAGGTGGAAAATGATGACCAAAGGGTTAAAATATGAAAAACTCAGGTTGTTAGTAAAAGTAAAATCAATGGCAATGAAAGTAATAGTAACTTGAGTCACCAAAGTCACAGATAAGATGAAGTAAGTTTTACATTTGACACCTGCATTTCCCCTTGAGGCATTTATAAATTTGTAACCAGTGGCTGAGATACAGAAAAGTCTAGCATAAAGCATAAATTAAAATTCTAGGAAGCTAAGCAGAGTTTATAGTATTTTCACAATGGTAGGGAAGCAAGAATTTGAGTTCAGGATGAGCCAAAAGAAGAAGCCAAAATTTTCTAAGGTTTTGATTGAGTCCAAAAATGACTAATATATCAAGCCATGGTTTCATGAAACTCTATGAATCTTAAGTAAGTATAATAAGTACAACAATAATAGTAATAAAGAAATACAGACACATCTAGTAAAACTTCTAAGTTTCTAAATTTAATGAGAATCTTTTTAGAGTAGCCAGAGGGAAAAAAAGCACTACCTTCAAAAGAGAAATAGGAATTATAGATGACTTTTTGTCAGTAACAATGGAAGTCAGAAGACAATGGAATAATATCTTTGCAATGAAAATACAAATTTCCACTGATAAGATTCTATTTGGACTTTCTTTGACTAAATGCCCAGCCCTATGAAGGACTGAATACCATAAAATATGTTTCCCAAAAGGAAAATGGCCTGTAACCAGTAAAAGGAATGGGGGACAAATATGCAGGATAAAGAGAAACAAAAATTACCTGTGCACTGACTTAAACCTCTTTCATTTCATTTCATTAATCCAACTTTCTAAGCAGAGAAATAATTTGCCTGTCAAACTGTGCACTGTGAGGATGGGATTCAAATCCAGATTTAATTTCCTATTTCATACCCTTATCCTATAGTCCCAAAAGAATGCCTCATAAAGACAGAAGGCAGTCAGATCATTTGAATCAAATTTGGAAATCCTGGGGTAGCAGATGCTACAACCTAGTTACCCACTTATCCAAAAGGGGATCTTTTTAATACTCCAGGGAAAAGAGCAATATTTCTTAGAGGAAAAAAATAAACATTTTGTGAAAGAGCTGGCAGCACTTCACTCATCTATAAAATGCATAGCTCATCTATTTACCAGCTAGTGTGCAAAATTATGCTTCCAATCAGGGACCTAACTTAAGGCAAGGAACCCATGAGCTGTCCTGTTTATAAACAACAACAACACAAACCCACACACACATACATCAGCAGAATAACCCAAGTATATTAAATTCACACCCAAGAGAGAATTATGATAATAAATAGCGGGCTATAATGAGCCCATTCATTCAATTTGGTTGATAATATGTCTTGACACACAAAGGGATGGATGGAGCTGTATCACTGATGAAGTTGCTTAAACTGTTGGTATTTTAGTGAATTATACCCATGGTGAGATGAAATTAATACTCAGCTAAGGACTTTTCCTGGAACTTTGCCAATGTTCACTCTTCTTTAATGATTAACAAGTCACAGAGGGGTTATTTTCCCAACCTTCCAAATCAGATTTAATGAACATACATTAAAAGAGGACAGCACTTCAAAAAATTATACAGACCCTTCAGAATAAACTCCAATCCTACTTGTCTGGCAGAGTGATTCATTTAGTCTTTGAGTGGTGTTTTCTTATTTTGAGCATCCATTTCATCATCCAAAAACACCCTGTCAGATCAGTCTTAGACACTGACTATTAAAATGTTAAGCTTTACCTGATAAAATATAATTATAGCATTCCTGACATTTTTACATAGCACACACATGCTTTAAGCCAATTTTGCTAGAGTTAAGATTATTCCTTTAGATGTGTGAATGCATGATGAAACTGTAAGGAAATATCATTATGTCAAACTCTAATATAGTTGAGAAAAAGGATCCAAAATAAATAAGAAACCAAACCAGAACATGTATAAAATGAACACAAGTGGATAAAAATCGTGACAAAGACCACTGAAACACTTAGAGAACTCAACCCTTGCAATTTAAAGACTAAGATGGCATTTAATAGCTAGGTGCTTAAAGATATATTAATAATTTTTCACTTTATTGTGGCAGTGGTTTATCACCTGGGAGCTTTTAAAAATTACCAGTACCCAGTTCATCTGAGTCAGAATTTCTGAAAATGGGACCCAAGATTATATTTGAAATGCTACACTCCCCAGTTATTCTAATGTGTGGTCATGTGTGATGAATACCTAAAATTCACTGTGTAATGAATACCTGAAAATGTTTAAATGGTTAGGTCAGCTTGCTTATACATTACCTTTAAGCCTGCATTCAAACCTAGCCATAACACAAGCAACAGAATTCTTTGGATAAAATGGGGTGTGGTATAAAAAGATGCTCACAATTACTTCAATATTCCTCAATTAAAAGTATGAGATCTAGTTCCCTTCCTCTTGAGTATGGGCTAGACATAGTGACTCATTTCTAAGGAATAGAATGCCCTATGGCAAAAGTCACAGTACGGAACTTCCATTAAATCATAAAGGACATTGCAGCTTTTGCCTTCCTCTGTCTTGCATCACTCAATCTTGGGGAAACCAGCTGTCATGTTGTATGGACACTCAAGCTGCCTAGTATAGAAGCCCTTGCAGCAAGAAGCCAAGACCTTCTACCAACAACCAGGTGAGTGCACCATCTTGCCAATGAATCCCCAACCCCAGTCAAGCCTTCAAATGGCTGCATCCTGAATCAGAACCACCCCCAAAAAATGAGCCTTAATTTTTGATGCATAAAAGCTATGAGATAATAAATGTTCAATTTTTTAATTGAGATAATATTACTTTGTAACAGACTAGGCTTTAGGTGTACAGATTTTTATTTCAACATCTGTATATTCTACATTATGATCACCTCCATACAACCGTCACCCTTTATCCTTTTTTTTTTTAAAGATTTATTTATTTATACAAGCACTGGGTACAGTCAGAAGTGCGGGAGGGTGAGAGACTTCACCAGAGCCAGAGCGGAGAGCAGAACAGGCAGAGTGACGAAGTACACTGCTGAGGGGAGCAGCGGGCGGCAGGAAAGGTCTGCGTGCCATGTGGGACCCTCCCCCAGCAGTCCGGGGATCGAGGACAGCGCTGCAGAGGCTGTGGGCAGCTTCACAACCCAGCGCTCAACCACTGCACCACCAGGGAGGCCCGTTCCTTTATCCTTTTTACCCACCCCCTTTCTTCTTTCCCTTTGGGAACCATTATTTTTGTCTCTTTTATCTTGTTTTATTTCTCTATCTTCCACATATGTATAAAATCATATGGTATTTGTCTTTCTCCTATGACTTATTTCACTTAGCATAATATACTCAAGATCCACACATGCTGTCACAAATGGTAAGTTTTCATTTTTTATAGCTGAGTAGTTTTCCACTGTGTGTGTGTGCACATATATATATATATATATGCACTGCATCTTCTTTATCCACTCATCAGTTGATGGGCACTTAGTGGGTTTCCACTTCTTGGATATTGTGAATAGTGCTGCAATGAATATATGAGGTTCATGTATCTATTCAAATCAGTGTTTTCCTATTCCTTGGATAAATACTCAGAAGTGAAATTGCTGGATCAGAATCTATTCTTAATTTTTTAAGAAATCTCTGTATCACTTTCCATAGTGGCTGCATGAATTTACATTCAAACCAACAGTGTATGGTCCTTTTATGCACATCCTCACCAACATTTGTTGTTTCTTGTCTTTTTTTAACAATAGCTGTTCTAATTGGTATGAGGTGAAATGCTCAGTGTTTTAAGCTAAGTCTGGGAATGATTTGCTACCTAGAAATAGATAAATAACACAGAGGGCCAATCTTTAAATAAAAAACCAAGTAATTATAATTGTTCAGAATAATTGTTCATCAGTCTGTCACTAAGGTCTAGCATTATACCTACCATGTGATAGACCTTCAATAAGTATTTGTGGAATGATTGATTGATCATATCTTACTTTTGAGCAACATAAGAATCTTTCCTTCTCTAATATGTCATGGTGTGCTAGAAGTCTCTATCTATCTTGAAATAATCACCAAGATTTCAGTCTGCACAGAGCTGAAAGTTTCAAAGAATTAAAGGCCCAAATCAACAGAATCGTGCCCCTGTTAGCAGAAACTACATATATTATGTTCTGCTTCAACTCACTAGAAAATGTCTTCTTGTTAATTTTTCCCCTTTGGGAAATCTTTAATGCAGTGAATATTGTTTCCCTAGCTTTGCATTTTGTAAAGCAATGTGACTTTCCTTGCCTCAAAAAAGTCTTAATCCAACATTAAACAATCCAATTTTCTTAAATAACTAATTAATTATCCATATTTTGTCACTAACGCTACATTCCTCATTTCACCCATTTGTAATCAGCTTCTCTTCCCACCAAGTCCTTGGAGAGATCATTACTTTCATCCAGAGCTCAAGAGACATGTGCCTTCTTCCTTACTCATTCCTTGGGTGGAGCTCATTTCTCCTTTTCCATGTGGGAAGCAGGTGAGCTCTCTAAAACTGTGATTCCTGAACCCTACAAGAGTCACCTGAAAATACAGAACGTGGTCTTGCTTCCAGAGACCATAAAATAATGGAACAAGGGAGGGGACCCCAATTCATATTTTTTAAAGACTCTAAGTTATTGAAAAAACTATTCCATTTAAACCTCCTGTGCTTTTGTTATTTTAAAAGAGATACACTTGCCAAAAAGTTTATTTCCTATTTTTGGCTAATGTTAATATAAGTTGCATGAGTAGGGATTTTTCTTTCCTTACCCCCTTTCCTGGGGCCTGGGCTTTCCAAAGATAACTTAACACATGGGGCTTGAGCATATTTGCAACTCAAGTGGGGGGTGGGAGGAGGGGACAGAAAGATAAACATTATTTTAGCCTGAAAACCCAAGCACTGTGCGCATTTCATTGTCCACCACTGTTGAAGTGCTACCCACACGGCCCAAGGTCACCATCTGCTTTTACGCCTGAGTCTCCCATCCATGGCCTTATTCTCCATGGACCAGATGCGGCTGGGCAAGTGACACCTTATTTTAAATACTGTACAGAAAAGTGAAGGATGCAGAGACATAAGAAACCCTAAAAAAGAGCTGAAAGGGAGGAGTTATGTTCACAGAGCCATGAGGGGAAGGCACTAGATGAGTGGTAGAGGACCTTCCCACACCCCCGACTCCCGTGATATATGACCAGGAAAGTGTGGTTGCCGTCAGGGATACCAGCTGTCAGTGGCCTCTGTATGGGATCAAATAGGACTTGATCTGGAAAAGGCGTGTATTTTCACCTTCTTCTGGACTAATGTGTAAATACTGAGATGATCCGAATCAACCTGTATCATCACTCCCTCCCACTCCCAGGGTTCAGATACAGGGTTTGAATAACACCTTCCAGTAGTAGAAGCCATCAATTAGGCCCCATTATTAACAGCAAGTCATTGTTTCCACAACTCAAACACGGAGGCTTGAGGATATTCATAGCTTACTATTTTCAATCTGATAGCTGTTTCCAGGGGCAACAATTGCTTCTAAACTGTCCAGGAGACATTAGACCAGCTTGGCATCTCAAAGATCCACCAGCCCACACACGTGTTCCCAACCTGCTCCCACCAGAGGCGGTCACCCGTAGATAAACAAATGAAGCCAACAGCATGTTCGAAATTGCCATTGGTTGTGGTAAGTGAGAGAGGCTGTTTCCCGGGAGGACCCGAGCTCTGCACCTTTGAGGCAGGGCAACCTGCTTGTGCCCATCACATCAGCAGATAGGGAGCCCTCCTGCCCACGTGGGTTTCATTCTCCGCTGACAGCTGGCAGGAAATTGACTACACTAATGTGACTGGCACACGGACATGCAGACTCCCCTCCAGGAGGTAGATCAAGTTGACTTTTAAGAAATATGCTTGCTGTCTCTGGCTGCGCTTGTTCTGTTGGCAGGCTCACGGAATGCCAAGGTTCCCGCCGAGCCGCAGTCTGGAGGGCTGGGCCGCGGGGTGCTGCTGCCACAGCCAAGAGACGCATTTCCACCCACAACTACCTGCTCTCCCTACTTCTCGCTTCTCTAGCCTCTATCCAGAAGCATCCGTGGTGCTGCTTCACTGGGGGGTCCACTCGGTGCCCGCCCCCACCTGTGGGTTGAGGAATTGGGAAATGAGCAAGAGCAAATGTCATCTTATCTCCAGAAGTTTGCAGACTTTCTTGAGCGTCCAGGACAGGAGGGAATTTTCTAAGATGGCAGAAATGCTCCATGTGGCCACTGTGGGAAGCTGATGTGGAATATGGATTTGTCAAAATCCACTGACTAGTCTTTCATACTTCAATAGAACCAACTTTTTTAACGGCAGGACTTAAGCCCAACAAATAAAATAGAGTTTTTGTTGTTGTTGTTGTTTTAAGATTTATTTATTTGTTTGTTTGTTTGTTTGTTTGTTTGTTTGTTTGTTTATTTATTTATATAAGCACTGGGTACAGTCAGAAGCACAGGATGGTGAGAGGATTCACCAGAGTCATAGCAAGGAGCAGAGCAGGCAGACCGACGAAATACACTGCTGAGGGGAGCAGCGGGCGGCAGGAGAGGTCTGCGCGCCTAAAATAGTTTTAAGTAATGAATCATTCCGTTTCTAGTTCTAGGGTGAAGGATGGGACTTTCTAAGATGTCTCGAACATGACTTCCCAGAAATGTGTCGCATGTGGATTATTTCAAGGTGAGGTCGACCAGGCCCTGCAGACTGTGGAGATCTTTTACTACTTCCTTAACTTCTAGGAGAGTGAAAATTGGGGATATTACCCAGAAATACTATCTCAGAAATTACCTATCAGAGAAGCCTGACTTTATGGAGGAACATCATCTAAGTAAAGGGCATCAGGTCTTTGTCACCCTCTGTCATCACTAGAGACAGAGTGGGGAGCAGAACAGGTGGATCTACTGAAATACACTGCTGAGGGGAGCAGCCAGCGAGGTAGGAGAGGTCTGCTGCGCCATGTGGGTAGCTCCCTGGCCAGCCAGGGATGGAGCTCAGGCTGTGACGGTAACAGCACTGAGACTTAACCCCTAGTGATACCATAATTCCAGGTGTTCAGGTCTAGTCTCCCAGCCAGGAACGATCCCAGGCTGCTGTGGCAGCGCTGAGTCCCAGCCACCAGACCACCACAGGTTGGTGTCTCATGAAGCCGCAGCAGGAACTTCACTGACACTCAGGCAAGCAAGCAAGAAGAGGCAGATTTGTTTAGAGAAAGAAAAAAGTTTATTATGGAGAAAATGAACAGAAATAAAGTGGGACTTCCAGGCCGGTGGAACCAGGCCAGGGAGGGGCAAGGAAGCCAAAGTGGAGCCGTGCCTCGGGGAATATAGACCATCTTTCCCTCATTATTCTAAAACCCCATAAGTCTCTGTGATTAGTTAGTTCTTGGTGGTCTCACTCACTCTGCCTTGACACCTCTGTGCCCAGAATTATGTCTCTGTGTCCCAGCCCCTATCTTAGAGTCCTTTTCCTTTATCATCCTTGTTCCAGAATGTCCTGAGGCCCTAGTCTTGGGTGTTTGATTAGTCCCCTGTGAAGTTTGTTACCCTTATCTCTGGAATCGTCCTTATTTCTCAGACGCTTTTCCTATTCTATTCTGACCCAAGGAGCTTGCCCTAAGACTCACTAGGCCACTAGGGAGGCCCACTAATCTGTCTGATTTAATTTGGCTCCTCAGCCAGCCCAAGAAGAACCCAGGGGGTGGTGGCGAGAGGAAGGGTTCTTCTGCATGGGCCAGATTAGAAAGCAGAGCCCACCTTGTCTCTCCTACAGAATGAAACTAAAATACCCACAAAGAATGCTTGAGACAAAAATCCAAGGACTCTGAAAAGGAAATTGTAGCAAGCTGATTGCAAAAAGATAACTCAAAGCTGGACCAGTCCAGCAGTGAGTTCGTGGGATATTTTTTTTTTTTCCACCAGTATCCTCAGCCTGGACCCAAAGGTGGACCAAAACCAGAATCAAGCACTGGGTGCAGATTTAAGAGCAAGAGCAAGAGAACCCTCAACCCAGCCTGAGAGACGAGAAAGGCTGCCTGCTCCCAGGTGCCCACACCCTGGAAAGGAGGGTCATTTCCTCTGTTTTTTCCATCCCACTTTGCCCACCGTGGGGGCCTGGGGTAGAGCCACTGGCTGCCCCTGTTCTTTCATACTCTGTGATATACAAGTGAACAATTTGACTCCCCTCTGTAGGGTCAAAGGACAGGTGATAGTCACTGTGAAGAAGGTTCAGGCATTTTCCTGAGCAAATGTTCAGCTATTTAATAACCAGGGAACCAGGGCAGGCGCTATGAGACCCCCCCACGACCTGAGTCCCACTGGCCCTCCCTTCTCAGCTTTAGATAAGCCCACTGCACTCAAATACTTCAGAGGCAGTCTGGGGTCTGCTTTTCCTCACTGCCCATTTGAAGCTTCTCTTTTATTAGCATCAGGCACAGAGGCCTGTGCAGTTGCTGGCACTGACACCCCCAGGGGAGTGCAGGAAGTTTTTCCTTGATATTGCTCAATAATTTTCACTTTAGTGCTTACTATAGCTTTCTTCTTCAATTAGCAATGTAAATGTGATTGCCTTGGCTTGATAATGAGCTTCTCAGGGTAACTTGGGGAGGCCAACACCCCCCTGGAGGCCAAGGCTGTCTGTCTACTGGAATCCAGCAATGGGGGATAAGGGAGAAAGGGGGCATTGTTAGAACAATGTCAACCTCCAAAGGGGGACAGGATATACCACCCCAAAATATATCTTCCTGATATAAGGATCATTTTTAACTGGATATTTTTTAAAAACTGGACATAGGAAAAGTTCTGAAAACCGAGCAGAAATTACCCTTCGGTAATAGATGTCCACATTTATTTGGAAGCGTGTCCTCTCTCACAAGGAAGAAGAGGGTGATTCTAAATCTCTAGAAACTTATAATGGAAAAGATATAAGAACCATACCCTTGTTGATTGTGTTTTTCCTGGTAATAACTCATGACTGGTATTCTCCAGTCTACCAACATCTTTATTTTTAGCTGGAGATGGAATTTAAGGTGTTAGCTCACTTTGAAGAGTTACTGAGTTTTCCTGGGTCTCTCCCATGAATACAGGAAGTGTGCATGTTATTAAACTATTGTTAATCTGTCTTTTATTACAGGGGAGTAATTAATATACAGAAACCCTATTTAAATGAGGTCTCATGGATGTGCAATCAAGAAACTACAGGATCCAACATGCCTTGCGCCTCTGAGGGACAGTGGTCCTCTGCCTAGCAACAGGCTAGCCAATAAGAGAAGGCCATTTACCAACAAATGAACTCTTTGCTTACAATGGCCCTTCTAAAAGCTATATAAGCTGGTTTGGGTTTTTCTTTGGGGGAAGTACCTGTGTGTCTGTTCATGAGACTGTACTTTCCAAATTGTGTTTTACTGTTATTTCTGAATAAACTTATTCTTTTTTTTTTTTTTTTTGGTGAAATAGCTGGTTGCTTTTTGTTTGAGGTCAGCAAAAATGATAGAAACGTTTTTTTCTTATTAAGGAGGTGAAGTATAGCCCCAGCTTCCTGTGTGTGGGAGTTCTGTTCAACCAAAGAGATAACAGTACTGAAGTGCAAATTGCCTTTGCCTTCTTCCCTAACTTTCTTCTGACATACTCTGTGTATGTGAAAACAGCTCCATCGTAGAGGTAAAAGAATGAAGATATTCTTTGCTTTTCTGATGTCAGAAGAAAGCTAGAGAAGAAGGCAAAGACAATTTGTACTTCAGTACTGGTTAGCTCTTTGTTTGGTTAAACAGAACTCTCACACACAGGAAGCTGGGGCTATAGTTCACCCCATGTTAATGTACCTGCTCTAACAAATCTCTCCCCTCCCCAACTTTCCACCGTCATGGCTGCCCTTGCTTCATTTGGCCACGTCCACCTCTGTTTCATCCTGCCTGTAGGTCTGTGCACATGCTGTTCCACCCCCTGAAACACTATTCCCTCCTTCTACTTAGCTAACTCAGCCTCATGTCTTCAGGTCCCTGAATAAATACCACTTCCCCAGCAAGGCCTCCTTGACCCTCAGTCTGATTCAGTCTCCCACTTAGATGTTCTCACAACTCCCCACATCCTCCCTTGCCAAAGTGGAGCACAATGATGATCAGAGTCTTGTGTGTGATCTTTCGTTTTCATGTCTTTCTCTATTAACATGTAAGCAACTCACAGACAGAAGCCGCATCTGTCTTGTCTCTAGAAATTCAGTGCTATAGTTGGTATTTAATAAAGTGAGTGAATAAATTTGATGGAAATGGGGGAGGGAAAAAAGGCATAAAGAGACAGATATGGAAGTAAAGGCATTTTAGGGCCTCCCTGGTGCTGCAAATGGTTGAGACGCAACCTAAGAAGCCATCCTCAGCCACTGCAGCATGAGTTCCATCCCCGGCCAGGGAGCTGAGCACATGGCATGGCAGACCTCTCCTGACTAGCCTGCTGCTCCCCTCAGCAGCGTATCAGTCAATCTGCCTGTTTTGCTCTCCACTCTGTCTCTGGTGAATCCTCTCACCCCCCACACCTCTAGCCTATACCTCAGCTCTTATATGCATAAATAAATAAATCTTATTTTAAAAAAGTAAAGACATTTTACCAAAAAAACTATATAATGAGAAGGGCTTCAAACAAAATACGCAATGATCCTGATAATTAAAATAATAGGTTTAATCTAGACCCCCCCCCATTGCCACTAAAATCATTAGAATTTTCTCTCATATGATCTCTTTGAGTTCTATAGTCCTTTGGAATGGATGACCAAGTGTTGTCTCCCTTATTACTACCCCCAATACCCCCATCTTAGTGGCTGGGGTTTAGCAGATTACCAAGACCTGTCAAGGTCATTCAGCTGATAAAAGGCACCACTCACCCTTGAACCCAGAGTGTGGGGGCCATCTATTGTCACAGCACAGAGGACACTACCGTCTTTCCTGGCTCTATCTCCATTCCCTCCCCAGAGGAAAATGTTCAGTAACCATTCTTTATCACTTCTCCACCTGCTCATTTCGAAAGGAGTTTTTTTTGGTTGCATTTTTTTTTTGTTTTTTTGTTTTTTTGCCACGGAAGGAGCTGTTAAAATTAGGAGAAGCTGCTTGATTTGCAGGTGCTGTAAATAAAGATGAGACTGTTCTGGTCCCAAAGGCGATTTAAGTTTAATTGCAGCCAGAACAGATCAGTGAGTGAGAGGTGAGTCAGACATGACACTTGGTGGGGCGGGAGGATGACAAAGTATAATAAAGTTTATTTTTTCCTTCTTCTCTGCAAATAATACCATTAAAAGTTGGTTTACACCTGAAGACATGAACTGCGAGCCTTTTGAAGTGCAAAGGGGCTTTCATACCAAGTCAAAGGGGCCACCAAAACCAAATGGAGATGTTTACAAAATCTAGTAAAGCACACTTAGCCAGCATTGAATTCACCTGCAGCCACCGCTTCCAAAAATGCAGGGGATGGAAGCAAATGTATCAATCATGCCACACATTTTTATTGAGCGCCTAGTCCCTGCCAGTCACCCTCCAAGCACAAGGGATGGAGCAGGGAACAATATAATAAAATCCCTGCCATCATGAAATCCACCTCCTTCTCACAGGCCTCCGCATACAGCTGTGCATGGCCGAGGTCTAGGGCTGTTATTCGCATCACAGCCTGTGGATGGATCTCCTGAGTGCAATGTCTAACCTGCTCAGCTGTACACAGCAGCCCTGAGTCACCTCCACTGCCCCTACCCTGGCCCAAGCTACCATCATTTTCCAGGGGAATGGTTGTTGTACCTCTGGCTGGTGTCCCTCATTTTTCCCTACTCCAATGGTATTTTCTCAACACAGTAGATTTATTCTGTTAAAAACATTAATTCGAATCCTGTCACACCTCTGCTCTTAATCTCCAGTTGCTCCAACTCAGAGGAAAGGCCAAACTCTCCTCCCCTCTCTGACTTCACCTTCTACTTCCCTCCTCCTTGCTCTCTCCCCTCCAGCCACCCTGTCTCCTTGTCCTGGGGTGGCACCTAGCAATTAGTCATTTTTAAACTTCCTAGATGATCCTCAATGCAGAAAAAAGCTACCCTAAAATGATTTTTCTAAAATTTCTCTCTCAAAACAATCACATCAGCCCCAAGTCTACAAACTCAAAATTGCCTGGGCCCTAGAACCTGCACGTTTAACGAAATCTTGGATTTTGTTTGAAAAGCACTGGCCGAAACACAAGGATAAATTACAGCTCAATGCCTATGGGATGTCTTAGGAAGCTGAATTCTTTTAGCACATTTTATTGTAAAATACAACATGTACACAGAAAATTGCACTGAGGCACAGTTTAGCAAATATTTATAATGTGAATATCTTTGTACAAGCTCCAGGTAGAGAAACAGAATGTGGACAACATCCCAAAAGTCCACCTCCTATCACAACATCTCTCCCTCCCCTGAGAAGTAACTACTATCTTAACATTTATAGTGATCATTTGCTTATCTTTATACTTTTTCTTCCTATGTACACACACCTAGACAGTATGTTTACTTTGACCTGCTTTTGATCTTATTGGAATCAGATCATAACCCGCATCTTCTTTTGTATATTGTTTCTTTACTCAACGTATGTATTAAGGATCAAGCCTGCTGTGGTTTATTCATTTTCACTCGTGTATAATATTCTAATGTATAAATTTATATTTAAAAACATGCCATTATGTTGATGGATATTTAATCTTTTTCACAGTTTGCTCTATTTACAAACAGTACAATTTTGACCATTGCCAATGCACTAGGCATCAACTCTCCAGGGCAAACACTCAGGACTCCAGTGGCTGGGTAACTGAATGTGTAAATCACCAACTTCATGAGTCATGCCCATGTGCCCATCCAAAGAATAGAAAAGTCCCCATAGCTCCACGTCAATGCCTCTTGTCTGCCTAATCACAACCATGGACAGATGATCAAACAGCAACCAAATGGCAGCCTTCTCTGTCTTGAAGCCAAAACCTTCTCCTTCCTCAGTCTTGTGAGAAAAAGATGAATGCTGAGCAGTGAAAATTACAGGCCTTGTTTAATGATGAACTTGCTCCAGGTTAAGCTTGGATAGAAACCATTTCCTCTAGGTTTCCACCAATGACTCAATAAATGGAGACCATCCATCACAGGCCGAGGCACGTGGAATGACAAGGTGCTTGTGCTATAACGATTTACCTTCCTGTTTATCACCAAGAAGATGATCTATCAAGGCAGGGGCACTTGAGTGAGGCCTGTTGCAAAGTGTTTGCCAATGAAGAAAGCAGATCAGACAATCTGCTAACAGATCTGGCAAGTGGCAAGAGCCTCCTTAGTGTGGCTCTGGTTACCTGCTCATGTGCTGTTCTTAAAACTGAAGAGAGAAATCCTCTCTTCCTGCTTATGTCATTCATTCAGCCCATCTGTAGCTATTGAGAGCATGACAAACACTAGAGATTCAACAATGAAGAAGAAGACTTGGTCCTGTTTCCAAGGACTTTACTTCCTTTTTTTTATGATTTATTTTATTTATGCATACAAGAACTGGGGTGTAGGCCAGAGGTGCGGGGGGTGAGAGGATTCACCAGAGACAGAGTGGGGAGCAGAAGAGGCAGATCCACTGAAATACACTGCTGAGGGGAGCAGCAGGCAAGACAGGAAAGGTCTGCTGCACCAAGTGGGTCAGCTCACTGGTTGGGGATGCCACAGTGGCTGTGGAGGGCTTCACAGTGCTGAGACTTAATCCCTGTACCACGAGAGAGGCCCCCCAAGGACTTTACGTTTTACTACAAAGAAATAATAAATGAAGCCTCAGGGCATCACTGGATGAGTTTTTATTGAGCACCTATATTGCGCTGGATTCAGAGTTCAATGACATGGTCCTTTCCCCCAAGAAGCTTATCATCTAGTTTAGCTGACTTCTACACACAATGCAGTAGGAACTGTGATAGATGGAAATACCAAGTACCTACCAGCACTCAAACAGAAACATCTAGACCAGTTCTGAACTCAGCTATGCTCTTATTTTCACAAGGATTAATTGATAACTATCTCTACCAGGAAAGCAGAGGCTGGAAGGGATGGGACAAAGCAACCTTATAAGTTTTGATGGTAAATTGGGGAGGGGGTATTGGTAGAATAGGGTCTACTAGAACTTTTCATGGCAGCAGAGCATAATCAACCAAAAAGTTGTCACATATGATTCCCAGTAGAGAGAAGGTAAATGAAGATGCTTCTACACAACTATACTGCAGTAAAAGGCTCAGACATGGACATGGATTATGTAAATTTACATGGTAACCCAGAAAGATGTTCATGATATACTAATTTTAAAAGTAGGTAATGCAATGACATTGTATTATGGCAATATTATTTTTAAAAACCTTTCATGTATATATGCATAGAAAAAGAATGGGAAGGAAATAATTTTGAGGGCAAGTTTGTTTTCCCATTTTGAACCCCTCTATATTCTCAGTACCTAAAATGACAACTGGCACCTAATAGATGATTAATCAATATTTGTCAAGTAGTGAATAAGTAAATTATAATAATATGATGGGTGGATGGATGGATGGGTTGGTGGGTGGGTGGGTGGGTGGGTGGATGTGTGGATGGATGGATGGGTGGGTGGGTAGATGGATGGATGGATGGATGGATGGATGTATGGATGGATGGATGGATGGATGGACAGAAATGCCAAAATGTAAGCAGAGGTATTTTCTGAGTGGTAGTGTTTGAGATGAACTCTTTTCTCTTTGTGTTGATCTGCATGTTCTGTTTTTTAATCAGTGAACAGAGATTCATTGTGTAATTAGAGGAAAGAACCTCTAGTTAACGTTAGGACTATGTCTTCAAAAGAGTCAGAGTCGGGAGAAGGCTGAGGCCTGGTGTGGATTCTATCATTAGATTACACTTAGACCTTGTTTCATTAATTTAGATGTCAGCAACAGATCTCAACATGTAAGTGTTCGATAAACACTTAAAAACACTTAACAAATGTCTTAGTCTTAGCATTTGTAAGTAGCATCTCTTACAAAGCAGATTTTTCCAAACCAGTCATACAAACTATCCTCATTTTCTTGCCACATGTGGGTTCCTCCTGTAATATTACACTCTTTTTTTTTTCCCCAGGAGAGCATGATAACGCAGTCTCCTACCACCACAAATTGGGCAGTTGACTTTCCCACACTTGCATAAATCACAGAGGTTGGCAATATAACTTTCTTAATATTCTTTTCTTTCAGACAATTCACTTTTTAGATTTAAATAATTTATTAAAATATTAACTATTGCTACCATAAATATTGCTAGTATCACTTGCCATCAATTCTCTTAACAGTAAACATTTTAAAAGTAATGAAGGCAAAACAACACTGAATTCTTTCTAGTGTGCTGGTTGCCAAAGACGGGGTTCTGTTCTCTCCTTATTAAAAAGGAAGATGAGTAAGTGTTGGAGAGGTGTTAAATCATACTAACACCACCCTGAGACTCTTCATTTGATATAATTGGGATTAAAGAAAATTGGAATATAAATAAATTTTCACTATGTGATTCAGTATTTTAAAATGCTGTGATACTTAAAGTAAAATAAATGTCACATACCACCATATTGTACATCTTGGAAAAACACTGTCTTCAAGTGACTAGATAAGATGAGGTTAGTTAATAATAATAATAACAGTTGGCATATATTGGAGTATTTTCTATAGTGTGTTCATATACATAGTCTCCAATCTTCAGAAATGCTGCAAATGATGGTTATTAACCCAATTTCATGGGTGAGAAAATTAAAGTAGAAATTAAGTAATTGTCTCAGGATTGCACAGCAACCAAGTGGCTGATCCTGAATCTAAGCCAGGGTCTCTCTGGCTTCAGAGAACCTTAGGCAGAACAGCTGAGAGGCTCACATATAAAACAGAGCAAATGCTTTGGAAAACAATCTATTTGCGAAATCCACATGTACACAAACCCTATGACCCAGCAAATTCACACCCTTCTCAGCGGAAATGAGAGCCTATGTCCACAAAAACCTCTACACAAGTGCTCACAGCAGCTTAATTCATACTAGATAAAAACTGCACGCAGGCCTCCCTTGTGGCACAGGCGGTTGAGCGCCACACCATGAAGCTGTCCGCAGCCTCTGCAGCATGGGTTCGATCCCGGCCAGCCGGCAAGGGTCCCACATGGCGCAGCAGACCGCTCCTGTCTCGCCTGCTGCTCCCCTCAGCAGCGTATTTCAGTCAGTCTGCCTGTTCTGTTCCCCACTCTGTCTCTAGTGAATCCTCCCACCCTCCCATGCATCTGGCCTGTACCCTGGTTCTTGTATAAATAAATCTTTAAAAAAAAAAACTGCATGCAATCCAAATGTACATCAAAAGGTAAGTAGGTAAGTAAATGGAAGCTACTCATAACAAAAAAGGGGCTAACAACCAATTCCTTCAAAAAGGTGTCAGCTACTGATTCCAACAAAATGGACAATTCTCAAAAGATAGAATGCAAGATTAATTGTCAAGAAAATGAGTGATTTCTTGGTGAATACATGAATGAGTAAATTAGTGATAAGATAATTTGGATGGATGGATGGATGGATGGATATGACAAAATATAAGCAAATGTAATCTCTGGGCTAGTAAAGAAATGTCTTATCCATAAAAGTATATATATAAAGTTCAAGAATAGCCTAAAATATAGTGATAGAAGTTAGAATAAGGATTACTTCAGGTGAAGAGAACTGATAGTACAGGGGTACAAAGGAAATTTCTGGGGTAAGAGAAGTAGAATCCGAAGTTATAGACTATATCTATATGGTGCTTGTACAGGCATGTATATATTTAAGACTTGTGCCTTTTATGCAAATTATACCTCAGTAGAATAAAGGGGGGAATTTACAGTCTTATGCAAAGCAAACATGCTTCCAATACAACTCTAAGCAAGATGACAAGCATTCTTAGAACTCTGCTATATGAGAGAAACAAAGAGCACCCAACTGTGCTTGGAATTTCATTGTTTCAAGACCCTTGAACCTTTTTTTAATTAACTTATTGAAGTTCCAGCATTAGTGAAAAACATTCTATAGGTTTCAGGTGTATAATACTACACCTTGACATCTGTATATACTATATCATGTTCACCATCAAAAATTTAGTTTCCAGGGCCTCCCTGGTGGTGCAGCAGTTGAGCACTGGGCTACGAAGCTGCCTGCAGCCTCTACAGCGCTGGTTCGATCCCCAGCCACCAGGCAAGGGTCCCGCATGGTGGCAGGCCTCTCTTGCCGTGCCCGCTGCTCCCCTCAGCAGTGTACTTCGTCAGTCTGCCTGTTCTGTTCCCCACTCTGGCTCTGGTGAATTCTCTCACCCTCCTGCGCTTCTGACTGTACCCAGTGCTTCTATAAATAAATAAATAAATCTTTAAAAAAAAATTTAGTTTCCATCCAGCACCATACAACTGACCCCTTTACACACCTTCCATCCCCCTCCCTCAAAATGATAACCACCATTTTGTTTTTATAATCTAAGAGTATGTTTTTGTGTTGTCTGATCATTTTCTTTGTTTCTTTATCTTTCACGTATTAGTGAATTCATACAGTATTTGTCTTTGTCCTTCTCACATGTCATTTAGTATAATATTCTCAAGGTACATTCATGACAACATAAGTGGTAAGATTTCATCTTTTTTACAGCTGAGTAATAGTCCCTTGTGTGTATTTAACACAACTTCATTATACACTCATCCATTAATGAACACTATTTCCAGATCTTGATTATTGAAAATAATGCTGCAATAAACATAGGAGTACATACATCTTTTTGAATTAGTGGTTTTGTTTTCTTCAGATAAATACCCAGAAGTGGGATGGCTGAATCATTTGGTATTTCATTCTAAATATCTTGAGGAATATCCACACTGTTTTCCAGAGGGCCTAGACCAGTCTTCATTCCCACAGTCAGTGTACAGTGCCTGGATGCCAAGAGTCCAGACTGGGGTGTACGAGGATGGTTTGTATGTGCCACTGCATCCGTCCCTGACGAGGACTTCTTTATCACCACATTCGACAGACAGGACTCGTTTCCTTTTGAAAGATTCTTGTTTCAGAGTCAAATTAATAGTTAACATCTACTGAGTATATGCCACATACCATGTACTGTACCAAGCAATTATTCCCATTCCATAGTGGAAAAACTGGGACTCAGAGAAGTCCAACAACAAAAGTTACATGACCAAAAATGATAGAGCTGAGATATGAACCCAATTTTCCTGCCTCCAAACCCCCAAAGTTAGGAGAGATGGAAACAAATGGTCTCTCATCCCTCAGGTTACTGTGGGAGCCAACAGGGATTTCTAGTATATAGAAATAGGTGGAAAGTCTAGTAGAGACCAAACCATGACCTTTCCCTCACCACTGAAAATAAAAGATAGCTTAATTCCTGGGTGAGTTGGGGTCATAAGTGTTATTGTCAGAGAACACAACTAAAGGAAACCATCTCCCAGGTTTATCACACCAATTTCGAAAGTTAAGCTTCTCACAATCCACTGGACAGCCAAGGGAAGAAGATGCTTATAATGTCCTGGTGGTTTATCATTTCATTTTTAGAGCATTTATGGAAGATCACTGAAACATCTTTCCCTGGAATTAGATAAAGAATGGGAATCGTTCAGATTTCCTGATTTGTATTCTAGGCACTGCCCTATAGAAGGTCAGAAAAAAAAAATCACAAAGCAAACCTCTATCATTCCCCCTTACATGGAAATAAATGAAAATCTTTGTGTTAGAAAGACTTTCTCTCTCCTCATTCTGGGGAATTGGACAGTGTCTGCAACACTCATTTCATTACATACCTTGCAAGTGTTGCACAAGGATAATCACTCAGAGCAGCTCAGGTTAATACAAGGCTGATTTTTCTCTTTTCCAAGTGCATCTGGTCCCTGAGCTCAGGTGAATCTGCTCCTGTCATGGCCTCAAACTAATCTCTCTATCTTGCAATTGACTAAGAACTGTTCTTTATGAAAGCTCCTATCTAAAAAGTGAAGCAAAAACACATGTCAAATGTGTTCATTGCAGACAAGATTAGCATTTGCTCTTGTTCTTAGTAGAACATTCAGTGAAGGAGATGACAAAGCACAGGGCAAAGAAGGCATCTGCTCTGGACTGAGTGTGTGTGCCCCCCCAAACTCACAGGTTAATGCTTAATCCCCAGTGAGGTGGGATGCAGAGGTAAAGCTTTTGAGAGTCAATTCGGTTCAGTTGAGGCCCTGTGGGAGCAGGGACTGGTGGCCTCATGGGAGGAAGAAGAGGCCAGCTTTCTCTCCACCTTGTAAGAACACAGTGAGCAAAACGGTCTCCGAGGCAGGGAGCAGCACTAGGTAGGCTGGCACCTTGAACCTGGACTTCCAGCCTCCAGAACTGTGGGAAACGAATGTCTAAGTCCCCAGTCAATGGTGTCGCACCACACATTATACACCAGGCCACCCAGTTATGTTATAGCAATCTGAGCCAGTAGGACACCCTGGTATTAGCAGAGGAGCAACCACCACAGAATATAGGAGCTCAGAGCCAGTGGCCAGGGTTCAGACCATAATCTTTGCCCATCTCTGTTTCTGAAAGTCTTCCATAAAAATATTTGTTTAATTTAAAAGAATTATAGGCAGTTCTCTGAACACATGTGAAATGCACAGGTATGCATTGTCTTTTTCTTTCTCCTTTTTCTAATAAACCTGTCCTTTAAAAAATGTTAAAAAGAAGGAGAAGGAGAAGGAGAAAAGTGAATTATATTTGAACTTTTACTACAAGTCATATATTCCACTAATTCTCCAAGCAACTCAGCAATGGGTACTTGGAATCCCCACTTTGCATCTGAGGAGGTCAAGGGTAGCTCATCTGCTCAAAGCTACAAAACTAGTGAACAGCTGAGCCAGGATTTGAACTGAGAATCTCAACTCCTGACTTTGATCCCTTTAAACAAGCAGGTCATTGGGATGTGTGCTACTGAAGCTCTATCAGTGATGTTCACCATTATATAAGTGAGCAAAAATTCAACATTGTTAAGGGAAAAAATGAGATGCAACATAGTGGCAGAGGAGCATGGAGAATGGGAATAAAGACAACTTCTGTAGGTAACTTCCCGGAGCCCCTGAACGGACAGCCTCCCGGTGGCCTAGTGACAGGAGAACTCGTAAAAACTGGACTTATCTAACATCCATTAGGATGATTATTATCAAGAGAAAATAACAAGTGTTGGCAAGGATGTAGAGTAATTGGAATTCTTGTGCACTATTGCCGGTACTTGTAGAAGAAAGTATAGCAGTTCTTCAAAAAGTTAAAAATAGAATTACCATATGATGCAGCAATTCTACCTCTGAGGATATACCCAAAAGAACTGAAAGCAGAATTTCAAGTAGATATTCATAGCAGGACACCCACATTAAAGTGGTTAAGCCATGAAAACAAGCCAGTGTCCATCAATGGATGAACAGATAAGAAAAATGTGATATATACATATAGTGGAATATTACTTAGCCTTAAAAAGGAAGGAAAGTCTGATATAGGCTGCAACGTGGATGAACCTTGAGAACATTATGCTAAATGAAGTAAGCCTATTACCAAAAGGCAGATGGTCTGAGTCCACTTCTGCAGATACTTAGAGAACTCAAAATCATAGACACAGAGAGTGGAATACAGGCTGCCAGGGCTGGGAGGAGAGAATGGAGAATATTGCTTAATGGGCACAGTTTCAGTTTCACTGGATGAAGAGCTTTGATAGTGGATGTTGTGATGGTCACAAAATATGAATGGACATGATAGCACTGAGCTGTACTGTCAAAAGAGTTCAGTTAATAAATTTTATGTGATGTATCTTTTACCTCAGTTCTTATAAATCATTGAAAATGGGTTTCAGGGCCTGCTTGGTGGCCTGGGGGTTAAGTCTCAGCAGTATCACTGCTATGGCCTGAGTTCAATCCCTGGCCAGGCAGCTGACCCACATGCAGCCCAGCAGACCTCTCCTGTCTCGCCCACTGCTTCCCTCAGCAGTGTATTTCAGTAGATCCACCTGTTCTGCTCCTCATTCTGTCTCTGGTGGATCCTCTCACCACCCCCCACACCTCCGGCCTATACCCCAGTTCTTCTATACATAAATGAATAAATGAATGAATACATAAATAAATAAATATACCTACCTTTAAAAAGAAAAGTTATCTTTAAAGAAAAATGGGTTTGGTTCCAACCACGGAATTCTAACCAGAAGAATTAATACCAGACATGCAGTCTACTCCTGACTCCAGCCCCACAAACTAGAGATGCCACCTAATAAACCAAACATGAAGTCACCCTTGACTTTCCCTCCCCTCACATCCAGTTAGCACCATGGCATCAATTCTACTTCTCACGTATTTTCCATGTCGTTTTCCCGTCCAAAGTATCACTCCCTCTCCAACTCTCCCTCCATTCAGACCCTTGTTGACCCTTATCTGACTTCTAGTTTCCTCCAAACCACCATCCCACCCACAGTTAGATCTTTACAAAGACCTGGTTCAACGCTTTCTCTTCATACCCCTTCACTGGCTGACTGCTAGCGAGAGGATTAAGTCCAAGTTCCTGGTCCTACCATGAAAGGTCCAATTTCACTCCACCTCTGCTTTCAATAAGCTTCCAGATTATGGGCCAGAGATCCTAAGAGGCTCTTAGTTCTCTGTGACATAACAGGTGTTTCAGGCATATGTCTATACACACACACACACACACACACACACACACACACACACGGCTTCCCTTGCCTGAGATGACCTTCACCTCTTTCCACCTTCTTGCATGGCTACATAAATCACATCTCCAGAAGCCCTGTGCTGCAGAAACAAATCATTCCATCCTCTGCCCTATCTCTACAACTTGTCTAAATGTCTAAGTACATAGCATAATACCTGGTGCAGCATAAGTACTCAGAAAGTTGTTATTTTTTATTGCTTTGCTTATTATTTTGTAGTTTATGGTAACTTATCATTGGCAAGTCTACCTCTGCTAACACGGAATGTTTACAAAGTGAGGACTGGCTCTTTTTTGAACCTGGCATGTTCACCCCTGTAGTCCAAGCCCAGCACAGAACAGGTGCAGCAAGAGCAGGAGGCTCATAAGCTCTGTATTCAGTTCCTCCTTCATAGCAGTGTAGGTTATGGATGATGATTAGGTCATGGTTCCCAGTATCTCTATTCATCTGCCTGGTTCATCCCTGCAGCCAATTCTTCCAGAGCAGAGGTCAAGTTCTCCTGAGCCCCTTCTTTGCTCTTCTTACTCATCCTAAGACATGCTCATCACTTCCTCTGGTTGCTGTAGGAAGATGCTGAAGTTTAGAAGCTAATGGAAGTCCCAACAGATTGTTATGTAAGACCACAGATTTCAGCCCACTTTACCAGCAAATTTTAAAGTAATAGCTCTCAGCAGAATCTTAGCCAAACAATGAAATGGTGGCTTATTTCCTGTTTGCTATAATTTTACGTGAGCATTTCACTCCAGAAACCATGTGACAAGGGGCTCTTAGGGTACAGGGAGGCACTTCCCAGGAGGCCTGGCCTCAATGCCTCTGATTTTATTATTCCTTCGGCACCTTGGGCCCGTCATTAGTTCTAAGACTAGACATCCAGTGTATCTGTTAATTTGCATTTACTTGGAAGCAGTAAATGCAGTCCTTTAGTGGACTCTGGGCAGTGGTAAAATTCTCTCAGGGGCACAGCACATTCTGAAGACTCTACCTTCAACCCAGCAAGAGAAAGAATACCATTTTTCTGTCCATGCAAACTTTACTGCCTCTTCTGAAGCTTCCCAGTCTGATACCCAAAGCAGATTCCAGAGGTTTAATTCTTACAGAAGTTTAATATCAGGAACATAAAGGCAACAGGAGCATAAACTTAATGGCAAACATATAGTCAATGTTTCATAATGTTTTTAGAATAGGAGAATGTGGAAGCTTTGCTCTCGGTAATTTCTCTCCCAGACCTCATAAATAAACAATGATTCTTTTCCCCCATGTTCAACTGATTTATAGGCAGATCTTTAAGTGCTCCCATTCATAACTAATGCATTGCATAATGCACCGTAATAAGTTAATCGAGTTTGAGTCTGATCATTTAACATATTAATAAAGCATCAATGTCATCCTTTCACTTTATACAAACAATCTCTGGATAAGCAACAGGGAGAAGTAAGCATGGGAGAACAATGTCCAAAATAAGAAGCTCCCAGAAATCTCCATTTGACACGAAGGAGCCAGCAGAAAATGACCAAGCACTGGCCATTACAGCTGCAAAAGCTCAAGGCCATTGCAGCACAGCCTGGGAACAAGATACACTCAAATCCTCTTGTTGGCAGCAGAAACCTGCTCTGCTTTCTCACTGCCAAGTCCAGAATCACCAACACAGCCACAGCAAAAAAAGCTTCCTGGGAAAGGCCAGTACTGGCTATTATTTCACGCCTGACACCCTGACCTATTGTGCAATATTATGGGAAATTAGACAGGAGCTCTTTGCTGAGAACAGAATTACCCCTTGTCATTTAATATTTCATGCCATTCTGGCAGCTCCCTAACAAGAACAAATGGCTACAGTTGAAATGAGGTTTGTTTATCCTGAGTAGGATTTAATGATAAGGACAGCAGAGCGCTGTGGATTATGAAACATATCATACCTGCTGTCATTAGTGCAGTATCATTGTATTTGTCATATAAGGGGAAAAATTATACCCATATTTTCTGGGTTTGGAAACGCAGGAAAAAACAGCTATTGTACTAGCTTAAAATGGAACATAATTAGACAGGGAAAAAATGACTTTTTTTTTCCCCTAGAGGGCAGAATGTAGTATGAGGAAGAAAGTGAATTACCTTAGGGATGGTGTGCTTTTTTTTTTATTTTATTTTTTTATTTAAGAGGGGATGGCTGGTTTCCTGGGTTTTCTATACTCCTGTGTCCCTTTGCTCTTCTACACCAAAAGAACATCTGTTTTATGAACTGAGTGCTGGCAGTCCTTCCTCCTCATTTTTCTGATGAGGAACTGCCTCTGCATTGTAATTTATGAACCTCAGATTTCCCATGGTGAGCCTGTCTGGCCGGAGAACTCAGCACTTTTGTTGCACTTGGCAAAACTTGGTCTGGGCATGCAAGGCTCAGATAAAGCACGATGAAGTGAGTTCAAACGGGCTAGGACAAGGGCAGGAGAAGGGGATGCTCACCGAGAAATGTGAATAGTGACATAAATAGCTGACTGACCACCACTGATTAGTTCTTCCCTTGCGGAGTGCAGAATTACAGCAGGGCTCTATCAGCCCCTTTGGGACTACATATCCCAGCACCCTTTGCAACAGGTGGGGTCATGTGACTTGTTTCAACCAATTGAGTGTGAGAATGCACTTCTCTGCCACCAAGTGGTGCTACCCTCTCTCACTCTCCAGCACACAACAGAAAGAATTCTGTTCAGAATATGTGCAGACATGTTTTTTAATTTCATCTTTATGCAGTTTTGATTTTTAAACAATTCATATGCATCATCTGTATAGATGCAATAAAACTCCCTTTTGTAGGTGTCTTTATTGAGATGTAATCTGCATAAAATGAAATGTAAAGATAGTAACAGTTTGATCAGTTTTAACAAATGTATACACCCATGGAACCCATACCTCTAACAAGATAATTCACTAGCCTGCAAAACTCCCTTATGCCCCCTCACTTTCTATCCAATCCTCTATCCTAGCAGCAAATTCTGCTCTGATTTTTTTTTAAATAATAAATTTTATTTTTATATTCCCCCATACAATTGCAAACGCCCCATTCTGACCCCAATCCTTCCCCTCCCGCCCCCCACCCCCCAAAAAGTGTCTCTGGTTCATAGTTTTTTGTTGATTTTGATTTTCACTTTCTTATATTCATTTTCCTGGTCCCTTATTTAAGTTTTCTAGATTCCTGCTATGAGTGAGACCATCCGGTATTTTTCTTTTTCTTTTTGGCTTATTTTGCTGAGCATGATCCCTTCCAGCGCCATCCATGTTGCTGCAAATTGCATGTGTTTATCTTTTTTGAATGCTGAGTAATATTCCATGGTATATATGTACCACATCTTCTTGATCCAGTCATCTATTTTTGGGCATTTGGGTTGTTTCCAAAGCTTAGCTATTGTAAACAGTGCTGCTATAAACATAGGAGTGCAGGTGCTCTTTGGAATTGATGTTTCTGTGTCCTTTGGGTAAATACCTAGGAGTGGAATTGCTGGATCCTATGGAAGCTCTATGTTTAGTAGGTCCAGAAATCTCCACACAGCTCTCCATAGTGGTTGGACCAGTTTGCACTCCCACCAACAGTGCAGAAGAGTTCCTTTTTCTCCACACCCTCGCCAACATTTAAAAAAAAAAAAACTAGCAAAAAAAAAAATTTTTTTTTTTTTGCATTTGACTCGTTTTCTTTATTTTAGCACTAAATAGAAATAGAATTGTGTATTATTTTTGTGTTGTTGCCTGGGCCAGGAAATCATTGTTTTTGTTGCTGAGATCCTTTCTTTTTGTTGCCAGGAGATCATTTCTTTTTGTTGCTGCAATACTCCAGTATTGCATTGGATGGCTATACTATATTTTGTTTATCTACTAACCTGTTGATGGACATTTGGATTGTTCCCAGTTTAGGGCTATTTTTTGAACATTCTTGTACATGCCTTTTTGTGGGCATGTGCTTTCATTTCTCTTGGGTAAAAACTAGAAATGGAGTTGTCAGATCATAGACCAGGTGCATGTTTAACTTCATAAGAAATTGCCAAACATTTTTAAAGTGGGTGTACCTATTACACTCACACTAGCAATAAGAGTGTTTCAGTTGCCTCACATTGTCACCACAATTGTGGTATAGATCATGCTAGAAGGAATAGTATTACCTCACAGTGGTTTTGATTTACATTTACTGGCTCATTCATGTTGCTCATACATATACTTATTTTTCCTTGGCTTTATCTTCCTTTGTGTAGTGTCTGGTAAGTCTTATGCTCAAATTTATCAGGTTTCTTTTAATAGAAAGGAAGAGGGAGAGAGAGGAAAGGAAGAAGACTGGCTATTTCATCAAGCGACTCCAGAGGCATCTCCAGTGCCTTCCCACCAAACTGGGACCTGGATGAGAGTCAAAATTCCAGGTTCAATAGTAAATCTTGGTCCCATCAAGGAGCTCTTTTTATGCTGGTCAGAAATAGAAACCTCCCTAGGTCTTTTTAAATGCCATGAACAGTGGAATGCTACAAAAGGGGATGTCTATGGAAAAACACCTCTGCCTTGAAAGCAAAAGCATGCCGTTAATGGAGAAGCACAAGCCTAGAGGAGAGAGTTATTACCCCCTTCCAGGTGATTCCCAAAGTACGCAGACATCTGCCAACAAAATTTCTTGATGGTCCAGTGGTGCCTCTAGAACAAGGGATTCCAACATGCTGGCTAGCAACTTAGCTATTCTCATATGGAAACCCCAGATTGAACAGCTCCTGAAGCTTCTTAACCACCACGCTCAGCCCATGATAAAATGCTACTATCACCCTGTAGAGAGAAATCCTTAGCTGTCAGATGCTTTCAGTTCTACCATGAAACTCAAAAGTGCCACCTTTTCTAAAAGGAAGCAAATTTTGAGTGCTTAGCCATTTGAGGGCTCAATTATCACATTTGCCCCGGCAATTAGGAGATGACACCTACTAATTGGGTAATTGTGTACCTAAGTGCCCAATTTGTGTGGGCAAATTGAATTCATGATATATGCAAATCAAGCTGCATGTAACATTTTTGTCCCATTAAACCTAACTGTAACCGCACGTCAATCACAGGGACAGCCAATCACATGCACCTCTGAGAGACTCCTCTTAGCCAAAGTGATCCTTGATATTTGAGTCCCAGTAATGATGTAAAATAACAATGTACAGCTTAAACGACACCTAGTATTAAATAGGAATCATGCCATTTTCTTGGCAAAGATGAACACTGCCTGAGCTGTAATTCTTACAAATGATTAATGCTGCCTTCCTCAAAGGGGGTGAGTTGGCTGTTATTGCTAAAGAAGAAATATCAGTTCTCAAGAAGAGGAAGCTTAGCAAGGAGCAAGTTTGATGCAGGCACTATTGTTAGCCTTGTTTGGCAAATGAGGAAACTGAGGTACATAGCTATTAAGAGATATGTTCAAGGTCACAGAGCAATCAGGTGTCAGAGCCAGGATTTGAACCTACCTTCTCTCCCACCTTCCATGTGCAATCCATCCTCAAGTTTTTACAGATTCTCTTGACTTCATTTCTTTCAAATCAGGTTATTCTCTCCATCCCCACTGCCATCCAACGACTGTGCTCAAATTGACCTCCCTTCTACCAAACTCCAGCCAGGGTCACATTTCTATAATGTCAATCTGACCATGCTGCTCCTCTTATAGAAAGGTTATTATCTTCACAATGAAGTCAAGACTCCTTTCCAAGGCAGATGAATCCGGTCACAAGTCTTCCCACAGAACCTTAGAGAAGTTACTGGAATTCTGTTGTTCAATCAGACCACCACCTCTGATGAAGCTGTTCCCATCAGCACTCCCAGCAAGCCAGCAACACCAATATTCTGGCCAGCTCTGTCTTCACTGCACTCACAATTTCAGGGTCATTTGGCACAATCACTCATTCTCATCTAGTTGGGCATTTTGCCCACTTTGAGTCCTCAATACCACACTCTGGCTTCCTCTTTCTCACGGGCTGCTCCTCTTCATTTTCCCAGGATGCAGTCCTTGAATTCCTTTTATTTGTGTTTACACTTATTCTCTCAGTGATCCCATCCCAAGCCTGGATTTCAATCCCAGCTCTACAACAACAACGTTAAAAGTCTCCAGACATAACTTCAATCCTGAACATCAGACTCAAACTTCTAATTATCTGGTGAGGTGTTACCTACTTGGTGTCCAAAAGGCATCTCAACTGTGATGTCCATGATAAGTACTGGGCCCACAGTGACAAAAAGCAATGACAGCCACAGTTGTATTGATTCTCTCTCATTTGGTATTAACACAGCTCAGACTCCTGAAGACTTATTGGTCCCACCATGTGATCTCCAGCAGGGACCAAAGGCCATTTTTCAGGTGGTGAGACACAGAGGCTGCTTTATTGAAGCCCCATGCTGCTCTGCAACCTGATTTCAAGTCAGGTCAGACTTGAAATCAGGTTTATTACTTTATCAGATTTATGTTCTGAAAAGTCTAGAATGAGGCTCCTACCTTGACTCAAGTTTACTAAAAAGACAAAGTAAATCTGTTCCCTAATATGGGTCTTGTTCCTCTCATTGGTAGAGCTAGAGGATCATGGTCCTCTTTACTGATAAAACCTATTCAATAGCACCACCCCTATTTTGTCCAGGGTAACTCCCCAACTCCCAGACTCCCTTGCAGCTAGGAATGAACCAAATGATCCAGTTCTGACCAACGAGATGGAAGTAAAAGTCTATTGGTTAGGGGTTCTGGTAAAGCCATTGTTTTCCTGATAAAAAATAAAATAGATTCAACTACCTTGTTTTCCCATTTCATCCTACCTGGAAGGAGAACACAATATCAAGACAGAGAACAGTCATCTTGTGTCCATTTTGACAGCAATTTAGGCAATGAATACTTGGTGAAGAACAAACCAGAAGTAGCTGACAGCATCTATGGTTCACACCAGTGCTGGACTAAATACACCACAGCTAGTCATTACAAAAAGACAAATATTCCTTTCCTTTTTGATGCCATTCTTTCTAGGTATCCTGTTACATGAAGGTGAACACAAATCTCAGCTGATATTTACTATTATCATCCCTCTATAGCTTCAATTCCCTAAATTATTTATTAAGCAGAGTAGGAATGTTAAAGTCATCTTCCTCAATGAGAAAGCTGCTTTGTGCAGGCACTGTTAACGGATTCAATCTGTAATAATGAATAAATCCCCCAGTGCATTCCCTCCTTAATTCTTTGATGGATCTAGGAGATCTGTATAATCTACACTAGAACCTGAGAGTGCACATGCTTCCTTCTCCTCCTCCTCCCTCCATTATAAATTCCTACTGGCTGATCTCCTCCAGACCTGAGAAGTTCAGGAAAGTTTGATATCACTTTAAGTTTTCCATGCAATCTTTTGAACTCTTCCAAAGTTGGATGTAGAAATTGTGAGGCTAGTTGTGATTCCTTTAAAGTTTAAAGTAGTTCGTTATAAAGAGGTCAGATGAAATGATTTCTAAAGTTCCTTAAGGATCAAATGTTCTGAGTTGACACAATCCTCTCTTCTCCAATCTCCCTTCATCTTCCACCCACAAATATACTTCCCTTAAGGAAAAATCTTAGGCAATAGAGAAGGGCCACACTGCCTTTGGCTCCCTCTGTGAGAACAAGATTCATTTGGTCACTGTACTTTCCTTCTGGCACTATGCCCTTTTTTACATAAGTAAAGGAAGAATTCAATCAATTCCCAACAGAAAAGAAGATAAATGCCATTTTTGAGAGAGAGTAACAGTTTTAGGAATCTTGAATAATTGAAACAAAATGGAACCTTGGTGCTTTGTCCTCATAATGCTCTCCCAAAATAAAAAATCCCTCTCACCTCTCTTCTCTCTCTCAAAAGAAAACTTCTTACCTGAGCCACAGACATTATTCCATGAATTACATCTTTGACAGCCAAGAGATGCCTGTGTGTGTAACACCAGTCACGAAATCCTTTCAATGCACTCCCTGTGTCTGGCCATAGATACCTCAATGAAATGGGGACAGATAATCTTTGATTTGGCAGATTTCTCTTTCTCCCACCAGGAGGTCTTCCAGGAAGGAACAATGAAATCTTGACAAGTAACTTACCTCTGCATTCACTAACAACATGACTTCCCAACCTCACACTATTGACATTTGGGGATTGAAAAAATTGTTAGTGGTGGGAGCTGAGCTGTTCTGTGCATGGGAGGATGTTTAGCAGCACCCCTGGTTTCTTCCCTCTAGATGCCAGGTGCAATCCCACCACTACCAGTTGTAACAAAAGAAATGTCTGAAGATATAGCCAAATATCACTGGGAGACTGGGCAAAAAATTTCCCCTGGGAGAAGCACTGCCCTGAAACAGGGAGACTGCACTGTTCTGATTTCACTTGAGTGAAAAGAGAAGGTGTTCCTCCAAATCACATCCCATGAACTTCCATAGGGGCAACTGGTCACCTTTTGGAGCCAAATCAACTCAATCCTCACTACACACAGAAAAATAATGTACATGCAGTTGCATCACCAGACACAAAAATGCATTACTTTCATTTATAATTTTAATTAAAAACTATGCCTTAGGACTAAAACCATCCCTGTTGTTTCTCTGATGTTACACACTTGTGATGTCCTTCTGTTACAGAGTAATCTCCATTGAAAGGGAAGGTTCCAGGTTCCCCGCCCTACCCAAGGAAGGGTGGAGCTGAGCAGTGAGAAGAAACTAGAAAATTCTGGAAAAAGGACTCAGGAGGATGAAGAAGACTTGGGGAAAGACCTGGGGAGGCACAAGGAGCAGAGAGACAAGAAGAAGCCATGCTTGCTTCTCAGACGTGGACTTGTACCAGGGATTTGGGGGGTCATGGGAGGAGACATGTGAAAGGGACATGGTACCTGTGGGGAGGCCAACCATGGCAGCCTTTACCTTGACTTGGGTTTTGATTTTGTTCTTTTCCTCCCAGGCTTACCTGGCCCCTTTTGTTCCCTTCCTCTGGGTCTCCTTAGGAAGTCTAAGGTGCCTTAGATTTGTGGCAAACTTTCAGGTCTCAGTGGCCCCACTTTGGACCAACCCTGATTGGCTGGGCATTCACCCACAAGGGGATGGGTCACTGGTGCTTCGTTTAGAAACTACGCTCTTTCATCTTTCCATTGCAAGCTAATTCTATCAAAGTTCTTTCCTATTGGAGGGCTTATGCACTAAGAGTAGGCTTTTCTTGATGCAGCAGAGGAGGGAACCCATTTAGAGCAGGCAGGTTTGGGGGCCCCAGAGCACCCCTCATTTTGCCCACTAATATGCCTAATTCACAGCTACTCTTCCTCCATCTTCTTAACCAACTCTTCCTCTTCTCACCTGCACTGATCAAGCTCCTCACATCATAGGCTGCAGACCCCACTCTTGTGTCTCTACACTCAAGGCTGCAGATGCCACCATTATCCCAATAACCCCAACTTCTGTATCTGGCCTTGACTTCTGTGACTCCAGACTTGCACACTATCATCTCTCCTGGGACATCTCCCAACATCTTACACTTACCACATCTGAGAAAGCTCTCTTGCTTCTTCTCCCCCTGAATTGTTCCATAACCAATCTTCCCCCATTTAAGAAAATACCAACAATCTCCCCAAAGTGGTCAAAGTCAGAAACATAGAAATCGTCCTTAAGTGTCCTTTTGTTCTTGCCTCCCCAATCATATTTAATTTTAAAAACCTCGTTTCTTCATTAACTCTAGAACTGAGGCTCTTGTGAAAAAAAAATACAAGGACACTTTAAAAAATGATATGATCTCAGCTCTAATATTGTCTCCCTAGAGAGAGCCCCCAGCCACACTAACCAAAGAAGACCCCACCCCTCATCACTACTGGTTTTACTTTCTTCAACACCAGCTGAATCAGCTTCTATTTGCACTTTTGTATATCATTTCCCACGATCAGAAAGTAAACCCCATGAAGGCAGGGACCAATTTTATTTTGTTTGCGGCTTTAGCAGTTCCAGGCTAATAGCAAAAATGCAATAAGCACAGACAATGATGAATGAATATCTGAAGCTTCCCTGCCCAGAGAGTGGTCTGAGCAAGATGGAAACTGTCAGGTGGACTTATGGAGGAGTGATCTCATTTCACTTAGCACTTCAAGGCCATCACCAGCCACACAGAGGCACTGTCATGCCAAGGATGGACTCTGTCCAAGGCTGTCCCATGTACTTGAACCCAGCCATTGCAGAATGCAGAGTGACATTTATTCTCACACAGGATGAAGGGTTGGCCTTTCTGGTCTGGGCCTGGGGCTCCATGTCGCATGTGTCAAGGAGAGCCGCCCTGACTCCTCCATTTGCTAATCTGACTGACAGCAGACTTCAGCCAGAGTCAGCATGTTGAAGCAGTGGCGCCAGGACCTCATGCCTGAAAGATGGGGGAGCAGCCCAGGGAAGCAGCACAGCAAAAGAGCAAGGTCAAAACCATCTGTCTTGAGTCAGAGGTACAGCAGGGAGGAGGAAGAGAGTCAATGCATTTCAGGATTCTCCTCTTTCTCGTGGTAATCCTTGGCAGTGTGGCTCATTCACCAGCCAACCAGGGGCAGAATATATGACACAGATCCGACTCTTCATTGTCTCCGCTGATGCTGCAAAGCAGATGTCACAGACTGAAACTCCTGGGCCAAGTCCAGCACATGGATATGTTCTGTTTGACTCCCAAGGCTTTATTTTAACTTTGACTGTCTTGTCTAAATTGGACAATTTTATTTTTCCTACAGTTCTTTCACAATTCATATTCCTACCACAAATCTGCCCAAATCCTCAACTTACATCCATTTCCCATAATCAAGAGTTACTGGTAACACAAACATATCCAACTTATTCTTTTGTCTGTTTGATTTTAATGCCACTCATTCATAGAGCCTTTGCAGAAAAGTAACATAAATTATATTGTCAACTTGCAATATGCCTTAGGATTTAAAAGCCAGAAGTCTGAAGGCCAAGCATCAAATGAGTAAAAACAGGCACAATTATGAGGGAAGTTCAAAATAGCCTGGAATCATTTCCATAAATACTCAACGAGGAAAACAAAGACAACACTCCCCATCAAAACCCCGTACTGATGGTGAGTCTTATTATAAATTTAGATAATCTGGGGTGGATTCAAATACCTGCTGAGAGTGAAGGTTTCAGATCAACACCACCATGCCCAGATTTGGGTCTCTAAAGACTCTTTTCTGCTTAAAGCAACCTTGGCTTTTTGCAGAAATGTCTGACTTGAGGTCTGGGCCATAAAATGTCCAAGATAAGCTTGAAATATTTTAGGCCAGAAAGAAGGGAAGCTGTCAAGACATAACAGGGACAAGCCAAGAGGCTCCAGGGCCAATCTGAAGAGGGCTCTTACTGGTCCATGATGCTTTAGTCACACAAAATGATTCCATTATGCCAGCCTACTTATCGATGGCATCTCAGCCCCAGGGCCACCCCTCTATATTCATTATGTGATGCTAATTAACACTCTACAAACCAAACTTCCCAGACTCTCCTGCCAGCTGGCTTTCTTCTAGGTTCTGCTAAATAGAAGATACCAGAGAAAAGGGATAAGAGTTACTTTTCTTATCCTATCAGTGTTATTCCAGAAGCAGGGTGTACTCCAATCTCCATCTGCTTCCCAAGCAGCCAACACCAGCCAGCAGCCCTTCCTTTGACCCCCTAGGCCCCGGTACCCCCAACTCTTCCTTTTCATCTCCCTGAGGATGAATCCAGATCTGTCACCATCACATGAATGATACCCACTCATGGTTGGGTCATTTTATTTGTCTTTGCTTTCTCTAATGGCAATGTTATTGTCTTACAGGCCATTAACTGTTAATTTAGATTGTTCTTGATTATAAAATAACTGTAAGGAATTTTTCCACATTTGTTTATATACCTTTATATATTTTTTTATTGAACATAATAACCTTTGGAAAGAAAAATGTTTGCATTTGGGTACACAAGACTTCATTTTTCTCATTACACACCTGAAACATTAGCTGTGCCTACATTACTCACCAAGAACAATTTGTCCAAAACAGATGCCTCTTAGTTTTTTCATTGCTCAATGGGGCGATTTAAAAAAAAAAAAAAAGCGACATCATTTTAAGTGGTTTTAATACTAGCTTTTTAATAAAACTAGGAGACACCTTGAAAGCTTATTTGATTACACAGCTATCTACGGAGGGAATGCATTGGTTAGAGTTTTCAAACTTAGGACTTAATTGTTATGTTTCTTCTAGGAGATAAAAAAGACATTAAGATAAGGTAAAATCTAGAAAAGGTGAATTAATTCCTTACTCAATGTCAAGCAGTGACGTACAGAGTTGTTTTGTTTAGCCACTGCTTTCCAAGCAGGACAATTTCAGCCAACGGGGTAAGGCCAAACAGAGATATTGGCAGCTCTGTAAAGTCACCATAATGGAAATATTGGTAATTTAGCAGCTGGAGGAAGAGGGTTTGACATGGCGATGAAGAGCTGTCGTGACTCTTAGTTCATTTATATGTGATAAAAATCATCGTCTTAATGGCTTGAAAAAACATCAGCTGCTTTCTTCCCTGCCAAAGGCCAGTTTTGAATATGTACTGGGTCTCACCTGTGGTTCAGACTTTTCCTTGAGCTGTGCGACGCCAGCAATGTGACGTCTCCACTAGAGGGTGCACTTGTCAAAATTGCCACCTGACCCAGGCTGCACTGCTCCTCTTCTCTGGTAGCTTCCATGGGCTTCTCCCCTCTAAGGTTAACCTGATACGTCTCTTCATCAATGAATAAACCCTTTTATTTCTACCACCTATCAAAAGTACCCCTAGCTGTGTTCCACCCCAGAACAATGCTCACAGTTTGGAAGAGCACATTTAAGGGACGATTTCATTACTGTCCATATTTCCTGATGGATAATAAGCCCTACAAGATGGAGGATCATAGCCATCTAGCCTAGGGGTTGACAAGCTTTTCTGCTAAGGGCCAAGCAGTGAATATTTTAAGTTTTGCAGGCCATGAAGTCTCTGCCTCAACGACTCAACTCTATGTGATAGTGTAAAAACAGCCATAGAATACTCATAAATTAATGAGTGTGGCTATGTGGTATTAAACCAATTTCCAAGACCATACAGAGGATTTATCCCACTGGCCATAGCTTTCTGACCCCTAGTCCAGTCCAATCTTACTTCATCAGGGTCTTTCACAACTCCTGTCTCAGAGAAGGGAGGCAACAGTCTCTGAATAGATGCATGAGTGACTAAGTGAACAAATTACACCACAGCATTTAGGTTACTGTTTGGATGAGCTTGGATTTCAGATTTGAATTTCTCTCTACATTGGACTTGAAGTCCTTCCTTAGTCAATTTTGTTCCTTTCTCTTCATTAGCATTTCTTACCTGGATTTCTTACCTGGATTTCATTAGCATTTCAAACCTTGCTGTTTGACAAGTTACTCTCCCTCCTTGAGCTTCACTAAATCTAATCGCAGAACTATTCTTTTGCTGCTCAAAATGTCTATGATTCATCTGTCACCGACTTGGACTGAAGATGAGCATTTTACTCTTATCACTTCTACTCTACTGTGTTCAGTCGTTAGCCGTATAACATATTTCCAGCAAAAAGAAATAAAGTAGAGAAGGATGGTGAATTCTATATATGAACATTGGTGCATTCTTTTTTGGACAGCAGTTTGACAGTATCTACAAACACTGAAGCTATGCCTCCCCTTCGACCCAGCCATTCTTGGTACATTTCCCATAACACCCTATACTAGCATTAGGATTCTGGGAGCTGATGGACTGTCAAGATAGAGGCCGTTGTCCATGCTGACTACTGCCCACATCCCTATTGTCTTACCCTGGTTAATTTCAGTTTCTGATGCCTCCAAGCCAGGCTTGTAGAGAGCTCTTGAAAGACTGGCTAAGACTTTTGCTTTGGGCAGCCTCTGCCCTGGTCCCCAGCAGTGCCCACCTCCTGGAACCCATGCTCTGGTGTAATCCCTGCCCGTGCCAGTAGCCTGGACCTAGAATTTGCTCAAACAAATAGAATATGGCCAAACCACGGGATGTCACTTCCAGATTCAGTTACGAGACTGAGGCTTCTGTCTTGCTCTCTTTCTTTCTCTCACTCTTCTCATGCATTCTGAGAAAAGGAGCTGCCATGTTGAGCTGCCCCCAAGGAAACCCGTCTAATGGGAAACGAGGGTGACTTCTGGCCAACAGCCAACAAAGAACTGAGACCTTTAGACCGGGAGCTCACAAGGACCTCAATCCTGCCAGCGACCACCTGAGTCCCCCACCCAGGTGAGCCTCGAGATGACCACAACCCAGCCTACACCCTGACCTTAGCCTTGTCAGAGACCCACAGCCAGAGGGCCCTGCTGAGCCACACCCAGATTCCTGACCTCGTCAACAGTTGACCTTATACAGAGCAGTTATAGTGTTACGTCATAAGTAAACATTTTGCCAGTTTCTAGCACATCTTTTCCAAGCTCTTTATTGGTATTCATCTTTGGCACCAATGCAGTAAACCTCCCATCACTCTGATTCTTGCAGTCCCTCAGATGGCTGTTTACGAGCCTCAGGAAGCCAGAGCAGAAAACCAGAGCAGTGTCTCTCTCGGTCTCCCGTAATTGTGCTTTGCTTTTTTTTTTTCCTCTCAGCTGAGTCCTCCTTGCACTTGCACATTATGCTAAATCTTTCTGTTTTATGTTCGGGGGTGGGGGGGGATTTGTTAATGGGCATGAGGCAGCTAACCCAACCTCTCTCCGAGATGCCAGCCAGGCACACTTGCCTAGGATCTAGAAGCTTCCTAGTTGCTTTGCGAGGAAGCAGAATAGGCTTTTCTTCCAAGAATTCTCTAGTCTGGGGGTGGGGTGAATGCTGCTCTCTCTTCCCATGGCTGAGATACTTTCTCTGCATCTGTGAACCGTCTCCCTGCCTTGAGGCCCACCATAGCACCTCTGCATTCTCTGAGGGTGGGACTTTGTATTAAGGAAAGCCAGGACAACCTGCTAGACATCTGGTTTGTGCCCTAGCTTATGCCCCAGGGGGCGTGGAGGCCAGGCTGCTCACCTGCCTTAATTGTATGGGACAACTAAATGTGCTGAATGTGACCCCAGGGTGGGGACACTTCTTGTCTTTGGTTTCTATGGGGATGGTAACCTCACTTTTCAAATGTCCACAATCCACCCACCATGGTCTCAACTGCATCCTTCCTTCTTGAGGTCAGCATTTCATAAAATGTTATTTTTCCAATCGCTTACTTCTTACTATTTGAGGGGAGTAAGAAAAGTGCTATATTTGCAAGATCCAAAAATGTTCTGTGCTTAAATAAATTTGGAAAATACTGTGTCCTCTGTCCTGTATATCCTTCTTGGAGATTCAGATAAGCATGAGCAGATTCATGATTCATTGACTCCTCTAGAAAAGGGTCATTTTGTTGGTTTAACCTAAAATTGCTAAAATTCACTTCAACAGGGAGCCTTCGCCTGAGTTCTCGGAGGGCGACATCATTTCCCACCCACACTTTTCCCTGTGACATTCCCTGAGCCAAGTGACATAGTTGCCCCTGTGACATTCCCTGACATTCCCGGAATGCCAAGCGCCTTCCAGTCAGGGGAAGCTTCTCCTTGGCTCAGCCACACCCTCCTCCGGCCTCACCGATGATTCCGAGATTGCCTTTCTCATAAAACCTGAAGTCACTATTCAGCAATCAAAAAAGGTAAGCTCATGCCATCCGCAGCAACACGGATGGAGCTAGAAGGAATTATGCTCAGTGAAATAAGCCAGAAGGAAAAAGAAAAATATCGGATGGTTTCACTTATAGGAGGAATATAGGGGAAGCTAATAAGACATCGGGGGAAAAAATAGTAACAATACAAAACACAACACAACAAAAACAGACAATTATAAAGCAGAGACATCCTGCAGGGGAGGAGGGAGAGGGATCACAGGGAGGGAGGGAGGAGCACAGAGGACTGGGTGATGGTGCACGGGTGCCTTGGGGAAGGTAATTCTATGGGGACTCCACCTGAGGGGCGGGGGAGCAAACATTGTTTAAAAATGAACAATGATGTAAAATATATATAAATAAATTAATTTAAAAAATACAGCCTGAAGTCAGATGTCTTCACGCCTGTCTCCCTTCCCAGCCCAGAGGTCACGTGGACAGGACACACCTTGTGCCATGTCCTGGCACCTGCACAGTCTAGTCACTGAGCTGAGAGTCTTGCCCGGCTACCTCCATGGTCCCCCACCCTCCAGCCAGCCTAAGCCCATCCCCACCTAGAGAAGAAAACAGAGGCCAGTCATGGGGCAGCTGGGACCCCAGCCCTGGCAGTGAACAGCCAAGCCTGGCACAGCTGCCCACCAGCCACATTCAGTGAGGGCCGGGCCAGAGCGGAGGGCTATGGCCTGACACCAAAGAAGCAGCCAATGGAGGGGAAAGAGCATAGGCTTCCTTGTGCAGGTAGAGCGTCCTCCCTCTCAGGACTGTAACTTTGCAAGTGCTGCTTGACTTCTGAGAGTTTACAGCTGCTTTCTAGAGCTTTCTACCTCGGTGCTTACCCCAAACAGAAAAGGAACCACATCCTGGTTCTGAATGCACATCCCAGAGTGGGGATGGTCACGGACCGCAAAGCAAATCCTGGTAATGCTCTGTGACTGGGGCTGGGGGATTTGTCTGTCACCCTCTGCCTCTCTCTGTCCATCTTCGCCTCCCCTGTCAACACCATTGACAACCACGGCAGCTGAGACCTCTTCTCTCTCTTTGGATTTGTCTCCTTCATGCTCCCCATCACTCCCCACCATGCCCTCATTCTGTCCAGCCCATTGGTCTTGCTCGGAGATGGGTTTTATTTCCTATGTTGGTCTTATCTGGGGTTCTCATTACTTGAATCTCTCTGGCTGGCACTTAAGAGTTTATCATATTTCCCATGTGGCCGCCTGCACTGCCCTCCTCCAGCCTGCTCTGGCTGTGCTGGGAGTTGAGCCTCCCCCTCCTGTCAAGTTCTCCTTCGTGATGGTCTTGCCCCCAATATGTGCCATTTGCTTTGGGTCTTTTTCACAAGGCATGATCTTAATTCTTGTTTGGGTTTTTTGTCCCCCTCAACAACCTGCTTTGCTCTTTTCCCTTCTCCCTCATTTACCCAAAGATCTCATTCCCAGTGTTCGTAGCGATAGATTTGCTGAATGTCTTTTCTAGTGCCTGCATCTCTTTCTTTTCTCCGAGTCACAATGTACTTGATTAATAACTGTGCCCACTAAGTGCCAGGGCAGCTGTTTCAGAGAGAAGATTGCATCTCCAGGTCATCTCCTAAAACCCTCCACCACTGGGGCAGCCGCGCAGGATGCATCCTCTTCACCTACAAGGAAGTCAGTTGCTCACATGCTCAGTGGGACTTGTGCTTGCAAGAAAAAAAAAAGGAAATGCAGCTGAAATCCCCTTTGCCAAAGCCCCTCAGAAGGACTTTTCTTGGTGGTGTTCTTTCAGCCCAGGTGAAGTTCTTAATCACCTGTGCTGATTAAGACATGAAGATTGCAGACCTGGTTGCGTAAGGACGAGCACGGAGGCAGCCAGGGCATTTTCCCTCCTACAGCTAAAAGCAGAGCTGGGAGCCAGAATGGGCTGGAGCAGAAAGCACTGTTCTCTCTTCTCCTGTAAGGTGACCCCATCTCTTACCCAGGTTCATCTCCTTTTCTCATGAGATAAGCTTAAAATCAGGGAAGAGAATCTGTGTTTAAGTCTTCGCATGGTTGGGATGTCGGCTCCACCAAGTATGGCTTCTCACAGGTCAACAAGAATAACCATAAATCATGGGGGGCCCTGAGATCATTTTCACAAAGTAGAGAGCCTGGGACTGTTACCAGGTTTTGGGGTTCCTCGGTGCCTGACTATAGACATGAAAGATTTCAAGACCATGTCTTTAGTAGAGGTAAGAGCAAAGTTTATTTAGAGACAGAATGAAAGGTCACCCAGGGATTGCTCCTGGGCAGGAAGAGTCCAGGTAAGAACAACTGCAAGGAAAATGAGGGCGCTCTTGGGTTAAATGGGATGCAGAAGACTGCTCACCACCCCTTCCTGGGGTTTGCTGCACAGGCGCTCCCAAGGTGTAGTTTTAGCTGCCTTTCACTTTTTGACTGATTTCACTCAACATGATCGCCTCAAGAGATGTCCATTTTGTCCCAAATGCCACTGTTTCATCTTTCTTCACAGATGTGTAATATTCCATTGAATACAGGCTCCAGAGTTTCTCTATCCATTCATCTGTTGAAGGGCACTTGAACTGGTTCCATGATTTGGTGATTGTAAGTACACAGGTGTAGATGGATCTCTCTGTGTTAGGTTTTTCATGTTTGCTATTTGGATAAATACCTAATAGCAGTATTGCTGGGTCAAACAGAATTTCCATTATTTTCTCAAGAAATCTCCATACCATTTTCCACAGGGGCTGGACTAGCTTGCATTCTCACCAACATTGGATGACAGTTCATTTTCTACCACAACCTTGTCATCATTTGTTAATTTTGTTCTTTTTTATATGATTGTGCTCATAATTATTCTTCAATCCTCTGGCCTGAAGACTAATGCCAGCCCCTCTACAACCACCTAGACACCAGTACTTATGAGCTGTGTGACTTCCATAGACTCTCTGTGCCATTGTTTATTTGTAAGCTGGGGATAGTCAAAGTACCTCCCCATAGAGTTGATGTGATGATTAGAGAAGATATATAAGGAAAACTTCCAAAGTAACACCTGACATGTCGCCAATGCAATATTGGTCCATGTAAGGAAGGTATATTCATCTCCTTATGGCTGCTGTCACAAGGATTATCACAAATTTGATGGCTTCAAATAACACACACTTATCCTCTGATAGTACTGGAGGTCAAAATCAAAAATTGATTTCACTTGAGTGAAATCAAAATGAACAGAGCTGTGCTGCCACCAGAGGCTCTGCAGAATGGAGTCTTGTTGCCCTTTATAGCATCTAGAGCTGCATCCCTCACCTTCCTTGTCATGCGTACTCCTCTCTCATCTTCAGTCAGCAGCTGAGAGGTCTCTCTCAGCTGAGGTTGGCATATCAACTTCTCTGTAGTATAATCTCCCTCTGCCTTCTGCCTCCCTCTTCTAAGGACACTGTGACTGTATTTGGCGAACACCCAGATAATCCAAGATGATCACCCTAATTCGATATGTTTCATTTAATCACATCTGCAAGGTTTCTTTTGCCATATAAGGTAACGTTCACATGATCCACAGCTTAGGACCTGAATATCTATGGAGTCATTGTTATCCTGAACCTCTGGAGGAGGAATAGTTGCTGTAATGAAAAATTGTATTGATTTTCTGTAAAACAATTGTGGTGTGGAGGAGAGACTGCTTGGTATCTCTCTACCCATAATTGAAAGACCTACTGGTCTAATTCCTGTAGAATAGACAGATCTATGCTTTGAGAGCACCACATAATGTCAGGGATGAAGTCAGAACATTCTAGAGCTGAAAGAGCCCTTGAAGAATATCTATTCCCACCATTTTAACTTAGAAATGAGGAAACTGAGGCTCGGGGGGGGGGGGGAATCAGTCTACTTAAGGTTAAATATGTGGTTTGGGGAGACTTGAAGTACTAACCAATGCCAAGATGTCTGTGACACCCCACTGGGAGATACTTAAGGTGTCTCCTTCAATTTGACTTGTAGCTCCTTACAGACATGAACCGGGAATCAGCAAAGTTTTCCTATAAAGGTTCAGAGTGAATATTTTGGATTTAGCAGACACATGGTCTCTGTGGCAACTACTCAAAACTTGAAACAGAACAAACCAGGGGGTACCTGGTTGACCGAGTTGGTGGACCCTCAACCACAGGCTTATGAATGCAGGACATGATCCCAAACCAGACACATGGAGAGAAACAACTAGAACAGAATTTACTTACATTGATAATGAGAAAAGGGAGAGCCAAGAGAGAGTATTTACAGCCTGGCACATGGCCAGATCCTGTCTGTCCTACACCAGATAGCATCCACTGAGCAGAGACTGAGGTCTAAGCCAAAGCCACATGTGGCAAGGTGGAGGCTTCTCCCCAGACACTCTTCCTTATCAGCAGTCTAACTCCAAAACGTCAGGAGGTAAACTACCAAAGCACCAGATCTATCCCTTTCCATCAGCCCCTGTTCAGGGGGTGGAGTCTGGAAAGCTACACCTTCTACCATAGAGTCAGCTGTGAGCACCACAGACTCACTCACAGGTTGCTCCTCACTATTCCTTTTACAAACCCTGAGACAATATGTAAATAAGTGGGTGTCTGTGGTCCAAGGGCAAGCAGTGGGCCACATTTGTTCATAGTTTGGCAGAGCTGATAAACAGCATGACTAAGAGATCACCATTTGCCAAGGGCTAGAATCTTTCCCTCTCAGCCCTCCTTCATGGCAGGTACTCGCAGCCCCACTGTACAAACTGAGCCCAGACAGGTGGGAACTTGCTAAAGGACACATCATAAGAGACAGAGCTGGATGAGACCCAGGCCCTTACAGTTCAGGATATCTGGTTTTTAACTCAGCTGGAGGTCTTCCATCCTGGCAGCAATAAGAATCACTTGGGGAGCCTATAAATAATCTCGATGACAGTAGCTCACCTCAGACCACTTGAGTCAGATGCTTAGGGCTGTGACCTGATCTTCCATATATTTTTAAATACCCCCACAATTCTAAAATGCAGTCAGGGTGCTAGACCTGCTATAAGCTGTAATGTTAGCATGTGGGTTTAACACCAAAATGACGATGACGATGAGGATGCAGAAGAGAGGGGACGCAGAACATAAGAGGAACTGAGGTCAAGACACCAGTAGAGAGAAACACAGCCACTTTCAACTAGACTCACTGTGGCGATGGCTGAGCAGTGTATACAACATCAGATCATTGTTTTTTACAACATAATGTTGTGTCAATTACACTGCCATAAAAAAGCACATCCTATTCTTTTAATGTGTGAATGAACAAAAGCCTCAAAATTTACAAAACCATTAAAATGAGAAGGTAAGTGATTTGCATTACAAAAGGAATTTTCACTTGTAGGTAAGGATTCACGGCAGGACCCTCTTAACAGACATTTCCTTTTGGGTGATCCCATGCCTATCTAGAGAACTTAAATTGCTTGAGAGAATCTGGGAGGTGGGGGGTGGGGAGCAGAGGTTTAAAACATTAAAATGTTTGGTGCCACTGCTAGTTGATGATTAGCAGAAATGAAAATCAAGAACATTTCAAATTATAGTGTGGAAATGAGAAAGCGTGTCTTAATCACCCAGATTTGGGACGTGTCTCTCCTCAGCAAGCTCACTGCACCTGTAAGCTCATCGCTATTAAAGAAATTAGCGCCAGCATACAAGCAGAGTGGAATTAACACCTGCCCAGAGGGCCTCTGATCTCTGCCTGTAGACCTTAAATCCCCAACCTCTACATCAGAAGAAATTTTCCTTCACACTCTAAGAATGGAAATAATTGCTTCCCCGTCCATCCTGGTTCTTGGTGGGGAAGGGGTGAGGGTAGGAGAGAGGGACATGCTGCCGTTTCAAATCACTGAACCCAAATAGATTGGATCTATCTCCTGTCAAGAATGAATTTATGCCTTAGACCATTAAAATTCCTGTCATATTGTCAAGCTTTTTATGACTTCTGATTTCACATTTAAGCAGGATGGGGGTAGAAAGCACCTTCTAGAAGGCCAGGAACAGCCAGAGACAAAGCATTGCTTGCACCCTTCTTAGGATTGCAAGGCTTAGCAAATGAAAGTACAGGTTGCCCAGCTCAACTTAAATTTTAAATAGACTAGAAATAATTTTTTAGTATATTTCAAATATTGCACAAGACATACTTATCCTAAAGAAGTATGCATCATCTCTGTCAAATTCAAACTGAACTGGACATCTTGGGCCTCATCTGGCTTCTTGGATCTCTATCCTTCTCCACCTCACACCTAGTTAATTCCTTGGTCTCAGAATTAAGAGACATTTTGGTTTATGTTCATTTGGTTGCAGTGACTAAAGCACTGCAGAAAGTCAGCAGTTCCATCAGCGCCACATCATAACAAGGAAATACACTGGGCAGGAGCCCACGCTTACCCACAGGGTACAGTGCAAGACCCCTGTGGATGCCTGAAGTCACAACAGTACCCAGCCCTATGTAGACTACGCTCACCCCCCACACTCACCGAAGACAAATGTTAATTTATAAGTTAAAGGCAGTAAGAGAAGAACAATAACTAAAATAGAGCAATTCAACAATATACTGGGATAAAACTTATATGAATGTGCTTTGAATGTTATATGTCCTTTGAAGTTACATGAATGATCTTTTTTCTCTCTCTCTCGCTAAGTATCTTATTGCTTAAAAGATTTCAGACCTTGGTTGACCTCCAATAACTGTAACTGAGGCCCAAACAGTGACCTCCAGTAACTGATACCAGGGACCCCTGTATTTCCCAGAGTCCCAGGTGCTCAGGACAATACAGACAACACTTGAGGGGTTTCCTGTGTGGTGGTGCATAAGGAAAAGAAAGGGGTGAACTTCAGTGGAAATGCAGTGGAAAATTCTCTTTAAAAGGGAGTCCGAGGTAGTTCTAGAACCTTCTAAAACTTGTGCCTCATGATTTACTCTCTTCTGTTCATCTTATTCTTGCTTGACATGGTGCCTTCCAACAGACAGCCCGTTAGACCAAATCTCCATTAACAAAACCACCTCAAGTCTGCACTGTTCTCCCTGGTCATGGGCAGAGTCAGGCATGGCTTGGCATCTCTCTCCATGACATGGAAACTATAGGTCTCACAAAACATGGCACAACTTCCCTGACTCAGTTTCCCTGCTGCAAGGGGAATGGGGCGGTGAGCCATGGGATGTGGGTTAAAGGATCAGAACAGGCAGAGTGTTTAGAGGAGCAGGTGGCACACAGTAGGTGATCATGTTGGGACTACTGTGTGCAGGGTGGGGGAGGTTAAACATCTCAGTCAGGTTTCCTCCCCTAGAAAGTTGCCACCCCAAAGGCTCTTGCCCAGTGGCACCCTTTCTCCGAAGACTTTGGCACGGAATGGACACTCCCTTCATTCTCTGCCAGGGACCAAAGGCGAGGAGCCAGCCCATGATGCTGACACATTCAAGGATCTTCTCTGAGGCCTCTTTGACTCCCCTCTGAGACAGAGGCCAGCAGACATTGGCTCGAAATGTCAACTTTCCATAGAAGAAAATCTGAGGGGAAATGTCACAGCGCAGCATTTTCCTCCACGGTGCTCAGTCTCTCCTCCACTAATCCAGGCCTGGCATCTGAGCACCGTCACTTCTTTCACCAGGAAGGAGAAACCATTCTTGGGAAGGGTATTTATCTTTGCAGCTGCCCAGCACCTGAACCATCCCTCCCATTTCATTGATTCACTCAACTCACATGTATAAGCATGCGTCAGGCACTGCTTGGGGAGCTGTGGATCTAGGAATGAATAAAAAAGAGCAGAATTCCTGATCTTGGGGAGCTCAGATTCTAGGGGGGAGGGAGAGCAGGCTGTAAACACTATAGTTAAAGCATTGATCTGTGGGATGGAAGCAGAGAGTTTAGAGGGAGGAAGGTGGGGTGGGGGGTTAATGCCAAATGAGACCCTTCCCCTACAGAGGTGAGGGGGTGGGGCCAGAGGGGGCTGTCCCTGCTCCCTAGAAGCCAAAGAGCTGGCCATGACCCAAGGTGGTCAAGAGGTGCATCGGTCCAGGACTTGGAACCTGGACAGAGTGGCCAGACCGTCGAGAGAGTGATCTTCATGGGCGCTGGCTCTGGAGTCTGGGTGCAGAGCCAGGTCCAGGCCACTGCAGCAGGGACGCAGCAGGGACCAGTCCTCAGGCCACATCCTCCCGACTCTGCCTCTCCTGATTCTACTTGTTTTCTGAAACACAAATCCCTTTCCTGCTTCGTTTTACTTCTGGTCACTCTCTCATTTTGTCTGTAACCAGAAACTCAGACTGTTACACTTCTGCTGGGGAAAATCATCTAGATAGGAATTGGAGTTTTAGGGCGACTTTTCTACTCACACCTCCAGATCCATGATAAAGTAGTCCAGAGGAACAGTACCAGCCCACATAGGTTTTGATATATATATTTTTCAATCTCCAGGACACTTCTCCAGGGAGGTGACACAGATAATGAAACAAGTGTCATCAATTATTGCTTGTTCTGGGCAAGGGCTGGAGGGGAGAAAGAAACAGTAGATCCCAGACTGCAAGAGTTTGGGTTCAAATAAACAGGAACCAGACAGCTAACCAGGAGACCTGTTGGGTATTTTTTTTTTAAGATTTATTTATTTTTATACAAGAACCGGGGTACAGGCCAGATGCACAGGAGGGTGAGAGAATTCACCGGAGACAGAGCGGGGAACAGAATAGTCAGACTGATGAAATACACTGCTGAGGGGAGCAGCGGGCATGGCAGGAGAGGGCTCCACGCCATGTGGGACCCTCGCCGGCTGGCAGGGATCGAACCAGCATTGCAGAGGCTATGAACAGCTTCACAGTGCAGCGCTCAACCACCTGCACCACCAGGGAGGCCCTGCTTGAGTATTTTAAGCTCCACATCACCCAGTAATGGATTATATTACATCGACTGACGATGTCGTGGTTTCATGGGGGCTTTTTACCCCTGAAGAACCAAGATTATGCATTTTCTTCTCTGCCAAATACACAAAAGAAAGCAGGACACCAAAACAGGAAACATGCACTGGGGGAGAGAGTCAATTTCCTTCCCATCATGGGCCCTCTCAGCAGGTAAATATTGATTACATTTTCCTGGTGCCGCAAGCCATTATTTCTGATACCACTGCTTGCTGCCAGATATGAATTTCCCCCTTGTCTCCATGGGGACATGAGACAGGGTGAGGAGGAATTTTTCCCTAAAGAAGCCTGGCAGAAAGGCGCCTTCTAATTACCAGCAATTAATTCACATCCTCAGTCCTGGTGTCCTTGGGAAAGGACAGCAAGTGTCCAGCCCAAAGGTGTCCTGGTGCTGCCTGCAAGTCACAAGAACAGCCGCAGCCCTGATCCAGAAGGTAGAGAAGGAGTTGGGACCTGGCTGGTAGCTGGGAAGCTCGCCCGAGTCCCAGAACCCTCGGCTCCTCTGCTATGAATTATTGACGCAGCCTCAGGGATCGCTGGGGAGCAGAGGTATCAGAGGTGAGAAGAGGCAGGAGTGTTATCTTGGGGTTGGCAGGGGCTGCTGATTCGTCCTTCAGCCCAGCTCAGGGTATCCACACTGTTGTTGGCATGCTGGTGGAGACCCACTGTCAAACCCCACCTTGAGGACAAGACACTCAGGCAGGGCCTGCCTAGTGGTGCAAGGGATTAAGTTGCAGCACTAGGAAACTATCCACAGCCACTGCAGCACGAGTTCGATCCCCAGCCAGGGAACTAACCCTCATGGAGCAGTAGACCTCTCTTGTTTTGCCTGCTGCTTCCCTCAATCATGTAATTCAGTGGATCTGCCTGTCTCTGGTGAATCCTCTCACTCCCAACACCTCTGGCCTTGTATACCTTGTACCCCAGTTCTTGTATGCATAAATAAATAAATCTTAAAAAAAAAAAAAAAACCTTATACACACCCTAGAGTTCTCAAGGCAAACATCTCACCTCAGATTAGCATTTCTCGATGGTGTGATTCTGGGATTAAAATTGCCACATTCCCTGTCTGCATCAGTACAATCTTCTCAGAGACAAAGCAGTGAATGCATCATAAACCTAAAGAATGGGCTTTCTTTTTTTTTTTTTAAAGATTTATTTATTTATACAAGCACTGGGTACAGTCAGAAGCGCGGGAGGGTGAGAGAATTCACCAGAGCCAGAGCGGGGAACAAAACAGGCAGACTGATGAAGAAATACACTGCTGAGGGGAGCAGCAGGCGAGACAGAAGAGGTCTGTGCGCCATGTGGGACCCTTGCCGGCGGCTGGGGATCGAACAGGCGCTGCAGAGGCTGCGGGCAGCTTCGCAGCCCAGCGCTCAAACACTGCGCCACCGGGGAAGGCCCAGAGAATGGGCTTTCTTTGACTCAACGATCTGTATCTCTGAATGTATTGTAAGCAAGTGACTCAGATTCAGGTATAAAGGTCTAGAGCATTTTTTGCAGAATGGTTATACAAGAAAGGCAAAGGGAGAGATGGATAGAGAGAGAGGGAGGGAGGGAGAAAGAGAGGGAGGGAGGGAGGAAGGGAACATAGGAAGAACAGAAAGTGGAAAAACAAACTAGGAAAGAAAATAAACTGAATATTCAGCGCTAAACAACTGGTCAAATACATTGCGTGCATGCACACATCCACACACGTCTATATGAAAACTGTGCAGAAAATATCATGGAAAATGAAATAAAGGTATAAGTACTGCTATGATAATGGGTTCATGATACCTCACTAATCTGAAAAATGGGTCACAGGATAGCACGCCCAGTGCTGCCATAGGTGGGTCCCATGGGATCTCAAATGCATGTGGGTGCGCAGGAGAGTCCCCGTGTCAGGGGGTCGCAGGGGAGAGTGTGTCCGCACGCAGCACCACAAAATACTTGGACATATTTAAGTGTTGAAAACCCTCCTCCTCTTTCTCTTGCCCCTTTGTTTCTGTGTCATCTAAGTTTTCCACAGCAGACTTCATAAAAGGGCTCAGTTTGTGGGGAAATAGCAACTTTGATGTACCTAGACACCCAAGCCGGCTGCCCTTGGAATGCACAGGTTTTCCCTTGACCGAGGGGAAGGAAATAGCATGGCGGCATCGAAGGCGGGAAGCACAACTCCTGAGTCAGCAGTAACTTGGGGCCTGGTTCACCCTCTTCCACTCTCTTTGACTCCAGTCTCTGCCTGGATGACTCTTCCCAGCCCCTCCCTCCTCTCTCCGCATACAACTCCATGTAACCTCAATTTCCTGTTAGCTTGAATCAGAATGGAAACACAGAAAATCAAGCCCCAAAACTCACAGGTTCTCCGCACTCACTGATAATCCTCCAAGGCGGCAGTTCATCTGAGGCACCTTATCCCATTTCATCTGCTCCTCTGTCCTAAAGAGTTACAGTCTTTAAAAACAGAGCCCAGAATGGTCGAAACCAGAGGAGATAAGCCTCTGTTTGTGTGAGCTGAAAAATTGTCCTATATGGAACAGAGTCAAAATAAATCAATAAAAGCAGTTTCAGACATGCATTGCAGAGAGAAACTGTTAATTACTGGTATTACCATTGATAGCTACTCATTTGAGACTTTTGTTCAGCAAAAGCAATTGCCTGGCCCTGTTACATAACCAAAATCAAGAGAATTTACAAAGAAAGAAAGAAAAAAACATTCTCAGCTCAAACGCAGACAAAAGGATGCAACGAAAATGAGACAAGTGATATTTTCTGGGGATTTACTGAGTCAAATCAGCTCGGAGGAGAATATGAACCTGCCCAGTTCCGTCCTAATATCACCCATCCTCACAGGGCGGTGTTCTCTGCATATAAATTTCAAGTTTGCAGGAGCTGTGCTAGAGACTCTTCTAAGGGACTTTTCCACTATCCAAAGGTTTCCTCCTTATCAAAAGGGATTTTTGTTCTTAGTTGAGTCCTTTGAAAACAGATGTCATAGAACCACAGCGCTTATTGGAAAGGGTGAGGCTTTCGGCGTCCCAAAGACCTGGGTTCAAGATCCATTACTGTTCATCACAGCTCAGTGACAATGGGCAGGTTACTGGAGGTCTGAGTCCTTTTCCTCATATGTAAAATGAACATAATGTCAGTCCCCGCACCTCAGAGGGATGTGGAAGTGGGAATCTGTGTGAGGGACTCTGTCAGTGTCTGACCAGAAAAACCACTCAACTATCTCACCCAGCAGGATTCTCAGGCAGAGAATTAGCTGTGCAGGCGATGAAGAGCTGAGATGTTAAGCGGGACCAGGAGGCAACCTACTTTAACGCAATACTTTTAAAAGTCTAGATTGATGCAGAAAAAAATCCACCAGGAAGAAACTATCAAAATTTCAAATGAAAACGGGATCCAACCTCGCATTTGTCTAACTCAGCTTCACTTGCCTCACCCTAGTCCTGGCCCTGCCAGAGTTGAATAAACAGCAGGAATCTTCTACAACTCCTAGGACAAGGGCCAAAGGAAGGGTAGGGGTCGCTGGAGCCCAGGGCAAAAGCTGGGACTGCCCCAAGGGATTTGGGGCCACAGAGGAGACCCAAGAGCTGCAGAGATGTCACAGGAGACAAAGTGATGGCAGAGAGACCCTGTCTTGTCCCTGCCTTGTCTCTGCCTTCCTTGTCCCCATGGGCGCTTCCCCTCCCATTGGCCAAATAGCAGGAGCTGAGGTCCAATAGCCAGCCCAGGCTGGACTGGGTGCTTCACGCCATTCCTCTCCCACCTAAGGGCTCAGAAAGGTGAGTTGTCACTGTCATGAGAAACTCAGGTACACACATCACACAATATGGTTTAGCGTTGACCCTCTGAGCATTACTCTCCCTACAGTGTGCCCCCACCAGACTGGCATCTGGGTGGGAGGCAGTGTGTCTCTGAGCATGATTTGTAGAAAACAGACTTAGGTATTTGAGGATGCCACCCAGGCGATGGCAGGTGGTGGCACTGGAGAGCAGACTCCTAAAGGAAGCAAGGCTTGTCCCATCTATGTCGTCTGCCATGTCACTTGCTACAAAATGGGAGTGGAGGGTATGGTGCCCTGATGGACCTCCTTCAGCCTCTGTGTTTCAGAAGAATGAGGATAACCACAGAACCTGGCTCAAAGGCAGGTGCGTGGATTGCATGAAATTATTTAGGTGAAGAATTTAGAGATCCTGGCTCAAAGCAGACACTCAATAACGAGCAGCTGATAGTTGCATTGTTGTCCCCATGATAGTTGAAGATGAACATGGTGTTTCCCATTGCAGGAGGCATTGAGATAGTTTAATGACTGCTGGGGTATGCAGGGTAGTATGTTCAGTGATTTCTGAACTCATGACCCAAGTTCAATGGCATAGTAAGTTTCATAGATCAGCATCATGTAGCATCACTTAGACACATATGTACGTGTAGATATAGTACAGATGGAGATAGAGGTGCAGCTGGAACTATAGATGTTGCAGATGCTGACACAGGTGTAAATGTAGTTATGTGGGTATAAATATAGCTATCGATGTAGACATATAGTAAGTATAGGTGTAGGTATAAGTAGGCACACATATGGCTATTCTTTATATCAAGCACACACTTTAAAGAATCATGCTAAGTGCTAAATAAAACTAAATATAAAATTATACAAATTTTCCTTGACTCATGATGAGGTTACATTCAAATAAGCCCATCATAAGTTGAAAATACGACAAGTCCGAAATACATTTAATGCACCCAACCTATCAAATAATCACACCATAGCTGTCTTAAACATGCTAAGAACACTTATAATAGCCTTTAGTTGGGAAAAATCATATAACACAAAGCCTATTTTATAATAAAGAGCCAAATGTTATGTCATTTCTTAAATATTATACTAAGTGAAGAACATAATGACCTTACTCAAAATTTAAAGTATGGCTTCTAGGGAATGCATATTGCTTTTACCCCATTGTAGAGTCAAAAAAAGCATAAGTCAAACTATCTGTGTTTAATGCTCATGCACAATAATGAACTCTCACTTCAAACTAAGAGTTATTGCAGGAATTCTGTGTACCAGGCAGGGTAGCAGGCTCTACGGAGGAGCGATATATTAAAAAAAAAAAAAAGAGGTTCAGGACTCTACCACCAGAAGCTGCCCTCTCATGGAGAAAACTCACAATTACAAATGTAAAAATATTTCTCCCTAAAGCAAGGTTGTTAAGGGCAACCCTGAAGTCTTCCTGGAGAAAGCAGTGTTTGAGTTGGGTCTTATTTAATGAGCTCGCAAGCAGAGAACAACAGATGGTGGGGTTCAAAGGGCCTCCTACATTTCTTTTTATTGGAAGAGGGAAGCTGTCTGGTCCTGGAAATACTTGCCTTCCACTTCTTTTAAGTGAAATAACATTTTATTGCATAGATACATCATCTCTCAGCAGGAAGTTCCTCCCAAGCTCTCTGTAGATCTGCATTTAGGGAGGACACACGTTGCAGATTCTGATTTGCACTCTGGTGACACACACTGTTCTGAGATTCAGTCCCTCCCTTCCTTCTGTTTTTGTCTGTCTTTTGGCAGATCATTTGTCCAAAGAACATCCAGAGGCCAATAAGGTCAAAGTAGAGTGGGGAAGGGAATGGGGCTGAAAGATGAAGTCAGGAAGGCAGCTCAGTGGGACTTTCTCTGGGTAAAATGGAGCATCACTGAAGGGCTTTCAGCAGGAGCACCCAAGCTGCTATGAAAATGGAATTTAAAATGACAATGGGCAAAGCAGGAGTACAAATTAGGAAGCTCTTACAATAACCAACTCAAAAGATGATGGTCATTGGACTAATGGGGTCAGTGATGGTGGATAAGAGTCCAGATTCTGGATATGTTTGAAAATGGAATTTGAACAGAATTTCTTAACGGGTTGAAGTTGGAAGGGAAGAGAGCAAACATCAAGGTTTTGGGTCCAAGCGTGAAGTTGCTATCACCTGAGATTGAGTACACTGTGAGTGAAGCAGGCTGGATGATGGGAATTTGTGAGTCTGATGTTGCACAAGGTGAGTTTGAGAGGCTGATACAAATCCAAGTGGAACTTTCAAGAGGCAGTGGACAGTCTAGGGGCCAGGAGAGGAGTGTGGGTTGGAGATATATCTGTATTTACAGATAAATACGTTTAGTTCTGTCTATATATACAGTTAACTCCATAACACAATTTCATGTATCATCAAAACACTTTAGGTTGTAATCAGAAATCCTACTAGTTTAAGGAAGAGCAGGAAATTTATTGGATTACATATCTGAATGTTCAGGAACAATGGTTTCAGACACAGGCATATTCTGATATTTTCTGTCTCTCACCTCTTCTCAGTTCTGCTTTGCCTCATTGTTAGTTCCATCCCCAAACAAACCCTCTGGGCTGTGATCAAAGATGTGGCTACAAAGTGTCCTAATACACTTTAAAAAAAACTGAAAGTTCAAATGATATAATTGTTTTAAGTGTATATCAATGTCACTTAGTATATTCACAATGTAATATGACCATTCGCTCTCTAGTTCCAACACATTTATGTCATCCTGAAACCCCCATATCCATTAATTAGTCACAATCCATTCCCCTGTCACCCCATCCCTACCTTTTTGTCCCTGTGGATGTACTTATTCTGCATATTTCATACAAATGGAATCAAACAATATGTGATCTTTTATGTCTGTCTTAGTTCATTAGGCATCTGTCAAAAGTTCACCATATTGTAGCACATCTCCGTATTTCATTCCTTTTTATGGCTGAGTTATATTCCATTATATGGACATACCACAGTTTTGTTTATCCATTCCTCTATTGATGGACATTTGAATTGTGTATCCTTTTCATTTATTGTGAGTAATGCCTCTATGAACATTCACATACAATTTTTAAACACCTGTTTTGGGGCTATTTTTGGTGGAAGTGATGGATCATACAGTTATTCTATGTTTAGCTTTTTAAGGAGCCATCTAATACATTCTTAACAACCAACAGAAGAATATAATTTCTGCCTCCAGAAATATTCAGGAAATCTCTAGAATCAAATCTCACTAGCCTATTTTTTGTCACATGTCCATCTTTGAAGTAATCATTGTGGGCAGGAAGATGGAATACCATAATTAATAAAGGTGTATCAACCTCTGCAGTAAGGAAGTTCTCTACCCAAACCAGAGAGTGAGAAGAGGAAATAAGTGGAGTTTTTGCCAAAAGGAAAATCAAAGAAGTGTTTACAGAAAAGAAAGGAGGGGAAAGGTACTAAAATAAAAAAAATGAGTGTCCACTCACCAAGAAAACAATAAAATAACTGCTTTTGAGTGTAACATGGTAGATATTTATTGAGCACTTAAAATATGTCAGGTGCCATTCCAAGTTCTTTGCACAGAGGATTAGTGTCCCCATTGCACAGATAAGAAAAAGTGAGAATCAGAGATTTAGCAATTGCTAGAAAGCAATTAAACTTGGAAGCAAGTCCAAATCTAAGACCAAAACTCACATTCTTTCCTATGTACCATGCTTGTGCTGTATGGAGCAGAAAGCAGCAGGCTTGAAATAATCTGAATGATGGCTTGGTGAAGGGTAAATGTCTTAAGAGTCACCATGCTAGGTATCAAAATCTACACACTATGGGCACAGTAACACTTACACACATTTCCCCATGGCATGAATTGAATTGATATAACTCTTTCTCCTCCAACACACAGCACATAAAGCAAAAGCAAAACACATTTTTTCCTCGTTAAAATTAAGGTAATCCCTTACCAGTAAACAAATCCCCGCAAATGGTCGGAACTCTAGAATTCCACTTGGAACACACTCCACTACACAATGGCAGTTGTGGCCTCTTCAAAAAATGTGGAAATTAAATATCATCACCGAGGCTTCTCAGGTCCATTAAAAGTGGAACTTCAGTTCTTAAGCCTTCTTCTTCTCTTGAACATCAGAATATTTTTTCCTAAAGCATTTAATTTGATTCAACCCAAAAGATTGTTTTCCAGAAATGGCAGGGATCTGCTGATCTTTCAGGACTCTGCTGAAATCCCAAACCTGCTGTTAATGTGGTACCTTGTCTCCCTCCTCTGTCTGAACAGGGAACAAGAAGAAACCTTTACAATGACAGTCTCATAATAGGATGTATTTTTTCTGCACATTACATCTCCAGGGATCATTGTCATTTGTCTCTTGCAAATGACAATCCAGCTTCTCTGGGGCCCTTAGTGGCTTGGGGAGAAATGCTACTGCACAGCTTGTCTCCAGTGATATTTTATAATTATAGCAGAAATTTAATGTTAATAGAGCTGTCTGCCTAAAGAGGTGTGTGAGGCCTGCTCTATCCACATCAGCACTTTGGTGGCTTGAAAGCATATCTGATGTTCCTTCATTCTGATGACATGTTGCTTATCATGTAAAAGTAAGAGTCAAATTTGATCACACTCAAATATGAGACTATCCCAGTCTCCAGAGGGAAAAATCAGCCTGTTTATTCCCCACTATATATTTTACAGCTCCCTACCTCTGTGATTTTTATGTGCTCTTTACTTTCTTCTGAAATATTCTCTCTCTTTATCTTCACTTATCCAAATACATCCTTCAATTGTCTTCTGAGACCACTCCAGCTTACAGTGATTTCACCCTCCAGTAGCATTTGATTGTACCTTCCACTTGGCAATTAATCATGAGTTTCTTGTGACATTGCCTGTATTCTTCAACTGAACTACTTTAGCTGTTCGCATCACATTTATTGTCAGAGCTCTTACACTCATTTTAACCTTACGCTGAGTTAGAGGGATATGGGTGGTTAGAAGACAAGCCAGTTGACTAAGAGGGTTAAGAATTTTCCCTCCCTCCCCTGCCACTCCATCCAAGCACCCCTGCTAGCTGTTCTACATCCACAAAGCTCCAAACAATTGCTCCTGTCAACTACAGACATCAAGAGCTCTTGAGGGCACTGAAAATGATTCCACGAATTTTCAGGAACTAAACCAAGCGGGAAAGGAATGAAAGTTGGTGAATAATAAAGACAATGAATGGAAGATTTCGACTTTGTTTAAGGATATCTGACTTAGACAAACCATAAAAACAACTCTCTGGATAGCTATCCAGGGTGCTGAAAGTTCTTCTGTCATGGACAAATTACCACCTATCATTTCTTTGACCCTTAACTTACTAACTGCAGCTACCATTGATTCTATTCACATGGTCTGACCCCTCACTTAGCCCGACTTCAACTAAAATGTCTTCTGAACAGTCTGGGAAACAAGATCAGCAGTCTTGGGAAACAATGGTATTTAATGGCATGGAATTGGAGTCAGACGGCCTGGGTTTGAGGCTTATATCCACCATTATGAAGGAAATACTTAACATTGTCTGTCAATTTGGGATGGCAATAATGTATCTCAAAGGGCTTTTTGAGAAAATTAAATGAGAAAATCTATATAAAGAGTTTATCCAAGTTCCTGACACAGAATAAGTTCTCAGTGAATTCAGTCTTTTAATAAGATGGTCATGTCATGGATTCTTAACTATATGTAAGGTATTGGAAGAAAGGAGCTGAATCTTCCCCTTCATGATATTCCCTAATGGCTACAGAGTAATATAATGGCAAAAGCCTTGAAGAAATTCACAATGAGTCTAAATCCTGCCATATCATAATCACTGCATGATATTAATTTTTAACCCTCCTGAGTCTCATTTTCCTAATTTATAAAATGAAGTAAATAGTATCTATTTTTCAGAGTGTAAATATTCAAGAGGATGTATGTAGGAAGGTGGACTAAAATAGACAGGCAGGAAACAGTGATTGTTGTGTTTATGGCTACAAATTTGAGGTGATTGCAGGCAGATTTTATTATTTTTGATCATTGATTACCAACAATCTGTGAGAGTCAGAGGTATTTATTTGGGGCAAGTGAGAACTCCTTTATCCTAAGGGACACATTTCTAACTGAGACTACTATGACTTTCCTTTATATGGTGCATCAATTTTTTGATAGCTAAGACCTTAACTATCAACTCATTTTTTCCAAGGAAACAAAATAACTCTGTATGGATCCATTTCACTGTGTAGCATGGGTAACATAGGTCAAAATGAGACTCAAATAATACAAGTGAAAAAATCTTTCTAATTGTGAATAAGGTGCTATCATTTAACTCAATGCCTAGCATGTTTAATACAAGTCTTTGAGTCAGACTCTTGTTCACTAAAATAGAAATCTGGGGAATGTCAAAAATAAATTCCTAGACTACAATTCCTGGAATCATTCCATGCAGATAAACCTATCAATGCACCTTCTAAAGGAGGCATTCCTTTGGAGAGTGAAGGAATAATTGTCCCTTGCACTTCATCATTCCAGGTGTGTGTTAGTTAGAACTGCATGGGAAACAGCAAGTAAAATGAGGATAAAGAGTCATCTCTGCTTGTTAGACTCTGTGCCAAGTCCAGAAGCTTCTGAAGCAGCACACAGTGTTATAGTCCCATCCAGGGCACGCCCCTCCATTTATCAAACTTGATCTAAAGAATGAACTTCAGGCACATTTTTGAAAGGCCTCAGACAGTGTTCCTACTGGTCATTGTTCTCTGCTGAAAAATCAATCTTTCCCCTGGTGCTTGGGAAGCACAATACCATTGTCTTGCCAACAGTCTTCTCAGTTCCCAGTCTTTGCCCCATGTATGAATAGAGCTGACCAACCTGCAGTTTCAAATGCCCCACCAGTTTTGTGTCCTCCACAGCTCTCAAATACCAAGGAGTTAGGAGCAACCATATTAGGACTTTGTCCCTTGAAATGACTTGTGCTGTTTTTCCCATTCAGAGAGTAGCTAAGAAGCTCCAAAATATGTTCTAAGAAGGCACTATTAGGCCTGCCATCTACCAATATGCCACCAAATACCAAAGCTTATTTATAAATTATACAGTGGTTTGGAAAGAAGCAGAAATTTAAAAATGGAAGGGAGTATAGTAATGAGGTTAAGAACATGCCCTTGGGTTCAAATTTCACCACCACTACATCCAGGCTATGTTGAGTTACATATTTCTTCATAGCTCAGCTTTCTCCCTATAATATCACCTGCATTACATAGTTGTGATGGACTTTTCCCTATACAATCCATATATAATATATCTGCTTAGTTCAGAGTCAGTAGACAGTAAATATCTGATACATTGTTTATGAAAACATTTTTGAAAGCACGCTGTGCATGGTCTCATTGAATATCACAACCCTGTAAAGGAGGTATTACATTCTTCTTCCATTATGTCACAAGAAAATGGGTACTGAGGGAAGAAAAGGACTTTTCTTTGGCTCCTACAGCTAGGAATTCAAACTTAGGTTAGTCTGATCCAGACAACCTCAGCTAATTTGACCAACTACTAATGCAAATACCCAAGCCCTTGGTAAACCCTGACCCCAGTTACAACCACAACCCTCACCCAGGGATAGATTCAGCAGCACCAGTGACCCAAATGGAAGTGGTCTGACCTCTAAGTTTCAAAAAGAGAAACAATTATTAAACATTTATAGTATCACACCCCATACAACTCAATCACCTTAGGGCACAAGTGTAAAAATTTAACCCATTCAAATAAAATTGCCTCCAGGTTCCTAAAATTGCAAATGTGAAATCAAGTATTTTCATAAAGTCAAACAACTGAAGGACAGGGTTTATGGACCACCAGTTTTGTGTCCCCCCAAAGCTCTCAAGAAGGGTAAAGGAGAAGTCAAGGTACATTCACTGGGCCACTACTAAGGATCAGGCGTGGTGCCAGGTATGTGTTATAGATCTTATCACTTCATTTACCAAATGGCACTGGTGAGTCAACCGAGGGTCAGAGACATTCAGTGGCTCCCCTAAGGTCATGGAACTGGTGCCCTGGAGATGTCGTCTCTAGACTTTGCAGAGTCAGCATTCCTTTTAAAAATCAGATTAATCACTGAGAACTGGGTGGGCATAAGTCTCAGAAATAGAAACCCTTTCCTAGAAACACCATCTTTGCTCCCTATCATCTTACTTTAACAGTAATAGATACAGTAGATACTTTTTTCTTTCATCCTTACTAAGCACTACGCTAGTCTCTGAAACTCCTATGTCCTCACCCTTTCTAAGCCTTGCTGAGTGTTAATTCTCTTTCCCTATGATGTTCATACCCTTAGAAATTACAACACATTGCAAATGAGGTCTGATTATTGAAAAGAAATGTGCTATGTACAAAGACATACCTGAGGATTTGCCAATGCAAAGGATAGACAGATAAAACCCAGTAGGAAAATACCCTTTGCTAAACTATGGAATTATGACAAAATTGCAGTTTCACAAAGTATACTATGCCAGGGAAAGATATAGCAGCACTTTTTTGAAATAAACCCTCTTTCTAGTTGCTTATTAAGTTAGCTCTAAAAATTTGTTTTGGGATAAAACCTGGGTTGCAAAATTATGCAGTCTTTAAGAACACTTATCAGTGCTTTGTAGCATTTGCCCAACTAAAATCCCTTCTATTTTTAATTAAAGTAATCTCACTTTTCATATAATGCTTAAGTGACCTCTTCTATATTGGAAATTTGTAAGAGCACTTTAAGGGGAAAAAGGCCATTAAATTATCAATCATATAGGGTTTCACTTGATGTACGATGCAGATAGGTAGCAAGAAAAAAGCAGATAAACCTCAAAATCATAACTTTTCAAAACATCCAAAAGCAAGGCCACAGGAAACCTGAACTCAAAAGAAAGACAGGTTCTCAAGAATCACCTGGTCGATGAAACACCAGACAAGTAAGTAAGAAGAATTTCAGCTAAAATTGTTTAACAAATTGCTAAAGGTCAGGTGTGTGCTAGCATGAGATTATGGACTATCCACAACCTAAAGACAGTAGGAGGCTCTCTCTCACATACACACACACCCCCCAGGTTTTCTCCCTAGATCTCCAATAGGTGCTTGGAAAAGGGAAGTGTTTACAAAACACCTCCCCAGATCCTTCTCCCCCACAGAACTAAGGCCTCAAAATTATGGGACTAGGGTAGGGTAGCAAAGTCAGCATTCAGACCTACTGCAGCAAGAGAAAGGGGAAAAGAAAAATATGTTCTACCCTGGAGAAGGGGCACGCAGCAGCTGCATAACAATAAAGGAATTCACTTACCAAAAAGAGCCAGCAATCCAAAATATCCATACACACACACACACACACACACACACACACATATAAAACAAAGGCGTTTCAAAGTGTATGATGGAAAAACTAAGAAAGACTGAAAGTAGAAATAGATAAATCCACAAATCCACAAAAGCAATCTTCTCTCTGTAATTGTTAAGGCAATAGGAAGACCAACACTATCAACAACCTGACCTAATTGACATTTATACATTTATATGTACAATATACATTTCTATATTGACATTTATATGTTGCACTCCACCCAACATCAGAATGTACCTTTCTATTGAGTGCGCATGAAACATCCTTCAAGAGATTTCTTCTTCTACATCTAGGTTTACATAGACTTCTCCAGAAAATAGGAAAAACTTTTCAATTCATTCCTTAGGTAAGCATTATCTTAATATCCAATTAAACAAAAAAATTACCAAAAAAAAGAAAACTACAAAATTATCCTGTCCAGGATAATTTTCTCCTATGATGGAAATATCTGCACAAACCAATATAGAAGCCACTAGGTACATGTCACTACTGAGAACTTGAAATATAACTAGTGTAAATGTGAATAAAAGTGAATTTTTATTTTTTTTAAGATTTATTTTTTCTTTATATAGTAGCTGGGGTACAGGCCAGAGGCATGGGAGGGTGAGAGGATTCACTAAAGACAAAGCGGGGAGCAGAACAGGCAGACTGACAAAATTACACTGCTAAGGGGTGGAGTGGGCGAGACAGGAGAGGTCTGCCATGCTATGTGGGTATCTCCCTGGCCAGCCGGGAATTGAATCTGTGCTGTAGAGGCTGCGGACAGCTTCACAGCACTGTGCTCAACCCACTGTGCCACTGGGGAGGCCCATGAATTTTTACTTTATATACTAGTTTGATCTATCTATACTTTAATTTATATAGCTCATGTGGCTAGGAGTTACTGTATTAAATAGTGAAGCCATGGACCAATGAAGATAAAAATATAGGCAAATGAGATCCAGCAACATATTAAGAAGGATAAAACATTGTAAGTGAATCAGGTTTATTCTGGCAATACACATTGAGTATACAGCTTCAAAAACCAACCACTGCATTTTACCATATCAACATAAGGAAGGAAAACCATATGTGCCTATCAATAGATTCAGGAGGGAAAAAGTCAAAAAGTTCAGTGACTATGCTTGATAAGATATCTCAGAAATATAGGGATCGAAGGTAACATCTTTCACCTGATAAAGGACATTGACCAAAAACTACAGGTAATATTCTTAGTGGTGAAAGTCTAAACATTTTCCCACTAATAACAGTAACAAAGTAAGAGTATCCACATGTATAAAATGTGGTTAAGTACTAGAGATCCTGGCTGAAGTAATACAGCAGGAAAAGGTAACAAAAACCATACATACCTGAACAAAAAAGAAAGAAAACTGTGTTGACAGATGACATAGTTGTCTATGATGAAAATGGCAAAATGCCTACCAAAAACCTACTAGATGTAGTAAGTTTGTGAAATCACAGGATATAAAATCAGACCAACATGAAAAACAATTTTTCTACACAGTATAGAAATGACAGTAGCAATGACAAATTAGAATGAAAATTCTAAAGCCGGTACCATTTATAATAGCACTATCAAACATGAAATACTTAAATATAAATTTAGCAATATATGCCTGAGATCTTTATGCTGAACAGTATAAAATGCTGATGAGATAAATCACAGAAAAACTAAATAAATGGATTTATTTGTTCATAGAGAAGGCTCCTGATTATTAAGATGTCAACACTCCCCTAATTGATCTATAAACTCTATGTGATCCCAGTCAAAATCCCGGCATAATTTTCATAGAAATTGGTGCACTTATTCTAAAATTTGTATAAAGCAAATACATTAGAATAGCCCAAACTATTTTGAAAAAGAATAAAAGAACAAAATTGAGGAGTCAGACTACCTGATTTCATGACTTACTATAAAACTACAGTAACCATGAACTGTGTAGTATTGGAAAAAGAACAGACTCATCGATCAATGAAGCAGAAAATAGAGTTCAGAAAGAGATCCACACATAATAGTCAATTAATTTTTGTTGAAGTTGCAAAGGTAGTTCAATAGAAAAAGAACAGCTCTCACAATATATGGTACTGGAACAACTGGACAGCCACATGTGAAGTAATAATAATAACTTGACACTTGTCCCATACCTCTTGCCATGTTTTAAAAATTAACTCAAAGTTAATCATAAACTAAAATATAAAATCTAGAAGTATAAAAATTTTAATAGAAAGGGAAATAAATCTTTGTGACCTTGGGTTAGGCAAAGACTTTCTTTTTTTTTTTTTTATAAATTTTATTGTTATATTCCCCATACAATTGCAGCCCCCCCATTCTGACCCCAATCCCTCCCCTCCCGCCCCCGCCCCCCCAAAAAGTGTCTCTGGTTCATAGTTTTTTGTTGATTTTGATTTTCACTTTCTTATAGTTATTCATTTTCCTGATCCCTTATTTAAGTTTTCTAGATTCCTGCTATGAGTGAGACCATCCGGTATTTTTCTTTTTCTTTTTGGCTTATTTCGCTGAGCATGATCCCTTCCAGCGCCATCCATGTTGCTGCAAATTGCATGTGTTTATCTTTTTTGAATGCTGAGTAATATTCCATGGTATATATGTACCACATCTTCTTGATCCAGTCATCTATTTTTGGGCATTTGGGCTGTTTCCAGAGCTTAGCTATTGTAAACAGTGCTGCTATAAACATAGGGGTGCAGGTGTTCTTTGGAATTGATGTTTCTCTGTCCTTTGGGTAAATACCTAGGAGTGGAATTGCTGGATCATATGGAAGCTCTATGTTTAGTAGGTCCAGAAATCTCCACACAGCTCTCCACAGTGGTTGGACCAGTTTGCACTCCCACCAACAGTGCAGAAGAGTTCCTTTTTCTCCACACCCTCACCAGCATTTGTTGTTGCTAGTTTTTTTAATATGTGCCATTCTCACTGGTGTAAGATGGTATCTCATGGTAGTTTTGATTTGCATTTCCCTGATGGCAAGTGATGTTGAACATTTTTTCATATGCCTGTTGGCCATTTGCATTTCCTCTTCAGAGAAGTTTCTTTTTAGCTCTTCTGCCCATTTTTTGACTGGATTATTTTCTTTGTTGTTGTTGAGTCTCATCAGCTCTTTTAGGCAAAGACTTTCTAGATATAAACTCTACCCTTTAAAACCCATTTATAAAAAATTTAATCTACATCAAAATTCTGAAATTTCTGCTCTTTGAAAGATACTACTAAAAAAACAAAAGACAACTCATACTTTGGGAGAATATATCTGCAAAGCAAGTATCTGTTCAAAGATTTATATACAGGACACATAAAGAACACTCAAAGCTCAATAATAAAAAACACGCCAGTCAATTTTTTTAATATGTCAAGAGTTGAACAGACCCTTCCCCAAAGAAGTGGGTAGTAAATGAGTTTATGAAAAGATACTCTATATAATTGTTCGTTCTATTAAAGCCACAATGAGACACCAGTATAAATGCATTAGAATGGCTTTAAAAAACAACAATAATATTATATGTTGTCATCTGTTGGTGATGGAAATGCCAAATTGCACAGCTACTTTGCAAAACAACAATTTCTTTCAAAGCATGCGCTTACAAACTCCAGTCCCTCTCGTAGGTGTTTATGCAGGAAAAAGGAGAGATGATGTTCACACAAAACCTAAGTGTCAATCTTTAGTGGCTCCATTCATGATTATTCCAAACTGAAAACAACCCAAGTGACCTTCAAACGTCGGTATATCCATACAATGGAACACTACTGAACAATAAAAAGCAATGAAGTACCGATGCAGGCAGTGAGTTGGGTGAAACAAAAAGCTGTGCTAAGTTAAACAGGTCAGACACAAAGGTCACATCCATTTTTATGATAAATTAGAAAAGGTAAAACTATAGGGAGAGAAAAATAGAAGAATGGTTGCCAAGTGCTGGCAGGGGGCCAAGTGGTATTAAGTGAGGATTTGCTTATAAAGGGCCACAGAAAAAGGAGGTTCAGGGAGTGATGAAATGTCTCTATTTTGTCCAGGTGGTGCTCAACACGACCATGTATTTATCAAAACGTATGGCGCTATTTGCCAAAAGGAATATTTTACTATGTGTAAATGATGAATCAATAATCCTGACACACGTTGATTTTCAACAATGCACACCTGAGATCTATATAATGTTATACGGCAATGCCACTTCAGAGAAAATAATGTTTCGATTCAGATTAGAACCTCAGTGGGAATTAGAACACATGAGGACCGTAAATGACAGACCAGGGAATGGAAGAGAAGGCTTTCTGAAATAACCTATTATAGAAAATGCAGTTCTCTCTGCAACTGTGGCATCTCCTTACCCAGTCCTGGAGTCTCTCTTCTCACACTTCCATAGACACAGCCAGAAGGAAAATCTCCAAATTCTCCTTTCGGGTCCTCTCCCCTCTTCTCTGATGACAGATCCTGGGCAATGAAGAAAGAGGATCAAATCAGCAAGATGTTTTACTCGAGTCTCATGTGCAAGCATTAGAGAATCTTCTAGTAGATATGGCCCCTCGGACATACTGGGGAACTAATGTAGGAGTTAAGCTAAGGTCCCTAGAGTGGGTCCCAATTCAACATGACTGGTGTCAGAGCACCTAACCCATGGTCCAGTGCTGAAGACAGGAGTAGGGGGCGAGGGACTCTCTAAGAGCCTGTCAGGAAAGTGGCTATAAAATGGCAGTGAGGAAAGTTGGGGGGGGTGTATGGAGTGATAGTCACCCAAGTGGCTTTGAACATGAGTAGGGCTTGTGGGAATAGTATGCAACTATTCACAGGCACTGTAGAGTCGCTGATAAAGTATTTTACCCAGGAATGCATGTCTGATGCCACTGGACATGTTTCTGACACTGAACAATGAGTAAGAGGGTACAGAGGGGCAAGAGTCATCCAACTTGCCTGTCTCACCCACACCAAAAAAGCCAACTGCTATAAGCTCTTTTTCAAATGTCTTACTCACTTTTCAGTTCTCAGTTCATGGATGCTGTGAACTATTCCTTTCTTTTATGACTATCACTGTTGTATTATTTAGCAAAATAATAATATATGATACAATCATCTTAAAAACAAAACCCCAAATAGCAGTGAGAGCAAAACGGTGCTTTATGAGACTGGAAATGTCCTAACAAAACAGTTTGAGAAAATTTCAGCAAATAACAAAAATAACCAGCAGCCACTGAGCATCAGTTTTGTGCCTCATGGTGTTTTTTATTATTTGTATTCTACCTCATCCTTTATTTATACATCAGTTTTATGGGCACATAGCCTAGTAAAAAGGGTACCTTGGAATTCCCACTTTACAGATAAGAGCAAGACTCAGAGAGATTGAGTCTCTTGCCAAAGGACACACAGCATATGGAAGTTGTAGTCAGGAGCTGGACCAGGTTCTATAAGGTGCTAAAGCCACTGTAAGGGCAGGACATGGGCAAGGGCAGGTTTTCTGATCCCATGCAGACCGGGTAAAGGAGGAGTCAGAGTCCTCAGTAGTTTTGCAGGTCTTTTATTTGGGGTTCACCAGGCATATGGCAGGCAGGGGTGCTGGCTGGGGGGCTGGGAGGCCTCCCAGCCCCCAGCAAGTCTTTACTCTATCTGGGCTCTCTGGCGTTCTCTGCTTCTGCGTCGGCTTCTCCTTCAGGTTCTGCTGCTGCTGGCTGGCGCTGCTCGCGTCCCCCCGTAACGCCACCCTTAAAAGCACAGTCTTAACTCAGCTGAATCCCATCTACCTATGCCCACACCCTATTCCAGGTGCCCGCCATCAGGCATGCATTCAGGACAAGGATCCATCATCTATCCTGATGGCGGAAGGGCAGAAAAGCCTACATTTTCTTTACCCTACAGCCACATTCTTTATTATAAAGCTATGGTCGGAATGACTAGCACAGGGATTAAGTATCCAGCCTCTGTATCTTCAAGCCCCGACCGGCTTCTGCTATGCAACTGTGTTAGCTGTATTAGGGGGCAGCTGTAGCAAAGTACCACAAAATAGGAGTTTATACAACAGAAATTTATCATCTGTCAGTTCTAAAAAACTGTGGTTCCTGGTGAATTCCTCTGCCATGGAGGGTGGGAGGTGTGGCTATAAGAAGGAAACCTGTCTTGCCTGTTTCTAGTGATTTCTTGGCCCCCTTTGACATTGCCTGATTGAAGCTGCACCCCCCCCCATGTGCCTTCCTCCCTTAATGACGACGTCTTAACTAATTACACCTGCAACAAATCTTGCCCGATAAAGCCATTCTGAGGCACGGGGGCAGGACTCCATATCTGAAGTTTTGCAGATGATGGCTGGAAACGGGGGAGTTCCAGGGTGAACCTGGAAGCAGGGCGGGCACAGGGAGAGCAGGGAGAGACCAAGAAAGGGGCGGCGGTGCCAGGGTGGTCAGTGGTTCTTTTAATAAACAGGGAACTTACGAGACTGGCTTGGGCTGCAGACAAGGCCTCTGCACCGGGCAGGATTGACTCACACACCGCCCAGATGGTCGACCTCACTCGGTCAAGGCTGTGTTCTGGTAACAGCTCCTAGTGAGAAGGGAGGGACCCTCCTCCATGCCAAGGGCAGCGGGGGGTCAGGGGAGGCTCCATTTTCCCGGTCCAGCTGGCAGCTCAGCTGGCACCATCACAGGGTCATGACTTCCTGGTAACCTTCAGCCGCTCCAGAACCCTCCACAGCGACCCTTTGGTGATGCTTGTCCCCCATGCGCTGTCCAAGCAACTAGTCCAGGCTTGTGAGGATTCCAGAGCCAACACACCGAGTATCTAGAACAGGAGTCAGCCAGCAGAACAAACAAGGCCGGCAGGACCTGCCGGCTCAGTTTGCAGGCCCAGCAAGCTAAGATGGTTTCTGTATTTTTAAAGAGTTGGAAAACAACCAAAACAAGAATAAATTCGAATTTCAGCATCCATCCAGCTTGACGGGAACCCAGCCACACCCATCCCTGACTTACTGGCCGGGGTCATGATCACCCCACAGGAGCAGAGGCGGGGAACTGCGGTGCCTGCAAGACCCTGTGGGCCACTGACAAAACAGCAAGTCTGACCCTTTACAGAACACAGTTTCCAGCCACTGAAGGTCACGGAGTTTGTCGTAAGAGCTCTGTGCATATTGCTTCTTTTTCCCCTATTTTTTTTTTCCCCACTGTGGTAGGCGTCACCTTCCTTTGCAGCCCTTTTTCCTCTGGAGGAGAATTTCCCCCCAGGGATGGAGAATGTCCCCACGCATAGTGGCCCGAGTGTCCCGGTCCTTTCTGAATCGTTTCCTAAATCGCTGCTGTCCACCAAGTTCATGGGCAGCTTCCTGGGCTGAATCGCGTCCTGGCCAGTAAGCTCCTGCTTCAGCCATTTTGCTTTCCCTGCTGCACAAGTTCCCAGCAGCTCCGAGGGGCGCAAAGGTGAGGGTTTCCACGCCTTGGATATTTACAGCTAGAAACTCAGGCGTGTTCTCGCCCCCTGTCAATCATGCCAGCTGGTGCATCTCAAGCAGGGCACGCCCCCTCCTGTCGAGAAGCACCTGCCTCTTTCTGACAAATTGTGGGAAATTTGCACCTTTAAAAAAGAAGTGTGTGCACCCCAGCCACACACCCCCATTTTTCACTGGCCCCAAAAAAGAAGTGAAGACTGGTTGTCCTTGGATTGCTCATCTGGGGTCCCCAGGAGGAAGGGACAGAGGAGGATGGAAGGGGAGGGGAGACCTGGGCAGGGTTGACTGTTAAGCAGGGAGAGGGTTAGAGTCCGTGCTGAGTCAGCAAAACTGGCAAATTCGCAGAATTTGGAGACAAATTCGCAGCTCAGATGGAGAGAAGAAACACTTTGCTGCAGGATCCGAAGAGTGGAGAGTTTAATTGCCAAAGAGACAAGGATCCTCTGGGCTCCACATGCTCACAGCTTTGTATTGAATGGCATTTTGCGTTCCCTTCATTTCTTTTTCTTCTAAAAATTGTAGGATTTAGGAATAAAACCAAGTTAGAGGCAGATTAAAGTATTTAACTCTTAATTAAAGGTTTTTATTCACTATACACATCCAGGCTCAGAATTTTTCATCCAGATATTCCAATCGGCATTGAAGAGAAATGAGAAATTCTAAAAATAAGTCGGTTGCCTGCAAGGTCCCTCTGAGGTCGCACCATTGTCCCCAAGGAGGACACAGCTGCTGCATCGCTATTGTTATGCTGCCCAGGGTGGGGTCAGCCCGGGAGGGGCGCCTCCCTGCTGGAAATCTGTGGGAGGAAACTCTCCCCAAAGCGAGCCCTGATCTGGTTCCCACATGACCCCATGTTCTGTAAAAGTCCCTTTCTCTGCAAATCTCTTGCACCAGCGACCCTGTATCATGCTTTCTGTCTATTAGGCTATACATTCTAACTAGTGAGAACAATTTTAACCCAGTGTCTTAGTTATCTATTGCTGTAACAAATTATTCCTCCTACAACCCCCAAAAATAAACAGCTTAGAATCACAACATTTATTGTCTCACACATATTCTAAGGGTCAGGGATTCAGGAACAGCTGAGCTAGTGTCCCTGGCTTGGGGTCTCTCCCAAGGCTGCAGTTAAGCCACCAGCCAGGCTGCAAAGTTACCTCAATACTCGATTGGAAAGGAAAATCCATCTCCAACACTCACGTTTCATGGACACATTTCAGTTTTCACTGACTTCTTTCACCACCACGTGACCACTGGGTAGGATGGCTCACAAGGCAGCTGGCTCCAGCGCACCCCCCACACCCTCCACCCCCGCTTGATCCAAGAGAGAAGAAAACATCCAAGATGGAGGCCACAGCCTTTCATAATCTCATATCAGACTCATAAGGACTAAGCACACGCTAATGCATGAGACATTCGGTGGAAAAGAACTTTACAGTTAGTGTGCAATAGAGAGAAGAAAAAGAATAGAGTTAAATGTCTCCCCATGAAGCACCCAAAGTTACCCATCCCCTGCAGGTAAATGCCCAGGCAAACAGGGTTGGCCTAAAGCAGGACCATTGAGCCCCAAAAGCTTGCCAGAGTTTAAGGCCCCTTCTGGTGGGGACCTGTAGCAAAGGAGGAAAAGGGACCAGGCGAATCTCGAGGAAAAAGAGAAAAATCAAAGTACAGGTCAAGGCCAAGGCTGCCGTGGTGAGCCTCCCCATGGGTCTCTCACCCACATCTCTGTCTCTTCCAAGTGTCTCCTTGCACATCCCCCAAGTCCTGGTACAAGTCCGAGGCCATGAGGCAGGCACAGCTTCTTCCAGTGACTCTGCTCCAAGTGCTCCAGTTCTCCCTTCCTGAGTCTTCTCCAGCCTCTCCTCCCTGTCCAGATCTACCCTCCCCTGGGTAGGGCAGGGAATCTGGGACCTCCCCTTTCTATGCGTCACACTGTTACAATATCACTTCTGCTAGTGTCTAGTGGCCACACAGACCAGGCCTGGGACAGCGTGGCTGTGAATACCTGCAGGCAGAAACCTTGAGGCGCCATTTTGGAGACTTGTGCATCTTGCCAATTATTCACTTGCTGTGAAAATACAAACATGCTGAGCACTATTTACAATAGCTAAGATATGGCAACAACCCAAATACCCCCACACAGATGACTGGATCAAGAAGATGTGGTCTGTATACACAATGGAATACTACTCAGCAATCAAAAAGGTAAGCTCACACCATTTGCAGCAACATGGATAGAGTTGGAGGGGATGATGCTCAGCGAAATAAGCCAAAAGGCGAAAAATAAATCCCGGATGGTGTCATTTATATGTGGAATATAGTGAAACTGAACAAAGGGTCAGGAAGAAGACAAAACTTGCAAGCTGACCATAGATCACAGCAGGGGAGCAGGAGAGAGGGAAGAGCACAAGGGATTATGGTGATGGGTCACTGGTGCCGTGGTGGTGGAGATACATGGGGACTATACCTAAGGGGAAAAAGCAAATACTGTCAAAAATGGACAATGTAAGAAAATAAATAAAAATAGAGAAAATATGTATATGTGCTGAATGTTTCTTTTGAAAAGGAAAAAACTCAGAAACTCCTAAATCTCAGAGATGGATTCCCAAAACCACAGGCATTATGCCTTCTAATACACTTAAGCCCACAATTCATGTGGCAAGCAAGAGAAACCCTCTGGTTATTCATGAAATAATCCTCTGGTTATTTAAGGAGGATGTGGGGCGGCCTGCAGACTCTCCAACAGACAATAAGATGCCACCGTTCGCACGCCCAGCGCTACCAGTTATGGCCCCTACATTCCCACCGTCAACCATCAGGGCCTCTATATCAGGAGGGGGCTCCTGCTTGCAGAATAAGCTCTGCATGGCCCCCGTCCTCACCAACCTCTGATTCCCAGACTGGCAGTGTCTTGTGATGAGTCATTTGATGAGTCTGCGCCCCACTTGAAAAAACTTAGCCAAGCAGGAGCCCACCAGTCCTGCTTCTGTGCAGGCAGGCAGGCTATGCCTCATCATTTGGAAGATTCCCCCAAACATAAGGACTTCTGATTCTGAGCAGCCAGAAATGTGACAGATAGCGACTACACCCTCGAAACTTGGTCAGTTAGAGAACAGCCTGTCTAACTGAGATGGAAAAGATCTTGGACAGAATGCTTAAGAAGAGCAGTATCTTATTTAGAGAGGGGGAAACTGAGGTCCCGCTTTTCCTCTTGGCTCTATCTTCCCTTTACTACAAAGGGAGGGGGTTCTTTTCTTTTATATTTTATTTTTTTTTTCAATCTGGTTCTGAATTTATTAAATTTGATTTATATCATCATTACTTTGTTTTTTTTTTAAATAATAAATTTTATTTTTATATTCCCCATACAATTGCAGCCCCCCCATTCTGACCCCAATCCCTCCCCCCCCGCCCCTCACCCCCCAAAAAGTGTCTCTGGTTCATAGTTTTTTGTTGATTTTGATTTTCACTTTCTTATAGTTATTCATTTTCCTGGTCCCTTATTTAAGTTTTCTAGATTCCTGCTATGAGTGAGACCATCCGGTATTTTTCTTTTTCTTTTTGGCTTATTTCGCTGAGCATGATCCCTTCCAGCGCCATCCATGTTGCTGCAAATTGCATGTGTTTATCTTTTTTGAATGCTGAGTAATATTCCATGGTATATATGTACCACATCTTCTTGATCCAGTCATCGATTTTTGGGCATTTGGGTTGTTTCCAAAGCTTAGCTATTGTAGACAGTGCTGCTATAAACATAGGGGTGCAGGTGTTCTTTGGAATTGATGTTTCTGTGTCCTTTGGGTAAATACCTAGGAGTGGAATTGCTGGATATATTTTAAAGGACAGGTTTATTAGGAAAAGAAAGTATAGAGGCCCCCCAGGGGGTCCTTCAGCCCTTTGGTGGTTTGGATCATTTGACAATTTGGCAAAGACTAAATTGGATTACAAAGGAAACCCATTACATTGAAATGTAGTTCTGGAAGTATTTTTTAAAACTTGTGAGTCAGCAATACATATGCAATACACATGATTCTTCATGAGCAGTAGCCGTGGGTCAAACGACTACTCCATTTCAGATGAGCCTAAACGATATTTGAAGACTCTGTAATGATCATGAGACGCGAAAATAACTACCATTTCCGATAGTGACAGGGTCGTAGGAATTACTAAGTCACTGTGGTTTGTTGCCTCTGTTCACAATTGAAGAAATACTGAAATCAGTGAGAGGTCAGTGAAAAGTCGTTTCCTTTCTGAGTTGACTCATTCCTTATATTCTATCCACAAAGCATAGGGACTGGGGTTGCCATCCCTAGCTAAGAATTTCTAAAATGCATGATGAATATTCCACCTCTGGTTATAGGGTAGAAAAGCAGGGATGCCCAAAGTGAATGAAAAATTAGGTCGAACTTGATCCTGAAAAGAGTTTCCCAACCATATAGGTATGGGGGAAGGGTGCCTATGAATGCACGTGTATACATATGTGTGCATGTGTGTTCATGTGTGTGTGTGCTTTCTCATAATAAAATAGTCCCGGGCCCCCCAGTTGGCGCAGGCAGTTAAACGATGTGCTGTGAGGCTGTCTGAAGCCTCTGCAGTGCCAGTTTGATCTGGGCCTGCCGGTGAGGGTCCCTCATGGTGCGGCAGACCTCTCCTGTTGTGACCACTGCTCCCCTCAGCAGTGTATTTAGTCAGTCTGCCTGTTCTGTTCCCCGCTCTGTCTCTGGTGAATCCTCTCACTCTCCCGTGCATCTGGCCTGTACCCTGGTTCTTGTATAAATAAACAAATAAATCTTTAAAAAATAAAATAGTCCCATATTTACAGACATGGGAGGGTGGCTTGAGAAGTTACTAGATGGTGAACGCACACTACAGAAGATTATGTAATGATAACCACCAACATTTATTGAGTACTTGCTGCAAGGCACAAACTAATCTTTTTGTACATATCATCTCCTTGCATCCACTCGCCAGCACTTTGATATAGCTAGTTGTACTATCCTATGTTACAGTTGAGCAAAACAAGGCATGGGGAGATGCAGCAACTTGCCAAGATCACAGAGCTGCCGAGTGATGGAGCTGGCATTCAGATGGACAGCTGGCCTCATAGATACTCTAGGATGCATTTTTGCAATTAGTTGTTTAAAAATCCAAATAGATGCGTGTGGATGTGGCTGCAAAGCTGCAGGAAGAAAGCCAAGCAATTATAAGTGCCAACTCCCTGACAGCCTTGACCTCTGATGACAGTGATTGGGGACAGGGCAGTGATGGGAAAGACTTTCTCCTTCTTAAAAATCCAGAGGCTGAAGTCATTTTAAAATGGATTGAGTAAGAGTCATGCATCAGCCTGGGTGAATCTCACTAATAGTCTTGAGCCAAAATGAATGTGTACAGTATGATATGGTGTGAAAATACATAAAAGGAAATATATGATTTGGTACACTTAGATGATAAAAAATATAACAAGATGCATGGAATTAATAAATATTGGACTTGGCGGAGGAGAAGGCTCAAGGAATCCATGAGGCTTCCATTTTACTGATTGTTTTATCTCTTAAACAGTGTTTATCTTTTCTGTTATTAAATACACTGTTACATTTGAACTATGTCATAATAATTTTAATAGAGGAATGACTAATAAGTGCTGACATGTGATCAATCATCCCTCTTTAGCTTGTTTGAATTTTCACAATTTTTTTTTTAAATTTAAGAATGACACAGGAGCTGCAAAAGGGCAGGAGAGTGGTTGCATTTGGGAAGGAGAGAGGGACACAATGGGGGGTTCTGGGCACCAGAAATGCTCTATTTCAATAGCCAGGGTAATGGCTTCACATGTGTTGACTTTGTGACAGTTCGTTAAGCTTTACCTGTGTGGCTGCTTTCTCTTTTTTGAATGTATTATACATCAGAATAAAACATATTAAATTCTTACTTTATAAATAAGCAAAAAAAGAAAAAAATCTAGGAAACTTCTAAGGCATTTGAAGAAGCATCTCAGCCTCTCCTCTTTAGAGGTCCCATGCCACCCCCAGCCCCACAGGCCACTCTGCAGCTCCCCTAGCCCCCCAGGCTGCAGGCACCAGGCAAAGCTATCAGTGCTGGAGTTCAAGGCCTTTTCAGCAGACCTCAGAGCCCAGCCCGGCCTCCGGCACCCTCGGTGGGGTAACTTTTGTCAAATGACTGTCAGCATCACAGGAACCCAGAAAAACACCACCATATGGCAAGGCTTTTAAGTGGGGGAGCCTGAGGCACTGAGAAAGAAAAATGGGATTCGAAGTGCCACTTAAGATCACATTCATTTGGGTCTTTTTGAGTTTGTTCTTTTTTTTTTTTTTTTTTTTTTTTGCAAGAATGGCAAGGTTAGCTTCCTCTTTCCTTTAGTGATGTGTCCACCAGCCTCTCTCCAGGGAAGGAGATGAATTCTAAAGACCCCAGGACACTGCTCTTACAAGCAAGAATGGAAAGAGATTACTGAAGCTGAGAGGGAAAAGCATGACCTGGGAATCTGGAGGCCTGCAGCACCCCTCAAGTCGTGCCGTATAACAAGCCATTCCCAAAGTCAGTAACTTAAAACAATAAGCACCTATTACGTCCTATGGTTGCACAAGTCAGCTGGCTCGTTCTTGACCAAGAAGAGGCTCGGCTGACCCTGGAGGGCCTGCTTGTGTGGGGGTCACCACCTGTGACTGGGGCTGGACTTGTGTGACCTGACTTGTGTGTCTGGGGTGCATTGGCTGGTGCACTGGTAATGACTGGGCCACCCATCTCTCCTCACCCCTCAGCACTCCAGGGCTCGCAATGCTTGGGCAGAGCCCCAAGAGTGGAAGGCAGCACAGAAGATGCCTGAGGCTCCATTCAGAAGCGCTCGCTGACACTGCCAGCCTGACCTTACCCAGAGCGGCCATGCCGCCTTCTGGAGGAAGTGGATCCCTTTCGATTTGCTCCTGTCAGAGCCGCTGTCCTATCATCAATTGTTCTGCCTTCCCCAGAGCCTATGGCACAAGCTAAGGGGAGTTACAATCATTCAACTTAATGCATCACTGGTCTTGTCCTGGGAAGGGAGAAAAGATAGGCCAAGGGTCTTATTTCAGTGGAGGGGATCACATGGAAGGCTCCCATGCTTGAAATTGGCTATCTTCTGAAAAACTTGGCAACTGAAGCTTCTAAGGGGGCAGGACACACACATATACATGCTCACACATACACACACACACACACACACACACACACTATCAAGGCATCCCAGACAAGCATTGCTCCTATAAGAGGAAACTCACCAACTTCCCACGGCTGTTCTAACAAATAACCATACTATTAACAATACTATTAAAGGCTTCAACAACACAAATATATTATCACCCAGTTCTGGATCTCAGAAGTCCAAATCGTGTCTCACTGGGGGAAAATCAAGGTGGCAACAGGGTTATGTTCCTTTCTGGGGTTGCTGAAAAAGGATCCCATTTTATTTCTTTTCCAGCTTTTAGAGGCTTCCCACAATCCCAGGCGCGTGATCCTCTTCCATCTTCAATTCCAGCAGTGGCTGGCGGAGTAATTCTCACGGTGCTGTGCCCTGACTCTGCATTTCTGCCTCTCGTCCACATGGAAGGGTCCTTACGACATTAGACCTACATGACTAATGCAGGATAATTTCCTGCTTTAAAGTAAATTGATTAGCCACCTTAATTCCACACTGGTTGCCACCTGCCACATAACACAACAGAACAAGTTCTGGGATTAGGACATGGACAATGGTGGGGGTGTGCCTTTACTCTGCCATGCACCCCCCCCCCAGTGATTCATTCTTTGCTGTCTGCCTCTCTATTGACCCTCTGAGAGCAAGAACATTTTTTTTCCTCCTCACTGCTATTTCCCCAGGTCTAGAGCAAGGCTGGTGTGAAATACCCAACAAATACCTGTTTGATGCACTTTAATAGCATCTTCATTATACATCTGCTGTTCACTCATTGCACAGTCTAAGACCTTCCAATCTCATGACACTCTTTTCATGCAACATAAATGTTCTTGTGTCCCAATATACACGTGCAAGTATCCAAGGAAGTCAGAGAAGCAAAACTGGACCCAGGGGAGAAGAGACATTTCATGCAGAAACTTAAGAATGACCCAACAACCAGTTCTCAAGCCCACTGAGTATTTGGGGTGACAATGGCCTGGGATGGGCTCAACACCAACCAAAACAAGGGGGCTCTGAATGGCTCTGACAAGTATGGGGTGCAGGCAGCAAAAAACTATAGAGGGTAAGAACCAACCCAGGTCCTAGGGACTCTCCATTATGTCCCGGTGATGCTAATCAGTTTTATTTTTAAAATTGTATTTATTGAAATAATACAGGTCCACACCACCATATATGTTGTAGGGGTATAGGTCACACCTCCTCAAATGCATGTCATCACATCACACCCACAACCAAAGCACCAATAACCACCCAACATACACGTGGGGGGTCCTCTCCCCTGTGTTCCCACCACCTCCCCCTTCTGATAGCCTCAGTTCTGTAGGCAGAGCTCCAGGGTTTGTTTTGTTTTGTTTTTGTCTATTCCTTCGATTTGTTTTTTTAATGTTCCACATATGAGTGACATCACCCAGCATTTTCTGACTTTCTCTCTCCTTCTGACTCATTTTGCTTAAAAGGTTCCCTCCCCTGCCATTCATGTTGTTGCACATGTCAAGATTTCTCTTTTTCATAGCTTAGTAGCGCTCCACTGTGTGTGCAGACCGTGTCTTCTTTATCCACGAGTGTCCTTGGACACTCAGGCTGCTTCCACAGCTTGGCTTTTGTAAATAGTACTGATGCGAGTCATTTAGATGGGACACTAACGAGGCATTAAAACACAGTTCCAGAAAATGAGAAACGCATCTCCTTTTCCATTCTCTGCAACCCTGACATAAATGGTGCTGCTCTGCCTTTCACATAACATTTGCTTATCTCTTTTTTAACAAAGAAAGAAAGTCTCAGGCTAGACCCAGGGCAGGCTCCGGGTAGCTGTGGTCTTCATGGTTAAAGGGCAGGTGGCTGCAGAGTGGGGGTGGGGGGTGCTGGGTGTTTGGGGGCGCTGGGGTCAGCACCCTCTCTTCACAATTGAGGAAACAGACACCCAGAGAGCGGGTGGCCTGGACGCCAGCTCCCAGCTCTCAGCCCGGGGTCTGCCTCTGCGTGTGGAGGTCCCCGAGAAATAACAGGAGAGGAAACAGACCGCCTGTCACAGCCGGGATGAGAGAGGGGGAGGACAGGACTGGAGGATGTGTCCCGACGGGGCCGCTGAGCACCTGGTTTTGGAAAGAAGACTGAAGAACAAGAGGGAGCAGAAGGAGAAATGGAGCAGGCCAGCCTCCGGGTCAGGAAGGCCGCTCAGTCTGGCTGCTGCGCTGGCAACAGCAGGCTCTGGGTATGGAGGGAAGAGAAGGGAAACCGTGCCAGAAAAGAGCTGGGGGTAAGCCAGGAGCCGGGGCTCGGGACTCCCCACCAGGAGGGCAGGAGGGGACTCTGGAGTGACCTCATGAGCCAAACAGATCCCTCAAAATCTCCTTCCTCCTCTCCCCGCCACACCCCCACCCATAGGCCTCAAGGGAACCAGCCCCACCCCCACCCCTCTCTCGCAGCCAGGCCAGCCTCCTGGCAGCCACACAGAGGCTCTGCTTAAGGACAGCCAAAATTACCTTTCCAGGAACATGCTTCCACCTTTTATAAAGGACACTGAGAAAACTGTGCACACAGCAGAGGGTTTCAAACTTTCTCAAAGCAGACAAATCTTTTTGTCAATGAGCGAATGGGCTTATCATTGAATGGTCTAGCAATGAGCGTTTCTAAAACGTGTTTGAGTAGAACAGTGAGTACCAAAAATGGGGTACTCACTCCGGGGATATGGAGTAGGTTCTGGAACTCCTGCTCCTTGTCCCAATTCTATCACCTCTCAGAAGCAGCTAACCATGGATTGAAAACCAATAAACCCAACCATGCCCTCTGCGACCCTCCCCACTATGCACAACGAGTTGGAGCCAGGCTGTCCTTACCTCTAAAGTCTCCCACATTTGAAAAATCAATGATGGGAAACAAGAGTGTGAAATAAGAGTATTCCTTACCCAGAGAAGTCTTTTCTAGCTGTCAGATGTCAAACTTTCCATAGTGAGCTTGGATTGTCCTGGCTGATTTGGGCTCAGCTTTGCCACCACCCCTGCATGGTCAGTATCAGCTACTTACTGCTGTGCTCGCAAAGCACCTCAAAACAGTCAGCCATCATTCTGTGCATCAACAACTTGGACTGGGCTCCACTGGAAGGTTCTTAGGGCTCAGGCTGATTATGTCCCCAGTGAGATTTCTGCACAGTGTCTGGGCAGCTGATGGTCAGTGTGGCTGCCTGGGGGGCACCTTTTACGTGGCTGGTGCTTGGCTGGCAGAAGCAGGGGCAACAGGGAGCTGGCATCATCCATTAGCCAGCCTGGGCTTGCTCACATGGTGACGAGGGTTCCAAGAACTATCAAAAGGGAGGTGCAAAGAGGCTTGGGCTCAGCACTGGTATTGCCACTTCTACCGTTTTCTATTGGTCAAAGCAAACAGATGAATAGACTCCGCCAGTGGGTGGCATAGTGTATGGCCAGCTTTGCAATGTACTGCAGAGACACGGGGGCACTTGCCAGAAGTGACAGGAAGAGAATATTTCATTTGGAAGTCCCAGTGAGCTGGTGGGAATAATTCACCTCTTATCCATTGACTTGTATCTCACAAAGTCTGGGAGATGATGAAACTGAGTTCTCAAGTGTCCCTCCCTCGCCTTCTAACACACTGTCTCTCTCTCTGCCTCCCCCCAAGAAGAAACAGAAATTCCATTCCTTCATCTAAGGCCAGGCCAGGCCTAGAGACCCCAGGCTTCTCTCGACCTCCCCTATTTACATCACACACCCCCATCCAACCCCACACCTGGCTTTTCTGGCAGTGTCCCTTGTCCCCACCTTCTATGTGTCATCCCAGCACACACAGACCATGGGGATTGCAGAGAACACTGACCACCGTGGGGGTGATCCATAAAGTAGATTATCACAGGGAAGCTGGCATCCCAGTAGTACCCGCAATCCTAGATTCAGTTCTCCAGTCTACCGCTTCTTACCTGAGTGATTTGGACAAATTACTCTATCTCCCTGAACCTCAGCCTCTATCTGTAACGTGGAGTCACCTTACTAAATTATATCGATGGCATAACATGCAGTGTTAAGTGCCAGGAGTGGTTCTAAGAGATTTGCACACATATTAACCAGTTAATCATTTTAACAACTCTACGTGTAAGTACTACTTTTATTCTTACTTTACATAGGAGAAAATTGAGGTTCCCAGACCTTCATTGCCTTAGCCAGGGCCACAATTCAGAGCCAGGAGACAAAGCTAGACAGTCTGGCTCCCTACTGTGTGCTCTAGCCACTACATTTCATTCTTGGATGGCAGATAGGTTTCACTGCAATGCCAGTTCTGCTTACCCAGTAGTAGTGATCTCAGGGGGAATGCTGGAAAAGCCTTGAGACTGAGTGCATGGTCATTGGAGAAAGTGTGCTGTGACTGCTTAGCCATGTCTGCCAAGGCACAGGACTAAGGAGCAGAGGATTGGCTCCAGCACATAGTTAATGTCTCTGTCTTATCTTCAACATGTGTTCCAGGTGCTGTCTGAGTCTATAAAGAGCCCCCTCCAGGCTGGATAGAGCACAGGGCTTGACAAAACCTCTACTAGGAGTTCACATTGCTCCTTTGCACATAGAAAGCATTTGCCTACCCCTCCTGGCCCCTTGACTTTTATACCTGAGTTACTGGCATTTGGTTTCCATGCCAACACCTCTGCTCCCTTGTTCTGCTCTAACTGGGCTAACAAGCCAAGAAACCATTTGGGTGGGTGGGCATGTTGCCAGACACAATCCCCTCATGTCTGTTGACCACTAAGAACAAATGCTTGGAAGCTATGAGGAAAGGGTTTTGAAACGAGAAAGAAATTCCTTTGACATCTTAAACTTGATCTTTAAAACTCATGTGACTTTTGCCCATGACGTCTGTGTTTACTCTACTGTGCCCCTCATATGTTTCATTACTTCCCATCAGGAACAAATGATGCTCCAGGAAGTGGGTCTCATTTATCTTGTGGCTCATCATTCTGCCAGGGAGCAGGCCTCATCCTTTCTATCCTAGACAAACCTCAAACTATAAATCATGGTCTAGTGCAAAGATTATAAGATGAACAAGCGATCCACACCCAGCCTTGGGTCTCAGGCTGTCCTGCTCCCTAGCTGGACGATCTTGAGCAGGTTCTATTACCCCTTTGAGGCTCAGCTTTCTCGTATGCAAAATGGAGATTTGTAAGAATTAAGGAAAATATCTACATGAAGTTCCTAAAACCTAAAATGTCCTGAATAAATGTTGCTTCCTTCCCTCGCCTTTCATATCTCCAGGTTATGTCAAGTTTTCTCAGCAAGGATTGGCCTAGGTCCTGAGAAAATGCCTCACTGTCAAATTAACATGGCAATCCATGGCAATTAACATGTCGAAGATAAGACAGAGGACTAGAAGGCACCTAACACCCCCTCCCTTTCCTCCCTGATGCTCCTTCCCACTGACAGTCTAATTCATTCTAGATGAGTCCAGAGCAACTGCAATTCTTGTGTCTCCACCATCTGCTTGGTCCCTAGGCTCCTGGCCCCTAGTTCCATGCTGAATGCTAGATTGGGATATATTGTAAAAATGGTCCAAATTCTTCACTCTTGCCTGAACCCTATGTAATTTTGCAGCATCCTACTACTCAAAGTAGTGTTTACCCTACACCATAACCCTGAGCTCATCATGTGACTTGCTCTGGCCAACAGGATGTCAACAAAGATAATGCAAGCAGAAACTTGAAAAGCACTGGCATAATTTGACCTGTGCTTTCCCATGACCTGCCATTGGTGTGAAGACATGGCCAGGCTAGCTGTCAGATGAGAGACACACAGAGAAGAGCTCAGTGGCCCCAGTGCCCAAGCCCAGGCCAGCTCAGATCTCTCAACAACAAGCTGACCCCCAGACACGTGAGCAAGCCCAAGAGACTCTCCAACCATCTCCCGTGGTGGCTGGGATAGAGATGACACATGGCCCCCACAACAAGGACACTCTCCCCAAGGTGGACCACTTGCCACTGCCCAGTGCTCTGTCTGACAACAGCAGAGAGAGACCCTGAGCCCTCAGGATGGCCCAGTTCTTTGAGTAGACATCTGGCAGCAAGTTGACTGTGTCAAACTCCCTCTGCTCCAAAGAACGCAGAAGTGCATTCTTACCAGACCTGGCAACACTTAGACGTGCTTTACTGCTCTGTGTCTTTGCCCAGCGCCACCCTACAAGAGCTTGCAGCATACCTGTGAGAGTACAGTGCCCCATGCATCATTGCCTCCATCCAAGGGACCCTCTGTGGCTAAGGAGTACAGCAATGGGATCACAACCATGGGGTCGATGTCCTACCAGGCACCCCCATATTAGGGACGGAAGGAGCAGTGGCCGCTCTCACTGTGGCTCCCATATACGAAACCTGAGCTTCCTACATCCAAGACCTCAGGCTGAGGGAGATGAATGGTCTGGATGTTCACTGGGAAGCACTTCTGCCAAACAAAGTTTCCTCCAATCTGAAAGCTGTGAGTCCCACCTGCTTTGGGGCTGCTCATTCCAGGATCCTGCAGACAAAGAAAAGAGTTGCTTTACCAAGCAGGTTAGTGGAGCTGATTGCCAGGAGGATCTAGGGTAATGTCTGTGGACTGGAGGGCGAGGAGGAACACGTCTAGGACCCACGAGAGCCCCTGGGCTGCTCCCCCGTGTGCACCCGGTGAAGACCCTTCTGTATTCCGTGTGTTCTTTTGTTCCTAGTGATAATTCTTTTTTGTCCTGGGGATTTCTGTGCCTGGAGACAGCTGTGAATTTGATCATCACTATGAGCACCTCTTGACAAGAGGAAGGGAAGGAGGCGCTCAGACCCTCCGAGGTGCAAGTGAACCTTGGCCTTTCAGCCAAGCAAACAAACTAGAGCCGCCAATGCTGCCCATGGGGAAGAAACACAAAATGAGTATTGAGGAAGGGAGATAATGAATGTCAATTATGGCTGCAAAACCGGCTGTAAGAAGTGAGGATGGAAGATTGATTTGTTAATCATCTTTAAGTCTTTTTAGGAGTTTACGGCCAGCATCCCTCTGCCCTATACCTCCCCTCTCGTGGGAGAAGTAAGGACAACTTGTTCTCAAAAGGCCCAACTGAGCAAAGAAGCAATGACAGCAACAAGAATAATAATAGATAACAGTTGCATAACACTTACTGGTGCGGGCACTGTTTTAGGTGCTTTAAGAGGCAGGTACAAGAGAAGAAAATGTGCGCGAAGAGTCTAAGCCAGCGGGTGGATACAGATACCCCACCGACCAGAGCATGATGGACAGCGCCAGGCAAGCGCTGGACCCGCCATCCCTCCTCCTCGCTCTCAGTGCTCCGCTCTCCTGGCGCGGAAGGGGTGCGCCCCGACTGAACGCTCAGCCTCTCCTGGGGGACATGGATATTTGCAGTCTCTTTGGTAAATGGCCATCATAGGTCTCTGAGGAGAACAGAGGAGGTGTTCAGGGTAGGGGGTGGAATTCTGTGTAGTCACCATCAAGAATAGCAAGAGCCCAGATGGACGCATATCAAATGTGCCTCATGCACATGATTCAGCCACCTCCCTTCCCACCCCGCCAATATCCATAATTTTAAAGTTTTAAAATGTAAAGGTTTGCTGCTGGGTTTCCAATGGCAAATTTGGGAAGGGTTGACCATCACTTGCCTGGCAGCTGCAGAGCCTTCTGAGCTCTAGAATCTTCTGAGACCTTTGGAATTGTTAGAGATGACCATGTGCTTCTGGATTCTAAAAATGACAAATGCGGGACTCATTATGCATGAGTGGGGGTTGGGGGGAGGGGGCAGAGGCAGGTGAGAAGAGCAAGAGCCTGTAGGGCCACCATACAGGTCAACTAGGACAGATCAGACACTCCAAGACATACACAAAGTATGGGTGTGTGTGTGTGTGTGTGTGTGTGTGTGTATCCTGGGTGTGGGGGACTGGTACATTACTGACTTTTTTAAAAACATTTTAAAAAGATAAGTTTATTTAAAAAAGGACAAAGAGAGGCACCTGCATAGTCACAGGCAGGCAGGAGAGTTACCGGGGATATTATTGTTGCCCTTGTCATAGAAATAAAAAAATTCCTGATGGTAGCTCTTATGGCTCAACCTTTCATCACAGTCCTCCGTGGCCTGTTTTAGGGTAACACATCCTAGGAATGCCCTGGAAAGGGCATTGCAGGTAGTCCTGAGCATCAGACCTGGAGCCCAATGCCACACTTTGGTTAAACGAGTTATCGCCCACATACAAGCACTGTAGCACTTGATGCTGTAATTCTACTGAGTTTTCTAGTTAAATTTTCCTTTGGGCTCCAAAAAGAGGGACTTCGGGATTTTTCAGAATCTGCATGATAGGCCGAAATTTGATTTTGGATACCAAAGAGCAGAGGCCATTGAGCTGACTTGAAGTAGATCGTTTCATTACCTCGGAGAGAACACTTGCTCCTTTTGATACATTTCCAACAGAAACTGGCTTCATCAGTCACTTTCTATAAATATAGAAAAAAATGCAAATTATAATATTTTAACATTCTAGGTGTTGACTATTTTAATAAAAGGCATTCACAGAAGAACATTGAAAATGAAAGACCCCAGATTATTTTCTGACTTTCTTGTTTTTTGTTGACATAACATTGAGCAATGCCATTATGTTTCCAGTGCCCATCAACACGTGCGTGCACCAGGTCTCTCACTGCCAACAGCCCAATCCTACCCTTCACCCCACAGATGAAGATGCCAAATGACTATTTTTAATTAAATTTGTTTATTTATTGTCTTACATCTTTGTTCATTTTTGGACAGTGTTTGGATCTCTCCTCAGGTGTCATCCCAGTAGCTCTCCCGCTACCACAGCCCCCATGATCCATCACCACAGTCCCTTGTGCTCTTCGCTCCCCTGTTTTGACCCCTCTCTCTCCTGGTCCCCTGCTGGATGCCTCAGATCTATGGTCAGCATGCAAGTTTTATCTTTTTCTTGACCCTTTTTTTGTGGGGGAGGTTTCTCTATATTCCGCATATTAGTAAAAGCGTCTGACATTTATCTTCCTCCTTCTGACTTATTTTTGCTTGATCCCTTCCAGTTCCATTCATGTTGCTGCATGTGGCGTGAGTTTATCTTTTTTGATCGCTGAGTAGTATTCCATTGGAAGACACTTATTCTCCAGGTAATTTTTTTTTCAAAGATTTACTTATGCATACAAGAGCTGGGGTACAGGCCTGAGATGTGGGTGGCTGGGGGAGGGGGAGAGGATTCACCAGAGACAGAGTGGGGAGCAGAACAGGCAGACTGACTGAAACACACTGCTGAGGGGAGCAGCAGGCGAGACAGGAGAGGTCTGCTGCGCCATGTGTGTTGCTCCCTGGCTGACCGGGGATTGAACTCATGCTGCAGAGGCTGCAGATTGCTTCATAGTGCACTGCTTAACCCCTTGCGCCACCAGGGAGGCCCCTCCCCAGGTAATTATTAACTGGGTTTGTCTTCTGGTCATGATTTTTACTTTTCTCTTAATGTACCTTTTCATTTGTTCCAAAATTGCTACAATAAGCAGGTATTGACTATTACAATTTTTCTTATACAGATGGGTTTGTGATCTTTAAATACCCTGTTTGAACTTTGTACTTTAGATTTTTTTTTTTCTGACAAATATATTCGAAGTCCTGCTCTATGCTGTTTCCAGGTAAACAAACTATGGACCTCAGGCTACAGCTTCCTTCCTGTGGCATAACCTTTTTGTTAATTTCTGGGGCAGCCTTTGTGCTACAAGAGCAGAGCTGAATCTTGATGACAGCCATTCAATCAATGATGCACAAAGTCTAAAATGTCGGGTCTCTGCCTCCTTTCAGAAGAAGTTTACTGACTCCTGTGCTCTCCAAGAGGTTCTAAGTTAGGTAATAGAAATCAATAGTGAGGGGAAAAATAAACAAAAATGATATATCCCAGGATATTGGAATTTGTTGGGTTTAGCTTCCAACTCAGGGAGTCTCATATTCCTAAAGACAGACACCCTGTGGGTGCAGGAAACACAACCTAGTTATAGTATTCACAGCCTTCTTCCCGGGGGATATGAGCAGATCCTTGATGATCCAGGATGGAGAGCCCCTGTTTTGATCACCCTGGTTTACAACGGAAGCAGCATCAGCCTATTCCTCCCCTTCACCCCAACACAGTGCCTGGCACATGTTTCAGCATTCAATCAACTTTATTATCAACATGATCCAGGGGCCCCCAAATGTATTCATCATCCCCTGCCTGGGGCTCAAAACTTCACCCCAGATTTAAGAGACCAGGGTCTCTTATGTCAAGTCAGCAGAAGTCAGAGTTCTGGGAAATCGAACATGCTTCTCTTTATTTACTTGAAATAGCTTATTTGGGGGCATGAAGCTGGGAGTTTCAGCTACATGGCACAGGGAAGGTACACGATGCTTCCCTAAACTCGAGTATCACCTGCTCCGGGGAACTGGTGATGAATAATAAAGAAATGAGTTTCCAAACCCAGTGAATAAACAAGCCTCTCTGTTCCCCAACAACACAAACCACCACCTTTTGCCTTCTGCTGGGCTCCATCTCCTTGGAAACATCATAATAGGCTTAAGAGAAGCTCAGGACGATCTGCTGCTCCCTTCACATCGGGAGCGTGCTTAAGTATTCTCCTAAGGAAGCGAGCGAGCGCTGGGCTGGCCTCAGCCTTCACCCACTAGGCATCAGAAACACATCAGAAACAGGTGGGGAGAGAAGAGGTTCCCGGCCTCCTCTGCAAAGGGAACTCAGCGGGTAAATGCTCTAATTAGGAGTTTGGAGTCTGTTCAGCTTTCAGTAGGCTCCTTCCAAGTCTGTCTCCTTTATTTAATTAAGGAAATGACAGGAAACTTCCATTTTCCCTATGATTTAAAATAATGATAAATGAGCAGGTAGAGTTTGGGGATTTTTTTTTTCTAGGTACATTTCATAAAGAAACTTCTGCTGAATATAATCATGCCGCTTCTGGCAAACGGTTATCCAAACAAGTTATTGGCAATTCAAATTGTCTCCCCCACATAAACAAAGCCTTTTTCAGCAGGAGAATCCATCACAGAATGAATCATGCAAGATGGGAAGGGGTGCTCTGCATCTCAAAGAGAAACAACACGATAATAATAATTATTACTATAAAGCTAATTTAGTACAGAAAGAGTCAAAGCGCTTCAGGTAATTGTTCAAATTAGAAACAGTAGTGCAAGAAGGAAAAAAGAAAAACACAGGGTCAGTGACTCGGTGGATATATTTGGGGGGCAGCTCCCCCTGGACAGGACTTCCTGGGCTCTGAAGACCGTTTCTTTTTCAGCATCTTCTGAATCTTGTGTCCAGGATGACTGTATATTTTTTTTTTCATATGAACTGTTCTCTATTATTCGGGTTTCAGCCATCCCAGATATTTTGCTTTACCTTTTTTATTTCTGGAATGTGGAATAAGGAAAAGGAGGTGAAATCTTAGGAGCTTTGGGGCTAGAGTAGAATGAGGTTCACCTAAGACATAAGAGCATACGTCCTGGGTTCAGACAGTCTGAGTTTAAATCTGGTTCATCGGATGAATGATCTTGCATGAGTGACCTAATATCCAGCTTCCCCAGGTGATCATAGCAGTATGTCCTCTTGGGGTGTTTGTGAGAATTAATGAGATAATGCATGTTAAACTATTACCTGAAAAATTAAGTGCACAAAACTGTTAGCTGTTATTACCCTTTTTTTTTTAAGTAGCAATGTATTATAACAGTATATGAATTTCAGGTGTTCATCATTGAGAACCAGTGTGTGTGTGTGTGTGTGTGTGTGTGTGTGTATTAAATTCACCCCTAAATGTTCAACTCCATACTTCACCATATCATTGTTCCTCCTTTCCCGCATCCCGCCCTTCTGGTGAGTAATTGTTCTTATGGTCCAAAGGTTTATTTTTTATTTAGTTCTTCTGATGATAATGGTGGTGGTGGTGGTGATGGTGGTGGTAATTAACTGACCCAATCTTAGAGTTTAATGCTTAAATGCTCTTGATGATACATTTACATAACTGACCAGCTTTTATTTGAAAACTCCCAAGGATAGGAATTCACTATCAATATCTATGCATATCTCAGGTGCCTAGGAAGTGCTTTCTTTTTTTTTTTTTAAGATTTTTTTATTTATTTATACAGCACTGGGTACAGTCAGAAGCGCAGGATGGTGAGAGAATTCACCAGAGCCAGAGCGGGGAGCAGAACAGACAGACTGATGAAACACACTGCTGAGGGGAGCAGCGGGCGCAGCAGGAGAGGTCTGCGCACCATGGGGGACCCTCGCCGGGGGCCGGGGATCGAACCAACACTGCAGAGGCTGCAGGCAGCTTTGTAGCCCAGCGCTCAACCGCTTCACCACCAGGGGAGGCCGCCTAGGAAGCTCTTTCATGTATTCAGCTGAAATTTCTCCCACTGTGGCTCCTTGGTTCTATCCCTTGGAAGTCTCACAGGACAAGTATAAACCCTCTTGTGCTTTGTACTAGTGAAGGTTGGTTTTATTCTAAGGAATGATAACCAGCTTTAGCATTAAAGGAAATTAACTGAAAAGATCATGGAATATCTGATTAAACCAAGGAGGAGGAGGAGAATGACCAAGAGGAGTGAGCTCAGGGAGGGGAAGAGGTGCTGAGGAGAAGAGGAGGCAGGAGAAAGGTGGGGGGGGGGTGGGGGGAACAATGGGAATGAGAAGAGGGAGGATGAGGAGCAGGAAGAGAAGCAGCTGGCGAGTAGAAAAGAAAAAGGAGTATTAGCCTCTGCAAAGGGCAGGCTCAGTACCAACCTCCTCAAAATGTTGCAGAAATGAATTCTAGCCTTTTACCAAGGCAGGGGAAGAACAAGCAGTACTTCAGGAATGGTGAGGTCAGGAGGAGCTTTATTACTCATGCATGAGGTCCCAGACCTGGGTAGTCCCATAAGGTCTGAGCCCCAGTCTAGGGACAAAGGGTTTCTTTTATACATAACCATCTTACATTGTCAGTAAGCACAAAGTTTGTGACAAAGACAGGTATCCAAGGATGCCCTGGGAGATCAATCAGCCTGGCGGCTGTCTGGCCTTGTGAAAATGTAACTAGGCCTTAGGTAATCTCATCTAGATAGGCTTTAGAGAAGCAAAACTTGTTGTTTACATTTACTTTGCATTATTTACTGCACCAGACCTATGACTCTTTTAGCAGCAAACAGAAAATATTTCATTTGCTTAGCGGTTCCCTTTCAAGAAGAGTCGCCAAACTTTCATCTCTAGCACTACCCTGAGAAGCCTCACCTTGAGTTCCACAAGTGTAAATGACTCAACCTAAGTCAGTGTCTGCATATGGATCAATCGACTCTGGCCAGGGACAGCATCATTACTGTACATCTTGGTGCTGGGAACCCAAAAGCATCCCTCAGAAGGGCAAATTGTTGTGAAGCTCTGAGCCTCGTAATCACCTTGCCATAAGGAAGCCCAAACTATGCAAGGGAACCACAGTACTTGCAATCCTTAGATACCTGCAGAAGCTCTTCAGTTCTTTCAACCACTGAAATTGAACTAATAGTTTAAAATAATTGTGATAGCTTTTATTTTTCTCAGTACAACACCAAGCTCCATGAGAATAGAAAACCACGTCTAGTTCATTCACAGACATACACTACCTCTTGGGCAGGGACAACTCAAATAATTTGATACTCAAATAATTACTGAATTAGTTCATTGATTCATTCATGTGTCATTTTTGACATCCTTATGGACACTTGCTTCCAAATGTAGGTCTCTCTCTCTCTCAGTAGTTTGCCATGGTAAGAAACTCCAGTGACAGATTTTTTGCACAAAGTAGGAAGAAAGGTAAAATTACTCACCAGTCTTATTTTCAATCACCTGGGGATTTTATTTGTCCATCTACTCTGGCTATCTATTCCTACATCACACACTCCAAAACACAGTGACTTAAAACAATAGTCCCTGACTTGGCTAATGAATCTACAAAGTGGGGAGGACACAGTGGGTGGCTCCTCTCTGTTCCACATGGCATCATCTGGAATAGCTTGGCTGGGGGTTAGAGAATCCACTTCCAATATGATTGGCAAGTTGAGTTGACAGTTAAGTGAAGACTTGGACCAGGACCTCAGTTCCTCTCTGCAGGTATCTCTCCACAGCCATGCTTGGACATGCTCACAGCACAGTGGCTGGGGTCCAAGAGTGGACATTCTAAGTGACAAAGACAGAAAAGCGCATGAAATTGCTACCATACAATCTCAGAGCCCACTGAACACCACTTTGGCCACAGGTTATTTGGCCAAGACTATCAAGCAAGGTTGGCCCAAGGGAAAGGGACATAGACCTCACCGTGCTATGAGAGAAATATAGAAGTCGTGTTGAAAGAAGAGCAATGTGGGGCCACATAGCCGTGGCCATCTTAGGAAATACAGTCTGTGTTCCATCTCATCTTATCTGGCAGAGGCAATCAAGCTGAGTTTCAATATTGTAAGTGTCAACACTGGTCCCTGATCCTGCACTCCATGATCAATTTTTGAACCATCTATGCTTAGGATTAATTCCAGGAAGTGCAAAGGTAAATAAGAAAACTCTCTTCACTGAGGAGTTCACAGATGGGTGGAGAAGATGAATAGTGAAAATCCAGTGATGTGGTGAGTCATTCAGCCAAAGTGCATACAAGGCAATGTTGGCAGAGAAAAGAAATAATCGATTTTACCTGGAAGGAAGCTAGCTTATCTAAACAGTTTTCTTCATTGAACATGGGTTCTATCATGTTACTAGGTTACCATTTTCAGAGTTAGTATTATATTCCCCTACGTGAACATGTGGATGGCCAGATCTCCATGTAGGACCCACACCTACATAATCAGAAAGAACAGGACTTTTGGTTCATGAAAGCAGCAGCGACTGGAACGGATACCTTGGACTTAATCGGTCCTTCTGGGAGACTTGACATTTTCAAAGAAGAGAAAACTAATAGCCATCAAAACCACAACAACTTTTTAAAAATAGACTATTTTTCAGAACATTTTTAGATTTACACAAACTTTGAAATGACAGCCAAAGAATTCCCATATACCCAGTGCCTGGTGCCTCCTACTATTAACATCTTAGTTTTGTAATTTATTACATTAAATGAACCCAGATTGTTACATTATTATTAACTTAAGTCCATGGTTTATTCAGATTTCCTTAATTTTTAACTACTGTCTTTTTCTGTTCCAGGATTCCATGCAGGATACATCTGACTTAGTCCATGTCTCCTTAAGCTACTCTCGGCTATGATAGTTTCTCAAACATTTCCTTGTTTTTTGATGACCTTGACACTTTTGAGGAATCCTGATCTGGAGTTTTGTAGGGTTGGCCTCTATTGGAATGTGGCTGATGTCTTTCTCATGATTAGATTGGGGTTATAGTTTTAGAGAGGGAAGACCACAGAAATAAACTGTCATTTTCATCAACCACAGACTCATTGTCTCAACATAACTTACCACTCTTGATGCTGACCTTGATTACCTGGCTGAGATTGTGTTTGTCAGGTTTCTCTAATGTACAATTACTCTTTCTTTCTCCCCCTTTTTATATTGTCTTCTTGGGAAGAAAGTCATTTTATGCAACCCACACTTAAGGAGTAAGTCACTGCGATCTTCCTCCTGGAGGATGGAATGTCTACATAAACTATTCGAAATTCTTCCGCATGACAGATTTGTTTCTTTCCCCCACGTATTTACTTGTTTAATCATTCATTTATGTCAGTGCGAACTCAGGGATATTTGTTTTATACTTTGGGTTGTAATCCACTACTAATTAATTTTGTTGCTCAGAGTTCCAGCTCCGGCCATTGGGAACTTTCAGTTGACTATTAGGTCCCTGTGACACGCTCCCATTCCTGTGGTGTAACAATGACTTTTTTGCACATATGTGCAGGCACAGAGTAAAAAGAACATGTTACTATGTATGCAGTACACCCTTGGACCATGTCAAGCTTAGGGGTAACACCCCCACCCTACCGGTAAAAAATCCATGTATACCTTTTGGGTCCCCCAAAACTTAAATATTTATAAGCTGATATTAATGAGAAGCCTTCCTGTTAACAAAGTCAAGTAACACCTATTTTGCTTGTCATGTGTATTATATACCATCTTCTTACAATAAAACAAGCTAAGAAAACAAAATGTTATTAAGAAAAATCATAAGAGAAAATGCATTTACAGTACTTATTATATTTATCGATGCCAAAAGTTTGCATCATTTGTATGTAGGAACAGTCACATATCGGATTACCCATGGACAAGTGGACTGTGTTGTTCAAGGGTCAAATGTGATTTCAATTTAATCATTCAAATAAATCTAGGGTGCTAGTTCTCATATTTACAGATGAGGAAACTGAGATACTAAGACATCCAACAAATTATCCAAGGTCACAGAGCTCACAAATGTTAGGGCTACGACTGAATCCAGGTTGAATGACTACCATCAGATCCCCCATTTTTAATTAGCTAAATGTTAAAAGGAATTCAACCTCATGTTTTCCTCTACTTGTTAGGCACAAACACTGGTTATATATCTTGTTCTGTAAAAGAGACACAGAGCCAACTAAGAGAGCTTCTGATGACCACAAGCAGTGGCAGCCAACTTCTGATATCTTCTGGCTTCCATTCCTCACCCAGCACCCCCAATTTAGTCAGCAGGAAAAGCTGGCCAGAGAAAGCCGCCCACATGAAAGTGCTACAGACTTAATGCACTGCCCCTCTCCGGGAGTTGTAGAGAGATGTGACGGACACGTAGGGATGGATGCTAAAGCTGACATTTCCGAAATCTGAAGGGGTGATATTTTGGGGCTCGAGTGAGTCTTCTTGGAGTTGCTGAAATTAGATTACATGAGCCCACTCCGCCCCCTCAGGAGCAAGCCCCCAGCACAACACACTCCCTTCCAAACCTGAATGCTAAACTCTCTCCCTGTTCCCCCTCCAGCCCTGCCAAACAGCTTCAAGGGAGTCTGCTGAGAGCTGCTAATCAATTTTACATTTGGTGAGACATATCCTGGAGCAGAAGAAAAACCATAGACCCAGATCCCCTTTCAAAAGCCCGACTGTAACTAGAGATCAGAATCCAAAATCCAGAGGGCCTATGGCATCACACAGGTCGCAGGCATTCAGGCGAGCCAGCTCTGCTTCCCCACGGAGCGCAGCTTGGGGTTAGAAGGTAGAACTTTTGCTCCTTCCCACAGATTCAACATCATTCTGCTCGTCTTGCCCCAGTCATGCCCCACAATCCAAAGCTATCTGCTTACTTCCCATTTCTTAAGACAGTAGCTTCTTGCTCAATAAATGCCAATTTTAGCTATTTCTCTGCTGCCTCCAAGAAAGGGGGGAAATTCTCAGCATGGGGGCTACCCTTCTTTATCAGTTTCTGTTTGGAAGATGACAGCACCATCCTTTAGCTTTCTTAAGGAAATAGAGCAGAGCCAAATTAGTCCGTGGCACTCAGCTGGAGTTTAAGACCTTGTTCATAATGCCTAAAAGAACTTCAAAAAGTTTCAAGGACAATACCTAGTGTAACACGCTCGTTGACATCTAAAGAGCCCAAGAAAACTAGGCCATGGGTATAATGAGAGGCAAAAATACTGATAAATGGAAGGGGAGACGCACCCGTGTGTCCCTGCGAGCTTTAGCTTCCTACTTGAAGAATAAAATTGGATGGGAACAGTGGCTTTCAGAAGACGTCAAATGCCTCACAGCTCTGGCAGGAGCTAACTTTGTTTTCTAAATTTAAAGACAGTGCAGTTTCTATAATTTGTCTCCAATGAAGCTATGTCAATTTTTTTTGAGTCCTGATTCTTTTGCTAACTTGCTGTGTGGACACGGCTGGCGCTTTGAGAAGGTCCTGTTTACTTGTCTGTAAAATGGGGACACAGCATGTTGTTGCGGAGAGATTTTTACCTGAAAAGTTTCTCACTAAGCACTTTGATGAGACACAGGCTAAGATGCTCAACACCCTCTGAGACGAAGCAGATGTAGATTCTGTCCTCCGGAAGCCTAATTATATAGCAGAGTATATGAAATTCATATGGACACATGATGAAAAATAGTCCAGTACACACACACACACACACCCAAGTCCCAGAGCTGCTAACAATCCACTAAGTTCTCATCTCTCCTAATATACTTTCCATAAAATAACAGCTAATTCACTTTAAAGGCAAAAGGTGGTTATTTTCATGCAAGGACACCTCCCTCTGGATTATTTCAAGGCTATTAGTCAAGGTTAAAGAGTGTCTTGACACTTTGTTATTCTCTTCTCTGCAGCTTCTCCCTTTGGACCAGGTCTCATTAGCATGACCATGACAGAGTGACCCAAAGATGAAGGGAGTCAAATCAAAAAGAGTTATTTCCTGCTGGAATCAGCTACATTCATAAATCTCATTGATTCATTTTTTCACTCATTCAATAAACATTTACTGAACTGTACCTGCTGATCAAGTTCTTTACTGGGCATTGAGAAGACAACAATGGGCAAGATACTGGAGAAGTATCTGGGGAAGGAGATGGAAAATTGTAAAGGCAGTTACAGTATTACTAGCCATGGGATCAAGATAACATGAGGCACTGAGGGAGATGACAATCACCTTCTCACCCATGAAGCAGTCAGGGAAGACATCCTGATGGAGGTGACATGGACACCGACATCATCAGGACAGATACGAGTTGACTAGGTGAAATGGAGGGAATGTGACAGCAGCCTCAGGAAAGGCAACAGCAGGTGCAAAGGCACAGAGGTGAGAAAGAGCATATTGTATTCCTGACGGGACTGGGGTGAGGAGGGTTTTAGAGCATGTGGGCAAGGTTGAAGCATGAAACTGAAAAGATCAGCTGGGTGTATTAAAGAGAGTCAACTGAACACCACAAATAGGTTTCCAGGAGAGAAGTCACAGGGGCAGATTTGCATTTTAGGAAGAGCTCTATGTCTATGGTTTATTAAGTGGAGAAATAAAATTTGAAGATGCCCTAGAGATCTCAATCTGTGAAGACAACCACTTCTAGAAAGTGTTTTCCCTCATCTCATGGTCTCTAATACTTAGAACAACCAGGTAAATGCTATAACCAGACAGGGCTTCGACTTCTGTTTTACAGACAAAGGCATGGAAGCTTTAAACAAGGGTTTTTCAACCTTGGATTTATTGATATTTTGAACCAGCTAGGTCATTGTTGTGGGGATTTTCAGGGCCATGTACAATGTTTAGCATCATATTAACCTTAATTCGCTAGCTGCCAACAGAATTCTGCCACCAAAAATGTCTCCCAACATTACCAACACCCTCTGGGAAGACATAATCACTCCTGGATGAGAACCACCTTTATAAAACGGCAAGCCCAAACCTCACAGCAGCAGTGGTGCTAGCCAGGTCTACCCCCCTTTGACTGCATCAAGAACATCCCCATTTCATTGCTGCCTCGCAGCCTCGGTCCACATACCTCATGCCTTCATTTGCCTCTAATGCCGTCGTCTTTGGAAGTCGTCTCTGGAAATCTTAAGAACAGATGTCCCTTCCCCGTCACTTCATTTTCTCGTACATTAAAGCAAGGACATTTTTTTCTTGTGAGCTAAAAATTGTTAGCACTCTGGAAGCAAAAGAGGTTTCTCTCAGCACGCATGCATTTCTATACATTCCCTTTCAAGCCTCGAGAGTGACTCGCGTGACATCAAAGTCCATTTCTGCTCAATTCCAAGGATGCTTGTCCCCGTCTTAGGCACCATTTGGTGATTTGAAGTTTCCTGTTATAAATATGCAATTTTTTAAAAGCCCAAATCATTCTTCTCAAGGATCTGCATCATAAAGTTTGCCTTGTGATTAAATCTGGGGGATATGAGGGATGGGGGTGATGAAATTTCATAGAGAGATACCTGCAGCAAAGGCATGGTTGAGCCAATTTCCTCTGTTCCCTCTTTATGTGAAAGTGTGGCTGCCAGTGAAATTGTCTTCCCCACACTCAAATTACCCTCCCAGACAAAGGAGTTTTTTAGAAGAGTCCTGAGCATGTAATTTTATTACCTTAGCACCGATTTTAATATAATTCATGTAATTTCTTCTGCAGGAGAAAAGTTATTTTCCTAAATGACTGGTAAAATGAGAGTTGATGGATTTTTGACTCCCACCAAGTCTCTCTCTCTCTCTCTCTCTCTCTCTCTCTCTCTCACTCTCTTTCTCTCTCTCTCTCTTTCTGTAGAATTTTCTACTGAAAGAAGAAACATTGAGAGGTGCTCAGTTCCAATAGCCTTACCTGGGAGCAGAGACAATTTGCAGGGTCATTGAAGCTTGTTGATTTCTAATGAAGCTTTCTCAGAAGAGACCCAAAGCATCTCAAAAACTGCTCTCCTATCAAGATCAAACCAAGGTCAATTTGGTTAAGGTTTTCATCTTCTGCGGAGCTGGGTAATTCTTTGATGTGGGGGCCTAGCCTTGCATGGTGGGACGTTAGCTCTCCTCTCGGTCTCTACACACTCAGTGCCAAGCCCTCTACCACCCTGGTTGCAACCGTTGAAAATGCCGCCATTCATTGTCCAAGGTGAGAATCAGTGGATTTTGCCTCTTTGTTCCAGCATCTCTTTTGCCTATTCCTGGGGTCCATTGAAGTAGCAGAGAGGAGAGAGCTGCACTCAGTCCTCAACATTAATTCACGGGCCATTGAGAGTTACTGATGGGTGACCCAAGAGCATCAAAAGGCAGATCTACCAAGTGTCCAACACAGCTACACCCTGTAAATTCCCTCCAGAACCTCAGGGTCGACCTGTACAGCAGGATGCTAGGCTTGGGCATTACTTTCTCTTCTGTTCTTTATTTAACAAATGTCTCTCTAGTCTATCACATGCCAGGCACCACCACTTCAAAGAAGCAAATCATTTGGTCCTTACAACAACACTAGGAGATAAGAACTTCACCCCCATTTCATGGATTGAAAAGTTGAGGCACAGACACAATAAGTAAGAGTCAGGGGTGCATCAAACAAGAATTCCGTAGCCTGTGCTTTAAATCAGCAGGCTCTGGTGAATGTGTTGTGTCCTGGGAGAGGGGAATTGAATTTGGATGCAGATTTACCTGGGCTCTACTCCTGGCTCCGTCGGGTACCAGATGGTGTGCTTGGGCAAGCTGCCTGATGTCTCTGAGCTTCAGCCTAGATATGCACAAAATGAGGACAACAATCCCTACAACAAAGAGGCACAGTGAGGACTAAACCAGCATGGTGCTCGGTACCCAGGAAATAGTCAGTGGATGTTAGTTACCTCTCCCACCTGCTGTTTCAGAAGCGAGTCACCATGAAATAGAGACAGCAGCCATGAAAAGGAGGATCCTCAATCACGAGGACTAGAGGCCAAGTCCAAGTCGCATCAATCTCTAGGACAACCACAAGCACCTCCCACTGGTCTCCCTGCTTCTGCTCTCGCCCCCTGCAGAAGAGTCTTGGCAGCGAAGTCTGTGATGAGCCCATGTGATGCCACAGGACTTCGCCATTCCTGCATCGAGAGGTAGGATCCATTTACCCACCTCTTTCATCTGGTCTGGCCCTGAGAGTTGTGTTGACCCAAAGAATGTGGTGGGTGTGTCACATGCCCCTTCTCAGAATCCTGCCCAGCTGTCACGTGACTTGCCCGGGACTGCCTACTGGATGGCATAAGACCACGTGGACCAGATTTCATCTGCCCCGGCCAGGAATGAAGAGGTGCCCAGCTGGGCCCAACCTAAGCCACTAAGCACAAAACATGAGCAAAGCAGATGATTATTTTTACCTGCTGAACTCGAAGTGTTTTTCTATTCAGCAAGAGCTGATGCAACTCCACTTAAACTCTGTCTTCGCTCAGGCTGCCTTAGCAAAGTACCCTAGAATGGGAGTGTAAGGGGCAGGAATGGACACTGGGCAGGTTTTCTGATCCAGCAGACTGGGTAAAGGAGGAGTCAGAGTCCTCAGTGGTTTTCTGCAGGTCTTTTATTGGGATTACCAGGTACACAGCAGGCAGGGGTGCTGGGGGGCTGGGAGGCTGGCAGGCTCCCAGCCCCCAGCAAGTCTTCACTCTATCTGGGCTCTCCGGTATTCTCAGCTTCTTGGCTTCTCCTCGGCTTCTACTGGCGTTCCCGTGATGCCGCCCTTAAAAGCCCAGTCTTAGCCCAGGTGAATCCCATCTACCTATGCCCACACCCTATTCCAGGTGCCCGCCCTCAGGCATGCATTCAGGACTGCAAGGATCCATCATCTATCCTGATGGCGGGAGGGCAGAAAAGCCTGACATTTTTCCTTACCCTACAGGGAGGATGAAATAACAGAAGTTTTTTCTCATGGTTCTGAAGGCAGGAAATCCAGGATCAGGGGGTCAGTAGGACTGGTTTCTGGCAAGAGCTCTATTTCACCCTGGTCGATGGTCATCTTCTTTCTCTCTGCTCACATGATGGAGAGAGAAAGAGCAAACTCTCTGCTGCTTCTTCTTGAAAGAACACTAATCCCATGGTGAAAATTCCACCTGTATTCATTTAAGCCTAGTCACCTCCTGATCACCCCAACTTCAAATACCATTACATGGGCGGTGAAGGCTTCAACATAGGATTACGGGAAGACACATTCAGCCCATGGGAAACTCCTTATCCCAATGGTAGTAAGCATGAGCATTTTAAAATTGAAGTCTGAGTATGCCGCTCCCCTCATTATAACTCATTATAACTCATCACAATTAGAATAGATTTCAGATCCCAAGCCAGGATCTACCAGCCTTTGCAGGATCTGTGCTTATCTCTTTGATGTTATCACCCCCCATAGTCCCCACTATCTATCCTGCTTCGGCCATGCTGGCATTTATTTTGTCCCTGGCACACACCATCATTGTTCTCACCTGGAGCACTTTGCACGTACTGTTGCCTCTGCCTTTTCCCAAGCGTGTCCAGACAGCTGGCTGCTTCTTGCACTGAGCTCCCAGCCCCTATGTCAACTCTTCAGACGAGTTTTCCAGGGCCCCCCAGAAGTCACCTCTGCTCACAGTCACCTTTGCATTCTATCTGCTTTATTTTCTTAAAAACACTCATGAGCATCTGAAATGATATGTGCTTCCTCCAAATAGGGCAGGTGTTCCCTAGGAGCAGAGACCTTGCCTGCCTTGTCCATGTCCTCCCCACAACACCTGCCATGCAGCCCAGCTCAGCAGGGAAACTCACTCAATAACGAGGTAAGGAAGGCAAGGCCTGTTGGCTCAGGCACGGACCCCTCCCTCTTTATGCCTCTTTAGCCCTCCCCTCCAGGGTAAGTGGCTCGTGAGAAATGTAGAGAATTACGTCCTGCAGTCACCAGAGAGTCACCTCAAGAACAAAGTGAAATGAGACTTGAAAATGCCATGAGAGGCAAACCCACACTCTGAGGCCCTATTAAAAGCCAGGAGGGCTGGTGGTATCACCGCCCATCACATCGTGAAAGAAAAGAGAAAAGCAGACCCTCCCCTTTGCGGCGCGTAAACGGAGTGGAAAGGGGTGTTCATTCTCCTCCAACCTCCAGTCTTTCAGTCCTGCTGGTTACTTTTCTAAACAATAAGACCTACATAAAAGAGGAGAAACCCAAATCATGTTTAAATCACTTTTGTCCTGAAGGTGAGGAGCCCCTTAGGACCCGTGGTGTTTCCTCAGCTAAATTCCATGCCCAACAGAGCAGGAAGTAAATTTTCCTCACCTTCATCCAGGTGCAGCCCAAGCCAGCTGTGCACATAACAGTAGAGACTCCCCATCGACATTATGGATGTCAGGGAGCCCTAACTGCCAGCGCTTGGGTCCACACAGAGCCCACAGATGTATTTTGTTTGACCTGTATTCTTATTTGAATTAGTTCCCAGCATTTAAAAGCACAGAGATTTTATATAAAAATCTATATTTCCAACTTCTCTAGAAAATCAATCTGACATCAGGTTCACCTTCCCACAATGCAAAACTCTGCTGAGACTGAGAAATTATTGTCCACTGTGGCATTCTGGAACTTTCCACTTCATCACAATATCCACTCAGCCCGCTTCGCTTTCAGTTTTAACTGTCTAAACCCCATAGGTGTGGAGTTTGCAGTCCTTGTTCTATGTGCACATATACCCAGCAGTGAAATTAGTAGACGTAGGACTTTTTAAGCTCATCAATAACATCGCCAGCCTTGAATCTTACAAGAACGGCTCTCTTGAGTCAAATGGGAAGTTCTGAAATTCTCCTTTGCTGTATCTCTGCAGCGTCCTCACAGGGAGGAAAGAAAGGCTGCCACAAATTCTGATCAGCCTTCTCCCTGCAGATGCAGCATTTGCTGTGAGTAGGAAAATGATGTTCTTAGGGGAATAGGGACACAGGATGGTAGGATCCAATTTTTTAAAGACAGAGATTGCTAGTTACTCACCCAAATCCATTTCTTCATGGTGTAAGCTAGCTTGGAGAAAGGCTATTTCTCCTGACCTTTCTTATGGTTGGGTATGGCCAGAGACTGGTTCTCGTGAATGACTACAGCTGGATCTTGCTGATAAAGGATAGCGCAAGGGTACAGGTTGGAAGGATCTTGGTCCCCAGGTAGACGTGAGCTAACAGAAAACATTAAAAGGGAGCCAGGTCATATACCTCAGCTACATTTCTCCAAATGCCATTTCCTCTGCTCACATTTCTCTCCTCTCAAAACATCTCCAGGTCCATCTGCCAACCTTCTAGAAAACTCTCTCGAACTTCCATACTAAAAAAATGATCTCTCCCCATTTCTTCTCTACTCCTTATGTGGCCTCTCATAATTCCCTTCCTTCCCTCTTCCAGAATCGTCTCCTGCCACCTACAAGTCTCTCTGTCATCCTCACAGTCTTCATCCCCAAGGGCCTGGAGGTGAGTGGATTGGCAAAGACTTAACCCCATTTAGCATGAGCGTGGAGGAGGGGGGTGTGAAAAGCTGGGAGTCCTCACACACTTAAAAAAAAAAAAAAGAACTGTTGTCCCTGCCACACACATCGTCCTCCCTCTACCTTGAAAGCCAATTCCATTTGCCCGCTCAGTGTTTCCTCCCCAGGCACTCACCTCAAATGCCCTCTCCCAGGATTACCCTCTCTCCCTCCCATCAGTGTCAGTCACCAGCTCCCAGCTCTGACCCCAGGGCCCACACTGTCATGACTGTTCTCCCTCGAAGCCCTCGACAGCAGGCCCTGGGCTCCCGCAGCCCCTGGGAAGGAGGCCCGCACCGCCCCCCTCGGAAACCCCAGCACCTGGGGCCTCTGCCGACTGATTTCATGGAAAACGCATGAGCGCCCACATTCCCGGCTGTGCCTTTTCCACTGGGATTTTGGATTTAGTTAAAACGTGAAGCTCCAGTAAAGCAGGTTTTAAAGCTTCCCTCATTCCTCCCCTAGACATGGAGAAAGGGGAGGATCACGCCAGGAGGCTGCTGGAGAGCTCAGGAAAAGGCTGAATAAACTAGAGAAGCTGAAGACCCTGCAGGCCAAGCTCCTTGCGCACAAGTTCGTCTGGAGCCTGCAAGTTTGTGTTTCCTCATGGGGCAGCCTGAGAATTCTGGAGTTCCCAGGACTTTATTAGGTCAAGAAAGACTTGTATGATTCACCAGCGCAGAACCATCTGCCGACACCCCCACACCCTGTCCTCTGAGAGGCCAGTGTGACCCTGGCGTGGGACAGATACGGGGTGGAAGGCCAGCCCGGAGGGGAGCAGTTCCTGAGGAAGCTACCAAGGTGCACAGCAGCACTGCTGGGACCCTCCCACCCCCCAGCCTCTGCCATTCCCAGCTGTGGAAATCAGCCACCTGCTAGGAATCCTCAGGAGAGAAAAGCCACATCACAGTTCTAGAATTTGAGCATAAAATACTGCAGACTCAAAGGAAAAACATATGGTGCTACCGGGGAAAAATATTGGTTTTGAATGTCTCCAAGAGGCAGGACTAATCAGAGGGAGGGGAGGCAGCCCCCACAAGGCCATTCACGAAAGAGCGTCGCCCTCAGTGAAGCAACGCTAAATAAATGGCTCCCGGGTTCAGGGCGTCCGCACATCCCCCGGGGCCTAGCGGCTCCTCCCAAGCCTCAGGGATGATGCTCCAGCCCACTCCAGACGGGGTTCAGTTAGAGGAAAAGGCTTTAGCAGGTGCCAAGATCATTTTGTAGGGTTTCCCTCTCGCCCAAAATCTGTAGGGTGGGCTTGACCTTGCAAGGGCAGGAAAACAATAAAGGATCCAAGTCGCCACAAGAGAGAACAGTCTATATAACCAACTCTTTTTCATGTCTTTATTTTGATGCTGTGAGGCCTGGCTGACTGCAAGGACCTGCCCCTCCCAAAGTTGGCCAATCCTAGGAGTGGTGAACAGCAATGAGTGGGCCCTTCCTATGAAAAAACCAAGCAATCCAGGGCCTCCTGATGGCCTAGGCGTTAAGTCTCAGTGTTATCATCGCTTTGGCCTGAGTTCAATCCCTGGCCAGGGAGCTGACCCACATGACACAGCAGACCTCTCCTGTCTCACCCACTGCTCCCCTCAGCAGTGTATTTCAGTCGATCTGCCTGTTCTGTTCCCCACTCTGTCTCTGGTGAATACTCTCACACACACCCCAACACCTCTGGCCTGTACCCCAGTTCTTCTACACAAAAAAATAAAAAAAGAAAACCAAGCAATCCAGCCCCCCACCCTTCCTTCCTAGCTTCCATACTAGAACCACAGTCCTCTGCCCTAGTCTCCCAGGGCCATGAACCAGAGAACTAGGGACAGTCCCAATGCCCCAGAACTAGCTGAAATTACTCAAAAACCATTCCAGAGCCTGCATACCTTGCCTCATCCATTCCTTCCTGCAGAAACCCCAATAAAGTCTCTGGCCCACATTTCCCCACACACACTCTGCCTCCTCACCCATGTGCACCCCCCACACTCGGTGGTGTGGCAGGTTCTAGTCTCCCCATCCCTGTGTGTATAACTATTTTACATAAATTTTACCTCATTTTCTTTTAAAAAGAGGCCACTTCCATATTTCCTCACAGCCTTCTCTCCCATTTAGACACCCCAGCCCTCTAAGTAGTCCCCTTTCCTAACCCTGGTGCAATTTGTCATTTGTTTTCTCTTTCTATTGCCTCTCCTGGATCCATATCCACGGGTGAATACTTGTTAAGTTCCAACTCTCCCAAAAGACCAAGCCCGCCTTCTGCCATCTTGGAGCCTGAAGAGGCCTGCTGGGGACAGGATTTTAAAATACGTCTGGAAGGCTTGGTCCAAGGGCATTTTTGCTGACTATGAGTGAGGTCTCTGGAACCAGTAGGTACATACAGCTCTCTTTAAAACTGAAGATGTTTATCCTTGAGATGAAACAGAATTGTATCAAGGCAAATGATGTGCTTGTATGTACAAAGCAAAGATCAACACAGCGACTCCTGGTGGCCAACCCAATAAAACTGGCCCCACCAAGGGACAGGGAACACGTGTCCATGGCAGCTGTGCCATGGAAGATGCCAAATTGCAAAACAACCTTCCTGCTTGGGTCACTAAATACAGAACGGGTGTGAGGCCGTCCATTCAAGGATTTAAACTTACTGTAAAGCAAATAACTCAAAGTGGAGTTGGTCTTATGTTAAAAAGAAAAGACCAAGCCAAAAGATTGAGTTTCAGAACTTCACAAAATAACCCAGTACTCAGAGAACCACAGTTCTCAGTGGAAAGAAGGGAACCTTGCTTGGTATTCTTTCTTTTTTTTATTTTTTGTGTAGAAGAACTGGGGTGTGTAGGCCAGAGGTGTTGGGGGGGTGTGTGAGAGGATTCACCAGAGACAGAGTGGGGAGCAGAACAGGCAGATCTTCTGTGCTGGTAATTCCCACAAGTCTTTTTTTTTTTTTTTTTTTGAACTCTGCAGCAATCAAATACGTCTTTTCATCCACTCCCTGCCTCTGTCTCATTTCTGCCCTTTGAGGGAACAGCCGACCTCATCCCCACTTCCAAACTTATCCAACACCAGTCTTATCTGTACCTTTGATTGCAACAGTCTTTTTCTCGCTTCCCACTTTTCTCCACCTGGATCCCGGCCAGAAGAATTTGTAATAGAACAATTCATCATGCTAATGTCCTCCTCTGAAACATCAGATGGCTCCCCATAGCTAACAGAACAAGGCTCAAATTCAAGTAGGCGAGCCCTCTGCAAGAGGTCACCAAGACCATCTTTCTGTCTCCAGCGTCATCCCTAGTGGGCTAAGCACTGTCTTACACATGCTTCCAAGTTTTTGTTTTTGCTACTTATCCTCCCTCTGCCAGAAGTACCTGCTCATGTTTCCCTATCCGATGATAAAATCTGTCTCCTCCTTCCAAGTCCACACCTGTCGCCAATTTGGGGACATCTTTGCTGACTGTTATGCGCAAAGTGAACCTCCCTCTTCTTTTTTCAGTGGCATTCGCTGGCATGTGTTCATAGTGGAAACATCTCAGGCAGCCTGGGCATCCCTGAAAATGGAGATTTGCCTTACTTAGCTCGGTGTCCCCAGTCCTTAGCCCAGAGATGGCCACATGTTATGTCCAGATTTGGGTTTGTTGAAATTAACTGGCTTGAAAATTCTCAGGGACACAAAAAGGATATTTAGTGATGTGTCCTAACTCCCTGAGACTTCTTGCTTCCATAAAAACGAGACCTGCAGCAAAGACCTTGGAAACTAATTAAGCATGGGGACATTTCTATGCTCAGACACAGGCATCCAGGCACAGGGGTAACACTCCCCCAGAATGGCACCATCAGCACCATGCTCCTCGTTCTTGACTCATTAATATTTGACTTCTCTCTGGCTCTCAGATGTCTTGAATATTTTAATTACAGAATCTTATTATATGCTCAGGGATTTTAAAAGAAACAGACACAATTTTCATAAAAGTTTTATGACTCTGACTCAATATGTGAATATATTTCAATCCAGTAAGTATGAATAGTAATGAAAATTTATGGCACACTTACTTGGTGCCAAGCATTATCTCATTTAATCCTGACTACAGCCTTAATGAGGTTCCGAGAAGTTAAGCATTTACCCAAGGTCACACAGAGTCTGGCTCAACCAACACACTTTGCCAATTTCCAAAGGTGATTGTCTTATTTTTTAGTAACAGCTACTGCTCATGTGGCCCTTAGCATATTCAAGATGGTGGGAAACCAACTTTACCCTCTTGCCACAGAGCAGCCAATGACTGATGGCACTCCTTGGGTAGGCTAGCTCAAGGCCATGGCCCAACTGGTGCCCAGAGCTGGCCCTGCCTTTGTATTCTGTTCTCATCCTCCCATAGGCCATCATAGGCTCAGCTCCCAAATGAAGAATTTGTATTTAAATCCTCACCTCAAGGCCTGCCTCTGTGGGAACCCCAGCCAAGAGGGTGCTCTCCATCAGGGTCAGCAAACTTCTTCTGGAAGGGTCTGGGCAGGGATAACTTTCAGCTTTGCTAGTATGGTGCAACCTTCCCAGACCAGGTAGGGATGGTTGATTCAGGTTATGGTTGATTCAGGCAGATAAGGAGAATTCTGGAGGCTCTAGTATCTCTAACATGCCTTCAATGCTAAATCAGGGGCCTGGACTCACAGGCAGGCTAGCGGGCAGGGAGGCAGCAACTGGGCCCCCTCCTCTCAAAGTGACACCATGAACACCAGAGACGAGGAGATGCTTTCATCCCCCGCTCCCCAGCCCAGGTGTCTGGATTTACACAGGTGCACACACCATGCTCGCTAGTGTCACTGCCCCGGGTGGGGGGGGGGGTTCACAATAACAGGTGACATACCCTGCGCTCACACTCCCAAGCTTCCTCTGCAACACAGGTTGTCACAAGTGGGGGGTAACGACACCTGGGAGAGAGACAAGGTACAGATGGCGGCCATAGGGGCAGCAATGGGAAGGAAGAAAGAGCCTGATTTAACTCCAGTTTCCCTACGACCCTGTCAGTCCGTCTCTGTTACGACGACTCGATGATACCATTGTAGGGCGGATGGGACATCAAGGAAGGGGAGCCGCTGTGTTTCCATACAACTTTATCCATGGACATCGACACATGAATTTCAGGTAACTTCATGAGTTGTGAAATAGTGTTTTTCTTCTAATGGCTTCACCACCACTTTCAAGTGGTGAAGCCCTTTCTTAACTGGTGGGGGGAGCCTGGCGCTGTCAGTGTTTCCATTTTCCAGACGAGAAAAACTGATAACAAACACACAAGTCTCAACAAATAACTGGGGTCCAAGATATCCTGGAATGTAGAGCACACACTCAAAAGTTCTCCACACCCCAGAATGATGGCTTCCCTGCTGTCTCCTGGATTGGAACCTTCCTCCCTGCACAGCTTGGCTCTGCCCCAGCAGCCTGGTGACCCATCATGCTGTAGTGGTGGCAGCCGAACCCAGGTGCCCACTGAACCAGCTTCCTGGAACGCGCCTTACAAACAGCTGCTCCTCCTCGCTTGGCTAGGAAACCATGCATTGTCACAGCAGGCCAGGAGCGCTTGAGGAGATCCAAGGGCTGGCCGAGCCTCGTCTTTGAGACAGGACAGCTGGAGCAAGCCTCGACTCAACTGGCACTCTGCTGGCACTGAAACCAACCTGCATTTCACGCTGGTGCTTTTGTATATATATAGATACACCTGTAGGTGTGATTAAGAACAGAGTACATCGCACACCTGGGGTTATCGAGACAAACCTGAGACTCGAAGCAGTGTGCCAAGTCCCAAGCTTAGTGAACACAGCACAGCAGAAGCTTGGCCTTGCACCATCCAGTCTGCCCAATGCCTCCCTGGAGTCAGAGCACTGGGTGGGATGGAGCTGGTCCTCACCATGTGCCACACGTGGGGCTAAGACTTTGCATGCAGTCATTTGTGTGATCTTCACAGAAATCCCATCAGCTAGTTGCTGTGGAGGCTTCATTGTACAGATGAAAAATCTGAGTAGCCAAGTAACTTGTCCAAGCTCACAGAGCCAGCGAGTGACTGTTTTGATCCAAGAGGATGGACTGCTAAATCCATGCTCTATGCCGGTGATTGCCAGATGTTTTTTGTAAAGATCCAGATAACATTTTAGGTTTTGCAGGACTCATATGGTCACAAATTCTTCTTTTATAATCCTTTAAAATGTAAAAACTATTCTTAGTTCAAGCACTGTTCAGAAGGTGTTATCCTTTTGTAACTTAGCTGTTTCAGGGTTTGACTGGACAGTAAAATGAGCTCTGATTTTCATTCCTGAACACAGCCTCTGAAGACACAAAAGAACAACATCATGCTTTGCAAACTGGAATCAGCTTGTTAGATTCAGTTGACAGACAAGCCACAAGCAGGCGGTGTGCAGACCCCAGAACCTGTCCTCAGCACCAAATTCGTCCTCCCATCAATGGAGTAAAGGATAGAAAATGCTGAGCCCTGGAAGGAAGGAAGACCTGCCTCCGCTTCCAGGACTTACATTTCTGAGTTTCGTCATCTGAAAATTCTCCGGCATCTCTGCTAAAGGAGCCACCCCAGCTGACCCACTCACATGGACAAGGCCCCAGCTTTCTCCTGCCGGGCACAGGGGAAACGTCCGCCACCCCAAGGGGATCTTCTGAGGCTGGATAAGTTGACATCAGGCAGATGTTCTCCTTAGCAGGAGAAAAGGCCAACATTTAATATCATATGTATGAAGTTTACATGGTTGTAAAATTTTTTTTTTTAAGACCAGAGGTGCAGGAGGTGAGAGGATTCACCAGAGACAGAGTAGGGAGCAGAACAGGCAGACTGACTGAAATCCACTGCTGAGGGGAGCAGCGGGCGAGACAGGAGAGGTCTGCTCTGCCATGTGGGTCAGCTCCCTGATTGGGGATCGAACTCAGGCTGCAGCAGTGATAGTGCTGAGGCATAACCCCTACACCACCAGGGAGGCCCATGGTTGTAAATTCTAAAGAATATTGCAGAGTGGAGTGGCCTGGAGAGAGGAGGAGGCTCCACGTGGCAGACCAGGCAGGGGCGTGGGGGGCGGCATCAGGCAGGGATGACGTGCTCACTGAGAAACCTGCACCTGGATGAGACCCCCCCAACCGCACTCTTCTAGATCGTGAAAGTTTCATGATCTAGAACAGTGATGCTTCTTTGATTTGGAGAATGACCGAGACAAGGAAAAAGCTTTTCCTAGTCTCCAGGGCCTTCACTGCTCCCGACAGAACCATCTGCTTATTTAAGCAATGGCAATAGGGCTGCTGAGGCGCACGGCCTTGACTGACTCAGCTCTTGTATCAGAGAGACAGAGGCCTCGCCTGTCATATGGAAAAGCCTGTCCGACCTCTTTGGAAGACCGCCCTCGCACTCCCAAAACACTAGGCTGTTGAATCTATATTTCCCACAACAGGAAGAAACATGCAGGATGGTCACGAATTCATAGTGACAGTCTTGGAATATAGCAGTTTTACTAAAACAACGCTGCATAACAAATTACTCCAAAACTCAGGGTTTTAAAACAAGGCAAGTCTTTAATGCAAATCTGCTTGGTGGGTGATCTAGTCTCAGCCAGAGATGTCAGCTGGGGTGACTGGGAGGCCAGGTGTCAGCTGGGGTGACTGGGGAACCAGATGTCAGCAGGGGTGACTGGGAGGCAAGGTGTCAGCTGGGGTGATTGGCAGGTCTCTCGTTCTCCAGCAGAGACCAGGGGCCTAGCCTGGAGTGTCCTCTCCTGGCAATGACAGAGGTGAGAGCAGACAGCCAATGAGAAAGCAACCTCATGCCCTCCCCCCCCCCCACACCTCCCCCCCCCCCCCTCCGGGTCACTTTTGCTGACATCCCATCAGTGAAACCAATTACAGGGCTGTTGCAGTCATATGACATAGGTCTTGGGAGAGGAGTAGTATCAGGGCCATATCTCCAAGCTACCCAAGGAAACAGCCACGAAGGTGATGAAAATGGCAGCCTTAGGTCCAATCAGCTAGTGTTTGGGCAACACAAAGTAGCAGGATTTATTTGTCCAATGAAGTAAACTTCTTTTTTTTTTTACTTTTCTTTAAGTGGTTTTTATACAGAGTGAGGATGGAAAAAGCAGCCTCCTGGGGATTTAGATGTCAAGTTAGAAAACTCCAGATACTCAAAGAAATGAAGATAGAAGAGCAGACTTTAATGTCAAACCAGGAAAATCACAGGGTCTGCACCACCCCGAGAGGGAGCAGCTCCGGGGAGGGTCTTCTGCTCAGTCACTGCCCAGGAGAGGCTGCTCAACCCCAGCTTTCCCTGGGCAAATCTTCAAGGTGACCTCGGTGCTGGAACTCCAGGGGAGGAGGCGGGGGCACTCCTGTGACGCCTGTGAAAGGAGAGGGAGCCATTCACTTTTGCAAGTGGTTAAAAAACTCGGAGCCAAACCTAAAATTAGGAAATTAAAACTAAATAAGGGAATTCAAGTAGAACCATTTCCATCAAAAGCACCAAGCATATGGGCCATGCTGTCAAGTGCAGACCATCAAACTGAAAAGTGTAAATGAATCTGGGAGATTAGACAGAGCCTTTGGAGGAGAAAACGAAGGGCCTTTTGAAAGCCCAGATCAGGACCCGATTTGTCACGGGCAGGGAAGCTGCCCTCCCCTGCCACCCAGCTCTTTGAGACCACCGCCTGCCTTAGAACATTCGCCTTTGCCCCTAGAAAACTTTCTACAAAGAAAAAAATAAAAGTCCCCCAGGATGTTACTCAATAGAAAGCTCTTCTTAAAAAGTGTCTATAACAGCCTGTTGTGTGTTTTAATGAGCTGAAATGTGCGCCTTCATTGGCTGGGGTTTTAAAGCCATTCTCTGCCTGCTCCCTCTGGCTTCTACCAGATCCTGTTTGATTCTGCATATTCATAAAATGCTCAGCAGGACACATCACAGTTCAAACAGGCTTTCAACTTTGACGACTTCAATAAGCCCGTTCCTTCCTGCCAGCAGTTAACACTGGGAGCTCATAAGACACTCCTACTGGGCATTTGGAGCTGCAAGTTGGCAGAGCAAGGTGCAGGTTTCAAAGGCTGGTGACAACCTTTGCTGGGGACTGACCACAAGAAAGGGGCTTGCCAGCTGGACTCTCCCCACCTCTGATTAGTATGGGGAATACAAGCCCTAGCCCTCCCCCTCTGCAAACTTGTTTATATGTTACTCTCCTCCCTTGAGAAGTTCTATCAAGCAAGAAGGCGACTGTAAAATCCTAAAAAGAAGAAATGAAGAAAAATGCCTGCTGGTGATTTGTCAGGACAACCCTTCCGTCCCAGCCCGAGACGTCATCCACCTCCCTCCATCTGTGTTGTGACCATCCTAATTCCAGGCCACTTTGACTTCTCGCTGGGTCTGGCTCCCTGCCACCACTGTAACCAATGCCCTCCCCGCCCTGTGACCAGAGTGGCATTTCTAAAGCACAGGCTGATCTGTTCATTCATTCATTAGTAAATAAAATATTGGGCAGCTACCGTGTGCCTGGCAGGGGGCTGAGCTCTGGGTGGCCACAGTGAGCCAAGCAAACTTCCTGTCCTTACCAAACGTCCAGTCTAGTGGAGAAGATGTATTTTGTTATATAAATGCGAATCTGCAAATGTGGCAAGTGCCACGAAGTTGAGGGCTGAGGACCCCCGGGAGCATGTGACCTAAGGGGTCGGAGATTAGAAGGCCTCCCTGGGGGCCGAGGGCTGAGAGTCATCGGAAACCTTTCAGGGGTTAACTAGACACAGGATGAGCTTGGGACAGGAGACAAAAAAAAGAGCATTCTAGCAAAGGAGACAAGCTTAAACCAAAGCCCTGTGTGAAAGGGAGCCTGGCAAATTCTGGGAATCCAAAACCTGTCCATCTCCTTCTCTATTTGACCTTAAGGAAAAGATAAAGTTCTACTGACCACGAGGCCCTTGTGATCTGGCCCCTGACTGCTCATCCCCTTCCAGTCCTCTCCCAACTCTCACACTTCTACCTTCCACTCACACCAAACTCATTCTCCAAACCCACCTGTGGGGGTCCTCATTGGATAACATTGTATTTACACACACACACACACATCACAATGAACCTGTGAGATAAATGCTGGTATTGCTCCACTTCACAGGAGAGGAAATTGAAGCTCAGGTATGTTAAAGCCACAAGACAAGATCACACAGAGAAGGACGTGGAGCTGGGATTCAAGCCCCAGTGGTCTGATGCCAGAATCCCAACTGACATGTTATACTGCCTACCTCCAATGTGATAGGATCCAGGAAAAGGAGATGGGTAAGATCTTGGGAAGGGCATCAGGGAAGCCAAACACGGTCCTTCTCTCAAGCCAAGTCCCTCCAATCTGTAGTGTTCACCTGGAATGTTGTGTTGAAAAGGGTACTGAAGCCACATCCAGGTGCCCAAGATAGCCCATTGTGATTGATTAGCAATGTCTGACAGCCCATTGCAATGGATTAGCAATGTCTGCCATGAGCGCAGTACAAGTAAGGGGCAGGAGATGTATGTGCTGCTTAATTTTCACTTCACTCCTAGACCAACAGAATATGTATTCTGGATTCCTCTCCATCAGACTGTCCTAGGCCTTCTCAGGCTGCTTCAGGGCTTCTATTCCAAAGATCCCAACTCAATTGTAGATAAGGTCTGAGAAGCCAACTCTCCCACCTCATCTCTTCCTTCCAAGGCTTTCCTCCCAGAACTCCCATAGCATAATTAGGCAGAACACCCAAGAGTTCACCTCTTTTGTGTATCCTAGTGGAAACACAGACACCAGTTTGAGCTGTAAGAAGAAAGGAGTTCACGGGGTTACACCAGCCAGGAACAAGTTGGTCTTTGGGACCCAAATCAGGCTCCCCAGCTTGTGACGTGTTTTGAATATATAGGAAGGTTGTGCCTATCCATAGGGGGTTTACACATATGTAGGGAGCTTCAGGGAAACTTTAGGTATGTCAGAGAAAGGGAATTCAGAGAAAGGGAATGAGCATGCTCAGTCATTCATCACACACGTTGCCTGGATTCGTGCTCATTTGGGAGTGGAGATGTAAGCACTAGGATTATAGGGTGAATGAAGTTATCAGGCTTTTTTACTCCTCCTGCCATTAACATCTATGACCAGCACCTGTGGTCTTGTATGTGCACCTGTAATTATGGACACCTGGCCGCTGAGAGCATGGGGTGTGCGCATACATAAATGGGGACCCCTGTGCCGAGGGGCAAGGGGATATAAGAGCGGCATTACCCTGAGGCAGGAGGACAAAGGACAGACGAGCCAGAGCAACTGAAAGCGAAAGCTGGTCTGTTCCCTGATCAGCACTAAAGGCCTGTACAAATCTAACGAAAGCTCCAAAATTATCTTTTCATCTGCAAGAACTGACAAGGAACCTACCCAGCCTGGGATGGTTGCAAAACAATGATTAAGGGTGTTGGACTTTTGATGTCCAGAGACATGGCCCCGTAGCCTAAGCATGGACTCCAAAGCTGGCTGGAGCTGGCTGGGGCTCCCCCGGGGCTTGTCAGGAATGGTGGCAACAGTTTCAGCACCACCTCGGCTCATGCTGACCCTGCAGGAATTCCTGGTAACTTAAACCACAAAAGACTGACAATAATAAGGGTGAAAATAGCAAGGGTGATGATTTCCCTTTTTTCATTAAGACATCAAAACGCTCTCCCCCAATGAGTGAAAAGCATTAGCTGTTTTTCTTCCTGTTCATTTCCACCAGCAAAAATCAAACACAGAAAAGCAAAAATTTGGTGATCTCAGACCCCATGACCAGCCCTCAGCCACCTGGAAGCCTCCCATTTTCGGGGCCCCTGGCTGATTTCCCCAAGCTCCTGCCAGAAAGCTCATTTGCACAAGCCAGGGTTGTTTCTCTATGCATCTGATTACAGAAATGCCTCTGGGACTTGCAGGACCTGCATGCAGCCTCACCCAAATCTGCTGGCGGGGTCTCAGCAATTTTGGCCCGGCCTTGCATGTCCAGACAGCAGACGGGGTGGCTCCCCCTTTGCACCACATTCGTTCCCTGAGTTTGGAGTTTTCTTGATGAAACATGAATACGCATGCTCCTTACATCCTTCTCCCGCTCCCTCCCCTTCCCCCCCCTCAGCGCTCATCTCAGGAAGGACACTTCTGGTGACTAGAAGTGCATTCAGCTGTGTCTGCCCTTTTTAAAAGGCAGGCTTTAAAATCATCTCTCTGGGTCTCATTATCTTTTATTGGGAAACTAATACTTCACCTCTTTTCTTTGCATTCTTTGGAGTTAGCAGCCATCTTCCCTTCTTGTGATAATACAGCTGCATTACAGCGCCATGAGGACCGGGCTTCATGGGACCCCAGAGGGCTTTCCACAGGGCGAGAGAGAAGGTTCCTCGCTGCACTTTCCTGAAGCTTTTACTGCCATCAGAGCCAGAGCTCTGGGGTTCATTTACACCCTCTGTTCTCAGCTCCTCCATTTCATACTCTCTGTGAAATGAGAAGCAGGTGTTGCTGTTTCTGCTTTCTGTTGAAAGGCTGTTGGAGTAGAGGGTTGGCACCCAGACTCTGGAGTCAATCTCACTGGATTTAACTCCTGCCTGCACCCTGTGTTAACTGCATAACTGCAAGTGACTCCCTATGAGCCTCAGTTTACTCCTCTGTCATATGTGATTAAGGGTAGCAGTTTCCCACAGGGCTGTTATGGGAGGGGAAGAGAAGGTGTTTGTACTTATAGCAGGGAGGAACGCTGTTTGCGTCCCAAAAAAATCTCACATCCCCCCACGCCACCCTTCCATCCCAGCTGATGATGGTCTGTCTCTCAGAATGGAACATGGATGCCGGAGGACAGACAGACACTAGACAAGCAGCTGCCACAGATCCACAGGAGGTGGAAGTGATTGCCCTGTCACAGCAACAGACAAGCCTTGGGAAACCCTTGGGTTCTCCCAACTCCCACCCCCACATAATGTCTCAAATGTCTTCCCTACATATCAGTACCTTTAAAAATTTTATATTAATCCTGTTTCAGCACATCTCCCTCCTGAAGACCAATCATTCTGTTCAGAGAAATGAAGTGCAATGATTGATTGGTCTGACTTGGGCCACTAGGGAGCAGGACGGAGGGATGTGAGGGGTGAGCTCCTAAAATAAAGGCCATGGGAAATCTTGCTGAGCAGACAAAAGCAATAACTTCATAGTTCATCACAGAGCTAGTAAGTAATGCTTCCCTTTGAAACTGTGGTAGGAGAGCCTTTTGGTACACACATTGTTGAAATGAAGCAGAAAAGTAATTCAGGTAAAATTCTTAAAGTTTGGAGAAAACTACCTGAGTGGTAAAGAGTTTTGAAGAATTCCCTGCAATGTGGTCTCTATGGGGTTGTCAGCTCAGCCCACAATCAGAACCTCCATTCCTGCCCAAAGCTTTCAATTCAGACATGGATCCCCCTTCAGAAATCTCTAGGGCCAAGTAGAACACCCTTAGCAGTCACTGACCTCATCCCTTCATTGCGCAAACAAGAAGCCCAACCTGCAGCTTGATAACATCACTTATGGTGTCTTCATAGGTGTGGTCAACCTCAGAACCCTCCTCAACACAGAACTGCAGGCAGCCATCAGCAAAAAATGGACTTGATGTCTCCCAGCTGGGACCATTTTCCTGTTTCACAGACCAGGCCCTTGAGACTCAACACAAGGCCAGGATCAGAGAACACATCAAAAAGTCAAATCAGAATCCTGACCTTTTCACTGTCCATTACTCTTTCTGACACCAGCCACCCTAAACTTTCATCAAACCTGGTTTAAAAGTCACCTTAATGGAACTAGAACTCGAGTGCATCTTGTTGTTCTAAAACAAAGTCAAAGAAAACTGTTAGAAATGAAATATAGAACGAGTTGACCACATTGAAAACCCAATTTCCCTTGTGCTTCATCAGAATGGTTTCTTAAAGGCCTTTCTTGTCTAGTTATAGCAACTGTAGAGAAGGAACTTGAGTATTATTAGAAGAAATATGGCAAAAACGAGGTGGTTTCAAGCACCCTCGTTGGACATTTTCAAGAACTAGAAAATCCATGGCGTGCTGCTATCAATTCAGAAGACAGTATTAAGTCCCACAAAAAGTGGTCATGATAGGAGCCCCATCGAACACGAGCTGAACAAGGGCATTTGCCCTGTCTACAGAAATTGCCCTGGCCCTCACACAGAGAAGGTGCTTGGAAATAAGCCTCACAAGGAAATCAGTGCCTGGGCCCACGTTAATCCTGAGCTATAAAAAATAATTAAAATTTGCCATTATGTTATTATCCATTATTGCTTGTCTAGTTGCCTCTGGAGTCTTCAAGTGGAATCTGGTCTTAAAAATTACATCCTGAGGGTATTTGTAAGAGAAAACTGAATGCTGGCAACCAAGAGAAAAGAAAGAATAAGATTCAGCCAAAGGGTATTCTTTATGATACTGGAGCTAAGAGAAGTGCTAGAACAGACAATCGAGGAATTCTGACAGCCAATTAAAGAATACATAAAACCTAGAAATGGGAGGCCAGGAGACCAGTAAAGGGCTATGGCAATAACCCCTATGCGAGATGATAAAGCATAAACTAAGCCAGTGGCCAGGAGCAGAGCTGTCCGGTGGAGACTGCTAATATGGACTCAGCAGACAACAGCAATGGTGGGAGGGGGAGCAGCTGAATAAGACTGGAGACTGTGGCTTTGCTAACACCATCACATGCTCACTAGATCTGTAGCTGGTGTGATCCTGTCAATGTACTACGTGCCCCATCAGGTCAACTCAGCCTGCGGGCCTCCACTGGTTGAGCCACAACCCTGACTTCTTAGCAACTGGACCTTCATTACTCTCCACCAGATCATTTATAAAACCAGACTGGGCTGGGGAAAGCTGGGTTTCATCAGGTCTGTGTCCAGAGACCAGCCTGCTAAGGGTATAGCACCTTGCCCCAGGAAGCAGACCCACTGCCCGTGGAAGTGGATGCTGACATCACAAAGCCCCTCCTGAGTTCTTGATTCATGTGAAAATGTCCATCAGTCACCACTGACAAGGATCTGGCCAGACGTCTTCAAAAGGAAATCAATTAAATGACCACCCTCCTTTGACACAATAACTTCACACCTTTACATTCCCAATCAAAACAAGGCGGAGTGTGACATGCCACCCCTTCCCCTGAAGCTCACTGGGGTCCCGAGAGCTGCGGAATGTTGGTGCAGACAGGAGACACCCAGCTGGGAATCTGTGGAGACATCTGGAAGGCCTGGAGACCTCTCTGAGCCCAGATTCCACATTTGAAAATGTGTCTAGTAATGAATCTCTCTATGGAGTTCCTGAAAGCATGGCATAGACTAATGCAATGGTTCATCCTGGTTCTGGATCCTGGTTCTGGATCACCAACCCCCTGGGTATTCTCCGGCCTCCACCAGCCTGGATCACCCTGTCTGTGATATTCACAGAGAGGAGCTCAAACTCTTATCTTGCCTTTTGTGCTGGACTTAATGACCATACTCCAGTAGCTCTGAGCTCAGGCAGAGGGACGAAGGTCATCTGGTCACTTCTCATGAAGTATTTCTGCCTCCCTAGAGTGGGCTGATTCTGAACATCTCCTCCTGGACTGTCCACATACTCTACACATCTTCACATCACACTGACCTCTTCCTCAGTGCTCCCATCACTCCCTGAAGGCACCCGAAACACAAGAACATTAGGAGAATTTAACTGATGATTTGTGGTGAGGGAAGGAGTTACGAAAGTGACCAGGCAACAAGTCAAGTTGACATTAGCTGCCCCTGTCCGGTATTTGGGGACAGTCCTCTTGGGCCACACCCTCCTGAGACCTTGGGCACCTCCACCCATTTTCTCAACCACCCCTTCCATGGGCCCTCCTCACATCTCTCTTCTGCTATGGGCTCCTGGGCCCCTCACCCTCCTTCTGTGGGCTTCTAGAAATGCAAGATGCCCTCTCATTCACTTTGAACATGGGTCTAGAGAAATCCAGTCCTCTTGTTTCTCCATCATTCATCCAGGCTTTGCTGGGAGTTGGGGGCATAAGACCCATTACTGGAACCAAAATGTCCATCAAGGCATTTTTCTGAACACTCCACCCTTTGACTTGCTGAGATCAATTATGCCGTTCCTCTAGAAGCCAGAAAAGTCTGCAGCCAGCTTCTGTTTAAAATAACAATAACGTTCCTTCCCGCTCTGCAGTACCCATGTCAGAGCCTTTAGCAAAATCGTCCTGTGTTCTCTCCAACTCTCCTGTCACAGGTGCCCCCTGTACTCACCTACAGCCACATCATAGCTAAACAGGAGACCGCAAAGACAGAGAGGCTCTCTTGTGTACCCCTTCTTTGTCACGAGGAAGCCGGGGTTCAGAGAGGGAGTAAGACTTGCTCCAAGTGGTTCCGCACCTCCGTGGCAGAGTCAGGGCTGGCTCCTGGGTCCGAGATGGTCAACCTGCGGTCTCCACCCTGCCGGGGTCTCCACACTTGAGAATATGACTGTATCTACCTGGGACAAATGAATCGCTGCGGTTTTGGTTTAGTGAGTGTGTTAAGGTATTTTGACTGCAGGTAATGGGACTGCCAACTCCAGTGAGGAAGAGTTTATTATCTCACGTAAAGGCAGGCCACTCAGCAGTGCCTTCAAGAGCCCAGGATCTTGACATCTCTTCTCCCTCCAATGCTGGCCTCATCCTCTGGACAGGCCACCGCTGCAGCAGCTCCAGGGGCAGACTGGGAGTCAACAACATCCAGAGGAAGAAAAGAGCCCATCTCTTCCCATGCCATTTTCTTAGGGAAAAGGGAACTTTTTCTGGAGCTTTCAACAGACTTCCCTTTATCTCTTCCAAACTGGGTCAAATGCAATCACAGCAGGAAAACAGTAATTCCTTGAGAGCAGTCAAATTATACCTTAGATTTGCTGCCCTAGAGTTTTAGAGTGGCATGGAGGTGGAGGGAGAGAGGGTGAAGGTATAAAACTGAACCTCAAAATCTTGATTTTCTTAAGAAAAAGAAGGTGGGAGCAGAGCTGAAGTGGGCTCCAGATCAAACATTGCCCGCAGTGTCCACCTTCAAGCGTCTAGGGTAGGACTCAAGGATGTGCTTCTAGAAACTTCCAGGTGGTTCTAAAGTACATGGCTCATGAATCACACATACTATAATATATAACCAACCATCCACATTCATACCATCTCCTCCAGTAAAGTTAGAGGTAGAAATTCCAGAAACCACCACAGGCTGTGGAGTCCAAGCCCCAGAATCATCAGATAGCTCATGTCAAACCAATTCTCAGGGGTATTTCAGTTTATAAAATGACCTTCTCTCTCAGTTTTCTTCTCATAATCTCTGAGCAATGTCAATGCTGGTTCCCACTTCTAGTTTAAAACCACAAGTCCTCACAAAGAGATCTGGCTTTGTTGACTTGCCCGGGTGCTTTGTAGATCACTTCAGCTACTGCCCTCCCCACATGAACATAAAGGCCTTCATGGTAATGGTACTGGACACTGAAGTAAACACCAGCTATTGTTTTCTGAGTTCCAGGCGTCCTTTTGGTCCCCAAGGGCAAGACAGAAAAAGTGCCCTTCAAGGGAATATCAGGTTTCAGTAAAAAGCCTTCCCGGGCCAGGTCACAGGCCCATGGTCATCACATTTAACTCTGTGTTTTGAACTTACCTGTTTATTTGTGTATCTATCTCAGGGACTCAGGGAAGGCACAAGCCCATGTCTTTTCCCCTCCCAGCCTTTATGACAGTTTACCCTCTTCTTACAGCCTGTCTCCTGAACCCTCCTCCCTTGCTCCAGGCCCTGGGCATTTACAAAACATCTACAGTGCTTACATGGAGTTGACTTCCTCCAGGAAGCCTTCCCAGATCTCCAAACACTGTGAGCCTTTTTGATGCTTCCAATCTGTCTTGCCCCTAACCCCGACCAGACATGTAAAATGAGTCCAAACCACCAATGATTTCTGTGTGTTCCTTCATCTTTCTCCTGCTTCTCTTCACCCCTTGGGTCCCCCTTCTGCCTGGTGCCTCTGTTTCAGCCCTTGAGGAGACATATCCAGTAGGTTCAGGGAGTGCCCAGGCACTGGGACTCTTAGCCCCCATCCCGCAAGACCCACATCATCAAGAAAATCTGGACAGCCCCCACTTAGGCCTGGCGCTTGGCTTCATTTCCATGCTGAGAACTCCCCTAAGGGGTTCCAAAGTCTCTGGAAAGGCCACATTATTTTCTCCTCTCAACTCCCAAAAAGACTATTATGTACAGTACTTTAAAAAAGAGAGGGAGATGCTTAAATGTGCCATAAATTATACATGTGGATCAAGATGTAACCACAGGGATTTCACAGCAACATTCTCTACAATCAACATGGAAATCAACCTAAATGTCCTCCAATAGGGAACTGGTTAAATATTGTATATGTTAACCACATAGTGGAATTTTAAGCAGCTATTAAAATTGATGAGATATTTCTAAATTTGTTGACCCAGAAAAAGGACCACGGCATTATGTTGAGTAAAAAAATCGGGTTACAGCATAAAAGAGCAGGCAGAATGTGAACTCATTAGCATAGGGTGTGTGTGTGTATGTATGTAAGTGTGCACGCATGTGTGCAAGAGAGAGTGAGAATGTGTATTTAGAAATATCCAGAAGAATATTTATCAAAAAGATAGCAGTGATTATCTCTGGGTAGTGGGTAGGAGTTTGGAAGGTTTTTCTCTTTTCTCTTTTCCTTTCATATATGTGCTCATTATGAAAACAAAATGCACACAGTCCATAGGAATATTTATATTCAATTTTCAGTCCTGCGTGCATTTTGTTTTTATAATGAGCCTCAACGGCTTTCAGAGCGAGGGAGAGCTCTCACCTGGTTTTTGCAACTTTCAAGGAAAACCTTGAACAGGCAGAAGCCACAGTGAAACCACCCCTCTCTGCCTTCATGACGGGCAGAAAGAATAGGGTCATGAGCTGACGGACTATAAATGAGCTTCGCTTCTTTTTTTTTTAACTTTTTGTGTCTGCAGCCTCAAGTTACTCTCTCTGCTCAAAAGGCTCTGAAACTAGAGACCCCCCCCCCAGGCCCCGGTGGGGGCATTTGCCCCATTTTCCCCTCCCCAGATGCTTTTTTGTCACACAGAACAGATTTTCAATCGCATCTAGAAGTTTCCGGGAGGATCTGTGGCTAGCTGAGCAATCTCCCCACGAAGCCTCCACAAGAAGGGATGATCCTCTCCCCTGAGATCAAGGCTGGGGCGGCCAGACACCTTTGAACAGGCTTCAGAGAGCACCTGTCTCCTGCCCCCCACGTGGGTGTTCTGCTTTAGGACCAGCCCCTCCTCGCCCCAGTCTGGGACCTTCCAGACAGCCGATCTTTGGCCCACTGCTTCCCCGCACCCCTCCATTCAGGCCATCAGTAAAATGTCTCTATCCTGTTGTTGAAACAGTTTCCAGAGATGTCATCAGAGAAGCAAAATCCGAAGCACAGATAGACAGTGGGTTGTTAAAACTCCAGTCAATATTGGTTAATATGTTTTCAATCACCGGGGATAAAGCAATAATGGAATGTATTGACTTATGTAACTGACACTTCAAGACGTAAGGTGAGTTGCAGGCAAGGCGTGATCCAGTGTCAACAAGGGCATCGCCAAGAATCTGGACTCTGTTTTCCAATGTTGACTTCATCCTCTGCCTCCAAGCAGTGATCTCGACAATCCCTCCCACCCTATTCACACACACACGCACAGGCACACTCATGATAGCAAAATGACAAAAGTTATTCCAGACCCATGTACTCACACACAAAATAAAAGGACGGGGCACTCACCTGTGTCTCCTCTAGCACAAGCCTAAGGATTCAGTTTTCCTAGTGGCTTGAATTAAGTGACATGCCCGTCCCTAACCCAGTTACTGTTGCCAGTGGTGTGTGCCTTGTTAATTGGCTTACACCCAGCCGAGCCCACCTCCTGTGGAGAGAAATAGAGTCAACCCCAGATGCATGGCTAGAAATGGCAGAGAAAAAAATCCACCAACAAAAGTCAAGGCACTTGCTGTTTCGGTGACAAATGAAGGCGGGAAAAGATGCCAAGGCGCTGAGACTCGGCTGCCCAGGAGGGGTTCTCCGCCCATGGACTGAATTTCAGAGCCTGCCTGGTGTCTAGTTGGACCATATAATTAGTTCTCACTAATGGAATGAAAATCAAAGCAGAGGAGAGGGCCCCAAGTTCCTAGAAGTGGGAGGAGCACAAGACAGAAGAAGGTTGTTCCCCAACTCACCCCATGGAGGGGACCCACCCATTGACAAGGCTGGACTGCTCTGTAAGCTAGATATTTTTTAACAAGTCACCAAGATATGGGAGGTTGTTTGGTGATAGCAGCTAGCATCACCTTAATTAATATATGCCCTCAAAAGCCTGTTTATTTTTTACATAAATGATGGTGATGATGATGATGATGATGGTGGTGGTGGTGGTGGTGGTGGTGGTGGTGGTGGTGGTGGTGGTGGTGGTGGTGGTAGTTTTTAAATACAGGTTATGCTTGGAAGAGAAAATTCATGAGCTTATTCTTCCTAATCTGTGTATGCATACCAAGAAACCATTAAAAATCCAGTTCATAGGGAAGCTAGAACATAGCCATGAAGCTTCAAATAGAGCCTCATATTAAATAAGCCATTTCTGCAAGTGTTGGGGAGAGGAGATTTCAAATGCTCCTGTCTGCAGATTCTCAAATCAAAGAATCTGATTGGCATCTGGAAGACTGAAGGCTACCTGATCCATAGATAATACATCTCATCTCCTGGGCGAGAGATTTACATAAAAACAATTATAGCTCCACTTTTTTTTTCAATGGCTCTTTTCCTGGAAGAATTGTTGATTCCTTCTGGGTTGTTTTTTTTTTTTTTTTTTTTCTTGTCCAGCAGGACCTCTAATAACTTTTTATTATACCACTGATGAGGAAAAAGTTCCTGACTAATGTCGAATAAAATATCTTTATATGAGGACTTCAAATTTATTTGAGGAGCCGGTTTCATTATACATTGTTTTGCTTAAAAATGAGATTTCCAAGAGCCTATCCACCATCAGGTGAGGACTGGCCATATTCAGTCACTATTTCCTGAGCCCCCACCATGAAGCTGTGTTGGGTTGGGCATCTGGGATGCAATGGGATAATGAATTCTAGTCCTTTCTCTCAGTGAACCTCTACGTCTGGGGCTTGGTCAGGCTAGTAAATAGGCAATTACAAAGCAAGAGAGTGTGTGCTATAGTTGGGTGGAAACACAGAGAAAAGACAGCCAACCTCTTCTGCACGTAGCAGAGAATATTAATCCTCAATAAATAGTTCATGTTCCCCCTCCATTTGCGGGTTTCCCCTGCAGTTTCCTCTGCAGTCAGGATGGGGTCATGGAACTAGCAACACATCACTTCAGGACAGAGACCACTAGGAGCTTCCTTTCCAGGCCTCGGAGAGTTGGGAGGCCAGTAGATGCCCCCTCCCCACCCCCAGACCCAAGACTATTGGACCAGCTAGTGGAGATGTGTCTGCAGAGGGGAATCCAGGCAAAGTCTGCCGAGCTTTGAGACGGTCGCTTGTAAGTGATCCTTAAAAGGATTAAAAGGATGCTTTTTTTTTTTTATTTTTTATGATTAACTTACCTTGGAGTTTTCTAAATTTCCTAACATCCATTTCTTGGTGTTTAATGGCAAAATTTCTAACTTTTAATTTGAAGTTCCCCAGCTTATTGTTCCCCATCTTCTCCTTCCAACAGCTAATGACCAGTGAATAAATCCACAGGGCCCAGCCTCGCTGCTGTTTAAACAAACATTTTATTGAAAAGCTCTGCAAAGACCACAGGCCCGGAGCTCTCCCGCGGCTGCGCTGCGCGTGCAGGCATCAGTCAGCTCCCACTTCTGCAGCATAAGCTTTTTCTTTCCTTTCAACTGAGCTGGAAAAGGTCTGTTTTAAACTGTTTAGAGATATGACTGCTACCCCTCTCCCCCACCCCCACAGGTCACCGCCTGCTGTGAGGCTTCCAGCCAAGGCCCTCTGAGGACACCCCTGGAAGCCAACAGCCCCCTCAACCCCCCACACATAGGTGAACGGCCTGCTGACCCCAGTAGGTGGGGCTTTAGCCAGGGGCCGGCCCACTGGGTTTCCAATTTAGTTTTTTGTTGGTTTGTTGTTGGTTTTTTTTTTAGTCAGAAACCCTTTCCAAAAGGCAAGTGAAGATCGATACACAGATGCACAGGCAGAAATTCAAGTTCCATCTCGTGAGAAAAATATTTTCAACCCCAATTGCCAGAGCAAGGGGATTCATCTCATCGTCTACAACACTGATAAAACAGGAAACCGGGGCCCAAGGCTGCCATTCGGAGCCACATCACACACTAGATGAGGCACCGGAGAGGCTGGGCTGTGCCGCAGGCCTGAAGGAAGCTGTAGCCGAAGAGCTAGTTTGCAGTGTGAGACCAGGGAGAGGATGCAGGTCTGAGCAGAGGCGGGGTCCCCCCACCTCAGTTTCCTCTTTTGCAAAACGGGGTGGCATCATTTATCTTGCATGCTTGTGAGGTTGCAACAGTGGTGACAATACCACCAGGCAGCTTGTAGAGGCTGCACATACATTCGCGCATTGAGTCTCGCTATTTTACCAGACAGCAACCATCATCAGTGCATCCCCCACCCCTGTTTTGCTGATAATTTAACAGAAAAGTCAAGGGGGTGGTCTCAGCCCACCCCGAAGTGTGAAAGGATTCAAGCACAGGCTACCGGTCTCCCAAGCCCAGGCTGTTGGTTGTCTGGTTGTTGAGCATGTTCAAATTAACAGAAGTGAATTGCAGTGTTAGATCCCAGGGAGGTTAACTGTGGACACATGGGATGCCCCAGGGTGCAGCTTCACAGACACCTCATTCCATCCTCAGATAACCTGGTCTCTGGGGATGAACACTGCTCTGCTTTATAGCTGAGCTGAGAGGAGCAAAGCTCCATCACTAGCCACTGTGCCTTACTGCCTCATTAGGATAGGGGCAGAAGACTGAAAAGCCTCACAGATCGCTCACCTCCTCTAGAGTGTCCTAGAGGCTCAGTTCTCTTGTCTCTTGAGTGTGAGTGCCTTGAGGGTGAGATAAACCTGCAGGTAAATCGCCGCTGTGCCATAGGGGGCTACAGAGGACTTCAAGCTCCTGAGTGGATATAAATGAGGATCTGGGTGGCACATTAGAAGTATTTAATAACAGACAGCTGATATCATCAGGCCAGATAATGGAGCAAACAAAATAAATCCTCTTTCTCTACAGTCCTGGTGAGCTAAACCAAAAGTGACCACGGTCTGCCAGAACTGACCTTACTCTCTAGACCAGACTGCAGTGTCTTTTGATATGGCTGCTTTGCAAAAATGAAATTCTTCCCCAAAGAAAAAAGATTTGCTAGCTCCAGGGACCTGCCAGCTAAGCAGCTGCAGGTCCCTGTGGTTCTAAACACCTTTGAGCCATGACAGTATTGGGGTATCACATACAGAGCCCCAGTGAGGCCTTAGGAACACGGCTCCCACAGGACGCTTCAGTTCAACTGAGTATGCATGATTTTTATGTTTAAATAGCACCTCAAAACTTCCACTAACTCATATGCTCATCTATCAGTCAGGATGCGCTTGGTGCAGTAGTAACAAGCAACCCCAAAATCTCATTGACTTAACACTAATTTTTTCCTCCCCTGGGATATGTGCCCAGGGCAAGCCAGCCAGTGATCTAGGGGGTGGGGGCAGGGGTATCAGGCCAAGGAGGCTTTCCCCTGACATGACCGCGTGGTCCACAGCCATGGGGAGGGGCGTGGCGAATCCAGCACTGGCTGATAAAGCTACCGCCCGTTGCCCCCCAACCCCGCATGCTGGCATTTCATTGGCCAAGGCAAGCCACACTTGCTTCAGGGGGGCAGAGAATGAGGATCCTGAACGTGACGTCTTGGTGCCGTCATGAAATATCTGCTGACCCCCAGCCACAGCTGCTCCTCTTCCCTTTCACTTACTCCTTTCGTTTGGCAAATTTGTTCCGAGCCCCCACTGTGTGTCAGGCACTGAGGGTGCAGCAGAGACTAAGACCAAGGAGATTCCCACCAGCCCACAACTCTCCTTTTTTGTGGATTGATTCTTGGGTTTCCCAGGTGAAAGAGGGACCCATTGTGCTGAAGTAGCACAAGAGATGATCTCTTGCCACATCAGGTCACCCCTGAGTGGTGCTGAAATAGCACTGATAGCTAATGCTCACCGAGCACTCTCTAGGAACTAGACTCTTTGCTCTGCCCTTCAGTGTGCTCGCTCATCTTATCCTTAAAATATTCCTGTGGGCCTCCCTGGTGGCATAAGGGGTTGAGCACCGCACTATGAAGCAATCCACAGCCTCTGCAGCACAAGTTCGATCCCTGGCTGGCCAGGGAGCTACCCACATGGCGCAGCAGACCTCTCCTGTCTCGCCCGCTACTCCCCTCAGCAGTGTATTTCAGTCAGTCTGCCTGTTCTGTTCCCCGCTCTGTCTCTGGTGAATCCTATCACCCCCCGCCTCTCTGGCCTGTACCCCAGCTGTTATATGCATAAATAAATCTTTTTAAAAAATATTCCTATGAGGAAGGTACTATTTCCATCTGACACATGAGCAAAAGAAGCTCAGAGAGGTTAAGAGACTCAAGAAAGTTTTCACAGTAGCAAGTGGGGTGCTGAGAATTGCAGCAAACAAACTGACTCCTGAGTCGATGTCCCTCTTAGGCTGGTGTCTGTCCCCACTCTATCATCCCCTGCATTTATGCCCCAGAATTATTTAAATGTAAGTGAGGAAGTATGGGGTGGGCAAGTGGCATGAAATGGTGACTCCCCACCTGTGTGATCTCAGGAAGGTCATTTGTCTTTTCTGGACTTTGTGGATGTATCGATGGATTAGACATCATCACTGACCTCAAGAAATTAGCACTAATAGATTCTTGTGCACGACAGTCATAGTGTGCTCTTTATAAATACAAATATATTCTCTCTGAATGCAAAGGCAGTATGTGCATGACTTAGGGAAAAAAGGAACATCGTGCTCAGAGCATGGATTTGAGGGCCAGCGGGAGGCTCGGTGACATTATATTAAGGGTGAGTTGCTGAATCAATCCAGATCTTGGCAGGAACCCCAGCAGCATACTCAAAGGGAATGATTAAAGAGAATTTAGGGGGAGAAACATTTACAAGGTTGGAGCAGGATTAAGAGATGGGAAACACCCAGAGACCAGCAGCATTTGGAAGCTGTTACCACCCAGAATCTAACGGGGCAGAGAGAGGCTCTCGTAGAACCCCAGGCACCTGCTGCCTTCAGCACCAGAACACAGCGCTGATCATTGGCTGGTAGCAAGGACAGGCCAGGGTATCACCAGCCAAGAGTAATAAAGGGCTTAGCCCTAACCCTAAACTGCCCAATCCTTGTCTCCTGGGGGCTCAGCTGTATTGTAATTTTCAGCTTTGGGCATCGATAAGACAGCCTGTTGTATTCGTCCAATAAACCACTTAACCTAATTCGGATGAGTTTCTATTTCCAGCAACAAAATGGTCACTGTCTAAGGATGAAGCACAATTGCTGCCAATGTTTATCCCCAGATTTCAAACAAAGGTGTAATTGACCACAAGAGCTTTAGGTCCAATCATTCCAAACTTCTAATTGAAAAGTTGTTGTTTATGATAGAGACCCAAAGTAATTAAAAACAGACGCTTAAACAGATGCATGTACTTGCATCTTCAGCACTATTCACAGCAGCCACGCGGTGGAAACAGTCCAAATGTCCATCAGCTGATGGATGGACAAACTAGGTGTGGAATAGTCATACAATATTGTTAGATATCACAAGGAACACAGTGCAGATACAAGCCTGAAGCCGTGCCCAGCTAAGGAATGCAGAAACAAAAGAGGACAAATTGTATGATTTTACTGATGTGAAATATAAAGAACAGGCAAGCCTATAGTCTGAAGGTAGAATGGTGGTTGCCAGAATGGAGGAGAGGGGATGAGGAAAAACTGCTTAATGAGCCCAGCGATTTATTTTGGACGGATGGAAATGAATAGAACTTGGAAGAGATGCGTTTCACAACACAGTGGAGAGCACTGAGTGAATGACTCTGAGCTGTTCCCTTTTAAATGGTTCATTTTATGTTACATGAATTAGCCTCCGTACATTTGTCTGTCGCTGTTTCTGCATTCCCTACAATCTAGCAATTCCACTTCCAGATCCATTTCTTAAAAGCAAAAGGAAAGTATAAGGAAGCTCGTGGAAACATTATGTATAATGTGGGCAAAGCATAAATGCACATCACGGCGGCGCAGAGGGCTGAGAGGCAGTCCATTTATTCAATGGTTAAAATCACAGTCACTAAAAACCATGACCCAGATCTCTAGATCACATGAAACAATCTCAAAAGCACATTGAGTGAACAAAACGTGTTACAAAACCATATGCCCATGAGGGTAACATTCATAAAATTATTTAAGCCCACCAAATTACAGATTGTTGACAGAATAGCCACACTTTAAAAAACGTAAATTAAGAGCACAGAAGCAGCTTCGTAAAAGTGATCCCCTCTGATAAGTGAAGAGGGGAATCAGGAGGAAGAAGGGATCTTGCCAGGGGTCATATTAGGGTGGTGACTGCAGGAAGCATAGAGAGAATGTGGGGGAAGGGAGGGATGGAAAATGTCAAAGAGGCATGTTCACCTCAAGGTTACAGGTGTGGGTCCCTGGGACACTATCACAGAGATACCCTCTGAAGACCCCAGAGAACACACCTCAGAGATGATTTCCATGGGAACAGGAATCTGGACTCTTTTTCTGTGACTCCCATCTCTCACAGGTGAGGGTTCACCTCCAGGCGTTGCACCCTGGGGCCCTTAAGGATTGGCCCCTGCAGAGAAACTGAGAGATGCAGGCATTTAAAAATAAGGTTTTACTTTTTAAAATATCTAAGGGGGCCTCCATGGTGGCGTACAGGGTTAGGACACAGCACTATGAAGCTGTCCTCAACTACTGCAGCATAAGTTCAATCCCCAGCCAGGGAGCTACCCTCATGGTGCAGCAGACCTCTCCTGTCTCACCCACTGCTCCCCTCAGCAGTGTGTTTCAGTCAATCTGCCTGTTCTGTTCCCCACTCTGTCTCTGGTGAATCCTCTCACCCCCCACACCCCAACACCTCTGGCCTGTACCCCCAGTTCTTGTATGCATAAATAAATAAATCTTAAAAAAATAAAATAAATATCTAAGGTATGTACAAAATATTAAATTTGTTTATTCCACTTAATGGGTACATGGGTGATTGTTATATATTCTGTTGTTCAATTTTTCTTTTTTTCTACTTTCGTTTTTATTGTATTGTTTCTTTCAATTTTAATTAATTTTATTCACAATGTTGTACAAGTATCATCCCTATTTCCAAAACTTTTCCATCACCCTAAAGAAAAACTTTGTGCCCATTAAATAATAACTCTTCATTCCCCTGTCCCCCAGGCTTTAGTAATCTCTAATCTACTTTTTGTGGCTCAGACTATGCATATTATAGACATTTTTTGCAAGCAAAATCATACAATATTTCCCCTTTTTGTTGGCTATTTCACTTAGCATAATGTTAAGGTCCGTCCATGTGGAATCATGTCAGAATTTTATTCCTTGTTATGGCTGCATAATATTCCTTTGAATGCACATGCCATATTTTGTTTATCCATTCATCTATTGATGGGTTCTCAGGTGAATGCCACATTTTGGTTATTGTGAATAATCCTACAACATTGTCATACAACTATTTATTTGAGTTCTTGTTTTCAATTCTTCGGTATATATACTTCAGGGTGGAATTGCTAGCTGATAACAAATCTATGTTTAATTGTTTGAAAGCCACCATCCTGATTTCCATAGCATCTGCACCATTTTACATCCTAACCAGCACTGCACTAGCTTTCAATTTCTCCATAGCCTTACCAATACTTGTTATTTTCCTTTTTTATTTTAGCCACCCTAATAGGTATAAAGTAGTATTTTGTTGTTGTGTTGATTGGCATTTCCCTAGTTTTAAAGTTGCACCTTTTTTCACAAGCTGTCTATTATTTGGGTGCATGTATATTCAGACTTTCTGTATTTTCAAAGTTTTTTCATAAAATTTTAAGTTTTTGCTACAGACAAGGGAGCCTATTACCTGAATGAATCTTACTTTTTTTGAAAATAAACTTTCTTGATGTTTCTGACAATCAAAGTTTGATTCTACTTCCTCTCTCAGCAAATGCCAGCCCCAACTGCATCATTCATTCCCTCAGTCAGCAAGTTCCCTCGGAGAGCTTTTACAATGCTCCTTTGCCACCTCTAAAGTGACAGGCAAATCCAACTTTGGGCAAAGGTCCAAGAAGTCACACTCCAGGAGGCAGGAGCAAGGGTAAAATCAAGCTGTCAACAACATCAGTTGTCAACTCACCCTTCATTCTGGACTAAAGAGACATCAGGGATTTGGGGCTTTTTCTTTGATTTTAAATAGGAAAATCATCTCTTCCCATGTCCTAATTACAGAAATTGTGAAGAGGAAGATTTTTCAAAGGCAGGGTTTTCACTCCAAGAATGTACAAAAGCATCAGTTTTTATCAAATGTCAAGTCCGCTGAAGTTTATCAAGGTTTATAGCATAACTGCTCATCTCCACCAGTCTCCTTGCATTAAACTGATGCTGGTGGCATGGTTATTGTCTTCTGTGCCATCCTATAGCAGGGCCCATGCTTGGCACATCAAGAGGATTGGGCTCCTCATAAATGGCTTGGACTAAACAGGACCCACCCTGGAGCAGGAGAGGGAGGGGCCAGCTGTGTAGTGGGTAGGGAACAACTGGAAAAAATCAGAACTTTATTGGGAAGGAGAAAGAGACAGTGAATACCAGCAAGGCCACAAGTGGTAGCTTGTACATTTATATCAGACTTCACCTAAGAACACATAAATACACATATACAACTTCCACAAGTATATATACGCGAAATATGAGCACATATGTATACATATATCCATTATAAATATATGTAAATTATACGACTACCTGGGATAGAGCAGATGCCCAATAGATAGCAGTTTTTACAATCATTTAGTAATCACGTGTATATCTTAAATTCCTAAGACCTCAAGTCCAGAAAATAGTCAACAGGATCTTCAATTTTCATGACAAAAGGTCAGCATTCTATCTACTCAGCTTGTACTGAAATCACATCATGCTTTTTCAGCTAACAACAGAAGGACTCAACTGTTCTTCTATCACCTGTCATCTACTCAATCAAATGTTCACAGCTGTTACCAGAAACCAGGCCTCCATACTCCTCGGAAAGCACTGAGGGCACAGTGGGGATGTCCAAGAGAAATAGAAATCCTCTGGGCACTCCTACCCCTTGGGGAGCTCAGCTCTCTAAAGTTGTGACACAGAAAAAGAAGATGGGCTCAAGGGGAACTTGGTTCCTAGGACTCAAGACTCCCCTATGGTCAGAAGCCAGATCCCTGTTTAGGACTTAGGGGTATTGACTTGGGGACAAAGAGTATGTGATTCTCATTCACTTAAATGGTGAAACCTTGAGGTCTCACCTTCAAGGGCAATTGCACCCTCCAAAGACAGAAGTTTCAGATAATAACCAGAAGAAAAGAGATCAGGAGGAGGAATCAGAAACTTGACCACAGCCGGGGACAGTCCCCACTTTGCTTCTGGAATCCCCCATTCTGCCACCATCTGCAAACAATTGGTAGAATTTGCAGAAGAGCCCCCCAACTAACAGAGGTCAGAGGAGGAGGCAGCTGGAACCAGGGTCCCAGGGAAATCCGCACTCCAGGGTATTCATCCAAAACACAGACAGCAATGGAACTAACAGCTGAGACAAGCAGGCTGCTCCCCTGGGGGCAGGTGCTTCTGGGCCTCCCTCACCCTGTCTCCTTCTCCCCTCCCCTTTGGTCCTCGGTCCGAGATTCAGGCTTACACCGTTGCAAGCTCGATAATATTTACACACTTGGAATAAAATGACCGCATCGTGTTAGCATGGAAATGCAAAGCAAACGTGGACCCGAGCAGGGGCTTTCTGCTGGAGCAGTGGTCCGAGGAGCCCTCTCGAGCGACCCAGTTTCCAAGGCAGGCATCGGAGTGCCATCTTCTGGTAAAGGGTGGACAGGACCCTGAGAGCATCAATCTCGGGGGTCCAAGTCATTGCCTAAGCACCCCTTTCTGCCATTCAGAAGGGGGAGAAGAGAAGCAAGCACAGATGGCTCCATTTTCTTTTTTATTTTATTTTATTTTATATATTTTACACCATTTTTCATTTTTGCACAATGTATGCATTTTCATCTTGGTTATATTCCCCATACAATTGCACCCCCCTTATTTTGACCCTAATCCCTCCTCCTTCCCCCCCCCCCAGTGTGTCTCTGGTTTATAGCTGCTTGTTGATTTTTACTTTATTATAATTAGTCTTTTTCCTGGTCCCTTATTTAGGTTTTCTAAATTCTTGCTATGAGTGAGACCATTCAGTATTTTTCTTTTTCTTTCTGACTTATTTCGCTGAGCAGGATCCCTTCTAGCTCCATCCATGTTGCTGCACATTGCATGAGTTTATCTTTTTTGATTGCTGAGTAATATTCCATGGTGTACAACACTAATGATAAAGGACCATCACAAAAATCTACAAAGAGCTGAAGAGACTCAACAAAAACAAAGCAAATGATCCAGTCAAAAAATGGGCAAAAGAGCTAAAAAGGAAGTTCTCCAAAGAGGAAATGCAAATGGCCACAGGCACACAAAAAAATGTTCAGCATCACTTATAATCAGGGAAAAGCAAATCAAAACTACCATGAGATACCATCTTACCCCAGAGAGAATGGCACATATTAAAAAAACTAGCAACAACAAATGTTGGCGAGGATGTGGAGAAAAAGGAATTCTCCTGAACTGCAGATGGCTCCATTTTCTCTGCAAAGTTGAGCCAGGTTGCCAGGAACCCCACCCCAGCTCCATGGCCCCAGTCCACAGGTTTGCTTTTCTTGTTTTCAGCTGCAGAAAAGGTTGACAATTTTTGAAAATGTTTCGTGCATTCAGCAAAGCTGTATTGGGACAGAGTCATGAGTGACTTAACCTAGGAGCAAAGGGGTTTTTATTTTTCAAGTTGAGTTTTATTGGCCACGTTTCCCCAGCATCTGGACTCTCCCCCTGTGAAGGCATGGCCTGCCGTGGGTAGGGGAGGGAGCTCAGCTCTGTGACTGTGGACAAGAGTGTGGGATGCAGAATCTCAGGGAATTGTCCTGCCTTTCCTGGGCCTACCGCATTATGGCCAGGAGCAAACTTCTGCAAAGTCTCACAGAACCCCAAACCTTTACCCCTTTGCAACATGACCCCAGATCTGCCCCAGGTTCAAGCCTCTCCCTTCACTCTGACAAGCAACATAAGTCACAGAGGCTTTTACAGGGGCGCTGGGAGGACAGGGCTCCTACCTCTGTGGATTGTTGTAGGAGTAAGTAAATTGATACAGTACTTGAAACCACTTCTGACATGAGATAAGAATCATGTGTGTTGGCTAATATCCCTTTTATTAATATTGCTATCACACAAATTTTGGTGTTTGTCTTCAAGGATCTCGGCCCTTGTAGTATCGGGACATATAATAACCCATAGCACCAGCCTGGGTGTTTGGAATGCTTAATAATTTCTAATAAGAATTGACATTTATTAATGCCAGGCACTGTTCTGATCTAATTTTCTTCCACTGGGGATATTAGTGACCCCCCAACTCCCACAGGAGACATTGGCAATGTCTATAGACATTTTGGGTTGTCAAAATTGGGTGCAGGAGTACTGCTGACATCTAACAGAGACTAGGGATGTTACTAAGCATCCTACAATTCACAGGACAACCCCTGTCCCCCAAGACAAAGATTTGGCCAGCCCAAAATGTCACAGAGTCAAGGATGAGAAGCCCTGTGGTTACAATTTTATGTGTGTCGTCGCCTTTCATGTTTTCAACTTTCTTCTAAGGCAGGCGTTATTGTCACCCCTGATCTACAGATGAGGAAACTGAGGCATAAACAAGTTCCATCATTCACTCATGGCCATGCAGTTAGCAAGTGGAGGTGGGACCACAACGCAGGCCTTTTTGTCTCTAGAACCTGAATTTTTTTCTTTTTCCTTTTTTTAAATTTATTTTTTACATCATTGTTCATTTTAAACAATATTTGCATCCCCCCCACCACCTCAGGTGTAGTCCCCATAGAGTTTCCTTCACCAGTGCACCTGTGCACCATACCCTCAGTCCCCCTTGCTCCTCCCTCCCTGCCTCTGATCCCTCTCCCTCCTCCTCCCCTGCAGGATGTCTCTGATTTATCATTGTCTGCCTTTGTTTTGTTGCTTTTTGTATTGTTATTATTTTTCCCCTGATGTCTTATTTGGTACCCCTATATTCCTGCAATAAGTGAGACCATTCTATATTTTTCTTTTTCCTTCTGCTTATTTCACTGAGTATATAGAACCTGAATTTTTTTATCTTTCTACTGGGGTCCTTCCAGCATCCTGGTATTGGGGATGCACTCAAAAACTTCCCTAAATAACATCAGTAAACAAATTTCCAATTACAAGTCTCCAATGCCAAGAAGACAGAATTCTAACTTGGAACTGTGCAATCACTATAGGAGACCTTGAAGTGTTCTGGAACAAGAACACAACTGCTCCTCTTCAGCCCCAAGCAGATCACTAGGCTCTGGAGACTGTTGAGCAGGGGTTCCCAAACAACTACCCTTAGACCAAATCCAGGCCCCTGCTCATTTTTGCAAATAAAGTTTTATTGGGGCATAACCATGCCCATTCATTTACATATTGTCTGCAACTGCCCTCATGCTCCAACAGCAGCACTGAGTAACTTTACAAGGGAGTATGTGTGCCCTATAAAAATTAAGTATTTGTTATTTAGTCCCTTACAGAAAACATTCCCATCCTCTGCTCTAGAAGAGTATAGACAGCTGGTTCAATAAACTTGAGACACCCATTCCAATATTTGCTCTTTGTTTATGTTCCTGGATGAGGTTTATCCCATACCTAACTGAGCATTCCTCCACCTCTTCAAACCTCCTCAATGCAAAAAAAAAAATCTAATATAGAGATCAGGAAACCTTGTTCAGTCTAGGTTACCTGTCTTATGACCTTTCTACCCACAAATAGCACTGTCTGTCTAGCACTGTCGGTAAAACCTGGCCTGCAGACTGTGGTAAGACATTGCACTATTCTAACTTCCTTCTACCTTCCTCACCTACATGCATTCCAAACAGATGACATCACAGTCACCAAAGTGACATTTATTAAACCCTGAAGTGGTTTGTCAAGCACTTTCCTAATGAATGAATTTTTTTAATCCTCCCAACTACTCTCATGGTAGGTATTACCCATCATTCCCCCCATTATACAGATAGAGCTCTGTCTTGCAGGTTGCCACCAAGGCTAGAAAAGCAATCTTCCTCTACCAAAGAAAATCTTGGCCTGTAATATAGTCTTGCTCAACACACATACTGAGCAAGTCAAGTGCAGACATTGACAAGATACACAGACATAAGCTCTATCCTCAGATCTCAATTACCTGTAGAAGAGAGAGGGTATAAGCAGACTGTGAGAGACCGATAAGGATCCTGCTAGGAACAAGCCTAATATTGTAGGAGCAGAAAGGGATATTTAATCCCTTTCTGGATGGATGGAGGGATGGATGGATGGATGATGGATGGATGATGGATGGATGGATGGATGGATGGATGGATGGATGGATGGATGGATGGTTAGAGGGATGAAAGGAGGGAGGAGATGATGGAACAAAAAAAGAAGGGGAGAGGAATTGAAGAATAAGTGATAAAGCAAGTTAAATGAAGTGCTGACATCAGAATGTACATGGTTGGTACATGTGTGTTCAGAATGCAATTCTTTTGATTTTTCTGTATGTTTAAAATATTTTACAATAAGAGGTCAAAAAGTTATATGTAAAACACAATCACTTTATAATAGATGTTTGTCATCACATATATAGACAAACAGATATTCATACATTACTATTACTCACCTAGGTAATTATTTAACTAAAATAAACCCAAATAATATAATTATTTCTGGTAGTGAGATAATTGGTGATTTAGACCTCTTTTTTAACACTGTCTTTTTTTCCCCCAAATTTTGAACAATATACCCATGTTACTTTGATAACCAGGGGTAAAAAAGATATTTGAGAAAAAAGAACACCAGAGAACAATGTTCAGTGCCCCCTTATTCTCTTACTTGAGACTTAAAAGCTGGGAACAGCTCTGAAAATAATAAATTGTAAAGCGTAGAAGATCACACTGAGGGCCATGACCCTCTCTGGCAGTCAGAAGGAAAGAAAACTGGAGCACTTTCTGGAGCACAGCCACCGGATGCTTGGGCAACGTACTAATAAGCGTAACACAAGTGGAAGAACTTTCCCACGAGACACCCTGGGAAAGAACCTGGGAGCCAAACAGGTTGGCAACGATGAGGGTGCCAGGAGTGTTTTTATCATAAGCCCTGAATCAGAGACTATAAGTCGAAATATAAATCCTGTTCTCTCTCTGTTTCTTCCAGACACAGAGCAGCATTTCTGAGACCAAGAAAGGGAAACTGAAGGACCATGTGCAGGAAGCTGGCCCCCAATTTCTTGGCGCAGCTCTGACCTGGGAGAAGAACCCACCTAATCATGCCTGTTTGGGGTTACTAACTGGTTTCTGATATCCACCATTTTATGAATGAAATATGTCATATACCTTTTGAAAAGGTTTAAAACTTTGCTTAGAGGTCACAGAGACACTGATAAGATAACAAGAGTCTAAAGGAAATCAGGAATTTTTATCCTCAAGCAATGCAGACCTTCCCTGATGAGAACAGACTAGGGACGAGGCTAGAAGCCAGAATCCCACAGAGGGGACTGTCAAGGCTGCCAGCTGAGAGGTGCTGGGTCTGGGACAGGATGGCGAAGAGTGACAAGTACCCAGATTCTAAAGACAATTTGAGGTAGAGCAAACCGGATCTGCTAACTGGTGCTCCCGTCTTTCTCTGGTGTTGTGTGTTGATTTCCGCCTGCACCCCCTCTTCAGAATAGGGGTGGGGAAGTGTAAAGATGCCCAACTCCATCCTCTCTACCGCCTCCCACACATTCTCTACAGGGCTCAATTTCAAGGCCAGTTGTCAGGTGCCTCTGTAACCCCATAGTTCCCCCATGAAACTGTGAATAAATACATATTATAATATGTACATTAGGAATATATTCAATTTTAAGAACATACTTATTTTTAAATATATATAATTTGGGAATATACATATAATCACATACACATATATAATTTAGGAAAAATTATACAACTGACATGGAAAGATCAGCCAAGATATAAACTGACATAAAGTAAATATATATAATATGCTATGGTTTGTAACGGGTGGGGGAATGGCACTACATATTTATACAACATTTTTACATGCTGAGTTTTTCTCTGGAAGAATAAACAAGAAAGAACAGGCTAGGGGGACTGCAGATGCAATGGGGCAGGGAAGGCTTATTTTCCAGATCATACCCTATGAATCTTCTACCATGCATCATTACCTAAACAGAATAATAAGTTTGAAGAAGAATAATCTCACAGACATTTCAGCAATTTATTATGTGTGCCACACATTTCAGCTGTGATTTAATGTACTTGAGAAAGTGTCAGTAAATGAACACTATTCTATGGTAGTTGTAGGAACTATATAGATCTTTTACATTCATTGTCCTTTAAACAATTTATTATAATCGATTTTAAACATAAACAGAAGTAGGCAGAATAGTATAAACCAGAAGTTGACAAACTGTTTCTAAGAAAGGTCAGATAGTATACACTTTAGGTTTTGTGGACTATAAGGTCTCTATTGCAGCAGCTCAACTCTGCCACGTTAATGCAGTCAGTCAGAGAAAACATGTAAGCAAATGGACATGGCTGTGTTCCAATAAAACTTTATTAACAAAAAGAAGTGGATTGGATTTGGCCTTCCTGCTTATACTTTGCTGACTCCTGATACAAATGAGCCCCTATGAATCCATCCCCGTTCCCAGTCCATGGCCAATGCTCCCACTAACTGCGCCCCCCAAATTATTTGAAAGATAATCTCAATTATCATATCATTTCACCATCAATGTTATCAAACATACTTCTAAAAGTTAGGGTCACATCTTTTAACAGCACACCTAAAATGTCAGTAATAATGTCTTACTATGATCAAATTCAGTCACCATTCAGATTTCTAATTCTCTACTAACATGATACATTTTAGCAGTTGGTTTTTGGAGCAGACAGAGTTACAGGTTCACACAATTCTTTTAAGTCTTCTTATATTTTTTACACAGATTCTATTTTTATGTCTCTTGGCTCCAAGTTGGGTTTTCCTGAAAAAAAAAAAAATTAGTCTAACATGTAATGCAATGCACTGCCTCCAAAGTAGTATTTTTATTACAATCTGGGGGACTACCACAGAGTGAATAGAAATTAGAAAAAGCGGGCCCCAAATGGAGTTGTTCGTGCTGAGCCCGCATGCAGACTTAATACCTAATCTCATTGCAGTTTCAACCTCTCCCAAAAGTGTAGACCTAAATCGATCTTTCTGGAGTTTCCAGGTGAGCACGGTGAGGACATCTGCATGGTAAGACTCCGTGTCTGCCCCCGAGGGAAGATGGTTTTACCTGAAATAACTTTTTCTAATTTTTTTTAATGCTAATAAACTTGTCCTACCTTCTCCTTCAATCTGTCTATTAATACCCTCTATCTCATGTAAGCCCTTGCAGTACCTAGAGGGACTGCTATCTGTCTTGAATCTGTTAAAAAAGCCGGTGAGGTCTCTAAATTTGTATGTTTTGTTTTTTCATCATAATAATGCCAAAATTATGGAATAATGATCGGAACAGCCAGTCACCCATCAGTCATTAGTTAAACAAATCAAATATCATCACAAGAGCTATCAACCACTTCCCTCCAAGACTTCAGATACTTAAAAAAGAAAAATTCATCTGCTTTGCCAGTCATCTCACTCCTAGGAATTCATCCTAATAAAAAATTCAGAGATACAGTCTAAGATGCCTGATGAAGGATTTCATGGCTGTATTATTTATAACAGTATAATATGAAAAGCAACCAAAACATCCAACAATAAGCCAATGAGAGCATAAATTATAACACTAGTTCACATTGTATAATAGAGGGGGAATATTATATAATAATCAAAAATCATGTTTTTAAAATATCCCTGTTTTGTAAGTCAATGTTCTCAACAAAAATTTAAATACAAGAAGTGAGAGCCAAAACTGAATATAAATTTGATGGCATGCATATCTGGCTGGAAAGCAATAAAACATTGCATTGCTATGTCTAGCTGTGCGGTTATCAGGCTTTAACTGAAATATTGCCTCTTTCTTAAACTTTCTAAATTTTCTTTCTTGTGTATGTTTTACTTTTTTTAATCAGAACAATCAAAAAATAATTTGTATAAAGATTTCCAGTCTGCCCTTCTCTTGTATGCCTTTTTTTTGTCCTTACCCTCTCTAATGTCGCCTTGTTCCCTCTGTCTTGTAATTTAACCAGGGATTACATCATCCTATTAATTTTGCTCTGGCCTCAGAGTTCAGCAGCATCGTGCTTGCAGGAATCCAGCATGATGGGAGGCAAAGGCAATGACAAAATGCCACCCTCACCTACAGACATGAGATCAAAACAAATGCCCCTTTCTTGTCATCTGCTTTCCGTCCTTGGGGCGTGACACTAAGTAAGGAAAAACCACAACAAGTGCTCACAGCTGATCATGTTGGAAAACTAGAAATGACATCGAATCTACATGAAGTACAGCCCTTAGGAATCTTGTAGAAAAACAGTGAACAAGAAGCAGAAGCCTCCCACTGGGGGGTCCCCATCTTGCCCCTCATGCCCTTATTTTCTTTTTTTTTTTACTGTTTTTTTTTATTTTTTTTTTAATAATAAATTTTATTTTTATATTCCCCCATACAACTGCACATGCCAATCCCTCCCCTCCCGGCCCCCACCCCCCAAAAAGTGTCTCTGGTTCATAGTTTTTTGTTGATTTTGATTTTCACTTTCTTATAGTTATTCATTTTCCTGATCCCTTATTTAAGTTTTCTAGATTCCTGCTATGAGTGAGACCATCCGGTATTTTTCTTTTTCTTTCTGGCTTATTTCGCTGAGCATGATCCCTTCCAGCGCCATCCATGTAGCTGCAAATTGCATGTATTTATCTTTTTTGAATGCTGAGTAATATTCCATGGTATATATGGACCACATCTTCTTGATCCAGTCATCTATTTTTGGGTCATGCCCTTATTTTCTTGCCTCTCCCTGGTGACTCCTCAAAGTTCCTGGAAAAAAGCTGGGGATGCTGTGGTCTCGAGCTTTTCCACTGATTATTTCCTCTGCCTTGGAATGTTCTTCTTCAACTTCTCCGGAACTTTCTTCAGAAATTATCTTGTTCATGAGGCATCCCATCTAAAATGCTCAAATTCCAAAAGACACAGAGAGAGAGAGAGAGAGAGAGAGAGAGAGAGAGAGAAACAGACACTAAGGCTGCAAAGGATACCCTCACCTTGAGGACTTCTGGGCCAGTGACTGGGTCTTTTTTTTTTTTTTTATTTGTTTGTTTTTGTTTATACATGCACTGGGTACAGTCAGAAGCGCAGGAGGGTGAGAGAATTCACCAGAGCCAGAGCTGGGAGCAGAGCAGGCAGAAGGACCGAAGTACACTGCTGAGGGGAGCAGCGGGCGGCAGGAGAGGTCTGCGCGCCATGTGGGACCCTCCTCCGGTGGCCGGGGAGCAGCCGGGGATCGAACCGGCGCCGCAGAGGCCGCGGGCAGCTTCGCAACCCAGCGCTCAACCGCTGCGCCACCGGGGAGGCCCTGACTGGGTCTTGATACCAAGTCCTGGAGGTAGAGGCCCAAAAGGTGGATAACCTAGTGCTGAGACAATCACTTGGTTAAGGCAGGGTGTGGGGAGGAGCCTGCCCAGCAGTCTGAGCAGGACCCTTTGTGCACAGTAGATTCACCAAGCTGATTGGGCTAATTTCCAATTCATTAATTCTCACTGTACCTGTACTCGGAAACCAAAGTATCCCCTATTCAGTTGAGTAGTCTCCCCTAGGGTTTGTGGATAATCCAGGGAGGGGTTGCAGGTCCCAAGGGGGAAGATATTGGACTTATAGTTAATATGAGTTCAAGGGGTGGTTAGTTGGAAAAATTAAAAGAGAGGGCCTATATTTTACACCAATCTGGGAAGTAACCCATCCTGTTCCTACATCTTATGAAATAAATAGGTCCTCCCTGGTGGCTTAGAGGTTAAGTCTCAGCACTATCACTGCTATGGCCTGAGTTCGATTCCTCGCCAGGGAGCTAATCCTCTCCTGTCTCACCCGCTGCTTCCATCAGCAGTGTATTTCAGTCAGTCCGACAGTTCTGCTCCCCACTCTGTCTCTGGTGAATTCTCTCACCCCACACACACACCTCTGCCTTACACCCCAGTTCTTATATGCAAAAAATTAATAAATAGATAAATATCATGTCTAGTAGGTAAGGCAATAATATATACATATGTAATAAATAAATCAACACATAGATTAGTAGATAAATGAATAAATAAACAAGTAAATAAATAGGTTCCAGGAAAAGAGAGGGAGAGAGTAAGGAATTTACCCTTCCAGTCTCTGAACCATTCATTCAGGCCTTTGATTAATGTGCATTCTGCTTTCCAGAATGCTATGCTTGAGTTCACATCATGAAAAAAAAAAAAAAGGTTTCCATCCATCCTGTCGTGAGGAGACAGAGCTCTATTCAGTGCCGCTGCCTCCATCAGCATCCCTGATCATCCTCCTTCCTTAGAGGTTTATCACCCTTCCAGTTAGTCTGTTAGTCACTCTGCTATTAGAAGAACAAGAACCATTTCATTTTTATGTTGCCCGATAATATCTTTCAGTTGGAAAACATCACTAAAGAACAACAGCATAAAGCCAGGGATCCGCCACCCAGTGGCTCTCTTGCGTGGTGCTAAGGAAGGGCCCGTTTCTGAGCGTGGCCGTGCTGAATGCCTTCAGAGAGCTTCAGATAACTTCTTCGGCATGGACTTTAATTGCAATCCCAAAGATGTTTATTGAAAACACTGAACACCTGTTTATGGCCTATTTAACAAAGCTGGAATAGAGCTATGTACAGATGCTAATGCAGAAATAGAGCTGAAATGGGCCACTTTGGAAGAGAATAGGGAAAGGGGAAGGGGCGTACATTAGTCACTGTTCTCCAAAGAAATAGAACATGTATAGCTATATATATATATATATATATATGTACATACACTTACACACATATGTATATGTCCATATATACGTATATGGACATATACATACGTATACACTAGTTCTGTTTCTAAACAAGTGTAAATAAATATTTATACAGAGATTATATAAATAAATGGAGAGAGATTATAAGGAACTGGCTCATGTAATCAGGGAGGCTGGCAGTTCCAAGATCTGCATTTGGCAAGCTGGAGATTCAGGGAGGTGAAGGCATAAATCCCAGCCCCAAAGCCAGCACGCTCAAGATACAAAGTCAAGTTTTCAGTTCAAGTCTGAAAGCTGGAAATGACAGATGCCCCCTTCTCAAAGGCAGTCAAGCAGGAGGGGCTCCATCTACTTGAGGGAGAGTCACCAGTTTTTTTGTATTCAGGTCACTGACCAGGAGAGACCCCCCCACCACATCCAGTCTGAGAGAAGGGCATCTAGAAAGGTGGAAAATCTTCTTTTCTCTGCCTATTGATTTAAATGCTAGTCTCCTCCAAAATACCCCCACGGACACACTCAGAATGTCTGAGCAAACTCTGGGAAACCCATGGCCCACTCCAGTTGACACATAGAGTTAACCATGCCAGGATATATAGTGGAGTTCCAGGAGGAATGGGGTGACATCCATGATCTGGTGTCAGGGGGAAAACGGGGTTCAGTTTAGACTCAATCAGGAAGTTACTCTTCCCATAAATAGGAGAAAAGTTAACTAGCTACCAATGCAAGGTATATGAAAAATGGTCAGCCTCGTTAGTTATCATCCACTAGCATGGCTACAATAAAAAGAATGGACCATCCTAAGTGCTGGTAAGGACGCAAGGTATGGAAGTCATAGAAATGCCAAATGTCCCTCTGGAAAACTGCTTGGCAATTGCAACAAATATTCTCTTACTTTACGATTCACAATTCCACTCCTAGCTCCACAAAAATAAATGAAAGCATGTCCAAAAAAATTCCTATACACAAATGCTAATTGCAGTTTTATACATAATAGCTAAAAACTGGAAATAACCCAAATTTTCGTCAATACAAGAATGGATAAATAAACCACAGAATAGCCATACAATGGGACACTAATGAGCTATAAAAAAGAATCAACTTCTAATCCATGCAAAGGCAAGGACAAATCTCACACTATAAGGTCAGGCAAAAGAAGTTCAAGACCTGCAAAACTAAAGGATAGAAAGTAGAACAACAGTTGCCTTTGTGGGGGAGGGGGTTTTTGGCTTGGAAATGGGTATGAGGGATCTTTCCAGGAATCATTATTAATGAAAATGTTCAATATCTTGATAGGGGGTTAGATAATATAGCTGTTAACATTTGTCAAACTCATTGAACTATACTTTTTAAAATCTGTCCATTTTACTCAATATAATTTTGTACCAGTACAAATTTGCAAAAGTGCAAGTACCAGCACTGGTATGAAACTCAGAGCTATGGAGATGAACAAAAGGAAAAACTGAAAACTTTCTTGGGCAAATAGAGCAGGTATTTTGCAGAGTTGGTTGGAGGGAAGCCGAATCTAGGGATACAGCTGATGAAGTCCTTGTAGAAAAATCTTGGACAAATTGTGAAAGCAGAGACTGAGAATGAAGGTCCAGGAACAAACAAGTCCACAGTGCTAACTCAGCACAGATCAAGAGGTTCAAGAAGAGTGAGAAAAAATGCAAATAGGATCAGTCAAACATGTTGAATGCAAAGGCAACACACTCTAAGTCAATAAGAGTAAACTATTCTCTTCACTACCTCAGGCTAATTGTCCTGGTAATCCCCCTGCATTTCTTTCATGATTATTGCAAATATTTGACTTGAACTAATTCTATAGCAAACTATCATGTTCTCATTCCACTGGGTGGATTCAGTCATTCTCAGCTAATCTGAATGTTGTCTTCATTAACTGCAGAAACCAAAGCTAATAATCATTGAGGACTTATTAGGGGCCAGCACTGGACTGGCCAGTACTCGACATGCATTAATTCATTTGATCTTTCTCAATCCACAAAATAGATATTGACAAGTGGAATTCCTATTTTATAAATGAAGAGTATGAGGTTCAATGAGATTTAAAAAAAAAAAAAATACTTGCCTAAAGCTACTGAGCTAGGAAAGGAAAGACAGGATCCAAACCCAGGCAATCAGAACTCAGAGTTGACCAACAGTACCTTTATTTTGTCTCTTTCCAGGAATTTTTCAGAGTGAAGGTACGTTAATTAACCAATGTGAAATTGTAGACTCAAGGAGACTCTAGAATCCTTACACTACATGCAAATCTCCAGGAAACTTACATTAAGAAGTAGTGACAAGCCAGGGCTGAGAAAACTGTACACACTACCCAAAATTCAGTTCACTCATTCATTCCTTTAAGAGCCTACTATGTGCTAGTCATTGATTGCCACTGAAAAAATAAAACTGAAAGCCAAAAATGGTTCTACTGTGCGTGGCAACACCCTACTCCAAAATGCACTTGCTAACAACAAAGCAGAAAACTGTAACCTGACCACAAAAAGAAAAAGAAAAATACCGGATGGTCTCACTCATAGCAGGAATCTAGAAAACTTAAATAAGGGACCAGGAAAATGAATATAAGAAAGTGAAAATCAAAATCAACAAAAATCTATGAACCAGAGACACTTTTTGGGGGGTGGGGGCGGGAGGGGAAGGATTGGGGTCAGAATGGGGCGTTTGCAATTGTATGGGGGAATATAAAAATAAAATTTATTATTAAAAAATAATAATAATAATAATAAACTTAACAATTTCAATCCTAAAAAAAAAAATTACCTAATTTTACTTCTAGAATTGAGTACTATTTTTTGTTTATTCTTAAGTTCATAAAATTTTCATTAGATAATCTTTCTATCAGTCATTTACTTTTAATTGTGAGTATGTGTGTATATATATGCATATTTGCATGTATGTGCACAAATTTATGTTTCTACCAACAAGTTTCCTTGGGGAAGAAATATTTTTGTCTTTGTACACTTGGTGGCTAACTCAGCATCTTAGACATAAGTTAAACATGTGCCAAATATATTCATGACTCATTATGTATTTAAAAAATGAAAATAAATGTCTGGTTGTTAAACTCTAAAAAAAAAAAAAGAAAGAAATTGGACTCTCAAATGTACAGTGTAATCTTTACTAAAAATCTCCAGATTGGCTGCTACAAACATTTTTGAATGAGGTTCAACATCTACCTGTTCAAGGAGTTGCCTCTGCTTCCCGAACAATTTCATCAGGCACTATGATTACTTTGTAATGTAGAAATTGATCATTAATCAATGTTGCCTAAGCAACACATTTAAAACAACAAATCAAAACAGGCTCCTTAACAGCAAAGCTCTGGAAAATTGCTGGCATATTAGCATTGACCGATTGTCAAGACATTGCTCTTCTGGGCTGGAGGGGGATGCAGGATGGATGACAACAGGATGCAAAAACAGATACTCCAAGATGAGCAGGATTGATGAGTCTGCACTAAAGGAATATAGAAGCAATAGTGACACAAAGCAAAAAGAGCAGCCTTGAGTCCTGCATGAGAGAGCTCTGTGGGGGCCCTTTCATAAGGGTGCTAATCCCACTCATGAGGGCTCCACTATCAGGAAGGCCCCACCTCCGAATACCACCATATTAGGGGTTTGTTTCAATATATGGATTTGGAGGGAGACACCGTCAGCGAGTCTATAGCACTTGCTATATGTCAGAAGCTATACTCAATGCCTTCCATATGCTTCTTTACCTTTAAAAATACATATTTATTCAATGACAAGTATAGTTAGCAATTCTAGAAATGAAGACCCATTTTATATTCCAAATCAACCATTAGGTGTGAGGGGAAAGGAGTATATTGAAATCTCTCTGACCTTTCCTTACTTCAACTGGAACAAATGCATGATTTCACATGGGGAGCATGGGGGTCATACAAACAGCACATTAAACTCAATCATACACATAATAGCCTGTTTTCTATTCCACCTGGCAGGGTTAAATATCCCACTTTTAATTTCCAAGTGGCATCTTATGCAATTATCACAATTACCATCCTATTCAACTGTAGAAAGAATTTAAAGGGTGGGTCACTTCTCCATCAAACAGTCTATTTAACATATGCGATTCCAACTTGGATTCCTCCAAACAAGTTCAAGTTGCAGTTCATTCACAAGCATTATTTTGAAAACTGTGTGCAGATCATATAATTGAATGGCCAGGAAAATAAAAAAATTAGCTGAAGATACATAAGAATTAATTTAAAAGGTCAGTAAGATGGCTGGATACAGGATAAATATATAAATCAGTAGCTCTCCCATAAACCAACACTGTGAAAGTCCTATTCCCAAAACTCTGTGTGTGTGTGTATGTGTGTGTGTGTGTAGGGGGACCTTAACAAAAAGGGTCTGACTTTTACATGAGGTAACTACAACACTACTGCCTCAACACACAAAAAAAAGTTGTATGAATATGCACCAAAAATATTATTACTATTATTTGCAAATACTTATCATGTGCCAGACAAACACTGGGATAAGTATTTTACAGATACCATTTTCTCAAAAGATTTTCTCAAACTCTGTAACATAGATATTATTTTCTGTGATTTATAGATGTGGAAACTGAAGGTTAGAGGAATAAAGCACTTTTCCCATGATGCGAAAGTTAGCACGAGAGCTTTCTAATATAAAATCTGATTCTGCTTCTCTGGCCTTTGTCCTTAAAAGGGAACCAAATCTTCACCAAGGTTGGCCTGAAGGTCCCTACTTACCCCTACAGGTTTATTTCAAGCCACTCTTCCATCCAACTCTATGGATTAGAGATTAAATTCAACTGCCTGACCCATCCAAGATAAGAAGACCCAGCACTGCTGAAGTAGGATGTCCTCCCAAATTAGTAGAGGAAGAGTATTTCCAAGTTCAGTTGGCAAGGGGGAAAAAAAATACAGATGAAACAGATTCTTCCCAAAAAGGAGAGTGTGCATGTATTTATGAAGTTGAAAATAATAACACAACACAGAAGGAAATACATAGCATTTTCTCCTTCGCTTGGGAATATCCATGCAAAAATCTAGACAAAATGCCATTAAACAAAATACAACAGCATTTATCACCATGACCAATTGGACTTTCTCCTGGGACTGCAAACATTTCTCAAAGGACACTCCTTGTTAACACAATTCAGGATATTAAGTGAGTATTGGCATAATCCTTAATTGACAAACACCAGAAACTCTTGCATGGTGAGTCCACAATACCTACAAGGATGCGTGACCTCTGATTCTCACCGCGCCCCCTCCCCATGTCTACTCCCCACTAGTTCCTCCCACTCCACATCCCGGGACGCTGGCCTCATTGGACTCCATTAGCAGCCTCCTTTGCCCTGGGCCTCTGGTTGAGTGTTTTCCAGAGGAGACACTCGCAGCTAATCTGGGGCTTGAGAACAGAGCGGTCAGGGCTGCCTGTCACATCCGTCTGGCTGTGGCCAGTGTAAGAGTCCTCAATCTAAGGCACCACCCTCCTCCCCTGCTCTGAAGGAGTTTTGGTAACTGCTTTCTTCACTTGCCCCTTCATGTCCAGGGTATTCATACGGACCCCACTATAGCTATCCCTGGGGTGCTACATCATCTCTTGTTAGGTTTCCCCGGCCCTGTCGACACCTTGGATATAGTCCATTCATTGCACTCCCTTCAGATAGTCCTGTCCGGTCTTCCCTCTGGTGCCTGCCCTGAACCTGACCAGTACATCCAGTGTTATCATTACTCTTTAACACAGGTCCGCAGGCAGTGGTGGATGAACTCAGATAAGGGAAAGAAAGAAAAAATCAAAATTGCTAAGTTGTGTCAAAAAAAAATTTCAAAGGCTAAGCTGCAACAAGTTCCAGCAAGGAAGTCTTCTAGACTATTGGAATAGGGGATAGAGAGGGAATTCAATTCCAAATACAACAATGACTTTTGGACTTTTTTTCCATAGAAGAACTGAGGTATAAGCCAGAGGTGCAGGGGGTGAGAGGATTCACCAGAGACAGTGGGGAGCAGAACAGGTGGGTCTGCTGAAATACACTGCTGAGGGGAGCAATGGGCGAGACAGGAGAGGTCTGCTGTGTGTGGGTCAACTCCCTGACCAGGGATTTTGAAGTGGGAAGGCAGGAGGACATGGGTCCGCCACAGACCCTGCCTGAGGCAAAAAGCACAGAACCCATTCATTGTGTAAATAGGGGGTGTGGAAGAAAAATACCAGGAGACAAAAAGAAAATAATGCACACCTCGAAAGCATCATCCAACACACTATTACCAGGTAGTTTTAGCAAACTATTCCTCAGCCTCCCTCTGAAAATATTAATATTTCCTCCTTGTTCAAAAAACCCTAGCAACAATTTCTGCAAGATAATACTTCTGCAAAGAGTTGTAAGTTTCCATCTAATAAACACTACCAATTGAGAAATTCATAATACATGAAAGAAACCCCGAAGGCCATAAAATCAGACGGATTTAGAGTAATACCATAAGCCTTGTTGTGAAGAAAAATAGTTGTCAGGTTGATCTTTGAAGTAAAGAAAATAATGAAAGCAAGTGAACATGATCTAAAGAAATTAAAATGGATTATATTCCCCAAAATGGGATGATTAAATATGCTAACACACATGGAATTCTGTTCTCTGCCCTGAGGCCTGTGTGCGTGAGGGTTTGCACTTTGTTTTAGAAAACCCTGTGATTGTTTGGAAAATCCTGTGATTGCTTGGAAGTGTGAATTCAAATGATGAAGGAGCAGGGATGTGAAGGATAGCAAATGAAGCAACTGAAGTTTCATATTTTATTGTGAATTGGGCCCAACTGAGCTCCTACCCAAAATATGACATAGGGAGAGAGCTTGAAAATAATATTAATCATGGATATGGGAGTACTTAAGGCTATGAATTCTTCAAAGACGTCTGAAAATCTGCAGTACTTTTTCAGCTTACACTGAAAGGTTACGTATTTTTCTTTTTCTGTCTCTCAAGATCCATTTAAAGAAATGTCCCAGGGTCAAGATCATCTAAAGGAGAGAACATGGTTTTGAGTTATTACTTTATAAACTGCTCCAGAAAACAACACGTAACAAAGGTAATTTGTTTGTAAGTAACTAACAGTGGCATAGAGATTTCTTACCTATGGTTTCATTAAATGCCAGGTCACTAGAAGCTATTACATTGGCATAAAGGTTTACTCTGACATTCATTAATTAAGCTCAATGAGTGAGTGTGCCTCCTTAGTGAGGTCCTTCCATGGCTTTATTCTTTTTGTGTGTCTGTGTAGAAGAACTGGAGTGTAGGCCAGAGGTGCAGGGGAGTAAGAGGATTCACCAGAAACAGAGTGGGGAACAGAACAAGCAGATTTACAGAAATACACTGCTAAAGGGGAGCAGCAGGTGAGACAGGAGAGGTCTGCTGCGCCACATGTGGGTCAGCTCCTTGGCTGGGGATGGAACTCAGGCTATAGTGGTAAGAGCACTGAGACTTAACCTCTCGGCCACCAGGGAGGCCCTCAGTGGTTTTATTCTTAAATCAGTAGCGAACAAACTACATTTTGGTTTTTTTTTTGTTTTGTTTTGTTTTTTATAATGTAGATTTTTTTTCAAATATTTATTTATTTATTTATTTATTTATTTATTTATTTATTTATGCATACTAGTACTGGGTACAGTCAGAAGCACGGGAGGGTGAGAGAACCCACCAGAGCCAGAGCAGGGAACAGAACAGGCAGACTGACGAAATACACTGCTGAGGGGAGCAGTGGACGCGACAGGAGAGGTCTGTCACGCCATGTGGGACCCTCGCTAGTGGCCGGGGAGCGAACCGGTGCTGCAGAGGCTGCAGGCAACTTCGCAGCCCAGCGCTAAACCGCTGCGCCACCAGGGGAGGCCGCAAACTACATTTTGTTTGTTGCAGACCTCTTCTGTCTCGCCCACTGCTCCCCTCAGCCATGTATTTCAGTCAATCTACCTGTTCTGTTCCCCTCTCTGTCTCTAGTGAATCCTCTCATGCCCTGCACCTCTGGCCTGTACCCCAGTTCTTGTATGCATAAATAAATAAATCTTTTTTTAAAATAATAAAATTAAAAATTAAAAAAAATCTACCCATACCTTGATCTTGGACTCCCAACTTCCAGAACTGTGAGGAATAAACTTCCATTGCTTGAACCACAACCAAAATGGACTAAGACAGGGACATTAATGGCAAAACCAAGTCTAGAACTTGGTTACTAGTTACCTAACACTATCAGTTGCTTAGTTTTGATAAATACACCCTAAAGATGTAGGAGATTTACAATGGGGAAAGCTGGGAGAGGAATCTACCAGAAATCTCTGAATTCTCTTTGCAATTTTTCTGTAAATGCATATTTCTAAGTTTAAGATGTGTTTACAAAACGGACATAAGGTCACATCACTTTCACAAACACTGTGATGATTAAAGATAATACTGTAACAGCACATCACAGATTTGCTACAAAGAAAAGTTGTGATTGAACTGGCTTCACCTAGAACCAGAGACATCTCTGCTCTCTCGGTTTGTTCATCACTTCTTTCAACAAACATCAGTGTAGGAAATAGAGGTGCAGTAGCTATTCATCCCACCTGAGCCCCCCTCCATAAGAGAGCAGCTGAAGTCTGCCCACCGCTAGAGCGACATTTTAGTAGCTGGGACCAAGATTTATTGTCAACGGCCCAGTAAGTAACAGCTGTTTGCATTTCTTATCCCTCCATTGCCTCTTGAATGTCAAGTCTCCTAGCTGAAAGTGCATCCTTCATTTGGCTGTGCTGGCTTCAAGAATTATTTGTGTGGTGTTATCTCCTCACCTCCATCCTCCACACCGGGTCCTCCTCTGTTGGAGACAAACACAAAAGGAATGACAGATTAATTCCAAATGTTAACTAGATGGAGCCAATTTTCTGGCGCATTTGATGATCTGTGTTCACTAGGCAGGGAGGACCTTTCTATTTCTCTTTCCTCCTGCCCTTTGGCTTCATTTAGTAGATACTTAGTGATGGGAAGGGAAGGTGTCTCGTTGCACTTGCTCTCCGGAGCCTACCTGGAGGAGAAGGCACCCAGCATCACTCTGAACCACTTTCTTCTCCTTTTACACATGTTTCTTGGCTCCTACCCTTGTACCTCTTTGTCATCTTTCCTAGGAGGACCAGCTAAATCAATTCAACCCCCTCCCTGACCCCCGGGGTGCTCATTTCTCACTGGAAGGTGAAGGCAAAGCGCTACTGTGGTGGAAAAAGCAGCGTGAGGAGACAGAGAGAAGGCCGAGGGCGTTGCCTTCCCCATGTGCGTGGCAGCATCGAGGGTCTGGAAAAATGGGGGGGGGGGCTTGTTGGAGACACAAAGTCCACAGCAACCCCCACTTGTTTTCCTGTCTGCAGATTTTTTCCCTTTTTCATACCTCTGCTTTGAGTCTGTCACCATGAGGCAAAAAATTATACCCGAAGTAACACTGATTCATCACGGGCTCGTGACACATGACCTGCAGTATTCCTCTTTCCAGGCATCTCCCGCTGCCCTCCCCCCCAGCACCCACCCACTGGATCTCAGTGTGGGGCGGCCCAGAGCCTATGCACCCCTGTGTCTGTCACCCCAGTGTGAAGCTTCCAGCGAAGTTCAGTGACAAGCGACACGTCTGCACTGAGGGTTTAGACTCGGGGGTTGGCGACGCTTGGCATTTTCCACCCGTGATGAAAAAGCAAGGAATTGACAAAGCAAAATGCTCTTTCCCTCTCAACCCTTCCTGACACTTCTGCCAGAAGCTCAGCTCCCTGCTGCTAGGAACTCGTCTCTTCTGTTGTCCTGACAACTAGCACAGACCCAGGCCCCCCAGCATCTGCAGCGCCAGCCCACAGCACTGAGAACCCTTAGCCCAGCCATTGCTCCAAGGACTTTTGATGTCCTAACTTACTAAATCCTCCAACTAACTCTGAAAAGTGGAAACAACAGTTAACCCCATTTTACAGATGAGGAAAATGAAGTGCAGAGATTAAGGGCATCTCCCAAAAACACCCAGCTAGGGAAGATGGAGATCGGACTCAGGTTCAGACAGTCTGCAGACTTCTTTCCTCTGCCCTGAGGTTTCAAGTGTGGAGTCTCAAGCCATGGAGCAAACTAAGATGAGGGCAAGGAAGGTAAATCCCCCAGCAAGCTAGAAAGAAAACAAATCAATTTCTATACAAAGCAAGTATCAGACAAGGAAGCAAAATGCTGGCTCACAAAGAATCTTTTCTAAAAAAATAGTTTTTGTTTGCTTGATCAATAGAACAAGAGAGAAATTAACGTTGTGCCAAAAGCCCAGGCTGGTTATAGTGATTATAGGGTACAGACTTTTTCCCTTTGGTATTAGACAAATAGATTGCAACTATGGCAATTTCCACAAATGTAGCTACAGAAAGGAACAATCATCTGCATGGTCCCAAGTCTGTCTACCTGTATACACATGCTGTTCCTCTGCCTGGAATGCCTCTTCTCCTTCCCAATTAACAAGGATGCCCTCACCCAGAAGACCTAGTGTAGACATGGCCAGCTTTATGCTTTTCCCAGTTTTCTTCTCTGTGATTCCAGAAGATTCTGATTTTACTCTCTCTGCTGTACACTCATCATGCTTCAGACTGTAGGGATTGGAAACTCCAATACCATGAGACCAAGCATAGGTGAATGATGTGGATGAGCCATGAGATAGCAGGGAGTGGTGGGGAGTGGAGAACAGAAGAGATTCTGCCCTGGAAAAGGGAAGCTTCAGCTCTAAACAACTATTGACACCTATGAGAGCTAGTCCCAGATTGCAAAATATTCTTAGTCTTTTTGAAAGAAACCAGTTGGGATGGTTAATCTCAGGTAACAGCTTGACTGGGCTAGCAGGAGGGCCAGATAGCTGGTTAAACATTACTTCTGGGCCTCCCCGGTGGCACAGCGGTTGAGCGCTGGGTTGCGAAGCTGCCCGCAGCCTCTGCAGTGCCAGCTCGATCCCTGGCTACTCCCCGGCCACCGGAGGAGGGTCCCACATGGCGCGCAGACCTCTCCTGCCGCCCGCTGCTCCCCTCAGCAGTGTGCTTTGGTCCTTCTGCCTGCTCTGGCTCTGATGAATTCTCTCACCCTCCCGCGCTTCTGACTGTACCCAGTGCTTGTGTAAATAAATAAATAAATTAAAAAAAAAAAAAGAAAGAAACTTGATTTAAAAAAAAAAAAAAAAAGAATGCCTCTTTAAACATTACTTCTGGGTGTGTCTCCAGGGGTATTTCTAGCATTTGAATTGCTAACCTGAGTAAAGATGATCCTGACCCCTGAGGGTGGGCCTCATCCAACACACTGAAGGTCTGAATAAAACAAAAAGGTGAAAGAAGGGAGAATTTGCTGTCTGAGCTGGGAAACCCATCATCTTATGCCTTTGGAAACAGTGGCTCCTGGTTCTGGAGTCTTCAGACTCAGACAGGGACTTACCCCATCAGCACCCTGGATCTCAGGCCTTAAGTTTTGAGCCAGCTACACCACTGGCTTTTCTGAACTTTTGGCTTTTACACAGCCAGAGATGGTGCTTCTCACCATCTATAATTGTGAGTTGATTCCTCCTAATAAAAGTCTCTCTGTGTGACTATCTTATTTATTCTGTTTCTCTGGTGAATCCTGACTAGTCATCTGTAAACGACAAAACCAGTCTTCCAATCGTGCCCAGAGAGCCAAACTCTGAATTAAGAGAATTATCTTTACATGAAGGAGTTTGATTTGAACTAGCCATCAAGGGAGTTGACAAGACAGACAACCCAAAACAGCTGACTCCCCAAACAGTGAGAGTGCCTGGATTTTACAAGGGGTGAAGGAATGTGGGGGAGCTGGGGCTTCACAGTTCAGGTTGAAGGAGGTTCTGGGCAGTCCAGGTGATGATAGTCAAGGCGTTGGACTTGCCCAGCAGATGTTTGTTTCTGATGCCACTATCAACCCCAGAGGGGCACAGAGGATTTCATTAGGGATGGAACACAATCAATTTTCCAAGTTCCCAGCAATGCGGATGGAACCTGTTAAGTGTTGATCATAACGAGGGACTCCGAGATGCAATTCAGAGAGTTAACAGTTAATCAGATTTGATGTTTCTTGTTGAATGCAACTTAGTGAGTTAACAGTCCTGAGAAGGAACACAAAAGGGTAGTTAGAGTTTGATTCTACTTATTCCTGATTTTTAGCTTAGGTGTATTTCCTATTGAGAATGGAGGGGATCCAGCTACAAATCCCTCAGTTTCTAAGTATCGGCATCTAATATTTTTAAGGTTTTAAATACTGTGTGGGCCACCAATAACTTCAACGTACTGCATACTTGCTTATGTGCTTATCTCTGAAATGAAATATTAAGACCCTTAGAGTTTCAAGAGCATTTAAGAACATGGACCCTCCTTAAAATCTAGGCTTTGAGGCTTACCTGGCTGAGTGACGTACAGTATGTGATTTAACCTCTCTGTGCATCAGTGTTCTCATCCTGCATAAATTTGGAGGAATAATAAAGTCTATACCCTAGTGTTGCTTTAAGTCCATTAGCTCATAAAAGCAAAGTACTTAGAATAATGCTTAGCACAAGGTAAGGGCCCAATTAAGTATCAGGAACACCAACATCATCACCACCATCATCATTATCATCAACAAGATGGTCTTAATATCCTCAGTACCTAGCCTAATGCCTAGCGTGTAACTGTTTTATTAGATGCTTATTAAGTTGAGGAGTAATATTAATGATTGCATGGAGGGAGAAAATTAAAATATTGCAAGATGCAGACAAGAAACATCAACTCTGATAATGCCTTCCAATTTCTTCAAGATCTCCAAGGCATATTGGCTCTGTGGTTAGGTGTCTTTCCAGATAATTGAGTAGGAACTCATTTATTAAACAAAACTATCTCTACAGCTTGGTGTGTTACAACTTTCTTGTAATAAATCCATAGATGGTAATAATAGAAAACTACCTAGCAATGTGGCCAGCTAAAAGAGTCACCTTCTTAAACTTCCTTGCAGCGATGAGATACTATTCTGGCCAATGAGATATAATAGCTGGATGTCCCTGGGGAAGGTGGCCCTTCCCAAAGCAAAGATTCCCAAAGCAAAGATTCTCAAGGAGAACTTTAACTCTTCACCCTCCCTTCTTTCTGCCTGGAATGTAGAAATAACACCTGGAAGCACAGCAGTCATCTTGAAATCATGAGAACAAAAATCATATGTCCTATTACAACACAACTGACTATACTCCCCCTGGATGCTTACCTCTGGGCTTCTTGTCACATGAAAAAAAAAAAGCTGCAATGTTTAAGTCACTATTTACTATATGCCACCTAATGCCTTGCCAATTAATACTTTGACAGGTAAAATCTAAAATTAGAATTACCGAAGTTGGGCAAGAGTGCCAAAGGGTTTTATTTGGAATACCAGGAGGTTGTTCAGGCCAATAGGTTAGTTTCTTCTGACTAGTGTCCCTCCCCCACCACCAACCCTGAGCACACATAAATGGGAGACTGTTGTGTCTAAAGGGAGAAGAATAAATAAGAGAGGGTTTTGGAACTTAGGAAATCTTTGCGAAAACCTGACTCCCTAAGTAAGGATTGGGCCAGGAAACTCCATGGCCATCATGCTCTGGGATATTGGCATTCTTCACAAAGCTATGAGGGGTTCTCCTCTGATGATTCAGGGAACATGAGGTTTCCCACTCTGACACCACTCTGCCACATGAGCAATTCCCAGTCCTTTCTGCAGCAGGAGCGAGGAACTTAAGAAATGCATCCAAGGGGATTTCTAATCTGGGTCTTCATCTGCATTTCAATTCTTAGAAATGCATTGAAAAGCCTAACTATGGTGGGGAATTCATTGCTCTCAACCCCATGTCCTAGGATTTGGTTTAAGGTCTTAAATCCTCTTGGTATGTGACATCTGATTTATCTCCTGTGTCTGAGATGCCTCCTGAGACCCGTAATTATCAGGAAACTTTTTTATTGCTCTAGTTCCTATTTCTCATTGAAGAGAGAATCAGACAGCCAGCCATTTAGGATTTTATAAGAATGGCCATGTCCGAGTTGTAGACAGGTCTTTGTGAACATTGCATGCGGAAATAGCTGAGTGAAATTTCCAGCCCAGCGTTGGGTTCAACATCTGGTCAACATGTCCACTATATTCTCCAACTCACTGGTCTTTGTCTTAATTTATAGTGCAGTCGCTTTAATGGAGGACATGGGAGCCATGAGAAATTATGAAATCAATGTTTTTCATATCCTGCCCTCAGGCCTGCAGTGCCAACTGCTCCCTTCTGTTTTCTGCTCCCCCCACCTTCCTCAACTGCTGGTGAAACAGGCAAGGAGGAAGTGATGACCAAGAGTAGCCCCTGGACAGCTCCAAGTACAGGGGTTATTCCTTAAGAGGAAGAAAGTGTCCCTAACGGTGGGGAGAGCCTCGCAGCAGAGTAAGCCCATGATTTGAGAGATACAGAAGAAGTGGGAGGAAGGGGAAAGGCCTGCTGAGAGCTACAGAGATGCTGGCCTCAAGAGTCCTTAAGCAAACAAACCTTGATTAAAGTCTCTCTAAGGGGATGAGGGAGGACATAAGCAGGTTCCTTCCTGAAGGGGCTCCAAGGGGTGTACTCTTAGGGAAGGGAGGTGAAAAATTGATGATTTTCCTTTTAGAGGACAGAGTGGGGAAAGAAAACCAGTGGGCTGTGCTCGCCCCACCCCCATAAAGTCTCTGACTTAACAGGTAGATTCTGTGGGAGCAGAGTGTCAGAGCCTGGAGCTCAGGGGGACTAGATAGAACTTGTGGCTGACCCCTTGCTGGATGCACTACCCTGGGTGCCACCAACTATTAGGAATTTGTGCAGGAGCTAGGCATGGGGAGTAGGGATTATGCCCACACAAACTTAATTCATCTGTAAATGATTTTGCATAATAGCCGTCTTATAAACCCTGACCATTGATTTATAAAATATTTATAAAGTAACTGGAGAGGAAGATGAGGAAGCAAAAATTTAAAGACAGAAATTATCCTCAGTAAGAATAGAAAATCAATGCTAATGTTTCAAATTGATAATTGAGTTCATTGATAGTTGAAAACAGGCCTCATATGCATTATTATTTAGAAATATGGAGGTAGGGAGACTTGTGTAAGCAATAACACCTCTGCACTGCAGTGTTTATATCTGACTGTTAACCTCTAGGTAAAGGACAGACCTCAACAAGGCACGTATGACCCCTTAGTGGACACCAAAGACTCTCCCACAGCCGACTCTCCACTCTGCCTGGGATACCGATGTGTGTCCTGTCCATGATTTTCCTTTCATGTGGAGATTGCTGCCTCCCTCTCTCAATGTGGTGAACCCTACTCAAACCTTTCAAAGTTTATCCCTTCTATTTCTGGTTCCCATGAAATCGTGCCTGTACCTCAATTTTACAGAAGATCACATAACCCCGATCACTTGGTCGGCTCTGGGAAGGGCAGGGCAGCAAACAAGAACCAGATAGAGGTAGTTCTAACATTCTTGCTGAAAATATGGGGCAATCACCTTTCTCCACCAAAGTTGCTGAAAGAAAGCAGGCGTCCCTCTCCTGACGGCCATCTTGTCCACGGTGGAAGAAACATTCTTCTGCCCAACAGGGCAGAAAGTCAAGTCGAGGGAGACCATCTCCTTCATTATGATAATAAAATACACTCAACCTAAAATTCACCACATTAGCCATTTACAGTGTACAATGAAACAGCAGTTAGGACTATCACAATGTTGAAATTTTACCTAGTTCCAGAATTTTTTTTTTAGAGTTTACTGAAATATATTTAATACTTTTAAAAATATTTTTTACACCATTGTTCACTTTTAAACAATGTTTTCTTTTTTTTTTAATCACCCTGGAAGAAGACCTACTCCCCACCTGACAATCACTCTCCACTCTCTCTCACACCAGCCCCAGGTAACTTCTAATCCTCTTTCTGTCTCTATGAATTCGCCTATTCTAGATATTCCATACAAGTGGTATATAGAACATACCTCCTTGTATAGCTGCCTTATCTCATTTAAAATGTTTTCAAAGACGTCTAAGTTGTAGCATCTTTTTCTTTCTTTCTTCCCCCGCCTTATTGAGATATAATTTCTAGGTAGCGTAGTCTGCATTTAGGGTATTTAATGTGTTGATTAGATTCACTCATATTTGGCAAAATGATTACACCACCACCTCAGCTAACCCCTCTGTCACATACTTAGCTATCATTTTTTTGTGTGAGGAGAATATTTAAGATCTATTCTCTTGACACCATTCAAGTATATATACAATATGGTTAACCATAATAACCAGGATATGCATTAGAGTCCAGAACTTTCCACTGGAAGTTTTCTCTTGGACCAACATCTCCCCACCCCCCACTACCCCTCGGCCCCTAAGAACTACTACTCTATTCTCTGTTTCCATGAGTTTTTTTTTTAATACTACATTTCAGAGACACCACCTGGCAGCAATGTAACTAATGCCATCATTAATATATTAAGTAGTGGGAAGAGAACAGATGAGGTGGTCTACGTAAGGAAAGGTGACTTGAAGTTCATTCTTGAGAATTCCAGAACAGCATAGACAAAAAAGCACAAAATGCTTCATTTCTCATTTTCCAGCAATAGGTGCTCCTTTCAGTGTCCCCCCAAACACACACCACTTTTGAATTTCAAAGAGAAGTTGCATGCAAATTAGACATTCATCTGGAAATGACAGATGAGCCCAGGATAGACCAAAGAAGAAATCCTATTCAGTGGGTTTCAACCACGGTGCTTATGAAATCGATATTTCAGGGCCTGATGTATAACGGAATGCCTAGCTGAGACTTGATCAAGTGCATCACTGGAGAGGGGAGAGGGGGGTGAGAGTTCCAGTCTTGCAGCTGCTGTATGTGGAGCTAGAAGAAGAGAGATAGATGGATGGTTCCCCACAGCCATAAATACATATTTTTTCCTCTTCAATGAGCCCTGGGGGACAGGAATCTGGTTATAATTGGATGTGTTGCAATATTGCTTTTCATTTACAATTACAGTACTGAGAAAATTAAAAAGAATAGCGTAAAACTTGAGTGTGGGGCTGACTGAAAATGCGGTTTGTCACTATGCCAGCTCTGGCTGCTTCTCCTGCCCACTTGCCCTTTCCTTCAGTTGGCACCTGATCTGCAGGATGGGTGCCCCAGGAACAGGCAGGCCCTGGGCAATTGGGACTACCATTCTACCTTTGGCTGACATTCAAGACAGGGCAAATGTATTCAGTTTTTACATTTTGTTTCTCACATCGGAAGCAGATCATGACATAATTTTCCAAGCTCAGGAATCAAGAAAAATTAAAGTCTAATTTCTCCTTCCTCATCTGCCTCCTTCCATCTCAGTTCTGCCCAGAGGAGTAAGTGGTGCTCCTCCAGACCTTTGTGCCTCGGTTGCCATGACATCATCTCTGGGAGTGCATCTATTGATGAGCAAGGCTGTTCTGGGGGAAATATGTGTACAACACCTCTGCACTGGGTACCCAAGTGTTTAAGTGATGGGATGCTTCCTTTACCCCTTCATTTTGCCTTCTTGTCACTCTCTTCCTTCCAATCCTTGCCTCATTCACCCTTCATACTAAAATGGTGCAGGACTGGTCCCCAAATCTCATCCAGAGGTTGTCATACTGTGGTCCCCAGACTAGCAGCAACTTCATCACCCTGCGGACATGTTAGAAATGCAAATTCTCGGGCCCCAGCCCAGAGCTGTATGAAACTCCGAAGGTGAGGACTAGCAATCTGAATTTTAAAAAGCAACCCCAGGGGATTTTGATGCATGCTCAAGGGGGCTAACCATTCTTCTAACTCCTTTCAGTGGCTGATGGATCATCCATATCAATTTCCTTGACCACAAACTCTGGATTCACTAGAATTATTTTTGAAAAAACAGAAGACCAGTTGCCAGAGCTTAAAAGTCTATTCAAAAAATTTCTCTTGCTACATATTGGTTGCGGGAGGATTTAACCTGAATATTAAATATAACTTATGAGTTACCCTGCCTTATGGATCTTCTGTGTTGGTACAGAATTGCTTTAGGAGGTGTGCAAACAGATGTTTAGCAACTGGCCCTCTGAAATAAAATGCCCTGGTGTGCCCAGGGTGCCAATACTCCCAGGTGGCCATTATCTCAGGCTACCGATGGGGCATCATCAAATGCAGAGTTGGAAAAAGACTTGTACAGTTGACCCCACAAGCCAGTACCAGTTGGTTCCAGCATTCCACTGTCTGGTTTCCCACTAAAGCAACAGTTCTCAGGGCAGAGAATACACCTTTAACTTTTTTGGCATTGTACCCAGAGCCCTGCTTGAAAAGGAAGGAATGCTCACACCTCAACAGGTTAGGGCATTGGCCACTTGGCTCTGCCCAATGATTCTGTCCCTTCTGCTCATGCCATGTCCCCTGGAAGGAAGACTTCCTGATTGGGGATGACAGCTTGAGACAGCGGAGCGCATTTTACTGGTTGGCAAGATGCTGTGATCAAGGCAAGAAGCAGGCAGACCCTTCCCCTCTCTCCCATGCCCAGGTGGCATGGTGGGCCAGCTTCCCGCTCACTGTTTCCCTTTCCTTATCACAAGGCAAGACGACAAAACAGCATCTGGCTCCTCCTCCCATTGATATCCAATGCGAGGGGCTTGGTGTTCACCTCCAACTGACCAGACAAACACAAAGATTTGTGGCAAAGAGAGTTTTAGTTACTTGAACCAAGTGCTATCTCCCTTGTTAAGGAGAGTTAGGATTTTTACAGGATTGTTGGTATTTGGACAGAGTAAGTGTCCAGAATCGTGGTTGCACAGGAACAGTGTAGTTAATGACCAGATTGTGCTTCTTCATGGAATCCATGTTCAGAAAATGGGGGGCAAGTGCCTCCTTGGGTGGGGGTTTTATTATATAAATGGTTGTTAATAAAACTCGGGGAACCTTAGGTTACCAAACCTCCTTTCTGTGCATGAGGCTTTCGGGTTTAGTCAGGGTGGGCTGGAATGAGTGTCTCACCCTAATCTGGACAGCCCTAAATAGCTCTTTGGGTCTTTCCTGATAACTCAAGTTGACTTTGCCAGCTTTCTGGTAACACAATGCTTAGAGGGGTGTGTGGGCCCACAATGGCTTACATACCCGTCATTATGAATTCTGTAGGGAGTACAGTCCAGCCCTCTCAGATTTCCAGACTCAGACACTCATATAAGAGAAGTCCAGTTCTGGGGGCACCGAGAAAGGAAGGTACCAGGCACTGCATCCATTATTTGTGCAACGTCACTTCCCTCTTGACCATCATCCTTGTGTGTGAGGCAACCACAGCCATGAGCCCTGCCCCGACCATAACTCCTAGCTTATTATTCTGAAAACAGCAAGTAGTTAGTTCTTTATATCACAAGAAGAGCCTGGGTTTGGGGTCAGGCCATCCTGAGTTCAAAGCCCATTCTACCACCAAAGGCCAAATGCTCTTGAACAATCTCTCTGAGCCTCAGTTTCCCCTGCTGTATAATGGTCCAAGTAAGGTGACCTCTCAGAAGGACTGAAATTGAATGAGAATGATGTATGGAAGGAGCTAGATTGGTGCCTGATAGAGTGTGTGTGCTCAATAACTAAGACATTTTATGAGTCTGATGTCAAGATTTCTTGATCCAAAAGGCACAAGGTCAGCAGTTTACAAGCTCCCAGGTCCCTAGAGACCCTGTATGTCCCCCTGCCAGCCCCTCCCCAGCACTGCAGGCCCTGCAGGGGAGAAGTGGGCTCATGATAGTCAGGTGACAGCTGCCTGGAGATCCCTCACCCCTGCACGCCTGCGTTTCCCCTGCACATTTACACTCAGCAGTCATCCTCTCTCCCACCCATTTCAGGGAACTGTGGGCCAAATCCAAGTTCTCCCCCTCACTCCTCAAGAGCCCTACAAATCAAGATTTATGCTGAGCACTTGCTTCATGTACTTGAACATTTAAAGATGCCTTTATATAAGGATGGGTGGCCAGGATCATGGGCTGAGGTGACAGGGAGATGAAGTCCTAGAATTAGATCTGGCAATGGAGGTAAAATCGACTCCAGAGCTTTTTACTCGATGTCTATATAAATCACCTTGGGAAACACGTTAAAATGTGGATCCTGAGGCAGTAAGTCTGGGGTAGAGCCTGAGATTCTGCATTTCTACTAAGCCCCCGTGGCTGATGCTGCAGGTTATTGGGCCACACTAAGGAGAGCAGCAGGTTGGACAGTAATGAGACTGCAGCCTGGGAGGCTGAGGAATAGCAACCCTGCAGAGTATAAAGGCCCAGACTAATGACTTCAGAAATAAATGTGCCTCTAACACCTCATTACAAGAGGCGCATTTAGGAAATGAGACAAATTTGGTTCCTTATCATGAAAATTGCAGGAAGATCAAGGTAAGTTGATCTGTATTCTTAATCTCTCTATCTTTCAAAATTATTGGTGGTATGCAAGTGCCATCCACACCTCCATTACCATGAGGCAATCCAGTTATAAATTACAGTTATTGTGATTTTAAAGTTAATTTAACATTTTCTGTTGTTATAATCATGCTTAAAAGGAAATGTAAAATCCATATATCATGTTCCCGTGTTGTATCGGTGAGGGTTTAGATACATGTACTCATTTGGTGACTCTGATTGCATTTTTAAATATAATGTATCATTAAGGCTATTTTTCTCTACTGCACACACATTTTAAGGCCATAAAATTTTGATAAACATTACCTCCTCTTCCCAATCAATGCATCAGTGATTCCTTTGAAGAATTTCTTGAAACTGAGTCTTCAAAGATGCTATCATGTGACTGTGTCCATGTGACATTAAAAGGATAGGAATCAAAACTGTGTTGTCTACACTGAGCCTCAAAGAGATATTTACATGCATTTGAAGACAGAGATATAAGAAAAGGAATTCTGGCAAATAATCTATTCTCACTTCACATCCTGCTCACAGCCAGGAAAGGAGACCACATGAAAAAATGCTTAATTAATTAAAGTAAAAACTTATATTTGACTCACAAGCTTTAGTGGCAACCCCATTAACCCAAAACCTGTGGTTTCCCACACCAGCCAGAGGATCTTCTAAAAGAAGAGAACAAAAGCAACTAAATGATGTTTTTGAAGGAATGCTATGACCAAGCAGGAGTTAAAACATACAAAGATAAATAGGAAGCCAGCAAAAGCCACAAACCCTCCCAACATCCTGATGAACTTATAGCCCAGTGCAGTCTAATTTGTTTCATCCACCAATGGAAAGCAGACCAGAGCTAAACAGAGGCAGATTTTACATCAGAGGTGATAATTCTGTCAAGTTTAAAGTAGAAATTGGCTAATCCTGCCTCAGTGTGCTCCAGATGTAAAATGTGGAATTGATGCTTTTAGAGGACAGAGCTCCAAGGTGAAGAAACCCCAAATATATCAGGAAATTATTGCCACAATACTGATACATCACATACCTTGCTCCCCCACCTCAGTGGCTTACAAAACAAGCCTCCCCTCTCAGGCTCTTGTGTCTGCAGATTGGATGCGGTTTGGCTGATCTTGGCTGCATCACCAGGATACCTCTCCTCCAGCAAGGAGGTCTGGTTCAGGTTTGCTCCAGGGCAAACAAAAGGCACAGTGTTTTCGTGGTCATTAGAATGCGGGACAAGTCCAGCTGTTCAAGCACATGGCAAGCCTCTGCTCACATCACAAGCTCTAAAACCCTATTGACTAAAGCAAATGACACAGCTGAACTCCAAAATCAAGAAACGGGGTCAAGGAGGAATGCCCTAGATATCCCAGTGTTTGTCAATCTTGGTTTCATTAGTAGCCCTCTAATCAGCCCATTAGAGCCATTCTTTGCTATTCTCTCTCCCACCAGGAAATAGCAGCGCCACATTCACGGATGTCAGTGTCTTCTAATGTCAATGCTTATATATGTGCCTTGTCACATATATAAACCCAATATCCTTTGCATAGTTCTAAGGCATCCTGAACTTTAGGCATACATCCCTTTTACCAGAAACTAGAATTCAGTATATGCATGTAAATTCCTAAAGAAAAAATGAATATTAATCAACAATTGAATTTTTTTAATATCCACCTGAATGGTCTTGGCTACTTGCTTGAGTCAAGTTAACTAGAGAACTGACAATTGCACTTTCTAAAACAATCTAAAGTAACAGGTCGCTGGTACTTACCTGGCACCTTATATAACATGAGCTTTAAAAGAATAACAAAACCTTGGGGAAAATGCTAGCACAAAGTCATTTATCCAAATTCTGAGAGTTTCCAGCAACAAAGCCGCTTTAAAAATACATCTGTTCAGGACATTGCTGAGCAACATGGCGGCGAGGAGACGCTGCGAGTAAGATCTCCCATTAAAAAAAGTTAATAGGGAGGAAAAGCGGCAGGTCCCAGTGAGAACTGGGACACGGAAGATAAACGGACGACTCCAGCAAACTGCCCAAAGAAGAAAGTTGCCATAAAAGAGGACGAGAAGGGAGGGAAGCGCAGAACCCTGCTCCCCTCCCCCGCCCACAGAGGCGGCACTCTCCGACCGGCAGAGACGAGGGAAACAACAAACCAAAACGCCCAACAAGAAAAACGGATGCAGCAAGCGGGACTGTGAGTGGAAAGGAACTATTTCAGCCACCACACCCCGTGAACGGGAGCTGAGGCGAACCCTGCAGGATCCGCCGCGGAGGTGAGCTCCAGGCGCCATTAAAGAGCCCCGCCCCCAGGAGGAGACCAGCACCAGCACACAGCCCCGGCCGCCCGGTAAGCTTGCGCGAAAGCGGCGCTCGGATTGCAGCTGCCGAGGGCCCTGCGCCTGCGACCTAGGCTTGCGGGGAGACGGCGGAGGCCCTCCCTGAGTGAGCAGGAACAAGGTGCCCAGGCAGGGGAGCGGGATTCAAAAGGCGCCATTCCCGCGCCACTGATCTGGGCTACAGCCCGCGTCCTGGAACTGAGGGCTTTGGAACTGAGACCCGGGGCACGAAATTAGGGGCATGGGTTCCCCACGACGGTGGGGCACAAGGCAGACACAGCACCCCAAAGCCGTTGAGGTGTACCCTACCATCCCCGCTCTGCTCCCTGTCCCACGGGGTGGAAAATCAGCTCCCCAAGGGCTCTAGGAGAGATCTCTGGTGCCACCTAGCGACTTGACCCCAGCACAGGCTACTGAAGGAGCTAGTGGCCAGCTGGGGAGTTAGCCCACACCGGGCCCCTTCTGAACAAGTAGTCTGAGCCCACAGGGAGAGCGAGCACCCACAGCCGGGGCAGACCAGGCGCGCAGAATAGTGTGCCTGAGACCAGAAACGCAGGGAGTGTGTCCCACATCACCATTTTAGAACAGGGACATTTCTTCAGTAAAGACTACCTGCAGAAGGCTTCCCCAGGAGCCAGAGGTGAGCGGGGGAAGTTCGCCCACGCCAGACCCCCTCTGGCCTGCAGTCCAAGCCCAGAGGGGAGCAGGAACCCACCGCCGGGGCAGACCAGGCGCACAGGGGAGTGTGTCCCCACATCGGCATTTTAGAACAGGGACCTTTCTCCAGTAAAGGCTGCTTGAAACTGACAGATGACTCCTGGAAGAACCAGAGGGGAACAGAGAAGCCCACCCAAGATGCCGGCAAGTCCCAACAACACAGTGTCCCAACGCATACGGCAAATTAGAAAACAGACAGTAGGGAGGAGAAGAACCACACGCAACCTAGCAACTCTCCAGAGAAAAAGCACACCACAAAAAGAATGCCAGCCCCCAGATTGCAACGACAATAACTTGGAAGAATTTCTGAGCCTTCCAGAAAGAGAATTTAAAATTGCCGTGATTAAAAAACTGACAGAAGTCATAAAGGAAAACAATGATAAGGGAAAAATAATCAACGATCAGAAGAATGCAATTGAGTCCCTAGAGAGGGAAAACAATGGTCAGAAGAAAGAAATTGAGTCCCTAAAGAGGGAAGTAAAAGAAATGCAGGAGATCAAAGAATTAATGGAAGAACTAAAGAATTCTGGGAAAAGCAATGAAAGCAGAATAGATGAAATGGAAGAACGAATAAGTAATCTTGAAGACACAGAAATAAAAAGAACCAAAACAGAAAAGGAAAGAGAAGTAAGAAGGAAAAAGAACGAAGAAAGACTTCGGGAACTATCTGACTCCATGAGGAAAGGAAATATAAGAGTTATAGGAATACCAGAAGGAGAGGAGAGAGATGTAGGAACAGAGAAAATATTCAAAGAGATAATTGAAGAGAACTTCCCAAATGTGAAGAAGGAGCTGAAAATTGATATACAAGAAGCAAGAAGAACACCAAACTTCCACGACGAAAGGAAAAATACAGCAAGACACATAATAGTAAAGCTCCCAAGAATCCAGGACAAGGAAAAAATAATGAAGCTGGCAAGAGGGAAGAAACAGATAACATTCAAAGGAAACCCAATCAGGCTGACATCAGACTTCTCCGAAGAAACACTACGGGCAAGGAGAGAGTGGAGGGACATAGTCAACAGACTCCAAGAAAACAGATGCCAACCAAGAATACTCTATCCCGCAAAGCTCTCCTTCCTCTTTGAAGAAAGAATATGGACCTTCCCAGACAAACAGAAACTCCGGAATTTCATTGCAACTAAACCCCCACTCCAAAAAATACTACAAGGAGTCCTAAAGCCAGAACCTCAGAGCGACGAATAACAATGAAAGAAGGCCAAAAAAAAAAAGATATTAAAAGAATAAATAAATAAAATCAAAGGAAAGACAAACACAATGGCAAATACAGATGTTAACATATCAATATTAACTCTAAATGTAAATGGACTAAACTCTTCAATAAAAAGACACAGAGTCGCAGATTGGATTAAGAAACAAAACCCAACCTTTTGCTGTCTCCAGGAAACACATTTAGCTACAAAAGATAAAAATAGGCTCAAAGTCAAAGGATGGAAAACAATCCTACAAGCAAATGGGCCAAAAAAGAAAGCAGGAACAGCTATACTTATATCAGATAAAACAGATTTCAAACTCAAAAAGATAAAAAGAGACCCCAATGGTCACTACATTATGATCAAGGGGACAATACTTCAAGAAGAAATAACACTCATTAACATATACTCACCAAACGAAGGAGCACCAAAATATATCAGACAACTGTTGTCCTCTCTGAAAACAGACATCAGAGAAAACACATACGTAGTGGGAGACTTCAACACACCACTATCAACAATGGATAGATCAACAAGACAAAAAATAAGTAAAGAAACCAAAGCTCTAAATAAAGACCTAGAGCAATTGGGCTTAACAGACATCTATAGAACACTAAACCCCCAAAAAACGGAGTACACATTTTTCTCAAGCGCACACGGATCATTCTCCAGGATCGATCACATACTGGGGCACAAGACAAACATCAACAGATACACCAAGATTGAAATCATATCAACCATCTTTTCTGACCATGAAGGCATCAAACTAGAAATAAACCATAAAAAGAAGGCAAGGAACTTTCCTACCTCATGGAGATTAAAAACCACACTACTGGAAGACCATTGGACTAATGAGGAGATCAAAGAAGAAATTAAAAAATTTTTTGAATTGAACGACAAGGAGGACACCAATATCCTAAATGTATGGGATGCAGCAAAAGCAGTAATAAGAGGAAAATATATAGCAATAGAAGCTCACATCAAGAAACAAGAAAGAACGCAAAGAAACAACCTAATCTCGAAGCTCAAAGATCTAGAAAAAGAACAACAAGAAAACCCCAAAACCAGTAGAAGAAAAGAAATAATAAAAACCAAAGCAGAAATAAATGAAATTGAAACTAAAAAAACAATCCAAAAGATCAATGAAACCAAGAGCTGGTTCTTTGAAAAAATCAATAAAATAGACAAACCCCTAGCCAGGCTCACAAAGGAAAAAAGGGAGAAAGCACAAATAAACAGGATCATCAATGAAAGAGGAGAAATCACAACGGACACAGCAGAAATCAAAAGAATAATCAGTAACTACTATGAACAGTTATATGGAAACAAGTTTAACAATCTAGAGGAGATGGACAAATTCCTACAACTCTACAATCACCCAAAGCTAGATAAAGAAGAAATAGAACACCTAAACAGACCAATTACAATTAGCGAAATTGAAATGGTAATCAAAAACCTCCCCAAAAACAAAAGCCCAGGACCTGATGGATTTACAAATGAATTCTACCAAACATTCAGAGACGAATTAGTGCCTATCCTTCACAAACTCTTCCAAAAAATTGAGAAGGAAGGGACAATACCAAACACGTTCTATGAAGCCAACATTACACTAATACCAAAACCGAACAAGGACAACACAAAAAAGGAAAACTACAGGCCAATCTCCCTAATGAACACTGATGCAAAAATCCTCAATAAAATTTTAGCTATCAGAATCCAACAATGTATCCATAAGATAATTCACCACGACCAAGTTGGATTCATTCCAGGGGCACAAGGATGGTTTAACATCCGAAAATCAATCAACGTTATCCAACACATCAACAAAAAGAAATATAAAAACCATATGATAATATCAATAGATGCTGAGAAAGCTTTCGACAAAGTGCAACACCCATTCATGATAAAAGCCCTTGAAGTTCTTGGGATACAAGGAACATACCTCAACATCATAAAGGCCATCTATGACAAGCCAACAGCCAGTATCATTCTCAATGGTGAAAAGCTGAAAGCAATTCCATTAAGATCTGGAACAAGACAAGGATGTCCACTCTCACCATTGCTTTTCAATATAATACTGGAAGTCCTAGCCAGGGCAATAAGACAAGAGAAAGACATCCAAGGAATCCAAATAGGAAAAGAAGAAGTCAAACTATCACTATTTGCAGACGATATGATATTATACATAGAGAACCCCAAAAACTCCACAGAAAAGCTAATTCAACTCATCAATCAGTTCAGTAAAGTGGCAGGATACAAAATCAACACGCAAAAGTCAGTAGCCTTCCTATACACAAACAATAAATCTGAAGAAGAAGAAATCAAAAAGACCATCCCTTTTGTTATTGAAACAAAAAAAATCAAATATTTGGGAATAAATCTAACAAAAGAGGTAAAGGACCTATACAAAGAAAACTATAAAACACTGTTAAAAGAAATAGAAGAAGACACAAAGAAATGGAGAGACATCCCCTGCTCATGGATTGGAAGAATAAACATTATTAAAATGGCCATCCTTCCAAAAGCAATATACAGATTCAATGCTATTCCAATCAAAATTTCAATGTCATTCTTCAAAGAAATAGAACAATTATTGATGAAATTCATATGGAATCACAAAAAACCCCGAATAGCCAAAGCTCTCCTGAAAAAAAAAGAAGGGAATGGAGGCATCAGACTCCCAGACTTCAAACTATACTACAAAGCCATAATCATCAAAACTGCATGGTATTGGAACAAGAACAGACATACAGACCAATGGAATCGAATAGAAAATCCAGAAATAAACCCACAGATTTATGGTCAACTAATCTTTGACAAAGGAGCAAAGACTATGCATTGGAGCAAAGAAAGTTTGTTCAATAAATGGTGCTGGGAAAACTGGGTCGCTACATGCAAAAGAATGAAGCTTGACCACGACCTCACACCATACACAAAAATCAACTCAAAATGGATTAAAGAACTAGACATAAGACCTGAAACCATAAAATATATAGAAGGAAATATAGGCAAAACACTACGTGATTTGCACATCAAAGACATCTTTACAGACACATCACCCAAAGCAGTGATAGTGAAGGCAAAGATAAACAGCTGGGACTATATCAAATTAAAGAGCTTTTGCACAGCAAAAGAGACAATAACAAAAACAAAGAGAAACCCCACCAACTGGGAGAACATTTTTGCACCCAACACTAATGATAAAGGACTGATCACAAAAATCTGCAAAGAGCTGATGAGACTCAACAACAACAAAGAAAATAATCCAGTCAAAAAATGGGCAGAAGAGCTTAAAAGAAACTTCTCTGAAGAGGAAATGCAAATGGCCAACAGGCATATGAAAAAATGTTCAACATCACTTGTCATCAGGGAAATGCAAATCAAAACTACCATGAGATACCATCTTACACCAGTGAGAATGGCACATATTAAAAAAACTAGCAACAACAAATGTTGGCGAGGGTGTGGAGAAAAAGGAACTCTTCTGCACTGTTGGTGGGAGTGCAAACTGGTCCAACCACTGTGGAGAGCTGTGTGGAGATTTCTGGACCTACTAAACATAGAGCTTCCATATGACCCAGCAATTCCACTCCTAGGTATGTACCCAAAGGACACAGAAACATCAATTCCAAAGAACACCTGCACCCCTATGTTTATAGCAGCACTGTTTACAATAGCTAAGCTTTGGAAACAACCCAAATGCCCAAAAATAGATGACTGGATCAAGAAGATGCGGTACATATATACCATGGAATATTACTCAGCATTCAAAAAAGATAAACACATGCAATTTGCTGCAACATGGATGGCGCTGGAAGGGATCATGCTCAGCGAAATAAGCCAAAACGAAAAAGAAAAATACCGGATGGTCTCACTCATAGCAGGAATCTAGAAAACTTAAATAATGGACCAGGAAAATGAATAACTATAAGAAAGTGAAAATCAAAATCAACAAAAAACTATGAACCAGAGACACTTTTAGGGGGGTGGGGGCGGGAGGGGAGGGATTGGGGTCAGAATGGGGGGCTGCAATTGTATGGGGAATATAACAATAAAATTTATTAAAAAAAAAAAATAAATGACATTGCTCAGCAAAAAAAAAAAAAAAAAAAAAAAAAAAATACATCTGTTCAGTAATAAAATAGAGTCAGCGTTGCTTGAATTTTTTTTTCCTCCAACCAGATTGTGAGATTTTAATTTAGATCACTAATGGGAAAAATTGACATAGTTTCCTAGTGTGGGTCAGATGGAAGGAAATACTGGAGTTTAAATTTTTTTTTTAATTTTAGATCAGGAATTATTTCCTTTTCTGACTGATCTTTATTTCCATGTCATAATTGCTAAAAAAGAAAATCAGATGTTAGCTTGTGTGGGTCAATCAGATCTTCGAGCTGGTGTTGGTAACAGCAGACTAAGTGATAAGCAAGACCATGGTCTCAGGGTCCTAACACAAGTCTATCTCTTTCTCCTGCAACACCTTCTCTGGGTCTGGGTAGCTTTCCAGGGTACCATCCTCCATGTGTAGATGCTTCCACCTGTGGCTTTTGTACTTCAACAGATGCCTCACTATGGAGGGGGAAAGAAAGGAGAATGGCACAGAGGCTCTGAAATGCTTTCATCCAAGGGTGACAGATAATACTTTTACTTTCAGTCCATTGACCAGAACTAGTCACATGGTTTCATCAACCACAGGAGGCTGGGAAGAATGGGAGGATGGAAAATCATGATTACCAAAGTGGAAAATCTTCAAGATGGAATTTAAAAAAAGGCAACAGACTCCTCAAAATCCAATGAGGAAGAAGCAGAGAGGAATAAAGAACACAGACCAGTGAAAGAGAGAAGGCTGATTCAGTTGCTACTTAGTTCAGTTAGTCTTCAACGTGTGCCTAGATACCATTGCCTGCCCAAGACAACGTGGTAGAAAGAGAAGAACAGAGAACATGTCATTATCAAGTTAATTTGACAATATTACAAGCACAGCCCTATAAAAAAAAATCCCTGGTTCCATATTACTCTGTGGGTTCTGCTTCTCTTTTGAACCATGACTCATACAGTCAAGGATCCTCATCTCAGGGTCTGCTGCTGGGGAATGTGACCTAAGACAAAGTGCTTCTTAAATGATGGGCTATGTGAGTGACTGAGGCCACATATTTAATTAAGGCAATGCTGGACCTCAGTCCAGATGGACATGACTAAAGTCCATATTCTGTCCCAAGAGCACATTGCCACATTAGACACTGAGCTACCCCAAGCAGTGTAATTAGAAGGAATTTCTTGGTCACATTTGCCTGGTACATAAGGGCAGAAATTCCTGCAGATGCATAAGAAGGATACTTAGTACTTAAGTCCATTAATTCAGCACACCCCATCTGCTCACAGACAGCAAGAAGGAGGTAGTACTGCAGAGAATCATGCAGCAGGGTGTCTGAGAACAGAAACTGACTAATTCTCAGCACAGGTGCTCATGTCGAATATTGATAACTGGTCTGAAGTCAAAATAGAGATTCTCTGGCTCTTCCTACACTAGCAGGTGTTTCTCACGCCTGGCGCCCAAAAATGTATGTGCCTTCTAAGACTGTAAAAATAGGCACCTTCCATATTTCTCTTATAGGAACACTTCAAAACAAGTAACATTTGGGAAGCGGCACACATCTTATATGAAGTCGTTCTACTTTTCAAGGGACTTGCTAAGTCTGATGTGTGAGCATAGGTATTTGTATATTCATAAATTTCTGGTACTGATGTTTTTAAAATTACCATTCCTGAGAAAGGCAGGAAGAAGCAGGACAGCTGTGTATAAGCATTGCTTTTTTGAGAGTTCTTCACTAAACAAATTTGTAAATATCCAAACTGATTTATGTTGTTGAAACCCTAGATTTTATAAGTTAAGACTAAAATATCAAGCTTTAAAGTAGACTATTGGGAAAACGCAATTAAAAATTAATTGTTCTAATTTAATAAACTATTACTAGCAACATGAAGCAATTTTTATATCAAATATTTTCCATCATACATACTTCAAATAGAAGTATTACATCTAGACCTCAGTAGACGAAAATAAGTTCTAGAGAACTATTTTTATACTGTAACTTAAAAAAACAAAACACTGAATGCACTTTCCTTTGAGTTTTCTGTAAATTGGGACCCACAAGGCAGTGTCATAAAATAGCTCAGGTCTCCTTAATATAAGTAAGATTTTAGTGGAATAGTTATTTAAATGATGCAAAGACTTGCTTCCTTAAAATTATGATTCACATTTAAGGCATATATAAAGGTACTAAAGTATAAGGAAAGAGAACATTACCCTAAGTACTGAAGGAAAAGGTATAAATTTAAATTAATTTCCTGAAAGAAATGGACAGAAATTTTGTAAAAACTTGTTTGTAAATAGTAAATAATTTTATATCTATGTACCTATAGCAATTTTATGTCTATCTATATCTACTTATTTAGATTCCCAGTTGGATAGCTATATGATATATAAGAATATCTAGATGTAGATGGATAGATTATAAGATGACATATGTATATATATTACAGATATAGATAGATAGACAGACAGACAGATAGATGGGCTCTCTCTATCAGGGTATCTAGATATAAAGTCAAGAAATACTTATGAGGGCTTCCCCGGTGGCGCAGCGGTTGAGCGCTGGGTTGCGAAGCTGCCTCCGGCCTCTGCCGCGCCGGTTCGATCCCCGGCTGCTCCCCAGCCACAGGAGGAGGGTCCCACATGGCGCGCAGACCTCTCCTGCCGCCCGCTGCTCCCCTCAGCAGTGTACTTCGGTCCTTCTGCCTGCTCTGCTCCCAGCTCTGGCTCTGGTGGATTCTCTCACCCTCCCGCGCTTCTGACTGTACCCAGTGCATGTATAAACAAACAAATAAATAAATGAAACATACCTCTGTTAAAAATAAATAAATAAATCATTTAAAAAAAAAAGAAATACTTATGAAACAAAAGTAGGAAAACTGAAGATAAGGCATAAATACAAAAATAGCCAAATGAAATAAAATAATTCAAGGAAAGTTCAACTCTAATAGAAGAGTTAAAATCCACATTGGAGATAATTTAAAGCCAAAAGGACTTTGTAGAAAAGTGCAAGTGGTATAGAGAACAAACTTGAAAAACCCTGAAGAATAGAGAGAAAAAAATGCAAAGGAAATCATTTTTTACAATAGAAATGCAAAAACAGTTATCATAAAACAAGGTATCAGATATAAGCCCAAACATGTTTATTTTGACAATAAACATAAATGGGTTAAATTTCCTTGTGCAATCATTAGGAATTTAAAATAAAACTCTTGTTTTGCTTAAAACTTATGTACCAAAAGGACAGGTAAAAATGAGGTAGAGGGAAGTACTTGAAGATAAGTAGAGGGAAGTACATCATACAAATGCAAACAAACAATAAATAGGTGAGAGGTAAAGTAGGTGAGCACTCAGCCTGTTTGCAGAAATCCATGGACAGGTGCATGGGAGGCATCTTGTACTGGCTCACAGAACTGATCATACATATTTGTTCCCAGTTCTCCATTTGGTTATATTGCACTGTTTATTTTTTGGCGAGCCAGTTTACCAACATACCACTATGTATTCACTCTACTCCTCAACATTTCCCAGTTTTATGGAATATAATTTGTTCTTTTAGTTCCTGGTTATTATCATTAAAGTACTTTCATTTATCATGATGATTAATTTTATGCATTAATTTCATGGGCCGCTGGGTACCCAGGCATTTAGTAAATTATTCCAGGTGTTTCTGCACGGATATTTTTGGACAAGATTAACATTTTAATCAGTAGGGTAAAATGGATTGCCCTCCCTAATATAGGTGAAACTAATCTAATTGATAGAAGGCTTGAATAGAAGCAAAAGGACCTCCTCCATCAAGAGTAAGAAGGAATTCTCCCGCAAACTGTTTTGAACTTTATCTACACCACCAGTCAGTCACCTGGTTCTCCAGATTATCTACCTTTGGGATAGAACTCGACCCCAAGCCTATCAACCCACATTGCAGATTTGAGCCTGACTGGCTTACTAGTCATGTAAGCCAATTTCTTAGAATAAATCTCTTTTTCCATGTGTACACAGTCTATTGGTTCTGTGTCTCTGGAAAGACCTGATTAATACCTTTATATATTATATGTTTCTCTTTAAAGGTGTTTTTAATATCTGCATTGTTTTATAGCTACATTAACAATAATTATTTAGATTTAAAGCAAACTTTCCCAATTTAAGTATTTACCACCTGGTGCCATTGAAGTCCACAGTCTTGATTTCTTCAGTTTGGATCCTCTCTTAGCTATCTGGAAAATTATGTAAGGAATTATTTTCAGGATGAGTCTGCTAAATGTAGGTATTTTGAGCACATCTGGGAATGTCTTTCTGGTGCACTCTCATATGAACATAAGAGCCAATATTGCACTCTTAATTCAGCATCTTTTCCTCTCTAATTTTGGTACAAGTTATTCCATTGTCATTGACCATTGATTTTGCAGATAAGAAAAAACCTCAGCCTTATTATTTTTCTTTAATAAGTAGTATTTCATTTTGTCTGAATATTTAGCACATTCTTTTCCTTTTCCTTAAAATTCAAACAACTCATTAAAATAGCCTACTTCATTGATTTGAAGATGACCTTTTTCACATTTATGTGCCCTTTGGCATCAGAATACAGCCTACTGTGACTGTCTACCATATGACAGTAGTGTTGTCAATCTGTAGATCCCTTCTAATGACAACTCCAAGAAAAATAAAGCTTCAGATTCTCTAAGTCTTAATATGGATTATTCTCTTTGTTAGTCTATTTTCATTAGTCCTTTGCTCATGCTCAAAGTCCTCATTCAACTTTATAAAACAGTATCATCTATCATTCCTTTGAATTATTCTTTCTCAAGATGCTCATTTGAAATTCTTATTCTTCTCTCCCTGTACTTCACTTGTTTTATCTTGTCTGAATCAATTCATGTCTTTATCCTTTTCCCTTGAGTTTTGGGAGAAGCTCTTGAGCATGTCTCCCACTTTAGTGATTCCATTTCCTGCAAAAGACAACCTATAGACAATTGTGTCCATTGCAGACTTAGCAATCATGTTTTCTGTCTCCATACAATCCTTCCAAATCTTCACCTCTTTCTTCTTTAAGAGCACCCACAAATACAGTGTCTACAAATGTAATGTTCCAAAGAATTGTGTTGAAACATAATTTAGAAATCTCCTAAACTCTAAGATTCTCCCAATCTGTGCAGCAACTCTAGTTCCTAAGACAATTTTTGTTCTCATTGCCAAGTTGAATCCTACTCTTGAAATCTGATATTTTTCCACAGGTCATTTTTGGGTTTCCTTGTGTGCTTGGGCATCTACAGTGATGAGCTGCAGTGTGAAGCCATTGCACCAGCTCTATTATAATTCACCCCATCTCACTCAACTTCAGGCAGCCTCTCCCCCCACTTCTTTCCTTCTCCTTGTCCTGGAAGGGAAACTCCTCCCAGAAAATTATCTGTCTGATTTGCTCTATTTGAAAGGAACTCAGTTCATCTCCTGGCCCTCTCCACTCTGTCCCTAACTTCTGCCCCCCTTCCTCCTGGCAACCAGTGTTTTTCCCCTCTCACTTCCAACAAATCACATCTCCAGAGTCCATCAATATCTCTGGCTTGAGTCATGTGCTTCTTTTTGAAGAATTTGCTACATGAATGCACAACTATTCCCTAAATCCTCATCAGTCATTATTCCTACCGAGACAAATTATACCCCAGAGGGACATTTCGTTTTTCCTAAAATGATGTGAGATAATTAAGATGCTATTAACTACTCCTGAATCATTTTGGAGTCTTTTAAATCCCTTATCTAATGAGATTAGGGACTCACACTAATATTATGGGAGGGTAATTTATTATCTTCATCAAAATAAACAAGCAATTTCTCACATTCTAAAAAGATGGTAAACACTATCTACATAGTGGAGAATAGAATGCAAAAAAATGAGAAAGGCTAAATGAATTATTGCTGATTCCATCAAGGTGGAAATCTGTGTTTATGCAAATCATTAAGGCAAAAATAATAAATCATACTAGTTGCTATATATATGCAGAGAAATTAAGGTCACCTTTTTTGTTTGTTTAGACATAAAGAAAATTTATTACATGCAAAAGATTTCAGCTGCACATTGTATAAAATTATATGAATATGTATGTGTGCATGACAGAGAAAGTGAAATTTTATTTTATTTTAATTGAGGTAACATTGGTTTACATCACTGTATAAATTTTAGAAGTACAGGCTCACACTTCTTCAATTGTATTTTTCACACCAAGGTTAAATATTTGCAGCTGTTTTTACACATACTCTTATGTGCTATGTATTGCAAAGCACAAATTCATTGACTTATATATGAATCAAATATATATAAAATCTAAAATGCATCTAAATTTAAGCCAAATTAAACCTCTATAATTATTCTTCAGTTTCTTCCCTTGGATTTATTGTAAGTCAAAATAAATTCACCCAAAATATTAATATTCTATTTCCATTTAGTTAATTGCAATCTTCTTTTTTGTTTGTTAGCTTGTTTGTTTTTCTTTTTTATTTTGTTGTTTGGTTTTTTTTTTTTTTAGAACACTCTCCATCAAGAGGCAAGAATGCCATTGTCAAATCCCTCTGAGATACAGAAATATTAGTTAGCACGCACTATAACAGCTGTTCACAGCTTCACATACCTCCTCCCTTTAAACCTAAGATTATTCCATTTTACAGAGGAAGAAACAAGTTCAAGGGGAATTCAACCTTGCTGGAAGCTAGCCCGGTCCATATGCTGAATGGCCGACCACAACTCTGTGAGGCCAACTTTAGCACCGCTGTTTCTCCTGTTGTGACCACTAAGGCCAGTGTTTAGATCATAAGTAATATTGCTGGAGGAAGAAAGTTTCATCCAAATATATTTTCTTTGTTTAATTTTAATAATGTCTTTTAATATGCAACCTAATATAGAAATGAAGTGCATAGTGAATAAAAAGTTTAGGGGAGATGTATTTTATTAGAGTGCTGACCATTTAATAATACTAAATATGGTTGCTCGGAGCTGTGGCCCACGCTAGCAAAATTATTTCTGTGCTGTCTTCTGACATCTATGCTTCTCAAATTGCTGTGCTCTTGAACCTACTTTATTCAAAAGTATCTTTCCCCTCATATTTATGGAACACCAGCTATGTACCTGGTTGATTTAGTTAATCCCCAAGCATAAGGTGATTTTCATTTTTGTGCACCCATTTTAAAACAGGTAAAAATGTCTGAAATTCACAAACTGACATGGGACCGTGTGTGGGTTCCATGTAGACCCTGGACACACAGATATGGCTGTCTGGTTTCAGAGCCTGTGCCTTTACAATAAGTTGGGAGGACCACCACAGACATCCAGAAAATGCTCTTCCCTAATGAACTAAAAGACCTATGGGAATCGATCGTGGTTAATATTAGGAAATCTAAATCCTAATTCATTTCTTCCAGAGACCAAAAAAAGAGTCATATGTTCACTTCAACTGCTGAAAAATATTTGATAAAATCCAACATCCACTCCTGATCTTAAATAAACTCCTTAAAAAGAGAAAGAACATGTATGGGCTACTTCAGACCAGAAGCAGCATATTAAACTGGAGGAGGACACTTCCATTAAGCCAGAGGCAAGGCATAGTCATTAATAAGCTTTGTTCTGCAGGTGACCTTGGGTGAGGCGACTGCCTGCAGAGAGCAAGTCCTGGAGAGAGACTCCGGTGAGAATGGTTGGCCCCCAATATTTCCAGCAGATGGGGAAATGAGTATTTAAAATTTGAGTGGTGTGAGAGGTGGGGTGCGGTGGGGGGTCTGCTTCACACAACAGGCCACCCTGTACTTACCGTCATATTCTCTGATAAGAATTTATGGTTAGGGCCTTCCCTGGGGCACAGCAATTGAGCGCTGGGCTGCGAGGCTGCCCACAGCCTCTGCAGCGGCAGTTCGTTCCCCGGTGGCCGGTGAGGGTCCCACCAAAAAAAAAAAAGAATTTATGGTTGAAAATAAATCAGGGACTTACCTGGAAGTTGAATAGGAGAGAGAAAGAGAAAGAATGTCATTTACTTTGGGATTTTTTTTTTTTTTGCAAGATTGGGTGAAGAATCAACCTTTTGATGTGTTTGTCTTAAAGAGTAATTTCCAGGAATAAGAGAGTCCACTATTTCTTTTCTCTACCCAAATGATGTGCAAACTGTCCCCCGGTTTCTTCCTCTCTCTCATTCCAGGCCTTGCCTTGACTTCTAAACATACTTCTTGCTCTAAATGTCAATGCTGTAGATCATCTCTCCCTGTGGAGGTAAAACTGGGAAATGATTATATCTACACCAAATAACAAATTCCACTTTTGAAATGAGCCAACTTTGCATTTCCTGAAGCTATCTTATTGAGAAAGCACCTTCACCCCATGGCATTTCTTAGAAAAATATAAAAGGCAAACTCCAAATCAGGCATCTCAGAAGTCAAGAAAAGGCCAAGATATGAAAGATAAATTATAACTTAGAGTCATTTAACAAATGAATGTTTTTAACACCCAAATTTAGTCCATCTTATAACTGATTTCTTGTTTTTTATTGAATTCCATTTTATTTACATGGATTTTATTTCATCTTTAATGCATTTTTAAAGTATATGGTTCAAAACAACAAAAAGAATTAAAATATAAACAATGAAGGAAAAAACTCCCTTATTCTCTTATTCTCCTTATTCTCCTCTGTCCAGTTTTCCCCCAAGAGTCTACGTTTTTTATATCCAGACAGATCTTCTTTATTTATATTCAAGCATAAATCTATAATCACAAAAATTATCATACACAAAATGTAGTATGTTTTACATATTGTTTTGTACTTTGTTTATTCGCTTAACAAAACCAACTGGTTTTGTCTAATGAGAAAGCACAGGGTTTTGGGGGAGGGTGTTATTTTGCAGCAAATTATTATTTCTTGAAATTGTGTGATAATCCTAGTATCATACGTGTGTGTTTGGCATGGTAAGTATGCATTACTTGTAACTGACAGATTTGATTTAATTCTGTAGACATGGTCCACTCCAATGATAATATCCAACAGTAAAATTACAGATTTATTTCCTTTTAATTTTAATATATAGCGTGGATCACGACAAGCAATGTGGTCCAGCAGCCAGACCCAAATTTAAGATCTTCTTCTACCATCCCTGACTGTGCTTCTACGAAGCTGCAGGTAGAACTATGTTCGGAGAAAACATCAAAAAGACATTTAAGTCCTGTGTGAATAAGATACCCAGGGTAATGGCCCACCACACACCCCAACTTTCCCTCCCCCACAAGAGGCTTTAGCTGCAAATCGAGCAAATGGATTCCAACAGAGTCATTAGTACCTGACAAAGACAGACAATTCTTAGAACATGGTCACTGGCAAGGTCAAAGCTCTGTGCTAGGGTCTTCTTCAAGGAAAGTAACCTGTGCAGTCACACAGGGGGCCGCACTCAGAGCGCCCCCTCTTGGTTGAACGCTCTACTGTCTTGAAATTCTTAGTGTATTTTGAACACCATGCCAGCATTTTCATTTTACATCCGGCTCTGCAAATCTTGTCGCCAGTCCTATCCTCTGCCCCTTCTCAGATTACATTTTGAGAGGGAGGATGCAGGCAGAGAAAATGAATGCCTCCAAAAACAAGGAAAAACACACTTCACAAAGTTTGCCTGAGTAAAGTATTATTTTCCCCATGGGAGAGTCTTCTTCTTGGGGATCCTAGTAAAATCCCTGCAAAAGGTTAACTGTTGAATCCACTATCGTTTTCAGAAAAGACTACTTGTCGTTGCAAAAAGGAGCAGGCATTTGGCTTCCATGTTCAGCTTCATTCTTGCTCCCCTTTTCCATTAATGATGAACAGGTTTTCAAACAGAAAAAAAAAATTTTTATTTTAATTAAGAGTCATTAAAAGTCCCATTCCAAGCAAAAACATTAGCTTAATGATGAAATTCCCTCTGCTTCTAGACATAATAATGAGTTCACCAAAACCTAATGGAGACTTAGGAGACAGCATTAATGCACAGGTGACTTCATTTTCAGAGAATTAATGTAAATGACAAAACATGGTACCACCCACGGACCTCAGGGCTCAGGCGGAACCCTAGAGGCCTGCACCTGCTTCCCTAGTCCTGCGTTAACCAATCACAGCCTGGGGAAGGAACAAGCACTGGTCTTCAGGTCTTGCTCTAAAGAGTTGCAGGTGTTTGTAGGAGCTGTTGAGACTGATAAGGCACAGGTCTATATGAACAAGTCACTCATCCCTGAGTTCTCAGCACAGAGTCCAGCCTCTGGATTTTTTTTTAAGATTTATTTATTTATGAACACAAGAACTGGGGTACAGGCCAGAGAAAGGATTCACCAGAGACAGAGTGGGGGACAGAACAGGCAGATGACCGAAATACACTGCTGAGGGGAGCAGCAGGCAAGAGGTCTGCTGCACCATGTGGGTAGCTCCCTGGCCTACCTGAGATCCAACTCAGGGATCAAACTTGTGCTGCAGAGGCTGCAGATTGCTTCACAGTGCTTGCTTAACCCCTTGAGTCACCAGGGAGGCCCCAGCCTCTGGATTTAGAGGCATTCCATGTAGATCTGAAACACTGGTTGCTAAGAGAAATGAGTCCAGCTAAGGCCAACAGAGGAGCGCTGGGTCCTACCTCAGGTCTGTGTTCATCTCATTCCCAGTCTGTGCCCGCTGGGCCTCTCCCACCTGCTGCGTGTCTGGGTGGGCATGGAGATGGTCCTCCTGATCAGAACAGTCTAAAAAATAAGGAATATTTCAGACAATGACTGTGACACTTGGTGTAGGGAAAAGAGAAAAATCCCATCATTTTTACTTGAAAACTTTTGCCCAGCAGCAAAGCTATAATGTCTAGACACAATCTGTTAGAATTTGCAAAAGTGTGCTTCCCCAGATACCAACCTGTGACATCAACTGTTGCTCACCACACACATATTAAATCTGGAATTCGCAAGGTAATATTTTATAGTGCTGATAAAGTATTTATACAGTACCTGGGAAGTTTTTTCTTTTGTTTTTATTATAAAAGCAATATAAGTTTGTGGTAATAAAAGTCAACCTGAACAGAAGGGAATCCACGGGAGTGAAAGGGTCTTACCCTGATGCCAACCACTCATTTCAACTCCCTGCTTTTGTTAAGAGATTTTGGGTTGTTCCAGAGCTTTTCTATGCAGACACAAGAAGATACTATTCATCTGCTGAGATTTTTCAATAAATGAGAATATATATTATTGTCTTGCAACAGGTTTTATTTTTTTAGTGTGCTGTAACATATACTAGGTGTCTTACCAAATACAGCTTTAAATGGTTGTGTGATATCCTATTTATTGGGAATGCATGAAGGAATTTTAACTAGCCTCCTAGTAGTGGATATTTAGGAGAAATGCCTGAGAAATAATGATAGTTCATAAAAGGATGCGATGACAGATTGTCTGCAACCATAGGTTGTAAGAGATGTGAGGGAGGGAAAAAAATAGGAGAGAAAATAGGGTGAAATAAACAACTTCAAAGACAATATAAATTCCATGGTGGCAAAAATGTGCTGCTCTGTTCACTCGTGAACCCCCAGTGCTTAGTACAGTGCCCAATGCATGTGGGTGCCCAAAGAAGATTTGTTGGGTGAATATATCTCCAGGTGTATGTATATGTGTAGAGGTATTTGACTTGTCTGTGTATATTGACCAATCATGCTCCAAAAGCTTTGCTGTCTTATAAACTCCCAGCCATGTTTTGATTTGTTTGTTTTTCTTTGAGAAGCTAGCACTTCATCCTCAGAACTCAGTACAGAGAAAGAGGAAAAGGTTGTGTGTTTGTTTCTAAAGCTTCTAAAGACTGCATTCCTCCCTCAGTTTATGGTCCTGTCCACATCACTGCAACCTCTGCAGCTATTGCCACCTCTCCTCTGACCCAGACCCCTACACCTCCCTCCTTCCCTTATATGGACATTTTGACCACTGTATAATCTGAGATAATCTCCCCATCTTGAAATCCTTAATTGCATCCCATCTGCCAAGTCTATTGCTACATAAGGTAACATAGTTACAGGTCAAGGGATTAGAAAATGAATGCTTTTGGGGAGTCATTATCTGCCCATCCCAGCTGAGGGATCACGTTTGAACTTCAGCATTTACATATATATATATGCTACGTAAGTATTGAGGCCTGACTTACCATGCCCTGAACTCAATCTGAAAAACACACTAACAAGTTGGATTGTCTTGCCCACTACATAACCACCCTGAGCATCCATTTTTCTCCCTTGCTGAACTGGAGAGATTGATATTTGTCTCATAGGAAATGCTGTATCTAAGACATCTATGTCCATCCCTTTCCATTTAGCCAGCAGTCAGGAATCAGTATGAGTCTTGTTTTAATTTTCACAAAATAAAAATGAAAGTACTGGATTAAGCACTAATGAGGTAGAAAAACAGATCCTCTTTAAACTCTGGTGTGAGTGTAAATTGGCACAGTCTCCTCAGAGGGCAGTGTGGCTCAATAAAAGTAATGACGTCTTATAAATGTTTTTCTCTTTATCCCAGTAATTATCCATGTCTAAAGTGTATCTTAGAGGCATGGTTGAATTTATGTACAAAGATGTTCCGTGAAATATTATTTAAATACTGGACCACAAAGTGGAAATAAATGTCCACTAGTGAGGGGTAAGGTAAGAAAGTATCTTTCATTCATATTACAGAAATCTCATCAGCCATATCAAGGATTTTGTAAAAGAATATTAAAGTTTGTCAAAAATTAATGACAAACTTTGGGGGTAGGTTCAACCAAGGTTATTTATGATCTATCATAGAACTCTGCATGGTAAACGAGTGTAGATAGAAAAGTAAGGACTAACAAGTATAGATTGTATGATATTAGCAGCAGTAATTTCTGGGTAAGGACTTGGTGAAGGGATTTGGGTTTGTTTACTTATGTTTTCCATGTTCAAACAATGAGGATGGAAGACAGAGATTTCAACACACAACAATTCCTCTGGATTCCCAGTGTCTCCGGGTATAGAACAAACACGAAAGGTGTCCCCTGGTGGAAGTGGGACGCGGTGCTGCGGAGCCACCTGGCTGCAACTTTTTAAAATAGCATATTGTACCCAAAGTCCTTCCAGAAAAGTGAGCCCAAAATTAGCAAACTACTCTGCTTAGTCAAGAACATTTACAGGGGCAGAGGCCAATTGCAAAGGACCAAACTTCACCCTAGGAAACAGCTGCTAGTCATTTTCAGCGTGTTGTAAAAATAAATTCCAGCCCTTTACCCAGGCAGAGGAAGAACAAGCAGTACTTCAGGAATGGTGAGGTCGGGAGAAGCTTTATTACTCATGTGTGAGGTCCCAGACCTGGGGAGCCCCTAAGGTCTGAGCACCGGTTTAAAGACCAGGGGTTCCTTTTATACACAACTGTGTCCATATCTGTTACATGGATGGATAGCATCACTTTTCAGCAGACACAACCATTTGTGGCAAAGTCCGCAAACAAGGGGGCAAGGCAAGGGGGGAAAGATGCAGGCATTCGGGGCTGCCCAGCCTTGTAGATAAGAGTGTTGAGGCCCTGGCCATGAGTCTTGAAAGGGAAGGAGCCGTAAGTCAGCAAACTTGTTGATTACGCCTGCACTGGATGGTCATTGCACCTGGGCTGGAAGTTCTGCTGGACTCTTTATTATATTCACTTGCTCAATAATAGATTTTCCCATCAGGCGCACTAGGAAGACGGACAATTAACTTTCACAATTGTCAAGGTCAAGGGACTGAGCTCCCGGAGTTTAATTCTCTCCTCCTTGCATTTTGCTCACTTGCATTTACAATAATGGAGAGAAACATGAAGGCAAAGTAAATCCCCACTAATACGGGATTTAATAAGTATTTAATTAGTAGGCTACATCCACATTACAGAAATCTCATCAGCCACACGTAAGAATTCCGTCGCCGGCGCCAGCCCCTCCTGATGACGCTGCGAATCTTCGGCTCCACTCGGCTCCACTCGGCTCCACTCGGCTCCACTCGGCTCTTCTTCGGCTGAACTCGGCCGGCGCTCGTCTTCTGGCGCTCGGCTCTCTTCGGTTTCCTTCGGGCCGCGGTCGCGTCGCCCTCGGCTGCTCTTCGGCTGAGCTCGGCCGGCTCGCGTCCGCGCTGGCTCGGGTCTTTTCGGCTGCGTTCGGCCCCCGCTCGTGTCGGCCTCGGCTCTCTTCGGCTGCGCTCGGCCGCGGCCCCGGAAGGGCTCGCATGGAGCCGGGAGCGCCGGCCCGACCCGCGGCCATGGCGCCGCTGCTGGAGTACGAGCGGCAGCTGGTGCTGGAGCTGCTGGAGACCGACGGGCTGGTGGTGTGCGCCCGCGGGCTCGGCGCCGACCGGCTCCTCTACCACTTCCTGCGGCTGCACTGCCACCCGGCCTGCCTGGTGCTGGTGCTCAACACGCAGCCGGCCGAGGAGGTGCGGCCGCGGGGTGAGGGTACCCCAAGAGCGCAGGGGGCGTTCCGCGCGCACGCAGGCCCGGGCGCCCATGCCAGGCCTCCGAGGACGTGCCGCTCCCTGACACGGCGGGAGGGTGTGCAGTGGGGGTCCCCTGAGACCGACGCGGGTCCCTGACAGGGGTGCGAGGGGCTCGGAGAGGAGGGGGGGTCATCTGAGGAGGAGGGTTTGGGGAGAAGGAGTGACATCCCTGAAGGGCAAGGGGACATGTCTGGAGGAGGCCACGAATAGAAGAATGATATCAAGGAGCTTTCGGGGGTCAGAGGAGTGGTACCCTAAAAGGGAAGAGGGAAGGCGACAGGGGAATCTCTGGGGGCGATGGCCGGGACTTGAAAGGGGTGCTTGAGGCTGGGGAGAACCCTGTAGGGAAAAGAGGGCTGTGGGAAGGGAGTCAGAGCTGGGGATGCTGGGGATGGCTGCCTGGGGTTACTTGGGGTCGAGGAGATGGTGGTGCCCCGAGGCAGAGGGAAGGGGATACACCTAGAGGCCTGGTCTGACAAGTCTGGTGAGCCCTGATAGAGTCTGGGCCAGAGGAAAACGTCAGCTGAAGAGAGTGACCACAAAGTCCTCCAGGGCAGGGCCCCTCACTGATCCATCTGGGTGTCCCCAGTGCACGCCCAGGCCCGCCTTGAAGTAGCATTGAACTGAAGGTGTGCAGAGTCAGGGGCAGTGCTCAGCAGAAGTCCCCTCCAGACTGGATGGGGTGGCAGCTGAAGGTCCAACACAACTGCCTGCAAATTGGCTAATCCTATTTTGTAGGTATCCGAAGACTTGCATCCAGTGTTTTAAAAGTCTTCGTTACAATGCTAACAAGTCAAGCAGAATGATTCCCCAATGTAAACCCCCCCCCCAAAAAAAAACAAAATCTGAGTTAAATGTAGATCCACATAAAGGAATAACTTAGTTTGTCTATTCTCTGGCCAGTTCCTTGTCTTTGAGAAAGGCAGCTCAGCATTTTAAATACAAATATCCACAGCCTATTAAAAATTCCTCTGGATTAAATAGCCCACTAATCAAGTTCGATTTGCTTTAGGAGTATTTTATCAATCAGCTGAAGATAGAAGGAATTGAACACCTCCCTCGCCGGGTGACAAATGAAATCGCCAGTAACAGTCGCTATGAGGTTTACACTCAAGGAGGTGTGATATTTGCAACAAGTCGAATTCTTGTGGTTGATTTCCTGACCGATAGAATACCTTCTGATTTAATTACTGGTAAGAATGTGACCCCTTATCACTATTTGTAAATAAATTTGCCCTTTTTTTGTTCTTTCCCCTCTGCTACACTCTAAACTAGACCTGCTTGTGGCCAGGCACTGGATGCTTTTGCTTAATACCTGACTCCCTTTAGATGCTCAGTCAACATGGTGGCCTGAATCCGTAGCTAAAGATACATTTTTCCTTGTTTTCTAAGTTCATGTTCAGTAAATACTTAGTAAGTGGCTGGCATTTGCTTTGAGAACTCAGTGAGGCTCGAGAGGTTTATAAATATTCTTTATGTATTCCTCTTTGAAGATTATTTCTATGATTTCAAATTAAAACAAGTAGTTGCTTGATTCTTTGGGGGATGGTTTCGTTTTAGCTAGAATTAATACAGAGGAATTATTTTTCATTACTGTTTATCCATTGAGAAACCTTTTCTGATGTCCCCAAAGGGGCCCTCCCTGCGTGTCCTCAGGTCACCCTGTTCTTCTGCCCAGTCATAGTGCCCAGAACCCCACGTTACACTTTTCTGTCTGTCTCTCTGTCTTGTTCATGTTTGTGAGCCCCAGGAATACCTTGTTCCTCCCAGCTGAGTAGCTGGGGCCTAGTAGCAACTAGACTTGTATCTGTTGGATGAACGATGCACGGATATACTGTGATCTTTAATGAACATCTGGAGGGCAGACTCGAAATTATAACCATCATTATCATATTTCTATTGACATCTGTCATCTTGCCCTGAACCTAGAAGGCCCTCAACAAATACTGAATGAATGAATGTGTGTGATGGATGCTTCACATGGTACATGGTGAGCTGATTGAGGAAAAGTGGTGTTATCCTTTCCTGAGAGTTACCGTTGCCATCAGGGGTGGCCCCGACCTCTGGTCAGGTTCGCCTGTCTTGAAAAGGTAACTCCACCGCCTACAACCAAGCTCCTTAACTTGCTTGAGCCTCAGTTTACTACTCCCTTTCTTTCCTAAGGGTGGTTTTAACCATTCTCCTTTACTGCTCCCTCTCCAGAAACACTCCCAGTTCATTCATTTATTACATTCTTTCTTTCCTTTTCTATAACAAGTCCTCACCACAAGTTCTGTTTTTTATTAATGTCCCTTTAAAAAATATATTGACGGGGCATGCCCAGTGGCGCAGCGGTTGAGCGCTGGGTTGCAAAGCTGCCCGCAGCCTCTGCAGCGCGGTTCGATCCCCGCGGTTCGATCCCCGGCTGCTCCCCCGGCCACCGGAGGAGGGTCCCGCATGGTGCGCAGACCTCTCCTGCCGCCCGCTGCTCCCCTCAGCAGTGTACTTCGGTCCTCCTGCCTGCTCTGCTCCCTGCTCTGGCTCTGGTGAATTCTCTCACCCTCCCGCACTTCTGACTGTACCCAGTGCTTGTATAATTAAATAAATAAATCTTTAAAAAAAAAAAAAACTCAGGCTTTAAAAAATATATATATATATTGACGAGTGAAATGAGTAAGCTGGCCGGTTCTTAGAGTAGAGGCCAGTGGGACACTCCCTCCTGGGGTAGAACCCACTCTTCTGTTGCTGGAAACTGTGCTGGCTTTTTTACTCCACATACTCTGCTGTTGACTAATTACATCAATGACTAATATACGTCTATCATTTTATTGCTTTTGCAAGTTAATTTTTTAATTGACACATAATTCACTTATAACATTATATTATTTCAGATGTATAACCTAATACTCCATTTTTTTAAATCAAGAAGATAGCACCTCCTAGAGTTATTGTAAGGATTAAGTGGGATAAAATAAATAGATTAGTGTAGTGCCTGGTATGCAATAATCACTTGATAAATAATAGCAAGTAAAAAAGGACCTGCTTTTTATAACCAGCAATCTCTATACATTGCAAAGTATTATTGTTTGATGTGTTCTGGTATGTATAGGGTTTTGCTCTAAGTTGACAAAATGGGGTTGAGGAGTCTTGAAATGGCCACTAGATGCCACTATTGCGCTGTGAATGTCAGTATAGTGCAACCTAATTAAGCGGAGAGCACTCTAAATCAAGGAAATGTCCAAAGTATAGCTTGTAGATAGTTCCTAAGTGGAAGTGCAAAATTCCATCTCCATTTCTGATCAGCTCCCAACTAGTGGCTGAACTGGAGCTGCTGCTGCTTAACTGAAAGGAGTACAAATAAGTTAATTCCTTCAAACTTTCCAGCCTCTGATACTGAAAATCATTCTAATAGGCTGTGTAGATGTGGACCAACTTGCAAGTACCAATACTTTGTGGGACTGGGTTCACCCCTAGAAGTCTCACCTACTCGTGGTGGTTTGTTTTTGTTTTTTGGGGGTTTTGTTTTGTTTTGTTTGTTGTTGTTTTGTTTTTTTTTAAGGGGAAACCCTTAAGTGGAGTCACTTTGGAATTTTTTGTCTCCCTTTTACTTATCAGATGGCATGGATCAAGTTACTTTCCTTTCCTGGTCTCATGATCAGACCTATCCTGTAGAATTGTTGTGAGGATTAGATGAGATAAAAATCTATGAAAGTACCTAAGCCTAGTACCTAAGCTATTTTATGCTAGTTCTCATCCTCCTTCTGGGTTCCAAAAGAGTGACATTTTGAAACACACATTTTCTTAGAGGTTCACCTTTTCTTTGGAAGGTGAACTTCTTTGGAAGTTTATTCTTTAAATTTTCAACTGATAATATTTCAGTCTAGGCCAATAAGTGTGACCCAGTCAACTACTTGGAAAATCCCAGCTGCTGGGTAGAAAATATTTTCTGAATAGTCAATTAGTTGTGTACATGTGTTAGGTTGATAGAAAATCTTTTGTGTACAAATTCCTAAATAACAATATTGTTATATTGAAAAATAATTCATTTAACTGGAGTAAATTGTAACCATCTGAATCCAAAACTTAAACACTAAAATAGTAGACTCTGAATTGGGTCTATTGAACTATTAGAAAGGGTGGTTAAAATACTCCACGTATCATCTTCCAGACCCTGGAGTGAGGAGAACTGGAGCAAAAATATGCAAGTGTATTTCCAGCAGGCACATAGAAGGTCACTGGCTTGATTCAGTTCACAAAGAAAGTATCACTCTTATGTCCACTGCCCCCCCCCATACAGATGTATTAAATACGTTCATTAGAGGTTTTTCTTATCAGCAGGCTAATTCAGTTGAATATACTCTGGTTTTGAACACTGAATTATTATGGGTGATGTCATTGTCGCCCAGACTTCTAAAATGCGGCTATTTTGTGTCCTCTACCTCTGATTCGTATGCAAAAGGAGAATTAGTGCCCACCTTGCTTTCAGAAATTCTCCCTCCATCAAGCCTGTCGCACCCACCCTCTGCTCTTATTATTCCTTCTTCCCGGAACTCTGTTGGCCCAGAGGGTCCCAAAGTCACCGCTCACCTCTCTGTGGCCTTCACTCAGCTACGGCCTGGGTCAGGCTACCCTTCCTAGTTACAGACCACCGCCCCCACACACACTCTCTCTCCTCCTCCTCAGATTCTTTTCTTCTCCTTAGCTCGTACATCCCCCTCTAACCTATTCAATGTTTTACTTTATATCATGTATTGTGTGCCAGGTGGGCGGGGGCTTAGTTTTGTTGGTGGCTGTGTCCCTGGCCTAGCACAGCGCTCGCCCTCTGCTCAAGGAGGCGCTAAGGAAACAGGTGGCCGCGTGAATGAAGCAAGCATGAAAATGACCTGTGTCTCCGTAACATCTCACTCCTCCCCCAGGCATCTTGGTGTACAGAGCTCACAGAATCATCGAATCTTGTCAGGAAGCGTTCATCTTGCGCCTCTTCCGCCAGAAGAACAAGCGTGGTTTCATCAAAGCCTTCACGGACAATGCTGTTGCCTTTGACACGGGTTTCTGTCACGTGGAAAGAGTGATGAGAAATCTTTTCGTGAGGAAGCTGTATCTGTGGCCCAGGTAATGGCCTCTGTGGTCAGGCGCTCTGAGGGGATCCACTGTTGTTTAATTTGGCGCTGTCACGAGACATGAAATTTAGCATAGTTACACTCCATGTATCCTGTCAGGCTCCTAACAGGTAGGGCCCACATGAATCTGTGCCCACCACCTTTGTGATTCTTTTCAAAGGAGAGCGACTTGGTGGTTATTTCTCTGCTCATCAAATCCACGCAGGGCAGCCACTTTCTTTTTCGGAGACACATATGGCAGCTTTAGGTGAGATGCAGACTTGCTGGCTAAGACTCCCACTTCCCTTTGAAAATTACCCACCAGGGAAATAAAGCACAAAAATTTTGAAGAATTTATGTAAATTTCTCAGGAAAATAAAACATAAGGTTTCCATTTTCAAACACTGCCGCCTCTGCTAATAAATATTTTGGCCAAATGCTGGTACTTGAGAAGAGTGGCAGCGGCCTTTTTCCTTTCTTGATTAATCTTATTTCAGGGATTGGTAGACTTTTCCTATAAGGGGCCAGAGAGTCAAATATTGTGGGCTTTGGAAGCCTTAAAGTGAAGCAGCTGGAGATGACGTATAAGTGATTTGTGTGTCTCTGCATCTTATAAAAGCAGACTCTGAGCTGGGTCCAGGTCATAGTTTTCTAACCCTAGACTGACTTGAATAATACTTCCACTCACTGAGGTTAAAAATATTCCTGAAAAACGTCATTTTGCTTTCCGTTTTGCTTAATTACAATTACCAGAAAAACTTTTAGAATACTAAACCAAGACCAGAAATACATTGCTTCCAAAACTATAGAAAATATTTGAAAACTGTTTGTCTCCCTAGGTTCCATGTAGCAGTACACTCGTTTCTAGAACAGCACAAACCTGAAGTCGTAGAAATTCACGTTTCCATGACACCGGCCATGCTTGCTATCCAGACGGCCATCCTGGACATCCTTAACACATGTCTGAAAGAGCTGAAATTCCATAACCCGTCACTCGAAGTCGAAGATTTATCTTTAGAAAATGCTATTGGAAAACCTTTTGATAAGGTATGCTATTTCTTTTCCTTTTTAAGTTTGGTGCGTTACGTTGTATGTTTAATGAATGCAGGTTATTTTAATAATTGCAGTGTTCTCAGTAGGAATTTGCCATTATTTTAGAATTAAATTGGGGGTGATTTAAAGTATAGCTCCACTCTGGCTTACTGGAAGGTAATCATTTGTAAAAACTATGTGGTTTGGCATCAAAACATAACTCTGATTTTTGCAGTTACAGTGATGAGCTTTTGTTTTAAGTGTAATTAAGAAGAGGATAAATAACCTTTTTAATCTAAAGTGACATTGGGATAGCAACAGGTAGAAGAGTTTTATATTAAAATGCTTCATAATTATACATAAATTCATGATCTCTTTTTTGGAATTAAAATATTTTGGATGAGTTTTCATTACTGAGGAATGTAAGACCCCATCTTCAAATTACATTCTGAGTTGAGAAAAAGGTAAGGCTTCAATTCAAGGAATTTTTATTCTGACTTACTTTTTTAATCATAAATTAATATTGGCACAGATATGAGATTGAAATGTAGACCCAGAAAATGCTATTAAAAAATTCCAAGCAGCTAAGTTTTCATTTTGGGGAAGAACAAATACCTGTCTTTTAAATTCACTCTCTTTGTCCTTGGAAATAATGTGTACTGATTATATTATGTAAAAAGGAAAACTTAACTCCTTATTTCTCTGATTCTCCCAAAGTCATCATATCATAAAGTAACACACTGAATTAATTTCATGTGTTTCATTCCTATGTTTTTAAAGTTTATTATAATCTAGTGTATGGTGATACCAAAATGCAAAAAAAAAAAAAAAAAAAAAAGCCTCACATTCTTTTTATAAGATGTACTATTGTCTTTAGGAAAAACAAAATATAACCTGATCTGTTTTCTACTAAATTTCTGCTTTCTCATTTCCTGGCTAGTAAAAATCAACATAGTATTTTACGTATTCTTTGAGTAATCAAATCTAAATATAGATATAACTTCTCATTCAAAAATTTAGCCTTTGTAGATGATTTACGAAAGAGGCACGTAGTTAGCTACATGCCCCAGTGTGTAAGGACACTCCCAGTGTCTGTTGTCCTGGAGTCGTTATTCACATTTAGTCCATTGTTAATTTAACAAATATGTTCCCATCCATGCCTCACATTTAATAAACAAACAGATCTTTGACATTAGCAGTGAAGGTACAGTGGTATTTAACCTGGTACCATGTGGCTTCTGTGTGCTCTGTGCTCCCTCATCCCATGTCTCTGTCCATCCAGGACAGGGTCAGGGCCAACTCTGCAGAAGTCAGATGTGTCTCTTCATAATAACAGATGATTGATTATCTGGTGTTTTCTGTCCTGGTTAATAATGTAATTAATAATTAGGTACTTAATACTGTAGTTTATTTTTATAAATAATGTAATACAGAGAGTTCATATAAATAAAGGTATTAATGTAAACATGGGGAATGAAAAATTCATTGTCTGGTAATAAAGATTCTGGCTGGAAGTAGAAATTATATTGACTTTGGAAATTATAACCAGCAGCCTTCTAACCATGGCCCAGTGGAGAGCAGAGAATCTGGTGGTAGCAGGAACCTGTGGGGGCCTTATGATGGGGGAACTATGGTCTAGGAGGCAGTGGGGGAAGTGGTGGTTATGGGGGAGGAAGCTGGACTGCCCCTGGTCCCATTTGCCACACGGGCTTCACTGTGTAACTCAGAGACAGTGGGAGCCCAGAGGCCACAGAACAGCTTTAGGTTTTCCAGTCATAAGAATAACCACGGGAAGGAAACTCAAATCTCAGTGTCGTGCAACATGCAGTGGCATGGCAGAGGACACCAGAACTGCCGCAGACCCTTTTGTGGCTGCATCCGAAGCGGCAGTGACATCATCTTCCTAGTGTGGGAGCGTTCCTTCTTGCATGTTAACATTCCAGCGCCAGGATAAACCTTTTATAAGATTTTTCTCAGAAGTCTTAAAAAGTTATTAGCCATGGTTATGGTATAATAAGAGGTAACATTTTCCCTTTACAAGAAATTAAGTGTGTGTAGAACTTAGAAACTATTCTACATGTGTATCATGTAATAAAATAATTCTAAAGGAAAAAAATAACACGATCTGCTTTACACTGTTATTGAATCTTATGAACTGAAATTTTCTCTTCACTTCCTTGGGGGATAATGTTTTAGATGCTTTATTGTGTGTGGTAAATTTAAATATAACAAAATTTACCATCTTAACCATTTTTAAGTATACTGTTTATAGCTATGTTGAACCTGTTTTAGCAACACAAAATTTTGTCTTTGTTTTAGACAATCCGCCATTACCTGGACCCTTTATGGCACCAGCTTGGAGCCAGAACTAAATCCTTGGTTCAGGATTTGAAGATTCTACGAACATTGCTTCAGTATCTCTCCCAGTATGATTGTGTCACATTTCTTAATCTTCTGGAATCTCTGAGAGCAACAGAGAAAGCCTTTGGTCAGAACTCAGGTAGGGTATAAAAATACTAATATTCTAGGAGTTGGTTTGAATCAAGTGCTGGATTTTGCTAGGGAGTCAGATGCAGGCAGTGCTGTATCTAACTACCTGGTGTACTGAGATTTCAGATTATGTTCATGTGCACAGCCCAAGGGTGTAGGTCTTATTGATAACTAATGTTCCCGCCTACTTACCTTCTGCTCTGTACAACAATAAACAGACATATACATTCCAGGCACTTTTATTTATGGAAAGACTATATAATACAGATCATCCCCAAATTAGAAATAGGACGTGTTCTGGAAGTTTAGTTGTTAAGAACTTAAAATTCATTTTCCCCAAAGAAACAGCAAGGGAGTATGGGGTTTCTTCCTCGAGAGTGCTCAAGGCCAAGAAGACATATGTAGGGAAACATTCATGACAGCCATCTTATCCCCGACCCCTCACTGTGGCAACTGTCAGTATTTGGCCAGCCCAGTAATTGTCCAGGTGTGGTTCCTGGAGCCAAGATTCAGTACAGCCAAGCGTTTTTACTGCTCCTTCAGGGACATTCTTGTCACAAACATCGGGTGCACAGCAAGGAAGAATACCAGCCCCACCAATGCCTGGGCCCCAGCACCCAGGCCATGCTCAGGCACTTGTGTTTCTGCACCAACTCTGAGAATGTCAGCACAGTGGGGAAAGGCCAAATGATGGGTTGGTGCTATAGTGAGAACAGTTTTGAAGTTGCAGAGCCTGTGAAAATATCTTGGGAGCCCCCCACCCCCCAGCTGCACTTTGAAAACCACTGTTCTGGCCAGGGACAGAGGCTGCAGGAGGGGGAAGCTGTGGTTGGGAGAACAGGTCAACAGCCAGGTGTATCTGCAGGTCATCAGAAACTCTTTCAAATGGACCATGAATTAAAGTCTTTTGTTTTTTTAACTTTTCATATCAGGTTGGCTGTTTTTTGACTCCAGCGCCTCAATGTTCATAAATGCTAGAGCAAGAGTTTATCAGGTTCCAGATGCCAAAGGGAACAAAAAAGGCAAAGTGTCAGAAAAAACGGAGATTAAAGAAGGGCAAGGTAAAGGTTTCTCAGAGGCCTAAGCCTTTAACTACTTGGTGTGGAAATTATCAAGTTACAGCATGATTGTAACTCTTCAGCCATGTGAAAATGTGTGCATCTGTGTCATATGTAACGTGTAATATGTGTTGAAAGCATTTACTTGGCAAATCTTAAAATCCACTGCCAGGAGATTCCAAATAAATGCCAAAGGTTATTCGAGACTATTCTCACTACTCCATAAAAAACTGTGGATTCATTTTCTTTTTACTTCTGGCAATTATTATTTTGTGCACTTAAAGTCTGGGTGTATCATTTAGCATCCTTTGTAGCTTTTAGAGAACCTAAATATACTAGAAAGAGGCAAGTAAGCATTTATTCCAACAGGTACAATAAATATCATTGGTATTTTTTGTTAAGGTATGGAATTGGGTTAGTGCTTACTTTCTGCCTCATGCAAAGGTCTGTTTCAGAACTTAAATATATAGTGATGTGTTTGAGTACATGTAGAAATAAAAGTTTGATTGTTGTCTACTTTTTTTTTTAAAGGTTTTATTTATTTTTGCGTAGAAGAACTGGGGTATAGGCCAGAGGTATGGAGGGTGAGAGGATTCACCAGAGACAGAGTGGGGAGCAGAATAGGCAGATCGATTGAAATACACTGCTGAGGGGAGCAGCAGGTGAGACAGGAGAGGTCTGCTGTGCCATGTGGGTTGGCTCTTTGGGCAGGGATTGAACTCAGGCTAGGCCATTGTAGTGGGCCTTCATGGTGGTAGCCTGAGACTTAACCCTGAGGCCATCAAGGAGGCCTTATTGTTGTCTACTTTTATTCCATGTTCCAGATTATAAACATCGTGGGGATTTTAGAAGTACTAACTACTGTTTTTCTCACTGATACCTTCATTTTGTGTAGCCACTTAAAGATAGTATCACAGCTGACAACTGACACAGCATCATCTCTTTTTTTTAAAGATTTATTTATTTATGCATACAAGAATTGGGGCACAGGCCAGAGGTGTGGGACATAACAGGACTCACCAGAGACAGAGTGGGGAACAGATCAGGCAAACTGATTGAAATCCATTGCTGAGGGGAGCAGCGAGTGAAACAGGAAAGGTCTGCTGCACCATGTGGGTAGCTCCGTGGCCATCTGGGGAGCAAATTCATGCTGTTGAGGCTGCAGATAGCTTCACAGTGCTGTGCTCAACTCCGTGCTCTACCAGGGAGGCCCAGCACCATCTCTTATTAATGACTGTGCACATAGCCCTCTATCAGGGTATCATGAAACCTAGATTAATGCTGGTGTCATCAATCAAGCCAGAAGTAGACCCTTTTCCAAGAAGGCAGATTCTATGAATTCTTACTGTTGAAGAAAGCTCAGAGGACTTTCTTCAGCTATAGAATGAAGCATGTGTTATCTGTTAGTCTAATAGTCTTTGGAATAAGTACTAGCCATGAAATGTAGGTTGTCTTTTATTTCTTCACAGAAACAAAAAGGGAACTGGTCCTTGAAAGCAACCCAAAGTGGGAAGCACTGACCGAAGTACTGAAAGAAATCGAGGCAGAAAACAAGGAGAGTGAAGCCCTTGGTGGCCCAGGTAGGAGAAAAGGAGATGGTGGCCTTTGCTTTCAGAATCCAGCAAGGAGGCCCTTTCAATTAGCTGCTTAGCTACACCTTACTGTACTTTGTTTATAAAATGCAAAAGAATAAATGCCAAGTGAACACTGAAATCCTAGCAACAGCCTCCTTTCTTCTCATTGGATGTCATTTTCTCCAGGTTGAATCATTGTGTATTCAGGAAAGTGTGTTTTTTTTGTTTTTTTTGTTTTTTTTTTTTGCTGGTTGCATCCTCGGAACTCCTATTTAAGCTAATCTCCACATACATATTCACCAGACTGTAAATCTGGAATCCCCAAGGAGAAAGCTGATGAGTTCACATTTTATATTCTCAGCAAGTGTCTTTCCAAAGAAGTCTCAACTGTTCTATGGAGTGACACCGACCTGGCTCTGGAATCAAAAACAATTCCGAATCCGAGGGCTGCTCTGCTCACACACAAGTGTGCCGGCACGAGACACAGCAGACTCAGGGCGACTCCACTTAAACATAAAGTCAAGTGGAAAATGAAACTCAATTACAGAAACTTAGGCTTGAATTCTTGACCTCCTGCAGAACAGTAAAGGCAAGCACCAGTCCTTCTCTCAGTAAACACGCGGGTGGTATTTTCCCAGAACCTATGGTGCTGTGATTTTAGAGCCAAGGTCACACATGCTTCTCACTTAGAAAATGGGAGAAGGATGAAGAAGAATGGAGAAGGCAGAAATGGATGCAGTCACTGTTAGCCTTGGCGTGTTTCCTTCCAGATTTTCTTTCATGTGTTTTCTGTTTCTCACTGTTAAGGTCATAGCACAGGTAGAATTTCTGGATCCAGAATCCATAAGTCAAATGACACAGTCCTTAAGACACAGTTACCACATTGGCTTATGTAATGTTTTTATCAATTTTCATTTCTTCTAGCAGTGTAAGAACTTACCCCTTTTTCTTGTTTTTTTTTTTTTTAATAGAGAGCAAAAACATTTTAAGATAAAGAGATTGCACTTTTCAACAAAAAATGGGGGGAAATTAATATTTATATATCACTGACAAAAATGTAAATCTTACAGTTTTGGAGGAGGGTAATTTGTCATGATCTACACATGCTCATGCCTTAGGATCCAGAAATTCCACGTCAAAGACCCCACCCTCCAGCAATAATAGCAACAGATGCATAAAGAGGCATGTGCACAAATGCTCAGTGTAGCAATTTCCCTGTTGTCTCCCCCTGCAACTTACCCCTTTTTCACTTGGTGAACAAATGTATTTGTATGTATGTGTTCTACATATGTATATTACATATGTGTATTACATTGTGTGTGACAGTTTTATTAATTTGATTGCAGAAAAGTGTCATCTTGCTTTAAATGCTACTGTGTGGTAAGCTTTTCATTATCATTTGCTCTCATGAATTATCTGTTTCCTTTGCTAATTGAGGCTAATTTCTGCATTTGTGTTGACTTTTTATATATTAAAGTTGTTAACTTTTATCAGTTTTTGAACACTTCTTTTTTGTCTTAGCTTCTTCAGTGCACCCTTTTTTTATTCTTACGGAGTCAATCTTAGATTATAGATACCAGTCTTCTCTGAGGTTTCTTCCCCTACTTCTAAGCCAAGAAAATCATCTCCATCCAAAGAGAGGTTAGAAGAGTCACTTTTCTTCTATGAGTGAATATTTGACATTTGACTCTGTAATCCATTTGGAATTTATCTTGGCGTATAAGATCTTCTGCAAAATTATTAATTAAAAAAGGGCTTCTTTAAAGCCTCCATGACACCACGACTATACTTTTCCTAAGACAAGATATTTCTGGCTTCAACTTTACTCAAAAGATTTAAGTAATCCTGCCAGAGAGGTGGAAGCATTTGATAAACACCTAAGAACTTTCTTGAAACAAACTGCACACGTTGTGGGCCTCAGCACCCAGGGGCGGGGTCGTCCCTGGGAACAGGGGTGCTCGCCTCACTGGTGCCATCAAGTCCCTGTGAATGGACTCAGCACGCCCCGTGGGCAGACCTCCCCCCCCTTCAAGTCCTTGGAATTGTGACGTGCCTTGGCCATGATTTCTTCCAGCTACTGGTCATAGAATGACTGGTCAGTCCTTTCAGCCCATGAAACTGTCTTTTCTGTCACCGTGCTCCATGGGATCCTCAGGGCGCTGGGGCAGGCGCTGCCGGGGCCCTGACCTTGCTTTCTCGTTGCAGGTCAGGTGCTCATTTGCGCCAGCGACGACCGGACGTGCGCCCAGCTGCGGGAGTACCTCAGCGGCGGGGCCGAGGCCTTCCTGCTGCGGCTCTACAGGAAGACCTTCGAGAAGGACAGCAAGGCCGAGAAGGACAGCAAGGCCGAGGAGGTGTGGGCGCCGTTCCGGAGAGAGGACTGCGCCAAGAGGGCCGCGAGGGCCAAGAAACGGCCCAAAGACCCCGCGCCCGGCGACCGGGCTCCCGCCAAGGGCCGGGCCCTCAAGAAGAAACGCCGCCTGACGCTGACGCAGATGGTGGGCGCCCCGGCGGAGGCGGGCGCGGACGGGCCGGACGCGGACGGCGGCCCCGGGGACGGGGACGGGGACGGGGGCGACAGCCCGGAAGGCCGCGGCGGGGACGGCCGGCCCGAGGCGTTCGAGCTGAACCTGTCGTCGGACGCGGCCTACGGGATCCTGCGGCAGCCGCTCACCGTCCTGCACCCGCTGCTGGGCTGCAGCGACCCCTACGCGCTGACGCGGGTGCTGCGCGAGCTGGAGCCCCGCTACGTGGTGCTGTACGACGCCGAGCTCCCCTTCGTGCGCCAGCTCGAGGTGTACCGGGCCAGCCGGCCCGGGCGGCCGCTCAGGCAAGTGGCCGCCGGGGGAGGCGCGTCCTCGAGGCTTCGCCCTCACAGCCCTTGGGGATCTCACGCGGGGCCGGCCCGCGCCACCCTCGGTCTTGGCGGGGCGTGAGGGCCCCGGGGTCGGGCCCAAGGTCGGGGCCCAGGGAGCGCGGCTGAGGCGGGACACCCGTCCCCGCCGGCCCTGGGTAGGCCTCGGTCGGTCGGGGCGCATGGGGGGCTGTACCCCGACAAGTCTGAGAAACTTAGAACATCCTACCAAAAGTCAATGCAGTTGTGATGCAGCTAAATAATTTAAGTCTTCTAGAAAGCCTTTCTTTTCAGTTTTTTTTTTTTAAGATTTATTTTTTATTTATACAAGTGCTGGGGTACAGGCCAGATGCGCGGGGTGAGAGGATTCACCAGAGACAGAGCGGGGAGCACAACAGGCAGACTGACGAGGTACACAGCTGAGGGGCGAGACAGGAGAGATCTGCCGCGCCATGTGGGTTCCTCCGAGGCCAGTGGGGATCGAACCCGCGCTGAAGAGGCTGCGGACAGCACAGTGCGGCGCTCAACCACCTGCGCCACTGGGGAGGTCCGCTTTTCAGTTTTAAGAAGTGACTAAGTTACAGCCGCATAAAACTATAAAGTCTTTGGGGAATTGTTGTACCAAGCTTTCTTGAGTCCGGAGAAGTCTCAGATGAAAAAGCTACAGAAATCTCAGATGAGAAAATGATGCTTCCCAAAGAAGATAGTGTTCTGGCTCTCCAGATATCTGAGGGGAAATAAACAGCAAAATTAATATCCTGAACTTAGGCTGAACCAAAAACAGAGCCAAAAGAAACCTTCCTGCGATTTAACTGGTGTGCCTTTCCGAGTAGAGCTGAATGGAGGAGGTGGATCAGAAGTAATGCTGGGTGAAGAGATGATAATTACATCTGAGTTGGACCAAGGGATGCTAGCTCTAGTCTGGTCAGTTCTTCATGCTCTGCTATTAATCACCTTTGTCACTAGCTCTTGTCTGCACAGTGCTTTGTCACCTGCGAATAGAATAGTATGACACTTGGAAATAAAATGTCAGCTGCAAGGAGTCTGGTAGGTCAACCCCTCACTCTGTGAGGAAACTGAGGCCCAGGAACAGTGAGCGACCTTCCCTTGGCCACAGCACGCCCTGGTTCTGGCCTGAGCGCCAGTGGTCTCCCTGTCAGGCTTCCAAGGAATATAATCCACGATAGTGAGGGCGAAGGAAAACTTGAGGACTCACAAGGTGAAGAGAAGGACAATGAGGGGTTTTAGTCAGCTTGGTAGTGACAAAGACAGAAAAACTGGCCTTCAGTAAGAGAAAAGAATACATCACCTCCGGGGATGCCTGGTGGCACCTACGCCTTCCTGTGTCGGTGTGTTTGGGTAATGAGTGAGGTGGCTGGGTTCTGTTGAGACACGAATCAAAAAAAAAAATGAGAAACTCCTTGTGAACACAGAGGTCATATAGATTTCATTTGCTTACTTTTCACAAACATGAACTTCATAAGCTGGTTTTTATAACTACTCTCCAACTTAGTAAATGATTGTTTGGCAGAAGCGCAAAGAAAAAATTGAAAAAAGAGAAGCCACTGAGATTGTGTGTTTTCTGATTTGTTTATAGTTATGAGGAAAGAATTATCCTCTCCCTCTAGTTATATTTCAGTGTTTACCTAAACTCTGTCCTCCTTTTGGCAAAAGAAAAAAAAACCCATGTGGTAATGAGACCTTTAACAGGTGGGGTTTAGGCAACTTTGTTTTAGTAAGTATGTGATTAATGGAACCTTTTATTCTTAGTCAAATATTTACTGTTTGAGCACTCTCGCTTGCTGGTTTCAGTGCGATGCTGTGCCTTTCAAGGATTAAAAATGATGTTTTTGCAACCTAAAAGAGCTCTGTCTTGACTTGCAGGGTTTACTTTCTGATATACGGAGGCTCAACCGAGGAGCAACGCTATCTCACTGCTTTGCGGAAGGAAAAGGAAGCTTTTGAGAAACTCATAAGGTAATGCTCGCAAGACCACTGCGGAAGTCACAGCTCCGTTGAGGGCCATGCAGGATCCAGAAGCTTCTCCAGGTTGGGAGAGTAGGGGTATCCAATGGCGCTCAGGAAAGATGAGGGTGAGAAGTTGTGGGGAATCACATCAGGTCTGTCCTGTACTCAGGTCTGTCCCCCCCGGGTGTCCATCTGCACGTGTCCTCTTTCCTTTGCTGCCATTTTGACTTCTTTTCAGTGGTTGAACTGAGTGTTCAAACTCTTCAAAAGAACTGCTTTTCTATTTGTAAACTATAGGTCACAGAAGGAGAACTAAAACACTACTTTTCTAAGAAACATGTTCCTAAATCTCCTGCTCACCCATCCACATGTGAAGATTTGTCCTTTCCCTCTGAAGTATGTTTTGTTGTTTGTTTGTTTTTTAATTCTCATGCAAGTTCCATTGTCTGTGCTTGGGTGAGAGCTGTGCTGTTTATACTGGGAAGAGTTTTCCCCACCTAGGCAGTTCAGCTCACCATCAATGTAGTCACTCCAAGGAAAAAAAGATTTTAAAAGGCGTGATGTTTATCTGAACTCGTGTCTATGTTTTTGAGAATAAGTGTCCAACACGTTCCAAATCCAAATAGAAAGTATTTTCAGTTTATTATAAGGAAGATGTTGCTAAGGGAGATATTTGCCAACCAGCCGACTGGCTGCCCCTTAACACCTGCAGGTGTGAGAGGAATCTGCTAGCCTCCCCCAGGAACGTTGTCAAGGCAATGGCAGCTTACAAGGGAAGGTGCATCATATATATCAAATGGGCCTCAGAAGCCAGGGACAAGGGCTGGCCAGGACGTCCTTGGGCTGAACCATGGAACGGGCCACACCAGTCTTCCAACCTCAGACGTTGGAAGTGAGAGGGCAGAATTATCATTAACAATATTAACCTGCCAGGGCCCAAGACAGAATTTCCAAGTGAACAACCATCCTCCAAGACCATGACTTCTCAGTATGTACATAAAATATCTATGTCTCAGTTAGTCCAGGGTATGCGTCCCTGGGAACAGGGCTGCTCGCCTTACTGGTGCCATCAAGTCCCTGTGAATGCACTCAGCATGCCCCGTGGGCAGACCTCCCCTCCCCTTCAAATCCTTGGAATTGTGACGTACCTTGGCCATGATTTCTTCCAGCTACTGGTCATAGAATGACTGGTCAGTCCTTTCAGCCCATGAAACTGTATTTTCTGTTAACGTGCTCCATGGGATCATTTATTATTAATTTTGTGTTTATCAATTTTTAGGAAAAAATATTTCAGAAATAGTATCATAAAAAACAAGGTATTAGATAGGTTGCCACTTCTTGTACAAAATTTTTAGCACCTCCCTATCTCCCCTTGTGTCTGGCAAGCCTCCCCTCTCCCCAAGACCGAAATAGCCCACAGGTATTCATTGAGTATCTATTAATGTGCCAAAACGTGTGCTAATATATATGTGCTGGAGTTAAGTGGTACAGAAAAAGTTCTGTCTCCTAGACCTTATCCTCTGGGGGGAAAGAAAAACATTAAATGATTTTGAGTATTATAATAAATAGAAGTGTGCAGTGAGCCACCAGCTGCAAAGGTAGAAGAAACAAGTGTAGTAAGACCATACATCAGAGATCACTCTGTTCTGGGGATCAGGGACCGCCGCTTCGCTGCAGATATTTAGGCTGATGTGTGAAGAATGTGTGCTGATTGGAAGGGGATTGTGCTGAACAAGATGTGTGTAAAGGCTCAGAGGCAGAAGAGGTTCAACTGAGGATTCGGGACTTAACTCTAAAGGCAGTAAGACAGCTTTGAAGGCTCAGAGGAAAGCGACATAAGTATATTTTTTAGGTTCTCTCTGGCATCAGAACAGGGAAACTGGTCAGGAGATTATTGCAAGTGTCTGATAAGAACAGGGGGTGGCCAGGGTGAGATTGTCAGAGGGAAGTAGACAGACTTAAGAGATATCCAGGAGATGGAACCAAAGAATTGGCAATAATGGATGCTGGGTTGTACCTAACCATTCCTTCACTCTTTTTAAATGCCTTTTTTCTGAAGCCTCGCTAATTGAAGTCATTGTCTCTTGAGTTACAAATGAGCACACAGAGCCCAAATATAATATATCCATTGGGCTATTTATTGGTGTTCACTTGAAGGGTCACGAGACCACCCTCAGGCCAGATGAGACACAAAACTGGTATACTGCAGTTATGGCTTATCGCAGAGAAGGGTCAGATTAAAAGTAGCAGCAGGAAAGGAGGCCCTGCTGAAGCCCAAGCCATGCTGGCCTCCAGCATCCTCCCCATTGTAAGCACACCGATGTGCTTGGTGCTCCCAGCAGCAGTGAGGGGAAGCAGAGGAGGGGAAGTTGTCAGTGGAGGAGCTCGCTGGAGCCTCAGCATCTGGTGTTTTTGGTTTGTTTGTTTGGTTTTTTTGCTGAGGGGCAGGAGGGTGTCAGTTATGCAGACATGGAGTTCCCACATTCCGGCCCCCAGAGTAAACACAGGCATTCACCATAAATCACATCGCAGCATAAACCATCTGACCAATACAGGACCCTCTTCCAGGCAGGATGTTCTAAGGGCTCAGAGCTTATCTCCCAGAAGCTGGTGGAAGCCAGTCCTGAGGAGAGGGCCTCTCTTGGGAACTGCTGAGTTAACCCTTGCCTGCCCAACGCTGTAGCCCGGTCGAGTCCACATTGGTGAGTTCTTGTGTTCCGGCCTTTCTCCGTGCAACTGCCTCTTCTCCAGGACTTCCCCTGGAGTCTGTGATCCAGAAAAAGAGCACTTTGAGTAGATTGTAGCAAAGTACTGGGGACCAGATGCCATTCCTGGTTTATAAGAGTGACTCTACACAGGAGAGCCTCAGTAGCAAGTGGGGATCAACCTGGCACATCCTGGAAACCTCACTCAGCAGAGCCTGGGACATGGGCCTTCTCCAGCATTTCAATTGGCAATAATTTCCAGACCACATTGTAATGTAATTTTATCTATGGTCTGGCATCATTTCTGATCTCTCTCAATGGTGATTATCTGCTTATTATAAACTAAATCTTCCCATGGTACAAAGCAATCAGATGGTAACACGATGTAGAATCGTAAGATGCTTACTTTCCCAGAAAACTTGGGAAATTTGAGAAGTGTTTGTTTTGAAAAGCAAAATATATGTGAGATGCATTGCTGAAAGAGTATTTGCACTGTGCCTGTAGTTAGAGAACAATTTCATGTGAGAATAAGATGATGTGCCTCTGCCAGGCCCTCCATGGGTGATATAAGAACAAAAGCAGTGCTACTATTTAAAATAACTAGAAAAGAGTGAGTCAGGCAAACTGGCAGTGAACGGATGGTTTGGCTAGAGGAAAGGTCAGTAGATTACAAACGATAAGCAAAGAGAAAAAAGATTACACTTCTAAGTATTGATAGTAAAATGCTCCGGGGTAGAAAAATCAGTAATAACATTCCGAACATACATAGTTTCGGAGAGGTCACTGCTTTTCAAAGGAAAGGGTAAGATGATTTGAAATTTTACAGTTTGAAAATATCACAAAGTTAGCATGAGACTTGAATAAATGCCGGTTGGAAGAGGCCTGCAGTTCAGCAGCCCCTGCCCTATTCTCCTGCAGCACGGGCTCTTCACCTCTCGCTGAAGCTGTTCAAGCGAAGATAAGAAACCTCGGTCCTCTCAGTGAAGTAGTAAGTAGGACTCGGAATATTTAAATTATTACCCTGTGCCTGTCACAGGGTGACTGGAATGAGTGTGCTAAATGGTGAGAGCGCGGGGCTGAGGTATCATTATGGCAAACTTCTGAAATTCATCTGAGTCGCTGCTCGGAAGACTTGCAGTTTCTTCACCACCCAGCTTTCGTCCCCAGGAGCCTGTTTTTGTCAGATTCAATTTTCAGTCCACGGTCAATGTAACAACATTGAAACAGTTTTAGAATCATTTGAAGGTCAATCAGGTTTTTAGCATAATCGTGCATAATTAGGGGACAAGGACCCAAGCCTAACAAAAGGACAGTGCTAATAGCAGCTGGCATTTGTAGAGTGCTTGTGGGTGCCCGGCTCTGCACTCAGTGCCTCACGTATATTCTGTAAACCTCCTAGGTCTTTTGGGGTAGATTTTTTCATTATTGTCCCGTTTTCCAGATGAAATTGAAGGACAGAGCCACTGAATGATTTGCCCAAGGTCACAGAGCTAGTAAGGTTTCAAATGCAGGAAATGTGGATTCAGAGCCCCCCGCTCCTCGCCACCCCTCGCCCATGCCCTACAATTGCTCAGGTCACAGGGGAATCATATGTCCCCAAGCCATATGTGGCCCAGCCAGCAAAGCAAGTGGAAATACAGACAGAAGAAAAACCCCCAGTATAAAAGAAGTTGAAGAGCAGTAACCAGTTCGGGGTGGGTTGTCCACAACTCAAGTTCTCTAGAAGCGGTGAGTGTCCCAGGTGACACCTGACGCCGGTCCTGAGAACATGGAGAAGTGGGCCTGGAGCGGTTGCCATCTCTTTACAGAACGGGGTCCTAATTATAACTTTGCCTTTTATACTGTTCCAAAGCGTGTGGAATTCCAAGTGGTGAGTTCTGTCTGCAGTGGCTCCTGCTCTGAAGCGCTGGGAGGTGGGAGGTTTGCTCCTCATCTGATTTCATTTCCTTTCATTGGAAAATGTTTGTTATTTTCACTCTGGCCAAAGTGACCAGTTATTATTGGAGGTTCCTCTGGCATCTCGCCTTACCCTAGTCTCTACGGTGGCAGTTGGTTAGGCCCATCGTTTTTCCAGGATTGCTGTTTCCTCAACGCAGTTGCAAGCCCTGCAAGGGCAGAGGCCCAGCCCTGGGCAGATGCCTCAGAGGGGCTTCAGGGGGCTTGTGACCCACACAGTCAGGCGGGCATCTTCCTGCACCCCCGCAGTCAGGAAGGTTTTGGTCTCCCCGTGCATATAAAAGTTATGTTTACATTATGCTACAGTCTGTTACCTGTGAAATAGTCTGTTAAGTGCATGATAGTAAGTGTGCAAAAGTGTCTAAAAAACAATGTATATACCTTCACTTGAAAATAATTCATTGCTGGGGCCTCCCTGGTGGCGCAGGGGTTAAAGTCTCAGCACTATTAAGCTATCGCCAGCCACTGAGGCATGAGTTTGAATCCTGGCCAGGAAGCTGACCCGCATGGCACGGCAGACCTCTCCTGCCTCAACCGCTGCTCCCCTCAGCAGTCTATTTCAGTAGATCCGCCTAGATCCGCCACTGTCTCTGGTGAATCTCTCACCCTCACCCCTGCAACTCTGGCCTATACCCCAGTTCTTGTATGCATAAATAAATTTTTGAAAAAGAACAATAATAATAATTCATTACTAAAAAGTGTGACACAGACACAAAGTGAATGTGTGCCCCTCAGTGCCAACAGACTTGCCCCACACAGCATTGCCACAAGCCTTTAATTTGTAAAAATACGATATCCTCAAAGCACAATTAAGTAAAGCGCCATAAAACGAGGTACACCTGTATATCTTCCCATCACACCTGCACAAGATGGACACCCGGTTCTCGCCATTTCCTGAACTGGCCCCAGCGTACATTACTGCTGTTGAAAAATATGGCCACGGCAGACCTGGCTCGCTCTTTCTTTGGTTATGGAGGGTCTTGTCGTGACTGTGGTTCCTGATTATAAGCCTTGGTCATGACTGCATCATCCTGTCCATCTACCAGCTCAAAGATGCAGGACCAGCTTTGAAGGCAAGACTGATTGCATGGCCATGTCTATAGCCAGAGCACCTGGTGTGGCACACAGGCCCACTCCATAAATGTTTTCACATAGATTCACGAGTGAGTGAATTCGTGTTGCTCCTGTGGCATAACCTGAGACGTGGATTTTCTTGCTTAAATCTCCCGTGGAAATTTGCTTTCTTGCATTCACCTTGGTTCACCTTTAAAATGGAGCGTGCGTAATGGGGCCTTTCCTCTGGGGCTCTTTAAATCAAAGTTCTGTGTTTTCATTTTTTATAATTAGTGATTTTTAACAATGCCTATTTACGATTGCTCTGAAAATGTGGCATATAATTATTTAAATTTTCTTAATGCTCAGTGACATGTTTGTCTTATAAACAGTGGTAGTAGTCTGCGGCATTTTTTTAATATATATTTTTAAATCATTTTTCATTTTTGCACAATGTATGCATTTTCATCTTGGTTATCGTCACCGTAAAATTCCCACCCCCCCTTGTTTTGATCCTACTCCCTTCTCCCCCCAACCCGTAGTGTGTCTTTGGTTTATAGTTGCTTGTTGATTTTGATTTTTACTTTATTATAATTAGTCTTTTTCCTGGTCCCTTATTTGGGTCTTCTAAATTCCTGCTATGAGTGAGACCATCCGGTATTTTTCTTTTTCTTTCTGGCTTATTTCACTGAGCAGGATCCCTTCCAGCGCCATCCATGTTGCTGCAAATGGCATTTTTGACATGCCTACTTCATAGGTCATTTCCATACTGTAATTTATAAACAGCTAAACTCTGGAAGTTTGAAATCAGTTCAAGGAATGTTTGAATGTTCCCCTGTCCCAGGGAGAAGGCCAGCATGGTCATCCCTGAAGAAAGAGAAGGCAGAGACGAGACAAACCTGGACCTAGCGAGGGGCTCCATGTCGAGCCAAGCTTCCACCGACACGCGCCAGGCAGGTGAGTGTCCCCCGCAGCACCGGCACCCCCATCACCCAGGATGGACATGGTGGGGTTCTAAAGTTTCTTCAGAGGCCTGGTTTTTCCTCGAACCCCTCAAAGTTGAGGTCTGCTCCCATTCCCTAATTTGAGCTCTGCCATTTACCAGCCACGTGTCCTTTCAGGATCTGAGGCTCCTCTTCTGGAACACACGTGGAGTCATGTTCTGGGCCCCCAACTTCGAAATTAGTTACAGTCCAGTATTGCTTTTGAATGTGGTTGGTTGAGACCCAGAATGAACTTTTGCAGAGAAACTTTTGTCAATGGTGACAAGGTTCTAACCTCTAGCCTGGAAAAGCCAGGCGATCTCAGAAGTACAGGAGTCACCTAGGGCCATATCCCCACGCCTCTTTCTCAGTCTGCGTGTGTCTTAGTACTTCTCACGTCAGAGGTGTGATGTGTGTTCAGCCACGCCGCACACCATCTCTGTACCCCCAAGACACGCCGAGTTCCATGGTGCGGGAATAGCCCACTCCCCAGAACCCTCTCTGCCCAGGAGAGCAGCTGATAGCAGCCAGGTGACATGAGAAAAGCAGTGTGATTGCACTTACTTGACCTTTGGTAGGGTCACGCGCAGGTAGGGCAGTGGGCTTCAGGATGTAGTGCATTGAGGAGTTACCCAGGTGCTTGTGAAAACTGGTTCCCAGGCCTGGATCCATAGCACCCTGACCCGGTGGCTTTGCATCAGGGTCAGCGCCCCAGGGCCTTCTGCTGGAAGTGGTCCTTGGATTGGAATTTGGGAAACACTGACTCAGAGCATGTGTCTTTCTGGAAGCTCCTGTTCCCCAGATGGGCTGCTGACATGTCATGCGGAGCCACAGTGTAAGGCAGTGAGTGCGAGGGAAGATGAATGTGAGCATTCGGTGCCACACAGAAGGCTACTCGCAGAAATCTGTGCTTTTGAGTTCACCCTCAAGCCCATGTATTCAAACATTTCCTATAGCTGCAATAACAAATTACCACGAATTGAGTGGCTTGAAACAACACAAATTTGTTGTCTCACAATTCTGCAGTCCAGATGGGTTTCACTGGCTACCGTCCAGGTGTCAGCAGGGCCCGCTCCCCCGGAGCTCCGGGGAGAAGCCGTCCCCTGCCTCCCCCTCTCTGGCGGCCGGCCACCTGCAGTCCCCTGGCTTCTGGCCCCTCCACCCTCACAGCCAGCCACTCTGTCTGACCTTCCTTGCTGCCCCCTCACTGGGCAGGACGCTGGGCGTGCCTGGCTAATCCAGACTATCTCCCAGCCGTAAGATCCTTAACTTAGTCACATCTGCAAAGTCGTTTTACCACGTGAGGTGCATCTTACAGGCTGCAGGGATTAGAGCATGGTCTTTAAGGGCTGTTTTCCCGCCATCAGCAGCCCTCGTGTGGTCCAGCAGCTCAGCATCACCTGGGCCTTGCTGGAAGCACCCAGTCCCCGATCTACTGAGCACAACCGGCCCTGCACCTCCATCCCAGCCATCCTGGCGCTGGAGCCGAGGAGCCTGAGCTGAGGGGCTCCTGCATCCCTGCTGCCTCCGTGTTGCCCTCTCTGGACTCACTGATGCAGCCCTAAGTGCTCCAGATATGGCTCTGAGCGGTTCTTAAGGCAGCGAGCACTATTAAGCACCTACTGTGTACCAGGCTTTGTCCCAGGAACTGAGAGACCCTTGGTGGGTGTCCTTGGGGCCCTTGGGGCGCTGACGTGAAGGAGGCAGGGCCTGCGGGGGGACACGCACATTCTGAGTGACCAGTAAGGAGCGGCGTGGGCTCCTGGCCTTCCTGTCGCTCTGTGAGTTTAAGGGACGTTGCCCTGATGAACTGCGTAAAGAAAGCTTTTCAAAAATACAGAAAAACCGGGGAATAATCTCACGTGGCACCACGCGCCCCTGGAGGTGTGGGCAGGGGCGCCGCCCTGGCGCGGCGCCGGCCCGGGGTGTCCCTCTCTCAACGCCCTCCTCACCCCCCCCCCCCCCCCGCAGGCGGCCAGGAGCAGCCGGGCGCGCCGCCGCGCGTGGTGGTGGACATGCGCGAGTTCCGCAGCGAGCTCCCCGCGCTCATCCACCGCCGGGGCGTGGACATCGAGCCGGTGACCCTGGAGGTGGGCGACTACATCCTGACCCCCGACATGTGCGTGGAGCGCAAGAGCGTCAGCGACCTGATCGGCTCCCTGAACAACGGCCGCCTGTACAGCCAGTGCGTGGCCATGGCGCGCTACTACCCGCGGCCGCTGCTGCTCATCGAGTTCGACCCGCGCAAGCCCTTCTCGCTGAGCGCGCGCGGGGCCTGGCACCCCGAGGCGGCGGGCGCAGCGGTGAGCGCGCGGCTGGCGCTGCTGACGCTGCACTTCCCGCGGCTGCGCCTGCTGTGGTGCGCGTCCCCGCACGCTGCAGCCGAGCTCTTCGAGGAGCTCAAGCGCCACCGGCCGCAGCCCGACCCCGCGGCCGCCGCGGCCGTCACCGCCGACGCGGACTCGCTGCCCGAGGCCGACCGCTACCGGCCGGGCCCGCAGGACTTCCTGCTGCGCATGCCGGGCGTGAACGCCAAGAACTGCCGCGCCCTGATGAACCGCGTGGCCAGCATCGCCGAGCTGGCGCGCCTGTCGCAGGCCGAGCTGGCGGCCGTGCTGGGGAACGCGGCCAACGCCAAGCAGCTGCACGACTTCATCCACACGCCCTACGCCGAGCTGGCGGCCCGCGGGCGGCGGGGCAAGTGAGCGCCCCAGGAGGCCGGCCCAGCGCGCGCCGGTGCCCAGAGGCCCCCCTGAGCCTTGCCCTTGCCCCAGGCCGGCCCCCACCTCCCTGCGCCTCCCCGCGGCTTAGGGCGTTCCCTTTTGAATTGTGCCTGGAGCAGGTAACGTTCCTACAAGTGTTTTTAGGCCATTCCTGGAACCGGCAGGAGGAGTCTGTTCCCCACACGAACTGACAGGCCCCTCAGCCGTGCGCTCCCCCTGTCTACGGGGGAACCTGCAACACTCGGAGAAGCTCTCGGCCCTGCCAGACCACGTCCCCCCTCTGTGTTTCCCTCAACTCTGAGCCTCCTCCACCTCTGAGGACAGCTGTGGGCATGGGCCCCCCACCACACGCCGAGACGGCCTCACCTGGCCCCGGCCGCTTCACTTTCTGGCCATCTGAAAATATGTGGCATGTCCTGTCACTTGGTTGTTCAAAACCAGTTTTAAAATACACAATGAATTACCCTTTTGCCAGAATGTGACAGTGTAAGTGATGAAACCCTTAGAATTCTGTTTTTGCAGATATCCAGCCTCCTAAATCCCAACCCTAAGGCCCAAATGTCACGCTAGTGACAGCGTCTCTCAGACCTCCTCTTCCCTGGCCTCCCAGCCTCTACCCTAGGACTTGGGGTGCCAAATAGGAGCTCCTCCTCCTCCCATCCCCAAGACCCACATTCCTGTGCTGGAGTCTCTGTCTGTGAGGGTCAAACGCAAGCCAGCGAGTGGCCCACAAAGATGTTACGATGCAGTTTTCCTTCGCCGGGTTGAAAGTAAAAGCAAAATCAACCATCCAGCACAGAAACATTCTGAAGAAATAGGTATGTATTTGAAAAGAGGTCAAAATAACAATCTCATTCTGAACCTCCTTCCAATTGACTTAGACTTAGCTTTGTACTGAGGTATACCCGAGGGGCATTCATAGCATCTTTGCGTAGTTTTTAAACTTTTATATTTAAACATTATTAAGTGTTCTTCACATATTTAATAATGAGTAGTAAATTTTCTACCTCAAGAGCTGATGTGAGCGTCAGCTCCGCTGACCACATCGCACGGGTTCCTGGCGCCAGCCTTGCCTCCCCGGCCTCTCACCACCTGCGCTCAGAGGAGACGGTGGAGAGTAGCACACAGTGGTCTGGGCCTCAGCAGAAGTGCTGTCACCATCTTCTCCAAACCTCCTGACAGCTTGGTTTCTTGGCATGTGTGAGGTTTGATACCCAGCGCTGCAGGGATGCACCGAGGGGTTTATAGGAGCCATAGGAGTGATCAGGGGACTCTGTGCAAGGGTTTGAAGAGCAGACAAGGGGCAAACACAGGTTAGTTTAAGGTAGAATAAAGATTTAGGCTACAGTTTTGCCCCGGGTTAAAAATACACCTGCTAGAATAGAAAACAACGTGCCGGGTCATTACAGTAACTGTCACTTCTGTAGTTATTTATTTCCGAATTCAGTCATAGTTAAAAGGCCATTTGAACAGACAGCACCTCAGAAGGTGATGGTCAATCTCATTTGCCTTCACCCTGTCCTAGCACCTCTGCTGGCGGCATGTGATTTCCTTTTTTCTTCCTTGTATAATCGTACCTGCCTTTTATTTTCCTTACGTGACAGTAGAGGAGAATCCTAACGTAGCACATTCTTGGATAAGGGTTTCGATCCAAGTCACGTTTTTAGAAATAAGCTCTTAACAGCTCCCAGTGAAAGCAGTCCTGTTATCTGGCACAGTGGAGGCTCGTATCTGGAGAGCCAGTGCCGTTTGGCCCTGCAGGTCTAGGGCCTCTTGGACATGTGAGGTCCAGGGCACATTTTGTGTATTTGAATTATGAACAGTAGCTCCTAATGAACTTGAACCCGGTCAGTACAGATGAAAGGCTGTCACTGCCACTTCCTCTCCCGACGAGGCAATTGTAATGTGTCTCTGGTGGTGGAAGGTTTTCAATCCATCCACCATGGATTTCCTTTTATCAACTTTGTTTTTACAAATGTTTACAACCTAGGAATCTTTGACAAGGGAACCGGAAGTGCACGCGCATGCAGTTGCAAAATCAATCTCATCTTCTTTCCTAGTATCTGGTTAACTTCGCTTTTTTCTTTCAAAATAGTAAATAGCCAGCTTACTCATGAACTCAGACTGAGCTTTTTAAAAACTTTTTAAAAATTGGCGATCAGCATTATTCTATTTTATAAGATTTTTGCATAAAGCCTTGAGCGTATGTGACTGTGAGAAATCATCTTCAGTTCTGTTTGTTTAAGTCACAGCGCCTTTCAATATTTCCTTAAAATTACACAAGAAGAAATCATTTTTAATAGTGGTCATAAATAGCGTCCTTTTGGCAACAAGTGGCTGTTTCTTCGGCCCGAGGCTCGTAGACTGGATGTCTGCAGAGGTCTGAGTCCACCCAGAATGCAGTTTCCCAGCTGAGGGACTGAAAATAATTGTGCCGTTCATCATCCCACTAAGACACCCGGGTAAGTCTAGGTCGGCTGCGTTGAGATAAGAGTGTCGAATTAATCATGGACCTTTTGCAGGAAAACCTTCTCCAACACAAATCAGAAGCAATTGGGTGAGGGGAGGGAGTCAGGCATTATGGGCCTTTGCTTTTGTTTTTCCAGCGTAATTTGATTTTGTCTTGGCTTAGGAAACTTCTGTAGGGAAATTCTCTTTTCTCTTTTGTGTTCAGCTTAACCCAGATGTGTCCTCTTCAAGAGCAACATTTTAGGAAAATTCTTTTCTCAGACCTGAAGACATCAAAATTTATCCAGACTTAACAAGAGTTATCATTTTCCTGCATTATTTTGCTTTCTATTTTGGTTTGTAGCTATTTCCTGTCTGAGCTTGAATGTCAGTACTATTAATTTGTTGTCTTTATCAACAAGTTTTTGGTGGCGCACACCCCTGATTTTTTTGTTTTCACTTTAAGAGTATGTATGACAAAATTTAGCTGGGAGAGAGACAAAATTGATTTATATCAATTTGTAACAGTTGTATTTGTGCTTTTAATAAAATGTGTATTTATTCAGTTTCTTCCTCAACTTTCTGCAGGCAAAGCCAAAATAACAATGTAGAGAGAAAAGGCCTATATTTCCAGTGCACTGTATTTATCAGTGCCTTGGTAAATATAATTAAAAATTCAGAGAATACTTCACTTGTTTTTCCTCTTACTGCATCGAATAAATGTTTAAAGCCAAGCCCCTGCCTTTGTGTTTGTCATGGCGGGAGCCCACTTTCCAAGGCTCCAGCTTAGAGTTTTTTCTTTTGTTTTTTTGCCCCCCCCCCCTCAGAGTTTTTCATTTTGTAGCATGTCTGCTTGAAAGGGAGGAGGGGGAGGGGGTGGATTTCTTTTCCTTCTGAAGGTACTTATTTGTTGACTTGCAGTGAATGTATGGTAAGCACAATGCCTGGGACATCTTAATTCAAAAAGTAATTTCCTGCCACCCCTGACTCATCATTTTTCTTCCTTTACGTCATAGTTGAAAAAAAGCGAATTGTCCTTCCTTTTATATGCCTCAGAATCTGTTGCAATCTCTTCAACATATTTAATATTAGCTTACTGATTGACTCATTTTGATGTCTTATTTTTGCTTCTGCCTTAAAATGTAGAACTAAAGGGGTGAGACAGGTTATTTCTCAATATGTTTTAATGTCAGAATAAAGAGGTTGGCAGAATAATGAACACTTTCTTAGTAGCAGTAGAATGTCAGTTAAAATGGAGGTCCAGAGAGGTTAAGACATTTGCCCAAGGTCACCCAGTAAAAAATGGTAGAACCATGATTAGAACTCAAACCATCTGAACCCCAGAACCCATGATGACACTGGGGTGGGGGTGGGGGGGCAGGAATGGGACACTGGTTTGTGTCAGCTTTTCCTCTGTCTAGTTACAAATCTCTCATAGAATAAACAAATTGGTTTGTTTTCAAAATGCCTCTCTCCGATAACAGTGTCAAAAGCAAGAACAGAAAACTTGGAATCAGGCCAAAGAGAATTCGAGAGAGCGTGCGCACTCTCTCCGAGCAGAGGATCAGAGCCAGAGCAGTGGAGAGTGACCTCCCAGCAGGGGCTGCCCGCAGACTCTGGTTTTCTGGAGTGGTGAGCCTTTTTATGACTAAGATCATTGTTTTTTTACCTTAAAAGAAAACTGCATTTTTTAATTTAGGTTCTGAAATGATCACTGTTACTCTCTTCTAAATTTACAAGTTGGTGATTATGCTGAAACACTATCTTTTCTATAATAAAGCCCAGATCTTAGGGTTATTTTGGCAACCTTTCCAAGTCTGCAAGCATCAGCCCTGTGAGATTTGGACAAGTGAACAGTCTCCATATGAATTCAAAGAGTTGAAAACAAAATGTCTAAAATCTTATTTATGACCTAAGTATTTAAAAGCATAATCCTTAATGCATTTTGTTTTCCTTGGGCTTCCGTTTTCCCTTTTTCTTTGTATTTTTTATTGCGGTAACACTGCTTGACAGCACCGTATATGAGTTAGAGGTACAGGACCACACCCTTTTAGTGTATTACCTGCACACCCACCAGCAAGGCACCCACAGTCCTGCACCACAGTTCTGAGAGTCCCCTTTTCTGCTCCTTCTCTGGTAGCCTCAGTTCTACAGTCACAATTCTAGGGTTTGTTTTGGTTTGTCTCACCCTCTCTATATTCCACATATTAGTGAAACCATCCAGTATTTTTCTTTCTCCTTCTGACTTAACCCCATTTAGCACATTCCCCTCCAGTTCCAACCATGTTGCCACAAATGGCAAGAATTCATCTCCTTTGCAGCTGAGGAGTATTCTGTTGTGTAGATACACCACATCTTCTTAATCCACTCGTCCGTCATTGGGCACTTAAGTCGTTTCAGTCACTTGGTTATTGTAAATAGTACTGCAGTGAACACAGGAGTGCATGTATTCCTTCACACTTTGGGTAGATATGTAACAGGGTGGTTCTCTCTGTCCTGTAACAGATACCTAGAAGTGGAATTGCTGGATCTTGTGGTAGATCTGTTTTTTAATACTTTGAGAAGCCTCCATACTGTTTTCCATAGGGACTGGACCCGTCTGCATTCCTACCAACGTGTACAAGCGCTCCTTTTCCTTCACATCTTTGCCAACACTTGTTTCTGGTCTTTTTGATCTGGGCCATTCTCCCAGGTATGAGGTGATATCTCATTGTTCTGATTTGTATTTCCCTGTCGATGATCATTGTTGTCATGTGCCTGCTGGTCACCCGTATGTCTTCTCTGAAGAAGTGTCTCTTTCACTCTTCTTGTCCATTTTTTGTTTGGCTTTTTTGTTGTTGATAATGATCTATATGAATTCTTTGTTGATCTTAAATATTAGCCTCCTATCAGATCTATGATGTGCATATATTTTCTCCCATTCCATAGGGTGTCTTTTTATTTGGATGATAGTTTTTTTTTTAAGATTTATTTATTCATGTATATAAGAACTGGGGTGCAGGCAGAGGTGTGGGAGTGAGGATGCACCAGAGACAGAGTAGGGAACAGAACAGGCAGACTGACTGAAATACACTGCTGAGTGGAGCAACAGGCAAGCCAGGAGAGTTCTGCTGCGCCATGTGGATCAGCTCCCTGGCCAGGGATTGAACTCATGCTGCAGTGGCGTCCTAACCCCTTGCGCCACCAGGGAGGCCCTGATGATAGTTTCTTTCACTGTGCAAGCTTTTTAACTGAATGTGGTTCCATTTGTTTATTTTTGCCTTTGTTTTTCTTCCCATTGTCAAGTCCCCAAAGACATCCCTGAAGCCAAAGTCATGAATTATTTTGCCTGTGTTTTCTCCTGTGTATTTTATGTTTTCAGGTCTTACATTCAAGTCTTTCATTCATTTGGACTTGATTTTTATGTATGATGTGATGGTCTAGTTTCATTCTTTTGTGTGTAACTGTCCAGGTTTCCCAATGTCATTTGTTGAAGACTTTCCATTCTGCAATGTGTGTTCTTACCTCCTTTGTCATAGATTGACTGCCTATATAAGTGTGGTTCATTTCTGGGCTCTCAATTCTATTCCATTGGTCTGTGTTTTTATTCTACTTTCATACTGTTTTGATTACTACAACATTGTAATATATCTTGAAGTCTGAAATTGTGATACCTCCATTCTTTTTTGTCAGGATTGCTTTGGCCCTTTAGGGTCTTTTGTAGTTCTATTAATATTTGTTGTATTTCTCTGAAGAATGCCATTGAAATTTGGATAGGAATTGTGTTGGAGCTGTACATTATTTTGGGTAAGATGACCATTTTAGCGATGTTAATTATTTCAACCCAATACCAGGGAATTTTCCATTTCTCTGTCTTCTATTCCTTTAAACATTATTTTATAGTTTTCATTGTACAGGTCCTTCACCTCCTTTGTTAAGTTTATTCCTAGCTATTTAATTATTTTTGATGCAATGGTAAATGGAATTGTTTTCGTGATTTCTTTCTCTTCTGTTTTGTTGTTTGCATATACAAGTGCAACCTGTTTTTGTAAGTTGATTTTGTAGCCTGCCACTTTACTGACTTATTATTTCTAACAGTTTTTTTACTGAGCCTTCAGGGTTTTATATGTATATTATTATCATGTCATCTGCAAAGAGTGATAGTGCTAATTCTTTCCCAGTTTGGATTCCTCTTTATATCTTTCTCTTGCAAGAAGGCCATTTTGCAACATCATAAGACTAGGTGTTAACTGGTAGAGAACTGATAGCACTACAAATGATCTGTCCACTGTCACTGAAGACATTATTGCCTAGAGGGACTTGAGCCCATTTTGCATTGGTTCACATTTATTTTACACATTCGTTTCTGATCAACTACCAATCACTGGGTCTTTGGCCTTTATTTTGAATCACTTTTAACATCTTACTGGTTTCCTCATTAATTGAACTGAATAAGATCTTCGACTTCTATTTTTTTCTATTTGTATGAGAGTCTTATTTTTAATCTTTTGTACATTATACTTTGCAAATGAAGTTGCCAACGTGAGCTCCCTTATAATGATAAACCCATATCTCCCGAGTTAAACATTTGTAAGCTAGAAGATGAATAATATATTTGAGAACTAAAATTTGACACTAAGATGTTAATATTAAAAACTATAAGTTGATTAAATATTTTAAAAGTATAGATTCATTTTAAGATGCTGATTCAGTGGACACCTGTTTCTCATCTGTGATTAAAGCTCAACTTCATGAATACTTCATCTGAGTTCCTTTTCTGCATAACCATTAACTCTGTGTTGCAGAGACTGATTCATGAATGAGAAAGAAGAGGAATTTTAGATATTCCTAAAGATCTGGATGCATAATGAAAATATTTCTACATGAAAAGAACACTGCTCCCTGAGGCCCTGGGAGTCAGGGCAACAAAATCAGCTTGTGATTTCAAACAAGGGAATTTCCTGCGATGTAAAAAATAGTGAACCAGGTTTGATGAAATGGTAGCACAGTATATTTGAGAGGATGCTATTAGGTGACACATTTCCAGAATTTGGTGTCAATAAGAGAATGCCCTCATCTGAGTAAGAGTTTTCCTTTTGTGTGGTTTTGTTTCTGGGATGGGTCACACCCAACAGGAGGTTAGGAAAAGAAGAACCTTTAAAGAAGGGAAGGAAACAGGCCTGGGCAGGTTTGTTGTCAACATAAGGCATTTATGGCAAAGGGCAGAGAGCTTTCTCTGGATTCCGTGGTGTAATAGTCCAGGCCATCAAGGGACATTTGTTCTCAGAAAAAAGCCAAGCAAAGGCAGAAAATGAGCAAGTAGAATAATAAAAATGCCACAAGAGAGGTGTAAATGCTCTGGAGGCCCAAAGAGGATGCCGCTCCCAGTTGTAGGGATCAGGCCTCAGAGAGAGGCAGAAAGTCAAGATGAGTCTTAAAGAGTAGCAAGGATTTCATCAGACGGATGCCTAGGCCAGAACATTTTCAAAGATGGGAAAGAGAATGACGGTGTTTAAAGAAGAGACACAACAGCAGGGCAGAAGTGAGACTCTTGGGGCCATATTGTAGGTGGCTGGAAAGTGCTAGGCTTGAGAAGCTTGTTCTCATTTTAGTAGCAAAAATGAATGTTTGAGTAAGGGATGGCTGTGATCAAAGTCTGAAAAAAAGTTCAGTCTGGGAGCAGTAAGGGAGAAGGACCTAATATTAATTCACCACTTTAAGAGTACCAGGTATTTTAAGTGACTCCATTAAGGGGGCAATGAGGATGCACTGAAGTACTGATTATTCCTGCTTCCCGGGTGAGGAGAACAATCCTCTGAGAGAACAAGAAATTGAAGTCACGATGGAAATAAGTGGCAGAGAAGGAACTCAAACTCCAAAGCCTGTTTTCTTTCTTCCATAGCCTGCCACCTAGAAGGAATGGCTGGAGGCGGAAAGACCATTTCCAGAGCTGTCTGGGCAACAGGCAGTGAGTCCACGTTGCCTACAATGGCAGCTTCAGAACGACAGTTCAGGAATGTAGCAAGGAAAATGAATGCCTAGAAAGAACCCCCAGAATGCCGAATCATCAGGCCTGGTCTCAGAAATGATGGTGCCACTAACAACACAGAAGCAGGACCTGATGTTGGGGGAGGAAAATTAAGTTCAATTTTGACCAAGTTTGAGATGGCCAGCAGGGGGACAGCCGCCCGGCAGGATGTGACAAGCATCGGCACAGAAGTGGGAACTGACATCGGATAAATAATGGCTTAGGCAAAGAAACATGAGCAGAAGAACAGACATAACTTTAGGAAACACCTAGATTTGGGAGCTGGGAAGACAGAGGAAACAGAAGAAACTGAATCATGCACCAGCCAGAATCAAAAGCAGGAGAGACTTTCCAGGGCAGGCTAGAGGTTAGGGGTTGATCAGCGTTCCAGCAGCAATGCAGAGGCCCCTGGTCATCCTGGAAGGGAGTTCCAGGCCAGACACCACAGAGAAGCAACCAGACCTAGCGGATGAAGAAAAAGTCAGCTGGCAGGCAGCACACCAAAGGTGATTGTGTCTGCTGGTGAGCAGAGAAAGAGCAGAGTGGAGAGAAAGAAGATGCCAGAGAGGGAACAGATAACCAATGACACCAAACCCAGTACTCGGGTCCTGGGGGTGGGGGGAAGAGAGTGGCTTGGCTTGGCTTCCTCTCACACCTACAGAAAACCTGTTTTTGTATTGATCTGGCTCTTCTTAGAGACCAGCATTTATAGCACCAGATCTGGATCAGAACCAGCAAGTGCCGGGAGGCAAGGAGATGCTGTTTGCCATGGGGTATGCTTGTGTTGGAGCTGGGAGGGAAGGGTCTGGAAGCCTCTGTTTGGAAGCCAGCTGTATACTTTTGTTTGTGTTTAAAGCCTCTTTTTCTGCCTTTGATGAAACCAAAATCTGTGCTGGCTAATGCCATCTGGAACCTACTGTGGATGTTCAGCCGCTCTTGCTAGCCAACCCTAAGACGGGGAAGGATTTTTATTTTGGTCGAACAGGGCTCACTGTATCTGGGGCGGCTGCGTTGCTATGGAGATTTGGTCTCCAAACAGAGCGCTGTGCGGCAGGCAACCCATAGAAGCAGCAGATAAATCGACTTCATGTTGACTTGATCATGACATTAATTCCCGATGAGACTCCCCCATACTCCTATCAGGACTTGTGTCTAGGAATTTTAAAGTGGGGCCCAAAAGACCCGTGGGTAACTTTGTTTTTTTATACCTGGGCCTTCGCGATTCACGCCACTGAGGATTGCTGGCTCCCAGGGGGGTTGGGGAGCAGGGGGGTGCTGACAGCAAGAGGAGGGGGGGGGTTCACCACTTGAGACAATGATGTCGCTAATTGCTCCAGTGTGGGCATGGGCTGATCGTTGTGACTCACCCCACGCTGTCACTAATAGTGGGGGGCCGAGGGAGATAGAGGGAATGCACAGCAAACAGCTGCTGCTTCTCTTTCTCCTCTTGGAAATCTGTGACTCCCTCACACCTGCCCTGGAGGTGTAAGGCAGACCCCAACTCCCAGGCGGGGCGCCGCCCGCCTCCCCCGGCAGGGGTCCCCCTCGAGTCGCGGCCCCAGCTCGCGGCGGCGGAGTCAGGGGCGGGCGGGCTGCGCCTTGAATGGGGGGGCGTCGCCCCTGCTGCTCGCCCCACCGCGGCGCGGGAGACGCGAGAGCCGCCTGGTTTGCAGCGTGACTCGCCCTAGACACGCGGGGGACGCACCGACCGGCCCTGTCAGCGCGGAGCCCCCGCCCTGGCGGAGCTGGCTCAGGCCCCACGGCTCTCGTGGGGCAGAGGGAACTTTCCCCTGAAGAGGGGGTGGGCTTGGGAACAGGGCTGCTGACTGCTTACAGACCGGCGGTGACCCCAAGGCCCGGGAGCCCCGGGCTTCACGGGGAGGTCAGATTCCTGCAAAAACCAACAAGGCTTCCACGTGGAGAGCCGGGAGCCGGCCAGACCCACGCGGACGCGCCGGGAGCTGACGGGCGAGTGCAGCCCCCCGGGGGTGCCCTCGTGACCTAGTGCGCTCTAGATGCGTGTGGCGTGCGAATCCCACACCTCCAAGGCGGTCGTTTCAAAACAACAAATAAATGCACTTAACAGTGGGGGGGGGGGAGTAGCCAACCCGTCTTCACTGCGCTTTGTCATCAGCTCAGCCCCCCACCCCCGCCCCACGCAGCCCCCCCGCTGCCCCTCCGTTGGGGGTGTTGGGTGCAAGCGCAGACATCATGATGTCACCTCCTCTGATGCCCATGCGCTGTCCCCCGACCCCAGAGGGTGTGGGGGGGTCGCTGAGTCAGTTATTTGTTGTGAACGCACGCGGTGGGTGCAGTGGGCACAGACCAAGCTGCGGTGGGGAGGCAGCAAAGGACAAAGGCCGCACCTGGAACATACCTGCCCGGGGAAGGCTGTTTACGCCCCGGGTGCCTTCCTATTCCAGGGCCTGCGAGTCGGGTCAAGCCCGCGGTGAAGGCGCTGCACGAAGGCGCTGGGAGGCCCGGCCCGAGCTCGCACACGTGAAATGACTTAAGGCTTGGCACCCAGCGCGCCAGCAAGCGAGCTAATTAAGGGGGAAACGATGCAGATGTGCTTAGATGGCGAAGGGAACCCAGCAGTCTGGCAAGTGGAGTCTATCAAAGAGCAGCAAGGAGGGGAGGGGGGTACCCCAGATTTCTCTATGAGGAAATGGCCCGGACTGGGGAGACTGGGGAAATGCGAACATGTGTTTGTGCAGGAACCTGCCCTGCTCTTCCCTGCAAATATGTGACATCTTCCTCCTTTCTGAGAATATACCCTCAGTGGACAGGAAAAGGGACTTTTTCTTCCTCTTGCTGGTGCCTGGAGCGAACTGCTGACCTCCCAAGAAAGGTCTTAATTATGTCCCTTTTGTTGTCATGGCTGTTCCTGTTGCTGTCTTTTGGTGAGCAAATCCAGCAGACACGTCCAAGGGACATCTGTCATTTTGACAAGAGGGTCATTAACCTCTTTATCTCTCCATCACTGTCACGGTCACTCTGTTGGGGGGGGGGGGTTTGACTGCGTTTATGTGCGTGTGCTATTTGCTGACGTTATGGATTCCGAATGTACTTTGTAGGTGTTTCCTTGCCACAACAGCTGCTCACACCTATATGTCCTGAATTTTCAGACAGCCCCAAATTTCAACTATTCTTTTGATATACCCCACTCAGTCCATTCATACTTTTCAGATCACTCTTTTATTTGTTTATTTTTTATTTATTCATGCACACAAGAACCAGAGTACAGGCCAGATGTGTGGGAGGGTGATAGGATTCACCAGAGTCAGAGTGGGGAACAGAACAGGCAGATCTACTGAAACATACTGCTGAGGGGAGCAGCGAGCAAGACACATGCCGTGCCATGTGGGCATCTCGCCCGCCGGCTGGGAATCGAACACACACTGCAGCGGCTGTGGACAGCTTCACAGTGCTGCATTCAACCACCTGAGCCACCGGAGGAGGCCCCTTTTCAGATCACTCTTTTGCTATTGAAAATATGATCTGTAGGAAGAACATTTCACTGGACAAGAGTTTTTCTCTTGAAATTCAGGGTCTTCAGAATGATTGGCTGACTATGCCAGCTTCTACACTCACCAAGTGCCTGCTGATTGCCAGTTAAAGTTACAATTTGAAAAGCAGAGCCAGCTTTTGTACTTGTAATAATGGAATTACAGTAAAGTCTAACTTATATTTCAGAAACACACACATTGCCTGGAAGTGACCAGCTCTGCAAAGCGCTATGAGGGCATTAAGAGCTTCAGCACTGCAAGCTGGTCCCAGGAGCTGTAAACATATACGCCGCGGCGGGCTGCCAAGCAAGGCCTCGTTTCACATTTAATGCCTCACTGGAATAAGATAGCATGGGACTCCACAGCAGCCGAGAGGGCTTAGTGGTCTTAAAAAGCCCAGGAACCTGCGTCCTCAGCTGTCCAGGACCTTGGAGCTGCTCCCTGATTTGGCTGAGTGGTGTCAGAGAAGACTTTAGAAATGGGGGAGAATTTTTATAAACGAAAAGACTTTCTCCAGGTAGGTCTGTTTTTAACTTACTCCCAAGAGCAGCTTAGCATACGCCTTTGTAATGTGGGTTTTAGTAAGCGCGCCAACATACGACCCCCGGCCCTTCAAATTCAGTCTTAACTCTGATGCCCAGATTCCAGGTCCCTCTGTGTCCTCTGACTGGCAGTCTCACCTCCCTTATCAGAGTCTAGCTTTTGGGTTGCGTTTTTATGGATCACTGGCCTGTTGGTCTACGGAATTGGAAGACTCGTCCTGTTCATGAAGGGGGCTCAGAGTGCTTGACCCGCTTGTTTGTTGAATCTGTTTTTTTTTTTTAAAGATTTATTTTATTTACGCATCCAAGAACTGGGGTGTGGGCCAGGGGTGCGAGGGGGTGGAGTGGTGAGAGGATTCACTAGAGACAGAGTGGGGAACAGAACAGACAGAGTGAATGAAATACACTGCTGAGGGGAGCAGCGGGCGAGACAGGAGAGGTCTGCTGCACCATGTGGGTAGCTCCCTGGCCGGTATCGAATTTGTGCTGCAGTGGCTGTGGACAGCTTCACTGTGCTGAGACTCAACCCCTGTGTCCCCAGGGAGGCCTGAGTCTGTTATTTTTGATGGTGCAGAAAGTACCCAGAAAACTACCACGCCCTGCCTCCACAAAAGTTGGGACTTTGACAATATAATTATGATTTGCATGTAACCATATGGGTCCACCCCCTGTTCCCTTTCCTTGCTTCTCCCAGGCCGAAGGGAACCTTCACCCCCGAATTATGTGTTTAATATTCTCTTGCTTTTTCTCTAGACTCTCATTGCTTCTTAAATGTATCCCAAAAAGTGTGTGCGCGTGTGTGCAAGTGTGTGTTGTTCTTAACTTTATTTTTAAAAAAGTCACATTGTATGTCATCTTGTAGGATTTATGTTGTTAAGATTTATTGCATGTTGCTGTCACTCATTTGTTTGGGGTCCTCCGGGAGATTTCATTCTATGAACACACTACAGTTGATTCAGCAGCTTCCTCTTTGCTGTTCTTTTGTGTCATTCACAGACTGGATATTGTAAACACCACTCACAAGCACTCTTGTACCCAGTCTGCTACATTTCAAACTTCTCTCTTGGGCACATACCCAAGAATGAAATTGTCCACCTGGATAGCATATGTATGTTCAAGTTTGGGGTACAGGGCCAAACTGTCTCTGAAGTGCCCTGTCCACTGACACATGTGCAATGTGGCTAAGAACTAATGGATTCACACACTCTCCAATACTTGGTATTTTCAAGCCTTTTAATTTTGCTATCTGGCTGCAAAGCAAGACAACAGTACCTCATTATGGTCCTGACTGGCATGTTGTTTTGTTTTGTTTGTTTTGTTTGTTTATTTTTTAAAGATTTTATTTATTTATTTATTTATTTATTTTTTATAGAGGCATGTTTATTTATTTATTTATTATTTATTTTATTTGTTTGTTCTGTTCATACATGCACTGGGTACAGTCAGAAGCGCGGGAGGGTGAGAGAATTCACCAGAGCCAGAGCGGGGAGCAGAACAGGCAGGAGGACCGAAGTACACTGCCGAGGGGAGCAGCGGGTGGCAGGAGAGGTCTGCGCACCATGTGGGATCCTCCTCCGGTGGCCGGGGAGCAGCCGGGGATCGAACCAGCGATGCAGAGGCCGCGGGCAGCTTCGCAACCCAGCGCTCAACCGCTGCGCCACCGGGGAGGCCCTTATTTATTTATTTTTGCATAGAAGAACTGGGGTGCAGGCCAGAGGTGCGGGGGTGTGTGAGTGGATTCACCAAAGACAGAGTGGGTAGCAGAACAGGATCTACTGAAATACACTGCTGAGGGGAGCAGTGGAGAGACAGGAGAGGTCTGCTGCGCCATGTGGGTCAGCTCCCTGGCCCGGGATTTAGCCATGATGGTTCTGAGACTTAACCGCTAGGCCACCAGGGAGGCCCCTGACTGGCATTTTGACTTATCATGCCAAACATTTCTTTGTATATGATTATCAAATAGGTCTCCTCTGTTCATGTTTTTTGTCCATTTTTCTGCAATTATTAGTGCTCGCCTTTCTAAGAGTCCTTAGCATATTCTTGATACAAGCCTTATCTTGTCAAACTTTTCACTTTTCTGAAGTATCTCTTGAGGAATGAAATTTCTTAACATAGTAAGATAAGGCAATATTTTCCTTTATAATCAATGCTTTGTATGTAAGAGACCTTTAAAGAAATTACCTAAAAGATATTGATCTGCATTTTATATTAAAAATGAAAAGGCTCTCCTCCTGCAGGGGAAATTGTGACAGTGCGGAGGGAAGAAGCAGCTGCAGAACCCCCAGGCGCTGGTGCTCAGCCATGTGGGGGGAGGCGTGAAATGGTTAGGGGAATTTGGAACTTTCAGGTTCTGGTAATAGCCACTAGTTATATTGTGTTTCTCCCCTAGTTACAGAGTCTTGTCGAATTTGGTTGATAGTGAGGAATATATTAAAGCCACAATCCCAGCACTGGGGGGTTTTCCTATGCATATTAGTGTGTAAGTCTCTTGATGCACACATGCTATGGTCTTGGAAGGCTGTAACGCTTCTTGCCCCGGGGTACCCTGCCCAGACATGGACATTTTTCAGGTATGGCCTCAGAACCTCTAAGAGTGTTGCCCATTACCTTAAAAAAAAGAAAAAGAAAAAATGAACTTTTCAGGGGCCTCCCTGGTGGCTTAGGGGTTAAGTCTCAGCGCTATCACTCCAATGGCCTGAGTTCAATCCCTGGTCAGGGAGCTGACCCACATGGCGCAGCAGACCTCTCCTGTCTCCCCACTGCTCCCCTCAGCAGTGGATTTCAGTCAGTCTGCCTGTTCTGCTCCCACTCTGTCTCGGTGAATCTTCTCATCACCCCCCCACCCCCCCACCCCCACTGCACCTTGGCCTGCACTCCAGTTCATCTATGCATAAATAAATAAATCTTTTTTTAAAAAAAAAAGAACTTCTGTTAAAGAAATCATACTTAGGATCTTGTACAATGACTAGAAAAGAAGAGTAGGCAAAGATATATATGTGTGTGTGTGTCTGTGTATACACATATATATAATGTTACAAGTCAGAGATATCATTTTCAACATCTTGATGTGTATCCTTAACTTTTTCCTGCCTTGACTTAAAATATGTTATATTTCATTTTAAATGGTGTCTCTCTCCATATGCTATCTTGTAAGGGTTTTTTTCCCCCTCGCATTGGATACAGTTTTTCAACAGGATAAAAGTTCTCCTGTATCTTTCAGAGGTGCAGAGCAGTTCCTTGTGTCCTTTAAATTTAAAATATGTAGGACCTGTGCATACAGACACAGCCAGCCAGAGTGGATGCTGGTTGGAGTTCTGCACTGGGCTTCATTAAAGCAGTTCTAGATTGCCGGCCCTTAACATTTCCAAGGGACAAAACAAGCATCTTTAAAAATATATATATTTATTTATGCATACAAGAGCTGAGGTGCAGGCCAGAGGGGCAGGGAAGGCTGGGAGGAGTCACCAGAGAGAGTGGGGAGTAGAACAGGTGGATCTACTGAAATACACTGCTAAGGGGAGCAGCAGGCAAAACAGGAGACACCTGCTGCACCATGTGGGTTAGTTCCCTGGCTGGGGATCAAACTCATGCTGCAGTCAGTGGCTGCAGATAGCTTCATAGTGCTGTGTCTTTATGTAGGACCTGTGCATACAGGGAGGCCCCCAAAATGAGCATCTTTTTATGCACTAACCCTTTGTGCACATCCACGGTCATCTTCTCAGGGTGAATGCTGATAAGTGGGAATTCCTAGTCAAAGGGCAAGCCGTGTTTTAATTTTGGACTTATCCAGTTGAACTGCTTTCCAAAAAGGTTTTATCAATTTACAGCCCCTGAACAGGATATTAGATACTAGTTTCCCACACTCTCGCTAGGAATATTATCCCTGTGCCTTTTCTCATCAACATGCGAAGTTCAAATGCCATGTCATTGTTTTAATTTATCTTTCTTCAATTATGACTGAAGATAATTTTTTTCAGATGTTTCTTGGCCTTTTTTCTGTGTGTGTGTGTGTGTGTGTGTGTGTGTGACTCATCGGTTAGTGTCATTTTCCCTTTTAGTTATCAGTGTTCTTTGTCTTAATTACTTCTAAGAATTATCTCTGTTGCGGGGTTTCATAAGCACTGCAAAGATTTTTCTGAATGTCTTTTTTTCTATGTTTTTTGACCTTTCAGATTTTTTTTTTGTCATCAAATCTTTCAGTATTTTAAATGTTCTTTTTTATTTGAGAACATGTAAAATCCACCTAAATTTTCTTCCGATGTTCTTGTTTCATATTTTACATTTAAATCTCTGTTCCATTGAAAACTTGTGGCAGTTTGTGATGTGAGGCATGGCTCCAACATTTTTCAAGACAGTTAGCTAGTTGCCTAACACCATTTACTGAAAAATATTTTCTTTTCCTGCTGATTTGAATTCCACCTTTGTTTTCTACTGTGATTATGTTCACACTCAGCCAGGTTTCTGTGCTTTCAATTCTGTTCCTGTTATGCCAGTTGTTTTTGTAATCATATAGGTTTAATTATCATTTCAGAGTGAATTTTAATGATTTGCTGGACAGACGCCTCCTATTATTAAGCCCTTTGAGATTTATGTCAGCTAGCTGACTGTTTATTGGAGCTACATTTCTGTTATTTTGGTAACAGTGGATTCTTGACAATGTCAGGAAATTGGGGTGCTTTACAGGGTTGAAGTCCCCTTTCATGGTTTTTAGTAGTATTTTATAGTTTGATTTGTATAAATCCTACACGTTTCTCACCCAGGACATTCAAAGATACTTGATGTTTTTGCTAACTATGATTTACTCTTCCCTCCCATAACCCCCTCCCTAGATCTTCTGCTGTTTTTATCAGTTTTATGGGTTGACCATCTTACAGAATTCCTATGTATTTTAATAATTTTCTAGTTGATTCTTTTGAATGCTACTTGGTAGATCATTACTCCACTCAAAAAAAGTGGGCCTAACTTTTACCCTTTTCAATATTTATACCTCTATTTCTTATCTTACAGCATAGTTTCAGGAATTCAGATGCCCCTCTGAGTCCAGGAAAATCTTCTAAATTAAGTTAATTGGGCCAGGAGGCCTTTGGAGACTGGGAGAGAACAGGTTTTGTCTATAGGGGAAAGTTCTTATTCAGTATGGCCAATTCTTCTATTTGGGAAATAGGCTGACCTTTGACAGTCAGATTTTGAAATATGTATGTATTTCTATATATACCAAGATTGGTAGTTTTTTTTAATGTGAAATTTTTAAGTCTTTTAAATGATAAAAATTAATTAAAAATTTTAAATATCAGGCACGTCAAATATAAAATCTGATGGTTAGGGTCATCCTATATACCACTTGGCTAAAACTTTCAGAGTCTGAGAAGGTTTTGAGTTGGAATGGCAGGCGCTCTTGCCTCATCCCGGTTTAATAAAAATGCCTCCATCATTTGACCAGCTCCCTATTTTGTAGACTCTTAATTTATTATTTTTCATCGTACACCTCTCTCTGTCCAATTTGACAGGAATATTATAGGAAGAGAAAATTTTGAATTCTATTAGCTGAGGTGAGGTCATTTTCTTCTTTTACCTATGAATGTGAAGAATCCATAAATTTTCTAATATTGAGCCATCCTTGCATTTGTGCTTTATTTGAGAAAGCTAGACTTAGTCATATCCATATTTTTTCTTTTAAAAATATGGATGTATTTCATTTGCTGCTTTATTTAAGAGATACAAAAAAAGGGAGTACGATTTTAGGTTCTTTGGGGCAGCAAAACTTATCTATTGCCTCTCTATGCATCACCTCTGTCCCATCTCAGCCATTATCTCATTTCTTGGGTAAATAGTGTGATGGCAGGTTAGAGAGAAGGGAGATATGGAAAGACTTCACCACAGATACCCAGACATGCTGTGGACTGATAGATGATTATTTGGATTTTGTCTGGCTCTGGGAGAAAGGGTAAAGCTAGATTTTTTTTCTCAATAAAGCAATCTTGGTTTTTCAGAGGATCTTTGAGGGAAGGAACAGAGATGTCCAGTAGCTTCTGCTCTGGTTGGAAATGTGTTCCTTTTATTTGTAGTTGTACTGTGTAGTTGGCAGTGTTTTCCAGTGTGGGGTGTGGGTGCTGAGATTTCTCCACACCAACAAACAACACTCAGAATCCAGCAGGGTATCTGAGAATTTAGTGCAATTCTGACACTGTCTCCTCAGAGTAGCATCAGATTCCACAGGTTAAGGGCTGTCTCCCAAAACCACCCTTCATTTCAGCTCTTGGTCACCCAGCCAGTTACAGACTGCGGGTTCCCAGGACACCGCCTCAGACTTCAGGTGCCAGTCACAGATTCCAGATTATTATCTGTACTTCTAACCACCAGACTACAAGTCTTGATTCCCAAGGCACCCTCCTCAGATCGGGTTCATTTGCATGCAGAACTCAGGAAATGTACCTACTCACTAGATCACTGATTTATCACAAAGGCTACAAAGGCCAAGAGTGATTAAATCATTGGTCATTGGCAAATGAACTCCAGCCCCTTCCCCCTCCCAGGAAATCGGGGGTGGAACTTTCACCCATCCTCTATTCATGCTGGTCTCCCTGGCAACCAAAGGAAGGGACCTCAGGTGTTTTTCAAAAATTGCCTTCACTAATATAACAAGAGATACCTTTATTATTCACAACACTAAAGAAATTCCAAGGAGAGCCGCGAGTCAAGAACCATGGGTGAAGACCAAATATACACAAGAAATACATGTTGGCCACCTGAAGGACCAAGCATGTCTTTCCTATAGATCACAGCATCACCCCTCCAAAGCTATTTGTCTTCAATGTGCTAAAGAGTTGGAACTTTCTTGCACTGTGACAAACTGCCCTTGTCCCGGGCAAGGGTGGCTTCTGTCTTTGCTTTACAGGACCCTCCTCTCTCCCATGCTCAAACTTCTCCCCAGCCAGTGAGGAGACTGTAACTGCATGGTCAAGCAGATGGGCTCTGCAGGAAGGGTGCAGCCCATCTGGGTTGGAAATGCTGGGGTGATGGGTGCCCCTGACTTTTAGAATAGTCTGGGTTCTAAATACCCAGGGCCCCAAAGTTCCCTACCTAAATGACTAGCCTGAACCCAAGGTCTGTGCAGCCCACTTTTCTAGGTCCATTCTGCTAAGGTGAGCCCTCCTCCGGGTGTTTGCACTCCTGTGGCTGAGAAGTGTGGACAAAGCCTAGGCAACGTGGACTGGAGCGTCCACAATAGTCTCACAAAGACCATTATGATGTAGGACCCAGGCGGGGGCTGTACAAAAGGGCATTCAACTGTCCTTATATAGCCCAACAATATCTTAGGATGCCAAAGAGTCTGGGAAAATTCTACATTCAGTCTTGGCTTCCCAGGTAGTTATGAAAGTATATTCATCTAGGTCGAAGAAGGAATATTTTTGAACAGTTAGTTCATTTAATGCTTTTAAACCCTTTAGGGATGTGGTATATGGGCCTCCCTTCAAACTCTTGCGCCAGGGTCCACCCACAATTGCTTGGCAACCACCTACTGCTGAATCTACCCTCCAGGTGACCAGGAGGTCCCTGGGGAGGCCCACAATAGGAAGCAATGCTGTGATTTTTATACCTGTGTCCCAGGTGGTAAGTACAGCCCTATATCCCCTTCCTTTGTCAAATGACTGAAATGACCAGAGAAACAGAAAAATATTTGCATCCCTAGCTTTATTAGTCTCCTAGAGCTGCTATAACAAAATACCCCAAATTGGGTGGCTAAAAACAACAGATGAATATTCTCTCAGAGCTCTTTGGCCAGAAGGCCAAAGTCAAGATGTCAGCAGGGCTGTGTTCCCTCCAAACACTCTAGGGAAGGAAGAACCTTCCTTAGGCCTCCAGCTGCTAGCGGCTCCCTCAAAACTCCTTGACCTGTACTGTGTGGCTGCCATCTTGGCCTCCTTCCTTCTGTGGGTCCTCTCCTTTCAGAAGGACACCCATCATTGGATTCCGGGTCCACCTGAATGTACTGTGACCTCCTCTTAATAATTACAGCCACAAAGACCCTATTTCCAAATAAGGTCACACACCTAAGATTCTGGGTGGATGCGGAACTGTTCAGCCTAGTATTCTAAGTAAGCTTGCTTCCTCTCTGGCTGTCCAGCTCAGTATTTGGCTCTCAGCTTTGGGTTAGCTTTGCAAATTAATGGGATACTTTCATCCTTTTCATTCCTCGGAACCAGCTAAATCATATGTAAATTATCTCTTGCCTTAAGCTTTTTACCCATCTCCTCCCCCCCTTCCCTAATCCTCATCAAAGTGGTAGAAAGTTCTTTATCAGTTTCGTCCATGATTTTTCCTGTAGTTGGATTTTTCTCTCTCGTCTTGGGTGAATCATATTGTCTTATTTTGGTTGATATGTTATTAGCATAAATTTAAGCACAGTATGCTCTTCACTTTAATCTTCTGTGTCTTTATTTCTAGCCCCTTTTAAATTCTAGTGCTATTTACTTGTATTTTCTTTTTTTCCTTGTGTAATCCTGCCAGAGTTCTGGTTCTTTTATTGCTCTTTTCAAAGAGTAGGTCCTTTGATTTATCTTATTAATGCTATTGTTTTTGTGTTTTCTAATTTACTTAGGGCTGCTTTTATCTTTCATTCTTTCTTTCTACCATCCTTAGATTTATTTATTAGTTCTTATCCATTTTTTTTTAGTTCAGTGCCTTTTAAAAAAATATTATTTAATAACAGACCCATTTCAGCTTTGTCTTTTCTCTAGTGCATACCAGAGAGATAAAGTCACTGAGAGATCATTATAGTAGGAGAGAGGGTCTGGAACTAGAAAAGATCAAACCCTCAGTCCTGAGATGGAGAGCTGGTTCTGTGCCCAAACACCAGTTGTTTGGACAACACCATTCACTGCACTGTCTCTTCTCGTCTGCTGTGGCCTACGGAGTGTTAACTAGTGGAGCAGCCCACTTGCTGTGGACTGAATGTCTGTGTCTCCTCACAGTTCAGAGTTTGAAACCCAACCCCCAAGTTGGTGTTAGGAGATGGGTTCTTCCAGAGAGAGTGGGTCATGAGGGTACAGTCCTCATGTATGGGTTTAGTGCCCATAAAAGACAGACCCCAGAGAGCTCCTTTGCAGCATGTGCCAACCCAACCAGAATATGGTGGTCAATGAGTCAGGAAGTGGGTCCTCACAGACACCCATTCTATCAGCACCCTGACCTCAGACTTCCAGCCTGCAAAACTGTGAGCAATAAATTTCAGTTGTTTATAAGCCTCCCGGTCTATCATATCCTGTTATAGTATCATAGCAAGACACTAGAGAAGTAGTGGACTCCATCTGAACTTTCCAGCTGTGATACTGAAACTGTCGGTCCTTCCAACTCTTTCCCACTATGCTTCAAGGTCTTTCTGAATCAGTTTTCTCTTATCAGGGGTGTGCTGGAGCCTAAGTGGTCATTGCATGGCATTGCAACAACCAGCCTGACAATGCTATGTCCACACATGACAGTGGCTGCAGATAGTGGGCGTGTTTCCTACACCCCAGTACCAGTCTCTCCCTCTCCCCAACCTCAGCCTTAGCAGTCTCTCCTCAACTCCTGGCGCTGGAAAGCCTTAAGAAAGGTCTCACTGGGCCTCCCGGTGGCGCAGCTGGGTTGTGAAGCTGCCCGCAGCCTCTGCAGCACCGGTTCGATCCCCGGCTGCTCCCCGGCCACCCACATGGCGCGCAGACCTCTTCTGCCGCCCTCTGCTCCCCTCAGCAGTGTACTTCAGTCCTTCTGCCTGCTCTGCTCCCCGCTCTGGCTCTGGTGAATTCTCTCACCCTCCCGCGCTTCTGACTGTACCCAGTGCTTGTATAAATAAATAAATAAATAAATAAATAAATAAATAAATAAATAAACAAATCTTTTAAAAAAAAAAGTTCTCACTAAGGAGCATTCAGATATAGACAAAAGGGAATCTGTGAGAAGAACTGATTGACCAGGTCAAGTTGACCTGAAATTTTTGAAAAGACTTGTCATCAAGGCATTCTGGAACCTCAGTAGAGGCCCACAGTGGACTGGGTCTAGGATACCCGACCCAGATCCAATATTTGGAAATGGACAAATGGAGTCTCTGCCAAGTCCCAATTGCCGTACCTCCTTCCTCACCAAAAGCAGATTTCACTCCCAATCAATTCACTGTAGTCTCAAGTCAAAGGGAGTCTTTGTTAAATGATGCTAAAATGGCAAATATGGTGGCTCCCACCTATTGGAAGTGTGGTTTCATTTTCCATGGTTTCATTTACCTGAGACTGAAAAATATTATATAGAATAAGATATTTAGAGAGAGAGAGATCTTAGTGATGCAATTTTATTTCATTATTTTGCTATAATTTTCCATTTTATTGTTAGTCATTATCATTAATCTCTTACTGTACCTAATTTATACTTTAAATTTTGTCATGGTTATATCAAGATAGGCAAAAAAATAGTGTATATAGAGCTTGGCAGTACCTGCAGTTGCAGGCATCCATTGGGGGTTTTGAAACAGATCTATTTTGGACAAGTGGGGGACCACTGTAATAACAGACATGTACTAAGCTCTTGCTATATGCCAGCTATGGTCCTTAGTTGGTGCCAGGAGAAGGGTGGCTGTGGGGTCTGGGTACCATGTGTTGGGCACAGTGCCATGGTCAGGAGTACAGGCGCCAGGATCTGACCTGGTCGGAATCCCGCTCTACCGACTGGCTACAAAACCCCATGCAAAGTGCTCCCCCAACCCAGGGCTCGCCTGTGCAAACAGGAGAAATAAGAGGGCTCATTTGACAGGGTTGCTGTGATTGAATCATGCTGCCTCCACAGTCTCAGCAGTCAAATTAATAATGCCAGTAACGTCACAGTCATCATCAATATATCCAGGTAAATAGAAATAGGACATTCCCCAGACTGGTGCCCAGGGACTGACTGGCCTTTGAATCATGCTCTTCATGGAAGTCAGCCCTGGAGAGACTTACCCACCTCTGATCATGCTCTGTTCTGTCAACACTGGCCCAGGGCCATGCGTGGCGAGAGGAGGAAAGGGAAGGGAGTTCAGAAGCTGATGAGTAAGAGACGAGGATAAGAATAGGCCAGTGAGGAACAGGAGAGGCCGTGATGTCCTTGACGGTGGACACAGCCTAGCGCTGTGGATCAGAACACGCTGCTGCCTTGTTCTAGCCCTTGACCCTGAGCAGTCACACACCCCGTCCGGGCTTCTGTCTAGAACTACTCGTGGGGAGAGATCAAGGCAACTCTGTGATCATTATTTTTTTCCTGTTACCTCCTTAAAGTTTCAGTGGGAGGAGGTCGTTACCCTGGCATGAGATAAGACCTCAGGCAGGCACCATTACCTTCCTTTTCACTCCGTTAAAAACAAACTTCTGGGCTTTCAGAGGCATAAACGAATCTCACTCCCAAAATTAGAATGTGCCATCTGAGAGGTTAATCAATACCACAGACTTTTATTGAAGGTAGGTCTTTCCCCTCCCCTGCACCTACTGCAGTGGGCTGCTTACCTTCGGGGAGAGGGGAATAGAGACTGCCTCTCCCAACGTGCAGTCAGGTAGAGGAGACAGGGTGGGGGAGCAAAGCACCCACATGAATGTTAGAAGCACAGGACAGTGTGCACCCCCGCGGGACAACGGGCTGAGAGCCCCCAGTTTGGGGCAACTCCACTAGCCCCTTCACACCCCTGGAATCTGGGAAGGCCCCTCAGCCTCTGTCTGGTAAGGGATCATCCTGTGAGCCAATAGCTAAGCTGATGCATTGGTCAACACACTCACGTGCTCCAAAAAAGGATCCATAAAGAACTTTCATACTCTTTACCAGAACAAACCGGAAAGTTGATGTCTGCTTCTCAGCCCACGCTCTCCCCCTGACTGCTCAGGAGCGGATTCTTCTCTCCAACTTTCTGTCATCCAACTCTTCCACAGCATAATCTTCCACAGTAGCTAGAAGAAACCGCTCTCACCGGATTGGAGGTGCAGGAACAGGTTAAAAACCCCATCGTGTGTGTGTGTGTGTGTGTGTGTGTGTGTGTGTGTGTGTTGGGAAGTGGAAAACAGCATAGCATTTGCACACACACACACACACACACACACGTCTTCATGAAATCCTCTCTTAATACCTATAGATTCTTTCATATCTTCTTTGTGGGTTAGGGACTCGTAAAAGCAGAGGGATTCTTTGTGACACTCATGCTAAGGTGGCTGTGAAAATCTACATCTTGGTCTGGTAAGTTGATTTGCAATTTCATTTCGATTCTATCTCAGTGTCTCACCATCTTTTCCTGTTTTTTAATTTACATTATTTTTATTGTAATTCATGAAGTTTGGACTTCACATTTATTCTTTTATTCATGTTTGGCCAAATCCATTTTTTATTTTTAAATCACATTTTATTGATTTGTCATTCCCTGACATAACTATATAATTGTGGAAGTGCAACTTCACATGCTGCCCTCACCCTCCACCAGAGCTCCAGCACCATTGCCCCACCACATTACCCCCTCCATCCCTGCTGGTAACCACCATATTTTTCATAGCCAAGGAGATATTTTTGTTATCTTTTGCCAGGTTCATTTTTTATTATTATTTATGTGCTACAAATGAGTAAAACCATCCATCTCTTTTTCTGACTTCTTTTACTTAACATAATCACCTCAAGATCCATCCATTTTGTCCCAAAAGGCACTATTTCATCTTTTTTCATAGCTAAGTAGTATTCCATCTATATCACAATTTCTTTCTTCAGTCATCTGTCAATGGGCATTTTGGTTGATTCCTGTCTTGGCTATTGTTAATAATCCTGCCATAAACATAGGGGTACCTATGTCTTTTCATGGGTAAATGATAAATTCTGTTAAGCATTTTTTTCATATGCCTGTAGGCAAATTATATGTCTATGCCTTTGGAGAAGTATCTATCTAGATCATTTTTTGATTGGTTTGTTTTGTTGTTGTGTGAGTTCCTTATACATTTTGTATATTAGCCCCTAACTGTGATGTGCAAATATCTCTTCCCAGGCCATAGGTTGCATTTTTGTTTTTGTGGTGCTTTCAATTGCTGGGCAAGTTTTGGTATTTGATATAGTCCCATCTGTTTATATTTTGCTTTTGTTTCCCTTGCAATGCAGTTGCATCTCTGTAATTCCTGACTGTAATTACTCTCTATAATTCATAACAAGAGTGTATCACTTATCTTTTATGTATTTTATGGATTTGGGTCTCATATCCAAGTATTTTATTTTGAATTAATTTTTGTATACAGAATTCAAAATGATCTAGTTTCCTTTTTTTTGCATATGGCAGCTAAGTTTCATGATACCATACCAAAGGCTTTCCTCTCTCCACTGGCTCCTTTATCATGGATTAATTGTCTGTATTTGTGTGGGTTTATTTCTGAGCTGGGTTCTCTATTCTATTCCATTGGTCTGTGTTTCCGTTTTTGTTCCAATGCCATACTGTTTTGATTATTATCACTTTGTAGCATACTTTGAAATCAGGAAGCATGATACCTCCAGTTTTCTTCTTTTGGAAATCTTCATAGTATTGTTTGTTCTATTTTTTTGATATATATTTTTAAAGATTTATTTATTTTGTAGAAGAACTGCAGTGTAGGCGAGAGGTGTGGAAGGTAAGAGGATTCACCAGAGACAGCATGGGGAGCAGGACAGGTGGTTCTACTGAAATACACTGCTAAGGGGAGCAGCAGGCAAGACAGGAGAGGTCTGCTGTGCCATATGTGGGTTAGCTCCCTGGCCAGGGCTCAAACTCATGTTGTATTGGTGATAGCACTGAAACTTAACCCCTGGGCCATCAGGGAAGTCCTATGTGTTCTATTTCCTTGAAAAATGTTTTTGGGATTTTGTTAGGAATTGCATCAAGTCTGTAAATTTATTTAAGTAATATGGTCATTTTAACAATGTTTAATTTTCCAGCTCATGACCACTCACAGTAATTTCCTAATTTACCATCTTGTTGCATGTAAAGTAGGGATATTGTTCATACTTAGCTTTGTGGGTTTTTAGGAGATACAATAACATAATTAATGCTTTTGAAGTAGTCAGCCAGGAGCCTGACAGTTAGAAAGACCTCAGAAGCATGCTGATATTATCCACTCTAAATCCCTGGCACCTAGCTGCAGAGATGACACACTGGAAGTGTTCAATAAGTGTTAACAAATGATTTGTCAATAACTAAAGGTATTTCAAAGCAGAATGAAATAAGTGCTAAATAAGTGTACACACTCTGTATCATGGCAACCAAGTGAAATGGCAGATAATTCCGACTGGTTCACAGGAGGAAGCTTTAGAGAGCAGGGGACTTGGGATTTCAGGAAGCAAGAAATAGAGCCATTGAACAAATATGTGGAAACTGGATTTTTCTGGAAGAATCTGGGAGAGATGGGAGCACAGGAGGGCTCTCATTTGTGGGTTGTTAGTTTGGCCACATTGTGTTTTGTAATGGGCCAACCTCCCTCCATTAGGGATCTTTCAGCTGCAGGTGATAGGAAATCACCTTGTCTGGCCCTCTAGAGAAAGCAAGGTGGCTACTCCCCAAAGCTACAGCCTCCAGTACAAATCCAGAGGGAAGTCTGCACCCAGCATTCCCAGTGAAGTCAGAGATCCATTGTGACTGGCCCCATCTAGGTCCCAGAGCTGTGTCTGCACAATTGTGTTGGTAGGGTGTTATGGGCTCCAGCGGCAGCAGGCTGCAAAACCAAGATATGTCCTCCAATCATTGCATGTAGCCCACAAGAGACCAGGCTGTGTTACTAAACAGCCTGACTTCCAACTGACTGGCCACGTCACCTCAAGCAAGGCACATAATCTCTCATGCCTCAGTTTCCTCCTCTATAGACTGGAGATAACGGTTTCTATCTCATAGCACTTTGGGGATAGATTAAATGAGTTTTTACAAAGCGCTTAGTCCAGTGCCAGGAACTGCCCGATCCATGCTGAATCAGTGGCAGCTCTTGGTGTTATTCTAGGGAATTGATTTGTTCACCCCATGGCTTGATGTTTATTCATAGATATTCCTGGTGTTTCCGCCCACCTCGTCTGTCATGGTGATGCGATCACCCACCTCTCACACACCCCTCAGTGTGACTCAGAGCAGAGCACATGAGGACTGGCGCGTCATAAAGATCACCATGCTTAGAGAGGATCCTTTTCATTCATGGCTCAGAGTCGGCCATGGAAACCCTAGTCATCCCTGTGCCTGGCAGCCCAGGGGAAACCAAGAGGAAATCCTATCTCTGGGTGTCTTCCCTTAGGGAGTTTGCGATCTAATCTAATAGACCAGAACACTCTGTCAAATACAGCCTGAACCAGGATCTATCCCCAGAGGGACTGCCAAACTGCCCTGCCAGAGTGTTGATAGAGGAACACCCTCCCTCTCCAACTCCTTGGTTATAATGTGAGTGAGCGTTTAGAACAAGAGATGAAGACGGAATCCAGCTGAATCCCAACTCTGACTCACCCTCTCCTGGACCACACTTGAAAAGAAAAAGTACAAGCCTTCCCCACGTAGTACCAGCAGGGTAACCCGAGAACGTCCCTGGAGCGCATCTGTCCCTGCAAAAAGGACCTTTCAGTGACACTGAGATGAGTGTATCCCGCTCTATTTATAGGAGCTGTTTGTTTAATTCGAGTCCGGTCTCTAAGAATAAATAATGAACTCATCCTGGGGACAAGCCAGAGACTACAACTCTGAGACAACCCATAAATCCCTTCCCCTTCCCTGCTGGTTCTGGAAGGGATTCTATAGTTCAAAGGTGAGCCGCGTTTCTCTCCTGGGCTGTGGTGGGCTTGAGACCCACGCTTGCTTGGAGATTTGGTTCTGCGATGGCCTTTCAGGATGGTTTGGGAGCTGTTTTGGTGTTTGATTGTGAATTGGTGATTGAAGACTAGACTTTGGACCTCTCCGTCACCCCCAGAGGAGAACAAAGACCAAGTATCTTGAGCCCTTGGTTGGTTAAACTTCAGGTGCAAAGACTCCCAGTAGGACTCAGATAAGCCTCAGTGAGGAGGATGCAGCAGTGCAGAAGAAAAATCCCTTTCTTTCTGGTACCTTCCGAACCTGGTAGCAGAGACTGGACCCGGGCTATCTCCTAAGGTATAGTACCATTCCTCAGTTGCTTTTTCTGGGTGTGTGATGATGGCCAGGGACCATAAGCCACTTACACTTCAGGCATCTCAGCCCAGAAGGCTGGTGCAACAGTCCAGGGGGCCATGGTTCCTGCTCCAAGCTTCACCCTGGTTGATCCGTGGGTTCAGTGATGCCTATCAGCAGACCCCCTGACTCTGAAGGGGATGATCTCCGTGGACACTCTGGGTTTGGCTCAGTATATTTGCATATGGTGGCTTCCCCCTTTCCAGGAATTTATGTTTTTTGGTTTTTTTTTGAGAGGCAGCTTTCTATTTTCATTGAAAATGTTTGTATGATATTTTCATGGTTTTGTTTTTTTCTCATTTTTTTATTTTAACATTTATCATTTTTTAAATATTTTTAGACAATATTTGCTTCCCCCCACCCCCTCAGATGGAGTCCCCGTAGAATTTCCTTCCCCAAGGCACCCGTGCACCATCACCACAGTCCCCTGTGCTCCTCTCTCCCTCCCTCTGATCCCTCTCCCGCCTCCTCCCCTGCAGGAGGTCTCTGGTTTATAATTGTCTGGTTTTGCTTTGTTGTGTTTTGTACTGTTATTACTATTATTTTTTTACACTGATGTCTTATTTGGTTCCCCTATATTCCTGCTATAAGTGAAACCATCGATATTTTTCTTTTTCCTTCTGGCTTATTTCACTGAGCATAATTCCTTCTGGTTCCATCCATGTTGCTGCGAATGGCATGAGTTTATCTTTTTTGATTGCTGAATGATATTCCATGGTTATATATACCACATCTTCTTGATCCAGTCATCTATTTTTGGGCATTTGAGTTGTTTCCAGGTTTTACCTATTGCAAATAGTGCTGCAATAAGCATAGGTGTACAGGTGCTCTTTTGAATCACTGTTTTTGTGTCCTTTGGGTAGATCCCGAGTAGTGGAATTGCCAGATTGGATGATAGCTCCATTTTTAGTAGACTGAGGAACCTCCAGTCATCTTTCCACAGTGGTTGGACCAGTTTGCACTCCCACCAGCAATGTAGGAGAGTTCCTTTTTCATCACATCCTCGCCAACATTTGTTGTTGCTTCTTTTTTTGATATGTGCCATTCTCACTGGTGTAAGGTGGTATCTCAGTGTGGTTTTGATTTGCATTTCCCTGATAATAAGGGATGTTGAACATTTTTTCAAATGCATCTTAGCCATTTGCTTTTCCTCTTTGGAGAAATGTCTTTTGAGTTCTTCTGCCCATTTCTTGACTGGATTGTTTATTTTGTTTTTGTTGAGCCGTGTGAGTTCTTCATATATCATTGTGATCAGTCCCTTATCAGTTGGATGGGAAAACTGGACCTCCACATGCAAAAAAATGAAACTAGATCACTACCTCTCATAGTGCACAAAAATCAACTCAAAATGGATAAAGAACTGGACATAAGACCTGAAACCATAAAATATATAGAAGAAAATATAGGTAAAACACTAAAGACATACATCTCAGTAACGTCTTTAAAGACTCATCACCCAAAGCAGTGATAGTGAAGGCAAAGATAAACACCTGGGATTACATCAAACTGAAAAGCTTCTGCACAGCAAAAGAGACATTAACCAAAACAGAGAGACACCCCACTGATTGGGAAAAAATCTTTGCCCTTCCAGGAATTTATCCTTAAGAAGGGAGCCAGGTTTCTCCGGAAGGGCGAGAACAGGCCCATGCATTTTCTATCCTTCCAATATCTGCTGGCCTTCTACTCGAGGCCAGATGCTATTCTCAGCACAGGAGATGGTTTGATGAGGATGGAGGGGGCATGCGGCGACAAGGGGTGATTTCTATTGGAAATCCAGCCTCTGCTCTCTTCCAGCTGAGGCAGGCGGGCTGTGCGATGCTTTCCCAGCAGACTTGAAGCTCCATTCATTTATCCTTTCTGCCATTCAGAACGCGCTTAGGAGGCACTGTCTCCATGGTGGGCGCAGGGCTAGGTGACAAAACAGTGAGCTAAGGAGATCTGAGCTTGCTCTTAAGAAGGTGGCACCCAGGAGGGAAGATAAACAGATATTACCACAATGGGGAGTCCCACAGAGCAAAGGTCAGGGTGTCACGTGACAGCCTGAGAGCCAGCTCAGCAGGCTAGGTGAGCAGAGAATTAGTAACACAGAGCACACACCTGAGTTACCTTGCCAGGCGGGCTGGCTGTGACTCAGACACAACTGATCATGCTCCTGATTGCGCTCCTGAGCGTTGAAGCTACATTGTGTTCCGTAAATAATAAAAATGCACAGAGGGAAATCCCACTCCAAAGTGGCCATGCAAAACCTACAATGCAACTGAAAAGTTAAATAGGAAAAATTTCTGATTACCCCCCTGCAGGCTTTCTAACATGGCTTAAAATCCCAAGTTTTAAATGTGTAATGAGGGTTGGGTGAGAGGTGAGCCAGGATGCAGGGTGTGAGTTTTACTTGAGTGTGGAGGAAACCTTTGCCAGTCATCAGATGGCGTTTCAACCTGTTCCTGTCTACCTACCTGGCTACATTCTGTGGCTTCAGTGAAATGTGGGGAATGACAGAACTGGGAGTCTTAGAACTCAGAACCCTAGGGAAACTTAGAGATCCAAAGAGAAGAAATTGGTGTTGGCCTGTTTCTGGATAAAAAAGAACAGTTTCCCCTCCTCTTCTCTCAGGGGTTTTCCCTGAATAAATCACTGAACAGCCTCCTAACTGGTGCTCAGCATCTATTCCATCAGATCTCCTTTGGGGAACCACCACTTCCCTGTTCTTGGGAACCTGGTTTGGCTCAAGCTACTCAGAAAGTTTTGCCTCCCATTCTGTACCAAAGCAATTGGCTCAGGGATGGGCACCGACCATGGTCAGAGCCAACAAAACACAAGAAGACATTCTTGGGATCTTCTGACAAAAGGAAGTTTCCCCTCTCTTCCTTGGGAGTCACCAGTATGAGGATATAAGGTCTAGAACCACTGTATGCATGTGTGACCACGGGGAAAGATTCTGGAACTGTTAAAGGTTGTAAAGCAGTGCAACATGGTGCCTGGAATTGAAGCCAATGCCCCAGAAAGCAGAACTGAGAGATGGAAAGAACCAGGTCCTTGTGATGGTACCCAGCTCCTGGATCAAACCTCACCTGAAGCCTGACCTATTGCTAGGCTTTTAGTGGTCTCTGCCAATTAAATGTTCTTTAGAATATAACTCAATTTAAGTAGGGTTTTCTGAATCTTGCAACATAAAGATCCCATATGATGCAAACCTTTTAATAGGTACCCGACAATGCCAAGGGCCTCCTCTGCACCCTGGGGCCTCTTAGGAGGAAGTGAGCCTGTTCCAGAACCCAAATAAAAGGTCTCGCCTCCCACTTCTCTATTTCAGGGTTTCCATGCCTCCCGTCACCATAGCGCTGTGACTCTCTTGGAAAGGCAGAGGAACCAGAGAAAGACAGGGCCTGTTTCCAGGCTGTGTTGCCACGTTTAATGGGGGGGTGGGGGTGGGGGAGGTTGGTGAGAGAAAAAGGCGGCTCCAGGCTTGACATTTCAGGATAGAGATAACAGGGTAAAAATAAACTCCCTAGCGCCTGTAGCCGAACTCACTTCTCTCGCTTCACAGTTCTTATCTCTCCCAGCTTTGGGGACAGAAAGGTTCCTTTCAGGTCACTGCTGGGCCTGCATCCCTCCAGCCCAGAGTGGGATGAAGGAGGTATAGGTAGCCCCTGCCTGACCATCCCCCACCCCCCCCCAAAAATGTCCAGTGATTCCCTCCATCCTACAACCTGCTTTTTATGTTGCACACAATCTTTCCATCTTCATCCTCATTTGATGTGTAGTAACTGCATGTGCTGAGCCAGGCCGGGGCTGGGGCTCCATGTGTCTACATGGGCATAGAGTGGGGCTCGGACGGGAGGAACGCGTGGTGAGCCCAGCGCTGATGAGTACTAACGCCTTTGGGTCTACACCCTTTAGCTCGACCTGGGTGATCCTCTTCCTGCAGGCTCTTGTACAGCCAGCAGCTGGGGCCCCTGATGCTGGGGAAGCGGTTACCTCACCTGCCACGGGAGCAGCGTCCGCCTCTTTTGCTCCCTTCCCAGCACACATCCTCAGCATGCGTGCGCGCCAGTGAGCAGCTGCTGGTTAACTGCAGAGGGCTCGCTGAGACTGCACAGCCCCAGGGAGCGGCCTCCACTCTGCCACTGAAGTCCATGGGGCACCCTGAGCCTGTCTCCTCATCTATAGATGGTGATGACGGCATGGGGGGCCTGGGACAGGGCTGGACAAGCCGCACGGCCTGCGTCTGCCCTGTGAACACCTGAGATCTGTAGCTTCCCGGTACAACCAGAGCTTTTCCCCAAGCTGGTGTTTGTGTCTCGTGACAGCACCACCCACCCATGTCGGTAGCACCTGCCCTTTGAGTTCTTTCTGCCTCAGTGGCCAAGGATTTGCACTGAGCCATTTCATCAGTTAAGACTCTTGTGGTTGCAAGTGACCGAATCACCGATCCTAACTGGATTACATAAAAGGGGAATTTATTGGCTCAGTGGGGAGCTCTAAAGGCGGCCAAGGGTAGATGCTAGCTTCAGGCACAGCTGGATCCAGGGATGGACGTGATACCATCAGGATCAGGTTTCTCTCTCCCTGTTTCTCAACCCCATTCCCCCACCTCTGCCTCCCTCCCTTCAGTGGCAGAAATGGCTGTAAGAGCTCTCCGCTCCTTAGGGCCCAGGCCAGTGGGAAAGAGTTGGCCCGGCAGTCCCAGAAAAGCTTCCTTGCTCCTCACTGCCCATCCTCAAACCCACACACCAGGTGCCCAGAGAGAGACAGGCCGCAGCGGCACGCCCTGGAGCCTGGGTGCACCTGATCTCCTCCAACCCCAGAGCTGAAGGGCGAGGGCAGCAGTTTTCAAAGGGAAACAGGCCCAGCTGCCAGAGGAAAGGTGCCTTCAGCAGCCACCAGGTCCCTGGCCTGGTATTGGACTTCCATCACCGGGAGCAGGATGGGCTTCCCCTGGGCTGCAAAACTAGGCTGGCTGGCTCCAAGGAAAATCTGAAACTCTCATCCCAGGACCCTCCCTACGCTTGCTCACCCCCCCAAATGCTGGTGGAAAGCAGCTCCCTGGGTGGGGGGAGGCACTGACCCACAGGGCCAAGGGCTTTTCTGAGCTTCTGTCCCGCACCACACTGTGTCCTTCCTGCGCTGGGTTAGTGTTTCCCACCAGAGATCTTTCCTCTGCACAAGGAACCAGCCACAGTGAAACCCCATTGCACGGTCCACAAAAACCATAAAAACAAGACGGGGGGGGGGGGGCAGAGTGATTAGGAAATGCCCGGAGCTTGTGGATTGCTGCCGCTGCCCATAAAAGGAAGGTTAGCAAGTGTCAGGGAGGCCACGAGAAAGTCCTAGCACCAACTTGAGGCTCAATGAAATGAAGACAAGGCAAATTAGAAAGGGAATAACTTCCCACCAGGAGATTCCAGGGTGATGAAAGCCAGCGAGGTGCTCTGATGTTAGTTGCCTGCACCACCTCAAATTCTCTTGTGTGCTGTCAGGGTGGGGGGCGGGTGTGGGTCCCCACATGGCACAGGAATCTGGTTATGTCTGGTCAAGCTGCAGCCACAGAGAGGTGCTTGATGCGTCCCCCGCCTCCCTGCCTCCCCAGCCTGCAGCTGAGATATAAAAGAAATGGGCAAGAGAGCAAGAAAGATAGTAAAAAAAAAATAATTACAATAATTACGTGTGCATTTCCAATGGGAGACTCTGGGAATTATTCCTAAAAGGCTGGAAAGAATTTCTTCTTTTGATCTCGATTCTAAGGCAGAGAAAATCAAATTAAGAGAGAAAAGCAACAGAGAATTCTCAGGGGGGAGGAAAGAACAGCACCGGGACTGGTGGGGGGCGGGATGGGGAGAAAATGAAAGAGAAAGTCCCCCCAGACACCTTCCTGCCCAGATGTTGGCGGCTGGGAGCCAGCGAGAATCTGAGAAAGGCGGGCGAGGCTGTGGCCCGCATCTGTCCTCTGCATCTGTCCCTCCTGGAGGGGCTGGAGGCTGTTCCCTTGGTCACAGTTCCTGAAGACCCCCCTCCCCGGGGCCCATGTGCCCCCCTCAGCCATGACCTTGGCTGCGGAGCCCAGAGTGCGGGGCCCCGGCTCCCAGAGCCTCACAACAGGACCAGCCAGTGTAGGCGGGTGAGGAGTTTTTAAAACCTCCTCCCTTGGGGGCCCCTGGAGAAGGCGCCTGTCACTTCTCTAAATTTTCTCCCCGGGTTGCTAAGCAGCACGCCTCTGCCCCTCCGCTTCCCTCTGCTCCCTCTGCCTCGGCTCCCCACCCTCCGCCCCCGCAGGCTCGCCCTGCTCTCCCCGCGGGGTGGAAATCGGAGCAGAGTCCCCAGAGGTTTCCTGCTCCCAGGGCCACAGCCCAGTGGAGGCTCAGGCCACAGGGGCCTCCCTCCCGCTCAGCGAGCGCCGGGCCGGGGCAGGAGGCTGCAGGCGCCCTGAGCTGAGATCTGCTCCCGGCCCCTTTCCCTCCCTCCCGTGCATTCTCCCTCCTCCCTTCCTCCCGAGCTCTCCCACCCTCTCCCCACCCCTCCCTCCCTCCCGCTGCTGACACTGAGCCCCTGCACTGCGGGGAGCCGGGGGAGTGGGGGTGCAGGCCTCTGGCGAGGTGCTGGGCCACCTGTCCCCATGGCCCTGGAAGCACCCCTTTGCCCCCGCACAGCAGTGGGGCTTGTCGTCGCCCCCAGCAGGTAGCAGGAGCCTCCGGGGTGGGCCTTTGCACACCCTCTGGCACACCCCTCTCTGCTCCCAAAGCCCCCCTTCCAGCCCTGCCCCCTCGCCCCAGGGCTCTCCCTCCACCTCTCCCGGAGACTCGGCCTCACCTCCGACCTTCACCCTTGAACGTACACCCATCCGGTCTCCCGAACCCCAGGCCTTTGGACTCAAAAGGCACAACACCGGCAGCTCTCCTGGGGCCCCAGCTGGCCCACGGCAGCCCCGGGCCTTCGCGGCCTCCATAATCACGCGCGCCAACTCCTGGTGACAAGTCTCCCCTGCCTTCCTTCGGTCCCTCCCCTCCTGTGCCCTCCCCTCCCCTCCTCTCTCCATCCCTCTCCCCTCCTCTCTCCATCCCTCTCCATCCCTCTCCATCCCTCTCCACTCTGCTCCATGCTGGTCTAGTCCCAGGACTGCTTCTCTGGCGAGCCCGCACTGATCCTGGGTCTGGCTTTCCCCCTTCCCCCGGGGCCTAGCTCAGCCCCGCTGCCTGGGGGAGCAGGTGCTCAGTAGACCGCTGCGGGAGCAGACGTGCAGAGCAATGGGACTTCTTGGGCTGGGGCCCCACGTGGGTACCTGACTTGTTGGGTGAGCAGAGTAATTGGTGCAGCCAAGGTGCTGGAGGGGGTGCAGGAGAGGCGTGGCAGTGGGGGGGAGAGGAGATGGAAGGGGGAGCAGAAAAGGAGGCTGGAAAAGCAGAGGTCGGATCATCTCATCTCAGGCTTCCAAGCCCTGCGTTGAGCATCCCTGCGGCGAGCATTTGAGTGGCGATGAGAGGGGAAAGTCAAGAGCAAGCAGGTAGCAGACAGAGGAGGCCACTGTAAGACAGTAAGGAATGGTGGAGACTGTTCCCTACCAAACTCCTGCCTAGGGAAGCTGTATGCTTAGCTCCAACCAACCAACTGTATTTATGTGGGAATAGTGCTTGGTGTCTCAAGAGAAGCTTTAAGTCAGCTTTTTATGCAAAACTTGCAGTTTTTTAAAACAATCGAATAGGCCAAGGAGAAAGCAATTGTGGGCCTCCCGCTTGCAGAGGGGGCTGCAGGGTTTTTCAGGCAGGCCCATGACATGGCCCCATCTGGGTTTTAAGTAGTGCTTTGGCAGCAGAGTAGAGGATGGACAGGAGGGGGGCAGTGGCTGTGGGCAGCAAGCCATGACTCCCAAGAGCTCCTCAGAGAAACCAGAGGACCTGGTGGCAGCCCTGCATCCTGATTTCTGGAGGACCCTCATGTGGGTGGTAGGGATGTCACCCAGGGAAGTCTCCAGGCTGGACACCACAAAAATAATTGGGCTGTCCTCTTCCCTTAGGTCCCGAAGTCTTCCATCCCATTCTGTCCTGGCCTGCCCTGAGCCAGAAAGACTACAGGTTAAGAAGGGTCAGTCACTGGACAGATGTGACCAGAAGTGATCTCAGAGGGCCATGGGAGAAGCTCAAGTGATGTGTCACTTTCCAGGCTGAGCTGGAGCGCAGGGAACCACAACAGGGTAACTGCAGGTCAGTGGAAGTGGAGAGTGGAGGCAGCAGGCCCTAGGCTGGGACCTGCGTGGGTGCAGGATGACCAGGCTTGACTCGGGCTGGGATACAGCCCACTGGACCCCGGGCCTCCGCCTCCCACTCCCCTTTCCCATGAGCCCCAGACCTTGGATGGTGCAGAGGCCTGAAACAGGCACAGAGATGAGAGACCTGCTCAGTCCCAGAGGGAGCATGGGAGCAGCCAGCTGCCCAGAGCTCTGAGGGGGCCACTGACTCTGGACTAGGACACCTGGAGCCCAAAGCTGCAGAAATGCATTTCCCAGGTTCTGGAATTATCTCCTGGGGCCATTCCCCTGGGCAGATCCTATAAGCACTAAAGCCTCGAGGTCAGTCACCAGCGCAAACCTGATCCCACCTTCCTGCCTGGTGCTCAGGGCCTGCATCTGAGGCCCAGCTCCTTGTTGCATTTTACCTGCCAAGAGCCTGGATCCAAGCAGCCAAGCTCCAACTCCAAGAAGGGCCAAAGAGCCCCCCACAGGCTGGATGTGGGGAGGTTGTCTACAGAGACACACACATGTCCCTCCTGCCCCGGGGCAGGCCCTGTCCTGCAAACCTCCAGGAATTGATCAACAACAGCTGGGAATACAGAAACGACCAGTGCTGAATGACAGCCCAGCTTATTTATACTTTCCTTCCTTTGTTAAGAACAGTGAAGGGGGTTGGGGGGGCCTCCCTGGTGGCTCAAAGGGTTAAGCCTCAGCACTGCGAGGTGATCTGCAGCCTCTGCAGCATGAGTTCGATCCCCAGCCAGGGGATACCCACATGGCACAGCAGACCCCTCCTTTCTGGCCCACTGCTCACCTCAGCATGTTTTCAATCAATCCACCCGTTCTTCTCCCCACTCTCTCTGGTGAATCCTCTCACCCCCACACCTCTGGCCTGCACCCCAGCTCTTTCATGCATAAATAAATAAGTCTTAAAAAAAAAAATAACAGCAAAGCGAACCCTCTTCACTGGCCTTTCCTTTCCTTGGCTTTATTCTAAAGTAGAAAGGGAAGCTGGTTTCCTAAAGACAGTTTCACTCAGGGAGGACTGAGGAATGATCATTGATTAAGGGAACTGGGGCACCTTAGGGTGTAGAGGGGGTGCGCGCGCTCATGTGTGAGCATTCGGTTCCAGCGGAGTAGGTCTTATTATTCCCACTGGGCAGACTGGCAGACAGGACAGAGAAGCACAGAGAGCTATAGGCACAAGCTTTAGGCACAAGACCATGCCTCCAAGGAAGGTGGAGTAGGGATTCCTAGGGGGTTGATTGGCTGTATAGCTCAAACGCTGTTCCAAAATGGCAGCCAGGGTGCTGCCTAGACCATGCCCTGCTGCATTTCAGTTCAGGGAGCCCTGCTTCCTTCAGTCCCAGGGCCCTGAGGCCAGCTGCCCACCTCACTGCATCAGACCAGAGATATAAGAAATACATATTTTTCGATCATTAGAATGGCCAAATATAGATTTTGTAGAAGTCACAATATCTTAACAGCATTAAAAATTACGGTTATGAAATGGGATGTCTTTTTCTTAGGTCTTTCTCTCCAGGGTGGTTTGCAGTTTTCCTGTTGAAAAGTTTTTCAACTGAAATGCAAATTTATTCCCATGTATTTTTTTTCACACTATTGTAAACAAAGCCACTTCTTAACTTCATTCTTGATTCACTTGTCAATAAAGAGAAAACACAACTACTTTTTAAATTGATCTTGTATCCCACGACCTTGCTCAACTTCTTCCGAATTTCTGCTAGTTTTTTTGGTGGATGCCTTAGGATTGTCTATCTACAAGATTATGTCATCCATAAATACAGTCTTGCTTCTACCTACCTGGATCCTTTTAATTTGTTTTCTCCTGCTTGGCTGGGTTTCCCAGTACCATGTTTAGTAGAAGCGACCAGAGTAGGCATCCTTGTCTTCTTCCTGACCTCGGAGAGAAAGGATTCCTTCTTTCACCTCTAAGTATAACACCAGCTCTTAGTTTTTTCATCGCTGTCTTTTACTGGGCTGAGGAAGTTCCCTTCTATTCCTACGCTGTTGAATGTTGTTGTTGTTTTCGATTGTGTAGCCATTTGCTTTTCTCTCTCAATGTTGTTTGTGAGATGGAGCCATGTGTGGCTCTAGTTTGCAATATCTAACTTTACTAACGATTTTGTGGGGGAGATAGAGAAGAAAGTCATGACACGTAAACCATCTTCTTTAATTACATCTTTTTTGTATCTTTCGCACCACTTCCCACGGTCCCTGCCACGACGCTTTCCATGGCGGCAAACTGTCTCCTCTCTCGTTCACTGGTTCACCAGAGGGTTTTCACCAAAATAAAAAAATCTCCTCCTCCTCACCCATCTGGGGACAATTTGAGGAATGTGGGAGTTCTGTAGAAGAATCTCTACACTCTGCTGGGTGGGAGGAAAGTAGGCCAAGCAGAGGCTCCCTGAAGGAAGGTGTGTTTGAACCTAGATTAGAAAAATGGGTGGGATGTACCCGGGAGGAGAAGAGACCACATGAACAAAGGGGGGCTCAAGTTGCGCCCCACCATTAAGTGAAACCAAAAAGCGGCCCCTTGGCAAGATCCAGGGAGTTTATACTCAAGCTCTGGTCTTTGATAATTGCATTGGCTAGGTCTGTCGACTCAGTTTGATTTCTGATCTCTGGGGTTTCCTGTCCACTGTGGTAGCCACTAGCCACGTGTGGCTATTTAAGTACAAATTTATATTTTTAAAGATTTATTTATTTATGCATACAAGAACTGGGGTACAGGCAAGAGGCATGGGGGGGGGTGAGAGGATTCACCAGAGACAGAGTGGGGAGCAGAACAGGTGGATCTACTGAGATACACTGCTGAGAGGAGCAGCAGGTGAGACAGGAGAGGTCTGCTGCACCATGTGGGTAGTTCCCTGCCCAGAGATCAAACTCATGCTGCAGTGGCTATGGATAGCTTCATAAATTGTATCTTAACCCCTTGCACCACCAGGGAGGCCCTTAAGTACAAATTTAAAAAAAAAAAAAAGATTTATTTATTTATTTATACAAGCACTGGGTACAGTCAGAAGCACAGGAGGGTGAGAGGATTCACCAGAGACAGAGTGGGGAACGGAACAGGCAGACTGACGAAGTACACTGCTGAGGGGAGCAGCGGGCGGCAGGAGAGGTCTGCGCGCCATGTGGGACCCTCGCCAGCAGCCGGGGATCAAAACGGCGCTACAGAGGCTGCAGGCAGCTTTGCAACCCAGCGCTCAACCACTGTGCTACCAGGAGAAGCCCTTAAGTACAAATTTAAATTAAATAGCATTAAAAGTGTAGCTCCTGCTTTGAACCAAATCCTTTCAAGCAATCGATAGTTCCATGTAATTAGTGGTTATCCCAATGGACAGCGTGGCCATAGAACGTTTCCATCATCATTTCAGGAAAGTCGACTGGGCAGCATCATTCTAGCTTGGAGGCCAGGAATATGTAATCCGAGAATATGGTTGAGGAGCTTGATCCAGGCCCGTGAGTCCTGGGCATTAGGTAAGGCAGCTGTGGAGGCTCAGTGGACTTAGGGGAGGCTCGCAAGGGGGGGGGGGTGCCAGTCCTGGCTCTGCCACCCCTAATTCTTTGGACAAATCACTTCCCCTCTCGAATTTTCTCATTGCCAAGAAGATGATATTGTTGGCCTATGTTACCCTAGGGGCCCATCTAGCAATTTATAGAATCTGTGATCGTTTTGCCAGAAAAAAATAGAGATATTCAGCTGTTTCTTAATGCAGAAATAGATGTAGAAAAAAGCAACCCAAGGACTTGGACAGAGAACAGCTCATTCTGGTTCTACCCAGCTGGACCATCACAGGAAAGATATTTAACCTCCCTGAACTCACATCTGTGAAGGGGGGGCTATTGGGAAGATGACCGGAGAGGAGGTAAAGAAAAGCACTTAGAGCAAAGAGGAAGGACAATAGAACTCCGCTGGGCCAGATAAAATGAGACAAAGCTAAGGGGCTTATTTCTGTGGAATTTCTTGGTGCCTTTAATATGGGAGCATGCACTGTGACTCTTTCCCGCGTTGATGTGACCACAGATTCCATTTTGTCCTACAGTTCTCCCAAGGGATGCTGACAGGCGTATGTAATAGTCCTACGGAGCATGCTTGGGAATCACCCTTCACAGGGGTGGGTGCTGTCCTTGGCCGATATTTCGGCTGTCACCCAAAGGTGCCCCTAAAAAAAATGTGTGACTGAAGGAAGACTTCGAACGACAGGGCTTGGGTGACACCAGAGCAATTGCTTGAGGTGGCTGAGCATTAAGAGGAAACCAGAGTAGAGGGAAGGGAAGGTAGAGGTTGCAGGGACACGGTGCTGCCTTGCACCATCCGGGCTTTTTCATAGCATGGTCTCCCACCCTCAGAGCAACCCTCAGAGGCTGGTGTATCACATCCATTTCACAGATGAGGAAGTGGAGGCTGAATGGTTAAGCAGCTTATACGTGTTTCCACATGAGGTCGTAAGGGATGGCGCTGGAGTCCAAACCCAGGGCTGCCTGGGTCCAAAGCTGCCTACTCTCTGCCTCGGGAGCCTAGACTATAACGACCCTGAAGCTCTGATCGTGAAGGGGCTGGGGGAGCGGTCTGTGGTTCATAAACCTTGTATTGACACCATCACCATCTGGCTTTCTCCTTATATGTGAGTGAGCGCTTTGAAATGGAATGAGCCTCTTCCAGCATCCTCCCCCAGCCTCTCCAGCCTCCCAAGAAAGATGATTCCCCTGAAGCAGAGCTAAAGTCAGCCTTTCCGTCCCCGCCCCCATCTGTCCCCCTGACAATCATGAGCGCTCAGGAGGCCAGAGTTCAGATTCCAGGGGCCGTTTCTCAGAGCTGACCCTCCCCAAACAGGGCTCTCTCCATGAAGCCCAGACAGGGGTGCTGGCGGGCAGGATGGCAGCCAGGGCTCTGGCAAGATGGGGATAGTGTGTCTGTGGTGGATTGTGCAATCTCCATTTTGGGGACCAGATATTGATCAATGGCAACCCAAAGCAGTTGTACTGATTTATTTTTTGAGAGCTCTAACCTCTTCAGCGCATTAAACTTCTGCCTCAGGCCAGAACTGCAAGGAGAAACCCTCGAGTCGTGTCCCCAGCACCTTGGCATCGACATACAAGATGGCGGGTTGGGGCCTTCCAAAGAGGAAAGAGAGAAAAGCATTTTAAATGCTGTGTTCCTTGTGACTGTCTTGGCCCCCACTTGAAAACAGGCATCTTCATTTGCAGTTCATTAGATTAACTCCACTGCGATTACAATGGCGTCCCTCGCCCCAGCGACGCCCAGCGTTTGTTGGACATGTGTTGTAACCTTGCCTTTAAATACAACCACATGTATGACATGTTTTGTTTTCTCTTGGCCATCGGACTGGAAAACTATTAAGACAACATCTGCTTTGCTTTCTGATTGAATCAGGGGCAAAGAGCAGGTCTCTCTGGTGTCCTTCAGAGGATGGCTGGGATATCAAGTTACAGCTGCTAACTACTTTCCCACTCGCTAAGACTGATGCTGAGCACAGTTTTCTACTGGAAACCCCGATCCCACTCACCTGGAAACCCCGATCCCACTCACCCAAGGACCAAACTGTCTTTCTGATTTGGCTCCAGCCTGCGAAACCCACCCTCCCATATCCTGCCTCTCCAATTCACTATTATAACCCCTGGTGGATTTATCTTGTGTTGTTGGTAGTTTCTTACTGTTTTGTTTTTAAGTCATAGTCAATCCAGTTTGAAATTATTGCATTTTCCATTAAGTTGCTGGTCTGTCTCCACCATGAGAATATTTCCTTTAGAAGAACATAACCCATATCTATTCCCCATTCAACCCCCTGGCCCCCAGAACCAAGAACACTTATTAGACAACTCAACAAATATTTGTTAAATAAGTCGTGGTATTCCCCACTTGGGAAACCAAAGAGTGAACCATTTGGTGAGAAAGTTAACATCTAGGCAGTCATTCCTTCTTTCCGATAACATCCATAGTGTGGGTATTAATTGTCTCAGGCATCTTTTAATTTACTGTTCCCCTTCCCACCACCCTACCATCTTATTATTTTTTTTTTTTTAACAAAAAGTACATCTCCAGGCACCCAGCTAAGGTCAGTTACCAAGGCTAACTAGGATTTCATAACAATGCTTTGTTTTTCTGAGCATTTAATTTATTTTTCGAGTAATGTGTGTGACTCTCTATGGGAGAAAGTTTCATTTTAAAAAGAAAGGAAGTTCATGTGTATTGTCTTAAAGAAAAACTTTAACTGTGCCGGTGAAATGACGCAAGAGCCTTGAAGGTGGGGTTTGCATGATTGAAGTTTGGGGACGAGAGGCTATCCCCTGTGGGCATGTTCACGTGTGGGAACACCCACTGGGGCTTTTGTGTGGCAGCGCCCTGGGAAAGTGATGGGGACTTTATTTTCCTCTAGTTCAAATTATTTAGGTCCGTGCTGCTAAGCCTCACCCCCTCATCTCTTTCCCTACCTCCTTGCTGCAAGTCTGCCTTTAAGCAGCTATTATTCAGAAAGGTACCAGGAACATGAGGGGCCTGGGATATTATTCCTGGTGTAGCTAGCGCCTCAGGAGACACACGTACCTACAGCAGTAATCTCTACTGAATCCTGCAATGGCAAGCAAGTTGTGTATTTTTTAAGACAAAGCACACCATTGTTCATGGAGCTCTTTATTTTTTTTTTAAGATTTCTTTATTCATGCATCCAAGAACTGGGGTACAGGCCAGATGTGCGGGAGGGTGAGAGGATTCACCAGGAAAAGAGCGAGGAACAGAACAGGCAGATTGAAATACACAGCTGAGGGGAGCAGCGGGAGCAACCAGAGAGGTCGGCCATGCCATGTGGGTAGCTCGCCTGCTGACCAAGATAGAACCCACACTGCAGAGGCTGCAGATAGCTTCACAGCGCTGCACTCAACTATCTGTGCCACCAGAGAGGCCCATTCCTTGAGCACTTAATGGGCCCTAAAAAGGCTTCCGAACTACTGGCCTGGAGGATCCCCCAGGAATAAACCATGTCTGGGGAGTTCTGACCCCTGCTGTACACAGCTGGTCAGTGAATAATACAGCAAGTGAATAATTAAAATGGGGTGATATGATCCGTAAAGATACAGGCTGGCTCAGAGCCATCAGCACTTAAAGAAAGCTGTCGCCATCAAAATCAGCTGGATCTCCCCGAGGGGCTCATGCTTACCTGTGTCATAAGCATAGGGGACTATTTGCTTTTTCATCTGTGTCCCCAGAAGACTTTGGCTTGTGCACAAAGGGACCAAGTCTGTCTGGATTCACTTTTTCTTCATGACCCTTCGTGCTTAAATGCCTATAGTCCTGCCTCTGCCCTCTCCTAACTGCCCACTTATCTCTTGTTAGTGCTCTGTTTGGAAACCAGGACACAGGCAATCTGGCTGTGTGACTTTAAGCAAGTCACTGAACTTCTCTGATTCATAGGAGTGTTGTACAATTTAGATCAAATAAAGGAACAGATGTCAAAGTTCTGTAAAAAGAAGAGTCACAAGATGTAGACTGTCTATTCCGAGAGCAAAATTCAAGTCACCCTAGAATAAGAGCCTTCCCAGTCAGAAATAAGATATGAAACTTGCAGCATTTTTAAACATGATTTTTTTATATGGGTCCCACCTAGATTCTTTAAGGCATGATAGATACCTTCTGTGAGTGACTCTCAATGGGGGTAATTGTGGTTGTTTTAACCACTCCTTTTATATGTGTGGACCACCCGCCCCAGTCCCAATTCATGCAAGTAAGGCAGGGTTGATTGGGTCCAGATGTGGTCATATGACTCAGAATTGGCCAATGAGATCATCACAGTCCATATCATAAGCTATTGGTTCATATAAAAGTATGTCATTTCATTTGGGCCAATGAGATGCAAGAATTTTAGGCTCACACCCACCATCTGATCAGAGGCTGGTTTTATATGGGGCTATACCCTCTTGTCAGCAGGAAGAGAGAATGTGAGAATGGCTAGGAACAAAAAGTAGAACAAGAGATGGAAAGAGACAGAGAGGTGGTCTAATTACTTGAACCCTAGAATTCTACCTGTGCCTAAATTATCGAGCTTTTTGATGATCTGAAATGTAACGTGGGTTTGTTTTTTCTTTTTCTTTTTTTTTAATGATTGATTTATTTATTTATACAAGCACTGGGTACAGTCAGAAGCACGGGAGGGTGAGAGAATTCACCAGAGCCAGAGCAGGGAGCAGAGCAGGCAGAAGGACCGAAGTACACTGCTGAGGGGAGCAGCGGGCGGCAGGAGAGGTCTGCGCGCCATGTGGGACCCTCCTCTGGTGGCCGGGGAGCAGCCAGGGATTGAACCGGCGTTGCAGAGGCTGCGGGCAGCTTCGCAACCCAGCGCTCAACCCCTGCGCCACCGGGGAGGCCGGGGTTTGTTTTTTCTGAAGCCACTTTGACTTGAGTTTTGTGTCACTTTCGGCCATAAGGGTCCTGACTCCATTCATGTTCTTAACAACTTTGTCAAGAGCTCCTTTCTTGATGTTGACTATTTCCACCTGTCCCATGTGATCCCACTGATATTATTCATCTTATTTTGCATTTGTTCTTTGTACATGTTTTGGCATCACAGAAATGATGCAAATCATCGATCGTATCTATTCAGCATTTTACAATTTACAAAGAGTTTTCACAGGTGCTAAATCCTTTAACTCTGTATTACCCACATAATGAACCCAATTTATAAGAAGATTACCTATAAAGGATGAGAGAATCGAAGTGACATTGTGCCCACAGTCACATCATCAATGGGTCCTGGTATCCCAGCCAAAGGTAGTAGTTCTCAAGGGTGTATTCTTTCATCCACACCTGTAGCAGATGATTAAAGGGTATGATTTCATAGCTTAGATGCACAAGATACTATGTTCATTATGCCCCAAATTTCCCTTCCTTCACCTCATTACATGTCCCACAGTCCTAATAGAAGATGCCCAACAAGCTGCCAGTAGTGCCAAGAATACCAAAGCAACCCTAACGCTTGTTTGCTCCTGATTATCTGTCCCAACAACAGATGATCACACAGTCTTGCCAATTAGAAATGTTCCTAGTATAATATTGAGAGCAAATGAATCAAAATGAAAGTTATGCCAGAAGCACAGAACATATGTGAGGAAGATGAGGAGGCAGTCACCCTTCCTCAGCCCTGGAGGGAAGTAAAAGCAGATGGTTGTGTAAGCGATAGACACTAGGAGCTCTTCCAGGGCACGCTGACCCACCCCCACCCTACAGCAAGAGTGGGCCTGCTGGCAGGAGCCCCCAGAAGAGCAGGGAGGGAGAGAGCTGGTGAGAAAGCTGTCCAGCTTCTCTGCTGAGTGAGCCAGAGACTAGGCGGGAAGCCACTCCCTCTTTGTGAAGCCCTGTTTTAGCTCAACGCAACCGACCTCCTTGGGGTCCTCATTCATGGACCCCAAAAGATCCTGAAAAGGCAAACTTGCTTCATGGAACTGTGTCTCCCTCAGTTTCTCCCTCTCCCGATCCTTTCCTTGGCAGACAAAAGGCCCAGGTCACCCTTTCCTTACGAATCTTCTCCACCCCCGCTTTCTCCTCCTGCACACCACCAGTATTCTAGAAAAGGCTCACACCCACCATCTGTAGTTGATTCTCTGAACCCATGGCATTCTAATTTCTCCCCGGGATCTGTGCGACTGGCTTCTCTGGGCCAGAGTTACTCAGGTCCTGAATCAGCCACTGTTTGCCTTTTCAGAGTCCCTTTATGAAAGCTTCGGGTTTCCCTTCCAATGAAAACACGCCCTTGTAGCCACATAATATTTGTAAATAATTTCAGGTGCTTTCGAAACCTCATCTTGAATACCAGCATCATAGCCTGAGTACGAAGTCCAGAGATCTTTCCTCAACCAGCTTTGGACACAAAGAACAATTTCTGGAGTCAGATTTCTTGAAAGTGGTGCCTCCACCCTTCTCAGTACATGAACTGGAGCTTTATGGAACCCCAGCTTCCCAATTTTAAAAAGGATAATATCTAGCTTGACAAGGTTGTGGAAAAGCTTCAATGAGTGAATTCCATTAAGGCATTTAGAACAGTACTTGGCAGATATTAAATACTCACATGCTCTTCACCATCATCAGCATCGTTTTAGTTTCTGCTTATTATTCTCACCAACCTCTTTCATTCTAGATCAAATATGGTCCCATTCATGACTCATAGCAAAGTCTTGTGGGCTACACATTATTCTAAAATAAGTAAATTCATTGACAGCATTTAGAAATCAGAGTTCACCCAAAAATCAACTCTGGTTCTCTTGGAAAATCAGATCTGACGAAACTGGGGCCATATTCCCTTCTGGCCTCCTAGGCTGGAACTGAGGAGTTTGAGTTGTTCTCCAGTTTGCCACAGTCCCTGCTAGTCCCCAAGCACTGACCAAGAATAACACAACCAGATCATCACACCGGCAGAGTCAAATTCCTCAGAGTCAAGAACAGATTCTTGTACCCAGGGAAAGGAAAGTTTACGCCAAGGAAACCATACATTTCTTGAAAGAAAGTATAAATCTGTTTAAGTAGAGATGGTGCCAATGAGGCTCATGATGTAAACACTTTCTCTCACTAGCATTTCCTGCCTGGCCCCTGTGGGCACTTGAATTGTCTACCTCTGGCTCTTCAAGATGCCCAACCATCAGCCATTGCTTGCTTCCTCCTCACATGCCTCCTCTGCCAGCTTCCCTGTCACTGCCCGCAAGTCCCTCTTTCCTTTCTCACTCATTTGAGGTGGGAATGACTTGGGTTTCAAAACTGAGCAGACCTGAGTTCAATGCCAATTGGCTGAGCTTCTGTCTTGTGTCTATTAAAAAGTTCCAGCATCCTTGCCACATAGGGTTGTTTGAGAATTAAACAAGAGGATAACATGCCAGCACAACATCTGACACGTAGCTGTTCTGAATATTAGTTCCTTTCCCTGCTTCATGGAGGACAGACCTTCAGCTCTGTCCTCTGACCCTTCTCTCTGTCCAGTCCTTGGCTTTGGGTGGACATCCACATTTCTCTATCTTGGGTCGCTGCTTCTCTTCAGTTGGCTTCTGTGATGATTGATGCCAGTTCTTGACTCTGAGGAATTTGACTCTGTCAGTGTGATGATCCAGCTGTGTTATTCTTGATCAGTGCTTAGAGATTGGTAGGGACTGTGGCAAATTGGAGAACTCTTCAAATTCCTCAGCTCCAGCCTAGGAGGCCAGGTGGGAATGTGGCCCCAGCGGCCCACTGATACCGGATGCTCGTCTTCTTCATCTCTTCTCACTCATTCTCACACTCTTTACTCATTTTCCCTTCATCATCTTTACCTCTCTGTTTGAAATAGCATGTTCCATGGAGAGAATAGATCCTTGTTTCTTCTCCATGACCCACACACTTAACTAGAAATGACTTCATGATATGAGGAAGTGACTGGGAACTGTATAAGTATATTCCTCTTGACCCAAGCCAATTGTATTCCAACTCAGCTTCCTTTAGCTGGATCCAAAAAGTGCCCACAGAAATTTCAGTGCTGCCCAACACAAGAGGAAGTGACATAGGTGAAGCAGAAGGGAAGTCAAGTGGAAGGAGACATCGATCTTAATTGATTGTAATTAGACTGTCACATTCCTGCAAATTCCACAGAAACATCACCATGCACTTCCTAAAGTTTTGGAAGTGTCCGTGCACATAATAAACCCTGAAACATAAGCTTAGTGAGCTCTGCGGCATGTTCATCTGTCTGTATAGTCTTCATTCTGGCCAAACTGGACACCCATGGCCTTGCCTTTGCTGGTATTAATCCACTCTCCTGTGGCCCAAGTCCTATCTAGGCCAAACACCTGCCTCCCATGAAACATCTTGAAACTTTTCAATTAATTCTCTTTCATCTCCTTCTACACCTTTCTAGAATTTCATCTTTTATGACTGCCCTTGCATTTGGCAGACATTATGTTGTGCTTTAGTCTACTATTCACTCAGCAAATATTTGATGAATGACTATGTCTCAGCCATTTGGGGAGCACTGGGGATACTCTAAATAGGCCGAGTTCCAGCATTCTTAGAGCTGATAGCCTAGCTGGAGAGGGAATTTTAAGTACCTTAAATGCAAAGAAGATCATTTTAGGGACTGATAAAGCCTCGGAGACCAGAGTGGATAGGGGAGAGGGATGCTGCCTTCAGTGGATGGTCATGGAAGGGCTTCCTGATGGCCTGACCCTGCATAACAAGAGGGAACCAGCCCCAAGAAGAGCTAAGGGAAAGGCATTCTCAGCAGAGGGAACAGCAGGTGCAAAAGCAATTTGACTCCATATAAAATTATACTGGTGACCATTCCCCTCATCACTAATGAGCCCCTTGTCCCTGCTCCTATTCAGGGTCCCCTAGCTTCTGTCTCCTACCCAGATCCTCAGAGAAGCTTCCTTTTTTGCTTGGAGCTTCTGGAATCTGCATCAAAGTGCCCCTGTTTTGTGTTGTATGTTCATTAGTGAGAGGCTGCTAATGCATTATTTCTTCTCAGATAGTATCTGTGTCAACAATACTTTTGAAGAAAAAAAAAAAAAGCCTTAATTTCAAGATGTTCCTATGACGGCAGAAATACCATTCAGTGTGGAGGGTTAATAGTGATATTTTGAGATTGATTTTGTATTTGTCACCTGCAAATCACCAGTGGTGTGATGACACTGGTTTTCTAGGTTTGGTGGCTTGATGCTATCACAGCTGTGAGGTCAGGTGAACAACTACCACAGGACTCAATGGACCCATTACTTAGAGTCTCGCAGGGCTGAGATGAAAGTGTCAGCAGGATTGCATTCTCCCCAGAGGCTCTGGGGATGAATCTGATCCAAGCTCCTTTAAGTCATTCATCAATTCAGTTCCCTGAGGTTGTAGGACTGAGGTCCCTGATTCCAGCTGGGCTGCCACATTCTGTCTCGTGCTTTTATGCACCACCTTCCACGATAGTGGGACCACTCAAGTTCAGGCTTCAAATCTCTCTTCAGCCAGAGAAATCTCTGCTTCTAAGGACTCATGTTGGATTCACAGGAAAATCCAGGATAATCTCCCTATTTTAAAATCTGTAACCATAATCGTATCTGCAAAGTCTCTTTTGCCATGCAACATAACATCATTACAGGTGCTAGGGATTGTGGTTTGGACATTCTGGGGTGTGGCACAGCTTGCCTACCACACAGGGCAAAGAAGCAGGGTAATGGGATTTGCACCCTTGCTGTAATTATGGGCACGCCTGCTAACCCCTGAGTTCCACTTTCTCTCTCTATAGAGAGAGGGTGAGAACTAAGGCTTCACAACTCTGTCATCATCCCACTTTACAGTTTCTTATTTAAGTAAAAGCACATGCAGAAGTGCTTCATCCATTCTGCATACGCATGTAAGTGGTTGCTATTATTGTCCTTCTATCACATGATAGTGTGATGGCTCTCATGTTGCATGGTATCTCCTCTGCCACCTTCAGTGACACTTCCATCAGCAAAGAGCAGCTGAAGCCGAGTAGGTTAAGAATCTGGGCTGTGGGGTCAGATGAGTCTGTGCTTAAATCCTGGTCTTCTATTCTCTTTGTGACTCTAAGTAAGATTTAAGCTTCACGGTTTAGTTTCATTGTCCATAAAATGGAGAGTAACATTGTCCCCTGGAGCAGTCACAAGCAGTAAGTCAGTTTACATTTGCAAACTTACAGCTGTGACTGGCACATAGTAACAGCATTTTGTCGCCACCATCACCTACCTTATCATGGTCAACCGCACCAGCACATCCTGTTGGTGACCTTCACAGACCTCTTACCACTTGCAAGCATAATTTTTATTTGTGTGGTTGCTTAGAATATGTTACTTCCGCTAGATTGAAGTTTCATGCTCCATAAGGGCTATACTGTTGAGGGGAGTTACTTGTGGTTAATTTTTAATTACACACCCTTTTATTTTATTTTATTTTATTTGTTACCTTTTGTAAACAAATTGATGTATTGAGGATAAAGTGAATATTGAGGATGCTACATTTCTTCCTGAACCCTTCTCTCCTCCCCAGAGAGGGAACCCAAAGTCTGACAATGCCCAGTGTTGCTGTGGGTGTGGAGCAATGGAAATGGGCAGACAATGTAAATTGATCTTGCCACCATCCAGACCTGCCTGGCAGCAGCTATTACAATTAAAAATGGACATTTCTCATGACCCAGAGGTTTTATTTATCAGAAGACATATTGGCATAAGCCAAAGAAGTTCAGGAGAAAGAGAGAGATGCTCATGCCACATTCTTTATAACAGCAAAGCAGAATGATTAAATAAAATATAGCACCTCCTAGGAGTCAGTGCAAGAAGTACAGGCAGATTTTCTTTCTTTTCTTTTTTTTTTTTTTAAAGATTTTTATATATTTATTTATTTATACAAGCACTGGGTACAGTCAGAAGTGTGGGAGGGTGAGAGAATTCACCAGAGCCAGAGCGGGGAGCAGAACAGGCAGAAGAACCAAAGTACACTGCTGAGGGGAGCAGCAGGCGCTGCAGGAGAGGTCTGCGCGCCATGTGGGACCCTCGCCCGGTGGCCGGGGATCGAACCGGCACTGCAGAGGCTGCAGGCAGCTTCGCAGCCCAGCGCTCAACCACTGCACCACCAGGGGAGGCCCAACTTTCTAACCCCATATTTAATTTCACAATTTTATTTGTACATTGTTTTAACAAGAACAAACTTGCTATGATTCAGGCCCTGATACTCATTTAATTTTTTTTACAACAAGTTTGTGAAAAGCGAGACACAGAGAAGTTAAGTAACTTCCCCAGGGTTACCTGGTGAACCTAGAGTTTGAACCCAGGCAGCCTGATTCCCAAGTAAATAGGATTAATCACTATGCTTAACAGCTTGTTCTTTTTTGTAATGCACATAGGGCATTCACACAGTTCGATTCTTAAGGTGTAAGAAAACAACATGCAACTGCTGAGATCTGGTTAAAATTCAATACTTTATGGTGCTTGATCACAAAGATCTCAAGATAACTAAAGAATAATAAAAAGCCATAAAAAGAAGAGGGGGCAGTTCTACCTTGTTTATTATCATTTCCCCAGAGCACAGCAGGGTACCTGGCACATAATAAGAACTTACTAGTCCTGGGAAACAAATGACTAACCTTAGTGCAATGCCTGCCCTCATCTGTCTCTGAGGGTAGGAAAAAGGCACCCTGGATCAAGTCTTCCTGCTTCTTGCTACCCTTCCCCCAGGCCCTGTCTCCTGGGATCCCAGTGAGCAGGTGCAGGGAGGCTCAGGTTTCTTGGAGCAGGTTAAGTGACAGTGCTAAGGACTTCTGGAATAGCCAGAAGAAACCTAAACCAAACAAGCAAAACTCCTATAACTCACAAATGAGTAGGGCAACGTTGTAGGATACAAGGTCAACAGACAAAAATGAATCCTTTTTCTATCTGCTAGCAATAAACCATTGGCTCCAAAATTTAAAACACAATTCCATTTACGTTTGCTCCTCCCCAAATAAAATAATTCAGTGTTGCTTAGGTTTAAGTCTAATAAAACATGTGCAGAAGCAATAGGTTAAATGACTCAAAATACTGATGAAAGAAATTATGGGACTGAAAGGCTGAATATCAGAGGTCCAGTCTCCCCCAAATTGATTTATAGTTGAATACGTTGCCTATTATAATCCCGGTGGTGCTTTACAGAGACAACAATATATTCTAAAATTTACAAAGACAAAGGAACTAGACTAGTTAAAACAATATTGAAAAGGGGGGATGTGGGTGATTATAGGCTTACTCTGATGTTAAGGTTTAGTACATAGTTAAGGTCGTTGAAACTGTGTGCAGATGGCAGATTATCAACACACAAATCAATGGAACAGAATAGAGAACTCAGAAGTAGACCACACAGGTCTGTTCAACTGGTTTTTGGCAGAGATGCAAAAGTGATCCCCAAACTAAGTTCACATCTTGTACCAAAAAAATTAACTCCAAATGGATTATAGAGGAAATAAAAAGCATAAAGCTATAAAGCATAGGAGAAAATCTTCATGACCTAGGGTTAGATGCAGAGTTTCACATAGAACACCACAAGCACAATCCAGAAAATGTCAACTAAAAACTTGACACTTTAGTTTTATGAAAGAACCAGGTAGGAGAATGAAGGATTCATCAGTCCCAGGGGGAGAGATGCAAGAAAAAATTTGCAAAACATTTGGATCCAAAATATATAAAAGACTTGGACCCAGAAGAGAGAGAGGATTTGGATCTACAATCTACAAAAGAAGCTTAAAAGCTCAACAGAAAAAAATCCAACTAGGAAATGGACAAAAGACATTTCAGACATTTTGCAGAGGAGACAATAGACATGTCACTAGAGAAGAAATTCTGATGACAAATTAGTCCATAAAAAGACCATTAGGAAAATGGGGGGGAAAAACTTACAATGAGGCATAATGACACGTAAGTTCAGAAGGGCTGAAATAAAAGTCTGTTGACACACCAAGTGCTGGTGAGGATGGAAGGCACCTGCTCTGTGTCCTGACCTCATCTTAAGAACTCGAAATGACACTGGCAATTGCTAAGAAATTTGGCAATTTCTTATCAAGTTAATTGACCCAGCAACCGCGCTCTTGCGCATCATGTATACCAGCGAAATGAAAATGTGCCCACACAAAAGCCTGTACAGGAGAGTTCATAGCAGCTTTATTTGTAATAGCTGCAAGCTGGAAACAACTCAGTGTTCTTCAGCTGGCAAGTCATACACTTGCGCACAGCCACAGAAGAAAGGAACTCTTGATCCTACCCAACTTGGATGGATTTCAAGGGTACTGGGCTGAGCAAAAAAGCAGCATCAACAACAATCTCAAAAGGTCACATCCTATAGATTCCACGTGTATAATATCCTAACATGACAGAATTAGAGGGCTGGAGAGTAGATCAGTGGTTGCCAGGGGGTGGGTTGGGTCGAACCTTCAAGTAAGGGGAGCAGTGGGCGAGTCAGAAGAGGTCTGCTGCGCCATGTGGGTCAGCTCCCTGGCTGAGGATCGAACTCATGTTGCAGTGGCTGTGAATAGCTTCATAATGCTGAGTATTAACCCCTTGTGCCACCAGAGAGGCCCTTGATAGGGCTGTCTTTAACCCCTGTGCCACCAGGGAGGGTGAGTGTCTATCCTGATGAGAGGGCTGGTTATATAAATCTATCCATGTGTTGAAACTTCATAGTACTATACACTGAAAAAAAAAAAAAGTTCCATGAATGCATGCAAAATGACTTAACTCTGAATAAGGCCTATAGTTAAAGACTACATAGTGTAGCACCGTCAGTTTCCAGGTTTTGAAAATGCATCCTAGTTATGAGACTCGGTCACTAGGGAAGTTGGGGAAGCTGGGGAGGGAAGTCTTGCAACTTCTGGGGAGTCTAAAATTATTTCAAGGTGAAAAGCTAAAATAAAATTTTAAAGGGGGTTACTCATAACAGTTTGCAGACAAGGATAGAGTAGCGTACAACATCAGAAGGAATGCATTTCTTCACGGCACTCTATTAACTTATTTACTACTATTTCTCGGGCACTTATCACAGAGCATGGCAAATAGTAAGAACTGGGGAGTAAATGAGACCCTTAGTGCGATGTCTGTCCTAGTCTGTCTCTGAAGGTAAGAAAAAAGAACCCCAAATGACTCTTCCTGCTCCTGGCTGCCCCTCCACCAGGCCCTGAGCCTCAGCGGCTCCAGGCTGGGCAGGTACCAGGAGGCTCAGGTTTCTTGGAGCTGAAGAAGGAGGTCTGCAAGGCTGAGTGGGGGGTGGCAGGAACCTGCGTTGTCTTGGGACAAGATTCCTTTCTGGCTCTGAGCTGGGCAGTGGCCCTGTAGCAGGCACCCCTCCTCCCGGGCCGGGCCTGGGCTTTGGGCTGCTTGGAGCTGCCTGCTTGCCTGCCCCTCTGACTTTGGGGTCTCTCTGACCTGGATTTCTAGTCCCCTCTCCCGCACCCCCACCGTAGCTTTGCAATGAGATGATCTTGAGACAAGTCACTTTGAGCGAGCCTCAGTGTCCCCGCCTGTGAATTGGGGACAGTGTCCTCTCCACTTGCTGGACTATTGTGTGGCTATTGAGGCTATCTGGTGGAGAGTGGAGGCCTTGGCAGGTTATTTGTGCTCAGGGTATCAGATGCCGGGTACCCTCGTCTTTGTAATGTGCCAGCGGAGAATATTCTGGGCTTGTGCTTCCTACTGATCCACAGCTCTGCCTTCTCCTTCATGTCCCATTGAAGGGCAGTTAAGACAAGCAGCTCAGAGGGACATAGAAGTCTTTAAAGGGCAGCCAGTGAGGTGAGGGTATGTCTGGGACTAGGGGGATTGGGGAGAGGCAACAATGCCTGTCCTGATGGTGAGTGCCCCACCTAGGTTCGAATTCTACCTCTGCTCTTTATCATCCCTTGGTCGGCTCTCTTAAGGACTTAGAAGCTCAGTTTCCCCCTTCTAAATGGGGACAACGACCCCAACTACGAGGGCCGTGTGAGCATTTAATATCTAAAAAGAAAAAATTAAACTCACGATACATACGCGAAGCTCTCAGCACCATGCCCCCACAAGGTGGGTGAGGTTAGCTGGCAGGGCTGAGGACTGGTCCTCATCATCCTTGCTGCATTGAGTGCGCCCAGGCAGGGACCCGCAGGTGTTTGCAGCTGCTGGAGCTGCCCTCAAAGCAGCACCGCTGCCCTGCATGTGGTCCCTGCACACAGCTTTCCCCCTGGGCAGCCTCCTCTGGGGACCACGTGGGAAGTGGCTATCTGGGTTACCTGCAGCCTCACCTGACTCATTCCCCGGAAACTGGGCCCCAGCATTCTGGGCCAGATAACAGCCTGATGTCCCTAGATGCCCCGAGCCTCATCAGGTAGATGCCTAGGCATGGGGAGACGAGGCGAGGGGAGGGGAGAGGCTGCAGCCCACCCGTGATCAGCCAGCAGGTGACCCGTGGGGCCTGGAGGTTCTGGAGCTGGGTTTCCTGCTGCCTCCCAGAGCCTGCAGCTGATTTCCCCTCTGCTCCAGCCAGCTGGCCGGGTCGCACAGAAGATCCAGGTCTTACCAGGAGCTTCAGGAAGCATTTGATGCAAAACCATTATTTTCTGATGAGAAAAGAGGTGCATAGAGAGTTGGCATCAGCCCTGCAAAGACAGGCGCAAAGCAGCTACCGAAACCCAGGCTCCCTCCTCCCAGAGCAAGGCTCTCCCTTCTCCCTGCTCAGGCCTTGCTGCTCCAGTTGGATGTAATCGGTTCAACCCTCACTTCCCCCACTTACTCGCAGTGGGTGGGGACACAGCAGGGACAGCCCCTCCAGGTCTCTATTTTTCTCCTCTGTGAAATGCACTCATAATGGGAACCTCACAGGACCACTTTGAGGGTGCAGAGACATGCCAGTACGTGGCTGAAACGTGTAAATGGACTGGATCTTCCAACCCCAAATCTGCTTTTATTCTTCCAACTGATCTGCTCCACAGCGCCCTTCCTGACTTTCTCCCTTGGAGAGCGGGTTATTTGTCAAACAGGCAGTTTCTCTAGACTCAATAGAAAAGGCACAGTGACATCTTGCCTTTGCTGACAGTAGACTGACTAGCAGTGATGCTGCTGCTGCTGTTACTACCACTACAATGTGCTCAGATCATCTCACTAAGGCGTGTGCCAGACCTTGCCTAAACGTCTACCCCATGTCAACCCTCGGTGACTTAGTGATGTACTGTCATGGCCCACTTTCCCGATGAGGACCCTGAGGCCCATGGGGACTTGCTGAGGCCACACAGCTAGTGTTGGTAGAACTTGGTTCTAGACTCGAGATCCATGGTCTGCTCACCAAGCCACAGTCTCCCACGTAAGAGTCTGGCTGACAGATGGACCTACATGTATTTGATCAGCATCCAGCCTTTTGCTATTATTATACTGCTGTGAATTTCCTCGCATGTGTGTGCGATTTCTGCACGCCTGTGAAAATATCATTTAGATAAGTGCCTTCGAGTTGAATTGCTGGGCCAAAGGGTGTGTGGACATGTTGCTTAATTTTTACCTTGATTCTGTGCTTCTTCTATTAGTGAAAGCAGAAACAACCAGGCTATCACCACACCTCTCTTTGTTGAACAATTTTTATTTAATGTGGTTTGACAAGCATGAGTTGGACAGCTCCCGGGGACACAGAAAAATAGTGGGTCTTGAGTGTTGTCCTCACAGTCTACCAGGGAACACAGCCCCTACAAAACTATGACTAGTTAACTAGCACTGGACTTTCAAAGGCCATCAAGGCCCAGGGCGTGACAGCCTGGTGTGTTGGGGTCTGCCTGGGGATGGGAGCCCTCTCCTCTTGGACACTGTCCGGTGCAGTAACCAATAGCCATCACCACCATTATCTGACCCTCGGCACCAGCCCCACACTCAAGCTGAATAGACAATGCCCCTCCTTGGATCCCCTCTGAGTCCAGAAAAGTTAATGATCTTGTCAAGTTTACGCTGCTACATCACCTCATTTTTATTCTAGAGACTTGAGAAATCTGGCTTTTTATGTGTAATGGTCTGACTTTTTAATGTTAGTAACAAATTAGGATGAAAACCAAAAAGCTACAGAAAATCACTGTGGAGGCCAAACAAAACCCATCTGCAGAGCAGATGTGGCTGGGGGGGCCGCTGGTCTGCTGTCCAGTGGGCGTGGGTGTGTTTCCTAACTCTGTGACTATAAGGTCTGTAATCATGTCATTGTGGGCAGAGTGTCCTCATCTGTGCCAGGGCCGTGATGGGGCCCACTTTGCTTGAGTTTGAGTGACAGCCCCTAGAAATTACAGGATTTGCTGGTGCTCAGAAGGTGGGAGATGGCTGGGATTGTTATGGCAATGACATTGCATGAAGTCAGAGCTATGATAAGTGGAATTGTCTGAGGGACCCTCATTCCATTTTGAGCTTGTCAGGTTGTAGGTGTTGGGGAGACTCCCAAAGGGAGCTGTCCAGAGGGAGCGGGAAACCTGGAAACGTGGAAGGAGGGGAGCAGAAAGGAAGTCACCCATGGAGAGTTTCTCTTTGCCTGGAAGTAGACTTTCTGTGTTCTTCACACACCTTTGTGAGTCCTGCGTAGTCATGGGCTCCTGGCTACCACCTCCACGTTGGGTGCTGGGACAGCTTGTCCCTGCTTCCTGGGGAATAGCACATGTCCCTGAGTGAGCCACGCTTTCACTGTGAGGTGAACCTGGAGACAGAAAGTCGAATGAGGTTGGGTCTTAAAAATGACAGCTTGTGAAGCAGAGGGGGTAACAGCTGGGGGAAGAGGCCATTCACATGCCATCATGAGCAAGAAGCTCAAATGATGTCAACATGTGTTTATTTAGAATTCTTCTCCACCCAGGGACCTTGGTTCCACTTATTGGAAGAACTGCTGGACTCAGGTAGGAGATAGGACCTCTCGTTGTTCTTCTGCTTTCTGTCTTCTCTGTAACCTTGGCCACGTCACAGCCACCCTTTGGACAGAAGGTCAAATTTGTAAAGCAAATGTGTTGACCTGTGTGTGTCCGTCTGTGCAGAGGACCTAGCAAAGCACACGGACGGGTGGCTTAAACAACAGAAATGTGTTTTCTCACAATGCTGAGGTTCCACCCCGGTCTTCTAGATTTCCCTGTGTTTTCACATGGCTGTCACTGTGTGCGTCTGTGTCCTGATTTTCTTATGAGAACACAAGTCACGGTGGATTGAGTTAAGGTCCATCCTGATGACTGCATTTAACTTAGTTGCCTCTTAAATGTGCTATCTCCAAATAAAGTCACATTCTGAGGTACTAGGGATTGGGATTTTAACATATGAAGGGAGAGAGGCACAATTTTCCCGAGATCAGACCAGATGAGTGTTTTCCAAAGAGCAGGCTTCTGCTACTAGTAGAATTGACTTTACATCAAATGCTGAATTAAGCCTTGAAGAAAATCAATCCCTTGGTTACTTGAAAAAGAAAGTGTTTGGTTGAGTACTGATGTGTCTCGCATACCTTCCTGAAGCCTGCCAGAACAAATGGAAAGCAGGCTCAGGCAGAGAGCCCTAGGCAGGCAACCACATCTGTATTGGTTGCCTATTGCTATGAAATAAATTACAGTGACTTCCAACAATACATGTTTGTGATATCAGTTTCTATGGATCAGGTATTCAGAAGCAACTCAGCTGTGTGGTTCTGCTTCAAGGTCTTTCATGACGTCGTGGATTTGACGCCTAAAGATTTGACTGGGCTGGTGGAACCACCTGAGGTGGCTCAGCATGGGGCTGACTGTAGGCAGGAGCCCTCAGTACCTTGTCATGTGACCTCTTCACAGGCTACCTGAGTGCCTCACAATATGGCGGCTGCCTTCCTCCAGAATGACTAAGGCAAAATCAAGAGAGCAAGGAGAAAGCCATAATGCCATTTATGTTGTACCCTCAACAATCATAGGCCGTCATTTTCACGGTATCCTATTGGGGGTTTATGGGATGAACAGGGCACAGATTAGTCTGACTCCTATAGGAGGGACCACACAAGGACATGAATTCCAAGAGGCAAGATTCACTGGGGGTGATTTCAGAGACGGACACAGCAGAAATTCATGAGTTTTACTTTCTGATTAACCATTTTTCCAGTCAGTCACCTTATGTATAATTTTATACCCAGAAAACTCATCAGTATTTTGTGCTCTCTCAATTTACACAAGTGATATGCTCTATATAATTTGGTTTTCTAATCAATAGTATGTTTTTGAGAACTGTCTGTGTTGACATAATAGATCTGCTATATTGCTTTACATTATAAGCATTTTGCATTTTTATTTATCCATTCTCTTAGTAATGGCCACTGTTTTGCTTTAATAACAGTGATGACTGAAACACCCTCACAAAGATTTTACCAAGAAATTTCTGGGTTATAGAATATGTATTTTATGTTTTGATAGAGGGGACCAATTCCCCTTTGAATAATCAAACCGAATTATACCTCCCCTCAAAATAGTATTGCCGTGTCTCCACAATATCCCTAACTCTGGGTGTTGTCCAACATTTTGATGGGTAGAGAAATGGCATCTCAATGTTCATTTTTTTAATTGTGGCAAAGAAACACAGCATATAAAATTCACTATCTTAAGCATCTGTAAATGCACTGCTCACTAATGTTAAGTATATTCACATTTTTGTGCAGTCATCACTGGAACCCTCTCATGTTGCAAAGCTGAAGGCTCTCTACCATTGAGCATGTCCTCATCACTCGGTCCCCCCAGGCCCCAGGGAACCACCACCCAACTTTCTATTTCTGTGAGCTTGATGACTTTATTAACTCACGTGTGTACAGAGACACATGGTATTTGTCTTGTCGTGAATGACTTTTTCTTCTAGCATAATGTCTCCAAGCATGTATTGCTTGTGATAGGTTTCCTTCTTTTTTGAGGTTGAATAATATTCCATTGTATGGATAGACCCCATTTTCTCTATCTTTTCCCTCTTATGCGGATATTTTAGGTTATCTCCCCCTCTTAGATATTGTGAATAGTGCCGCTTTGAACATGGGTGTGCAAATATCCCTTTTTTTCATTCTTTTGAGAATATGTCCAGAAGTGGGATAATTGGTAATATAGTAAATTTATTTTTAGTTATTTTGAGAGACTTCCTTACTATTCCCTGTAACAGCTGCCCCATTTTACATTCCCATCAACAAGGCACAAGTGTTCTAATTCCTCCGTGTCCTCACCAACACAGGCTGTTTTCCATTGTTTTCAAGCGGCCATCCAACATCTAAATTCCAGTCCTCCCTGAGTGTGAGAGGCTGGGCTTCCTTACACGATCCCTCTTGTCTTGCCATGGGGAGTTACCGTTCCAGGACATTAGCTCACTTGTCCTAAATCTCAGGGCAGGACAGTGATGGGGCCAAATCACCCCCCAGGCAGTGTGGTCCTCATCCCTATCCTGCTCCTCCGTCCAGTGTGTTACCCTGCCTCGAAGCTTCAGTGCCTCTTTAAGAAAAGGAAGGAGGAGAACGCACAGCCCCTGGATCCTGAATGCCTGCCTGTGTTGCCTCCGACCAGGGGGCAGGCCCCAGTGCATTATTGTTCTTGGATCCACCAGCCAAGTGGCGTTACCTCCACCTAGGAGGAAGCGGTGTCTACGTTAATACCCCGGACGGGAAATGTGTGCCCAGAAGATTAGCTCCATTGTGTGTGGGGCTGGACGCCTTCCACCTACTTTGTTTATGGGACAGATTGTTTTTGTGAAGTTGTTTGCTCCGGTGAGTTCCAAGCACTGGAGGCCTGCTGGCCCCAGAGAGGGTCAGAATTACGGGTAGCCCAGAGTGTGGTCAGGAAAGACCCACAAAGGAACAACAGGTCCCCTGGAGACTTGTGGAGTCTGTCTGGGCTCCCTCCAAGAGCAAAACCGTGGCCCTATTTGATTTTTTATTTTTAAAATTGAATGTGCAACAGAGCGGTGAATGTGCTCCCGACTTAGTTCCCGATGCTTATAATTTTGCCTTACTGTCTACATCCCAGGTCAGCTCACCCCTGCTCACTGCCCATGTGTTCCTGGGATGCTATCTTGTGGGGACTGTTTTACTCCAGTTTTTGCCACCGGAAGCATCATCACCCAGCAGCTCAAGCTCCCTTGTGCCCATTTGTTCCAAATCAGTGAGCAGATGGCGCCTGGGGAGTGAGTGGTTCACACTCCTGGCTCGGAGGCCACTCAGCTTCTCTCTCCGGGTGGTCTAGGGAAATGTCTGGTGTCTGGCAGGCAGGGAAGATGCCAATTGCTAACACGTGCTCTTTCTTCATTGTTCCATCTTCCTACCTACCCACCCAGCCACCCACCCTGCCAGACTGCCCCATCACCCTAAGCTTCCATTTTGTTCCCAAACCTCAAGAATTTAGGCCAGGCACTCTGGCAAAGAAGGTACAGAAATAAAGATGAGATCTCAGGCTTCTTAGCTTCTCTGAGCCTCAGCTTTCTTATCTGCAGAATGACATAAGGCAGCCTGACTCCCAGGTCATCAAGGAGGTCAAGCACATTGGTATCTAAAGTGCTTAGTGAAGTGCCAGATACCACAATAAAAGCACTGAATAAATAGCTATTATTTCCTGAATGCCCACCTTGGGCCAGACCCTATGCTAGGGACACAGGAGGATAAAATGAGATACACTCTGGTCTCTAAGGACTTGCTCTTAAGTGAGAATCTGCAGTTAACAGACTAGATACGTAGTTCAATGGGAGAGAGAGGGACAAGAGGAGGCACCTAAACCAGGCTGGGGGTATCAGGGAAGTCTTCCTGAAGGAGGTGACATCTGACCTGAGCCTGAAAGACTCCCGCTGCTATTTAGGTGATCCTGCCAAAAAGCAGGCCAGAGCCTCGCATGACACTAGTTGGTGCTGTGCCCAGTGACCTTTCCTATCTGCTCCAGCCCTGGCTTTCTGGTGAACTCTTCACACACCCTCTCCCAATTCTGTGTTGGAAAAGTAAATCTATCCTTAACGACTTCCTCTCTCCTGCGATATGGTTTCAACATATATGAACATCTCTATTCCTTGACAGAAAGGATACCATCTTGAAGGCACTCACAACTCCATAGTCCCCAGCAAAAGGCCTTGCTCATTCACTCATTTTTTCATTCATTCACTCATTCACTTAATCAATCTGCTAAGTGTTAATAAGCACCAAGTGGTGACAAGATGAGCCTCCCTCTGTACCATCATTCAAATGAAGCCCGTCTATTCCTTTCCTGTCACCAAGCCTCCATCTGGGTCCCAGCAGCTCCCAATTCCCTCATACAGTGTCTGTGGCAAGAAGCAGGGTGGTCGGGAGTCAGAGATTGAAGTGCCATGTCTAGTGCATGACCTTGTCATGCCCTTCACACCTTGGATCCCAATTTTATCCTCATAATCCTGGGAGGTGGGCTCTATTATTTCTACTTTGAATATGAGGACATCAATAAAGGGAGTGTTTTCCACGCTGCTTTCCAGCTTACTAGTCTACAAAATCAGGAGGATGTGGCATCTATACAACAAGCAGGACTAGACGTGAACACGGATTCTCTTTGCAGCTTTTTTTCTGTATCCCTCCACAAGGCACATGGAACATTCTGGATGCAAAGTTTGAGCTCCCCCTCTGCTTAACCATATTGCATACCAGTTTTATTTTAGTATTGTCTCTTCCTAGAATCTCTATGGAAAGCAAGGGATTCCAAACTACCCTGCTTATGACCTTCCCCACACTCCTTGGGGTGATCTTCTCCTGGGGGTTCTGCTGGATGGATGTCCCAACACTACTGGCTGCTTCCCCGCCACTCCCACTTGCCTGTGTCCTCCACTCCACACCTGGAGGGCTTAGCCTCAGAGTTGGGAGCGAGGAAGCCAGCTCACTGATCTGGGGGGGGGGGGTTGTCAGCAGAGACTTGAAAATTTTACCTGCTACTCTACCTGCCTCTCAGGAGGCTTCACTGGGGGCCATCTATGTGCCACCTGGACAGACGGGAATAGACCAAAAGCACAGAGACAGTGTGTGCCTGGAATCACATGGCCTGGGGTCAGTCTACCCCCACCAGCTCGAGACTGTGTGATACTCATCAAGTCATTTAAACTTTCTGAACCTCTGTTTGCTCAACTGCAAAAGGGGGAGTCTATGAACAGCTCCCTCCTTGATTTATGCGAAGCAAAATGAAAGAGCACCTGTGTGGATTAGAATGATGTTCGGGTGCCAATAATGAATATCGCATGTTGGTTTTATTAGAGTGCGCGCACACATTGGTGCACTCACTTTGGAATATAAGCGAGTTTCTGTCCGTGAGGGAAAAGCAAATGGATGCTGGTGGGTTGCAGGCTTTGCCCTGACTGGCCTCTCCCTTGTGCCCAAGACAGAGGCAGCCCTGAAAAGGCTGGGTCCGGCAGCAGGGGCCCTGTCACGTGGGATCTGAGATTTGGGGCTGGCATCTACCTGGTTGCAGGACAATTAGGGCAGAAAAGTTGTGGGTTCCCTTGAGATGAACCTGTTGTAATCATTCCAGGGCTCGTTTCCCCCGCCACATCCCTCTGTGCATGGCACACAGTAGGTACTTGATGAGTACTTTGTTGAATGCATGAATGAACCCCAGAGGGCTATAACCCACCCCCCACCCCCAACCTAAGTCGAATCTGTCCCTGTCACCTCCACCCGACCTCTGGGTGGCTTTGGCTGAGCACAGCGCTGTGCTTCCCACGGCGCACCACGGCAAAATCTGGTATTGGGTTTCCTTTTCAGCATTTCTTGGCCTGTACTTTGGAATCTGCCAGCCTTTGTGCACCCTGGCCTTTTGTGTGTCAGCATCTGCCTCCCTGTCGGCCCCCTAAAGGTGCTAATCCAGTAGCTCAGCGCTAATGGTGTGAATTTCTTCCAACTAGCACGGTCATGTTTCTTAATCAATAGCCTGACTTGTCAGCACCTAGTAAACACAGCTTTGATTTGGAGATGAGGCGGAAGCCGGAGGATGCCACTGCAAAGGATCCCCGCCTTCCACGCCATGATTAGTTGATTAAGTCAACACTGCCCCTGCTCTGAGTGCCACGCATGGGCTGGTGCGTGTAAGGCTTGCACTCTTTCAAGGAGTGTGGGTGCCCTCATTTTATGTATGTGAGGAGGAAGGAACAGTTCATGGTTATGGAAGTCTGTCCTGAGCCAGGCCCCATGCTTAGGGGCTGAAGATGTGGTCATGAATCAGACAGACATGAATTCCTGTCTTGTGGTGCTGAGAGTCCAGGGGACAGAGACGGATGAAAAGCAAACCACATTCACACTAAGATTTCAAACAGTGTTGCCATGAGGGATGCATTTGGCTGCAAGTAGCAGCTAATCCAGCTAATCCAGTGGCAGAAATCCTGGGGATGTAGTTTGCTCCCCGGAGTAGCTGGGAAGAAGAACTGGTGCTGGTTCTTGGGCTCAAGGATCCGAGGGGAAGCCTGGGCTCAGCGACTAACTGAACAGCTCCTGCCATTCCCCCTCCTGACTCAGCAGGAACAGGAGAGGTGGGGGGTGCCTGCCTCTCTCAAAGGCCTGATCTGGGTCAGATGGCCACCTCTGCGCATGATCACTAAGGAGGAGGGTGCTGCCAGGGGAAGGCGGGTCAGCCAGCCGATGGTGTCTGCCAGAGAAGGGGCAATGGAAGAAATCCAACAGGACCATGGGGTAGAGGCTCCTGTAAATAGCATGGCAGGGGATGTGACATCTGAACAGAACTGGTGAGAAGGATCTGGGGACAGAGCATTTGCCACAGAGGGCATAGTTAAGCAAAGAGGCTCTCAAAAATGAGCATGGCGAGGTCTTGGGAGAGAGAGAAGTTCAGTGCCTCAGAGCAATGGGGACCAAAAATAATGGGGAGCAAGCATTTCAAATGAAAGCCAGAGAGAGCAAGACAGGAGCAGAGTAGGCAGGATATTCGGGTCCTTTAAGAAATATGGGTCTGACTCCTTGTGGGACGGGAAGTTACTGGATGCTTTTAATCCGTAAGTGACATGATCTGGCTCATGTATTAAAAGGAATTATTGGTGCAAAAGTGCTGTTGTGAGAGCCACAGGCTTAAGGAGACTTAATTGTGGGGGATGGTATCATTTTTCCCAGGTCTTTCTTGGGTTCACGGTTTCTGTCTCTCTGAGCTCTCTCCCTCACCAACTCCCCCACCGTCCATTTCTGTTTCACAGCAGCTCCTGGAGAACAGGGCTGCAATACCGCTGTACCCCCAGTGCCCATCACAGACCCAGACACGTAGCAGCACTTGGTGAATGTCACTGAGCTGAACCGACAGGGGAGGTTCCCCTGCAGGATTCCCAAACTTCTGCACCCACCCTCCACTCTCGGGACTTCTGGCTAGATCTGTGGCTCTTAAGCGAGTCTGCCTCCCAGGAGATATTTGGCCATGTTGGGAAACACTCTGACTGTCCCAGCCAGAGCGGGAGAGAGCACGGGGCTGCTGCCGAGATCTAGTAGGAAGACAGAGGGATGTGGCTAGACACCCTGCAATGCATAAGGCAGCCCCCCAATACAGAACCACTTGGGGTCAGTTGTGAAATCTCCGAACCTAGCAACGTCCTTGTTTTGGGGAGATACATGAAGTACTTAGCAGTAAAAGATTATGACATTGACAACTTGTCAAATGCTTTTTTTAAAAATTGTGTCTGCGTATAACTAGGTGTGCTTTTATAGCTGTGTGTGCGTGGGGCGTCACACGTGTCTGTGTGCACACACATGCACCTATACCGATGTTGAGAGAGAGCACAGGTGGCAAAAATGTAACAATGGGCCATTCTAGATGAAGAGTCTAAGAGCACGTATTGCACTGTTCTGTCAACTTTTCTGTAGCTGCGATTTTTTTGCAAAATAGAAATGTGAAGCAAGAAAATAAAACACCCTCTCCTTAATGTAATTCTAATAGCACAAAAATCTCCAAGTTTTTGAAAGCTCAGGAAGGCATCAATATTAGTTTCTTATGAGTTGAAGTCTTCATATTTTACTCCCCCAACAGCTAACACAAAGACATTTGCCGATGGAAAAGCAGTATCTTCCGTGCTATCACATATGCATTGACCAGACACCCACATTAACTCGGGAATGATGCTGGAATTGGTTTCTAGGGGTCTCTACTACTTCAGGACATCAGTTCCTGGAGGACTGTGAGTGTCCTTGACATCGGTACCTGGAGGACTAGGATATCTTCTAGTCAGTGAGCCTGAGACAGGGTTGCTCTTAATAAAAATCTACCTATATTGTTTTTTTTTTTTTAATTTGATGGAAGAACTGGGGTGTAGGCCAGAGGTGCAGGGGTGAGAGGATTCACAGAGACAGAGTGGGGAGCAGAACAGTGTATTTCAGTAGAAAATACTGAAGTGAAGCAGCAGGGAGACAGGAGAGTTCTGCTGCACCACATGGGTCAGCTCCCTGGCCAGGGAGCAAACTCAGGCCATCATGGTGATAGCACTGAGACTTAACCCCTAGGCCCCCAAGGAGGCCCTACCTATGTTTTTATATAAAGATTTTTATGTAGACATAGATTGATATATACATGTAGGTCTATATGAAGCTTCTTTAAAATAGATTAAAAATAGATTAGCTGGTGTCAAAGAAACAGTATCCCCAACAAGAGGCTTTCTCAGCAGGAGGAATGAAGGCAAACGGAAGTGGGGATGGTTTCTCAGAGCTGAAGCTCTGCCCTCGTGGGGGTTCTTGTCAGTAAAAGCAGGGAGACTCCCGTTCCTCTGCTACAAATGGGGTAACACACTGATGCCAGGTGCCAGTTGGAGGCAGGCCGTGCTGCCCTCTGAGGTCTCTAGAAAACACTAACTTGACTCCTCTCCCCTCCCCCCTCATGCCCGGATTCCAGGTTCCGGGAATACCAGTGTCCTAGCGCAGAAGTCCTTGAATTCCTGAGGCCTGACATGCTCACTGTCACCTGCGCCTCAACTTCCTCCTGCCCGGCTTGTCTTCTCTTTCTTCCTTTCTCTCTCCGTCTGGCCCTTGTGATGAATCATTCGTCTACACTCAGGCAGGCCTCCAGGCCCTGGCTGTGACTTCCGACACGCAACTCGTGCAAGCGTAGACAGGCGTGGGCACACACAGGCTCAGACAGACAGAGACATTCACACACACACCCAGACACACCCAGAGAAACACAGAAGAGACGTACACACTGACCCAGACAGAAACATTCACACCCACACGTACACACACAGACACACGCACAGATGCATGTGCATGCACACAACCATATACCCCCCCCACACACACACACACCGTATCGCACCTGAGTGTTGCCAGTTCACAAGAGGGTGGGGGTCTGGGAGGAGTTTTCAATGCAAGCAGCTTGTGAATGAGCATCTGGCTCTGAAGGACCCCCTCACCTCCCTTCTTGTACTCTCACCCCAAATATTCTTCACTTTTTCTTATCAAAGGACCTCATTTCTCAATTCCTAAATGTCAAACTTGGCTTTAGATGTCCCATTGCTGACCTCTTTTTTATTTATTTATTTTTTTTTGCAGATTTATTTATTTATGCTAACAAGAGCTGGGCTACAGGCCAGAGATGCAGGGGGTGAGAGGATCCACCAGAGACAGAGTGGGGAGCAGAACAGGCAGATCCACTGAAATACACTGCTGAGGGGAGCAGCGGACAAGGCAGGAGAGGTCTCTTGCACCATGTGGGTAGCTCCCTGTCCAGCCAGGGATCAAACTTGTGCTGCAGAGTCTGTGGATTGCTTCATAGTGCGGTGCTTAACCCCTTGTGCCACCAGGGAGGCCCCTGTAGTTTGGTGTTTTATTGGAAGGGCAATCTTTAAATCTTCATGAATTGTTAAAAAAAAAAATGTCCCTTCTCATCACTCATTTCCTTTCTCCCCTGGAAATGGCTGACATGAGAACAGAACACTGATTCTAGTTGTTGCTGTTGGAAGTTAGACCAAAGACAACCCAGCAGGTTTCAGGAAGCTTCTAGTGCAAAAAGCACTAATTACAGTCTTTCTGCTTTATCTGCAGTGGGTTCTAAGGGTCAGCCCAAGCCCTGGAATGTGAGCTCATTGTTCCAACTAAATGAGTCAGTTGAGATGGGAATGCAAATTTGTGAGAGCAGTTGTATATCAATATGGTTCTGGGGGGTAAATGCTTGTCTGCTTTCTACTGCAGCCTCTGGAGGAGTCTCTGACCCAGCGGCTCTTTTTTGGATGGTCTCTTAGCCACTGTCCCTGCCCCTGGAGGCGCCTGGCCTCTTGCTGCTGGCTGCCTCCTCTTGTCCCTTCCACCTCCCATAGACAGCTGTCTCTTTCCTCTCTGAGCAACTATATTTCTCTCTCCCAGACCTTTTGAATTTCCACCTAAAAGTGGCTCCTAACAGAAACCTTCCATGGCCGAGTCTTCAGAACCTTCTCAATCAGAAAAGCCAACTTTATATTTTCCTTTATTTATTTATTTTCTTGCCTGAGGTTTGGTTTTCCTCTTCGGTTCCCTGTTCTTGTAACATTTTGGGTGTGGGGGAATTTTCTAATTTTCCGTCCTTTCATAACAGCTTGGAGTAGTTCAGCATGAAACCTCAAGGAATGCTTGGCTGAAAACCTAAATTTTGCCCACCACACTCCAGATCTGTGAAAGATAAGTAAAAAAAGGGCCAGACTTGCTCACTCTGATGGCCCAAGGAGAACTTAGTGTTTGAACCCTCCCCCCCAAATCTGATTCCTTAAACTCCCCCTGGGATGCCAAAAATGCATCTGTTCCAGGTATTATTTCTTTCAGAGTTACCGATGGTTCCAGAAGCCCACAGGTCGGCCTGACTGCCACTCCCATAGTTGGAGGTAGGGCCACCTTGGCAGTGGCCTGGGCTGACCAGGAATGAACCTGGAGGACCCCGAGTGGAGAGATGTCAAGGTAGTGAGAGAAGGAGTCTGGGAGAGCTCATGTTTTCTTAGCGGTACCCAGGAAGGCTTTGGCAGCCCCAACTTCCTGAGGAGCTTTGCTAAGGTACAGGGGTGCTCACAACTGTGGCACTGACCGGTAATCATGAGCACTGACCATCCGCAGACAATGAAGAATTCATTTAGAAAATTCCAAGGATACCATCCATTCACTGAAGGAATGCTTAGGAAAGCCACTCAGAGTTGACAGGAAGGGAAGGAAGAGGTGGTGAGTAATAATATTAATAGTGATGGCTAAGGGGAACCTACGAGTCGAAGCAGTAATGAGGAGAAGACGATGGTGGCAATGACAACAATGACAAAGGCAGCTGGAATGTAGTTCTTCTCAGGAGCCAGGAAGTGTGCAGAATCTTATTCTTTACTTTTCAAATAAATTGGTCATGCTGTTTTTATTTAACCTATTCTCCAAAAAATTATCAATGCAAAAATGTAATCAATATAAAAACTATTGAGCTAATATCCCAAATATTTCAGTGGCTAATCAATGAAAAGTTATTGCTGAAATTTTTCACATCTTTTTTCATGCTGGTTCCCCCTCTGCCTTTCTTTCTCTCTTTCCCCACACCCTCATCCCTTATACCCGGCTCGGCCCTTTCTCCCTCCCCACACCTCTTAACCGCAGAAACCGCGCTTTGATGATCAATATTCACAAGTTTATCATGATCTCGCTTTGTCAGTTCATCTTATTTCCGTATATTACTTCTATATGGGAAATCATCCAAAATCATCTTGCTGGCTTACTTCAATTTGCACAGTTCCCTCAAGTTCCTTCCTTCCATTTTGCTGTAAACGGCAACAGTTCATCTTCCCTTATAGCTGAATAGTCTGCACTGTGTAGACAAACCCCATCTGCTTTACCTAATCCTCTAGCAATGGGCACTTAGGTGGTTTCTACATTTTCACTATTGCAAATAACACCACCATAAGGTGGAGCGTGTAGTTTTTTTAGTTATTGATTTTGTGTTCTTCAAATAGATAACCCAAATGTGGGACTGTAGGGTTGCATGGTATTTCTATCTTTAAAGAAAGGTCCAGACCACTTTCCAAAATGGCTGCACCAATTTACATTCCCACCAATAGTGTATCGGGCTCCTCTTTCTCCATATCCTCCCCAACACTTGTTGTTGGGGATCTTTTTGATGTAAGCCATTCTCCAGGTGTGAGATGATATCTCATTGTGGTTGTGATTAGCATTTCCTTTATTAAAAGTGATGATGAGGCCTCCCCAGTGGCGCAGCAGTTGAGTGCTGGGCTGCGAAGCTGCCTGCAGCCTCTGCAGCACCGGTTCGATCCCCGGCCTCCAGGTGAGGATCCCACATGGCGCGACAGACCTCTCCTGCCACCTGCTGCTCCCCTCAGCAGTGTATTTCGTCAGTCTGCCTGTTCTGTTCCCTGCTTTGGCTCTGGCGAATTCTCTCACCCTCCCGTGGTTCTGACTGTACCCAGTGCTTGTATAAATAAATTTAAAAATAAAGTGATGATGTACATTTTTTCATATATCTGTTGGCTTCTGGATATCCTCTTTGGAAAGTTGTTCAGATATGCTGCCCAATTTTTTTTATTGGGTTGCTTATTTATTATTATTATTATTATTATTATTATTATTATTGCTGTTGTTAAGTTGGATGAGTTCTTTGTATACCTTGAATATTAACCCCTTGTCAGTTTTGTAATTTGTGAATATTGGTTGTGTGACATGTGAATATTTTCTCCTATACAGTAGGATAGTGTGCATAAGCTCTTTTACACATTGTATCTCTTCAAATTCTCATACAACTGTGTGAGATAGATACTGACACTAGAACCTTTGTGTGTGTGTGTGTGTGTGTGTGTGTGTGTGTTTAAGATTTATTTATTTATTTATCTAAGCACTGGGTACAGTCAGAAGCACGGGAGGGTGAGAGAATTCACCAGAGCCAGAGTGGGGAACAGAACAGGCAGACTGATGAAGTACACTGCTGAGCGGAGCAGCGGGCTGCAGAAGAGGTCTGCATGCCATGTGGGACCCTTGCCTGGCAGCCAGGGATCGAGGCAGCTGGGGATCGAACCGGCGCTGCAGAGGCTGCGGGCAGCTTCACAACCCAGCGCTCAACTGCTGCACCACCGGGGAGGCCTGACACTAGACCCTTTTGACAGCTCAGAAACTCGGAAGAGATTAAATAGGGTGCTTGCAGTCACCAAGCTACAAAGAGACAGAGACTGGGAAGAAATCCAGAAACTGCTTTTTAAAGTACTTTGCTGTGTGGTCTTCTTGGGAGGGTCTTTCCTATAAGCTGGGTGGCTTTGACTTTGCCTAGCTACATAGTCAGGTGGCTGTGTCTGATACTAGTCAGGTGGCCCAGAGAAAGGAATCCAAGGCCCTGCCTTCCACATGGCTGTGATCCAGTGGTGGCCACGTGTGCAGGGCCACTACAGGAGCACCCTGGCAGATGGTCACAGCACCAAGGAGGGAGCCAGCCCAATGAGCATCTAAGAATTTGGCTGGTGTTGGAGGGAGGAGGAAGGCATGCAAGGCAGAGGGATCGGTGTGAAGACAGGACAGGTGTGAAATAGCTGGGTGTGGGCCTAGAATGACAAGCAGTTGGTGGGACTAGAAGAATGTAGGCCCCAGACACAGAAGGACTGGGGTCTGGACTCCAGTTCAACGATGTACTAGCTCTCTGCCCATGGGCTATGCTATAGAACTTCTTTGGATTTCAGTTTGATATTTAGAAAACAGAGAAAAGTAATATAAACTTGGACGAGGAAACTGAGGCTCAGCAAGCTTAAGAAGCTGGTCCTGGGTTGCACAACTAGAGGCACATCTAATTTCTGTTACACATATAGCTTGATAGTTGCCAAAGCTCCCCTATGTTCTCACTTAACTTCACAGATTGCCACTCACTCCACAATGTGTGTAATGCAACTTTTCTATCTCTGTGCCCATTGTCCCCTGTCTGTATGAAGCTTGGAGGGCGGGACCTCAACCTACTCACAGCCACACAGTGGACCAATTGTAATGCAAGGGCCTTGGGCTGGTCCCACATCACTGGGAATCCCCAAAACTGCAGAGATTCGGCGCCATCCCTAGTGTGTTGAGATAGAATCTTCAGGACTGCTACCTGAGCTTCTCCTCTGCTCCAGCTAGGGTTTTGCATCATAACGGAACAGTGTTTATTGAGTGAATAAATGAGCAAATGGCCATGCCCTATGCATCAATTGGGAAGGTGACTATATGTTGTGGGAACCATCACCCCCAACTCTCTGTGGCTGAAAACAATACATGATTGGCTTTCTGTTTACCTTATATGCCCATGGTGGATAAGCTGGGGGTTCTGCGGAACAGAGAGCAGCGCAGAAGTGACACATTCCCTCCATGCACTCTTTGGCTAGGGCTTGTCATGGGACCCCATCCAAGTCATGGGATCCCACCCAAGTCCACAGAGGATCCATAGACCCAGAAGAAAAATCGTGCATGTGCCCAGAAGGTGGGGAGCGAGAAGTCATGGTGAACAGCACCAATGATGCCAGACTCTACGAAACTAGCTTCATTAAAATCATTTTCATTTAAAAGTGAGACAAGAAGCTTGCTCAAGGCCAGATAGCAAATGTGGAGCTGGATTTGAGCTCTTATGCTACTTTTTCCTGGCTCAAGGCCATACCTTTTTTTTTTCCTTCTTAATGTAATGAGGCTGATGGTACATGGCATTAAACTTAGCGGCTGAAAGCCTGGGGTGTGGATTGCCTCCAGGCCTTGAGCTCTGCAGCTTAGCAGATGTGTGAGCCCCGCAAGTAACAGGAGTGCTTTATGCTCATCAAAGACACAGTCAGCAGGGCCTCCCTAGTGGCCTAGGGGTCAAGTCAGCGCTACCACTGGGATGGCCCACTGTAACATCTTGAGTTCGATCCCCGGCTGGCCAGGGAGCTGACCCACATGGCCCAGCAGACTTCTCGTCTCGCCTGTGGCTCCCACAGCAGTTTATCTCAGTAGATCTGCCTGTTCTGCTCCCCACTCTGTCTCTGGTGAATCCTCTCACCCCCACACATCTGGCCTACACAGCCATTCTATGCAAAAATAACTAAAAATTAAAAAAAAAAAAATAGACCGTCAATGGATGGGAAGAGCTAAGGAAAGATGTGCTTTCTAGAATGAAGTGACTGGAACTTATCTGAGTAGGATTACAATGGGGAAAGAGGTGCTGGACTAGAGATTGCCCAGGAATTGGGGTGCCTCCTGACACAGGCCTGCTCCCCATATGTTGCCCCCATCCTCCTTGTCTCAGTATGAATGTTTGGGCTATGATGGACAGAGAAGCCAACTAACACTGGTTTAACCACATGCATTGGCTCAGGGGCGGGGGTATCTCAGGCCTGGAAGTTCTGGGGCTAGTCCAGCAGCTTGGCACTATCATCCGAGGCCTAGGATCTTTTAGTTTCTCTGCTCTGCTCCCTGCCTGGCAGGCTCTATCTTCTCCCACACCTGTGGTGAAATTCACTGGTGACAAGTGAGGTCCCCAGCCAGGCAGGAAGAGTGAGCTGACTTACAGCAGAGAAAGCTCCCCTTGACACTGCCCCCAGCAAGCCTGCCTTCAGGCCTCACTGGCTCCGATTGGCTTCAGCCTGTGAGGGGTCAGCATTCTTGGTGAAAACGCTAGCTGGTTTAAGCAGGAAGAGGAATGTAATAAAGGATGTTAGGTATCCCACAGAATACTTGGGAGGGCTGCAGAAAAGAAATTGAGGCTAAGCTTCTAGGAAAAATGCCCCAAACCACACTGCAGGCCTGGCCCAATGACCTAACTGCCACCCGGCCTGAGTTTGGCCTTACCGCAACCACCACCACTGCCGTCAGCATCCTTGTGGCTTCTCCGTTGGGAGTTGGACCCTGCAACCTCAATCCCCAAAGCTGGCTGTTCTGGCCACTGGTCACATCTACAGATTTGAGATTCCTGTCTAGATTTAGTTTCCCATGGTGCATCTGGCCCACAGAGCCTATGTCATCTCCTTTGTCCTAGTTGTAAGGAAGCAGGAGATTTGCAAACTGACGTCTACCTGGAGTGCTGGGAGTTATGAGATTTCCTCAAGTACAGGCTGGCTAGAGACATGACAGTGTCTCCTCTATACCTGCCCATGCTTGACCAAGCGCTGGTGGGCAGAGTAGGTTCCATACTGAAATTGGATGGAGCCAAGAGGCAGGACGATGGATACGTGGGGATCAATGGCATTGTTCATAACACCTTCTGCCGCTCTCCATTATCCCCAGGTGCTTGGGGTGTGCACATGCCTGAGATGCCACTCAAGGCCCCTGTGCACCCTTCCGCCAACTCATCTGCTGCTGCTCACCATGCCATCCCCATCTCTGGCAAGCTCTCCCCCATTACCCAGCAATGGGCTTGCTTACCCAGTGTGCATAGAGACCAACTCCTAGGATATTAGGTTTTGAGAAAAGAAAGTTTTATTACAAATTAATTGGCAAGGAGGTAGGAGGTCAAGTCAAATTCAAACATTCTCTTCCTTATCCAGTTCACTCTGATGTGTCCTTCAGAACTCAGTTCAAGCAAGTTCTTTCCCACCCTTCCATCCAGTCTTTTTTGTCAATTTGCTCTTCCTTATTCTAGTAACAAAAATACTCAAACACTTATTGGTTCTATTAGCTAATTACCACCTCTTTCATACTTGAGGCCATTAATGTAATGAGAACGTGGACTGTGTCTAACTTGCTTCCAGCTACTAACACAGTAACCAGCACTTAAGGGCTTGGTATAAGTTTTTATTGAATGAATTATCATTAAACAAATCTCATTATAGACATTTATAAAATGCCTTTTGGATCAAAAGACATTTTAATGGTGCTTTCTGGAAACCATACCTTAACGGTGTGCATATCCGAATCACCTCAGGTTTTGTTTTGTATTTTGCTATTTGGTCAAAGTAGGACACCTACTATATACACCCTTTTTGTGGTGAGGGCCACTTCCCCAGCATGCCATTGCCACTGACGGGACTATGTAGTATGCCTTGGTCAGGGAGAAACCTTACTTTGGGTTGCCTTGGCCTGGGAGTACAGAGAATAGTGGCAGCTTCAATTGCTATAAAAACCTTCATGATGTCTCTGGTCGTATTAACCCCCAACCTCACAAAAATTCTCATACATGTCAGTTTAGTTAACTGTTTTATTTTTTTGCTGTCGGTTTTTGCCAACAGCTTAAAAAATATTTGGATAGTTTTTCCTATATAAGGGGAGCCTTTTATAAAACAGGATGCCAGTTTCCCAGGAAACTGGGAAGAGAGCGCACACCAGAGCTCCAGGAGTCTGGTCCCCTTTCACGATCAGGAGGAAGGGTGTATGTGGTGGGGGGGAGGAGCTGTCCATTAAAGAACATTTGCTGTTTCCAGCATGCTAGAAACTGATTTTATTCTATGCCTGAGCAGATAAGGTCACATCCTCCAACTTAATTTGAAGTTTATGTTAGGAGATGAGAAAAGAAAAAAATACCACAGACATCCCACCCAAGGTATAATAGCTATCATTTACTAAGTGCTAAACCTGTGCAAGGCATTTCTATACACACTTCACATACATTTAACTTGGTTCATCCTCCCAATAACAAATTTATATCCTTTCAGAGGAGACTATTGAGATACAGTCCATCCAGAAGAGAATGTGTTATCTAGGAGTCCTGACCTTGGGGGAGTTTCTAGGCTTTCAATTCCATGAACTGGCTTTTGGGGAGCAGAGAAAACTTACAGGCCATGGAGGCCCATGTTTGTAAGTTTGGGGACCATCTGAACTGGGGTGGAAACTGCTTAGCAATCATCCCAGGCTGGGTAGGGTCACCATCAGTTCTAACAGTTTAAAAGAGAACTTTGGAGCCCTCGGCATCCTCTTCAAAGGTTTTTCATTTTTAAAAAAGATTTATTTTTATTTATGCATACAAGAGCTGGGGTACAGGTCAGGGGTGCCGGTGGGGGGGGGCTGGAGAGGGTTCACCAGAGACAGGGTGGGGAGCAGGGCAGGCAGACTGACGAAATACACTGCTGAGGGGAGTAGCAGGCAAGACAGGTCTGCTGTGCCATGGTGGTTTCTCTCTGGCCGGCTGGGGATCGAGCTCATGCTGCAGAGGCTGGGGATTACTTCACAGTGCGGTGCTTAACCCCTTGCACCACCAGGGAAGCCCCCTTTTCACAGGTTTTAATGGTAAGCAAGGGAAACAAGCCAGCAGAGAGACAGCAACTTGAGCCCCTCTCCCCCAGCGTGATTCCACCTTTTTACCACTCCCTCCTAGGCACAGGTGTGCATACTTGCACATATGCAAGCACCCACGCTCCAGGTGTCCACAATCAGGCACACGTGCCCCATGTCCACACTGCCAAGCGCCTTCTGCATGGACACAACCAAGGCCATAGGTGATAGCCACAGAGGCTGGTGGTGTAAACGGCCTGATTAACTCATGTACCCTACAGAACCCACCCTACAGCCCTGTTATTGACCAACTGTGTGTGCCCTTGGGGAAAGTTCTCTCCCCTCTGAAACTGTTGTTTTCCTCATCTGAAAAAACGAGGAATCCATCTCTTCCACATGGAGTTCCTGGGAGGGCTAAATGGATTAGTGAATGGATAACACCTGCTGCAATGCTTGGCCCGTCAGATGTGATTTCCCTCCCTCGGCCACCTCCTGCATCAGGTGCGCTGCGTGATGTAGACACCTGGAGGGACACCCACAACTTCTGCGTGTAGCGTGGCATTTTTTCTGGGGAGAGTGCACAGGCTTGGAGGGTGGGCGGGCCAAGGTCTGCTGACATTGATGTTGCTGGTGGGCTAGGTAAGACCAGGATACAAGGTGAAGGAATAGGTAGTAGCAAGGGTCTTGATTTTATAGCATCTTGTTGACACAGACTAACAAACTCATGCTAACTCACAGGCCCTTAGCCCAAGGCAGTCCTGAGCTCCGGACTCAGTTCCAGGTTCAACTCCTGTCTTGTTAGGGAGGCGGTTTCTTCATCTCCCTGAGTCTCCTGACTCAATCAGGCAGAATATTGGTAATGACCTTGAAATGCCCCCAATACACGCGTGCCCCTCTTAGGGAACGCCTGAATTATGTCAAGGCTTTCCCCCCAGGGAGAAGTCACACCTTCTTTGTGCTGCCCAGCACCGGGTCCATTCTGGACCTGTGTCCCATTCTCTTGTTCTCCACCATCAAAACCAGCCCACAGAGGAGAAAGAACTGGATATAAAAGTCGCACAGCGTTCAGGGCCCTCTGCGGGGTCTGGCACGGGGACTTCGTGTCATGAGGGAGCAGCATTTTCCTGACGGCCCCACAGCCAGAGGAACTGTGGCAACTAACCTCCTAGGGGCAACTCCTCTCCCCTTGGTGAATTTGGGGAGAGGGGCAAACGGTCGCCGAGGTGCCGCGCCCTCAGCAGCAGGAGGGGCGGGATCTGGGGTGCACAGGGGGCTCCGGCTCGGGACCAACCCGGCGCCAGTTCCCAGAGGTGCGCCTCGGCGCCGGCTTCCTAGCCTCGCCACGCTTCCGTTTCACCTCTCGGGAGTGGGGAGGGTGGTCCAGAGTCCAGGGGCTGTTTGGGGGACGCGGGGGGCGGCACAAGGAGCCAGCCCAGGGCGCCCCCGGCTGCCCTCGCGCCCCCGTCCCCGCGGCGGGGCCCGTCAGAGGCGCGCGGGGCCGGGACCGCGCGTGCGCACGCGCGCCGGCCGGCCAGGTGAGGAGGCTGCGGCCGCACCTGGCCCGGGCCCGCCGCGCCCCGGAGGTGGGCGGGACGGAGGCGGCGGCGCGCCCGCGGGGCCTCGAGCTCGGCGAGGCCCGGCCGCGGCGCGGGGCGGCTTCGGGGCGGCGCGCCCGGCGGGCTCCAGGCTGGGGTCCGCGCGCCGCGGGGGGGCGGGAGCCGCGGGGCGCGAAGTCTCGCGAGATCGCGCGCGGCGGCGCTGGCGGCGGCGGCGGCCGGGAGGTGAGCGGCGGGCGGCGGCGGCCGTTGGGGCTGAGGCGGGGGTGAGCGCGGCGGGGCCGGGCGGGCGGGGGGCCGGGCCGGGCCGGGCCGGGCCGGGCGGGCGGCCCGCGCCCCGGGCGGCCGGCCCCGCCCCGCGGAGCCGCCGGGTCCGCGCCGTCCGGAGACCCGCGCGGGGCGGCGAGGCGGGGCGGGGCGGCCGGGCCGGGGCGCGGGCCGCGGGGGGGCCGGGCCGGTGCGCCTGACCCCGCGCCCCGCTCGGGGCGCCCCCGGGCGCGCCCCGTCCCGGGCGAAGGGCTCGGCGCGCGGGCTGCCGGCGGCGGCCGCGCGGGTCCCCGAGCCTGCGCTCGCCCGGCTCCACTCCGGCGGCTCGGGCGAAGCGCCCCCGAAGGCGCCCCGCGGGAGCCGGGGAAGGGGCTGCGCCCCGGCCCCCAGCCCCGCGCCCCTCCTGCCGGTCCCCCCAGCCGCGCGGGGCGTCCGGGCGCGGGTTCCCGGGGGTGCGCGCCGGGCGGCGGAGCCCCCCGACGCGGAGTGCATGCGGTGTGGCTTTCCCGAGAGGGTCCCGCGCGGGCCGCGCGCCCCCAAGGGCCGAGGCCCCCTGCTCGGCCCCGCGCGGGAGCCGCCGTGTGTGCCCGGGACGCGGGACCCGGCCGCGTGGACGTGGAGCCCCGGAGCCCAGGGCGTGCCGCGGGCGGAGGAAAGTTCCCAAGTTTGATTTTTGCTAAGCACGTGATTCCCTCTGCGGGGCGGTGGGGCTCGACCTGGCGAGCACCAGGGCCCCTCCCCTTTGCAGCAAACGTTTGCAAAACCCACTTTCCTGCCCCGAAGTGAAATTCATCAGCAATATTACCAGCCTACACACAGTCGAAGACCATGGCGGTGCTGCAGTGGCGATGCAAGGGGGAAACACAGGAGACCAGACCGCCCCTCACAGGCGTCCATTGCCTGGTTTCCATCCAGCCCAGGCGCCCGTGCAGGGACAGCGCGTGCACCGTGCACCGGGGCGCTTGCACCTGCTGCTGATGAGTATGTTGGAGCTGAAGAGCCGTAAAAAAAAAAAAACCTCAGGACTTTTTTCAAACAAGAAAACGGAAGAGCAAAGAGGTTGACGGGGACAAGAGTTGGGGCATCTTAGTGTGGGGATAACCTAGATGGAATTAGGGGTAATATGCCAAGAGTAGCTGCAGCTGGTCAGCCAACACATACATCGTAATATGTTCCCTCCATACCTGTGGGTGCCATGTTTCCAAGCTGCATTGGAGGGCACCTTTTGTGTCGCAGGCTTGGAGGTACTGCTGCCTCGAGACACGCTGGTTTCCTGCCGCTTATCGGCGATGTTAATGAATAAAATATTAATTAGATGGAAATTATTTGATTCAGTGCCAGTATCTCACTCCCTGATTTAGATTATGTCAGATTATGTCACTGCAGTTGCGTATTGCTTTAACAGTGCGTGCTGCGAGGAAGTGGGCAGTAATTTTCAGACATGAGTTATTTGATCTTAACTTTCCTCATTTTATTACCTTCCAAATTACAGGGGTCTCCCCAGCATCCCTTGTGAGAACTGCTCAGTGTTAGGTCCTACCGTGATCCCAGTGTATGGTGATTACTCTGGCTGGACATTCAAAATGATCTTAGGACAGGGATGAATCTAAAGTATGTGCCTCTGTCCCATGCATTGTGTCAAGTCCGGCCTCCCAGCCCTCAAATACTAAATGTCAGTGGGGTCCCCCACTCACTTTGATAATGAAGTTTGTTTCTTAGGGGACAGTACCACCCCCTTGGGATTCACTTTAAAAGAACAATCTCCATTGTCTCTTAATTATAGCAGGAAAGGGGGCAGAACTGGCAAAACAACTTATCGTTGGGAAATCCTTCCCCCCAAAAGGCAGGCACTTGGCAATGACACTCATTGATTATTCTAGAATCTCTTTTTGAAAAATTTGCTTCGTCAGATGGAAATGTTTAGAAATGTCGCCACCTAAATAAACCCTTTAATCACTGAGCAATTTGAGCTTAGAATGGAGTTGGGGAGTGACAGCAGTGATATGTATAATAGCTAAAAAGGTTTGAATAGGGCCTCCCTGGTGGCGCAAGGGTTAAGACGCAACCTATGAAGCTATCCGCAGCCACTGCAGCATGAGTGGGGTGCAGCAGACCTCTCCTGACTCGCCCGCTGCTCCCCTCAGCAATGTGTTTCAGTCTGCCTATTCTGTTCCCCGCTCTGTCTCTGGTGAATCCTCACCCTGCCCCCACGCTGGCATGCACCCCAGCTCTTGTATGCATAAATAAATAAATCTTTAAAAAAATTTTTTTTAAATAAAGGTTTGAACAGTTAATTTAAAAAAGTTAATGTGACCACCTTTTAAATAACTTACTTTTTTACTTAGTAATGCCCATTTTAGAGAACTTGTAAAATAATCATGCATGTCCTTCGTGCTCCTACTGTGATTCCTTACAAAATTCTTTTCATTTGAAACTCTCTTAACTTGCTGCTTAGATGAAAGGTAAAATTGAGTGAAGAAAGTTTAACTCAGACCATTACATAGCTACATCATAAGACAAATTTCTTCAACTATTGTTACATCTACAAAGGAAGCTTATTTTCCCTTTTACTAAATGGATAAATTGCTTCTTGCTGTAGCTTATTTAATGTTTATTGTCTGTAGCTTGTTACTGTTGAAAGGTGCTATAAAAACATGTATAAGTAGAGATTGTTAAAATAGAATAATACCTTTTAATTGTCTGAAGATAGTTAACACTGAATACTTTTGGGTTAGAAAATTATCCAAATTGAGAGTAATTACATTTTATTACTTTGAGCAAACAATATCATGTTCCAGGGTTTATAAAAGGTCATCCTGTGGTTTCTTTCATTAAAAAAAAAATTTTTTTTAAACTATTTGGCTGTACAAATATTAAATAAATAATAAAAACTTTCCTGCTTTTAGATATGAGGGCTATTTTGTTGAATGGGCAAAAATTCATTCTTAACAGATGAAAATGCGCATACCTTTGAGTGATAATCAAGTTATAATTAAGCTATTTCATTGATTTTTAAGATGCATCTCTGCAGTGGAACAGTATCTTAAAATTGGCTTGCCATGGTTTCATTGGTCACTTCTTTCTTAGCAGGCATAAAATATGTCTGAAAATTGATGGTATCTTAGATTCAGTGAAATAGGGAATATGTAGAAATTTTAGCACATTGATTGTTTAAGACCATCAGCTTTTTCTGAAAGATTAACTTGCATTATGAAGATACACAACATTTCTAGATCTTTCCATCTAAATTAGAATCTTTTGCTTGGAAGATTCCTGTAAAGACACCCTCCACCCCCGCCCCACATAGAATAAGTGGGAAATCTGTGTTTATAAATATAAGAACCATTTTTTGAAAATGTTTAGAAGGAAACAAACTGCTTGGTGAGTTTTCATGGTGAGCAGATGGTGTGGTTAGTGTGTTTGAGGTAAAGTTAATCAGACAGTATAACCAGGTGATGAATATGTTCCCCTCTCTCCCCCATTCTGCAAAGCTTGTATGTCCACTAATAAATGAAACACCCTTAAACTGGATTTCAACAATTCATAGTTGTTGTTTTAAAGAGAAATATGTTTTAAAAGAAATCTCAAGACTTCTCAGGACAGAAAGCTCAGGAAAGTCAACCATGGGAAGAATGTTTACACTTCTTCCTCAGGTGGACTTACACTTTCCTAGCTCAGAGTGGTCCTGAACCAACAGCATGTCAACGCTGAGCTTTTTTTGAAATGCAGACTCTGGGACCCGCCCCGGACCTACTGAGCCAGAATCTGCATTTTAGCAAGATCCAGCTCCAAGCACTGCGTGTGACCCCAGGAGAAGCACTGGGCCACATCATGCTCTTAAACTTCAGCGTGTATTGCAAGGATTGCTACCTGCTGCCCCCAGAGTCCTGCTTCAGTAGGCCTGAAGGGGCTTGACAGTTTGCAACTTTATCAGGTTTCCAGGTGATGCTGCTAATGGTTCAGGGACCATACTTTGAGAATCATTAGACCGAAACCGCCTCATTGACCTCCCTAGTGTCCCGTCTAATTCCTCAGCCCTCGTAGCATTTATAGATTTTTATGATCATGTTTAGCTTGACTGAAGCAAAATTACATTGTTTTTAATAATTTTAAGTGGTGGCTATCTAGTTCTTACTAAAATTGCTCGTCAAAATCTAATTTCAGAGAAAAATAGTCCTTTTTTAAATGCTTGTTTGGCTCTGCTTTATAAGTGGTGTCTTTCTCTGAGTTACACTTTTAACATTTTAAAATTATTTTTGCATAAAGAAAAGATTCATAGGGTTCAAAAATTAAAATGGTATGTTGGAGGAGTCTAATTTCCAGTTTGTCTTGGTTTAAGCTGCCCCTCCCTGCACAGAAGACCTCTTCTCTTCTTCCCTATAGATCTGTGGTTTTCTTTGCACAGGGATGCTTACACGCAACACACACCCCCCTCCTTTGGATATGAGCTGAAGCACACTGTGTAAAGTATTCTACCTACCCCTTGTTTTTTTCCTTTGGGATCTTTCCATATTAGTACATAGAAAATATTTATTGAACAGTTTCAAAATATTTCATTGTATATCCATGCCATAGCTTTTTGAACTTGCCCCACAGAGGTATATGTGATTTTTTACCAGTCTTTTACTATCATAGGAAATAACCTTGTACACATATCGCATGTATGTGAGGTGTATCTGTTGGATATTTTCCCAGAAGTAGGGTTGCTGGGTCAGTGAACTAGTATTTATAATTTTGATAAAATACTGCTCTCCTCCAGGCTATGCCATTGTGAGCTCTCGCAGATAATGCAATAGAGTTCCTGTTTCACCACAGCATTTCCAATAGCCTCTGCTGCTCAACCTTTGGATTTGAATTGGTCTGATAGATGAAAAATGGCGACTCAGTTTAGTTTCAGCGCGCATTCATCATGAGTGAGGCTGAGCATCCTTTCATGTTTGCAGGCTAGTTCTGTTTCTTAATGAACTGTCTAGTCCTGCCCCTTGCACATTTTTCTTTTGGATTGCTTTTTTCTTATCAGTTTCCAGGAATTTATAAATTAGATTAACCCTTTGTAAGGTGAGTTGCAGTTTTCCCCTAAGTTTATCATTTTTTAAACTTACTTTCATGTGTTCTGGTGTAGAAAAGGCTCAAAGGTTTTTCTTTAAATTTAGACAGTTAATAGTAATCTTCTTTTAGTGTCTGGGTTTTGATTCACAAAAAGCGCTCCAAGAATTTGGAATTGCAGGTAGAATGCCTGAAAAGAGCATGTTTTCTTGTAGATCTTTTGTGGCTTTATTTTTACATTTAAAACATTGACCCTGGTGTTCAGGGTGTGATGTATAGATTCAGCTTTACCTTTTCCATGTGGCTGCCAGCTGCCTACCCACTGTTTCAGAGTCCATCCTGAGTACATTTGTGTTGCATTGGGATATATATCTGGGCTCTCTGTTCCATTCCATTGGTCTCTCTATACATATACCAGTACAATTACTGGTTTTATAAAACATTTTAGTGTCTTTAAAAACTAGTTTCCTCTGTTGCCCTTTATTCTTGGCAATTCTTGCTTGTTTATTTTTCCATGTGAACTTTAGAATCATTTTGTCTAGTTCCAGAAAAAAAGTCCCTTAAAAAATGAGATCATGTAAATGTATAAGCTAACTTGGGGAGAATTTTTATCTTTCGAATATTGAATTTTTCTGTTCAAGAATATGGTATGTTTCTTCATTTGTTTGCTTTTATTCTTGAATTCTTTTAGAACATTTTAATGTTTTTCTCATACAAGTTTTGCCCATTTCTTGTTAAATTTATTTTAATTTTTTTATCTTTATTGCTTTTGTGAGATCTTTATTTTTTCTAAGTGGTTTTGATTGTATGTATGAAGGCTGTTTATTTCTGTATAGAACCTGAAGTAGTAAAGAGTTTTTAACAGGTTGTAAATTCTGCAAAATCCCGAATATGTATTTTCCCTAAAAGAAGGAAAGCCTTGAGGGTCAACTTGCAAAGTATAGTTGTGTCTGCATTTATTAGCTCTGTGGACATGGGGGGATCTGTTTGACTTCTCTGAGCCTCAGTGTCCTAATCTGTCTTTGTAAGACTTTAGGAGATTAAAGAGAAAATGTGAAATTTATCACAACTCAACTCAGTCCCCACTGGTGCTAACATGGGTGGTGATTGCTGTTCTTTTTTCTATTCTTGCCCCTCTCACCCTTAAAAGAGAAAATAGAGATTGTCATAAAAAGATTCTAGAATTGAAGTTAAAGCTAAGCTCTGAACCAATTTGATGAGGATAATCAGTATATTGAGGACAGAACCAACTTAGCCTAGCACTGAGGCCCCCTCCTGTTTTCCAGCCTTACCACTTACTGCCTGCCCGCTTGGATGCACTCTAAAATGAGGCCCTGTGTTTCCTGTAACACTGTCCATTCCACCCAGAAGATTCCGCTACTGAATTCTACTAGTTCAGATATACTACACTGCACCCAGTAGAAAACAGCAGGTCTGCCCTGTAGCTTGGGCCTGGAGAGACTATGTCTGCCCTGCCCACCAAAGAGTGTCCAGCAGAATACCTGGCAAAGAATAGACACTCAGATATTTGCTAAATAAACAAATGAATAATTTGACTTTGGTTTTCCTTTTGCCTTCAGTTCTCTGCGTCACCAGTGCTCTGTAAGCCATTGATGACAGGGTCGCGGGGGTATGCCCGCTCATGCTAGTAGTAGTAATAACAAAATAAATAGTGTTGGTGTGGAGGTGGGCCTATACAAGATTTACTCTAGAAGAGCATATAATAATAAAAACAATAATTAGCATTAATTGAACATTTGCTATATTCCAGGAGCTGTTTGAAAGTCTCTGATGATGATTATCTCATATGAGCACTAGCCTTCCTGAGCTGGATGCTATTATAGAAATCCCAGAGGTTTAAGAACTTGCTCAAGATTCTACCAACTTGGAAGTGGTAGAGCTGGGATTCAAAGGTAGATGCCCAGTGTTACAAACCCACTCAGCCTGGTCCAGTGCTTTACGCCAGTGTGCTGAACCGTCACTTAGAGGCCCTTGAACAGTTTAGGAAATGGCATGGGATCATACCTGCCACTTCTCACTTCCCTTCCCAACCTTCCATTTTAGTTCTGCATTCTTCCAGTTTCCCTCAGTTTCCATGTTGTCTAGGAAGCTGCCTCTGGCCACCCTGCCTGGCACGTGGTAGGTGTTCATCCAAAAGTCATTTTTACTTTTTCTTTTCTTCCAGGTTCACAGTCAAGGTGCTAAGAAAGAGAATGTAAGACAGGAAGATAGTTAAATCTTTACTGAGGTAAGTTTTTTGTATTTTTTTATTAAAAGAAACCTCGCTGTCTCTTCTCCACAATCCATTTTGTAACAATATAAGAGGTGATGGTTTTAGGAGTGTTTAATGTGTTCACAGAGCCTGGGTCCCAAAGGTGAATGCCAGGAGCATGGTCTGTTTGAATAAGGTCATTTGACTTTCCTTAACTCTTTGAATGTACTCTTAAAAATTCCTGCATTGAGGCCTGGCAACTGCTGGGAAACCCATAAGCTCCTGGGAGATTGTTACACTTGCAGCGGTTAAAGTTGAAACCAGTTTTGGCACAATAGCAACACTTCTTTTTCCGAAGTGAAAATTTGTTTTATTTTCTTATTATAAGAATCCCACCCATATAAAACAACGTAATAAACACCTAGTTCCTACCTTCTAGAAGTAACTGCTCTTAAAATTTTCGTGAACATACTTTCAGAAATTTCCTTAAGGATATAGAATTATTTATATACAAATCTTTAAATGAATTGGTTTGTACAACATGGTGGTCTTTTTAATGTTGCAATATATTCTGTGCATGTCTAAGTGTGCGTAAACATAGGTGATCATTCACTGCTACATAATGGTCTATTGTTCAGCGGTATCATACTGTATTCACTCATCATTTTGATGGCCATGTATATTTTGCCTGCTTTTTCTTTCTTGTGGATTATGGTGTGTTGGTCCACTTCATACTTGCATCATAATATCCTTCTTTGTTTATCTTCCTAAAACTATGACTACTGGGTCAAACATGAGACCCGTTTTAAATGTTGATACATATGGTTAACTGCTCTCTGTAAAGATTACCCATTTATACCCGCCCTCCACTGCAAGTGTGTTTTATTCAACAGCCAATATGATACCTGCACATACATGGCAGTTGCATCAATTTTGAAAGAATTAATGGTGTATGTTGCTATCATTAAGTTAGAATTAATATGCAAATACATAAAGTTAAGTAAGAAGTTTAAAATTTCTAGGAAAAGAAAACTTAGCATATTTAATTATTGTATACAGTAAGTCCAAACATGCATTCTTCCTTAACATTTAGTGATGTTTTGTTTGGACTGTTGATTTGGATAATATCCCATTTATTTTCACAATCACGTACACTACAGTGTTGTAAGTCTGCTTTTTGTTTGTTTTTTGTTGTTGCTCTTCGTCAAAGTAATTATCTACACTGGATAAGATGCTAGGTCTTACTAAAAAATCCAATTTATTATAATATAGGAATATGTAGTATGTAGGAATATTTAATAATTATTACATTTCATATTCTAATATAGGAATATTTATATTATAAAGTAGGAATATTGTTCAAAATTATGTTATTTGCAGACAAGAATAAAGTTAATGACTCCAAACACTTTTAATTATAGTAGAGGATAACTGAGCCATATTTTAATTGTGCAGTTCATTACTTATTAAAGATAAAAGTAGAGAAATAGCTTGCCAGTCTTGAGAACAATGTCTAAATCTCTGTACAGTATCCTTACCTATTAACCTTCTGTGATGCCAAGCCAGTGTCTACCTTCTAGAAATAAGACAGCTACAAGAACCAGAAAGGATAGCAGAGTTGTGCAGACTCTTGTTTCCTGTTTTGTTTCCACTGGAATGTGGATTGCATTCTGAATGCCTACGCTGCAAAGATGCTGGCACTGGTGATTTGAAAATTAAGTATCAGGCTCACCTGCTTACTGAGCCCATCCTGGGTGAACGCCTTTCATAGTAGAATAACAGAGGACTCACATAGGATGGTGGGAGAAAACTGAATCCAGGTGTCCTGTTACTTCCCCTTCTACTAACTTGTCATCCAGCTGGGGACAAAACTTAACCTCTAAGATAAAGTGTGAGCTAGTTTTAATTAGTGTTTGAGCTAGTTTTAATTAGTGTTTTAGCAGCAGTGAAAATACTTATAAAAGATTAACCCCGTAGCAGTTTTTATTTGTACTTACTTGCTTAGCACCCCTTTCTCAGTAAATAAAGTTAAGTCTAAGGTGTTTTGGGAGTCTTTGTTAGCAGGGTCTAGATGAGATGATATGGATTTTCCCCTCTTAATATATTGTGGCTAATTGCATGATCTTTTATTTGTTTGCTCAAATGACCAAAGGTTCTGGGTTCTTGAATTTCTTTTAGGAATTTGCTTTTATGGTAGCTTTCATTTTACTGATGAGTTAATTTCTTTTAATCACACGCTTTAAAACCCTAATTCTAAAAATAGTCATGGAAAGTGAGGAATTACTAGTAGTAGTTGAACCAAAGTCTTCATTAAAATCACAACTTCATCATTTATTTCTCCTCTTAAATGCATGTCTAAAAAATTTTATACTAAAACAGATTTTAAGACATTCTTGTGTATTTAATGGGTTGGATTTTGTGCATTTGTAACAGTTTCTTCCTATTTTAGGCATAAAGCTTAAAGTTTAGACTGGCAGTATGAGTGGTTATTTGATTGGAAAGTTGGAAGGAGAAGTTTTGTCTTCATATGCAGAATTTGTGGTGCTGGAATATTCAGATGAAACTTTTACAATCAGGGTGAGAGTCCTGAACTGGATTGGGAGAAAAAGCATTTTTCGTAAGTGCTTGTTTGCAGCATAGCTAGTACCTCCCAAGCAAAACCAGCACCCCAGGTTTGCTTCTGTAGTTTCTGTCACGAGTTGGTCTCTCCCAGAAACATCATTAGCTCAAAGCCTTAGGGATAGGGTTTTGGAAAGAGGAGCTGAGGGTGGTTCTCTGGGCCACAGGTTCCATCATGAGTGCAGCGCTCCAGCCTCTGAACCTCCCATCCCCCGCCCCCCAAGAGGCCTTCCTTTCTGACCTCAGCAGCTTTGCCTTGTGTGGCATGGTGAGCCTGGGCAGGTGAGTGTAGATGCTCACCTGAAGGAGCCTCCCGTGTGGCCCATCACCATCATCCCTTCCACATCACAGCATGTGTCACAAATGAGGAAATTCCACACGAGCTCGCTCTTTGTGCCAGTTTGTTCAGAGGACACTTAGTTCGTGGTAAGGGCTGTGTTTGTGTATGCTAAAACTAGTAAGTTTTGTTTTAAATAGATTTCAGTGTATTCTAATGTAACAAAGTTTTTCTGTTGGAATGTTCTAGCAGCCGTCACTCAAGCATTAATTGCTGTCAATGGGAAAGGATATCCTCCTACATCTTTCTGGCGTGCTTGAAACCATCCCACTTCCTTTTTCTTTTACCTTAAGAATGATTCCTGACACTTGGGAATTATCATCAGATTGCATCAATCTTTATGGAAAGGTTACCAATTATCGCACTGAAAAATATGCATTTCTCTCTAACAGTGAGTGTTTCTCTTGGTGTGTCTCTCAGTTCAGTGCTTTTAAATACCTGTTCAGTGAATGAATGCTTTGTGTCATTGCCTGATTTAATGTACTTGAAACAGACTTTATGGAAGACTTTCAGTTCTATTGGGATAATTTATTTAATATGAAATTTTTAGGATCTTTTGGTTGTTTAGATGTCCTTGGGGTAGAAGGATGGCTGGTGTCAACTATGTGTACTATGATGCGGGCTCTGGAATAAGTACTGCTGTGCCGCGTTGAGCGCAGGGAGGGTGTTCAGGTGGGGTGAGTGCGGGCCGTGCCCTCCGTGTGCTGTGGCTTTGCTTTGTTCTCACTACAATCCTGAGGGTATATGGTCACTCTAGGTTTAGAGAACAGAAGGACTCCGTTGTGACATTTGTCTTTGGGCACATAACTAGTGTATTAAAAACAAACACTGTCCCCACTCTCTATGTCACTGACTGATAAAGGAAGGGTCGAGTAGTTCCAATGTTTCCTTTTCTGTAGACACTGAAATGTTGCGCTGCTGCTTTATAAAACTACTTTATCACTCTCCTCGCCACCCTCTTTCTAATCTTCTTCAACATCAGCTGGCAAGGTATTAGGTAGGGAGAGTGGTGGAGGTGGGGGGACTCTGTGAGCAAGACCACTCGGGCTTACGTTAATGACTCGGCTGGTTTAATGTAGTGGCACACCGAGCTGCGGCCAAGTACAAACAGACCTTCTGTGGGATGTGAATTTTGTTGTAGGAGAGAAAGCTTGTTTTCCCTTGCTCTGTGCTAATAAAGGAGCTGACATATTTTCTCATGAGTTATAAAGGACTTTGACTTATTTTAATCTGTGTGATCAAACGGAAATGAGCAGTTCTGATAAACATTTTTCTTCACATAGTCCCTAGTTAATTCTGCTCCATACCTGCCCGCTGATTGCAAATTGTGTGCTCTTTTGTGTTTTCCTCTTTTTACTTTGGGTTAGATTTTATGGTTGCTCATGGTAGGGGGATAGTGGTAGGAAAATCAGTCGTTTCCTCATCTGAACAGATTGTGTGTTTTTATGACAGATTATGTGTTTTTATGACAGATCACCAGCAGAGTGACTGTGCAGAGGTGATTTGATGTGGTTGTGTGTAATCATTACACGGTATCATCTCTCGAGATCAAATTCGCGTGCCATCAGGTTTACCCCACAGTGTCCACTGCAGTTGGTTTTGGTACGTCCACGGGGCTGTGCACCCATCACCACCGCCTCCCCCTAGGACATTGTCATCACTCAGGAAGAAAACCCCACACTCAGCCTCTCTCTAGCTGCGGCCACCGCCAGTCCTCTCTCCTTGCTGCAGGACTTGCGTGTCTGGACATGTCACGTAAAGACGCCCACAGTGTGGCCTTTTGGGGCTGATTGCTTTCACCTGAGTGTGATTTCCAGGTTCCTCTGTTTTGTAGCCCCTGTCAGCATCCTCTCCTTTATGTTCCCGAGTCACACTCTGTTGATGAATATACCACGTCCATCTGTGAATGGCTTCCACCTTATGATATTATGATACTATGAGTAACGCTGTGACTGTCCTGTGTGTGGAAGGATGTGTGTAGAAGGACCTCCATGTATTGGAAGGACGTGTTTTCCTTTCTCGTGTACATGTCTAGTTGTAGAATTGGTGGGGTTATTATGTAACTCTGTGTTAAGTTTCTGAGGAACAGCCAGACTGTTTCTCCAAGGTATCTGTGCCATTGTACGTTGCCATCAGCAGTGTGATCTCACATGCTAGGCCAGAAGGTTCCACGGAGACTGTGGGGGTCCCCTGCAGCGAGAGTGCCCCGGGGGGTGGTCAGAACTCTGCTGGCACCTGTGACTCTCACCCTGAGACGTGCTGCTGCCTTGGGCCACATGCCCAGGCTCCATGGTCAGGGTTACCGCTGTGGTGAAATATAGATGTGGGCGTGGCGACTGATGCCTAGAGGTGAGCCTAGAAAGCACCTTTTTCTCTCATTTCTCAGGTTTTCAGAGGATTCAGAAAGGAAAACCTACTTGCCTATCAGTTCTGCCTGGGTGTGTGTGTATTTGTCTGTCTAAGTCGATCTCAAATCGTTTCATATAATTAGAGCATAAAACGTGAGGCGGGGAGTAGCACTTGCTTGACTGGAGAGGCAGATTAAGTATGGAGACTCGGTGTGTCCTGTTAAGGAACTTAGATTTTGTCCTTGTTGACGGGGAGCCATTGGCGAGTCCAACAGGGAACTCAGTCACAGTATTGTGAATGCTGGACCCAAGGGGCAGGCCTGGGCCAGGAGACCAGCAGGCTGCTGCTCTAGGCCGGAGACGGTGAGGACCAGCGCCAGGGCATGTGGGCAGAGCTGGGTCAGACGCGGGCTGGACGGGGTTAGGAGCCCCTCCCCCAAATGATCTTAAGTTAAAAGGGGGATTTATTAAATGGTTCCTGAGGACTGTCACAAGTGGAATAAGACGCTCAGAAACCAGCTCCGGGGGTAGAGGGTACTGGGAGTGTCCTCGTTCTCACAGGGCCTCTGTTCGCTCTGTCTCCTCAGGCTTCTCCACAGGGCAGGCGTCATCTTCTCTTACTCCACCCAGGAGGAAGGACAAAGATTCGCTCTCCCAGCTTTAGTTTTTAAAGTCCCGGGGCACTGTTGGCCTTCGGTTTTGTGTGTTGGCTGGGCACTGGGGTCTTTGTTGGAAACTTTCTTCCACCATCACTTTGGGAGTTCCCAGAGGAAGGGGGAGAAGCAGCTGTGTGTGTCTGCTCTGGGAAAGCAGGCTGGAGCCAGGGGCTGAGAAGATCTGAGGAGAAGGCAAGGTCTAGAAGCCTCCAAGTTTGCTTTGATACCTGTGTTTGGCGCCGTTTCATACCCAGTGTCAGGGTTTGGGGGCCAACTGGATTGTGTGAGTAACCAGAGTTCAGTTTTAGATCAGCCTGGCCTGGGACACAGAGCTAATCATGACTTGTATGTAGTATAGTTTTTATGGTCATTTGACTGGTTTGACTTCCTGCATTATTAGAAGTCTCATAAGGATAGGAACTGGCTGGTCATTTTTGCTACAATTGCCAGAGCCTGGCAAGCATAGAAGGTATTCAGTAACTCTGTGAATGAATAAATCCAACAGGCAGTTGGTTGGATAGTTTGGATCTCAGATGAGGACAGGAAATATAGATTTGGGGATTATGAGGTAGATGAGCCTTAAGAGTTACCTATATGGGCTAAGGGTCTGGACTTTTATAAAAATCCAGATATGTGTGGACCTGGGCCTGTAATTTTTCATGTCCAGGTATTGTGCCTTTCCTTTTTTCCTTTCTTCTTTGCCCTGCCTCGTATTTTAATGCCAGTCATTATCTTCTGACAAACCTGCCATTAACGTTTTTTTAATTTTGTGACAGGTTAGAATTAGATTTGTGATAGATAGGGAAATAAAGGTGATAAAGACAGAGAGATTCTATTTCTTTTTAAGAATAACTGACTCATAGGATGAAACCTTGGATGTGATTTTAAATCCCTCCTGTAAACTCTCAGAAAAGATGTTTATAAAACACTTGGAACAATACAGATTGTACTGAGAAAATGTGCTTTGATCAACTCTGGAGATACAAAGCAGGGAACTTAATAAATCAAGTCTTATTTGTGAATGGAAAGGTCTGGAAGTTCACCTTAAAAGTAAGAATTCAGTTCACAGCAAGACTTAAATTTTGTATTCTGAATAGCAGATGTTAATGTAGTTTCATCTTTTGTATAAAAATAAAATGAATTGCAGATTTGAAATCTTGGCATCTTGAAATCTGATTCCTGATTCCTATCTCTTAATAACTATTGGAACACTAGTTTAGAAATGGAATTTGACTTTGGTTTTTCTGCCCTTCAATTTTGAGGTGAATGTGCTTCCAACTCTGTTTTCCCACTCTATTTAGGAAAACCAAACCACTGGTCACTTGGATATGCCCTAATTTTCTATTATTTAAATATTAGAAAAACATAGTTTGTATAAAGTAATAATATTATGTTCTCACTTGGAAGAGGTAATTTGTTTTTTCATTTTAAGACCTATATACAATTGTTTTACTTTTCCAGGCTAAACACTCTCACCCAGCCACATGGCAAGCTGTTCTAGTGAATTGCATTTGTTTTAGTGTGTTTCTTTGTTGAGAGATTCCTTTCTGCCCTGCAGTAGAGATGTGAGGCAAATTAAATTTATTTAATTTTTCACCAAAGAACTTTCACTAAATCTGCCTGGCTCTGAATGTTAGGCCAGTGTCTTCAGCAAGTTATTGTTTATAATAGAGCATTTCTATTTAAAATTGCAACTCGAGTAGATTATAGCATCTCAGCTTTAAATTTTACTACAAGATATGTATTATTTAGACTGTAACTCCTTTGGATTACAGATAGGTGCCTATTTGTTCAGATAGTTTCACCAAATAGCTAACAGACAAAGACTTTGTGTATTCTCAATTTTATCAAAGCTTTGCAAAGACCAGGAAAGAGAAGAGAGAACATTTTGGATAAATATGAAATGAGATCAAAATTGTGGGCTTGGGTCCTGCATCACACGTGAAGTCTCTGTGCTGAGAGACCCCAGGCTTTTGCATATTACCATACCGTTGTCACTTGCAGAGCCGAAACTGAAGAGTGTCAATTTCCAGAGGCACGCCTTACCAACTAGGGAAAAAAGGAGTTAAAATGCATCTGATACTGTATAGCTAATTCTCTATTCCGAAATGATTTTATTTTTTAAGAGGTAGTTAGCTTCGTTTTTACTGATTCTTCAAAGGTAGCAACCTTCAAAACAGAAAAGTTCACAGCTTAGCTGGCAGGAAGGGAGTTAGGCAGCTCTTGGGGGCAAAGTCTTGACCCTGAAGAAGGAGGCCTGGGTGCTTCCTGCAGTTGGTCTCTGGGCTTCACCCAGAACAACAGGAGCACCTCTACCTGCCTAGTCTGTTCACTCATTTAGCTTTTGGATTTTTGTGGTGACTGATAAATATAACTCAAAAGGGGGCATTAAATAAATGGGGTGGAGGAAAAGCCAAATATTCTGTCTCTCCTTAGATTTAGCCTAATTAGAAGAGTTTGAGCAATGGAAATTTATAAAACAATTAAAACCCATCTCTCTTTAAGTGTGTGTGGAACTTAGGTTAATGGGTTTCCTGGGAGCTATGAAAAATCTGCTGAGTGATTCTAAGTAGTATGGATGTGTTCTTTATGTAAGTGGACATTTCTAATGTGCTTCACATGTAGTTTCTGTGGTTTAAGTAGCTAGCAAGTTGTGTTTTTATTCTACTAAAGTTTTTCTTAATACCCAAAGAATGCAGAATCTTTTTGGTCATTTCTTAATCCTTGTTAGTAAAGTCTGAATTTAAGCAAGTTTTACGCTACCTCAAAGATAGCAAAATCATGCACAGAACTGCCATACAGCTGTGTGGTGTGTAGACTTTTATGGCGTGTTGTCTCTGACAGCCCCCTACTACAGGGGGCTAACATCTGACGGGGAGGCTGATGCTCCCCCGGGGCTCAGGGCACATGTAAGCCATTGCCCCGCGCTGTCATTTATGAAATGTCGGAACTTGGAAGGGATGAAGATAAATTACTTGTTTATATGTTCCGTTCATTATAACTTTATACCATGTTACTTGCTTTTATGATAAACGCTGATATGACTTGAAATAAGAATTGTTGTAAATGTTCACAGTCACTTCACACATGGTTAGGAGTATTAAACATGCCTCTGCTTAGGCTGCCCTGTAGCTCCAAAATAATTGTGTCTTCTAACATGGGACACTGAGCCTGACTTTGCAAAATTATGGCAGCAAAGGGTACTCAGAACCAAAACAGGGAAGATAAATCGTGGTATATGCCGAGTCTTGTAGTGATGCTTCTCTTCCATGGTAAGGTGCAGAGTCAGGTGAGTGTGACTTAGACAACAGTCACCACACTGAGAATGGATGAGCTCTTGGTGAGATGAGGCACATCCTCAGCGGGTGCAGTCCCTCTTGGGGCCTAGCTTGGGAGACTCACTGCTCACGGGTTCAAGATGTCCTCTGTGCTGTTCATGATGGGACTGGCTCTGTGACCTCAGGCATATCAACAGCCACCTAGCTGTGCCAGTCCGGTCAGAGCTTTGTCGTGAGGGCGAGTGGGAATGTTGCATGTGAAGTGTTTGACATGGTGCCTGGCAAATTGTAAACTGCCAGGAGGTTGTCAGGCAGTGGAACAGTATTTTCCTCCAGGAGGAAATGTAATAGTAGGGCAACACTTGACAGTGGAGGTACAGAGAAGAAACCCAGGTGCAGTTCTCTGCTTGAGTGGAACTCACACTGAAGCAGGTGTCCTTTCACCAACTGTAATGAAAATAGACACTGGGGGTGACGTGGGAGGTCCTAGTGGGCACTGCGTGAGAAGGCACGGTCGTGCAGGTCTCTATTTTCTGGACACTTTCTTACCATTTCATTTAAATCTGAAAAATCCAAAAGCAGAAGGTAAAATAACTGAGTACTGTGGCTTGTTTTTTCATCTTTTGTCTTAATGGCTGTTGCTTTCTTATGAGAATGAGATATTTACAAACCATGTGTGCATAACCTGTGGTCTGCAGTGCTGTAGTTCCTGAATATGTGGAAAATTAGCAGTGTTTAATGTGGATGTGAATTTGGGTCTGATGTGTTTAGAACATGTGACAGGGAATCATGTCAGTCAAAATTCACTAAAAGCTCACCGTTTAGTAAAATTGTTCCTTTGAGAATGTAAAACATGACAGTTCTGAGGCAAGCTGGAAAATTTAGGAGAGGAATAACAATTTCTAAGGAAGGCTGAAGCCCAGTGTTATCAACAGTTATCTCTAACAAGGGATATTTATTCATTTCATGATCAGTTTATGAGTTTATTAGATTCTCTTGTAGAAACAGCCTAAAAGAGAAGCACCATTGCAGGGGAGAAGATCGCCAAAGGTTACCAGTTGGCCCTTGAAAAGGACATTGGTGTCATCTGTATTTGTGGCAGGAGATGTGGACTTACTGAGTTTTCTTTGAGATGAGTAAATGAGTTCACACCTTATAAGATGTCATTACCACCCATAGTCCAGTTAGTGTAGGAGTCTCTGGAATTGACAGTAAAGGCTGTCCTGCTGCAGAGTATTGCCTTTGAAACTAACATTTAAGGAATTTACTTCAGACTTCCTAGTGGTTATTTTATATGTATATGTAGATCATGTTAGATATAAGTTTTTCACTTTTTAAGATTATTTCTCAGTTAGAAGGAGCTCTTGGAGTTGTAAACTTCACTCTCTGGTTGTATAAGGACGTACTTTCTAAATATTTTTCCTGAATTCACTTTGGCTTCAAGGGATAGCTTCATTCTGAACTTCTAAGCAATCGATGTAGAATTCTCGAATCATCTTACCACTAATATTTATTTTAACCTTGACTATTTTAGAAGAATCATCTTATTTCCATTGATACTCTTTCATTGTGTTATTCAAATGCCTCACAGATTATTCTAAGGAAAAATGCAGAATGACTATGTAATTTGACAGTGCCCATTCTGTCTGAAATTCAACACTTAAAACAATGCCAGACACAGAAAATACGTGCAATAAATGTTTATTTGAATTAATGAATTGCTCTGAGGCAGCTTGTGGTCACAATATTTTCGATGTTAAGTGGCCAAGCATTCAGGTACTGGTAGTTTAGCTAAACATGCAGATTTTGTTTGAAGCCAATAAATAGACTGCCGTGCAATCCAGGGAGACCAGTTTGTTCACTTTTCCTTCCAATGGTAATTTGCCCTTACTGCTGTGTTTATATGGAGTAAAGGTCAAAGAAAAGGTGTATTTTAGGCTCTTACATCAGTTGCTTTGCTGCAGTGAAAAGTGAAAGATTTTCAGTATACTGATGAAAGGGGACAATTTAAAATGGATATTATAAAATGTACACAGTTTTTTTTTTTTACAGCTTTATTGACTCATAATTGACATGTAATAAATGTCATACGTTTCAAGTGTACAATCTGATCAGTTCCAACATCCGCGTACACCAGGAAACCACCACCGTGAGGGTAGTGACAGGATCCATAACCCTCAAAGGTTTCTTTGTACCTTTTTGTAATCCTAGTCTGCTTTCTCTCACTGTAGGTTACTTTGCCTATTTGAGAATATAGGTGGATTTGTATAGAGGTAATCTGATTTAGTCTGATCCTGCACACAACAGAGTTATTTAGTGATTCATCCATTTTGTTCCATGTTTCATTAGTTTATTCCTTTTTATCACTGAAAATATATGACTGTCCCACAGTTTGTATATCTGTTCCCTATTAGTGGCCATTTGGGTCTTGCCAGTTTCTGGCTATTGCAAATAAAACCATTCTGAACATTTATATATACAAGTCTTTCGTGTGGACGTATGTTTTCTTTTCTCTTAGGTAAATATCTAGGTGTGGACTGACTAGATCATATGGTAAGTATATGTTTAACTTTTTAAGACCTGTCAAATTATTTTTTAAGTTGTTATTTTACCTCCTCACCCCCCCCCCCAGCAGTGCATGAGAATTCCATTTGCTCCACATCTCTGTCAGTAGTTAATATGGTTAGTCTTTTTGATTGTAGCCATTCTAGTAAGTAGTAGTATCTTACCATACTTACCATTCATGTAGTAGTATCTTACCATACTTCTAATTTCAAATAAGCATATTTTTATCTGCTTATTTGCCATTTCTTGGTGAAATGTTAAATCTTTCCCTGTTTATTGTGTTCTCTTCTTGAAATTTGAAAGTTCTTTATATATTCTGGATGTAGATTATTTTTCAGATACATGATTTGCACATATTTTCTCCCAGTGTGTGATTTCTTTTCTCTCACCAGTCTCTTTCAGAGTAGAAGTTCTTAATTTTGATGAAATTCAATTTTTTTCTTTTATGGATTATGCTTTTGGTATCATATCTAAGAATTCTTAACTCAAGATCGCAGAGATTATCTCCTTTGTTTTCTAGTAGAAAGTTTATAGTCTCAAATTTTAATTTAGGTACACTATCCATTTAATTTAATTTCTGCATTTGATGTACGATATGGATCAAAGCTTCTCATTTTTGCATGTGCTTATCTAATTGTTCCAACACCCTTTGTTGGAATGACCGACCATTCTCTCTTCACTGAATTGCCTTTGAACTTCGGTCAAAAATCAGTTGTTCATATCTGGAGGTCTGTTTTTTCCCCATTGATCTGTTTATCTTTATACCAGTAACATACTGTCTTAACTACTGTAGCTTTATACTAAATCTTGAATGTTGATCATGTTAATTTTCCAACTTTGTTCTTTTTATCCTCCAAATTGTTTTTTGTTTTGTTTTTTACCATTTCGGGTTCTTTTCATATCCATGTGAACTTTAGAATCAGCTTATCTATCATGGTGGCTAGGATTTTTGACTGGGTTATGTTGAATCTGTTTATCAGTTATAGACTTCTAAGTAATAAATAATAGGTTTCTTAAAAATATGGAATCTTTCAACCCACAAACATATTATTTCCATTTATCTACGTCTTTAATTTCTTCAGCAATGCTTCAAAGTACAAATCTGGTACATCTTTTGTTAGATTTATTCCTAAGTATTTCATCATTTTCATGTTAAAAACTTCAAGTTTTTTCAATCTAAAGTTGCTCATAACTAGCATAGAAATACAATTCAACTTTGTATGTCCATCTTTGTATGTCCAACTTTGTATGTACATTGCAGCTTTGCTATATGCCTGTTAGTTGTGGTAGCTTTTTTATAGTGTCCATTGCATTTTCCACATAGATAATCATGCTCTTTTTGAATAAAGATAGTTTTACTTCTTCCTTCCAGTCTGGAGGCCATATGATTTCTTGTTCTTGCCTGTGGCACTGATCAGAACCTCTAGCGTAATATTGGATGGGAGTGGTGAGACAGGATCTTCTCCTCTCGTCCCCGGTCTGTCTTCACTGTTAGGCGTGATGCTCACGGTCAGTTTTTGTGGCTTGCATTTAGTAGACTGAGGAAATTCTCTTCTTACTTTGCTAAATGTTTTTTTTTTTTTTAATCAGAAATTGATGTTGAATGTTGGTACCTTTTTTGCATTTATTGAGAAATAATCATGATTTTTATTTGTTTGTTTATATGGTTAATTTTATTGTTTATATTTCAAATGGTAAACCAGTCTTGCTTTCCTGGGATTAAACCCCTCTTGGTAATGAATTAGTCTTTTTCATATATTTTTAGATTCTATTTACTAAAATTTTGTTTAAAATATTTACATCTGTGTGCATGAGGGATATATTAGACCCTTGTAATGCCTTTGGCTAGCTTTATCATCAGGTTAATGCTGGCCGAGTAGGATACGTTGGGAAGTGCTTCTGCCTGTTCAGTTGTGTGAAAGAATTTGAATAGAATAGGTATTTTTTTTTCCTTAAGTTTTGTCAGAATTCACCAGGAAAGCTATCGGGAATCAGTTTTCTGTAAAGAAAGATTTTAAACTACAAACTCAGTTTTAAAAGTAGATCAAGGACAATTTAGGTCATCTCTCTCTTTGAATGGATTTTTATACTTTGTATCTTTCAAGGAATTTGTTTCTTCTGAATTGTTGAATTTATTGTCATAAACTTTTACATAATAATCTCTTAACCCTTTTCATATCTTCAGAATCGAAGATGATAGCACGTCTCTCCTAACTGTTATCACCAGTTAGAGTGTTATCACTCTCTCTCTCTTCTTTTTTCTTGGTCAGTCCAGGTGGAGATGGATCAAGTTTATTTACCTTCTTAACGGGGCAGCTTTTGGCTTCCTTTCTCTCTCTCTTTGAATTTCATTGATTTTTTTTTTAAAGATTTATTTATTTATACAAAAACTGGGGTACAGGCCAGAGATGTGGGAGTGAGAGAATTCACCAGAGAGAGAGTGGGGAGCAGAACAGGCAGACGACCGAAAACACTGCTGAGGGGAGCAGCGGGCGTGACAGGAGAGGTCTGCTGCACCATGTGGGTATCTCCCTGGCTGGCAGCCTGGAATCGAACCCGTGCTGCAGACAGCTTCACAGTGCTGCGTTCAACCTGCTGCACCATCGGGGAGGCCCTAAGTCCTACACTTGAGCAGGAATTTTTCCTCTTACCCCAACCCCATCTTTACTTCCTTCTGAGTTTATTGTCTAAGAGTTAGTGAAAACTTAGAATATGTCCATGACAGTCTCCCCACATTTTTCGACTTTCTCATACTGTTGGTGATTTTTTTTCTTCTTGATTATTATTTCTTTTCTTTTGCTTACTTCTTCTCTGTGTATATAATTTACTTTTTCTTTTGCTAAATTTTTCAATGTTATACCATGCAATTCTTTAAAGGCCTTGATTATCAAGTGTCTCTTTCCAAGCCGTGGGGATATTGAGACCCAGAGAAGTTAAAAAGAGACAGTTAACATGCATGACCTTGTATTCCTTTCCCTACATTGAAGTAAATGTGGTGCTGTAGATAAGTAAGAATGCAGGGGGCCACATATGAAGGGGTGAGCCCGAAAGAGGGTTCTAAGAGGCTTCTTTGGACAAATGGATCTCTGAGGGGCCTTATTTTGTTGATGTCTAAGATAAATCTGTGAGGCAAAATCCATAGAATCAGTTCTTAAAGTTTGTTTTATATTGGCTGCAGATCTCCCTCTGAGTTGCTAAACTGGAAAAATAGGTGGCATATTCCAGGAGTTAATTCTGCACACAACAAATGTTCCCTTGGGTTTAATTGACAATTCTCCTTTTTGTTTCTTTTAAGACTGTTTGTGGTGGTCATGGGAACTCCAGCTGTACCAGTGGTGGCAGGTGTTGCTGAGGAGATTATGTTGAATGGGAGGAAAATGTGGGGGTGGAATGTTGGGGAGGAATTGTTATAAAGCTTTACATCAATATCGTCATAGACTTAGTAAGGACTGTTTCCTTAACTTGTCTTTATTCAGTGTGATACAACTTTAAAAAGATATATTTTTGTTATCAGAAAGGTTGACTTCTATGCTTGCTTTATAAATGGTGTGAAAGCAGCAAAATGTGACATATCTTCTAAAGCATCCATACTAGAAGGTTGAGTCCCTCTCCAGTCTGTACCAAAGTACTATATTTAGGGATTTTGGAAAATACATAGCAGCTGTTTTCTGAGACGCACTAGTGATCAATTGTAGAGAAGAAACAGAGAAAAAAATTAGTTATTTTCAAATGACCATAAGGGCCAAGAGTTGTGCATATTATTTTAATTCCTCTTAAAAAATAAAAACAGTCTAAGCTGGAACCTTGAAAAAAAAAAAACACACACACACAACTTACAGCTGCAAGAATAAGATACTCCTTTAATAGTTTCCTTATCACAATTATAAAATCTTCAATCTTTTAGTTTTGTAGAGGAGAAAACCGCCGTGAGAGTAACTGGGTAGTCCGTGATAGTTCAGGACCAGAACCCAGACACCCAAATCACAAACCCTGGCTTCGGATCCTGCCTCCTCCTCTACATGCTGCCTATCAAAACCTCAGCCTCACCTCATTGACTTGCCCCACAGAAATGACAGGCCGTGGTTGTGGTTCTTCTAGACGTGGTTTAAGTGAGAAAACACATGAGTTACCGCTCACTAAATGTTTGATACTATGATTAATGTTTAATACTTAGGGGAGGGAATTATTTCCTTCTTCTCAAGGACTCAATGAAATAATTCAGGGTCACATGCAGATAAGAAACTAGAGTTTTGTTTCCTGAAGTGATTTTGCCATCTCCTCCATTCTATCTACTTTTAGAATTTTAATTTTTTCTAATTAAAGAAATACAATTGAATTTCCATACATTTATAGTTGCTTTAAAAATCTTAACTATTCATTGTCAAAGAAGGATTATTCAGGTTTATATGGCCTCAAATGTTGTAACAATGTGTCCAGCAAACAGTATATGCTAAAATAAACATTGATTTTTTTCATGTTATAGATAAGTCTTGAAGTTTATAAAACAGTTCACACCGTATATGTGCAGTTTTCACATGATAAAACATGTGATAAAATGTTGTACTTTGGAGTGTGCATTTTCCTCCATGTGGAGCAAATAGTGAGGTAGAGAATGGGGAGAGATAAAAAGTCTTGGAGTGGACAGATTATTCAGTTCTCTCTTCTGGGAATGCCCGGTCCTGCTCTGCCCAGTTCCTGTCCTTCCCCTCTCTTCTTATTTTAGATTTAGCTCCATTGCTTATTTACTCTGGGGTCCTTTTCCTGATCCTTCTGCGCAGTTATGTTACCCTTCTCACTCCTGCACCCCTGCCATACACACACCTTGCTTGCATAATTAATACACTAACACACTATGTTGTTGTTTTCTTAATAAAGCTTAAAACCAGGAAAGTAGGTCTTATCTTCATATCCCGTACCCAACAAAACTCCTGATTTAAAGTGTTCTATAGGAAGCCTTGAGTTTGAGTCACTGCATCCAGAAAATAAGAATATACTACTGATCTAGCAAAAGTGTTTCTTCTCCCATATTTTTCATAGGAAATATTTGCGCTACAAGAATGATCTTGACTTTTTTCTTAGTTGACACTCTGTGGCATTGCTCAGTGCTTATTATATCCAAAGACTTCTATGGACTCCAGAGATAGATCATGGATTCTTGTTTCCACTGCTTATATCAGGAGAACAAATCTTGCAGACATGTAGCTACCCTGTAGCACATAGGCCGCTTGGCTGCGAGTATAGCCCACTGACACTGTCACCGAGCCAGCCTACCAAAGCTGCAGTACGTTAGCTATTGAATGGACATGATCAAAATTGAAAGAAAGCGGTCTTTTTGTTTCCCCCAGAGTTTAAACTTTTTTTTTAGGATTTATTTATTTATGCATACAAGGACTGTGGGGTATAGACCAGAGGTGCGGGGTGGTGAGAGGATTCACCAGAGACAGAGTGGGGAACAGAACAGGCAGACTGACTGAAATACACTGCTGAGGGGAGCAGTGGATGAGATAGGAAAGGTCTGCTGTACCATGTGGGCGGCTCCCTGGCTGGCTTGAACTCATGCTGCAGAGGCTGTGGACAGCTTCACAGAGCTGTGCTTTAACCCCTTGCGCCACCAGGGAGGCCCAAGAAAGTGATCTTAAAGAGATACTGGCCCCTGCTTCCCATTTTTCTACATAGAATGGGATAGAGAACTAAATCTCTGATGCACTAGATCAGAGAATGTTCAGCTTGCCTAAAGGACCCTGCATGGTTTCTGGATGATGAGCAAAGAGTGCATGATTTTACTATAGGAAGAAAAAGTAAAATCACACGGTGTGGCATACATACAATGAGGGCTAATTTCGAAAAAGGTGCTCTTGAACTAGAATGAAAGAAGAACTTTCAAAAGACAGATTACAAATGAATTTTGATGTGATGTAGAATAGAGAATGACTAAGTATGAGATCCGAGCAAAAGGTCCGTTGAAAAGACTGGGCGTTGTCTATTTATTCAGATAAAAAGACCTATAAAGATTTAGGTAGTTTGCCTCTCTGGAATGAGCATATTTTTGTATTTCTTAGAGTTTTCATCATTTCTTAGAGTTTCCAGTTGAGACTTCTGGGATATGTGTGGCGTGGTCTGGCTTGTTCCTGAAAGTGCATCCCCAGGAGCTGCTCCAAAAGCAGCAGAGTGCTGGTGGGTAGCTGGCCTGTGACACTCCAGGAGGAGACCAATCCTGTGTATTTTGCATTCAGCAGGATAACGATAAAACTCTGTTCTTCTAGTTGAATCTTTTAGCAGATCAGTACATCTCAGTATCTGTTGAAAGCCTTCACTATCTAAATTGTTGCACTTTCATCTTATGAGTCACAGAGCATCCCATTTGTCCTAAAGAGTCAAAAAAACAAAAACTAGTTTGTTTATATATAATTATTTCCAGTGGCAAATTTTGATAAAGACAGTTTTTTAAATGTGAGCTTTGAGGAGATTTTGTAAATTTCAAACAAGATTGCTTCCTTTCTGAGTTCAATCACTTAGGGACTTAGGCACCATACTACCATCCCCTGGGTTGCTTTCCCAGCTAGGATGTTCATTACCATCTACATTTTGTTGGCTTCCATGCTGAAGAATGACAGCTGAGGGTAGTTAGCCTGTCCTTGAGCTGAGGTGCCTTCACATTTCTTCTTGTTATCCTCATAAGAACTTAGGGCTGTCAAGGTGCCACCAGTGCTTTCCACTGGTATGATAAGTAGGGGTGGAGGAAGTAGGTGGAAGGAAAGAGACAATCTATTAAAAAAAAGAAATGAATGAATGAATGCCCAGAAATTTAAATTTTATATCATGAAAATCAGCAGACTCTCAGGAAGTAAACGGCCTAATTAAGAATAAAAAATTGAACCATTTTTGCCTCTCCTTCAAATTACTAAGCTGGTAGAGGCCTTGAGAAGTTGTCTTATACCACCCTCCCACCTTGCCTAATTTAGACCCTGTTTTAAATTAGCCCAGAGAGGTTCTTCGTCTAATCTCTTTCTTAAAGAATTGCCCCTGACACCTTTTATAAAAGGTCCGTTGTCAGAAAAGAGTAATGTTTACTTTAAAAATAAAATGTCATGCTTTACATCCTTTGGTCTGTCAGATCCAAAATGCACCTATACCCTGATTAGATGTATTGTTCTCATAGATATTCAAGATTTGTCAAGTAATTAGATGCTGTCCTTTTGTTAAGGGAAATTATAGTCTAGTTAAGTATAAAAAAATGAGTTTTGATTTGTTGTTAGTGTGTTAGAGTGTTCTTAGAGAGGAAGTTACAGAAAGTTAAATGCTGTCATTCTGTCTCTTCATACCAAGAACAAAAGCAAATGATTGTGAAGTATTTCAGTGGGTTGAACCTTAAGTTAGAGCTTGCCTTTCCCAGTATCATAAGAAGCATTTTTTTGCCTAGTTGCTATGGAAACATTTAAATTATTGAGTTGAAAGTTATGATGTAGCTCTTGATACAGATCTTCTGTGAAAGATATATGTTGCAAACTAAGAATCTTAATGCTGCTCCAACAACTATTTTAAGAACAAACATTGGTGCCCTTGCTGTGTGGTCCAGTTCTGAGCAGGAGACCTGGGCATGTGGATGCAAAGACATGGTTCTTATCCTCCAGAGCTCACGGACCAGAGCAGGACAGCTGCTGGCAGGTCAGCGTGCATGGTGCAGTGGGCTTGCTGCATAGGAGAGAACACGCCAAGCGACTTTAAGGATGGGTGGCGTTTGCCTGGACAGGGATGTGGGACACAGATGGTGTTTCCATAGACGAAGCTGCATGATGTAGATCTTAATACAGATCTGCATGGGTAGGGGCTAAAGGGTGAAAGGGTTATCTTAAAACAGTTCTTTTAAATCACTATATGTCTACTGTTAGGAAATGTTTTAGGGGATCTTAAGTTTTTGAATTTATGAACCATTTGAATCTCGTTTCTGGGTTCAGCGTTCCACCTTCCCCACTTGACTGTGTAATCGTGAGATATTTAACCCCTCCAAACCTCATGAGGATTAAATGAAAGACTAAATGTGAAAGGCATATCTCAAAGTTTGACATTAGGAAACTTGAAGTAAATGTGAATTGCCTTTTAACAGCATCAATTTTATCATTGTTCATTAGTTTTCTGGCAATTTGAGGATGCTTTCGGAACAGTGAGGGTAATATATTTTTAAAACGTTTCCCACATTTGCTAGATCATAAATCTTGTTTATGGTGTGCCATTGAATACCTACTGTGTGCTCTACCGTGGGCTAGGACTCAGCCTGGAGAAGAATACGTAGCTCCTCTCCTTAGGCAGCTTCCAGCTTAGTTGAGGATGAAAGTGAGTGAGTGTGAAAGAAAGTGAGGGTGCTCTGGACTGTGCTTTGTGGCTGAGTGTGCAGTTTGTTCAGGATGTTAATTACGGTAGTAGCTTGGGTGGACCGGTTACCTTTTTTTTAAGTTTTTTTTTTTTTTAATTTATGCGTGTAAGAACTAGGGTACAGGCCAGAGCTATCGCGGGTGAGAGGATTCACCAGAGACAGAGTGGGGAGCAGAACAGGTGGACTGACTGAAATACACTGCTGAGGGGAGCAGCGGGCGAGACAGGAGAGGTCTGCCGTGCCATGTGGGTAGCTCCTTGGCTGGGGATTGAACTCATGCCTCAGTGGCTGGCAATTGCTTGATAACGTTGAGACTTTAACCCCTGCACCACCCGGTGGGGGGGTCTGTTTTTAAGGGGTTTTAGGCATAGGTCATCAAAGAGGATAGTGATAGCAGTTGGGCAGGACCAAAGGAGCCGAAGATTCAGGACACACACAAAATGTGAAACCAAAACCATTTTCATGTGGTATAACAAGGGAGAGGCTCCCTTGTGGCCAGTGCCCCTGGGCTGCCGCTGCCTGGGGCCACCTATCTCTGAGCAACTGCATTTCCGTCATATTGCAGGGCTGCTAAGAGGGGCCGGCCACATACCTGTATTTTTCCTTTTGGAAAGGAGAAATTTATTCTCTCCTTTTTGGGTAGTAGTTTTCAATCAGATATAAGGAATGAGCACTTACACAAGCATATGAGTGGGGTGCAGTTGGGGGCAGGGAATGGACACACTTGTGGATAGACTTTTTTGTCTCTAAAAACTCCCCGACAGGGCCTCCCCTAGTGGCGCAGGCGGTTGAGCGCCGCACTGTGAAACTGTCTGCCACCTCTGCAGTGCCGGTTAGATCCCAGCCGGCCGGCGAGGGTCCCGCATGGCGAGGCAGACCTCCCCTGTCTCGCCTGCTGCTCCCCCAGCAGTGTATTTCATCAGTCTGCCTGTTCTGTTCTCCACTCTGTCTCTGGTGAATCCTCTCACCCTCCCACGCATCTGGCCTGTACCCCAGTTCTTGTATAAATAAATAAATAAATCTTTAAAAAATTAAAAAACAAAAAACTCCCCAACACAAAAATCGGGAAAATACTGTATGACTGACTTGCACCAGCCAGTCTGCTAAAAACTAGGGATAGGTGGTCACATAGGTGAAGAGATGAGCCCCTCCATCTCAGGGCCTTAGAGTCTTATAAGCAGGTGAAAGATAACCGTGGCGCACATGGCGGGTGGTTGCTGCAGAGAAGGTACAGGAAGGTCCAGGGCAGCACAGCACAAGGTGTGCCAGGAGAGGATACAGTGAGGGGTGTTAAGAACCCCAGATGACTCGCTTTCTTTTATTGTCTTCTCCAAGTGTCTGATTCCAGGTCGGTGTAAGAAGCCCTAAGCTGCAGTGCCTTTAGCATCCTTGTAGATTTCTAAATGCGTAGTAGTAACTTCTGAATTAGGCAGGGAGAAAACTTCATCCTGCTTGCCACATGCATGCTTGCTGTTGAGAGCTGTGAGAGGTGGCCTGGAGGCCGACTGCTGGGTGACTTGGCCACTTCATAGAAGCTTGGGAGAGGATATTTAAGGCCAGTACCCTGAGGACGTTGCTTTTTGCTCCCGTGGGGTTTGAGATTCTGGATGCATTTTTAAAGAGAATGCTTGTTACTTCTGGTTGAGTTAGAGCTGTGTTGAATAATGAATTTGCTGTGTGTATGTGTCTTTATGTGTTTTAATCAAAATCATTTCATAACGACAATAAGCAGCAACTACATCAACAAAGAAAACTTACCCTGTCATCTCTGTGAAATGTAGCAGCTTGATATTTAAGACATTTAAAGCCAAAGTTTTAATGTCCATTTACTGGAAGAAAATGTGAACTCTTACAGTAATCTGAAAATTATACTCATCTTAAACTTTGCACCACATTTCCATTTTGTTTATTGAAAGTCTTTTTCTCTTTTCCTGGCTTAATTTAAATATCAAAATTATGAAAAGAAATTGTATGTTATTTGGATTTCAAACTTAACTATCTAAAGGCTTAAATATAATTTCTTCATTGTTTCTTAGCAAGTCCTATAAAAATACAATATTATTTTCATACAGGAAACTGAAAAAGCAGGCTGTTCCAAAGGAAACTTGTGTAGTTCCTTCCTTTCTAAACTTTTAAGCCTTTTCCTCACTCCAAGTTCAAGGGCTTAGTTTACGTGTATGAAAATAAACTGAACAGCACCTGCTGCTTAGTCACAAAAGAGGATATCTTGAAACTACTAAGCAAACAGATGTAGTCACTTTAAGCTTTTGAGATGCACGTGGTTAAAAAAATTAAATTTTAAAATGAATAGGCTGAGTAAATAAAGTAGGAAGAAAACATAAACCAAAGGGTCAGGCTTGATGCGAGAATCCTGTGCATTTTAATCACAGTACTGTCATCAGTGCAGGGTCTAGTACTTGGAAAATGTGCCCTTAAAAACACACAAGATTTCCCCAAAGAAGATCTTGGAATATTTTAGCTTAAAAAGAAATGTTGTTGAAACTGTGAAATAGCAAGAGGAGAAAAAAATAAACAGCACTAAATACTTATGTTATAAAATTATTCAGCATTATCTATAGACTTCATTCAGGCAGCTGTTTGTAAGTTCAGATAGTTCTGGACTGTCTACTCTAAAAATGTTTTTAATACAGACAACTTGCTGAAGTCCATGGAGCTTATTAAAGTTCTTCTTGACAGGAAATGAAATAGCTAAGTTCTCTATATTTACTTAGTATTAATGATCTTGCTTACTTTCCATAAACCACGGGAAGCTGTGTTCGTGTTAACTTCTGTCAAGTCTGAGTTCACTAGGAATTACCTACAAACGTGGGTTTTACTAATGAACGTTGTCTGTAAAAGATTGTAGAGCTTTACTACTTTTTGTTATCAGCAGAGTTCTGTCAGCTGCTGGTAAGAAGAACACCAAACACAGATTCTAGTGTTTGCCAGGGAATTGTACACATGGCTCAAGATTTCCATCACAGCTGAGCCAAACCGCATTTAAATTGTTAGTTAAAATGGAAAAGGAAGAAGGAAACAATAAGAGGTCAATATGCTTTGCCCTTTCATCTCAATATCATTTTAATGATCCTTAGAATAGGACTTGAATTTACTCGGTTGCCTTGAGACTTACTAGAAACTTCAAAACAGCGTCTGGAGGAGCTGGGCTCCCCATGAAAGGACCAGCAGGCTTATCTTCAGGAAGACCTGGGTAGTCAGCCCGGCAGCTTTGAAGCCTTCTGAAGGCTCAGGGCTGACTCTCAGGGAGCGGATGTGTGTCGAGGTCAGACACAGGCGACTAATTCATCGTGTAATGTTTGTCACCGGAAATGTGGCAAGGACTCAGTGGGCAAATAGGAAACTGAGACTGAGTTCTAGAAGAGGCAGCAAAGTATAGGATTCCTACTTGGGAGTAAGTAGGAAGGAGTTCCATAGGTGGTCAGGAAAGAGGATTGCAGTCCCACTTTTGTCAGCAACTTGCGTTGTAATCTTGGACAAATCAATTCACTTCTTTAGGCTTCTGTTTCCTTATTTATAACGCCAGGGAGCTGAATCACATGATCTCAGAGTCCTGGCCCCTTCCAGCCTCAAGTGCTATGCCCTTCATCCTGTAGCAATTATATTCCCCTTTCCTGGAGTTTAGGTTGAAATTGACCCACAGTATGCTGTCCATTTTCTCAGGGAAATGTCTTTTTCTCTCTTCCTTCTCACCAGACTCTCATTATACTTGTCAGGATAATTGCCACACCCTGTTACCCTTCCACACACCCTCACCCTCCCTGCCCCCTATCCTATTGCAAGTGTAAACTTCTGCTTTCCCATTCTATCCTTTGCTCTGAGTCTCATCTCCCTTAAATACTGCTGTAATTGTGAGCATGTGTTTGTTCAGAAATCATCAACCTACACTGTACCTCTGACGACACTCTGTAATATTGCCCATCTCATTTTCTATCACTTTCCAACATACCCAGCTATGTAATAAGACCACTTCTGTCACTGTTTTCATAAGCATTCTCTCTCCTACTTAGATAATGAGAGTGTGTCTGAAACCCTGCTTATGTCCCCTTCAGGGTACCCACCTTTCAAACTTGATTGGTCCATTTTTAAAACCAGCCCTGCTTACAAGAGTTGTTTGGTGTGAGCTCGTACCCGATTGGTCTGTTTTCAAAAATCCTTTAGGCTTTAAAGCCCTTTCTCTGCCTGTTTGTGAAAAACCTGCCCTAGTGCTGTATCAGATGCCTCCTGACAGGTGTGGCATTGGGGGCTCAGTGGAGCCCAGAGAGGCTCTCTGCCAGCTGAGGTGGGCTTCAGTGGGGCTGGGTGTGGTGCTGAGCCCCTCAGCAGAGCCAGAGTGCGGGTCCGAGGGTCTGGAGTGAAAGTTATCATGTGCCAGCGGCCCTCCAGGCAGTGCCACTCAGCAAGCACTGTCATTGCCACCAAATTCCCCAGGCTGGCCTGTGCGCTGTCCACAGTCTGTGCACTGAGCTTGGTGAGAACCCAGCATGCCCCAGCATGCCTCAGGCTTCTCTCCTCACGGCTCATGCTGTGGTGTAGTGGAGCCAGTGTGACCTGCACCCCTGAACCCTGTGGGCACGGAGTGGGCTCCTCTTACGAATGAATTATTGGACTTAGAATTTGAAAGAAAGGAAACTAGAAATCTGGGAGATGGTGTTCAGAGAGTAGGTGCACACAGTCGTGATGAAGGAGGCGTAGTCTTGGTTTGGTGAAGAATCTTGGGGGTGAGTGGCGAAGGGCGGGTGAGGGATGTTGGATAACAGCCACAGTAGTGTGTGACACAGTCTGATGATATGAGATTCAAAGCACTGGACCATTGGAAAGGAGATGATTTAAAAACAAACAAAATGTTTTGGAAGCCGCCATAAGCGGGAATGAACCCGAACCCTCCCCCAGGAGTGCGAGGATCAAGGGTGGTGGTAGAGGAGACCACCGCCCTTAAGGACTGCGGAGGAAGCGGTGTCTGCAGGGGAGAGCTGCTTTCAGTGGATCAGTTCCTTAATTAGATCCTTTGTAAGAAATTTGGAACACCAGTTTGTGAAGGTAAAATCAATTTGTGAGAGCAAACAGCACATCAGGCAGCCTTAAAGCTGAGGAATAGCTTTGATTTTTGGCAGAATTTGTGAGTCCACAGCTTTTGATTAACCTTGAGCTGCTCTGTGATCTTGTATTTGTCCCCCTCTGTGTCAGACATCTCTGCTGCCTAGTTATTGGGGCTCACCTAGCTGCTGCAGCTTCAGTGGGATGTTTGGGCTTTTCACACCATGGAAACAATTTTGTTGGAGGTGATGACAGATTTCTGGTGTATGCTACACAGAGGAACTCGAATGAGGGACAGAAGTCCAGTCACAAGAGCAAGCCACTCCTCAGCCACTGCAGGAAAGTCCCCCTGTGGCCTCCGTGGTGCCAGTGAGCGTGGTCAGTGTGGCCCAGGAGAGGGGTGAGCTTGCAGTTTCTCACCTGCAGCCTGAAGGGTTTTGCCCTGCTGAGCCGATTTCCTAAGCACACCCTCGGTAGGAGAGTATCTAGATATTTCACAAAGCTTCTCCACTTGGGTGCTGCCACTGTTGTCATCACACACTGGCATCCTGGATGTGGCAGCTGAGCGCTGTGCTTGCACGCGGCCTCCCGGAACGGGTAGCAGGTTGCCAATCTGCCAGTTCCCCTGAGTAGGGTGGGGTTTTAGGCTTCCCTGTCTTGGGTGTTGGTCTTGGGGTTATCCTTTTTAACCTTGCTGCCAGCATCAACTTTCTTGGCTTCAGATTCATTCTATTTAGCAGCCTGCTTCCTGGCTTTTTCACGCACCATCTTGCAAGATGGGAAAGATCACGACAGTCTATTCTTAATTCAACACAGAGCGATCATTTTCCAGAGGAAGTCAGCTTTGTCCCTCCCCCCTTATCAGAGCACTCATTGTATAGCTGCCTCACCTCCCTCAGGGTTAGGGCTAGTCAAGTCTTAACTTCTCCCAGCTTTTCTGGCTGCCCAGTTTGAAAGCACACTCTTGCCAAGAACACGCACCCCCTTCCCTGCCTTTCTGTCTTTCTCTATAGCTCTTAGCACTGTTCAGCAGTATACATTTTACTTGCTTATTTGTATGTTCTGAGAGGGCAGAGATTTTATTTTTAATACTGCTTTTCCTCTCGCACTTAAAACCGCTCAGCATGAGGCAGCTGTTTCATGAGTATCCTGGGAATGGGAATGGATGGAGAGATGAGGGGGGGGGGCGGGGGGGTAGAGAGGAGGAGGAGAAGAGGAGGAAATGAGGAGCCACCGGAGTTGTTTCAGAATTCAGGTTCTAGGGCGGGTCTAGGATGTGACTGTTTATTGTGGGAGGTTTAATTGGAGAGAATGGGAAGGTCCCTGTGGTGGAGGAGGTAGAGTTACCAGCGCCCTTGACCATTGCAGGGAATTCCGGCTCCTCGGCAGGGTGACCAGGGATTGTGCACAGAGACCTGCAGACCGACCCAGTCATGGAGGACTTTGCCTGGGTCTGGGCGGTCAGTAGATGAGTAATCCAAACTAGGAAAAGAGATGATTTAGAAACAAACGGAAAAACATGTCCACAAAGAAACTGTTTCCCTTCCAGCAGCAGCGCATTTCCCCTTCAGCACCCCCCACCCCCCACTTCCCCGTTCTCCTGGGCAAGTTTAGTGGGCTACTCTTGTAGTGTAGTAGGCCTCTTGAATTTTTTAGGGTAACAGTGTTACATAAATACAGCTAAAATGGGCTAACGCTGGTTTTTAAAAGCCTGTGGCTTGGGCCTCCCCGGTGGCGCAGTGGTTGAGCGCTGGGCTGCGAGGCTGCCAGCAGCCTCTGCAGCGCGGGTTCGATCCCCAGCTTCCGGGTGAGGGTCCCACATGGCACGCAGACCTTTCCTGTCTCCCGCTGCTCCCCTCAGCAGTGTACTTAGTCAGTCTGCCTGCTCTGCTCTCTGCTCTGGCTCTGGTGGATTCTCTCACCCTCCCGCGCTTCTGACTGTACCCAGTGCTTGTATAAATAAATCAAAAAAAAAAAAAAAAAAAAGCCTGCAGCTCTGGAATGGGTTAATAAGAGTGTCAAAAAAAAAATCACTACTATGAATAACTGTTCCTTTGGATCTTTGCAGTAGAAGACTAACAATTGGTTTTCACACTGTCATAAGTTCAAAATACTGAGTGTGATTTATATGGATATATTTGTGGTTGGAAACTTTAGTGTTGCCAGTCTTCTCAATTGACATATGAATATCTCAATTATGTTTCTGGTAAATTTATTATTTTAAAACACCCTGCCAGACCATAGTGCTTTACAAAGTTGGCAGCATATTGCTGATGACCTAATTTATTATTCAGACTCATCTAAATGTTTCAGTATATAACTATTCATTTGAGGTACATTTTAGGTGTCTTGATTACATAGAAGGGTGGTTTTCCCCTAATCCAAATAAGCACAAAATAAATGTTTAAGTATTTTAAATCACACTTCCCACATGTATTTTATTTTTAGGTGCAAAGTACCTTCTAGAATATCAGCAAGTATAGTCCAATTTTAGATAGGATCTCTTCAGAATAATAGTTCCTTTCCAGCCTAGTCTTGAGGCTGGAACATTCCACCGTATTTCTGCTTGCTCTGATCTTTTGAGTTCTGCCTCCCAGCCTCCGCTTTCAGCCATTACTTTCTCCTGTTCGCTAATTTTCTTCCATTCTCTTGCTTTAGTTCAGTTTCTTCCTTTCTTTCCATTCCCTTAGAACAATAATTTTTAGTAATCTTTTAGATGTCAGTTTTTATGCCCCATTTTTCAGGCGTTTCTTTCATTCCTACTACGCCATGTTCTTCTGTTGTATTACATCATCATCATGCTCTCCCATCATAACTTCTTCCACCTATCAAAATTACATGTCTTGTGTCTGTGCACCCCTATAAAATCTACAGCCTCCAAGAAATCAGTCTGTATCAGGAATTGCTGTGCCCTCAGCACCTAGAATAAGCAGTGCTGGGTGTGCAGAAACCACTTCGCAGATACTTGTTGAAGTAGGGAGTGAATGGATAAGCCCAAGGCCCTTATTCCTGGCCACTGCAGCAGTGGCCAGTGACCACTATTATTGCAGCGCCACTTAATGCAAGTATTTGTGTGCTTGACACCAGTACAAGAAGGGCCAGGTCTCTCCCAACAGGAAAGCATCAAGTTACCAAGTCTTCTTGGCTGTGTTAACAGTGACTGAGGGTGACCTCAGAGCTCTTTCACCTCTCCCTGGGCTTTGCTTGGAATTATTCTAAGATGAAGTGTGGGGTTTGTTGCTGTTGTACCTACTCTTCTGTGTGGCTTTCACAGGAAGAGGAATTGTGAAGTAAATAAATTCTGTGAAATAATTCCTTTTAGTTCTTTCCTCAAGTCCCACTACTGTGGGTCTGCAAGGATCACATGCCCAGTTCTTGGCTTTTAAGGGGAAATGCCATAGAATGAATCATGTTGGAGGGGAGCAGCTGTTTGTACACATGATGTCAGGAAATCTCCTACTGTTGTTAGTAAAGATAGTGTTTTCGAAAAATATTTTGAACAAATAATCATTCACTAACCCACTTTGCCCAATTTAATGTAGTTTGACAAAAATTTGCTCAGTACCTTGCAAGGTCCATCATCCATTATGTCCCTGAGCCTTGCTGCACTTTGGAATACAGACTCTTCTGAATTTTAAAAAGTTAGTGCTACCCAGTGGAATCTGGGGCAGCACCCCATAATCAAGCACTAATACATCTACCCTGAGATACATTAAATATCTACATGTACTATAAATAGCATCAAGTCAGTTTAGGTTCTGGTTTTGCTATCAGCAATGAAATATTTTTTTTTTTTTTTTTTTTTTATAAATTTTATTGTTATATTCCCCATACAATTGCAGCCCCCCATTCTGACCCCAATCCCTCCCCTCCCGCCCCCGCCCCCCTAAAAGTGTCTCTGGTTCATAGTTTTTTGTTGATTTTGATTTTCACTTTCTTATAGTTATTCATTTTCCTGGTCCCTTATTTAAGTTTTCTAGATTCCTGCTATGAGTGAGACCATCCGGTATTTTTCTTTTTCTTTTTGGCTTATTTCGCTGAGCATGATCCCTTCCAGCGCCATCCATGTTGCAGCAAATTGCATGTGTTTATCTTTTTTGAATGCTGAGTAATATTCCATGGTATATATGTACCACATCTTCTTGATCCAGTCATCTATTTTTGGGCATTTGGGTTGTTTCCAAAGCTTAGCTATTGTAAACAGTGCTGCTATAAACATAGGGGTGCAGGTGTTCTTTGGAATTGATGTTTCTGTGTCCTTTGGGTAAATACCTAGGAGTGGAATTGCTGGGTCATATGGAAGCTCTATGTTTAGTAGGTCCAGAAATCTCCACACAGCTTTCCACAGTGGTTGGACCAGTTTGCACTCCCACCAACAGTGCAGAAGAGTTCCTTTTTCTCCACACCCTCGCCAACATTTGTTGTTGCTAGTTTTTTTAATATGTGCCATTCTCACTGGTGTAAGATGGTATCTCATGGTAGTTTTGATTTGCATTTCCCTGATGACAAGTGATGTTGAACATTTTTTCATGTGCCTGTTGGCCATTTGCATTTCCTCTTCAGAGAAGTTTCTTTTAAGCTCTTCTGCCCATTTTTTGACTGGATTATTTTCTTTGTTGTTGTTGAGACTCATCAGCTCTTTGCAGATTTTTGTGATTAGTCCTTTATCATTAGTGTTGGGTGCAAAAATGTTCTCCCAGTTGGTGGGGTTTCTCTTTGTTTTTGTTATTGTCTCTTTTGCTGTGCAAAAGCTCTTTAATTTGATATAGTCCCAGCTGTTTATCTTTGCCTTCACTATCACTGCTTTGGGTGATGTGTCTGTAAAGATGTCTTTGATGTGCAAATCACGTAGTGTTTCGCCTATATTTCCTTCTATATATTTTATGGTTTCAGGTCTTATGTCTAGTTCTTTAATCCATTTTGAGTTGATTTTTGTGTATGGTGTGAGGTGGTGGTCAAGCTTCATTCTTTTGCATGTAGCGACCCAGTTTTCCCAGCACCATTTATTGAACAAACTTTCTTTGCTCCAATGCATAGTCTTTGCTCCTTTGTCAAAGATTAGTTGACCATAAACCTGTGGGTTTATTTCTGGATTTTCTATTCGATTCCATTGGTCTGTATGTCTATTCTTGTTCCAATACCATGCGGTTTTGATGATTATGGCTTTGTAGTATAGTTTGAAGTCTGGGAGTCTGATGCCTCCATTCCCTTCTTTTTTTTTCAGGAGAGCTTTACAACACAAAAAAGGAAAACTACAGGCCAATCTCCCTAATGAACACTGATGCAAAAATCCTCAATAAAATTTTAGCTATCAGAATCCAACAATGTATCCATAAGATAATTCACCACGACCAAGTTGGATTCATTCCAGGGGCACAAGGATGGTTTAACATCCGAAAATCAATCAACGTTATCCAACACATCAACAAAAAGAAATATAAAAACCATATGATAATATCAATAGATGCTGAGAAAGCTTTTGACAAAGTGCAACACCCATTCATGATAAAAGCCCTTGAAATTCTTGGGATACAAGGAACAGCAATGAAATATTAAAAAAAAAAAAACCTTTCAGATACTGGAGTTTTGTAACTACTAGGCAGAGAGCTGTGATGGGACTCTCCTGGGTGGGACGCCTGTGTGGAGCTGCTCCTGGACGCCCTCCTCTGTCTTTAGAGCCAAGTCACTCAAGCCAGGACTCTGCCACGTGGTCTCCGGAGCCCCGCTCTTCAGCCTCTCCGAGTCCTTCTCCGTGGTGATTATTCTAAAACAGGTTATGTCCACATCTGTCCTCTGTAAATCCTTTCAGTGGCTTCTTACTACCCTAAAGCTAGTGTCTGCATTTCTTAATCCATCGTAAGTGCTCGTGATCTAGGGCCCAGTTTACCTGTCGAGCCCTTAGCAACCTCTCACCACTCTCTCATCTTCTACCACACTCTGCCATAGTCCTACTTGCTTACTGTCTGGAATAGCCCTCTATCCTAACTGCACCCTACACCCTTTCTTACTTAACTCACCTATTTATCAGATTTTGAATTAGATGTCACTTCCAAGGGGATCTTTCCACCCCTAGTTTTTCGTCATCAGCCAGCTCCACATACCCCTATTGCATTGTGATATAATTAGGTTGCTAATTCTCTCGAGCAGGTCAGCAACAGCCTCCGCACTGCTGACATTTCCTTTTTTTTGATGTGCTGGTATCATGACCTGGTGTTTATTACTCTCCTAAGTCTCTGGTACTTGACTACCTTGACCTCTGTCCTGTTTTAGTAGTCCCAACTGGACATGACTCTAAATAGCCTGCATCATATTTTTCTATCTTGATATTGTTGACCTTCTGGATTGGGTGATTTGTTTGAGAGGGTGGACATAATCAGCACCATCATAGCATGTTTAGTAGCAGCCCTGGACTCCACCCACTAGATCCAGGAGTGCCCTTGCCTCATGGTCACAACCTATATGTGTCCAGACATTGTCAGATGCTCTTGAGAGACACAGTCACTTCCAGTAAGATCAGTGCTCTAGAAAGAAAGCTCTGTAAGGCAGGGCCTGTGTGCTGTGTGCATCTTCTTGTCCCTAGCTTGGCACTTTTAAGGTCCTCTTAAATATATTGAGTTGGATGAATGAATGAGCTGGGCATGAGGCTGCTGTGCAACGTAGGGGATGAATGGGTGGATGCGCGGATGGATGGACAGATGAAGAGAGATTCAGGCCCAGCTCCCTGATGATCTTGGGCAGGAAAGAATATTTGGCAAGTGCTTTTTGAGAGATTGAGTTACCACACATAATGGGCTCACACTCCATTCTGGCTCTTTGAATGGCTACTCCTTTTGCCCATTGGGCCATCCTCCAAGACTACTTTCCTGCCTTAGAGCTGCAGGCACAGAATTTCCTTATTGCTTTGAGACTGCCGTAGAATCAGTCAGGAAGCATTTGTAAGTAATGGGCACAGATATGAATGAGGAGCAGTCCCTGCCCTCAGAGTGCTCCCAGCACAGAGTGGCACTGTGGGTTTCCTCTCTGTCTGTAAGACCTTCTACTTTCCCTTCCTGGCACATGCCCATTCCTCCTGTCAACTCTTATTAGGTCTACTTCTTACATGGTTCCGTAGCACCTATTCTTTCCCTCATTGCATCCCTCACAGTTTTAATTATGTAGCTTTTTAATGTTTCTATTCCTGAAACTCAGTTCTAGGAAGAGATAATATACATTTTGTTCTTATGTGTATTTCTCTAGTAGCCAGCACAGTAATGGTCTAGGAATCCAAGGACCCGAATTCCAGTGGTGGAGGCATCGCCTGCTACAATGCCGGCTGTTATACCAAAGGAGCAAGGAAATGCAGTGTTGGGTCAGGAGTAAAATGGAAGAATGAACAGACCAAAAAGTGTCTGGGGTTACTTTGGAAGGGGAAAAAATCTAGAAGACTGGAAAGGAGAAGAGGAACTTCATAACTTTACCCCTACCATCAGGAGACAACCATTTTGGTAAACTTTAGCACTGCTCCTTTTTCTATAAAATACAAATTACTTCATTACTCTTTTCTATAAAATAGAAATTACTTCATTGTTTGAAGTATTTCTTAAATACAGAAAAATAGAATAATATAACCTCTACATATCCATCAAATCTTAACAGTTTGCTACCTTTGCTTTACATTAAAGCTTTCAATGATATAAAATAAAACTGCGCACAGATTGGGCTCCTTGTGCGCCCCTCCAGATGCCATTTCCCCATCTTCTGAAAAACCGTCATCCTGAGGTGGGCGTTTGTCATTCCCGCGCGTGACTCACTGCTTACATCACACACTCACGCATTTATAAACAATACACTTAGTTTGTGTATACATCTTTAGTTCTGTACTGTAGAGTGTCACGCTGTATATATATTTCTGCATCTGGTTTTGTCATTTAAGATTATGGGGAGATATATCCATGTGCACGTGTCTACTGCAGTTCCTTTGTTTTTGCTCTACAGAGTATTCAAAGATTACACTATCGATTATTCATTCTGCCAGCAGAATGGTAGTTTTCATCCTTTGCTATCAGACAGTATTGCTATGAGCACGTGGTGTCTTCTCGTGCATGTCTAACAGCTTCTCTAGAGGTAAAACTGCTGGTACATAGTTACATGCATCCTTCACTTCACTAGGTGTTGCCAGATCATTCTCCAGAGCAGGTATAGAAATCACAGCCCCTGACAGCCTCGTCTGGGAGTGCTTACTGCTCCATGACCTGGCCAGGCCCTGGTATTGTCAGACTTCCAACTTTTTGCTCATTTGAAATAGTTAGTGCATGTCTTTGATTTCTAGTGCATTTCAGCCTTATTTCTTATGTTTGACTATTTCTCCTCATGTGACTTGTCTATTTCTCTTTTGTATGCATTTTTTTTTAACTGGACTGCTTTTTTTCCCCTTTGTATATTTAGTTCTTTATAAATTCTGACTAACTTTTGTTCATATTTTGTATTTCAGATATGTTTTCCAGTGGCTTAGCTTCTCACTTTGTTTATAGTGTACTTTATTGTGTGTTACATTTTAATGAAATCATATTTATTAATCTTTTCATTTAAGGTTAGTGCTAATAAGCCTTGTCTAATAAATCCCTCTGTACTCTGAGGACTTTGGGGTCATAAAGAAATCCTGCCATATTTTTTTCTGGAAATCTGTAGCATAAATCTAATCCACATGGGACTTACTTGTGTATGTGGGTATGAGAAAGGGAATAATTTTCCACATGAATTAAGTAGTTGTACAAGCCAGTGTCTATGAGTGCTTAGTCCATCTTTTCCATGCTGATTTGTGATGCCACCTTGTCTTGAGTTGAGATTGCTCAATATACATGGGTTCTGCCCTGTTGGCCTGTAATATTTTGTGTGTCATTCTATACTGTCTTAATTAAAGTGACCTTATATGTTCATATGTTATGCAAGGCCCTGTTGTAAGAATGTTGAATACACAGAGTGATTGGGACTTCGGGCCTGATGATGGACTAGTGGGTGGTGCATCAGGGAAGCAGGTAGATGTGGAGACCCAGGGGGCCGGAGGATGCCAGGATAGCAGGAAGTGCTGGGACTGTGATCTTTGAACAGAAGTAAGTAGTTTTTTTGAAGGGTCTGAAGATGTTATAATTTATGCATTCTCCACAAACTTTGTGCCTTGTTTTTTCTGGCGTTTTTTTTCTTAAACTCTGCTTTGAAATGTTATCCTCTATAAAACCTCACCAGATACTTCAAACTTCTATTATGAGAAAACCTTTAGAAACCGCTTTATTATAAATGTTCATTGCTTTGGCGTTACAACCTTCATTTGAAAACTGGCTCTTTGAACTGCCATTTTCTTCAGTTAATGTGGCTTTTTTTTTCCTTTAAATCTTTGGACTTATTTTTTTTCTTCCCTACTTTGTACTGAATTGAATCAGAAAAAATGAATGCTATTTTTAAATGCTATTATTCTTTTGAAGAAAAGCTTCAATTTGAAATGTTTGTCTAAACTGTAAGGGATTTCTATCAACTGTACTTGCTTCTACTAAGAATGAGTAACATGACCTTTTTCAGATTTCAGAGAACAAGAGGTATGTCACGATGCGCCAAATATATGTGGCTGTGTCTTTCTTATTTTGAAGGTGACATTTGAACTCTTGTTAAGTAGAACAGAGTTAGTAAGAATCAATTGACTTAGAGAAAATTGGCTAGCGTACTGCTTATTTAAGCCCTTGTGAAACTACTGGTGTTTCTGTGATGTTTGAAAAAGAACCATTAAAAGAGATGCAGATTGGAGGAAAAAATTCAAAACCTATTTATTTTTTTTCCATTTGGGAATATCTTTGTTCTTTGTAGTCCATGTAAGGATACATCATGCTCATTATAAAAAATTTATACAGCCACAGGCTGTAGATGGGCACTCCCCATTGAACTTGCTGCAGTGATGGAAACGCTCTGTTCTGCTCTGCCTGGCAAAGTAATGGTCCAGTCAGCCCCAGGGCCAGCAGGGAGGGAGACTTCAGAGGGCCTTAGGGTGGCAGTAGGGATGGATGAGGGCAAATAGGATTCTTCTTTGCCAAAATCCCTCAGTTTCTTACTATATTTCCAGAAATTAAGAAGAAAAACTTTCTGTTGCCACACATCTTATAAAAACCCCGAAGTCTTACTCTTTTTGAAGTAACTTGTTCAGTGAATTCCACATAATAGTTTATTTGGCAGATGGGTTTTTATGCTTTAACTCTGTTTTATACAGTTTATAATATGCGGAGATCATTTCCAAAGATGTTCCAAGTGATGATTAAAGATTTTTATCTGAAAAAAAATTTTTTTAAGAACAATCATGTATTTATAGGAAATTTTTAAAAGTTGTTTGGAAAAGAGAGAGTTCACAGAACATAGAAATCTGAGTTTTCTTTCCCTCATTCATTTAGTCATTTCCAGTACAGAAATTGTAACTCTAAATTATTACTTCCAAGGACTAAATCCAAAATCCTGAACTTCTCTGGCTACTTTAGAAAAAAGAAAAAAAAAAGCTTAAAGCTGTAACAATATTATAAGGAATAGAACTGTGTACATGGAGATCTTTTATTTTCTTGATTGGAGCTTAAAAACAAAACTTTGGGAAGTTGTAATCCTCTGAGATTAGTTTGGGTACCTCGTTTTAAGAAGTGACTATAGGAACAATATTGTTTCTTTAGAAACCAGAGTTGTTTATTTTTGTGCGTAAAACTTTAGTTTCTACATAAAGCCATTTTTTATTGTCATATATCAAAATAGCCCAAGTCTGTTAAAACCCAAATTTTGGAGAAAACAATGTAAAACATAAATACTGACTTCAAATTCTGTTACTTTAGATCTAGCCTGTATTATGCCCGAGTTAGGGAAATTTAAAAGCCCTAGTATCATCAGAATATTTGTGTGCATGCGTGCATGTGTGTGTGTGCGCGCGCGCGCACGCGCGCGTGAACAGTTAGTAGGAATATGCTTTTTGTAATTGGAAGTTTGGTGAAGTATTGTTAGAAAGTTGAGACAAATCAGAAAGGTTTAAGATGTGATTTTTATAAAATTTAGATAACTGCAATTCTTTTATGTTATTTTTGCATGATAGGGAACTGGGAATGTGGTAGACAAAATAGTATACAAATTGCTACCATTTATTGTCTACTTAACCACGTGCTCCAAACTCTGCTGTATACATACCTCACATCTGTTAGCTCTCCCTTCAATCCGGTGAAGTCAGCACCTTTGTCTTGCCCCCTTGTTAAAGGTTCTGAGGCTTTGAAAATTTAAATGACTTGCCCACCAGTCAGAAAAATTTCAGAGCTAGACTTTGAACCTGAAGCCCACAAACCAAGGAGAAAACTTGCACCAACACTGGCCTTGTGTGACAAGACATCTCAAGAAATACGGGCTGCATTCTGTGACAGTTAAGTGAATACATCACCCAGGAAACAACCTTAACTAGAAATGAAGCCAGTGAGCAGTGACTGAATGCCTTCTCAGAGCCAAACCTGAAGCACTTGACATAGATTGTGTCGTTTAATTTGCATCCTGCAAGGGAGATGTTATTTGTACTTATTTTACGTAAAGGCTTAGGGAGGTTAAGTAACGCTCACAAAGTCATGCTTCTTGTAACTTGGGAAGTTGGGATAGTGTACAGTAATGAGCTGACATCAACTTGAGAAGGATTTTTATCAGTTTGTTATAAGAATGTCCCTATTTCTGTGTGGCTCAATATTGTCATCATCAACAAAGATGAATATACAAAAGGCAAACCTCAGATGTCCCAAACTTGAGAGACCATGTATGTGTGTATATAAATATTGATATATGTGATGGGAACAGTATTCAAAAAATCCACTTGTTTTGATTTGTTTCCTTCCTAAGCTTAAGTAATAAATTCACATGTGCAAAGATAATAATAAAATAATAACTAAAACCCACTCTCTCTGCCACCAACCACTCCTTTACCTACCCCCCACTCATACAATTTAGAACACCTCTTACTGTTTGTGTGTCTTCATCCGGAGCTTCATTTTAGTACAAATGAACATATATATATAGTCTTCTTTTCCCCCTTCTTTAGGTCACTGTTTCACTTAGCAACAAATCAGATATCTTTCCATACCTGCATTACGTGGAGAATGTCCTTATTCTTTCTTATAACGTGGTATTATATTGAATGAATGTGAGTAATTTACTTAACCTATCTCCTACCGGTCACACTTAGTGTTGTTTACAATTCAAAATCATACTGTGATTAGTAATCTTATACAATACCATTATTTTAAATGTATTTTAAATTTACATGTGGTAACTCACAATTTTTGGCATACAGTTCTGATTTTTGATACAGAGTTGTGTAGCTACAACCACAATCAGGATGTGGAATTGTTCCATCACCCCAAATTCCCTTGGCTTTCCATTTGTAATCAGCCCCACCCCTGCAGCCACTAGCCTGGCCTCTGCGCCTGCACTGTGGGTGTGTTGAAGCCTTTGTGGATGTCTTCTTTCACTTAGCATCATGCATTTGCCACTCAGCCTATTTGTTGCAGGTATTAGTAGCTTATCCTCCTTTATTGTTCATTGGTGTTCTGTTGTATGGAAGCACCATAGTTTTTTACTCCATTCACCAACTGAATGGAGTAAGGACACTTGGGCTGTTTCTAGGTTTGGGGAACTAGGGATAAAACTGCTATAAGCATAGATTACAGTATCATATTTTTTTTAAGGCAGCCTTATTGAAATATTACCAGAACATCTCTCATTTAAAAGTGGAAAATTCTGCAATTTTTAGTAAATTTGTATTTATGCAACCATCTCTATAATTTAAATTTATAATATTTTCATCATGCCATATCACTTGATATTAGTTCAGTAGCATAGCCTTCTGTCTTAGTAAACTATAAAAGGAAGAATAAACAAAATCCAGGCAAGCAAAAGGAAGGAAATGATAAAGATTAGAGCAGAAATAATATAGAAAAATAGCAAAATAATAGAGACAATTAAGCCAAAATTTGGTTCTTTGACTACATCAACAAAATGGACAAACCATGAACTAGAGTAAAGGGAAAAGAGAGAAGATTCAAATTATTAAAATTAGGAATGAAAGTAGGACATTACTACTAACCTTATAGAAATAAAAAGAATTAATATGAAACAGTTGCATGTCAACAAATTAGATAACCCAGATGAATGGAAAAATTCCTGGAAAAATACAAATTACCAAATACAAATACTAACCCAAGAAGAATTAGAAAATCTGAATAGACCTATACCAAATAAAGAAGTTAGGTTAGTAATTATATGACTTCCCATAAATGAAAGCCCAGAACCAGATGGCTTCACTGGTTTAAAAATGTTTAAAGAAGAATTAACTCCAATCTTTCATAAATTATCCCCCAAAACAGAAGACAAAAGAGCACTTCTTAACTCATTTTATGAGACCGGTACTACCCAAGTACCAAAAATAGACAAATATAGCTCATTAAAAAAAAAGTTACAGGCCTCCCTGGTGGTGCAGGCGGTTGAGCGCAACACTGTGAAGCTGTCCGCAGCCTCTGCAGTGCCGCTTTGATCCCCGCCAGCCACGGAGATGCCCACATGGCGAGGCAGACCTCTCCTATCTCGCCCGCTGCTCCCCTCAGCAGTGTATTTCGTCAGTCTGCCTGTTCTGTTCCCTGCTCTGTCTCTGGTGAATCCTCTCACCCTTCTGCACATCTGGCCTGTACCATGGTTCTTGTATAAATAAATAAATAAGGTTACAGACTACATATTCCTTCTAAATATAATGTAAAAATCTTTAGCAAAATACTAGCATACTAAATCCAGTAGCATAGAAAAAGGATTATTTGCCATGACCAAGTGGGATTTACCACTAGTATGTAAAATTGATACAATATTTGAAAATCAATTAATGTAATATTCCAAATTAGCAGAATGAAACATGAAAAGAATCCAAAATTATCTCAATAGATAACAGGAAAGGCATTCAACAAAATCCAACACCCTTTCTTGATAAATACTTAGTGCATTAGAAAGAAAAAGGAATTTTCCCAACCTAATAAAGTGCATCTATAAAACACCTGTAGCTAATGAGCATCATATACTTATTAGTAATGGACTGAAAACGACTTCTGTTGGATTAGAAACAAGAAAGGGTATCCACTCTTGCTACTTCTAGTGAACATTGTGCAGAGTCTAGCGAGAGAAATTAGGCAAGAAAAAGAAAGAAAAGGCATCTAGATTAGAAAGGAAGTAAAACTATAATTACATGGACATTACATATAGAAAATATTAAAGATATGGAAAAAGAACTTTTAGGATTAAAGTAATTCAGCAGGGTTGCAGGACACACAATAATATATAAAATGAGTTGTGCATAAACCAGTAAACAGTTACATTTACAATATGATACTTTTTTAAAATTTTTTTAAAAAAGATTTCTTTCTTTATACAAGCACTGGGTACAGTCAGAAGCATGGGAGGGTGAGAGAATTCACCAGAGCCAGAGCAGGGAATAGAACAGGCAGACTGACGAAGTACACCGCTAAGAGGAGCAGCGGGCGCGGCAGGAGAGGTCTGTCGCGCCATGTGGGACCCTCTCTGGGGGCCGGGGATCGAACCGGCGCTGCAGAGGCTGTGGGCAGCTTTGCAGCCCAGCGCTCAACCACTGCACCACCAGGGGAGGCCCTACAGTATCATACTTTTTAAAAGAAGCCTTCGTAATAAATTTAATTCAAGAAGTATAAAATTTTACACTGAAAACTGTAAGACACTATTGAAAGAAATTAATGAAGACCTAAATAAATGGAAAGACATCTCATGTTCATGGATTAGAAGCCTTTATAGTGTCAAGATGACAGAATATTCAAATTTATTTATTGATAGATTTAACTTTTTTTTAAATCAAAATCCCAGTGGATTTTTCTTTTTGTAGAAACAAACAAGCTGGTCTTAAAATTCATTTGTAAATTCAAAAGATTCAGAATAACCAAAACACTCCTGAAAAATAGGAACAAAACAAAAGGATTCACACTTCTTGATTTCAAACTGCAAAGCAATAGTGAGCAGGTAATTTAGGATTACTGACATAGATAGGCATATAAAGCAATGAAAAAGAATGCAAACTGAAGTGTGCAGAAATGAACCTGTACATCTGTATGCTTTGATTTTTCAACTACAGTACCACGAATTCAATGAAGAAAAAATAGTATTTTCAAAAAATGGTGCTGGGACAGTGCAAAAGAATGAAGTTGGACTCCTACCTCATACCATATGCAAAAATTAACTCCAAATAGATTAAATATAAATTGACCTAAATTTCAAAACTAAAGGTATACAGCTTTTAGAATTTGGATATGACACTAAAAGCACAAGCATCCAGAGGGAAAAAATAGATAAATTGGACTTCCTCAAAATTAAAAAGTTTAATGTTTAAGAATGTGAAAACAAAAAGACAACCCAGAAAATGACAGAAAATATTTGCAGATCTGTTAAGGAGCTGAAAATGATAACTCAGCTATAATCCCTGTGTTCAAGGAAGTAAAGACTTTGTCAATCAGGCAATTATAACACATTAGTGTTTAATTGGAGCTAGTAGAACATGTCTGCTTTGTGGCAGATGAAGGAAATACTTTCCTCTTCATTGTACCATTTCAGCAAGACACTTAGAATATAACTGGAATTAAACTCCAGACTTGGAAGAAAATGAAATCTATAGTTATAGATGTACTGTATATGAACATGACAAGTTTTTTACATCAGATTATAATTTTCAATAAACAACTTCTAAGCAAGGTTTTGTTAGTAGCACTTGAATTTTTATGTGCAGCCATTATACAGCCCTATTAATATACCAAATGCCGACAACGTGCTATATAGAAAAAGTTACATAACTGTTCTATGTTTGAAGTGGCTGTTACAGTTCTAAAAATGCCAGTATAATGATTTATTAACTTATTTACTGTAGATTTGTTTCAGTGAACATAATGTGGAACAAATTGCATACTTAACACCCTCCAAGAGGATGCATCTTATGTACTGTAACTAATACTTAACCAAACAGTGTTTCTGAAATATTAATGGTGCTCCAACTATAAATAAAAATTTGAGTTAGCAAAAAATTTAAAACACATGTGGCTTTAAAATTACTATATAGAAATACATAAAGAACTAGAAAATTTTATTTCTCCAAGTAAAATGGCCAAAACCCAAGTGTTTTTTAACTTGAACAATTGTACTTTTTCTCAAATGTACTCACTCAAAATTAATGATTCTCAGGGAATAAGAGTTAGAGAATTAATTTTAAGCCGAGATGATTTTTCATATTTAACAAATGCTGAGTTGAAAACTAATTTGTTGGCCTATAATTAGCATTTTATTTAAATGCTAAGAAGCAAACATGTATAAACAGATTAAACACATGTCTTATTTAACAGCTAAAAAATATACTGTGCTCCTTTTTCTAAGTTCTCTAAGGTAGGGATGGAAAGAAGAAGGCAAGAGAGAGAGAAAAAGCAAGGAAAAGAGAAAGGAAAACTAAAAGAGGGAAGCCTCTTTTTATTTTCTAATTCTTTATCTTTTTGATAGTAGAAATCAAATTGATATTTGATATTAGAAATTTAAAACTTAAATTTATTTTTTTAAAGATTATGCATACAAGAACTGGGGTACAGGCCAGAGGTGTGGGAAGTGAGAGGATTCACCAGAGACAGAGTAGGGAACAGAACAGGCAGATCTATTGAAATACACTGCTGAGGGGAGCAGCAGGCGAGGCAGGAGAGGCCTGCTGTGCCATGTGGATCAGCTCCCTGCCCAGGGATTGAACTCATGCAGCAGTGGCTGGTGACAGCTTCATAGTGCTGCATCTTAACCCCTTGCACCACCAGGAAGGCCCTAAAAGTTAAATTTAAACCAAGATGTTTTGCTAATTTTGAAAGAAATACATGGGAAAGAAAAACCCACCCTGAAATTTGATTTACTTCTCTAAGGTATCATGACTAATTAAATAGCAGAGCTGGAAATGGGTCCCCATATTTGTAATCCAAATCTTCGTTTTTAAGGAGAGGAGAAACCCTCTTGTGTGAAGTAAACCTGCAAAGCAGTTAGTTGGTAGTTGAAAAACTCAACTAAAAGAGTTGATTTTAAAAGCTATACACATAATCTTAAAACATTTTCTTTTAAATGAGAGTGTATCCATTCCTCCGATATAGGTCAAGAGATTCTGACCTTTTAATTCTTTCGGTTCCCACAGCAATTTGAACCGAATTATGTTCTGTTATTTTCATACATGTTGTAATAACTTGCTACTGTCTTCCTCAGTCCGTGATTCTCAACACTGGCTATACGTCAGAAGCTTTCTGTCCAATACCAGCTGTAACGAAATCTTCCTCCCAAATCCAGTTGTTGATAAGATTGGAACTGGGTCTGTTCTTTGTGTTTTTGTCTTTTCTGTTTTTTTCCTCTATTCTTTAACTTTCAGTTTTGTGTATTTTTAGATTCCTTTTTTATCTTACTAGCTTTTAGCTAAATCTATTTGTATTCTTTAATCATTGATCCAGGGATTATAAAACCTGACTTCTCAGCTACTTCAAGGTGAAATTGTACAACTTCCTCCCAATGTATAGAAATGTAATGGTGTTGTGATATGACTTTTTTTTTTTAAAGCTTTTTTTTTTTATAATAGAGGCATGCTTTATTTATTTGTTTGCTGGTTTGCTTGTTTGTTTTGTTTATACATGCACTGGGTACAGTCAGAAGCGCGGGAGGGTGAGAGAATTCACCAGAGCCAGAGCGGGGAGCATAGCAGGCAGAAGGACCGAAGTACACTGCTGAGGGGAGCAGCGGGCGGCAGGAGAGGTCTGCGCGCCATGTGGGACCCTCCTCCGGTGGCCGGGGAGCAGCCGGGGATCGAACCGGCGCTGCAGAGGCCGCGGAGCAGCTTCGCAACCCAGCGCTCAACCGCTGCGCCACCGGGGAGGCCCATTGTGATATGACTTTTCCCATGCATAAGGAATTTTTTTTCTTCCCCAAATGATTATCATATGTGAGGAGGGTTGAGAAACACTTATGTTCAGACATGAGTTCTAAGGTACTTTCAGCTATAATGCCCCATTATTTTATGAATTTATACTGTCTCTTTAAATATAAAGTTATTCAAGTAATCAAACCAGGAATTAAATTAAGGGGGGAAATGGGGGAACAAAAACACATCCCACAATAAGGGTTAATGAAAATTGTATGTCGTAAAATAATGCCTGTGACTTTTCACAATGTCCAGAGCCCTTGATGACTTTCAAAGGGAGGAGGAGGATGTCCTCAAATTCTTGCAGTAGGAACCTACTTAGGATTCCTTGACTTCTAAATGAGTCTGTTATCTATGAAAGGAAAAGTGGTGGCATCTACTTCATGAATCTGAAAGGAACCTGGGAGAAGGTCCTGCTGGCAGCAGGTGCCATGGTTGCCATTGAAAACCCAGCTGGTGTCAGTGTCCTGTCGTCTAGGAACCCTGGCCAGCAAGCCGCTAGCCACTGCCCCGGGAGCCACTCCTAACCTAGGCCACATCACCCTGGGAATCTTCACTAGCTGCCAGAACCAGGCAGCTTTCCAGGAGCTGAGATTTCTAGTGGCTAGTGATCCCTGTACTGACCACCAGTGTCTCTCAGAGGTGTCTTTTGTGTGTCAGAGACAACTCTGCACTGGGTGGACGTGGCCATCCTGTCACGCTGAGAAGACTGACCAAGGAGGAATTTCAGGGTGAATGGAGGCTCTGCACCTGAGTTCACTACTCTTCACCCTGAGGTCGGGTGGTCTCTGTGCCTGCTCAGCAGGCCGCTGTGAGACCTGGAGCGCTCAGCCTTGCAACTGCCAGAGCTCGGCTTTAGGCCCTTGGGTGAGTAGGAACAACCACCCAAGGGTCCTAAGTTGTTCTTCCACAGACTTGTAAACAGAAAATGCAAATAAAGTTGACAGAAAACAAAGAGTTTCTAATAATAATATTTGTGTAGAAACATGTAATTTTAGAAGTTTGATTTTTCTGGTTCCATCCTAATTGTTAAGATTGAAGACGGACAGATTGGATAAAGTGCTTCTTTCTGCAGTTTTTTATTTCCCCAAATTATATAACTGGGAAATGAACATTAATTAAATATAAACAGATTTGATCCTAAATTCCTGATACCATTAAGAAATTTTATTTAGAAGAGAATTAATAGCAGGCGTACCATGTTAACATTTTCGCCTCCCCGGTGGTGCAGTGGTTGAGCGCTGGGCTGCGAAGCTGCCCGAAGCCTCTGCAGCACAGGTTCGATCCCCGGCCGCCGGGCGAGGGTCCCTCATGGCATGCAGACCTCTCCTGCCGCCCGCTGCTCCCCTCAGCAGTGTATCATCAGTCTGCCTGTTCTGTTCCCCACAGAACCAGTCTATTCTCTGGCTCTGGCTCTGGCTCTGGCTCTGGCTCTGGCTCTGGCAAATTCTCTCACCCTCCCGCGCTTCTGACTGTACCCAGTGCTTGTATAAATAAATAAATAAAATCTAAAGATAAAAAAATAAATAAAATCCCAACATTAGTTATTTAACACATTACCACCAGGAGCTTTGGAGGGAGAACAATAACATAAAATAGCCCAAAATTGGAACCAGTAATTTACCCAGTGACACAGGTTCTTTTCTAAATTGTATTTGATAAGAAATTTTCAACTTGTTTGAAGACAAGATTGCTTTGGATGTGTAATTAACTTTGTCTTTGAACTTCCTGATCCAAGTCTGCTGTCTTATCTTGTTTGAATTTAGAAATTTATTTTTACTGACTGTTAGCCAGATGTTTTCCTAATGTTTTTAATTCTGAGAGCTAAAAGCACAGGCACAACAGTTTGGCTGTTGCTAAAATATTCTTTGAGTGCATTTGCATAGTCTACCTGCCAGCATTGGTTGATTTTACATTGAATTTTGCAGTTGACTATTGATATTTTTACTTTATTATTTACTGCATCTCATATATAGCATTGACAGTATACCACTGAATTTACTAAAATTTCATTAAAATTGGTAATAAACAATAACATACAATTCAAAGAGATGTCTTTGGAATTACCCTTAATTCAAAACAAATGTTAGCTCCAATTTCAGGACAACTTAGCCAGTAGCCCAGCATCTTCTTCAAATATAAAATAATTATTGTTCGTGTTATCTTGACTCCATTTGGAAAAAATGGAATGTCCAGATCTTTAATCCATTTTGATTATGTGAAGTGAAAAAAAGTGAAAGATATGGATGGTTTCATCTGTGGAATATTGATATAAATAACCTAAAAACATACACAGACATTAATACAGCAGAAATAAATCTCAAACTTAGTGAAGGAATGCAATAGTTCCCAAAGGGAACAGGAAGGGAAGAGGAGGGTGTGGAGGAGAAAGGTGAGAGGGATACTGGCAAGGGTGTTTGGTGACAGGTGAGTGGAACATGTGCACAAAGGAAGGAGCAAAGATGTAACCCCAAATTTAAATAAATAAAAGGGAATGTGTGAATCAGTAGATGGATAAATGAAAATATGCCATCTCTTGTTTTCTTCTGTGTTGTTTTTTCTGTCTTGCTAGTATAAATAATGAAGTAGTTTATTTGAAAGCAGAGGCTCCATCTCAAGTTGATCTTACTATTGTTGTTCTGAATTTTGACCTTAGTACTGGATAAATGGATTAGTTTTGTTGTGAAATGAAGTTATATTATTGGGATGTATAAGATATTTAACTTCATTCATTCTGTCACTTCTAGACAAATTAATCTTTTATCACAGTTGGTCTAGTTAAAGCTAAGTGATTGCTTTATTTTCATAACTAAATCATGACTCAATGAAGCAGTCCATTTTAATACTACTTTAACACCACAATTAGAGACTGGTGGACAGATAGTGTTTCTTTATGTTTAATGTTGAATTTCAGTTTCAAGAGACAATTATCAAGCAGTTAAGTTGACACTAGGTGACAGCTTGCAAATTTGGTAGTAAAATTTCAGGATACAGTCTAAACTTGTCAAAAATGTTCATGAATATTAAGTGAAAAAATTCTGAACACTTATTCTTTTCTTTTTCTACATCTTGTAAAGATTTTCTAAGCTTATAATTTTCTTAATTTGGAAGGATGTGTAGGAGTTTAAGGTGAGCGTAATGTCAAGGAATAATAGCTTAAAAATTCTTCAATATGTAGAACAGATAATATTGCATGAAAATATTTTAAAATCTTATACTAAAGGATCTTCCAAATCATTAGCACTAATGTTCAGAGTTTGTGAAATTAATTTTTGTGAACAGGTTTTATTTTGTTTGATTTTCATTTCAAAAATAATTTGAAATGAAAATAAATAATTTTGAAAACTATCTTGGAGTTATTTTAATATTTTGTAGTGAAAGAAAGCATTTTATATGCATCTTCACTACCTAACATCTTTTTGAGGTTTACTTTGTTTGATATTAATGTAGTCATTCCAGTCTTGCTGGGCTTTGTATTTATATAAGCTGACTTTTTCTATCAATTTACTTCCACCCTATTTATGTCTTCTTATTTAAAGTATGGTACTTACAAGCATACATTTTTAGACTTTAAAAAAATTCATCCTGACAATCTCTGTCTTTTAATAATAGTGTTTAGTCCATTTACATTTAATGCAGTTGTTAAGATTGGATTTGGGTCTTCTCTTTGTGTTTTTGTTTTTGCTGTTTTTTGTTTCTCTATTCCTTAGCTTTTAGTTTATATATTTTTAGAATTTTTTTTATCGACTTACTGGATTTTTAGTTAAAACTACTTATATTCTTTAATCATGCTCCAAGAATTATAAATTGTATAACTTCCTTCCAATGTATAGAAATGTAATAATGTGATATGACTAACCCTCCCCTATCTTTTCTGCTATAATTATCATATATATTACATCTGTTGTTGTAATTACTTTATAAACCCCATGACAGTGTTATTTTATTTTGAATTATAATGTTAAAGGAATCAAAAGAAAAAAACTACATGTTTACCCTTTATAGTGCTTTTCATTCCTGAGATCAAAGTGTCTACCTGGTATCACTTCTCTTCAGCTTCAAACATTTCTTGTAGTTTGGGTCCTCTGGTGACAATTTTGCCTTCCTTATTAAAAGGTATTATTGTTGAATATGGGATTCTTGATGGACAGGTATAGAGACTCTGGATTCTTTAAAGTTCTCCATTATGAGTAATGTTTTGTTTTAGCAGGCAGTTAATTTTGATGAACTCCTTCCTCTGGTGAGCAGCAGCTAAAAATCTCTATTCTGTTCTTTTTGGCTTAGTGGACTGTTAGGAATCTAGTATACATACTTTAGGGGTCAGCCAGAGACTTGGGTAGATTGTGCACTGAATTTAGGGCTCCTTCTTAGCAATGCTTTCCTTACTGGAAGTAAATGTAGGGTGAGAAATAAATCCAGGGCCTCCCTGGTGGCGCAGGTGGTTGAGTGCAGCACCGTGAAGCTGCCCGTAGCCTCTACAGCACAGTTTGACCCCGGCCGGCTGGCGAGGGTTCCACATGGCACAGTAGACTTCTCCTGTGGCGCCCACTGCTCCCCTCAGCAGTGTATTTCATCAGTCTGCCTGTTCTGTTCCCCACTCTGTCTCTGGTGAATCCTCTCACCCTCCCACGCATCTGGCCTGTACCCTGGTTCTTGTATAAATAAATAAATCTTTTAAAAAAAGAAAAATCCATGTGGCGGCAGTCCTTCTGCCCACTGTGACTATGCAGGTGCTTCTTTTCACCAACTTTCTCCCTCCACAGGGCAGCAGCCAGGGCTTCTCTTCACTGACCTCCCTCAGCAGAGGCAGCTCTCCACAAGGCCACCAACCTGCAACCATGCAGGCTTCTCTCAGCAAACCTGCCCCTTTTGGGGGCAGCACTTCCTGCCTACTTGTGTCTATGCAAGTGTCTTTTACTTTTCTGTCCCTTTCCCTAATAAACCTGCTCTTTTAAATATAAAAAAATAAGTCCACATATTTATAGAAGAAAACTTTTCAACAGGTGCTGCTTGAACAATCAGATATCTTTATGCCAAAAAAAAAAAAAACCCACAAAGCAATTTTGATTTCTGTATCACAGTGTATGTAAAAATTAACTCAAAATGGATCACAGACTTAAATTTAAAACGTGAAACTATAAGATATCTAGAAGAAAACTTAGGAAATAATCTTTGTCACTTTGGGTTAGTCAAAGATTCCTTAGCTACGACACTACAAACATAATCCATGAAAAAAAAAAGATAATTAAAGACATCTGTTCTCCACAAAATACTTTAAAAATGCCATGGATTAGGTGAAAATATTTGCAAATCACATCTCTGATTAAGGACTTTTGCCCAGGACATATAAAGAGCTCTTAAAACAATATAAAATAAACCACCCAATTTAAGAAATGAATAAACAATTCAATCAGTAATTAACCAAAGAAGATACACAGATGGCAAATGAGTACATTAAAAGATGCTGAACACCATTAGGGAAATGCAAATTAAACCCATGAGCTACCTTTAAAATAACCAAAATTTTCAAAGACTGATGATAATTAAATATTTGCAAGGATGTGGGACAACTGAAATTGTCATTCATTGCCAGGAAGAATGCAACCTGGTGCCACCATGTTGGAAAGTAATTTGTTAGTTACAGCAGCCATATGATCCAGCATCTCACTCCTAGGTATTCACCCAAGAGAAATGAAAACATATATGTATTTATTCTTGTATAAGAATTTCCATAACATCTTAATTTAAAATAATCAAAAACTAGAAAGAACTCTCATATATATCAGTACGCAAATGGGTAGACAAGCTGGTATGGAATACCCCAAAGCAGGCAACTGTATCAACTGTTCTGCCACTATGTGAGATGGGCCACCATCCTTCTAGTTTTTAATAACAGATTTCTTGCCTGTTACTTAGCCACTGAGCCAGTACATAGTTAGGGTTACTGTTGTATTTTTGATATGTCTTATTGATTTCTATGTAGGTCAAAATGGGTCCGGTTGGCTGTGAAAGAAAACAGCCCCAAATCTCAGAAGTTTAAAATGAAGTTTTGTTGTTGTTTTCATAAACTTTATGTTCATTGTTGTTCAGCTGAGAACTCTGTTCCCGTCCTATGAGTCTGGGAAACTGGCTGATAAAGGGGTCAATGTCTGAAACATTACTGGTTGCTGTAACTGTTGATTCAATGTGAAGTTGTTATGCAAAAGTCTAGATTTTCAAACCAGACTGCTTTTAAATTTTCATCAGTATTAAGTTAACTTTAATTTCATTTGAAGATGCATTAAGATCTTTCAATAATGACACCAGTAACTATAAATTTCTTTTAACAGTCGGATAAAAATTATGTAAAATGTTTCAATTTTTATTCACCTAGTAAAGTGCTTTTTAGATGGGAAATGTGCTATTCCTGTGTGTTAGACAGGAAATCTGAGGTAATGGGAGGGTAAATGCATGGGCACGTGCCACATAACAGTGAGATTGAACTAGAACCCAGGGTTCCCATTTTAAAGCTTTTGTGCAAATTGGGAAAAAATAAACGCACCATCTATTTACCTTTTTTTTTCTTCTTGACAGTCTCTTCAACAGGCCACATTTAAGAGGTGTCTTGTACCCCCCGTTGCCAGTGGCTGGAACACAATGGATCACACAGGGGCAGTGGACACTGAGGATGAGTTGGGACCTTTAGCCCACCTTGCTCCAAGTCCTCAAAGTGAAGCCGTTGCGCACGAATTCCAAGAGCTCTCCCTGCAGTCCAGTCAGCACTTACCCCCTCTGAACGAAAGGAAGAATGGTGAGTCCTGATTCACTGTGTGTGGTGGGAACTCTGGTTAAGAGACTCAGCTCCTATGAACTCAGTTCCTCTTGGGTAGTAAGTTCTGTCAGTTACATCCAGCAAGTCTCTACTGGAGGAGAGAATCGTGTGGGGCGCTGGCTGGTTTTGAGTAGTAATAGGTAGAATTTCACTTTCCATCAAATTCTGTCATTATTTTGTCAGTAAATATCTTTGGTGTCAACATTATGTTGGCAGAATGGCATGGAAAGTAGCTTCCTCTCCTGATTCCAGGATAAATAGACTGGATATGACTAGATTTCCCCATCTCCACTGTGTTATGCCTTATCTTAATCATCACTAAGAAAGCAAGAACTTCTTATTTGAGTATTTTTTATATTAGTGAGGTGAGTATAGAATAAGACCATATTCTCAGTCTTTGGCTGGCTTATCATTGTATACGTAATGAGTATCTTACATTCATTTGCTAACTGTTCGGGAAATTTTCATTGATCACAAAAACATCCCAGAATCTCTAGAAACACAAAACTGTTCAGTTTTTGACATAAATTAATAGAGATGGATGATACACACTTATTTTTTATTGCTTAACATAAAAACTGGCAAATATGAAGTCAAAATTCACACAGTGAGCATTCACATTAGAAAGGCAAACTTATTTTCACTGCATTTACTTGCTGTGCTCTCCACATTTCTGATGAGTTTTACATTGCATGTAATTTTTAATTTTCAGTTTTTAAAGTCAGAAGAAATAAAATTGTTTACTTCCAGAACACTCCTGTGTACTTTGTTATCGTGTTTCCCAGTCCTCTCCATTATTGGCCTAAATGAAGGATATATATGCTACTATTCTTAGTTCCTTAGTACATGTCTTTGGAATTACTTGTTCTCCCTTCAGATTAGGTATGATACTGTGGCTGAACTTGCTAGGCACAATCCTTGTTTAGTTTGATTGGTGTAAAGCCACATTTTTGCTAAGGTGCCATCAAAGCCTTCAGGAGGCTATGGTTGACCAATGATAGCCGTAGAACCTTCCCTCTTAGTAGCTGAGAGAGGATAAGCACATTTGGTGAAACATGACTACATCTGATCAGATTGACACAGTACATTTGGACCAGTATCATGTTCAAATTATTACTCTCAAAGAAAATAAGAGCTGAACTTGTGTAAAATTCCAGTAGTATACAATTGCTCAAGAAAATAGTTATATGTAATAGAGGAGGGAAGTATGTGGAGAAAGTTTATACTTTGAGGTGATTTACTTGATATAACTCACCATATTGTCTTACAAGAATGTTCTCTTGAATATGTATGTCTGAATATAAGATAAGTCCAAAAATAAGGTAGTCTTCCCTTGTAAAGTTTTAGAAAGGTAGATGAAATGGTAAAAAATTTAACTTACTGATTTAAGTGAATTTACTTGTGCTTAAGTAAAATCACATTTTATGAAGCATAGCCATGTATACAAGAACTGCTGTACATGCTCTTCTTTCATAAAACCATCTTGCTCAAACCTTATCTAAAAATCTTTGTGGTAAGCATTTTATCTTCAGTAGAACCCCTTTGCATGGTCTGTCTAGCCCTAAAGCCCAGACTGCATCTTCATTTCTGTCTCTTGTTTGAGTTATAACAGTTTTTGAATACATGTATCATCTGACACTGAAGATTTTATGTCTAAACCACAATTGCTGTAAAACAGTGGGGCTTGTCTTATACTTGTATATTCATATCTACATCAGTCAACTAATATTTATGACTAATTGTATCTTTTTTTAAGACCGTAGTTCCTGATTAAGAATTGAACCATATTTTGTTTTGAGTAGGTAACATTCACATGGCTTAAGAAGTCAAGCATATAAATAGGTACGTGGTGAAAAGTAGGTCAGCTACCCAGTCTTGTCCCTTAGCTACCCAGTTACCCAGAAGTAAGTACTCTGACTTGTGTCCTTTCTGACTACTGTTGCACTACATTTTAAAAGCAGTTTTTGAAAGACTTTCTTAGTAACAACATCCAACACTTAAATAGTTAAGGTTATTACCAGGAAATAGTTAATGTCTTCATTGGTTTTGCCCCCCATCTTTTCTGATTCTCTTAAGATACTTCAGTAAACACCCTAAAACTAGCTTTCATTGAAGTTGATTCTTAAGCTAATGTGTTTTCCCCCAAAACTTTTTTGTTCAACAGTAAGTAATGAGCATCTCATAATATAAGATAATGTAAGAACTCAAATACAAGATAAGAAGTGACTTTAGGAAGTTAAAAACCTTACCTTATATTCAGGCATACACTATAATTTCAGGCTTATGATACATTAGCCTAATTTGCATATGCATTCCAAGTCATAAAAGGAACTCATACAGCTATCTTAAATCTAGGTTTTTGGTAGTTCTGTTAATAGTCATATCAAACAGAATGTCGATGGAAGAACCATAACTTTCTCACTTCAATGATTGTTTCCATGTTTATTTTTTTTTAGATTAGATCTTCTTAATGCCATGTTTAAATCATACCATATATAAAATGTAGACATTAGCCTCAATATCATTTAATACAAAGTACTGTTTAGATATTATAAAATAACCAAGTTTAGATATTTTCTTGGTGATTATGTCTTATTGTTATTCCCACACACTTGAATTTCACTTGCTAGAATATATATTTTTTTTTCTGTTGGGGAAATAGTGATATTTTAGTTTAAGGTTACTGTGCAGAAAAGGATGATGTCACTCACTTGTTTATAGATAAACTTATAAGGAAAATGAAACTGACATTTAAGTGATGATTCTAGTATCTTCCTTAATTTTTATTAATAGTTATGTTGGCCATGGCAGTGCAGCTGCAAAATATCCCCACTGCTTAAGTAAATATGAAAGATGTTTAGTAAACATAAAAAATTACCCCAATGTAGTCAAAATAATCCTATAGTTATTGGTACCTCAGAAGTAAAGCCGTTAGGCACACCATTTAGGCACAACAAGCAAATCCTTTATAAAGTAAATACACAGAAACAAAAAGAATATACTGTTAATAAAACAGGGCATTGGCAGGGAAATCGATGGGTTGTGATTATTTTTGACATTTTATACACACAATAGACCCACGTTCATGCTTCAATATTAACATTCCTTCAGATGGTTGACAATGGGATTAAAGGGGAAATCAGTCAAAGGAACAGTTCTTTTATTTAAGTAAGAAATGTTCAGCTGCTGCTGAACTACTGCTCTTCCCTGTACCCACATTCAGATAAAACCAAGAGGGAGAGAAGCTTTCCATGAGGCCACCTGCAAGACCAAGAGGATGCTGGTTGGCGAATTTAGGTTTTTAAGTCATTGCCAGTAAGCAGATGAGCTGACATAGACTCCCATTTTATAAAGCAGTTTGGTGCTTTAATGCTTCTTGGTATATCTTGGAGTCTAGGTGTTTCTGAGGTGAAGCCTCACCATCTTAAAGGGGTCATGATGCACCAGAGGCCAGCTGTCAGGAGGGTAAAGTAGGTGGAAATGAGTACCCCCCCACCTTGCTCTTCCTATATCGCTATGAAACATCATTGCTATGTTTTAGCCTCAGTAAAGAGGAGAGACTTATATGTTGTTAGTTTAAGCTGAAATTTTACTTGTTGCTGCAGTTGTTAGGTTTTTGAGCTTATAGTCCCACCTTGAAATTTTTTTTCTAAGATTTTCCGTCCATTAAATTTAGCACACTGAACAGTGCAGACCATCTTTTGTTCTATTCCTCAGTGATCACTTACTAGAGAGAAAATAATTTATTCAGAAGTTTGTTCCACACAAGGTGACTCTGCTGGAGTGATTGTAGGGGCACTAGTGCACCTGAGAGCAGTCGGAGGGACGTGGCCTCGCCTTTCACTGTAGCCACAGAAAACTGCTTGCCCTGCACCAAGGGAAACCCATGCCATGTCTTCACAGCTGGCCTTTTCTTTGGGTTTTACTTGAAAAACATCTCCCACTCCTTCACCTGCCACACTCACTGTCAGCCCACGCGCTGGGAGATGTGCAGAGGTCATTAATGTTTGTCTTGAGCGAAACTCCATTCTTCGAATGTGCAGAGGCTGGTGTGGCCTAGTAGAAACTAGGGGAGGTGAAAGAAGGGATAGTTTCTTGTTTTCTTTGGAGCACATTGCCACACATAGAATTCTCCTAGTTTCATAAATGGGAAGGGAATCAATAGATGCTAAATAATCAAGACATGGAACTATGTAGGGTTCTTTTCCTTTTTATAACTGGACGTAATTGAAATGAGTAAGTTTCTGTAAAATTATCTTGTCATTGGCTTTACTGTTTTAAAATATTTAGGGTCTTGAATATTTTAAAATAATTTTCAGAGGTACTAATAAGTATTTTGACACATTTAGGTAATTTCTTTTCCTGCTTTCAGGAGTTACTTGAGTACTTAGACTGAGAAGTAAATTATTCTCCTTGAATCTAGTCTTCCTTAGTTTCTGATTTTTTTTTTAAATTTGACGTTAGCACTTATACTAAACCCAATTATAAAGTTTAAAAGCCAGTTATGAACCTCCTGACAACTGCAAATGAAATTCTTGATTAAACTCTTTGTTTGTGACAAACTCTTGAACCTTTCACAATGAAAAAGCAGCTGTCTGAATAGCTAAAGGGTGAGGTACTCTCGCTCTCGGTGATCTTTATGAAAAGTCTCCTGCTAAATACCATGTTTTCTTTCACAGTGTAAATCAGCACCTATAACCCTGTCCACCTTTTTTCTCCTTTGGGTTGGGTTTCTTATTTAGATAGTTTGGCTGTTACTGAGGATTTAATTTGCTTCAGCGCATTGCTAAACACACCCAGGAGGTGTGTATGGAGGGAAGGCACAGGCATTCACACGTAGCCTCCCGCTAGTGGCTGGTAGGGTCATGTGCAGACATAAGCATGCTTCAGTTATTACTGCGGGGGTGTTTAGAGCTTCAATTTCAAAAGTATATTGGCAAGACCTATTGGGCCTGGTTATTGCATCTCTGAAGCTTTACTTTGAGTTATTTGCCCAGTCTTTAAACTGTATCCTCTTACAGAAATGCGAACAATTAAAGTTGATTAGGAATAATGTTTAGAGTATAATGGTAATTAGCAGCTTAATCCAACATGAGGCACATTATCTTAAACTTGCAAAGATGTTCACCAAAAAATTCAACAAGGTTCTTCTAGCATTACTAGAGTGATTGAAACATATTGTTTCTTATGGAGATTATTTGAGATAATTTTCTTCAAAGTAGAGTCCACCGTATGATTTATATTAGGGACTGAGCTTGTGAATAAAATGAAAGTAGCTTTTTGACAAACAATTTTTTCTGTCATTAAAGTAATTTTAAAAGATAATATATAATATGATGATTAATAAATATTACTCAGCTATAATTGATTAGCTGTTTAGGCTATTGAAATTGAATGGTTAGTTTATAATCAGACCCTCTGCTGGGCCAAGACACTTTGTTAAATTAAGTCGGGACTTTATTTACTTGTATCTGCCACCTAACCAGGAAGACCTCTTGTAGCTAAAGTGGGACTGGGGAATGGTAGATAAGAATACATGCTTACTTTCTTAACTCAAAAGAGCCTGATAAGTATAGGAAGTATGCAAGAAAAAACATGTTGCATGGTTATTTTCCTCCTTTTGTTATTTGATTTCAAGACATCAGTTAGAAAGTACTGATGTGACAGAAAGCAACAAGACAAATTGGAATAATAATTGCATTGGAATTTTCTCTTTGGTTTGTAGTTCATAATCACCAAGATTAATCAGCAAGTAATCATACCCAATGTTCTTCTAACCCCTTTCAATTAACCCACACTGTTGGCTCTCCTGCCCTCACCTGCTGCCCTCGCTATTATTAACAGGAAGTGTAGTCTTTTGGGAGTCAGGACTCCAGTCTCCTCTGCTGACTCAGTCTGTGAGCATGGGTAAGTTTTGGAAGCTCTCTGTGTCTCGGTGCGCCATTGTAGTATCCGTATGGTAGCTTTCCGCCCGTGTGTCTTTTCTCTGGCTGCCCTTCCTCATCACATCATGTGTTCTTTAACCTCATTATCACTTTTGCCTTGTGCTATTCATTTGGCAGCAGAAAACAGGACAAATGGAAGATAACTTCCATCTCATTAACCAATGGAATTTTCCATAGATATGAAGTGGTACATTGCTGTCTAGTAAGACCTCACAGATGCATCAGTAAACATACATGCCAGCTTGCTCAGCCAGTCACTCTCCCTCCATGTTTAACAGGAAGAAAACATTTACTCAATTTATGTTGTTCTCAAAAGTAATGTGTCTAATTTATAATACACAGTATTTTCCTATTTAAGGGTTTCAAGAGTTGGCAGGTATGTGTTAACATTTTTTTAATAGCATCAGACTGTTCGTTAAAAGACAGTATTTTAGCTTTTCATTAAGCCCAAATTATCCTTGTTCTTTCCTGGTCTTTTATATTTTTGTTTTTTTTTCCCATAAGAAAATGTTTCTAGTGGGTATCTATTTCATCAATTGATATTTTTGATATAGGACTTCTATGTTTAATAAAGATATAACAAGAGAAGCAAATAGTCAGGTTCATAGCCTCTGGTTATAACCTTTGGTTCTTGTAGGCTAAATTTAAAGACTTACAAATGTTAGAATTGTCAGCATTCTCTGAAGAAGCAGCATACACACTAGTCGGAGCACAGCTCTGCAGTCTGAGTCTCAGTCCTGCTTACACTGTTACTAGCTGTGTGTACTTAGACGTATTAGGTATCTTTGCTTCAGCTTCCCTATCTGCACAATGGGGGTAATACTGGTATGTTTCATAGGGTCACTGTGAGGGTTAAATGAGTCCATATAAGTCCAGCACTTGGAACACTGTGGGCACATAGTTAGCATTTTATAGCTACTAGTTATCTGTATGTACATTTTGAAAATGCAGTCTTTCAATTCAGACTAAGGAGATACAGGGTTTCCACTATAGTATTTCATAACTTAGTGTTTCTTCTAGTAGCTCCAATAATTTTTGCCCCCCTTTTCCACAAATATTTCTTTTTAAAGATGTCAAAGTGACATGCAGTTTTAATGTCTCTCCTTGTACCTTTACAACATTTGAAGGACAACTTATCTGATGAAAGCTGAGAGGGCAAATGTAGTAGGCACTGATTTCCCATGAAGTTGTCTCTCTTATTGGTACTGCCAGTTCCCACAATCCTAGCATTCCCTGGGCATCAGTCAGTGTCTACAAGGAATGATTTTCAAATATTAAAGCATGTGAAAAGACAAACACGCCAAAACTCAGAGCTCTCTAGGGACTATGACCTCCGAAACCGACTCCATTCTGACATTTTCACAGGCTGCTTGAAGGAATTCCAGTAGGGTCATTCCATTTGGTAAACTCCTAAACAAACCCTCTATCATCAAGGACTGATTTATAGATTTTTCTCCTCATGTACTTGTTCTGGAGAGATTAAGATAGTAGATAGGGTTACTAGGCTCTTTACGGCATTTGACGTATATGATAAGTATTATACAGAAGACTTGGTATTTTAAAGTCATAAAAGTTATTTGTCATGTTTGAAGAGATTTCTAGCTCTGAGCTGTCCTTTGAATTCTTTTTCTTTTTGATTCCAGGAAATCTATGTCATAATCACATCTCTAAATTAAAACTTTCTCATTTGTAACCTTTATTTGACAAAGAAATGCAGTCAACTTAGGAATGATCTTTTAAAAACATATATCTATATATATATATGATGACATATTTCATGGTGACCTTTTGGAATATGTGAAAACAAACCACCAGCGTCGTATCACACTCTGCTGCGTAATCTTGGTGTGATGGCGGTTGTGTAGATGGTGCTTTTAGGTTATAGTCTAGCAGTTGTTTTTTAATGTGGATTTTCTTAAAATATTTTATTATGTATTCTTATACATTTCTTTAAAAAGATCCAGTGCTAAAAATAAATGAGAAGGGCAGAACCCAGGAGGTTTGGAGCCTGGACAATTTAAGGAAATGGGTAATTAAGATTTATTTGGTTTATAGTTGGACTTAAATGCTACAGGCGCGTGACTGTCCCAATCTGAAGTCTGTGAGTGACATGTACAAAACTCCAGGGGTGAAGAGCATTCCACATCTGAAGGGCCAGGTTTGTTGGGGGTTTTGTATGGTTCATTTCTTCCTTTGCATTTTTTTCCCTCTGAGTTAATCCTTTGGATGAATGTACAAAGCTTAAACTATTAAATAAAAGAATCCTACACAATCATAAATTTCTTAAGATTTGACATACAATTCTGTTGTAGGATTGTATTTTGTTTTGAATAAATTTGAAAATGGGACACAGGAAGTTTGATGCATGATCTCAACCAAACCTCTTAAAATTAGTAATAAGCGGTTGAGCGCTGGGTTGCGAAGCTGCCCTTGGCCTCTGCGGCACCGGTTCGATCCCCGGCTGCTCCCCGGCCACCGGAGGAGGGTCCCACATGGCGCGCAGACCTCTCCTGCCGCCCGCTGCTCCCCCCAGCAGTGTGCTTTGGTCCTTTTGCCTGCTCTGCTCCCCGCTCTGGCTCTGGTGAATTCTCTCACCCTCCCGCGCTTCTGACTGTACCCACTGCTTGTATAAACAAACAAACAAATAAATAAATAAAACATGCCTCTATTTAAAAAAAAAATTGTAATAAAAATAACTCATTTTATCATATTCTGGTAATAGGTCACAAATAGTTACTGAATGTACTCTTGATCGATGTATAAAACATATATAGTGAAAAAGTATGTTTATGGTACTATTATTCCCAAACCAGGAATAAAAAAGTACACTTAACTAGACTTGTTCTTCATATAAGAGGGTCTTTTCTAACATATTTTTCTAAAATAGAAGTTTCTATTTTCTGATAGTCTCTTCATTTTTCAATGAAATGGAATTTGGTTTAATAATTAGCTTACAAACTACTGAAATCTACGATTGCGCAATTGTGTGATTGTGTATTTGTACATACAGATAGAGTAGCTGTTGACCCGCTGCATGCTTTCTGAGCCCTCAGCAGAAACAAAATGCTTACACCTTCAAAAAGTTAAGCTTTATTTTGGACACCCCAAATAAAAAAAAAAATTGATGGATTTTCCAAGAAAAAAGACCAGGTCAAGTTAGAACTGAAAAAATTGAAATGTAAAGAGATTCAAGAACTTAATCCTAAACTATGAGTTTAAGGGACAGGTTTTTGAAAGTACTTTGGTGTTTGTTTTTCACTTATTACACTGGAACTATTTAAAGTTTGTTCTCTCTCTCTCTCTCATGAAAATATATTCTTAAGTGACAATGAATGTTTTGTGTACTCCCCGAGGGTACAATGTTATATAAATGTCAATTAGATCCCATTGGTTTGTAAAGTTTTTCAAGTCTTTTGTGTCCTTACTAGCGTTTTTTTTTTTTTTTCACTTGTTCTGTTACTCAGAGAGGTATGTTGAAAACCCAACTACTGTTGTGAATTTATTTCTCCTTTCAGTAGTTTTTGCGTCATGTACTTTGAGGCTCTGTTGTATCTTGATGAATTTAATCCTTTGCATCATGCATTGTCCTTCCATCATTTGGGGAGAACATTTCTCTTAAAGTCTACTTTGCATCCTACTAATCTGGCCCCTCTATCTTATATTTAGCAGGGCATGATCTATCTTTTCCTGTGCTTTTGATTTTAACTTACTGTTAGAGGTATAGAGCTAGGTCTTTCTTTTTCTTACTACACTTATTGGATGATCAGTCTTTCAGTTTCAATATTTAGATCATTTACATTTAAGGTAATTATTGATACATGTGGTATATTAGTTGTCTGCTGTTGTGTAACAAATCACTTTACACTTTAACAGCTTAACACAAGACACATTTGTCAAAAGTGATCATTTGTTGCAACATTTCCTCCATTGGGCTGTTGATTAGAATAGCACTACTCCAGGGGAGAGGACTGAACAAGGCCACAAATACCAGAAGGCAGGGTCCTTGAGAGCTGATTTTAGATGCTACAGCAATTAAGTTTAAATCTATCATTTTGCTGTTACTTTGTGTTTGTCCAATATTTCCATTCCTTTACTCCCCTTTTTGTGCTTTTATTTTCATTAATTCTTTTTTTGATAATTATTAATTTGCAATATCTTATTAGCTATAGCTCTTCTTTTTCTTATGTTCACTGGCCTTTTTTTGTGCAGATCTAATATGCTGCTTGACCCTATCAATTAAAACGTTAATTTTAGATTTTGTACTTTTCTCTCTAGAAGTTTCAGTTCTGTTTTTTTACAGTCTGCTTCTCTTGTCATTATATTTATGTTTTTCTTTAAGTACTTGTACATACTTGTAATAGTTGTTAATAGTTCCACTTTTTTCTGTCATTTCTGGGTCAGTTTGTATTGATGAACTTTTCTCCTTTTTAGGACTCACATTTTACTGCTTCTTGGCCAAGTAGCCTAGCATTTTTTAACTGACTATACCACTGTAAATATTATGTTGCTGAATGTGTAGATCTCGGTAGGACCATTTTGTCCTCTTCCTTTAAAGAGTGTAGGTTTTGGCTTAGTGGGGCTGAGTTACTACTGGATCACCTCACCTTCAGGCCTTTTTAAAATCTTCTTAGGAGAACAAACAGCAATCACCCAAGGGATGGTGCCTTTACTACTCAGACTTGACCGCCCTTTGGAATTCCTGCTAAATCCCCTGCTAAGTGTCCCAGGGGGTCTTTTTACTTAGGCTGCTTGGAGAGTGACATTCCTCAACCTTGTGTGCACTTTGGGAATTGTTTAGTGAACACTTCCATGGCCATTTCTTGCCCGACCTTATGGAGTTTTTCTCTGAGCACATTTATCTTAGTGCCCACAATGATTCAAAGCTACCCATATGCAGATTGCTGGATTTTTTCCCCCAGTAAATCTGCCCCTCAACTTGCCTTAACCTCCTCTGCTCTCATCTCTTGTCTCCTCAATTCAGCAAGCCTGCCTGGATCAGTTTCTTTTATCCCTCCTTTCCACTGTCTAGAAATTGTCTCCAGGTAGAAAGTATGGCTCATCTTATTTGTTTCCCTTCTCTTCACAGCCCTGCATTGTCCATGCATTTTGTCCAGTTTTTTGGTTTCTTGGGGTGGAAGATTAATTAAGTGCAGTCCTTGTTATTACATTGTGGCTGAAAATGGGAGTCTGAACTTGGGATTTTAGCACAAGGCCTGTGCCTTTCCATGGAAGCACACTTTTTCTTTGAATTCATGTCACTTAGCTTTCTGACTAGACCACAGCAGCAATATCTTTATTTTTGGATCCAGCCAAATCCCCAGACCTTGCAGGATACACCACATTGCTCCCAACTTTTTAATCAAGTTGTTGATTAAAGGCTAAGGTTGCTAATTACGGTTGGTTGTCATACTAAGAGGCTTTCTAGCTTTTGCTTTTGGCCCAGAATGGTTGATTGCCATAGAAGATGTCATGTTTGGATCTCTTGGATCATTTATCATAGTTACTCAATTGGTTCAAGAAGTAATCTTTTTTTTTTTTTTTAACCTTGGGAGTAAAGGTCCTGCCCCCTTCCCCGCCCCCGTCCCCGGTCAGCAGATCCCATTTTTCATTAGTAAAGAATTGACTATGCAGTTGACCTTCAGCAACACAGGTTTGGACTGCATAGGTCTACTTACATGCAGATTTTTTTTTTCAGTACAATACTATATTTTCTCTTCCCAATGATTTTTAGTAATGTTTTCTCTTCTCTAGCTGACTTTATTGTAAGAATACAGTATATGACAGATATAATCTACAAAATATGTTAATCAACTGTTTCTTAGGGTTCCTGCTAACAGCAGGCTATTAATCAGGTTTTGAGATGATCGAAAGTTACTCACAGGTTTTTGTACAGAGGTCAGTGCTCCTGACCCCTGTGTTGTTCAAGGTAACCTGTATATTGTTTTCTCTTTACGGAACGAATTGAATTTTTTTAAATTTCTCTTGCTTAAGTATTTAAATTTGATATATGTATTAGTGGGAATTTTCTTGTCAAGAATATTTTTTTTAAATGAAAAAACAAGGAATAAAATTGTAGATTCATTGTGAGTGCCACTAACCATCCTCTTTGCATCTTTCCATCCACTGTTCCCTTTGGCCCTCGCCACCCCCTCCAAAAGAGAAAGCCTGTAAACAGGAGGAAAAAGTCCTGGAATGAAATATATTTCTTTTGGCAATTTACATACATATAAACTACCACCTACTTTTCTATCATTGGCATTTTTTGTAATGTGCATATAATAATTCTCTGTAAAGTAAAAACTTTCTCTTTAAAAATATTCCCTGTTGTATACTGGCAAAAATCACAGTGATTGAGAAACTTTTGATTGTATTTGATGTTGCTCTGTGAAGTCTCTTCATGGGGACATTTATATAGCATTCAGTACTCTCTCCTCATTATATTTCCCTTTACACTCTTCTAGAGGTTTCCATGTTAAGAAAATTAAAACAGAAAGCCTTGGTAGTTTAGAACAGAAAACGCTAGTCAATACTGTGTGTCTGTTCAGTCTAGCCTGAAACTTTTGAAGATACTCAGGTAAATGAGCAAAAAAGAAATGTTTAATTCCTCTGGTGGTATATATCCAGTCTCTTTATTCTCTATAGCAAAATTTGACAAGTTTGCTATAAAATTTTGAACCTAATAATAAATCACCCTGTTTATGGCAATTTATTTCATAATGGAGTATGTAACATTTAAAGACTAAAATAAAAATGTTTTCTACTTCTTTAAATAAATTATATCTTTTCTATGGAAAAATATAAATGGATATTTTTCTCTTAAGAGCCATTTTTAAGTAAGTTGTCTTTTAAGAGTGAATGTGTTCTCCTGTAAACTATAAAACATTATCACCCTCAAAAATATTAACATCGATCCAATAGTATAGTTACTGTACAGCCCATATTTATATTTTCTCACTTTCCCAAATAATATCCTTTATCTCTTTTTAAACATGGATCTAATCAAGTATGCTGCAGGTAGTTAAGATATATCATCTCCTCTACAACAGCTTCCCTACTATGTATACAACATTAATATGAAAAGTTAATACAAATCATAAATCTATTTCAGTCCAACTGCATAGACTTTTTCTTCTCTTTCATGTTATTTATGTATCTTTTCTCTAAGATGAAAACTTTAGTTACCAATAAAATAAATATATTTACTCATTGCAAAATAATTTTAAGGATTACATTCTAATACTACTACTGACCACAAACCTATTGAGCTTGATATTTCTTTGTAGTTCATTTTGTCCCACTGAGCTTTTACCATCCTGATTGTGTTTAAGCTTCTTGGATTAATTCTTTTCTTTATTTTGTGATGTTCTGTTATCAATTGGTTATATGAGTAACTTCATTTGTTTCTGCTTACCTTTAATTTGTACCCCATTCTTAATGATGTAATTTTATTTTTTAATATGTAAAAAATTACCATGACTCCAAAATCAGAGCTATATAAAGAGGATGTTCAGAAAAGACTCATTCCTTTCTAGTCTTCCCTACTCACATTCTTCCTTTTGTTTTCACTGTTACTCCCTGTCCATTATTGTTATTAAAATAGAGTCAATTTCATAGTATGCTGTTTTTTATATTTTTAATTCTTTAGGGTAAATTTTTGGGATCCAGCTGAAAGCAAATTTAGTATGAACACTTCAAAAAAAAAGACTTTCTAAAGACGTGGTTCACCTTCTCAAGTAAAAGAAATACTTTAATTTTCAGGGAATCAAGTCATTACAGCCTTGACTTAACACATTTCCCAATATTTTAGCACTAGATCTAAGCCCAAGTTGCATTTTTATTTAATGAGAGTGTTTACTTTTCAGTAATGTTGTTTATTAAGAGATAAAGACCAAGTAAAAACTATCTCCCAGATAGTTCGCATATATTTATATTGCACTTAAAAAGCCATTATCCTCTTTCAGTTATTTTCGCTGGAAGAGTGGTTTATTGATTGCTTTATATATGGCAGATACTGCTCTTTGTGCTTTTCTTGCATTGATTACCCCATTTAATCCTCTCAGCACTATTGCAAGATAGGTAAAAATTGCCTTTGCTGTTTTACAAATAGAGAACTAATAGGAATGAAGCTTTGGGAGATTTGGAAACTTATTCCAAGTTCCAAGTGGCAAGCTGGGTTTGTGTGAACCCAGATCTTTATGACTCCAAAGCACATGCTCAACTATGAGCATCTTCCAGTTTTAAAGTCATGTTTAAGTTTAGTGTTGATTATGAGAAGGAAGAAAAGAGAAAAACCAAAGGCAAAGATGATATTTCAAATTATGTTTTGCTTTCAAGTGTTAGGTTTGAGATTTTAGCCCTTCTTCAGGGCTCTTAAAAGGTCAGCTGGTGGGCCTCCCTGGTGGCGTTAAGCGGTTGAGCGCCACACTGTGAAGCTGTCCGCAGCCTCGCAGCACGGATTTGATCCCAGCTAGCCAGCAAGAATCCCACATGGCGAAGCAGACCTCTCCTGCCATGCCCACTGCTCCCCTCAGCAGTGTATTTCATCAGTCTGCCTGTTCTGTTCCCTGCTCTGTCTCTGGTGAATCCTCTCACCCTCCCGCACATCTGACCTTTACCCCGGTTCTTGTATAAAAATAAATAAATCTTAAAAAAAAAAAAAAAAAAGATCAGCTGGTTGCTGCTGCCTTGACTCCTGGGCAGCATGTTCATGATGAATCACTGAGCTTTTCTCCCAGCAGAAGAGTTCCTTTAAGATGGGGATGTAGCTAGTATTAGTATTAGTATTAGTAGTATATAAGTTTATGTAATTTGATTGCCTGATAGATCACTCTAAAGTTTAGTCTGCACTGCCAATTGAGAATAGATCCTGTGGCTAATAGAAGAATTATCTGAGAAACCACAGGAAATGACAATGATCTGGGCCTTGGCCTTCTATAGTCTTTGCTATAGGCTGCCACTGTCCTCCACTCTGCACAGCTGCTGAGAGGTTTTTCTGCTTACCTAGCATCACACCTAGGCATCTGTGCCCATGAGGAGTAACTCTGCATTGTCTTTAGGATAAAGTGCAGACACCTTAAGAACTGTTAAGTCCTTTTGTACCTAAACCTTGCGTAGCTGTCTGGCCATCTTTTGTGATGTTCTGCTCCCTGTACCTCCAGCCTTTTCGCTGAAGCAGTAATGAGCTCTTTCTCAGACATCATTCTCATTTCGGACTTGGTATTTTTGTGCACCTGTTCTCTCTGCCTTTTTGTACATGTTTTCCCTGTCCTTCCCTTAGCCCCTAACTCTACAACCTTGTTTGCATAACACCATCTTCCAACTCCCCTGCTTCTCGGACTAAACCATAGAACAAACTTTCATCCAACTTAATGATTCAGGGTAAATTGTCATTAGTTTGTCATAACCATAAAATGGCTAACAATCTCTGCTTTGAATATTAAGCCTGATTTTGTGGTTGTCATGTTTCTTGTATATGTTGTGACATAAAATATTCAGTGTTCCCTGTTTTTCAGATACTATTTGTAATTTAACTTTCTTTGAATGTTTTATTTGAAATGACAAGAGCAATAGATTTTCTGCCATTTGTAAAGCCATTTGTTTCTGTTTCTCCTCATAGTTGAAAATAAGGAGGAGAGCATAATAATTTTGAAGGAAGAAATTGTGATAAATTTGCTTCTAATCGCAGTAGCAAATCCTCATATAAAATGTAGGTAAGACAGTCCACAACATTGGATTCAGGAATGTCTTTGGGGACTGGACTCCATCAGCAATGGAAACAAAAGCAAAATTAAATAAACAAACTTATATCAAACCAAAAAGCTTCTATATATAACAAAAGAACCTATCTTTGAGACAAAGATTTCCTACCAAATGGGAGAAAATATTTGCATATCATGCCTATGACAAAGGGCTAATATCCTTGATTTAAAGGAACTCATATAGTTTAGCAAAAAGAATTTTTTTTAAATCCAATTTAAAAAATGGGTAGAAAAGCTAAATAGACACTTTTCCAAAGCAGATATGCAGATGACCAACCAGCACATGAAGAGATGTTCATCACTACTTTTCAGAAAAGTGCAGATCAGGGCCTCCCTGGTGGCGCAGCGGTTGAGCGCTGGGTTGCGAAGCTGCCCGCGGCCTCTGCGGCGCCGGTTCGATCCCCGGCTGCTCCCCGGCCACCAGAGGAGGGTCCCACATGGCCAGAGGAGGGTCCCACATGGCGCGCAGACCTCTCCTGCCGCCCGCTGCTCCCCTCAGCAGTGTCCTTCGGTCCTTCTGCCTGCTCTGCTCCCTGCTCTGGCTCTGGTGAATTCTCTCACCCTCCCGTGCTTCTGACTGTACCCAGTGCATGTATAAACAAAAAACAAACAAACAAATAAATAAAAATAATTAAAAAAAAAGTGCAGATCAAAACCACCATGAAATCCCATCTCATACCAGTGAAAATGACCTATACCAAAATGCCTAGAAAAAATTGTTGTCAAGGATGTGGTGAAAAAGAGACCCTTGTACATTGTTAGAGGGATGTAGACCCAACCCAGATGGAAAAAAATATGGAGGTTTCTCAGTATATTAAAAATAAATATGTGATCCAACAATCCCACTCCCATAAATGCAAAAACACTAATTTGAAGGTATACATGTACTTCTTTATTCATTGCAGCAGTATTTATAATAGCCAAGGAATGGAAACAACTTAAGTGCCCAATGACAGATGAGTGGACTAAAAAGATGTGGGTATATATACTCAATAGAATGCCACTCAGTAATAACCAACAACAACAACAAAAGGTGACATTTTACCCTGTGTGACAACATGGATGAAACTGGAGGGGAATGTGTTAAGTGAGATGAATAAGAAGGCGAAAGACAAATATCAGGTGATTTCCCTCTTGTGGAATATAGAGAATCAAAGCAAAGGAACAGATTAAACCAAAACAAACTCTGAAAATCCGATGCTAGATTTGAGGCTTCCAGAGGGGAGAGCTGGGGTATAGGAGCAAAGGGTAGAGGGGGCCAGTAACCTCTGGTGGAAGTGGTGTGATAGAGTTCATCTGGAGCGTGTAAGTCTGAACCTGTGAATCATAGCGTGTTATAAACCAATATCACCTCAGTAAAGAAAGAAACTAATTTTAAATTTTAATTAAATGACTGAAACATGTGATTAAAAATGTCCCATGCTTGTTTAATCTCATATATACTCTTCTGTCCCCTGCTATCAATCTATCTGAATTTTTTGATTTTTCATAGTAAATTGCAGGCATTTACACACATCTCCCTGAAAACATCAGCACATACATCATTAACTAATAGTTCAGTATTTGTTTTAAATGTTCTTATTTTGAGAACAAATGTCCATGCGTCTCCTTTTCATTTTCTTTACCCTCAGCCACTGACTGCCTTTTCTGCAGTTTTACTCTGAGCTTTATAGCCGTCCCCTTCGTGTCTGCTTTTGAATATTTCTTGCAGTACAGTCATATCACCCAAAATAGTCTCACCCATTTTTATTTTTTTAGGGTTTTTCTATTTTTTTATATCATTGTTTATTTTTAAACAATATTTGCTTCCCCCACCCCCTCAGGTGTCGTCCCCATAGAGTTTCCTTCTCCAATGCACCCATGCACCATCATCCCCTGCAGGATGTCTCTGATTTATAAATGTCCGTTGTTTACTTTGCTGTGTTTTGGATAAAAGAACTGGACATAAGATCTGAAACCATAAAATATATAGAAGAAAATATAGGTAAAACACTGCAAGATATACCTTGCAATAACATTCTTTAAAGACTCATCACCCAAAGCAAAGAAAGTCAAGGAAAAGATAAACACCTGGGATTACATCAAACTGAAAAGCTCCTGCACAGCAAAAGAGACATTAACCAAAACACAGTCACCCATTTTTAAACTAGGTTCTTTGTCTTTTTATTGTGAAATTGTTGGAGTTCTTCATATATCCTTCATATTTGTCAGATATGTATTTTGTGACTGCATACTCCCAGTCCATGGCTTTCGTGTTCATTTTCTTAAAGTGTCTTTTGATGAGTGAAAGTTCTGATTTTTGATGGTCTAATTTACCCATTTTTAATGCTTTCTCTGTGTTAAGAAACCTTTTCTACCTCCATGTCATGAAAGGATTCTCCTTTATGTTCTTCTAAAGGTTTTGCAGTTTTTCATTTCACATTAATGTAGGATACACTTAAAATTAACATGTGCCTAGTGTGAGGTAAGGGTCAAGGTTGATATCTTTTTCCACATGAATCTTAGTTTTTTCAGCACCATTTGTTTCGGAAGTCTCCCTTTCCCACTGGATTGCTTTGACACCTTCTGTCTAAAACACAGTGATCGTGTAAGTGTGGATCTGTCTCTGGGCTGTCAGTTCTGCTCCACTGACCTACTTCTTAATCCTCGTGCCAGTGCTACCCTGTTTGGATTACTGTGACTTTACACTTAGTCCCGAAACCAGGTAGGGTAAGTCTTAGAACTTCATTCTTCAATGATATTGCGCTAGTCTATGGCCTTTGCATTTCCATTTGTTTTAGAATCATTTTAAGCTTAATTGTGATTGGGATTATATTGAATCTATAGATTAATTTGGGGTGAACTGACTTCTTAACTTCAGCCAACAGTATGATATCTCTCCATTTACACTAGTATCCTCCTTGATTTCTCTCGAGTGTTTCTACTATTAATTATAGAAGTCTTGCACATAAACTTATTTTTTGCTGTTATTCTCAGTGAAATTGCTTTTTAAATTTCATTTTAGGCACTGCAAATGTATGACCTAAACATTGCTTTCTGCTTTTTGCTGATGATTTTGTAAACTTCTTATAATCAATTCTTAACTAATTGTCATCAATACAGGAAGACCCATTAATTTATGGTTCTGTGAAGCATAATGTGAAAAACCCCTTAGAAAGATTTCATTCTGTACCAATTCAGATAAAGTAAAGATATTTCCACTAGAACTGCTAGAACTGTTCCAAAGTGAGTTTATTTATTATGCTCATACACAGTGTATGTGTAGAAGCGTATATTTGAAAGAAAACAGTAGAGAGCTGTTAATTTATCCTCGTTGTTGGTAGATGAATTATGACCTAACGGGTTTTATATTTTTGTTTCCCAAGCTTGCATGTATTTATGAAGTGTTGGACTCTGCTAAGTGCAAGGACTGTAAAGGGAAGACTGCAGTCTCTTCTCTCAAGGAACAGTCGAGCAGTTTAGTTCATTCATTCCAGTGATAATTGTTATTTGCTATAGAAACACACCAGCCTAATGTAGAGAAACACAAGAAAATTGATTTCATTTTCTTTGTATTTTTTTTAAATATTGTCTGTTAAAAGTAGGGCTTCTCTGTTATTACTGATCAGTATACTGTTTTCTTTATTATAAATTGTTTCAGTGTGTAAGTATGATATCCTTCCCTGAAAATTGTGTCATGAGCTGGCACATACTGTAGGAAATCTAAGCCCGCCCCGCGCCCCCCCCCCCTCTGGAAATGAAGAGGCCCGCTTAGGCAAGCCCTGGAGAGAACATCCACCTCACCTCTGTGGGGTGCTCCTGAGGTTCCCAGCTGGTGCGGATCTTCTGAAGTGATGATGAGCCTCACTCTGAAAAGAATTGGTCATGACCGGTGGCATTACTATCATTCTAAACCTCATTATTCAGCCATACATGTTTTAGTGCTTTATAGATTTCTGTTCAGGAATTTGCTGTTATTTTTAAGACTATTTCTAGACTAGTTAGTTTCTCAGCCTTTTTTCTTTTTCTTTTTTTTTAAAGATTGATTGATTTATTCATACAAGCACTGGGTTACAGTCAGAAGCGCGGGAGGGTGAGAGAATTCACCAGAGCCAGAGCGGGGAGCAGAACAGGCAGAGTGACGAAGTACACTGCTGAGGGGAGCAGCGGGTGGCAGGAGAGGTCTGCACACCATGTGGGATCCTCACCCGGTGGCCGGGAATCGAACCGGCGCTGCTGAGGCTGCGCGCAGCCCAGCGCTCAACTGCTGCGCCACCAGGGGTGGCCCCTCTTTTTTTTTTTTTAAGATTTTTATTTATGCATACAAGAGCTGGGGTGGAGGCCAGAGGCGTGGTGGGTATTGGGGGGGTGGGGGGGAAGGATTCACAGGAGTGAGGAGCACAACAGGCAGATCTACTGAAATACACTGCTGAGGGGAGCAGCGGGGAGAGAGGAGAGGTCTGCTGCACTGTGTGGGTTGCTCCCTGGCTGGGGCTCAAACTCATGCCCAGTGGCTGGCGATAGCTTGATAGCACTGAGACTTTAACCCCTGCGCCACCAGGGAGACCCTCAGCCTTTTTTCTTTGCTCATTTGAAAATTGTATATGTAACCTCATGATACTGTGGCGATGTCCTTTGTTTTATTTTCAGTTTTTTGTTTTTCCTTATAAAATACTGTTTAGATATATGTGTATATGTTAAATCTTCGTAATACACAGTTCAAGTACATATAATATCCCACTTCTCATTTTCCTTCTTAATATTTTTTATTGTGTCTGTATTTTGTATATAATCTCTGTAGTGTGTGCCTTTGCCCTGCTAGTTCCTATTTTCTTCCTTGTTTCTCTCTTCCCTTTTAGACATTCTTACCCTGCTTTTTGAAACTTCCTAAATCCTCTTAAGTTAACATATAAGTAGTATCTGTGCAGCTAAAGAAAACTTCATGTTTCAAAAATAATATTTAGGGAAAACTAAAACCACAGTACTCTGAAAAGGAAACCATTGTAATCATACCTAATTCAATGTCTGATAGCAGTTTTTACGAAAACTTCTCATTGTCATCATTGTACTTTCTGTGGTCTTTTTGTGCTACTTAGTCTATCAAGACTTTTAAGATGAGATTGATTATTCATTTTAAAAAATAGAGAATATATAGTTATATATGAAAAAGAGAAACAAAAAATGTTACTCTATATTCCTTTTGCTGAGGTAATCATTGTTAAATTTTGTATCTTTTTTCTGTGTTGATTTTAAATTTCATTTACATAACTTTGTTCCCTGGAGTTTTATTTCAATTTCAAAGTACTACTTTTGTAGTTTTTTTTTAATATTTTGCTTTATAAACTGCAATTTAGTTATTGCATGCTAACTCAAGTGTGTCAGGTATAGTTAACAAAATCCTTCCTCTTACATTTATGTTGTTCATTTACTTTTGCCAGAGATTAAAATCTTTAAACATAATACACTACTTCTTTGAAAGTGTTAAAATACATTTTAATTCCATTTGTTAAAGTTTTCTCACTTAGTTAGGCCAGTAAAGTGTTTAGATGTCCCTGGCCACCAATGTGGCCTGCAGCACATAAAGTTCTGAGGGGAGAATCCCTCCCACTTCCCTTACCCTGTTTCTGTTTTCTCCTTCTGCAGATTGGGATGATGTGTAATAAATGTATGTATCTGTTAGGGTTACTGAGGGTATTAAAGGGAATGAAATAAATTTCTAATGGTGTCTTATACACCATATTCAATAAATGTCTGTAGTAACTATTACTGACTTTATTTTATAGAAATAACGGAGTTAACAGCAAATGTAGTCTAATTTATATATTGTGCTTAAACTGCCATCTTCTCTATTTGAGGATTCATCAAAAGATGTTTATCTGGTAAACTAGAGAATTTTAGTTTGTGAGATGACACAAGTCCTCTTGCAAATTACTTTTGTAGTTATAAATTCTGGAATGCTCGTAACCCATGCAGCATAGGTTCTTTATTACAACATTTTTCTCTAATTAGCAGCATTAGTCACTTTCCTAAATTTGTGGCTGTGGGGTTGGTAGTATATTTATGTCATCTCACTGTCCCTCGGACATTCAAACTAGGTGGAATCCTTGTGGCAAGAATTTGGCCTTTCTTTCTTTCTTTCTTTCT